>NC_079887.1:15311649-25311649 GCF_029227915.1 Hydractinia symbiolongicarpus
AGTCTTTCTAGGGTTCTCAATATAAGAGAGTAAAATTTTCAAATAAGCCCCCAGTTTCCCAAGGTAGTTTTCGATTAAGCGCCCCCTTTTATCAGGTGGGCACTTCTTCGATGAAGAGCTTAATAAGCGCTGGGCTCTTTTTGAACTTTGAGGAAATTACCTAGTCCCTTATTCAAGGGAGGGGCGCTTAATCAGATCATTACGGTATGTTAAAATTATAATTATTAATTATTGTTTTAGTATGTAAATATGCCTAAAGAAGGTTTGTCAAATGATGAATGGAATTGTCGGCTGGAAAGGTATGCCAACAGAAATTGTGTTTGGTCGTGGGCAACGCCCCCTCAAAAGGTTCACGATGGGCTAAAATCTTGGAAAAAATAGACCAATGTCCATTGCACAAGTCTTTAGGCAGTGTGAATTTGTTTGGAAGCAAAATTGTTTGTAACTGTGGCTTTCACAAGGAAAAGGTATTTTAAATGTTTTTTGTTGAAAGATTTTGTAGACCTGTGCGTTAATGGATAGATACTGGTTCAAATCCAGTCTGCTTTAGTATTGTACAAAACATCAAAAGTAGCTTGTTGGAAGGTCATCCATGCACTTTTCTATCCACACTTTACTTATGCATTCATGTTATAGGTATCTTCAAAGGCATTAGTTCATAAGAGGTTTATACATTCAAAATTACCTGTAAGCTTTACATAGCTAATACAATTCTGTTATGCCTCCACGTTCTGATGGATATGCTTACGTATAAACTTATTTTTTTCTAATAGCTATTAACCACATCATCTTTTACATTAACATCCAGAACAATTGCAACTATTGTTAAATCAAAGTCTAGCATATCTTTACCTCTAGAAAGTAAGGAGTTGATTTCAACGACACTATTGGATAAAAAGCAAATGCAACCTAATGAAGTAGTAAGTTACTTTCCATCCACTTTTTTTCTAACCATGCTAATGTACTGTTCTACTACCAACAGATTTTTATCAGTTACTAGTAGAACAGCCAACGCAAAATGTAAGTATAACTGTATAAAATTCTCTTGGTTGTAAAACAAGATTAGTGTGTTCAGATTGGAGAATAGAAATGTGAAGTGCATTGACTCAAGTTATTTTTACATTTATTTGGTCTATTCAATTCCATAGACACCGACAAAATCACCCCAGCCTTTACAAACATTAGAAAATGAGTGTGTTGATTCTGAAGTTGCACCTGGAATAAAAAATCAGATAACTGTAACACAACACTTACTAAATGCAGTTGTCCAGATCAAGATGTTCATTTGCAAACTACACTTTCTGTAAGTGGAATTCTTCTTCGGTTGCACACACGCCAAAGATGCATTTTTTGTTTATTCTTAAGATTTCATCCTTGTTTCTTTTATATGGCGTGCATTCTTTGTTCATTATAGAACTTCTTTATTCTTTATTTCCTTTTTAATCTGAAAGACAGTTCAATTTTTTTAGCCTAAAGTTCCACGACAGTCTATAGACTACAGTTGCTGATTGCCAAAAGGGTGGGAACAAAATATCACGCCAACTGATCGACAATGGATAGGTCGAAGTGTGTTCTGTTCCAAAGGAATACTTGCAACTCCCTTGAAATTGTGGCATCATCCCCCTGAGGTTTCTTCAAGAATTGTTAAACCAGATCCCAGGCAGTACTTCACACGGCGTCTCTTTTTGTGGGTTCCGCGGAGAATGTTTGCATTCGAATTTAAATGTTCATGTAGTCGCAGCTTTAAATCCAAGGGGCTGTACGGCAGAGTCAGAATTGTCTTGGATGTGAAAGACTACTTCTATGCAGTCACAGAATATCTATACTGTACTTGTGGCGTTACGTTGAACACGTGGAATTCCAGAATACTCGAACAGCTGCCGTATGCACTGAGAGTACGATTTCCGATTGTTCTGACATGAAAGTATGTTTGCCATGCTTCACTGGTCACGATACTACGCTTAAGGGCATTGTGAAACAGTCCAACAGCTCTTATGAACGAGCTGATAGAAATTCACAGTGAAGAGTGGATGAAAAGACATATAGCGTACCTGTACGATTGCCAAAAACATAGTAATGGACCGGCTGGCCTGATGAATTCAGACAATGACTATGACATTGCGGAAGGTTTTCAGCTACTTCCTTGCGCTAGATGGTTTCTTGCAGCCTATACACGAGATGTTAACCGACAGTTAGCATCAATTACATCCACATTTGGCGAAGTATTGAAAATAGATTCGACAAAGAAAATTCTTCGAAAACTGGCAGGGGAGAACAGAAATTCAGCTAATTGGCAGACAAACGTTGGCAATGAATACGGCGCCATTTTACAATCCGTATTGACTAGCTCGGAGTCAAATGATGCACTTCCATCAATGGCAAATGGTATTGTTGCTTGCTACGCTACTGCAAATGTGTCACCACCAACGTTGTTATACACTGATTGAGATTACTTCAATGAAAATAGTCCGTCAAAATATCAACAGCTATTCAGTGCCTGGAAAGACTTGGAAGTTCGACTCGACATATGGCATTTCATGAGAAGACTCGCCCGTGGGTATACTTCTGAGTCACACCCACTGTACGGACCATTTATGGCAGGCTTATCTTCAGCAATCTTCGAATGGGATCGGGAAGATCATGCAAAGCTAAAAGAAACGAGCTAAAAATTGCCGGAATTGCTAATCCCTCTGAGGACGCAATAACTAAAGCATTGCACAGAAAAGAAATGACGACATGTTGCAAGAGAAAAACAAAGGGCACCGAAGAAACAACATCAGGAGTCGAACACCTACTCTATCTTTTACTGGTGTTACTGATTCGTTAGGGGTACCTTTGTTGAATGAAAATATGATCAACATCTGGACAGAGGAGAAACGTCACGTGAAATGTATCCAAGAACTTTTGGACTTTCCTTTGTAAACGGTGACACGTTCATACACCAAGGGAGGCATCGTGCTACCTGTTTATCCTTGATCCTTGTGCACGTGGAAGTCCTCACTGGAATCCTTCCATAACCACTTAGCGAAGTTTATTCCAGGTACTAGCGCAAACGCTGTTAACTTTCAAGCATATCTCCTAGATGGACTGATGAGATGGAACGTTCTGAGAAAGGATGCAGTAAATGTGGACAAGGAACGTCTGAGGTCATTCGACTCAGAGCTGGTGTACCATCTAAATCATATATATATCGGTTCATGGCTCCTCCTTTAACAGCAGTGTTTCGCGAAATATATGTACTGGTGAGTTAATTGGAATTGAATATCTGTAAAATCAGATTAACCAGCCATTTAACAACGATGTGATTTCCTGCAACATCAACGACGGAGTGGTAGTAGATGATGCTGGTTACGAGTCCTTGGACGAGAGAGATGTACTAAACGACCTGGTTCCAACAGAAATAACGGTACAAGAGATTGAAAACGAAGAAACCAGCGTTGATGTATTGGGAGATAGCACAGACTCAAGAGGTATTCCTGGCTGGCATAAAGTGGACGCTTTGGCAACATATTTACTATCCATTGATGGATTGAGCATTACCACCGCCGCGTCAAACGAAATTATTCGGCTGTACAATCAATTGGACAGATACGACAAAGCTCCAATACATTAAAATCCAATGATAAAAAAAATAGCTAGGGGAAGATTTGCTTCCACAAAACGCAGCAGTCATGTTAACATAGTCTCCATGAAAAGATGTTTCTTGACAGGTGGCTCGCCTGCATTATCGCCATCCAAAAGTAGGTTAGTTGAAGCTATCTGCATCAAACTTTGCAGCAGTATGGTTGGTCCATCAACAATAAATACATCAACCGGAGAAAGAAAATACTGTTCCAGATGGCGGCTGATTTTACCTGCATATAACAACGTAAGGGCAAGACCTTTTAACAGGCACAACTCATCAACAGCAGTGCTAATATTGTTTTGTATAATAAACCAGCCGTTTCGGCAGGAAGTTCTGCGGCGTATTACTGATTTAGTATGACTGATTTAAAATTGGTCCGAAAATTAAAACTACTTTATTTTCGACAAAATTTGACAAAGGTAACAAAAAAATTATGCCGAACATGATGGTTACATCAAAATTTTGCTTTTTGTCACCTAAATGTTATTTTAAGCTAAAATTGGTCAAAAAATTAAAATTACTGCATTTTCGACAAAATTTGACAAAGTAAACAAAAAGGTATGCTGAACATGATGGTGATATCAAAATTTTGATTTTTTGTCACCTAAATGTTATTTTAGGCCAAAATTGGTCCAAAAATTAAAATTACTTTATTTTCGACAAAATTTGGCAAAGTTAACAAAAAAAGTATGCTGAACATGATAGTGACATTAAAATGTTAACTTTCAACCATGAATGATAGGCTGTATTTTTTCTTTTTTTTTACTAATATGGTTTTTTTAACTAAAGCTATTTCCTTTTTCGAACAATTAAGATCGTATATTATTTTTCTTTATTTTGCTTTTTGTCACTGAGTGACTTTCTTATACCCCGTTTTTTTTTTGTTGTTTTTTTTTTTTGGGTGGGGGGGGGGGGGGGGGGGGTTTACGAGGAATTTTCTATCAATATTATTGCCTTTCCGAATAGCAAAATATGTCGTGGCTAACTTCGTAACAGAAATCAAAATTTCATCGACAGCTTTTTATAAACTTTGTTGGCGAGCTAGTTTACGTATATTATACGTCTTGTTTTGTTTTTAAAACGAATTTTAGCCTGTTGAAACTCGTTGTACGAAATACAAATCTAGCTTCAATAAATTCCAGATCAATTAAAAGATCTAGCGAAACCAACTGAACATACAATGATAATGCAAAACGTATTTAAACCTTGTGCTACAGAGTAGTCTGTTATAACACTCAAAAACTAATAATTCCCGTACTGCTACACTACATTGGTATCCTATCGTGCTTCACTAGTCTCGGTAGCAAAAACGGCGACAAAAAAGGAGCCTATTTTAAAGTTCTACCAGCTAAAGCCATAGAACAATTAACGAGACAACTCATTTAAGGAAAAAACAGCATTGATGCAATGTCGCGAAATTCAAAGAATAATAAGTGTATCATTATCAAGACTTCCACGTTTGCGACCATATCCTAGCCAGCTGCAAGGCCATGTACACAATGACATATAAAGATCCTAAAGGTAAAAGCGGCCAGTTGAAATCAAAACCATCAAGAACTCAACTAGTAACGCGTAATACTCTTCCTATTTATCCAGCTGCAACAATAGTATTGCCACAAGTATCCAATAGAACAGCAAGCCAATCAAATTCTGCTAATCCAACTATACTGCTGCTATATGCTTTTACATATTCTAGAATTTTTCATCATTTTATGGGTTGTACACAGCAAAACATAATGAAATAGATATTTAATTTCTGTCAAGATATTCACAAATTTAAGTTATCACAAGATCAAGTTTTATGTTAATAAATGTTTGCATAAAACCGTCATAAAACTTTTACAGCAAAATATATAACTGAAGAAATTTTTTTATACTTAATTTGAGCAAAAACATAGAAAAACAAGTAATATGAAAATAGCATTAAATATGCTAAAAGTCTAATGACACTTTGTTAGTTCATCAAATAAAATAAGATTAAGAGGTGAAGGATTTCAAACAGGAAAAGGAAATGTATAGTAGAAAATAAATTATTTGGAGACTAGTAAATTGTTAAATTATAATTCTTCTGTAGGTGGGGACGGAATCTCTTTTTGCGCTCGTTTAGAGAATCCACGATCTTCTAATGTCTTGCATATTTGTTCAGTCTCCATTTCATCAACAGCAATTCTCTGTAAAAAAAAATTGTTTAAAATTATTTCTAAGCAGCCACAAAGATTAGAAAAATTTATAACATTTCACTCTTAAATTCTTACATGCCTGAAATCCATACAAAAAGTGCTATATTTCCTTAGAAAATTAATTTTTCAAAATGACTGTAATGTATTTATTTTGTAAACAACGTTTTTGCTATAAAATTTGTTTCCTCAAAAAATTATTTTTACAATAAGTCATACACAAAAAATTTTCCCAAAAACCTTTTTTTTAAAAATATAACACTACCTCTTCAGATTGATCATTCTTTATAAAAACCAATTCAGGATCTGCTCCACCAATATATTTTACTTCAAAATTTTCACTGCATACAGTCAAGGTTATAAAAATATAGTAATTTAAAATTATTCATAGATTTACTTTTTCTAACTGGATAAAGTGTTATTTCCTCAAATAATTATTTTGCGCAAACCATGAGTATAATGCTTTTTGACAAAAAAAGAAGGCTAGAAAAAATATGTAACACTTATCCCACATCCCACACTTCCAGGCAATTTAATAAGAAAAAAAAAACCATAACCAGTGTGGGCAATGCAAAAATGCAAGAAAATCTTTATTAAAAATCTTTTTTTTAATTCCTTTAATTCTTAAATAATAGTTGAGCTTGAACGGTCTTATCTGACGATGTTCTTTAAAATATTATTTAAAACTACAAAAAGTACACACTGTTTTGAAAGAAAGGATACTATAGATGAGCATGATCATTAATAAATGCCTTCACCTGTAGTAGAAATTTTTTTTAAAAAAAATAAAACATGCTACTAATTAATTAAAATTCAAGCAAAAATGATACTACAGGTCCCCAAGTTTTTACCTGAGTATCTAGATCCGGTACAGTCCCTAATGGTATAGTGTAATTTAAAATATATTCAGTTAGAATTTCACAATTCTATTGACAAGTTGTTAGTTTTTCATACAGATCAAGTATGAAAATACTTCAAAAAATTGTTTCTTTAGGTTAAAAATTTCTGGAAATGGTTTGCTTTGCCTGTTTCATGTGCCTGTTACAAAATCAGCCAAGGGACAAGTCTAGTTGAACAAAAAGTGAAGTCCTACCTTAGGAAGGCGATTCAAACGTCATCCACCACATGTCTATTGAAAAACAGTTATTGAAATTATTATTAAAATATTCATGCTCGTTAGGCCATTACCAAAAACATTAGCATCATTTCAGATGTACCGTGATAGCTTATGTTTAATTACCTTAAAAGAAAAAAAATTACTTAGAAATTTATTATAGGGGAGAAGTGTTGTTTTGAGATCTAAAATTAATAATAAGTTGCGTGACATATAGTAGCACACAATGAATGAAAGTTACGATTCTAGCTATGAGACGAGAGATACAAGAAATACCTACAACACTTTCTAAGCCATGCATTAACTTGGAAATTCTAGGTAAGTAGCATTTAACATAACAAGTTTCCTTCTGAATGTCTGCTTAACAAAATGATCCATGTCAAGGCCCACAAGGTTCCTGATCTCAGAGGAAAAAGGCTAAGCTGAAGTCAGCAACAATTTTAAAGATCTAACCAAATAACCTACAACTTAGTATTGTAAATGAAGAATAGGCCAGGCGTGCAACACTTCCCACACCCAAAGTTGTTTTTGTGGTTTTGAGGTGTGCCATTTCCAATTTTTCAATTACTGCACTACAATGGAGGAGGGTGTTACGACAAGCATATCTTTCCTTGTATTTTTGCTTTATGCATTCAAATTATAATATTTTTTTGTTGTTCTCTTGTTTTGATTTATGAAAACAAGTAGCTTTTAAGGTGAAAAGATTAAAATACTTGCATGCTCCAAAACTTTGCTTGAAAAAGTTGTGCAGCAATTATTTTTTTTGTGTTGTTACGAAAAGTTATACAGCAAGTTATACTTGTGCTGATTCAAAATTTTACACCAAGTTATTCCTTCTTAAAATAAAATCAACAGAGAAATTAAAAAAAAAAATTAGTGCTCTTTTAATGTTTTTAGCACAGTCTTGACAGAATAATCATAGCAAAGGAGGATGCTACACAATAATAATCTGCCTTGTTTCCTATAACTATTTTAATATAGCTAGCTAGCTAGCTAGCTATATCAAATTAAGTAGTTTTTCTTGACAGGAGGTGAAAGCGACAATAATGGTTGCATTTTATTTGACTTATGGCTAGGTGTTTTTACCTCTAATCTTGACTCTTTATAGTCCGCAACAGCAGCTAAAACTACAAAAGATAGCAAAAAACCTATCAACACAGTCTTCATCGCTCTTTCGTGCACCTTGTTTACCATTCAACTGACGCTCGCCTCGCTCTGTTTTATTCATCAAAAGTGTATGTGTTCTTTTTCAAATATGTACAAATTCATGACTGTGTATTACTTTGATAAACTGTATTTCGACTGATTTTTTTTAAAAAAGTAGGAAGTTAATTCCTACAAATTACTATCATTTAATTATTTTTTTTGTTTTTTCAAACTTTTAAGGATATTTTTATTATTTTCCAAAAATAAAGTAAAACAATAACGGTGACCTGTTGGTTTGTGTTTTATAAAAATAGTTGCATGTAAAAAAATCACAAATTACTTTGCGCGCACACGAAAAAATAAAGGGTCTTGCATTACTGCCAGCTGTAACTAACTAGCAGTGTTTGTGTATGTGATTATTTTGCTCCACCAATAATTTACTTCGTCAATTGTTCAACTAGAACCCCAAAGACTTTTCTACAGTGTTTTTAAACCCCATTTGACTAAGCCACGGGATGGAGACGTACTTTTTTTATATTCCAGATCCCACTCATGCTTTGAATTTTTTTAATCATTTTTTAACAAAAATGACCAACATATTTGAATTTAGCATCAAAATTTATAGAAAAATGAGAGTTTCAAGTTTTTACACTAAGTACAGCCGCCTCTTTAAGTAACCAAACATTTAATTTTTTTTAAAACCACACAAATCCAAATATTCTACTTGTTATACTCAAAAGTTTTTCTGGTTCCTGTTTTAAAATTTGATGATGTTAACCTGGATTCCTAATCCATATTTTCCAGTAAATTATTCATATTTTAGCTTATTAAGAACCCAAATTGGTTACAGGAGAAGAACTTGTGTCAATACACCTTTACGATAATTCAGGAAAACTAACACTCCATTGCAGCTTATTTAGTGATCAGAGGAGGTAAACATCACACTTTTATAAGAGTTTATTAATGAGAAAACACGTTTTTTCGTGATAACTTTTCTTGCTGAGCTTTGTTTTTAATGAAAAAAACACATAAGTTGTATCTTATTATTATTAACGTTGCCTGAAAATTTGAAAGAAATTGATATGACAGAAGTTAAAAAACTGGAGAAAACACGCTTTCGTCTCTAACAAACTTTCATAAAAACACGATTTTTACCTCCTTTTTTCCGATATTGTAAAACGATGGAGAGCAGTAGGAACACATGTACAATTGAATTATCGTAAAGGTGTATTTGCTAGATGCGTTTGCAGCAGTTGAATATGTTCAATCTAAAAAATATACGTTATATACATAATTTAGGTAAATGTAAGAACAGCCTGAGCCTGAAGTGCATAAATTTTTACAATGTGAATATAAAGTATAAATAATTACCAACTTACCACAAATAATGCGTTAATTTTGAAATGTGGGTTAAAAAATCGAAGCACGATATAAACTTGATTGATGCAGCGTTTTGGCTAGTCAATACCATTGTGCTTCAGCTAGTTAAGGGTCATTATATAATATATATGAGTGGTTGATATTGATATTTTAATGATGTTTAAAGCTTATGAAACTCATGTGACAAAAGTTGATTTTGGATTTACCTTGTATATTCTTTTAAAAAAATTCAGTTTTTAAAGATTTGGAACTCAAAATATTTTTTAATTATGCATTAATTCTGACATTAAAAAAGAATAATTGCTTTTATAGATCATAATTATAATTACTAATGTTAAAATTCATGTAAAAATGTTAGACATACCAACTCAAGGGCTAAAAACATAAATTTTGTAAAACTTTTGAATGCCACATCTCAGCTAATTAATAATGAGATGCGTAATTGATGGAACTTTAGGATCAAAAATGTCCGGCAGTAATCAGCATACATGACAAACTCACAGACAGCTTTTCATGCTCTTTCATACAAAATCCATGTCTTTTTGAGCAGGAAGTATATAATCTTTGAATTATTTCCAGCAGAATATAACAAAGGATGTAAATTAGCAGCTTCTAGTCAGTAAATAATACAGTTTAGAACTGCTTTTTAAAATTTTACTTTTAGGTTCATAGCATTGTGATGTTGTTGTCTAGGAATGTGTATAACATATGTAGATATTAGTTTGAAAAAACTTAATCTGTGCTTAAAATTTTGCACTGTAAAGTTACACTTTTTATGACAGTGATAGTAATAGTTGTAGTATTGTTTTTTTATCAATAAGTCTTACAAATGAAAAAATTATAATTGCAATGAATATTTTATTAAAAAATGACCATTTGATTTGAGACAATATTTCAAGTTCTTTCATGTAAAAACAAGTTGTTTTAACTAAGGTAGGTAAAAGATAAGGCTAAAAAACAAGCTTATTTAGTTGGTTATATTTATGTCATTCTTTTATTTATGTGTACTGTGTAAGATGTGTAACAGGGTTCAAATTTAAAATTAAAGTTAGTTCTCCTTGCTGTCTATACACAAGAAAACCTCAATGGAGTTGTGATATGGGATAGACCACTTGCTATACATCACTCTTTATTGTTGTTTTTTTGTTACAACCATTATAGAAATCAGTGATACAAATGGTTAATTAAAAATTTGGATTTACATTTTAACATTTTCTTCTTAAAATAATTCACAAAAATAATACAATTTGCAAATTGCTAATTTTAATTCCCAAATTGTAAATTACCATCCGCTAATTAGAAACCTGTGTGAACTTAAAAGTATACAATTCTGAAATTTTATTTGTTCCTTGTCATCCTTTTTGATGTAGAATTTCGCTTTAGTTGAAGCATTCATTTGTGCCTAAATGATGGTAATTGTTTATTTTTTAGATATTTTATAACAAATATAAACTTCTGCACAGCATGGAAAATGTTTCTATTGGACAGTATCGCTCCCACGACACACCGAAAAATTTTGCACTAAGGTAAATATGTATATATAAAAATAGAAATATATGATGTATAATCTGTTTTACTTAAATTAGCTCAACTTTTATAGTTTCATCTAGTTCATGGGTAAATCTATTTGGTACCATGTGTTTTTAACCCCCTTTTTTGGAGTTAGCAGAGATTACAGGGGTTTTTTGAAGGCTAACTATAAGTAGAGTCAATTTGTGAATTTATGGTAATAAGTAAACCCCAACTAACTGTCTTTAAAGAAATGAATGTTGAAAAGTTGTTAAAAAATGTTTGTGTTTGCCTCGTCCGACTGGACCACAATTACAAATATTTTTATTATCCTGTATTTACCTTCTGAGATATATTAATATATATAAGTATAGTTATAACTTAACTGGTTAACTGATGTTCAATCAACTGAAGATTTGTGTTACAATTTTAAGCTCTACAATTTAAATCCAACATCATTATATATGTCATGATTCCAGGGAATTTGATAACAAGCTATATAGTGACAATTTTCACTTATTGGTGTGTTTTATTGCTATATCGCTAACAGCAATAGGATTATCAATTAATGTAAATATTTATTGGAAATTATCCCTTATTATAGCCAAGGTTATTTATCGCTGGCGAAGCAGGTATTGACTATTTTTCTTTCGTAAGTTGAGTTTAGATCTAACACAGTCTAGATCAGATTGGAAGAGGGTCATTAATATACCCCGTCCAACCCATGCTAGCATGGAAAACAGACGTTAAGCCGAGAATGATGATGATGATGATGTAATGTCATCCTTAAAGGATGTCTAAATTTTTGGGGTGAATAGAGGATTATACAAGTCGTTTTGTTTTCAATTTACAGAAGCATTTTAAATGGAAATTTTAGTGGTTTTTTATTTTAGTTTTTTTTTATTCAGATAATTTTTGTCCTACGCTTCAAGAATGGAAGAGAATATGAAGACGGACATGGGGAGGGCATGTTACCTATGAAACCTAACATAGTTTTTTCCTAATTTAAAAAAACACGTTCACAAAGAACAGAATAGTGACACTTTACGTCCTTTTAACTGAACATGTATTAAAAAAGTTGAAAAAATTCTATTTTATTTTCCAGGGCTCTTTCTAATAGTAAAAATAAAAGAAATGCTTTCATCATTATTGAAAATGAAAGTTAAGTACACACTTTTTAATAAGCCCTGCCCACTACTAAAGGTTTATTCTTTTAACATTTTTAGCACTAAAAGTGTTAATTGTTGGTTTATATTTTCATGTCCACAAAAAAGTAGGCAATTGAACAAATTTTCTAACTAACGACCTTAGGCTTTGCTTCCTATAAAATTTATTCTTTAAAATTTGCATTGCTTCCTTATAAAATTATATTTTAATTTCGCTATGTTTTTCTCTAAAAAAATTTTCTTTAATTTTTGCATTGTTTCCTCAGAAAGTTATTTTTTGATTTTGCACTTTCCTCCAAAACTTATCCTTTAATTTCGCATTGATTTATCAGAAAATTATTCTTTAATCTTGCTGTTTCCTCAGACAGATATTTTTTTAATTATTCTGACATACTGCGTAGAAAAAAATAATTTATGTTAAATTTTGTCAACAAAATACTTGTTTAAAGTTCATTGTATTGTTTCCTCAGACAATTATTCTTTATAATCTTGCTGTTTCCTCAAAAAGTTATTTTTCCTGATGACTGCATAGTTTATCCAGCAAACACTTTCTTCCTTTATAAAATTAAAAATTATTCCACCCTTGTGAGGATATAGTTTGGTACACAAACTGAACAAAAAATGAACACAAACATTTCCATTACATATTATTATGTAAAGTATAATGCAAAAACTATGGATGCAAATACTCTCCTCATGATATATTATAATTTATAGTTAACAACACTTTTAAAGTTTAAGAAATTTGTTTAAAAAAAATATGTATGTGTAAATACAGACAAATTTTCTAAAATTTAAATCATGCTACTTACTAATAATGTAAACCAAATCAAACACATTTCTGTACAGTGAAACAAGTGTACATCTTAATACTCACACACGACTATTAAACATAAAATAAACACTGAAAGTTTTAGACAAACATCAAAACCTTATTTACGGTTAATTTTGAGTGGCAGCTTATTTTTTCCTTAAAACACTAAATCAACTGAAATTTGTAAGTAATATTCTGTTCTCAGGTTATATTTTATCAATTTTAGGAAAATTTTAAACCATATTTTTAGCTAATTTTGAAACCAGAGGCCCCATGGGGGACCAAATAAAATTTGTATATGATTTGTTATAATATTTTAAACCAATGATGATAATCATCTATAACACAAGTTTAGCCTCAAAGTAGCTGGATTACTGGTGCCAAATATTGGATTGTTTGCCTAAAATAGCACCGTTATGTTTTTTTCTGAAAAATCCAAGAATTCACTTATTAGCCTTTATTGAAAGGTAATTTGGTAAAAAAAAAATTTCCTGCATGCTAGTGTGATTATAATTTTTTCCATAAATCCAAAAATGTTGTTTCCCAGTATTTATTTATAAATAACTTTGGGAAAGAAATCAGAAAATTATGATGAACGGATCTAGAGAAAAGTCCCTAATTTATAGGTAACTTAACTATTGCGTGCTACCAGAGGCTAAATTTATTTTTTTAGTTTAAAATACATTGCTATAAATTATAATTTAGGAGTGGACCATGGAAACCATCAAGATTTTTGTAGCAAACAAAATTCTTCTTCACCATGTAACACTTGCATGTGTACAGTGTGCTGTATTTTGCAGAACAAAAAAATAAAAAGAGACCAATTAAATTAATGTTTTATTTTTTAGGTGATCAAACAAGTTGTATTTACAATTCTAAAAAGAGTACTAATACAATCTATAAAAGCATCAGACAAACTGTTTTTTTTGCAAATTTAATTATTCAACAAACATTAAAAGAATTTTTTCTCACTTGCTTTCTGTATAATTAGCTATAAAATGCATGTGTCAGCCATATTGCGCTATTAACGATATCGGCAGAGAAAAAAAAATGAAGTTAACAATAAACATTGCTTAGCATTGTTTATCGTTATATAGCTTTTTCGCTAATCAATTTCTATTTAGCAATAATTTTGTTTTTTTAACTAATTGTCACTTAAGAGCTATTGATAATTATAGCTTGTTATCATATTCCCTGGAATTGTCACATACATCAGATTTCCTCTAAATTTAATGTTCTGGAAAAAGACAAAAGGAAAAAAGTTAAGTAATTAATTATTACAATCCTTTAGAGTTAAAATTTCTTTTATGACAATTCGCTGAAACTTTATCCTCTAAATGCTCAGGTGGCTTATGGCGTGAACACATAAAGTCTGTATACAAAATTATCACATCGTCATATTGTTATCATTTATAGTTTCATGTTCTGCCAAATAGCCAAAACGTGCTTTTCCAGAGCTTTCATAAATGGTGTGTTGTGCACTATTGGCACCTTTACGTGACTGTGGAAAGTGTTATAAATGCGTGTTGCACATGGACTAAGCCAAATTTTACAATATAAAATTATTTAAGATAATTTTTTTCAATGCAAAACCGTAATGTGTCCAGCAATTTTTGAGCTATTTTCTTTTCTTTTTTTTGCACTTTATCAACATTTTGCGGAAACTGTTTGGTAAGATTTCTTTACAAAACAATTTGTTATTTGGGTGATTTTTCTAGTTAAATCAATTTTTGTCTGTTATATTTCCAATTAAAGGTAAAAGTCCATTTCAACACACATGCTAAAGGTGTTAAGCAGTTGTATACATCAGAGCAAAACACAAACTTAATGTGGCAATAATTTAAGAAAATTGATTGATTGTTCTAAGTAATATGACATGAAAGATTTCAATATTGTGCTGTATATGCCAACTTAATGCGTACTTCTTGAGCTGATATGTCAAAAAATGGATATAGTTTCAGTTTAAGTTTTATCCATGCATATCGAATTTCAATATTTAGGATTAAATTTTGGAAAGTGACTCCTGGAAGTGTCATACCATCTGCCAGGCTTCATAGGGAAGCAAAAGAGCCAGAGCTTGCTCAGGAGGCTTTGGAAATGGTTGAAAAAAGAGAAGAAGAAGAAAAAGAAGAAATCATAATACATTGGCAGGAGAAGTTGTTTAGCCAAAAAGAGTTTGATTATTACAGTGATCCATTAAATTGTAATAGCTCGTTAGAACAGAAATATCACGAAGATATAGAAAATATTAAAAGGTTAGTAAAGTTAGTTATGTTTCCAATAAGAATGGTATGTTTTAGGAAAGTTAAAAAGCAATAAAAAACAATGATTGCTTAGGGCTTAAAAGAACACTCCCTTGCACAACAAAGTTTTAGTATGATTTGATACATCTTAGCAGTTGCTCATGCATATTTTATGGAGATTTTGTTCTAAGGCCATTTTTTTCTATTTTATTTAGAACAAATAAAAAGAGAATGCAAATGTGATTTCTCATTTTTTTAAAAAATCCTTAAAAAATTGTTAGTTACATATGCTCTGTTACTGTATGCACTTTTTTATGCAATTTTTTAAACACTTCCAAACACGTGTATATGATCAGAAATTACTACAAATATACCAGCATATATGAATTTAGATATAATTACATTGAATTGTGTGTAAAAGAATTGTGTATTTATATTCAGAATGCATGGTGACCGATTAAACAAGAAAGTATTTACATATACAGATGGTGATTCCTTTACTTTCCTTGAAGAATTTAACCCTATGACTTCAAACCAAAATGGAGAAAGTTCTATCATGGTAGAGAAAATGTCAAAAATTAAATTTAGTAGCACAATGAAGTCACCCTTTAATTCTGGTTTACGCAGAAGGCGTTTAGTTATTGATGAACCAACAGAGGCAATGAAACGCAATCATGTTATTACCACGCCAAGTAAAACAATGCAGATAATGCTTGATTTAGGTGTAGCTGATAAAAATATTGAAGATGAAAGAATAATTTGCACTGTAAAGGTAGATTTATGTTTATTAAAGCTCTTGGAAGTCAGAAAGGTTGAACTGGCTTAGTTTCCTTATATTCTTATATGTAAATCCATAGTGTATTCCATTGTGGGTTTAGATGTATTAAATCAAAATTAGCAGTTAGAAAACATTTCTAATGCTGTTTTTGAATTGTAGATTGATGCAAATGGTCTCATAGTAATTAAGCCTGATGTAAACACAGATGAAGTATTTAACATAGAAACATATCATGCAACTCGTTCAGTTTACCAATATACCATTGAACATGCTTCAAAAAGTATGACCAAGCAAGAACAAGAACAAGAGGATAGATTATTCACAGAACTTTATAATCGTCACTCACAATTAATGACCTCCCATGTTGGAAATGAATTACTCCCTGTTCCACAAAAGAATGAATTGTTCACTTACAATCTATGTGAAATTGTCTCTGCAAAGAACTTTGAATATAATAACTTGTATGTGCAGTATTTTCTTGATTTGCCAGAGGGATGGGAATCTGGATCTAAACAACTTTTGGGGGTCACACAAAACTGCAGCATGAATCAGGTAAGTAGAGCCACACCAGAACTATTTAGTCAAACTGCCCTTGTAACAGGTTCTATAACACCGAACCTATAACAGCTTCAATAGTAGCTGCATTCTAGACACAATTTCGGTGTAAAATCCACTTTTAAAGCCCAACATTGTGACTTGAAATACAATATTCAACTACTTTATTCAACCTCTATTGTCAAAAAAATTGCAGCTGTTTTACAAACAGATTTAATATATATTCATAATGCCTCCCCATTTGACTTTCCCATGTATCTACTTCCTAATTAACTGTACTCTACTCCCGATTTTTTCTACATGTTAGGACAATGTAGCACATTTTTCTTTTCCATTTGAATTTGAACTGCTACTTACATGGGCAGAAAACTCACCTAACCTGTACGTAAAATGGCCAGTGTTGTACCTGCAAGTTTTTTCTCTGGATTCATGGCAACGTCATCGACTTGAAGGCTATGGATATTGTCAACTTCCAGACGTGTCAGGAACAACTGAGGTTAAAGTTGACACTTGGCGACCAAAAGGGGATAGCGCATTTGATGAAATGAACCGTTACTTCATTGGAGGTGCACCAGAGCTAAAAGACTTATCATATATAACTGATCCTACCTATGATGATGCTGGCAAAAGAAACAGCAAGTTTTATTTTCGAACTGTATCTTCTGGAAGTGTTGTGTTGAGATTTAATACAATGTTTCAATCCAAGTAAGCCATTTATTTAATTTTTTAAACTGTCATAAAGAGGAACCACTGTTTTTACTTATAATTACTATTCGCAACCCTTCTCCTCCCCTTTTAAACTGTAATTTGTTGCTTCAAGTACATTCATTATCGTCAGTACTTATTTCCATGAAATTTTTGTTAGTTTCATTATTACATTATTTGAGGAAAAAAATGGACCCTGAAGTCAGTCATCTAGACATCGTAAATATCTGGGGGAACAACACAACCCCAGAGATAAACAACAAAAATAACTTAAAGAAAGTGATAGTTATGATAGCTAATTATAATTATTTCAGAAAGTAATTATGCAAAAAAAATTATTTGAGGAAATAAACAGCACCATTGGAAGTATGAAATAATTATTTGAGGGAACAAAGACAATTCTGGCAATGGACAAAAATATTGTCTTGAAAAACAAACACAACCCTTAGGATAGCCCAATATAATTATGCAAGGAAAAACTGCTGTGGATAACTGAAAATAATTATTTGAGGAAACATGCACAGCACCAAGGATAGACAAAGTAATTTTTCAAGGAAACGTAAATTATTTGAGAAAGACATTCCTGGAAATAGGCAAAAAGTATTGAAACAATTGCTGTAAATCCTCTAACGCCCCCTTTTTAAAATGCCTTGGAAAATTAAGTAAACGCCCTCGAGAAGAGGAAATGAACACACTAGTAAGGGAAGTTAAAATATTATCTGAGGAAACAAACATAATTCCATAGAAAAAATGACATAATTATTTGAGGAAACTAAAACATCCTTCTAAATAGGAAAAAATAATGTCTTAGGAACCAAACACAGTCTCTGGATGGACCAAAATCATGTCTTAAGAAACAAACTCAGCCCTGAGGATAGCCAAAGATAGGTATATGGAGAAAACTAAACTGTGCACCAAGGAAACAAGTATGACACCAAGAATAGCCAAAGATAAATTTTTGAAGGACTAACACACCGTCAGAGATGGACAAAAAAATTATCTGAGGAAACAAACATGAACCCAATAATAGCCACAGTAATTATTTAGAGGAACAAATAACCATTAGAAATAGCCAAAATAATTATTTGGGAAAACAACATGGAACGAGCTAAATATAATTATCTAAGGAAGCAGACACTTCCTTACGTTAAAATATAATAAGTTATAAGTATACACCATAGTTCCTTTTTTAGTGCCCCGCCCCCAAATCCTTTCTTTAGCTGCTCCTTCAGATACCTTATTTAACTTGTTCCCTTCATTTAAGTAGTTTATTTTATTTAAACAATTTCATTTCATTACAAATCTATTTCCTTGTCATTTTAAGAGCGTCGGATGATACTACAAACTTAACAACATCAAAATGGAAAAAGACGTTGCGGAAAGCCGGGTAAAACTTTTTTACGTATCAATTTCGTTAACATGGTTTCCACTTTGTTTTACTTTTAAAATGCTAGACGTGTTCCTTGAAACCAAGGAAGAATTGATATTACATACAGCTGTGACAAAATTTACATATTGCGAAATTATTCGGAGAGCAAAAGATGTGAAAATTGCATAAAAATAGTACATGAATGCATATTTAGTGGAATTACCAAAAAATAAAGAATGTGAATTAGTAACTGTGAATTACTATATTACATATTAAACCAATCGAAATCCCATTCGAGACAGTTAATGCTCGCGATTTGGCAATGATTCGTAAAATTGTTCTCAGATTCAAAGACTGCAATTTTATTTGCACAGAAAACAAAATACAACGCTGACGCCAAAATCCTAACAAATAATTATAAGAAGTATACTTCAGTGAATATGTTTATTAAAAAAAGGCTATTAAGGAAATTTTTACATCATTCACGATAATTGATACCTGGGAAACTTTTACATCATTCACGATAATTGATACCTGGGAAACTTTTATCATTCACGAAAATCTACCTCCGAGGATTAGTATATTACGCGATCTTTTTTTCCGACAAGTAAAAAGACACAAGACACCCACGCGATATTTGATTTTTAATAGCCTAAACTGTCTGAATAATAAAATAGAGTGAGAGAACTCTTGAACAAAAATGTAAAACAGTTTTTAGACGTGTCCGCTATATTGAGGTTCCTGAATTTGGACCTTGAATCGACGACCGCTACAGAGAGGTGACCGCTGAAAGGTTTACGCTATAGAGGTTTTGCTCTCAGAGTTGGACGGCATTTCATCTGTCTCTGTGAAAAAATCCGTTGTACATAAGTGTCTGCTATGAGAAAGTATTGTAATCTCGCGGAAATGTGACTAAATTAAAAAAATCCTCTGTGCTTGTCCTGCGTGTGAAGACATGAATTGTACCTAGGAGATTACACCATATTCGTTTGACTTTTGTTATTTAACAAATGTTTGCAAATACATCATAGTCGTTTTAAGTTCAACAGTTGTCTCTTAGGTATACTGTGTTTTGTTTATGAGAAACATGATTCAAGAAACACAGGCCTGAGATTTTGGTTACTCTCAGCTTAAAATATTGAGCAAAAAAATGTGTAGATAGACAGTAGTCTTGTTACTGCTGCTGAAGGTATAAAACCACTTACACAGGCTGAAAGCGTATACTTAGCGTTTGTAAGTTAAATTCACGCTAAAAACACGGTGTTTCTCGGTCATGAAAACCCACCCTTGAGTTTTTTTGTGTACGTTGCATTCCAAAAACATGTTCGTATCCAAGATACGATTACTTTAAGTTCGCTCCAAATGTTTTTTGTTTTTTTTAATTTAGCTTAATTTCGTATTTCAAAATAAAATTGTTATAAACTCGATGTTACTGCATTCACCCCGTCCTGCTAAATTTTTACTTATGTTCGTTTTACATTAAACGAAATATTGTAAATCACGTACAAAATGTAGTAGCCAATATTTCAATAATGCCCACTGTTCTTAGCTTTACCAGTCAGTGTAGTGGTCTATAGAGAAGTAGACATTCTAACTTTTAATTTCTTTGTTTCTTTCTAGTGGGTTTGCTGCAGCCGTTGATTCTCTCACGCAAGTGTTAGGTAGGTCGTCCCCATTTAAATGATTTCATTCCTCATTTTGATCACATTTTACATTTCATACTTCATTTTTGCAGATGCGTTCCATCGAGCACGAAAACGAATGATGACTGCACGTTCGACGTTACCGGTCATAACATGAAAGTCGTTATTGGATTATTTTTACACAAAATATTTTAAAGTTTTTTATCATTAGATGTACATATATTTATATTGTGAATAACTTATTTGGATTACTTTCGATGTGATACTTTCCCTTTTATATGACTGAAATGCAGGTTCAAACATGATGAAATTTAAGAAATCAAATTATTTAATCGCCTTGTGGTGTCAGCTGAAAAGTTACTTTAAAAAAAACGCAGACGAATTCATAGATAGGCCTAAAAATCAATCAAACAAACGAACAGAGTTTAGCCTAGTTTCCATTTATCGAATTTTCTTCAGCGATAAGCCTAGTTAACTAAGCTTTCTTCGAGGATATCAAATCCAGTTTCTCTCAAGCGAAAGCCTAGACGCAAACAATTGTCGCTGCAAATCCTTAAAATTCAAATCCACCTCATAGAAAACCCCGAATTACAATTACCTAATGAGCACAAAGTTGGCGTGGTCACATCTTACACTCTTAAATAATACAAGAATTAATTATATATGTTCGGGTGAGCGAGGCTATTCGCGTGCAAAACAAAGAATTTCCAAATATTTACTACGTGGCAAAGAAAAATAGAATTAACCAATCAAAAAAGCGCGGTCAGTATTCAGACCCAGAAAAATCGTTTGAGACCCAGCGTAATTTTACCCAACTATTCCGATTTCCTGGTGGTGAGAAATATTATGCTGGGATTCCTGGCTATTCGGCGATCGATTTTTTGAGATTTTTTGGTTTGAGCATGCGAATTGCAAATTTTTCAATGGTTGGCGGTTGAAATGCGAATATCTTGAGTGTAGAAATAGCATCTTGTTGAAAATTTTTTTTAACACATACAATACTGCTTGTACTTCACATAGCAAAATTACATATCTTCATCCGTGTTTGTTGCGAGAAACACGATATAAAAAATCACGAGAGTTACTTTATTGCGACTCAAAATTACTTTTTTATTTTATCGTATTCTTGACCACAGAGCTCTTGAGATAAACCTTCGAAGTTAGTCTCGAAGGACTTTGGGAAATTTCTTTGCTGGAATAAACTGTTATGTCCAGAAGATTTGCAGTGCAGTAATCGCAATATAAAATCAAAACAATATTTGAAAAAGGTTTGATCAGCCAAATTTTAACTTTCAGATGGCTAAAGCAGCCCGATTCACGTTAATTGTTATCGCCATAACTTTGTCATTTATTGGTAGAACATTTTCGGCCATTTTGCAAAGAACAAAGCATCAATTTGCGAGATGCGTCGGTTAGGTTGCAGCGTTTATTCGTTCTAGTCACACTTTCTAACACTTCTGTTCCCCAAAATTTGAGAAATATCAACATGCTGATGTCAGCAATAATTAGCACATTTTGGGAGGTAGAAACTAACGACAAGTAAACAAGTTCAAATTGCGTGCCTGTCGTAGATTGAAGAAGCGAACACTGTATTTATTGACAACCTTTTCGACAGGCTTTGTAAGTCACACAGCCTGGAAAGTCATGAAATGAATTACTTTGTTTTATCATTTTAAAAAGCGAAACGTAAGAACCTCCACAAAAAATCTTTCAAATGGCTGCAAAAATTCTTGTTTTAGTTTTCCCCTACCTTAACATACATATTTTTTATAAGCAATAGACTTTTCCCGAATTTCCTAAATATGCCAAACTCAATTAAAGAGGCCGATCATAAAAGTAATTCTTATCCCTAAGTTCTTTAGCAAAAGGTAGAACAAATTACCTAATTTCGTAAATATTTATGTTCGTTAAGTGTGTCAATTCCGAGCTCAAAGTTACGTTCAAATCCTTCATATAGCCGAGCCTTGTTTTCAAAATAATTATTTTCTTCAAATAAAAATAAAATTTAACCAAAATAATATATTGCTTAAAAATTCAGTTTTGTCATGATAATTCGATATTCTATCTGAACATCCTTATTTGAAGAGCATAGAACCATTATAGTGTATTGAAATTCCAAATGAGGCTTAATGAGGGTTATGGAAAGTACTCTTTCAGGCTCGAAATATGCTTAGGTTATGCTTAATGTTTCTGTTAGTTAAAAACACTTAAGAAAAGTTTAAAGAAACAAGGAAATGAGAATTGGCACTTGAAGATCTTAAACTCGCAACTATAGTGGGCAAAACATAAATATTTTATCAATTCATAATAAAGCCTTTATATTTTAAATAGGAAGCGATACTGCCGTAAGTGTGATACTGCGGTATAAAAAAAAATTTAAACTGTAGATTGTTGTCAAGAAAAACTGCTTACGAAACAAAAAAATAAAAAAAAGTTCACAACATTTTTTTAGGCTTCACGTAATGCTTAGCATTTAAAACTTAACCAAACATAAGTCTACAGATATATTGTTTGTAGTTAGAAGTCAGCTCATATTTGAAAAGGCAGCATCAAAAGAAAAACAGTCTTGGAAAAACGTAGAATATTTCTGGTCGAGTCATAGAAAAGTCTAGAGGTTGTGTTGGCGGAAGAAAGAACAACTATGCTATGCTATTTGCTTTCTTGATACTCATGTCCTTGTAATATTGGAAATGAGTATAACAAGCATGGTTGGAACATTTTCCTTTTTTGCACACTATGGAATAAGTGTAGCAGCGAAGTCAAGGTACAGTTTTTATATATATTAATAAAAACAAATAAAAACATTAAATAACATTATAACCTCGAAATAGTCACAAGACCTACAACAATCCACTAGATATTTGTTCGCCAAAAAACTGGATCTGTCAAGAACTACTTAAAGAAAAAACCATGGAGGTACAGGCAACAAAACCGATATAAATCCTCCGTTAAGGCTCATCTCCACTCTAGCAAAATATTCCGGGCACCAAAGCGGAATAATTAAAGGTTCTGATTGGCTTGAAATGAATTCCATCAACCAATCAAAATATTCAAAATCATTCAAACTCAAATTATCCGCCTATTGGAGAATTTTAAAACAAAAGAAACTACGACTGGAGCACTTTGATTATCGTAAGGAAAAAATTTTCGACTTTTGATATATTCTGAACTTTTCGTGTCCTTACTCAAATATCCCCCTTCCTTTACTCTGTTTCTCTTTAGGTTTTTACAATAATGTAATTACAATATGAATCTAAGAATTGAAAAAAAAAAATTGTGTAAGAATAAATAATTCAAAAATTTAATTTGTAGTTATAAAGTGGGGAAGTACGCTCCTCGTTTCTCGCATGTTGCCTTCACGAAATCCATATGGCTGGCATACAACTTTACCTCTTTGTCAACAGCCAACCAGCGCACGGCTTTAGCATCGTCGCCGGCTTCTAACGGTATTTTTCCGACAGTGGTGCCGTCGTCGTCGTGAAAGTTGACGGCGACGGTTTCCATCCAAGAATTATCCGTGTTTCGCGGATCGTCAACGTAACCTTGGTAAATCTAAAGAAAAATTTAATAACGTGACGTGAACATACAAACATTCGCTAAAAATATTTTATTCCGCGAGAATTTCTTTTTTTCTTTTTAAAAAACAAATTGATTTTTTTCCACGAGTTTGCCATTTTCACATGCCCAATCTATTCAATTAATACTTGGGCGTTTATTATATTGTCTTTTCGTGCGTCTGTTTGTCTGCCTGTTACGTAAACACGAAATTCGATATATAAAGGACGGGCGACCCCGTGGATTTTTCCACGGACTAACAGCTATTCTATATTATAATACCCGTATACGTCTGTCTGTCTGTCTCGCAAAATGGTACCGCAAGTAGTGAGACGCACGCAATGCGGTACAAAAATATATTAAATATGTTTATTGCAGAAATACGGTATAGTGTAGAATAGGAAATCCAGTATGGCTGGCCCACCTGGAACATGTTTATTTGAACGCGATACGCGGTTCTTAACAAACAATAAAAAACAAAACCAACAAACTTACTACTTCTCCATGCGTAAACAACTCATCTATAAGTTTTTTCGTACACTCCCGCTCGCTCTCTTCTATGGAATTCATCGCTTCTTCACCGAATTCACGTTTGAGAGTCAAAGACACTTGTTCACCATTGTCGACCATACCCTGCAAAGAAGTAATACAAGGTCGCCAGAATAATGTTAAATGTCTGCTATTGAAGTTCCAACTAATATTAAAATAGTATTATCAATGAGTTTGACCCCAGCCTAACTTCGCAAGAAAAAAATGCTTCAGGTTTTAAAGGTTTTTTAAAAAGAAAAGGAATTTTTTTTACACGAGTCTCTAGTTGTTGAATTAAATAGGAATGGTCACAAGTTATAGCTAACAATTGGTATTTTGGCTTTTTCTGACAGATATTGTGAGGGAGTAAGGAAGGAAACTCCAGAACAATTCTTTTAAGGTAACAATTTAATAATCATCAGATAAGAGGCTTTATTTACAAAACCATTTATTAATTTCGCATTTCATTAAAAAAAATGGTATATGCGTAATTAAAAAGAAAGACAGTTAGTAAAAGCACTTATACCTCTGGTACAGCACATTCATATTAACAAGACGATAAAAAAGGAACTTACCCCCGGTATAGCCCATTCATATGTAGAAGAGGACAACGAAAAATGAATCTACCCAAGTATAACCCATTCATATCAACAAGAGGACAACGAAATTAGAACCTACCCCCGGTATAGCCCATTCCTGATTATCGCGTCGTTGTATCGACACAAATTCCAAAATCGGTTTGTTGTCTGTTTCGTGTTTTAGCTGTTCTCCGTCACTGTTGCGCTTCCATCTAAACAACAACAGTGGTGCGTCGACTACACGCCATTTTTCAAGAATACAAAATCCCAAAAATAAAAAATCCCTTGATTGTTCCTGGCTCGTCCCCAGAAGTGGAACTAATGTAGAGTTTTTAAGTGCTCAAAGTAAGTAAATATTTACGCTAAATTCATACCGAGTGACAAGCGGGTCAGCCGCATGATTTGGTCCCCACTTGCCAAGAAGGCCTCTACCGGAGATTCCTGTACGGCCTACAGGATTTCTAAATAAAAAACAAGAAAAGGTAAACGTTAATATTAACAAAATCGCAAACTTAACATCGGAGAGAACATTCACACATGTGAATCGGATTATAAAAGAAAATGTCATGCACTAGGCTAAAAAACAGCTCCAGGCTAGTATTTACCACTTTTTCAGGATGAATCTCAATTAAAACACAGATAACTATAGTTCGCTTCACACAAAACAGAAAAAAATCACGCAGGTGTAACAAATCTTACCGCGGCTTGCCATCGAAAATATCATATTTTCCCATGTGACTGATTCTACGTATATTTTTATCCACCTCGTTAAACTTGATAACTTCGAACGCATCGTCACTACAAAAAAATACAATGTAAAAATGCAATAAAAAAAAGAAGTCACAGAAAACCATTGCAAAACTTTTACAGCAAGCAAAAAGTATGTCGTCCATTATATCGGCTTAATCGCGAAAGTTTATGTTTCTATACGCGTAGGTTTAAAAACAATCTTCTGCGTGTACTCAAATTACAATAGCAGTTAATGGCTGTTTCTTTCTTTAGTAAACTAATTAACGATTTTAATTATAATTTTGAATGCTATTTTTTCGCTTTCGGATTGTTCGCATTCCAACTTGATTTCATTCAGATAACCATGCAATCTGTTCCAGGTTTCCATTTCTATAAATTCTATAAATCACGCACATTATCGTGCAAGTTTGTTTCACATTTCAAAAGCTCACTGAGAAAAAATTTCCTGCGGCCATAACACCCTTGTTAATACATAACTTTATTGGTGCAAAGGGGGGTAGAAGTCTTTGAGAGTTTTATTGAAAACGTTAAAAAATATAGCTCCCCTGAGCATGTGAAAAGGGAAGACCTAGTTTAGAAAAATAACCCCAGACATAATATGTTAGCAAAGAGGCCGGAACTGCAATGATCGTAATCACAACCAATTAAGAACGCCGCTTACATCTGAAAAGCTGAAAAAACAGACAAATTCGTAAACCAACTCGTAAAACGTGATCTCGTGAAGCCTGAAGCTTACATTTAGGCCACACTTGTTTTTGTGCATCACCTAATTTAAAAACCTACATGTCAACTAACTTTGCATTTGAAGTGAACCTAAGTAAAAAGATTCCTACATCAACATAAACATTACAGTTGTGAGATCACTGAAAGTCACAACTGTACCTTGTATCCGGATCAGCCCATTCCGGTTTATCATTCAATATCTTTGGGACTGTATACTCCACCGGACTATAATCTTGAAACTCGACGGTCCAAGGTACCTTATCGTCAGGGACGTGGAATCGTTCAACATCCGAGCCTGGATACTTCCCTGTTCGCGCTTTCACATGTGTTATCACAGGCGTGGTTTCTTTAACAGGTGATTGGCCTAAAAAGAAACAACAGAAGTTCACCATGTAGCATGCACTGTTTGCGCTTAAGCTTTTTGATAATGTGGACGGGACCTTAAACGTTGCTGAATGCAAACTGAAGGTAAACTGAACGTGTCTTAAAAGATATAGCACTAAATGAAACATAAAGCATTTCGAATTCTAATTCTTGCTGACGTTATAAAAAAGAAACCAATGAATCTTCAGTAACTCATGAAACAACAACATTAATAAGGAATAACGAATTACCATTTGATTGGGCTTCTTCGTGCATTGGTGCAGCTTCAGGAGAAGCAGATTCTATAAGAGCAAATCATGTCGTAAATGTACTCCCACAAAAACAAAAAATACTTTTCAGGTGTGTTTTTTATAAGAAAATTAACCAGTAAAAACACGCCAAAACAAATGCATAAAATGCTCGAAATTTTTTCATTGCATAAAATATTCTGGAAAAAGCCCGCAACATTTTGCTTTCGTTAATACCCTTTAGTGTGCTTTAAAAAGCCAAAATTCTGAAAAATTTGTAAACACAAAAATAAAATAGATATATAAAGAAATAAATCAAAAAGACCGTTTTCGTTGGCTATTGATTTTTTACACCAGTTTTACGATTGCAACAAATAAAAAACACAGGTAAATAAATATAAATTACCTTCTTTGTTTACAGGCGCATCTTCTTCAGAATGATCTGGTGCAGCTTCTATAACAACAAAACCTAACGGTCAAAGCAAAGCCTCTCCACACACTTATATCAGGATTTCTAATTAGGGATTTATATAAAACAAAATGAATGATAAAAATTACAAAGCTGCTATGTTTTCGTGACCAAAATGGTAGCTGGGTCGTTAATTACAACTTCGCAAAATAGCTTCTTAAAGAGGGCAAGTGAACAAAGTAAGGGACTGGGTATTCTTTGCCAAATTTATGGTTCTATATTTATTTATCTTTTAAGTTTTGATAATGGAAAATTTATTTGTCGAGTGTCAATAAATGTAAAACAGAACAGAAAGACATGATGAAGAAAGAAGAAATGAAGAAAGGAAATAACCACAGCGCAACTGACCATAATTTTTAGCTCTCGATTTTCTACAAGGGCAACAGCACCGTAACAAGTCCATGTGTGAATTATTATTAAGTGGTTATTGTTTGTTAGTTCTTGCAAACTAAAATTAGAATGAAAAAATATGAAGAAAAATGGTGTTAATTGCTGCTTTGCCTTTGTTCACAATTAATTAGGCTTTAAGGAAGTGACGATTTTCATACGCATGTTTACAAAGTAGAAAATACATCTTTTCTGAATTTATCTTTCTTGAACTGAAAAATATAATAATGAATGAATTTCTTACAAAATTTAGAAATTACAAACCACGAAAAAATATAACCTTTTACAGCATTTAAAACTGGCGAAAAAACACCATAGAAATTGTCTCCAGGAAACAGGAACTACCTCACTACATAATAATTTTGCACACATCCGACATACAACATTTCCTGTTCAAACTATTATAGTTTCGTATCATTACATGCCTAACAAATAATAAAATCAAATAACATGGTGAAGGTAACAGATTGACAGGTTTAAAGTTAAATGATGTGGTTATACTTGTGTAACTACATAAATGATGATTTTAGCAAAAGAAATCAACACCCTATCACTACTCTCCTCTTCACTTATTTTTTCTTTTATTTATGGTTTCTTGTTAAATTTTAAAAATATCAAAGAAAACACATTGAAAAAAAAAAGATATATTTATATAGTTATATGTCCCAAAATTTCCCATACAATTGGGTTATTTTTTCTAATCTGTTGTGCTTAAATAAATAACCTTGACTGAGTATTAATGGGTGGACAAAAATGCACAAAATATCAATGCAGAAAATATGTACGACAGACCAATGTCTGAGGACACCTGTACTTATGTTTTTTTCAATGAGATAACAACTCGTCTGTGTCATGTTATCCAATGTTTTACTGATATAATTGTATATAGCTTTACAAGACATTAAAAATTGGTTCAGGAAAACACCCCTTAAAACTTAAAATAGGAAAACAAGGTGACTATGCCAGAAAAGTCAATTTTGCATACCTTCAAATTTGGCGACAGTCATGGTTCACGTATTTCTCTTGATATTTAGCTCTACCCCTCTACTCTTTCAGAACTGACATACAAGCACAAAGTAAAGCTCTTATATAGAAGCTCACAACACAAAGCTAAAGCTGCAAGTTTCATGTGAAACTAAATTTGTCTTTTTGCTTTTGCTTGTTTCAGCATGACATGAAGACAATACTAAATTAGGTATGCAAGATGGAAACATGCATTGTTGAAGATAAATAGCTGATCAACAAACCTGGGTCAAATTCAACATGATTAAAAACTTTTAATTAAACATCTCGGTGTCATGTGACGTTTATATAATTTTAAAACGTCACACTTCAACAACACAGATTTTTGTCAGATTTATGTAAGTCATTACGTCACAAATTTATAGGGGATAACCACTTTACACACGCTTTAAATTCTTAAATACACATTTTCTTTTAAGGTGTTTTTTATACTGAAAATTTATCCAATCACTTAAGAATAACATAACCTTAAAAATTGACAGTCTTATTGATATCATTAACTAATGGTAACCTAGTAACTGTAAATTAATAAAATAGTAAAGTATTCTTGTGTTTTACAAACTACTTGATATCATTTTGTTGCAGCAACTGGTTTTCTCTTCACAAAATTAGAAAACTCCAAATTCATTCATTATTTATAGAACTCTGTATTTTTCAAAAACACAAAACAGTTTTGATACAAGTTTAAAAGCGATACACCATACACTGCAGTTAAGATAATCAATTTAGAAATTGATTAAATTTGCTGAAATATATTATTTATGGGTTCCTTGTGCTAATAATGATATTTTTGTATGGTATATGGGATAAAAACTCAAAAACGTTTTTAAAGATTTGCTTTAAAATACATATTTGCTTTACAGATATTTACTTCCACAGATTTCCATCCGACCATCCTGCACTTATGACATTCATACAATATCTTGTAAAGTTGTGCAATATTAAATTGTTTTGCTGTGTGATCTTATACCCTTGATATCTTGATAAAAGGTTATAATTTTGTTTCAGACATTTTTTATGTACTTGAAAATACACACATTTTTGTGAAAGTATTTTTTGCTTTATAGCCATTCGTCTTGTTACATATATAGTGTCATAGCATATAGTGTCATGTTTAGCTGGAATGCTTTTAAGAACTCATGCGCCTAATATGAATTATTCCTTTCTCCAATGTAAACAAGCAACATGCTGAAATATGGAAATGACAGCAGTAAATTTTAGAATCTTAAAAAGTATAAGCAAATGAGTGCCTACAAAATCCAAAATTAGACTTTTTAAATAAAACTATAAGCTGTATTTAAAAAGGATTAATCTTCTTATAATGAATTATCCTAGACTCAACTTGTATGATTTTTTGTGATTTAGTATAACTCAGACATTTTGAGTTCAAGTAAAAGGAAGTACAAAATGTAGTCATAATAGTCAGCTGTACAAACTGTAAATACCCAAGGTTTTGTTTCAGCAAATACATATATGTTTCAGCTTAATCCCTTTGTTAAAAATAATTATAAGTACATATACCTTTATATTCTTTTGTTCCACCCTGTTTAGTTGGCTTACAACCAAACAAATTGCCCATGTCCAATTAAATGCTTACAGCTTTCATGTATTGCAAAATAATTATGTCTTGAGTCAAACAAATCAAAACAAATCAAAACATGACACGAGAAAGTGTCAACAAATACTCAAAGACAATTGAAAAACAACTGACATGTCAAAACATGTCATATCAGGTAGAAAGATAAACATCTAAAAGTTTCATATATACTTAATTGGAAATTCCATACACTTACTGCGAAAATCAATTTTTGGACACTTTTTGATTGGTTCAGTATTCATTTTTATAGAACTTTGCTTCTTAATAAATATACACTCAACATAGGATGCATTCACCCAAAATGACTTTGATATATATAGTATATATATATATCTACATAGAAAAAAAATTAAACATATATTAAGAAAAAATATACAACAAAACAATGGAGGAGCAATATAATGTGAATACAAACTATATTTAACATCACAATAACCTGATTTAACAAACCTTTTACAATTATATTTCTGTAAAAGATAACTGCACTTACAAAACATATCGATGGGGAGGGCATTTTTATGTCTGTGTACCTTGCAGAAAGACATTTGCACTGGCTTATTTTAGTCAAATCTAGATTATAAGCATCAATTTATGGCTTGATCTACATTATATATTTTTTCTCAATAATGATAAAATTTTTAAATTATTGTTTCTCTGATAGTATTATGCTAGATATATATTATATAGCTAGATAGATGTGTATATTTTACATGGCTAGCCTTACAAATATCAAGGGATGTACCCTGTCTATTACTTCCAGGAGGGGCCATGGCTTAGATGGAGATTCCTAGAGTATTTAATGCTCATTTTGTGCTACACAGACCCAATTAGGGCCCGGGCTCTACTAGACAACTCCTGGCAACATCCAACGGCCCACACAGTGTGCCATCTTCCCAATTTCCCTCACATGGCTTGGGTTAACCCGGGGTTATGGTAACATTCACTCGTCCATGTTGAATCGCCGTCAAGAGGAACTGAACCCTGGTCTCCCGCACAGAGTATGAGAGCTATAACCACTAAGCTATGGCGCCACAAATATATATATATACATGAGAAAGAATGGCATGTATGGCACTACCTTGGACTCTCACGGCTCTAACTGTATATATGAAAAAGGTAATAAAGAAGAAAGAACAGAAGTTTTAAGGTGCATATACATATTTATCATCCGCAAAAATTAAATCAAACTTAGTATGTCAGCCCGTCTAATCCACATCAGCACTTAGAAATTGACAACATTAATGTCTAAAAGTAGTTAATAAAGCAGGCAAGCAATTAAAAAGACTGTATGTGCAAAGATACTTACATTGATGCATTTTGACTTCCTTTTTTGTTTTCATTTGCTGTCTGAAAAACTATTTCTTAATTTAACTTAGCCTACCACTAAATGAACTTTACTACCTTTAGATTTTGGTGTTTGGTATAAACTATTAATTTCAGCTTTTCCAAGGATAACTGCACATTAATAAAAGGTCACCATTCACCATTAATTTTCAATCCCAATATAGTTCCATTATATATTCAAAGTCTTAACAACACTTTAAAAGTCACACTCTTTTGAGAAAATCTTAATATCATTTCAATATAGTTAAGTTATATTGGAAATATTTTTGTTTTAATCTGTATTAACTGGTTTTACTATCATTTTGGAATTTACCTGATGATGACTTTATTAAAAGTCGAAATATACTTGGTGGTCACTTAATAAGAAAACATATTTACAGCTTGTAGGGGCTTGGGGCAACAACTCGATGACTATAGCTGGACTTTCAACAGATCGTTATTTAATCACTAAGACGACTCCAATTTAATTAGTTGTTCTACGGGCGTGACCGACCCTAACTTTCTCGAAAACAAACAAATAATAATATTAAGCAAAAAAGTTTTAAAGAAATATAATGAGAATAGAAGATATCAATGTTATTTTTGGTTGGTTAAATGTCCATCTACAATTATACTAAACAAGGTGAATCAATAACATTACTTTAGGACCACCATTGATAAGGCCACTGAAAGTTAATTCTTTGTTCAAGGTAATTTGTTGCAATAAAACTAAAATGCGTGGTGCGCTAACTTTGTAATCACTAAAATAGTTACGTGGTTAAACAGAAGTTTAAATTTTTTGTGATTTATAACAAAAATTGGTTACTTTCGCTAAAATAGTTATAATACAATTGAAAAACAAGATAGATTATTGTCGTAACACCCTCCTTTGTTATGATTAGCATATATATTTAAAATTATGCTAGCTAAACTGTAATACAGTTGATATCATTTAGGAAAAATAATTAAAACAAGATAGAATACGCTTGTCGTAACACCCTCCCCCGTTATGAATTTACAAAAAAATAATTTTAACGCTGCGAAAGACTTTAAATATTCTCAACTAAACAACCATAGTCCGGAAAAAGAAATTGCACTTAAGTTTAGATTTTCCTATAAAACTGTGCAAAGAACAATAAAATTGTTTGTTTTATTATTTTAAGTAGGAGAAGAATAACTTGGTGTATAAGTTTCGAAACAGCGCAAGTATAACTTGCTGTATATATTTCAAAACAATACAAGTATATTCTGTACAACTTTTAAAACAGCACAAGAATAATTCTTGCTTTAGAACTTTCAAAACAACACAAGAAAAATTCTTGCTGCATAACTTTTAAAAACAAGTTTTTGATCATGCAAGTATTTTTATCTTTTCACCTTGAGAACTAGTTACATATTTTTTTAGTGAGACAAATTATTATTACTAGTCGATAGGCCATGGAAAATCCACGGGCTTGCCCGTCCTTTTTATACCGCATTGCGTGCTTCTCGCTATTGCGCAGCTAAGCTATATACCATTTTACGTAGAAGACAGACAGACGTATACAGGTATTATAATATAGATTCGAAAATACATAGAAAAAAATTGTTTTAGAACACCCTCCTCCGTTGCTATTTTTTATTATTTTTTTGTTGTCCGGACCATACATTCTCGATAAAATTATTTTTATTTTGCTGACTGACCGTAAGTTACTATCGACTTTGCCCGTAGATCAACTAATTAAATTGGAATCGCCTAAAAACAGAGATATATACAGAGAATGAGAAAAAGCTAAATAAACTACTGGCAAATGGAAATTTTGAAACAAAGTAGACTGACAGAATCGGAATGAGAAGTGGAAAAAGGTAGTGCAAACAAAAGGAAATGCAAAATAATCAAAAATCATAAAAAATATTAGAAATGACACTTACTAAAAAAATTCTGGCTAATGGCCCAAGTCAACAAGTGCACTAAACAATGGCAAAATATAATAAAATGAATTTTTTTTTGCCAACAGTGAGAGAACTGAAGTTTCATTGACATTCATTAACAGTGATTAGATTAAACTCAATTGACTGCAAAACGACAAAGTACCACTTGACTGTGTAAATGCAGTGTAGTTGAGAACATGATTGGTCAACCACTAAACAGTGTTTTTATTAGACATATCTGATGCCTTTTTTTGGGAAAATTCTTTTTAAGGTTGGGACTTATATTTGTCCCTAACCAATGTAAGTCCTAACCTTAAAATTAGATTAAGGAGACTTATAACAAAATTAGCAACTGGTCCGCCTACTGTTCAAAAATATTTTTAATTCACAAAACAATATTACTATTACATAAAAAAATTTAACCATAAAAGTTACAGATAAAACCACATATAATTTTAAGTTACTTTAGTTAACATCTGCTAACGAGAATCCAATCACCTAGCAAACATAATTCTGCGGTAGTTAACATTTACTAACAAGAATCAAATCACCTAACAAACATGATTCTGTGGTAGTGATGAAAAAAAGAATCCTATTATTAAGGTTATTATGTAGGCAAGGATTGGTAGTAATATAGCCCGATGCACTAAGGGAGCACTGTCACAACAACAAAATATTTCTGAGGAGAGTTGAATCCAATCCAATCACTGCTTTCACACATATTTCTGAAATGACACACTTAGATCAACTGCAGTACATAGTACCTCAGAATTTTGATGTTGCTTAAATTTTATCATGATATCAAATCACAACTTAAGGTATTTTTGTATCTAACATTATGTTAGATACAAAAATAATGATTCTGCATTATAATGATGGGGCAATAATATCAAATTGGAAAGGTTATAACCCCATCTAAAAGCTGTTTTTTGTGTGATTTTACATTCTATCATTTTCCTTTCAAAACTTCACTTAAAATTTTAAAAAAACATATAGTAGAAAAACATGCTTTTTATGACAGCCAATACCAATCACTATTATTGGGATTCGTTTTAAAATTCCGGGCAGTTAGGGTGCTGAAAGCTAGTTTAAAATTGGCATGCAGAAGCTCCAATTAAGCAAGGTGTGCATGTGATCATTATATACTAGTGTTATATACACATTATATACATATATAATATATATAATTATATATATATATATATATATACATTATATACACGTATTGAACATGATTTTTTCAACTTTTTTAATTGCTGACCGACCAACCCTATTTTTTGGACTTAAATGACTCTAACACCACATATTTGTGACACCTGCCTTACAAAATATACATTGTCAACCCAAAACTAAAACTATTTGACAAAAGACAGAGAATTTACCATATCACATAAGTTAAACGAATAAGTTATCCAGGGATCAATTTAAGTGTTGTTATATATAATATAATGAAAGTTTAAGAGACTCAGAAATTCTTTAATATAATAAATTATAACAGCAGTAGCAAGACACACGGAATGAGGTAAATAAAACAAGGGTGAACCAAAAGGCCACAGGCTAGTACTTAATGAAAGATAATAAAGAAAGTTTAAATTATCCAGTGTTTGAGTTGTCGAGAGTTGTGTTTAATTGCAGCCTTTTAATGTAAACAACTGCAAATATTGGGAAGTTAAAAAAGTGTTAGCTACACTATGAGTGAATAGTTTGACACTATTATTATTTTCTGAGGATTTCAACATAAAATATAGCTAAATAGCCTAACTACCACATTACATTGATTATTTACACTCTTCTATGTCAGAACTTTATGGGTCATGGGGATATGGGTACACTTTTGTGAGAAGACGTCCTTCAACTTACTGTGAAGATATGTCTTCCTAAGAATATAAATATTATTCCGAGTAACAAATTGGAAAAACAAGGTATTATTTACAGGTCGTGTTGTCTTAAAAACTGCGAAAATGTAAATTTTAAAAACATGACATCATTATTGCTGTTTTTCCATCATTCTTTTTTGTCTTTGTTGTGCGGCTATTTTATGTTCCGGACAGACTTTAATAAAGTGAGAATGGCGTACAAAAAAGGAGAGCGACTACAGGTTGTTGCTTGTAGTAAATCAACTCCCAGGTGTTCGCCATTCTCACTCTACTTAAGACTTCTAACTAAGTACAGGTTGTTTTGAAATGCGGAAACCTAAGACTATGGTGTACATTGATCGACCTGAGCTTATTAATCCCAAAAATTTTCCACATGTCTGACGCTTTGTTGGTTTGGTTGGAGTAGCCAAAATTTTGATGTTTAGCGTATATTTTGTATAATATTTTGTAAATACACATTATAGATTCAAATTTACTGCAATACAACGGCTTTTAGTTTACAACGCCATATTTAAATTTAACATATAATAATAATTTGCAGATTAATTCCTTTGCAAAACTGAGCCGCTGTGTAAATTTAATCACTTTTACAAAAAATGGACAGATGTTGTGCAGTGCGGTTCCTATAGCTAGAATGGTTGCCAGATAATACAATCAATTTTTAAAGCTATAAAGGTTTTGAAAGTACATGGTAATAGTTTAATATAACCTAAGAACCTTTATAAGCTATTTACATTAAAAACCAATTGCTAGCCTCGTTTCCATGTTATCTGGCCTTTGACAAAAAAACACAAACCAGAAGATTTCCTGTATAAACCTTGCTGTAAGAACCTTAAAATTATCGCTAATAAAAGAGATTTATGTTAGTGATAAGCAAAGTAGTTAAAGTTCTTCTTAAATATGAGAAACCATTTAATTAATAAGACGGTTTCCATCAGCAAAAATCTTCAGCGGCAAAGGAGAATGTATAATCCGGTCCGTAGAATAAAACTACCATCCCAAACACTACCCCAATTGGGGCACCCCATGTTTTCTACTTACCCAGTGTTCATGTTCTGTCAGTTCTTTGTTGGCTCTCTGGTCACTCGTAGACTACTCGTTCGCTGCTGGTTCTTTGGTCGTGCTGTGAAGACTGGTTGTTACCTGTTCAAGTCCTTAGGTTTTTTGACATATTTGTACAGTAGTCATTCATTGGAAAATAGAACAAGTTTTGTGTAATGTATTGTGAAATATCCAACTTTGTCTTCCTTGATGTTGACTTAACCTCTTTCAGCAAGGACCAAAAAGAACAGCAGATTTTTGTTGTTTTAACAGTATATATCGTTGGAGTTCATCTGGAAATTTAGAGCTACTAGCTAGCAATGTCACATCTGTATCATAATATCTGTTATTGTAACATTCACTCGCCCATATTGAAATGTGGGTAAGGGTGATTGAAACCGATCTCCTGCACAAAGTGCAAGAAGTATAACCACTGAGCTACAGCGCCATAAGCTATGCCGCGTTAAGAAGACATGATAATTGAAGTAGCATTTTGGGTAGTGGTTGAAGTAGCTATAATTTTGATATTTGGAGCATATATATATTTAATTTTACATTATATAAAATATATTTATATATCATATTTAATTTTGGTGTGGTACATTAGCTTTTGGATTAACATACCGATTTTAGTACCCAGTTGTTATAAAAAGTTTCACCTTTACCTTTTACAACGCATAATTCTTCCATATTTAAGTTTGTATAAAAATTTGCAGACCAGATACATTTGCGAAACTGAGGCACTGTGTGAAATTGTTCAATTTTAAGAAAAGTTGGGTCAGTTGTATGGTGCTGTTCCTATAGAATGGTTGCCACATGTGCAATTAAAATTGAACCAATTTTTTATAGCTATGAAGGTTTGACTGTACAGGGTGTGACATAGTGAGCCTCTTACACAGCTATAGCCTCATTTTCATCTTATGTGATCTTTGTAAATCCAACTTCATAAGGAGGAATTTAACATGAGAATCTTCCGGGGGAAACTAATAGCTAGTCTCGTTTCCATGTTATTTAGTTATTAGCAAGAGAATATCATAACCAGAAGATTTGCTTCGAGACCTTGCATTGAAGAAGCCTTGTTTTTATTAGTTATTTACATTTAAAAATTATCGCTATTAGAAACCATTCTGTGTCAATCTTTTGGGACAGTTTCCATCTGAACTGGTTAGTGCCAAAATTAAAGCACATAATTATCTGATCTTTCAATAAAACTCTTAACCCCTTCCCTAAACACTGCATCAATTTCTACCCCTAATTGGGGTAAGCCGATTTTTTAATTAACCAGAGTGAATTGTTGCTAAAACATCAATCCGTTTAGCAATAATTGACAAATGTCATAAGAATTAATAGTGTGCCTTATGCCTTCACCATCTTTCTTTGTTTTATTTATTTACTGCTGTTAAAGACCAGTTTTCAGTAGGGAGAAAATCATTTTTGTTGTGATAACTGATTGTGACCTATTATGAGACAATGATTGCATGGTTTAGTACTACCCAAAAAGTATTTTTGAAAAAAAGTTTATTTACTTTACACAATTACAATATGATATTTTTAAATTAAAGGGACATGTAGATTTTCTGCCGTAAATGCCACTGTCTATTCTCATGAAAAAAGAGTGCCACTTTTATCTATTTTAAAATTTATACCTTATAAGAATATGACCACATAGAATTTTAATCATGATTTCTTTATTTATTTTAAAAAAAATTCTAACTTCATACTTTGTCAACTGATAGGTTACAGGATTGAGACAATTTTTGATTCACAACAGTATTTTTTTACATCCATGTGCCAATATTTACAAAATGTCTTAAATTTTACACCCAGAATTCACTTTTTCTAATTGATGGTGCAAGGGTGCATAGAAAATACCTTCTTGTAAATTAAAAGTTGATATCTTGAAAAGGATATCTATTAAAAGGGTGCTCAGTACTAAAAGTATAGAGCTAATATTCATTTATCAGACGTACACTAACATGAAAAACAATGTCTTATATACGAAAGAATAAAACAAGTCCCATTGTAGTAGTATAGTACCGTATCATCACATTTAACTTGAAACTATTAAATAAAAGAAGGGAACTGGTTTCTACTTGCCGACATGTAAACCAGTATTTCTTGAAAATTTTAAAGCGATCCCAGCAAAATATGTACATAACTCGGAATTTTGTACATATTTAATTTTAATTTTTATCTTGTAAATAAATGTATAAATTAAAAGTTGTTAATTTTTTTTGAAAAGTTTTTAGTCCAAATTTTGCAAGAAACGGAGCAGCCTATATGTGGCATTGTAAATCTATTAAGTATTTTCAGTTGTTCTTCTATGATTTCACCTACATCTCTAATTTATTCAAATATATCATTTGTAATGTTGCAAATATATTAAGCTTTTTACTTATATAGTGAGAACAAAAAGAGTTTTTTAAAAAATTCAAAAAGAGTTGTTAACAAATTTTTTAAGCTCTGTAATATAAGTCCAACATCATTTTATACCTTGGGTTCCCTTTAAGCAACTGATTGGCATAATAAAAATTTAGCATAAAATTGTGTATACATTTCAGTATTTTAATTCTAAAATGTCTATCATTGTATAATCTTGTTTATATATTTCACTATTTTAATTCTAAAATGTCTATCATTGTATAATCTTGTTTATATATTTCACTATTTTAATTCTCAAATGTCCACATAATGTTTATATCTAATTATATAATCTAATTAAGTTATTTATTTCAAGAGAATGTTATCATGCAAACTAAAACACTATGTACCACGTGAAAGATATTATCCTATTTTGTTATCCTGCTATTCAACCAAACCTATACAAAATGTAGAAATATTGCCTCCAAAGAAAGTAACATTTAAGGATAAATTCAAAGAAACATGGAATGGACCAAACTTTAAGTATTGGTTCATTGGTACCACAGCATTTCTATCATGGATGGCTTATTATGGAACAAAAACCTACAAAAAGACTCGCATAGACATTGAAATTCTACCACCACTTCCCAGACATGCAAGAGTTAAAAGAGAATCAGAAGTTCAGGAATTGTGTCGAAAATATGAAGCTCTGTCAGGATTATTAAAACCTATGAAAATCAAAAAATTATCAGTGCATGGCCCTTCAGCAAGTGGAAAAACAATGCTTGTTCATGAGTTCTTGCAACACCTTCAAAACAAGCAACAAAACTCAATATTCAGCTTTCCAAAATCTCATGTTACTGTTTTTCTACAGTGTGACACGGAAGATTCCTTTTTGACATCATTAAAGGCGTTCGCTGCAAAGTTAAAGATTAAACCTTCGCAATTACAAGAACTGATGACAGATGCAGATGTTAGTTTCGCGACAGCCCCATTTGAGACACAATGCGATGCTTTGTTACAATGTATACAAGATGCGTTACAAAAGCATTCAAAATGGGTCATGGTCTTTGATAACATGCTAAGCTCTTCTTCCAAAACAATTTTTGATGTGATAAACAAGTGGTTTGGAGATGACAACAAAGAATGGAGTGCAGGAACCATGGTTATGATACATGATGGATCTGTAAACAGTTTGTTACAATTAAAAGAAGAGAACGGTTACGCAATTCAAAAGAGGTGAGAATGTGTGTTTTTGATTTTGCAGTTCTAGCTAAATTTTAGATTGCTGACATCCTAAAAAAATAATGCCATTACCCAATGTTGTCATTGGTTCCTGATAGGGTTCTTCCGATTGTGTTGTGTAAATTGTTGGAATCGTTATATTTTTTTTCTTTTTCAGAATTTCTTTTATCACACGACATTAAACACTAAATCGTATACTGCATATTTTTATATCAAGTGTTTTTATTTTAAATCAACTGCATTCTTTTTAAAGAGTTTGTTAGGAATTTTAGTGACACAAATTTTTCTAATCAAAATCAAGGTAATCATACGAAGACGCTGTTTTTATAAGGTTGGCCAGGGAAATATTTTGCAGATCTCCCGGCAGGCATTTCCAGGAAGATTTTTTCATTCTGCTACAGTGGTCTACCACTTATAAAATGTGGCACTTTGCATTTGGTACGTTTGGCATGCCTTAATTAATTCGAATGTGTGTGAGAAGGGGTATGCATGTACTAACGCATGCTTCTCCTGTCTCTAGTGAGTGTACTCTGCCAAAAAAGCATGTATGCTCATGAAATGGACAGTATTGACATACTATCTCCAACTTCACTGCAGAACGGTTGCCATGAAAATTAATCTTGAAACTTAGAGTTTGTTATTATAATATTTTTTTTATTTTTCTTTAGTTTGACTTTAGAAGATGGCTGCCAGCTAATACAGCAAGTAGCAAACCTTGACCAAACAGTTGCTACATCCGATTCGATAAAACACTTGCTCAATTTTGTCACCCTAAACCCTCTCGCCGTTGTTAGCGTTGGAGTCTTACTGAAAGAGAATCTATCACGAAAAGAAACAGTCAGCATTGAGAAAGCTGCAAGTGAAGTGTCCGAATCTGTTGCATCAAACTTAAAAGGTGTCATTTCCGCCAATCAGCATTTGCATGATTTTATTGCAACGCCCTCAGGAATGACCTTGGTTACCATTGAAACCGTTGTTGCTATGGTTATGAAGTCTATGCTTGACAACGATCAGTATCTTTATCATGGGTTTGATTTTATGTCAACATTGAAGCCAGGAGACGCTTTACCACAGAGTGTTTTAACTCGATTTCTTCGAATGCCATATTATATGTTGCCTCCACTAGTTCAAGCATCTGGTGGGATGTCTGAGTATTTCAGTAAACAAAAGAGTGATCTGGAGGCTGTTAAGAACAAGGTCGACGAGTTTGAACCAAAAGGCAAGGCCTGGTCAAACAAAAACCTGGCAGAGTATATACGAAAAGCTGAGGATTTGTTTATGACTGTTGTAAACACAGCAAAAGATATTTACAATCTTGTCTATGGCGAGCTACCAGCTTTACCTGAGAAGCCTGATGGATTGGACATGTTTCGCAAATGTGATTTGCTTTGTACTAGCGTGCTGGAACCTGGAAGTAAGTGATTTTAAAGGGGCTACAAAACGAGCTGTTCGACTTAGGTGACTTACTTAAATTGAGCTAATGGCGGTGGCAAAGTTCGTATATTCTTTTAAATTTTACATAGAAACATAAATTTTTGCAGATAATGCCAGTCTAAGCAACTGACTGTTTGAGATTTCAGCATTGTCGGTTACGTTTTCTTTTTCAATTCCACTAGGTTTTTTTATTGCTTCTTACACCTTACGCTAATTTCTCCAGATTATTTCTGAAAAAAGGACAACATCAGATTCCTAGAATTAAAGAAAAAAAAATTTTATGTTTCGTTAAGTTGTTTCGCGTTGGTTCAGATTAAAATGCTGTAGTAAAATTTAGGTTTTAGACAAATGATAGATGGGTGTTTCTCGACGCAAAATGTGGAATTATCCAGTTTATACCTGATTTTCTTAAAAGTATGAAAAACGGAGAAAAAAAGAAATTATGACGATTTAAACACCTTTCCTTAATCGGTTTGTTTCTTGGAAAGAAAGGATTTTGTTGCAAGCATTAATTTTTGCAAAATTCGCGTACTAAATTCGCGCATACACAAAAATGAGTATAAATAAGCTATTGCGTATATTTTAATTTCTTTAGGTTTAAATTTTTCGATTCACTGCTTTTTCCTACTTTTGCAAAATAATATTGTTTTCCAAAGCGCGTCATTTGTGACGACATTCGAATAATTATAAGATGCACTCGATTCTTAATCTTCATTCTCTTACTAACTTTCTTCTGTAGGTGTGAAGTCAGTGAGTATGCATCCTTTGGTTTACAACGTGGCTAGACAACATTTTGCGTCATCATCTATATATCGAAGAGAGGCCGAACACCTCTTAGAATGTCGAACAAAGTACAATAATTTCCCATGGTACAAGCGGTTCAACGCGTTTGACGAGCAAACGGTCTTGCAAAAGCATCGCCTTGCGTCTGGTCATGTTATAAATCAAGCCAACAATGTTCCAGCCGAGACATACTTGTTTCGGTATAATCTTGGTATAGACATCTCGCCTGTGTTCTTTACATCTCCGTTCTCGAATAGAAAAGAAGAATTTTGGTTACCCAAATCCGAGGATAAGTTGAGATATCTTCAAGACCACATCTCTCGTGTTGTGACAGCTCTATGCGAGGAGATTGACTTGTCAAAAGAGAACGTGGAAGGGAGATCGGTCAAAAGGTACTTGCTAATGCATCTCGAATATATAGTCAACAACCAGCCGGAGGAATTGATACACCCTCCACAGTACACGCAGAGTTTGCAAACCATGGCAAAATGTTACTTTGATTTATATAAAGATTACACGAGAAGTCAACACGTTCTGGAGCATGTGCTGCAACTACAAAAGATTTCGTCAACCGTGAACCAGTTAGACGTGGCTAAAACAATGGGTAAACTGGCAGAGATACATAACTCTTTTGGCGAGTACGAAAAATCCAAGTTACTACTTCTTGAGGCCGTCGAAATTTACGAGGCGGACCGAAGAAAATGTGGCGAGTATAAGCGATGCTTGGAGTTCGGCAAATTACTCGGTTTGCTGGGGATCGTATACGCTGCTTTGAACTTGAAATCCGAGAGTAAGGAAACGATAGAGAGGTCGTTAATGTTGAAACAAGCAGTGCCTCCTGACCTTGCCGACGAAGCAAAAAGCAAAGACTTTGGCTCGGATTTCGCTAGCTCTTTAACCGATCTTGGTCACTCGTACGTTTCAATGGGTATGCCGCTGTACGGAAAGAAAATACTTGACTTAGCTCTCTCTGCCCATCGCAATTTACATGGTGAAAACCACCCAGAGGTTGTGCGCACATTAACTGTACTCGCTGTAGCACACCTAATGCAGGGAAATAATGCAGAAAGCAAACGACTGCGCAACGAAGCAGGTAAACTTCAGTCGCTACTAAACGGTTTACCGGTGTATTGATGCGGTATATTTTCTTCTGTTCAAACTAAAATATGTATATATTTTTAAAAAAAATCTAACACATTGCTCGTTCTTCTAAAAAATATCTAAGATGTGTGCGGGTCAAGTTTTGTTGTGTTTGCTGCAACCCTGTCCCCAGGCCGTGTTATCCTTTTTGTTATAAAAAACAGACATAAGACAGAGTTTTTCTAACAACGGAGAATGTGACTACCATTTTTGATGCAATAGGGATTGGATAAGCAAAGTAACTAAAACAATATTCCACAACTTCGTGTCTCATGACACCACAATGTGGATTAATCCAATTAGATTTTTGGATACTGGGAGATGCTGGGAACATAGGAAAGTATACAAAAAGCAGTAATCGAAAGATGGCTTTTCGAATTTCTTTACATGATCTGCTCAGCAATTTGTTGTATTTTTCTTTCATTCGATAGTTATGCATCTGCATGAATACACAATTTACTGGGACACAAAAATAGTATTTGTTACGACTTTCTCAAAAGCCTTTTTTAATATTGGGACAGCGGTTAAGATAAGAGCCCTGGAAACGAAGTTTGTACGGACTTGATTTGTCAAAACCTTGATTAACGTGTTATCAGAAAATGAGGAAATGAAACAGTAAAATGGAGCATTATGGAAAAGGAACCCTGAATGGGGCAGGAAAATCCCTTTAAGCTTTTTTGAACGTCGGCATAAGCATGCACGCATATGTAGGGGTTTTTGCTTGCGCTATTCCTTTCAAAAGTAAAAATCATTTTTAAATTTTCATGAGTGTTGGATATGCATAACGTATATACTTTACAATTTCGACCAATGAGTTACAGGCTGCTTCTGAGCATGCGTACTCAAAATGTTTACATCGCGTGGGATACAAAATTTTCTTGTCCGTTCTAGGCAAAGTAGAATTAAATTGAATTTTTTGCGTTGTGCACGGAAACAACAGGTTGAAAAATATTAGCTGTAATAAAATGTATGCGGTATTATGAAGTGGAAATTACCAGCTTAACAGTTCCTTTTCCCGGAAAATTTTCATAAAATGTCAAACAGCTTAAAGTTCGTCATGTTCTGTAAACTTTTGCCTTAAGAACAGTGAAAACGAGATTTTTAACACTAAGAGAATTTCTGTAGCCATGTTTCGGCCCCAATTTCTAAAAATGCTGGTTGAAGGTAGTCTCGGCCCACCCGTATATAGTCTGCCTTCAAGTCTGGTTTTCTTTTTAATAACTCATACGTGGGGTAGTGTAAATATACAATTACAATAAAATACACAAAAGTCATATGCCATGTTCGTGAACCTTGGCTGTCGGTGTACTTTTGATGACTGCATTTTCCTCAAATATTCCTCTGTCGTTTGCTGCTCTGACATCTGTTATGTTATTTTGCCAAGTTGCGTTAAGACCTAATGTGAAGTCAATAAGTTTATTGTCTCCAGGCATTTTCGTCCCCAGAGCTCTTTCAGATAAAACCTCGAAAGTACTACTTTCTACGCTTATAGAGCTCTGAGGTTAAGAATGGTCCCAGCGTATCCACAAATAGTTTAATAACTTAGAGAATAAGTTCAAACGAAAGTTTAACTTTTTTTAAATAACAAACAATAATGCTTTTAACGCATCATAATTCCGCGACCTGAACTTCTTTCGTTGAAAATAATACTAATCTGATTTGCGTGCATGAGACACTAATCCCGCGTGAGGAATACAAGGTACACTTTTTTTATAACAAACCTCTAATAAGCAGTTGGTGATGGTGCCAGGATGCCTAATTTTTAAAGCAACTTTTTAGTACTAAGCTTTAGCAACTATAAAAAAGTTAAAAAAAAACTTTTAGTGCTGAAATTATCTACACACAACTTAGCAAAGTTACTGTGTGACACTATGGACTTAGTCACAAATTAGCAAGCAACTCTTTGAGCGCTTAGCTTTTGTATTGCTACTTCGTCCCCATGCGTTCTAGCCTTTTCCACATTAAGGCCAGCCAAACATTGTTCCGTAAAAAGTGAGCGCTAAGCCGCTTTGGCGGCAAGCAACAAACCCTGAGCCAAGTTTGTATGTGTTACCGCTTTGTGCGGAACGGTCCATGTGTGCAGCTACAAAAAACAGGAGGGAGGAAGCAGTGAGTCCTAGAATTCTTCTCATCTGTCGCAGAATATGCAGGGAATTTTGAAGATTGCTGTAGCAAGAAATGGTATAATTTTAATTTATTCATCTTATGTAAATCTTATTGTTTCTATGGCTAATTTCAAACGCTTGTCAGAGCAAGTGACCAAAGATGAACCATTTACTTTTTTTGTGTGTGGAAATTTTGGTGTGACAGATTTTTGGTCTAAAGCTAGTTGACTAGAGCTATTTTTTGTTTCAGCACTTTGCCTGATATCACAGACATATCCAGTTTGTTTTGAATTAAAGGAGATTGCTAAACACCTTTAAAAGCAGTCGATTTCTTTAGTGGTGCAAAGACAAGAAATGGGGACACTCTCTACCCAAAACCCAATCCTGACAGTAGTCCAAAACATATATATTGATCATATACGTGCATAATTAGCAGCACGGCAAATCCTATAGTACAATTCGTCACAAAATTGTTAGAGTAGGAAATTTTTGCATCATTCCGCCTTCGAGAAAGCTAACAAGATGACTTCTCAGTCAATCGTTTTTGTAGACAATAAGTCATGAAAGCAACAAAAAACAAAAAAAAAAAACATACTTTACTCTCTAAATTTTCCGATGTCGACATTTGACTCTTAGATATTTGATGGTTCACGCCATCAGTGCAATCTTGTAATTCATTGCCCATGATTATAAAAGGAATTCCATTAAATTTTAGTTGCTTAATTGAAAAGTTTGAGAAGTGGAAGAAAGGACTAGAAGAGAAAGGGCTAAGGGTGAACACAGCAAAATCTAAAGTCATGATTAGTAGCATTGCAGCTGACATTCAGTTTGAATGCAAGCGTTGCAAAGGTGAGATTATAGAGAATGAAGTATTTCCAGCTTCAATGATGTACAACAGTGGCTCATTAGAGATAGTTAAGAACTTCTGTTACTTAGGTGATATGTTGGGCAGTGAAGGGGGTGTTGGAAGAAGTCTTACTTGCAGGATAGGTTCTGCATGGAAAAAGTTCAAAGAGTTACTTCCTTTGTTGACTAGCAGAGTCTTGTCAATTGAGTTTAAAGGTAGGTTGTATGAGGCATGTGTAAGAAGTGTTATGCTGTACGGTAGTGAGACATTGGAAGTGAAGCAGCAAGATCTTGACCGTTTGAAAAGGAATGATACAAGAATGGTTAGTTGGATGTGTAACGGCAGTCTGAGAGACAGAAAGATTTCAGATGAGCTAAGAAGCAGGCTAAGTATCTGTAGAATTAAAGATGTTATCCAGATAAGAAGATTGAATTGATAGGGGCACTTGGAAAGAATGGAGGGGGATAATTGGGTAAGAAAGTGTAGAGACTTGATAGTTCCGGTGGCAAAGCCCAGAGGCAGACCCAGAAAGACTTGGCAGGAGGTTATAAGGACAGACTTGATACAGAGGAAGTTAAGTTTAGATCTAACACAGTCTACTAAATCAGATTGGAAGAGGGTCATTAATATACCCCGTCCAATCCATGCTAGCATGGAAAACAGACGTTATGCCGAGAATGATGATGAAATGATGATTGCTTCTCGCCATGATGAGTTTTCTTCTCCTCAAAAAGCATTTTATAAGTCAAGAAGTTGTAGGCTAGAAAAATATTGCAACACATTGATAGGTATTTTTTTATAAAAACCTAGTTTGAAAGAACATTCAAAAATTACCAGATCATCCAAACTTTTTGTCTTTTTTGTAAGCTATGAAGGTGGTATTGGTATCAAGTTTGACCTGCTTGATTGCTACTCCTGCTTCCGAAATGGATAAAAAACCTCACAAGGTCTGTATCTTAAAAGTATAAGAAGAAGAAAAGTAGTTAAATGCAAGATAAGAGCACAAGTCTATAAAATTTTAAAAGAAATAGAAACCAAGAAAACAGAAAAAGTTACTGCTCAACTCAAAGCTAAAATAATAATAATACTACCATACAACATCCAAACAAACAGAAACAAACAAATAAACAAATAACAAAACACACAAAAATAAAAGCAATAACATTAAAACATAAAAAACTCATGAGAAATACCTTTTTAGTTCCATTTTAAAAAATTGCTGTCGTTGAAGTAAAAACGAAAAGTTAACTTTAACAGCAGTCAAAATTACCATGTGCTACATAGATTTTTATTTGTAATAATTAAAAAACCAAGTCAAACAACTGCTTTATATATATAATGTACACGCATGATTAGATATTTGTAAAAGAAGTTTATTTTTTAAGCAAGTTTCTTAACACTTGTCAAGTAAGATATGTATATATACCCTGGAGTTACTTGACTCACAAGAAATAAGTTTGGATTACTTTCCTTAAAGAGAATCTGAGGTATAAAATAATTGTGAAAAATTTTTTATAAAGCTCTTTTAGTTTTTAAAATATTTGCATATAATGACTTTTAGATTTGATTATGCTGCACAAATTATGATGTCATAACAAATGGCAATTTGAGTAATAGCAAATTTTGACGTTTTCTGTCATCCGTAATTTTAGACCTGTTAAGGGATGTGCATGCAGATGCCAAGTTATGGGGTCGTCGTAGTTACGGGGTCATTGTAAGTTATGGGGTCTGTTTTTGTGTGTGTAGTTGTTATTTTATATCACAACACTTCATTATTATATATTATATTATATATATTATATATATGAATAATGAATGCATTTGCAACAAATTGACATGGATAAAAATCGTAAGTGGCCTAAGCTCATTTTGTGTTACCTTGTTTATGTACCCAATGATGACCAATACTACCCTGACCTACTCTGGCCTGATAACAAAATAGTGTTTGTTTTTAGTAGATTTGTGTATTAAACATAAATGAATAATTGTAACTTCTTTATACAGGAGTTTGTCGTGGCTTGAAGGGGTTGTATTCAAGCAAGTTACTGAGGGTGAGTAAGCAAACTTTTTTCAAATGTGAATGTAAAAAGTGAGCTCTGAATGTTTAATTATTGTTTAAAAACATGTTTAGGCACAACAAGTCCTTCTTGCACAAGGTTTAAATAGTAAGAATTTTATTTGATATTTTTGTATTTTGTTCTATGTGCATTGATTGTAAATATTTGTTATATCTATATATTATAGATTTTCAAAACCGGTCATATGCAGCTGAAGCAAGTGCAAAAAAGACATTTTCCAGAGACAAACCACATGTAAATATTGGTACCATTGGTCACGTTGATCATGGCAAAACTACCTTAACTGCAGCTATAACCAAAGGTAAAACAAATATTTTTCTGCAAAGACCTATGTGAAAATGACTGAACAAAAATTTCATTTGTCTCAGAAAACTTGGGGAAAATATTATCATATTGTGGAGATATATTTTTTATCACAGTTATTAATGCACCAAGCATTGAAAGTTTTTCTGTTATATGTGAGGTTTTTTTACATACTAGATGAGAAGCCTTATCAATGCATCAAACATTAAAAAGTTGGAATTATATACCATAATGCTTCGAATAAACGCCTCCTTCTATTAAACGCCCTCCTCGAATAGACGTCCCCCAAAAATGTCAAAAAAATTTATAAACAGCCCGGGCGTTTATTCGACGCATTACTGTACTTTAATATGGTTTTCAGGTCCAATGTAGATAAGATTTATGAATTGACTGCCTTGCATATTTTACAGAATAGAATAAAACCAATTTCATTAGTTCACCTGTACTAGTAAAATTTTCAACCTCATTCTCATTACTGGACCAAAAAAACCTTGTATTTTCCTGGGTGAAGAATTATTACCTTGATATGTTGTTGCTAACCACTGTAACTTGCTAACCATTGCATGCAATGTCCACTTTTTTCCTGCATATTTTATGGATGGAAAAAATTATGACTGGTGACTTTGATAATGAAAAGAATGAAAAAGAATAATTTTTTTATTATTATTCATATCATCTTTTTATGATTTTAAGGGCAATTTAAATTATTTAAAATGAAGAAAGTATAGAATTAGGTTTTTTAGATTTTTAGAGTGGGACAGAAAGCTATATCTGAGCAAAAAAAACCTAACCTGTTCTTGATGAAAAACCAGGATAACTGCAATTTGTTAAGAAACATTTTGCTGTTAGCTTATTTTACTTACACCTTTTTAACCTTAACCTTTTAGTTCTTGCTGAAGCTGGTGGTGCTAAATTTAAAAATTATGCTGACATTGACAACGCTCCAGAGGAAAGGGCACGGGGAATTACTATAAATGCTGCACATGTTGAATATGAAACTGAGAATCGTCACTACGGACACATCGATTGCCCTGGTCATGCAGATTACATTAAGGTACGTTTTGTTGGAGTCATCTTTTTGTAATTATAAATGTTTAAACTAGTTTTTATTTAAAATAAGTTATGTGATATTGCCTATATTGTACTGATGTTAAGATTCTATTGTAGCTATTTATTTTATTTAGAACATGATAACAGGAGCTGCACAGATGGACGGAGCCATACTTGTTGTAGCTGCTACTGATGGGCAGATGCCACAAACAAGAGAACATTTGCTGTTAGCTAATCAGGCAGGAACTTAATAAATAATGTGTTTGTATACGCTTAAGTTGAGATTTCAACTTGTTTGTTTATCTCTCATTGTTCATATAGGTTGGTGTAAAGAATTTATGTGTTTTTATAAATAAAGCTGATATGGTGGATGATGAAGAGCTGATGGAATTAGTGAGTATATAGTGTGTGTTTTAATTATATAGTTTCACTAAAGCTTTGTTAATGTTATTGATATTGTTAAGTAACAATAATGACTTACTTTGATTGTCTCACTTGATTACTCAGCGGTATCACAAACACAACCAGCAGGAACACAACAACACAACTTGATCCGTAACACAACAACACAACTGGATATCAACACAACTGCACAACCACTTGAGGCCCCACCAAGAACATTCACTATTGTTTACAGTCTATATTATGGAGACAACATATTAATATCAACAGATATTTCCTGCAATAATTGGCTTGTGTATAAGAATGGGAAATTTTAAGTAGTGACTGTTCTTTCACTTTTCTGTATTGCTGAGGTGCACCAGAATTTCATGGTCAGTTGTCTTTGAGCAAACATTGATCTTGTCACTGAAAGTTAAATCTAAATCCATAGGCATATAACTCATTCAAGAGTATCTTATTTTAAACTTCGAAATTTATAATTTTAGGTTGAAATGGAAATTCGGGAGTTGTTAACAGAGTATGGCTATGACGGTGACGAAACTCCGGTTATATATGGCTCTGCTCTGTGTGCTTTGGAAAATAAAAATCCTGAGATGGGGTTGGAAAAAATCAAGGAATTAATTGCTGTGAGTTACATTTGAATCTAACTATTAATCACCAAGTAGGTTTGAAAGCTTTTTTTACATAAGCAAAAGTATAATTTACATGAAACTATTTTACTGGATTAAGTCAGGAATCTAGCTTTGTTACAGTTGGTAAAATAAAGGCAGAAGTTTGACTAGTGTGAATTTATGTTGGCAATTGCCAAAAGCTTATATAAATAAAAAAAAAAAGCTGCTACTTGTGATTTACTATTGTTGTTACAATTTAGGCAGTGGATGATCATATTCCCTTACCTGTGCGTGATCTAGACAAGCCATTTTTAATGCCAGTGGAAGATAGTTTTTCTATACCTGGTCGAGGCACAGTCATTTCTGGAAGCATTGAGCGAGGTGTGATTAAGAAAGGAGACGAGGTTGAATTGATTGGTCATGGCAAAGACGTCATCAAAACAACTGCTACAGGTGAGAATAATTCGATATATTTAACATATGGCTTTCATCAAGCCATTATAAGTCCTTGATATTTTGCATTACTTATTACCAGGTTTGGAAATGTTCCACAAATCTTTGGACCAAGGACAAGCTGGTGACAATTTAGGGGCATTAATACGTGGTGTCAAACGGGAGGATGTGAGAAGGGGCATGGTGTTATGTGCTCCAGGCACTGCGAAAGCATGTGTGAAATGCAGAGCTCAGGTACACATATTTTGTCCTTTGTTTGTTATTGGATAATATGTATGCTTGTTACAATAGTTCAGAAATTGTTTGCACAGTATATTTTAATAGTTTGCAATGCTTTTTAACGAATCCTTTTTAACGAATCCTTTTGGAAACAACAGCAATCTAGCTTTTTACATTTATTTTCGTTCTCTAGGTTTATATATTAAAAAAAGAAGAAGGTGGGCGACACAAGCCATTCGTTTCCAACTACACTCCGCAAATGTATGTTCGAACGGGTGACGTAGCATCGATAATTACATTAGATGAAGGAAAAGAATTTGTTATGCCAGGAGAGGATGCAAGTTTTACATTAACTCTCATGCATGCTGTGCCTTTAGAACAGGGACTTCGTTTTACAATGCGAGAAGGTAGCCGGACAGTTGGTACTGGTGTAGTGACGGAAATTTTAGAGTAAATTGTGAATTGCTTATCTTGGCAAAAATATAACAACAGATCAAGTTAAACAACAACTAAAAAATTGTTTTAAAAATGCTGAAATCTGTTTTGTTAGTTGACAATGTAAAACCTCTCATTTTTTTGCACTAGATTTATTTTTATTGGTATATTTTGTAAAATTGAAGGTACTATACTGCAGATATTTTATTCCTCCTTTGCTTTTCCATGTTTTTACGAATCTCATTATAATCTGGTCTTATATTTTAATGACACTATCATTCTTTGGTAATTTGACTTCTAACAGTTTTACATGATGTTGCAATATTTGCAATGTACGCTGACTTTATATGTAGTTCTTGTGTTTTTTTTATCTGGGTATAAGCCTGATTTTCTTTGTGGTTTATAAATTTGCTATTAATAATTGCCCAATAAAACACATTTAAAGCTTTTAAACTTTAGGATAATTATTCATAGTCATTTTGTAGTTTTCAACACAATCAGGGATGTGGAAATAATTTTCTGAGGAAACTGAACATACTTGACAATAAACAAAACCATCAAATATAATAGATGACTTTAAGTATGCTTTTCTTAAGAAAAAATCTTTTAAATTATCAATCTAATTCAGCTCTACATTGAGCTAGCAAAAACTGCATATGAGATATATTTTCAAAATATTGAGTGACAAGTCCAAATAAATCTAGCACAACACTTATGTATTGAGTTACATGGTAAGGTGTGAATATTTGTGGTTGCCCACCTTAGGTTGGAAACCCGGATTAGCAAATAATGCTAAACTATGCTAATGCTATTACAAAACATGGTCTAAACGTAGTAATATGTTTTTCTTACTACAGGTTAGCTAATAATGGATTTTCCACTGCTTGGATCAATAAATGTTTCCTGCAAAATTAGTGATCTGATTGATGCTGTCGACGTTTGGTGTGTTAAGCCACATGTTGTTAACAGAAGACTTGCTGGTTGTGTTGAGTTATGGAAAGAAGAAGTTACTATAAACAATATTCAAGAAGACTTGGTAGCAGATATAACCAGACATATTTCTGAATCAATTGAACTTGTCAAACCAGCAAACATAGACAACACACAAAGTGGAATAGATTTGACCGAAACTTTGAGTGAGAATAATGCATCTGGATTACTAAATCTCTCCACATTACAAAGTGACATCTTTATATACTTGAATTCTTGCATACGTTTCCTGTCAACTGGGAGTATTGTTAAACTGAAAATCTTGTTTAGAAGGTTATTGCCGCGTCACATTGGCCGGCATTTTGCTACGTATGAAGTTATAGTTTTAACCTGCACAGGTGGTGTGTTCTTTTTATAAAATTAGTGACTAACACCACACTGCTGCAGCAAAAAAAGATTTTCCTTTTTACACTGCTCAACTGAAAAGTTTTTAATTTATGAATTTGTTAATGAGGAAAAATTATGATGCTGCAAATTTAAGAAAATAGAAGAAATGTTAACTATTATTTGGCAGAGATGAAATTAAACTTTTGTGCAAGTTGTTCCTAGCATGCAAACAAATTAATCTGATCTTTAACTTATTGTTTTTTCGGACCTTTAGATTATTAGTCTTGATTAAGAATTCTAGCTTTCCTTCAACTTCGTAATCTTTTAATATTTTAATTTTAGATCCTGCAAATGCATCTTAGCTTGCAATATGCATTTAGTATATATGCATATAATTTATGTATATTTTAAAATTAAATAATTTTTCTTTTAATTTTAGATTCTGCAGTTGCATCTGTTTCTTTTATGCCTATTTGCACCACTAGAAGTTTGGAGTTGTTGTGCCACAAAACATATTGTATACAATTTAACGCTAGAAATTTAAGGTTTGTAGTGCATTTTTTATTTTAAAAACGTACCAATATATGTATTCAATATACACATAATTTTTAATCAATATTATGCTTAATACAAAACGCTTGAGATTTCCTAGAAAATATATGGAAAAGCATTTAGCGTGCCAAATTCACTAGAAAGTTTTAGCTTAGTTAGAAGTCAAGTTGAGGACATTATGCAGTTATCATTTAAAGGTCTTGTGTCCCGGTTTATGTATCTGACAAGCTAATATCGTGATGGTTACTGTACTCCATTAATTATTGGAATATTCAACCTAGGTTAGATTATTACACACACAAAGATTTTAATAATGACCCATCACAAAGTGCATTGGTTGTATCGGCATCTTGGCTCAAAGAAACTTTCATTACAAAGTTAAAAGCATGGGCAGAATCCTCTTTCTCCTCTGATACGCCTTTAAGAAAGGGACAGTCTCTGGCATTGGTAAATATCGAAGAATACACGCATTTGTACGCAGAACTTAAGCAAAAATATGGACCATATTTTATTCAAGTATGTGATCTGTTTTGTATGTTGTAAGTTGGCATTTGGCTGGAATTCTATTTTGTTCAATTAGTAATATTTGCTATTCTTGGTTAGATCTGGCCCGAAAGTACTGATCCTTTGAAATTTGTGTATGAAGATATAGCTCTGGCTACCTATTTATTGGTAAGAATTTTTGTCATAAGTGTAAGCATGCCACCAGCTCTTTGTTAATCAGTAGAGTTGGAATATTGCTAGTTGTCAACAGTTTAAGGCATGAAAGTTTAAAAAGCAATATTCCTATATAGCTACGGCTAAATGTTGAGGCAATATTGTCAGCTTGTGCAAAGCTAGCTGTATATTTTGATGATATTAGCGTGTTTTTTTCTACAGATTCTTTGGAAACAGGAGCGAATGGAGAAAAACATATCAACTATGCAATCATTTGTTGATTTAGGATGTGGTAATGGTTTGTTGGTGCACTTGCTGTCAAAGGAGGGTGTAGGTGATACCTAAAGTTTATGAATTCCTAAAGCAGGAGATTTCTTTGTAATTTTCTTTTTGTTATTGTTGCACTATGAGCATAATGCTTATAAGAATATAAATACTCAAAAGGGAGGAATATATGAGCCGTTGCAAGACAAATTTTCTACATAAATTGAATGATATGGACAGCCAAATGTAGCATTTGGCCAAATAAAGTTCAATTTTTTTAAACCTTGATATTAAGGCACATCAATAAAATTGCGATTGGAATGGTTAAAGTGTAAATACACACATGCACCCAAAACTTGATGCATTTCTTGAAGTATTTCTAATGTTTACAATAAAAGCGAAATTACCTTAATGTTAAAATTTGTAATTAACTGGCGAAATTAGCTGTTTTAAATCCTAAATGACAACAGTTGTCATAGCAGCACTTTGCCTACAAATGTCGAATACTGACCTTAATTGGGAAATATTGATGTCTGCGTGTTATAAATTGCCGTTCATATTTATTATTTGTAGCATCCTGGTCGTGGGATTGACATATCAAAAAGAAAAATATGGAGTTTGTATGGTGATGCAACAACTTTGCAGGTGGACACATTATGTATATCAAAGCACAATGAGGTGTTATACACAAAATAGAGACATGTTCTTTAATAAATTCAAATAGATTTTCTGTAGAAAGTTCATATTTTTTTGTATTTTTAAACATCAGGAAGAAGCTATTCAACCTAACGCCTTAACAGTGAAGGAAGACTGGATAATTGGCAATCATTCTGATGAGCTTACACCATGGATTCCAGTTATCGCATCAAGGTAAATTTATGTTTACTAAACCTTGTTTTCTACTTTGTTACTGGCTTGTGCTTAAATTTAGTTTGAACTATGAACTGTGGTGTAAACATGATCATGTTTTAACTTAATCCTGTACAAAAACAGAATCAAAAGCAAACACAATATTGATAGAGGGAAATTATGTCATTCATTATAAATTCAGTTTCTCAATTTACAATCATGTTACGAAAAGTACAAAAATAGCCAGAAGATAATGCAATAAAATCCCATGCAATATTTGGGTTTTAGTGTGTAATTACTTTTAAAAGTAACTTCGTTCCTATTCCAAGTTAACCAAAAAAATACACTTGATATTTAGAGTACAGTGTCATGCATTTTTAAATCGCAGATAAAATAGTGGCTTTAGAGATTGGTGTAACGCATTCTGAAATGTATGGAAGTGATATGAAAATTTAATGACACCTATTACTTTCAAGCCAATGCAAAATGTCATATTACAGCCTGCGTGTAATAGCACCATGCCAACATTTTTTTTTTCTCGAAACATTAATCTTCAAGTCCAGTTCTTTACTCTGAACTATCCCTCTCCAATAAAAAAGTACTCAAGACTTTCTTATAAAAAGTGTGAGTGGTCATGGATTTCATTTACACAAAACTATAACTTCCTTAATTTGTGGAGACAAACCTTACATGTTTCCTTGTTACATAAACAAGAATTAAATCTAAATTCGGAATGCTATGAATTCAATGCTATAAAGAAAGACACTTCGCAAATTTTGTGAATATACAAAGATTTTTTAAATTTTGGACCAAATCAGCAAAAATTTAAATCTTGAATTTTGCTGGGGGGTTTTCCACATTGCATTGAAATATGAGACTTTCATTTCCAGCTACATCAAGTTAGATATTTATCTATTTGTTAGGTCATCTTATAGTACAAGATATTTTGTGCTGCCATGCTGTTTCTTTGATTTTCATACAAAGGTTAGTGTTCAATGTTAATTTTTTCATAATTTGCATTAACTAAATGAATTAGCTGACAGTCAGTTTCATGTGAATGTTACCATTTTAGTTCCATCGTGTTGACCAGAGGAAACCTCAGTATGAGTCTTACTTGGACTACATCCTTCATATTGGATTAGATTTAGGATTTACTGTCAAAGCAGATACACTTAGGATACCATCAACGAAAAGGGTATATTTTGTTACTTAATTTCTGTATGTTCTAAGTTAATTTAGCAGATCAGAAAAAATTACATTTTGTGGGTATTAAGTTTTGCGAATGATTGTGTGCAAAACATTTTGTGGGCGTTGGTTTTTGTGGATGGTGAAACATGTTACCAACTAATGTGAAAAGAAAATCATTTTTCTTAATGAAGCAGTCACACACGTACATTCATCATCTTTTTTTATATGACGGCGTTTACCATTTTTTTATTCAAAGTTTTTTTTCACTTTAAAATCCACAAAAATCGCAAAGATTTATACCTAGGAAAAATGAATACTTATAAAATTTAAACTAATAAGGTATTTTTTTCTAGTAATCTAGTATTTTTTTGTTCTCTATTATTAAGGTATGTTTTCTAGTAATCTACTTTATTTCTATTATTTTTGTTACTTTCCTCGTGTTTGTTTTAAGGTGTGTCAAATAGGGTATGGACGAACATATGTACAGAAAGATTATGACAATATTGAAACAGTTATTTCGAAAGTTCTCTCTTCACATTCACATGACATAAACGCTTGCGATGGAAATGATAAAGAATTGTTTAAACCAAGAGTTGTGCTTAATGATCCCAAAAATTGCACTCATGTTGATTTTGAGGTTAAAGCAATAATAATAAATACAGTCTTTGAGAACTTGCTGCAAAAAGAAAGTGAAATCAAAGAAAAATATAACAGTACAAAGATTTCTTCAAAAGGTGTTTCTTGGAAGGACTGGAAAATTGGAGGTAATTTGTTATGTCGTGCAATTCTGTATTAGGAGAAAATTTTCAATGTTAAGTTTTTAGCCAGAAAATTATTTATTCTTTTCAGGTTGTATACATCTTAACGAATTAGCAAATTTGTTTGATAGTTCTACTTTGAAAGAACTAAAGTCACAATGTGGTGGTTTACAAACGTTGCTGAAAAATAACAGACATGTTTTTAAAGGTGAGCTTCGTATTACACATCAATATCCAGTAGACAAACTTATGTTGAAGTATTTTGTGTTCTGATTTTATAAGTTGCTTTATGGTGTTGTTACATTTAAAAGTTCCATGCTTGCTTTACATGTGCTTGTTTTACTCCAGTGTGGAACCTTGTCAACATCAACAACTATAAGCTTTAGTAGAAGAAACTTGATAGGCTCCTTGAGGAAGCAATCACACAAGTCATACAGACAGCTTGTGTTCTATTTTACCCACACAAGCAATTTTTAACGCAAGCCTATATATTTTTAAAATACGGTGGCAATTATGTCGAAAAATGCTGAGTGTCGACACCAAATAAAAAGGCTGTGTTTGTATTTTCAATAAAATACCATAACAAAATGACGTTGCAACACGTAACACCAAATTTATACAAAAAATACATTTATTCCAACTATTGAGGTTATAATTAGTAGAAATTGGATGCCTATAAAATCGTGGGTATAAGAGGGTGATTGGTCCTATCTCATTAATTATACTAAACTTATCAAAGTAAATGCAACTAAGGCTAAACCACCATATTACCTTTTTTACAGTTACAGATTTTAGCCAAAAGTACCTTTAGAGTACTGATTTTTGTGGGTAGATAATTTGTTGATCAAAATAAAAACATGTTACAGGTATTCAATATCTAAAATGACGTAGAGGGCTATCAAATATTTTTAAGAAAATCGATTTTTTGATTAACCGTTCATAGAATTTTACTTCAAAATTGCCCCTCTTTTTTCGGATAATTTTTTTTTTTTGTTATTACTTTTTGATGAATCCAGACAAATATTTTGCAGGTCTGTAATTTCACGAATATGGCTAAAATCTGCGAAAAACAAGTAAATTAACGTTCACAAAAATTAGTATCATTAGGGTATTTAAGACATTTGCCTTCAAGTTGGAAAAATTGTGAAAATTCATTTCCAATGCCTAATTCATCTCCAATACACATAGATATTTTTAAGTTCTGATGGTTTTTATTATTATTTTCCGAGCCCTTTAGGTCTGGAATAACCCCAAAAATATTAGACAAAATATTGTGTCAGATTTGTGATAGCTAGTTTATCATTAGCATGAAAAATGTTATCCTGTGCGTTTTTAAAATATATTCTTTTTGTTCATTAAAATGGATAAGTTTTAGCAAAATTCTGAAAAAATCTGATATATTTCATATATTGGATTAGAATAGATGTGAAAATTGGGGAAAATAGATTCGACAGATGGCAAAACTTAACAGAAATGAAACCTTGTGAAATTTTTATACTCATCATTAGGTCAGCATTTATAGCATTTTTAATTTAGCGTTTACTATGGTGGTTTTGACCAATATCTTATAATTTGTGACCTTAACAACAACAACAAAAATAATAACTTTTAAAATTACCGTGGGCACTTTATGCCTCCACCCTCCCTCCCCCCACCACCTCAATACGACATAAGGTCCTAAAAAAAACTGATTAATTTTACTTCTAGTTGTTGGTGGTGCGGTATGTTTACGTGATTACCGGAACCCAACAGACATGAAACCTTCAAAGAAGTCCTTACAAAAATCGCAAAATAACAAAAAGGATAAATACAAAACGAAATGCTGTTGGTTCTACACTCATCATCCACAGGGCTGTGTGTTGTCAACAATTGAGTGTAAATATGCTCACGGTGAAGCTGATTGTGTAAGATGAAAATGACTTTCCTTTTAAATATGATATACTATTTTTATTTATATGGATGAAATTTAGGCCTCTGATCTAACGGAAGACACAATACAATATTTTCTAAGCTTTTTTAAGTAACACTGTTTATTTGATCAGTTTCACCAAAGTGATAAGAGCAAAAACAACAAAAAAACAAAAGTATAAAATATAAAACAATGATAATAATAGATTTTTCAAACAAACACTAGTTTGGCAGTTGCATTGTTTATTGCAGTTGCATTTCTTGTTTAATTAGCACTTGCTAAAATGCTTTGCTGCCGTTATATATACTTAAAAAAGGGTGGGTAGTACATTACACTGAAGGGTGGGTCAAGTCATTTTATTTCAGCTTGTCGTAAATGCTAGTGGCTCAAACGGAAAGTGGCTCAAAAGCAATACTTTTACGTTTATAAACTTACTAGGTGGTATCAAAAGTTATTACAAAGCTAAATACCATTTGGATTGTTTTAAAGAATTCATTACAAGGCTCATTTTTACGATCCATAACTACTACCTTTTTTTGCTGTGAGGTTGAGTTTCAAAAGACGGTGCTAAAAAAAAATGTGTGATTTCATATTTTGCATTGGCAAACTTTCTACAAACTGGAATTGTTAACTGCTTTAAATTCATACCACAACCTCTTCTTTTTATTCCAAAGTAGTATTTTTTAGTTTGATTTTTCCCTTGTTCTTTGAGGCACAAACGATTTAAGTTTCAATGCTGTAGCACAAATAAACCGAAATAAAAGTTTTAATTTTAGTTGAAAAGCATTGGATGTAAGAGTATGTCTACTGGCTCATATTTTTTGTGGTGTTCGTTTGTGGACAGTAATATTTGAGAATAAGTAATACAAAAATGTGGCCAGTAAAATTACCTGTAGCAGAATTTTTTTTATCTAAGCATATTGTCTATACAATTTATTTGTATATATTCTGGCACCTGAAATAAAATTACCTAGGTGGTTATGAAAGGATTCCAGTGGGATACTTTCACGTACGCGACGAGGAAAGTCCAACAGTTCTTAGATGCTTTTTAAACGACGTTTCTTTTCTGTCTGTCTGCTCACCATTTTTTCGTTGGGAAATGTACTCCTAACGAATCAGTAACACCAGTTCAATAATAGTTATTGTTTCGTCGGTGCCCTTTGTTTTTCTTTCACAATAAATGGCCATCTCTTTTCTGTGCGATGCTTTTGTTACTGCGTCTTCAGAGGGATGACTAATTCCGGATATTTTTTAACTCATTTTTTTTCCCGCCTGCATCAGTTTTGTAAGATCTTTCCTATCCTATTCAAAGATAGCCAATGATGGTCCATAAAGCGGGTGTCACTTAGAAGTACATCCGCAGCGAGTCTCTTCAAGAAATGCTATATATCAAGACGAATTTTAAACATTTTCCAAGCATGAAATAACTGTTGTCATCCATTTGCAGCGCATCTTTTAACTCCGAACTTGTCAATACGGATTGTGAAATAGCGTCATATTATTGCCAGCGTTTGTCTGCCAACTCGTTGAGTTTTTGTTCTCCTCTGCCAATTTCAGAAGGATTTTCTTTTGTGGAATCAATTTAGTACATCACCAAACGTAGGTGTAATGATGATTGCTTTGGCGGACGGTAGACGTCGGTAAATATCTAGTGTATAGGCAGCAAGGAATCATTTAGCGCATGGAAGTAGAAAAAGAAGTACAAGTAGCTGTTTGTTTCCTATTATTGTTTTTCCGTTTCCCTGTTGTTTTTCTGTTGCAGAATGTTGCCATTTCTTTTCTGCGCAATGCTCTTGTTATTGCGTCCTCAGAGGGATTAGTAATTCAGGCAATTTTTAGCTTATTTTTTTTTGCTTGCATCAGTTTTGCTGAAAATAAGCCTGCCATGAATGGTCCGTACAGTGGGTGTGACTCAGAAGTACATCCACGGGCAAGTCTTCTCATGAAATGCCATATGTCGAGTCGAACTTCCATGTCTTTCCAGGCACTGAATAACTGTTGATATTCTGACAGACCATTTTCATTGCAGCAATCTCGGTCAGTGTACAACAACGTTGGTCGTAACACATTTGCAGTGGCGTAGCTAGCAGCAATACCATTTGGCATTGATTAAATTGCATCATTTGACTCCGAGCTAGTCAATACGGATTTTAAAATGGCACCGTATTCATTGCCAACATTTGTCTGCAAATTAGCTGAATTTCTGTTCTTCCCTGCCAGGTTTCGAAGAATTTTCTTTGTTGAATCTATTTTCAATACTTCGCCAACTGTTAATGTAATTGTCGCTTTAACGGACGGTAGACGTTAGGCTGCATATAGGCTGAAAGAAACCATCTAGCGCAAGGAAGTAGCTGAAAAGCTTCCACAATGTCGTAGTCGTTGTCTAAATTCATCAAGCCATCTGGTCCGTTACTATTTTTTTGGCAATCGTACAGGTACGCTATGTGTCTTTTCATCCACTCCTCGCTGTGGATTTCCGTCAGCTGGTTTATAACTGCTGTTGGACTGTTTCTTAATGTTCTGGAGCATTTTTTCGTAATCAGTGAAGCATGGCAAGCACACTTTCGGTTCAGAACAGTGCGTTTATTCGGTGGTACATCAATAGGTACTGCATCAATAGGATCAATCTTCCCTTAGAAAAAATTACATAAAGTATTGCAGCCTGTGGCTACACTTCTTAAGAAAATAATATTACGCACACTTTTTAAATTGAATTTTTATATTGTGCTGATAAATCATTCCATTCGACATGGCAAGGGGGGATTATGTGAACATGTTACATAGCTCTGCTGCTTTCTTTTACATCTCCGTGCTTTCCACTTCTTAGCATAAAAGCTTCTCCTTATCCATAAAAGATGAGTTTTTAACCAGTGAATTCTAAAAAAATTGCAACTTCTTTTTCTATTTCGTCTCTTGAATATAGAACAAGTGAATGTTGATATAGCATTTACAATGTGTGTCTATGAAATTGTCTTTCAGTTGTTTAGTTTCTGGGCTGGATAGACGTTTTTAAAGGTGTATATTTTTGTCTAAATTTGTTTGTTTGTGTTTTATGATATTTCAGCATAGTGTCTCTTAGTTGTGTCAATACTGATGTTGTATATCACAACATATTAACCTAAGAAAAATGGATATAAAAACAATAAAGCAAAATAGATATTATATCCATATGCACTGCTTCATAAAATGAATATAATAGTAATTTCTAGCGAAAATGGGCATAATAGCCGATAGCAGCTATTCTTTGTTATGTTCGTCAACTTTAACCACTCCGTTTATTGGAAAAATGGAAGATGGCGTATTGAGCTGTGTACACCATCAACTGGATGGTTTGAATGAGACCTGTACTGCCCTTCTTTCGTTGCTACCAATTTAAGGACTACAGCCAGCTGGCTGGTTGGCTGGCTGGCTGGCTGGGTTGTGAAGTAGTTGTGGTGTGTTGCTAGCTAGTTAGCTATAAACCAATATCGGATATCACTGATTGCTGTTTGATAGCTCCTGAGAGAAGAACACCAGACGCTGCTTTATAGGTCAATTTTTTTATAACCATATGTCGATTCTTGTGTAACTTATAGTTAATTTCTACATAAAATAGAAATAAATGAAACTATATAAAAATTATTTGTGCAAAAATATAAAATAATCTGTACTGGCAGTTCTTAATATACAACTTATAACAATACGAAATTGTGAAGATAATGTTAAGGGCAAATCGAAATCTATGGTAGTAATGTCCATTGTCTGTCTGAGCCTGAGGTGGTGGCTGTGCTACCTAATGGATGATCAATTATCAGAGTGCAAAATCTGAAGAAAAAAAAGTTTAAACATTTGAGAGTTAATCAAACTTCTAGGAACTACAATAGAATTTCATACGTTGTCAACAGCATTAGTGATCATATAACTCAGAGCAGAACTTAATCTATATACATCGTGTTCGCACAAAAAAAATGCCCCAGTGGTTTACCCTTGCGGATTTCATTTTTATAGGTGATTTTACAGTTATCACCCAATCCATACCCATTCCTTTCAGTTTGGTTAAACCAATTCCCATGAATAGATGTCTTTGCTAATTTATCGACACGCATCACCCAAAACTTTTCAGCATCGTCCCCTGGAGGTTAAACAGCCAAAATGTCATTATTTTATCAAGTCATTTTTCGTAGGTTTAAATGCAAAATTACCTTCCTTAACATCTATTACTGTCAATCCTGAAGAACTGTCTTTATTTTGATCAATAGCATCCACAACTGGATATCTTTCAATACTTCTCACAGATTCCAACTTACCATTCACATCAACTATCCCTTTTATTTACTAATTTCACTGATCTTTTAGATTTGTAAGTTTCACTTCTTGGCGTTACAAAGGGAATTATTTATATCTTTAATGCCACATTTTTTTTTCTTTTCATTTAGAAGCTCTACCATGCTTGATGTTAACAAGGATTGTTAACTTAAATAAAATTACATATTTATAAAAAGGCTATTATATTCATACTATACTACACTCAGATAAAGTTGTACGCACAATACGCAATAGAACAAATATTTCTTAAATAAAAAATATATATATTTTATCAACATTTACATGTTAATTTTGTGCTTATACCTTTGTGATAATTTTAAATTTGGTAAACAAGGTGTACTATTAATGAAAGAATTAGAACTGTTAGCAGAATTAGGCGTTGAAGCTTTGCCACTACTGTCCATTGATCTCTCTAATTTTACTTGGTGGATTGCTTTAAGAATATTGGGATCTTTAAAAACCCTGCCCTTCTTTTCTTGCATTTTTAACAATAAGTGGCGACTAGGCACAGCTAAATAGTCACTCAGCTTCTAAGCTTTTTTCTTTGGTCCCATCTCGGTTTTGGTTTTTAAGTTCTATAAAGAAAGTTTAGTCAGAAGATAAACTACCACGGGTTTTTCTAATACGGTTAAAGATGTAAAAGCCCTGCAAGAAAGGAAAATAAGGGACCATCAACAAATATATCTTTTTAAATGTACTAGTAATGAAGGTATTAATTTTTTTCAAAACCGGTTAATAAAATATAAAAATTTTTGATTGTTTTTTACTTCATGTTTAAATTTAAAAAAAATCGTGATCTGACAGAAGACATCAATTCTACAAGTAAAAATGTAACGAATAAGTCAGAAACATTGTGGTTCCATGTAATATTGCAATCAAAATGACCAACAATGATTATATTTATTAAACAATATATTTCGGAAATTTATTCCATCTTCAGGTCTAAAATATAAAAAAACATATTCAGTAAAAACTGTTAAAAACATTAAAATAATAAAGTTTTTTATCATACATATCATACATAGCATCATACACTGTACACAAATCAGAAAAAAGCTGATGGTAATTAAATCGTAATTACCCACGTCATAATTAAAATTTAATCACCAGCGGCCTGAATCTATATTCATCCTTTGTATTCAAAGATGGTTTCAATTGATTGATGAAAAGAGCCTCTAAAGTCATTAAATGATACGTTGATTTTGAGTTTGAGCACAAGATCGTTACGTCATCAATCGACAATTCACGTTCGCATTCTTTCCAATGATCCGCAACCGGGCCATTTCGTCGATGTTCTTTGAAACGACATATCAAATGACGGCTTGTTTGACCGACATAGCAAGACGAACATCTTGGACATGAAAATTTATATACTACGCCACTTTTCAAAGATTTTTCGACTGTTGGCTTTAGTGATGGTAGACAGCTTTTCAGTTTATTCAGCGTGAATATAATTCTGCACGGAGCTTTGATGTTGTTAAGCGTTCGTTTGAAATTATCCGAAACTTTACCACGATACTGAATAAATAACAATTTTTCTTCTGTTTCCTCTTCTTCTTTTTTTTTTTCTTTTTCGTCCTGATCAGTTTGTGGAATCGGCTTTTCAATGATTTTTCTCAATGTGTCTGAAATAATGGGGTCATAGAATTCAGCGGGATATTGGTTGTTATCTAGAATTCCTTTAGCCTTTTTCAGACTTTCATGAAATGTTTCCCAACTGCTACAAGCTCTATAGACTCTATGTACAAGTCCAGACACAACCGATCTCTTGTATTGTTTTGGTGCAAGGGCGTGGAAATTTAGTGTTAAACCAGTGTCAGTTGGTTTTGTATACCACTTTGAGACAAGGTTTCCGTGTGTTCTTTTTATAGACATGTCTAGAAATGCAATTTATCCATTGTTTTCACGCTCGATAGTAAACTTTAGTGATGGGTGAATATTATTAATCTCATTCAACTTTTCCTGGATCTTATCTTTGTTGATATTTCTGATAATATCGTCCATATATCTCGCGAATAAATCTGCATCTCCCTTGATAATATCGTCAAATTTACTGAGCCAACCATTAGCAAGCATTGGAGCTGGTGGGCTCCCCATTGCCAATCCATCGACTTGTTGGTAATATCCATCATGAGTCGACATAACTACATTGCTACTACATAGTAAGGTTAATTTATGAAAAGTTTCTCGATCTACTGGAGGTTTTTCGTATTTTCCAGAATATAAAAGACTGGTACAATCATCAATTGCTTCGTTCAGTGGTACATTTGTATATAGGGATGTGACGTCAAAACTCACAAGTTCCTCATTTTCTGCAAGTTGGAGATGTGTAATTAGATCGGATATTTGTTTCGTGGAAGAATTGATGTTGCATTCATCTACTACTGACAGCCACTTTGCTACCTGGTTTGCTAGTTTGTAATATGGAGAACCTGGCATCGATAAAACTGGTCTCATTGGTGTGTTATTTTTGTGTACTTTAGCAAGTCCGTAGATTCTAGGTGGTTGACTTCCTATTGGCTTTAGTTTATCATAAAGCTGTTCACTGATTTTTCCCTTCACTTTTAACTCTTTCAGGACAGATGTAATTCTTTCTTCTTCTTTGAACACAGGGTTCTTCTCATTTTTCCTTTTAGATGTAAGTTTATTAAATTGGGGTAAACCAATGATGTCGTTCATTTTGTTGTTATAACTTTCAACTTTCATAACACAAATGCCGATGCCCTTGTCGAAGGGAACTGCTATCAAGTTGTTGAGTTTTAGATACTTTTTTGTCATTTGAATGAAACGTATCATTTAATGACTTTAGAGGCTCTTTTCATCAATCAATTGAAACCATCTTTGAATACAAAGGATGAATATAGATTCAGGCCGCTGGTGATTAAATTTTAATTATGACGTGGGTAATTACGATTTAATTACCATCAGCTTTTTTCTGATTTGTGTACAGTGTATGATGCTATGTATGATATGTATGATAAAAAACTTTATTATTTTAATGTTTTTAACAGTTTTTACTGAATATTTTTTTTATATTTTAGACCTGAAGATGGAATAAATTTCCGAAATATATTGTTTAATAAATATAATCATTGTTGGTCATTTTGATTGCAATAAAAATGTAACCTTGCTTTTTAGATGTTTTAAATTTTCATACTTTTCTTCGATATTGATCGTAGTTTAGGCCTTTTTCTAATGTTCTTCATGTGCAACTATATTGAACTCAGAGTAGTGCTCTGTTTAGTATACGACTATGCTGGCTATACTTTGTGAGAAATAAAATAAAATCTTTTCAGTATAATCAGTGGTATGAGCAGCTAATTTTACTGTACATACCATATCATCATAGAGCAGCTAATTTTACTGTAAGTGCTATATCATTTATCCTACATCAGTCAACTATAGATGAGTTGCCACTGTGTACAAAGTTCTGTATATGAACACAAGGAAAATTGACTATTCCCTGTGTCAACCCTTACTAATGTGACTGCGGTTTAGCTAGCTAAGAGGGCTTATTTACACTATATTTACACCCTTGCTAGCTGTGTTTCTGCCTTACCTAAATGAAGTCATTGTGAATGTATCACGTCGCTAGCTATCTAGCTAGCTAGCTATAGGTAGCTAACATTGCTGTTAAAAATATGCAAACAATAAAAAAAATGGGCAGATATGGGATGAAGTTGTGTTTACAATTGCCACACCACACCCACTAAGAGTCAGGACATCTAATTGCTCTTTATGCAGAAACCTCTAACCAACAAAAACATACATAAATCAACACTACATTTTTACAAAATTAACTTGAATTCAACCTATTCTAATCTAATAGCAAACGCAAAAGAAAGAACAGTTTCTGGAACTTTTTTCAGCCAGATTTGTACTCAAAACAGGAACCTCCCTTTGTTTCAAATTTATTATTATATCCATTTCCTTGAGAAATGAATATTATATACATTCTAATATCTCCGTACATATGAATATAGTATCCATTTTGCATTATCGCTATTACAGGGGCGGATACAGGATTTTTTTCTCCTTAGGCGGATTTGCGAAGCGAAGCCAACGCGCAATTTTTGCGTAGCGCGAGCGCTGTAAGCCCGCAAGTGGGGTCTTGGGCGAAGTCAAAGAAGCTTTGTCTTATTTACCTATTTCAGAATTCCAAAATGCAGCAGACAGTACCTTTACAAGTCCATTTCTTACATATTATTTGAAAAAGAAACCATAAAATTCTTAAATGAAACCCAAATAATGTTTTCAGATTAATTAAGGCTAAAATTAGCTAGCCAGCAAAACTTCTTCTTCCTTCCACATCCAGAAATTTTTATTGCAAGTTATGGGTGAATATAATAGCTCTTAAAGGCTACAAATTTTCGGAAACTAGATTCAGTAAAAAAGACATATATAATTCTTGCAATTCGGTAAAGCAGTATATATTACTAATAAAAAATTTTCATATTTAATCTATTCAAAGCATTTAATAAGATGAAAGAGGAGGCCTGAAAGAAAAATAAGGAAAAAACAACATCATAAGAATACATATTTAAACAGGTTTATTTGTAATTTTAGATCATAGTAACAACAACATAAACAACAACAGATAAATACAATAAAATAAAAATGACAACATTATATAGCAATTAAAAACAACCTTACAACACAACAACCTACAAAAACGAAAGAATGAACACTGATTAATCACAACATTCAGTCAAAAAATGTTTAGCCCTATTAGCCTAATAGCAAGAAAAACACTGTTTTTATTTTTCGGTAACTATTTCTGGCTCAGACTCTTAAATGTTGAATCAAACTTGAAAATACCTTTTGGCTGTTATGCGATCATTAGTATAAATAATTTAAATTTTTAACAAAACAAAATCATTCAAGAGTACATATCGTTAACTACCTTATTGAACGTTTTGTGTCAATCTGGATAGGGTTGTAATAAGTATATATGCTAAGTCATGTTCGCCATGTTGGTAGAATCACAAACATTTTTCAAGTCTATCGGCAAGACATCTTCTTTAGTGAAAATGTGAAAAACTTTTGTTATTTCACCCATTGAATAAAGCAATTTCTTATTCGAATTGTATATAATTAGCACCATTTCCAGGTATTATTTTGATACGAGGCTCGAGATTTTACACCAAAACATCATAAAGTCTTGTCAAAGTCTTCCTCCCAAAACTAGTGTTCTCTTCCTTGGCCTTGTGGTATGTTAAAAAATGGTTTGGAAAGTGTCTACTGCCAGAAGATTTGAATCTACAAAAGGAAACATACAAAGTTGTTACGAAGTCAACAAATTGTTATATACATTACACCTTTACCAGCTACAAAAAATAACCAGCTGGCAAGCTATTCGATTTATTGTGATGTGATAAAATGTCTTGTTACTTAAGTAAGAAAAGATACCCAAGAAAACATGAATAGAATTAAAAGTAAACAGATGTACCTGAAAGCGTAGTCATCGAGTTAATGTTATTATTTTTGTAAAGTCAAAGCCTGCTTTTCTGCCAAACTGCTTTTCTTCTGCAATCACAGGCGACACAGAGAATAAATGTTTTCCAGTAATGTTTCTTCTTTTTCGCGCGCAATATTTAACATCGTTGAATTTATTGCTTCTTACAGCAGACTTTACGCGTTCCCTAAAAATAAACAGACAGAATTGAAATAGGGAAATCTCAGCCTACCTTGCCGAGATTGTCATATGTAACGGTCAACGATTAAAATAAATAATTGTCCTTGTAAGGTGTACTTTGTGTCGGCCTATAGAAGCTGCCGTAAATTTACCTAACTTTACCAAATTTTACGGTAGCCTATGGAGTCACTTGGAAATGGCCTAAAGTATGAAATAGGACAAAATATTAAATCGGTACCGTAGCACTAGAAAAAATAATATAAAAAAGCGAAGTGAAAACGGAACCTAATTGTAACGATTCTAGAAAGCGCGGGGAGGCTAAATTTCTCCTTAGGCGAGTGCCGAGTTCTCCAATGTGTGAATCCGCCCCTATGTCAATATGTTATTCCATCTTGCTATTTAGAAGTAGTTCGTATTTCAGTGCAATTTTTACTCTGAGTACTTAAAGGGTGTAGGGTCTTAACTTAGTTAACGCCACAATCCGTGGTTAACTGTTTAGTATTGTATAGGGATTGTACATTTGTGTAAGTGTTGGAGAGTAGTATGCAGTCAGTATTAGAAGTACTCTCCTGTGAGTATATCCTGGTGGCGCTCTGCTACACACTAAGCATACACACATATGAAACGTTATTTTGAAAGAAGAGCCAATTTGTATTATTTAATTTGAGTCGAAGTATAGCCATTATTATTATTATTGTATATAATCCACCTACAGGCTTCAGCTTCATGGGCAAACTTCCACTTCTCGTTTCGTTAAGAAGTCCTTTTTTTCGTGATTTCCTATACTTGTACCCGATTCTTCTGAGGGTCGGCGAATACCATCAATATTTAAATGTGTGAGATTCGTTGCTTCATGAATATGCTTCTTCACCCATAATAACCAATGCACAGAAAAAAAAAAGATTTTTTTTTAGCTACCATTAGTCATAAAAATGATCAATGTTGTTACTTGTCTTGAAACTTTAAACAGTCAACAATACTGGCTTTCTTTATGGATCCAGTAGATCCTTTGTGGTTAATCAAGCATTTATGAGTTCTCAAAAGGGTGGCATATAATTCTGGCTTGACATTATTCGGTAGTTAACACATTTTCCTGAGTCACTACCAATAACTGTAACAACTTTAAGCAAAGTAGCATAACCCCTCCTTTGCTAAGAAATTGTCATGTCTGATATTAATTCCGATATTAATTCCGATATATATTTCTGATATTACTTCCGATATTTTTCATTAAGATATTTTTTTCATGGTTAGATGAAAAACCTGCACTGTTATGCTGTTCTTACTTTAAGTAGTTGTTTTTTGCTCTTACTTTAAGTAGTTGTTTTTTGCTACTAGCGTTTTTTCTCAATTTGTCTCCACTGTTTTAAGAACAATAATTTAGTAAAGCAATTTTGAGTACTCTGGGTATCGCTCAAAAGCTCCCTTATAAATTTGAATTCGTTTTGCTTTTTAGGGGAGCTTTTTTTGTCTCCCTTGTTACAAAAATCAGCACCGTTCTTTTGTCATTGCTCATGCACAAGCAAATTGTCAGGGCTATGGGGAAACCCACCTAACCCACCCACCCACCTAATCTGCAGTCAAAAAATAGAAATACAGCACAGTTACTTAATGTAAATCATTGCACAATTCAGATGCAATGCTAGTATCTTCTTTACTGTAAAAATGTTTGAATTCCACACTGATCTTGTGAATTAAATTTGCGTTTATTACTTTCCTAAAAGTTGTGTCTTCTGTTATATTATGCTGTTTATTTAATATATGATTATGTTGAGAAAAAACTCATTGTAAATCGCTTCAATGGTATATTTTTAAGATTTAAAGAGAAATGCAAGTTAGATATATTTTCGTAATGGTTACTTCCCCCCCTATACTTAAATGTAGATCCCAAGAAGAAACATTTTTACATATGATCCTGAATGCGTTTATTACACCCCATTGTTCAGAAATTGCTAGGACTGAGATTATTAAATTGTTTCGTAACCCATTTAAAGAATATATCAAGGCTATAAACACATAAAAAGGTGTGGAAAAGAAGGGGGACTGAAATTGCTGCCGTCTTGAGCCATTACGAGTGATTTTTGGTGAAAGAAAAGTCTGTTTGAAGTGTCTGGGTCTTAACGGATTGTTTGGGGTGGTTAGGAGTGTCTTTGGGGTGGTTGGTGGTCATTTAGGGTGGTTGGGATCATTAGGGCTGGTTGGGGGTCATTTAGGGTGGTTGGGATCATTAGGGCTGGTTTGGGGTCATCGCACATTTAAGTTTCTTAGGTTTGAAGATGGATAAATATTTGATCACAATTAATAATTACAAATTCTTTCTTTTGGATAACAGATGAATAATCTTGGGAATTTAGCTTGAATACTTGCGGCAAATTATTTCGTTGGATCAATTTACAAAACATCAACTCTTAGATTAGAGGACTAGAACAAAGTAACAACCTCGTCCCCAGGGCTTTTTGTATTTTTTTTGACATCAGGGACGGTACATGAACATTACCCTGCCGCTGACCTCTTGGTTCTGTGATGTGAATAGACGAAGTGATGTCACTAATGTATGCGTTACGCCATCACTTTTTCACTCGCCAGAAATCCTAGTTTAATCTTGACGCTGCGTGGCCTTTGCTTACTTAACGGTCTAAGAAAAACCTGGGTTATCTAGAGAAATCGTAATAATTATTACAACCCAGATTCTGGGTTGTAAAATGGTTAGCTACGTGAAAAGGCCTGTACCAAGGCCATGTTTGTATCACCGTCCCGATGTCAAAAAAAATACAAGATGCCCTGGGACGAGGTTGCAAAATTAATAAAATTATTAATGTTCGTTTTTGTCTTATTTCATAAAAATCAGAAGTCGTAAAATATTAAAGCAATTTCTTTATAGACTCAAGAACATCAGTATGTCCTATCACTCCATTGTGGTTAGCTCCACTCACTTCCTTGACTGTCACGGGCTGTTGCTGTAACGAAGTAAACTTCCTGCACAACGTGAGAGATTCTTGATTGACCGTGCCATCCCCAGGACCCAAAATTAACTGCGATGGTGAATCTGGAAAATCATCATCGAAGACTAATTTGCTTATTGTCGAATCTGCTATGTTACCATGAAAACAATGTATTGGAACCCCTGGTGAGGTGTTCATGAGATGAGTTGTATTAATCATATGTTTTTTCATCGCGACTCCTTCAGGGAAACCAATATCTTTGAGAAAATCATCCATGTCGGAGAGTTTGTAAGAGCGTTTTCGTGTTGTGGCGAATATGTTGTCTTGTTTCCAAACCGTTTCTGATGGTAGTAAGAAGAGGTTACTGGTGCTTGATCTTTGTTCTGCTCTAATTGTCAATCTATCGATAATAACTTGTGGTATGCCCTCCAGATAGCCACTGGAGTATAGGAGTACTAGCTGTTTAGAGCCACCAAATACCCCTAAGAATATTATCAATATTATCAATTCAATAGGTTAAGAATCTGTCCACTGAAATGCAATCGTTTTCAATTCCATTTTTCTTTAAAATATGTAAATAAGTAAATTCGCCAAAACTTAGTTAAAAAATAAATGCTCTTATCCTCCCAACTCACCAGACAACGCAATCCATTGTTTCAAATACTTTGTTTTCCATTCAGTGGATTGGAGAGACAAGAAGTAAAGAGTGACAGGACACCCATAGCTGTGTGAGATCAATGTCACTTTTTCATTGCCATTGTGAGTGTAGGTTTCTTCGATCAGATTCTTCAGCTTGTTGTGGTAGTTTGAAGGGAGGTAGTCTGTAACAGACAAAAAGTGTATACGAAATGACTGAACAAAGGAATGAGCGTATAAACGAAGGTGTCCAAAATTGTGTGCTGTTTCCTAACATCTTTTCTGTATCAACAATATATCAATCAAATAACATCTCACAACTGAACATTTTTTATCAAGTCTCTTGCTAATTAATTGAGACATTTTTAGCAAAAAAATTTCTCAGATGCTAACTTAATTCTCAGTCTGATCATTAATAATTTCTTCAGATTGTATTGCCTAATGAAGTGGGTAGTTTAATAAATACTAATTTTCTAAACTGTAGAACTGTAAAATTCGCGTCTGTTAAAATGCAGTAGACTTAACATCAGCATTTGTTAGGCCATACTGTCTTTTTTTCTTACGGGAAAGAAAAATTTTGACAGCGTAATTAAAATATTTTTTATTTAAATGTTTAGTATAATCCTAAATGTTTTAATGCCTTACCAGGGGAGTATCGGAAATCATAAGGAGCTCCTCGTATATTTTTTCCTTTTCTGTAACCAAGTCGAACAAGGTAATCTACCAGTGGTTTCATATACTTCACTAAACCCATACTGTCTAATGCCTCGATGGACGAGGTGTCACCAAATCCAGGGACACGAGTCAATACACCTTGAGGATTCTTTACTGTCATACTTTGCATGTCCCATTCTAACCTAAAATTTTAAAACGGAAATTATTCTTAATTCAGAGACATTAGAAGCTATCGGTGTACTACATTAAATATAAAGTTAGTAATTTCTAATAAATTAGTGGACAGTATCTTTAAGGTAAACTAGATCAAGTTTTCCCAATCTTGAGATGAAGATATTCCTATGCGAATAACAAGTATTAAAATCCCATCCATGCCGTTACCTACCCCTTCACATATTTCCATGGTCCAACAATTAAATTTTACAATAATCTTTTACGATAACAGAAAAAAGCGCTTATGCAAAACTTAGATTACAACCATTTAATATATTAATCTTACCTTATGTTATCCACCCAACATGTCAGAGCATACGGCAACAAAGATTTGATGTCAAGCCATAACCGAAAATAGGAGCTAGTTGACGAGTAACAATAAAACGCAGGCTTCGCGGGTTTGTTGACAAGTTTAGCTTCTAATTGGTTTCCTCCGGTGCCAGGAACTAAAAATATAGTTTTCTCATTCATTTGGTTAACAAAAAGTTCCTAATAAAAAAAACATAATTCATGTTACATTTGGTCAGAACATTATTCATATTGAACAACAAAAACAAAAAAGCAAAAATAAAAAAGTCTATTTTTGAACCCAATCATGAAATAAAAGTTTTTTTGATTCGCTCAATCTTTTTGTAGTTGTTCATTTCGTGAATCCTACCTATCACAACAGGCGAAAGTGCGTTGCATGTCTGTAATGCGCTAAAAAGAATTATTCCCACCAAAGTGGCATCCATCCTCACAATTTTCTTGAGTTGTTGTGAATTTAAAGTAGTGTATGTTATATAACTTATCTAGCTACTTTAATTTTGTTTGATTAGTACATAGCTGTCATAATATTTTTCTTTTCGCTTTACTGCACGGGAACACATGATGAATGAAATTGAACAATGAGTTTTTTTAACGTGAAATGTTACGTTTTTGCATGCACTTTGTAAACAATATGTGATGACGGGCTAACTTTAAATTTTAGCTGAGACTGAATGCACTTGTGTTTTCTTCTACACTCAAAATAATTTAAAAATATCTGAACCTAAAAATTATATTGACAAGTGGTTATATGTTATTTCTATACTACGTTCACACAATTTGAACTTTCCAAAGTTCACTTGTCATTGTTTATAGTGCTAATTGTTGCTGGCCTCAGCATGGTCATTCTGCTCGAATTCCCGGCTCCTTTAAAACCCCTAGGTTGGTTACTTCATAAAGCGCACGTGCTAAAAAATGCTACAAGCGCAATTTAAACGCTCTCTACCTAACCTTCGCATCAAAATAAGTTATTGCAACTCGGCTAAATGGCCGAAAAAAATGCCATTATTTCAATATTTTGGTTACTGATTGTAGGTCGATTTGCCCCGGTAATTAATAGCCGAGCCGTCTAAGACATCACTTTCTGGAAAAGCTGTTACTTGAAACCAGAAAGTGCGTGGATTCGAACCCCACTTGATCGTTCAAATCGAATCGTTCTTAATTAATATAGTAAGTTTGTTCACCTTTAACTTTAAAAGAAGATGCTTGTGTATTTATACCTAGATACACACAAAAAATTGCAGACACTTCCCCCGTTACCAGCACACCATAACTATCAGTCAGCATTGAAGGTTTTTACAATACGAAGATGCTTTACAACACGTTGAATAATCGACATATACTCAACTACTTCATGGTGTTCTGATTACTCTTTTTTTTGCGGTAATGGAATGTTCCAAAATTGCGATGTCCGCAAATATGTCTAAGGCGAATAAAATTCGCGTTGTAGCATTGTATAAGAAATGTTTTCCTGTGTAGAAACAAGCTGGTGGATATGGCTGTTGTGTGGCTTAGTTGCCATATTTTTGCTGCCAAAATTTTAAATGTCGAATCTCGTATGAAACCTTAAATGGTTGTAAAAAAAATAAAAAGGGAAGGTTTTTCTACCTTGACCTTACTAATTTTAGTGTAATAATTTTAGGGAGTGTCAATAACTTTATACTCCCTTAGGACCGTAATCCCTTAAACCTAGAGCACTTGATAAACTTCTCACATTCAAAAAGTAAATAAATTTAATTTTGTCAGTTTATCTTCTCTTATGATTGAATTTGATTGATGTGCTACGTTTCATACCCCAGCCATTTGCGTTAGTTAGTCACTGTGAAAACAAAGCCATGAAAATTTATTGCAAGAATGTTCTTCTGATTTTTTCCAGTTTTGGATTCCACCTAGCCAATGTGACTATTCCCAGCTTCAAATGCTAGCAAATATAGTAGGAATTGCACAAGAAAATCGTAAGGAAAACAGAACGTGTTGGTAACTCAAGGACTGACTATCTAATGGCAAGATTCGTATTGTAGGCTCTCATCTTAAAAATGAAACGGTTCAATGTTTTTCGAATAATGTGAACGTGTTGAGTATAATTCAAGTAGGTAGCAGAAGACCTCATTTGCACAAATTATTAGCAGTTAAAAACTTTGAAAAATTGGCATTAATAAGTAAAAATAGATTAGTGTTGCGTTTTTTGTCTCTAACGAAATAGAGTGATCCGAGTAAAACAAAATAACTCGAATATATCGTTTCTTTCTTGAATTGCTCAAATAACACAATATTCCCAGGTTCACAAAATTACCAAAATACTAAAAATAAGCCCAAACCTTAAAGGTGTCAATATCACTGATAACACGTGTTGATAAGACTTCACTGCACATCTGTTCGCCTACGCCCAATCGACACACCAGTTGTGTGACTGTGCGTATATGTACAGAAACAAGCCAATGGCGAACGCACACTGGGGAAAGCCACACAGAGAAAACCCCCAAGAGCTGTGAGGGGAGAGCCACTAGGAAGACTACAAACACAACATTAGTCAATGTTAAACCCTTCGTTCCGAACAATTTTATTCATATCAAAAGTGTCCAATTCTGCCTTCTCTTCTTTGTATGCTTACGGCATAGGCGACGCTGTTGCATATCGGATGAACTTTTTTTCCTCGCTGCATCAAGCCTTTATAGTAGTAGCATATTTCGTTGCTCCTTACGATTAATATGCATGTGTTGCAGAGGGAATGCAACCACAGCACGTAGTACCCAGCAAATATCATGATCTTAAGCATATCTAAGTCCATATCTTTGTCCCAAAAGAATGTGATGTAAGACCGTAGTATGATATATACGCCGTACGATATGCAATCTGAAGTAAGAAGAAATATAACAGTGTATGTAGCTCGTGTGTGTTGTGTTCTAACAGAAGCACTATTAGTATCAGTTCGTACTTTCGCTTGTGTCTCCTTTACAAAGAACATTAAATGAATGTACATTATCACGGAAGTCCAAAAAATTACTGTGCCTACAGAGATACTAAAATAAAAGGAGTATCCATTGGAGTAAAAAGATTGTTTTATCCTGGTTAAAAAATATCTACTATCTTCTGCCACCAAAAGTGTCATTGACAGAATAAATATGGCGACACAGCTTCTTGATAGACGTAAAGCATAATTGCGTACGATGGCGAGATACCTGTGGCAAGCAAGAACAACTGTTATTGCAGCAGTCATGTTGGGTGGAATAGAGCATATAAATAACGCCATGACACACAAGCAAGGCGGTAGATGGTGCATCACGAGAACAAGTGGCAATGTGACACATCCTAAGCATAAATTTGCAATTGACAGCATCATGAACAGCTTTGTTGAGGTGGTTTTTTTCTTTTTTGCTTTCCATAAACCGTGCAAAAAGATGACGTTAAAAATTGAAATATTTATCATGACAAAGCCACTGAGCACAATCTGAATGACATATCCTTTCCCAGTGAGTTGCCAAATACTTGATGTGAATTGGCAGTTGTATTGTATTGTTGAGAAATTCATCGCGACAAGGAATTTTTTTTACTGCAATCGTCAATTCTCTTCTTATAATACTTTATGGTTTTTATATTTACCCTTGTTAAATAAATATTATCTATTTCCTCTTTCTAATATGCTTTTCAATGAAAATTCGCTAAACAATGTGTTTGATTCTCAGATTAGAATAATAACATAATGTTTGGTTATAATATAATAAAAATGTATAATAAAAAGCAAATTGGCTTAAGAGCAGTAATTGATTATCAGTAATCAATAAAACACTTGGTTAAAGGAATTGAGATTCGCGGTTTTGAAAACGATTAAAACTTGATATCGAATTTTCAATCTGTGGAAAAGTGATACGGACTTTCCCAGCCGTAAACTGTCTTCCTATTACGGATAAATCAGTCCACACGAAACCAAAATAATAATAATTAATAATAATAATAATAATAATAATAATAATAATAATAATAATAATAATAATAATAATAATAATAATAATAATAATAATAATAATAATAATAATAATAATAATAATAATAATAATAATAATAATAATAATAATAATAATAATAATAATAATAATAATAATAATAATAATAATAATAATAATAATAATAATAATAATAATAATAATAATAATAATAATAATAATAATAATAATAATAACAATAACAATAACAATAACAATAACAATAACAATAACAATAACAATAACAATAACAATAACAATAACAATAACAACAATAACAATAACAATAACAATAACAATAACAATAACAATAACAATAACAATAACAATAACAATAATAATAATAATAATAGTAGTAATAATAATATAATAATGATAGTAGTAATAATAATATAATAATGATAGAAATAAAAAAAAATTAATAAATAAACTTAAAAACTCTCTAAAAATTTCGGCTGTGTTAATTCCAAAAAGAAGAAAAAGCATCTTAATTTAATTAATTTAATCAACAAAAATACATAAAATTGTTAAAGGAAGGCTTTATGTAACTTTGACTAATCCCAAATCTCAACGAAAAGGGTGCGTGTGTTAATAACAGGTTATGCATGTTAATAAAATTTCTAATTAATTCCTTTTGTTGTTATTTTTTTTTCACTTGTAGCTAAACTTTTGATAAATACATAATTGCTTGTAAATTTAGCTTTTGTTTCTCGCAACACAATATCGCAAGTTTTATGTAAAATAGTAGAGTAGCTATAATTCAATCGCGGTAAACGCGAGTGTTCAAAACTTGTTCCGTTCATGTCTTTAAAAAATTCTTGGCAAAAAATGTCTTTTTAATAATAATTGGTAAATGTCAAACGAATGTGATCTATTTATTTACAAGTAACAAAACAAAAGCAGACAAACTATTTATTCGGAGTTGTTTTTACATTTTTGCATGAATAATAATTTTTACACTTTCTGATTGGACAAAAAATACTTCCCTTTTTTGATTTCTAATGCGAGTTGAAAATTTTTTGAGAAGAAACATTGCCAACGCGCATGCTCAGAATGGTTATCTCTCAAAATTGTTTTAGCAAACTATGGTGTAAAATTAGTTCTTAAGTACTTTTTTTGACGTTGAAAGCCATTCTTTATTTTTAGGAAAAACACCAACAATTTTAATATAAAACGAAAAATTAAATTTAGGTGAAAAAAACCGCCAAAACCTTTTTGTTAATAAAACTTTTACATCGTCAGGTAAGTGACTTACCTGACGATGTAAAAGTTTTATTAACGAAAAGCTTCGTTATATTATTGTAGATTTTGTATGTTCTTTTATATAATAATGTTACTATGGCGAAGAGAACAATTAGAAAGAACAATGTTTTATCTTTAAATAGTGAAATTGGTATAAAATAATACAAGGGATATCTCCAAGAGCCTAATCTCCAAGAGCTTTTGGGATGGACCGTTGTGTTCCTTTTTTAAGAACACCCTTGCAGCTGCGAGGTCTCTGTAGGTTTTTTATTTAAAACAAATCTGTTGGGGGAAAATTTGAAGTTAAAAATTTCAAATATTGTGTTTAATATATTAGTTCCCTACCGCTTTTGTGGTTATATAATGAATAAGAAGAGGCTAAAAGAAGAATTATCCTATTGCCAGCAGATGCAGATACAAAACGGAATATATAATTACTAGAATCGAACAAGGAATACCAACAATGAATTTAATACGCGCACATCAAGACTCTAACATTTAAAACGATCTCTAGCTCGTTTGTCCCGCCAAACAATTTGAAGAAGAGCAACATTAAAAGACATAGCTAATCAAGTTTTGCAGAAGAAAACAAAGTTTTGTTTAGCTTTTTCATATGTTACGGTATGTGTGTGCCTTTTGTCCAATGGCAGAGTTACACTTGTGCGATTTTAATAAAATTTTTCAATATTTTAAGGTTGTTTTGTCTATCATGGCGGAACATATTTTAAGATTATAAAATATTTTCCAAGATAAAGAAAAAAATCGTTCCCATATTGGATTTTTTCAATTTAATTTAAAATACGCAAAATGGGCACTCAAATTTTTGACTTCTAAAAAAATAATTATGTTAAATAAAATAATAGGTTACACAAGCAAAGTTATTTTTATTTCTCCATTATTCCACAAGTGTAACTCTTCCTTTATGCAACACCAAAACCATTTCCTTTTCCAATTATCTATACAGTTACCTTAAAGGGATGTATTAAAAATGATATTTTTTGCATTTTTTAAAAATAATATTTTTCGCAAATTTTTTTGCCGTTAAAGAATTTACAGTTTCCGCAAAAATAAGATAAAAATCTTAAGCTATTATATCGTATAATCTAAAGATATGATTGCATATGCTAAAAAGGTTAGCTAAAGTGGTTAAAAATTGGCAGGAGCGAGAAGAAGGCTATAATAACCTTATCACCAAGCCCCCAACCTATATAAAAGGTTAGCATCGAAGATGATGAGGAGTTGTGTTATATGTCTCGTACGTTGTAACTGTCGTGTGTTCTAAAATAAATATAGATTGTCAGTAGTCAATAGTTTATGTTTTAGTTTATGTTTGAATTCGTTAAGTGATGTAATAGTTTTCATGTCTTTATCAAGAAATGTATTCCACAATTTAGGTCCTCTGCTAGTTATAGAGAACTTTGTGATTGTATAATTAATTCTAGGTTGAAAAAAACTGTTAATTGAAAATCTGGATGGATACTTATGTTGCATCTTCCGAAACATCTATATTAAATTACCCGTATACGTCTGTCTGTCTGTCACGCAAAATGGTAGCTTAGCTGCTCAAGTAGTGAGACGCACCCAATGCGGTATAAAAAGGACGAGCGAACCCGAGGATTTTTCCATGTGCTAACGACTAGTATTATTAAATACTCTTGGTAACATATTGTTCTCAAGTTTAAACATAAAAATAAGAGTTTTGATAAATGTTTAGTTGGTATACATTCAGTACATTGAGCTTTTTTAATAACTCTCTGGAGTGAGTGTATCTGTCAACACTTAAATTAATTCTGAGTGCATGTTTTTGTTTATTTTATAATTTTGTCAATTTTGTAGCGTTTTTATATATTTTGCAAATTTGCATAATTTAGATAGCAGTGAATAAAAGAAGAATATATGTTTTTAAGCAATTCTGATCTAGTACAAATTTTGCTTTGAAAAGATGCCAATATTCTTTGCGACTTTTTCTTCTAAAATATATGTTCTCTCCAAGTAAGATTTCCATCAAGAATAACTCCTAAAAATTTCATGGATTGTGCTCTTTTTATATTCATATTATTAATAGATAAATCAGGAAATTTCAATGTATATCATCTTTTTTATTTTGCTTGTGAAAAAATGGTACTTTGTTTTAGAAATATTTAGGGACTGTTTGCCTTAAAGCGTTTTGCCAACTTACAGAGTTCATTATTGACTGTGCGAAATAATGTTTTTATATCTTTATGTGCATAAAACAGATTTGTATCATCTGCAAATAAAATTGAATGTAAAATATTCGAAGCCTTGTTTAAATCATTTACATATATAAGGAATAAGAGTGGTCCTAATATTAAACTTTGTGGAACTCCACAGGTGATTGTTTTGTAATTTGTACTTCCACCGTCAAAAAAAATGTATTGTTTTCTATTGTATAAATAGAGGATAAATTTTTTTAAAAATTTGTGAACAGGTTGAGTCACGAATATATATTTTTATGAAATTATTTATTCGCTAAGAATAAAACACGCATTGAATTTAGTATAAAGCCAATTACATGAGAGTTTTCAGCTCGGGCTAAAAATTCAATCCGGCTAACCGGGCTGAAAGGTTACATCGGTTGCCTTAAGGAATGCCTCTCAAAATTAAATTACCATTACAAAGGAAACCGAGCTGGAATTTTCAGCCCAGACTAAAACTCCATGTAATCGTAAATTTTGCTCAGCCCGGGCTGGAAATATGCGTACTTTGCAAAATGTGCATTATTTCCAAATTTATAACACATTCTTTGCCACCATTCATCTGTTCTTTCAGCGAAGCGAACCTTTGCTTCTCAACTTTTAAAAATGTAATTGCTTTCGTTTTTTTAACAGTTTGTTTTTCATGCGAGAGATTTGCATCATCATTAATGAGTTCATTTTAACTTTATGAATTTATTAAGAATTACCAACCCATCTAATTGCAGATAAAATTATAAATTGGTTCAATAATAACTTACTGCATTTGTTTATATTGAAAAGTTACCATGTTTGTAAGTTTTCCATGCCGAAATTTCTGCGCTATAACTACTAGTAAATTTCACCCCGGGCTGAAAATCTCATGTAATCAATATAAGTTTCAGCCCGGACCGGCTAAATGACACGCCAATATAATACGTGTGCCCGGGCAAATAACCCCGGGGATTTCCCTCACAAAAGATACTAAAGCGTACATTTTCGCAAATCCAATGTTGACGGAGTTTTCACATTTACCTGTCTTTTCTTGCAAATATATTAGTTTGAATATTATAAAGTAAAAGAATAATCAGTGGAGGATATTAAAAGAAACTGGAGTTAATGTATTGAAAAGTAAGTAACTGAGGAGTGAGATGGTCAAAACAAAGAACAAATGAAAAGGTTGGAAAAAAAGATCATGGTCATCAGATTTCTTTTTACTTCCTGCTGTTGCAATGACGGGTAAATTGACTGGATGTTTTTTTTATTATTATTCGATGCCTGAAAGTAAAAAACAATTACGCGAAACACATTCAAAAATTAACCATCAAAGAAAAAACTAAATTATATCTGAAGAGGGATCAAAAGCATAACCAAATCGTTTCTCTTATATTTTTGCGGTTTTACTAAAATAACTTAAACAAAAAAAATGGTTAAATATTTTTTACAATTTTGTGGATAATTCGAAATCAAAATCTCGTTTATTGAAAATTTATTTGGACTTAAAATGAGATTTAATAGAACCGCAAAAAAGTTTTGTCGTGTTTACAAAAAATTTTATGTCGAAGCTGTGCAAACGCACATTATTTTGCAGACATGCGCAACAGCTTCATACAGACGCGCTATTGTTTCATTTCGAGTGAAACGTGGTTGCATGGATATGACAAAAGGGAAGTTAAATTTCATTATGAGTTTTTGAAAATTTTATTGGAAACATGAATTTCTGTAATTTTGAGCGATATGAGCAACACCACAACGAGTTTTATTCCACCCGAAACCATGTAATTATTTATAAAAATTACAATCATGGACAAAATATAATAAAAGTAGGGTCACATTAGTTGGTCCTATATTAAAGTCGCACATTTTAAACTTGTAAAGGTTCACTTCAGTTATTTGGTTAATGAAACTTTCTAGAAAGGATGCCAAAGAAAATAATGTTGAAGGAAATAATGCTGTACTTATATTCGCGATTATGTCAAAATTAATCACACTCGCAAAAATTAGTAGTTTAGTAGATATTTTTGGTTGTCGAATTTCCAACATTTCTAACTATAATGTATATTTTATGTTTCAGTAAAATCAGAAAAAAAATGCATCTCCCTACAAGCCGTTTTTTGTTCATTATCCAAATATCATTGTGCAATGCATTTGAGAATTGTACCTCGAAGTCAATTTTTACTATTCCTGGCAGAAAATATTTTTACGCTGCAATGTATCCAGCGGCGTTTGATATGGAAACTTACAACGCAACCTGGTACGGGATGGCTACTGAACAATTTAAAACATCTCCTAATTTAAAACGATTTATCGGCCTATTAGAATTTTTTGTTTGCGATGATATAGATATCGCCAGAAAGTCAATTCTTCATCTTTTACTGGACAGTTCGTTCGTTGATGAAAAAGGAAACTCCTTGATTATTTCAATCGATAGCTATCTGTCTAATAAAGTATCATTGGCTATTGCAGATATCCTTTTACCTTTCAAAATAATACTAAAAACATATTCAAAGTACGAGACACGTGTAGATCCAAGCAAATATCCAAATTATTCTCAAATCAACATAAACAGCTTTGGAGAGAAAGTTGTTTCAATATTGAAAAAATTTCATCTTAACAACATCGTTTTCATTTCTTTTGTGCGGAGCGAAGATGATAACGCCTTTAAAGATATTTGGCTAAGTTTGATAGAAAACAACTTAGAAATGTGCGTACAACGGTATAATATTTTATACAGTGATTCAGCTCGTATGATAGAAGTCATCGAGATGATTAAAGCCAACCTCGAGCAAAAAATTATCATATGTTATGGCTCACAAGACAGGTACAATTCATACTTTCTTAACCTTGTAAATGTAAGTCAATATTTACGCCTAAAGAACAGAAATTGGATCTCAAATCTTTATTTAGCTGAATTCACATCTTTATATAACGAAACAGTGGATGTGATCGATGGTGGAATTAATATTCCAGCTGGATATGTTGAACTTTACAGTTCGCAATATTTCTCCTACTACTCTTCCAGATACCAAACAATAGTTTTAAATAACTTTGCTCGAATGTTTTGGTACCTTTTACCAATTGGGTCATATAGAAAAATTGATAAATCGAAAAATACATTTGAAAATTGTTACTATACAAACACTAGCAGTGGAGAGAGTACGGAGTACGAAGTAAATAAAGCGTTATGGAGGACTTGCACTACCTTTTCTTTTGATGATATCCCAGAAAGAATACAGTGGGGAGCTCAAAACACAGTACCACCTATCACTCGATGTGATAGACGAATATGTCCAGCTGGTTACACGCAAGTTTTAAATGTTTCGTCAGACACAAAAATGAACGGACGTAAGTATTGGACATGCATCGCTTGTACGACAGGCACAATAAATCCTTTAAGCGGAAAAGGTGATTGCACCAAATGTACAGGATTAACTGTATCGAACGAGCAACGAACGGAATGCTATGATCCGTACCGTAACACATTTTTAGCATACAACAGCACACATGGAAAAATTATTCTCGCGGTTTCCGTCGCTGGGGCTGTAACCAACTCTATTATTGCTGCGACATTTTTGTACAATCGAAAAACACCAATTGTAAGATCTTCGAATTTGCTTCTTACGTCAATACAACAATCAGCTCATTTCATTCTGTTTGTTTCAACGCCTGTTCTTTTTGTTAGTGAACCAATTCTTCCTCAATGTCAACTTCGTCATATCACCGTGGGATTATTGCTCACAATTATATGTTCATGTGTATTTGTGAAAATTCAAAAGCTGATGTTTATTTTCCATTCCAAAATCAGGTTGTCTGATCAAGAGAAAGTTTTCGCAACATTGACAGATATGTTTTGGATTCTTCTTCTAGCTCTGATACAAAGTTTATCAGCTATAATTTCATTAGCAAATAATCCAGCAGAAGTGATCCACATTATTGACGAAAAGACTTTGATTAGGAAAGTTTATTGCAACACTGGATCTCATCTTAATTTTCAGTTTCTCTGCAGCGTAATTATCATGCTGGTTGTTGTTGTGCAAGGTTTGAGAGCTTGGAAGTTACCTTCGTTCTTCAACGATACCAAGTTAATCACGGTTGCAAATTTAATATCGGTGTTGATGTCTGGATGTATGATTCCTTTGTATTACAGCGCCAGTAATGAGCGAGTGGAAGATTTTTTACAAGTTATGTTGATTCTCTGTTGCAATTCAATTTTGCTATTTGTAATGTATGGTACGAAGACATATGTTGTGTTGTTGAAACCAGAAAAGAACACGAAAGCTGCATTCCGCCTTAAGATGCAACAACATTCTCAAGAGCAAGTAAATTCGTCTTTACAAAACCGACAATAGAACAAGGGAACCTTCCCCAACTTTTTTTTGACAAATGACAGTATCTTTATCAATTGAGAAAGTCGAGATGCTTTAGAAATAACTACCTTCGCTTAACTTCCCCGCTAATACAGTTATATTATAAATATGGTGATCAGAGTGGAAAAGCGAAAGGCGACATCAGAAACAAAAGCAAAACAAGAAGAAGCACAATATAAATTAAAATTAATAAAAGTAGAACTTAAACTTTTTCGTTTGTTTCCATTGTGCCTTTCGTTATTTTATATATTATTTCCGCTTTTTGAATGAAATAAGCAAAGCGAAGCAAACCGTGGTAAAAATTTCAAGTTCAATTTTAAAAGAGGGTGAAGTTTTTTAAAGGAGGGTGACATTTTTTTAAAGGAGGGTGAAGTTTTGAGAAAGTTTTAGGAATTTACTTTTTACATTTACTCTTTATTGACTTTATTTTTGTTATATTTTTTAAATACTTACTTTATTAGTCAATATTAGTGTCAAGGCCTGTAGCAACCAGAGAACATTTCTTTATGAAGGGCACAAAAAAATAATAATTTAAAAATGAAAAAAATGCATTTCTTTGAGCACCAATTTTACAATGCTTAATTTGCATCGTTTACTCAAAAACAAAATTTTCCAGTCCTCATGGTAGGTCCACAGGTACACACATAGACCCACAACATTGCCCAAAGTTTTGCGACACCGCTCATTCGTACTTGTTTGGGTTTTGCGCAAGACATATTGTAACTATTAAACTGTACGAACTATTAAACTGTACGAACGATCGGGTGCAATTGTGGTATCGTGTAAATCGATTGCTTTTTATAAAATTGGAGTATTTCATAGGATGTAAAATAAAATACGGCGTATTTTAAAGATATTCGTTGCAAATACGTTTAAATGTAAAATAATTTACATGGGGGAATATTTACTTTTCTTGTACTATGTCAAAAACTACACAGTTGGGCTGATATTTGGTCAAAAATTGGCGATATTTCGAGAATATGCTGGTTCTCAATCATATTTTTTGGTTAAATGATTTACTAAGAAAAATAGGCGCTGTTTTTTTTTTGATAAAAAATAATCGGTAAAAAGTGACCAAATGTGACTAATTTTTGCACAAAACAACCAGGTTTACCGACTTCCTTTTTTGGCGATTACATTTTTTGCTAAATTTCTTTCTTTCTTTTTTTAGCGTATGCACCTTTCCCTAGACCATGAGTCATACTTTTTTTAAACTCGTAAAATATGAATACCATGTTTGAATTCAGCATAGTTTGTTTAATGTATGTGTAAAGGTGTAACAGAAAGTGCTATTTTGAGGAGATATATGTCACAGTTAAAGTCTTCTTAATGCTCAAGTTACCATGTCCCGCCTCGTTTTCAAAAAGAGGTTGGACATGCCACAAATCTTTAAATTAGAATAGCAGGTTGTTTACTTGCTGCATTGTTTCGAAATTTTCTTTGTTTATGACATTTTTGATAAGGAATTCAAATCTGTTGTCCGTTTTTCATAAAACTCAACAAAAAAAGTTGCGGCACATCAAAAGAATAAGTCTCGGGAAAGGTGTATTAAGAAACCAACATACTTTAAATTAAGACAAACGTTGATGGTGATTTTCAGTTCAATTAAAATTGTGATATAAAAATTAGAATTTGTTAAATACCTTTCTATCATGTTTGAAAAGCCAACTAATGTTTTTTAAAAATTAGTCGCTAAAACTGACAAACATGTGTGTAGTTAGCATAATTAGGCCAAAAAAGCGATTATGATTCACGAACAATTTCAAACCTCATTTCCTTTAAACAACAGACACATTAAACCTCGGAGGAGATTGAAACGCACTTGTTAAAAAATGGTGTTTTGACTCAAGTTTGTTTATAAAATTTAAGTCGATTTGTTGTTTATAAATCATAAAAACTACTGGCCTTCATTTACATTAAAATGGTCCATACTTTTGCATGGCTGTGGCTAATAAAACTACCCAATGGACACTTCATCGTCCAATCAACGTTGGGTACATTTAATTTTATTTTTGTCGAGATTATTTTTATTACTCTAATTAGGTAGGATTTTGGATTCTACTACAATCCGTGGTGAAATAATAGATATGACAGGCACAGAGAAATATTTTTTTTAACACCAAGTTTTTATGACATTTGTTTCCATAGTGACGCTCACAACGAATGATTTACGAGTAAGATTAAAATGGTTTCACTGCACTTCGTGTGTAGTACTGTCCAAACATTTGAAGTCTCGTTCCGTCTCCGCATGAAGCATACACTTAGTTAGGTTGGTCCTGGTCATCTTACACAACCAGTTTTGATCTGCCTTACGTGAACTGCATGCGTTTTCTGTAATGAACCTACTTCCTCCACAGGAGTTTAAACAAGGTGCATTTCCAACTAAAGCGCTTATAGTACACTCGGAAATAAACCAATCAAGACCAGTTCGGATACTTAATTTGTACCATACCTCTTCCCTTGACCCTTTTATTTCCGGTGTTTTCTTATAGCTCCACACGGGTTTTATAGGGGACGAAGCACCCTGCGATGATTTCATGTAAGCAGATAAGGATAAAGATGCAATTTTTTCGAAAAAAAAAACGTCTGAAAAGAAATGTTAAGATTTTTGTGAAAATAATAAAAAATATTTGAACCTGAAAGGTGTTACATTTGTAATCGTCTCTTATGTATAGCTTCGTTATAAGGAACTTAGCAAGTTGTGGAATTCAAGAGTTTTTCATTTTTCACCCCAATTAATTTTGTTTTTCAGGAAAATAATAATTTTTTTGAATAAGTCAGATGGGTTTAGAAAAGGAAAAAAGCCTTCTATTGTTTTCATTATTTTATTGCCATTGGAATTTATTTCCACCAGCAACTTCGTCGTCAAAACATTTCACCTTTCATCGTGAGATTCACGTACTCCAACATATAGTGTTAAAACCGATGAAGCTATGGTGACATGTTCTGATGGCGAAGCTGCTTTGATGTGCAATCATGTGCAGGAAAGCAAAGACATTTTTAACTGAACAGTTATGAGAAAAAGAGGCGGAAAAAGTCATAAAAATGTGTAGCATCAATTCAAAACCTTCTTGACTTTTAAGTTTGTTAAAAAATTATAATAACTGGGTGATAAGAAAAAAAATCAAAAATTAAGATTTAGATTTTACAAAAAGGAAATATTGCATGTTAACATGTTTTTTAACAGAAGTGCATAAACTGTGCATCATATATTTACGACATGACTGATTAAAAAAACGTAAATTTGATGTCTTTAACAGCATCAGCACAATTTCCATATGATGTTGTTAACCTAAAGAGACAGAAAAATATACATAATCGACATGCTCCAAGAGTAAGCAAATTGTAACACTTTTAAAGTTACTGTCTACAACAAATGAAGCATCTATTGTTGAAAGCTAAGAAGCTAAAATAGTAAAAATAATTTCTTGGGAACCTAATTTCTTGGGTTTCTGTAGGACTTTAACACTACCGCGAAGTCATTTTAGGTTTCGAATAGCTATGAAGAAAATACTGTTACCTAACAATTCCGAAATAATTATAAGACCTTACCTATGTTTACATCATTCGTTTTTCACACCTTGCTCCAGTAAATGGCGGAATGCAATCACATTTGAAACTGAAAGGAGCAGTCATCGTGCACTTGCCACATCCATTACAATAGTGACTGGGAAAGTTGCAACTCAACTGTGGTGCAGCTGAAATGAAGTGAATGTGAGGATATTATACGTGAAAACACTAAGAAATGAACAGATGAATGATTAAACGATAAGTGCAAAATAATCCGCTGAAAAGGCATGAATAATCACAACATCCTTAAAAAAAACCCATATTTAATCTTGCCATGTTCGATAAAGCCTACAAATGGTGCAGAACATTTTAATATCTATCGAGTTACAGCCTTTTTTATAAGAACATTTTTTTAAAAAACAAGCCTCCCATGTTGCTAAAAAATAAAACCAAAGTAAGAACACCTTCCTGCTTATATTATTTTTTAACCTAGAACAATTTCGTAATATAATAAGAACAAGCCTAGGGTATTAATCCTCTTGCAGTTCTGCATTAAATGATTGCTTTCATTTCTTTAGTTGGATTGTTAATAGACACAATTACTTAGCTCCATCAGCAAGGACCTACTTTTCATGTACATATATTCCAAAGAAAATTGAAAGAAAATTCTATAACTAAAATCAAAATAGTAGTATTTATATTTTCAAAGAACAATTTAAGAATAAATCAGGCTAAAAAAAAACTCGAAAAAAGAGGACTTCCAGCTTTAGGTCAGATTTTACTCGTACTTGTAAAAAAGCATATATTGGAAAGCAACATCGACATTGTTTTGGTTGATGTTGCCTTAAAGTGAAATATCATTTGAACCAGATGAAATGGAAATATTTCAATAAAACCACATCGCAAAAGTGTACTTACGTTTTACACAGACATAATTCATGCAGTTGCTACATGGAACATCAATTTCCGTGAACGCATCAGGACGACCTCTTTGCAGATCACAATTTCTGCTTCGGTCAATAGTTGGACGTCCCGGAGCCCACCTTGAGTAATTACTCTTAGACGGGTTTCCTAGTATTCTCACCCACTTTCCTTCTTCCGCCTGATCCCCTTTAGCTATTTGGATAGGGCGTTGACTGGATATATATGAGACAATGTAGTTATCTCTTGTATTTTCTGGACAAGCCACAAATGCTCCTTCATCTCTACAACGTTGGCCAGCGGTGTTACTATTTGCGCAATTCTCTTTATAACCAAAACACAATGACGAAGATTTACCATACTTGACATGACGATATCCATCCGAGCATCGATCTGAAGTATAATTTATGACAAACTAAATACCAATCTAGCGAAAGCGTTTTTTTTTAAGTTTCAAATTGGATTTCATTCTTTTCACTTATTTCTATTTTTCTATCTCTATAATGTTAGCCAAATGCGTCTGTATGTCTCACAAAATGGTAACCGCACTAGCCAAGCACACACGAAATGCGATAAAGAAAGAACGGCTGAAACTGTGGATTTATTTACGGGCCACCGAGTAGCAAATAAACAACTATCTGTTATTAAAATATTTGTCTCTATCATACCTGGCAAAACGATAACAGAAACATCTACGCCATCAAAAATAAAACCGTTAAAGACAGACTTTTGGCAAACTTTCAAATGTGTTCCATTCATTCCCTACAAAAAAACAGTAATATTCAGGATTTACTTTAGCAAGCTTTGAGTTGATGATCAAGGAATTTAACATCTTTAACGGCATCAATAGTACCAATTATTAGTTTTACCTCAATCCACGCGCTGTAGTCTGTGTTTCTCGAGATTCTCATATGTGGTCTCCATCCAGTGAGGTTCGCTCTCCACATATGGGGCATCATCCAACTATCCATTACTTTTTTGTTGTTGTCGCCCATCATCGGCATACCTAAAAAGCGAGGGTAAAATATATACCCATAATAAAGTACCATGATGAATTAAAAGAAGGCAGGGAAAAAGATAGCCAGTATGAAGACTGAGTGTCAGGGAATGATATGATAACAAAACATCTGAGAGGAGAGTTTATTTTCAAAGATAAGATTATTAATTTTGCAGCTTGGTTTTCACCTTAAGAGCTTGAACTGGACCTTCAGGTGGCGTGACGCTTTTTATACTCAAATTCTGTATATACTTCAATAAATGCTTATATCTTACAATTTTACAAAAAACCCCGCCAATTTATAGCCTGTAGAAGTGGAAACCTAAATGAAAATCCCCTTGAATATATCTTCTTTGTTAAACTAGGTTTTGTTGGAACCTTATTACTTACATTTTGTATATTTTCCTTTTTTTTCGTTTTACACAATGATGGTGCATGTACAACTTTACTGTTCGAAATCCAACAAAGAGACCGACTTACCTTTCATAACCTCTTGTTGGTAACTCATGTATTTCTTCATGGAGTCTTTCGCCTTATTTGATGCTATTTTATGCATCAGGGACACCAAAACAGTTGCGTTGCCTACTAGAGTAAAGTTCATCGGAAGGTATGGTCTTGTCTCACAGAAAGCGTAATTATTATACATCGGAGCCATTCGCTTCGGTCGGAACTTCACCATATGGCTTTGTCCAACTCCAGGTATCGTAGAACTGTTGAATAATGTCCAGTGCTAAATAACATTTAGAAATGCAACATGTTGATATTCGTTAGCTATGTTAGCTAACTACTTTGCAAATTAGACTGCAAATGACAATTTCGTGCAGGTACCAATATGAACTAAGTATCAGAACTGACAAAAACCGATATGTAATCGAAACCTAAAAAACGTTGGCTTGGCGCCAAAAAAAATGTGTAAAAAAAGTTTTAAGTCCTACATGGGTAAATTAACCCCTTTAATTATATTTCCAGCAAGAAAAGTAAATAAAGTTTTGCTTGGCCTGTACCTAAATAGCATCTCGTTTCCACTATCAGTATGACTGACTTACCACGTGGATTCCTTTATGTGTTCCATCAAAGTTTTGCATCTCTCGTAAGCAAATATACGATTCCTTTGTGTTGTTGTCATACTCCATCCAAACATTAATAGCATCTTTGATGGAATCCGATATCGGTGATCTGTCGGTGTGTTCAACCGTCATCATTAGCGTCGCGTTGCCAAGTCTCATCTGAAATATTGGTGACATGTTATTTAGTATTAATTTTAGTTCTTTATAATGCCAAAGGAAATTCATCTAATGATATGTTTATCATCGGAAAGTTTGATGTGCCTGAGAAAATTTAACTTATACCCTACGCTGATTTAGCATAACAGAAGAATCATACCCCACTGGTCAAGTTCAATTTTTCAACGCCATAGCCCATCATGATTCGTCTAAACCATTCATGGTGATGTTGACCGTAGATATTAGCCATCAAGAGAGAATCGTAATGCCATTTGTCTTCCTTCGCTTTATCGTTGTTTGCAAGGTTAGCAGATGGACATTTTGGTGGCATCCATGGCATTGGTTTTCTGATTGGTCTTCTTTCATGCAACGGGACGCAGTGTGTTCCTGACTGCCATTCCCCAACTTCAATACGTTGTGATTTCACCTAAAAAATAAATCAAGAATAATAAATTTGTTTGAGAGTAAGTTTGCGTGCTTTGAGACAACAGTTATAATGGACCAATTTGATCAAATCTTGTTATGATGTTCCTATATTCTGGTACAGATTGCCAGTGCTTTTATGTTGTAAACTTTAAAGACGCACGGTAGAAATCAAACAACTTGTGCGATTGATTGAAAAGAAGGAATTTTCATTTCAATGGAACCAAAGTCTGCAAAAAAATGGTATTATAGAAGTCAATAAGTAATTTCTCAAGAAAGTTGATATTATAAACCGCTTTGCTTTTAAATTGATTAAAGTAACATCCAAAAATATATTGGCCTACATGGTCCATTTTTCCTTGATACGCAAACCAGTTGATATGAGGTGGCATGACCAAGTTTCTACGTCCAGCTTCCATTACGCATGCTCTGAAGCCTGTAGGTTTGACATCTTCAATCCATGATGAGGTAGCATCGTGTACATTTGCCATACGACCGATACTGTTCATCCAATTGACTGTTATCTGCACGCTTATGTTGGCATGCGGATACCACACGTTGTTTCTTGTTGAAACGTTCTTGCAGTAGAGTCCTCCGCATTCACCTACTGCTTCCAATTGAACGCGACCGTGATCGTAAGTCATCACTAAGAATTTATATAAAAATCATTAAAATGCGATAAATATATAATCTAGCTACAAGCATACCAAAATATATTGAGAAAAGGCAGCAAGGGTTATTCGGTTAGATCTTAAGTCACAAAATTTTTTATTGCTGCTGACATGAGCATTACCTTTTTGAAATTTCGGGGCTCTTGTGGGCCCAGAGGTGTATTATTCCGCATAGTGAGTTGCAAGGAATTGCGATTAGCGCCGTTGAAACGCTACTTATCTAACCTACGAATCTGAAAAGTAGCACTTCTGCCGACTTTATAAAATTGCACAAAAGTGCTATTGTCTTAATATTTTCGTGATGGATTGTAACATTTTACAAGATAATCTTTTGATTATATTCTTGTGGATGCTGTAAACATCTTACACCTTTCTACGCCACCTTCAATCGCCGGTTGTAGTGTAAAAAGATCCGGTGTTGTCTGCTTCCATTGTTCATGAACCTTTTCAAACGTTTTATCCTGAGTAAGCGTTTGAAAAAAAAACCCATGACGAGGAGTTAAAACAATTACACTTACTCTCGCAAGGCCCATCATGGGCATACATGAATTTATCACCGCCCTCACAAGCCTCCTTCTCAAGTTTGCACTTGTTATCATATGTCTTCATGTTGGTACCACAAACCTTGCTTCCGCCTTCTGGACACATCTTCCAACATCCGCATTTAACAGTGTTGTATGTTGGGTGCACACAATGCTTGTTCATTGGGCAGGTTAGATCAGAGCATTTGTCTCTTACTGTAAATAATAAAATAAGTAAATTTATAATATATATTTTTTAAATAATAAGTATTTGATAATACCAAGTTCCAAAATTAACATTTGCTCATGAAAAATTTTACGCACCTCCATAGACTATGTATTGTACTTTCACCTCAGTCTTTCTTTGTCCCCTGATACCACGTTGATCGCCATAGCAGACCACCATAGTATCATTTTTCCAGTACTAAAATTAAATAGTTGCTTTCTATTACAAACTTTGTAATATTGAAAATGGCGGATAAGGATCTCAATCGTGTTGTTATACTCTAAATGACTTCTTTTCTTCCACATGGTCACTTACCGATATCCAAGCAACAGTTGGTGACTCACACACAGCAAGACTTTGTTCAACAGGTTGTAACATAACAGCTGGACAGGGGTAGTAGCCTTGTGGTAAGGTGACATTCTAAAGCAGAAAAGTGATTTTTAATTGAAGAGCGGGTAAGCTTTATCAGGCCTGCAGCAACCAGGGGGTGCGGTTAAGCGAAGGGAGAAATTGCACGATGGCACCCCTCTGGTAGACACTACTATTGCACCTTTTTCCTGAACCATCTCCTAAAACAATATCTTTTTTTTTATGTCCGTTCATAATTTTTCAGAGTGTTTTGCTCAGAAGCTAAAAGCAATGGATGCTGTCACTGAGAAGTGTGTTTCTTGTAAGAAAAGTTTTTATTTTTGAAATGTTTTAAATGAATTATTTAGTAGGAAAAGTTATGGATTATTTTTCCCCTACAAATATTCTTAACAAACGTCAAGTTTTTGTTTTAGGAAGTAAAAATTAACTTACACGGCAGTAGAAGCGATTCAATTGGTTATGATCGGCAGGAACTACTTCGCCTGCTGGGAAAACTACTTCTCCTACCGCTGACCCATTATCTTCACTCGGTAAATTAGTTGTTGCATACCAGTGCTGAAAAAAATAATTATTATAATTACTCAGTGCATTGTTATTATAATTAAGTTACCATGGCAATGAGTAATATTTTCAGGGAGTCATGATGAAATATAATTAAGGTGTGACCGACAATCATGTTATTTCAGCACGAAATTACAACCTTTTATATAATAATACCCGTATTTTTTTTAAATTTTTGCTGAATCATTACTTTGTGCTAACATTGCACGAAATAACGATGAGCAGGATATATACGACATGTGATAATGCGAGGACCGGAATATGTATGATGGGCGAACCCGTGGTTGGCAAAATTCAATTAAAGATTTCTTTCCTTGCATCATTTTCATTTGTTAAAACGTCAGTATCAAAAAGAGTGAGATAACGAAATGACCAACCACAGTGGTTAAGCTAAGCTTCAATTTCGATGTTGTAACAAATAACTTCATTTGTTTATTTAATCATCTCACCTATTTTCCTTTTCCACAGAATTTTTAATGCAGAAAATTTTCTGACCACAAATATTGCTTGAAAATATTAGAAAGAGAAGAAGAAACATATTATACGTACCAGATCGAATTGATCATGATATCCAATCCAGTTATGAAACTCGCTCAGGCAAATCTCATTACCAGTTGATGTCATACCTTTCACCCATACCGCCATGGCGTTATGCATGGCGTTCATACCGAAGTTTGATTTGATAGTTAGCTTGATGTAGGGCGTTCTTATAAAGGCCTGTAATAAATTATTTTTTTTGAAGTTAAGAAGCAATCCGGGTCGGGAACTAGGCTGGGAAAGCACTGACACTTTTCTACAAAATTGAAAAGAAAATTATATTTATATGTTGGTTATAACGTTATCAGCTTACCATTGGGTAATTTTGATGGAAGCAATATTTCCCAGTAGTCATTGCTCTGTTGATTGTATTCCAAGCGATCACACCAGATTGTTCTGTGTTACTTTGAGTGTGGTTATATACGGCTAGCCATCTGAGCTTACCTCCGCTCAATGACATTCCTCTTCCACCCACCGTTGTTGCACACCCTCTTACACGCCATGGTGAAACGTGCTCTAGCCATGTCGTCACTGGTTTCCATGCAGCTTTCATAGCCTTTTTGCCGTTGTATTGAAATTCAAGTGTGACCACAGATGGAGCAATGTTGGCCATGCTTGAATAGAAAGAAAGTAGATGGCAATAATGAACGATGGGTCAAATAATAAGTAGTCAGGTCATGAACAATAATAGTTCCGCTGTTTGCTTTAAGAGGTCAATTTGGTTGGGCTTAACAAAATCGTAATAAATTGTTACCTTGGATTAACCTTGTTCACAGGGTCGTTTAGGCCGAGATAACGAAAGCGATAAATAATTTAAAAACGTTTTGTAAATTACTATTAAAGTAAAAATTTGATTGTAACTCGTACTAGAGAATTTCTGTCTTTAAATTTCTTTGAGAGAACACTTTATATTTTTACCAAACACAAGTAATTTCTCCACCGAGCCTGGGATAAGTTCTCTTACAAATTAAGCAGTAGGGACTGTCTCAACATGAACAGAAAGGGCGAAAAAACATGAAAAACATTTAGAAAAAGACTATTTTTAATTTTCACACTTGTTTCTATTTAGGAAAATATTCCTTGTTCGACAGTTGACTTATCCTCCTTTGTGTCCTCCTCCCTTTTTTGTAACGTTCTCTTCCTGGGAGTGTCAACACTTAGAATATACGTTTCGTTAATATTTCAACTAAAAATACCTGAAACGGTTTTTGATCCAAATATTGACACAGTGAGATGGTTTTTCGACTTCTTGTGGAAATTCTGCACATCCATGATCACGTGTCTGGATATGATGACTTCGCATTTCTAGGTATTCCTTAGGAGCTTTCCATTCCGGTTCTGGCATTTGTGTTGGGACAGGGCTGGGTGGGTTGGGCGATGGCATATAATTGTCATCAACGGCTGCAACACAAAAATGAATATTTAACACCATCCTAACATCACCTACCAACACCATTACCAGTATAAATTCTTATAAAAACGACGAAATAAACGAGACAAATAATTTTTGCCTCATTTCGCCGTAATCCTTTAAAAAGTGTTTACACCGAAGGTTATAGTGATAATAAATTCCTAGATGAACTGTATGGCCATATTGTAAAATATGCGTCCAATAAAAATACTAATTAAAATTATTTAGGAATCGTTTCAGACTCTAAAAGTATGGCAACATAAATCTATTATTACTCCCAGGGAGGAGTGTCTGTTTTGCTCTTCCACAACGTTTTAGTTATGCATTTTAGTCATTTCTAAATTTTAAAGTAAAAACAACATTTTTTAAGTTTAAAAAAACTTGTATATTTTTTTTCAGTTAAATTTGACTGATGTGACACAATCGAAACATGTACTATAAATCTAAAAATGTTGTTTTTACTTTAAAATCCATTGTTTGTTTTTTTTGCTTTTAAAATCATTTCTAAATAGATTCAATCCTGCAAGTTTTTCCGCCTTGCGTTTCTTAGAACATGTTCTTAACACGCATTAGTTTGGACATAACCAATTCATGTAAAAAATCACTAAAGCTCGCATAAAAAGAACTACGTATGAAAAAAAATCGACATTTCTAGAAAATTTTGTCTCTTTTTTGATTCGGACGGCCAGAGAAATATGTTTATTGACCTAGGAAATTGATATGCATAACAATATATCAGAACACACTTAAGCTTGTCTTCCACTGCACGCGATAAGGGCTTTATAAGACGCTTCCGGTTAAACAAGCCTTTAAAGTGCAATATAAGTGACTTACCTGAAGTGTAAGCCACAAGTAAACACAAAGTTAGGACAGCTTGAGACAGCCACATGTTTGCTGTCGATGTACAGTCCTGCTTCTTTCAAGATTTAATGTAAACTGAGTGTCTTAAATCAGTTTACCAGCATCTTATTGTCTAGGGATAAAAGCAAAGGTATTCCGACGGGGTGAGTGAATGCGCTTATCAACCAAGGCGATCAGCGAAAATAATACATTGTCAGGGGGTAGTTGTGTTGGTAATTACAACCTTTGTGTGGCTATTTATATCTGATTAACTGATAATCAGGGGGTCGGAAAATATGATATGAGTCATAGCGTTTTTAAATGCAAGTCTGTTATAACTGCTTCGTAGATGTGCTTAAACTTGCGCTGAAACATGAAGATATTTTATTTCGAAAGGAGAAATTTTCCAAGAACTTAACCAAAACTTACTCCGCTAAAATAACAATGAACGTCCTTGACAAAACTTAATTCTGTAGCTTATAAAGAGTTTAGAACATTGCATAAGTTTAATAGATTGCATCAACTATAAGTTATCTTTCGTGACCACGCAGAAAGTATTACCCCAAGACTGAAAAAAGTAAAATTAAACTGCATGAACACTGAAGCACACAATAGTGAAAACGAATTCTCTTTGAGCAAAGCCATAAATTTTGAAATAGGTGGATCAAGAAGACACTGAGTGTGGCGGTTTTTGTTAGACAATAACCGCCCTGCTTTCCGCTATACTTTTAAATTCTCACATGCAGAAAGCTTTTTTGTTAATAAAAGCGGATGAGTCATTGTCGAAGAATGTTTCTGCTGAAAGATGGCAGACTTTAGAATTTGTTTTTCTAATGGTACCGACTGTTGCATTATGGGTGTTTTGCTTTTTAGATGCACCGCTTTTAATGTGCCCAGGTTGAATCAATGTTTACTTTTGCCCGTACGTGGACTGTTTATATAAGGGTTGGGAACTAGTTAGATTATAGCTTACCTCACATGACTGCCAAAAAACACATAATGTTTGGACTATAGCTAAAAATTTTAAAGAACACAGAAAATTTTAGAAAGACATAAAACAACCATAGGTCACACCTTTATACCCCCGTAAGTTAAATCTAAATCAGTTGATTATTTTTCATGATTACTCATTAAACAAAAATTCGCTTTTATTTTTCTAGCATAATGTCACTAATAGTCAATCAGAGCTATACGTAATCCTTTTAGAAAATCAGAATACAGCTTTTGTCAAAGTTAATTAAAGCATTATGCTTCCAGAATATATCTAGAAGAACAGAAAACTAATTATTCATAAAATTCACTACTATAGTATTCAGTCCCAAAATATGTGCTTTCGTTAGTTCTACCCGTTTTTTATACCACAAATTGGGTATCAGCTATTCTCATTTGATCACGCTTGTTTTTACCCATAAATATTTTTTTTTGATTTCTCATGTTGCTCATAGCATCATAATGAGCATAATTTGCGGATAAGTGCTTATCAATGAGCATTAGTAATCGCGATTAGAAGATTTGAATGGACGAATTAAAAACCTTTAAAACAAGATTGTTATGTTTTTGCTGTGCTAAATGATAAGAAATTCAAGTATGACTCCGGTTTTACTAAAAAAAAGATAGAAATATAAAACACGTGAGTTTCTACAGCAACACTTATGCCAGAAGAAATTATTTTTTGAGATGAGAGTAAAAAACAACTTTACTACAACCCTGGACATTATTTGTGTCACATATCACTTTGCCAGTGGGCTGTAAAAGCGCTACTTTAGTAGGGTTGCTGGCTAAGCATACAACGTTAAAAATACACTAGTTGCGCTTTCCACAACAATATACTCCTGTTCCAACCTCGTTCCCAGGGTCTGTTGTCTCTTTTCTATACCCGGGACGGCGAGACGAACATGAATTACCATACTAATATCGGAGAAGATGCCCTGGGAACGTGGTTGCTTTTGTCCAAAAATCCGAGAATCGGATTAGTAAAAATCAGTACTGTTGATATACCAAATAACAGTAACTCTGCTGTAAGCATTGAAAAGTTTTGAGTACGTGTTACTTACATAGAAATTGCATTGTAATGGCTTCTAAATAAGATTCCAACTTCCCTCCCACTAATTTATGCCTAATTAACAATCTTCGAGGATATCAAATTCAGTCCCCTGGCTACGTTAATTTATGTCGGGGGATGTAGATAAAATATATATCAGGTTTAAGATTTTATGAGACAGGTTCTTTACTTTTTCTAAGTGTAAATCAATTATTTCTCGTTATGTAGAAATTTGACATTTAGTTTTAAGTGAACATATATATCTTTAGTAATTATTATAATCTTCGAAACCGTTCAAATTCTGTCAAATTCTTCTCAATTTTTGCTGAGTCGAAGTGTCGCTTGAATTTCTCTTTTCCAAGCTCATCTCAACATTAGGCGGAGATGTAGTAGTGGCGCAATCGCCTTGTAATCATAAGGTTTCAGGTTTGATTCCTCACTCAAGCACAATTTAAATGTAAGTTATCAGTCCATTTGGTGTCATCTTCTGACAGCGGTTCGCAGTTCGTTCAGTAAGCAAGCAAGTTAGAGCAATGCAACTATCACTGGTGGTAATGCAACATAGTTACAGTTGGAGGGAAGGTAGAGCCAGTTGTTAGGATAAAATTTCCTAGGACATAAAAACTTCCCGTTACTTACTTACTTACTTGCTCACTTACTTACTTACTAATTTTTGCTTACTCGATACTTTGTTAACTATTCCTTGTGAAGATCAATTTCACGTGTTTGCTTGCCAAACTGTTGTACCCGAGAGATTTTGAAAAATTATCACAGATTGCCGGAATTAGGAATTAAAGGAAATACAGCTTTTAAAGGTTTATGTTCTTTCTTAAGGTTTACTAGGGGTGTTTACTCACTTAATTATGCTGATTGTTGCTTACAATTTGTTGTCGTTGAAGAATTTGAGCCTCAAGTGGATTATAAGAATGTGTGTATGTACCACCACATACTCTACGAATAAGGCAAAATAAATTTATATTTTGTTGATTTTCGATTTAAAATTTTTCTTAGTATATTCTATAAAGTAAATAAAATGAAACAAGACGTATGATAATACGCAAACAACCTCGCGAATAAAGTTTACAAAAAGCTGTCTGTGATTTCTGTTACGAAGTCAGACACGACATATTTTGGTATTCAAACAGGCATTAATATTTGTTGTGGACTACGCAGTTATTGATTTGTGAGATCTTCTTGAACGGAAAATTCCTCGGAATTTCAATTTTCGTTGGGTCAGTCTAGTTAAACTGACTGACACAAAGAAGAAAGCGAGAACGAAATTCTTTTCGTAGCGAAAAGAGCATCTTCGTTTCTCTCTTACGTATTGTTGTGGAAATTTTATTTTTCGCAGACTACTTTTCAGGCATTTGGGGAGACTTTAATTCTGCCTATATTCACTTTTGAAAACTTTGGTGGAAACACCTTTAATTTACCAGTTAGTTAAATAAAGCTTGTGAACACTAATCTTATCTTTTTAAAAAATAAACAATATGCAGACGCTGCATAAACTATCTCGCTATTAAAAATGCATCACTTTGAAACATCCAAAATGCAACCCAATTCTACAATTTCTGCTAACAAAAATACAGCCTATCATTCATGGCTGGAAGCGCGATTGAAACGTTTATGAGCTTTAACGGCATTTAGGTGATACAAAATTAAAATTTTGATGTCACTATCATGTGCAGCATACCTTTTTTGTTAACTGTGCCAAATTTTGTCGAAAATAAAGTAGTCTTAATTTTCGAACCAATTTTGGCCTAAAATGACATTTAGGTGACAAAAATCAAAATTATAATGTCACTATTATGTTCAGCATACTTTTTTTTGTTAACTGTGCCAAATTTTGTCGAAAACAAATACCAATTTTGGCCTGAAACGTCATTTAGATGACTTCCAAGTACTTAGAGAGTTTAGGTACGAAGTTTAAATCTGTGACGTTGGAATTGATTATTTCGGACATAGTTAGTTACGAGTTAGCAAAAAGAAAAAAAAGTTAAAATAGTTACCAAGATGAGATTCTAACACACGACTACTCCCGTTTCCATTCTTGCAGGACACCAAAGTGTGCACACGGATTAAAAATTTGTCATTACGCATATCGATCGTTAATTTTTATAAAAAAGTAAATCTTGAACAAAGCTCTTTTTTAGAATTTCATGATTAGTACCATGGTTGCGGGAAGTATGTCTTTCAATGGTATAATATAAATATTTTTTAAGCAAATAATGAATATACCTTGCACCAATGCTGTCCAACGTGTTGGGGTCCAATTTTTTTTAATTACACAAATGTGACAAAGCGCCTTCGGTTTTATGGTCTTTTTAGCCTATATAATTTAAATTATTTCTTTAGTCGCGAAAGTTTTAAATCCCCCATTACTTTTGATATGATTGCAGAAAAATCAAAATAGCTGTAGTGTAATTTCTCTATCTCGAACTCGCAAGGGAGCAAAAAATTTGTTCGAGATAGAGAAAGTTTGAGATAAAGAAAGGAAAATACCTTAGGCAGAGGCCAAATGGACTTAGACGTTAGTTCGAGATAGAGAAAAGTTTGAGAGAGAGAGAGAGAGAGAGAGAGAGTAGTCAGGATAGAGATTCCACTGTATATGAAATACAGTAGACTCCCGGTTATTCGAAGCCTCAAGGGGGATAAGAATTTACTTCGAATAACCGGGAGTTCGAATAACTGAAAAATTCGTTTTCCCGCCAGATTTTCAACTTAACCTTAATGGGATGGACTTTTCTTAAGTAATTGAGGCATTGTGGTTCAGTTGAGCGTGTAAAGGATCGTGTAGGGATTGAGGATCCCCTGTTTGCTTCAATTCTTTGGACCGAAGGAGAATATTGAACTTTTGAAGAAATTGCTTGAAGAGTGTAAATAGCCATGAATATTGAAACCTGATTTTTTGAAGAAAAAAAGTGTTTTAATCGCAGAAAATCAATGTTCTCACTCGACGATCTCCCAATAAGAAAAATTCGAATAACTGAGGGTGACTTAGCCTATAATTGGCCCCAAGGGGAATAAAAATCACTTCGAATAACCGGATTTTTCGAATAACTGAAGTTCGAATAACCGAGAGTGTTTTTGCCTGAGTTGGGTAAGCAGATCCAAGGGGAACGCCATCTCACTTCGAATAACCGAATTATTCGAATAAGTGCAGGTTCGAATAACCGGGAGTCTACTGTATACAGATAGAGTCTTTATGTAAGAATATAAGTGGCGGTATATAATGAGTTTTTTATACATTACTACAAATATTTAGATTTATCATCCTTGCTCCTATTGTTGCTGCACTAGTTCAAGAAAATGAATTTCAAAACTAAATTTCTGGGTTCCTCATTTGCAAATATTATTTTGTTGTGGTAAGAAATTAAAGTTAACGAAAGAACAATTCGCATGATAACCAATCGATTTGCATATTTTTTCTGTTTTGTTTTGCAGACTATTCGCGAAATCTACCCTACATAGTTTAGGAACTGCTTAGCAACAGCTTTCGGGCAATCACTTTTTGTCCACTAATTAATGGCGTTCGCTATTTCTAGAATCTTATTTTGCCGCTTCAATTTGACAGGAAACAGTTTTCTAAAAGCCTCGCTGAGAAACTAGGTAACACACGCTCAATTCAGCATTCATCTTTAGGGGGAAAGAAAGTGTTTAAATTGACATAACTATATTTATCATTATGTCTTTAATGTTTTTTTTACTATATTTTTTATGGACACTAGAAATCATCATGATGAATGACAAAAGTAGTTATGTTCGATGCTGATGTAAAATTTGTATTTTGTTCTCTTTACATAATATTCGGTATCAAAGTTCTATTCGTACAACAAAAAAGTCTGTTAATTAGACTGTCGGTTAATTTATGTCCGCTATTTAGAGGGTATTCCATAATGATTCGACCGTTGACCGACCTTGGTTTTAACTTTTTTTCGGTAATTAAAGTACTACTACTACTGTAGTTGATAGACTGATATGTCATTGGTAATAAGCATTGTTACGTGGTTAATGCATAGTTTCCCAACTAGTTTTAACATCTGTACCTAATTCTAAAATAAAAAATGATCTCTCGAATTATTACCAAAAATCCTACAACAAACGCAGCTGCTAATGGCAATGTCAACAGGATGTCTTCCAACCATACGATACATAATGTGAGAACTTCAAAACCAGGTACGTCAGTGAAATCCATAACATAGGTAAACGCCCACAACATGTCCGTTACATTAAAGATTAGCAAGACAAATAAAGAAGCCACTTCGAGCCTGTTCAGAGACGTAGTGAAATACGGCTTCACGTAAATGCTATGAGCACAGTAGGTTATGAGCACTGGAAAAGTTGTAAATAGTCTATATACAGGGTTAATAATAAACACGCACAAGATTGTCAGTAACAACCTTCGAAATATAATTACAACTTCCCAGTTTATATTCCTTTTGAATTTAGTAGCTTTTCTTTTAAATGGTCCCTCAAATATATTTAAAAGTACTTTCCGCTCTTGCTTTTTATCCTGTGAATATGTTATACGATAATTCTTATCCATGCGTTTTTGTGTAACGAACATATAAAAACATAAGGGCGGGAAAAGAAGTGCGCCGTAAAACATACGTATGGTCAGTCGTTTATCATTTAACATTTTTGTTGCTAAACTCACAGAAAAAGCAAACGGGATTATCCAGAGACAAGCAAATACGACAAGTGCGTATTGCCACCATGTGTAACAAATGATATCAGCGTGTATAAACAAACGGGCCGTATTATCAATCTGCACACATTTAACCATTTTGAAAGTAAAGATTGCCAAAGAGGTGTAACTTAGCAACAAAATTTGAACAAAACACTGCTTGATTTTTAATTGGAACGGTAAATGTGTATTTCCTGATTCCGCCTTCTCTGTTTTCATTGCTTTTTCTTCCTCCCTGTTTATCTGTGAAGGATATATCTTGTTTTTTTCTTGCTTACGTCGGTAAACATCGAGAGCTTTCTTCAGGGCGTAGCAAGTTATTAAAATTGAAAACATTGTATATATTGTACTGAGTTTCGTGACTTGCTTTGTTGACGGTTGCAAGCTTGTCATGGGGCACAGCGTTGATAGTTTTAGGCTGACTAATTGGAAATTGAAAACGTCTTGTATCAAGTTTTTTAATTTGTATAAAAATCCATGTTCTACATTTCGTGTTGTGTTTACGTGAAGCAGAAGTTGCATTTGATAAAAGAAAAAAAAGATTTTTTTGATACCAGATAACGTCAAGGCTGTGCGAGATAATATTTCCTCATATTCTGTCGCTTTTGTTATGGATGGAGTTGTAGAAATTGTAGATATCAGGGGCATTTCAAAACTTTCTTTTTCGTGTGCAGGCGTAGCACATTCACTAACAATTATTCTTTCTTTTATTTTGCTGGCTACTTTCTTGCATGCAAAGACAGCATCATTGATGTAAATCAGAAAAAGCACATATACGAAACAATACAGAACATTCAAAATCCAAAACAGCTTTGGTTGACATTGGTCGGTTTTTATACATTGTTCGGTGAAATAACTCTGCGTATATGCAGTGAAACATGAACCGCATAAAAATCCTCCACGGTGGTGATTGCACGTATCGTAGGAACGACACCGATTGGTGTATTTCGAACAACAGTACGATGTTGGACATGATACGAAGCTGACTTGGTTTGTTTGATGGTCAACAAAGCCCCAGTAGTTATCGCGGCTTGTTATGACTTGCTTACATTTTCCACCCAAAGGACATTTATGACACATACCATTTTTCTTTTTTATCACTACAGATGTTTTGTTTGTAAAAATATCAACTTGTCCTGTTGTTATTGTGTATGTTCCTTTCTCGCATTTTTTACACTGGAAAGCGGAGAGGCGTTTGTTTTTACCAACTCGTGCAATTATCGGTTGGAAATTGATTGGACAAACTAATGTAGTATTCCATGCACGGGCGAATCGAACGTGAAATCCATTAATAGCGCGAATAAATTTTATGCGGTCTTTTCTATGGAGTTCAAGCTTAAGATAAACATTTCTGAGGCGCGTTTGACTTTGAGAAAAGATGATACAACCTCGTGGAGAAACTTTCTCACAAAAAGAATAGATATCGACCCTTGAGAGAAACAAGGCTTTATTTCCAACAGGAGTTTTGTGATCAATAGTCCCCCCTGAAACACCGGCACAATTTAAACGAAACGAAGAGTTCGTAACACCTAAGCTGGAATTTTCACTAAAGATCGCACCACCTCGATTAGCTGTATTTCTTGTAAATCGAGAATTCTTGATTACTACATTTCTTGCTTGCTGTAAAAATAAAGCTCCACCTTTGGTTCTTGCTGTGTTGTTTATGAATTGAGAGCGCGAAACTTTAGCCTTTACGTTCTTTAATATCTTAATCACGCCGCCTACGATAGCGTGATTGTGCTGGAAAACTGAATTAAAAACATTCACAATAACGCAACCATTGATAACAGAAGATTCTTTGTTATATTCATACATTGAATTTTTAAAATTAAATTGAACTTTGTGTCTGCTGTCACATGTGGTTGAATCGATGACAAAAGTGGAAGCCATTTCTTGAAATGTACATGTATCAAACGTGATTGCGGCGTCACTCGACAAAATGGCGCGTAACGCACTACGACTCCCATAAATTGAGGAATGGGATACTTGGATATTAACCGTGTTATTAATACTTGGAACATGTAAAACATCGCCATTAACATTGGTAAGTTCACAATGTTTAATTTTGACGTTAGAAGAAGACGATATTGATAAAAATGAAACGTCTGCTTGTGCACCTCTAAAAGAGATGAAATTTATCTCCACAGAACATGCAATCGATGAGTTGATGATAAGAGCCGCATGGCGTAGTGAGTTTGTTGTCGTTATGATTGGTCTTTTCCTGTTTGTTCCTTTTATAGTGACATTTTTAGTTATGTAAATTGTTTCATTTAATTTGTATATGTAAGGTAGTTTAGGATCACCATCGCTGTCAATAAAGATGACGTCATTTGTTTTTGCGCGCTCGATGGCGTATTTTATCGTTTTGCAGGGAGAATCTTGTGATCCACAACGTAGATTATCTTCTCCAATATATTTTAATAGGATAACAGCTGTATTTCCTAAATATAATAGTCTGTGAACAGAATAATGTTATCGTTGTTATGAAAAATGCTTCATAGAATTGTTAGCATCACATTTTTAAATTCTTGTATTCCTAGTGCCTCCATTATTTAGAAAGTAGAAAAACGTCGCTCCCAGGGATTCTGCCTGTTTGATATGATACACTCATTAGAAACAAGAATAACAACTCAATGTATTATAAGAAAGTACTCTTTACCTCTTTCTGCATGTATGAAAACCAAGAACAACACCAACCACATTTCTGTGAGGATAACAGGTTTGAAAAAGACCTTTATGTACCTTGAAGTAATGTATTTTTTAAAGTTGGTATCTCCTTAAAGAATTTTTTTTTCTTTTTTTATAAATTTTTGTTTTGTAAGATTACATTTAACGACAAAAGTAAACTGAGAAAGTTTAATGACGGAAATGTTGACAAAGTGTGGTTTAACCTTCAAAGTAAACTAGTTTTGGTTTGTTTAAATTAACAAAAATAAAACATAAATACTAAATACATATGTTCCAGGCTTCTTCCTTTTCTAATATCGAACAACAAGAAAAAAGAAGCCTTTAAATACCAAAAAGAAAACATAAAGTCCTGGAAACTAGATCCGAAGTAATTAGAATGTTATATCAAAAAATTTATCAATCTAATTACAATTAAGTACATCTTCAGACTATATTAGTCTGAAGGTGTACTTAGTGTACGAAAAGCTTAACAAATAAATACTTTTTAACTTTCAAACTCGTTTTATTTTTTCTTAATTAATAAACTATGGCTGTTATTTTTACTAAAAACTTTATTATTATTGTTAACAAATTCCCTTTACGTGCTACAAAAATAATGGACATTATTGACGTCACCTTGCAAACAGCGTTAGAACAAATCTCGTTCCCAGGACCTTTTTTCGCACTTTTAATATCAGGAACAGCGCCGTTTAAGATAGAATATCTTAAACCACCATCAACCCCTGCCAATATTTTGTTCTGAGGCAGTTATATTTTGTAGACCGTTATGGACCACAATGGAATTAAAAACTGTTTATAGAGGCGCAATAGAGCTAAAAACTGTTCATAGAGGCGCAATAGAGCTAAAAACTGTTTATAGAGGCGCAATGGAGCTAAACACTGTTCATATAGGCGCAATGGAGCTAAACACTGTTCATAGGGGCGCAAAGCCTGTCAGATTTCAAATGTTTAACAGGAAGAGGCCGGACAAGATGAGAGTCTACAGAATAAAAATATAAGGAAAAACCTTTCTTTTTCGGTCTTTTACCGGAGCTTCATTTGCAGAACAAGGTTTTAGAAGTGCATTTGCCAGACTTACATCAGGATGCACATTAACTCTGGGAGGCTCGTGCAGAAAATAACTTCCAAGACCACCTTTTTGTGAGGATGTACAAAATAATATGGTTGATGAAAGCCGTTGAGGACAGGTTGTTTATACATTCTTTTATTGATGTGTGACGCTGGGCGTCCTGGTTAGTTGTAATAAACAAATTAAAAAGGTACTGATATTAAGCAAATTAACACATGTATGTTCCCTGTTCAAAACGGCTTTGCATGGCTTTGTTCCGGGGGCCCTTTAGAGTACTACAATATACTGACCGGCGAGATCGTGGATTTTTCAGCGGGACTAACTATAGCTTTAACAAAAGCAGTTCCACATGACACTTTAAAAAAAGTCAATCACTATTCGAAAAAAGAAATGTTCGCTGAAAGTGAACTGTCATATTGTCATGGAAAGGAATACAAATATTTTACTGAACAATATATTAGGTCTTGATAGTAAAAACATATACCTAGAATTTGAAGACAGAATGGTCAGAGAGCGTTGTTTTATTCTTCAAATATAGATTAACCGAACTGTTGCCATATACAATCTCAGAAAAACACTAGAATACGTAGTAGTATAACTTAGATGTGTAGAGTGGAATCTGGTGTATCAAAGTAGCTAACTCAAAATTTAGTTCAAGCCTCCCGCCCGCCTTTGCACTAATTAAGTCTAATCAATCAAAATTAGTTGATACTTTTTTATATATTCTCTAGATTAAGTTTTCTTTATTCAGGTAAAACCATCACATTCACAAAGCAGCACGCTTCTCATATGGAGTTTCCACTTTGCTTTTAGATGCATACACATGCGCACGTATATTATCACGCATATACAAAATGGCGGCAACTTAACGTTAACCACACGGCAGCCGAATGGTAGATGTAGCTTTTTGACGTAACACAACTGCAAGCGTGTAGATGTTTCCAACAGCGATGACGAAGAAGAGAAGAGAGCTTGCTAAAACCTAAATTTATTAAATTCGTGAAAACACATATACGAAAGAAGGTAAACTACCTTATGGGACAAAAAAAAATGTCAGAAAAAAGTGACAAAATCTTATCCAGGTGAAAAGCATTTTATGCAACATTTATTTATTTTATTGTTTCATAAGGTATTACCCTAGATCTGATATCATGAGCTAAAAAAGTAGAAACTCTCACCTGCCACTCTCTGCATTCTTCGTGTTGACTGAGTCTATACAAAACGTATCCGTTGTACAACTGGAAAATCTAGAGAGCAGAACGTAGAACATAAGGAAGTATAAAGTTACAAGGAAGCAATACAAACGAAATACATTATTTTCAAATTCAAACTTAAAAGTGTTTTTTAAAACATATTCTCTAATAACTGGTAGTTAGCCCGTAAAATATCAACGGGAATTGAAAATTGCAATCGCTATTTCGATGAAAAATATTTCTTGCAAACACGAAATCGTATGACTATTGAGGTGTGTCAGAAATTCACAGTTGTCATTAAGACATCGAAAATACTTAGTGTTAAATTATTCAAAGCTTCATAAAAAAGAAACAGGAATTTCTTTACTTTTTTGTACGACAATATATACTATACATCTATGATATATGTTCTTCTTATTTTTACAGTGTTATTTCTCAATTTGGGATAGGATATCTACGTTTTTGATGTAAGAAATGTGTAAAAAGTTACTTACATAACCTGCGACAAGAAAAGGCACTAAAAAAGTCAGTCCTTTTAACATGTACGAACGAAAGACATCTAGAACAAAAATTTATCATCATTGGTCAAACATAATTAACATAAATGTTGTTCTGGGCAGTATTTGCAATTGTTTAAAAGTATAGGTATATAATACATGTGTATTTAAGCGAAAAAAGACAGAAAATGAAACACTACCTTGTGTCAAGTCCATGTTACTACCACGCCCTAAAGCACGCATTCGATATAACATACCATGTTGATAATGATACTGAAGAAACTGAACAAAACCTAAAAACGTGCAATCAATTTGTTTTCATTAATGGAAACAAAACACTGACAAGAGCAAAAACAACAACAACAATAACAACAACATAACAAAAACAACAACAAAAACAACAACAACAACAGCTTCTTCCTTACTTAAGTACAGCGCAAAGTAGTAGAACTGGGTGCGAAACAATTGATACGTCACACTTTTCGGCCTAAAAGTAAACAGTTTTAAAACGGAGAGGCATAAAAAGAAATGGCTGGCACAAATTTCACTAGGTACATTTTGGATGGATAGATGTAAATGAAACACTAAAAAGATAAAAAACAACAAAGAAAAACTTTGGTGCAACCTATAAGACATAAACTAAATAAAGTGTGAAAACCAATCAACTTCATAATTACCATATCAGTAGGAATCCTGACATCAAAATGGATAAATAATGGTGGGTAACATACCAGCCTTTGATCCTAAGTAAAAACAAAAACACTTAACAAAACTTATCTTTTCATAGAAAAGCTATAGCAGGTATGCTCCACATGAAAAAGTGGCACAAGACACTGGCACAAGACACTGACACTTCCAAATTACATTTTTGCACAACCACATGCTGAAATAAACTAGAAAAACTATACCTAGAACCATTAGCTCGCAGAATTTGTTCTTGTAACGTTAAGGAGCTGTAATACCAAACTAATATACCATTAAATAGCGCGTCGAAGAATCTGAAAAGTTTCAAGCACGAGTTGTGTATTAACAGACGGGTGTTAAACAAACACATATTGTGAACAGAGTAATGTTTTAAATTTGACAAACATTTTAATAAACTGATAAGATTAAAATTTTCTTTATATAGTAAAAGGGCATAGGTTCAAATTCCCGGCAGTGTCTATCAACGAAAATCCATGCTTTTACCCTTAGCATTCAGCATAAGAAGATTGATATCATAGGCAGTAGTTTAGTTAAATACAGCTGTGGTATCTAAAATATGAGCATTACGTGCACTTAGAAACACTGTCCACTGCAAGGTTCATAGTAATTTTTAATGTTTTATTTTCCCGAACTGTTTAATTTGGCAAGACATTCTCAAAATAAGAATTCTTTGAATGTGAACAAATTTACTAGGTAAAACTAGGAAGCAGTAGCCTTGGTGATTAATATTTTTGGTTAGTTTACGCATTTTGAGGGATATATCCTGCCATTTTTTCCCCGGATCGACGACAAATGGTAAGGGTGTTTAAAGCTCCTATGTGAGCTCCATAAATATCTGAAATTAGTGCCCACATAGAGAATGGCCTTATGTGAGGATCGAAACCATGACCTTTTTTATGTTAGCCATACACTCTACTGTCTGAGCTATCAATGCTAAATCCATGTAATTACAACTGCAAGTTTAAAATTTAGTAGGTTCCTTACCTGGAATGAACAACAAAGAGATTAAACAATGCAAACACCATAGCTATCATCATCGTTTTTAATTTAAATTTCTCATACACATCTTTGTAATGTTGCCTAAACAAAAGATATAAAAAGCATATTACTTTGTCCACTTTGTTTGCAAATGTAATGAAATATTGTGCGACGATATTTATGCCTGTTGTGAATTTAATACATCAGAACAAAAACACTTATGATATATTAAAGTTGCATCGATTTTACAGGTTTGGAAAATACAACAACAAGTAATTTTAAGGTTTGATATTACTAAATTAAAAACCTTCACCTTTTTGTAACTTGCTTAGATGTTTGATGTTGTGAATATTATTTTTACATGGTTTTTTTGAAAAGATTTTCTGCTCCCTATTAGCCTAATCAGGCATTAAAACCCTGTGTTTCCAGAATTAAGGAATACATGAAATTATAGACTAGAAATTCATATAACTCAACAGCATTTGATTTGGAACTCAGTGAAAATTACTATTGCATAAACTAGTGTGAATTATTCTGTTATTTCTATGTGACTATCTTAGAATTGGTGGCTTTCCTTAAAAAATCATTTGGCTAGTTCAATCCCACCAAACTTATGAGAATTAAGAGTGATATTTCTTACAAGAATATAAATTAACAGCTGTAAAATTTAAACGCAAAACTGGGATTCATACTTAAACTTTGTACATATAATTTTAAAACAAAAGTAACCTTATTTCTATCTTCATATGTAAATGCAAACAACTAGAGACACAAACTCATTTACACCAATGCCAATGTATTCAAAAATCTATATATTAGCTATTATAGAATGTCTCAAAGGATTTTTTACGTAAGCAGATTTTTTGTACTTTGTGACATCCTTTAAATGAGGACCCAACCTAACTATCATATTTAACAATGTACAACTCATAGTTATTGCATCTGTTAGCATTGGTTTGTAGGCAGCTGGTACATCCTACCTGCTGTAAACTGCCACACCTTAATTTTTTTTCCCAATATGTGGTGAGAGAAATACAACAAAAAGAAAGAAATGACATTATTGCAACAAGTAAATCTTCACATATGCTAAATATGTTATTACTTCTTAAATCATGCTCAAATTTCTAACATGAAATAATATTTAAATTATGACATAACTCACTTTTGCCAGAATAATGAAACATTAATTTCTCCAATGCACGCTCGAAGAAACCATCTGAAAAAGATTATAAAAAACCATAAAAAACAACCATGTCTCTCATAGAGTACAAAAGTAACATCGCAAAAAGTATATTAATTAACCCTTGTACAGTAATACAGTATTCTTTAATATATGTTAGTGCAGTAAATTGACCAAAGCATAGACAAAGCTTAGCTCTCATCTTGGTGGATTTACATATGGATTGCTAAAGCAAGAAACTTTTGCCATTGATTTAAAAATACTAAAGTGTGCATCATTAATGAATTAGATTGGTGAATGTGACTAGGTTGCACAACTTAATAATAAAAAAGAATGTGGCCAAAAAAACTGATCAATGCTCCAGAATTTTGCTAAATCTTACCCAGCTTTCTTGGGTAAAGCTTGTTGGAGTTCATCAAAGTGGCATTGGATGCCATTCAGTTTCTTTGTCATCTCTAAAAAATTTTCCTTTTCTTTTGAAGAAGTTTGTTTTCTTCCAACACTAAATAAAATAAACATCACAAGATGTCACATAACACAAATTCATATATACATACTCTAGTAAGTAAAAAGTTTAAATGTCCTCGGGATTCTATCCTTAAGACAGTCTCTCCCTCCCCTTTGACTGTAACTATGTTACACTACTGCCAGAGATATGTATAGCATTGGTATAACTTGCTTGCCTGTGACACAAGCTGGTTAGTGGTCAGTAGATGGCATGAAATGGGTTGACAACACTGCATTTAAAATGCGCCAGAGTGGGGACTCAAAGCTGAAACATTATGATTACAAGTCAAATGTGCTACCACTACACCATCTCTGCTTAAGCATTCTGAAAATCCAAATCCTTTTTTTAATAGAAATATCCATGAATATTCTTAACGAACATTGAAAAAAAAAACACTTTGAATAAATTAAAAATAAAACAGCATTGAAAATTAAATCAGCAAGTGTAAATTTTATTCACTTACGCTTTTAGTGACTTAGCAAAAGCTCCCACATTCTTTAACTGATAGTCAACACCTTTCTGTAGCTTTGCTTGAGCATTGCGATACTCATCCATTAACTGCAGCAGCTTTGCATATTCGTTTTCCTATGAAAATTATACTTTAGTAAATTTGTGGGCAAAATATTATTGTTCTGTGCTTTTGAAGATGTAATTTCTGTTGTTGTGTTTTAGTCAGACTAGCATAGTATTGTGCAGTACCAGCCTGATGTAGCAGTAGAAAGGTATTGTTGTTCAAAATCTTGCAAAATTATTCAAATTGTTAATTCACAGAAGATAATCTCCATTGAATTTTTCCATAATGTCGATTTCTGAAAATATAAAACAAAAAATTTTGTTTTTGACTTCACAAAAAATTTAACACTGTTTTCACTGATTAATATTAAAGTTCGACATGACAAATATTTCTTTCTGTAATCATTGCTTTTTTTAAAAGGAACAGATTTAAAATTGTTTTGTGAAGTGACCCCTTTAAAGAGAACAAGAAACCGGGGCGGTTTGAACACTCACACGCTTTTGACCCTGACATTCTAGCCTACTCATCGACCCGGACTTACTGCATTCCTCTAGGTCTATTGTCAAATTTTCCTTCTGTAAGATTCTGAAGATGCTAAGGATCGACGCATGCGCATAAGAACGTATATATATGGGCATGGCTGCTGGCGCTCTCTCAATGTTTTCATTCCCAGTTCTCTATTCGAAGCGCGGTTCGTACAAGGGTTTGCTATCAGACTTAGTAGACCACGAGAACGAAGAGAAATGGTTGACGGGTAGACTATGGCATTCTGGCAGTTGAAAGAGGATTTTTTTTAGATTCTTCTGAGCTTAGTGAGAGTTTTATCGTAAGGGGGCAGCAACAGTGCTTGCATTTAGAGGGCAATAGACTGAATGGAAATAAAAGACTATAAAACAACTTCAACATTTTCTTTTGTCTTTCCACAAACTAAAACCATAAATAACAGAAGAATACCCAAATCGAGTATAATAATACTAATATAAAAACACAGAATGAGCTAAAAAATGGAATACTGAAAAAAAAATAGTAATAAAAAAAACGATACTAAAGTCCATCATGTGTTCACTATGCGTGCAAATCGACCAATCTATCAATCAATGAATAATTTTGCTTCGACTTAAAATTCACGAAGTAAACATGAATGTACACAAATTTTAATGAAAGAAACAACAACGAAAATATCACTTATGAAAGGGAAGGATTTACAAAAAGTAGGAACTCATCTGTTCGAAATTTCTCGAAATCTTGCAAACGTAACATAACAAAAGTAGTAACAAAAAGAGTTGAAAACTGGTACTTCAGGTTTGAATCCTCAAAAGTCACAAGCACTTTTAACACAACAATCAATGTAAAAACTGAAGCGAAAAGGAGCTGACAGTTCAGACTCGATACTTATAAATGTTATTATATAAACGATAAATATATACATGAAACTATATACTATGTGAAATATATAAACAACTATGTTGTTTTGTTTTTCTTCCCTATATTAATTAGCGTTGCACTTGTAGTTGTTATCAAGCAATGTTTTTTGAAGAAGTGAAAAAAAAAACGTACAATAGGAAAGAATTAATCAGGTTGTTTCTATTCGATTTGAAAAATCTCAATAATGTAAAACCCTGAACTGATTTTCAACAGACAACAAATGGAACCTGGTTCTCGTAAAATCTTTAAAAAATGAACACAATAATAAATGTAAAAATTTAAAATGTCACTACTAGGGTGAAGGCAGTTGGAAAAACTAACTGTTTGACTCGAGCATCATCAGATAACAATAACTTCACTCTTTTTGCATAAAACTTACAACATTGTCTGACACATTAACTTGCATGAGAACCTGAACATTCAGCATGCTTCTTGCAACCATCTTTGTATCATCCAAGGTTACTTCAAAGCAAGATGTTATTATCTCGCCAGGTGCACAATATTCCTGCCTTGCTTTTGTATTGCTATTCAGTAACGTAATGTAACATTAGTTTTCTCTTGGCAGAGTTCTTTCACTGAGATGTTTTGACATTTTTCGCATTCAACCAAATCTTCTTCATTTACTTCCACAGTGTGCTTGCACATGCTGCAACCCAATTGAGGCAAAAGCGACTTAGTATTCACTGAAACAATTTTACCCGTGACAGCTGCTGATGTTGAGTCAACAAGGTCTTTCTTGGTGAAACTTTTAGGATCTAACGAGACTGACGCAGTTATTGTCTTCAGCCTTGACAACAAGGTCGCCAAATATTGTAATGGGGATAATATCAGTCTTGTCGTTGATGCTGGCTTGTTTCAAACGAATTGTTATACCATTTTTTTTCAACTAACTTTTCGTTGGATAAATTGTAAAGACATGCCTCAGTGTTCACCAAATCATACAAGGAACATTCATTGTTGATCTGGGCAATGGTAAGAAACTTCTTGGCTATTATCGGTGTAGTGAAAGAAAGTTTAGCCTTCTTTACTGATGACCAGTCATTTATAATGATGTCGTCACCATTACCTCTTTTATATTTCTTTATTTCACATCCTGATCCATTTTCACTGGTACTGATTTCTGAGAATAACTTTTGCTTTTCAGGCAAAAAACACACTACTCTGGTTTCTTTCTTCAAAATGACGTGATAATCAATCTGAAACCATAGTTGAAAGACTAATACATACCAAAAATTCACAACAAAGTATATAAAAACCAAACCAACTTCAACAACGTGCGTCAACGTACAATGAGTTTCAAAATGGCAGAGCTTACCAGCCAAACTTTTGGCAGATCAAACATGTGCGGAGGTCTGGACCTGTGGGTGCGATAGAAGCGCGCATTGCGCAAAAATGTAAAAACGGCGCACCATCTAAAAACTTTTCGTTCCCAAAGTTGCCTTTGAAACACTCACCAACCTAAAGGTGTGAGTGAAAAATGCAAAAAATTGCAAAATCAATGAAACATTATTTGCCTGACAAAATACTAAAATGGTAACTCTCCAAAAAACAAAATCTAGGTATTAGGCTATTATCCCTTTCATTTTTTTTACAAATTATTTTTGGAATATTCCAAAAATATTTTGAAATTCTTTTAAACGTTTTGGAATGTTTTAGACGACACTGGTATGATCAATAACTTTAGTACTTCAAACTAATTCATGTTTAAAAGCCTTAAGTTAGGAATAAAATCACTTCACATTCTGATGAAGAGGGTATTGGCTTAAAAGAAGAGCTTTGTGGCCCTTGGAATATTATTTGAGGGGAAAAGCGGGTGCTAATAGATGACTTTTTGTGTGACGTAGTTGTTTTGATTTCATTTTGAAAACAATGGGCATGTGCACACTTTTGTGCAGGTAAAACCAGGTTAAATGCTTGAAGATTAAAGATTTTTTGTGTGAAGATTTAAGAAAAACTGGAAGTAAATTTTAATGATATAGTTTCTTTTAATTTTTCTTAAAAACTTTCACTAGAGTCTCCATGGCCAGGGGGAAAAGGAAACCGTTCGAGTTAAGGAGACGTTCGAGTAATAGAGGTTCGAGTTATGGAGACTCTACTGTATTTCTTTTTTTAGACATATTTCTTTGATTATATTTTCTACCTACAAAATAATACAAACTCTAAACTTTTGTAAGGGAAGAGTCAAAAATCGATTTTTTCAAAAAGAACATTATTTCGACGTTTGGGGGGGAGGGGGTTTTGACCATGACCATATAAGTGCCAGATAATATTTTTTGAGTAACAAGCAGGTTCCTGATTATGTTGCCCTGATTATGTAATTTCTGCCCTGTTCTTAACCAGGGCAAGCTGCCGTACTTAATCAGGGCAGCGTTTATTATCCAGGCAGAACATACATACACATACCAATAATGTCCCTGAACTGAGTTTTTCTTCTGTGTAATATGTGCTTTGTGAATTTTCTGTTGAAAACGTTACTTTAATCTCAGAAAAACTGTAAATAATAGGATGGCCGCAGAAATGTGCTTTAAACCACCATACTACACAGGTATTTTTTCTCACCTAATATAATCGAAGCTATCCCAGCCCTGCTGGGTTTGTCTCCAAAAACGTTGGCTCTTAAAAGACTGTATTATTGACATCAACATTCTTCTTGTGAAAGGGAGGAAGGAATTGTTAAGAAAAAACGATTAAAATACCTTTAATTTTTTGATATTATTTTCAAATCCATCCCACTCTTTTTCCCATTCTTCAATTGAAGTTATTTCACGTATAGACGCAGCCATTTTACCCTTTTCTTTTAGCTACCTTTGTTTATCAACTAAAATTTGAACTCTGATCTTTATTGCATGTTGTGTTAACAGTACACGAAACAAAACGCTGGTCGCGGAGCTTACATTGTTCCGTACGAAATTGACCCGTTGTACGAGGTTGGTCACTTTTCGCGCTTGTACGAAGATGGGCATTTTTGTACGAAAATGGGCATTACAATTGCTGTACAAAAATTAGGCAACGAATAATTTGGTTTAGAAATGAATATCTAAACATTGTTAATTACATTCAGTAAACATGATAATATCTTAAATATTCTCTGAACGTTAATTTTTGACAATTATCTGATGATTGTACCAACATCGTACAACTTAAATAACTGTGTACGAGGTTGGGCCTACTTCACTTCTTCTACTTAACTTGAATTTTTTTTATCCATACCAACTTCGTACAACTTAAATAACTGTGTACGAGATTGGGCCAACGTCACTTCTTCTACTTAAGTTGAATTTTTTTTTAACCATACCAACTTCGTACAACTTAAATAACTGTGTACGAGGTTAGGCCTACTCCACTTCTTCTACTTAAACTTGAATTTTTTGATCCATACCAACTTCGTACAACTTAAATAACTGTGTACGAGGTTGGGCCTACTTCACTTCTTCTACTTAACTTGAATTTTTTTTATCCATACCAACTTCGTACAACTTAAATAACTGTGTACGAGATTGGGCCAACGTCACTTCTTCTACTTAACTTGAATTTTTTTTATCCATACCAACTCCGTACAACTTAAATAACTGTGTACGAGGTTAGGCCTACTTCACTTCTTCTACTTAAACTTGAATTTTTTGATCCATACCAACTTCGTACAACTTAAATAACTGTGTACGAGGTTAGGCCTACTTCACTTCTTCTACTTAAACTTGAATTTCTTGATCCATACCAACTTCGTACAACTTAAATAACTGTGTACGAGGTTAGGCCTACTTCACTTCTTCTACTTAAACTTGAATTTTTTGATCCATACCAACTTCGTACAACTTAAATAACTGTGTACGAGGTTAGGCCTACTTCACTTCTTCTACTTAAACTTGAATTTCTTGATCCATACCAACTTCGTACAACTTAAAAAACTGTGTACGAGGTTGGGCCTACTTCACTTCTTCTACTTAAACTTGAATTTTTTGATCCATACCAACTTCGTACAACTTAAAAAACTGTGTACGAGGTTGGGCCTACTTCACTTCTTCTACTTAAACTTGAATTTCTTGATCCATACCAACTTCGTACAACTTAAAAAACTGTGTACGAGGTTGGGCCTACTTCACTTCTTCTACTTAAACTTGAATTTTTTGATCCATACCAACTTCGTACAACTTAAAAAACTGTGTACGAGGTTGGGCCTACTTCACTTCTTCTACTTAAACTTGAATTTTTTGATCCATACCAACTTCGTACAACTTAAAAAACTGTGTACGAGGTTGAGCCTACTTCACTTCTTCTACTTAACTTGAATTTTTTTTTATCCATACCAACTCCGTACAACTTAAAACACCAAGAAACAGATGAAGACTACTATATATTATCATTTATGGTCTTTACATCGCTTTTTTTATTTACTCTATCAATAATTTCCACCAACAAAAACTGAATGCGGTTTAAGGATAATCTCCCTACATCGAATTCGCACGGGTACTTCATCCGAATGTAATTGGTGATGACTCCAGTTGGCTCTGCAATGTTCGAATGACGCATCAGTTTTTGATAAAATTGAGGATGTTTTTTCGCCAGTATTTCGTTATAAAATGCTTGATACTTGCTACCAGAACGTTTAATCAGAAGTAGTGGATTTACTTCAGGCAGCTTCGATTGTTGTACCAGGTAGTCCAGGGTACCGTTTTTGTATAATAATGGCAAAAACTCTCTCCTCCATTGCCTCTCCCTTTCTTCTTCGTCTTCTACTTCTTTCTCTATTAAAGGAAAGTAATCGTTGTATAACTATCTCATTATTATTATGAAATTGTTTGCGATCAGGCTTATAATTAATTTTTAAATACCTGCTTCTCTTTGTTGTTGACGCTGCTGGAAATCTGGAATATAAGTTAAAAAAGAAAACTGATAGTACATGTTAATTATACAATTTTGTGTAGGAACTCAGGCAAGCTTTACTGACCTTTTTTTGCAATATGTAAACATAGATCGCAAAACCAGTCCCCTAAGGGTTTTACAGCCAATTTGGAGCATTTAAAATGACACCAGACAAGACAGCGATCGCATGCAATTGATCTTCCTTTTCCAATTTTTCGTCTGCAATGACTGCATTTCCACAAAGGCGCATGTTTTTTCTCCTGTATCGTTGCTGCCATTTTGCTGTATGCTTTTTTGGAGCAGAAATCCCTAACTAGCGTTATATCAACCAACTCATCCACCACAGTTTCTGGCACCTCAGACGGAGATCTCAGATTATCCAATTGGACCGAGCTGTTTCCATACACAGATTCTTTAGCAATTTCAATTTGCGTAAAACATGATAATATGAAGATAGATTTTTCTTCATCATTCATATCTTTAAACGCAACTGGTTCAGCACCGTCCTCTGATTCGTCGGCCATTACAGTAGCTATTTTTATATAAAAAAAGGATATAATGAAATTGTCGTCTGTTTTTGTAGTTTATCTCTGTTTGCGGAAAAAAATGTCTTACCAGTTTCGGGTAACTGTATGTTATCGTTTTGGCTACTTTCAAGCTCGTCCGTTGGTGCTGTTGGTGCTAAAATTAAAAAAAAGGATATAGTAGGTATAAATTGTACTAAAAATAAATGTAATCCTTTCAAAAATATTGATATTAGGATAGATACCTTTCATATCTGCGAGTTGTTGTGTCGCAAGGAACAAGCAATATGTTGGGGTATAACCCGGAAAACATTCTTTGAGTGAAGTTTTTCCTAAAACATCCAACATACCATCATAGAATAACCATACGCCATTGAACCTGATTTTTGCGGTGTAATGCGATCCCTTCCATAGTGTGATTGCAACCAACTCATATCTTAAAAAAAATTACGTGGTTAAAGGATATATCAATATAGGTCTCATTCTATAAATGTTCAGAAGGCCTCTTTCAAAGTTAAAAAACATCCAAACCGAACTTAAGATATTTTTTGGCCTCGATAATACCTATTTCCTTGATTTGTGGAAAACCGAATGTGTAATTGTTCGGGAATGGTAGCCATGTCTATTGGGTCAATATCGCCTGCAACATCAACAACTAATAGTTGAGGAAGCTTTTTAAAAAATCGGGCCTTGTATTTTCTGTTTCCATTACAATATCTGTTCTTTATCCTATGGAAACAATAACATAATTAAAAAAATTAATAACTTTTAACATCGAATACGAACATATTGGCGTACTATATACCCTGTTGTTATGTTTTCGTCGACGAAAGAAAACTCGTCAGATATGTTCTGATTTACTTTCTTTCCACAAACTGACGTTGTTGCTTCAAGAAACCACTTTTGGACATCATGGACAAATGAACTTTTCACCGTTGCCGAAGGAAATGTGTTGAAGCAGGCTCTCGATTGTTTCATGCTACAATGCGGACTGTTGCAAGCTGACTCCACAATATGTTCCATGAATGGCGCAACGAAGTTTTTTATTATACATTCGTATTCTGCGCCAAAAAATGACAAGCATTGGTTGGTTGGTGTTATTCTTCGATAAATAGCAGTATGAAGTTTAGCAGCTTCATAAGCACCGTTTTCACAAACGTAAAAAGCTGTTGTATGTTTTTGTCGGTAACTTCATCTGTTATACTTGGTCTCGTTACTATAACTGCTTTTAACACTGCCATCCACGTATCTAAAGCGCAAGTGTTATGGAATGTGATCGTTTCGTTCTCGTATTTAATTGAACCACCAAAGTTAGGTAGAAGTTGACGTAACTTGCTTCCGTCTGAGTGTAGTATCTGGTTTTCCTCAGATATGTTGTCGTTGTGCATGCCGCGATTCACACATGTTGAATAGTCACCTTGATGACAACGTGAAGTGCAATCCAGTGATGCCAAAAAACATTTGCACTGCTTGTTCTTACATTGTCCTTTTCGACATCTGCAAAATACTGTTGGAAATTTGTTGATTTTCCGAACAGCTTCTGACAAAGATATTTCATCAACCGAAGGATACTTACATCTTACTGGTTGAGGGTACAGCTGCAACGCGGATGCCGTGTAACGCCGTTGAATTGTGCCTTCACTACAGAGGAGTTTATATGTTGGTTGGTTACCACCTGATTTGTGTACAATCACACATGGCAATCTTTTTAAATCCGAAGATGTTCTAAGACCTTTTGGAATTGTCAAAGAAACATTATCCCCTTCCAGGAAATCAGCAACTTTAATTCTTTTTCCATTGCTGTACTTTCTACGCATCATTTCTGCGTTTCTTACACCCTCCTCCACAACATTTTGTCTGAGTTTTTGTCTTTTCGGACATGTTGTTTCAAACTCATCTTCCGAACAATCCGATAATTTTCTTGTACTTGGGTGCTTTAAAAAATCCACAGTTTCAGCATTTTCAAAATCTTGTGCACCATTTTCTTCCATTTCTTCTATGATATCTTGAACAATATCCTCTTCCACTGACCGTACACTTGAAGAAATTTGACCCAAACCATTTGGCTTCTGGCCAAAAACAATTTCGTAAGGTGTTTTTTTCACACTCCTCACCATTGAAGCATTCATGATAACTAAAACAGAAGTAATAACGTGAATAAAATAGCTGCAAGATTCAAGAAAAGTTATTTGGGAACACGGCATAATAAGACTATCGTGACATATAAATATAATTCTTGACCCCAGAGAGAGCTCTTTGAGATGAATTTGAAGATATTTGGGGACGAGAATGATATAGATATAACTACATTTACATTGAATCTCTGGAAGCCACTCTGACCACGTTGAAGTTTGGGACTCTTTTTCTCTTGCACCTTGGAGGAAAGAATACAGAAGGAGAAACAACTCTTTTAATTCTATTGAAACACTGCGTGAGGTTCTAGCAGGTGTCTGTATAGAAACTTAATTTGAAATTTTGGCGGTTGTGTGACTAAATTATTCGTGAATAACAATTCGCAACTATGATTGGTTATAAAAACAATTAGATAATTTGATGATGAATTTGATGATAATACCAAAACAAGAAGCCACATTGAAATTGGTAAAATTTCTTTTGTTCTTATGTTAACATAATTAGCGAAGAAGCACGTGCTCGACACTTTTGTAAACAAAAAGAAAAAGTTTATATCTCGTTTTAAAACGACGTTCTGTTATAAGAAGTTATTTCTTTAGTTAGAATAAACATTATTCCAGCACACATTTTGTCGGCACTCGTCCGGCGCATATCTTTCTATATTGTTTTTCATGATCAAAGTGGTATACTCAAGCCTGCAAAAATAGGTTTATATCATGGTTAAACGCTTATTTCCAAACGTATTGTTGAAGTTTTTAACAGCAATGTTTACCGACTTATATTAGGCACACTTTCCATACAAATATCACGTGCCTGCAGCGTGTTACAGTCAGATTTTAAAAGAAAAAAGTTAGCCCCTATTAAAGGAGAATATGGAATTTGATCATTTTTTTGCGAAAAAGACTCGGTCGAGCACCTCACGCACTGATTCTTTTGAAATTAAAAACAATAGAAAATTCAATACATTTAAAGCATACAGAAATGAAGTTGTTTCTCCTTCCGTATTCTTTCCTCCAAGCTTGCACTAATCATCACTTGGATGGTGTTATTTCCTTGTTCAACCAGACCTTGAGATTGCGAGTGGCGCGGTTTCCCATGAACAAATGACACCTCACCCGGCCATATCACGGCTACAGCATCCATTACGTGATTGATAAATTCGGCACCGTTATCAGAGTGCAAAATTTTTGGTAACCCAAAAGTCGCTAAAAAACTTCTAAAAAAGTTTGAAGCAAATTCATTTGCTGATTTCCCTTTCATTGGAAATAATATCCTGAATTTGCTAAAATGGTCCACGACATGGCCAATGTAGTTGTAATCGGCATCTGGTTTGGATAACATAGCAATCAGATCGATCTAAAGAAAGACATGTATAATGTAACAAAAAAACTACTAACTAGCACAAACAAAGTGAAAAAGTATTAAAAATACCTGTACACGCTGTAAGAATCCTGTAGTGATAATCGGCTTCAATGGAGCTTTCTTTATTTGACTGGATTTCAGACAGCAAGTTGTGCAAAGCTTTATATAAGCACCAACAGCGTCTCTAGTAACGTTATCATAGGTGCGTGCTATCTAAAATTGTTAGCAATTAAAAATCAGTGACACACCCATATTCCGTGGACTCTTACTTTCAAACGAGGTTTGTTCGAAGAATCTAATACCTTTTCAAACGTTTTATGAACCCCTTGGTGACCAACTTCTTGGCGGTGTACTCTATTGATAATGTGAAACATCTGTCGGTCTGTTGCTACGCGACGATATTTTCCCAGAGGAGAATCGCCCTAAAATACCATAAAATTATTTGAGTTGGCAATTTTATAAACCTTCTTTCTTAAGAACTTAAGCTCATAAGAACATCTAGACCGAAGCTATCCAAAAATTGAGAACACCATATGACCATGCCGAGCCTGAAACAAAATTTCTTAAAAGTAGAAATGTTTATAAAAAAAATAATTGTGACTTTAGTTTTTCCAAAATTAGATATATATAAAAATGTTCTTACATCGGGAAATGGAGAGCACAAAACATCCGATATACCAAGTGTAGGATAACTCATCACTTGGAATTTTTTTCTTCGCAATTTTCTTTTCATAGCACGTGGAACGTTGTCTATTCTTCCACATAGAAAATCTACCATTGTTTTATAAGTCTGTTCGGGCATTATTACGGAATTCCGTTTAGTCCTTTCAACTTCCAACCATTCCTGAAATTTTTCTTCCATGTATCTCTTTTCAGTCTCCATTGTGCTGAACATAAAAACACGCGTTAAAAGTTTCAATGTAAATTTAAAATGTGCGTTCGAAAAAGCACTCAAAAAGGATTCGAAATTTACCTACCTTTTCCTTTATCGAAATAACTTAAAAGGTTAGAAAAAATAATATTGAAATTTTTTGTGTTCTTCTCCGTTCTCACTCAATTATTAACAAAACTATGTTTACAAAAACAGTTTCGTACAAGCCACGCAAAGGCACTGGGGACAAGGGTGATTTACAGGTTTTTCGCACGAAAATTCAATATAGCATTAGAATTCAAAGGTCACTACCATAAGGTTAATAAAAGAAATCAATAACAATATCATACCTGATATAACCTTATTTGAATCAAAGAGATCAAATTTATACTTACGAGCACTAGTACCATTTTTCAAAAACATCATTGTTTATTCCCTGTTAATATAAAACAAAGTATAAATATATATATACATATTAGCATTTTTCCAAAGAGGCATCCAAATCGTAAAACAAATGTCTTTTTTTGCAAATGACTTAAAAGAAAAAAAGATATTTCAAAAAAGTTATTATTTTATTATAAAAGTTTCATTTTTTGACGATATTCGCCGCTGTACGAAGATGGTCAGTTTTGTACGAGGATGGTCACTCTCAGCGCTACGGCAAAAAAGCCCAACTTCGTACAATGAATGACATCGTACGGAACAACATCCTCATCGCCAGGTTCTCTTTAGTCCCCGAGCCGTTATTACGGCCGGGGATCGGTCAACAATCAAACTCAACAAAAGACAAAATACCCTGGGAACGAGATTGGAGAGTTATTTTAACGCAAAACCTCGAAAATAAATAAGCTTTGGGTCTAATAGGCACCCTCGTCCCCATGGATTTTTAAATCGAATGGGCACAACCAAACGTCAAACAAAGAAAAGAGATTGTAAGGGACAAATATTAGGGGCGGGAAAGAGGGAATGTCATGAAAAGCAAGATAATTCAAAGAAATACCATACGTCTGACAAAGGCATTCCTAAAAAATTTTCGTATAATTCGTATAATAAGGTTGATAAGGGCTAAAAGACTCTGGGGACGATGATGAGGCAAAGCAACAAATAGTGTGAACACGATAGCCTGTCGAATGATTTTTAAAAAAATTACTGTTAGTAACATTAAAACGGACCCTTATATGCTTAACCGTTCGTTATATAAACATCACTTAATTATGCTTAAATTGTTTCTGGTATTTCAGAGTAAAATTTCCTTAAGAAATATATATACGCAAACTTGAAACGTAAAAAAGCAAAGCTCCTTTCCCCAAGCTATGTCTAGTAATCTTTAACTATTTGGTCTCCTATCAATGAGATAAACAATGATGGGCAAAGTATTCAAATTGTAATCAAATGAAACCATAATATCAGTATGCCAGTCTAAATAAAATAATTAAGCACAAAGTTTGCAATAACATACCATTAAATTGAATCAACTACCAAGGCTTTTACACAAAATTTTCATATTCATATTCTATATTATCCAATGCCTCTAATTTTTTCATACAATCTCAGATTGGTAATTTAAATATATTCTTTACTCTTTCGTAAACTAAAATTCTCGCTGCTTAAAGATATGCAAAAGATTAGACAGCAGCATGAATGACATCTTAAAGCCTTAAAGATTGAGAAAATCGTTTATAGCTAGCGACGACGCCTTCATGTTTACGAAACACATCAGTTAAATTCCTTGCGGATTGAAAACGATTTTGAAGCTTTCTCTCTCTTTCACCCTAGGGAAGCATTTGTCAAGAAAAAGACTCTTGTATCTCAGAGCGTTGAGGTCAAAGACCTGCAATCTAAAAATACTCGAAATACTGATGAAAAATACTGATAAAGTACTTTAGCCCACTGACGATAGCTCAGCCCTCTCCATCCTACAGCTAAAAGAGAGTTTTGACTAAAGTTGAAGTGACCGGTGGTAAGCCAAGAAGACAGGAAATGAAAACAAACGTCGCTGACGCACAGTAAAAAAACCCGCCATATTTGCAGGACACAAGTCATATTAGCACTATAAATTTTTCGATTTTCGTAAAGAAATACATTCTCCAACACCTTGAAAATTAAAGCCGAAACCAAGAGAGTAAATGACAATCAACCAAAAATACCTGAAGAAGTCATAGCTAAGATTTAAATAGAATCGCTAAACATTCTGATTTCCTCAAAGGAAAGTTTTCTTCGCGAAAATATAATAATAAAATTTTCTTGAGAGATACAAAAACCGAAAGGGTGTACATCAAGTGCTTTTTATATTTTAATCTTTTGGACAAAGAGCAAAATTATTAAGTGAGAACTTGGATACTTACAACAAAACTATTGGAACACAATGTATTAGAATTTATAAATACGAACTGCGAAACATTTGGTGAACTTGTTGAAGAAGCAATGATAAATTTTGACTCGACTGTAAAAAACTTTCATACCTTCGCTGAACAAGAAAATGAAGATATTTTTGATGAGATGAATAATAAACAACCATATTGATGAAATTCAAAATGACAAGAAACGTATGTCTGGTCTAACAAGTTTCTCCTTTTCGTAAAGTAGATTACTTGGATAGATTTTTACACGAAAAAGTGTTTCTCAATTTCAAACGTTAGTTACCCCGCTTGACGCTTATGCTTTCTAAGTTTTGAACATTAGAAGGAGAACCATAGAGGGGTTAAAAGAAACCCAGGACCGTCTCGACTGTTATAAGAATTTAGAGGACACACATTGACAGCAGGAATACCTGTTATCTAGATTTATCGGTTCAGAAAGAAAGTTAATCTTTTTCCGAGTTTTATTTCATTAAATATATTTAAGAATGTTAACACAGAAACCTCATAACAAAGTTCATTAGTATTTTCATTACGAAAGTTCGCCATTCATAAACGTTATTACATATCCTACGAGATGAAAGAATCATTGAAGTTGACATTTCCTTAAATTGGTTGTCATAACAGAATTTCCTTATGACGGATCATAACCTACATAAATATCCATATAAGGTAAAACATAGCATAAATTCAATTTGGTCTTCTTCAGGGGGTCTTGACTAAACAAAGACTGAGTGCATTTTGACGGTTTTCAATAACAGCAACAGCTGGGGAGAGCAGAGACAATTGTTGTGTTTCCGTTTATGTGCGTGACATTGTATGAAACAACTTGTGTACCAACATCTTCTGAAATTTGTTTTGGTAATGGTCACACATGTTAAATATTTATAACTACAAAGTCAACTTTCTCTTGTCGAAAGTTTTTTTCGCCATTATGCGCAAAACACAACAGACAAACGAAAGTAAACAGAAACATAACATTCAAAAAAAAGAAAAAAAAGAAAGAAAAGAAGTCAAATCAACAAACAAAGAAAATGGAAAGCAAACAAAAAATTTTTTGTAAATAAATAATTTGAACAAGTACTCAGGGGTGTAAACAACGATCATGGCCTCCCACATTATAATATTTATTAATTATCCGTTTGAAAGTTCACGGTCTCTGTAGACACAAATTTAGGGTGCGCTCGAAATTTAAATTTTAATTTCTTAGTACGGTTGATGTTGTGGAGAGATGATTCGCAACACTTTTTTAACCTTATTGTCCGCTTTTTTACAGCTCCTGGATGAAGTGAAACAGCGAAAACAAAATAAATTGATTGATTGGATCATTAGGCAAACGTCCCCCGAAGTTATATGTGCCAGATATCACGTCCTTGTTGCGAAATGTACTTACAACATGTTTTTAAACTCTTTAACAAAAATGGACTCCTACATTTTAAATAAGTGACATCTGGTTCGGTATTGACCGTGCGAGTTTTAATTTAGTTTAGAAGCGAGGAGAGAGAGAAAAAATATTTATTTTTTGAATATATCAATGGTGCACATTTTATGGATATTTAAATCTGCAAAAGCTCCTTTTCCCTTTGTTTTATGCTCAAAATGAGTGTTAAAGGTGCAGCTGTTAAAACTCATCACTTTTATGTTATACTTCTAGAGAGATATTCGTTATTAATTGTTTATGTGTTCTCGTTTGAAGAAAGAGCTCTTGAGATAAGTTTTGAAAGCATGTTTATCTCTAGCCGTAGATTACCAAACTTCTTTATGCTTTTCATCGACTGAATAATTATAGACTCAATTAGGCTGTCGACGAGTGGTTCGGGGTTAGTTTTCTTAGGCGACGTCGAAATGTGCCATTTTGCTTTTAGTTTGGGGGCGTGAGTTCATGTTCGGCGGTGTCACTTGTTACCAGTGTTCTTTGCTAAAAGTGATCACACAGAACATAACTCTGGCCTGGAGGCGGGGAATTGATCCGAGAAGTGCCCCAACAAGGTTTTCTTAGTCCCTTCTATTTATCGGAATTTCATAGGTTATGGCGTTTATTCGTTCGTCAAAATTTCGACATGTCTTTGGCACTGCTTCTCGAAAAGATGCATGTTATGAAAACTTTCGTGTAACAAACTGTGCCTTCGAAGGTACCTTCATTGCTGCGAACAAAAAGTTCATTGCTTTTTGTGTTGAAGTTGGAGGTGGTGGTGCGTTCTGTGTTGTCAATACTGATAAAGTAAGTTGTTCTTTTAGTAACGATGTTAACCATGATGTTTATATTTCACTATGAAAAATGTCCAATAAGGACTTTAAGATTCTCAACCCATCCAAATCCTATAGATTGATAGACAGATAGGTCTATCTATCTACAGGACTTATGGGTCCAAGTCCTATTATATGAACATTAAGGCAAATGCCTCTGATTATTTATTAAGGTTTCTTCTAACAACTGCATCATAATTAAGAGATCGAGAGCTTGCTTGCTAAGAAAAGTGAACTGAATTATTTGTACTTACGAGGGTGCCGATAAGCCGCATACACCGTAAAAAGTGCGGGCGTTTCGGGCGAGTTCGGCATTTTGAAAAAAATTCAAGTATTCGCCCGAAAAAAACTCGCATAGGCCCGAACAATGCCCGAAAAACAAAAAAAACAACAAAAACAGACACTTCTATGATTTAAAAAAACTATAAAAATTAAAATAAACTTACTATGTGGTAGGGAAGTTCTTAAAAGAACTGTTTTTGATGGTTTTTGAGAAAGTTTACTTTATAAATAACTTATATATAAACTTTATTAACTCCTTTCTGTTCTAGCGCCTTCTTCCCAACTATTGTTCGCATGGTTTGCTACAAGGAATTGAATTTCAGGAATGTTCTGGGCAAGCTCGGGGAAAGTGCGGGCGGTTTTGGGGGACAACCTCCAATTTTATTCGAAAAGTCGCTGTATATATGTGGGCGTTTGCAGCTTATCGCCACCCTCTTTTGTACTTAGGCCGTCTTAAAAAATATGTTGTCTTCGCGTCCTCCGACGGACTCACTTTTGGTAATAAAAACCTGAGTCGGTAAATCGGGGGAAAAAAAAAACGGAAAAAAATTTTGCAAGATATTTTTCAAAAAGAAATTTTTTTTCGCCAGAACTAATTTCTGCAAAATTTACAAAAACTCTCGAAAATTAATTTCTGTAAAAATTAATTCCTTTAGGGCACTTCTGTGGCTACTGACAGTTTACAGGGTGGTGAAAAATGGTATACAAGTGGTGTTGAGTTGCTCTATATTGTTTTGGCACTGGGAACAAATTTGCTTGCTCCAAATTGAAAATCCCGGGAAAAAATATGCCCGCCCTCCCGTCTGACTCATTTTTGCGGGGTCTTCAGGACGTGAACATAACATATTTTTGATGGTGGCCTTATTAACAAAGTCATCAGAATTTTTAGGATGTTAAATTTGTTGCTTTGTCAAAAAGTCTCTAGAAACATAAATGAGGGTATATAGCGGCTATAAAACTCTACTATCGTTTGACTCCTTCATATAACTTGGGCAACCCTGAGCAACGTAATGACGTTGACATCGGATTAAATCTAAAATAAGTTTGAACGAAAATCCAATCCCATATGGCCAGGGACACATCTTTAAGATTAAATTTCTGATTTTCACAGTCAACCTTTATGCATGAGCGGGAGATAAACTTATTATTTTTTTCTATTTATATGTGACTCACATATAAAAAACATTTTTCATTTATTTATACATGAGCGTTCCTGATGTTGCGGAGAGAGATGTTGTTTTTAATTCTTTGCTCTGTACTGTATCAACAAGTCTTTGGGTCTCTTTTTAAAGGTGTCTGTTATTTTTTTTAAGACTTTTTGGCTGTAAATGTTTTTGTGGAGTCTGTATTAAAAATGTATATAAAGAACAGGAAAAAGATGTGACCACTAGAGAAAACTAAATCATGTTCTTGTGGGAAATTATGCAAATATAAACGCCCTGATTGGTTAAGAAAAATTAATTGGACCCCTGTGTTATTGTTACAAGTACCATAGCTGTTAACTATAGCAGAGGAGTGGTTTAAAAAATGTTGAACATGTGTCATGTGACTCGCCCAGCCCAAAGTTATAGATAAATAATTCACTAAATTACTCTTGTCATTTGTTAAAAAAAATATAAGTATTATGTGTATTCAAATTTATTATGAAATTTTTCTTGCAATATTTTGTGTATTAAAACATCTTTAAAGACGACAGGTGCCCTAATTTACTAGTTTCGAAAACATCAGTTTAAATAATTATGTACAATGAGGTGCAGTATTAGTGATTTTGTGAAAGTAAAAGAAAAACAACATTTTTATGTATTCTTAACCTGTTTTTGCATTTGAAATTCTTGAAGAATAGTTTTTCTATAAGGATGTTTTCTACTAGAATTTAGCTTGTCTTCTTCATCACTGGAACCTCCCGATAAGTTTAGATCACTCTGAGAAGACAAAGAGGTGACTGAATCTTCATCAATTGTCCTGCAAATTTTGTTAAGTTTTGTATGCTGTGTGACATAACAAATCAACAAAATATGTACAAACCAAGTTGGCTTTTGTTCGATAATGCTTGCGACGGTTAGTGCAATTATCGATTTTGTGGGAAAAAATTCGGACACAAAAAATAAAAAAATAATTTTTTTTTATGCCATGTTGTTTTTGTATATGTAGGAATATTTTAATTATAGAAAACATGTATGTAGGTTTTTATGTTAGTTCTCCTTTAAATCAAAAACATTCATGAAATAAGCTTTTATTATTCTGAAATTTTCAAGCGATAATGCAAAATTTAGGCTCTTACTGGTAACTTCACAATAATTACTTTTCATTTGCTGTTTAATTTACTCTTACTCATTTGTGAAACACAGTATCTGAATTCGCTGGTATGTTGTCCTGCTTGGGACAACATACCAGCGAATGCTGGTATGTTGTCCTGCTTGCTTTCGCGTATAAAGTGCGTTTAAGAGATAAAATAAAAAGCTGCATGGTATTTTCCTTTTTTTTTCTTTCACATTCTTCTCAGCCTTATTATTTTGCCTCAATTTTTTCTGTATGTTATCTTTTTATTGTCCCTTGCGTTTTAAGTACTTTTAATAAAAATCTATGAATTATGTTCTGTAGTTTTTGCAAAGATTAGATATAAAAAAGTTTGGTTATATTTTAAACACATTTTTTGAAATTTATGTATTGATTTAAAAGTGAGTTTATGCTATCCAGTTTTCCACCACTGCTCCAGTAGTTTCAGAGCTATTTTCAACTTTACCAGCATAGCCCTAAAATAACTGATTTTCATTTAATTTCTACATTCTTTTTTAAAGCCGTTATTAGTGATATAGCGATATAGTTGAGTATAAATTTGCTAAAAACGTGGATAAATAAATAATATATTTTAAAAAAAGGCCTAAATAAGAACAAAGAACATTTTTAAAAGGGTTCAACTTGTTACTATTCCTTACAAAATGTGAAGTCAGGACATTCCTTGAGACAAGTGTGATCGCACACGAACTCACCCACGCACTCGTAAAAAGATTGACAAGTGCTTTTTTTCTTTTTCTAAAATATTATAGAGCGATGAAAAAGGCTATTATGCTGGTTACATAACATTCATTTCTTTGTGATTGATTTGTTTAAAAAGTATAGGGAACATTAAAGTCGGCCCCTTTCTTTCATGCCGACACTCTTATGCTCGGCTAGTGCATTACACTGAGACTCGAACGTAAGACTGAAGACCATTTGGAACTATGCCACAAGTCAGTCCGACCTTCATCGTCACAGAATACTGCGAGAAGAGTGCCCACCCATGCAAGTTAAATATAACCAGAACATGGGAGAGGTTAGGTGTCCTGTACCTCATAACAGCTTTCAGACGAATGTTTTCGTGATGTAGTACCAAAGAAAAAACATGTTGAATAAAGTTTAAAAAATCTTTTTAAAAGGGGAAAGAGAAATCAAGAATGTCTAGAAATATATTTAATGCCAAAAACATATAGCGAATCTGCCAACACATCATCGCGTTCAACGTCTCAACCTTGCACTTGTGGTTAATACGTTTTACAAAATTCATTTCTATACAGCTTAAATAACATAAACGTTGTGGTAAATAAAAAAATAGTTAAGTGTGAATCACACTTGCAAATATTAACATCGCACTTGTAGATTTTGCTTATGAGTGCGATTTTTCGCACACCATAGCACTCCTAATTTTTTTTAGCGGGTGCTTTTTGTATGTAGCTCTGTCATAGTTTTATTCAAGAAATGGCCTGTGAAGTGCGTCCTCTGTTCTCAATTAAAACATACGGCTTAAACAGACTCAAAGAATTTTGCATTGGAATGGCATAGTTGTGTCGCGTTTACAAATGGAATGTACGGCTTACAAACTGGTTTGCTTAAGATAGATAGATAGATGTGCATATTTTTCATGGCTAGCCTCACAAATATCGAGGGATATACCCTGTCTATTATTTCCAGGAGGGGCCATGGCTTAGATGGAGAGTCCTACGCAGACCCAATAAGGGCCCACGTTCTACTAGACAACTCTGGCAACATCCAACGGACCACACGGTGAGCCATCTCCCCAATTTTCCTCACATGGCTTGGGTTAACCCGGAGCTATGGTAACATTCATTCGCCCATGTTAAATCGGCGTAAAGAGGAATTGAACCCTGGTCTCCCGCACAGAGTATGAGAGCTATAACCACTAATCTACAGCGCCTAAAAATCCATGGCGCTTAAACCAATTACAAACATGCCGGCAAAGAATTTCGAAACAGGATTACATGCAACACGGATAGAACAGTTCCTTGACACCTGGGTTTTTTGTTACATCTATAATTGCAAAAATGTCCAGTTTGTTTTCTATTTAATTCTAAAGTTTAGAGAATGTTTCATAGTATTTTTATTTGTTTTTATTTGTTTACTTTGGTAGAACGCATCTCATCCTAACAAACTTTATTCTTTCCTTATTTTTGTGTTATTTTCAACAAACTGAATTTTAACTCAAGAATGTTGCAAACCTAGCTTGAACATTTCGTAACTTTATGTTCACCTAAAATTTTTATAATGGTTAATGGTGAATGTATATGGCTAACTTAATAATTTTTGAATGTATTGACATAACTAGCAGTTTATAGGCGCTTGAGTGTGGGTGAACAGTTTTAAAAATGGCAGCACATTGTGCCACATATGTTTTTCAAAATGACAACCCGAGTTTTTGTTCCAAGCAAGTTAGTGTTCACTCTTTTTGTCAAATGACAATGTTGACTATGTGGTAAAAACTAATATTTCCAAAGCTTAATAACAGATTTTTATGCGGCATGTGCCACATGTTTGATAATATGTCATGAAAAGCTACAATAATTAAGTGGTGGTCTATTATTCTGGGCATCAACCCTGCTTATGCCCTGTCACGGGATATAAAAAATTGCCAGGTTGAGCCTATAATCAACATTTGGCCTAAAAAGATGCCTAAATTCTAAAACTTTTGGAGTATAGCTCCAATACTTTTTTTATGCAAATTTTACATTGGCCTAAAAGCATCTAATAACAACTTTCAAGCCAATAGTTTTCTTTGTATTTAAGGCTCTGCATTTGATGTTCCTAAAAAGGGTTGGGATGCTCAGCTAAAAATAGATCTTTTATTGCAACCTTGCGTCACAGCTTATCTCTGTATTCTTTCATTAGATTTTTTTATTAATAAATACTCAAAAGTAGCGAATTTTAAAAGTGAACTTTCCTTTTTAAATTTTTTTTAATAGTATTACCAATTACTAACGTCTTCTTTGCCAAGAAAATTATTTATGACAACATATAATATATAAAATATATAAAATAATCTGCATTGGTATATATATATAAACAATTTTGCTAAGGCAAATACAAAATTGTTTTTTTCTTGCCCATAGAGATATAGAATTATTTGGATTTTCCTAAAATTTCATTGAGATTATAAAAAAAATGTTCTCCCTAAAACATTTAGTTATCTAAGCATGAGATTTTCACTTGATATTGTGTATATTTTGTATTAGATGTAGGTAGAAAATTTAATATTGATTCAATTATATAGTCTTTTGAAACATTTATTTTTTAAAGCTGCATTTTTTTAACGCAATGCAGTAATACCATATTTACTCTATTTTTCCAAGTCACAGACAGACAGAAGCTTATTAGAGAGTATGGAATTGTTTTTTTAAGACCATGGAAATTGGGTAAAAAAAAATCACAAAATTATGAAAATTAATTTAGGATAAATTGTTTCACACAGTTTTACAATTTTAATTTAAAATTGAAAATCTAATTTGCATACATTCCAAATTGTTGAAAAATGATGTTTACATTATCACAGAAGTACTGGGAAAAATCTATATAAATTACAAAAATCCTGCATGTGTGATTTTATTGATGGGGCAGGATTATTTTTTTAACTCATGCCACACAGGCAGGTTTACCAGAGAGTTTGAAATGGTAGAGATGTGGGAATAATAGCGTATTTAAATAATAGATTATTTAAATAATACAGTATATATTAAATGAAAAATTAAAGGCTAGATGTACAGTATGATTTGCAGATACGACAAATCGTGTTATGTAAACAAGACACGGGACAAAAAAATTGATTAAGTATACAACAAGATATGCAAACTTTTAGCTAATCAACACTCTAAATTGCAACAAATGAGAAACAGAAAGAAAAACCTTTTTAACTCTGTTTATTGTACACCACCTATAGACAAACAACAATAATTGTTTAAAAAGGTTTAAAAAAAGACACTTTTTAAAATACAGACCCAAATGCAAAAAAAGAAAAAGAAGTTAACTCTTTAAATTTTATATTACAATTGTCCATTACATTTACAGAGCAGTGTATATTGGTTTATTTTTTTCTGTGTTTTTGCTTTTTGTGTAACAAAAAATCCCAATGTTCATCTGCTGGCATATTCAAAAATGTTTAAAAGAAAATCTTTTTAACTAATAAAGTTAGCTATCTGTGTAAAAAAATATTGAAAAACACCAGATATAGTAATCAAGTCATATGTTCTCACTATTTTTATTTCACTTCAAAAAATATAATAACTTTACTAAGGATTATGCTTAACGTAAAACGACTATAGTCCAACAACTATTTCATCAAGAGGAATAAATAATTCTAAAGAGTTTTGACACAATCAACCCGATTTCCCAATGCTTTTGGATTTATAACATTTTGTCAGACGTGTTGGAAAACCAGAACTTTTCTTGGCTATCCGAAACCAGAACGTTAAAATGCAATTTAAAAGCAGAGTAATTAGACAGTAGTTTTTTGGATAAATCTCAAAGTTATAATGACGTCACAGAAAAGTTTTGGCATAAGCAAAAATTAATTAGTACCATTTTGTTCCTTTAATAAAATATAATTGTGCCAGTTTCGATTTCATTTAAGAATGCCTAAGGGGGAAGGGGGTCACAAGGGATCACCCTTTGACTTGATTAATGGCTAAAAATGTGTTTAGGGCACGTACAAAAAACAGTTCAAAAGCATTTAAATTCGTTTCAGACTTGGTTCTAAAGAGTTATTGAATAGAGTCTGTATAACTTAAATTCTGTACTTAGATTAAATTAAAAAAAGAATCAGTTTTTTTTTTCTTTTTTACTGTTTACATTTTCTTCCACAGACTGGACGACAAGATGTCAACTTGCCCAAGGTTAGTGCTCACAAAGAATATATTCTCGACCTGCAATGGAATCCTTTTAATGATAACATGATTGCTACGTGCAGCGAAGATGGTAGTATCAAGATCTGGGAGATACCCGATATAGGAGTTTTGTTAAATATGGACGATAGCAAGGCCTTACTGTCTCTTGATTACCACGAACGTCGCTGTATCCAAATAGAATGGCATCCGATTGCCTCAAACGTATTGTTGAGCGTGTCACAAGAACCCAAAGTTTGTGTATGGAATTTAGACGAAGGTGTAGCTGAAGTCGAGATAGAATGCCACCCTGACATTATCTGGAATGCAGCCTGGAGTGGGAAAGGTGACAAGATTGTGACGTCATGCAAGGATAAGAAACTAAGGATATTTGATGCAAGGTCTGGAGATCTACTTGTGGTATGCTTTTGCATTCTTTTTGTAGACTAAATGTATTATCTGACAAATTGCTTGCTAAGAAAGATTTTTTAGAAAGATTGCTTTTTAAACCAAAAAACACAAAAAAAAAACAAAAAAAAATTAAGACCATACCTTGCTTCTTATAAAAAACAAGGATTTTTCTTCTATCCCCATTTTGGTAGTTCAGTTATGTGTGGTAGTTCAGTTTTGTGTTTCGCATGTTCTGTACTTCAAGCATGCAATATTTTGTTTGTCAAGGTCCTACTATTCTATCAAAAATCTTTGCATTGCAGGAGGGTCCTGGTCACGAAGGTTCAAAAGCTCAACGTGTGCTATTTACCTTCGATGACAAATTTCTCTTCACAACTGGATTTTCTCGCATGAGTGAAAGACAGTATGCATGTTGGGATGCGGTATGTTTCATTACTTTGTGTTTTTGAATTAATGAATTATTTTTGCAAGGTTAAAGAAAAAGCATCTCGTTTGCGAAGATAAATTTTCGCGAAACAGTTATATTGAGATATTTCGCGCAGGTCTTTTTTCGCGAATAAGTCATTTAACGTTTGTTTGCGAAGAAAAAAAATTCACAAATTTTTTCGCCTGTTTATTAAGATAGATAGCCTAATAAATATTATCTTGCTTATATCACAGAGAATGATCATTATTTTTATCAGCTAGAAAAGCAAGAACAATTTTTTAAAAAATATTCCCAACAATTAATATTAGCAAGTGAGTTTTCTACTAGTAATTTAGCTGACAACTTTTTCGCAAATTGGTCATTCCGGAAATTTTCGCACAAACAATTTTGGCTAACCTGCTTAAAATTTGCCTTTAATGTTGGTATGCGTGTTTTCAAAAATTTAATTGATTGTATTTCCCTCTTAGTCTGATTTGAAGCAGAAGATGCTGGAAGAACTTGACACAGCCAACGGATGTTTAATTCCCTACTACGATCCTGATATTCAAATTATGTATATTGCTGCTAAGGGAGACAGTGTCATCAGATATTACGAACTTGTCGATACTGAGCCCTATTGTCACTACATCAACACTTACCAGTCTAGTGCACCTCAGCGTGGTCTAGCCCGAATCCCAAAGCGAAGTGTCAACGTCAATGCTTGTGAAGTTGCGAAGTTTTATAAACTGTATGGGACTAAAACAGGATACATAGAACCAGTCTCGTTTGCAGTCCCTAGAAAGGTAACGAGTTTATATTGAAACTAAAAAATAATGTGCCGGAGGTTGCTAAAACAACTCAAAACAATAAAATATGAATTTTTTTACGTTCTCAAATGATTTAGAGCGAGTTGTATCAAGACGATATCTATCCCGATTGCGTCAGTATCGAATCGGCGATCGAGGCCTCTGAATGGTTTGAGGGAAAGAATGTGGAACCCAACCGTATCGACATGAGAACTCTTTTTGTTGGAAAAACAAAAGCCAAAGCAAGTGGTGGTGGATTAAAGAAAGGTGGTTTGAAGGGCTTAAAAGCTAAAAAAGAGGCGAAGGAAACCGCTAAATCTACTGCTTCTAGTGCACCGAAACCGAAGGAAGAAAAGAAGGAAGAGCCGAAAAAGGAAACAAAAGAACCATCGCCTACTCCTCAGGTATTCCGTTTTCGTTATTACTTTACTGCTGTTTTTTTATAATACACTAACTTGTTTTTTTTCGAAATTCCAAGCTTCGTCATATGAGGAAGTTTTCTGTTCATGTTTGTTTTTATCTTCTTCTTTCTTTGCCTTGGCAGCGTACTTCTGCACCGCCTCAAAAAGTTACCGCCCCCACCGCAGCTGCACCAGGCGTTGACCCAACAGTTGTAAAGGAACTTCAAAGCGAAATAAAATCATTAAAAGACAACGAAAAAAAAATGAAGGCTGACTTGAAAGCGCTGTCTGATAAAGTGAAGGATTACGATAAACTTGCCGGTGACATCAAACTACTATGCGATGCCGTTAAAAAGAACGACGAAAGAATCGCCGCCCTAGAAAACCTTGTGCAGGAAGAATCCGAAGAAGAAGGAGAGTAAGGGGAAGGATGACATTCCCACTAGATAAAATTTACCAACATTTAAGAATTCAGACCCGAGAGATTTAATTTAAACAATTTGACTTTTGTTATTTCAAATCCTTTTTTTTAATTCGGTTAGATTTTTATGGTGACCACTTACCTGGAAATTCCTACAATTTTAACAAAAATTTAAAGTTTGTGCCGGAAAGTAATCGTCTTAAATTTCTAGAAAGTTAGAATATCTAATCGTTTCGTCTTAAAACCGTCCAAACAATCTTTTTCTAAATATGTTCCCGGAATGTTCCTGGAATTTGGGTTTCCAATTTCCATGGACACGATGATTCTACAGCTGGCTATTTTTTTGGTATTTAAATGTGTTCGTATCAGACTATATCAAACTTGTCTCATCAAAGAGTTTTGTTTGAGCGAACTTTTTGATTTTTTTAATGCATTTTTGAAAGGGATTGATTATTTGTTGCGTAAAAGTTAGAATAATAAATTTTCATGTAGCTTTGACCTTCACAACAGACATGCTGGAATATTTCAACATGTCGTTAAGTGAAATATTTGCACTAGGGATTATAATTCTTTTTCTACGCCAAATAGACAGCAAAAAAAAATGTCGGGGCAATTTTATCAGTTAAAAATTAAAACTACATTTTTTATATTATACATTTGACATAATTCTGATAACTTTTGTTTGGTTAGCAATGGTTTTGTTCGTGTAAATTTTTAAGTTTTTTTTTTTATAGAAAAATCATAGTGATAAAAACTTTATAAATTGTTGTGGACCTGTCAAACGGAAAAAATGTATTTGTTAAGCCTAGTAAAGACGCGTCAAACAGATAAAACGTATTAGTTGGGCGTCGTAGAGACACGTCAATCTACTACAGCTATAGAAGGCTTTTTGGGATGTATTTTATTAGTCAAAAAGATGGGGAAATTAATTTTCAGGTTAAACGTGTAAACAACAAAACATTCTTCTCAGCGTTAGTTTTAAATTTTTTAACGTTATTAAATCTTTTAACGTTATTAAATCCTTGCTCATTTGCCAATGTTGCTTTTCTGCCAAGTTTTGGCGCTTGCTTTTTCGCGATATAATGTTTTTTTCGCGTATTTAATCAGGAATTAGAGAAATTTATTTGAATTATGGTGAATGTATCAGTTATTATTTCAGACCATTTACTATGCCTCTCAAGCCATCTTCGAAATGGGCACTTGTCGGGTTGATCAAAAACGTTACAGGTCGTAGTGGGATCGAGGTTGTCTTATTGTCTTTCCCGAGCAAATCCTTTTAGTCCCTTGGTCATGTCAAAAAACGCGTCGTTTTGTTTAACCGATTTCTCTTGGGAGAAACATTCTTCCTTTATCCTAGAACCAGGAAATTAATTTCGACGAGTATTTTTAAACCTACATTTATCGTAGTCAGGAGGAGTGCTAAGACGCATATCTTTTCGAAGTCAATTATAACATCGGAATAAAAATGAGTCCAGAGAGAAAAGCGGTTTGCTGAATTGACCACGTATTCTTTATTTCTATTTCTCTTTAATAATAGCCGTCGTCTGTCTGTGTGTCTGCAAAAGCGGCGTCCCGTAACGGAAACACGAAATTTTTAAAATGCGCACGAGTATCAAATGCGATATATTTTTATCCACTTTGTTGCGACGGGTAAATTTAAAGAACGAGCGAACACGATGGGCGACCCCGTGGATTTTTCCACGGGTTAACGACTAGTCTCATTAACAATAGCCGTCGTCTGTCTGTGTGTCCGCAAAAACGGCGTCCCGTAACGCAAACACGAATATTTTAAAATGCGCACGAGTATCAAATGCGATATATTTTTATCCACTTTGTTGCGACGGGTAAATTTAAAGGACGAGCGAATGCGATGGGCGACCCCGTGGATTTTTCCACGGGTTAACGACTAGTCTCTATAATAATAGCCGTATTCCGTCTGTCTGTCTCTGCGCGGACCCCCCGCTGAGGTAGAAAATGATGTTACGGAAACACGAATATCAAATGCGATATATTTTTATCCGCTTTGTTGCGACGGGTTAATATAAAGGACGGCCGATCCCGTGGATTTTCCACGGGCAACGACTAGTCTATGTTATAATACCCGTATATACGTCTGTCTGTCTGTCTGTCACACAAAATGGTAGCTTAGCTGCGCAATAGCGAGAAGCACACAATGCGGTATAAAAAGGACGGGCGAACCCGTGGATTTTCCACGGGCTAACGACTACTTTTATAAGAAACAAAAATATAAGAATCAAGAATACACTCAATTAAAGTGCCGTGTTTTTCCTGCGCGCACAGAAATGGAGGTAACTTCCGCTTAGTTTGTTTACATTTTTACCTCCATTTCTGTACGCGCATCGGGCATTACGTAATCCCTTAAATGCGTGCGCAAGAAAATATCGGGACTTTGATTCCATGGTATAACGCGGGGTCTGCTGGTTACTTTTACCATTGTTTTAGAAATCGGGCAGTGTGGTCACGTGCGCGTTGTGGATTTGCAACTTCGTTACCCGAGTTACACTGATTATCTGATTATTTGTTGACCAAGATCCAGCTTTGCATTGCATACTGTTTTCGAAAACGCGTGGTGGTGTATAGGTTGTTTCAGACAGTGCCCCAAAGCAACTGAGTAGCTTTATCTGCACATGGTAGGTAGCCATATAGTTATTTCTTGATAGTCAAGTGATATGTGAAGCTTAGCAAATTTTTATTTGTTTTAAAGTCAGAACAGATGAAATAGATCAGATAAATCTTGCGCTCAAAAAAGATGCGGGCGTTCTAGGTGAAGACAGGTGAAGTGAGGTCCTTTCAAGTCTGTTCCTTCAAAGTTATCGTTACGACTTTATGCAAATATGTGTCAATCAGAAGTTATTCATCTAGCTACACTTGATAATAGTTTAAAGCCTCAACAATGTTTCTGTAGAAATAAATCTATATTATAATGCCCGTAGCTATACGTCTGTCTGTCCTGTCTGTCTGTCACGCAAAATGGTAGCTTAGCTGCGCAATAGCGAGAAGCATGCAATGCGGTATAAAAAGGACGGGTGAACCCGTGGATTTTCCACGGGCTAACGACTAGTGGGCTAAAAAAGACCTTTCTTCAACAAGCTCTGCATGCTGCCAAAAAATGTAAACATTCAAAAAGGTCTATTCCGCGATTCGGTTCAGCTTTCTTGCCGTAGTGATGATTGACATATTGCTTAATTGATGAATCACATTTGTGCTACATCCTCCATTTTTAAAATTTTGCAGGGTGAAAACAAACCTAGTTCGTTAGGGGAAAAATGCAAAAAAATGTAGAAATGGAAGAATAATTAGCTAACGAAAGATAACCACAATAAAAATCTGTCTGGAAATGATGCTTAGCTATCTAGATTTTGCTCTATAAAATTATCTTTGCTCAAACTTCCTAACATTGTTCTTAAAACTCCAAAATGTGTCTAGCTCTGCACTCTCTTCACCTAAAATACGGAAACTTTACACCTCCAAAAAAATTGTTATGACGTCAAACCGAATCGCCGAATATAACCTGCGGAATCAAAAACACTTGTCAATCAAAAGGTAAACCACAAAAACTCTGCTTATGTGGGTATTCCTGCACGTTTTCTAGCGTACAATGGTACAATTTCGCCACTTTTTACAAAAAAAAATAGTATATATCTTATATCTTTGCGCTTTGCCACCCTGTTGTGGCTTATTTCAGATATTAAACATAGCCAGACACCGACAATTAAAAAGAAAATTAAATTGTAACTGGCCGCGTATCACAAATGGCCTGGAAAAATGGAACACAGAGTGGTACAATTTCGCTAGCATGGGTACAATTTTGCCAGCTAGGTTTTTAATTGTGAAAAAGAAACAAGATATTCTGGGTAATCTATGTAACTCAGCGTAATACTATTCTCTTAATCCCTTGTGACGTGCCTAGGTAAAAAAAAATGGGTTTACAAATTATTATATCTATCAAAATAAAGTCTGGCGAAGTTGTACCACAGTCGCCAGGAAAAAAGGATCAGCGAATCCCGAGTCTGGGAAAGATATGGTTTAGTCGTCCACAGAAGTTTGCTTTGCTTATCCAAACCTTGTGTTTTATTAAAGATGAATCCATAGAAGAGCCATAAATCAATAAAAGTGAGTGTGGCATGAACAGAATTTATTTCTTCCTGGCGAAATTGTACCTATGGCGAAATAGTACCTTTGTATGCTACACCTTTGCAATCTTTAGTACTAAAACTTTTTTCATTGCCTGCTACAACTAATTTCCAGTACCTGCTATAAATATTAAAACACAAAACAAGGGGTCAACAACCACTTGGTTATGAAAAAACTGCTTTGTATATACAAAATCCTAGGCCAAGGCTATGTCAGCAAAATTATCATATGGGAGTAAACAAATCAAAATAAGTATAAAAGAATATTGTTCTGGTAATTAGTGCAATACTTTGAGTTGATTTTTGATGATAATTTGTAGATTTTAGATGATAATTTATAGTTTTTATGAATTTAAAAGTAGTTGCACCTAAGAATCAGAAATGTGGAATCATTGTAGAACATAAATAGAAAATTTGAACGCTGTTGTCCAAACTGTTCTTAAGATATCTGAAAAACAAAGAAATTATAAGGGTGTGATTACATGGAGAATTTTTCAGATAAAAAAAACCTAGTGACCCTTTAAGATCCCATCCCTTTGTGTTTGCTCAAGTTTACTTTCACCATCCCCTGCTTGTTTCTATTATGTACAAGGTTTACCCCCTGCCAAAAATCTATGAAGCGTTTTAATTTTAAAACATTCTAATCAAGATTTTTAACAAAAAATGATACTTTTGATAGCAATGCTTCAAGATGATTATCCAAAATGACTATGCCACCCTATGAAAGGACAAAAAACAACACACAACAGCTTTGAACTCAATGCCAGTTTTTTAAAATTTTAATTCTTTTAAAACTAAAGTTTTTCTCAACAAATACCTTAAGCGACTCCAATTTAATTGTTGTTCTATGGGCGAAGTCGATAGTAGCTTACGGTTGGTCAGTCGTCGAAATAAAAATAATTTTATGGAGAATGTATGGTCGGAACAACAACAACAAAATAACAATGGAGGAGGGTGTTATGACAACTGTTTTTCCTCATGTGTTTTTGCATAACGCACGCTGTTTATATTTTTTAGTTGCAAAGAAAATATAATAATAATTTGTCTCACTAAAAAATATGTAACTAGTTTTCAAGGTGGGAAGATAAAAATACTTGCATTCTCAAAAACTTGTTTTTAAAAGTTATGCAGGAAGAATTTTTCTTGTGTTGTTTTGAAAGTTATGCAGCAAGAATTATTCTTCTGCTGCTTTGAAAGTTGTACAGAATATACTTGTATTGTTTTGAAAGTCTTACAGCAGGTTATACTTGAGCTGTTTCGAAACAGCAAGTTATTCTTCTCCTACTTAAAATAGTAAAACAAACAATTTTAGTGTTCTTTTAATGTTTTTTGCGCAGTGTTATAGGAAAATTTAAATTTAAGTGCAATTTCTTTTTCGGACTATGGTTGTTTAGTTGAGAATATTTAAAGTCTTTCACTGCGGTGAAATCATTTTTTTAAAATTCATAACGGAGGAGGGTGTTACGACAAGCGTATTCTATCTTGTTTTATTTATTTTTCCTAAATGGTATCGACTGTATTACAGTTTAGCTAGCGTAATTTTGAACATATATAATAATCATAACGAAGGAGGGTGTTACGACAATGAACTGTCTTGTTTTCGCTTGTATTATAACTATTTTAGCGAAAGTAATTAAATTAAATGCCTTATCTGTAAAAAATATTGTGCATATTTATACTGATCAAAGATTTTTCTGACACCTTTTTTTAGTTTAGCAAAGATGTTTTCGCATGCTGGTAAAAAACTTGTCAACAATGTTGTGAAATCCACTTTTATTTCTACTAGAAATAAATCCACTCAGGTAATGTTTTTTACAAGGTCATTGATTGTTTAGAACAGTCACCTGTTTTAAACTGAGTTTTTTCCAACTTTTTCAAACAAATTTAACCTATAATTTTCCTTCCACATAGCCCACAAATGCTGTGTAAAGCCAAAATGCCTACAAAAGTTTGTCAACGCATCTCAGTGAATTATTACCTTCATTTTCCCTAATGTGTTTTGTTTTTATGTCTCCAGCTTTTCATAAAATTTTTGTAACAGAAAATGGATGCAATATTCAAATCTTCACTTAAAATTAAAAGTATTTGACAAGTATAAAACTCAAAATAATACAGAATCTCTTTTTTATTATATCCCTCTTCTTGTAGTGAGGTAAAATGTATGTGGTTGACTAAAAATTGCTAGTTTTTTGTATACTATAGCGGACAACTTTACTCAAGAACATGCTTCAGTCCAAAGATTTAGCATTTCTTATGGAGGCACACAGTGGTCTTGCTGCAAAGATTGTAGAAGAAGCTGGTAAGTTCTTTGTGACCCATATTATATCAAGATGGGCAGAGGTCTATAAACACAAATGTGATGTCAGTAATAGTGATTGGAGCAGTGCATTTTTTTTATCAGCGAGGTTATTTAAAATTATTCGTATGTAAATAACTCAACCAGTCAGTATGCTTGTACATAACCGTTATTGGATAAAAATATTAAAAAAATTTAAGGGGTGTCTTCATTAAAAATGATATTAAGATACAGCCAAAAAATATATTATTGGTCTTTTATTTCATAAAGTACTGAAAACATCAAAACCTTTCATTTTTAAAACTGCCATGCCTTCTATTTTTATCTTCCTTGCCGTCTCAATGATTTTAACTCACTCTATGAATAATATACTTTTGAAAGGTATGTTTATTTCGACTTATTGTTAGCATGGATTGACCAAATATCAATTTTAAATTGAAATCAATTTTAAATCTTAAAGGAATTTCTTTAAGATTGCTTTATGGAATAACAGAGCTGTCAGCACTCTGGAAATCCTTGAAATTGGTCCTGGTGTATCTGAGTCTGAATAATGTTTATAAGCTTTGTTCTCATGAAAAGAAATATAGGTGCAAAGGTTCTTTTATTGACTTTTTGTTTTTTGTTCATATTGCTTAAAAATAGCAAACAAGCTTTTTAGAAGTCGATTCGTTTTAGAGTATTTAGCCTTTGCTTATAACAGCACATTAAACGAATACTGTTGCTCTGCAAATTATAAACCTCTTTTATCAGCCTGTCAAGCTTGGTCCGTAATTTTGACTAAGCTTTTGGTTTTAAGAATCTCAGCATCAAATTTAGCAAGTATCTATTTTAGAAACTATATGATTTTTTCGAATGAAAGGAGATATAAGTTTACATATTAAGTTAAATACATATACAGTGTGGTTATGTTCTGTTGTTGGAGATTTTAAGTTAGATTGCGCATAATTCAATTTTAGGTTTTCAAGGCATCTGGGGCAGTGGTTTGTCCATTTCAGCATCATTAGGTGTGCGTGATAGCAATGAAGCATCTTGGACGCAGGTATTAGACGTCGTGGAATATATGAGTGATGCGTCCAGTTTACCAATTCTGTTAGATGCTGATACGGGGTATGGCAATTTCAACAATGCGAGGCGTTTAGTTCGAAAATTGGAAGAGAGGGGTGCAGCTGGTGCTTGCTTAGAAGACAAGCTGTTTCCTAAAACAAACTCACTTTTGGATGGCAGAGCTCAACCGTTGGCAGATGTTGAAGAATTTGCCTTGAAGATAAAAGCTTGCAAAGGTAACTCGATTTAAAGCCGGATGAAAAACTGTAAAAAATCCTGCAAGCGTCACTCAACTCTCTCCTAGAAATTTTCAATCATTTTGTACTCCTAAGAGTTTTGTTGGTTTGCTTTCTACATTTGTTTTGCTCCATGTGGGTTGTAACGTGTCTGGACGTACTGTATAAAAAATTGAATCTGTTAGTGGGTCATGGTTTGATATTAATAACCGTACATTATTCTCCTCATATAGATATGGCCGTGTTATTTCTCTGATAATCTTGATCTTATATTAAAAGTTGATTGACATTGTTTCTCAATGTACTTGCATTGGCGTGTCAAAAAATGATATTTTACCTTTGCTTTAATTTTTACAACTCACTTTTCTTCTTCCTCAGATAGTCAGAGAGATCCAGATTTCTGCATTGTCGCGCGTGTGGAAGCTTTTATTGCTGGATGGGGATTGGATGAAGTGTTACGTCGATCACATGCATACGCTGACGCTGGCGCTGATGCGATTCTAATGCACAGTAAGAGAAGCGAGCCTTCAGAAATCAAAGCTTTTATGGAAGCCTGGAATAACAAGGTGCGGGATGGTAATATGTAGGTTTATGGAGTTTGTTTTTCATAGGTCTGTGTATTTGTAACCTCCTTATAATAAAGATTTGATTAGAAACAGTAAAAGAGCACGATTTTTTGTGCAATGAAATTTTGTTAGCAACGGTTGTAGCACCAAAATCAGTGCCATAAGCGGCTCTTTGTGTAAAATTATGATTTTTACTACCCTAACTGCAGTCGAGTTTTGATATTTTTAAAAATGTCGGGTAAAAAGGCGGAGTCGGTAATTGAGGTAGGCCACGATATTGTATCAGTTTGGATCATCCATTAAGGTTTGTTTTTTCACGCTACGCAATTTTTTATTCTCAACTGAAATTTTTGTTTTTTCAAAAAATACGATTTTTTACAGTATTCTTTCTTCTCTAGACGCCCGTTGTTATAGTACCAACAAAATATTACACTACACCGACCAATGAATTTCAAGAATGGGGTGTGTCAACTGTTATTTGGGCCAATCACAACGTTCGTGCGTCGATCAATGCAATGCAAAACACGTGTCGTACTATCTTTGAGGAGCAGTCTTTAGTTAACGTTGAAGATAAGGTAGGAATTAGTTTTTTTTATCATGTTTTGAGTAGAAGTTCTTAGAGTTGGCACTCACTTGGAAAATGTGGCGCAAAATCTTTCACACACAAACAGCTTTAAACAGCTTTTTAACATCAGCAAAAAAATTTTTGCCGACGTTGTATGTTATTTGCATGTCTTCTTTGTTAACACGTCGGTATTCACGTCGAAAATTACCGTGCTGGTCTGGTTGGCATTCCAGCGCGTTTCCAATGTGGCTAACTGAATGCAATGTCAATAGTAAAAAGCCTATTGGATGAATTCTACGTTACAGGCTAGCTTGTCATTTAAAAAAATACACTTTTCGTTGGATTTCAATTTTAATACTGGCTTGTTGCGTATTTAAGCCTTGATGTATTAAAAATACGCTACTCCAATAAATACCGGACGATAGTTTGCAAAGCTACCTATCTCTTATTGGTTCGTCACCAAATCATACCATCTTTTAAAAAACCTTATTTATCTAAAAAACGCACAAGTTGGGCCATTACAAAATGAATTGGTTGTACCAGTTCCATCAAACTGACAAGTAACTTTCTTTTTACTCACTTTTCGTGCTTTCGGTTTTCACGGGATAAGAGCTTTATATAATGTCCTTGCGCTTGAACCAATTAGTTTTTTAGTCAGTCGTATACCTTATCGGTAAAAAAAAATTTTGGTGACTTTTTTTTCACCGACTAAACTTTTTTTCCGACTTTTTTTTCCGACCTAACTATTTTTCCGACCTTTTTTTCCACCAAATTTTTTGCCGATTTGTTTATTTTTTAATTTTTTTTTGCCAAACACCACTTTTTTGCTGTTTTTCTCCCTTGCTGCTAATTTTTATCAGTTATTGCGATTATTCTTGAAATTGATTGATTTTTGTTGTTGTTGTTGTTTTAATTTAAAAAGTACCTTCAAATCTACACTTTATTGATCACTTTTGTCTGGAAATTGGTCGGCAAAGAGTAACTAAATTCAACAATTTAGTCGGCAAAAAGTGACTAAATTTAATTTTGCCGACTCTTTATTATCTTTATTTATGCCGACTAATTTTTTTGCCGATTTTTTTGTACCGATAAGGTATGTTAGCCCGCTTGCGTTAAAATATGTCGAGTCATAAAAGATGGGCAAATATAGCAAACTCTGCAAAACTAAAAGGCGGTTAGTAATACCGCGTTTATTTGAATTTAAGCGAGCACGATAAAAATTACTGTAATTTCGTGGCGCAACTATTAAAAAAGCTTGTTTATTTTCTACAAGGCAATTTTACTTTTGTTTATTTCACGGGAAAAAAAGATCAAAGACAGTGGGAAGTTAATTTTCTTACGCCCCTCTCGTTTATAAGCGCCAAAGCGTTTTTGAAACAGCCTCGAGCGCTAAACTGTAATGATTCAAGCAGGGACGGAGCAACACTTGTAAGGTGTTGATTCAGATCTAGCCTTCGGCGGTACAAATGTCGAATCTCTTGTTAAAACCTGTTTTATTTTTGTAGATTGTTCCAGTGAAAGAAGTGTTTAGGATTCAAAACGATAAGGAGCTGGTCGAAGCAGAAAAAAAATATCTACCTACTCAATAGTATATTAACATATATTTATATTTAGTTTTATCTGTAATACGATAATACTATCTGCAATTCAAGAGATGTAAAAATGAAATTTTTATCCAAAAATAATTTTTTACTTTTTTTACATATTTTTTCAGTTTCGTTATTTTTGTTGTACAATATGCAAACCATTATTCGCAAATATACGACATTTTTAATAAATGCCTAATATATTGTTTACAGTGACTGAATGTTAAGCGTGTATCCTACGAAAAAGAATATAAAAAGTCTAGGGCTTAGTTTAGTAAGCAGTCAAATATATATAAGCAATATCACGACATAAGCTGTAATATCTTTTATGACATTTCCCTGGCATCTTCTACTCCTTTTTTAAGTAACTCTTGCAAAATAAACTAGTTGGAAGTCTCTGAGGTTTGAAACAACTGGTAAGCAACATTCTTGGTGTTCAAAATTTCTTAACAGTTCTACTTACATGCAATTCCACTGATTCGCTAGGCCACCTTCGTTTTCAAGGGTTTTTGCCCTTTTTTATATGAGGGATGACCTCGTATCAAAAAGGTAAAAAAATCTAGGGAAGAGGGTGAGTTTTAACAACGAAACAAAATGTGAGAATATATTCACGTTTTATACAGTGCAAAAATAGTAGTTCCGCGTCTTTTTAAAACCAAATTTCCCCTAGACGCCGTAGCGTTGCTTAGACACCAAAGTATTTTGATAAATCTCAGGCACCTAAATTAGCTTATGCTGGGATCAAACAAAGCCGACATACTTTATTCATCGTACTTCTGCCTTACATTGTGCACAATAGAATAACAAAAATAAGTATTATGCTAAAATCTTCTAATGTGAGTGTTGACAGGTAAATAAAATAAATATATAATGGTTCAGCGTCTGATTAAGGCGTTTAACGTTTAGTGATTAACGGTGGTTAGACCCCTATTTATGGGAATTGACCAAGTGATTAAAACAGTAAAAATTTTTCGATCTCTACAATGCACTATTTCTTTTGGTAAGTTCTATGTAAATTAGATGCGTTACGCAGAAAAGAGGGCGAGGGAAAATGTTTTGATTCCCAAGGACGAGAACTTGCAAAACAAACTACTAAAAAGCCCGAGTATGGAGAACAAAAATGGCGGCTTCGAAGGCACATGTGGATGTTGCAGAGCGACGACTTCGGCCTGTTTATGGTAACTTTTTTAGGTCATTTATCCTGGTGTAAACACTAAAAGTATATGAAACTATGCAATTAATGTAACTATATTATATTTGTGCAATACTCATCTATTTTGTGACGACCTACTATTAGCTAGCTAGCTATAGCTAATAGTAGAACAACCATGTTCAAAATAATTTGGAATAAATGCATACTAGATCATACCCGCAAGCAATCATTTATATCGTTCCAATATAATACCGACACTTCTTGTCAATGTTCACAACAGACCTAGACAGTCGGGGTTTAACACCTAATTAGGTGACATGGCCTAATTAGGCAACGTTAATTTAGGCGGCCTGTGTAGTCTAAGGGGCCATCGAGAATCGATTTTCGTATCTTTTAGCGGCATTCAAATTCAATCTTCTTATCTGGATAACATCTGTAATTCTACAGATACTTTGCCTGCTTCTTAGCTCATCCGAACTCTTTCTGTCTCTCAGACTGGCGTTACACATCCACCTAACCATTCTCATATAATTCCTTTCTAAATGGTCAATATCTTCCTGCTTCACTGACCATGTCTCACTACCGTACAACATAACACTTCTTACACAGGCCTCATACAACCTACCTTTATACTCAATTGACAAGACTCTGCTAGTCAACAAAGGAAGTAACTCTCTGAACTTTTTCCAAGCAGAACCTATCCTCAAGTAACACTTAATATGGAGATGAGTAACCTAATTACGTTATATATTTTATTTGACTTAATTTTACGTGCTCTAACATATCAAGGCATGTGTGACAATTTTGGAATCAGGATCGCATAGTTTTTTGTGATTTTTACTTAGGAGTGTGCAAAAATCCATTAATGATCTTAACTAGGTTACATATGTCCTAATTAGTCTATCATGAATTGCATAGTTAGGTGGTATGCCCTAATTAGCGTACTGTTGCTTAATTAGGTGTTTACCTTGACTGTTATATTATTGCAATTCAATTCTCCTCACCAGCCCTACACATCTTTCAAAGCAGCATGAAGTCGTAAATTAGCAATTAATAAGGTCACCCTCAAAAATATGTTTGGTAACCAACATTTCCAATTGCAAAGGTGAGTCGATGGGTCAGTTAAGTAAAATGTTTTCCTGAAATAATAAAAATTCACAGCTATATATATTTTATCCTTTGTTTTTAATGTAAGCTTCAATTTCAAGTTCCGTCTATGAACATCAACTTATTTCCATGGTTTTGGCTTGCTTAGCGTATACCGTCCTAATTTCGTGATTATCTAAACAAACAGCTCTGGCAACGATCTGGCAACTTCGCTGGCCACATAACTTCATGGTTTCGACTATAAGGCATCCCTTAACACAACTTTGCAAAAATGCCAGCGAACAAGGCAGCCGTTTGAGCAGGGCCAGCGAAAAAGTATCCATCAAAAACGTCCTATTTCTTCCAATGTTTTTTTCCAATGTAAGATTCACTGGAATTATTTCTAAAGTCTATTTAATGATGAAAATGGTTGCAATACTTAGTGACTTGTCCCAGATGGAGCTTGTAGCCGCTTGAAACATCGCCATGTACCTTTTTCTGATCCTCAAAAAACAGACGTGACATTAGGAAAACTTGGTGACCCGAATTACCAAAGGGGATCTGTGGAGGAAAGCACACATAGTAATAAAAAATTTTTCTTAAAAATATTCTCCAGCCTATCTAGCTCCATAATAATATAAATATATGATATATAAAAAAAAAGCACTAAACTTGAATTTTGTTAATCGTTGTAATTGCGATTAATTTGTAATAGAAACACAAAATAATATAACAATATAACTAATAAGTCACATAAAGCTTTTAAGAACATGTAGAAACATTTTTTAGTAAAAAAAATTTTTTTCAGAATTTTACTTGAGATAAAGAAGGTTGCCATGGCAACACTTCGGCATAATTCTAAAAAAAGCATTTATGGAGAATCCATATGCTTTTTTAAGCCAAACAGAATTAGAAAAAGTCACAAAATTTGAAGGTGTAATTATGAACACATAAAAAGTTATTAAAAGAAGTTTAAGAGGTCCCCCAGCACGAAAGGGTTAAGTAGGAAACGCAAAGCAATCAATCCAATTTGGTCTATAATGTGCCAAGAAGTTAATGTGCAAGATGAATGTATTTTGTTTGTGTAGCTTTTACTACCCTAGCCTACCCCATATTCACATAGATACATATATACACACACATAAAAGAAGGTTGTTGTAACTCCCTGCTCCTCTTAGTTAATAAATCTCATAATTTTCATCCTTGTTTGATAAAAAATGTTAGTTAAAATGTAATATGACCAGAGTATCTCTATAATAGTTTATATAATAATATGTACTGTATTTTCTCCTATAAATGCCCCCTCTCTTTTAAACTCTTTTCTCTAATAAACGCCCTCTAAAAGTAAAAATATTGTGTAAATGCCTCTCTCTTTTAAACGCCTCTCTATTAAAACCCCTGTCCAAAGTGTTAGGGGGGGGACCAATTTGAGCAAACAGAGGTTGAAGATGCCAATATTAAAGAGCATTTAATTTAAAGTAAATGTAAATAAATGCCCCTGTCTTTTATTAAAAGCCTTCTTATAAACATCCCAGCCCCTAAAAACCTTACTATATTTATAAACGCCTATGAGGTGTATTGAAGAAAATGGAGAAAATATGGTAATTATATGCGTTTTATTATATATAATAAAATAACAGATTTTCTAAAATATACTAATATAGTAATAAATAACCAAAATTACAAATTGTTTTAATTGTTAATAAATAATATTTTCAATTAAATGTAATGTGGTAAGACTATTTTACTGACCGGTAGCCTAGCAGTAGAGCGTTTCTTTCCAGTGCAGGAGGTCTTGGGTTCAAACTCCGACCAAGTCATGCCAGGCACACCCTATCAATAAGAAAATAACACCAGAGCAATAAATTGCTCCCTCAAGGTTATTATAATTTAAACTGGGCGAGCAATCTGAGTAAATAGAATAAGTTTATAAACATATATTTTATCACAAAGTCTTTTTTATCCATTTTATTTATATTTTGGTTCTTTTTTACTGTAAATAATAAGAAAGGGAACATTAATTTCCATGTGAGTTGAATTATTATTGCTCAGCCAGGAAAACTTTTTTTGGAATTGGGGGAGCAATTAGAGGCTCAGCTAGTTTCTCATTTCTCAGAATTGGGCGAGCCTTTGCATGAGCATTAGCAATTGCTCTCCCCATATTGATAGGCCTGCAGACACTATTAAATGTTAATCTATTTTCTCTGTTGACTTTAACTACAGACACTTCCCAAAAAGGTTTTGCATGTGTACGGCTTACTTTTGTTACAAGGAAAACTGCACAAAAAGTTTGATATTCTTACAACTTTTTTTTAGGACAAGAATAGCTTGCTGCATAAATTTTAAAGTAACACAAAAAAAATTTGCAGCACAATATTTAAAACTAGTCTTTGCACAAGCGAGTATTTATTAAATTTAAATTTTCCAGTTATCTTCACTCTGCTTTTTTGCACTATTGTGGAGATGCTGCTTCATTTTCATTAGAGATGGTGTTTGTAAATATGTATATATTTTTTATTTAGATGCCCTGGATAACTTGAATAATAAACAAGCCATCAAGCTAACAGATAACATATTAAAGAAACAAAAAGATTTTCACTGTGCCAAGGTAAATAAATATTTCTTTGTTTTGTTTTTTTAGCAAAAATCAATAGTAATGATGTTGAGTTATTGATGCTATTCTTTAAAGAATATTTTGTTTGCTGTAATTTCTCCTAAACAATAACCAGTTGTTAAGCAATATTCTATTTTAAGTCATCTATATGTAAAAAAACATTTTTTGTGATTTTGCTTAGTTTTAACGCCCAAAAGAGAAAATGCTGAAAGAGAAAGAAAGTTCCAGTCACAAAAGTACTAGAAGCTAGGTTATCTGATTTATGTCCTCTTGTTCAGCACAATCTTACTTAAAAAAAGCAATCACATTTTTTAGAAAAAGTGTGTTGGATTTTTATGTTAGAAAACACATCACATAATATAAACAACATATAAACACGTGAAAATGTGAGTCTTTAATTAAACTTTAAAGCTAGTTATGTTATTAAAAGTATTAATTTTTTTATGCAAAAACCATGTACACCTTTTGCCAATAATAAACGTTAGCATCAAAATTTCATTTTTCCCCTTTTCTACTTAGCACAATACTACTAAACAACAACTTGCAAAAGTAATGTTTGCAGACATTAGAGCTGTTTAAGTTTAATATTCTGCAGGAAATGTAATACGTTATTCTTAAACGAAATAAGAAAAACAGGATAGCGTTTTTTTATAATTTGCTTCTCTCCTCTCCCTCCGCTCACAACTCGCGAGCAACACCACAAGCAAAATTTTTACAATGAATGATAATTATGCAGTTCAGTGAGAAAAAGTCTTATTTTATGTAAATGGATTTGCTTATAATTTTAATCACAGCTAGGCCTGTGATAAATTAAAGTAACATTACCTTATAAAGTTTTTGTGTTTTAAAATAAATAATAAAGAAGAAATATCCAATTTAAGACAATATTAAGTTTACGCAATGTGATATAAACTGTTTTAAATTATCTAGCTGAAGGATAATAAAATAGTGACTGTTTATCTGCTAAAACTTTTCGGTAGATATATTATTATGCTTTGCTGGATAGCCACGCTTTTAATAAGCAATGTATTTGTTCACAAGAGCATTTTTTTGATTATGTTGCTGGTCAAATTGACTATTGTGTTATTATTATGATGGTCAAAGATCAAGTTTTAGCGGTCAGTCACTGTTGGTCGGTTGTTATTTTATGTGCTGGCGTTTGAGACAGGAATTTTACAGATTTTCTGGTACCATGAAAATCTCAGAATTTTGATAAGAATAATTTTTTTCAAATTTTTACAAAAAAAAAACTTTACAGTAGTCTTATAAACAAAATAGACCCTATTTCAGGTACATATAATTCTGTTTGATTATTTTAAAATAAATTATGGCCAACTTTAAGGTTATTGTAAGGGGCAAAAATGATATTTTTTGTTAAAATTTCGTTGAAAAAACAGATTTTTTTAATGGTGAAATTTTTATTTGTCTGGAAGTATGTTTATTTATAAATAAACAATGTTTACTCATTAATAATTTTGGGATCAACGTGTGATCTCTTTATAACACATATTCGGTATCATACTGACTATGTGTTATTACACCAATGAATGTTTTCGATTCGTGTCCCTACTCTCCAATGTGTCAATCATGTCACTTGAAGTCTCCTTATCATTTTTGTTTACAGTCATATTCACTTATAAATCTAGACACTGCATACAGAAAGAAAAATAATATTTGAATAAAGTTCATTATTATTCTCAAAATGAAACCTGCAAACAGCGCCCTTAAAGTGATCATTACTAAGGTGATTTTAGCGAAGTCATGCGGCAAGTTGTTTATCGTTGACAATTTGTAAAGCTAGTTTTCTCTGTGTTTATTTTTTCGTGAAGTAGTGCTTACATTTTGACTTTCTTTTACATAACCAGGGAACTTCTGCGAAGGAGAGTTGGTTTAAAATCAAGCTGAATAATATATCCCGAATGGTTTTTTGATTTTTTCCTTCTGATAACTCTATAGAAGATATTGTGATTCAAAAAATCATGCTCACTGTCCCTTACAGTATCCTTAATATTATTTATATACAAATTATACATGCGAATTACGACTTCACTTTAAATTATACAAACTTCATATGAACTTTATAATTAATTTAATTTATAAAAATTGTATTAAAAAAATAGTGTACAAAGTGTACTAGTGTACAAAGTGTGCTAAGAAACAGGCTAAGTATCCATAGAATTAAAGATGTTATCCAGATAAGAAGATTGAATTGGCTGGGGCACTTTGAAAGAATGGAGGGGGATAATTGGGTAAGAAAGTGTGGAAAATTTATAAGCCCAGAGACAGACCAAGAAAGACTTGGCAGGAGGTTATAAGGACAGACTTGATACAGAGGAAGTTGAGTTTAGATCTAACACAGTCTAGATCAGATTGGAAGAGGGTCATTAATATACCCGTCCAACCCATGCTAACATAAAACAGACGTTAAGTCGAGAATGATGAATGATGATGAAAAGATTTATAAAATTGATGCAAAATTTTGGACACAAACGATGTAAAAGCATTTTGAGACAGTCCCTAATACAATCTATAAACAAAGTTTTGCAGCATGATTAATGCTGGTGCTTCAATAGAAACCATGAAATTTTATATGATTTTTACTTAATCTAGGCATTAAAAGCCCTGGCTTTAATACGTTCAGGAAGAGCTAGTGAAAGTCATGCTATTCTTGACGACATCAAACAGACTGCTGTCAAATTAGACGACTCTACTCTCCAAGCAATGACAATGTGTTATAAAGAAACAAAAAATCGTAAGTTATCTTGTCTGTTAGAATTTTGCCAACTATGTATGTACAAGAAATAGAAAATTATGATATATAAATACAATGTATAAAAGTATATATAATCCCTAAATAATAAGAACATTAAATAGAAAAACAAAAATAATAATAATTCAGCTTCATGATATAACTGCTACAATTCATGATATAACTTTACAATTATAGGAAGGAATATAAGGGGCTTTAAAGTCTAGTAATGTTTAATAAAGAATGATGATATAAACTGAAAGCAAACTAATTATTTTAGTTTGTACCAATACTAAAGTTGAACAGATGTATAGGTTTCAGCTTTCCTCAGTGCCAGACAATTAACATTTAGACGAAGCTCAAAGTAGCAAAACTGAACAGCAGTATTTTCAAATTCTAGCTATTTTTTTATTGTGTTTTTGCATTGCCAAAGTTGAATGCTAAACACCAGAATGTCACTTTTAAAGAAAATTCACCAAACTTAGCTGTTTAACCTTACACTAAAAACTGTGACATTTTTTTGTCAGTAAGATAAATTTACGCTTTGAAAATCTTGACTGTTCTATTGAATTTTAATGTCATTATTATTAAAAGTCCTCTAAAAGAATGCAAACAATGATCCCCTACTGTTTTATATTTAGCACATGGTGTTGTTGATATCTATGAATTGGCAGTAAAACAAACATGCAATAATGAAGAGTTTTTAAGTCATTTGTTCATGGCTTGTGTAAGAGTACAGGAATATGCTAAACAACAAAAGGTATGATGCCACGTTCTTTAACTATTATTATTTCATATATATGAAAGAAATTAAAAGTGAATTGTACAGGATGTGTTTGACTTCTATTTTTAATCTGACGGTATATATTTACACTTTTTTATAGGCTGCTATGAATCTGTACAAAGCGTTTCCAAAGAATCCATATTATTTCTGGGCTGTAATGAGTTGTGTGATGCAGGTTAAGTGATACATTTTTTCAAAATTATTGTTTGGAATATTTTAAGACTTTTTTGCAACTTTCTTGTAAATAGAAATTTGTTAACTATGAAATCTCTTTAAATCCTTCAGTAATAGTGGGAGATTATGTCCTGTTGTTATGACAAGATCTTAGAAGTACAAACTTCTTTTTAACAAATAAAAGATCTTCACGGATATAATGTTATAAATTATAGATTCTCACTAGGTCACCCTTATGGATAAGCATTTCATAGACCTAGCTTCTAATGGCCCTTTCGCTGGAAAACATTAGGTGCCCAAACAGTATAAACAACTATCTCAGAGGTCTTCTAATTGTATGGATGCTATCATAAGTTTGTTTTATCAAAAACCAATGTTTTTTTTATTACAGATGATAAATAATTGTGCGCCAGATGTTAGTCATTTAAAATGGCTTCACATACCGTATGTTAAAAATAATATACATCTGCTTAACAGGACAGATGCACTTGTGCGATTTGGTGACCCTATATTTTGATTAATTTTAATTTTCAAGTGTAGAAATTTACATTTTTTAGGCTGTTTCTTCAAAAGAAGTGAAAAAGAAGAACATGTTTTTAAGCTTGGCTGAAAGAATGGTTGAAAAACTTTTGAAGGAGGAAAAAGTTGATGCAGAGGAAGGTAATTGCATCCCTCTTTTTTGTTTATAAAAATAGCGTCTTTTTTGCAAATTTCCCTGGCCAACCCCTTTTGCTTTGAGTTTGCAGGGTTTTTTTTGGTAAACAATTCTGAAGATATTAATAACATTGGAAACCAAAAACAAAAAAACAAAAACAAAAAATACTATATATAAAATAAGCAAAAATTGGACAAAAGTAAAGTCAATTTTTTTTAAAGATTTTTTTTTGAAAGTTGTGTTAAATTATATTGCTTGGATACAGTAAATAGTGATACCTTGTGTTTTATTTTTTGGTGCATGTCTAGACTTGTTGCATAATGATTTTGAATTTCAACTATGTAATCAATGAGTTATTTTAAACGAACATAGACATTCACCAAAATGACACATTTTTTATTAAATTGTCAATGAATTTTTTTTTTAATTTTAAAATTTGTATACATACTGCAGATTTTTCTTTAAAAAAATATACTGATTATGAAATCACTAAAGGTGGGTTTGTTTAGAGAAACATCTTTTTCCCAAATTTGCAGTATTTCTGATAGGAATTTTGCAGATTTGGTGGTATCATAAAAAGCTCCAAAAACCTTTTACAAGCACAGAAGGCCTTGCAAACATAACAGAAGCAAAATAGACTGTTTGAAAGATTAAACCTCAGCTGTTCATCTGCTTTGAATTTCCAGACCTATTGACACTGATCATTGATGTATTTTTTATACTAAATTTTTGTTTGTTTTAGAAGTGAGACTGTATGTGATGATTCTGGAACAGCAACAAAAATATGAACAGTTACTGGAATTAGTGCAAACTGATTTCGGAGGTGCGTGCAATTGATGATCATTCACAATTCTTAAAATTTCCGAACGAAAGGTTAACATTTAAAGAAGATAAAGCAGAATTTTACAACAAATTTATGCAAAACACTTTCCAAATATTGAGATGAAGAAAAAAAAAGAAGCCTAAAATTTGCCATTTTTCTATTTTAATAAAACCAGTTGTTGGATGTCCTGTAAAGCGTAACTAAATTGTCATAACTTAACTTTATTTAGAAAAATTGCGATGTATTCTCAGTGAAAAGGACGAAAAAATTGTTGAATATTTAATGCTATTAAAGAAATGGCCTGAGGCAAATTTAAAATATAAAGGTCTAATAGAAAAACAGTATGACCTCCTTTTTATTTATTCTGATATTTTTAGTTCAGCTGTTCTTTTCTTTTTCACATTTTGCTGTGATCCTTTGATTTTTCTAACTTTTCAGCATTGACCAATGGTCTTTTTACAAAGGATATTTGTCATCTTTTATTCACCTTCGAGCTTCTGGCTACTCTCCTGACGCCCCAGTTGATACCGAAAAGTAGGTGTTTGCTAGTTAAAGCTACAGAATTTTGTGTCGGTATTAAGCATTGTTTTTATTGTGGATTAGATTATAATTGTGCTTTACACTAGTCCAAACATGATTGTTAGATTGTTAATTAAATGTGTGCTCTGACACACATTTAATTTCAAAAACGCAATTCAAAATAAAAAATTGAAACTTTCATAAAAGTTAAAAATGATGAAATTGTGCAAATAAAAATGACAGTTTTTTTGTGATGTTTCAGGTGGTCATGTAGTAACAAATTTACTATTTCTGATTTGTATAACTACAAATCAATAATCATTTAATCATAAAAATCATAATGCATCAAGTACATATAATGGCACTGATTTAACCACATTGTTCAATGGTGACTTATCTTTCATTATGAGACAACTCTCTTTTACCTCTAGTTGATAAGTGTTGTTGCCAGAGACCAAGATGTCACAGTCCTTGATAGTAGCGTTGTAATTAAACTATTTTAGGTGATCAATTACCGCCAGTGGTTTGATTTAATAGTGCCTGGTTGTTTTTTAAATGTAGACACATATTTCAAGCTTGCTGCGATTTTATGATAGAACTCCTAAGGACCTGGAGTTGTTTATAGATAAGATGTGGTGGCTCCAATGCCACCTAATACAGACAAGCCAACATGCACCTCAATACTTGTTCATTGTAAACTGCTGCATTTGTACAATAAATGAAATTAACAAGGGTTGATGAAGCATTACAATAATAATAATAATATTTTACAACTATGCACACTCTTTTATTGTAGGTTTGTCGATAGCTGAATTTTTTGGTAAAATTTTTATTGTTGCTATTTCAGTTCAAATTTAATAGGTAGATATTTTTTTGTTTTAGTATACAACCTGATTACACAACCGAGCAAGTAAAATCTTTTCTGCTAAAGCTGGGAGAAAACTCAGTATCACGAGCACCCACCCTTGCTGTTATGGAACTGATAAAAATTGATGACACAATAAAAGACAGTATGTTATAGCGTTACTGCTTACTATGGGCTAATGTCGTCTAATTCAAATGTTTTTGATTGCGCACATTATCGATTATGCACTGACAAATTGTAATAGTCTTTGCAAATTGGAAAAGTGCTACGGACTCAATTGAATTTGTGACATTATGCTGTTTATCTTAAGAGTCTGAAGAGCTTGGTGGTTATCTCATGAAATATTTTGAAGCCTTTGGTTCGAAGCCGTGCTGCTATAGTGATGTCCAAAGTTATTTTGATTTATTAAAAAATGATAAAGCAAAAAAGGTATAAGTAATAGGCTGTGCTTCATTATTTTTTTTTCCTGTTGGCTAGTGACAGATATGACACAGACTGAACACCAATACACCTTGTTTTAAATTGTCTAGAAGCTTCCATAAAAGCCTATAAACATTGTTATATTTTCGTTTAAATAACTGACATTTGTAATATTTTCTGAGGATGGATTTATTTTGTATGATGTTTTGTATATTCCACATTTTTACCGACATTTTCTTGTAAACAAGAGATATTAAAATGATACTTTGTCTATAGCAAAACAATCATCTCGATTTTTAGGTAATTGAGAAACTGCATTCTAACCTTGGGACTTGTGATGAAGATGCCACTTGCAAGGAAAAGGTAATGATTTATTGAATCACAATAACTTAATTAAATAGAATTATTAATTTTGTGCTAAATGTAGGACCAGCAGAAAATCCAATCACCATGGAGGTAGCAGTGTAATCAATTAAACCAACATAAAATTCAACTTATTTCAAAGCCTTGGGACTTAAAATGCAAATGAATGCCAGTGTAAATTTGCATTTGTCAGAGAATTTATTTGTTTTGTTCTTTCCTTTGTTTATTTTGTTTGTGCATTCTTTATTTTTCTTCTGAAGGTACGTTATCTAGTGCAAGGAATTTGTTTGGAGTGTTTGTCTCGACAACTTGGATTTCAAAATAGTCTCACAAATGATGCAAAGTTTGAAAAGGCTAAAGCATACATGAAAAGATATAAGGAATCTTTAAAGCTAGGTAAGCTTTTATGAACCCCCTAGTATTTTAAATTGGCAAAAGATAGACTGCCAGGCAGTCAGAAAGGCAGCAATGTAGATTTTATTTTGTTTCGAGTTTTGCTAATGTGAACAAATGATAACTGCTGCAAAGAAAGTTCTTGAAATATTGTTATACAACAAAGATTGACAACCACTTAGAACATTTAAAAGTAGGAAACAATAGTTTTTTTAGACAGCTAATTATAGTAAGAATCTATGTAAAACGATCTTGTGAAACGGAATATTTGGGTAATCTTTCACGCATCTAGATGGATTTATTACTAAAAAACGTCATATTTTATAGCCTAATGGAATTATTCTTTGCATACAAAAACAGCGACATTTAAGTAGTAGAATTATAAACAAATCATGTTAATTTTATTTAAGTTTTCCCCTTTTTTATGTCATACAATTAAATTTCTTGGCATGAAAATAAATTAGATTATCTTTGAAAATTTAAAGAGAAAAATCAGCGAAACAAACAGCTACTTCATTGTGAAAATGTAAAGTTCAAGGACAAATTTTTGTTAATAGTACCGTTAGCATTGTTTCACAAACATTGTATTTCACAACAATATTCAATGCCACTTTATATTGTAAACGTAGACAGAGATTTGTAAAAAGATCACAATCCAACACAGATACAAGCCAACCTGCCCAAGTCCATAAAGATGTGATTTATGGTTAAGACATGCCAGTGGCATTAAGGTTGTGTGTCTAGGTAAATAATTTGTAAAGTTTTTTGTTTGCTTGTCAGGTTCTGATTTAAATGCTACAGAACCACAATATGGCGATCAACTTGTTCTCTTGGCTGTGTACTTACTGCTGGATGTAAACTGTGTAAAAGGTGCAAGAACTATTACTTTAAAACTCTGAATTGGGTATGTGTGTGGGTGAGGGGGGTTGTTGGTAATGAGGGTTGTGTTTAGTTTACCTTGTTTGTGTGAACTTTGTACTGCTTTTTAGCAATAAATAATATGGTTTTGTTTTTAAAATTGTTTATATTTGAATTCACCTTATTAGGAGATGAGAGTATGGTTTGGCACATTCTGCTGTTTCTCGAAGAAGCCGTCGAAAGCAGTCCCACATTTGCACAGTTTAAATTATTACTGTTTTATTTATACTCAAAGTTAGGTATGTTACTCCAATGATAGTTTCTTATATAGTGTGAATATACCTGCTAACTTTAACAAAGAAAAACATTTGGTTATGTTTTTTGTTTGTTGTTTTACCGTCTAATAATAATAATTATATACTATGATAAATTCTTTTTTTCCTTGAATGAATAACACTGATTTTACGATTTTTTATTTCAATTACACAATCCAAATGTTTGGTTACAATTTCTTGTTTGTTATTCGAAGACATTCTGTTTACTGCCAAACAACTGTGATATTCACCTTTAATTAAGAAACCACATACTTACCACACAGATAATGATTTTTTCAAGTGTAGGATATCGACAAGGTTTTTCCTTCTGATATAAATCAATAACACTGGGTGTATTTTAGGTGCTTTTGGCGCTTGTGAAGCATTAATAAGCGACGTGGAAGTGAAATATATTATGTACGACTCGCTTGGGTAGGTGACCTGTTTACTTTTATTTTCTTGACGTCGTAACTTACGTTTTTCGGTGCAAGCCAATTCTTTGTAACACCTGGTTGTTAAATTTGTTACTCGTCTGATACCGGGTAATTAGTTCAACAAAAGTCGAGTTGGGAATTTTTAACCTTGCGAGATGTTTTGGTCGTTTTATTTGCATCTTGTGGAGTAACTGTTTAGCAATTTGCCCTCTCTTGTAACCTGGAATTCACAACACATTCTTAAATTGCCATGTTTTCTTTACAATAATTGTTTTGAAATGTTTGGTCTTGCTTAATGCGAGTTACAGACGTGACTTGAAATAAGAACAAGACTCGTTTGCCCATACAAAATAAAAATGTGAGGTAGTTGTTAGTAAAATTTACCTGCTGGAGACATTTCAATAAACAAGCTGTTTAAAACTGATTTTAGGAAGCATTGATTTCCCTTTCTGAGTAATAACTGGCAATAAATTGATTGCCTAAACATAAGTTTAACATCGTATTATAAAAAGAGTGAAAGATTTTGTGTAATGTTTTAAAGATGGTTAACGAAATAGGACAATGCAATGTGTAACTTTTTCTGTTTATATTTTTCCTCTGGATTTCAGATATTTGCTCACGGCTGGCTCGTACATATCTGGTCAATTCCAATCGACAGACAGACTCTACGATTCGTCTATTGGATTTTTCATGTCAAGTCAAAAGGACGTAAGAAATGTTATGGCTTTGTTATAAATTGTTAACTTTCTTGCTGATGTAGCTGGCAGTTTTTGAAAAGGTTAAAGAAGCCGCCTGATCATCTAACTTAGCAGCTCTAGGGAAAGGAAACTTTTTATGCTATTAGCACAGCATATTTTTTTTAAAAATCCTTAGTTATGCTGATACTTATTTTGTCTAGCTTCCATACACTATGTTTATCAGACATGAAATTTCAAACTAACCATAAAAATAGCAACATTCTACACCTTAACTATGTATGTAATGTCGACAAAAATCCAGAAAAACTTGTAAAGATTTCGAAAGTAAAAGCAAAAGCTAAATTCGATGTTGCGCTTGAAGCCCAAAACTAAATATTTTGTAAAGAATTAAGAAACGTCAGGCTTGCTTGGTTGAGAAGTTCATTTATTCATTTCTGTTTCAATGCAGCTTCATTTATGTTCTATTCATTTTTACTTCTATAACTATTTTTTAGACTCCAGAGCAAATAATTGCATCCTACAAATACGGATCATTTGGACAGGTATGTTTTTGGAAACCTTTCCTTCTCAATACCTTTTCTGCTAGACTTGTGCACGCGAAATATTGAAAATCCGCGTGTGCATGTATTTTTCTGAGTGCGCATTCACTAAAAAAACAAATAAACTCGCGAGCTTTTTTCACTATATTGGAAAATGCAGGCGAAATGAGCATTTAACGTTCGCCCCTGTTTTTCTCTGTTTTCTTTTTAGGTATTAGAAATGACTGAATTGAAGAGGCGATTAAGCAAATCTTATCAATTTGCTCAGTTGAAGTTGGAGAAGCTCTACATTGACCTGCTGAAGTACGCAAACACGTGAGTTTGTTTGTTTATTTGTTTTGCATTGTGGGATAGTATCGTCCCGTGAAGTATTGTGGGAATGTATTGGATGTATCATCGAATGCATGTTGATCGTTTATAGTGTTGGTGAAACTAAAGACAAATTCTCGGAAATCCAATCAGCCTTAAAGAAGATTAACATAACAGGTGATTATGAAAATAATTTTTTAAACTTTGGAGAAATGTTTCCCTGTAAAAAAAAAGTTTGTTCAAAATATTCCTTGATGTGTAAGTTTTTGCAAACCTAATTCGTATTTTTCGAGTTATCAAAACTTCTTCTCACTCTCGGTTACTCTCTAGCGTTATTTCAATCTCATGACTCTTATTTGTTATTTTCTGGTTCTTCTGAATTGACAATGTCATTCTATTACCTGTTCGCGGACCAACTTTGCAGACGATTACCTTGAGTCAGAATCGCTAAAACCGATTTTTAGAATTTTTGTCTTTACTGGATAAAGATAAGAAGAAAGTTCCCTAAGAGTTTTCAATAATAGCATGTTCAACTAATCTATTTTATTATTCTGCAGAAACAATGTTTCGCGTTGTGTTATGTGAATCATTCCATGTGATGCTGTGTTATGTGACTCATGCCATGTGACGCAGTGCTGTGTGTCTTATGTCATGCGACACTGTCGTGTGAGCGTTAACAAACCTTATACAATTAGGTTCTATTTTGTTTACTGTTTAGATTTAACGACAGAAAATCTTTGTGATAATAGGGACTTGAGTTTCATGGATAATTTCGAACCGATGCTACAGTGAGTTCCTATTTTTGGGATCATTTACCCGTAGAAAAAGGAAAGCATTCTTTTAAAAGTATAAAATATGGTGGCTCAAGCTGAGCATTAAATGAAATCTCTAACAGGTTTAAGTTTAAGATTTACGACTTAATTCGCTAAATACACCCTCGAAATTTATGTAAAGATGTCAAAACTGCGTTCGAATTCATTCGACTAATTGAAAAAAATAACCGTTTAATGGGTTTTCTGCCATTTTTAAAAATTTTGTGCGGTTAAGGCTTGTTGTCAGTTTCTTTGTCAATTTCCCATTTATTTTGCAAAATTGACAGTAACCATATTTGTTTTGATTTTAATCCACTTTGTCGCTTTCGTCTAATTTTTCGTAATCGAATTTTGGCGCGTTTTTTATATGACGGGCTTTAATGAGATGTTATTGACAACGTTGTTGCATATATTCCCCGCCTATGTGACTAAAAATTAATTTTTTTCCTGACAATGAAACTTTAGAAATTTTTAAAGTTTTTTTTACGTTCACCTACTTTTTCCCTTTTATTTAAGACGGCTGACAGATGCTGAAAAAAAAGTGTCGTTTAAAGACAATGTAAGTATTGTTTGTACTGAGTAGTTGATAACAAGCTTGAGTAGAATTACAGATGTAGCATGGTATTTTTATTGTGTTAAAGACAAAACAGTTAAGGTTGCCTGTTGTAGTGTTTAAGCCTTTTTTAACGTTTTTCTTTCTTGCCAAGTCTGATTGTCTTGACAAAGACTTAGTTTGAATAAAAAAAGATTTGAACTAGGTTTATTTGCTAGAAAAGGCCGAAGGATAACAACATCACAAAGACAACCTGCTAATTCACTGTGAACTGGTGTAAAAACAAGATAATATAATTGATCTATTTTTCTTCGCACTTATCCTTGATTGTGTTACACTAGAGAGACCATCTTTCTTAATCTTTCTGTACGTGTGTTCATAACTGTAGGTGTCGTGGATCCGTCTGCGCTATCTTCTGCTCAAAGTCGTCTCGAATTGTCTGCCTCTGGAGAATGAGGTAAAGGAGGCTGTCGTTAATGGAGATGCAGAAATAAATGGAGATGCGATGGAAATATATTTGCAACTGATTGACGAGTATCCTTCAGTAGAACCATCATCCGTTGCACTGTTAGATCGCTGGGTATGTTTCATATAATTGTCGAAAGGATATTTTTTTTAAAGTACTAGGAGGGATTGTCCTTGCTTGCTTGTTTGCTTGTTCTTTTCTAAGGACTTTTGTTAATTCTTTACAACAAACCTACCTGGTAGTTGCATTTTCTGACAGGACATACGTTCCGGCGGAGCATACTTTCCGGCGGAGCGTACTTTCCGGCGGAGCATACTTTCCGGCGTAGCATTTTTTTCGGCGGAGCATACTTTCCGGCGGGGCATAATTTCTAGCATCGCATAATTTACAACAGAGCACACTTTCTGTCGGAGCACATTTTCCGCGGGAATTTAGTCCAGTGCCTATTAGTCTAACAGTTTTAACTGGTAGTTTTTTTTTCTATTAATGTTTAAATGTTAGTTTAAAGATTTTTATCATCCTTGCGTTTATTATTTTTTTATGTAATTAAAAACTAACATTACTTACTCTTTAGAAGAAATTGCTGCAATAATTAACGCGGAATTAATTAACGCGGAAATAATTTGCAGCGGATATAATTCGAAGCGGATGCCCGATTGTAATTTTGTTTGATTCCAAAATTGTACTGTAGCGTTTTAATAGCTTTATCATACCAACACGGCTGTACTGTTACTGGCTATCCATGTTTAATTACCTGCCATCATCATTCCGCTTTAAATGTTTATAAATACTATTTTCTCATTGTAGTCGAGTATACACCGTCCTCCTCCAAGTCCCGTTGACATGTACACCAGCTTAAAATACCATCGTGTTCTCGTGTCGCTGGTAAAATGTTGTGAAACGTTAAAGCACTCCACAGGTATGTTCATTTGTTTAGATTTGGTCTCCTTCGTACACTCCATCATTCGTGTAAGTCTGTAGAAACATTTTGTTAACTGATCATCTGTTTTCAGAATTAGATGACACTTGTATACAATTTGTGACGGATGACATGAAGTTGGCAAGCGACGTTTTGACAGGTTAAATTTATATACTTTTATTATGTGAAGGTTTATCCAGCTTTTATGGTTAAAACGGATTAAGTTTAGTTCGGCGCGCCTGCAATGTGCAACTTTTTTGTAATTGCAACGCAGTTGCGTGTGTAAATGTTAACTTTTTTTGCCGTCACTAATCTCCGTGAAATGGAAATTAACATGAAGTCAGTTGAATATATCTTGCCTTTTTTAATTTCCTTGAGTCGAAGATAATAAGATTTTTTTTGCAAAAATCTTATTTTAATATTTTACGATTTTGCCCAAAAGTTGCGAAAATTAATGCCTGCGAAAATTAACGGTTAAGGGTATGTAGTTTCTGCAACGATTTAGTGACACGTTTTAATATCTTATTAAAGAAAATATGACAGTCGATATATGTTTATTATCAGTCTCCAATAGTATTCTGTTTCTTTTACTGTAGCAAATTTTGATGTCATCGTTTCTCAGTTAACGCGATCACACGGCGATAACCAAATGTTCAATGGGAAAAACTTAGCAAACATCGTTTATTTTGTCGAGGTAAGTGTGACACTCACAAAAAGCCTCATTAAGATTCTTTTTGCACACAGTGTTTTGCTTCACCCTTCTCCATACTCTTCACCTGCGCGCTTTTTTAGGCTACACCTGAAAACAATGCTAATCCGGAATTCTTTGGAGATTTTATTGATTTATAAAATGTTGTTTTAATGCGTGAGATATTTTCCAAAAATGAATGCATTATTTCTTCGCCACAAAAAAAAAAACTCAACTACATCCTAACAACATCTTTTGTATCACCTCAAAGTTACTGATGCAATTTTAAGCAACCGTGGATAACAACATCAATTGATTAATGTTGTTATCCACGAAAAATCTAATTATTTCGCGGATATTTTAATTCGATGATAGTTTAATTCGATGATAGTTTGCCCACCTTCAATTATTTTTAGATTATGTGACATGGATTATTGCGACTGCTAGCTTTTTCATTTAGTTTACGACAAATCTATTTTCAATCGAACCGGATTGATACCAACATGATTTTGTGAGAAGTTTGAAAAAATTAGTAAGATTAGCGGATAGCCTTTTTTCAAAATTTTTGTGGTGATTTGATTTCTCAAATAATTAATATACAGAATTTTTTTGCGTATGTATATCAAGCAGTTTCGAAAATCAGGAAATGATGAAGTTGATTGGCTAGTGTTTAATTTGGTTTATACGCATAATTGCGTAATAATTATGTTACGTGCGTTGTCAGGGGCGATAAAAACAGCCTCGTGAACATTCATTTTTAACTAGCTGGCTGTTTTTTTTATGTTACCTAAAAAAAGGCTGATTTTAAATGCAAACAAAGTTTTGTCAGTTACATTGCATTGCTTGTATTTATCTTTCAGACATGCAACCTCTCCATCGTACTTGTTCTTGCTATGAAATTAGCATTGGAAAATAAACTAATAACGCTTCGCAGGGGGAAGAGGAAAAAAGGGACGAGTAAAGTAAGTCTGCAAATATTTCCTCTTAATTATCATAAACAGGTGGAGAACATTAGTGATGGAGGCTCCACGAAGAAGTTTTCCCATAAAATATTTTTTCTTCACAGCATGTCGAGATTACTTCAGCACTAAAACATTTCTCCAAAACGCTGAAAGAAAAGTTGAAGTCGTTGTTGGAAAAACTAACGGCCGTGAAAGTGGAAGTAATCGAGAAAACTCTGGACATCGAGGCGATTGAGGAACTTTTTGAACAAGTGAGTGGAATATTGGTTATAGCTTAAAGCACCACTAAACCTAAAGATACTGTGATACTTTAATTCTACACGCCCGGGCGGTCAATACATTTTTACCTGTACCAGAAACAACTGTTGTATAATGGTGGCTTTCAAGTTTTAAAAGAAGCGCCTAACAGGAGTGGACTTTTAATCTGAGCATTGTTACACAACATGAACATTATATCATTTTGTCATAGATTATTAGGAAGGTTTGTTAAAAGGGATTTAGCCAAACTAGAAACTTTAATTTCAACAATAGCTTCTTAAAAAACTGAAAAGTCATTCCAAAGAATAACCTTAAGTTTGTAGAGAAATAAACTAAAGTTCGGTAACAAAAAAGAGTCATGATTCAGGGTGGAAAGCCGTTTTGGAGAAGTACTGGAAGATTCCCGTACTTCTCCAAAATTGTTTGCCCTGATGAAATCGTAGTATATTCACATCTTTTTTCAGTTTATACTAATAATTTTTCGTACCACCCAACCCGAAAAGCCCGGCCTAAATTGGGTTAATATTTTCGACATCCATTGTTTTTCGCCGACAGTTTTTTGTCTTTAAACCCGATTTCTGGCCACCCGCCGTCTCAACGTTGTTTTAGCGTTGTGTCGAATGGGAAATTTAATTATATTTGTTGAGCGATCGCGAGTTATGGCTGAGATGACATGTTGCTATTTCGGCCTTATTGGGACGCCAATTCACGTACTTCTGAGTTTAAAGGTCGATTTCAAGTTTCGACTTTGATGGAAACACATGTCCAAAGTGACACGACGTGTTTTTCTATCTCTACAACTAAACGTTAATTTGACGTGTAGTTTTACGCGTGCCATTTCGCGAAAGCTATTTCGCCTTTTTTTTACTTGAATAATCTTAATGTTGTTCTTGAAAATCAAGAAATATAATAAGTTTGTATTTGTTATTTTTGCTAGACCAATTCGACAACTGTTACCAAAGTTTGGCAGAAGATTCAGGCTAGTTATAAGCAGTCGATCGAGGAGATCAACCAAATTATAGGGTTGAAATTGAAATATATTGATGCGCTCGTGTAAAAGAAACAAGAACAAGATGTTACGGCGAAGGATAATAGCTGAGAAGAGACAAGTTTAATCGCCTGGTTCTCAACGGAACAGTTCGCTGCACCAGTATGCCGAATATTTTCCGGTCGACCGGTAGGAACGTGAAGTGTGAACGTTTTTTGTGTAGAATGTGAAATGATTATTTTAATATTTTAGTTGATTTTTTTATTGAATAGAATCATTGATAGGATGGTCTATTATTAACAAGTCATAAAAAACTGACTGGATATTAAATCAGTTTTTTAATGAGTTTTTCAAGAAACCATTCTGTTTGCATATTTTCACCGTGTGCTATTTACTAGACCTGATGTGGTGTTTAACACAACGTATTTATAATTAGCCAACATAGAAATTTTGTAGCAAATGTGTCTTTTTCTGATTTCGCATGTAAGTTTGCGGAAGTGGGTTAGCTTGGTGGCATTTAAAATGCCCGCTAACTAAAACGCCCATATTGCGCAATTTTAGGTCTTCCCTCCTCCCCATTTTGTGCGTACTTCAGACATCAGACTTCCCCTTTTCTCTCATCTTTATGTAAATGAAACGAGCAATGTAAGAAAAAAAATAACGCGAAGCACAGCTTAGGTGATCATTATTTCTTACATATGTGGCTATCATTTTAACCCACTACTTGCTGAAACTTACCAACAATCAGTGAAAACGGAAAATGAAGATATAAATCTTTTAGAAAGCGAACGTACACGAAAATGTTCTACAATTACCCCCCGCCCTTTTCAAACAGCCGAGTCATGCCAGGGTCTGGTGCAAGTGTGAAATGGGCCTTCCAGCATGAGAATAGGATTAATGTAGGTCTTGCACTCATGCGGCTTGCGTAACGTCAAAAGCTCGCCTCTTGAGACTTACTAACATTTTTCGTGGGAAGAAATTTTACTTTAAAGGAAGAAACTTTCGCAGGACGCATTCGCGGGAAAAAACTTTCGCGGACGAGCAATTTGGAATTTTTTTACGGGAAAAAACTTTCGCGGACCGATAATAATGTATTAAAAAACGATATGAAACCATGGATACAAATGTTGTAATTATTTTATCACACACACACAAAAAAAATACTATATAATATTCTTTGTCCATGATTATGTCTTTGCAATCTTCCGAAATTTCATCAGCCTTTTGAATGAAAATTATTTTTTCGTTAACAAAAATTAAAGTTTGCTTCTTTATCACCTTTGTTTTAGTTTCTAAGCCTTTCTTCTCAAAGCCATTTCTATAAACTCAACTAGTTAAACAAAAAAATTAAGACAACGATACTTTTTTTTTGCTTTTACTGAGTAGTTAAATATAATTAACATAAAAAGCCTTCACTGGGAACTAAATTTACAAAAAAATTTGCGGGAAAAAACTTTCGCGTACAACACGTTTTAGACAATTTCCCTGAAGAAACTTTCGCGGAAAGGCCCCCAAAACCGCAAAACTTTCTTCCAGCGAAAGTTTCTTCCTTTAAAGTAGTGAAATGGACAAAAATACGTGACATTCGCGAAAATTAATTCTCTTTAGGTATGTTATTTTTTTTATTTCAACCAAACCCACAACACTAGCACCCTGCTTCATTTAGTAACAAATCTTTTATTGCTTTGTCCTAAAGTAAATTTGTCGCAAAAACGTTTTAAATATCTTGAGGACGTGAATGAAGAAGCTTATTTCTCGAAGATGCTTATTATCGAAGTTCAAGTTAAAAAGTTTTTTTTTGAGAGACAATCAGATTTGATTCAGGCCTCTTAATGTCTCTTCTGTATGTAGGGCAACTGCAACTTTATTCCCAGCGTCTGTTGTCTCTTTTCTATAACCGAAGACGAACATGTCTTAGAAAAGATAGATGCCCTGGGGACGAGGTTGGGGCAACTGGTCCGGTGGTGACCACAAACGTAGAGTAAAACAATTCGGGTTAAATATTTGTGCACAAAAAAATGCTTATCTTCATTTAAGGCGGATTTTCACGAAGCGAATTGAACGGCGAATTGTATCTGAGCATGCGCAGTTTTGTTTATTTTGATTTTGCATCGAAATATTCGCTTCGCTGAAAAGTAGAAACAGTTCCTACTTTTTCGCGGCTAAAGATTTCGCTGCTACTTTTTGACCAATCAGAACGCGGTTAACTAATGTAAACAATGAATTTGGCGCCTAATTTATTTTGTCGTGAAAATTAAAAAGCGAATCCGCCGTCGAATTCGCCGTTCAATTCGCTGCGTGAAAATCCCCCATAAAAGCTAAAGATCTGCTGTTACCTTCTTTATTCCACAAACTTGCTTGAGGTATGAATTCTATGCCTCGATTATCCCTAAAATATTGAGAGTTATATTTCTCATATTTCTTTTATTTGGCAGCGTGTTCGGAAGAAATAAGAACAGCCAGATTTCTGTTTAAATTTTCTTTATTCTTACATAAAAACGTGTCTGTATATCTATAAATAAGTGAGCGCTCTTAAATAAACCGAAGAACTAACTTCAACCTGTACAAATTTTCGCAGAGAATTAATTCTGTTGATTTGTGTCTTTCGTTTTCCTCTGATTGCATAAGTCAGAATGATTAAATTTCACGGATAGGCGCTGCAAAGAAGTAATTTCCTTAAAATCTCACTTGAAACTTTATGGCGCGAAAATTTGTAGGAACAAAGTAGATCAAAGTGTTATTTGAATCCAATACAGTATACATTCGCTAATAGGAATTCGAACGTATGTTTAATTTGGTTATCACCTTAACAACATTTTCAGAAAATTCCAAAAGAAGTCCATCTAAATCCGAAAAAATTATTTATCTGTTCGGAGTAGCGAATGAATACTGTAAGTAAATCGTGTAAAAATTGTAAAAATTATAAATAATTATAACAACAACATAAAAATTATACCAGTGAAATTTACAGTGTTTAGCAACGAGTAATATTATGCACGTTTTTGTTTCTAAAAAAAAATAAGCAGTTTTTTTCAAAAATGTTCTTCACTTGTTCTAAAATTTTTGGTAGAAAGTCTTAGTTTGTATATAATTTTTTCTTCAAAAAAACGTGCAAAACACCCGAATTGCTATAATTTTATTCGATTGTGTGCAAAATTACAAAGTAGTCAACTAAATAAAAAAAGGCAATTATTCTCTTGACGCTGCGACTGTGTCCAAACAGGAAGTAACGAGTGCTGTCCAACCAGTTTGATGACTGAAAAAGAATCAGAAAATCGTAAAAGTAAGATATCTTGACATTATTTTAGCTTTTCGCCAATTTTCGCCATTAATTTATAAAAACTTCAAAGTCCACGATTGGCCAACAAACAATAAATTTAAACTCATACCTGGCACCACAACCCCGACCAGTGTCGCCGTCAAAAAACTCGTAAAACAAAATCTCATCCTTCCACGTGTCGTCTTTCCAATACTTCTCGTCGTTTCCATGACAAGGACGGCGTCCATTCTCGTCAGCAATAAATAACCGGCTGAGTCGTTTAGCTATCTCTGTGCTGGCGTCTTTTAGGCGGATAAAATTACCAGAACGAGTCGGGAATTCAACTTTAAAGCTATCTTTGTAGAAATAGTCATAACGTTCCAACGCCTTCATTATAACAAAGTTTACTGAAATGAAAAACAAAATTCTGATCGCTTAAGTTTCGCTTATTCTTTTTCTTTAATTAATTTTTCAACAGTCTCAGGTTAATACAATGTTAGAGTGTCGAATCAAAGTCGTTAAAAAATCTTGATTTTAGACTACGGAGTCATTAGGTTTACTGAAGTAGAATGTGAGAGCTTTTGTTATGGACAATAAAGCCTGGCCTCTCTTATTTCGAAGTGTGTAGGAAGGATACAAGCAGGATGCGAACAAAAAATCATACCTGGCATCCAGATAGGTCCACGCCAGTTGCTGTTTCCTCCGAACAAGTTACTGTTAGACTCCCCTGGCGTGTACGGCACAGAATAAGTTTGACCACCCAGGGTCAATTCGAATGGATGATCTTTGTGATACTTGGAGAGGGAACGAATACCGTACGGCGATAGAAACTCGTCCTCGTCAAACAGGTATTTTAATATTCGTTTAAAACGATTCGGCTGAGCAAACGATAACAAATAGTTGTAATCGGAGCCAGGAGCTTTAGCCATCTAGAAACAGAACACTGGTTAGGTCGTACTGGTACAGAGGCAGCACATTCGAATTGTATTCACTAAGTTACCGCTCCCTCCTATTCTTAGTCCGTCGTACCTCAACTGTAGCACCCGCTTGTGTAACATGTAAGCAAATAAAACAAAGCAACATGTATTCCTGAAGGAAATATAGCGAATTTATAGTAAGAGGCGAAGTGCAGTCCATAAGGTATTCGTGTTCTAAGAACGCTTGCTTTTCCAATACCCTTCAAACGCCTTACACACAAATATAAAGTCGTGGCTAATTATTTTAGCGGATCGAAATATTGAATCGCAGTTGTACATTTCTGAGATTTCGCTTCTCACAATTGTTATCAACTTAACCGCACTTACATTCTCTCGTATATCCTTCCTATTAGCTAAGAACCAATCTAATCGCTTCTTAAAGCCGGGCAATTTCTTCACCACGGAATCTTCGAGTACCAACACGGAGTAGAGAGGGATGAGTCCGACCATGGAGCGAATTCGACACGTGATGGATTGGTCGTCGCATCTCATCTTGTCGTAGTAAAAGCCATCTTCTTCGTCCCACAAACCGTTACCTGCGATATACCATATTTGTCGTAATTTTTGCGCGTAAATTTTTCTCGCATTAGGCAAGATACATTCTTATCAATGAACGTATGTTGGAAGTTTAAAATCTTCACAAAATAACAAGAAATAAGAAGTAGAATTTGGGGTTTTAGACAAAATATAGATTGGCACAGCGCTTGGTTTATGTAAAAAATAAAATAATATTTCCAGGCGCATTAATTTTTGCGCGTAATTTCTTTCCTAAACTTCACGAAAAAAGGAACATTATTGCACGAATTCTCGAAAATGAGTACAAAGAAAGTTACACACTTTCTACCAGGATGATGCTACCTCAGTTTTTCTGTAAATATGCTCAAATGGTAAAAAAAATTGTTTAGCTTTCACACGAACCAAAATGTGGAAGTGCATTCTGATATTAACAACCACCTAATAGCTTTCAAGGACACAAATCTTTTTTAACAACCAACTTACCTCCCAGACCGTTCATAGCATCCACAATCATGATAAAATGCTCGAAAAATTTGGACGCCATGTCTTCATAAGTCGGATCGTCCACAGCCAAATCAAGTGCGATACCTAACATCTTTAGACTGAAAAAGCCCATCCATGCAGTGCCGTCAGCCTAATAAAGATGACGGAACAACAAATTCTTTGCATGAACTTAAAACGTTTATGACATGTGTTAGCACAGCATGGAATTATACTTATCGTTTGCACCCTCCGGTGTGTTTAGCAAATTGAGGTAATTTTTTAAGAAAACGCCTTTCTTTGAAGGTGATGTAATTGCAAAAAATAGAACTGTTTGACAAGAACATGGAAAGCTTACAAAAATTAATAACATCCGCAAGCTAGTTTGAACGTAAGAATACTCACTTGCTCCAATTCGCCGCCATTTGGGAGAGGTTGAGATCGATCGAATACACCTAGAAAGCAAAAGATGACATAAATTTCCTCACTTAAACAAAAACACCAACAACAACGGTAACAATATTTTAGCTTGTTTAGTTACATACCGCATCGTTTGGTGAAAACATTTTTTTGCTAATGGAATAATTATCTTTTTTTATAACTTTGACTTTAAAGTTTTATTGTCAAAGTTTTATTGTGAACAACAACAACAATAACAACAACGACAACGACAACAACAACAATAACGACAACAAAAACGACAACAACAACAACAATAACAACAATAACGACAACAACAACTAGCAGCAACAACAACATCGACAATAACAAAATCATCAACAACAGCAGCAACCTACCGATGTTATCAAGTCCTAAAAAGCCGCCGCTAAAAATGTTCTTTCCATCCGGGTCCTTACGATTCACCCACCTAAAGGTAAACACAAAAAGGATATACGACAGAAAAATATACAAAACAAACACAAACAAAAAGCGAAATAATACTTGTACTAGACAAGTATCATTTCGCGAAATTAAAAACAAGAAAACGTCTTACCATGTAAAATTCAATATTAACTTCTGAAAACAGCGAGCAAGAAACACATTGTCTCGACTGCCCCGCTTTCCAGTCATTTTAAACACATTGTGTACCGCCAGGGCGTGCACGGGTGGGTTGACGTCATTGAAATTAAACTCGTAAGCAGGGATTTGTCCGTTAGGCGACATATACCACTCACGTAGGAACAGGAGGAGTTGAGATTTAGCGAAGGTCGGATCGATACGACCGAACGGAACCATGTGGAAAGCAAGATCCCACGTGGCATACTAGAACAAAAGAAAAATTTTGCTTACAAAAAAAAAAATAATTCTGCTTACACTGACAGAACTTTAATCCATCTCTTTTAACCTTATTTTAACAACAACAAAATTAGTACATGCTTTGGCAGTCAAACACCCTTCCTCGTTACTTTAATAGGTTTGCCACCAAATTCCTTGATATTCCCTGATTTCATGTAGCCACCGGAGGAAGGGAGAACAAGAAAACACAAAAATTAGACAAATAAATAGTTAACACTCTCGTCCTTAAAACAATCTACAAATATTAAGCAGCTGTTATACAGTAGTCACATCCACAGAAAAATAGTTAATCTGTTTTTAAGTAAAGAAGTATGACAGTAAGCTACTTCTTATATTTAGCAAGACTAAAAGCACTCCCAAACCATTCAAAATGATTACGAAGAAGCAACCAAGCAACAAAGTGCACAGGCAAAATGTATTTTCTAAATAAAGCAAAATTAAAACAAAATGTGTCCAAGAATGTAACAAAAGAATCTTTTTTCCAAGCGTTAATCTAACAAAATTATTAAACCATGGATTCTATTCTATTTTCCACTTATACATTTTCTCTTCTCAAGCAACACTTTAAGGGTAATGTCAATAATTTTTTCTCATTCTCTTCTGATTTGCGCTTAAGATTGTTTCCTTTAGAAAGAATAGCTTTAACTTTTACCAAATCATTAAGTGACTACCTTTTTTTTGAACACAATCTTCAAACTCTTAATTACAAACCTCACAAGTTTCGTACAGAACTTTTTGTTGGATCCTCTGTCCACGATTAAGAGTTAAATCAATTTGAAAACTTTAAAAAGATTCTTGTATTAATTGTTGATCTTAAGCTGTTTAACGTAAAAATGGTCCAAGTTTTTGAAATTCTAGTAATGGACAGTTAGATGCATCTCTTATCAGCTAAGCAAACGAATTACTGAAAGTAGCTGATTTAGTAGCTGCTTTATGTTTTGTGATGCAGTTTCAACATTTTTAAGAAGATAACGATGATTACAAATGTTGACTCTACGTTCAAACAAAAAGTCTTATCCACAAGAAAAAGCGAACAAACTTGGGAGGTTCACAGAAGTTCACGAAAAAAACACTGATTAACATTAATTTAAAAATTAAGACGTGGCTCTGATAAAATTCTGTCCTATTACCTGATATTCCCTGTTTTCCAAGATTTTCATGATCTGCTGGCAACCCTGTCTACATTAAGCTACAAAAAGTTTAAAAATATGCTCTCACCCACGGATACTCCCATTTATCTGGCATCGAAATAACATCGCGATTGAACAAATGCTTCCACTCCTTATTTCGCCCATCCTTTCGACTCTCTGGAGGAGAAGGTTGATTTGGATCTCCTTCAATCCAGTCTTTCACAATATAGTGATAAAACTGTTTCGACCACAAGAGTGAAGCGTAGGCTTGTCGTGCGACTTGCTGCTCTTCGGGAGTTAACTTGGCTGAAAGATTTAAAGTGAAGTTATTATTCAAAAGAATCCTAGTAACATCTTACGAAAACATCTGGGATTTGTAGAACAACATCGACAGTCATGGTCTTTTGGATAACTTTTAAGTTGTGATGCGCTACAACTGTGATAAGTTTAATTCTGTTTGGGAATGCTGAATGAAAGTTATTGAGGGGAGAAAAATGAACACCCTAGTACAGCTTAATGATTTTTTACTCTTCGTTGACAATGTTACACTTTGCAAACTGACCATGAGCTTGGTGAAATAATCGCCTATTTTTAAAGTTGCTAAGTAAAGGATTAAATCTTTCCTTTATTGTAATACTTCTTGGATATTACAACTATCAAAAGGAACCTGAGGCATAAAATAATGTTTGACTTATATTATAAGGCTTAAAAAGTTAGTTTTAAATTTTTTAAAAAGCTCTTTTCATTCTTAAGATATTATTAAGATATTATTGTATACCCCAAGTTCCCCTTTAAGCATAACAAAAAAAAGAACAAGAGAAACACTCACAAGATACTACCTTGGAGTAAAACTCATCCGTTTCAGATTTTCTTGCCGTGAAAACATCATCAAAGTTTTCCTTGGTGAACCAGGAATCCTTCAAAGTGTCACAGTTGTCGCGGTTATCGAGTTTAACTCGAATTTGATAGCTTTCTTTCGGTTTTAACGTTAGCTCGTAATGAGCAGTCACTTTCGTACCACGTTGATCAGGATTAACCGCATCGAGTTCTTTTTCTATAATGTATCGATGAAAAGCGTCTTTCACGTATTTAGTGTACTGCTCTGTACCATACAATTTCTACAATTAAAAAAATTGAAATAAAAAATTAGTTTCGCTTTAACAAAAGTATAATTTATAGTTTGACAGAGAGAAAACCTTTGCAACTTTAACTTACAGTGGCACTTGGAATTAATATTTTGCAAACTTTATTTGTTCTGACTAAAAAAACTTTTTTAACTTATTACTTTGGAAAACAATTTGCCCCGTATAATCTTACCCAGGTAAACAATAACTAAAGATTTAGCTAAAGAATGTTTGAAAAAATCCAAAAAATCAATTGTTTATAAAAAAAAAGTGTAATTGTTAAAAGTACCTCCATCTGTTTCTTAACAAAATGGTTAAAAAGGTGTTTAGCGTAAAAATAAATCAACACACACCAGAACAAATAAACTTTATCTATCAGCCTTTCTAATTTATACGGGTACTTGGCAACTTTAAAAATTTTAATTAAAAATTCTTTTATACAAGAATATTCCATATTGTGAAATAAAAAGAAACAGAAAAAAACAACACCGTAAATTTTGCAAAAATAATAATGGTGTCACACTTATGGATACAGCTCTTTTAATAAATTTTAGTCAAAACTTATGGTGTGAATTCTTATTAAAGAGTGGGGGGTGAATATTTTGTGTCTCAATTATTTCAGTCGTTTTTATATCAGTGATTATGAATTGTTAGAAGAACATCTGCTCCATATTAAATTCACCCAACAAAAAAAGCATTGCAAAAGGACAACCATTACCTGTGAATTGGTCTCGTTTTCAGTAAATAAAAGTTCAGGTGGTTTACCATCTTGTCCTACATCCCAATAGAATTTGGATTTGTTTAGGCTCTCGTGCTTACACAACACCTCAGCATCACCTGATTTTCTAATCTGGGGCTTCATCGTGCAGCCTTCGTGGAGACAACCCCATATCCAAGTGTTTCGATACCACAGTGTGGGTAAAACGTGTACTGTGGCTGTGTCGGGTCCTCGGTTCGTCACAGTTATCAAACCTAGAACCTCATCAGCAGAGCTTTTCGCATATTCAGCAGTGACATCAAAATATTTGTTTTCGTCGAACAATCCTATAAAAATTGTTATTATTAACACACCAACTTAAAAAAAAAAATTAGTTAAATTTGATAAAATTTTACAAGGTAAGCTTCCTGAAATCAAGCTAATCAGCTCTAACAATCAAAAATTTAGGGGAAAAAATGTACCAAAAAATGTTTTGGGTGTCAAAAATTGAGCATTAGAAGGTGAGCCAAAATATAGATCTATGTTTTCTATAGTTTAAAGGTTAAAATCTACTTCACAACAGACCACTCAAACTAAATTATTTTTGTACCAACCATGGACAGGACTACACAAAGAAGTTGTGAGATGGGCTTAAGACTTATTTGTATACCAAAAAAGTAAATAGAGTTGATAAGTGTAGAGACTTGATAGTTCCTGGGGCAAAGCCCAGAGGCAGACTGAGTAAGACTTGGGAGGAGGTTATAAGAACAGACTTGATGCAGATCTAACACAGCCTAGATCAGATGGCAGACATGGCGCGTGGCCTTGTGGTTATGGAGTTCGCTTCGTAATCACAAGGTCCGTGGTTCGGTCCACAGCGCGGGCATGTTTAGCAAGTGCCTTTGCCACAGCTACGGGTCAACCCATACCATGTGAGGGAAATTGGGTAGGTATTGCCGGTGTATACTTAATGTATACATTCAGAACACAGGACCCACATTGATAACAGTGTTTCCAACACTGAAGTGGCTATCCTGTATAAATATTCGGAATAATAATAATAAATAATAATAATAATAATAATAATAATAATAATAATAATAATAATAATAATAATAAAAAGATTGGAATAGTGTCATTAATATACCCCGTCCAACCTATGCTATCATGGAAAATGGATGTTAAGCTGAGGATGATGATGATGATGATGATATATCATATGCATCTAAGATTAATTAAACTTGATTCTAAAAACGTGTTGCCTATTTCTTACATGGAAAATTCACAATCATAAACAAAGGGAGAGTTAAAGTAAAAGAAAGCCAATTGAATTCAAAGTTGTGATTAACCATACTGAAGGCTGGCATTACTGACCTGTATCAAGCAACTCGAACTCAGGTTTATCAACACCTCTACTGCGATTTTCATTCACCAGCCAAGCATAGGGATACTCATTTTGTGGATACTTATACAGGGCTCGCATGTAAGAGTGAGTTGGAGACGAGTCTTGATAATAATAGAGCTCCTTAACATCTTCGCCATGGTTGCCTAGAAAAACGAGTGCAAGTAAAATTAAGTTTAGGTTCAACTAAAGCTTCCACTCTATAATATATTCTAAATGCAGTCTGATTTGCCCCTCTTTGCTAACTAGTACTGGAGAAAAATGCATGTAACACACAATGATATCACTTGATAAATATATGGTCATTTTTCAAGCACTTTTAGATTTTCTCCATTTTAAGCTGTTTTCACGATTTTTGCTAATAATTTTTAAAATTTGCAAAATCTCGATATCCAACAATGGTAGAAATGGGAAGTATATTATAAAGTATTTAAACAGCGAAAAACATGAATCAAACGTTGTATCATAGCTAGACAGAAATTTAACTTAACCTTAAAAAATTAAGTAAAATACATTACTTATCAAACAGTTTAACAAGACTAACCTAAAAATTATCTGATAAACCAGATTGCATTAACAACACTTACCTTCTGAATTAATTAAACCAAAAAGTCTTTCTTTTAATATAGAGTCCTTTGTATTCCAAAGACTCAAACCAAAACAAAGACGACATTGCCGGTCTGTAAACCCAATCAACCCATCTTCACCCCACCGATAGGCTCTTGACCTCGCATGGTCATGACTGAAATACTCCCAGCTACAAAAAAACAGAGCACAAATTCTTAAACACAACTTCCATGCATCAAGTACTGGGAATATGGAAAGTGGAAAAGATTCTCAATGTATATAACAGAAGTAAATTTTTAAACAGGAATACACCTAATAAAATAAATAACTGTAAGTATAAACAATGTTCTCTTTTCACTTCTTGTGTATAAATTCGGTTCCCTCATTGAAATAACTTCTAATGGAAGCAAAAGAATTTTTTTGGTATGGTTATATTGAAAAGAGATCTGGAAAGTCTGGAATTTAACTTCAGAATTGTAAGAGACTTTTTGGTTGGCTAGCCAAAGAAGTAATTCTTTTGTCTTGTCGATTTAGATAAAAAATTATGTTGCATGGGACCAGTTTAAGAAGTGTTTCGTTGTTGTATGGTAGTGAGACATGGGCAGTGGAGCATAAAAATCTTGATCATATATAGAAGGGAATGGTTAGGTTGATGTGTAGGGTTAATCCAGTGCTATCCGTTATTTCTCAATTGTAATTTATTCTCAATTTCCACTTTATTTAACTCAAACCAAACATAGGATTAAAATCTTTTTTAAAAACATGATAGCATGTGTTCTTTCTCTTAAATAGAAGTATATATGGATATCAAATTTTTATAGATAAGGAATCCGTAACTGCTTGGCAAAAGATTACGCAAGACATTGCATTGGGTTATGCGATAACGATCTGCTGTTGTGAATTAAATTGTTTTAAAGCATCTAAGAAGATGAAATTATTTCTTTTCCGAGCTGCTCATGAGTCCCAATCTAAATCTAATAGTCACCGCTTTAAATTTTTTATTACACACTTATGTATATACAACACCAGTTAAGACAGAAAAAAACCCAGAAGTAAATTAAACAGAAAATGCAGTTGTGTGGAAACCTAGCTTAGAACAGTTTATCAAAATAATGAAGTTTTCAGTATAGCAGCGCTAAGAAAAATAAAAAAAAAATAAATAAAATAGAACTCTGATTTAATTAAGTCTAATTTTTCAGGCATTTTAATTATTCATAATCTAAAGGAGTGAACAGCAATAATATAAAGAACTAGTCGATAAGGCCCGTGGAGAAATCCACTTAGGCAGAAGCGCAATGAAAAATAGGTTGTTTTAGACGTTTTGCTGACGTCAACAGTGCATATCCTAAAAAAATAGTTAAATTTAGTTTGTTCCTTGATTGTAATGTGTAGAGGTTGAAACGCTGATCAAAATAATGTATAGGATCAGGTTTTTGATGAGCGGTTAATGAGATAAAAGGGTTTAAAAATTTTGCTGATGTCAGCAAAATCCCTACCCTTTGTAGGTTTTTTGATGACGTCATCAACCTGTCCATTTCGAAACGGATTTGGTAACACAGGTTTGGAAAACTTACCCAAATTGGTCCTAGGTGGTCCCTAGTTACCCACGCGGTGAAAAATAATTGACGTCACCACATCGTTTCCAAGTTATTTAGCCTCAAAGTTTTAGGTGCACTGTAATGGCTTCATTAATTCAATATAGGATATTGACGTTAAAGTACTGTTATTGACATCGCGCCGTTACGTCAGAAAATTTAACATATTAGACATAAGTTTTTTGGCAACATCAAAGGAAAATGACGATATCCACTTTGCCTGTTACAAACAGACACAGTCTCTGTATTATTATAAGAGATAAGTAGTTACTATTTCCATTAAAGAGAAATTTCTTAAAAAATAACTTGGTTTATTATTCGCATGTATATTTTTAAGGTCATGGATAAAAACTTTCAATTCATTTTAATTTTCATGTTTGACATAAAAATTAAAGTAAAAAAGCAGAAAAAAAAGAAAATGCACTGCTTTATAAATAAATTACTTTGTACGTCTACCAAAGACCATAGCTCTAAACATGCACACAAATACAGGGTGGTGAGTAGTACAGAAATATAGTCACTTGTCACGTGATTAAAATAAGCCAATTAAAACAACATAAAGAAGAAGCGATACCAAACAACAAACATAATACACTGCAGGTAATCTTTCTTTTTTCTAGGATTATTTTATATAAAAGTTCTGTTTTCCAGAAGTTATTGCTATGAAAAATGGCTATATTCCAGGGTTTTCAGATATACAAACTCATTCTTTTTAAATTTTAGGGCATCTTCAGGCAAAAACTTTTGTTATATATATAATACTTTTTTAAAATTAACTCAGTAAAGCAATTAGGAATTACAGACAAACAAATTGTGGAGAGGGGTTATCCTAAGCCAGCACAGAGCAAAAGAGGTTTAATTGTCATTTTTGGTATACAACATCATACGCATGGAATGCAATTTGTAAATTTGGGAATGGATCAGGATGCCGGGTAAGAAAATAATTAAGTAAGGCAGGACAGATAACACATGCTGCTAGTAATCATAACAAGGTAATCACACCAAAATGCTTGCCCAAGGCAAAGAGGGTAATTTCCTAAGAGTATGCACGTTTTGGTTGCCCCTCACAAGTTTATGTCCTCATGGATCATAATATTGTGAATGGTTTCCAAGGCATGACCCAGATCTCTTCATGCATGAATTACATACTCATATCCTCTATTCACGAGGTACATTTCACAACTAATTATACATTTAACTATCACTTGTAATTAATGATTAATTATTTAGTTTATTAATTATATACTTTTTTAATAATTTATTCTCATGCATGAAGGATATTGTTTCTTTTCCACTTCAATCACTGAGGTACACTGGTACACTGCACTTCACTATAAACCGATAATCACATATGGTGTCGTCTGCACCCAATAAACATGTGTTATCAATAATCATGAGCTAAAGGTGGAATGCACAAGCTGGTCCAGTATTGGCCCAGTGTGTGTTACAACATAATAATAATATCAGGATTCATTAAAGGGCCTCACACACGCATCTGTCCAAATGTTATATGGCTGACGTAGGAAGCCCGACATCCCCAAATTTCCCCAAATTAGTGTGGGTATTGGAGGAAAAAGTCAGTCATTAAGAGTACCGACTTATATGTGTCAACAACATACATACATACAAAGGAGCCTAGATACACGTAAAACTGTACAATAGCTATAAAAAGCAAATAACAGTCTATAGCCAAAATAAACACAAAGTCATAATACTTGACATATAAAAAATCCATATTACGACACGAATTGTGTACGTAACCACAGGACCTAGTCTAGCAATTATAATACAATAAATAACAAAGATCACTCTGTAAATTTAAATGGATCGAATGTCCCACAACTTAGGCACGTCATTGAGGTTGGCCATTTTAGAACACCACTGTGTTAACACTTTATTGGGAAGATGGATATATCGACGATAAAAGTCGCTGGACCACCTGCCTAAGATCTTAATGGCAGAGTCTGGAATACCGCAAGATGCTGTGGCAGAGGTCCCACCAATCCTAAAGCTTTGCGTATTGAGATCGGGCCCATTTACACTAATTTTTACAAAGGCAGAACCTAACTTCCTAGTAACAAATTCGCCGTTGGAGAGAACAAACCAAGGACCCTGATGAGTACCTCGGTACGCAAGAAATTGCGAGAAAGCTTTGACAGGACACAAATCACCCTTAATCCTCCCAAACCTAATTTGAAATGTTTTCCTAAAGGGATCTGTTTTAGAACTTTTGATACTCATGTAAAGAGTATTGTTGCAAGGTGAGAAGCTAAACTCGGATGGGGACAAGTGAATATTGCGATCAAAATTGGTTTTGGAAGGGCAAACATATTCCGAAACTCTTAACAGACCAAAGAAGGCAAACAAAATAAGGCATTGCCACATAGCTTTGTCACAAAATGAAAAACATGAATTGTTGATAAATCTTAGCATTTCATGTAGGTGGGAGGGCGTGATTGGCAGTCTCTGGCGGCTTACAACATTCTCAGTTCGCCGGATACCCCTCATTACGTAGTACAATTTTCCCATGTCAGATATCTTTTCGGAAAATCCACAGATTAGACTTTGGTACTGTATCCCGCACAAGTACACCTTAATAGTAGCATATTTGACCCGCATTGACATAAAAGTGACATAGAGCTGAAGGTGGGATTCAATGAGCCGAAACAATCGGATAGAGGCGTGGTGGCAAAACATTCTGTAGGATGAGAGTCCAGAACGGTAGGTAAGTCGGGTGTTTGGCGATAAAGCAGCATCGAAGAGGTAATTCATTGTCACACTAAGCATTCGGAGATTGACGAGGGGATAGGAGTAGGAAGCTCTTCGGCGTATGGGCACTGCTCTTTGAACTTTTTGACCTGTAAACGCGAAAGTAGGTCTGCATAAATATTAGAAGTGCCACAAATGTGGCGCATCAGCAAATTTATGTTGTGATTTGTCGTAAAATAAAAAACAAGCGAACAAGTTTCATGATGTGCTCACATTTGCACGAACCAGTACTCCATATGCGGACAATGGCCTCGTTGTCTGTAAAAATGATAACCTGGGTATCAGACCACTTCTCACCCAGAAAGGATAAAGTTGACTAAGGGGTCGTCTACAAATTTCGTATGATATTTTATACGAATATATACGAATTTAATTGCTTTTAATTCGTATAAAAATCGTATACAATTCGTATAGTGTTAAATAGTTATACGATTTTTAAAAAATCTAATACGAATTTTATACGATTTTCATACGAATTGTCATACGAATTATATTCTCTTTTATACGATTTTCATACGAATTGTCATACGAATTATATTCTCTTTCATACGAATTGTCATTCGAATTATATTCTCTTTTATACGAATTTTCATACGAATTATATTTCGTTTTTACACTTTTAAAATGCGATCTAACAAAAACACTTCTATCGCCATTTTTCGTTTTTAAACTTTTAACATGCGATCTAAAAAAAACATTTCTATCGCCGTTTTTCGTTTTTCAACTTTTAACATGCGATCTAAAAAAAACATTTCTATCGCCGTTTTTCGTTTTAAAACTTTTAAAATGCGATCTAAAAAAACATTTCTATCGCCGTTTTTCGTTTTTCAACTTTTAACATGCGATCTAAAAAAACATTTCTATCGCCGTTTTTCGTTTTTAAACTTTTGAAAATGCGATCTAAAAAAAACATTTCTATCGCCGTTTTTCGTTTTTCAACTTTTAACATGCGATCTAAAAAAACATTTCTATCGCCGTTTTTCGTTTTAAAACTTTTAACATGCGATCTAAAAAAAACATTTCTATCGCCGTTTTTCGTTTTTAAACTTTTAAAATGCGATCTAAAAAATATTTTATTTTGAAACTCATATACGAATTTAATACAATGTCAAACGATTTTCTTTTTTTTAAAACCATACGCATCTAATTAAAATCTCATACGAATTTTTTGTTAAACTCGTACGAATTTAACTCATACGAATTTAATTTAAAACTCATACGAATTTAATTTAAAACTCATACGAATTTAATTTAAAACTCATACGAATTTAATTTAAAACTCATACGAATTTTACACGAATTTAAAAAAATTTCATACGAATTTAATTACTGTATGGCAAAAGAAAATTCGTATATCATATACGAATTTTTTTTATACGAATTGCTACGAATTTTGTAGATGACCCCTAAGACCCGATTGGGATGTAAAACTAATAATTTGCCCAATAATAAGACATTTAACAGGAGTGAAAACAAAGGACTTAATCGGAAAAAAAATATTGAGTACTTGGCTGAGAGGGCCTAAATGAGCAACGGTGCCCTGGGTGGTTTTTAGAGCAATGGGGGCACTTGTGTGAAAAGGGACATGTATTGGAACATGACATGCCTCTATTGAACCGCCAGCACACCCTGGGAGTTGATGGAAATCGGACCTGGTGGAAGCCGCTTGCAGGAAAATGCTGGGAAGCATTCCGAAACGCGGGGCCTAACCCACCTGCACTGGAAGACCGGGGGCAATTTGTAGCAAATTGTCCTTGCTGATCACAACTAAAACATGCGTAAGAAGTTCTTGTGGAGGTGGAGGAGGTGTACAACTTAGTTAACAATGGAGCCCCTCTTAAGTGTTGGGTAACGAGCAAATTGTCAAGTTGGTCCCATCTCCTCAGAGAATCATTAGTTAACTTCAGCCGATGCAGTTTGTTGAAGGCACACACAGCGGAGAAGACGTATTGGTTGGCAAACTGGGTGACTAGAGTTTGATAGGTGACCAGCTGTGTGGCAAGATGGGGATAAAAATAAATAAGGCAACGTAGATAGTTGCTCCATGCCAGTCACCAGGAAGCAAAGACCTTAATCCTAGACCTACCAGAGACATTCCTGCTTAGTGAGATTCGGGGGACTGCATCTGCAGTTCTGACATTGAGATCGTACTCGCCTCGTCGTCCGGGACAAACGACGAATTTAAGGATGGTGGGAGGAGTAGTTCCAAATTAACATACTCCAAACGCTTAATTTTCTACAAAACAGCCTTAGGTACTGCAGGCGGCGAAGGTACAGAACATTGGGCTTGGGGGGATGTGAGAAGACAACAAAGGGCCCTCAATGTGCACAGCTTCATCTGTAGGCTGAGGAACCGCAACAGCATCCGCGCCATTAATCTCCAACAACCTCAGTTCTTTATGGCTAAAATTGGACTGACCCATGTGTCATGTATTTATTGACTTGTATTATTAAGCGAGGCAAAACAGATGCATGTTGACCTGCGGCAACTGAGACAATGCTCTAAGCAGATATAATCCAACATGGCTACCTATTAACTGAATCAGAAGTGCCTTATTCTTGAGGTACAGTACTAGATCAGAGCCCAAGTGGTATCTATCATTATACAGGACAGTTAGAAGGTATACTGAAGTCACCACAATTAACATGAGCTAAATATTCATTTAGCTCCATTTACATTTCTTGCATTGAAAATCGATGTTTATTATTATAAGTTACAAATATAGAAAAATTTTAATTTTATGACAAACATCTAATAAACACACAAACAAACAAACTTCTGTCTATGAAAATTATCATTCAACTCAATCCTTACCATTCTCCATTAGGGGAATAATCCTCTCTTACTGTTCCCCATTGTCTTTCTGATAGATATGGCCCCCATCTTTTCCAATTTTCTTTTCTATCATCATCTTCTTTGAGCCTTGTTATCTCAACGGCATCTTCATTCCAGAGCACAGGCCAAACACTTTTCTTTTCATCACTCATTTGTAATCTACTATATACAAATCCATTAAGATTATGTTTGAAAATAAACAATGGATCACAACAGTCAAAGAAACGCAAAACTAAAACATTATATATATATATATATATATATATATATATATATATATATATATATATATATATATATATATATATATATATATATATATATATATATATATATATATATATATATATATATATATATATATATATATATATATATATATATATATATATATATATATATATATATATATATATATATATATATATATATATATATATATATATATATATTAAACAGAGAGTTGTCTGTACTCTTGCTAAAACCCTGGAAAAAATATGTAAAAAAGAGGACAGAATTTCGAAGATTTCAACCAAAACTCTTAATAAAGAATGCTGTTTCTATCTAAGTAGCATGCACTCTGGATCAATTGTCAGTTTTCACTGCAAATGTAACACTTAGGATCTTGGTTATTTAGTTAGATTCAAACTCTTAAAGGGTGCTAATTTTTGCTGACGTCAGCAGAACCTCCATATTTATGACATTTTTGGTCATGGAGCAGATTGTGTCATAATGCAAACATTGTGAAAAGTGCAGCTAGCGCATTTTAGATAGATAGATGTTGTTTTACTTGGTCTATACACCCTTGCCAAAGTAAAACTTTTACAACCTACCCTCTTTGGCCAAGTGATGCTGTATGTCTATTTCAAGAAGGAGCTAAAAAACAAAAAATTCAATAATTTTTCAAAAAAATAAATTAAATCTAGCTAATTTGCTCTGTAAAGCAATGCTACAAAATTGCACTAATTTTTTTAAAAACTGTAAACATTATGTGGGCATTGTCAGCATATTTTCCATCTGCCTAAATCAAAACTAGCATTATATAAGCAAATTTCCCAATATGATGCAGCGTTTGTCATTTGTAAGTGTGACAAAAAGTAAATTTGAATAAAATGTTTTAGGTTTTTCTAAGAGATGCTACATCAGAAAGAAACTAATCATTATCATAACTGAATTATTTATCCACACCACATATATTTTCAATATAGGCAAAGTTATTTTGAATTTATGGTTGAGGGGAGACTAAACTTTAAGAGGGGTGTGGCTAAAATTTGAGAGGGGTGTTGCTAAGACCCCTCTGCATAATATGCAAAATTCATAAAATATAGCTAGCTAGCTAGCTTTGGCTAGCATTAAGCTAGCTAGGATCAGTTGACAGCACGGTATTGACACGTATTCTTATCTCCCCTCAGCTAGCTAGATGTTTTGTTCCACCACGTCCTTCTTCCACACAAATCCAGACAAAAAACAACACAAGACCTCTTTGATCCTCCGAAGTTCTGGTGTGAAAAATTGCGCCCACTCAAAAATTAGGGCGCTAAGTGAATGTAAGGCAACCTCGACCCATCTCTTTTTTTATCATCAGCCGTGCGACCAAACTGCTGTGTGTGTTGTGTTACGCTCCAAAAAAGAAAAAAGAAGAAAAAAATTGTTAAAGGAAAAATAAGGCGCTCTCAAGGATGTCAGGGATCGCGCTCGGAAATAAAAAAAGTATTTGCAAAGCCCCACATAGATAGAAAGGATAATCTTTCTAAGCATTTATCCTAAGTTAGAAAATCACATCATTGGATAGCCTAACAGCTGTGTTTTATGTTAACTTGTTCGAGAGATGAGCACGCACTTATCAGAATCTTTTTGCGGAATTATTGATTCAGTAATTATTTTCCTTAAATAGCATGCTATTACTAAAACTCAGGCCGACTGTTCTTATTTTTGAGCCTCTTTCAACCTCGTCTGTTCTTATTTTTTTAAATAATAAAAAACAACTTTGAAATTTATCCTCACTTACGGTTTTTTTTTCTTCCTAAAATTTTTCAAAATTCAGTGTTTTTCGAGCTATATACATCAATTTTTTTTCTCAAACCAGCGCAATTTGATGGTATTTGACAAAAAATGGCTCAGTGAACGAAAACTCATACCAAGCATGGCGATTATATTCAAACTTTGATTTTTTGTCGACTACTGTTTGTACAAAACTGTTTTGAGTAAAATTTTCTTACATATTTAAACTTTCTTGTTTGTGACAAAAATGTCACAGAAAACAAAATAAACGAACTGGACAAGGTGATGTCAAATCTGACCTCGGGTTAATGATAGCAAACACAATCTCGATAAAAGGGAGAAAAAAATAACGATTGGAATTTTGTCTAAAAAAGAAAGTATTGGTAACAAAAAGTTACTCTTTAAATATATTGATCAAATAACTGTACATAAAAAATATTGTAGATACAAAAACAGAAAAAGATATATACTCTATGATAATGGAAATCATCTACTAGTTACAATAACATCTATAATATCTCCATCATCTAAATCCAGATCAACCGGGTTGCTATTTGGGTCAATATTATCTCCATCAAACTTGAAACAAGTTTTTCTCGCTAATGTCTTTTTTTCTTTGCAGTATGTTTGAAATAGTTTTTCCAAAACATCATTCTAAAAGTTTTTAAAATGTTCGTGAAAAGACAGAATGCGAAAAATAAATAACTCTTATATTAATATTAATCCCACAAAAACGAATTTGATAACTATTCCAGTAGGTTTAGAAAATTGCAAATATTTACGGGATAAATATTCGTGAGTTGTCAAACCATTTTTTGAAAGGAACGAATCTGTTTTGGAATTGGAGGTGTTTATAAAAACGGTAAAACGAACCTAAAAAAGAAATATTTTTTACCAAAGGTATCAAACTCAACAAACTACCATTCACAGGTTGAAACCGTCTACCCTCCACAAGTTGTAACGGTCGAACTACAGTCTACAGGTTAGGAAACGTTGAAATACCGTCCACATGTTTGGAAACGTTGATATACCGTCCACATGTTTGGAAACGTTGAAGTACCGTCCACATGTTTGGAAACGTCGAACTACCTTCAACAGGTTAGGAAACTTCGAACTACCGTCCACAGGTTAGGAAACGTCGAACTAGCATTTTGTTAATATGATTTTTTGGCTGTTTAGTTTCCACCGTTGTATTTTACAGACCGGAATATACCATAACCAACTTTATGGTTTTCTTTTTTTAGGATTTGTCGTTAAGAATATACTCCATGTTAAAACATGGGTGCTTCCCTTCTGACTCTGCAAAATTTCGACCTTTCACCTAACTACTTATCACAGGCTGCAGTCTGAAGGGAAAGAACGCCCTACCTTTGAAATAGTGTAAGCGTCTCTTTGTCTTCCTTGCTGTAATATAACAGATATCTTCTCCTCCTCTATTTCAACAGAATCCAAATATACAACGCACTCTACAAAACGAAGCAACAGACAAGGGTGGAATTGAGCATGATACAAATCGGTAGTTACAAACTAGGTACACCCTGAAAAGAGAACACTTTCATAGAATTCTTTTATAGGGTTTTGTAAAATTCATTCAATGTTCTTATACAAGCAAGCAAATAAAAGTGTACTGAAAAGTACTGTAAATAACCAAATAACTGGCCCTGTCTATAATCACCCTAACTGCCACAGCAGGTTGTCACTGAGGGGTATTTAACTAAATACGAAATAACTATATCTGAGGTCTTCTATTTCGATGACTTGCATCAGAAAGCAGTTAAAATTAGTTGCTTTTTCTTTTATAAGAAAATGCTTTATAAGAATATCAGGATTGGATTTCAGCTTTAAGCAATAGGTTTTTGTTAAGAATAATAAAATTAAAAAAAATAATGACCAGCCTGGTTAGAAATTTGGTATTCTTATAAAGAAAAACATGGAAAGTGTTTGCTGTTGTTTTCTTCTTGTGAGTGAAATTTAATAATTGAATTTTTCACCCAGTCGAATAAGCGCCAAAGTCAGGAATACTGGCCTGGGTGGCTATTCTGTCATTTATGAAAGAAAAATGTTTAAATTACTTCAAACTCTAACTCATGTTAAGTATGTTGAGGCTAAACAACACGTGATGATGACAACGTACCAATAATATCAGCAACTGTTTCATTGATTGTTTCTAACGTGTCTGTAGGTTTTATATTGCAGTTCGCCAAACTTAACGACACTCTTTCAACAGCCACATTTTCCGACGTTGCGATTTGTTCGAACAGACTCTTAAGAGGTTCGCTCTAAAATAAATATACATATAATGCTAAAAACCTCTGAAACACATAGATTTGTTTTAAGAGTCATTAAACGTAAACTGATACGAGGTTCATGAATAAGAAAATTAATGATGCACATAACATAAAATTGTCTCACTCAGACAACTGGAAAATGCCACATAAAAAGTTCTCTCAGAAATACACTTGAAGATTATCCAGTTAAAAATGATCCTTTTAGCAAAGATCTCAGCCATTACGCATGGAGTAAAGATCTCACATAAGTTAAAGAGATGCACAACAGCTTTATAGGTAACAAAAACATATGCTCAGCATGAATGGCAGTGTGTCAACTTTCTCCACTTTATGGACGCAACAATGAGAAGTCACATTAGGCATAGAGAAAAAACAAAAAGATGAGATGCTATATGCTGATGCAAGCCATACAAGATTATAAACTATATTAAGTGTTATATTAGATTTTCTAATTCTTAGTGTTATTAATAACATGGCATCAACCATGTTGTCTGACGACTTTTCTTGATAATTTTAAGACTTTTGAGGGTTTTTTACTTAGTATTTGCCATATTTCAAGCTTGTAAAATACACAAAAAGAAAAACCTCTAGGTACAATCAAGGCAAATATATAACAAATAATAATTATATAAAAAACACACAAAAGTTGCAAATATCTCCGAAAAAATTGCATGCACAGCAGGCTACGAGAGGCAATGTATTATAAAGATTTAGACAGAAGACCTTTAGAAATATTCAATGTTTTGGCATTTTCAGGGGAAATAATGGATATATTCAAAATGTTTATTTTATTTTAAGGGTTGGGAGATAACTGTGATAATGTAAACTTTCTGTTAGTACCATGGTGAAATAAAAATACAGTGACTTACTCTTGAGATTTCATACTTTTTAATGATGCCATGCAAGCGGACTTTTACTTTTTCTGATCTGTCTTTACTAGGAGTGTCCATTAGTTCCACTGAGAGGTTTGGTGATGATACAACTTGCTCTTTCAACCTTCGTAAGAGGCGCTCAGTGGGATCACTGGAATTAAATTAAAAGTAAAAGAGAAAATGTCTCTTTCACAAGTTTCCTTTATTAAAAAAATTAAGCCAACAACAATTTTATGGAATTTACACAGTAAGATCAGAAAGTTTCGCAGCAAGAAAGTGTCTTGAATCAGCCCAACCACAAAATTTTTGGTATTACGCAGGAACAAACTTTTGTGGATGGCCGATTTTAAGATATTTTGACGGATAGAGTCTGTCCAAAAAATTTGCAGGAACAAACTTTTGCGAGAGAAGAAAAAATGAGGGTAAAATTTTTTTATTTATATTCTTAGTCAATCTCTATAACAGTGTGTTTTTTATATTTATTAAATCAAGCAAACAAAACAATTTTTATTATGATGTGTATATAGCTAGCTATGTAGTTAAGAATCGTAGCTAAGAATTTATCTGGAGATAACTTATCGTGTTTTAACTGGATAATGTTTTATTAACATAAAGTTCTTGTTTTGATTTGATTCTTTCATATGCGCCCTCACAAAAGCACAACTCATATTTGGTTTTTCTTTTTGCATATTCTTTTGAAATAAATTCTCACGTGCAGAGCATGACAGCTTGCATACAAAAATATGTATTTTTTTAGAAACCAGCACATGTCCAGAGCAATAAAAATGGTTAAAGAAACTTTAAAGCATGCAGAAGTTTGATATTTAAATAAAAGTTCAAAATCTCTTCACCTTCAGGTTCTATGTATTGATTGTAGTACCTTATATAGATTTTACCAGGTACCTAATTTTCAAAAAAAAGTGGAAAGTCAATTAATGTTTCCAAATAAATTATCTAAAAATGGTTCACAGGAATAAACTTTCACGGATGACAAATTTTGTGGAATTAACTTCCACGGATGACTAAACACGCTAGGCCAAAACAAATGAAACCACAAAACTTTCTGGCCGTAATACTTTCTGACCCTAAAGTATCAACATTATTCCTGCTGGGGATGGTTTTGACTTTTTTCTTTCTTTCTTTAACTATTTTTTAAGTTACAAGCAAAATACAAGCAAAATTTTTATAAAGCTTTTGGACTTTTTAGCATATATATATTGTTACATCATTTTTTAGTTTGAATTAGGCTGTCATATTTAATTTAAAAGTTCCTACACTGTCAAATGCCACATTCAGGATTTTGCCAGTGGTATTTCAGTGTTTTAGTTAGATAAAATTTCTCCAAGGACGTGGAGGCCAAGTTAGGTCCTCAACACTGCCATAAAAATTAATAATTGCAGCCATATCACAACATTTTTTAAATTAGTAATGATAAAAAATTTAAAAAAACTATTTAACAAGAATGGTTTTCTACACAATCAATTGTAGTTTACAGTATAACACATCCAAAAATCGCAAATTTACACCACACATACTGTGAAGGACGTTCATCTTTTGAAATTGGGATCTTCTTGCAAGGTGGAGGTGGTGGGGATGGTGAAAATAGATCTGCACCTAACCTATAAAATAATACATGCATCAGTGAAGAGGTGTTATATTTATATATACAGCTTACATAATGGAAGACTGTATTGTTCGCTTCTGAATTTAAATACGAAATAAATCAATTTCTAATACCTTGTATGTATATACAAAAACTTGACTAAATAATTTTAGTAAAATTAGCGATTTCAGTCTTTTTTTTCTGTCGCTAAATTAGTTCAAAGAATATTTTATTCTTTGAACATGCAGCCCTGGAAAAAATATTTAGGGAAATGTTACTAATTCAACAGTAAAAATTTGTATGGATACAAAATTGTTTTGACTGGCATACAAAATGTTTTAGAAAGAAATATTTCTGGATTGTGCATGCACAAAAGCATTTGCATGATGCCAACAACAGTTAATACACTTGTGACAACATCATAAAGAAATCCTTTAAACTTAAAAAAAGGATAGTGAAGAAGTCCATAATGTTTACCTCCTAACAAGCTAAAAAACAAATGACTATCATCTAAATAAGCTCATTTGTTCAGCCATCAACATACCTTTTATCACATTTAATTTTCATTGACTCAGCATCTGAAATGTTATTTAATTCTTCAGTAACATCTTCATCATCGCTTTTGCTTGATGCTGAAGAGGACGACTCTGACTGTGATAATATATCTGTCTTTGCTGTTTTTGGAGCTTTAAACGTTAATTTTAACTTGTTTCCATAGCTAAACAAACCACTATCACTGTCCTCATCACTACTCATATCTAAAGTCACACAGGTGAATGAGTTTTCAGCGAGCTAAGTTCATAGCAAAACTTTTTTTTGGACGGGCGGGTTCGCTTCACAATACGGATTGTCATAATGTAACGTAATCATGTTTTTGTAGTGAAACCTTCATAAATACAAGACTGGATTTCTTAAGGAATTCTATTTTTTTGTAGTTAAATCTTTAATTTTTTTTAGAAACTGCTTAATTTTTGCCATTTAGTGACATTTTAACGCCGTTTTGCTTGTAAATTCTGGTTAATTAAGATTTTTACTGTGAAGGTTTGCCCGTGAAAAGTCCACTTTGTACCTCAACGGAGAGCATGAAGGAGAACATTCCAACCGCAGGAATTCTGTGAAAGTGTGACAAGTTTTTTGTTGGTGTCCCAACTTAGCATGTTGTAGCTATAAATAAACATTGCATTACCAGCACCAGGAAGGATTCTGATCTGGGAGGGACACCTTGATTGGAGTATTACTTTAATAAAGGTATTAATCTTTATCTCAATCAGTTGTCAGTGTATGCAACAAATTCTTATATAGATGGTTTCCATCATGACGTTATATATTTGTTTAATTTCAGTGGTGAGCTCTTTGGCTCTGTCATTTGCATGGTTGGGAAAAAGGCGCTAAGATTTGGTGAAGTAAGGTCTTTTACTAGGATTTCTTTCCACAGGAACATTGCAAATAATAAGACTGTTCACCCAATGCCTCTATAACATAGCTGATCAAGATATATACCCCAATATGTATGTTATACCCTGATTGATATCCTTCCCGTACAGATTACTTCCAATTTGTGTGAAGCACGCAGAGATGTAAAAAACAGAAAAAGAAGAATGAAAATGCCCAGCAAACAGAATCAAATGGTTCAAAGTTGAGATTAAACAGCTATATTCGTACATGCCACTACTGTAACTTCAAAAAGAAAACCTTAAAATCATGTGTTTACATCCACTGACTTGGCAAGCTGTATAACAAAAAAATTTAGAATGCAAAAACATTGAAGCATATTCTCCTGCAGCTCTGGCCCCAATGTTTGTTTTCCGCCAAACAAATACGACATTTTACAGACCAGTATAAGAATGGGTTTCGGCTTTCCACCCCTTTCCCTGTTTGTTTTGTTTGTTTTGTGACTTTTTTATTCCAAAATATGGTTACACATTGATTTAAACCCGTCCAATAATTGGAGTGTTCTATCCAATGAAGTGTTGTATTAGCTTACTTCGAACTTTCAGCCGCCTTTTCTACCTAGCCTTCCTTTGCTTTTGTTGATCGGGATCGGGATTGATTAAAAGATACCTCATGACACGTAAAAAGACGTCGGTAGATGTGAACAAATTTTAGCACGATGACCAATATTTTTTTCTAACTGAATTTCGACTAACCATTTTTGCTGATTCATTGACTTTCAACTTGTTTTTTTGTAACATTCAGGCATATGTGATCTGAAATGCCACGTGCATTTTTGCTTAAAAAGCAGCAGTAAATTTTAGTTGTGTCTTAGGATCCTCGCCTAATATGATCAGTGCCTTAGTTAGATCTTTGCTATCAGTGTATTCAGTTTCAGGTATACCGCATTTACGAACTAGTTGTTCATGTTTGCTGATTATAAAATATACTGAGCATCCTCTTCTTAAATGCCTTTGCGAATGTCTTCTTGGGCTCAATTAAGGCTTGTTAGATATAATGACAAGGATAACGGATACAATGACGAAGAAATGGTTACTAGTTGAACATTTTTTATCATTTATTTATAACGACTATTTCCCTACGAGTTCTGTTTTAGTATTTTATTAGGACTTGTATCAACAGAAAGAATTCATTTTTGTAGTTTTGTAGTCTCTAACACGGCTGAAATGAGGATTCACAAGACCACCCAAAAGTTTAATGGATATTTAAAAGGTGGGCTTTCACAACTTCTTATTAAAAGGTGTATCAAAGTTATTGATAAGCTGCAAGATACCGACAGCAAAAACACCAATCCGTTCACCGATAAATAAGTCGTGCTTTGCAAAGGCAAACTGTTTAGCATATAGCATAATAAAAGTAAACAAACAAAGAAAAAACAATTTATCTTTAAATATACATTTTTTTCTTTTACAGTCTACAACTCTTGTCGCATTGATCATATGCTTTCATGCAAGATCCATAGTTTTCTCTAGCGTTCTCGAGGCATTGGTGAAGAGGTGGTTCGCACTTAAAATATTAATTTATGATAATTAAAAACAACTTATAGTGTATATGCAATATCACGCACAATCTGGAAATATCTATCGGTGATAAAAGCAGTAAAAACCTTAGCTACTATTTTAGTCTTTATTTCGTTGGGCCTAAGTGGCGGTAATTTTTAATGGGTGAAATAATTTTGAGGGCGTAGATATTCTAAAAGTTTGAAAAATAGTTGAATTTCCCACGACTTTTGTCTAATATGTCCATGTAGCAGAAGAATCATGTATTCAACAACCTACCCTGGTTTTTCGGCAACCGGCAACACAGTTTCGCCATGTGTATCCACAAGGATCACTTGTGAAGGATACACTCGACATCTTCATATAACAGTGATGCAGTTCTTCAAGACACTATTTAAGAAAAAAAATGTGTGTTGCTTAAGTAATGGCACATGAACAGATCTTCGACTATATAACAGTCGGTACAGGTTTAGGTCAATTTAAACTTAAAAAAAAATTTCTATGCTGCGCTAGCTACAAAAAAATAATTGTAATCAGCTCTGGAAATGCCTACAAGAACATGTAACATCAGAAAAAAAATACCTGAGAACCTCTTGAACCATCTTTTACGCTTTCTACAATTATAAAAATATCTAATTCAAACGACGGTATTATTTTTCAACATAAATATTTTAATGTTTAAAAACAGACCTTCAAATTATGAACTTAATTAAAATATAAAACAATGCTTTAAATAAAAATAGCGGGAAGGATAAGATATAAAGTTGAAAATACAATAACAAACAAACTTTTCGCAAAGTTTGGTCCATATACCTAATCTGTTGTAGTAGTTTTGAGGCCTTCATTTCAAGATATCCGATTATAATAAAAGGCGTGGCTTTCTATTCATACAAAAATAAAAAGTAATCTTACCAAGACTGGCAGCAGACACAGCAGCAACACACAAAACAACAACAACCAACAGTTTCATGGTGAAATAGAATGCTTTGGTCCTTGGATAAAAGGTTTGCTGAAATTGCGAAAATTGAAGATGTGGAAAAGTCTTAAACGCCTCCTATATATACATATGGCAACATAAGCAGGTGGGAAAAATTTGTTAATTAGGTAAATAAAGGAGTTAAATAATAAATATAAAAAAGAAAAACATTTGCAAACATGTAAAAAAATCGAAGTACTATGCGTTCCTGTGAAAAAAATATATAATAAAATCCTAATACGGGTTTACATTGTCAATCATGAGGCCATTGAACCAGCAAATATTGGATAATCATACACTGATTTGTTAGCCTTGCTTATTAAGTTTCCAGTCAGACTTGGTGCAAATATATATCCCCTGCAACTCCTTCTTCAAATAAACAAAGTTGTAGCAGCGTAAAAATAGGCAAATATTTCCACTTTCCATTTTTTTACTTTGCATTTAGTCGCTGAAACTTAAATTTATAAATCAACATTCCTTTTTCTCAAATTTAAAATCAAAGCACGAAGCAATGCTGAAGAAAGGTAAAGTATTTCTAGGAGATAAAAAGAACAGTTTGGCTGTAAATTGTTGCACACGTGCTTAGCAAACTGGTACATGCGGTGTAGTGAGTTCGTTTGCGGCACTCAATTCTGGTACACGCAGGTAGATTCTTACGTACTGCAAGGCAGTATGTAGATGATGCATGCTGTTGTACTTATTTTCGGGTCTGACTTGTGGTATTGGAATATAGGAAATCTTGCCTAATTTCACTACACACCGTCACAAAAGTTCTTTAAAAATGTTGTTAAGAAGAGATTTATTAAGATGCAAAAAAAATTTCTGTGTTGTATAGCAGTTATTTGAGCAAAACATTAGGATTTGAGTTCGCGTCAAATTTATTTTTAAATGCCAACAAATAGGTTATTGTTCAGCGCTCTGTTAACCCTATTCCTAACCAGGGTTTGTGAAGAATTGAGCCGGCACGACATTTAAAGAGCACCCCGACCTCGTAATTTCTTTTTACCAAAAGTTGCTAAATCTTTGACTTGCTAAGTCAGTTATCAGTCCTACCTATATTTTTCAATATACAAGGTAAAATAGGAAAATTCTATAATAAGGGTCATTGCTGTGCCTGTCATGTATGCATAGTCCGAAGTGGATTCCAAATATAGATGAAAGCAAAAGTTGTTAAAATGAATGAAATTGTCAAACTAATTCAATTTTGTTCTTCAATATCATAAAGGATTACATGTGATTGCAAGACTAAGGGAATAGAATTTTGTGCACTGCTATTTTTTCATGTCATACGGATGAAATATGACTGTTTTGTCGAGCGCCGTGCTAGTAGTAGTATGAGTGGTTTAACGTAAAAAATACCAGAAACAATTATTTCATGCAAGATTTGCACTTCTTTCATATTTCCACGAATTACAGGTCCAGAGACCCCTTTTTTAGCATAAGACCGGGCAAAGATACTAAATTCTTAAAAGTTTAGCTCGATAGTAATGAACTTACAAATATAACCGACTGCACCCTTTTCATTGAAAAAAATCTGACCAGAAGCTGCTTATTTTGATATATTTATATATATTTACCGCCATGTGAAGTCCTGTCTGATTAGTGTTTTCAGAAAACCTGAGTTGGTTGTGAAAAACAGGAATTTTTGCTGCGTACGTGTTTTATAAACTTTGTGAGAGAAACTTGAAGGTTAACACAATCTGAGATTAATCCCACGCCAAATTTACGTCTTTTTCAACCATATGTATGAACAACACTATCACATGTGACACGATTTAATGTTTTGTTTTAATGGCTCTCCCATGTGCGGACACCGTGTGACATGAATTTTGCCCTTTTCCGGGAGATAATTTAACGGGACATAACATATCTACTGCTGGAGAAAATGTATCGAAGAAACAACAAAATTAGTTATGATAGAAATCCAGATTGACAAAAATAAAGAGCGACAAGTCACGTGGCAAGAAAAGTTATTATTGGCAGTTCATATTTAAGAATCCATTTTTTAGATAGTCGAATGGTATTATTGCCCTGCTAGTTGCTTAAACCCGTGAAATAATCCATTTATTTTTTAAAAGATTACTGTGCTTATCAAACAAAAACCCGTGAAAATTCACTTTAAAATATTTTAAAAACATCACTTTATTTTATCAAATGATTAACTCTAACTAATTAACAATGCAAGCAAAAGTTTTATAAAATGCAAAACGTTTTCATTAGAAAATGTTTTATAGACGCTTTTAAAGAAAATTTCAGAAAATATAATATATATTGTGTCTACTACAAACAGACAGACACACCAGTTTCCATATTATTATATCAGACAGATGCCAACTCAAGGAAATTAAATTAACTTTTGCAAAAACTAAATTATATTTGATGTTACTAGTCGTTAGCCCGTAGAAAAATCCACGAGTTCGCCCGTCGCAGCTAAGCTACCATTTTGCGTGACAGACAGACAGACGGACAGACGTATACCGGCATTCTAATATAGACTAGTCGTTAGCCCGTGGAAAATCCACGGGTTCGCCAATCCTTTATATACCGCATTGCGTGCTTCTCGCTACTTGCGCAGCTAAGCTACCATTTTGCGTGACAGACAGACGGACGGACAGACGTAGACGGGCATTATAATATAGATAGTTAAACGCTTTTTAACATTTTGGATGATGAAGAAATAGGTTCAAAACAATCTTTAATTGACTGCAGTTTTTGCACTGACTTCTATTGTGCACAGACATTTGACCAAATATAAATCAACTATGAAAATTTACTACTAAAAAGTAATAGTAATTCCCTCATTAATAATAATTGTGTTATTGACAATACCCTGCTTTATTAAAGTCATCATGTAATGTTTATTGGCGTATTATCATATAAGACAAGTTATATGACCCATGTAAAAGTTTAACTTGATTTTGGAGGTACATACATAACCAAAATCTTGATAACATCGGCAATGCGTCGTCAATATAGAATTTTTTTTTAAAAAAAATTGTTTTAGCCAGTTTCCAATAGAGTACTTTAGATGAACAATTAAGTAGATTAAACCGTTGCTTTCTGAGCGTTTGGGATGGTTTAAGTTTTAGAATTTACCCAAGGTTAGTCCCATATGACCCCTTGTTACCCACACGTAAACTCAAATATTTAAATCCGTTCTAATTATTTGTCATGCACATCGCAACGACTTGAGTATATTATAAGTGGGGGAAGAATGATATTGGATGTCTTAAAAGTCTACCATAATTAGCGGTACCCTACAAAATCATCTTCCGCAAAATAATGACCAACAACAATATTTATTTCATGCTTTGAGTTCGTTTTCCACAAAATACTACGAGCTTCGAACGATAAAGTTAATGATGAGATGGCGCCAAATTTGAATAAATATACAGAGCGGAAACATTTCACAACAAATCGAACGCGCAATATGGTGACTTCATCTTTATTCACCAATCTTTACTTCTTCTTATCTTTACTCACAAAGAAAATATAAATTTGTTCAGTACATTCCAGTAGCATAAAATAATAAAAATGTCCTTCATATGTTGTTTGTTCATTTTTTGCTATTTTGCTATTTAACTTTTTTGATTCATTATTTTATGCTTATTGACCCGTGACAACGAAGAATTTTCATTGTTTTTTAATTTAGCTACCCGTTTGGCAAATCTGTACAATTACTAAATTATAAATAATTCAGCACTTAAGGCTGGTTTTTTTAACAGCGTGTTTATACTTTGGGTCTAGTGTCATGTCGTTATTCAAATTTTATAGCGAAAATTTACCGCTTTTTGTGAAAAAATTAAATTTTTATAACCCTACTAATAATTCCAACATAAAATATTCTTTTTTTTAAGACGTTTCTTTCTGATGACTTAAACATGTACATTGAATTATTGTAGAGCTGACTATGCCAGTCGTTCTGGTCTTTAAAATCAACACAATCTTCATAAACATTTATTCCGCAGCCGTGCGGTTCGCATTTCTTTAATGATACCTGTACTAAGCTTTTCCGTTTGTACTTAAGCGCTTTCCTGGCTAATAACCTTTAAATTCTTTTCAACACAGTTAGGAATATGATCACTTTAACTATTCCTTTTTTAAGGATATACACACCTAACCGGAAAGTTCAGAAATTTGAGTTGAATTCTCGTAACTGCGTTGATATGTAAAGTAAGTAAAGTTACGTTATGTATCATGGAAGTTTTCATAAAAAGTAACAAGAGACTTTAAAATGTTTGGGTGAGCGTCTAGAAATCTTTTTTATCTTGATAGGGATAAACTGAAGGTGGTGAACATATTCGAATTAAGCCTGCGGTCAAAGCTTTTTTGACATAGCAGCCTAAAATTAAACACTATAGGCAAGAGACGCCAAATGGAAGGTTTAGCTACATAATACCTATGTGTTATGAACCAAGAAGCGCGCTCATTATCAGTAAACCAGGTATCACACAGTATAAAGTCCTTATAGTGCAGCATTTCTTCATGCCAAATAAGAGGACGAATAACTTTTAGTATATCATGTGTCGTTCTGATAGTACCAAAAATTTCGAGGTAACTAAAGAAGAGACGATTTTCTTGAAAAAAAAATAAGATTTTACTAGGGACCTGAACTTTGCGTATAAAGAGATCGTAAATTGGCTTCACAACCTCTTTATCCGTGAAATCACGTATTAACAACTGCATTAACGACAGAGCTTTAAAACCCACCGCTTTTTTAGCCATCATGGTGATTTCTGCACTCCTGTTGCAGAAACATTCTCGTACATCCAAAGTCACCGATCACGTCCCAGTTCTTTCCCGACATTTTGAACTATGGGACATCGGAAATATCCGGGAATAGTACATAAGGATTGTACGATTCAGAAGCAGTTTAAATATCTTACCAAGAATAGATCAACAAAAAAATATCAAAATATTTGTCAAAAAGATTAACCGACGATTTAATCTCCTTGCGTAGTCCCTCTGCAGATTATTAGTAACCGTGAAGGCCAGTTGTAGCAATTGATGGTGAAGGTTGCGATTGATAGGTAAATAATTTGGAAGTCATGGAGAAATCCTTTTTGTTGATGAAGTTAAAGGCGTTAGACGCATCAATCAACATGACCGCCTCGGTTTCTTTCGATCAAAAATGCGCCGCAACGAATAGGTAGCTGCTTCGCAACCTGCATCTTGACCAGTAAAAACGTGCAATTTAACCGAAGTTGCAAGAAAAGTTTTTGTGGAAAAGGGTATTACACCCATATGGATGTGCGACAGTGTTTATCTGTAATAAGCGCTCAGCGCAGAGAAACATTCATTTTGGAAAGGAAAAACATTCTCCTAAAAATAAAAAAATGGGCAACTGTTTTTCCCATGACGGAGTAGCAAAAGTTGTGGAAAGTTACTTTAAAAAAATATTACAGCAGAAACAACATAATGTTGTATGCACTTCACCCGACATACTATATACTTGTACTCTGCCGGGCGTTCACTGCGTACCACAGTCACTTGCGGCTTAACACGGCGTTTCGACGACGTGTCCCCCAGCTAGTATAAAAAGTGATGTAAGATTCGCGGAAATGCTGGGCTCTTCCTCTTCATTATCTAACCTGTTAACCATTGGCTTTACAAGGGCTATGTTTTGGCTACATATAAGTTATGAAGATATTTGTGTGAACTAGTGACTTTAATCCCATTAAACAACAAGTTTATCTACCCTGATATATTACGCTTGCTCGCTGAATAAGCGAGAAAAGGAAGTTTTCTTAGCTAGCTAAACTTGTACATAACACTTCCAAATAAAATTTAAAATGCTTTTGTCGTACATTCTAACATGCCAGAATTAAGGGATAATCCACTATCAGGAAAAAAAGTCATGCTGACGTCAACAATAATTATAACAACTTAAGACTTTGAACTTAACTAAATAACCTAAGCTTTTAAGTCTCTATGTGCGCTGGAAGGATTGACAATTGAAATTTGAAAAGTTCAAATTGTTTGAATCTAATATAGAAACAGCTTAAATTCCTACTTGTGGGAATAGAATTTGAGCCAAAATGCTTCATTGTAGCTTTACATGTATCTGTTTCTTTGTGGAGTTGGATGAATAAGTTTTAATTTCATTTTGTATACGTCTTTCGTCATGTTTAAATTCTCATCAAAGAATCAAATAAGTTCTTGTCACATTTTCTTCACACTTTTTAACAAAGACACACTTGACATTTCAATACGGAAAGACTGAAAAGGATGACACTACAAAGTTGATAGTGAGCCTCTTTTGTACCCTCTATATTTACCCTTTATTTTTACTCTATATTTCTTACCTTCCATCACATTTATATAACCGTATTATGGAGGAAATGCAGCGTTGAAATCACTATATCAGTATCTATTGCAATATATATTTTAACCTAGATAAATACAATTATATATATATTTTTTAATAACAATAAAAATAAATAAATAACTTAATAAGTTAGAAGACCCTTAAAACCAGTTATACTAAGTATATATAATTTTTTTATATATATTTTTATACAAATAATTTTTATCTATTTTTGTTTATATTAAATAATGTATATTTAAAAAAAACCCCAAGATAACAGCAGTCTTCTCTTCAATTAATCGTAATTTTTAAATCCATTGTAGAGTGATCTTAACATGGATGAAAGTTTCTTGTAAACATGCAAGTTGTCCTTCTGGCAACAATACAAAGGTGATACATTCCGAGTTTTCTTATCTGGCCTACCATTACCACATTCGTATGCAATCTAGATCATATAATATGTATTAATTCATCTCGTATGTTGCTTAAAATAATTAAACATTTTAGGGAAAAACATGAGTACTTAGATCAACATTTTACTATAGCTGTTTTTGGGCGGATGATAGAAAATTATAAAAAAGTAAAGATCTTATCTCTTACCACTTTGCGAGCATCTATTATCTTAATAAGACCATCTAGATCCTTTCTAACATTGTTTGTACCAAGAAGTTTTAGAATGGTTTTCAAATTGGTGCTTGCCACATCTAATTTTTGGTATATCTATAATAATCAACAAATTGGTTATAATGATGTTTTGGTAATTTAACAAATTATTTGTGTTTGTTTCGACATAAAACAAATAAAGCAAATCCTACCTGATCTGACTTGGCGATATCTTGTATAACAGACTTTGTACATTGTGTTTTCTCGCATTTATTTTGACTTTTATCCTAAAATAAATATGTTTTCACATGTCTTAGTTATTTTTAAAAATATAAAAATATTTTTATTGACCATAAATACTCCACCTAGCAATAAGTGGTTGCAGGAGAAACACAACTTGATTAACTTCCCTTATATCCTGATTGTCCTGTGTTGAGCGAAACTGAAAAGCTTATCTACGAAATTGTGTACAGTTGCCAGTTAGCTTCACAGGAAATAAAGACTTGAGGATCAAGGACAATCACTAAATTTCTGCAAGTAGCTGCTTTTTCCAAAACTAATTTACCCGAAATGATTTCTCTTTGTATTTACATGGATTTTTTTAAACCGGTGTTCTGCACACGTGCCTTTGTAAAAAAAAACGCGCAATAACTTTGTGCTTATTTGCAATAGTGTCATTTACAATTACCTCAGGATAACATTAAGATTTTAGAGTAAAATGAATATTATTTTAATCACGCTGACGGGCATAAGATGGATCTCGAAACGACTTTAATTTCTCTCGACATCATGGAAACACAATCGAAGTCTAATAGAAGACAAAAGTGAAAGATTTTATCGCCCCGACAAAAAGTCCACAAAAGCGGCCTTGTATTTTATAATTTAAGGCTGAAATACACGATTAGAATAATTGAAGTAATTAATTTGTTGATGGAAAGAAAAGAGAAAAAAAGAGAAGAGAAATACGCTCAGCCTTATCTGGTTTCATATGTTTTTTTTAAAAAAAGATGGACGTCTGTAAGTATAGCCAACTAGCTGTAAGTCTTTACTATTTACTAGTCTTCTAGTAGTTATTTAATAGTCCACTACTAGTCTTTACTCTTACTGTTAAGCATTTCTGAGTATTTTTATTGTAGAATTAAGTGTGTGTGAGTGTGTGTGTGTGTACATAATTAGTAGTGACAGTTGTTCATAGAGCAGAAAAATAGAAGGAAAAGATAAATTCATAGAGGATGATCGGTGTTTATGTATTGTTTTAAGATACATTATAAGCAAGGCGTTGTTGTCTTTATAAGCCATGGCTTTACTTCTGCATTTGTTTTGCTACTTTAGCATTGACTTGTTTTCCTCGACTAATCTTCTGCTATGACTATTAAAGCGATATACGTTTACTTTTATAGATTTATAGATTGAGATTTTTTAGAAGCCCAGTTTTAACTGTTGGCAAATACAGGTGTGAAAGATACTTTAAGTGGTTTGATCGTGTTTCTTGGCCTTAAAATGGGAAAAATTGACTCAACCATCGCCAATGAACTGAAAACTCACCATTTTTCGCAACTTTTTATTCACGCCTAGTAGTGCATAGTTTGTTGCGTTTGATAGTGGTTGGAAAAACTTTTCTGTGTTTTCGCATAGCTTTACTGGTTTGCTGTTTGATAGCTGGATGAAACCTTGAAATCAAGAGGAGATAACATAAAACATGTGTACTGATTCAAGATTGTATAACCTTCTCTTCTGATAAGAGTTATAGAACATCACACATTATTTATATCGTGTAAATAGACACGGGTTACCATAACTTGGCTGTGGCGTTCCATTTTAATTACAAAGCACTCATTAGGGTAAAGAAAATTCTGTTCTTATGATAAATACTAATAACCTACCAGCAATCAATAAATATGTGAACATTAACATCATTATCATACTTGTGATTCTTCTGATCTGATTAAATTGAGTATGAAGGGAAGAGACAAGGCACTACTTATATACCTGACTGAGGAAGCTTAGCGTTTCAATTCCCTAACTAAAACTTACCCTTCGATCTTTCTCGGTCTAATTTCAATTCAATCTTCACTTTCCAAGACATTCAGAAAAAGGTGATTTACTTTTTTCCTGACGAAAATCTTCCTACGCTGCTTTATCGTAAACTTCATTCTTCCCGTCAAAAAATCACACACCCACATCTGGGGAATTTACGACACCTTCTGTAAACCATGTGTGAGAGTTTCAGATATTGTTACTTCAACCAATGAAATTCCATCATCGTAAAAAAAAACATAATAGAATAATGTCCTTAACTTTTCACCTTTCATTAAAAAAAGAAAGGAAAAACGACTGGACCACGATAAACTTATTTTTTCACATTCTATACTAAAATTACATTTAAACCAACAAACTTTAACGTTAAAACATCGTTATTCCTGTTGCAATTGGCAGGAAGTAGCAATTTTGGCCAACTCTATTTGTATCGATAATATTTTATCTTAAATCCCTTTAAATCTCAATTTCTGTATAAATGACTTTTTTTAACATAATTATTTAACTCTAACTCAATGTATTGAATACATACACCTGTTGATATCCTCACTAATTAATCAAATATCAAATTCATTTTATTTTATATATCCATTATATTTCTAAACTAAATTAACGTAAAACGCATGTCGACGAAAATCAAAGCCAACTAAAAAAAGAGAAAAAGATGCCAACGGAAGACCCTTAAAGAAATTTTGATATTAAACGTTACAGTTTGGTTGTTTTTATAAAACTTCCTTATGAAGTTTAAATTAAGTTGATGGTGGGCCATGCATATTTTTTGCGGGGGAGATGAAATTATACTAGTAGCTGGTTCATAAAAAACATCCAAGGGAATTCGCTGGTCGCATCAAAATTGAAAAGAATTTATTTTTTGGTTATTTGTAGTTAGAGGATTTCGTGCATGGTTTAGGGGTTGGTTGGCGTGGTTTTGGCTGACAAACATGCAAAATAAGGCTATTATTATAGAGAATTGTTTTATTTTTAATTTTGCTATATGTGGATGATTAAAGCATGAATATTTCGAGATCTCATACGCTTGACACTGCGCGGTAATTTGGTTTACCGAGAGGGTTGCGTATTCCCTAGATGTTAGTTACTTTTCAACGGAAGGATGAATTTTATGCTGAAGCAGCGTAGGAAGATTTTTGTCAGGAAAAAATGATTCACCTTTTCTGAATGCCTTGGAAAGTGAAGATTAGAATGAAAATTGGAACGAAATTTTATTTTGGGGAATTAAAAGTTAAGCTTTTTTAGTCTTGTGTAAAAAGAGTGCTTTTACTCTCCCGTTCATACACAATTTATCCAGCTCAAAAGAATCACAAGTAAGGTGATGACAATGATTGCGATAATCACATATTTATTAATTTCTGGTAGGTTTTTTAGTGTGTGTCTTTGTGTTTTTTTCTCGTTTGAAACGTTTTCTAAATTTCAAAAATTGTACAATAAAAGATATCATTGTTGCATATTTACGTGATACGTTTAATGCGTGATTTTATTCTTTTGTCAAGCGAGGTAAATCAGTGTGAGGTCGCTTCTTTTTGGTTAATAACTAGTTACATCAGAACATGTCTGTCAAATTATCTCCCTTTTATTTCAAGGTTTTAATCAGCCATCAGACAGTAAAGCGATGCAGCTATGCGAAAAGACAAAAAAGTTTTTTCCAACCACTAGCAAACGCAACAAATTACGCCTTACATGGTGTGAATAAAAAGCTGAAAAAAAGAGTTCTCAGGTAGGATAGTTTTAAGAGAAGATTCATAGTAGAAATAACAATGGGGACACAAAGGTCGACAAACAAACAAACAAACAAAAATTATTACTTTGGAATAATTCAGCCATTTTTTAAAGATTTTTGATAACTGAGATATATCTTATTGGGGTAAAAAAAAGATTTGGAGTTATATCGAGGTAGAATATTTTCTGCACTGCGTTTTAGAATTAAAAATAATTATAACAGATGAAAACATATTCATTTTAGGATAAAAGTCAAAGTAAAAGCGAGAAAACACAATGTACAAAGTTTGTTATGGTACACAAGAAATCAATCACCAAGTCGGATCAGGTAGAATTTCTTTGCTTGTTTTATGTTGAAACAAACACAATGAATTTATTAAATTACCAAAACATCATGTGTAGTTATAACTAATTTGTTCGTTATTATAGATATACCAAAAACTAGATGTGGCAATTTAAAAGTCATTCGGAGGCTGGTAGAATCAAACAAGTTAGAAAGGATCTTGATGGTCTTATAAAAATGATAAATGCTCGCCAAGAGGTAAAGTCGAATCTTTATTCACTTTTTTTAGTATAACACAACTTCTGATTTTAAATGGTTAATTTGATAACGCTTACTATAAAAAGGTAGGGAGCAATCCTAGAAAGAATGTTTAGGAAGATGATCCGTTTTTAGCCATTTATCGGAATTCCTATTAAGTATTGCCTAATTCATGTTTTGAAGACGACATGCCTTAAAAGTTTTAATTGCATGTAGTTTAGATTGTATACAAATGCGTGAATGGCAGACCAGGTAAGAAAACACGGAATGGATCACCATTATATTGTTGCCAGAAGGGAAGCTCACACGTTTACAAGAAACTTTCATCCATGCTAAGATCACTCTACAATGGATTTGACAATTACGATTAATTGAGTGTATTACTTGCGGAGTAACTGGTTTATTGGTCACAAAGCAATACAAAATGTAAAGAAAAATTAAATAAGTTTATGTTTGAAAAATATATTAGGTATTATATACAATTGTATTTTTCTTTCTTAGATTAATTATATATATACGGCAATAGATATTGTGTAATATGACGCCAATGCATAGCAAATTAAACTAATGATAGGAACCATTCAAGAATACAGAAAATGCGTTGAAATTCGTTTGCTAATTTGGATTTCTTCGCATTTTCATATAGGCTTATAATTAGCAATCTATTTTATTTGACACTGTGATATAAAAAGTCAAATGTTTGACATTTAGCTAAACAACAGTTTTTCAGCGGTATTTCCAACATGGTAGAGACCGCCTAGTCGTTCCCCACTAACAAGCCTACATTTCGTCTTGAAAATTTGAACAAATGGGTAGGCCGATCTCAGCAGCAATAGATATCTTAGGATAGTCTAAGTCTTAAGATTTCAAATACTAATTTGCCATGGGACATTGGTCAGGTAAATTTGACAAGTTAAAGAAGAGGCCAAATTCTTGTGTTAAAATATTAAAAGTTCACAGTAGTGTCCCAACATGTTTGGAATTGTGATTAAGAGTCTTGTTATCACGAAAGGTTCGCGGGTATTAATTTTTGCCTTGGAAATAAGCAATATCAAACAATGCCAAAGTGACAGTTATTTTATGGCTCCTGGTGAAATTTTAAAATAAAGTTTAAAAATATTACATATACACATCGTTCCACTGTCAAGAAGAGAAATTTTGAACGCTAATATATGCTTTGATGTCTTCACCAACAGGTAAGCAATGATATCTTGAATGCTCTACCCTACAGAACATCTATGACCTCTGACCCGTTAACCCTATTCGGTCCGGGGGGGGGTGGGCGGATTCCGCCCCCCCTGACGGTTTTTTTTTAATAACTCCTGATTTCTTTGTTATATGGCTATGATACTTACTGAGTTTCAACATTTATCTATTAGACACCTGCATGCTAATTTTTTAGGTCCCATACCTTTCAGAGGGTTTGATATTGGCCATTACTCGAAACTACCCCTAAAAATCTCTATGAAATCCTTATAATGGGGAAAATATAATAACTCCTGTTAGGATTATCCTTAGAACATGAAACTTGCAACACAACTTTGTTTCATCAAGAAGACTCATTTTGAATAATTTGAACACGTGACTAATCCGATTTCCCGATTTTGTCGGATTTTACCCGAAAATCAGAAAAAAACGGATTTTCGGGCAATTTTTGGCAATTTTTCATCCGATCCATGTAAAAACCGGAAGATATGTTAAATAACTTTTATTTAGCTTTCAGAAACTTCAAACAGAATGTAAAAATTCGCTCTAGAACAAAAGTAATTATATTTTAAGCAGATAGTGGCATTTTTAACAATTTTCAAGCTTTTGATGACGTCACAGAAAATGTGCTGACGCAAGCAAATTTTTTTTGGCGCCATTTTGTTCCTTTTATGACGTACTATAAGTGTGCCAAGTTTGATTCAATTTGAACAACCCTATGAAAAGTTATTGAGGGGGGGCGGAATCCGATCCCCCCGGTCATAGTATGTTCGAAAAACCCCGGACCGAATAGGGTTAAATACTAAATACGTGCTTATTGCTGTAAAATCCTTTTGTAAAGAAAATCATTTCTAAAAATGTCAATCTAGCATCTTTTTTTACATTGTGGACTCCCAACTAGTTTTATATATTGTGCCATAAGTTGCTGTTCCGAGAATTAGTAGACCTTGAAACCGTGGTAGAGCAAATAGTAGTGAACTTTCGAAAACAGACTAAAAGTTTTTGTTTTCATAGTTAAAAACATTTGCAAAAAATATATATAAAAAATGACTTCGCAAAATTAAATGCCACATCATCAAAATAAGATGGATGATTTGTTTTTGCATGAGCTAGAGTTAGGCACAATTCGATGTTGAAGAACATTTCATTTTTTCAGAAACAAACATTTAACCCATTTTTTCGTACTGGTTGTGTTTTAAGTTTAGGCTTAATATTTAGAATGACAATGAAAGTTATAATCGATTTAGATTTAGAAGCAGACCTTCACAGAATGAAAAATTCTTTGAAGCTGGATGAATCAGTCCCTTAGAGGCACTTTGCATTTCCTCGTAGGTATTCTGACTAAATACCACGTTTTATTACCACGTCTAATTTGGTATCTCTCACAATTTTAATCTATGTTTGTATGACGAGCCTTCTTATCGTTTACGAGAAAATTTGCAAACTAAATTTGTTTATACTTTTTTTGAATAAACGTATGTCACCAGTGAGAGTTTCTGTGAAATGGGTGTTTAGGAATGTAATAAAGAGTGTTAAGTTCATTGATTTTTCGAAGATGCAAAAGTTTCAATCGCTGTCAACAATTCTGTTTTTGATTTCCGTCGACGCTATGCAGGGCGGAATCTTTAAAATCGCCTGATGGGAGATAGATAGATAGAGAGAGACAGCGCAAAGCCCGGACGCTCTAAAGTTTTTGTCCAGGCTAAACGCTCTAAAAATTCCATTTTTGCGAAATCCAATGAAGATGCTTTATTTTAATCTCTGTCTATTAAATGACCATCTGAACAGAGAGTGTACTCTTCGTGTGGCCAGAACATTCCGTGCGCGGCCATGACTAAAAGTGCTTACATGTTGTTGTCGGTTAAAATGAAAGAAAAAGGACAATAAGAAGAAGAAGAAGAAAACGACCGCTCGTTTAAATAAGATTTCTGATACATCCGAAATCTTAAATATATTTTTTATAAATCGAATATCGTGTAAACATCACAGGTTTTGATTGTAGCTACAATATAGAATTCTTTAAAAGATAAAAGTTTCACTTTTGTTTCGCGTTTTGTTTACTTTTTTCCGTGTTTATTTACATTTCATGCTACCATACTTAAACTTTAAACACGGCTGCTATGGTAGCGGGCAATACCGTGGAATATTGCCCGCTATGACGTAAGTTCTAACCAATCACATTGCAGGATTTTCGAAAATATTGATCTTGCCCTTTTACCCAGGTAAGAAATGCTTTTATTTCTCTCTTTCAAGTAGGATATTTTTTCATATTTTCCCCCTTTTTGTCCTGATTTCACTATTCCATTCTCCAAGCACCTTCTCTTGTGAATTCTGCTTTCATTTTCCTTTGAACATGTTTTTAAAATTTTTTGTCTTGTTCCTCCTTTTGTATTGTAGCATTTTTTTTGTTTTTGTTCTGGATCTTTACTTTTTGCACTTCTAGAAAAACAAGTAGCTGGTCATCATTCCTTGCTTTACTGCACTAAAAAAAAAAAAAAAAAAGAATTAATTAAAACAAACAACAGAATTCTTAAAAAAGGTATAGGCTAGCTAGCTCATAATTTTATACAATATTTTTGCTTCATCTGGTTTATCCTAATACTATTGTTATCATTCCGAATATTTATGCAGAATATAGCCACTTCAATGTTGGAAACACTTTTATCAACGGGGGTTCTGTGTTCTGAATGTAGACATTAGGTATACACCGGCATTGCCTACCCAATTTCCCTCACACCCATAGCTAAGCTCCATTGCTTTAGCATCCCTTTACCCATGTATTTTCACTTCCTTTTGTGTCAAATAAAATAATTAGAAAGGCGTTGAATTTTTTTTCTATTTGTGTGAAAAAATTTGAATTATTTTTTAGTATTATTTAAGTTTAACGCTATTCACTTTTACATTTGGACCTGATCGATTGAGCATACCAACTTAAACATACGACAACGGGATGTGCGCCTTGTAATCCGCCCAATATTCCGTTTCATTGCTTTTTTTCGTGACTTGAACTAGTGATAGAATGAGATGTGACTCGTCAAGATTAGCATCACAGGTATTAAAGCATCTTACATTGACCACATATTACACATACATATTTCACACGTTTTTATCCGCTGGTAAGATCGTAATATCAACTCTATCTCAATTTAGCTCTATCCCAATTTAGATGGTGTGATGCGTTTTTGTTTCTTCATGTTATTTTTCAACAATTTCTATAAAGTAAACTTGTTCGGCTTGGAGTTAGACAATAATTCATTCCTTTTAATAGAACACTGCTTTTTTTCTCTAAGAGTTGTTTGGAGAGAAGGTCACAACCCACTTAGATGTATCATTTTACATAAAACCTTGTAAGGATTGTGATGCTGTTTATGTTGGTGAAAACGAAACGAATGTTCAAACAACGTGTGCAAAGCACAACAGAGCCGTACCCCGCGCAGATATAGACAAAAATGGATTGCGGAGCATAAATGGAAGAATGATCATGTTATTGAGTGGAACAATAAAATACATAGACCGAGAGTCCGGATTAGCAGCAAGAAAAGTGAAAAGAAATCATACATAGTATAGACACAAACACTCATATCAATTGTATTTCATTTCAAATTCCAGAAATATGTTTATCCGCACTTCGGAAAGCTTAAATATCAAACGGCCCATAAAATGTTTTCACGGAGCCGGATGATACAAAGCCTAAACATCTGCCCAAATAATAGGAGCAACGGTGCAACAAGATTGTAGTGAGTATCAATAAGCTTCAACTTTATTTTTACAGTTGACTACAAAAAACTAACGGGTATGGTACTTGCTATTTAAAGAAGGGCTAAAAAGTCGATTCTCATTACTGCAACTACTGAAACACAGTACCACGCATTTTGTTTGTATTAGCCTTCTGCTTAGAGATTGTATATAGCTAGTATTTGTGATGATTTTATTAATCACTGATGTGTCAACATAACTAACGATTCATAACATGTTACAGGTAATTTACAGACTAAAGCCTTGTTTTCAAGGGGATTTCAGATACTATATGTAACTGGGCGGATATATTGCCAATATGTTTTTGGTCAGTGGTTACCATCTCTTGATTGTTTTCGAAAAGATCTTATCCAATGGATAGGGCCATAAAATACATTGGTTCATCAAATGCATTGATTTATTAAATGGACTTGTTTATTAAATTTATTTTTTCAACAATTGCATTAGTTTATTAGATGCATTTGGTCATCACATGCATTGGTTTATCAAATGCATTTGTTCATCAAGTGCATCGATTCATCAAATGCATTGATTTATGAAATGCATTGGTCATTAAATACACTGGTTCATCAAATTATTTAGTTTTATTAAATGGATTTGGTCATCAAATGTATTTGTTTATCAAATGCAATTGTTTTTCAAATTCATTGATTCATCAAATTCATTGATTCATCAAATTCATTGATTCATCAAATTAATTGATTTTTCAAATGCATTGGTTTATTAAATGCAGTTTAATGAAGGTTCAATGTAGGGAGATATTGTAAAATTTCAAAGCTTCTTGTGATCAATTAATACATTTTGTCACAATTATAAAAGAATACAAATTTAATTTGTTTTAATTACTCTATATATGTTATTCACATAATATTGTATTTATTATGTTATGTTCCATTAAATAATAAAAAAATAGTAACCACATAACGATTCAACTTAGTGTATATACGGTTTGAGTTGATTTGTTATATATGTAGTAACTTCAGAATTTATTAAGTACCTGCTCAGTACTTCGATCAAACACTTTGGTAATCGCAAAATAAGCACATTTCAAAATTCAGAAACGCAATTATGAGTTCATTAATTTGGAGAGTTACTGGAACTCCAAATAATCTTCATTTTCGATTTCTTTTTATTAAGAATAAATTTTTTGGCATCAAAGTTAAAAACATATGATGGACATTTATTTTGATGGCAATGTAACCGCACATTTCGGAGAGAAATATTTTTAAATGCATCGTGAGGATAGCTATTGGATATTAGAAAAACGTTTTCATTTAAAGATTTCTTAAAATACATTTTTTATCAGTATTAGAAATTATTTTTTCTAATTAAACCTAAAAACAATAAATGATGACGTCACGTATTAAATTTATATGTAAATAAATGCTTTGAGTGTCATTTGATTTACGCAATTCTCGCCAACATGTACTTCGTCGTCTTTTTAATTTTTTCTTTTTGTCAAAAGGTAAACATCAAATGTTATCAAAGGTGTCCCACATAAACGTTTTTTTCTCTCTATTTTGCGAATAAAACTAACTTTGCTATAGCTAGTACGCAAAAACAATACGCACGCAAATTTAAAACTTGAGCGAGATATAGATGAGTGAGAGTTAAATGCCCAAAATTAACGTGTGGGGTGAACTTAATATTATTAATTTTATTTGAATATCTATCTATAATATCTATAAGATTATCTATAATCTGTAATATATGAAATAACTGAACATTATAATTATACCCTATTATTGTGTATAAAATTTTACTATAAAGTGTATCCGAAACATCCAAAATTACTAATTGTTTATCTCGACACATTTCTTTTTAATGAAAATCATACTTTTCACTTTGAGTCTCTTCCTAGAAAATTGACATTTTGAGCATTGAAGAATTCTTAAAAGTGATTCATAAATAATCGATGAAAAAATTTACTTTCGCTTTCGTTAACTGTTAGAAAATGGGATGAAATTCAAAGTATGATTGAATAAATAAGTAAATGTTAATTAATACGCAATAATAGCACGGTTGGCTTCCTTTTGTGTGGTCAATTTCTACAAAAAAAAAAAATGTTGCAACAAAGGAATCTATGTGATTATTCGAATTTTGAATGATGTGTGTGAACCATGTTAATTTTAATAAAAATAATTTTTATAAAAAAGTGTGTCGCATGGGACAATTTCTTGTTAATAATGCACGAAAATTTTGAAATTTTCAAATATTTTTTATTGATTTCTATAAATTATTTACAAGAAAACGTCTAGTAATTTATAACATAAAAAAAACTAAGAAAAGATAAGGAATATATCCTATTTATTTACATAAAATACAGCTTTCGTATGACGAAATTCCCAAATATATATTACATTGCTAATAGTTTAAAATTTATGTAAAATAACTAAAGATAATATTAGTTCTTCTTCGTATACGTAAAATTCAATTTCAATTTGAAGTATATATTTAAAATATCCACATTAAATAAGTAAAATTTATAATGTATAATATAAACTAAAAATAAAATTATAAATACCCGTATTTATTTACATAATTATTATTATTCCTATAAAGTATATTTAAAATAACTGCATTACATTGCTAATTGTTCGTAATTACTCAGAAAAGCCCCCTCCCCCCTCCTTCTGAAAAATACGTATAATATATAACGTCCATAAAAATAAAATTCCTAAACGTCATTATATTTCCATAAAAAAGCAAATCAGAATCTTCCGTTCACCTTTCTTTACGTCATGTTTTTTTTTAAAAAAAAGCAAGGCAGACAAGGACACCAGTTACACTGGAACTAAAAAGCATATGGGGACAACTAGGCGAGAATGTCGCAGGGAAACGTATTTATACAGGAAATAAGGACACATTTGGGAGAATGCATAGAGAAAATACAGATATATAATTGTAAAAATCATACGAGAATTTTGAGTTTGAATTAGTTTGAATGGGAGTGACGTCAGGCGATTTTATAAATCTTTAATTCATTTTCAAATAAGTATCTCAATAATTAAATTAAAAATAATAACTCCGCCCATTGCACACAATACGCTAGTTGCCTCACGTTTGATTTACTACCATTGAAACTTCAATTACCATTCTTTTATACTATATATTGTAGTTCTGTCCATAGCTCTCTCCATTCATACGTTGTAAATAATTTTGCTGCTATAAATATTGTATAACGATCTCAGCATTGAAGATAGTTTCAGGTAAACGTATAAATGTTCTCCTTGGCAACAGTACAGTTGCTGTCCGTCTGTTGATTTCCCTTTTAACATGCCGTTTTCACATTTTGAGGCAACCTAAACAAAACATGTAGGAGTAATGAAAGAATTACAAAACCGTAACAGTCAAAAATGACATGCTTTGATTCTGTATGCAATTTTTAATTTAAAAATTTCTAAAATTAAGACATTTGAAAATACACTTTTTGGTTAACATGCCTTGAAATCAAATGATTTTGTTCTTAAAACGTAGATCCAAGTAAACAAATATTCCTACATCTCTTGATACTTGAGTAGTTAAAGGAATGTTGTTTACAGAAGTGTCAGATTTTGAAGTGTTGATGTTGCACAAATTGAAGAGAGGTCTCATTACTGAATCAGATGTGTGAGCTCTATTATCAAGTTTTACAAAACTTGATTGAAAAAGTTTGTCTAATGCTCTCTAATTTTCGCAACATTTCCTTCAGGAAATGATTTAAAAGTACACTTTAGCACACATGTTTTTTCAGGCGTGGTAATAATACACCGGCATAATCAGTGCCAATTTACCTAAGGTTTGCTGTAGTAAAAAGAGAAGTAATGAGAAACTAGGGAAATTCACATCGTTAAACACCTAATACATCCTAACAATTTACAACATTTGCCGTCTCACCATTTTTCGACTTTCTATCAACCTGATAAGCCCACGAATATCTTTCCTAATGTTTGTCGCTTCAATAAGCTTTAAAATTGTTTTTAGGTTACTGCTTGTTACATCCAGTTTCTGGTATATCTAAATCAGAAAACAGAATTAAAATGGCTGAAAGATGCTGGCAAAAACAATCTCACAGGATGGCTAAAAAAACCTTACCTGATCTAATTTTGTGATGTCTTGTAAAACAAAGTTCCTACACTGTCTTTGCTGACATTGGCTACCACTTCCATACTAAAAAAATCATATATGAGATTAATATGGAATACTAGGTTTTACACTTAATATCAGTTTAAAGTCTAGTTGAAAATTTGAAAATTACAACACTTACCATTTTCTGCAACTTTTTGCTCACACTTAGTAAAGCGTAATTTGTTGCGTTTGCTAGTGGTTGGAAAAACGTTTTTGTGTTTTCACATAGCCTGACCGCTTTACAGTTTGATGCTTGAATCAAGCCTGGATTAAAAAAAAGATAAATAAAAGACTATCGTACGCCTGCTTCAACTTACATATACGTGTATTAGTTATTTCGGTAGGAAGAGAAAGAAAAAAGTCATTATTGAACATCTTACAAGCAAAAACAGTCACTAATCCTATCACTTTCATCATTTTTATCATTTTTACTTTTGTTATGCTTACATCTGCTTTTATATCGTTGTAAGAAATGTTTCGTTGCTAGGTTGATGCCGAGGAGCTCACCCGACATTTTCCCAGAACTTGAGAGGTGAGGTCCCACTACCCAGACCCCACGCTTCCAACATTTAAGTTCCGATAAAAACCGAACCCGTTATTTTCATTCCTGATATTTCCATTCACCGATTTTTCCAGCTACTTATTTATTCATGAATTTTTTTTAAAAACCTTTAACATTAAAAAATATATATATAAAAATGGGCAAAAAAAGAATAAAAATGACTTACAAACCTAATGTAAATCTGGTCGTTCATTACTCTCTACGTTTTTATATACTGTAAGAATAGATCTGCATCCTGTACTAAAATTATTCACCGAGGCTTTCCAAGCACATGTAATTTCATTTCTTCATTGTAGTATGGATACACATACTTGCAGCCTGGCTACATATTTGTTTTTCAACTGTGGTTCCATTAAAGGAAAAAAAATCCACCGTTATCTGTATGGCAGTGTTTCTTCGTTCCTGATAAGATGAATTCTCCAAATTGAATTGTTTTGTTTTTGTGTGATAATTGTGAAATTAGAAAAAGCATTCGTCCTTCATGCATTATCCTCGCGTCCTTTATATTCCAATAAAGTTCTCTATTTGAAACAATATTTTCCATCGACAAGAAAAACGTTCATAGAGTTGATGCTTTTCATATCTGTTGCTCTTGCACCAACAGCTATCATATAAAAAAATATTAATAATCATAAAATTCAAATATTTTTTTGAATTGAAAATACTAACATGGGTATTCAAACTACGTTATTAATAGATCAGGTTTATCAATTGAGCATATTCAGAAAGAAATTAACTATTTAAAAGGGACACTGGTTATGGCCATTTATTTAAACAGCAGAAGAATTAAAATGGCCATTTACTAAAATGGCAGAAAGTCAAGACTCGATATCTTCAATTTGAAATTTCACTTATCGAGTCTTAATATGTTTATTAATTATATGGTTACATTGTGTATTTCACTACTGCATTTATCACATTAATTTTCCAGTTCCGGTTGTTCCGGCAAAACAAGTTATATTTTCTACAATTTTTTTCCAACAGCGTCTATTTTACATCCTATAAAATTATATTCTGCAGTTTACTAAACTTTTGTTTCTATTTTTAATTGGCTAGAGCAAACCATGTGACAAAAAATGAAGCAATATGTTTAGTTGGAAATTTTCTTGTATGTCAAGTTAAATTTATAATGGGGGAGTTTTAAAACCATTGAGAATGTAAATGCTTAGTTTTTAATTAGTGTGCTAATAAGCAGGATTGCAGCTACAGTTAATTATATTGGTTATTTGATGCAATACTTGTAGCAACATAGTTGGTCAACCCTACATTTCGTCAGCCCTGGAGCCCAGAGATTATGTTGTAATGGGAAGTTTTAAATACATATCTTTCTTAATTTTTTCTTATTACATGGTTGTGGATAAAACTGAAAAAGAAAGCTTGTGCAGTGATGCTATGAGTTTTTGACCAATTCCAAATTTCATGTTTTTGACACTGTTGGCTGAAGAATTTTATTTTCAGTCTTCTGTCCACAGGATTACTGATGTAACAGTTCCGTTTTCATATTTTAATTATTTTATCTCTATATAAAAATAGAGTCATTTACTTGCATGACTGTTATTTTGAAAAACTATTTCTCCAGCTAAAGAATGTAGCACGGCTAATAAGAGTTAAGTTTAACGTCAGAACTCGAGGATCAATCATGTAAAATTACATCGACACAAAGCAAAATATTAATAACGCGGTTTAAAGAAAAGTATTCTCACTAGTCGTTAAATCAGCGAAAGAGTAGCAGTGATATATTTTCTTAAAGGCTCCCTTCTGAGCAAAAAAATTTAAAATTTTGTTTTATCAAACAGAATAATTAATTATTTACTTTATTTAATTATCGGAGTACTGGTCAAACCAATTTTAAAATTTACACCCACAAGCTTCTTCTCCAACCTCCTTCTTTGCCGGCCTTTCCATGAATTTTAGTAATAATTTTTTTAAATTGTCTCTGACAAAGAACAAGTAATGCTAAAAAGATGCTGCCTATTTGGGATTTGATCACATACAGCACACCCACTTTGAAAACTTCCGCTAAAATGGTTTGTCTTGTTTTTAGGGGTTTAAGCTTCATCGGAAATTCTTTAAAGAGATTTTGAGTAATTTTAAGGTTGAAAATGTTTACTTTACGCTGGGAAGGAGAAACATAAACAAAAAACCTAACAATCAAATCTTGGGGACGAGATTCTCACAGGAAAAAAAAATGTTGTGGTACCAAAATCACCGTAAGAAATTAACTTTTGCAATCAAATCTTTTAAGGGGACACTATAGCGTTCGCCGAAATTAAGGTTAAAAATTACTTCAAAAGTTTTCTCCCGTAAGGCATTCTTGAGCGTGACCTGTGTATTAATTTTTGGAAAATTTACAAAAGAGACACATTTCTAATGCATAACAACCTACTAATACCTTAGTTTCGTGGAGGAGAAAAACTTCCAACTGCAAGAACAAGTTCCGCGATTTTTGCATTTTGGTCTTTTTATTTGTAAAAAGAAGTTCTGCAAATTTCCAAAAAAATTCAAAAGCTAGCTAAATAGTTAAGGCATTCAAAATTCTTTCTGTACCTACTAACCTATTAAAAAATCCCATTTGTCATAAATGTCAAAAAAACATTGTGAATGTGCCTACAACGCGTGTAATTGACATGCGTATATAGAATGTGCTGAAATCGCATTATCCTGTTATACATAGATACTTCTTATCAGGGTCGGATCCAGGTTTTTTATGTAACTAAGCAAAAAAAAATTTTGGGAGATTACCGCCCAGAATGGGCGTTAAAATACGCCAAATGGGCGGACCTAATAGTAACAAATTTATCACCTTGTTCAGGCTTTTTCCAGCGTTAAAAAGTACAATAAGTAACAATATACATAAAAAACATATAGCTAAAATATATAAAACATGTAAACTATGTATTAATCAATCAGCAAGTATATATATTTCAAAAAGCCTTTATCTCTTATTTTGTTCAGCAAACTCATCTATCACTTCATCAGAGATCACAGTGATTGACCTGTTAAACATGATAACTGCTAGGCTGCTTAACCTTTCCTCCAACATTGTGTTTCGCATCTGAGTCTTTAATCGCCTTAGCCCAGAGATACTTTTCTAACAAGTGCATGAGGTTCCAGGAATTGTAGCCAAAATTCTCAAAACTTCATGGATTGATGGAAATGTGTACCTATTTGTGGTTTTAAGAAGAGGTGATATCTGTTGGTAGAGCACCTTGATAGTTTTTCCAAAATATCCCTTACATATCCAACTGGGCATATGTTACTATGGGCCGGAATATCACTCGCAAACAATCGCAGGAATTCTTTAAACTTAACCTTCTAGTTAAATCAAAATACCTTCACAGAAACATCAGCAACACCTCTCCTGGGCTCAACAATTGTGTTGAATAAATTGTCCATTTGTTTATATCATAAGCTTTGATAGGTGGTTTTAATAGGATGCTACAAAATTAAAAAAATGTATTGAGTGACACAAATTTTAAAGGTACTGCCTGCATCACATATAGTTTACTCCTGTCAGGAATCGAACCTGAACCTTTTACGAAATTGTATCATAAATATCATACCATTTGATCACAGGAGTTTAGACATTTAGTAAAAAATTATTATACCTCAACTAAATTAAAAATTGATAAAACACACATTAAATGATGACCAAATGAAGGACTTTGAAACACATTTTGCTTACTCAATTATGGCCAGTTCTCTTGACTTGATCTTTGTATACACATCACAACCTTCCGATAAACATTGCACAAAAATATTTTCAAGCGGTTGATCAAAATTCTCAAAAGCCAGGGTTTCATCGCAAATCAGCAACACAGAAATAGATCTGTAAAGAGAGTTACCATCTCCATTGACACTGCATAACAAAAAATACATCAGATAGAAAGGTAGTTACGAAATAAAAAACATTAGTAAGATTGGTAAGATTTTTTCTATCCATATTGTTATAGCTATATAACATATGTCAAGCAGTCTTGGTGGAGGGCACCACTACGGTGACCTGGCTTGAAAATTGATGGATACGTTTTCCATCCTTAATACAGCTCTGTTTCTACTCATCATACTGGCTCAATTTTCTCTCAAAATCCAACCACTAGCGTATCTTGCTAGATATAAAATATCAAATGAAGCACCACTTGAACACTTCAGAATTATTTTGAGTGTATTTTTCTTTTTATTTATTTATTTCTGTGGGGAGGTTTGAGTATAAAAAATAACACAAGACAAAGCAGTAGCTACAAACTCATTTTGTTGAAAAAATATAGCATCAGAAGCAGGGGCGTAGCCAGAAAAAAATTAACCTTAGTCGAAGCATTGACCCGCAGGGTCAACATCGCATCGAAGGTGCGATATTAAGCAACTGGGGGTTTGGGGGGCCTTGTGAGCCCCACAACGGGTCCAGGGCCGAGCCCTGGAAGCCAACGCCTTGTTACGCCCTTTAAGCACTAAAACGCCATAAAACCGACTCTCTGAGATACACGATACACGTTAAGTATTCTGAACAATTGATCAAAACGGGGGAATAAATGACAACATAAAATACATTACAATATTTATTAGCAAGGTTGTAATCAAACCAATAAGACAGCATAACACCATCATAATGTTTTTTATAGATTGAAAGTTATTAATGCAATAACTAAAATCTTCATTCTTCTTCCTTCATATTCAGCACCAAAATAATGTTTTTTGCAGATTGGAGGTTATTAAAAATATAGCCAAATCAAAATCTTCTTTCTTCATAACTATTAATAAAAATTTCAAAAATATAATAAAATGGAACCATGGACAAATTGAATCTAACATGAATGAATGAATAAAAACATGGCAAGGATCAGAGTTTCATACCCAAACCATGAATGAGTGAATCAATCAAAACAGTAAAATGGAAAAAGGGGTGTTTACTTAATATTAGGCTAGAAATGGGGTATTTACTTAATATTAGGCTAGAAGTGGGGGTAAGTTGCTTATTTATTTAAATTTTTTATATATACATACCTTACTTATAATACATCTTAATAAAGATTGAGATGGAAGTTAATCGAAAAAGTTGAAAAAAGAAAATGATTAGACAAAATCTAACCTGCGTGGTCCCTTGGCGGAAAACCTATTAATTATATCTTCTTTATTTATTTGAACACCCAAATGAACATGGAGTAGAGCAAGACCATTAAACCTTTTTCTGTCATTGTTGATCTGCAATAGTTTTTTAGTCTCCTCATGGCAGAAAAGGATCTTTCACACTCGCATTAAGTCATGGGAATAGTGGCTAAAATTCTAAGGGCCACCTCTATGTTGCTAAAGACTCCATCTGCACGAGGGAAAGCTTTAAGAGTAGCTTCAATGGAGTTTGGAATGGATTCAGGATTTTCTTTTTCCATATTTTGCCAAAAGGTTACCCACACCTCTAGCTCATTTGAAATAGTTAAAGGGTTGGGAAAGTCGTTAAAATAGAAATTTACTTTAAAAAAAAATTTACGTTAAAATAGAAATTTACTTATTTTCTGTTATGTTTACTTTTTGAGCTAATTCCTCTGCAAGTAAAAACCACTTTTCATGATAGGTGTCAATATTGTCTCTAATGCAAGAAAACCTATCTTTTAAAGAATTAATTAACATTACAGTTTTAAACATGTCATTAGTCCTACTCTGTAATAGTTTTGTTACTTCCATTGTCATGTCAAATACCTGTCTAGTAATGACCATGGCAATAACAAAGTCAAATTTTTCCAATGCATTTCTATGACTGACTGCTTTGGATACAGTATCAGCATTAATTACCCTATTAGGGTTAAGGGCCATCTCATCAAAAGTAGCTAAAATGCCTTCAAATAAATCATTAAAAACACTCATGCCAATAATACGTTCCACCCACCTAGTGTTACAAACATCAATAATATGGGCATAATTAGGATTGTTAGTAAAGTCAGCAACACTCTTTCGTAAAAGTTTCAATCTACTTTCAGAAAATTTGAAAAAATATGTTATCTGTTTGATTTGATCCATCATGTTGTGGACATAATGTACAGAGCACGAATTACAGACAACTAAATTTAGGCGATGAGAAGAACAGTGTGTGTATAAAGCTAATCTGTTTTGCTTTAAAATATGAGCCTGACAACCATTAATTTTACCAGCTACATTCCCAGCACCATCATAACATTGACCTCAACAATTCTGTATGTCAAGAGAAAGTTTATTCAAGGTTTTTAAAATGACCTTTGAAAGAGACAAACCTGAGAGCCCTTCACTACAATGAACAAACCCTATGAATTCCTCTCGCAAGTTACAATGTTGGTCTACAAAACGAAGTACTACTGACATTTGTTCCTTGGTAGATGTGCCGCAAGCTTCGTCACAAATTATTGAAAAAAATTTAGCTTGTTTAACTGCAGACATTATTTTGTCTGTTATATAATCACCACAACATGAAATAATTTCATTCTGTGTTTGTGGTGATAAGTAAGTTGCATTTTTTGAACAGGCTTTTAAATGATTACCTAAAGCTATATCACCCCCTCTTACTCTATAATTTAAAAGGTCAAGAAAATTGCCAACAGAATAAGGAGCATAGCCACCAACTTCAGTAAAATCTTTTAAGTTGTCTCTGTGTCCTCTCAGGGAAATGCATAGGGGGCCACAAAGAATAACTGTATCAATAATAGCTGCTAAAAAAATTCTGTTGGCTTCTACCTTTTTGGAATACATAGTAGATACCAGTTCATTAATTTTTTTGGTTGTACCTGACTGGTTAGTCCTTAAAGAAGTCAAAATAGAAGAGGTGTCCTTATGAAGAGCACTTTTTTCATGTTTTTTATAGACCGAAACACTGTCATTCCAGTAGTTCTGCCCCTTTGAAATAAGATTAGTAGCTAATGCAGATTTTAAATTTATTTTTTGATGCAATAATGTGCAAGGCAGACAAAACGCAGCATCCATGTGATTAGAATATGCTAGCTACGGAAATTGAGCAAACCAAACATATCGAAATTGCCTATTAAGTTTGTCCCTAGGAAAAGTGAATCCTTGATCAGGTTTTGTTACGTTATCAACATATGTGACTATATCATGATCACTAAGGTGTGGAGCTTGCTTGTAATAAGTGCCTAGATCATATTTTCCAATACCATCAATATAACCTGGGGGGAAAGAATTTAATAAAGGTTTTGCAGAAAAAACTTTTTCAGTTGTAATAGGTTTTAACTTAGCATTTCCTTTGACAAAAAAGTTTTTAAAGTTAAAGGTTGGCTTTTTTGAAATGGAAGAAGTCTCCTCATTAGTGCCAGAAGTACCACATTGATTAACTAATGTTGTTTGGCCTAATGAAGAGGAAAAATTTGGTGATGAGACACATACGTTTTCAGTTCTTTTTATTTTGGTCTCTGTCTTCATAAAGTATGGCAACCTAGCTTGAAAATATTGAGCAGGACGCTTTAACGTAGCTTTACTCAATTTAATGGAAACTAAAGGGACAAAATGATTGGGTTTAAATTGCTCAGAATGTTTGCCATTATTGCAAAATAAAATTGAAACAGGCTGTAAATTTTTATTTGAAGGCAGACGAGGAAAAATATTCTGATCAGGATATAAAGTTGAAATATTTCTTTTTAATACACTGGTAAGGCACAGCTGTTTCGAAGCGGACAAAAATGTTACGAAAAAATAATTCGAATTACCCTCTCAGTTAAAACAAGATATCTCAAGAACGAAATAAAATTTTTATATTCTGTAAAAAGAATAATAATCTCAGATAAATTGTCCATATTATTAAAAGAAAAAAATTTTTGGACACCTGTCCGAAATTGGTATATTTAGGCCAAAATGTCTAAAAATGACTTAAAAATTATCATTTAGATGAATGTCTTCCACAATATCTCTAGAATAAAGTTAAGGAAACATGTTTTTTATGGTCCACAGGTTAGGTTAAATATCTGGAATAAAAATTAATTAATTTTATTACTGTCCGAAATTGTCCAAAGGGTTATTTTTGGGCCAAATGTGAGACCTATGTGAAAAACGGCATTAAACCTCAATGTATGCTTAAAGTTTGTTTATTAACTGAATAAAAAACATTACTTTGGATTCTAAGGCCATTAAAGATGATGTAGATGACATATTAGTCTGTCCGAAATTGTCCAAAGGGTTATTTTTGGGCCAAATGTGAGAAATTATGTGAAAAACGGCCTTTAGAGCCTGAATGTATGCTTAAAATTTGTTTATTAACTGAATAAAAAACATTACTTTGGATTCTGAGGCCATTAAAGATGATGTAGATGTAATATTTATCTGTCCAAAATTGTCCAAAGGGTCACTTTTGGTCCTAAGGGTTTTCGGGCCAAATATGTGACATCATACATTTAATAAAACGTCATTCAGAGTCGACAGTTTAAACATTCTAGTTTATCATGTTAGTAGAAAATATCTCAAGTTGTGCATAAATAGTTTATTTATTATATACATTAAATATATACAAAGCAATCATTTTGTGTTTCTTTATAAATTGTATAAAATAGCACCCAATCTTGTGATAAAGCCAAGATAAGCTAGCTAGCTAGCCATAAACATCTTTGATTTCATCAATTTTATCTTGAAAGAGCCCACCAAAGTCTTAACTAAATATAAAAAAGAAGTATTAAGTGATTTAGCTACAAAACACGATGCAAAATGCAAAACTGTAGGACCAAAAAATAGCTACTCTTTACAGAAAAATACAAAACAGAAGAAAAAAGATTAAAAAAGATAACAATTAGCCACGTTTAAAGTTTTACAAGCTATAAAACAATTTCTTAAAACCAAGGGTGATATTATAGCAAAAAATAATATTAAAATCCCTACAAAATAAAGTAGTTTACTGTTTTTCCCTTACCTCGTGCTCTGCCAAACTTTAGCTAGCTTCAAAATTGCTGAGACACTGTTGTCTCGCTTATTCCAACATTTTTAAAAAATCCCGGTTTCGGATTAGAATTCCCGGGTCGAGCAATCAAGTCAAAAGTAAACACCGGGTTGCCGTAATTTTGCTGGGAAAAACCATACCTACTAAAACATTAAACGCCATCACTGTGACTTGCTTAGAAGTTTAGATAATTATTTAATTAAACAGAAAAGGGATCACACTACATCAAATTGCTGTGCACCACTTTGGCAACTTTTTCTCCTCTTTTTTAGCGCCTAAAGAAGACTTTAACTTAAAATTTAAGTAGTTTATAGTTTGCGAGACGAACGGTGCACGGTACCGGCCAATAGAACCATGTTTCCAGGCCCCCCATACCAATTTTCAAGTCCGTAGCTAGTAGCGCGGTGTTGGCACAAGGTTGGAAAGATGGTATACTTTCGCCAAAAATAATGTTTTTTTTAGTTTTGTGTGTTTTGTTCGACGAAATAACTCGAAATTTATAACACACATGTATAACATATTTATATATTTAAAAAGGGGAAAAGTAGAACGTTTTAATACTTTTTAATTCAGTAAAATTAAAACAACACAAAAAAAGTTTCAATAACTTAAAAAATGATAAAAACACAAAATTTCCAAAAAAATTGTGGAAGCCATCTTAATTTTGTCCGCGATTTGACCGTAGCGAAACAGCCGTGAAGGGCAAGTATATAGATAAAAGATGACCATATGTTTTTACTGCACATAAGAATAGCTTCCTTCTGTACAAGATCTGCTGCCGAAAGACCTGTGTCTACAGAGGAATGGCTAACTGAAAACTTTAATGTACTTTCTACACAGGAAAACAAATCTGAAGATTGACATAAAGATACAAAAATTGGATGGTTTGAGTAGAATAGAGAATTTTCGAAAAGCTCCATGCAAGTTAAAGCTCTAAGCTCATCTATTAAATCATTCGTACCTGAAACAGCCAGAGAAGCACTGCTGTATAAACATTCACCGTCTGTCACTGACCTGAAGTTAAAATAAAGCTCTCATAAACCACAACATACAAAATAAGTTTACTTTACAATTACACCATTATTGTTAAGTGATTCCGTGTGTCGAATGACACGAACTTAATCACTGCATTGTTTAAACAATGTATTGTCAAAGGATTATAGCAATTATAAAGCAATTATTATAGCAATTATAAAGCAAATATTTAGCAATTATTTAGTGGCGCCGTAGATTAGTGGTTATAGCTCTCGTACTCTGTGCGGGAGACCGGGGTTCGATTCCTCTTGACGGCGAATCAACATGGGCGAGTGAATGTTACCATAGCCCCGGGTTAACCCAAGCCATGTGAGGGAAATTGGGAAGATGGCACACTGTGTGGGCCGTTGGATGTTGCCGGGAGTTGTCTAGTAGAGCGCGGGCCCTAATTGGGTCTGCGTCGCTCAAAATGAGCATTAAATGCTCTAGGACTCTCCATCTAAGCCATGGCCCCTCCTGGAAATAATAGACAGGGTATATCCCTCGATATTTGTGAGGCTAGCCATGTAAAATATGCCCATCTATCTATCTATAAACTAACCTGAGAGCCTGAATAGAATTATCCTTACAGCTGATGGCTAGCAGATGATCCTTTGGGATGAAACTTTCAGCTTCTTCGTTTCGTTTCACAGCGCCTTCATCTAATAAAACTGAGAAATCGGGATCTCTCAGTTTATTATCCAGCGTAGTTCTCAAAGAACTTGAAACTTTTTGAAGGTCGTTCAAATTTCCTGAAGCTAAATCACGTTTGATAACACCATCATGATTTCTTCACCTTCGCAACTTCGCACTGACCTTGATTTCATTTTTAATTTTTTCGCGTATTCTCATATAGCCTTATAAGGAGCGAATTTTTAACCTATCTGCGAAAGTTATTAGCCAATAGGATGCGTCCAAAATGACCATAAATGGAAGACACATGACTTTACATGGGCATAAATTTCGCATGTAATCCTGCGAAACAAAGTAGAGATTCAACACCTCAGCCTGCAAAACAAAGTGGATACTGCTAAATCCTGCAAAAACGACGTGCGAAGGCGCGAAGCTTGTGTGCGCCGCCCGGGAAAAGATTTGTGCCGATGCATAATCGGTGCGCCCATCCATGTGTTGGCGGGGGCGGTGAAAAAAACGACGTGTTGGGATGAAAAAAGTAGGTCAGTCGATCGCAGAGCCTGACTGACGCTGGCTACGCCAGCTACTATAGTGAATAATAAATAAGTATCTCATTCACTATATATAGATATTTTTGCAGAGAAACCTAGCTAGCTAGCTACTTTAAAATAATCTTCTCAAGCCAAAAAAAATCTGATATTTTAGCTTAGAGAATAACTATACATACTACTACACACTGGGTACTTGAAATTCATAAGAAATAGTAAAAAAGACATCCAGAAACCTAAAAGTTCACACTACCTCTACCGTCCATCATTGGTTGATTGGTTATAAACACGAACAAAGTGGACTGTTTGCATTCATCTTGTTACGGTTGAGAAATTCTGTCTACCTTGCCTTTTTTTGCTTATTTGCTTATACGCGATGGCAAAGTAGTTTTTCATCTCCGCATTCTCTCCATGCAAAAAAGCAAATATATCAACTTTGACACGCTTTCTTGCTTATTCTTTAGTAAGCGAGAAAGCAAAGTTGCTTTTCGTTTCGCTTGCTCAGAGGAGTATCTATCTACTTTGTTTGGAAAAGTGAATAAGCGCAATAAGCAAAAACACAACTTCCTTACCAGACTTCCTAAAAATTACAAGGAAAACTATAAGCACGAGACGCGTGCGGGCTTTTTCTCTACGTTTTTGAAAGTAAGCGCGCGCTTATCTTGCTTATACCTCCATCCGACCATGCTTAACTAATGTCAACCCTAAAACAAAGGACTTTATTTTAATTATAATAATATAACAATTTCACGAAGCTTATTTAAGCAACAACAAATAAGCTCATTAAGCAAACGTCTTTTCTTATCAAAAGTAATTCGGCAAAAAGTTTTTGTGTGGAAAAAATATAGTTGCTAAGAATTATCAAAATTTTGTGCAAGTTACAAATATTTTTACCAACTAAATTTATACCGACATTTTCAAGCTGATTCTTTCACTGATAAGGCATATAAACAAATGCAGTGTAGAACGCGCTGTTAAATTTAGAGTACGTCTTAGAGTACTATGAATGAATAAATGAATGAATAATGAATAAATGAAAAAATGAATAAATGAATAAATGAGTTATTTAAGAAAAGTAATTAAATTGGGTAATTGAATAATTAAAAAAACAAACACAAAATGTTCTTTTTATTCCCTTAAGCATTGAAACAACAGCGTGACAATGGAATGCTAGAGGTACGCATCATATACTACAAACAATTTGGAACCATTATATAAAGGCACCAGTGCATGTAATTTAAAAAAAATTAATAAAGCATACCAATCCTTCTATTTCAGTGGATCTAATATGTTTTTAAGACGTAGAATCAAACAAACATCGTGCGGAAAAAGATTGGGAGACGCGACAATAAAGAAAGCAGACATTGAAGTTGTGATAGATTTATTTTATGTTTTAGTGTGATATTTACGATTCGCTAATACTGATTATATTAAATAAGCGATTTTCGAAGTTGGTACGTAAATAAAAATAAGTCAGAACAATACTTTAACGGATATTAAATGAGATTTTAAGTTCGCATGTTCCCTTGGAATATCAAACTTTTGAGGTAAGCCTTTTATTTAGTCAAAAAATACAGTCTTAACCGTTATTTTCAACAATATTACTTTGTTTATTGTGTTTTTGGACTATAAATGCTGTGTACAGGCAAGGGAGATCATCTCTCTGTCTGAACACTTAGAGTGCAGATTTAAGTATCTATGAAACTCTCGCCCTGCCTTCGGTTTAACCTATACTGACTTCGAACAGGTAATAGGCACTTTTGAAAATATAATTATTTCGTCTTAATTTTATTTTTTGTGGTGTTTTGTTTTTTTGGAGTATTATTTTTTCCGTACTCTGGTATTGTTTATGTTCAAGCTTTTTTCATAACGTAAATATCTTTATGGTTCTTTTTCATTTTTACTTCCTTTATACTCTCAATTTTACTTCAAGAAAGTATAATGAGGAACGAATGGCTCAGGGCTGATCTGCAGCAGGTAAAAGTTCCAGCACTGAAAGTGTCCCATTACAGACTTACCTTATTTTCTTGTTATTACAGACTAACCTTATTTCCTTATTATTACAGACTTAACTTATTTCCTTATTATTTTTACAACATAGATATATTTTATTTACAAGTATAGATTGTAGCAAGTCTCTCAGTGTTAGGAGAAGTTTAATTTTTCTGAATGAATTCAACATGTAGATAAACAAATAAATAATAAAAACAAAAAATAAAAATAAATTTAAGTAGTCTGTGACGTTTTTTTATTCTTGAACTTTGGTTGCAGCTCTTTCCCAATCTGGAAATGTTTTCATTTTCTTGTCATATACTAGATATACTACTATACTAGATAGATGTTTCTTTAATTTAATTAGTGGTGCTTTGGAATAAGCCTTGCTTTAGACCAATTTAATTCTTAAAATAACAAAAATATAATAATTTTAAAAATGTGTTCCTGATGATAGATGTATATGAAATATAAGTGAATCTGAATTTTTTTAAATAAGAAAACATAACATACTTAGTCAGATAATTTATCGTAATCTAGGAACTGGTGCTACATCGATAAGATTTGTATAACCAACTCTGTGGATTGCAATCTATATAATAATACGCTAATTCCGTGTGTCTGTCTGTCACTTTTGCAAAGTGGATAAAATTTCTTTGATAAAATCTATAAAACATCGCCTATAAATTTGTTCTGTAAATTACCAAACTTTGACGTTAAAGCAATATTGACGTCAAAGGAAAGTATATTAAGATTAGTGAAGCCATTGCATTGCACTTTTAAATTTAAGGCTTAATAACTTGGAAATGGGTGGAAATAACTGACGTCATATCCTGTGTGGGTAACTAGGGACTACCTGGGACCAATTTGGGTAGGTTTCCTAGGTCAGAGAATCCGTTTCGGAATGGACAGGTTAATGACGTCATCAAAAAACCTTTAAACCCTAATATCTCTGCACCTGTTTGTCAAAATTACACGATCCTATACATTTTCTTGATCAGCGTTTCAAGATCTATACGATAATGAAGGCAACAGGCATACAAATTTCTGAAAAAATTTTTTTGGTGTTCTGACAGGTCTCTGCTGACGTCAGCAAAATTTAAATGACGGTTGTTTTTCTCTGTTATCCTGCCTAAGTGGATTTTTCCACGGGCCTTATTGACTAGTCTCTATAATAATACGCCAGTTCCGTGTGTCTGTCTGTCACTTTTGCAAAGTGGATTACATTCGTCAAAATTTTCTTTAACAAATTCTATAAAACATCGCCTATAAAATTGTTCTTTAATTTACCAAACTTTACCGATAAAATAGTATTGACGTCAAAGGAAAGTTAATTAAGATTAGTGAAGCCATTACAATGCACTTAAAACTTTGAGGCCAAATAACTTGGAAACGAGGTGGTGACGTCAATGTTTTTTCACCGCGTGGGTAACTAGGGACAACCTGGGACCAATTTGGGTAAGTTTTCCAAACCTGGGTCCCCAAATCCATTTCGGAATGGACGGTTTGATGACGTCATCAAAAAACCTTTAAACCTTGATATCTCTGCAACCGTTTGTCAAAGATACATGATCATATACATTTTCTTGATCAGCGTTTCAAGATCTATACGATAAAGGCAATGGGTTTATGAATTTCAAAAGAAAAATTTTTGTTACTTTTATTAGGTACTTTGCTGACGTCAGCAAAAATTTTAAACCTTTATTCTTCTTAACCGTTCGTCAATAGCACATGATAATATAAATTTTTGTCATTAGCGTTTCAATCTCTGCACATAACAGAAAACGGATAAACTTAATTTTACCAATTTTTTTTGTATATGCACTGCTGACGTCAGCAAATATCCAAAACAACCTATTTTCCCATTGTCCTTCAGCCTAAGTGGATTTCTCCACGGGACTTATCGACTAGTGTATTTAATATTACTTAAGCTGCTACAACGATAATACTTGCCCGTCATGATCAGAGATGCAGAATGGTGAACCATTGTCAGGCTGGTTCACAGTCATTCCCTGTGGTCGCTCGAATAGGGAGATTTTTAAAAAGTCTATTCTCTGCAAACGGAAGAATGCTGTTCACAATTAGCGCCTTGAATTTAAAATCTTTCAACTAAAACAAATATGGAGCTAACAGCAAGGCAAATTATTTTATTGCTTTTGTTGCGAAGGCGGGTGAAATGTAAAAACACTCGCGTAGTTAAAAGAAGATTCTGGGTTCGTTAAACCTACAAGGAGAGAAATATAAAAGGACAATATCATCTCCTGGTTCAGGATCTTAAACTATTTGATAGAGAGCTAATTTTTCGCCATTTTAGGATGACGCCCTCCAAATTGGAGGAGTTACTTGGATTCATTCTTATCTTCATGGGATCCATTAGTAATTCCAACCACTGTTTCCTGATGTAGTGTATCCTTAAAAGCTAAAGGTTGTTGCTGTAACAAAGTCATTAGTTCTTTGTAATTAATTGTTTACTGCTCCTCCATTTTTGTCCACGTGTGTTTTTATTTTTAGCTGCAATTTTGATTTTAATTTTTGCAAGTCAACAAAAAATACGGCATCTGATTGGTCGATAATACTCATTCGCCGTGGTAGTTGAACAAGATTTAACTGCTGCGACGAATGCTGGCGAATGAGCGAAAATTCCGTAGTATATTAAAAATAGATTTTGCGCATGTGCAGATGCATGGTCGCTTATTCGTGTGACTACAGCGAATGAAGTGTGAACCAGCCTTAAGGAATAAAAATACAAAGGATCATGACAAAAAGTCATTTACTTGAGAATGATGATTGTTTTTAAAAAACTCTAATTGACGTCGTTACTGGAAATCTTAACCTAAATTAATAAGTTATGTACTAAATGCATACTTTGGATATAACAAGATTAATTTTAAAAACTCTTAAACTCACAAAATGCATTTTAGACAGCAATCTCTTTGTTAATCAAGAAACAGGATTAACGCGACATGCAAAGTAAATTTACGACACATAGTCTGCACTTGAACACAGAGGTCTGTACATGAACACAGCATATGTATATGTACATAAACAAGTGTTGTTGTTGTAAATAACGCGATCGTAGCGGCCTTAAAACATTCTGGCTCGAGACTTTATTTTCTATAGGAATTCCAAGTATAAGTTCCCTATACTTTCGTTGATATTTTCAGCATCACCAAGAAGTCGAAATAATGGAGACTACATAATTATATTATTTTGCGTTTTAAAAATGGAACGAACTTTGTATTATTATTAGTATTATTTTTTGTTAATAGAATGAAAACAATGTGACATTTTGATTAAAATTTGAATTCAGTACAATCAAAATTATACCCTAATATTGGAAACTAACATTTTGAAAAAACATGGCCAGTGGATAGTACTGTAAAATGGAAAATAATAAATATGATCAAAAAAGGTACAAGAAAACGTTTTTAACAATCTATAATTAAAATTTATTTATTTATAAAATCTATTTTCGTTTCAGCATTTGTACGCAGCCAATTTTTATACAACAAGCAGTAAAACTACATTGGTATTTCTGGCGTAGTGTTGGTGTTACTAACGCGGTTTAAAGCAAAGTGCGGCCCTATCTGACGGCCTTGGCAAATTGTAAAAATTAATATAGGTTTGATTATTGTCTAAGTTAATTATTGAGCGTTCACTTAACTGTTTTAATTTAAAACCGCGTCAAGATAGAAAAGTAAACAAAGGAAAACGTAATTGATTTATTTTAGCAAAGTTGTAAACAAATTAAAGCGATTCTATTAAAAGAAACAATTTGCGAGTTCGAAAGCCGGATACAAAAACATTTGCAGTAACGAAAGATTAATTTTAATTTCTTGCCCAGTTTAAATATTGGCAGTCAAAATATGAGCTGTCCCAATTTTGTGCTGCAACGGTATTTTTAGGCGTCAAAAAAAATAAAATAAAAAAAAATTAAAAAATATATCAAATTAAAATAAACAAACAAACAAATAAATAAAATATGTTTAACCTTTTTTTGTTTTATTCCGCAGAAAAATCCTGTTTTACGATACAAACAATTTTCTAAATTTCCATAAATGCAATAGAAACATATATTACAGCTTTTAACTAGCCAATAGTATTTCAAGATTTTTGCTACACTCTCAATTTAAAATTTACATAACTCTTTGCTAAGATTTTCATACGATACATTAACCAGCACATACAATTTTTGGGGAAGTTCAATATGCTGATGGTAATAATCGGCTATCAAGCCATGTTTATCCAGGCATATAAAAAAATATGCATAATTTTAACAGTTAACAATCCTCTTGTAAAATGTTGCTTATGCTCTTCTGTTGTTTGCGCAACAGCTTTTATGTCTTGAAGATGAGAGTTACAATTGTTTATTGTATCACCGATTTTTGTCACGCGCTTTACTCAAACTTGGATTATTTGCCGTGACCGAAGATACGTATATACTACATTAGTTTGTGCAATTCGTGGTGCAAAAATGTGTCAAAACTAGAAATTAAAAAAAAGGTTGCGAAGCATTTCGCAAGTTGCAAGCAAAATTAAACTATCCAATACTTAGTCCCTAGCGCTTCTTGTTTCTTTGGCGCTAACATCTTCCGAAATACATCAAAATTGAATATCATATAGAAGAACCCTGGGGACGGGGTAGGAAAATGAACGCTCTGCGGAACAATTCGTTGCTCAAAAACAGTTTTTTTTGCGAATAGACTGCGCGAGTATTTGATGTGCGTGGGATATTCTTTTCAAAATGTGCGAGAAAATTAGATTACGCGAAACTAACAAAAACGAATAACGCGTGTTAAAATTTTGTACCGCCTTTTCCCACAGAATGGTAAAAGTAAAGAGCGCAATACAAAATTACACTTTTAGCAGTATTCCGAAAGATATGTGATACATCGAGTTGTACAACCCGCAGAAGTTGGTCCTAACGTTAACGATTTCGTAAATGACCTCACAACAAAACAGTATTTTTTTCACGTAAAAATACCGGCAGTAGAAGCCACAGAATCTGCTGGAACGAATTTCGAAAACTCACGGGAAACAATTAAAACAAAAACAAACAAATCAAAACAGTTTTTTAACTTTATCAAGATTTATTAAATAGCTTCAAATTTGGGCAGAAAAACAATAACGGATTCGCCTTCTTTTCACCACACGCATTAGAAGATTACATCACTCACTCCCATTGTACACAATCTAAAAGAAAAAGAAAACATTTTCATATAGTGAAGCTTCCTGTGCCTTTAAGGGATGGCTAAGCCAATGGAATTGAAAGCACTGTTTTTCATCTTATAAATAATTAAGGCTAATTCGGAAAAGTATAAAAGAAAAAAACTAAACAATTTGGCAACTTTACTAATTTTATACGCAAAGTTCCAACCATACCAACAGTTTCCAAATCTGACAAAATCATTTTAGAAGTGTTTATTTTTTCAGAATTTGATTGATGCAAGGCCAAGGGAAATTAAATAAGTTTATTGTCCTAGACCCATTTAAAAACATATCATTCAGTTTTTTTTCAACCAACATTAATGTAATCACCCAGAGGAAATTATAATGTCTCTTGTGTGTGTTTTAGAAGCTGAGTACACAAATACACAAATATTACAAGTGCTGAACTTTGGCAATCATATTTTGCAATCAGACCCTTTTAAAAACTATGCTGAACCATGTCAATTATTAAATTCAGCACTAATAGAAAAGCACCTTGGATAGGATTCTTTGTTGGGCGAATAAAATGACTGACAAATGGTTTATCGTGAATGAAATAGTAATTTTTACACAAATAATTTAAAAAATAATGAACTTTGTTATGTGGGTTGTTCTCAAACACACGTGGACGGTGGACAAAAAACTGTGATGTAATTTCTCTTGGTCTATTATTCCTGAGAATATTCTAAAATAAGAGGGTGTCAATAAGCTGCAAACAGCCACATATATAAGGGCGAGTTCGGGCAACTTTTCCAATTAAATTAGTGATTGTCTTCCAAAACCGCCCGCACTTTCCCGAACTTGCCTGGAGCATTTTCAAAATTCAATTCCTTGTAACATACCTTGTGGACGATAGTTGGAAAAAGATGCTTTAAGAGAAAGAAGTTAATAAAAATTAAAAGTTATTTATCAAGTAAATTTTATCAAAAACCATCAAAAACAGTTCTTTTAAGAACTTTACTACCACATAGTTTACTTTATGGTCTATGCAGGTTTTTTCGGGTGAATACTTCAATTTTTTTGCAAAACGCTAAACTTGCCCAAAAACGCCTGCACGTTATACGGCGTATGCAGCTTATCAGCACCCTTGTTCTAAAATTACAAGCAGTTTCGAAGATGCCCACGTCGTTTAGAGGACGTGGTGCGGCTTGGGCATATCCTTGAAGTTCTGTTTAATGACAGTTTTAATGTTTTAATGTCGTTTTAAACCTTGTTCTCAGGGAGGGTGTACGGAAAACTAATTCCTATTGACAATTACATTGCTGTTGGTTTGATAGCAAAAGTGGATATTTTTTTAATTACTGTAACAGGTTACTTATATAATAAATAAAAAATGATAAAAAAACGGTTGGTCAGCTCACTCTAGCGCCCAGAGCTATTTGTTTTGTCTGCGCCCTAGCTACAGGTTTTCCTATATCTGGCTATCAGTTAGGTAGTAATACAGCTTCTCCATATGTATTCTACAAATTACTTTCAATTCTTTTATACAAAACTGAGCTCTAGCTAGCTACCTTTCGTGTGATTAAGCCTTACCTTGATTTGGATAAAACCAATTAAAATTGATAATATTGTATTCTTACATCTTCTTAGAAACAATAAAATAAAACACAGCTCGGCGCGTTATAATTGTACAAATTACTTCAATTTTTCTTTAGGAAAGGGTACCTTACAAAGCAGCTTTCCAATCCAACTAAAATCTCCAGAAAAAGCACAGCAACAAAAAAGCATAAAATACACAAGTAAAGTCGATTAGAAACAGGACTAGCAATAAATTTTTTCAAAAGAGGAAAACCGTTTTAATACTATTATGTTTCATTAAAATACAACTATAATAGTATTAGAAGCAAAATTGCAAAGTAATTAATTAATTATTTATACCATAATTAGCTATAATACAAAGAAATAAGGCATATTTTGGGTCTGTAAAATATACGTGTCTAAAATGCCGATTACCGTTTCTTGTTCACGGCATATTCCTCTTTGTGTGTTCAAGTTTGGCGGACGTATAATCCGGACCAAAAGACGGGGGGGGGGGGGGGTCAAAATCCGGGGGTGGGGGGGGGTACGAGCCGTACTTATTGCATTTTTTACTAAACTTATACTTTAGCCCCTCGGTCCAAACTTATTTGTTTTATTAGAAAAAAAAATACCCTAGCTTTATGTGCAAAAATATCAGTCCTATTTCTTTACACTGATTTTATATGATTTTTTTTCTATCGAAATTTTGAGAATCTCAATAATTCTCTTGGTATACCTCGCGTGTAGCAAACGTGCTCCACAATTTCGCTTCGCTCGCTTCGCTCGCAAAGCTCAATTGCTTCGCAAAAATTCCGAAAAATTTCCTAGTTTTTTTTAACACTGCGAGATATTTCAAACTTTGCTCATTAAAAGTCTTTAAAAGAATTTTATCGTGCTGTTTTCAAAAATATTTAAGTGAAAACGTTCTTCTAAAAAGGAAAAAGGAAGATCAAGTATTGAGAAAGTTATAAAAAAGTACCATGGTAAATAACCGATTAAAGCTCTTGGGAAGTCTTTTAATCTTCCGATCTTAGGAGTTGGTGCTTAATCGGACTAGGCTAGGCTATTACTCGAGATTTAAGTGCTTCTTGAGAATATCTTAAGATTTATTTTATTCACTTCTTATGATGTTCATTTATATTATTTATTTCTCATTATCATACTGTATGTTGCAAACACTAGGACTTATCATCGGCCTCGTTTTCACTGTTATTTCAAGAAGCATGTAATCTTGCGAAATCTGGCGTTGCCTCTAATAAGTCATCTTTTAAAATACTGGATTAGTTGTCCTAGGACATGCTTTAGTCGTCGTCTAACTAATAATTTACAGAATCACTTAATTACCAGCGCGCGTTTGTCTGCTTTTGCAATTATAATTAGAAGTTACTTTCATTTCCACATTTATTGTTAAGAAAAATTTTTGTTATAAGAAAAGTTAATATGATACTTGAGGATTTTAAAGCAGATAATGATGTTTTTAGTTAGGATGATTGGAGGCCTTAAAAACATAAAAGTCTTGATGGGATCTGTTACACATGATGAAAAAGTGTTTGTCGAAGAATTAAATCTGGACTGAAGTAGTACTATATTGGTGTGGTTGGGAAGAAGGAGTTAGGCTAGATCTCACGGATATGCTGAATGCTTGGTTGGTAAACAGTGGTAACTTACATGTTTTTTTCATGGAAAATTATTCAAAGGAAAGCTTTTGCGCCAAATCTACGTTCACATAAAGAGACTAATATAAGAGTACTAAAATCTTCTTAATTGTTTGTTTACGCGAGTGTTAGATAAAAATTGAGAAAGATAGCTGTTCTGCTGGGCTGTGATTTTAATAGTTGACGATTCTCGTATTTACATTTTTTTTAATAAAAAACAAGCAAGGGGGTTGTTATGTTCGTGTTCAGCAAGATGTGTTTAATATGTGTTTAGAGTACTAACTTCGTTTGATCTCAAGAAGCCCTGGTACAGGGTCGTGCTGATGAAATTCAAAACCCCATGCAGAAGTTCGGGTATACAAATAGTAGTAGCTTGTTATATACTTGTTTCGTAATTTATAATTTTTGGAACAGGATTGGAACAGAATTGTGGCGCGAAATAAATATAACCGTATTCCAGGTCCATTTATCAAAATGAAGGAGATTATGAAAAAGTAATAATTTTTTTAACAGGCTGTCTACAATTTTTCAATAACGCGGTTATAATTTTTTGTATCTTGACCTTCTGAGTGGTCTGGTTTTTACGCACAATTTTATTCAGAATGTGCGAGGATGGAGCACAACATCAATAACAGAGATCTTACGTGAGCCGTTTTCTAGCCCTTTAATCATTATCATACATCTCCTGCGTTTGTAGCCATAATTAGAAAAAATATGATAAGATTGTTGCCAGAAGACATCATTTCAGCAAATAACAATTGCTGAAAAAAAAAAACAATTAATAATTACCTACATGACCATACAGTACGTATTTTCTTACAGTTAGTAGTATAGTTTGACCCAGCATTACATTTTTTCCGAATTGGTTTTCTTTGATGTATCGCTGGTAACTTGAAGCGTATTAGTAAAAGTCGAAAATTAAGAAGGCTTTCACTGTCGCATTAACATCACTAACACAGCATTTCATATGTCGGATCAAGTTAAAGAATTATACGCACACTGGTTTTTTGAACATATGAGCGGTGGAAAATGGATTCCACCCTGCCTCCTTATTAACTTTTCATAGGCTTGTTAAAATTGAATTAAACTTGGCACACTTATAGTACGTCACAAAAGAAACAAAATAACACCAAAATTTTTTGCTTATGTCAGCACTTTTTCTCTGACGCCTCTAAACGCTAAATGAAACTTATTTAAAATATAATCAAATTTTTACATAGTATGCCTAAAAATCTCCCACAAATTTCCCAAAATCCGTTTTTTCCGATTTTCAGTTAAAATCCAAAAAAATTGGGAAATCGGATTAATCAGGTGTCGAAAACATATTGTGTTGTAAGGTTCAAGTTCTAAAAATAACCCTAATGAGAGTTATAATTTCCCGATTATAAGAATTTTATAGAGATTTTTAGGGGTAGTTTTAAGTAATAGAAAATATAAAAGCCTATGAGATGTATAGCACCAAAAAATGGGCACGCAGGTGCCTAATAGATAAATATTGAAACTCAGTAAGTATCATAGCCATAATACATAACATGAACGGGTTATTAAAAAAAAATCCGTTGCAGAATTTAAAAGTCTAGTCGGTGAATACGCGGGTTGGCCTGTTGTAAATATTCTGGTCCTTACATCATTGCCTACGGCTACATTCTTACGTTTTCACTGCAGTTAATTCATGAAGTCATTTCTTCGTCAATCATTTAAAGTTTGGCTAATAGAGGTAGCTTTACTTTACTTATAATCTTGAGAATTTTAACCAGGATTCGAGAATATAGATATGTCTTCTTTTTCTTCTTAGATATATGCAAACCTGGTATCTGATCGACTTTTTAAAATGTTGAAAAATGGTGTGTTCTATCTTTCTTCAGTATACAATTATAAATCTATTGTTGAACACATAATCACTTCCAAAAATTAAATTACACAATAAAATGTGTCTCATCAATGCCGAAGGATAGTAAACGCCCAAAAGCCGCTTTTACGCAATCATATTTTTGTATCACATGAATTTGAATTGTGAGATACTTGTTATGACGCAAAGGTGTGTAATAAAGCTTAGTTCCCACCTGGCATTAAAGAGCACTAACGAGCGATATCTCATAAACGCTGAATTTTTTTTTAATAAGTGAGGCGCTTCTTTAGTGCTCACTATCGCTCGTTAGTGATCTTTTGCGCGCACTTAGGCTTAGTGTTGTTATTAAAAAATCCTAATATCAGCAGTAAAAAATGAGTGTTTATTGTTTCCTTCGAAGATTAAGAGGCCGTTTACACTTTAAATCTCATCCCGTGATAAGTTTCGTCCCGGGATGAGTTCATCGCTGTGTCTACCGTCTAAGTCTTCACAACGTTCACACGTTTAATGCGGGAGGAAATCTCATTAAGAAAAATTGCGTGTAAACACAATAATTCTTTTCATCCTGGAGTAAGAATGCTTAATGTACACTTTTTCACACTTTTTTGAACATGATTTTAAATATAAAAGCTATAAAATCAATTCGTTTTTTCTTTTCGTGACGACCGACGCAAAGAAATAAATTTGGAAAATATGAAGAGGTTGGTTGTAACTTTTTCGTTAATTTATATATTTTCAAAGTTATTTATTTTATTTTAATAAAACGAAATGCCATCCTAAATTTATACGAGTGTAATTATTATTCCACCATTTATTATGGTTCTTATGTTTTTATACCAGAAAGTGTTTTAAAAATGCACGCCATTTTAAACTGTGTGACGGAAGAGATGCTATACTTCTACGTGCCATACTCATGCCATACTTATATTGTGTATCAATTTGAAGCCTGCCTCAAAGTGATACACAATATAAGCAAAAACAGATTACTTGCTGTAATCCTCATTTTTCAGTGCTGCTTAATGCACAATAACTATCGCACGCTAGTGCTTATTAGTGCTTTTAGTGCCAGGTAAGAACCAAGCTTAACGGTTAGAGAATATGATTGGGCAGAATAACTCAGTTTCATGCGCAATTTAGATGTTAAGGTACATTCTTGATGTAAAATGCTCAACTTGCAAAAATGAAATTGCAGAAAAAATGAAAATCAAAAACAGCATGGTAATGGTGGACGTGAGTACATACATGTGAAGTAATTTTATTTGCAACTTTAAAAAATTTTTTAAAGCTTTTTTATTTATTTCATAAGTACTCACACATCACTTATGTTATTTTTATATATTTTATATTTAAAGTTTTTTTTTTTTTTTATCTCTTTTTCAGTTTTATAAAATGGCGCCAAATAGAAATGAGTAAGCGTACCGTATCACGATAATTTGCTTTGTCTGTGTAAATCTGGCTACTACAGCAAATAATTTGTTACTTTTAGATGGTATTACCTCTAACGAAATTAAAGTTAGTTAAATAGGTGGGAGTGTTTATAAAGTTCCGTATATGCGCTTTACAGACAATAAAAAAGAAAGACCACATAAGAAAAATGACTATTTCCTTTAATTTATAGATTTAAGGAATAACTATCATTTTTTTAAAAATCAGGTTTTAATTATTTCAAAAAGCAAGTTGCTTTTTTATCTTGGTTTCTTTAATAGTTGCGGTTTGTTTTTTACATTTCTTGTCTGTGTGCATGCGTGCACATGTCGATTGTGCTAGACTCAAAATCAAAACAACACGTCACGCTGCAACTCATCTGTTTGTTTTGTTTGTAGCAATAAAGTTAAATTCTTAGTGGGGAAAAAGTAATTATTCGTGAAATAGCTATTTTAACGTCAATGAAATCTCAAATTGAAATAGAAAAAGTGTGCTTCTTAAAATATGCCTCAAACAACCTGAACGCAAACGGTTTGTTTACGTTCTTGTACGCTTAAAAAATATACATTTACTTGATATAGCCATGCTGCTATTGTGCTCAGTTTGGCAATAATCGATCTGATTGTAAAGACAGATTTTTACGAAACTAGTTGGACGGTAAATTTCCCCACGAAATGTATTTTAGTTTAGTTTGCTTCGATTTTGCTTCAAAAAAATCGCATCATCAAAAGGTAGAAACAGTTCTTACGTTTTAGCGGCAAAACATTTTGCTTGAAACTTTCACCCAATCAAAATGCAGTCATTACTGTTGATTCTTAGAAAAACACTACCGGAAAGAATTCAAAATAACTATTATGTTTTTAGTACCCAAAAAGTGCTCATATTCAGTATTTTAAATTCGCCACATGTTTTTTGTCGTTAAAATCAAAGCGATATTTCTTAGCCAATTCGCCGTTGAATTCGCCATTCACAATTCGCTTCAGATTTCCATGCGCACAGTACAATATCCTTCTCGGGTTGTATATCTTCCCTTATTTAGGGTATTTACAGTGGAAGTTATCTTATTGTTAAGACATTCACCAAACAGAGAAAAAAATTTCCAAAATAATTTTTCCTTAGCAATTATAGACTCGCATTCTTTGGCACACAGGGAAAAGAGGACGTAGGATCCAATGGGTGTGCTAGTACTTATGACTGGAACTCCAGATCAGAATCTAGACAGGTTCAGTACGTTTTTAATATGTTTTTAGTTTGTGGAAAATATTTTATCCTCAACGTTATTATAAATTATACTAGTCGTTAGCCCGTGGAAAAATCCACGGGTTCGCCCGTCGCAGCTAAGCTACCATTTTGCGTGACAGACAAACGGACGGACAGAAAGACGTATACAGGCATTATAATATAGATTATAAACAACGTGTATCACTCTTTTTAAAACTTTTTACTTTTTATATTTTATAGGAGGATATAATAGACATTGCTTTGGTAGATGTGGAGAGTTATCAAAACGCCGGAAATAAATAAATTCAAAGATATTAAAAAAACACTTACTTAGTGAAACACTATAAAAATGACAAAATCAAGAATTAAAATAAATTACAAAGTGGTCATTTTACTGACGTTATGTTGCATATTCTTCATTTTTTTGGGCTCAGAAATATACTTTAACAAATTTGTAATAGAGCTGGACTACTCAAGGATTTACGTGAAAGCTAATTTGAGCAATCTTAATCAAGACATACACGTGACTAAATTATTATCGAAATTTTCGTGTAGCAAAAAGCCAATAAAGCTGTTAGTTGTGGTGATCAGTAACGTAATGTACTTCCAGCGTAGAGATACCATTCGGAAAACATGGGGAAAGAGATTAGATTTGCATACAACAAACGATTTTCGCACTTTCTTTGCTGTGGCAAAGACAACAGATGAAACAACACAAGAAAAACTTGAGAATGAGATTGCGACTTATGGAGATGTAATACAAGGAGATTTTTACGAAGATTATTATAAGCTTCCAAGAAAGACTGAGCTAGTTTTCGAATGGGCGTATAAACACTGTGAATTTGATTACTTGCTGAAGGCAGATGACGACGTGTACGTTAACCTAATGATCCTTTTTCAATTTCTTGATCATCCAGATACACCTAAGACTAAATTGTATGCAGGACGCCAACATGTAAAAACAAACGTGTTCAGAGAAGGAAAGCTGAAAGTCACTTTTGAAGAGTATGGAACGAAAAACTATCCTGATTTTTGTAGCGGTGGATCAGCCATACTTTCAAGAGATGTAGTAGGAAGTATAATTCCGTATTTTCAAAAAAATCCATTTCGATTGGAGGATGTTTACACCGGCATGTTGATGATGAATGCAGGTGTTGTGTCAAGACATGTACCGAGTGTCAGAATGTTTGAGAAAAATTGTGATTATCAAAACACCACGTTGGCACATCATTCTGAAATACATACAAAGAAAAGAAGCTGTCTGTTGAAATTATTTTATAGTATGTTAGCCCAAAACGTTGAAAGTGCTTTTATACGCACGCATTACATTAACGTGATGGACGATAGGGGGAAGTAGTTCAGTTAGATGGTGATTTATCACTCTGATCTGTTTGTTTTTCTTAGTTGACTTTTTGGTTACTGTTTACTTATGTTTTTTATTTGTTTTTCATTTGTTTTTAATAGTTATATTCTTTCATAGCTTTAAACATTGTTTTTTTGAAAATTTATTTTGTTGATAGAATACGCGATGTTTCTTTTCTAAATTTCTTGTAGTTTTTGAATAATGTAATGCTTCAATTAAACTCATTTTATTAAAGAGCTATTATTAGGTCGGGTGTTTATTTAAGTGGCGCACTTAATCAGGGGTGTTCTTAATTGAGACATTACAGTACAAGTTGAACCTTGAGGCATTTTACGTGTCGTTTGTACTAAAAAAAGCGCCCAATGCCTTAAAAACCGTGGATTATTTAATGGTGAACAGCTTGGCTTCCAATAGCACATATTGTTGAGCAGATATTTTATCTTGGGGGTAGGAATTCAGAGTACTCGAAGCGAGTCAGTTGAACGAAGATTCAAGTCAACATTTTTAGTTTTTCAAATTTGCCGTAACCCAGCCCCCCCAATAATTTTCCTACTAAAAGAAAAATAAAGACAGAGCGAGAAAAAAAAAGAGAGAGAGAAAGAAAGAAATAGAGACAGAGAGACAGATTTTGTGTCATTTCTCCAAAAGTTAGATAACCCAAGAAAACTACTTTTATTTGAAGTTATAAAAGTGGGAAAACTTGCTCCAAAACCACACATTCTGGGTTATATGTTCTTGGGACAATTGTTAATGACTCCAGGCATAAAAGGATTCGCGCAACTGTCGTCATCGCTCAAAAAAATATAGCATATTTTCAAGGGAACCCAATGAGTGTCGAGTTATAAATTAGAAAAGGTTCGAGCTGTATAAATTGTCTGATCGAAATAACAAACTCCACAAAAACAAAATGGTTATATCAATTGTCTTCAATTGCCTTCAAATGTCTCTTGCTCCAAAACCACACATTCTGGTTGTTATGTTCTTGGGGAAGTTGTTGATAACTCCAGGTATAAAACAATATTTGCAACTGTCTTCATCGTTTGAAAACATGTAGTATATTTTTAAGAGAATCCAATAAACAGCAATAAGCATGGTTTCCCTTCGTTAAATACGCGCGCAAAGTTTTTTGCTACCTCTGTTTTCACCCTTGAACTTACAGTGGAAATGTGCAAGTATTACAGAAACCTCCGATTGTCCAGGTACGATAACAGTTCTGAGAGTGGTGCTGCAAAATACCTAGAAAGGAAATAAACAATTAAATTAAGGACATGGAATTTCCAAGTAAGACTTACTTTTTAGGTAAAAACTTTTTTCCAATGAGCGACATCAAATAAGGACAAAAAAAAAAGAAATTGTGCTGGGAAAAATATTTATGATGTGACAAAACTCACAATTTTGGTTTCTTCTTCCTGAGGTCGGATCCTTCATCTTTTGCAGTTGATATCGGTTAGATTTGGGAAGGCGATAAGCACGCTTACTTCTTGCATCGTAGCCGTTCTTCATCGACAATTTATTGTTATCTTTCAGACATTTTACTAGAAGATTGTAATCCTTTTTCGGTAGAGGTCTGAATGCTAAAATACACGATAAGTTTAAACGGATCGTTTAGTTACAAGAAAAAAATTATAAGTTTAGTTGCGGGCAATGCACTGTCCACCAGTAAGATAAAAAGTTTGTCAAAGATACATGATCATATACATTTTCTTGATCAGCATTTCAAGATCTATACGATGAAGGCAACAGGTATACATATTTCTGAAAAATTTTTTTTGGGTTTTCACAGGTCTCTGCTGATGTCTGCAAAATTTAAATGATGGTTGTTTTTCTCTGTTATCCTGCCTAAGTGGATTTTTCCACGGGCCTTATCGACTAGTCTATATAATAATACGCCAGTTCCGTGTGTCTGTCTGTCACTTTTGCAAAGTGGATAAAATTTCTTTGATAAAATCTATAAAACATCGCCTATAAATTTGTTCTGTAAATTACCAAACTTTGACGTTAAAGCAATATTGACGTCAAAGGAAAGTATATTAAGATTAGTGAAGCCATTGCATTGCACTTTTAAATTTAAGGCTTAATAACTTGGAAACGGGTGGAAATAACTGACGTCATATCCTGTGTGGGTAACTAGGGACTACCTGGGACCAATTTGGGTAGGTTTCCTAGGTCAGGGAATCCGTTTCGGAATGGACAGGTTAATGACGTCATCAAAAAACCTTTAAACCCTAATATCTCTGCACCTGTTTGTCAAAAGTACACGATCCTATACATTTTCTTGATCAGCGTTTCAAGATCTATACGATAATGAAGGCAACAGGCATACAAATTTCTGAAAAAAATTTTTTGGTGTTCGGACAGGTCTCTGCTGACGTCAGCAAAATTTAAATGACGGTTGTTTTTCTCTGTTATCCTGCCTAAGTGGATTTTTCCACGGGCCTTATTGACTAGTCTCTATAATAATACGCCAGTTCCGTGTGTCTGTCTGTCACTTTTGCAAAGTGGATTACATTCTTCAAAATTTGCTTTAACAAATTCTATAAAACATCGCCTATAAAATTGTTCTTTAATTTACCAAACTTTACCGATAAAATAGTATTGACGTCAAAGGAAAGTTAATTAAGATTAGTGAAGCCATTACAATGCACTTAAAACTTTGAGGCCAAATAACTTAGAAACGAGGTGGTGACGTCAATGTTTTTTCACCGCGTGGGTAACTAGGGACAACCTGGGACCAATTTGGGTAAGTTTTCCAAACCTGGGTCCCCAAATCCGTTTCGGAATGGACGGTTTGATGACGTCATCAAAAAACCTTTAAACCTTGATATCTCTGCAACCGTTTGTCAATGATACATGATCATATACATTTTCTTGATCAGCGTTTCAAGATCTATACGATAAAGGCAATGGGTTTATGAATTTCAAAAGAAAAATTTTTCTTACTTTTATTAGGTACTTTGCTGACGTCAGCAAAAATTTTAAACCTTTATTCTTCTTAACCGTTCGTCAATAGCACATGATAATATAAATTTTTGTCATTAGCGTTTCAATCTCTGCACATTACAGAAAACGGATAAACTTAATTTTACCAATTTTTTTTGTATATGCACTGCTGACGTCAGCAAATATCCAAAACAACCTATTTTCCCATTGTCCTTCAGCCTAAGTGGATTTCTCCACGGGCCTTATCGACTAGTGTATTTAATATTACTTAAGCTGCTACAACAATAATACTTGCCCGTCATGATCAGAGATGCAGAATGGTGAACCATTGTCAGGCTGGTTCACAGTCATTCCCTGTGGTCGCTCGAATAGGGAGATTTTTAAAAAGTCTATTCTCTGCGAACGGAAGAATGCTGTTCACAATTAGCGCCTTAAATTTAAAATCTTTCAACTAAAACAAATATGGAGCTTACAGCAAGGCAAATTATTTTATTGCTTTTGTTGCGAAGGCGGGTGAAATGTAAAAATACTCGCGTAGTTAAAAGAAGATTCTGGGTTCGTTAAACCTACAAGGAGAGAAATATAAAAGGACAATATCATCTCCTGGTTCAGGATCTTAAACTATTTGATAGAGAGCTAATTTTTCGCCATTTTAGGATGACGCCCTCCAAATTGGAGGAGTTACTTGGATTCATTCTTATCTTCATGGGATCCATTAGTAATTCCAACCACTGTTTCCTGATGTAGTGTATCCTTAAAAGCTAAAGGTTGTTGCTGTAACAAAGTCATTAGTTCTTTGTAATTAATTGTTTACTGCTCCTCCATTTTTGTCCACGTGTGTTTTTATTTTTAGCTGCAATTTTGATTTTAATTTTTGCAAGTCAACAAAAAATACGGCATCTGATTGGTCGATAATACTCATTCGCCGTGGTAGTTGAACAAGATTTAACTGCTGCGACGAATGCTGGCAAATGAGCGAAAATTACGTAGTATATTAAAAATAGATTTTGCGCATGTGCAGATGCATGGTCGCTTAAATGAAGTGTGAACCAGCCTTAAGGAATAAAAATACAAAGGATCATGACAAAAAGTCATTTACTTGAGAAAGATGATTGTTTTTAAAAAACTCTAATTGACGTCGTTGCTGGAAATCTTAACCTAAATTAATAAATTATGTACTAAATGCATACTTTGGATATAACAAGATTAATTTTAAAAACTCTTAAACTCATAAAATGCATTTTAGACAACAATCTCTTTGTTAATCCTGAAACAGGATTAACGCGACATGCAAAGTAAATTTACGACACATAGTCTGCACTTGAACACAGAGGTCTGTACATGAACACAGCATATGTATATGTACATAAACAAGTGTTGTTGTTATAAATAACGCGATCGTAGCGGCCTTAAAACATTCTGGCTCGAGACTTTATTTTCTATAGGAATTCCAAGTATAAGTTCCCTATACTTTCGTTGATAATTTAAGCATCACCAAGAAGTCGAAATAATGGAGACTACATAATTATATTATTTTGCGTTTTAAAAATGGAACGAACTTTGTATTATTATTAGTATTATTTTTTGTTAACAGAATGAAAACAATGTGATATTTTGATTAAAATTTGAATTCAGTACAATCAAAATTATACCCTAATATTGGAAACTAACATTTTGAAAAAACATGGCCAGTGGATAGTACTGTAAAATGGAAAATAATAAATATGATAAAAAAGGTACAAGAAAACGTTTTTAATAATCTAAAAATAAAACTTAAGAAAAAAGAAAAAAAAAATTTTTAGTCTATTTTCGTTTCAGCATTTGTACCCAGCACATTTTTATACAACAAGCAGTAAAACTACATTGGTATTTCTGGCGTAGTGTTGGTGTTACTGACGCGGTTTAAAGCAAAGTGCGGCCCTATCTGACGGCCTTGGCAAATTGTAAAAATTAATATAGGTTTGATTATTGTCTAAGTTAATTATTGAGTGTCCACTTAACTGTTTTAATTTAAAACCGCGTTAAGATAGAAAAGTAAACAAAGGAAAACGTAATTGATTTATTTTAGCAAAGTTGTAAACAAATTAAAGCGATTCTATTAAAAGAAACAATTTGCAAGTTCGAAAGCCCGATACAAAAACATTTGCAGTAACGAAAGATTAATTTTAATTTCTTGCCCAGTTTAAATATTGGCAGTGAAAATATGAGCTGTCCCAATTTTGGGCTGCAACGGTATTTTTAGGCGTCAAAAAAAATAAAATAAAAAAAAAATTAAAAAATATAATAAATTAAAATAAACAAACAAATAAATAAATAAAATATGTTTAACCTTTTTTGTTTTATTCCGCAGAAAAATCCTGTTTTACGATACAAACAATTTTCTAAATTTCCATAAATGCAATAGAAACATATATTACAGCTTTTAACTAGCCAAAAGTATTTTAAGATTTTTGCTACACTCTCAATTTAAAATTTACATAACTTTTTGCTACGATTTTTATACGATACATTAACCAGCACATACAATTTTTGGGGAAGTTCAATATGCTGATGGTAATAATCGGCTATCAAGCTATGTTTATCCAGGCATATAAAAAAATATGCATAATTTTAACAGTTAGCAATCCTCTTGTAAAATGTTGCTTATGCTCTTCTGTTGTTTGCGCAACAGCTTTTATATCTTGAAGATGAGAGTTACAATCGTTTATTGTATCACCGATTTTTGTCACGCGCTTTACTCAAACTTAGGAATATTTGCCGTGACCGAAGATACGTATATACTACATTAGTTTGTGCAATTCGTGGTGCAAAAATGTGTCAAAAAAATTCCGAAAAATTTTCCAGTTTTTTTTAACACTGCGAGATATTTCAAACTTTGCTCATTAAAAGTCTTTAAAAGAATTTTATCGTGCTGTTTTCAAAAATATTTAAGTGAAAACGTTCTTCTAATAAGTAAAAAGGAAGATCGAGTATTGAGAAAGTTATAAAAAAGTACCATAGTAAATAACCGATTAAAGCTCTTAGGAAGTCTTTTAATCTTCCGATCTTAGGAGTTGGTGCTTAATCGGACTAGGCTAGGCTATTACTCGAGATTTAAGTGCTTCTTGAGAATATCTTAAGATTTATTTTATTCACTTCTTATGATGTTCATTTATATTATTTATTTCTCATTATCATACTGTATGTTGCAAACACTAGGACTTATCATCGGCCTCGTTTTCACTGTTATTTCAAGGAGCATGTAATCTTGCGAAATCTGGCGTTGCCTCTAATAAGTCATCTTTTAAAATACTGGATTAGTTGTCCTAGGACATGCTTTAGTCGTCGTCTAACTAATAATTTACAGAATCACTTAATTACCAGCGCGCGTTTGTCTGCTTTTGCAATTATAATTAGAAGTTACTTTCATTTCCACATTTATTGTTAAGAAAAATTTTTTGTTATAAGAAAAGTTAATATGATACTTTTGAGGATTTTAAAGCAGATAATGATGTTTTTAGTTAGGATGATTGGAGGCCTTAAAAACATAAAAGTCTTGATGGGATCTGTTACACATGATGAAAAAGTGTTTATCGAAGAATTAAATCTGGACTGAAGTAGTACTATATTGGTGTGCTTGGGAAGAAGGAGTTAGGCTAGATCTCACGGATATGCTGAATGCTTGGTTGGTAAACAGTGGTAACTTACATGTTTTTTTTCATGGAAAATTATTCAAAGGAAAGCTTTTGCGCCAAATCTACGTTCACATAAAGAGACTAATATAAGAGTACTAAAATCTTCTTAATTGTTTGTTTACGCGAGTGTTAGATAAAAATTGAGAAAGATAGCTGTTCTGCTGGGCTGTGATTTTAATAGTTGACGATTCTCGTATTTACATTTTTTTAATAAAAAACAAGCAAGGGGGTTGTTATGGTCGTGTTCAGCAAGATGTGTTTAATATGTGTTTAGAGTACTAACTTCGTTTGATCTCAAGAAGCCCTGGTACAGGGTCGTGCTGATAAAATTTAAAACCCCATGCAGAAGTTCGGGTATACAAATAGTAGTAGCTTGTTATATACTTGTTTCGTAATTTATAATTTTTGGAACAGGATTGGAACAGAATTGTGGCGCGAAATAAATATAACCGTATTCCAGGTCCATTTATCAAAATGAAGGAGATTATGAAAAAGTAATAATTTTTTTAACAGGCTGTCTACAATTTTGCAATAACGCGGTTATAATTTTTTGTATCTTGACCTTCTGAGTGGTCTGGTTTTTACGCACAATTTTATTCGGAATGTGCGAGGATGGAGCACAACATCAATAACAGAGATCTTACGTGAGCCGTTTTCTAGCCCTTTCATCATTATCATACATCTCCTGCGTTTGTAGCCATAATTGGTAAAAATCAAATAAGCATATAAAAAACTTATGGCTATATGATAAGATTGTTGCCAGAAGACATCATTTCAGCAAATAACAATTGCTGAAAAAAAAACAATTAATAATTACCTACATGACCATACAGTACGTATTTTCTTACAGTTAGTAGTATAGTTTGACCCAGCATTACATTTTTTCCGAATTGGTTTTCTTTGATGTATCGCTGGTAACTTGAAGCGTATTAGTAAAAGTCGAAAATTAAGAAGGCTTTCACTGTCGCATTAACATCACTAACACAGCATTTCATATGTCGGATCAAGTTAAAGAATTATACGCACACTGGTTTTTTGAACATATGAGCGGTGGAAAATGGATTCCACCCTGCCTCCTTATTAACTTTTCATAGGCTTGTTAAAATTGAATTAAACTTGGCACACTTATGGTACGTCACAAAAGAAACAAAATAACACCAAAAATTTTTGCTTATGTCAGCACTTTTTCTCTGACCCCTCTAAACGCTAAATGAAACTTATTTAAAATATAATCAAATTTTTACATAGTATGCCTAAAAATCTCCCACAAATTTCCCAAAATCCGTTTTTTCCGATTTTCAGTTAAAATCCAAAAAAATTGGGAAATCGGATTAATCAGGTGTCGAAAACATATTGTGTTGTAAGGTTCAAGTTCTAAAAATAACCCTAATGAGAGTTATAATTTCCCGATTATAAGAATTTTATAGAGATTTTTAGGGGTAGTTTTAAGTAATAGAAAATATAAAAGCCTCTGAGATGTATAGCACCAAAAAATGGGCACGCAGGTGCCTAATAGATAAATATTGAAACTCAGTAAGTATCATAGCCATAATACAAAACATGAACGGGTTATTAAAAAAAAATCCGTTGCGGAATTTAAAAGTCTAGTCGGTGAATACGCGGGTTGGCCTGTTGTAAATATTCTGGTCCTTACAACATCATTGCCTACGGCTACATTCTTACGTTTTCACTGCAGTTAATTCATGAAGTCATTTCTTCGTCAATCATTTAAAGTTTGGCTAATAGAGGTAGCTTTACTTTAGTTATAAACTTGAGAATTTTAACCAAGATTCGAGAATATATATATGTCTTCTTTTTTTTCTTAGATATATGCAAACCTGGTATCTGATCGACTTTTCAAAATATTGAAAAATGGTGTGTTCTATCTTTCTTCAGTATATAATTATAAATCTATTGTTGAACACATATTCACTTCCAAAAATTAAATTACACAATGAAATGTGTCTCATCAATGCCGAAGGATAGTAAACGCCCAAAAGCCGCTTTTACGCAATCATATTTTTGTATCACATGAATTTGAATTGTGAGATACTTGTTATGACGCAAAGGTGTGTAATAAAGCTTAGTTCCCACCTGGCATTAAAGAGCACTAACGAGCGATATCTCATAAACGCTGAATTTTTTTTTAATAAGTGAGGCGCTTCTTTAGTGCTCACTATCGCTCGTTAGTGATCTTTTGCGCGCACTTAGGCTTAGTGTTGTTATTAAAAAATCCTAATATCAGCAGTAAAAAATGAGTGTTTATTCTATTGTTTCCTTCGAAGATTAAGAGGCCGTTTACACTTTAAATCTCATCCCGTGATAAGTTTCGTCCCGGGATGAGTTCATCGCTGTGTCTACCGTCTAAGTCTTCACAACGTTCACACGTTTAATGCGGGAGGAAATCTCATTAAGAAAAATTGCGTGTAAACACAATAATTCTTTTCACCCTGGAGTAAGAATGCTTAATGTACACTTTTTCACACTTTTTTGAACATGATTTTAAATATAAAAGCTATAAAATCAATTCGTTTTTTCTTTTCGTGACGACCGACGCAAAGAAATAAATTTGGAAAATATGAAGAGGTTGGTTGTAACTTTCGTTAATTTATATATTTTCAAAGTTTTTTATTTTATTTTAATAAAACGAAATGCCATCCTAAATTTATACGAGTGCAATTATTATTCCACCATTTATTATGGTTCTTATGTTTTTATACCAGAAAGTGTTTTAAAAATGCACGCCATTTTAAACTGTGTGACGGAAGAGATGCTATACTTCTACGTGCCATACTCATGCCATACTTATATTGTGTATCAATTTGAAGCCTGCCTCAAAGTGATACACAATATAAGCAAAAACAGATTACTTGCTGTAATCCTCATTTTTCAGTGCTGCTTAATGCACAATAACTATCGCACGCTAGTGCTTATTAGTGCTCTTTAGTGCCAGGTAAGAACCAAGCTTAACGGTTAGAGAATATGATTGGGCAGAATAACTCAGTTTCATGCGCAATTTAGATGCTAAGGTACATTCTTGATGTAAAATGCTCAACTTGCAAAAATGAAATTGCAGAACAAATGAAAATCAAAAACAGCATGGTAATGGTGGCGTGAGTACATACATGTGAAGTAATTTTATTTGCAACTTTAAAAATTTTTTTAAAGCTTTTTTATTTATTTCATAAGTACTCACACATCACTTATGTTATTTTTATATATTTTATATTTAAAGTTTTTTTTTTATTATCTCTTTTTCAGTTTTATAAAATGGCGCCAAATAGAAATGAGTAAGCGTACCGTATCACGATAATTTGCTTTGTCTGTGTAAATCTGGCTACTACAGCAAATAATTTGTTACTTTTAGATGGTATTACCTCTAACGAAATTAAAGTTAGTTAAATAGGTGGGAGTGTTTATAAAGTTCCGTATATGCGCTTTACAGACAATAAAAAAGAAAGACCACATAAGAAAAATGACTATTTCCTTTAATTTATAGATTTAAGGAATAACTATCATTTTTTTAAAAATCAGGTTTTAATTATTTCAAAAAGATAGTTGCTTTTTATCTTGGTTTCTTTAATAGTTGCGGTCTGTTCTTTACATTTCTTGTCTGTGTACACGCGTGCACATGTCGATTGTGCTAGACTCAAAATCAAAACAATACGTCACGCTGCAACTCATCTGTTTGGTTTGTTTGTAGCAATAAAGTTAAATTCTTAGTGGGGAAAAAGTAATTCGTGAAATAGCTATTTTAACGTCAATAAAATCTCAAATTGAAATAGAAAAATTGTTATTATACAAAGATGGTGAAGCTTTTCCACGTGTTTTAATTTGATAATTTTACACTTTCCACATTACGTTGTTTACAAATTGGAAAACTGAAATTATTTTTACAAAAAGTTGATCTGAATTCAACCCCCCACAGGTTTGAGGCTTTGTAGAAACCGATTCAAAATAATGGTTTTAAAATTTCTTAACGCTCTTTTCTGTATAATATTCTACAAATATATTGGTGCGCAGGAACTTCTTGCAATATGCCTCAAACAACCTGTCCCTCGTAAACGGCTTGTTTACGTTCTTGTACGTTTAAAAAAATTACATTTACTCGATATAGCCATGCTGCTATTGTGCTCAATTTGGCAATAATCGATCTGATTGTAAAGGCAGATTTTTACGAAACTAGTTGGACGGTAAATTTCCCCACGAAATGTATTTTAGTTTAGTTTGCTTCGATTTTGCTTCAAAAACATCGCATCATCAATAGGTAGAAACAGTTCTTACGTTTTAGCGGCAAAATATTTTGCTGGAAACTTTCACCCAATCAAAATGTAGTCATTACTGTTGATTCTTAGAAAAACACTACTGGAAAGAATTCAAAATAACTATTATGTTTTTAGTACCCAAAAAGTGCACATATTCAGTATTTTAAATTCGCCACATGTTTTTTGTTGTTAAAATTAAAACGACATTTCTTAGCCAATTCGCCGCCGAATTCGCCATTCACAATGAAAGTTACGGTCAAACCCTTTATATAGCCAAGCTTTCCAAAAATAGCCTCGTTTTCCAAACAATTATTTTCTTCAAATCTAAATAAAATCCAACTACATTTTTGTCATGATAATTTAATATTCTATCTGAATATCCTAATTCGAAGAGCACAGAATCATTATAAAATTTTGGATGATGTTATTATAATTTATGAAATTCGGGAAAGGTTTATTGATTCGCATCTGATTTCCATGCGGACAGTACAATATCCTTCTCGGGTTGTATATTTTCCCCTATTCAGGGTATCTACAGTGGAAGTTATCTTACTGTTAAGACATTCACCAAACAGAGAAAAAAATTTCCAAAATAATTTTTCCTTAGCAATTATAGACTCACATTCTTTGGCATACAGGGAAAGGAGGACGCAGGATCCAATGGGTGTACTAATACCTATGACTGGAACCCCAGATCAGAATCTAGATCCAGTTGCACAGTATTCAGGCTCAGTACGTTTTTAATATGTTTTTAGTTTGTGGAAAATATTTTATCCTCAACGTTGTTATAAATTATACTAGTCGTTAGCCCGTGGAAAAATCCACGGGTTCGCCCGTCGCAGCTAAGCCACCATTTTGCGTGACAGACAAACGGACGGACAGAAAGACGTATACGGGCATTATAATATAGATTGTAAACAACGTGTATCACTGTTTTTAAAACTTTTTATATTTTATAGGAGGATATAATAGACATTGCTTTGGTAGATGTGGAGAGTTATCAAAACGCCGGAAATGAATAAATTCAAAGATATTAAAAAATAACACTTACTTAGTGAAACACTATAAAAATGACAAAATCAAGAATTAAAATAAATTACAAAGTGGTCATTTTACTGACGTTATGTTGCATATTCTTCATTTTTTTGGGCTCAGAAATATACTTTAACAAATTTGTAATAGAGCTGGACTACTCAAGGATTTACGTGAAAGCTAATTTGAGCAATCTTAATCAAGACATACACGTGACTAAATTATTATCGAAATTTTCGTGTAGCAAAAAGCCAATAAAGTTGTTAGTTGTGGTGATCAGTAACGTAATGTATTTCCAGCGTAGAGATACCATTCGGAAAACATGGGGAAAGAGATTAGATTTGCATACAACAAACGATTTTCGCACTTTCTTTGCTGTGGCAAAGACAACAGATGAAACAACACAAGAAAAACTTGAGAATGAGATTGCGACTTATGGAGATGTAATACAAGGAGATTTTTACGAAGATTATTATAAGCTTCCAAGAAAGACTGAGCTAGTTTTCGAATGGGCGTATAAACACTGTGAATTTGATTACTTGCTGAAGGCAGATGACGACGTGTACGTTAACCTAATGATCCTTTTTCAATTTCTTGATCATCCAGATACACCTAAGACTAAATTGTATGCAGGACGCCAACATGTAAAAACAAACGTGTTCAGAGAAGGAAAGCTGAAAGTCACTTTTGAAGAGTACGGAACGAAAAACTATCCTGATTTTTGTAGCGGTGGATCAGCCATACTTTCAAGAGATGTAGTAGGAAGTATAATTCCGTATTTTCAAAAAAATCCAATTCGATTGGAGGATGTTTACACCGGCATGTTGATGATGAATGCAGGTGTTGTGTCAAGACATGTACCGAGTGTCAGAATGTTTGAGAAAAATTGTGATTATCAAAACACCACGTTGGCACATCATTCTGAAATACATACAAAGAAAAGAAGCTGTCTGTTGAAATTATTTTATAGTATGCTAGCCCAAAACGTTGAAAGTGCTTTTATACGCACGCATTACATTAACGTGATGGACGATAGGGGGAAGTAGTTCAGTTAGATGGTGATTTATCACTCTGATCTGTTTGTTTTTCTTAGTTGACTTTTTGTTTACTGTTTACTTATGTTTTTTATTTGTTTTTCATTTGTTTTTAATGGTTTTATTCTTTTATAGCTTTAAAAATTTGTTTTGTTGATAGAATACGTTATGCTTCTTTTCTAAATTTCTTGTAATTTTTGAATAATGTAATGCTTCAATTAAACTCATTTTATTAAAGAGCTATTATTAGATCGTGTGTTTATTTAAGTGGCGCACTTAATCAGGGGTGTTCTTAATTGAGACATTACAGTACAAGTTGAACCTTGAGGCATTTTACGTGTCGTTTGTACTAAAAAAAGCGCCTAATGCCTTAAAAACCGTGGATTATTTAATGGTGAACAGCTTGGCTTCCAATAGCACATATTGTTGAGCAGATGTTTTAACTTGGGGGTAGGAATTCAGAGTACTCGAAGCGAGTCAGTTGAACGAAGATTCAGGTCAACATTTTTAGTTTTTCAAATTTGCCGTAACCCAGCCCCCCCCCCCCCCCCCCCCCAATAATTTTCCTACTAAAAGAAAAATAAAGACAGAGCGAGAAAAAAAGAGAGAGAGAGAAAGAAAGAAATAGAGACAGAGAGACAGATTTTGTGTCATTTCTCCAAAAGTTAGATAACCCAAGAAAACTACTTTTGTTTGAAGTTATAAAAGTGGGAAAACTTGCTCCAAAACCACACATTCTGGGTTATATGTTCTTCGGACAATTGTTAATGACTCCAGGTATAAAATGATTCGCGCAACTGTCGTCATCGCTCAAAAAAATATAGCATATTTTCAAGGGAACCCAATGAGTGTCGAGTTATAAATTAGAAAAGGTTCGAGCTGTATAAATTGTATGATCGAAATAACAAACTCCACAAAAACAAAATGGTTATATCAATTGTCTTCAATTGCCTTCAAATGTCTCTTGCTCCAAAACCACACATTCTGGTTGTTATGTTCTTGGGGAAGTTGTTGATAACTCCAGGTATAAAACGATATTTGCAACTGTCTTCATCGTTTAAAAACATGTAGTATATCTTTAGGAGAATCCAATAAACAGCAATAAGCATGGTTTCCCTTCGTAAAATACGCGCGCAAAGTTTTTTGCTACCTCTGTTTTCACCCTTGAACTTACAGTGGAAATGTTCAAGTATTACAGAAACCTCCGATTGTCCAGGTACGATAACAGTTCCGAGAGTGGTGCTGCAAAATACCTAGAAAGGAAATAAACAATTAAATTAAGGACATGGAATTTCCAAGTAAGAATTACTTTTTAGGTAAAAGCTTATTTCCAATTAGCGACATCAAATTTTCAAATAAGGACACTCTTATTGAAGATAATATTTCGGTTTGTCTGTTCAGTATTCATATTACTGTGGAAAGTTTATTATTTCTTGAACATGATAGTTTAATAGGCGACGTTTCGGGAGATCCTTCTTCCATCATTGGGCTACAGAAAAGCAAAACACCAAAGGACAATTTGCAAAAATCTGAAAGACTGTCATTGAAGAATCTAAAGAAGGACAAAGATATCATAATCCTACCAGCAGACAAGGGGAGAACAACGGTTATCATGAATACACCTGACTACATCGACAAGTGCAACGAACACATCAACAACGGGCCTTACAAACTTCTCAAGAAAGATCCTATAGAAGTCATCAAACGAGAAGCCAGGAACATCTTAATGGAGTTGAAGAGAAAAGAATACATCGACGATAAGCAGTATTACCGACTGAAACCTTGTGACGGACCCCCACCGCGATTTTACGGACTACCAAAAATTCATAAACAAGGAAATCCAATTCGACCAATAGTCTCTTGCACTGGAACACCGTTATACAACCTATCAAAATTTGTTGCTTCTATCTTCAGCAAATTTACAGCAAGTGACCACAGCAAAAACTCAAAAGAATTTTCGGAATACATCAGAGGAATAAAGATAGCAGACGACGAATGTTTCCTTCCCTCACTCATTTTACAGGAACGGTGAATACACCTTTCCAAATTAGTTTTCTTTGGTGTACCGCTGCTATTTCTAAACTTTTTCGAATAAAATGAATGTGATTTTTGAAATCCTGATTGATTTGACAGAATGTGAAATCTTTAGATTCATACAGCAAACAAACAACCTGTTACAACAGGTTTTCTAATTTTGACATTTTTATATTGATGATGTAATTGACATCTTTTTTTTTAAGAAAAAGAAAGTAAAAATATCAGTATCGTTTCCTCGCCCTTTGAAGATCGATCAGTTTTACAGACTTTATGGAATTTACATGCGATTGCGGGCAAACTAGTTCCTTAAAGCAAAACCATGCATTGCCCTTAGAGAGACATTTAGTTAAATCCTCACGACAACTTTCACCTGATATTAACAACAATTTTCCTCGTTTTTGAAATCGAAACTAATGATAGGCTGAATCTAGTTATGATGCTAAATTATATACTTTATCTAGCAAGTTCAAGTGACGTTTTGTTTTGTTGTAAAGTAGTATTTTTGCCTGAGAACTTTCTATTTGTACAATAATACTATTTGATAGTTACAACACAAATGAAAACAATTTTTAAGTTTCAACTGACTTAAAAAATAAATAAATAAAAAATTCGAGCGCTAGAATGTAAACATGAAAAGCGTAACGCATAATTTACGTGTTTTTTAAAATTTTAGAATTTTGACGTTTTGACTTTAGGATCATATTCGATAACATTAAATTGGTGTGTGCATAAATTTTTAACTTAATCCGACATGTGAAAATGAGGTTTTGGTGGAATTAATGTTGGTATAGCAAAATGTTATGCCACTTGAAATTTAAAGCGGGAGAGCATATCAAACGCTCTCCGACAGTGCTGTGTCTGATAATTTACGAGTGTGTGAAAGGCGTCAATTATCGTTTGGCGACTTCACTAATTTAGCGCATGGAAAAAATTATTTCGAATTAAAAAAGAGGTTACTTATTACGCATATTAATAGATACACAAGTTCTATGCCTCTATTGTTTATTTTATAGCGCTGTAAATTTTTTGCTGCAAAATATTCTATTGCAGGACACCACAAAGCAAGGTAGGAAAGAGCATTTGATTGTAGTTGTCATTTAAGTAACTAATAATTTCTGCACATTTTGTGGCAAATTCGTATTCATTTTATTCTCGTTAGGGCATTTAGAATCAAAGGAAACATGAAATTCTGGGAGTAAACGTTGTCAATGGTTTTTATTCTTACAATTTTGTTTTCACTCTTATTTCATTTACAAGTTAGATGTGAGAATAGTACTCTATTTTTCAAATAACGCAAAATCAAGATTCTAAGATCCTAAGTGATGTGAAAATCAGCAAGTTAAAACTGCATGAACGTAGTACAGGAATACTTTTATTTCTTGCCTAATCTTTCTCAAGTATCATCTAGGGATGAATAAACAACAATAGTGTAGTAGCATAATGGCATAACTTTCGTCTTCGATTGTATGATCTTTCGTTTTTGATTGCTGAAAGTTACTTGTGATTTAATTGATAATACAACAAATCGCTACAATAATATACTCAGGCGTGATCCTAGCGATGGCTTCACCCTTTTACTAGCTTGTTGGTCTGTGCCCTGGATGAAAACCTGTCTCTACCCTGATCCAAAATGGGAGGACTGATACAGTATTTTAACAGGACGAAAACACACAGCCTTTGTTGCAAATAAATTTTATATATAGATATGTTTGTCATTTTAATGAGCACCATTTCCAATTATTAACAGCGTTCGTGCTTCGAAGCTCGTTAATGCTTGCTAATACGACTACAGTTGCTCACTTGATGAAGGTAAAGTATAATCTTTACAAGTATGTCCCATATGGCTATTTGGATAAAGTGCGTTAAAATAAAAATAATATACTGTGTTAAACATCGTAACATTTAAAGATATACAATTGTAGTTAACATTCCAGCAAAATGAAAGATCGAGGAATATAGCATGTCAAGCATGGCTTATATATGAGAGTTGTTGCGCATGCGTATCGAAAGCGATAAACATTCGTGCAGAATCGCCAAGAAACTCGATTTACGACAATCTTCGACAATCCCGCATGGCCACTTATTTCATTCAAACTTGCCACCTTCCTCTCTTTTCAGATGGCTGTATGTTTCCACATCTCTTATGAAGAACCTCTTTATTTCAAAGTCGAGGTTAAGAAAAAATAAGGAATATATTAAGAACGGAGCTACTAAGCTTGAATTCTTACATTGATTATTAGGACATAATACTGTGAATTTCTAAAATTACCAAAAAATAACTTGAAGAATTTTTCACCCTAAAGTTACCCTGTATGCTTTTACAACAAGGTCAAATATATATTTTTTAATCTTGTTTTTTTTTTTATATTTCTTTAATAATAGCGTATTCTGTCCGCCTGCTTGTGCGCGAAAAAAGGTCATGTTATGGAAACGCAGAATGCAATAAATAAAGGACGGGCGAACCCGTTGATTTATTCAAGGGTTACCGAATAGTCTCTTCAATAATACCTGTCTGTTTGTGCGTAAAAAAAGTCATGTTAGGGAAACACAAAAATGATATACAAAGGACGGGCCAACCTCAATCCCAGGGCTTTTTTTTTTCTTTTTTGAAGGGACAGCGAGCAAGAAATAGCCCTGTCATCGTCCCAAAAAATTGCGGCCAGTGACATTTGAATATTTTGAAGTGACGAGTGCGTAATGCAAAAACAAGATAGTGGTACGCAAGGGAGCTTTTGTTTGTTGGGGAGCTATATTATAGACAATAAATAAATTAGGTGAACTTTTTATAAAACGTGTTGCCGATATTTTTTTAAAGATCTTGGTTAAGAAGGTAGGTAAAGAATTTAAAAAGTTCTCACTTTGAAACAGAAGGTACCTGTCTTTTTATTTATTGTCAATAGCTTGCAAGTGGCGCTAATGAATTATTAATGCTTTTAACAATCATTATGAAACAGGTAAAAGTAACAACATTAATTTTTTGATGATGAAAGTATATTGAAAAGTAAAAATATATATGTCTAGCTAGTGTGCCTGTTCCATATTGTTGTAAAATTGGTTCCGTTCCATATTGTTGGGTGCTGTCCCATGTTATTGTGTCTCCTCTAGACAGTTCAGGACGGTCATAACAGCTCGTACCATATTGCTGTGGCTCTTGTAGATAATGCAGAACGGTCAAAAAGGCTTGTCTCAAATTGTCGGGACTCTTTAATACGGGAAAAATTTTAAACACATAGAAATGAGAAAAATTGTGGTAGTTACACATTTCTTCAATTTTGCGTACAAGTGGAAAGAGGACATGAAACTTTAAGTTTATAGCAGAGAATTCCCCACACTAAAAACAATTCCTAAACATCACTCTGGCAAGTGTCATACAAGATTTTAGGTCGATTTAAATTATTTTTATTTTTATTTAATGCCCCATTCACAACTAACAAAACTGGTTTAAATTAAACTGGTTATACTTAAACTGATTTTCATTGCAACTCGGCTCATACATGTACCATTTACACCTAAAGTTCACAACACGGTCAGAATCATGAATAAATAAAAACTCTATATACCATAATAATGTTTCTTGAAAAGTTATTTAACTGAAAGTTTGCAAGTAGACCACAACAAAATTGTCTTTTCACATTTAAAACTTCGCTGCAGCCTGATAACAAAGTGTCTTTAGATATACAGCATTTTTACTTTGCGTATTGGAATCCTTTTTGAATTTCCGCGCCCGAAGGCGTAGGAAATTTTTTAAAACCGTCTTTTTTTTTTCGGAGCATTTCTTGAGAAAAAATCGACCCTGGGATTTCACGTTCTTTAGAAAGGAGGATGGTATTGGTATAACCGACTAACTAACTAACCCTGTTCCAAATGGTCAATTGCAAAGTCACAAATTTAAACTTCGTACCCAAGCTCCCTAAGTACTGGGAAGTCATCTAAATGACGTTTCAGGCCAAAATTGGTATTTGTTTTCGACTAAATTTGGCACAGTTAACAAAAAAAGTATGCTGAACACAATGGTGACATTATAATTTTAATTTTTGTCACCTAAATGTCATTTTAGGCCAAAATTGGTCCAAAAAATTAAAACTACTTTATTTTTGACAAAATTTGGCACAGTTAACAAAAAAAAATGCTGAACATGATGGTGACATCAAAATTTTGGTTTTTTACCACCTTAAATGTCATTTTAGGCCAAAACTGATCCAAAAATTAAAACTACTTCATTTTCAACAAAAATTGGCAAAGTTAACAAAAAAAGTATGCTGAACATAATGGCAACATCAAAATTTTGATTTTTGTCACCTAAATGCCATTTTAGGCCAAAATTGGTCCAAAAATTAAAACCACTTCAATTTCGGCAAAATTTGGCACAGTTAACAAATAAAGTATGCTGAACATGATGGGGACATCAAAATTTTGATTTCTTGTTACCTAATTGTCATTTTAGGCCAAAGTTGGTCCAAAAATTAAAACTACTCCATTTTCAACAAAAATTGGCAAAGTTAACAAAAAAAAGTATGCTGAACATAATGGTAACATCAAAATTTTGATTTTTGTCACTTAAATGTCATTTCAGGCCAAAATTTGTCCAAAAATTAAAACTACGTTATTTTTGACAAAACTTGGCACAGTTAATAATAAAAGTATGCTGAAAATGATGGTCACATCAAAATTTTGATTTTTTGTCAACTAAATGCCGTTTAAGACCATAAACGTTTCAATCGCAGGACCTTCAACCATGAATGATAGGCTGTATTTTTTTGTTAGTAATTTCTTTTAAAATGTGAGTTTATTATGACACGTTTCGTTTTGTTTGCGTTTGTTGTAAGATGTAATGTCACTTGTGTGCTTTATCTTCAGAGCGTCATGCACCAAACCTCTCCGAATGTTTGGCACGATAACACAACGAATTAGCAAGTTGTCATTAAATATTTTGGTAGCGAGCGGAAATTCTTAGCTCCCAGGGCTTCTTGTTTCAATATAAATGTGTATCCAGCTACTGCTCCTGATATGCACAACCACTATAATTACTCCACCAGTGTAATTTACAAAAAGTTTTCTTCTGAATAAAAAATTCAAATTTGAGACCAACTACATTTAATTCTTTATATTTTGCTTCATAATCTTCTAATGCTGTGAACAACTTTCTCGTGCTGCACGAGCACGCCAGCGATCTTTATATTAGCATAAAACCTTTAAAGTTTATTAAAGTTTTTGTTTCTGAACTTCCGATAATCCGAACATTTGTTAACAAATAATTTAGTACCTTGCGTGTTTGAATTAACAGACGTCTACTGTAGCTGTATTTTAATAACAAACCAGAGTGATATCTTATCTTAACACTTCTGATGTTATTCTGGTGTTACGTTTTCCATTTGCTGCGCTGAAGGAATGAACCTCATGAACTCGACGAGCTTGTCAAGTAGTTTGTCTTGCTGGCCTAAAATACAGTCGGTAATCGAGCAAACACCACATTTTTTTGCGGTGTTGAAGACCGGTTAGTGCCAGGGCTATTTCTTTCTCGTTGTCACTTCATCAAAAAGAGTAAAAAAACCCTGGGATTGAGGTTGAGGACGGGCAGATCCTTGAATTTAGCCACGGCTACCGTCTACTTCGTTATATTTTTCTTGAAAGCGCAAATAAGAACATTCGAGGCTAAAAAATTCTTCATAAACATTAGCCTGAGCTTACATCTAGACCTTGTGTTATTTGTATAAAGTAATACATATTGACCTGATAAGATTTCTTGTTGCTGATACAATTATTAACACACACTAAAGTTCCCAGAGCAATGAGCAATTATATCCACTCTTTGTTCGTTGCTACCCAACGTCTGGCATAACAGTGAGGCGATCTACAGAGCAGTTGATAGTATCGACAATATAATACCAGCATGCTATCTTTCAATCACTCATTCTATTACGGGGCTCTTTCTTTATCTTCCTGCACTATTTTGCAATAATAATTGTTAGAACGATTTATTTGAGTTGGCATAGAGGAATAAATTGTCGGTGTTTTTATGCAACCAGCATAATACGTACATGAGAAGTTTTTACAAATTACATTGTATAATGAAAAGTATGGAAAAAAAAAGGATTAACTTATAAAGGAATTAATCTTCCACTAAGACAGATTTAAATCTTAGAAAATACGTAATACCTCAGCTATAGCTCTTTTTTTAGCTAAATTCATTGTTTGTCAAAGGAAATGAATTTATGTTACCCTTAGTATGACATGAACCATTAGGCGTTATGTTATAAAAATATTGTTCGCTTCTGTCATGCTTTAATAGTGCAATAAGCCGAGGGATGAAAAAAAAGTTTCCCAAAATGACGTATACTTTAATTAATAATGTTCTGCACATTACGTTGACAACAAATCAGTTAATTTGATTCTACATGTAACTTTTTTTCTTCACTCATATCATTTTAATCTTATTTATAAAGGATGACGAAATTTACAAATTAGAAATTTCTGCCAGAGTTTCGTGTAGATAACAATATTACCTTAATACATTTTCACTCGATTAAAAACCAGAATTTACAGAGTGGAAGACGTCGGGAATTTAGACCTCTCATTAAAAGTAAAAACAAAAAAACTGAGTATAATTTCACAATCACCAACATAAAAGAAAGGAAGACCCCATAGATATGTAGAGGATAGATGTAAATAAGGTAACATACAGTAATAGAATAAATGAGCTATTAAGCATAGAATTAGATCTGCAGTAGCAAAAGGATCAAGGCTATTTTTCTTTTATATCTTGTTATAATAACCTATACGTGTTGGCTACAAATCCTTTTATTTTATTTATGTTTGAAGGCTATTCATTTGGATGAACGTAATAAAGAAGGGCATCAGATCGAAGACATCAGTTGAATTCTAGTTGTTCAACGCAGCAGTCAAAATGAAGTTGGTTATTACTTTCGCCTTTCTTTTTCTAGCAGTAAAAGCAGGTATATTGTTGTAATATATTCCTAATACTACGTTTAATTTTCTTTCATCTTGTACGTTCTGTGGAGGTAAATTGCCAGCTATGTGAAATCTAACGAAATCCACGTTTTGTTTTAGCTCCGTTTTACAACGACGATCAAGAATTAGATAACTTGGAAACGGAACTCATAGTTGCGAGAAGAGGTAATGTTACAATCAATGTCAAATTTACTTCCTATTAATAACGTACAAACTCTGTTAACAATAACTGTTACTCGCTTCATTTAGATGAAAAAGACCATAGTTTATCACAACAGTTAAAAGAAGCTTCAGATACGCTAGTAAAAATTTCCTGTACGTAGTTATTATTAACGTTAAAATTTTTAATAGACAAGTGGCTGGCTAAAAGTTTTTGTTTCACGTCGTGCTTCACTACTTTGGCCGATCAAAACGTTGTAGTAAGGAATTTGGGTAGTATCTAAAGAGGCACATTCAGGTGCTGCAATGAGAGGAAGTCAAGAGTAATTAAAACATACCGTATATATAGTGTTGTCAGTAGAAGCTTTTAAAATTTTTGTCACTATATTTTAGCGATCTTAAATGATCAATTAAAAGATGCAAAAAAGGAGAGCCAAAAGGGAAAAGGGGAAGGAAGACGTGGGGGAAAAACAAAAGGCGGACGTGGAGGAAAGAAAAAAGGCGGACAAGGTGGAAAAAAGAAAGGTGGACGTGGAGGAAAAGGCACATGGTCAACTAAAGTGCCACCGCAAACACAAGAACCAAGAACACGTGAACCAAGAACACGTGAACCAAGAACACAAGAACCAAGAACACGTGAACCAAGAACACGTGAGCCAAGAACGCAAGAACCAAGAACACGTGAGCCAAGAACGCAAGAACCAAGAACACGTGAGCCAAGAACGCAAGAGCCAAGAACACAAGAGCCAAGAACACGTCAACCTAGAACACAAGAGCCAAGAACACAAGAACCAAGAACACGTGAACCAAGAACGGAAGAGCCTAGAACACAAGAGCCCAGAACACGTGAACCAAGAACACAAGAACCAGGAACACAAGAGCCAAGAACACGTGAACCAAGAACACAAGAACCAGGAACACAAGAGCCAAGAACACATGAACCAAGAACACAAGAACCAGGAACACAAGAGCCAACCGTGCCTACAAGAACTGATAGCCCAATGCCAGCAACGCCCCAAGACTCCTATAGAAGTGATAAAATCGTGGCAAGAGAGTTAGACCACATCAGAAATGAACTTGCATTAATTGAAGGTAACGTTTTATAGCTATAGCATAGTATTACACTGATTTTAATAACTCTTTGAGTGTTCACATACCTGTCTTCAAGAACAAACATCATTTTCTTTAATACGCAGTTAAATATTAAAAAAGCATACTTAATTAAATAAATGACTCAACAACAAGGCTCTCGGATGAAGCTAATATCCAGTAGGTAGCGATAGTTAATATAATTAAATTAAGGGGAACTATTGAGTTATCTACATTTTATAAATACTGACCCAAACCAAGGTTTTAAAATTCAGACAAAACAAAGATGACAATAAATTTGTTTATCATGCAGTAGCTAATTACTACAAATATAGTTGCTCTTAGCGAGTTGCTTCAGCACCCGTGGACATCAGAATAACATTCTACAATCAGAGCAGAGAAATAATTAAGCAATAGTGAAAAGCCACAAAAGGCACAACTAGTTCTCACAACTTTATTCGCTCACATTCGTTTGTCATGGAGATCATGATGATTTATATTAACACAAATGTAAATAAAGGCAAGCATAATAAAAAAAAATACTAAAGTTCCAGTCTTATAAACTATCACCTGTCGGCCATACTCCGGGCTTTGCCAAATGGTGGGTTCTTAGTACGGCAAAGTAGCGTTTCAGCTAATTTCTTTTACATAATACGTGTACTAATACTAAAAATGTTCCGTAAAATATGCCTTACTCTTATTATAGTCATTTTATAGAAAAATATTTTTGTTTTGTTTTTAGGCATGATTCCAAAGATCAAAAGAAAGGTGTTGTAAATGGAAATTGAATGTTAAAAACGGATCTAAAAGTATATGCACCTAATTCCACTATAATATAATTTGCACTATAGCTACATTGTAGTTGATAAATAAAAAATAACTCAATTAAATAAAGAAGTATATGTATGTTTATTTTCAGCCTTGGGCCCAAGTATTTACCCTTACACTTTGTCGGTACGAGTAGAAACAAAATGCGGATTGTAAATAAGTACCAGTTGTAAAATATCCACTTTGCGAATACAGTATACCTTTAATAAGACAAGAATTGGGATATTTAAAATCGTTCGAGTTATTTGAGCAGTAAAAAATGACTTATCTTTGCAATCTTTCGAATATATGGCCAATTTAGCATGATTCTTTGAACTGGCAAAAGTATCTTGCTCGAGAAAATTTCGCATTTATTAATAATAATTATAAATGTAAACAATTTAGTGTGCAGCACGAAAAAATACTGAGATTTAAGGTAGCCTTAATTTAGATATACCAGCCTTTTAGGTCAATTGCACCAAAACATAAATGTTGTATTTGAGACTGATACTCGAATCATGTAAGGCCTCCGACAACATGTCACAATATCAAAACAATAATAAACATCGTTTGGAATCATGTGAAGCTCCAGAAACACCATGATTCTCGAATTATAGAGAAAAAATACTCTTTGGGACAAAAATAATTGCTAGAATTAAGGCGTTGTTCCTGTTACGGAGATTCGACTGTTAGAGAGTTATCGTTCGTGCGTTAAGAAGAATTTTTCGATAAAGAAAGTCGAATTATAAAGAGTCTACTGAACTTGATTTAATGAACAATGACCTGTTTATCTCAATATATTAGTTCAACGGAGCAGGCAGCAAACCGCGATGTTTGCCGAGGAAACTTTGTTGAAAAATATGACATGTACAAATTAAACCATTGTATTGATCGTGATATAAAAGCGTTAAATAAACAAAATCTATTTTAACACACATCTCAAAACGTAATTACGTAGTGAAAAGAGAAACCAGGCATCACAACGCTGCACCAGAATACTATAAATTCTATGTTATTAATATTCCTATACTCTATTATTAATATTCCTGCTCTGTCTTTAAGCGAGAACGTAGCTGTGCTAAGGACGCACGAAATAACAAATCCGATATACTTCTCCCGACAATGTTTTCATTACGCGCGCATGTTAAATCCATTACGAAGCTCGCATTCACGCAATAATTAATTCACAATGTTTGACGGAGATGCGATTTTCTATTTTCGTTGACGATACGGAAATAAATTGATCTGAACACGAGTTCGCGTTTTTTTTTGCCTTAATATTAAAGTACTTGTTACTATACCGACAATAATAACATTGTTATCTTTAATCATGGAGTGTATAGTTGGCCGGAAATATCTAGTTAGTCATATAATTTGAATGAAGCTAGGTGATAACTCAAACACTTTTCAATCACGAAAAATGTTTTAGGCTATGATATGGTAACATTAGCCAGCAGGCAGCAGAACATAGAACGCGTTTTTCTAAAAAGTCATTTAGTCAGCTACAATATTTTCACAGGTTGTAACTACAATATGCAACCATATTTTATGGACGACTATTATTCTGTCAATAAAGAATGTCGGTTGACTGATTTTGCTTGTAAAGTAAAGTAAATGAATTTAATCAATGTGTTAACAACAAGGGGTACTTACAGGTTTTGTCATAAAACAACAACAACAAAAAAATAAGGATATACGAAATTGGTACGACAGCCGAAAATTCTAATCGGTTAATAACTAGTCTTTATTAACGACACTTATTGTCAACACGTCACAATTCACGGAGCAAAGAAGATATCACAGGTAATAACTTCAGGTCAATAGTGTAAAGCTATTGCACTAACTCTAATAACCGTAAATGTAAAGCTACTCAAGTTTCCCGCTTTTATAAGTTTTACTTGTTTAGCTAGTTTACATCCGGTGAAATGCATACGTCCAACAGAACACAGTCTCGGATGTAAGGCCATCATCAAGGGGAATAAAAAACAATTTTATAGACGCTTTTTTTAAATTATGAGCGTTTAATTTACAAATAATTGGTTTATCTAAGCATTTCATTCCAGAGAAACCTAAAGGGCGAAAAAATCTCTAAGAAATGTCTGGGAATAAAAAAAATTTCCACAAAGCATGTCGATGTTTCTTTTTCTCCTCCAAAATAATAAAAAGCGTCCAATTCCTACACAGAAATAACTGCACACCACAAGTTACATATTATAGGACAGAGAAAGTATTTTGAATTAAAATGTCGCATTTGTAAAATTCGTTTAATACATGCTGATAATTAAACCTTTGTCAGCTTGTGCATACTTAAAAACATAAGGAACGAAAATACCATGCAAGAAATAATTTGTGGCAAATGTTACTTTGAAGTTTCACTGTTGTCTTTTTGCAATCTTACTCCAGACATTATCGGTTTAAAGCTTGTTATCCGCGTGTATTGACTTTAAATGTGGATGTTCTTCGTAGCAAAATTAGTGCACTGAACAAGGAATTGAAATGTAAACATAACACGCCAATGTTTATCCAATAATATCCAGATCGTTTTCGTGTGTCCATGATCACTGGGTGGTACGTCTGCATTGCCTGAGTAATCATTCGTGGAACTGTAGTGAGGACATTGAATAAAATCAACAAACTTATAGTGTTAATTATCTTTCTGTTGTGACTGTTTACGTTTTCTCCTCCTTCTAGCATAACAGATTCTTTTCTGTTGACAATGCCAACTAGCATCATTTGTATGATACAGGGGAGAAAAACAACACAAGCTTCTATGATTATTTGAGATAAACCAACTTGCATTGGATTTCCAACATCTGCTTCTTTAAAAGTCATTGCATTCGAGCTGACTAGCCAGTATTGATGAGCTGCTCCCATGGAAATAATTAAACAGAAAATAAAACATATAACACGATATAGTATATTAAGTCGGTTTATTAAATCTCCACTCAATCTGGAAATTGTTAGAACGACCAATCTATCGATGGATATTCCAACAGTTATGAACCAAGAGTATATCATGGGAAAGAGATAACAAAATTGCACCGCTACTCGTATTTTGCAATTGAAGTTATCACCGAAGTTGATAAACTTTAGCATCACAATAGGCAAGGATAGCATACCATTCAAGAGATTAGACACAGTTAAAACCACAAACTGCACATTAATGCGTGTTTTTTCTTCCTTTTTAAATCTGCTGTATACATAGGCGTTCAAGACAACAATAAGACAAGTCGTGACACCATAAAGAGATATTAAAATAATTCTATCCAACATCTTTGGGCCATTGATGGCGTCGGTAACCACTTCATAACATAAAAAGATTCTTGTATCGTTTGCCAACGTTGAATTTAGTTTTTCGTAACTGTCCATTCTAAAGAAAGCAAACATTAACAAGAGTTAGTCAAAGCAAAAGAATATATGATTCGCAAACTTTTTTTTATCATATTGTTGAGAAATTTCAAGACATTTGATTGATTGATGTACACGAGGTATAATCTGGTTTAATTTCACTCTATCTCTCCTTCTGAAAGTAAGGATAATAATAAAGCTTCTATTTAATAACCACCAACTCTAAAAAAAATCAGGAAATGCAAAAGCTTCCTAAATTAGTCATTTTTTGCGTAAATTTATGTCAAATTTTTGGAAGAGAAAAAGTATCTGATACGATTCTGGAATATAACGAACATTAACTTACTCATTGCTATTAGAAATGATCTTATTCAGACGAAAAGGTTGTCAATATTGTATATGTCCTGAGAAGTGTTATAAATTTATAAATTATGTATATCAAACGTTTTAGTACAGTTACTGGCTAGGGTTAGAATTCGTGTTTATTACACATAGTACCCGGGGCATAAACATAATGTTAATTTTATCACATTCCTGTAAAATATACATCAAACAAGATAATATTTGACATATTTTGGTCAGATCTTACCCCAGAAGGAAGAAAATATACTTACCCAGAAATGCTCACATGTGTTCTATTTGCTTGCTCTTTGATAGGCTTGATCCGATTATGACATCCCTCACAGGTGACAATGCTGTATATCTAGGGTAGATTCATGGCACTTAACTTGAAAAGAAAACGGGTTAATAAATGATTTAAAAAGAGACTTTGGTGTAGTTTCCTTTGTAATGAAAATATTTTCAAGAAGCAGGTGTATTTCTGATTTATATTTCGAGTTTTATCTTGACTATCATAAAACAAAAAACAGTTATAAAACAATCATAAAAAACAGGAAGTTTGACACATCGCTTTAAACCGTGGAAGGATTAGTAATAACTTTTCATATAGGCCACAGCTTATAAGCAACACGAGGCTAAACTCCCTCAAAAAAAAGTAAGAAACTGATAGCTGATGTTGGACAGCATAACTGGATAGTAGCAAATATAAAATTGAAAGGCAAAGCAACAAGGGGTATTACAAAACAATAGTTTCTGAGACTTTCTCTGTTTTAAAAGACATGCAAGTTTCATACCGGAAAAAATAGAATTCAAACGGAAGTTTGATTTCGATTAGCACATCAGCCTAACCTGCGCCTAAGTGAGCAAATAGGTACGTAGATCGTCTGCCCAAGTGGGATGTAGCAAGATAGGACCAACAAGAAGCAACAGATAACCTGTACGATGCAGAAACCCGAGCAAAATCGAGACTCTGCCTTATATTTTGTGTGGTTTTTTTTCTTTTAAAGCTTACCTTTCACTTAAACACAGGTTGAGTTCGTTCGAAAGAACTTTAAAATTGACCTATGAATTTTATTTTTTTTGGAGAATATTTATTGGTCTTTACGTTGCTTAATGTTGCCTTTTATGCGAATTTATGACATCATCAGGTAGCTCTGAAACAAAAAAGTGCTGTCGTCATGATTTTTACGTCACCAAAATTCCCTAAAATCCATCTATTGTTCTTGTAACTGAGCGGATTTTTACTAGTGTTAAACTCATTAAATTTTATTTTATTTTTTTGGTCAATCTTTTTTTGTCTAAGTTGTTAGTTTTAAATTGTTTGAAATCGAAAACTCTTTTAAAAATCGAAGCTTCCGAAATGCTTTTTGACTTGTGTTGTTCCATTTTATATTGCAGTGCAGCACATAAAAAACTTTCTGGCGCATTACCCAAGATATGTTAAAACGTCTTATACCTTCAACGTTAAACTATACATTGTTAAATTTAAGGTACAAAAAGAAGTAAAAATGGGCTTTTAACAACAAACGCTTACAAATCCGGCAGGAACTTAAACTTTATAAAAGCTATATACCTATAGTTATATAGACGATTTCATGCACGGCAAAAAAGTTAGTTTTAAGTTATCTCGGGGCAAAGTCAATCAAGACCCATTTTTTATTTCTTTTTATTTTGCAACCAAATAACGCTAAATAGGAATGTTCGAACTGATGAAAAACTCTCATTTGATATGCAACGAAATCGCTATAAGGAGAACAAAAAAAGGGAATATGCCACAAGGGAAGAAAGCAGTTAAACTACACTTTTACACTTTAAGTAGTTTTTAATTAGGAAATATCACACAGTACGTGTGTGAATACATATGTGTTACTAAACCCCTTTCCATGTTATTTTGCCGCGTCACATATGTACATTATTCATTCTTTTAACCTATATATAATTTATTAGGTTGACGATCGTTTACTTTGTATTTATTTCTAGCGGCCTAAAGCTTTCACCTCCTTTTTTCATGAAAACAATCACTTTTTTCATTATTGATTCATAACTGCAACGTCGAATTAATTAAACTCTTTTTTTGCACTTTGGTTTTTGTGACATAGCGAACTGTATTTTTTGTTTTTATTAATTTAGGGTTGTTATTGCTGTTATTATCAATAAGGGTCCTGCAAAGGCTTAATACTATATGTATTTGGTGCTTTTCAGGTCGAAATAGGTCGAAATAGTGCTGATGTACACCTTTTGTCGATCCACAAGTCAAGAATGTAAAATAATCTTTAAATAAGTTTTTTCCGTTTAAGTTTGGAATTCACGCGAAATAAGAATTCTGAAGATCGAAGCACCCACGCTTTACAATTACTTCTGTGGATGCAGGCATTAGTACCACCTAGTGTTTAAATAAAACCGATTTTCAAATCGAAGTTTTGTCTTTCAGTTATTTTGTCGAGATATTGCCTGTTTCACCCTGGTTTAGCTTTTCTTTCGTCCAAAAATTATCGCATCAGTTGGAAGACGAGTCAGCCTAGCGAAAATGCGCTTCACTCAATCCATACGTGTGACACTTGAGGAACAAAAGCGGCCAAAAAGGCGCTTGAAATAACGCATGGTACTCAGTTTTTTGGTTAGGCGTCGAGCAGCAAAATGTCATATTTTGCCTATACAGTAGACTCCCGGTTATTCAAACCTGACTTATTCGGAATTCTCGGTTATTCGAAGCGATTTTCATTCCCTTTGAATTTTCTAACTCGTTTTAGAGTAAATCTCTCTGAGTTATTCAAACTTCAGTTATTCGAAAATTGGTTTATTTGAAGTGGTTTTCTACCCCCCTTGGCTCAATATTCTCTCAGTTATTCAAAATTCTTGACAATAGCTGGAGTAAAAGTGAGAATTTTCATCTTCAAACACTTTTTATAAAAGAAAAATAGTCTATTCTAAAAATAAAACTATGTACAAAGCAATTTTTTTAAAAGTGGAATGCTTTCACCATTTCCAGAAAATTCAAGCAAACAAGTGATTCGCATTCCTTTGTCATATTTATCGCCTTACCTGTGACTTTCACAAAACAACTATTCAATGGATCTGATCTTAGGAAGTAAAATATAGTCTTTGTATATTTTCCACTTAGTCCCTTTGGTAAGTGACCCACTACATTGTTCTTCTTGTCGTCAAGGACAGTCACAGCATATTTGTCGACTTCATTCATAGGCTCCATTCGTGTTTTAAGAACTTGTCCAATAACAGGTTCCCACTTGCTTCGGTACACATGAAACCCCATAACTGTTGAAGTTGTTTCAAAGTTCCTTAGAATTATTATCTCCATCGGATCTTCATTGTTTACTATCAATGACATAAGATCCATAATGATTGTGTTACTTCTCCTCGACTGCAGTGACTACTTTTTTATTTAAACCCCTCTAAAAAACCCATCAAAATGAAAATTGGATCAAAATAAGAAAATTTTCAGTTATTCGAGCTTTCGGTTATTCGAAGTAAATTCCTATCCCCAGTGGAGCTTCGAATAACCGGGAGTCTACTGTACTTCTCTTAGCAACGGGTAACCATGGCAACCAATCAATGAAAATTTTAACTCAATTTTGTCGTACCGTCACATACTATGATATCCTTATCAAGTATCTTCAGAAAAGACAATCCTCTGCGTTACAGTTTTTTTCTAGGGAAACCACGTTAAACTGCATCTGTCCCTATATGTTATGCGTGCGATTGTAGCAAGTTTCGAATATTAATTTCAGAAAGTTGAGTAACTCGCGAAATCATTTTAATATAATATATTAATAACTGATTGTGGGAAATTTCTAACTTAAGTCTTTCAATATTACCCGTCTGCAAAATAAGTCTCCATAAAATTGTACAAAAGCGGTCTTTTGCAAAATAATTTTTTTAAAAGCCAGGTATCCACTTTCAAAATTGTCTCAATTTGAGCTAAATATTAATTTTGTATTTTCTAGTCAAAAAGTTTGTAAAGAGCACTCTGGGTAACATGAAAAGCATATCTAACAAATATTAGTTTTATAGCAAGCATGTCTGAATTTGATACCATATTTCCTATGTTTATATTGATAAATGATCAAAGTAGGAACTACTTTGTGATGGTAACCGTGGTCAACCATGATATATATCTTTCCTAATTTGTAGGCTTTTTATCCAACTAAATTTTAATTCTGGCGTGATTTTGACTACCATGTTTGTTACACTGTTTCACAATTTCAACTAATCTGCTTCTGTATGCTTTAAGGTGATCTTCTTTCTTTTTATAAGACGTGATTACAAATGTTTCTAGTTGAAAACGTTCGAAATAATCTAATTATGCGGGACGTCAAAATAATTAGAAATAGAAGGAAGCAAATATTTTTATTTTCTGTATCTAAATATAAAATTAAAATGATTTTAGACCTACTTTTTCAATTTTAGTAGTAGGTTATAGCCGGTTCTGCCTCACCTTAAGGAAATTATTTTCAGTTGCTCTTTTCCCTAAAATCGCCAGTCAAAATAAAAAACTTAAAAACATCCAAAATTAATCACGCTGCCACCAACCATGTCATATGTCTCTTTCAAGCCACCACAAAAGCAATCCTTTAACACACTCTCAAAATTCTTCTGAATATCAAATATGAGTCTCCCAAAGCCCTCGCACCCCACCCAAGGACAGTTGTCTAGAAAAATATATTAAATGAGCCAGAAATCAAGATTAAAAAAATTTTCTGTACAGTAGAAATACAATGATTATGGAAAATTTTCGAAAATCTTTGATATTTGATAGAAAATATTGTAAATTCCATTGGCAATAATAAAACTGCCAAACAGGTTCGTGACACCATTTTTTAACCGAATGAAAAGAGTAATTGCAAAACTCTCTTGTAATTTCTCAGTTAAAGGACAAACTCAAATCCAGAAAAGGACCAAAGTTAGAGAAAAGAGCATTGGGAAGTGCATATAAAACATACACATTTTCTGGAATAGAGGGACTCGATGTACAGGGTTATATTGAATCATGTTGACGTGGTCTAAACCATGTCATTTAAACACAAAGAACCATTTCTCTTATTCTAATAATCGAACTCGAGCGACTAAATATAACGACTGGAAAGTTTGAAAAAGTTAACCATCATATCAGAACAAAAAAAGCATAGGTATCTCGATACAAGTGAGTTTGAAGATATTTTTAATAATCTGGTGAAGGAGGTCATGAAAAGAATGGATCAATTCCCGAATAACGTTTCAGGATGGAGGATGAGTGCAATTCTTAGTATGAATGTAGAGATTGATGAATTCAAACCAATTAAGAGGTCCACGTGGATATATGTTTCTACGAAAATTAAATTAACCGAAGCTGTGCTAATTGTGCAGAATAAGGATAATAGATGTTTTTATAAGCAATTTTATCAGCAATACACCCCATGCTAAAAATGGTGGAAGACCAACCATTTATAAAGCATTTTTAGGCGAACTTAACTTCGATGGGATAGAGTTCCCTGTGTAAATAAAACATAATGGGAAGTTTGAAAAGCAAAAAAATATCAAGGTCAATGTGTTTGGATATAATGCTGGGAGCGTGTACCCCATAAGACCTTCTGAAAATGAGAATGCGATTGATCTATTGCTCATCTCAGATAAAAAAACTTTCCACTACTGTTGGATTAATAATTCTTCAGGGTTGATCTAATCACAGGTAAATATAAACGAACACAAGAAGTTTATCTGTAAGAGGTGTATCAATACTCTTCAATGGGAATCAGCACTGGATAATCACAAGAAGTGGTGTCAAGCCAAGGAAATGGTAGCATATCAAATGCCAAAAGAAGGTACCAAGCTCAGATCCAAAAACAAAAACAGATCCATGAGGGTACCCTTTGTCATCTACGCAGATTTCGAAGCAGTAACAACCAAAATCGAGTCTGAGATAGAAGACTCTGAAAAGTCGTATACGAAGAAATACCAGAATCAAAATTCATCCGGCTACTGCCTTTACGTGGAAGGATCAAATATAAGCTACGGACCATTCATTTATCGTGGTAAGGATGCAGGAAAATCTTTTGTCAGTAAAGTTGAAGATCTTGCAAAGCTAATCTATGAAAAGCATCTAAAACCGATAAAACCATTAGAAATGAGAAAGGAAGACTGGGTAATGTTTAAAGAGAATATTTGTCATATCTGTGAGAAAGAGTTAGGACATCAGCGGGTGTGTAGCCAAGGAAAGCCAGTACATAAATCCTGTTGTCTAGATAAAAACGGTCATTACCAAATTGACAAGGATATCTCCAACGTAGACTGGGGAGAGTTTTATTCGACTAAGGATTGTCACGTTTGTAGCAAACCGGTTAATAATGGAAAGGTGAAGGACCATGATCACATCACAGGAAAATTCAGAGGACCAGCAGACAATACCTGCAGTATCAACTTCAAGGTTCCCAACTTTATTCCAGTTATATTCCACAACCTAGAAGGTTATGACAGTCATATGTTTATCAGAGAGCTGTGGGAAACTGAGGGAGATATAAACTGTATTCCCAAGAACGTAGAAAAGTATACCTTGTTCACAAAAACAATCAGTAAGCTCCCATTACGGTTCATCGACTCGTTCAAGTTCATGTCAAGCTCACTGGACTCCCTTTCCAAAAACCTAAAAGACTTCAAGATACTAAGCAAAAGCTTTGATGGTGAAAAACTAAACCTATTGAATCGGAAAGGGTCTATCCGTATGACTTCATTTGAAAAGTTTGAAGAGACGCCCTTCCCCCAATCGAGAAATTTTGCAACACCCTCCATCTGAAAGGGATAAGTGAAGATGATTAAAATCACGCTAAGAAGGGGTGGGAAGTAGTCGGGATAAAGAACATCGGGGAGTATCATGACCTCTATCTGAAAACCGATGTACCATTACTAGCCGATGTGTTCGAGAACTTCAGGGATGTTTGTATGAAAAATTACAAGCTGGATCCAGCCTGGTATTACACAGCACCAAATATATAAAGGATTATGACAACAAAAAACCGCCGAAGCATCTGATGTACTGGGATGCAAACAACCTTCATGGACACGCAATGTCGAGATTATTGCCAACTGGTGAGTTTAAATGGATGACACCGAAAGAACTAGAGAATATTGATTTTGATAGCGTTGATGATATATATGCTAGAGGTGGATTTGGAATATCCCCAAAATCTACACGATTTGGACAACGGATATCCACTCGCTCCTGAGAAAATTGTTGTAAATAAGATTGAAAAGCTGATCCCAACCTTGCATGACAAGAAGAATTATGTTGTGCACTTTAAGCAGCACCTATCCCTGGGGTTGAAGTTGAAACAAATCCACAGAGGTATCAAGTTTAGGCTATCCTCATGGATGGAACCATACATCGGAAAGAATACCGATTTGAGGACGATCGCTATAAATGATTTTGAGAAAGATTTTTTCAAGCTGATGAAAAATTCGGTCTTTGGGAAGACGATGGAAAATATTAGGAACATGACGAACATAACCCTATTGAATTCAGATGTAAGACAATAAAGATGAATTCACTGCCTAACTATGAGAAGAGAACGATCTTCAGCAAGAACCTGGTAGCAGTTCACATGAAGAAGACAAGCTGCTATTCAATAAGCCGGTGTATGTGGGTGCATGCATATTGGAATTAAGTAAAACCTTGGTGTATGATTTCCACTACAACACAATCAAGAAAGAGTATGATGAGAGAGCTAGGCTGCTTTTCACAGACACAGACAGTTTATGTTATGAGATTGAAACAGGGGATGTGTACAAAGACATGAGAAAAAAAAGAAGATCTCTACGACTTCTCAAACTTTCAAAAAGATCACCCGAACTACGAAACGAAAAACAAAAAGGTGATCGTGAAATTCAAGGATGATTGTGATGCTAGGATTATGACAGGGTTCGTTGGTCTCAGATCAAACTGTATACTGTATAAGTGGTTGCATATGAGGAGAAAAAGTGCAAGTGGCTGACTAAGCCAGTTATAAAGAAGAACTTGTGTTACGATGATTATGTGAAATGTCTATTCACCCAAGAAGATAAAAGACTGGAAATGAGTGTAATCAGTTCATATGCAGAAACAGTAAACAAGATTGGCCTATTCTGTAACGATGATAAACGAATCATCAGAGACGACAAAATACACACATACGCCTAACCCTAACCACAACTGTCACTATGCTTCCTACTCACCAATAAACCATATTTGCATCAACGTTTCCTGTAAATTAGCGATATCATGACCGGGAAGAACCTTGGGATGAACAAGAACTTCGTATATAGCCCCACGAAACGGTCTAGGGTATGTGGTTTCCACCTCCAAGCTGCAACCCTTCCATACCACCAATTTTATCACGAGAACTGTATGATGTAATTATGGGTACATCACTTGAGAATTGTTCGTTAGAAAAACAAAACATGGACTTATTATTATCACTACTAAAAGTCAAATCAATTCTCTTACCATCATGAACATATAATATATTTCTCGTGATATCTGCTGTTTTAAGTACCATCGTCATAAGATTATATTCAAAAACAATATAACCATCATGTATATTGTAAAACCATCTTTCTATGATAAAGTTTAGACATGTTGTTGCAAGATAAGAAAAAAGGACCTTCCCCCTTGAATTTATCCTTGATATATTTTTGTAGCAGCTTCTCATAAACAAGAGGAACATCATGTCGAATTACAACATCGTGAAACCAGTTTTTGTTAAATCATACAGCGACGACACGAGACGAACTTCATTACTTGATTCATTCATGCTTGTTGGTGTAATTCCATCACTAGCCAAGGTTGGTTTTGGAATATTAAAATGAATGAAGTGTTTCTTTATATCGTTATCATACCCCTTCAAAATATGATTAGACAAATCACCCTTAGGTTCAAATTTTTGTATTTTTGTTTATATCACGCACATACCTTATCGACTTACTATTACCTTTCGTAACCATAGTCAAACTATATCCACAATGCACCCACAAACCAACATCATTAATTGACATATTTATCCGTGTACTGTGAAACAATAGATAAAACATCTTCCCTACTTATAATAATGTCTCTAACCGCCATTCGAATATACCCTATATCAGGATTTCTATTCCTCTTAACTATAATCTTAACATAATCTACATTGGTGGGGTAGAATTATCCCTAACAATCTCTAATACACCATCAGTATCGACACGGGTAGGATTATCAGCAATAATTTTCCTAACCCTCATAACACCCATACCCACCGACTCCTCATCCAACTTATGCTCATGATTAGCCATACGACCGGAATAAACCAACATTTTATTACCTACACATTTTCTGGAATAATCTTTTTCTTGACAAGATATTCTTTTGAAAACATGGACACAGCAACAATACCCACCAACTTCACTGAGTCACTGAAATCCACCTTACCTAAATCCGGTAAAGAGACTTTAAAACATTTTTTAATAACATTGCATAACCAACACTATAGGCACTAACAACGACAGCATGATAAAGTTCATTCTTAATTTCCTTCACTCATTTATATGAGAATTATTTTAATCCGTTCCTAATCTGGGTTGGTTTTTTAAGTTACAGATTCAGGGATGGAAACAGATTTTGGTACCTCAAAATTACCACTTTTCCTCAAATACCAAACGCCCCACACAAAATAAATCACCAACTAAATACACACCATAACCAAAATCCTTCTCATACTCTATCTCCTTCTTCCTAATATGCTCGACACCCCTCAATATCTCCTCCTTTCTCTTCCGATTAAAATCAGGAAGCTTCTTCCCTTGTTCCACCCTTTTCGGATTCTTTTCTTTCTTCGTCACATATTCTGTTGCTTGTTCCTTCTCCATTTTTATCACTCAAAGATGTTTTTAAATAATGTTAACCAGTTATAACACCAACACTTAAAGGTGCTAGATAGGAACCAAACCTATAATACAAATCACACGTGACTCTTTGCAAAGCTGCGTTCAAAAAGGAATCACTTTTTAAATCATTACCAAGCTCATCACCAAAATCATCCAAGCCAAGAGCACTCGAAGCGACACTGGAATAAAGGCTACTAATTGTTTTCCCCAACGGTTTTGCCATCAGCGCCCCCAACCTACACTCATCTTGTGAATGAACTTTCTCAACATCTGCACTGGACAAAGCATTAATCTGTTACTCTGTATAATACTTGCCGAGATATTGCTTCGAACCACCACTATTAACACATGCAATCAACCTATCACGCTTTACAGAAATATCACCACCACTATCAACATCAACAAAATTTTCCATTATTTTTATTACACACCGACATTTTCAAAAAACATACGAAAACCCACAAAACAACCCAACACTAACAAACAAATTCAAATATTCAATCATTTAATAACTAATTAATCAACTACTATACATGAAGTACCAAGTCCCCTCTCAACAATGCCAAGTGAACTTTGACAAGTTAAAATCTGTGGATCTAACATAGAAATAGCGTACGCAATTACTTTTGGTGGCGAACTTCAATATTAGCTGCCTTGTCGCTGTCATATTTTGTCCAAGGTTTTATTGCATCTAACCTGATGTAAGTACAATATCTTTTTTCACGTGATCACAGAAGTGTTAAAACTGTTAAGAAATAATTGTTTCTTGTTTTAGACGTAGCGGAGTGATATTACATTGTTTTCATAATCATGTAGGAAATTTAGGCTGAGTACCAGTTCTTATCAATTCGGTTCTTAAAAAATGTACTCAATAAAAAACTCTTGTAATTGACACAAAGCTATGCAATCGTTTTGTTTTAAGAAATTTTTATTACCGCCAACATGCATATGAGATTAAGTTATCGGTATAAGATTAGTATTTTAAGAACATTTTTGCATATATAAATTCTCTGGTAATGCCTTCACGAAAGACAAAACAGAAACATCTAGATTCGTCAGTATCAGGCCAAAATTATAGAATTTTGAGCATGTTTTATTTAATCTACAGTGCTCAAATTTGAAAAATTTCGTCAACCCAGGTGTAATAATTTTATCATTAATTCAATGTTTATTAAAATGTCTTTTTTAGATTTAAATGAAACAATTTCTGTACCAAGAAACTTTGGAAAAATGCATCATAAAATTGTCCTGGGTAAGACACTCACAAATATAAATTATTTTGCAGACAGTTAGCAGGGTCGGATGGAGGTATAAGCAAGATAAGCCCGCGCTTACTTTCAAAAACGTAGAGAAAAAGCCCGCACGCGTCTCGTGTGTATAGTTTTCCTTGTAATTTTTAGAAAGTCTGGTAAGGAAGTTGTGTTTTTGCTTATTGCGCTTATTCACTTTCCCAAACAAAGTAGATAGATACTCCTCTGAGCAAGCGAAAGGAAAAGCAATTTTCCTTTCTCGCTTATTAAAGAATAAGCAAGAAAGCGTGTCAAAGTTGATATATTTGCTTTTTTGCATAGAGAGAATGCGGAGATGAAAAACTACTTTGCCATCGCGTATAAGCAAATAAGCAAAAAAAAGGCAAGGTAGACAGAATTTCTCAACCGTAACAAGATGAATGCAAACAGTCCACTTTGTTCGTGTTTATAACCAATCAACCAAAGATGGACGGTAGAGGTACTGTGAACTTTTAGGTTTCTGGATGTCTTTTTTACTATTTCTTATGAATTTCAAGTACCCAGTGTGCAGTAGTAAGTATAGTTTATTCCCTAAGCTAAAATATCAGGTTTTTTTTTGGCTTGAGAAGATTATTTTAAAGTAGCTAGCTAGCTAGGTTTCTCTGCAAAAATATCTATATATAGTGAATGAGATACTTATTTACTATTCACTATAGTAGCTGAGAATGTGTGTACACTAAGTTCTTTCACTGATCCTGTTCTGTATGGAACTTCTGGTGCTATATTTTTTCAACAAAATGAGTTTGTAGCTACTGCTTTGTCTTGTGTTATTTTTTATACTCAAACCTCCCCACAAAAATAAATAAATAAAAAGAAAAATATACTCAAAATAATTCTGAAGTGTTAATGTGCTGCCTCATTTGTTATTTTATACCTAGCAAGATACGCTAGTGGTTGGATTTTGAGAGAATATTGAGCCAGTATGATGAGTAGAAACAGAGCTGTATTAAGGATGGAAAACGTATCCATCAATTTTCAAGCCAGGTCACCGTAGTGGTGCCCTCCACCAAGACTACTTGACATATGTTATATAGCTATAACAATATGGATAGAAAGAATCTTACCAATCTTACTAATGTTTTTTATTTCATAACTACATTTCTATCTGATGTATTTTTTTGTTATGCAGTGTCAGTGGAGATGGTAACTCTCTTTACAGATCTATTTCTGTGTTGCTGATTCGTGATGAAACCCTGGATTTTGAGAATTTTGATCAACCGCTTGATAATATTTTTGTGCAATGTTGTGATGGTTGTGATGTGTATCCAAAGACCAAGTCAAGAGAACTGGCCATAATTGAGTAAGCAAAATGTGTTTCAAAGTCCTTCATTTGGTCATCATTTAATGTGTATTTTATCAATTTTTAATGTGGTTGAGGTATAATAATTTTTTACTAAATGCCTAAACTCCTGTGATCAAATGGTATGATATTTATGATACAATTTCGTAAAAGGTTCAGGTTCGATTCCTGACAGGAGTAAACTGTATGTGATGCAGGCAGTACCTTTAAAATTTGTCCTACCTATCAAAGCTTATGATATAAACAAATGGACAATTTATTCAACACAATTGTTGAGCCCAGGAGAGGTGTTGCTGGTGTTTCTGTGAAGGTATTTTGATTTAACTAGAAGTTTAAGTTTAAAGAATTCCTGCGATTGTTTGCGAGTGATATTCCGGCCCATAGTAACATATGCCCAGTTGGATATGTGGAGGATGTTTTGGAAAAACTATCAAGGTGCTCTACCAACAGATATCACCTCTTCTTAAAACCACAAATGGGTACACATTTCCATGAATCCGTGAAGTTTTGAGAATTTTGGCTACAATTCCTGGAACCTCATGCACTTGTGAGAAAAGTATCTCTGTGCTAAGGTGTTTAAAAACTCAGATGCAAACACAATGTCGGAGGAAAGGTTAAGCAGCCTAGCAGTTATCATGTTTAACAGGTCAATAATCACTGTGACCTCTGATGAAGTGATAGATGAGTTTGCTGAACAGAATAAGAGATAAAGGCTTTTTGAAATACATATACTTGCTGATTGATTTATACATAGTTTACTTGTTTTATATATTGTAGCTATATGTTTTTTTATGTATATTGTTACTTACTGCACTTTTTAACGCTGGAAAAAGCCTGAACAAGGTGATAAATTTGTTACTATTAGGTCCACCCATTTGGCGTATTTTAACGCCCATTCTGGGCGGTAATCTCCCAAAAAATTTTTTGCTTAGTTACATAAAAAACCTGGATCCGACCCTGAGTTAGAAGCAGAGGTGTCACTTCTTGTAAACAAAATAAAAATATGCAACATATAGCCCAGCAGAAAATTTATTCGCTTTTGTAAAATAAATTGACATACAAAATGTTTTTAAAAGCAAAACAAAGATGCTATTATAGTTAGACTATGTGGTATAATCAATGATGCAAATGCGTGGTCCATCGAATACTGGCAAGCAGGTACACAACACTACCGAACAAGGACAATTTATGTCATACGAAAAACAGTCAGTTTCTATTTCGCAGGGCTTGAGGTCTACGCGTGTACTATCGTTCTCAACTGAGCTCGCCACAGCTTGCACCGAGTATTTTCCTGTGTACTTGTTGATTGAGTAAGTCTTGTTTGACTCAATCTACAAAAAAAGAACGACTGATAACGTTCAGAATAATGGGTAACAGAGACCTGATTTTATATGTGAATTATTGAAATCATGTGTTATGGCAGTTAGTATAACATATGTTAATGAAAATATAGTTCATTTCTGCAATGCTAACTTAGTGCCTAGCAGTGAGCAGGAAACGAATGGCGGTCCTTAGAATTAGGTGTCGTTGTACTTGATTTCTCAGCAACAAATGGACACACGAATGTGCCATTGGAAAAGCTTGTAATTTAATTAAAGCCAGGAAGAAGATTACGAGAACCAATAGATTGAACTAAAATGGAATGCTAAATTTAGGAAAATATTAGGGAACAAGTTCAAATGTTTTGACAGGATGGAATCAACGGTGAAGTACCTACTCGTGATTTCTCTTTTCTTTAATAGTTTATTTATCTTTCCCCACTGCTTCCACCAAATCCAGTTGGAGATACAAAGATCTACGTTGTCTTTAAATACTGTTTTTCTGCAAGTTGATTTATAATATCTTTCAAGCATTGCCTCCTTTCTACGTGTTTTACATTTTTAGGAAAATTTTATAAATGTTATAAATCTAACATTTAGTAAAATGTGTGTTCTTGCGTCATTACATATTACGCTTTCACCTTTTGTACGGAACGAATTCTCGCACATTTTACCTTGAATATGTTAATGACATCAAGGTCACCTTAGTTATACGAGGCAAAATAAACAAGTGTACACTGTCACTAGGAATACCGTTGTTTAACATTCGAAGTGTACTCTAAGGCGTTGGTTAAATTATTTATCTTAAAATGGTCACAAAAAGTTGTACTTGATGACGGGATGCACCCTTTAAAGATTCTGCAATATTGAAAAATCTTCTTTGTAGGAAGAATTTGAAATCCATTAACCATAACAAAAAGTAAGACACGGCGTAAGCACAAACGTGAATCCACATAACTATAATACAAGGCGTTGTACAAAACATCAGTCAGACATAAGCTAAACATAAACTGTTAGTTTTTTGGCAAGCTAGAGAATGTATTGACTGCTATGGAAATGGATTAGCTCCCTCGATTTGCATTGTTGAACAAAAAAAGGGTAACATCTACTAAAGAATAGTATGTAAGCCAAGCAGTTGTTTAGTTCTGATGGGTTTACCTTGGTATTAGCATAGTCGTCACATCTACCCCCCTGCTTTGCATGCCTATAATATAATCCTAGTAATGACTTGCCAAAAATGTTCTGGAATGGTTGCTGGTAGCATTTAAATTGTATGTGTGATAAAACTCACATCATCAGCGGGGTCAGATGGTACTTTGAAAACATGGTGTTTTTTTAGTAGGGACTCAACCAACCTGTTGTCTTTAAACGATGAACCGTTGACCAATGCATACCTTGGTAACTAGACGACAAGGACACTTCCATATATAGATATTTGAGTATCAACAGCCGCTTCCTGTCGTGACGAGCACTGGGGACAAACCACTTCGCATAAAAGTTCCCAACCCCGAAAAATTTATTTTTTTCATCCTTTCAGAACCACCAAAATGTTTAATGGGTACTAAATTAGGCCGCTTGTGCTTTCAAACAATAAAGTTAATTTTCTTCGTAAATGCTTCCTGGGTGCTACCACCATTGTTATTGTCCCAATTGTAGATCACTGTTCGTTGTATTTGAATTCCACGTAATATTTTTTATGATCATATTGGCGACAAGGGAACTATATGAGCCCACAGCTTCACCAAGACAATTATTTTAATATTTGACACTTACCCCAAGACGGAGTGTACTGTATTTACTTTAAACTGCTCCAAAAAGTCGTATTTTAACGATACATGAAACAACCTATTTTTCTATTATTAGAAAGCTAATAATTCAGAAATACAATATTAATGTATTGGACATGCAGAGCTCTGTTATTGTGTCTGATGTTTCTTAAAAACTGATTGTTAAGACAGTGTACAGGTTGAAAAGTGCGACGGGAGGAACACAAAAATCTACTTTTCAATGGAAGTCTGGAACTACAAGCAAAGTACAGACACTATTTAGTACGTAAGTAGAGTAAATTTAAATTGTGGAATGTTATTCATAAGCTGGAATATCCTATGAATGCATTTGATCTTGTGTCGCCTTGTGATCTTGTGTTGCTATTCTTAACTCTAAAGACACCCTAAGAAGCACTTTGTGTAAACCAAAAGACAAAATAAACCTGGAAGAACAAAGCAATGTTGTTTACGAAATCCCGTTTAAAGATTGTGATGCAGTGTATATAAGCGAAACAAAAAGAAAGTTTAAGCAACGAGTACAAGAACATATGCGCGCAGTGAGAAACGGAGATGTGAAGAAAAACGAAATTGCGGACCACAGCTGGAGCAGAAGGCATCAGTTTAATTGGGATGAGAAGAAAATCATTGACAGAGAATCCAGAACAACGGCCAGGAAGATTAAAGAAACCATCAACAGTGTAGAACGTAACAAACACATAAACAGCATCTCGTATCAACTTCCTGAGATTTGGTTACCAGCCCTCCAGAAGAAGTAGTTATCTACATCCAGGTCCGAAAATGTTAATTACCGTAATTAACTGTAATTATCGGCTCGTTTGTGATTGATTAATTTTTATGAATTTCGATCCTCTGCATTTACATAAATACATGCTCAACATCATCTTACTTTGCCCGATGATGGAAGGAGGATCTCCCCAAACGTCGCCTACTAAACTATCATGTTCAAGAAATGATAAACTTTCCACAGTAATATGAATACTGAACAGACAAACCGAAATAATATCTTCAATAAGACAATATGCATTGGTGAAACATAAAGCTTCGCTCTGTGTTTGTGGAGTTGCCTGTTTAAGCATTTCCATTAGTTGTTGAATCATTACTGACACTGTGTCTATGATAATTTTATGGGAATCGAATGTATTTAACAAAAAATGTTAACGAACTACAAAACAAGATGTTCCCTTTTGGAATGTTATACTCCTGACACAAAAAACTTTTTTTATGAGCGTAATAATGATGTCTAACTAATGAATATGTACCAGTTAAACTTGTCGTTATTTGAAATACTTGATAAAAAGTTTTTCAAATGAAAAGTCCAAAAATAAAACATTTCGGAGTAACATTGTTAAATTTGAAGACTAAATCAGTCATGTATAATATAAAACATTTTGTGACCATTTTAAAATAAATTCCCTAAACTATGCTTTAAAGTAAAGTTTAAATTTAAACAACAATTTCTCTGGAAACAGTGTACACTCGTTAAATTCCTTCATATAGCCAAGGTGATGCTCATGTCATTAACATAACCAAAGCAAAATGATATAGCAATTATTCCAGCGTAAAAGGTGAAATAAAAAACGCAAAGGTTAGATTTATAACATTTTTGATCATTTTTCTGAAATTAAAAGCACGTAAAAGAAAAGGAAATGCTAGAAATATATGATAAATCATCTTGCAAGAAAACAGTATTTAAATGTAACTTAAATCTATGTATCTTTAACTTAATGTTGCAAGAATAGCAGAAGTTAAATAAACTAATAAAATCAACGAAATCATGGGCAAGTGCCTACAAGTTATCCAATCCTGTAAAAACGATAAATTTGTTCCCTAAACTTTCTAATTTTAAAATTCAATGTTAGTTCGCTCTATTGCTTCTTGGTAATCTCGTTGATCAGATAAAATTTTAGATAAAGCATTGCAACCTTTATCATGATGCTCTCCTCTAGACGACTAGTTAATTACTTTCCACTACCTTGTAAGCAATCATCGAAACCGGCTTTCTCAGGACAGTATGGAAACATAACACAATGTATCTCTACTTTGACTTTATAAACATATGTTATGCTAAAATATATTCACTCGTTACTTACCGCTTTAACACTTAATTTTAAGTTATCCATAACAGTGAACGTCATCATTCTTTTGTTTTTTCTAGATTGAGTAAAAAACCAAAGAACTACGCAGGTAAAAGACCAGTGCAAGCTGTAGCAAGCTCAGTTCAGAACAATGACATATGCGAACACCTAAAGTCATGCAAAATAGAAACTGATTGTTTTACGTATGATATAGGTTGTCCTTGTTCGATAGCGTTGTGTACCTGCTTGCGAGTATTCGGTTGATCATACCATATAGTCTAACTATAATAGCATCTTTGTGTTGCTTTTAAAAACATTTTGCGTGTAAATCTATTTTGTAAATCAATAAATTTTTCTAAAAGATTAACCCCTACATATTCGAATTTTATTTGCAGGCACTGATAACCCCTACTTCTACCTATCTGAAAAAGTGTGTATATTTGAAACTCTGTTTGTTCATTGTCGAAATATTTTCTGTTGTATAGATTATGTTATATAAAGCTAAGATTATTTAAGTATTCTTTTCAAAAATTTTAAGGTTATATTTTGGCCATAACATGGAATTATTAAGTAATTTTAGCCATTCAAATCGTTGATATGCATTTTTGTTAATCTAACGTTTTTAGATAACCGTTTTATCCTGTTTTGAGGCTTGGAATTATATGGTTCATAACATCACTAATAATTTTTCCCAAATGTTATCTGCTGAGCAAAAGGGTTAATCTTGAATGGCTGCTCGCACGTGCCATACAGCCCAGCTGCGTCACAAGCAATTTCAACAAACTGGTTTTGCTCAGATCTGGTAGTAAGACCAAAACACTGCCCTTTGAAAAGAAAGTCGGAGTCTAAAAGCGCTTTGTTGTGACATTTCGGCCCTACAAAATCAATAATTCATTTAAAAAATCTCTCCGCAAATTTTGCCAATTAGCGTGCGCCAAATGCATTTGCTACACATCTAATGCTCGCAATCCGATCTTACGTTAAACTAAAATCAACTAAAGTCAACAGGCCCAGGGGTCCAGGGAGGCGAAGGACGCCAAGATGCAAATTTCTGGACGCCAAAAACAAGTATAGGTCTTTTTTCTATTAAATAAGCCTGAAGTGAGCATCTAGTTCTTTTTTGTTGAGTTATAGTCAATTGGAGTAAGAATAAAAGTTGTGTCAAAATTGAGCTTTTTGACAAACGGACCGCACTACGAGGGTTAACCGACTGGTGCCCTGGTGGTAGAGTGTTCGCCTCGCATTGATTTTAAATAAAAATATAGATTTTTGATAGACTTTTACCTTCTTACAACTACTTTTTTACAGTAGAGGAGAATAAATGACACGAATAAACGCTCAACATTTACTATAATGAAGAGTTCTATTTTGTACATCTCGTGTTATCACACTTTTTACGGAAATAGATAATTTACATGCACCTTAGAATCAGTTTTCGTTTATAATGTAAGGTTAGGGACACGGTTTTTAATGTGAAAGCTTTAAGAAGGTTAAAAAAGTATAACGGCATTTATTTCCCACAAGAAAATGTGAAAAAAATGCCGGACAAAGAATTTTGAGCTCGAAACCTAAAAGCTTTTTATATATATATTCGAATTTGGAAAGTCCAATTCATTCGAGAATTTAAAATGACGTACCTAGCAACCTTTCTTTGGTGAACGAATTAATCAATCTGATGATGAAAGCCCACCCACTCGTGGAGCAAATCAAGATTTGGTGAAGCCAAGACGTAAAAGTGGTTATTTCAACAACATTATTAAAGATATAAGCGTTGAAGATTGTTTTGGTTTGAGAGGAATGTTTTGGATGGAACTCACTGATTTTTAAAACATTTTGGCTAAAATCTCCGACATGATCGCACCAAAAGAGAAATTTGGTGAGCTTGAACTTATTTAAAGTAATGAAGGACAAACACTAACTCTAAGTTTCTTAGCTACTAATGAACTCTTGCACTCATAAATTTCCAATTAAGGATATAACTAAATGCCGTATTTTGTTAAAGGTTGTTGCAAGACAATCGTTGAAAAAATGACCTTTGATTTTCTTAATATTTCGTCGTCAAATGCCGGGTGGCTCGGGTTATCAAAAGAAAGATTAAAGACAAATAAAATTATTCACACGCCAAGATGCAAATTTCTGGACGCCAAAAAAAGTATAGGTCTTTTTTCTATAATATAATTTCTTTCTATAATTTTTATAGTATTTTTTGAGTAATAAGCCGGCCTGTCCAGATTATGTTGCCCTGATTATGTATTTTCTGCCCTGTTCTTAACTGGAGCAAGCTGCTGTACTTAATCAGACCAATGTTCATTATCCTGGCAGAACAACTTCACGTGGCAGCTATCAATCCAAAAAATATTTTTCAATTCAAGATTTCTATTGTTTAAGTTTTTTGTCTCTTCAAACAATCAAATGTAACAACCTTTGGAAAATCTCCATCCTTTGTGGTTATCGAAAAATAATGGAAAAAGAAAGTGATAAAAGCAATTCAAATGCATTAACACCCACGGAAAAGCAATAATTGGTTTGATAAGCAGGTTTATGTTGATAAAAAGTTTGTAAGAAAACAAACTTCAGCAAACTCCATCAAACTAAATTTTTTCCTTCTTTCTATTTTGCGAGGTTGATAAATTTTAATAAAAAATTGGTGTACCTGCCCGCCTGAAGGCAAAATTTGTCTTCAACCACTGTTCTTTAAATTTATCTGCTTTCTATAAACTTTTATATAAATTTGGATCACTGAAAAATTAAAAACGTTATGGAAACTTAAATTGTTCTGAGAGTAGAAAATGCCTAAAATTTGTTTCTACTACAAAACTCCACAACACATGCTTAACCGATGGAAAAATATGTAATTCGAGAACAAAAAGTATCACTGAGTAGCCATTAAGGTCTAAATTTTTTTCTGTCATCGTCAGCTTTCACATTCTTCTGCAAAACCTAAAGCATCATTTTTGAACGCGTGAAATTTACTTAGTTAAATTTTGCCCGAGTCATTCGGAATTGATAATAAATTCGTTAAACAAATCAATCAAATTCGAATCATGCTGGCAGATACAGATTCGCTAATTTGAAACGACATTCGCAGAGTTACGTGCCGGCATGTTTTGATCGCGACAATTTTTTGCTTTTAGAGATATCGTTTAAAACGACAGAATGTCTTCTTACTTCTTAATGGCAGCATGATGGAATCAAGACGAACTTTGAAAGCAATGATTATTAGAAGATATAATAAACAACGCCTCCATTCCTTATTTGTTTTCTCATATTCACCGGAAACATAATAAATATATATAAATCATTTCTTCTAGAATGAATAGTTCTTAAAACTTTGTGGCTAGGGACGGTTTCATATAAAATAAAGTAAATGCTAACAAGATGTGATTTGTTAATTCTTGGGCTGGCGGGAGGAAAATATTAGGTCGTATTTCGATTTTTATTTTTAAAATTCCAATTCTATTTCTGCGCTTCGCAACTTTTGCAATTGAAGATTTTTAAGTTATAAGATCTTCGTTGATCTACTATTGGATAATCGAGCCCAATCTTGTACAAGTTAAAAGCCATAACCCCCGCCCTCTCCACTACCTCTGATTAAAGCGATAAAATCTGCAGTTTGAAAATTGTCAACCATGTTTGCAAATATTTTTCCAATAACGCTGTAATCCATATGGTTTTATATTTTCTCCATTATCTCTTATTTTTTAAGCGAGTGATACGCGATTGGTTTTTACGATTTGGAGTGTTACCATTAAGTCGAGTTTAATTTAATGAATTCGACAGCTCTCAACGTGCATCACATTTCTTCATTCAACTTTACGCATGGTGGGATTGGTTGGAGCTGCTTTGACACAATTTTTGATTGGCTGACCTTTCATTTGACAAATCAAAGTAGCGGAAATGGTGGAAATAAAAGAAATTGTGGCGACATATTAGCAAAGTGGGCTTGTAATTTTTAATTAAATTCAACGTAAGCATTAAAATTTCTAAACCATTTTATAGAGTACAGTGTATGAAATTTTTGTTGATTATATAGGAAAGTAGTATCCCGTACCCGTCCAGGTCTGAATAAATAAATAACTAGCGCAGGCCTGAACAAAGCTGCAAATTCTCATTGATCAATTGATGGTGTCACAATTCAGTTATCACTTTTATTATACGCTTTCAATAACCTAAAATATTGTAACAACTATATATATATACAAAAAACAAAATGCAAATCAAACATCTGATTTCCAAGTCAGATTTTAAACTTTGAATAAACCGAACAGATATTAACGAAGTCAAATGTGTAAAAAAAAACTTTAAAAAAACAAATACAACTATGAATTGTCCCACTGGACATTCAACCCAATTTGGTCTGAGTGTTTTTAAACATATTATGATCCGTTTATAACTTTTGATAGGCTGTTCAAAAATGAAATCAAACTCGGCACATTGATACAACGTCATCAAAGAAAACAAATGACAGTAATATATTTAAGCTTATGTCAGCAGTTTTTTGTGACGTCAAGACTTTGAATTGGTCCAAAATATCACTACCTGTTTAACATTCATTCTAGACTTTTTATATTCTGCCTAAAGTTTGTGGCGGCCAACTAAAAGTCATTCAAGTTATTCATTTTCCATTTTTCACATAATTCGCATGAACAAAAGACAAATATTTTCTGAATATCCATATTCGTATTAGGCACTTGTACAAAATTTACAGAATGATGATATAAATTTGTATTGTGAGTGTCAAGTTCTGAGTTATAATATTTTCCGGATTATAAGGCTTTAAAGGCGCGTAATCACCCTTATCGAAAAAAATTAACATATCCATTTTTTATATTTATTTCAAAGTTCAGACGGAGTTATGACTTTCCTAAAAATTTGAGGATATAAAACCTACTAGAAATGGAAATAATGGTACTTCAATATGTTGAATTTATTGGGGTTTATTTCTAGCAGCCATATTTAACGATCTTGTTGATCTCTTATTCTTGTCTAATAAGCGGGCCGTCGCAATATGTTCGTGTGAAACCATAGGTAAACAAATGACCTTATCTTTAAATGAGCACTGAGATGAAGTTCGATAAAATCGCCATTATGGTTGGGCTCCGTTCACGCTGTTCTTTTTGGCTTGTTTTTCATTGTAAAACATGGCATCAAAAAGTGGAAAGAAATTTTGGTTCTGTTTAAAAAAGAGGCCGAGCGTAAAAACATCCGTATCACTTTCTCCACTTAGATTTAATTTTCTTCTATTCTATTCGCCATTGTTTTTGGAGACCAGACAAAACAAAACAGAAAGAAGAAATCACAGCATTGCCTCGTGGCTATTAATTATGATAATTAATGCTTATCACGCTCTTTCTTTTTTTATTAGCTGACCGGGATTATTGCATATTATAGGCAAACAAACCCAACGGGGGAGAATGCTTATTGTGATAGTTGAAGATAGTTGAAGCACTATGGATTTGGTACTGTCTCCGTAAGGAAACGAATAACTGTTTAAACAAAGGAAAATAATCAAAAATTAAGACAGCTAGCGAGCCGAAGCTGTCTTCAGAAACAACAAAAAGAAGTGGTCAGTGTTGCAAAGAAGTCTGATTTCAGTAAGTAAAAACGTTTAAATAATAAAGAATAACACAAAAACTTCGATTGATTTATCTGATTTATCATGTTCGGAAATTTGTTGATACATTTGTAAAAGCATTACGATGGAAACACAGCTACGGATACTCTCCCTCCTTCATTATTTTTTCTGTAATGACATGAACCCAGCAACCATGTGATCGATTTTGCCGTGCGTTTATTATCGCATGATTCGTGCAATGAAATGCAATGGCGGTTCTGTAGGCGAAGAGAAATTGGGGTGATTTTGTTATTTCTATTAAACATTTGAACATGTTCTGGTTGTCAGTTTTCAACAAAATTTCTGGTTAATGTTTTCTCATGTATATCTTTCAATTTTTACAATAAAATAGGCACCCCAAAAAAAGTTGCCAGGGTGATTACGCGCCTTTAAGCAGTATTAATCTAATTTCATTGCTAGACATTAATTATTGGCTTAAAATATTTATACATTATAATGTTTGTTTTTCTCTGGTCTCAATTTGACAGGCTTAAATGATTTGCAGGCGCCCACTATAAACGATTTGTTATATACTTTTGTATTTCCCACTATAAGATAACATGATACATCATTTCATTCTGTTTATTGCAATGTTTCATTCTATCCCCCAGCAGATAAATTGCTATGCAAATGGTGTATTTTTATATGCTATTTTATACTGCTTTTACTCTTTATACACAGTTAGTGATGTAAAGCTTTAACCCATTCATTTCGACGAAACGTTCCTGAAAATAAAATTTTGTGACCGACTACTGATGAACTTCTCTACCAACGAAAGTGTATGTTAATTAAATCACACATACGCAGTTGTGTGATATGTTGGTTTACCCTTTCGTCGGGGCGAGGAAAATGTTATCACAGTGAATTTGAGTTATTGTTATTGCTCATTTCACTGGATAAAAAATTCTCTACTATTTTCTCGCGTATAAAAAAAGCTGATGTTGTGCTTTCTTGATATAATGTTAAAAATGACAATAATCAAGCTCCACCCACGTGATCTAATATAGGAGCATTATCGGCCCAAACCTTTTGGCCCAAAAAATTAGTTGTCGTAATTCGCCTTTCTTCTCCTCTTTAACCACCACTCTGCGCTTTTAAAGTGAAACGTTTACTCCAAGTACGGGCAACAGGAATATTGTTGACTTTATAGCATCTGTTGCACGTGCCAACTAGCATATCTCAATTTATGGAAATTTTTATCTCAGATCTAATCTACTTCTTTTATTTACAAAACCGCATTCAATGGCGCGCTTCTTAGCTTCAAAGCACTTACAGTGAATATCTGTTAATTTAAAGACAATCAGATAAGAGTGGTCCGGTGATTTCCTTGCTTTGAATTAAAAGCTGTCTTTCTAAAGGCTTTTAATAAAGCCAATAAATGTCGCCCCCATAAAATGTTGGATTGTTTACTAAACATTTTATTTACTGCTGCATCATTAGTCCTTTTTTTCTAATTAATTTTACAATCAAAAAAGAAATACAAATTAAGTAGATGTAGATGTGATTATGCCTACAATCAAAACGCTTCTTCTGAGCTTCTGCGCCGTCAATCTATCGTCAAACTCCACTTTCGACCTACTCCCCGTCTTAAAAAGGGAAATTTCTGAGAATCTGTTAACATTAATAAGAAATTACACACGCGTCAAAAGATCTTTTCTTAAATCCAAAGACATCATCCAGAAGTTAAATAGAAAGGGAAAAGCTAATGCTAGTTGATAATCTGTGTATAGCAAAGAGAAATATGTTTCGGATTAATAAATGACGCAAAACATGTGCTACCAGGCACATGCTTGAAGACTATCCTACCCTCATATGTCTCGACCTGCATTTTCACGACAAAGACGATTTTTTGCGCATTGCTCTATAAAGGCTTAATTTCGGTGAAATTTGAGAGAGATATTTTGGTGTCTTTACTCTTCTAGTAAAGAAATACCCCACCTCCACCTTTGTGAATATTACAGCTGAAGTTGTACACACAACCTTCAATCTGAACTTAATGCCTGGCGTAATATTTCCCATGATGACACCTGTAAGCGGTAGGCTCGAGTTGTTGTTGAACCTCCATGTTTTGACACGATTCCCATCTTCCAACAGCTGTGTGTCGTTTTCTTTGAATATGTACTGTGTATGCACGACACCCTCAGGTTCCGTAGAGCGCGCTTTTTCTCGAAGATACATGTGCTCGATGTCTTCGATTTCGCTGTATTCGTCTTGTATATTCTCAGCGTCGTAGTAGTTCTCTCGATCTTCTTGCTTTATCTCGTCGTGCATTGTTGTTGACATTTTTCTTTGCTCTGTTGTAATAAAGAGTAACAGTGTCTTGCACACCCCCCAGTCGATCGACAAGAGCGTTACATGTACGTGCTATTGGCGCGGATACTGCGCTGTATAATGTGATCATGGCATTTATAAACCAGCTTATCTCCATTTATTTTATACACATTTTTTTCTTTAAGATTTTTTTCAAAGTGGACAAAACTTTTGTCATCGGATTTGAGACCTTTTTGTGATGCATGAATTTTTTAGGACTGTTTGCAAATTGTCATGAATTTCCGTTTTTTAAAGGTACTGCGGAGCGGGTCGGAAGCAGAGATTTTCGACCGTGAAAAAAAAAAATGTGGACATAATCACATCTATATCTTCTAGTTTCACAAAAGGTCTTTTAAAATGCCATGGCACGGAAAGAGTTCATACCTAAACAAACACGCAAGAAAAAAATATAATTACAAGGAAACCCGACTAACAATTCAAATATATAGATGTATTTTTCAAGTGAAATAAAAAAACCACAAAATTATCATAAAAAGCAATCTCTAAGTTAAGTAGGGATTAAAAGAATGTAATTTAAAGTACGTTAATTAATTTAGTAAAGAAATATAAGATGTTTATTTTTAGTTACTTTATTCTGTATGGTACAATTGGTTTCGAAACTATGGCATTTCGTGTCATACTGTTATATTCCTGTCTCGTATTGTGCCTTCGGCTTCATTTGTTATCGAATTTACAACCCATCCTCCACAGGAACAAAAATAATGGAAGATAAATTATATATAGTTTTATGTTGTTTATATGTAACTTGCTGACGTGGTATGAGTTAGTTTTTCGTCATAGCAAATATAATAGTTTGTTAAAAGAAAGACTTCGTAAAATTTATAAATACAGAAAGCTTAGTTGTATTAGAGTTTAGTTCTGTCTCTACGGAATTGCTTTATCCACTATTGTGTACCTAATCTTTTTCCATTTTTATTAAGATACAACTTCCTGGTTATTAAAATAGAGTTCGTAAAGACTTTAAATTTAATTTCTTTACTTGCAGAACCATATCCTTTGATTTAGAATTCAGCATTTCTACTAATTTCATTAGACTGGATTTTGTTTGAGAACTGATATGTTAAACTTTGCTACGACGTATCTTTATTTGTTTAACGTGGTAATAACAAACATTTCAACCTACAATCTTAGTTAAAGATCCCCCAAACTAGTTTTTTGATAAGAACTTAATTAGAATACACAAAAAATTATAATTTTACAGAAGGGAATGAATGAATTGATCAAATTCCGTTGCCATGTTATGATTAACTTGAATTTAACTCTCATGTAATGGAATCAAAGTCGTGGTCTTATGATCAAGAAGTGGTGGGACTACACGTAATTGATCCTCTAATCTGTTTTTTCATTGTGTCTTTAGTATTTAGTAAGTATATTTTGAAAGTGAAGGAGTACATAAGTTATATTTTAAGATAAATACAAAACACACATACTGACCCAGCAGTTGGATGCAACTAAAAAAAATAATGATAAACAAAATAAATACCGTAAAACACACAAATTGTAAACACATGGTGCTAAAACTGCAAGTATGTTTCGCACCTGTTACTTTCTAACAGTTAGTTGCGGAAGGTCTTCCCTACCAAACTTAATAAATGTTTTTGTTTTTGTACTCGCCAGCAAGGGCATTGTCAATAACAAGTACTGATTAAAATTGTAAATCCCACTAAATAATTCAAGAAATTCCAATACCATTTTAGAAAATGCGCCATAACAGAAAACTTAAACTGACTGCTAGTGCTCTAAATAAAAGTGATTTTTGCAAGAAGCCTTAAAATGTTAAAGCATCAAGCTGGCTGTTACTGTGATCAGCATATATGTAATTTTCAACCACATGACCGAGCGAATTATTTAACAGCATTTTTTAGTAAAGTAAGGGTTAGAAATAAAATTCTTTGTCTTTTATGAAGGCAGGTTTTGGGAATAAAATGTGTAAATGAGTTAAGTCAAACAGCGGTTCCTTAACCACTGAACCTTTTCTTGGCCGACATTTTTATCTTAAAATTGGTAATAGATTATAATCTTTATCGTTACTAGTAGAAATGTCACGACATTTCCTCTTTTTCAAGCTGCCTCCTACTTCCTTTCTACACATAGATAAAACAAATTCATCTTTTTTGCGATTAAATCAAGCTGTACGTTAGAGTGACTGTCCATTCAACCAACTTTTGATTGCTAATTCAAATTGAAGAATCATCGCGTGAACTCAGCACATTCCAATTACATACTTACAACCCTTTCAAGTACTCATTTCATTCAATTATAGATTAGCAATTCTTATACCTTTTTTTATGATGCATTCATTTTTAGCAATACCGTGGCAAAGATTTTATCAGTGCCATTGCTTGATAATATTTTGTTATTGTCGCCCTCAGATAAAAGGTATTTTTGATTATTATATGAAAAATGTATAAATTGACGATTGAAAGTAAACAAAAATTAATTCATACTAAGCAGTACACACGATAGCACTAGAGTAACAGATATAATTTAACAATATATCCACTTTCATCTGGATTAAAGCAAACGCGAGGCAGTACGATGGTACGATTTTAAGTTTTCTCTTTTACAAACAGCGCTTGTTGTCTTGTGTCCTAAGAATTGCCACAAGTCTGCAATCGTAACATCAATGAAAAGTTTAAAAAAAGATGATGTGTTTAATGTGAAAGAAGCTGTGTCACACTTTTCTGAAAACGTCCGACATCTCACTATGTTTAAAAATTGACCTGTAACCTATTCACCCTAATTTCTTGGAGTGAGTTTATTTCAATTTTTCTTTAGAACACTTATTTGTTATATGCTATGTTGACCTGTATCTTGATGCAATGGTATTCTATTGAAGGTCTACCTAGTGGCAACATTCAAATTTCTGCAATTGGTTTTCCAAAGAATAATCCTGCAAGCAACGAAGTTAATAGTCTAAATATCAAACAATCGAATAAAAAAGATAAAAAGAAGGAAACACCCACGAAACAGCAGACGGAGCGACCAACGGAACAACGCACAGAAAAACCCACGGAACAACCCATAGAACAACATACGCAAGGACTCAAAACAAAACGCCTATCAACAAAACGCACTTCGTCATCTCCATTGATATTTCGTGATTGTGATGAATGCTGCAATTACGCTATCAATATATCTTCAGGCTTTCCGCATGAAATTGCTTGTGTTTATTCATGTTGCACGGCTGTATGTCATCAATGCTAAACTTATAAAGATATTTTCAACACAAGTATTGAAAACTATGTAAAATAATTAAGTTTTTTCTGTCTTATTTTAAAGGGTTGGATTGAAGGAACTGCTTGAGCTGCGTGGGTTAGTAAGTACAAGTAAAACAAAATGAACAAATCTTTAGATAATTTATGGCTACATTGTATAGATTCGTCGTTCCACTTATTTCGAATATTTTCAAATATTTTGATACGTATGTACATTCATAGTACGGCGCCTATTTGGCTATTTGGTTAGTGTAAAGTACAAATATGGTTAACAGGCTACATGTTTTTGGTATTATTGTACGGTTTAATTTGACATGCATCAGTCTAATGGGGTTAATATATTTCACACAATTGCTAACGTTTTTCTTGTCCTCCTTCAAAAATGTTACGCAAAATTTCTCGAAATTTTGCATCCTTGTAATTCTCTTTAATCAGTTCAACTTTTGGTTCTGTCTGGAATAATAGCAATAATATTTAAATTAAGTTTAATTATAATTTCTTAATTTCCTAATTTTACTTTTTATTATAATTTCCTGTTGATAATAAAATAATTTATAACATCTAAATGTGTTTTTGCATTAAAAATGAATAAATACTTGAAAATCTGTATATTTTAAAAAATGCCAGTAGTAAAATGCCAGATTTTAAATATCTATTTTTTGCATTAATTTTTGGTGATATCTCCTTAACACTGCACCCTGTTATGAGATTGGCTTTTGTAAAGGATAAAAAATTGATTATGGACCAGAAATAACTGAACAACAGCCACATTTAATGAATATCATTACTTTTATAGTCAGAAGGATTATGAATGTACATCATCAGGACAAAAGTTTTATCAATATTTGCAGCATAACTTAAATTAATATTGAACTTTTTATCTGTAATATTAGGTTTGCAAAATACAACTTTTATTTTCGACTGAAACAACGGTCGCTGCTTTTACATTTAAAGCATCTTCACCTAACGTTACTAAAGATTTAGCTTATACTTCGCATAGCAAACGTGGTCCACATTTTCGCTTCGTTCGCAAAGCTCAATTTATTAATTCGCAATAACTACCTGTGAGTAAGGCCTTCGAAATTCACCTCCTAAAATCTCTTGTATTTTGTTTCTTAAATATTTGATTTAGGAATTATCATACGGTTTTTGTTATGGATCAAATAATGTTATTGGCTCTAAATTTATTAAATTAAGCCCAGCAGTGCATAGAACTTATGTGAAAAATGTTATCCCTCGGCTTCTTTCATTGGCTTAATTGTTCAGCTTTCATTTAAACATCTGTTTACAAGATAAAGATAGTCACATAAATATGATTAAACTACCTTCATCATAAGTTGTTGAGATAAGTAATTATTATTAGTATTTCGTCATTACATCCAACCTTTTTTCCAGTTCTACAAATACTTTTTGTATTCTATTTCAACTTTGGCACCTGCGTATGTGCCTAATGGAAAGTTATTAAATGTATTTTAAAATACAATAATTTATTTAGCAATATAGCTGTACTTCTTAATAGTATCCCTGAGAAAACTTGGCCAAAATGTACCATATTAAAAAGTAGATACTTCATTCTGTTGTTGTTATATACAACGCATATCAGAAGGGATAATCTTTGTTGATGTAACTGTCATTCGTTTAGTTTAGACAGATATATCTTTAACTTAAAAAGACAAGGTGTTGAAAGAAGCCACGACGGCAATAGCTGCCGTCTAATTAACTTTTTTTCATTACTCCTTGATTCGACACACCACAATATCCCTATTGCATTGCCTTTTGTCCGCTCTGTAGTAAAGTGGAAAATATCTTATAGCGGGAAGTATGAACGTATTATGACAGAAGATTTGTTGTGGGCTCTCATATATCATCTGAAGCTGTCAAATTAAGACGACAGATTAACAAGCATTTTAATGTATAGATAGTTTAGGCCAATGAATTGTGTTTAGCAATTACAAAAAACTAAGATTGCTCAATAAGTCTCATTAGTTGTTTGACTTGTCTATGTAATTACAACCAAACTTTCTTAAACGATAAACTTCTCTAAGTACGAAAGTGTATGTCAATTTTACTCCAAATTACGAAAAACATTTTTTCTAATGCAACGTTCATTATTAATATGACAATAATTGGGTTTTTGCCAAAATCATTGTTGTCCACGTCATCTAATGTATAAGAATTGTCGCAAAAAAAAGTTTTAGACAAAAAATTCTCTGTCCTAATTTGGCTATTCCAATCAATTTAAAAACTCTGTTGCACCTGTCAACTAGTAAACATCAATTTATGGAATTTTTAATCTCGGATAAAATCTATTTGTTTTTTTAATTTTTATCTATTAAACCGCATTCTGAGGCGCACTTCTGAACTTCAAAACTTTAATTTGTAAAAAATCAGATAAAGGTGATCCGATGATTTTCTTGCTTTGTATTAAAAGCAAGAAAATCATTGGAATTAAATAAATAAAAACACGCGCAGTATCTCTTCTATACGCCATGTTAAACAGGTTACAGTTAAACAAACTCGCACTATTTCTAGGTCCCTGAGTTTAAGGTATATATCATCTCTACCGTGTTCGTCATTTTCGAAATTTATTTTTTCGGTTGAGGGTTGGGAAACTTTAGCAAACAGTCATACTGAAGTTTAAAAATGCGTTTTTAATTATAGTTATTTCTTTGTCTCTAATAAAATTTACAAGTAGATAGAACCAGTTTTGCAGTAGGTAGTATGGTATTTTACATCCGTTTATTGTTGATATCGGTACATCAATAGCTCACGTCAAAAACAAACTCGAAAAAATATACTAAAAGGGAATTGGACTTATAATATGAATGTAAAGAATTATTTATCCTTAATTTTCAAATGAATTAAAACAAAACTTTTCATAAAAACCAATCTCCGTATTAAGCAGGGATTAAAGAATGTAATTTGAAGTACGTTAATTATTTTGGAAAAGAAAAATGAGATGTTTATTTTTAGATACTTTATTTTTCATGGTACAATGGGTTTCGAAACTATTATATTCAACGTATTGTGCCTTTTACTTTCTATGTTATCAAAGATATTTACAATGCTTTCTTTAACCCATTCTCTACACAAGCAAAAATAATTGATGAAAAGTCGAGATAACCTGTATATGGCATTAATGTTTTGATGTATAACTTGCTGACGTAGTATGAGTAATATCATAACAAGCATGATATGTTGATGGAAAACTTTATAAATTTCATGAGTATTGCGAATTATTTCATGGCTTTCCAATCGACAAACTGGATATATATTGTGATCAGTTTAGTTCTTCTTTTAATTTTACTAATGGACTTATCTTGTCATGTGTACCTGATATTCCCCTATTTTTATAAACATATGGCTTCGTAGTTTTTTTTAAAAATTTCTGATTTCGAATTCGACAGTTCTAATGAAATAATCGTTAGTTTTAATTTGCTTAAGAAATACCTTGAACTTGCCGAATTCCTGACATTGAAAGTAAAATTGTTTTAATCTACAATTTCAGTTAAAAATTAATACTATATGTACATATATATCGAGTCGGGATTCAACAGAATGCATGGAGAACAAAAATAAACAAACCAAGCAATGTAGAACACCCAAGGTTTAAGCATGTGGTCGAGAAACTAGAATTATATTTCACTATCCTGCTAATTTTCTACAATTTGATCAGGTATAAATTTCTTTAACCCTATTTGGTCTGGGGTTTTTCGAGCATATTATGACCGGGGGGTTCCGCGATCGAAACATAGAAAATGATTCTTCATGATAAAACAAAGTTGTGTTGCAAGTTTCAAGTTCTGAGGATCAGCCTAACAAGAGTTATTATATTTTCCGTTGCAATTTGTTGAAGCAATTTTAAAAGAAAATAATTCCTGGACATTTCTTCGGCAAACCTGCAAAGGTGAACATAATTTTAAAAATCTCGAAGCGGACAAATTGAATCAAAAAAGGTGTTACACGACAACGACCGAAAAATATATGCATATAAAATGTTAAAAGTTGCTGCCTCCAATGTTTGTTATGATGATGCATTTTGTGCATTTTTTGGACGTAAAAACAACACATTTCCCATTCATTTTCATGATTACAACTTACCTTAGGGCAAATTTCAAACAGCAAAAAGAGCGCGGGAAACTGTTGGTGGCAAATTGTTTTTTAATCTGTAAGTACAGACGAAGAATGTGTTACTGTTCGAACCCAGAAACAGTGTAATAATTCGTGAAGAAGCACAAGGAAGTACTGTTCAAATAATAAGATTGATAAAACGCAGGAACACGCTTATTCTTGAATTTTATCAATTTGTAGGGTGACATTATTTATATCCCTATATGTGCGATGTTGATCTGGACACGACAACAGCATAGTAATTAAAGAAGGCGACACGTTTGATATTGATGTTTTCTTGTTTAGATATGCAGTTGAAAAAAATTGCTAATAAATAGAAGTTCTAAACTCTATTCTATGAAAAATCAGCCTGATAATTTACTTTAAGACAAAACACAAATTCACGGAGACTCCTCCAAAAATACATTTTACGCCTACAAAAGATCTGTTTCAAAAATCCTACTGCGAGATGTGTTCAAGAATGGAATTTTTACGTACAGCAGTAATCAATGATGCTAGTTTTACCTACCATAATGGACAAGGTATATTATTAGATCTGGATTAAAATCTAAATATATTTTTTATTAATTTACCTTTTGATCTTTTTTATTACCTGTATAAACCACATCGAATTTCAATACATTACATTAAGAACTAAAATTTTCGGCGGAAAAATTTTCGGACACAATGTTTTATTTCAGCAGAAAAATTTTTGGTCAAGATTTATAAAGTCAAAAAATGTATGGGCAAGTCTTTTGAACGAATTTTAACCAAATTTCAAAAGTGAAGATTACGGGAAATAACCCAAAAAGTAGACTAGAAGCATTTATAGTGTATATATATTCAATGAAGATCTAAAAAAGGGTTTATTCTAAAATGCGTTTCTACAGTTGCATTTGTGTCATGATATGGCAATATTTATATTTTTCAATGGCAATGACTAATAGAGATAAACTGTTATATTTTTAAAGAAAAAGAACAATTAGAAAAGATGCATTGATCTACCCATAAAAACATATTTAAAATGTTGTATTATCCTCCGAAAAACTGCTTTCAATATTTGGAGGTAAATCATTATCTATTTTTAATCTATGTTAGAAAAATCTTTTCGTTACCAATTGCTGATTTTATACTTTTCTAACATGCTTTCTATCCAATATTTTAATTTATGAGATAATTTTTAGATACAACCTGGAAAGTGCCAAATCGTGATATTGTAACTGAGAGGGGATCAAAACTTTATGAAAAGTTAAACAAAGCAGATCTTGGCAACAACATTTCATTGCAGGATTTTTTTGAGAATAACGCTGTCCTTATTTGATGATTGTTGAATTGCAACCTATTCGATGGGGTGTTACTGAAGAAGAAGTTGACCGAAAAACTCCTCAGGGAACAACAATTAAAGATACGTTAAGGACTTAAACAGCTCAATAATCCAGTTTGAAATAACTTTTTTTCTTTTGGTTTTCTTATGTTTTCTTCTTCTATTCTATTTTTTATCGCAACTTCTCTACACAATCTGTAAACGCAAATAAGAAAGGTCTAGAAAAAGCATAAATTAGAAGAATTAGAACTACAAAAATATATATTACCCCAACCTGTTCACCCATAGTTTCATATTATTCTTACAGTAAAGAAAAAAGTATCTCGTATTCATGTGACGGTGAATAAAGATGAAGAAATGCTTGGACCGAAATTATATATTAAGTATCAGAATGGTGCTGTTACTGAGGGATATATTGATGGATATATTCGGACAGTTGGTTATGCTGGAATGGGAAAAATAAAAAATATGGAGAATAAAAGTGGAAAGCTTAAGAAATATGAGTATCTACACACACAAAAGACTGATTTATGGAGTTATTCAAGTGCCACTACTACTGACAACTAGTTACAATGGCAAAGAAATTACTCACATTAATTTCCGGTTAAGGAAATACTGTATTTTACGGTAAATAAAATTGTCTTTCAGGCGATTTAAGAGGGTTTTTTTTGGTTTAAACGTAATCATTTCCACGTTGGCTATAAAAAACCAGCAGATATCTTTTTACGAAGTATTATGGCGCTTAAGAGTTCTTATGTGACTTGGCGGACCTTTTTTGAGTTTGGAAGTTTGACATGTCTGTAAAATGCACCTTCTATTTTCGACTGAAAAAACGATCATCGCTTTGCATTTTAGGCATTTCACCCGATGTTACCAAAGATGTTACCAAGGATTCAGCGTCTTCAAACAATTACCACTACCCACTTTGTGGTGTATAAATTTCTTTGAGATGGACCAAAAAGTAATTATCTTTCTGAAATTTTAGTGGCTGTTGATGGAATGAAAAAAAAATTCGAGATAGTTCGTGTTTGATACCGTGACGAAACCCAATTCTTTCAATTTTTAAAACATGAGGGCCCTTTTCATAACAACCTATTCCCCCAAATTTATGGTGGTCAAACTGCAGGTTTTTTTTGCCTGACTTCCGACCATGTGTTTTGTGCTCTGAGGATTGAAACTAGTATTTTTGGATCTTTTCATTACCAAATTTTAAGAATTTCTGTGAAAAAATTGAGTTCATTTATCCTAATTTTTTCTCCGCAATAATACTATCTATACTATGAGACTTGCCGTCCTTCACTAAAAGCGGGGAGTTTTGTATTTGAGACCTATAACCTATAATCGCACCTATAATCATAGTAATACCCTTTCGTCCAAAATTTCATTACTTCATGCTAACAGGCGGAAAATGAAACATATATATATATATATATAACGGGTGATCTCATATTTTACAAAAAGGTTGGTTACATAACAACAAAAAATATATACAAAAAATGTTTCATAAAATAATTTTCTGCATAAAGAAAACAAATCAACACGCCCTTGCGTTGCGTAAATGATGAACAAATTATTTACAAATTCAGTCGATATATAAATTAAACTTTGTCAGCAGCGTTATAGTACAATTTGTTTTCACCCAGCGAAATTTTAAAAATGGCGGATGTAGCACAAATGCTATTTGTCAATTAAGCAAAATGTCAATCATCACTACGGCAACAAAGCTGAACCGAATCGTCGAATTTAGCATAATTTTTATTAGGAATTTTGTTGCAAGCTAAGCTGTATTCCGCTACCTTTACTTTTTAGTTAGAGGTTGCTAAAGAGCTAGTTAGATAGCCACAACACCAAATACAAATGAATAATAGTATACCAAAGTAAAAAAGATTTCAAAAGAATAGGAATAAATAAAACTAAGTATAGCTAGCTAGCCAAGCTAGTTCAAAATCTACGTTCCTTGCCGAAATATTAAAATTGGTGATTTTAGATTTGTACGTGGGTAAAAAACGTAAAAATATATGTGCCTTAACATGTGAAGACAAATACTATAAAATTAAAAAGCTTATAGAAGACAAAAAGGACAAACAGATCTGCAAAAGAGACACCATCACTTCTAAACTAAAATGACCTCCGTAGCATGTTTCCTTTGTTTATCCGGTTCTGGCGTGATTCCAAAATTAAGCTAAGTAAAGCGAAAACGCGAAGTCCGTAAAAATCGGACACCGCGATAATTTTCCGAAAAAGCTGCGCGCAACCATTTTGAACACACAGAATACGGCTATTATCATAGAGACGATCTCTCCATGGAGCCGCCATTTTACATTCGCAGATACAGTTACCTTGATACGTCACTGTTTGTTTCTTTGTATTTATCAAATTAACAAATGTTTCTCTTTATCATCACAAAGGACGTCAAGCACGCAAAAAATTAATTGTTTAACGTCATCTTTTTCACTGTTCGACGCAAGTCCTTGTAGAAAATCAGGTACACCAGTGGCATAATTAACGCAGAAAAATGACCAATCACTGTTGTTGTTACTTCAACATACTCATTTGCCGTGCTTTCACTGAATATTTCGCCAGCCAAAGATAAATCATACGGCAACCAAGTAATAACAAATGTTATTGTGGTCGCCAGAACCAAGAAAGACTGTTCCTTATCTTCAGTTACAAAGGAGAATTCACCGCTAATTGCAGTCACTCGGCTAGTTTTTGACGTGCACGAAATCTTATTGGACTTCACGCGTTTTATTATCTTCGCAGCCACGAAGGCTGCAAACGCTGCAGGAAATAAATACATAATCAGCAGAACCAGTCCGATATAAATCTTACTATATCCATCTTCACTCGAAATCAATCCACATTTAACGTTACCACCTTGTAGTCCATATTTTCCTAAACCCAAAACTGGTAAAAAAGCCCAAGCAAATGCATATAGATATATGCTGCATAAACTTAATGGAACATAGCTTTTGCGTAGATACAACTCCAAGGCGTATTTTTGCTTCATACTGCAGAGATATCTATCTAAAACCAGAATAATAATGTGACAGATTGAAGAAAATTCGAAAAAGCGAATTGAACATGCTTCCAAAACGCAAATCTCATAGCTTCTTTCAAACCGATGCTTTAACAGTCCACTTGCGATCAGACTTCCTGAGATCAGCATTCTTGTCAAATCACATGAAGAAGCTGACAAGAGTACATAATCTCGGTATTTTCGCTGATGGTAATTTCTTGATAAAGCAACAATGATCAGCATGTTTGGTATTGCCGAAGTAACTATGATGAATATAATAACGGCTCCCATTGCGTTTTCAAAATCAATAACATCCATGCTAATTGGCTGCTAATTGGGGAATTATAATTTTTGTTTGCCTAAGAAATTAACACGTAAGTGCATAATAACAAGTTAAAATCTACTCTGTTGTCAATTTTAAGTTTCCTAACTTTTTAAGGTTTGTTTTGTTGAGCTTGCATTGACCACTTGTGAAGAGAAGGCAGCATAAAATATATTGAATTTCCCTTTTTTGTATAAGTGGCTTTATTTTGGTCCAAATTTAACGAAACTATTGTAAACCGAAAAACTAAAACAGCAACAGAGATAAAAAATAACAACAATCAAAATGAATAACAGCTTTTCAAAGAATCTGATAGAATGCTAATAATCATCAGACTTGGAAGAATGCGAATTGATGTCAGAGCGAGAGCGAAAAAACGACATGCCATCACGAAATTACGCAACTTTTAGATACCAAAATAGGAGCCCATATGAAAGAGAATTATATAATCCCTCTTGCGGTGGTTAAGTTAACCATCGCTAGGGTGGCAAGTTACCAGATATCATAAAGTTAAGCTGCAATAGGTTCAAGGACGAAAAGTTGTCGGTGAAAAAAAATTAAATTTTAAATTTTTTTTAAAAAAAGGGTGAGATAGAAGTTTACAATTGGAAGAAAAATATTATTTATATTATTTTTCTAATTGTAAAATTGGAATAAAACAAAGCAAAATAAAAGACAAACCATACCAAACAGATATCAGATTATTTTTGAACATCCTCTCCTGTTGCAATTCAAAACATTAAAAGAATACCAACGACAAATTATAGTTTATCCTTTACTAAAGTTTCATTGGAACTGTTTTGATTCTTGGCTTCATTGCCTTTATCTGCTGGAGATTTATTCTATTATTAAAATTGTTGCAGTTTTTGCAAAGAAAAAACCATCTGTGCAACTTTTGCCATCCAAAAAAGAAATGTTTTTATTGTAGTTTTAACTGCTCTTTTAAATTTTAATATCATTGCAATAAGAAACGCAAAGGTGACATACATATAATATTTTCTCGACATTTTTTTTTTGGTTAGCTGAATATTGTGGTCATAGAAAGTGTTTAAAAAACAGTGAAATGGGTGTTTCTGGACACCCGGAAATTATATCAGGCTGGCTTTCTTCAATATTTATATTCAAACTGCAACATTTAGAAGAGAAAAAATAACATTTTCAGGGAAATAGTCAATTTTTAATGTTGTTCTTTCAATGTTGATATGATGTTGTTAAAGTTATTTTGTTTTGCAACATTTAGAAGAGAAAAAAGAACATTTTCAGGGAAATAGTCAATTTTTAATGTTGTTCTTTCAATGTTGATATGATGTTGTTAAAGTTATTTTGTTTTGCAACATTTAGAAGAGAAAAAAGAACATTTTCAGGGAAATAGTCAATTTTTAATGTTGTTCTTTCAATGTTGATATGATGTTGTTAAAGTTATTTTGTTTTGCAGTTTTGCAGTTTTGCGGTATTTCTATAAATGTCTTTACATTCTTCTTTGTTTTGTTACACAACAACCGCCAAATACAATGTGGAATTGATTATACTAAAAAATAGATATATAATTTTAGCAGAGGATCAATCGGCTTATTTTTTTTACGAGGACTGGAAAATATCACAGCAAAACAAATTATTCCCACGTACACAGGACAGCGTGTGACATCACCCAATTTCAGTACATACATAAAAAAGGGATTTGACAGATCTGCTCGCTATTAACGTCTTTCAACTAAGGCCACCAATAAGACAATGTATATTGCAACAGCTGAAGTTTTTTGACTCGTCATAATAAAATCACTACGTCAAACATTGAGTTTCGACCCTGGTTCAGCTTTGAAGCAAACTACTTAACAAGTTGAATATTTAGACATGACATTTCTTTCAGCTTCAAAAGAAGATTCGCAAGATTCACCTGTCGCCGCTGTATAATCGGTATTACTGACGTAATCTTTTTCAGAGATTCAATACATTTGCAAATTGTGTGAATTTTCACAATCTTCAACGTTCGAAAATCTCTTCAATTTAGAAAAGTAAGACGTCATTCGCCATATATTACTTTCTCGAGAGATGTGTATTTTTACTTGATTGAATCACTACATCTGTTTCTAATCTTCGCGAAAAATTCACGTACTACTCTTTCGCGAAAATTAGTCTTCGTGAAATCACAAAAAAAATTCATCGCAAAACTTAACCGGGTTCAGATAGATTTATTCTTATTTGTTCTAAATTAGTTTCAACCGATCGCAAATATTTTGTACATGCCACATGGCAACCCATTATAAACGTCTGGCGTGAAAAGTAAGCTGAAACTATTAAAGAAATGGAAATGTTTACTTTGCTGTGAAAAAGTTTCTTTTGTCGTAGTTGTTAATTTCTCGTTTGATTTTCTGTGAAGTATTAAATTTGCGTGTCACTTGGTGGCCGTTTGTTATTTTTCATTTAACAAGGTAAAGAAAAAAATATTGCTGTTCACTTTTTAACACTTCTCTCTTCTCATCCAGGAATAGCTATATTGACAGCTATCAAAGGGAAGCAAATCACCTTCTGCATCTCCAATTAAGTTTAATTTCAAACTGTCAAAGCTTTCTCATTGTTTTCTCACTGTTATTTTTGCGGCAAAAAAATTGAGAAAGTTCTTATCTTGCGGCATGAATCATAAGGGGGAATTCCATGTAGCTACTTACAAATCGTATTGCAAACAGATTACATTATGTGTGGTTTTAATTGCTCCGAATAGACGCAAAATATCGTGTAATAGATGCTTGTATCGATTTAAAACCGCTAAATTCCGATTGCAATTGGCCTTCCTACAAAAGCTCTGAGGGTTTGAATCCGTCAGTCTCGGGAAATTAGCTTTTCCCGCAAGATAATAATTGTCAGTCGTGTTTATTGTGGTTTGTGTTAGCGAATGTTTATAACTAGTTTTCTTCCATTTAGGGTCATTTAAAGTAAGACAAAGGAGACCATGTTTTAACATGTGCTTATCCTTATGTTTTAAAGGGCTTTAGCAGATGAACCTTAGCACAGAGACTCATCAAGGCTGGGGGGGGGGGGTGGACTTTATTTGGCTTTCAAAAATATCAAAAAGGATGCAAAAATTCGCTCTAGAACAACAGTAATAGAATTTTAAGCAGATGGTGGTATATTAGACAAATTTCAAGCTTTTGATGACGTCACAGAAAATGTGCTGACATAAGCCAAAATTTATTGCTGCCATTTTGTTTCTTACGTGACGTGTGTCAAGTTTGATTTAATTTGGACAAGCATGTGTAAAGTTATTTAGAGGGAATCCCCCCGGTCATAATATGTTCGAAATACCCCTACCAAATAGGGTTAATTAAATTAACTGCTTGATTGACCAATAATTTTGCAACTTTTAAGGGCGTTATAGCTCTAACAGGGTAACAATCCGATTTACGTAGGAAAATCCAGCTATTATATCATTAGGATTAAAGTGTTTGTTTGATTTTAAAATTTTAATCGATCAAACATAAACTTTTTAAAAAAACATGCTTAGCCTAAAATTGTTCTTAAAAACATTAAAAATACATTAAAAATTTTTGTGCCTCAAAATCGTTCTGCACCCTCAAAATGACATGAATGAAATGAGAGAAGGTGTGTCTTGTTAGAAAAAAGTAAAATTCCAGTCTTGTCAATGATTCCATTCCATTCCAAAAGAAAAGAGTACTAGGTATAAAATAACTCTGGACAAGTTGACCTGAACCTAAACATGAATGTTCAGGTTGAGAAAACAAAACACAAAAGGAGCATTAGGGTGGTTTGAAAATGCGATTTTTTTAAGTAAAATTGAACTTCAACCTGACATTATTAGCTATTTCTAACTGAAAATTTATTATATTTGGTCTTGCGGCCTTGCAGAATAAGTTTAGACTGCGGTTATGGAGACATTTCGCAGTAGAAATCTCAATTTACACTCTTGTCATGACGTTTCAACCCTAGCGATCTAACGCGATTGCAAATACGCTTGGCGTTTTCTTTGTTTTTATTTTCAACATGCTGGAATTAACCGAGAGGAATTTAATAATTCTAACCTGTCATCGGCAGACTATAATTCAGTTTTTTATTTATTAGCGAACCTTTCTGGTCTGAGGTCTACTGGTAGAATATTTTCTTCTTTTTTTTTCAACTAAACCCTATTGTGCGGGTTTTTTTGAACATATAATGACGGGAGTGGGGGGTTGGTGTGGGGGATGGGGGTTATTTAGTAAGGGCGTCAATTTTTGACGTTACGGCACAACATCAGTGTAATAGACTGACGTCAATGTATCAAATAAGATTGGTGAAGCCATTGCATTGCATTTTTGTCTCCAGACTTTTCTGAGACAAAACCTCGAAAGGAGCTCTGAATCCGTCTTGTCACGTGATTAAAACATCCCACTATATAAAGGTTATTTTATTTTTGTGACACGATTCCCTGATGCGTTGTTTCTAAACCAGCTGTTTTAAGTTTGACTTTTCGTTTGCGGGGATCTAATTAGGTTCATGATTTACTACAACTTGGGTGGTAAGGTCTAGAAGGACCTGAAAACGTTTTTTGGTGATGCTGCTACATGTAAACCTAAAAGTTACTTACTTAACCAGTCAGGTAGCTACTGTTTTATGTTACAAATACCACACATAGCTTAGCTAGTCTTAGTCTTCTATTCAAATTCAAAACTAGCTAGCACATTAGTTAGCTATCTATTATATCGCCATTTTATTATTGGCCACTACTCCTGAAAATATGAAAGACATAAAAAATGGGAAAACAATTTTTACTATCTGTTTTTTTGTTTTTTCGGCCATGAAAGCTGGGTTTTTAACTATAGCTTACTCCTAGAAAAAAATTACTTTTTGTAAATGAGTATTATTTTTTGATTAGATATGTAATAAGCAGAGTTTATCGTCTGCATTTTTATTTGCATTGAAACCATACACCTTTTATCAGAGAATCTTTTTGGATATTTTACAAAATCCATTTATATTGAATCTCAAATCCAATATTCCAAGGTGAGAAATTTTGCGGGACGTATTCCTGCCATTGTATGAGGCCTGATTATTTTCTTTTTTTCTTTTTTGCAGAACATATTTTTGCAGTTGGAGGCTATCATCAAGAAATTACAATATTATTGTTTGCGATTGGAAGGATTTTTGCATATTTTTTAAAGAAAAGTGATGATAGAAAATGTTTTTTAATTTATGTTTTCTACAGTAGCGTATGTATCAAAATCAACCAACGGCAAAGTAAAGTCTGCAACAATTCATCGTTTTCCGAATTCATTCTTGCGATTATGCTCTAGGCCTCATTTTGCGAAGGGTTACAAAAAAGTTCCCCAAAAATTTAATTTAATAATAAGTTTTACATTATTTACAATAAGTTTAGTATTATGTGGGGCACAAATTTTTGTTAGAAAAAAGTCAATAATCAATATATGCACTCTTTCTGTATCAGGCTCAAATGTTTAAGGAATATTGGGGTGGCAGAATTTGATTGTCAAAATTGGTTAGTCGAATTTATTTCTTGCCAAAATTTTTTAATTTTTGTTTTCCATATCTCGATTTTTGATCCTTTTATTTCATTAAAATTCATATAATAAATGGTTGCGACCACCTCTGCAACAACAACAATGATTGTATGATTGTAAAGTCACAAAAAGCAACTTGTCAAAGAATCCTTTAACAGATTTATTAAAACGCCTAGGCCAATCCCGCCACAGTTTCTTGTCCACCTTCCTCTTGTGTTCACGTGGAACTTCGTATTCCGCACTAATGCAATCAGCTAGATAATCGGATAGACATAAAGAGACAGACAATACCTGATCATACAAACGTTGCTTGGCAACATGATGAATAATAAAGTTTTTCTGCATGTTTTTTTAAATATACTTAGGACAAGAAACTGTGAGGTAATCTGAAATTCAGCTTTCTTAAAACTATATTATTTTTGCCATACTTTTTCCACCATTTATTATTATTTTTTTTTTTTGAGCTATATTTCTTGGTTTTTACATTAACGAGCTTCTTGTGTGTTTCTTGTGTGCAAATAAAGTAAAATACTTCACATAAAAGAAACTGTGTGATAACCAAAGTGGACATATTTTAGCAAATCAGACATACTATTTCGATGTCAACAAAATAAAACGGATTAACGTCAATAACAGTTTTAAATTACACCTAGTAAGGCTGGCGCTTCAAGTCTTCTAGGGTCAAGCGACCCGTCTTAAAACTGACGGGTTGATTAAAGCTATTAAACATTATTATCTCATTAAATGTTCGTCAAAAGTACAGGACCCTAAACAATATTTTGATCACAACTTGAGGCTCTGCGCAATAGCGGAAACGAGTAAAAAAGATTTAAAAAAATGTTTTCAAGTACATAAACAGGCTAGTGATGATCTCATTAACAGCTTTATTAAAATCATTGGTTCTTTTATTTACATTATTAAAATCGTTGTTCTTTCATTAGGCTCTTTTATCTTTTTTCTTCTGTTCTGCCTAAGTGAACTTTTCCACGGGCCTTGAAAGTATTAAGCTAATAACTGTGATTGTCTTCTTTTAATAAATTCGACATTCCATACTGTATGCAAATTAGCTTTCAGCGATTTTATTAATGAAATCCATTAGTTGTCAGGAATGTTAATATTTATGTACATACTAGTGCTTGAATTTATAACTTATTTCCAAATGACCATCAAAAAAGTTGCATATATAATATATAATAAACCAAGGATGTGCCTACATGTCCATATTTCCTTAATACAGATAATAAAATCTCCAGTCTCTTATCAACACTTTATGATGAACGGTACAGTTAGCATTTCAACCGCAACACCTTTTACTAGATTACCAAAAGCAACATATAATCTTGTTAAGTCGTTGATAAACTCTTTAAAGTCTAGCTAGCCATAAGAAACTCTACAAAGAGAAAGAAATATTACGTATTGTAACATAGAAACACTTTAAACATAGCGTCCTTTCAATTCATCCTAAAATTGTTGATTTTTGTTTGTAGAAATATTTTTTCACTTTACTTCATTTTTACTTGCAAAATTTCGAAAACTCATAGATAACACATCAACAACAGCTTCTTTCTCCATCTTAACTAAGGGCCATGCTTGAATAATAACAGCTAAAGATAAAGATTTTTATCCTTAACTTTATTTCAGAAAAGCACAACACCGTAATCTTTTCGTTTACACGAAAAAATAGTAGAGGATTTTTAATCCAGTGGAATGAGCAATAACACTGATTCAAATCCAGTGTGATAGAAGTTTTTGACAACTGATGTAACTGCTTAACAACAAGTTTAAAATTTTGTTAATGTGTTATGAATAGCTAGCAGATACATCAGAATCAATGCAAAATTTAGCCACACTATTCACATGACACATGTGTTTTTAAATATATCTAGGACAAAAAAACTCTGATGTAATTTGAAATTCAGCTTTCTAAAATATATACCTTTTCTTTCTTACTTTTTGTTTCTTTGTTTTTTTAGACGCTAAATTCATCACAAAAAGGATTTACAACTGAAGTAAAATAATCTGAAACATATTTTGTTAAAGATCCTAAAAACGTACGAACCAAAGAAAAATGCATGTAGCTAGCTATACAAAATATGACACATTTAAGTAATAAACATGTAAATATATTTCAACCTTTTTTGGTCAGGCATTGGATTGATAAGCAGTGCCGTAACCACAATTTTAAGTGGCGGCGAGTGGGAAATTTTTAAATTTTTTATCTCTAGATTGGCAGAAAATGCCCTTCGAGACGTTAACGATCTCATGGATCAATGTTAAAGAGCACGATAAATGTTTCGATATTTTTGTAAATTAGAAAAGCTGCATTGTTTATTTGGCATCAAAATTTAGATAAAGATTTCCATCAGAAACCAAAAGATACAAAGAGATACATATTCACATTACACGAGTACAATAAAATAAGAAATGATAAGAACACTAGAAATTTTAAGGGTGCTGGCAATTTTCAGAAAATTTACATCGCATTTGGACTTTTTTAAATGTGTTGCCACCCCCTTAAAATATTGAAAGTGATTTTGACCATGAGTAGAACAACTGTTCTATGTTTTTCATTTCTCTGTCTCTCTTTTTTTTAGTAGGAAAATTATTGGGGGTCTGTGCCTTCTGCACCCCCCCCCCCCCCCCCCCCGGCGGTTACGGCACTGCTAAGGCCTGTCTTGGTCATAAGTTTCTTAGTTCGTTGTTTTTACCAACATGGTTCTGAAAATGTGAACCAGACCTCACCAGGAGTGAATTTATCACGCTAAAGCACACTATATTGCTTTTTAGAGGCGCAGTATATGTTGCCATAGTTCAAATGGGAAAGCTAAAGGAAGAGAAGGGATTGCAGCATAAATATAAGAAAACATTATATATAGTTAGCTCTCATACCCTTGCATATTGGCCATTACTCAGCGGAATCCACCCTGCCTTCTCCTGCCTAACTTTTGAGAAGGTTTTCCAAATTGAATTTTTTTTGTTTGTGTCAGCACTTTTCCGGTATTGTCATCGGAAGGTTGAACTTTGTCAAAAATACAACTATCGGCTTAAAATTCAATTACTTATTTTTAGATGACGTCGTTAACCCATCTGTTTTGACGGCTGGGTTTATCCAGTTCTAGAAAATTGGTCCTAATTTGGTGCCAGGTAGTTACCCTAACAGGAGATGACGCCGGTTATTACCACCTGTTTCCAAGTTATTTAGCTTTAAATTTAAAAGTGTAATGCGATGGCTTCACTAAGCTTAATATTTTCTTTGCTTTGACGGCAATATTGTTTTAATGTCAAGACTTATTAAACTACAAAAAAAAATTATAAGTGATGTTTAGATCAAATTATGAAAAGTATAATCCACTTTGCAAAAGTCACAGACAGACACAGTTTCGTATTATTAAGAGAGAAGCTAGAATGTCCTGCGTAGATGAGACCTAGGGATGAGGTTGATCTGCCTAAGACATATTCTTCTCATAGAGAAATCTGATACTTGTTTGTTTAAAGTTCGACTGTTTAAAAAGGTAAATAATAATTATTTGTTTTTTCTTTCATTTGCCAACATCACTCAGAGGCCATTGGGAGGGTTTTGGTGTAATAAAGTTTCGTATCGTGGAAAAATGGCAGCGACAAGAATTTTCATAACACTTTGTATTTATTCGATGTGCTGTTCAACATCATGTGAGTAAACATTGAAACATGTCTCTTTAATAATAGCCGTATTTTGTCTGTCTCTGCACGGACCCTCCCTGCTGAGTTAGAAAATCGTGCTACAGAAACACGAATATCAAATGCGATATATTTTTATCCACTTTGTTGCCACGGGTAAATTTAAAGGACGGGCGAACCCGTGGATTTTTCCACGGGCTAACGACTAGTCTATATTATAATACCCGCATGCGTCTGTCTATCTGTCACGCACAATGGTACCAAGTAGCAAGATGCACGTAATGAGGTATTAAATAAACAGGCGAACCCGTTGATTTTTCCACGGGCCACCGACTAGTTTTAATGATTTGGCTTAACCCTATTCGGTCTGCAGTAATGTTTTTTTTAATATCTCCTTTATGGTATGTTGTTTGGGTATGATACTTATTGAGTTTCAGCATTTATCTATAAGACACCTGCTCGCCAAAATTTTAGGTCGCCATATCTTTTAGAGGCGGAATAATATGTTCGAAAACACCCGGAACGAATATGGTTAAGTAAAGCATTTATTATAGCCAGTTTCTAGGCTACTCCATTGATGCGCTGACCTTGCTACATTTTACTGAAGTAGCTTTAGGGTAGTAGAAATGCTTGAAGAAGGTAACATGAACCATTTGCGATGACTACACTGCTTTCAAGTCAATGGTTTGGGTGTTAATAAATTGTAACTTGCGATATTTTTACTCCTCCATTCCACTGAGAATTCATCTCAATAACAAAAGGTGACAGGGTATAATTTTTTTATATGGAGGGAGGGGGTGGTATGGGCGGTTGTATGAACTATTGATGGATGGACGAGTTGAGTGAACGGTGGTCTCAACTATTTAAACTGAATATTATCCGCTTTTTGTCCACGTTTTACCTTTTTCAATAAGTTTAAATCATTATTTCTTTCTTAAATTTTCCATTTAACAGGGGTTCTAGGTGAGGATTGCCACGAAGATGTAGACGGCAATACAGAATGCACAAAAGACGGTAAAACTTTTTTTATAACTACCTTTCATTTATCTACCTTTAACACAATGAGATAACAGAAAAAATTCAACTTAAAGTTAAACTTAAACTTACAGTTTCTGGCAACGAAATAAAAAGTTATATAACGTATTCTTAGGGTTGTTCATCGTTCGCATAGAAATTTAAGGGGTAGATTTGAGTGATGATCAATATTTAAGGCTCGTAGAGCAGAAGATAAATGTTAACAAAACATAGATGTTTAAATATTAATAAGACATGTTTAAATATAAATTTATAAAATTTTAACAACGAAGGTTTTCAGGCCGGCTCAAATGCATCCAACATTTCATCCAACATGTTGGTTCGAATGTTGGATGATGTTGGATGAAAATTTTCTTCGAATTTCGAAAGTTAAGAAATTCGAAATTTGCATTTGAGTTGCTTCATCCAACACGTTTCATCCAACAGGTCGTGTTCATTTATTTGACTTTTCCTTATGGAGGACCTTGATGCAGCTATCATGATTTTAAACAAGTTACTGGATTCTGATGATGAAAAACCGACCAGGGAAAATACACGAAACTGGCTGAAAGAAGAAATTGTTTTTCAAATGTTTCGCCTGGTTGGTAGGTATCGTCTTCTGAATCACTGGCCATAGCTGTCATCCTTACTTTTTCTGCTCCTTCTTGCTATTCACAAATGATTTTTTTCCTCACACACTCTCGATTTATTTATTTACAAGCATTCCATTGAAAAAAACATTCGATTGTCAAAAAACGTTCGCAAATGTGTTCGAAAAGTACGTAATATACTTATTGTAAAATGTTGGTTGAAATTTGACTCAAATGCATCCAACATGAAAATTCATGAAAATTGTGTTGGATTAAGCTGAAAATGTTGGATGAAAAGTTTGATCGAGATCAAACTTCATCCAACATCATCCAATAAGATTTTTTCTTCTTTTTTTATTTTCGAGAAATTTTGATTCAACTCAAATGCGTCCAACATTTTATCCAACATCAAAAATTTAAGATGTTGGATGAAATGTTGGATGCATTTGTGCCGGCCCATAAAAAATTAAAAATGTACATACATAGTTAAAACATCATGTAGGGCATTCGTTAATACTAAAAAATCTCTAAAGATCTAATGTTGTCGTAAAAATAATGAAAATACTTCATTAGTACTTCATTCATTTTTAGTCTTAATGATATCTATCTCCTATGGCGAACAAGAAACCTAAATTTAGCCGGAAAAAATGACCAACTTTAGTGTCAGTGACTAAATGTTCCCCAGACTATTATTTTTCTGTAAAATCATCTCCCCCCATAAGGAAACATTACGCGTTGAATGTCTTCCCTTCCCTTCGCTTGCATAACATAACAATGTTGATTTGTGTAATGAATGAAGTCAATATTTAGTAAGTTCACTACAACAGGAAATTTAAGGTCCTTGACATTATATTCTAACGGTTTGATCATCTGTAACTATATGCTACATTACCGCCAGACGTATGTGGAGCATTGGTCTAACTTTATCGTCTGCAACATATCCTGTTTGTTGTCATTAGATGGTTCTAAATGAGCTGACAGCCTTTCTTTTTACAGTTCCAAGAGTGGGACCCCATGATACCACTACGCTATCACCGCATTAACCTTTGCTGATTTTTTAGGACTGACAACTGTACATTACGTTGGAATAGGCGGAGGAACTGTGGCTTTGATTGTGTTCGCTGTCATATTTCGCTTACTCTGTCGCTATAGATGTTGCTATATCCTTGCGAGACAACAACGAGTGCAAAGGCATCGTCAGGCAAATGCTAATGTAGAAGCACCTGCTGTAATTACGACAGTACCTTACGCGAGACAATTGGATGAAAAATAAAAAATGCAGATTTCGTTATGGAAAAGAGACAGGTCACACATTTTTGTAAACAATTGATTTTTTTGCATTCCGCCTCAAACATTGTTTAGCGATTTACGAAAAATACCCCGAAAAGTTGTTTAGTCATTGTTTACCAGGATAAGTTGATTGCAAATTGATATTTTTGGAAGTATCTCTTTCATACTATTTCATACTGATTAGCAATTTTTTAATGAATTTTTGACTATCGGGATTGTTGTTCATCTATATTATAATACCTGCATACGTCTGTCTTTTTCTCTGTTACGCAAAATGGTATCCCTAGTAACGGGATGCACGCAATACGGTATAAAAAGAACGGGCAAGCCCGTGGATTTTTCCACGGGGCACCAACTAGTATAAGAAAAGGATATTACGACTTTTGTTCATATACTTATTTTTCCATCTTTACATATATAAATAAAGACACTAAATGTCGTAATCATACGTCACCACATACTGTATCAGCGCAACCTTTTTTCAGTCAATTTTTTTTGTTTGGCTCAAATTATTCGTCTGCCTTAATTTTCGTAACCTACACAACATTAATTCAGAGCCAACAAAAAATTGATGTTGTTAAGATTTTAACATATTTGTCACCAGTTATCCGGACGAAGTTGATGGACGGACGCTTTCATCGGCTTATATTTTCCGCTGGCTCTAATTTTTGCCATCTTTTTAAAATCCGTCACTTAAAGCCAAATTAAGGGGATACGAGAAAGAAATTATAAGGAGAGATGTGGGAAAACTTGTTAAAGTGATATAACGAGATGACGTGGTTGGCAAACAATAGAAAGTGAAAGATAATACGAAGCAAGACTGTGCTATATTTATAGAGAAATAGTTTTGACGTTTGGAATTTTCTAACCCGGACTTAATGATATTTCGCTTTTACCGTTAAATGTCTATGAATATAAAAATATGTATAACTTGTACTCTTTTCTCTTAACATGATGAGTCAATGTGTTTGTGACGGGCAATTTCGACATGTGTCCATTTTCCTTTGATTTTGACAAAAATGTTATGTCTTAAATGTTAAATTTTTCTGGCGTTACGACTCGACGTTAATAAAATTAATGTAACGTCAACATCTTAATTTGAAATAACGAAGCCATTACAACGCACTTATAATTTTGAGGCCAAATAACTTGGAAACGGGGTGGTGATGTCAGTCATTTTTCACCGCTTGGGTAATTATGGACAACCTGGGACCAAATTAGGTAAGCGTCTCAAACCTGGGTGTCCGAATCCTTTTCAGAATGGACAGGTTGATTACGTCATCAAAAAAACCCCTAAACCTTGATACCCGTCAGCAGTTTGTCATAAGTACGATCCTTTACATTTTCTTCATCAGCGTTTGAAGCTATACACAATAGAGGCAACAGGCTAAAAAAAATTCTTAAAAAAATCTTTATTTGTACACTTGTGAGACTTTGCTGACGACATCGAAATTCAAGTGACCTTTTCTTTTCCATTGTTATCCTGCCTAGGCGGAATTTTCCACAGGCCTTATCGATTAGTATATAATAATACAAAATGTCTGTGACTGGCATAGTTAGTGTGTTATTTTCCTTTGAAGTCGCCAAAAATTTCCTTGAATTCGCCCTAAAAAAGTATCTCTTATTTGTTTACTACCTAGACATTATGGCACGACGTCAATGCATTTAGACTGACGTCAATTCATTAAATATGAATAGTGAAGCCATACAACTTGGACACGGTTTCAAATAACTGAAGCCATTTTCTGCGTGGGTAACTAGGGAGCACCAAAATGGGACCAATTTCCTAAGGCTGGGTCAACACACCCGTTTCGGATAAAATGGGTTGATGACGTTATTAAAAACCTTTAAAGTTCAATATCCCTGGAACTGTTCTTCAAAAGTACACGATCATTTTCTTGATCAGCATTTCAAGCTCTATAAAACGCAGGTAGCGGCTAAAAAAATGTGAAAAATAATCTTGACGCCTTGACGGGTCATTGCTGACGCCATCAAAATTCAAATTAAATCATTGTTTCTTTTTTTCCTAAGTTGGATTTTTCAATGGGCCTTTGTCGACTAGTTTAATGATATTAAAAAACTTCGCCAAATTTGGACGTATTAAATTTTTAGCATTTTAAAGTCTTAAAAAGACCTTAGAACATTCTGTCTGAGTAACAATATAAGTTGCTTCTAAAATTGTTATAAATGTTTTTTTGATTCTAGGCCAATATAAGCCCAAAATGTTCTGCAAAAATAATTCTGTATTAGAAGTACACAGAAGTAGGCACAAATGCCTGGGGAGGAGGGTGATTAGGGGTGTATACATATAATTTTCATTTTAAATTTTCATTATTTTATCCACCGCTCTTTTTCCCTACTCCACATAAAAAATGCGTAAGTGATTTAATTCCACGTATTTTTTTACGATTGACTAGCAGAAAGTGAATGTTATTCTAAATAATTATAAAGGTCATGGAAAGGAGAACAAGTGAATTTCTTCCATTTCTAATTTGCTCGCATTACAATAACTTTACAATGGTATGTTAATGTTAATTCTATATCTATCGAGACAGTATCTGATGTAGAATCAAGTAAATTTTACAAAGTCGTAGAGAGAGTGTATGTTCCTTCAGCAATACATACAGGAGCTGCGTTTGATATAGCCTCATATTTTCACCTTTCGATTACAAGGAAGTTGGTAATGCTTGGTCTATAAACTATTTGCATGCATGCTAACCTCGTTCACAGGGTCTCATGGCTCCTGAACCGTTATTACGAAGCAGCCAACTTTTCCCTGCTATCAAATTCATGGTAAAATGCCCTTGGAACGAGGTTGCGTGCATATCCCATCTAGTTATGCTTATCAACAGTGTGTAGATTTAGAAAACTTCTTACATGTGCGTAGAGTATTGGTGAAGTTATATGACGCTAGATTTCTTTCTTCGTTGACTAATTGTATTTTTCGCCAGAAACCGTAAAAAAAAACTCTTTACTTTGCGGTTGTTGCAAGAATAAAGAATAGCGTTTGCGAACGAATTAACAAACAAGAGAAAAAATGTTGAATCGAATTCAACTAAATACACATTCCAATTAGATTCGCACTTTCCTTGTAATGCTCCATACATAGATCGGCTGAATGAGACAATTATGTAAGCTGGGTATGTGAGGCAAAGGCTGGTCAAAATTAAACTTATTGTTCGTGTCAACTTTTTGTCATATACTGGCCGCAATTTCCTCCTCTTCAAAACATCCAAAAAATGAGGACTTATGGCTAGTTTACAATGTTCGCTTGTTCTTACTTGTGATTTCTTATGCACTTTCCACCATGTCTTCATGTAAAATATCAATGTGCTAAATCCAATCAAAAAATCTAAAGACAAAACAACCAGTTGAAAATAGCAGGCGACGTGATAAACAGCTGTTATTGCTAAACCTATCGTTATGGTGACTGCGAAACAAATGGCCACTATTATGAACGTCTGGACCTTCATCATTCCAGTGCTCTCACATTCCGCTACTGTGACTCTCATCCGCGAATAACGGTCAAGCGAGATGATAAAAATCAAGAGTGATGATAAATTCAAGAATAAATACGCAGATGTTACAGCATACCATGACAAAAAGCAATTTCCCGGACGAATGTACAAATATAAAAATATGGGCGCCACAAGCAATCCTGTGCAGAAATCTGTAATTGTTAAAATCAAAATGTAGCGGGCGAATTTCATTTTATATTCTTTTGTTTTAATTAGGGCGAAGATTAACGCCCCGTTAAATAAAAGTATAGCAGGTGTAACACATCCGTAGCATACTGCAAATATCAACCGTTGGTTTGTAGAAAGTAGTTCCAGCAGCGGCAGTGGGCTTTTACATTCTGATATATTTGCAGAAGCCATACAAAAGCTGTTTTGTTGAAGTATTGGTAGCTTTCGTTTTGATGTAGTTGATGGTGTTTCACGTGTTGTTTGTGTTGTTCCTATGTTGTTGCCTACCTCCGTTTTAAAGAATATTTATTAATCTTCTGACTTTCTGCCAGTATTTATTTACTGGCAAATCTGCGAAACATTTTTTACGTTTACTCAACTGATAGAATGATATGTTTTAAAATTTAAATGACGAAATTTATAAAATTCGAACTCATTCCCTTTACGCTAGTTTACGCTTATCATTCAATAGGTATCCCTGGTTCAGAAGCTCTACAAAAAGCTGTTTTTATTGCGAAAGTTAATTTTAAAGTTTGCACATATAATTTAGAATTTTGTATGACAAAACGGCTTGTCTTCATGTAACGGTACAACAATGAATTAAGTAGGCGTTGCATAAAAAAGTTTGTGAAAATAATAATTGCAGATAAAACTCTTTATACATAGTGTCGCAGATTTCTAAACTCTTCAACGTAAAAGTGAAGACAGCAAATTGAACTGGTTAAAGCGAAGCTTATTTGATTTGATCGTGTGCGTGAAACTAGGCAGACTATTTATCCTTTGTGAATCTCCTTTTAACGCCATGCCATGGCTTGATTGTAAATAATTTGTTTCAACTTGAAATCAAGTAAACATTTGGACCTCACAATTTGTTAACTATGGGAACAAATAAAAAACTGAATCAAGGTTAAGATAAATGATGAACAACCAGAGTCCTTGATAATTCTTGTCAGTGATTATCAAATGTTAAATAGGGAGAATAGCAATAGTGGGTAGGAGGGTGGATTTCACTGCCACAAAGTGGTAAGGTCGTCCACATTTAATTCCACGCGGCTGCTAAGTTGCGGCAACAGCAACACAAAAAAAATCCAACACTTTACCATTCGCGATGGTACATGTACGACACAGATACTTTGCACCAACGAGCAAGAAATAGGGAGACTTCAGTACGTGACAGACACGCTATACCCCAATCTCGTTCTCAGCGCCTGTTATCTCTTTTTTATATCGAGATCTCGAGAAGTTAATTATATAGGTAATCTTAGAAATGCTTTAACTTTAAGTTAAATAACCGTTAAGCGATTTATCCATCAATAATGACTTTTCTGGGAAGTACTAGGTTGAGAGTCAAATTACTTTGTACAGACGTTTAAATTTGTTTTATTACAGAATTTACTTTTTTAGAATGAGAGTTTAATTGAACATGCTCTTTTTACACGTATTTCCTTCAAAGAAGAATGAACATATAAATTATTTAAGGAAGGCAAAGTTGCTTTTCAATTTTGAGATCGACGTTAAGATTTTTCTCTTTAACCGACAATCTTCATATATTCGGTATTTTTTAGAGTCGATCTTGCGTTAGACGAGCAAGCATCCACAAGATGAACTAACACAAAAGAAGCTATGAAACAACTTTCTTTTCAATGTAAACTGTATCGTTATATCAGTTAGAATTTTATGTTAAAATAGTGAAATTCTCGCCAAAAATGTAGCAAGGTTGTGGGGAATACCATCTCTAGCCAATATCTACAAAGTTGTCCTGAATGAAATTCTGTCGGTGGTATCATTGCTGTAACGTGTTATCTCGTGTTGTCATGCGTTATCAGATCGTGAACATAAAAAACCATGCAATAGGGTCAGCGAACAATAGTACAACAGTTAAAAAATCAGTTAATAAGCCAAACTTGTTCCCAGGACCTTTCACTTAAGGGCTGTCGAGATGGATTGGGGATATAGATGTTATTATGAAAAGAAACTTTCTAGAAAAATATACTGACTGTTCAGATAAAATATCAACAAACTTTTTAAAGAGTTGGGTTTTTCAAGGTTCGAAATCGACGGCTAAAAGTTAGATGGTATATTTAGCGCCATCTCATAACGCCCTAAGATTTAAATCCTCACAGACAAGCATGATTGGTCAATTACTCAGATGGATGTGGTTTTTTATCCACTAAAATAGCTTGTGGCAAGTCATCACGTATTGACCTTTGATGCACTCCATCCCATTTACAATTGATTATTAAATTCGAATATAAAAGATATTAGTGATGTATAAATCTTGATGTATGTAAGCAAAGAAAGATGGAGAGTATATATAACAACAGCGGGGGAGATGTCATGTCAATATCACATGGTGTAAATAAGTAAAAACACAAGAAAAACATTCCATGGCTTGTCATATGTTTTCTACAAAGACGTGACTTGTAGAAAGTGCAATTTGAAAGGGATAAAAAGGTAAAAATTATGTATTATGTGTTTCTGCTTGTTTTACATAAAGTTTTTTTGTAGAATCAAGCAGATACATAGTTTTAGCCATGCCTGTGCAAGGAGAAAACGCTAAACTGTTTACTCCAGTTTTTACTTCATTTCTAAAAAAACTAATTAAACCATTGTTATAAGAAGCCAAGCAACCTTTAAATCTACTGAAATCATAAGAATTTTCCTAAAAAGTTTCTTAATAACGACGGGGTTTATAAGAGTTTATAATATTCAACCAAAACATGTTTTGACATAACGGAAAGACTTATCAAGAAAAGTGCAAGAAAAGATGAATTGATGCAGTTTTCAGCGTTTCTTCATCGTCTTAAAATAATATCTGTTCCGGTGAAATTAAAAAATTAAAAAGTTTCTTCATTAAAAATCTCTTAATTTCATAACTAAGCAAAAAGTTTCTAATTTTTTTGGAAGGCGACTTGTCCATTTTTTATACCGTGGTTTCTTAAAAAAAAGTGTATAGTGAGATTTATATAAGGAAAAGACATGACGTAAACCGTAGCGAAAATAATTAGGGTTCACATGAATTAGCTTAGTGGCTTTGGAATTAAACTTTTTCACATAGGTTAAATACATCTGTTGTTGTTGTTGCTTGTTGTGGTTGTTGTTGTTTGTTTGTTTATCTGGTTTACTTGATTGATTGCATTGCTACTCACAATCAAGAAATTTAAATTTAACAAGACAACCTTTCTTTTCTAACACAATCCTTCATTCCCCTTGCTATTCACTTTCGTTTAGGTCCATCAAAATGAACGTACTGTGGGCACTTATCTGGTTTGTCCTGCTCATTTTCATTGGCTGGCCATTGGGCTTCTTTTGTGCAAGTTGGTATGTGTGTTGCTTACCGTTCGAAGTTTGTATTGATGGATTAAAACAACTAAACGAATTTCTCTACAAAGGAGTACAGTTGCCATGGGAGATGGCGAAACGGATGAAGGAGGGCAGAGCCGGATGGAACTAAATGAATTTAGAAAAAGTTATTTCAATGAATCTATTGTTTATAAGTTTTACACGTCTTTTTTTATGAAAATATCAAACATTTAATTTACATGTTTATATTTACGAGTTCAATGTTGATATTAAGCGCTTTTGAGATGCTGTTTGTTTCCGAAGAAAAGAAATTTTAGTTCCAATAACAATGCGATATCAAATGCGCTATCTAACATGCTGTTAGCTATATGGCGAACAGCGCTGAGTTGTTTTCTCCCGCACGTTTCTCGTTTGGGGTTTGGTAACGTTCTATCGTTGGGTTGTAACGCTTTAATTATAAGTAGAACTAAGGACTCACAATCTTATTTCCAGTGAACCGCTATATACGCGCTTCAATTTTATTCTTACTTAGACAGTACTATCAAAAGATTTACGTGGTTGAAAGTTTTCCTTGCTTATGGTTGATATAATGAGAGTTTTGCACACACGGTTTTAGTGTATTTATTTCTTGATGCGATGGATATATTCCCAAAAAAGGTCAAATGTTAATCCGCCCTGCGGTAGTAAGTAATTAATCTTAAGGAATTGATTATTCAAAGAAAAAAGGATTGTTCGTAGAAGTTAAATAAGCGCCTAGCACTAAACTTAGGAGTAGGCAAGGTTGCTTTTTTAAATAATTTTTTTGAGTATCAACATTTACTTCAGCGGGGCGTTTCGTTGAAGCATTACGATATGTTGGTGCATTACAACTCCGTCTCCAGGTCTGACCAAAAATAAGCATAAAAAGCCTTTGAATGTAGACAAATATCTACACATTTCCTCTACGGGAGGAGATGCTACTGGAGATAATGCAATATGGCAATGCACCCAACCTTGTCCCCAGGACTTTTTAGGCTTTTTATGTTTATTTTTAGTCAGGCCGTCCATAGGTAAGTGCTGAGCGCTTATTTAAGTTTTAAAGTAAAAAAATCATTCTATTATAGGAGGTACCTTACCAGTTAGAACTTTGATGAAAATCGTCATTTTTAACCGACGATTTATTACGACCGGGGAGAGAACATTTTTAATATTATCTTTCGTTTTATTTTCTTCTTATTCATCTTGATGTTAGTTCGTCATTAACATTTGTGTCAATTGTGGGTTTTTCCTATGTTGTTCACCATTTCGATGTCAATGTAAAAAATGAACAAAAGAAATTTTTTGGGGGAAAAATTTCGTCGGGTAAAAATTTCCATCGGCCATAACTGGTAATAGGCCAACAATTTCTTCGGTGAAAATTTCCGCCACTTGCCAAAAATTGGTCACTTTTGACAGACAGATTTTGCCGTCAATTAAATTACCACCTTATCCCTAGCAACAAACGCCCTGTGCCAAACGTAAGACCTTGCAAAATTAATCTATGTTTTGCATTATTGATAGCAAAGAAGGTAACAACGTTTTACACAAAGCAGGAAATCTGAAACATATCCAAATCGCACTATCAGGGTGCACAACTCATCTGGAAATCCAATCAAAGTGCTTTCAAGATCTCAAATTCACCCTGTTGAATAACCCTTGAACACAGAAGTACGCGATCCATTCATTCTTTGAGTTCAAAGGGTCAGCTATGCTAACGATTACGCTTGCATTTATGGGGCGCCATTTTTTGTCTTTCTTAGAATGATTAAAATGTTTGCATTGATTGATTGTAAAAATTTCAACGCTTAACCGTCTTTCTGTTCAATATCTTAATTGACACAACGAACTGTGTCTTTTACTGCGAAAAGAAAACAATATGGCGTCCATTTGTTAAATAAGTGTCCCACAATGCAACCTGTTTTTATGACACGTTTGTCACATTTGTCAAAGCCTTTCGAAACATGTATAGATTTAGATGGAAGTATGTATATATACCATATAGTAAAACAGTAAATTTTACAATGCCTAATTCACAAGTTTGAGCTCTGACTGAAAGATGTTTCCGCTTATAACACTTCCTGTCACAACAACGAAACATTATGGCAAAAGCGAAGGAGAGTCAATTTACATGGGCTCTTTTCGTGCATTGTTTTCTGCTTTGACTAAATGCTCATTTCCGATTGGCACTTCACCATCCAATGAGAATTCTTCTTTTAGAGGTCAGAAGTTAAGAGTCAACAAGGTTCAAATTTTTCCTTTGTTTTAGAGTAATTTTTCTTTTTTCCTCTCGAAAGGTTAAACTTTCCATCAATGGAAAGGTTATCAATAATTTACTCATATACAGCATTGAAACAAGCTAGAATTGAAGCAAGCTAGATAGCTACAACGCCTTTTTTCTTAACAAAATTTAATCGGAGATATTCAAGACATTACAGTAAGAATCTTATTCTTTTCGTCATTATTTATTGTTACATTTACATAAGGGCCACAAATGATAAGCTCTACAGTTGTTTTTAGAAAGAAACATGTCTTCTGAGTTTAAACTGAATTTTCTTGACTTTGTAGAATTTTTTTTCAAAATCTCTAGAACTTGACCACTACTACATACCTTTAAAATGCATTTCAGCAAAAATATTCCAGCTAAAAAGCTTGTGCTCTATGGCACCATAGTTAAAAACCTTCTGTGTATTCGAGTGGATGCGCGATACACGTTTGTTACAGAAGCTAACGATGCAATGTTTAGTTTTAAGCACCAAAAATCTAAACGAACTTAAGAAAGTAGGAAAATAAGTCATAACTTGAACCTTATAAAAGAAATTACAGTATACTCTCCAATTAGCGGACACCATCGGTGTATGACCACAGTGTCCGGCTAATTGGAAGTGTCCGCCTTTTGGAAAGTGTTACATTTTCAGCTGCAAATTAGAAAATAAAGCTGGTTTTTGTATCACAAAGGAAAAATAACAAAGTATAGTATTCCACATTATTTCAGTATTTTTCTTAATGTTTTTAAACACTAAGCACTTTGCTGGTTCCAAACACTAAGCATTTTGCTGGTTCCAAACACTACCATTACGGCTAAAGTCATTGGGAAGCAATTTGGAAGTGGCTTATCGTTTTCATGGCCATGACAAGCTGATAAACTGGTTAATAAAGAAAATTGACGACATTAAGAGCAAGCTGGACAAATCTTTGAAATAAATGTTGGAAAAACTATTCATTTTTGTCTATTTTTCTTTGCTCGCTTTTGATTTTTTTGGACTGTCCACTAATTGGAGAGAAAAAAAACATATTTGCTCTTTGGTGCAAAAAATATTGCCCGCTAATTAGAGGGTCCGCTAATTAGGTGTCCGCTTTTTGGAAAGTTTTTTATGAGATTTTGACTAGAAAACGGTCGGTTTATGACCAAAGTGTCCGCTAATCAGAGGTGTCCGCCTTTTAGAGTGTCCGTTAATTGGAGAAAATACTGTATAATGAAAACCGTTTCTGATAACCTACATTACGCATTAAGCGAAAAAAAACTTTAAAATGCTAATGTTGTAACGTCAACTACAATTTTCGTTTAGATATGAATCCAATGTGGGCACTTATCTGGCTGTTAATTTTGGTCTTCGTTGGATGGGAGATAGCTTTCTTTTGTTGCTCGTGGTACGTATGCTGTTTACCATTCGAAGTTTGTATAGAAGCGCTTAAACCGTTAAACGAAATCTTATTAACTGGAGTGAAACTTCCACGTGCGTTTGCACGCCATATGATGAATGGAGAAAGTGGTTGGAATGCAGATTTGATGAAAGATTAGCAGATAATTTTTTTTAACAGTTGAACTTGTAATTATTAGAATTTTAGAAGTTTCCAAGATTTTAAATCTTTTTCCTGATACGTCTTTCGAAGAGTGTCGATTTTTTGCAACGCAAAGTCACCAGGTATAGATGTAGGCCATGGTTCTCTTCTCCCAAATTTACGTTGTGGTTATATAAATTCCTGGCCCAACTCTCACAGCAAAAAAAAATACTCAGAAGTCATCGATTAGTCCCTTTTGTTTTTCTTTATATTCCTGCATGATCTACACACGGTTTTCATATATGCACCCGCATTAAAACCTGCTTTTTACCTCCCACAGCACATCTTTTACTTTGCCTGCTTTATAATGCGAGGTTAAGCTGTCGGGATATCTCAGCAGACGTAGTGAAATTCTCTTGTGTGTAACTCAAACTTTAAGAAATACTTACGGTTCAGGCATCTATCCTTTCGGGTTTCAAGTTCAACAAAAGATATAAAAACGGTATGTTTAACTTCATTAATCTGCTCATCTTATAAATATACATCATATATGTGCAAAATATATTAAAACCTTACATTACTACGTGCAAAAAAGTGTTCACGAAAAGTATAAAAAGACCAGGGTGTACTACATGCTTACAACTAATTAAGAAATCAATTCTTTGGTACAATGTACGTATATGGAAAGCAAAAACTTGGGATATGAAAATAAAGTAAAAAATTAAAATGTAAATATGTAAATCGATATATGTAATTCGGCATGATTCCCACGAAGACGTAAACAAAAGTTCGGTTTAAAAAAAGTAACAAAAATTGCTAACATTTATTATACCTAATTTGTTCCTTTAGCAATTCGGTACACACAGTATGCGAACGTTCCAATACCCAGAGCGGTTCTAAATCCGTGACGGTAGTTCCACTGCTGCAGTAAATTCCGAATGTGAGCTCCTCCTAAAACAATAACAGATGGATTTTGCTACACAGCTGCTTCTTTAAAAAAAAACATATAATAAATAATACACTCAAGTAACGCAAAAATATATTGCAAGAAAAAGGTCTGGCTGAAGTTTTTTTGTTAAGCCAAAAATTTTATACCATGCATCTTCCGAGAGTGACCAGTAGAGTTTTGTTTTTGATTTCAATTCTGATTCCAAAAGCAATTCTAAAACAAGCCGCTAGTTATCCACATTGTCGTATGAAATCCACCTCTTAAAAAAATTAAACTATCCGCTCGCCTTGAATAAAACAGCTCTTCCTTGAAAGCCACACCCTGGCAAGCTTCCAGGAAAAACAAACGATTCTATAATTTGGGTGTTGAAACCGATAATTCTAGTGAATGTGTTGGTGAAATTAATCAATGCATCCACTTTTGGTGAATATTCATGTTTTGGTGATTGGGCAATTATACCTTCTATTTCTTATACCAAAATTATTACAAATGTCAAATAAAAAACAATATAAATTAGTTTGGGTACTCGCATCTCAGAGATTATTGTTTTCTCTGCATGCCAGTTGTTCTAAACATTTCGAATTTCTGTTCCTCTCCATACTACATCAAGGTGAAAATGTATTGTAAATTATTCTATGACAAGTCGATAAGGCCCGTGGAGAAATCCACCGAGGCAGGATAAAAATGAAAAAGAAGCGTCATATCAATTTTGATAACGTAAGAACCCATCCACAAAAAAATTATACTAATAATAATAATTTTAGTACTACTTCCTCCAGAAACCATATTATTTTTGTTCAAATAAATTTTGGGGAAAAAATCAGTTCCAACAACACTGATTTTAACAAAGCAAATTTAAAGAAGTCACACACCCATAATTATCATTTGATCTTTTACAAGTGTTGAAATTTATAGTTTTAGATATTTTATAATTTTACTTGCAAGGTCTTTTGTTAGTATATTCCCTTAAAGGGAACCCGAGGTAGCTATAAAATGACATTGAACTTATATTATAGAGCTTAAAAAGTTGGTTAGCAAGTCTTTAAATTTTGAAAACGCTCTTACGTTCCCAATATATTCGCATTTAAAGAATTTCAGTTATAATTATGCTGCATAAATTATGATATCATAATAAAGTAATAGAAAATTTGGACATTTTCTGTCATCAGTAATTATAAACCTGTAAGGGACGTGCATTCAAACTTTATCAATGCATAGATATTATAAAGGTGAATTAACATAAATTTTTTTGCTAAAATGACACTCGTTTTCTCGTTCCAGGCCTCCTAATTTTTTGCTGACGACCCCATTTTGAGAAAAAATTTTCAGACAATCTGTAAGACAATAACAGATAATGTAAACGCTGCTTTGAGTTAAAGAAAAATTCTTGTGTGGTAGATAAAGCTATGTTTTGGAAAAAAAATCCAGACCAACTGCATGATAAAATCCTCCCCGAGCGACAGCAAACATATTTTTAAGTCCAGCCTTACCTTTGGTTTTACAGTCATCCTGATCATGCAGCTGATTATTGACAGGCATAATAATACCAAAAGTTATTGGTACATTTAATTCGCCAATTAATTGAGATAAGAGGAATGGTAAATCTTCATTGTCAGTTCCACGAGTTAATAAGTAATGTCCAACAGCTGCTAAAACTCCTGCTCCATGTACTTTTGGCTACAAAACAACAAGTGACAAAATAAGCTTTATTACTTTTTGTTTTTTTTTGAATATGTATTTTCCTATGCACTTTTCAGTTGACTTTTTTGTGCACTAAAAGAAGTAAACATAATTAATAATACAAGTCAGGCAATACAGCACAAGGGGAGGGGGTTCCTATATGCACCTAAACATTAGGTTTAAGACGGTTTCACATTCAACCCTCTGTTATATTCTCCCGCTTTACAAAACAAATATTCTATGCATAACAAGAGAACTTTATATGACATTGGATTGCCAAAAAGGTAATAAAAATTTACATTATCTTTAATTAGGTCAAAACTCCCTAAAAAAGCCAATAATAGTAATAGACAGAGTACATTCCTCCATATTTGTGAGGCTAGCCATGTGATGAACTTTTTTATATGTGGGTGCTCAAACACGCGTGGGTGGTGGACAAGAAGCTAAGATATAATTCCTCTCTGCCCTAGAGAAAGTCTGTAAAACACAGCAAAATTTATTTGTTGCTGGCCCCTTACACTACTTGACAACAAGAAGCTCTGTATATAGTTATATACTTTGCATTGGCTAATGTTTGAAATTGAGTATGGGAACTTTTATAGTCAGAAAGTTAGGTAGTTCGAGAGTTAGTCAGTGGGCTACTATTGCCGTTGACCAATTGAAGATCCCCTTCTCCATCTGTAGACTTGTACATATTTGAAAAATTCACGTCAATGCTGAATAGCTAGCTAGCTGTCTGGTATTACGCCATTAACAAAGCATAGGCTTTTTTATTTTTTATTTTACTTTCTGCATATACTTTTTTCTGTCTACATTTTCAACTTTATACTTTTATCTGCTGGCAAGATTGCTGTTTTTCTCCTTTAGTCAATCGTGGCGCAACAAAGTGAAAGTGGTTTCATTTTTGTTCAGCTAGATTTGGGTTAAAATTTCTTGAAAATCTGTATGCCAAATGTGTCATAGTTCGACAACCCAAACTTTTTCATTTCTTTAGACGCACATTTCTATTTTGATATTTAAACAACGCTTTGTGAAGGTTTGAAACAGTTAAAACAGTAAAACAGATTAGATTGTTATCTAATTTATTTAAATAAATTAAAAAATCAGAAATAAATATATTTTTTTTAGTATCCTGTATATACATAAAGCGTTCAAACAAACATAAGCTTCTTCAAGTTTACCTTTCTCACTTATTGCTGTCAAATTTAAGTTTGTGGTAAGGTTACGGTTACCCAAAAAATCTAATATATTTATTGACTTAGTTTGTCTTAGGTTGTTAGGTTGGCAATTCTTGTCTGTTTTAATTATTATTCACATTCTCGACAAACAGAGCATGCGGATTGTACAATTCGTGACGTTTTACACAGCGCTGCATATTCTCAAACCATATTTTCCTAAGAAACAGATAAGAATCCAGAAAAACCCTGTCTCCTAGTTAAAAGTGCCTTTATTAGACGTGTATTTAGGGTTAATATTTTCGTGCTATGTCATAAATCGTGGGGATTCCCTAAAACAAATAAGGCATTATATTTTAGTAGTTTCCTGGAATCCTTTACCCTTCAATTTAAATAGAAAATTTTTATTAGAAGTGAGTATGATTTAGTGTTGTAGTCACCCCAACGTAATTTCACGCATCACCGGTTAAAATATTAAAAATAATAGGCTCTACGGAAAAGAACAAATACGACTTTCCATTTCGTTACCGTGAAATTTAGCAACTCTCCAACTCACCACTCGGCAACCACATAAATACCCAACTCCATGAATCGAAATTTACCTATTGTCTTTTAAGTTACAGTTGCAACGTGATGTAATGGTTTGATTTTGAATCGAAGAGTAGTAACAATGAACAGAATAAAACAAAACTTCTAAATATAAACAACAGACTGCAAAAATCAAATATATATTTAAAAAAAAAGACTGACACTGAAACTGTTTTTAATAGAGAAGATAATTAGTTGACATAAACAATATCCTAAGAATCTTCAAATCAACATTATATATATAGCTAATTTCGTTCATGGGTCCTTCTTTTCTTGCCTGTCAGGATGTGTGCACTTTTACAGAATTTTGTAAACATTCGTAACTCATCTATAGCTAGCTAGCTGGGTGGGAGGAGGAGGCAAAGTAATTTACCTCCTCATCCCACTCCTCCTTTCCCAAAAAGAAATTTAACATAGGCAGAAGAAAGCCCTTAAACAAGTCAATTTGTACATAATTAAAGCGTCGAACAGTGAATGATTCATACTTACAGCAAAATGGGATGCATGATGAAAATTTCTTTGCCAGTTTTGTAGGGAATGCTCTGGTTCATGATCAAGATTTGCAGGGACTTCTACAGCGTTAATATACAAAGACTGACCAGCATAGAGACCTAATGCAGTCGTTGAAAAAACCTTTAATCCAAAAGCGATACTTTCTTTGTTTAGTTCTGGAAGACTCATTTTGTTTTGATGAGTGAACCCAAGAGCGTATAAAAGTTGAACTTTCAACTTTCTATCAACAAAGTCGGAAATCCACACGGTTTTTCGGACAAGGCAATTTGGACAAACACAAACCTCGTTTCACAGGGCTTTTAATCGGCGTTTCTAAAAAAGAAAGAGAGTCTTCATATAAGACACGTAGGATATATCCTTTTTTTAAAATAAATTTGAATGTACTTCAGATATAAAAGAGACAACTGAATGGGAGGTTAATTCCAGAAATTTTGGCATATTTCTTGTTGCGCATTAGATTGATTAAAATCTTTCCCTTTTTTCTAAAATTTCGCTTTATGTTACGTTTCTTTTTTCTAAAATTTCGCTTTTTGTTACGTTGATGGTACATATCGCACGAAGGTATATCGCTGGACTTACATCACATGCAACTTTCGCGAGACTATTCGGATGGAACGCCTGTGTATTCCATTTTAGGCAGAGTTATCAGCTTAATTACCCCTGGACTAATACTCTCAGTTCAACTGGCTAGAATAGAGTTTCTATATCTAACTATTTTCGTCAGAGAAACCATAAGGGTAATGACGTGAGATAAAATCATTTGTTGACGCATAAAGAAGATTTATTTTAATTTTTTTAAACTTTGTTTTGCCATCGTTAATGCAGCAGTCAATATTGTCGCATCTTACTGATCAGCGAAGAAAACCTTGTTTTATCCTGACATTGCAGTTATAATCGATGAAGCCTATACCTCTGCATTTTTGAAGAGGTCGTCTGAATATGTTTTCTAGCGATGGTTTTTTACGACGCCTAAAGCTACGCTCAATCTGTTCTAAGGGCGGCAGAAATCATTGCCTCAACATACGCATGTGGAGTGCACTCTCCACTAATACCCTTCCTTCCTTACCCATCTTATCTCTATCACAGGGTAAAACTTGCTATTACCCAGCCGACACACAACGTTATTGTAACGTTAGATTAACGTTAATTATTACGTTATCCTGACGTTAATGGTAGGTTGGTTTGGAAGGTTTCTCTAACGTAAAACGGTAACGTTGTGCTAACGTTAAGAGTTAACGTTAGGATTAAGTAACGTTACGTTGCATTAACGTTGACCTAACGTAATGGAACGTTGCATTAACGATAAACAACTTGAGGAATCACAACACAAAAAAAGTTAATTATTTTGGTTAATTTTAATTTATTACTCACAGAATAAAGACTAAGGTATAATGCTAACAAAACTAAGATAAAATGAAAAAACCTACAGTACACTTAAGTGGATTAATTTGAAAAAGGCAGATTGGCGACAATTTATGTCAAATTAAAACACAGGAAATATTGTTGGTATGCTACTTTAAGAAAAAATAAATCACCGTACCTAACGTTACCTAATGTAAAACCTGAATACAACGTTACTCTAACGTTAATATAATGTTTATGCGGCTGGGTAAGGGATATGTACTATTCTTCCAAGATAAGTAACCGAGCTTCTGTTCTGGGATTCGATGTGATTACCTGCTATTTGCTGATCGGTTTTCCAGCGGAGGTTTTTCGTGATATAGACCTTTTCATTTCAATGTCGATTTGGTTGTTTGAGAAAGATTTAGCAAAATAACTGTCTTTTTTCAAACACACGCGATCGACATTTCTTATTCATTTTCCACCTTTTTTCCTCCATCTTTATTGCAGTGGTCGGGACATAAATTTAGAAAGTATAGGAAGGTAACAATAACAATAATGTCAATAGTAAAGCTATTTGCTTCCGAGTTTTCGATTTCCTATTATAGTATAGTGTAAGAGGCTTGTGTCAAGAGTAAAGCTAGTTACTTCCGAGTTTTCTATTTCCTAGTATAGAACGGGTGTAAGAGGCTTGTGTAATACTATTTGTAACGTACACTCAGTATAATTATATTAGGCCTCAAATAGCACACATAGCTTGATCATTACGAGTAAGTAACGCACTCAACGATACTATCGCATCCTGCGAAGCGAAAAACCTTCGTTTGGAACTGATGATCTATTATAAATCACCTAGAGCTTCAAATGTCTAAATGTGATGATTGGTACCTCTGCTCTCTGAAAGATGGGAAGCTGAGCTATTTTCTTCTTTTGTCTTGGGATTCGGTGAATTAGCTGATAATTGGTGATCATTTTTCTTTACAACTCTCTTTTGTTCTCCTTTTTCTTCTCAGGGTTGGCTTGCTTTGAACTGCCCTCTCAATCATACTGGCCAAAATTTCATCTCTGTTGCTTTCAGCGACCATTATTTTTTGCCTTGTTATCGTTGTTCTGACCACACTCTCATACTGTTCGGAACAAGAAAAAACACATTTGTTGATGAAATCGGTATTTTACCGGTCCGTGCATCACATTATGCGCGCGCGGCGAAGAACTAGTTTCATGCCTGCATTACTAAAAAACACCGTTTTGATTTCAGTAATTTATGGGGAAACGGATTTTTATTGGCTTAGTTACCCCTGAGAAAAAAAATAAAAAATTATAATGACATTAAACCTATTCGGTCCGGGGGGGAGGGGGTGGCGTTTTTTTTTAAAACTCTTTAATGCTATGTTGCATGGCTACAATACTTACTGAGTTTCAATATTTATCTATTAGACACCTGCATGCAAAATGTTTAGGTCCCTTTCCTTTCAGAGGCTTTGATATTGGTTATTACTCGAAACTACCCCTAAATATCTCCATGAAACTCTTATAATAGGAACAATATAGTAACTCTTGTTAGGATTATGTTTAGAACTTGAAACTTACAACACAACCTTGCTTCATCAAGAAGAATCATTTTGTATGCTTTGGTCACGTGGGTAATTTCCTGATTTTCCGGATTATATCTAAAATCGGAAAAACCGGATTTTCGGACAATATTTGGTTGTTTTTCATACGGTCTGTGTAAAAACCGAAAAATATGTTAAATAGCATTTATTTAGCTTTCAGAAACTTCAAACAGAACGTAAAAATTCGCTCTAGAACTAAAGTAATTGAATTTTAAGAGGATAGTATCATTTTTTAACAACTTTCAAGCTTTTGATGACGTCACAGAAAATGTGCTGACGTAAGCAAAAATTTATTGCTGCCATTTTGTTCCTTTTGTGACGCACTAGAAGTGTGCCAAGTTTAATTCAATTTGGAAAAGCCCCCCTGGTCATAATATGTTCGAAAATCCCCGGACCAAATAAGGTTAATACTTAATACTTAGTAAATAAGTGTTTTCGCAAATAGTTATTTTGGCAAACTTTATCTTACAGTCATATCTTTATCAAAAATTATCTATAAGGGCCAACATTTAAGCCGACACTGTAGGCCAATATATTGCTGACAAGTTGGTGTCGTTTACAAATTAACACGCTTTGCCACCATTTTAGATCCTAAATGCTTTTCGTGTTTGTTTTTTTAATTTTAATAAACATTTTAAATAAAATGGCTGAAAGAAGGACATTAAGGATGGAACTAGCATCAAACCTCAACAATCTTGGACAAAAATATTGAGATTAAGACAATTTTTGTCGTCATTTTTCAAATATGGACAAAAGTGGCTACTTATGCAGGTAAGGTAATAACCATGCTGATATCAGCAACAAACAGCACATTTTAAGATTTTAGACTTAATCCAAAGTGCAAGTTCTCTCTAAAGATTGACTATTAAACTTAAACGAATTTAAAATGCGAAAATTTAATATAGAAATAGCGCACAACATTACTTGTGGCAGCGAGATTCGAAATTATCTGTCTGGTCATTTCCGGAATTAAAAAGTTGGGTAAAGGAAAAAGCAAACACAATCAAATCAAACTGGAACTCTCTAACAAAACAACGTTGGAGAGAATTGACGACAAAAAGTAAAACAAAGAATGTTGATTCCTTTTGTTTGGAAAGTATATGGTATATCCGACCGCATTGTTTCCCTTTGCAATACAGTAGACTCTCTATTAACTCGAACTCACATGGAGAATTGATAATCGTTCGAGTGTTTATTAATTAAGAGTTGCTTTTGTCACTATCTTATGCATATAGTCACTATATGGCTATTTTTGGATGCTACTGTGTATTTAAAATCATTGCAGTCACTAAATTAGGTACGCAACAATAACTAGTCCAATATGGAGTAATGAGCTCCAAAATCTTTTCAAAAATACAAATTGAATGACGGTTTGTAAAGCTTTGTTTACAAATTTTTTTTCATTCGACAATCAAATAATTTATATCATACGGATTGTGTCAATATGTTCCATTGCCTCTTTCGAAGAATTTAGAGTTACAGACACATGTCATAAGTTCGAATTAGATTGGGAAAACTGCTTACAGGAGAAAAATAAATTGTTCGAATCAAGGCGAACACTTATTTATTTCAATTATGTTCAAGGAAGAGATTGGGAAGATTATACGGTAGCCTGTATAATTTAACCTGTAATTCAAACATCTCCTTAATTCGAACGTTCTTTTTTTTACACCGTGAAAACTCCCCAATAAACATTTATAATTCAGTCATTCGCACTTTTATTATTTGAATACTCCTCCAAACCTTTTTTTGCCGCTTTTGTCGAAGTGTATCACCTTTTAACACTGTCGCACATTGTAATCTCATCCCATGAAAGGATTACAAGGTGCGATAAAATAGGTTACAAATTGCAATGGGATTGCAAAGTGTAGCTAAATTGGATTACAATTGCGATGGGATTACAAAGTGCGGCGAAATTAGATTACAGAGTGCGATGGGATTTTAAAATGAGACACTACAGCTATCTCTCTCTGCTATCAGAACATCCTTTTAAAGATTAACTGCGTGAACCAAGTTTCAGTAAAAGAGAATGTTTCAGAACTCAAATTCCAGTGCCAAATTTCATTATATTTTGTATTGTGTCGTAAAAAATTAAGTACAAAGCTCCTAAAGAGCTTGAGAAAGGCAGTTCTCACTAGAACGTTGCTCGTATGTTTGAAGTTTGGACGTCAACGTGGGAAACAGAGAAAAAAAACCATGAAAACTATGAAACAGGACGGCAGTAACAAGATTTAAACCTGAGAAGCATAACGCTGACGAGAGAGCTGTCATGAAGTGGTTGCTGATTATGCGTAGTGAAAATCCAATAAATTGTTGAACAATTCAACTGTAAAGATATCCATTCTCCCGACTGATGACTAGAATAAGGTATCAATCAACAAAACGGTAATAGAAGATGCGAAAAAATTTAAGTTCTTGAAGATTTAGTTTGATGTTAAAAGTCAATAAAAAAATTATATCGTAGTTTAGACCAAAATGAACTTTCTTATTAAGAACAAATTGTAATTACTGGTGTTTTTCAAAGCAACAGATTTAAGATCTCATATTTTTCAAGTCTTCCAATAACTGTGGAAAGTTTATCATTTCTTGAACATGATAGTTTAGTAGGCACGTTTCGGGAGATCCTTCTCCCATCAGCGGGCAAAGTAAAATGATGTTGTGCATGTATTTATATTATTGCAGAGGATCGAAATTTTTATGAATTTCGATCCTCTGCAATTATATAAATACATGCTCAACATCATTTTGCCCGATGATGGGAGAAGGATCTCCCGAAACATCGCCTACTAAACTATCATGTTCAAGAAAAGATAACAGTAATATGAATATACTGAAAGACAAACCGAAATAATATCTGCAATAAACAACAACAATGTTGTTTACGAAACCACGTGTAAAGATTGTGATGCAGTGTATATAGGCGAAAAAAAAGAAAGTTTAAGCAACGAGTACAAGAACATATGCGCGCAGTGAGAAACGGAGTTGTGAAGAAAATCATTGACAGAAAATCCAGAACAACAGCCAGGAAGATTAAAGAAACCATCAACAGTGTAGAACGTAACAAACACATAAACAGCATCTCGTATCAACTTCCTGAGATTTGGTTACCAGCCCTCCAGAAGAAGTAGTTACCTATATATAGGTCCGAAAATGTTAATTACCGTAATTAACTGTAATTATCAGCTCGTTTCTGATTGGTTAATTTTCATGAATTTCGATCCTCTGCAATTATATAAATACATGCTCAACATCATTTTACTTTGCCCGATGATGGGAGAAGGATCTCCCGAAACGTCGCCTACTAAATTATAATGTTCAAGAAATGATAAACTTTCCACAGTAATATGAATACTGTACAGAAAACCGAAATAATATCTTCAAATAACATCTTTCAATATACACTGACGCTTGATGCTTAAAACATAACTAAATTTAAAAAATCTGGATAAGTTTCTTTTTGTTCGAACTCTCCAAAATTCGAACAAGTTTTCCGTTCCCATAAGAGTTCAAATTATATAGAGTCTAATTCATTGTGTAGCTGGTTCTACAATGTTACTCTATGTTTTAAAGACGAAGAATAATCAATGAGATCTGACAAGAGAAAATAAATCTATTTAAAAATACAGTTGACTTTTCCTAATCCGGATTCCCACAGTTAAAAAATTTTTGTTCGAATTATAGAGATATTCGAATTATAAAAAGTCACTGTAATTCGAACTTTCAGATTAAGAGTGTGATAATTCGAATTACAGGGAGAAATTACGTTAATTTCAAAATCAATTCAACACAATTCAAGTTTCATTCAATCTTTATTTTCATAGTTAACAAAAAGAAACTCTATTTGAATTCTATTCTCTATTTGAAAAACACTCGAAATTCAAATTAGGGAGAGAATTGTGCTGAAGGGACTAAAAAACTGTTTAAATTATAGAAATATTTGAATTATAGAGATTCAAAATAGACTGTATATGCAAAAATATGTACATTTTCCTGAATATATATTTTGATGTGATAGTCACTTGGAAGATTTTCTCTGAAAAAATATTTTTTCACTGTTACTCGTTGTATTAATATTCTGAAAATAACCTTAAAAACCTCTTCTTTTTCTCTCATCAATCATGTTCATAAAATACAATCTGTATTCACTATGATGAAATTCAGAAATCTATTGGTTCCTTATTTGCACATGATTTTAACGCATCGCACGCACCGTTTACAAACAAACTCATATAGCAATGCTACGAATGGTTTATACACCTCAATGCTGATACTCATACTGTTTCTAAAACTTAAAATCTAAAGCACGCTAACATAAAAAAAGTGGCCTAATGAAGGCAACGTTAAAAGGTCCGCCGTTTTTTGCCAAACGGGGATCTCTCACAAAAACAAAAACGACAAAGAGGCATTTTGTAGGCATGAGTTAATGAGTCGAAACTAATTACAAGCATAACCTTGTGAATAACTTTCTGCATATTTGTAATATAAACATTTTTATGTTATGAATTTTTTTGCATAGCCTACGATAAAATAAATGTATCAATCAGTTACTTCTTAATTATAGAAATAAACGTGCACAATTGAACGTATTATTCTATACAGTTATAATTACTAAAACAGACAGATCTCATTGTATTTCTGAGATATAAGTTAACGTTATAGTATAAGGAACACCTTAATGTTTGAAGTTATGTACTTCTTGGAATGGTGAGAAAAATGACTACTGCAAATAACATTTCTTTGTTTTAGAAAAATTTGTTCACTGAAATTGTTCCTGACAATCGCATGCAAATATGATTTTTTTAAAAAAGAAACTCTACGAACATGTGTTCTATAAAGGAGCCAAAGTATGAAATGTCCTTCCATCACTTATCATTAGTTTTGTAACCGATCCCATACTTGCAAATATCAACAGTAAAACTTGTATATTCTGCCTTACGATGTAAATAAAGTGATCTTGGTGCTCATTTTCCGAATAAACCCTTATTAAGTAATTTTACCATTAGCCCATCTCTATTATAGTAGCCCTTGTCTGCCTGTCGGCGAGAAACAAGTCATACTAGACCACGCACGAGTTCTTCAAGCTTTACATAACAAATATAGTTTTTAACGGGCGAAACCCCCTGAATTTTCCATTGGCTTATGTCTGGTCTATATTATAATGTCCAGCTTTTCGTGTGTAATCCGAAGATGGTAGCTGTAAGTAGCAGGGCTAAATTAACGTGAGCTTACGACTTGTATGGTTATCTTCAAACGAATATGATTAGTATAGCGCATATTTCTCAAGATTTGTTTTTGCAGAAGTGCCCTTTCAAATATGTTGTTTGTTAACAAAATTTCGAGGGTACAAACTGTTTAATGATACGACTGCTGATGCATCATAATCATACCGAAGACGATCCATTCATTGCGTTTTAACGTAATGTAGACTCACAAACCAAAATGAAGTAGCGCTATATGGGTTTGTTTGTAAACGGTGCATGTGATGCGTTAAGATCACGTGCAAATAAGGAACCAATAGATTTCCGGATTTCATCATGGTGAATACAGATTGGGAGAGTTTTGATTTGGTTTTGCTATAAACAAAATTTGATGAAATAAAAAAGAAAGAAAAAAAATTCTTGGGTTATTGTTTCACGATATCAATACTGCGGGTAACAGTGAAAGAATAAAATTTTGGGAGGAGACTATCAAAATCTTTCACGTAAGTACACGCTTTCTTTCATAAAAATGGTAATTTTTGTTTAAACACAAATCTTCTTAACTTTTTGGGTAATTTCATCTTAAATATTCTAATAGATTCTTATAAAAAGAGTGACTTCTTAATCTCTTAAGCAGAGTTTACTTTATCAGCTTTTGTTTGACAGATTTATTTGATTTGACAAAATCTGATAGTGTAAACGGAAAAATTGAAACTTTTTTGTATTCAAATTTGTCGTCAGACACAATCTTAAAAGTCTAAAAATCTCAATTTGTCAGATTTTGTCTAAAAAGAATTAACCAATGATTAAATATTTATGATTTAAAAATTCGTATGTTTTCGAAAGCATGAGAGGAGAGAACCATATTTCAAGAAATCAAAATGTCAAAAAAAGAAATTTTTATTGACTTTTAAAAAAGGAAAGAAGCTCTGTGAAATGTACAAAGCTCTGTGAAATGTACAAAGACAGGAATGAGAAAGCAAAGTCAATTATCCGCATTTAAACGCTGCTTTAATTCGAACTCTCAGGGGACAGAAAACTTATTCTAATCATAAAGAGTTCAAATAGTTTATCCAGATTTACTAGATTTTATCATGTTTTATGTTGCAATTATCCATGAATAGTCAAAGATCTTCTTTCTTATCATGAGTACTCCCTAAACTCAAACCTATTACTTGGGGGAAAAACCAGTAATTGAATTTCCGCGCCCGAAGGCGTAGGAAATTCTTTAAAACCGTCGTTTTTTTCTTTTGGAGCATTTTTTGAGAAAAAATCGACCCTGGGATTACACGTTCTTCCGTCACAGATGTACCCAAGTACCCAAGCTCCCTAACTACTGGGAACTCATCTAAATGACATTTCAGGACAAAATTAGTATTTGTTTTCCAAAAAATTTGGCACAGTTAACAAAAAAAGTATGCTGAACATAATGGTGACATAATCATTTTGATTTTTTGCCACCTTAAATGTCATTTTAGGACAAAATTGGTCCAAAAATTAAAACTACTTCATTTTCAACAAAAATTGGCAAAGTTAACAAAAAAAGTATGCTGAAGATAATGGTGACATCGAAATTTTGATTTTTGTCACCTAAATGCCGTTTAAGACCATAAACGTTTCAATCGCAAGACTTTCAACCATGAATGATAGGCTGTATTTTTTGTTAGCAATTTATTTTAAAATGTGAGTTTATTATGACACGTTTCGTTTTGTTTGCGTTTGTTGTAAGATATAATGTCACTTGCTTTATCTTCAGAGGTTCATGCACCAAACCTCCTCGAATGTTTAGCAAAATAACACAACGAATTAGCAGGTTTTCATCAAATATTTTGGTAGCGAGCGGAAATTCTTAGAGCCCCCAGGGCTTCTTGTTACACTTTATTTGTTAAAGCCTCTCTTTCTCTAAACTACGATTTACAATCTGCAAGAACTTGGACAGCCTTTCTTGCATGTCCTATTCCTGGTTTGTTATTCGGTTCAATAATCTAGCCATCCATCGGATGCATGTTATTGTCCTAAGTTAAGCCGTTCAACAATTTTTTTTTTTTTTTTGAACACGGGTCAGAAAATAAGAAAAGAACAACAGAAAATAAGACCAAAAGACGAAATAAATACCAATTAATTACAATGAAATGTACACAAAAGAAAATGGAATATTAATGATAAAAAATAAAGTCTTAGCCAATGAATTTCTTTCATTTTATCTCGTGAAAATCAGTCAAATTTGAAATATAATTTCAGCTATTCTCTATTATATTAGCATATAGTGAGTAGCTTTAAGTCCTATAAAAAATACACTTACAGACACTAAAGTGAAAATAGGACTAATATTAAAGGAATATAACAAAATCTTAAAAAAAAATATTTTATTCTTTTTTTTTTTTACTTTCACATGAATTGCTTTATCCGTCCTAAAGTCTCATTTGCTTTCCAAGCTTTTATTTATTGATATCAGTTTTGCGCTTTTTTTCAGTTTTATAAACATAAGTTAACGCATGTGCTGTAATTTTGGTTATCTCAGGTTTATTGATGCACAAACGTTTTATGAAGTATAGGAAGGTTTAATTGGGGATTTTTGATAAGCGCTGATAAGAATATTACGGAAGTTCACAGAAGATTAGGCATTGTATCAACATTTCTAAATTTAACGTTATTGAAAAATCCTAAAATTCAGTAGACTTTCAGAAGACTTTCTCACTAAAGCTGGATTTTCACTGAAGAACGTATTAGAAAATTGTGTTTTCTAGCATATGTTGATAAATATTCCGTTCCGATCTGAAATAAAAGTTGAAACTATAACCTGCTGAGAAAAGCAGGAAAATTATAAAAACAAAAGAATAATTAGGAGAACAGCCAATCGAATTAAATTATTTTTGTTTGGATCCAATCCGTTTTGTTAATGAGTTAAAATCCTAAATACAATCTGTACAGGCCTGTAACTAAATATGCAATAGGACAGCGTTTAATTCAAAACAGTTTTATTGCGTGCATAATTTTTTTCCCGCCCTTTATATGTCGCATTTCGTGTGTTCGCGTCTAAAAATACGGAGAGGAGACTTTCGAATGCGCATGCAATCTTTTCAAATAGCTTCTTAATCGACAATTTGTTGCTGTCAGATAATAGTCTACATAATTTCATAATTTTATTATGATTTTAGGGATTTTGAAGATGGCGGCTTCGCAATGGGTGATTACAATTTTGCACACCTTGATTATATTTCAAGTTGGGCATTCCATTTATTTTTTTGACGATGAAACAAGAAGAAGCGAAATTGTTGACAGCAAGGACTTCTTCCGTGAAGTTGAAGAAAACATGAAAGGTAATATTAGGGCAAGATTTTTACAATGTTGCATTTTATCAAGTAGCTTTAGGATATTAATTTTCACTAGAATTAACAAAAACAAAACAAACTCTTAGCCTCGATTCCAGGGTTTATTGTTTTTGGAGATCTAACGGTAAGATATAAAAGCAGGGTTGGTGACTCATAAAAAGCCCTAAAGTTGAGTTTGGCAAACTGTGATATAGAGTTTGGCCGGGTATGGGTATGTTACCAAAACTTTCTGCATGCTTTAAAATCATATTCACTATTCTTAAACACTCCAGAGAGCCCTTAACCCTATTCCTGACGGTTTTTCTTTAATAACTCCTGATTGCTGTCTTATATCGCTATGATACTTACTGAGTTTCAACATTTATCTATTAGACACCTGCATGCTAAATTTTTAGGTGCCATACCTGTCAGAGGCTTTGATATTAGCCATTACTCGAAACTACCCCTAAAATCTCTATGAAATCCTTATAATGGGGAAAATATAATAACTCCTGTTAGGATTATTCTTAGAACTTGGAACTTGCAACACAACTTTTTTTCATCAAGAAGAATCATTTTGATTAATTTTGACACGTGACTAATCCGATTTCCCGATTTTGTCGGATTTGACCCGAAAATCGAAAAACGGATTTTTGGGCAATTTTTGGCAATTTTTTATTTGATCCATGTAAACACCGGAAGATATGGTAAAAAAAAATTATTTAGCTTCCAGAAACTTTGAACAGAATGTAAAAATTCGCTCTAGAACAAAAGTAATTATATTTTAAGCAGATAGTGGTATTTTTAACAATTTTCAAGCTTCTGATGACGTCACAGAAAATGTGCTAACGCAAGCAAAAATTTATTGCCGCCTTTTTGTTCCTTTTATGACGTACTATAAGTGTGCCAAGTTCGATTCAATTTGAACAATCCTATAAAAAGTTATTGAGGGGGGGGCGGAATCCCCCCACCCCCCCCCCCCCCCCGGTCATAGTATGTTCGAAAAACCCCTGACCGATTAGGGTTAAGAGAAGAAGAGGACAATTGAGAAAAATTAGATGAACATGGGTTGTGATGAAAGCATTTTTGTTGAAAAGAGGATATATAAAACAACATGACATATTTTTATAAAAATCTAAAAAATTACAAACGTTTATTTCTAAATTTTTAGTTAAAACACAAGAAATACTACGATAAACGAATAAGGGAACGATATTGACAAATTCTTGAGCTAAAATAAATCATGCCTCCACATTTTAAGAAATTCTTTTGACGCAAAAAAAAGTGGCAAAGTTTTCCGGCATAATGTCTCCACACTTTGCTATAAGGAACTTTGTTAACATAAACAAAACTAACCGTAGTAAATTATAAACCTACTTAAAACATATCACACTCTATTTTCTCACATCCACATTGACAAATTATTTAAAACTATGTATCAACACTATCTCCTTTCCTGGCTGCACCAATATTTTACCAATTAAACAATAATTTAGGTAGATAACTTTAAACAAATTTTCACCTTTTGGAGAGGATAACACCATCTATTTTCTGTTTACGCTAAGCCAACGATAAAAAAATAGTAGAGAAATTTGAATCCAGTGAAATACGCAACTTCAAGAAAACTAAATCCAGTGTGATAAAATGTCCTGAACATCCTCGCCTTGACAAAAGCCTAAACCGACATATCACACCACTCCGTACCTGTGATTTAATATTTCTAATTCTTATCCAAAATAATTTTTTATGAATTTCGCGACCCACTAATTTTTGCGAAATAAACACAAACTCGTGGGGGTGAAGAGTTTTTTAAAGAGGATTCATCATCCACAAAATTTGTAAAACAAACTCTGCTATGAGTATTTGGAGTCCAACGTTTACCCTTCTCATTTACACGATTAATAAGTCGAATCCAATTATCACGGCGAAAAGAATCTTTCTTTGCAGTGGGAAATGGGTATAATTTAAATGAAAGATCACAAGAACAATTTTTATAATACCATCATGGATTATAAAATTAATTAATTTTTATTTTTCAAGCGTTCTTGAACCATTTTTATGGCGGTAAATATAAGTAGTAGTCATTTCGCTATCAGTTTATAGATCAACAGGAAACCACTACAGAAAAAGGGACCTCTAATAACAAAACAGCTCAATATTTACCATTTCAATTTTTAGGCGGAAAGCGCACAGATATAATGTCCGGCAGCGGCACATTATCCTTCGGAGCAAGTTGGTGCAATCTTGTGTTAGCAAAAGCTGGAAACATTATAACTGCAACACTTGACAAGAAAAATGGATGCAACCCACCTTCAGTAAAAATGGTTTTGCAGAATCATTTTCCATCAAATAATTTCAAAACTGCCACTAAAATTTTGGATGGAGATTTATTTGGGGTAGGTTCATATCTTTTTTTGTTAACAAGCCAATAAACCAACAAAAAAAGAAAGAAATAGAAGAAGAAACATAAAGAAATACTAAATCCAACTTAACACTATTTCTTAAGGTCCAAAGTATCAAGATTAACACAGCCAATTTATTAGTGGAAATGAAGACAAAAGTTCAAAGTAACTTACCTTTCACTCTGCTTGGGTTATTGCCTATCGGCGGAGATCCTAACAAGCCAACAAATATGGAATTCTTGTGGTCGTCTCAGGAAGTTATGACTCTAACCAACTTAGGAATTAGCATAAATGGGGCAGTCACGCTGGGATCAAATAAGGCGGAGGTAAGAAAGTTAAAAAACAAGCAACCCTTTTGATAATCTTCTAAGCTTTGTCATTACATTTTATGGAAAGACATATAACGTTGCAGATATTGTTTGTACAAATTTGCGACGGATCTAATCACATCATCTTTTTCAACTGAGCGTCCTTGTTTTAAAAATTAAGGGGCAGGATTATTTCGGTCAACTTTTTAAGAGAGAATTTAGGAAAAGAGATATGTTGTTGCTTTAAAATTTAAAAAACAGTAAACCAAATTGGACAGTGAGTAAAGTTAATTTCAAGTCATTATCACAGTTACTATGTTTCCAAAAGATTTTTGATTATCTGACGTTTTTAGCTTATCAATTTATAACTTGCTAATTTGTTACAAGATAATGTAAAACATAAAATATCAAAAAAGGTTTTTGTGCGAGCTTGACAGAGTGTATAGAAATCGCACTTTTGCAGATCAGAATTTTGACCCGTTTATGCAAGTATATTTTAACTACAAATACAAACATATTTTTGGAGAAAACCAAACTAAAGTAGATTTAAAAATTCGGTCTGATATTTATCTGAGGGGTGATTACTGCGAGGGAAAAACGAAAACATTAGGAATTTTTTCATGTAATAAAAAAGAAAAAGTGCTACACAAAGATGCTTTTTAATTTTGGTTTTACAACGGTTATTTAAAAAAATGTACATTCTTTTACAGATCAAAATTGAAAAGCCGTCTGGTAAGCAACTATTTGAAATAAAGTCAATAACGTCTTCAGCTCCAATTAGATTATCTAATGTTGCAACACAATTCCGCATTAACCTAGCAGGTAAGGTTTTCTTGTTCTTGATGTTTTAAAACAAGCGAATGAGAAGTACTGGCTTGATGAAGTCCATATAATAATGTATTCCATTGCACAATATTAAATAAATAAAAGTTGCACAGAAATACAATACCACGAATCAAAAAATCAAGACACGTTTAACCAGTACATTAGATGCCATGCTTTCTATATTATTCCTTATTTTGTAAGGAAAACAAAACACTGTTTTGTCTAGATGACAAACATGTCCTTAAAAAATCCTTAGTACATCAAACAGTACAGATATTTCTATTGGAGCTTTTATTTGAAATTGCGTTTCTAAACTGACTTACTAAATTACTTTGTCGCAACACTATTAGTGCCACATATAATATTTTTTACAAAGTTATCGGTAGTTAAAATAAATAGAGCGCAAAAGCTAAAAAAATCAAGGCATGCAACACTAAAATTCACGACGCAAATTGGTTTTTAAAGATACATATTTATGTTTCAAGAAATGGCAAGAAATGGAGACAACTTTAAATCTGATTGGTTACCTGGAACACAATGGAAAGTTTGGACTGGCTATGGAGCATTCAATGCAGAAGAAGAATTTCAAATTGCCATTGAGCATGTCACTGCAAGTGGAGACAATCAACCTCTTGGACTTAATGGCGCTTCACTAAAACTTGTTCTGACCAGGTTAGGCAAAAATAGTGGCTTAATAGTATTAACTTGTACCAATGGCGTTATTAATGAGCGAAAATAACTTTTTTACTTCTTCAATGACAGGTTTAATGAGAAGGGAGGACAGGCTGGAGCACCCTTCGGCTCAATGTTTGTCAGGTTACCAACTGGTGCAGATTTGATGGAAACAAGCAAACATTTTCTATCAAAGAAAAACCTTGAAAAAATTCCACTGTTTAGCAAGCCGGCAGATCGTCCTTGGTGTATCACTGTAGCACCAAAGCAAGTAACTTTTATGGACACTCCAAAGTTACAAGATTCGGCAGGAATTCTTTGTGCAACACCTGAAGAAGATGAACAAGCTTGTTCAGGACCTGGTTGTAATATCAAGTATCCGGTTAGTATCAACTTTTTATAAAAAAAAAACTATCAAGTTTTTTAATATAGAATTATCTACCGTGAAGTCAAACAATAATGAATCACTTTTGCAAGGAATATAGAAGTTGTTTAATTTTTTGCATGAGCTAAATCTAGCAAAATATATAATTTGAAAATTATTGAACAAGTAAAATATCGAAGCATTTCCTTTGTTATCCTCTGAACTCCCGCCTTATACCTAAAATCAAAATGTTTAAATCCACCGCTAATAATCCCAAGTTTTGCATTACGCTTTCCCGTAAGTCCATCTAATGACATTATTATTTTTTGTGAATGAATATTTTTACATCATTTTAAGAATCTCTTAAAGCAAACTTTCCTATGAAAAAACATGTTAGGTTCTGGTTAAATAGAACGTAGTGTTTTACCAACGCAATCAGTATCACATCTGTCTTTTATTTCTTTTTTAGATCAAAACAAATGATACTTTGACCGAGTGCGGTGCAGTGCCAGATGAACTTCAAGATCTTCCCGAAATAGTCACTCTCGCGATGTCTATGGGTTACTCAAGGGTGAAAAATAGAATACCCTCCCGTTTTACCACACCAGTAAAAGCAACTCTAAATTGTATGGGCGTGACTGCAACACCAGACTTTCTTTCATTTTTATTCGGTAAAAACGGTGAAGAGCCAGTGTTTAAGTTGATAGACTTTGATTATACTCCTGCTGATAAAGACGACAAAGATTCAAAAACAGAATTCAATCTCGCCTTTGAATTAACATTGCCAGAAAAATACCGGACAATACCAAACACTCAAATAGGTATGTTAGAAAACTATATTTTATCTTGTATATTCCTGGTTGAAGAGAATAGCATTTTCTTAAAAAGTAAGATATGGCACGACACTGCATGAATAATTAAAGCTTACCCGAAACTTATTGCAACAAATTACAGGAACTATCAGCAAGGCTTATTTTCTCCTTTTTTTCTTACTACTTTAACAGGAAGATTTAAACGTATCCTTTTATATGCCAAAAAAGAAAAAAGGTTTTCGAGATCAGGTTAATATTTTAGCGTTTCAGACGTTGGAAGCAAGCATTTCAACAAACGATGATAATGGATGGGACTTTAGTGCGGCAACAACCATAAAGTTAAATGAAATTGAAGTGTCTGTTCAGCTTGAGAAATCTTCGAGTAACTGGGTGTTCACTATCGAAATACCTTCGATGACTTTACAAGACATCCTGGGTATTTTTAACAACATTCAATACACCAAAACAGGGGTTAGCGAGTTGGATAACTGGGGTATCAAAGATTTTAGATTCGAGTGGCATTTCGGTGGGACGACAATCGTAAGGTAATTCTTAATAAATTCTGAACTCGTATTTTTGACATAAAGAGCATTCTTTTTTGAATTATTAAAAAACCTTAAAGCGTTGAGAACTCGTTAAATACGGCAACGTTGTTAGATCTTGCAACGATGTCGTCACCTTATGATGTTACACGAACGTCATGTTACAATTTATTAGTAAAACTTTTCCTACAGTAAGTACATCTTCAGACTATATTTTTAACTTTCAAAATCTTAATTAAAGATTTTTTAAGTTCGAACAATGTAAATCCGTTAGAGTAGCGTTGATGCAACGTTGAACAACTTCGTTGTTGTAAAAATATCAGAGTTTAATACGTACGAACTAATAACACGTGCGAATATACTTTATTTCAAAAACGCAACTCACCGAACACACATTCGGAACACATATATACAAACTAAATATCATGTCACAAAACCACAGTTTTACTATCCGGTTATTTAACAATATAAAAGGAGAAGTATCCATTTCAAATGCATGACAGTTTTGTAACATTCAATAGAATTAAATTGATATTTTTAAAATAGTGGATGGATGAAATAAGAAATATAGTTGCATAATCTATTAAGAAAATGTAAACGTGACAAACTCCTGGAATTTATTTGACAAAACAATGTATTTTTTTAGGTTCAGTGGAAATCCAATTTTATTTGGTTATGATGGAGCACACCTTGAAGCCATATATTGGAAACCAAAAAATCCAGTAGCAAACGGCCAACCTACACATGCTTTTGCATTCGGTATTTTGTTTAAACATGTGGATCTGGAATGGATTTTTCAAAAGATAACTGGATCAAGCCAAGTTTCAGTAAAATGGTTGTCAAACTTATCCGCGGGTACGTAATATAACTTTTGTAAATTTGATCGAGGTCCGCGTGGTCCAGTGGTTATTAAGTTCGCTTTGTAATCACAAAGTCCGCACTTCTGTCTAAAGCGCAAGCATGTTTAGCCTTTACCACAAATACCGGTAAACCCTTGCGGTGTGAGGAAAATTGGATAGACAATGCGGTGTATACCCGATGTATACATTCCGAACACAGGACCTGCGTTGATAACAGTGTTTCCAACACTGAAGTGGCTTTACCCTGCACAAATAACCGGAACAATAATGATAAAAAAAACAACTAGTTATTTAACCCCGGGGAGGTATGCACTTGAAAAATTTATAAGATTTATTTCGCTTATCATCTGAACACAGTTTGTTGTTAATTGTAGAGTTGAAACGCTGATGAAGGAAATGTATAGGGTCATGTGCTTCTGATAAACAAATAAGGAGACCTCGAGACCAGTCATAGTTTTTTTAAAAATTCGTATACCTGTTGCCTTCATTGGATAAATGCTTTTGAATAAGGAGATATAGGCGTTCAAAAATTTTGCTGACGTCAACAAACGTCCACCAAAGTACAAACATTTTTTATCTAAAATTTTGTTTACCGTTGCTTCTATTACACAGCTATAGAGCTTAAAACGCTAATTAGGACAATGTACGAATAGTTACAGAGATATCGGGGTTTACGTAATTTTGTGATGACGTCATCAACCTCTCCATTTCAGAACGTATTCGATTTTAGGAAGCTTAAGTTTTTAAGTCATTTGGCCTGGAAATTATATAATGTAATGGATTTATTTATGAAAATAAGCTATTGACATTAAATCAATGCATTGCCGTAATGTAAGTTCACAAATCAATAAGACATTTCGGTATTTTCCAAGGAAAATATACACATGCAATTTGCCTGGTACAGACAGAAACATGGAAGTAGCCTATTAATACAGGCGATGACCTACATACAACTTATTCAGCTTCATCTCGTCGACTATCACAATCACAACTAATAATTCCGCATGTCCCGTTAATTAAACCTTGTTGAATATTGGTTTGTTTGTTTTCACATATCCGTACGCAAATTTGCTTATCAAGTAATTGATAATACAATTCAATGGACAAAAATTTACGCTAATTTGTCTTTTGTTTTGATGTTATTTATGATTAAATTTAATTTCCTTAACTTTGGTTTAAAAACAAAATTTCCTAACTCAAACATTTGTACAAAATTATATATTTTCCTTACTCCTTTGAAATTCCTACATCAAAAGTATGTCACGTAATTTAAAGTTCTTTCGAATTCAATAAAAAGATTGTGGTTCACAACTCCTTATAAAAATTTGATTTGTAAACTTTAGTTTTTGCTGTCAGCAATGCAAAGGGAAGTGTTAGTGGAACGGAATCGAGTGAGGAGGAAGAAGAAGAACCAGCAAAATCATCATCCAGATCCTCCTTAAAACTTAAAAAAAATGGCCAAAGACGTACAATACACATCAACAAATATCGGAATAGCACCACAGAACATTCTTTATATCAGGTAAATAGACATATCAATATCCGAAAAATGCAAAAATTGCCTCATAGTTAGATCTCCATAACCGAGGACAAGGTTAAAATGTTTTAGAAGAAGGATGAATCGTGCTACCTAATGTTGCTAAACGCGAATCGTTTAGGTCTCGGGCACATCTATCAAATACCTTTCAAAGTTTTAAAGGCTGATTATTTGTTCACTGACAAATGGAGACCTTCTTAAAAACGGCCCGTCCTTCAATATCTTTATTTGTATTTACGGTTATACCTTGCAAATTTCCGGGAGCAAGTTGTTTGTGAACAGGGGGTAAAATATCTAAATTAAATATATTTTTTTATCTCGTTCTATGTTAATTTTATTATCAAAAATTATGAATCTATATTATAATACTCGTATACGTCTGTCCGTCCGTCTGTCTGTCACGCAAAATGGTAGCTTAGCTGCGCAGGTAGCGAGACGCACGCAATGCGGCATAAAAAGGACGGGCGAACCCGATAAAACTTTGATGGTAATGACATGTGTAAAGTAAAATTGGAACCAGATGTGTAATTTTTAGATCAGAATAAATAATTTAAAGACCAAAATTGATATTTCACGGACCAGATTTTCATTCTTCTTTTGTCTATGATGACGTCCCATTAGGTGGTAATGACGCCATTACGCCCATTGTGATGAATTTCCAATGTGCCAAGTGTGATAGGGAAATCATTTGTAGTTCGTGAGTCATCTATAAAAATTTGACCGCGGGCACTTTGTGGCCCTCTACCCTTGTCAATTTCATTGAATGATTTGAATAACAAGTGATGTATATTTCGATCCAGAGAATTATTCCTCGTGTTAGAAGGCATGCATCATCGCAGATGGAATCGGATGTCTATAAGAATGAAATGAATATGAAAAAGGGCGCACTCGAAAAGGCAGCTTACCAATTAGCAGCAGAGGATGCATTGAAAAAAAAATCTGATGAAGATGAGCCTGATCTAGAGTTTTCCATCGATATGCCAGACACTGAAATTCGACCTGGTACGTGTTTCATATCTCTTATGGCTCAAATTTTCGATCCCACTCCATTTTTTGTTCGGTTTTAAAAATATAATTAGATACATATTCCCTAATTGTTATAATTTTAGGATTAACTTTCCTTATGACCTATCAACTACCAGGCGATACGGAAAATTGTCTCGAAAATGCATTATGTCTCTGGATGGCTAAGAATCTTGGATCCGACTTTTTTATCCAGCTGTCGGGATATATTGGCAAAAAAAAGATTGAAATATCGGCCAGAATTACAGCAGAGCTTAAATTGATCGATAAACCAGACAGTCAACTAATTTTTACAGACCTTATATTTCAAATAAGAATCGGACTAGACGATCCTGGGCTCAGATTGGAATGCAGACTGAAATACATCAGTAGCAAATTGTCACAAGAGCCGCTTTTCTTTTTTGGTGAGAAAAACATACGTTTTTGCAGTTCAAATTACTACTTAAAGGATGTGAAAGAAAAAATAAGAATGATTTTCTAAATTACGATATCTTAATTTAATTTATGGTAGTGTATAAATATTCGAAAAGAACTTAAACAATTTCTACAGGTTGGCATAATTTTTTTCCGCTAAAACAAAGAAAATTTGGGCCCGTCCATCATATTTAAGGTCCAATGTACAAAATGACTAATTTTTTTTCTAACTTTTTTGATAAGAACCAGTAGGAAGGTTTCGAAGTTATTTTTGGTTTGCAAAATAAGATATAGTCACTACTTCGTAAAAAAATAAACACTGAGAAAGGGATAATTGCGCATACAAAGCTTATTTTTTACATAAGTCACAAGATTATAAGAATCAAGAATAGCGCTGGGTTTCCTAGCTAACTTTCAGATACAATTTTAAATTAAAAATTTTACCATCGAAAAAATCTGTTTTTGTTCACACAGTTTCTACATCAGGCATTCCTCACCCTACTAAATAAATCAGCCAGTCAAAAAAAAAAGAAATTTGACAAATTATCGTATATATTGATTCATCAAATATAGTTGGCTGTTTGTTTGATTTCACATTTTCGTTGTAGGTGCAATTGAGATTGGGTTCACCGGATCGATCAGCCTAGAGTTTGCAATGGCTGGCATAATAGAGCAACCATTTGGATTTCCATACCTGGGTTTTGGAGATTTGTTCCTGTCTATTGGTTATTCTTTCGGTGCTCTTCCCTTTCCTAGTTTTGGTGAGATAGTTTTTAATATTATTATTTATTTATCTATTTTTATTTCTATTACTAACTGTAATCCCATTGAAGAAATACACCTAATATATAACCAATACATAAAGACTTTGAGACGTTGAAATTAAAAAAAAAATTATATTCTAAAACCCAATCGTGCGAGTCAAAGATGGTAGCTGTGTGTAGCGGAGAGTAAATGGACGGGAATTTCCATGGGTTGACAACTAGTTTTTATAAGTAATCGACTAATCAAACAGATAAATCGCTACATGTGAAGTGAGATGTATATTCTTTCCCAAGATTTGCCTTCACAAGGTTTATCTAAAAATGCTTAGTTACTAAAACCTTTGCCATTCTGTGCATATTGCTGAGCATATTAATTCTGTGGCAAAAACAAGCTTGAACAAAAAAGTATGGTAACATGGTATTGGAAAACAATTTAATCTTTCCCGATTGCAATTTACTTTCATATGCTATATTCAATTCAAGGGCAAGATTCTTTTCCAAATACGAATTAGCTTTCATTCTAACATATGAAGACCGCTCTAATGCATCTTAACGGATGTTAGATCTAAACATAGAATCAGAGACTATAATGTGACATAATCTTACGACTATCTGGTTTCTGTTAAAGTATGTAAATGTGGCCTCAAACTTGACCAATCTCGTTGTCAGGGCACTTTGCCTTAACAACACTTAGGGATGAGTATGAAACATGATCCTTGTCATTATGTGTAATCGAAATTTTAATCCCTCTTATAGAATTTGCAGCAACTTTATGGCTCGGCAAGTTAATCAAAAATGACCCAAATAACAATGATCACGTAATCAAAATCAAGGCAGGTTTCGGAGTTGATCCCAACAACCCCAAAGACTTCTGGGTGTATGCTCAGTTTAATATTCTTACAATCGAGGGAGTATGCAAGGCATTCCAATTAAATTGCAACATACCTCGTAGTATTGGTGATTTAGGATTCCCAGAAGGAGGAACGTTGTCGTACTCTTTGACAGGTATGTAAAAACGACGTATAAACATGTCTTTACGTAGGTCAATCAAGTATTTATTACTTTTTAACTTAACACAGTCAAGTCAACGCGAGCATAAATGCGTAGTTTCATTGGACATCGCGTCGTATTATTCCAATGTCTTAAGACAGGACTTTTATAACAAAAATCTTTTACTTAATGTAAATGTATAAATGTTTTGCGCAAAACTAGGGTTATTCATACCACAAGCATGAATAACCCTATTTCAACTGGGCTTTTATGGGCTCTTAACAGTTAAAGAGAATGACGCTTGCGCATCTGATCCCCTTAGGTATCTTGATTAAGAAACGCTTTTGACGTCAATGTTGCTCAGATAACGTCATCAAAATCCTACAATTGAACTGTTTAACTTAATCAAATAACGAAACCTGTTTCATTATTTTTTAATTTATGTTTTTCATTTTTTGACACATATATATTTTTTAGGTCTTTTGTATGATAATACTTTATGATAACAGTGATAACAGGTAAGAGTCAGCATAGGTTGCTGGTTAATAACATTGGCTTAGTAGGTGTTAAAGAAGCCAAGTGAGAGAACATGCTCTTTCGAAGAGTCTAGAAGTTGAAAGAAGATTTAAGCAGTTGGCCCACAATGGTCAATGTAATAGCAAAAATGTTGGAAGTACTTGGGCTACTTTAAAGAATTGTGTTCTAGAAGCTTCTGATGTTACCTGGTAGAGGATTAGTGATATTGACTAGTGTATAACAAGAAAGAGGAAAGTCTGGAAGGAGTGGAAGTCAGGTGGTAGTATGATTATCTACTTGGAAGCTAAGTGCCTTGCTCGTAAAGCAGTGTGCAAAGCAAAGTTAGAAGCAGGGAGAAACCTATTTGTAAGTAAGTTCAGAATCAAAGCCCAGCATGAAAAGGTATTCAAGATAGCAAGGCAAATGAAGAAGGCTAATTAAGTGGTTACAGGTAAAGAGTGTATATGTAACGATGAAGGTGTCTTGGCTAGTACAGAGAAGCAGAAAAGCATAGCTATAAAGAGTTATTACCAGAGCTTGCTCTGGAGTTGATTGGGATGATTTAACTTTGATGTAATAAAGAGGACAGCTATTCGGATCAACAAAAAATGGGTAGTGGAGATTTGCAAGGCTACAGAGGTGTCAGGTTTAATTGCAGAGTTAGGAAAAGCGTCTGTATATACTGGAGGTGAGCTTTCCACAAATATTGCCAATCAAATTATAATGAATAGTGCCATCCCGAGTGATTGGCAGTCGAGTGTAATAGTCAATTGCTTCAGGCGCAATGGTTATGCCTTTAAAAGAGGTAATTATAGACGGTTGAAGTTGGTTGATCAAGTATGGAAAGTTATTGAATGAGTAATTTATAACTTACTTAGGAAATTCATATAGATAGGATACAATTAGGTTTTGTTGCAGGGATTGGCGCAGATTGAATATTTTTATTCAGACAATGGCACAGTAATGCTAAAAGTCGTGTCAAGATTAACACGCAGCGATGAATTTAGCGTAAATGTACATCACGTTTCTAAACTAAGTCGTTTGTTTTTGTGGATAAAGTTCAGAACTGGATTAACTAGATTGGCATAGGGGAATCGATGAAAGGATTAATTAAAAAATGTGAGAGAAGTGAAAGTAAAAAGTAGAAGAGACAGAGTTAAGAGTTAATGCAGTAACGTCTAAAATCATAATTAGTAGCATTGAAGACAAGTGTGACCTTGTAGCTGAAAGTTTAGAGTGGTTGGTAATGACTCATTTTCTTTAAGACTTGTAAGCACCGGGTACATGCAAAGTTTATTGGTACTGCAGAAAGTTTAAAGAGCTGACATTTAGTTTGTATGTATGATTGATTATATGATTATGGCAAGGAACAACAGCTCGTTAGGAATTTAAAGTTAAGTTAATTAGTTAAAAACTTCTGTTACCTGACTGATATGTTGTGCACTGTAGGGATTGTTGGAAAAAAGTGTTACTTACAGAATAAGTTCTGCTTGGAAAAAGTTCTAAAAATTACTTTCTTTGTTGACTAGTTGATGCTTCTCGATTCAGGTAAAAGGTAGGTTGTACGAAGCCTGTGTGAGAAGTGTTATGTTGTACGGTAGTCAGTAGGACCAGTTTGAGAAAGAAAAAGAGTAAAGATAAGCTAAAAATCAGGCTGGCTGCTCGTAGCATTAGAGATGTTTATCAGGTGAGAATATTGAGTTAGTTGAAATGCTTGGAAAGAAAGGAGAAGGAAAATTGGGTAAGGAAGTGTAGAGACTAGGACAAAGACCATAGGTAGACTGAGAAAAGGGTTGGCAAAAGGTAATAAGGACGGAAGGAGAGTTTGAGTTTTAAACTAAATAACACAGTTTAGATCAGATTGCCAGAAGGATTAATATACCCTAATCAACCAGTGCTGCCATGGAAAAAAGGAAGTTAAGCAGAGAATGGTGTATGATAACAGATGATAACAGATGTCAATAAATTAGTGACAAAAAATTCACCTAAGATAAGTAAATAACGTATTTGTGTCAGTTTTTCCTAATTTATGCTTCAAAACAATAGTAAAAGTAATAAAAATTGTTCAAAAATATATGTATTGGTGGAGAGGGGATGCATGTGCCGTCAGTTGGAATAGGTTACTTTATGCTAACTTGATGTCTTCATAGGGATCACAAATGACGTCACACATGCCTAAAATAGGCCATCTTCCCAATTTCACAACTTCTTAAGCACTACTGCTAGAGCCTGGATTGTTGGTGGATATACAAAAAATTTATTATATGTAAAAAAAATTTTGACGAAGTTATTATTGTAGTTTGTGTCATTGGTACATGTTTAAATATTGCATTTAAATATGTTCGAGGTTAGGAATACAATACATTAACGTCCTTGGAATAACAAAGGATGCCATTCTCTGGGTCGTTAATTCCTTCAATCTTGTCTATAATTCATCCCCAGTTCCCATATATTTCCTTAGCAACACCTTAGTAACTACCTTAACGAACACGCATGTCATATAAGTAATTTAATAACCAACATTCAAACATGCATGTCAATATTTTTTAAATTTGTATAAAGCTACCCCCGTCTGAGAAATTAAACACACTCCCCCCCCCTGAAAATGAAATAAAAACTATAAAAAAAGTCACAAAAGTTCAGCGCTTAATTACATGCGGATCAAAAGTCAAGTCCAGTCATGGACATGAGTCTGCGGACACTGTTTGCTTATTTATTTAGCAAAAAGTATACCAATTATCAATTTGGAAGTTCAAGCTGGTTTTTTCTTAAAAGGAAAGATTAAAATTTTTGATATCGAAGTTTGGGGTCATATACTTGTTGGTCCTGAAGGCTTTGATATTGATGTCCGGATGGCACCGCTTAATTGGGTAGGCGGACTCATCAAGGTGCAACGAAATTCAGAAGATAGCGAAAATGGTCCGATTTGCGTAATTAAAGCAGGCGGGGTATGTAGAAATTACTATAATTTTATTATACATGCAACTAGTTAAAGAGTGAAGGACTTTGTTATTACGTGTGCGCTCAGTAGAAGCTGAGTGAATACTCCAACATAATTAGGGGGAGGACAAAGTTACTGTGTATGTCTTAATCTACTGGGGGGCTGTATGTAGCTCCCTTTTTTGTTATTTTTGTATTTGCATGCGCTCCTGCATAGAATAAGTTTTTTTCAAGTACACATGATCTAGCAAAAAAGCTATAAAAATAACTAAAACAAATTGCGCTATAGCAGGAAACTGCAGTCGAATGGAAAGGAATCTTTGAAATAGTTTTCCGCATCCCTCTCCTTAATTGTTGTTCATTACTATAATTTCAACATCGTTGTGCCCCCTAATTATTACGGCAACTTCATCAACAAGGCAAAATGTTCTGGAAACGAGGTTACTATATTTTGTCACATTTAATTCGAAATAGGACGTTTTTGAAGTACATATAGAAGGATATGCTGAGGTTTTGGGAATATACGGTGAAATAAAGATACTGGTCAGTGATACAGAACTCGAATTCAAAGTTAGCGGTGTAATGTGGCCTGGAATTTTTGAAGCATCAATACATCTAAGAGCATCGTATGGAAGCATAGACACTCTAAGTTTTTCAGTAAGTACATTTCCAATTCATGCTAGTTGAACAGGTAGTTCTTCCTATATTAGCCTTCTCATTCTTACACCTTTTTTTATAAGAACCTAGTTCGTAAGAACGCTGTGGCTAAGATTTTATCAAAAAATAAATATATATTTTGAGAACGTATAAGATGTGAGAACAAAGTAATGTGAAGCTAGAATTACTGAGGGATAATTATTTTACACTGTTTATCCGTTTTTTTACCAGCATGGATGCATGCTTTCACAATGAAATTACTTTAACATCAAATATTCCTTCCAGCCTTTAAAATAATTATCATTATTCGTAATTAGCATATACTCTTAACATATACGCTTCCAGTTTAGTTTCTTGAAATATTTAAATCAGTTTGTTTTCCTCAATTTATTCGAAACAACCTAACTATACAATCTCATGTGGTCCTCAAGATATTTATGTAAACAGAGGTTTCAGCAAAAAACGAAGATACGATTTTTTTTCATTGTAGATTTAAATCAAATTATGAAAATTTATCTTAGATTCGTGCAAAATTTTGATATTTTTTAGATTGTCGTGGAAGTTAAAACGAGTGAATTTATTAAAAAACTCAGAAAAGCAATAATTGAATTCTGCGACAGAATAGGAAAGAAAGCGGAGACAGCTTTTAATAACACAAATAAAGCTTTTGCTGCCGCTCAAAGCAAAGTTGATTTAGCCAAAGGAAACGTTGCCAGCTGGAGGGGTGATGTCACAGCATGGCAGGATAAATTAAGGGCGAGACAGGCTGAACTCGAACAAAAGAAGAGAGAAATGCAGACAGATTGCAGACAGAAATGTCCTAAAGGTATGCTTTAAATAGTTTCAATATTGTTGAAATATGACACGACGTATCACAAGCAATTATAAGACTGCTTCTAAAAAAGACATACGTAATATGCAAACGGATTTAGGAACCAAATTATTTTGTCAGATCCAAAATCATAATTAACGATAGCAGTCTTAGAAGACATCAGCATACCTTCTTTTCCCGATTTCCCCGACCTTAGACCTTAGATTTCTGCAATGCAAACATGCCAGTACCATATTTTTAACGTTGTTTACCCTGGCTTTGATTCTGGTTATTTTGCAACTACAAGAAATAGCCAAAAACAACATTTGCCAATGTTCAGGATCTTTAAAAAAATAACAACAGGAAAACTCTTGCGGTTTTACCACTTGTAGAACCACCGAGTAGAACCTGGATATCTTACCAAGGTCTTTGAAGGCGAATACATGGCTGCTTTTGTTAAAGTCGCAAAAAATCGCTTTTTTGACTCAAATAAAAGTTGATCTGAAAAAGATAGCTTGTTTACCCTATAGGGTACAGGAATAGGCACCAATTTTTGAACTACTACTGACAGGTACGATAATTTTATCAGCTGTTATGCAATTTGTTTCAAGGGATTTTGGAACACTAAAAATTCAATTCCACATGTCGGACTCCTCTAATTTTAATGGATAGAAAGTGATTGCACTTATAATACCACGATCCGACCCTTACAGAAGCCTCTCTAAAACGTGCAAAACAATTAGCCGACACTCTAGTAAGCGGATAATTTTTTTTCGTTCCACGGATTAACTTGTCTACTGGAAAATCTCGGCCACGGTAAAAAATTCAAAAGTTTTGCTTTGAACATTGCGGAGTAACAAAGCGAGCTAATGATGTTTGTCTTGAGTAACTCAAGTAAATCGAACTTTTGGCGAGAAAAGAATTATAAGCAATTTAGACAATGGACACCCAAATAAAAACGACAGAGACATAGCTAAATAGTATTTGATAGCCAAACTTTATTCTATATAAGCACTTACCTGGCTCGATCAAATATTTGGTAAAAAAAAATTTAAACCTCCTTGGACCTAGCAAGCTAACTATTTTCTTCTAAATTCTAGATAGCCAGTTAAAGCAGTAACAATGGATATAAAACCTTTTTAGAGGTCTTAGTTATCTTATTTAGTATAGATAGATACAAAAATAGACCGTCCTGTTGTCTCTACTTTCTTATCAAAACAAAGTTTTAATTTTTACTGTTATATAATTTGCTTTGGAGACCTTGAAAAAGAATGTTAAAAAATAATGCATTGTTTTTGAAAAATACCATAAAAAAAAGTGGTAAATCCTAAAAACACTATAATTCATACCTCAAGTAAATACGAGTTGAGATAACCTATAATTCTCGTCTTTATTTTCGTATTAACGTGTTTCATAATTATAAAAAAAAAATAGACGTAATGTTTCAACAACACATGTTTAAAGTCATTCATCAGGACAGTCGCCCAGTGTATTTTCCTTAATGGAATATGTCCTTATGTTTATAGTGTGCTTTGGATTTTTGGATTGGAACTCAAAATGCTGGAGGTTTTGGGGTCATTGGGTTGGATGTCTTTATTGGAACAGCTGTTTCAGAATGATTGATGATATCTTCTGTTTGGCTGGATGCGAAATAAACAAGTTGTGGAAAAAATTTCTTGTGTGGGTGGAGCAAATCGGACTCAAGGTACGTGATGAAGACGTAATACGGAGCTTCCGTGTGTCTATCACTTTTGCAAAGTCGATTATATTTTTCATAATTTTCTTCAATAAAGTCTATAAAACATCACCTATAAAATTGTTCTGTAATTTACCAAAAAAGGAAATTATATTAACATTGCAGCCATTACAGTGCACTTAAACTTTGAGACTTTATAACTTGGAAGCCAGATGGTGACATCAGTCATTTTTCACTGCGTGGGTAACTAGGGACCACCTAGGACCAATTGGGGTAAATTTCCCAAACCGAGGTCCCCCAATCTGTTTCGGAATGGACGGGTTGACGACGTCATAAAAACCCCTTTAAATCTCAATATCTTTCCAACCGTTTGTCAAAAGTACATCATCTTATACATTTTCTTGATCAGCGTTTCAAGATCTAACGTGGAAGGCAATAAGTATACAAAATTCTAGAGAAACTTTTTTGCACTTTGGTAGGGACTTTTTTGCCGTCAGCAACATTTTTAAACCTTTATATCTTCTTCTTAACCGTTTGTCAATAACACATGATCCTATACATTTTCCTCAGCAGTATTAAAGAAAGGCAACGGAAAAACTAATTTTCTCAATTTCTTTTTTTCTATATGCACTACTGACGCGAAAAAAGCCCCTAAAAAACCTTTTTTGATCGCTAAGTGGATTTTTCCACATGCCTTATCGAGTAGTATATTAATAAAAAGTGCGTGTGCAGTCATAGTGGATGTGTTTATTTTTCTTTTAAGCCACCGAATAAAGTACGTCGTATTTGTTAACTGCCTAAATATTACGGCACGATGCCAATGTATTTATACTGACGTCAAAACCTTTTTTAAATTAGCGAAGCCACAGCATTGCACTTTTATGTTTAAGGCGTTATATCTTAAAAACGGCTGGAAATAACTGACTTCACCTTCCGCGGGGGTAAATAGGGGCCACCGAGGACCTAATTGGGTAAGTTTTCCAAAGCTTGACCATACCACTCGTTCCGATGACGTCTTTGAAATATTTTTAAACCCCGGCATCTCTTCAACCAATCGTCAAAAGTACACGATTCTATAATTTTTTTTGCTCTGCAAAAAAGAGCCAACAGTTAAACAATTAAAAAAAAATTAAAAATTTGTACATTGGTTTGTCTTTGCTGACGTCAGCAATATTTTTAAACCCTTATATCTCCTTAATCGTTGGTTGAAAGTTCACGATCCTATATATTATCTTGATCGCCTTTTTAAGCTGTACACATTGAAAAAAAACAGGCAAATAAATTTCTGATTAAATTTTTATTGTTCTTCTGCCTAAGTGGATTTCTGCACGTTCTTTATCAGCTAGTACTAATTAGTAGGCTAAGTGTGCCCCGTGTATCTGCAACAGGCAAAGTGGACGTGTCCCTTTTTTTTGGTGTCGCCGAATAGCGCATGTATCAAATGGTAATCGACAAGTAAACCGTCGCGATGTTAACTTAAGTTAACAAAGCCATTCCATTGTTGTCGAACCATAAAATAACCCTTGGAGCTCAATATATCTGCAATTGTTTGTCAAAAGTACATGATTTGATAAATTTCCTTGATCAGCGTTTTAAGATCTGTACGAAGGCGACGGGTATACAAATTTCCAAAAAAATTTTGTATTTTGGCGGGACCTTGTTGACGTCAGCAAAATTATCAAACACTTATATCTCCTTACCATTCTTTGAAACCACATGATCTTACACATTTTATATTATGATTCTATACAATACATAAAGGCAACAAGTAATTCTTTCTTTTATGTTTTTTTAACTAACTGTGGAATACCGTTTCTGAATTCGCTGGTATGTCTTCCTTGCTGGGGCAATTTTCTAACCCGTTTCGAATTTTATTTTGCTTATGCAGACGCAGCTGGTCGGCTTTAAAGGTTAGGTGACATTCGTTCAAGAGATGAAGTGAATGGTTGAATGATTTTCTAACTCTTCTTTTCATTTAACATTTTCCTCGCCGTCGTTATTTTATCTTGACTCTTTCTGCATAATAATTTTTTTTATTATCCTTCGCTTTTTATGTACTTTTAACAACGTTCTTTGCTATTTACATACAGGCGGGTAAAACGTTTCAAAACTGAATGTTGACCTGCAAACTTAGAACGTCTCTAAGTTTTCAATAAACTGTCGCAAATATGAATCTTTCTAAAAGAAATGCAGTTGCAATTAAAATTTTGCTTAAAGACGAGAAATACAACAAAGAGTTTAATTAATTGATTTATTCTTAGATTGCACTTGCATTGGGTGACATAGCGAAGGGATTGCTAACAATGGTACAGGGGATACTTGATTTAGCTAAAGAAGTTATAGAATTTGGAAAAAAGCTCAAAGACTTCGTTGGAAAAGTTGTACAGGGCGCCATCAAGGGATTAAAATGGATAGCAGATAAAGCCCTTGATATTTTTGAACTAAGGTGAGGTTTTAACCTACAAACTTTCGTGCCTGATTCCATAAGCTTTAATCGATAATTAGTTATTCGTTAATGTTTTAGAAAGCTGATACTTAGAGCAAAAATGGATTCAGATTTTAATGCTTGCGTTGGTTACGAAATTGACGTTACAATTTTTACTAAAAAAGTCGAAGGCAGCGGTGAGGCTTGTCTGAATTTAGGATTTATAAAATCGTTAGTTGGCAGAGTAACTGATGGCGACGGTTCTCCATCAGAATTAAAAGGTATGTATTTATCACTATTTTTTTAAGGTTAAGGAACACGCTGCAAAAAAAGATGAAGCTTTCAAGACCTAACAACTTGTAAATTAGAGTGTTTATCAACCATTCCGCACAATTGTTCATTGACTTTTTTAACCGTCCCTTTCTCATGCTGGAAACATTCATAGGTATCACGAAGACGGAAAAAAATCTGGAGGAGGCGGAATCGAAGAAAATGGCTTTAGATGACGCTGAAAAGAAGTTAGAAAGTGCTGAAAAGGACGCAAAGAAGGAGGTGATTTGAAATGTTTTTAATGTTTTTGTATTACTAATCAACCTGTACTAATTAATTGGAGGTTCTCAAGATTTCTAAAGAACCATGAAGAATTGTTTTAATTACCCAAACTACAAAACATCCTAGATTTTCATGAATTCCAAAGTTGTAGGGGAGGAAGCAAATTAAAGTTCCATGCAGCGCTCACGTTAACTTCTTGTTGAAGCATGCAAATGGACGATTTTTCCATATTTTAACGCAATTCGTAATTATGTACTGAAACCATACCAAGCAGGAGGAATATGATCGAGCACTACTTGAAGTTGTCAAATTAATGCAAAAAAAATCAAAAAAAAATCATTTTCGCGAATCAGTTATGTTTGTCGAATATAACCATTTTACGATTTTTTTGCAATTATCTACTAGTGCTTTTTTCTATTTTAATTATTACTAGTGATCGACATGGAATCTGCTCACATCATTAGGCCTTTGACAATTATTTTTGACTGCTACAAAAACGAATACTATCTATTAACAGGTGGCAGTCCATTTAAAGCTCAACAAGAACTACGCCAATAACCTAGAAAGTGGTCAGCTGTTTAAAGAGAAAAAAAGAGACAATTAAAAAACAAAAATTTATAAAAATGTTGAATGGCCTAACATATTACATCTTACAGCCTTCATATTTTCTAGAAGCAATTTGTTAGTAGGTAGTGTTAATTATATCAATAATTAGTTCAACAAACTGTTCATATTAAACGAAAATAAAATGTCATTTTGTTAGCTCGGAGTTCTAAAATTAAACGATGCTGATCCTTTTTTTCTGTTGTGATATATCACTGATTTGTATATTTTGCATATCATTTAACCAAAAGGTAGGTGCTGAAACGGCAAAGACATACGATGAAGAAATGAGGAGGAAAAGGGGTACCATACCAAGTCCAGAGACTATTGCTTACATAAATAAGCTGCCAAAACGCATAAAAGTTCCGACTAAGGAGGAAATGCAGTATATCAGAGCTGCAAATGAGCCTTTGCCGGATCACAATGCTAGAAGTAAGTACAGTATATACTGCAAACCCTCTTGTAGAAAGGCCTCAACTCCCTCAGATTTTTGTAGCAGCCAGAAACGAAAAATCACTTTATTATAGGTAAATAAATAAAGTATAAATACATTGTTTACTTTTTAAATAAAATCTTTTTATTTGTTTTTATTTGTTGTTGCTGTTGTTGTTTTCTTTGTTTGTTTGTTTGCTTGTCAAAGATTTCATTTCTCTCCGTAATGTTAGGTTTAAACAAACAATGCTTTATTTAAAAATAACCATAAAATATTTTCAGAGGAAGAGATTATTTCTGCATTTCAATCCCATCCTTGGTTCAACTCCCAAGAGATAACACTGCTTGGAACATCTTTACCGCTAAAGGATGACACGGTTCCTGGATCAAAAAGAACAATTCTTGATTTCGGTAACAATTTCTTTCCTCTTCCTGTAGATTATAAATTCATTCAAATAATAATATTACAAAATCTTAATTTATATCTTTAGAGTCGAGTATGAATCCGTGTGAACGGATGAAGAGAGCTATCCAAAATTACGAAGGTCTTACAGACGGATTGATAACTTCAGCTGAGTCGCTTACACAGCAAAAGAAGATGTTAAATGACACAGTACGTGAAGAAAGAAGCAAAATTGACAGAATAAAAACAAATATTCAAGACTTAGGTAGTGATTTTCTTAACAGTGGTTCTACCCATCACGTCATTTGCAGTTAAAAGTTTCTTCTTTTCACTAGAAACTTTTTGTAAAGGTTCGGAAATTACGCATAAATTTGCGTTTAACCTATCCTGTTACATTTAAACGAATAAAATATAGTAACTATGTGAGCGAAATTAATTTTCATCTCTGCACAATAAACAACCAATCACACAATGTGTAACAGTCTTCATTTCTGTTGTAGAACGACATCGGAATTTGACAGATGAAGAAAGAGCAGATGCATATTTCTGGTACAACAAACTTGATCAAGGTATTAAAACTAAATTAGCAAGAAATCAGACTGATATGTTTACTTTCTTTTTTTTCCAAAGAGCAAGTAAAGGTAGATGATAAAGTCATAAAAATAATGAAAAAAAATGTTTGAATCATCGTTAATTGAGTTTTTACGCTAGTAAAAAGGATGGATTATGATTTTTTTCCTATTTCTGCATGATAAACGCCAGCATTAATCCTCCTACGGCAAGACCTGCCGTGTTATTTAATTGTCATTTTCACTCTTTTTATCATTCTACGTATCTACTACGTTCTAGGGTTAACTGATTTCACGAAGCGTTCGGAAGAGGCGATGAATAAACAGGACTCGTATGCAGTATCCGTTCTTCGAAACCAACTGAACCATATGCTGAAAACAGAGAAAGGATCAACAGTGCTGGAATTCACAGATTTGATCCATCAGAATGCAATGAAAGGTTACAAGCGTTCTTTCATTCCCAAACATGAAAGTGATGATGGAGAGAAAACGCTTCTGTACATCAAAAGGGTAAGATTTACTTGGAATTTTGGTTAGCCGAATTTGATAACATAATTTCACTAAATTAGTTATCAAGAAGTATTATTGAACACAACCCTAAGGGACAAAAAGGTTTTAAAAATCGTGTAATATTATGCGAATGTGGTGTTAATGCTATGTCTCGACTCAACAAATGTTATTCATAGATTTTTCTTACTAATCAACACAAATCTATTTTAAGAAAACGATTGATAATTTGTATGTTTTTTTTTTGCTTTTTTAGGATTTGAAAGATGTACTTACCAATACCGACGTCCTTCTAACAAACCAGGGTGGTCGGCTGAACGTTCTTCGAAACAACATTCAGTCCATGAAGAAGTATGCCGAAACATGCGAAAATAAGTAAATTGTTGATCTTCTGGCAAAAGAAGTATAAAACAAGAATATTGCAAAAAAAAAAGATAACGAAATTTAGTGTAAAATTAACGTTATTTCATTAAAAAAATGTTGTTGAAGAAAATTGTAGTTATTATCAACCATCAAGGACGTACATAAGGTGTATTTAACATCCTTAAGAAAAAGAGGGGAAATGCTGTCAATAGTTAATAAAAATATAAAAATATTTACTTGATCAAGCATAGGCTAATTCCAATGGAAAGTTATTCTCATGAAGGTATAAATGACAGGAGAAATAAGTCCTGTTGTTAAAATGTACTTGCATTTCGCGCTACAGGATCGTGTATTTGCATTTCGCGTTACAGGATCGTGTACTTGCATTTCGCATTACAGGATAGTGTACTTGCCTTTTGCATTACAGGATCGTGTACTTGCATTTCGCGCTACAGGATCGTGTATTTGCATTTCGCGTTACAGGATCGTGTACTTGCATTTTGCGCTACAGGATCGTGTACTTGCATTTCACGTTACAGGATCGTGTACTTGCATTTCGCATTACAGGATCGTGTACTTGCATTTCGCATTACAGGATTGTGTACTTGCATTTTGCGCTACAGGATCGTGTACTTGCATTTCACGTTACAGGATCGTGTATTTGCATTTCGCGTTACAGGATCGTGTACTTGCATTTCGCATTACAGGATAGTGTACTTGCCTTTTGCATTACAGGATCGTGTACTTGCATTTCGCGCTACAGGATCGTGTATTTGCATTTCGCGTTACAGGATCGTGTACTTGCATTTTGCGCTACAGGATCGTGTACTTGCATTTCACGTTACAGGATCGTGTATTTGCATTTCGCGTTACAGGATCGTGTACTTGCATTTTGCGCTACAGGATCGTGTACTTGCCTTTTGCATTACAGGATCGTGTACTTGCATTTCGCATTACAGGATCGTGTATTTGCATTTCGCGTTACAGGATCGTGTACTTGCATTTTGCGTTACAGGATCGTGTACTTGCATTTCGCGTTACAGGATCGTGTACTTGCATTTCGGGAATCAACTTCGCAACTGTCTTAAAAATTTCTTTTTGAATAGTTAATAAAAATATAAAAATATTATTTTCATATTTTTTCTTCTAACCACCAAGAATCAAACTTTGACATAAATTAATAAACTTTGACATAACTTAACAAGTTTTGAAATAAATTAACAAACTATGACGAAGCAAGAATCAGGCTGAAACTTAAAAGTAAAGTAAGTTTTTGCAACAGACACTAACATAAAGTATTACCAAAATATAATCATAACATTTGATTAGTTAATTTTGATCAGCAGAGAAACAATAATAAAAATACTTACCTTAAAACTTGCTGATATTTTTCCTTCCTGCACCGTGAAAATACTTTTGAATATTCGAATAAATGAGAGATTTTTGTTCAATAGAGAAAATACGTTAGTTCAAATAAACAAAGGTTTTTAATACGTCCCGTGTCAAATAGCGGAGAGGATCAAGGGAAAATCACCTTTAAAAAAATCGTAAAATAATCAATTCAAAAGCATAGTATGGTGGTTTTTATCCTGGAGTAGGACGCGATTACAATAAAAGTAATCGTCTTCGTGCAATGATCTCACGTCGACGTTCTCCTTGTAAACTTTACTTGTATTACCCGTACTTTTCCGTCCTTGTTCTTAGACCTCATCCCAGGGATTGAATTATTTTTAATAGAAATTAAAATTATAGTTTTATTCATTACTTACTAAAAAATACAACTTTCATAAGCCGACACCTGTGCTGTGCACGAACATGGTTACTTCGGGATAATATATATACAGAATCTTGTCTTGATTATTGAAATAAATGTAATTTTAAATGAAATTTTACGGACGTTATGTTTTTAATAAGAGAATGTAAAAAAACAAAATCAAGCTGTTGCTGTACCAATGACGTAAATATCTCATGCTTTGACTATGTCAACCCTTTAAGGAGGCAGCAATATCATAGATAAAAAAACTAAAAGTCACAAGTAGTCAAGGGAAAAAAGGAAACATTACTCTCAAAATCATAATGGTCACTGGAGTAAGCTATAAGGTGTAATACACAATGTGATGTAAAGAATATGAACGGTCAAATAACCCATAATCACGTTAAAACGCAATGAAGTAAAAAAGTAAAACAAAATAAGAGAATTCAAGTTAACGGTTTGTTTATATTTCGAGTTACAACAATAACAAAGGATATATTTATCCAGAAGTTGTGCGTTCATTGAAATTAAACAATATTTTAGTTGTGTTGCATCCCTAAGTGGATTTTTAAATCTTCAGAAACAGAAATGCAAGATTTGTCAAAGAAACAGTTGTGCTTTAATAGACAAGACTTAATGAAATAAAAGAATCAACCTTTCTACAAGCCTTCGGGCTGTTTACATTTTAACTCCTTCTTACCTTTGTCGAAAATATGTGGTACGAGATAAACAGTAGGAGAATTCTCGTCCAATTTCTTATTTCCAGAATACTTTGTTCACATCAAATTTGGGAAAACCGCTTGCAATTTATGCATGAAATCTTAAAAGTCATTCTCTGAAGAAATATACAAAATCTCAAAATATTTAAAATCGCAATTTTAGCTGCACTAGCCATCTTTCTTATTTCTCGTCATTTTTTTTTCATACTGCATCATCGCAACGCAGGTTACAACCGGACTCGATTAAAATATATGAATAAGAAAATCTTTTACTACGAAGCATCAGTTTAAAGACCCTAAACTTTCTGTAAATCAAATAATTAGACTAACTACAAAACTTCATTTTTTAAATTTTGCTGTCGACACCTATTGCACTTCTTTTTGAAAATGACTCACATGTGAACACCAAGGTGTTAAAAATAAATATACTGTAAATGCGCAAAATAAATAATGGCTCAATATTAATAATAACATCAGTATTAGTCATCGCACTGTACAGAGTACAATGAATATTCTTCGGGTCTAATAGTTTTGTATAATCATTGTCAGAATGAGAAAAATACGTCGTTTTGTGCGAGGCTTTAGTGTGATAATTCTAATGATGATGATGATTCCAAAATCGAACGACATGTTCTTTTTATCAAAAAGTTTGTTGAAATTTCAATCAAAGGCGGAGATAATTAAAACATTTTTAAAGTATTAGACAATTATCAAATTACCTGTAGTATAAAACAGGTGACGATAATTTTATAGTTAATAACGATGACCAATAATGAAGTAAAACGAGAAAGAAAACAAACAAATTAACTTAGCGTTAATATATATACATAAGGAATTTTGTTAGCCTAGGTTGTTTCTTTTGGAAAATTTATGTTTCTTATGAAACTGCTTTGTTATCTTTTATTAATGATCTTAATTCCCACTATGCAGATTATCCTAGTATTTTATAGATCCGTTCAAAAACGAGAGAAAATTTTTGTTTTTTACCTGTTGTTAAACCTAACGAAGTTGTGATACTTAGTGATAATTCCAAAAGACAAAAAGTCAGTAGGCAAATTCCAACGAGAATAATTCAGATACTTGCAGACACAATTTGCTTGCCTCTTACAAACTGCATAGCACCCAGCATGCGCTATTCCGACACATTTGTAAATGACTGTGGTAATGGGAACTGTTCTAATGGATTTATGAAAAGCATTTGCTTCCATAGATCATGTCCTTTTGAACTCGAAATTAGCTGCATATGGCTTCAATAAAAAAAGTCACCTCTTATAAAGAAAGTAAAAGTTTGCAAAGAACTAAAATCTGTTCCTGTTTTAATGAGAGGCTATCAATTGTTTTGGCGTTCCACAATCAGTTCGCATCTTTTTAACCTTTAGCCGTAGCTCAGTAGTTATAACTGTAACACTTTGTGCGGAAGACCGGGTTCAATTCCCCTTGACAGCGATTCATTATAGGCGAGTGAATGTTACTATAGCGCCGGATAAACCCAAACCATGTGAGGGTAATTGGGGAGATGGCACACTGTGTTCGCCGTTGAAAGTTGCAGGAAGTTGTCTGGTAGAGCGTGAATCCTAATTGGGTGTGCGTAGCTCAAAATTAGCATCAAATATTCTAGGACTTCCTATCTAAGCCATGGCCCAATTAGACAGGGATATCCCTCGATATTTGTGAGGCTAACCATGTCAAATATGCACATCTTTTTCTCTTTCTATCTCATTGCTGACCTCCAGCTACTTTAATAAACATGTTGGTCTGGTTTATGCAGTCTTTTTTCCTCCGAAACCTATCCGTTATATTTTGCGCAGCAAATAGTCTGGTATTGCCATATACAAGTTTGATACTATTTGGTAGTAGAATTCTTTATACCTGACATAGTGAAGGCTTCTCAGTCCGGTAAGAGTTTCAAAAAGACTTTACCTATTAGATTTCTGCACATGTACATGCTCAGCCAACCTCGTCTCCAGGGTTTTTGCCTTCTTTTTTTTTAATTGTTTGTTATATTTTCTTCTGTTGTTTTTTTTCTTTTTTACTTTAGTTGGTGTATATTAGTATTTATTATTTACTATGTTTAACGGTCTGATAAATGAAATAAATAAAAAATAACATCGTATTTGCATGTCACTGACGGACAAAAAATTGTTGTTTACATATACGTATACATGTTTTGACTACGTTTAAAATTCTCTTCAAAAGTCGAATATTTTTGTTAAACATTTGTTGCTTTTTTCTTTCACCCGAACCTCCTGGGAATTTTGTATTTATGTCTCTCCTTACCAATGACGTTGGAGATATTTTTCGTGTTAACATTAATTATGCACAAACATTACCTGCAATTTAATTTATTGCTACGCAGTAACAGGATGTAATAGGTGCAAGGTGACAAAAACATGCCGAAAACAGTTCGGTTAAATTTTGCCATACTGTAAATTTGAGGGTCCTGGGTCTCGCGTGGTCAAAGTCCTGGGTCCCGAGTCCCACTTTTCTAAAATTGTAGCGGCTTGTGAGGCGCGTGTTGTGCGTTAAGTCCTTGACGGTCCGTATTCTCATGGATAGTCCTAACGATAAAAGATTACCAATTTGTAAAACCACTTCTTTTTGGTGAGTGTGATAAAAAATATTTTTGTATTATTTAGCACCTAAGGATATAGCATCTATACTCTTACAAGTTTCCACTGGAAGCGTCTATTTGACATTTGTTTTCTAGTCAGATCAGCCAGAGGGAGATTAGATAAGATAAGATAATGTATTTCACATGTACTAAGTTATACATAATATGTTTACTCGAGTTATGATAAATAGTTCACATATGCATACTTCATATATTGCTCTTTAAAAATAGCAAAATAAGATAAAAAAGTAAAGTAAAATAGAAATAACTCTGGTAAAAATCTATGATAGTTTTCTGTTTTGAAATAAATAGCTAGCTACAGTTTTTTTTAAAAAATATTACCACTTATCTGTTCAGTCATCGTCATTGAATAATATAATTATTATTATGTCATGAACAAGTGAGTTTATTCTAGGCTACGTTTCAACAGCTACAGCTGTCATCAACAGGCAATTAATCCAAATTTAGTTTTTTTTATCATTGTTGATATTATTTTATTGTAACTTTACACGGTAAATCAAGACCTCCCATTAAACATATAATAATCAACACATACGTCGTTCTTGAAAGAATCCTTCTTACTTTTCTTTCTTTGAGGTAAATCATGGATGTTCTTCAGCAGGCCTGGAAATTTGTGGAGTCTAGGGAAACGATCCATCATTATCGTGATTTAAAGCTGACGGAAACAATCAACACGTTTTTTTTGTTTCCGCGGAGTACACCTTGCGGAAACGATATCGCCCTAGTTAGTGACAACTTGGAGGAAAGAATACGGAAGGAGAAACAACTTCATTTCTGTACGCTTTAAATGTATTGAATTTTCTATTGTTTTTAATTTCAAAAGAATCAGTGCGTGAGGTGCTCGACCGAGTCTTTTTCGCAAAAAAATGATTAAATTCCATATTCTCCTTTAATAGGAGCTAACTTTTTTCTATTGATATCTGACTGTAACACGCTGCAGGGACGTGATATTTGTATGGAAAGTGTGCCTAATATAAGTCGGTAAACATTGCTGTTAAAAACTTCAACAATACGTTTGGAAATAAGCGTTTAACCATGATATTAACCTATTCTTGCAGGCTTGAGTATACCACTTTGATCATGAAAAACAATATAGATAGATATGCGCCGGACGTGTGCCGACAAAATGTGTGCTGGATTAATGTTTATTCTAACTAAAAAAATAACTTCTTATAACAGAACGTCGTTTTAAAACGAGATATAAACTTTTTCTTTTTGTTTACAAAAGTGTGGAGCATGTGCTTCTTCGCTAATTATGTTAACATAAGAACAAAACAAATTTTACCGATTTCAATATGGCTTCTTGTTTTGATAATATTATCAAATTCATCGTCAAATTATCTAATTGTTTTTATAACCAATCATAGTTGCGAAATGTTATTCACGAATAATTTAGTCAAACAACCGCCAAAATTTCAAATTAAGTTTCTATACAGACACCTGCTAGAACCTCACGCAGTGTTTCAATAGATTTAAAAGAGTTGTTTCTCCTTCCGTATTCTTTCCTCCAAGGTGACAAGACGTACTATATAGTAGTGAAATATTATAATATAAATATATACAGTACCGATCGCGAGTAACTATACACAAGTATTAAACTACGGGTATGAGTAATTTCTCCTGTGAGTATTCCACGAGTACGCGACAATTATACTGGGCGTACGAGTAAGTCAAAAATACTCGCACATTTTTGCTACTGTACTCACACAGTACTCGCTAGCGTGCATGAAAGGGAAACGGTAAAATTAAACAATAAACTTTTGCGATATTTTCTAAAAATGTTTTTCGGTGTTTACGCTATTATTTTTTTTTTTAATTAATTAGGATTCACATTGTTTGTCATATTTTTAAAACAAAGAAAAAAGTTAGGGAAACTCTGTTTTGACAATTTTCAAATAAAATACATCATGTCAAGGTTTAAACGAAAGAAATCCCGCGATGTTTAAACAGTTTTCTAATGAAATATAGTAATATTACAGGCCATTTCGTTTTGTTTTTTAAAAGAACCCAATACTTATGACCTCACTGCACTTAACGTGCTTTAATTTTTCTCTCAATAACGATTTCCTCACTCTCCCTAAAACACGATTCTGGAGATTAATTTTTCTTTTGTGTTGAATGTTATTCTAATCTATTTATATCTTTGCAATCACATTAAGCATATTGAAATGATTTGCTTCTGATAATAGGGCAGTATGGCAGGTATCATTTATAGGTGTTATTGACAGGTATTTTTAACAAGCTAGTGCCCAAGACTAAATTGATAAATGCTGTTAAAAAACAGTAAAAAAATGTAACAATTTAGTTTAATGATATTTTTTTCTTTTTTATATTCGCAACTTTCAAACACCAGGTGACCACAAAAAATGTGAAAAAAAAATTAAAATACAACTAATAAATCACATAAAACTTTCTCTTCCCCATTACTGCCACTCATTTTATTATGAACACTATTCAATTTTTTGTTTCTTCTTACGCATCTTAAGGACACGGATGCTTGATTCACGTTATTTTTAAATATAATGTTTTTTTTATATAAGAAGATATATTTCTCACCGGATTTAAAGACTTCCTTGTCAGGCACGTGTTTTCCTTTGGTTACTAACAAAACAAATAAATTAAATGCGATTGGCTTAATTTATTCTCTAGAGTACATTGTTTAATATGTGCATCCGAAGAGAAGGGAATAATATTTAATGTAGCAAGAACACATTTAGCTAGGAGAAAAAAGCATTTAGATAGCAAATGTAAATAGCAAAGGGTTTCCTCAATAATAAGAAATAAGCATTTAAATGTAAAGTTATAAAAAGCCATTACAGAAAAGTATATATTTTTATGTAAACTAAAGAGAATTTGCTGCACCATAAAAAAAATTAATGTAAAATAAAATGTTATTTCTTACGGCGCGAAAACGAAGTACAAGTTTTCACAATGTCTAAGGTAGCAGACAAATGTGAGCTATTACTCGTACTCGTCTTGCACTTTACTTGTCATTTAGTGTACCGGTACCCGTATACTCGTGTATCACTCGCGATCGGCACTTCGCGAAAACAGCATGGAAACAAAACAATTGTTTCCACCAAATTTCCAGGCCTGTTCAGGATTAGAAATTTTCCAAACTTGTTCATGGAACGGCGATACCCTATGCCTTGAGAGGCCTAATAACGAGGTTGCTAAATTTTTGTTTTTACTAGTTTTAATGACACAGTTATTGCACAATTACGAAAAATGAAGAAAAAACTAGCAATACACAAAACAAATATTCTTGAACACATCCTTGTCCCCAGGGTCCCTTGAGTTGTTATTACAGAGTGGTTAAATTGATCAAAAAGAGAAAAATGCCCTGTGTCCTGGTAACAAAGTTGTTTTGAAGGGAATAAAATAGGCATGTGGCAGCACAAAAAATGTAAACACAAGTGAAGACACATTTGATTTCTGCTCTTGCCTTTATTTTGCTTTTTATGACCAATTAAAACGTTTTAATTGCCACTTTTATTTTATCACCTAATATTTCCGTGAATTAGTTTTTCTTTTTTTGCAGCACACAAATTAAAATTTCATCATAATATATTTAACTTAAAACATGTATATAACTATTCATAAGTAAAAAAAAATGTTTGCCAAGCAGGACAACATTGAAAACTTAATGAATATAATGTGAAAAATTTGGTTCTAAGAAAAACAAAAGATTTCACGTACAAATAGAAAAAAATCATTAAAGTACGGTCATATATGAATAGCCAGTTGGAAGACTTTTTACATCTCACAATACTTTATCACATATAAAACACATTGCATTAAATTAAGAAGGAAATTATAAAGCTATAAGGACAAAATTAGTCCATAATCAGTAAATGTGTCTTATATATAGTGCAAAATATATTGAACAATTCTACTAACAATAAATTACAATTTAACTTTAATCCTTTAATAAAGCAATCAGTATGTGGTTTATCTGCAGTGATATGACATAGAAATTTTCTGATGGGGGCAGAATTTAACAAAGACAGCATTTTGTTAACAGTATAATTGCAAAGAGGTAGATTGAATATCTTGAAAAGCTCATACTGTTTAATTAATATGACATCTATTCTAATTGTTACAACCACAAAGCTGAAACAAAATACAAAAGTTCACTTAAAAAGACATAATAAACTAGATAAATAAATATGAGAACAAGAAATAAGTAGAAGAAAAAAAGAACATAAAGTTAAATGACTAAAACTGACTAATTTGCAAGTAGTGAACACACATACACACAATGCAGCAACTTAATAACTACACACCTTACAAACATATGAAACAGAAGTCCCTAATGGGCAATTAAACAAACAATTAAAAAGTAACACAGTTAAACAATACACTGTGGCATAACAACTTAGAAACTAATGCCCACATGGACACTTACTGAACACACTTATACTAACACAATTAACAACAATTAGACTATTAAAGGTAAAAACACACATTGAAACAAGCTAAAGTACTGCACACACATAAACATATATATAACAAATAAATAACGAAACTGGCATTACGGCAGTAACAGCATGTGATTCCCAATTATTATATATATATACTAATAATTATTATATAACGTTGTTTTTTTTACATTGCAGGGCAAAAAAATGAATCTTGTTAGAAAAGGCCAGCAGTTGATTGGTCAAAGATGTCTACATCAAGCATACGTTGTCTTTCCCAAAATTCGCGCTCAAGAACAGGAGAAGCAGTCGTTGTATTTGACAAAAACTGTACTTTGTGACAACAAAGTGCTACAAAAGAAAGACAAGGTGTTATTATTACACAAAAAAGAAGATTTAATAAACACAATTAAAAGGAATATAATTGAGGTGAACTATTTTCACCGTGACGAAGAATTAAAGTTGAAAAAACGTGCAAAGGAAAGGACAAGATTAGCAAAACTTTTGGAATACAAAGAACAGTTTTCTTTACAAATCTTACTCAGCATGATGAAAGCTGTGTGGAACAGTAAAAGTGCAAGGTAAATAATGTATATATGATTTAGTAAAGTTGTTTGTTGTAGAAGAAGTACAATATCTTCTGTTTTATGCACTTTAGATTTTACAATCTGAATTTTTTGGATTTTGTTTTGGACAATAGTGGTTCTTTACACTTTCTTTTATTTTTTGCATAGGTATTTCTTAACACTGTTATTGGTTTTTTTAGAGAGGCTGGTTTTCTTAATAAGTCATTAAACTACAGACCAGATCTTGCAGCTCCATGGGAGAGACTTGGTAAAAAGATCCAAGTAACAGGAAAACATGGGCACCTAATATCTGGAAAAACACCCTTGCCATTATTTGCAGATGAACAAGAAGTTGCAAATACAAAGACAGAAGATGTTATTTGGGATGATATTATTTCGCCGTTTTTTGATCTTCATCCTTATCAGTGTATATTCGAACCTGACAGTGGCTTTTTACCTGGTGCTCCATATCCATGCCCTCAGACTTTACTAATTACAAATCCATGGAGGTGGAAATCAAGGATGAACTCTGGACAGGGTTAGTGAATCTATCTCACTACAGGCTTTCTCCTTGAAGCTCCTCAATTCTCCTGTGATAGTACAGATTTTTATCAACTTTCTGAATTCTCTTCAACTTTAATTTCACAACCTGTTGCGTGTTTGCGTGTATTGTCAAATGGAAATGCTACATTTATACAATGATAATTTGTTCTTTACTTGTGTCAAATTCAACAATTTCTTAAAAATTCTTAATATTTTTAAAAAAATGTAAAAATCTCCTCAATTCCAGTCCTCAAATCTCCTCAATTTTGGCTCTATAAAAACAAAACATGTTTCCATCAGGAATTTAGCAAAGAATTAAGAAGTAAACCCTGTCTTAGAAGAAATCAAAGATCAGATGTGATTTTAGGACAGGTAGAAATATTGTGTGCAGTGATGAAACAAGAGCTGTGACTCTGACAAAAGCAAATTTATTTTTATTTAACATTGTCATTCAAAAGGGACTCAAACTGTTCGTTTCAGCCTTTATTTTGCAACGAAATTGCTATATATGTATATATATTCATATTATACAAGCTTGACGCTTGCTTTGGAGTTTAGTTAATCTTTATTAAAAGATAAAATTATTATTACTTTGAACTGTTTTGTAGCTTTCCTGATTACCTAGGTTCCAGCCTAGAAGTGAAGGGTTTTTAATTCTGAACTCCAAATCCATAATTCTAAAGTCGGGGAAAACTAGGAAATTTGTTTCTTTTTAAATTTGGAATTAATGTATTTGGAAAAATAGATGAAAATAGATGAAATAAAACAATGTTACAACATGCCAACCCAGTTAACAAGTTAAGGAAATGCCAACAAATTGAAATTTAAAAATATGAACTTTTAATTCCCTGACTATCGGTTTCCGCCGTAACAAAACCATATATGAAATCAAGACCACTAGCTTAGACTTTCTATTCTTATTTTAGTTTCAGACTACCTCTTTTACAAACAATAACACAAAGCTGTTATAACAAAAAAATCGTGTGTAATGTTACTGGCACCACTTGTCATATATGTCTTCTCAACCTCAGTAAGTTAGCAAGAAATTTAGAATATGAAAATAGACTTCTCTTGTTTTTATCACAACCTTATTAACACATATTCCTAACGTATTCTAACCTTAGGCGTATTAATTAATTATGTTTCTGCTTTTCTTTTGCAGGTGTTTTTTACAGCTTTGCGCATGCGCTGAACCACGCCCTCAACCAAGGTGCAAAAATGGGACAGGACTTGGAGAAACCAGTTGTCATGCAGTGTGTTATATTTAACGGTACTTCTTTCTGGTTTGTACGCTACCAGTTGAACACGCTTAATTTCAGCGAAGAAAATAAAGGTATTAAAAACATGGCCTGGATTGTCAGCGAGGAGAAATTGTACCACCAGGTGACAGATAAAGCGTCAACATCGGAGGATTTCATTACGTATACATCGGAGCGAGCTTCCTTAACTGATTTCGACAGGAAAGTTTTGAGTAACACATTTAAAAACGAACAAACAAGGAACGTTTCTATAGAAGAGTTTAATCCAAATGCTGTCAAATTGTTCATTGACTTTCTGTTTTATCCTTACACGGTTGAAAACAAATGATTTTTGATGATCTCCATAAAAATATACGGTGATATTATGGAACTAGTGAGTGTCACAATAGCAATCTTCTGACGTAATGGATTTGCTAAAAACGATACAGGGCTGTTTTGTGCGACAAGGAGAGCATGTGTTATTACTATAATGTTTCGTATTTCGAGTTTTTTTTAAATTTTAGTGAATTGTAGTTGTTGTTTTGGCACAACGTGTGTCAGTATCTGTGATAAGGATGTGGCTTCAAATACAGGCGAGTTCTAAGAAGAAAAGGAATAATTCCAATGCATCGTGATTGCCAATAAGAAAAACGTGTATGAAGCCTATTATCTTGATTTGCTGTTTTTTAAAAGTACTTAATAATATTTATGGATGTAAAATTATATCTTAATGCTACTACTTCTCGCTTTTTTCGCAGTTTTTCTTCAAATTCGCGAAGTTACGTACCCGCGAAAAAATTTTCAGGATAACATTTGCAAATATGCAGAAGAGTCAGAAAATCGAAAGAATTTTAGTTCCGATTAAACAAGAAGCTTCATAAGGAAGTAAAGAAACGAACGCGCTGTCGTTAGAATTAAAAAAAAGAATCGTTAAAAGTGTATGAATGTTTGAGAAAAGTTTTTGTTTTAAAAACGGCTATGATAAATTTTTTACGTCACTTGCGAAATCAAATACTTGTTTTTATTTTATAAGCAATTGAAATTCCGAAATGAGGCTTTCACTCAGACGAATATGGTCGAATCGATCGGCGTCGATCGCATCAATGTTACTAAAAATAGAACATTTCAGTAGAATAGAACGTTCCAAAAACAGTCGTACCTCCCTAAGCAAAGAGGTTGTAGGCAAATAGCTAGAAATTTTAGAAGAAAATATCTTTATTTATGGTATTTATGTCATAAAATTCTACATGCTCAATATCATTATTTCATATCAAATTTGTGTTATTGTTTTGAAATAAATTTGAATGAATCGTTATCGATCGAGGCATGGTCAAATTTAAGTGGAAACCACTTTTTAATAAAATCGCCATCGATCGATTCGACCGCATTCATTTGAGTGGAAACTCGCCTTTAAGTTTCTTATGAAAGGTACTATTTCAAACTCAAAATGTGCTTAGGTTATGCTTTATGGCAAAAAAACAACAGGAATATGCTTATGAAAAACACATGATCAAGCTCTAAATATGCTTTTTTGAAGAAAAAATATTGACTCTGAATTTAAAACATCAGTAATTACAATTTAAATCTCATTACATACTGGTTAAATCAGCTTTTTTTTGCAGAATTGACTTTATAGGTAGAGACTTGTTAGTGCTTTTTGAATTAGCATTTTTGAAGTCATTAAAAAATATTTTCATATCACCAATCCGTATTTCGAGTATGTTGATTTCTTTACAGCATTCCGCAGTTCAGAATTCTATTGGCAGCCTATCGTGAATTCAATACAGAAAAATGATGTTGAGCCTGAGAGCGTATAGATAAATTATTATGCTGAATGTGAGATATTAAACTTTATAGTTTTAAGCACAACTCCCTTATTTAAGCGTGGGTGGTGTAACGGTTAGCATTGTTGCCTTCCAAGCAATAGATCCGGGTTCGATTCCCGGCTGACGCATAGTTTTTTTCTTTTAAAAGATGTTGTTGCATCTCTAACTGATTATGTGAAAGTAATTTTGAATCTTGACGCAGTTAGTCAGCTCCTAATCCGCAGTCCTCTTTGCCCTGCCCCCTTACTCATTAACAATATGAGGTAACCCTCCCTTCTTTGTATAATAATATTGATGACTAATCAGCAACAAATCGAAGACTTTTGACTTCTTCGGTTGACAAAGCAAATCACATCGGCTTCTACACTTTTTAAGTCCTTACTTTATAGTTTTTAAACGTAAATGAAATTAAGTTCTTTTAATACTATCTTTCAAAAATCCAAAATTGTCTAGAAAATTTGAATATATTTTGGAAAGAAAAAGTCAGAATATGAATAAAGAACTTTCTACCAGCTGCTGATAAATTGTACCTCCTAACTTTTTAGACGTTATAATGAACGTTTACGTTGCTGGATTTCACTTTTAGCATTCATCATCAAGGCTACGTGCTCTAAGGCAGACATATACCTGTTCAAAAAGGTTTTAATTTGGTTGTTATTGATTGCTTCGTCGTCGTAACTACTGTGACCATTAAGCTGAATTTTCGGCTGTAGCACAAAAATCTAAAGAACTTTTCAGTTATCGCAATGTAGAAATTGAAAAACTAACTCTGATTGAGAGATTTTTTATACAAAATATAAATAAGTGGCGTTTATTTGTCCGATGAAAAATTCTTCAACGAAAAACATAGTCTTGTGTTAACCCATCGCCACTTTGTGACTCACTGCTAGCTCGATATAACAGAATTGGTTATATCCCAGAAGACGCCTGAATTCACGTGAATTAAACAATGATGATCGACCAGACCCCTTTTCTTCTGGTTTTCGGCTTGTAGAAAAATATTCGCGAGAATCAACTTTTGCCTGTTTATGTATATTTCGAGAGAACAAACATTAAGCCGTTTTAAAATACTGTGCAGGTCTAACTCTTGCATTTAAGGTCAAAAATCATGAATTCGCGAAACTTTCTCTTGCGAAACCTTCTTTCTTTAAAGTAAACAACACCCTCGTCCCCAGGGTTTTTTGTCTTTTTGATATGAGAGAAGACGACGAAAAATATTTTTCGTCACCTCTCATTATGGTCTCAAAAAGGCAAAAAGCCCTGGGGATGAGGGTGAAGTAAACAATACTCCAAAATAATAAAGAACCACGCCCGTTGTAACACCACACCAAATTAAACAGTTATATAAATGATAAAAACAGAAACAAGAATAAAACATACAAGAAATAATTTGTTTCGCTATCTTCAATTTCTTTTGTATGAATTTTGTCACTGAGTATGCGCTTTTCTGTCATCCTCGATCTAGAAACGAGCTTTTGTACTTGTTTATTGCTAGTATTTTTTTTTAAGCAACAGAACTAAAAATGCAGAATTTCTATTCGAAGCAACTTTGACATAACTGTAGTATTGTGAGTGACATGCAAAAAATTATTACAAGACCTGCGCGTTGGACGTGTAATTTCTTTTCGAGTTCCATACGATAATTATTTAATAAAACAGCTTTTTTTCCCAGATTTTTAATATTCAGTCTGGGCATTAAAATAATTGAAAAGAAACTCTGTTGACATAAATACCCCAAAGAAAATATTAAGAAGATTTAATGCACGGGCGAAAGAAGCAGATATATGTCTTTAGAATTATAAAAGCACCAAACCTAACCAATCGTCAGTTGTGCGGCGGTTACGGCACTGGTAATGCAGTAGAATAGAATAACCGCTGACACGACGTAAGAACATGATCCCGAGCTTCTCTCAAAAAGTTGAACTTTTCTCTCGAGAACAACTACGCATTCCATTTTATTGAAAACAACACACACAAAAAAAACTTTCTGCACTTTTTTATTCACAAAATAATAACAAATAAGTTCTCGGTGTTAAGCCGAGCAAAAAGACCTGTTAGGTGGAAGTTATGATTACTTTTTAGTTTATGAATATAACTACTATATTACCCCAACAACAAGTAGGTGATTTTTTTGTTTGTCAAGAAGATTTAAAAAGAATATTATGAAATGATAACTTTTGTTCATAAATTTAATACTAATATTCCCTCTACAGTTAGCCAGGAGACCCAGCATAATTTATCTTACCACCAGGAAATCGGAATAATTAAAGTAGGAAAAGTTTCGTTTGAGAGAAACTGAATTCGATATCCTCGAAGAAAACTTAGTTAACTAGCCTAACAGTTAGAAAACTTACGCCTCCTTTATTCCATCCAGCACCTATGAGAATCAAATAATACTAGAAGGTTGCTCAAATATCATCCGGGAGTGGCGAAAAAAGGGGAGGAGAGGCCCCCCATGACACGAATCTTAAGGAAGGATAAAAATCTACTTTGGTCATTCGTTCTAAAAGTCATAGTTTATGAAAAACGATAACAAGTCCGATAGAGAAGTTGATTTTGCTGTGAATTTTTATATTCCAAATTCTTTTAATTTCTATTCTGAACGGAGTAGCGCAAATGATAATATATGTAGTCTAGCTAGCTATCTAATAAAGAGTAGGTAGCTGGCTAGATAGGTAATACAACACTAGTTAGGACCATATTAACTCTCTTGCTCTTGTTTGAGCCCATAATGGGCCTAGCTAACTAGCTAGCTAGCTACATTTTTTTCTGTTTATCATGTGGCCAAGAAGGAAAATTACATCACAGTTGCTTGTGCATGCATGGCCTACATGTTTGCGCATGGCTGTGTGGGTGGGGGTGGACATAACTTTTTATTCTTTTTAATTTTTATATACTGGCCTAATTACACATGATTATCTAAACAAACAGCTCTAGCAACGATCTGGCAACTTCATTTGCCACGTACTTCATAGTTCTAACTATTAACCATTCCTAGAAACAACTTTGCAAAAATGCCAGTGAACCAAAAGAGGTGGACGTTTGCACAGGGCTGAGCTAAAAAAAATAGACTAAAACGTCTTATTTTAATGATTTACGTCTTCATTCTGTGATGTGTTTTTCCAATGTGAGATTCACTGGAATTATTTCTATTGGGGGCCTTCAAAAATTTTTTCCGGCCCCCAATAGAAATTTTTAGAAGGCCCCTTGGCTCTTAATTTCACAAGTGTAAATGTCCCTTTGTACAAATTTTAAACACATATCAGGTTGCTGTATAAGCCGCATACGCCATAAAAAGTGCGGGTGTTTTTGGATGAGTTCAGCGTTTTGAAAAAAATTCATGTATTCCCCCGAAAAAACCCACATAGGCCCGAACAATGCCCGAAAACTAATAATTAAAAAAACTATAAAAATTAAAATAAACTTAGGGACTGTCTCAAAATGTTCGTACGTAGTTTGTATAATTCATATAAAAAACTTTATATCGATTTATTAAATCTTTTGTATCATTATATTTTTAATACGAACTTTTTCGTATCATCAAAATTACAAGTTCGTATAAAGCTCGTATCATTTAAAATAAAGTTTGTATGTAGTTCGTATCATTTTTAAAGAAGTTTGTATAAAAATTTGCTTGTAGGAAGTTTGTTTATCATAATTGGACTATTATTATAGTCTTTATATTGAATTTTTTTCAACAATTATAAAGTTTGTTTCGTTATGCGAAGTTCGTTTATTTTAATTGGATTTATTATCTAAGGTTTTTAGGGATTGTCTCCACGGCATTGTAGAAAGCAAAAACATCTCCGTAGATTGTTTGAAATCATGAAAACAGGATAGTAGCAAGCGAAAAGATCGCTGTGGAACGTTTAAAATTCATGAAAACAGAATCGTATAAAACCAAAAGATCACTGTAGATTGTTTAAAAATCATGAAAACGGGATCATAGAAAGCGAAAAGATCGCCGTAGCCCGTTAGAAAATCATGAAAACGGGGCTGTAGAAAGCGAAAAGGTCGCCGTAGATCGTTTAAAAATCATGAAAACGGGATCGTATAAAGCGAAAAGATTGCCGTAAATCGTTTAAAAATCATGAAACGCGATTCACGATGTTAGGTGTCCTGATTCCAGTACTGTGTATGTTTTCCATCTTTTTTTTAGATGAAGCATAAATAATTGATCAAGATGATCGATGCAGAAACATTATTTGACTTGCTTCAAATGGAAGTTGTTAATTTTACACATAGCATGAAAGGTGTAAACAGACATGAGGCGAATACAAAATTGGAAAAAATGGGTTTTCGTGTTGGACAGAGTCTTATTGAAAGATTTACGAAAGACTCTCAAAGATTTAAAGATGAATTAGACTTAATGAAGTTTATTTGTAAAGATTTTTGGGGCATGTTATTCATGAAACAGATTGACAATTTGCGAACAAATCACCAGGGTGTTTACGTTTTAAACGATAATTGTTTTAAATTGTTAAGTAAGCTACCAGTCAACCGACAGTACATTCTAGAAGGAGAGAAATATGTGGCGTTTCCTTGTGGTCTGATCAGGGGCGCTTTGGCTGGATTGGGTGTGACATCATTTGTCACTGCTATTGTCAATGAAATGCCTGCTGTCAAATTTCAAGTTGAAATACAACGATCGTGATTGTTGTTTTCTGGCTTTCAAAGCACAATGTGGTTCATTACAGTGAACAATATTTGACTAATAATAATACCTATATACTATTCTGAATTGTTGTTGTATTATTATTTTTAAACCTCACATTTTTTTGCAAATTTGTGGTAATTATTACCCACTATTTCTTTCATTTTTGGCGATTTGTACTACGTTTGAAAATATATACATGCAAATAGGTTGCAAGGATTTTATTTCAAATATATAGTCATTTTTTGTCATCGTTTTGGTGTTTAAAATTGTTGAAACCTTTTTGTAAGAAATTGAATTAGTGCAGCATATATTTACAATTATATATATTATAATATTTTGTAACTATTTTTTTTGGAAGTTATTTGAAATATCTTGCTCAACCTTGTGCAAATGTTATGCTGTGTCTTTAAAAATTCAATATAATTGTAACACTTGGATGCATATTATTTTTTTAGAACCTGAGAAACTGTGTTCTGTAGGAAGTGCGTGAGGTTGAGATAGAGGATGGCATGGAATGGAATAGGTGCTTCTTATAGGTTTTTTAACATGTATTGGTTTTTTAACACGTATTTGTTTTCTAAAGTATATTTGCAGACATCAATGGTAAAAGAATCTTACAAAGAAATCACATCGTTCCAATTGTTTATTTTTTTATAATGTAATTTGGATGTTTTTATTTTTCAATTACAGAATGATCTTAAAAACAGTTTGCGCTACAGGAAATATGATGTTCAGTATATATAAAATTGGACATATGTTATCTTTATATTACTTGGTCTGAAATATGTTCTTTCTTAAAGATAATAAAATTGTGTAAATTCGATCCAGTACAAATGTTCTTTTTTTAATTCTTGAATCTTTATACAATGTTCTTACACACCATTCCTTCATCTAGCAATGACAATGTAAATTATGTTGGTTGATTGACATCTTCTGTTCATTTGACACCTACCACAACATTTGCATAACTTGGTTTCTGTTTCTTTCTTTTGATGTGATCTTTTTATTACAGTATGCAATTTGATAATTTCGTCTACACTGCACAAGTTTGCAAAGTTTAAATAAGGATGTATTTTGGGTTTGTCATATGTATCATGGCATGTGAAGTTTTTGACACCGAAAAAAAAATGGGTTTGCTTTTTTCAAATTGCCCTACTATACAGTATGTTTGTTTTGAGAAAAGTATATGTATAAAATAATATTATGTGATACACTATAATCTTTATAGGTTTAAAAACATCTATATGTCTTGGTGAATTCATACTTTTACTATGCATCTGATATGGCAACTTCAGCTATACCCATTCGATGTGCTGGCTGTAGTAAATCTATAAAATATCAAAATGAGTCCTTGTTTACATTGAGAAAAACTTGGCACAAACAATGTTTTAAGTAAGTCATTAATGTACACATAACTTCAGCAACTTTAACCTCGAATAACTGGGACATTAACTTAATCCATTTTTCGTCCTTGTGAGGCTAATTTCTTCAGATAACTTGAACTTTTTACTTAAGAAATCAAGGACTAGATAAATGTGAGATTTTTTTTTAATTTTTATTAGCTTCTGTCAAGGAAAATTCAATTTTTAAGAGACTCATGCCTTTTTCATTGCCAAGATTGCATCTTTTCCTGGTAACTGTTGTCCCACCTCTTGCAAAAAATTACCTTTGTCCCTTAGAGGTTTGAGTTATCGGGGTTAACTGTATTGTCATGAGATTTTATCAACCCTCTTATATTTTATTCTTTTTCCTACTGCAGTGTTATTTCTGTAACAATTCTATAAATCTGCATAATATATTAAATCAATGGTAAATTAACATCCTCTTTCCAGTAGAATTTTAGGAATTTTTTTTTGTTTGTTTTTTAAAGGAAGATTATATTTTGCTCATTTAGAGTCCTGACTGTGTATATTAAAATTTGATAGTGCAGAAATGACTAGGGAATGTTTTAAAATTTATTTGGCAACAGTAAATTAGATCAGATTTCATGTTTTGTATGATAATGGTGTTTCTAGTCTCCATAACAACCTGTGGCAAAGTTGAACACTCAAGATCGTTCAAGGACCATTATAAAATATAACAAGAATATAGTTTCCTTTTCTGGAGAGAAAGTTTTTTTTTTTCCAAAAACTTAAAAAATCATTAATTGACAGAAGATGCTTCAAAAAACATTTCCTTAGAATTTTTTTGTGTTTAGGTTTTTTTCCAAAAATAATTTTGGAAGAAAAATTATTAAAAAGAATAATATTATTATTCTACCCAATTTTTCACCCTATTCTTAATTACATATACATGGTCTTTTCGAGAAATATGCCAACCATGCATAAATTCTGACGGTGTAGTACCTATGAAGTTAAACATTTTGGCATTTTACGAAGAGAATAAATTAGCATAATTATTTTCTAGCTGCTTTCAACATTTTCCATATTGTTATCAGAAAGAATGACATTTAACTGTTTAAATTGTGGTTGAAATGTTGTTTCAGCGTTTTGGCAATTTCTGTTAAGCCAACTTAACAGGTTGTTCTATGGGCAGTGAAGGTAGTTTTTCATATGGGTAATCCAGATTAAAGTATAGTTATAGTCAAGTGTGCCAAAAGCTGCAACTTTCTCATTTTTTCCTTATATCTGTGTTTGTTTAGGCTTTAGGATTGGAATAAATGGTTCTAGATGATTGACAAGGAACCATCTTTAAAACAATTACTATTTATTTTACATAGCATGTTTTTGGAAAAACTGTGCATATTTTTTCCTTACCGTAAGCTTTATGCTTTGTGGCAGTTAATCAGTAAAACTGTTTTCCCTTTCGAAAAACATGTGAAAATAAACTTAAAATTTTGCAGAACAAAACAACCTAAGTAATAATGGCTCAGGGGCTGCGAAACCCTAGGGACAAGGTTGGAATAAGAGATGAAATACTCGTTCGAAACATGGTTTATGCCCAAAATACATTTTAAGATGGCCATTTAATATTTTATGCACTTTACGCAAACTTGTTTTACAGTCAACTCTGTACAGTTTTTTAACACATTTGCTTAAAAATCTTTTAGAAAAACTGTGCACCATGGGAAGCTGGAAAAGCTGTCATGTCTCGATTACCTCTTTAGGCCTTATAAAAGTAATTAAGTCAAATCCATCACTATAATGTCGTTCATGGACTTCAAAATTTTGTTCTTACAGCTGGAAAGATCTGAATTAATGTTGAACTATGTTTAAATGAGTTATATACAGAGAAAGTAGATAGTTTTAGTAAATGTAAATAGATAGTAAATGTTGAAAGAAAAAGAGCGGCTATGGTAAGAAATTGAAAAATTATACTCAAATCTTTAATTTAAACAATAGCTCAATAATCATTCTGTTAATTTCAATAGAAAAAACTTCGCAAAAGTTAAACAGGTCCAACTTTTAAAAAAAATTATAAAACCGAAAAAAGTTGTACATCTTTACTGTTTACGAGGCAAGTTTTTTTATCTTACATTTAAATGGTCCGTTTAAACTTACCGTGTAATTTAGCATTAATATGCCATGACAACCTAAACAAAAAGGAACTGAAGAACACGATTGAATGTTCAATTTTATTATTTTTCCACCATTTCTCTCTTAAAAAAATTCTGCATTATAGTTTTTTAAGAACATACAATAATTCAAATATACAGAAGAGCTAATTAAGTTGGTTTCACCTTAATGCTACGAATGCTCTATCACATAAATTTTTTTTGTAAAAAAAAGAAGTAATGGAAAATTCCCTAAAAAGCCAATTTTTAGTTATATCACAATAAATTGTTATAATTGCTGTAGGGTTCAGCTAAAATCTTTTATTTTAAGTTTATAGCATTTGCCATCGTAAAGAGTCTATTATGGGGATTTTAAGCAATGCCTAATAACACATTATGGCTTTTAATAATTGTAAATGCAGAAGGGCGCAAGTATAAAACAAATATTGTGAAATTTTTTTTATGTGTATATATTTAGTCCATAACTTTTAAGCATCAAATTGTTTATATTTTTAAAATAAATCGTGGACTGGGCCATATCAATTTAATTAAAGTATAAATCGCTGATAAACAGAAGCAGCATAAATTTCAGATTCTTTTATGCTTTACAAAATTTAGTATTTCTGTCTCTGTATGATAACTGTGTTTTGTCTGTTTAAAATGGTTGTGCTGCAGCTTTATGTCAGACCCCCGTAGAGTTTCATTCATAATTGCAATAGGTCAACTAACATTTTTCTGACTGGTAAACCCATGAATTTTTTCGCAGGCTAATAATTTCCCCAAAAGAAAGGTTTCACCTTTGTTTCTGTTCTTTAATTTTGTAAAAATTTGTGACAAGAATCTTGTGTTTATAGATGTTCTGTATGCAAAATTCAACTTCAGGATTTATTCTTTACAAGAAAGAAGAAGTTATATTGCCGGCAGCATTATCTTGCTAAGTATGCACATACCTGTCATAGATGCAACAAGAAAGTTACAGGATTAGCTATGGTGAGTCTGTCTATATAATGTTACATTGAGATTAACTGACTATAGTCAATAATCCTGTGGAAAAATATACGTCGTTTTAAGAATTTTGAAGAATGACATTTAGCAGTGTGCAAACAATTTTTTTGAAGATATTTGTTTACTTGTTCCTTCTAAAGTATAGAGCTTGAAGTGTTGACAAATAAGAAGATAAGGGTTTAAATATTTTGCATAAGTTAGCAAAAATTCGCCTAAGTACTAAAAAAAATATTAAGAAATTTGTACCTATTTACCATTGTACCATTTTAATTGTACCTATTGTATAGAACTTGAAACGCTAATTAAGAAAATGTATAGGATTATGTACTTTTGACAAATGGTTACAGAGATAATGGGGTTTAAATGTATTTTAATGAGGTCATCAATGCATTGTTGACCCAACTTTTAGGAAATTAGTCTTATTATCGTCCAAAGATGGTGCCCAATTACCCGCGCAGGAGATGATGTCAGTTATTTTTACTTGTTTCCATTTTTTTTTGGCGTCAAACTTAAAAGTACACTGCAATGGCTTCACCAACTTCATAATATCATTGACGCCTAACCTTTTAATTGTGCCAAATATTTGCCTGGTTCCGTGTTTTTAGTCATAAAGAATAAATCCTGAAGTTGGATTTTGCATACAGAACATCTATAAACACATGATACTTGTGGCGCCTTAGGTTAGTTGTTATAGCTTTCGAACTATGTGGGGAAGACCAGGGTTCCATTCCTCTTGGCAGCGATTCAACATGGGCGAGTGAATGTTACCATAGCCCCGGGTTAACCCAAGCCAAGACATGTGGGGGAAATTGGGAAGATGGCACACTGTGTGCGCCGTTGGATGTAGAGTTGTGTAATAGAGCGTGGGCCGTAATTGAGTCTGCGTAGCTCAAAATGAGCATTAAATACTCTAGGACTCTCCATCTAAGCCATGGCCCCTCCTGGAATTAATAGACATGGTATATTCCTCGATATTTGTGAGGCTAGCCATGTAAAATATGCACATCTATCTATCTATCTATAAAACTTTTCGTATTAATATAAGAGATATTACAAATTTATTGACAACTTTTCTTTGACATTTTTTTATGGATTAACGTAAGATGGAATTTTGACCAAAAAACGCGTTATTACTGCTGAAGTCTGAATTATTATGGTCTTTTTATGTTTTTAGGTAGCGGGAGACGTTGGTTTTCACCCAGAGTGTTTTCGTTGTATAAAGTGTAGACACCTCATTGGACATGGTGATAATTATGTTTTTGAAGAAAGATCCCTTTTATACTGGTGTGTATAGGTGTAGATTTCCCATCCTTTGATTATGTTTAAATGTGTGATGTTTCTTTTTTGTTGTTAAAAAAGCAGAAATCTGAATTGACCAAAGCTGACTTGAAGCTAACAAAGTTGTTAGCAGTTCCTGACCAACCTTTCGTTGTTTTGTTCACCTATAGTGAGGCTACAGGAACATTCTGACATAAGAATGTGTATTCCTGAAATGCATTTTATTGTTTAAACTAAATTTTAAATAATCTTGAAGTTTAAGTACTCGATAGAATGATACAAACTTCATCTGTAGTAGTTTTTTTATTCAGTGTAAAGTTTCCAAATATTGCTTTCCACAATCAAAAACCTTTTGACTTTTTTATTTTTAACCATTTTAACCATTTAAGTTTTTCCTGTTTTGTCTTTTGCTAATCTATTTATATAGCATGTCCTATTCAAAAATTTATTGTTTTTAGTCACACGTGTTATCAGAGCGATGTTAATGACTATATGAAGTTTAAAAAGTTCAAGTCATTTCAAAGAAATGCAATCCATCAGTTGAATGTATTTCCAAGTCAAATGAAGCAAAAGAAGTTATCCTTTGCGTTTAAAGAAATCAGAAGCGAAGCTCCACATCAGATTGAAAGTGGTAGTAAACAAACCCGGCGAGGGAGTATTGTTTCAATTATCAGGTTGTTAATGATTTTTGTTTTGTTTTCAACTTTAACCCTGGTAATCTTCCTGTAAATACATGCTTTTATAAATTTTTGTCAACCCTTATTGGCTGTTGATGATGTTTGGGGACCTCTTTGTAATGTTAATAGCCTTCTGTAAGATATTTCAACTTCTTGTGGTGTCTTGTTTTTATAGTAATGACGATGATCCTACTTCTTTATCAACTGGTGATACCATTCTGGAAATTAATGGAATTCCTGTTTCCAACAAAAACATAAAACAAGTATGAATGTTATGCTCCACGGAAGTTTTTATATATTTTTTTATCCCAGTAAACATGGGTTGTGATAAAATGCAACAAACAGCAATGGCAAGGATATATCTAGTTATAATTTCTAGCTGCTTTAGTGAGAGAAATTTGTTGATGGAAATTTTTACATTTTTGGTAATTTTTGCAAAAATAAATCTTGTGGAATCGCCGAAAAAGTGAAAATTAATCCACACTAAATTTTGAATTTTTATTAGCGAAATAAATCCGGTCCCGATCACAATCATTAAGAATATTTGGCTAAGTTAAAGGCTTAAAGACAAACAATTTTGAATTTTAAATAAAATATGGTAGTTGTTCTTCCCTGGTGGATATATAAAACGCTTCCGATTCTTTTGTTTACATAAGAAAGTTTGTTACAAATTTAATCAGGCAAGTATAAAACATGCAGACATCATCATTGATAATCTCACTATAGCTGGGTCTGTATTTGGACTTTAAGCTTTATATTAGTTTGTATGTTAGGGAAAGTGTATCAGCTAAAGTACTAAAGCAATAAAAATGTTATGTGAAAGTTATTGAAAGTTTAGTCATAAAAAAGAATTTGACAGTCTGGCAGGAGTAAAAGATATACCTTTTTGACACTTTTTCTACATCTATTTAGTTCTCAAAGTTGTTCGAAAACGACGCAACCAACAACAGTATCAGTGTTACCATTGAAAGGAACATTAAGCAAGACGATAGCCACGAACACATATCTAGTCCCCAACACTCTGATCCTATAGATCCGGATGTATATGAACGAAATGTATCATTTTTCAACTTCAGTGTCTTTCATCGCACTGGAAGCGACCCTGCTGTTATGAAACGCAAAGCACAAAACCAAAAGAAAAAACTCCCCGTGAAAGGGTTTTCATTGGATGGTATACCAGAAGAAGACAGGAAGAAGTTGATGCGCCCTATTCGCAAAAATCACACGCACTTTCCCCAGACCCAATTGAAGTTAGTCAGAAGCAAATCATTAAATGATGTTGACAGGTTGGTTGCTGTTTCTTGTTGTTTGTTTCTTTTTGCACTTTTTCATCTGTGTGTAATTGCACCTCTCCTTGTTATGGAGTTGATTGTGCAATTACATCACTGACACTAAATAATGGACATTTTACATCTTAGCTTATCTATGGAATACGACAGGCAGTACTTTAAAAATGAAATCAAAAAAGCCATATCTCCCCTCCACCGCGCTCAGTCGTTAAAACCATCCGGCTTAAAAACCGTAAATCATGTTTTCCGACCAATGGATTTGACTTTTGGTGAAGTAATTGGGAGCGGTTTTTTTGGCGATGTTATAAAGGTAGGTCAAGTGTGATTGATGGATTGATTGCTAAAAGTGTGAATATACTGCTGTTTTCTCAGGCTAAAAATTCTATCAAAAGTCTAAAAACTCCTCAAAATTTGACACTATAAAAAGAATGGCAACCAAGAAAAATTATATGACTTAAATTTATTGTGGGTTTCGCCAAGTTTCTACCCAAGAAATTGTTTAGAAAAGCTTATTCCCCAAATTTCTGTAGCAAATGTCTTTTGCCAAAGCATTATGAAGTTTACAATTTAATTGAAAGTCATAAAAACATGATAGAACACTGTTAAGAGTTTTGGCAAAGCAAATAATTGTCTTTTTTAGATAACGCATAAAATCAGTGGTGAAGAGATGGTGATGAAAAAACTCCACCAAGTAGACCCTGAAGCCGAAGAACAATTTCTTAAAGAGGTATGTTTCCAAGTTACAGTGTCCACTCTATTGGTCAACAATTTTAATTTTTTGTAGGCTGACTAAAGTTGGGAAGAAAAATTGAGAATATCAGAATGTTTAGATAAATAATGTCAAATGTTGGGGAAATCATAGTCAACTTCAATGGACACCTTGTATAACACCAGAAGTGAAAATAATTCTAAACACCCTTTATAGCTATGGTATCTACAAGATAAGTTAGTTATCGTAAGACAACCTCTTATGGTGAAACAAACAGAAAATTTGTGCAAATATTTAGCGGCTGTTACTGTTGTCACCGAGACGACCAAACTTGAAAAAAGACAATTACGGACATTTACGGCAAAATATGCATTGAAAATTTACAGTTTTAGTTAGGACTATCATTTCTGTCACCTATCACAAATCTTTCTTTGTTAAGGCGTCGTCGAATTTCCTTTTTTGTTTTTCATTTTTTTCCTTATTTTTCATTGTTGTTGACTAAACAGCTAGCTTCTAAAGTGATTCACAATTGAAAGTTATATCCTTATGTTCGTTTGAATTTTTCAATAACCCCCCCCCCAAAATAAACCTTACACTCTATTTTATCTGTATTTTCTTAGGTTCAGGTTCTAAAAACATTGTATCACCCGAATGTACTTCGTTGCATTGGGATCATGTATAAAGAGTCGACACTCCACTTAGTAACAGGTAGAAAAAGGTTTTAAATTCTTTGAATTTCTTTTTTATGTTGTTTTAACATCTCTCAATCCTAATAAGCACAATGTTTTGTTATGTGATGTATCTCTTCGTATTTAATAAAGCGTAGAATTTTTAGGTGATTAGTGTGTCTAAACAGCTACACAGCTATCATGAAATTATAAATAACGATGAAATAATTTAACTGTAGTTGTGCCGGATGTAATTGAAAGTGCTTGCATTTCTAGAGTACATTGCTGGAGGTACATTGACCAAACTTCTAAAACACAAGGTAAAGTAGTACTTAAATTGTTCTAGGTGGGTACTTACTTTGAACTATTTCCCGAAGAGGAAATTAAAACAATATCCTAGAATTGATAATAATACTAAGATGATTTTTTAATCCTCTCTTCAGTATTCCACTTGCCACTTACGCGTTACAATTTTAGTAAGTGTGTTTGGTCTATAGCTTATCTATAGCACCGACTGGTGGCCTTGTGGTAAAGCGTTTGGTTCCAGTGCAGATGGTCTTGGAATCAAACCTCGCTCGAGGCATGCCAGAGACTATTAAGTGTGAATCAATTCTGGCGTTCAGCATGAGAACAGGATTGATATCTTGGTGGTTGTTTAGTGAAGCGATTGCTGTGTTTGCACGCCTTTAGTAGCTCAAACGGTAGCTATAAATGCACCAGAACTGAAGAGGCTTTTAATTTCTCAAATAATATAAATTTTAATGTTGCTCCCTTTCTCTTGTTGTAGTATATTGAACTATCTTGGAAGCAAAAGATGGAGTTGGCGAAAGATATAGCGTCTGGCATGGTAGGTTTTTATTACCTTTGATCGTCACTGAAACTTTTAGTTGTTTACTTAAGTATTAAAGAACTAAACGAGCATGTATATTTGCGAGATACACCTAAAAAATGTTGTTTTTGTTCTCATTGTAAAGGATATCTCCTTTGACACCTAGGCGTATCTTCACGATCAGAATGTGATGCATCGTGATATGAAATCGAAGAATGTTTTAATCAAAAGTAAAGAGGTGAAGTTGCTATAATTCTTTCTCATTTGATTGGTGATGTTTTGGTTATTTTTATTGTCTGAAAGTTCGGAATAAATTCCTAATGTTGTGAGATTTCCCCTAACTATATAATTGAATTGTATTTGTGTATGCGTTTCAGCATTTATTGGTAGCTACAAAAATCGATTTTTGAAGGATGTATATTTTTTTGATTTTTATCCCGTTAGAATCTGAAATGATGTCAGGAAAGTCGTTTGTAGTAAATAAGAAAGACTTCAGTTCATAAATACAAAGCAAAATAAAATATACTCGGACCTTATTCACTGCTCTTAAAACAGTTATAGGGAGGCTTACATTGACTATCAGTTACCAGAGCAAACTAGACTTTATTTTTGACGTGTGTTACGTCTTCTTTTTTCAGAGTCATTTAGTGTTTAGTGTTTCAGTCGTAGCATCTAGAATTAATTATTTTTTCTATACAGGCAGGGGCAAGAATCGCTATTGTTGCAGACTTTGGACTTGCTACTGTTATGCACGATTGTCACAATAACTGCTTGACACCACTGACACCAAGATTCGACAGACTTATGTTTCCTCCAACCAATAATGTGCACAGCCCTGTAAGCCCTGTGAGTCCTCGCAAGAGACATACTGTGGTTGGGACCCCATGTTACATGGCACCTGAAATGTTGAAAGGTAGAAGGTTTTACAATGAATTTGTTGTGTCAATGTTTTGCTTCTGTTTGCTTCTGATTTGTGGGAATAATGTCATGAATTATTTGTTGATTTAAGAGTGTGTGTAGAGAAACCGAACAAATAATTGTGGCAATTAACGATTAACATATTCTTTCGCCCAAACATCCACGTTTTTTCCCGTCGTTCGTATTTTCGAAATCGCTATTTAGTGCATCCGTAGCACCAAGATCGATTTGGCTACCATTTTGAACAGAATACAGCCATAAATATAGGAGACTTAAATTTTATCCGGTGAAATTTAAAAAGTAAGAGTTTTTTTGTAGGTTTTGCGATTCTAACTCTTCGCGAAAAATTTGTCGCACAATTTTTTAGGTTTTCATTTTTTCAATCTGCCATAATATATTTTTGGATGCCGTCTGTCTGTCTGTTTGTCTGTCTGTTTGTCTGTTTGTCTGTCTGTCTGTCTGTTTGTCTGTCTGTCTGTCTGTCTGTCTGTCTGTCTGTCTGTCTGTCTGTCTGTCACGCAAAATGGTAGCTTAGCTGCGCAATAGCGAGAAGCACGGCATAAAAAGGACGGGCGAACCCGTGGATTTTCCACGGGCTAACGACTAGTATGAAAATATTACTCTTCCTCAAACACTATATCATGCAATATTATTTCTCGTCTTATGGTACTTCGTGCTTCGTCACATACTCTCTGTTAGCTATCAGACCACGGTCATTAAGACTGGGAGCTGCAAACATGTCCAATACATGTGTCAATATATTAAACAGTACACGGAGATTGCTTTTCTGGATTGCCATGTATATGTGTCGATGTAAGGTTACATCCATCTTCGAAGTGTAAACAAGGTTTTTGTTTGTTTTAAGGAGACGAATACGATGCTTCTGTCGATGTGTTTTCTTATGGTATTGTCATGTGTGAAGTAAGTTGTTTTTTATTGCACTGCCCAATCCGTTTGTCGTACTTACTTGAGTTATAAACGTCGAGACTTCCTACTTTAGATATTGGGGCGTGTGAAGGCATACACTGAGCAGCTACCTAGAAAAAACGTAAGATTTCTGTTTGTTTTCATTCTGAGACGCATAATGTTTGCTTAAAATGTATACGTAAGTTTACAATAGAAGATATTGATTACTAGAATGAGTGTGTCTGGTAAAAACGAATAAAATGGAACAGGACATTTGGTGCCTGGCATAGTTTGTTTTCTAACAATTTCGCCTTTTATAGGACTTTGGTTTGGATTACGGGAAGTTTAAAGAGCTGGTCGGAGAATCTTGTCCGATACATTTTTTGGATCTTGCAGCAGAATGTTGTAATATGCAGCCAGAAAAGAGGTGTGAGAAGCGTCGTAATTTAATATAAATCGCCGCGAAATTTCTGCATTGCAGTCATTTGCGAAATTAATTCGTAACGGAAATTTTCAAAAAAGAAAGCGGGGCATCGAATTTTTATAAGAAAATTTTATAAAATCATGTTTACCAAGGACTAGGTTATTAACCTTTAGAATTTGCAAATTTTAAGGTAACAATCAAAAAACAGTGAAAATGTTTTCGCTCACTTTAACCAACTGGCCATTCTCGAATTTCTCAAAAAAAATCGAAAAAAGAATCATCTGACAGATATTCAGATTTCTTGGCTGAAGCCAACCCTGAATTTTAATCTCCACGAAATTTAATCCTAATAAAGTTGACTTTTGTTTTTTCGAATTGTTTGATAAAACTTTGTAATGTTGAGTTATTTGAATGAGATTTTACAAAATTCGTTTTGACAAAAATCCGCCAAATTAAATTTGCGCGAAATTTTAGTTTTTCAATGTCCGTTACATTAAATCTCGGCCTAAATCAGTTATTGTTCGCTCTTTGTGAGTTTTTAAAAATAAGAGAATAAAGTTTACGGTTTATGGATTTTTTTAAAAAAAAAAACTCTTATTTGAAGAGAAAAAAAACTTTCATGTTTCTTTTTTCAAAACAAGTTTCATCAGCCAAAATTATTTATTCTTGTTCAAGCAAATTTAATATTTTTCTCATCCGCCAAAGTTACTTTCGACCAGATTTTCTTTCCCCTCAGAATTTATTCAGAATTCACTTAAGTGTATATTAAGAGACAGTTCCTGAGAGTAAATTCATAATCTGTATGAATTTGAACTCGAATTCAAAAACTCTCCTTCAGTATGGTAAAAATGTAATGGAATTTTATGTCAGTATATCTTTGTGAAAAAATTTCCAAGGTACTAAAGTTTGTCTGCTTTGCTTTTAGACCCAACTTTCATTGTTGCGAGCAGTGGTTGCAATCTATGCTTGCGAACATCACGTTTAAAATTCCGTTGCCGGCAAAAATTGACTTCAGAATTGAACCCAAACCGATCAGACTGAAAAGCGTCATTAATAAATGATAGTTTGTTTTATATTGTTTCGCATATCAAAGTTTTTGCACCTAAAACAATTTGGAAACTAGTGTCTTATTATAGTCAGAAAAAAAATTGTGTCCAGTTTCTGACATGTGTATCCTGATTCTTGCTTAGTCTGTCAGAATTAGTATTTAAACTCGAAGAAGATTTTTCAGTTACGTTGGAGAGTATCAAAATATGTAGTTGTAATTATTATGTTTTTAACTTATTTTTGGTATTTCTACCACAAAGTTGAAGTGTTTCTTTTTTTATTGCACTGTATGTGGCCAATTTATGGAATGCTTTTTACCTGTTTGTATTGTTTGAAGAATACTGAATTTTTGTACTAAATTTTTATGTGGCCTTTTCAAACTATATATATTTGCATTATTTTTTAAGTACAATCTACTTTTCCTGTTAATATATTATTAGTATGATGATAATTATGCGATTCTGTTTATTTGCCCATTTTTATTGTTCAATCGTTCAATAGTTTATATGAAATGAAATTGTAAATATTCTTTTATTAGAATTTGCACGTAATATCAAGTCAATTTTATTCACCAGAATTGATTTTTGGCGTAAATACTAGGAATAATTTCGCTCAAATTGCTATCTATGGTTTTGAATTTGAAGTACCGTTAACAACGCCTCCTCTAAAATCCTCTAAAGTCTTCTAAAAACTGGAAAGTGTGACCAAATGTCCTCTTCAACTCATCTATATGTTTAGGTACGCTAATAATAGTTTGATAGTTTCACTATTATGTTACAGGGATTTTACATTTGTTATAGTGATATAAACTATCTATCCTTCATGTTAGCAATACGTCCCTCATCAACAGTTTATTTGAATATTTTTAGTCATTTATTCTGAAAGTAATGCTTTCGTAAGCATATTAGATCTTCACATCAGAAATAAATAGACTTAAAACCTAAGAAATAAAAAAGCGTTGATCTTCTAAAATCCTCTATTTTTGTTTAAAATTTTTTGTTTTTGCGAAAAAATCCTCTAAATTCAGTGCCAAATCTCCTTTAAAATTCTCTAACATCCTCTTCTTCTTCGAACAATTTTTTGTGGTCACACTGTATTAGCACCAAAGCGTTTTTAAAGGAGAAGGGCGCCAAACAAACAAACAATCGCTAAAGATGTTGGACAAATCATAAAAAAAATTTATATACCCATTTTCTTCCATTCTCTATAAAACAACTCGTGAATATCAGCCTAATACAATATAAATTGTTTTGTCGATCTTTACCGAGAAATATTGCCCGAGATCGATACGCTGATTATTTATTAACTGATAGCTATATTGTTTGGGCGGAATCGAAAATTTGTGATCTTCCTTCTCGTTGTTTATTTTTATTTTTCAAATTTGCATACGGTATATACGTGACAGGAGCACCTTGACCAACGGCTTTCTGCATAAAATGTATAAAATTAGCATACATTAATTCTTCGTGTGAGCGTTAAGGATAAAAATTTAGAATTCGCCTTAACATGACATATAATGGCAATTCCATTCTTCTGTCCATTTTATCTAAACTTAATGAGTTGGACGCTAGGTTCTGTAAATATTTTATTTTTGCATATGATTCAAAACTTTCTGATACATTTTTGAAGATATGTACACCCTGATAAATCACTTCCGCAACAAAGGAGGTGTTTAATACAACATCATTTAGTTTTGATAGACCTTTAATTGAATTACACGGAATCTCCATCCAAATGTAAACAGTCCAATAAGCCCTGGGGACAAGAGACGAGGGATGAGTGAAAAACCTGAGCTGGGGAGGCTGGGTGTTCTTGTTTTTTGATCCTTTTTTCTGTCTGGTTTGTTCCTATTTTGTTCTTAAAGAATTCAGCGTTATTTCGTTCTTAAGCAAAAAATTAATAGCACCCGTTTTCTTTAGGCGCTCCTACCTCGTTCAGTGCCCACATGTGATAATCAGAAAATTGATAAGCGCTCAGAGCGCTAATTCGAATTATAATGATATGATAAATAATTGCTATGTTGCGCTTTGAGTAACACCTTAACTTTGGAACAAAACCCTAATTCAGTCTCAAAACTTTTTCTATTTTCTTGCTCATCTTACTTGCTCATGTCAAACGGCAAGAAGCAACTGTGCTCTTTTGTCTCTCATCGGTGCAATGCTCCATTGTTTATGTTCGTCTCGCCGCCAGAAACACAAAAAAGTAACAACAGGCCCTGTCTTCAAAAGGGTGGACAAACGGTGGAGAAATGCAAAGTATACCACCATTGATTGTTTGGTTTTTTCTTCTCATTTTTAGTTTTACCTTTTCAGTATCTTCAAGTTTTATCCACCATTTTACCTGTCAAAATTTATTTGGCTGGTTAAAGATTTCTGTCAGATAATATTTTCGTCACCTAGCTGGTAAAAATTTCCTCATTTTTATCAAATTTTTGACCTGGCATTTGTTACTTTTCCCTTGAGACACCTTTTTAGGAAAAAGTATGCTCTCATATCTTTCATGTATCGATGTTATCGTCCTGCGTTATGTTTACCAACAGATTTTTTCCGGTTTAATGTTAATTGCAGATGGGTAAAAAAATATTCGTCGGATATTTATTTCTTTAAATTTTTTTTGTCATATTTTTATCCATTGGATTATTCTCCGCGGGTAAGTTCATCTTCTTTCGAGTTATACCTTGTTATAGGAAATTAACATCCTTCAAAATAGCGCTCAAAAAATGACAAAAAGATACAACGCAACAGAAAAATGAAATGTTAGAAAAAACAAAAAATGAACGAAACACTTTAGCCCATTTTCTTGTCAACCGAAACATAAACATACCGGTTGGGTGTTCGTTTTAACCAGCAAGGCCTTCTTTAATATCCTTTATAAATCGTAGAAATTTTTGGAGATTTAATTACCGTCTAAATTCAAAACGCGTATACTATAATGAAGTATTCTATACCTTTAGCCATCCATAAATCAGGCGCACACCGTCGGATCTGTGGGCGCGATAGGGGCTGTTCCATTTTTATTTCTCCGAGGTGTACTTTCTGCCTCAATCAGTTTGCTTTTGTCTTTTATGTTCTAAAAAATCTTCAGTGTGCCTCAGTCACAAAAAATTAGGTACATGGGAATGCGGCTTTACAATTTCTATAATTTCTATTTATCCGCGAAGTTCAACTCACTACACTCTAGGCTTTAGGATCCTGGATCCTGCGAGCAGGGAGAGGGGCTTTTCGATTATTTTTTCTTGTGTTTTTGGGCGGCGGGAGATGGTATCCAAAGTGGTGAACACAATAAACAAATTCTAAACTTTTGACTGTTATTCCACGTTATAGAAGTGGTTTTATGTTGTTAACTTGGCCTAAATTATTCTTTCTACCGAATCTGAAGAAAATATTAGACTACGGATGAGATATAGCTAGTTAGGTTCCAGGGACTCTGCATAATAGATTCGTAAGGGTTGGGTTAGCGCGTTTCTCTAGCCATGGCTAGCCTCCTAATATCGAGGGATTTACCCTGTCTGTTATTTCAAGGAGGGACCAAAGCTTCGATGGGGAGTCCTAGAGTATTTAAGGCTCTTTTCGAGCTATGCAAACCTGAGGGTCCGCGCTCTGCCAGACAACTCCCTGACACAGCACTGCACACAGTCTCCCCAATTTCCCTCATATGATGGGCTGGGGGTTCACCCAGGCCTATGGTAATAATGTGAGAGTGTAATAGTGTGAGAGTTATAACTACTAAGCTGCCATAATGTAAATAAAGTTTAGACGACTTTCTAGCGACTTTCATACTATTCTGTAATAACAGTCAGGGAAATCCTCTTAACTAAGCTGTATAGCTTAAATTGGAGATCTTGTAAATAAGCTGTATATATAATGCAGCTTAATTAGGTGACATATATCTAAATTAGGAGGTAGAAAAAGTTTTTCTCTGATTATATACTTGAAAAACTTAAATTTTAGCAAAATCACAGCTGCAGCCCTATCATCGTAAGTTTGACTACTACACATTTTAAAAAAGAATGGTATTTCCAGGACCCCGGGTTTAAAAGATATGAAGTAGAAACAATGGTTCATCGTAACGATAGTTTATTTAAATGTACTTACTAAAACAGGAATCGACCGAAAACGAGCAGAAAACGAGCAGTAAACAACAAGAAATAAGCATTAAACGACCAGAAAACCATCAAAAAGCCCAAATACAACCAAAATACAACAGCAAATGGCTATATGACAGGGGAAAAAGATTACCAAATTGCTTGATTATGGGCCCAAGTTTCATTCATTTTTTGTTTTTTTTCTAGGAAGCCATTGCGTTGATGTCTCACTTAACCGAAGTTTTTTGCTCAAGGGACCGTAATCCGGGGTCTTTTCTCTTAAGCGAAGTATTTTTGCTTGGATTTAGTAAGGAGGTGTAATGGACTGAGAAATTTGGTCCCAAATTAGTTCAAGTTCCACTTATCCAGAAGAATTATTATCAGAGGTTGCTTAACTCTGAGTTTGATTGGGATGAGGATAATTTGTCTGGTGATGATGTTGTAGAAGGGCCAGCTATGCAGATCAAAACAGAATGGGTAGTGGAGGCTATTAGGAAATTGAAAATTGGCAAGGCTGCAGGAGTATCAGGTATTGTTGCAGAGATGGTAAAAGCATCTGGATATATTGGCGTTCAGCTTATTACAACTCTTGCTAATCAGATTATAAAAGATGGTGCTATTCCAAGTAAGTGGCAGTCGAGTGTAATAGTGAATTGTTTCAAGGGCAAGGGTGATGCATTATAGAGATTTAGAGATTTGAAGTTGGTTAATCAAGTAATAAAAGTTAATAAAAGAGTGATTGATAAGTTACTTAGAGAAAGAATTGATATAGAGAAGATGCAATTTGGTTTTGTTCCAGGGCGTGGCACTACAGATGCAATATTTTACTCAGACAGCTTCAGGAAAAGTATTTAGGTAAGAGAAAGAACCTCTATTTTGCCTTTGTATATTGAGGGAAAGCTTTTGATAGAGTGCCACGTAAAGTTATTTGGTGGGCTATGAGAAAATTAGGTGTGGATGATTGGCTAGTTACGATGGTACAGTCTATGTACAGCAATGCTAGAAGTCTTGTCAGGATTAACGATCCACTTAGTGATGAATTTAGTGTAAATGTTGGTGTACATCAGGGTTCTGTACTTAGTCCTTTGTTGTTTGTTCTAGTCTTAGAAGCGCTGTTGATGGAGTTCAGAACAGGTTTAGTTGAAGAATTAGTTGAAAAGTTTGAGAAGTGGAAGAAAGGGCTAGAAGAGAAAGGGCTAAGGGTGAACACAGCAAAGTCTAAAGTCATGATTAGTAGCATAAAATGAAATGAAATGAAATGAAATAAACATATATTTCAGTTTACTAGGAGATAAATATACATTATTAATTAAAAATTTTGCCCTAGTAAACCCCGGAAACTGCAAATTGCAGCCAAGAGTGACCTTGTAGTTGGAAACTGGCCTTATTGAGTTTGCAGGAAAGGGGTTGGTAGTAACTCAATTTTTTGTCAGACTTGCAAGCATTGGGTACATAAGAAGTGCAGTAGTATTGGTGAAAGGTTAAGAGCTGACATTCAGTTTGTATGCAAGCATTGCTAAGGTGAGATTATAGAGAATGAAGTATTTCCAGCTTCAATGATGTACAACAGTGGCTCGTTAGAGATAGTTGAGAACTTCTGTTACTTATGTTATATGTTGGGCAGTGAAGGGGGTGTTGGTAGAAGTCTTACTTGCAGGATAGGTTCTGCTTGGAAAAAGTTCAGAGTGTTACTTTCTTTGTTGACTAGCTGGGTTTTGTCAATTGAGTTTAAAGGTAGGTTGTATGAGGCCCGTGTAAGAAGTGTTATGTTGTACGGTAGTGAGACATGGGCAGTGAAGCAGCAAAATCTTGACTGTTTAGAAAGGAATGATACGATTCCCACTGCTTTCCATACCTGGCTACTTATTTACTTGAATCAATCAGGGCCTCTTAACAACTTTCTTCTGATTTAGTTTGATGGTTACATGTTCCCGCGTTTGATATCACCTTCAAATTTTTAAACCCAACAAAATAACCACTGGAAAATAACGACCTGCACGGCAGAGGAAAAATTTGAAAAGAATGAATGGTAAAATGAATTCAATTTTTGTTTCACACATGTCTGGAAATTTATAAACTTTTTCTTTTGGTTTTTCTATGTCTGGGTATGATACATATATAGATAATAATCTCGTTTCCAGGGTTCTTCTACCCCTATGATATGCCGACACATAAGCGTACAAGAGCCCTAGAGACAAGCTTATATCTGAAACATTCCTGCCTTATTATCGGTTTAAGTAGACAACTAAAAATGACATGGATCATGCATGTCACGAGCAACAACTATATATTTCATATTGAACAAAAACTAAACAAATTTAGAAGTTTCTTCGTGAATGATTTTTAAATGTCTAGACATATTTTTCTGCAATCGTGCAGTTAGTTACATGAAAATGAAGCCTTCTGCCAACTTTAAAACGACCTGGGGTTTTGAAGATATTATCTGTGAAAATAAATATTGCAGAGTAAAGCGCTAATTTACACTGGTGAGTCTTCCGTGGGTCACAGAGAGAGAGAGAGAGCACCCATTTTATTATTTGTTAACTGCTGGTTTCTGGTCATTTGTGTGTGTTTCCTGCTCGTTTCCTGGTGGTTTTTCGTGGTTTCTGCTCGTTTTTGGTTATTTCCTGTTATAGTAAGTACGCTATTTAAAGCTGTATATACTGCATCCTAGTTAAGATGTCACGCCACGTGATACAGCCTATTTAAGCAGCCATTTTTAAAACTTTAAATTTAGCGGATCTCTGGGGTGCTACGAAAAAACTAATGCATTGGGAATGTTTATATACATGTTATTATTGGATTTATTTAGTTAGATAGATGCTAAAATTCAGTTAAATGTGTGTTTTCGATGATCGATTTGTACATCTTAATCAAGCTGTAGATCACAAAATGTATCATACATCCTAATTAAGCTGACATCCAAATTAAGCTGTACAGCTTAATTAAAAGAATTTCCCTGACTGAATAATAATATATAAAGCCACATGGGCCATTACACGTTGTTTGTTTTTTATTACAAGAAACATGCATTTGGGCTTATGCTTGACGTTTCTTAGTTTTTTCGAGAAATAAGCCTCATTCAAGGATTGCACACATGTGTGAACTTCAAGGGCAAATTTTGTGTGGAATTATCCATTCATTCAGGATTATAATGCACTGGTGTGGATCAATAACTTAAGTATATTATATACTTATTTAATATTTAATAGAAGCTTTAAAGGAAACCCAAGGTATAAAATGATGTTGGACTTTATTATAGAGCTTAAAAAGTTAGCTAACACTTCTTTTTAAATTTTTTAAAAAGTTTTTTTCGTTCTCAAGGTATTGACATTTAAAGAATTTCAAATTTAATTATGCTGTATGAATTATGATGACATATTTCAGTAATAGCAAATTTAGACATTTTCTTTCATCAGTAATTTTAAACCTGTTAAGGAATGTGCATTCAAACTTTATCAATGCATAGATATTATAAAGGTCATTTGATTACCATAATTTTTTGCCAAAATGGCACTTGTTTGCTCGTCCCAGGCCTCTTAATTTTTTGCTGACAACCTCATAACATGGGATCTGCATGTCGGTTTGCAATCAAATTTTGTAAGTAACCATATAGGGCTTATACAAGCTTACCCACAGAATGTTACTGTTAATAAAACCATAACTCCGAATCTTAAAGTCATCGAGAAAGGGAGCACATAACTATCTGGTCTGTAAATAAAACTACCACCCCAAACACTACCCCAATTGGGATACCCATGTTTTCAATACAACCAGACCAAAATCACTACAAAAAACATTTTTTCATATTATATAGTGCGATAGTGAGTAAGAGCTTAAACAAGGTTAGGTCTCAACGCACATGCTTTATTTTTTTTATCTGTAGGGATTTCAAAGATAGGATCAACATTTAATAGTAGTAATAAAGACAAGTAGCACCATTCAATGTTGTCTATTCCCCTTTAAAAAAAAGCAATATTCACCAGTTTACAGTCAATCCAACAGTTAATTTCTATTTGCAAAATTTTCGACATTATTTTTGTATATATAGTATAAGAAGTAATCCTTCTTTTAGTGTTAATAATACCAAAAAAATGGCATTGGTAGATGACCTTAAAGAATGTAAACTATATGCAATTTTAAGTGTTGTTGGAGTCATTTTTGTTATTGGAGGAGTTGGATGTTTCTTTGGTGGGTTTGTTAGTACCAACATTCTAACCAAAGGAATACCTGGCATTGGAATTGGCTGCATTGCAATTGGTGCTTTTATCCTGATATTTTGCTGCTACTTAAGGCGTAAAGATCAGTACTCTAATGTAAACACAGGTCCTCAAGTCACTACTTATTCAGCAACCGGTACTGTTGTTGGTACTCAGCAAGTATATCCCCAGGGAGCACCAACATATCCAGCTCAACAAGGCAGTCACCCACCTCAGCAAGGGAGTTATCCCCCACAACATGGCAATTACCCACCTCAACAAGGGAATTACCCACCTCCCCAGCAAGGAGTATACCAACAGCAAGGAACATATCCGCCTTCTCAGAACACCTATCCACCTTCCCCAAATACATATCCACCACCACAAGGAACCTATCCTCCACCACAAGGAAGTTACATACCCCCACAGGGAACATATCCACAGGCAACCTATCCCGCTCCAGAATCCAAATCTTCTGGTTCTGCTTACCCAAGTAAGTTCAATATGTATTTTTTTCTAACCTTTTTATGCACTAGAATTCAGAACACTATACCTACTTCCAAAAATTAATGCCCACGAAATGCATATTTTTTTCGAAAACAAAAATTACCTCGAAAATTAGTACCATAAGGTATACTCGATCTTGCCAAATCAAAAGATTAGAGAATTGTAGTATTATAGTATTTCATAGGATTCTGGATGTTTTTAAAAGTATTTTTAATCCTTAGGACACTTTTATCTTTAAAGATTGTCCCCTATTACAAAGGATTCACTTGATCAAAGTCGTTTTCTATTTTTTAAGAAATTCGTAAATTTTGTTTTGCAGTAAGTGTAGATTTAATTTGGCCTTTTTTTCCTCTTAAAATTTTCATTTATCCACGCAACTAGCGATAACCTCCGTCAATGCAGCAATCAGCAAATTATGATAGGATAGAGACATGCATATTTACCTTGCGCGAACTATAGAACAGCTATTGAAAGTTCTAAAGTTTTGTGTTTTATTTGGTTTCCGTGGTGTTTTCCGATTCTTAAAGGTACTGTCCGATTAAAAATCAACTAAAATTTTGACAAAAAATTCTTATTTGGAACTAATTTCTATAAAATAATTAAATAATTATTTGTTTTCTTTCCTTACACCAACTGAACAATATCTCATTCTTGTTTACAAAAAAGCATGCGGTCTCTCGCTTCGATTGTTTATATGGATGGCGGATGATAGGCACTAAAGCGAGGCTGAAATAATATGTCGCGTGTGACGTATTTACCTGGAGCGCGCCGAACTGCCCAAAATAGATAAAACGTGGGCCAGGGCTGATATTTTATTATATGTTTAAAAATTATGGTAATCTTACCCCCTGAATTGTGAAAAACCGCTTTTTATGAATTATTCATATGGAATTAAAAAATCGAAGGCGAGAGATGTGTCTAGACCTTAAGGTAAACACACACTGTGCTAATTCTGTACGAACCTAAGTAAGAAGCTTTCGCTAATAAAACTTGAAGTTCAATATGACTTTAGCCTTAGGGTTGCATAGTTGTTTCAGCTACTCTAAAGACAACCAATCAATAATTAAAAATTAGTTTCCTCTTCACTAGATGTCCCGCCACAGAGAGATTAGACTCAGATCGCACATTCAGTAAGGTTGAGAGGCAGAATAATGTCGTGGTGCGCTGTTGTGAATTCCACTAACAACAGTCGAAAAAAACAGGATAAAATTTTTTTTTCGCTGCTTAAGGATCCAAAAAAAAATCTTCCGTATAAGGAAAAACCAAAAGTCAGAGAAATATCTGAACGGAGGAAAGAAAAGGATGTTAAGGAGGTGAGTAGGGGCTGGTAACTAGGTGGTCGTTCGAAACTCTCTGTCATGGAGTGCCACCAAAGATGGTCACAGCGTACTCTTCAATAAAACCACCGCTCGGAATTCTTCGTGTTCCGTAATACATTTTTTATCTGAAAAATATTACAATATTACTCAATCACACTGGCATCTAAGAATTACTCATGAAGGATTAGAAACTTTTATACCATGTAATTGAAAATATTTAATAGAGTCCAGTCTTTTTCAGGAGAGGCGTGCGATCGCACGCGCTCGCCCTGGCACACGCCTAAATCGTTTCAGGCGTGTGATTAATCGCACGCCTGAAAAATAAATATTGAGTTTTCAAAATCAACCTATAAAATCCATCTTGTAGCGTGCGATGTAGCGTGCGATGGCAGCCCTCGAAATAATTTTTGGACAGTCGTCAGACAAAACGTCCGATAGATTTCCGTATTGGTCGGACACTTTTAGATCTCAGAAATTATTGAATAGTCCTGGTCCTTTTAATCCACGAGCAAGCCTATTCATAGCCAACCTGACATCCTAGCTAATTCACCGACTCCTGACTTAGTTAAAAGAACTACGTAGACATAAATCTCTTTTGCCTGGCCCCTTCGTCGTTGGTAACCAGGTCTTACACAAGAAATCCAGCCATGCTGTTCTTAACTAATGCGGAGGTGAACGCCGACGGAGCACGGATGAAGCAAGTCTGCAAAACTGCACTTACAGGCGGAATAGACATTTTATCATGGATTTAATTGTAGATAATTTCTTCATTTGACAAAATAATTGGAAACCATAGCAGGTCCGAATTTAATGGATTTTTTCTTTATGCCTGTAAAACCGAAACCCACGGGCGGTATAAATTTTTTTCTGTAAAAATTTTGTTAAAGTGTAGCTGAACTTTTTGAATGAATTTTGAAGTTTTATTTAAGCCACGTGGATAAAGATTTTTTTTAATTTGAAAACAAAGCATATTTTTGCCTATTTGCTTGTGAAAAATAAACAATAAATATAAAAATGACAGTATAGTCATGCATACTATTTCGGACATGTAGAAAAGGAAGTTAAGATTGAGAGAGTCGCTATACCAGTAGACGCTCGATCATCGTGTTTGGGGTTCACGATTTAAAACGTCCCCCACTTTTCTACCGCAAAATGAATGCGCAACAAAAATAACCTCGGAGCCCGTATCGCAGGCGTAACATTCTTTGCACGTGCGTTTTACATCGCACGCGTTACTTGATTTACACGTGCGAATCATCGCACACCTACTCAAATATTCCTGAAAAAGACTGAGAGTCTGTCTCGTGACAGCAAAAACATCCTACACTTCAGAGGGCATCCTCTCACATTTAGGAGTAGGTCCAACAAGGTTTCCAATGTTATGTTCGTCTACGTCTTGAAAAGTCGGAACTAGCTCATCATTCGCTGTTCTTTCCGGCTCGAATTGAAATCCTAGAACCTGCGAATTATTTTCATTCATTGCTATCTTCATGAAGAACTTTTTTAAACAAAGGAAAAAAAATACAAATAAACATTTAGTCGTTCGATGCGCAAGTCAAGGGGGTTCGCCTAATAAGAAGCCAGGTAACTACGTCACAAGCAAAAATGTGCTGAATAATGAATTGACCCAGTCCTTTTGCCGCGTTTGAAAGTTCGTGAAGATGGTAGGCTAGTGCAGCAAGATCAAAACAAACAAACGATGGTGCTAAGTATTGGATAAATCTTTGTTGTTTAAGAGTGCAATCTTCGTTATTTTTGATACTTGATAAAACAAAAGAAAAGATATTGTTTTTTAATCGGACAGTACCTTTAAATCATGCCTAAATTAATTTTATGAACAAGCTGACTTTTTGATTTTTTTGGAGGTGATAATAAAATGAGGAGGTGAGTCTCGTTCTCAAAATTCGATAAAATTGTGGGGTCATTATAAAATGATTTTAGGGGTGAAAAATTGCAATTTGACCAAAAAAGTGCAATTTGAACCCCCCTACAATTAAGCACAAAAGAGTAGTGATTATAATATTATATCGCGGCATGAAATAAACGCGAATACACACACCATAAGTACGGATTTCGCGTATTATATCCATATTCATATGTACGTCAAAAGCAACAATGTGTAATATTGTTGGTCTTGAATTTACTTACGAAATTTTATATGTTGCAATGTTTTTACCTCACAAAATCTTTGTCTGTGCAAGAAATTCCGAAACGATATGAGTACTAAAGTGGTACGTTCGCAGTGCAAAATGTCAGCATGACTGATTCACTAAAGTTAATCTTCGCAAAATAAATTTGAGCAGTGCACATTTTGTTGTGCTAATAAAAGCTTATGTAGCTAATTCATTTATTTTTTAGCTAAACCGGATGCTCTACCGGAAGTGGCTCCACCACCTTATGCTCCGCCATCGTATGATTCGACTGCAACCGCTCCCTCTGCTCCTCCTTCGTAGTGATGTTTTCACTTAGCACTGCGCCTAACGCTGTCAATACCTATTTTAAAGTCAGACTTTTGTTGTTTGTACTAATAATGCACATATATATCGAGATAGAACTCGACAACGGTCTTTACAGGCCCGCGCGATTCTTTATTACTTGTTGAGTCATGCTGCACCTAAATTATTTAAAGTTTGTTTGTACGCGCGCATGTGTAGTTATGTCTGTGTTATTTTCTGTTGTTTTGTGTCTTTAAGAATGCGTTTTATACCATGACTGGGTTCAGGTTGCTCTTAGCCAGGAAACCCTTTCCCTCGCTATGCTTCCGTGTGGAGAAGCATAGCGAGGAGAGGATTTCCTGGCAACGTTCCTCTAAAGATTTGTCCAAAATATTGCTTGTGAAAACAAGCAAGTAATAATGCTCTAAAATTACAGTATATGTTTATCGTTTATTCATTTCTTTGTATGTTTTTGAAAATTGAATTCGGTTGCCATTTCCTATGCTTGACTGTGTCCGTTTTTACACGTTTGATTTTTGAAAACTTCCCGTCATTATTTTCCTTATTTTGTATATGCTTATATATTTATTCTTATATATACCACATACTGGTTATTATGTGTATAACAATTCTTTACTTTATTGTAAAAATTCACCTATGGAATAAATGTTGATTCTGAAAAATATTAGAAAAAATTGATATTTACCACCATTTTTGAAGACGTTCGAAAGCAGTTTCGAGAAATGGTTATCAGTAGAGAGAAATGGTCTACCCGAACATAAAAAGCAGCTGATTCTAACGCAATTCCTTTCTAGTGTACATTGGATAACAATCCTCGCTCTTTACACCCCCACCCGCTTGGATTCGATAATTTCGGAATTTTATCCAAGGTGTGATATAAACCAAGTGCGTTCGATTTCGGCCGGTTTTTACACCGGGATCTGCCATTTCTATCCACTCTAGTTTTTTATACAGATAATTTGACGAAATTTACCTAAGACAGTCACGGGCACTTACTGTTTTGATTCAGATGATAATGGTATGTTTTGATAAGAACTGTGCCAGAATTGCAATATTTCTAAGCTAACGAAATGGTTGCAATGAAATATGCTGCTAAATCGACACTAGAAAAAATCGTTGGACCCGACAAAATAAATGCTTTTTGGTCTGCAATTAAACCCTTTGAAATGGTACCTAATTTCCTGATTTCAATCGGTACGTAAGGATGTATAAAAGCCCTTTACGTAAGGTTATAAAAGAAAAACATTCAGTCGCCCTCATGTGATAGTGGAATTGAAAATATCACAACCTTTATCTTCGTACATCCAAGAAAACATATTTACATGATGATCGATTTGATGATATTTTCGAGAAATTTTAGTACACCATATTCTCGAAAGTCTGGAAAAACTTGGTGTTTCTTGTTGGATAATATGAAGGATTGTAGGTTGCATTTGGAAATCGGTGTATTTAAACCTTATATCAAACTTCCACAGAAACTATAGTCAAGGCGATAGTAAACGTTGAAAATAGTGACAACAAATGTTTTATGTAAGCGATACTATCAGCATTGCCTTCGCCAGAGAGAAACCTACAAAAGAAACACATCCCTGTTTCTGATAATACTTATTTCACCGATATCATTTTCGCTTCTACTAGAATTCATGTTTATCATTGAATGACTTCAAACGAATGTTTCAATTTTCTTTGTTTTTCTTTTCAAGTTTTGTCAAAAACATTCGAAAAGCACTCCACCTTTCACGTTTTTCACTCAACGCAGTGGTATCCAATTATTTGATGAAATTTGACTCAAATGCATCAAACACGAATTTCTGTTTTAGTGAAAGGAATTTTATTGATAAAAAGTTTGTTCCTGAACAAACTTCATCAAGAGCGTCAAACGCATTTTTTCCTTCTTTTCCATGTTTCAAAAATTTTGGCTTATCTAAAATGCGTTTGACGCAGTTTGATGAACTGTTTGATGCACTCGCGCCAGCCGTAGACAACAAAAAGTATTAACCCGCTTAAAAAAATGCATCCAATATGCCGAACTTCCTTGTGGACGAGTAAAAGCAACAACACATTTACGAGAATACCAATTTATTTAAATTTCCTCTTTTATCATAATCATTAAAACAAAACCTTTAGTTGTTTTGATTTTCTTAGTTTCTTCTTCTCTTTTAAACTTCACCCTATCACTTTGGGTAACAAGAAATACTTCGTTTATCAACATGAACCATCTTGCTTTCAACTTTCTTGATGATGGGCAAGACACTTTCAAGACTTTTACCTTCGTTAAAGATTCGAAGCAATTGCTGTAAATAAAATATAGTTTTCTATATATCTATTACATCAATACAGTGTCTGTCTATAACCCGTAAGGTCGATTATATTTTCTACATATTTCTTTAAAAGCGCCTATAGAATATCCCCTAAATACTAAATTCTGTATTTATAAATCCTTTCTTTACGTTTTTAATTGGCTGGAACAAATAAAGTGATAGAATCAACTGATTTCATTAGCCGGGAATTTTTTGTGTGCGAACTTAAGTTTACTGTGACGAGTGCTTTGTTCCAAGTTGATCTACCAGTAAAGTTACGGGCGTTGTATCATTGTTGTCTATTTCGTCCAAAAGTTTTAATCTATTTATTTTGAATCAATTAACTTTTATTTGTAGTATTATGCTTTTAAATAACAAACCGTTTTGTGATAAGCAAAATAAGTTTTACAGGTTTAAATGACTAGATTTATATTATCACATTTCAGTATTTCAAGATTTTGTCAAATCAAATTTAAGAAAAAAAACGACGAAGAAAATAATAATAGTTTCTACCTCAGATAGTTGAGAAAACGGTTTCTCATCTTTTTCCGAAATGATTGCTCTTTTAAAAGCATTGTTTCCTTTTTTGGCCTTGTTCCGAATGTACTCGTCAATTGACTTGTATTCTTTGTCAGAGTACATATAGGATAATTCCTCTTTAATCAACTTTAGACCATGTTTGTTCAAATGCTGGAGACGCTGTGCCGACACATCTAGCCATTTTTTCATTCCTAAAATTAAAATAAAGTTTCAAAGGGTCTCCCTCGGACTGTTCGTTGAAACACAGAAAACAGTCGTTACCATACCATTCTCAGTAACATTCATCCAGTGATTCATGTTGATTACATCGCCAGCTATAACGTGCTCTCCAGTTGCTAAATCGACAAGTTTATTACTTAAAAACAACAACAACAATAACATCATCAAAAGCAACAGCAATCACAACAACAATCACAACAACAACAACAACAAACACAACAGCAAAACCACGACAACAACAACAACAAATATCAACTATAATAAGAAATATACCCATTTTATTTATGGTGCTTCTCACTGCTGTTAATCTCTTTCCCACCATGTCATTAACATTTTCTAAGGTCTTTTGTCCACTTTGCCATGAAGTTGCCCAGACTTTCATGTATCCTATGATATCTTGATAATCTTGAACTATGTGTCGAGTTGTAAGACATGAATCTTCTACAATTATAATAAAGTATTATAATGCTAATCAGTTACTACCCTTCACACAACGGGCCTGAACTTTCAGATTACAAATTATGGAAATTTCAAAAAAGAGAATTAAATTGGATTTTAAAGAAGGGTCTTACTTGGTGTCATATCTTCAATTTTAGCTTTAGTTACAGCAGGACGAGCTTCGTGGAATGGATTGTTTTTTGTGAGGACTGACCAAGGTGAGTATTCGTTAAACATTAGCATTGTTCTTTGGCTTACCACATTGAAACGGGAACCTTTGAGAGGGGATAAGCTAGCATTTGGTATAAAAGACCGCTTTCTTTCCTTTTCATCATCCTCTGGAGTTGGAGAATTTGATATGCATCTTTGTAATTCTTCTTCTTTTTCCTGGATACTCTCATAAAAGTTAGCCAATAATTCCGATCGCCTGTATAATGTAATAAAGTTTGTAGGACAACGTCTTGATTTGTTTTTGGAAAATTGCATTTTAAAGTGTATAATGTTTTGAAAGAAAATGCAATTGCGAGTTATGTTATCCAGCAAAAATATGAAATTTCTTCTCTCTTTTTCACTGTACGATTTTATTTTGATTTCCGTATTTTAGTTATTTAAACCCACCCTCCATACTCAAACAGAGAGTGGTGAACAAGGTCAAAGAACTTATCCTTACCAGCAAATAAAAAGAAAATTGTGTTTTGTTTTGTGCGCCATGTTTCATTTTAAATTGCAGTGCTAAAGTCACTGTCAAACGTACTGTCTCTACAATAAATATATACAATACCATTTGACTGTTGCATCCAGTTTAGGCTGAAGAATTTCGTACTCCTGTTTGTAAGCTTCTCTCAGTGCCATATTTGTCACAGATTTAACAAACTCATCTTGGAAACAAATTATATCCTCCAACTCTTTTTGTTTCGAAGTATCATCTTCACTAGTGGTTACTGTATAATCAAGCCTGAACTTTAAACACGAAGGTTCACTAAAAAAGTAAGGAGATATATCCTTTACTGATCTGCACCACATGTTAGATATATAGACTAAAATGATACCGAGGTTCAAACTGACTACAACTTGCGTGACGACAACAAACAGATTTAAAGTTTATCAGTTAGTTTATTCTAAGTAGTAACAAAAATTTATTTTAACTTCTTCCTTCCACTTAGTTTTAGGTGGGGTAAAAATGAAAAAAAATTAAAGAAGAATTCAAGGATACATTTGGGGTGCAAATTAGAAAGGCATGGTATGTATGTCAATATATGTCGCAACCAATATTTGTTAAGTTTCTGCGGTAACTGGGACATTCTTAATACAATAATAACCGATTACCCCGGGCTGTACTGTAAAATATCGCCCGAGGGCGATATTTTCGGTACAGCACGGGGTAATCGGTTATTATTGTATTTGTTAACCGTCTAAGTTAGATAAAAATAAAAAAAGGAATTTTAGTTTAGTGTTCTATAGTAAAATTCACTGGCACTACTTTTGTTAACACTCGAGGTCAAAATTCGAAACAGTCCTGTCTAAAAACAAAAATAAAACTTTGTAAACAAGACATTACGATGTTCGACACGTATACAGAATAATGTGTAAAGTTGAATGCGGAGCTAAAATATAGTTACAACGAATATTGAAGTAAATTTTTTTAACTAGCTAGGTAGCCAAGAAAAGCATGGGCTTCAACGAGCTTTATATTAACTCGGTCACCACAAAGCTAAAGGAACGAATCTGAAAATGAGAGGAGACGTATATGATTTCGGCGCCCTGTATTTAGTATTTTTGATAAAACTGGATATCAGCATCGTTTTTATGGACAATGTAGCTAGTTAACTAGCCATTTTGAAGAAGCATCCACACGGAAAGTTGCTGAATCTGGTTATTTGAACTGTTAAACTTGCCATTGTTGTTGTGTTTATCCTATTGTAGGAGTTGGATATATAATCATTTCCAATTCTTCTTAAAACTTGTTTTTCGTGCTTGTTTACATTTTAAGCTACTATTTTTCTTGACGACGGGCAATACCGCAAAATATCGGCCTGTCGTCAAGAGCGCTAAGCCAATCAGAATGCCTAAATACCCGTATTGCCCGCTTGAATAATCCAGAAAGTTAACAACATCTTTTAAAACCTATTCTTATTCGCTTGCAACAATCTTCTACTGAGTTGGGATTGTGATGAAACCATTAACTTATGATGTTTAAAGCAAGTCATGGATAAGGTAGAAAGTAGATTTAGAAAACTGCGACATTTAGTGTTGGCTTGCGACATTTATTTTGTGACAGTTATTGTTATCCATGGATAAATTTGCGACATTTACTGTCGCGACATGTTTTTGTTCATCGCTACACATATAGGAATGTGTATTCATTGGTTGTGCACTGATTTAGCATATCTTATCATTGTAGTGTGAGTGTAAGCAACATAAATTATGAAAATGAGTTGAAACAGTGCAAAATTGCTATCTTTGGCAGGGAGCAGGGTTTTACGAAGGTAACACACAATGTCGCAAATAGGTTAACGATACACAAGTGCCTTATTCAGATGAACTATACGTACTAACTATACGAACTATACATATATGCTCACATCTAACAAAAATTTTACCTGACATAAATTATATGATGGCAATATATTCTTTAAGTCCTAAATTCAACATAGATTAATACCTGGCAGCTTCCTTGATTGGATAACTAGACAACATGGAACGAAAACTGAGAATATTGGCAGCATTTGATTGCGAAGCATTCTTAATGTCACGCACAAATTGTGATGGCCCTGAGAGATCAGCATTCAATGTTTCAAGCCGTGATTTTACTCCTTGGATGTCGTTGACGAGAAATTCCGCCATATCTTTACACACTGTAGCATCAGAAAGCTTAGCAATGACACTCTAATGTGATAAAGATTAAAATCTCCTCTGTAAATACATTGGAAATATTGCTTTGTTATATCCTACCTTAGGATGAAAAACGTTTTGCACAACGTGCAACGTGTTATAATGTTATAACGTTATGATATGATATAAATAAAAAAGCTGTAAACAATTCAACATACCCTTGCAACGTTGTCATGGTGAATGGCTTCAGCGTGTGACTTCACTCTTTCAGATTCACATTGTGCCATGCAGCCAACATCACTGACTTTATGTGAGTCCTTAACAAACTTTAGACATCGTGAATCTTGTTGTTTTCTTGAGGTTGTGCATTTCTTCTCCCATTTTAGTCCTGGCATGTGAACTAAATATAGGAAAAAACATGCAGAAACCAATACTGCCACATCTGCAAAGTAACTTGACACGGAGAATGTGCGCATGTATACCTGGTTTACACTCCCTTCCACACCGTTTTGACACTGCTTGAAGAGAACGTGTTCGTTCAAGCTTTGATTTTTTAGCAGAATCCCCTAATGACTCAACATTTTCCGAAAGTGAATCACGTGTTGCCGAATGGTTCTGATAAAGGGCGGTTATCTTTTTTATGTCTGGAAGAAGTTTGTTCATAACGTCATCGTAGGGTTTTGTGAATTCATTAAGACTGTTTTGAAGAACTTCGGGAATTTTTTGTTTAACCTTAGACAGCACATCCACTTCGAGCTAAACAATAATGTTAAAGAAGAATAATTAATGAAAATAATTCAAGTCAAAGTTAGTGAGTTAGATTAGAAAAAGGGCCGCCAAACCACATAAGAAATCTTAAGCGTCATAATACTTAGTAGAAAGATATCTTTTTAAAGGCAACGTGAGAATGGCCAACTAAAGAAAACCTCTTAAATTTCCTGTAAGGCAATCTCTACAACAAAATACAGCATTTTCTAACCTTGAAATTCATGTTAGTGATTTCTTGGTCATTGAAATTAGCTGTCAATTTTAGGGTCCCTTCAATAACTCTATAAATCAGTCCAGTATGTAGAAACTCATATTTCGTTGGATTTCCACTTGTATCCTCCATAATTTTTATTTTTCCCATTCCAGCATAACCAACTGTCCGAATATATCCATCAATATATCCCTCAGTAAAGAAACCATTCTGATACTTAATATATAATTTCGGTCCAAGCATTTCTTCATCTTCATTCACCGTCACATGAATACGAGATACTTTCTTCTTTACTGTAAGAATAATATGAAACTATGGGTGAACAGGTTGGGGGTAATATATATTTTTGTAGTTCTAATTCTTCTAATTAATGCTTTTTCTAGACCTTTCTTATTTGCGTTTACAGATTGTCTAGAGAAGTTGCGATAAAAAATAGAATAGAAAAAGAAAACATAAGAAAACCAAAAGAAAAAAAGTTATTTCAAACTGGATTATTGAGCCGTTTAAGTCCTTAACGTACCTTTAATTGTTGTATTCTGAGGAGTTTTTCGGTCAACTTCTTCTTCAGTAACACCCCATCGAATAGGTGGTAATTCAACAATCATTTCGACTGCGTTATTTTCAAGTAAAACTGCTAATGGCATGTTATTGCCAAGACTTGTTTTGTTTAACTTTCCATAAAGTCTTAATCCTCCCTCGGCTTCGATATCACGATTTGGAACTTTCCAGGTTGTATCTAAAAATTATGTCACAAATACTGGATAGAAACTACTGAAGAAAAATTAAAAAGTAAGCAAATTGTGTATCTTGCTCAAATGTTGATTTGGAGCAAAGTAGTAAATGAGTTTATTAGAGATAAACACAGCACGTAAAGTATGTATATAAAACTTTACATTAGCAGACCTAACTAAAATCACTGCATCTTTTCCAATATTACAGCTTATCTGCTTAGTCATTAAAAATATAAATATTGTCATATGATGCCACAGTTGGAACTGTGGAAAAGTATATCACAATAAACTCGCTTGTTTTTCCTCTACAACATCGTTAAACATATACGGATTACAAAAGAAAAAATATTACGATGTGGCATAATACATTTTTAGCCCAGTCGGGTTAATGTATTGAAACTCAATGTGGTATATACAGGTAATAAAAACACAATATAAAGATAATAAAGGTAATAGCAAACATCCCTAAAGTTTATTGCAGATCTAATAATATACCTTGTCCGTTATGGTAGGTAAAACAAGCATCATTGATTACTGCTGTACTTAACAATCCCAGTCTTAGTATGGTGTTAAAAGACTTGAATACATTTTTCAGCAGGACTTTCGAATTAGAATGTTTGCAAGCGTAAAATTTATTCTTGGACGAGTCTCCATAAATATATTGTATCGTGTTTTGCCTGCCGCCCGTCATTGTGATCGCGTGTTCTGATGATGATCCAATTTTAAGCCGCGAGTGAAATTCTAGAGACAAATGTTACTATATTGCAGTTCACTTTTGCAATAATAAAAAATTTTGGTAAAGAAACTAACCTTTACTCGCTAAAAAAAACATTTTTAGCAGATTTTAGTATTTCCCGGGTTTCCCGAAGTTTTAATAACAAAAAACACAAGCACGTATGAAACAATATCCATAATATGATTCAAGTCTCAAAAAGACACATAAACACATCAGAGAAAATTCTGAGCGTGTTTTTATTTCGCGTATCATAATTTTAGGCTCGTGGAGATCTAAACACTAAAACACAAAATAAAAAACCAAAAAACAAAAACAGAACAGAACAGAAGAAAAAACAAACAAAAAAAAATTTGGCTCACGTAATTTGTTTTTATTCGGCTTTAACTAAGCGAGATACATTTGCGCCTAATTTTAGTAGAAAAACAACCTTTAAATACATTTCCTACCTATTGCTTCAATTGGTCCATTAAGTTTTAGGGGGTACGATTGAGACCTCGCATTAACTGTACGAACATTTGCTACACCAAGTAAGTTTGTGCCAACGTTATCATCTTCCAAAAGTGGTGCTTTAAACAGAACACTATCCCCAGTAAACTGTAAAATCACTAAAAAGAAGACATGAAATAAATTATCACAGCATGTGAATGTTTAAAAAAACGGGACTATTTTGTACATTATACGTTCTTAAAAGTTTTAAAAGTAATTATCAGGTTGATTGAAGAGATTTAAGCTACTTTTTTTTTCCAACTGCATATCTAAACAAAAAAATATTAAACGTGTCGCCTTCTTTAATTACTATGCTGTTGTCGTGTCCAGATCAACATTGCACATATAGGGATATGGTGCATATAATGTCAGTCTACAAATTGATAAAATTCAAGAATATTTAAGCCTGTTCTGCTTTTTATAATTCTTATTGTTTACTGGGTTCGAGCAATACACATTCTTCTCGTCTTTGTTTTGAAATTAAAGAGGCTACAAAACGAGCTATTTATTTTTGACTTTGGTGACTTACACGAAAGTCAAGATAATAGCCATGAAAAAATCTAGAAGCAGGACAAAATAATAACATTTAAAATATAACGTTGGACATTCAAATGTAATTAAAAATGACAGAAATAGTCGATTAATTACACATCGTCATTCAGAATGTGCGAGGATGGAGATTGTCGTCCATATCAGATGGCTCGCTTGATCGTTTTGAACGAATTACTTTATTTTTGTAACTATGGATAAAAGTAAGAAAATTATTCTTGGCTAGCTAGCTATCACCTTTACGCTGACTTAGATAGCTACTAGAAAAAGAGGTATCAGATTTTTTTGGTGGCAGTTAGCCAGAATCAGCACTTGGATTTTAGAAGCACTCAGGAATTCTTGGACTTGCCTAAAGTATTTTTTTCGAAATTTATTAGGAAAAGTACATGATGTGATGATGTGCTTTTGGGCAAATGTAGCGTTTAAAAAAAGCTCCAAATATCGCACGAAAAATCTTCATCAATTTGAATAATGTAAATAACAAAGTTTTTGTTTGTAGTAAGGAACTAGTGTTTAATCTTGGGAACTAGTAAGTACACAGGGTTCATGTCTACTTCATCTATCAACAAGAATTTTGTGAGTCAAATATGCTTTTTCTAGTGACAGGAGTGATTATTAATGGTCTATTATAATACCAAGATATCGAGCTTTTTTATCCCCAAAGTTCCGCACATAGCGTTGAAAAAAACTTAATGACAGATATACTCAAACAAACTTTAGTGACATTTTGTTGGCGTAGCTAGAGTTCTCTAAATGGCTTAATTGGACATATTTGCTCCATTGTACTGTTTACAACATAAACAGGTATCCTCATCTGTGAAATTAAAGCTTAACTCCCACTTAAAACAAGTCGACTTCATATGAAAGAACTTGAAAAGTTGTTTAGGAACATTTTTAAAAAAAAAAAAAAAAACTTTATTGGTTCTCAAGATTTTGAACTTAAAAGTTCCATTAATTATGTGAAATTATGACATCCATCTCCCTGCTTCTGAAAGCAATAAGCCTATTGACATATCTGTCCCGGTTCCGCAAAATACACAGGAGTATCGCCGCAGTAATCATGAAAACGAGGTTAATTATGAATATTTTATTTGTCACAGCGTATTTTTGCTGCGAAGAGGTTGTAGTAGTAAGGGTGAAAACTAAAATATTCTCGTGGTTTAGAGTGTGCAGCTTTTGTTCACACTACACTTATGTTTTTAACGATAAAAAAAATGGGTATACGACATGATTATGCATATGCCAAGTTCCATTCAACACAAAATTCCTTAGCCCATATATGTATACTTCAGGAGAAAATGAAAGATGAAATCAAGGAACTTTCCAATAAAATTGCTGTGGTAAAAAATGGATCTTAACAAGGAAATCAATTTATACCAGAGCAAAGCATTTTCTTTAGAAAAAATAAAACGTGATCCACGAGCACTAACATTTTACACTGGTTTTCCAAACTATGAGTCACTGTTATCAGTTTTGTCATACCTGGAACCAAAATTACGTCGTATCCACTATTGGTCTTGTCAAAGTCTCTTGGTAAGAATCATGGTAGTTTAATTTATAAACAAAGCTCTAGATATAGTCCTTCTCAACAAATGGTTCGAAAATACATGACTAAGCAATTTCGAGAGTATCCCACAACACGTGTTACTATTGATGGTACTGAAGTTTTTATACAAACCCTTCTTCTATAGTATCACAGTCACAAACATGGTCACAGTATAAACTTCATAGCACTTCGAAAGCTTTGGTGGGGTTATCCCTCAATAGATGTGTCACGTTTGTATCGATGTTATGGGCTGGTCGAGTAAGTAACAAAGAACTAATGAAAAAGTCTTGTTACCAGATGTTTAACAACGGGTAACACAGTTACTTGTGACTTAACTAGACATTTCAACATCAGTGCCCGTCTAGTTAGTTAATAAAAAAAATTGAATTTTGATATCCACAAAAAAAAGTTAAGTAGTCTATGTGTGCCGTAAATCCATAAGCATATATAATATGCTCCTGTAAAGTTTTTCTTATATATTTTTGCCCTGTTGGTCTAATGGCTATGACACTCATGCAAATGAGAGATCCAGGTTCAAATCCTGGACAGGGCTAGGAAAAACATAATTATCTTGTATCTACAACAACCAGGTAATAATGATTATATGATAGCTATATATATAGCGATTGTGAGGATAATTGGTATTTCGCGAATTGTAGAGGGTAGTGTTAAATACATTCAACACTTTCATTTATAGAGCACAAAAATGCCTTGTCAAGAAAAGGCAGCTATATGTACTTGTTGTCTTGACCAGTCTCAACAAATCATATTTTCAGAATAAGACTCACATAAACTCAAGGATAAGGTCAGATTTTGTGCTAGATGTTTTCTCCTTGTAAACAAACAAAATCTTTTTTATTTCGGGAACACGCAACGATCCTACGTCTACCAAACCATTAACTGTTTAAGTATGAGGTAACAATGCTGGAAACTGTTCCATATTGTACTCAATTGCAGCCAAAAATAACAAAAATGTATAAATTTGTTAAGTAATTTGTGCACTTTCCCGCTACAATTTCAAATGGTTCATAATAAACCTCGTTTTCATGTGCGCTATCATTTTAAGTCGCCACGGTTATTTGTGAACATGTGATATGGAAAAGAGCTTATTGCTGTTATGAATGATAATTGAATGATAAAATATTAACATTCATTTCAATATGGTCCAAATATCAACCTAAATGACTGAAAACATATATACATCATCATATCTTGGTAAAACCATTAAATAAAACACCTCACTTAGATCCGGGAGATGATGTCATGCATGATAAGTGACTTTTAAGTCAAAAATCTTGAAAACTGACAAAGAATTTTTATTAAAATAAAAAGATTCCTAGACAACTTTCCAAGCCTTTTCGTACGAAATCAACTTGTAAGCTTTAAGATAAAAACAGAACTTTTTTGCCCCATTTATCTCCTTCAAAACGGAACTCTTAGCAAATAAATTTCGTCTTATCATCATATCACTAATATATGTTAGTTTTCTGTTTCCCTCCTCTGTTATCGGCTGAGAAAACAACAAATTGAACACGCAATATGGAGGCTTCATCTTTATCTACGAATGTTCTTTATCTTTTTTACTAAAAAATTTGTTCAGTAAGGTCATAAGTAAAATAATAAAAAAAAATTTGGTCACATTTTGTTCAACATTTTTGCTTTTTTGATCGTCAATTCTCTAATTTAATTATTTTGTGTGTAAAGAGAAATATATTCCATCGCTTTTTAATTTAGCCACCCGTTTGGCCATATGCAACAACAAAATTAAAAACATTCAAAGTTGTCAATTTCCTTATAAAACAAAATGGTTGTAACATTTAAAATATATTCGCAGCGGGAAATTACAAATCGTCAGCGGGAATTTTCAAAATAATCAAAAATTTCATGATAATCAAAACATGAAATTTCAAACTTTCAGGATATTCAATGTTTTTCTTTTTGTTTTCAAGGTCCACTATAGATTTCCTGACCTTCCAGGTTATTAGAAGCTCTGGGTTGCTAATTGCGGAAACATTCAAGCCGCAGGGCGTCTTGTTGTATTTTACGTTCCTCTGCGTTGTGTCGAGGAAGAAAGTACTTACTTAAACCCGAATAATATTTAAAATAGTACCCGGAATATAAGCTGGGGCATTTTGCAACCACAAGGTTCCATACATTCGATCCCGTCCTTTGATCTCTTCCTTTTTCGTTTCATTGTTCTCAACAATACGCATCATCTTGTTATGCACTATTTTTCCAATTTTTGTACTTACTTCAGACGTTGAGATTCCTAAAATATCAAATTTACGATAACTTACACTGAAACAGTAAGAAATATAGTGTAGATATTCTGTGAAAATTTAAGACTGTTTAAAACATTTTCTTGCAAAAAACGGAGTCAATAGAAGTAATTTTGAGATACAGAAGATTAAAGAATGTGATAGTAGCTATATGACAGATTCAACCTCGATCCCAGGGCCTGTAGCGTTTTTTGATATGAAAGTGAAACGCGTTTTATCCTTGTAGTTGATGACAGATTTACTTCAAAATTGTAAAAATCATTTCATGCTAACACATAATTTACCTCTGATTTCGATACCCGGACCTAATTTAATTGGAGTTTCAAATAGTCCTTCAAGAAAGTAATGTTTGTCAGCATAGGCTTGTCCAAAGTATTTCACATTTAAAGTATCTCCTTCAAACACTCGCTGGTAGAACTTGCAAACTGGATTTTCCTTTTCTTTAACGATGCAATTAGAAAAACGAACGTTTTCCGCATAAAGAAGAACTCCGCCTTTAAATCCTAAAAAGACAAGTGATAACATCCAATGTAGTTAACTCTGTATGAAACAATAATAGTTAAAGGAGGGACGGAGTGCGCTGTGGCTCGGCTGCTAAGAAGTTCATGCTGGACCTAAGCATGTTTTGATATTGAAAGTAAACGTAAAGCAGTAAAATGGTCGTGTTTATTTTATGACAAAACTGCAAATTTTTGATAAATACGTTGCAGAACGAATATGTAGGAAACCTAAAAGATTCATTTATAACACCAGTATTGTTTATATCTTTGTAAGAGATGATTTGTATAATTTAGTATTTTTACGCACTTGCAAAACGAGAGGTTACATTTGAAAGGAATAAAATTTCCTTTCTTTTTATTGTTAAGGTCTTGCGTCGATACACACTATCACAAACAATTAAGTAAGAATGATATAAGTTAAATAACATATTTTTAAGATTTCGGATCACATTTGAGATCTTATTAAAAGGGCGGTCTTTTTCTTTTCTTCCCTCCTTCTTCAACTAATATTTGAAGCAATTGCCGTCTCGATTTATCAATCAGGGAATCTGTCAGTTTATCCCTGTGGTTTTCGCCCCTGTGTCATGCCACAGGAATCCGTGAAATGACAAATTAACTAATAATCAAATAATTGACTGGAAATTGCTTTTAATGCTATTTTTGTTAAGGATGCAATAGCTATGCAGTTTTACCATGATTTTTTAATCTCGATTTTGTCAGCGATAGTAAATCAAAGTTTATTCATTCATGCATCACTAAAAAGTGTTTTTTGAAACACACCTTGCCCATTTTTGCATAGCGGTAAATTATCGTTGCTAATCTTCGTAAACTATTATTTAATTAAAGTAAAATTTAAGTACTTTCTCGAACCGAACTAGACACTTCCCCTATTATACTGGAGATGGGTGGGAAGTGCGCCAACAATTTACTTTTTAACTCCTAAAAAACAACTTCGTACTTTCAATATTTTGTTCATTTGTGTCATCGCATGGAGTACATAGCTCAGCGGGACTTGTGAGGATACACTCAGTTCTTGGTCTTCCAAGAGAGGTTATAATTTATTGCGAGGTTCGAGCAATAAAAGACAAGCAAATTCCAGTAGAACAACATCATCGTAGAAAAAATAATTTTCAAGAATTGAACAACATGCGAAAGTATGTAAACAAGGAGAAACTTTGAGACTGGTTGCGTGTAATCATTTGACGTTTTGTTTTCAAGTCTGAAAAATTAAATGAAGCACCAGTTGTTTCTTAAGATGTTTTCATACAAAAATAACTCAAAAGAAATTTCATAATAAACACGTAATATTTATTTTTAACTCATGTCTAAAACTATAAAACAATATTTATAACGGTGAAACATTATTTTATTCTGATAAAGATATTTATTTCAAAACATGATGAAAAAAATTACTCTTAGACAGGACAGGAGGCACAGTTTAGCATACCCTCGCTTTGTTCATTCAGAATGAGTTTGTCTACATCCCCGCGGACCTACGTTACACAAGCTACTATTTTACCGAACAGAAAGTCCTAATCGATACTGTCATGGCGGCGACCGTAGGATTACTCTGACCTTAAATATCTCGAGAGGTAAAGCTCACAAATAGCAAAAGTTAACACAGTTCATATTCACATTACAATGAACATTTAAACACAACTTGTTATCAACGTTAGTTCTCCTTTAAAACTTTCTTTGTTCATATTTCATATTTTTTTTAAATGTTGCTTGTTGCCTTTAAAAACACTTTCCATCCGTAGAATTCAAGATGGGATATAAAAAATAATATTTTTGAACATACCTGTCTTATGTAAGATGTCATAACTGCTTTCCATATTTCGGCAAAATGATCGATCAAAAGAATTCTGCGAGAATCTTGATTTCCTCGCAATTAAACCTAAAATCATAAAGCAAGTTTAGCCCACGCAGTACAAATGTCTTCTCATTTTTCGTGGAAACGTAATTTTTCTATTATGATACGTTGCCTCGTATTTCTTATCGTATTGAGCCGATAAAAATGATTTTGTTATAATTTTGTATTTTCCGTCACAAATGCTAATAGTACTATATATTATGTTCATGTCAAAGAGATAGTTCGTTAGAAATTATTATAACCCAGCAAAAAGGGCTGTTCTGTACCGTTATGTCATGTTCACACTAAACCCATGCAAAACTGTGGCTGATATGGACTTCCTCACCTGTATTTAGATAATAAATACGCAGTCATCATGTTTCAAATGCGCGGCCGAACTTTAAAACACTCGGACGAGCCTTTTAATGTTTAGTCGCATATTTGAAACTTATTATGAAACACATTTCAGAAGGTGCGGCCGCATGTTTCGAGCTTATGACATCGGTCGAGCTTTTGGTATAATCTGATCTGTGAAATGATTACTTAAAACAAAACTGCGTGACTGAATATTTGATTGTTTTGTTTTTCCGGTCAGTTCTTTAGGATAATTAAAGAAGGCACTGTTGATGAAATGACTTTTAGTTAGTTAGTTGTTATCTCCAAGTGAAACCAAAGTTAAAGTACAAGGATATCTGTGCCCTTACATATGTACACCACGGAGTCCCTATACCAATGAGGCAGATTAAAGAAATATGTAGGAAAACAATTTTAGTAGAAGAAAAACAGTCCACGACATAACACTTCATGGTATTTACTAACTAATTGGTCAGTTTCTTTCATTTTTTTCATGGTATAATTCTTTTTTCCAGATTTGGTGGAAAATATTGCCTGCGTCCAAATGACAGAAATTGTCACTCTTTAATACGGTGTGCATGTGACGTTCGAAACAGACTCTTCGAAGCACATCTAAATGGAGTGAAAAGTAGGAAAAATAAGACGATAGTAAGGAGAATTTATGAAGTCAATAGACCAATGGATGTTTTTCACACGGATGGCAATGACAAACTTGACATTTTGGTTTTGCCTTGCATGGATGCGTTGATGATTTTAATAACTTGTCTGGCTGACTGCTGCAACAACAAACAACAACCCACTAGCAAACTATTGAATGGAATCAGTACAAAAATCGTCAATTTCATTTGCTGATTACTGATCAACATCTATTATTTCTTTGGTTGTGTCACTGCTATGTTCCTCTCTCGACCTTTCTCGCTGCATATCATTGTGAAAACTTGAAACAAACTCATTATTTTGTTTACAACATGTATAAAAGTAGGTGCATGAAAAAAATACTACAAATTTTCCGCATTTTCAATCAACAGTATCTGTAGAAACAACGAAATCATCATTAACATCATCCACCTCAGTGTCATTACATAACTTTGTCAGTTCCAAAATTGCATAACTTTTTTGATAATGTAGATATTCACTGGCTGTTTTCACTTTTACTTTAATGCAAATCTCTCCAATCTTTAATTCTTCTTCCTTTAGATGGTGCTAAGTATGTTGTAATAGTCACATGCCAGTGCCGCTACCACAATTTCTATATTGGTGGGGCCTATATCGAAAAATTACATATATGAATTTCGCGTTATATAGTGGCTACCCAAGTGGGAAATTTTTAAATTTTACATCTTTAGATTGGCGGAAAACGCCCTTCCAGACGTCAACGATCTCATCGATCAATGTAAAAAATCACGATGAATGTTTCAATATTTTTGTATTTTTGAAAAACTGCATTGTTTATTTGGCATCAAAATTTAGATAAAAATTTCCATCAGAACAAAATACAATAATAAATTATAAGAACATTAAAAATGTAAAGAAAAATAGAAATTTTAGGGGAGCTGCCACTTTTTAGAAAATTTACATCGTATTTGGTCTTTTTAAATTCTACTGCCAGCCCCCTTAAAACATTCAGTGATTTTTATAATAATGATCTGATAAAGGGTCCAAATATTCCTGAACGACTTTCTCTCTTTTTAATAGAATTCGTTTGCCACTATATATAAATCCATATTATCAGTGTATGTTTTGTGAATATGTAGTACCATCAGATTATTCATCCGTTTCCGTCTCTCTGGCTCTCCCTGTCTCTGTCTCTCTTCCTTTCTTCCTTTTCTTCTTTCTTTCTTTTTGCTCTCTTTCTTTCTTTCTTTCTTTTTTTTTAGTTGGAAAATTATTGTGCCCCCCTTCCCCCCCGGCGGTTACGACACTCCATGCTATCTTATGTGTTTCATCATGCATGCAATATTTTGGCATAATATTCTTCGAAACATATCAAGTGTTACTTGGTACGTTTTGTTTACACTATTTGGTCGACTCATAGCATCAATTCGTACACAGTGTGTGTTTTGTAAATTTTTTTTTTCAGCTGCTCCTTCTTTCTTTGTTAAAAGTTTGATATTACTTTCATTATTATCTGCATTAGTCCTGGCTGTGAAAAACTGCCTGTAGGCAATATGTCACCTTAGACAAGTCCAAACTTATTCGCAGCAGCTTTCTCGTCAATCTTTATCATGATAAATAACTTGAAAACGTAACCCATTTTATCGCAAAAAAAGTTCTTACAAAAAAGCCCGAGTAGAATAAAAACTCTTACCTTAGTAAACTGGTTCATTCTAGTGATAGCAGAGAAATCATCCTCCGCTTTGTTTCACATGTGCAATGTTATGATTTCAGGTACACAAATGCATGAAATTGTAATTATTGCGGAACAGGTTGCGGGACGTATATATTTTAGAAATACAGCCGCATGTTTCAAAAGCGCGGCCGCATATCTAAAACTGTTATATTACTCACCAAGCAGCGCATAATTACTTTTTTAAGCTTGAATCTACGGACCACATTATACCAAAGGACCGTCTCATCATTTGGGTTCAAAACATGCGACCGCATCTTCTGAAATGTGTTTCATAATAAGTTTCATATTTGCAGCCAAATATGATAAAGGCTCAGCCTAATGGTTTAAAGCTCATCCGCACACTTAAAACATGAGGCCCCATATTTATTTCTAAGTACAACTGAGGATGTCCCAATCAGGTGCAGTAATAGGTTGCGAATATATGCTAAAGAGACAAGTAGTTACAATTTGTTGTTTTTTTTTTCAAAAATTTTGATTTCGTTATTGGAACCTTACATCACTCAATGTTCACGTCATTTATGCTTGGAGTAAAAGATTAGTATCCAAGCCTTATTATTTTTACTTTTGACTAGGAGCATTTATCTTAATTAAAATGAATAAAATGAAGAACTTACCAACGTTTTCATAAGTTAGCCATAAACTGTCATTTAACGCTGGTGTGTTGTATAGATAAGCCACTGTACCGTCCAGCGAAGTCTTTCCTATCTTTAAACATAGCGCTAAGTTCATTTCTTTCTTTCGTTTATCGAAATAGTAATTGAGCTCTGTTTTGACATGTTTCTTTCCATTAATAGATGCCTGTCCTTTTATGCTGAAAAGAATTAAGGGCAATTTGTTTTATATCTAAACATATAAATAGCTACCACGTCCATAAAGAATATTAGCGACTTTATTGCAACACAGGAACTTTAATATCCTTTGAGCACTATTGTTGGTTAATGGTTTATATTAGAAAATAAATAAAATAAAAAACGAGATTAATTCTTTTTACGGCGGGGTTAATTTTTGCAAAGTTACTTTAAAATCTTTTTCTTTACATTTTTTTCCTTTACATCGTATGGAATTTTGTTGTGAATGAAATATAAATCCTTTAGTTAGAATCAATTATTCTTAAGGTTACGAATTCGCAGTTCTCAATTTCGCAATTCTATTAAAATAATTGTCTTGACAAAGGGTTATTTCACAATGCACAATTTTCCAGGTGAGATTCGCAAACGTTAACTCACCAATACTTTCTTCTGTAAACAATTTATTTCCCTAGAATAAACATCTAAATCAGTGCTATTTATTTAAGATTCTACTTACAACAATTTGTTTCGTTTCTTGAAGAAAATTTCAAATCGAAGATTTGACATTGGAAATGTCATCAAGTTGCTCAGAGGAGTATAAAACTTCTTATGCAAGTAACATTCTCCTGTTCTGTTTTGTAGTGTTTCGGCGTCAAATATATTTAACGTTCCATTAATCCCAACTCGTGAACGTGTTGTAATTACTTCTACATCAGCTTTTGCATTTAAAATAGTCTCCTTTCCATTTCCAGACAACGACCATATTGATCCATCATAACATTGCTTGAATGTTGTATCATTTATTTGAACTGCATCTCCCCTGTTAAACATTTGATATTTTCCATCCAATGTAAAAGACTGACAAACCTCTGTGCGGCGTAATATAATTTCTTTAATTTTGACGTAGGTGTTTCTTCTAATACCAAAATTAGGATCTGCAATTTGATTTAACACAAGAGTTGTCAGGCTTTGATATTCAGAGATATCATTTGCAGCCGTATTCGGTAAATGCAACCTAACTTCATCTCGAAATGGACAGACATGTGCAATAAATGTATTCAGAAGTTTCTTTGATTTATATTCAGGAAATTTTGTTTTGAAATCGTTTAAACGGAATCGTACGCACATTCCTGCAGTTACGTAATTTTCACTAACCACAGTTTTCCTTTCTTCTTGAGCGAGTGCGTATGGTGAAGTTTCATTGGCAATGTCTAGATCAGCAATTGTTTCAAAACCATCTCGAGATGATTGGAATAGCAGATCTCCGCTTTCTATCATAGCTTGTACAATAGGTCTATTTGGTCCCAACGCTTCTACATCAAAACCACCTGTTGTGCGTTCCCATTTAAACGTGCCTAGGGAAAACGTTAACAGAAATTATAGACTCTAATTTTACACGCTACATATAAAACAGTAAAAGTACTGAAAGACCTTGTTTATGTTTGCATCATATAGCACACTAAACGCAAAGGACGCGGAAAATCTCCTAATATTGTAAAATAGTGGAAATTTTACCAGGTGAAAATTTTGCCATAACTGCGCACGAAACTTGACTAAGATCGTCCATATCTCCATTTTTACAATAAACTATTAGCTTCTTAGAATCCTCAAGTAAAACACTTCCACTTGCTCTTCCAGTCACAGACGCTTCCCATAGTTTGTCATTACCCAAAATCACTTTAACCAATGTCCCACTCTCCCCCTCTACAATTGTGGTGCTAATTTCCATTGCTGAGGTATCAGCACCTACATTGTCAGGATACAAAGATGATTCATCTTGCTTTAGCCAGGCTAGAAAATTTATTATAGCGATATTATTTTCTTCTGTATTAATGGACAAGACAACGTCAGAATCTCCTACTCGATTTTCTCTCCATTCCTTTAGAATTTCGACTCCAGCATCTCCATTTGCCAATTCAATTGTGGCTGATCCTGATAAACCAATTCCTGACCAATCTGCAACATTTTCTTTTTCAGCCATATCTTCGTAAAATATCAATGCTCTTTTTATTGTCACACTGCGCAAGGTGAGCCAAGAAAGCTAAGTTAATATAAGGACAACAGAAACAATGGATTATCTCTAACATTAAAGGCATGATGCAAAACAAAATTATTTTGTTAGTATTAGTATAAAGGCCAGGATAGACTTGTATAATATCAAAATATATTCTAAAATACAGTTAGAATTTTTCTACAACATGCTTATAATTTGATGTAACATCGTCAGAATTTCATTTAAATTCATATAATCATTGCCACAACAACGCTAGCAAATAATAGATCTATTGTCACACAAACAAAGGGCATTCGAAACCAGATCACCAACAATATTAATAAAATCAAGCTCGTTTGATTTTTTCAAGTATTATAGCCATGCAGCAAATTATGAGGTTATGACGCACATACCAGATGTTGAAATTATCATATTATAGCTAAAGAATTATACGAAATTATAACCATATTTTAAAAATATTTTAAGAAATTATATGGATATTATAAGGTATATTTCATTGATATTATACAAGTGTATCCGGTCCTTTATGTTGGGGACAAGACAAATGAACCGAAATTTACCTACAGGTGATACTGAATCTGCACTAAATTTTTGTAAGGTCACTTTCTTCCTACTTCCACATGTGTCAATCTCAATTTTGCTTTTAGCAGTACTGAAATATTTGTTTTTTTGAATAATGTTCCTTGATATTCCAGATTCCAAGAATTCTTTCATTTTTGTCTGTGACAAATCCTTAAAAATCCCTTGAAATATGACAAGGAACAAACAGTTCCCATTAGGTTTGTACTCAGCTTTACAATCCGTGATCGTCGGCTGCTTCGTAACAGCGCAATCACCAAAAGATGTTACTGTTTGTGTATTACTTGCTAAACCATCTAAGAATTGAACCACAGCTCGACCAGATACGTCACGTTTGGCAGCTTCCACCATATTTCCTTAAAAGTCAACGCTCAGATTATCATGGAGTGCATATTTTGTATTAGAGCAACAAGTGTCTTAATAGTTTTTAAATGTTGATTAAATTGTTAATTTTTAATAAATGTTTTTTTATTAATAAATTTATTTGTATATTTTAGGACTAATTTGTCATGCTTCCTAAATTTTCTTGTCAAATATATTTCTTTGTTAGGTTTTTATGATTTTATTGGTAAAGCGAATAAAACTCACTTTTTACTAATAACAGAAATCATGAAAAATTAAATAATCAAAACATAGAAAATTGGAAATTGGGAATTGGAAATCAACTTTTTCGTGGAATGTACTTTGTTGGACAATCTTACCCGGAGCATTCTTTTTCTGTATTCTTTCTATTTGGTCGTTACTAACATTTTGTTCACTCATTTCTTCCTTCTTCTTATGTTCAGCAGTTTCCCCCAAAAAGTCTACCACTTCATAATCATCATGATGCACTGCGGGAGAATCTGGATCATTCGTTTCTTCTGCATTGAATATCTTGCACAACACACAAAACAACAGTACAACGGCATGAAAGATCAATGACTTGTACATTTTTACTTTTACAACAATACACGATCAAAGAATGTGATGATGCGTATTGAAGTTGATGGTGCGCTGTTTAAGACCTGAATCACCATAAATCTAATTCAGTTTCCTAAAGAACATAGAATAAGATTGTGAAGATGCAATTTGAGAATCTATGCCTTTAATTTACTGACACCGTACAGGTGCTTAAAATAACGCAAAATGCGGAGAACAACAAACGATAACTTAACGAAAACAAACGAAACGAAAACAAATACATTACAAATAGTTTAGTTTACTTGTTACAAATCTTTAAAAAGTGTTTTCCATAAGCTTCCTAACGGAATTTTATGTTTTCTGTGACGATCCTATCTTACCTCTAATTATTTTACTCACATTTTTCCATAAGCTTCCTAACGGAATTTTATGTTTTCTGTGACGATCCTATCTTACCTCTAATTATTTTACTCACATTTTTCTCCGCAAAAGAAGTGAAAAGTGCGAGGAGAAGTCAAGGTAGTAGATAACACCAAAAAAATAGAAGCCAAATACAAATTCAGGGAGATTTTTTGCTTTTCAATAAAATATTCCTCATCCATCAAAAGGTAATTTAAGATATTTTTGTGTGTGCCTTTTTAAAAAAACCGACTAAAAAAACCATCTTCTCGAAATTAATTGTCAGGAAAAACCATTTGTTGACCCATACCGTCCTTACCCACCTTATATATGCCACGACTTCAGAAATTACAATTTATAGTGCCCCAAAATTTTACTTTGCCCAATACTTCTTCCCGGTGTCACCGGAATTTTTAACTCCTCTGAATAATGACTCCCCAGTCATAATAAACTAGTTTACAATGACCCCCAGTTGAGATCAACTGGTTAATAAGAACTCCCCAGTCATAATAAACTAGTGAATTGTTACCCCCTAGGAAATAGTAACTCCCCCAGTTTATTTTGACTCCCTTATATTTCTTTTTGGATAGAACAGTAGATAGTCGGTTCAGTTACTAAATTTTATATGACCAAAATTTTACCCGACTTTTTTCAACCCGACCAAGATCTTTCCCCGAATTTTTGGCCTTAGCTAAAAAATTTGTGAGCACATTTTTTGATGTAAATTTCATATCAATTTCTGCGCGTTATCCATGACACGGTCACTTTTCAAATTAAGGATTGCTCTATCTTCAATTTTGAGAAAATTTTGATCATTTTTTATCCACATTTTTTTGGCTCCCCTCTTCGATATCTGACGACTCGATTTATTGGTTGATTATCTTTGGTTAGGATAGTGTTAGTTATATTTTTTCCAGTAGGTCTTCCGAACCTGAAACATGGAATTATTTTTTGGTTCTAGTAAAACCCAAGATGACTTCCTTTTCTGACTGTTCACTATGTATTTAATTTGCTTTAATACCCAGAATGCGCTCCGAATAATTTTGTAAACGTTTGGGTGCTTATTTTTACATTTCCATTATTTCGTTTTAATTCATTCCTTTTTTGTAAGTAAATAACAAATTTAATTTTGGTAGCTCTCGATCTTTCCTTCTTACAAGGATTTCTTTATAACGATGGCATGTCAAAGAAATATGATTGAACGATGTAAGGAATTTTGTGGAAGCTTGTACAAGGATTATCTCTACGATTTCATCGGGTAACTTATTCTATCTGTTTGGCTAACTAAATGGCTTTTTTTCGTCCTGAAACAGGGGAGTTTTTGCTCATCGTTTTTGGTCGGCGATTGTTCGGGCGCATCATCGTGATGGGGCGGTAATGGTTCGGGTTCATCGTCATGTGGTGGCCACGGTTCGGGCTCATCATCATGGAGTGGCGATATTTTAGCTTCATTGTTAGGCTGATTCAAAGGATGAAGACATGATTTAAAGGAGGCCAACATTGTACTTTTTAGCTCGTACACGACCACGCTCATTTTTCAACGCACACAAACCAGTCTTAGAAATGTTCTTTTCTGTATATCGACCTAACCATTTGAATGCAAACTTTCCTCCTTTTCTATAAGTTTTTTGTGCTTTTGGAGTCAAACTTTATCTTTGATTTTTAATGTGGTTGGTAACAAATGAGAATCCGTGTGGATAATTTTTGGTTTCCAAATATACTTTAATTTCACTAAGTAGCACATGTTGTTTGGCAGCCATTTTCAATAAGAAAACATGTGTAATATTTTGCTCACAACCACTACGCCACTCACGTGAATTAAAACAAAATATTCGAATATATTAGGAATACTGCAATGACTTCAAAATATATTAAAGGGAAGTTATCAATAACCAGTTTATTTTAACTCCCCTTTGCCTTTGAACTTCTCTTTGAAAAAAGGGGAGTGTTTATTAACTGGGGGAGTCATTTTTTACTGGGTTATTTCTACTCTACGGGGGTTAATATTTTGTAGTTTATTTTGACCGCGACAGTCATCTTTCACAGGGAGTTAAGATAATCGGAGCATGGATTTTATCGTAAAATCGACTGCCACATTCCTCTAAGAGTCTGCTAACTTACGTGCATGCCCATGTGCCCACATGCTTTTCATGCCTTCCTGCCTACGTGCCCTATTTACGTGCCTTATATTTGCTTTCGACAATTTTTGCTTCAGTTCAAAAACCTTGTTTTCTGCATAATGTTTTGGTGTGGTTTGAATGACTTGTGTATATATTTTGAGCACTTTGAAAAGGGTGGAAACCATGCACTTTTTTCGTTCTGTCAAAAAAATTATAATCTATTACAGTTATCAGGAAGATGGAAATAAATGATATGTTGTAATTTTCTTGTTTAATTCATGTATATATTATATTTGTTATTTTTTATAAAGGGATTATTTTTTGTAAATTGTGTACATCTTGCCGCGCAGAATCTATTTCATTCTATTTTTCTAAGAAAAAAAGGATGAATTGTCTGTCGTAGGAGAGACTTCATAAAGTCTGTAAAGTTACCATCAAAATATCAACAACAATGATAAAAAAATGTGATTTTCTATCGATTATTATTACAAAAAATGCAAGAATTAACTTTTGCAATTAAGCTTTCTTAAAATTTTTCGCAGGGTCTAAATTTCGCAATTTTGGCCTAAAATCTCTGAATGGTCAGATCAGGAACATTAACAGAATGCTGTACACCTTAGGACAGGCTAAAACAACCTGGAAAAAGCTAAAAAAACCTAAGGACGTGCGTAAACTAGCTAAGAGATGCCAGACCACACTGCTTGTTATGTGGATCGAGTTAGAATCGCCCATAAGGAGATGTTGTTTAAGCAGTTTGATTTAAGAAAACAAAATTTTGTTGGTAAAACTTTATCAAATGAAACACAAGACATTTTACATCAATGAAGCATGTAAGTCACCCTCGTCCCCAGGGATTTTTTTCTTTTTGATATGAGAGAAGACGACGAAAAATACACAAGTATCGTTGAGTGATTTTTGGCCGATATATGGCCAGATTAGGCGAACGCGTCATACGTTAATTTATTCGACCAAGAATAGCGAAAGTTTAGCTAGCAGAATTTTATATTCCAGCAACAGAAAAATATTGTCTCTCGACGGAAATATATAAAAAAATTATCTTGGTAACTGCAATAAGCGTCTTTAAAGTTTTTAAAAAAGATGTGCTGTTTTATTAGCAGGTTACATAATACTTTAAGGCGCCCTCCCCCCCCAAAAAAAAAAAAAAAATTCGCAGAGGATTGTCTTTTCTGAGGATACTTGATGAGGATATCATAGTATGTGACGGTGCGACAAAATTAAGTCAAGCCATGGTTATCTGATGCTAGGAGAAGTATAGGCAAAATATGACATTTTGCTGCTGGACGCCTAACCAAATAACTGAAAAACATGCGTTATTTCAAGCGCCTTCTTGGCCGCTTTTGTTCCTCAACATCACGTGTATGAATTGATTTTCGCAAGGCTGACTCGTCTTCCAGAGAACTGATGCGGTATTTTCTTGACGACAGAAAAGCTAGAACAGGGCGAAACAGGCAATATCTCGACAAAATAACTAAAAGACAAAACTTTGATTTGAAAATCGGTTCCATTTAAACACTAGGTGGTATTAATGCCTGCATCCACAGAAGAAATTGTAAAGCGTGGGTGCTTCGATCTTGAGAATTCTTGTTTCGCGTGGATTACGAACTTAAACGGCAAAAAACTTGTTTAAAGATTATTTTATGAACATTCTTGACTTGTGGATCGACAAAAGGTGTACACCAGCACTATTTCGACCAGAAAAGCACCAAATACCTAAGACCTTAAGTCTTAAGTCTAATTGATGACGAGTTCGTTTCGGAGGGTGCATCGTTAAGACAGCTTTCTGAATGCTTGTGAAACACCACATTAAATATTCAGAACCGTCATATAATGTCTTAGAAGGCCCTAAAATATCATCTAGCCATTCCAAGGAATTAAACATCTATGATGGTTGCTATGGGCGTTGCGGTTGGTTGGAAAAAGTGGCAGAATGGGCAATAAAAACCTAAATTTGTCATAAGCACTACTTGCCACGGTATTCTAAGATGAATTTGCTGTCAGAAAACAGCTAAATGACAATTCTTGACATTTAGAAATTTTTCTAGGGGAACCACCTTAATATAGTTTAGTTAGCTTTGTACTTCCTGAAAACTTAGATTGTTAGGTTTCAAATCAAACTTATAAAAAAAGTTTTTATTTTTGTGGCGTTTCAAACAATGAAAAAAAACAAGGAATTAAAGAGAAGAATATATATATAGACAGCTTCCGACATCATAAAAGCTTGCCTTGAACATTCTGACATTCTGTTATGTGAAACAACAGAACCATTAAGGGATATTTTGGAGAATTACTTTTTGCAAGAACTAATTTTTGAAATACTAGATAGATAAAAAGTTCTACTCTTGTTTCATATATCTCCTTAATCTGAATACAAGTACGAGTATAAGTACCGAATGGAAAAGAACAGAAAAAATTCTAAACATGCGTCACCTGAACAGAAAATGTTCTTGTCTATTCTGTTTTGATGAAAGTAGAATCGAGTTCAATTTTTTCTGTTTCATTTTGTGAGGATTGCGAAAAGTGTGGTTACTTTCTGTATAAAAATGCGCAATGTTATAAAATGGAAGATAAAGTAGAAAATTTTTTGTTCTGTTTTTGTCCATTTCATACCATGGGGAATTTTCTTAAAGTGGAAAATAGCTGTTAAGATGCCCAGTTAAGTAAGCTACGAAATACTTCTTGTTGGAAAACATACCTTTTAAAAAAATAAAAGCTTGTTTTTATGTTGGTTTGATAATTTTGAGTCCAAAAATATTTCCACTATTATCATAGTTCCTGAGTTTCTGAATTTGGTAGTTTTAGGGGACACTGATAAACGATTTTTGACAGTTTATCAGTTTTGACAAAGATGCATGTGCAAAAAACATGATAAACGATTGTCAGATAGAGTCTAAATAAAATATGTGCTATGCTTGATTGGCCAGGGTTCCCACTCTTTTTTTCAAAGCAAAATTTGAGAAGATTTTTGTCATTTTTGAGGAGCGTTTGTTAACACAAAATTGAGGTGATTTGAGGCGAAAGACTTGCACTTGTAAAAATGAAGCAACATATCTCATTTTTTTTAAAAATAAACAATATAAAAACTAGCATATATAAAAAATAACTAAATGTCAAAAAATGTTTAAGGAGATTTGAGAAGAAAACCTAAATTTTTTTTAAAAAGGAGGATATTTAAGGAGAATTTAGGAGACCTTTTGAAATCAGCGTCTTTTTTAGCTGCAAGTGGGTTGATTATAAGTAACTTAATTAAATACTTGATAATTTTTTAAAAATAGGGACCCCAGAAATATAAATATTTGCAGTATTTATCCTTGTGCATCTGATTTCAAACAATTATGTTGCTATTGCATTTTACTGAGAAATAAAGTCTCTAATCCTATCGTAATTTGCAAACGTTGAAAAAGTTGAGCTAGCTAAGAGCTAATGTAAACAAAGTACTAAGTAAATCAGCCCGTCTGCAGTAGGTTCACCTGCTACGTACTAAGCATATTAACAACCTTTTTTTTAGCTAGCTGCTTAGCTAGCAAACACTTTCTAAAAGACAGGGCTGTTCTTTAATATTTCATCAGTCTACTAGCTATTCTTTCTTAATGTACAACGCAGCACCGGGACTGAGTCAGTTATGTTTTAATAAATCTAACAATGTGACACCAAAACGTTTTTTTATAAATTTTGCTGGCTTTATACAACATTATTAACCTAAAAAAGTCCTAACTAAGGAAAAATATCATCATTATCATGCGAAAATGTGAAAACCAATCGTATTTCAAAATCCGGTCAACGATACCAGGGTATTTTTCGACGTCATCTTTCATATCAAAAAGTCAAAAAACCCTGGGGACGAGGGTGGGATATAAGTTTATACGTTCCAAGATGCAAGCAAAATTTTAAGATGGGTTCATTTTTAGTATGTCCTTAAATTTTAATTTCTTTTTATCTTGAACATTTTTATGCAGTATATTCTTATAAAAAAACAACATGTGTTGAGAGATGTTATAAACTTTTGATGAATTTCATCTCACTCAAGTGAGGAATAGCGTACCAGTTCAGTTATATCATTTTGCATTCTGAACGTTAAGAGGTTTGTCAAATTAAATACCAATCAATCTGTTCTAATTTTTGTGAGGACGGTCATTAGGTGTTTTTTATTATTTTTAAAAAATGAGAGCTCGGTCGAAGAATGTCTGTCTGTATCTACCTGTTTTTTTTACGTATCTATCCGGTTTATATCACTGTATTTTTTGTCTGCATTTCTGTATGTAGAATTGTAAAAAATCGTCAAAAATTAAGGCACGTAGGCACGTTAAAAATTAAGGCGCGTAGCCACGAATACGCGTAATGCATGTATTTAGCAAGCTCTGCATGCTTTTTATAATCGTAAAGAAGGAATTAAAAAAAGAGTAAATGTCTTACCTTTTTTGCTAAATACAACGTCCAGGATGAAAGTTGTACACGTATGAAAAATAGTTCCTATTGATTAATACCTAAATGATTCGGGCGCACTCGTGTGTTTAAACTCACATATCTTTAGCATGCGAATGGAATGAAATGTGGAGCAAAAAACGGGAGCTTGATCTGCTGAGTATGCCTGAAATATAATTGTTGAAGAAAAACAATAACGGAAATTATCATCCTTATCATTGTAAACAAATAACAAAGCGTAGTTCAACACATAAAGATATAAAAATACTTTCAATCAAAATGTATATTAACCTTAAAGATCATATTTAACCCCCTTAAAATTAAGAAAGAATTCTCAAAATGCGTATTATCTTGAAAAGAGGAGTTATAACTTCTTAAACAAACACGTAAACTTCAGACGAAATGTTTGTGAACACTTATTCACATAGCGTGCTCTGTTTTAAGGCAGAGGAACAAACTAAAAATAACACAAAGCAAAGCATACAGACGTAGAGACCCGAGCCGTTATACGTCGGAACAGATATTTATTGTTAACCTTTTTTAGATATTGAATAATTCTTTTATACTCTAAATTTAGGCAAGGTATACTAGTATAAATATAGTCTACCAAGATAACTCGAGCTTCTGTGGCCGCCTATTCATACAACATATGAGTTACCACACGTAGAAATAAAGCGTGTCCGACTATAAAACTTGTTAAAAGTATTTGATACCCTGTTGTCATTTGTGCATTTTTCTTGGCCATTTCTTTTGTCAAAGTGGCTGACGGGAAAAGAATTTCAAAGAAAAAGAAATTTATAAAAAAACTCTAATAAGAGAATTCAGAAAAAGATGGAATTCATAAAAGAAATTAAAAAATAGCTCACATAAAATAATCAGATGAAAAAAACTAGAAAAAAAAATTGTCAAAAAGTTTAAAATAAAAAACGAATAAAAGTAGGATTGGGTGAGGAAAGGCTTACCATTTCTGCAGCATGTAATGTAAGCAGTTCTTGAACTTCCTCAATCGCAGCTAGAACTTACTTGGGAAAATTTTGCAAATAAACTTGCTATTTAAAATCTTTGTAATGCCATCAAACTTATTAAGAAGAATGGTTGTGAAGCGCTTTATTTACTGTTAAAGTCAGTATACCAATTATCTAGCTCATTTAATTTTCCCTTTATATCTTCCATTACATCCTTCTGGTAGCCAAGCGTTGATTACAGCGTTTTTATTTTACATTACATATTAATGACACAACGATTTAATCCATCTTTTTTCTTTGTCAAACCATGACATTCAGGTTACCTTCTCCAGTATTTTTTCAACTTTAATTTTTTTTAACTTTTCTTTCTGGCATTCTTCAACACCTTCTGTAGCCATCTTCAATACAGTTTTTATCGCTTTTTTGTATCATATCTGGTATGCATATGCTTTTGAGGTTAATTGATAGAATGTTGTGTCGCATTTCCTTCTTAGAACCTCCGACAATTTCCTCAAGACGTTGAATCTTCTCCTGCTGCCTTCATTTATCTCATCGCTCTCCTGTCGAAGTTTTCTTTCAAGAGCTCGATATATAGTTAATTTCTCCTCATAAGCTTCATTTATTTTTTGTAAAATAAAAGTGAATAATATATCTTAACAAATTGTAGTGGATGTGGATTCCTATTGACAATTAATCATTTCTATTTGACGACCTTTTCATAGGAACATTCTTGAAATCCCGTTTTGGGGTTACCATGACAACCGTATTGCTAAATGTGGTCCCAGAAAAAATCCTGAATTTCTGTAGAATTACTCCTCAACTTCTGTGTTGTCCTAAAAGGTGATATTTTATATGGTAATACCATAAAATGCATTTAGTAGCCAACTCAATCGATTCGTAATTATCAAAGACGGTGAAACATGTTGTCTAATGATAATGACGTCATAGCGAAATAGCCGGTGTCAGGAAATTTTTATCTCTACCAAACAATTTCTTTTAATGCTATATTATATTTCTACCAGGGTGCATCAACATAGCTTAAGCCATTTAAAAATTTTTTACAGTGGTTAAAACCTAAAAATCCTTCATCCGTTATTCCTCTCCGATATTACATTCAGATTGAGTTACCTCGTCTGTCATAACGCACATTTCTGATGTTTGAAGAACCTCGTCTGCATCGAAATAACCGTTATCCGTGAAATCAATCAAAGATTCACCAAAAGTGTCATGGAATTGCTTCAACTACACATCAAGCAACTTGAATGGGTCATTGTCATCGAACAGGCTTTGTTCCGGCTTTCTTAAAGCAGTTGACCACTGTTACTGGTGTAACACACTTCCGAGCTGCAGTGAACAAAGTCATTACTTCTAAAATGTTGACTTTTTGGGGCAATTCTCCTTCGTCAATACTGGTTATTTAAGCGCTTGATAAGTGATAACGATAAAAAGCCTCCAAGCTTCTTATCACACCTTGATCCATTGGTTCGGTTTTTGAAGTCGTGTTAGGTAGTAGAAAAATGAGCTCGATGGCTTTAAAAACTTTTGACATGGGATAGGCAGGGCAGTTGTCGATAATAATTGGAATCTTTCAGTTGTGCACAAAACTTTTTATCCATTTCTTTCACCCATTCAGTAAATAATTCCCCATCCATCCAGCTCTGTTTCCAATTACAAACATAGGAAGCTTTTCACCTATTGCGTTACCAGCTATCAGTTCAATTGGTCTCACTTTGCTCTGTTTGCCAGCACTGTTAGCAAGCCATGTCGAAACAGTTTTTTTCTTCTCGCCGTATTCCAATGCGATACTCTTTTTTGTGCATTTTCCCCTCTCTGATCTTCTGCAAAACTTTATATTTGTCGGTAATGGAAATGTTTATCCTTTTAAATTATTTACTCCTATCAACTGGACAAAACAGTGGCTGCTATCCTGTACAGCACAGGAAAACAAACAACAGATGGGTTTGTTTATGTTTGTGGTCAAAGTTAGAACGCGGACTTGACGTTCGAACATTCTGAAATTGTTCAATTTGGAATACATTACAGCGATTTCTTTTTTGTCATTGTTTAAGGGAAAATTTATCCCGATTTTAGTTGCATTTGTTGCTTTGAGTTAGTTATATCGAGGTATTTTGGCTTGTTGGAGTCATAAAATAGGTTCGCTAAAACGAGAGTTTTGATAAAAGAGAATCGACGGGAAAAGGACTTTGGTTCGCAACATAGAGATGTCCGCCATACCAGGGGTTCGCTATACCGAGAGTCTACTGTATTTATATAAATCAGAAACAAGAAAAAGACAAACTTGTTGATTTGTTATCGAAATCCTGCCCTGTAGTGTTGTCGACTGCTCAAGTATATAATAAATAATTTTTAGTCAAAACTATATAGCTACTCTACTAATCTTATTTCTGGGATTAGTCTAGCCAGTTAAAGCAGAAAACAGTGACCTATGTAGCTAGCCCTGTCTACCTGCTTTTAGTAATACGGGGGACCAGGCGTCGCACGCTGGGTTAAGCCGCAAGTAAAAGTGTTACCCAGCGTTAAAAATCCTGTGGAGCAACTAATAAGAGCCGTAAACTGTGCCACACATTCAGGTGGAGCACTCTAGTAGAGGTATGCAATATGTCATATATCTAGTGAAGCGCACATAGCATTATTGTGTTTCAGCTATAATCACACAATGATCTATTTTTTCTTGTTTGGCGCTTCTCCTATACAGTGCAAATTATATCGTAATTACACTGTGGGGAGTGCAATTATTTCTTAATTGCACTCTGGAATCTTAATTGCACTCTTTAAGAAGCGCTGATAATTTAAATATTTATTTTCTCTCGTTTTATAAAAGTCAAAAAAAGATATCTTTACAATGAATCGAACTAATTATAAATCGGGTAATTAAAAAATCAAAACATTGAAATTGACATCCTGTGCTACTCTTACAAAAATAGTTCATTGTGTGATTAACTCGTATTTTTTTTGCTTTTTAAATTTCTCCTTGTTCGAACGGACTCGGAAAATTAAAAAGCAAAAAAAAAATACTCGTTCGGTTATTTCCTAATTGCACTCGTAAACGTGCACTTACATATACTAATATAATTTTCAAAAAAATAACTTTCCTGAACAATTCCTTAGTCTACAACGCATTGTCACCCCGTCATAGCAATAATAGTTGACCAAGCTTTGTTATCATTTGGAAGATGATTGTGGTGAAAGTTCAAAAATGAATGTTACTCCAATGTCGCACATTCATGTAGGTACAATACTTTTTACTAATAAAATGTGTAGTTACCTAACTATATTTAGCATCATAAAAATTATTAAATAAGAAATTTGTTGTAACTAGCTAAGAACTGCATTTGGCTACTTTTACTTTTTAGCCAGAGGTAGCTCAAAAGAGCTAGCTAGCTACATACAATAAATAGCTATAGCTAGCTGTATTTATTTTACATTTTCATTCCTTTTTAAAACATCGTTGTTAATGTAGTATGTATATATGTCTAAAACGTTAAGGTGAACAACACAAAAAAAATGTTAGGATATTGTTCTTTTGAGGGTCCAGAAGTGGTTTGCTTGGAAAGAAGCAAACCTCTTCTGAAGCATTCTTTTTTAAAGAAATTTGCATTATTTTCATAATAAGCATCTTGCATAGTCGAAGTCAGTTGCCGTCATGTTTGATCATCCACCTAAACTACCTTATTGGTTCTTTTTACGCGACCCTAATTTGATGTAACGCCCACCTTGCACGCCACCTTTGGCGGCATAAAAGGACCAATAAGGTAATTTCACGAGTGCGCGGATTGAAGATCCCCCTTTCTATTGCGTGAGAGAGATAAAGTGTAAAAGTTAGTAGAAACGATTTTACTTTCTTACGCAACAGGTCATCAAAACAAAAAAGAAATTTGGCGTGCGCATGATTATAATTTGAGCTTTAGAACCTTTAAAAATGAATTTCTTATGAAAAAAATACAAGTCAGGTCCTTGAACTGTCTTTCTCTGCATGTTTTTATACTACACTAGCACCTTTGTGTTCGAAGATGCAACCATCCAGCGTTTTTAGCACACGTCAAGTGTATCCACATTTTGCATGTGTCGTATTCAACCAAGTTCATGCAACTTCTACTTGGGTTATCATCATCCTCGCATAATCCACTCTCTTCACTGTCCTGATTAGGTGCAATTTCATCTACAACATCGCTGCTAATTTTAACTTTCTTCAAAAATGCTAAAATTGATTGAACTTTCTGCTTTTCTCATCACTCATAGAATTTCGACACTCGGATCAAAAGGGTAAATTTTTTTTCTTAATGGAAGTTCAGTTGCAGGACACTGAACAGATTTATTTCTGTGTCACACCTAAAGGTTTTAGCCGAATTGTGGAATTGTCTCTTGTTGATAAACTCCATCTTCAAATACTTAAAGCATTACCTTCTAAAGAGACAGTAATTGATAGCAACCTGGCGTTAATTCAGTTTGTAATAAAATTGTATTCTTGCTTCTCATTATCTAAAAATGTTCTCTTTTTCAGATCAGCCATTATCAAAACATTGACCATCAACATTTTTTAAAAAATACTGAGTGACAGAGTAAAGTTTTGAACACCTAAATACTGAAACATTCAAACGCTAATTGTTGAACTAATGAAATGTTGAACTACTTAGTTCATACCTTATTCGAAAGTTATTATATTCGAATCATCAAATTTGTATAACAGGTTTTTTATTATGGAATTTCCTGGATTTTCCAGAATAATTTCGAAGGTATTGAGTTTAAGATTTTACTTTTTTTTTAAATATTACAATGTGTAAAAATTGTAATTTTAATGTTTTATTTCTTCAGTTGTATTGTATAAACAATTTTTTATAGGATTCTGAAAATTTGGCTAAGTGTTCTTAATTTTTTAGTAGTTGAACCTGGAATTTTACAGTATATTACAAATTTTTAAAACCTGAAATCTCAACCTCGTCCACAGGGCATCTTGTATCTCTTCTGACCCCGGGATTCGTATCGCCGTCCCGGGGTCAGAAAAGATACAAGATGCCCTGGGGACGAGGTTGCTGAAGTCTATTATTTGATTCTGTGAAAAATTCTGAGTTAAAAGATCTTTCCTATGCTGTTTTTCAAAGAAAAGGAGAAAATCGGTAAAATATCAGCCTTGCCATTGTTCTTATTTTGTTTTTATTGTTTAACAATTTTCACCCTAATTGTTGTTCTTATAAAATTGTTCTTATACAGAAAATATGTATATGTAATTTAAGTTAGCTATGATTTAAAGTTACAATAATAATCGAGAATTGAATTTTAAAACTTTAGAATATTCAATAATTTTGTTCCCCCCATATTATTATTACAAGCTCGTGAGCTTGTATTAAAACGCAAATGTGTCCCACAAGAATGGAAATTTTTGCCTCTCTGAGCACCGAAACGGGAGTAGTCGTGTGTTCGAATCTCATCTTGGTAATTATTTTTACTTTTTTTTTTTTTGCTGTTATATAAGATAAGTGTTCAAAATCATTTTTTAACTAACTGGTAAAGTAAAAGTGTCTCCATCAAAGTTTACAAAGGTGAATGTAAGCAGACTTAAGGTCTCCCAAATGCCTGGAAAGTAGTCTGCAAAATTTCCACAACATTACGTAAGAGAGAAACGAAGACAACCATCAACTCTCTGCATTCCTCTTCTGGGCTTCAAATTCGAGGAGTTTTCCGTTCAAAAAGATATCACAAATCAATTTTGAAAAAATAACTGCATAGTGCGTAACAACTATTATAGCCTATCTAAATAGCATAATATGTCGTTTCTAACTTCGTAACAGAAATCACAATCTGATTGACAGCTTTTTGTAAACTTTATTCGCGAGGTTGTTTACGTATATCATACGTCTTGTTACAAGCTCGTGAGCTTGTATTAAAACGCAAATGTGTCCCACAAGAATGGAAATTTTTGCCTCTCTGAGCACCGAAACGGGAGTAGTCGTGTGTTCGAATCTCATCTTGGTAATTATTTTTACTTTTTTTTTTTTTGCTGTTATATAAGATAAGTGTTCAAAATCATTTTTTAACTAACTGGTAAAGTAAAAGTGTCTCCATCAAAGTTTACAAAGGTGAATGTAAGCAGACTTAAGGTCTCCCAAATGCCTGGAAAGTAGTCTGCAAAATTTCCACAACATTACGTAAGAGAGAAACGAAGACAACCATCAACTCTCTGCATTCCTCTTCTGGGCTTCAAATTCGAGGAGTTTTCCGTTCAAAAAGATATCACAAATCAATTTTGAAAAAATAACTGCATAGTGCGTAACAACTATTATAGCCTATCTGAATAGCATAATATGTCGTTTCTAACTTCGTAACAGAAATCACAATCTGATTGACAGCTTTTTGTAAACTTTATTCGCGAGGTTGTTTACGTATATCATACGTCTTGTTACAAGCTCGTGAGCTTGTATTAAAACGCAAATGTGTCCTACAAGAATGGAAATTTTTGCCTCTCTGAGCACCGACACGGGAGTCGTCGTGTGTTCGAATCTCATCTTGGTAACTATTTTTACTTTTTTTTTCTTTTTTCTTTTTTAAAAAGATAAGACAAGTGTTCAAAACACTTGTTTAACTAACTAGTAAATAAAGGTGTTTCCACCAAACTTTTTAAAAGTGAATGTAGGCAGAATTAACTGAATTAATGAATTTCGCAAATTTTGGGGTTTGTGGGTTTGTGGTCTTTCTTCTTCCTGTCAGTCGGTTCAGCCAAGACGGACCCATCGAAAATTAAAAGTTCGAGGAATTTTCCGTTCAGGAAGGTCTCACAAATCAATTTTGAAAAATAAGTGTGTAACAAATATTATTGCGTATCTGAATAGTAAAATATGTCGTGTCTAACTTCGTAACAAAAATCCCAATTTGATAGACAGCTTTTTGTTAAATTTATTCGCGAGGTTGTTTGCGTATATCATACGTCTTGTTACAAGCTCGTGAGCTTGTATTAAAACGCAAATGTGTCCTACAAGAATGGAAATTTTTGCCTCTCTGAGCACCGACACGGGAGTCGTCATGTGTTCGAATCTCATCTTGGTAACTATTTTTACTTTTTTTTTCTTTTTTCTTTTTTAAAAAAATAAGACAAGTGTTCAAAACACTTGTTTAACTAACTAGTAAATAAAGGTGTTTCCACCAAACTTTTTAAAAGTGAATGTAGGCAGAATTAACTGAATTAATGAATTTCGCAAATTTTGGGGTTTGTGGGTTTGTGGTCTTTCTTCTTCCTGTCAGTCGGTTCCCCCAAGACGGACCCATCGAAAATTAAAAGTTCGAGGAATTTTCCGTTCAGGAAGGTCTCACAAATCAATTTTGAAAAATAAGTGTGTAACAAATATTATTGCGTATCTGAATAGTAAAATATGTCATGTCTAACTTCGTAACAAAAATCCCAATTTGATAGACAGCTTTTTGTAAACTTTATTCGCGAGGTTGTTTGCGTATATCATACGTCTTGTTACAAGCTCGTGAGCTTGTATTAAAACGCAAATGTGTCCTACAAGAATGGAAATTTTTGCCTCTCTGCGCACCGACACGGGAGTAGTCGTGTGTTCGAATCTCATCTTGGTAACTATTTTTACTTTTTTTTTCTTTTTACTAACTCGTAACTATGTCCGAAATAATCAATTGCAATGTCATAGATTTAAAATTCGTAATTAAACTCTCTAAGTACTTAGAAGTCATCTAAATGACGTTTCGGGCCAAAATTGCTATTTGTTTTCGACAAAATTTGGCACAGTTAACAAAAAAAGTATGCTGAACATAGTAGTGACATCATAATTTGGATTTTTGTCACCTAAATGTAATTTTAGGCCAAAATTGGTCTAAAAATTAAAACTATGTTAGACAAAACTTGGCAAAGTAAACAAAAAAAGTATGCCAAACATGATGGTGACATTAAAATTTTGATTTTTTGTCACCTAAATGTCATTTTAGGCCAAAATTGGTCCGAAAATTAAAACTACTTTATTTTCGACAAAATTTGGTACAGTTAACAAAAAAAGTATGCTAGACATGATGGTGACATCAAAATTTTAATTTTTGTCACCTAAATGCCGTTTAAGCTCATAAACGTTTTAATTGCGCGACTTTCAACCATGAATGATACGCTGTATTTTTTGTTAGCAGAATTGTTGAATTGGGTCGCATTGTGGATGTTTCATAGTTGTGCATTTTTAATAGCGAGATAGTTTATGCAGCGCCTGCTTATTGTTTATTTTTTGAAAAGATAAGATAAGTGTTAACAAGCTTTATTTAACTAACTGGTAAAGTAAAGGTGTTTCCGCCAAAGTTTTCAAAAGTGATTATAGGCAGAATTAAGGTCTCCCCAAATGCCTGAAAAGTAGTCTGCGAAAAATAAAATTTCCACAACAATACGTAAGAGAAAAACGAAGACGCTCTACCATATATAAATAATTACGAGAATGAAATTCTTTTCGCTACGAAAAGATTTTCGTTCTCGCTTTCTTCTTTCTGTCAGTCAGTTTACCCCAGACTGACCCAACGAAAATTGAAATTTCGAGGAATTTTCTGTTCAAGAAGATCTCACAAATCAATTTCGAAAAATAACTGGGTAGTCCACAACAAATATTATTGCCTATTTGAATAGCAAAATATGTCGTGTCTAACTTCGTAACAGAACTCACAATTTAATAGATAGCTTTTTGTAAACTTTATTCGCGAGGTTGTTTACGTATATCATACGTCTTGTTCGGTTTTAATGTCCACTTTAAAGTTCAGTACTTTTTCAGGTTGTTGCTACTGGCGGAAATCTTTAAGCCGTAGGGCTTCTTGTTGTTTATTAAAAACCAATGAGCGTGCCGTATTTCAAATTTTGAATAATTATGCACGGGAACTGACAAACTTTAAAATCAAAAATAACTAAATATAAATATAAATATAAATATAAATATAAATATAAATATAAATATAAATATAAATATAAATATAAATATAAATATAAATATAAATATAAATATAAATATAAATATAAATATAAATATAAATATAAATATAAATATAAATATAAATATAAATATAAATATAAATATAAAAACAAAAGAAAGATGAAATAAAAGACGAGCCTAGTACAAAAGAAATTTCAAAGATGTTTCTCCTTCTCTATTTCTACCCTCCTAGGTGCCATAGTGTATCCAAGTGGATTTAAGAAGCGGCTATTTGTAACCTCGTTAAAGTTTCTATTTTAATCTTGTTTGTTAAAAATATACACAAAAACTGCCATGTTTATTTATTTTTTTATTTCTTCGCACCTGTGAGACACCTTGCTATCAAATCATCGCCTCATTGCTTAACCAAGCATTTTCGATTTATTGTGTGTTTAACTTTTATTTCTACTTTCGGAATACTTGCAAATCATGAGCCATTGTGTTTACAGAGATTTCGCGATAATGCGGAACTCTTATTTTTGATAGGTAACAAAGCGTGAAATGCCTTACGCAGAAAAAAAAAAGCGTGTACCAAAATTCGTGTTTCTTCCAGAGATACGCCGTGACAACAGCAGTAATGAAAGCGATAATTATATTCGCTTTTGTTGCGTTTTTGCTGCATCACGATGCAAGTAAGTATGCTACAGCAAGCATAATAAATAAAATGGAAAAGGTAATTGGAGCAGGGGATTCCATCTTTGGTGGTTATCACAGAGCAAAAGCCGCAACTGAAGCTTATGGAAAGTTGATTCGAGGAGAAAATGATGCTGCTAAAACTGCTTTAAAACAAGCCTTAACTACGTTGCTTGTTTTGGATATGGGCTCTCTTATCCCCGTCTCAACTCAAGATATTGTGGAAAGTTTTGTCAAGAACAGAGCCTTTTCCGCCACAAAAACAGCCATTCGAAGTTACAATGCCCAATTGTTAAGCAAAGCGCAAGAGGCTGCAAGGTACAGAAATCATCCACAGCCTAAAACTTATAAAAGAATGATTGCTCTGGAGTCATCTTTGGAAGATATGAAAAGTCAAAAACTCAGCGCGTTCACAAAAGAAATCAAAGCCATCAAAACAACCGACCCTCAATTGTATAAAAAACTTGGAAAGGCGAAAAAATGGTTAAAAATTGGGGGAAAGGTTGGAAAAGCGCTTGGGCCTTTACTCGATGTAATATCAATTGGGGTAAATGTTTGGGCGTTAACCACATCCGAGCCTGGATCTGCTGATTACACGTCAGCAGCAATTAGCATTGCTGCTGGTGTTATTGGAGTTGTGGGCTTTTTTGCAGCCTTAGCGCTTGCGGCTCCAGTTATTGGGACAGTGGCAGCCATTACCGGCGCCATCCTTGGCATCGTAGCAACTTTAATACCTTACTTCCAAAGTTCACCTCCAAGGTATACTGTAGCAATGGCGTTAGAGGATAAATTTAAAGATGTTGTGACTTACAGAACAAAAGCATTAGAAATGTCGCAAAGTGCTGTTAGTTTTCTTAAGAAAACAGAATCTCATGACTGGGATTACTGTTATGTAATGGCTCAAACCAATATCGTTCGATGGAAAGTGACGGTTGATGGTCGATCACATGATCTCGTTCAACAAACAGCTGGAAGTTTTTTCGATAGAGTTCTGCCAAAAGAATTAAATAACGTGGAATTTGGTGACTTTAATCTAATGTTTCGTGGTGCAAATGCACTTAGAAACCCATACACTGATAACAAAAACAATGCGTTTCTGCATTGTCTACCGTATAAGGGAAAGGCAAATGTCAATGGCGTTTTACAGTATGCTACAAGAGATCTACCTGATGGAGCACACACTTGTAAGGAAAGACAAAGCCATAGGGGAAGAAGAAACTTAGAGAAAATTGGATTTGATTTTGTTGGTTTGAAAAACGATAGAACACAAGAACACAAGAAAGGATTGATAGTACTTTGTCTTACTAACTATGTCAACGCTGTTAGTGAAAGCTTTCGTGGTCTGGATGTAAGAACGGAAACTTCCAGGACACCAGTATCTCATCGAAACGGGGACGACGTGGTCCTGTTGGACGACATGCGCAAATTAAGATCGGGTAAAAAGATTAAAGTTTCAACTGGAGGAGGAAATGACGTGCTTGCTGTTACACATTTTTTATACCCTAAAGAGAGAAAGAGAAGATACGAAAATCGAGGAGACCGCACAGTATCTTTGCTTCAGGCAGACCTTGGCTCTGGTTACGACGTTCTGTCATTTGCAGGAATGTCACACAGTATTGGACACTTAGGACGGAAGATTGATAAAAGGGACCAAAGCGGAAGAATTTTTTTTAACGGAATATTTTATCAAGTAAGTGATGGGAAACTAGGATATCGATATTTTTATCGATACATACGAAAAGTGGTTACCATTCGATTTCAATTTAAGTTAGTCACTTGGCCCGATTGGACACACATGAAACAAAACATAGGAAACGTGGTCGGTGTTAAATTGTTTGATTCCAGTCCTTTCGATGATTTAATCAACTTGGATCTAGGAGAGAATTATGAAAAAGACAGTAAAAATGTTGAAGATTTTGCAGTCATTAATCAACGAGGATTTAACCGATACACATTAACCATCAGTGAATCTGATAACGATGGTTACATCAGAAAGTATGTGATCCTCGATAGAAGTAAGTACAAACCGCAAGTGGAACTGACCCTTCCACCTGGGTACCGAAATAACTTAGTTCTGAAGAATGATAAGATTCTAATGCTCTATGGAGATGACGAAGACGGAGCACGCAAACAAATTTTTATCATGAAAATGTTGGATCTGAAAACCACATTTAATTTAAAAGTGAATGGCAGAAATGTCCCTTTAAACAGCCTACCAGTGTCTTACACGGATGGAAGATTATTTAAAGTAAACATGAATATGGCAAGTACATCAGGCACTGCACAAAACGATGAAGTTAAACTCGTGTGTGGCGCCAAAAGTGATTTGGGCAATAATCAGGATATATCTATTGATCTTGGAGAAGGGTCCAAAGACACAGTTGTTATTAGTACCAAATACTTCATTGAAACTTGTGATATTGGAGAAGAGAATAACTTTGAAGATGGCTCAGAAAATGATGTGGATTACGACGTCTCAATGAGACTTGATGCCACACCCCCAAACCCTGCAATCGTATTGAAAAGTAATAACAAGGAAAAGCGTATCTCTTTAATTAATGTTGAACGAATTACAAACGACATGGGAAGCACTGTGGTGGATTTGACGCATAGTGGAATTGGAAATATTGATCTGTTCGAGAAATACCAACAATCCATGCAATTTGACTCCATTGCTGTGACAGGTATTACTTATGTGTTCCAATTGAAGGTAAACCTAAAATAAGTAAAAATAAGTAAATATACAGTTATTTCACAATTCAGTTATGTATTTCAATGCCCTTCACAACATATTTATTTCCATATTTATGCACGTTTCCAATTCCTTTGTAAAAAGTTGCCGTCAAAGTAGATGTCCTACTGCACTACCGCCACTAACATTTTCAGCGCCAAGCTAGAATTTTTTTGAAAAGGTGATTGTGCAGTGATATTGACTAAACTTTTATTATATAATGTTGATATTCTTTTAGACAATGCTCCTTTTTTTGGTGGTAGATCAAATTTGGTTTTAAAAACCAATGAATTGCATGTGGAGGATTCGCTAACGTTTAAAATTGTTTTCAAGCCGGAGATTCGTCATTCAACCTTGTTGGTGATCGGTGATATTGCGAAATACATAGCATTGGTGATATTGCAAGATGGTACTTTGCGTGTTGGGTAAGCATCCTTCATTTTTAATTTGCCAATCTAAAATGTTTGTTCGTTTTATCAATGCTTTGAACAATTTAAATCTTGAATGTTCTCAAAAGTTGGTGTATTATTTTAATAATTGTTTGATAATATTTCCTAGCCATTTCATATGTGTTACTTAAGTTTAAATCATGAATGGAAGGTTACATTTCATAAATCAATCCGAAAATTATTTTAAAATCAGAGCGTCTCCAAGTTTCAATTCTATTCTATTGATAGCACTGAAAGCAACAAACTAAAAGCTGGACATGTCTTAATGGGTGGTTGGAACACAGCATCATTTAAACTCACAGCTGGTAAAATCACTGTCAAATTAAATGGTAACAGTTATGAAATGAACAAGCCTGGTGAAATACCAGCCTTTGTTGATTTAACGGTTGGTTATATCAGTAACATTAACAGGTGTGTGCTTCTGTTGCGCATGTGCACAAATAAATTAACATGGTTAAGCTAAAAAAATGCGGCGAAGATTCAATTCTATTGTATTACAACTTTGACTTTTAAAAAGATTGTTACTTTTGTTGTCGATTTCTTAGTTTCTGCTTTCCTTAATCTCCTTATCAATATCAATCCAAAATAATAACTTTCGAACACGCTGAACATTTCGTCTATCCTCCTAAATTAATTTTATCAATTAAAGTTGTTAAAACCAAATATGTTATCATTTTAGTTTCACAAATTATGAAGCAAACATTGGCGTTAACAAAGGATTTAGAGGGGAAGTGTTGGAGATCACGTTCAACAAGAAGAATATGGGTTTGCATTTTGGAAGCACCGATTACAAATCCAGCGCAAAAATGCGAGAGTATGGGACGTTGAATAAAAATGTCGTCCCCTGAAAGGGAATTTAAGTAAATATTGGTTTTATTGAAAGAATGCTACTAATTCTATCATATGCAATCTTGTTACGAAACAGAAGAACACTGTGAGACTTACTTGTATTATTGCAAATCATGCTAGACATTTACGTTAAATATTCTTTGCTTGATAATCTCGCATTATTTTTGTTGTTGTACGCTGTCCCATGTTGCTATGACCCTTACTCTTATAGAACTTCTAAATTATTAGTTATATTATTAGTATTAATTATTAGTTCTAAGTTATTAGGGTTTTTCAAAGAACCTATATATTTTGTTGTCCATTAGAATGCACCATTTTTGACATATCTCCCACCATTATGGAAGCGCGTTAACTAAGAACCTGGGTGCCATAAATAAGGACGGTGATTGAGCTGGCGGAGTGGTTCTGACATTTACCTTGAGAAAACGAACAATCTGCACATTAATATAAAAAAACGATATTTAGATTGTTCCCTTGTAAGGTGGTTTAACAATCGTCAGAATATGAAATAAAGTGAAGAGTTATCCCAAGTTTGTTGCTAATACATTGCATTTGCATTGCAGAATTTGCTTTGCATTTGGTGCGTTTTGTGGCGTATGACAACATATTAATACATGTTTCGATTGTGGAAGAAACTTGCTCCTTTCAATTTTTTAATAAGAAGTGAACTTAACGGGTCCTGGTGATGTCTACGAGCTCAGTCATAGTATTTAGAATTGCTTGAAAGCAACGTGTCGAATTACGTATGGGGTATCCTAAAGCTAAAACAACTTTGGTGGGAAAAACTGTCGCGATTTCTTAAAGTTCATTCGTCACTCATGAAAGTTCATTGACACGAAAGTAATTCTATTTTATCTTAGAATGTGGCAAGACAGAATTTTGAGTGTATTATAAACTTGGCATAGTAATTTAAAGAAATATGCATATTTGAGGAAACCAAACCGAAAATTAAATCGAATAACATGATTGCGACATCAAATCATAGCACCCTGAAATCTCCGCGGGTGGTACACCTACGACTAATCCACTCTTTTTTGTATGATATCTTTACAAGTTTTTGACGACTGATTTTTTTGCCTGCTTTCGCCCTTCCTTATCTATATTATAATGCCCGTATACGTCTGTCCGTCTGTCCGTCCGTCTGTCACGCAAAATGGTAGCTTAGCTGCGCAATAGCGAGAAGCACGCAATGCGGTATAAAAAGGACGGGCGAACCCGGGCTAACGACTAGTTTAATTAAAATGCCTCAAAAAAAGAGAATACAAGTGTTGGATATTACCAGTTTACTTTTTAAATTTAATAATATATTTTCACCGCTTCACTTAATTACAAGAGAAATTATCTCTTTAATAATAGCCGTCGCCTGTCTGTGTGTCCGCGAAAGCGGCGTCCTGTCACGGAAACACGAAATTTTTAAAATGCACACGAATATCAAATGCGATATATTTTTATCCACTTTGTTGCGACGCGTAAATTTAAAGGACGAGAGAACGCGACGGGCGACCCCGTTGATTTTTCCACGGGCTAACGACTAGTCTCTTTAATAATAGCCGTCGTCTGTCTGTGTGTCCGCGAGAGCCGCGTCGCGTAACGGAATCACAAATTTTTTACAATGCGCACCAATACCAAATGCGATATATTTCTGTCCACTTTTGTGCAACGGGTTAATTTAAAGTACGGGCGAATCCGTGGATATTTCCACGGGATAAGGACTAGTCTATATTATAATCGTCCGTCCGTCTGTCACGCAAAATGGTAGCTTAGCTGCGCAGGTAGCGAGACGCACGCAATGCGGTATAAAAAGGACGGGCGAACCCGTGGATTTTTCCACGGGCTAACGACTAGTTTCATAGTAAAAGCGATAATTTATTCTGGTGGTAAATCTGGCGTGCGACATCGAGCCTCGTGTAATACTAACATATTACCATTGTTGTCAGGTAATCTAAAATTTCCTGTTTATGCTTTCTTGCCAGCCCACAAAATACCATTACAGTTGTCGTTGTAAATACATAAATAACCATAAAGTGCTTATTTAATATACAACATACTCCATCAGTGAAAATCTCCCCAAACTAAATGCACAACATTTATCAAGACAAGTGAGAGTATGACATTCTTTTTACAAATTGTAAAGACAGAAACTATCTAGGCAGCTAGAACTTTAGGAAAAAAATATGTGAATAAACTTACATCAAGGTCATGCTCGTATCACCGTCCCGATGTCAGAAAACATACAAGATGCTTTGAGAACGAGGTTGACAGAGAGAGAGACAGCTTTTACATGTCATTGAACAGTGTTGCGTTGTGAAATGATATGGTGGCTGTTCTAGTATAGCCATATATTTTGACCAGTAGAAATATGATCAAAAAAGTGCGGTACCGAATAATTTTTTACGAAAATGCTATGTTTATTGCTCTGCAACTTTAAATCATGTCGCTGTCCGAAAACTGTCACAATGAACTCCTCTCACCTCGAATCCAGCTCGAACCAATCCTAAGATCTTCCTATCTATAAGATTCTGGGAAATTTTATTGCCTTTGGCCTTTACCCAGTTACCATTAGTAAATACCTGTAAATGCATCTGCTACTGCTTTGAATGTCCTCTCAACATCTATACTGGTAATTAAATAAAAAAGACTGCATAACTTGGTAAACTTTAGAACCTTAAAAATTTACAAAAGTATTATTCAGTCTTTCTTTAAGTTTCTCATCAGTTTATACTTTAAAAAAGTCTTCCGACAATGTATGTTCCAGCTTGGACATAACAAAGTATTAATTTCGCCGTAAAGTGATCACTTTCTTCGATCTATGCATGCATTTATATATCTGAACAGACTTCAAATAAGCCAACGTTTTAATTAAAGATGTGAATCAGAAATTTTTTACCGAAAACAAGATAAAATTTACTTAAAAAAGGTGATGTTTTAGGGAAAATAAATAATAAAATTTAGTTACAACTAACTTACATAAATACAATAAGATATACTTTGGCACGAATGTTGAGCTTGGCAGGACCAAGCTTAACTTACAAAAAGTTTATGTAATGGCTGCTGACGCTTTATGTAGGTCGAGTCAATTAAGCCGTGCGACTAAACTTGCTATAAGCCGGCGACAAAAAACGTTCTGACGTGTCGAGCCAAATCTAAAACTAATATTCTTCAAAAATTTTGCTCCACCCTGCACAGTTTATGAAATAGAAGAGGATATATTATAGATAAAAAAATATTGTATATTATTGTACAAATATTGTTAAATCGTTGGGCGTTAAATGTTAATATTTATATTCTCTTGTTAAGCTTTTTAAAGCAGATCGGTAACGTTTAATGTAAATTGTTTTATCCCGCAAGTATACGTTGAAAGTAGAATGAGTTAACTTAATTCCATTTCAAATTACAGTAAATCTATGCTAATTATCGTATAATCTACACCTTGAGAAAATAACGTTATTTACCAGCCACAAGAGAGCTATTCAAGCCAAATTTTTCAACGAGCACCATTAGTGAATCGCTGGTATCATTAATTTCTAGTTCAAGTTAATAATCCATTAGTATATTATCTTCCATACTGGCCGTGACGACATATTTTACATAATAGGCTTGTATCACTGGAACGGCTATCACCAAGATAACAAGAAATAACGCCATTTCTACAAGTAGAAAAAAAATTGAATTAATATGTCTTTATTATTTGCACGAAACTAGAGAAGCTAGGACCTTGGTTAAATTATGTCTAAGCCTAACTGTAAATTTTGAATTCCTTTTCACAAGTAACTATGTGGGCAGTTTCAGTATTAGATTCACGCATTTTGGAGTTTGCAGGGTACGTCACTCAGACTAAATGCTGCTGTCCAACATTACAATATATTTTCTAGATTATTCCGTACTGCAGGCTTTCCACAAAATTTAACTAGTAGATTTTAAACACTGTCCACCTGGCCTACACGTGTTGATAATCAGAAATACTCGTAACCTCCTGGCTATTGACCATTGAAAATATTATTTTCCGCCTGACAAAAAAATGAAAACTGCCTTTGCCTAATATCTCCCGATATGATCATCATTTTTTGTGAAACACAAATTGTTGCCTCAGAACATTTTTAATTATCGAGAATATGAGTAACAATCAAATTTAAGTCTTTTAAGCATTGAAAAGCAAATTTATCTCCGTTTAATTATCTTTATCTGAGCAGTCTTTTTTATTTTAATACTGTGATGACGAGGCGGTCTCTGTAGTTAATATCTTTTCTATGAACCTCCTTTTAAAAAGATCGAGAAATGACGCTGCTTCTGTCAATGTGAAATAAGGAAATTTAAAGCCGAGCTTATAATAGTGAATTTGAAATTTTGATTTTATAGAAAATTTACACCAAAAGCTGCGAAAAAGCTCACAAGAACAAGAAAAACATAAAAAGCCGTGTTTTTTTTAGGTTACGAATTGTCTTCAAAATACAATTCAATTTGCAAATCATGAAAAAAGACAGAATATCAAACAAACATCATTATACACATACCGTCTTCTTCATATAACTTTTATTAGAAACCTTCTCTGTTAATAAGTATCTGTAGCTCCAATGGTAATAATTAACTCACTTCAACTCTCCTTTTTCAACTATCAACTTCTTTCCTGTTTGCACGGGTCGATTAGTAATAATTTTTTTAAAAAAAACGTTAATTATCTTTTACGGTAAATTAATTGAATTTGGACCACAATTCAATTAAAAATAAGCGCGTGATAAAAATGACATTGTTCATGCAATATAAGCGCATTTCTTAGAAAACTTTCATGGAATAGAACACCTCGTGTATTTTAGCTGTATGATGGAGTGCCATGATTTGGATTACATCACCTACGATGAAGATATAATGTATATTTATACTAGGAAGTTTGCTCGTCACAGCAAAGTTGATAATGCTACATAGCACCTGATACTTTTGTACATTCTAAATTTCGTGCGTTGTTAACACCATTAAATTTTGAAAATATATTTTTGATGAATTTTTAAAAACATAAATATTTCAGTTTCTTAGTTTTTAATAAATGCCCAGTCTCTGATAAAGTAGTGTAGTTACATCCATCCATGATTTTGATTGCACGCTATCTTGACTGAGAACGCAAACACGTAAACTTATTTCCAAAAAGAAAATTAACAAGCAACGACTAACTGCTTTGGGGAATGTAAAAGGAGTTACAGCCCTAATAATTTATCTTTTTATCAATACGTCACGATATTGTCTCCTATGCATTTATGCGCAAATCAAATTGAATATATTCTTAAACAAAACAAATTTTTAACCTGTTCGTCATGTCTTTTATATTAAATCTATTTCTTAGTGATTCGTGTGGCGTATAAAAATTTTGCAGCATATTTTTTTGACAACAGCTTAAACTTTCTTATTTTAACATGTCTGGTGTCGTATTAAGTGTACAGAGAAGTGACGAATGATGGCGGAAGATTGCAAATAACTTTTTAATAGTAAGAATTCTTACAAGAATTTCCGATATTTTAAGAATCGTGTTTTAAAACAAAATGACGACGATTAACAAGTACTTATCTACTTATTACTAGCTCAGGAATTAAATAGGGTAGCAATAACAACCTCTTTTTACTATTTCAAACAAAAACGATAGACAAATATGTTACACAAAAAAACATGACTAAGCGTTTTTCATACGAACCAATTTCACGATAATAACTTATTTTCGCAAAATTTATAGTAATAATTTTGTCTGTTTGTGCGCGAAACAAATGTCGTGCTACGGACACACAAACTTTACAACACATGCACGAAATAGCAGCACAAAAAAAGAGAGCGACGGCAAATTACCGTGTATTCTTCCACGGGTTAACATTAGTTTGCTATGAATATTTACCTGTTCATATTAAAATTCAAATGCACCCTTATCAGGCTCGAAGGTGGTGTTTCAACATAAAAGAATTCATTGTGTTAAAAAACATTTTTACTTAGGAGTAAACTTCGAATGATCTAAATTTCGTAGTTTCAAAACGCAAATGCGAATAAAGAAATTTATAGACTGTAAACTATATTTGCAGAAATAAGGTTTTTTAAAAAAAATTCAAATGAATCTGGAATACTTGAAATTCATGAAACATTTTGCTCTTCATAGTAAGACTCAAGTCCTATAGTCTTTTCTTAAAAGACTCTGGGATCGAAGTTGCTGTTACATGTAATTTTACAGGTAAAGTTCTTGATTATTTTGTACTTTGATTTCTTTAAATCGAATACGAAATAAACCATTGTAGACATAACAGCGATAGGTGTTTTATTCAAATGAAATGCCAAACGTGTATGAAATAATATTTAAACTTTATTAATCTGGTACATCACCGCTTATTTAAAAATCAATCGAACAGAATAAAGTTCTTAAAATATATATTATAAAAATGAAGGACACATGTTATAGGCAATGTAAGACATAAAAAGTGTATAACAAGTCAAGCCAGATACAAAAGACAAACAATATCCATGTTAAACACATGTACCATGAACAAAAAAAATACAAGCTTTTGTGAAGCGTTTTATTATTGTATTTCAAGACTTCCGAAATTGTCATTGTTTCCTCAGTTAAAAATCTACTGTTTTACAGTAGTTATACGCACTTTTGTAGATCTATGCTACAGTTCCACAAACTAATGAGGTCTTCACGTCTTTGCAAAGTCTTTTGTAAGTCCAATGTAATCATAACCTTGTTGTGTAAATTTTGTGAACATTTCAAGCTATTTACTCCGACTTTTTAAGAAGGGTTAGTTCATAATATTTTGTGCCGTTGGTATATAATTCCGTTGCGCGACAAGTAGTTATTTAGATTGTTTTTACATTAGATTCACACAAGTCGAACTTGCCAAAGTTTACCTGTCAATGTTTACAGCGAAGTTAGGAATTTTTAATTGGTTATATCCAAACTCTTATAAGCTGTGCTAATTTTTGCTGACGTCAGCATGACTTTTTTGCGTTATTTCGGCACTTCATAGGGCCTGACGTGGGTTATTTCGCAATTTCAACCGGTTAAAAATTGAAGTATGGCAGAATATATAGAAGTAGTACTTTCGCAGTTTCCTGGCTGCAAAGTATTGGGAGGTTGCTGCCGTTTGCCGACTTTGAAACATGGTAAAATACTTTGCCATCTATCGTAGCTATGAAATGTGAATAATAAAATAAAGTATCGTACAAAAGAAGCACTATACAAAGATATTAAATCATCTTGAATAGGCCCTAACATTCGTTTCGAAAATTATGACTGTTTTGTGGTTGTTTTATTGTTTTTGTTTCAAATTTCATTGGCATTTCACTGTTAGTTAATTCAATATAGTGAACCTTAAAGTGGTTTACCGAGAAAAAACCTATATCGCAGAGGATTATCTTTTCTGAAGATACTTGATGAGGGTATCATAGTATGCGACAGTACGACAAAATTAAATCAAAGATTTAATTGATTGGTAGCCATGGTTACCCGTTGCTAGGACAAATATAGGCAAAGTATGACATTTTGTTGCTTGACGCTTAACCAAATAACTAAATAAAATGCGCTATTTCCAGCGCATGTTTCTAAAAGGGCACCTGTATGGATTAAGTAAAACGCATTTTCGTAAGGCTGACTCGTCTTCCAGAGAACTGATGCGGTATTTCTTGGACGAAAGAAAAGCTAAAACAGGGCAATACCTTGACACAATAACTGAAAAACAAAACTTCGATTAGAAAATTAGTTTCATTTAAACACTAGGTGGTACTAATGCCTTCATCGACAGAAGAAATTGTAAAGTTTGTGTGCTTCGATCTTGAGAATTCTTATTTCGCGTGGATTCCGAATTTAAACGGCAAAAACTTTTTTAAAGATTATTTTATGCACATTCTTGACTTGTGGATCGAAAAAGGTGTACATCAGCATTATTTCGACCTGAAAATACCAAATACCTAAAGTCTTAAGTCTAATTGATGACGGGTAAACTCTGACGAGTTCACCTTCGTGGGTACACTGTTAATGCAGCTTTCTGACTGCTTGTGCAACAATGTTTTACATTTCGAACTGCAATTTATTCTCTTGAGAGGTTCAAAAAGGCATCTAGAAATTTTTTAAGCGTTAAACATGGAACAAGATGCAGAAAGCTCCATAAAAATGACAATAATGGTCGCTATGGACGTTGCTATGCAGCTTTCTTTGCGCTTGTTTGCTAAAAGTGCAAGATTGCGCAATATAAGCCGAAACTAATAATTGGAATAATCTCTTTAGCACAAATCAGTCTTCTTGGCTAGACAGCTGGATATAATAAGGATAAAGAAACGCGGTCATACTCCCTCCACCCCTCCCCCTCCACGGTCCTGTTAGGGTTTTTATTGGGACGGAACCTGAACCGCCACCAGTACGCGTTTTTTATAAGAAACCAGTCTATACGAAACCTGAAGTCAAAATTTTAAGAAACTTTTAAGAAACTTGACCTGGCTGAGAAAATCTCCAACATTAAGAATTTTATATGTACATATAACAGAATAAGGGAGGGAAACAGAATGAAAAGAGATTGAAAATAAAGTGGATGTTCAAACGTGCATCTATTTATAACAAACTAATGTAATGTCAAAAAAGTAAGAAACGAATGAATCAACTTCCGAATGATACTGTGGAAACATAGCATATGTCATTCTTATTTTCTTATTCACTTTGTTCAAGCGAAAATAAGAGCCTTATTGTCTCTTCAAGACTTAGGACGCTATTCAAGAAATAAAGTTTAGTGAGTGGAGTCATCTTCGGTATTCTGTGCTTAAAAGTAGGGGTGATGCCAAGGTCCTAATGTCTGAGGTACAGAGAGTAAAGCACTTTTGTTATCCTCAACGTCTCTTGCCTGGTCTGACTTCCAACGTCCATTTCGTTTGAACAGCCGATCATTAACTCCACTGCTAGCCGCTGCAGATGCACCGCCTGAACGAAGGCTGTGTAACCCGAAATTTCTTGGATCTAACCCTATATCCTTAATCACATTTAAAAACATTTCTCTTGCTCTCGTGTACGAGATAGGTTTGTTTGTTTTTTGTGTCAAAGAAAATGATGTCAGATCGACTTAAGTTCACAATTTCATTAATCTTAAGAAGCCACTAAATCCTATCAAGTATATCACGGCATTTTCACCTCCCAAACAATTAAAAAACGAATTAAGGTGATCCACTGTTATAGGATCTTTCTTCTTCACTTGTTGCTTCTTCATTCTCTTTGCCGCCTCAAGCATGTTTTTAACGATAGGAGCTTCGCAAGAATCATGACATGAAATGATGTTGTGGTGAAATTTTATGGCATAGAAACAGTTTTCGATTACACTAATAGACGCTCACCTTGAATTAAACTCAACAGAAATAATGCCACCTGGAATTTGTCGGCTGGGAAACATTTTAATGAGTATCGCTGGGCCCGATCTTTCCAAAGGTTAAAATAACAAGCACACTTCTTCAGAGTATTTGGTTCTCGACATTTGTCCAAAACACTTGGAATTTGATCAGCTAGTACTATAACCTCTTTATTCGCATTTCCAGGAGTTTTTTTTTCAACGTAAGATTTGTCAAAGTCTAAATTCAGAGGATAAATATAATTATTATGCATTTACACTTTTTGAATTCTGCTAACCTACTTTGTTAACCTAAGCAATCCTGCTAATTTTATTACGTTTTGCACAACAGGCAACATATAATCCTAATACAGTCGTTTCAATGCCCAGCTGCAATCCTGCTGATTCTACCTTCCTTAAAATAATGGGTTAAGCGACCCAAAGTTCATATCTAGTAGCCATCTGCACTCCTGCTAATGCAACCTGCCCGTCTGTTTGCACTTTTCACAATTAAGTTTTCACAGCAGTACGGATCTGCAATCCTGCTGACCTACATATTTCGTAACAATTCATAATGTAAGATTTTGTATCCATCATAAAATTACTGTCTCGGTTTTACGAAAATGCTATTCTTAGCGCAATCATTGGGCTTTTAAAAGCAGCAGATCCAATAAGCGCATCACGGTTATTTCCCAATCTAACATAATCGCTAGTGTTTTTAAAAACACGGTATTCTTTGACAAACGTCTTAAATTTCGAATCTGAGTTGATTAATAACGGCCAAAATTTTGCAGATTTCCAGTATGGAACAACTAGCACACCTATGGCTTTCGACGATTCCATGTGACTTAAAGTTCTGCTCACTAATGACGTAGGCTGGGCTAAGTAATTATTTTCATTTCCCCACGCGACAGTGAACGCATCGACGATCGCTGTTCTGGGACACCAAAATCGTGAAATAAATATTGGCGTTTTCGCATTCTCGTGGTCTACAAATCGGTCAATTGTCATGGGGGGGGCATAATCTGTTAGATAGATAGATGTGCATATTTTACATAGGCACATCTACATATGGCAACATTTACTCGCCCATGTTGAATCGCCGTCAAGAGGAATCGAATCCTGATCTCCCGCACAGAGTACAAGAGCTATAACCACTAATCTACGGCGCCACTGTTCACTCTTTAGTGTTTTGAAACACTTTTCTGTAGTTTGCCAATCATCGTAGTCAAAATATTTACTTATTCTATCTGCCAAACGTTTTCTTTTCTAGGTATCCATGATTTATTGACATCAAAAGAATAATTAATTATTTTCAAAATGCGCCATGTTTTAGGATATCTATAATTGTTCTGTTTGCTTTTATGGATTCCCAAAATGAAATTCTGTTTTTTAAATTGCCTTTTACAGTTTCAAATTTATTATTTGATTTGGATTTACATGTTTCAGACGAAATTAGAGGAAATATTAACTTATCTTTAAATGTGCTTTTATCTTTTAGCTTCGGGGCAGTATTTTCGCCGGTGCCCGTTTTTTCCGCAGCTGAAAAACGTTCCTGTTGGCTGAGGGCTAGTCGCACTGGGGTGAACAACTCGTCTGAAGTCCGATTCAGCATTCCGAAACTGGATTTTATCTGGAGCTTTCAAGATCGTTGACGATACATCCGACAACTTTGATTTCGCTGCGGAGTCTCTAGCCAGGTCATCTGAGATGTATTCGTCGACGGTACTCCACCCTACAATAGATTTGTCAGCAATTTTAATTAATTTGTTTCTTTTTTTCCAATATTAGAAACTATCTCCTGTAACATTTTTGCAGATCTGTGCTTTAAGCCTTGCTTTATCAGATCTCCCAACGTCTCAAGGTCACGTCGAATAGATTCATTAAACTCGTATTGTTTTTTGTTCTCCTCAAACATAGCCCATACCTTAAACCATTGTAAACTAAAGAAACTTTCCAGGTTCAAATTATCAAAGTTTTAAGAAACCCCAGGTTTAACTAAATGCTTAGGGTTCTTATTAAAGAAAAACACGTAGGGCAAAAAGAAGAAGCTCTAGAAACGAGGTTGGAAATGCAGCCAGAAGTATTATTTTGATTACCATGAAATCAATATAGAAAGTGTTGCAGAGAGGTTGCCAAGGCAAAGGCATTAAACACGGCAAGGAAGGGATTATTTTGCTGATTTTATGCTAGCAGAAATAGCTAATTTTGTGCTGGCAACATTGTTAGTTTTATGCCAGCTAAGTAGTTAATTTTATGCTAGCTTTGTGGCTAGTTTTATGCTAGCTATATGGCAATGTTTGTTCTTTTTTATGCTAGTTAGCGAACTCTTCTTTAAATAATCGTTAGAGGTAGCTATATGCTATCTAAGTTCTAATATTATTCCAGCTAAGTCGGCAGTCTTATGCTAGCTAGGTTTAGGTGCGAGTGAGGCTAGGAAGGGGTTCATTACACGTGAACAAATAGTGTTATACTTATAAGCTAAACATACCCTTTCTTCGTTTCTTGAAAATGACCTTCTGAAACAGTATGATTTCCCGCTAAGCCATCTTTAAAAACAACAGAACCACTCTATCGCGGCATTATAAAATTTAGCATCATAAAGTAGCTAGCTAAAAACTGTATTTGGCTACTTTAACTTTTTAGCGGTAGGTAGCTCAAGAGCTAGCGAGCTAACTGAATAAAAACTTTAAAAGAATGGGAATAAATACGGCTAGGTATTAGCTAGCCATCTTTAGCAGAATGCTGCCTCGAAATCTACGTCCCTAGCTAAATTCTTAAAATTGGTTTGTTTAAGATTAATACATGGCTAGGTAACGTGATAATATATTTAGCATAATCCTAGCTATAAGGCTATGTGATAAGCAGTTATCATGAGATCTTTTGCAAGGATTTAAAATATATGAAGGGGTGAACCGTTAAAGTGTACATAAGTGCTTCAAAGAAAATAGGAAAGGATCTGGTAAAGATTAAGTGTGTAAAGGCGTCCTCGTGGCCCTGTGTTGTGGTTGCGTATGTATACTCTGGTATTCTCGTGGACGCCCGGCTTAAAATTAAACCCCAGGTTGCGTAAACACGTGAAACGAGTAAGGTTTTTGATTTAGTAATAAAATTTAAGTCCGGCGCAAAAGGGTTGACAGGCCTAATACTCCAGAAAATTGCTACCTTCAAAATGGTAGCTTAAAACTTCACTTTCATAGGATAGGACGACTATTTCAAACATATGCGTGCAAACACGCAGATAAAAGCTCTTTCTTTTATTTTGATTTACGTTGCAGCTCCAAGTATCAGAAAATCTGCTTTTCTAGTATTTAATTTGTTATTTTAAGCATGGTCATTAGAAAAATGGCGTTACGCAATTGACGAAACACTGAACAAGTAGAATGTCAAAAGTATGATTTTTCAAAAAAGAACGTTTAATACACAACAAAAGTAACACGACTTTATGTTCTACCCATTATTATTTAGTATATTTTAGCAACAAAGCGTTCCTTATAAATGTTGCTCATAAAATGTTGCTTATAAAATGTGGTTTATAAAATTTTACTTATACATGGTAAACATAAAAGCTCGCGATAACATCATCCCTTATACTAAGAAACAACAATAGATTTATTTTTTCTTTAAAGTTAAAATCTTAATTATTACGCTTAGCAAATTCTTTCAGCTACTTGAACAAAACTTTAGCCCTTAGCAGCTGACGCTGATATAAAAATTGCACGTTCTAAATGTATGCATAAGAATAAACACAGCGAAGGAGAACAGTTCACAACTTGGAGGAAATTAATTTCCATTGTGTGAAGATAGCGTTAAAAAATGGCGCAGGTGATACTGGAAAAATAAAGAAGACAAAGATTTGAAATGTTGGCATAAGGGCATGAAAATTTTATGTTTGTTCAAATTAAAAGAAGAAGTTAGCTTCCTTTATTTTGTTTGCAAGAGGTGAGGCGAAGGTGAATATGTGGAAGATGATTAATGAAGGTGATTTTTGTTCTTATAGTAATTGTTTTATTACCTGTACTGTTGTATAGATAAGACTTTGTTTAACAGATCAGTATGGTTCACCTTCCCTCCACCCCTCCCTCTTTTATAACTGGTTTGTTACATTCTTTAATGTGGATACTTATGCATTATTCCTTTAGTTTGTTTTTTGCCTGGGCATATAGGAAGAGTCGCATGTTTTATTTAAGATGTTGGAGGCAAATTATCTCTGTAACTGCTTTTAATATAGACAGAAATATTTGAACGTTAAGAAGCTTGTCCGTGAATAAACGCAGCGGTGGCTTGTAGAAAATTAAACCAGCTTACGAACTCCCCATATTCTTTATGGTTTTTGATTTTCATTCTGTCTGTGGTCGTTAACGAAATCTTGAGATAAGCAAGTTATTACAAATCTGTTTTATAATTACCCCTTCTTTATCATACTAACCCCGTCTACTTATATAAACAAAAGCGCTGGTGTTTAAGAACTTAGATTTAATTTACACTAAATAGATTTTCTTTTCTACGTAGCTCCTGTTCCGCCAAAGGTGATATTCATTTTGTTTGTCAAGAAAATCTTGTCAGCGATGTTGTAACAGATGTGTATCTCTTTTACTTTAGCTAGTTTCTAATCATGAAATCGTATCTACGTGAAATAAAAGCTGTTTTATGCGAAAATACGGCCCAGTAATTTTGCGAATATACGGCGCGCATACTCTGAGACTTTTGTGGCATAGATGAATAATGTGTTAATAGTCTTTCCTGTGAGCTTCTTACACGTCGATTTTTTCTTTTTCAAATCTTTGACCGTATTATACGTGGGAGGGAGGGGGGCATCAATTTTTCTTTCTATTTCTATCGTTAAAATAGCAAACTTTTCGCACATGTCATTTTCGGTCCAATAATGTCATTAAAATTATAAAAATGGTTAAACCGAATAACTTGTTAAAACTCAGTAGAGACATGCCGATGCCACTAATAGTTAGTATGGGTCAAAAATTTAGCATTGACAAGTTTGCAGTGCAATGTCTTTTGTAGAAACAGTGCACATAATAGCATGTAGGACGCACACAAATTCTTTGGCATGTTCATCCGGAGTTGAAGTAACTTTAGAATATGATAGCTATGATGTATTTATTAGTGAAAATCCGCATTAACAACTGGTCTAAAAAAATAAAAAGTAAAAACAAAAAGTAACTTTTATTCAAGAAATCAGACAAGGAATATAAAGTCACCTGTTACAAAATGCACCTTTCCGGAATTTATATTTTGTAAAATATTGCGTGCATGAAAACGAGGTAAATCTTGGTAAACAATATTTGCGTTCATATAAACATTGAGGAAGACAATGCTTTGAGAGATATTTTGCATAATAGCTAACATTGAGGAAAGTGGGCGAAAACATGGAGGGAATGCCACCGTTTACGATAAAAGAAATTGGAGACTTTGGAGCGTGGCAGAAATCTTTTACAACGCATAAGAGTATCACACTCACCAGCTGTACTTTTAATGTTTATACAGTTTAGTAAAAAGTGCCTCGTTTTCATGCCGATGATGTAATCGATAATTTAAATTCGGGAAAGGTGTATTGTTGTCTCTTATTTGCAGTTCACTCTCTGATTCTATGAACATATAAAAGTATAATAAATACTTAAAAGAAAACTCATTTTGTGTTTAGTACGACCAACGAGTGTAACGATGAAAGCCCTTAGAAGTCCGCTAGGACTGGACTTATATGTGCGCTATTCACACCTGTCTTATCCGTTGGCATGTAGTCAAAAGAAGGAGAGTGAAATGGTTTCTGTTTTAACACAAAATGTTAAAATTTATTATTTCCTCAAAGTTGTAGAAGTTATTAACATAACAAAAGCATAATCCTGGTTACTATGGAAATCAATTATCTGTTATCAAGTGTATAGTAAACATTTCAACTGCATTAAAAATATTTTAGTTCAGTTCGATCATTTAGATACTCCCCTGGTTTCCATTAACTATTAAAAGACAAATTTGCCGCAGTTCCAAATTCATTATACAACAGTTCATAGTCACGGAATAAAATGTAGAAGTATTTAGTAAAATATAAATGCAAAAGAATAGAGAGTATAAGACATACACTACATTTGTTTTTTATAACATTTTCAACAGCTTTACAAATTCCGTACATGACTCTGCCGAATAAACGGCGGGTGGGTGGAGGGTGGTGGTAGGGGTGGTTGGTTAAAAAAATTTAAAAAGAGACAATTGAGGAGAGGCGGCAAATGATTCGGTATTTTAAAGTTATATATGATTGATGACCATTTTCTCTCACAGAAATAGACCATTACATAGTTTCCTAATTTGATGCAAACATCCTTCTTTGATTTTCAACATGCTATGAACTGTAAGTAAGGTGGATTTGTTATCATCCGTCACAACAATGTTCGGGACATCACAACAAATATGCTTTCACAAGTTTGTAAAGATGTCGAATCGGAACATATGTTGATGCCTCTCACTGGTGAAAAGTTTGACAAACGATAAGTAAAAACGTCGCACGAAGCTCGTTTAGACGTAAGAGCTCGAGGATTTTGGGAAAAAGGACAAAATGCATTTTATGAATAAGGGTCTTTGATCCAAACGCATCGCGTTATTTTAACCAAAACCTAAAGCAATGTTATGTTACGAACGAGCCGGAGAAGAAGAATCAATACAACGAAAGAGTATTGGAAGTGGAGAACGGATGCTTCACACCCTTGGTATTCTCGATTTATGGCGGAATGGGTCGAGAGTGCCAAACATTCTACCATCGATTGGCTGAAGACATCGCAGCGAAAGAAAAAGCAAAACCTGGGCAATGTGATATCGTGGATCCGGACGAAACTGAGTTTTTCACTGCTGAGATTGTGCCTATTATGTATTAGAGGCTCCCGTACGTCAAATGTCAGGTCAGAGTGCAGTAGATTGGTTGCTGAAGACATTGATGTCGATCATCAGCTAGCTAAAATTTAGATTTTTTCCTTGTAATGTAATCTTTTCTATGTTCTGTTATTCTTCCACGTATAATGTCTTCAGTCGAATTTATATGTATTTAATGTAATAACTTTTTTTTTAATGTATTTTTTTTATATCGGTATATCTCCGTTGGACACCGGTAAAATATATGTTTCATCAAGGTTAAAAAAAAAACATCCTTCTTCAACTAATGTCGCACGGAGCTGTAGTTAAAAGACACACAACCTCGTTCCTAGCGCCTGTTGTCCTGTATCAGAACGGCGAGACGATAATGTATCGCTGTTCGGATGTCAGAAAAGAATCAAGATGGGCATCTTGGGGCGAGGTTGAAAGACACCGTTATTCTTCAAATAATCAAATCAAAGTGTCAAAATTGTGACAAAAAGCTTATGACAAAAGCGTCACACAAATTATAATTAAGTTCAATTCATGTCATGCGATAAAATTAGCAAACCTGAAATCGACGTCATTGCTAAAAACCGTTATTTGTTTATGTGTCTGCCTAAGTAGTGGTGCCCATATAAAAACATTTATGAAGGGAAAAAGCGGTAACCAAGGCATTGTTATTTGCTACTGATAATTAAAAGCAAGTGTTACATAACCAAGTCAATACGACCGCCTGTTGTGGACAGTTTTAATCATTTAAAATTACAAAAGCTGTTCAAAACAGTTGAACGTTAATGGAAACCAGGCGAATAGATTTTATTTACATTTCGTGTGTCACTGTGAAAGTATATAATGCATACAAGATGTGAGAATGGGTACTATTTTTACTCTTTCTCTTAGCGCGGTAAAGAGTCACATTAAATACTATTTTTCGTGGAGTTTTCTGTTGTTGTTTTAAATCGGTCGAATTTTTTTGTTTCATAAAAACTATGCCTAAAAGAACGATGCTTAAATAATTTACAAAAGAAAAAAATGGTGAGAAACTTTATTAACATATTTTTGTTTTTTATAACAGCTGGGATATTTATAAGGATGTGCAAAAATACATGGGGTTCCCATTCTTAGAACAAAGTAGATAAAAAAATATCGCATTTGTTATTTGGTGTGTCGTAGCGTGATTTACTTCTTGCACGTAGACAGAATGGCTAGTTTTATAGCTAACACGCTGTTAACGCATAAGATACCACAAATTACCGTGTAAAATAACCATTTGCACCTAAGAAGATTTCGGATTAGGAGGAACACAACAGGTGGACATAAAAGTAACTTCTCAAGCTCTTGATCAATTTCCAAAAGGTTTTGCCTGGCATCTTTCCACCTAGTTCTAAATTTTTAACTAGAAAAGGTCTCACTTAATATTTTGTGAGATTTAGCAAGCTACCTTACTTATGTTGAAATCCGCACAAAGCATGTGTGCGAAACTAAAACCGGCAAGAACTTAGAGGTGTGAGAAAAATGTTAATAGAAAAAACAGACGAAATATACGGGTCATACATGTTTTTATTACCTCAAAAAACAACACTGTTAGGCTAACATGTCAAATTTAAGAATGCTGTAATTTTTTAGAAAATATAGCAATGTGTCCCTGCGTCTCTCGTTCACTCTATTTTTACTACCATCACATTGTTAATGTATTATCTTAGGATTTTTACTGTTATTAGTACAAGTTAATGAACATACCAAAATTTTTAAAAAATGATTCTAAACCGGTTAGTTTATTTGTTATTTTGGTGTCACCAATATCTTTTCTTTCCTTCAAACTAATTTAATATGTGTACTTGAAAGTCTTACCTTATTGGTAAAAAAAGTCGGCAAAAGATTTAGTCACTTTTTGCCGACTAATTTCCAGTTCCAAAATGACCACTAAAGTTTAAATTTTCAATGCTTTTTTTTGCAATAAAAACTTTAACAAGGGGGTAATGAAAACTATATAAATCAAACAATTTCAATGTTTTCTTTCTTTTTTATTTGAAGATTTTCTCTACTTTGGTCTTCAACTTTTGCTTCGTTCTTTTCTTCTCGGATCTTCCACTACAAGGCTGTTTTTGCGTTCTCTTTATAAATATTATGGTTTGAAAGCTTCTCATCTAAAATAGCCAAACTTTTCCTGACCTCCAGTATTTTCGGAGACGCCGATAAATCGTTTTTAACATCGTATGAATTTTTATAAAAACACATGTTAAACAAAATGTTAAAACAATTTTCATGACTGAAATAGAAGGTTTAAATGACATGTATACTGTTTTGTGTCAAAAGCTTGTTCCACCCCAGAAATTGGATATTGTGCTTTTAAAGTGCAGTGTTGGTTTTCGTTTGGCATCCGATTATGAGGCCCTGTTGAATGGCAACGGATTCACCATTCTCTATTAGTTACATGAAAATAAAGTCTTTTTAAATTGGATGACCCTTACACAAGTTCGTATCCGCTTTAGAAAGAAAAATAATTAAATAAGTTGTAAACTGTCTTCCTTAATAAATTCAAACAGGTTAATTTAACATCCTCCCATGTTTGTTGGTAGCTAAATCATCGAAGTATATAAGAAATTGTCAAGTCAAGCGTGTGTTTTGTGATTGTATATAATATTTTTGATATTTTATTTATTCTTAGAGAATAAATATGACACATGTAGCTAAATATCACACGAATAATTCGGCAGATCAAATCTCGTTAAAATAAAATTGTTCACTTCGTTGAGAAGTTGTGTTAGCATGTGTGAAAGTCCTGACTGTATCGAGTTGTGTTTCAAGCAAGCACAACTTGAAGTGAACGAACAAATTGATACGCGTTTGCTAGACGTCGAAGCATTACGTGATAGACTGAAACTTCGGCCCGATATTTTACTGACACGAGACGATGACGAATTTCTCATACGATTCCTTCGCTCGCGAAAATACGATAAAGACAAAGCTTTCGAGTTGTTGTTGAATTACAACCAATTCAGAAGGAAACACTTATCATTCTTTAAATCTCTAAAAGCCTCTTGTTTACGACCGGTATTTGATGATGGTCTGCCCATGGTATCTCCTGTGAGAGATCATTACGGTCGGAGCCTAATTTTTTTATTCGCTGGAAACTGGAACACAAAGTTATACACATTTGAAGACATTCTACGATCTTTACTTTTAACTGTGGAATATTTAATCGAGAGTGAGCGTACCCAGTTGTTCGGAATTGTATTAGTTATTGATTTCACTGGATGGAAGTTAGGCGATATGCAACAGTGTAACAAACAGCATTTGATAGACGCTGTGAGGGTATTTCAAGATTGTTTTCCGGCTCGGTTTAAAGGCATACATTTCGTGAATCAGCCGTGGTATGTGCGTGTGATGATGACGTTGATAAAACCGATTATAAAAGAAAAGCTTGTCAGCAGGGTAGGTGGCTGTAGAAATTATTCACAAATATTGTAAAACATTGAGGGTTGACTTGTTCGTAAAATAAATTAAACCTAGAGCCTTCATTTAACAAAATGATGATTTTTTTTTTACCTAAACGTCGTTTAAGGCTAAAATTAGTCAAACAATCTGCTTTGTTGTCGACATTTGGAACGGTAAACAAAAAAGAATTGGATTTTTTTGGTCAAATTTCACGGCATTGCACAATTCTCTTGCCACTTCATGTAAATGATAACTGTAATCAAGAGTAATCTATCAAATCGCAGCGACTGACCTTTTACTGTCGTTTAAAAAAAAGACCCAATCACAGGGGAAGGTTATACCTGGCTAAAAAAAACGCTCAAATTTTAAAAATAAGACGAGAAAATGTGAAAACGTGTTTTAATACTCACTCTGAGCCCACTTCACTGGCATAATTTTACTTGAACTTAAGCTGCATTGATAAGTAGTGTTACCTTTGAAAAAGATTTCGTTGCTAGTAACTTGAAATCTAAACAACTAATCCAATTTGTCTGTTAACTAATGATTTAAAAAAGAAGACATAAAAAAGAAGAAGAGCGGAACAAAAAGTTGTTGAAAAAATCGTTAAAAGCACCAGTTGTCTCCAAATAACTCGATTCCGGGGTATTGTCAAAAGGTTGAGCAAGATTTGAAGCCTTAAAATCCGATTTGACATATTGTCCAGTTCTTCTGCTTGAAAACTTTTATTGCATAGTTGCTTAAATCCTAACTGTCCTGTAACTTACCTTTAGATGTACTTTCATGGCAAGAATATAATGGAACTTCAACGATACATTCATCCAGATGCTCTGCCAAGAGAGTTAGGAGGCGATCTGACTGTACCTGATAAATCGTGGTTGTATAATGCATTGCATGAAAGAGAACTTTTACAAGAGAAAATACAGAGAAAAAAATCAAAAAGGCATAAAAATTTTAAATATTAATAACCATTTTGTTTAAATATTTATATTTTATTTATTTATATGTAATATATAATCATGCAGGTTTATAATTTGGTCTTAGGCTTTTCCGTGATGTTAAATTACTGTGACGCTTAATAGAGAGCGTTCATATTCTCGGGTATACGTGCACGCTCCAAACGACACTTGAGTAAAAACCTGGTTTGTTTTCTTTGCTCGCAAACTTTTGAAAAAAGCATCAAAAAGATCAAAAAGGTAAAATATAAATTGGAATCTCTTAAGTCCGTTAAAAATTATGAAAATCACTGAATTTTAACCCCTAAAACGATATGTTTCAGAAATATTTTGCAAAAAATTTAGACAGGGGGTTTTAACCCTGACCGAATAGGTTACCATGTTTATCTAGCTACTAATCTATTTTATGCACCTTTGTCAGCAAACTGTCATCATTCTGCACAGATACAGGTTCATATCAAATCTCGGAAGCATTTAAGCGTTGTAAAAATATCTTGCATATCCGAATGTACAGCCTGCAAATATAAGGGCAAAAGTGATTTCGGTTAGTTAATTATTGTCGCACCAGGAGTTGGTTTTCGCTTAATAAACAGTAACACCATCAGTTTCATCAGTTGATTTGTTCAGAAAGATTCAACGCAAGAGTCTGTCAATTTACCGTTTTTAGGTTTTTGTCAGTATCAATGGCAAAAATATCCAGGAAGTAACTACACATAGCCCGGAAAAATGGATACTTTAATTATAAATTATTATAGGGTTACTTTTGTGAACTAGTCGGCTTAGTCCCTTTAACAGTAGTTCTTTGAAAGCTAGTGCAACCACTTAAAAGAATATTAGGTGAGGAAGCCTTCAGCTGAATTTATAATATGCCATCATGCACCACAAATATGTTTTTCATAATCTGAGTTTTCACAACGCTTAAAATGGTTAAAACGCCAGGCAACTTAGATTTAACGCACAAGATGTTTTCCGTTTTTAATTTTCAATTAGCAAATATTACAGTAAAAAATGAAGTGAGAGGACATGGTACAAACATGCAACTTCTACTTTGACTTTTTAGAATTTTTATTGTCTCTATTGTTTAACTTCTTTTTCCGGATTTTGTCATTTTGAGTTTTTCTGGCACGGTGAAAATTTCCTAATGAATTCTCACAAGTAACTCTCGAACACACAATGCTCAAACAATTAAATTTTGTGCCATTATGACGTGTCTGTACAGGATTTCAAATGACAATTACACAATATAATGACGCCACACTTCGGTTAACAAATATACTGTTTACATGTTTGAAACTACGCGATCATTTTCATCCGTTGTTGTTGCAAAACATCGAGCAAAGAACAAATCATAAAAACTATCAATGCTGAATTTTCTCTGAATAAGGTGCTTTTCGAGTTCATAGAATCATTTGAATGATCATATGTGCTAAACATTGCAAAAATATAAAGTAACCTAAGAATTACTTAAACAAATTGCAACTCAAACGAGCTTCAATCCCCGCGCATGTTCAAGTTATAGAAAGTTGACTGTATTCTATCTTTTCTATTTATATTTCCTATGTCATAGCTCCTTTTTAAAAAAATAGAAATCAGTTAGCTTTAAAAGTGCGGGCAATTCTCAATGATGACTGTTTTCTTACTGTGAAGAATGGTATTTAAGGAAACTCAACTTAATCAATGTATGTTTGAAAATTTAAAAAGTGTAATGTGGAAAGTGTAAAGCGGAATGCGAAAAGAAGAACAAGACAAGCAAGAAAAAATGCCAGACTGTTAAATTTTCCATAGAAGTGTACAATTTATTGTCTCATGTTTAAGAAGAGAATGTATTCACGTCTAGTTGTACAAGTTCCACCGCAGGTGCCACTGACACGCTATAGTAACATTGTTTTCTTTATTACTTCAATATAAAATAAATAATTGTTCATGTGAAACACAATAATATCTTTCTGATTCAATACTTTATAGGTGAACGCCATTATCTTTTAAAGCATTGTAAGAGATTGTATTTTCACCATTGATAATTTTCGAATGTTTTGTTCGTTGGTGATGTTCGACTGCTTTTCGAACAGTCAGAATGATAATGCAGATTGTGAGAAATTCACCAATCATAATGAGTATGAGTTGAGTTGCGGTAATATTATGAGTGTCTAATGCTTTGTTTGATTCATCTTTACCTATAAAAATAAATGAATGAATGAATAAATATGTATGATGGCACCAAATGAAACAATATGACTTAAACTAGGTATATCTAAATGCCGTTTACGGCCGATTAAAAGCTGATTAAAATACTTAAAGAACCGTTTTTTTTTTCATGCAAAAATGTTCAAAATGTTGAAGAATTTAACGAGTGCATGGGGCAAAATGTTGAAGAATTTAACGAGTGCATGGGGCACATGATCGGCCATCGTCAGGACTATGAAAAAAAATAATCATAGATTTACTTACTTTTAATGTTGTTGTTAAAAGCACAAGTGCATATGCATTTACAACGACTTTCATCCCAGCTGAAAAAAATGAATGCGTATATGCAGTATGAGATTTAGTGCTTCAATAACATTTTAATGTTTTCATAACTGTTTGAGTATTTTGAAACGTGAGTTAACAAGTGAAGACAAGGCATTTTGTAATTCAGTTTAGGTATTGTGGTATGCCTACACATTCGTAAAAAGTCTGATCAATTCAGTTTTCGAGCCAATCTGTAATGAATTTTTGTGTTAAACTTAATCATTTACTTGTTTAGTGTTCTTGTTCCCGAACGCAAATAGGCCTTAAACTCGCAATTGGTTCTTCTGTCTGCATTTTTCGTCTTTGTTTATAGTGTGCTAAGTGTTCTTTTGTTTTTGTCCCTTGGGTGTAGTGTATCCTCATCAGTCTGTAAAGTATCAGTGTATGTACTGATACTTTACACAAAATGAGTTTTGTGTTTAGTGAGTGTAAGTTTTTCTTTTTGTTTTATTTCTTGTGTGTAATGTATTTTCCGTTGGGCATCAGGCTTTGTGGATTTGCTATTGTTCTATGTTATTATATACAAATTTGATTTCTGTTAGTTTCAGAGCAAGTTTGTAGCTTAGTTTTTGTTTTTGTTTTTGTTCGTAGCGTCGGGAAATGTGAAAGAAATGCGAAACAGTTAATGTTCACCACTTTATTTTAGTAGAAGCCCACCTCTCACTCACTACTGTTAAGTTGCGGTAACAGTTCTGAAATAATAGTTCAATACTGCAAACTAATACTAGGCCTCTACCTTATCAAACGTTTTCATATAGGACATGGGAGTGCGCAAAAGAAAAAGAAAAACACACTTACATAAATCCTTGTTCGCAGACTGGTTTCGCTTTTCTTCTTCCACAATTCCCACAGACACACACTTCTTCACATTCTAAGTGATTCTCCAGTTTGACAATGCGTTGGACACCACCAAAGTCCATCACTTTTGTGTCGATCATCTTGGTTTTCTTCGCTTGACAGTGATTCATATGCGGGTTGTTTATCCCACCCTGGCATCTATTTAATTCCACATAGGGTGGCCAAAAATAATCTCCATTGCCACATGTTGGTACCAGGGACTTTCTTGGTTTGCATTCGTAATATGCAATACAACCTAAATAAAACATAACGGGGTGTTCAAAAAGAAAGATACTCCTAGATATTTACTGTTGTTTTTATTTTAACATACTGCTTGTGGTGGTGCAATGCTTGTGGTGGCATTACACGTTAACTTTTTTAACCTACACGTGCATCAGCTCATGATTCACCTTGATGCAAATCTAATCAGTTTATTTTACTCACGAACAAAGTACGGAGCAATGGTGACAAATAATACTGTTTTTCACCCTCTCCTAAATCTCTGCAAAGTGTACAAGTAGTACCTCATGATGGAGAACATCTTTTTCCAGAATCTTTAAAAATTGTCGTTGGTACCCTCTGGGCAGTAACAACCCTTAACAAAACACGAGGCAACGACAAAGTTTCAGAGCGTGTGACTGTTCACAGTGGTTTATTTTTGGAGCTAAGTAATTACAATTGTAAATTAGGTGGGTCATTTTAATTGCAAAATAAAATTGCCCATTCGCCAAATGATAATGGCATATGAAAGAAGGCTTTAAAAGCAACTAACTGCTTTAAAGGAAAAGAAAAGGTTTCAAAACTAACAAGCGACAATTACCAAAGTATCTTCAGTGTGTATCAGAATGAATAGAAAATTGAAAATGTATATATGTCCAAAGCTCCCTCTAAATCTAGCATCAATATTGCGAAATAAATGGATTAGTTGTTAAGAAATTTCTTTTATGAAAAATAAATGCAATATAATAATTATGTAATTTGGTGTCCACGGTATCACCAAGTCGTTAGTATTAAGTTGATATAGTCAGCATGAGCGCAGCAAGTAGTTTCAAATCTGGGAGGTCTTGCTGCCTATCGATATTATTGATAATTCCAGTTGATAATTTCTGCTGTTGTTTTCGTTGTTGTTGTTGTTGTTATTAGTATTGTCTTAGTTTCTAATCTAGTCTTACCATCAACAGCCGGCTTAAACAACTGCTTATTTAATATAGTAATAACAGTAGTAAATTATCAACTCCATACTACATTTTTAAAAGGTCTGAACTTGCGTCTTAGAAAAACTAATTTTGCAACGCTCCCGCACTGTTTCTGCCTTTCCTTATAAGACAATAGCAAATAGACAAAATACGTCTGACAATTACTATGAAACATTAACTTAAGGTAAAAACTTCGTTACATACAAGAAATCTTCTAATATCACAGTAAGCGTCCTAAATTTTTTGATGGAAATATAGAAATTTGAATAAATAAGAATTGCTCGTCGAATATAAAAAAAATATACTTTTTAATCGAACTATTCGCTGACCTGTGCAAAAATCTACGTGTTTGCCATCGTACAAATTCTGGTCCTCAAAATATACACCGTACATATCCGGTGTACCACTATTTCCCGTACATATCCGGCGTACCACTATTTCCCCGTACATATCCGGCGTACCACTATTTCGTGCATCCTTAGCACAAAGTAAGGATTCCGCTATCATTTTGAACATATAGAGGATGGATATTTTTAATATAGAGACTAGAGAAACAAAAAACTTACGTCTCACATTCCAAAAGAAAGTAACAATAAATATTTGCATCGGGTTATACATTACGAGGTTTCTTCGTTTCTTCCTGCAGTCTACAATACAAAACAGAGGCAACAATAAAATGGCGTCACAGCTATTCTTGTTTCTGCAATGCAACCAAGAGGTGTATTTGATGGTCCTTTAGAGAAGTAATGATTTCGTGAAATGAAATGTAATGATATCGTAGGCAACATAATATCGCTGTCCTTCAAAAAGAAAATATGCTTAATTCTGTAATTAAAAGTTAATTAACACATAGAACATCAATTATTGCAGTGTGGCAACCAACAACAAATATTTTCTGTAGCCAAGGAAATAACGACTGGATATGTTTTGCAAAACAACCGTTTGGGTTCTTTGGACAACACTGTCTAAGTTGAGAACGAGTGTGAGGATTTTTTTTGTAATAATGAAGTATCAATACCCTGTGATGCTTTTTTTAGCGTGTTTTTAGGACGTGCAAATTTAAAGTTTTTGTTGGATGCTAAAAGCATGCTGAACTCAAGGTTAAAAATAAGGTTAATAGAGATATTCGCCTAAAAAAACGTTAACAGAAACCTTTTATTGAGTAGATAGAAGAAGTCATGCAACTGCATCTAGAGACATACAAAAATAACATTTCGAATGTACGCATCTGGACTATTTCCTTTTATCTTTGTTACTAAATAAAAGAAAGAACTAACACAACCAAAGTACCAGTGTCATCGAAATTTTTAACTCCCCTAAGTAATGGCTCCCCAGTCATAATAAACTAGTTTATAATGACCCCCCCTTCAGTTAAGTTAATAATAACTACCCAGCATAATAAACTAGTGAATTTTACCCCCTAGAGTCAACTAGGAAAGTATTTCCTAGATTCCTCATGTCAGCGATATCGAACACTGCTTCCATTGGTGAATTACCATCAAGGATCAAGGCGACAGCGAAGACTCCACAATTGAATCCATCCTGTTGATTTTGCACGCATAGAAATGTTGGGGCGACATTTTTAAATTCACCAACTACATACTTATACAATAAATAGATGGATTTCTCAGAAACACAATTCAAAGTCGATTTTAAACTATCGCAAATCTTAATGCGACTACTTGAACAAAAGCTCAAAAATCAATGCGAACCTTCGTCGTGTAACAGTTGAATGGTATTTTGAGTATTCAAAACATATTGATAGTTATCTTCTTCGCCAAGTGTTTCGCCTATAAATTTCGGCGCGGCATCCATCAGACGGTCATTCAACCAATCACTTTTAGAGTTAAGGATTTCTCTATCTTCAATTTTGAGAAAATATTGATCATTTTAATCCAAAACTTTTCTTGACTCTCCTCCTCGATATCTTACGACTCAATTGGTTGATAATCTTTGATTGTGATAGGTTAGCTACTTATATTTTTCCATAGTAGGGCTTCCGAACCTGAAACACAGAATTACTTTCGGCTCTAGTAAAAGTAAAGATGACTTCCACTTTTTACTGTTCACTATGTATTCAATTTTCTTTAATACCCCAAAATGCGCTCTGAATAATTTTGTAAGCTTTCGGGTGCTTATTTTGACTTTTCTATTATATCTCTTTATATTTCTTTGAAACAATGGCATGTCAAAGAAATTTGATCGAACGATGTAAGATTTTGTGGAAGCTTGTACAAGGATTATCTCTACGATTTCATCGGGTAACTGATTTCATCTGTTTGGCAGATTTTCGTCATCGTAAAACAGGGGCAGTTTTTGTTCATCGTCTTGGGTCGACGATGGTTCGGGCGCATCATCGTGATGGGACGGTAATGGTCCGAGCTCAACACCATGGGGCAGTGATGGTTCAGGTACATCGTCATGGGGCAGTAATGGTTCAGGGTCATCGTTATGTGGTGGCAACGGTTCGGGCTCATTATCATGGGGTGATGTTTCAGCTTCATCGTCAGACTGATTCAATGAATCAAGACATAATTTAAGGAGGCAAGCATTGTACTTTTTAGCTCGTACACGACCACGCTCATTTTTCAACGCGCACAAACCAGTCTTAGAAATGCTCTCCGATGTATATGTCCCAACCATTTGAATGTAACCTTTCCTCCTTTTCTATCAAGTCTCTTCTGGTTTTGGAGTCAAATTTATCTTTGTTTTTTAATGTGGTTCCCAACAAATGGCGACGGCTGTAGTTCTTTTGCGCTGCTGTGATATTTTTGCTTACTTCGTCGTTGGTATCTTGTCTTAATTCCAACGTCGATAACAGGATAGTTTCGAACTCTTCCAAGTCAAACGGATAATCCGAATTTGACAAGTCTGAATCTAAATCGTACTTTAAATCGATGGGTAGAATTGGATGCCTAATATACATCAATAAGAACGGAATGAATTTGATTGAAAAGTGTTTACTCACTTTGGTGCGAACAAAGCACTTTCGATTACATAAGGCCATTCATCTGCCCGTTCGTTTAAAACTTCCACCAACGAGTCCTTGATGGTTCTATTGTGTCGTTCAACGAGACCATTTGACTATTTTGCTCATAACCACCGAACCACTCACGTAAATCAAAGCAAAACAAAACATTCGAATATATTAGGAATACTGTGATGACTTCAAAATATTTAAGGGAAGTTTTCAATAACCAGTTTATTTTAACTCCCCTTTGCCTTTGAACTTCTCTTTGAAAAATAAGGGGAGTGTTTATTAACTAGGGGAGTCATTTTTTACTAGGTTATTTCTACTCTACGGGGGTTAATATTCTGTAGTTTATTTGACCCCGAAAGTCAACTTTCACAGGGAGTTAAGATAATCTGCTACACCGGTATGTATATAGGCCCCTGCAATTCGTTTTAACAAAAACATCACTTTTTATCGGCCCCTGGTTACGAAATCTTGGAAAGGTGATAAAACTTTGCACATTGAAACGGCCTGTGAAAATATTATCACCAAAAAAGTATACATTTCAATTTAGCCGTGTTCAAAAAAAATATTGTCAGTTAATAGTAATTATTAAGAAAGTTTATATACTGTTTTCATTTAAAAGAGGGTAGCTTGAGAATTAAAATGAAGATCTCTATATAAACATTTTATAACTTCATCGTAATTTTAGATGAAAAATAATTTATTTTACACATTATAGCAAGAACACGGGTGAATTTTAAGTCTCACAGAAAATTTGTAACAGTTCCTAAATTTCAAAAGATGAACTGAATAGAAGTCTTCGTGAATTGCGTGCACGATGAAGAGCGTGCATAAAACGTGTAAGTGTGCACGCGGTTATGCAATAAAGTACTAAACACATTGTGAGCTACTTTAAAATGTTGCATCCAACCTTCCCGTGTAATATGACGTCAAGTTAAAAAAAGTCCAAAATAATTACCTACAAAACCAAGGAGCATGTGAATTTATCTAGCTAAGACGTCAATTTTTACAAAAAAAAGTCCGTTGTTTTTGGCTCGGACCATTTTTTCACTAAAACAACTACCAAAATTATATTACCAGTACATCTGTAGGTGTGATAGAATCGGCTTGGATGACTATTTTTATTCGCTTGCTTTTTTAAATCTTTTCTTCTTCTTTGAGCACCCTTTCCATCAAAATCTTTTCTTTAACTTAATATTATTAACCACCGGCAAATATAAAAAACTTTTCTATAACTCCTTCAAAACTTCAGCCAAAAAAGCCGTTCTTTTGTGCAAACTCAATAATAGCATCGAATGAAATTTAAGAATCTGAATTTAAATTATTAATCCTGTTTCCACGAAGATATTGTGAAAGGAATTTACCAAAATTATTGTTGCTACTAGGAACGTCGCAAAAGCAAATAGAAACTTTCACAAAATAGCTCGATCTCAAGATGTATATGCAGACCTTATCCTTGTTTCCTTGGTTACAATTTACTTAAAAAAGGCATATATAGATCATGTTTCATGCATAACTACCGATCACGTGATTGACCATGTGAACAACTCGCTCCTTTAAACCTTAGAGACTAACCTTTGACAAAAATGCATTTAAATCTAGTTCACAATCGATTAAAGCTTACTAAACATCCCTTTCAGTGAGAATGCTAAAATTTAGCGAAATGGATAATTTTAATCAGATCTCCATAGTCATTGTAAAAGCCACAAGTTCGAAGCTTATTCATTACATCTACAATCATATGTAGAAAATATAATGAAACTAGACTAATAATTTCAATTTCGCCACCACAAGTAATCACTTTGGTTATTTTTATATTAGAATCGCGCGTTTTAAACTTGTCAAGGTTTACTTCACTTGTCAATGTTCAGAGAGCAAATTTATAAATCAGCACGACTATTTTCTTCAAATTTCGCGACCTTTATGGACCGCGACGTGTGTTATGTCGTTGTGAAGACACGCTAACCAATGCTTCATGCGAATTTCACACGAATGTGCTCAAAGGTAACGACTTCGCATTCTGTCGACTTTTGTCCGTGTTTGAGATATGACGAAAAAATGTTTTTGTTTCATCAATTTTAACCATGACTGTAGCCTTATAAAAGATAACATGTAGAGATGCATGTATGTCACCCTCCACCCTAGGAAGTCAACGGTAGCAACCAAATAAGGAGGAGTGCAAAGAGTAATGCTGGTCATTCAAATTTTCGAATATATACCAGTAATTGCATGATAGAACCTTTGATGTTTTTTTTCTCAAGTTCAAGACTTTTTCGTGCTTTGAAACAGCACTTCATCAAAAAACTTATTTAGATTAAAAATTATATTAAGATGTGTAAAAAGATTAATTAGATATGAGATAAATTATGAGATAAAATTCCTTTTCCCAACTTAAGTAAACAGACAATTAAGCATCCATTTTGGAATTCAAATCCTCTGGATTTTCGTGATACGTTAAATCAAAACAGATATTTCATTAAGAAAGATCTGGAAATGCTACTTATTTTTAAAGGTTTAATAAATTTCTACAGATATCATTTTATTGTCACATTCGCAACTCGTATATCGTTGATATGCACTCGTATGTGGCCTATTAAGGGTCACAAATATGTAGTCGTGTTTAGTCGTATGCTAACTGCAATTGATTCAAAAATGCTGTGTTTAAACCACATAATCGGCACCCTTAGTGTTGGGTAGGAATAAATTTAGTTTTAATAACTCATCATGTTATTATGGAAACTACGTCTACTTTCTTGTTTCCAAACTCTCTGACGTAATCTGAAACATAACACACTCGTATGTTTCATATCATTCGCATGTAACACGTACTTAATTCGGATGAGACTCGTATAAGACTCGGAATTATTTGTATGTATTCGCATATAACTCGTATATCATTGATGTATACTCGTATCTGGCTCGTTACGGTTTACAAATATTTAGTCGGATTCAGTCGTATGTAGTCGTACGTAATCGTATGTAGTCGTGTGTAGTCCTATGCAATCCTGTGTAGTACTGTGTAGTCCTGTGTAGTCCCGCGTAGGCCTATGTTGTACGTAGTCATGCAGTTGTATGTAGTCGTATGCAGTCCTATATAGTCTTCTTTAGTCCTGTGTAGTCCTATGTAGTTATTTGCATTCCTATGTAGTCCTATTACTCGTATCAGACCTCCATGTACTTGTAAGTCTTTATGTTGATTCCTATATAATTTTAGATAGGACCATCGTATAAACCGTATGCTCACCTAACTCTATTCTTGTTAAGCTGACGTCAGCATTTTTATCAATGACACCATTAAAATAAATGAGATGAAAAATATTTAAGATTCGTAAACGATTTGTATTATTCTTGAAAGTTTAGTCACATTAAAAAGAAAAAAGAAAATAATTATGAAATCATTTTTTCCGAAATTCTTTAGTGAAATTAATCTCGCTAGTCAGTTTCGCTCAGAAACTCAACTACAAAACTTAATAAACTATAGAATTAAAGATATTCGTGAAACAGCCTTTGTAAAAACGTTTTCTATCCGCCTTCGCTAAAGTTGAACTTACTTTAGATCTCGCAAAAGTTTTTCCTACAAAGCAGTGTTTCTTACCTTTATTATATATCGCATTATGTCTTGTAGTAAAGAAGAGATCATTTGTCAATGAAAAGAGTACTTCAAATGTCTATTATAAATCTCTATGCCACGGTTTCGAATAAACGAGACAATTGTTGCTTCGCTTTATCTAAATTTATTTCGCACCAGACTGTTCAAAGCGGAAATTAATAGCAGTTTTAAGAGATATAAAAACTGCATTGTGAAAAGCTATTTAAAGGGAAAGCATTCGTTAAGTAACGCCCATAGCATATCTGATTTAGTTTTGGTAAAAGGATGAAATGAAGCATGTTCGAAGTAATTATGTCGATAACAATGTCTTTTGTAAACAAGCGTCCAGTCCACATTTTTCTAAAAAAGGGCGTCCTAGGTTTGCTAAGAAACTTGCCTCATGTGAATTAAACTGATTTGTACGTTTATATAAACTTGTCATAAGAGCGACATGTTGTTTGTTATCTTTTCAGCTGAGATTATATGTTATTTTCTTATTCACTTTGTTCAACCGAAAATAAGAGCCTTATTGTCTACGTAATCTCTTCAAGACCTAGAACACTATTCGAGGAAGTAAAATTTAGTGAGTGGAGTCAGTATTCTATCTAAAATTTTGTGGATTTTGATATGTCTCCCAGAAGTAGAAAATCCTCACGATAAATATCCCGTCAATATTTTAAAGAATGCGACTATTGTTGGTCATGTTCCGAGTTACGCGTTATTGCGGGCTTATATGCGGGGGAACAGGATATATATAAGAAATTTAACAATATTCGCACATGATTTTTTTATGTGGTACAAACATTTCCGTGTGTGATGCTGTAGCTATTCGAATCTGTCCAAAATTGGGTGTGTTATATAAAGTTTGGGACAAACAAAGTTGCTTTGAAAACCAAACTTAGATTTTTTTCTCATCGAGCAAAAACGACAGAACATATTCGTATAAAAAAAACATTTTCATTTTTGATCAAACACATGATCAAACATATGATTTTACCTAATAAAAGCCAATTCAAAAAAAAATTGAGGTTGTTTTGGAGGGAATAATTCATTGGCAAAAACAAAAACCTTAAACACTTTTAAACATTTCAGAAAATTGTTAAAGTATTGTAATTACAAGTTATTCTAAAAAGAAATTTGCGGTTTTGAATTATTTCTTTTTAAAAATTTATATCCTGTCTTTCAATTTTTTTTAAAAAAAAATAATTTCAAAACCACAAATTACTCTTTAGAATGCCAGTCTGTATTTTATTGCTGGTGTCTCGTACAAAGATTATTTGTAATATTCCCATCTGCATTTTAACCAGAAAGTGATAAAGCATGCGTTTATATGGAGATTCTCATACCGTAAACTTTCACTCAAAACTCCTACCTGTCCGTGGTAAACTTGCGTTCACACTTCTAGAATCATGCGTTTACATAGTTTAAAAAGTACAATCCAAAATGAGATCATTATCCCGTAGTATGCGGTATTTTCCTTCTAACAATAACTACCACAGTTTTTTTTTTCCACATACTAATATGAAAATTGCCATGTGAATAAAGGACACTAACATCGACACAAAATTCATGCTGATACAAATAGCAAGAATTTGCATTGGGTGGCAAGACCGCCTTACCAATTAAACAATCTTCAAACAGTGCAAACAGTGTACTACTGCACGGCATCTTGTTAAGCCACAATTCAACAGAATCTAATGAGTTGTTTCCTAATACATAGAACAATATAGTACAGAAATAGGTAACAATAAAAAAAAATTACAAATTACAAGAAAACAATTCTTTGACGTCTTAGTATGATTTATTGATTTCCGCCAGCGAAGGCGGAATCTTTAAAATCGTCTGAGGAGATAGAGAGATAGAGAGATAGATAGATAGAGACAGCGCAGCTAGACTGGACGCCCGAAACTTATGCAGGCTAAAGATTCTTTTCTGAGAACGAGGCTAAAATGAGTTTTATGCCAATAAGAATCCTAACAGTGCAACAGATTGTTTTATTATCCAATGAACAATACTTTATTAAAGTTTATATGCCACCGAAAGTTAAGGCTCGTGCAATGTAGCATAAATGAAGATCGTCTTTTAATGCCCATCATTCAGCAAAACTAATTAATTATTCATGATTTATTTATTGAGTTGTATTTTAACATTGCATGCTAGTTAAGGCCAGGATTCACTTGTATAATATCAGTAAATATATTCTATAATACAGTTATAATTTTTCTACAATATACTTATAATTTGTTAAAATATCGTTATAATTTCATTTGATTTCATAACATTGTTGCCACAACAACGCTAGCAGATAGTAGATCTATTGTCACACAAACAAAAGGCATTCGAAACCAGATCACCAACAATATTATTAAAATCAAACTCGTTTGATTTTATTTAAATATTATAGCCATGCAGCAAATTCTGAGGTTCAGCACCTGACATGTGCGTACATGTCAGGTGCTGAAATTATACATATTATAGCTATATTATAAGAAATTATAAGAAATTACAACTCTATTTTAAACATATTTTAAGAAATTATATTGATATTATAAGTGATATTTCAGTGATATTGTACAAGTGTATCAGGCCCTTTACAATAATAATTGAGAATACTCAATGATTTATTTACCCCATAATTCTCCGTTTTCAAGATCAACTTAAAATTTTAAAATCTTTTAGGCTAATGGCGGAAATCTTCAAGCCCCTGGGCTTCTTGTTCCTAATAAAACCATTTTTAAAATATGTTAAATTGTCAAAATAAAGCGTGCGCACTTGTGAAAATTGTGAGATATTGTCCAAGTGCACACGCTTTAACAAAATTAATTGTGAACTTTTTGCATTATACTTAAAGGTCAGAAACTTTCTCGGGCAGATACTTTCGTTTTTTACGTTTTTGGCCCTTTTTCGCAAAAGTTTTTTCACGCGAAAATAACCTTTTCTCTTCGATTCGCGAAAGTTTTTTCCGCGAAATTTGTTCCAAAAACCGCGAAAATTAAGTTCGCGTTTATCTTGATACGCGAAAGTTTATGCTCGATTTCAGGCGCACTTGGTATAATAAAACTTCAATCGAGAATGAAAGATCTATAAGAAAAAAAACAGGTATTTTAATCACGTGACTGATCTATGACGTCATTTTATCAGAAAGAGTGTATAATTTTCTTCAAATTTAATGTACTTCTTATCTGCGTTCAAATGAGTATTGTTTTTGTAAGAATTAATTGCTTCAAGTTGTAATACATTTCGAATCATTTTGAATATGGGAGGCATGGTGAAGAGATTTTTAAGAAGGAAAACAATCAAAGGACAGCCAGGTATTAAAGAAACGTGGAAAATGCACGGGTTCGTCCGTCCTTTTTATACCGCATTACGTGCTTCTCGCTATTGCGCAGCTAAGCTACCATTTTGCGTGAAGGACGGACGGATAATATAGATAATCCAATCATTATTCTTTATACTGCTTAAAAGCCAGGAAAAATATTTAGATGAAGCATAAAAGACTGCAGTATTATCGAGGCTCTAAATCTTCTCGTGATGATGTAAAGAAATACCACGCAAATCCGATAAAACTGTTTAGTCAACAAAAGGACCTGGTCCGATAATGTCTCTCTTATTTGAGGATGAAATAGTAAGGACATTTATGAGTATTCAGTCAGATGCACCTTTGCCAATTCAAGTTCGCGATCTCAGCAATTCATGCTTTAGACATAACATTTATCCTTCTTCTTAGTTTGGAGCGAGAACCACTGATTTATTGCCACAGTCTTGATGAGAAACTGTCGTATGAGCATATACACTTTGATGGGACGTTTATCAAGTGTGAAGTGGCGCGTGGCCTTGTGGTTATGGAGTTCCCTTCGTAATCACAAGGTACGTGGTTCGGTCCACAGCGCGGGCATGCTAGAATCCCGGACTTAGTTTATTGGAAAAGAGGGCCGAATTTCATAGTTCGTCTCACAAGCAGTTATAAATACTGTTTTTACAAAAGACAAAGGCATTACGAACTTGTCAAAGTTTACTTGTCAATGATCGCAAACGGACTTAGGACTTCGTTTCTTATGTTATTTGGTAAGTTTCAAATTCTTAACTCATACTAACTTTTGCTGATGTTAGCACACCCCGTTTCCCCGAATTTTAGCACCTTAGCGGGCCGTCGTGTGGATTGTTCCGAAATGCGGACATGGCAAAAACTGCTGTCGATGCTATTTACCTGGCCTACACATCTCCCAAAGGGAAGCTTTTGCAACCTGCCGGTTGCAGAGTTTTGACAAGGCGATTCTATTTGGCCAGTTAGAGAAATAGCCAAAAATCGGCCTTTTCCAATAATATTATGTCCAGGATATTTTTTGGTCCCTCGCAAGGGACCAAAAAATTTGTTTGAAATAGAACTAAACTACATTAAATTACTACTAAATAGAACGTTCGAGATAAAGAAAAGAAAATACCTTAGGCGGACCACAAAGGGACCGAGACTTTAATTCGAGATAGAGAGAAGTTCGAGATAGAGGGATTCCATTGTATGTTCAAACCTAAAAAGAACAATTTGTCCTGAATTCTGTAAAAATAGAAACACATTTACGCTCTGTTAAAACTTAGATGTTCTTAAAAAAAGCTGAATTATTTTTAAAATCCGATTAAAATTAATGCTAGGAAATAAGTTTAAAAAGCATCCACTAAGAATCTGGGGGGGGTGTTTTTACTCGCCTGGCGCGTCTGGGTTTTTCTAGGCACCCTACGAAACACGACGCTGGAAGAACGACGCCGTCGAGTGTAGTGTTTTTATGTCAGTGCGCATGCGCATCTCAGGGAAAATCCCATAACCAAGTCGTCCTGATCAACACGACACCACGAGAACAGCCATTTTGAAGTCGTCCCAAAATGAGTATGGCTGAAGCTACAAATATTGCTAAAAAGGTAACATTTATTATTATAAATAATAATATTTTAAATTGGTCACCACATACGTTTTAAGATATATGGTTTTAGCTTTTGTTTTTATTTTTAGCTCCCGAATGAGATGGACTGAGCCACACGACACGTTATTGTGCAGTGAAATCCTACATATAAAGCCATATAAGTTTAAGCCAGGCAGTAAAGAATCTGGTACTGCTTGGACCAGTGTCGAAGATTTAATTTCCATCACACAGGTTACATTTTCGACCAAAAAGTCAGTGCGTGACAGGTCACGACTTTTAATAGATAAGTACAAAAAGAAAATAAGACAACAAGAATCATTCTCTGGTTTTTCTAAGACTTGGCATTTTGTCTGATACTGTAAGCTAGCTAACTTATAGTCACTGATTTTGTAAACAAACATTTGTTACGGTTTTGGAATAATTTTCGTAGGCATAATTTACGTAAGACGTCATTTCAATGGACGCTGCGTTTTTAATTAGGCTGGAAGACGTCGTCGGCCACTCGATGCACAAAGTTGAGCGCTGTGTTTCAACATGGTCAAGAATATATGTCTGTTTATATTGACACAAGATGAAGCTGGCGAACCTTGAAGATAGGCTTTGTTTCTTTTTCCACTATGTTGTTTGATACTCAAATTTTATTTTTTAGCAGACACTACCTTCAAGGACCGTCCAAAATTGAACTTTATTCACAGGTAAGAAAACTGAAAGCATAAGTAGGAAATAATATTGATGAGTTCAATTTTTATGTTTAGAACGCCAAAATTGTACAATTTGTAGTTTGAAATATGTTTTTTTTTCTTTTTCCATGTCTAAAGCTGTTGGAAGACGATCATTTTTATCATAAAAGTTCTTCTCCCAAGAATTCAGTTGTTTCTCGACACTCTCTAAACTAGTTCAATAATCTAGGTAGTTGAAAGCAGAAAAGTGACCAATGTAGCTAGCCCTGTGTCCACCTGCTTTTAGTAATTAAAATTGTAAGTTTAGGGTAGGGGAAGTTGACAATTGGTTTTCATTACCGAGTTCTTTTTAGCTCTAGATGCTTCATCATGGCATTTTCAACCACATGTTTTTAACAACATGTTGCTTTTTTTCTAACTTTGGCTTACGTCATTTTAAGGGATCGGCAACAAATAGAGTGTATCTAAGAAGGAAGATGACCTTACCAAAATTGTCATATTTATCAGCTATATGCCAGACGTATGCATGTATGTATATTAACCTTTCAGACGATAAGACGTGGCAGTTTTAAAATATTAAAAGTACAATATAACACCACACTTTCTTTCTTTTTTTTTCTTTCAGTTAAGATAAATTTATAGTATGCATGCATGCGCATGCATGCATGTTGATTAATATTTATTTCTATAATGACATAATTTACAATTAGCCGGTCACTAACAAAGTAGCAAGGCGTTCGCTAAAAATACATGTATATACAGTAAATACCAGAAAAGCAGAAAATACTAACAATAAAAAAATCTTTTTTTTAAAAAACTTCCTAATTAAAACTTAGTAGTTGCCTATTGTGCACACTGCAGACACATTCGTCCGGCCTACGGAAAAGCATATGCGGTATGCGCAATAGATGTGACATATTCAGGGATCAAGACAGTCGAGACTAAAAACAATTACACAGAGAATCTCAAAAACGTTTTGCAAACTTTTATTGTGCCGCTAATTGCGCGCATCTGTATTGTTCGTATTAAGCTAGAGTTTTCCTTTTGCGTGAAACCGAGATCGTTCAAACTGCTTTCCAAGCGTTTAGGAACAGTTCCAAGTGCACCGACAATAGCAGGCACAAACGAGAAGGTATAGTCTTTGTACATTAACTGCATATTGCGTATTAAAGGTCCGTAAATGTTCTCTTTTTCGCATATCTTCGATGTAACGTTTACATCAGCAGGGCAGCTAATTTCGATAATCTTGCATGTTTTACTTTGTAAACCTCACTGGATGATATCGGGTTTGTTGTGTTTAACCTCTGTCGCTGTCTTCACCGGTACGTTCCACCAATACTCCTTACACCCTTCCTTGTACACAAACTCGTTTTCGCTGCATTTGACGTTCGCATAAGGGTCTTCCTTCTTCCGTAATGCCGTATAGACCGTTGCTGCAATCGGGTCATGTCGCAATGGGAGATAATATCTAGCTGACATATTCGGACATGACGAGGCGACGTGTGTGATGTCTTCGACGTGCACTTTGCAGAGTCGGCATCGGTTGTTGTGTTTAGGCTGCAAACCGGCTTTTTTATCGCGGCGGTATTGAAGGTCTTTCGTATTGATTTCTTGTTCGTACAGTGCATGTGCATAACCTTCAAAATGCGAAGTCATATACTTGTTCGCCGACCAAGATGTTGTTTTGGCGAGATTTACACTTTCTTGTGATGATATCTTTCTCCAGATATAGCTGTGCGTAGCTTTTTCTTCAAATCGTTGTAATCTCTGTTTTTTACAGTGCTGTAAGTACTTCTGTGATAGTTTCTGTGGCGCACAGTTTTCTTCAACATCGATGTTCGCAGTTGATAAAAACTCTCTAGCTTGTCGTACGATGCATTCGCTTTCTCCTTCCACAACCTTTTTGAGATAGGGATTACGTTGTGTGCTTTGGTGTAGGTGTTGGTTAATTGATATTATGCGGCTTTCATATGCCTCCTTGACCATCTTGAGACCCCGGCCTCCTTCTTTTCGTTGGTGCATATATTCGATCAACGTCAGAGTTACGATGAAAGTTACCAGTCATACTCAATACTTTTCTAGTTTTTATATCAATCGCCTTGATTTAGTCTTTAGTCCAGTTTAAAATGCCGAATGTTGGTGTCAGGACAGGTAAAGCAAATGAGTTGTGAGCGATGTATTTGTCTTCAAATCGTCCACAAAGAATAAATGTGTTATGTCCTGGTTTCGGTTCCCGTTGTTACCAATGGAATATCCTTTAAGATTCTTTAGAAGGAATGACATGGGATTTAATGACAAAATAAACAAGAGAACTGACAAACTGTGCCCTTGAAATATGCCTTTTATGTATTCGATAGTGTCTGATTCGTACGATTCATTTTCGCCATTAATGCATACCTTTGTCGTCCATGTTTTTGTTAGTGAATCGATGGCATCAATCATAATCCTGGGAACCTTAGCAAGACGCAAAGACTCAATTATCCATGAATGCGGTACAGAGTCAAAGGCTTTTTGATAATCGAGCCAAATAGTGACTAGGTTGCGACGATTGTTTTTAACCTCGCTTAGCACCGTTTTGTTGATTAACTACTGTTCAACGCAACCCCAGACATCACGCTTCCCTCCAGCTTGTTCGGTGGTTATAATGTTGTTAACCTCACAGTGGTCTTGTAGAAAAACATTGATACAGCCTGTATACATTTTAAACATTAAATTTTGACAAGCGATTGGTCGATAGTTCTTAGCAAGATGTGTTTCTGCTGACTTGGGAATAAGCTGGGTACGTGCTCTGGTTAACCAACTTGGTAATTGTTGTCGTCCATTGTATGTATTGTCAAACAAATAGATTAAAGCATTTCTATAAAACGTTAAGTGTTTATACCAGTATCCTACAATTAGATCATTACCTGGAGCTTTCCCATTTTGCATCTTGCTTACGACTTTGCTAAGTATCTGTCCGTCAATGGTGTACTGATTTTGCCGGACATTGGTGCAGTAGTTGGTGCAATGTTTCAAGCCATGCTGCTTTATCGTTATGCATGACTTGTTTTGACCATAACTCTTTCCAGTAAGATTCGACATCTTCTTTCGGAGGTATGTCTTTAGTAGAGTTGTAATCTCCCTTCATTTGCCTGTACACTAACTTAGGGTTTTTTGCAAAATGTTTGTTTAATGTTCTTCGTTCCGAAGGTCGTTTTTGATATTTCAACCGTTCACTCGTTGCTTTTAGGTCTTGTTGAAGCATAGTTTTTTGATAGTTCATGTTCCTTATGCCGACATTTCCGTATCTCTTTTGTAGTATTTTTTTTATCTTGCGCTGATGATTTGTTAGCGTTCCGTTTTGTTGGCATTGTATTACGAGGTGGACATGCGATAGCTTTCGTCTGATGGAGTTAATCTTCTCTTCCAGGTTTATAATCCACCGCTTTTGCGGAGGCTTTGCCGCCTTTGACTTTTGTTCTCTGGCACAATTTAAATACTGGTTTACGGTGACTGCAGCTGTATATATTATGTTGTTAATATCTATATACGAAGGCGTTTTTTCTAGCTTTAGTTGTTGCAAGTATTCATCGGCTACCGTATTAATAGCTTGTATTATTTCATTATTGGGTTTCATTATTACTTTTGTTAGGAATGTTCTTTCTGTAATATCAAGCTTGTTAAAAGTATAAAAATTGCCCATGAACCTCTCACGCTGATGTTTTATCAGTTCGTTATTGCCTTCATCGGTCGATTCATTTGTAAGCAAAGGGGGAGTGTTTTGTTCAATAGGGTTGTTAACTTGCGCTGAGTTTATTGTTTGAGAAATAATTACCTCAACTTCTGTGTCCCTTGTTTTATCGGTTTCTTTTGTTAAATGCAAATTCTTTTTTTCAACAAACGTAGCTTGTTGTCGTAACTGCTTTGCGTTAAAATTTGAAAGTTCTGGATATAATTCGTCCCAAAATAATTTTAATCTGTTCATGTATCCTTTAGAGGGGTCACTCCTTGCTTTTATATAACATTTATATAAATCACGATTATGTTCATAAGTCCAAACAAAGTGGTGTGAATAATTTCTATTTCTACGGTAACTTACTGTTGTTTGCTCAGCCGCCATATTTACCAAGTTAAAAAAGTTAATAATATTTCTATGCAACAAAGTAATAAGTTCTTGCACTTTATCTTATACCAAACCACAAACAATGTAATGTCCAGCAATAAGAATAAAGCTTTATGCGACTTGTAAATACTGTAAATTCTTGTGAAAGATTATATAATCTTTTTCAGATTATAAAGTTTCATTCAGTACGTCCGTACACTTCCGTGTTATTTTTGTGTCACTTCTAAAAGGCGTATAGGCGATAAGTGTGGCAAGTTTGGTAAGGACGCCTCCCCTATATTTCCTGTTTTAGCAATAAATATTGTTTCCTTTTTGCTTAAAGTAAAAAATACAGTTTCATGAAAATTTTGCATCAGTCTGGCTCTTGTTCATAAATGCCCTCTTCCTGCAATTAAAGCATTGGCTTAGAGACAGTAATTGAATAACAACATGTCATTAATTCTGTTTGCAATGAAATATGATTTTTGCTTCTCATTATTCGAATGTTCTCTTTTTCAGATCAGCCGTTACCGACCATCAACATTTTCAAAAAAACTGAGCGAGAGAGTATAAGTTTTGAACGCCTAAATATTGAAACATTCAAATGCTAATTGTTGAACTAATGAAATGTTGAACTATATACTCAGTGTTTCAGAAGTTATTATGTTCAAATCATAAGTTTTATATAACAAATCTTTTATCGTGGAATTTTTAGATGTTATTTTTTTTTTAAATATTAGTATGTGTAAAATCTGTAATTTTAATGTTTTATTTCTTCAGTTGTATTGTATATACATTTTTTTTATAGGATTCTGAAAATTTGGCTAAGTTTTCCTAATTTTTTAGTAGTTGAGCCTGGAATTTTACAGTATATTTACTGCGTTCAAAAATATTTCCCACGTTGTTTTTTAGAAAAAAAGAGAAAATCGGTAAATTTTCAGCCTTACCATTGTTCTTATTTTGCTTTTGTTCAACAATTTTCAGCCTTACTGCTGTTCTTATAAAATTGTTCTTATAGAGAAAATAAGTGTATGTAATTTAAAGGGATCCCAAGGTACTTTTACAAGTTGGACTCATCTAAAAGATTTACATGAGAAATACTAAATGATATATTTACTTTTTGTTAAAACTTCATGTAACTTTTTAAATATTTATTTTTCTTGTCGCTCGACCGCCATTTTGGTTATCTTCGACCTACTTCTTTGTTAAAAAATTTTATTCTAGCTCCAGTCTTTTTTTAGTGGCACGTGACCCTGTTACGTATTATTTCGGTAGCCTTTAATTATTACTGACTGCATAGCCAGAACAGGGAGTCGTCTGGTCAAGCATAAACCCTAATTGGATCTGGGTAGCTCAAAATGAGCATTAAATACTCTAAGACTCCTCATTTAAGCCATGACCCCTCCTGGAAGTAATAGACAGAGTATATCCAAAGATATTTTTGGTATGTATAATTCTATAGTCACGTTCATACAGTATGTGAACAAAAGATACGCGCTATTTATTGACTTTAGCTCCTGATCGATGTTACCACAGTGATGTGTATGGAGAATTTCTCACTTAATTTTTTTCCCGTCTGTGATATTATATTTACTTTTAAAAAGTATAAAATAAATGCTTGTTGTAGTAAACGTCACACACAACAACTCGCACAGATCTCACAAGATCAACAAACTCATGAAAAACAAACCTTGTTGTAGTTCTTGTCGAAAATGGGGAAAACATTGACCATATCATACCCGTCCATTCAGTAGATACATATGTATAGATAAGATGGAGTCATGGAAGTATTGCTATGTTTTCACCGTAAATGCATGGGTCAGCTCCTCCCTTGGAGATAGAGACCTTCGGCGTTGTGTGTGGAAGAAGAAAGACTTTGCATGAGCAATGATTAAATTGACGATAAAAATATTGGTAAACATAGGCAGTGGTTGCTCTAGCCATCCATGTGGGTACAAAAAACACAGTCCGGAACTCTCAGTGTTATACGGATTTCATAAAGCTTTCGATAAGTAGAGCACACACAATGTACGTATAATGTCCCAACCTTAAAAATTCAAAGCACGAATGCTTGTTTGTAAAAGCTTCCAAGAAACGGATATTGTCTACCAAGAAAAATCTGAACTCGAAAACTATTTGAACCAATTTTTAAAGTTAGTAAAAAAAGATGCTTAGAAGAAGTAAAAGTTGCGAAAGAGAGATGATTGGTCGGGAAATATCATGCTCTCTCGCCTTCTTTTTATCGGTCGCTGAGAGTTGTATGGCGCGTTATATAACTGAAGGCACTGGTCACACGTCAGATTAACCCTTGAAGAAAATGCATTCCGATTGCATCATAGTTAGACCTTTTGACCGACAAAGAATATCTGCGCAAGTTACTTTTATTGAAGCCTTGTATTGCTGGACCACAGATAGGATTAACAAATAATGTCAAGGTATTGGTAATTCGCACATCACAAGAGGAAAAGTGCACTCCAAAGCAGCTTGGAACACCCCCTCTCGTCCTTGTCCCCCAACCGTGCTAATTCATTGGTCTGAACGTAAGGGACTATCAAAACAAAAGCAATGTTAACTCTAGCAAGTTCCAGAGAATTGCTTCGGCATGGAAACTCAAATTCGTGCCATAGGGAATTTACGGCAACATCAGACCTGTCGGTAACATTTGGCGATTGCAGTGAGTTAACAAAAATATATATCAATTGCTTTCCTCCACGACAGTCTTTCTGCAGATAGAGAACAGAAGACGAAGGTATGTCAAGAATTCGATAATAAAAACTAACAGATCTGACACCTACATTTATTTCTTCCTAACCACCTTGAATCACTAAATGCTCTTTGCATTACTAAGCAAAAAATATATTGGATTATTGAATGATTAATGATTACGTTGCAATAAAGCCGAGCGGATTAAAGATTATAAGTTCTTAATCTAAGTTGACCAACCCTCACCCTCGACAAAAACCTGTCTCACCATGAGATAATGAAAACACATTTCTTTGTACGTCTTGGTAAAACCTTTGGTGCACCCTAATCCGGCAACTAGCAAAAAATATTACAGCATTATGATTAGAATCGACAATACCTTTCATATACTATTTGATCTTGTTCGTTTGTTTTATCGGTTCATCGATAATTTTCGTAACATCGCAGTCGCACTGGATAAACCAAGCCACGGGAAAAGTATTGCACCTGTTTAAAAAAAAACAGTTCGTGTTTCGTGTCTCCATACAACGCATCATGTATGTCTCTTGCAACATATTTCCAATCCATTCACATTCAACATAGCTGAAACTTCGCTTTTCTACAATAAATACCTTCTCTGACGTGCTCAGCATGCGGTAGCATTTTTCACTTTTACTTTGCTTTAGCCCTGGTACACACGGTGTTTGTGCAAAGCTGCTTGTTTGCTTTACTTCCTTATCTCTGCTGTAAAAAGATATCCAAAGATACTTTTTCTTTATTTTAATTGCGTCGCGTCGTAGGATATATAGCTACCATGTGAGAGCAAAACTTCACTTGTAAACAAATCCTTCAATGGTTCCCAAACTAGCAATATCGATCTACTTACTCCTTTTTCTTTTCCTGATCCCAGTACAGCAACCTAACCATTTCTTAAAAAGACCTTACAATTTCTGGAAAATTTCCTCCCAGATTGCAGAAAAAAGTATTATCGTAAAATGCCCCAAAATGTCTCTTAAAGTTTGTTCACAAACTCGTGAACTTCGTTAATATAATGAAATTACGGAGGAGCAGTTGCTAATGTGTGGAATTTATGACGTTTATTTCATTCTATGATGTAAAAAACCACTTATAAATATAACTTTAGGGCCTGGGGTTTAAGTTGGCCATCATTGCTGGGCAGAAAGAAGGGTCGTTGGTAACATTACAATGAGTACTTGCAGCCGTATAACTATGCAAATATTTGATGTCTTAAAAAGAATTGATTCCTACGTTACAGAAAACTTATTTATCTGTATGGTTAAACTTATTTGTATGGTTAAACTTTAATGTTTATGTTGAACCAGGTAAGTAACCTTGTTTCTCTTTTGCCAGTCCAGCATCTAACAGCTTTACTTAGAATACTAGAAAGTAGAAGGCAAAATTTTTACCTTTAATTGCATATTTAGGTGCCACCGTGCTTCCCAGGACAGAGCATCTAAAACACACCGCAACGACAAAAAGTTGCATTGAAAAACTAACTACATTGGACGTTTCGTACCCATGGTAGGTACGTAACCCTAAAACATTGTTCTTACTGCGTAATTAACAGACACAACAACATATTTTAAAATTCTATATTTTCTTTTTAATAAATACTGTATTATTTTTTAGTATCATCACTTCCAACATCGTGCCATGACTCTTCTACACCTATGATATTCTGACGAAACGGTTTTATTACAAAGTCGCCGGTCGGAATATCATAGGCGTAGAAGAGCTCTTGAGGTTGCATCACTTCGTTACTTTTCTCTTCATTAACTGCCCAAACATCCAAGGCTGAATTTTTACATCTTCTCATCAGCATGCTGAGCGATTCTTTAGGTTAATATCTTTCAAAAATGCCACATAAATGACACTTTCTTGATTTGATGTAACAACGATTTTATAATTCTCTTCAATTAGGAAACACAAGAAAGGTGCGCAGAAGGATGGTAGGTATCTTCTGTTATCAAAGAAGGTAGTAAAAATTATACAAAAGACTTTTCGTTAGCTGTCTGCTTCACTATCATTTCTGTTCTTTTCACAAACATCTTCCGAACTACTTTGTAGTATTGTTTGACTTTTTAAACATTTATGTGTCTCTTGAAGAGTTTCGTTCTCACTGGAAGAATCGTTTCTACACGAGTGTTTCTTAGCGTGCCTTGGACACCAACGAAATCTGTACGATTCAGGAACTGATTGTTCTTTGCATGGATGCATAAAATATACATCGTTTTTTTCCCTACCCTGAGGGATGCTTCTTGTAGAAGTTTCTGTATGTACAAGTAAGTTTTGTGAAGTTTCTGGGCTTGTTGTTTCATTGGTGGCATCAGGTCTTCTGAATAGGAGTGTTTGTAGCAAATTTCTCCGGCGTTGCAACTTGCACTTTTTCTTTTTAGAATCTGAAAACAACATTTTAAAAATAGCAGTTACGTCAACAACAACCAAAACAAACAAAACAACAACAACATGATATAAACAACAACATGATATAAACAACAACATGATATAAACAACAACAAACAACAACAACAAAGACTTGCTTACCCACAATAGTGTACATGCACAGCGGACAAGTAAAGTTCTCGATTAGCCAAGGATCGATGCACTGTTTGTGATACTCGTGTTGGCATGGCAACACTCGAATATCCTAGAAAAAGTATAAATATTGATTTATTTAAGTTTTGCATTACAGAGATGTCGTTTTATTTTGAGGCGTGGAAGTGGAATCTTACTTCAACCTCGCTCCCAGGGTTTTTCTACGCTTTTGGAGCTGTTCCGTCAGAATGTTTTAGGCGCAGAAATGCGCCCCCAGGAGACGAGATCAGGGTTCATTAAAGTACACCTGGAGGATATCAAAAAGAGACACAAAGATCCTCTTTCACAGTACTCAACAGATCTTTAAATTTCCATTTTCATACCTTTCCATTCTGATGAAGTTCTTCCAAACATATTGTACAATTATTCATATCAAACGCACACTGCTTTATTTCATCGTTATTGTTCTCGATTTCGTAATGACACGTCTTTACCTCCATCTCCTGTAAAGCTTTCACAGCATGGCGAGTCATTGAGATCTTTTTTCTCCGATGTCTGCATCTTATCTACAATAAGAAAATGTACGGATGAACGATAGGTAAAGATTTTAATGTGAAGGATATCCCACCCTCATTTCCAGAACTTTGGGGTCTTTTCTTATATGCACGGCGGGTAAAAACGGTCCAAGAAATGCTTATCAAAAGCGTCCGCGTTTTTCGGCCCGTAGGTTTTTAAAAACGGTCGAGGACCGTAAGTATTATATCTTTGGTACATGGTACCATACTTTTATCTGGTATGTGTTTTAAACGTGTCTGATGGTTTTACGAGCGCTAGAATTTGAAAGTCGAATAAATTTTCTTTCGATCGAATATAAACATGCTTATGTTGAACATCGTGGAATGTCTTTTTAGCTGTCTTGAAATAGTGCCTCTTTCAATTTTACCCTTCCAGTAACAAACTTTGTTGGGTATAGAATAGTATTAAATGGTATTATTTTTCTATTTGAAGGCATTAAAACGCAAGTTGTAAGACGAATCTTCAATTCTGTTGTTTTACATTTTTTAATTTTGAAGTTTTTTTGGTAAATAAAAGCAACGGAAGTATGGGAAAATTGTAGTAAGCTACGTATGGCAGTCTCAGGAATTAAGAAATGGCGGCCATTTTTAAATTGTTTCTTTTTTATTATATTCTGTAAACTAAGGTGTGTTAATGGTCTATCTGGCTATGTCCTATGAGTATAAGTATATTTTAGGTCTCATATAGCCGACTTCTCAATTTTTCACAATATATACAAGAAACCCATCCATATAAAAAAAATTAAAACTTGTCTTTAAAGCTAGCTAGCTAGCTAAATATTTTGTGGATGTGTTGTCCCATTGTATAGCTATAGCTAGCTATGCTTTATTCTGACTAAATTTTCTCATGTATTAATTTTTTCGCAAGTTTTCATTCATCCACAAGTAACAAGGAAAAATTTAGGGTTTTTAGGCAAAATAGATGCGTTAAACCGTAGCTAGCTAGAGTTCTGTGTATAGATGAGCGAATGTTTACAAAGTTCTGTATATGTACGCGCATTCTTACAGGCAATAAAAGAAGGACCACATAAGAAAAACTATTTCCACTAATTTATATATTTAAGGAATAAACGATCTAAAAGGAGCTGGAATTGGAATACCGTTTTTTTTAATTAAGAAAAGAAAAATGTTTTTTCCCTATAAATAACGAACTTGTGTTTATATATATATACGTTTATTCTTATTTTTTTTAAAACATTCCAAGACATAAAAATTCATTTCTTTGTGTCATTCGCCAAAATAAATTCCGTTAAAATAAACATTTTTTTGTATTCGCCAAATTAAATCCTCGCCAAATTTTATAAAATTTATCATTCGCAAAATTAAATCCCCGCCAAGTATTCCATTTTGGTCATTCACCATTAAATACTCTCCAAAATTTATCCACTTAAGATAGTAAATAAAAATATCCTCTCTTTTTCATCTTCTTTTTCTAAAATGACAGATAATAACTTTTCTTTTCTATATATATATATAATATATATATTTATAATTACCTATGTTTTTAGATCATGTATAATGATGTCAGATTTAATTGATTCATATGCAGAGTTGGACGAAAAAAATATCCTCGTCATCAATTTAATAAAGTTTCACTTCGATACAATTTTAACATCTCTTAATCGAAAAATTCAAGCAAAACAAACTTTGTATAATCCCTTCAAAGTTGTCATTAATGAACGTGTCCATTCCGAAATATTTTTAGCTGTTTATAAAGCCATTCGCGACTTCCGCACAGCTTACGGTAGAGAATTGATTGTTAAGAAAGACAAAAGTGGTATCATTAAAGAAATTAGTATTATTTTTCACCATCTTGGGTCATTGAAATTCCATTTATCAAACTTGTCTAGCCTTGATATCAATAAAATATTCAAAAAGAAGTTTAAAAGCAATGCCGTCGGTGATATAATATGTGACGATGAAAAAAAATGTATTTTACATTACAAAGTGTCAACAAAGACATTAAATATAACTGCATCGTACAAAGTTGTCAATCAATATGGTATGGTATGTAGTTATTGACAGAATTGGATTTTTATCCTAGTTAAATGTTTTTATTTTGTTGTATTTCTATGCCATGCCTCCTAAAGGAAAGTCAAAGGCACAAAACATTAAGTTTTCCCAGTTAGGAAAATATACATCAAACAGAAAAAAAATCAACGATATGGATTTGAAAATTTCAAATCAGAGTAACCTAATTGAGGAAAAACAAAAACAATTAGCAGCATTGAGCAGTGAGATAACTTTGATTGAAAGGGATGTTGATAAGTTAAGAAATAGATTAGCTAGAAAAAGAAAACGTGTTAGACACCTAAACTATGAGTGTAGTAAGAATAGAGTGGACTCTGAAGTCAAATTTAGCATCAGCAAGGTAACAGCTGAGAGGCGTAGTAAATTCCCATCATCTAGTGATTTAAATAGATCAGCAAAAGATACACGTCGTCTGGAAACATTTGAAGCTTGTTCTGCCATTCACGGAGGGTCTAAGGAATCTGTTCAGCCGGTTATGTTTGGTATGATTGACACATTGTGTTCGAAAATCCCCTCAAAAATGTTTGCAAAAAGTTTATTGAATGCTAAATCATCTGTAGTAAAACAGATAAAGGAAACTACCATCAAAATAGCAAATGAAGAATTTTACAATTCAGAAGATAATAAACTACGTTCTCTCAATGTTTTTTTTACATTTAATGTTTTTTGCTGCCTCCATCCCATCTTCTTTTTATTTTTTATTATATGCAATAATGAGTAACGGTAGCTACGAAAGCCATAAAATAACAATAATTTATCCATTTTTTACTCGTTATATACCAAATCAAAACTTTAAACACTTGCAGCAACCTTTCAGTGTGTTTAGCCAGGTAGCCATTTTTATTTTTCTACAAATCTCTCCATCGCGCTGCTGTTGTACCTGCTATTGTGAAAACCTAGGTTGCAATTGAAGGAGTGTCGAATTGCGGCGCAAACTCCATGTAACAATCCTTGACAAAATAGCCAGGCCGTTTGAAAAATACGAGTTAAGCATTTTCACACGGGAAATAGCCCGCCGTGATGAAAAAAGTAAAAATCCCTGGAAACGAGAGTGAAAGAAATTCCCATATCCCTAACCTAGCTTTTGGATGCAAACAATGACATGTCATTGATCACTTGATAAAAACCGAATACTTCGGTGCTCAAAAATTAAAACGAGTAAAGAAATTTAGTTTTTCAGAATTTTATTAAGTTTGAGCACTCTATAAATACAGCCTCGATCCCAGGACCACAATCATGTAGAAAACATAATGAAACAGCACGGCTTATTTCGAATTTAGCCACCACTAGTAATCACATTGGTTGTTTCTATATTAGAATCGCGCATTTGTTCAGAGCAGATTTACCAATTACGATCTTAGGTTATTTGGTTAAATCCATACTCTCGAAACATACTAATTGTTGTTGACGCCAACACGGCTATTTTTTCCTGTAGTTCGCAATCTTTGTATGCTGCGACGTGGATTATTTTTTTGTGTGGACGCGCCTAAAAATGCCACTGACAGATTTTACACGCTCTATACCTGGCGTACACGCAACTGTAGCGACAGAGTAGTGACCAATTCATTTTTTGTCCGTGTTAAAAATGACTAAAAAACTTCTTTTGTTTCATAATATTTTTCTATGATTGCAGTTGTCTCTTTTTTCATATCTTACGAGATCTGTCAATAAGCGCAGTGTGAATGAGAAGCAGAAGAGCCCTGGGATAAGGCCGCTGTAAAAAATCAAAGAACTTCCTAGGTTTTTAGTTTTAAAACCAAAAATTGTAATTTGTATCGCGTGTTCAAGATTATTTAAGTCGCGACATTATTTGCTCACACCTACATTCTCTGCATTCCCATGTTAATAAATACGGGTTCTATATTCTTTTTTTTATGTGCAGGCTGTTCTGACTTATCTGAAAAGATATCCCAATTACTTAGGGTAACATTCTCCTTTTTCGTTGAAATAGCAAGAACTAAAATTTGCATAAAAGAAACGTACCTTGATGATCAAGAGTAAGCAGAGTAAGGAAATGATGATAAAGAAAGCCATAAAGATGGCCATATCTAAATAATTGTCTTTATCTTCTTTGCTTTCGTTTTTCGTTAGAAGATTTCTCTCTAGAGTTGTAATTTTAATAAACGGTTTCTTTTTTCTAAAAAGTAAATATATTTTTTGTTTTCCAGAGACCGTTTTCCTGAGAGACCCGAAGTTAACTCAAACTGGTATAAGTCACTTCAGTCCACTTTGTGTTTCTCAGGACTGTTCACGTAAATCTTTATTACTTCGAGCGAAGGGAAACTCACTTTGGGTGACATTTCACTTCGCTCAAATTGACAAAAGTAAAGCCAGTGCAAGAATTCCATAAAACTACTTCAGCACGATGCGAAATGCGATTCTCAATCGATAGGAATGCTTGAAAATCACGAGCCAAAAATATTTGGATTTCTACGGAAGTAAAATTATTAACAAGATGTTCACTCACCTTTTCAAAAGTTTTACAATTTTCTTGGAAGTGCGTTTGGCTAGTATGACCACAGGCTCATCAAATTTCTGATGTGAATGTTGTAACTAAAAGATCGATGTTTTATCTATAAAGGTGGTGTACTAGCCGAATATTCTGACATTAATAACGGTAATAATAACTGCCGTTCTCTTCATATTGGGGAAAAAGGTAAATTTACGGAACAAGTTTTCAACCAATGTATTAATAATCGCACATAATTATTATACATAAACTAACAAAAAATGTTAAAAAAAAAAGTTCGTCACTTGTACAAGAAATATTTTAGGAAAAGTAATTCGCACACTTCTGTTGTTAAACTACTGCACACGGAAGAATCACTTTATATACCACAGTTACCTTTCTTTTTAAGGAGATGTTTCCCGTCATATCAAAGATGACAGCTTTTGCGCCTCTTCGTGACGCCATCTTTACTATGCGTCTAACAGAAGAATGACATTTGTGTTGCTTTGAAATCTCAATAAAAGCAATCCATCCTTGTGAAGAACGATTACGAAGGCGAGGTGGAGTACAAATGTCATTGAGCTAAAATAGAATAGATGCAATGCTGAAATTATAGTAGCAAGCCACGTGTTTTTAATACCAATTGGACGAGCAAAATTATAGCGAAAATGTTATTAATTTTCTCTTTTCTCTCCCGAAGCAATACCCGAGAAATGAAGAAATAACCAAGCAAGAAACTGTTGCAGAATAAATTGTTCAATTTTTGCAGAACTTGTCTTGCAGGCTTATAATATAAAAAACTAAAAAAAACACATTTCCAGGGCAAATAAATGAAAAAACACTAACACCGCAGGCTGAAGTCAAATTTACTGGTTCATATGCAAGAATTGCATCTCCCATAACGATTTTACGATTTCATAAACTGAAATTATAGCCGTGTTTTTTGCGTTCAAAATGGCTGCGTGCAGGTCATTCCGGGTCTTGCGCAAAGTGAATAATCCAAATTGTTTCACGGTTAACGACTGGCGTATTTCATATTTTAGGATGTCAGAAATAAAAACGTATTGTTCCCTGTACCGCTAAGGTTTTAATGACTGAGAAACTGTCATAAAATCAAACTCATTTAATGTCTAATTGCGCTCATTATTAAAATTAACTACCCTTTGTTATGAACGCTGTTTTTGATAATACCGGACATAATTAACTTTCAAAGGCACCTTTTATAAAACCTCCCATGTTTGTATCTGTTGTATTATACATATTAATTTGACGTTTTATTTGTTTCTCCTGAAAATAAGTTCGGTGGTTCTTGTTTTATCTTTTTTTCTGTTGTTTTTGTTTTGTTGTTTTTGTTGTTGTTGTTTTTTTCCATGTATCGTTTTTTAATGTCTTTGGTTGAATACCTTATTGATAAAAAGGTCTGCGTTTTTAGTTGGTAGATATATTAGTTGTCTCCACAAAATTTGCAAAAATTTTTACCGACTAAATTTTACAAATTCTACAAATTTACGTCACTTTTTTCTAGCTAATTTGGTTGAGTTTAAAGCATTTGAAGTATATAGAAAGAAGTTATAACAAATTCAACTTTTTTTAGTACAAATTTGGTAATTCTTTACTGAGTTTCTTTACCGATAAGATATTGTTGTTAACGAATCTGAAAATAATATTAATCTGGCCTTAGCAAAAGTTATAACGGCACTGCGAATGCATAACTTTCATAAAAAAGACATTTTTTATGCATAAAGAAATTATTTTTAGTCTCATGCGGTAAAAATCAAATTCCGAAAGCAATTAACGATTTTATCGGCAAAAATAGCTAATTTTTGCGGCTCCGTTTGAGTCATTAATTTAGGAAGTCTAAATTAATTCGAATTCAGTTCGGGACTTATTAATTTTCTGTATCTACAAAAAGTTGGTACTAAAATATCGCATAAGTCATCTAAAGATTTTAAAGATATTACAGATATTATTATATTACATTATTATTTATATTTAAGGATTTTATACCCTTTTGGGCATTTTTGAACTTTTTTCCTTCAAAATTGAAATTCATGTAAAAAACATGGAAAACATTTTTTCTTAAAAAGGTTTTGTTATCGAATTGTGTTACAAGAATATTTTTTTTCTGTTTATACTTTGAAATATGTATAAAGTATAAAAAATATAATTTTTTTTCCCAAAAACTTACTTAAATTCTAGATAGTATGGTTTTCTTATAAACCAGTTTTATAACATATAAATTGACAAATAAATATAAGATTTGATTAGAAATACTAAATTTAAACATTTAAACAAAATTAAACAGATTACTAAGGAAAAAATACATGTAACAACTAAAGGAAAAAAGAATCAAAAAGTAAATAAATTCTCTTCAAGAAATTAACGTAATAAATTCTCTATTTTTTGAATCCTTTATACCTTAGTTCTGATAGGTTTATAGAATTTTAGTTAAAAATTTAAAAAGCAAATTTCTCAAAGAAAATAAGGATATTTACCTGGAACAATCTCCCATATGTGTAAATTGATTTTCTCGAGCTTGCTAGGACGCCTTTGAACTTATATCCAGACGCCATCATAGGATCAGCTTCTGTGTGAACGACCAACTCAACAGAAGGACGATTTGTTCGAGATATTCGTGTTTCGAACGCTCTCAAAAACACAAGAAGATAGCTACATACGAATATATACTGCATTTTCAGGTTTTTTGCTTGGCGTGAATAAATACTTTGGCTTCTCAACTTTTTATCTTTACTAAAACAACAACAATAAAACGAACATGTACCGTCTACAAAGTCAACTGTGTTTTGTATTGTGTCGTAAAGTCACGTTTATTTTTCACACAAGACTCATACAGACTAAATGGCACACGTAAAAAACGCGGAACCCCTTTGACAAGACGAAAATCGTATTAGGTAACAAAACAGAAATATCAATAAACACGTGACGTCACTTGATATCACAAAGCGTTGGCTATTGTCTAGAGGGTTATGCGATGTTTTGTCAAAGGTTAACCGCAATGAAATCGATGCGTTTTTAGTTTTTGAATGCTTTGAAAGGATTCATTAATCTACATGTAATTATATCTAATTATTTAAATTGGATTCAAATCTTTAAAGAGAGTCATCCTGTGCAGGATGTGTTTATTTAATGACAATTTCTTGTCAACAAAGGATGAGGTTATTAAAAATAACAAACTTTAATTTAATACGCATAAAGATATTGTACACTAAAAGGAAAGTTTTGTTAGTGTAAACAAGGTCTTAAATTGCTAAGGTATGGTCTCTTCTTGCAAAAAAATTAAAATTTATTTAGTCTCGCAATAGCGAAACACTCTTTGTTATAAGAATAATTTTAGGACTTTAGGAATCGAGGCTAGACTCAACAATACAGAACAATAAGTTCTTTTCAGCAAATATAAAAATAAGGCTGAATTATTTTATATTTTTTATGCTTGTTTGGTTTATCTGTTTTTATATAGTTAAGGATAGTAAAGTATATTTTTATTTAAAAAATTATAGTTTTTACCAAACTGTGATATTAAAAAATCATTTAGAAAACGTCAACCAAAAAGACAGTGTATAAATAACACAAGATAAGCTAGAACGAAAAATAGAAAAGAGTTTTAACTATTATATATACAAAAAAAATTATTAGCCACAGCAAAAAAAAGCGAATTGAGTAACCTTCAGAAGTAAATAAAGCTTTAGAGGAAGTCGAACAAATTTTTTTTAAAAAACCCTTTGCCGGGATCCTGTTTAAACAAAAACATGTAGAGTTGAAAAAAAACTGATAACTAAAAATTTATTTTTACTAACTTACCAACGGGAAAACCTTTGTAGAAAATAGTAAAAAATAATCGACTTTCAAAGTTTAAAATCCTGACTTCTTCTTAGAAAACTTTTTTTTTTTTACTAACCTCAACATTTCTAATATTATTAAGAGATGTGTTTCTTATTCATATCTCGTGTTTTTTAAAAGGAATTTTTTTTTTCATATACATATGATATTTAGCTAAAATTCTACTTTCAAAATACATGCCGATAGACAAAAGCTTATTCTAACTTTTGATTATTATAATGTAGGTGTTATGTAGAAGAAAAGTTTAGCGCCAACCAATTTAACTTTTGTATTTATATATTTAAAGATGATCTATGCGATAAAATACGGGGGTTAAACTTACAAGTTTTTTTGAACGGGTGGGATCGAATGAAACATTTCTTTCTCAACTTTTGGCTTATCAAAGTGCTTGTTCATTCTTATGATACTTGTCTGATTTTTAATACTAGCTACTTTATTTTTATATTTTTATAAGAACGTAACGCATAAATTTTATTGGGACTGGGTATGCTTATCTGCTTGCAGACAAGTATTAACTATTGTCAATAATTGTACAAATTATATCCATTTCACGTTACTGAGAAATGCTGAAAGAAAATTAGAGGGAGAAATATTGCAACCAAGCTTCTTTATTTAAATCCTGTCTTGTCCTAGTTTCACTAAACCCTTCTTTATAATGAAATTTAGGAAGAAAGGGAAAAAGGCTTCAATTTACAATCCTGTTCTCAAGACCACACGGCGTCATGATGTCAGGAAAATTGAAAAATGGCCTGGAGAAAAAGTTTATTAGTTCAGACATTGTTTTTTAATAATCCGCCATAGACACTGAAATACAGTCAATTAATTCACGGGTTTTTTCTGCCATATGTAATAATGGTTACAAGCGTAACAAACTTCTCAGCAATGTGTTCTTACTCGTTAAACGTTCAAATGTTTTATTCTACAAGAAAAAGTTCCCAGCAAACAAATTTTTTTTCTCGAGTGTGGATGGTGTGTTTTACAAAGTTTTTAGTTTGTCGACCGAAAAAAACATTCTTGGTTCTCTTTTTGGCTGATAGCTTCCATACTACACGGGCGCTCTGAGGCTCGTGTATTTATAAAATTGCTTTTATACAAAAGCGTATATAATCTATAGTTTACACTATTGGCCACCTGTCTTCCCGCCAAAAAATATATTCGTTTAGCCAACCACTAACATATCGAAAAAACATCTAAATTAGGCTAAAATAATAACAACCAATGAACACAAAAACCAGCCGTTACAAGTTTATCACCCTTTTTATTTTTTTTCTTACCCCCGTTTTTTAGTTCTTCAGTGTTACCGTCTTTGTTACATTACACTACGCGCTGTGATCCATTTCATGTAGTTTCTTCAACTCGTATTTATTATTTATTATTTTACGAAATTAAATATTCTATCAGCAAATTAAATTTATTGTTTTTCACAAAGTAAATTTTAAAAATATTGCATATTGAAAATATTCGGACAAGGTTTATTGAATTTCAATTTAAAAGTATCTCTTTGCGATTTTTTTGTTTTGTATACTTTCCGCCTTTTAATTTTTTTAACTTATTATGACGTCACTTTAATTGAAAATAAGGCGCGCAAGGCTTCCTTTGAAGCGCGCTAAATATAACTTCGAAAAATAGGTGTATATTAGCATTGTTTAGAAGAAAATTTTAAAAATTAATTTTTAAATTCTGTTAAAATTAATGATTAGTTTTGTCCCTAGGATCTCTTGTGAACCTACTTTATTCCATCAAAAATTCGCGGTCATTTTAATTTCGCGGTATTTTTGCCCAAAATCGCATTTCGCGGCATTTTAAATTCGCGGTTAAAGCCAAAATACACATTTCGCGTCATTTTAATTTCGCGGTCCAAGAGAAAAAGCGAATTTTGCGGCATTTTAATTTCGCGGTTCAAGAAGAATTAAAAACTAATTTTTAAGTTTTTTTTAAAAAATGCCTTTTTTCACTTATCGTAGACATAAAAAAGACATTGTTTAAAGAGAGATTTGCGATTATATTTTCTCAACAAATAACCATTCTCCCGAAAGATTGGCGAATACGTCTGTGACGTTTCGTTGCGGTTCAAAAATCTCGTCATCTTCGTCATCACTTTTCTCGTCTGATTCACAGGGGTCATAACCATGGAGCTGCTGATCTTTCTCGACATTTCTAGAAAGGGCGTGATGTTGTTTACGCTTTCGGGTTGAGCCGTCGACATCAAAGGATCGATATCTTGGAAGAAGTCCAATTCTGGTAAGGTGTTATAGCCTTTATGGATCGCTTCTTTTATCCCTGATGCTTTCTATTCATTAAAAATCACTTTCTTTCCCTCACTTGTCGTCATATGGTTGTGAAATTCCGTCATCCATTTAGCGTGCAGTGATTTGAGTGTTGTCAGTTGGAGTTTGACATCGATAGCCTCTAGTTCTTTGCCGTCGTCGATCTGCTGGAATATTTGATCGATATGCCATTCATTGAACATTTTTTTTACAAAATTTCTTGGCGTACCCATTCATGGTAGATCTAAAACCGGCTGAGTGAATTGAAGACATCGAATATAGCAAGAGCTTCCTGGTTTGGCAAATCTAATCGTTCTCGTTCGCTCTCGATGTATGGGATCAAAACCTCCTTGATAAATTTTATTGATTTCTGTTCGTTGCTGTAATGTTTTTTGTTGACACTAAGCGGTGGAAATTGGAATCTTGGCAAAGTTTGGGTGGTTTTCCCTCCGTAGATCAATTGCATTCCAAGAAATTAACCATCCAGCGTGATTGTGAATGTGGCCGTTATAGCACGTTTGTCATCACTTCCTTTGATAACAACTTCTTGCTACTCCGTTCAGGTGAAGTGGTGCTGGCAACTGGAACAAATTTGGAAGGGGTTTCGTCGAAATTTAGGATAAGCGTTTCTGGCATTGATTTATCGGTTACTTTCTTTACGATTGAATGGTTGAAAAGCAGCTGCGTCTCTTTTTTGGCACCAAAGGAAATGGCAAGCTCTACAGTGGTGGCTTTTCTTCGACTGAACTTCACTCTCTTAATTAATCTTTGTGCCCAGGAGCGTTCATTGATCGAAATCGGCAGTGCTAATCTAGGGTATCGTTTCATGAATGCTTTTGGAGCAGAGACGGCTACTAATCGTGTGATAACAGCGCCGTGATTAGACGCGGCCCTGATGTATCTTTGGACCATTTCATTAAGTCTTCTAAGAAGAAGAGGGCATCCTTGTTTTTGTGTTGCTAGAATGAACTTTTTGCCTTTAGACATTGAAAGTTCTTGTCCATACCTCTTTTGAAATCCTCTGACCGCGCTTTCGTTTATTTTTGGAAACTTTTGTTTGAACGCTCTCACGCATTTAGCGGAATCATTCTCTCTTGCACATTACCCAATGTTTAATCTATCCTGCGCTGAGTATGTGACGTACTTTCCACGAAAAGAGCTCTCTTCTGACACCGATGTTTCAGCAACAACAAAATCAATGGTTCCTGAATCAGATTGAAGAGATGAAAATTTGATACTTTGCTTATTTATACACTTACTTTGAGATTGATTCATGTCTTACTTCTTTGAGTGCACGATATAACAAAGAAAGGCAGAAAACAGTAATTCTAAACCATTTGATGACGCGTTTCAAAGAAAACGGTCGAACTTACGGACATTTGCCAACGGAGATCTCAACGGCAACAAAATATTTGACTGACAGGGGTGTTTAATTTTTGGTGGTCTTGAAATTCCTTGTAAATTATCGGTTATATTGACCGTTGCAACGAATAAAAACAACATGCTGATCGACAGATGTAAACAAATATTACAAGATCTCTATGAAGAACCTGCAGAAGAAGTTATTATAGATTCACTTTTTTTCGACGATTTTGTGGAACTCGGTGATGTGCATTTTGTTTTAAATAGCGTATATGGTAGCCAACATGGTGAAAAAAAATAATACTGTTTAAGACCCGAGTTTCTTAGTCTCGGGCACTTGAATTTGGCGGTTTTAAAAACCGGATTTTTTTGTGCATAATTTCGCGGTTGAGCTCTGAATGCATTTTTCGCAGCATTTTAATTTCGTGTTTTTTTTTTGTTCCGACCGCGAAACCGCGAAATTTTCATGCCGGGAAATTTTTATCCAATAAAGTATTTTTTCTTTTTTCTAAATTTTTAGAAAATTTTGGGACTTTCTTATTTCTCACATTATATAGCCTTGGAATGTTCTTAAAGTCTTCTCGGAATACAAAGAATTATAAATTGATCTTTTTTTCTTTTTCTTTCTTCAGTACAAAGCCATGCATGCTGTCTGAAATCCCAGTCTGATATTCTGGCAACGCATATTCTTATAAAAAGCAACAAACCAAATCGCTGTGGTTTGTACTTTGGCAGCTATAAAATTAAATTCTTTTTATTAAAAATTTTCAATAAACTAAGTTATGCTTTAAGATTAGCTTAATGAGAAAAAAATATTTGGCGATTACGCTAGGATTCACTCAAGTAAAAGTAAAATTACAAAAATTTATTTCATTTTGGTTTGGTACCGCCATCTTGAGGGAGAATATTAGTGAAAAAGTTGGTGTACCTTAAGTTGATTGATTTTCGCGAGGTCTAAAAAATACATTTCACGAAGATTAATTTTCCTAAATCTGTCATGTAAAGGTATTTCAAGAACTATTTTAAGGTTTTTTGCGAAGAATTATGTTCACAAATTTAGTATTTTTCTGAGATAAAGTAAAAATAGGTTTAATTAAATTTGGTCAATCACAGAGGTTGCCCATTATTTTTACTAACTACAAAAAATGAAAATTCACCGCGAAAAACTAAATTAAAAACATTCACATCGAAAATTCGTAATAGTTTTTTTAGTTTCGTTAAACCGCAACGCACTACAATAAAAAAATTTTTTTAGGAGTATAAAGCCCTTTTTAGACTTCGAAATATCGTTAAAAAAGAAAATTTAGGCTCAGATCACTGAAAAAAAAAAGATTGCAATTCTCAGAAGATAAACAAACAGTACAGTAAAACTATTCGTTGCAAGTTATAAATATTTTTCGTTCATTAAAAACAGCGAATGAGTATTTTCCACAGTTATTAAAGTCAAACTCTAGTCACCATGGTTGATTTATATATATAAAAGAAGTGTTTTTAAATCAAGTGAAAGTTTCACCGATACATCGATATCCTAATAGTTAAACTTAAATCCAATTTAGCTTTGCAATTTTTATTAAAATTTGCCAATGTGGCTGCTGCAAGGAAAAAACTCAATCAACCAGTCATTAATTGTGTAGTCCGTTGAAGCTTTGGTAATGTTAGTGCCGCTATAGGTCAGTTCGCCTAGATTATAAGTTAATAAGTAAGCGAGGCAAAAGTCTCAATTAGTCAGTCGTCAAACATTTAATCAAGATTAAAATAGTCAGATGACGGGTGTGGTAAAGCCATTAAAAAGGCCACATTGACGGCTGCCGAACGTATTTTGCGCGCGTGTTCAGCATGAAGTAATCTCGGTAGCCAAAATATTGCAGGAAAATAAGCTTTTAAAGATAATGTTCAAAGGGTTTTTTCATTACAGATTTATGACTTGATTTACACAAAGTAACATTTACTAGTTAGCAATTCTTTTTGCCTTGCCTAGGGAAAAACAAACATGCGAGAATGCGGATAAAATATATTTGATAAATAACAAAAAAGATAACAAAAATATATCTAATAAACGAACAAACAAAATAAACAAACAAAACTGCTAACTAGTAAAACCAAAAGTCTCACATGTTTGTTTTTCCCTAGGCAAAGCAAAAAGAACTGCTAACTAGTAAAAACCAAAAGACAAAATAAACCTGGAAGAACAAGGCAATGTTGTTTACAAAATCCCGTGTAAAGATTGTGATGCAGTGTATATAGGCGAAACAAAAAGAAAGTTTAAGCAACGAGTACAAGAACATATGCGCGCAGTGAGAAACGGAGTTGTGAAGAAAATCATTGACAGAAAATCCAGAACAACAGCCAGGAAGATTAAAGAAACCATCAACAGTGTAGAACGTAACAAACACATAAACAGCATGTCGTATCAACTTCCTGAGATTTGGTTACCAGCCCTCCAGAAGAAGTAGTTCTAGGTCCGAAAATGTTAATTACCGTAATTAACTGTAATTATCAGCTCGTTTCTGATTGGTTAATTTTTATGAATTTCGATCCTCTGCAATTATATAAATACATGCTCAGCATTTTACTTCGCCCGATCATGGGAGAAGGATTTCCCGAAACATCGCCTACTAAACTATCATGTTCAAGAAAAGATAACTGTAATATGAATATACTGAAAGACAAACCGAAATAATATCTTCAATAAAACGAAATAAACACACAAAGTACACAAACAAACAAATAAAATAAACAAACAAACGACCAGTCACAATTCTTTCTCCAGTTACATCTTTGAACATTCCCACAAAATCGTAAAAAAATTTCTGTTTCTTCCAATATATACAAATAGATCAAATAAAAAGAAATTAAATTGAATATATCTGAAAAAAATATAGAGATTACAAAATTATTATAAATAAATACAGGAATATACAATTCTACAATTCTACTCTATCCCATTCCTCACAGTGGTCACACATGCTATAATAAACTACAAAAAAAAATATTTAAATAAATTAAATATCAAGAAAGCTAAAAATATATAACATTTAAATTTAACGTTATTTCTTTGTGTTAGTAATACCCGTACACGTTTTTTTCCTAATAAGAATATGCTTTATAAGAACATCAGGCTGAGATTTCAGGATAAAAACAATAGGTCTATTTTTTAGAACAATGGAGAAATAAGAAAAATCACCAGCCTGGTTAGATTGTCGATATTCTTATAAAAAAACACTTCACAACATGGTACCCATGTCACGCACGAACTAAGCTGAAAATGGCAACTGCGATATATCCAAATTTCTTTGGATTTCCACAGGCTAACTTAATCACACATAAGATCTTGTGAAACTTTAGACAAAGAAAACTGTTCAAATGATAAAATCGATGTTTCACTGTATAAAATATTTCAACTTTACAGAATTTACCTCGTCCATTCCTCCCTTCCTTTAGATTGACTTTGATTAAAGCATATTCAATTTGTCAGTACCCCTTGAAAAAGATAATTAGTTAAAATTTTTGAAGAAGCGCATGTTCAAATATTTGATCCTTTCCCAAACGAATGAATTATACGGGCTGAACGAAAGACGACTTAAGTTTTGTCGACTTCATCCAAAGATGCCCACTGTTAAACTTAACAAAACGGAAAACAGTCATTCGTCAGCCTTTTTTAGCTCCAATCCGAACCAAATAGCATTATGAGAAAGGATATTCAATTGTTAATAACGCAATGTTATCACAATATAAATTTCAATACGCAAAATATTCAAATTAAAATATTTACCTGCGATGACTATTTAATTACAATGGGTTGGAGCAACCTTTGGATGGGCGTGTCCAAGATTAGATTCGAGCTAATGTAATTTGTGGGATGTGTCCTGGACTAATTAAAAACTAGTTAGATTAAAAGTAAGCTAATTCAAAGAAAGAAAATCTTGAAAAATTTAAGCCTGTGTTTTGCGCCACAGTTACAATCCAGGATTTTAGTCCGGTGTTTCTTATAAAAAATATTTCTTATAAGGAAAGCGTGTATCCAGAACATCACTAAAGCACTGTATAAAAATGCTGTGGTGACACGGTAGGTACATCAGTTTGAGCATGTTCGGTAGAGATCTTTCGATGTATTTCAACGATTTTGGATTCATCAAAAGACGGAGGGTTTGGTAACTTTCTTTTGACAGAGATAGGCGATGTCGTGTTTGATTTTGTTTTGTCAACAGTATCTTTCAACGCTGTTGCGTCAGACACAGGTGCATCTTCATGCATAGCAGAATGAACAAACCTGCTCGACGTGTCGTTAATTGGTCTCGATGGCAGTCCTTGTATTTTGATACTGCTTCCCTCCGCTGTAAAACGTTTAAGAGCAGGTGATCGAGACAAACTGGAGGTTTTTTCTTTGCTTGTAGCGCCAGCAATGTCATCCTTCGCAAATTCTTGCAACAATTGCCCACTGGTTGGTTCACTTTCTGTATCATCGATCTCTTCATGACTCTCCATGTTTTTATCCACAACCAGCGCGCTGCTGCTATCCCCTGTCGAAGAGCTATTAAGGAAAAAATTCTTTTTTGACGCAATATCGCTTAATACGCCTTGTGTGGATTTGCTCTCTTTGCTGTATGAAGCATTCTTTCTTTGTCTAGTAACACCTTTAGCAGATACACTCTGCGAACTTCCATCAACTTTATTCTCTCCACCGCCGATACTATCGTGGTTGATGATAATATCTTGATCATCTTCGTCCTGTCTTTTTTGGTGTGTAAACATACGCAACTTGGAACGCTTAGATAACTTTCCCAGTTGCTTTCGCAAGGGCGAAACTGGAGATGTTACTGATTCCACACCTAAAGAGCTATGTGGAGGAGAGACACTTTCGTGAAAGCTGACCTGCTTTTTAAGTTTAACGTGGCGATTTTGTTTGTAGAACGGATTCGTGTAGGTTCGTTTAATAATCGAGTGCTGGCTCTTTCGATCCAACATTTCATCGCCATTATGTTGTTTTCTACTCGTTCGCAGCTCCTTCATAACGCGCTTGATATACGATTGATCGTCTTCTTGATCGCCTCTACCAGTTGGAGGATCAACTAAAGCAAATTTAGGATCGCCAGACCCACTGGACTCTGTATCTTCGTTCTCAACTGTTAAGTTTGCAAAGGATGACAATTCATTTAGAAGCAGCTGCAAGATAGACGAACGACAACCGACAACAGGCGGAGACAGCAAGTCGTGCTTTATTCGGTTATGTATCACTTGAACGCGTGTCGTTAGCGAGTTGGCGGCAAAAGCCAGCTAAAGATAAAAGAAAAAGGGTTTTACAGTTTAGAAATTATCTGATTCAGTAAAGAAGGTTACCGAATTGTTTAAAACTTGGTATCTCTTACAGGTTAACGACTCAAGGTTTTGGTTTCGACAGAAATTCTTGCGTAGACACTGACAAAATCGACAGCATTAGGGCCCACGGGTACGTGTCCCTTCTACTTTCTGCAAAAAAAAAAAAAACTTTGAAAAAAAAGCCCTATTAAAAAATGGAAAGCCAAACTTCCTTATAGCGGACATTTTTATGGCGGAGACCTCTCTACAACGCACACATATATCAGAAACGGATAAAATGACGGTCAAACTATCACAGACCAATTTACACTACCCCCTTACAGACTGACCTCTTTATATGGGAGACGCTCAACAGTTTTGTGAAAAAAAAGGCAACTTCGAGACATCTAATTAGGGCAGATCATGAAGAACATCATATTTGCGACAATCGTTCTGCAGAATATCTACATTAAGTAAAGCAGCCTACCTTTTTTCTCACGGTTGGCAACAAGTGGACGAACAATGGCAGTCGATGACAAACCAAAAACGAGATGAAATTCCATAAGACCAAATCAGCTAAAAAAAGTAAACAGGTAGTTAAATAAGCGGTTAAATCTCCAACAAGTTTATTCGGGCTCTTTTTATGATTTTTTCCAACAAGGGATAAACCAACTGGTGAGGGAGGTCTTTGATTTAAACACCGGTTCAGTCATATGAGACTATAAAAGTGTGAATCTATCCCTTTTCGTTAGTGCTCAGCATGAGAATAGGATTAATATCTTAGGCGGTTGTCTAGTTGAGCGATTGCTGTGCCTGCATGTCTTTCGTTGCTCAAATCGAAGTTTTAAATGCACTAGGACCCACTTAGCAGGAACTTTGTTGTTAGCAGTATCAATAAGAACCAAAGAGGCTATCCTGCAAACATCGACATTGTGAACCTTCAATAATTCTTTCACTGATTCTTAAATAATTTTTGAAAAAAATGACTAATATTCCATAACAAAACCAACGTATAACACATTTTGACACATCAAAATTTGCACAATTGGTTTCACTGCAAAAACAATAACTTTCTACGCCATTAATATCTTCAAAACAAATGTTGTAAAAAAAGTATTTCATTTAGATTTTCCAAAAAAAGTTGATGTATAATAATCGAGCCTCGACAATATTTTTAGAATATTCATGAAACTTAGGAAATTGAACGTTGATGGTTCTGATAAAAAGAAAAGCCTTGCAAAACATAATTGCGTCACTTACATTCGTTATTCTCCATATAACGAACAATGGTGTTTTTTATTGTCTTCCAGTGTCTGCCGAAACAATCCGAATAACTTGTCAATAGAATCTTCATTCCTGGAGTAAAATCAACAAAAATTAAAGGGAGATCCAAAGTAGTAAAAAACAGACATAATGACAGATGTCCGTCAGGGATTTTGAAAATCTCTAATTTATAGCGGAACTCAATTCTTTGATATTTTTTTTTATATAATCACATTCCAATATGAGAAAATCCTTTTGACATTACTTATTATACATGAAAAGCGTGGAGCCACTAACTTAGAAACAGGAATACTGGTTAATTTAAAATGTTAATACACGAAATTGCGTAAATATATCAGACAGCTCAAAAGGTCAGGAAAATAAAGACCATTCATTTCTTTACCTAATCCAAGTCATTCCAATTAAATGACTTTTTTTTAATTTCCGGGATTGACCCAGACAGTTTACAATCCGGAGACAGTTTACAATTCGGAGAGACCTATGTGTATGAAACGCAATTTTCACCAAAATGAAAAACATGAAACCAACAAAGCAATTTGTTTTTGTTTAATAAAGTTAGAAGTATGGTGGATTGTTCAAAAAAATTCTTTCTGATTTAATGCAATTTTTGTATACTTATAAAAAACAAAAGGAAGGATTTCTCACACACCGTTAGCTTGAGCTATGTATTAATATAAGAGCAACGGTGTGTCAAAATATAATTCTTGCGTGACTTATTTATATAGCGTACCTAGAAAGCATATCTTTGTCATTGACTGAAGCACAGGTTGACTGCTCTGAACTGGCATACCCAAACCAGCGACAACTGAAACTGACGTGATCGCCATACTTGGTCGTATCGTGTTGGATGGAAGCAAAAACGATAGCAGGACATTCGAAACAAAGTGGATATCGTCCGATGGCATGCATGGATAATCTAAAAAGAACATATTGTTGGGAAGAAGAACGATTAAACAAAAGTAAAAGTTTTAAGAACAACCGCGGTGTTTTGGTAATCTATTTACAGAAATAAAAAACATAAACAAAAAATAAAAATAAACAAACTAGCAACGAAACAAATGAAACAAACAAAATAAACACAAAGGAACACGAACGACTACGAACGGACGCACACGAATGAACGGACAAACGAATGAACAAACGGATAGACACATACCGAATCTTCCTGTTCCCATCCTGATAGCAAGAGGTAGCAACCAATGCACCAGAAACCGCTCTATTTTTCTCGCGTCGTCTCCTTGTGTGTACATAGCAAAATTTGACTCGAGATTATATTCCTTCGGACGTATGTATAACAATCTAGCAGCAAGTTTTACAACTGTCGTATTAAAGGCAATAGATGACGGCGATTTTAAGCCAGCAGTCGGTAAATGGTCGGATGTCTCAGGCGCGTCGTCAATTACAATTTTGGTACAGGTATGGAGAAGAAGCTAGTGGCAAATAAGTAGTAATTGGGTAGTAATTAAGTAGTAAATATGTGATAAATTGGTGGTAATTAAGTAGTAAATATGTGATAAATAAGTGGTAATTAAGTATTAAATATGTGATAAATTAGTGGTAATTAAGTAGTAAATATGTGATAAATAAGTGGTAATTAAGTAGTAAATATGTGATAAATTAGTGGTAATTAAGTAGTAAATATGTGATAAATTAGTGGTAATTAAGTAGTAAATATGTGATAAATAAGTGGTAATTAAGTAGTAAATATGTCATAAATTAGTGGTAATTAAGTAGTAAATATGTGATAAATTAGTGGTAATTAAGTAGTAAATATGTGATAAATTAGTGGTAATTAAGTAGTAAATATGTGATAAATAAGTGGTAATTAAGTAGTAAATATGTGATAAATAAGTGGTAATTAAGTAGTAAATATGTTATAAATTAGTGGTAATTAAGTAGTAAATATGTGATAAATAAGTGGTAATTAAGTAGTAAATATGTGATAAATTAGTGGTAATTAAGTAGTAAATATGTGATAAATTAGTGATAAATTAGTGACAAAGTGATAAATAAAGGGTAATTAAGTAGTAAATATGGGATAAATTAGTGATAAATTAGTGACAAAGTGATAAATAAAGGGTAAATAGGTGGTAAATAGGTGGTAAATAAGTGGTAAATGAGTTATAAATAGGTGGTAAATAAGTGGTAAATAAGTGGTAAATAAGTGGTAAATGAGTGGTAAAAAAGTGATAAAGTGGTAAAGTGGTAAATAGGTAGTAAATAAGTGGTAAAGTTGTAAATAGGTGGTAAATAAGTTGTAAATAGGTGGTAAATAAGTGGTAAAAAGTGGTAAATGAGTGGTAAAAAAGTAGTAAAGTGGTAAATAGGTAGTAAATAAGTGGTAAAGTTGTAAATAGGTGGTAAATAAGTTGTAAATGGGTGGTCAAGAAGTTATAAATAGGTGGTAAATAAGTGGTAAAAAAGTGGCAAATAGGTGAAAAAAATTCTGAACACGTTTTGTAAGCAGGCTAAAAATAGCGCGGTCAAATCAAAAGAAAATATATATTGCAAGAAAAAGTCTGTCACCATCTCTTTCTTTCTTTGATAAAAATAACTTGCACAAATTTAAACACACATACCAGCATTACTGGAATGTCTGCCAACACCTCTTGTCTTTTCAATGTTAAATACAGACCTGAAGAAAAAAACAAAAGATATTTGGTTTAATACATTGCATAATGTTTAAAATTGTAGCAGAAAACACATTGAGATCAAGTTACTCAGGAGAAAGTTCAGACTTTTGAAAACCTGGATATAACTTTATGGCATTTCATTATGACATTTCATTTTTTTCTGTCTTTTGTTTCAGTTGCACGCTCTATCAAACTTAAGTTTGATATCAGGTATAGCTTCTCAAGAAAGTAAAAAAGCTTAGGTGAATGAATGTTTCCAAGATTTAGGAATACGGACGTTTATTGGAAGCAAGTTTTTGTATGAGTAATTATGGAAAACGCCGTAATAACATGCACATAATGAATCTGTTATACAATTAGCAAAAAGTACGTAACGGTCTCTCGCAGCTACTGGCTGTGAGAGTAGGAGAGCGAATAACAATTTGTTGTTTGAAACTTACCTCTCAGTAGCACTTCCAAACTGTCCCATTCAACATATTTCTGCAAGAAAAAAATAACGTAAAAAAAAAGCAGCAAAATCGTTTACTTTTTAAACATGTTCGACTGGTATCGCATTACGGCAGATTCCACTACAAAACTCCCTTTCAAACTTATTTCAATTTTAAAATTTCAAGGTTTCAAATCTGTTTTTCAAATTTTTGTTTGAAGTAGCTACGTCGCAACAGAGAATTACGGTCGATCTAGCAAAAGTTCAAAATGTTTACAAACAGAAACATAAAATCATCTATAACGACTAGGTACGTGGTTTGTTTATATAACAATTAAATCTGGAGCTGCGATCGGCTATTTATATAGTAGCTAACAATATCATCAGACTCAGCTTGGAATGTTTATAACATTGTATTGTTCTAATAAAAGTGCTACCCTATTATACCATATAATCAGGCTTCTGCAAGATTTTACGAAACAGGCGTTCCATTCTTTTTACGATCACGCTAAACGGTGCAACATCGTTTGACCAGTTGATATGGGGCATGGCTTCAAGCAAAAATCTACACACAAAAAAAGATTAAAATGTTCAAACTACGTCGATTAACCAGTTCGCTCACTCCATTCTTAGAGAATCGATACATTTCATACCTGCACAACAGTTATTTCATTTTTTGGACTATTTTTGTCATGACAATCAACGCAAAATGACTTCTTCAGTTTATATCTAAGCACCTATTTTAACTGAATTTTAAACCAAGCAAAAACCAACCTCTGAAGACCCGGATTTCGAAGCACTTCATGGTCACACAAAACTAATTCCAAAAGAGTGGATGCTACATCAATTAATACCTGAAATAAATAAATACTAGTTAACACTAACCAGACAAACGGATGGACAGTGAGATGAAATGGTTCTGCGTTTGTTTTTTAACGCGATATGTTTTCTTGTTGAAATAATGCGTCATTACTGAAAGTTTGTCGAAACAAACAAGGAAGATATAAGGTTGCTGCGTACAGCTCACTCTACATAAAATTTCGTCAATGCAGGAATCGTGAAAATGGCGTAGTACTTACGCGTTTAAAGGCAAGTTACTTACTAAGAAATAGAAACCTGGCAATCAGGCTCAAACAAGCTGTAGGCTGCAGAACCTGTGCACGATTTTTACCAATTGATAACGTGTAAGATACAGAAGACAAGAGATCTTACCAATGCATTTTCGTCTTCGATGATATCTGGTAGTCCAACAATGTTTGATTTCCCTTTCACTTCTTGTAGTAACATCTTGTACCTGGCAGCACATTTCACAGTGAATTCAGAAGCGAGTGACAACAACACTGTCCTTGGCTGATAAAACTGTGCAAGGTTTTCATACTCCTCCGTGTTGGTGGAACTGATCAAATATGGGTTCTCACCTTCTATGGCAATCATTAAAAGAAGAAAAGGATGTGTTAAGGAACGGTGTGGAAGTAAAGATCTGGTTGAGTAATATTTCTGTTTGTTTGCTGGTCACGCCTTACCCAACCCCATTATACAAAAATTCCGTCGTCAGTTAACTTAATTAATACAATATATACTATGATACATCAACAATTTCAAATGTTAATAAAGTGTTTCCAATCCTGTTGAAAGAAAACATTAAAACTGTTTTTTGTCACTTTTAGGACCGCATTTCTTTAACCGAGCATTTCCTTGGTTTTGGCGGTAAACAAGATTGCAGAAAAAAGATACACAAATATGGCGGCAGTAAATAAAAGTTACATTACTTGTTTTATCCAACATCATCGTCATTGCTTTAATATATTACTATTACGATTTAAATTTAAAAAAAAGGTAGTCGGCGTTTTTTCAGGACTTAAAAAGGCTATCAATATACACTTTAGCTTTATATTTATATTTTCAAACTTTTAAGTCCAAAAATACTCTTTAAACTAGCAAGAAATAGCCATGTAAACAGTTTCTTCATTTTTTATCTGTATTCTTAAAGTGAAAGCTACTTAAGCTGCTCTCCATTAAGTCGTGTTTAGTATCTGAACATGTGCATTGGAACGCCTGTACATTAACAGTTTTGAAAGTTCAAATGAGTCAACTTCCAAGCGTTTGCAGATGAAAAACTTTTTAAAAACTAATAAAAATTAAAAAAATAAAAAACACCACCACATTCAATATAATGGAAATTGCACATATTGAGGTCTGACTTTCAAATCCTGAAAGCTGTAGCCATGAACGCTTTGATGTAATAATTTCTTATTTAAACTCTGCCCCCAGTGGCATATAAATCTGTACTTACCACCATATATGGAAGCTCTCTCTACTTCATCACCTTCCTGCATGCTTTCCCTCGTGTGGCCAAACAAAGCTGACATGGCGCTACGAAAGAACTCCCACACAAAGTTTCCACGTCCTCTCGATGTAGCATCAGTGGAACGATTGGAAGTGATGTTACCTAAGATTTCACAGCTCCTATGAAAGAAAAAAAAGTCGCGTTTTAATATTGTCGCCAGACTTGAAGGGTGAACTTTACTGGCGTGCTTTAGCCAAAAGATGGTATACTAGGTACACTAAATGATAAACCAATATGATATACAATAATGGTAAAATCGGTATATCAAACGATAAACCTGGTATATCTAATGATAAACCTGGTATATCTAATGATAAACTTGGTATATATCCAATAATAAACCGGTATTTCGAGAGATAAACTTAGTATATCCACAAAACTTGGTATTTCGAGTGACAAACTTGGTATATCAAACGGTAAACTTGGTGCATAAAGACGATAATTTTTGTATTTCGAGTGATAAACTTGGTACTTCGAGTAAAAAAGTTGGTATATCTGTGATAAACTTGGTATTTTAAGTGATAAACTTGGTTTTTGGAGCTACAAACTTCGTGTTTCGAGTGATAAACTTGGCATATCAAGGATAAACTTGGTATATCAAGGATAAACTTAGTAAATGGTAAACTTAAAAAGTTTATTACATTAATTTCATTTCAGTGAGAGAACTTTAAAAAGAACTAATAGCTATCAGGGACGGTTTACAAGAAAACAAAATATCATCATGTTGTTTAAAAACAGGTTCTATCGCCATTGAAATAAATGGTAATTGTACAGTCGAGCAATGAAACAAGTGATTACATGCTGAATTTTATGCTTGGTTTAATTAATTGAACGATAACGAAAAAAGTGTAAAAATGAAATGCAGCTCTTTTCTAAACACCTCACAAAAAATAAATAAATAAAATAAAAACGCTGGGCTCACTCAGTCAGTTGTTGATTTTGTCCAATGATGGTCGCCACATACTTCATCATAGATTTTATTTGCTTGAATTCATTCTTCTTTGGCTCGTTGTCCAACGGATGTGCTTCCGACAGAGCTTCCAAATGTCTCAAATAATGCGGAATAATTGCTGACAGTACGAACATCATCTGCAGAGCTCTACTCGACTCCGATTTGTACGCGATTATGGTCAACGCTAGTCTGATGCTAAGATCGATTTTTCCGGATCGGTTTGTGTCGTCCACTAGACAGTCATCCTGTAGCGAATAAAAGTAATGTTAAAAAGTCTAAAATTGTGTCGTCCACCAGACAGTCATCCTGTAGCAAATAAAAGTAATGTTAGAAAGTCTAAAATTGTGTCGTCCACCAGACAGTCATCCTGTAGCAAATAAAAGTAATGTTAGAAAGTCTAAAATTACGACAAAAGGTACATATTATTTTTTGACAAGTTAAATAAAGAAGAAGCACAACTCTCTTGTTTTAAAATAACATCAAAAGGGCGTTTCTTCGAAGGGCGGGTAAACACAACATTAGAAATTGATCTTGAGGTCTTTTTTAACAATAATTACCAAAAAAATGTTTAAAAGTAATCGTACATAAGGCTTGATGGGCTTTTCTGCCCTCACCAAACTCATTATGTCCAAAGTGTCGGGTACATCTCGTTCTAAAGATTCAACCAAGTTGAACAAGCAATGTGAAGGCACCTAAAATAAACAAACAGAACTACACTGTAACTTTACTTTTTTTTGTCTCAATGGACTTGTTTATGTTTCTTGGTAGTAAACTTGTGTTGTTCCAGCGTGAGATTGCCTACCTAATTTCCACATAAACAGAAAGTAGAGACGTGGCCTAACGAAAAATTAACATACTGGCTTCACTTACCATGTCAAACTGCTGTTCAATACTAACGTCGAGCATATCTTCTGTCAACAAAATAGGAGCAGCGCTTGAAAACATCTAAACAGGTGATATTTCAATGTACATCGGTATGTTAGGATGAAATCCTTAGAGATGTTATGATAGTATTCACAAGACAAAATTATTCCCTATAAGCTTAGAAAGAAGACTGTGTGACATCATCCTCTGCAAGCGAACGGCATTGACGATTGAACTCAACCTGTATGTATATGATGTATATATAAGGGTTGTTGTAAATTGAGAAAAAAAAAACAGGCAAAACTTGTCAAATTACTTACATAAAATCATGTAACGGTGTATAATTGCTACCAGCAAATATACACATTAAAAAGAACAGAAAGGTTTACACGAACCTGCAATATGAACTGACTTTGGTGAAAATTATAAAACTGTAAGACAGTAAACTAAAAAAAGAAAAAGAAAACTTAATGAATGGAGCAAGAAAAATTATTTGTTACTTTCTATTCAAAGGAACCTTGATGTTGAAGTTCTAAAAGTTGGAAGCAATATTGGAACCTAAGATTTGACCTAAAAATTAGTATCCTCCAGGTTCATCAACCTTATCAGATATTTGTAGGCTTTAATGGAGATAGTAGTTTCTTTATATCATATCAACATTGCGGGAACAGTAGAAAATATAGAGATATGTAAATAATAGGTATACAATAATAGGTAAAATGATAGATAATTATGGAGACTTCTAAATGCTTCAAAATATCAGTTTCCTTCACTGCTCAGAATTCTATAAGATCTTCTTGTTCATTAAACGGAAGCACCATCGATAACCTGGTGACCCCAAACATTTTAACTATTTAAAGAATTCGTTTCTTAATACATGCCACTATAATACTACCTACCTCAATGGCTTCTTTTACCAAAGTATTATCTTCGTGATGTGAATATACCTTTAGTAGTGTTGGTAGTATCTCTTGGTAGCTGTACAAGTAAAGCAATAAATTTCATAACATAACTTTATACTTCGTCGGTATCATATGTTAAGTGGATAGAAGGATTCTTAAAGAAAAAAGGGCTTCACCAGACAGGCCTGCATGAATACTTAATTTTATGAATGACAAGGCTTTTGCTATCCCTTGAAACAACCTTCAAATGTGCTAAACCTCATTTATAAAATTTTGCTAAAATCAGCAATTGTTGCAAAACCTCAAAAAATCTTTGAAAACACGTACTCTACTGTAGTTCAATACGAGACATTGTAAGCAATTTTTGCATAATATTTTCTTCTTTGAGTGCTCGATATTCAACATAACATTAGAAAAATGCTGAAAGCATGACGCTAATCAAAAAATATTTTGTCATGACAATTCTAGAGATCGCAAAAAAATTTAATAAAGCGTAAATGAAAAATATTTAATGTAGCAATCTTTAGTCACACTGAAATTTAATAAAAGTTATTTGGCAATGTTAGTAATCCCCCCTCTCTCCGCACCAGGAAGGGTAAAGCATTTTTAACATAGTCACTCTGCACAGGTATCCACTACGTACCACACCAATTTTACAAACATTAACACAATTGGTATGCTTAATTAGTAAAGTAGTTATAACACAACAGAAAATACAGCAACAAAAATCCAGTGAACTTACGCATCAAGGGCAAATATTTTCCCATAACACATCACAATGTTTATTAAAGCAGCAAGACATGAACGCAAGATGGTGACGTCTTCACAATGCAGAAGTAATGCACCGTTGACTGGGTCAAGGAACAGTCCTATCATTTCTTCGCCATAGTGAGTAGCTTCAGATAAATGTGTCAAAAGTGACCAAATGAACTGAAAAGCAAAACGGCTTATAAGTTTTTGCATTTTCTCTAATTTGAAAGGTCTCTTTGTTTAAATAATTACACACAGTAACTTAACAGACTACACCACCTAACAACCCTAACAACCTAGCTTTTCTTAGAGTAAAGGGAGATGATGACAATACGTAGATAAGGTCTCTGTGATCCACGAGAAGAGTGTTAGCAGTGTCTAATATTTTAGTAGTAAAAAAAACGATATTACATGAAATAAATTATTGCAACACAGTCGTATTTTGTATCAATGATACAAAATTAATCCAAATATTAGCACAAATGCTACGAAGGTTCGACAAACAAACAATTTTGCTGGCTCAACAAACTTAATAAACTTAGAAACCATACCTTAACCCAATAGTCTTTAAAGGTGACATCCAAATAGAAAAGCTCCTATATAAAAAATAAAATATTAAGTAAGATAAAACAAACAAAAATGAGAATAGAAATCATAATAATTTTTACTCACTAAGCCGAGCTCATCTCCCATACACAAATCAAATTCGATATCAATAGCTTTCTTCGGGAATGAGACTTGCTGGAACAACTCCGAATAGAGAAACGTGACATGTTTCTGAAAAAATAACCATGATAGTAATATTTTCAAATATAAGTCTCCTCAACTCCTCCTTATTATAAACAATCTAGGGGTAGGTTAAAGTCTTAAAATGTTCACTGACCCATAGCCTTCTATGATCATACTATTTAGTCTTTAGATCCCGCCGAGATGGGTCTCTTCAAATTTTGGTGAATGCTACGACCACGTTTTTGGTTTTTTTTGCATCATCCAGAAGTATTATGTAAAGGGCATTATATAAATCATGCATAGAATACAAAATCAATCGCAAGGTTAAACCATCCAAAAACCTAAGAACTGGCCGCATCAACTTTCCATATCACATAGCATGTGTCATTTTATTCGTAACTAGACCTACACATGCAGTTTAAGTTCACTTGCCAATGTTTAGAATACACTTATATGCTTCGGTAAATTGGGTCATGATGTTACCTAACCTTCATTTTTTCTATTAGACGAACAATTCTCAATTGAAAAAAATAGTGGACATTGCCAATCAAGCATTTATTTTCCCCAAGGACTAACGAAATTTTCTCTATTATCTAGCTGATGGATCTTATGGGTACAAAGGTTAAAGATATTTTTGTCGAACTTATTTTGCAGATAATCAGGCCGAAGATGCCTTATTTGGCAGAATATATTTTTGTGGTTGACTGATTTTAAAAGTCTTGTGGAATTTATTTAGGTATTTGGGTCAAATTCGCAAAAAAAAATTATGCAAAGAGTTATTCAGTTCTCAAAACCTACCTCACTTCAGCTATTCCTGACATTCACTTATTGCAATTGCATTTTGATTTTTTTCGTTGAAGTATGGAACAATAAACCATACGTCGAAAATAAAATTACGAATATTTGCTTTGGTATATTTCCTCGCAAGGACTTAAAAATGGCGAGTTAAAACACAAGATAATAACCTAAACTATTTGATCAATGTTATGAAGAATTGAAGTCAGGAAAGCAGACATATAACTTTAAAATTTTTCCTCCAGAAGCCATCATTGGTCGTCCTCAGGAAGACTCTTAAGGAAACTATAAATTTAGCCAACATCCTGTGATAACATTTAAATCTTAAAATTGTTTTGCTGATATCAAGGTGCCTTATTTTCCCTGTCAGACATTTACAGGCATGCAGTATAGACTGTTAGGACTTCTAGGACGTATATTGTTTACCTGACACGCATTCCCAAAGCCTAATAGCTGCAGAGTGTTGTATAAGAATATTAAAAATTGTCGAAAAATTCTACTATTATCTATAAGGTTAGAGTTAGAAATATTAACCCTATCACATCTGGGTAAGGAAAGCAGCAGAAGGACGTCATTTGGATCAAAAATGATCAATTTCGCTAGATTAATATTTAAATCTATTCTGCATTTTATTCCTAGTACCCATATATTATGTCCTTAAAAACTCCTATGGTGACCTCGTGACGAACATACATGAACAAACGCAACTTTTAAAACACTCTTACATTAATGCCAGAAATCAGTTTGTTTGAAGTTTCTTAATTTTTAGATGTTCTACTTACCAATGGATATGACTAGTTAGAGCTAGCCTTACCTTCAATAGGAATGAGAATATGATTAATTTAAAAATTGAAATTATTACAGAATGAACAAATACATAAATTACCTTATTTGGCAACTTTTCAAAGATTTTCGACGTGAACATAAGTTGATTAATCTGAAGCAATTTGTTCGTCACAGCCTATATCATTAGGAAAAAGAAGTCAAATTCTAAAGTAATTCTAAGGCATTGTAATGAAAAAACTTTAGAGCACTAAGGAAAGTCAGTTTAAATGCAATTTAGAACACAATAGCACCACCTAGTTATGCCTGACAGTTAAGATTATACATAGTATGAACCCCTGCCCCAACAAATAGCAATTCTATGGAACAAACCCTGTTTCTCCTTCCCTTCAAAAAAACTCTTATAAATCTCCTGGTTAGCACAAATTCACATCAGAACTTTTTATTTCGTTTCTTAAGGTTCATTATATCAAGAGTTCATTGTAGTTAGAAAACCTATACACATGACATTTTAATGTTTTGCAAATGTGCATGAGCTCTTTAGCTACGTGAAATCTTGCAACAAAGATATAGATATTAACAAAAAAATGAAATTTCTGAAATTTAAACCTGTGTATGCCATTAAAATACTGTTTGATAAAGTTAATTGAATCGTTGTTCAGTAAAGAATTTTACCTGTTGCTGACGTTTACTGAATGCATGCTCTTCACTCATCTCTTCCAGTTTTAACGAGGGTGATGGGTATCCTCTTTTGAAGACGTAAACATCTCGAATCTTATTATTGTTTTCCATAATCGCACCTGCACAGAAGTTTTATATGTCAATATTATATCTTTCATTTTTAAAAAGAGAAAAAAGAAGAAGCTATTTTGACTTTGCTGATGAAAAAACAACCAAAAAACATAAGCTTTAAAAAAATAAAGCTTTTTCAAGAAAAATGGTACAGATTTTAACTTGTATTAGAAAGCCACGTCTTTTTAAGTATATTCCTCTCATTTGTGTTCAAATAACGCAGAAACAGTGTTAACATTAAATGCGAATTGACATCAAGTAAATAGGGTGGCTTTTGTAACACAATAACTACATGTTTCTTTCTATACTTTTTAAAAAATACTATATACTTGCATTTTTCATTGAAATATGATTGTGGACTAATTCCACATTCTATATCTCAAACACTCACAATTCCATAGGGCGTATATATATAATAGTAGCAAAATTTTTAAATGTTTTGTGTACGGATTAAGATAGCTGTAAAAGGCTTACACTAGCCAATTGTAAGCTAAAGTGTTCACAATATTTAAAGCAAGTTGTATCTAAAATATTTTAATACTCCTAAGGAACGCAAAAAAGGTTTTTTCAAAGGGATATACCAATCTCCACAAAATATTTTAAGACAAGGTAGTACATTTTAGGCAATTATAGGCAATTTCTACACTAGGATTCAGCAATTTAAAGTAGTTAATGTTCACAACTGACTTAGGATCTTCACCATGGCCATGTTTCTTAAATTTTGGGGCGTTTATGTGCCCTGAGGTGGGTTATTCTGCAGAGCAGACATTTTACAAAGTGCAAAAAGTGCAATTTAAACGCTGCTTAATTAACCTACGCATCTGAAAATGTAAGAATTTGTGTCTTGACGCTCTTTGCCAATTTCTAAAATGCCAAAAAAGTCCAACTGCCTCAAAATTTTGATGGGGTACCGAGTTTTCTACAAAATATTTCTTGACAAATTTCAAAATAGTACCTCATTGCCATGGTAACAAAGAAGATAATGAAAAATATCTAGTACTAGTCGATAAGGCACGTGGAAAAATCCACTTAGGCAGGAGGGACAATGTAAAAATTGGTTATTTTAGACCTTTTGCTGATATCAGCAGTGCATATGCAAAAACAAATTGACGAATTTCAGTTTATCAGTTGTCTCTATAGTGTAGAGCTCGACACGCTCATGAAGAGAATGTATGTGATCATGTGATTTTGAGTAACAGTTAATAATATATGAGGGTATAAAATTATGCTGACGTCAGCAAAGATCCGCGAAAATACACAAAATTATTTTTTAACGGACTCGGGAACCCAGGTTTGGGAAAATTACCGAAATTTGTCCTAGATGGTCCCTAGTTACCCATGCGGTGAAAAATCATTGACGTCACCACCTTGTTTCCAAGTTATTTGGCCTCAAAGTTTTAAGTGCACTGTAATGGCTTCATTAATTTAATATAGGATATTGACGTTAAATTAGTGTTATTCACGTTGTGCCGTAACGTCATAAAATTTAACATTTGAGACATCGGTGACTTCAAGAAAATTTCGGCGACATCAAAGGAAAATGACGATATCCACTATGACCGTCACATACACTCCGTATTATTATAAAAGACTAGTCGATAAAGCCCGTGGAAAAATCCACAGAGGCAGGATAAAAATGAAAAAGAAGCGTTATTTGAATTTTGATGACGTCAGCAACCCATCCACAAAAAAAAATCAAAAGTTTGTTTTCACATTGCCTTTATTGTGTAGAGCTTAAGGCGCTGATCAAGAAAATGTTTATGATCATGTGCTTTTGATGAGCGGTTAATGAGATAATAGGGTTTAAAAATTTTGCTGACGTCAGCAATGGCCTGTCAAAACCTCCAAAATTTTCTTTCGAAATTTGTATACCCGTTGCCTTCATCTTATAGATCTCAAAACGCTTATCAAGAAAGTGTATAGGATCATATCTTTTCATACCGATAAAGACCCGTGGAAAAATCCACTTAGGCAATAGGACATTGAAAAAGTTGAATGTTTAAGACGTTTTGCTGACGTCAGCATTGCAAATCCAAATTGGCGAAATTTAGTTTATTCGTTGCCTGTAACGTTTAGAGGTTGAAACGCTGATCAAAATAATGTATAGCATCATATCTTTTCTACGAACAACTAAGGACATATAAGGGTTTAAAAAATTATGCTGACGTCAGCAATGGCCCGTTAAAACGCGAAAAAATTTTTTCAGAAATTTATATCCCTGTTACCTTCATCGTATAGACCTTGAAACGATGATCAAGAAAATGTATAGGATCATGTACTTTTGACAAATGGTTGCAGAGATGGTTGGGGTTTAAAGGTTTTTTGATGGCGTCATCAACCCGTCCATTCCGAAACGGATTTGGGGACCAAGGTTTGGGAACCTTACCCAAATTGGTCCTAGGTGGTCCCTAGTTAACCACGCGGTGAAAAATCATTTACGTCACCACTTCGTTTCCAAGTTATTTGTCCTCAAAATTTTAGGTACACTATAATGGCTTCATTAATTTAAAATATAAGATATTGACATTAAAGTAGTGTTATTGACGTCGCGCCGTAACGTCAGAAAATTTAACATATTAGACATAAATTTTTCAGCAACATCAAAGGAAAATAAACACATCAACTTTGCCTGTCACAGACAGACGGACACTCTCCGTATTATTATATAGATTTGGCTGCATAAATCTAGCTTTTGCTTAAGCTACTTATTTAGAATTGCAGTATTTATATAAATATAATAAATTTGTCCTATTGCAAGATAAACATGTTTTTAAAAACGAAACAACAGAAAGTTACTACTTTAAAAATAATAATGGATGTCAGCATAATACGATTTTTTGTTACCTTAAGGTTATAAATTTTCGTAACAATTAATTTATGCATGGTGTATCAAACTTTTGCAAAAATTTCCAATTTTAGTGTCATTTTAGTGAAAATTGAACCAATAAGTATTGTGAATGACAGTAAAAGTTTACTATGTATGAATCATAGAAATACGGGAGCAAAAAATGATTCCGTACATTATGAAAATAGGACAAACTTTGATTAAAAAACCTTAATAAAGATAATATGCGACTATATAAGGGAAGGAACAAAATGAATCAGCTATTTTTTCCTGGGAATCTTCACAGCAAGTATAACCTGTATTAACAGGCCTCTTTCCAAAATAATTTAAAAGATGTTAATCATCTAAATTAACTGGTTAGGTACATAAACAAAATATTTCGTAACGTTGGAGCTTGAAATTTATGTCTTAAACTTCATATCAAAATATATTCATATGCAATTTATGTACGTTAATAATGTCATTGCTAAATAAGTAAATAAAGCTCTGTAATCGATTTTATTCCCTCCCTTCTGCTTCATTGTTTGTTTACAGCACGCTGCTGCTTTTAAATTTCTAATACTTGCTTTAGAGCACGTGACTATGTCTATTGTTTTATTAAGAGATCCCCACCACTGACATCAGACCTTCATCCCTATATATCTTTGCATATTATCTTTCAATTATATGTAAGAAATTGTCCTTACATGAGTAACTGCAGTACAAACTGTGTTTTTAATCTGGATAGTGAAAACTTGATTGTAAGGAAGCAGGAAGTATTATTCTGTTTTAAAATTTCGTAAATTTATATCTATATTATAATTACTATAAAAACTTTTTGTAAAATATAGCCTATGTCAAAGATATAACTTGGGTTTTAATAAAGGAATTAATGAAGCCTAAAAAATACATTACCAAGAAACAAAATTAACCACACACGACGAGCAACAGATTTGCTGTATAAAAAGGCTAATAAATTTCATTCATATTTCTACCTGAGTGTTTGTCCACCAACCAGACATCACTTTCAATCTCAAAGATTCCTTTACTTTGTGTCAGCAGCTCCTTAAATGTCATTTCCTGGTAAGAAAGGGATAAACATAATTACATTTCCAAATTTTAGAGTGAGCATTAATTGGACAGGTGGGCATTACAAAGAGAATGGGTAATAATTAAAAATTAAAATCAGATTATGTTTCTCCACTACTCAAAAACTAATGAAACAGGTGTAAACTCAACTGACCAAAAACAATTTATATCACTAAATGCAAAATGTAAAAAATATATATTCGGAGAATTAAAAAATTTCTTTCATGACAAAATCCAATTATATTAAAGACCTGGAACGAAGATAGGGGTTATTTAAGGGGATATTTAAAGACTGAGCATTAAAAAAGTTGTTAATAGACTTTAAAAAAAATGTTTTGGGACATAGGGGAGACATTATTAGAGACTGGTGTTGAAATGACAGTGGACATTAAATAGAGAATTTAAAATACTTGTAAAATAACAGATTTTTAAGTTTAATACTGAAATGTCAAGAATGGAAATTGTGTTTGTACGTTACTATCCATAAAATAATAGAGAAGTCAAAATAACACATTTACTTCAAAAATGTTTAATCTTTCTTTCGATGTATAGACAACTGAAACTTCCTAAAATAAATAAAATAAATAATTCTATATGACAAGAGTTATTACATATTGTGAAGACACTATTTCCACCCATGAGCTAATATTGTGGCTACATGAGAATTGACTATGTGAGTAATAATTACCCAGACACACTTAAAAGCACATTTTTGTGGTTATTAGAAAACACAATATGAGATTGAGGATCAGTATGGCCTATATCCCTACAAGTTCGAGTGTGTGAAAATATTAAAAAACTTTTTGACTTCTGGTTATTTTTTTATTATTACTTTTGGATTAGCACAGTTAAATTAGTATTTGTGTAAAGTTCCATTATTATTATGGTATTGATCAAATCATTTTTTGTCAAAAAATTCAAGCAAAACTGCAGCACATCATCGAGAATAACTTCAACAAGTGTCTATTCATGTTCATATGCAACCTTGAATATATTTTTTCAAAAACTGTGACCATAATTAAGCTATTATTTTGTATACAAAAAATCATCATCATAGCAGTTTAAATAGAAATGTCCATGACCCCTCGGTTTTCTAAAAGTTAAACAGTTTCAATAATTCTTAAATTGAATAGAAAAATCTGATTAAAATGACACAGAAACATAAGGCATTTGCAGTACATCAAGGTTAAAAGAACAAAAGAAATACATAATTGCCTTGATTATTATGTTTAAAAAAATTGCCTTGATTATTATGTTTAAAAAAATTGCCTTGTGTATTCAAGAGGAAAAGAAATGGTTGCCAACACTGCATCAAACCATTTTGAAGATTATCAGACCTATATCATTCTACAGTATCGAACATCGCAAAGCTGGCTTTCAGAAAATATGAAGTCATAAAGGTCATCCTATGCTTCGTAGGTCAATCTAACCTGTCCTATAAAATAAAAATAATGAAAAAACGATCTACATACTGTTGTGCATGCCACATTTGCAGTGACCATTAGAATGTTCTAAAGAAACAATTGAAGCATTAAAGTAGACATTTACGCAGTTCACTTTTTTTTCGCTTCCAACATTAGTTTATGGCAGGTCAGTGATATTTATACAATTTATCGGAAGCATATCTGAGGAAAAGCATAAACCAAAAACAAGAGAAAGGTTTAAGTAAGGTGAAAATTAATACCTACTGTTATTACCCACTTCAAATGACAGTAACATAATAAAAAAAACACAACACAACACAACATTTTTTTGTTTTTGTTTTGACCAATCATAATAATTTTTAATCAAAACTGTTGTTCAAAAGCCATCGCTTGTAGTCCAGGTAATATTATGTTGTCATTTATGCTAAGAAAATCGACATTAGTTGTAGCACAAGTTATGCTTTTTCCTCTGAAACACCTTTTTCCCTGTTTATTCCAAGATTATTTTGGGATTTACAAACATGGTCCATTTTTTCAAATTTACGCTATACATGATGCATCTCAAGTTTGTGCCAAAGCAAATCAGTCTAATATCAAGGTGTCCACTTAAAAAGTTGACAATTAGCCAAAAATTCCGACATTTTTAAAATTCTTCCCTACTTTTTTCTGTAGTTAAAGCTCATTTTCCTGACATTTCGTAAAAAACTATCAAAAAATTAATAAAAACAAATGATAAAAATAACAAAATGTAGATTACTCACGTCAATATGTTCCCGTCGCAAACTCTGTTTCAAATCCCCGAAGTAGACATTGTCAACACTAGGAACAATCTACAAAATAAACGAACAAAAGTAAATATCTAAAACTAGAAAAACACAAATAACATATTTGTATTAAACTTGGTTCTTGCTATGGGCTAACAATAAGCTAACCACAGTGTGCATAATTTGTTACCTGATTTAAGATCTCAACAAGACTTTTGTAAGGTTTAAGTGTACATCATGAAAACTGACAAAAACCTTAATTTTGAAGAATCAAAATGCTGAGTTTTGCAAAGCACAAATACTTATTCTAATCTAATAATCTGTACCTGCCACAGAAGAGGAAATATAGCAGCAATCCGTTCTTGTGTTCCAGGTATATTGAGACGATCATGATATACAATAACACCAACCTAAAACGAAGGTTAGTTCATGACAAAAACAATTTACATGGATTTCATTATAGTTCTATGATCATGGACGAAACATTTGTAGTCACAAATAACTACACAGGCTATTTCTATTTTAAATTCATGCATTGAATTGTTGAAGTTCAGAAAGGATCTTAAGTTATTTGGTTAAATTCATACTTATGCTAAATGTTGCTGATGTCATAGATGGATTGTTTTAATTCCAACGAAAACAACTTTCCTAACAATAATCAGGTAAAGCCTTTCTAATTCAATTTATTTCACAAGAATTTTGTTAACATGTCAGCATTCGTCTCAGCAATTTTTGCAGAGTGCAGAAGCGAATTAAAAAGGCTGCTGTATTACTTCTAATACCACTAAGGCCAAAAAAGGACGATTTTATGGGTTTGAAAACTAATTTTTTATTATCATAGATCAACTGTTTAGAGGAGTTGGTAATAAAAAAGCGAACCCGTTCTTCTTTTGTCACATGCGTGTTCATATAAAATAAAAATAACATAATTTCTAACCTTTTTACACTAAACTGAAAATGCTGCATGCAACAAATCGGTCACAAAGGAAAACACTTACTAAGTTGTTAAGGAGTTGTTGTGCTGCATATGGAGGTAGCTCAGGTATGTACATCAGCAGTTTCCGCAACAGTAAAATCAACTCATCCTAAATATTAAATATCATTTTATATTAACAATCTTATATACGTGAAAAACACAACGTAATTTAAGAAGAAAAAACATAGCAACGTGTTTCAAGAAGTCAAGTTTCTTTATAATTAAATAATAATTTAAAAATAATAATTTTACCTGTTTGCTTATTCGTGTAATCTTTTCATAAAATCTTCGAAAAAAAGTATCGGAATCATCAACCAGACATTTCCAAATAACATGACGTGATAAACTTCCAACTATAATTGAATAAAACACAAAAAAATTACTGTTAATAGTAACAATTTTAACAATTTTAATTTTTGAGATTATAATTAATATAGTGAATATACATCTAAACCATTACAATATCCTTCAACAGACAATTTGTAGCATTGGAATAGACCTTAACAGATCTAACACATCCACCAACTTAGGAATTTTAGGTGGAAACAAACCGGTTTGTCCATTTGTTGTGGCTATGGCAGTATCGTCAAGCAAATGAATCAAGTGGGAAAAACCATGATTCATTGATGGTGGAAAAAATGGCTGCATCATATGATCATTTTGGACAACAGGTTGATCTAACAAAGAAATATGTACCTATTTAACACATAGGACTAGCTTGTACAGCTTGTACTAATTACAAAATACATAATTTTAGGATGACTATGCACATTTATAGATAAGATGTCTTATGTATTCAGGGAATAAATTCTACCAAGCACTTAATTAGCGATTTTTGAAACCAGCCAGAAGTACAAACCTTCATCATCTTTCACTACACTCTCAACAGAAGCTTGGTAAGAAAATGGTATTGATGTCAAAAAGTATTTCTCCCTCAGCTTCTTTAACTTCTTTGCACGTTTTTTAGCTTTCACTTCCTTCTGTTGCTCACTATCCAAATAGTAAAACTCATCTTCATCATCTGATAAATCAAGATCTTGATGTACGTTAGAGTCAGCAACCCAAGCAGCATCTGGTACCGGTTCAGGCAATAGACCCAATGGACGAGATGGTAATGTGTAGTCACGTCGTGGAAACGGAATCTAGAACAAAACCAATATAATACGTACCAATATAATATTATTAGACATTCATTAAAAATTCTTTTTCTTTTTCTCTATTCTTTAAATAACACTCCTGTACCCAATTGTTTTTAAAACTGTGGATTATTTCATGATGAATATATTTCATGCCTCTGTCACTGCACTAAAAAACTTATGACATGCTAGTTCATCAATATCCATAAGCTTACACGTAATGTTGCTTTAGCAGAATCTTCCAGGTGTTGATAAACTTGATACTGGCAATCCCACAACACACCAAACCTATGAAACATAAGACAGTTCTTACAGTGAAACATTGATAAGCGAACAACTTATCTATCTTGCTGGTATATAAATAGTTATTTTTTCCAGAAAGCTTTAAAATCCAACTTGTGCTGAAACATGCATAAGTTATTGCCACACAAGTCCATTTGAACTTTCGCTAAAAAAACAAGCTGAAATTTTAGATTTTTTAAGGATATGGTATTGTATATTTTTAATTACTTTGTATAATAGTTTAGTTGAATTTTATTTAGACTAAATAAGCAAGCATACAATATTAATGTTCATCCTCCTTTTATTTAAATATGCCAACAACGGGTAGGTTTTGCTTGCCTAAGATGATCAGACTTTCTAAATTAAATCCTGCAATGAAATTACCAAATTACGGTTGTGTGATCATTAAGAAAAGGGTTTGTAACTGTTTTGGGGAAACGTAACGTACCTTCAAAGTAGAACATGCTTATAAGAGCTGCATGTTATATATATCTTAAACCGACATATTTACTTCAATTTTAAACAGGAATTTCATGTGATAACGTTAATAAAAAATGTTGCTTCTTAATTATTTTTTAATGTTTACGGTAAAAATATTGACAAAAGAAAAATGTTTTTTTCTTAAATATTCTTTATGGTAATACACAAAAGAATAAATAGCTGAGTATTCACAACGCATTATTAAATAACCCGTTTTTTAAAACAAAATAAACTGCATCAAACCAATTTTGAATATTCTTAATACACCTTTATTAATACTTTGTTAAAAATAGGATCTATTAGTACTGTAACAATCGAATAAGAAACGAGCATAGGTTTGCATGGTATTGGCTTTTTAAAAAAATAAACAGTTTATATTTTAAATGTGTTTTAATCATGTCGTTTGTTTTGAGCATAAGTAAAATAGCAACAATAAAGAAATTAGACTTTCTTTTTAGACTTTTAGACACGGAGTTACGTAGCTTTATTGAGGTACGTCCAAAGACTTGCCAATATAGGGTCAGATTTTAAGCTTTGGAGAGTGGTGGTGTGAGAACACAACAAGCTATTCCACATTGAAACATGACACTACCATTAACAAAACAATCAAGAAATACTTTTATAATTTTAGGCACAAATTGAATAAATACCTCTGAATAGCATTAGCACGATTGTGAGCATCTATTGATGTAAGTTCACGAGTCAAGAAATTCGAGATCGAAGCCTCTAACCGTATACCAGACACCAAAAATAAACTTGCTAAAATAATACAAAAATGTGATGGTTAACACATACAAACAAAGAACTATTGAGTTATTCTCCGTGTCACAAAGAATATAGGAAGAATGTAAATCTTCTCCACCTCCAAAAGGAACTAACATGTAAAACAAAATTATTCACTGCTACTAACCAGCTGCAGCTCTAAGCTGTTGACAAGGATAAAGTAAAACCTCCCAAGAAGCCGCCATTGTTTCCCCAAGCTGCTGATTCTCCATAACAAATGCCCCTTTGCATAATACTGAAAATGGAAGTTGCATTAAAATGCCAACCTAAAAATAAGAAAGTATAGAAAGCAAACCAGAAATCAAAACAGCTTTCACTTGTATGGATAAATTTCTAGCAAGTCAATGAAGATATGTAATGCTGTGTTTGCAAATAGCAAAATTTGATCTAAAAATCATCTGATGGTCAGTGACATTTTATTTTTATGCTTTTGAGTCTTATAACATTCCAAAAGATGCACTTACACAATGACAGACATACTTACTCTTTCAACAAGATAATTGTAGACAGGGTCTACTTTAGCCTCAGATGATATGTTTTCATTCTGATAATTTTCTATGACTTGATGGTTGTGATAATCATATATTGTTTTTAAAGCATCAACTAACTGAAAACAAGATTTGAGCTGTCCAACTGGGCAGTTGTCAGCACATTTATCACCACCATGAGCACACAAGAAATCAATAGATTTATTCATTTGCATCATAACGTTCAGCCATGGAAAATCAAGCATTTCTTCGGGTAACTCATCTTGGTCTTCTGCAAACATTGTTGTTAGACTGGCCTGTCGGTCAAATGAGGGTCTCGAGATCTTACGTGAAAATTTCCGAGCTACTTTTGGACTTTTCTTTGTTAAATAAGCAATACTCTGATTTCTACGAACTCTGGACGGACTTTGTGGTACTGTTTCATCTTTGGAAACTGGCATCGGAGATGTAAGCATGTATCCTACAGAGCTTTTTCGTCTTTGAATTTTTTTAGCAAGTGCAGTGGCAATTGAATGTTTTTTGCGATTACCACTTAAGGTAAGGGAAACATTTGTGTGAGTTCTTGATCGAGGTGAAGATGCATCCAATGAGGACATGTGTATTTGAACTGACGATACAAATGTTTCTCTCAGAAATGCAGTAATTTCAAGTAACAACTGGCAAGCAACTAATCTGAGAGCTGGTGGGCAGGCAGATGAAACAACTGACAGATTGCCTAAAATGACATACATCTCTTAATTTTTAAGTTACTGAATAATGACAAAATTTTACCTGCACATTTAATATGTTAATGAGTGACAGAAAGGATAAAAAATTGAACTTGAACATACCCTGGTACATCAGTTCAACCTGTTGATCATTTTTATATTTCTTATGATCGTGAACCCTCTCCTGCAGCAAAATATCTTCTAGCTTTCTACCAATAACAACACCCCACTTGTGAAACAAAAGCCCAGCACGGTGTTTCATGCCATTTAAAAGATTGTAGTCAGGAAGACCCTTTCGAGCTGGTCCTTGCTGAGAGAATTGTATCAAAGATGGCCATTCTCCATTGTTACATTGATGGACAAAATGTGCTAGTTCCAGCAAATAAGCAGAACGAGCAACAATGGGTGCTTCCTAGAAAAAAAATACAAAAAAAGATTTATTGGTCTCAATTAAAATCTGATTTACATGAAATTAAATCACTGAAAATAAATCTCAAGGAAAGACAAAAAAAAATTTGAATTTTTTTTTTTTAATTTTTTTACAGGAATAAATTTAAACGCAGCGCCAAAATCCTCAAAATTCACAGAGTCAGGTGGTACAAACAGTTATCTAACACAATTTGCTACAAAATGTTTTGTCTCACATTTCGCATTTGATTTGATTTTGCATATGAACGAACAAACAAAGAAACAAACCAGGTCAAGCATAGCAGCCACCACTGCTTCTTCAGGTGCTAATCCAGGAGGTGTTACATCCAGTAAACACCTAAACTGTTTAAGACCATCATATAATCCCTTCGAATTTATCAACTTTCCTCTTACTCCATGGGGTTGTGCATTAGATCCATGAGTATCCTTTTTTGAAACAAGGCCAAAGTCTTTCACTTTACTACTACCTTTGCTTGTGTAGCGTGGAAGGCTACCAGTCGTGTTCTCAACCATGTAATTGGAACGTCCAGCAAATGCAGGTAGTGTACTAGACGTATCTGCATAACTACCTTCTGGTGTTTCCATTACATTATCAATGGTAACACTTTTTTGAAGCCATGGTCCAAACCAGTTCTAAAAACAAAACAGCAAAACATGTTCTTTAAGCATTCATTGCAAAAAATCAGAAATTCAGCCAGCAAGTAATAAATATTGTGCAACAGAATTTAGCCAATCACAGCCAAAAAACTAAGCCTAAAAAAACACTAAGATAAATAATTTAGGGCTTTGATACAGTATTTTTTATTCAAGAACAAGAGAAAGAGGAAGAAATTTAGGATGAAAATGAGACTAGTGAGATAATTGCAACATTCAGGTGCTTGCATACACTTTTACTTAAATTTTTTGTGGCGCATTTTTAAAGTCTATTGTTATCACTTGCAGCTTAAAAACGTTACCTTTTTATGCTTACTCTTCGCACTCTTTCCCTCGTAAGAATTTGAAGAAGGTTCCGGAACTGATCCAGCTATTTCCGGAACTACTTTCTCTGGCACCACTTGAGAATTTGCAGTATCACTTTCTTTTGATTTATCAAATGAGTTCAACAAACCTGACATAACAATTTTGCGAAATATAAGAGGATGGCGTATCTGTATGTACCGTGTGAATTGAACAAAAGCAATGAAGCAATCCTAAAGGGAAAGAGAAGTATTAATTTCAAATTATAACAGATATTAAAAACATAAAGGCTTAGCAGTGTCTATTACATGATGAACATATAAGCATAAGTCCTTACATTATACTGATTGTATTACTTAGGTGTATTACGTGCAAAAGGTAAAAAAAAAAGCAAAACTTAAGGATTACAAACATAATGTTAAGAACTTTATAAATAATGCTTTCAAATTTGGTCAGATTTTTTAAAATATGTTTATGCAACAGGTAGATTAACTGTTTTTATTCAAAAAACATTGAGAAATAGGAATGCAGAAAGTGTGTACAAATAAAGATGTGTACATGCCTGTACTTATATCTACTTTAATTTGTAACTTCCACTATATGCATTTTTTAATGTATCATTTTTGCACTGATAGGTGTACAGCAAGTATAAAAGTAAACCCCTGTTAATTTGAGAATTATTTTGCTTTGATTTGGCGTTATTTTTAGTAGCGAGGCAATTTTAATAATTTTATTTTTATTTTTTATTTTTTAAATACACAAAAAAAAATTCTTAAAAAATAATTGTAATTATAATGCATTACCAAGTTTTTTGTTTCAATCACATCATTCCATGATTCTGTCATATTATTGTAAAATAAATGTCCAACCCAGCTGAGGATTAATTTCTCATTTTCATGCTTTTGTTCCACATATTCCTGTTGATTCAAAATATCATGTGCCACATTCGACATTCCTCTAATATAAGAGTGAAAATTTGATTCTTCACTTGACTTAGGGTACACAACTTGTGGAGAAGATACACAACACCCAAAGAGTGCATGCAGAAATTCCATAACTTCGCCTGGTTTTTCACCTTGAACGTACTTCTGGAACCAGATTTTTGAGCGAATAATATCGCTGTTAATAACGCGCTGCAAATATGCTTGCAGTAAGTAACGAAAGTGATCCCCTTTGATGCCCTTTATGCAATTTTGACAGTGGTGCTCGCAACCCAACATTTTTGCGATATTGACATAACAAAACAGCAATGATTCAAAATGTGATCGCAACGTATTAAACAATTTTTGAGTATCTAAGGTTAGTTCCGTCAATTGGCATATCAAAAATAGTAAACTTCCACATACAGACCACAAACTTTGGTTTTTTACCAGCTTTTTCAACATTTTTAAAATATACGGTAATTTCAAGTCTCCATCTGCTGTTACAAAATCCAATATATCTGCTGGAATCTTTTCATTTAATTTAATATTGGGAGGTGCACGATTGCTGTGCATTGATGCATGTGGATAATTCATGGTCGGAGATGGTTGCCTACTTTCTACTCCAATGTCAGGTAGAACACTTTTTCGGGGTGCAAACTTACTCAGGATACCTAACACAATGCAGTTATCCGCATCAAACCCATATCGTAAGAGTATTGTCTTCAGATAATTCTGCAAATATTGCAATCCCCACTTGTATCCACTTAATGTCCAGTTTTCTAACATCATAACTTTGACAAGAGCTACATCAAAGTAAGTAGCTACATTATGACATTCTTCAGGAGGTAAAGACGGTGGCAATAGAGTTTGAGTTTCATTCTTTTTGGACATACCCATTCCCTTCTTAAGTAAAATCGGTGTGGCTAAAACTGATCCCAAAGGTGGGGAGTTACTCCACAAAGGATGCCATAAATTGCCACCTACTTGCAAACTGAAAGTAAGATCACTTTCAAACAAATTATGTACATTTGGTATTAGCGCCTGAATAAATAATTCAATCACGTTCAAATCAAGACCCAAGCCATCTTCACAACATTCCTGAGAAGCCTCTAGTAAAATCCAATGCAAAGTTGAAAATATTTTCGTTACAGCAACAGAAAGTTTATCAGATAATCCTAACTGACGACGCTGTTCTAAGATTGCAGCACAACAGTGAATGACATATGGTAATGCGCCTTTAACAAATGTCCATTTTGGTATACTCTTAATAGCAGAGAACACATCAGGCACTTGAACTTTTAGTTCTTTTGTCTTGTCTCCACATATCATTCGTTCCAGTGCCTAAATGAAAATGTATAGGGAAAGTAAAACTAAATAGAATCCCTATTTTGCAACCATTAGAAATTTATTTACAAACTGGTTTCGTGACAACAAAGATGCTGTTTAATCTTTTCTTTGCATATTGTTAGTAGTAGTTGGATTTAAGCACTTGCTAGTATACAAAACATAATGAAATATCCATCTAGTTGGAGATGTCATGCACTTTTAGTTTTTAATCAAAAATTGATTTATTTAACAATGCTTTGTTTTTGTCAATATTGTACTCTTTACAGTATTATACAATGTCTTTACAATAACTTTACAATATTATACTTTTCTTCTTCCTTAGTCCTTAAAGATGTGTAAAATATTTATAACCAATGTATTTGACTTTTTAGCATAATTTCTGTCAAATGATACTACACCTTTTTTTCAAAAAAAGCTGTGCATACAATAATTATTGATTATATTTTCGTTATTTTAAAATGTTAACATCTGCAAGTAAAATAACAAGTTAATAATAAATTAAATTTTGACATAAAAATTATAGGAATGCATAAATTGAGAGCCAAACTTACTACGCATGTTGCCTCATAACCTGAGTGGCCAGAATGAAGCTTTGACTTCAATGCACCTCTAAAACAAAATATTTTTGAGTAAAACTAGAATGACAGATAATATAGATCAAATACACTTAAATTTTTAAACAGATATTAAAAAGAAAAAATAATAAGAGCACGTAAGAGAAACAAAATTAAGAAGGCAAAGATATAAAAAACAAGTGTTTCTCCCTAAAGAGTGGTTAATTTCCTTCTAATGGCAATATAAAAAATGTGTAATAAACCAAAAAGAAACTAGCTTTTTACAACTTCACGATTCTTAATAATAGTGATAGTAAATCTTGACAAATGTGTCATACTAAGAAATATATGGATATATACAGGGTGTTAGCTAAGTAGTTATAGACATGGGAGTACGACCACAGTTTTAGTTAACTATAACTTTGCTCACACCCCCATGTCTATGACTACTTGTACACCCTTCAGCTTCGCTCTATGACATCACATGTAAAACTGTGCTCGTACCCTCATATGGTGTTTTGGAGATATTACAAAACACATATGGCCATTTACGTGTAAAGTGCTATTTTTTGTTGTTTGGGAGGGTCTGCAAGTGTATGTTTATGGTATTATGGTATAGAATGAAGTATTTCCAGCTTCAATGATGTACAACAGTGGCTCGTTAGAGATAGTTGAGAACTTCTGTTACTTAGGTGATATGTTGGGCAGTGAAGGGGGTGTTGGAAGAAGTGTTACTTGCAGGATAGGTTCTGCTTGGAAAAAGTTCAGAGAGTTACTTCCTTTGTTGACTAGCAGAGTCTTGTCAATTGACTTTAAAGTCATTGTTTAATCCATTCATTTAATTTACATTATACATTAGAAACAATAAAGTACGTTTTTATCATCGAGTAACCACTTTATTGAAAGGTATGTCTTATGAAAAATTGTTGGACATAGAATAACAATTATTCAAAATGATATTTATATTTAGTTTCAAGTAGTTTTAATAAGTATTCGGTTTTACCACATGCGGTTGCACCAACAAACATTGCACTATGAGGAAATTTTGGAAAGTCTAAATATATATTTAGTACATAATATCAACAAATGCACCATTTAAAATGTTAATTTAGGAATCCATGAATAGATAGATATAACACTGCAGATAACCACCAGCTCCAGCTGTCTTTGTAAAAGCAAGAATAACACCTTCTGAAGCATTCTCAATACATCTACCTGTTCCATGTAGTGTGTTATCATTGGATGATCTGAAATCCAACCACAATCCAAATTGTTTTGTGTAATAATCTACCATTCTCATATCAAATGCATTTAACTCATGTTGTGCTGAGCCATGTTGTTTTAATCTACCAGCATTAAAGTGTTTCTTTATTTCATCCCATTGGTGATAGCTTTTCATCCCCTGTGCATATAATTGATTAGATTTTCCTTCAACAGATAACTCAACGTTGGTAATTTAAGGGTTGTAGAATTCTTCAGTGTCTCTTGCCCAATCAGTCTCTTGTAAACAGCATTAGAATACCTTTTAGACTCTTAGCTGGCAAGTTGAAATTCATATTCCATACCGTATCACCATCTTTTAGATCAACATGTCTGTGTCTTAAAATTCGGTATACAAAATACTTGTCTTCATATATTAAGGTTTGATTTCAGATGCCAATCTTGAATTAGAAATTACATCAAACTCCAATGAGATGTTGCTAATTATGTATGTAGCGTCCGTCTTATCACTCTTAATCACTTTATTGTATTCATTTAACATTAGTTCGTATGAAAGCATACCCGCTAGTCCAGACTGATAGAAGGAGATAGAACTTTACAGCATTTCAAAATTTAGTGGAATACAAAACTTATTACCAAATGCTGTAGATATTGCTTCATCTCCAGTATTGGCCACTTTGTCTCCTGAACCAATTCGATATTTAATAGAATTTTCAGTTTTTCCATTTCCTTTAATAACAATACCTTAAAATATAGCCTTTCGTATTTCAGAATATGCCATTTCCCCCTTATAACTTTTTTCTTAATAATGACCCTTCCAACATTTTAAACCAATGTTCTGTTCAAATCATCGGTTGAATTAAAAGTAATATCAAATGTTAATCTGGTTGTTCCTGGGACTATGACATCAGTATCCGTCAAATTTGGAAACCGTACATTTAACATCTCATTTATTCCAATAGTAGTTGGATTATTAGTTACAACAATTTTTTGTTTCCTCTTTAATTTCAAAAGCATTTCTACGTGATCTATTAGGTTTAGTTTTTCTCCTGTGGTTGTCATTATATATTTATACAATAGGAAAAGTTAAATATAATATAATCTATTATACCATTTCTCATAGTTTTGTATAAAATATTAGTTGGCTCGAATATTATTGTATCACCAAATGAAACATCTTTCGATGTGTATCCAGTATGAAGGGTATTGGATGGATTTCCATTATGGAGGTTATCTGTTGTAGAGAGAGCATCAGTGGAGAAAGTAAATGAATTTTTAGATAGCAGAAGATCAACGTAATTGTCAGTATTTACTCCTAATATGTTGTGAAGATAGTAATCAAACTTTTTTATTCCACCCGCAATTATAGATTTTCTAGTTAATGTACTATAATTTATTCTACTGCTGATTATTATTATTAATCATATTTATACAGGTTTACATCTTCAGTATGATATAATATATCTGCACTGTTATCAACGAGTGACCTGTTAAAACAAAAATAAACAAAGTAAACAAAGAGCCAAAAATTGTTTTTTGTTTTTAAATAATATATATAAAATTATGAGAATGTTAGAAAAAAAGAAATAAAAGAAAATAAGAATCAAATAGCAGACTATGAACAGAAAAATCAGCAAAAATGGGAATTAGAAAAAATTTGAGTTTATAGGTTTTTGCAAATCTATACCTTTTGAAATGTCATCTATTACAATATACATTTTCTGAGTTATATAATATAATGAATAGAATTTATAAATACGATCCTAAAATATCCGGGTTTATGAACCAAACGGTGGAAAATACTTACAACAAATCAAAGCAAGGACCTATACATACAAAATATAGTTTTCGGAGAATGTAGGTGACATTGAGAGTTTCAAGAGTAAGTTTCCAAACATATTTACCAACTATGAGGTAGGAGCAGTTAGGGCAGGAGATCCAACATTTAACTATTTGGAAAACCAACTCATTCAGACTATGGCAGACACAATTAAATTCTGCATTATTTCTATCAACAAGCGTATGTGGAATATCACGCGAGCATCTAAACTCAGATCATCCTTTTGCTAAAAGCATATACAGATTCCATGTTTATTATCACATTTGACGTATATTTAAAATACTGGAAGCCTATCTACCATATTAACAAGGATTTTCTGCTAGTAATAATACATTCACTAGGGATAAATATCTGCAATGATGTAGAGAATATGGTGTTGACAGCAATTATAATACATGGAGAAATGAAAACTATATGAGTTCATAGTAAAGTAAGGGACCAGAATATAACAACACACCTGGTGATTCATATTATGATCCCAACAGTTTTGCTAGGTGTATTATAGAACATTCAAGGGGTTTAAAAACAATTTGTGTACAAAAGCTTAGTGAATCCATTAGAGCCTATTTATACATACTACTAACATCCCAAACTTCAACAAGATCCAGTATTCTGGGTAATTCAGGTCCAGCATTGGATTGTCAACAAGTGTTTCTGAATAACTTTGAAAACATAATTAATAGACATGTGGATATAGCAGAGGACATTAAAAGATTCCAGGATACACTACAAATGCTAGAAGTAAAGTTGAGTATGTTGTTGGTGAGAATGTGTATATATTACCAAGTATAATGAACCTTAGAATTGGGAAAGTGAATAACTATAATAATAAGTTAATACCGAAAAGAAACCGGATCCAAAACCTATACCAAAAGAAAAGAAACCAGATCCAACTACACCAAAGAGAAAGAAACCAGATCTCATACCACCAAAGAAGACAGATTCTACAATTCCAAAGAAGAAGACTACTGATAATACAAAATCAGAAGTACCGACAGGTAAAATAACTAAGGAGGAGGAGAAAATAGCTGTAATTTTGACTATAACTACTGTTTTTTAACTGCTTATATTATAAGAATGAATGATAAATTCAATCAGATTTACTACTCTGATTCCGGCTACTGGAGAGGTACAAGTGCAATAAGTAAGTTGGCTAAAAAAGCCGGTACAACTAATGAAGAAGCAGAAAAATGGCTACTGAAACAACCACTGTATCAAATATATCTACCAGCACCAAAGTATGTTCCGAGACCCAATTCCTCATATTCTAATGATATTCACCAGGTAGATGTCTTGTATGATAAGTACAAAAGAACTAACTAGTAAAAACTCAAAAGAAACTGCTGAAGCCTTTGATTGGATAATGTTAATACGGAACTAAAGTTCCCCAAAACATTGATTTGTGATGCTTATTGATTATTGAGTTTTATGGTGATGTTACCAAACTTATGAACAAGCATAATGTAATAATACAATGTGGTGATCCCAGCCAACATAGAAGTCAAGGTATTGTTGAACGATTTAGTAGAACATTAGCAGATGGACTATTTAGTTATCAATACCATAGGGAGTTTGTAGATCCATCAAAAAGTAACAGAGAATGGATTGGTAGATTGCAAACTGTAGTTAGTGCTTTGAATAACGAAAAAAACAGACTAATTGATATGAACCTGTAGATTCGATAAAACATACCCTAGTGAAACAAGAATTTTTACAGCCCATCAAAAGTGATAATAACACATTGCTATGAGCCTGGTGAATTGGAAGGACAAATTTATAAAGGTGAAAAATGAAAACGATTTACTGACCCAATATGGTCGATGGATGTATATAAAATAAAAGATAGATACATTAAACGTAATCAACCAACGTTATATTATTTGGATGGTGGTCCTAAGAGATCCTTTGTTTTTGAAGAGCTTCAGCCCATTTTCTTTCTATTTCCTTTTGCCTAGATTGTGTTTTTAATTGTGGAATTATTTTTGCATAATTATTCATACCTAATGCTTGGAATATCTTTTTTAGTGTAAAGTAATAGTTTATAAAGCTTTTTTTCTTATTTGGTTTGTACTTATTGTATAAGCGACTTATGACAGTAAATAGATGTTGTACTCGATTACATTCCTCTATTGTTAGATGTGCAAACGGTTGATTCATTAATGTGAAATAAATGTAGAATATACTATTTTTATAGGACATCAACTTGTTCTTCTTTAATAGGGATTCTAGTATGGAGATACTGAGTGGTATAACATAATTGTATACTACAAAGTTTCTATCACATCATCAGATACCACTTGATCATGCATACATAGGAACTGTTTTAGGATCACAGTGAAATTCCCATTCCTCTTGTATAAATGCACTTTTTTCGAAATGTACAACTTTCAAAAACACTGTATGAATTTATATAAACAGGAATATCACTAACTACACCACATTTTAGACAAACTAGTGTCTGTTTACACAAAGATGGCAGCAGGCGAGTTAAAAAACACAACATGACGTGAAATATATGATCAATGTTTTGAAGAATTAACATCGGAAGGGCTGTTTTCAAGCATCTGAGACCGTAGAAATTTGAAATTTATATTTTCTAGAAAATATCATAGGCCATTCTCATGGAAACTCTCACATAAATTTCTCAATTTGGGTTCAAACAGACACAATTGCAAATTTCTAGCTAACACCCTCACATAGTCTTAAAATAAATGAATATGAAAGTTTATCTTCAGATTTTATAAGTTTCGCTACCAAAAGCAGTCATGTGATCCTTAAAAAATATTTTCCTGGTTTCAAAACTATCTAAACATTATTAATGCATAAATATTAAAAAAGTGATATAATTACCATAAAATTGATCTGCCAAAATGACACTTGTTTGCTCGTCCCAGGCCTCTTAATTTTTTTGCTGACGACCTCATAACTTGGGATGTGCATGTTGGTTTGCAATCAAATTTGGTGAGTAAACATATAGGGCTTATACAAGCTTACCCACAAAATTTAACCACAACAGCACTAAAAACTGCATTGTCATGCATTTTTAATAAATATGATATTATCAACAAAACAAACTTTACTCTAGTGACAATACTCAGGAAGACACTCCTGTAACAAAAACATGTTATATTTGTATCAATGATTCCAAAAGTATATTCTCTAACCTTGTTTGTTGCCATAAGTATTCTTGCAACTTCAATGGTAAAATAGAAGATGTGCTTGTGTTTTTTAAATCATTCAATACCATTTTTTTTATCTAAAATCACACAAATAGGTAAACTGAAACTATTCTACAGAAACAGGCAAGCCAGGCTACCTACATAAAGCTAGATTTGTTCACATTTTAAAATTATTTATTTTTATTTTTGGTGTTAGGTTGGAGTGCCATGCACATATACACCATTATAAGGTTGCCATATAAAGTCAAAATGTGCCACGACACTAATCATTTTTTCAGTGTGAATTTACCATTAGTATCAGATACACAGTAAATATGTTTACGTGATATGTTTACAAAAGCTCACAGAACTTCGCATCATTTTTCAGTGCACACATTCTTGTAGGTAAAAAGAAGGACAGAATGGGATAAAGTGGCTTATTAAAATTTACTGTGATTATTTGGAAGCACAAATTCCAAAAGGCATCAAAATTATTTTTTTAACCATATTCGCTATATCTTGAAAAAAAAAGTCAAATAAACCCATTTAAATGGGTTTATTTGACTTCTGTTGTCTGTTGTTTACATTTTCTACCTACAGGAATGTGTTTGCATGTCCATTGTTCTCAACATGAAATCAAAGCATTAGGCACAAAAAGCATGGCAAAAAGATGACAGATCAGTTGCTTTTCAATTTAAATAAAAATTAGAAAAAACTTGTACATCCTGAGAAATCCTAATGAATACAAACAAAAATGCTGGTCACAAACTACAGGGTCACATCAATCAATACTTAGGGGAACTTTTATTTGGTGTCGTATACAACTTAAGTGCATTGTGCATGACAATGCCACATATCTACATCATTTGATGATCACACTGCTGGAAGTAATTGTTTCTCTCTTAAAATAAGGGAGAGTTTATTCATACTACAAAATAGTCCATAGCTGAAAAACAATATTACATCAGTGCAATTATCAGTTTGTTTATTACATTGTATTTTTTTACATAAATTTAAGTTCACATTTACATAGGTTACGGAAAATACAATTCAAATTAATTACACAAGGGTATATTCAAACTAAAGTCATCATCATCATCATCATTCTCAGCTTAACGTCCGTTTTCCATGCTAGCATGGGTTGGACGGGGTATATTAATGACCCTCTTCCAATCTGATCTAGACTGTGTTAGATCTAAACTCAACTTCCTCTGTATCAAGTCTGTCCTTATAACCTCCTGCCAAGTCTTTCTAGGTCTGCCTCTAGGCTTTGCCCCTGGAACTATCAAGTCTCTACACTTTCTTACCCAATTATCCTCCTCCATTCTTTCCAAGTGCCCCAGCCAATTTAATCTTCTTATCTGGATAACATCTTCAATTCTACGGAGACTTAGCCTGCTTCTTAGCTCATCTGAACTCTTTCTGACTCTCAGACTGGCGTTACACATCCACCTAACCATTCTCATATCATTCCTTTCTAAACGGTCAAGATCTTCCTGCTTCACTGCCCATGTCTCACTACCGTACAACATAACACTTCTTACACAGGCCTCATACAACCTACCTTTTACCTCAATTGACAGGACTCTGCTAGTCAACAAAGGAAGTAACTCTCTGAACTTTTTCCAAGCAGAACCTATCCTGCAAGTAACACTTCTTTCAACACCCCCTTCACTGCCCAACATATCACATAAGTAACGGAAGTTCTCAACTATCTCTAACGAGCCACTGTTGTACATCATTAAAGCTGAAAATACTTCATTTTCTATAATCTCACCTTTGCAACGCTTGCATACAAACTGAATGTCAGCTCTTAACCTTCCACTAATACTACTGCACTTCTTATGTACCCAATGCTTGCAAGTCTGACAAAAAATTGAGTTACTACCAACCCCTTTCCTGCAAACTCCACAAGGCCACTTTCCAACTACAAGGTCACACTTGGCTGCAATGCTACTAATCATGACTTTAGACTTTGCTGTGTTTACCTTTAGCCCTTTCTCTTCTAGTCCTTCCACTTCTCAAACTTTTCAACTAATTCTTCCATCGACTCTGCCATGAGAACCAAATCATCTGCATACAATAACTCCCATGGACAACCTGTTCTGAACTCCATCGACAGCGCTTCTAAAACTACAACAAACAACAAAGGACTAAGTACAGAACCCTGATGTACACCAACATTTACACTAAATTCATCACTAAGTGAATCGTTAATCCTGACACAACTTCTAGCATTGCTGTACATAGACTGTACCATCATAACTAGCCACTCATCCACACCTAATTTTCTCATAGCCCACCAAATAACTTTACGTGGCACTCTGTCAAAAGCTTTCTCTAAATCTACAAAGGCAAAATAGAGATTCTTTAATTAAAGTGTGAAAGTAATTTCTTTAGGGATCATCTCAAAATGTTTGTATGTTTTTTTCGTATAATTGTACGAACGCTACGAAGTACTTCGTTTCGTGAAACGAATGTCATACAAAGTGCTTCGTTTAAAATAAAAAATGTAAACGAAGTTTATACAAACTTTTTTAATATATGATACAAACTCAAACGAAGTTTTTTTATCGTATAAAATGAAATGATACGAACTTTGAACAAAGTAAATTGCTATATGGCGTAATTGCGCATAATTATTTCAATACAAAACCAGAAACAAAAGAATTAAACAATTTTTTTTAAAAGACGAAAAGAAATGATATAATCTTTAAACGAAACCCGAAATAAAAGAGGTTGACTTCTTTGAAAAGACTAGTAAAATTGCATATTTATAGGTTCAATCCAAGGCGATCTTTTCGTTTTATACGATCCCGTTTTCATGATTTTTAAACGATCTATGGCGATCTTTTTGTTTTCTACGATCCTGTTTTCATGATTTTTAAACGATCTATGATGATCTTTCCGTTTTCTACGATCCTGTTTTCATGATTTTTAAACGATCTACGGCGATCTTTTCGTTTATCTACAATCCCGTTTTCATGATTTTTAAACGATCTACGGCGATCTTTTCGTTTTCTACGATCCCGTGTTCAGGATTTTTAAACGATCTACAGCGATCTTTTTGTTTTCTACGATCCTGTTTTCATGAATTTTAAACGTTCCACAGCGATCTTTTCGCTTTCTACGATCACGTTTTCATGATTTTTAAACGATCTATGGAGATGTTTTTGCTTTCTACGATGCCGTGGAGACGATCCCTAAAGACCTTAGATAATAAATCCAATTAAAATAAACGAAGTTCAAATAACGAAACGAACTTTATAATTGTTGAAAAAATTTCAATATAAAACTATAGATAATAGTCCAATTATAATAAACGAACCTCGTATAAGCAAATTTTTATACGAACTTCTTTTAAAATGATACGAACTACATACAAACTTTATTTTAAATGACACGAACTTTATGCGAACTTGTAATTTTGATGATACGAAAAAGTTCGTATTAAAAATAAAATGATACGAAAAATTTTATAAATCGATACAAAGTTTTTTATGCGAATTATACGAACTACGTACGAACATTTTGAGACAGTACCTTGATACGAGTTAGTAAAGGTTTCAAAAGACTATTGATGTAACTAAAATAGTTATGAAGAAATTAAAATAGTACTGATGCGTAGTGCATATATAATTACAATTTGATTAAAATCTGTCAAAGTATATACATATTTACAAAGGTTTTTTTAAACCTTTTCTCCTATTTAAACCCCACAATAGGTACATTAGGAAAGACTTTGCAATGTTCTTCATTTGGTGTCAAAAGCAAGTGGATTTTAGATAACATTCCCCTAATATTCATAAATGCTGGGTGATAAGTAATATTAAAGGTGAAATTATTATCATCATTCCTAGTTTTAAACCATCTTACTACTGTGACCTCTATCCTGCAACCATGATTCTAGCTCATTGCACCTCTTATCGAAAAATTCTGCCTCTGAACAAATCCTATTAAGCCTAAGTGCTTGACTATATGCTATACCTCTGATGGAATGAGGAACGTGACAAGATGAAACCTGTAGATACTGATAAGTATCAGTAGGTTCTACATAAAGGTTGGTAATAAGATGGTTGTCTTTGCAAATAACTTTTACATCTAAAAAATTAACACTACCTCTAGAAAATGAAAAAAAACTTAATGGTGGAATGGCAACTGTTTCAAAGTTCAAGAAACTTAATCAATTTTTCCTCTCCATGCTGCCACAACATAAAAATATCATCAATTTATCTCCATCAAACAAATCAGCCATAAAAATATTGGCATATAAAGGGGCCATTTTTGTCCCAATTGCTGTTCCTTGAAGCTGCCTTAAAAATTCTAGAGAACACACTCCACCAGATCCTTTAGTGTGTCTGAGACGCTCTTATCCTCCCTAACATCTAACGCCCTACGTCATCCTGATGAGGAATATTAGGGTAAAGTCCTACAACATCGACCATGCAGAGTAAAACACAACACCTGTTTTGCAATAGGTTGTAGATAATAATCTACAAATGAAATGTTTTCTGTAAAGTAGCCACAGTTAGAGATAACAGGTCGGCCTGGAACATTTTGCAGGCGCTTATGAACTTTAGGTAACAAATAAAACCTTCCTACTCTCGGATTTTCAACAAAAAAGTATTTCATCGTTTTGTTGCTAACATCGTTTTGTTGCTCACCTCTTAATTTAACTTTACTGAGATGCAACTTGATAATATTTACAAGAGGAATGACTACATCTCCTTGCACTTCTTTGTACACCTTCTTATCATCTAGTTGACTGTCAGCTTTCCGAAGGTAGTCTGACCTGTCCCACACTACGACTGCTGAGCCTTTGTCAGCCCTCTTGATTACTATCAAAGTATCATCTCTTAAAGTATACAAGGCCTGACGCTCATCTCTCGTCAAATTTGAAATTTTAATTTTCTGTCTATGGCTAAAATCTCCTCTCCTAATCTGCTAAGGTACATGTCCATAGCTCGTTTGAAACTTTTGTCTGACAAAACTTTTAGATCTCAGAATTTATTGAATAGTCCTGGTCCTTTTAATCCACGAGCAAGCCTATTCATAGCCAACCTGGCCATTCTGGCTAACTTACCGACTCCTGACTTAGTTAAAAGAACTAAGTAGACATAAATCTCTTTTACCTGGCCCCTTCTTTGTTGGTAACCAGGTTTTACACAAAAAATCCAATCATGCGGTTCTTAACTAATGTGGAGATGAACGCTGAAGGATCACAGATGAAGCAAGTCTGCACAACTGCACTTACAGGTGGAACAGACATTTTATCATGGATTTAATTGTAGATAATTTCTTCATTTGACAAATTTTTGTATACGTTTTGGTAAAATGTAGCTGAACTGGATGACCTGAAAAATAATAAATAAATTTATGAAAATGACAGTATAGTTATGCATACTATTTCAGACAAGTAGAAAAGGAAGTTAAGATTGAGAGAGTCGCGATTCAAACGTCCCACACTTTTCTACCACAAAATTAATGCGCAACAAAGATTAACCTTGAAACCAACCCGTATCGCACGTGTAACATCCTTTGCACGTGCGCTCCTAAACAAATAAATAGGCATTTTGAAAATCACATACCTGGAGCAAATTAGATACGCTACGCAATCAAGTAACATTGTCAACTGGTGGACGTGATTGATCACGTAAGCACATATTTACAAAATGAGAAGCCTGATGATGCTAGCCTGCTAAATAGAAGATGCTTTCTTAAAATACCTATGGCAAATAATTTAATAAGTATTATCCTAATTTGGCCATGTTATCAGCTAAAAAAATATTAGGTAGTGAGAAATTTCGAAAACATTGAAAACCATCCTTGAGCTCAACACCAATTGCACACCACAGTCCTTAGCTAATAAAGTTGTTTCTGACAATTGAAATTAATTTTTCTTTACCTATTTGTACAGTGGTTGATCGGTACTTCAGAAACTGAAAACAAGTTTTATATATTCTATTGTGTGGGAATATGAATATCCAGCATTCTCTTTAAGGCCACCATCAAAAATATGTTGTGTTCGCATCCTGATGACCCGGACCCCGGTTGGGTGTATTTTTTCCCGGGATTTTCAGATCGGAGCAAGCAAATTCGTTCCCAGGGCCAAGACAGTATAGCTCCACTCGACATCGTTTGTAGATAATTTTTCGCTGCCCTGTACACTGTCAGTGCCCTAAAGGAATTAATTCTTACTAAAATTAATTTTTGCGAGTTTTTGTCAATTTTGCATAGCTACATTAGTTCTGGCGAAAAAAAAAATAGTTTTGAAAATATCTCGCGAAATTTTTTCCCGGTTTTTTTTCGACTTACAGGCTCGGGTTTTTATTACCAAAAGGGAGTCAGCCTAGGGACGCGAACAAAACATATTTTTGATGACAGCCTAATACACCTTTACGATAATTCAATTGTGCATGCGTTCCTACGGCTTTCCATCGTTTTACAATATCGGAAAAAAGGAGGTAAAATTGTGTTTTTATGAGAGTTTGTTAGAGGCGAAAGCGTGTTTTCTCCAGTTTTTTAACTTCCGTCCAATCAATTTCTTTTAAATTTTCAGGAAACGTTAATAATAAAAAGATACAACTTATGTGTACTTTTCATTAAAAACAAAACGCGACAAGAAAAGTTCTCACGAAAAAACGTATTTTCTCCTTAATAAACTCTTATAAAAGTGTGATGTTTACCTCCTCCAATCGCAAAATAAGCTGCGATGGAGTGTTAGTTTTCCCGAATTATCGTAAAGGTGTATTGACTTTAGTTGACTTTATCTTATTACAAAAACAAAGCACCCAAAACAACTGATTTAACACTATGGTTGGTGTTCATCTAGTAAATTGGATGGTTCTCTCATTCAACACAACACAACGCAAAATCAATAGATGAAATAGACTACGCAGGGATAGAGGTGTATAGATTGTCTCATATAAAAGAGGTTCAAGAAACTTTGTTTTGCTAGCTATCTATAGGTAGCTAGTAAAACGGTAGATTTAGATGCTCCAGCTGTACTTCACTCCTGTGTCCTGTTCTTCCTCCTCTCGCTCGATTTATTTATGTTTTTGTCTCGCTTGCTGGAATTTGGAGGCAAATAAGATAAATTATTTTGTGTGTTGTTTACACCACACTACAACAGCCGGACCGAGAGAAGCGCCAAACGGTTAACAAACTAAAAGCAAAGCTTTCTTTTCTTAGAAGATAGAGGAAGATATGCATATTTTGCATGACTAGCCTCACAAATATCAAGGCATATACCCTCTCCATTATTTTAAGGAGTGGCCATGTCTTAGATAGAGAGTCCTAGAGTATTTAATGCTATGCAGACCCAATTTAGGAGGGTCCACGCTCTACCGAACCAGAAAACTGCTTTTGATGTCGCCGAAAAAGTTAGCTAGCTATGTCTCAAATGTTTATCGACAAATTAAACATCTGGAACTCAATAACATGAATTTAATGTCAATAGCCTAAATTTAAATTTATAAAGCATTGCCAATGCATTTATAAATTGAGGCCAGTACTTATCAGAGAGGGTAGTGACGTCAATAATTCTTTTCCTGCTTGGATAAATTAGGGACAACTCGGGACTAAATTGGGTAAGTTACTCAAACCTGGTTCCCTCAAATCAGTTGCAGAATGTATATTATAACCGTTTGTCAAAAGCACATAACCCATATTTTCTCGATCAGTGTTGCAAGATCTATACAATACAATGACATCAAACATGAATTTTGTTGAGTTTTGCTTATATCAGCAAAAGATTTTAACCCTTATATCCCTGTGTTCCAATAGTTTTCAAATGAGCTACGGAACTATAACAAAAAATGTTTGTTTGGAGAATTTCTCATGTGTGTCTTTTTGGGTTGCCGTCATGATTACTTATTCAAGTTACAGTTATACAAATATAGATTGTTCCAAAGCAATGTATGTAATAAAAGGATGTATATATTATGTTTTTATTTAAGAAAAATAACCTTATTTGATTACTCTATGGTACAGTAAATTTTATTTTCATATTTTTAATTGCTGTTGTTTATGAATTCTAAAGACTCCATACTAAAAGTATTCTCAACATTGTCTCAAGCAGGTTATTGTTATTTGAACAATAAGTTTTGCTGATCCATTTATCTTTTAGCAATGTAAGTTGTGCATATGCTGAAGCTTACTGTGCTGCAGTTGCTAGATGGATTTACAGACATCTTATCACGGCAGTGGATTAACTGTCATCATCATCATTCTTCGCTTAATGTTTGTTTTCCATGCTAGCATAGGCTGGAAAGTGTATATTAATAACCCTCTTCCAATCTGATCTAGACTGTGTCAAATTCCTCTGCACCAAGTTTGTCCTTATTGCCTCCTACCAAGTCCAGGAACTATCAAGCCTCTGCATTTTCTCACCCAATTATTCTCTTTCATTCTTTCAAAGTGTCTCAACTAACTCTATCTTCCTTTAACATCTTTAATGCTACTGATACCTAGCCAGCTTCTTAGCTCATCTGAACTTTTTCTGTTTCTTAGACTGGTTACACATCCACCTAATCGTTCTCATATAATTCCTTTCTAATCAGTCATGATATTCATGCTTTACTGCCCATGTCTTACTACTGTACAACATAAAACTTCTTGCACAAGCCTTATACAACCTACCTTACACCTTAATTAACAAGACTCTGCTGGAAGTAACTCTCTGAACTTTTTTCAACCAGACCCTATCCTGTAAGTAACAATTCTTCCAACATCCCCTTCACTACCCAACACATCACATAAATAACAGAACTTCTCAGCTATCTCTAATGAGCCACTGTTGTACATCATTAAAGCTGGAAATACTTCATTGTCTATAAATAACTGTATGTGTAACTATCAAAAGCTTTCTCTAAATCTACCAAAAATAAGAATTTTTTTTTTTGCTTATTTTTTTGGGTGGCAGTTTGCAGAATGGCAGAATTTAATTTGCTGGATAAGAAAATATATTACATTTGACGGGAATGTAATTTAAGGTGGATGATGAAAATTTTTGTTTTTTAAAAAAAAGATTTTTTCCTTAAAGTATCTTGATAGTAAAATAATCTTTAAATGTGCCATTGATTCACAAAAACCTTCTTGAGTCTTTAAACTTTGTTTCTTTGTTTAAACATAATAATTAGTTAATGATTTTATTTTTAGATCCTAAATTATTATAGTCATGAAGAATGCTTCGAAGCTGTCTGTGTATCTCGTTCAATTAAAAAAAGGGAGTGAAGTATTGGGTTCATGCAATGTTTTGAATTCAAAGCATAGATCATTTCACTGTACTTGTATTAAGTATAATACAACTGACAAAGGACCTAATATTTCAAGTACATATAAAAATGCTCATAATGATAAGAACATAAATAAAATGAATGTAGCTGTTGCTGACCAATCTTTTATTAAAGATGTTGTCTTTGATTCACCATCAGAGCAGCCATTTTATTATCGACCTGCTGCAAGCACCATAGATTACAACGTTGTGTATACAAAAAACACTTTTATATCAGCTTCACGAGCTTTAAGCGACTACTTGTTAACTCCTGAGGATTTAGAAGGAATGAGAAAAACGTTTGTTCGTACTGCTTACAATGACAGTAATGAACCCCCAGATTATTGTTATTTGAAACTAGATGTCGAGAAAAGAGCCCTGGAAAGATGGGGTAGTATGGAAGCTTTACGGAGAGAATGCGGACGAAGAAGAGAAGCATTGGAGGCTGGTGAAAGGTATAGAAAAGGTTTAAGTTCCTTAATTGGACATCTAAAAAAGACTGTTAAGGATCAAACAAAAAAAGAAGAGGAAAATAAACTTTTTGGTTCTCGCGCGCAACGAGAGCTAATGGTTAAAGGATCTGCTAAAGTTGTACTTTATGCTATTGCTTCAAACTTGACTGTTACGTTTATTAAATTTGGTGCATATTTTTACACTGGCTCAGCATCAATGCTGTCAGAAGCAATTCATTCATTGGCTGATGCGGCAAATCAAATGTTGCTAGGTGTTGGCATTTGGCAATCGATTAAGAAACCATCTCCAGACCATCCTTATGGTTGGTCCAAGTCTCGATATATCTACTCCCTTATTAGTGGTTGTGGAATATTTTTTCTGGGATGTGGATTTTCTGTGTACCATGGTATATCTGAACTTTTTACACCAACAAACTTGGAATCATTATACACTGCTTATGGTGTATTAGGTATCTCTTTTGCAGTTGAAAGCTTGACCATGGGACTAGCATTGAAACAAGTTATTAAAAGTGCTAATGAAAGTGGAGTTTCCCTTAGTGAGTATGTTACAAGAGGACGTGACCCTAATGCAGTAGCAGTGTTATTAGAAGATAGTGCTGCACTGATTGGAATTATTATTGCCGCAACTTCAATCGGATTGACAAATTATACTGGAAATGCAATTTTTGATGCTGTAGGATCTATTTCGATAGGAGCTCTTTTAGGAATTGTTGCAGTGTTCTTAATACAAAGAAATGCTGACTCGTTAGTAGGACGATCAATTCATCCTGATCGATTGAGGCAAATCATTAATGTTTTGGAAAATGACATTATGATTCGATCTCTTCATGATGTAAAAGCAACAGACATGGGGGCAGATACAGTACGATTTAAAGCTGAAGTCAATTTTGATGGGAGAGAACTTACTCGTGTCCATTTAAATCGCTTAGACATGGATGTTGTGTTACAAGAAATGAGAAAAATTAATACACCAGAACATGTTGAACAGTTTATGTTAGAACATGGGGAGCAAATTATTGATGTTCTTGGCTCTCAAGTTGATCGAATAGAACGAAATTTAAAAAAACATTCACCTGAAGTAAGACATGTTGATTTGGAGATATTGTAGCCATATTACTCAATTTGAAATAGTAATGTTTTTTGTTGCACAGTGTTTTTGTTGACGTAGATTATTTTAAATCAATTTAAGTCCTTGTTTTCTCTAAAAAAATTTAAAAAATTAACAGACCCTCTTTCAATAAACAAACTGTTTTTTTGTCTCAAGAATAAGTCAGTCCACATTACCAATATTGATGTCTTTAATAGTCTTTTTACTAGAGGCAAACAATAAAAAATGATTGTGGAACTGTAAGCCACATTTTCCTTGATTTTTTTTATTAAAGGGAAACTAAGGTCAAAAAAAAATGTTGTTAAAAAAAAATTAAGAACGTTGTATAACATCTAAATAAACCATTGAAAAAAAATTAACTCTTAATTTTCATTATTTAGGCTGTTTTAGCCCATTAAAGTTCTAAGGTTTTCTGAAATTAACCGTGTACTCCATTCACGGTTCCTCGTGAACCATACAGAATTATGACGTATGAGCCGCGAGACTCAAAATCACTTAGACATGGATAGCAGCGAAGAAAGTAGTTGTGCTAGTGAACATAGCGAAGTATATAGTTCTGAAACAGATACAAGTATTTGCAAAGGGTGTTATGATAACGAACCTGAATATACTGAAAGTCAGTTGAAAAACATTTGTTCATCAAAAACTGCGAATGATATTTCAGACGACGACGAAGATGAGGATTTAGACTCAAGCAGGTTAGAAAACTTACATTGGTGTAAGTGTAAAAAATGTGATATACACGAGTTAATGACTGTTGAAGAATGCAAGTGTTGTTTGGAGTTTACAACTTTACTGGGAGAAAAGCTGGAAGAGAATACATGTATTACCTTGCATAAAGATTTTAATATTCTTTGTTTAAATCGCACCGTATTAGAGACAGCAAGCATTAGACATCGCAGATATCAAAATAATTTCAAGGATATAAAATCTTTTCAAAACAAGTAAGCTTATTATTCTACCTTTCAAAACAAATATAAAATATTACTTCATATGCGAAAAAAAAATGCGTTCTTTATCTACATAAAAGTTCGTTTACTGAATGTGAGTCAAAGAATATTTAAAAATATATATACAACATTTTGTAAGGCCTAGGTTCCACAACAACAAAACATATTATATTCTTTTTAGACAACTACGCTTTCAGCATACAGACAATATACAGCTTGGGTGCATTACTATGAAACACTGGGAAAAGGATGTGGAGTTGTTATACCGGCATGCGTTGTGAAAAAAATTCGTGAAAGTTTCCCAGAAAAAGATGGAAAATATACAGAAAATATACAAGCCAAATTTCCTTGTTCTTATAAAAAAAAGTGTATAACAAACAAATCAAATCTACTTAGAAAATCGTTTTACTTTTTTATTTTTTTCAAGTATACTCAATTTTTCTGGACGATCTGTATACGCAATATTCCTTGGAGTGTCAAATCTGCCTTCCATATTTTCTACTTTCTTGTAGATGTTTTGGCCATCTAGTTTTCGTTGCACTACCTCCATAAGCAACTTTTCAATAAAATCATGAGATTTTGCTTCCATGACTGGCTTCGCAATCCACTCCTTTGAATTTACTTGATAAATATCGCCATCTCTTCTCGCCCAAAGCGCCGCAACCACTTCTCTCCTTAGTAATAACAGCCTGCTTTCTGTCTACGTTACAGTTGTGATCGAGAATAGCTAAATTTATCCGCGAGGCCATCACGTTCAATTCAAATTCAAATTCAAAAGAGTAGTAAAGACAAAATGTACAATTATAGTTAAGAAGTAAAATTCATCTTTTATGTCTTCATACATCAAATCAGGCGAACCTTATGGTATGGTTTCACTTACTCACTCGCGGATCATACGTCATTGCTCTCCATCGTAGAGTTTTTTATGTACTCTAACGGAGATGTAAATAATAACCTTTTTACACTAAAATCCTCATAAAAATACATTTTTTTTGAAAAAAAATTTAAGGTATCTTTTTTAAACAGTATAATAAACGTTTTTATGAAAAAAAAATTTTTGACCTTAGTTTCCCTTTAATTTAGGAACATATTAACATCTCTTCTATTTTATTTAAAAAAGTTTGTGACTTTAAATAATATAATCACACTTCATTCAAGTCAATGCATAATATACAATTATTTGTTTTTGTGGTACTTATATTGATAACAAGTGGATAGCTTATTATATCCTATAAGATGCAATGTATTGCTTATAGTGTTTTAAAATTTGTTTTGTGTTATTTAGTTGTTATCTGCCATTATATAGTCACGTTGGCATTTTACAATTGCTAACATGATTGCCAATGCTGTAAAGAAAAATAATAGTTTCTGCCTAGTGTCAATGCGAGAAAATTGGTTAGACGACTTATACCTAAATTTTAAGATTATTAAGCACTGCTTAAATGACCCTTTGATAAGATTGTTTTCAGTTTGTTTGTTTGTTTGTTTGTTTATTTGTTCATTTGTTGTTTGTTTTTGAATTATGATCCACATAAAGAAACTTGCTGGGTGTATGACATACTTGCAGCAATGCAATATATACATGAATTTTAAACTTGCTTTTTCATTGCAATTGTTAGTTAATAGTTTGTTTTTCCTCAAATGTGTAATAACACACAAATGTTTATTGTAAAGATTTTATTAACCCTCCAATGTTCATTCTTCATTAGCAAAATAGTAAAATATCCAAAAAATCCTAATAAATGCTAAATAAATAAAAAAGCACAGTTTTTCCAAGATGTTTTAGGATAAACAAACTATTAAGTACACAGAATGACTTCAATATTGTTAATGTTTGTGAAAAAAATTAAAGATGCATTAGCGCTCTTACATTTTTTTAAATCTTTAACTATCCTGGAGGATATGTAATGTTAAAATCATGAATCGTAGCTTTTTTACACTGCGAAAGGTCCTTAATTTGAAATTTGGGCCTGTTTAAGGAAAATAAAGTAAAGATAGGATACTCAATGCAAAATATTATTTCAATAAAGGGTGTTTAGATGTGTATCATAAGGCAGTAGAAATTTATATTTCAGCTGCTGATTCTGGAATTATAACTTTAGCAATATTTTTTAATTCTCAGGTGTTTTCTAGGAACTACACACATTACCAGGACTATGGAGAAAATAAACAATGCTTTAAAATCTTTGTTGAATCCTAATATGAATAGTAATCAGGTGATAGAGAATGATTTATTTAAAGAAGGTCTTGTAAATGTTATTCCAAGAGATTATCAGTTGTTTGGTGTAAACTGGTTGTTATCTTGTTGTGCTCAAAGAGGTAAACATGGAGTTATTTTAGGTGATGAGATGGGCTTGGGCAAGACCCTGCAAGTATGTATGTGTGTTTTCTCAATATCTGAGTGTACTGTTAATATCACAATATCCATGCAATGTTAGCATGCACACTGTATTAATATTCCTGCTTTACTCGAAGATTGCAAACAAAACCCATCTTTGCATTCTTATGATGGATTGGCTTAAGTATATCATAAAAGTTTAAAAATGCAACCCTCGAATCGTCAATTTAAATCCGATTCAAATTTCTATTGCAAGCAGTGTCCTTTGAAAGTATGTGAGATGCAAAGTTCACTAGATATAAACAGATTTGCAGACACTTGCATTTGTTTACATTTTTAAAAGCCATTAGAGTATATATAAACATTAAAAGCAGAAAAAAACTTCTGTATTCTTGAGAGAAAGTGGAAAAAAATCAAGAATATGTGTTGCAAAAACTGGCTTAAAACATAAGAAAAACATGTGCCATTTTAACACTGTTGTAAGCAAGTGTCTGAAAATTTGATCCACTAATGTTCTATCTCTGACATACTTTTCAGCAAAATTTTTAAAAAAATCCCGCAAGAGCCACTATGAATGTTTTGATATACTAAATGATTTTTTTTGTTTAATTTCTGTATAATTAGCTGAAGTTTTGTTTTTTGAGATCTTTAATTTCAAGAAAAAAGGCCATGAATTTTAGAAAGCATCTAAAATTAATGTGTGTTTATAGCTAGCAAAATGGATAAATTTGAAATGTTTATTGTGAACATAGAGTGAGGGAAAAAAAGTTGACCCTTTTCTGAAGACTGCGATTGTAGTTTTTGTTTGCTACTGCACCTAAATTTCCCAGCATCGCTCACAATCTTTTTTTTTGTTTTGTATTAAAAATATTTTATTTTCAAAGTCAAGTTTTTAAATTTATAATCTACAAACTTCCTTTGTTTAAAACAAGGGATGTCTGCACAACACTTGGCGACTTCTTGCATGAATTAAATTGATTGACAGTTGGTCCGAATTAGTCAACCACAATTCGTATTTAAACAATCAAACTGTTTGAATGTAATGTGGCCCCTGTTTTTGCATCATGCATGATTTCAATAGCTATATGAACAACACCTAGCAATTTTCTTAATAATATATGTTTGACTTTTATAGTAACATTGATTTCAATATTCTTGTTATTTGCCCAAGCTTTAGGAGTGCAAGCTTTATCATTGCAAACTTTATTTGATACATCAACAAAAACAAAAAGTTTGACAATATTGACTTATTGAGTGTTTCTTCTACATTTTAGACCATATGTTTTTTGCTTCACACCAAAAATAAATTTCTAAAAGGGCCATATCTGGTCATAGCACCATTATCAGTCATAGATGGATGGAAAAAAGAATTTTCAAGGTAAACAAGCATATTTCAAAAAAGTTAATAATTCAAAGTGCTTAAACCTTTTTTATACTGGATTTTGAGGATCTAGAAGAGCATTTTTAGTGAAAATAATATCTAAGAAGTATTAGTTTTTTATGTCTAACTTGCAGTTAGACTGCTTTTTACATAAAAAAAGAGTTTAAAATCAGCAGACTAACATTAAAATGTTGTCGTAGGGACTTGTGATGAAAAAAAAATTGTAAATTTTTATGGTTTGCAGGTATTGCATTTTTAAGACAGGGGAAAATTTTTGTGAATTTTGAAAAGTACTAACATTAATGTATGAGTGCTTAAAAATTTTGTATATATTAAAATATATAACATTACTGATGAATATATAAGTATGTTGGTCATTAGGTGGTTACCGAGAGGTTTTTTAGCACATATATGGATGCAGATCTGAAGAAAATATTAATCCATCAGAATGACATCAATATAATTTCCTTCCTTACCTCTAACATCTTTTAATGCAATATCCTACAAATGTACCAAAAGTTTAATGGCAATATTGTGTCAATATTACAGATATTTTTGTCTGAATTTTTAAAAAAGGCAAGCTTTTTGCAGACATGACTTCATTTTTGATGCTGAGCCATTTTTTGATACGCAGTCCACATGCCTACCAAAAATAAAAGTTGTAGCATTGCCAATGTGAGAAATTAAAGTATATTAAAAATAAAGAGAATGACCTATCTTAGGTGTGTATGACGTCATTTCTGATCCCTGTGATGTCAACAAATTATTATTTTCACCTGGAATGGATTTATTTTAAAATATCCTGCAACTGTATCAAATTTCATTAATTAAGCATGAGTTCAAAAAAACTAGGTATATATAATAGGGCTAAAACGTTTTAATACTTATTTCAAATTTACATATAAAAAAGTTGTGACATTTCAGTATAAAAAATCGATATAAAGATATATTTTTGTAAAATATTTATAAGTAGGGTTTCAATACCAACAACTACGAAAGGTTCGCGGTTCAAACCCCACACTAGCCCAGCTGATGAGCTGTGATGCGGCGAAACAAGCTTGTCCTGGGATGTGTATATATAAAGTATAAAAAAATTTTTAATGAAAAATTTTAATATTCGTTCTTATGTTATACTGTTTAACTTTTTATAGATTTGCACCCTCCATGTCAGTGCTTAAATACATTGGTAACAAAGAACAAAGGGAAGAGATTCGAAAAACGATTGCATCCAATTATTTGGTATCTATGAACTGCAATTTTGCTTTGATTTGCTTACTTTTTCAGTGGTTAACATTAAAAAATTTATAATAGTAAAAGAAGAGTGTGCATTAAAAGTCAAAAAAGCTTATAATTTACAACAATAAAATAACTCACATTTTACATAGGAGATTATATAAAAGTTAAAGCTTATCTCCTGTGAAAAAACAAATATTTTTATAAATAAGAAGTTCATGGGTGGTTAGATTTAAGCTATATACCAATAAACAAAATCCTTCTGCCATGTAAAGTTTCTTTCTTCGTTTCTTGTAAATGTCTTCTAACATAACTGTATTTATTTATTTCTGTATCTCTATGGGAAGCTATTCTCTAAAGTGGTTTATGTGCAACATTCAGGAAAAGTTTTGTATATTTTAGGTAAGCCTTTCTAAGTCAATATTTTAAATTAATAAAAATTTTCCTTTATGAAAATCAGCTATTAGTGGACAGGACTGTCTTTACATGCAAATGCAACAAAATAAGCTAACTAATGCAACAAAACCCTATAAGTAAGATGTGAGCAGCTACAGGAAGAGTTATACAAAGTCATCTGTGCCTGTGTTATCTGATTTCTGTTTTGTCAGATTTTTTCATTGTAATTTATGTATGATTGATGTAAGAATTATTTAATCAGTAAATAAGATAAAAGATTTATCCGTGCATTCAGCTGTATCATAACTAAAACTTTTATAGTTAGTAGAAGAAATAAATTTTGAGCTGTCTTGCTCCATACATGCATTTAAAATTTCATTACTTACAATATTATATTTATTATGCCTTTTAATGTTTAGAGTTCAAACTGGAAAAATGCAACACCGCCTTTTGATGTGCTGCTTACTTCTTATGAGGTATATATATCATTAATAAAAGACAAACACTTACGTATTCTATGGGAAACATTCTGATCAACACTCTGAACCCTATGACAAAGTTTATTTGGACATTTTGAGGCCTTGCACTACCATTATTTTATATGATCATTTTATTCAATAACCAGACCTATTAAATATTGCAGAAAATTTCTAATATTTCTACACCTTTTCTTTTAAAATCGCTTTACCTCATCTAAATGAGGTACTATGCGAAAAATTTATTTTCTAGAAAATTTGTGTTCTTCTGATATGCGGTCTTTTTCAGGAGAGGCGTGTGATTGCACGCGCACACCTTGGCACACGCCTAAATCGTTTTAGGCGTGTGATTAATTGTTTTCAAAATCAACCTATAAAATCCAATTTGTAGCGTGCAATGGCAGCCTCGAAATAATTTTTGGAGACTTGTCAGACAAAACGTCCGATAGATTTCCACTTTTAGATCTCAGAAATTATTGAATAGTCCTGGTCCTTTTAATCCACGAGTAAGCCTATTCATAGCCAACCTGACCATCCTAGCTAACTCACCGACTCCTGACTTAGTTAAAAGAACTACGTAGACATATATCTCTTTTGCCTGGCCCCTTCGTTGTTGGTAACCAGGTCTTACCAAGAAATCCAGCCATGCGGTTCTTAACTAATGCGGAGGTGAACGCAGACGGAGCACAGATGAAGCCAGTCTGCAAAACTGCACTTACAGGCGGAATAGACATTTTATCATGGATTTAATTGTAGATAATTTCTTTATTTTACAAAACAATTGGAAACCATAACAGGTCCGAATTTAATGGATTTTTTCTTTATGCCTGTAAAAACGAACCCCACGTGCGGTATAATTTTTTTTCTGTAAAAATTTTGTTAAGTTATAGCTGAACTTTCTGAATGAATTTTGAAGTTTATTTAAGCCACGTGGATGATGATTTTTTTTTAATTTGAAAACAAAGCATATTTTTGCCTATTTGCTTGTTATGGCCCGGAAAAAAAACAGTAAATATAAAAATGACAGTATAGTCATGCATAATATTTCGGATATGTAGAAAAGGAAGTTAAGATTGAGAGATTCGCTATACCAGTGTCTACTCGATCATCGTGTTTGGGGCTCACGATTTAAAACGTCCCCTACTTTTCTACTGCAAAATGAATGCGCAACAAAAATAACCTCAGAGCCCATAACGCATGCGTAACATTTTTTGCACATGCGTTTTACATCGCGCCCGTTACTTGATTTACATGTGCGAATCATCGTACACCTACTCAAATGTTCCAGAAAAAGACTGGATATGGCTTTGAGAGTCAGGCCAAAGTGTATTTGAAAGGCCTATATCGAAGGATATGCTGCATTTTTCAAACACTATTATAGTTTGACTGTGTTGTGTTCTTGAACACAATAAATTTTGAAAAAAAACAGCTTTATCGAATTCATAGGCTGAAAACGCAAACCATAAAAGTATTGTTTCAACACTCATTAGCACATAATCCTTTACTTTTGTTTTTAGCTTTGCATGAAAGATGAAAGTTTCATGTGCAAGTAGGTGCTAGTTTTTTTGAAGTTTATTTGCATTCATTGTTTATATATTTCACATAGCATAATCTTTTGGCATGTATTATATTTTGTTAATTTTTTGGGGAAATAATCTTGTTATTGTGAACGCTAAAATTTACTGTTTTCATCATTTTCGGAAAAAGAGGAACAAAAAAAATTTACTGCCCTTGCTACAAGCACCCATTTACGCCACAGGGCGTTAATGTTTTGCTGAAGTTATGCCCATTCTCGCCAAAAATGCACAAAAAGGTATTTTTTTTATAGTTTATGCGTAATTGGCATACATTTAGCTGGATTATGGCTACATAGTTGAATAATCACTCAAAGTAAAAAAAAATTAATTTGAGTATTTTATAATAAGCGAATATAGCCAAAAATATATGCCAAACAATAGACCTACGAAAACTGGAATTTAATGCTAAACACTGGCAAAAATTATTGCTCACATGATTCTTGAGGCATGATTCTTAATTGTCATGTGGCAGACACCATTTTAACAAGTTTTATGACGTTATTGTTGTTGGGCACCTCCCCCCCCCCCCCCCTCTTTTTCTGGTAATACACTAGCCTACCTACTACCTATACCCTCGCACTCACATACCTTGTTTTCTTACTGAATGTGTTGAATTTTTAAAAAAACATCTGTACATTGTTCAATGTCACATATATGTTTTTAGCTAACTATTCCAATTAACTTTTTCTTTTGTGCTTCACATAACATTGTGAGTGATTTTAAATGAGCTTTTGTTATTGCTGTTTTTGCTTACAAATATTGATTTTTTTGTTTTAGATTTAGATGGAATACTTTAGTTGTTGATGAAGCACATCGTTTAAAAAATTCTGAATCATTGATGTATCAAGTTTTACTAAAGGTAGTTTAAAATAATCCCTTTTCTTCTAGTATGATTAATACAATCATTGTTAAAAAAGTAGTGTTAAAAAATCATCAATCCTTGTTTCAAAATAACACCTGAATAATGGTTCCTTAAGAGAAGGTTTTGTTTGGTTTTGAAGATCCTAATAACCTATTTTAAACTAACTGGTTGATTTTTCAGAAAATCTTTAAACCCTATCTCCGTAACGATGAACAACGGTACAACATGTTAATAATTTTTTTTTTCGTATGTCAACATGTCATCAGTGATGTTGTTAATTGTTGTTAATACATAATGTTGTAACTTTCAACTTCGCTAATCAAGTGGATTTTTTCTACTGATCATTTACTTGCAACACTGAACTGTATTTTTAGTTTGACATCAACTTTAAGATCTTATTGACTGGAACACCTGTGCAAAATAACTTAAAAGAAGTATGCAACTTTGTTATGTTGTTTTTTTATTATATTTTGAGAAGATTTACATTAATTCAGAGATTTTTTTTGCAGAGTTTTGCTGCTTGTTTAAAGATTTTTTTCTGAAGAACTAATCTGATGCAAGATTTTTAAACTTGTGTTTCAGTAATGTTTCATTCTTGTTTATCTCTCCTATTTGTTTTAGCTCTTTGCGTTGTTATCATTTTTGTCATCAGACATTTTTAAGCTTGATTATTCAGATGAATTTGTTCGATATTTTTCTTCAGTTGCTCTTGGTTAGTATACATGTATATGCTTTATATCCTAAAAAGAATGTACTTAATTTGACTTTAGCTACTAACTTGAATTTTAATATTTTACATATAAAAGTTTTTAATTTCAACTAAGGTTAAAGTTGAAAATATATGATTGTTCAGAAAATGTTAGTTTTTCTGCAACATTTAGAATCTTCATCATCAAACAAAACAAAAGAATTGCATCGATTGCTTAAACCTTTTCTTCTCAGGAGAACGAAGAATGAAGTAAGAACCACATTGCAAAGGATATCCATACTTGTTTGTATAAAATTCTCAATAAAAAATGATAATCACATATCTATATTATAAACTCATGTCTGTCTGTTGCTCAATTTAAAAGCCAGTGTTTTAATTGACAGCGCCTTTTCAAGTAAGTTTCATCACTTCATACTATCAGGCGGGCAAGGATACAAGAGATAGCGATACATGAATATTTAAAACAGGTGATCCCCTGTGGAATTCTCCATGTGCTAACAACAAGTACAGTAAATTTGACTGGCATAAACTTTCCTTGAATGCACTCTATCTAAAATCTCTAAATTTGATAAGCACCCAGTCACTTAAGGGAAGATTAACCAGCCAGGATAACTTTTTTGTACTTACTTTATTTAAGAATTAGGATAAACATCCAGAAATAACTATTTTTTCTAGCCAGAAATAATAGTACTCACTTTTTTTTGTAATAATAAACTTTTGTGTATTGATATTTAATGTGCGTGGGTTTGAGTATAAACAAACTATTGCCTAACTGCAATCTAAATTGAAAGAACACTCGCTGGTATCGCTTTCTGCTGTTTGGATTTATTAATTTCTTTTTCATAGCAGTGATCCAGTATCTTTTAAATCACTTAAAAATTGCCAAGTAGTAAAACTATCTGATCTTAAAATTTTTTGCAAATATCGCTTTAGTTATAGAAAAGGAATGTCTATCTTACATACCGCAACACAATGTTTATTGTCCAACAAAAACAAATTCTGGATCATTATAGTATGTTTTGTTCCTTTAGGTTGTGTCTGACTTGCCAGAAAAATCAGAAGTTGTTATTAACTGTGGGATGTCTGCCTTACAGAAGAAATTGTATAAAGCTGTTTTAACAAAGGATTTAGGTGAAATATAACCTTAAAATCAGCAAAGTTTAGATGGTGGATAAAAAATAACCCAGAAAATGCCTGTCATCGTCTTATATGACATTTATTACCAAAACCTTTCCAATGATTGAATTCAGGAATTAAAAAAATCTTGAATTGTGATCAGTCTTTACCAGCATGGAATATCAAAATGCTTTTAAAATTTCTAAATCGTGATCTCAAAATGAACATTTTCTAGAAAATGTGCAAGAAAAAAAAGGAAAACAAAGAAAAAAATAATAACAAAAAAATTCACAATAGTTAATTTGCTTCCTGGTCTTTTTTAATTGGCCACCTAGTCACCAATTAGTCGTCAAGGCAACAAGTGTCACATAATATGATAAAAAACACGTAATTTTAACCAAAAAATATCATATTGCAGAAGTTATAACAAAACGTTAAAAAAGGGCATCTATGGGATTACCTGCCTAGACACCGTAATGTGTTTTAATTTGTAAATTTCCAAGTCATTTTAAATTTGGAATCGTTTAGCTATTTTAATGTAAAACAAGATTGGGGAAGTTTAAAATACAGTATTGCAGCATTCAAACATAATAAAATGCATACCAAAAAAAGCTATAAAACTCCTAAAAGAGTCTCTAGCTCCTTGTTTTGCTCTGCTCCTTGGTCTGCATTTTCTATTTTTTTAAATGTTAACTGTGTAATGTAAATGTTTTTTGTACCAGATGCCTTTGCTCAAGACCATGGATACAAAACGAGATTGATGAACATTTTGATGCAATTGCGTAAATGTTGCAATCATCCATATATATTTGCAGGTATGTATTAAAGTAAGTTGTTTAATCACACTGGAAAATTTGTTAGAGGTGTTCAAGTTAAGCATCATTTAGTCATGTGAGTATTAAATTGATTTGCAATTGTATGGAAAGTATAAAGATATGCAAATTTATTTATTAATATTTTTTTTTATGAAAACCCCTTTGTGTGAAAGATTTTATGATGCTTGTGTTTAGTGCCCAAATACATTATTGCTTAAAAAAACACGTGCACAAAAAAATAATATAATGTTAACACCAAATCTAGGTCTGTAAACTTTATTATTTTAGACCAATACTGTGAATCATTCACTGTGATAAGGACATAAAAATGGGAATTTTTATACTTATAGGAACCGAACCTGAACCATTTCAGCTGGGCGAACATCTTATTGATACTAGTGGTGGGTGACACACTCCTATTATTTTTGGTTATATAAATTACTAACAAATTATTTCTTAACAACTGTGTTATATTTTAGGAAAATTGTTTTTACTCGATAGGCTGCTTAAGACATTAAAACAGAGGTACCATTTTGTCACTTTAAGTTTTGTTGCTTAGCTGTATAAGAATTTCATTAAATTAAAATGGATCATGCACCTCAGAGTTCCCTAGTGGTTGATTGTAACATCAACATACTTTTTTGGAAGATAGATATTGATAAATCTGGTTGTTTACTTGTACTCTGTCCTATATTAAGCCTAACTTTTCTTATCAACTATTCTGTGTACACTTTTAATTCGTACTACAATGGGTAGCGAAAAATTAGGCACAATTGCAGTTTTGTGGGCATTTTTTTGAAGTTGGGAAAGAGCATTAACTTGCCAACACTTTGCAGCCTTTCGTGAACTTCTATAGTGCAACTTCACAAGCTAAGCAGCATTCAGATTGCAGTAGTTGCACTTTCTAACATGTTTGAATTAGGAAGTGCCGAAATATTGTAAAAATAAATCATGCTGACGTCAGCAACAATAAGCACATTTTAAGTTTTTGGATTTAACCAAATAACATAAGATCCCAAGTCCTAAGTTCGCTGTAAACATTGACAGGTGGACTTTGACAAGTTTAAATTGTGTAAATCTAATGTAGAAACGGTGGAAATTATTACTTGTCATAACGGAACTCAAAATTTGCAGTCATGTGCCAACATCTTTTCTCACTGATTGTAGATCCCTTTCCCGTTTGCTTGGAATGCTCTTTTCACTTGTTTTTGTTATTTTTTTAGTGGACACAAAGTTCTATTATTTTCACAGATGACTATAATGTTGGATATTGTTCAAGATTATTTGGGATATCGAGGTCTGTTTTGCTCTGAAGTAAACTTGATGTTTTGTGTTGTTTTTTCTTTGAAAAATTGCTACAAAATGTGTATTTATTAAAAGTCAGTTTATTGCAGGGTATACATATGAGCGATTGGATGGATCGATTCGTGGCGAAGAGAGATTTCTTGCTGTTAATAATTTTAACTCGAATGCAGATACTTTCCTCTTTTTACTAAGCACAAGAGCAGGTATATGTTACGTTAAAATTCAGTTATTTTTTGTTTATAAAATGTGCATCATATGATGTGCCTTAATTGATCAAAATCTGAAAAATTTAAGAATTAAAGCCACAAATTTTAGATTATTGGCACTTTTCTCAAGTAAAGGCACGCTAATTTAGGAAAAATTCAACAGTTCCCACATTTTTAATTGGGTGATTGGGTGTTAAAATTCCATATTAGCCTGTTGTCAGATTAATGTTGAATTTTTCTTCGATCAAGGTGTTGTATTAAGTAAAGTAGTATTTTTACAAAACTCTACAAAAATAAAAATCTATTTATTTTAACCTAAATTCCATTGTTCAGTTCAACTTCAGTTGCAACATTCTGTTTTCAGCATGAAAGCTGCTAAGAAGTTCCATAGCACAATGTTTAACTTTTACTAGATTTTAAGCTTGACACTTTATTGTTGTTATATTTTCAAAAAAAAAACGTTATAATTCTGTTACAAAAAGTTTTTTTGGAAGTTTTTGTTAGATTATGCAGCCTTAAGCTTTGGTTACTTAACTTTACAAATTTTCAGCTTGGGCAGTTTCTTAGCTTGCGTAGTTGGAAAACCTTTGGAAAATGTTCCATTATTTAAAATTTTGGTCAAAGCTTGTTGTAGTGGTTTTCAGTTTATAAATGCTATGTGTTTGGTAACATGGTAGATTCTGTGTGCAGCAATTGATAATTACTTTTTGTGCATTTATACTGCACCAGATGCTTATAACCTTTCTTTACCATTATGCAATTATAAAAGAAGTTATTTGTTCCAGGTGGTCAAGGATTAAACTTGATGACAGCTGACACTGTCATATTTCTGGACAGTGATTTTAATCCCCAAAATGATATACAAGCTGCAGCACGTGCTCACAGAATTGGTCAAACAAGGTAATTAATTTTTTCTTGTTGCTTCAATAAGATTTTTAATCCAGTCGTGATTGTTTGTAGTTTTTAAATCATTTTAGGCCTGTTAAGATCATACGATTGGTAGCAAAAAACACTGTGGATGAGATCATTCTCCATCGTGCTAAGAATAAATTATTGCTTACAAATACTGTCATAGAAGGTGGCCAGGTGGGTGTTTCGTTGACAAAAATGTTACTTTTAAACTTGTATGTATTAGATGTTCGATAATGTAGTAAAAAAGCTATTTTTTTAGTTTTCAAACATTGGCATAAAAACAGATGAATTGCAAGTAAGTCGGCAATGGATTGTAAAAATCAAGTGTTTGTTATTTTTGTTTTCTTATCCTCATAATCAATTTTAAAAGGATCAATCTATCTGACCTGACGACCTTTTATTTTTACAAAAAAAACTGAAGGAGTTGCAGTGCGCTCAGTTTGAATTGTGATTCTCATTATTAGTTATACAACCTGTTGCATGTTTTCATTTTTGAAGTACATAGGCAGAGCAATATTATTCTTCACACACGACATCAATATTGTCATATTCTTAATTTCTTAATTTCTTCAAAAAAAATATAAAATTGTCCTAAAATATTTTAATTTTTTTATTAAAAATACCATTATTTTCTCAAAAAAGCTTGAAAATTGTCATCAAATCTCCTTTAATTTGAATCGATAAAAAGAATGGCAATCATGCTGAAACCAGGTCAGGCGAATTTTGAGTTGGAGCAAGGGAATTTGTAAAAAAAACATTTAAAAAAAGAAAATATCATTTTTTTTATTTCTAGTTAAGTGACATCCTGAAATTTGGATTAGAAGATTTATTAAAGACAGACGATGGGTAAATTTATTGTTTATTGCCATAACAGATTTCCAAGAGTAATCAAAATGCTGAATTTAGTAAAAATCATGTGTAAATAAGGGGACACTATAAATTATTTGTGTTGTGAATAATCATGCATTAGCTTTGCTTGACACTGTGTAACTCTCATACCGTAATATTATATATGGTGTAAAAATGTCTGTTATGCAAATAACACCAGTAGTGAAGCATCAAATCACTTGACATTTGGATTAGTTCAGATGCTAAAGGTAGCCTGTTACAATCAGGCTGTATGTATGTTAATATGAGAAATCTAATTTGCAGGAACGCAGTATAGAAAATGTTTTTTTTATTTTTCTAGGTCCTTTGAAGAAATTGATTTTGAAAAGTAAGTACAAAAGCTATAAGAAATTATCACTTTCCCTTTTAATAGTTGATAATAACTTTCTAGATATTATATATGGATATATATAAATATATAATATAGATATTATAAATTGTTAAAATGTCAATGTGCTAATTAATTTGCATGCATAAGATGTCAACATCTGTATAATTTTGTTTCATCTAGAGTATTGGGTAAATCAAGAAATGGTGAATGGGTTGTAAATGATTCTAAAATTGCGAGAAAAAAATTAGAAGGAAATAAAGACAATGAAAAAACTCCAGGTTAGGCTTTGGTTTAGAGTGTAACTTGGTTTAGTGCTTAACTAATATTGTTATTTTTTATGTGCTACCAGTAGTTACCAGTCAATTCAGTATGCATGTGGTTCAGACAGTTCAGCTTGGTTTATATTAATGTCTGAAGAACTATGATGGTGCACAGTTTTTCCATCCCATCCTAAGTTGTGTCAATTCGAGCTGCCTGGTTATTTAGTTGTGTTTATTAGTTCTTCTTGTATGACATTGTAATTCTTTTAGAAAGTATGTATGTTTACGAAGGAGAAGATTATTCCAAAATATGTGCAAGTGATGATGATAAAAGTATATTTGATGAACTCGCTAAAGGTTTATTTTAATTTATTTTTATTATTATTATTTCTTCTTTTATTTGTTTGTTTGTTTGACCATTAAGAGAAGGAGTCATATACATCACATTCTTAATGTTTCTTCCATAGCGGTTTCAACTTCACTGCAAGGCGAAAGAGTGTTGAGAAAAGACCCTAAGGTATTGTTGAATTAAAAAGTGACATCTGATCAATGTAATGTCAAAAGTAGCTTACGTATGGTTTTATAATTTTTCATATACTAAACATCAAAGGTTTCTCATGTCATACTAAAAATAATATTTTGAGTTACAAGTTATTTGTAGTTAGTTTTCGATATTCTTTTTTATTCAATGAATCTTGCTATAGCAAAGTGTGACGCTCTACCTTCCTGACCACGGTAAACGCAAAAGACGTGTGCTAACTGAAGAAGAAAAGCAGCAACTTCGGCTGAAGGTAGTGAAGAAAGTTTTCGTAGATTTTATATTACTACTCTATTTCTTTCAATAAGGCAGATTACCTGGTTAGAAATCTCAGTCTCTTTCTTAAGTACTTTTATTAAAGTTTTGTTTGTGTACAGACTAACATGTACTTGCTCTATTTTATGTCGTTGTTATAGCGAGAAGAAAATAAAGCCAAAAGAATCAAACTTCAAGAAGAACGAAAATTGGATAAAATGTGAGTAACCTGCTCGCTGTCACCCTTTTTGGACTGGAGATATGTTTTTTTATTCCTATAGAAAACGCAGGGCTCTCAAAGTTATTTCTTTAAATCAGTTTTCTTTAAATATAATGGACTTTTAAGTCAAGCACTTTATGTAAAAAGCGGAAATGGAAAATATTTCCTTAAATTTTTTATTCCTAAATTGTCCTAATTTATGTGATTTTTATCAGATAGTTTTCTGTATTTCTAGCTTCTTCCAAAATCCTTTCAGAAGTGTTATTATATACTATCCTTTTTACCTAATTTTTTTTATACCATTCTTAAGTTTATACCACAGACCATCATCCCCGTGTTAGTTTTAATGCCTATTTGTTATTATGAAGCTTTATCTAACTAATATTGAATAATACCTAACATTTCTTTTGGTTTTTACATCACATTTTTCACTACGTTTTTTTTTTCATGTATTTAACATAGTAAGAAGTTATGGCAGTCACACAACTACACATCGTGTAAGATTGATCTTCCAGATGATGACGATGATAGTGTTTCATCTTGTGAGGATGAGGAAGAAGAGGAGGGGGAAGATTACGGTCAACTGCATTATGTTGTTGGAGATGTAACAAGACCGCAGCAATTAGGATTGAAAGATGCTATTGTAGTTCACTGCGTCGGTAGGACAAATTGTTCTAAATTTTGCGACATAACATCCCTTGGGGGATTTTGCGAACATAGAAAAGTGCTGAAAAAAATGTGTACACATACTCATAAAACTTTTACACCTTATCATCTTTAAGAACATTTGATGAGCTACTTTAATGGGATTAATTTTCGCGGGGATTAAGTTTCTCGCATTTCGCGGATTTGGGTACGCGAAAATATGTCCCTTCGAAAATTTTTGAATCAGGCCATCCGCGAAAATTTGTCCCTGCGAAAATTTTAAATTTTAATTTTTCTTTGTTTTCAAAGTCCCTGAGGCTTTCTTTTTTGTAGGCCTAATTTTTCAACCGAGTATTGAAGATGATAAGAGAAAAAAAGGTTTCGAATCAGTTGACCCCTTTCAAGGATATTGATCCTTTGCTCCCAGCTTCTAATGCAGATGATCAACCGAATTTGAGTTCTCTTTCCAGCCTCACGGATGAACAATTGAAAGTTCCTTACATCCCCCCACGAAGTGAAATAGTAGTAGCGGATGAAGAATCAGCTTTTTTGAATTCATTCGTTTCGTTTTTTATCTAGTTGTGGTTATTCTACCCATAGTTGGTATGTTCTACCTGACGTTATAGTTGTGTGGAAAGAGCTTAGAACTAAAATGCAAAACTACATTTTGTCTCGGTCGGTGTAGAAATGAAAGGTGTAACAAGGGTCGATGAGACAGTGCCATTCGGCCCCGAACCCATTTGACAACTTATTTTTTCAAAAATTGCTATTATGACCTCATCCGCGAAATTAAGTTCCCGCGAAAAATTAAAACATCCCTCATCCGCAAAAATAAGTCCCCGCGAAATGCTAACATTTCGCGGAAGAGCACAACCGCGAAATTTAATCCCCGCGAAGATTTATCCTATTAAAGTAGTTTGCGAAGTTTTGTTATTAGCTCTACTTTTGTTATTTTTTCTCAGTGTGATGTATACGGAGGCGATATCTTCTACAATTCTAACTCTTCAGCTAACATCAGTAGCCATCCCAGCATGCTGCACGATTTTTACTTAATTAACCAGACGTGTAGATAAGTTTGAAATTTTTTTTAGTAAGGTAAAGTTTGTTTTTACTGAGCCCTGCTGTTTTTTTTTTTGTTGAAGATGATTCAGGTTATTGGGGAAGTGGTGGCTTATTCACAGCTATTAATAATCGTTCAAACACACCTGGAAAACAATACGAACTTGCAGCAAAAGTAAAAGGTGAAAATATTAACTATATTCGGCCCCTTCCAACTTTTTTAAAATAACTTTTGAAGCATAACGTTCTACGGGTTTAAATTTGGTGACTTTTAATTATTTTTAAGTTGGTCTAGAAATTTGGGTATAACGTCACGGTTGTTGTCATTGTAACTCTTGGTTGACCGGTGGTCAGAAAGACAATAAGACAAAAGTTTTTTCTTCAAATATTCATGTTAACAGTTCCTAATTCATATTTTTAGCCTTCTCTTGCTTTTTTCAAGTATTTTTACACATCTAAAACTGTTTTTCTTATGCCAGAGTTTATGTTCAACCGTTTTAGCTCTTTTTTAGGTTCTGGGATTTTTTATGATGCCATCTTAGACTGAGTGACTGAGTGTTATGTGGCAATTTTTGTAGTTGTTGTTTTATGCATACCTATATTTCGTTTAGATCTTTCACTAGGAGATGTGCACCTTGTAAAAATGGTAGATGACCAACCATGTGTTTACGTATGTTTCAAAAATTTTTGTTACTTTTAACCACTGTGTTGATGGTAGAAAATCCGAAAGCAAAGATTTAATAACTTTGTCTCAACTTATAACCTCCTTATTCATGTGTTTTTTGTTTGTTTTTTTGCAAAAGAAACACGTACACAATAAAGCTAAGTATACACTGGACTCCATAAGCGATAAGTGTCAGGTTGTTTTCGCCAACTAGCCTATTAATGTGTTTAATTTTAGTTTAAATAATGGTTTGGTATAATTACACGTGAGCTAAACTTATATACAAAAATAAGTACTAACACTGTAGGCTAAGCAACCTTAAGACTGCAAGAAGATTCCTTAGGCGTGTGTTAAAGCTATAAGACTTTTTGTAGGCTACGAAATTTTTCTTCTTTGTTCCAGGTTGCCTTAGTTGTTGTGCATACACGAAATAAAAAAAATCAACTTTCTCCCTTGTTGATGAATCACCTCAACGAAGGGTTGGAGAAGATTTATCATGTAGCGAAAGAAACTGGAGGTAGCTTGGTTATTTTTTCTCGTTTCACCAGGTTTTCGGTTAAGCTTTTTTATTATGCGCAAATTTTATAGTTACAACTTTATATTCTTTCAATCTTGAGAAATAAATGTTTATAACTTGTAAAACTTTTTCAGCGATGCGGGCTTGAAAAAATATAACAATTTACAAATACGAAATATACTTTATATTTTCCATATAATAAAAAAGCTAACTACAAGACTATTTTACAACTGTTGCGTGCGTATGTGAGTGCGTCGAAAAAAGGCGGTTGCTTGTGTTCTCCACGTTTATAAAAAATAGTTCGCAAGCTAGTTCGATTTCTCGGTTAGACTGCGTTTTCATTATACATCGTGTAATATACGTGCGTGCAGATATTGTGCGTGTGCTTTGTTACAAGTTGTAATTCCTATGTGTATGACCATTCTTAGTTATGTTAGGTATCTTTCTAGTAATGTGCATCATTTTAGTTTCTTCTTTAAAGACATTTTACAACATATATATTCGTATCTAAAAAGAGGAAACAGTTGTTCTTTGTTGTCAACAAGTTGAAACTCTTGAAGAAACTCGTGATCACGACATTTTACGTTATGTGACTGCAGAAAGCGACTCATTCCAATGACGTAAGCTGTACTCCACCGTGTTACGCCTTTGTGGCAGTCCCAGTGAAGCTTGTATACTGGAGAGGTCGTTGTGAAAATCTAGTAAAAAAAACAAAATTTGAAACACTTGAGCAGTTAAATAATTCAAAACATACTTTTTATGTGCACATTTTTGCATTAAGCTTTCTTTGAGACTTAGGCAACCGAGTTTAGGTATTTTCATCTTACCTCTGCTTGTGGAACTGGTTTTTCATCATCGAGACTTTTGATAATTTTTTTCAAATATTTGATGAGACCAATTCGAACGTCTGTTGTCTGTTCTTGTTTATTATTATCTGTTAAAATTTTTATTAAGACATTCTGATAAAATGTGGAATTAGTTCCGTTTAGCGGTATCCTATCCATAAAATCTCGCCAACTTTTTGTTTTGTTTTTGCGTTGTTGGGAAATCGCGTTGAATTGTGACGAAGCTGTCAGTATTTTCTTTGTGGCTTCAGTCGTGCGAAATTTAGTTTGCGCGGGAAAACTTTTGATTGGTGTGGTATAATACTCCGTATCTTCTGATTGGCGTTTCACCTTCGGTTTTTTCGTTGTGATTGCTATTCTTTGCGTAGCTACTACACTCTTTGTGATTACCGTATTTTTGACTGCTTCAAAATCAGTTGAATGTGTGTTAGTTTCATTTTTAAAAGGAATACTATCATTAGATTTTCTGACATCAGTCATTGATGCCATTGTTGTATTAGCCGTTGTCATAGGCTGCATGTGAATTGTTTGAATGTTTTGATTGGTAGAATTCATTTGATTTATTGGTATCGTATTTTTTAAATCTCCCCAAGTTTTTGTTCCGTTTTTGCGTTGTTTGGTAATTGCGTTGAATGGTGGGAAAGCTGTCAGTATTTTCTTTGTGACTTTCGTCTTTCTTTTGATTGGTGTGGTATAGTACTCCGTATCTTCTGATTGGCGTTTCACCTTCGGTTTTTTCGTTGTCATTGCTATTCTTTGCGTAGCTACTACACTCTTTGTCGTTACGGTTTTTTTGACTGCTTCAAAGTCAGTTGAATGTGTGTCAGTTTTATTTTTAAGAACGTCCATCGTGATTGGTTGCGTGTGAATCGGAGCGGTTTTATGGGTTGTTGATTCTGTTGTTGTCGTAGCATCGCTTGCGTCAGTTGTAACTGTGTCGAAGAATTCCTCCAAATCTGATGGTAAACTGTAAATGCTATGGAGTTTCGTTGTGGATTTACTCGTGAATGTCGTACTTGAGTCTGTTGTATATATCTTACTTGCTCCACTACGATCTGTAGTTTTTAAGGTCTTCAAAATGGTAGTCGGTGTAGCGACTAAATTAATTGCAGGTTTTGGTTTGTTGGTGTGTTTACTGTTGTCTTCCGTTGTTTGTTTTTTACTTGCGTTTAAAACCTGCGTAGTGTTAATTTTTGATTGGTTTGTTTGCAAGGTAGTAATTGGTGTTTGCGTTACTTGCGGTTGTGTGATTGGTGGTTTACGTGTTGGTGTCATGCCTGCATTTCCTGGTCTTGTTTCTTCGTGATCAGTAAAATCTGAGCTGTCTGTCGTCCACTGCCATAGCGATGAATTCAATGGGATCATTGCAACGCTTGAAAGAGTTGCTTTTAGGGTTGGATGTGGATTTGTGGGCGTATTTGAATAATGGCGGGTTTTATGGGCGTTAGAGGCCGGATTAGGTTTTCCATGTGATTTATTAGTAAATTTTTGAATGTTGGTTTCTGGTGTAACTGTCGTATTCTTTTGTACTCCCAGGGTTTCTGTGAGTAAATCTAATAGTAAGTCGTTGTTGTCAACTATACTAGAAGTGACGGTTGTGCGTAATTTAGCTTCTGGTGTACGTGTTTCTGTATTGTTATTTGATGTGCCAACATCACCGAATGAATTTAGTTGTGAGCTTTTATTGTTTGATGTGCCCACATCACCAAAATTTTGCTTTCCCTTACTGTTTGATGACTTTTCATCTCCAAAATCACTTGTGCTATTTACAATTGTCTTTGACTCGTTTTTATCAAGGTAACCAGAGGTTATCGAGTCAATCAAGTCGTTTATTTCAGCAGTCGTGTTTAACATGGATTCCTGCGTGTTGTTGATAGCATTTGTTGTTTGTGTCGTGTTCAACGTTCCGTTTAGTCCTTCTTGTCTTTGATTTGTTTCTAATATTTTCGATGTTTCGGTACCACGGGATGTTGTCGAATGTGTCGTGTGTACTGACGCGTCGGTGATGTTCGGCTTTGCTGTGATGTTTATTCTGTCTTCTGTGACTGCAATTTTAATTTTGACGGGAGAGGTTTTATGTTTTTTGTGGGAAAGAGTTGTGTTGACGTGTTTGGTGTTGTTTATCGCCGTTTTCGTGGAAGCCGTATCGGTTCTATTTATCCCTGTTGCCGTGGCAACCGTTCTGTTTACTTCATTTAGTGTGGTTTGGAGCACTTCAGTTGTTTGTGTGGTTTCATTTCGAGTTTCGACAGTTATTAAAACGCTATGAGCTGTTGTCGGAGCAGACACTGTTTGGTTGACGCTGCGTGACACATCGGTGACATTTTGGACATGTGTATTAATATTGAGAGAATTTTTATCGAGTGATTGAGTTGAGTTTTTGGTCTCTGGTAATTGGATTGTATTTTTGTGGAATTGTTTAATGCTACTTGTTATTTCCTTGCTTTTATTCAATTCTGCGTTTGTTTTTTTTGTTACAGGCGTTTCTGTATTATTTATAACGCGGGACAAACCATCCGTGGTATTTAACATAATTTTATCTGTTGCGTTCCATAATTTAGCGGTGGTTACATTGCGCGGTGTATTTGTGACATTTGGCGTTATTTGATTGCTTGTTTCTTCAGGTGTGACTATTACTTTAACATGAACTGAAGGTCTGGTTACATTGTGTAGTTTAGTTTTATTAGCAAATATGTTTGGAGTAGTGGTATTATACATCTGCGTGAAATTTGTCATGATGGTACTGCCAGATGATGTATACGTAACGCGTGGTATCTCTGTGGTGTTTAATCTCTGTGTGTCGTTCACTCGTTTAGTAAAGTTTTGAGTTTTCAACGCGCTTGGTTTGAATGGACTCATTGTGGAATTGTATGGCGATGAATTATTTGTGACATGTGTCGTACTTAAATTCGTAATGATATTCTGCATGACGTTCCATTTTGTGGACACGCCCTGTGTGGCGTTTATCAATTGTGTCTTCTGTGTTGAACCTGCATGTGAGATGTTGTTGACACTTTTTTCCATACTTGTGGAATTCGAAGTGAATTTTTTAGACAGTGCTTCTGTCTCGTTTTGATTATCTGGTGTAAGAAATACTTTAACATGAACAGGATCTTTAACTTTTTTCAGGGTGCTGTTGAACTGCGAGACGGTTGTGTTTAAATCCCGCGTTTTTGACGTGTTATTTATCGGTGTTTCGATAAATGTATTGTTATAATGATGTACTTTGGGGGTGGCATTAACGCGTGGTGCTGTCGTTACTATGGATGTATTACTAATGTGTGGTAAATCGGAGACATTTTTAATTTGATGTTCCGTTGTATTAAAATGCGAAACGTTCGTTACATCACTTTTATCCAATATTTCTGTTATGTTGTTTCGATTTAAGCGCAAAGTCTCTGAGGCGTTTCCATTGGAATAATCCGTAGTATTCTTGTCACGAGATGCATCTGTAACATTTCCGTGGCTTGAAATATCCGTGACATTACCTTTGAGTACGGTTTCGTTTTTGATAAATTGATGTGGTTGCGTGGTATTCGATACTTGTGTGGTATTTAATGTTTGCGTGACATTTATTGTTTGTGTGGAACTTATTTGTCTGATAATAGGCACTTCTGTGGTACGCTTTAAAGTCATATTTTTCATTTGTGCAGTGAGTGTGGTATTTAATGCTTGTGTAACGTTTAGTCTTTGCGTGTGTTTTATAGTCCGTTCGATAATGGGTACTTTTGCAGTACGCACGCTTTCATTGCTTGTATCCTGCGTGGTATTCACACTCTGATTGGTATTTAATTTGGTATTTGGTTTCGACGTTATGTTCGTACTTTGTACTTTGATTATCTTTTGCGTGGTATTTAATTCTTGAGTGGTATTCCATGTCTGCGTAATTACTTTTTTATGAGTGTCACTTCTCGATAGCGTGGATGATGCTGCGGTATATTGAAGTATTGAATTATTGGCTGTGCTAGTACTTGGTGTAGACTGTAATGAAGTGTTTGCGTATCTTTTCGACATAGTAAAATTGTCAGTAAGGCTTTTATTCCACATTGGAAAAATATCTTTGGAGCTTGTTGGTAGATTTTCTGTGGCTTGCAATTGAGATTTGCTAAATTTAGTGTTCCCATTGTGTCTATAAGTCGATCCTGGTAATTTTGTCTTTTTGTAAGTGCCCACAGTTTTTGGAATTAAGTTTGCAGACGGGGTCGCATATGCATCCGCGAAAATATCCGAAGTTGCTATTGGGCTAATATTTTTCTTCTTTGTGCTATGAGGGAATGTACGGCCGTAGATTTCCTTCTCCAAAATCGCCAGTGTTTTCAAATACGACGGTTGTGTTGTGCTGTACAATTTAGTTTTCGTATGTTTTTTGGTTGTGAATGATTTTTGCTTTGTCATGTGACCATGCATGCTATTGTGCGAGTGTGGATGTGTATGTTTATGTTTCCGATGTTTTGTTCTTGTGTCTGTGTGTTTTGATTTCATATCTCGTGTGACCCTGGTCAATGTTGTCGGAAGTTTAACGCCGCTCGACTCTGTATCTTTCGTCTCGTTTAAATATTTCTCAACGCTATGGATGAACTTTTTTTCAATGTCAGTACGGTTTGCTTTGAATGCGTTACCTTTTTCGATGTGGTCAAGCAACATGAGGTAGTATTGAAATATTCTCGGCGGCACATGGCGCCGCTGCATTTTAACTGACGGTTTTTTATCTGGTACGCTTCTCTTTCGGCGTAGAGATTCTTTTAAACGACCTAAATACAGAAAACACCACCTCATCTTTACAGACCAGCAGATTGGAGAAGTTTGTAATATCTGCGTTTCGTATAACATAACGTTGTGGAGAATGTACCAATCAATGATATTTTTTTTTTAAATTTATTGACAGCTATCTTAATACTCACAGTTGTTAGGGGACTCATGAAAAGTTGACAATGTGTCAAAAAGTTAAGATATTAATCATAATAAAGGTTTACCATCCTAACCTCTTCTTCCCTGCAACGTGTTATACTGGACATCACGGATGCTTTCTAACTTTCCGATTTGTCTTAAATGGCTAAGCTAGCCAGTTAAATGGTTCTTTCTTATTTGAGAATTGTTAAAATTTTATTCTCAAAGTAATTAAAATACAAAAAAAGTTTAGTATACCTCCTTCACCAATGTTGCGAAGAATCCAATTCGTTTGTGATTGGACACGCCCAGTATCTGCCAACTTGCTTGACTCAAGGTAATATTTTACGGTGAACATCATAAAACACAATGCGATCAATCCCCATGCAACCCACCACAAGAAATGCAAAGGTTTCGTTGCAATTGGAGAGCTTGTTTCTTTGGCATTTAATTTTTCCATTTTATACAAAGTTTATGTAACTGAATCTGAAGATTTGTATCACAAAGATTAACCTACATGTCTTGAAACCATCTAATATCTCTTTTTTGTTTTTCTTTAGTCTCGCTCTGCTGAAAAATGTTTTTACTCACACCTTTTTTGCTTCGGAAAAAAAATCTTTGTTATTCCACTAAATCTGTTACGAATCAAATGAGCAATACACTTCATTTCAAATGACGCTCTGTTACTTGCGGTACCATGTTGAATAAATTAATAACTTAGTTCGATTAATTTCTTGTCAGCTTCCATACAATCTGAACGCGCTCGTATTTTGCATTCAATATGATTTAACGCTTCGTCCCGAGGCTCTTTTATTATTTATACAGAAGTTTATACTTTATGTATGGTATTGCAAGTGAGCAGAGCCCTGATGATAATGAGAGGATTGGTGCTGAAGGTGGTATATGTAACCACATCACGCTGTGTTGATTTAAGTTTTCACTAGGCTGGACTGGTGGTTGTATTGAACTCCGCACTTTGTGTTAAATCAATTCGAACATGTTTATAACAAGTTTTTTCAATGTAAAATGATGGGAAATAAAAAAATATTTATTTCCAAATCGTCGTGAGAATATTGTCGCATGTTTATGAGCACGGCTTATATAATAGTTTCATAATATTTTCTCTAGTATATGTGGGCCTTAAACCATCCGAATGTTTCTGGAAAAATTAATTCTGCTGAAAAAACATGACAAACTTCCTAGACAGTTATGTTGCGCCATATTTTCTTTATTGACGAAATTCCAGTGAAAAGAACATCCAAAAAGAAATTAAACTTCTAAAATGCAAAACTAGGATATAACATATTCTGCACCTTGATTGACCTTTTTGATTCATCTACTAAATCTTTCGCAAAAATTAGTTCGCCTGTACAGATATAATAACTGAATATTTCCCATCTTATGCTGCTGACTCCCGACTTTGACTTGTTTCCTCGGGTATATTCAATTTATTCTGTTTAGGAAAATCTATGTTATAAATTTAAGGTATGGTAACCCTCCTTGACCCCTGGCCCTCCACGGTTAGGGACGGCGTCATGCTTCTTCAACTGTTGGTTGAAAAACTCAGACAACATTTACGTATGAGCATTTTTGCCGGAAAATAATAAGGATTATTTACTGGTTCATAAAACCATTATTGTTTGATATTTTTTAGTTTAATTAATATAATGCTACGATATTTCTTTTTAGCGAGCATCCACTTCCCTCGCATCGGCTACAACACACCAAATTTTAACTGGTATGGTACAGAAAAGTTGATCAAGAAATCCCTCGCACAGAGAAAGATACGCACGTTCGTGTATCCTTTTCAATATGCTAACTCACTCCACGTATGCTTTTACGAATTTGCACTCCTATACATGGCGGCCAGCGACCTGCAAAAAACCTGGAAAAGTTAGGGAATTTCAAATTTTTGTATTTTTGTTGTCAACTGAGCAACGTGTTAATTGAAAAGTGCATTGGATGGGATATAAATAAGGAATTTTTGCAAAGGGTAGTCAAGAACTTTGATTTAGGTCAGGAAAAATAAAAATAATAGTTGACTGGTCGGCTATTACCGCCTATTATGAAAGCTATCTCCCAGTTAGTAGTATTCGAGGTAAATCGTGACGTGAATCTTGTGATTTCAAATTCACATCAATTAAACTCGACTGGATGTTAGTATTAATACATAAATACAGGACCTAAAAGAAATATTTATTTCGTTAACTATATGTCATTAAGATATTACTTTAAACGACACAAGTCAACTGTCTTGCAGACACCACCAAATGCGACGAATCAAGCGACGACCTCTAAGCAAGGAGACGATGATGCAATAAAAGCTAATGAATCTGGTGTTGCAGGTTAGAATGCGTTTGTGGAGTTATTTTTTGGTGACCTATGAATTGGGGTCGGTACGCCACAGCTTTTCTCTGGATCTGCTCATGAGTTTTTTCTGATTTTTTGCACAAAGTTACTTATCAATAAAAGCTAAAAAGTAAGCTTTTAAGATATTTGAAAAAAATTTCACTTCATTCCGTATGCAGGAAAAATCTGGTTGCTAGGCAACGAACCTGAAACGACCCAAAATTAGCTAAAAAAAGGGTTTCTCCACATCCTTATCTACTTTTGTCACAGCTCATCTCCAGATCCGTTCATCAGAATTCGATATTTTACACTAAGTTACTTATCAATAAATGCTAGAATGTGATCATTTAGGATTTTCAAAAAAAAAGAAACATTTTGGCGCAAACAGGCCTTAACTACCTCAAATTTGAAATAAGGTTTCGTGTTTGTCTAAAAATTTTATTGTTTTATTGTTTATGCACATGCTTGATATTTGCGTTTGACCAATGAGATGTAAACTTGTTTTTTTGTTTGTTTGTTTGTTTGTTTGTTTGTTTGTTTTTTTGTTTGCTACTTGAAAAATAACATTCGTTTTTGTTTAGATTCGTTGCCCGATATGTTTTTGAATTATCAAGTTTGTTTTCACGGTCTCGATGATCCGGTAGAGGAAAAGCGTTTATCTCGTTATGTCATTGCATACGATGGTGACATTGATCGTTACTTGACGTCCGACACGACACATATAGTATGCACGTCAGATTCAAAAAAGACGTTAGCAAACGTAGACAGTAAAATAAAACTGGTTACAAAAAACTGGATTGATGATTGTGTAAAGTTTGGTTACATTGTGGACGAAGAAAAATATTCTGTAACGTGAGCTGTGAAGATTTATGGCTTGTAACGAAAGATCTCGAGGGAACTGTTCAAGCTAGGAGGATGAAAATAGGTTTAGGAAATGCAACATTTTTTAACTTTCTGGAAGGTTAAAAATAAATAGAGAAGTGTACCATGCACGAGTACATGAGCATGCGCACCCTGTTTATTTTGATTACACAAGATTCAAAAGTAAACTTGACCAAGTAAGACTAAAAGTTTATAGACGAATCAAAGTTCTGGCAATTGACATGGCTTCTCAATGAAAAGTTGAAATCCAGTTTTTGCGGGAAAGAATTCTTCGGACATTTTTTTAGCAAGAAATGCAGTGAGTACGTTGCATGTATTATTGTACATTTTATACATTTGTCTTTTTAAATAAATAAATAAATAATTCAGCAAATAATAACTAATGCAAATTATTTGTGCAAATGTCGGAAAAATTTGTACTTTTGTGAAATGATTGCTTGAAACAAGGTAGTGTGAGTTTTTAAGTTCGAAAAACAAATCTTTTCGAACAAAAAATTTTTTGTGAAAACATCGAGGAGAATTTAAATGAGAGCTGGGGTTTCTTGATTTTCACCCTGGTTTTAAAAACTAGGCTATTTCTGCTGTTTTTTTAAGTAGTACTAAATAAAGAAGGGTTAATTTTAGCGAAATATTAAAGTGTTTCATAAAATTAGAGAAAAAGACACGGCTAACAAGTAAATGCGAACAAGAACAACAAGAGATTTTTCTACTTAGAAAATGTGACATAACTAAGTTGGACTTCACACGAGAATTGTTTTATAATTACATTACAGTTGGTAAAGCTTATCAGAACGTCGAATTTAGCTACCATTTATTCACGATCTTTTTGTAATTTTTCTCCCATGGAGTCTCCTCTCGTATAAAATCAATAGCCAACAAACACACGATTGAAATAACAAAGTGGATTGGTGGTAAAACGGCCATAGCTCCAACCCACCATAATCCAACTGCTGATGCTAAAAATGTAATAGGTTGAAACAACACAACACATATGAATATCTTTGGCCAGTTTCTGTGTTTGCTGTCGCGTTGACTCTTGTAAAGCTTCGCTCCCATCATATCCATGAGAAAGGGAGACAGAACGATCATCCATACTGAGACGATTGCACCAATCACATACAGAATACACAATGTGATCTGCCAATCATCTCCCAGGTAAATATCTTTCGCCATGTTGTAAAAAGCTTGAAAATTTTAAGTTTCGTTCAGGTTATCCTGTATGATATCTCAAGACTAAAAGATGACGAGTAGCGATTTGTCGTTTGTTTCACTTTTTCACTGTGATACAGCGCTCCTCCATTGACTCATTGTTTAATTGTAAAATTGATACACATTTACGTTTTTTCTCTCTGTGATGGAGAATGTTAATGTTCGTCGCGATAGATATTTTTTAATTATTTACAATTTCTTGAATAAAGTATTTAAGGTCAACGTATTCTTTTTTCTGTATTTGATTCATTTTTCTGAATCTTTCTTGTACACGGTATTTGTAAAAGCTAACCATATAAAACCTAACGCTTTCATTGGTCGGAAATAGGACTACTTAATAACATTTTAGGCTTTAGCTACGTGTTTATGTACAAAAACAGTGATTGATCAAAAAAATCAAGGAACTGCATATAAAGTTAGTTTATTTTCAAATAAAGTTTTAGAACGTCCCAGGACTTCCATCCATTTTTAAAATTAGGTTGTTCACTGATAAAAAATAACTATTCACTAAATATTTTTGTAGCGAAATGATAAAATGGAATAATAGTTTATCCTGGAAGCTTTTACCTTAGCGAAACTGACTGCAAGCTTCAAATTTTAGAAGACGTTACTTTCGTTAAAAGAGGCAGGTCGCAAATTAACATTTTTAGATGTTATAAAGAAAAAGTTTAAATTTCTGAAGTTAATAATTTTTTTTTAAATATATGACCTAAACAGTTGGGTTCGTGTCATGAAAAAAGGAGTCTTAGAAAGGAGTATGTGTAGCAGGGTGGCAAACAATAAAAGTCAGGGAATTTAGTAAACTTTTTCAGAGATTAGTAACCCAGAAAGTATATAAAAGAGAGCAAACCCTGAAATCTAGGTTGGTAAAACTCAGCTGTCAATTACCTAAGCACAAATTGTGCATTGCCATGAAAATTTATTCAAAAAATACACACGCTCTCGTTGTCAAAAATTATAGTAGTGTAGTCCTGCATTTTTTATAGGGTAGCCACACCTAAAATTCTCCCAAATTAATAAAAATGGAGACCCTCCTAAGATATCCTAAATTAAGGATTTCCGCCATTAGCAATAATCTGAAAAAGTACTGAACTTTGAAGAGGACTGAGTAGGGCACAAAATCATTGAATATTCTAAAATTTTAAAATTCAATTTTTGATTATTATTGTAACTGTAAATCATAGTTAACTTAACTTACATAAACTTTATTTCTCTATAAGAACAATTTTAAAAGAAAAATAATAAACCTGAAAATTGATGAACAACAAAAACAAAATAAGAACAACGGCAAGTCAGAAAATTTGATAGACAAATTTTCTGACTTGCCGTTTCTTTTTTTCTCTGAAAAACAACTTGGAAAATATCTTTAAAGGTGGCAGCAAATTTGTTTTTACATAATCAGTTACAAAATGTTATTTTCAGACTACATATTCTTATTTTTTCATTTATAACACACGATGTTATAAAATACATTATCTTTCATCAAAAATATTCAGCCTTAACAATTCCTCTTTAAATTAAAATTTAAGAATAATTAATAAGTTCTGCTGAATATAGCTTTAGTCTACGTGCTTGCAAAATTGTACAGAAGGAAATGACGTAATTTTTAAAGGGAACATCAAAGATGGCGCATTATAAGACGATCTTCATTATGCTACACTGCACGAGCTTTAACTTTCGATAGCATATAAACTTTAAAATAAAGTATTTTTCATTGGATAATGAAACAATTTGTTGCACTGTTAGGATTCTTATTGGCCAAAACTCATTTTAGCCTCGTTCTCAGAAAAAATCTGTCAAAACTAGGATTTAGGCTTTAGCCTGGATAAGTTTCGGACGTCCAGCCTAGCTGCGCTGCATCTATCTATCTATCTATCTATCTATCTCTCTATCTCCTCAGGTGATTTTAAAGATTCCGCCTTTGCTGGCGGAAATCAATAGCCATAACAAAAGAAACCTAAAATCTACTAAATAACCTAAAATTTGTGTTCAAAATATTAATTCTCCCTTAAAATAAAATTGTTTATGGTGGAATCTGGAAGGTAAGAAATTCTCCAGATTGTGGCATCCATATTTTGTTAGTCTGCTTTATGTGTGAAAATTGACATATGTTTGACCTGCAACAGGACTGATGAATTATATTTACATGATGCAATTCTGAAATAAACTGCTTCTCTAATATTTTTTAAAAAAAAGGCTTGATTATTAGTATTCTTCATTTCTTCCTAAGATTTAACAAAACCTGCTAAAATATGTAATGGTTCTTATATGTTTTTTTCGTTTTTTCTCCTAAAATTATACCTCCAAAATTGTTTAAAAGTATTCACCCTGCGCTCTTACTATATTATTACAGGAAGATAAAAATAGATTGTTACTATATGCTTCTACATACCTATACATTGCTACAATATAATTTAGTGAGCCAGCAATATTGACTTATAGTTGTGGTTGAACATCTCAGCGTGCTCAAACTCTACGTCATCGACATATGTCATGGTATATTAAAAAATAAGACCATCTGTGTTCTAATAAATCAGTGAGTGGATAGTTTAAAAAAGGTCGAATGTCAAGAACGTGTCGTAAAACGATAACAAAAATTGAAGACATCCTGTTGCAACTTATACTTATACAACTTCTTTATTGACCCGAATCCTGAATGAATGTACAAAGAATAGGTGAATCTTTATCTGTAAAAGCATGGTAAAAGTCACTCAACTAGCTTAATGTTACTAATTTTCGCGATAAAATATTTCGCGAGGTTAAAAAATTTGGCATTTTAGCTACTAGGATTGATTTTCGCGTGTCGGTCATGTTGAGATGTTGACGAAGAATTATTTTTGCGAATCTACCAACACTTTTCACAATTTAAATTTATTTCAGGCCTATTTGTTAAGCAACGGTATATTTTTCAATTCATCTTGCTCGTATGAGAGAACATGACCATTATTTTTATTAAAGATAAAAAAAGAAACCAACAAAAAAGTAAAAATAAATGTTCTTGTTATTCAAAATATTTTATTCTATTTTTTTGCAAATAATATAATCTTAACTACAAATTTAGAAATATCAGTTGATTAGACAAAATTCTGATATTATACAAAAAGCAGTAGTCGTTAACCCGTTCAAAAATCCACAAGGTTTTGGCCGTCAGCACAATATTTACTTTGCGAAAAGACAAATATGTGTGCAGCAGAACCATGTGCGAATAAAAATACATCTTTCGATTTTTAGTTGAAAATTTCGTTTGTTGATAACCTTTTAACAAAACTTGCGTGCGTACTTGCTTTAAAAGAATATACGATTTAAATGTTTAAGAATTACAACTCACTTTTCTTTTTCTTTTTATTATGTCATAAACGACAACAAGAAAACTTTCATTCACTTCATTCATTCACTTCATTCATTCACTTCATTCATTCACTTCATTCATTCACTTCATTCATTCACTTCATTCACTTCATTCACTTCATTCACTTCATTCACTTCATTCACTTCATTCACTTCATTCACTTCATCCACTTCATTCACTTCATTCACTTCATTCACTTCATTCACTTCATTCACTTCATTCACTTCATTCACTTCATTCACTTCATTCACTTCATTCACTTCATTCACTTCATTCACTTCATTCACTTCATTCACTTCATTCACTTCATTCACTTCATTCACTTCATTCACTTCATTCACTTCATTCACTTCATTCACTTCATTCACTTCATTCACTTCATTCACTTCATTCACTTCATTCACTTCATTCACTTCATTCACTTCATTCACTTCATTCACTTCATTCACTTCATTCACTTCATTCACTTCATTCACTTCATTCACTTCATTCACTTCATTCACTTCATTCACTTCATTCACTTCATTCACTTCATTCACTTCATTCACTTCATTCACTTCATTCACTTCATTCACTTCATTCACTTCATTCACTTCATTCACTTCATTCACTTCATTCACTTCATTCACTTCATTCACTTCATTCACTTCATTCACTTCATTCACTTCATTCACTTCATTCACTTCATTCACTTCATTCACTTCATTCACTTCATTCACTTCATTCACTTCATTCACTTCATTCACTTCATTCACTTCATTCACTTCATTCACTTCATTCACTTCATTCACTTCATTCACTTCATTCACTTCATTCACTTCATTCACTTCATTCACTTCATTCACTTCATTCACTTCATTCACTTCATTCACTTCATTCACTTCATTCACTTCATTCACTTCATTCACTTCATTCACTTCATTCACTTCATTCACTTCATTCACTTCATTCACTTCATTCACTTCATTCACTTCATTCACTTCATTCACTTCATTCACTTCATTCACTTCATTCACTTCATTCACTTCATTCACTTCATTCACTTCATTCACTTCATTCACTTCATTCACTTCATTCACTTCATTCACTTCATTCACTTCATTCACTTCATTCACTTCATTCACTTCATTCACTTCATTCACTTCATTCACTTCATTCACTTCACTTCATTGACTGAATAACTAAAATAAATACTTTTTGACTGTTTTAAAGTGTGTACACTACTTTTTCCTGCTGTTTCGACATCTATCGTCTCAAATCAGGCGCATTTATCGACAATTTTGCTTCAGTTAGTTAATTTTCAAAAATTGCATTTCACGAAAATTAATTTTCGCGAATAAGTCATGTTGAAATATTTCGTGTATATTTTTTGAAGATAATTTTACAACCACAAAAAACAAGAACAACATATAATTTATAACCAGAAGAAAAAGTAACTGCCATAAAAGTTGATTGACTTTAAAATGCTTGAAAGTGCAGCAACGCATTGTAAAAAAAATATTTCCTTTTTAAAAATTGCAGTTTATAATATTGGCCAACCTCAATCTTACGACCAATTGTCTCTTTTTGTACAACTAACGGCGAATAAGGTGTTGGTAACAGACAAAAACCCTAAGACGAAGTTGAATTTTGACCAAAAAGTCTTTTAGAGTAATTTTGTTGACCCTTCCGGGAATTTTCACGCAAACAGAATTTTGCTTCAGAATATTAATAAAACAGCAATAAAACTTATGGAAAGGAGGTATTCCCATAAGAACGACCCAGAAATGTCAAATGTATAACAAACAAGAGTCTACGGCTTTTTTAAAGGTAGATTTTCTTATTAAAGGGACGAAAGTTTATTTACAAGAGCTTTCTCGACGAGAATATACATAAAATAATCTTTTCCGCTTTTTTTTAAATATTCATTTTTCTGTTTAACGTTTTATTTTATCTTGTTTTATCTATTTTAAAAATGTAACGACTTTGCGACATAGTGGTAAAAGGAGTATTTTTTTGTTATTTTACCACCTTTCAACATGAATAAATTATAACGAAAAATTATGTGGTTGTTTTCGTCTTTGTTTATATTTTCATTTTCATGTTTCTCTGTTTGCTTTTTGGAACCTTCGATCGACAAACGAAACTATGACACAGAAAGGTAGAATCCGTTTTTTATAGAAATTTTATAAACATTTTTTAAAAAAATGTATTAAAATAATAAATAATAAAAACAAAAGTAAAGTCCATATAAAAGATTTTTGTTTGTTTGTTTGTTTGTTTGTTTGTTTGTTTGTTTGTTTTTCTGTTTGTTTGTCTGTTTGTTTGTTTGTTTGTTTGCACGGACGTCGCATTAATAAAAAGCAAAAAACATATTTTACCCTGTCAGCTTAAGCTTTATCCCTAACACAACTAGTATGAGCTCACCGAGCATAAATTCTATGCTTCATTGCTGGAAAATTTCTTCAATTTCTTCGATAATGTGTATTACCTGGTGTTATGTGTTTCCTTTTCATTTATTTATTTGTCTATTACTATATTTGAGTGTTATTTTGTTATCTTTTTCTATCTAACTTAAGTTCGATTCAACGCGTCAATAATTAGGCAGTAATAATATATCATGCTTTCATTTCCACTTAAAATGAGCGCGTTGGTGTTTATATTATTAATCAACATGGTGTATGTGACCCTATCTCTTATTTGCTTCGATACGCTTAATATGAGAAGAAATTTACCTTGATATCCCAATTATCGTTGACAAACTAGTCAGATGCCTTTCATAGTTTATATTTCTTTCTCGTCACTAGCTAAAAATTATACCAATCTCGTTTCCAAGGTAATTTATTACAACATCAGCTTCCTTCAACGTTTCCAAGGACTAAAACTTTTGTTAAAGAATGTGGATTGCTCAAGAAAATCGCTACAAACTTCCCATTTATAATTTTGATTGACAGTTCAACCATTATAATTGACAGCCTAAAGATTTAGATTGACCTACCGATAACTTTGCGTAAGCAGCCACGTAATATGTCCTTTGACAAAACTAACCTTTACTGGCGCGTTGATGACAACATCCTGATTAAAAATTATTAAATATGATGATTATTTGCATGGCAGGGGCGCGTAATTGCAACAGCTAGTATAAAAGCTCAGAACTCGGAAGATTTTTGCTCATCTTCAAACAAGTGACAACGAAGGACACGAAATAGTTACCTACGGTGCTTCAGAAAGTAAAAGGTATTGCATGTTGATATTATTTTTCCCTGATGTTTGAAAACAAAAGTTACATGGACCACAAAAAGTTATCCACTGTGTCTTTTTTTGCATATAATTTAAACTCCTGTATCTGCTGCCTTAAACGCGTTGTTAAATATGATAGCTCGTTTTGATATTTAAAAATATTGTAATTAAGTGTTCTAGCAATATATATTTTATATATTATTAACAAGCAAATTTCTATTAAATGTATTTACATATTTGTAAAAAAGTTAAATGGAGATTTGCTTGTTAGCTCCTCCAATGAAATATATATCCTGATATTGTGATCAAATATACAAAATTAAAAGTTTTTCAAATGTACAATATTTTTAAATATCAAAACGCGCACAGTTTCCTGACCATTCACCAGTATTTTTTTTCTCGTAAATCTTTTTTAGTGTTTCTAGCTTTCACAATTTTGTGGTCAAAATATTTAAAAAACTAAACGTGATATTGTGGGAAATTTGATTTAACCGTCTTTTTAGGTTCGGAACGTTTACTGAATTTAAGGTGTTTCTCCATTGATAGCACTATACTGGAGCGTTCACTTTCAGTGCGAAAAGGCTTCTGTTCGAATCCCAGTCGAGTCATGCCAGAGACTATAAAAAGTACGAATCGATCCCTTTTTTATTAGTGTTCAGAATGAGAATTAGATTGTAATCTTGGGCGGTTGTTTAATTTAGCGGTTGCTGTGCTTGCACGGCTTCAACAGCTTAAATGGGAGCTTTAGATACAAGGGAAAATGTTTTGGCGGATACAAAATTGAGCGTATTTAGCAGCTTTGATAAAAACCGACCAAATTAGATTTTGCAAAATTTTGCAAAATTTACTTTCCATCAAATGTTCTTCCCGTCAAAATTTCTTTTCTTAGGATAGGTTTCAATTCGGAGGAGCTTTAGTGATAACAGTACCAATAAGAATGGAATAGGATATACTAAGTAATATATGCATAATAATTTACCAAAAACGTGTTTAATTACGAGTCTCTTCATACCTTAGTTTTTCTATTTATAGTGATAAGTTTTTCACATTTGAAAACCTAAAATTTGTGATTTGATCCGTTTTTAGAAGCTTATTGTTGACATGAAATGTGTTGTTATATTTGTTGTTATAGTAAATACACACACGCCAGCTTACCTAGTGACCAATCCTTTTTTACATTTTTAATATAATTTTTACTGTTTTTTATCTCAAATGTATCCGATATCCGGTAACTATATCCGAGACGATTTCCGAAATACTTAGAATGGTCCAGGAAGCATCTTTTGATTATATTTAATGAAAGGAAGATGTTAGAAATTAAGTGCTCTGGAATAGTCCGGCTTACTTGATTTTTCATTTCTACCTGTCAAGAATGAGATACATGAAGGTCAGAATATTGTGAAATGTGAAGAACAGAATGAATTATTCACACGGCAATTATAAAACATCAATAAAAAAATTGTATCTAACAAATTGCACAAAATTTTTTTACAAAATATCCTGCACAGCAGTATGGAGTTAAGACTGTGCTTTGTTGTTCTTATTATTGACTATCGCTGCTACCCTACATACACAAGCTTTGGAGGGGGCTTTTTGTGGGTTTGCCAAGGCTTTCGCTTAAAATTTCAAGAAACAAGTTTGCATAACCTTTTCGGTTTAGTAGAAGCGCAGTCGAGACAAGCTTTGACGTTGCTTTTTTGTTTTTTTGACGTTCAGTAAAGGTCTAGTGATGAAGTTGTCAAGGATGTTATTGAATGTTATTTTCGTCAAAAAAATATTTAGATTGTAAAATGTAAATGTTAGTTCTGGGTTGAAATTAAAATTTTCTTAGGTGAGTAGAGTGTCTTCAGCATCTCGGTTAAGTGAATTAGGAATTAATTATTGACTTAAGTTAGTACCTTTTTTATAGAATATTGTTGTGTATGAAGTGTTAGGAATTACATAGAGTTCCGTTTATTTACTAATTTATTTTTTGTTCTGTATTATTCCTGTTGCGTTTATTTATTAATTTGTTTTGTTCTCAATTATTTTTGTTGCGTTATTTATTTTTTTGAATTTGCGCATTGACGAAAGTGTTTAAGAAATTCGATTAGGAGGATTCTGCTTAATCTCACTATGTCAAATTTCTATTTTTATGTTTAATAAACTGCTTTTTGTGTTTTGCGAGTGTGTGTGAGCACTTTAGTTATACATAACTACTATTCAATCCCTGAGTACAAGGTATCTATCAAATATTTTTTATTCTGTTTCATTTTTTTTCCAATCCTCTCAATTCATACCTTCAACAGCGCAGAAAAATGGCGTCAACACATGTCAGGTTGCTTTCAAAAATAATATTACGTTTCCTTTTTTTTCAGACCACAAACAGTAATAATCAGCTCGATATCTTAATCAAAACAAACTTAAGTAGATTAGATTAACTCAACACAAATTTACTACTGTGTAGAAGTAATTATCACAAACGCCCATATCGAGTTAAACAACAGGGGTTGTGCGAGTTTTTTTTGTGAATTTTCTTTTGGAGTGACAAAAACGACAAACAGTGCAAATGTTAAGTGACAAAATAAGATAAAGCTTCACCAAGGTTAGGTTTTATGCTTTGTCTTCTTGTCATCTTACACCAAACTGACGTTTCAGACGTTTGCGTAAAAAGTAGTAGATGTTTTTTTTAATCATTGTTTTCATATAAATCTATAAATGTAGAGAAATTTTGTTTCTCTTGTAATCAACATGTTCATTCTGGTATGTCTTGGGACCTCTTGCTGCTTAAAAACTCGACACATATTTTGAACTGTAGAAGAACAATTCCCACTTTGATAATTACTTTTATAAAATCCACTTGTTTTTAAACGTTTTTAAAATCTTTCATCAAAGTTTTGACTTTTACTTCAGTGCAGCAAAAAGGTTGGCTTTGTATGGTAATGTAGATTTTAATGAATTTAGCTACATGTTGCATTTTTACACACAAAAAAATTAACCTAGAGTTTTCTAATTTTCAATTATTATTTTTATTTTAGTTCACGCTGCTTCAGTATCAGTTTGTCAGACGCAAAAAATGGGTTTAAACGAACTTCGCGAGAAATATTTTTGGCGAGCTGTTTTCGTCGAATTTTTTGCCACCGCTTTGTTCATATATCTTGTTACCACTGTGTTGATTAATTTAAATCCAACGACAACCGGTGGTGCTACTATTGTACAAATTTCATTCGCCATTGGATTGGCTATATCTGTTTTCATTCAAGTGTTTGGACCAATCAGTGGAGCGCATATCAATCCAGCAGTTACTATTGGTGTTCTTATTAATGGCGGATGTAGTATTTTTAAGGCTGTCTTTTATACTCTTGCACAGCTTATTGGAGGTATGATTTTTAGAATATTTCTTTTCTTTGTGCGTGTTTTCTTTTCCTGATTCCCAGGAGCTTTTCTGAGGTTCCGTTCCGAGATAAAACCCGGAAGCCCTTTAAAATGTCTTAAATTAACATACAAACGTTCTTATAAACGACAAACTAGCACCGATGCACTTTTTATTGAATATTGTTTTCGCTTTAATGAAACATTCTTTTACAACATCAGTGCAAGAAGACAAGATAATTTCCATTCTATGTGACGATCAATTCAACATTTAATATAATGTTTTTGTGTTTACAGCCATTGTTGGATCAGCTATAACGTATGGACTGACACCAGAGAAACGACGAGGTGGGCTTGGAAACCTCTCTATTTCTCCAGATATAACGGAAACACAAGGATTGTTTGTTGAGCTTATTTTAACTATGGTACTTGTATTCACCGTGTTAGCATCTACGTCATCAGATCACAACCGAAAAGATTTTGGTTACGCAAATGGTTTAGCTATTGGAATCTCCATCACAGTGGCTCACTTAGTCGGGGTAAGCTGTGAAAAAACTACATTGAAATTATTAGTATTGCATGCTGGAAATATAATATACTTTACTCAAATTTCAACTTCTATTATAGTCTTTCTAGCTTCTTTGATAATTGTTAAACTTGTATATTTTTTCCCACTTACAATCTGCTATTTCTTTTAATTTTTTTTCTTCTAAAATCTTCATAAATATAGTCAGGTTAGGTTAGGTTATAGGTATATTTCGCCGTTATATAAATGTTACAGGTTATAATATCTTGTAATATATACAAAAATGGCCGGAGCAAAAAGAAGGCACAAATTGTCTTATCACTAAGCCCCGTTGTTAAGCAAAAAGAAAGAGAAAGTTAAAATAATACTTAATATGATAAAGCAATATTCTAACTATATATATTCTATAAAAAGATTATTTGAATTTACAAAGGTCTATGTGAGAGTTTGCATCTAAAAATATTTACAAATGTCTATAAGATCAGTCGTTAATAATTTTGTTTTTACATTCTTGAAAATATTAAGAGTTTAGTCTGTTTTAATATCATCAGATAAACATTTATTCCATAGGTATGGTCCTCTATGTTTAATTGAAAACGTGCAAGATTTTAATAAAATCTTTGTCACTTGATAATATTTTTTGAAAATCTAGTATCATATTTATGTTGTATTAAACTAAATTGGTTAGTAAACAATTTTGGTGTTATGTTTTGTTTCATCTTTTACATGAAAAATAAAACTTCATGCATATTTAATTGATAAATGTTCAAAGCCCCAATTTGAAGAAATAAGTGTTGTGTTGGTGCATATCTGTCTAAACCAAAAATTATGCGACAAGCATGTTTTTGTTTATTATACAACTTTTTTAATTTATTTACATTGTTACTTGCCCAGGAGATATTACAATACGTTAAGTAGCTTTGTATAAAAGAAAAATATAGGTTCTTTAAGCAATGGAAATTTAAGTATCGTTTGGCCTTATATAATATCCCTAAGTTTTTAGAGATTTTATTTTCAAGGGTTTGTATATGTTTATTCCATGTTAATGATTCGTCTAAAAGTACGCCAAGAAATTTTATTGTTTCTTCTCTCTTTATGTTTACGTTATTAATTTTAAGAGATGGTAGTTTGAGTGGAATATTATCAGTTTTGTAACGGTTATAGAATAACACATATTTAGTTTTACTTATAATAAGTGAGAGCTTATTTGCTTTAAACCATTCGTTTATATGCGCAAGTTTTTGGTTAGCTGTTTTAAATAAATCGACAATGTTAGTATGGGAGTAAAAAAGATTAGTATCGTCAGCAATTAGAATAAATCTCAACATTTTAGAGGAATTGTGTAAGTCGTTTATGTAGATTAAAAACAGTAGGGGTCCAAGAATGGATCCTTGTGGAACACCACACTTTGTTAGTTGAAAGAGCGTCAATTTATCGTCGTATGCTATGCATTGTTTTCGGTTAGTCAGGTAATTTGTAAACCATTTCAAATTGTTGTTTTGCACACCGTAAGATTTTAGTTTGGATAAAAGAATTATGATTTACAGTATCAAAAGCCTTTGAGTTATAAATGAATATCCCTAGTGTAAACAACCTTTTATTAAAGGATTCCGATTATTCACTTATACCTACGTTTCGAGGCTTTTATTATGATGATGCTCAAACTATGTAATTTTTTTTATGTTAGATCCCATACACAGGCAGCGGTATCAACCCAGCACGAGCATTTGGACCTGCTGTTGTTGCTGACCAATGGGAGGAATATCACTGGGTACGTACAATAGATACTTTTTCTCAGTGGCACCATATGTAAGTTTAACCCAAAACAGTCCAAGCTTTGATTCTTTAGTCCCTTACGTTTTTGATGCGATGAAAGAAACACAATTTTTGGGATTAAAGAGGAAAATCACGGTTGTATTGTACATCAAAATCATACTTTGTCAAGTTTTACATAAAGAAAAAATGTCCTGGTAAATAGGTTGATTCGCAAAATGTTGAAGAGTTTAAGGATGCGGTGCCCCCTAAAACACATACTCGGAGTAATCGATTATATTCCAGAGTCATTGTAAATCCTGCACTTTACTAATGTTTAAGACTAGTAAGTGGTTTAACGAGTAGTTGGACTTTATTGAATGTGATGTTAACCTGTTTTTAGATTTATTGGGTGGGACCATACATTGGAGGTGCATTAGCTGCTGTGATGTACAGGTTTATCTTCAGTTGGGAAAAGAAGAAACCGACACATGAGATTCCCGCCACGAATGGCAACGATCATGGAACATTTACAGTGACCACCCAATAAGTATTGTGTCATGCAGGAATGAAAAAAAGTGTACACAAAATGTGTAAAAATTTAAGATATAACAAACTTAATATATTTAAGATTCTGATGCTCGATGTGATTAGAAGATCGAACTTGTAGCAAAATGTAATGCTTGTTAATTAATTGCTTTGTATTTTGTAATAATATGTACTGTCGTAGCTGGTTGACTTTTCTTGTTTGCTTCCCTTTATTTCAACTTCAAACATTTCATTGAGACTTTACCAATTCATGTTATCAACACGTTAACCTACGCGTGTTAAAATTGCAATCGTCGTCCCTAGAGTCATCCATCATTGCCATGATCACAGCTTGATGCTTTAAAGCCGGATTTCCATTAAAAAGATGATCGTACTGAAATCAGTTTTTGTGATTGGACAAGCTTGATGTTTTAGTTAATATGCGTCGAAACGTGAAAAAGTTAAATTCATTTCAACTTCGTAGTACGCGTATCACAAATTAAACAAACAAAAGAATAAGTAAGAATAGTTATCTTTTGAACCAATCATTGAAACCGAAATAATACGTTACGATACGTTCTATTTCTAAGTGAAAATCTTGCGTAAAGCAACCTCGTCCCCAGGGGATGTGTTTAAAGATGAATTTCCACTCAAAAACGAATTGGAAGGGATCAGAACGGACCATTATAATTTATGGAATCTGATTGGTTGATAAAATTTTCCATTCCAAACTGTTTTGATTATCCAAACTGAAATTTCAATTTTTCTTGAAACCAGGAACAGGAAAAATTTTTAAAAAAAGAAGATAGCCAATCAAATTAAGTATTTTCTTGTTCCGTTCAAATCCGTTATTCTTTTGTGCGGAAATTTACCTCGAGCCGCTATGGTTTTGATGCCAAAAAAGCTTAAAACCTTGTGTCCGATGTTGTTTAAATTTGTTATGTAAAATATGTTATGCAAAAGAGAATTACCAGCAGACCCTTATGCCCAAGGTCTCTTGTCTCTTGAACCGTTATTACAGTGGTTAAATGCACTTAGTTTATTTATGTCATATGAACAAAAACAATGACCAATAGGAGTTGATTGTCGAGTTTTCGGAGTATGTAGCACAATACATATAATTCCAATATCGTTTCTCCCAGCGTCTGTTGTCACTTTTATATATCGGGACGGACAGACTGTTCGCCTCCACCATTTTTAATACAAATTTTGTAATTTTAATTCCGCCAAGTAAAAAAGTCTGTTTTCAAATTACGTCTACGAAAAAAGGCTTAAAAATAGTAAAGCTGTATTCTTTATTGAAGAAGAACTACTTTGTTCATCACTAACATACTGCCAAGCAGTGGGCGGGATTCGATCCGCGGTCCCCAGAACTGGGAGCCGCAGATCGAATAGCACGAAAATGAGATGAGGGTAAAAAAATAGGGCAGCCTTCACTCCAGTGGCTCTTGCTTTTTTGACAGTGAGCCAACTTTTCAACATGAAGCTGTGAATTTTGTCTTATTGATTAACGGCTCAGGGGCCAAGGGACCCTAGGGAAGAGGGTGCGCGGAAGTCAACCTTCCATCGTCCACACCGAGGCAATGGTAAACAAGAAATCCTATGAAAAATAAATAAAGGAAGAAATTTTTAAAATCATACTGAAAATTGCAAGCTCCAGTCAGTCTTTTAAACTTCATCGTATGGTTTGAGATCTTTATTTTACTAGCTGATGTATGTATATATTTTCTATTTACTTTTAAACGATACGAACTTGTATATATAAACGAACTTGTAACTCTGACGAAAAAAAGTACACACTACTACTACTAAAAATAAATAACCTGCCACAGCAGTTTATAAAATTATAATCTGTTAAATGCAATGCGTGTACTCTTAAAAAAACCAATTAAAACGATATTGTTAACAAAAAGATATATCTGACCGTCAGGACTTCCTTAAAATATTAGACACCAATTTCAAATCCTTACGAAACGCTCCTAATAAAAAGCTCTATGCAGGAGTGCTGTGGGTTGGTTAAAAAGAATTTGGGCATATCGGAAAAGTGGGATGCGGAATGCGGGATACGGGCAGCGGGAGGCGGGATAAATGAAGTGGATGCAGGATGCGGGATGCGGGATGCAAAAATTCATCGAAATAAAATACTGACCATGCCGTTATCGAAACATCGCGTAAACATTAAAATAAACTACGCAGTAATTTTTCTAAAAAGAATACAACAGTTAGAAATGCATGACTTGATTTTCTTTCGCTTGGTGAACTTAATGTGATACAAAACAATTTGTTTGACAATGAACTTTTATGTATCCTTTGGCGAGGTTGAAATATCCAAGCAACAAATATAAATGCCTCCGATCTGAAAAAGTAGTGCTTTCGTGCTATACACTTTGAAAAGAAATCGAAATAGTTGATATTGCAGAAACCAGTCTATGTGTCAGTGTTTACCTCCACAACTCTGTCTCGTTTTCTCGTATTTAAACCGAACGAATTACAGTCTACTGAAACCGAAATGATAAGGAAAATTATTCGACTGAAAACATGCGCGAATTATGCGTGAATAGTTTGTCATTGTAGAGTGTTTGAGACGTTGTATGACTACAATGCAAGCTGTTATATTTTTATCATTGTAAATATTATTTTGTATTGTGAAACTCGATTTTGGAATTTGAACACATTTTGATTTTTCTACCGGACACGATTTTGTAACTGGATTTTGGATTTTGCTTTGGAACTGAACAAGATTTTACACATTTTGAATTTATCTGGTTTTGCGCTACATAGGTAATTACTATTTATTGATGAATTGATCGATCTCCACTTGAGCGTGTGCTTGAAATGCCCAGGTAATAAACAAACAAACAAACAAGCATTTTGATTCGTTGGCGCTTGGCGTGTAGCAGTTGCAGACAGCCCAACTTTCACCTACGTCTTTCTAGACATTTTTTTCTTCAAAGAACCTGGTTTTTACGCACATGGTATATTTTGACCTCAATTTGATTTCGCGCAACTTTTCAACCTTGATCATTTGCCGCACTATAACGGAAGAAAATGTGTTATTGATTGACTTTCCATTAAACGGACCAAGTAAACAAAAGGAAATATAGAAATTAATTTTCGTGAGGTTTTTGCGATATTTTTGAAAATTTTCAAATCCTTTCAAAAGAGCAGAAATTAATTTTTGGTTATTTGTATTAATTGATACCAGCAAAAAGTAACTCTTTTTGAAGGATATTCTTTCTACCCACTCTTTTTTTGAACTTGTTAAAATTCTGTTATTTTTCGTTTTTTGTTAAGTCTGTTAAAAATAAACGAAAATGAATTTATTTATTATCGAGTTTATCGTGCGTTGAATCCATGGCGAGAATAACATTGGCCCGGTCATTATTTTACTTCCATGATTTTTTTGCATCATGCATCCCGGATCCCGTGCCTGTCAGCATCCCGCATCCCGCATCCCACTTTTCCGATATGCCAAAGAACTTGTAACCTACTACATTGCATCATACCTAATCGCAAAAGAATTAAAAAAAAAACACAAAGATTTTAGATTTGTGATTTTTAATTTTTGATTTTCAAAATTTTTTTGGTTCTGAATTTTGTATTTCAAAATAAAGAATATTCAAAAAATGAATTTGTACCAAGGTTCTGATTTTTGATTTTCAAAAAGACACACGCATTGCCACAAACAAAAAGCAGAAAATCTGGAAGCCTGCTAATTTAGCTATATACTGAATTTAAAGAAGAAAATTTATAAAGCTAAAGTTAAAGTTAACTAGGCACACGCTCGTCCCCAGGATTTTATGCCTTTTTGCCATCTTCTCTCTCTTATATCATAGAGACAATACATCCAGGGACGAGGGTGGTGGTAAAGTCAAAAAATGGGTCATCCTTCTTTTGGTGTATAGAAGTGTGAATAATTTTTCAAGTTTATATCATATTCTCTTTTGGAAACGTTTTCTTGCAACATACGATGTGTGTGTCAGAGTCACCCTGTTCCCAGCGCCTGCTGCCTGTTTTTCATATCGACGGTGTGATTGTATCCCCGTCCTGGATGTCAGAAAAGATACAAAATGCCGGGCGGACGAGATTTTGTCCCCGACTAATTTTTTGCAAAGCACAAAGGAGGAGTGAAGAAAAACGGTTTGCCGGAGAACATGTAGAAGCATGCGCAGTAAAAGAAAGATATAAAGCGCGCCAGCGCCAAAATTTGCATTTGGAAACTACACAACACCGTCGAAAAGCTAAAAGGTTGGCAAGCTTCTTAATTTTTATTGATAGTTAATGTTTACCTTTGTGTTAGTAAAAAAAAAATTGTAGATTTTGTTTAAAAGGGTTAACACCACAGTTAATTATTATTTTGTTTATTATTTATAAATCTAGCCAACCACAAAAATTGTAATAAACTCAAACTGTAAGCCAAAGTACCCCCAAAAATACATTTTCTGACACATCTCTTTTATTATAGATATACTAACAACATGAGTGGACGTGGAAAAGGTGGTAAAAGTAAGGTGAAAGCTAAATCACGATCCAGTCGAGCAGGACTTCAGTTTCCAGTTGGTCGTATTCACAGATTTCTCAGGAGAGGTCATTATGCTAACAGGGTTGGCAGTGGTGCTCCTGTGTATTTAGCAGCTGTTTTAGAATATTTATCTGCTGAAATTTTAGAACTTGCAGGAAATGCTGCAAGAGACAATAAAAAGGCTAGAATTATTCCTCGACACTTACAATTAGCAGTACGAAATGACGAAGAACTAAACAAACTGTTAAGTGGTGTGACAATTGCTGCTGGTGGTGTGCTACCAAACATACAAGCAGTTTTGCTGCCAAAAAAGACAACAACAAAAGGGAAAAGCTCGCAATCACAAGAATATTAAAGTGGATTTTTTAATATTTGTAATACGTTTTTGTGATATTCATGAACCAAATGTTAGATCTCTGTAGTTAGTCTGCTGAATAGTCACAATTCAGACAACTTGGTAAATAACATACTTTGGGTTTGTCCTCTAATCACCTTTACAGTTTAAAATAATAGACCCAAGAACTTGCCACAGTAAATAAGGCAAATATTTTAAATTTTAATGCTTTGTAAAGTTCATTTTCTTAATAAATATTGTAATAACCTGGCCTTATTGCTTTTTCATCTTAAATCCAACAAATCAATCAAGCATAACAACATTACCCCTAGGAATTGCAAATTATACTATTGATATTAATTCAGTGTGCATTAGGCACTAAATTAATAGGGTGGCGGCTTACAATAGACAATTTTTGCTTGGTTATTTTCTGTGTAATCAGTTTTTTTGTGCTGTGTAAGTGCAGGGTGACCACACCTGAAATCTCTTAACCTTAACTTGACTTTAAATATGATTCTTCTGAAATCTTTGACTTAAGATTAAGCACATCTGTTTCTTGAAACCAGACAGGTAAATTATTTACATTACAACAATAGCTTCATTGACATTAAAGAACAGGATTATACATTTTTTTCAGTGTTTGTTAACATTTTACTAAAATTACAAGTTTTAAATCTGTGGTCTAATTATCATGTCAGGGTGACTGACATGATAATTAGACCACAGATGGGCGCAAACATACCTATATCGTACTTGACTAGACTATTTTTTGATTATACAAATAAATAAGAAACATTTGAAGTAGCTAGCCCAGAAAATAAAAACCTATATATATGGTGTGTTGTCTTCTACTAGGGCCACTATAACAAAAATTATAACCTTAGACAGCCTCAGCTCAATTAAACATCTCATTTTATATTGAAAATTGAATGAAATGATAAATAAAATTAAATATCTATTTTTTTTGCTGATGACCTAATAACTGGAGATCTGCAACTTGATTTGCAATAAAATTTTGTGGGTAAGCTTATATAAGCACTATGTTCACTCACAAAATTTGATTGCAAACCGACATGCAGATCCCAAGTTATGGGATTGTCAGCAAAAAAGCCTTGGATGAGCAAACGAGTGTCATTTTGACAAAAAAGAGTTAATCAATTCAACATTATAATATCTATGCATTGATAAAGTTTGAATGCACATCCCATAACAAGTCTAAAATAATTGATGACAGAAAATATCAAAATTTGCTATTACTTAAATATGACATATAATTTATGCAGCATAATTAAATCTGAATTTATTTAAATGTGAATATCTTGGGAACAAAAAAGGCTTTTTAAAAAACTTAAAAGGACTTGTTAACCAACTTTTTAAGCTTAATAAGTCTAACATCATGTTATACCTCCATTTAAAACTGGGGAACCTGCTTTAGCAGTCGCGAACCAATTCCGTCCAATCCTGTAGCTTTATTTAGATTTAGTAGAAGGGAACCACTACAAGTATGTAGGGTTTTCCACGGTCAAGGCCCTGCTTCAGAGCTCCTTCGTAACTACTCCGCAGCTACCCCTCTAAAAAGAGGGATTCCCTAAAATGGTCAAAACTGCAGACATCATCAAAAATGGACATGCGCCAAAAGATCCTGGCTCAATTCCGACGACAACCGACACAAATCAACGACATAGGCATGTTGGTCTATAGAACAAAGCGATAAAAGAACAGTGCGATGAATGTGAACGTATACTTGTGGTGGTGAGTAAAATTTTGTGCTGGTGCTCCTATAAGAAACACATCATCTATAGTGGAGGCAGCTGTGTATGCAAGATCTAGATCTCTCCATTACCCCGATGCTAGTTAGACCCTAAAAACCATAACAAACATGAACATTTTGAAGAAGGAAGCAGTAATTTTATGTATCAAGGGAAGATCGAATATGTGTAAGGTGCAACTGGAAAATGTTATCCGTAAAGCGGAGTATAAGAAAGCGTCGACACAGACGGATGGCCCATATTGAATACCTTGTGTATAAGCAGCATGGCAGCGAAATATCGATATCCTGACTGAAGAGCTAAGCCAGAAATAGCGTCGTATAATTCATTGGCGGCTTGATAATCGATTCTGCTACTGGAGAATTACTTGGGTGGTATAGTATTGTAGCCTGCTGTTTTGTAGGAATACAAAACCTACAAAACTTATGCCGAATACTCTAGCGGAGTATTTAGGTAGGAGAGGCATACAGGACTTTGTTTTTCCCTTCCTGTCTACCCCTTGCGACTAACTCTGCACGCTCTCGTTCATCGAGGTTATTCACGATACATTTAACTTGCTGCCGTGTCTGTTTCTTTAGCACCATACAGTGCTGCTTTTCCTGTGTAATCAATCTGAACTCAAAGTCGTTTAGGACACCGTTCTCGAACACCTTGAAAGTAAATTAACAATGGAATTTAGCTTTGACTCTGCAAGCTTTTTTAATTTTATAGTCTCATGTTTGTGGGCCTTTACCCCTAACCTTTATGAAGCATTTCTCGGTCATGCTTGGTTGATTCTTCTAGCTAACGTTATACCTCCCATAGCAATACACAGCGGCGTGCCAAGCCCTGTGGCTAGTGCACTAAGGCTGCATCCCAGTAGTGATCACACTAACTCCTAGTAATCCGTGATCTTGCGCAGCCTTTATACCTGACTCTTATCCTGCATACTGTCGTCCTCAGGCGCATCCGTTGGTAATGTCAGATATAACTTCATACTAGCCATCTTTTTTCTATGGTCACCTGAATGGTAAATGCCGCAAAAGCTACGTTTTGTCATAGTGGAACTCATCCGTCAGCATAAACTCGAGCCTGTCTGTTGACCCCTTTGGAGGGAGGTACACAGGTGTGTCAAAATTCCAGGCGAGCATCTCTCCCCAAGTTACTTCTTTGGTGGGGAGTACATTGAAAACGAAAATTTTCGGCGGAGAATGATTTGGCGGAAAAACTTTTGGACACAATTTTTTATTTCAGCGGAAAGGTTTCTGGACAAGATTTGTAAAGTGAAAAAATGTATGGGTAAGTCTTTTGAGCGAATTTTAACCAAATTTCAAAAGTAATGATTACGGAAAATGACACAAAAAGAAGGCTAGAAGCATTTATAGTGTAGTGGTCTTTAAGATCCAACTTTATGAATAGAGCCTCAGCCAAATGTGAAAATAACAAAAATAATAAGTTCAAAAACTGCAGTTTTTATTGATTTACTGATTACCCTATATATAATTTCTATGCACTGGTCCTGTTTTAAAAAAATTAGGAAAACCAAAATTTTTGGACGGAAAAACTTTTTGCACACAAATTTCGGACAGAAAAATTTTCGGACAATAAAAAATGTATGGCCAGAATCTTCTACCATCAAGGAAGCAATCTTCTTCATCCAGATGTGAACAGACAAGTCGTAATTGATTGTAAATATCAGCCATGTACCATCCATCGTATTCGCCCTTGGTAAAATACTTACCACCAGCACGTTCCTGAAGACCCTTCAGGTGTCTTAGCTTGCAGTGGATCGATACAATCATTCCATCGGGTACATGGAGCCTGCAGAGGCCATTCCTAAACACAAAAACCATGGCTTTTCCCTTGGCTTCTGCGTTAATATGTGCCACTATCTACACAATCGTATACAACCCTTTAATGAATCAGATCCATGTAACGTTTTTCCTCGGGTCAGTGCCCACCTGTCTGATAATGAAAGCGTTGGTGATGAACATACTGATCGACTTCAAAGCGATCCTCCTACATTAACCTAGGTATTCGTTAAAGATGGTGGGTTTGACGATGTCTGTGATTCTACAAGTATGCAGTGCTTATGTTAGGCTCACAAGCCAGGCACAAGCTTCTCTTATAGGCTCTGGTACAGACAACTGTACAGCGAGACAAATCGGAAGATGTCGGAGGAGATATAACAACCTTCCAAAACGTGCTGCAGTATGCTAGAATCCTTGTAAACTTTGTCGTGATGACAAACATTTACATGCTACCCTCAGAAATTCTACAACAACAACATCTTGATCGCACCTTCCACGGTGAACCCTGGGATCCCCGTGGATGTAAATAAGGTAAAGGTTTTTGAGGTAAAAAATTCTACGGCGAAAGCTAGTGGACACGCAAAAGCAGCAACGCGCAAGAGCACAACGTGCAGAAATGCCACCGTATTCCCTCAGCATGCGCAGAGCGAGAGAATGACCGGAAGCACGCAAAGTAGATTGGGAAACTCAGCACAAGGCGCTACAGCATGAAGACAAGAAGATCGTATTTCTCACTCTTTTACCTATGGGTAAAATAATAGGGAGCAGGAGCCAGGTAGAAGTGTTGGGCAACAAACCCGACAATCTTCGCGGTTGTGTGCATAAAAAAGTTGACTATGCTTCCAAGAATAGCTGCACCTGTTTTGCCTGCAAGATACTTTAAAAACCTGAAAGGTCTATCAAGTTGGTTTTGTACAAATCCACTCTTTCTTACTGCGGCACCTACGGCTCCTTTCCCTGTCACTGCTAGAACAATGGTTGAAATAAGTAACCCTACAGTTGTGACAATTGAGGCGATGGTTATTCTCTGCTTCTTGAACAAAAACCTTGAGCTTCTCGGTAAGAGATTTGTCTACCATCTTCATCAAGGTGTCTTTAATCACTATGAGCTGGGGCTGAATTTGGTTCATTCCAGGGCGAAGCATGTATTTGAGAGTGTAAGGGAATTTGTTGAGTTTTGTTTTTAACAATGCGTTCATTTAAGGTGAGGAAGCATTTATTTTAGCGCGCGTTTTTAATCTACATTAAGCTGGCTTTCACCCGACAATCAAAGCGAAACACTAAGATGTGAGATTTAATCTTTTGTAAGGATTACCAGGTGCGTTCCTCTCATTGCTATTCACCGTTTTTACCAAATGGTAGATGATTAGAAAAACAGACCCTACGCTGTGCTGGCGCAGCCGATAAAAATCGTAACACGAGTCGGGTAAACATGTGTATTAATATAAGAGACTACCTTCAATATTGGGTGCATTGGAGGAATGTGATAATTCTTTTTACTTTAATGGTTTAAACTTCAAAATCACTATTTAACTCAGTCAGTTATTTTAATTCTTTACTACTCTCCCATTCTTTTTAAATGTAACGACGTTTTATTTCATATTTGACGCAATCGTTAATAAAATGACGTCAAATAACGTTTTTATCGCTTTTGATAAAGTTCCGGAGAAGAGAGAAGTTGCTCTTTAAAAGAAATATTATTATTTATGTGTAAAATGCATAAAAACAAAGATCAACCTTGAGTTATTGATGGAGTTCGTGTAAGTTATGGAGAATCGAACGTGTGTGCTGCCACAAGAGAACGAATGATGGCTCCAATTAAAGTTGACAAGAAGAAGAAGAGAGAAAAAAGTACGTTGCAAAAATGGAAAGCTATGAGACCTGAGCAAGCCAATCGATACTTGTGCAGCGAAGTTCAAGTTCGATACTATATCAAAATAAAAGAAAAATTTCGTTGCGATATGGCTGACAAGAATAATAACGATTCGAAAGAAGTTTCAACGATTTCCAATCAAGATGAATTTGTATCAGAAAGTACAATGGTAAAATCTTTTGATATAAATGAGAAGATAATGTCCTCGCAGAAAGCAACAGCAACAGTTGAGAAAAAACGAAAACAAACTAGAGGAAGATCACGACGTAGAGGACCTGCTGCTGCAGACATTCCAATGATACCACTTGGAGAGAAAACAGTTTCGTTTAAAGAAAACAAAAAGTTTTACCCTCACTTAACGTTAACTAAGGACAAAAAGAACTTGGTACCACCACCTCTGCTACTACCACCTCCGCCCAATGTTGCGAACACTATAGAAAAGCACAAGGAGAATAATAAAACACTTCGACAGAAGGTCGCAAAATCGAAAGATTATCTAGTTCAACAAGGTAAAGACGCTTACAACAAAAATAAACAAGTTAAGCCACCCAATCCAAGTGAACCCAACAGCATTCGTGTCCATTCTGACTATGTGATGAACGTCAGCGAGGAAGATAGCGTCTGGTTAAAAAAACAAGAGAAATTTTGCCATGCGTACGTGGTTTCACACAACGATTTGAGATTAAAAATTCGTTTCAATGTTCCACAAGAAGCTTGCTACGAAATTTCAAAACAAAACGGACTTAAAATGAGATTGCAACGCAAAAGAAAGCAATCAATGTATGAAGATGCTGAAGCAACCTTGATAGCATCAAGCCCTCTTAATACACCATTACCAACACTAAGTCCGCACAATTCAGCAAAGATTGCTCGATTACAGTAGAGCAATCACAACACACGTGGTTTACCATCTCCACATCTAATGGAAAATGATGAACATTTGGTTTGACAATGTCTCCTTTAGTTTACGCTTTGGGAGACGCAATTTCTACAAAGAACAATGGTAGAAACATAACTGCAAGAAATATACAAAAGTGGAAAGTGAATAACATCTGGTTTGAGAATGTCTTCTTTATTTTACGCTTTGGGAGACGCAACTTCTACAAAGAACAATGGTAGAAACATAACTGCAAGATATATACAAAAGTGGAAAGTGAATAACATCTGGTTTGAGAATGTCTTCTTTATTTTACGCTTTGGGAGACGCAACTTCTACAAAGAACAATGGTACAAACATAACTGCAAGAAATATACGAAAGTGGAAAGTGAATAACATCTGGTTTGCAAATGTCTTCTTTAATTTACGCTTTGGGAGACGCAACTTCTACAAAGAACAATGGTAGAAACATAACTGCAAGAAATATACAAAAGTGGAAAGTGAATAACATCTGGTTTAAGAATGTCTTCTTTATTTTACGCTTTGGGAGACGCAACTTCTACAAAGAACAATGGTAGAAACATAACTGCAAGAAATATACGAAAGTGGAAAGTGAATAACATCTGGTTTGCGAATGTCTTCTATAATTTACGCTTTGGGAGACGCAACTTCTACAAAGAACAATGGTAGAAACATAACTGCAAGAAATATACGAAAGTGCAAAGTGAATAACATCTGGTTTGCAAATGTCTTCTTTAATTTACGCTTTGGGAGACGCAACTTCTACAAAGAACAATGGTAGAAACATAACTGCAAGAAATATACGAAAGTGCAAAGTGAATAACATCTGGTTTGCAAATGTCTTCTTTAATTTACGCTTTGGGAGACGCAACTTCTACAAAGAACAATGGTAGAAACATAACTGCAAGAAATATACAAAAGTGGAAAGTGAATAACATCTGGTTTGAGAATGTCTTCTTTATTTTACGCTTTGGGAGACGCAACTTCTGAAAAGAACAATGGTAGAAACATAACTGCAAGAAATATACGAAAGTGGAAAGTGAATAACTTCTGGTTTGCAAATGTCTTCTTTATTTTACGCTTTGGGAGACGCAACTTCTACTAAGAACAATGGTAGAAACATAACTGCAAGAAATATACAAAAGTGGAAAGTGAATAACATCTGGTTTGAGAATGTCTTCTTTATTTTACGCTTTGGGAGACGCAACTTCTACAAAGAACAATGGCAGAAACATAACTGCAAGAAACATACAAAAGTGGAAAGTGAATAACATCTGGTTTGCAAATGTCTCCTTTAGTTTATACTTTAGAAGATACAACCTTACAAACGGAAATGAACGCACATTGTGTATGGAAAATATAAGTAAAAGAAAAAGAAAACATCTAGCTTGCGTATTTTCAGTTTTTGATTTACGATAGATAAGAAATATAACTGCCCATAATACACTTTCCTTTTTTCGTTTTACATGTAAAACCTCTCTAGGGTAGCAGGGTATAGTAAAACCGTGCCACCAGACTGATTCTGAAGAAAGAAATTGAAAAGGTGCTATTTTTCGTTGAAAAAAAAAAAAACAGAATCAAGACTTCAAAGTTTGAGATTTTGCTTTTTCTTAGAATGTAAATGTTGTCTTATGTCAAACGCAAGCTAAATTTTATAGCAAAAATTGTATTTTATGACCCATTATTAAGTGTGTTTGCCATATGAAGTCAGTTGTAAACTGAATTCGTTATAGAAAGGTGTCGGCTAAAAACTGTCCGCTACTTTAAAGCTTTTGTTATGTCATTTCATTTGTTCCTGATAAAAGTTCCGCTGTAGAAAGAAATTCGCTTACTGTATTCATGATTTTTTTCAACATTTCTAACTTCTCTAAGATTTTGATGACTTCATCTACAATCTTCATTAATTCTTTGTTGTGAAACGTAATTTACAATCCATCGGTCCTTCCCAAGTCATTCCTTGTTGAAATTACCATTTAAATTGAACCCATAATAACTAAACATTCGTTTTCTCCATGCATTCTGGTCAGCCCTTTGTAACCGACGAATAACTGCAAGATCGCGAAGACATTTCACTTTACAAAGCACAAGAATCTTCCGTCTTAAAGAGTGACTAATTTCAAAATTTGGTCTACAATTTTTCCATAAAGCATATCATGCGAACTGCGAACTGCTGAAGTTCTCTTACTACTTTCAAAATATTAGATCATACTAATTTTTGCAGACGACAGCAATTTTTGCAGACGACACCAGTTTTCCCAATATTACTCACTTTAGCAGGCCGTCATGTTGACTATTCCGTAATGCGAATATGGCAAAAACTCTGTAGCGCATTTCGGCGATGTTTACATGATCGACATACTTTTGCATATGCAAAGCTTCAGCAGCCAGCCGATTTATTACTACTAGCTCTGATGACATCACTAAATCGAATGGTGTTTAGAAATTAGACAACATGGTATATCGTCATCAGGGGGTACTACATCTGTTTTAGTTGCTTTTACATTGTCCCCATACCGCCAATGCTTTTTTAAGCTAGCGCCCTAACTAACAGGTCTAACCTTATTTTCCTAAAAAGTAAATTAATTTTCACGGATGCTTGATTTGCAAAAAAAAAAAACTTAGGGAGTACTTACCATATAACCATCTCGTTTCCAGAGCTTCTTTTTTGCTTTTTCATATGTGACTAGCACGAACCAGCACGCATATCATAAAGCGAAAAATAAGCTCTGGTGACGAGATTGGCAAGCAATATAATTGATCGCACGTTGTTTCTTTGTGTTTCTTCTTTTCGAGAATTTATTTTCGCGAATTAGGTACCCTTAAATACTTCGCGGGTATTAAATTCAGCAAAAATGGACGAAAAATACGCCCAATTTACGAAAAAGTCTCCCTGCGAAAATCAGTTAACTTCTAGTTAACAGACAATTCAGACACTTCAACGACACTTTCAGTTTTTCGCTGTTTTTTAAAAGTTCGCAAAATTTTATTTACGCAAAAAGTATGGTTCGCCATAAAACGCAGCATTTTTTTCCTGCGAAATGTGCCAATTAGAAATCGTCTTTAAGAATTTTGCTGCCATGAAACAAAATGTGTAAAAAGTAGTCGAAAATAGATGAAAAAACTGTAGAGCAACAAGTTTTTTCTCGCAAACACTTACTTTCCTTAAAGTACTTTAAAAATATATAAATAAGTCCTAAAGAAAATACACTAAAAAGTAAAAATAAAACAAACTCCAGTACATGAAAATGATTTGTTGTCCATGTATCAAAACATTTAGCAGATTCGCCAAAAACAAAAGATTTCTAACTGAAGGTCTTTTGATTGCTCCTGAAATTGTGCATTATATTGAGGCTAGATTTGGTTTAAACATCGAAATGAATGTAATGACAGAAAGACTTTAAAATAACAGTGATATCACTCACAGGTACAAAGAGCTAAAAACATACAAATTCTCACGAAGTTCAAATTGGTTAAGAATAATTGTTTAAAACGTTATTCATTTTTGTATTAAATAAAGTCAACATCTCTCTGGTAATCGTCAACTCCTCATCAAAAACTTTTGGCATATTCTCATGTGTATCACAATAGCTGACAATATATTCGTAACACTCCTTTTCCTTAAGCATGTACTGAATTTTAGTGTCCCTATCGTTGGTATAGTACTTGGAGTAAAGCCTTGACAAACAGAAAAAGGAAGACAAAACTGGTCGCACATCATCTTCTTCAAACGCGGTTGGCAATTGGTTTTCTTTTTTGTACGAGTCAATGAAACCGCTGAAATATTTCGCTCCTTGGAGTAATAAGAAGTTTATTTTCTTAATGGAATTAGCAGAAAACTTTTGTGGGTTCTCCTCTATGATGGCCTTTTTTAATTCTGCCATTTCACCATAGGTCTCGGCAATTTCGAAGGTTAACTGCCTAGAAATCTGTAAAAAGTGTTGTGGGTTGAGTTCAATAAGAATAGCGTTCAACATATCTATACGACGCTTGTGCATTTTACAGCGATTCTCGAAATCGTTATCAAAAAATGCAAGATACTTATAAAGTTGACTAATGTCTTGAGTGATTTCAACAAAGTCTGATACGTAACCATCTAGTTTGTAAAATTCCTTTGCTTCTTGAAGACATTTATTGCTGAAAACAAAAAGTGCTTTTGAAGATTTCAAATCTTTAGCGATCTGATCAGTTACCCGTTCTTCAGTAACTGAAGGCTCCAACCCGCTAAACTTCAGAGATTTAAAATCTTTATCAAAGTCATTTTTGTTTTCCTTTACCAATGACTCACCACTTGTGTTACCTGTAATATTGACATTGTGAGATTCTTTTAAAAGGTTTAATCCATATTTCCCCCAACATCTTAAAATGTCTGCCCTTGATTTTTGTGCTTTTTCTAGGGCACGTTCACGATCACTGCTATCTTCATACTCTTTTTTGCTTACATCACCAATACCCTCCTGATTAACTATCTCAGCACATGACAGACAATACCGAGCAGAAGAAAACTGATCTTGAGTCACGTAATATTGAGACAGCGTGGCACAGCTTAAAGACCAGTCTAATGGCTCGTATTGCTTAGTAGCAATTTGTCTAGCCAAAGTGACATGACAATACTTAGCAGACATTTCAGGTTTTTCAAGGCGGGCATAGACTTGCGCCAAATAATACAGTGTAAGCGTGTGGATACTTTCAAAGTTTGATTCACGTTTAACAATCAAATTCTCGTCTTGTTTATCAGGTTTTCTCCAAATCTCATCAAAGTCAAAAGGAGCACTATGACCACTTTCTTTGATTTGTTTGTACTCATCTTCAGCCAGAAGAAGGTATTCCATTGCTTTCTCGGATGAAGATCGGTTTGACCATAAAATACTTAGCTGGTTCTTTACGCAAATACTAAGGCAGCAGTATTTAGGCGTTTGAGTATATTCTTTAATTAAGGATGCACATTTATTTAAATATTCTTCACCAGTTGATACCTCTTCACATTCAATAAAATTTAAACCAAGATCATAATTTAACACAGCTATCAAATAGTTTGGTGTTACATTATCTTCAATGCGGACCTCTTGTTTGCCTAGAAATTCTAGTTGTACCTCATCAGCTGATACCTCCTGTTCAACAACAACCTCACTTTGATCTTCAATTAAATCTTCAAGTTTACTTTTCAAACTTTTTAAAATTTCCCTTGCTTTGTACTTGGAAGCATAAGGTTTATCTTCTTGATCTGATTTTGAAGTTTCTGTACTAAGAGTTCTAGCTTCTCTGTACTTTTTATAACCATGATCACACAACCATTGTTTTAAATAAGCCATTTGATGCTGCCTAAATACATAAAAACATGACTAACAAGGAGCACACATCTCAATCTCAAATCAAACGCACATCAGTGTCTGGCTCTATATAATACAAAAGAGAACTACTTTTAGAAATTTTGCACTTTTGTAAAAGTCTTGCAAAATTTTCTTAAAATGTGATTACTATTTTGTTTTTGTTTTTCTGCATTTATATTATGATGACGTCAGCAGTATTTGAAGAAAAATTGCATGTTGCCTGATTGTATAGAACCTATAAAATTATCATTATAATTATGTATAAGATCATGTGCTTTCAACGAATGGTTCAGGAGGGTGTTAAAAATTTTGCTGACGTCAGCATGGAACCGCCAATAAAACAATTTTTTTAAGAAATTCCTCTACCCCTTCATGCTATTGTGTAGACTTGAAGTGTCGATTAAGAAAATGTACAGGTTCATCTGCTTTTGAGAAATGGTTACAGAGATATTTTGGTTAGGGCTTTTTAATGACGTTATATCAAGATTAAGGCTACCCTGTTGATGTTGTATACCTAGACTTCAGTAAAGCTTTCCATAAGTCCCCCATAAGAGACTGCTTAAAAAATTCTTAGCATATGAAATTGGAGGAAATGTTACAAACTGGACTGACTCCTGGTTATCTGGAAAGCAGAGAGTAGATATTTCTATTACGAAATCAGCTTGGTTACCAGTACTTAGTGGTGTACCACAGGGATCTGTTTAGGAGCTTGTTCTTTTTATAATTTACCATTAGCGACATAGATGATGACTTAATCAGCCATGTTTTCAAATTTGCGGACAACACAAAGTTATTTTCCAAAGTGAAAAACAGAAGTGATAGATGGGTTAAAAAAGTAAAAACAAACAAGTTAAAATAAAGCAAAAGCTTTTCGGTCTAAAACCATCATCAGTGCATATAAAATGTTCAGTCAGTAATGCAAAATAAAAAGCATAAGATAGAGATTAACTACAAAATGATCTTGAAACTATTGGTCAAAAGACTGGTGTATGCTTTTTAATTTTAATAAATGTAAATGTCTACACGTTGGTTAGAACAATCAACACTATGAGTACTATATCGATAACCACCAGACATTGACAAAGACATCGACAACACAAAAAAAGGTTCAGAGAAGATTTATTTAGATGATCACAGGTATTGGTCATTTACCATACAAAGAAAGACTTAAACAATGAAATGTGATATCTCTGGAAATGAGGAGATTAAAAGCTGACCTCATAGAAGCTCAAAAAATTTGTATGGTAGAATAAAATGCGCAATTAGTATTTGCCAATTTGTCTCCTGTTTGATTTTTCTTTAAATTCAATATTCACTTTTGACAATAAGCAAAACAATAGCTAGTCGTAGTTACTAGTTCGAATGTGTTAAAAATAATAAATAGGTATAAAAATTTAAACCTGGATGACTTTTTTAAACTGAGTGAGAATTCACTGGCAAGAGGACACTCAAAAAAGATATGGAAACCTCATATTAGTCTGGATAAAAGAAAATTTTCATTTGTTCCTTGGGTTATTAATGAATAAAAAATTATACCAGAGAAAGCAGTGTCTGCCACTTCAATAAAAATTTTAAGTAAGTTTATTCAACTGCGTTTGGAGACTGTATAGGGGCTCTACACAAGTCAAAGAAGATTGCCTGCTCCAGTTTTCTAAAACGGCCACTGATGTTGGCCTACTAAAGACCATACCGCCTGGACCTGGTAAGTTACAAAATGCAGACATTGGAGATGGAAAGTGCAGCAAGCGCATACACAGCCTACACCCTGGTGAGGTAAAACTTCTTGTATTCTGGCTGCAGAGCACTGGTCGAGAAATGCTGTTTTAACCAGAAGAGCTAAAACAGACAAATTCCAAATAATGTTCCAGAGAGAGGTGAGAGGATGATTGTGCCAAGTACAAAAATCTCATAAAGATATTCCCAGACTACTTTCAAAGCTTTTTTAACTTGTTTGTTTTCGCAGGAGGTAGTTAAGCATTAAAAAATCTAGAACTATCTTTGTGATTTTTTCACAAATATTTTATAATAAATATCCCTCAGAATCACGAAAACCATTTTATGCTTAGCTAGCTGTACAATACAAACAAGAAACCAACATACCCCACATCAACGTAATATATTCCACCCGCATTACTGAGCCCGCAAGGGCCCTATGTTTGTTCACGTGACCTGACGTCACGGGTAATGCAGCCATTTTGCGAAAAATAAATTGTATAAAATGCAGCCCCAAGACTGATAATATTATTTCCTAAAACTAAATTTGAAACGCTAACAGTGATATAAAAAATCCTTTTTAATGTTGTTATTTCTGATGCGCAAGAAAATTAATATGAAATATTTCTATTTTTGTGCATGGTAACGATTTTAAAACATAGTGTGTTTCCTCCGTATTTTGTGACTTCACAAAGTAGGTTTTACTACGGCAGAGAGAGCACGGCTGGCTGGTTTATGTCTGGTACTTTAATTTTTGTGATATTTTCAAGCAATAAAAGGATGCGATAGCTTTTGAAATTGTCGATAAACTGGTATGCTTGTTTGCTTTGATTTCCTTTTTCAAATGATTTGTTATACCTGTCAGCGATTCAAAATGGAACGTATACGGCCCCTTCATAGGTCCTTGCTTGTGTGTTTAGAGCCAGCGCAAGGCTGTTTATATCAAGTCACTGCGTTATTGATTTGCTTTAGCCAGCTACTTATAGCAGTCACATTTGATACATTCTACACTATAGATATAAATTATTGGCTTGCATATTTATTAAGGTATGCCAAAAATCTGTTTAAAGAGGTCAATAAACATTACAATCAACTTTCATTTTAAAAAAATCATATAGCTACAGCTAATAATGTTTGTAAACTGTTAGTAGTGAACAATTGTTGAAGAAGAAGAATTTTCTCCTACGCATGTAGCTAAGACAATATTACTGGAACTTTTTTAAGCTTTTTTTTTAATATCAATAAATTTCTTTTTTACCACTCTACTAGTTGGCGGACGTCAGAAATATCTGGTGTTAGAGTCATTTAAGCACCAAGAATAGAGTTGGTCGGCAAATGATAACTCAAAAATTCGCAAAATTGTATCTAACCATCCAGCCATTAACGCATGCCATTAAATCGCCGATATTTAATGATAACTTTGGCACCTCGTTTAAATAGAATTTCCGCGCGCCGTTTTCAACTAGTTCTCAGAACCCTTTTCGCATTTTAAAGCGAAGCACAACAATAATAATGGGTAATGGCTGTGGGGAGACAACAAGCATATAATATTTTTTTTCATTTTTCCGACTCAGTATATCAAAAATTTTGATCAAAAATAGGGTTGGTCGGGTGACTCTAACACCAAATATTTGTGACATCCGCCTTAGCTCAACAAAACAGGGAACCATGATCCAGGCATCTGATCCCCGGAACTGGAGATATTGCAGTTTTCACTTTTGTCGGCATATGCACTTCTTAATCAGAAATTATTTGCTGTTTAGTTCATATCTGCTAAAGTATTTTAATAGATTTAACTGTACCAAATCATATATTTTATGCATGAATACACCTTTACGATAATTCGGGAAAACTAACACTCTATCACAGCTTATTTTACCATCAGAGGAGGTAAACTACACACTTTTATTATATTGTCGTGTTTTGTTTTTAATAAAAAGTACACATAAGTTGTATCTTAGTATATTAGTGTTTCCTGGAAATTTGAAAGAAATTTATACAAAGGAAGTTGAAAGATTGGAGAAAACACACTTTCGTCTCTAACAAGCTCTTATAAAAACACGTTTTTTACCTCCTTTTTTCTGATATAGTAAAACGATGCAAAGCCGTATGAATGCATGTACAATTGAATTATCATAAAGGTATTCATCTTGTTTGACATTATTTAAAAAAATCAACATAAGCATTAGGTTCGACAAACATGACACATGGGTTCTCTGTTTTAAGAGTTATATGCAGATTGTTTATTGTAACGAATGCTAGGCATGCTTAACACAAAATTGCACTATTGTTAAGTTTTACACCATTGTTTTTTGTTTGAAAGTCACATTTTTAAACAAATTATTATCATTATTCTAAACATTATATTCGTATATTTTTTTACAAAACTTTGATGAAAACTCTGCAGAATTATTTTTTTAATAGCAAGTCTTTTTCACTTTAACACCTGGTCATATTATAAGGGATTCTCCTGTGAAGAAGCTGTGTTAGGTTTCCACAATATTATTGAGATAACGTTCAAGTGAACTATGACGTCTTATTACTCTTTTACAGTCCCATATTAACAGTTTTCAAGAGAACTACAGCGACATTTTAGTACAGCAAAAGTGTATTTCCAGCCAATAAGAAAGTTTGTCATGCAGTAATTGTGTATATCTTAATTTGTAAATTTCATTGTGTGAGTTTTTTTTCAGATTAGCATTATGACTACTCACACGAGTTACACTTGTTTACAAATTCCAGGCCTTGTCAGGAAAAAAATGCTGACGTGCGAGCTTTGCACGCCATGATACTTTTCAATCATTTTGAGGTGTGCGATGTTCGCACGGCATAATTTTTAATGGTGTGCGATGGCGTGTGCTTATTATTGTTCCATTTTTTCTCAAGTAATCATAGAACTCGAATACAGCAACACTAATTTGCCATGTTTTAAAGCAGGTAATTTGTTGCGACGAAAGTAAAATGTGTGATGCGTTCATTGTTTATTATTTTTTTTAAAAAAAATTTACATGTTTTTTTAACTCAAACAAAGAAAGTGCTGCAAGACGCCAATTTTGTAATCGTAAAAGTAGTTACGTGGTTAAACAAAAGACTAAAATTTTTATGACAATTTATAACAAAATTATTTCTTTAGCTAAAATAAACAAGATGGAAAATTTTCGTCACTAAAGAAGGCTACTTTCCTTATGTGAAAAGCCTCTTATTTTAATTTTAAAAGAGCAACTAAATTTAAAAAAAAATTAAATGTTTGTCTTCAACATAACTTGCAAGTAACATGATATATTTTTAAGATTTACTCGCGAGTAGTGTAATTATTGCGTACTCCCGTTATCATCATCATCATCATTATTCTTGGCTTAACGTCCGTGGTATATTAATGACCCTTTTCCAATCTGATCTAGACTGTGTTAGATCTAAACTCAACTTCCTCTGTATCAAGTCTGTCCTTATAACCTCCTGCGAAGTCTTTCTCGGTCTGCCTCTGGGCTTTGCCCCAGGAACTATCAAGTCTCTACACTTACTTACCCAATTATCCTCCTCCATTCTTTCTAAGTGCCCCAGCCAATTCAATCTTCTTATCTGGATAGCATCTTTAATTCTACGGAGACTTAGCCTGCTTCTTAACTCATCTGACCTCTTTCTGTCTCTCAGCCTGGCGTTACACATCCACCTAACCATTCTCATATCATTTCTATCTAAACGGTCAAGATCTTCCTGCTTCACTGCCCATGTCTCACTACCGTACAACATAACACTTCTTACACAGGTCTCATACAACCTACCTTTTACCTCAATTGACAGGACTCTGCTAGTCAACAAAGGAAGTAACTCCCTGAACTTTTTCCAAGCAGAACCTATCCTGCAAGTAACACTTCTACCAACACCCTTTTCACTGCCCAACATATCACCTAAGTAACAGAAGTTCTTAACTATCTCTAATGAGCCACTGTTGTACATCATTAAAGCTGGAAATACTTCATTCTCTATAATCTCACCTTTGCAACGCTTGCATACAATCTGTATGTCAGCTCTTCACCTTCCACTAATACTACTGCACTTCTTATGTACCCAATGCTTGCAAGTCTGACAAAAAATTGAGTTACTACCAATCTTTTATGAAAAAGATTACTCTTATTTATTTTACTCACACTTGCATTGTACTCTCACTCTGAATTATTTTACTTGCATTCATTGCAGTACTCGTACTCTCAAAGATGTGTAGCTTTACTCGAATTTGACCTTAGAAATAAATAATTTACAACTTATTCGTCGACAGAAAAAAAAGTGTTGTCATTGTGTGAACAATCATTCGAATTATCATCACTTGAATTATCATCGTTAGTTCCACTCTCATTGTTGAAGTGAATATTATTTCTTTTGGTGTGCGATTAGCGCATCCTGAGGTATTTAGTGTTATTTTTTGGTGTGCGAAGATCGCACAGGAACATTCAAACATGGCGTGTGTGGGTGTGTGCGCGTGCAAAGATCGCACGCCATTCCTGACGAGGCCTGAATTCTATAGACTTTACACTTAAAGTATTCTTAACATTGTCACGTGTAGGTCATTGCTAATTAAATAATAAGTTTTTTCTGATCTTATTATTTAGCTCATGTTAATTGCGGAACTTCAGTAAGCCTCTTAGCTATCCTGTAGAATAATATACACTTCTTTGGCCCTGAACTAGTCCAGTATATCGGATAAAGTTGGAGAAAGAGGCACCTTTGAGTGAGTGACCCCAATGGAAGCCTTTTGGGCTTGTTCCTTCTGTTAGTATTGCCTCACTTACCTGCTTGTCAACATCATAATTTCTTGCCTCTACATTGCCTCAGGCACATAACATGCAGTAAATTACATGTCTCATATTTGATAATAGTTTGAACCACTTCTCTCCTTTGTTTATATGACAAAGTCTGGTATTGGATCACATGCTTTTTTGAACAGTTAATGAGATCTACCTCTGGGTTTAATAAAGGATTTGAGATAATTGTCATTAGCCTGTTCACATGCAAAAAAACCTAAAGTTTAAAAACCTGTTTTCTCTATTGCACAGAGCTTGAAATCAAGGAAATGTATTAATTGCTTTGGGTTCCAGAATAATAACAAAAATTGATAGAAACAATGTATTTCTGTTGGAATGAGTTGATACAACACATTCAGTATGCTTAGACTATTTATGGAAATTTTTGGGGAATGGGTAGGAATGAAGGTGCCTCCTTCGTGCTTCGTCATATGCACAAATATATAATGCATAACCTGAGCGTCAGGATATGCGTTATGGGCGTTTTCATGCCCTGAGCGTCAGGTGCATGAGACAGATGAGATGCCCTGAGCGTCAGGTGCATCGACATGTCCTGAGCGTCAGGCACATGCTAATTACTGGTGTTTTTATTCATACCCTGAGCGTCAGGTGTATGAGAGATGCCCTGAGCGTCAGGGCTTCATCATGCCCTGAGCGTCAGGCGCATGTTTCTTATTCACATGATGACTACACTAGAGATGCCCTAAGCGTCAGGTGCATCGACATGTCCTGAGCGTCAGGCACATGCTAATTACTGGTGTTTTTATTCATACCCTGAGCGTCAGGTGTATGAGAGATGCCCTGAGCGTCAGGGGCTTCATCATGCCCTGAGTGTCAGGCACATGTTTCTTACTCACATGATGACTACACTAGAGATGCCCTGAGCGTCAGGCGCATCGACATGTCCTGAGCGTCAGGCACATGCTAATTACTTGTGTTCTTATTCTACAATGACTTTTATCAACACATTACTTGCCTAAACGGCTGACGAAGGAGGCCCAACACACCCAAATTCCCCCATATTGTAAAAAGGAACAACAAGAAGAAACATACTATTGCATAATTCTCCAATATGACGTGATACAATGTAGTAACACAATAATAAATTCACATATGTAATCGACTGACACTGCCACACTTTATTGCACCAACACTCACAGCTGATATTACACAATGCAGTCATAAAAAAAATTAATTTTGAATAAAGAAACTGTTAATGTTAAATAATATTAAGACAATTTAAATATGTCAACAAATTACACTGAACACACAAAAGAAGCCTCACATTCCATAGCCTGGTGTATTAATCATTGGCAATATTATTAAACCAGTTTTCTAAAACATTGTAATTAAGTGAATATATCTGCGATTACAGTCACATCCTGGCTAACCAGATCTTACAGACTCCAAATGAAATTTTTTAACTTGATATGAATGTTAAGAATGTTATTGTCCTATGAACTAAAATCATGTGGTGATAAGTTTGTGAGAGGATTCCATTTGTGTTTGGTAGGAGAGATGTACTCTGATACTGAAAATGGCTGAAAATGTCACTAATACTAAGTAATGCAACATAGTTTTATCGTAGTTAAGAAATTGGCTATCCCTCTAAAACAACAAAATCTCAGATAGATGAGCTGGAGTCTAGCCTCCTGCTAAGCAGTCCGTTGAGCCTGGAGTTTAAAATTTCAATAATTAGTTTGTGATAAATAGATGCATGTGTGAGAAACTCTTTTTATTCTGCCCCCCTTTTTTTCTGTTGTATGTAAATAAGTTTCTTAATGTTGAAGATTATATCATCCTGCTCAAGTTTCTTAAAAGTTTCTTAAAATTTTTGACTTTTCAAGCCAAAGGTTTCTTATAGACTGGTTTCTTATTCATACCCTGAGCGTCAGGTGTATGAGAGATGCCCTGATTTTCAGATGCTTCATCATGCCCTGAGCGTCAGGCACATGTTTCTTATTCACATGACAACTGCACTAGAGATGCCTTGAGCGTCAGGCGCATCAACATGTTCTGAGCGTCAGGTACATGCTAGTTACTGGTGTTCTTATTCTACTTTATGAGAAACTCTTTTTATTCTGTCCATCCTTTTGTCTGTTATATGAAAATAAGTTTCTTAATGTTGAAGATTATCTCATCCTGCTCAAATTTTTAAAAGTTTCTTAAAATTTTTGACTTTCCAAGCCTAAGGTTTCTTATAGACTGGTTTCTTATAAAAAAACCCGTGTAACATGCATAGTTTATTCATGTTTGGCATTGTGTTATAACCATAATAACGCTCTCATATTGGACTGAAAAACTCTCATGGTTTTGATTTGACCATTGACACAAGGGAGGTACTCAAAGATTTTAAACCTAATTCCTGAAGTGGAAATAAAGGTGTTGACAATTTATAGCAGAATCTTTTGTATGCACGAAAACCAATACTTTCATAAAATTGTTTGTAAATTTAGCTTCTGTTAATCCTTGTACTTATATATACTACAAGCTTTAAGTAAATATTTAGACTGAAGATGACATAAGAGTAGCTCAAAACATGTATATGAATTAAAAAAATGTGAGATTTTATTAAATTAGTAGTTATTTTTATAATGCAATAAACGTCACAGTCAAAGCACAAGAGTGACTTAATCTAACAATTTTTGTAACACCAAAGGTGGAATGCCAACATGATAAAATGTTTAATATACATTTCCTTTTCTTTTAAAGAACCCCCTTGTCACTATGGGTGTTACCAAAATAGAATTCCCGTAAATGGAAAGCCTGACCATATTTATACCTTCACTTACTTTGCATCTAGAATCGTTTTTAACAATTTATTTCCTGATTTCCAAACACTCAGTGATCTAATTTATATGATTGTAACAAAATTGTGTGATGATTGCAAAACAGAATTTGTATTTATTATTCTCACAACGAGTGAACGTTATAAAGTCATAGCAAAAGCATGATAAAGTTAATATGCATTTCCTTAATTTTAAAGAAGAATTACAAGGAAAGCCTGTCTAGTTTTATACCACCAATCGCTCAGCATCTAGGGATCAGCCAATAAGGTTATAAATTGTTCTAAATTGACAAAAAGTCATGTACCTAGGCACAAGAGTAGCCTAATCCGACACAAAATTGCGTTCAACATCGATGTTTGTTAATGTTACCCCAAAAAGTGTTTAGATGAAATCACCTTGGGAGCTAAACTCCTTTTTAAGACAAGAGAGAAGAGCTCTTAAGAGGCTTTTCGACTTAAGAACCCATCATAATGGGAACATCTTTGATTTGTTTGCAGATACTCAGATTGATATTATAAGCTATTTAATTAAAAGGATTGCTTGCTTAAAGTTTCATTTTTGTGAGAATTGTCTATTTGTGTTCCTTAACAGGCCTGGCTAAATTAAATTATTAAATTCTTCAGTGTTAAAGGAGGCCGACCATGGTTGAGGCCAACAGGCTAAGAAAATTTTTTAAACTTTCGCCCCCCTAGATTGGCTAAAACATAGTTCAAATTCTGAAATATTGCGCTTGAAAGCCTTCACCAATGCAGGATTATATATAGAAACACCATATTGTATGTAAGATATATTTTCAAAATAAGCAATATTAACATGGAAGCAAAATAAAGATAATGCCCTTTGTAAATTTTCCGAATACTCGCTTCCAGTTGTTGTGTGATTGAATGAGTTGGCAATTTTGATCAGGTCTAGTTTATCAGTCCTACCTTTTTGGAAACAGAGAATCGAGACAGAGTTGAAACGAGATGGAAGTATTGTTAATCTCATACAGAGCATATATATATTAATCAAGTAATTATTAGAACACATGATAACCTTATAAAAAACATCACTTTTTGACAATTCAGCCTGGTAATGTTTCTTACATGTTTCCCAAGTATCTTTATACATTTTTATATAAGCAATTGAAATTATAAAATGGGGCTTACAGAGGCTTATGAAAAAAATGATCAGGCCCAAAATAGTCTAATTGTGTTCAGCATCATTAATTACAATTTAAGTCTTAAGACATACTGGTTAATGCAGATATAAAGAATAAAGAAAAAACTGCTAACGAAACAAAACATAAAAACTTAAGAATATTTTCTTCGGCTTATATATGCTTAAAATGACTAAATTTAAGCCTAGGGATGCTTATAAATGTCATGCTCATAAAATAAACATGTATAAGAATTGGAGCTTCGCATATAGAAAACTTTTATTTGCAGTACCACCTGGTAAAGGAATTCATAATAAAACAGCTATGTGTAGTCATTCTGACACTGTTGTTCAGGAATTTCGAACAGGTTTTAGGATGTTAACAACCGTATGTAAACAGGGAAGCTAGGCAACTTAAGGAATGAATGTATATATATGTGTGTGAATCTAGAAATAAAGCAAAATGAGCCACAACAACATATAGTTTTTCCTGTTAAGTAAGGATCTGTTAGATAATCCTACCTACCACGACTCACAATGTTGGCCTTTGTAGCCCCTAACTACTATTACTTAGTATTAAGAAATGTAAAAGGATGATGAATTAAAACCACAGGGTTCAAATTGAACTTGCATAAAATCCATGATGGCTACTAGAGGTGCATAACTAATTTGGATAACTAAGCTTTCTATTCCATAATACCTTCTCTGCTAACCAGATTTCTTAGAAAGAAGTGTGCTATTAACCCTATGCTGGGGCCCACAGTTGCAAGAGACATGCCCTTTGCCTTCTATAGTTTAAAAGTAACATTGCTTTAACTCTCTTAACATTAATAGATAGTAAATGATATGAAAAGAACTGACCTGGCTACATGCAATGTCTCTTCTGATGAGATATCCAAAGCTTTTAATCTAATGCCTCCTTGTGCAATATAATCCAATATATACATAGAAGGATAATGGCTAGATAGATAGATTTGGCTTCCCAAATAACTGTAAGCTGTAAGGTACATCTGAAGAACTTGTGCAGTGTGGGATGTTGGGTTCTTATATGCAACCATTAATAATCAAGACCTGGGTAGGGTCCAGTTCCTTTACAGGCAAGTGAGACTAATAACCCTGGCAATCTTTAAGATTAGGTGTATAGGTAGAAACCACCCCCACTGTGTCATGCTCTACATGACATGTTCAATGACTAAGGTAAACCTAATGTATATTAACCACAATACTAGAGAACTGTAATTCTGTCACCACAATTAACATGAGCAAAACTTGCAGTTTAGCTCCATTTTTTTGCGCGTATGTGTGTATATATCATGTTCTATTGAAGAATGTTTACACAACGCATGAATTGACCTAGCTGTAAATAATATTTATTACTAAGTTGTATAGCTTTAAATTTATAAGTGCAGTGCAATAGCTTCACTAGTTAATATTTATAGATTTAACGAAATAACAGAACTAATTCAGAATCATCTTTTTCAAACTTTTTATCTAAGACAAAAACAAAATGTCTTTGACATATTCGTTTTATTAGACTTTTAGCTTGTACATGAGCCATGATCACAATAATTAACAAATCTTACTATGACGCTGATAATGTGAAACGTTAGACACTAGAATTGTTGTCATCAGAGTTGTGTGACGTCTCTTTTACCAGTGAGACGTGATACAATAACTAATAAATATTATTAACGATATGATAAACAAGTAGCAAGTGTTGCTGTTTTATTAAACTTAAGCCTTAGACAAATTTTCAAGAAAAGATATATATATGCTTTACTGTCCAGGCATTTAAATATAAGACTACCCTCAATTTTGTTAAAAACTCTTTGCTATTTTTCAATTTATTTATCATTATTCATGTGGTAGGGTCAACCCTCGAATTTAGGTTCATGATCCAGCGCTGTAAAACAATGACCAAGTAAATAAGTAATGATCTTACCTTTGTCAGGTTTAAAAAAAATGCTGGTATTGCTACCTTTTAAAGAAAAATGAAATAAAATAAGTAGATAAAAGATAAAATTATTTTATCAATAATGTAATATTATTTAAGAAATGATTTTTGTGATCCATCTTTAGCATTATTAGCCACCAATCACTTAATTAATGCTCCACTTACGACTTGTTTTTCCCAGCCATGAACATTTCTGTGACTTGAACTGCATTTGCACGCCAAAACAGTACAGTATGTCAAAGGGATTTATTAGTTTACTCTTTTGAATTATTTTTGTAATTTCTGTGTTTTCAGATTACTTGCGCAAATAAAATTATGGAAGCTTAGAGAGTGCAATTTATTTGCCTCGTGCTTTTTTTCTTATTGATAGGCCTTATAAAATGTGGCTTGTAAAACTAAATAGTTTGATATCATTGTTTTCTTTAAGGTTTATACAGCTAAATTTGAAGGGCATATATGTTATGAGTATCACAGATGCATTGACGTCATCTCCACAAAGTTTGATTGATGAAACTAAAGCTTTGTCAAATGGCTCTTGCTATGGGATTTACAATGGCAAAGCAGATAAGAATCTGTCAGTTTGTAATGGACAAAATAAATCTTTGCAGAATAATATAGAGCACAAAACAGAACATGGTATGATGTTTGTTAACCTTTATGTGTTAAATGTACCAAGTTGCTGTAGTGCAGCATATGTATTTCACAACAAGTCAAAGATTGTAGCTTGTGACTTTTCTTGATATCAAATAACTCTTTACCAGGACATGGTATTTTCACTTAAGCTAAACATTGAAAAACAGCATTGTACTTTTATCATTTGATTTTTCAACATTTTAAGCTTTTTTTTTCTTTTCGATTGCGTGTCTTTTTCTACTGTGTTTGCTGGAATAATCATGTTATGACATGGTGTATATAATTATTTTCTCCACAGCGTAGACTAGTTTTTGTGCTAATTTTCAAATTTCAAAAAAAGGTTAAAGAGCAGAAGAAAGTGAAAAAAAATCAAAATCATTTGCAAATATAAAAGCCATTATGGAACATTCCAAGAGATTAAGGGTAGTCTCCACTATCGACTCAGAAATAATAGTTTTAATTTGTATAATATTATATTTGAAACAATCTCTATATGATTTTGAAATTAATTTAAAAAACATTTTTTTTAAAAAAGATTGTTTTAAGGTTGTTTCAATTTGTTTCAAAATAGTTTCAAATCGCTTTATAGAATTGAGAATCATTTTGTAATTGTTTCGCATTCATTTTCCAATAGCTTGCAAAAGATTGCAGTAGATCATTTGAAAACAGTCAAAACAGGATGGTAGAAAGTGAAAAAATCGCCATAGATCATTTAAATCGAAACTGTGAATACACAATTTTGCTAGTCTTTTTTTAAAAAAATTAATCTAGTGTAAATTTTTGTGACATTAGAGGTGAGAAAGAAATGTCTAAAATATAATTTTTCACATTTTTAATTGTTTTCAATTGCTCTGGGAAAATAATTTGTTGATCGTTTCAATTTCAAATTGTGAAACGGTGGTGGAGACAGTCCCTAAGTAAACTTGCATACTTTGTTTTCTTTACTAATTCGGGTTTTTTTTTCTTTTTCAGATATCCATTTTCACGTGCCCTTTCCCTTACTTGCTGGAGAGAACATTGGACAAGTTACACGTGGCAAGGAAGCGCATGTCATACTTACAAACTTTCGACTTTTTGTGTCTGTACCACAGTGTTTTTACAATGTATGTGTTAGTTTCAGTCTGGCTTCGTAATTAATTTGTTATAAAGCGCTGCATTTTCAAGGTTAGATTACAGTTACAGTACTGGAATCAGAACATCTAACATCATGGACCACGTATCATGCGCGTGACGCACGATTCGTGATGCTGTTGCGATAATAAATTTTTTTTATCATCATGAAAGTCAAGATCCATCTTGAGGTCGAATTTCACGATGCATCATGATTTTCGCGATCCACATCGCGACCATCATGATACACTCTTAAGCATTATAATAATATTGCCATGAAATATAAATAATTTTTTTTTTAATCAAGAATATTTTTCGCCATTGTAAGCTTCTTTCTTGTTTATTTCTAAAATCCAATCTTTGTGCGTAGCTATTAAATTTGTCTCGTTTTTGTGAAACTCGCCTCAACTTAATTTCTAAAGTTGATCCTACTAATAAATCCACTTTAGCTGCTATTTTGTCTTGCTTGTACTGATGCTCTATAGGGTAGCTGACAGAAAAAACAAAATATGCATATATATCTAAATTCGCAAAGATGATTTAGAGTTTGTTGGTAGCAGTCAACTATAAACTTGAAAAAAAGTGTGTTTTAAGAAGTGTGTTTTAAGATGACACTATTGTAAAGCACAATGGACTTTGTGTCACGTTCTGCAAAGTCCAATCTTTTTTTCTGAAACATATCTTGCCATACTTATCCATCATAATGGTGGATTCGTCCATAAAAATGATGTCATCAAATGTTTTCCCTTCCCTTAGTAATTTTTTACAGAATTCCAATCTCTTTACTTGAGTTGCTTCCCTAATTAATTGGCAATATTACGCCAGTCAAAGTCCATCCCAGCTTCTGTCTTGTATTTGGCAAGCTTTTGGTAGTCACATCCAAATTAAATTATTTTTAGATAAGTTTTTAAAGATCTAAACGAAAGTCCTTATTAAACCCAGAAAATGTGCAAAAAATACATATGGCTACTAAAAAAAGAAATTCTTTATGAAAAAAAATGTGCAAAAAATACATATGGCTTATTAAACAAAAAAAATCTTCATGACATGCTTTCTCCCAGCAAAAAGAAAAGAAGTAATTATAATTATATAAATAGAAACAAAAAAATTATACCAACAGATGTGAGTTCAATATTTTGTTTATAGCATTTGTCTATAAAATCAAAATGTTGTAAATTCAATATTTTTTGACGCGAAGGCCAGTTTAGCTGGTATAGTGAACAATTTTTTTGTATTTTGCGTTAACCAAAGATTTTGCTTGTCTTGGAATCTTTATATTATCCTCAGACAATAAAATTGAAGAAATTTGGGTGTATTTATTTCCAAGCTTAACAAGGTTAACAATCCTCTGTTGTGTATACAAATTTTGACCTATAGCCATTTTGTCAACAGTAATTGTTAAAGGGTACTCCAGTGAAAAAAATAAAAAAATAGGAAAAAAATGTTATTTTGATAAGACAATACATAAATATGTCAGAGTAAACCTTTTACAATTGTTAAAAATCTTTATTTATACCTTAATCAGGTCTGTAAACATCTTCAATTTTAAATAAATTTGCAAGTTTGCGTAAAGTCGAGAGGACTAGGTCTGAATAAATAAGCATACGTCACATCGTGCAGAAAGTCTGTGAGCTCAGCAGCACACCTTCTAAAAGTTTGTTTACTTACTCTTTACATTGTTCGTTGATAAGACATCTTGTAATAATGCTGAATATTATAACTTAGAAAACATAGAGTCGGATAATTCTCTTCATGAAAAAGATTTTAAAAAGCTATAGCCACACAATTTCGAACCTCTTGTGTCTCACAAGGGAGAAATTAACATGATGCAAAGTGACGAGGTCTTTTACTGACTCAAAGTAACGTTCTTAGCAAAATATTTTCTTTTTAAAAAAAATAAAAATATATTTAATCGCTTTTTTAACATTCTTTTGTCAAACAACTTCATCATTTGCTTCAGTAAAAAAACTTTCTTACTTTACAAGCCAATTTACAGTCATATATATGAATTTATTTTTATTTCATAGTTCAGCAATATTTTTCCTCCGCACATGCTTTTTTGCGCACAAATGCAAACAAATTTTATGTAACGTTGAAATTTTCTCTGTGATGGAGGACCATTCAAATGCGTGACCAAAAGATCGAATAATGTTCGGGTTGTGATAAGTTAGTAAAACAGGGGTAAATAATGTATAAATAAAAATCATTCTTATGATTATGGTAGGTCATAAATCTGTTGCAGAAGCTACTGACTTATAAGTAGTTGTTTTGACAAAGCTGTTTTAGAAACTGCATTATCAGCATTAAACAGTTCAGCGATTGAAGAAAATACAGGGGGAAAATATTCGGCATGTCCTTCCATCAAAAAGCTTCTTTTTTTGAAAAACAAAGAATAGAAACTTGAGTGCTACGAAAGATACAGGTGTAACTAGAAAACTTTTTTGTCTGTCTTTGTATTGGAAATTGGTATAATGTTCTTTTATTTAATATAACAATGTGCAAAACGTTATTTGGTTGTGTTCTGTGGATAAGTACAAATGAGAAACTTTGATCGCACTCACTAGCTGAAATGGCCTTTTTACAAAGTGGCAATATTTTAATATGGAAGTTTATTTCCTGGAGATCTCTTTTAAAAGAACTATCTGTGAAGTGCGCCAACCAAATATAAAAACTTTGATCGCTTGGTAGATCACCTGCACTACGTATTTTGTTTAGCCATTTTTAAGTTCTTTCTTTTTCACAGATTTGATTCTGTGAAAACTTACTTCTTTACACTTCTCTAATCAATTGGTACATCGAAACGCAGAGCAACTCACCATTTTTTAAAGATTTGAACGTAAATTACATACAAAAAGCGATTTAATGTAAGCTATAGGTCTTAACATGAACGTTCTCTGCGCTCGCTTAAACTTTCACACGATGTGATGTCATTTTTTATAATCGGGTCCAGTCCTAAATAAAATCGCGCCTGCCTGTTTTTTATGAGAAAAAAATTTAATATGCGAAGGCAACAATTTTATTCAAGGCGTCTGAATCTGCAAATTTTTTTTGCGAAAGAAGTACCTCTTCTGTGGTTATATTCTGCCAACTTTCAATTTCCTCCCAATCAACACATGACAATGAATTACTATCTACATCTTGTATATTCAAATAGGATTTATATTTCCAGTTGCTTTACCACCTTTGATATAATTTCCACATCTTAAACTGTATCACAGTCCTTGAACTTACACTTTGCAATTGACTTAGCTTTGGGTTTAACGGAACCATCAAACCACCTTTAGTCTTGTGTGTCACTGTTTGTTATATCTAAAGAAAGTTGACGTATGCTACTGGTTAGATTATTTATATCATTGATTTCATCTGATGCAACTTGTCTCTCCTTTCTAATGGCATCCCTTCTTTCTGGTTCATCACTTTGGAAGTTTTGCAAATCAATATCAGAATTTTCTTGTTTTCAGCACTGTCATCACTATCTCCATCACCTACTATTTCTTCATTCACAGGATTATCGGTGGCAGTTAGAGATATTATTGGTTTACTTCTGCAACTTTTTATGGGAGTGGCATCAATCAGAGAAAACCCTGTGTTTCTTTGGATACGACAAGGGTGCACACGGACATCCTGTCCTATGACACTACCAGGACCTTTCCAAGCATTGCTTGTGTTTCTTTTATACTTGTCCCCAGTTTTATCTATTATCAATCTATTATCACCTGACGTTCTTGTTTGATGCCTTAATGCTCTTCTAACCCTTTCCGCTAATTCACTTTGTATGAACGCCTTCCATGCACCGTTCATAGCATTTAGATTTGTTGCAACAATCTCACTGGAAGTCTTTCCTTCTAAAGCTTGTAACTTCGCATTATCGCAATTCGGAAGATTTGGGTTGAATCCAAAAACAAGTTGGTTCGGACTATAGCCATCGACATTTTTCAGGGAATTTTTTGGCGCTCACTGACCATGCTACTGCCATGTCTAAATCAACTGTGACTTTATCCTCCATCATCTTGCTAACATTATAACCAAGAATAGCATTATGTCTTTCCACCAAACCGTTGCTCCAAGGGCTTTCTGCAGCTGTTGTGCATATTCTGATCAAACCTTTGGCGAATCTGACCATTCTTTTAGATCTAATGCTACTGTTTCATTGAATCGTCTTGCCATTGGAAAACCTACAATCGGGGTTGGCTTTGGCTTTTTGAATTTCAAACAAATTTGGCAGGAATGCTCAAGCTCATCAAGATGATTAAAGATCTCAGCATCATTAATATTTGCATCTATCAGCAACTGTTTTAGTCTTGAACTATTAGGATGACTGAACTGTTGATGAAGATGGACTGCAGCAGCCTTCTTCTGCAGTGGTGTTTTCTGTTGTATAACATTACATATCATTACATATTTGTTTTGTTTTCCTGTCCCTGACTTATATCTGAGCATGACTTTGCCCAGTGAAAAACTGATCCACAGATAGCACATCTACTAGGCTCACCATTTCTATCTAATGGGTTCAATCTTCTATTCCCATCTGCAAATCTTCGGGTATATGTTCTTCTGTTGTCTCTAAATCGACTTTGAGTTTTATTTTGTCTGTAGGTAGCTCCATAGTAAATGTCTTCAGTCTTCTCGATTTTGATATCACCACTACCTTGACCAGTCATAAAATTTGAAGGATCACTAAAAATCTTTTTTAGCTGCTCTTTGGCTTTGGTGTATTTTAGTTCTGTCAAAGTCGCTCTAATAAGCTGTTTATGACTTTCCAAAATATTTGAACTGTTAATGAAACGATAAGCTAAAACTCCTTCAGTTAATTCCATATCATAATTCTTGAGCTTGTTGTATAGTCTTTCAAACTCAATAATATAATCATTCATTGTCATTGATGAAGGTCTACAACATTTTTCAAACTTTTCTTATGCTTCATAAGCAGAATGGCGCGAGTCCTTAAGATACAAGGAGTCTAACTTCTTCACAAGTTTCTTAACACCATCATCAGAACTTAACACTTTAAGTTCCGTCTCTAAAATTGCTTCTCGTGCTTGACCAGTCAAAGTAAAAAAAATAGCAGGTGCCTGCTTCTTCTTCTCCAGCGAAGTAAATAATTGCTATATCTGTACTTCTTTTTTCCAGTTCTCATAACACATATCTGTGTTATCACCAATTGTCGGTGAAATATGTGACTAACCTGATAATCGTTGTAGATCTGACTTGAGTTTACGCAACAATCATTAAACACAACAGCAAGGCAACGTTGTACCAATGTATCAGATCTGCACCAAGCAGAACTAAAACCCCATCCAACACTATTGTAATTAGTTATACTGTCTAAACACAAACCGGATGTTAACAGTAACAATGCAATGCTCAAAACTGGAAAAAAATTGAGAGTGTAACCTATTTATAACGATTTTTAATTGCAAGAAAGCTGACATAGAAAAGTATTTAACACCTCATTCAAATGGAAAAGAATTTTTAAATGAAAACAAAACAAAGACACAATATTATGTGTATCTATTGTTAACATTTAATGTTATTTACGATCCATTGCGACAATCACAATTGATAGTGACGATTGCAATAGCACTGTTACTTTTTTATACATTGGGACTTTTGCTGGTAGCAATGACTTTGTGGCAAAAAAAATATCTAAAGATAATATGCAATTATATAAGGACAAAGCAAAAATGACTCACCTGTTTTTCGTGTAGAATGTTTTGAGCTTTGGTTAGTAAACAATGTGCTTTACCCACATTAACAACAATTCCCTTCAAGAAAAAAGAAAACTGACAGACACAGGTGAGCAAACCACAAGGCAGGCAAGCCCTTTTATGCAGAGAATGAGATCTCTGTCTCTAGAGCCTTTTTGTTTACCTATAAGTAAATTATATTTATTTACAGCGTAACCTTCTGTATTAGCTGATAACTTCCTAAAGTAACTTAAACGATGCTAAACATGTGGCTAACGAAATATTTCAAGTTGAAAATTTAATTCTTAAACTTCGTTTGTATCGTAAATATACTTCATATGCGAAGTTACATTACACTGATTCGTTTGATTACTAATTAAATACAGCTCTGTAATAGACTTTATTCTTACTTTTTTGTCTCACGTTTGTTTACAACATGCTGCCATTTTTAACTATCTGAACCTTTTCTCTAATCACGTGGCTATCTATTGTTTTGAAGAATTTTTGCTGCTGACTGCAGCATGCTGAGAGCTTCATTGCATATATCTTTACTTAATGTTTATACATGATTAAGAATTCAGAAATATTTACTAAAAACTGTTATCAGTATGCGCCCTGTAATAATTAAAATGTAACAAAAGAAGAAATTGTGTGGTCAATATAAAAAGCATGATCAAAATTGCAGGAATCATTTGCAAACCTGATTTGTGAATCAATAGATTGCAGCAATTCACAAATCAAGTTTGTTGAATTTACATTTTAGCTTTAAATTCCAAGTTGGAGCTTGTATAAGCTACACTATGATATACATGTTTTATTTTGGTTATTTTTTAGATACCAGTCAAAGCAATTGAGTATGTAGAGATGAGAGAACTTTTAAGTTTGTTTGTTTATTGCAAGGATGGGACGGTCACACGGTATGTCAGTGTATTTTTAGAAAGACAAATGTTTTTACATATTATTTGTCGGTAGATAGACATAGGGGAAGTGATTCACATCTTTAATGTTTTTTTGTAGGAAGATTTTAGTATGAACACCTAACTCTTACTGTTTTAGAATTAGTTTTGATTCAGCTGAAGAGTGTTCAGAATGGTGGAGACATATTACATCCAGTGAAGCCCATCAAACAAAATCTGAAGACTTGTTTGCATTCAAATATTTCCAGCTAATGAAAGCAAATCCACCTTTTTCTAGTTTTTCTGTGGATTCAGGTAGGCTGTTTTTGTCTAAATATACTTTAGTGTCACGATTCCGCATTATGCACACAAAGTAGATGTATTATTTTAAGACATAAATGTTATTGCATGTTGTATGTATGTGCTTTTGTACCTGTTTGTGATGCTCACTGCACTTTGTTGTATAATTTAAGTTTCTAAATACATTAAGGATTAGAATGTCAGGCTATCTGAGTTAGTAGTCTCAAAATGGTTGATTTTAAGTTTATAATTCCCTCTTTCACTACTCAGGTAAACTTGAAAAGACTAATAATTTAAACTATAGTTGGCTGAAATGAACTAAATGACTTTCTTGTTTTTAGATGAATTTGAAGCATCAATGTATGTTAACGATGTAAAGCGAATGGGCTTTAACATTGACAGTATTTGGCGCACCACTGAAATCAACTCTAAATTTGAGTAAGAACGATAAACGACCCAAACTTCTTTTTTAATTTGCATACTGCTTGTAAACTTCATTTTTTGCACTTTTTAATGTGATAGTTAAGAAAGCATATTTTATCTAGAATATCTAAAACATACCCGAAATTTCACATTGTTCCAGCATGGATTACAGATGATGATTTAAAGAAAATTGCACAGTTTCGTTCTTTGAGACGATTCCCATCTGTTGTCTGGAGGTAACTTAAACCTTTAATTTATAAACAACGTGTGATTCAGAGAAAACCCCTAAGTATGACTCAAGAAGGCCTAGAAAATTTAGGAAATTTTATTTTTATGCTGTCTGCACTCAGAAAAACTAGACTATTATTGAACTTTTAACCACAGTCCTAAACTAAAGCTCAAGTAGGGATGGATAATATTTTCTGAAAAAAAATGTTTAAAAGGCATTGCCTAAGCTTGTGTCAGGAAAAATAGCTGTAATTTTCAGGGAAAAGTCCTTGATCTTTTAAAAATTATATTAGGACTGTGAGATGCAATCACACAAGCCATTTTTTTTAAAAAAAATTATTTCTGAAGAAAAACCTGCCAGACCCCTGGAAATAGCCAATGGATTTTTTTAAGGTTGATTTTTATCAAGGTTTGTTTTATTTGATTTTATATAATATTTTTTTACCATTTTTTTGTCTCTGCTTATAATGTTTGATATCCTGCAAAATATTTTTCAATTGGTTATCTTTAATCGATAGAGAAGCTATTATAATTTTTGCTAACCTTGAAAAAAAAACTTGTGAACAAGTCTTTAGGGATTTTGCGAATTTAGCAAAAAATCGCGAAAATTTGTGTCATCAACAATTTTCGTCTTTAAAAAAATCTGGGAAGTCAATGTCTGCAAAAATATTGACATGAATTACAAAGGTTGATAATTAACTGATTAATCTCTTCTTGAACTTTTGATCATTGTTATATGTGCAGATTCAGTTAGACCATTGTTTGTTTAGAAATAAATCAAATGGTGCAGTAATTGTTCGCTCAAGTCAACCAGAGTTGGGTTGGTTTGGCTGGCGATGTGAAGAAGATGAGCATTTACTGTCGGCAATTGCGCAAGCTGCAAGTCTGGATAATCACGCACAAAATCATAATATGACGCTGTCAGGTTTGTTCTGTTTGTTTGTGTGTTGATTGGTTTATTTTTTTATTTTCTTATATATATGTTTTTTATTTATTTTTTTATGTATACATATGTATACATTGAGGGCAAAATAATAATAATACATTGAGTACATAATAATATGTACAACCTGTCCTTTTAACTGTGTCACATCACGTCCTGCAGATTGTCTGCTGCCCACTACATAGTGATTACCATCATTGATTTTTAACTAGCTACAAATAGGCATTTTTTTGATCGTTTTTGCATGTTCTTTGAAACAATTATGTACCAACATAAGGTAAACACTACTTGTTAATATTATTGTTTTTATTTCAGTTACTAACATGGCAGCTGCAAAAACAAGTCAATTTCTCTTGCTTGATGCTCGTTCTTATCCAGCGGCAGTTGCCAATAGAGCTAAAGGTGGTGGATGTGAATGTCAGGGTACAAACAATTTTCTTTAACTTATCAGCCTTTTCTGTACATATAAAAATATGAATAGTTGAAGAAAGGTGTCGGCTACAAGAATGAAAGATGTTCCTAGCCTATTAAGGTTGTTGCGCGTTATCCTGCCTGACTTTTATTTAAACTGCAGCTTGGAAATATATTGAAAAGGCGCACAACTGTAAGCACTAAACACAGGTGTGCAACATTTGTTGTTGTACTAAGTCCTCATCCTGTTGTCACTCATGAATAATTTTTAAACTTCTTTTCGAACTTTTTGTTTTGACTGAGTAACAACAGGTTTTAGCCTGTGATCATGTTTTGGCTAAAAGAAGAGGAAAGTTATTTCTTAAAAAATTCATTACACCTAAAGTGTTGTACTGTTGTACTGCATATATCTGTAAAAGCGCTCAACTTGTATGCACAACACAGTTTATTTGCACTTAAGTGCTCAGCTCAACTAGTACATAACTATACTATGTATACACTTTGTGCAATGTTTTTTGGAAAAAAAATTAAAATTAAGACATTTTTTTCTGTTTTTATTTCAGAGTATTATCCTAACTGTGATATACAGTTTATGGGCTTGCCAAATATACACGCCATCAGAAAGAGCTTTCAGAGTGTTCGTGCATTGTGTTTGATGGGCTCGGACCAAACAAAGTAAGAATAAGTGTTTAAATAACTACTTAAAAAATTCACACACCAGGGGTAGTTTAAACTTTTGGTTACATGGGTGATGTGTAAATATATTGATTGTTCGATTGCTATGAAAATGCACAAAACATCTGTTGCCACATTTAAGTTAAAATTCTTTTTAAGTTTGTAATATTTCCAAGCTTAGTTCTGTCTAACAAGTACTTTTGCAACACTATTTATTACATTCCAATTTTTATTTTACAATTGTAGGAATGTTTTTTAAAAGGTTTGACTAAAATGATCACCAGATTTGCTGTTTTTCCTCTGTCTTTAATTTCTATTGCTCCAATTATCTCCTTCCGTTTTTTTAGTTGGTATTCCGCTCTTGAAGCTACTCGCTGGTTGCACAACCTGTCTGCATTGATCAGGTCAACGCTAACCATTGTTGAAGCAATTGACGTGAAGTCGAAGTCGACACTTGTGCACTGCTCAGATGGTTGGGATAGAACAGCTCAGCTTGTGTCGCTCTCAGAATTGTTGCTTGACCCATATTATAGAACAATCAAGGTACATTTTATTTTTGTAAATGAGTTTATTAGGGTGATCACGCCTCTAAAACAATGAATCAATAAACATCTCTGAAATTTGGACTGAAAACATTGATCCTCCTAAATTCTGCGTAGTAGTTAAATATAACGTTTTAAAGAAGGATTGATCAACATATATTTTAGAAAAGAATTGATTTATTAATGTTCATTTCCTCTTAAATTTTTGTGAAAGCCGCATAAAGTATGGAATTCTTTATATGGTTTTTAGTAAATTTTGACCTTGATACCTTCTAAATTATCCTAAAATCCCATAAAATCGTGAAATCTTAAAGCTGGCCACAATTTAAGTTTCCTACATTAAGAGTTTACCAGCTCAATGATCAGTGGTCTTACCAAATTGCACTATATTGCTGTTTCCATTGGTGGTCATCAAATGAAGTGTTTGTTCACCATAATAAGATGAGTCTGTTTTGTCGACTTCAGCACTTACAAGAATTAATAATGCATTTCCTAAACAAATAATCTTGCATCTTTGCATTTCAAATCACTTTTTTACGGATGAAGATCTGGCACAATGTAACAAAACGGAAGTTAACATTTGGTGTCAATGAATTGTATTTTCTTTACAGTGTATGAACTCATGTGCTTTTCTACTGCAGGGTTTTAGGGTAGTTATCGAACGTGAATGGCTCGAATTTGGTCATAAATTTGCAGATCGATGTGGCCATGGCAAGGACGACCTAAATGAGCGCAGTCCAGTTTTCCTTCAATGGCTAGACGCTGTTCACCAGTGCATGAAGCAATTTCCTGACGCGTTTGAATTCAACGAGTTTTTTCTTGTATGTTGACTAAAATTTTTATGTGCCCAATGCGCACTAACGCCCTGCGTGTATGTGTGTGCATGTGTTAAATATGAATTCATCAGTCATTGTAAGTCCCATTTGCTGGTAATATTTCTTACTTAAAAAAAGTAACTTTATAAATCTGAGAAGTTTAAATTTCTGTGAATTGTTAATTATATCCGATGCGACCCCAGTATATATGTGGGCGGGGGCTATATGTTCCTCGTGCAAAAAATTTTATGTCAAAGTTTTTGTTTAGGTAAAGCTTGCCCAACACGTGTACAGTTGTCTGTTCGGCACGTTTCTATGCAACACAGTGTGTGAACGGCGACAGTTAAAGTTGAAGAGCAGAACGTTTTCAGTCTGGGACCTGTTGCTGTCAGGACGGAGAGATTTTGTGAATTTTATGTACGATGCAGCAAACAAAAAGGTACATGTTTTTTGATTCTTTAAAGTTTGAAGATGAAGGGGTAACCCTTTTGTATTGCTATTCGCTTGTGGAGGCTGGAGTCACACTTTCCATGGTCGTAATTCTCCTAACTTTCTCTCAAGAAATCTTGAATTAGTCTTATATCGTTTCACATATGATATGTCGAAATACCTCAGTGCTATTCACAAGAATATTTATGCCCTGTTTATCAACATGTGAAACCTAAGGATACGGAATATAGTCGTAAAACAGAAATATAAGGATTATATAATTTTTATAATATTATTTGCTAGTGCAGCGTTGGTAAACGAAAAAACTGCGTCTGTATGCATACATGTATTTATTGATTTATTCCTATAGAAATATCATTTGATTTTTTTTCTAACTTGTGTATACACCGTCAGCAGGGTGACCACTCCTCCTTAAATTTCTTTAATAACCTTAGAAAAAGAAAATCTCCTTAAAAGTACTTAAATATACTTAAAAAAATTAAAATTGTAGCTATTCTCCTTAATTTCTCCTTATTTTTTAATTTTTCTGATCGTAACTTTTTTGGAAATGTGTTCATGGATTGTTCATCATCATTGAAATATGACATATTTCTCTATTGCCTGAAATCCCATATTTTTTTATCTTTGAGGGTGTAATTTATATGTATATTTGTATAATATGTTTAATTTTCTTATCATAGAACATAGTATGTAACATTAAAGATAGAGAGCTAAAATTGGTTTTCTCCTTAATTATCATTATTTTTTTCTTTTTGTATTCTCATTCGCAGCAAAATATCCTTAGGAAATGTCAATTTTTCTCCTAATATCCTTACTTTTGTTCTCATTTTATTAGTGGTCACCGTCAGTTGATGTCCACCGTCTGTTTGTTTTCTCCAAATAGAGAAAGTAGAAAAAGACTAATGCTGCGGCGTTATTTCTTTTTCTAATTTATCGTTTTTGTTGCTGTTGTTGTTGTTGTTGTTGTATGTTGTTATGGTTTTTTTTATAATTTCCTTAAATTTATTTTCCAGGTGTTATATCCAAATTTTCAAATTCGAAGTTTGTTGTTGTGGGAAAATATGTTTATGTCTGGTTATAACCACAATCATCTCGATGGATTAAATAACGCCGCACAGTGTATGGAGCTGAGTGATTCGGGAAACTTTACGTGCAACTCAACAGAGTCCTCCAATAAGAATAGAGTTTTCCGAAAGAAACTTTCTCATGAGACATTGCACAAAGTAGAAGTGAATATCGATAGTGAAGTAGACAATAGCAGCGTTTCTTCTTGTGCGTCGGCCAACGGTCACGCGCCGCATGCTAAACCGCTTAAAACAAGCGATGTGGAGAAGAGCACATGTTTCACTTGTAACGGTATAACTAACGGAAATCTGTCTGAGAGCGCAGACAGTGCGATTTCGAACGATATGGCATCTCAACGGGATGTTGGTACGACTGAATCTAATATAATTGAAGAAAAGACTTCTCTAAATAAACTTTCGTGCTTTACAGATAATCCTGGCGGCGCAGAGAACTGCGCGATAAATAACGCAGAGATCTCGACCAATGGAAATAAATTGCTCTCTATTTCACTGAGTGCAAATACTATACAAGAACCAATAACTAATCCTTCTCACGATGAACAAACGGACCATCTAGAAAACATTGCAAATTCGTATAATGAAACTTCTGTTAGTAAAAAAGAAAATTTTAGTTGTCAAGATAGCATGACGGACAGTGTTCGCACTTTAACCGACGAAGTCAACGAGCATCGTAAGAGTTTCGACGATTCGTGCGTCAATGTACGGTCGTCACCGCTCTCCGATGCGGACCTCGTTTCTTTGCAACACCGAAGCAACGGTTTTTTAAGGGCGCATTCGCCTGAAAGTAATCGTTTACAGCGCACGAAATCCGTGCCGGACGTCATGACTACTTCTGTTTGCGTAAACACTGATGTTGCCAGGCAACATCCGTCTGTCGAATTAGCACAAAAACAAAAAGATTTTGAGAAAGATTTAAGTAGATACATAGATTCCGATGGTTTAACGCTGTCGTATAGTTTTATCGATAAGAAACTTATCGACCTACATGCAAAACATTCTGTAGAATTATCTAGGCTACAAAGAAAGCTGGATGTGGAAAGGCAAGCTAGAATATTTTTGCAGCAACAACAGTGCACGCACGACACCTTGTCACATTTACCGGCTTCGATATTGGAAAACTTGCAGGATGACAGAGTAAGTGTTTTAATTTGCCCACACTTTATTGATATGTGAACTTAAGTAAATTTGGGCATTGGAACTGTGAACGTAGTTATTTTGCCATATAGGTTCGTATACTTTTTGACCTACCTAACCTAAACAAGTAAACCATGATGCGAAGTAAGGCTTTAAAAATATACTTGTTTTGAATCATGCACGATGAAGGAGTATTCCAATAACGATAAAAATAATGTTGTCCGTAGATATTAATGAAATAACTTTTTGTTAGTCCGTGAAAAAAATCCACGCATCCGCACGTCGCAAATATTCCAGTAGTCATTTTTTGAATCTTCGTTATTTCGTGCATCCTTAGCTCTTAGCAGGGTTTTGAAAATACAGATGCAATACAACTACTAATATAATTTCTATCAGATGCGAGATGTCTTGATCTTCATTGTGTCATCCCTTTCTATTATATCCCATGTTTTTTTGTTTCTTAAGCTGTCGCTTCCTGACTCAGTGAACGGTGAACGGTCTTCTGTTTCGAGTATTAGTAACGACGACGGCTGGGAACAGGTGCAGTTCGATGATGTCCAACCCACACGGTGGATGCCAGACCACTTGTCGTGCGCATGCGCAAGTTGTGGATGTCCGTTTACTGTAATCTATCGCAAACATCATTGCAGGTAAGAAGATTTGTCTAAATTTTTAGATGAGTAGGATTCCAACCTACGTAATTCTCGCTTTTTGTTTGGCATGAAACCGGGAAGTTAGAATTGCGTGGTTTTAAATCTTACTTGTTCGACAATTTTAACATCTCATAGGAAATAATCTCACCTTTATAAATAACAGAAGTTCGACTCCTGCCAGTTTATTAGCATTCATTTTTTGTTTTGTTTGTTTGTTTAAAGCAAACCTTGCCTTACAGTATTTTTTTCAGGGAACGCCGCCCTCTTATTAACGCCATGGTTTTTATTAAAGGCTATGTAAAAGCCTAGAATTAGAATTCTGAAGGGTTTTCGATTTCACTAAGACCAATGGCATTTCTTCCTAAACTTTTTAGCGAGTGTTATGAACATTTCTAAACCCGACTGACGAAAATGAACTTAAAATCTTTTTTTTTTAGAAAATGTGGTGGAATATTCTGCGACACGTGTACAAATTTTAAACTTACGGTACCGGAAGAACAACTCTACACACCTGTTCGAGTTTGCGCGAAATGCTACGAAAGCCACACGAGAATATGAAGCAGCCGATTTAAATACTACGGCCCGATTTGATTATTTGGTGATTGGCTCGTGGTTGATTGACGTATCCTCGTGTCACATCCCTTTGAATGTGGTAAGACATCAATGATTCCAGAATAGGTTTTTTTACATACGCATCCAGTGAGCTACCTTTAGCTGGCGCAAATGTGAAGTGGTGCAAAAAGGTTTTTAGTTGCATTCATTTGAATTTTGATTTTAATAAAAAGTCGCAAATTTTTGAAGTAATACCGGAACGTGATGTCAATATCGTTTATTTGTTTGTTTATTTTGTTCATGATACCCCTGAACTGAATAAAACATTAAAGGGAAAATTAGAGGGAAGAAGAAAAGTTCTTGAGAAGCTTAAATTTATTAGCCTTTTTGCACCATCCAGGAGAAGCCTAAATTTAGCTTTCCTGCACCATTCTTCAACTAGTGAGCTCTAATTTTAATCACGTGATGAAGCAGTATGAGGAACGAACGAAATATACGGTTAAGAGATGTTGAAGTCAGATTTGTAACATTGCTACAGCCTGCTCTAATCCTGAGATGAACGTCCATTGTCCATTTTGAACAGAACTAAATATACATAATATTCGGTTTACACCGTTTTTTGTACTTCCCCTGTGATCAATGCAACCGACCAACGTTTGTAAATGTTTTTTTACTGTTTTTTTAAACTGAAATTAAAACCTTATGAATATTGGTCTTTCTACACGTCCGTTTAGAACTTCAATATTATATTGTTACCATTTTTTGAGTTTGTAGATATGTAACTAGAATAGATGAATTGAAAATATCACATTGAAAAAATAACTAACTTGTTCACTTTTTTTTTAAAAGACTCAGCCCTAGAAACATGTTGTCGAGTCTCCAAACAATAATCTGTGTATCGTCTCCTTTTTTAAACAAATAGAGATTATGCAAGAAATCTACAAAGTGTTCTAATTATTGCTGACGTCAGCATGGCCATTTTTCTTGCATTTCGAAACACAGGAGTGCCAGAAAATGCGACTGGCAAATTTCTAACGCTACCACCTAACCTAGAAACCTGTGAAAGTTCCACTGTCTCAGCTGCAAAGTATTGATACTTTTATTTATGGTTGATACTTTTAGCTAACTTTGAGATAAGGCCATAAAATGCTGGTGTGTCAACATTTTGGGAAAGGATTGTTGAGATGAAGGAAGCACTGTGTATTGTCCTTTCGAAAGAACAGTTTAATTTCGCTTGCGATGAGAAGATGTTGAAAAATCAACATAAATAGCATGCGAACCATAAAATCCCAACCTAGTTCCCCGCGGTTTTCTACGCCTATAATAGTCAGATGGGACGGCTTATCAGGATATCACAGGCGTAGAAAAACCCTATGGGACGAGTTTTTTTTATCCTCGTAAATAAGGAGGGACGGAGTATTATGCCCCCTTCCCTAAATATCTCCAGCTCTGTAAAGTTGTCGCATGACACTCATACAATGAAACTCAATGAAATACAATGAAATTTGACAGATTTGAAAAGAAAAAAATCATTTTCTTATCTGCGTTCAAATGTACATATATCTTTGGTTTTTATGGTTGGAAGGATTTAAGGCAAAGTCACAAATAATCAGATCGTTTCAATGACATGGAAAACCGATTTAAAAAACAAAAGAATCCCCATAAGCTAATAGGGTTAAGGGAATTAATTTTCACGAATTTTATAACTTTGTAAATAAATTGTCGCGAAAAAAGTTTCTTGCGAAAAGTGGAACAAGGTTTAGATCTGGGAACGCGGTTGAGATCTGAGAACAAGATTTATTTTGCTTGTTTTTAAACAGCATTAAGATTAACTTGTGTGCATATTGTGGCAGTAGACCGAAAATGTAATTCTGCATGATATGTCACGGTTGATCGTTTTGAAGCGGCTCTCGTTCGTTTTATTAGTTAATTTCGCACGATGCGTTAACATGGCTCAATCTGCGGTGGAGAACATATATACAATATGGCGGCACATAGTGAGTATAATATTTTTAGTAAGTATGTGATACTTTTCACCATTTTTGATTTGTCATGAATTTCGAGATTGGTAAAAGTAAAATGAATAGATGTTGGTTTAAAATTATATTTTCCATTCTTTTAACCATCTACTTGTTAAAGGGACTCATCACTTTTCTTTCTTTATCAAATGGAAATTCGTTCTTGAAAATTAAAACGAAATTTTACAACATCAAAAGAACGCTTATCAACTTAGACAGCATGGATAAGCATTTGAAGCAACTGGAAGATATTTATGAGCAGAACGTGCGAGAGTTTTATCGAATATATAACAATTACTACAAGCCAAGACTTACAGATGCTTTTCATACTCCGAGCAGCAGGCCGTTAAATTTAAACGGCGTTAAGCCATCTTGCGCTAATAGACCGTACCTTTTAATTCAAGTTCATTCGGCGCCTTTAAACGTCAAGAAACGCCTTGCAATACGTTACAGTTGGGGCGCTGAATATAACGCCTTTAACACTATCGAGATAAATAAAAGCAAGCATCATGTAAACAGAGCGTTCCAAACTGTTTTTGTGATTGGACGTAGTGGAATACATGGTGTAAACAAGGTCTTATTAGAAGAGTCAAAAGCTTACAAAGATGTGCTTATAACAAATTTTACGGATTCTTACCGGGGATTGTCACGAAAGACGGTTTATGCATTGAAGTGGGCTTCTAATAATTGTCTTCCAATGTACATGTTAAAAACGGACGACGATTGTTACGTTAATGTGAAAAACATAATACAATATTTGACTAATAATTTCAATCCAGTGAATCTATACACGGGACGAATACAGTGGTTCATGCCGGCTAATCGAGACACAACTAGTAAATTTTACGTTTCAGAGAAAGATTATCCACACTTTTTACTACCCCCGTATGCATCCGGAGGAGGGTATTTATTTTCGGGAGCGGTTATACCACGGCTTGTTAATGCTAGCAAACATATCAAACTGATTCCAAATGAAGACGCAAACTTTGGTATATTAATGCATTCGTTGAACATAAAACCCGTCGAAAACATTCGCATTTTACCGTATATATACTGTAACGAATCGATTTGGATTCGGCCAACTTGCGATTTTCTATCGCCTTTTGTAGTACACGGCGTGCAAAACTATGCCCAAATATGGGTGCATCATAACGTAAAAATATTAAATAAAATCTCAGGTATATGCAAGCAATCTTTGAAATATCGGCGTCATTTAAGGCCACCGTTATATTGTCCAACGGATAATAGTTGACTGAACCAACACGAATTTATCATCATGATGTCACTACAAAGTTAGTCAAGCATCATTCGATGAACAAAAGGTGTGCCAGAAAATAGAAGACAATTGATGTTATTTTCATTAATTTTTTTTTGTAAATTCTCTTTCAATTCTTATATATTTTACCGAAAGCATACAAGTTGCCAAGCAACGTAAATACAACAACGAAGTAGCACCACTAAATATACTTTGTGTTCCTACCTTTCTCATGAAAGCAAATCTCCAACCTCTGTCATAAAATGCATGCGTCCATCTTTAAAATTTTTCGAGGAGCTACGGTCGTGTCCATTTATACAACAGTTTCTCCATTTTCTCCTTCATCATCCTCATCATGCGTTTTTGCTCTCCTCAGTAATTTCTTCCTCGATCCTTGTTTTCGACCAATTTGAGGAACTGTCACCGATCTCCATCGCGGAGCGCTTTCAGATTTCCATCGCCGTTCTAATTCTTTTTCGGATATGAACAAGTTAACGCATGCTTTTCGGAGAGCTGTTAGTCGCACCAAAAAAATAAATGTTTTAAAGACAGCGCTAGCCATAATAAATATGATTATTATCTCCGTAATAACTTGCGTAGCCAGACAGGAACACTGTTTGCACAAATGTAAATAAATGCTAAGTCCGACAACAGGCATGTAGCATATCAAAAACGCTAACGTCATATAAAAGAATGTATTTGTGGCGCGCTTTTCGATTTGATAAATTTGATGCTCCTCCAACTTTGCCTGATTCACACACGTAAGTGAAACTCGGCTCATCTTTTTATTTTTTAACATAGTAAGTCCACTTATCTTTCTTACAAGAGATATGTTTTTACTATTGTTTGCATTAGTGTTAGCTGAGGTAATCGAGTCTTGTTTGGAATAGCAAGATTCGTTATTCTGTATATTCTCGTCTGTGGAGTAGGTTCTGTTAAATGATCTTCGCAAGTTGACTTTATAGAACATGTACGTTATAATCATTATAATGGCGGTAATCAACACTATACTTATGGAGAATATAACCAGGTACAAGGTAAAACTTAAAAATAAATATGCTGGAGATAACAACAAGGTAAATACCCAAACAGCTATCAAACTGATGAAGAAATAACGCTTCTTCATTTCACGATATCTTTGTGTAAATTTTAAAGATATAATGCGATCAATACTTAGCACTGTCACACTCAATATAGATGCCGTACCAAGCGCTATTAACCCGAATCGGAATACCTGGGTTTTTAAATCAGATGTTGGGTTGTTTTTCGCTTCGTTTATGTGTAAATCAACCGAAAGAGGACATATGATAACTCCAATGAGAAAATCTGCTAATGTAATGCTAAAAATGATGCTGTGGAAATTAGTATGAAATTTCTTGTTCTTTGCCACCGTGACCAGGACGGTTCCATTCATTGGTACGGATGTAACTATAGCAATAAGTGATAACACGCAGGTAAATATAGCCAGCCATTCTTCATGTTGGCGACAATTTATTTCTGTTAAAATAATCATCGTGGAAACAAGGTTTTAAGTTGCGGTGATGGTATTATTCATTTGCTAAATGTAATTAGTGGCTTACTTTGACAAAATACCATAAAACCAAAAACATAGCCTTGGTTCTTCGTATAATTTTTGCCAGTTTTTTTGCTATCTGCGAAACCATCTGTTACAGCGATTTTTTTTTATTCCCGATAAAAAACTTCTATGATCAATAATTGATAAATTAATATTTCCCAAAACATAAAAAAGAAAAGAAAAAGACGAAGGAAGAAAAAGAAAAAAAGAAAAGAGCGAAATTTTTCATTGTGGGACGTGTAAAAGAAATATAATATATTATTTATGAAAGCACAATATAAGTTGTTGTTGTTCTTTTTCATTCTTTTCATCCTCCCCAATAAATGCTACAATTGCAGATATCATATTTTTATTATTTTCGGGTTTTTCCATGTATTGTTGTCTAATCATTTTATTTCTTCTCCCTTAAAGTTTTATTACCGACCACTGTTTTGTATACATAAATTTTGAATTTTGAATTAAAAAAATTAGTTTCTATGTTTGATTTTAAAAGCCTATTTTAGACATTAGGTAGTCGTGCCAGATGCGACATTTTCCTCTATTTTTTTCCTTTTGTTAATTATATATTTCTTATATTTTTCCTCAAAACAATTCATTATTAATTCTATCACTATTCTGCCCCCACATTTTCTATTTTTATAAAAACGTCAATTTGATATGTGATTTCGGGAAATTGCCGCCTTCATTAAAAATAACATATTTGACCACCCACTTAAGACGAGCTACCAGCAATGACCAATATCCACTGTTCAGCCCCCATATTGACTGTTAATAAAAAAAGTGGATTTAACAAATGGTTTCCATCTTCATTAAAAATAACATGTTTCGCCACCCACTTAAGACAAGCTACCAGCAATGACCAATATCCACTGTGAAGGAAATATTATTGTAATATTTTATCTTAGCAAACATTTCAGGATTTGTAGCATAGAATTGACTGCGCCACCTTCGCAATTCAAAAAAGTTGATTTTTTGTGGATTATAATTTTTGCGATGGTTTATTTTCTCAAATTCAAAAAGTGTAAAAAAAATAATATGAGAGAAACGATATGCGATTTCTGTTGTTATTCTTTTCTCGCAACTTTATACTTGTTTTTTAATTCCACAAAATATCCCAAAATCTGAAATTAAAAAAAGTCCAGTGTACCTCATTCTTGAGACTTTAGTTTCCTTCTATCGTCCTGATGTAAAGAAGAAATGGGCACAAGGTTGGGCGTGAGTAAAATAATTATCAGTTATTGATGACAATCCAAAAATATCCTGTTCCCTCTAAGTTAAAACCTGGTTCACAGAACTTTTCGTTTTTTGATAATGTCTCAGATATCAAAAAAGTGAAAGCAGGTTCTTGGAATGAGATTTTCTTATTCGATGTAAATCAACTCAATCCTCTTATTATAGTGCATCAAGTTAATTTAGCTTTCTTTCCCGTTTGTGAGTAAGTAAGTAGTGTAACGGGAAGTTTTATTTGCCTTGTAGATTCCGCCCAAACGGCTGGCTCTTCCTCCCATTTGACTGTAACTATGTTGCATTACCGCCAGAGATACATATAGCATTGCTCTAACATGCTTGCCTGCCACACAAGCCAATTGCCAGTCAGTAGATGGCACCAAATGGGTTGGCAACACTACACTTACAGTGCGCTGAACTCGAACCCGAAAATGATGACAAACCGAATGCGCTACCACTACACCATCTCCGTTCCACAAATTTGTTATAAGCTACTATATTTAAATTAGCATAATTGATAAGCAACTTTTATATCATTTTTAGAACTTTTTAAGTAACTTTTGTAACATGTCTAAAGTAAAAGTACGTATAAAATACGTGTTTGCAAAATCATTCTTACTGTAAAAATGACGAACATTTTTCTTACTTAACTGTCATTGTAGGTTTTGTGCATTGGATTCAAGGATGTTTTATTTAAGCAGGTATCAGCCAATTACAATTTTTTTATAAACTTAAAGATTTCTAATGTTTCCCAACTCGAACACATCTCGTTAAAATGTTGCGTTAGTTTTACTGTATCGCAAGAAATGAATACCTTGTCGAAAAAAAATATATTTATAAAATAAATAATAAGAAGAGCCCTAGGGTTAAGGTTGGGTATTTAAAAGAACAAAGAACTATTTAAATTTTGGCACATAGTCATATTTTAAAAATAACTTTATCCTGAACAAAATAATCTCATGGTACCGATATTGTGCTTGACAAAAAAATATCAGCTTTTTAAACGAGTACAATTTTTTATAAAGAACCGGGAAATTTGGTTTCGGCCTGTTGTGTTCTTATTTTTAAGGTTATTCCCCATGTTTTTGTACGTTTATCTTTAAGAAAAACGTGGAATATCAGTAAAATTTTAGTTTTTACGTTGTTCTTATTTTTCAGGAATTCCTAACCTCATTGCTTTTTTGAAAAAAAGTGTCGTTCGTTGTCACTCATTCTCCACTAATGTCGAGACCGACTTAACGCCATCCATATGTATTTTTAAAGGTGTTTTCGGCATCACTCGTAACTATTCCATTTTGTCTTTGATCTTTCAGACACTATATTAAGTACGGAATCGGTGCTAGCAAATTTCCGCTTACCTTCTTATGATCCGCCATTACGTTACCCATAAGCACGAAAAACTTTCCAATGGACGAAGTCCATTCAGGAACATCCTTAGCTACTTGGTTTTATATTAGTGTGGATTTCCGGGCTTAAAATCGGACGTCCTGAGAAGGGCTTTTTTGGTGATGACAGGACGGATGATTAAAAGGGCGCGCAGAGGTCTTTTTTATGAACTAGTCTTCAGGTTGTCATTTTTAGGACCGCTCATGGACGTCCTTTTCAAGTATATCCGTAAGTCGTATTGCAAGAGAACATCTTTAAAATGACTTTTTTACATCGTCTAAGAGATAATTCTTTTGTAACAATCCTAAGACATCCGGATAAGAACGTCCTTTTGAAGTCTTAGTTTATCGTCGTTCTAAGACTTAAAAAAGAAGGATTCTAATTCGTCATTTTTTATCTCGCACAAAGCAGACACAGGCAATTTCAAAGGTTAACAAATGGAAACGATATCTTGTCAGCATAGTTTGGAATTTACTTCAAGGTCCCATGGAACTCGTTACCTGTATGTTTATTATCTAATAAACGATCCATAGTTTTCAGTCAATGTCGTGAAGGGATAATTCCTTGAAAAAGCTACACGCTTCCGTGCTCTCTCTTTTGTGATGTGAATTTATCTTTGTTGGAAGTACTCATGCACTTCAGTTTTGGAAACACTGTTATCAATGTGGGTCCTGTGTTTAGAATGTATACATTAAGTATACACTGGCATTACCTACCCAATTTCCCTCATATGGCATGGTTTGACCCGTAGCTGTGGCAAAGGCACTTGCTAAACTTGCCCGCGCTGTGGACCGAACCTCGGATCTTGTTATTACGACGCGAACTCCATAATCACTAGGCCACGCGCCACAAAACACTGGCTACCTCGTAGCTTTATGACATCCCTTGTACTTGCTAATGTTTTTCCTAGTTCGCTCTAACACTGTTTTATGACATTTCTAACTTCCTTTTTTGTTAAGAAAAAGTGACGTGTTTAGGGCATTGATTGGAAAATTATTTATCAATGTTATCATTTTAATACTTTCTTTAATTCCGCCATGATCTAAATCAGTTTATTGAGGAGGGATATGGTAATTCTTGTAAGATTGGTGAGCATTGTAGGATGGAAAAAACACATACTATCGACTGCTGCATTAGTGGTCGTCTTTCTAGTCTCTTTTTGTGCTTTCATTGTCTAGAAAACAATTTCTGCTTTGAAAGATATGGTGTAGTTGTGTTCAAACGTTTTTACTTTAATCATTTGTCTGTTTTTCTTGACCTTTCACTCTCTTAAGGGACGTTGCTTTAACCTTGATATTGTATATTTTATCGTTAGCTCCTTTTTGCACATCGTAAAATCTCTTGACCCACTAAAACTGATTTGAAAATGATACTAATTTTGTTTCTTTTGAGATTGCTTTTAGGTCTTATTACGGTTTAAAAATGCTTTTATATTCCGTCCTGCCAACCCGTTTTAAGCGCTTGTCGTCTCTTTTTTATAACCAGAGTGTTTGTCACTCTGTTCCGGTGTAAAAAAGAGACAAAGAACGCTCGGAACGAGGTTATAGACCTGCATAATTTACTTGGATGAAAGACAGCTTTCCGCTGATATTTTCGTGAAGAAAATTGATGAAATAATCTTATTCTCCTCTTTAGAGTAATTGTTAAATAAATATTCCGTGCACGTTGTCCGGTATGACGTAAAGGAGTGTCCTAAAAGTGTTGCCGTGATGACAACTTGTCCATATTTAGAGCCAAATATATTTATGGATTTATCTTCCCCAAACTGTGCTGTCACCTTTACACTGTCTCGCATTTTTTATCTAGTAGTGAAACTATTCAATGGAGACTTAACCTCCAGAATAGAACACATATTTCTAAATACGCTACATTTATTTTCATTTCAACAGTCAAATATTGCATAAAAGAGTATATATTATTTCTGTAAAGGCTTAATTCGGCGTATACTCCTCCTTCGTATGATATATGCAAATAGTATGACATATTCTCGTCCAATTGCTACGTGTTTTCTTAGGCATACGGAAAAAGTGAGACCCGGGATCCAGGGACATTTAGAGGGTGGGACCTGGGACCCGGTTCACAGGGTAATTCACAGGTTATGCTTTGAAGCATAACAAAAAACTAGAAGTCACTATAATAGGGACGTGGGCGCCAGACTTTAGAAGCGCATTAAAAGAGACCAGATTTAAGCTTCTGAAATGAAATATAAAACGTTCAAAAAAGATAAATCAATCTATTTTTACACTTTCAATGTTTCGTCGACTGATACAACAGACACTTTTTTCTTTTTACCTTGTGTTAGTGACTTTTGATTATTTTTTTATTCACATTCATTAAAATATCTTAAATTCCAAAATTTTCTCTGTGTCTCGGGTACCGGGTCCCACCGTCTAGGGTCCCTGGATCCCAGGTCCCACTTTTTCGTATGTTGTTTTCTTGTAAGATAATAAGTTTGCTTCTTGCACCCCACGTCGGAGGATTCAATCATCTCATTGGCATTCACGTAATCTGTGATACGCCCTTCCTTGCGCAGGTATGTTTTTCATAACACCCTGTGGCATCAAGTTTATTTACATCCTCATCATGCTGGAGCTTGTTTTGTTTATTCTACGGCGAAATGTCTGAAGACATTGTCCAATTTAACAGATGGAAGGGGGAATTGTGTATCTTAAATGCGAAATTAAAAACCTGTATTTGTAATAATTTTCTTTGTTACTAATGTTTGCGTGTCAGCGCAAAAATTTGACAAAAAACGGTAATGTTTGTTAGGCGCAGAAATTAATACACCTAAAAATTAAATTTCCATTTTTTAGGAATATATCCTAACCACTAAATTATTTTCATCAAGATAAAACGGATACGACGGGTGGTTTGGCGGGAAAATGAAGATACACAATTTATGAAATATAGTTTTTGCAAAAAATCAACGAGCAGAGGTGATAGATATACTTTCTCGTGAAGTCGATCAGCCGCAGTGCAATTTATAAGAAATTTATGAATTTGCTGGCCAGTGATAAAATAAAATTTTCAAAGGTATGAGAGCGAGTTTGATTTTCACAGAAAAAAGAAAGGATGTTTTGTAAACAAAAACGAGGAACTTTAAATACGAGAAAACGATAGTGAAAAATAATAACAGAAAGGACGTTCAATCACTCGAACAAATATTTACCTTTGTTAACTTTTGCATATTGTTATAAAGAGACCAATATTTTAGGATGTTCTCTTGTAACTTATGAGTCATCCTAGGGTATTGATTTTTAGACCTCTTCAACTGTAACATTGCTCCCCACCATGGTCCCTGCGTCGTTATTAAGGAGCGGCTAAAATTTTACTGCTATCTAAATCAATCAAAAAGGCAAAATGCCCTGGGAAAGAGGCTGAGCCTACACAAGCAGAATCACTCAATCAGCGATCTTATCTTCTTTCATGACAGATAGTTTCGCAGGCAGCAAGAAAATCGCAAAATTTATGGCACAAACTTTCAGGAAAACATACCGCTTTTAAAAAAAAGCGTCCGCTATGTACAGGTATCCACTATATAAAGGTTATTTTTTAAGGGTTTGATCGTACATGGTACATGAGAAAATGTCCGTTATAAACAGTTGAACTGCATTTTCAAATTTTACAAATATGCAGGTACTGAAGCGATCCCTTATTTAATGGGTATGTTTTCCCTTTTTGATATGAGGGCCAACATTCAACATCGTTTTAAAAGCCTTTTTTTCTTTCTCGATGTCATGGTAAGTCAGCTTCATATCAAAGAGAAAACCATCAAAAAAGACTGTAAAGGAGTCTAATTTTATTTTAAATTTTTTAGTTTATATTTTTTAATTTTTATATTAGTGTTATGTTCAGGCTCAATTATTTGACTCGATTACCTGTGTATATAAGATGTAAGTTATTCCTATCTCCATATGGTAATCTGATCCAACTATAGTCCAGCAAAACCTTCCTATAGCAGGCACTCTCGGAACTTAAAAAGTGTCCGCTATAGGAAACTACTTTTCAAGGTTTTCACTAATTGGCTTATTTTGTTTCAAAACTTACGCTTGGGCAAACTGCGTCAAGACACCACGTTTGGCGGAAGAAAGAGACTTAAAAACGAAAAGTAAAACAGATGCAAGATATCCCTGTGAGGTTTTTATTTGTATTGCCTGGAAAACCCATAAACAGGCTAAAACAATAACAAAAGTCGAATAATTCTTAAACGAAAATGCAAATATGGTGTTGTTAAGGGAAAATATAGACAAATATAACCTCTTTTTAGTGCGTGTCCGCTTTAAAGGGCTCAGTTCTAAGGGGTAATGTAAATTGGAATCTTGAAATTGCGTCTGCCCTAAAGAGGTGTCCGCTATAAGTGTCCATTACATCAAGGAGGTTTAAACCTCCTTGTTTACATATATAGAGCTTATGAAAGTTTGAGCATGATCTCAACCGTTCCTGAGATAAGTGCCCGCTGTATTTAGGCATCTGCAAAGTTTCCCTGTAGGTTTTTATTTAAGAGTAAACAAAATAATCTCTGCTACAGAGAATCTATATTCCCATTAACAAAAACTGTTAGAAACCGAAAGATGCCAAAAATTAAATGAGTTGTTTGTTTACAAATTTCATTGGCTGTGGAAAAGATATAAAGTCGCTCTAAGTATAAAATAAAAAGCACAATATATTTCCGTCGAATTATTTTGTTCGTGGAAATCCAACTTTACGAAGCCTATACTAACTGTTCATAGAGGGCGTCACCAGCAAATATTGACTGACGTCAAAGTATAGCCCAAATGTGAAATGACACAAACCGTAAAATATTTGATTATTAACTATTAACATTTCCGTTTAGAATGTTAGTATAGGTTTTTGAAGTATTTCATTTTCTTAAACTTTTCCATCGCTTCGTTTTTTGTTTACCATCAAAGTTATCACCCCGATATTAATGTCAATGTTATAATTCAATGCGCTTGTTAATTTAAATTTACAGCGCATTGGCCGGAACTGAATGTACATTATTACCTAAAAATGATGACATTATTTTGATTAATCTTTCTGATTATTACGTTAAATTATCCTATTATGAAAGGTTTTATCGGACATTCCTTTGTTTAAGGTGCGTTTACACCGGGTTATTTTTAATTTCACCTTTCTAAAAACATCAAATATGTGTCACACTGTCCGTAGAGTGCAAAACCTTAACTAACTTTAATCTAATGAATGACTCAACACTTTGTTGAGAATTTTTCAAGGAAAGCGTTAATTTAATGTGTACGACACGTTGATATTTTGGTTGAAACAAGTAGACTTCAAAATTATACATCCCTTTTTGGTTGCGCTGTCGACTGTATCAAGACTATATCAACAAAAGAATAATTATTTCGTTATGGAGTCTTCTTTTATGGCTCCATGTGTTAACCAATTTTCAAAGCTAAAACAATATACTATGTTGTCAATCTTATTTCTAGAGTTTTATTTTCGCTCATATGTGTGGCTGGCGTGTTCTGTATTTTTTATAAGAACTGCGACTAAACAAACTTCAGTCCTATATTTGTCACTAACTTCCTTTGCACTGTAACCATACTGTAACGTGATTATTGTCCAAGCATAATTCTAATAATGTCAGATCATTTAGATAGATTCATCAAGTAAAACAGCTTATCAGAATATCATAGGCGTAGAAGAGACCCGAGGACGATATATTTACGTTCATTTCAGTTTTTCACTCCCTCTTCGCCCAGTTTAAGTTCTTTCTTCCTCTTATAACTCTTTAGCAAAATCTTACACTCGACGTATTTTATCTTACGCTAACTTTTCTATTAAGGTTTAAACATGCATTCTGGAGGTACTTCTTTGTCAATCCTTAGTGCATGTGATCTCAAACAAAATTTAGTCATTCAAAAAATAAAAATCATTTTATTTTATAAAATCAATGTTATATACTTTGATGAAACGCAATCACCCAATTCCTTAATAGATTACCAAAATAATGTGAAGTGTAGCAAAGATTATTTCCAAAAACAGTTTTTCCTTTTTTACTAATATACATGAATCTTTTTAGGATTTTAAGTTTCCGCATGATAAACACAAGCAACTAAAAACAAAGAAAAGAAGCACATCATTTGGACGTTCTTCTTATAAAAAAACATGTATCATTATGCCGCCATTTTGAAAGCATACGATACTGCTAGGTTTTGTGACATTTTTCAACAAAGTTTAAAAACCACATTTCTTAGTAAAATATTTTTAACTAACTGAGAGGTTTTTCTCTATCCACTTGTAGTTATGGATCTTTATTGAAAATTTACTTTTTCTTGTAATATGAAGTTGTGTCGAGATATAAATAAATAAATAAATAAATAAATAAATAAATAAATAAATAAATAAATAAATAAATTGTAAGTATGTTACTGGCAGGTGCATAACGCAATTCTAATAACTTGAATATTCTAACATTGTTTTGTTGTGCTTTCTTTGTTCACATAAGCTTTTTTGGTTCCTTCTCATAGCTTGTTTTCGACAATATGTTTACAAATTAGTTGTTGCCATGCAACAACAGGAAGATTCACAGCACAATTGGTGTATAGTCAATCTCTTTTCCAGAGCTCCTGTTTTGTTTTGTGACATATGGCTAGTGCCAGGAGTGCGAGAAGCTTTGGGGAAGAAATCGACGTATAGCATTTCCTGAATACGATCGAGATATTTTGTAGTAAAGTCGTTTTCAAACAATTTCTTGCGGTGTGTGCTCTGGTGAAAAACGATTTTTTTCTTTTTTTGAACGAAGAAAGAGCAATATGGTCCATGACAATAGAATCAATTTCTAGCCGGCAAAGCAAAAACAAAATTCAATATTTTTTTGTTTCCCGTAGACAATAAAATAGTAAAGTTCTGATGAATAAATCCAATTCAAAGCCTATATTTCCATTTGCTCTCCTTCTTCTTTTGAAAAACGAGAAATTTGAGAAAGCTGTTAAAACCTCTTTTGCATGTTATTTTGGGTCTTTGGTACAATTTTAGAAAATTGAAAGCACGTTCATTATTTGATCGAAATAACAGCACTAACTTCTTGTAGAAAATGTGTGAATTTGCACATAGTCATGATTTACATAATGTAGTAGAAACTTTTCAACTGGCGCGAAAAAAAAGCTCTGTGAACGAGATTAAGGTAGTAGACGTGAAAGCAAACGCGATTATACTATACAAAAAAACTAAAAAGGTACATCAAAATGTTAAATTTTTAATTTTATTGTTTTTCCACCTTGTACACAGACAAAATAATTGTTCCTTTCAAAATTTCAGAACAACTTCATCCTCAGGGATTTTTTGCCTGTGACAATCGGTTCCAATTAAAAGGCGTACACAAAAAATTCAATGATCTGGATTTTCCCCCGCCACTTTCTCTTTTGATCGTAATTTACAAAGCGATAAGGTCTTTCACAAAAACGCGTGTTTACCGAAACAACACTTGGACCCCACCGATATGCATTATGCATATACATATACGCCTTTGCATTATTGACCCATTCCCTGCTTCCATGGATAACTTTGGTCTCTTCTTTGTAAATATTTATGGGATTTTTTTTAAAAAAAAAACATATAGTGGTGCAATTATTTGAAAATTTCTTCTTTGGAAAGGGAAAAATTTAAAAATAAAAATTACTGTCAATATTAGATAATTCTGATGTTGCGTGCACGCTTTGCCTTTGATATTTATCCGTTGAAACCAATGCGATATATCTTTCCCTTTATGAATAATTAAAATGGTCAGAAAAGAAAAAACGAAGAACTTCGTGGATTTTCAGTAATTTTTCTAATTTCTTTTCAACTCTCTCTACGAAGGAGTTCAAGAAAGCCAAGTTAGCAAGAAGAAGGACGAGGAATTCGAATTCAACTTTCAACCAAAATAAAAACAAAAACAGTCCAAGATGGCGGACCTCGAGGCCGTCTTGGCCGATGTCTCTTATTTAATGGCTATGGAAAAATCTAAATCTACACCAGCAGCTAGGGCAAGTAAAAAGATAGTACTACCAGATGCATCGTAAGTGCCAGTTCTCTACATTTTAAGTGCACATTGTCAACAATTATCTCTGCGTATATACTTTTTAGCCAGCTTAGCTGCTACCTAAACCTAGCCAGAGGTAGCTAGCTAGCTGGTTAGTTAATTGCGAAATGACAATATGATATGGTACGATAGAGTTCAGCTAACCAGTTAGTTTATCTAGCTAATAGATGGATCGCGATTGTGTACAAACGTAGGTTTTAGCACGTGTGTTTAGTAAGTAAAAGAGTAGGACCATAGCTGACTGGCTAGTAGCTAGCTAGCTATAGATAGGTTAAAATGATTTTTGGCAATTCATAACTATACATTATAAACCCAAGGTACAAAAGGCACTGCCACTAATTTTTTAACTAGCATACAATAATCACATATAACCTTCATTCATCAGACCCAAGGTTCACCCAGAGGAGATACAATTTCACCAGTTAAATTTTTATAGAAATGAAGCAAGATATGCTGGGTAATCTAGTAAGCCTATTTTTAAGCATATTGTAAATTGGTTTACAAATAGGTTTACGAAGTAAATTTTCTCAAAACTATCAAGATGAAGACTGGCGAAATAGTACCACCCTTGCGAAGAAAATAAAACCATAGGTCTAATAATGGGTCTAATAATAATTTTTTAATGTTAATTTCTATAAATTTTTGTAGTTTGTATCTAGCGAATTACTTACGCATGTTCATTATTCTCATCACAAAATTAAAACATTTTATCGTGCAGAAAGTTGTATATTAGTTAACTCTACCCTTTTTCACCTTTTTTAAGTTGTGTAGGTTTAATAGAAAGTTTAATAAAAATAAAAAGTACAATTTTTTGAAATTGTGTGCTTTCTTTTTTTCAATCCTACCAGTCTCTGTTTAATTGACATTGGCAAGTTTGTCAATTGGTTCCCTGTTCCATGTTTATAACTTATTGGTGAGATGAAACATAAATGGAGAAGAATGGAATTGGTTTCACACCATCTTATACTTGCAGTTGCCACGTGAATGCAGTGAGGTGAACTTTAGAGTCCAAATTTTTTAGTTGCAAAATAACTGCTAAAAAGTTAATTTATGTAACACAATAAAGATTATTAAATCCATGGCATTGCACTTGTAACTTTTGGACCAATTCTAAAAATCATATGAAAAAATGATTTATGTGGGTAACTAGGAATTCTTATAAACAAATTTGGAGGAATTGCCCTAAGTAAATTTCAACCACCCTTTGGACAATTAAATTCTTTCCAAAACCTTTAGACTATTGCCTTCTTGTTGGGAATAGTCTAATTTTGATTGATATAAGCTCAACCCAATAAATGCAGTTAAAAATTGATTTAAGAATTTAAAATGACAACAGCACAGTGTCAACACAGTATCATTATTTGTGCCTAGTAACATCAGAATGTGAGTAAAATTATTCATCAAGTTGCATTTTGAAAACATTGTAGCTCTTGTTGTGTATAGCTTGTGTACAGATTTTATGCAGAATGGTATATAGTTAAAAAAGTTTTGAGTAACTTCATCTCTGCAAAGATATTTACTGCAAATTTTTTCGTATATCAATTTTCTGCAGGACGTAACCCATTAAGTTCTTTGTTGGTCAACTAAAAGTATCTTCACTTCTGGAAGTTATTTTAGGAAAAATACTATTGACATATCACTTGCCACTTATGTCACAAATTATAACTTAACTGAGTAATATCCAAGTGATAAACTATAATAGCATGTCAGGTTATTGTTTAAATGTTTTAGGACTTGATTTAAAGGGTTTTGTCCTTATTTTTGAGTATTAATTGCCAACTGAAAAGAGAAAATTAACCTGTGCGTGATTTAGCAAAGAAAATAATAAAATAATAATAATATAGCAAGTGAAGTGTTAACTGAAACATGTACAAGTGAAAAAGATCAGGAATCAGGCTTTGACCCAATCAAATCTAAATCCAATATTGGATTGATTCAGATTCACGTTGCAATGGCATACTCCTGTGAGTATCAGAATGAAATTCAAAGTGCTCCCTGGTCTAGAGCCTCTTAACCTTTTTACCCTTGCTCAATTTGTCATCTAGAATGTTGGATGCTACCTCTTTGTGCTTGATAATAATTAAAAAATGACAAAAATGCAATCTTTACCTGCTTGCAAGAATTGTGTTGCAGTGTGAATTGGTGGGGAAGACTCTGTTAAGGCAATAAGTTTGTACCACAAACAAAAAAATTTGTTCAATGCACTTTTGATTTTGCCAAAGTTGTTAGAGATATGATGCTTGGTATAACTGTCCATCTCATGGCACAACATCATCTTGACTCAATAAAGAATTTTATTGAGAACATTTATTTAAATGTCAAGTTGGACAAAGCAATCAAAAGTGTATGAGCATCAATTTTAACAAGCAACCAGCATAAAAAAAAAGTCTCTAATAGTAAAAATTGTAATCTATCTGTTATTTTATTTTTAAAGGTTTAACAATTTTTTTTTTGAAAAATGCCAGTAAAGCTACAGCTAAATTTTTTAAAAGATCGGATTTTAATTGAAACATGCCAAAATTTAATCAATACTCTACCAATATATTATAATTTGTGGGCAAAGTTATAGACTTTTTTTGAAGGGCTTTTTTACATCAAGATTCTGGAACACTTTCTAGTTTCAGGGTCTTTTAGCCCTCACATCAAGATTCTATAACACTTTCTAGTTTTAGGGTCTTTTAGCCCTCATTCTTTTTAGGACAGAATTTAGTGTTTCAAACCTAAAAACCAAACTGTTTGAAAATTGAATGCTGACCTGTTTTGCCAGTGTGTTAGCAGTCCATCCTAACAAAAATGTTTAATGCAGCTATGTTGACGTTAAAAAAGCATAATTTTTAAAAAAAGTCGAAATACACATTGGTAGTAACTAAAATGGAATATGGTAGAGTTTTTGACAAAACTGCTAAGAATTAAAGTATATATAGTTTTTAAAACTTTTTTTTAAACTTAAACTATTTTTGTCCAGCATCTAAAAAGAATTATATATTATTTTACTTTTCTTTATAGAGTCTACAGTGTTATGCACAAATACCTTTCAGACAGAGAAGAAGTTAAATTTGACACAATCTTTGATCAAAAATTAGGTAAGGTTGTTGATGTTTTATCACAAATTTCGTCACTTTCCACCGTTTTTTTTTTGTAACTAAACAAGCAAAAAATACAAACCCAACCTTGTAAGTATATAAACAAAAAAATCTCCTACGTGGAAGGTAAACACAAGCAATATTTTATGCGTGTGTTTTGTGTCAAAGATCAAGCAATATTTTATGCGTGTGTTTTGGGTCAAAGATCGGTCTTCAACAAATACAATAAAAAAAACTGAAATTGCTTTGAGTGATGTAGCAATATTGAAGCTGGGTGAAGTAAAGTTTATATTTTCTTTTTTCTTACTTTTACAGGTTTTTTATTATTTCAAGAATTTTGTGAACAACAGTGCGATGAACCGGTACCTCAAATAAGATTCTATGAAGCTGTAAGTATATAATGCAGCATATCTGTATATTTTCGAAAACCTTTTGTTGTAATATGCAATGCATTGTTGGATCTAGTGAGAACAACTTGTTCAGATGTCTGTCATACGGATTACTATCTTCTCTTTGAGAATTCAAGAAAACCTTTCAGTCTTGTCAAAGAAAAAAAAGCTAGGTGTATGGTACTTCACATGCTCAAAGTGGGCAATGTATGCTGCTTTTATTGGCATGTTTGCATTTTGAAGTTTTTATTTAACTACACCCTTTTTCTAATTAAGCATGTCACATATCTTTTTCATATTTTTAGTAGTATTTATATAATCAAAAATCTTCATAAATAGGAATATATGCATTGTACTGCACTGCACAAAGGTAAAACAATTTTAAGGGTTGGAAAACATGAGTGTATGCAACTATTAACCGAACATTAACTTGGTAATTTAGGACTAATTTAAAAAGAAGAATGTAGCAATGAGAAAAAAAGGAATCAATAATTTTAAATTGTTTTTCTCGTTATTAGATTAAAGAATATGAAAGTTTACAAAGTGTCGAAGATAGATTAAGCAGAGCTCGTGAAATATTTGATAACTACATTATGAAGGAGTTACTGTCCTGTTCTCATGTAAGTTGTTTGTGCAATGAGACAAATTACAAAGATTGTACCAACCTTCCCTTTCGATTTCTGCCTAAGAATTTATTAATAAAAAAATAAAAATCTGCTCTGACTGGTCAACTGTTTGTAATTTTATTTTCTTATTTTATAGTCTTTCACATTTTCAGCAATTGAGCATGTCCGAGCACTTTTAGTAAAGGGTGAAGTACCTGTTGGGTTGTTTGAGGTTTGTACAAATTTGTGTTTGCATCTATATTATCATTAATAAACTTTCCATATGGTAGCTGTATTTTTTTATGGGTTAAGGACTAGTAAATATGTGATACCCAGTCTTGCCTAATTAATTTTTTTCTCATAACGATGTTAGCAATGTCAAGTATTTTAGGCTTCCAGGTTAGTTGTACTGGTCAGATTCTCATAAATTTAATGTTTTACATCATCAATAAAATCATTCTGCACATGTGCATGTAGTATCACCTACCTCTCCTTAAATAGTCTGTTGGTTAAAATTGAAGTTGAATATGCTAAACAGAGTTTGCCATAAAAGCATGTCACATAATGTATGAAACATCTGAGACATTTATTTAATAAACAAAAATTTACCTTAGCATATCAATCCAAATTAATTATGGAAATCAGTAAAAGTTTTGATTTTTATGTTGTCTTACATAAAGAATTTGCAGTGCAACTTATTTGCTGTGATTAGAACCACGAAAACCAAGATTTTTTGCATAGAAGTCCTGCATCTATTTAAGAGGCAGATCAATTGAACGTGTAAAAAACCAGCAAGGGGCTGATGTCTTTTGAATCCTTAAAAACTATAAATATGTGAAAAGATAGAACTTAACAACTACAGCTGTTATATCTTATTCTCCTCATAGAAACAGGGACAAATACAGCAATATTATAAGTTTAACATGGCAAAGTTGAGATTTCTGTTTGAATGATTTACTGTGAGAAAAATGGCTGATGTTAGCAACAATTAGCACATTTCCAGAGTTAGGATCTAACCAAATAAACGTTGAAAGTTCAAATTGCGTGTACCTAGTATAAAATGACTGCAATCAAAAACATGCAACAAATTTTACCTGAACAAATATTTTTTTTCTTTTAAATTCTTGAGCAGCAGACCAATTACCAGCACCATTTACTACAAAATGCCCTGCTTGCCTTGGATAAATTTGATGCCCTGAACATTGTTTGTTCTGCTAAGATTTTTACTGACTTGAAGAAATTTCTGAATCTTCCCCTGTATTCATTTTGGTCAATTGCTCTGGATGTTTATTTTTAGTGATGTGACTTCATGTGACAAAAATGCAGCCATTGTAGCAAAATCTCACAAGGAATTGATGTCATATCCATGTTAAAGCACTATCACAATGACACTGCAAATGTTTGAAAAATATTTTTTCTTTTTAGCCTTATGACAAAGAAATTAGAGATAGTCTTCGTGGTAGAGTCTTCACTAAATTTTTAAAAAGGTAAAACTTTGTATCCCAACTAGACTAATGTATTAGGCAGACTGTATTTTGAAACTATTTTGTGATTAAATTTGTTTTAGTGAAAAATATGTACGGTATTTGCAATGGAAGAATCTAGAACTTAACCTTCATGTAAGTAACAAGATATGTTTTTACGTTTATTAAAAAAGAGAAAAATTATTTTTGTTTGTCATAGTTTTCCGCCATGATTGAAACCTGGGGGTTAGGGGTGCAGGAAACTATGAATTTAGAGGAAAATAATTTGGTTTTGCCTAGGAGGTGGGGGGACAAGCCAGTTTACTGGGAGGAGGTTTTGCCTGGCGTGGACTGAGCATTGGTCAGTATTACCAGTAGAACTAAATGTTTATATGTTTACTTACTTTCATTATCAGTAAAAGTTTGTATATGGTATTTATTATATTATATTAATTAGATTTAATTGCATGCATAGACAAAGTCAGTTCTTGAACCTGTACCATATTCCTTTGTATTTTTTGAATAAAAAAACAATTATTTTGTTGATTTTTCTGCTGCTTCAGAATCGTTCTTGTAATATATTTTTGTCTTTCTTTTGTAACTTTATCACCCCTCAAGTAAGCCTGTCAAAAAATCAATGATCTTAAATCAATAAGTAATTTACAAACTAGCTGATATATTTGCATATTAAATTTATTTGGCAATATGCACTCCTAATTTTTCTCAATTAAAATTGGATGTCTTTTACGTAGTACACAAAATTAATGTGCCAGCCTAACTAAGAGACAATACTATGTTGTTTATTACGCCTAGAATCTCTTAAACTTTTAAAAACACATTAAGCCACACTAATAAATTGGTGCACATATCTAAAAATAGTCAATGAACTCAAATCAGAAGAAATAACTCATTTTATTGTTCCTGTATCTTTTCTTTTCAGTTAACAATGAATGACTTCAGTGTCCATCGTATCATTGGGAGAGGAGGATTTGGGGAAGTATACGGTTGTAGGAAAGCAGATACTGGAAAAATGTAAGCAAGTTGTGTTTGCTTTTGATGACCATATTTATAATTTTAATTTTTTATCAATGCTTTGTTATTTTTAACAGTAGACAAAACAGTCCTCAAGCCACTAATCTTTTTATTGATGATATATACAAGGAAATTTAATCCATTTTTCTATTAAAAAAGTAAGAACTAGTTGCCAGCCTGTGACCGTCTTGCAATTTTTTCGCAATTACTTGAAACTAATCCCTAACAAGAAGCCCAGGGGCTTGAAGATTTCCGCCATTAGCCTAAAAGATTTTAAAATTTGAAGTTGATCTTGAAAACGGAGAATTATGGGGTAAATAAATCATTGAGTATTCTCAATTATTATTGTAAAGGGACTGATACACTTGTACAATATCACTGAAATATCACTTATAATATCAATATAATTTCTTAAAATATGTTTAAAATAGAGTTATAATTTCTTATAATTTCTTATAATATAGCTATATTATGTATAATTTCAACACCTGACATGTGCGTCATAACCTCATAATTTGCTGCATGGCTATAATATTTGAATAAAATCAAACAAGTTTGATTTTAATAATATTGTTGGTGATCTGGTTTCGAATGCTTTTTGTTTGTGTTACAATAGATCTATTATCTGCTAGCGTTGTTGTTGCAACGATGATGAAATCAAATGAAATTATAAGATATTTTAACAAATTATAAGTATATTGTAGAAAAATTATAACTGTATTATAGAATATATTTAATGATATTATACAAGTGAATCCTGGCCTTAACTAACCTGCAATGTTAAAATACAACTCAATAAATAAAAATAAACATTCATGAATAATTAATTAGTTCTGCTGAATATAGCTTTAGTCTACGTGCTTGAAAAATTGTACAAAAAGAAATGACATAACATCAAAGATGGCGCATTATAAGACGATATTCATTATGCTACACTGCATAAGCTTTAACTTTTGATAGCATATAAACTTTAATAAAGTATTGTTCATTGGATAATAAAACAATCTGTTGCACTGTTAGGATTCTTATTGGCATAAAACTCATTTTTGCCTCGTTCTCAGAATATAATCTGTCAAAACGAGGATTAAAACTTTAGCCTGGATAAGTTTCGGCCGTCCAGCCTAGCTGTGCTGTCTCTATCTATCTCTCTATCTCTCTATCTCCTCAGGATTCCGCCTTTGCTGGCGGAAATCAATTATTGTATTAATTTTTTGTGTCTTTTTTCTTATAGGTATGCACTAAAGTCTCTTGATAAAAAACGAATTAAATTAAAGCAAGGCGAAACTTTAGCACTAAATGAAAGAATTATGCTCTCCATGGTAGGTGTTTGAACAAGACAAAAAGGCTGGCCCTGTTAAGGTTTTTTTTTAATCCTAAATTCACACTTTGTCTACACGAAGAATATAAAAAATCTGTATAGAATTGACAGTTTTTTAAATTCAGGTCTGCAAAAGAAGTGCTGACATAGCCTTATTATTATTAATGTAGTCTGCATTTTAAAAGGGTTTTTTTTGTGAACTAAAACTACAAATTACAATCACTCTAGCCCAACAAAAAAATAACACTTATGGGAGTGGCAACCCTGCTTTTTGACCTGGATTGACCTGGATAGTAGAGTGGACTTTTTTAATGCCTGGAAACTTTCTCAGCTTTAATTACCTGTATCTTCACTGTTATTGTGTTTGCAGATGGAATGATTTAAGGAATGTAGTTTGATGTTTGCAATTTGAAACTAGCACTAAAAAGTCTACCTAATCTATTCTGAAGCCTTAATTTCTTCTCAAATGTTTTAACCTATGTTCTGTTTTCTATTTTTAGTAATTCTACTTTCTTTTCTATTTCTTCTAGGTGAACAACCCATTTATAGTATGCATGACGTACTCCTTTCACACACCAGATAAACTCTGCTTCATATTAGACTTAATGAACGGTAGGTTTTTTTATGTTTTCATATTCCAGATATTTATGATACCAATATGTAAAAACATGTTTTGAATATAAAAACCTTAAATTTTTGATAGTAATAACTTTTAATTGGAACAAAATTGTTACAAAATGTTGATTGGTGCATTTAGGTGGCGACTTACATTATCACTTGACACAACATGGCGTTTTTGACGAAAGCAGTGTAAGTACTTCTATCACGTGTAGTGTTTATCAGTTTTAAACTCTTGTCAATTTAAAACCCTATTCATTTTTTATAAACATAGTGTTGTCAGCCTAAACATGACTTAAAAATCACTAACACAAATTCATTGATAGGAATTAAACACATAGATAACCAGCACCATTTGAACATATTTTGGGTGAATGTTCTGGAAAAATAAGATCAGTTAATTCTTGTTTTGATACAGGTCTGAAATAAAAATTAAGGATCGGGTTGTGAAAGCAAGTGCAGTACAGATAAATTTTTAAGAGAGTGACAGTTCGCTATTTTTCTTTGTAGGCAGCTCAGCCTCAAAATTGTGAATAGTTGAAATTACAAAAACTTACATGGTTAAGAGGACTCTATTATAAAGCTTTGAAGTTTAGTCAAAGTATGTTAAATATGGCTGCTGATGGTCATAAGCAAAACATTATTTCTAATTCTGCAATATTTAAAGTTTATATAAAATATGTATCCATATCTTGTTTGTTTATTTGTTCGTTCCTTTTTTCATTTGTCCATTCATCCATTTATCTGTTTTATGTCAGCCATGTTTTTCTTTGTTCTGTATTTTAGACACAATTTTATGCAGCAGAGGTCATGCTTGGTTTAGAACATATGCACAAAAGATTCGTCTGCTATCGAGATTTGAAAGTAGGGTTGTTATTTTAAAAACACACACATAATTTTAAACTCACTTATTCACTTTCCTCCACAAGTTTTACAACACTGACTTATTGACAAATGCTTTTTTTTAGCCCGCCAACATCTTGCTGGATGAGAGTGGACATGTCAGGATATCAGATCTTGGTTTAGCCTGTGATTTTTCCAAAAAGAAACCACACGCTTGTGTGTAAGTAGTTTTCAGAGAAGAAGTTGTTTTTTCTTGTTCTTTTTCTTGCTTGTTTGTTGTTCGACGCCATTTTTTTTTATCTTACCCAATAATATCACAATATTAAGTTTAATATTATCTTTTTTGATATAAAACATGCATATCTATGTAAGCCCATATTTTTTCACAATCTTGATCAGTCTTAAAATCTAGTTTTGATGAGGCTGATAAAGTGTGCTTTTCACCTGATTTCCAAGACTTTATTATTTAGAGGTACACATGGTTACATGGCACCAGAAGTCCTTCAGAAGTCAATAGCATATGATTCATCAGCTGACTGGTTTTCACTTGGTTGCATGTTATATAAATTATTAAGAGGGTAGGTTAACCAATTTTTTTAAGCTAGGTACAGCCTAGCCGTACAGAGCTCTGAAGCTGGATTAACGTGGATGGATTCTCCCACCCATTCATCCATGCCTACCACACCCATTTTTTCGGGTTTACAATTTGCTTTTTAAACAGCTGGTATTTGTTATCGCCTATAACTAAAACACATGACCAACTCTCTGTCTTTAAATTATACTACATAACACGTGAAGTAATAGTAGCAAGAAATAAAGAAATGTAAATGTCAACAAAATTTGGACACACAGTGATATTTATAGTTTTTGCTCTTTACTAGTCAACTTTAGTTTTAAATCACGCTTTATGGGAATGTGAAACTTCCTGTTTCCATTGAAATAGAGTTGCGTCCTGAGGAAATAAATATCTGTATTTCTATTTAAGTGTAAAATAGACTTACTTTCAGCAAAACTATCATTCCCTGTAGAATTTTTTTTGAACATCCATATTTATGTGCATGTTGTATTTTTAGTCATAGTCCATTTCGCCAACAAAAGACGAAAGATAAACACGAGATTGACAAGATGACACTAACAATGGTATGTACCGTATGTAGCTACTGTATGTCTTCCCGTTAACAAAATACATCCGCTTTTGGTATAATGAATACAATGTGTGGAAAAAGTAATGGCCTATCTACTAAGATATTGTAATGAATTGGTATGATGAATACAATGTGTGGAAAAAGTAATGGCCTATCTACTAAGATATTGTAATGAATTGGTATGATGAATACAATGTGTGGAAAAAGTAATGGCCTATCTACTAAGATAGTGTAATGAATTGGTATGATGAACACAATGTTGGGAAAAGGTAATGGCCTAGTTACTAAGATAGGATAAAAAAATAAAAATGTAAGTATGCATTTTTATAGGATGTAAAATTTCCTGATGAGTTCTCAACGAATATGAAATCTTTACTTGGTGGCTTGCTACAGAGGAGCGTTCCGAGTAGACTTGGTTGTGGTGGAAGAGGGTGAGAGAGCTTTTTATGTTTACGTGTTGTTGTCACTTATAGACAACCTACATATTTTTGTTTTTACTTATGTTAATGATTTTAACAAAGGATTTTTTTGGCGAGAAAATGTTACTATTGTGGGTATCTTTGTAATTTCTTATTTGCATGATTGATAAACTAAAAAATGTTGCCCAAACATTTTCTAAAAAATTAAGTCCTTTGAGCCTTGAATATTTAGCAAATAATTTTTGAATATGTATTGACTTGCTTGACATACTGATTCCTTAATAGTTTACTGTTATGATGTTGCCCATAATTTTGGTTTTAGAGCCGACGAGGTGAAAGAACATAAATTCTTCAGTGGTATCGAATGGAAACAGGTCGAACTGCAGAAGGTTAGTTGTCATAGCAACAAGATGCTTAATATTTTATTTTCACATTTACAGGTCATAAAGTGCGAAGCCATATTATCCCAATAGAATTGTTAACTTTATCCAAGGACTTTAACAATGTGAAAAACGTTGTACCTGGATATTTTTTTATTCTTAGAAAATAATTATAACTGTTAATTCAGTAATCAGTTCTTTTAATGAAGTTCTATCTAAAATTTTGCTTGGATCTGAAATTCAATCTAAAATTCTGATTCGATTTGAAGTTCCATGTAAAATTCGGATTGAATTTGCAATCAAACAACTGCTACGCAGCAGGTATGGACGCTCAGTAGCAGGGAAACGTACAGATAGGGTCTCCAGCGGCCTGACAAAGTGTCCATCCCAGTCACATTATACACATTGTTAAGCAAGATCAGATAAAAAAAAACGTATTCGTGCCTCCTTTCGAAAGTTGGGACTGCTCTCTCCACTTTCAAAAGTATGGACTGCTCTCTCCACTTTCAAAAGTATAGACTGCTCTCTCCACTTTCGAAAGTTGGGACTGCTCTCTCCACTTTCGAAAGTTGGGACTGCTCTCTCCACTTTCAAAAGTATAGACTGCTCTCTCCACTTTCGAAAGTTGGGACTGCTCTCTCCACTTTCAAAAGTATGGACTGCTCTCTCCACTTTCGAAAGTTGGGACTGCTCTCTCCACTTTCAAAAGTATAGACTGCTCTCTCCACTTTCGAAAGTTGGGACTGCTCTCTCCACTTTCGAAAGTTGGGACTGCTCTCTCCACTTTCAAAAGTATAGACTGCTCTCTCCACTTTCGAAAGTTGGGACTGCTCTCTCCACTTTCGAAAGTTGGGACTGCTCTCTCCACTTTCGAAAGTTGGGACTGCTCTCTCCACTTTCAAAACTATGAACTGCTCTCTCCACTTTCGAAAGTTGGGACTGCTCTCTCCACTTTCAAAACTATGAACTGCTCTCTCCACTTTCGAAAGTTGGGACTGCTTTCTCCACTTTCGAAAGTATGAACTGCTCTCTCCACTTTCAAAAGTATGAACTGCTCTCTCCACTTTCAAAAGTATGAACTGCTCTCTCCACTTTCAAAAGTATGAACTGCTCTCTCCACTTTACACTTTTCTTCTTTCAGCTTAAACCACCTTTAATACCTCCTCGAGGAGAAGTGAATGCAGCTGATGCGTTTGATATCGGTTCCTTTGACGAGGATGACGTAAAGGGTGTTAAGGTATGACGTCATAGTGATTTTCTATTTTTAGATGGTGTTGTTATTTTTTCCTCCTAACATGTATTGCGTTATACGTTTGTCATTTATTGTTCTTCCGTTTTGTTTTTGTTTTGTTGTTGGTTTATTTGGCTTTTTTTTATTTCATTTATTTCTGTATTACTAGCTTGCTGATAGTGATCAAGGACTGTACAAAAATTTTAGCTATGTAAACTCTGAGAGATGGCAACAAGAGATAGCAGGTTGGTATTTTTATAACTTTTGTACAACATTTCAGGGACTCGTTATCTTTATGTTTTTGAGACGCGGTGTTTACCAGAAGGAAGAAAAAACTAGATCTAAATCTCCGTGCATTTGATTTTCAAAAATTTGCCATCACATGCAATTAAGACAGCTAAAAGCGTTACTTGGTTGGAAAAAAATCAGTATTTTAAGATCCATTGTAAACTAAATCTTAAAAAAATGGTTGGCTGTTTTTAACTGATAGAATGTCTGTCTTTTAGTGTCTAGTGTCGATAAAAAGGGAGTAGAAATTCAAAATTTTGCTTCTGTCACTCCTGATCCACCATTTTAGCTTTTTTCTACGGCCTTTAGTTTATTATAAGTAGTAAGTTGTCATTTTTATTTTTTTGTTAATGTTTGAATTTCTTACTTTTTTCTTTCATTTAGAAACCGTTTTTGATGTAGTTAACCAAGAAACTGAGCGTATGGAATCAAAGAAACGTACCAAACATAACCTAGCTTTAGGTAAGTCTTGTGTGTGTGTGTGTGTGTTTGTGTGTAAATCAGATAATAAAGGCATCAATCTTGGCAGATAGTAAAGTTTGATTTTTGTGTCGCTTTTGCTATGATTTTAAAGCTTGCGGTTATTGTTACCGAATTGCACCACAGCTGGTGTTAAGGCAGTGAAAATGTAAATAAGCCTCAAACGATTCTAAATTTCGATAATAATAAACGAACAAAAAACAAATATAAATAAGAATAAAATATAAAAAACATTTTTTTAACTCTGCTTAAAGTTTAAACAACTTTTTTTGATGCTTGAATTTATGTTTGTTTGTTATTAGATGTTCAAAATGGCGACTGTTTGTTGCATGGGTACTTGCACAAATTAGGCGGTCCCTTCGGTTCAGTTTGGACAAAGAAATATTTTTACTTATTTCCCAATCGTTTGGAATACAGAGGCGAGCAGTCAGTAAGTTTTAATTTTTTTTTGTGTGTCTTAGTTCAAAGTTGTAGTAAATCTGAATCTTTAAAATTTGTTTAGACGTATATTTGAAACGTTCCTTGCTTATTATGCATCCAGTGACTCTCTTGTTTTTATTTTTGCTGATCCAGGGAGCGACTATTGAAGTTATTTTTTCATTGAATCGAATGTTATCGAGGAAGGTTGTTATCCTAAATAGAGCTTGTTTGGTGGTTTTACTGTTATTTTTGTTGCTGTTGTTATCTTTCGTTGTTGTTGTTATTGTTGTTGTTGTTATTTTTGTTGTTGTTGGAAATTTTACTGCTTATAAATGTTATGAGATTAAACTAAAAAAATCAAAAGTTTGATCTCTCAATAAACATTCATCATCCTCTGCAGGAATCTTCAAAACATTTTTATTTAGTAAAGATGCGTTGTCTCCTATTTTTCGTTGTGTTTGCTGCTTTTTACATACTTCTTTACCATAAGTTTGACTGCCTAGGTGTTTCTTGGTTTAGCGTTCGCATTGGTTATACCTTAGAATTTTTGACATGTTTTACCTGTGTGAGTACATACGCTTGAAATACGGTGAATTATGGCAAAAAATAATTTTAAAACCTAAAGTAATTGTCGTACAGACAGTCTGTTTCTGGCTGTCTGCATTGACTGGGTACACCCCATTTGTTGCAGCATCGGACTCTATTTTTATTTGTAAACATCTCTGTCTGGTTTAGAACTCGCAAAAAATTCTGCTACCATTAGAAGACATACAATACGTGGATGAAACGAACTACAAAGGCTTCAACTGTATCAAGATAATCCTTAAAGATCAGCGAGAAAGTCTCGTACTACGAGCAGATGTAAGAACCACCTCTTTACTTTTTGCGCTAATTGAAATGCGTCTTGAAACATACACCCTGCAAAGTTTCTAACCGACAAGTATACGACGTACACATAAACTTCCCTATAAAGCAAACTGTCCAAAATACAATACGGGGGCTTTTTTAGTCCCGAAAATAAAAACGTCGAGGATCAAGAATCTTGCATTACAAGATTTATTTTTACTAAGGTGATATGTTCGTACAATTACAAGCCTGTTCGTCAGAAAAGCAAAATTTTCAAGTTTATTTGTGGTTCTGGAGGAATGGGACATTGTGGAAAATTTTGAGATTTTAGTGACAATTTGACAGCAGGGTACAGCAGGGGTCCAGGCGCTGTATGCCACCTGTCCCCACAATCCAGGGGCGAAGCTTCTGGAAGCCAACACATTTTTAGAGTCTTGAAACACGCAAAACAGCTATTTCGGCCCTGCTTGTTACGTACTGATTTCGTTAATCGAAGTATTTAGTGAGATAGCCTGTAGGTTCTCTGGTTGGATAACATCTTTTCATGCAGTGATAGAAACACTTCTTGGTAGAAAATAAAAAATATTACTTAGATTTTTTATTTGGGGACAGGTGGCATACAGCGCCTGGACCCCTGCTGTACCCTGCTGTCAAATTGTCACTAAAATCTCAAAATTTTCCACAATGTCCCATTCCTAAAAAATAACGAAACTTGATTTCCGCGGAGTTCTATGGTTATTCGAGGTTATAAAAAGAGAAATTGCAGTTCGCTCTCTGGAATTTGCATCATTAAATTCTCTTAATTTTTTCGGGTAAGTGGAACCATTCTTCTCGTCCCTTGAACCAAATTACACCGTCGTAACTGGAACTTTTGCTCCATTTTTAAAACATTCCAGAATTCCAACGCTCAAATGTGTTTTTTTTACATTCGAATCACGTGCGTGGTGAAACATTACAATAAGTTTCGTTCCACTTTATAAAAGTAACTCACAAAAATTGAAGACGTTATGTTTTATTCTTATCCTTCTGGGACCGTTGACAACTTATTATGATAATAATTATTACAATCCTAATACTAACATCTTGTATCTCTCCGATTTCGCGTCATTGATGGATTTGAGTAACCATAAAACTCAAAAAGATTTGTTTTGATTGTGCCCCTATGAAGGAAAGAAAAAGAAAAGGGGAATTATTGCATGGTGTAATCCACGTAGAAAATGCTCGAATTATGGAATCCGGAAAGGTACGAAAAATCAGAGATTTAAAGCGTGCTGACGCCAGAAAATATAACCTTTTAAGATGTTTGAACTAACCAAAAAACCTAAGATCCAATGTCCTGCCTGAACATTGACAAATAAACAGCTTGTGGTTACGAACTTCAAAATTCCGCCCTCCTATCCAATAACGTATGTCCATGGTTGTTGGTAGGTAGTGACAAAGCATTGGCCATCGTATAGTTCTTTTTTATCTCATTTTCTTGACTGATTTTTGCGTCGTCGTTTCTTTTTATGAAATTTTCGCTATTTACTCCGAAGTGGTTAGCTTAACACCCTCGCTTAAACATTGGCTTCACTTTGAAGAACATTTTTATTGTCCATGAGACTTATACTTGTTTGTTTGTTTGTTTAGAGTGTAACGGAATATAATGAATGGTTTAAAGAAATCAACAAGTCTTTTGAAGAAGCTCAAATACACATACGTACAGGAGCGAAAATATTGACTTCAAATAGCAGTAAAAATTTAGCCTCTCAGTCCAGTCGCGAGGAACTTGATTCTTCAGTGCGTTAAACACACAACGGCCTGTATTTAGTAAAATCTGTTGTTATATAGTCGGCTGCAGCATTACGATTGGTTGGGCTTGTGCGACGTTATCACTGTGTTTTTAGCTGTTAATCACCGATGCAAGTGTATTTTTGGGAGCAAAACCCTATTCTCACAAATTTTAAATTAAAATTCCAATGAGCTTAGAAGGATTTTTTTTAACTGATTTCTTCAAATAATAATGGTGCTGTAGATGCTAAACGCAGTTAGTCAATGATACTAGAAAATAACAAACAAACTCGGTGTCAACATAGCAAGAACGACACAGGACGCTGATTAACTGGGAATTTTTATGCGTATAGAAATTAATGATTAACAAATTTGATGTTGCGCGGAAGAACGTTTCGCTTCACTGCATCTGTGTAAAACACACTTCTTTTTTTTGTTGCATGTATATGTAATTTATTTGGAATACACGGATCTTCCATCTTGTATTGAATGATTTATTTTTTCTGTCGATTAAGCGTAGCCAAGTGTATGCCGAAGGCTCCTTTTACTCTATCGCTCTTGAAGTCAAGGATTTGTTTTACTTGCTTATCCAAATGTTCAGAAACCGTGATTCACTAGTCTCACTCATCCAAGAACTCTGATTGACTTGTCGTATTCTGTGTTAATTTATTACCACGTGCATTTTGAAATATTTCGAATTCATATAATCTATTTTTCGTTGTTATTGTTGTTGCTATTGTTGTTATTATTGTTTAATGTGATCATCTTCAAGATAAATTCTTTGTTCATTCTTCGCTATACATAACAAAATCTAAGTCGGAATGCTAGTGCTAAAAGATTTTTCAGCACTTGCTTTTTATATTGAAACATGTCATTCTCCTTTGCTGATATTAAAAATCTAAATCGTAGTCTCAGTCTCCTTCGCAGAAGCTTTTCGTACGGACACGACTTTTTGATCTTGTACCTCACGATTTTTTTTTAGGTATACACAGAAAATTCAACGGTTATTTATTTTTTTTCGCTTTTTTTTACCTGTAAATTATTTTTCTCTACGTTGCTTTATATTTATAAAGGCAGATTTACACTCAAAAATTTTTTGGGACGAAGAATACTTAAATTTCAGAGTCATAACGAAAAGTGAAGTTGTCTTTTGGGATTTTGTCATGTGTCGTTCTAAAGTTTAGTGTACATCAGCCTAATATCTCACTCGCCATTTTTGTTGCTACGTCACTGTGTGTTGTGAACGATTTTCGTCTGTTAGAAATTTAAATATAGATTTGGTTCGATTGCCTCATACACTATAACAAGTTGTTATCCTTAGCGTGGGAATATGGTCCAAAATTTTACCCAGGGTAAAAATCAAATTTCAACTCAAAATGTGCGCATGCCCTCATCAGTTAACCATTTTCCGAAGTGTTTGCGTGCTTGTGTGAAATACACCATGGTCTAAATTTGCACAAGAACAGGACTTGTACAAAAGAAAAGGGTAAGTTATCAGAAACCATATCAACTGAGGAGATTTTTTTCTGTTAATTCTGGTACCACTGAAACTTTAAAGGGGAACTCCAGTAAAAATCACTTTTTTCTTTTTTTGTTTTATATGTACTCAGAAAAGCATAAAAAATAAAAAAAAACTTACTTCACTTGTTTTCCTTATTTAAAATTGTTGTACTAGCCTTCCCATATTCAATTTTTTTCTCTTAAAAAAACAGACAAGCGCGATTTCATTTAGGACTGGACCCGATTATAAATAATGACATCCCATCGTGCAGAAAGTTTAAGCGAGCGCAGAGAATGTTCATGTTCAAGGCCTATAGCTTACATTTAAATCGCTTTTTGTATGTAATTTACGTTTAAATCTTTAAAAAATGGTTAGTTGCTCTGCGTTTCGATGTACCAATCGATCAGAGAAGTGTAAAGAACTCAGTCTGTTAAAAAGAAAGAACTCTGACAAACATGGCTAAACAAAATACGTCGTACATGTGATCTACCAAGCGATCAAATTTTTTATATTTGTTTGGAGCACTTCACAGATAGTTCTTTTAAAAGAGATCTTCAGGAAATAAACTTCCATATTAAAATACATTCCAACTTTGTAAAAATGCCATTTTAGCTAGTGAACGCGATCAAAGTGAGGAAAAATATTGCTGAATTGTGAAATAAAAATAAATTGGCTTGTAAATTAAGAAAGATTTTTTACTGAAGCAAATGAGAAATTTTTTTGACGAAAACGAAAAGAATGTAAAAAAAAGAAAATATTTTGCTAAGAACGTTGCTTTGAGTTAGTAAAAGACACCTCGTCATAAAAGACACCTCGTCATTATTAATTTCTCCCTTGTGAGACAAAAGAGGTTCGAAGTCGTGTGGCTGTAGCTTTGTAAAGTCTTTTTCATGAAGAGAATTATCCGATTCTATGTTTTCTAAGTTATAATCTTCGTCATTATTACAAGACGTCTTATCAAAGAACAATGTAAACAGTATGTAAACAAACTTTTAGAAGGTGTGCTGCTGAGCTCATGGACTTTCTGCACGATGTGACGTATCCTCATTTATTCAGACCTAGTTCTCTTCACTTTAAGCGTACTACTCGAACCGAAGTTGCATGTTTCATTTCCGTATGTGAAGAATATTAAATATACAACCTTTTAATCTGCTTTTGGACAGCCTTTTCGGGAAGCAAAAATCCAAAATGGCGATTATGTAGCGATGAGCTTTATAAATTTTAAAAAAAATTATTTATTTTTTACGAGAAAAGTTTATTTTTTTGGGACTATCGTTTAAGTTAGTAGGTTAGTAAAAAATATACAAGAAACAGAATTTTGTAGCATTTACGAAAACGTAAAATATATATAAAGAAACTTCTTCGACTTCAACTGTGTACTAGTAGTTAACAGTAGCATCGCTCATGACTGTCCATCACTTCACAGTGTCGCTGCAAAAAAAGTACATCTACTTGGTATATGGAGAAGAAAGTCAAAGACTATTCGACCAAGGAAGGTTCTCTTGTATTTACAAATTTGAAGATCGTGGATACTTGCACATTTTTTTTTCAAACCTGTTTTACAACAATTTAAATGTTTTACTGTAATATGATGGTCATTCGTGCAAAGTTTCATGTTGGTCATTCGTGCAAAGTTTCATGTTGGTCATTCGTGCAAAGTTTCATGTTGGTCATTTGTGCAATTTTCATGAGCTTGGGTACGAAGTTTGCATCTGTGTCCGTCAACGTGAAATCCCAGGGTCGATTTTTTCTCAAAAAATGCTCCAAAAGAAAAAAACGACGGTTTTAAAGAATTTCCTACGCCTTCGGGCGCGGAAATTCAATAATAAGAATATGTAGTCTGAAAATAACCTTTCGTAACTGATTATGTTAAAAAAAATTTGCTGCCAGCTTTAAGATATTTTCCAAGCTGTTTTCCAGAGAAAAAAAGAGAGAATAGATAAATTTTCAGCCTTGCCGTTTTTCTTATTTTATTTTTATTTTAAAATTGTTCTAATAGAGAAATGAAGTTTATGTAAGTTAAGTTAACTATGAACTAGTTACAATAATAATCAAAAATTAAATTTTAAAATTTTAGAATATTCAATGATTTTGTGCCCCGATGTTACTCAGTCCTCTTCAAAGTTGAGTACATTTTCAGATTATTGCTAATGGCGGAAATCTTTAAACCGCAGGGCTTCTTGTTTACATTAGTATCACTATAGAGACAGAGCTGTATATCCCTAAACTTCGTCCGACTTTGTGTAAACTGTGGAACTCATCGGAATACTTGGCGTCTTTGACTTCATCTGACTTGTGTGAATCGTGCGTCTTGTTAAGAAATTGACGTCGAAATTATTCGACTCTGTTTAAATGGGAGTCGGGAAACTTGACATAATGAAAAAGGGCGCAATACTTTACACGAAAGTGAATGAAAAACGACCAACTTCAAATGAATATTTTTTTTATTCATAAAAAATATATATATTTCAGAAAAGAATAGTTTTCATCTCCTTTATAATTTAACAAAAGACAACAAATAAAATAAGCCTAAAAAATATTGAAATTATACCGATAATGTCCCAACTAATAATATCATTTTCTAACAAAACTAAAAAACTGGGTATAAATAACGTTCCACTTCGTCATAAGTCGTCAGATAAATCTTGGTAATTTTCTTACCATAAAAAAGAAAGCTCGTTCCCAGATTCTCCAATCATGCAATAAAGGCTCGTTACCAGTTTACTGCATTTTGTGCTATGGCGCAAATCTTTAATTTTGTAAAAGTGCGCAGGCACGCTAAAATTGCGAGCTTTTTGCGCTACAGGAAAAATGCAATCAAATGCAAACGAGTCTTTAAAAAGCTGTTGCAGAAAATAGTCATCAATTACCAAACTTGCGCCAATCCGCTCTAAAAACATTTTGATAAACTCTTTCTTTAAGAGCAATACTAGAAATGAAGTTATTTTTAGTCATCCTTTTAAAACGAGACTTGGCTTAAACCTTATCCGTGAGTCAGTTTTATCATAAACCACACCACAGGCGCATGTCATGTGCATCTAGTGAATTATATACACTATCTGTTATTATATTTTTTATACTACACTATACATCACTATGTGAAATTATACCGAAATAAAATTCCGATTTTCCGTAAAGTAAATCATGCATTCATGTGTCAATATCTGATAAATAACCTTCAAAGAAATAAATAATCACTCTTTTCACATAAACAATAATTAGCTTTTTAACAGCTGTCACAACGCTATTCTAACGCCCTCAATTTAATCCCACCCACTTTATTCTCACATTAAGATAGCAACTAAACATCTTATATTCGAAAGCAATCTTCGTTGTCAACAATATGAGATAGTTTTAAATAGACGTCTGTACCTAAGCCATGCATTGGTACCAAATTCAAGCTGCCGCCCAAGAAATCCGCGTATGCCAGAGACGACGGTAAGCCAAATCCATATCCGGACAGAGTACCGCAATGTGAATTAGAATTGGCTGCCTTCATAAACCCTTCGAACGCACAGCCATGCTCCTGTAAATAGCGTTCGTCGTCCTCCTCTTTGGTAGTTGAAAAGGAGTACTTAAATATTTCTTCTAGTTGTGCATCCGATATCCCTCCCCCGCGGTCGGAAATTCTATAATGATAATTGTTGGTTATTCTCAAGACAAGATTCTGTCACAACACGCAAAAACTCTATGACTGCCTACGAGAACAACCTTTACATTTCAGTAATTTCTCATTCTGTGATTTTTTCAGTTGTGATATCACTAAGCTTTTAAAATCGTCGCGACATTGCTCAATATCGCCATCCTGTTTGCATCTAACGCTCTTATAAAAATACTAGTCGTTAGCCCGCCTGTCGCAGCAAAGTCGATAAAAATATATGGTATTTGTTATTTGCAGCTTGAAAATTTCGTGTAACCCGCTTTTGACCGACAGATAAAATACGGCTGATATCATTATTGAGAAGGCGACAGAAGTATCTACGAAAAAACGAAAAAATGTAATTTGAATTTTTACCTAATGATCAGGTGCGTTGGGTTGTTGCATATTGTAATCTCTATGGGTGGAATTTCTGACGGTTTTTCAATATGTTTCAACACAGTGGCCCTAAACAGAAAGTTAGTCCACACAAAAGTAAATATGTTTAAGCTTCGAAGTTTTTAAAAATCTTTCATTAAGTAATTCAGTAATCCGATTGCCGTTAATAAAGGAATAAGCGTTTTACTTACTTCATTGCATTCTTAATCAGTTCTTGCAAAATATATTCCATCGGTGCCGGTATATGTGCAAATCTTGCCTTCGTGTGACCGGACACGAAAACTGTCGGTGCGTAACTATATGTTTTTTCACATAAATTCTTGCAGTTGTAAACACACTTCTCCACGATACTTTTTGGCGACATGTTAACGCATATCACACCAATGTAACCAGCCTAAATGTGACAACATTTCCAGTCTAGTTATAGTTCTATACACGTATTTTTATAAACAATTATAGTATGGTGATGTTAGATAAAGGAACAATCCATGTTTTTAGTCGAGGTTTTAAAAATTACACGCAATCAGCTTCCGTTTAAGATTTAGAAAAAAAACTTAATATATTTTAACATTTCTCGCAGTGTTTTTGAATAATTTTCTAAACTGCTCGATTTTCTAATAAGCAACAGATTTAGCAAACTTTTTTATCAATTTTGCAGGCATTTTTCTTACCAACTCAAGTATCAGGTCAAAAGTAAAGTTGCTTTAAAAAAGATTGTAGTTGAAATAAACATAACAGCTAAGTAAACCTTTGTAAAGATTTATATAAACTCGAAGGAGAAGAGCAGATATAAAAAATCTCTGTCATTATATTAACCAAAAAACATCCAAGTACAAGCGAAACACTCCTACGTACCTTTTCAAGTCTCAAACCCAAATGATGCTCAGCAAGAAGGCGAATACCTAACCTCGACTTTAACGTTCTCTCAGTGAGAGAACCAAGAAGTTCGTACTAAAAAAGAAAAGTATAACTCCCAATATTTTATTAAAAACATCCGGGAGAAGAAATAGGATTCAAAAATTGCAAAAATGATACTTTGTAGGAGTATTAGCAAGAGTATACCACATACGGGAATTTGGTGTTTGACTTCGTGAAAAGCTTTGGCCAATGACGTCACAACACCAGTGTGGTCATTAAGCAACTGACTAAGTAAGGTGCTGTACTTCTTCTCATCATCCAATGTTTTTATCTGAAGGACAACAAACAAGTGAAGACATTGTACACTACTTCGCTTACAGATTTTTATAAAAATTCGGCATTTATACTCGACGAGTAAACTACCCGAGTAAACTTAAATTCAAACTTGTTTCAAATTTGGCCACAATATAGATATATCATAGTGAAAAGAAGAGCAGCAGTTCGAAGATCGCAACCACATGTAAATAAGAACGCTGTTGCTATCTAAGTAACATGTGCAGCATCACTTGGCCATTCTGCAGCCGATTGGTCATTTCGAGAAATAGTAAAAAAACGTCTATTTTTACAAACATTTTCTCCAGGATTGTATTTACAAATTCTTTGCAAGAAAACAGGAATAATGCAACAGAGTGACCCCATTGAGTGGGATACTGCATATTGTAAGAGTCACATCAACAACCATATACTTATGAATTTGCAAATCTTTCACTCGTTAAAATAAAAGTCGATAAAAACTTTAAAAGCACCAAGACCGTTCACATTATCGTGCACGGCGTGGTAGTCAGTAAATTTATGATACATTCTAAAACGACGGTCCGTTTTATATTCTCTTTAACAACAAATGACGTAACACTTAAAAAAAACATACATACTTTTGGGAACGTCGTGAGTTTATGAAAAGCGCGAAGATATAATTCGTACTAAAAGAAAAGAAAGATTTTGACTAACATTTGACCTGTAAATAGCGAAAGTCAAGCATGGAATCGACATGTAGCCATTATCTGCAGATGGTCGCTATGTACAGGTTTATATGATTAAATCTCAATTATGAAACGGATGAATGGTGACGTCCTTACCACACTTTGAAGGGTTGGATTTATCGCAACAACGTAGGGCAAACTTTGAAAGTCTTTCACACGACGAGCAATTCTCCGAGGTAACTCTTCCTGCAGAAACTGTGAACTTTTCTAGAAAAGACAAACGACTTAGTCACTTAGTATGACATTATCGAGTTAAGTGGTACAGTGTGTCGAGGGGTTACCGGAAACATTGTATACTATAGAGACATTTGCATATTACACTTGCGGGGATCTGAAACTGTAATCCTTGTTCACTTCAGGTACTGCCCGTCTTGCAAAAAGGGTTGGCGCAACGTTATCAACAAACAAAACCCTTGATTTAATAATTTCTTCTGCCTATTTATGACTATGTAGATCTTTTATCCGGATCTATTCCTGACTATGTAAGCATCAATAGGCTAAATGTCTCATTGAGCCCTAGGTTCATTACCACCGACCAATTCATAAGCAACTTATAGCAAAATGTTAAAAATTTCAATAGTTAAAAATTTTACTAGCAGGTCAGAAGCTACGTATAAAAAGAGAGAATTCTTACCAGTAAGTGAGAACCATTGTTTGATTTCCCTGCAAACATTAATTGCGTTGGCGTAAGTTCTCTTAATGGCTAAAACAACACGGTGGAAAAATCAACTACTTTTTTCTTTTTTCTTAATATTACTTTACACTGATATCTTCATCAATGTACTGGACACAAGATCTTATAACTACAACACAGCCACAACTTATCGCAAACAAATTAAAAAACTAATAATGGCAGATAGGCACATGATCTTTTATCATCAATAGTATTTAATTCCAGCTTTCATGCATTCAATTAGATACGACAAGAGAAATTGCGCCGTGGTTCTACATTACAATATAAGTTTTATTTTAAAACTTATAATGTAACGTTCCCTGCCTGCCTGTGAGCCAAAGATAGTAAGTGCTCGTGACATCCACAGGCGAGCTGTAGAAAGTTATATAAAATTTTCCTATTTGTGAACAAGCCTATGACTGAAAGAAAAAACAATGGAATTTAAAGTAAACGTAGAACTATCGTAGAACTTCACAGTTAATCTAAAAGCCATAAATTCCTGCGCAAAATTGATGATAGAGAAATAAGAATTAAGGAGAATTCATGGAGAATAGCTAAGAATCTCTAAGTGTAGTGGTCCCCTGTACAGAGAACAAAGTATAACCACTACTCACCCTTGAAGCTTCTTTATCTATCGCCTGTTGATTGTAGTATGCCCATTTCTTTTCAAGGCCGTATTCCACCTTTCCTGTGCTTTCCAGTCGGCTTAGAAGCATGCGAGGTAACACATTGCGCACAAGGAGTCGAGCTCCAAAAGTCGTACTGGGAAGCATCCTGAAAAAAAAGTAATCGAAGAGAAATATACAGCTATATCAACATCAAAATGGATATCCAGAACAATAAACAAACAGAAAAAAAAATCATGAACTTTGAACTATGACATTCAATTGTGTATAGCATACAGATGGAAAAAAAAAACCTTTTTTAATTAATTTTAACTTAACAATAAAAGATTCTTTTGTATCTCTAGTCATTTGCATAATATTAATTCATGGTGATTCAAGCCAGTTAAAAAACAAAATTATTATCATCCATTTAATCTTATCTTCAAAATCTATAGAATTGCAAACAGCTATAGCTGACAGAAAATTTCTATTGGTATTTGTTCATAGAAGAAAAGTGCAGTGTAAAACGTGGTTTGCAAATATTTGTCATAGTAGTCGAACAAATACACAATGTTTTTTACAAGCATGATATTAACTAATGTCATCACGCAAGAAATATTTCAGTCTTACCAAACATAAATAACATTTTAAAACTTAAAATCTATATATTAATACGCCTTGTGTGTGTGTGCGCACGGTGAGGCCACGTCACACAAATCACAGGTCACTTTCTTACGACGTGGCGTTACGCTAAAATTTACCAAGTTAAAGAAAACGCAAATCAGGGGGTTACTATATAAATATTTAATTCTCTTTTCTTATTTTTTTTTTAAAATAAAACTCTTTTTCCTTACTCATTAAAATTAATTTTTATTTTAATTTCAAATGGTTTTATTTGTTTTTTTGTTGTAAAAGCCCGCTGGTCGTTTAAGATAGAATAATTAAATTTTACCCCCGGTTTACCATGTGCGCGCCGTATCTCACGGAAACAAAGTTTATTAACTGAAAAATGAAAACCGAAGCGAAGAAAGTTGTCTCTTTTTCAAAGTAATCCTGAAAAAAGTTATTTCAAACAAGGTTTACTCATCACGAGGTTAGATTAAAGCTTATTTGTTTCTTCTATCTTTTTTGTGTTCTGGGACCGAAGTTGCTTTCTTTTAAAAAAACTATCAAATTCGAATGATAATTCGAATCTAAGAAGTAAACAAAACAGAAGTAAACAAAACTGTTGTCATTGTAGAGCGACTGTTGATGTCGAGCGAGAATAAAAAAAGTTTATGTTGTTGCCAGAAATATTTGTTATAAAGAAGAAAGACGTACGATAATATAACGTCAAAAAGAGAACTGATTGGAAATGTATCAGACAATTGTAGCTAGCTATACATTTTCAATTTGTTTTCTTTGGGATGAAGCGAAGTTTAATAATCGAAGTAAAAAACTGATTGGTCTTTTATCCAGAGACGCTAGCTAACTGAGAAAGCCAAAGAAAGGCAGGTGTGTTGTTTAGTTTATCTGGTAAAGAGATAAGTTTAGGTGTGTAACGTTTTTTTTTAACCGTTTTGACTTTCAGAGCTCAGCTTTTCCTTTAAATTTTTAGTTCCTTGTTGAGTCTTGAGCGTAAATGCGTTTTCTTTTGACACAATTTTTATAAGAATCTATAATGTAAAGCGACGTTTTTAAGTCGTTTACACGCTTCCAGCTAAACTTTCCCTTTAATATGAAGTTAAATATGTTTTGTCTTTAGCCTGAACATATTTAACATTTTTTGTAAGAATATACTCTAAACAATGGGTCAGAATATCCTAAGAATATGTCTAAGCTTGGTTGTTTCTTTTAATATAAAAATTTGTATGACTGAACCTTTTTCTCTCCAAAACAATGGGCAAGTACACCAGGGAAAGCTAAGAACATGAAGGCCGAAACGGGGAAAAAAAACGCTATTCTTATAAAATACAGCGTGTATATAATAGAGAAGAGTTTATATAAAATGTAGAAAGTATTTTTTCGTTGTTACTGTTTTTAACGCTGCGAAGTGGTTGATGTCGTTATAATAAACCTTAATGTAAACAAAGTTAAATCAATGTTTACATTTGTTACGTTACCGTGTAAAATAATATTCGATTCTTCAATTCGAAAACACTGCATTGTTATCATGCACTGCACGTTTGCGCATTGGGAAGGTTGCTATATGCAATAGACTAAATAGCTAATTTGGTATGATGCATTAGAATCTGTACGTTGTGGAAACTTTGCAATAACCTTATTTGTGTGACTTATCGATTTTTTCTAATGTCTGGTATACCATTTTCCCTTTTATGTTTCGGGTATGGCAAAGCAAGTATATAGTTTTAACAGATTTGTTAGCCACCTTCGATTTTGTTAAACTTTTTGCATTTTTATTTGTTGCTGGACATTGTTCTGTTTCAGCGGGTACAAATATAATGCAGATTGTGAGCAACTTCAATCCCAGGGTTTTTTTCTCTTTTATTTTTTTTTTTTATTGCTGCACATATTTATTTTTTTGGACGTTTTGTTCTAGTGGTTATAAACTAGAATAATACAAATTGTGACTTTTAAAAATTCATATTACTGTGTTGTATGTTTTCGTTTGGTATCCCTTACATCGGTTTAATGAGAGATTCAGTGGATTCCCCCACGGGTATTCAGCTAGTCTTATATATTAATTTCCTTGCGTGAGTAAAACTGTGAGTCCACGACACGGAAATCACGGGTCACTTTCTTATGACGTGGCTGTACGCTTAAATTTAACTAAAAAGATTAGGGATGTACTTCATAGAAATCGCACATAAGGTGTAAATATATAACCCACTGCTAATAACGATATAAATATATATACCCTTATGCCAAAAAACTCTATGTTAGCATATATATATAGGTATCGCTACATATGAAACGGTATTAGATATTCACAAAGCATACGGACTGTTAAATGAAGTTCCTAGCATAAAACGGAAATTGTGTTTACGAAAAAGATGGCTGTTCTTTTTGAGTATTCTCTACTCTTTCATTCAAATAAATCTTTAAAAAAACATTTGAAGAAGAGCATGGTTTTATAAATTACTCATAGCAAGGTTCTGTAAGGTTTTTTCATGTTTTATTTTCAGTTTTGATTATATTATTGTTGCCAGACATGTTTTATAGCTAGCATCATAAAAAGCCAACCACCACCAACAACTGGCTAGCTAGCTAGGAATATATATATATATGTAGCCATGTTCTTTATACCTAGCTAAGTCTCCAGTTTATATTTAAGTGACTAGCTATTAGCTGCTGTAGCTAGCTAATGCTAGCTTTAAACTAAAGATTCCCAGTATATATATTCCCACAAAACCCATCACACGTTATTAACCCTGAAAATTTTAAACATTTTCCTGGTTTTTTTTGGTTTGCGAAGTTCTTTTCCTCCAAATTTTCTGAAAATAAAGTTCAGAAATTACTTATTTTTAAAATGTAAATTTAATTTGCTTCAAATTGTGGTTTTGACATTTTCATGTAAGAATTTGTGGGCAAAAACCTTAATCAGCATGCTAAAAGAACTGACTTTTCTTAATTTAGAATTACTAAACACAACCATTTTCTTACATTTAGTGTAAACTTTTGTGCGTATGGCTTATATTTAATACACCAAAAGAGCTACTTTGTTGATTTCAATTTTATACTCTTTGTAAGCTATTTTTTTCTTCTTTTTGACATTTCTGTTTTACCACTCAATTTTTACATTTTATAAGTTATTTGGAACAGAATGGTATGAAATAGACCAAAATACCTGATCTTAGTTGTTTTTAATTTACAGGCTGTATCTGTGAAACTTTAAGGGGAACATTTGGTGGAAGACAATGGCATGACATATACTGATAGAACTGATTTTTGTTGTGTTAGATGTTATATCTGAACCTTTTTGACATTTTATGTTAATTTTGCGAGGAAGGACCTTGCAAGCTTTGTTTTTCTATATTTTGTATAAATTCTTACTGGGGAGGACTCCGTGCAATATATCGAAATGACTGATCCTTCTCGATTTAAATTTGATGTGTTCTAAATCGTATATAGTTTTGGAAATTTTGTGTAAGATTTAATGGGTAAGAGCTAGATGCAAAATGTCAAAAAAACTTTTTTTGTTGAATCAGAAGCACTCCCTACAACCATTCTTTTTTTTACAGTTTGTGAAGCTTTTGTGAGGAAAGAGTGTATGCAATATTATCGAAATAACTGATTTTTGTTGCAAACTGTTTTTCATTGGCATTTTGGATTAAAATGTTGTTTTAGAGGGCATATGCAGTAGATATATGTACTGAAATAGTTAAATTTTGCAAACTTTGATTTTGTCGTTACCTCTCATTTTTTACATTTTGATTAAACTTTTGTGGGAGACCACCGGTATGCGAAGGACCAAAATAAGAGATTTTAGTATTATTTAGAATTTGTATTTTGTGTTGCAAAATTGGTGCAAAAATTGACATAAAATGAACTTATATAAAGATTGATTGCTGTTGTTTAACATGACTCATTATGACTTATATATATATTTTATGAAAATTTGTGACAGAATACTATGTGAGATTTGAAATTTTGTTTACTTTATTGATGGTAAAACAGCATGCAAATTGCTAAAAGGACTTTATTAATTTTAGGTTTAAACACCGTTATTTTGTTGGCATTTTGTCTAAAGTTTGGTGAGGAGGGACTGTATGCAATATATCAAATAATGTTTTATTGCATTATAATTTGTCCTTGCAAATCCCTTTTTTTACACCTTAGATAAAAAATTCTGTCAGAGGCACAATTTATTGTTTATTTTTCACATTGTGTGTCAACCTTTGGCAGGGTTTGCAATAAACTAACTGATTTTAACATATACAATGAGAGAGATTTGTGTTTGACATTGATCAGCTTTTTTGTATATATGTGGCGTTTTAAGTGATTTAAATTTTATGGGTGAGATGTATGTTGAAATGCTTTTGGAAACTTCTTTCCGAATAATTTTCGCATTTGTCAGATGGTCAGAGCAAGTAATTTTAGTAGATTTAGATTTTAAATGTCACATAAATACTGCAGTTGTTGAAAACCTTTAATTTTTTTGGTCATTTATATAATAATGCAGATGTAAGATGCGCACTGCTGTATTGTTTGTTTTTTGATGGACATATATCTGCTACATAAATTAAATGGAATACAGTGGATTCTTCCACGGGAAACAGCTAGTACTTAATTAAACTTGCAGAAGAGAAAGTCATAAAATTTAATGAGGCAAATAAGGCAAAGATTTGTTTTAAGGTAACTGTGGTAACACTATCACATTAATAAATTATAAATGTAACAAATATATGTATCTACTTTCTGTTTGCCACAAGAACGGTTACTTTGCATTGCAGTATGCTTTTAGTTTTTAAATTCACTGTGAAACATAAATGTAAAATAACAAGGTACAATGTGTTGAAAAAAAAAACGTCTCGTTTAATGTCAGTTTATAAAGCTGCTGCTACTTTGAATTAGTGTATTGAAACAAATACAGTAGTACAGTACTTTATTTTCCTACTTTGTGTGCATAATTCCCCCTTTTCTTTCACATGGTAATACAACAGGGGCTGGCTCTGCTACCTATAATCTCCGTGGCTCCTAGCTTTAAAAATCAGTTAAATTTACAAATCCATAAAATTATCACATCATACTTTCTTCTTTAATTTTTATACTAATTTACTATATTTCTTGGTTTTTCTAACTATCTGGTCATGTGTTTACAATCACTTTTTACCACTTAAACACAAAAATTATCTTCATCTGAGTTTCCTGTATGATTGCAAAAAATGCTTACAGTTAAACAAATATTCCAAAAAATTGTTATACAATGTTTTTAAAAGTGATTATATATTTTAAAAGAAACTAATTGCCAATCGCAACATTTTACTTTGTTCATAACGAAACTACTTTTTTTTACTCATTAAACCATACTTCCTTCCTGACTAAAGTTCACATCCTACAATTTTTTTCCTTTAGCAAACAAACGTGCTATCTGTGAACTGGTAACCATAACGAGCTTATTAAGTATAATCACCTCTATTTAAGGCAAACCTGATTACATCACATCTTTTTTTCAAATGCAAATTCTACATAAAATTTTACAAAAAACTGAACTCACCTAGTTCACATGGCTGACATGAATTGGAGATTATCAAATCTTGATAAGTTTATAAAAAAACATGTATTACAACATCTTTTTTTGAGAATTAACAGCACTATTGGGTCACAAATATCTATATAATAATACGGAGCTTCTGTCTGTGACTTTTGCAAAGTGGATAAAATTTCTTTGATAAAGTCTTATAAAACATTGCCTATAAATTTGTTCTGTAAATTAGCAAACTTTGACGTTAGAGCAATATTGACGTCAAAGGAAAGTATATTAAGATTAGTGAAGCCATTGCATTGCACTTTTAAATTTAAGGCTAAATAACTTGGAAACGGGTGGAAATAACTGATGTCATCTCCTGCGTGGGTAACTAGGGACTACCTGGGACCAATTTAGGTAAGTTTCCCAAACCTGGGTCCCTGAATCCGTTTCGGAATGGACGGGTTGATGACGTCATCAAAAAACCTTTAAACCTTGATATCTCTATGCAATCGTTTGTCAAAAGTACATAATCCTATACATTTTCTTCATCAGCGTTTTAAGATCTATACGATAAAGACAACAGGTATACGAACTTATAAAAAAAAATTCTGTCTTGATGGGGCCATTGCTGACGTCAGCAAAATTTTTAAACCCGTCCTTATATCTCATTAACAACTCATATCAAAAGCGCATGATCATATACATTTTCTTGATCATCGCTTTAATCTCTACACAATTTTTATCCTGCCTCAGTGGATTTTTCCACGGGCCTTATCGACTAGTGTAACAATAATACCCTGAAATATTATTGTGCCTTGTGCCCATTTGGACTAGATCAAACAACATAGCAAAGATTTTAACTTTTAAGAATAGTGTGTGAATAATAATTTTATTGTCAATAATATGGCAGCGTATCTGGAACTCTAGCCTTTATTTGATTTTTACAAAGGTGGTAATTAGGAGTATCTCTATTATTTGTTGTTCCTTGTACAATAATTTGTTTGTTGTTGGTGAAGATACATTTTGACCTAGGAAGGCCTTGGTTACTAGTTAACATGGATAAAGATGTAAAAGTTGGCTTAGACAATTTAATTGCATTGTAAATACACTTTAAAGAAGATAATTTTGGATAAAATGGATAAAATCCCACATATGCTAACATAATTAATTTAAAAGTTCACAAGGATATGATAAAGTCATAGATATAATTATTACATAATCTATCAATATAACACAAACAGTGAATTTTGAAACCATAATGCAAAGGAACATGCAAGTTGAAAAGGGCAAAATGGCAGACATTTTCATAATAATGAAATTATTGTTTCAGATTTTAAATCACTGTTTTAAACAGTGTACCAAGTTTCAGGCTGGCAGCAGTAATGGTTCTGTATTACCATTTTATGACAACACATTTGCAAGCTATTTTTACAAGGCACATATACTTTAGAGGAGTTATTATATTTGTCCTAATTTTGTTAACATTTTATCAAATTTTGCATTAAATAAAATAAAATTGAGTTAAGGCCGAAATACATGATCCATTCCTGATGGATGAGTCATTGGTCAAAACGGATTGTGTATTTAAAAAAAAATGATTGACCTGCCAAATTTGACCTATCTTTCATTTCAAAAAGATGGGCGTGTTCATTTTTTTTGATTAAACGGATAATCCTTCTCCATTGAAATTTCGTAAATCTATTGTCTTAAATGTTTCACGTCATGTAACACTTTCGGAATATTATGTAAAATACAGTTGAAAACAAGATAGCTACAGTGAAAAACATCAAGATAAAAGCAAGAGAAAATGGCAAAAGCAATGATTTTGAATTTTATTCTTTTTGCTTTGCCATTTGGACTCATTCTCAAAAACTAATGTTGATGTTACACCCAAATTTTCCTTCATATCACCAGTATGGATCTCTTCCTTTTTTTAAAACGCTAGCTATGATAATCACAGAGGCAGAAACCGTAGTGACTTTTGAAGCATGTTGTACGTTTAAACAGATTATGTGCACACAAGAAACCTTTCACAAAGTTTTCCCAACAGGTTATCCATTACGTTTTGACCTTCTATTTAAACGGATCGTGTATTTCAGCCCTTAGGTTTTAAAAAATTTTGTTATTCAATAACAAAATTTTTTTAAAAATTTATCTATATTATAATGCCCGTATACGTCTGTCCATCCATTCGTCTGTCTGTCACGCAAAATGGTAGCTTAGCTGCGACATACGAACCTGTGGATTTTTCCATGGGCTAACGACTAGTTTACAATAATATTGTAAATAAATTTTTGTGAAATGTAAGATTTAGATCAATGATTGTCAACAAAATTAGAATTAATTTTTGTTACAATTTTATCATTTTTGTGATTTGGAGGAAATTGTACTCAAAATACATTTGTTTAACCCACAACTATGTCAAGTTAGCAAATCACTAAATGCAACCGACAGGATTACATTGGTGTTTTTGCATGTAACTTCTTTCAAATTTTATTTGAATGGAATTTCCAGAATGTGAAATGCTTATCAATTTGCAAACAATGCAAAAAATGATAATTCTCACTTCTTCTTAACCCATAAATTATAATTATCTAATAACACCCAATGAAATGTTTACAATATCCTTAAAAGTGGTCTGATATTTTTAAACATGTCTATTATAATATAACTTGTTATACACCTGTTTTTAGGAACATGACATTTTTGGTTTCCATGTCACTAAAAGTACAATCCCTTTTAAATGAAGGAATGACACTGACATTGTAAAATGCAATGCATATAAAAACAATGGAGATCCAACTGTAGGAAAAGGCTTACAATAAGCTATCAGTAATTGGCAAGCAATGCCCTCGCACACGCAAAGCAGGCCTGGTCATGAATGGTGTGCAATCTCACGCGCACGCCATCTTTGCAATCACATTGAGCAGGTATCATTTTTAGGTGTTATTGACATGTATTTCACAACCTAGTGCCCAGGACTTTATTGTTTAATTCCTGTTAAAAATATTGAAAAATATTAAAATTAAATGTATAGATGATAATTTTCATTTTTTATCTTCTCCCCTTCAAGCAATAGGTGACTATTGAAAATATGAAAAATAAATTAAAAATGCAATTAATAAGACACCTGCAACTATCTCCTCTCCATTGCTGCATTTTATTTTATCATACACACTGTGATTGTTGAGATATAAATAGATAACAAAATTATATAAACATTAATGTTCTGTACATCGCTGTTACAGACAATTCGTGATAATTATTATGTTGTTTATTTTTATTTCGTCAATCAGAGACAGGGAAGTTAAGACTGAGAGAGTCACTAGTTCACACACTCAATTCTCGTGTTTGGGGTTCACAAGTTTAAACGTCCCCCACTTATCTTCAGCATTAAAAAACTAATAATAACAAAGAACTAAAAAAACAAACAAAAAAAGCAACCACATTATAAAATAAAATAAATAAAAAACAATAAAAAAATTAGACTCTCGTTACTTATTTTTACACAAGTCTGGAAAGACTCGGTGGACTCGCGCAATGTATTTGATGCGAGTCTGAAAAGACTTGCCCGAAATAGGGTTGGATTTTAAGCCCTATTATGAAATGATTTTCATGATTCATCATTAGCACTGTCATTGAATTTTTATTGTTATTTTTAATATTTCTGAATAGCTAGAGCAAATAAAGTTATCAAACCTTGGAGCATGCGATTAATCATGTGAGTGCACTTTCTTTTTAATAGGCCTGTTAAAATTATGCAGCATTGTTCCCTCCTCTTATCGGATTTATTCCCAGAGTTTGCTGTGAGAAAAAATGTTAAGCTAGCTTAACACAAGACTTCAAGGGCCTTATTAATTCCATTTACCATTTACACATTCACCAATATGTTACCAAAGAAGTCAGACAAATGACAATACTGATAATTTTATACTTACGCAGCATAATCTGCAGCTTTAATACATCTTTTTTCCTTTTACTACATCAGCCAGATATATACTTGTGATGGTTGCCAGTTTACCCTGAGAAAGAAAAAGCTATCTATCAAGCACCTAAACTTATTAAAAATACAGTAACCTCTTTAATTTGTTTTTCTTTAAAAAAATTGTTCAAAAATCTGACCCTGAACATTTTTATAAATTTTTAAAACAATAAGTACAAATACATATTAGGAAACAGAATAAGCAGCAACACACTATATAACAAAATATTTTTTTGAATCTGCATAAAAAAGTTAGCTTTTTAACCTATTCCTTCCCCCTATTTGTAAATGAGTGACATGTCCAATTATTATTTCCAAAAAGAATAAAGAAGATTCTTAGAAGGCTTACAACAAGGTACAATAAGTAAAGATACAATCTCTCTCTCTAAAGACAAACTTTTTAGCTAAGCTAGCTAGCTAAGGTTTTTTTTTCAGATTTATTGAGGATTTAAAAGACAAACATGTTTATCACTTTTGGGTAAGATTAATCCAGTAATTTTTAATACCGTTTGTGCCAATTTATGACGTTACAGAGGAGTATAAAAAATAGCATGAGAAGATATTTGTTTACATTTATTCCCAGGCCGTCATTCCAGATACCATCATGATACGGCCTCGTTTTAATACTAGGCCTGCCCGGTGCTGTTGTTCAAAAACAAATTCCTTTTGTGTGTTGTAAGCGCCTAAATAATTTTAAAAAAAAGTTGCTCTTTTGCTGCAAATGCAAAACATTCGCTATTAAGTATTTTTCATAACGTTTCAAAAAAAAATTTGGTAAAAATTCTAATGCTGAAATAATATATTCGGGCAAATTAATCAGACTTGCCTATAGGCAAGACTTGACAAGCTTTATCAAATTACGCAACGGTTGCGTGAGGGTTCGTTAATAAATATTGTCCAATCATAAAGCACATCAGCCGGCGAACAAGCATTTGCGACAACTTCGTCCCAAGACTTGGCTACTTGTAGTCAATAAAAAAACTGGGTATAAAGTACACTTTTTTCTTCAAAACAACAAAACAAAGTTTTGTCGAAAAAGAACTCATCTGCTGGTGAATCAAACAAGAATACGGTTTAGTTTGCAGTAAAAATCAAAGAATAAAAGTATGGCTTCACTGTCTGAGGAAAAAGAAAATGAATGCTTACCACATAGGGATATATTACGTGTTTGCTCAGAGACAAATCAAGGTATGCGAAGGTATATGGAAGATGAGGTGTCAGTTGTAATTGAAGAAGGCAAAAGAACCGCTTTCTTAGGGGTTTTCGATGGCCATGGAGGCAAAGAAGCTTCAATATTTGCCAGGGACAATCTTTACACTAATATAAAAAATCAGCCTGGATTTTATGATACAGATGCTGAGAAGGTCAAGTTGGCCATCAGGAACGGATTTGTTGCCACACATTGGCAGATGTTTCATGAAGTTGGTATGACTATAGCTATATAATTTAAAGTTTTTCTAGCTATAGCTAGCTAGCTATTAATTTTTATTATTCGTCAAATTTGTTAACAAAATAATTAATTAATTTGTGGCGCCGTAGATTAGTGGTTATAGCTTTCGTACTCTGTGCGGGAGACCGGGGTTCGATTCCTCTTGACGGCGATTCAACATGGGCGAGTGAATGTTACCATAGCCCCGGGTTAACCCAAGCCATGTGAGGGAAATTGGGGAGATGGCACACTGTGTGAGCCGTTGGATGTTGCCGGGAGTTGTCTAGTAGAGCGTGGGCCCTACTAATTGGGTCTGCGTAGCTCAAAATGAGCATTAAATACTCTAGGACTCTCCATCTAAGCCATGGCCCCTCCTGGAAATAATAGACAGGGTATATCCCTCGATATTTGTGAGGCTAGCCATGTAAAATATGCACATCTATCTTAAGATTTTTTTCATGTGCAGTTAAACACTTTAGCACTTCATTGAATAATCATGTGTGCATATTTTACATGGCTAGTCTCACAAATATCGAGGGATATACCCTGTCTATTATTTCCAGGAGAGGCCAAGGTTTAGATGGAGAGTCCTAGAGTATTTAATGCTCGTTTTGAGCTACGCAGACCCAATTAGAGCCCGTGCTCTACTAGACAACTCCTGGCAACATCCAATGGCCCACACAGTGTGCCATTTCCTCAAATTCCCTCACATGGCTTGGGTTAACCCGGGGCTATGGTTACATTCACTCGTCATGATGAATCGCCGTCAAGAGGAATCGAACCCCGGTCTCCCGCACACAGTACAAGAGCTATAACCACTAATCTACAGCGCCACAATCATTATAGAACAACTTCACAATTGATACTGAAATATATACTTTTAACTTGCCGCAATATTGATGCCTCCTGGTTTATTTAAATTCATTTAAAGTCCTAACAAATGCCTTTGTGTGAAGAAGTGGACTGAAAATAACTTTGCTTCACCTAGCACCTCATCTTTTTTCCTGACACGCAGATGCCAGACCTGAAAGAGCTTACCACTGGCAATGTAAACAATGGAATTAATCTATATCATTTTTAAGAACTATTCCTTTTAGTACATCTTAGTGTAAAATGTTTCCTGTAAAAATTATGGATCAATTGTTATCATGTGCAACTGCTGCCTCCTACAATAGTTACATTGCTATGATTGCTACAACATTCAGGAAAAACACCTATTTGGGTGAAATTGCTTACTTTCAAGTGCCTAATAAATTGGAGATCAGACTAAAAATATTAGGTCTGAAAAACTGTTGAATTTTAATAAACAGAAACAGTGTACAGGAACTTGAATGATTTTAAAGTGCTGGAAAGAACAAAAACAGGTTTCTCTAGAAATTAAACACAGAAGCATCTGTCTACTTAGGACTTTCAATGGAAGATATAAACACTTAAAAAAAACGGACATGCATACTGACAAAAAAGGAAACAAAATCAGAGTTTTCAAAAAACTTCATTTTCTTTTTCAGAAAAATTCATTTTCTTTAAAATTAAAAATAGGGGAGGGGGTAATAAAGTGTTTAGGAGTTTGGAAAAAAATATAAATAGTATACATAGGCTATTCGCCTAGTTAGACAATGAATGATGGCTCAATTAAACAAGATGTTGCTTTAGTATTTGAATTGTGTATTGACAACTTATGGTATAACCCCACTAAGAGTGGCTTGCTAACCTGAGCTTGTTAGATCAAATATGTTTATAACAGGTTAAATTGTGAGGTTTAGCTAGAGTTTTCAAAATCATACTTTAATTAGAAAGAATAAACCATTATAAGAAAGTTGTACAAAACCCTTAAAAAAAGTCAAGAAAGTTAAATAATATAAATTAAATACAGACTTTTACACCTGTGTATTTACTTTCTTAAAAATTAGCCATAATTTCATTAATTTAAAATGATTATATTTCTTTTAAATGTTAGAGGTCAGCAAACATAGTTGTGATTCCTATACAGAGGGTTCAAACAAAATACTTTCAACATTACCATCGTAATTTTGTTATACTAGCTTTAAAGATAAGCTTTGTCATTAATATTCATGTTGATGATTTGTGAATAAATTATGGAGTGAGTTAACCTCTTCTGCAATGTTATAAGTGGTATCTTTGTTATAATGTTATAAGTGGTATCTTTATTGTGAACTGTTTATACAAGAAGTAACGATAATAATACCACAATGCATGACTTGTAATTAACCGATTAAAACATGCAATTTGGACATTGTAATTAGGGATCATTTCATGTTATAGACCTTATCAAAAGAATTTTATTGAAATCATCACATTCCAACCATTTTTTTTAATTTTTGACAAGCAGTAAGCCTGACAAATGTTGATGTTCTTCTAGATCATTAAAAAACTTTTGAGAATTCAATGCACTCTAAATACAATGGCTGTATTTTTAGTAAGTTTAAACCAAGGGACTGTTTTACGCCGAAGACAAAATTTAGAGGTAAAATCACTTTTCGTGATTGACAAGGAAGTTACTTTGGTTGCAGACAAGTTATTCTACTTTGGGACATGAATTTAGATCAATCAATTGCCTGGAGTTGATTTGTTAAAATTGGTGGTTGCTTGAAATCTGTATACGTTGATTGAATGTGTTTATAATTTTCAAAGATGTCTTTCTCATGAGACTACATCTCCCAGATTCCAGTCGTAGAATTGAAGATTTGTATGGTTGAATAATGTAAGGCTAACTCACTTCTTTAATAATTCGTTTTTGTTTGGAGGCATATAATGTTGTTCTTAATTATTTATGGTCAAATTATTGAAGGGTGGTGGACAGGTGGAATTTGCTTTAAAGCTTTAGCAGTATATTACATTTGGTTAGTTTTTGTTGCACTGTTTGATTTATTTATTTCAAATATTTATACAGGATATATACACTTTGGCATAAAAACACTGTTTTCCAAGTGGTCCTGTTTAAAAGCAAATGTTAAAAATTAGATAAAATATATTAACATGACACATATAAGTTAAAATAACAATTAATAAAATAATGAAAATCAAATGCACTGAAAGCACATAAAAGAGGTTAGGGAAAAGCATTGAGCAGGTGATAAGATACAGGCGTGAAAGGATGGACACAATTGCTCTGTATTAGATGGGGATTTCCAAACAGTATTGTATAAACAGTATTAAGAGCAGAAAAGAAAAATAATACTGGTTTAATTCTTGCAGATGTCATTTATTATATAGCTTTAATGTTTTCCACCGCACAACTTTGAGATCAGATCTAAAATTATAACCAGTTTAACAAGGCAATGCTGATTATTAGTCCGTATTTTGCAGAAAACTGGCAAAAAATATTTTTTATGATTGTTTGTATGACTTTTTTTGAATAAGCATCTTACCCGTCTCTTTATGTGAATAAAATCCCAACACTTACAATACAAATCGGGTGCCTGCTTTAACAAGGTCACTTAGTATATATTGTTAATTTTAAATAGAACACTTACTTATTAATACATAAAATAGATATTTTTTTATTTCATGTCCAATCTTTATTTTTATGCAGAGAACTGGCCAAAACGGAAAGATGGACAAAACTCTACTAGCGGCACAACTGCAACTGTTGCTATTATTCGAGATCAGAAAATGTACATTGCTCATGTGGGTGACTCAGCTGCAATATTAGCTAGTAAAGAAGATGAAAATTTTGTGTGCAGGGAGTTGACAGTCGATCATAAACCAGACAGTGTAAAAGAAAAATCGCGGTATGGTTATAGATTTATTTATTTTTCTATAAATTATGTGCATGGATCTTATGTGGAAAAAAATTGGTGTGTATTTAATTTTGCAGTCACCAAAATATGGCTTAGATTAATTTTTACCATTGTGGAGATTGAAGTGAAACAAACTAGATAAGTCAAGGGATATTATACAATTTTTTGAAACAACTTGAAATCTTTTCAGAGTATTTAAAGAGAGGTTATCAATATTAAATGGCTTTCTTAAGTTTTGTATGGGGTTTTATTCACAGTTTTCACAATACACGCAAACACAAAGTCCCCACAGCATCTTCTTGGGCACATGATTGAGTGTTAGAATTTTGTGACTTTTTCTAAATTTTACTGAAGATTGTGATTTTTATACTTTGGTGGGGTACTGCATTCTTGGAATGGGGGATTTTTTGTGAATTTTGAAAAGTGCTGAAATTATGAATTGTTTTAAAATGTTGAGTTTGTTATATAAATATTTATTACGGGTTATTTATTATTATTTAATATTTATTATGGGTAGTGGGGATAAAACACAGAACAGATTTAAAGGGAATATTCAAAATAGCTAACTTTCTTCGATATGATGTCAGTTTTAATACCATGACATCATTAAAACTCTTTTAATGTCAAATCATTTTTTGGTAATAGTATACATGTCTACCAATAATCAAGACTTAGTATCCATGACACATGTATAATTTAAAAATGAAGTAAATGGCCTACCTTATTCCATGAAATTAACGAGTCGAGAAATTAACGCAAATTAAATAAACAATCATGAAATTAACGCGGTTCAATGAAATTATTTTAAAAAAGGCATTTAATTAACGCAGTTGAGCAAGGTTGTTTTCAAAAATGCATTTAACTAAGGCGAATTTGAGAATATGTGACATCACAAGCAAAAATTACGCAACAGTCAAATCCACGGTAGTAAAGCAACCCTCTCTATTACAAGGCGGTTTGGAAATCGAAATAAAACTTTTGTTGTTTGGAAAGACAATGTTAAAAGTTTTGGAAGGAAATGTGCTTTCAGTTAATTAGTATGAAGATGATACGAAAGATATTTTAAAAAAGATCGCTGAAAAGAGAACACCGTTAAGCTATCGTACGATGAGGAGAAAATAGTAGAATTATTGTATTTTTATGTTTTTGGGGCTTTTATATATTACAAAGTCACCAAATTAACAATATTTTAATTAACGAGTCATGAAATTGACAATCTTTAAATTAACACTACATTTAATTAACAGTCATTAAATTAACATGAATTTTGAAAAAACACTTGAAAAAACACGTTAATTTTATGACTCGTTAATTTCATGGAATAAGGTATCTTGGTATGTGTGACATCATTTTGATCTCTGCAACGTCATAAATTAATTAAGTTTGTATTCATTCAAGACATTCTACAACAGTAACAAGTTTTATCACTAAGCATAAGTAGTTTGGAATTTATGTCCTGTGTACACTTTGTGCTCCCTCTGGTTACACAGGCTAAAAAATCCCAAGCATCATAGGGTTACACCCAACTATAATTTAATGGACTTTTTTTAGCATTGAAAACCTTGGTGGGCGTGTAGTAAAAACAAATGGTGTACCACGGGTTGTATGGAAACGTGCTGTAAGAAGTTGCTCTCCTATTGATGGTGAAGTAAGCACAAGATACGAGTATGTTCCATTTTTGGCTGTGTCAAGGGCTTTAGGTAAATATTTTTTTTACACAATTAAAGGCCCATAATAATCGATTGACCTTTTTTCTTTATATATTGTAGTTTGAACGCCATGTGTGAGAAAACTTAAACTAATTAAAAACTTAAATCGTTACTGTGAGTAAGGATGACATGATATTAATATTTCATGCAATTTACTTGCTTAAGCAAAAATATCTAAGCATTAGTTTTAGAATAAAGAAAATTTATTTTATTGCAAATTTTTACAGGTGATGTGTGGAGTTATGACACTGAAAGAAGAGAATTTATTGTATCGCCTGAGCCTGAGATTGAAGATATTGACTTAATTCCGGGACACCATAAGTTTGTTTTGCTTGCTAGTGATGGCCTATGGGGTGTTATGAATGGACAGGATGCAGTTGATATAGTCACGAGATGCGAGAGGTCTTCTTCGAAAAAGCCTAAGCAACGAAACTGCTCCCATACGTGAGTTTTAAGTTCTTTTGGCTTGTTTTTACTTTGAGTTAGCAGTTAGAGTCGTATCAGTTAAGAGGATGTCAATTGGAATTATGTAATGCCGCAATAAACCAATCTATCAATGATATATTCTTTTTTAGTTTAATTAATGAGACGATAAACTTGTGGCATAAAAAGCGTTCAAGAGCTGACAATATTTCTGCAATTGTTGCCTTCCTTGATGATGAGTTTGACGCGTGTTGTGAGCCCTCCACCACCCTAATAAATGAAGATGAGGCAGATACTGATGTTATCTCGGACGTTGATGATGACACACCGCCAATGAGTAAATCCAGTTCTACCTTTTCGTTAGTCAGACAGATTGCATTTCAAGGTGCACACACAATATCACCAAAAGTTTCGCTGGATGATGTATCTGAAAAGTTGAAAACATCCAGCAATGAAATTGCAGCTTCATCTGATCAGGACATAGAGATTTCATCGACGCCAGATGCTTCAGGCAAACGTAAAATCGATGCTCAAGATAATCGATCTGAGAAGAAAGTACGAACCACGTTGGCCGGCACACCATCTGCTATCACTGAAGATAGTCACCAATGCCACATAATAACTGTGTTGAGCTCGGAAAGCCTGTGTGATTTGCAACTAGACGAAGATCTAGGACTCGCTGACGACGAGTCCGATGACTATAACACTACAACGATACGTAACCCATTAAGAAATCCACTTTCAGCGCATGCTTTGCCCCGTGTTGTACGAGCGAAACAGTAAGCTTAGTTTTCCAAAGTAATATAATTTATAGATTTTTTTTTTTTTTTTGAGAAGTATATTCTTATTAAATCTGTTGATTGTGATGATGTGTGCAAATAAGTAAATTGAAATTTTGTGTCCTCATGCCAAACTGTGTAACATTGTGTGTCTTTTTTTTGTGTGTTGCTACATAATTTATTGACAAAAGTGGCTTCTGTGAAAACAAGTGTACATTAATTTATTTTTGACCGCTGCTAATATTTTTGCACGCACTGCTGGAAATTCGATAGAGGAGTAAAATTTTAAAACGTTATATGTCATTGGAGCAAGAGGTATGCTTTCTTGTAATTGGATTCCGTGTCGCTTTGTCATAATTTATTTAATTCTTTACTAAGTATATATTTATTTAATATCTGTATCGATTACACGTGTGTATCTATGCTTTATGGTATTGCCTTTAAAGGCTAGTTTCTACTGTGTTTTTTGTTTATTTTTTAACGAATGTAAACGCAGTGGAGTTACTATTTTATTAAAATAAATTCTGCATGTTTTACTGCAGTGCTTAGTAGCTAATAGTGTATATACTGAATGAATAACTGGCCATGATGTGTCAGGTATTACGTCATAATGTGAATAGATTGTATAAAATAGATTTTAACATTTTAAAACTTTTATGTTACACTCGAATTTGACTGCGAAATTTATATATTTACGCACTTTTTAAGCTGGATTTACACTGTTAATTAAACGGATACCTGGTCATGATAGGATGCCTTTTTTTCGACCTAAATTGCACTAAAAGTCATTTTTACATCATTTCTATCGGAATAGAAAAAATAAGACAGAGTGATCAGCAAGCAATGGAATTGCAGCATTCTTTTATCCTGTTCCGTTTTTTTTGTTTTAAAGTGGAAATCCAGCTTAATGTGTATAATTTAAATCATAAGAATCAAACCTTAGTGTAATTAGGGCTTTAATGAAGCATGGTGTGCATAATGTGAAGAAAAGAGAATATATCTTAAAATATATTTTTGATATGTTTCTGTGTATTAAAATCTAACCGAACTTTTTTTTATCTCTAAGTATGATAATGTGTATTTTACAGAACGGAAAACTTGTTCTGCAAAAACACAGCTACAGTCGTTTTTTGATCAGTTACCTATTCTGCATTTTTGGCTCTAAGAACTTTGTGTCGATTGGTTGATTTGGATAGTGTGATTTGATTACTGTGTACTTTTTTGATTCTTTTGAAAAGAGACTGGAAACTAAGTTGTCTTACCTTATTTGTCAATCTTATTGTACAACTTGCCATTTGTATTGAAATATAATATAGTGCTATTCGAAGGAGAAAATTATCCTCATGTATCATCATGAATATAATAATATATTTCCTTAGATAATTTTGTTATTTTTGACTGAGATTGCACCACCGCCCAACCTGCCGTCTCTTTTTGCATATCAGACGCCAAAACGAACAAAAGTCAATTACTTTAATTGCTGTGATCTGATTGGTTGATCCTCTAATTGTCTCCGTAACTATAAAATAACCCAAGATTGTATCATTGCCCGTGGATGACAGCTGTAGCTGTCGAAACGTAGCCTAGAATAAACTCGCTTGTTCTTGACATGATAGTATCTATATTACTCAATGATATTTGACCAGTTCCCAAATGAGAGACTACGCTTTACAATCACTACTTCTGACACTAGCTTTATGTAAAAATTTGGTTAAGAGCTCGTAACGGATTTGGTACCCATTTTCCTCAAAATGTTTGAACGGCTATAACCCTGGAAAAAAATATTTGGGAAATTGTTTTCAGCTCTTTCTCGAAATAGGTAAACAGTATCACGTGGCCAGTGCTTTGCAGCGTAGCCTGCAAAAGTTCTACTTTGGCAGGGGTTAAGCAACATCGAAATTGCGCTAGTCGAACTTTCCACAATGCCCGCCTTATGGAACAATCCATTCCACCAACTGAAAAGGTCTAAAATATATTGGAATTTGGGCGTGCTGACTGCAGCAAAAATTGCACACTTTAAGATTTTGGATCTAACCAAATAACCTAAGATCCGCTGTAAACATTAAAAAGTGAACTTTATTTTTCCACACTGGAATATAAATCCCCCAATGTACTACAAAACTATCATACCAGATTTGATTAGTGTTTCCACGCCTTCTCAAAACTTCTTGAATTCTTCTCATATCACTACCAACATAGACATACCTGTGTCCCCGTAGCATTAGATGATCTTAATACGATGCAATTTGTTTAATTAAATAAAATTGTTTTCTTTTCCGGGTTGCTGCAGCTTGTAACACTATATTACATCTCTCCGTACACCCTTCTTTACCACACTCTACGTTATTCACAGGAAGCGTTTACATGAGAACGAAGCAAAATTTAGGAGAAGAAAAACTCGACACCGCATGGAAAATGGCGACTATTCACACGGTCTTTCGCTTCGGATAGAATTTTATTTCGGGTCTCGTATTAATGACGTGTCAGATAATTCCATTGAATATAACACATTTTGCTTACCACACTCCGTTTAACAGCACACTACCCCACTTTGTATACCATACTCAGTATACCACACTTTGTAATACTCAGCATACCACACTTCGTATACCATACTTTATCCCTACTTGCTCAGTATGTCTTTGACAAATGCGACACAAGAAAACTGCATCACAGCTATTGGTCATTACTACCTTATACGCTCTTCTATGTCCCAGACTGGTAAGTTACCAACCTCGTCCCCCCCCCCCCCGGCTCTTGTCCTATTTCTTTTTGCCATCCGAGATTATCAAAAAACGATAAGGAGTCTTTTGCACGAGGTTGTTTTGTTACAACTCAGGTGTTGTTCTAGTTTTGTGTTCAATGTGGATATTGGTGTAACGAGTATCGCGATAAAACCATAAAAAAGACGAATTAAAGCCCGCCTAGTACTGACAAAGTTATTGTGTGGTACAGAGGAGAAAGAAGAGAACCTTTACAAAATTCTGGAAAGGTGCAAGCTAAGCAGACATTCTGGGTTGAAAAACCTAGAATTAAACGATGCAGCAATATTGTAATGGACATTTTTTTAGGTCTGTACTCGCAATGGAGCGATGGTATCTTGGGTGATATAGCCAACCATGAACCTCTCGTCCTTACTCTTATTTGCAGGCACAGAGTCACTTAGTACCAGGTTTTCTGCGTTCACTTCTTCCATATTGTATATAGAGACATCACTGTAAAACTCTTTTGCTTTGACGGGCTTAGTTTCAAATTTCTACATGAGCATCATCCTTAATTTAATACTTTTAAGCTTATACAAGTTCGAAAAGAATAAAAAAGAGATTGCGGTAAACGTCTTGTATATAACGGGAAAGAGGATCAACATCCTACCTCGATCGGTGTACAACGGACGTACCCTACCCTGACCCTACTAGTAATCACATATGATAAAAAGACCCACTACACGGGCGTCAAATCTCTATCGCGGCTCCTAGGCAAGGAGACCTCGAAAAAGAGGAGTGCAATGCATTTTTGTCTGAACTGCCTGCAGGGCTTCAACACAGTTGAATCGAGGGATAAGCACTATAGATATTGCAAGGACCACGACTCCGTTAAAATCACGATACCAACAGAGGTTGAAAAATGGCTATACTATAGGGATGGCCAACAACAATTCAAGGTACCCTTTCCTATCTATGCAGACTTCGAGAGTCTGCTAGTCCCGGTAGAGGATGCCAGGGGGGGGGGGGGCAAGACTAAAAAGCTGAACAAGCACGTACCATCTGGATGGTACACCTATAGTACCTTTGCCTATGGGGATGTACCGGACCCCCTAACAGTCTACAGGGGCGAGGACTGTGTAGCCCGCTTCGTTAACCATCTGGAGGATGAGGTAAAACGTCTCTACCATACCTACCCGCAACAACCCATGCTGCCTCTAACAGAAGTCCTAAAAAGAGAACATGATGAGGCATCGAAATGCTATATCTGCCTAAAGCCTTTCGATGACTGTGAGAATAACCGCAAAGTCAGGGACCATTGTCACTATACAGGGCTGTATAGAGGCGCGGCCCATAACAGCTTTAATCTAAAATACAAGATACCTAGCCATATACCCATCATCTTCCACATCCTAAGCGGGTATGACGCGCATCTCTTCATACGGGAATTAGACGAGAAATAATACGACAAATAATACGACACCAAGGACATTGGTTGCATAGTGGAGAATACTGAAAAATATATCAGTTTCAATGTTAAAATCAAGGTACCGCTTGGAGGTATGGGATATGGCGATGATGAGACGTATAAGAAGATTGAGATTCGGTTTATCGATAGCTGTTGGTTCATGCCCTTGGCAAGCAACCTCATTGGTACAAACGTCGCTGGTATGAAGTATCAGCAGTGTGCAGACACCTGTCTAGATTTCCATAGCATAGAAGCCGAATACATGGCAAAATTCTGGTGTAAAAATTGCGACTCAAATACCACGAAACAGCTTAATCGGGACAGGGTAAAGGCAAGCGTACCATCCATGGCAAAGTTCATTGAGAAGGATAATGTCTTCAGGCTACTTCTCAGAAAAGGCGTGTATCCCTATGAGTATATGGATGGATGGCAGCGATTCGAAAAGTTGGAGTTACCCCCAAAGGAGGCTTTCTACAGCAAGTTGAACATGAAGTGTATTAGCGACAATGAGTGTGCATACGCTAAAAGGTATGGAATTGTATTACCCCGGAAGGTGATGCGATTATCACGACATCTACCTGACCACAGACGTCCTGCTATTGGCCGACATTTTGGAAACATTTCGGGATGTCTGTTTGACAAACTACAAGCTTGATCCTGCGCACTTTTACAGCGCACCTGGGCTGGCCTGAAAAGCGGCACTCATGTACACGGGAATTAAGCTAGAGCTCCTCACGGACCCTGATATGCTCCTGATGTTCGAGAATGGTATCCGTGAAGGTATAACCCAGACTGTACACAGGTATGCTAGGGCTAATAACAAGTACATGGGGACCAGTACGATTCAGGGGCTGAATCCTCCTACCTGCAGTACCTCGATGCCAACAACCTATACGGCTGGGCCATGCGTCAAGACCTGCCTACGGATGGCTTCAAATTGGTTTCAAATGTTGAGGCCTACCCGAACGCACGGTGGTCCACAAGATTGAGAAATTGGTGCCGAACTTGGAAGACAAGCGGAAATATGTTGTACACATCAGAGCCCTTCACGAGGCCTTAAAACATAGGCTTGAATTGAGGAGGGTACGTAGGGTCATCCAGTATAACCAGAAACCCTGGCTTAAAGGGTACATCGATCATAACACGAGGCTGAGAACAGCTGCCAACAACGAGTTTGAAAAAGACTTCTATAAGCTGATGAATTTAAGACCATGGAGAATATTAGCAACCACCGTAACATTCAGATGGTCACCAATGAGGACAAGTATATGAAGCTTGTCATGAAGCCGAATTTCAAGGCTGAAAGTCGATTCAGCGAGCACCTCCTAGGCGTTGAAATGGGGAAACCGAGGTCAAGATGAGTAAGCCCGTGTAAATAGGGCAGGCTATATTGGATATGTCAAAGCTGGTTATGTACGAATTCCATTACGACTACATGCAGCCCAAATATGGTTCTAAAATACAGCTCTGTTACATGGACACAGGCAGCTTCGTTTACCATATACGAACAGAGGACTTTTATAGGGATATCGCGCAGGATGTTGAAACACGCTTCGGCACGAGTGCCTATAATCCGGAAGATAATAGGCCTCTCCCCATAGGCAAGAACAAGAAGGTGGTAGGCCTCATGAAGGACGAGTTAAATGGAAAGATCATGACTGAATTCATCACCTTGAGGGCCAAGCTATACACTTACAAGAGCCTTACAAAAGAAGGCGGTGATCGCAAAGCCAACGGCGTAAAGCGATGCGTAACCAAGAAATCCATCACTTTCGACGACTATCGGCGATGCCTGGAAGAGGGCGTTGACGTCTACAAAAGCCAAGTGCTGATTCAGAACAAGGACCATAAGGTATATGCCCAAAAGTTATCGAAGTTAGCCCTTAACTTAAAAATTACAACGCTTGCCCGTGGTCATTATCGCCCAGGGTCTACAGGGGAAAAAAATGGAGGCGTGTTTGTATATTGCTATAATCCTACCCTATGCCATGATCGCTTATGTACTTTTTCGTTATAAATGACTACTAATAAAGATGTCTGATGTCGCACGACTACTTCACAATGCCTCCGCAGAATATGAAAATATTGAAAAGCCTATCGATAAACGCCAGGCTTTGAAAAAGGCCCTACGCAAAGGTAAGAAGCACTTTTTCCCAAAGAAGTGTACAGAAGGGTTTGTCGACAAGGGTCCAGACGAGGCCATCGACAAGGTCCATACCGAACGTAAGCTTCATGAGAAGGGCGAGAAGACTGCAAAAGCGCTGACCACCCACGTGATCAGTCTATATGCAAATTTGATTGGGAGCTTTGTCGACATCGACAATGTAGATGAATTACGTCGAGATATCGAAGAAGATCCTATAATCCGAGACTCTATGACAGATCTTGGTATTCTAGTGTACTGCACCATCCGGAGATGTCTCGCCCCGCTCCTGGTAGCGGGCCATACAGCCCGGCATATGTCTAAGAAAAAGGAGGATGCGGGGACTAGCGAGGAAGAGCCTCTGGTGGTGCTATAATAAAATGAGTGAACAAGAAGGGAAACAAGAGGAGAGGGTCATAACCAAGAAAAACGAGGGTCGTGTTGCTGCCGGCAAGAGACTTGCCGAATGGAACCGGAAGAACAAGGCCAACTTACAGAAGAACGTGGGCAAATGTTCTTCGCCAGATAATCAAGAGCCTGCGACAGGTTCTAGCAAGTCAATGGATGTATACCTTTATGGGGTAGGGAGTTTGGCCGTCCTTGCCATAAGGGTTTGCGTCTGGTACAGATTTGGCAGGGGTGGAAATGAATAGTAGCAAGCTGGCGACTCCGGAGCCCCGGCATGGCAAAACTCAGCCAAATATCGATATTTTCAAATTGCGGTAATAATAAATGACAGCAAGCAACGTAACCCCGAAAGAAAAGGAGATTTTGGATATGCTTTACGAGACAGTCGTGGACCTTGGCTTTACCTTTGTCTATGCCATGGTAGGCAAGAAATTCCTGGTCATAACAAGGCCCTCTACCAAGATGGATACAAACGATGTTGGCGAACTTCGCGGCAGGCAGGGCGAGTCGTTAAATGGCCGTCAAGAAAGGGTGGTTGCAGGCAAGCATAGTCCCAAAACCAAAATGAGCGTATAGTAAAATTTCTATCTCTCGTGGAGAGATAGAAATCAATATGGAGGAGGCCAAACAATGTTCAAAATTCTCAAGATCTCTCCCCTTGCGCCATTTCAAAATGAAGCGTGACGGTCAACCAACAAGTACATGCGTTCACTGCCTCGATAAAAAGAAAATGTCAAAGGAGCGCAAGCGCCTCCCGGCACGTACCCTCTACATGAGGTCATGACTATCTGTAAGGCCCATATTGAGGCGCAGTTCTCTGAGGGGTATACTTGGGAGTTCTACGAATATTTACACGTTCACCACAAGATACCATTAAAGTTCCAGGAGACAGGGAGATCTCTAACGCTTGCCAAGGTTGCCAAAGCATTAAACAAGGCGTATACCTTAATAGTAAATGGAGAACAAGCGCTGTAGAGCGTGCAAGCACATTTTAACCCCAGACAAGTTTAAGATTAGGGGTAGTTCGGGTAGACATTGGAAGCACAGTTTGTGGCTACTCACGCAGTCGTATACTGCCTTGCCTAAAAATTTGTGACGACAGAAGAAGGCCTTGTTTTTATTGTACCCCTCGGAGAGGAGTGACATGGGACAAGCTGATGAAGAGACGAACATGATCTCCAATTGGGATGATATAAAAGCATGCCTGAAAAAGACGTGAGATTGGAGCATCCCAGGACCTGGAAGATCCTTGGGTGAAGTCTTCTGGAATACATTACTATAATAGAAAGATGTCGTCGCAAGTTATGTTTAACGCAAGAGCCATCGAGACTCTATCCAACAATCACAATCAACCTATGTTCAAACGTGCCGATATTGGTAGTTTTTGGTGATCGTTGATATTCCTCATATGTTCTCAGATATTGAGACCACGCCACGCGCCGGAGGGGTTGGGAACCCACTACTAAATGAGGCCCAAAATAGGCATGACGCTTTCGTCACATTGGATCAAGCATTGAAGATTGTGCGTAGGTCAAAAAAGCCTAAAGCAGTGGGCCCAATCAAATGGCTTGCCAGGGCAGGTGTGGAGAAGGCTTCTTTCGGGACCGTCCTTTAAATAGTACAAAACACGACTACCCGCCACAATATGGTTCAACCTGTAAGTATGTTTGCTCCAAAAGGCGTCAGTGGCGCGTCTTTTCGAGTCAGCGTGCTCCTCCCCCGGTTGTAGCAAATACAGGTACAGCCCATCCTCAGGTTGTCAGCAATATCCTCTTCGGGATATTGCTGACAATTTTTGCGAGTGGTATCTCATCCAGCTTAATCGCCTTGTTGGGTTTCATCTCGATCATGGCAGTCTTGGTATTATTGAGACTTTTGACGATAGTGTATAAGTGCTTGACCCAAATGGAGCTAGCCTCCCCAGAGATTAGCTCGACTCTACAAAGGCCGTAAACGATGGTATTTTGTAGTAGCCCATTTAATCTCAAGTCCCTTGTCCTCTAGCAACTTGGTTACATCCGATTTAAACTCAGAACCATTGTCGCACTGGAAGGTTTTTGGGGAGTTTAAAGGTCCTGCTTTGTAGATATCCTTCAACATATCCGCGACTTTGCTAGCCTTTTTGGTGCGCAGAGGTCTCGCTACTTTGTACCTTAAGGCTACATCAATCCCCTGAGAATGTACTTGTAAGTATTGCCATACAACCGATCATGGGGCATGTAGAGTAGATCAATGGACCTCGAATGTGTCGTAGAATCAAGAGCTGCCTGATAAGCCAATGAGTAACCTTCTTTTTCAGGAGACCACTCTCCTTTGCGAGTAATTTGATAGTCTTACGCTCGACCCAGAGATGTTCTGGCATATAGTAAATTTGGCCTAAATTTTCAGCCTCCTCCTCGGTAACGATATGTGATGCTTTTGACATGTCTTTTATTTATACATGTTAAAAACGCGTTCTTACAAATACTTGTAAGCCGCAAATCCTAGCAGGGACAATGAGCCAACAACGAATGCCAATTCCCTATCCTGTTGCTCCTTTGAAGGGGTGTAAAACTCTTTCAATTGCGGGCCTTCTCACTTGAGACGATGAAGTATTTGTACATATCGTCATCGAGCTCACGAAGGCTTTTGCCAGCTTTTAGTTTCATCTCCCTTTGCTTGGCGAACCTATCGTGCTTATCTTGCCGTTTCCTAATCCACTCTGCCTAAGCTGCATTAAGCTTTTCAACTGCCACGTCATGACGTCTTCGTTCCGCCGCGCCGTGTACCAAGAGCTTGCTAAATAGGAAGTTGGCCCCACTAAAGACCAATGCATTTATCGCGGCGCCGGCGACGATAATAGCGATCGTAGCCATGTCTCTTTATTTCAGTGGACCACATTATGAAACCCGCCATCTAAGATATTCAGCTGAGCATCTTTGAGCAGGTATACATAGCTCAAAAATCCCCAGTTCCGTCGGCTTTCTTGGGCATATGGATGGTAATGCTGTCACTTAGACGTTGTAGGGGTCGTCGGGAGAGGCTCAAAAATCAATAAACAGCGCATATCTCTCGTTGAAAAACTGGCCAATCATGACGTTACTATCGTGGGCACCAAAAATGTTAACAATCTGCTTCAGATGGTCTTTTGAAAGCATCGCGTGACTGTACAGCTCATTGGGCTCCCCCTCCATCGTGACGCTGATCTTCTTAATTTTTGGATTGTAAAAGACCTTGTTGATGCCTGAATAGGGCTTCACTTTCCCAGAGTCTACGAACAATAGCAAGACGCCCTTGAGGCTTTTCGCGGGGGTATCAATCTGAAGGTTATATGAGGTATCCTGCTTCCTCATAGTGACTATCTTACTACGGAGTATGCGTTCGTAGGGCAGGGCCAATCTTGCATACCGTGACATCATAGCGCTTGCCAGGCCTTCATGGGTGATCTTGTCAAATTCAAGCTTGATATTGGTAATATTATATGCAGCGTCAGCTGCCTTGGCTGCCGTAGATCCTGAGGCTGCCGTCCCTGCATCTTTGATCACGTCACCATAGGCCGGAAATGTAGGGCGAATTGGAGGCGGTCATGTAAACCCGCCGGATACAACGGCAAATCTCTTGCCCAGGGGTATGCAAAATGTTTTACCGTACGCCGCGGCAATGGCCTTCTCTTCATCCGTCCCAACGTGATCACTAGCCTTGACCTGTAAGGCCATGATGGTCCCGTCGTTCAGGTTTATGACGTCTAGAATGAGGCTGTTATCACGATCGAACTTGGGTAGTCACAAATCCCGGTACACTGCCAGGATATTGTAGTTGCTAATATTCTGTACTTCGTTGCCATCCAACGTAATGCGTAGATTCTTCACCAGGCTTTTACCAATGTTGCTGACAATGGTACGTTTCGTATTGGTCCCCGGCAACGTCAGATCAAATAAGAGCTTGAGACTCCCTGGGAAAATGACATCATTCTGCCCCATGTTTGGGATATCCACATAGAGGTCATCATTCTGGTTGATGGTTGAGAAGATGTGGCTTACCTGAACCCTCTGTTTCCGGCCCTTGATACCAAAAAGCTGCTTCGTTTATGCGTAGGAGTCCAGCGTCGTTCCGAATACGTTACTCATCTCTTATAATAATACGGAGAGTGTGTCCGTCTGTCTGTGACAGGCAAAGTGGATGTGTTCATTTTCCTTTGATGTAGCCGAAATTTGCTTTGAAGTCTCCGAAAAAGTTATATCCATTTTGCCAGCGGGTTTACTTTGTTTACATCACGTGATCTAAATGAAGCAACTTGATTTGCTGAAAAAATTTTAACGGCTAACTCCCGAAAAATGGTAACCCTCGACACAAAAGCAACAACAAGAAAACAGCCCCTTCGTCCTAAAAAATTGCAAAAAGTAATTCAGAGAAAGAAAAGTCCAAGAAATTAAGTTAGAAGTGGTAGCTAGAGCTAGAAGTAAAGTAGTAAAGTTAGAAGAAGAAAATAGAAGCTAGAGGTTGAAGTGGATTTGAAATCACAAATAGTAAGAACTTTGATGTTTTTAGACGTTTAGTTTTTATGTCACTGGAGCAAGCAGACTCGCATTTTCCAAGAAAAGCCTCAAATTCTTGAAGTTTCATATTTTAGCGCTTTTTTAAAAACAAACCTAGCCACCATATTTGTTTATGTTTTTGTTGCATAATTAATGTTCCCCTGGTGCGTAACTAATGTGTTTGTCCTAAAATTCAAAATGCTACATAAAGCTGTTAGCTGACTAACAAACGGAAAACTTTGGTTTGTTGAACTTACTGATCACTGTAATGTTATTATTTTTACATTACTATTGTTTCTCTTTATATGTGTTTTACTAAGCATAAATAGCTAGCTTTAGTTTTAGCTAAGTGTTCCCAGTTTAAGTATATATAACTGGGGGTCTTAGCTACTGTTAGCTAGCTAATGTTGTCCTCCATGGGCTAGCTCTAACCTATGACTTATATTGTTATTCCTCTTTTTTAATTATCTATAGCTAGCTACCTTAGTTTCCAAACTTCTTTTCTTTTATGAGCACAAATTATGTTGTAACAAGCTAGCTAGCTACCTACCTACAAAATCTTTAAAGACTTGAACTTTTGCAGATGTATTTTATATTTCTTTTTGCATTTCCTGTAAACTTTACAAAGGGACCATGTGCAATATGACAAGTGGAATATTTTTTCTCTCCACAATTTAAAGCGTGTGTGTTAAGTTATTTTTTATTGTTTTGTTTCTGACATCCTGTTTAACTTTCGTCAGCCTACATGTAAAATGCCAGGTTATTTTTACAGGGGGGTGTAGCTAGACATTTGATTGGAAATTTACATGGGTTTTTGACTTTATTTTAATTTATGAGAGGATGGTCGTTCGGTTCGGAAAGGTTGTTCGTGTTTTTGTTTGTGTTGCAAACTGCTGTTTTTTAAAATTTTCTGTAAACTTTTGTGGGAAAAAGACCACATGCAATATACTGAAAGCACAAATTTTGTAGAATTGGCCTCCACTAAAGGCTGTTGTGTAAGCTAATGGCTTTTTCATAGTTCGTATTATAAACTTTTGTTGGAGAGAACTAAACTGTATGTGATGTCATTTTTGCTGGAAGAAAATTCCATTGTTTCACGTTTTTGTTAAGAATTTTATAATTGTGGTAATATATAACTGTTTTTGGTGATGATGAAAAAACTTTTTTGTTTTTTATATTTTATGAAATGCCTGATTTTTCTATAATTTGATGTGTTTCATAACCTTTTTGTGGAAGATTTATGGGCAATAGCAATATAGAACATGCTAAATGAACTGATTTTTGTTGATTTGGATGTGCTCCTCAAAAACCGAGCTGTTTTACATTTTGTGTTAACTTGTGTGAGGACGGACCGTATATACACTCTGTTTTCCAAAAGTAATATCTTTGTTGATTCAAATTTACTCCTTATTTATTTTTGACATTCACGTTTAAAATGGTTGGTAAAGGTAACTACAGATCATCATACAAAGGAAAATTTTTTTGTGTTCTTAACCTGTTAATTTTTACAATTTGTGTATATTTTTGGGAAACAGGATAGTATGTAATTGAATAAATGTTTTCCAGATAAAAATTTGATGTTTTTTGACACTTCTGATTGAAATATTAAAGGTTTTCAACGAAGTAAATATTTGAGATGTGTTATTTCTGACTTTATTATTATTGTTAGTGTTGTACTTGATTCTAACATTATTTTGATTAGTGTTTCAAGCTCTACACATAATCTTTGTTGATTCAAGTTTATTCTTTGCTCATTGATTTTTTGACTTTATGTTTAAAATTGTTGGTAAAGGGCAGTGCGGAACTAAAAGAGAAAATTTTTGTGTTCTTAACTGGTTGATTTTTACATTTTGTGTAAATTTTTGTGGGAGAGGATGGTAATGCAACTAAAATGACTGACTTTTCTAGATTTAAATTTTATGTTTTCCAAACTACGGCTTTTTCATATTTTTGTATAAGCGTAAGAGAAAAACAATATTTAAAATGTGTAAAAAACTTATTTTTGCTAACTCTTGAAGGCCTCCTTTTTGACACTTCAGAATAAAATACTGAGGGTTTTCAACATAATCACTTATAAGATGTAAATATTTGAGATGCGTTATTTTTGAAATTGTTATTATCCGTGTTGTGACTGTTGGTGTTGTAACTGTCGGTCTTCTTACTGTCGGTTTTGTGAGTTTAGTGTTGTGAGTGTCGATGTTGTGAGTGTCGTTGTTGTATATAACTTTTTATCAACTAGATTTTACACCTTGCAGGCTGTTCTTTTTTATTTTGTGTAAGATTTGTGTGGAGGATTTAATGTGATTTGATATTTGACATTTTGTGTAAAATTTTAAGAACATTTTTTTGTATATACACTGCTGACGTCAGAAAAACATCTAAAAGAACCTATTTTCCCATTGCCCTTCTGCCTAAGTGGATTTCTCCACGGGCCTTATCGACTAGTTTTAATATATAAGGAGGAAATCTTCTAATAAAATGCCGATTAATCCAGTATATGAACCAGATCTTGTGGAGGAGGAGGAGGATAAGGGTTGTGGGAAGGATGATAAACCAGCGTACCATCAACAACTCCCTGGAACACCGGGAACGTCAACGTCAGGAAAACAACGGCAGGGAGGTGAACTTGATAGAATGATGAAAAATAAGCTAAAAAAAGAGGTAAGCGATTTTTACAGGGATCTTATTAATAATAACTGGAACCTGGGGCCTCTGGATGAAACCAGGATAGATATAAACGTAATTCAAAAATTTAAGGATTACGAAGATGTATGGGGTCGGGTTCCTAGAATTAAGTACATTAAAAAAATATGGCCTTACGGCTCAAGATGTTCGAGATATGGGCTTTACCAACTATGTCACTACACCCAACAAAATGGAAGCGGTCTAGAAACTTGCGCTAGAGGTTGATGATATTGTTAGGGAGCGTGAAGAGGAGGACCCGGGTGAGATCATTCAGATGGGAAAGTTAGATAATATCAAGAAAGTTATACATGATGCGGAAACCCTTACAAAAGAAACTTCATTCACTAAATTCACCGAACGTGAATGAAATGGACTTAACCTCGAACATTAAAAGCCTAAGAAATAAGATAATTTCGTATGACAGCGAGATTAATAAGGCAGAAGCCAGGCTGGAACGGCTCAAGGATCAGGAAGATGGGGCATACGATGGTGAGATTTCTGAACTTGATAAAAAAATAAAAGAAAAGCTTGAGAAGAACATTAAAGGTATCGAGGATGAAAGGAATGCCTTACAGGAAAAGGTGAAAGAACTCAAACGTGGTCTGACCATAGTGAGTATCGTCTCCGCTATCGGTCTACTGGTTTCCACCATTGTACTCGCCGTTACAGGAGGTTCAGCCGCGGCAGATGCTGCAGGAGATAGTGCCACGGATGGGGCTGGGAAAGGGTTTGTAGAAAAGCAGCTTGAAAGGCTTGGAAGGTTCTTGAAATATCTAGCAGGTAAGGCAGGTGCCGCATTACCCGGGATTATTGGTACAGTTGTATCCTTCTTTCTGAGAGTAGCGTCAACCATCGTCGAGTATGCAGCTAAGCACCTGTACATGGCCATCGCGGCAGCCTCTGGTTTTGTCGTGCTCTATGTTGGAAAGAGGAAATAAGCCTATTTAAACCAGATGTAGGCAATGATGATCACAACCCCTGCCGTGATTAATGCGGCTTGGTAACCTCGTGTTGATTTTGTGGGGGTTGTTCAGGTATAGAAGGTGGTATGGTATGTTTTGGAGGTGTAGGTGGTATAGCCTGTATAGTATGATCTGGAGGTGATTTGATAGTATGCTTAGGAGGTGGTTTGATAGTATGCTTGGGAGGTGTGGTATGTATAGGTAGAGTAGTATGCTTTAGAGGTGTAGTATGTATAGGTGTTTTGATAGTATGCTTGGGAGGTGCGGCTGCCGTATGCCTCACAATAGGCTTGTTATTCACATCAACCTGTACCCCTACATTTACATTGGCAGGTGCGATCAAAATATTGTTATTATACCCTACAATCTTGCCTATGCGCAGGTTCATATCAGAGGGCAACAAATACACGCCGGGCATGACGGCAAAGGTTACTGGAGTCCGGGCATATTGAAGCACCTTCTGGAATTCAGGGATGTCATGGCCCACGTTCTCCTAGCGTTGGATCATGGCTTCAAATTTATGCAATAGAATCTGCCTTGCTGTGTAGTTGTCTGCACCAGAGCCGATTAAAGATGCCTTGGCACTCGGCTGCAACCCCAGTAACAGGACCACGTAAACCCGGATACTTTCACTTAGCTAGGTCAGGCCCTCTGATGTCAGGACTTGACTTGTGGGAATGATAAACTTGGCTAAGTTGCAGTCGACCTGTGGTCACCAACAGCCATTCGTCAACGATGATATTACAGCTTTAAACTTGTACAAGGCATTAGCATCTGCACCGTATTCGCGACATACCTGCGCATATCCTGAGATGGAATAAGGTTTTTTATACTGAGAAAACCTATCATGATATGGCATGAGTACCTTCATTCTTGCCAGGATGCGGCAAATGTGGTAATAGACATGGAATTTAAAGATCGAGTTGACAAGGGGTATGGAGCCCGTCAGATGATTGGCAGATATGTCTAATGCCGTGTTTGCGCAGTGGGTAAATTAACCTGGATATTCCAGTAGCCCAACGCTTGTCCTGTCCAACCCACCCAAACAGGGTTATTCAGCAAATTAGTTGGTATCTTGATGGCGTACTTGGTAAACTTGGGGAATACCACCTCAATGTGCGAGTCTGTAGGCACGTACAGACCCTGATGGTCCAAGTTGGTTACACCAAGTGCCCATTCTCCCCTGTTACCTTTGTACTTTGCCCTGGGGTTGTATGAATACATGTTCAAGAAAGAAAGGATGAGGCAACTGCACAACCTGAGTATAAGCCCTAATTTGTATACATTTTATAGGCCTACAAGGCCTATAAAATTTATGTTTTTTAATCCTCACTCAGCAACCATTCCTTTTTGAAGTCCTTATATTGGCATTCCGTAAAATGTACCTGAGGGTAGTAGTTTTTACCTTGCACATACACCGATAAAATAGCCAGGATGGCACTGGCTTGGCATGGCTCATCGTAGGGTACTGGCATACCGAGGAATTTAGTCGTGATCGCGTCGTTGTAGTATTTAAGCTTGGCGTTCACTAAGCAGTCCTTTTTCACTGCTCTGTCGTCAATTGCTCGGATATCAACTCCCCAATCTTGAGCCAGATTTGACGATACTTCGCAACCCAAACGGGGTACTTTTCAAAATCAAGACTCATTGCTGGTACTGCATTAGCAGTTTACCGGGTGACTCCATGTGGGGACCAGATTTTTGGTGTTTTTACCCTGAGGGCTACTACGAGGTCTCGTGTATGGTACCCTACTATATACCCTTGATCCTTACCTCCGTTAGCAGGAATGGGATCTGATACTATCAGGTAGTCAACGTTGATATTGCTGATGTCTGTAAAAGTAGCAGCAAATGAGTAGAATAATTTAGGGTTGAAAAGCTTATTCTCAAATCGTAGCATCTTGCGTTATTGAAAGTTTAAACGACATCAGAGAATTGCATGTCATTGTACATACGCAGCCACACCCATTATATGTGATATATTCGTGATAGCAGTACCAGCACAACATTTTACCACTTACCACAAACCTGCGGCCACAGGTGCACCTGTCGTACGCATCGAGTACCCTTTCACAATCTTTACAGTGCTCCATTTATTCTATAGTCTTCAAGACGATCCTCTAGGCCTTTAATCTTCCGGTCATTCTCCTTCTCCCTCTCTGATTCTTGTACCAATGCCAGGGCCATAAGCGGGAGGGAAATACCAATACCGGCCATAAAGGTCATGAATGCTGCGGTTCCAAAAATATCAAATTTTGATTGCTGACAGTTGACGCACACTTATTATAGTAGTATTTTTATAACATCTCTTATACTGCGCATGCGTTGATTTTTAGGGAATTCCCCCTTTCTACTCATTTGCTGCATACTTTGATGTGTGCGTAGACTATTAGTGAATTGCGCTAGAATTTGTTAACTCGTTTTTGTATGATTTTTGATGACGTCACTGCACTGCATGGATTATTAGGGACACTGCCTTGCTATGCACTGATTATTAGGGAATAACCCTTGATAGACATTGATTATTAGGGAATAACCATGGCTAAGCACTGCATGGTCTTGGATGGTACCGGTAAACGGGGATCAGTTGTGCTTGACTGTGACGTGCGCGTGCGCGTATGCGCGACTGCGCCAGAAGGAACATTTTCCTATCTCTAATGTTTTTAACCTGAAATCCCATCCTAATATTCTAATAAATCATATTCTTATAAAACAGCGTGTTGTCAAACCTCATCTTAGAGATGAGGTCTGCGATAGAGCACAGCTTAGACTCTGAGAGCAGCCTTATGACAATCTAAAGACATTCTCAAACTTTCTACCATCCGAAGGACACTGCTTCTAATCATTCTGTTGGGATGATAAGCGGTAGTTGGAGATACTTGTGCGTTTGTACAGTTCCTCATGTTATCCTGATGTGAACATTTTTCAACCTGCATGCTCAGGTACCCCTATAGCCTCTCTGACTATAGTCCGTAAATATCATTGTCAAGCAAATAGACTATGGTTTTCCATCGGCTTCCTTGTGGATGGATCTAGTATAATATAGACCATTCATAAAAAGACGCAGTTTCCTCTTTTTTTCGTTCCCTGCTTCTCGGATAGTGAAATCATTGTTGATGAGTAAGTTACACCATGCAGGTCTAACGCTTATAGACATGATAAAAATACTTCAAAGACTGTAGGTTTGTCATCTATAATGTAAAGTTGCCTCACTGCTTTTTCATGCTCCTTTATACAAATGAATGTCCCCTAAAACGAAAGGGGCAATACAAAAGTCCAACTGCGGCGAATGGCCTCTTGGTATTACTGTCTTCGAGACATCTGTGCGATTCTGCGCGAGTTACTTGGCAAGCTGAGCAGGTACTAGAATAATGGCAGAGTCAGGTCAACTTTGCAGTGCATTGACAGCTTTTGGCATCTTTGACATCTTTACCAACTATTGATAGTCCATGTCTACTGCCATATTCAATGCATAATTGGAAAAATGGAAGTGCCTTTACACTTCGACAATAGTTTTATCCAATACAAGATTTCTTACTTCACGGTAGGATTTGTCCAAGTGTGTGACGGGTATGGAGACTTGATATTGGTGCCTCGGGAATCAACGGCCATTCTGACTACATATTGAAGTTGATATTGGGAGAATCACCACACCTACAAGCCGAAGAATTACCTCTAAAGGCTTCATTAATCTAAGGAAAAAGTGTAAGAGCATACGCTGTGTTCATCTGCGGCTCTCATACAAAGGCAAAATCCTCACTAATTGGTTCATTAGGATATAACTACACATGTAAACAAATTTTACTACAAAACTTTAAAGCGATTGTGTTCACAGTAGGGGAAGTTGGTAAGCATATAACCAATTTTCAAAAGACTTTGCAGCATGCGGTAAGCCCTTATGAATATTTTTGTCATGTTGAGTGTATATATGCTACCATTATGAACATCCACATCGGAAAAATCTATGACTATTACAACATCTTTTTTTTATTTATTATATATATTTCGCCAGTATAAAAGTATGCATACATATAAATTACAATGCTAGTTGGCATATAATAACGGCAGGAGCAAGTAAAAGACACAACGTGTCTTATCATCGAGCCCCTAGTGTTGCGCTTCTATAATAATACTTATGAAGTATACTTTCCTATATTTACAAGAGTAATGTTTTCTCTCACTCTCACTCTCAGTTTTTTTTATGTGTTACACTATCTATTCTAACAATAATTTCTTTTGTCGATAACTGTTCCCAGTAACTTAACTTTTGTTACTTTTTTAAAAGAGATAAATGTATCAATATGCTCCGTATTTTCATTTAAGAATGAATTCCATATAACGGGACCTCTGTGTCGAATGGAAAAAGTAGTAGATTTAAGAATGGTTTATGGAATAATAAAATTACTTTTTGCATACCTGGTATTGTACCTATGCTTGATATTGGAAAATTGATTTGTGAAAATTGTAGGTACCAATCCATGTTTAACTTTAAACATGAACTGGAGAACTTGGTGCACGTTCAATTGAAAAATATTCAGTACTCCAAGTTTATGGAGAATTGGTTGCGAGGGTGTGTATCTGTTCACTCCAAATATTATTCTACAAGCATGTTTTCGTTTATTATATAATTTATGTAGTTTAGTTTGGTTAGTGCTACCCCATGCAATGTTAGCTATGTATGAATGAAAAATGCAAATCACGTAAGCAACGAACATTCAAGTATGGTTTCGCTTTATATAGGACTCCAATATTTTTCGCTATTTTATTTTCTAAAATGTTGATATGATCTCTCCATGATAAAGTTTCATCAAGATAGACTCCCAAGAATTTTACATGTTCTTTTCACATTAATGTCATTCAGTTTTAAACATGGCATCTTCAGGGGGGGGATTATCAATTTTAGATGGCTTAGAAAAAAGAGCGTAATTAGTTTTATTTATATTCAGGGAAAGTTTATTTGCTTTGAACCATTCTGCAACATATTTTAGTTCTTGGTTTACTGTATCAAAGACAATTTTTATGTTGCTATGTGAATAAAATAAGTTAGTATCATCAGCGAATAAAATGAAATTAAGAAATTTGTGACGAACAATGTTTATCGTTAATATAAATTAATAAAAGAAGTGGTCCCAGAATAGAGCCTTGCGAAACGCCACATCTTATAAGTTTCAGGTCAGTAGATTCAGTTCCATACGATATACATTGTTTTCTGTTGGTTAAGTAATCTTTAAACCAATCGAGTTTGTTATTTCGAATTCCATAGAATTTAAGTTTTGATAGTAAAATATCATGTTTTACTGTGTCAAAAGCCTTAGAAAGATCGATGAATATTCCGAGTGATAAAAAAATTTCATTAAAGCCATTTGTGATCTTACTTACTAGTTCCAATACAGCGTGATCTGTGGAATGTTTTTCTTAAAAACCAAATTGTTTAGCATGTAGAATGTTTTTGTCAGTAAAATGTTTGTATATTTTATTATACATAATTCGTTCTAACATTTTTGAAAAGCATGGCAAAACAGAAATTGGTCTATAGTTAGAAACTTCAGATTCATCACCCGCTTTGAAAATAGGTGTTACTTTGGCAATTTTTAATTCGTCAGGACATCTACCCCTTTTTAGGGGTAAATAAATAATATGAAAAAGAGGCTCCTCGATAATATCAAAAATACCTTTCACAACATTTACGTTCATTTCGTCAATCCCTGCACTTTTATTAATTTTTAAACTGTTGAACGCGTTTCGTAGTTCTTGACGGGTTAAGCTAGAATGTTTCATAACTGGATATGTGTCGCTTAAGTAGAATTCAAATAACATGGAACTTGGCGGAATTTTTTCTGCTAACGTTGTGACGACATTCACAAAGAAATCATTTAACTGATTTTCAACGGCTGTTCGATCAGAGCATAGTTCTCCATTTATTTTTAATTGTTGGTGGCTATGTGATGCGTTATACTTACCTATAATATCTTTTATGATTCCCCATATTTTCTTAGCATTCCCCTTTGTAAGTAATAGTTTATGCTCAAAATGTTTTTTCTTTGAGAGGTTTTTTACTTTTTCAAAAAGGTTTTGTATTTTTTATAATTGATTTCGTTTTTTTGTAACTTTTATTTTTTAAAAATTTCTCATACAATTATTGTTTTTTCTTGGATGACTTGAGTAGCCCGGTTGTCATCCACGGACTTTGTGTTTCTTGTCTTCATACTCACCTCAGTTACCGGAAAGGCTTTATTATAGGCTTCTTTCAAAAGTTGCAGAAATGCAAAGTATGCGTCTCCTGGGTCGTCCTTTTCAGTAATAAATTGCCAGTTTATTTTTTGTAAGAGATTTTTAAATTTTGCTATGGAAAGATCAGTAATAATTCGTTTGGTTATACTTTTCTAAGGAACAGCAGCTGGGTTATGGATACTGTTTGCCACTAAGAATGTGGGAAAATGGTCAGATATATCGGTTTTTATTATCCCACTGTCAATTTCAGTATCTGGGAAAAATTATTTGTTATCAATTACTGTTGCAATTAAGTAATTCTGAAGGAGAGCATTTACGAAGCACTTAACTTTATTATTTGATGGATAATCAAGTAGATTGAGGTTATAAGGTCGCCCGCTATATAAATGTGTTTATTTGAATGATTAATTTTTGAAATATGTGACTCAGGATCTTTAAAGGTTTCAAAATTACTAGCTGGTGGTCTATACATGGTAGTAATTATTTTCTTTTTTTCTTTCTTGTTTAAAAGTTCTATTGTCATGGACATTCATTATCGTTTATACTCAACTCATTACGTAAATTATAATTTATTGAATTGTGAACAAAGACACATGCACCCCCACCGGTACCGCGTTGTTGAGCAGCACGCGGTTGATGCATAGAGACATAATTAGGAATTGTTAAATTTGAATCATGTTCTGCATCCCTACTTTGGCACCAGGTTTCTGTAATGCAAATGATTTTGCAATAGAAATTAAGTTCGTTGAGCATAGATTTCAAATTTTCAATTTTTTTTATGCTTCTTATATTTACATTAAGCAGAGAAAATGTTTTACTTTGCAAAGTATGAAAATGTGTTTTGGCCTCAGCTATAGTAAAGCATTGAGTTTCAATTTTGTTATTATGAAAAAAATTCGCGCCTGGATCGTTAGAATTACTCAAAGTTATGTTTTCATTATTATCAGAAATATTAAATGTTAGGTTGTCACCCATATTATTTTTTGTAAAACGTTCAATAAAATAGTACTAAACAAATTTGTATATATAAATAATTATTTAGTGTTCTCACCATTATAACTGGACGAAACAGGTTTCAATTTAACAATCCGATCGTACTTTATACCAACACGTTCTCCCTTTTCTCTCCTTTTTATCTCTTTGAATAGATCTTTTCTTATTTTCATTGTTGCCGGCGAGAAATCTTCGTTGATGTAGATGCTTGTTCCTTTTAGATTTTTTGCAACCTTTAGAATACGTCCCTTGTCCTAATAACTCAGCAGCTTCATCACGAACGTTCTTGTTCTTCCTTTATTTCTTCTTCCTGTTCGATGCGCGCGTTCTATTTGTACGCCTTCAACTTGCAATTTTTCCTGTAGTACTCTCTGGACCTTTTCTTCCACGTCATCCCATGTCTCACTTGCATTGTTCTTTCACTCCATCTATTCTTAAGTTTTTTCTTCTGCATCTATCCTCCAGCACTCTCATTTTATCTTCAACTTCATCAAGGTAACCGTCAATGTCCGTATCCAACCTGTCATTCAAATCCTTAATTTTGCTTTCCGTAAATCATGTCATGGAGGTGGATATAAATGTAATCAGGGTTAAAAAGAAGAAAACACAGGCAACTCACGCAGAAGTTCATTCTCACCACGGGCAATAGCAATGTCAAGGTGCCATGGGACAGCGAAACCGAGGATAACACTTCCAAGCCCTGGCCTACCAGCAAACGAGACAAAGAGCAGAGAAATACGAGAGTAAGACAAGGCTGTGTTGGTCACAACAGTAGTACTGCTATTCTAGCATATATATGAATGATATGCGCAAGTAAGGTTCTGCGTTATACTATTACATTGAAAGCGAACCCACATTATCAATAACGAGGGTCACAGTAGCAGCAACCTTAAGATACAGGTGCGTTCTTTTACCTCCACAACCTCTGCAGCAGTGCGGAGGAAGAAAGTCACAACACTCCCAGTTATACCAGGCAATTCCGCACCTGCTTCACCCGCAAGCCACCTTAAAATAATTGCAACTCTATCAAACAGTTTTTACACTAAACTCTACGCACTACCATTAGCGCACATTTGGCGCCACGGCACCCCATGTAACTGCCAGCACAATTAAGGAAACTAGCATCCCGCCGTAACTATAGCACCTATTTTTATTCAATGCTCCTTAGGCAGGATCTTTAGCTTTTTAGTTGTCGTCTTCTTGAACGCCTCTTTAATCGAGTAAAGCTGGTTCTCTAGTCTGACGAGAGCAATTCATGAGCTTTACGTGCTGCCTCCTAGTCTGCTCACTTCTGATTTGTCCAATTGCTATCTTTCCTCGTAGAGGTTTCGAGTTCTCGCGCAGTTTGCAGTTTCCAATCTCACGCTTAGTAAAGCCGCCTATAAAATTCTAGCGATTGCGAAGTCCTGCAAGGAGTCAAGGAAACAGATAATAAAATAGAGAAACGTTTATCATATGCTGCCCAAAGTCGCGGGTGAAACATTTTCATTAAAATAACATTTTTTCTCCACAATTTTCCTTTTCAGGTATTGGTTACAATATTGGAAAAATAAAAACAATTTCCGATTATAATAAGATATATTTCAATATTAGCTAGCACTGCTATATACAAAAAAATAGTCGCGTCAGTAAGCACGCTTGTAAAATATGAATGGCTCTCAAAGAAATGGAACGGTTAAAAATAATAAATTCACTCTTTCACAGAGAAATAATGTTAAAAATGACACCAGAGTGGCCAGCAAACTAAAAAAATCTTTCAGCAGTTTAAAAATGTTTTTAGTCAATTTTACAGGATGTCCACTAATTGTTGAAAGATGTGTTTTTATATAAACTTTTTCTAGGCCAAACCAAATTCCACCAATTTTGAAATAATTTGTGGCCATCCTGTTTTACCATTTGAAAATCAAACTTTTAATGCTTTTAGAGATATCCAGAACTGGCCACCCCTGGTACATATACGGTATCCTAAAAAAAAAAAACTTTCCAAAAAGCGATAAAAAAGAAAAATCCCACAGAATCTTTCTTTGAATTTGTCATCCATGCATAAACGAGCTTGTGGAGTAAAATCGAGTTCACAATTCATAAAAATACCAAAAAACAAATAAAAAAACCCAGCAACATAGAACACATACGTTCGTTCGCTCATGTTCGTTTGAACGAAAGAAACAGACCCTAGTAGATGAAAATAGAACCAATTGTCAATTACTGTTTATAATTGACACTTCTACTACCAGGTATCTCTCTTTAGTACAAAAAATACTATATTGTTATTAATTCCAGTCAGTCTCTCGACTTTGCCATTAGAACGAAACAGAACTGTAAACAAGCCATCCAAAACTTTATAAAGCAGCAGCTACATGCTCACTAAAATAACAACACCACTTTGCAAAATGCACCACACTTTCCAACCTCATTAAATTTTGCCACCCGTTAATATTTATATACCAACTTTGTCAACTATATAAATACACAAATTCAATGTTAATTTTGATAAAAAAAGCTAAAATTAGTGCCTACCCAATGTTGAGCATTCTAAAACAACGAGTATCGATTTTAAGTGCAAATCAAGGGTTTTTAATTTTTTTAAAAAAATACAACTTCTGTAAACTCTTTTAATTTAGAAACCACAAATCCTTTAAAAAACTTTTCTCGTGTTTTTAACGATTTTTGAAAATATTTTAATAAAATTTCCAAATAGCGAAAATTTGGACGTTAGTAAAGGCCATGTTTGACTAAATTTCAAAAAAAACAAAAAAATAAAGCAGAAAAAATACATTCCTAGGTCATCAGAAAACCTGCAAATAAGTCCCACTTTAAAATGAGTTGCGAAGCACACATCAGAAGAAGTTCCCAAATAAAATACAATATATCATATTTGTATATCTGTACACGCTTAACACCTAAAAAAAGGGAATATAAACGATATATAAATTTGGAAAATTTATATTTTTTTAATTTTATATTGAAGACCTTTCAAGTGAACCAAGTGTTTTCGAGATTTTCTAGTAACCAGTAAATTTTCCAACGCATACTATGACAATTCTTGAAACGATGAGATTTTATAGTCCTTCTTTTTTCTAAAAACTTTGTGACTTGAAAAACTGCAGACCGTCTCGATCAAAACACAAGAAACCAAAAATTAAAATTCCAAATTGAAAGGAATAATAGGAAGGTCCTATATAAATTAATAATAAAAATCTGAACACTATATGTATATATGTATATAATATTACGATTTATCCAACAAAAAACTAAACTTCACTCCATCCAACTAGTCCCCAACTTTCCAGTTCCTTGTTCACACATACCTCCTAAAAAAAGACAGCAACTTTACAAACGATAGCTTAAGACTGGACATGGATTTTTTTTTAGAAAGTTAAACTAGTTTAATCTGGAGTTTAAACACAACCCGTAAACTATCTTGGGCATGTTTCCAAATTGAATTTAACAGACTCAAAGAAGCATGTTTATCAGACCCATGTTAGTATTTTATTAGCAAAAATTTTCGCGCAATAGCAACATAAATAAATATATTCAATTCCACTACAAATTACAGGATAAAAACAGTCCAATTTAGGGTGTTCAACAAAATATAGATGTGAAGTGTATGATCATATCTTCTGTACTAAATTTCGCACGATAAATTATTTTTATACGCAAATGCGCGAAACTAAGTACACACGGAAATTATTACGAATAAGGTTAATACATAATAGTTAATTTTATAAGCCGAGCGCACAGCTGGCCCTTGTGGACTTGTGCCATAGATTTAACAAATAATAAGAAGTCCTGTAGGCTGCTCTATGTTCTTTTGAATGATGTAAAATATCCAAAGCACATGCATCACCACTAAATTAAATAAACAAACGAACACGAAATAAAAAAATGGTATATCTTACCCTTTGATTCTCTTCATCATAGTAATAGATTTCGACACGTTCAACGCTGTTTTCGTTTGTTTTGCAAGCTGCTTGAAGAACCCTTCCCTCCACGAGCTGACCAAATACGTTGGTTGCTGCATATGGATATTCAACATCATCTAAAAATTTCAAATAAAATTTCTTGAATTTCAACAATAGGCTTAGAGTAAATAGGTTCCTTCTGTTTGCACATTTTCTTATAATTATCGCATGTTTTCTACTTGTTAGACCAGAAATTTCAACAATTTTTTTATTCAAAATTCCATTTATGACAGAAGTATAAATAATGTCAATAACGTGTATCAACGTAAATCCTAAAAAAAGAACAACATTGAAAGTAAGTCTAGGAAAACAGTAGCAAAATAGCTGAAAAACTTTGCAACAAAAAAACAAAAACGCAAATAATACTCACTTTCATGTGGTGCAACATTCGCTAACTGACATTCTACTGCCAAAACCGGGACATCCATAAAATCAGGCCTGAGAAACATGTAACAGATTAATTAAGTTATATATATTAACCTAAAGGTTTTTCACTGAGAGAATTTTTGAGCAGTAAACCTATATAATAGAGCAGAAATCTAGTTGCTACAGCTTTAGGCCTTAAATTAGGTCAAAAACTAATCAATTTCCTTACAAACCTTCAGGCATCACATTTATCCCTGAAATATTTACCTTTACTTAGCTACCTAGTTGGATTGTGTCCAAAGTCATCTTAGCTATATCAATGTTTTAGGAAATTTTATGATTTTTTTAAGGTCCAATTTTAGAAAACATAAAAATGTATAAAAACGATAAACAATTTTTAGGAGATTTTGACAAATTTTAGAAAGAAAAAAGGTCTTTGTTCTTTAGGTTATTTGGATTTTAGGGCGTGACAACCTTGAAGTGTGCATTCTACCCAAAATCTGGCTAAATGTGGTACATGCATGTCAAAGTAAAAGTAGTAAAATTACCTTATTTTGAGCAAGATAGTGGTTGGCACTGTAGCATTACCTCCATAATCCAAATAAGTCACAACAGCTAGGTTTTCAGGTACTAATTCAATGATTTTCAACCTGCACCACGTGTTATCAATAAACGAGGCACAGTAATCATTGACTTTGGGTAAATCTTGGTCAGAATACATATACTTCAATCTTGGAGAAGTATAACACTTTGCTAATTCTGTTTGTAACTGAACAATTTTTTCGTCAACTTCTGGGCTGAAAATCTGAACAAAAAAATGGCCCACATCAACAATAGCAGTCACAATGACGTCATTTTTTTTTCCTTCTAACAAACGAGTATAGATAATACTCTGAGTTGTTGTTGAAATATCTTTGTCGACAATCTTTTTCAAAGGTGTAGCAAACCTCGCTCTTAGTAATGATTCAGCTTTTTTAATCTGACTTTGCAAACCTGTTATACTAACAACTCGTTTGTCTCCTCTTACTTCTGGCTCAACACAAATAGTTGCTCCTGTTTTTTGTTTTAGTTCCTTTACATGTTTTCCAGATCTCCCAATTAACTTTCCACTCAACTCCTCAGGAAATTCATAATCAAAGCTTTTTTGGGTGTTGTCAACTTCCCCAGTGTCCACATCACGCCATGGCCCATCTATGCCTTTATCACTGGTGTCCACTTTTTTTGCCTTTGGTGTTTGTTTTCTTGGTGAGTCCTTCTTACTTTTAGAAGATTCAAATTTTGAAAAGGAGCTCTTTGTAGGGGTCTGCTTTTTGGATGGACTATCTTTCACAGTTTTTCTTTTCGAATCTTTTCTTGACCTGAAGTTTGGGCTAGTTGGGCTTTTTTTGGGTGTTGATTTTTTCCCAATATTTTTTTTCCGTTCAGATACTTCAGTTTCAATAGATATGCTTAACTTAGCTAGAGAGACACCACCTATTGTCATAGTTTTATTTAGCAAAGCATCAGAAACATCACCTTCACTATCTGACATGGGAGTACTGCCCCAGTTTATATCTTCTCGTATTACTGATTCTAACGCAGGACCATACCAGTCTCTAAATTTTTCCTCAGTTGCAATTTCTTTACAAGATACTTCTTCAGAAACAGCATCTTCCAAGGAAGAGTTAGGACACTCACCTATGGTACTACACTCAGGAGACTTTAATGAGTCAGAGCCACTGATAGATATATTATCTGAGCTGTAGTCTTCTACAAATGCACTATCGCCATCACAACTGCTTTGATGCCTCAAGCGCTTCAGAGGTACACCCTCTTTTACAGTTGAACTAACTTTTACGTCAGATTTTTGAATATCACAAAGTGTCACCTCTTCAGAACATTGATCAAATTCTCCAAACAAGTTCGTGTTTTCAGACTCTAATAAGTTTTCATCCAAGTTAATGATTTTTTCTTCTATGCACACTTTAACAGGTTCTTCATCTTGACTTACATAACTCACTACAGATTCTGTGGCATATTCGATGAAACTATCAGACAAGTTGTCGTCATCACCATCTTCAGCTTTCCTCTTAATAGAGGAAGAACTTATTTTTGGTTTTTCTACAGGAATTGATTCAATCCTTTCTTCGATATAAATTTCAGAGTCGTCCACATCATCAGGGTATTCTCTTTTTGAAGGAGATTTCTGTAGAGACTCGGAAAGCATAGTGCATTTTGTGTCATGCTCCAATAGGCTGTTTTGTTTCTCTACATTTAAAATTTCATTTTTTGTCTTCCGCTTCCACCACCAAAATGAAAATCCAAGTATGGATGTGGGAACAAGCAAAGCTAAGACAGTTCTGATGCTCATCATTTTAAACTAAAATATATAAAAAAGCACAATTATGTTTGGAATTTTAAGGTTTATTAAAAGTTACACACAATACTTAAAATGACATGTGCATCTAATCAACACTTAGTACAAAGTACTAAGGTATTTAGTGGTAAGTATTTATAAAATTGATGCGAACGTAACAAGCAACTTATTAACAACAAATATTATTATTAATGGGAGGCATAATTTACTTTTCATAACAAATGTATATATGAATAATTTGCATGAAAAAATCCTAAAAAGAACTTAGATAGGAAAGAATTCGTAAAAAAATCTTGTTTATACCTCCTAAGATGCAATCCCCTAATTAAAGGAGTCAAATTTAGCAATGGTCCGAGGTTACTTGGTTAGACTTGTTCAGAAAATTTTTGATATGCAGTGTTTTAGGTATACGCTGTTAAATGTGATCCTTTATTCAACTTCTTAAAGGATTCTGCCATGTTTTGTAATTCCTAATTGAAATTTGGTCGCTTTTTATCATTTTTAGGTAGCTTCAGGAAAGCAAAAGAAAATTTGTTCGTTAAATATCTTACCAACAGTTTCAATGTTATATCTTGTGCTAACACACATTTGTGTTTGCCACCTTTATCTCTCAGCCATAAATAGCCCTGAAAAACCTGGTCTTTGTAGGGTAAAGTTTTGCACTGATTCTATTTAGTTTGATTTAAAATCTTGGATATACACCTGGACACAAGGATAAGTTCAGGTATTTTTTAAAAAAAGCGTGTCAACTTGAAATCACACAAAGAATTACTGAAACTAGCCAGAAGCATTCAAAAAATGTTTTTAAGCAGGATAGTTCCATAATGATGAATGAAATTCACTAGATGAAACTTAGCACAGGACAAACTCCAACACAGAAAAGGTTGATGCATTGATATGTGCAAAGCTTCGAATTAGTAGCGCACAATTGGCAATTTGCAATTCTAAATGCTGTTTTTGCAAATCTAAAGGTTAAAATGGTAAATCGCGTTTTTTCACCAATTGTTTTATCACCTATTTCTCTAATTGTTGTTCCAAAAAAATAATTAAAAAGGTATGAATGTATGACCTACAGTGCTTTCAGACCACAGCTGCAAATGTTTTTTTTCTATATACAGTCAGTATTTTTTGCAAGCTGACATTATATTTCTAATTGAAACTCTGAATGGTCTATGGGTAGTGTATCTATTTTTCTTTTTAGCTATTTTTCTTTTTGGCTTTGCCTATGTACTCATATATTTACTAAACAGATGAAGCTTGTACATTATTTTGAAAATTTAGCACATCAAACCTTTGGTCAAAATGTTGATCAAAAATTAATTCGTTAAAATCTGGGAATGAACGAAAGTTTGTCAAGCAGAACACTTTGGAATAAATGTTTTATTGATTTTGATGTTTTATTAAGTTAGGCTGACGTCAAAAAAGACGTGTTAGAGCCACCCAAATGACCCTAATTTTTGATTAAAATTTTTTGATATAGCGAGTCGGAAAAACTAAAATGACAAAAAAATATTTTACACTTGTTGTCTCCCCGCAGCCATTAAACACCACCATTGTTGCGTTTCGCTTTAAAATGGGAAAAGGGTTCTGAAAACTAGTTGAAAACAGCACCCGAAAACTAACGGGGTGCCAAAGTTATTATTAAATATCAGTGATTTAATGGCGCGCGTTAATGGATGGATGGTTAAATACAATTTTTTCAATTTTTGAGTTATCAATAATATTATTGCTGACCAACCACCCGACTCTATTTTTGGTGCTCAAATGACTCTAACACCAGATATTTGTGACGTACGCCTTATGGTAAAAAAGGAAACATTTTTCACAGATTATTCCTTTAAAATACTTGAACTTCCATTGAAATTAACACCCCTTAAAGTAATTTAAGTGCTGGGTGAAATATTTTTCAGCAGTCCCTGGTTGTCAGCTAAGTTTAGGCAGGCGTTTAAGTGGGACTGTATGGTGATCCATGGCATATAATATAAAACCTGTGAATGCTGTTGGTGTGGAGAGCATTGATTAATTGAGCATTTGAAAAATAAACTATACTTGCAGATCAACGTGTGAATATTAATAGAATATGGGAGATAATAATTTACTTGTTGTGTTATACATTGTTTTTTTTTTGGATATTAGTGACTTGTTCAACCATGTTTAACAGGTCATCCTGCCCTTGTAACCAGCTTGCTATAGTTCATCAAATTTAAGGATCGTTATATGTCTTAATACGTTTATAACCTGGAAATCATAAGCTATACAATAAAATTATAAAAATATTCCGTTATGTATAATATATGAATGTGTTAAAATACCACGTGTAACTTCTTAGCCAGCTAGCATTGTCTTTAAGAATAAAAATAAATGTCCTAAAAAATAAAGCGACATAACGAGAGCCTACCTTTATTTAAATAGATTCCTGTAAAAACTTGTAACTTATGCAAATCTGAAAAAGTATGCCTATAGCTAGCTATATAGTCAAAAAAGACAATGTTTTACTACACGATGATGCGACAAAACAAACCCTCGTGGAGCGATCGGCGATCAAGATGACCTCGTTTTCATTTTCTTTTGTTATAAACACATGTGACGTACGTAAACAAATGTTGCGCATGCGTATGATGTATGGCGGGAACAAAGTTGGGGAAAACAAAACATGAAAGCAAAATAAACCAAAATGGCGTTAACCAAAAATGTAATAAAGGTAAAAACAATTTTCTAAGCTTCGTACAGCCATGTTTACGTCATTTTTACACGAAATGGGGTGATTTCTAAGGGGACGGTATTTGATTTTATAGGTAGATGGGAACAAATCTTAAGCAAAAATTAATTTTGTTCTGACGACTTTCGTCATAGAATTATAAGAACACTAACAATGAAGAAAAGTAAAATAATTTTTTTGTGAAAAATTTTGTAAAGAAAAGTTACAATTCCTTCACATGTGTTTTCTGTAGAGTACATACTAAATGTTTATGCCATGAGACTAATTATGTCTCTAGAAAATGAAAAATATCCATAATGCCTACGGTCAAGGTCATTAAATTCGCTCTGTTACTTCCTTTTTTTAATACAAAAAAATGAGCTTAACTCCCGAGAAAAATCAAGTTGACCTAAATCGATTCATAACATCTTCAGAAAAAACAATTAAACGTTTATTTTGTTAAAATCACTACAGTATTCAAGAAACCAGACAATGTTTACCTCATGTTTTTAAGCCTTCACCTCACTTGTTCGCCATTTTGCAAGTGAGCATTTAACGGTATAATTATGCGCCTGACGTCACTAGTTAGAAGCTCACATTCGGACCCCCGGGATGAGAGGCGAAACTTTGCGAATGTGATTTGATGTGATTTGTAAAAAAAAGTTCCACACGTTGATGAATAAGGACGAATCCTTTTTTAAATAGTACTATGGCTTCTTGCCCACTTACCTAGTTGTCTTAACCATCAAAAGAAACAAGGTGTATTTTTTTCAACTTTCCCAAAGATCCAAAACAACGAACTATATGGATCAAACTGATCAAGAGAGAGGATACAATTCCAAAGAATTTCAAGATTTGCGAAGCTCATTTTACTTCCGAGTTCTTTGACTTTAGAACTGAGTTTGAAAGAAAAAAAGAAGAAGGTTAGAAGATTTTTTCATTTTTATTGTCATTCATCGGACTCATGCGCTATTATCTAATTCGAATACGTTTACATATCAAAACTCACTGATCAAATTAAAAATATTCGCAGATTCTAACTCGCAATAGCAACGACACTCCGCTTCGCTCGTCATTATCTTACACTTTCCACACTTGCACCACGTCCTTACAGCAACAGCAACACGTGAAGCGACTTCTTCTTGAATAGTATCCTCATCACACCTCTCCCAACTGAAATTCGAGTCAGTGCTTGGTCTAGTATTTCGCCACAGCTTCTCAGTATTGCAATTGAATGATGATTTCTCAACCGAAGTTAGTATTTATTTTCAAAGTTTCCTGATATTTTCACGGGGGTAAACATACTCATTACCAATGAATTTCACTATTAAAGTTTGAGTAAAAAATTTCAATGTGGAAGATGATTTACGATCTTCTAACAGGTGACGTCAGAGCACTCAAGGTGAAGAAATTTATAAAACAACATTGCGGATGTTTTACCACGTGTCGGAGGTGAATTTTTGAATCTTTGAATAGGCATTATTAACTTATAAGTGCGAATTAAGGAAAATAAACTTTATATTCGTAAATAATGTATGAATATGAGCCAATTTAGGTCAACTTAATTTTTCTCGGGAGGTAAGCTTTAAACTGTAAAGAGGTGTATTATATTTTAAGTGGTTAGCCTCACTAATTTTGAAGTATATAAACTGGTAATTGTTTCCAAAAGGGACCACTAATGTGTTTTCTAAACAGGCTTGGTACGTCTGGTAAAATTGTTTGGGATTTGTTTGGAAAAGTCTACAGTTTGTCTGGAAATTCAAATTTTTGGAAGAACGTGTCGGGAAATTATATGTTTTTTATAGCTACAAATTCAATTTATCTATGTGTTTTTCATTCACTAGTAAAAGTGATATATATTTTTGTTTAATTTAATTTGTAAATACATTATACTGATGTGGAAAAATGATTGATATGTTTGTGAGGAAAAAATGAAAATTATAGGCGTGTGACACTTTAAATGCTCAAAATTGTTTCTATGGTGTTAAGGCGTGCGATTATTAATTCTTTAATTACGGTTGCAGTAACCGTTATAAAAAGCGAATTTTCTTTTGTTGCATAATTAGTTACGAAAGGGACTTTCAGGCTAAGAATCCATATTTTTCTGTTATAACACACTTGTCACTATTTTATAGCTATATATAATACTATTATCTTTCATTAGAAACATTCACCCTCAGCAATTCCTCTTTAAATTGAAATTCATAAATATAGCTTATACAGAATACGGAAAGAGATGACGTAATTATTAAAGAGAAACGTTAATAACAAAGATGGCGCATAAAGTAAAAATAAACTCCAATATCCATAGCGCCTCACTCTAAGAGCTCCAACTTCTGATAGCATTTTCATTTCTATTTAAAGGGGAAATAGCATTATTTTAATGAACATTATGTTCATTTCTCAAATTCTGTTTTAAATTTTGAAAAATAAATAATATTTTAAAACATGAAAATCAGGTCAATTTCCTATTAACTTTTCTTTCTTAATCCAGCAAGGCAGTTTGTAAATCCAGCTAAATGTTATTCGATCAGTGATGTGATAAACCTATGACATCGATATTTCTTTACTTGAGGGCCAGCGGTTACATAAAAGAAATAAAAATAATAACGCAACCTTCAACATCAGCATGACTTCACATTTGTCACCCAGCAACTGTATTGCGCAACCATCTGGAGACACTTCTTCGTTTGGTAAAATATTCACTCTATTGGCAAAGGAACGAAAAGAAGCAATAAAAAATTATACTCATACATTTGTAATAAAAGTTATAACTACTGCGCTGCAATTTGCCGTTGGTGTTAAGGCGTGCGATTATTAATTCTTTAGTTACGGTTGCAGTAACCGTTATAAAAAGCGAATTTTCTTTTGTTGCATAATTAGTTACGAAAGGGACTTTCAGGCTAAGAATCCATATTTTTCTGTTATAACACACTTGTCACTATTTTATAGCTATATATAATACTATTATCTTTCATTAGAAACATTCACCCTCAGCAATTCCTCTTTAAATTGAAATTCATAAATATAGCTTATACAGAATACGGAAAGAGATGACGTAATTATTAAAGAGAAACGTTAATAACAAAGATGGCGCATAAAGTAAAAATAAACTCCAATATCCATAGCGCCTCACTCTAAGAGCTCCAACTTCTGATAGCATTTTCATTTCTATTTAAAGGGGAAATAGCATTATTTTAATGAACATTATGTTCATTTCTCAAATTCTGTTTTAAATTTTGAAAAATAAATATTATTTGGATTGATTTTAATATAAAAGTTTCCCCTTCTATGAGCGAATGGTAAGCACCATTTAAATTTTCTGAGGCCACAGCTGATTCTTGGGACTGTTATATGGTGACGTATCTTACGCTGAGGAAGCATAAGCTTGCGCTGAGCGCAAGCAGCGAGATATGGAAAATTTAAGCTTCTGCTTAGACTCCCCTATTTCTAGAATATTCAAGTGACTCTAGTGAAACGTCAGTAACAGGATGTTACAAGAATAAGTCTGAATACTCAAAAGCAGAACTTAAAAAGTGACTTATAATGCTAGTGATAGTGAAGAAAAAGACGAATTAAATTCAAGCAGATTTGAAAATTTGCATTGGTGTACCTGTACATGTTGCGTTATTTTCAATTCCTACACTCTTGTGGAATGCAAGTGTTGCCAAGAATTTTCCAATTTATTGAATGACAACTTGAATAATAACAAGTGTACAAGGATTTTGAAATTCTATGTTTGAACCGCACAGAGACAGCCAGCATATGACATCGACGATACCAGAAAAATATAACAAATTTTCCACATATACTAATAAGTATGTTTTTCTTCAAAAAATTTGTTTCCCTTATATTTTCAAAGACCATATTTCTCATAGTTACACCAAAATAAAACATTCTTCATATTTTCTTATCTTCTCACTTTTCGCTTTATAATCTTACAGGTCCACGCGCTATGAAAATACACACCATCACAGATTATTTAATTAAATTAAAAATAATGTCATTTCTTGAATATGTAATAAAAAAGGAGAAGAGCCCTTGTCCTTCAAATAACAATTTGTTTCAAAGAAGTTTTAATGAATGAATAATTTCAATATATTTTATCCTGGTTTACACTAACTTAAACTTTTATTCCTTGTATGGAAATGAGGTACACCAGTTACTGACAGTACATGGCCTGGTTAAATTATTATGAAAGGCTTGGAAAAGGATGTTGCATGGTTATTCTAGCTTGTATTGTGCGAAAAATAAGGGAAGAATTTCCTGATCCGAATGGAAAGTATACTGGTTTCAAAGAATTTGTTGATATATAATGGGACTTAGCATTTTCAAACAAACAATAACAACAACAAAAAAAACGAAATGAAGTACAACGAACCAGAGTTACTTTTTTTGAATCGTTACGTTTGTTCACATTGTGTAAACAACTTTAAAAAAGACGAAGAGATCAAAAAATTGAAATGAGCGTAAAATACGTCATAGATCTCCATTGCAGATATTGCTTTGATTTTAACACTGCGATTACTGTTGTCAACTTTTATGCTAGAAAAGGGATGTAAATTTAAAGAATTTCAATTTTTTATATACCATCAAAATATTTAACGTTTGTAAAAGATATTTCCGATTTGTGCTTAATTCCCTTTTTAAAGTATTTTTCTTTTAACAGTGGCTAGATGCAGCATGATATGGTAATGAGATTTCTTTCAAAACAAATAAAAGGCTATTGTCAGAAGAATATAAAAAGACAAAAGTTTTCAACACACACTTCTGAAAGGAACAACCCAAGGTTTATTTTAAAACAGAAGTCAATGTAAAATCATAAGTTTTTTCATAAGTTGGAGCTCATAAAACTATATACTCGTTTTCTTTTTTATTGCATATTTTTGAGTATATCTACTAAGTTAGTGTTGAAATGTAAACTTTATATATTTGCAGAGTTGCTTCGACTGCTCCAATAACTTTATGACTCTATGACTCTAAAATTTACAAGACGTTCTCCTATTTATATATTAAAGATAAGATACTCTAGAATGTTCTAGTATATTCCAGATGTTCTATATTTACTATTAGTAGTTTCTAGTATAGTTATCTTATTTCTGGAATATTCTCCAATGTCCCTTATATTTCTAGATAGTACACAAGGTTCTAGAATGTTCTTGCGGCAAGAGTGCCTATTTTCAACACTCCTCCTCACTCGCAGTCCGTAAGGTTCTTCAATCCGATCATCGTTCGCAACTTATCAAACTGTACTCGTCCGATTCCTTTCGTCATTATATCTGCGATCATATCTCCACTTTGACAGTACTTCAATTGGATTTGGTTTGATTTAACTTGCTCTCTTACGTAATGATATTTCATATCGATGTGTTTGGCTCGTCCGTGAAATTGAGGATTCTTTGTCATTGCGATGGCTGATTGATTATCTTCATTGATGATTGTTGCGTTTGGCTGCTTTTCTCCCATGTCTGCTAAAAGTCGTCGTAGCCAAATCGATTCCTGTGAGGCTTTTGATAATGCAATATATTCGGCTTCTGCAGTTGACAAAGCTACACATGTTTGTTTCTTGCTGTTCCAGCTGATTGCTGCTCCGCTCATCATGAATACGTATCCAGAAGTTGATTTACGATCATTCAAATCTCCAGCCCAATCTGCGTCAGAAAATCCTTCTATTGTTGAATTCTTTTCGTACAAAAGACCATAATCAATTGTTCCATTGAGATACCTCATGATCCTCTTAACGGCAATCCAGTGTTGTTGTGACGGTTTTGATGAAAATCTGGCAACATTGCTCACAGCATAAGCGATATCTGGTCGTGTTCTCGTAGAAAGGTAAAGTAACTGTCCAACTACTGATTGATACATCTCTGGATCAACGAGTTTATCTGTTTCATTTGATTTGATGAGTTTGCTTCCAATCTCTACAGGTGTTGCCACAGGTTTGGAATTCTCCATTGAAAACTTTTTGAGTAGATTTCTTGTGTAACTTGGTTGTCCAATCCAAATTCTTCCTGCACTAAAATATTCTATCTTGACTCCTAGAAAATGGTTCATCTTCCCCATGTCTCTGATGTCGAATCTATCTCCAATCATCTTGATAAATTCATCAATACGTTTTTGATTGTTTCCGGCCAGTATGATATCATCAACATATACAGCGATTATGAATGTTTCTTCATCTGTTTCAAGCGTGTATATACAAGGATCGTTGTTTGATTGTTTGAAGCCCATACTCTTTAGATGTTTGTCAAGTGCTTCGTTCCAACATCTAGATGATTGCTTCAATCCATAGATACTTTTCTTGAGTTTACAAACCAAGTGTTCCTTTCCTAGAATTTCAAATCCCTCTGGTTGTTTCATATATATGGTTTCGTTAAGTTCACCGTTCAAAAATGCAGTTCCAACGTCGAGTTGATGTAGGAGAAGTTCTTTCTTGACTGCCAATCCAATCAACGTTCGTATTGATTCGAATCTAACTACCGGAGAAGTTGTTTCGTCATAATCTTCTCCATATCTTTGATTGTATCCTTGTGCAACCAATCTTGCTTTGTATCGTTCCACATTCCCATCAGAGTCTTGTTTCTTTTTGTATACCCATTTGCTGCCAACAACTTTTCTGTTTGGAGGTAATTCAGTCAACTCCCATACTTCTTTTTTGTGTAGAGAATCCAATTCGGCTTCCATTGCTTGCATCCACTTGTCTGCATCATGTCCTTTGATTGCTTTAGAAAATGTATTTGGATCTTCTTCTTGAGTGATGTATACCCATTCTCCGTAACGATCAGGAGGCCGTCGTTCTCTTACTTGTCGCTCTTGCTCCTCCTGTATTTGATTATCTGTGTTTTCTTCACGAGGTTGTAATTCGATCTCTACTTTTGGTTCGTCTATGTCACGGTCGTCTTTCAATTCACCACAGATTTCATTAAATGTCACATTTCGGCTGTAAAAGACTCTCTTCTTGTCGTTGTCATATAGACGATATCCCTTGATTCCATCACCGTATCCAAGAAATACACTCTTCTTGGTTTTTGAATCAAGTTTCTTTCTTTCATCTTTTGGTACGTGAGCATACGCATCACATCCGAAAATTCGTAGATTTTCGACATTTGGTTTCTTTCCAGTTAATACTTCAAAGGGTGTCTTCCCTTTAACTGCTGTCGTTGGACATCGGTTACGAAGGTACGTTGCTGTAGCCAAGGCTTCGGCCCAAAATCGTTTTGGTAACTTTGAATCTGCTAACATTGATCTTACAGATTCCACGAGTGTTCTGTTCATCCTCTCTGCAACTCCATTTTGTTGCGGTGTTTTCGGAATTGTCAACTCATGATGAATACCTTCTTTCTTCAAATAGTCTTCGAACTCTTTGGATGTATATTCTCCACCATTGTCAGTTCTAAACGTTTTTATCTGAATTCCAGTCGATTTTTCCACAGTTGCTTTCCATTCTTTAAAATTCTCAAACACTTCACTTTTGTGTTTCATGACATATACCCATACGTATCTTGATTTATCGTCAATGAATGTAACAAAATATTCTGCACCACTAAGTGATTTTGTTTCTATCTTTCCACAAACGTCGCTATGGATTATACCAAGGAGATTTTTCGATCGATCTCCTCCTGTCTTCGGAAACGGTATTTTGCTTTGTTTCCCATCAATGCACGGTTCACAAAATGTCGGTTTCTTTGTTGCATCATAATCAAACCCTTTAACAAGTTTGTCCCTTGCCAATCGTTTAAGATTCTGCACACCGAGATGACCGTATCTTCTATGCCAAATTTCTTCCTTTGTTGTAGCGTTATTATCACATTTCATAACTGTGTGATTCTTCTTATTTCTCAATCCATTACAGTTGAGATGGTAAAGGTTGCCATGCTTTGTTGCTGTACCAATGATTCCGTGTTTCGCATCCACGATGTCACATTTGAAATCTTCAAACTGAAACTTCTTTCCATTTGTTGCAGCTTTTGATACACTAAGTAAATTGTACGAAAGTTGTGGTACAAATAAGACATCAGATAACTTGCATACAACGTTTCTGTTTTCTGAAATGTTCATTTCCAAGGTTACTGTTCCTTTTCCAATTGCTTGTACTGAATATCCATCACCGACAGTGATATCTTGTGGTATTTCAAGTGACGAAATTTCTTCGAACAATTCCTCTTCGTTACACATGTGACATGTTGCGCCTGAATCAACTATCCAGTTACTTTTTCCTTTGACTGCCAAAGTATTTTCAGCAACTAAACTGATGATTTCTTCGTCATCATCTTCTTCTTCTTCAGCCGTATACACATTTTGCGGCTTCATTCGATTTTTACCGTACGTCGAAGGAGTCTGTCTCTCGAACTTCTTCGTTAATTCTTTGCAATATCGTTTCACATGACCAATCTTTCCACAGTGATAACATCTGGGTCCCTTTCTTGGCTTTCCATGATTCGATGTCATTGCTTTGACATTCGTTTCCAAAGTGTCCTTATCTTTCCGCTTGCTTTCCTCGTGTAACAATCGTTCAGTTACGACTTCAAGCTTCGGTACTTCAGCACTAGCCTCCAGAGCTGTAACTAGCATATCATACGAGTCTGGTAAGCTTGCTAACAAATGAACAACTTTACTTTCATCATCCAACGGGTCTCCAATAATTGCAAGTTCATCGAAAATTTCTGTCAAAGCTTTAACGTGCTTTTGAACAGATTGCTCATCTTTCAACTTCAAGTCATACAACTTCCTGCGTAGTGTCAATTTATTACTCCATGTCTTCTTTTGGAACTGGTCTGCCAACTTCTTCCAAACCTCAGTAGGATCTTCTGGATCTGGTCCAAGCAGGTATAACAGCGTTGGTTCCACCGACAAAACAATCGTTGCTAACGCACGATCTCTACGCAAATTAAATTTCGGAATTTCTCTCTCTTCAGTTGGAGCATTTTCTCTTCCATCAACAATTCCCCAAAGTCCATCTTTGATTAACGCCATTCTACACTGTACCTTCCAGGTAGCATAGTTTGTTCCATTCAATGGTTTTATCAATACTTTGGTGCTTTCCATCGCCATTTGTTCCGTATTCAACTAATCCGGATAATCCGTTTCAGGTTTCCACAATACGATTTTTCGTGCGAACTTTACACCAATCCAAACCAAAATCAAAACAAACTCGTCGGACACACAAGATGGCTTCTTCTTCTTGAATATTATTTCTGTAAATATTCAATCTTCTTGGGCATAGACTGGGCCCATAACCTGTTGAAATGTAAACTTTATATATTTGCAGAGTTGCTTCGACTGCTCCAATAACTTTATGACTCTATGACTCTAAAATTTACAAGACGTTCTCCTATTTATATATTAAAGATAAGATACTCTAGAATGTTCTAGTATATTCCAGATGTTCTATATTTACTATTAGTAGTTTCTAGTATAGTTATCTTATTTCTGGAATATTCTCCAATGTCCCTTATATTTCTAGATAGTACACAAGGTTCTAGAATGTTCTTGCGGCAAGAGTGCCTATTTTCAACAGTTAGCAAATTAAAAAATTAAACAAAACTGTTTCCATATCCTTGAAAGCCAATATTTTCAGGAAATAATAAAGAAAGTTCGTATTGATAATACACTGACTGAAAAATCCGTCTGTTTAAACGGCGAAAAAAGGGTTACTGCCACCTCAACTAGGCTACAACAGAGCAGGGTTTTTTGACAAGCATATTTTTCCTTGCATTTTTGTTTTACGCATGTTATTAATTAATGTTTTGTTGCAAAGGTAAAAAATTAATTGTCTCATTAAAAAAGCAAATGTTATGAAGCAACAAGTTTTATTGTGCTGTTTTAAAAGTTATACAGCAAGAATTGTACTGTTTCGATAGTTCTATTAATGTATTTTTTGTCTGTGAGAAAATCTAAATCTGAGTACAAAATCTTTAAGGGACTTTATTTTAGTTGACAATATTTAAAATCTTACACAGCATTAAATTTTTTTAGAATTAACAAAGGAGGGCGTCACAGTAGGCATATCCTACCTTGTTTTTTGCATATGTTTTTCCTATACATTGGTCTATTTAACACAGTCTTGTAATATCTCATTAAATTACCGTATTTTCGTTAATGACAAGGAGAAAGACGTAATAATCATAATAAGAAGGGGGTTACGACAAGCATATTCTGCATTGTTTCTTATATTATTTTTCCTATTATTTTAGTGATGGTCTTGCAGTATTACATTTTAGCTAGCATATTTTCACTATCGTATATAATAATAATAACGAAGGAGGGTGTGGCAATAATAATCTAAAATTTATGTTAACATTAATCTAACTTGTTTCGCACTTGTATTATAACTATTTTAGCGAAAGATAGTCTTACTATACAGCTACAATTTAGGCAGTTTATTTTTGGTATAAATGACATAAAAAAATTTATTTACATCATTTATAACGTCAATTTTTTAATTTTATTTATCATTGATAAATTTTACGTGTGCGATTAAGACCTGTAAACTGACGTGTGCGATTAGGACCTGAAAACCAAATGTGATGTTGTGCATGTGCGAGTGGAATGCACAGGCTAGAATGACAAGACTTATAAATCTACTGAATGTACTGTATTATTTTTCTTTAGCAAATTGTTTGCTGTCGTGATACCGACAATCTGCCACCTAATCCTATTGTTCAGATTCTGGTGAGTTGTTATGTTGCACTAACAAAAACAAATTATTTTACTTTATTTCCAAGCCACATTTGGACAGATGCAGAAATCCCTGATAACCTTAACCAGACTTTTTCAGGAATATTTGAGTGGGTGTGCAATGATTTGCACGTGCAAATCAAGTAACACATGCGATGTAAAACGCACATGCAAAGGATATTACGGGTGTGATACGGGGGTCCAAGGTTAATCTTTGTTGTGCATTCATTTTGCGGTAAAAAAAGTGCGGGACATTTTAAATCTTGAACCCCAAACATGATGATGGAGCGTCTACGAATAGCGACTCTTTCGATCTTAACTTCCTTTTCAACATGTCGGAAATAGTATGCATAACTATACTGCCATTTTCATAAATTTATTTTTTATTTTTCGGGTCATCACAAGCAAACAGGCAAAAATATGCTTCACTTGGGTTTCATTTAAAAATTGTTTAAATAAAAATAGCACTTGTGGCATAAAGAAAAAACTCAATTAAATTCGGACCTGCTATGGTTTCCAATTGTTTTGTCAAATGAAGAAATTATTTACAATTAAATCCATGATAAAATGTATGTTCCGCCTGTAAGTGCAGTTTTCCAGACTTGCTTTATCCGTGCTCCGTCTGCGTTCACCGCATTAGTTAAGAACCCCATGGCTGGATTTCTTGTATAAGACCTGGTTACCAACAACAAAGGGGCCAGGCAAAAGAGATTTATGTCTACGTAGTTCTTTTAACTACCGTATTTTCCGGTATATAACCTGCACATCGTAAAACCCGCAGCTCAGCTAATTTAGGGAGTTATAAACTAGGTGCTATCAGATAGCCCGCACCTTTGTATAACCGGCATAAAATTTCAATCAATGTGTTTTATTTTTCAGCACCTTCGCATAACCCGCATCGTGTTAAGAAAAAAATTCAGCGTATTTTTATTTACCCTAATCATTTTATAAACATGTGTGTGTGTTCTGTTTTTTTTTCATGCTGGAGACAAGTGGGGGACGTTTAAACTCATGAACCTCAAAACATGAGAACCGAGTGTCTAAACTAGCGACTCTCTCAGTCTTCTTTGTCTCCGATTGCCGAAATAATAATGAATTAAAATTAATTTGACAAGTCGACCTTCTGCTAATGGCAAAAGTACTGAATCAGACAATGCTGTTTTCTTTTTATTTGTAGACATTAGTTTCGACCAATAATAACTCTTGCTTCCTGCGATTAAACAAACAAACAAACAAATAAAAATTTTGGCATAAAAATAAACAACATAATAATTATCACGGATTGTCTGTAACAGCGATGTACGGAACGTTCTTTTCTAATGTTTATACAGTACAGTCCAGATGTAAGCGTACTTTAGGTTTATAACCTGATAGAATGGTTTTTTATTTGTTTGTTTGTTCAATTGCAGGAAGAGTTATTATTGGCTGAAATTAATGTTTACAAATTAAAAGAAAACAGCATTGTCCGATTTGGTACTGCCGGCATTAGCAGAAGTTCGACTTGTCAAATTAATTTTATTCATTATTATTTCGCCAATCGGAGACAAGGAACTTAAAAATAAGAAAGCTAGTTCAGACACTTGTTTCTCGTGTTTGGGGTTCACAAGTTTAAACGTCCCCACTTGTCTCCAGCATGAGAAAACAGAACACACACACATGAGTATAAAATGAATAGGGATTATTAAGTAAAAATACGCTGAATTTTTTTCTTAACATGATGCGGGTTATGCAAAGGTGCAGGCTAGTAAAACACATTGATTGAAATTTTATGCGGGTTATACAAAGGTGCGGGCTATCTGATAGCATCTAGTTCATAAGTCCCTAAAAAAGCTGAGCTGTGGGTTATACGATGTGCGGGTTATATACCGGAAAATACGGTAAGTTTTCATCACTTCGTTGAAGTAAAACTGACTTTCAGTGGCATTTCAATTCTGTCAGATTAAGATTTATAAAATTGCAAACCAGTACACAATGTAAAGGCTTAATGTAGTTTTGTCAGTGCACATACTTAAAATTCATGAACATAAAAGATTCAGCCATTTATGGGCCACATCCAAGACTATAAATTCAACCTGGAGTAAAATATAAATAGTTGCACGGAATTTCATTTTGCCTGAATTTTTCTTTGGTCCAATGTAAACACTGCCTGAGTCAAAAGGTAGCAAAACGCTATGTATATATTTGCTCATCAACATTTAAAAATTGTTATTAAATTCTATCTTGTATATATAATGGCTTAACATATTCCTAACAACAAGTACTTCAAAGCAGTCTTATTAAACCTATCTATCTTTTATTCCCAGGGTATAAAAAAGCTTGCTGCTGGACCAGGAGGACAAGACCGTTATAGGTTAGTAACTGTTTTTTTCTCTAAGTCTAATCTTTGTAGGACACACAAACTAAAAAACAACATTTTGAACAAGAATTAAAAATAGTTCCAGGTCAATTTTTTTCACTGCAACTAAAGCAAGCTAAACCTTTTGCAAACCTGGAAGATGTTAATCTGACCCTCAAAGTAAATTGCTAACGTCTTCAGAGAAGAATGTCTCAAAGGGCAAGAAAACCATGATTATTGTCTATATTTTTTTTGATAATGATGAATGAAGTTTCAATATATTAATTAAGTAATTAAGTAATATTAAGCCCATGCTAAAGAAAATAATTCAGAAATAAGTGTCTCAACTTTTTCTCTAGGAAGTGTGCAAAATATTAGAATTTTTTTGTTTGAAAACTTTTGCTATATTGAGAAACCATGACTGATGTTTTAACAATTCTGAACTTTGTGAAGGCTTGTGCTTAAAACAATAAAGAAAAACAATAAAGAAAAATATGATTATAACTACTTAATTTTAAAAGTTAAATGTTAAACATATTTTTTATTATGAAACAAACTTTTAAAACATTTCAGCAATAACAAGTCACTTTTTAACTATTATTTTTATGTCTAATTATTTGAAGAATATCTAGCAGAGAATGGTAGTGTTTTGTCATGCTAGCTTTCTAATTTCATGGATTTAAGTCACAATTTTAAATACCAGAATTTGATGTTGCGGAATTCAAGTTTTTGACTTAAAAAATTCTTCACTACTCTTTAATAACGCACAATACTTGCTTCTAAAAACAATAACAACAAAAAGACCATATAAATAGGAGATCGTCAAAACGCTATCTGCATGTTTTTAGTTGTTGAAACTTTCATATTTTGACATTTTTATCATGGTATAGTGCTACAGACTAAAGGCCAGTTATTTACTGTATGTTTAGGCTTGTTTTATCAGATGGAGTTGATTTTTACACTTGTAAGTCGTCTTTTAACATAATTTTTAGTAGTAATAAGGTGTAGGTTTTTATATAATGTATATTCTGTAATTTTTTTCTTTTAGCGGCCATGCTTGGCACACAGTTGAATGATATGGTTCATGATGATATGGTGGAAGTGAAAGCAGTCATACAAATGAATCGCTATACGTGCAATGTTGTACAGAAGACCAGGTGAAGGCAATTTAGTTGTCTTACAGGTCAGACTAACAAGCATTCCCTGTGTGGTGTACAGGGAGAAATGAATTTTATTACTTTGTTTGATCATTTAGCTTGGTAAATGTTAATCATATGCTCAGAAATAATTTTTTTTGTAATTTTTATTTTGCCAACCTCCTGAACTCAAGTGATAATTAAAATGTGCTAATAAATAATATACTAGGCTGGTATTAACTTATGACAACAAACATCAAAATTAGTTGTTTTTGGCTCAAAGTATTGAATCTTTTCATAAATATTTTCTTCAAAAGCCTTCTAATTCCAGTTAAAACAAGGCAATTGCTAATTTGAAAGCTGACATGTTAAGAAAGTCAAAAAACATATCATCCCAAAAAATATTGAATTGGAAAGGCGGCATCAGTAATTATTATTGAACACTTGCTTTTTGCTAAACAAGAGTATACTTATTATTTTCATTGTAAAACATCATCTTCTTAAAAACAGGGTATATAATTAGTACAAAGTTTCCAGATACATACAGAAAAGCATATTTTAAAGAATGTTATATCTTTAGAAAAATTATTGTGGTCTTGGAATTAACAGTTCTTCAGAAAGCTGCTGAAGTTGAGGGTAAGATAGGTGAACCTACCCAGTTGTCTGACTTGGTTGAAGAGCAGGCACAAATGAAAGCTGTCATTAAACAAGGTAAAACTAAAAAAAAAATTTTTCTGATTTTAGGCTGTTTGTGGATCATTGTAATTTGTGACATAATTGTGAAGATAATGTTTTCAACATTTACGTCCTTCTGTCATTTCTGTTAATTTTTGCTCATGTTTTTTGTTTGTAGAATCTGTGGATAACAATAACCAGCCTCCTAAACCATACAGCAACAGCTTCAAAAAAACTTCAAACAGTAATGATTGTTTTTATTTATTCAGATAAACTTTCGCAAGAGACTTCAGAGGTTTCCTACAGAGGATGAATTTTTTTTTCATTTTTACCCTATAGCCGTAAATAAGCAATACAGCAACTTCTTTTAGTGTTTTCACAGATGAAGTGACCCATGTTGCTGATAACAGAAAAAGGAGACTATTGTTATAGGATCAATATTTTTGAGTACATGCGTTTAAAGCATTATTTTTTTAGTTTCTAGACATTATGTGACAATTCAAAGTTAAAAAAATAGCAGATAAACTTTTGCGAATTAACAATTTAGAAACTTTGTACTGAATAAACTTTCATGAATGGTCATTTTTTAAATTAAAAGTTTATTCAATGTTACTCTTAATATTTATCTATTTATTTTAATGTTTATCTATTTATCTTAATGTTTATCTATTTATCTTAATGTTTATCTATTTATCTTAATGTTTATGTATTTATCTTAATGTTTATCTATTTCCTAGGTATTGCATATACCAAGCAACCTCCCCCGAAGCAATCATTTTATGGAAGGTAGAAGTTTTAAATAATGTTTTTTTCTGTTTGGTTTTAAGCAACTCTGATGATTACTATGCATAAGATATAGTTAATAATTTACATAAAATATTTTTGTTTTGCCTAAAACTCAGTTGATAAAAGTTGTCTTGAAGCTTACCTCCTGCAAAAAAAAATTCACCTCATAAATGAACTTGGGAAATCTTAATTGTTTTTGGAGATAGAGGATATAAAAGTTTTGGTAATTTTACTAGTTTATGACATCATAGGTTAGACGGTAAGAAATAATTACTGGATAATCAGAAAAAATATTCATGTAAATGTATGTTCAAAATATCAAACTGAATGGGCACAGACTTGTTTATTTCCATAACTCTCATGTTTTGATAAACCATTTAAAACTCAAATACACGATGCCAGGTTTTTCAAAAAAAAATTAAGATTCATAGACAACTTACTCGTTGAAAATGTTTTCAAGGTTTAGAAGGGGTGTTCTATAGCATGCATGTGCAGGGTGAAACAAACCCAAAATTCCAAACTCTATGAGAGATGCACATTTTTTGCTTTATACTATGCAATATTTTCCAACTTTGTGTTTTGTTTTATAAAAAAGCAATAGGACATGCAGTCTCACCTTTTTGAATCAGATAGGGTCAGCTTTTTGGTAAATGAAAACAGTTTATTTGTATATATTTATAAAAACAAGCAAGACAGACCTCAAAAGACAAGGCAAACAGTCAGTTTTTTTTCTGCACCTGCACATGTGTAGACATGCGAATAATTTAGTTTTTAAAAATCAGTTCATCACTAGGGTCACTGGAACTTAAAAGTTAATGCTTGGTAGTTTACTTTCTGTTGCATACAATTCGTGTTTGGGGTCTCAAGTTAAAACCCCACAAGTTTTACTATTTAGCAGGTCTAAAAATATTTCACTTGTGAAGTCTATTATTCAAAGCATATAAAATAACATATTTCGAACACTTGCAACTTAAAATTTTGCTGTGGTGAAAGTAAATTAATTTTAATCATTTTTTTTGGAAATAATGTGCAATAATCTATATAATAATACGACAGTTCTGTCTGTCTGTGACTTTTGCAAAGTGGATTATATTCTTCACCATTTTCTTTGATAAAGTCTGTAAAACATCACCCATAAAATTGTTCTGTAATTTACCAAACTTTTAACGTTAAAATAATATTAACGTCAAAGAAAAGTATATTAAATTAATGAAGCCATTACAGTGCACCTAAAACTTAGAGGCCAAATAACTTGGAAACGAGGTGGCGACGTCAATGATATTTCACGCGTAGGTAATTAGGGAGCACCTAGGACCAATTTGGGTAATTTTCCAAAACCTGGTTCCCCAATCCGTTTCGGAAACCTTTAAACCCTTAATCTCTGCAACCCTTTATCAAAAGTAAATGATCCTATACATTTTCTTGATCAGCCTTTCAAGATCTATACGATGGAAACATTAGATATATAAAATTCTGGAAAAAATTTGTGTGTTTTTGCAGGTCTTTGCTGACGGCAGCAAAATTTTTAAACCCTTATATTTCGTTATACGTTCGTCGAAAACCCATAATCCTATACATTTTACTCATCAGGGTTTTAACCTCTACACATACAGGCAACCAATAAACTAAACTTCGCTATTTTTTTTTGTATCTGCACTGCTGACTTTAGCAGAAAATCTAAAACAACCTATTTTTTTATTGTCCTTCTGCCTAAGTGGATTTTTCCACGGGCCTTATTGACTAGTCCATATAATAATACACCAGTTCCGTGTCTCTGTGACAGGCAAAGTTGGTGTTGTATTTTTTTTCTAAAGAAACAATTGCGGTAACATGTCACTTTTGCTAAACTTTTATTTTTATTCTGTCTTTTATGTGCTTTTTCAAATTGATTTAAAATTTTTGTTTTAAAAAAGTCACGGTTAGTTTATTTTATTTTTCTTATAAAAACCTTTGTGTAATGATGTAAACTTTATTACACAAAAGTCACGGGTAATTAATTTTTATTATTTCTTTAAGCATGTGTCCGTTGTCTACTGTTATATGAAAAACATTGGTTTTATTTATTCCCGCTTGAATGGAATTAACAACAAAATGTTTTGGAGAATAGAACAATGACTTTTATGGTTAATTTCGCTTACTATTTCGCTGTTTTTTTATTCGGTATCTATTGTGGATTTTTCCACGGGACTAAATACTAGTTTATTTAATTAATAAAGATAATATTTTCTATAGCATTTAAATTTCTGTAATTTAATTTTATTATTTATTTGTCCCCCAATTAGATGCAGAGTTTCAGCATCTAACTACAGTGTTTGCCTACATGGGTTAAAAAAACTGATTGCAAGCAAAGCTGGAACATGTTTGTTTTTTCCTGTTTTAAAATTTTTAACTCGGGATTTTGAATCAGGAAATTAGATGTTATTGCTGTTATGTTAAAGACATAGCAGCTAGCATTCATATGATTATAACATGCTACTTTGTTGATACAGTTTTAAATTTTTCATGTTGCTTAACAGGGTATTTGTCGGAACTTGAAAAAAATTAAAATCAGACTAAGTGACTGTAAAACTTGAATATCCATCATTCTCTGAAAACCTTGAAATAAGAACACTTTTGAAAACATACGTGTTGTTGCTTTCTGCTAAGTTTTGCAGTACAAGTATTTAACTTTTCATAGCTTCAATACTGCCATTTTTTAATTTTTTTTCACTTTATTGAATACCTACACCCCTTTCTTTCTTAGTAATACATCACAAACTACAACTAAAAATGTATTTCCCATCTCTTCGCTTACACCATACCAAAACAGGTTAGTACGCTCAATTGTATCTAGCATGGAGTATGTAGTACCAGACTATGTAATACTAGAGTATGTAGTACCAGACTATGTGATACCAGAGTATGTAGTACCAGAGATAAAACCCTCAGAGCCTGTAGTACCAGAGTGTGTAGTACCAGAATATGTAGTACCGGAGTATGCAGTACGAGAGCAGTACCAGGGTATGTAGTACCAGGGTATGTAGTACCAGAGTATGTAGTACCGGAGTATGTAGTACCAGGGTATGTAGTACCAGAGTATGTAGTACCGGACTATGTAGTAGCAGAGTATGTAGTACCAGAGTATGTAGTGCCAGAGTATGTAGTACCAGAGTATGTAGTGCCAGAGTATGTAGTGCCAGAGTATGTAGTTAGGTTCTCATTTAATTGATGCATAAATTACTTTCTTAGGTGGACGATACAAGCTAGGGTAACAAATAAAGCAGCCATCAGGCATTACAGTAATGCTAAAGGACAAGGAAAGCTGTTTAGTTTCGATCTGGTTGACCAATCTGTAAGTAACGTTTTTTTTTATCTGTGTCTGGTATATAGAGGGTATCACAATCCTTATAAGTCTACAACCATCACCAATAAGAAGATAAACTGTAAAGTTATGTAATTTAAGGTAATATATTCACTATCCATGCGTTTTCCAAGAACTAAGCCATCCAATTTTTCAATAGGGTGAAATAAGAGCTACAGGCTTTAATGAGGTTGTGGACAAATACTATGACATGCTGGAACAAGGAAAGGTATACATCTGTTAGTTTTTTAAATAAGCTTTTTTAAGGGATTGGAAAAAGACCAGTATGTTAATTTTGTTAGTATGGAAATTGTTTGTCAGCTTTGGAGAAACATAATTTCTCCTTACATCTGAAACCAGTAGTGTTATATTCTTCTTTTTTCGCAGGTGTACTATATTACAAAAGCCTCATTAAAGCCAGCAAATAAGCAATACAGTTCTTTGCGTAACGACTACGAAATGTCTCTGAATAATGATACTATTATTGAACTGGTAAGTTTAACTCTAAAGGTTTATAACTCAAATTTTTTCATTACAATTATATTTTTATGTGCAAATAATATTGCTATTATCATACTTTTTTCAGAAAGATAGTGGTAAGAAAAGCACATGCTAATTGTTCTAGGCTGCTTTCAGTTTACATCAGTGAACTTCTCATAATGTCTAGCAGTTTGTGGGTGTTATCGATAGCATGCCTAATTTTTTTGCACCTTGAAAAAGTCTATTTTCAGTTTTATTTGAAACTTTCTGGAGTATTTTAATTTTCAAAAAGAGCGCCGCTTTCCAAAATTATTTCGATTTCATTTTCGGTTCATTTCGTAGAAAATTTGTGAGCAAAAATTTTTAGGAATTTCATAAAAAAGCCGAAAATCTCATGGAGACTTGCATTTGCAAATTTTTTTGCCTTAAATAAATATTAGTTTAAACCATGTGGATTAATCTTTTTAAAAGTGTAATACACCAATAATTCTGCATGATTTCTTTCAGTGTTTAGCTACGGTTGTAAACACAAAACGAATCTTATGGTTACTTTACAACTTGTTATGTATATGCCCTTATGTATCTGATTTCTTTTAGTGTGAGGAAGCCTGTGATCTACCACAGCTGCAATTTAACTTCAAACGCATAAAAGACATCGAACAAGTAAATAAGGATTCATTGATCGGTAGGTTGCTGGAATTTTTGCTTTAAGAAAAATGACTCCTGCGTATATTGAACGCTAAAATCAAATTAAATTGAAAAATCTTTTTTTTCTTAGATGTGATAGGCGTGGTAAAGTCAACAACTGATGTTACTCAAATCACCACAAGAACAACAAACAAACAAGTAATAGAATATACGGATGTGTATTTTTGTTTCATTAACCAGACTGATATTATGAAACACGTGAAAGTGTTTAGCTCCACTCAGCGACAAGCCAATAAATTTTGTCAGATTTTCTCCCCTTCTGTTGTCAGAAACCTAAATTAAATAGGATAATATATCAGGGTAGTTTGTTATCTATAGTTTTATCTTCGGAAGGCTTGTTTATCAGGGAAAAGTATGGAAATTCAGAAATGCCTCTTGACATAGTGTATCAAATCAAGGTTTTTCACAATTCTTGACAATTTTGCTTCTACTTTTAGGTGTCAAAACGAGAGGTTACGCTTGTTGATCAATCTGGAGCTGCTATAAATGCAACCCTCTGGGGTGGAGAGGTATGGCAAAAATTAAAAATTTTCTGGATATTGTTTGTTTACATATTTATTAAATAACTGAGTACCACTCATTGCACAGGGTTAAATTAATCTCCGCCTTCAGCGCGTTTTGGTTGACAAAAATCAAAATTTATACTTGAGTCAATATTTCTTAGTGTTTAAAATTTGTCACCTCTGAAAAATTACATTTAGTTTTTTCAGAATTAAAAACCATGATTAGAAACAATGTTCCAAGGACAAAACTTTTTGTAGTATAAGTAAATTGTTCTATGTTTAGTGTCAATATGAATCTAGAAGCTTTATTGTAGTGTTGAACGTTTTGTTACATTTAGGCGGAAAACTTTGAAGAATACGTCGGCAAAAACCCTGTGATAGCTATTAAAGGTGCTAAGGTGTCAGATTTCGGGGGCAGGTCATTATCCATCCTCGGCTCGAGTGTTTTCCACATCAATCCTGATGTACCAGAATCACATGAATTGAAGGGATGGTATGTCACTGAATATTCTATTTTATATCAGAATTGCGTTGTGCCTTCAGTAGGTTGTTTAACAATCTGGAAGGCTGAAATTCTAAAGAATTATTAGCCTTGGGTAAATTAGTGCTAAAGTACTCAGAAAAAGAAGTTCGTTATTGTAAAGGCTCGTTTCCATTCAACTGCATTTTCCGCTATAGCTCAAAAAGCTCACGAGTGTTCTTGTAAGTGCGTGCGCACTTTGGCTGATTTTGAGCACGCGCTAACAAAGAAGCATGTCAGCTCTTTGCGCTATGGCGGAAAATCGGAAAGAAGCCTTTATAAAGAAGTCTTTGTTGTTCTATTAAACAGTACCTTAGAATTTCGTTTACTTTTATAAAAATTAATAAATTTTGTGTCGGATATTGACTAGTATTGATTAGTATTGCACAACTAAGTTTTGTTTATTTTGGAATAAGTTGTCCATCATACAGAATTTTGGGAGGGTTTTCAACTGCGAGATCTAAAAACTTTTCAATGCTACACGTCAAGTACTTACATCTCTATAGAATTAAAGTCATATTTTTTAGGTTTGACAACGGTGGAGCCAGTGAGCAAACTGCATCATTGTCTGGACAAAGAATGGACGGTATAACAATTTACTTGTGAAAGAAAATCTTCATAATATATTGCTTTGTAATGTTTTGAACTATTTGAATACTTCCTTTCTCATTTTGAATGTTTGGTTATGTTATTTTGTTTCCTTTTACACTCACCTTGATGTTACCCACGTTTATTTCTTCTGTTTGTTTACTTACGAACCTCTAAAGATAGCAAAAATTCTAAAAAAAAAATACCTCAAAATAGAGAGAGAGAAAACTTAAAAAACTTGAAATCTTGTTGAATCATAGGGCTGGGCAGGGGAATGACCTATTTCTTATCTAAATTGAGAATTTACCGGCTAGTTTAGATTGAAAAGAGACTGTTTCAATTGGAGTTATAACACTTTAGACATCTGTAAATTTTAGGACGGAGGCGGGTTATTTAGTTTCTATAAAAATTGTAGTTCTTATCGGAATCACTTTTTTCGTTAGGAATGTCTGGTGGAGTGTATAAGACGATAGCTCAAATCAAAGATGAAAACCTCGGCATGGGTGAAAAGGTAACTTAACCACGCTCCCTTCTTTTTAACGCGTATAACAAAAGAATTTTGGAACCTTCATTTTAAGCGATAGGTCAAAAATCGAAAAATGCGTGCTAAAATGTGAAAATAAATATCGTCGATTATAAAATCACAAGCACTCGATCATACGCTCTACGGAAGCGTGTTGACTACAAGTCAGTTTGAAGTACCTTGAGGATTTAACTCCCTCTTTTCTCTCTGGTGTCGAATTGACGTGGAGCGTAGCATTCTAGATTTGTGAATCACACATCTATATTGCTTTGTTATTCACACAAATTGCAACCTTTTTGTTTTATAGGCTGATTATTTCAATTTGCGTGCTTATTGTGTTTTCTCCAAGAAAGAAAACTGCATGTATCAGGTATTATTATTTTTTGTATTTTTTAAGTTATCGAACTTAAAAGTTGTCACTTAAACTAAGATGTTCTTTTAATTTTGTCAATATATAGCGCACTAAATCTAATGACAGCGTATCAATTTTACCCAGTGGCAATATGAACGTATTAACACGTGTATTCATTTTCACGCAAGTTTAAATTTACCCACTAATAAAAAATTATTAAAAAACCTTCCGGCGATTAGTATTATTATCTGGAAAAAAGCATATTTCGCGAATGTTGAAAATTAATACGAATAAGGTAGTATTTTCTTTGGTAACCCCTGCCTTAAACAAAGTGTACTTGCAGTTGGTCAAGAGGTTAGTTGTGTCCTCGCTAATCCTACATGTTATGTTGTGCTCATTTTTATAGGCGTGTCCCAGTGCAGAGTGTAACAAAAAGGTGACAGAAGATAATGGTCAGTACAGATGTGAAAAGTGTGATCGAACGTATCCTGATTTTAAATATCGAATGATTTTATCGGTATGTCTGAGCCATTGTTCAAAATGCTGTAGTAGCGAGCCTTAACGATTGCTTTATGATTTAACGATGAATAGCAATTTGTTGTTTCCGATTCTACAACTAAAGCGCACCCTGTTTTTTAGCCAGTGTGTCCTATCCTTACACGCACACTTAAAACCAGTAAAATTTAATTTTTGCCTACCCCTAGCTTCTTTTTAGTACATTAAGTTTAAGCCAAAATTGAGGTTTCATGTTTGTATAAAATTGATTTTTTGCAAAAAAGAAAAACGCGAACCATTTATTTTCTGAACTATTGTTGAGATTTAAGAGATTTTTATTATTTAGTCGAATATATCTGATTTTACTGGAAATCAGTGGATCACATCTTTCCAAGAAAGTGCTGAAGTTATCTTAGGTGTGACGGCTGAACAGCTTGGTAACTACAAAGACAGCGAAGTATGGCTGCTTTTTCGTTTGTCCTCCGTCTTAAATGTTTAATATCTTGTATTTTGTTATATTGTTATTCCTTTAAGTGCAGAATCTTTTGCGGATGAAACACTTTTATGAAATGAGTCGTATAGCTTTTCTCCTTAATTTCTCCTTATTTCTTAATTTTTCTGATCGTAACTTTTTTGGAAATGTGTTCATGGATTTTTCATCACCAGTAAAATGAGACATATTTCTCTGTTACCTGAAATCCTATTTTTTCTATCTTTCAGGGCTATCTTTTCTATCTTTGTATAATATGTATATTTTTCTTATCATAGAACGTAGTATGTAACATTAAAGATAGAGAACTAAAATTGGTTTTCTCCTTAATTATCATTATTTTTTTATTTTTTTATTCTCGCTCGCAGCAAAATATCCTTAAAAATGTCAATTTATCTCTTTAATTCGCCTTAATATCCTTACTTTTATTCTCACTTTATTAGCGGTCACCCTGTATATGTATTTGAAAGATTTCACGAACATGAAGTTTCGTTAAACAGTGCTCTTAGAAACATTAATTTCGCTACTCAGCAAAGTCTAGCCTTCAAAATTTTAAGAATTGAACCTTGAAAACGCGTTCTATTATCAAAGCATGGAACTGAAACTAAAGTAGCCTCTTTGGTCGAAATTTTTTTTTGCGTTTTCCAAATTTAGGCGATATAAACTTTCGCGAATTTGGCCAAAATTTGCGATAGTTTCTGCCTGCAAAGTTTATGCACTAAAAGTATATAATTACTATTTTAGGACCAGGAAAAGTTCGAATCAATTTTCAAGGAAGCCGCTTTCAAGCCATTCGTTTTTAAAATACGCGCTAAGATGGAGAGCTACCAGGTACTTATAATTTGCATTAAAGTATAAAATCCAATGATATTTTAAATTTTAGTCGTCACATATATATATTTTTATTTTTAGGATGATGTGAGGTTGAAGTGTTCGTCAGTCTCGGCTATGCCTATGAATTTCAAACAAGAATCGAAAAGACTGATAGAAGAAATAAAGAAATTAGAAATGTGTTAAAACGAAAATCAAGCTGAAATATAAAACGCAGTGACTTCAGCTTATAAACGTAACTTAAATCCTTGTGAACAACAGAGAGACTGCTCAACAATTGTTGGAAACAGACACGATATAAAATAGGGACGTTCATCAGACTTAATAAGTAAATTAAACAATCTTAGTTGGAATTCAAAATGTACTATAGACAGTGTTTACAGTAGAATTTTTTTTCTTTTTTCGTTTTCTTGCTTTGAATACAGAACTTTTTGTTATACACATTTAAATATCTATTTTCTTTAGTTTTAAAAACCCTAGGAGCACATAATCGTTAACACGTTATCCGGATTCTTAAAACATTTCTTATTTTGTAGAAGCCTAAATATAGTGGAACATCCATAAGCACAGTGAAACATCAATATATATAGTAAAACCTGCATAAGTTGACCGGGCACCTCTTCAGGGTGTGTAGGGAATTAATTGGATAAAATTCAGGGTTATTGCTGAATAATATCGTGACTTAGGGGTACAAAATTCGTAGCAATTCGTATTAAAAAAATTCGTATATGCTATACGAATTTTCTTTTGCCATACAGTGATTAAATTCTAAATTCGTATAAAATTCGTATGAGTTTTTTTAAAAAAAAATTCGTATGAGTTAAATTCGTATGAGTTTTAAATTAAATTCGTATGAGTTTTATCAATGAAATGCAAGAAACTGTAAACATTGCTTTTCTTAAGAAGTCAAACATCAAATGAAGAGAGAAAATAGAAGAAAAAGCAAAAATGTCGGGACGAAGCTATCTGATGAGGAAAAGGCAATTTTAATCGACTTTTATAAAACAAATCCTGCGTTATTTGTAGTATACTACAAGAATGAAAACAAAAAAAGCCATAAAGCAAGATCTGGTTAGTAAATTCAACGGCGCATACAGCTCCGATAACCTCAAAAACACTTTCCACTCCCTCCACATCTATGCTTCGGGAGGTAGAAACATTTAAGTCAAAGTTTTTCATAAGAACATTCTACAGCAAGTGAATGCTATGAGACATGTTGCATAGCGCACGCATAAAAATGTTCCTTGTGACCCCTTACCTTTAGATGCGTATGTTTTTGTTTTTTAAAAAAAATTCGTTCGAGAATCTCTTTAATAATAGCCGTATTCCGTCTGTCTGTGTGTCCGCGAAAGCGGCGTCTTGTAACGGAAACACGAAATTTTTAAAATGCGCACGAATATCAAATGCGATATATTTTTATCCACCTTGTTACGACGGGTAAATTTAAAGGATGAGCGAACACGACGGGCGACCCCGTGGATTTTTCCACGGGTTAACGACTAGTCTATATTATAATACCCGTATACGTCTGTCCGTCCGTCTGTCTGTCACGCAAAATGGTAGCTTAGCTGCGCAGGTAGCGAGACGCACGCAATGCGGTATAAAAAGGACGGGCGAACCCGTGGATTTTTCCACGGGCTAACGACTAGTTTATCAAATTCGTATATGGGTTTTTTAAAAAAAATTCGTTTGAGTTTTTGTAATTAAATGCGTATGGGTTTTTTTAAAGAAAAATCGTACAAGTTTTCTTATTAAATTCGCATGGGTAAGAAAAAGAATCTTATATAAATACAGCACAGTCCAGATGTAAGACTTACATCTTTTTCTCGGAGGCGGTAGTTGTTTGTCTTTTGTTCTTATTAATTATCTTGCGAGTCTTGTTAGATCGCGTTTTAAAAATTTAAGAACGAAGAACGGCGATAGAAATGCTTCGTTGGATCGCATTTTTAAAGATTAAGAACGAAAAGCAGTGAGAGATAATTATTTAATTTCACCTTACAAGTTTAAATCATTTTTGTTTATAAGTACCAGTCCTTCGAAATTCGCACGAACAGTGTTTAGAGAACAGCGTTTAGAAATTGTTAATGTTTATTAGATTTAGATTTCTATGAAGAAATTATATTAAAAATTAAATTCGCGTGATCATTCGTTTAAAAAATCGTATTAGAAAATCTTAATAATTCGTACGAATATTTGTATGAAAATTCGTATAAGTAAGAATATAATTTGTATCACAATTCGTATAAAAAGCGTATAAAATTCGAATAGGATTCTTTAAAAATCGTACAACTAATGAACACTATACGAATTGTATACGATTTTTATACGAATTATAAGCAATTAAATTCGTATATATTTGTATAAAATGTCATGCGAAATTTGTGGATGACCTAGGGTTTTTGTTTGATTTTTTAGGGTCAAAATGAAGGTTTTGATTCTATAAAGGACTATAATGAAATTACCATCATCACTAAAGTAATTTACGATGGGTTGAAAAAACAGTGTTCTGTGCATTAAAAGTGCTGAAAGGCCATTTTGGCAAACTGGTTATCACAAAACTTCTTAAGGCCACTTGTTTGAAATTCATGAGTTTTCAGGGTCTGATAAATACCCGCTCTTTAGGACGGAGAGTTAGTTTGACGTGCCTCAGACGAATTCTTAAAAAACTCGAGGCGGTTATATATTAAGAAGGGTTAATTTTCGCAGGGCTTATTTTACGTCCAAAGCTGGAACTTTACGACTCTTTCTTCAAGGAAGCTTGTAGGTTAGGTTAGGTTAATTAGACTGTCAAAATGAACTCAAACGAAAGCACTGAACTGTATCTGCTACCTGGAAATCGTTTTGACTAAAACATTTTTCTTATTTCATCAAAAAATTATGTGACAAAATGTGAATACAGGGTTCCTCAAAAACAAAGAGATAAGGAAAAACTGTATAAAATTTAAACACAATGAATAAATTCCACGGTAGTGTTTACTTTACTCGAAATCTCATGATGGCTATTTCATGTTTCTCAGGAAAGCCATAAATTTATGCTTTTCACGAAAAAGAAATAAATTTTGCTTTTGCGATTAAGAGGCCTGAAATGAAAATTCTGTATCTTACAAGTATTTTCATTTTGTATATTTTGTAAGAAAAAATATAAAGTGTTTCTGCGCATTATGTTGACAAAAAATATTCTGCCATATGAAAAACCCTCTTAACCTTTCGCCTTTTTTAATTAGTTTGATACCGCTGACCGCTTTGTAATAAGTACCCAGGGAGCAAGAGACTCGGGGTACGAGGATAGGGGTATCTATAAAGTACGTACGCACTAGGAGGGGCAAGACTAAAAGCGTACCGGTTAGTACATTGGGAAGAGTTTTGCAAGTACGTTTCGCACGTTGAGCGTCTATAAATTTAATTTTATTTACATTTCATGTTTCCAAACCTCTTTATGCTGTTAAAACAATTTTTTAATTAAGAAATAAATAAAAATAAATAAATAAATAAATTAATTAAGAAATAAATAAAGTTATTTCATTTACTGTAAAGATTTTATATATACGCTTTTGTCCAAGCTAAACGCTCGGAAAATTCCATTTTTTTGAAAAAAAAATGAAGATACTTTATTTTAATCTCTGTCAATTAAATGACCAATCTGAACAGAGAGTGTACTCTTCGTGTGGCCAGAACATTCCGTGTGCGGCCATGACTAAAAGTGCTTACATTTTGTTGGTCGCCCCTTGCTGGTCTCTTTTTTTGGTCGTGGTAGCGTTATTGAGGGGGAGCTAAGCACTATTTTTTAAATTCGTGTATTTTATCAGGTAAGAATTATTTTATATATAGCTAAGTGAGAAAGGTGTACTGGCTAGCTATCTCAATTTTTGGTACTGACTTGGATCTCCTTTTGATTGGTGCTGACATACCCCTTTTGATAGTCATGGAATTAATTACTTGCTAGCTAGCTATAGAGCTAGCTACACAAAATAGTGCTTTGATTAGAATGCATTTTTTTCTTAAAGAGCAAGCAATAAAAAACCTTTATCCTGCCTTGTGTAGTTCTTCCATGACTGGACACTTAACTCCTGTTCTTATGGGAAAAAGGGGGCTTAAAATAACTTCCAAATGACACTTTGTGGCACAGGATTTTTTTTTATATTATTTGCAGAAAAGTTGTCGCAACATGACAAAAGTTTATTGTTGCTTGCACTGAGCAGCCGGTGAACTGATAATTAACCTGTAACAATATATAGTTAGCCGATGCAGGATAATTAGTCTTTGTCTTTGCGTCTTTTCTATGTTTTTTTCTTGAAATCAGAATAGTTTTGTTGTTTAATACTATATACGACATATGTACTGCTAGCTACAGTACAATAATAGTTTTTTTGCAAAATCGTTTCTTGTTCTTTCTCTTGATTTTAATTGAAGCACAACTTTATGTTGATCTATATAAATATAGATGGCTATGGGGAGATCGATAACGAAGAAAAGTGAAAATTTAAGTAAAAAGATATATATCGTATAAGTAGCTGTATAAGCGGCTAATTATACTGTACGCACTGTATATATAATTATTCTGCATAGATAAATAGAATGTCTGTATATTTTATATGCTTAACAAATCCTGTCTATTATTTCCAGGAAAGGCCATAGCTTAGATAGGGAGTCCTAGAGTATTTAATGCTCATTTTAAGATATGCAGACCCAATTAGGGTCCTCGCTCCACCAGACAACCCCCTGTAGAATCCAACAGCCCACATAGTGTGACATCTTCCCAATTTCTCTCACATGGCTTGGGTTAACCCGGAGCTATGGTAGCACTCACCAATATTAAATTGCGGCGAAGGGAATTCGAACCCCGTTCTCCCGCACAAAGTGTCAGATTTATAACCACCAAGCTATGGCGCCATTGAAAACGGCTAACTATTCTCTTACTGGCTAATTATCAGTTCTCCTGTGCCTAATTTGCTTGAAAATCTTTCTTTAACTCACCGAAATGACTTGATTTTTAAAAATCTCACGAAAAGGCCCCTCGATTTTTCAAATCCGCAAATTTATTGTGTGTGTACCCTTTAATGTTTCAACTTGTTGGATTCAATTTGTCAATTTGTCAAACAAAACAATGACCAATCAATTTCCTCAAATGAAAACTTGCAACTAATCCGACTTCCCGAAAGAAATTCAAATTTGAGAATTTGAATCAAAAAAGAATAATAAACAATCAGTTAAATTCAATAAATCAATTTCAACAAAATAAATCCTGTTTTGTCAACATGTTTCAAAATCATGCATTGCCTGCTTAATATGTTACTTGTTTAAGAAAGATATCAAAAGCCGGCCTGATTAAATTTATATATATACATATTTATATATATAATATATCTGTGCATCACATCGCATGGATTTGTATCTTTGTATTAAATTCCCTTTTTAAATCAAAGAGGCAAAGAGACGTTAAAGAGACAATAATTAAACAACCTGGTTTTAATGCAGTTTATGGTAAAATTGTATTCTTGTTTCTTATTTTTAAAACGTACTTTTTTAGATCAGCTGTTATCAGACCATGTACCATCATCATTTTCAAAACATTTTCAACAAGAGAGTAAATTTTAAAGGCCTAAATACTGAATTGCTAATATGTATTTATTACTGAATTAATCAACAATGAACTACTTCATCATTCAAATTGAGCTCGTTCAGAAGTTATCATATTCAAATCGTCAAGTTTCTACATAGCAAGATTTGTATTCTGGAATTTCCAGAATTTTCTTGATCACTTTTAAAAATATCCAGTTAAAGTTTTAACTGTTATTTTAAAATACTTTATATAGCTATGTAAAATTTTTATTTTTTATTTATTGAGTTGTATTTTAACATTGTAGGTTAGTTATAAAAATAGTTGAGAATTGTGACACTCGTAATTTGTTTACCCCATAATTCTCCGTTTTCAAGGTCTACTTTAAATTTCAAAATCCTTTAGGCTAAGGACGGAAATCTTAAAGCTGCAGGGCTTCTTGTTACTTTTCAAATCAATTTCAAGTCTGAGGCATGGGTCAAATGTTAGTGAGTATATGTGTACGTAAGCAAGGGAGGGGGGCAGGGCAAAAACGTACAGGTGTGAGGAGGTTGAAAAAGAAAGAATTTGGTGCGTGCGTAATTTATAGGGATTCAGTATGTTCTACGATACTGCTGGAAATATAATGTTGTATTGTGAAAGGGCCTTATTTTCAAAGATTTGATGTGCCGCATGATTTTTCTTTCATTTTTACATAGGATGAGTAACATGGTTAAAATTCTCATGGAAAAGTTGACAAATGTTGAAATTTTAAATTACACAGCAATTACACAATCTGCTGCATCCATTTGTTTACTTCATCTTTCCCAACCTCCTTTTTAAAAATGAGGCATAGAATGATAACCGGCAAATAGAAAGTTATTGACTACGATAAACACGTCCCTCTGGTCTTCCTGATTGCACGAATAACAAACTCATCTTCCTGAACACGACTACAACAATCCCGTTACTTATTTTTAATAGTCATGAAAAAGTAAAATAAGAGAAACGTTTAAATTCTGAAGTTTTTTTGCAAATAATAAACCATTGCCTACTATTGTAAAACTTATTTTAGGGAAGTGCAATTTTAAAAAACATATTGGATATAAACATCTATCTGTAAAAATTCTATTCTAAAATTAAACGATCTAAAAATTAAAATTCCAATTACGCGTATATACCTGAGAAAAAATAATATCATTTACATATGATGTTAAAGCCCCGGGTTACTTTCACAGCACACAGGTTAAACTTGAGGTGTTTTCTCCAACTTGGAAACACAACAGCAAAATATTTATCAAATATTACGCCGTCGAAAATCTTCAAATCAGGTGAAAACAGAAAACGGCTACTTGTGTTTAAATTAAAAGTGTAACATAAAATATTAAAAACAGTTATAATACAAGTACAGTCGACTCTCTAAAACTCGAGCATGCACGGGGGTTAACTTTTTCATATATAGTCAGTTCAGCGTGATTCTATGTTGTTATAATTTATTTTGTATCATTTGTTTTCAGTAGCAACGGATGGCATGATTGCTAAGTTTCAAAACGTAGATTATCAATATATTCGATAAACGAAATGTAACGCAATTGAGTCGTTCGACTTGACATTCGAATCATGTAAGGCTTCCGATACAAATAATGTTAGAGTTATGGAGAGAAAATATTTCATGGTACAAAATTAATTGTTCTAATTAAGAAAGTGTTCGAGTTATAGGGGTTCGAGTAATCGAGAATTACAAGAATTTATTTGGAAATAAAAACCGTGCCAGAAGAACCGTTCGAGTTAATTCAAGTACCAGAAAGTCGAGTTATAGAGGTTTTACTGTATATTCGAACAGTTTCTTAGTATCACACCGAAATATAAGTTTTATTCGTTTAAGTTTCTAGTTCATCTACTGGACTTTCTGACCCTGACGGGCTTACGTTTAGTAGCAATTTCTTCGTTCAAATCTTCTATATTGTTCTTAAATAGTTTTCAAGCTAGTTTACACAATGAGGGTTAGAAGGTGATGCCACTGTGTCGTGAGTTTGATGCAATCTCTACCATAAATAAATCTATATTTCACTACCCGTCCTACTAAAAGTTTCAGTTCAAACTAGAAACAAACGGCACTGTTTATGGCGTAAACTCTCTTCCTGACTGTGGTGATTCCACCAGCGGACTACCTTGAGCCAGCTTAAATTTCTGAATGAGTTCTTGGTTGAACATAGTGCAGGTCTCGTTATCCCTTTCTGCTGCCTTTCGCTTCTTATGAACTTGCGCGGGAGTTATAAAAGGATCGCTAAAACAAAGATAAAAAAACAAATGAAAACATATTTACATTAAACCTTGTTTTCTGAACACACGGACGGCACACTATTACAATTTACTGATCCCGAAGATAATACGAGCCTCCAATACAACTGCGGCTGTGGTGGGGAGGGTGGTCATTTTAAATTTGCCCTTATTAGAAAGGGGCTGTAACTCAAGATATTATTGAGGTAACCACTTATTATGGGAAGGGGATAGACTGCATGATAAGTTTTATTTTTAAGAAATTAAGTAAAGATTTTAATTTCTTATTAAATTATTGTATAAGTTTCGCTCAGACATTTATTTTCTTTGCTTTTTAATAAAAATCATTTTTCTCAATTCTACCTTGTGTGTTTGTGATTTTGTTACTATGCAGTCTTTTTCATTGCATATTAAAATTTTTGCGGTGCTGCAAATAAAAAAATGGGTGCAAGTGGGAGGAAGGATGGTCCTGAAAACTTAATAGTGGGGATACCTGGGTAAAAAAAAGGGGTAAAAAAAAAGGTAAAAAATAAATGGGAGGGGATGGAAGTAAATTCACACCATAAAAGTACCTTCTTAATCCTTTCGTGCCTGGTGTCTACATATGAGACCAAACAGGAGTCGAAGGGGGTGTCAAGCCCCTGTCGTGTTCAACGTGGGAGAAGGGTACTGTTATGTGCTCGAAATTAAAAGAAAGAGGAATAGCTTATCAACAGTAGTTAAATAGCTCAGTGCAAGGCAGCCGTTACCGAGGAGATTAACGGCAAAGTTTGTCACTTTTGTAAAATCTTCCTTGACTTCCTTGAGAAAGCACACAGGCAGTTTTCACACACAAAAAAAAGAGAAAAAAAAATATTCGAATACCTGTTCTGTGAGATTGGTTTTAAAACTTTCCTGGTGTTTGGATTTTTTAAAAATTCCATCATTTTAGTAAAATCACATCCATCCTTGTTTGTTTTTTCTTTATTAGAAACAGTTGTTGATTTTAAGTGCTTCCGTTGTTCAAATATCTAAATAAAGCATCATAGCAAAAACTAATCACCTGAACTCAGAAAATACAGGTTACCCGTTAAACGTCCTATACATTTATCAAATCTTCAGATTTTTTACCAGCATAAGTAAAATTTTGTTGGTTATAGATTATTTTCATTTCTAAAATTATCTAGGCGTTTACTCTACTTAGGGTGTTTGTTTACTCGAACATTTACGTTAGCATAGCATAAAACTGGTGAGAACAACACCGGCTTTCGATTTTGTCTTTAAACAAACAAAAAAAACCAGTTGTTTTGAGATTTTCTGTGGGTGGAACAATTAATGAAACTTCGCCCCTTGATACTTCAAAAATCATCTTTTTTTTTTTTCGAACACTGCATTTTTTAAAGGACCTTCAAAAGTACCACAAGCTAAAAAGGTAAAACTAAATATACCTGATTTGTGTTCAATTGTGTTACATTTTCTTTCTCGTTATCAAGTTGATTCTTATTTATTTTAAACTTTGTGTCATGTAACATAGTGCTTGAAGGTAATGGGGGTGGAGGCGGTGGTGGCGCGGTGGGTGGTATCGATAGTGAATTGCCACCGTGATTAAGCGAAGGCGGAATAGGAAACATTGTTTCATGTTGCTCAACACACGACTGTCTTTTCTTGACATAATGTTGGTTTTGATCAGCTGCCACTTGTCTCCATTTTCTTTCGGCAACCCTTCGTGAAAATCTTCGCACAGATCCTTTGGCCTCTAAAAAGTAACGTAAAACAAAACACAAGAAGAAGAAGAAGAAGAAGAAGAAGAAGAAGAAGAAGAAGAAGAAGAAGAAGAAGAAGAAGAAGAAGAAGAAGAAGAAGAAGAAGAAGAAGAAGAAGAAGAAGAAGAAGAAGAAGAAGAAGAAGAAGAAGAAGAAGAAGAAGAAGAAGAAGAAGAAGAAGAAGAAGAAGAAGAAGAAGAAGAAGAAGAAGAAGAAGAAGAAGAAGAAGAAGAAGAAGAAGAAGAAGAAGAAGAAGAAGAAGAAGAAGAAGAAGAAGAAGAAGAAGAAGAAGAAGAAGAAGAAGAAGAAGAAGAAGAAGAAGAAGAAGAAGAAGAAGAAGAAGAAGAAGAAGAAGAAGAAGAAGAAGAAGAAGAAGAAGAAGAAGAAGAAGAAGAAGAAGAAGAAGAAGAAGAAGAAGAAGAAGAAGAAGAAGAAAAATAGCTGGAGTTGATAAACCTGTACTAGGTTAAATGTATTGTTCAAGAAAATAGTTTTTAAGATTAATTTTAAATACGTTAAAAGATTGCAAGTTTCGAATTTGAACAGGAAGACTGTTCCAGAGAACTGAACCAGAAACCCAAAAATTACGAAAAAGGGTGGGCGCTTAATAAAGAACTGGATCAAAAACAAAAATTACGAAAAAGGGTTAGCGCCTAATCCAGAATTTAAGGTAGTGTCATCCGATGAACTAACAACACAGCAAATTTATAAACAATGATTTATTTATATATAAAAATATATATTACCTTGACCATAATCATATGACTTAATAACATTTTCTTTAAATTCTAAAAACTTTTCCTTAGCCTCCCTAGATGTTAAGGCACCCAGCTTTTCTTGACTATACAACCATGACATCATTTGAAACTTAAGAAATCCAAAAAAACCATTATTATTTTCAACCTCATCCTTTTTTCGTTTCGCAACAACGTCGTAAAATGCGGTCGGATTATCCTCCAAGTAATCCAACAATTCTTTTAATGCATTTTCTGTTTGAACGCTACTTTGTCTCTCAAACTCCAGCGTGGAAATACGAGAACAATATGACTTGGGAGCAGGGGAAGGTGCATCAAATTCTCCATACACACCAGCCATTTTGATATTTGCTTAAAAATTAAGTTAAGTAAAAATAAAAAACAAAAAATCAATTTTGGAAAAGCAGTTTAAGTTTTAAAGAATGATGTGTTTTGATTTTGTGAGAATAAAGCACCAGGGAAGGTAATCAGGTAGTTAGGTATGTACTTTACAAATCAAAAATAGATGCTTAGCTTTCCTTAAAACTTCCCTTCAAAATCGTGAACACAAAGAGCCTAACCTGTCCACAAACATGGCTTCCAGAATAGAAATTTTAAAAGTTTCTTGCTTTGTGACAGTTTTGATAATTTCAAAATTGCCTCACTTGTAAGTGAGCATGTAACATAACAACGTGCTGCCACAAGAATGACTACCCTAAAAACATTTCAAGTTTTCTTGGTATCTTGTAAATATTTTATTCTGCACACAACATGCAGTTCTTTAACAACCATTAAACACCACTTAAACAAACCATTGACATAGGTGATCTGAGATAATAATACAATAATAATAATATAAAAAAAGATATGTCTTCAAAATTTAGTCAGGTCATTTTATAAGATTTTAGGTAGGCGCATGGCAGATGGCACATTTTAATTACTAAGTTTATGGAACATGTGCACCATGTCTGAATTTTACAGACGTAAATATATATTGGGTAAGAATAAAAAAAAAAAAAGAAAATAATCAAAAGTTTTAGTAAATATACCATCGTTAGTGCATTGTAAAATAATATGTAAGATTGTTTAAAAAATGTTCATTTTTATAAGTTTGTAATTTTATACAGATGTGTTAAAAGCGTAATTTAGGTTGGTCATTACGAAAGATGGAGGGTGTTGGATTTCACCTTAGTGCTCAGTTGTGGTTTCTTTAAGACATTCCATGATGCTTCTAAATTCTTTCTTATTCAATAACTTTTTGAGGGTGGCATCAGTAGTTTTTCTACTCTATTCTATTTCTATTTTTCTATTGTGGTTTTGGTTCTCATTGATGTGTTTATCAGGTTCAGATTTTTTTCTTTGGTCATTATGCTCTGCCTATCTCATTTCAACGTTTTTATTTATCTCTCCAATATACGATGCTCCACATTATTTACACACCCCTTCATATCGAGAATTTATTAGGTGAAAATTTGTGTAATTTATGCAAAAAATACTTTGATGTTTCTTCATTAGCAGGACAATACGGAATTTCAAATAATGTTGGTGGTATTATAAAACCTTTTTGTTTTTGTTTTCGTTGTTCAAAAATTGGTTAATTAAACTTTCAATAAAACGACACAGATCATTATCAGTTTTTTAAATCTACTAAAATTAAATAAAAATAAACCGGATTTTTGGATGATATGAGTTCAACTATTCCAACTTCTTGAATGTACTTTGATTGCATATTTTGGGTAATTTATTGTTAATATAAATTTGATCTAAAATGTATATACTTAATAGATTCATTAATTGGAACAAAATTTCTTGATCCTAATCCGATATTTTTTTATATCATAAAACACAAAACACAAAACTCTTGAAAATGAATTCTGCCACCTTAGATCAAACCTAGCAAAATAAGTTTTAGATAAAAACTGATGAAATGGCTAATCTATATTATAATACCTGTATTTGTGTGTCTTTCACGCAAAACCGCAGTAGCAAGACACGCAAAATGCGGTTAATGAAGGACGGGCGAAGCCGTGGATTTATCCACAGGTTACCTACTAGTGCATCTAATTACAGACCAGCCTTAGTTATTCCATGTTTCTCAAAAATACTTGAATGTACAATGTACTTTTTGAATGCAAATGATATTCTTTATAAAAATCAATAGGGTTTTCAAGCTGGCCATTCTACTGATCATGCAATTCTTTTGAACTGTTGATAGAGGAAAAACAAATTACTAAACAATTATCTGTGGAGTTCCCACAAGGTTCAATATTAGGACCACTTTTATTCCTTATATATTTATATGATATTAACAAAGCTTCATTATCTTACATTCAATTCTATTTGCAGATAATACTAATCTCTTTTATGCACATATATAAAAAGATATTAAAACACTATATTTCACACAGTGAATATTGAACCCTCCCATGTGTCAGAGTGGTTTAAAGCAAACAAACTTAAATATTTCAAAAACAAGGTATTTACATTTTTCCATAGACTAAATAAAAAGATGAAGTAACATTAAATTTGCAATGTTGCAATGAGAATAACTACAAAAAATAGACTATCAAGTCCATGCAATTACGTTATGAATGGTTCCGCCCTTAGAAATACAAGTTGCGAAGAAGATCTTGGTGTATTAATAGATAACCATCTAACATTTTCAGACCACATTTCATCAAAGGTTAAAAAAGCAAATCAGATTATGGGCTTGATTCGAAGGACATTTGACTATATGGATAATGAAAACTTTGTCTTGTTGTTCACATCCCTTGTCAGACCACATATTGAGTATGCTAACACAGTATGGTGTACATTCTTGAAAAAGGACATGTTGATTGTGGAAAACGTACAACGTAGAGCTACGAAAATGCTCCCAGGTATGAAGGATTTAACATATGATGAAAGGCTCAGGTTACTGAAACTTCCCTCATTATTTTACAGAAGAAATTGAGCAGATATGATTGAGACATTCAAGATAACTAATAATGTTTATGACGAAGCTGTTACTGAGAACTTGTTATTGCCAAAATTGTCTAACACCAGAGGACACAATAAAGCACTTTTTAAAAGAAGCTGTAACTTGGATTTGCGAAAGTTCTCATTCACGAATCGTGTAGTGACTTTATGGAATTCTTTACCTGAGGACACAGTGTCATGTAACACAGTGAATCAATTTAAAATGAAGCTAGACAAATTATGGTCTGATAAAGACCAATTATATTATTATGATCTGGATATTACTAATTTCATATATTAGATAGGGAGGAGTGTCTTTGTGAATGGGGTGTTTGAACAATTTTTTTTTTTTTTTTTTTTTTGAGATTAACCTTACTAATTTCGTTATTATCATACTCTTTTCTTGTTTGTTTGTGTTTGTTTGATTTTTTTGCGATCATTATTTTTTTTTAATTGCCTTTTTTTCAAATTTTATTTACAATCTAAAGCAAAGTTAAATATTTTACCAATTACATTTTAAAAAGTATTAAAAATTTAAAATCATAGTATTTCATGCCTGGTACACAGATGTATTCGAAATCGCAGTGTAAATGTATTTACTCAAATTGACTGAGAAGCCTCCTTGTTCAATTGCTTTTAGGTAGCTGCTATTAAATTTATTCAAATCTTATCCATGTTCTTTACCAAGCTTCCATTCTTGTCCAAGGAGTTTATTATTTAATTATTTTTATTTTCTGTTTTTTTTTGTCTTTTTATTTTTTTTTATCTATTTATTATGAGCTGACCCTAGAGGTTGTTGTAACCTGAAATTATTGTCAGAATACACTATACTATACTATACTATTAAAACTGCCTAATTTGTCTGTTAATAATAATTAAATATCAGTCATTTAACATTGTATTATGATTTAATTTTTATATTAGTTTGTTCCCTGTCAATTAGGGGCCAGAAGTTTTTTTCATGCAGCGTTATATCACTATTAATAAGGAGGTGGTTATAATTATTTTTTATTATTATTGTTATTTCGCTGTTAAAGAATATACATTTTTTGTAAAAATAAATACAAAACTATAACTATTATAATGTAGAATCTAGAAATATGTGATTGTATATGTATCCTTAGGTGCAACTAGAGTAGGTAAAAATGGCAGGAGCAAGAAGAAGACTTTAGTAGTCTTATCACTAAGCCCCTAAACCTTCTATAAAGATTAGCACAGAAGATACGGATGTTGTGCAATTAAACTGTTTTGCGATCTAAAACAGATGTAGTTAATAGTTTGCCTTTGGTTTCTGTTTAAATTTGTGAAGTGGTGAAAGAGTTTTCATGTCTTTGTCAAGGAATTTGTTCCATAGTATAGGGTTCTAATTAGCAGTTCGCAATTTGCAATTTGTGAATCAAAATGCCATTTGCCATCGAATCACTTTGCGAAGAAAATGATAAAATTGCGAATCGAATATTTTAAGTGGCGACTGAAATGCTGTTTTAGATCGCATTTTAAGAACTTAAGAACGAAGAACTTAGTGATATTGTATAATTACTTCTGGGTTGACAGAAGCTGTTACACGAGAATCGGGAAGGATACTTATTTTGTATCTTCCAAAACATTGTTTAAAATACTCGGATTGTTCTCAAGTTTGAACATAAAAATAAGAGTCTGATAAATGGATAAATAGTTGGTATACATTTCATACATTTAGTTTTTGCAGTAAAACTATGGAGTGAGTGTATTTGTCAACATTTAAAGTAAGTTTGATTGCATGTTTTAGTTTATTTTGCAACACTGGTGCTGCACCAATGTTGGCAAATATAATTTAAATATAGCAGTGTATACAAGAAAAATATATGTTTTTTAAACAAGTTTTATATTTATCTGCAAAAAAGGAAAAACAAGTAGTCAAGGAACTCCTTGAAATTGAAAAAAATCTTATTTAAATGGAAATCTACAAAAAAGAAAAACAGTTTTAGAAGCTATCAAAAAAAATCCTAAATACTTTTATTCATATGCAAAAAAGTTTTCAAAAATAAAAACAAAAATTGGACCGCTTATGGATCACAACAACAAATTAACACATCAGAGCAGAGACATAGCTGAAATTCTTTCCTGTCAATACCAAAGAGTATTCAGTGAGCCAAAACATGTAGAAGACATAACAATCAACCTACTCTAACACACATCAGAAATTCCAAAATTCCACTTCTCTCAAAAAGACATCATCAATGCAATCGATGAACTCTCTGACAACTCTGCACCAGGCCCAGATGGCTTCCCGGGAATTTTTCTGAAGAAGTGTAAAACATCGCTATCTGTACCAGTTCTTCTGTTATGACAAAAATGTATAGACTGTGGTGAAATTCTCCAAATTCTAAAGCACTCACTAATCACCCCTCATTTGAAAGGGGGAAAGAAATCTGATGCATCCAATTACCGCCCAATTACCCCAAGGTAGTGTGATTGGACCACTTATCTTCATCAACTCCTTGGAGATATAGACTCAAATGTCACTGACAGTATGTACGGTCATTTGCTGATGATACAAGGTTTACCAAGAGCATCAACACTCTCAAGGACATGGGCAAGTTGCAACGTGACCTACAGAAAATTTATTAATGGGCAGATGATGCAAACATGTAATTTAATGATCTAAACTTTGAGGTCATGCATTATGGCAAATTGTGTTATGGCAAATTGCACATCGTATCTTTCCCCCTCTGGATCCATCATTACCGAGCGTGAGGAATTGAAAGATCTTAATGTCATATTATCCACCAACTGCTCCATGTGGGAATGCCACATATTAAAAGTATTAAATGACAGTAAAAACATGACGTCTTGGATTTTAAGAACTTTTTACACCAGAACAAAGTATCACCTTGTGACCATGTGAAAATCTCTGGTTCTTCCTCTATTAGAGTATTGTTCAGTCCTATGGAGTCCACATAAAGTTGGACAGATACAGATAATGGAGGCATTGCAATGGTACTATATACGAAGAATCTGAAACTTGACCAATCACAACTATTGGAAATCATTGAAGGAACTGAAATTGTATTCATTGGAGCGTAGAAGGGAAAGGTACTAAATAATTTATATTTGGAAAATCATGGAACAGTTGGTACCAAATGTCAATCTGAAAATCCAAAGTTATCATCATCCTTGGCATGGGCGGAAAGCAAAACTTGCATGTGGTCAATACAGTAGGGTGGCAGAATTCAGGTTATTAATCCATTAATATTCTCTCCAAATCCATCCGCAATATGTCTGGTTGCACACTGGACCTCTTTAAGAACAGCCTTGATAAATATCTATTCCAGATACCAGATGAACCACAAATGGTAGGATACACCACGTTAAGACGGGTTGATTCAAACTCGATTTATGCACACATTGGTGTAAACTGGATGTTCAATCCAGTGGAGGACTGGCACATAACTGCTAATCCTGAAGACTTTCTTCGAAAGCCTACAACAAGGTACAACAAGGTAAGGTTATCTAATACAAATTTTAATGGCAATATTATTTGTTACTTTTGCTCTCCAAGTAAGATTTTCATAAAGAATATAGCTAAATCCTAAGAATTTTATGGATTGTGCTATTTTTTTATTTTAACAACGTTAATGATCATTACCTAAAAGAATATTCTGTCACTGTCAAAACAATTATGATGCTTTTACCACAAAATTGGAAAGCTCAGAAACTGTTGTCATACATTTGACACTTTTCTGACTTTAAAAGGGTTTCAACATAATGGAAATTATTCTTAGCTATAAATAAACAGTCGAGGAATAAATAAATAACAGAGAAAACATAATTCGAAATAAACAGAATGGATTTTTATAAAAGGGTTAATACAAAGATTTTCAGTAAAACATCTGAGGAAAAGCAAAAAAGAAAAAAAGTTGCTGCACTGCACACCACGTACGAAGTAATGAGATGTTTTGAAAAACTGCGCCGTCTGGAATTAACCGTAGTTTTATTTAGAGCAAAGTTGACTTTACAAAAACCTTTTTTGTAGAATATGAATGTAATTTGCAAAAAAAAAAGTTTATACACTTAACATAACGCTTAGCTAATGTTCTCAGATTTTTATATCTTTTTTGAATAAAAGCAGTAGATGTGTGCAGCCAATATACTAACAGTTACAACTTTGTTATCACTTAAAAGCACGTGACGAACGTAGTGTTGGCTAAGACTACATGTACGGCTACATCGACTTACAATCTGCAAGGATAAATAATATGTAGGCAAACTTTAGCAAAATTCGCTAAGTTTAAACCTAGCGAAATACATTTAGGAGACTCTAATTTTTCCTTTTTGCATTATTAGAAAACTCCGCCTAGATCAATTATTATATTTATTCTAGTTAGAATTCTAGTGTAGGGGATATTATTTAACATAAAAAAGATTCTCTCTCTCTTAAAAAAAAATAAATGTGAATCTCACACAAAATTCCAAAGATCGCGTACCTGAAAGTTTCGCGTGCCAACGCGGGCAATAACTTCATTTAGCACCGGGCTAAGTCGTACCGACATACAACGTACAACATAATTGCACCCTTCATACTTTATCGACATAAAAAGTCCAACAGACGTTCATTCACAGTACTCCAACCAAATGGACCCGACAGATAAACCCTCATTGTCCGACATCCTCTCTATCGTTCCATAGCAAATTCATATTTTTTTGTCAATAATCCATAACCAACGTAATATCGCATAATACTGCATAATATCTTTATAATAGTCTCTATCGTTACATAAAGTACATATTTTTTCTGTCAATCGGCCATAATCAACGTAATATGCCACAATATTTCGCATGACTGCCATTTACGGAAAGCTGTTTTTATAAAGTAGACAAAGTTTGAGGTTGGATACACATCCATACACAAACAGAAACGATATTTCGCTCAACTAGCTTTTTGCAAAAAGACATATTAACGGCCCTATTGCAGGCTAAACAAAGAGACGTTTTTGTACAATATATTGAACGGGCGGTAGTGTTCTATGCCCTTCGATAACCAATAGAAAAGATATTTTGGATAATACGCCCCTCCCTCCCCCCCCCGCGAAATTACATATCACAAGTCCTAAAAAATGTCAATCTGAGGCAAGGCATTATACTATACATTTACCAGGCTTTACTGTTATGTACTTATCCGTACAGCAGTAGAAACAAGTATCCTCCCTGAAAATGACGTATCAAAAGTCCTAAAGCAGGCCAATCAATCCAAAGACAAGTGTTTTTTTTTCAGACTGTGCAAAAGTGTAAATTCTATCTCTTTTTTTTATGGAGTTATATGTGGGACAATATTCGTGTATAGTTTTCGTCGCGTCGTAATGTTTTTCGTCGCGTCGTATCTTTCTTCGTGGCGTGGTTTTCTTCGCAGCGTAATGCTTTTCGTCGTGGCGTATTACTCATGTTAGTGTGATCTCATGTTTCGTCGTGTCGTATGTCACGTCGTGGGGTATTTCACTTTGAGGCGAAATAGTTATGCTTTTTTTACACGGAATTACTAATTTCGTGAAGCTTTTACACAATATATTTCACTTTCTTTCTAGTGGCTTTGGGTAAAGCTAGCTATTATTTTTGTCATTTTCTTTTAATAAACGATACATTCTTAGCTATATTACTTAGCTACCTAGCTAGCTATACATTTTAAGCATGCAACACTGTATAATCTATTATCTATTTTGCAGTTTAAATGGATTCTAATAAAAATATCAAAAATCAAGTAAACTAATTACATAAACATAAATTATTACATAAAACTTACACAACACATAATATTTCTTCATAATCACAAATGTAAACTAACTTAAAAATAGAATATAATTTTTAGCACTAAACTAAAGGTTTTGTTTATTTTACTGCACTTTATTCATGTGACTTGGATTTCTTGTAAGCGCTGCACGAATTTAGTAATTTCGTGTTAAAAAAGCATGAAAATTTTCGCTACAAAGTAAAATACGCCACAAAGTAAAATACGCTACAAAGTAAAATACGCCACAAAGTAAAATACGCCGCGAAGTGAAGTACGCTACGAAGTGAAATACGCCGTGAAGTAAAATACACCACGAAGTGAAATACGCCGCAAAGTGAAATACGCCGCGACGAACACAAATACGACTCGACGAAAGGTTAACCACCCCACAAAGAAAGATACGACGCGACAAAAACCACACCACGAAGAAAGATACGACACGACGAAAAGCATTTACGACGCGACGAAAACCGTACACGAATATTGTCCCATATATAACTCCATATTTTTTCGGGGCAGTATTTCAATAGTATAGCTTGATTAGTTCTTAAACCAAATAAATCTCTTAGATGCATAAAAATTCAAATATTCCAATGATATTTGTCCGACTCAAGAAGCTGCTGCCGTAGAGAAGCTATAGCACATTAAGGATTAGAGCCGTTTACGATGAAATTATTCCATTGTTGTTTGAAGTAAAAACAGGTCATAACTTTTTATCCGCAAAGGCTCTTAGGCTGAAATTCTGTAGAAGGCAAGTCAGTAATATAGCGTATCATTAGGAAAAAGAAAAAATACTGTTTTAACAGATATGGAAGAATTCCAAATTAAAAGTCAAAACTTAGGTGAAAAGAAAAATGACAATATTTTCGAGCAAGATGTAAAATTTTGCAAATTCTTATATTTACATGGAACAAGGATGTTCCAAAAAGGCATAAGTATAAAATTTATCTCATTTAAAGAGTCTCCGTGGATTTGATATTCCATTGAAGTTAGGATCAGAGTAGAAAAGTTGAAAATAGTTCTAAATAATGTAATCATTATTGGCTCCATCCTCGTGAGAAACTGAAACTCCTATTTTGTGTATTGCTTCCAAAGTCACAAAATATCCTTTCAAACAAGAAATTTTGGGAAAAAGAGCGTTCTGGGAGGAACTATTCCAGTTTTTTGCTAAGAACTACGTCTTTGAAAATGGAATGCGACATGATTATAAGCTTATTATATTATATAATGATGATAAGGTATTGATGGGAAAGGCTTGAATAAGTTTTTCAGTGATTTAGATTGATAATGAGCTGTTCGGTAAGACGATATTCCACCGATTTTCTTGATTTTTAAATTCTGATAACCTCTTCCATTTTAGAGCATATGGATAGAAAAATCACTATCCATCAACGTGTATCGGACTTCCAACTAAAACACTGAAGGGGAGTAACATCAATTAAAGAAGCCTTCTAGAACGAATTATTCTTCTCTTAAAGAGGAGAATAATTTTTTAAACCATCGATCAGAAAACATCTATTGAAATTAGATACCGTTGTAAGATTACAACTGAGGTTGCTAATTTTTTATTGGAATTCTTTCAATCCTTGAACCCTCTTAGTTATGGAATTCATTTCTTGGTGGCGTTTTTAAAGTGTCTCAAAGACGTAATTTGGCCAAAAATGACATACTGAGACATCTTCATACAGCAAAATAAAAACTCAGGACAGAAGTTGTCAATATAACGAAGTTGTGGAATTAGTGTTAATGGAATTAGTCTTTTCACAGTGCTCCTTAAACTGCTTTAGTTTATTTTGTTCCTATTATAAAGTTTCATAAATATGTTGTATTTAGTTTGACTTAGTTTAAAAAGGAACTGATCATGTTACGAAAAATCTGTCTCCTATTCTGGGTGTAATTTGGACAACACCGTGCGGAATATCTAATCCATGCTTGCTCTTTAAATTATTTTTTCAGTAATCCATTTTAAATTCATGATTATTCTACAAATAATTACAGCTTCCGAGGGTTGTTGCGCAGTTTAAAGTTGTCTTCGTAGAGGCTTTTTGTTTAAAATAAAACGTCATATTTCAATGGAATAATCCATTAAAAAGAACACCTTGAATACAAACTTGCAGTAGATAAAATTGCAATTATCGCGATATTGGAATATCTAATCCAAGGAAGCTCTTGAAAATTTGGAGTACATATTCCCCATTTTTTTAAACATCAAGTGGGAAAATTTCAATTAGAAATTTTAAAAACTAAGTTTTAACATCAATCTCTGTAAATCATTAAAGGCTTGCTTCCCACAACTTGTCTCAAAATACTTGTATATAGAATTAGTATTTAAGAAACCTTTTTTGCCGGATTAGAGAGTACTAAGGTAAAACAAACAAGAGCAACTAAGCTAATTAGTGTAAAGACTTTTTACTAATTAGCTTTCGCGGAGGGTATTTTGTCAAAATATATTTTCTATTAGTGGATGGATTTGTATCCTACCTCAATGCTTGTCTATTCTATAGTGCAACGTGTTCCCTCAGATTGGTTTCTAGTGTAAAGCCTTCGCATTGATTGGTCTGCTTAAGGACTGTTGATGCGTCATTTTCAAGGAGGGTATTTCTCCATAAAATTGTCTCTATTTGTGTATGGATGTGTTTCCAGCATAAGTGTTTGTGCAGGGTACAGTATAAAATTTTCTCTTTGATTGGTCTTTTAAAATATCTCAGATTTTATTTTGCGCATCCCTCAACTTCTAAAAGTGTTACCTCAAATGACGTATGGATGTGTCTCACATTTACAGACTTCCTTTTAATTTTTCTGCTAAGATTTCGACCTTTACTTTCATCCAGGTTGTTTTTAGCCATGTATTGTGGAATATCCCATACTGGTTTAGTGAGGCTTTATTTGAATAGATCTATTAGGTCATTTTTTAAATAGTGTTATCCAAGCTATCACTCCAAAATGTCGTCTCTATTGCATGTGCATAGGTATAAAACAATACCGCCTTTTTAGTACATACTATACATCTTTCCTCAAATCTAACAGCTTTAAGACTTTTACTGTGTCATTTGCGAGGGGGTATTTGTCCAGAATATGGTTTCTGTTGGTGCATAGATGTGCACCCAACCTCACTGAATGTTTAATTTAAGGTGTAAGTCTTCTCTTGATTGGCGTGCTTTAGGACTTTTATATATCTTTTCGCGGAAGGGTATTCGTCCAAAGTTTAGTGTCTATTTGTGAATGGATTGTTATCCAACATAACTGATGTTGGATAACATTGGTTTGTTTTATAGTGAAAAGTCTTTCCTTCGATTGGTCTGCTTTGGGACTTTTGATGTGTCATTTTCTTGGAGGGTATTTAGCCCAATTATCATTTCTATTGGTGTATGGATGTGTATCCAATCCCAATATTTGTTCATTACAGTGTAAAGTCTACATATTGATTAGTCTGCTTTAGAACTTTCATTTTTTCATATCGCGGTAAGGTATTTGTCAAAAATATAGTGTCTCTTTGTGTATTGACGTGTATCCAACATCAGTGTTTGTTTAGTTTAAAGTATAAAGTCTTCTCTTGATTGGCGTGCCTCCTGCGAAAGGACATATTAAAAGTCCAAGTCCAATTTGTCCAAGACATAGTGTCTATTTGTGTATGGATTGTTATCCAACATCAGTGTTGGTTTGTTTTATAGTGAAAAGTCTTTCCTTCGATTGGTCTGCTTTGGGACTTTTGATGTGTCATTTTCTTGGAGGGTATTAAGCCCAATTATCATTTCTATTGGTGTATGTATGTGTATCCAATCTCAATATTTGTTCATTACAGTGTAAAGTCTACATATTGATTAGTCTGTTTTAGAACTTTCATTTTTTTATATCGCGGTAAGGTACTTGTCCATAATATAGTGTCTCGTTGTGTACTGACATGTATCCAACATCAGTGTTTGTTTAGTTTAAAGTATAAAGTCTTCTCTTGATTGGCGTGCTTGAGGACTTTTAATGTAGGACTTTTGATGTATCATTTCGCAGAAGAGAATTTTGCCATAATATCATTTCTATTGGTAAATGGATGTATACACAACCTCAATTGTTGTTTTTTTCAATATGTGATCACTTTGCATTAATTGGTCTACTTTAGAAATTTTGATACGTCATTTCCAGGGAGAACACTTGTTTCTACTGCGGAATAATGTGGCATATTACGTTGGTTATAGCCTATCTACAAAAAAATGCATTTGTTATGTAGCGATAGAGAGTATTATAAGGGTAACATGCAGTATTATGCGATATTACGTTGTTATGGCCATCGACAGAAAATTTATGTACTTTTTTTGAATTATAAAGGTATTATGCAGTATTATGCAGTATTATGCGATATTACGTTGGTTATGGATTATTGACAGAAAAAATATGTATTTGTTATGTAGCGACAGAGAGTATTATGAAGGTATTATGCAGTATTATGCGATATTACGTTGGTATGACCATCGACAGAAAAAATATGTATTTGTTATATAGAGAGGATGTCGGATAATGCGGTTTCATTTGTCGGGTCCATTTGGTTGGAGAAGTATGACTGAACGTCTGTCGGCTTTTTATGTCGATAAAGTATGAAGGTTGTTAGTTATGTTGTACGTCGTGTGTCGGGACCACTTAGCCCGGTGCTAAATGAAGTCGTTGCCCTAAACGGAGTCGTAGCCCTAACGCGGCCACTGGTTATCTCATGCGACCTAATATGTAGTAACAACCAAGCTTTTATAAACAAAATAAGGAAAAGGCAGCTTTGGGTTGATGGACAGAAAATTTTAAAGTGACTCGCTACAAAATGGAAAGATCACAAGACAAATCAGGATTCTTGGATGCAAATTCCAGTAAGGCTTTTTTTGGTTTATTAGTTTAAATTAATCAATGAACTTCAGAGAGAGAGAAAGAGAGAGAGAGAGAGAGAGAGATCACATTTAAGGGAAATGCATATAGTTAGCTAGCTAGCTAAACACCAATTTGAATTTATTATGTGACCTATTCACCTAAACATTTTTTGTGGATTGCTTGACCACAGTATTTAATTTTAAAATGCACTAATCTTGGAAAGGTAGCCAAATGGTTGGGGGTTGATTGCAACTAAAACAGTCAGAAAAACTGACTAAGGGATTGTCTCACGATCGTTTCAAAAATAATTGTTTCAATTTGTATAATATTTTATTTGAAACGATCTCTATACGATTTTGAAACGAATTTAAAAAAAAATTGCAAAAAAATTGTTTTAAATTTGTTTCAATTTGTTACAAAATTGTTTCAAATCGCTTTGTTGAATTGAAGATTGTTTCGTAATTGATTCGTAATCGTTTCCTAATAGTTTCGCATTCGTTTCTCAATCATTTCAAAAAAATTAAAGTTAATTCGTTTCAACACTTCGTTAAATTGGTTTAAAATCGCTTCAAAATCACTTCAAAATCGCTTCTAATTTAACACATGTTTATCACACATCGCCGATTTCTAAATAAATTTACTATCAAATTTATATAAATGTGTGCATTTTTATTCAAAAAAATACCAAATTGAATCATAGAAAGCGAAAAAGATCACCGTAGATTGTTTAAGAATCATGACAACGGGATTGTAGAAAGCGAAAAGATCACCATAGATCATATAGTTTCACGTAATAAATTTGTCACGTTTTAATTGTTATTTAATTAATTTGGGGAAACAATTCGTTTCAGAACTTGTTTGGTAATTCTTTTCAAATTTTGTTTCTAGATTCGCTTTTAGTTTCGAAATCATTTCCAATCGTTTCCCATTCGCTTCCACTTTGTATCATTTTGTAGCTTAACAGATATAATAAACACAATCGTTTCTAAATCATTTCAAATTGCTTCATGATAGGTTGAACAATAGGCTAATGGTGCTGAAAATACTAGTTAAAAAAAACTATGGTAAACGTTTTTAGCACATATGCACTACAAGCTGGTCTCCCAGAATAACAAAATGATTCCTTTTTCAAGGACCTTTTCAACAACATTATGGCATGTAAAGATGACGAATTGGTTATTGTAGGGGGCGACCTAAACGGTCATGTGGGTGAAGACTTGTCTGGTTTTAAGGGTTACCATGGCGGTTTTGGATATGGATTTATGTGTAACCACTGATTTTCCGATCACTAACACATTTTACCAAAGGCAGAAGCAAGATTTAAAAGACAATTTTTTTCTTTGACATTTAACAAATTTTGGCCGCACCTTTGTGCTAAGATGCCTCTTAGTTCCACGTCAATAGTTCACAGCTGGTGAATTTGGCTCAATTAAAGAAAATACTGTATTAAATGGAGCTACACTGCACAATCCTGTATAAAATAGCATTTTTTGTCCGTTTTTATTTGCATCCATGTAAAGCTGTGACTTCTGTTATTAAAGATTTCTCGCCTTGTATAGATATTCTCAGTTTAAGAGACACAGCTGAAAGTTCTTTACTCAAAGAATTATTACTTCCTGCTTGTCAGTACAAGAAAGACATGGCTTTGTATTTTCTTGTCTGCAGTACTGGTGGTCTCCCTGACTTAACTGATCAGATGTGCCGGGTGACAAGGTACCCTTTTTGGCCTTTTTAGGACGTGGCTGATACCGCTGTCGAATGGGTTTTCTTCGAGGAACAGGCTCTTTAAAATCATACACAAGTTTTAATGATGGATACAGATTACTGCAGGTTGGTTCTGCATCCTCAAAGTGCTCACTACAAACCCTGTCACTTGGATGTGGACTCCACAAAGATTTATCATCTTTTTCTCTCTTAACTCTCCGTACCCATTCCAAATGATTAGCTAAATAACGATTGGTACTGGGAAAACAAAACAGGCGATATGCTGGTGGTTGACAGGAGGCACAAGTTTCTTTAGTTTGAGGCTGACTATTATGCTCTGTGCAAATACTTTTCCTCCACTTTTCCAATTTCCTTGTGTTATTCATACACCCAACAACAGCACAATTAGCAGGACCCATCTCGATAAGACTAGAAAGCCAAACAAATTCTCTCACTACTTTACTCACAACACTGCCAGAAACTGTAACTGCCAGAGCGGTTTGTTTACCCAAAACTCTGCCCAGCTCTCCAAATAAAAATGGTAGCCATTAGGTTGAATTGGTGTATAAATATAGATGAAGCTGTGCGCATTAAGGCAAAGAAGGGTCGTTGTCTTCCCACATTCCACCTGCCCAATGTTCTGTAACTTCACTCCCTGCAGATAATATTAAGCGTTCAGAGTATGTGAATTTGGAACTAATACTCCCACCATCATTAAATTCGTTGTATGTCCCAGATGACGAGGGTGAGTATGATCTCAATATAAGAACAGCAGACTGCAACCCACAACTCTCACTTAGTAGTAATGTTTTGGGTAGGCCTAAGATTAAGGACTTCGTCTCTTGGTGCAAGTGAGAAAGCTGGTCACCCATCAAATTCTTTTGTCACCCAGTTTGCCAACCAATACGTCTTCTCCGCTGTGTGTGCCTTTGACAAACCGCATAGGCTGCAGTTAGCTAATGATCCTTTGCGACGATGGGACCAGATTGACGACTTGCTCGTTACTTATAATTTGGGAGAGGCTTTCTTGCTAACTAAATCGTATGCCTCTTCCACCTCTGCCTTGACATTAACTGCTTACGGCAGCAGGAACATTTTGCAACAAATTTTACTAGGTTCCCCCAAAGGTTCAGAATGCTTTCCAGTACTTTCCCGGCAGCGGCTTCTATCAGGTAAAATTTTCATCAAATCCCAGAGTGTGCTGGCAGTTTAATAAAGGCCTGTATTGTTCCAACAGATGTCCCTTTCCACACAAGTGCACCTATTGTTCCAGAAATCATCCAGCACACCGTTGCTTATTTAGGCCCTTTTTTCCAATTAAGTCCTCTGATTGCACTTCTGTAATTGTTTTATTGTTGTGCAAATTATTACTTTTGCATCCCAATCGGATCTTAGTTAATTTTATCCTTATGGGTTCAAACTAGGGTGTCAAACTGGATAACTTTTGACATCTACAACTAATAACAAATCCTCTATGAAATATTCGAGAAAAGTTGATAAGACTATTTTAAAAGAGTTGCCCCTCCTCTGATTACCCTCCTCTTCCAAATTTTTATTGCTCCCCATTGGGTGCAGCTCCTAAAAAGATGATACAATTCAGGTAATTTTAGACCTTTCATCAACACAGTGATTTTTAGTTAACGATGACATCTCTAAGGAATCTTATTCGGTTACATACTCATCATTTGAGAATGCCATTGACATGGTACGTGAACTTGGCTGGCACTGCTTTTAAGCAAAACAGATGTCAAACATGCTTTCCAGTTGTGTCTGGTTCACCCAGATGACTGGCATCTACTTGGCTTCAAATGACAGGAAAGATAATTTTTCGATGTTATTCCTTTCAGTGGGAGGTCATCACCATTTAATCACTTGCCAGACTTAGTTGACTGGGTTCTTTATTACCTGGCTGCCATCTGGCAGCTGTTTCATTATCTAGATGACTATATTACAGGTGATCCGCTAAAAGCAGCATGCCAGGATATTGTTTATTTAATTCAAAAGGTCCTTTAGCCCTAGAGAAAGATTAATGCTCCATCCTGCGTCCTTACTTATATAGGTATTGAAATTAATACCACTCAATTTATTATCCATCTATCTAAGAAAAATTTTTATGCTGTTTTGTCCCTGTTGAGAGTGTGAAAAGGAAAACTGCAGGAAAAAGGAGCAACTGTCACTCATAGGATTGTTGTCTTTTGCATGCAAAGTCCTAAATGTGATTGTATTTTCTGCATATAGGTTAATTTACCTTTCTACCACAGTAAGTAGACTTCACCATCACATTACCATTATATCAGAATCCAGCAAGGACATTGAGTTGTGGTTGATTTTCTACTAAGTTGGAACAGGATGGCAGTCATCCAAATAAAAATTACGTCAGAAACTATAAATATATTTACGGACGCTTCCATGAGTGGTTTAGGCAGTTTTTATGATGGAAAATGGTTTTCCATTTCTTTTCACAACACCAATAATTACAGCATTGCCTTGCTCGAATTACTTGCTGTTGTTTTAGCAGTACATATGTGGGGTGAGAAGTGGTCTAATACCATTTATACAGAACAGGTCATCATTTATACAGACAACAAGCTCATAGTTCACATATGAAGTACAGGTTCTTGCAAATGTGAGCGCATCAAGAAACTTGTTTGATTGTTGTTCTTTTTTACTGCAAACCACAACATTAATGTTTTGATGCACCATATTAGAACATGTTCTAATTTTTATGCAGACTTATATGCCCTGCCTACTTCGATTATTTTTCTTACCCAACATCCAGATCCATTCCTCAAATTTATGAATTGTGTTCCATGCACATGTAGTTGCCTTTTTTTTTCTACTTCAGTGCCATTACTTTTTTCATGCTGGAGGTAAGTGGGGGACGTTTTGAAAAAAAAAATAACTTTTATATATTTATCTTTTTTTAAATGATCTTTTGAAACACAAGCTGTACTGAAGAAAAAATTTAGAAAGCACGCTGTATGTCCTAAGAAGCACAGATGCATGAGACAATTGAGATGCCTTGAGCTTCAGACGCATCAAAATTTCCTAAGTGTTAGATAAACGCTAATTACTGTTGGTATTCAAAACCCTAAACAGCAGGTGCATGAAACAATTAAGATGCCTGAGTGTCAGGTAAGTCAACATGTCTCGAGTGTCAGGTGCATTTTTTTATTTAAGTGACGAACACAGTTATGTGTTATGACTGAACTGATGAGCAAGACAAATTCTCTGAGTTTTAATTTACTATTTATACTTATTATTGCGTTACATATTCTGCTACAACAGACACCACAGCAAGTAAGATACAATAAAATGCCCTGAGGGTCAAGCACATGCTAATTACTGGTGGTCTTTATACTCTAAGCGTCTGGTACATTAGACAGTTGCATTTTGCCTACATAATTTCTGCACTTAACAAATACGTCAGTAAACTCACTTTTTAATTTTTTTTGTCATTTGATAACATATTAGTTAGCATTCTTGCTTTACATGATGCCTTGTGCCAAAGGTTAAAAAGTGGTTAAAAAATGTTTTTCATGATTTAGTTGAAGTACAAAATATATGTTACTTGATTTTTTGCTAAGAACTTTTGTTTGTGCATTGCCATAGGGGGCAGCTAAACTATGCTAAAAAAACAATTTCTTTTTATCTTCTTATATTTTCCACTTCTTTTTCACGCATGCGTCTGCCGCAAATAATTCCCAATGCAAGGTTATATATTTCAGTGATTACATTGGCAAATACGAAGTGCAGTCGCAAATTACAAAGGCTGCAGTTAAGATGCCCTGAATATCAGACAATAGCAGTTAATTATGCACCCCCAATTTGGATGTTTTAAAAATTAATTTTTACTTTTTTTTAAATTTTAGCGTATTATCGTTTCGTGGTGTTGCTGTTTAACTGCATGCTAACATTTGGTTCATATTTCTGTTTTGACATGCCCAGGTAATGTGTTTGACTACCATCAATAAGTAATACTGATGATGGCTAAACACTTCATATTTTTCTTTTTAGTGTATTGCAAGATACCTTCACAGGAGTAAGTTCTAATTTTCTTCCCTTTTTTTAAATTCTTCTATTATTGTTTCCAGAAAATAGTTACATCTGATTACCATATTTACTGGTAATCCTGCCTTGAGGAATTACTATACATATATCTTCATTGAGTTTATACATTACCTAATTTCTCTAATATTCCGACGACAAAGCTGTGTGAGTAGGGTATCAAGGATATAACAAATATATATAAAAGTTGTGGAAATTGCATTTTTTATTGTATAATAGAACGGATTTTTGCTTCACTTTTGTTTTTATGGTTTTTACAGTTTTTTAAAACTTGCAGAGTTCTTTGAATTGAAAATAATACTAATCTGGCATTCATGTCTTGGAAAAATAAGCCTCTCTTCTATTCAGGCCTCTTTAGTAAACCAGCCTTTATTTCTAAGGTTGAAACACTAATCCTGCAGCAGGGATAAGTAATACAGTAATTTAAAACCTGAAAATTCAGTACAACACATGTAGGAGTATGCTTACACTAAGGAAAAGTTTCTGGTTTCTCTTCTAAATATAAGATATCTGCTAAAATTATCCTCATTTTATATATTTATTTATAAAATCACTTAACCTTCAAAATAATCCCTAGTTTTTAGAAATACCCTATTTTAGATCAAAAAAAAAATTTTCTCTCCAAAATATAAGCTGCAATTGATGACTAGAGAAAACACCTAGATGGTTTAGTACTTTACTTTATGCTGAGAAACTTTCGTGAGAGAAACTTTGGCGAATTTTGCGTTTTTTGGCCTTTTTCACAAAACTTTGTCTCACAAAACTGTCAAAAATGGCCATTCGCGAAAGTTTATTTAGTACAAACTTTCTAAATTGTTGATTCGCGAAAATTTATCCACTAAAATTTAAAAGAAATTTGCTGGTTTTAAAAGTTATACTTCTTGACTCGCCATTTGGAACGGATTTTGGGACCTAGCTTTGGGAAAATTTCCCAAATTTGTCCTAGGTGATCCCTAGTTACCCATGCGGTGAAAAATCATTGATGCCATAACATCAGAAAATTTAACATATCAGACATACCTTTTTCGGCAACATTAAAGGAAAATTAAGATATCAACTTTGCCTGTTAAAGAAACACAGACACACTCTCTGTATTATTATATAGATAATATCTTTGTTTATTCTACATTAACAGAAGAAATTGAAAATATAGAGAAGCCAAATTTATATATGTATGTTATATATCTCCTTAATTATATGCACGCTAACCTAAGTTTGAATTCTTTTTAGACATTTGGTTACAATTGCACTACTGATAACTCTACAAATGTAAGAACTTGTGAGGAACATCTTGGTTTAAGTGAAACCCAATATGGACTGCTTTACAGTGTTTATGCATGGATGTAAGTACCAAAGTAACAACAGCAGTAAATGTTAGATGTAAATCTATGACACTACTTCTCTGTCAGTCTGTCATTGTAGCATGTGTGGTTACACTTATGCGTCCACACACGCAATCACACAACCAATATCACACATGCAAAAGTTTATTTTTTGAAGACAGACTAATTGGAGAATTTAAATCGCACACCTGGACACTATAAAAACAATTTGAGTGTGCAATTTGCTACACACCAAGACTTTTTTCATTGACAAGATGATTGTGTGTCTGTTTGTAACAGCAAAGTAGATTTTATTTTTTACAGTTTTCTTTAACAGCACCTCTAAACTATCCCCTGTAAAACTATTCTGTCATTTATAAAACCTTTGTTTGCATTTTTGATGGGCTTAACACAAGTTATGATTTTATCAGCTGAAAATGTGTTTACTATACCTTATGTAATATTTAGGGGTAGATTTAGAGGTGGTGTACTGGTGCATTTGTATTGGTAAAAGTTTTGTTAGCAAGCCAGATCTCTCCAACCAATTCCCAACAAGTGTGGTCATGCATGCAGTTCAATGTTTTAATTAATAGGACTGGAGGGGGGAGATATGACGAATACTGTACTGTAAAAATGAAGTTTTGGTTGTCTTGAGCTAAATCTTCATGGTTGTAAGAGGTGGAAAGTTAAGTTATAACAAGTTGGCTTCATATGAAAGAGCTTGAAAAGTTGTCTATGAATCTTTTTATTTTTTTTAAAAATGGCTTTTAATAATTATGTTAATTAATGCATGACATCGTGTATTATGAAAACTAACTGAGTTTTTTTCACCATATATTGTTTATTTGATGATGCTGAAATATAGTATAGTAACATTGAAATATAGTAATTAAAGAAATAGTCTAGGATGAAACAAAATTCATTTCCCTAAAATGCAAAACTCCTTTTTATTATAAATTTATTATAAATTGGTTTGTCAAGCAATAGGTGGAATTAAATTAAAATTAAAATAGATGACAAAGAAGCAATAAACCTTATTTAAAGGTACTTTTGCCTATTGTTGACAATAATATTCTCAAAAGTAAAAACATGATGCACCGAATACTTAATATAGTTAATGAATTAGGTTATTCCATAAAGCCACTAGAATAGATGCCAATTTATGTACTTTATTTATTTTTAGGAATGCACTTGTTGTTATTGGTTCTGGTCTCCTAATTGATAAATTTGGACAGAGAGGTAGTTTTCATTTATAAATTTCACCTTAACCATTTAGCGGATTTTATTATTTTTTTTGCTATGCTGTATGGTTATGACACTTACTGAGCTTTTATATTTATCTATTAGGTAACTGTATGCCAAATATTTAGGTCCCATACCTCACAGAGCTTCAGATATTGGCTATAACTCGAAACTACCCCTGAAAATCTCTATATCACCCACTGGTAGCCTTGTGGTAGAGCATTCGCTTCCTATGTGGGAGTTCTTGGGTTCAAACCCCGGCCAAGTCATGCCAGAGTTAGCGCTCAGCATAAGAATAGGATTGATCTTAAGCTAAGAAGATTCACTAATTATGCATGATGTCATGAGTATGCTCTGCAAGGGTGTTATATTTAACATTTTTTGACAAGCCATATAGAGTTAAAAAGGCTTTCTGGCCGGTCACTTTGACGTGTCACTTTGACATTTTACATAAATTTCAATATTTAGTTACCATAATTATGCTCAATGCTAACTCATGACGTCATAATTTCGCATATTTAGCGCAACTTTTAAGAGAAGTATCTCGAAAAAGGATTTTTAGAGAACTTTCAAAGATCTTTCATATTTGCTCAACTTGATTTTTCGCAGGAGGTAACCTTTAAGTTAAAATTTTGCAAATGTGAACGTAAGATTTAAAAAATATATTGTTGTTTGTGATTTTCTCATGCTTATTGTAAAATTTGTAATATATGCTAAATTATTAACATGTCACATCCCCCATATTATATCCCAGAGAATCATAAACTACATTTGAAGTGAAAGTCAATGATGTAGTATTTGTGCACTTTGTAGCATGATTTAAGATTTTGCGTCAGGAATTCCTTATTTTATTTTTTTCAAATTTTATTTTCTTCTATGTCTGCCCTTGCACTTTGCGTTTATTAATTTTTGTTTTTAGTTAGGCAATGAAATCTTGACAGAATTTTTATTTAGTTGGTGCACTGCTTTTCTCGGCACTGTGCGTTATTGGCTCATCAATTTTTGCTGCTGGTTACTTTTTCAAGAATGGAAATGCTATGTTTCCTGTGTTCCTTTTTGGACGTTTACTTTTCGGGTATGAGTCTGTTTCTTAATTTTATGTTCTTCATACCTTTCAAAGATAACTATTATAATTTCAATCTATTTTCTTCTTTAGTGCTGGCAACGGATCACTTACTAGTACGTTTACTTTATTTTTAAGTTTAGCTCTGTTTACACTTCGTGTTGAATTTCCGAAAGCAACGAAGTTTTATTTTTTACTAAAATTACGGTTTTTTTTTACCAACTTGGTAAAGCTTCTTTAAAATTTTAGAAACTTATTGTATGTCTGAAGGTAAGAATTCAAAAATAATCAGGAAAAATATTCAACCAGAAAATAATTAACAGCCAATGTTTTTGTTAATGTTTACCGCCTACACTATGTGAACCTTTATGTGTGTTTTTTTTGTGTTCGCTAAATAATTTTGTATTCTAGTTGCACAAAATAGAATATCGGCATTTTGGTTTGATGGCAAGGAACTAGCATTTGCATTTGGTTTAACACTAGCATTTTCTCGCTTAGTAAGTCATTATATATACCCCCTACATTGTTTTAATGGTAACATTTTACTGATAAATACTTAATTGTAAAATATGAGTTCCAGTAATTTAATAATAACACTTGTTTTTTTTTTTACCGTAAAAGTATTTATGTTCGTGAATTTGCAAAAGTTTGCTATTTTTTGATGTGATTCACAAAAATTTGACAAATGTATCATGGTCAGCCATTCACGACAATTGTGAAAATTTAATATTGTCTGTATACAGTGGTTATGTATTGGAGTATAAAAAAGGGGGGTTATAGTTAGGTTGATTTTTTTTTCAAAGAGATGGGATGAAAAGAGATCACAGAGAAATAACAGTGAGAGGTCTGTTCTTTTTAATGATTTGCAAACATAAAAATAATTTCTGCAAAAAAAAAAAATTGTAAACACCTGATTTGCAATAATTTCTTTTCGGGAAACAGAGAATAAAATCTAAAACAAAAAGATTTCAAAAAATGTCTTCTTACAAAATTACTTTTCTTCAAGTAACAAGTAATGATTTTATAAATATAATGACTTTTTTCATTTACAATTCTTTTATTAAATTATTGTTTTAGGGTAGCATATTAAACTTCTTGCTTACTGAAAATTTTGTAGCCAAATATGGTTTAAAATGGACATTATGGGGAGGTAAGAGTCATAGGATAGTTAGTCTAATATTTTTTTTACCAATGCTTTAGTATTTTTGTCCATAATATACTAAATAACACGAGTGTTTTAATTATTTGTGATTTCTTGTTAGGTGCTTTGTTGTGTGCCCTTGGATTCCTATCCGCTATTTTGCTGTATTACTTGGATAAAAATGGAACCAAACAGTTAAACAAGGTATATAAGAGATAGTTGTGTGTACTAAAGATCTAAATATTAGTGTGAATAAAATATGCATTTTGGATATGCTTGCAAAACTTACGCATTTTCTTACATTTCTTACATGATTTCTTATGAATGGTAGAGAAAATAAACAAATTTTATAAACAACTTATTTCATTAAGTTCTTTACTTGCAACAATGTCTGAGATCAGAATTTTTGCACAATGTAGTGATATACAGTTTTTTAGACATCTAAGTTTTTAGCATCCATTTCAGTTTTTTAGCATCTAAGAAACTGTTTACATTAGACCAATGTGAAATTCAGGCGCTATGAAATTCCACACCATGGTGAAATAGCAACTGTCTGCATGATATTTTACTTTGGGTTAATTTTAATTTCAAGGGTGGCATGTAAATGACCACATCTTTTGTGTCTGTGACCTTAAAACATGTACGCTGATTGAAAGCCGCATTTCACTCTGGGGTATTTACATAGAAAATTTGCACTGTTTTTTTTAATTTTACTCCTTCCAATTTGACTGAAGTAAATACTACCCATAGAGAGTTTCACTTTGCCGAAAGTAATAAAAACACATGTATACTTCTGAACCCATGTGCTATAAATACAACAACTTTTTGAAGCTAAATAATCTGCAACTTGTACTTATTGTGTTGCTGTAGGAAGAAGACATGAAGCAAGCTTCTAAAAAAATGGTTAGTGCTTTTAGTATCGTTGTATCACCTCATTTTTTTATCGCCTTAGTTTTTTATCACCTTGGCAACACATACAATTTAAGCGTATTTTTTGTCTTTTTTTTTAGAGGTTGGGTGATATCAAATACTTGAAGTTGCAATTTTGGTTACTAGTTATCATCACCATGTTTTTCTACAACACCGTTTTCACGTTCATGGCCAACGCAAAGTAAGATGTCTGAAAAGTTATTTTGGTTTGCTAAAAAGTCTCTTTACTGATCTTTTCAGATTTTTAGAAATTTGAGTAAAAAAATAAAAAGTTCTGGCCTGCATTACGTACACTGATTGGTGTCTGGGAATTACTTTACAAACCAACGAGAAGCAGTTTGTCCTAAACTATGTGTAATACAACCGCACATTTGAAATGTTTTTAATATTTGGATTAAGTAAAAGACACTGCGTGACAAAGATGTACTCCTGGATAAAAACTGTGTGATAGTTGTACTCCTGAATAAACACTGTGGGGGGAAGATGTACTCCCGGATCTGTGTAATAAGATGTGCTCCTGGTAAACACTATGTGATAAGTTGTACTTGTGGATAAACACTGTGTGATCAAATGTGCTCCTGGATAAACACTGTGATCAGATGTACTCCGGGGCAGTCCCTGCGTGAAAAAATGCATTTCTGGATATATGTTACGAAGTTTTATTATTTCTTTTTTGATCCTCTTTTTAGGAAGTTTATTGAGCAAAATTATGGTTACGATCAAGACAGCAAAACACCGGCGTACATAGCCGGTAGCGTATACGACGTCTCTCTTTTTTTCACGCCTATCTTTGGAATACTAGTGGTAAGTTTGCTTTTTAGTGTAAATTATTTGACTGAAATAACTAGAGTGAAAAATGATTGATGTTAAGCTCAAATGATATTTTTAACGTTTGAATCAAGTTTAAGCTTTCACAATCTATTTTTTAAACATTTTAAGGGTTTTAATAGCAAAAGTATGTTTCCATGCTGAATGTTGTACACATTGTATTCCCAAATTTCAAAAGATGAAAGAATCATCCTAATAAAAATGAAAATTTGAATTTAAAAACAGAAGTTGTTGTATGTGATCATCTTAGTAGCTATGGCAATAAAATTATTTTTACCTAAGAATTACTTTTAAAGCTATTGCATATTTCTGATAACAGGGAAGGACATTTACTGTCTAAGGCCCTGTCATGTCATATAAATAATCTAAATGATTTTGCACAAAGCTTTAACGAGCAAAGAGGGAGATCAAATAGCAACCAAGTTTCTTATGAGAGCAAACATTGCAAACCAAAAGTTTTCAATTAACCTCAAATGATTGATAACACTTAAAAAACATAAAAATTAGAAGCTGAAGATAATATTTAATAAATGGATTCCTCTTCTATGTCTGTAGGATTACATGGGATACAGAGGTGTTGTGGCTACAATATGCGCATCTTTGAGTATCCCCGTGTTCGCCTTTCTCGCCTTCACACATTACACGCCGCTGATTGGTACAATACTGCTTGGTGCGACCTATTCAGCTGCAGCTGTAAGTAAATATTGTCTCCGACATGTTGGTATTGATTTGCTTACTTTGTGTGTTATCGAGTCAGGACAGATTATTCTGAGGGAACGTTTTTTTATGCCAGAATAACGAAATAATTTCGCGTGTAGGTGATTATAAGTGTAGTCGTATAAAAATGGTCGTATGGAAATGCGAGACAAACATAATTATTGATACTTTGAAATAAATGACTTGGCAATGCTTCCCAATCAATTTCGCAAGTAATAATCTTCGCAAATTTAACAAAAACTCGCGAAATTCGGGAAAATTAATTCCAACGACTCACGAAGTTGCTTCTTTGTCGTCATCGTTATGTATTTTTTTTTTTTTTTGGTGGGGGGGGTGGACGAGCAATATAAATTTTATATATGCCCCTCCGGGATATCGCTCTATCAATATTTTAAATATACGCTGAACGAATTTCTAATTTAAAAAAACACTAAATGGAACACTACGTACGGTCTTCACTGTAGTCGTTTCTCCTGAGCAGTATTAGTACATGTATATGTTTTTTAATCCAAATTTTAGAACATGCTCAGGTTTGGGTAACAAACTTTCATATTTAGGCTTGCAATATGTTTAGTGGTTACTTAACAAATATACTTTTCAGAATGTATTTTTATCCAAGAAAATTGTTTTGCTTATCTAGCCGTCAATTTTTTGTTAACTTTCACAGTAACGTTACTCTCGCCTTTTTTCGTCGCCAATGTTGATAGTTTGCCGAACAAGATTTCCCAGTCCAACGGTCTTGACGATGCAGCGATCGTAGAGTCACTTTGACTATAACAATGTCGATAACTATCTTTTTAAAAAAATGAAAAAAATTATGTAGTTTATGTTCACGCTGTTTTTTGTCACCATCTTTCCTTAGCATTACTGTTGAGCCTAGGTAAAGTTTTCAAAACTAACTCTTAATTTTGTTATAACGCAATTTAAATAATGTCGGCGTGAATTATGATAGGAAGATACAGACCAAATGCAAATCAACCAAAACCTTAAAGACTTCACTCTTTTTTCGTTTTTTACAGTGCAGTTTATGGCCTTCTGCTCCGCTAGTGGTCAATCCTGGCGTTTTGGGGACAGCTTTGGGATTGATGACGTCCGTACAAATGATAGGCATCGGATGTTGTACACTTATTGTTGGGGCTATACTGGATCATACAAAGTAAGTTTGCTATTGTTTTCTTGAAGTAGGAAAATGTTAAATGTAAATATGAAAGAGAAGAATGCAAGAGTGTCAGTCTGTAAGAAAATCAACTCCATACATCAAGTGAATGTTTTAATTAAAAAAAAAACAGTTATTTTCTTGAGGAATTAATCGCATCAAATTTTTTGCCAGAAATAATTTTGTAAGTAATAAAGTGACCCACTTGCTAAAATTAATTGTTTTACATGGTATTGGTGGTAAATATCGAGTTTGCGAAAAATAAGAATTTTTCTCTCATTTTCGCACCCACTCAAACAGTAAGTCGTGTGGAATCAAGGGTTTGATCCTTCTTAACATTAAAAGATACGATGTTTTGTTCTTAAAAAAACTGAGTTTATTTTAAACTTGCATGTAGGTCTCTGTCTTTGTTTGTTTGTATTTCTTTACTATTTTAAGTGCTTTGACTAAAAGGTCTCAGTAATATGTTAATGGTGAATAAAAAGGATGGGGTGGTAACTGACAGGTTTGTGGGTGTTAGGTGATTGGTAGGTAGAAGTGTGGGTGATTGGTAGGTAGAAGGGCGGGTGATTGGTAGGTAGAAGGGTGGGTGATTGGTAGGTAGAAGGGTGGGTGATTGGTAGGTAGAAGGGTGGGTGATTGGTAGGTAGAAGGGTGGGTGATTGGTATAATTGGTGAACCTACTGATAGCGTTTGTTCTTTTCCAATTGGGAAGTGAAAAGTAGTATAACATATGTTGTTGTGATGTTGTTTTTATTTTTTTATTATTCTCTTTTTTAGTGACAATTGGAAATATGTGATGTTGTTTTTATTTGCTAATGCTGTAGCATGCGTATTATTTTCGATTTTGTTGAACATTGTTGATTGGAAAAGGGTATGTTTCATTATCTGATTACTATTTTTATGATCAGCACATGGGCTACAGTGTGGGGCTATTGCCTAACTTCACGCCTTCGAGCGGAGATGTGTCTTTCAAGTATAAATGAGGCATGACAGGTGGAGATGGCGCTGTCTGTTGGACGGTTGGTCCAATCGGTCGGTCTGTTTGCTTGTTTCTTCGTTTTTTCGTTTGTTTGTATGCTCGTTCGTCCTTCCGAACATCGGTTCATTTGTTTGATCATTCTGTTGTAGGGTGGTGTGTTGAACAAAACACGTAAAAGGGCGAAAAAACATCGACCAGTAACAGAAGAAATTCCAGATACAGACGCGTTGATTAGTGACGAAAATAGCGTTAACACTTAAAATTTTTGGGATTTTAGTGTTTTGTAAATAATTTTAGGAGAGCAACTTTTTATAGTGTGATAGACAATTTTTGTGCAGTGTTCACAAATTTCAATTAAAAACAGGTGTTCGTATGCTAAAAGAACACACCACTTGGGTACAATTATTTTCGACACTTTTCGTTACTGATAGCACACAAAAATTGGTACGTTCGAGCTAAGAGGATATGTTTGAGGTATGCTATATGGATAGGAATCCTTTTTTCTGTCCTTATGTATGTATCTAAATAGCATCCTCTCACCAGGGTTTAATACCTGATGCCAAAGCCGCCAGCCTTTGATGACAGAAAGCATAAAACCCTGGGGAAGAGGTTGTGTTAAGATAAAATTTGCTACTACGACGCTTACCACCCAAGAGCTCTGGGGACGAGAATGACTTCTTACCAATGGTTTTATTAATATTTTTTTACACAAAATTGTAGTTTTAATATAATGTAAACAAATATAACTGACAGAGTTTTTTAATCTGCTTTTTTTTATATACTCCCTGCCTCAAACCCAGGCTTCAATGCGATTTTTAAAAATACCGTGTATTTTAAGTAATCCAGAAATTTAATTCGGTTTGGTTGCATTAAATTCGATGCATCGTACTCGCTCTCCACCGTAAATTGGCTCCTCTTCCATGAAAGCGATCTCGAATGATGCAATCCAAATTCGTCTTTAATGATAATTACACAAAATTCGCTACAATGAATTATTATTGTTTTTCTTCACATCTACCTATTCGTAACATTCATGGAAAGTCCTAGATAGATGTCAACTTATATCTTGTCTTAAAATTAGTCAACTTCTCATTGATCTAAACGAATTTTTTTTTATCAATTCAAAACAATTCTCATTTTATATTCGGATTTCGCCATTCACAACCTCGTCGCCGGAGCTCTTGCCGTCCGAGAGTCTGAGAAAGAGCTCTGGAAATGAGATTGCGCCGTTTAGTTATGTTTAGGTTTCAGTGTCGTCCGTCTTTTTTTAATCTGTTGATGGTACTTTAAGAAATCGCTTATCCCTCCAAAAATTCCCGTCACCTCTCAAAATTTTTGTCTATTATTGCCGTTTTATTATTATTCAATTAAGAAAAAAATCACTTTTTAAAGAAATTTCGTCAGGCTTAATTTTTTGTTAGTACAAATTTTTGTCACTGGAGGCCCAACATCGTTTGCGCTTATAAAGTACTTTTCTCATACACATCTTCTAACCGTCTAATGTTTGAATGATTGATTTGCAGTCAAACATTAATAATAGCTTTTATACGATAGCTCTGAAGGATCAGATGCTACGTGCATTTATTTTTTTGCAACGCGCATTTATTTTTTGCAACGCGCATTATTTTTTTGCTACCCGCATTTTACACGTAAAATATTTTTTGTTATAAAAATACAAAATAACTTATCAACATACAACGTTTTCTATCTTGGGAGAAACAATATATTTATGTCATTTTGCCATGCTGCAATGTTAAGATGACGGATATACACGAAGCAGTTCATAGATATTTTGAAGATGGTCTGACATACACTGAAATCTTGGAGTTCCTTCAAGTTCGTCACAATTGTGACATAAGCGCTTCCACCTTAAAAAGATGGTTCCGCAAGAAAGGTATGAGAAGACGTCCTTTGCATGATATGAAGTGCTAGGAAGGATGTAGTGAAAGCTGTTGCAGATGAATTGAGTGGTTGTGGATCGAGCATAGGTTATAGAAGGATTCATAAATCATTACCATCGAAGGGATGCTTTTGTAGGCGAGAAGACGTAAGACAAATTATAAAACATTTAGATCCAGATGGAGTTGGACTAAGAAGAAGGCGTAGATTACACCGTCGAAAATATATGTTGCAAATAGCCCGAACTTGTATGGCACATAGATCGACGACAAACCGAAGCCGTTTGGTTTCAGCATCATGGGTGTATTGATGGCTTTTCCAGAAAGTTGATATGGTAGCAACAAGAAACAAAGTGCCAGAAGTGGTTTCTAAGTTCTCTCTTGATGCTATTCGTGTATGCTGAGAAACACCGCTGCAAATCAAGGCTGGCGATGACACAGAGCACGCTCAAACCTATCCACTTGTATTTGTCCTCATTAAACGGAGATTCAGACGATAATAATTTCAGTACAATAACATCTACACGAGTCATTTTGACCGACACTCCAAAGGGATCGTATAGGTTGGTGACATCCTCCCTGATTACTCAGTTGAATTTTCGCAGTTCGCCCTGACACTGGCAAGAGATAGCAACAGGAATACAGCAAGCAATGTGTGGGAGGCTTTACACCTGTACTTATTTCTCGTGGAAAAGATCGAAGAATATAAATAAAATAAATATATATAAAGTTTTATATTTTAAAAAAATACATAATAAAATCATAACATGTATCTAGTAGTAGTAGTGGTAGTGGTAGTGGTAGTGGTAGTGGTAGTGGTAGTGGTAGTGGTAGTGGTAGTGGTAGTGGTAGTGGTAGTGGTAGTGGTAGTAGTAGTAGTAGTAGTACAGCACCGCTACTTGGGTTGGAATTACCTTCGACACATGTATCTCTATCTCTGTTATATCGCTCTATTTCTTCTCGAATGGTTTTTTATCCATCTTGCCTTGTCAAGCAAGAACAAAGAGAGAGCCTAACACACACTACTGCCTCGCTTTCTCTGTTCGTTAGTTTTGTTTTGATTAACTTAAAAATAGTGGCTATGTGGCGGGCTTATAAAAGATATTTTTTTTTTAAAAAAAAGGGCGTTGCATTTTTTTAAAAAGAGTGCCTCACATTAATACAAGCGCGCAACATTTAAATAAAAAAGCGCATTGCATTTTTAAGCCGTGAAACATTTTAAAAAACCTCGTAACGTTTTTAAAAAAGCGCGTAGCAGATAAATAAGCGCAATACAGTGACCCTTGGGGTCCATCACACTTCTAAAAGTTCAAAATGTTTTTTTTCATTTTTTATTCATACAGGAGCATATCTTTTCCCTCCAAAATAAAATACGTGTCAAAGTGACAGTGTATGTATATAGTGATAACTGAAGAAAAAAATGTTTTCTTCGTAAACAATAGTTATCCTTGCATAGATGAATGTTTATCATGACACTTCCGTGTTTTTCGCAACTATTTGAGTTTATTACTGACATATTGCCGCACGTAGTGTAGTGGGTTCGTCTGCGGCTCCAAGTTCTGGGGACCGCAAATCGAATCCCGCTCGCTGCCAGATAGTATGTTAGTGATAAGCATAGTAGTTCTTCTTCCATATGAATATTTATTCTCTGTCTCACGTTTTCAAACCAATTGAGAGGGGTCTTAAAAAAAGGCACGCCTTTGATTACGACCATTTGCACACAAACTTTCAGAATAACTTAAGTTGATTAATTTTCGCGAAAATAATTTTATGGGGAAAAATAACGCAAATTCTAATAATGTACTGCGCCTTTACTTTAGGTGAAGAGTTTCTCATAACGATTATGCCGTCATAATCTTCCTGGCTAGTGTACATTATTTTTTCTGATGAGGTTGATTTCGAATACAATTAAGCTGCCATCTTGCTAGTCTGTATTCGCGACAGTGTCGAAACATTCTATTGCTTTCTTATAGATCGTGTTCAACAAACCAAGTCTGATCTTTTTTGTTAATTTTCAACTTTTTAAAAAGCTGTAAAAGACTTGACACCATCTATTTTAACAACGTATTGAGTATCTCCAATTCAAATATGTTCATGATATCATTTTGCTTATTTCTTTTTCTTTTCACTTTAATTTTAAATCCAATTCAGGATACGTTCTTCAACAAACTGAAACGTCGACTGCAGAATAAGCGCCCTGTAAAGAAAAAACAAGGATCAACACCTAAAAGATCTCGGTTTTATGGACAACAGATTTTGAAGAAATTTCCAGATTACGAAACTCCTGATCTAACTTCTGTAGATGAAGAAATAAGCACCCCACTGAATGATGACCATCTATACGATGACTGTAAAACAGGTGCTGATGATTCACCCAATCCAATTTCAAGGGTAAACAGTATATGTTCACAGAGCGAAAAAATGGTCCATAATGTTAGACATATGATGAATATGAATAGCGAAATGGAAAAAGCTAAACCCAATTTCTCTAACATGATGGTATACATAGACTTGCTGTTAGTGCGGATGTGGACAAATATAGTGTTATCTGTTATGAAGTAATCAAAAATAAAGAAACAAAGCTATCAGATTTAGCTGATTTGAAAAAATAAGCGGAATGCTAGACAGAAATCAACCTTGATAACAAGCCAAATGTTATTAAAGGCATCGTGGTATGGATACCCTTTTTACACTTTACATCCTTATGCTTATCTACGAGATCCAGCTGAAGATGATCCAGATGACGATGATCCAGATGAAGATGATTGGGATAACGATGATCAATGAGGACTAAATATTTTTTGTAACTTGTCAAAGCCACACAAAAAAAACATCCGATCTACCACTTCATCACATGCTCTGGAGGTATTTCTACATCTTCGGGAATCACCATTAATTCTTCCGCAACAAAACTACGCCCTGGTCCGTCTTTTAAATAATACATGACACGACTGTTTGGTTCTGCCACAATGCAAACCAGTCTATACATCTTTTTGCTCCAAAAGGCATCGGTTGCACGTCTTTTTTGGTCTCCATGCTATTCTTCAGGTTTTAACTAATATAAATACAACCCATCTTCACGCAAAGGTTTTTCATCGGGATACTCTACTTTTCACAAGTGGTACAACCTCCATCTTGATGGCTTTTGATGGTTTCATACCGATCATTGCGGTCTTGGTGTTGTTGAGGCCTTTCACTATAGTGTACAGGTTTTTTTACCCATATGCTACTTTGATCATCACTAACTAACATTTTTGTGCGTTTTGGGGCTTAAAAAGTCTCTCCGCAAGCACTTTGTTGTATGACTCGACAAAAGCTGTAAATGTATGATGATACTTGGTTTTAACTTGTTTAATCTCCACCCCTTTACCTTCCAAAAGTTTTGCGACGTCTGATTTAAAATCTAAACCATTATCACACTGGAAGGTTTTGGGATAGTGTAAAGGTCCCTTTTTGTAAATATCCTGGATTCTCTCTGCAACCTCAGCTGCTTTTTTTGTACGTATAGGTCTCGCTACTTTATATCTTGAGGCGACATCGATGCCTGTCAGGATATATTTGTACGTGTTTCCATAAACTTTTTATTTGGTTTTGTAATTGTAAAATGGGGATAATCAATCTTTTTGGGGCCTCGAAGAAAATCCAAACACGGCTTCCAGCACTTTGAATACATGTATATGGATACGGACAGTGTATATTTTGTGATCTCTAGTGAAAATCTTCGTGATATTGTTGGACCTAAGCTGCTCTAGAAGTACGAAAAAGATGTAAAAAACTGGCTCGTGACTCATAAATACTCAGAGCGAACGCCAGCATTTTTTAAGCTTAAGTTTATTGGTATAAAATGCTTGCGTTGACTGCAAAATGTTACTTTTGCAGTGGAAAAAAAGGGTGCAAAGTATAGCTGTAAAGGGATGTAAAAAATACAATATGATCTTAATTGGGGCCGTTATATGAATGCATTGCAAAATGGCCTTGATAAGGCGCGAAATACTGGCTTTAGAATACATGACCAAGGTACAAAACGTACGAGCAGCAGAAGTTAGGATTATCCGCATACTATGACAAGTGCATAGTTTTAGATGATGGTATACACACCTCTCCGCTTGTGTTTTAAAGTTTTTGTAGAGTGTAGTCTGTGTTTGATCAAGCACACTAGACAATAAATGGAAGTTTGTTTATATTTTATTAATTCTATCTCATATAATTTTACTACTCTTTTTTCTAAATTATAGACGTATAATAAATAAAATGACTGAACTTGCTAACATATGTGATATTGTTGATACCCCCGCAGAAGCCTTACAACCGCCGGAAAAAGTAGTAGAAAAACGTCAAGCTTTGAAAACTGATCTACGTAAAGGCAAAGGGCATCTTTTACCAAAAAAGTGTACTAAAGGAAAATTGTTTAGAAAGCGCCGTCGCAAAAGTCTTGGACCACGATTTCTAGAAATGGTGGTCGCACAATAAATTGAAACGAAATTGGACTACGCATTATTGACCCGCCTCCCGCTTCATAGGAAAGTCATATACCAGGGTAGAAGGGTACAGCATATTGGCATCGTAACCTAGTAAGGTCTTCATCATTTTAGCTTTTTTACCATAAATATGTGATCTGATTCGCGTCTTTCCACGTTTGTGGTATCTACAAAATACAGTCGCTTGATCACCTACCATACTTGTCTTTAACAGATCGTAAGCTTGATTTTTGCAACATTTTACGCATTCATTTTTTATTGTCTTACATTGTTTGCATGCCTTGCCCTTTTACTTTTTTCACATGTGTGTATACAGGGCTCACCAGGTCCATACAATTCGCACTCAGGGTTCTTCTCTAATGCTTTGTTCAACACGTATCGCATCGAAACTTCAGGGATATTTACCGCATCTTTTAAAATATCAATTTCATCATTGTAGTATTTTTCTCTCGTTTTGTCAACTGCTTCGATAAAGGGCTCAACGTCGGCAAGATTGTACTCGCGCAACCAATCCATCATCGTGACGCAGCCACGTCTATAAAACTCTTTTCTAAATTTTGTTATTCGGTGCGTGAGATGGATTTCTTTTTAAGACTGCTGTAAAAGTCACAGTGCTTCACAGGTCTTGCGTGGTTTAACTTATCATAGCTCGTTAACCACTCGTAAGGAAATACTAATTTCTCCAGTCTGCAATCAAGTGATTTACACCACCTATCATAACTCAAGTCTAGTGATGGAAAATTTTTAATATCAAGAAATTTAAACCTTGATATTGTCAAAAACATATAATTATTCGCCTTTCGTGCAACAAAAATAATATTGCTCACTTGCTCATCTTCTTCGTTTTTTCAGAGATTTTCTCCACAAATTTTTTTTTAATCAGGTTAAGGTCATATTTTCAAGAATTAAATCAAAATACAGGCACCTGATTTAACCATTCGTCCCATGCTTTTTTAAACTTCATTTGGTAACATGTCAAAATCATCAGTTTTTGGATACATTTTTCCACTACAATCAATTGTTGCCTGCGTTTAAGATCGTCGACAAATTGACCAATCAAGATATTTGGATCTTTGTGCTCGATAAACGTTGGTTTACCATTAAAATTATCATGAACCGCAACACTGACCGCCTTTTGCTTTGATATATAAGTTAGGTCCTTTGTGCACTGTTCGTTCACAATTTCTGCAGCAGCCTCAAAATCAAACACGATGTAGCCTGGGTATGGTGTAATTTTTTTTTTAAAAGATATTTTTTTTGTGGTGGTTTCTCACATTCCCAAACAGATACCACGTTGTACCCAAGCTCTTTGTTGATTCGTTCGTTCCACTTTGTAGCTATGTAACGACCTTCATCGGTATTTGTTATTTCTTTATGCAGGTGCAACCGTGCCATTTACAACCATGATATTGATAGATTGTTTTAGTTGAGGGTTCATATCCATCTACTTTCCAGAGCTCTTTTCCATCTTCGTTTCTGGTCACACGTTCACCACCATGACGACACAATGCATGATGTATATGTAAACCAGTTTCTTCGCTCATATATTCAATCCACCGGCAAGCCACGTAACTTAATGCTGACTTTTCACCATAAAAAAATGTTTATGTGTTGAGTTGATGTATAAATTTCTTTTCGTTACAAAACGATCTTCGTTTTTCCTCCAGTGCATGTATCATCGACCGTATTTCTGATGAGATTTTTGTGCTGTGTAAATACCTGCTTACACGCCACACATTCCCAACCCTTGCATGAAACATCAATATTTTTGATGCAAAAACAGTGGCCTGTATGCATTCCAAGGTTGATCTAATCCTTGTTGGTGTTGGTTTTGCCCATATATCAGCATCCATGATGCTTTTTCTGAGCATGTTTTGGGCTCGTAAATCCTAATGTTTATCTTGAATTTTAGCGATATTCCTTCAATATCCACTAACCTCGTTGCACGCACGTCTTTTTGTTTAAGCTTGTCATTTTGATAGTATTTCCTAGCCAGTTTCAATGCATCTTTTATAAGTCGCTTCTTGTAACCTAGGTAGTGTAGTGCTAGACATCTCCGCATGCATAGGTTGTCGGTGCGTTCGTCTTCTCCATCGATCGCGTAAATACATCGCTTTTTTCTTAACCAATCTGGTTAAGGACTGCATCCTAGCAGGGGGCCGTTTGTTGAAATAATCTTAATCTGAGCGTGTATTAAAACAACCTTTCCGCAGTAGGAGCCTGGTGTGTGGATGGTTTTTTCTGCTGGAAGGTAGGCATTTCCCCAAAACTCATAGTCATCCAAGTCTAGCCGCTGCGTCTCGCATCCGTCAATAATGGTTATAATGGGTCCACGTTTCACCTCCTCCTTTGTGTACAACGCATTCAAAACTATAAACTACATTGGTTCTCATGTTAATGTTAGTGTGTAATTTTTCCCATAATTGGCTCTGTCAGCTGTCCGTTCAAATTACTGTTGATTCTCCATGTTTTGACTAGCGTTCCATCTTCCAACATCTTCATGTCAAGCTCATCAAATATGTGTTGGATATCTTCAATACATGTGGCTTCCTTCTTTTTTCGTGGGAATATGTGTTTGATATCTTCGATTCCATGATATTCGTCTTGTATGTAGTCTTCCTCAGCTTCGATATCATCGTGCAGCTTCGTCCCTCTCGAAAGTTGCTCCTTTGCTTTTTAATAATCGGTAATAGTATCCCGCACACTCTGCAATCGAGCGGTAAGAGAATCACGAGTTGATGCTACTGGAGCTGATACAGCGTTGTATAATTGTGTCATTGCATTTCTGAACCAACTCATTTTATTATATGAAAAAATTTTATCAATATTTTTTTACATGGACAGTTTGTTGAATTAGGGGAGTTCCCTAACTCCACTTGCACATTGTGATGACGGCAACCGACATAATTTCTGTCGGATGACGTCGATTGTTGTTGAAGTTTTATGCCAACCTCGTCCCCAGGGCATCTTGTATCTTTTCTGACCCCGGGACGGCGATACGAACATGGCCCCGGAGGAGGCTGGCCCGATATGAAACCTGATTGGCGCGGATATGTCAAATAATTAATGCGTCATACAAAACATTTTGGCGAGGCGGCGAGTCTGTGACCAACAGGAGGAAGCTGTTCGTATTAAAATGGCGGAGGAGGTGTATCAGCAGTATCAAGTTTTTTTCAAAGTGAAAAATTTAATAAAAAGCATTACTAAGAATGAGATTATAAAATAAGACATCATAAAGTAATACTGCTTACATGACAATATTTCAATAGCTGGGAATGTTTAATAAAGAACTATCAAGATAAGAACAAAAGAAAGAAACTCAACTTGTTTCCAAGTGGCCAGGTTTAATTTGCACCTTTTTGCAAAGAATGATGTTGCATAAGATTGCTGCCCATGTCCTTTATAGACAAAATAATTTTGCACAAAATATCGAAAATGTTGTTTTTACAAAATATATATCTTTATGTTTTAAATTATATCAGGTTGTTATTAGTGGGCATGTTTTATTACCTTATATGCTTTGGTTCTATAAAAGATATAAAAAGCCAGTAGGTTAACCGTTGGAGCCATTTTATCATTGAATGCACATTTACCCGGCCTAATTCAAGAAAATTCAAAGTGCAATAGCTTCAGTAAAAAAATAAAGTTATTGACTTGAAACTTGTTAAGGAGTACTTTTAAACCAATCTGATAAAGTATAATTTTTCACGAGGCATAAAAAATGTACAAAGCCATTTTAAGGAAGAGAAAAAGGTAGGAAGATTTTCTCAAACTGATTCTTGCTATGCCTTTTTTAACACGCTATGAAGAAATTTCAGAAAATCGAACTCAATCAAATTTGATTGAGCCCTCAATCAGGCATATGGTTAAATCCAGGATGTACTGAAGATGGTAGTAGATATTTAACAGCTCACCACTGTGATATATTATCTCAAGAGTTTTGATACAAATTACAAAGCAGTGAACATAAAAAATAACAAAAAAAGTCTAAACCGAGTATATAGTTTATATAGCGTCCCATAACTTCAGTAGAAATTAAAATATTGACTTGAGATTTGGTATGATATGGTTTTAGATTGGTTTGATGAAATTGAGCCAAAAAATAGTTCTATTATCATCACACTTTTTGAGTTTTAGAATTTAGCCCTTTTCAGAGACTCTGATAAGCTGTTTCGACAGCATATCAATTTTGACCAAGATACAGATTCAGAAAATTTTAAAATCTATTCTAACCTCAGAAATAGGTCAGATAAGATTCAACCTAAAATTATGCCAGTAAACAAAATATTTAGTTGCAAGGAATATCTCTTTGCTGATATCTTTTTGTGATAGGATGCTCTTATGAGAATACTGAATTAATCTTCACGGTTAGCTAGTTTGGCATTTTAAATATTTTCCAAGCAGAATGATAACAATAAATAGATGTATATATCAATAAAAAATCGATATTTGAACAGCAGCAGAATTTTGATGAGCTCTAAAAAGTGCGAATTTATGAAACTAATTTTGGTCCAAAATCCCCAAAATAATTTCCTCAAAAAATTATTCTAGAGACATTTTTTTCTCAAGGTAGCAATACTTTGCTGTTGGTAAAGTTTTCTCTTAAATGGAACACAATGATAATGGGTGGAATAAACTGCTTTCGATCCAGATAAGTCTGATTGCATATTTTAGTATATTTTGTCAACGTTGATGTTGCACCAAGCAATGTTTGCATAATTTAAATAGCAATGTATAAAAGAGAAAATATTTGTTTTTTAACAAGTTCTATCAAATTATAAAAAAGATGCCATTATTCTTTGCGATTTTTTCTTCTACAACATTTATGTGTTCTCTCCAAGATTTAAGATGAAAATCTTACTTGGAGAGAACACATACTTTCTTGAAAGCTTGGATGACTAATTTTGTCAGTTTGATTCTTTAATGTTTGTATTACACAAATATACTAAAGAAACAAACATTTAATGCTGATTTTTAAAGAGCAGATCAAAAACCCTAGACGATATTAAAAAAAAATAAAAAACAGTGCAGAGCTTAACATTTCTGATGTGATGTTCCAGTTGTATTAAATATATTGCTGGCATTTTTTAGCAATATTTGGAAAATGTCTGATCTGCACCGCGGTTAAGACGGATCGGATGATGAGTGGTGACTTAAGGTATTGAGCCCCTTCCTGGTAGACGATCAACTGTCTCCCAGGTAGAAATTGAAGTTGACACTAATCTTGATATATTACACCTTAAGCAGGAACGAAGTTAGGTTATTTTGAAAAAGAAAATACACTAAATTGAAATAAATACATAAATATATTGACTGATTCGTTAGAAAATGGTTAGCATATACAATTCAAAACACTACTTAAAAATACAAACAGTCCCAAAAGCTAACATTTTATGTCAATCAAGGCTGAATAATATATTGACTTTAAGTACAAAGACTAGATTTCCTTAACAAACGTGATGTGTTGGGGGATTTCACAGATTTCATGTACACAGTAATTTACATCATCAGCCAATGTATCAAGTTGAGGTGAATGAAATGTAATTTTGTCAGTAGCTCTTAAACTATAAAATTTGAGTTTACATTTTTTTTCTTATTTGAAACTTTGATAGCCATCGCGAGTACGCATCTCCAAGCCATTACTTGAATGTGTCGAATCCTGAAAAAAAAGTTTTCGTTTCTAATAAAACTGGTATTGCTGTTGAAAACCCTCTATTTTTTATACAACGCGCGATCATGAATCTGAACCAAGAAAAAGAAGGCAAGGAGTAATAAAAATAACGTGCTCGGAAGTAAATATTAAACACAAACCAAGCGAAGGTTTTTCCTCCCTCCTCCCTCGAAAACTAATGAACCTTTGTTACATTAGATATTTGAAAATATTGGGAAAAATCACGAAAATTGCCAACATGAACCTACCGAGAGAGTTTTGCCTTTCGTTTCAATTGGCAGCAAGAGAGAAGCGATGACACAAGCAACCAGAAGTGCGGCGTAAACACCCACCACCAAATAAAACGAGTGATGAATTAAAACCTAGTGACGAAGTTTATAACCTTGATTGTCAACTTGAGATTGATGCAAAGAATTCATTTGCAACTTTCTTGATTTTATTCTTAGTTTTGTCAAAAAGCAATATTTATAACAAAACTCAGAATTAAAACAAAAAAAATAAACCGAAAGCAATGCTTCAGAATTAATACACAGCAAAATATGAAATAAAACCGCACCTGTGCAACAAAGGGGGTTGCCATTGCACCCACCCTGGCAAACATACTACAAGCACCCAAACCAACAGCACGTACGTTCGTTGGTAACACCTAAGAAAGAAAACAAGTAATTTAACTGCCGATAACTCGAACCTCTTTCGATTACTCGAATTTCCAGCAACTCAGTCCGACTATTTAAGCGGTCTCCTGGGCTAAAATACTTGTGATAACTTGATCTCCAAAGATAAAATGCAGAAAAATCCTGTGCAAGTTATTGTTTTTTAAAAAAATAAATTACTTAATTAATAGAGATGTAATCTTTCCTGCCCTAATAGACTTCGAAGACATAAGAGCTTATTTGTAATGATTGTACACAAGGTATTGTTTCTGTTTCACAGTCAACGTAAAAAAGAAGAAAAAGGAAATAAAGTCAAGTAAAAGAATTCAAATTCCATAAAACAAAGCATATTGGTGTCCTTTTGGAGTGCGTAGGGTTTAAAGTAGCGAATTTTGAAAAAATTTGTTTTTTTACATGGGGGTCTTTTTAACACCGGTCTTTAATGGCGGAAGGGCGATTTTTGAAATCGGCGCAATAAGGGCAAGCGTAAGTGGGCCCGGTGGTAAATTTGGACCGGCGTTATAAGGGTCGATAAGGTGGCATACTGTAATTAAACACTAGCCGAATATTTCAGGTTTTCAGCTAGTGTTTTACGACAGCGCATTTTATGCTGACCTTTGATGGGACACAAAAAAATACAAGAAAAAATGAAGCTCTTACTTCAGGTGTATATACATATGCAGCTTGAAAACTACCAGTAACAAAGCCGCGAACAGCAAATATGAAAATCACCGACATTGTTCTAAAGCAAAAATAAAAACAAATATAATTACTAGTACAATCATAATACAATCCTCGAAATTCGTTTGGTGTTGTTAAGTTTCGTACAGATTCATTAAAAATATTCAACAAATTCACAATTTTCGAAATAATTAAAGCTAGCCGCTAGTCTGTGAAAAATTCCACGTGAGATCTGCCGTGTCTATATCTCCCACATCGCTATTTCGCGCATCCTTGCCCTTTGTTAAGATAAGTAATGAAGTTTACTTGGAAGGGGATTAATTACTATGAATATTGATGCGATTATAATGGCGTTTTCGATTACAAAACCCCTGTTTTTAATTGGCTCACAGACAAACAAAAAGACAGCGAATATTATAATATAGTCGTTAACTCGTGGAAAAGTCAACGGGTTCGCCCGTCAGCACGTTATTTACTCTGCATGGTACCGAGAATGAAGTTTCGGCGCAGCCATTTTGAACAGAATAGGTCTATTATTATAGAGATTCAGGACCAAATTTGCATGAAACTTTCTTCTATTAAAGAAGATTAAGTTTTGGGGTTTGCACGTGACTGATTGCAAATATGACTTCTTGGGTCTGCACGTGACTGATTGCAAATATAACTGCTTACCGTCCCGTGCATATAGCTAGTAACATGAAAGAGATGGAAGCTAATCCAAACAACACAGCAAGCGTTTTCTTCCTGCCGATCCATTCGATTAAAATGATGGCGAGCAATAAACCTGGAAACAAACATAAAATTTTCTACCAATGTGCTACTGTATTTACTTTCTGAGAAAAATTTTATTGAACGTCCGCCTTATTTTGAAAATAGAGGGGGTGGCGCTCACTTAAAGAGAGAGAAGACGTTCAAAGGGAGGGGGCGGTTGGGGTGCTTATTTTGCTTATGTAAAAAAAATAGTATACCTGGAAACTCTGCGATACTGGTCAACATAAAATCGACGTAATCTTTATTTGATAATTCTTTGCACGTTGTTATTGTATTTGTGTCATCTAAAAATATGGATGGATGAATAAATGTACGAAATAAAAATGAAATAAATGAATAAAATAATTGGTGAATAAATGGAATGAATGAATAAATGAAACAATAATCTAAAATATGTGTGGGGATGGATGAATGAAAGAATGAATGAATAAAGGAATGAAAGAATGAATGAAAGAATGAATGAATAAAGGAATAAATAAAAGAATGAATAAAAGAATAAATAAAAGAATGAATAAAAGAATGAATAAAGAATAAATAAAAGAATGAATAAAAGAATGAATAAAAGAATAAATAAAAGAATGAATAAAAGAATAAATAAAAGAATGAATAAAAAAATAAATAAAAGAATGAATAAAAGAATGAATAAAAGAATGAATAAAAGAATGAAAAAAAGAATAAATAAAAGAATGAATAAAAGAATGAATGAAAGAATAAATAAAAGAATGAATAAAAGAATAAATAAAAGAATGAATAAAAAAATAAATAAAAGAATGAATAAAAGAATAAATAAAAGAATGAATAAAAAAATAAATAAAAGAATGAATAAAAGAATGAATAAAAGAATGAATAAAAGAATGAATAAAAGAATAAATAAAAGAATGAATAAAAGAATGAATAAAAGAATAAATAAAAGAATGAATAAAAGAATAAATAAAAGAATGAATAAAAGAATAAATAAAAGAATGAATAAAGAATGAATAAAGAATGAATAAAAGAATGAATAAAAGAATAAATAAAAGAATGAATAAAAGAATAAATAAAAGAATGAATAAAAGAATAAATAAAAGAATGAATAAAAAAATGAATAAAAGAATAAATAAAAGAATGAATAAAAGAATAAATAAAAGAATGAATAAAAGAATAAATAAAAGAATGAATAAAGAATGAATAAAAGAATGAATAAAAGAATGAATTAAAGAATAAATAAAAGAATGAATAAAAGAATAAATAAAAGAATGAATAAAAGAATAAATAAAAGAATGAATAAAAAAATGAATAAAAGAATAAATAAAAGAATGAATAAAAGAATGAATAAAAGAATAAATAAAAGAATGAATAAAAGAATAAATAAAAGAATGAATAAAAGAATAAATAAAAGAATGAATAAAGAACGAATAAAAGAATGAATAAAAGAATGAATTAAAGAATGAATAAAAGAATGAATAAAGGAATGAATAAAAGAATGAATAAAAGAATGAATAAAAGAATAAATAAAAGAATAAATAAAAGAATAAATAAAAGAATGAATAAAAGAATGAATTAAAGAATAAATAAAAGAATGAATAAAAGAATGAATAAAAGAATGAATAAAAGAATGAATAAAAGAATAAATAAAAGAATGGATAAAAGAATAAATAAAAGAATGAATAAAAGAATGAATAAAAGAATGAATAAAAGAATGAATAAAAGAATTAATAAAAGAATAAATAAAAGAATGAATAAAAGAATGAATAAAGAATGAATAAAAGAATGAATAAAAGAATGAATAAAAGAATAAATAAAAGAATGAATAAAAGAATAAATAAAAGAATGAATAAAAGAATGAATAAAAGAATGAATAAAAGAATGAATAAAAGAATAAATAAAAGAATGGATAAAAGAATAAATAAAAGAATGAATAAAAGAATGAATAAAAGAATAAATAAAAGAATGAATAAAAGAATGAATAAAAGAATAAATAAAAGAATGAATAAAAGAATAAATAAAAGAATGAATAAAAGAATAAATAAAAGAATGAATAAAGAATGAATAAAAGAATGAATAAAAGAATGAATTAAAGAATGAATAAAAGAATGAATAAAGGAATGAATAAAAGAATGAATAAAAGAATGAATAAAAGAATAAATAAAAGAATAAATAAAAGAATAAATAAAAGAATGAATAAAAGAATGAATTAAAGAATAAATAAAAGAATGAATAAAAGAATGAATAAAAGAATGAATAAAAGAATGAATAAAAGAATAAATAAAAGAATGGATAAAAGAATAAATAAAAGAATGAATAAAAGAATGAATAAAAGAATGAATAAAGGAATGAATAAAAGAATGAATAAAAGAATGAATAAAAGAATAAATAAAAGAATAAATAAAAGAATAAATAAAAGAATGAATAAAAGAATGAATAAAAGAATAAATAAAAGAATAAATAAAAGAATGAATAAAAGAATAAATAAAAGAATGAATAAAAGAATAAATAAAGGAATGAATAAAAGAATAAATAAAAAAATGAATAAAAAAATAAATAAAAGAATGAATAAAGAATAAATAAAAGAATGAATAAAAGAATGAATAAAGGAATGAATAAAAGAATGAATAAAAGAATGAATAAAAGAATAAATAAAAGAATAAATAAAAGAATAAATAAAAGAATGAATAAAAGAATGAATAAAAGAATAAATAAAAGAATGAATAAAAGAATGAATAAAAGAATGAATAAAAGAATGAATAAAAGAATGAATAAAAGAATGAATAAAAGAATAAATAAAAGAATGAATAAAAGAATGAATTAAAGAATAAATAAAAGAATGAATAAAAGAATGAATAAAAGAATGAATAAAAGAATGAATAAAAGAATAAATAAAAGAATGAATAAAAAAATAAATAAAAGAATGAATAAAAGAATAAATAAAAGAATGAATAAAAGAATAAATAAAAGAATGAATAAAAGAATGAATAAAAGAATGAATAAAAGAATGAATAAAAGAATGAATGAATAATAAACGAATAAACAAACACGACGAACTCACTTTTATTGGGATGACATCCGTTTAAACCGGTTTGAAATATTTCAGTAGTCAGTAACACAATACCATAATACGCAAACGCCGAAGTAAACCTGAGAAAATGAATTGAAGAACATCTGTAGGAAATTATATAACGTGATGTAGTCAAAGGTTGTTAAAAAACATGTTAAAAAATAATCAGACATTACATTGTAATTAAGCTGCTGATAAAAATTATTTTAATAACTTTAATGTGACTCTTCTCAGTCGACAGGAGCGATCTTACTCATTTCCTGAATGTAGCAAATTTGTTTGCGTCCGAATCCTGGTATATTACATTTAAAGTCACGTAGTTAGGCGGTGGTGCCGTAATTAGGAACATAAAGCGTGCCAAAGTGTCATTTTAAGAAAAATATTTAAGGTGTTCATTACCAGTTCCCTTGTACCTTACGAAGTAGAAAATTGATGATCGCGGAATTAACACGAATGACTAAAACTACTTATAAAAAAGAAATTGATAAACGTGATTCAGCTGAAGTACTTACTATAAACATTAAAATATATTTATCTTTATTCTGAGAAAGGGTTCATTAACAACCAGTTTCTCTTGCTTTCTTCAAGACGTTTACAATATCAGCTGCCCTGCAGCCTACCCTAATCACATTAAGTGAGTGAACCGTGTCAGGACGATACTAATTTTTTTTTCGTTAATCAAAGAAGAGCGAAATACGCGTATTTGAGCTTTGTATTATGACTGCTAGAAAAAAATATTTTTTTAAACTTTAATTACAGGTTTTAAATTAACTAGTAACTTTTTATATTTAAGGACCTGATACACTTGTATAATATTACTGAAATATACTTTATACTAGTATATAGTTGCAACTACTTGTCGCCCTTGTTTACCGTGATATGACAGTTGTTCTTTCAAATCTGATACATATGCACCCCTTATTTTCCAAAGCCATGATTAGCCCCAACACCAACCTTGACCCCAGGACTGGTTCTCTTTTTATAAACCCTGGGCTCGAGGTTGCACCAACACGCGAAGTGCACAATGAAAGGATACTCAGTGCGTTTTATCTGATCACGTGTGCACATTCTACCTCCGCATGCTAGGTTTAAATCTGGAAGTTACATCAACATTCGATTTTATTTCTAGTGGACTTTTTCAAGAGCAGCAAACAGTTTATAACTATTAGAATCCGGAAAGAATAGCAAAATATTTCAGTTAAATTTTTTAAAGAATTATTTTGCACAGTATTATATACAGTGATATACGGCTGAATTTCATGCTACATTCTACCTCACTATAAATAGGACTATATTTATACTGTTTTACGTGCACAATTGATACTTTCGTTTAAAATGCAGTCTGTGAAGCATTTAAAATAAAACTTTATAAATATTTATTTAAAAAAGGAATTAAAAAATCCCAATCAAAAAATAAGATTTTAGGACAAATAACACTTTTTTCAGACACACGCATAAAAAATGTAAAAGTATATATCATACAGCATAAAAATATAGAAAAAAATCCAACGATTACTTTAAAAATATAAAAGCTGCAGGTCTACTATAGACCTGCAGCTTTTATATTTTTAAATCAAATTTATAGCTTAAAAAATTTAAAGGCATAATCTATAAAATCTGCAAAAACAAAATCTATAGATATATGCATCAGTTCATGTTAATGGTGGCAAGTTTTGCTGCAAGTTTAAGCCAAAAACCTTGTGGTTTACTGGTTGTAACGTATCAGAAGGACTTTACCTTTAATCATTTACAAGTACGTCTTTTATATTTCCAGTTAGGATCTCCATTAAATTTGTCCTTCTTTTCAGTCACATGCGGGTAAAACAGACAAAAATCATTTGTCAACAACTATATAATGGGTCTATTCAAAAATGCGTACATACTATTAATAGTCAATCTTATACTCCATTGTATGCTTTGCTTTCGACTTACCCCTTTTCCGAGTTACAGATCACCCCTCCCCGAAAAATCAACTTAATGACTATTAATTATAACACGTTACTTGAAAAAAGGACAATTGGTAACTATGGCAGGTTTAAGGTGTTAAAGTTGAAATAACCACGCACTTTTTGCAGAAAAGATACCTAAAAAACCGCACTAATTTTTTAAAGCGTATATAGATTTGTAGGGCCTTTGAAGACCCCCTTCCCCTTGTACACTTTGATACGCTACATGGACGTTTGTCATGGTGGGTGGGTGGCTTCGTGAGAACGCCAGGAGCAACTGTAGGATTTGTGCAGAAAAATCTTGGTTATCATATCAAAGCTGCAAACACAAATACGCACTTCTAGCTACACACAAAGAATGAGAATTTCCAAGTGGACTCAGTGAGTAAGTGTGTAACTGTGTTGCAGTTTATATTTTATTAAATTTTTTTGTGTACATTTTCTGAAGTTTAGCCGAACGTCAATTGGACGTTTGGAAAAATGCGAGTGCTCTCTCTTTCCCAAATCCAAACTTACAGATTCTTTTTGCAGGACTTTACAGAACTTTACATAAAGAAAAAAAAATTAAAATGCTGCAGCTACTTACATTACATAGACATATAGCTAGCTACCTCCAGGGTGTAGGCTTTTTAAGCAGTGTGCAAATGATGAGTCCAGCATGGAAATTGATCTAGCTAGCTATCAACATTATCAACAAAGTGTTTTTCACAGCTATGTAATGCAAGAATGTATAAAGTTGTCATCATTAAAAGATTCTTCCAGATTACTGTCATCTTGGCATCAGTGTCAGTTACAATACTCACTCAAACCTTTCTATGTTTGCCGCCATGACAGTTTGATGTCACAAACCTGGCTTTTAAGTACAGCTTCACAATTAATTTTTCTTAACTTTTCTTAGGTTCTATTCCTTTATTTTAAAGTTTGTGCTACTTCGAAGCTGTACTACGTAAGTAGTTTGTTTACACGAAATCAAGTAGCACAGCACGAAACGCAAGATTTCGCTCAGCAAAAAAACTTTTTATTCACGCCTGGCGGACTAAGAGCCGCCCCTTATGGGGCTGCAAATATTAATATAATTTCTTAAAATCTCTTACAATATAGCTATATGTTTAATTTCAACACCTGGCATGTGCGTCATAACCTCATAATTTGCTGCATGGCTATAATCTATATTATAATACCCGTATACGGCTGTCTGTCTGTCTGTCACGCAAAATGGTAGCTTAGCTGCGCAAGTAGCGAGACGCACGTGATGTGGTATTAAAAGGACGGGCGAACCCGTGGATTTTTCCACGGGCTAACGACTAGAATTTGAATAAAATCAAGCAAGTTTGATTTTAATAATATTGTTGGTGATCTGGTTTCGAATGCCTTTGGTTCGTGTGACAATAGATCTATTATCTGCTAGCGTTGTTGTGGCAACGATGTTATGAAATTAAATGAAATTAGAACGATATTATAATATTTTGGAATAAGGTATTGCAAGTTATTAAAATGTGCTTTGTATATATACAGTTGACTCTCGATAACTCGAACTTTCACGCGAGACCTTAAAAAAAGTTCAACCTAGTTATCGAGAGTCAACTGTGTCGATATTTTGAATGAACTTACCAAATGATCCAAAGTAACGCAGTTGTCTTTCTCCATTCTTTTGTAAACAAATCGAAAATCCTTCCACGCTTAGTCTGAAAAGAACATAAGACAAAATCTAAACACTTTTCCGACATAGTCTAGAACGAAGCGAAATCACCCACTCTTCCCCACGTCAGCTCAGTCGATAAAGGAAAGCGCTCGATTTGTGTCCAAAAGGTAGTCTGTTCGATCTTCACATAAGGCTGTTGTCCAGATGGGAAAAAATTTAAGATTTCTATGGATCATTTGTGGTCCCTCCTGAAAAATTTAATAGGGTACATAGCACGAAATAAGTGAGGCTAACCACGTCAAATATAAATCACCACCACTACTACAATGCTGATAAGAAGCTTGGGTATGCAAATCAACTTCAACCATCAACATTGTTTAAAAAAATAAAAATAACATACATTAATTTCGCCGGTCACCAATACGCCTTTTGGCATGGGCACTTTATTACTCTTCGAAATTCTCTCCAGCAGGTCCAAAACCTTTCTATTTTTGCCAGTAGTCATCAAGAATCGAGGTGATTCAGGAAGCCACTAGAACATAAACAAAATTTATTATTTTTTGGAAATGCATAAAGAGGCCTTGTTTTGATGTGAAATTACAGCGTCTAAGTTTTCGATACTTGGATATAAATTTTTAAAAATGTTAAAGAATGTTGTGCAATTGCGCACTAATAAGATAATCGGTAATCGTGTTCTTCCGGGCACACAATGAAAAGCTGAAAACTGGTATATGATTTCAAAGAAACGCTGCAACCTATCCAGTTTAGCGCAGCTTAGAATTCAATCACTAGAGTACACCTTTAATTTCGTGAAAAACAGTTTCCCTTTGATTATAGTATACTGCGCAAAAAATAAAAGTTAGAAAGAAGAAAAAACTTTGATAATGGTATACTGCGCAGAAAGCTTAATATAAAAGTTAGCAAGAGCAAAAAATCTGTCATAACAAGTAGCAGTTCAAGAAAAAAAAATACAGTTAAACCATACGCAGACCAAATTTTTTATTTCCCCAATTTTGAGATTGTTTTAATAATTTATTTTAACATTTGCTGCAACTTATGAAACCAAAATCATTTCCCTCATATAAAGTGAAAATACAAAGAAACATCTTACAATCCCAGTCACCATAAACAACAGCATTGGTAGAGTGATGAGGATGAGATACCATCTCCAGTTCAAACTCGACATAGCACTAATGGCTATAGCAGCAGCGAAAACTGACCCAATGGCCCAAAAGAACTAAAAGAATGAAATGATGCAATTATTGTGGCTGTGAGTTGCGTATCTGGATGTGGACGGATTTTTATTCTGAAATTGGACTTCTTTTTAACGGTGCACATTGAAACTGTCTAGTTTCTTCACAGGCAGGACGGTCAATAAAAATTCTTTATCAACAATATTATACGCAATCCGAACCAACATCCAAGCCACGTTACATAATTACCACACAGTTTGGCACTTAGTTTGACTTGAAAACATCTGTGACTTGAAAACATCTGTGTTTGAGTAATCGCTAAAACCCCCTTCAGCATAAAGCAGAAATCTTCAAAACTTCAGAAAGCAACAAATAAAACAAAATTTCATACCTCTAGGAAGACAATAGACCGTCCCCTTGATGATGAAGGTAGTAACTCAGTTACTATGGTAACACTAAATAAATTAAATACAGACATGTCAAACATGTTTTTTTATTAACGTGTAATTTAGTGTAATAAAACCTTTCCCAATAGCTTGATAGCAGAACAATTCGCTGGAAATATCCAAAAAAATTCACACCAGACCTGAATCTTATTAGACAATATTAGGATCTAAAAGGTGATTTTAACATTTACAAACCTATTTCAAAGATGGCAAAGTAATCTCATTCTTTTGTCAACACAAAAGGTAAAAATTAAAATGATGAACCTAATTTTAGCCATATAATAGTTTGTTACATAAAAGATATTTTTGAAGTAATAATACAAATAAACAAAAAAAAACACATACGCTTGGGGTACACCGCCAATCCCAAATCCAACGAGCAGTCGAAGTAGAAGAATCCAAACATATGAAGGTGCTTGTGAACTGAGAATGCCAAAAAATAAAACCAATGATACACTCAAATATAGAGCCTAAAAAGCGTATTATCGTTTATAAGCAATAAACTAAGGTCAGGTCAGTGAAAAACATCCTACTCTGCTATCACTGTAATTCTGCTTACTATTCACGTGGGTATTTGCTTATTCCAGTCACTATCATGTTTTCCCTTATCCCAACAACTTAAAAATTCAGGACTTGAAACTCAATTTAACGCATTTCACCATATATACTTGTAGCGTGACATAGTGTTTATTTTACGTATGTTCTTTGGCTGTCATATATCCTTACACAAAAAAAAACTTTTAAAAAAAAGGTTTATGTAAACAAATTTTACCAAAAATACACTTGAAATTGGGTATTATAAACACAAAAGATATATCATTGGTATACCTACCTTTTTTCGCCCAAACTTGTCACTGGCAAATCCCCATGAATAAGAACCAATACCTTGACCCAAAAAGACCATCTGCAGGAAAAAATTTTTAGTAATGACTAGATCATTTTTACTATGACATGACATAAAACACGGCGTTTTTATATAGAATATCTGGACCATAATATGAAGGAGGGGTGGGTTATATAACAAAGCAACCAAAACAGACATACTGTTGTAATTAAAGCCTCTTTGAAAGTTGTCAAATTCCATTCGCACATCAAAACAGGAGATAAGATGGATAGTACCATCATCTCCATTGCATCTGCCATCTATGAAAAACAAAAAATGGTAACAATACTAGTTTTGCACCTTGTATTTTCATATAGGGGAACAAGAAAACTTAAAATCATAATTGCTAGCTCAATAAGCTGAATATGTTCTGGCTTCTGCTGAATAAAAGGTAAGGTCTTGGTTCAAACCCAGACCCTTTCAACTTATTTGCATACTTGTTATGGTACAGAAGGCTCATGATAGAAGTAGCACCACAAAAATTTATCACCCTGGTCGAGAGAACTTCCTTCAAGTTTGAATGACAATAGGATTTTCCAACCAAATATGCAACTTTTTACAACTTAATGCATTTCATAGGCTAACACTCATACCGCACAAAACGCAGCAAGAATCTTCCTTTGTTAGGTTTATACATTATGCATATGCACATACGCATTTTTAAAGCATAAAAGTTTATTACCCATGATAAGCCAGCTATCAGGATAACTTTGATTTGAAAAGAACCGAATCCAAAGTGTTCTATAGCATCGTCAAGTGTGTAACTTTCTTCACCTAAATAAAATGAAGCAGAAATCATTAATACAAAATATTTTATGGTAACTAACAAACAGAGTTCTATGCAATTTTTCTTGTTTTGGCAGAATTAATTACTCAGCAAAAGCTCTTACACATGCTTACAAAGTCTAAGAAAAAACTTTTACCAAGCACAACAAGGTTAAACTATGGAATTTGCTCCTTAAAACAATTCTTTTTTTTAAACACTTTTTAAAGCAAAGATCATCTCCAACACAACGAAAAACAGAAAATTATCCTTATCCTAAATAAACTCGCAATTTTTATCACATATATACAGTTATGTTTAATAAAGCACAATAATCTGTTTGTTAATGCATGTCTGTCAATGTTGTGGTTCACCACAATTTTTCTCTATTTAATTGATTGATTGATGAAATGAATTGTAGTTTGTCATGAAATTTCAAACAAACTTTTAAGAAAAATTAAGCCCAAATGTTTCAATATAATTAATAAAATTCCTCTTGTAATTATATACCTACTGTATATATACCTACTATCTACTGTAAGTGGAAGTAAGAAAAATTGTTTGCGAAATAATGTTAAGTGGTAAGTGAGTTTAGGTGTGCAAAAAGAAACAAGAGCAAAGACAGAAACTATCACGCATTCACGTACAAGAACAAAAAATTATAAATTTTCAAAAACTACAAAAAAGAACATAGGAATTAAAGCTTTTTAAATATAACTATATAAATATATAGATAAAGCCCCATTTCTGTAACAAAAAAATCTGAATATTGAATTTAATTATAAAAAAAAAAGTTGTTAACATAAAGTTGTCTAAACAAAAAATTATAAGCAAGAAGTGTAAATGTTGGTGTACATCAGGGTTCTGTACTTAGTCCTTTGTTGTTTGTTCTAGTCTTAGAAGCGCTGTCGATGGAGTTCAGAACAGATTGTCCATAGGAGTTATTGTATGCAGATGATTTGGTTCTCATAGCAGAGTCGATGGAAGAATTAGTTGAAAAGTTTGAGAAGTGGAAGAAAGGACTAGAAGAGAAAGGGCTAAAGGTAAACACAGCAAAGTCTAAAGTCATGATTAGTAGCATTGCAGCCAAGTGTGACCTTGTAGTTGGAAAGTGGCCTTGTGGAGTTTGCAGGAAAGGGGTTGGTAGTAACTCAATTTTTTGTCAGACTTGCAAGCATTGGATACATAAGAAGTGCAGTAGTATTAGTGGAAGGTTAAGAGCTGACATTCAGTTTGTATGCAAGCGTTGCAAAGGTGAGATTATAGAGAATGAAGTATTTCCAGCTGTAATGATGTACAACAGTGGCTCCTTAGAGATAGTTGAGAACTTCTGTTACTTAGGTGATATGTTGGGCAGTGAAGGGGGTGTTGGAAGAAGTGTTACTTGCAGGATAGGTTCTGCTTGGAGAAAGTTCAGAGAGTTACTTCCTTTGATGACTAGCAGAGTCCTGTCAATTGAGGTAAAAGGTAGGTTGTATGAGGCCTGTGTAAGAAGTGTTACGTTGTACGGTAGTGAGACATGGGCAGTGAAGCAGGAAGATCTTGGCCGTTTAGAAAGGAATGATATGAGAATGGTTATAGGTGGATGTGTAATGCCAGTCTGAGAGACAGAAAGAGTTCAGATGAGCTAAGAAGCAGGCTAAGTCTCCGTAGAATTAAAGATGTTATCCAGATAAGAAGATTGAATTGGCTGGGGCACTTGAAAAGAATGGAGGAGGATAATCAGGTAAGGAAGTGTAGAGACTTGATAGTTCCTGGGGCAAAGCCCAGAGGCAGACCGAGAAAGAATTGGCAGGAGGTTATAAGGACAGACTTGATACAGAGGAAGTTGAGTTTAGATCTAACATAGATCAGATTGAAAGAGGGTCATTAATATACCCCGTCCAACCCATGCTAGCATGGAAAACCGACGTTAAGCCGAGAATGATGATGATGAGAATTGATACCTTAAAGGAATTAAGGGTTTTTCCAAATTAAACAATTTTTTGTCAATTTTGCGAAAAATTAGTTCTTGCAAAAACTTGCCATTATTGCTATTATAAACTCTTGAAAATTAACTCGAAATTTGGATTTCTTTCCTGTTTGAAACACACTTTTCTACTGATTTACATAGAACTATATAAGATATCGCCATAATACAAGTGTGCTGATACAAGGAGAATTGGTTTAGGTAAAAAAACAGCCTAATAATTTTTACTTTATTTAAAAACAAAAGATAATATAAATTTATTGTAAAGTAAGACTGAGAAGTGTGAAAAAAAAGTAATTGCAAAGGAAGTTTGCTAAACAAGAAATTTTTTACTTAGTTCGATGTATATTTAAATTAGTAACGCTGAAAGAAAACATAATTGACAAAGGAAGTATTTTAAACAAGGAATAACTAACGTCTTTGAATAAGTTAATTTTTTTTATTTATTAATATCTTAGGTCTGTAATACTTAAAAATTAGATACAGTAAATTAGACATCAATAAGATCAAAGGAATTGACGTCAATTGCATTTTAAAAATGAGCTAAACCATAGCAGTGCACTTGAAACTTAAGGCTAAATAACTTGAAATCGGATGGAAAAACCTGTCAGGTCACTGAACACCCTAATCGTTCACTGAAAAAAACACATATATAATCTTTATTAATTTGACCAGTGTTTTAAGCTCTGCACAGTAAGACAAATTTCTAAAGAAATATTTTTTCTCTATGAAAGAGTCATTCTTTAAAAATTCAAATTGTTTATCTTTTCTATTGTTCTTCTGTAAGATTTTTTCACAGGTCTAATAACTAGTATAATATTTAAATAGGTAAAAAAAAAATATTGAGAATAGGTTGTTAATAAAACTAAAAGCAAAAATACACATAAGAAAAATATTAATGGATTTGCTTGGACTTGCAGGGTAACAGAGTCTCTTGACTCTGATATCGGCTCAGCACCAATATAAATTAACTACTCAGTAACCTGTGGAAAAGTCTACTGGGTCGCCTGCCCTTTTTATGTTTTCGTAGCACTTATTGTTTTTTTGCAGACAGGCAGGCACAGAATACGGCTATTATTAAAGAGATTATTGTGAGTTTTTTTCTGAAAACTTATCCTATTTTTATTTTTGTTATAATTTTTTTGATGTTTAATTTGCATAATATTTTCACACATCTTTTTAAAAAAACTATATCTTTATTCCCATTAACATCACATTAAATTTGAGTTAACGTTAAAAATCATATACATAAAACGAGAATACACATCTTTTTTAACTAATCCACACATAAACAAAATTTAACAAACAAACTTTTTTCTTTTCTTAACCAATTAACACATTTTACATTCATCCCAGTGAAAAACATGCACTACTTGTAAAATTACAAACAAATCCTACAGGAGATGATGGCATGCCGTGAATGCACATCAACACACCCTTGCCCACACAAATATTTTGTTTTTATGATACACAAATATTTTGTTTTTATGACACACAAATATTTTGTCAAGACACCAACTTAACAAAATTTATTGTGACATAAATGCTCACACAATAATTCAGAGTGCAATCTAGCATTGTCAGTAGCAGTTGAACAGCTTTTTCTAATTTATCTGAAATTTCCCAATTTATAAGAGAAGCTAACTATATTTACTCCACAATTTAGGACTTATAACCCATTTCATACAAGTTGTGAAACAATAAAATTTCATTAATATCCCTCAAAATATGTTAATGGAATTTCCATTTTGGATTTAACAGCCCTATTTTAGATTTCTGGATTACATCCTTTTATTTCATTAAACTGTATAATCAAGTAACTTCTTCCGAAATTCCCCAAATATATACAGCATAAAACATTCAGCTAAATGTGGATTCAGCTAAATGTGGGACCAAACTAGTATCAAGTGATTTATTCAAGCATGGTCAATCAATCACTACATGAAAAATCCGTCTGATAGAGAAACACATTTTCTCAACATTTATTTCTTAAAAAAGTGGTATAAATGAAAACCTTATCAACTGCACATGTGAATTTAAAATATACGTTTAAAAAAAAATCTGCATTACAATTATATTATATACATTAAGGACAGTCAAAGTTTTAAACAAAATCCTTATATAAAAATCAAAATATTTAACAGGCTAAAAGAAGTCTCACCTTCTGATTTTGTTTTTTCTGCATGATACATTTTACTTTATTTATGTTCCCATATATATCTTTATTGTTCTTAAAATTTGAAATAATATAAAATGTAAAAAAACATCAAGGAAGGTCAATAATACACAAACCCTTGTTGTGTTTGCAAACAGATATAAACACAGATTAAAATATAACTGAAAAATGTTTTCTTTATAACTTCTTGACAACAGTACAATAACGCTAGAAACATACATATGAGTTAGATTCAACAAGCTGCAGCACATAATTAAAGACCAACTATTAAGGAAAATATAATCACCATAGCATTTTTAGAAATTAAAATGAAGCAACAATATAACCACAGGTATGCTAACAATTAGGTGTTGCATTTTATAAGTTTGTCTACTAAAACATGTAATTTGAGAAGTTTGTTTACTAAAACATGTAAGTAGAAAAAGATGTTAAAAACATTTCATGAAATTTAACTACAGCCCAAATCATCACCATTCCCAATAAAAAAAGTTTAAACCATAGAATTTGTTTTGTTTTTAAATATATTAACCGTAGAAAGTCGAAAATAAACTAATTGTATCATAACATTACCATTAATTGTTTAGATCTTTTGAGCATTCATCAATTGAGCAATTCCACAATTATATACAATCTAATTCTTGTGTCTAGCTCTCTCCTGCATATATAATTAAAATCTTTAGGTATAAACTTAAATGCTATAAATACATGATTGATGAATCCAACACGCTTGGAATTATAAATTTGCACAATTGAAAATTGTGAAAAAAATTCTGTTTGTCGGTGAAAATAATGTGGTATTGATTCTTGAAATGTTACTAAATTTTTAATGCATTGAACATGAAAAAAATATCAGAGGACAGCGAAAAACGTAATCAAAATTACGTAAACCAACCAACCAACCAAAATTAAAACTTTGAGGTGAAAGACATTTATATCATCATCATCATCATTCTCGGCTAAACGTCCGTTTTCCATGCTAGCATGGGTTGGACGGGGTATATTAATGACCCTCTTCCAATCTGATCTAGACTGTGTTAGATCTAAACTCAACTTCCTCTGTATCAAGTCTGTCCTTATAACCTCCTGCCAATTCTTTCTCGGTCTGTCTCTGGGCTTTGCCCCAGGAACTATCAAGTCTCTACACTTCCTTACCTGATTATCCTCCTCCATTCTTTTTAAGTGCCCCAGCCAATTCAATCTTCTTATCTGGATAACATCTTTAATTCTACGGAGACTTAGCCTGCTTCTTAGCTCATCTGAACTCTTTCTGTCTCTCAGACTGGCGTTACACATCCACCTAACCATTCTCATATCATTCCTTTCTAAACGGTCAAGATCTTCCTGCTTCACTGCCCATGTCTCACTACTGTACAACATAACACTTCTTACACAGGCCTCATACAACCTACCTTTTACCTCAATTGACAGGACTCTGCTAGTCAAGAAAGGAAGTAACTCTCTGAACTTTTTCCAAGCAGAACCTATCCTGCAAGTAACACTTCTTCCAACACCCCCTTCACTGCCCAACATATCACCTAAGTAACAGAAGTTCTCAACTATCTCTAACGAGCCACTGTTGTACATCATTAAAGCTGGAAATACTTCATTCTCTATAATCTCACCTTTGCACCACTTGCATACAAACTGAATGTCAGCTCTTAACCTTCCACTAATATTACTGCACTTCTTATGTACCTAATGCTTGCAAGTCTGACAAAAAATTGAGTTACTACCACCCCTTTCCTGCAAACTCCACAAGGCCACTTTCCAACTACAAGGTCACACTTGGCTGCAATGCTACTAATCATGACTTAAAACTTTGCTGTGTTTACCTTTAGCCCTTTCTCTTCTAGTCCTTTCTTTCCACTTCTCAAACTTTTCAACTAATTCTTCCATCGACTCTGCTATGAGAACCAAATCATCTGCATACAATAACTCCCATGGACAACCTGTTCTGAACTCCATCGACAGCGCTTCTAAGACTAGAACAAACTACAAAGGACTAAGTACAGAACCCTGATGTACACCAACATTTACACTAAATTCATCACTAAGTGAATCGTTAATCTGACACAACTTCTAGCATTGCTGTACATAGACTGTACCATCGTAACTAGCTATCATCCACACCTAATTTTCTCATAACCCACCAAATAACTTTACGTGGCACTCTATCAAAAGCTTTCTCTAAATCTACAAAGGCAAAATAGAGATTCTTTCTCTTTCCTAAATACTTTTCCTGAAGCTGTCTGAGCAAAAATATTGCATTTGTAGTGCCTATTACACTCGACTGCCACTCACTCGGAATAGCACCATCCTTTATAATCTGGTTAGCAAGACTTGTAATAAGTTCAACTCCAATATATCCAGATGCTTTTACCATCTCTGCAACAATACCTGATAATCCTGCAGCTTTGCCAATCTTCAATTTCCTAATATCCTCCACTACCCATTCTGTCTTGATCTGCATAGCTGGCCCTTCTACAACATCATCATCAGACAAATTATCCTCATCCCAATCAAACTCAGTGTTAAGCAACCTCTGATAATAATTCTTCCAAGCTACCCTTTTCTCCTCCTCTGTGCTAGCCAAAACACCTTCATCATTACGTACTTCTTTTAAATAAGAAATTAAAAAAAGAAACATTGTGTATATCCATAACATCCAAACAATAACATATGCATTTAAAACTTAAAAATTATATTTCCAAAAATCTCTTAACAAATATGAACCAAATAATGAGGAGTTTCCAGAAAATGTGTATTACAGTCAAAGAGTAAGATTTGATGTTTCTCCAACCCATGCTAGCATGGAAAACAGACGTTAAGCCGAGAATGATGATGATGAATGATGAATGATGGTATAGCAGATGGTAAAAAAATCCATTTTTTGTTGTTTTTAGCTAATTTAAATTTCCTGTTTTTAACATTCTCATGCATGTAAGTCGGACCTTTCAGTTGAGTGCATTTAAACAATGCCTAGTTATTAATTTAAGGGAGATTACAAAATTATTTCTAAATTTCCAAAAAAATCTTTCGGACTATTTTTGTTTTGATTTTACAGCACTTTTAGAACGTTTTCTCCTCTTTTAAATTTTTTAAAATAAAACATTTTTATAAGGAATCGTCTCCGAGATCGTTTCAAAAAAAACTGTTTCAAATAGTATATTTCAGTATATCTATTTTAGATCGTTTCAAAATCGTTCAAGGTGTTTCTTTTACATTCTTTTAACATATAAGGAATAAAAGAAATTATTAATCTTATAAAGGTCTCTCAATAAGGGATCGTCTCCGAGATCGTTTCAAAAAAAATCGTTTCAAATAGTTTCATTTTTTAATTAGCATAGCATGTGATACGAATTTGAAACAATTTTAAAGTAATGTTTAATTTTTTGAAATTGTTTCAGATCGTATGGAAATCGTTTCACTATTTTGTAAATCGTTTCATTAAAAAATAAAATCGTTTTATAATCGTTTCATAATCGTTTCAAGATTGTTTTATTATATTCTTGAAATCGTTTCACATAACCATAATTCGTTTCAAAATCGTATCATTATGATCGTTTCAGTATATTTATTTTAGATCGTTTCAAAATCGTTTCAAGGTGTTTGTTTTACATTCTTTTAACATAAAAGAAATTATTAATCTAATAAAGGTCTCTCCATAAAACCTACGCGCTGTCACATAGGTAAATTTCTACATCGTAAAAAATTGCGTATATAAAAACATTATTTATAAAGATTTGCTTTCGGAAATTGTTTCAGCATATTTATTTGAGATCGTTTCAGGATGTTTGATTTAAATTTTTTTTTACATAAGAAGAATAAAAGCAATAATTATTAATAGAACTCATCACGTTAGGGCATCATTAGGTTGTATATCGCAGAAGTCGCCGGTGACATGCTTCGAAAATGCTTGTCACCGGCACAGTTTAACATGAAGCAAAACTGTACAGGAGACTCAATTGTTAGAGTCTTCGCAGAACATCTCTTCTCACAAAACCAAGGGCAGGGCTGACTTATTGCCTGCTGTGTCGTGTGGGAGAAAGAACTTCTGGACTTCTTTTTAATACGATATACAATTTTTTCGATTATTATTACGAATCGAATGGTACCACAGTATTTCAGTAGCCTGAGTGATTTTAGTTAGTGATAATGGCTTAACTTACTAAAAATAGATTTTTTTTCTCTGTAAATACCAGCTGTTCATTGACGTCATACCGATTGTGAGTAAAATTGTACCTGTTTCAAAACATGAAATTGTTTAATATGATTTAAGAATGCTGAACGTCGAGAGCGTGTTTACGTTTTTCGGGGGCACTTGCAAACTTTTTTAACTATCGCTAATATAACGACGTGGGAGAAAAGAAAGAGAATAAATTTTTGCTGAAATATCATAACAAACACTATTTACACACTTTTTATAAAAACATATACAAAAATAACGGTATGTTAATGATTTTATTAGTTCATTACGTTGTTTTCTTTTTCTTCCAACATTTTTTTGACAACAACCCTTATTAACAAGTTCGTTCATATTTGTAATGGTTTCAAAATCGTCTTTAAAATTTTTTCTAGCCAGTGAAAGTATTGTTTTTAGTCGATTTGGAGAGAGGGCTGTTTTGACAATCGTATCAAATCGTTTTAGAATTTTTTCTAATCGTTTCAAAATAGTTTCAAAATCGTTTCACAATCGTTTCACAATCGTTTCATTTTTAACAAAATCGTTTCGCAAATAAAATATGAAACATTTAATTCGTTTCATGATACGATTATGAAACGATGTAAAAAAATTATTGAAACGATTTCCATCGTATGGAAATCGTTTCAATTCGTATCAAAACTGAAACGATCTTGGAGACGATCCCTAAAACCTACGCGCTGTCACATAGGTTTTTCTATCAGTGCTTTTCGTTCTTAAGCTTTTAAAATGCAATCTTTAATAAAGCTTTTTTATCGCCGCATTTCGTTTCTTAAATTTTTAAAATGTGATCTAAAAAAGCATTTCTATCGCCGTTTTTCGTTCTTAAACTTTTAAAATGCGATCTCAATAAGCTTTTCTATCCCCGTTATTTTTAAATGCGATCTAAAAAAACATTTCTATTACCACATTTCGTTCTTAATTATTTAAAATGCGATCTAACGAAGCTTCTCTATCGCCGTTCTTCATTCTTAAATTTTTAAAATGCAATCTAAAAAAGCATTTCTATCGCCGCATTTTGTTCTTAAATTTTTAAAATGCGATCTAACGAAGCTTTTCTATCACCGTTCTTTGTTCTTAATTTTTTTTCATCGCAATATTTTTCATTTTAAAGGAAATTGTTACTTTTAAGAAAAACTGTTTATTTTTAGTTTTGAAAAACTGTTTTACGATATTTACGATAACAGATGTTGTTGATGATGTGATGTTGTGTTGAATAAAAGAAAGAGAAACAATAATTTTACATTTATATATAAGTTTAATTGGTTTTTAATTAGTTCAACATCGTTACAAAATTCGTTTCAATAACTTCAAAGACTTTTACATCGTATCACAAATAATATTTGGACAATCATATCAAATCGTTTCAATTCTTATAAAAACTGAAACGATCTTGGAGACGATCCCTTAAGCAATAAGGATTACAGGCTTCAGTGCTATTGTTGTATTATACTAAAGATGTTCAGTCCTCAAAGCTGCCGGGTACACAGGCACTGTTATAAATTAAAAGTGAGAGGATTTACCTATTATTTTAACAAAAAAAAACATAAGAAATTAAAGTATATACTATTATATAACTTTTAAATCTTTAATTTTTCAGGAAATTCATAACTCTTCTTCTTCCTTACTTGGAAATAAATCAAAAATGTTAATTTCTTTTACGTGCCTTAAAGACAAATGGTCTTTGGTTTGACACAAAGCGCACACATAAGTACTTTGCAAGCATTTGTAAGTTGGCTATAAAAGTTCAGCACGTCAAACAGTCTTACCTTCTTTTACTGACTCACATTTTTATTTATATACTCAGCTATATTTTTATATTAGGAAGCTAGAATTGTGCCAGGACTGCAGGAGGACATTTATATAGGGCTTAAAATTAAATTTCTGAAAGCATAGGAATAAAGAAAAAGAAAGAAAATATAGCTAGTGTCTTGGCTATATCTAAGCTAGTATAATGTGTCCTTCTTGCTTCCAAACGCACTTTTAAGAATCATACCCAAAACAAAATATTTACCCGGGGATTGTAGCTCAGTTGCTGCATTAATATTGTCAGGACATGCGATTCTTTCTTGTTTCGGTTTTTCATCTTCCATTTTAAATACTTTTTTTCTTAGCAGTCATTTTTTGACATTCAAAACAGATTGGTTGCGACGTAAACATAATTTTTTAAAAAAAATATTTACCACAAATTACAAATGGGTTCCTGTTGCACTCCTACATTATAAAAGTTAAATTATTCAAGTACAAGTGCAAAAAGCACTATGGTGGAGGCTTGAAATCTGTGTATGCACCGCCCCCTAATTAGCGCCTACTGCGCCAATACCTACGCCACATACATACGCTTTTTCCTTTGCATCTACATCTTCTCTCGCCTTCCCATTTTCTTTCCTATATATTTTTTTATATTTTTGACAAGTGTTTACACCACACAAGTAGAAATATCGGGATGGATTTGATCGTATTTTGCACGATTGAGGGCGTAAAAAAACTTTTTTTAAAACACATACTATTCTTTCCTTTCTTACGTCAGCTACAGTGTAGCAGTCAATGAATTTATAAAATAACGTGAATGCTGTAATAAACGACCAGCCTCCAGAAAAAGCCTGCCTCCAGTAAAAGACCACTTCTGAACTTGAAATATTGAAAAAAATAGTATATACGCCCAATCTCCAATAAACACCCGTCTCTAAATAAAGTTTATCATGACTATGGTCAAAAAAGGCGCTTATTATGAATTTCATCAAGCAATTACAGAAAAATAATGACACGGATTAATCTTTAAGTTTTAAACTTTCAGATGATTAAAATTATAAAAATATGGACACTGACTTTAATTTGTTAGGCGAAGAGACGACAGCAGGTGAAGAACAATTAGACAAGTTACTCTTTTGTGTTTAATTGTAGAGGGGGGGAGGTCAAATTGCACTTTTTCGAATTTTTCACCCCTAAAATCATTTTATAATGACCCCCTCCATTTTATCGAATTTTGAGAATGAGACCCACCTCCTCATTTTATTATCACCCCCCATAATAAGTTTGTCGGATATCACAAAGCAGCATCTTTTCTTATAATCAAAACACAACTCTCTTTTGGAACAAATCTCAAGAACAAATACTATTTACAGGTTAAAAATAACAAATATCAACAAAATGTCAGCACAGTTTATTCCTTAAACATGTCAAAAGCATTGTTATCTTTATTTTTAGTTGTTTCACTAGTGTTAGTTTATTTAAAGTTAGTCGTTTTATCCCCCCCCCCCACTTTAAGAAATTTTCCCTGGAGTACCCACCCCCCCCCTGCTTATTCGACCCCCCCCCCCTACAATTAAGCACAAAAGAGTACATCATTATTGATGTAAACTGCAAACAATTTTTGAAAGTTTATTTGTCATGAATTTACGACAAAATTAATTCAAAAATGGAATTTTGCCTTGTTGATAAGTTGATAGCGGCGATAATATTCATTGTTAGTAGTTTGCCACTCTGTAATAACAGCTCAGGGGACACAAGACCCTGGGAATGGCTGAAAAATAAGAAAAGAAAGAGAGACTTATTATTAATATAAAATTCAACATATTTGATAATTTGAAGTTTGGTCATTTTTTGTCCCTTAAATTAACACCTTGGATGTTAAGACTTTAATAATAGTGCAAACTAATTAAATAAATTTTACTTATTCAGTTGAATGTTATTGAAAAAACCATGCTCGTGTCCAGGGTTTGTTGTTTACAGTCAAAGCCGCTATCGCTTATACCGCGGCCTCGATGTCACAAGGGAAAAAACCCTGAGAAGTAGGTTGTCAAAAAACATACGATGTTCTAAAAATTAATGTTAATTACCATAATAGCTGCCATTCAAAGTACTTTTTTTGCTCGGCTTTTCTAAGTCACCTTGATGAGGGTTCATTCCCAGGGATTTTGGCCTTTTTGAGATATGAGAGCAGACGGCGAAACAGAAGTTAACACAAATCCTAGTTAGGCGTATGTCTACCACAAACCTTTAAACTGATTTTCATACTTCTTTTCAGTATTGGAGTAACTTGTTATATTGGTAGGAGAGTTAAAAGAGGACTAATTTTTGTTACAATTCTAAATCTTTGCGAGAGTCGTTGAGATTTGCTATCTTTTATGTATCCGTCCCTACTGGAACTTGATGACCACCTGCCGTGTTTACTTACCATTCTGTCAGTGACGCCGTTATTTGCAGCAGCACTAGCTCCAGCTGAGCGTAAAGAATGTAACCCAAAATTTTCCGGTACTTTTTGAATAGTATTCAAATGTTCGTGAAATGTTTTGCTGGCACTTTCGTAGGATGAAGAAAGGTGCCCTAACACATTGTGGCCTGTCTTTGTTTTCGCTAAACGACAAATTAAAAAATTGTTAGAACATCCTTCCATGACCAAGTTGTTAAAGTAAATACATACGAAAAATGGGTCGGCAGGACAATGGTTGACTTCTGTATATTTAGATCTCCAATCTACCCGCTTTTGCTAAGCTCTTTTGTATTTAATAATAGTTTCCTTCGCGTAAGCCGCTTTTAGATAGATAGATAGATGTGCATATTTTACATGGCTAGCCTCACAAATATCGAGGGATATACCCTGTCTATTATTTCCAGGAGGGGCCATGGCTTAGATGGAGAGTCCTAGAGTATTTAATGCTCATTTTGAGCGACGCAGACCCAATTAGGGCCCGCGCTCTACTAGACAACTCCCGGCAACATCCAACGGCCCACACAGTGTGCCATCTTCCCAATTTCCCTCACATGGCTTGGGTTAACCCGGGGCTATGGTAACATTCACTCGCCCATGTTGAATCGCCGTCAAGAGGAATCGAACCCCGGTCTCCCGCACAGAGTACGAGAGCTATAACCACTAATCTACGGCGCCATAAAAGTTGTGGTAAATTTGCTGCTTTCGACTTAAGTGCAGTGTTTTGTATCGCGTCTAGTTTTTCTTAAATACCAATATTGATGTGATCTGTTAAGAATAAAAGAATGTAAATAAGCCTCCTATATATGATTTTTTTAGTGGTTCTGGCTATTTTAATGCACACGTTCGTCCGGCGATTTAAGACATACGCCCGTCCGGCGGTCCCAGTTCGGCAGTTAAGTAATATACACAAGTCTGCTAAGGCATTTTTCACCCATGTGGCAGTTGTCCTTGTGTCAAATTCGTCACAGAGAAAATAACAGGATTTGATTTTTTAATCTGATTTCACTAACAAAGCTAAAGATTTAAATTTAGCAAAGCCTTCAAATACGGTTTTACTGGTGGTATAATTATAAAAATAAGGATCTAATAACAAGTAATCTTTTGCAAGTTCGTAAAACTAATAGAGCGCCTTGACCGTTACAAAGTTTTAGATGATTTAAAACATCGCTCACTAACGAAATAGGGGGAACAACCAATTAAAATCACCGAACCAATTGTAAGTGAAGGCGTTAACACCACGTGAATTCGGACAAAAATATTTTGAGTTAAAGTTGTTAATTTTCTTATTTATGTCATCGGCGAAACGATCGACTGTAAAAATGCCAAGCTTCTGTTGAATGTAATCAAATGATTCATAATCTATCCCCCAGTTGTCGGAATTCCTTTGTTATTTGCCTTCCTCGGGATCCACGACGATTGTAATTTGATATTATAACTCATTGAAGCATTAAAGATTTCTAAAGCGACATTCGTTGCCAATGATAACACTACATCCTCTGACGCAGCTACGTCCAACGATACCATCAAATGTGGCATAAGTTGATTCTGTTCCAATATGACAGAAGATAAAGGCACCATTTCAGGTCTTCCTTTTCTGATATAGACAAGCGCACAAAATGAGACATTTCTTTTACGGAATTAGCTTTTGATATTAGTCTACTTAAAAACGGTCTGTTTAGATGAACTATTTGACATTGCAGTTTGCCTAATAAGGATAGCAGCATTCTTGTCCTTAGACTACTGGCTGTTAAGACCTGTTGCAGGTAACTTCCTGTGTTTTCAAGGGCTGGTATTTTTGTTTAAAGAAACTGTGAATTTAATTTTATGCTTAAATAAGTCATTATTGTGAAAGGTTGCACAGTCTTGTGTTTAGCGACAGGTATAGGTAAAGATCTTAACATCCTTAAACAGGTGTTTAGGTCATTTTGGCACGCAGACAAATTTGCATGCGTCGTCCAGGTAATGCGAAATTTAGCTCCTAAGGTCCTCAGATTCTAACGGCAGTTAACTGCTCTGCCAACCTCGATCCTTTTTTTCTCTTTTTGATATAAGTGATAATTTCTTTCTTGCTGTCCCTTATATCAATTCCCACTGCACTGTGTCTATCTTTTTCCTCCTTCAAATATTTTTCTACAACTTATGGAGCTTGATGAGCCGATGGGTTGTTTTTGATGCGGATATTAGGTCGCTTCGCTTCGCATTTCAACCAATGCTAGATCCGTTTTGTAGACCGTCCAATACGTACTCACCTAAATCAGTGGCTAAATTGAGGCGTCTCAGAGTATTCAATGCTCATTTCAAGCTATGCGGACCTAATTAGGGTCCAACTGTACCAGACAACTCCTGCAACATCTAACGACCCGCAAATTGTGTCATCTCCCCGATGTCCCTCACATGGCACAAGAGGAATCGAACCCAGGTCTCCCGCACAAAGCACAAGAGTTATAACCACTAAGCTACGGTACTAGATGCTCTAAATATGCAGTCATAATCTAGGCACCCGTTATCTCTCACCTCCCTGGCTGCCTTTGCCATAAGCATAGTCTTATGACTATGCCATAAGTAAACTATAATCCACAATGTCTTGCATGCATTGGGGAAACAAAACACTGTAGAGACTTCAGCCCAAGAGGCGTAACCCGTAATGTCAGCCAAATCCACTTTTATGAGGTATTTTTGAATGATTTCCCGACGCGGGTAGGTTAGCTAGATTAACTGATATCAGAAGTTTTAAGTCAATGTACTGTGAATTCAAAACTTTTTGAACAAGACAACCCAAAACTGGAGCACAACATTTGGTGACTTTCACAGCTGCCTCGTTGGGGCCAGAGAGCAGGGCGGTAGCAGATTCTTCTCTCTCATCTCTTATAAAGTTTGGAGAGATCTAACCCTGTCTCTAGAGATGACCAAACTGGGCTTGTAAGGCTTCAAATTTTTCGTTAAATAAGTTCACCAGCTCCTGTTTCAAGCCCTCCCTTGCCACGACCGATGACATTGCCGTACTACTTAGTAACGGATCCTCGTCCTGTATAAAAAACATACTCGGCTGTTTGGATCGAGAGGCCATGGTAATTGAAGACGATTGCAAGCACACAACCAGGTTTGTCTCGTGCGAGATTCGAGCTTAAATGATGAACATCGAGTAATCAAGGAGCACTGGTAACTACGACCTCCATTAAACTCAATTATACTGCGCATAATCGTCCTTTTCTTTTAGCCAAAACTTTAGCGTATTTAAACTTTGACCCCCTTTCTCTCTAGAGCCTATATATATGGAAAAGGGCCGCACTTTTGACGAAATATCTGCTAAACATTCGACTTTAAACCCTTCGCCTAACCCCCCACAAAACTTGTTGCAGAACAGAACCCTTGCGATCATAACAAGATACGCCATAATCGACACTTGTGGGAGTAATCTGAGTATTCGTGAAGGAGCTAACTAGCTAAGTCTTTCCGTTTTTTAACTCTTGTATTAGAATGGTTATGGAGGAATGGATTTCTAACGATCGCTCAACTAGGCGATTTTACGTTATTTGTCTTACATTAGACGGTATTCCTTTATTTTCTCGGTCAAATGGCAATCTTCCAAATTTGCCATTTCCTGTCATGGGTTCTTTAAATGGTGTCCACATGTTTGCAAAAAATAATCTTACAGAATTGGGTTTTACAACAGCTGACAATGCCAGTATTACCTGGAAAGAATTTCATAAAATTAAAATTATAATCATAAATTTTGACAGAAATGTTACAGAATATCATTTAAACTTAATGGTTGAGAATGTGTACAAATGCATGGTAATGACAATAGGTGAAAACGAATTCACAAAAATAAATAATGTTGAAAAGCTTAAAAAGAAAACAAAGCTGTCACTTCCACTTGTTATGAAATGTTTAAACCCAACGCAACTTTTGAGCAACGTTACTCAAACAACCGATATTGTCTTATGTTCTGAAATAGCTGTGATACAAAACACATTAAATGCTTATACTGAAGAATGTCAAAGTGAGTTTGGTTGTTTAATTTTGCATGGAAAAGTCATTGCTGGAACGGAAAAATTTTGGCAACTTCTTCCCATTGAAACATCACTAATGCTTCATCTAATGGAAACTATACCTTTACTTTCTGCATCAGACATTCCAATATATCTCCCAAATGGTAGCCCAACAGTTCCACATAGACTTATTGCCATCAATTTGCTCGAAAATATAAAAGTTATGATTGTATGTGGGCCTGAACCCTCACTACAAGATGTGCTACATAAATATGCGAAAAAATATTGGATGCCCTTGACACAAATACTTCAATCATGCTCTCGATTGTATCCTAGATGGTTTCCACCTGAGATAAAACTTGACATCAATTTGTTAGGATTTGTACTTGTAAATGTAACCGAAGGAAAATGTTTATCCTCTTTTCATCCACATGGTAATATGACAGGTGCTGATCAAGTTTATTTATCTGAGAAGGAGAAAAGAAAGTGCGCATTGGTTTCGTTTTATCGAACAGTTGTTGGTGATATTTTTGTAAGAATAGATGAAGAAATGAAATGCAAGAAGTTTCCTCATGAAGTTATAGAAACTTACAGCTGCACAGATCAATATAAATGTTATGCATTACAATCTTCAAACCATCAACTTTTTACTCTTTTTGGAAATGATGTTCCTTCATATAGTCTTGGGAATATCACAAAGCAGATTTTAAGACAATTAACTAAGGATAGAATTATATGATACTTTCTATATATATATATATATATATATATATATATATATATATATATATATATATATATATATATATATATATATATATATATATATATATATATATATATATATATATATATATATATATATATATATATATATATATATATATATATATATATATATATATATATATATATATATATATATATATATATATATATATATATATATATATATATATATATATATATATATATATATATATATATATATATATATATATATATATATATATATATATATATATATATATATATAGCTTAGGGGATAATACAGGTAAAATACCATTATATGAGCCATATTGAGTCCACAAGTTTGGAACTAAAATGCAGGCCATTCCTTGAGACAAGTGCGATTGCACGTGCACTCGCCCGCACACTCGTAAAAAAATTTACGAGTGCTTTTTATTGCACTCGTGAATTTTTTCTTTTTCTACAATATTAGCTATAGATTGATGAAAAAAGCTTTTGTGATATTTAAACGATCTACAGCGATATTTTCGCTTTCTATGATGCTGTTTTATGATTTTTACATGATCTACAGCAATCTTTTTGCTGTCTATGATTCCGTTTACATGATTTTTAAACGACCTACATCAATCTCTTCGCTTTCTACGATTCAGTTTTCCTGATTTTTAAACAATCTACGTCGATATTTTTGCTTTCTACCATGTCGTTTTATGATCTTTAAACGATCCACATTGGTATTTTCACTTTCTAAAATCGTATAGAGATTAATTCAAATAAAATATTATACAAATTGAAGCAATCATGGAGACCATTCCTTAGTATTCAAACATCATTTCTATACAGCTGTTATGTTATGGAAAACAAAAAATAGTTAGTGTGAAACACACTTGCAAATATTTACATCGCACTTGTAAATTTTGCTTACGAGTGCGATTTTTTGCACACCATAGCACTCGTAATTTTTTTAGCGGGTGCCTTTTGTAGCTCTGGCATAGTTTTACTTAAGAAATGGCCTGAAAATGTAAAACAGGAAAAATTAAAAAAAACACAGAATAGGGGTAAATAGGGCGTAGCTCAGTTTGCCTCCTACAGTAATAGGGAAAGCTTTTTTGTCTCTAAATAAAAACATATGCCACTGCCATAATTAATAAAAACAGTTTACATCCATTTTTGGTTAAATTAAGTAATACAATTTATAAATATTGTTTTTTTCTGTCTCTTAAATCAAATATTCTTCACAATTCTTAAACCCAGCAATAGTTAAACAAAAATTTCTGTGAGCTTTTAATTTTTTTTGAAATTTCTGCCACTGATCCTGTATCCAAATATGCCTTAGCCATACAACCCTCAAAATGAGTCGATTTCAGTATAAAATTGTCAATCAGAAATGTTTTAGCATTTGAAAGCTTTACAGAAAACTAGGAAGCAAGAAGTTTGTAAATTTTTGCAAAAATGTGTGTAAAATTAGATAAATGAATGGAATTTTATTAAAAACTTTGCATTTTTTAATTGACGTATTGACTATTATTATATGTATAGGTACAAGGAAAAGAGTGAACAAGCGCTAAATTTACAAACAATGTAATTATATGTAATTAATTTCAAATTCGGTGTGCAGCCTTAGCCCTCCAAACTGAGAATAGTTGCGCACTCGCTATGAAAGAATGCAGCAAATTCTAGTGGTACGAAATCAAGACTGTGCAGTATTTCCAGTTTTTACTAACCATTATTACACCTTTGTGAACTGTGTAAGTTTATTTGGAATTAGGTTCACCAACAAGGGAGAGTGGAGAGGCGGGTAAGAGACACCAATAAAGAGGGCAAGATGAGAGTACAATGCATGTCATATTTTTGAAGCTACAAATTTACAGATTCTAATAGATTATTCCAATTGAGTTGAACAACCTTATCAAATTTTTCTATTAGATTAAGATATAGTCAATCACGTCCACTTGCCTCCTCTAACCTGCTTAACGTTAAACGCAGTCTAGGCGTGCGAAGGCCCTAGCCTTTGCACGCCTAGGTGGCGTGCATTGAATTTGTTCTCATTCTGTTGATCCTCATTATCCCAGATACAATTTTTCCTGAAAGAACATTGACTTCATTTTTGCATTGGGTTTGTGTTTCTCCCGAGCCATATTTCATTACTTTCAGCAAAGTGATGACACTATCATCTACTAATAAATTATCATCATTGATACTTGTATCTTGAGCAGTTTTTGTAACCTACCAAAACTTTTTCTGGGTTAAACGGAACATTAACACATTTCGCGAAACCTACTTTTACATTCTTTTTGTCATGCTGCTATAGTGGAATTGTCAGTAGTCTTAGCAAAGTTAGAAAAAACTCCTTTGGTATACTTTTCTTTTTTACGGCCCTCCCTCTTTTTCCATTTTTCAAAAATTTGCCTGCATGCCATATTGGGCGAGAAAATGCAACATCTAGTGGTTACGTCATGTGGGTAGAATTATATACATGGTAAAAATTACTTCTAGTAAAAGATGAGAACTTAAATGGTCTCCAATCATCAGTCAATTTGTGATATAAATATATATACAGCAGAAAAGATCCCTTTAACCAATGCACTGCACTGAGTTGACAAACTTAATATCAGCCCCATAGTTTTATTTAGTTCGGCTTATGGTTCAAAATGGTGTAGTGACCAAGTAAGGTTGTATTATCGTTCTCAAGAAAAACAAAAACATCAGGATTAACTCAGTTGAATTTGTTGATGTTTGATACTCGTCAAGGCTTGGCATCAATTTATATTCTTTCATTTTAAAAAGTGCCGAAGAAAATGCCGCAGTCTGCCGAAGCAATTGCCGAAGGTTTTCAGTGCTTTTGACCATTGTCTTTGGCATTTTTTCTGCCGAAGGACTGCCGCAGTGATTTTAAAAAATTGCGAAGTTACTTCGGCAATTTTTTGCCGAGGCAAATATATCTGAAATTCGAGGGCTGTACGTTTTATTATAGTTTTAGTTTTAATTATATTGAATGTTGATATTATAATTTTGTTTATTCCATTTATTCTTTGTAATAATACTTTCAAGCGATATAGTTTGTTTTGAAAGCACATGTACAGTGTTCATGACCATTTTCGAAATATTTTAAAATTATTTATATCTTGCCTCCCCCCCCACCCCCCTCCAAAAAAAATTTGCCAATAACACATAAGGGATATTTTGAAACAACTTTCTTTAGCATTTATTGTTTATTACACACTCCTCTTGTATTAGTCCCATTTAAGTATGAACTTTTTCTGATTTTAAATTTATGTAACTGGTTATGTTAAATATAATGTATATCCTACTTTCCATTGCTTTTTATTTTCCAGTATGTTTCTAACTACGTTGAATTCCAAAAGAAACGGAGAAATTATAAAAAGATTATACCAACTCCATTTGGTGAGTTGCTGTGACGGTTTATTTCAACTTCTCGATAAAATTGATTTCAACCTGAACGATATTAAAGAGAGAAGAAATTTGAACATGGCTTTATTTGCACCGACTGTAAAATACTGTGAAAACATTTTGAAGCAGGTATTTGAATGTACATTGACATCAACATCGACAACTGCAGAGACACTGTCTGATGAAACAGAAGCATGTCCTATAAACATCACCGAAAAAGCTACAGAATTTTGTGAGCAGTACAAGCTTGATTGCAGTTCAAGTAAAGTTTTTGTAAATAATATTGACTTTAAAGTAAAGCAAAGAGAGCTATGGGACTTTTTTGAGTACTTTGGTAAAGTGTTGAGGTGTAGTATCATTAAAGACAGGAAGACCAAAAGATCAAGAGGGTATCCATATTTGTATTTCCATGTATAAAGTTGCAATTGATCAACTCTAAATATTTACCTGATAATTTTTTTTTCTATTCAGGTTTGCATTTGTTATTTTTTCGAGTCCACAGGATGCTAACTCTGCAATAAATGCTAAAAATTATGAATTACGCTTAAACGGGAGGTATGTAAAATTGACAGCAACTTTCAAGCTATTGTTGATGATTCCTGCTTTATTCCACGTTTTTATTTTCTAAACAGGTTAACATAAATCCCTATGAAATAGATTTTCAGGGTATTTTCCAATAATGTAATGATTTCATTTTCGCTACAACTTTACATGTTTGTAATAGGGTGATGGTTGTCAAACCAGCTACTCGACAGAAAAAATCAAGTATATACCTTTTCATGTTTCAATCAGCAATTTCTTTTCTAATATCAAAGCTACTTATGCATTTAGTGTCTTATTAACATTTTAGCTAAGTCAGAAGAAAATACATCACTTTCTAAAGCTGAGCAAAAAATGAAGGTAGGATTGTAAAATTATGAGCATTTTATAATACAAGTATAACCCAAAAAACTTCACTGATAACTTAAACTTCCAGGAACTGAAACAAACAGCTTTTTAAATTTCCTTCAACAGAACTTTTTTATACAAAAAATTTAAGTCAAACTCTTAATAACTGGAACATTTATTAAAAGTTGAATTTTTTCCCTGTCCCCTGTGCCTATACCTCTGATAACTAAAGCTAAGGCATTTTTCAACCTTGTCATCACCAAAATTATAAAAACTAGATAAAAAACGCCTTCCCAGCACCAAGATTATTTCTGTTTGAACTATATTCAATTGTTTGCCAAAGTTCAAGTTATCAAGAAACATGAGGGGAATACTGTATATCAATATCATTGACACAAATCTCTGACTTTGTTTTTTGGAAGGTTTACCCTGTTCAATTTACATGGTTTTTTGTAATTTGACCAACACAGATTTTTTTCATATTTCATTTTATTCAGTACTAACACAGTTATCTTAAGAAAAAATCTCATTTATATAATATCAATTTATTTTAGGATGCTGCACAGTATTTTTTAAATAATGACTTGGGCGAACAGAAATGTCAGTTGTATGTTTAATTTTTTATATGACTACTTCTATGTAAGAAAGAACTTTAGAAAGTTTTTAGAAAATGTATTTATTAAAGTCTCCCTACTTAACAAAACTTACATAAATTCTGTTCATTTGACTTTGAGAAACCTCATTTGTCTTACTAACATTGTAGATTTATCATTAAGGGTTTCCCTACTTCCTTCTCTAAAAAGATATTAGGTTTATTGTAGAATAATGTTGTGGATTTTAAATTAAATTTGTCAATCGGCCAAATTTTGTAATTTTTCTTATTACTAGTGTAAGACTTGTCAGAAATTAACTTGATTGCACAGCAATAGTTATGCGCTATTAAAGGCCCAACATGAAATTTTTTTTGATATTAAAGCAAACATGAACAAAGCAATTTTCTGGAATTTTGTTTGCCTTGACACTGCTCTCTTGAGTAAAGTATTTTGAATTTAGAAGATTATCTGTCTTGTTTTTTAACCAGGGAAAAAGAAATATGTCCATTTAAAGTTCTTTGTGATGACATGATTCTGGAGATATTTTCCTATCTAGATCTTATTACAAGAATAAAAATCGAATTAGGTATGTTTTTATTTGTCTTCAGCATTTATTCTACATGTTAATATTCTTGTACTAAATAAGTTGTGGAGTGTATAATTCAATGAGTAGTTTATATGTGAAACTTATCTCTGTATTACAGCCAACATTAGTGCTGACGGTTTAAACATTTTGTTTTTATTGCATGCAGCTAACTGCAAAGAAGACGTATTTGTTTATACTTTTTGGATGATACATTACTAGCCACGTAACTGTACAACGACGAGGGGTTAGAGTATTTAATCTTCCTAATTTCATAAAGATCAAATATGTATATCTACCTACTGTCGAAGCAAACTTATATTTTTGAAAATAGACAAACTTGAATTAACTGAAACTGAAACCTACTTTCCTTATTTCTACATACCTACCACAGTCACAATTGACACCCACTTGCAATTTTAGTATAAAAAGCTACTTTTTTAAGGCGTCAACCTGCTCTACATAGCTAACAGTCAATTTTAACGGCCAAAATTACGTTTATTTGATGCAATTGTTTTTGTAAAGGCATTTAAAGAAAAAAAAATAATTTATTACTAACAACTTAAACATTTGCAGTCCAATGTTGATAACACTTGATTTGTTTATTGCAATGAAAATTGGTCAAGATAGCCAATGATGCAGGACTTGTTTTTTGGCTGTTATACAAAGATTCTTTATGAGAAGACCACCTGTCCAAGATGGACGTCTTAAGTAAATTTGAATATATGCTAATAATGCATGTAAAAATTGCAAAAAGCAGCAGAAAATTCATTTTTCTAGTTGCACATGAGAGAAAATACACTTCCATTTTTTTCATTTTTTTTTCAGTATGTAAAAAATGGCAGAACCTTGCTATTGAGTCTTGGGGAAATGTTCACCATGTTGACTTTCATGGTATATTTCAAATATCTCACAAATATGCAGGTAATGTGGTTTTTTTCTTCCTTAGAATTTATTTTTAAGTTTCATTCTAATATGCATTCTGCAAGATTTGCATTCAGTTTAAGCTACTTATTGTTAGTATTTGCAAAAAAATGGCAAACGGGTTAAACTTTTTTTAACTAACAAGCAAGTCTATTGTTTTAGGGGTTTTTTAATGTTTCGTGTGGGTTTAGCTTGTATATACAATGCAATTTTATTGTTTTATTTTATTGGTGAATGTAATAAGTGGCCTGAATTTTATTTTTTAGGTTTAACTGATCGAGTTTTGATATCATTATTAAAGAAAGGTTGTCAAAACCTCATATCACTCGATCTTTCTGCCTCTCCATATCTTCTCAGTCATTACAGCTTGATATATATTGGTATGTGCAAAAAACCCCATTTGTTGTTTTAACGAAAAACTACTTTATTTCTGGATTGTGGTAATGTTTTTAAATCACATTCTAAGTCTGATTTGGGTCACATTTTTCACATTTTTTTTGTATTACTTACTTGTGGTAACGCATTTTAAAGGATTGAGAATTATTCGCTAGGAATTTAGCAAATACTATTCATAATATTCCCTTATAGTACTTTCAAATATTATATTGTTATTGAAGATATTGTTACGGTTTGTCTGTTCAGTATTCATATTACTCTGGAAAGTTTATCATTTCTTGAACATGATAGTTTAGTAGGCAACGTTTCGGGAGATCCTTCTCCCATCATCGGGCAAAGTAAAATGATGTTGAGCATGTATTTATATAATTGCAGAGGATCGAAATTCATAAAAATTAGCCAATCAGAAACGAGCTGATAATTACAGTTAATTACGGTTAATTTCGGACCTAGATGTAGGTAACTACTTCTTCTGTAGGTATCAACTTCCTAAGATTTGGTTACCAGCCCTAAGATTTGGTTACCAGCCCCTGCTCAACATCATTTTACTTTTCCCGATGATGGGAGAAGGATCTCCCGAAACGTCGCCTACTAAACTATCATGTTCAAGAAATGATAAACTTTCCACAGTAATATTATATTGTTGATAGGAAATGGTAATGTATTTTAGATCCACAAAATCAATACTGCTTAACCAATATATCTTTTTTCACATCTAATGTAAGATAAACGTAAATTACCAATCTAAGTCTGTTACTTTTGTTTTTACGGCTTTTGCTTGTTTCTAAGAATTTTTGTTTGTTTCAATTGAATTTATAGAAACAGTTAACTGATGAATATATAGTATATTTTGTTTCAATTTGCAGGAAATATATGTGAAAAGTTGGAGAGCATAAACTTATCTTTTACTTCTGTGCAGAACAAAACATTGAAACATCTTGGCTCAAAACTTTTGCAGCTTAAAGTATGTTTTTTTTTCTACCAGTTTTCTTTCGCGACATGTTTTGTTGACGATGTATGTTGTAGCCACTAGTGTTGTACTTACTTTTTGAGTTTTTTTAATTTTTTATTGTTACGTTTAGAAAATTAATCTTGCTAGGTGCTTGCATGTTGGTGAAAAAGGGTAACTTAAGTTTCTTAATCTTTCTGATTTTCCATGGACACTTCACTCAAAAAGACACTAATGCATCATTTCCTACCTTTTGTTGTTATTAAATTGCAAGCTTTTTCCTCTCTTTTGAATTTTTTTTACAAATTAAATTGATTGATTTGAATACAATATTTAGTCTGTGGTGGTTGTTTAAAGATTTAAAACACTTGGAATATTTGAAACTTACAGAAACAACAAGACTTTCGGGAAAAGTAAGTGATCGAATAAAAAATGTTTACTTTGCTATGTTTTCAGTTGTGTTTAGCAGTCTACTTAATATATTTATCAGAATCAATACTTGTTACACATGGGGGATTCGTATTTTTACTCTATTTAAATTGAAGCGCAAAAGACCTTTAATTGCAATTCTCGAGATTACTGGAATTGAATGGATTATATCATGAAAATGTGAAGGTAGGGTGCAACCCTGGAACGTAATTAATAAAAAAGCAGAATAATAATAATATCTCGTTTTCTTCCAACACCTGGTCTTGGTATTTTGGATATTCAGCTAGAAAATTTGTTTACGTGACCAGGCAATTTGATATTTATGGAGAGAGAGGGTAATAGAATGTTTTCATTTTAATTTTTTATATTATGTCTACGGTTATTAAAAAGTTGTTATTTGTTTTTGCTATTTAGTGCTTGTACATGCTTCCACCTACATTAAAAACCGTTGATTTCAATACGTGTTCAAAGGTAAGAGTGAGTACATTTGGTTGTGTCTGCATAACAAATGCAGCTTTTTATTTAAGACCAACCTGTGATATTGTACATTTTTTTTTCTGATTGTAAACATCCTTTCGGTTTTAAAAAATTACTCAGAATAATGTTCTTGTAAGTGATCAAATTTGACATTGTTTGATGATATAAAATTTTTTGGTCGTTGCAGACCAAAATACGTTGCGATATTGCTGTGTTGTCGTTAGGGACCATCTCAAATTTGAAAGTGAAAGCAAGTCCGAAATTCAGTACCTTATGCAAAAAAAAAAAAAAATAAATAATAAAAAAAATTGAACAACTTCTCTATTTTTTATTTATTTGTATATTTATAGGTTTGTGATTAATTGAATAAAGTTCAAAGGAAAATAAAATGTGAAATTACATTTTATTTTCCTTCTAACTTTATTTTTTCAAATATAGTTTACATATTTTTGTGGGACTCACTGTAGAGTAGAAGCAGAGAGAGGTATATGAGTAGAATTTTTTGTTTAGCTCTCAGATCTGGGATTGAAAAATCTGGCAATGCGATGTCCAAACTTGACCAATATTAATATTTCGTTATGTTTGTCGATCACCAATGCTGGTGTAAATGCACTATTAGAAGTAAGTGAAACAAAACTTTTGAAGAAGATGGAGAAACGTTTTGACTGATTGTAACATGCTCGTTAGGAGATGCCTTAATTACCGACTTTCATACAGTGCAGTCTGGGCACGAATAAAGCGCTTGTAGGGACAAATTTTTAGCTTGTTTTTGTTTGACTCGATAGCCCAGTCAAGTTTTTTGGTCACTTTCTCACAAAGAATTATTTGTGTCATACGAAGAAAGGTCGTGAAATGTGTAACCTTTTCTTGTTTCTCTTCTAATTCTTAACATTTGGTGCTGCTAGTCCTCTCTTTGGTATATTATCTATATTAAAACAAGAACAACTTACAGTTATTAACTTTTACAAAGTTTAAAAGATGGACGATGGTAAAAGTGTATTTTTAGCTCTGTGCCTGCAGGCAGAGGCAATGAGCATGGACTGAAGTATCTATAAGAAAATACATGACGCACTGCTAGATATTACACATTTTTTCCTTATAATCAACCTTCATGGTATGAATTAAATATAGCTAGCTAGATGGCTGAAGACAACCATATGTTCAATGTAATGTATGTTTGGCTATGGCTGCAACAAGGACAACCAAAACGAATTAGAGCTAGCTAGCTTATTGTTGCAAAAGTAGAAGAAATGGATAATCAAATATCAAGCTAAAAGAATCAAGATATGAATAATTATCAAAGAATATTTTTAAATTTGGACGAAAGGCTATTAAAAATGCCACAACTGCATATGTAGCTTATATATACTGTCCTTATTACGTGATTATCTAGAAGCGAATATTTAACCCCGCCAACTCCATAACTTTATGGTTTAGCATCTCTAAAAAAAACTTAATTAATTAAAAAAAATTAAATTTTTTTTTAATTCAACTTTTTCTGGCTAATTTTTTTTTTTGAGGAAAAGATTTTCAGGATGAAGGTAATCTTCAAATGATAGATTTTTGCAGAAAGAAGTTTTCATGAGTTTTTTAGTTTTTTTTTTCTTTAGTTTACAAGTTCACAACAAATTTTAGGAGTCAGTCATGTGTTTGCATGTGTTTACAACTTATTCACTGAAATAAATTCTTGTCAATAAGTTTAAAGAGAACATTTTCTTACTTGCATGTAATTTTGCTATGATATCTTTCCAACCTTTTCCTATCCTTGTCAGAAAATTTGACCCACCATTTCCCTTTTAGTACTAGATTCCTAACCAGTTATATATATGCAATATTAAATTTTAGCTAATCTGGCAATTTTGGAGTTTTTTGCAAGAATTAATTTGTTTGTATCAAGTGTTTATTATTAACTAAAAGATTATATATATCAAATGTTGATGAAGACTTTTGCAAAAACAGTTTGCTGAGGCTGAAGATTTAGTAATTTTAGTGAAAGAAAAATCAGTATTGTTAAATAACGAAAACTTTATTGTGGATAAAAAATGAGACACTTTGTGTTAAAAATTTGTGGATGTTGGATTTTAACTTTTTTTTGTAAATTTAAGGTTAACGTAGATGTAACTAACAGCTAACATAATGATAATAATAGAAAAGTATTCACAGTGATGTTTTCCTTGCCCCTGTGCACTGGCCAGGCTAACTAAAGCTAAATGGCTTAAACTACACCTTTCATCACACCTTTCGTCAGCTATTTACCTAGCTAGTTAACTAACTAACTGCACTTGCTTTGTTTTGAAATATAGTGGTAGTAACTATTGGGGACAATACTTTTTAAACAATAAAAATTAGCAATGTGGTGCCAACAATAACATTTCTTTCTGGTAACACGTTGGACACTTAACTTTTAGCTGGGCTAACCTTCAGACGGAATCAGCAATCTTTAGTCATTTAATAACCTTGAATTTTGTGTCTTTTGGATAGAATACAGTCCATAAACCATTAAAGAATACCCTTCTTTAATTTTACTGTTATAATAGTAAAGCAGGGAGGTATAAAAGTTCTTTTATACCTCCATGGGTAAGCCTTAAGTTAAATTTTCTGTTAATTTTGTTGTTGTTTTCTTCTTGTTGCGCTACCATTATGAAAAATTTGTCCCTACAAGCTTTTACTCGTGCCCAGACTGCGCTGTATGAAAGTCGGTAATGATGCGAATTTATTATGTATTTGTACACATTTGTAACTTTTTAAATTTCTAGTTCATTTTTGCGAATTAGTTCAGATCTCCTTTAAAGGTTTTCGCTTGTTATTCAAAAGCAGCTTAGTCCTGTACCAACCTCGTTCCCAGGGCAAATTTCCTCTGTTTTGTTATCAAAGACGACGCGAAGAAATGGCCCTGCTGTGGGAACGAGGTTGAGTCTCGTGCATGGAGAAGTATTTGTTGCTAATTTATTACAAATATTACGAAACAAAATGTTATTTTATTTTAGACTTGTACAAACGTTTTTAACTTAAGCATGAAAGGTTTGAGCCCAACACGTAAGTGATATATCATTTCTTCCAAGCATTTATTTGTCTACATGGAAATTTGAGTCAATTTCTATACTGTAAATGCTTTAAATCGTGATATTATGATACTTTTTCAGGAAAAAGGAAGATGTTTAACTAAAGGGAAAGAAGGGTTTTATTTAGTGGGAAACAAGGTTTTAGGGGGTGTTTGATTGGTTGTTCAAGTTTTACCTCGTGCTTTTTTTAAGCTTTTTGGGGCCTTTAACTTCTTGCTAATTTTAAAATTTCTTGAGAACAGATATTAACAGACAGTTTTTCCTTGTTTAGTTGTGACGTCACGTGGTCTTCTGTCTCTTCGCAAGTTAAACAAGTTGGTAAGGATACAAATATTTTTTATTATGTAATCCTTAAAATTAATAATTAATTTTGACTAGGTCTAGCTTTAATGTATATAAATTAGGGCCATGTCGATGAGAATCTTGCCTCTTCTTAGTTCTGTGTGCCTTACCAGAATGTCATTAAGCATGCCTTTTTATTCCCTTGATTTTTGTCACCTCTTTATGATGTTTACACGTACACGCTCATAGTTTTTTTACACAAACATAATTTATTCCGCAAAACAGGTTGAGGTACTCGTTTTGTAGCTTTCTTCCCAAAGTATTTTCTTTTGTGGTGGAAGAAATAGATAACTGGGTACTTTTTATTTTTCTTATGTCATTTGATACATTTTCAACAATTGAACTGTCTGACAACTTAGGGAATTGATTTTCGCAAGAATTAATTTTGGAAATTCCTGCGTAAATTAATTGCCTTAAAGTGCACATTTAGAAACATTTGTAATGTTTCTTATTCCTTTCTTTCTTTACTTTTTAGATATCTCTCGACATCAGTCAAAATAGTTCAGTTGATGATGACGTCATTAAGACTGTGAGCAGGTCCTGCTCCAAATTAAAGTAAGGAAAAGTTTAGGGACACCCTGACACAGGATTTGATCGTTCCAACTGCTTCTGAACTAATTTGCAAGCTTGATCGCAGTTCATGATAAACATTGGACAACCAAAAAAGTGTATTACATACTTGTCATTGACATCTTGCATGTCTTCTTTTATAAAACACACTTTTACAGTTCAGTAAAAAATGCGTTTTGATTCGGATGAGGGATCATTTAAGCATTACATCATACAGAATGATGTTGGTGGGTTAGGGCGAAATTTTTATTTGGATGACGTTACTTAGCATTCTGATTGGGTGGGGTTGAAATGCTTCTTTGTGTTATTTTAAATGATCCAGTATGTTTGACCATGTAGTCATGTCATAGTTCACTAACGCAGGATTTTTTTTAATTTGAAGGTGTTTAAACATAGAAGCATGTCATGGGGATATAACCTGCGAGGGAATCAAATCTCTTTGTTTACTGGACGAATTGACTGACTTGAATATCAGTTACATAGTCAAGGTAATCTCCCCTCTTTAGTATTTTTTTAGCACTCTTCAAACAACAAACTCCCTTTTTATGTGTGCTGTGTTCCTTAAGTGGATGAAAAATGCATCCAAATGGAAACCATTTGACTGCAGTTTTCGCTACAAGCGCAAAAATTCAGTATGTAGCAGAATTAGAGATTTTACTTTACAGAATTAATGTTTGCAAACCTTCTTTGTTTCCGCAAGTTTAATTTCTATTTTTTAAACAAGTACGACATACATAAGTGACTAAATTTTGGCTAAGTGACTAATATTTTTTGCCGACTAAAATTTTTGCCGACTTTTTTGTTATAGACCAAATTTTTTTGCCGACATTTTTATTTCCGACCTAACATTCCGACTTTTTTCCGACCACCTTTTTGCCGTTTTTTCTTCCTTGTTGCTAATTTTTATCAGTTTAATGCAATTCTTTTTTAGTGACTAAATTCATAAAATTAGTCGGCAAAAAGTGACTAAAGTCAAAAATTTTGTTGGCAAAAAGTGACTAAATTTTGTCCAAGTGACTAATATTTTTGCCGACTTTTTATTTTTGCCGACTAATTTTTTTGCCGACTTTTTTTTATCGATAAGTTACGCAAAGTTTTTTTTTCGCATTTTACCTTATTTTTGATTTGTCCGTAAATTCCCTCTAAATTCAGGACAGCTAGATTTTTGTAGATTTCACTTTAGACAATAAATAGCTTTTTGAAGTTACTTAAAAATGTGCTCGTTCACAATTTTTTATTTCGCATTTTGCATATCTAATCAGAGTTCCCAATCGTGAAATTGAATTTCGCAATTTTCTCGCAAGCAATCTCCTAATGTATTTATTAGCTTGACTAGTCGTAAATATACGGGAATTCGCCAGTTGTACATGTTTTCCGCATTTCGTGCATCGTTGTGTGACTGTTAACAGTAATGTAATTATTCTGCACAGATGGATTAAAAGTGTCCTGTGATATGTTTTAGGTTTGCACTGAGTGTTTATCCGAGTTGGCGTTGCAAGGAAAACTAGAAAAGTTGTTGGTTAAATCTTGCCCAGGAATTTCTAATGAAGGTTAGTAATTAAATGGTCCGCGAAACAGCCTGTTGACGTTTGTCTTCAGTGGCTTACATAAAATTAATTGTAATGGTGAAAATGTTTATGAGCACTGTAATATGTTGTATTTCATTACTTTTCCGTGAAACGTATTTAGTTTTCTTCCAAAAAATGTAAATTAATCCTCCCCACCCCATTTTTCTATCTTTCATCTTTTTTATTGCGAAACACATTTCTTTTCCTTATATGATCCCAACCTCGTTTTCAGCGGCATAGGTAGTTCCAAAAGTTTTTTTTTTCAAAAACAGGAAGTGCAAATACTCTTGACGCTTAATCTCATACGCGAAACTTTTGCTTTGTACGCCAAGTTTTTAATGTCATTGGTCTGATTGTTTGCTGCATTTAACTCAGTATAGAATCCCTAAAATTCACTAATTTTGTACATCTTGCTTTTTGTCAGTGATTTCCCGTCTAACAAAAAAAAATTCGCGAAAATTTTACGCAACGAGTTACTTTAATTTCTCTCTATTGTAGGAGTTGTTACCTGTCTTATTTATTTGGATTCGCTTCACACGTTCGATCTAAGTGGATGTTACACGGTTGATGATGGTTTCATCGACGATAATCGACTAAAAAATGTGCTGCGTCAGCATATGACATTGGATTTAATACTAGGAGGTGAAAATTTCTCCTTCTATATTACATTTTTGAATCCGCTTTTTTTTTACAGTGCCTACTAAATTTTATTTATACAATCCCCCACTGTACACAGTGCCTGGAGTTAATTTCCGGTACCCTGGTCTGACCATAGACACGCTCACAAACATTTTTAAATGGAAAACATTATTTTTCTGTCCGAATTTTCCCCTTGGCCAGTTAAAGGTGCCCCCAACTGAAGTATATGTAGATGATGCACGTAGTGTAATGGGTTTGTCTGTGACTTCCAGTTCTTGGGATCGCTTCCGCTCACTGCCAGGCAATATGTTGTGATGCATCAGGGGGCTTTACTTCTATATTAAAAATTATGGTTCCTTACGCGAATGTATGTTATTTAATTCAGCTAGCGAAGTGACAGAAGAAGGGTTGACGAAACTAAAAGAATTTTTTACTTGGTGTAATCCTACTTTACAGAATCTTCGTGTAAACATGCTCAGAAATGACCGTGATCCAATGTATATAGGTGAGTGTATATGTTTTCGATCTGTCAGAAGGGAGGTTTAAACTTTGTGATGACCATATGGAAATCAGTTTCTATGATAGCTTTATTTAACAAAGCGACAATTGAGGGGATTCGCCTGATGTTGTAAAGTGAAGCTTTGTATTGTCTATGTACAAGCTCGTGACTTTGATAATGAAATACGAAAATGAAATCTTTATTAGTTGTTACAAGAGGCCAGCGGCCATTTATTAGTCTTTTAATTCTGAAATGATTTTAAGGAAGATTGGGTAACACCTGCAATTGTCAGTACGCTTTGCGTCTCTTGTAATTGGATGGGGTTGTTTTGAATGGCAGTTTCTCTATAGAGGTAATAAATCAAAGTAAAAAAACCTATCCCAGTCTTTTTATTATTTAGAATATTCAGACGAGGACGATGATTTCGACGAAGAAGACAGAGAAGCCGGAGAAGAAAAGGAAGAAACACAACTACAACATAATCTTCGCCCATGTGAATCTGAGTTAGAATTTGATGTGAATGCTGACTATTCGATGGTTGAAGAAGACGGGGAAAGCCTTTATGTTGTGGAGAAGTGTTCGCCTTTAAAACAAGATAAGGACTTTCTAGTCAACGACAGGGAAGGTTACCTTGTGGAGCATTTACAAACGGCATTTTCAAATTTGGAAGAAAATTTTCCAAATACGGAAGAAAATTGGGATGATGAAACTGACGGCAGCCGAGTATGGGAAGTGGCTGCAGAAAGTTTACATTATTCAGACGAGATCGATGTTGACGATGATTACTTAGAAAATGATGACGTGAGCAGAAATGAATTAATTGGTTAAGCGTGGAACTAAGTGTATGTTAAACTCGTCCCCAGGACAATTTTTTAGAGATGACGATTCACCAGAGCCTATGCTATTCTAAAATCTAATCGAAGGGTTTTTTTTATTCGCTTAATAAGGATTCAGGGAGATCTTTGAAATATATCAAATAAAATTTTGAATAAGCATCCTAGATTGTTCACTTTTGTCGTTGTTGTATTTTTGTAGTTTTTTAGAGCATGTACATTTTTGTTTCAAAAAAAGTGTTTTTGATGACGTCATTAGCAGCGGGATGACTTCCAATTTTTAAATTTTTAGTCGATTTTTTTCTTAAAGTTCAAAGATGAGTGGATCCAAATTAGTATTAGCCAAAATTAGTATTTCTCTAAAGCTATAGCTATTTTAAAATTAGGAGAATAATTAAGAAGGTACTTAAAGAAATGAGGCGTTATGAAGTTATTACCACAAATTATGAAAGGTGAATGCTCGTTTTATATTTATGTTATGAGTTTTATTTAAAAAACTATATACTTAAGTTCTAGGTTTTATTTGATAACATGGAGATATCCTATAGTATACGCCTGGGTGCTTATTTTTAAAATTAATCTCATTTATTAGAGGGGCGTTTTTTAAAATTAGTTTTGTAGTTAGATGGCTTGTTGTTAAAGGGGGCGCTTAAAAAATGGGCACTAGAAGATGAAATACCGTATCTAAGTTAATTTTAGGACTATTCCCCATGTCCCCTCCGCTGCAATGATTGTTTTATTCTGCATAATGAAATATTTGCAGTTTAAAAAATGGATTTTTTTGCATTTTCAGCAACCAACACCTCTACGCGCAACAGTCAGCAGACACTTTCCATTATAAACTTTCGAGAGTGCAACCTCGTCTCCAGGCCCTTGTGGCCCCCGAGCAGTTTTACGAAACGGTGAGAACGAGGTTGACGATAGTGGTACAGTTCAACAATAAATAATGACACTACCAACGAAAGGTCAAAGTGTCATTTACGCAATTTCCTATTCAATGTTAAACTCTGTGTATTGTTTTCGGAATCTTTAAATAACTCGCGTGTAAATTGATTCTGGGCGGTTTTTATCCTGATGTGCAATATGTGTACAACAAGCGATAATACTCAATTCAACCCCCGTCCCAGAAGGTAAAAAGCCCTGGGGACGAGGGTGTACTCAATTCGAAGAAAACAACTAACAGGGCGCAGAATTGCCATTAACTACTTTACAAACTAAAAAATACATCAACATACAACTAGGGTTTTAAGCTCGTAATGTTCCGGGGGAAAAAAAGGTTTTGCTTTGTAAAAAAATTATTTTCGTATCTTACAGATACCTCATAAAAGTTACTGTTTTGCCTTTAAAAATTATAAATTTGTTTTAACGGCAAATGTTAAAGGTTGGTAATTATATTTGTTTTGGCGCTCCATTTAAAAATGATTATATATGCAAAAGTTTGTTTTCTAAATTATTGCACCACTTTGCAAACGACAAAATAAGGAAGGGGCGTCTTTCTCAATTCACGAAATCGATTCAAAAGTCAATTTTGTAACAGCTATCTACATAGAAACAGCTAGGTATGTAAAGTTTTCCATAATAGAGTTTATCCATTGTATACCATGAGAAAATTTTTAGTCAGCCTCATTATAAGAGAATTTGAAGTTTTTTTACAGGGACTTTGCTTGCTATCACAAGCACTTTTGGAAGATATATTGCTTTAAGTTTTAAAAATTAGTTACTGGTATGAAAGTGAAAATTTTGTTGCCTATAATTAATTCTACCAAGCCTGTTAGCTTTTGGTAAATTTTGATGGCTTATAGTTAGTGATTCAATGTGGAATTGTTTATTATATACAATATGTACACGTTTTCACAGTTATTATGAGATGTAGTAATACACAAAGTAGTCGTTTCAAAAGACAATGCTGTACGGCTATGAGAAAAATCTGCGAAGGCTGCTGCGCAAAAAATGAAAAAAACAATAAACACATTTGCCAGCCCACAGCAGTGGGTATTTTTTTAGTAAAAAGAAAAGGCCATTTTCAGTTTTAATATTGAATTATGTCTTCTAAATTGGTTTTAAGACGATTAGTACGGTGTAACTAGTTGTACGGATAACTTGAGTTGGATAAAATAAGGGTATGTATTTTTACTTAACTGTTCTGCCCAATATTGGAATGCGCCCCGTCTTAAGACTGGCCAGGCCAATCTTCCGACAGTGACAAATTGGTGGCCAGTCAGACTGGGTCTGCCCAATCTACAGACGTACATGCCCAATCTTAGAACGATTGTGGAAGACAAACAGAACAATAAAATTTTTAGAATATACCTCTTAATAGGAACTTTAAATTGAAACTTTTCTTGGAAAATCAAAAGCCAAAAATTTATATATACCATGTATTTTATGTATAAAAAATTGAAACTACTCAACCATTTTAGCATAGTCTATAAGGTTTTTCTTCTATAGACTATGATATTAGCTACAGCTGGCTACAGCTCTAAATATAAACATTTTATTTTTAAAATTTAGCCACTACTACAAGCTGTATATAAATGCTAAATGTATAAAACGTGCTCTACCAGCTACCTAGCTAGCTAGCTACGATTTTCATTCTACTGTGTCCAAAAACGGGCCGGGTCAATTCAACAGTACCCAAAATATAAATTTTTAATGTGCCTGAGAATGTTTGTTAGGAGTCGCAAAAAACAGAGCTCGTGTGGTGCATCCCTTCCTTAAAATCTAAAAGGCGCCAAAGATGGGCCTAACATGGTCTTTTGCCCAATCTTGTGACGCCCTGCCCAGTCTTAAGACTGGGCAATTTTATGTCCAAAGATTGGGCAGCTTCCTAAGATTGGGCAGAACATAACCATGAAAAGGTTTATGGCTACTCCTAAAATTATCAATGTCAAAAGTATTGTCTGAGCTTACTAACAGCTAGTTGGTAAACATCATTGGGCATGTTAAAAATATACCTCAATGGAAAATATCTTCACCATTTTAAGAACCCACAGTATTCATAAAAATTATGTGATGATTAGGTCAAATAGCAGAAATAAGTTTCTCAAAAGTCGGCAAAAGTAACAAATAAAACTATAATGTATTTCACATGTGCTTTTGTACACTCCCTCGTTGTTCTAGTATATGAACTATGTTCTGCAGAGGTTACAAACAGTTGTGTTTGGGGCTTAGTTGGGTACAGATGTACAACGTGATTTGAATGGCCACACTCTTAATAAGCATAAAATAAAGAACCTTACATATTATATAGTCAAATATTGTTTAGGAATAAAAATTTGCATTTAATGAAGTACGGTTATTTTGAATCAAAAAAGAGGCTGCTGACATTTTAAACAGGTTGGTTTTAAAACTTTAGTTGTCACCAGGTTTTTAAGGAAATGACATGGATTAAATTTGTTATTTGTCTAAGAATAGGTTTCATGCTAATAAAAATCTCAGTTAGAATTTTAATACTATTTTCCATGTTTTACCATTTCTTATGCCAGAACCATGCTAAAAATAAATTCCATTGACTTATTATTCATTCCTTATTTTTAAGGACTATGGCAGACAAAAGACCAACTAAGTCAAGCGACAGCTCCATTTTCAGAATACCACCCTACTATTACATCCATATCTTAGATCAAAACACTAATGTCACCAGAGTCGAAATTGGACCAAAGACATATATTCGCCAGGATAATGAAAAAGTTGTGTTTGGACCGCAACAGATGGTAACACTCCCTCCAAGACATTATTGTGTTATTGAGAATCCTGTTTTTACTGACGATGAAGGAAAAGTTGTATTTGATGAAAGCGGTCAAGCAAAGTTGAAACATGCAGATTTGGTTAGTCATTTAGTTTATTTTGTCTCTAGTTAAACAAACATTTACCTGAACGCAAACGTTTGTTTTACGCTCTACAATTATCAAATTTAATAAAGAGCATGTTAAAAAACTATAACAGCCATTAAAGCTTTTATACCATGGTATGATCTTGCAGTTAATACTTCTGTGTAAATTTACCATTTTCTCTATAAAATATATATTTTTTTTCTTAATATGTGTCATGTGTTTTTTATTTTATTTATATTTTTTTCTAGGATATTCGCCTAGCCCAAGATCCATTCCCATTGTACCCAGGAGAAGTACTTAAGCAGTCAAAAACCGCGTTAACTGTAGTTCATGCCAACTCAGCTCTGCGATTGAGATCTATCCTTGACTTCACTCACAAGAGTGGGAAAAATATTATTGCTGGAGATGAATGGTTGTTTGAAGGGCCTGGAACATACATTCCATGTAAAGAAGTTGAAGTTGTTGAGAGTGTCCATGCAGTTATTATTAAACCCAATCAGGCCATTAAACTACGAGCCAGAAAAGAAACAACGGTAACAATATAAAATTTGTTGACGTTAGTATTTATTTTTAGAATTCAGGGTTTAAAAAATTTAAAATCTTGTACACATTTTTTTGTGTACCTTGTAGATTGATTAGGCGGATAAGCGTCTTCCTTGTGTAATATGTATACTGAAAATATATATGGGTTGATGAAGGTAATGTCACCGAAACACGCGGTACGGTAGCAGGTCGTGATTGGTGGAAGTGAAGGCTTGTGCTGGTGGGCTTGGACCACCAACTGGGCTCGATCCTGTAGTGAGAGAAAAGGCAATTGCAAACTCGTCTCACTATCGGACCGATAGCTCGGTTGGCAGTGCACGTTGAGCAAAGTTTAGCTGCATGTTTACGAGAGTGTACCTAATTTTATTTTTGTTACTATAAAAATTAACATTGCCTGAAATTATAAAAAAATTGTTTATTTTTCTTATATGTGGACATTTCCACCAAATTTAATCTTTTTTCCTTCCTCCAAATTAAACCTTAATTTTACCCTATTTAATTTCCACCAAATTTTCTTCTTGTCAAAATTTCTTCCTTAAAGGTATATTTGTGGCACAGCGATATAATTTCTTTATTACAAACCAATTACATTTCTTATTTCATATATACATTACTTACATGCAGGATCGAGAAGGAAAGGAAAGAGTTACAGGTGAAGAATGGATTGTAAAGAAGACTGGTGCTTATCTACCAGGAGCGTATGAGGAAGTTTGTGAAATTGTGGATGCCTATGTACTCACAGAAAAGGTGAGGTGTGATGTTTCAACAACAACATCGTTTTTTTCTTTCTGTTGTATATAATAAGCTCATGATTTTTTTTCAGAATGCATTGCATATGCGAGCGACTCGAACATTTACTGACATGAAGAAGAAATTACGAAAAAATGGTGAAGAGTGGCTGATTACTTTCGATGACACTGAAACTCACATTCCAAATGTTTATGAAGAGGTATGCTTTCTCAAGACATTATGAATTTTGTCCAGACATATATGAATTCTGTTTTTACAGATGATATATTTGAATTTGCACATGAAGGAATTTATTTAAATGTTTCCGATAAATCATAATTTTTAAAATATCGTCATGATACGCTTTGTCTGTTCTTTGTTGATCAGCTCTATGTTGGAGCAGGGCGATTTTATGAGTATAAATTTTCTAGGTTGTAGTTGTTGTTAACATTACAACATTGAGCAATCGAGAATACTGTGTCATATGTGATCCAATTGGTGAAGACGGAAAACCTCAACTAGGACAAAAAAAACTTGTCAAGGTAAATTTTTGAAAATATTTTTATCTTTTTATGGTCAACTATGACAATTGTATTAGTCTAAAACAGAGCTAAATTCAAGACGTTATTACTTTCTAGGGTGAAAAATCATTTTTCCTTCAACCAGGAGAGAAATTAGAAAAAGGTATTCAAAAAATATACGTCCTTGGCGAAGACGAGGGATTGATTTTAAAAGCTACCGAAGAATTCACAGACGACAAAGACAAACGCGCTCCTGGAGATCGCTGGATGATCCGTGGTCCACGAGAATACGTGCCGCCCGTAGAAGTAGAAGTAAGCAACTTTCGCAAAGCAATTCCACTGGATGCCAACGAAGGTGTTTATGTTCGAAATATAAAAACAGGTCAGGTGAGAGCTGTTATCGGATGCACATACATGTTGAATCAAGATGAGGAACTGTGGCAAAAAGAGTTGCCACCTGTCGTGGAAGATTTGTTGGCACAAGGAAAAGATCCCGTTGCTGACCGCAGTGATCGAAAAACTGCTGAAAAACCTAAATCACGCGATAAACATAAAGTAGTCACCTTCCGCGTGCCACACAATGCTACTGTTCAAATCTACGACTACAAGGATAAAAAAGCAAGGTATGCACAAATTGTTACCCGTCCAAATTTGTTATTTTGTGTTTGTTTATATACTAACGTTACAATTTTTTTTTCTTTCTAGAGTCATTTTTGGTCCGGATCTTGTCATGCTTGGCCCAGATGAGCAGTTCACTGTTCTCAGTATCTCTGGCGGCAAGCCTAAACGTCCTAATGTAATCAAAGCATTATGTTTATTACTTGGTCCTGACTTTTGCACTGATATAGTTGTCGTAGAAACTGCTGATCATGCGAGACTGTCATTACAGTTGTCTTATAACTGGTAAGAGGTCTAACTCTTCGTTGAAATCTGTATGTAATAAGAATAAAGGGGTGAGAAAAAATAATCTTAATTATTGTGTTTTTATGCCATAGGCACTTCACATGTGACAAGGACGACGCCAGTGGCGCGAAACTTTTCTCAGTACCAGACTTCATCGGAGATGCTTGCAAGGCGATCGCTTCGCGAATTCGAGGTGCTGTGGCCAGCGTAAAGTTTGACGATTTCCACAAGAATTCCGCAAAAATCATCCGCTCTTCCGTATTTGGGTTGGACGAGAAGGGAAAAGTTCGAGAAAAATTCACCTTTCCAGCAAATAATTTGAGCATAACTAGTGTCGATATCCAGTCTGTGGAGCCCGTCGATCAACGTACACGTGACGCTCTGCAGAAATCTGTCCAGCTTGCTATTGAAATCACAACAGCTTCGCAAGAAGCGTCTGCGAAGTAAGTGGTTTTCTTATTGAATATACTGCAGTGTTTGTGATCTCGACTTCAGGCATGCGCGCTAACAGCGTATGACATTTTTGGGATTTTTAGGTGTAATTGACAGCTAGGCATGTATTTTCTTGAATTTGTTATTTAGACATGAGGCAGATCGTCTTGAACAAGAAGCTCGAGGTCGCCTCGAGAGACAGAAAATTCAGGATGAAGCAGAAGCAGAGAAGGCTCGCCGAGAGTTACTCCAACTGCAAGCTTTGAGCGCAGCTGTCGAATCAACTGGTCAAGCTAAGGCCGAGGCTCAGTCTCGTGCTGAAGCTGCACGAATTGAAGGCGAGGCTGCCGTACAACAAGCGCAATTGAAATCTGAAGCGACCAGCATTGAAGCTGTGAGTCATCAATTCCGTTCTGTCTTTGTTATTAATAATTTCACCCGCAAGTTGAATTGTTGTGTGGATCACACATCAACCCGGTCATAACCTATTTCCACAAATATTTTCTCTCCGTGACCTCTGTTCTTACTTTTACTCTTAATGATTTTTCCTAGGATTCTGAATTAAAACGTCTGACGGCTGCGCGTGATGCTGAAATGAAGTACATCAAAGAACAGAACGAGCTCGAGATTGTGAAGACCTCTGAGCTCGCTACCATCGAGTCGAACAAATTTAAACAGATGGTGGACGCTATTGGTTCGAATACAATACAATCAATTGCTACTGCCGGTCCTGATATGCAGGTAAGATCTTATCAACCTTCTCCCCATATCTCTGATGGAGTAAACAGCCATTACAAGTCGAACATTTTAAAGTAGTTGTCATCCAATTTCATATTGTGGTTTAATAATCCGGTGGTTCAGTGAACTGTGACCTTCCGTCAATTAATTTTGACGAATATGACGTAAAAATAATGATAGTCTTTCTTGTTCTTGCAACTTTTTAACAACTTTATTCATTCTCTGCATAACAAAACTGTTATGTACTGTCATTTGAAGGTGACGCTATCCTGTTGATGATTAAATTTACCTTATTTATATTAAATATATTAATCGGATTTTATTAGATCTGACTTGATCTATGAGATTTTACAAGAAGGGGGAGATAATTATTTTGACCTAATTTTATAATTTAGGTAAAGTTACTGAAATCGCTTGGACTTCAATCAACGTTAATCACGGATGGTTCATCTCCAATCAACCTCTTCAACACAGCCCAAGGTTTGATTGGTGCTATTGAAGATCGGAAAAGTCGAAGAGACAGAGACAGCTTTACATCGGAAAGCTAATCGTTTTTAAAATAAACGGTTTTTTTGTAATGTTTTTTTTCCTTTAAATTAATTTATGATTTTTTTTATTTCAATTTTTTCAAAATTCTGTTCTGTTGTACACAAGTCTATTTCATGTTGTTTTTTTTTTACTTTTTTGTATAGGCTGTGTGGTTTTCGTAAAATAATAAAAGTAAAATTAAATAAACTTTTATGCGCTGGATTTTTGTAATTATTTCCGATTTTCTTGATAATAAAACCCTGAAATAAATCTCATAACAAAGTTCCGTCCTTTTGTCTTCCTCATCGGTTGGTCGATCGTGGTCACTTTCAGGCAGTCATGTACAAGAATTCAGTTCAAATCTTGCTAATCTAAGTTTTACTAAGGATTTTAAAAATCCGTCACATTTGAAGGCAACGAATTTCAATGATAAATTTTGTGCATTTTACGTCACTTAATACGGATCACTTAATACGGATGCAAGAATGATGCGCGGTTAAAAGCTGCGTAAAGAAACAATCAGCAAACTCAAGCTGAATATATATACTAAAATATACAGTTGTTATTTAATCTCGAATTTTATCCGTCAGGAAGACATTCGATATAAACGAGTATATTTAATTAGGCGATTAGATTTATCTATTTTTTGATTTTCTTCCTCATATAAACAAGAGACCAAAGAGTCCTGGAAACGAGATTTATTTTTAATTGTGCACAGCAATATCCACATACATGTAAAACATAAATTTTTGGTTTGACGTAATATCTAATCAGTGCATTGACTAAAAAATTATGTATAAAAAGTAAAAACAAATACAAAAAAAGGTAAATATATTTTTAGCAAACAAAAAAAAGTCTTTCAAGAAAAAGAGAGCAAAGAGGATTATCAAATTTTAGGAGGTGGGGGCTTGTGGCGCGCTTTTAAATCGAAAATAAGGAAATTATAAAATATTTGGGAGGGAAAACAACAAACAAACGACAGATATGACAACTTCTTCCTTCGCAACTATTTTGGTGTTGAAATTGCAAACTGATTTAGTTTGAGGCAACGAATTTGTTTGACCTCTCCATGAAGTTATACACCTGTGACAATTTAAATCACAAACACTACACAATGAGACTACACAATAACAGTCGAAATACAATTCATAAACAAGAATTAATCACCCCTTTCACAATACTACATTTACATGGCTAAAGTTATTTCGAGCTTGAAAACCACACTAGTGTAAGAATATCTATGAATAATTATTTTAAGTTATTTTAAAATCAACATTCGCCATTTTAATTTCTGTCAATCAAAACATTTGCTACTTCAAGCAGCTCGTGCTCTGTTTAGCAGAAGTGTATGATAGCAATTCATTGACGTAAAATTCCACGTATTAAAAAATTACTTTTAGTTTTCATACACTTTGCTTAAGAACACTACACACTACGATTAAAACAATGTCACGTCACAGTCGAACACAACTTCGTCACTCCAACGTCAATGTTTCACATCATACAACACCTCCAACAAGCACGCCATCGACCACGCCTGTGTAGGACAACTGTGGCCGCAATAAGCACCATTCTGATTGGTCAGTTCAGGTAACCCTTTCCATGCTGACGTCGACAGTTCTCTTTTATGTCGCGACAACATTTGATATATTTGCTTGCTCGTTTCCTCGACGTCTTCTCCAGATTTTTTTGCGAAAAGAAGTTTGGCTCGAAGAAAGGGTCCCAGCACCCAAGTCCATTCCTATAAAAAGATTTGGTCATTTATTAGTCAGAACTTTTTCAATAAATTATGGGCTAGGTTTTTATATCAAAACCTTATAGCCTTTCGTACAAACAATTACTTAAAACAGTGAAACCGGGTTGAAAAGAAAATCAAAACATTTTCACGATTTTACTTTTGGCTGTACCTGGGTATCCCTAGGTACAACCATGGTGAATAAAAAAGTTAAGACAACATCATAATGTAGATTACTCGTTAGCCTGTGAAACATTCACTTCACGAGACTACTGGTTCCCAAATTTTCGCCCGGATACATATCATAGGTATTTCATGCATTTTCGTCCGCAATACGGCTGTTATTACAGAGATCAACAACAACAACAAAAAAACACAAACACAACACAAAATTGATAGGTGCATTTAAGTAAATTATATTCATGTTTTAGATTTTTATGTTTGATCTCTACGGAAATGGTGAAAATACTCTAGATTTTCAAGGCTGCCTAGTTTAATTTTTTTCAAGGTCTATCAAGCACGCTGGCTAATTACATAAGTATAAACAGCAAAGTAGTGACACACAGTTGTTGCCGGTAGGTTAAAGTTTACAATTCTAAAATTGCAAAAAAACATCGAGTGAACAAACAGAAAGTGAAAGGGATGCATTTAAATAGCAATAAAAACGAAGAGAAATCACTTACTGGTCCTTGATGATAGTTGAATCCTAACGCTTTATTGAACTGCTTCATATCCAAATCGTTCTCGTAAAAACCATCATAATTCCAGTCACTAGAAGTAACAAGAACATACACAAATATAGCTTGTTAAATCACCACTAATTGCAGAATGAAAACCCGCGCAATATCCCTGATTATTAACAACCGACAAATTTTTGAAAAACCCTCACATTGTGACGCAAGGCAAACGAGTCGAGTTCTTACTGGCTTACAAAAATGCAAAACCATGTTGGATTGCTGTAGCAGCATCAGGAAAGTTAGCAAACAATAGGTATAGGTATGAGGTCATAGTAAAGCCACCTGGCATGATGATGATACATGATCTATGCAGTCATGTTGGGGTAGTACAAAAGATTGGTCCCAAAAACATGTTCATGTATATGTTATATTCCATATTTGTTAAAACTTGTTGTGGTCCAATGATCTGCAAGCACCGTAATATTAGCATCGCTGTTTTATTTTGAACAGTATTGTATTTCTAGCTTTGGACTGTATTCAGGAACTCCAGTTCAGGTTAGTTATTAGTTTACTGACTGTGTTTTTTTTTATTATATTATGATTTTTTCAAGCCGTGATATTTTTTAGCAATCTATAAGGCAGGTCTGTTTCCTTAATTTAAACTTTCTCACAGAGAGGAAAGAGGAAGAGGAATTGGGTATGGGAGTGGGAATGGGAGTGGGAAGGGGAGGAGTGAAAGGTGGAGGGAGAGAGCTGTGAAAGATAAAGGAACGATTATCGAACATATAAATTCAGTTCTGTTTTTTTAACTTACTCCGGATCGAGCGTAGCTAATCCCATGGGCGCAAGTAAATGAGTTTCAATCTGTTGTAAAGCCGCACACGCGTGCTTTACGTTGAATAATTCAGGAGCCTAAAAATATATGCAATTGTTCGGACTAACACGCCAGAGACATAATTCCGGTGACGTATACACTAATTGACGGTACAAAACACGCAGCAGGAGACCGATTAAGACATTATTTGATAGTATACCGTGCGCGACTAAAAATTAAATCTCACATCATTCATAAAGTAAGGAAAAAAGGTACTGACTATGGGAATGACTAAATGACCACTGTATAAATTTTACTATCAATAGGCAATACTATGAATAGGTAAATACGAAATATGTAACTGAATAGATTTTCTTACAACGGCCCACATCAATATTTAACTCTCCTTACGACAACAGATACCTGTATATATACAGTCAAGACAGTACTTTCGACCGTAGTTACATAATTACAAAAATGAATGCTATGCTTTGCACTGCTACGAAGTTAATCAGGAAATAAGGTACCGAGTACTTTAGGTAAATATAAACATGCAAATGAAAATCCACACTAAAACCTACCACACACATCGCAATCGGCACGTTTGGTCTCAACTGGTAATCTGTAAATCCATTCGTTGATTTATAACTATCTTTATATATGTTTCTTTTGTGGACCAAATTTTTGTCGACGTCAGCAGAGTCTCCTTCACCAACAAAAAACTTATTCTCGAAGTTCTCATAAATCTTTTTGTCCCATTCTTTATATGTCCACGTCATCAACTCACCTTGATGTGTTAAGCACATTAATTAGGCATAGTTTACACTAGGGTTGTTATGCTAATAACCTACCCTAATTAGGGTTGCTCTTGGAGGAGGTGTGTTGGAAAACCAGAAGCTCAATTCTAATGGAACTATTTATGCGTGTCGATACATTCCCTAAGTAGGCGTTCAAACATTTAAACTTTCATGAGGATGAAATGTAAAAATATAAAGTTAAGAAAAAACAGGAATGTAATATTCATATTTTATAAAGTACAAAAAGGTTTCGTCCTTAACAGTGAAAATATCCATATTTTTAAAAGTACGGTGGAAGTTTAGTCAAGAGCGTGTAAAAGTAAATTATTTTGGATTTTGAATATAGGTGTTGGATCATGGGTGACCGTTACATCACGGATGATCATTGTGTTGTGTACATACAACAAAGAAGAGCTTATCACACCTGAATGACTTTTTCTTGTGACTTCTTTATACTTATAAAACCCTTTGTCGTGCATTGCAATCAACCATCTTAGAGTGGACTTGCATAAGCCTACCAACTCGACGGCACTTCCATCTCTAAAAGTAATAAAGTCAATTCACTAAAGAGAAAGCCATTATTTGACTGAATTTTTTCGCTATAGCCCAAAACCTCACTTTTTTGTTATCGCTTGCGCACTTTAACAAAATTAGAAATTTTGTCCAATTGCAGATGCGCTTCCAAAAAAACGCGTGAGCTTTTTGCGTCATAGCGGATAATGCAGTAAAATGAAAACTCATGGACAAGTAAGTAATGCCTTTTCTTTTCAAGCCACACAATCATTAAGATTTGGTGTGAAGAATAACTACAAAGAAAAAAGATTGAAGTGAAGAACAAATACAAACGAGAGCAACCTGGGAGTTGCAGGATGACCTTTGTTTTCAGCCAAAACAGAACTTCCCATCTTATCCATCCACGTTCCACAGTTTTCTTTACTCCCACCGTAAACAAAACCTGTTTGTAGATCGACTCCAGCGGACTGTACAAAACCATCGCTACTCATGTCGCGATCGAGCGATTCGCCAGCATTACGCTCGCGAAAAGCGAAACCTTGAAAATGGCGCTCTAAAATTTCTTGTACGATATCTTGCAATGGAACTTCCTAAAAATTTGAAAAAATATCGTTGTAAAATAAAACGTTTTCCAAAAGCGTTTTTACTTCAATTGGTTAAAACGACAGAAATCTAACTAAAAATAAAAGCAAGCAATGAACCAGTAGGAAAAATGGCTATTTTGGAAACTAGTATAGCGTATACGGCTAGTCTGATAGATAATAACACAATAATACAAGTGGAATTTACCGAAGCACGATCTTTCTTAACTGTTTAAGATGGCGTGTAAAGAAGTAAAAATAATAATCATTGCTCTTTGTAAAGAAAAACACATTCTTAAAAACACCATACAACAACCACGCGAATATATATTCTTAAAAAACGTTATATACGTTCTACTAGTTTAAACATTCCTCTTAAAGATCAAACTCCTCTCTTAAAGATTAGACACATATTTTACCTGTGCTATTCCCACTTGCGCTTCAGCATCATCCGTGGGATACATTCGAACAACATGAGCATTCAAAATCATATGCCCGTCCTTCTTCATGGTTGAATAATCTTGAACAGCTTGCAACCAAAACCAAGTGGCGTCACGGGCGTTATATCGGGCGTTAATCCCTTCAGCTAATAAGTTGGGAATAAGACCATGTCTCATGCAGCCACCAAACGATAAAATTAGGTTTCTAAAACAATTATTAATATTTTATTTGTTACAATTATTTACTCAGGATGGTCTCTTCAATTCCTAGTAGCACTGCTATCAACAAAGATCCTCCAAAGGGGGTCTTAGCGCATTCAAACCTCCCATTTAAACTACAAACTACGTGCAAGTAAAGCAATCGTCCCACCTAACAACCGCCTAAGACATAAATCCTATCCTGAATTGCATGTTTACGCAACCATGATGGCAGCTAATTTCATAGTCACAAAGCAAAATTAAAATTGGTTCTGAGGTCCAATATGTTGTGAAGTATTCATTCCCGAATAAACGCATTTAAGTTCTTACAATATTTTTGTAACCAACCAAACCCGGAGGGCGAGGATATTCCCGTTCATATTAAAGCTGTCAAAAAGTCACTTGGCACAAAGAAAGGTAAAAAATCACAATCTTGCTTGCATATTGTTGACGAATGGTCTGTCAAAACAACAAGAAATCAAATGAAATTTACAAAAAACATTTATAAAAACATCTTACCTCGCTTCATTAAATCTTCCCGTCACAAGTAACAACCCCCGCAAAGCTATAAAAGTATCACGACCCCAACACCTCATGAATCCGGTTGAAAAATGTGGCAAGCCAGCTGCCATGGTCAGATACTGATCACTGGAGTTTGTAACTGATTTGGAAACTGCCGGAAGTTTGGATGAGTTTGTTACACCACACATTTGAACTGAACCAAGTGATAAAGATTTAACAAGACTGTCTCCATCTTGAATGAATCTGGGAAAAAAATGATAAAGATGGTCAAAAAACAACAATGAGAAACAGCAACAACAAAAGCATAATGCATTTCTGCACAAAATTTCTTTATAGTACATATGTTTTTCCAAAATATTTTTGCTAGAACAATTAATGCTCAATAAATTTTCACAGTGTCTGCAGTTCTGTTCCAATCAATATATACATTGATTTGCATTATTTTTAATGAAAAAAGAATTAATAATTAAATTAAATTAAATAACAAAAGAGAGAATGCAATTCATAAGCATTGGCAAAATCTATGTTGCCAAAAACAATTTTTTAAAAAGAACAAAACAAACATAAAACATTACGCATGTATAAAATACACATGAAATGCACAAGCCAATATACTTACTTTGACATCAGATTGAAAACTTGTTCCAAACAACTTACATGTACGCCTGTTAAAATCGCCTCAAAGTAACACGGAATGAGATAGCGAGGCAAATCTTTTAAATATTGAAACACTGAAGCTAACCATAAACCGAGTGGTTTTGTTGAATCATAATACATCAATCGGTTTGCAATATACCCTGTCATCCAGTCTCCAGCACGCAGATTGTCACATATGGGATGACCAAGGTCATTGTGTTGACGAACAGTTGATAAGATAGACATAAAACCTAGAGAGAAGAAAAACTATTTCGTAGTTATTTATCTTTATGCAAACTGCATATAAATAAACCAAATTGCCACGCCACACAGAAGAAAAGTCTATTAAGTTTATTTACTATCAACAAATTCTTACTAAAAAATTCTGAAACGCGTGAAGATTTGAGAAGAAAGTTGTTAAAAAAACTACAGGAGATTTAAGGAGCTGCGAGGAGGAATTGAGGAATTTTTCGGAGGCGTAGTAATAGCTCTATGATAGCAAAAACAAAGTCCTACCTTGAGTACCACAATAGACGACATCGCCATACCGTGGAATGTTATACGCACCGCCACCATTTCCATCATCCTGTTCTTCATTGCTGCATCGATATAATACACGATTCAAGTCGGCTAATGAAAGCTTGGAAATTATCCTATCCACTGGTTCAATGTTGAACCTTTCTGTAGTATCGTTTAGAATATGATAATTTGGACGTGAGAATAAAGACAAAACATGTCTATGAATAAAAAGAATAACATTTTGTACACTGTAAGCTGCATTTAAAATATTTATCTATATAATAATACGCCAGTTCCGTCTGTCTGTGACAGGCAAAGTGGATGTGTTTATTTTCCTTTGATGTTGCCGAAATTCTCTTTAAAGTCACCGAAAAAATTATGTCCATTTTGCTAGCGTGTTTACTTTGTTTACATCACGTGATGAAAACGATTCAATTTGATTTGCTGAAATAAGTTTAACGGCTAACTTTCGAAAAATGGTGTCCTCTCGCCACCAAAAAACCCCACAAAAGTAAAATAAGTGCTTTAAAAAAGCATATTTAAAAAGAAAAAAGTCCAATTGAAGAAGTCGAAAAGTTAAGTTGGAAGTGAAAGTGGAGCTACGTGGAGCTAGAAGTAAAGTAAATTTAGAAGTAGGAAACAAAGGTCACCGAAAAAAAAGCACAGAAGAGCGATCCCTTTACCTTGAAAAAAGGAAAAAAGTGGTTTAAAAAAGCATAGCTTTATATTTAAAATGAAAAGAGACCAAGTGAAGAAGTAGGAAAGTGAAGTGAGAAGTGGAGCTAGATGTAAAATAAAGTTAGAAGTATGAAACAAAGGCTAGAGTTTAAAGTGGATTTGAAATCACAAATAGTGAGAACTTTGATATTTATAGACGTTTGGTTTTTTTATGTCGGTGGAGCAAGCATTTCCCAGGAAAAGCCACAGTTTTATATTTTACCTGGCACGTAACTAATGTATTGTCCTAAAATTCAAAATGCTCCATAAAGCTGTTAGCTGACTAAAAAAAGGAAAACTTTGGTTTTGTTGAACTGTAGTCTTATTAATTTTACATTAATATTGGTTCTCTTTATATGTGTTTTACTAAGCATAAATAGCTAGCTTTAGTTTTAGGTAAGTGTTCCCAGTTTAATTATATTTAACTGGGTGTCTTAGCTACTGTTAGCTAGCTAATGTTAGCCTCCAAGTCCAGCTCCCCATCCCAGCTCTAGCTCTAACCTATGAAAATAATGATCTTCTTTAATTTAATATTAATCTTTGCTTATTGATGTTTTGACATTTAGGTTCAGAACTGTTGGTAAAGGACAGTACAGATCATCATACTAAAAAGAAAATTTTTTGTGTTCTTAACTGGTTGATTTTTACATTTTGTGTAAATTTTTGTGGGAGGGAATGGTATGCAACTGAAATGACTGAGTTTTGTAGATTTACATTTATTGTGGTAATAATATATTTTCTTTTGCAATACCATTTTTGTTTGCTATTGCTTGAGTATTTTTACTGGAGATATATTTTCAGTCAATGATAACCAAACTCTCAAAAACATAACGCTTACCTTAAAGACTGCACAGACTTCTTCACTTTTGGGGTCGGCAACACTTTAACAATAACAACACTACCAGGCAAAAAATGTTTAAAATTGATTTCTTGGTGTCCATCAATGCCAGACAATACAACAAGCTAAAAACAAACAATAAGGATGATATAATGGTCATCAATCTTAAAATTAGACAATCTTTTATGTGGAAGTTTCTTAAACAAATCATATTTAAATTACTATCAACGAAAACAAACATTGGTTTTAATTTTTGCTTAAATCCTGTGAACCTACTGTAACTCTTACAAAATCTTCTTCTACAAAAAAAAGGACAAAAATATTTGGCCGAATTATTTTATTTTTATTTTATTATTATTTTATTATTTATATTATTAAGTCACTAAAGCGACACCTGCCTCAACCTTGGAACTGATAATAAAAATTAATTTATTTGTTAATTAATTAAATAATTAATAAACAATCCTGGTCACACTACTGATTATTTACCTTAGATTGCTCAATGGGAATGTTCTCCTGCATTTGCAATTCATATTCCATGCTACCATTGATAAATTCAGCATTGCGGACAAACTTTGTCTTCCCCACATCAAGTAGCTGTGCCTCAAAAACTATCTTGTCCAATGTACCTAAAAGCGAATCAAGTTTTATTCTGCGACTTAAGTTACAAATTTCAGTAAGTTGTTGAACGCAACAGGTAAGTACTCAAAGACAAAATTACATAGAAAAAGAAACAGTTGAATTATTTTATCAATGAACCAGAAAAATATAATTGTTTGGATGTGACGTTATGGTGGAAAATATCATTCATGTTGGTCTGAGTACTTTCAGGGTGTAATCCAGAAATTTTAAATAGTGACTGTTACTTCTCAGTTTCGAATTTCATCATGCTTTCCCCTGAGGACGTACCATAGCATGGCCCAGGGGAGAAAATTTCATCTATTCAAATAAAAACAAGAAGACATGCGTCTTTAACATCTGCGCTGCGAGAGAAATCAAATGGTCATATATACGTACGCAATTCGCTGCGTCGAGAGCGTGCGGCATGTAATATAAAATTCATTATGTAATGCTTATAAAGCATTCATGACACATAAATACTGTTTTGCATTTAGGGTGCATATTATTTTATGAATGTACGTAGGATAAAATGGATCAAATCAGTCTTCTTGGCTAAACCAAGAGTAATTTTTGAGAATGACGGCTGGATGATCTTGCATACATATGACAAACTTTTAACATAATCCCTAGCCCATTTTAAAACGAAATAAAATATTTCCCTCTGTATTAGGTTCAATAAACGAATTTTATCATTGATATTATCATCAGACAATTGAATTAATTCAATTTTTTTTGAAACACCTGCATTTGTATCATCATTTTCATCAAACAAAGCAGGCGCGTCTTCAGGATCAATTGGAAGCAAAGATGGTGCTGTTTGAACTAAATTTTCTACCTCATCATTTTCTTGAACCTTTATCGTGTGTAATATTAGTATATATGGAAGTTGCATAAGACAGAAACGAAAACTGCTTCAAACTTTAAAAAATTTCATTTCTAAAAGGATAATACATGAATAGAATATGATGGACATACTCTTATGGTCTCTTAATCTGGTTCGGAACATGGTATCGCAACACCGCTTTTACTTTCCGGCATTCCATGTACTCTGTTTTGGAAGACATAAGTGGTAAGTAGAAGGATTCCACATTCTGCATGGTTTTCCTCAATTACGTTATCATCAAATATTTCAAGTTGATTATCGTTCACACCGTCTGACCATTTTGATGTTGAAAGACGATAGTATGAGCAGAATTCTGCAAAGCACATGCTATTCACTATGCTAAATCTCCCATTTTTAAATGTTTGATTAGGTCGGTCCAGATAGCGATCAAGCATATTGAACAAATCAGTGCCATCTTCAGGCAATTTATTCAATTTATTCTAGGTTTTGAATATTTGAAAACGTTTATCTGGCAAATTAGTATTGACAAATGACACGCCTGGGTGTATGTCTTACGTAACCAAAGCTCCGGCATGATATGGTAAACTGCTTCTTGAACAGAACATTCGCGTTTAGTAATGTACGCTCTCGCGATTGATTTTATTTGCTGATAACTACTCAAGTTTGAATTAACTGCTTCTTTAACTACCTGTTTCATAGCTTCGGATGATTCGTCTTTAAATTTAGAAAAATATGCACACACGTATGAAACCGCTTTGTAATGGTTGACAACAGGTTGAATATCAATATTTGCCTCCCATGCACGTAAACCATCAACAACAAAAACTGTTAACAAAACATGAATTAGTAGGACGCCTTAAATGTATCTCTAGATATGGAAAAAGCATTGTAATATTGCTCTTTAGTAAGTTTTAACAGTGAAAAAATGTCAGAAATACATTAAGGCGCTACATTATTTTCTTGGGATGGATCAAAAATATTACATTTTCTTGGATCTAAATTAGTGTCAATGTAATCTTTCACCTTGTTCAAAATTCTCTTGCTCTTTTTAACTCACTTAAACTTTTGGCAAGGGCTCTGCAATTACTGTGCGTTGTGTGAAGAATTTTCTAAAGTTATACATTCAACTTTTTCATATTTTCTGCATGAACGTGAATGGGAATGAACTTGATAGGTTTTAACTAGTTTGAATAAATCAACTTTAATTTCAGGTTCAGGTAAGTTTGTCTTTAATTATCTGGTCAACAAAAATTCTGTATTCTTTATTGTTAAACTCTGGGGCTCCGATAACCCACAAAAAAGAATGAATATGTTGGCTTCCTCTTCTGGAAATTCTACACGAATTGCATAATATATCACTTTTCCCAAAGGTCCATCAACAATGATTTCCTTTAAAAATAGTGCTAGTAGAACAGGATTACTGTTCAGTAGATTGTGCCACTCTTCATAATTCATTTGACGTATCTTCTTGTCGATTTGTGAGCACCATTAAGTTTTGTTAATAGAAGCCAAATTGGGCAACAGTAAGTCTGTTCATGATAATGTCATGAAAAATCTTGGGAGACCCAATTGGTTCACCACTCCCAATACTTTAAACAAAATTTTTCCCAGTATGCTGGTGTGCCTAGTACTCATAAAGCTATATGCCTGATCATTGACAATAAATGATTTAACATTTTCCTGGAAGTTTTGAGTAAGCATTCCAGCAGTCAAAGGATTGGCGCAAACTTTCTGCATTGCAATATTGATATGACTTGTCATATTAAGTTGTTGACATACAGAATGAGCATAAAAATATAGTATGCTTCTGATGCAAATGTTTGTTTGGAATTGAGTAACCTTTGGTTAAAATATTGGATTGGTGTTAAGTTTATTTCCCTCTTGACTTGATAATCAAATCTCCCAGTTGGGAACAAATAAGGATGTGCCATTTCTTCACAGTTTTGATCTGTTAAGAGAGAGAAGCAATAGACAGAGTATCGTTATTATATTGAGTGAAATTGCGGATATTAGGGCTGTTTCATTTGCACCAACTCTGTCCTGATCAAGAGGATTTTTTACATCTTCAATATTATGATTATTCTCTAATATCAATGGTATATCTTCTTCATCATTCAACAATAAAAGTTGTTCAACTATTTGAGATCCATCAATTATATATCTGTATACAAATGATTTAACTGCTTCAAATATTATAAAAGCAGATCTAACAATACTTGGGCAAACTGGTTCAAATAACAGACAACCACGATAAGCAAGTTTTCTTTTCAACTTCACCATAATAAAACCATTAGAATGTGGACCTCTTGGGAGAATGTCACAAACTGTTTCAATATCTAATGGAACATTGCAAATGGATTCTTTGAGTATAGGAGGTTGTCCTTTTGGCATTATTGCTATCTTTTTAAATAATAATCGCTTGGCAATTATCGTTTTTTCTAACCTTCTAAGCTTGGCTATGTCAGATGGAAACTGATAGAGTTCTAATTTATTGCACACAGCCTGACACGGGACTCTAATTTAATTTTTTTGTCACATGTTGAGCGAAAAGTATTCCTTACTATTGAAGCTCGTAACTGAAGCCATATAGAAAAAATTTTCTTCAGGCATTTCATATTTGTCAGCTAAAAACAGGGTCACAGAGCGTTTAAATAGACTCCTATTACAAATTACAACACAAAGGTCCATTCGACACTCCATTCTTAAACTTGGTAATCCTATCACTTTGTTTCACTCACTGTCACTCTATTAGATATGTAATTTCTCATGTTCTCTTTTTTCCTCTTATATTTTTTAATTTTTTTAAAAAGACTATATGTTTCGTTTCTATACCTTTTCTCGCATAACCTTTTCCATACATCCTCTCCAGAGCATGAAAAATCAACTTCAGATAATTTGTTGAGCTTTCTTTTACTGCCTGCTCTTTCTGTGCATTCTATCTCTGTTGCATCTTCGAAACTAAGTTCAATGTATTGAGATTTAAAAATTAGATATTCTCTAGTTGCAAGATATATATGCTCTGAATATACTCTTCAATCACTTGCATAAAATGGAATTTTAATAAAACTGATGTCCCATTCTCAACTGTAGTGCCATTTCAACTTATTATAACTTCCACATAAAACTTATAGCCTTTCTGAGTACTCGTCAAATCTAGAACATTTAATCTATCTTTTAAATGTGCATTCCCAAAGCATTACTGGATTAATCCATCCCTATTCTTAGTTCTGTAGGAAGACTTACCTTCTAACTTTAATGGTGGAACTTGTATATTGCAACTAGCATTCGCTTTACTTGGATAATTTTTTGCAGCAGGAGTAGAAAAAGCAGAATGTGCTACAATGACGTAGCTTTCATGTGAATGTGGTGCGTGTCGGGTTACGAAAGCTATTTCTTCAGTTGCTTGGTCAACGTATATCTACAAAACGAGTATGAATATAAGAGATTTCATAAAATACGAAGATATTCTATCTATTTCTAAATTGAACTTTGTAGAGAAGGATTGGGCAGCATTATCTTTTCGAATCTTCCATAAAAAAACGATGTTAAGTTTGTTGAATGTAATGTATTATAGAGCTATAATTTCTAACACAAACAAATAGACTTACCTGAGTGAAGCCATTACTTCTCATGTCCTGATGAAGTTTATTTAAAACCTTTTTAGCATATAGTATTCCTTGGTTCATTGACACATAACCATTGCATGATGAAGAAGGAGACCAAGATTGGTATAACCTGTTCTCCGCCACAACATGTATCTAAAAAAACAATCTTGTTCAAAGACAGCAAGTTTAAAAGTAGTTTTAGAAAAGCTTAGTAAACATAATTCTTCAGTACCACCATTTAAAAGACCTCGTTAAAATTCCCACATCAAATTAAAGTGCTCTCATTTATACCTATGTATTCATGTAACCTGTAGAGAGCTGAGGATAAAATTACGTCAGACTGCCTCCTATACTCTTGTTTAGCAAGTAATAAAGCAGGTGATAAAAGAAAATAAAAAGCAAAAAAAATCTTCTTACATGATGTGGCACCAATTCATCATAACCCCGACTACTTCCTGCACCAGATGCTGTTGCCAAGACTAACGCAGCACTTGGTAAAATATCAAACACGGTGCGAGACTAAAAAGAGAACAAAGAGTACAACAAGATTGCAACATACGCACTTATATTATTTAATCTGTTATTGTTACATAAATTACTAACATAAATTTTAATCAAAAGACAATGCAAATATTTTTAATGCGAGACAAAATATCTTTGCCCAAACTTTACCTCAAACAACGAAGGGTTGTCATGGGTAACATCCATAAAAATAGCATGAGCCATTGAAGGACGGAGTGGTTGGGATGATGTTTTCAAAAATGACCCAACTGCATCACCACCAAATCGATGCACGTGCCTACCTAAATCACGTGGACTACTAGCACCCATATTTTCTAAACAGAGTTGATGAAATCGTTATCTATTTGTATTTACTTTAATATATTTACTTTATAAGTTCACCCTGAATACCACTAACTTACAAGAATGTATGAATAATCTTACATGCATGCATGAAAATTAACAATTAGGCAAAAACTCAAACGCAATTTTAATAAACTAAAAACAAATTGTTTCTAATGTTTGAATATAAATAGTTTGCAAGTTGATAACCTTATTGAGCAAGGAGAAGGGGTGATGGTTGAAAAAGTTCCTCTTAATTTACAACATGTTTGGTTTGATATTAAAGGGTTGCGGAGCACGATGGGTTCCTATGTTCACAAACAAAAACTTGTCACATGTGGTAAAAACTTTTTATCTGCTCCCATAGACAGTTTAAACAATGTAGTGAATAATAGCACTGTTATGAATAGCCTTTTAAAAATTTTGCAAAAGAGTAGCAAAGCTTCTCCTTTGCACAAACGGCACTGTTTACATGTGGTGCCCAACCTGGCATGCCACAACAGCTCTCCAAACCAGCGAACTAATTAGTACAAAAAAATCGTCCAAATTCTGCCCTCTTAAACATAAATAATGGTATAAATAATTCGAATGAGAAAACTAAAATGTAAAACATTCGTCACCTCTAATAAGTGAGTTAATTCCCAGTCTGTTGATAAATGTATTATCTAATTCTTCACTGTTAGTAAACAACTCAGCAATCACATATAAATCTGGGTTGATGGCCCTTGCACATGAGACAAGATACTATGGAAGTCAGAAAATCGGTTTAGCAAGGCAGTCAATAACATTCAACATCATGGAATAGATGAATAATATAAGCAGTATGACATGCTCAAATTCAGCTTAGGATATTATGCCAAGATGACATCCTATAATATAAGAGCTTTTAAATACAACTGTTTACCTCAGCAACATGAATGGGTGTGCCATGACAATTATCCAATCGAAAACCATGAAATATTCTAAACAAATACAATTGGATAAAAGCAACAACTTTACATTGAAATAAGAATAGGTGGACAGAAAAGTGATAATATTTTTTGTAGGACAGTAAATAATTTGACAATTCCACCTGCGAGACATGTTAAGTTTTTCTGAACACAGTTTTCTCCAGTGAAGATAAAAAACTAAAGTTGTCCTCACAGTTAAATAATGGCATGGGAGAGAAAATACATGATTGATGAGATATGTTGTAAGCGAGCCACATGAAAATTTAACATAAAAAAGAAAAGCAGAATCAAATGAAACCTTATCGCCAATAAAAATCAAATAATTAAAAATGCATATTGAAGCACTGGGTGATTTGCAGATTATCAACAATGTACTTCTGCTTTCTGTTTTGACTGTTGTAGGTATACTGACCTTGCCATTTGCTCTGTGTACTCTTTCATTAAATTCCACAAGTAGGGAGAATCATCCGGCTTCAATCCATATCGCAACTTAATGCTATCTCCCCAAGCCACTAACTCACGGCATAGATAAACACTGGAATCAGACTCAGCAAAGTTCTTCAACGCATCCCCACCCATAACCCAACCATTATGAGCCATAATGAGAGCCGCATCGCCATTATCTACTAGCAATGCATCGTTTTTTATTGATGTGTCTTTGAAAGGGTATGAGAAGTATCTAAATAAATTTATAAAAGAAAAGAAAAACTATATATTTACCAGCATAGCTTATTTGTTGTTATTTGTGTATGTGCTAGTTTATAGATTGGCAGAAAAAAATTTGTATTCATATGTAAAGTATACACTTTTTGGAATTTTATTTTTAGTCTGCTTAAAACAAAATATAAAAATACATTTTATGTAAAGAGGTTTTGCTCCAAAACTAATACACACAAAAATATATTTAATTCTCCCTACAAAAAAGCCCGAAAAAGGCATTAACAATAAAATTATGCTCTTAAATATAAAATAATAAAGACATTCGGCAAAAAGATGTTATACAGCATTATTACACAAACCTTGTGGCTATTGAATGTTCCTTTGTTACACAACCATACTTAGGTCCATTATCATCCAGAAAGTGATACCTAATATGACCTGCCGTATTATGAATTATCTTTTCTTCAAGTTTGGCAACATATGTTGCTTTTTCAACATTTAATTTTTCAATAATTTTTTGGAAATTTCTACAGGCAGTATCTTTGTCTGTTGGAATTCCATTACTAAAGAAAAGAAACAAAGAGGATAGACAACATAGTTCACAATAAAAACTTTATATATTCAAAATATGGTGCAGAGAAAATTTGGTGAGTTTGGTCTGAAATTAAAAACTACACACTGATATTTTTTTGCTAAATTTAAATTTTTTATTACCGAATTCCTGATCAACTCATGGTGCCATATTTTTTCAGTATAGAATTAAAAAAAAGATAAGGTTTTAATAAATTTTTACGTGATGTAAGGGGGTTGTCAATAATTATGTACCTATTTTGGCCATTTTTTACCACTCCCCATAAAATGATCATAGATCATATACCCACCCCTCAGATGTTATATAATTATTGTACGACCCCTATGTTATCAGGTAGCATATAAACAGCAAGTTTTAGAATACATAAAGTTACTCACAATCAGGGTGTTTGTCACTATTATATAGGTTGTGATTTACGGGAGTTAAATTTTGTGATTGTGCTGTGTTGTGATAAAGAGATGGTTGTTGAACAGAGATGGTTATTCGCACAGGTTTAAGTGTAAACAAAACACTTAATCAAACTGGATCAGTGTTACTGTGTGCAAGCAAAATTCTATACACGACCACCAAAACTGCCAGCACACACAGATAGCTTATCTGGATGGTATGTATGTGCAAATGTAATTTACTATGGCTCACCCATGCAGTCATCGTCAACCAAGAATGATTCGCCCATCATTGAACGAAAAAATTAGGACCCCCATGGTAAAAATAATGCAATTATGAAAAACTACAGTGGGTCACAAAAGATTCACCCACCTCAAACAAAAACTTATTTAAAATCTTAGTCACAAAACCTATTAAAGTCACAAAACCTACTACTAAAAACAACAGCTGACTATTTTAAAATGGAACAACAAGCTGACAAATTACGTAGTGTGGTTTTCATAATTGTTTCATAACAATTTTTATTAAACAAACAATTATTTTAATTTATAATAACAAACATTTATATTATGATTTTCTAAATGTAGGTTCAAATTCAGATATTGATTATAAATATCTAGAAATTGGCTTACTAAAATAAAAAAAGGCAAAGTTTCACTGAAGATTAATTTAGTAATTCACCCACAAGTAAATACCTTTCCATGTAACACAAATGTGCAATTTCATCAATATTGACATGGCAACCAAATCTTCTATAACTAGGATCTTGAATAATCTTTGGTGTAGCTTCTTTCTTCATAAATGTCTAAAATTAATAATACTTATTTTAATCCAATTTTAATTAATCTAATTTTAAGTACGACTTTAAAAGTTTGTTATGTAGTTTATGTACACCGAGACATTGTATAATTTTATAAGTTTCTATTTATCAAAAATGTGTAAACCGATCATTCTTTTTGTGTAACATATTATTCCAAACATTTAATTTAGTTTTGTTTTATTACTGAAGATCTCTTGCATTGTTGCATTTTATTATAATATAACCATATAATTGTCTAAAGTACAGACAAAACTTTAGTACACCTTTATACTTCTTATAACTCCCTTTTACAATACTTTATGCAAGTTATATCTTAAGATAATTTTTCACATAATTTTACATAATTTTTGTTTGGAATTTGGTCAAAGTTCCCGGATATGTTACAAAAACAAACAAACAAACAAACAAACAAACGCTTGCTCACCTCATCAGCATCCATAAACTTTTGTAGTTCACTTTTGAGATCAACTTGAAAAAATTCACAAAGCCTTAATAATTTCAAACGTTTCCTAAAAGAAAACTATCATTATTAGTTTCAGAAAACTACATTCAACTTTCGTCGGAGTCATGATGGCATGTTCCAACAAAATCACATTTCTAATTCATTTCCTGCTTTCTTAAAATGAAACTTTTTAAATCAAGCTTTTGCTTTATGGCATAATATCTTGCATTTAACAAAATTCTGACAAAGAGAAATAATTTCAAATCTAGAAATAAAAATGAAAATATTTGACAACTTTTTAGAAACACGAAGAAGTACACTCACAATCAGGGGAAAAACATTTACACTTGATAGTCTTTTCAGTTATGATAAGCTACAAAAAACTAATATTTGAAAATAAGGTCAGAAATGAAACTAGTACGGAATTGTAAATATGTAGTTGTAAAATATTTGTAAAATATGTGAGTTATATTAAAAAGATTTTTGTTGCACTTTTCAGACATAGATAGCATTGCACAATCCCCTCTGATTCATTATTAACTTATTTAAAGAACACATTACTCTAAACCCATTCAATTTTATCTCAACTTTCCTGTTCATTTGCAAGCATGGTAGCACATGTCTGTTATTTTTTGCCATCAAAATGTTGCATAACACCATGCAATATTATCGAAAAAATATACACTATGTACAACAAGGTGAAATAAAATGGGATTTACTTTGATCTAACTATACTATTTTGTTGAATAAGCCTGTTGTACTTCAAACAACAGATTGCATTGCATGCAAAAAAAGTAAGTCCCCAAGATTTACCTGTTGAGTGGTAAATATATGCTCACAGTAAGTAACTATGAAATGACATCAATTACATGAACAGGAATGTTTGTAAGTTGTAATATATCCTCACTAGCCTTTTACAGTTTATTAGAAAAGGATACCTAGTTGTGGTGGTCACAATAAGCAATAGTAGTACAACACAGACTGATCAATAGAATTTTTGTTTCCTTTTTCATTTCCTGTATTTTTATGTGAGCATACACCTGATCCAAATTAATAGCATAAATTGATATTTAGCAATGGTTTGGCTCCCCCTGAAGATGTATACAATTAGTCACTTACCTAAGTGCGATTCTAATAAAATCAATCTCTTGTTCTGTTGTTATGGATTTTAATATGCCATTGTTTATAAGTTTACCCTTCATTATGTCTTTGTTTAGATACCACAATGTGCGATCAACAAGAAAGGCAGGACGTAAATGGGGTGAATTTTTTAAATTGTAGGCAGCGTTGGGATGCTTTAAAATCCATTCACAATTGTTGGCGCAATGATTCCATACTACATCTATTATGGAGAGCATGTTCCATTCTTGACGTATTTTGTTGATGAACTTTTTTAAGGCAGTTTCTGTTAACTCAGCTTCACCATCAGAAAACGATGGACCAAACTTCATATGATCTTTCAAAGAATACGACGAGTTTGATGAACCTAGCTCTTGTATTGGGGTGAAATGAATCATATTGTATCCTGTTTCGTACGCAACTTGAAGCCGTTTTTTCCACTGAGAAAATGGACCAAGACATTTTGTCAACACCGTTTGCAAAATTATACTATCCAAGTGCAACTGATTGCAATTAAGTTTCAGGACAGGATCAACAATAAAAGTCCCTTGGCAGATGCAAGTTTTTTTGCCATGTAAATTCTTTTGCAAATAGAACTTAAATACACCAGCTTTGTGTATTTTTAGATCGGAGTATAAGTCAACTAAATCTAATGAATATTCGGTCTGTGTTAACCATGACAATTCATTATACTTTTTCTCATCAAATTCAACTTCAGATGTTGTTGGATGGTTGCAAAATAGTTGAACATCTATACCTTGCAGACTGGATCCCAATGCAAACCGAATCGTCCAACCTTAAAAGGATATAGTATGTACTTATTAGTTTTTAATGACTGTATTATGTAATATCAACGAGGGAGTGTTGGTGCAATAAAGTATGGCAGTGCCAGTCGATTACATATGTGAATTTCTTATTGTGTTATTACATTGTAACACGTCAAATTGGAAAATTATAGCAAATAACATATTTCTTCTGGTTGTTTCTTTTCACAATATGGGGAAATTTGGGTATGTTGGGCCTCCTTCGTCAGACGTTTAGGCAAGTAATATGTTGATACAAGTCATTATACCTGATACACTATATTTGCTGTTCTAGTTGTGCACTTGGAAACAAACTTGACGCTCATTGAGGTGCGCCTAATGCCCAGGGCATGATCTCAATCAGCAGCACTTGTTTAGGAAACATGCGCCTAATGCCCAGGGCATGTTGATGCTCCTGATGCTCAGGCCATCTCTCATACAGCTGACACTCAGGGTATGAATAAAAACACTAGTAATTAGCATGTGCCTGACACTCAGGACATGTCGATGTGCCTGACACTCAGGAGATCTCTACTTAAAGGTTATCTCCCAAGTAAAAATAAGTTCCCCTAAAATAATCCACAACAACATGTTTTTGTCCACAACAATAATCCACAACAATGCTTTTCACTATATTTACAGAATAAAGGAGTACCATTGGAAAAGAAATTGACTTACTGCTGTTTAGCTACCTCTCCAAACCCTAGTCACGCAGGCATTATGAAAACGGAAAAAAATGCTCACATCAGCAATGTGACGTCATCACGAGATAAGAACTGACCAGAATGAAAATTGTAATAAAGATTATGCAGACTTTTCACTTACCCCACCCCCCTTTCCCTGTATTATAAAGTGAATTCTAAAAGCATGCAGAAGCTAAACCAATTTTTAAGGAAATTAATAAGTATATCAACACGAGTAGGAGTATGGATGAAAATACATTTTTGGGTTTTCAATATGAACCAACGGGAGACAACTCTGTTCAAGTACTTCACACCATATGGACGAGCCGGAAACGGAATCGGGTGAGTCACTGACAGAAACAAAATTAATTGTATCTGGTGCAGATGAATTTCACATGGGTGCACGTAGTTAATACCGACGGCAAATAGGAATATGTACAAATGAACTACAACATACAACTTACATGCTTTTTACAAGAATACTAAATTCTAGGCTGGTCATCATTCTTTTTTCCCTATCTAAATAATAGACACAATAGATCTACTATGTATTTTTAACCTGAAATCCAACTCTAATATTTTTATAAAACATATTACTATAACAAATGTGTACATGCATAACTATATTTACATTCGTGAATACTTTAAGGAGCGTTCTATAATTTCACTTCTCTCAGGTCGTTCTGTTGGTGCTAAAAGAATTCCTTTCATTTTCTACTTTCCTTCGCCATTTTGTCCTCTACTACATTTTTGCCAAAGCTCGTTAATACGATGCAATAGCGATGTTCCGTAAAAATTCATAACATTTGTACTTTTTCACTTTTTCTGCAACAAATCTTTTCGAGTAGCGCGAAAAAGAAGTTTTATAACGAGGGACGTGTTGACTTTCCTTAGTTTTCTTCTTGGCCTAAAAGTAAAAGGAGGTATTAATAACTTTTTAGAGAACTGAGCAGAAAGACAAAAATAGAAATGAAAGTACACACACATTTATGTTGTTGTTGTGATCAAGTGCTACTAACTGCCAGCAAGTTGGGTATTTGTAATAGTGGATTTCAACGTTTGCATACTTTTATCTGTCGCATCAGCTTGCATCGAGATATTATTCTCAATAACTCCAGATATATTTCCATATTTTCTAATTCACAACCGCTGAAAGTATGTGAGCTACTCGATAAAAGTTCGCGAACAACCTGAAACAGTGGTTTCGCGACTCATGACAAAAAAGCTATGTGGTTAGTATAAAACTACTACATACCTTCTTTCTTTCCAGTTTAACACGCGTAGTCGGCGTTTCTTCAATTTTTTTATCTTTGTATTTCATGGGCATTTTAGCCTTCAACTAATTTTTAGGGAGTCTTTTTTTTACACCTAAAATCTGACATATTATGCAAATACAAGGATTACTCTTCTCAGTCGTACAATCTCCGCGTTTGCTATTGTGTTGTCTTTTGGGGGATATTAAAAAAGATTAGGTAGGGTGTCTTTTTCTTGAATGAAGTTGTCACTCACAACCCCAAACGGAACAATTCATTTTAAGTTTTCGACTTTTTCTTAAAACAAGTTGATGTGGTAAAAGGAAGAGTGGTGCTTTTTTCCTAGATTAACCGACGTGTCTGCTCGCTTGCAGCGGGGGAGAAATAATTTTTTACTTAGTTTAGGTTGGCAGTCTTTAAATTAAATTTTCTTCACTTTCCGTGTGACAATCTGGTCTGTGTTAAATCTTGTGATGACGACACAAGATATATTGCATTTGCTTTTTTGTTTCAAAACACTCAGCAATGGCGAACGCGAAGCCCATGGTTATGTGGAAGTGTGGTATTTTTTAATTCCTTATATCTTTCAAAAACAACATTTTTAGTAAAAAGGAATGTTTTTTTCTTTATTAACTATATTTTACTTACCTATTAAGCACAGCTTGTTTTTGCTCGGGATGTAACCTTTAAACCATCACTTGAATAGGAAACATGCACCTGAAGCTCAGGGCATGTCAATGCGCCTGACGCTCAGGGCATATCTTACACACCTGATGCTCAGGGTATGAATAAAAACATCAGTATTTAGCAAGTGCCTGATGCTCAGGACATGTTGATGCGCCTGGGCATCTCTCATACACCTGACGCTCAGGGTATGAATAAAAACCCCAGTTTACTACAATTGTTGTTCAAAACACCAGTCTTACTACAATTGTTGGGAAGGGGAAGACTGCTAAAAATAGACATATAATTGAGAAGCGTTACTAACATGTTATAAGGTTGGCTGTTTTAATGCCTTATTTGATGCTTAAAAGTGATGATCAAAGTCTTAAATCAATGCTGAAGCACAAGCGCTATAACGGCATAATACCAACGTGATAACAGCTTTATAATAATGAAACAGTTGAAAATGCACAAAAAAGATATTACAAGATATAAACATAGAAGACTCCTATATGAAAAAAAAACTAAAAAAAAAAAACTTTAAAACATCCAAGCTTATTGCCCAAAATGACCATTATAGATTTTAAATACACTGTTGGATGAAAAATTACATTTTTTCTTCTGCTGTATGTGTGTTTCTAGCCAAAATCTTAAAGTTGGTTTCAGATACATGGCTGAAAAACGTGATTATAAATATATCTTATCATGTTAAAAAGTCATTAACCCAACTCAACAACTTTCAAAATGGCAGTATTCATGGTAGCTTGATTGTTTCAAAAAAAATTTGCAAGGTTGCCTTGTCTCTTATCTTAACAGAAATACTGTGGTGCCATTCAATTCGTAATAATAATCGAAAAAATTGTATATCTTATTAAAAAGAAGTCCAGAAGTTCTTTCTCCCACACGACACAGCAGGCAATAAGTCAGCCCTGCGCTCAATTTTGTGAGGACAGATGTTCTTCAAAGATTTAAACAATTGGGCCACCTGTACAGTTTTGCTTCATGTTAAACTGTGCCAGTGGCAAGCATTTTTAAATCATGTCACCAGCGACTTCTGCGATATACAACCTAATGATGCCCTAACCTAATGAGTTCATCTTGAAACATAAAAAGTCAGTTGGCATGGAGAACTATTAACCTACGTAAAATAAGACGTAAAAAAATTCTAATTTTAAGGGCTGGCTTTATGCGAACTAGATAGACACAACCCTAACAAAACATCTAGATTTTAATTTTGTAAACCATGAAGACTACCTCATTTGTACTAATTTTTGGACAAAACGTTTTGCTCATAATTTCTATGCTTAATTTTGCATATTAATGAACATTTTAAGCAAATTTACTTTGTTCGTTAATCCTCCATGCGATATGCTTACCAGAAAATTGTTAGCCACATGGCTTCTTGCTTTCTTTTCATTTTAGAACGAAATATGACAATTTTTAAGCATCCAAGGGGCTTGTTGTTGTCATTTTAGAGTTAAATATGGTAATTTTTAAGCTTTCTTTTTATCATCATATTAGAAGAACAACAATTTTACAACAGAATACAGCGATATTAGGTATCAAAAAAATATGTCATTTTAGGACGAATTACAGGGACATTTATGTTTCAAAGGAATGCATTTTTTGTCATTAGAATAATAATTTACCAGGCCACTTCATTAGAATTTAGTAGGCGTGCAATGAATCACATGCCTCAATAATACCGCACGTGCAGTGCGCCCGCAATCTTAAAAAATTAAATTTTCAAGAAGCAAAAGTAAGAACAAATTTCTTTACCCCCTCTTCACCCCACAGGTAGATGTGAATATTTTACATGGCTAATAATTCATTATTTCGTGTCTTTTTTAACGAAGAAACCTTTAGGTGTAAAATATGTAAAAATAAATATTAGATCAAATTATTATTAACGGCTTCTCTTGCTTTCTTGTTATTAATTTAATTATTTTTCTATTTTAACTACACTAGGGATCCTCTCCACGATCGTTTCAAATTTGAATTTGTATAATATTTTTTTTGAAATGATCTCTATACGAATTTGAAACGATTTGAAACGATTAAAACCAACAGTAATTTGTATCCCATTTGTATCAACATTTATAAATTTGCTTTAAAATCGTTTCATTTCAGTTAGAATCATTTCGCAATCATTTCACAATCGTATCGTGCTTCATATAAAATCGTTTCAACTCCATTTTAAAATCGTTTCAAACTTTTTTGCAAACGCTCTTTTTTGTGGCTGTAGATCGTTTTAAAATCGTTTCTAATTTATCACATTGCAATTATCATGTGCACTATTTGCAGCCGATTTTTATATAACCAATTACGAAGTAAATTCTAAAGTTTTTAAATAAATACGCATTTTTTAATACGAAATGGCGATGTTTTAAAGATTGTACAACAACCGATATATTGTATGTCTTTTTTAGCATATGAATACTCTTTCATAAGATGCCTGAACAAATTATTCAGAAAGCTAATGTAAATAATTAATTATTCATGTAGCCAGATTAAAAAAATCTATAAATAACAAGAACATATTTTTCGAAACAATGGAATTTATGGTGGCAGTTATAAACAATGCAAAGGTGCATAAAATGATAACACGAAAAAAAACTCCGAAAGAACTAACGATTGTTTGCTTATTTTAGGATTATTTTTAACAAGTTATATTCTAGATGAAATTTTGTTAATTTTCCTTGGAAAATTAATTTTGGCTTTTGAACAGTGGCTACAGTCAGGTGACAAGCACCTAAAAAATTCCAACTGATATGCTTTTCGATTAGCATGTTTTACAAAGAATTGATAAAACGACTGCAGTTCTAGGAGCTCACGTGTTTCTCGAATGTTCTTAGCAGAAGCATCCACAAACGTTTTAAGAAGACCATGGGTTGCCTTGATATGCGGTATTATTGGATCACTACTTAAAACGCTTTCTGCAGTAATCTGAAATCCAGCGTAGTATTTGTTAGGCCAAAATTTCGTGCACTCGATGGTGGCATTGTCTAGCACTTTATGCCATGTTTCATCGTCGCCTGCTGCAGGTACGACTCCTTCAATCATGTCTGGTAATGTAACACCGACTATCTGCTTAGTTAAATACGACCAGCTTCGTTCGATGGGGTTACATCGTGAGTGCCAAGGCGAATAACATTGTACAATTGCGAATCCAAGTGACAGTTTAGCTACAAAAAACCCAGCAACATTAAATTAATAACTCTTTTCACAGACCAACCTGGTCCACAGATAGCAATTAAAATAACGTTATGCGGATTCATAAGTGTCTCGTGTTTTATTAACTCCATCAAATGATTAAAATGCATAACGTTCGTACTTTCCAAAACACGAGAGGGAAAAAGTTTCAGTTAAATTACCGTTTCGTTACCATATAATTTTTCGCGATTAAGTCGATCTGTGCATACATCAACATCACTGTTTATAGTCTTATAATGACTTCTCCTACAGAAAGTGATTGTTTCTGGGTTTTGATAACGACCTACTTTTTTCGTTTTTTTTCTCAAAACTTGATATCCGGCCAGGACGAGTTTCCAATTTGAATGCGGAAAATCATGGTCTCGTCTTCGGTGGAACATGGCATCAATCAAGCCCTTAAAACGCTTATTCGCAGTTGTCTTTCAACGAGGGGGAAGCATAAGTCTGCGGACGGTGTCTTTACTGATGTCTATCCCAATTGTATTTTTAATGTGACGAACAATATCTTTTAATGTAACTCCATTAGTGTACATTGCATCATTTCTGCATCCAAGGTGGGCCCCAGCTGAACCTTGCTCTATAAAGCTCCTGATGGACAGCACAAGTTCTGGATTATTTTTGTGGACGCTGCAGCTTGTTGTTGTTTTGCTCAGGAATTCTAAAAGTAAAACAGAAAATAGAAATACATAATTTTAAAAACAAACTTACGTTCAAACAAGAAAGTTTGTTTTAGAAAACATACGAAAAAATAAAGACATTTTAAAAAAACTCATTATTTCTTGCCTTGATAAATATCTTCAACATTTATGCTTTCATCTTTTGGATAACTTTCAAACAACCAATCTAAATCTTCAAATTCACTTTCATCCAACGTCATCATGGTGTTTTAGTTTTTAGAAAAACTATAAACGTGTGAATAAACAATAAATATAAGATTTCTTTAAAAACGTACGCAGATATAAAAGAAGTTTAAGCCAAATTTTATCATTGTATATTTCATATTTTAATAATGTGAGTGTTCAAACCGCTTCAGTTCTTGTTGTTTTTACATGAGACATTTGAAATTCGATTGACAATATTTTATGTTAAAACTTGGACATCCATGTGTATGTGCACAAATTAAAACAACATTTTACCACGTTTTGGGTGTCATATACCAATTTTCAATTAGAATAAAAATTATACAACAGGTCTATAGAAACATAGATCTATAGATACAAGGTATATAAATATAATCAATACAATATTCAAGCATAAAGTATGTGTACAATACGAATGTGTGATCAAACCGGACGGTTTTCTTGTTTTATATTAAATCATTTCATAATCATTTTGTAAATTAAAATTTTGTTTCATGAAACCATCTGAAACGATTTTATAAAATGATGATACGATTGCTACATACAATCAAAATCGTTTCAAATCTTATAAAAAGTAAAACGATCATGGAAAAAATATGCATTTTAACTACACGGTTTTATATGTACGTGAAAAACATCTAAGTTAACAATAAGAGTTACAAAGCCTTTTTAAATCATTCTTTGACTTCATCGCTTTTTTTTGTAATTTCATAATTTCAGAAAGCTATCGCAGATATAAAGAAAAAAAAGATTTGCATGTGCGATTAATCGCATGCCCAAACAAATATGCGGGTGCCCATGGGCGTGCACATGCTATCGCACGCCTCTCATGAAATGGTTTGATTTATGTTTTACAAATTTAATTGGTGTAACATCATTTCAAATTTCAAAATTCATCTCACGATAAAAATTGTTTCGATTTGTATCAAAAATGAAACGATCTTGGAGATGATTTGTTAAGAAGTTTGATCCCTTAAAAAGTTTGTATAAACTTTGTTTATAATCTTTATTTGAAATAAAAGCACTTGGTATGACATTTGTTTAAAGAAACAATTAGTTCTTAGCATTCTCATAATAATACAAAAAAACGTCTTCTTAACGTGTTCTTAGCATATCTTTACAGGTTTCAACTAAGTTGCTTAATAAGTACATTACAGCTAAATGTAATTTTACATGTACTATTGTGTACATGTAAAATTATTATCACATTTGCACAAGCTTTCGGTAGCAACAGAATTTTTGTTGCCATTGTTAACCTATTGTTAAATACATGAGCTATTTTTGGATGTTGAAAACAATAGAGTTTATGTCTTGCACAAGAACTTTAACTAGCTTATGTAAACTTCATGGAACCCATTGTTATACTTAATTATTATAGCATTGTGGGATCAACCAAAGAAAATAATATAAAATGTACAAAACAAGGCCAAGTTTCACCTGTTTCATACACAGATAGTTGTTGATGAAAACATAGAAAACACATCATAAAAATGTCACATCATAGCCTAAAAATTTCTGTATTTGGCTCTGAAAAGATGAAATGTTCTGTAGAAGCAATCGAAACTATTATTCCTAATTGTGGTAAAAGAGTATCGAAAGCAGTTGGTGTCAGTTCATTTAAAAAATATAAATTTCAATGGCTTTTGTTATGGTTAGCACTTTTAAACAATAGTTTGCATGTTGTGAGAAAAGAAGACTTCATCGCAAGCAAGCAAAAAAGCAATCAAGTTCATGTGTAAACAAAAGATATATATGCAGAGGTTTTTTTAAGTAAGTATGAGGATGTTACAAGAGGCCTTAAAACTTGCACACATGTAAAGTTTCATTCAAAACCTAAGTGCTCTATTTAATTTTTTAAGTTGTTTGGTATCTTATGTTAATATACATATATATATAAGTTATATTAACAAATTAAAGTGTTTTCCTATATTAACTCTAAAGGTGCATGGAAAATACTAATCTTGGCCAACTCACAGTCTAGTAACGAACTTAACGAATATAAATAGGCATATACATGTTAAACAACGTTTTCAATGAAAAATGTGACAATAACAGGCTGTCAGAAAAAAAATAATTCTCATTTACCAAATATTTGGATTTGCATGAAGCATTTTTTTTATCCAGTCAGCAAAACAAAAACACAGATGCGATGTGTGATGAAAAAATTTGTCAGCACATTTTCAGAATAAAAGGCCTTGGAGTAAAACTGTTTTTTAGCTAGTATATCATATTTACCTTTTTCAATACGATACAGTGTAGTACTATAGTCTTTATCCTCTTCTAATTGCAAAGGTTGAATATTCTCCATCATACTGCTATTATAAAAAGCTTATGCTAAGATGGCTTTAGTACTTGTGTGTAAGTGTAAGTTTATCTAAAAACAAATATATAGCTACAGTGCTAAAAAAAGCTATTTTAAACCTTAAAGTAATAACAGCAAAGACACATTTCTTCCAACATGTTCAGAATATACATAGCTACAAATTGTGGTCCACCTTGTTGACAAGTAAGTAAGTAATAATCTTATATTATGTCTTTAGAATAAATAAAAGTGAGTTAACTTACACAGATCATAATGCAATCACTATGATAATAGATTTGAAGGAAGCAAATAGAAACCAAATACCGCTAAACATATATTAAATATGAGTATCAAAAGACAAGAAATGTACGAACAGTTAACCAACAATGGGAATTTATATGAAGTAGTACAAAACTCAAGTACCAATTTGAATGACAAATATGAAAATTGGGAGAAGTACATCTTAAGAATTGCCAATAAGGGTTTTCTACAATGTAAGATCAACCAATATACCAACAAATCAAAAAACCATATCCTCCTAATGAAATTGAAAAGAAAGCTTACAAAAGAGCTAAGAGACACAAAAAAACAAGACGAAAAAAACATACTAACATCACTTAAGGTAATAACGGAAATGATAGAAAAACAACAGCAAATTCATAACACTAAAAAGAAGATTGAAATAACGTCAAAGATAACTAAGTTTCGAGGAGTTAATAACCCTAAATTTGGAGCATTGTTACTTACTTATGTTACTTTGTTTACTTTTGAAGTTGTAGCTTTAGGCCTGTCGTGGACGACCAACGTCAGTCACTTCTTCCTCTTCTTCTACTCCATCTCTAAAGAGAGGAGGATGAGGATTAGATCGAACTACAGTGACTATACTGTTTTCTGAGGCTTCATTAGTCCCGGGGATCGGAGGTTCATCTGGGAGAGTTTTGAGAAACTTGTCGAGGGCTGTTTTAAACTTTAAAACTGAACATGAAGTGATGCTTCTTAGAGACTTGGGCAGGGCGTTGAAGGTTCTTGGAGCTTGATAACAGAAGCTGTTGTGTAGTTTAGCAAAGCTTGTGGAATTGTTCAGCACCGATGTGAGTTGAAAGAGACGCTCTTTTCTTTGTGTTGCATGGGTTTGCATGGGTGGGTGAAGGTTTGGGACAATGCCTTCAGCTATTTTCCAACTGTATATGGCTTGATAGCGTTCACGTCGTTGTTGTAACAAGTACAATTTGAGCTGTTTAGGTGCGTTGTTGTAAGTCATTCTGTGTATAAAGTTGATCTTTTTCAGGTAGCTCCATTGCAGAGCTTCTAGTACCTTGATTTGTCCTTTACTAGGAGACCAGAGTTGAGAGGAGTACTCGAGTCTAGGGATGACAAGGGATTTCCATAGCGGTAGGAGAACTTTTGGTGATCGCGATTGAAAGACTTGAAGAATCCAGCTTGTAAGTTGTTTTGTATTTTCTACGATTTTCTTTATATGCGATTTGAAGGTAGCATCATCTGTCATTAGTATTCCAAGATCTTTGGTTTGTGTTTTTGGTTGGATTGTGTTGATGCTGTTGTTTTGTACTTTGACTTTGACTTCAGATCTAGGTCTTTTCCGTACTGCAGGAGTTCAAACTTTGTATTGTTGAACATCATGTTTGCTCCATTCGTAGATTGAGTTTAGGTCTGCTTGCATTTTTTCAATGTCGCTTTCAGAGCTAACCTTCATTGTAAGTCTTGTATCATCTGCAAACCTTGAGAGTGATGTGTCCTTTACAGAAAGATCAATATCCCCCATAAGGATCAGGAAGATGAGCGGTCCAAGCACACTTCCTTGTGGTACACCAGAGATGACTTTTGTGGTGCGTGAGTGGTGACTGTTTACTGAGACGTACTGGGTTCTGCTTTTTAGGAAGGACTTCAGCCATTTGAGTGGTTTGCCTTTGATACCTAAGTTTTCTATCTTTTAAAGGGCTATGTCTATATCGACCTTGTCAAATGCTTTTGCGAAATCCAGGTATACAACATCAGCGTTTGAGTCGTTGCAGAGTGTTTGTAGAATATTGTCGAAATGGTCAAGAAGCTGGCTCAGACATGACTGTCCACCAGGAAAACTATGTTGGGAGCTGTTGAACAGGTTATTTTCTTCCATGAATGACACAATTTGATTTTGGACGACCTTTTCAAAGACCTTTATGATGTGGGAAGTTAGAGCAATTGGGCGGTAGTTTTCAGCTTTAGTTTTGCTTCCACTCTTGTGTTTTGGGGTTATTATAGCACTAGTTAGTGTGTCTGGAATTGTTCCTTCTTCAAATGGCTTTCTCTTCTTGCATGATGGTTAAATTTCTATATGAGAGTTGTAGTGATTTTTCAATCTGAATGAGTTCTTCCTGGAGCCTATCAGTACGTGATGGCGATGTAACACGTACTAGTTGTTTGTTTATCCTGGTTCGTCTTCTCATGAGTGCCATTCTCTCTCTTGGAATTTTATTTCTGTTGGTTTGTTCTATCTTTCTTGATGGAACATGTGTTTCTGATGCCTTGGTGCAGATGTTGTAACATTTCTTTAGCATGTCTGGTACATCAAGACCTTGGAATTCCTGCTCCCAGTTGACTGTATGGAGGTTTTCCGTTATGCAAGTCCAGTTTACACTTTCACTCTGGTAATTTAGAAGATCGAAAGGGGATGATATATCTAGGAAGCAGTGGTGTGATATTGATCTGAGCATAGGTATAAATGAGATATCGTGAATGATGTTGGTGTTGTTGATGAATACAAGGTCAAGTATGTTTCCAGCTATATGTGTAGGTTTGCAGATGATTTGGGTGAGACTGAGTTCAAGTAGTAGGTTGTTTGTGATGGTGATCATTTCTTTTTGTGGCGCTGTAGATTAGTGGTTATAGCTCTCGTACTCTGTGCGGGAGACCGGGGTTCGATTCCTCTTGACGGCGATTCAACATGGGCGAGTGAATGTTACCATAGCCCCGGGTTAACCCAAGCCATGTGAGGGAAATTGGGAAGATGGCACACTGTGTGGGCCGTTGGATGTTGCCGGGAGTTGTCTAGTAGAGCGCGGGCTCTAATTGGGTCTTCGTAGCTCAAAATGAGCATTAAATACTCTAGGACTCTCCATCTACGCCATGGCCCCTCCTGGAAATAATAGACAGGGTATATCCCTCGATATTAGTGAGGCTAGCCATGTAAAATATGCACATCTATCTATCATCTCTCTGCTACTATTTTGGTTTGGGGTGCAATCCGGCCAGTTGGTGTGAGGTAGGTTGAAGTCACCCATTATGAATATGTCTGGAGATAGGGAGATGTTCAGTACTTGATGTAGCTCATTTATTGCTTGTGAGTAGTTTTCTGATGTTGATCTGTTGTTTTGGTGGTCATCTGGTTGGCGGTATATAGTAGCTAGGGCCAAGTTCTTATGCTCTGAGAAGATGACAATGATCTGTATTGCATTGTCTGAGTAGTTTAGGACTGGTTTGAAGGTGGCTGCTAGGTCGTTTTGAACATACATGGCTACACCACCTGAGTACTGTCCATGTTGGGATGTCTTTCTACGAGTGCTATCTGTTCGAAAGATTTTGTAACCGTTTATGTGTAGTTCCGCATCCGTATGGTTGTGTAACCAGGTTTCTGTAAGACCAATAAAGAGTTGCTTCTTGGTATGAAGTATGTCAGAGATATATGAAACTTTAGATCGAACAGTTTTTGGTTTCAGTTGTGAAAAATAAGAATAACAACAAGAAGACAAAAGTTGCTATGCGAGACAGTAATGGAAATATTCAAGATGATTTCAATAAAATCTAACAGATATATAAGGATTGGTTTAAAGAGCTCCTAGAAACACCTAATCCTCAGACTCTTACACAAGAAGAACAGGAGAAATTAGTTGGACACACAATAGAAAATATGAAGCACAAATAACAAAAGCTTCTACTATTAATCGTAAAGAATTAGATAAGGCAATACGATCTTTGAAAACGAGAAATCAGAAGACATATAGTACAGTCTGAATGTAATCTACCGCGTACAGGCTAATATCACACCTTTGCGTGGAGGACGGTAGTTGTTTGTCTTTTGTTATAATTAAATCCCTTAAGGGTTTTGCGAGTTTATATTTGCGTGTTAAAAAACAATGCGCTCGCGAAAAAATATCGGAGCAATTATATTTGTTGTGATAGCGAGATGCATTGTATTGATATGCTATTCCTTTAAGTATTAGCGTGAAGTAATTAAATAATAAATATCTTTCGCAAAGTTTTAAAATACATTGCGCGAGAATGTATTGTTGATTTAATTACTTAAAAAAATTCAATTTTTAATTTAAGAAACATACGAGAAGACTTGTTTACAACTATTAAATGCCACTTTTCGTTTTTAAACTTTTAAAATGCGATTTGAAAAAACATCGAATAATATGAAGCAGCTTGAATTAATGCAAAAAGAAATACTATTCAGATTGTACAAAAAACTTCACCATATCTAGGTTTACTACATGAAATTGGGATGTGGACTATTGAAAGTTATGTATCATACAAGAAGCTTTTATTTTTACACACGCTACTATCATCAGACGATAGCAGAATAGCCAAACAGATTTTAATGCAACAAATTGACAGAGAAACACCGAATTGCTGGTTCTCTGAAATGAAAACAACAATAGGACAAGATAATATGGACATCACAATCCCACAAATTACAACAATGTCAAAGCACGAGTGGAAAAATAACATACTAAGATGAGATTTATACAACCGCACGAAATGAAAGCAATGAAGTACGTAAATTGAAAGCTGAAAACGTCATCGGTATAATAAGACTAAATATGATAGATGTAAAAAATAATTTTAAAGGAACTAATGAAGATAGGACATGCCCACTATGTCGCAAAGCAGAGGAAACCACGGAACATATGTTTTCTTGCGAAAAATCTACAGAAATTCTACAAAGAAATTATGAAAATATAGACGATCTATTAAAAAAAAAGACGATTCCGCAATTCTAGAAGAACTTTTCAAATACTCCAAAGAATTAATACAACTTAGAAAAGGCGAACAATAATAGTATATTAAAGAAACGGAACTTGCAAAAAATATAAAAGTAAAAAATTTTGTAATTTTTTGCCCAGAGTGGTTCAACTTAATAAATAAATAATATATAGTTAGCTACTAAACATATTGTCATATCGTGAGAATAGATAGATCCTGATTTTTTCCAAAACAAAGTTTAGCTATCTAGCTAGTTTGTTTTGGTTGCAGTCCCTCCCTTATGCTGGCTGTGTCAAACATATCGAAACAGATTTGATGTGCACTTCGCGCTTTCGATATCCTTGTTTACTTAGTTCAGTGTATGTTATGGACATGGAATGTTGTAAGTTTTGGAATTGTCGATGCTTGAAGGAGTACAATTTAGTGTTAACTATTTTAGCAATATCCTATTTTTATAATTTGAAGAAAAAGAAAAAATTCAGCAGAAACTAAAAAAAAAAATTTTAATGATACTTTAAATTTCTTTATTTTAAAAGACATTCTTACTTTTTTCATAAGGAAAGAAAAATATTATAAACCCCCGTAAATTTGAAGGAGACTTGCGCAATAGAGATCTTTGTCCCAAAACTTCCACACAAAATTTAAATGGCGGCGAATTCTTATTTCACTGGTGTGGAAACCAGCATCTTTTGATCCAAGAAAAAAGAGCAGTTTTGAAACGAAAATGTTTGGCTGTCGATAACTGAAATGTTCCTCAGGTGTGTCTTATTTCGATTTTAATAAGATTTTAATTCGATGTTTTTTATTTTTTCTAAATTGAGCGTTTAAAGTTGGCCTGATTTATGAATAACATTTACCGCCAATAAATTTTATTGGCTGACGGAATTAAATTGAATTTGTAAACATTACAGTCAGGAAATTTCTCCAACAGGTTTAATTTTTATATCACCATGATACTTCCAAAAATTAATACACTAATGAGTATTTTGATGTCAATGGGGCAAAAATATAACACCTTGTATGATTTTGTTATGCCATTTAACAAGCCGCAAAAGCACCCATGAGTAAAATACGGAGACGCAAACTTAGTGTGAAGTCGTATCGATGATTATTGAGGATATTATTTCGGTTTGTCTGTTCAGTATTCATATTACTGTGGAAAGTTTATCATTTCTTGAACATGATAGTTTAGTAGGCGACGAGCTAATAATTACAGTTAATTACGGTAATTAACATTTTCGGACCTAGATGTAAGTAACTACTTCTTCTGTAATTATCAGCTCGTTTCTGATTGGTTAATTTTTATGAATTTCGATCCTCTGCAATTATATAAATACATGCTCAACATCATTTTACTTTGCCCGATGATGGGAGAAGGATCTCCCGAAACGTCGCCTACTAAACTATCATGTTCAAGAAATGATAAACTTTTCACAGTAATCGTATAGATGACTTGCTATAAGCTTTATTTAATTTTTTTTCGGCAGGTAAATACTTTTTTTTTAACCAATTAGATCTTCTAAAAAGAATTATTAGCCAATTAAATTGCTTTATTTTGCCTGCTTAAACTCACACAGTAAAAACGCAAATATGCAGTAAACAGTTCTATTAGCAAGAATACTAAAAACAACAACAAATAAATACAAAGAGCAGCGAGCATACACAAAAACAACTAAATATATACAACGATAAATGAGTGAGCATACTACTATATAAAGACAAAGTAGCTAATATAAAGCTGAGTCTATATTACAAATATATACATAGTAGGTATTGCGAATATTTGAATCCAAATGTATGTTGTCGAAATGAGTGAGTCCCATATAGGTGGGCAGGAACCCCAAGCTCTATAGGCTGGTACATCAGGCGTGAGAGAAAACGTGTGAGCGACAGCAGCAGCTGGGCACAAAGGTGACAATGGATTAGCCACCAACGGAACAGTAATAGTACGCTGTCCCAACTGGATGGTTTACTCCAGCGAGCTAGTATCAACAACTGTGAATGGGATAAAAGAAAATCAGACCTAGTAAAGTTGATGCGAGCATTGAAGGCAGCTGACGATGTAGGTAGCAGGTGAGACTTGCGAAATAGGCCAAAAAAGGATACAAGGCAAAAAGCCTAAAAAGAGGCATGCTTACTGGAATTGAGATTTAAACGAGACCGTATACCAAGAAGCAAATTTATGGTAATAGGAAGACGGGGCTGTGGTGGAACACCAAGCATCCGCTTCATACCAGTCAGAACCCAGAAAGGACCCAGTTATCAGAGAGTGGATTATGGAACCCCATCTCCCGGTGCAGAAGTCCAACAAAATTGAGGTACACACAAACTGACTGCGGAAGGAGAAAGCGGGCAAGGTAGGCAGCGTACATACAGAGACTTGATGTATTAGCAGGAACAATTGGGAGGTGCATGAGTTTACAAAATTTATAATATGCAGAGCGATGAGTGTGGTAGCTCTTTTTTGTGATAGCAGAGTAGGTGGCTTCACGAAAAAACAAAACATCAGAGAGCAGGCCATGTTTGAAAGAGGCGAGATCTAGAACAAAAATAAAAGACGTCCTAACGTGCCAACTATATATACTTGAGGCAAGGGATTCTGGGAGAAACCTTCTAGAAGGAGTAGGGCTGACCCACATGGAGTGGAGTACTAGGATACTCAATGGGGGTATGTACATACTGTGGAATTTAAACACTGATAAAAAAGATTTATCAGTCACCAAAAAAATAAAAACAAAAAATTTATTAAGATAGCAAGTCATCTATATGTTTGCCAACATATAGATGACTTGCAACAACACACGATTAAATTTGTACGTTGTGCGTAGTAACACCACCTGCCTTATCCACCCCTCTGAAGACCCTTAAAGGCGCGTAATCACCCTGTGGGCAAATTTTTTAAAGTTGCTTATTTTATTGCTTTTATTACATAAGAAAACATTATCCTGAAAATTTCATTGAAAACTGACACCAGAACATGTTAATGTTTCATAGAAATAACAAACTCACCCCAATTTCTCTTCGCCTACAGAACCGCCATTGCATTTTATTGCACGAATCATGCGATAATAAATGCACGGCAAAATCGATCACATGGTTGCTGGATTCATGTCATAATGAAAAAAATAATGAATGAGGGAGAGCATCTGGAGCTGTGTTTCCATTGTAATGTTTTTATAAATGTATCAACAAAGTTCCGAACATGATAAATCTGATAAATTAATCGAAGTTTCTGTGTTATTCTTTATTATTTAAGGCTACTGTAAAGGAAACAAATTTTTTTTTAGGTTTTTTGCAAAAAATTCATGACATTAGAAAAAAATATTCCCTTTCGAATGACATACAGTACAGTCCAGATGTAAGCGTACGCGTACGCTCAAGTTTCACACCTTTTTCTCGGAGGCGGTAGTTGTTTGTCTTTTGTTCTTATTAATTATCTTGTGAGTCTTGTAAGTTATTAACTTGCGCGTAATAAACAAAAGATTATCGAAGAAAAAATAGCTTATTTTAACTGCGCGTAACTATTGTTAAATAGTGTTAACATAACTATTCCCAATAGCATAATTGCAAATGTTATCAACTCCATCAATGTGACACGAAGAGCCATTGTTTAATATTTTTATTAAACAAAAGTTTTGTGTGGAACTAAATAAACTAGCGAGAAGGCATTGTTGGTTGCGCGGGTTAAATAAAGCTTTTAAGCGATAGAAATTATTATATTTTAACAAAGATTGAAACTTTAACAGCTCTATCTTTTAAGAGATAGAGCTGTTGCGCTGAAAAAAACAAATACAATGTTTTTAACAATAAAATGTAGCGTGATACTATAAAACGTCAAAGGTTATATTTTTAGATTTTTTCTTTCTTCGGTATTAAAATTTATTTTGTTTTCGAAATCTTATCGCGAAGGGAAAAGTCCCGAACGTAGGGTTTTTCCGTTTGCGTTGCTAAACGAAATAACTTTTAAAAGTTTCGCATGTTAAAAAATATATTTCGACGATAAAGAAATATTACTAAAAGTTTTAAAAGTAGCATTAGTTTTTTTAAAATATTTAGATCATTGGATTTGTTGTTTTTTAAAAGAGCTTGTGTTTTTTAAATATATCAGATTAAAATCGCTATAATTAGTTTCGTTGTTAAAAAAATTTAAAGTTCAATGGCCTTCGCGTTTAATTTATTCTCGCGCAGAGTATTGTTTTTAAACAATGTTTCTTGCTATTCCTTTGTTTTTAACACGAAGCAATTATTTTCGCGCAATTTGAAAGGAACTCGCTATCCTATTGTTTTTTTTAATGAAAGCAATTATTTTTGCAAGTTGAGCGTATGCGTACGCTTACATCTGGACCGTACTGTATTTTATATTCCATGAAAATATTTGGAACATCCCTTTTTTCCGGAAAAAAGCCTTTTCAGAGGTATTTTATCCTTCACACCTTCGAGAAAATATGTGCAAAATGAGTTGAGCATATTTTTTGTAAACATACATGACATAAGACTACCGTATAAATATATGCATAATAATATTTTTTAGATAGTTTACTTTCGCCATCGATATATATAAATGTTGTCGTATAAAAATCATTAAAAAAAATCAAAGTTAAGGAGTATGCATATAAGCTTTCTCTTGTAACCCTGACTTCTGTCACACATATTTACATATTCACATAAAGAAAAAGTTCACACTTCCATCTTCTTTCTGCATACTCAGTTCACACATTTTCATAACACCTACAAAAATCTTGTTAGTAAATTTTTGCATACATGCCTTTACGTTTGTGGTCTCTTTTTCCGAAAGCTTCCCATTGGCTCATTGAAATTTTCGGTAATGGAAAGCTGAATAAATTATGCACAAAAGGTTCCCGGATTTTTTTGTATAAATTACTGATTAGCGAATTATGACGATAGAAAGAAAATAATATGCATTTTTTTGAATGATTATATGTAATTACAAATAATTTCATAACAACACAAAAAAAAAACGGGAACCTTTTTTAATTTAATATATGGTGAATAAAATGGTGCAAAAAGGAGAAGTCTGGGACCACGCGTTCGGAAAAAGAAGCCATTTTAAGACGTACAGTGAAAAAAAATGGTGTGTGCTTAATTCATTATATTTTAATTTTGGAAAATTAACATCTCACGAAAATAACACCATCAAAAAAGTATTTCATCAAACATTCAGAAACAAAAAAGAATTTAAAAAAATATAAAAGTATTGATAAATTATAAGGGTTTTTCTGAGACTATTCATTAAGTGAGTTTTTTCCTTTACAGTAACCTTAAACGTTTTAACTTTGCTGACGGACTCATAGCATGGGATCTGGATGTCGGGCTTATAAGGGCTTATATAAGCTTACCCACAAAATTTGATTGCAAACCAAGTTGCAGATCCCAAGTTATTGAGTCGTCAGCAAAAAATAATAGGCCTGAGACGAGCAACAAGTGTCATTTTGGCAAGAAAATTTACCTTTATCAATTATCAATTAACCTTTATAATATCTATGCATTGATAAAGTTTGAATGCACACCCCTTAACGGGTCTAAAATTACTGATGAAAGAAAATGTCCAAATTTGCTATTACTGAAATATGACATCAAAATTCATGCAGCATAATTAAATCTGAAATTCTTGAAATGTGAATATCTTGAGAACGAAAAGAGCTTTTTAAAAAATTTAAAAAGACTTGTTAGCTAACTTTTTAAGCTCTGTAATATAAGTCCAACATCATTTTATACCTCGGGTTACCTTTAAGTGGTGAAAAAATGCTACAAGTTTCCCTTGATGAACCAAATCAAATCATTTTGTCAATGGGCAACGAAGAGTGCAAAAACAATGAATAAGGTGTGCTAGTTTTCTTGGTACCTGTGGTTTACATACAATTAACGGATCTTTGCAAACTGGTGCAAAAGCTACTTACCGGAACTTAAAAAAGTCGATGTCATCAATGTTCCAAATTTTCCATGAAATTCCCTCAAGAGCAAGAGATTATGAAAAAATAGCTGAAGCAAGAAGATCAGATATTCCCTACATGTTTTGTGGAACTCGTTGGGCTGAGAATCAAACGGTAGCAAAGAAATCAAGGGATGTTTGGTCAAAAGTGGTAATTGTGATTGGCTACCAAAGAGTAAACAACCCAGTGGGGGAAAGCCAGGCCAAAACAAATAATAATTACAGGCCCGGTCGGGAAAATTTAACCCCGCGAGCGCTAAATCACTCACGTAAATTAGTCTGGGTGAGCGATCCACGTGCGATCACAAAAGCTCGTGCAAATTAATTTGCGTGAGTGGTCGAAAAGTTTAAAATATGTTATTTCTTGTTTAAATGCCTATTTTAGTGTTAGTCCCTTTCCTCGTTGTTTTATTGTGTTGCACAACGAAAAATGTGTGTTCTTTTTACCGCCATATTAAATATGTTTACTTATGATTTCAGTGTAATAAAAGTTGGCACGGCAAACTATAATTACCAAGGCAGATGGGAAAATAATGGGAATTTCCAGAAGACTAAAAGGAGGGATAATGTTAACAAGACTTGAGTCATTTAAAACAATATTTTTGTTCATGTTCAAGGTCTACTCTGAATCAGAAAATACAACAACGCTGCTGTCATCATCGTCACTGTTGCTGTCTTCGTTATCTGACGACGAAATCGTGGTTACGTCTAACGAGCTAGAGCAGGACTTCTTATGTGGTGGTTCCCATGTTATGCATTTCTTTTTGCGCCGCTTTTCGAGGTATTTTATTACGGCCATTTCTGTAATCTCCTCTCTTTCTTTTTCTGTCCAAATCTTGTTATTCAAATTGATGCACAAAAGATTCTCCATGGTGACGTGGCTCATAGTTAACCTCCTATTGGATAAAAGAAGTGTGAGTAGGCTAAATGCTCTCTCCACCGTAGAGTTTGATGCTGAAAGGCACAAAACTAACTCAGCCAACATGCACAAGTTTGGAAACTCAGTACGTTTGAAGGTTAGCACTGTTTTCCAAACACTTAATGGCTCTTCCCCAGAATGGTTGGCTTTTACAAAGCTTCTTAAAGAACGCCATTCACAAAGAGCCACAACTTCATCATACCCATTAAAATCCAAGGGCTGCTTAAAATGGAAATACATTTCTTTTATTTTATCAAACCCAAAAGATTTATCGTCGGTAGGCCACCTCCTACAATCAAACCATATCATCGACTTTAAAACTGGCTCCTGAAAATCGGCGAATTTCGCTTCCAGTAATTCTTTTAACGAATTGCAGACATCTTTTTTCTTGCCAATGGCGGAATTTACGGAATCTTCATTGAGATATGTAAAATTTTTCAATTCAATGGTGATGCGTTGCTTGTTGGCATTTTCTTTGTGACTGTCGTCACCCTTGTAAAAGGAGGATTTAAGCTGACCGTCTTCCATACGAAAAGATGCTAGATGGCTCACAAGCATCTCTTCATCCATGTCCGCGTGTATCGTGTCGGTAAGATTGTTTAGCGTTTCTTCTATGGCTGGCCAAGCATCATAAGCCATTAAGTGCTCTGCTTCAAATATTTTGGAAGCTGGTGTTATGATCTCCAATACGTCTGCATATGTACAGACTAGACATAAAAACTGATATGAATTAATTTTTTTTAGATATCCTTGAACAGTGGCTCGTGTTTCTGCTCTAGTTTTCGGGTCAGCAACAACATTTTCATAAGCTACTTGAATAGCTGGCCAAATCGCAAGCAACTTCTTGTATGCAGCACGTCTATGACCAATGAATCGAGTACCAGTTAATTTGCTTAGTGTGTGATGCTGGATGTTTAAAGCATGGCAGGCTGCCTTAATCTCAGTTTTGATTTTCCTGGAGTTTTTCAACAAATTGAAGTTACTGATGTAGAATTCATCAACTTGCTGAAACGCTGTTGTTTTAAATGCGTCCTTCACTGCCAGTTCAACGCGATGGTTTGAGCAGTGAATTTTGACTAGCCAAGGTCTTGTTTCAGAAAGTCTTGTCATAAGACCCGACTTTCGGCCAAAATTGACGCTGGCGCCGTCTGAAGTGCAACCAATCATTTTCAGGCGATAATCTTCTGGCTTGAACGGAATGAATCCCTCTTGGTTAAAAATGCCGTCTATACCATTGCGAAGAGACTCCGCATCAGTGCCACCGTACTCGCTCATTTCCAAGAGTGACGCGACAAAATACACTGGTAGGCCTAAAATACAGAAAAGAAATAATTGTAATAATTTTTGTTTGACTTTCGAATAACGTAACTATTGCAAAATGTTCTTACCATTGCGAGTTGTTCGTGTTCGCACCATTTTTTTATCACTACCTGTCTTCCGCGCCTGTGATCCGTCGGTCAAAACTGACATAAAATGTGCACTAGCAAGGAAGATAGCAACCTTTTCTCGAACTGCCTCCGCAATATAACTAATGAATTCTCTTGCACTTTTTCGATCAGAATGCCCTAAAGTAATAAAAATTATTAAAATAAAGTACAAAAATGTAAGAGCAACCTCGCCCCAGATCCCTCATTCATAAGCAAAAAGTTTAAGTACCTTCAATTAAACGAACGCCATTAATTTTCTGCACTTTCACCAACGTTGTAAATTGATTTAATGGTAGGGTAGGATTCATCGCCAATTCGTAAGCAGTTCGAAACAACTTTAAGTATCCGTCTTTTGTGCGTCATATCGTCAATTCCTTTTTGCGAAGATCCTTGAACTAAAATAGGTATACCATCGCCACCTTTCCCTCATTCTAATTCCAAAGCCATTTTATGGCCAGCACCATCATTCAAGTGACGCATAACCTGCATAAAATTAAAATTATAACATACAAGAAACAAACAGTCGTCGATTTTATATGGGACATATGATACCTGAAACTTAGTAACAGAGTTTGTGCCGGCAATAAATGTCTTTACACTACCCTTTAGTCTTGATGCAAGTTCAGTTTTATAGCGAGCACAAATTTTGCACCACACGAAATTCACCATAGTTTTGCCGTCAGCCTCTTTAGTTTTATAACCAATAATGTCCTCTTTACCCCATTTTTTAAATGTAGAAATCTCAACCATATTTCCGACATTTTTTTTTAAACTCATTTTTGCCGAAAAGACGTGTCCTTCTTCTATTCAATAAAATAGGATATTATAAAAGTGAATGTATAACACATGGCCTAAACAGTTTCACCTGTTCCCACTGGAGTAAAAAATTTGAAAGGGACAGCTAAAACAACTTTAACACCTTCATAAAAAATTGAAAGAGTGTTACATTTTTAAAACATAAAAAAATCTGATCTTTTGATTTGTGCCGAAACATTTTTAACGATCGAAACCAAAAGTAGAAAAAAAGAAGTATCGCATGGATAAAAAAAATATGAATAATATTTTATCAAGTGAAGGTATATCAACTTAAAAATTATACGAACCTCTCTACTTAAAAACGTCTTTTTCGAACTTTTTATATATTATTAGTAATCTAAAAAAATTAAAAAGAACGGAAAGATATAAAAGAGTATGGGGACGAAATTGGCTCAGCAAAATATTTAGTTTCGATTCACAGGTACCGTCGATCATATGAATGAAACTTTGATGTCATTACAAGAAAAAGTTAATTTATTTGTAGCAAACAACGCACCTGTTTTTTACAACTAATAAGAAAGTTTTATGTCCCACATGCACGTGCTTGATCTGTAAAATAAAACTAAAAATAATCCAGCCACCGCTGATTAAAGATATCAACAAAAAGTACACTCGCTACACGTTGCATTACGTCTTTAAAAAATCTTTGATAAAGTAGTCTTACGCGAGCGATAAATCGCACGCGTAAATTTTTTGGCGCGTGTATGGGCATGTGCGCGTGCGATCGCACGCGTCTCCTGACCAGGCCTGTAATTACCAGAACTTACAGTACAGTCCAGATGTAAGCGTACGCGTACGCTTAAGTTTCACACCTTTTTCTCAGAGGCAGAAGTTGTTTGTCTTTTGTTCTTATTAATTATCTTGCGAGTCTTGGAAGTCGTTAACTTGCGCGTAATAAGGGATCGTCTCCGAGATCGTTTCAAAAAAAATCGTTTCAAATCGTTTCATTTTTTAATTAGCATAGCATGTGATACGAATTTGAAACGATTTTAAAGTGATGTTTAATTTTTTAAAATCGTTTCAGATCGTATGGAAATCGTTTCACTATTTTGTAAATCGTTTCATTAAAAAATAAAATCGTTTCATAATCGTTTCATAATCGTTTCATGATTGTTTTATTATATTCTTGAAATCGTTTCACATAACCATAATTCGTTTCAAAATCGTATCATTATGATCGTTTCAGTATATTTATTTTAGATCGTTTCAAAATCGTTTCAAGGTGTTTGTTTTACATTCTGTTAACATAAAAGAAATTATTAATCTAATAAAGGTCTCTCCATAAAACCTACGCGCTGTCACATAGGTAAATTTCTACATCGTAAAAAAATCGCGTATATAAAAACATTATTTATAAAGATTTGCTTTCGGAAATTGTTTCAGCATATTTATTTGAGATCGTTTCAGGATGTTTGATTTAAATTTTTTTTTACATAAGAAGAATAAAAGCAATAATTATTAATAGAACTCATTACGTTAGGGCATCATTAGGTTGTATATCGCAGAAGTCGCCGGTGACATGCTTCGAAAATGCTTGTCACCGGCACAGTTTAACATGAAGCAAAACTGTACAGGAGACTCAATTGTTAGAGTCTTCGCAGAACATCTCTTCTCACAAAACCGAGGGCAGGGCTGACTTATTGCCTGCTGTGTCGTGTGGGAGAAAGAACTTCTGGACTTCTTTTCTAATATGATATACAATTTTTTCGATTATTATTACGAATCGAATGGTACCACAGTATTTCAGTAGCCCGAGTGATTTTAGTTAGTGATAATGGCTTAACTTACTAAAAATGATTTTTTTTCTCTGTAAACACCAGCTGTTCATTGACGTCATACCGATTGTGAGTAAAATTGTACCTGTTTCAAAACATGAAATTGTTTAATATGATTTAAGAATGCTGAACGTCGAGAGCGTTTCAAAACATGAAATTGTTTAATATGATTTAAGAATGCTGAACGTCGAGAGCGTGTTTACGTTTTTCGGGGGCACTTGCTTATGAAAAACTTTTTTAACTATCGCTAATATAACGACGTGGGAGAAAAGAAAGAGAATAAATTTTTGCTGAAATATCATAACAAACACTATTTACACACTTTTTATAAAAACATATACAAAAATAACGGTATGTTAATGATTTTATTCGTTCATTACGTTGTTTTCTTTTTCTTCCAACATTTTTTTGACAACAACCCTTCTTTTTATTTGTCTACATTTTGAATTAACAAGTTCGTTTATATTTGTAATGGTTTCAAAATCGTCTTTAAAATTTTTTCTAGCCAGTGAAAGTATTGTTTTTAGTCGATTTGGAGAGAGGGCTGTTTTCTTTATGACTTCTCCATCATAAGTTCTTTTCCCTCCCTCCACGCTGCCATGCGCCAATTCTGGTTCACTTTGCTCACTTGCGCGCTTGTATAATGGAAATCTGGATGAAGCCTTTTTTCCATTGTGTTCCGTTTTGGCGGAACACGAGCATCTACCAAGTTTTTAAATCTCCTGCTCGAAGTTGTTTTTCGAAGTGGCGGTACCATCAGTCTATGGATGGTATTTCTACTTACGGTGATACCCAGTGTACTTTTTACATGACGAACAATGTCCTGTAAAGTTACGCCATTTGTATACATAGTATCGCTTCGACGTCGAAGATGTGCTCCAGCTGAGCTTTGTTCGACATAATTTCTTATGCATGGAACAAGATCGTGGTGATTTATATGCGTGGAACGATTTTTATCTTTGCTTGTCATTTCTAAAAACAAAAGAAAAAGCTGCATAAAAAATTAAAAAAAGGCACACCATTTCTCTTCGCGTTATCAAGATTTCTAAAAGAAAGTCTGAATAAAAAAACAAGAACAAAACGGTGCCGCGTACTGAATTTAAAATAAATCCAAACCTCGATAAAGTTGTTCAACTTTCTCTTCGTCACTATGTTCCGTTTCCGAATCACTGTCGAACATCCAGTCACTATCGTCAGTTTCATAAGTTTCTGAAATATTTTCCATTTTAAAGGAAATTGTTAGTTTTAAGAAAAACTGTTTATTTTTAGTTTTGAAAAACTGTTTTACGATATTTACGATAAAAGATGTTGTTGATGATATCGATGTTGTGTTGATTAAAAGAAAGAGAAACAATAATTTTACATTTATAAGTTTAATTGGTTTTTAATTAGTTCGACATCGTTTCAAAATTCGTTTCAATAACTTCGAAGACTTTTACATCGTATCACAAATAATATTTTGACAATCGTATCAAATCGTTTCAGAATTTTTTCTAATCGTTTCAAAATAGTTTCAAAATCGTTTCACAATCGTTTCACAATCGTTTCATTTTTAACAAAATCGTTTCGCAAATAAAATATGAAACATTTAATTCGTTTCATGATACGATTATGAAATGATGTAAAAAAATTATTGAAACGATTTCCATCGTATGGAAATCGTTTCAATTCGTATCAAAACTGAAACGATCTTGGAGACGATCCCTAAACAAAAGATTATTGAAGAAAAAATAGCTTATTATAACTGCGCATAACTATTGTTAAATAGTGTTAACATAACTATTCCCAATAGCATAATTGCAAATGTTATCAACTCTATCAATTGACACAAAGAGCCATTATTTAATAAGTTTATTAAATAAAAGTTTTGCGTGGAAACTAAATAACCTAGTGAGAAGGCATTGTTGTTTGCGCTGGTTAAATAAAGCTTTTAAGCGATAGAAATTATTATATTTTAACAAAGATTGAAACTTTAATTCTGATAGAAAAGCTTTTTTAGATCGCGTTTTAGAAGTTTAAGAACGAAAAGCAGAGTATTGTTTATAAACAATGTTTCTTGCTATGCTTTTGTTTTTAACACGAAGCAATAATTTTCGCGCAATTTGAAAGGAACTTGCTATCCTATTGTTTTTTTGAATAAAAGCAATTATTTTTGCAAGTTGAGTGTACGCGTATGCTACATCTTAACTGTACTGTAAGAAAACCTGGTATCTTTGAAATTAAAGTTTTTTGAAGAAATCAGTGCTATTTGTAACACATGTTTTTGTTTTCTCCTTAATTATCCTTATTTTTTTATTTCTTTATTCCCGTTCGCAGCAAAATATCCTTAAAGAATGTCAATTTGTCTCCTTAATTCTCCTTAATATCCTAACTTTTGTTCTCATTTTATTAGTGGTCACCCTGGTGAAGACAGCTTCGCCTCGCTAGCCGTCTTACTTTTTGATTATTTTCCTTTGTTCAAACAGTTAGTCGTTTCCTTATGTAGACAGTATCAGATCTAGACAATTAGAATACCTAAATTTTCAGAATTTCTCCTTGCTCTAAATTTAATTATCTCCATAGTGCTTCAACTATATCTTCAACTATCACAATAAGCATTCTCCCCCTGTTGGTTTTTTTTTTGCTTATGATATGCAATAATCCCTGTCGTGGTAATAAAAAAAGAAAAAGCGTGATATGCATTAATTATCATAATTATTAACCACAAGACAATGTTGTGATTTCTTGTTTTGTTTCGTTTTGTTTTGCCTGGTCTCCAAAAACATTGCCGAATAGAATGAAGAGAAAATTATTTTTTTCTTCTGTGTCTTTCCAATAGAAACTCTGGGATAAAATTTCTTTCCATTTTTTGATGCCATGTTTTACAAAGAAAAAACAAGCCAAAGAGAACAGCATAAACAGAGCGTATCATAATGGCCGTATTCTCGAACTCTATCTTAGTGCTTATTTAAAGGTTACCTCCCACGGAAAATTGTTGAGCTCATATGAAAGTTCTTTGAAAGTTCTCTAGAAATCTTTTTATTTTTTTGAAAAAATCTTTATTCGTTCTCAAGTTGTCTTAAAAGTTGCGCTAATTATGCAAAATAATGACGTCATGAGTATGCATTGAGGATAATTATGGTAACTAAATAATAAAATTTATATAAAATGTTTAAAACCCATCAAAGTAAACAGCCAGAAAACATTTTTAACTCTATATGGCTTGTAAAAAATGTTAAATTACCCCCCTTGCAAAGCATACTCATGACATTATGCATAATTAGTGAATTTTCTTAATCCAAATTCTAAAGAACCAATCAAGAATTTCAAAAAAATATTTAAATTCCTAGACAACCTTTCTAGCTCTTTCATATGCATTTACCTTTATTTTTCGCGGGAGATAACCTTTAAAGTTAAGGCTGTTTGTTTACCAACAGTTTTACATGAACATTTTGTGATGGCCCGCTTATTAGACAAGAATAAGAGATCAACAAGATCGTTATGAATGCTATCAATTAACTACAGTGTTATAATAAGTTTGGAAACTGTGATGAGATTTATTTGCAGACACTAAGAATGTTAATTGGAAAAGACTAAATTAGCACCACCATGTGTCGTTTCGCATAATTCTGCAAATGGAATTGTTAAAAGTTAATAAAAACAAGGTGTGTTAGAGATTTGTCTAGAGCACTGTATAATCAACTATCCTAATTTCTTTTAGAATCACTCAAATATAAAGAATGAACAGGACTCCAAATACAAATGTGAATAAACAAGGCAGTACCATAAATCATCATGGGTTAGGTCAACAAACATCATATAATCTTGGGAACCCAAGGTCAGCTGGACCTTATGGAATTGCAAGTCAGATCACAGTATGCAGTTCAAGCACTCCTGTTCAGACAGTTGCTATCACTACCCAAATCAGTAACAGTACTGCTTCATTAATAGGAACTCTAAGTTCTGTCAGTGGATCTGCCACCAGTGCATTTGAAGTTTCAACTCCAAAACCATCAGACATCATGAAACCGGAAAATATCAAAAGCGAAATGGAGGAGCAACCAAACTCACAAGTACTGCGAGATAAAGTACTCCAGTACTATCTTCATACAGTAGAAGATATCAAACATAACTTTAGAGAGAGACTTCAAGAATTGTTTTTTATTCAAAGTGGTGGTAATATGGTGGACTACCCAGCTTGGAAAGTTCGTCCAACTCCTCACCTCTTGTCTTTTATGAATGTATATAGATTGGATGATGATTCCAGCTGGACTGCCTCGAATGCCACCAGCACTTTCTCACCATTAGTAAATGTGCAAACAACCTATAGCACTGCCAGTTCTTCATTGTCTAGTTCAAAGCCTTCAGAAAATTCCAGTAGGAATAACTATGGGGTGTCAAAATCGTCTGTAGAACAATATGGCTTTGTGCAAGGTATGCATGACCATGGTAACAGACATAAAAGTATAAAACACGAACGAAAAACTCTTGATAGTCACAAGTCACATTCCCACAGATCTGGATCGATGTCAGGAAACACACAGGAAGATATTGCTGGGCAAGTTAGACATGAATCTGAAACACTTCATCGGATATCTCAATTGCGGAAAACTGGCCTTTGGTCAGCTAGCAGATTACCAAAAGTGTATGAGCTTCCGCGTAAAAAATGCCAATGGGACTTTCTATTGGAGGAAATGCAATGGCTTGCCACAGATTTTGCCCAAGAAAAAAAATGGAAAAGAAATATGGCAAAAAAGGTAGCTGATTGTTTTTTTAGGCCATCACTTAATTAGGTTACTTTTTTCATTGTTAAAAAGTACTTTTCCATATATTTTGAATAAAGAATTCTTTTTCAGATTTCCCGCTCTGTTTTAAAATTTCATCAAGATCGCTTAATGCAAGGAAAAAGAGTTAAGAAAGACGAAGTTATTCGCATGAAAAGAATTGCAAGTGGTATAGCAAAGGAAGTTAAACAATTTTGGCAACAAATTGAAAAGGTACTGCCTATGAAAATCGCTGCAAATTTCTTTTTCATAAGCATTAAAATAACTTTGTGTACAGATTTGCTAGTAAACTTTTGCTTTATTTGTCTGCATGTTTTACAACATATGATAATAGAAATGGAACTTGTTTTAGTCATAAATTTACTTTAGGTTGCATGTTACAAGCAGCAAAGTCGTCAAGAAGAACAAAGAAGGAAAGCTCTTGATCTGCATTTGAATTTCATTGTGGACCAAACAGAAAAATATTCCTCATGGCTGGTGGAAGGGATGCGTGAATCAACAGTTTCATCACCACTTTCTTCAAAAAATGGTATGCTGTTTTAACTAATTTTAATACTCCTATGCATTATCACCAGTTAAACACTTTTACATGTTCTTAAAGCGTCTATAAATACTGACAGAACAACAAACTCCCTCTAGGAGACTTTTCAGAAAAAAATCCAGTTGCCTAATGGAAAGGTTGGTACCTCTACTTTGAAAAAAAACTGTGCCAGTAAGATTTTTGCATCAAAACAAACCCTTACAGTTTTAACGCCCTGAATTTGGAAAAAAGCAAAGGCATTCGCAGGCAAAAAATCTGTTGTGAATCATATTTCCACCCTCTATAACACAATCCTGGAAAACATTTTTGTGTGTGTTTAATGCTATTCTAATCTATCTAATCTAATCTAACACTTTTGTTTAATATTTTAAATACTTTTAAAAGCACTAAGGTCATTTATGTATTTGTTTAAATGATTGTTATTTTTTCTGTTTTTGATTTCCATAGAGCTTGTAACCAATTCTGTAGTTATTCTAATACGTGTTGTTGCAAAAAGAATAAGCTTGATTATTTTCAATGTTGCCAGTTTCAGATGGTGATGATGAATTTGAACCTGTAGATTCTTCCCGTGTAGAAGATGATGAAGCTACAATATCAGAAGAAGAAGAGAATGAGGACCAGGCAAGTCTTCTATCTTTTTTTGGTAAAAATTGGGAATTAGATTGTAAAAAAAAATTAAACACAGCCTCCAAGACATGATTAAGGTGGCAGTAACCCTTTTAATTGTAAAATTATGCAGAAAGAAATAATGTAATTATTAAAAGAAACAGTAAAGGGAAACAGTGCTTTGGAAAAGTTTTTATTTAATCTTTTGAATTTTTTAAAAAATAATGTAAAGCAAAATAATGTCCATTTTTGAGTACATAGTTCATTTTTTGACGTAATGTGTATCGTAGTCTTTTTTTAACCAAATCACATATCATTTGGAAGCTAAACGAGCTGTGTCTTTCTTCTCCCTACTGTTATATGTACATTATCAATTTATTATGTATCAATATGCCTCTGGGTCAACATATCAAAGTCGCCAGTCACCTGCTGCGTTGGTGCTCTTAGTTTTGTTGATCTACATGCCATCTATGAGTATAATACGGGAAGCGTAATGCAACTATGATGTCACAAGTTTTAAATTGCTCTTATTCTACAAAAATAGATAATAAAAATCATCATGTTTCTGTTATTGTTAATAGTACTGCACTGTGTGAGCTCCAAATTCCAATAGCATTTTCCTATTTTTATATTTTTAGACATGTTTCAGGCCATTTTTAAGAAAACTCTGAAAACTTTTGCAGACATAAGAAAACAAAGATTTGAACGCCTAAACAAATCTGTGCATGTGTGGGAGAGTACGCGCAAGCGATCACACACCTTTCACGAAATGGTCAGATGTTTGGTAAATCAATAGATATATAATGCAAAATATTTTAACTGTTGATATTTTTCTTTTAACAGTGTTTTCCACAGCTACCCAAGAATCTTTCAAAATATATAAAAGCTTATTATTTAAAAAAATACAAGAGAACAAAAAAACTCTGCACACCCTTTCAACCTGGGTAATCCAAAGTTCATTGTTAAACAGAAGCTGATGAAAAATCATGGGGGTTGTAAAAAGTTGAAACTCGTAAAAATCGATTTTTCACTTGCATATAATACATTTTTAACTGGAAATTTCTGTTGACTCAGAAATTTAGATATTAGTCAAAATCATTTTCATGGTTATCAAGGTATATTTTCTCAAGAAATAGTAAAAAAAGGAGTAAATAATGCAATTGTTTGGACAGCTAAAAGGGTTACTGCCACCTTACAGTTTTAATTCACCCCTCAAGACTTTTAATCTCTGTACTATTTTCGCGTTCATCATGTTTTTTTCACTTTTGTTGACAGGGAAAATATGATGATGAGTTGAATGCTTTAAAAGAAGATAGTGAAATACCAATTGAAGATCTTATTGACAAACTTCCAGAAGACATGCTGACAAGGTTAACTGCTCCAAAGGATGACTACTTTTCATCTGATGATGAAAATGAATCTGGATCAGATAACAATAAGGGATCTGGTCATGACTCTGATGCTGCTAGGTAGGTGTAGCACATTTGCTTCAGCTTAGTCTTAGCATAGTCTTTAACCCAATACTAACTGGATAGTAGATGTTTTCATGACGAAAAAGTATACACCAAGCAAAAACTACAAATGTTTTGTTAAACTTGATAAAACCTGAGGCAAACAAATTAACTTTAGTGAAAGACCTTTTTGAAAAGAAAATTATACTAGATATAGAAATCCTGGAGCTTGCGAAAATTAGCATTGTGGCCACGATAGAATGTTTGAATGATTGTTATACATAAAGACCACGATTTTATCGTGGTCTTTATGTATCTACTACGTATCTACTTTTATGTATCTACTACGCTCGTTACACGAACATGATTTCACAAAAATTATTGTTGCTTGATTGCAACAATAATTTTGGTGACAGCATTGCCATTCGATGTTTAGAAAGATTTATATTGCAAACACTCTTAAATTCCAAAGCTGCTAAATTACAGGTGTCTCGACCTGAAATAACATTTTTTAAAACAAACTTAAATGGAAAAGGATCTTACTTTTTTCAGTGTTGAAGAATCTGATAGTGAAGATTATGTTGCAGATGAAGAAATGGAAGATGATGATGAAGGAACAATAGATGTTGAAGAGAGACATAATGATGTTGATCACCAAACAGAGCTGGACGACCTTCAAAAAGAGGGTAACATCACCTTTTTTAGTGGAAATTTTGTCTGTTTATCTTGAGGGTTGGGAAAGGAGAAATGAAGGGGGTAACCTCCCTTTTTATAAAAAGTTTTGGCTGTTTCTCTGGAATTAAGGGAACAGAAATGTAGCAGAGGACATGGTATACCCATCATGGTCATATTTGTCATTGGTTTTGCATTGATTTTTCTGAATTGTTTTATTATTACATTTTATTGTGTGAATGAAGTAAAAGAGAGAAGAAAAAAATAGATCCAGAGTATTTTTATTTTCTCAAGAGAAATGCTTTGTGTATCTTAAATAAAAATCTGAGACATTTACAAAAATCAGGGGAAGAAATTATCATTCATATTTTTTTGCCAGAGTTAAAGTTTATTATATTGGCAGTGTATAAAAACAAATGATTAGATATCATGTTTCTCTACAACATTTAAAAACTGATAACAAATAAATTAACGCAATGAATTTACATTTAATGTGTATTGAAGTACTTTAAATAAATGCACTTCTCCCAAAATGAGATGCATGTGATATTCTTGTCACTGTTGCCTTTTTTTAACCCAAAGCAAAGCTGTGACACATAAACATTGTAGATTGCTTTTTTGTTTGTTTTTTCCTTAATAAAGACATTTATTACGGAAATAAGCGATTTGTTATTATTTGTATTTCAGCCATGGGAATTAATGACGGCATTCGGCAATACCGTCGTAAATGCCTTCGTACTTTGCACTGACAACGGCCGTTTTCGTGACACAAAATCATTGTTAAAAACGTTTTATTATGCTAAGTCCACTATATATAATTGTATAAGAATATTTATATGTTAAGTTAATTTAAAACCAAGAGTAAGTTGAAATAGTTATTTTCTAAAATTTTCCGAATCAATATCGGAAAACACTTCAATTTTTATTACTAACTTCTTGCGAAGAAAAAAATTAAATTAGAATAGAACACCTGGCTTCTTTGTGGAAAACATAACGACAATCACACAAGACGTGCCTTTTTATAAAACATTGTCTAAACATTTAACCCATTCATCAAATATTTTTTAAACAGCAAATATGTTGCATAATAATTTTTCTTCTTGTCACCTGTTATTCTAAAGAAAGAAAACGCTTTTAAATACTTCGATGTTCTGAAACATCAAAAGATACATTGTTATGCAATAATTCATAACATATATCAGGGTTCTAATTAGAAAAGTAAAGTCGGTTCGCAAAAATTTCGGCACTCTGTAACGAAGTAAACCACCATCTAGATGTGGCCTGGGAACACCTTAGTTCAATTACCATTTTTCTATCCCCGTTCTTCGTTATAAGTTTTTTAAAACGCAATCTAAAAAAGCATTTCTATCGCCGTTCTTCGTTCTTAAGTTTTTAAAATGCAACCTAAAAAAGCTTTTCTATCGCCGCATTTCGTTCTTAAATTTTCAAAATGCGATCTAACGAAGCTTTACTATCGCCGTTTTTTGTTCTTAAACTTTTAAAATGCGATCTAAAAACCCTTTATATCGCAATTTTATCAAAAATGGCATTTCGATTCGCGAATTGCGAACTGCTAACTCGAACACTGTGTACACATAATACGTAAAAAGAGTTGTTAACTTTATTTAGACATTTCTTTAGTGTGATTGTTACATGTTGATATTTTTATCATATGTTCATTATCTATTTTTACCACAGGATTTTGTTTAAAAGGGAATATTATAACCTCTTAAAAATTGTTGTTGTACTTCATTCCAGCGATGGCAATTTTTTTGCCGTCGTATTACATTACAACGACAGCAAAAATTTAATTAAAATTGCCATCGCACTAAATTTTAGATTCCTATGGCTGTATTTCGATTTTTGTGTTTATTTTTTCTTGTCGTCAACAGATTAGGCAGATTGCATTGAAGATTTTTTGCTGCAAACATCAAATCAAAATGTTTAGAATATTTTATTAAATAATTAAAATATTATATTAAATATACTTTGTTCAAACCTTTGCCTTTTGATTGTCATTTTAGGAGAATTACCAATCTCAGAACTTTTAAAATTATATGGCAACCCAAATAGTAACATGGAGGCTAGTGGGAATGACAGTGACAATGAAGAATCTGATGTAAGCGACAAAGAAGATGGGGAGAAGGCGAAAGAAGATGAAAAATCTGCAGAAATAGGTAATTCTACATCTCCCTTTTCACTTGACAATAATATAAATTGTTTTGTAAAAAGTGTGTTTATACACCTATTTTTGAGTGGGAGTTTATTGGTTTTTTTTCTTTTGTTTACATGTTTCCTGTAGAATTCTTTAACCCCACACCACCATAGAAACCTTAAATTATGGAAAGTTTATTCCTTAAAAAACTCAGTTTGCTAAAACCATAGAAAGCTGTCAAATTCATAGTTTTTTGTGTTAGAAATATTTTTCTGTTACACTGATATATAAATTCTTTTTTTATAGACACCAAAAAGGAAAGGTCCCCCGGTGAGGCTGAAGATGCAAAAGAAGTAATGTTTTGACAATTTGTAGTTAATGCAACAGAATGTTTTAAATAGTGTCATAATAAGCCTTGATCCTGATAAAATTTGGGGAAAACCCAATTGTTTTAGATATTGGACCAAATTCTTTTGTTGTTTTGTTGGTTATGGTTTCAGTGTACAACTCATTTTTTGTTTACAGAACAATACAAATGCTCCTGATGATCAATTGACCAGTGCAGCAGCAACAGCTGAGAGTCTTCAACCAAGAGGCTTTACTTTGTCAACAACACAGGTAAATTACTTGTGGTTACACAATAAAATGCAATAGAGTAATAAAAATTGTGGAGATTGCAGTGTTTGATTTTGTTCTTTAGGTTAAAACAAAGGTACCATTTTTACTACAACATAAATTGCGAGAATATCAGCATATTGGCTTGGACTGGTTAGTGACAATGTTTAGTAAACAGCTTAATGGTATCTTAGCTGACGAAATGGGGCTTGGTAAGACCATACAAACTATCGCATTACTTGCACATCTAGCTTGTGAAGAGGAATGCTGGGGACCTCATTTAATTGTTGTACCAACAAGTGTAATGTTAAACTGGGAGTTCGAGTTAAAAAAATGGTGCCCTGGCTTTAAAATATTGACCTATTTTGGAACACAGAAAGAGAGAAAGTTAAAGCGAGCGGTAAGTGGTTAGATATTGTTTAATACTGTTGATTTTGTACCTTGATCTAAGTTTTGGAATAAACAGTAGAGGTTTTGAGCATGATCTTACTTTTTATCTGATATTATTGTTTATTTTAATTAACATGAAAACATTGTTATTATGATTTTGTTGGTGCATTACTCCTCTTCCTAGTGATATAAGTACAGTCTGAATGTAATCTACCACGTACACGCTAATATCACACCTTTGCGTGGAGGACGGCAGTCGTTTGTCTTTTGTTATAATTAAATCCCTTAAGGGTTTTGTGAGTTTATATTTCCATGTTAAAAAACAATGTGCTTGCAAAGAAATATCGGAGCAATTATATTTCTTGTATTAGCGAGATGCATTGTGTAAATGTATTGGTAAGCTATTCCCTTAGTATTAGCGTGAAGTAATTAAATAATAAAAATCTTTCAAGTTTTATAATACATTGCGCGAGAATGTATTGTTGATTTAATTACTTAAAAAAGATTCCAGTGTGTTTCATTTAAGAAACATATGACAAGCATTGTTCACAACACTTAAATGACTTGCGCGTTTTTTTATTAAAAGAATACAACTAAGGTTTATTTTTGTAAAACAAATGGTGTATATTCTGAAATACTTGCATACTTTTTTTATTGCCGCTTTTCGTTTATAAACTTTTAAAATGCGATCTAAAAAAACATTTCTATCAGTGCTTTTTGTTTATAAACTTTTAAAAAGTGATCTAAAAAAACATTTCTATCGCTGCTTTTCGTTTATAAACTTTTAAAATGCGATTTAAAAAAACATTTTTATCGCCGCAGACAAATTTAACTTTTCTAGACAAATGATATTTCGTAAAAATACAATTGTGTCCATGACGAAAAATTTTATCGAAGTAACTTTATATTAAAATACTATTTCTAATTCAACTCCGATGACTAATTTTGTAATGGAACGCAAACAACTAAATTTTCATACTTAATTACTGCAATTAAACATTTCAAAAGAGTTCGCGCAAAATAGATTGCTAAAATTGATCTTGCAACCTATTGTGATTAACCAATTGATCGCGTGGGGTCATTGTTTATCAGCGAGACAATTATTTTCTTAAAAAAACAAAAGCTATCGCAATGTTATTGTTCTGTGTAACTATTCATGTGAATTTCGCATCCGCGGTAGATTACATTCAGACTGTACTGTAAAACACTTTCAGCCAATAAGTGTTTATTGGAAAAAGATATTTACAAAATTTATAGAAAGTTTTTATTTTTTACTCCATATAAGCCATACTTTAAGTAAGGCTTATAAGATGTGTCAGTGATTTTCTTCAAAAAGAAAACATTAAAATAAGAAAACATTGGTGATAATCTTTGATAATTACTATTATTGTTTTTATTCTATTGTCTTATTTACTTAAACAACTAAGAAAGTTCTCTTTATGCTAAAAAATAAATTGCATAGACACAAAATAGCATGTGTGGACATTGTTTCATCATTATACCTATCATTGAACAAATGATGAAATGTTATCTTTTTATGTGTATTTAGGGCTGGTCCAAACCTAATGCCTTCCACGTCTGTATCACATCTTATAAGCTGGTTATACAAGACCATCAAGCATTTCGTCGAAGAAAGTGGAAGTACTTTATCCTTGATGAGGTTAGTATAAGGTATTTAGATCTTAAAGCAATGGTATAAAGTTACTTTTCTGTTAGAAAAACTTTTGACAAAAAACTTGTATATATTGATACAATTTTTAATTGTTGGCATGTCTTAATTGTAGGCTCAAAATATAAAGAATTTTAAATCTCAACGCTGGCAAATGCTGCTAAATTTCCACAGTCAACGACGTCTTCTACTAACTGGCACGCCTTTACAAAACAGTTTAATGGAGCTTTGGTCACTCATGCACTTCTTAATGCCCAATATCTTCCAATCCCATCAAGATTTCAAAGAATGGTTCTCCAATCCTCTCACTGGTATGATCGAAGGAAGTAGGGAATACAGTGAAAGTATAATTAAAAGACTTCATACGGTAAGTTTAGCCTTACAAATATTTAAATGTTTTTTTAAAAGAAAACAATGCTACAGAAATTTTTCTAAGCTGTCCAATATATTTTATAATAATCTCAAATTTTAGTTTTTGCTTCGCAAAAAAAAGTAGAAAGTTGAAAAAATGCGAGGGAATCTCTTCACTGATTATAGTAAAGTACAAAAGATGATGGCAACGAAGGTTTTATTGCTAACAATACTTTTTGCAGGTGCTTCGACCTTTTTTGTTACGCCGGTTAAAATGTGAAGTCGAACTGCAAATGCCAAAAAAATACGAACATGTTGTAAAATGTAGACTATCGAAACGACAAAGGTTTCTGTATGATGAATTTATGTCTAGAACAAAGTGAGTATTGTATGTTGTTGATGTTTTTGTTGTTGTTGTTGTTTTTGTTATTAAATTTCACTAAATTAAAACACTGGATGTATTTTTTACAAGCATTAAATTTGTTTAGAACAAAAGAAACACTAGAAGCAGGAAATTTTCTTAGCGTGATCAACATATTAATGCAGCTACGAAAGGTTGGTATTTCCATGCAGTTTTATTTAGAATTTCTGTTTGCCTAATCTAAAACATATATTGTCTGTCTCTTAGGTCTGCAATCATCCTGATTTGTTTGAATTACGTCCTGTCTTTTCACCATATGTCTTAGGGGAACTTCAGTTTGTGACAGCTTCCATCATAAACAATGCAATTTCTTACAATCCTTTAGAGAATATAAGTCTTCCTTCATGGAATTTTTCACTAGCAGATTTAGATTTGACCATGAGTGCATTTCAAGCGCACAGGACAAGCCAGTTAAAAGTAAAAAAGGTTTTAATTGAAGAGTTAAGCAGTAGTTGCAATAAGAGTAAAGAACTTGTCAGTGAAGAATTTCCGACACCTCTTCAGCGTAAATTTCGAACATCTTCATCACAATTTCAACCATTAGCTAACGTATCTGAAGAAGTCTTGACAGCTGTTCCAGAAATGGAGTCAGGACGCAGTTATTTAGATGTAATTAATGTGAATAGTAAAACTTATGGCAGCCAAACTGTGAATGATATATTGTTGAGGCAAATTGAAGACTCAATTGATAGTTCTGATATTGATGTTGTAAATGTTGATGGTGACGATGATGTCCTCTTTCAACCAGCTATGAAAAAGCCAAAAATAGAAATCATTGAAGATGTTTCTGTTAAAGGGAAATTACTGGAAGAATATATTGCAGATGTTGTTTCACCCTTTCATTTGGTAGGTAAAATTTAATTTATTTTCAGTCATTTTGTGCCTAAACATGTAACATTCTATAATTCTGCCTTCTAATGAGCAAATTGAGTATTTTTTTCTTGTTTTAGAAAAGACAATTACTTTTAATTAATATTAAATAATAAAAAAATAAGCCAATTTGTGAGCTGAGATATGTATTTTATATTTTAACATTTTAGTCTGGGCTAAAAGAGAAAGCCAGAAACTATAAAAGCAATCGTTTAGCACACATGGCTGCAATAAATGAGCGTCACTGTGATGCATCACCTGTATATGGTTTGGACCTACACAGAGCTGTCCAGTTGAAACAACATACAAGTAACCGATTTGTTGGAGCTCTACTGCATCAATATCCCCATGATTGTATGTGTAGTCATCTTCAGAGCCTTGTGCTTACTCCAACATGCAGATTGAATCAAAGAAAACCCATAACAGAAAGGTAAAAAAAAATTTTCCAACTTAAATGTTGTGGTTGGCCATGTCATATTTTAGTTTTGTTGATATCAGCTTTAGTTTTCTGATAAGGTGTTCATTGATGTAAGAAATACTTATGCATAATAATTTTTAAAAAAATTATTATGCATCTTTAAATGTGCTTTTGGGTGTGCATTCGTATAAAGCTTGGCATTCTACAGGTTCTAATAATAGTAAACCTAAGTTTTGTTGTGAAGGGGTATGTGCTATAGTACGCCTTTATTATGCCTGCATTATCAATATACCAACATGTGTTGTTCTTATAGATTTTCATTGTACGTTCGCCCAGTGGTAGCACCGGTTATTGCAATGAGATGTAGTCATATGGCTCCATCAAAAGTTCAAGAATCGCAAAATCTTGCCAACACTTTAAACTGTCAGTTAGCCGGAAAAACGGACATCTTGTTGCCATCAATTACACAGTCACTTATTCAGTTTCCTGAAACTCGTTTAGTGCAATACGATTGTGGTAAGTGTGCCTAGGATAAAAACAGTCTTTTTTGTTCTGTTAAAAAATAGGTATAGTGTTTAAATCCTGCTTGACCTTTTTTAAGTTCTAAAAAAATAACCTCTGATCACTATTTCTTGCCAACATAGCTATGATAAAAAACATTTTGATTGTATGTGTTACTTAAATATATTGCATTTAGGTAAACTTCAAGCTCTTGATCAACTACTTAGAGAGCTTAAACATGGTAAACATAGGTACGTCTGTTTGAAATAACGCTTTGTTTTTGCAATTATCTACAGTTTAAAAGAGAGTATTTCTATTATGGTTCTTATTTATTTTGCAGAGTTTTAATCTTCACACAAATGACGAAAATGTTAGATGTTTTAGAGCGCTTTTTAAACTACCATGGATATATTTATCTTCGATTAGATGGAACCACTAAAGTTGAACAAAGACAGGTATTAATGGCTGGTGGCAAGTTGTTATTGTGGTTTCATCAATAAAAACTTGTTTTTGTTATCTTGTTTGCTATAAAGCAGTGGAGTAAATACTTTTTTTTCAGGTTTTAATGGAGAGATTCAACCAAGATAAAAAAATCTTTGTTTTTATTCTCTCCACGAGAAGCGGTGGAATCGGTGTGAACCTTACAGGTGCTGATACAGTTATATTTTATGACAGTGATTGGAATCCAACTATGGATGCACAAGCGCAAGATCGATGTCATAGAATTGGACAAACTCGGGATGTTCATATTTACAGGTAAGTCCCTTATAGTTTCGGTTTGAATTAGAAATATAAAGCCAGTTTGCAAAAATTTGCTGACTCTAGAGCAGAGAACCTCTTTGCAATTGTCTTTGCAAATAGGTGAAACATATGATTGATGAAGAAATTGTGATTTAAATAGTCCAGGGCTGTTTTTTTTTGTTTTTTTTTTTTTGTTTTTGGGATGGGGGGGGGGGGGGGGAACTTCTTCTCTATCTGTAATCTTCCCAATTTTATACAACTGAGACACATCATAAAGCTTATATGATTGATAACAGTCTTGCAACTCACTGAAATCCTATTCCTTATTTTTTTTCTAGACTGATTTGTGACCGTACTGTTGAAGAGAATATATTAAAAAAGGCACACCAAAAAAGGTTGTTAGGAAACATAGCTATAGAAGGGGGAAATTTCACTGCAGCATTTTTTAAACAAGATTCTGTTAAGGACTTGTTTGATATCAATCAAAAGGAAGAAGTTCAAGAGGATAAGCCAATGGTGTTGAAAGATGAAGTAGAAGATACTGCTGAAGAAAGTAATAAAGAAGAAGTAAACAAAGAGCAGAAAATGGAAAATAACAAATATGAAGAGGTAGGTTCTTAACTTTTATATTTGTTATCTTTTATGTTTGTGTTGTTGTTGTTGTTGTTTTTTCTTTGTAATCTAAAAGGTATAGTTTTACTCAAGTTGCAAGCATTTATGTTACAACAGGCTGTCTGTCAAACCCTAAAAACGGTGAAATCAGACCAGGCGACCTTTAAAAACCTTGAAATCAGACTAGGTGACCTTGAAAACCTTAAAATCAAACCAGGTGACTAATGTTTGTAAAAAAACCTTAAAAATCTTAAAATATGAATACTTAACAATTTCTATCTGGTCATGAAACATTGATTCATAATAACATATTGATTTTACACTTTTCAAATAATAACTTTGAACACTGCCATGTTGGAGTATTTTTCCCCTTATTGCATACCTAGTTATTTTTTTGTGTACTTTAAACATAGAAATATCACAGACATTATAGTAAAAAAAACTTCAACAAAGGATCACTTTTTTCTGCTCACTGTTCAGGTGCTTTCAAAAGCAGAGGAAGAAGAAGATGTGAAAGCTGCACAAACTGCAAAAGCTGAACAAGAATCTGAACTTCTGGAGTTCAACGAAAATGTACCTTATGCTGAAGTATGTCAATTTTTACTGATGTGTTAGTAAAGAGTATCATGATGCAATATATTACTAAAAGACTAAATATTTTTGCTAAAAAACTGTTTCTTTTACCTTAGGCTGGAAAAAAAGAAGAGTCCAAGGTTGAAAAGGCTCTTGCAACGCTAGAATCAGAGGTGGCCTATTCTCAGAATTTTTAACTACAGATATTGTAGCCTTAAAAATACAAAAAGCTGTCAAGTTAGGTGTGCCCTAATGAAATAAATAGTACAGAAACTGCATTTGTTTTTTTTAGTTAAAACCTATTGAACTGTTTGCACTGCGGTTTATGGAAAGTACCAACACCTTCTTGGTAGAAGACGAAGTGGAAGAGGCTGCGAAAATGCTTCAACAGAAAAAGAAAGACTGGGAACTTGACCATTTACAATCTCTAAAAGAAGCAGAGGAGCGCAAAAATGCAGAAGAAGAAGACGACATGTTCTTTACGTATGTCCGTGATGAAACTTATGCCAAGGTGAATGATAAAACAAAGGGTTCAAGAACTATATCTAAATCTAATAAATCCAACTATACAGACTTGCATGTTGAGGTTCTTAGCAGCCCCAAGGAACCTGAAAGTAACTGCACTTCACCACAATTTCAATTAAGATTACAGCCATTGATTTTAAAATTAGGCGATGATAAGATAGCCCAAATAAAAAAGACTGCTAGGGAAGCAATTGATGCTAAAAATACAGCTCCAGTTAACAGTAGAGTTAAAAAAATTACTCTTAAGCAGCCTGTAAAAACAGCTGCAAGTATGAAGAACTTAAATGAGAAAAAAACTTTGCCAAGTACTAAAAATACTGTTGGTAAAACAATAACAACTAGGAAAAGTGGAAAATCCACTGCTCCCATACACCTGACTGAAAAGGATGCTTCTGTAGAATCTGAAACAAGAAGCATAGCCACCACTCAGAAATTAGCTGCAACATCTCCCACTGATCATTTGCCTCTGCCATCCCGAACACGCAATAACAATGCTGTTACGCTAAAGGATTTTATGTCGACTCTACCGAGGGACACCTCGTCACAACTCCGACCCTTGGCAAATAAAAGAATAAATTCTGTCACCGAAAATAAACTCTCTAATGTGGAAAACCGTCCACAGCTTAAACCTTTGACAAACATTTCCTCGGCAGCTTCTAGTCCTATTGCTTCTCCTGGAAGTAGTGATGGAAGCAGTGATGTTCGTCGAAGCTCACGCACACCACGTCCAAAATTTGTAGAAGATGATTGGTTTTTGTTCAGTTAAATAGAATAATATCTTTGTGCAATACATATTTATACAAAATAGGATAATTGTTTTTTATCCGTTTAAATTATGTCTCAAAATTTTTATACCAATAATACAAGCTATCAAAAAAGTTTTAAATTGTGTTGTTTTGTGTATTGGATGGCAAGAGGTAGCTTTTCGTTAAAAACAGTGCATCGTTGTTTCATTTGTGATTTTTTTTTCATTGAAGGGAGCGTTACAACTATATTCTTTATACCATTACCTTTTGCCATACCAAGATTAACAACACAATGAAGACATTGCACTGTATGACTAGAAGCTGCCTGTTGACAATAGAAATCCCGAGAGTTTGATTTTGAAGAAAGACATGAACTGTTAATTCTTTCTTCAGAGTTGCTTTCAAATATCCCTTGGGTCAAAAGATTTAATTTGTGTCGCTATATCTAAGAAACTTACACCCTTCCTAATTGTTTCACCTGCTACTGGCTGGTAGTGGTACCTCTCTGTTTATTTTTTAAGTCTGGCATTCAAAAACGAGGTGTAAACAACAGTCTCTGATAAGAAAAGTGAGAAGCATAAGTAGGGTCTACCTAGAATTGAACCAACCTACCTAAATTGTGGAGACAAGATTTTTCTACGAGATCTTCACATTTTTTTATTTTATTTTGTGGCAGTTGGGTCCTAGGAAACATATAAAGGTGTATGTGCATATGCATCATAAAGCAAGTGAGTAAAAAGTGTTAACATTTCAAAATCTATTCATCAATCCAATCGTTTGTAAACAGTGAGCAGAAAATAAATTTACAAGAAGGAAGGCCAATAAGATTTTTTTTAAAAAAATAAATTAGTCAGTTGTTGAAAGTGAATTTGGAATATTTTTCTTTACTAAGGTCGTTTTTTCAGGCGAAGGAAAGTTTATCTTCTGGTTTGCGTGTCACCTAAAGAGTAGATGCAACATTAAATTGATGAAAAGTAAATTGAGGCTATTCTACATTACGTTTTGGAATTTAAATAACAGACTTAGGATCTTAGATTATTTGACTAAAACCAAACTCTTAAGTTCTAAGTGTACTAACGTGTCAGCATGACTCTTTTTCCATATATTTCCTCACTTCGTGGGACGTAGATTATTCTGTAATTCCGGCATGTTGAAATGTGCTACTAGCCCATTCTAAACGCTAGTATGAAACCTACTTATGTACAAAAGATTGTTGAGTTTTTGCCTCTTTGAAAAATACACCAAAAACTGTTTTGAATATTGGTGTGTAATTGTTCAAAGTTTTTTGATCTCGTAAATCTTTCATTTTTTAATCATTTTTTTATGAAAATCTGGGCCCCTTTGCTTTGATTGGTTAGAATTAGGAGGTGGCCAGTTAGTTTTTCTTGTTTATTGTTGTTGTTGATATTCTGATTCCAACTAACGAGGAAGAGAAAGATGCACTAGAATTGGACTAAAAAGCATATATACATTGCAAAAAGGTAGGACATGCTAACCAGAATATCAACTTCAGATTTAAAATATTGCAAGCCAATACTTATAACACTTGCATTTTTTTTTCACTCTATTTTAGCATTTTGTAGATGAGTATACTGGTGTCTTTATGCCGGTGAGTTTTTTTTTATAGTGAATGTGGTTTGCAATTTGGTAAACATTTTTGTGAACAGTCGATATACTTCACCTTCCTTCTGTACTATGACTAAGCTGTTTTTAAAGCTGTCTTTAAAAGAAATTACTACTAGATGAATCAGACTGGACATGGTGTCTGTCAGGACAGGGGAAGATAAGAAAATTTCAAAAATCAGAAAAAGTTAGTGAAATTTCTAGGGAATCAAGAGGAAAACTTATAGCACAGAAATGAACAGGCAAATCAATTTTGTAAATGTTGAGTTCAGTGAAGATAGTTTAGTTGGTTGCAAGCTGGAAAAAAGCATCAATGGTATCAGAAAAATCTAATCCTAAAATTCTGGCAGACAAAATGTGGGAGTGAAAGACTTAACTCTAATAAAGGTTGCAATTTCTGCATTTTTCTTCATGCTAGATATGGACACCTCCAACACCACCAAGAGATGGTGAAACAGACTATGTTACTGATCACTGCTTAGCATTTTTGTATGAAACAGGAACTATACCTGAAAACCATTTGCCTCCCACTCATTACCTAAAGTAAGTCATCGCACAGTTTTAAAATTAAATATGGTAGATTAATTAAAACTTGTAATTTTTTTGAGTTAAAATGGTAACTGCAGTTGTGACACACACAAAATGCGGTAAATAAAGGACAGGTGGAATTTATCCAAGGACCACCTAGTTTCTAAATATTTCTTAATAAGCGTAAAGGTTGAGTGTGCTCTGTGTGGTTAATTGTATCTAAGCTCATGTAAGCCAATGTATTAAAAATCATACCGTGAAAAGACTTTGGTTTTATTCAAAACCTGATTACAATCGTGATTTGAGGTTCCAGTACGTCTAATTAATATATTGTGTGTATTGTTATACAGGAAAGGTGGAATGGATTTATATGCGATGAAGCGGAACACAAACCGAACACACTATTTAAGTGTTTTTAAAAAAAAAAGGTAGGTCTTATGCTACAGGTAAAGATAGGTCTTATGCTATCAATTTAACTTCCTGATTAAACGATACAAGTTGGAGTTTTCTCCTTGTATATTTAAAGGCCCACATCCAGGCTACCTATTTTTTTACAGTTCTATGGTATTTACAGGGTCGTGTTACCTTTGAAATTGTTACAACACATTTCCAAAATAGTAGCCGTCATCTGTCTGTCTCTATCCAAAATTGTACCGCAGTAGCAAGTCACCTGAAATGCGGTATTTAAAGGCTGGACGTAGTGGTGGATTATCCACGGGCCACCGACTAGTTATTTATATTGTGTCTGAAAAAATAAGTAGAAAAAACGAGTCGAAATATATCTGCTGAACTCTGGTTTTTAGGTAATACTAACATGGACATTTATTCATCAGGATATAGAATTAAAAAAATTAAATTTTCAAACCAAGGACACCATGTAATATTATATCATGGACCAAATATTACTAAACATTTATTCTTGTTTATTTTTGAAAAGGGGTATTTTTATTTCGTGGAACAGTAGTATTGGTAGTATACTTTTTATATAGACATCGTTTATCCAAATTCAAATCGATTTTTGATAAGAAGGCACTAGAGTTGCTGAACAAGAACAAGTTGAAGAAAAGTCAGAAGCTAAAACAAAAAGCAATGACAGTACCAATTGTTCCATCTTCAGTCACGACCAGACCAGATTACTCGCAGGTAAGTCACTTGTTGCATAAACTTAACAATTTGAATATATGTTTTCACCACACTGTTATTGTATTCTGATGCATTAAAGAAAAGGTCATGACTATCACTTTACTTAGCAGATTTACGATAAAAGTATATATTAAGCTGAATGTCATCGCTTAAAATTCTTTTTGTTGCAGCAAGGACCTGATTGGTTAATCAATGAAGACTGGGCACTACTACAGGTTTGTCTACATCTAAGGACTAGTGCTTGCCTTTATCGTGTAAGGTGATGTGAATCACAAACAACTATGTCGGACCGCCAACACCATGGTATTTTCTGTGTATTATTGATTTTTAATGATGACAGGGTGTCATACGTGGAAAACCTTAAAATCATAGCAGGTTACCTTGAAAACCTTAAACTATAAATTTTTCCAAAAAAATAAAATGCGTAGTTATAAAACATTGCCTTGTATTGTTTAAATGTTGAGCACATGACCTTATTGTGTATTTTCTTCTGTCTTCGTGCTTTGGAACCTTAAAATGTTGCCAACCATTAAGAATACCCTAAAATACTGATAAAAACCTTAAAAATCTAGAAATTTCTACAAGAAAGTTTGTTAACAATGTGATTTGTGTTTAGGCTGTCAATACCATGTCTGAGTTACCGTTGGATTTCCAGAACGAACCAGTTCACAGCAAACTAGCAAACTGGGATTTAGCTGCAGATATTGTGAACAGTATGAGCAGAGTTCGCAGATCAGCTAGACAGGTTAGACATTAACTGGACTTGTGTTAATTTTAATATTTTATATTTACATGTGATGTTTATGTTTTCCTTTTAGTGTCGTGACAGATACCAAAATGTGATATTGCTTCGAGAGGAAGGGAAAGTAAGTAATGCTACTTTGTTATTTGTTACTTTTTTTGTTTAACATATCCAGAAATCACACCTTGATTAAACCTTTAAAAAACTATCTATCTCATGTGAAACATTTCGGTTCTGTGTAGCTTCTTGACAATGAAACCAGTACCTTATTGCATATGATATCCTTTGAGATATTGGTTATTTACCGCTATCTTCGAATAAAAAACTTCTAAGTACATTTCGTTTAAGCTTTTAACAACCCCGCAAACAGACTCTACTGACGTGAAGTTAAAGAAGAATAAGAAAGCCATACAACAGCTGCAGCCGCCGAAGGTTCGTAAAAATGATTGGGGAACCATCATTTAGCGCCATAATTTGTAATAATAAACAAAACTCCAACTTAATTTTGAAATACGACTTATCACTAAGTAATGCTTTGTAAATAACTCTTCTTTGCACCTGACTATTAGACTGTTGATTTAGACTGCTGCACCGCTTCATCCTCAACAAAAAACACATCCACAGTTTAACCAGGACCATGGTAAAAGCGTTCTTAATATGCACTATTCGAAGTTCGATTCGGTAAAAAAAGCATCGTTGAAACGTAAACCAACTATAAAACAACCGTATGTGATTTAGCTGTTCTTATGTTGCTGTTACTCGCCTTTTGTTAGTATGAGAAGATAGTTATCATAACTGATATAAATTTTACTTTGTCTTTACTTTTGTCTTGATATCCTAATAAAAGATGTTTAGCATTGTGTACTCAATGTTCGTGCTTGTGTATTTATTTATTTTTTGCTTTCTTTTGTTTTTTAGAAATGCCGGTAAATTTCAAGGTTCCAGGTTAGTATACTTGCTACTAAGTTTGTTGGAATGAGTGCTTTTGGAAACACATTTACATTTTTAATTCTTCATTTTCGCACTGTTATTGAAAGCACGACTGTGCATGTCTAGAGAGTATTTTTCAAGCAAGTAGAATTTGTTTTAGGCATGCCCAGGTATTGGCCACAAATGGTATTTCGACAGATAAAACGTTAAATCCAAGAGAACTTGCTAATATGCGTGCAGATAGAATCGCGAATGAAAAGAAGCAAGCTGCAGCGGTATGATGACGATGTTTTGGGAATTGATACGTCTTTGTGTGATGAATGTTTAAGTTACAGTGTTATTGGTTTTAGGCTCAACAACTCCAGCAGCACCAAACTTCAACTGCCAGTACCAACACTAATTCACAAACACATTCTACATCATCGTTGTCTGGTAGATCGAGTCAATCTGCTAACAACTCTGTGGCAACAGTGAGTTCATCTGTTGTCTTTGGTACTGGTAACTAGATTGCTGTTGTTTACATGAACTAATAGATTGTTTCTTCTCTCGCAGAACGCTCAGGCAGCAAAGGGCGTGACAGTTGGTATTGTCCAAGCCTCAAACACCCCAGGAAGTATTCGAGGTTTGTGTTTGTTTTTGTTGTTACAGCTGCAGTATTGTTGATTGTACTGTAAAGTAACAGTGCTTTAGTGAATTTGACATTTAAACTAGGTCATTGTATAAACATGGGAAGGTACTCTTTGTGTCTTTCTTGATTACTTAAAAAATTTAATTTACTTGTTCATAAGAAAACATTGTCAAATCGCGCAAATGCAGATTCAACTTGGAACAGAACTGGATTTATTTACATTTTTGTATTACTGTGTCGCTATGTTTTTGTAGGCAACTTGGTGTTCACGTCTGCGGGTGGCGCGAGCACGCTGGTTGTCAATCCATCTGGCGTTTCTACAGCAAACTCCGGCCTAAGTACTACTGCTGCATCATTTGCTGCCATTAACCGAAAGATGCAGAACGTAGCACAAAATGTGGTCTCTATGGGACAGGTAGCCGCGGTAGGTGATTCTTAAGGTTTTTAAGACCTTTTGTTTTTTAATTTTTTTTGCCACGGACGTCATAAGACCATACTACTTCACTATTCATGTCTTTTCAGTCAGAAAAACAATGGAAAAGTAAAAAGCTAGAACGAAATTGATTTTAAAAAGACCCGGCAATGTTTAAAAAAAAAATTCTGTTACAGGGTACTACCGCGGCAAGAATATTAAACGCACAAACAGGTCAGTCCACCCAAATTATACCTGGCTTGGTACAATCGAAGACTGCAACTAGTGGCACATCTGTGGCTGTAAGTGCCACAACATCAAATGTAATAGCTCCCAACCTTGTGGCTCAAGTGCAGAGGGGTGCAACAATAGCTGGCACAGTTGGAAGCCCTGGTAAGCACTTACTATAAATAATTCCTACGTTGACAAGGGTGGCCACTACGCTTGTTAATTTCTAGAAATGGAATATAATATACTCGGGAGGAAAAGAACTCCTGCAAAGTTACTAAAATGAAATCTCTTGAAGATTATTTTTCTGAATTAGTTTATTTGTTTCGGTCTCTGATTTTAGTCAGGTTTCTTTTTTTCTTTCTGTTTTTAGAGTCAGATTACTTCTGGAATAAGGTCAGAAAACTCCTGGTACACTCCTAGAATTTACTTTTTGAAAATGAGTAGCCATTCTGCTATTGCTAGCAATAGTTCATTCTCAAGTGTCAAACATTCTGCGTAATTCAAAATAGTACAGATGGTTGAACGACTGAGATTTTCTAATGTCGAAAAACACTACCTTTTAAGGGGAACTTTTGTCAATTTTCAGGGGATTCCCCGGGTCGTTGTTTTTTTGGGAGAAAAGCAATAAAATCAAAATACTAAGAATGTGTTTTGGCAAGTTTTTATGAATGTATTTAAAACATCTCCTAAGATCGTATACAACCTCTCCTAAGATCGTATACAACCTCTCCTAAGATCGTATACAACCTCGCCATTCATATGATTTTTTTTTTCAGGAAGTCTAATAACAACTCAACCATTCATACAGGGTAAAGCCCTAACCCAACAACAGATCGCTATATTACGTCAAAAAGCAGCTCAACAACAGCAGCAGCAACAACTTCAAAAGATACAACAGCAACAACGCATTCAACAACAAAAGCAGCAGCAACTTAAACTGATACAACAACAATCAACTCAACAAGCACAAATACAGCAAGCCAATCAAACCAACAAACAAGTTCAGCCAACTATAGTTGCTACCAGCAACCAACTAGGTAAATTATTTTTTTTATTAAAAGATGGTCGTTCTGGCATGGTTAACGATTTCCTCACATTTCCTTGAAAAAGCTTTATAAAAGCAGGCACAGAAGGCGATTCTGAGAGCGATCTAAGCGCATTTTTTTTATACATAATTTCTGTTGAAAAACATTTTAATAAATTGGATACCCTATGAAACTTTACTTTACTTTATTCCCTTTTCTTAAACACCCTTCTAAACATTTTAGGCAGTCTTACAGTTCAAACGATGAAAGCACCCGTCACTTTGCGAGGTTCAGTTCCGCAGCAAATTATGACCCAGCCACTCACTGCAGCTCAGCATCAACAACTTCTGCAGCAAGCACTTAAGAAGCAGCAAATGCAGCAGTTGCATCGAGGGTCGTTGACATCCAACTCTCAAATTCAACAAATCTTAGCTGGACAGAAACTCACAGAGCGTCAACTACGTCAATTGCAGGAACAACAAAGACATTCAGTGCAACAGCAGCAACAGCAACAGAAATTTCAGCAGCAAGTTACTGCCACTATCGTGACTCAACCAAAAGCACAGCTTGTGATGACACAGGTCAGTGAGCTTACTGAGAAACTGTAGCAACATTTTGTTGTTCTGCCTAGAAACTCTCTTGTTTTGTTTTTTGCTGGCAAACAAGAACGCCTTGACTTTTTGCACTTTGAGATTATATTAATGGTCTGATATTTTGTAGGTTAAACAAGGGCAGGGAAGTCAATCCTTGAAGACAGCTGGTCAACAAATTCAAGTTCAACCACAGGGATCACTGCCACATCAAATCTTGCTGCGTCCTACTCTTACCCAAGGTATGTATCCATCCAAGCATGTAAATCGTTTTATAATTCATACTCTGACAAGACGAATGGTAAACTACGTGAGCTCTTTTGGTTTGTTTTGCAGGTCTTCCTCAACAAATCCAACTGCGAGCAATGATCAGTCAACAATCTCCACAACAGATTCAGCGAGTAAGTGCTGGTCAAACGATGCAACCTATGCAGGCTCAGGTGAACTTACAGACGGGTACCGTTGTCATGCAGCCACAGCAAGTTTCAACTCAACAGTTAACTTCAGCGCAGGTACAAGTTGTGTCGTCACTCGCGCAACAACAACAACGCAACAACATTCAGGCCGCTGTACAAAAGCAAATCCAGCAACAACAACAACAACAACAATCCAAAATGGCAGCTACTGGCGCGGCCAACGCATCTACGTCCGCCAAACCTACACAGGTGCGTCAAGTTGCAGATATTTTCCTCGAACCACGTCTTCGTCTTTTTTATTTATGGCTTTCAACTAAGTAGAAAATGCAAACATAACTTTTGCGTAGACGCTTCTTTAAAGGGGCGTTTATTTACCAGCTATATACACTACAAACGTTACGCACACTGAGCGTACTTTATAATTTTCCCCAGCATTAGTTTTTGCAGTAGCTAAAGTTTCGGTTGTTACTTCGTTTTCAGGTGCAACTCCAACTTCAGCAGAACAGTCAACTTTCGCAACAGCTGCAACGCCAACAAGTGCTATCAGCAACACCCGCTCAATTATCACAGGTTAAAGCTTTCGTGTCTCAAGCTCAACTTCAAGCTTCACTTAGTCGATCAAATTCGCCTGTTGGCGCAGCTGTTTCAAACCAATCCAGTGCGTCCACATCCGCTGCTCAAACGACAAGTTCACCGCTAACCACTTCAATTCAGCTGCAAGCCCAGCAGGTTAGTGTCGGAATACATCGTTTCAGTTCTAGGTGGTTAGTATTGGAATGCATTGTTTTACTCCTATGTTAAGCCACTAAAAGTATGCCTTTTAATAATTTGTGAAAGTCGATATCTAAATGCGTGTGTTTTTAGGTGAGTCAGCAAATGAGAAATCCTCAACTTGTACAGGTCCAATTGAAAACATCAGAATCATCGGCGACGTCGCCTTCGCAACAACAACAGTTGAAACAACAACAGCTAAAACAACAATTGCAGCAACTTCAAGCACAGGCCGTAAAACAGCAACTTCGTCAGTCGCTACCAATCGTTGTCTCTCAAACTACACCAATCGTAAAGCAACAAGCAACGCCTCGCATAGCAACTCCAACTGTCGTCACGGAAACGGCGAATGTAAAACCGTCAAGTACGTCACATGTGGAAGTCGAGACCTTAGGTGCTGAGACAGAGTTGTCGACTGATGATGGTCAAGATAAAGGTGACGATGTCATGGCAGGATTACGTGGAATGCGTACACGAAGCCACAAGCCTTCGTAAACATTTTATTTCTTTTAATTCTATATCACCATAAATTTTAAATAAAGTATTGATATATTAATCGCCCGTTGCCTATGCTAATTTAGTGTGAAAGTGAATGTCGTAGTGTTGTATAATTGGAATATAATTTATTGCTTTACCAATCTTTGTTGCTTTTGTTTTTGTTTGTTTTTTAACTAAATCGATTTATGTCTTTCTACTAGCCAGAAAAGAGTTCTAAGGCAGTTCAGCTTGCGAATAATACTTGCGAATTTTATTAATTGAACGCTTTCCATTTGGAGATCTTGTTATTTGGCTTCGGGGAAACAGAAAAAACAACCACGTGTATAACTTGACATAAGTCGATGTGACAGGAAAAACTAAGTCAGTTTTTATTTTCAAATTTTTCGTTTGTAAAGAACAAGCCCCTGATTTGACTTGCATTAATCTCTTGTTGTCGTTTTCATGAAAGTCCTTATCAAAAGCGTGATTTTTTTAAGCCACTTCGTCTTAGGCTTCTTTTGCAAATACGTTAGCGACCTTCGAGAAATGTAAGGACCGCCGTCATGGGACTGCGAATTCGCTGGCAAAATGTATCTCAGCATGCGCAGTTTTGTTTGTTTCGATTTTGCTTCCAAAAATTTGCTTCACCGTACACATTTAAGTAGAAACGTGCCTTAAGAAAAATCAAATATTTTCTTGAACCTTTTTTTCAAATTTCCAAAAGTTTTGATCCAGTTTGCAACTTAATATTAATCCAATAAAAAAAAGCCCAGGAAGCGAGTATTAAAAGGCGATTATTTCCCGGCGATCAATCTGTGATCGGGAAACTCCCAAAATAATGATATGCAAACTCTCCTGTAGGGAAAATAAAATTTCATAGCTCTATTGTAACTTTTGTCGATTAGTCAGCAATCTCGTCCCCAGGCCTTTCCTACGCCTATGATATCCTGTTATCATACTATCATAGGCATGGAATTATTGGCGCGTGGCCTTGTGGTTATGGAGTTCGCTTCGTAATCACAAGATCCGTGGTTCGGTCCACAGCGCAGGCATGTTTAGCAAGTGTCTTTACCACAGCCCTACTAGCCATGATGGAGCCTTCTGATGGGAAGCGCGTTTCGCAGAAAAGAGCGGAAATGTAGTTTCTTTTGTGTTCCGAAAAATATGTAATAATAAGTCCTGTCGCATGCGCCATGAACCGGTTTAAAGAGGAAGTTTGTGTCAAAAGTCGACAACAAGCAGTAATATCTTTCTGTGATGCTGGCTTTGTGTGAAAGAATGCCTTATTTCAAATCTCCGCACCGGGTTTGAAACAACAACCCGGAATAGAAAAAATGACAAATACTTGTCAATCAAAGACCTGAGAAAGTGTACGTTTTTAAACATTACAAAAGTTACTCTTCGTCGCCATATTCACTGCGTGAAAATAAATCGCGAATATCGCTTTCGTTTTTGCTTTTCGTGAGAAATTTGTCTCGGTTTGCCTCGATTAAAAAACATAACCCAAACAAGTTGCTTTTCCGAAGAGGCGGGAGCGTTTTCAGATCACTATTCTGTATTCTAGTATTTTCCTACTCAATCATCAGTTAAAATGCCAAGAAATAAGAATAAAGCTCGAATACCTTCAGCCTGGAAGAAGTATTCAATATCTGGTAAACCTATTGGTAACACTCAAATTATTTGTATCAAAACGCCTGTTACGATAAAGCACTTAACACCAGAAGAACTCTTGTCGTATATAAGCAAAGCTCATGGTTGTAAACTTGGCCTTATTATAGATCTAACTGACACAAATAAATATTATAACCCTCAAGAATTTGTTGCTTTAAATATTGTCCATTATAAGATCCAATGTAAAGGTATGCAGTTGCCTTCGGAAGATATCGTAGAACATTTTAATACCATTGTTTCTCGTTTTGTTAAGGAACACCATTATAGTAAAAAACATGTTGCAGTGCACTGCTTAACTGGTGTAAACAGGACAGGTTATTTAGTTTGTCGTTATCTCATGGATGTTTTAAAATGGGATGCTGTAAAAGCTATTAATACTTTTCAAAATGCTCGTGGTCATAATTTAGAACATGAAAATCTAATAAATGCACTTATTCATCACAAGATTCCTCCTGACGAAAATTCAGAAAAGAAGAAATGTATTTTAATGTAGTTTGTAGCATAGTTTGTCAGTATTGATGATCTTATTATACTTGTGAGGGGTAATCAACAGTTTGGTTCTGTCTCCACAAAGATTGCTAATATGGACTTTTTCATGAGGTATTTTAATGTATTACATTATTACATTATGATACAAAATAAAAAAATAGCATGTTTTTAGTGTGGGTGGGGGAGGGAATCACGAGTTTATTGTCCAATTTGCTTTTAATGGAGACAAAACCTAATTGTCTACGGCCCCAGTTTACTTGATTATTTTTAACCATATTAATTTCTACTGTATTTTACTTAAAGTCCCAAATAGCTACTAATTTTTTTACAATTTTTTGACTATTAAAAAAATAGTGAATTTATTTGTTCACTGTTTAAGCTCTTTTGACATATAAGCAAAAACAAAGCTTGATACTGCTTACTGAAAGTAATGTTTTGAACATTATAAATCTCTGTATATGTGTGTAAATGGCCAAATAATAAAGTCACTGAATCCCCTAAATTGTAGGATACTGCAATACACTGTTTCATAATAGTGACAGGTAATGTTGAAGAATAAAGCTCAACCTTTATGTGGCATTATTGAGATTTTCAGCAATATAAACTTCAGCCACAGCATGGCTACTTTTTCTATAAAACAACATTTCTCTGATTGTAGTAGCCATACATTTTTTGTATAAATATATAATTTTCCTGACTGATTATCCAGTGTGTGTTATGTTTTATTTTATAGAACTTTTATAAAATATTTTTTTGTTTCTAGTATGTGATGTATAGCTAAAGCATGATAAATAACAGTGATTAAGGTTTTTAGAAATATGAAGGTACATGGGCTATTCTCTGCTTCAATAATATTTTCGTGGGAAAGGAACACACCAAAACAAACCACAAAGAAAATTTTCTGTAGGTAATTTCCTTTTATTTTAATGCACACTTTGCAGAAACTAATACATTGCGATGCAATTTGCACAAAATCACCTGCTTAGCTGATTAATTTCTACCTGTTGTCTACATACAGAACAAACAAAAGGTTGAAATGGGTCAGATTCAAGTAATTATTTTACAAGTGGTTATACCTATTTATTTCCTAAAACATTGTGAGGTTTCCTGAAAAGGTTTCCAACTTACTCACACAAGTTTGTGTATATCTTTAACATAATGAAAAGAGGTTGCCCTTACGACTAAGAAAAATTTTTATATATTCATATAGACAAGGAGAATAGTTATTCTACTTGTCTATATGAATATAAAAAAAATTGATTTTTCTAAAGAAAATTAGTCAGGAAAAGGTTTATCTAAATTCGATACATGTTTTAGACTTTAGAAAAAAATGATTGGTGCATACAAATTACTTATTCTAACTGGAATCTTTATTCATGTACTGGGATGTGTATGCTTTTATTTTGGATTTCTACCTTCAAATGCTTCAGCTAGCAAAACTTTTAGTGACAGAAAACATGTGCATAATGTACCTGCAAAATATACTCATCTTGTTGTCATGGTAATTGATGCATTAAGAACTGATTTTGTTTTTGGTGAGGGAAGGTGGTCATCTTATATGGCATTCACAAGAAAGAAAATATTTCACAATAAAACTTACAGGTAAACTTCTATTTTATAGTTTTCTGTTATCAGTAAAAAGAAATGATGATATATATTTTGATGAGACACACTTATTAATCGAGAATATTGTATTATGGCACATTTTTAGTATACAACATTATACGCATGGAACGCAATTTGTAAATTTGGGGAATGGATCGGGATGCCGGGTAAGAAAATAATTAAGTAAGGCAGGACAGATAACGCATGCTGCTAGTAATCATAACAAGGTAATCACACCAAAATGCTTGCCCAAGGCAAAGAGGGTAATTTCCTAAGAGTATGAACGTTTTGGTTGCCCCTTATGGTGTCTTCTGCACCCAATAAACATGCGTTATCAATAATCGTGAGCTAAAGGTGGAATGCACATGCTGGTCCAGTAGTAGCAGTAAAACCTTCACAACTCTCGTAGCCAAATGGTTGTATAAGGAAACCGTGTGGCTAGAGCAACAGTGCAGCCACAGTGATCAGTGATCGCATGACCACCCATCGACGACTGGGTGATGTGAGCCAATCCAAAAGCTTGATCGTATGCTTGCAGTGCTGGACTAGTGCGTGAAAAGAAGTGCCAGTGGTTGGAAGCAATCATATTCGGCAAGTGTCATCCGGTTTGGCAGCACATAAACATAGTTAGTTCAAGTAAATAGATGGTCTTGTCTTTTGAAAACATTGTTGATTTAACCCTATTTATACTAAGGTGAACAATTTTCAAAATCCTATTTTAGGAGTTGCCATGGCAACAGTGTTGCTAAATATTGTTCAAGAGAAAAAAAAATTTAAAATCATTCACCTTCTGCTTTGTCCCAAATAGTATATGAACCATTTTACAAACTAAATTTATTCATCAATCAACCAATCTTTTTGATTCATTATGGTTGGTGGTTAAAACGCATATTTTAAAAAATGATATCATAGCGAAATGTATCTCTGCCAATCATTATCTTGTATGTTATACTATGTTCCAATCAAGTTTCAGCAACAAGCCATCAGTGTTACTAAGGTGGTTAAATCTACCCTGTAAAAGGATATTTGGTATTAAGAAATCAAGAATGGTATATGTGCTTAAAAATATAATCCACAAAAATATACATTTTAATATTTAAAAAGACAATTCTATACATAGTCTTATTTATTTTGTTCAGTTACCAAGCAAGAACGAAACCACCAACAGTTACAATGCCTAGAATAAAGGTAAAGTATTATTATACATGTTTATCCAATATAATGTTTGTTTCATGTAATGATATGTGAACATTTAATTTTTCAATTTTCAATTTTTCAAACATCCATATTTACACAGACTTAGGCAACTAAAAAAATGGGCAGAAAGTTTTGTGTTAACTGGCTGGCACGAAAACATTTTTCCTTGAAGTTTTTATCTCAATCAAAACAATAATCACATTGCTTCTTTGTTGCTTTTTTAAAACAAATCATCATCATCATCATTCTCGGCTTAACGTCCGTTTTCCATGCTAGCATGGGTTGGACGGGGTATATTAATGACCCTCTTCCAATCTGATCTAGACTGTGTTAGATCTAAACTCAACTTCCTCTGTATCAAGTCTTTCCTTATAACCTCCTGCCAAGTCTTTCTCGATCTGCCTCTGGGCTTTGCCCCAGGAACTATCAAGTCTCTACACTTTCTTACCCAATTATCCTCAAAATATACAAAAGAAATATTCAGGCTAAGTTTGTTCGAACTTTTTTTAGGCATTTACTTCTGGTTCAATCTCTGGCTTTAGTGACATATTTTTAAACATTGCGTCACCAGAGTTTAAAGAAGATAACTTTGTGACACAGATGCACAAAGCTGGCATGAAAATGTTGTTTTTTGGGGATGAAACATGGTTGAAATTATTTCCATATCAATTTGAAAGATTTGACGGGACAAATTCCTTTTTCGTGACAGACTATACTGAGGTAAAAACTTCGATACTTTTAGTTTTAATGATTGTTGCACGCGAGTTTAATAACGTTGTTTTTATACAGTGTAATTAAAGGTTCCCTCCGACGTTTTAATGATGCTACCTAATAATGTTCTATTCATATAAGTATTAAAGAAAATAACATTCGTTTTTTACAGAAAAGTTTAGTACAGCAAATAATTGTAAATAAACTTTCAAATTTTGAGCTACCTCGCTTCATGCGGCTTTATCATGCTCACGCTTCTTCTCGAACTTTGAAATTCATAATGGCTGCATAATTGACGTCACAAGGACCAAAGAATTATAGGATACCTCACGGTGATATATTCTACTGACTAATTCGTGTTTAGAATGCCTTGTTGATATGTTTCGAAGTATTAAATATTTATGAGATATAGAAGATTCATTAGCGCTAGAAAAAATTTTTGTTGTTTGCTTAATGCAGAATTATTTGTTTTCTTTTAAAAGCAACACGTTTGTTAAGTACTGTAATCTTCGGATGAGTCGGAATCAAAATGTTCTAACGTTGTACTTGGCTTCCAGTTTAAACCTAAACGTAGGGGGGGGGGGGGTTTATCGGACTCATCGTGGGTTACATATGACTGTGATAGCGATGGGGAAATAGCAGAGTTAGGATTAACCTTGACGCTACGTCGTGGTGTAAATGCAACAATTGTCGTCAAATGAGCACTGAAACTGAATGTTTTTGCTGTCACGAACTGGAATCAAGTCACATATATATAACCTACAAGGTGTGTACTTTTTAGCGGGATATACGTTTTTTCACAAAAAATTCACACACAAAATTCACGTAAGATGAATACTCATCTTCTGTAAAAGACCACACGCTTTTGCGAAAACATTGTTGTAGAACCAGCAACTCGCAATTAACCACCAGCTTTAATTAACAAAGACACACGTCAATACTGATTGTGATATACAAACCATGTCGACTTTGCGCATAATCACGCCTTGCAAACTCGCCAACAGTTCTTTATGAAACAGTACTGGCACTACTTTTAAAATCTCTCGATAAAACACCATCTTAGCACAAATGTGCTAACTGACACCTTCGTGCCTAGTGCTATTTACAAATTTGCGTTGAAAAATAATAAATACTCAACTGCATAACCTTGACTGTAATAAATCTAATTAACTTACATTTTTGCTTTATGCTTTGAGAACAAAAGCCCACTAAATCACCTGGCATTGTAGGGAAAACAAAAAGACTGTTTGTCAGTGGTAGAAAACAACAGAGTAAAAACACACCAAAATCCCTCGATGCAATAATGGACTTCGAATTGGAGGATATGAATATAACGGACTTCACGTTTCAAAATGAAGTACTATAGACGCCTCCTCTAAACACACCATCTACATCAACAAAAACAACAACCTCAACAACAATGGTAACCAACAAAATAGAACCTGTACAACCGCCATTGATAAATAATACTGGACCTGGCAACAACCTTGGCAATTCGACAACAAAACCTAAAGGTGGAAATATCGAACGTTCCATTTCAATGTCGACTTCAAAGGTTTCATCAACAACCAACCTTGAAGCACAAAAAAAGTACAATAAATCCACAAACAAATACCATCATTGACATAAACTGTTTTGTTATAAGCATAACTTTCTTTATATAAGAGCAACTTTCTTCCCCCATTACCAACTCTATTATAAAAGGAAAACTTGATATACACCGTTATAAAACACAACATCACAATACATTTAATGCAAAGATACTGGGAACTAACTTGTTCCGTCATTTTAAGAGGAAGTGTAACGAACAAAGGTACCGTTAATTCTAAAACACAAAATAAAACAACGTCGTGACATGAGCTACAATATGCCAACTCTCTCAAAAAGAAAAGAAATCCATATCACCATAGCAACTATTGTACTCATGATATGAAAAAAATATATTTACAATTGGTCGAATCGAACGACATTTAGTAACGGTCTGTTACCACAGCCATCCAACACCTTAGACTTGACACCTAAACTATTTTTCAAAGCAACTAAAATTCATATTACCATAGCAACATTATGCACCACCATTGTGCCTTAAAATATCAAACATATACTGTAGAACAGCCTGTTGACACAAATTTTCAACAAAACGTAACGCATGGACACCTTTAGCTGTGTCCAACTCTGAAATTAGCCTAAATTGTGTTTTACTTATAAAAGAGACCTGAGTACAAAGTTGCAACCGGTCTCTTAAATTAATCATAACCCATATCGCTATGGCAACAACTAATACTCACATTGCGCTTTTTTGAAAAAGACGAACAACAGTCGACAACGGCCCGTTTAAACGGCCCTTCAACTATATATGGCTGCACATGTCTTAAAATCGACCTCTTTTCACTCAAGTAGCTGTTGTAGCAAGACATACATACGCAAAATATACATACACATCATGAATCAAAACGATCCTTTGAATTTGTTTCAGTTGCACGACAATGAGAACGGTAAGTTAAAAAAAGAAAATTGTTCTTACTAACTGATGAGAATACCTAAACAAAGGTATGGCCCACTATCACGAGGAGTTATTGATTAGTCCGTGCTAGGACGGGGCCGAAAACTCCAATGACGGTAGAAATCAACTGATCTCATTATTCAGTTAGTTTTTTAAAAAGAACGAAACACAAATTGCCAATATCAACACTTATATATTGGTAGATAACCAGAGCAAACTACAACAACATGTTCGCTCAAACAAACTTAAACTAAACCAATTTGATTGTTCAATGTACGATGGGGAAAGCAAGAGGGAATAACACACTGATTTTCACACATAACACACTGATTATCTCATTACTAAGTTAGTATTTTTTAAAAGAACGAAACACAAATTGCCAATATCAACACTTATATATTTTTAGATAACCAGAGCAAACTACAACAACGTGTTCGCTCGAATAAACTAAAACTAAACCAATTTGATCGTTCAATGTACGATGGGGAAAGCGAGAGGGAATAACACACTGATTTTCACACACACGAAGCGTGTTTTTAATGCTGCAATAATGGCGGTCGAAGCACAAGGTTTTATGAAAACATGGAATAAGCAAATCGTGTTTATGCTTTTATTTTGCAAGTAAATCATTAAATAATACTTTTTTCTATAATGTTTTAATGGTTCCTTTCGATTAAGATGAACTTGTTATAACGTCGGAGGTAACCTTTAAACAATGGTTGTCTCCAAGCATTCAGGCATGACATTGCTGTTTGCTGTTACCTTTTTAGAGAAGAAACTTTGATGTGAAGAAAATTTAACAAAATTGGCAAATTCTGAAAAAATATACTAAATTAAATCCATGCTGAATTTAATATATTTGACCATTTGCCAAATTTAATCCATTTGAAGTTATAATAATAGCCTTATTCAGGCCATTCCTTGAGACGAGTGCGATCGCACACGCACTCGCCCGCACACTCGTAAAAAAAGTTACGAGTGCTTTTTATCACACTCGTGAATTTTTTCGTTTTCTAAAATATTATAGAGCGATGAAAAAGGCTATTACGCTGATTACTCTTCGTGATTGATTTTGTTTGAAAGATATTTTCTTATGTTTTCATACTCACTTTGATAATTGTACCTTTATTTAAAAAAACAAGTGCTCACATGCTTTTTTCTTTTCATATTGATCCCACTCACTTGCTACATTTTATTTTGAAACAATGACTGACTTGTTCTACAGTAATCCCTTGTGACGTATTTCACCTGTTCTATCTGATAAAATGTTTGTATTCGAAAAAAACAACAACTTCATTCCGATGTTGAATTATCATGAAAGCAAAGATAAAGCGAGTTGAACTTTCAACATTTAAATCATATGGACAAGAAGAAGTTATAGGACATAAAACAGAAGAAATAAATAATAAGACATACATAACTTTTATGTGGTGCAAATTATGTGCAAAATTATTATTACTAGAAAAGAACATTATCTTTTTAACTTTTTTTGAACAGCAGGAAAAAAGGTATTTAAATGTATTTTTATACTTTCACCACCAGGTAGCTAAAGATTAAAATACCTTCTGGTGGCCCGCAAATATAAAAACGAAAGAAACTGTTTTTAAACAAATAATTGTTTGTACACAAGGAGAGTATGACGTGAATATTAGACCAAAATAAATACTAAAAAAAGTTGTTTAATAAAACAAAATTTTGTTCATACACAATGAGAGGGCACAAAAGTATATCGTATTAAAAAGAAGTCTGGAAGTTTTCTCTCCAACAAGACACGGCAGGCAATAAGTCAGCCCTGCCCTCGGTTCTGTGAGGAGAGATGTTCTGCGAAGACTATCAATTGAGTCTTCTGTACAGTTTGCTTCATGTTGAACTGTGCCCGTGATAAGCATTTTCGACGCATGTCACCGGCGACTTCTGCGATATACAACCTAATGATGACCTTCAGTTCGTAAAGAGCACGTGCTCAACGTACTTCCTAATGAGTTCATCTCGAAACATAGAAAGCCAGTTAGCAGTGAACTATTAACTTAACGAAGTACACCATCGGGTAGGTAGGTCAATGGGACTTGTACTCCATTTCCAAATCAGCTGAAATGTATCTCACGTCGGCATTTTTATTGCCGACGCAAAACAATCTAATTTTAGGGGCGTTATGCAGCTTAAAAAACATAACGTTCTGGTAAACAAAAAATAGTGAAGTGTGAATCACACTTGCAAATATTCACATCGCACTAGTAAATTTTGCTTACGAGTGCGATTTTTCGCACACCATAGCACTCGTAATTTTTTTAGCGGGTGCTTTTTGTAGCTCTGGCATAGTTTTATTCAAGACATGGCCTGCTTATTATGTCTTTCTGTTTAAAATGGTTTCCCTGCAGCTTTATTTCAAACCCCTGTCTGAGTAATTTCATTACTTGATGTTTACAGGCATGAAAAAGATCTATTAGAAGAAGATATATTAATACACATATTCTGTCTCTCTCTATTTTATAGTCATATATAAGAAGAATTGGCTACTGACTAGTTCCTTTAAAAATCGAAAATAATTTTAATGAAGCGAATTTTGAGAGCAATGCTTTCGTCAGAAATTGATGATGAATAAACACGACATATTGCATTTTACATGTTAACGAGTAAAACACGAGTTAAACCAAGCCAATAAGAAAGTTTTTTGATTTCCCAAATTAAAACCACGCCAAATTTCTTCTTTTAAGGTATATCAGGCTTCCCGCAAATGCTGGAATAGATGGGAAATTGCTCTCTTTCTGTATGTCTGATAGAACCTTGGAAAGTAATACATGTTTTTTAGAAATCACTGCTTAGATTGCTGGAAACTGCTTAGATTGCTGGAAAACAAATTGTAACAAATTTTATGTGGAGATGAAATCTCTGCTGCATAATCCCACGCAATTTTAAAAACCTTTACCAAGAACTTTGATTAGTATGCTGGTAATTGAACCAAAGGATCAAATTGGAGTTTTACAACAATTTTCTGGCAAAGTTCAAATTTTTTTCAAAACTCACGAAAATTGTTAATTTTTTTTTCTTGTAAAGATTTCTGTAGGATAAAGTACAAATATCCTTTTTAACTTGGGTTAGATGACTTTTTTTAATTTTTTACATGAACATTTCAGGTGGATGATAACATAACAAGGCATATAGAAAAAGAATTCAAACAGACAGATTGGAATGTAACGGTAATGCATTATTTAGGACTGGATCATATTGGACATCTAGCTGGCCCATCGAGCCCGTTAGTTGGACCAAAGTTAACTGAAATGGATCGAATTATAGAGCTGATTTTTAATAAGCTAGTATACCGGGACAAGAACTTGGGTACTCAGAGCTTGCTGTTGATTTGTGGTGATCATGGAATGAGTGATGCGGGAAGTCATGGTGGTTCATCCCTGCAAGAGATATTGACGCCTGCTATTTTTATAGACACTAAAGCAGGTATACAATTTAACAAAAATGATATGGAAAGTGTTTATCTCCTGATGCTGCTTTTTACTCTATTTTTTGCTTGTTAAAATAAGTGGAAAAAAATCCACCACTGAGAGTGTGGTTATAGGTGTACAACGTGAAACTCATTCTGGCAAGAAATTTCATGCATGTGTTAGTTGAAACATCTGTATAACGTCATGTCGGATTCATGTCGGCATGAATTTTATATGGGTACATGTAACCGGCACTTTCACTTCAATGCTAGCATGAGTTACATGTCACCTACATCTAATAACTTCACTGTTTTCAAGATGTTATGCTTTGTTTTCCATGCACCGATGGTTCAATCTTTAGGGTTTACAGCCAACCTTGAAATCAGAGAGTTGCCAGGCGGATAACATTCAGAAAATCTTTTAGTTTATATGACTGTAACGTAATTGTAAAAAATTGATTAACAGTAACCTCTACTTGATTTTTTTTAATTTTAAAATTTTTATCACCTTGCTGATGTAATTTACAGGGTTTAATTACTTTCTCCAGCTTGAGTATGCTGATGACTGAGAAATTGGATTTGTCAGAGTGTGAAAACTGACTCAGAAACCATTCTTAGTACTATACATTGAGCATTAATCTACACGTAAACTTTGTGATTTTTATAGCCGATTATATACTTACTAAAATGTTTGTAAAAGTCGAAATCGCAAAAATAAATGGTCACCAACCTTTTGAATGATAAGAAGACCATTTTAAAAAGTTCTTACTTTTTATTTTTGGGTGTTTTCTTGTACTCTCACAAGTAGATGAGGAAATCGAACGATCACCTTGGTTAACGTTTTTTATAAACGTTTTTTTATTCCACTTGAGCATTCCATAAAAAATAATATACAGAAACATAGATGGGTCTATATCCGGTGAAGGCTTGTACACGAAGGGACTATATATGAGGACTTACCAAAAAGTTGTATAAGAGACTTCCCCAAATCAGAACTGATGTTTAGACTTAATTTCCATAGGATTCGGGATCTTTCTGGATTTATATTATAGCTGTGAATTAAAAACAGTTGAGATGATTTTTATTTAGGGGTTCATTTTACCAACAAGACTATAGAGCAGGTTGATTTTGCATCAAATCTTGCTGTTTTGTTTGGTCTTCAAGTCCCGTTGTCAAGGTAACGCGTTTATTTGTTTGTTTGTGTTATGTTCCAAGCCTAAAGATATCGCTGATTGTCTCGCCTAATGTCAGGGAATGTCTTTGTATCTGAGGAGCGGAGAGGACATGGGAAGAGGATTTCTGTCTTTTTCTGGAGTTCGTATTTTTAGGTGTATTTTTTACCATTATTCAGTGTGTCAAAAATCATTTTTTAGAGAAAAAACAAAACTTTGAAAATAAATATTTATGATAAAAAACGTAAACGTGTCACAATATTTGTTTACTTTATTGAGAGATTTTTGCGAAAGCTATTTCAGGTATCTCGCTAAAATAATTCCCATAGAAATTTTTTTTGGCCTAAACCGAGAAAATAACTCCCCGCTAAAATTTGTTACCTTCTATTAATGATGCAGGTACACTGATTTGTTTTGATGTGGTGCTTTCAGTCCAAATATACTACACGTTTAAAGGATGATGCGAAATCATTCAATTTGGAGATCTGCTATAAATTCTTAACTAGATGAAAAACCGAAAAAAGGCTAATTTGTAAAATTAAATTCCCGCGAAATATCAGAATCAACCTGAGAGAAATCATAAAACATCACAGGATGTCACAGAAACTTCGCATCCCTTTATTCGTTTTTTAGTGTTGGTCGACCTATACCGCTGTTGGATACCTTATACAGCAAAAAAGAACTTGTTAAAATTAATCAGCATTTTGCTTGTCAACTACACTCCATGGCGGAGGATATAGTATCGAAGACGCTATTATCGCAATTGCTTGCTCTATGTCATGGTAACACACACTCTGCGGAAGAGATATTACGCCTTACTACCGAGCATTTGCAAAGTTTAAGTCCAGAATATAAGATTGAGTTGATGGTTACTGGTATATGCTTGATGATATTAGGATGCTTCACTTTATTTTATATCTTGGTTGCCGCCATGCCAGCCACCAATTCATTAGTGGAATTGATTGATGTAAACAAAGAAGGCGAAACGGCGAGTTTAAAAAACAAAATGGCGGTCCAAGTTGTGAATATATACCAAATAGTATGGGTATGTTTGTTTCTTGTTAGCATGTTTTCGAGCAGTTTTATAGAAGAAGAACACTATATTTGGTATTACTTTGTTACCAGCTTCTTTTTGCTGTTGTTACTGCTAACCGAACGTTCAGAGTCAGCAGTACTTTTGCTTCTGTTAACGTTACTCCGTGTAGCTCGCGCATGGAACCGCACTGGCGTTAAATGGATAGGTTTGGCGGATTTAGGCGACTGGTTTTTCGAAAGAAATATAAACTATTTTGTGTTTGTTTACATGACGCTATATGTGACTGTGTATGGTTTCTACATGTACACGGAAAGATGGTCGGGAAAAGTAGCGCTGACGTCAGCCTTTTTGTTGCTGACTGTGCAGAAGTTATGTTCAAATAATAGGTTTGAAGTATTACCGAAAGATTCTGTAACTGCGTTATATTTGTCTCGCTTAGTATATTTAAATGTTGGTGTTATGGCCTTGTTATACCAGCTTTCATACGTGCAACAGTTAAAAAGTGTTGTGGTGGTGTTGAACATGTTATTGTTGAGATGGGAAAACATTCCTTGGTTTTGTACTATCATTTTTATTGAGTTGGTGATCATACAAAAATGTTTAAAATGGTAAGTCAAGTAATATATTTTAACAATGCTATTAGTGAAATTAACCTTGTACCTCGGTAAATATTTTTACCATTTTTTTATCCGACTTTTTTAACCCACTCTATTATCCGACTTCTCTATCCGACTTCTCCATCCGACTTCTCCATCCGACTTCTCCATCCCACTTTTTTATCCGAAATCTTTATCCGACCTGTCATCGCATGTTTTAGTTAAAAACTCGCGGATTTTTTTAGAGAAACTTTCGCAAATCCATAATTTAAATAAAAATTCGCAAAAAAAACTTTCGTGGTATCTTAAATTACTAAATTTTCGCAAGATAAACATTCGTGATTTGTGATTTAATGTTATCGATTTGCACGATCAGAGAAATAATTTTTGACATGGAAACAAACTTTCTACAGAAGAAAAAAGCTATAAAAAAGCAATGCAGTTTTTTGTGTCAAATGAGTTTGTCTAAAAAATGGGGAAAAGTCATTCCAGAGACTATTTATGGATTAATTTTTTCTGACTTTATAAGTTTGAAGCATCGTCGCCTTGTCCTACAGTAATTTGGCAAACACGAGGTCTTGTAACGGTGAGCAATTAGCATCACGTTAATTTTATGTTTGTTTAATAAAATCATGCTTCGCTAATTCCTTTGATTTTTTTTATGGCCTGGGGTGGATCAGGCCTTAGGGTGAAAGTGTCGGATTAAGGTGACATTAAAAAATTCCATTTGTGTTACAATCTACCTTATTACAACTCTTCATCGCCAACGATGTAAATTTACGAATCACTAGAACAACTTTTGGGGTTCTGAATTTCTTTTGACCATAAAGCACGCAATAATAATTTGTCGCGATACGCGTTTTAAAAGTCAAACTTTCTCTGAAATAAAAAATTTGAGCACCCAACGCCAAATTTCTCATCGTGTACGACAAACTGTGACTGTCAAAGAAGACTATATTATCCAAAATACTACTTCTTATGTTGTGTGTTAAAAATGGTATCTAATGCTCAGTATGTTTTGCACTTTGCAGGCAAACGTGTATTTTCAGTAAATACCAAGTGTTTTGGTTATTTCATTCGATGTCCAAGTTCACCTACTTCTCACAAGGTAACTCGAACAGTTTGACAACTGTCGACATATCCACTGGAATAATTGGTTTTGACGAATACTATCCAGTGACGGCTAATTTGATTACGTTATTTGCCACTTACGGAGGAGAGTGGTTCTGGTTTGCAAGCTTCCACGATTTTGTGCATTCAACAAGGTACGGTCAAGTATTGAACTAACTTCTTCAGCCGTTTTCATTTCCGTTTTTGAATCGTTTTTTTGGAAGTTAAGTTTGATATACAGCCATTAGGGGATGGTTTGGTAAATTTGAATTCATGTCTAAGCTTTGATGATGCCTCGCTACTGCTTCGCGAGCACAATATGTGCTTTTAGTTAACTTGAAAAGACCTAAATCCAATTATTCCCTTCATAATTTTTACATTCCAGTTGCGAAAGGTTATGCCCACGAAATGAAGTATTTTGCAAAAGTTTTGACTTCGAAAGCAATCTCCAACAACTCCATATAGATGGAATATAATTGTAGGCACGTCGAAAAATCCACGGCGACATTTCGTGCACCCAAAGAATGAACTGGAGGTTTACTCTGCTGACGTATGCTCTTTTTTTAGGATCACGTCAGATATGACGACTCAAATTGCTGTCGTGTCGGTATTATTTCAATCAATTGAAGAAAGCATATACTGTCTGTTGATTTACACTGAACGATATCATTTGTTTATATGGAGTGTGTTCTCTCCGAGGTTTTTGTATATGCTGGCGTACACAGCTAACATTATGTCGGTAACTGTTTTGTATATTATTAAAAAAGAGCTGATATAATTTTTTACTTCTGCTCGAATATATTTTGCATTTCCTCGTGTGTACGAAGCATTTGGCTGGTGAAAAGTGCAATTATTTGTACGTGTTTACGCAAAAAATCTTTTTTCAAATGAATGAGCTCTTTGAGATAAACCTCGAAGAGCTCTGGGGACGAGAATGATGCGTTCACCTGAAGGAAAGTTGTTTAAATTGTTTCTTTCATTCAGTTGTGTAAAAAATCTTAGCGCATTATATTCATTCTAAAAACAACAAAATCCCGAACCCTTACCCTCTTACCCTCTTAATTTTCTTTTCTACTTTTGATTGGCGAAAAAAAACGCCGATAATCCGGCGGGGCCCAAACTGATGGAAAATAACCTTTTGGGTGCTTTTTAATTGTGGAGAGGCAAGCGAAGAATGAAATGGATATTGTCGAGGTAGTTGCAGAACCGAGATGAAGGGTTTTTGGAGGAGTTTTTTATTTCATCTATTCTTCAGCATTTTTACCCTCGCTGTCTTAAATCGTTCCCGTCAGAATATCATTGACTTGAGGATAGGTGAGAAAGTGACATCTGCCTTTGTGCATATGGCTTTGAACTTCGTGACTTATTCGCTAGGGAATTTCATCCAGTTGAGCGCTTAATCAATGTTTTACGGTATCCGTTTAGCTAATAGAAAACATGTTATAGCCGCACTCTCTTTCTAGATAATAACGAAACACATTTATGAATGAATAAATGTTGGTATTTTCAGGAAAGGTTGGTAATTTCAACCTCGTTCCCAGCACAAAAGGGCTCATATTGGAAACGAACTTTTTAAAAAAAAAAAGTTAGTCAATCTATTGTTTCATCTAGGTCCGTAAAGTTAATTACTTTAATCCTCCAATCAACTAATAAATAGCCATTAACCAATTAATTATTAACCCCGTTAATGGATGACAGCTGTAGCCGTTGAAACGTAGCCTAAAATAAAATAAAATACCTTGTTCATGACATAATAATATTTATATTATCCAAATAGATTATGTACTGTTTTATTATGTTTTTCCTGGATGAACGAAATTGCTTGTATTGCTGTCTTCCAAGCCTAATAAACTCTGCTAAAAAATTATTATTATTGATTTCCATCGCCGTTGTGCGGGGCGGAATCTTTAAAATCGTCTGATGGGAGATAGATAGAGAGAGAGACAGCACAAAGTCCTTTTTTGCGAAAGCCAATGAACATGCTTTATTTTAATCTCTGTCAATTAAATGACCAATCTGAACAGAGAGTGTACTCTTCGTGTGGCCAGAACATTCCGTGTGCGGTCATGACTAAAAGTGCTTACATTTTGTTGGTCGCCCCTTGCTGGTCTCTTTTTTTGGTCGTGGTAGCGTTATTGATGGGGAGCTAAGCACTATTTTTTAAACTCGTGTATTTTATCAGGTAAGAATTATTTTATATATAGCTAAGTGAGAAAGGTGTACTGGCTAGCTATCTCAATTTTTGGTACTGACTTGGATCTCCTTTTGATTGGTGCTGACATACCCCTTTTGATAGTCATGGAATTAATTACTTGCTAGCTAGCTATAGAGCTAGCTACACAAAATAGTGCTTTGATTAGAGTGCCTTTTTTTCTTAAACAGCAAGCAACAAAAAACCTTTATCCTGTCTTGCGTAGTTCTTCCATGACTGGACACTCAACTCCAGTTCTTATGGGAAAAAGGGGGGCTAAAAATAACTTCCAAATGACACTTTGTGGGACTACTTCTATCAGATAAAAAGATATACATATTCGCACAGGATATTTTTTATATTTTTTGCAGAAAAGTTGTCGAAACGTGCCAAAAGTTATTGTTGCTTGCACTGAGCAGTCAGTGAACTGATAATTAACCTGTAGCTAACAATATATAGTTAGCCGATGCAGGATAATCAGATGCTACGCCTAGTATATTTAGTTGTTAAAAGCTTCTTTGTGTTCTTTACAGCCAACTGCGTCTTTTCCATGTTTTTTCTTGAAATCAGAATAGTTTTGCTGTTTAATAATATAGACGACATATATATGTACTGCTAGCTACAGTAAAATTATATCTCTTTTGCAAAATCGTTTCTTGTTCTTTTTCTTGGTTTTAATTGAAGCACAACTTTATGTTGATCTATATAAATATAGATGGCTATGGGGAGATCGATAACGAAGAAAAGTGAAAATTTAAGTAAAAAGATATATATCGTATAAGTAGCTGTATAAGCGGCTAATTATACTGTACGCACCGTATATATAATTATTCTGCATAGATAAATAGAATGTCTGTATATTTTATATGGCTAGCCTCACAAATCCTATCCCTCGATAGGGAGTCCTAGTTCGGGGCTATGGTAGCATAATATTGAATTACCGCCAAGGGAAATCGAACCCCGTCCTCCCGCACAAAGTGCCAGAGTTATAACCACCAAGCTATGGCGCCATTGAAAACGTCTAACTATTCTGTTACTGGCTAATTATCACTTCTCCTTGTGCCTAATTTGCTTGAAAATCTTTCTTGAGATCAACCCAAAGTATCACAAAATATTTTTCTAAGATTTCTTAGAAATGACTTGATTTTTAAAAATCTCACGAAATATACCTGTGCATCACATCGCATGGATTTGTATCTTTGTATTAAATTCCCTTTTTAAATCAAAGACTGGTTTTAATGCAGTTTATGGTTAAATTGTATTCTTGTTTCTTATTTTTAAAACGTACTTTCTTTTTCAGATCAGCTGTTATCAAACCATGCACCATCACCATTTTCAAAAAAATTTAAACAAGAGAGTAAATTTTGAAGGCCTAAATACTGAATTGCTAATATGTATTTATTGTTGAATTAATAAACAATGAACTACTTCATCATTCAAATTGAGCTCGTTCAGAAGTTATTATATTCAAATCGTCAAGTTTCTACATAGCATGATTTGTATTCTGGATTCAAAATTTTCCAGATCACTTTTAAAAATATGCAGTTAAAGTTTTAACTGTTATTTTAGAATACTTTATATAGCTATGTAAAAATTTTATTTTTTATTTATTGAGTTGTATTTTAACATTGCAGGTTAGTTACAAAAATGTTAAGAATCGTAATACTCGTGATTTGTTTACCCCATAATTCTCCGTTTTCAAGGTCTACTTTAAATTTCAAAATCTTTCAGGCTAATGACGGAAATCTTAAAGCCGCAGGGCTTCTTGTTAGTTTTAAAATTGAAAATTGTAACTTTGTAATTAGCTAGCGTAACACATTTTATTTTTCATTTAACAGGCAGCGGATAACATTACTCCTAGAAACCATTGCACTATACTTCCAGCCTGTCAGATGTCGAAACTTGTAGCTTATAATTTAAAGGAGTTTTTAACGAGGCTATGTTGAAAGAAAGTTCAGAAATGCTCTCTCGAATTAAAGATGCAATAGCACGAAACTTATAGGAAAATAAATTTCCAAATTTGACAAAGATTTTATCATTTTAACACATTTCATGATGATAGGGTGTGATATAGATAATAAATAGTAAGCATATTGATTGGTTGAAGATTTCAGATATGCAGCAGTCAACTATGGTAGTGGAGTTTTCTTGGTTACAATTGCAGCTTAAAATATATGTCGTTTTTATTACATTTTGTATGTAATTCTTTTAAGATTGTTTCCATAGTAATGTGCTAAAATGTCTAAAAACTTGTCATCTTGCCGCACTAATTGTCCATCTTTCATTTTTGGTATTCTTTCGTCAGAAGTAGCCCCGGGATGAGTTTGGTTATATTATATTAGCACGAAATGAGTTTACGAGTTTTTATAACAGATTTCATCCAATATTTTATGCCTGTATCTCTTGAGCATTTAGCAGGGGCGACGCCACTTTTTTCTAAGTATTAACTTTTTTATTTTCTGTCAATAAGTGTCTCTATCACTGGATGAAATTGATGTTATCCAACCAGAGAACCAAAAAACGTTGCGCTTTCCGACGATCTAGAACCTTTTGAATTTAATTTTTATTCTGGCCCATTTCATTTTTTCTGAAAACGGGGAATAACCTTTTCAAGTTCTTTCAAGTATGGAAAGAGACTATGCCGCAGTTAAAAGAGGAGAAAAACAAAGCTTTTCTGAAGTCTAAGGTATAGCCGTTTTAAGTGTTTTAGGACTCTAAAGTTGACTTCCAAGGGCTTCGTCCCTGAACTCCAGCTGTTTCGGCAACTCGCTTCGCTCGTTGATTATCACTAAAATCTTCCACTATGCCACTTTAAAAATTGTGGCGCCGCCCCTGTTTAGAACCCAGTTTCAAGGGATTTCCTTAACAACGACCAACGCTATTCACAAGCAATTTTCTAACTATGGTAGGCAAGAAAGCTCTGGGACAAGGTTGCTATTTTTAATTGACTGCTGCGCTACTACACCGCATTCGCCTGTGATCATACATTGCTGATAGAAGTCAACCTCGTTCCCAGGGCAATTTTTCACTTTTTTGAAATCCGCGCCGTCTCGGGTATCAAAAAAGCGAAAAATTGCCCTGGGAACGAGGTTGGATGGAAGTCATTCCGGAATATCATGTGCGCACGCTAACTAGAATGATTAGCTACAGAAGATTAGGGTTATTATTTTGTTTCATTTTTTCTGTTCACACGATTTCGTGCTATCAGCTGAGGTAAATCATTTTATTTTTTTCACATTTGAACAGGTTCGTAAACAGATCGTATCCTGCACGAAGTCTTTTTTCAAAGGATTTCTAACGGCAATGTGTGAACATTTTTTTGAAGCACCAATGTGAGTCTGATACGGACTAATCTTACATTCAGTATTGCGATGCAAAGCTTGATCAACTTCTTTCCCAAGCTGTTGAGTTGACATAAGAACGGTTTTTACCCTAACCTGGTTTGTTAGGTTATGTGCCTAGTTTGCAAGTCCAGTATGAGCTCTCACGCTGTCAGACTTCATGTTTACTTTATTGATACCAATTGCTATTTCTCCTTTCTTCATCTTACTACACGACCAACAATTTCTTAAAAGTTGTTTCGCTTTGAAAGGACTTCAGCCTCATGTTGCTTATAAGATTATACCAAACACAAAAGCCAGCTGTTTCGGCAACTCGCTTCGCTCGTTGATTATCACTAAAATCTTCCACTATGCCACTTTAAAAATTGTGGCGCCGCCCCTGTTTAGAACCCAGTTTCAAGGGATTTCCTTAACAACGACCAACGCTATTCACAAGCAATTTTCTAACTATGGTAGGCAAGAAAGCTCTGGGACAAGGTTGCTATTTTTAATTGACTGCTGCGCTACTACACCGCATTCGCCTGTGATCATACATTGCTGATAGAAGTCAACCTCGTTCCCAGGGCAATTTTTCACTTTTTTGAAATCCGCGCCGTCTCGGGTATCAAAAAAGCGAAAAATTGCCCTGGGAACGAGGTTGGATGGAAGTCATTCCGGAATATCATGTGCGCACGCTAACTAGAATGATTAGCTACAGAAGATTAGGGTTATTATTTTGTTTCATTTTTTCTGTTCACACGATTTCGTGCTATCAGCTGAGGTAAATCATTTTATTTTTTTCACATTTGAACAGGTTCGTAAACAGATCGTATCCTGCACGAAGTCTTTTTTCAAAGGATTTCTAACGGCAATGTGTGAACATTTTTTTGAAGCACCAATGTGAGTCTGATACGGACTAATCTTACATTCAGTATTGCGATGCAAAGCTTGATCAACTTCTTTCCCAAGCTGTTGAGTTGACATAAGAACGGTTTTTACCCTAACCTGGTTTGTTAGGTTATGTGCCTAGTTTGCAAGTCCAGTATGAGCTCTCACGCTGTCAGACTTCATGTTTACTTTATTGATACCAATTGCTATTTCTCCTTTCTTCATCTTACTACACGACCAACAATTTCTTAAAAGTTGTTTCGCTTTGAAAGGACTTCAGCCTCATGTTGCTTATAAGATTATACCAAACACAAAAGAAAATTTAGATCCACCGAGAACATTTTTTTTTTCAAGTTTACTATTTCATCTCATTTACATAAAACAGAAATTTCTTTTCCCAAGAGCTCAGAATTTAATTTAATCTCGCCTGGGACCCTTCGCTCACAAAAATTTAACGCGCAGAAGCACTGTTTATACCACGTGTCAAATACTTCCCAGAATACGATAATTCTATTTATTCTTCTCTTTTATCTATGAAAAACAAATCGACGTCTTATGTGTTAGCTAATATTACCACGAAGAGAAAATCTTGTTTTTCTTATGACGTAATATTGTTCACATATAAAATATCTAATACATAAGCACTTTTCAATGCAACTCAACCACTTGTCATGAAGCGTTAGATGTTGTGTTATAGTTGCGGTTGAGATTAATTTTCTGTTAATAACAAACTCTGCGAAGAAGTGCATATAAAATGCTTCAATCAGCAAATATAAAATACACCCTGGGTAGCCATCCAAGTTGTTCAAAAGCGGGCACGTGTTTCATTGAATGTTTTTGAATAAGGAACCAAGTCTATAGTCCTTGCTTAGGACTTAAGTTTTTAAGAAAAATGTCATAAGACTAAGAGAATAAACTCTAAACTGGAGCAGTCGTCTCTGATTTCGCCGTACGGAAATACCTAGGCTTCCAAAATCGAACAGATTTGTCTTCGAAAAGCGCGGCAAAAACTGTTGCTATACAGAACAATACAGCACCCCATCCCACCTCATAACCCCATTCGTATTTCCAACTCGCTTCTTTCATGTCGATCTTTTGCTTGAACTTCTCATCAGCGTCTTTCAGTGTCACTTTCTGTACGCCAAACAAAATCAAAGCAGACATTGTTAATAAACCAACAAGACTTATCATGAAAATCAAAACAAACTTTTTAAACATTAAATCGTCTCGACGCCTTATACCAAGTCCAGTGAAAACAAAACATAAAATTGACAAAAGTATAGCAGAAATCATCAAGCCTCTTGTTTGAAGCAAGTACGGCCATAACACTATTTTCACATTAAAAGATGAAGCCAAATTATTTTGCTTTTCAATCTCTTCATTGTACTCCTCGTGTGTTAAGCATTTTTGCCAGCATGTTATCCATAAGCCAGAATACTTAGAAGTGCTATATTCTTTAATGACAGCCTTTTCTCGTACCCAGTGTCGACTAGCAGTTGAAGCGATCAAGAAGCAAGTCATGGTAAAACAACCAGCGAGTACAAACAGTCGTGAAACGATAAACTTCATATTGTGTTGTGAACTTTTACTATCACCTTGTGATTCTGCTTTAAGCTCTTAAATAGCTCTCACACAAAAATTATTATCAGAGCTTCCATTGAGATTGTTTTAAATAACTAATCCTTTGAACACATTATTTTTTATATTAGTTAATGCGCTCCATCTTAGATAAAAAATTCTTTCAGTGTATAGTATGAGGAAAATACAAAATTCATTACTACAGCAGTTTTTCTTAATAGTGATTTCCATTTACGTTTCAATAGAACTATTTTTAGCGTCAGCGAGTAGGGTAAATACATGGGGTGTTCCGTTTCAAAAAGTCCCACAGTGTTTCCAACCTCGTCACCAGGGCTTTTCTATGACTATGATATTCTGATGATGAAATTAAGGTCCTCGTCGCCAAGGCTTGTTAGGTTCTCTATATTTCAACAGAAAAAACCTAGCAAGTCCTGGGGCAAAGTTAACAATTTTAATGCTGGTCAACCTCAGCCCTAGGACTTCTTAGATCTTTTTTTTATCAGGACGAAAAATGTTGGATTGGGCTTGGTGCGCACTTTCTACATATGATCTTGTTCCACCTTTAAAAATCAATACATATTTTCATACACGAGGTCAATAAATTTCCGCTGTTTTGTGACAAAGAGTGATATAATAAGCCACCGCCTAATTTTTGTGATTGAGACCTCGATCACAAGTTTAAAAGTAGTGTGCAGCTCCATGTTTCCCCAAGCAAAAAGCCTACGCTATGTGCGGGTTTCAAAATTTGTCCCTACAAGCGGTATGAAACTACATCTAAAATATTTACCAAGGAAAATAACAACAAGAGATTATTTATCTAAAGATCATGGTGTTTATAAACAATCCTGCCTTATGGAAAATAACAATTGTTTTTTGAAGTATAATTTTTAATGAGGAATGAATATACCTTTTTGACTGGCCAATTTTAGCAGTATACACAAAAGCTTTAGTTTTGTTGCAGGTATTAGCAACTTGTATGGCGAGTGGTTTAGGCAGCGCCTTTACATGAAGTTTTATTTATAGGGAAAATGTAAAATATTACATTTGTCTTTCTCGTCCCAAGACCTTTTGAGGTTTTTTTTAAAGAGCTCTGCTGGGCATCAGAATGACATTTCGGTCTATAGTCTGGTCTTTGTAAATATTTATATTTCGGAAGAATTGAATCTCAATGAAATTTTATTTCCACTCAAAACAGTCATTGCAGTTTGTATAATGTAAAGAGTTATGCGAACATGCTGACATAAGAATAAAATTTTTAACAGACAATTTCGATTGTACAACACAGTATGGTTCTTCACTTATAGTTCAACCGAGATGACCATCTTATACCTCGAAAAATTGTCTGCGCGAAAAATCCCGGAAGGGTTAGTTCGCGAAAATAAATCTTTGCGAAATTAATTTTCGCTAAGATTAACTTCGCAAAACGTTCAGAAAAACAAAAGGATTTTTCGTTTCTTCTTTTCTAGTTTTTATTTGTGAATTTTCCTGTTTTGATATGAGCGAGTTTAATAAGGGTTAGCTCATCTAGCGTGAGAATGAAAAAACTTAAAACGATTCATTTGCAAATTAATCTTCGCGAAAAGTACTTTTTGGATCTCGCGAAAATAATTAACTAAATGTAATTCTACATTTCTTTTTTGACTTGGGCTAGTCCTAGTATTACGTTCTGTCGGAAATCTTCTCTTCTCTTTAATAATAGCCGTCGTCTGTCTGTGTCCGCAAAAGCGGCGTCCCGTAACGGAAACACGAAATTTTTAAAATGCGCACGAATATCAAATGCGATGCATTTTTATCCACTTTGTTGCGACGGGTAAATTTAAAGGACGAGCGAACGCGACGGGCGACCCCGTGGATTTTTCCACGGGCTAACGACTAGTCTCTTTAATAATAGCCGTATTCCGTCTGTCTATCTCTGCGCGGACCCCCCGCTGATTTAGAAAATGATGTTACGGAAACACGAATATCAAATGCGATATAATTTTATCCACTTTGGTGCGATGGGTAAATATAAAGGACGGGCAAAGCCGTGGATTTTTCCACGGGCAACAACTAGTCTATATTAATAATACCCGTATTTTGTCTGCCTCTGCGCAAAATGGTATCACAGTAGCGATAGCTGTGTTCTGGACACACAAAATGAGATATTGGGCGGCAAACCCGTGGACTTATCCACGGGTTATCGGCTGGTCTCCTTTCTCCATACTCTTTTTTGTTCAAAATGGCTGCCAAATTGCCATTTTATGCTAAAGATACAAGAATTAATGATGCTTGAAATATCTTTGGCAGATTATTCCACGAACTAACGACTAGTTTTATTCAAAATTTCTTACAACTAAAAGAAGCTATATGCGAACATAATTAAATATATTTAAGCCATTGAAAAAAAAGACAGTTGTTAGGTACGTATAACTTTCGCAGACCTTAAGAAATATTAACAGTAGAAGATGTACAACATTGAAGATTACAAAAGAATTCAAATGAAGGTTCTTCTAAGTGTTAAAATAGTTCGGCAGAGAAAGTAATAACTTGCACATTATAACAAAATAATAGTGAAAAAGCGAAAAAGTAGACAGGTTGTAACGACAAGCATAATTTTTCTTATTTTTAATGTGTTTCTTTAAACAATAGACTAATCTAGCGTACGTACAACTTTTTAGATTTTAAACAGAGTCGTAAATAAAAAAATAAAAAAACCCAATATACAAACTACACCTCATTCATATGTTAAAACTAGAAGGATAGAAAGATCCTTCTACGTTAAAAATAGACATACAATAAAAAGAGATTAGTCACGATAAGAAAGATCGCACCACATTACGAAAACTAGAGGTATTAATATGAAGACAAAAATACACTGCCCGTTTGTGGTTGGTTAAAATTTTACTAAAACTAGTTAAAATACCAGCAAGTAAAAAAAAAAACGGTGAGTTTAAGTCTTCCTTGTTAAAATGTTTAACGTTAACGACGATTTTTATGACGTAATCTATCTGGGCTGCTCAATAAGAGAAATGGAGCGGCAAAAAATTATACGCGTAAACTAATACTACATTTTGACTTCACGTTAATAGATACATACGCGAGAAGTTATACCGTAAAGTCATCCGCGTGAAAATTATTACACACAAAATTTGACAAGATTAATGTATTAAAAATTAACCATTTAAATATTTTCTTTGAATAGAGAACTGTAAAACATTTCGAACAAAATATAGTTGGGCGGATGAGGCTTGAAAGAGAGCGAAGGATATTAAAAAAACAACCCCTCCCCCATTATTCAGAACTTAAAAGTGGTGTCGTCCAAGGTATCTGCTTGGTATTCTCTTCTTATGGCAAAGTAATATTCCCACCACTTACGATTCTTGACAGAGGAGGTCTTGTTGTAGATCTTCATACATGACTATGAGTTCGTCAGACATTTTCCAGTTTGCTGCATGCAATTCAATCAATTGTATCAACCTACATCGAACTGCGGGTGATAAATTTTGAGAAGAAATAGCTATTTGTCGAGCGGTGTTGATTATGTCATCCATTTTGTTCTAAAAAATTGAATAACAACAATTGCTTAGATTGCTCATTTTTGTACCATTGACAAGGTACTTTAAGGGAATTTTTCAAAGATATTTTTCCAAAAAACAATTACGAAGTTCACAAATCCTGATATGTTGCGAGAATTATATTTAAAAAAAAAAGAAAAGAATTTGACATTTTGCTCGATATATCGTTTTTTCGAGGAGACATAAAATATAAATTTATAAGGAGACATATAATAGAGACGTCTAAGGTTGTAATTTACATTGAGAAATACTCGCAAAATTCGGGAAAATTAATTTCCACAAAATTTAATTCACTTCAGTTATATAGAAAAAAGAACCTCCTTTTCCTGAAAAAATTAACTTGCCTGGTCCTCATTCTGAATGATTTGACCAACACTTTCCAATTCTTGGTAGAAATAAAAAACATCTTCGCTGGAAATTTGCGTAGGCTGTTCAATCAATTCCTTTAACATTTGACATACCGGAGAAGTTAATGGGCATAGTGGTCTATCTTTAATTCTCAAGACCTTATACAGTTCGCATAATAATACGCACAAACCAAAAAATTTCTCTGTTTTCTTTTTCTTAAATTTGTCCCTTTTCTTATAATTATTCTGAACTGCTGCAAGTAGCGGTGCTTTTACTAGGGACTTCAGTTCGTTGTCATTCCACAGTTCGTTGCAGAGTCTTGCGGCTGACACAGCAAAGTCTGGTTCCTTCAAAGATTTTTTGCAGAGTAAATTTACAAATTCTTTCATATTGTCAGCACTTTTAATTTTCTGTATCTCAGAAGGAATTTTACTTAACATTTCTGATTCAGTCATTGATTCCATGCTCGTAATAATAACATCTAGCTTTGCAGTAGCGTCTTCATGCTGGCCAATCGCTGTAGCTTCTAGTTTAGTAGTTGCTACTGCTACTGGGCTACCTGCACCTGAGGCTTGACTATGTGCACCAGAGACTGGAGAAGCTGATGCATTTTGTCCTGGCTTTTCATCTTGCAATGCTTTTAAAACACCGCCTAAATAGAAATTAGATGAGCGAATACAAGATTATTTGTTGCAGCTAGTAATGATTAACAAAATCAAGTTATAAAACTAGCATGGCTCAACTCATTGATCAGACTACTTTTATTGCGTGAAAGAATCTGAGAATAAAAATGCAACTAATGCAAATAACTACAAGGCTGTGCTGATTTGATAGACTAAAGAAAAAAGAATGAACACAAAGACAAAGAAAGCAATAAAGACTGGTTGTGATTACGATATACTTATTATTAAAACGAAACTTTACAATGTTTAAAGCATTAAAATACAATTTGTGTGACCGTATTAGGGTGCCAATTTAATTTCTACTGTGGAAAGTTCTTGTGTCTATGTGGGTAAGGAACTGTTATTGAGGTGGTTAGAGGACAGCACCAAGTGTTCATTCACACAGAGTTGAATTGATAGACTTCATTTTTTTTGACGCTAAAAGGTTTTTAAGTGTTGCAAAAAAGAATTAACATATAGCATTGTACAAAAGAAAGGAAGTTATACATACATAATTTAAATCCCTGGCCGTAAGTGGGCATTTCGTTTACAACCCTCCGTCATAACCATAGATTAGTGGTTATAGCTCTTGTACTCTGTGCGAGAAACCAGGGTTCGATTCCTCTTGACAGCGACTCAATGTGGACGAGTGAATGTTACCATAGCCCCGGGTTAACCCAAGCCATGTGAGGGAAATTGGGGAGATGGCACACTGTGTGGGCCGTTGGATGTCGCCGGGAGTTGTCTAGTAGAGCGCAGACCCTAATTGGGTCTGCGTAGCTCAAAATGAGCATTAAATACTCTAGGACTCTCCATCAGGGTATATCCCTTGATATTTGTGAGGCTTGCCATGTAAAATATGCATATCTATCTATCTATCAGGATGATTTAGATACGACCTTCTTCTCAGCATCTCAGTCGTCTTCTCCCCATGTCGCCCTTAAACAATGCCAAATTCAAATTTGCAAAGAATAAATTTTTACTTACCTCTTCCTCGTCCTCTTCCTCGACCAATCGTTGCCATTCTTGGGTTGGAGATTGTTTTTCCCAAAGAAAAGAACAACAAACTCGGCGCTCAACCTTCAATAGCAGTTGTTCCGCAACGTCCGCACACAGTATGTGTACTTTCTGTGTTAAAAATCGGGTCGGACCAAATCGGATTATAGTCACAGAATTTTGTGACTAAAAGGAGACACAAATTGTTATTTTTAATATATTATAAATTCTATACTACTAATTTTTATATTCTTTAATCTAAATAGCTTTTCAGAAAGAGATCATTGATTTTTTTGTGTGCCGATCAAACCCGATAAGGGTGACAGTTGCAGGTCGGCACCACAGGACATCACTTTCAAAACAAATAACCATGGCTGCGGGAACGGAGGCAGAAGCGGTGGAGGATGAAGAACAGAGAGTTTTGGTAGCTATTTTTGTGCACATTTATATTTTTAACGAATTTTTATTATTTTAAAATATTGGTTTATTATAGCTGAACGTAATTATATATATGTTTTTTCGCTGTGTGCATTTTGGTACCTAGCTAGCTATAGCTATTTTTGGGCAGTAAATATCAATATAGAAAGTGTTGCGGAGAGGTTGCCAAGGCAAAGGCATTAAGCACGGCAAGGAAAGGGCAAAGGCAGGCAAGGAAATAGGAAGAGGAATCAGGAAGGCAGGGGTAGGCAAGGCATGGGAGGCACAGGCAAGGACATAGTAGGCAGGCACCAGAAAAGGCATAGGAAGGGTAGGCAAAGAAAGGCACGGTCAGTGCTGGCAAGGCAATGGAACGGCAAGGCAGGGGTGCATGACTTTAATAGAGAATCTCCACCTTACAACTCAAAGATTGCGTATACTCAATATTATCAAATTTATCTCAGGTCAATATACAGTGAATCATAGCCATTACAAGTATTTAAACAATCGGTCATAACGACATATCATTTTTTGATAAATCTGAGATTAACTTGGTTCCAATGACAACAACATTAAAAAGTCAAGATATAGAAATAATCAGAGAAGTCTTACTTAAAGATTACCTATTATATGAAAACCTGGTTGTTGTAGGTGCAAGATAATTATGTTTTTCCTAGCCCTGTCCAGGATTTGAACCTGGATCTCTCATTTGCATGAGTGTCATAGCCATTAGACCAGCAGGGCATAAACATAAATATATATACAAAACTTTACAGGTGAGTATTATATACACTTAGGAATTTACGCTGGTTAAGCCACAAGTAACTGTGTTACCTGGCGTTAAACGCTTGATGGAACAATTAATACAAATTTTAAACTGTACCACACAATCATAAATCGAGTGAAACACACAACATTTAAGGTGTGTCGGGTGTGTAATTATATTTTTCAGATTCACAAAATATATATTTCCTTCAACTTTAGCTTGAATAGAAACACAATTTACATATTGTGCCATGTCATAGCGAAAACTGTTTCACAAAATGTTCCCGGTAAAACTTAAAATATATATGTACTTTAATCTGTGGTGTGCCATTAGTATAGGTAAACAAACCCTTTCAAAAAAACTTTAGCACAACTTCTGTTAAATAGAAACACAGGTAATAGCTTGTCGTTAACACTAGGCTGAGTGATTAGTACAAATATACTGTGGCGCACATCCGAAAAACTTTGGTTCAAATAAACAGACAGTAAACACCCTGTTGTTATCCTACACAACTAAAACAATCATGCAGCACTTTTATTTTGCGGAAAAGTTTTTGTAACATTGTGCTAGATCAAAAATTAATCATAAAATCGGACAGCCGTAATACATTTTTAAAAAAACCTTTACTGCAACTTCGGTTTAAAAAAACACAGCGGAAACAGCCTGTTGTTAGCCTGTGCAGCTAAAAATCAAATAGCAGTATATGTTTTGTTTGCAAACAAGTTTTCATGACAGTAGGATAAAAATCTCTTATTCCAGACTGAACAAAAACATCATTAGAGCCACATGTGTAAGGATCGGGTCAAGTTACAAAAACAGAAATTATTGGGACATTATTTGTATACATATCGTGAAATTAGGTAAAAAATAATGAATACACTTGCAGATTTTCAATACATGTTGACAATTGAACGAGCTATCTATCTACATCTACATCTACATCTATCTATCTATATATATATATTGAAATAATTTTCGCTTCTGCAACTTAAGCCGCACTGATGTATGCTCAGTGTACAATATATAGCTAGCTACAACCGTCCACGAAAATATAGCTCTCTATTCCCCCTTAATGTTAAGAACTGCCCATTTGTGGCTAAGCAACGTAAACAATTACACGTGACATACCTGTATATAAACATTTACTATCCGCAAAATATCTAGCTGGCTATGTTTGGCCATTTTGTGGACGATTGTAGCTAGAACAAGCTGTATGATGGGACATTCCTACAGAGTAGAATTATCTCACTCACTGTGTAGTATATATGTATAATAGCTAGCTAGATAGAGGATAGGTAGAAAATCAGTCTCAAACAATTTTTCTATGCTAGCTATGTTGCTGATTTTATGCCAGCAAAAATAGCAATTTATTGCTAGCTACATGGGTAGTTCTATCCCAGCTAAGTAGTTAATTTTCTGCAAGCTTTGTAGCTAGTTTTATGCTAGCTATATTGCATTGTTTGTTTGTTTTATGCTAGCTAACTCTTACAGTAGCTAGGTAGCTAAATGCTATCTAAGTTCTATTATTATTCTATCTAAATCTGCAGTTTCAAGCTAGCTAGCTTTAGGTGTGAGTGAGAATAAGAATGGGTTCATTACATGTAAAAAAAAAGTGATATACAAGCGAGCTAAACATACCCTTTCTTCATTTTCTTGAACAAGCCCTTCCGTCAGTTGCGATATAGCTTAGATTAACGAAAGTTTGAGTTTGACGCGCTATATGTCCGAGAAAAAAGTCATGTGATATTAGTAAAATTAATATGTGTATCACGTGGCTAAAAATTGTAGGCAAACTTAATCTCAACTGGAAACAGCATCATTTACGCTTGGTTAAAAAACAACAAAAACTCCATCGCCGTGCTAAAAACATATTGTCTCGCTTACTAAAAAATGTAATTAAGAATGACCATATTAAATCGCTGGGAAACTGACTCAAAAACGGCCGAATTTTGGATATTTTTGATGTATAGGGGGACGAGGCGCGGAAATCGTATAGAAATCCTATATACTCTCCACCGTACTTCCTTTTTCTTTTATATTTGGCTTATTTAATGAGGAAATGGGCTCCGCTTCTCTCCGCAAAAAGCCGGCGAAGTACAAACAGTCGTGAAACGATAAACTTCATATTGTGTTGTGAACTTTTACTATCACCTTGTGATTCTGCTTTAAGCTCTTAAATAGCTCTCACACAAAAATTATTATCAGAGCTTCCATTGAGATTGTTTTAAATAACTAATCCTTTGAACACATTATTTTTTATATTAGTTAATGCGCTCCATCTTAGATAAAAAATTCTTTCAGTGTATAGTATGAGGAAAATACAAAATTCATTACTACAGCAGTTTTTCTTAATAGTGATTTCCATTTACGTTTCAATAGAACTATTTTTAGCGTCAGCGAGTAGGGTAAATACATGGGGTGTTCCGTTTCAAAAAGTCCCACAGTGTTTCCAACCTCGTCACCAGGGCTTTTCTATGACTATGATATTCTGATGATGAAATTAAGGTCCTCGTCGCCAAGGCTTGTTAGGTTCTCTATATTTCAACAGAAAAAACCTAGCAAGTCCTGGGGCAAAGTTAACAATTTTAATGCTGGTCAACCTCAGCCCTAGGACTTCTTAGATCTTTTTTTTATCAGGACGAAAAATGTTGGATTGGGCTTGGTGCGCACTTTCTACATATGATCTTGTTCCACCTTTAAAAATCAATACATATTTTCATACACGAGGTCAATAAATTTCCGCTGTTTTGTGACAAAGAGTGATATAATAAGCCACCGCCTAATTTTTGTGATTGAGACCTCGATCACAAGTTTAAAAGTAGTGTGCAGCTCCATGTTTCCCCAAGCAAAAAGCCTACGCTATGTGCGGGTTTCAAAATTTGTCCCTACAAGCGGTATGAAACTACATCTAAAATATTTACCAAGGAAAATAACAACAAGAGATTATTTATCTAAAGATCATGGTGTTTATAAACAATCCTGCCTTATGGAAAATAACAATTGTTTTTTGAAGTATAATTTTTAATGAGGAATGAATATACCTTTTTGACTGGCCAATTTTAGCAGTATACACAAAAGCTTTAGTTTTGTTGCAGGTATTAGCAACTTGTATGGCGAGTGGTTTAGGCAGCGCCTTTACATGAAGTTTTATTTATAGGGAAAATGTAAAATATTACATTTGTCTTTCTCGTCCCAAGACCTTTTGAGGTTTTTTTTAAAGAGCTCTGCTGGGCATCAGAATGACATTTCGGTCTATAGTCTGGTCTTTGTAAATATTTATATTTCGGAAGAATTGAATCTCAATGAAATTTTATTTCCACTCAAAACAGTCATTGCAGTTTGTATAATGTAAAGAGTTATGCGAACATGCTGACATAAGAATAAAATTTTTAACAGACAATTTCGATTGTACAACACAGTATGGTTCTTCACTTATAGTTCAACCGAGATGACCATCTTATACCTCGAAAAATTGTCTGCGCGAAAAATCCCGGAAGGGTTAGTTCGCGAAAATAAATCTTTGCGAAATTAATTTTCGCTAAGATTAACTTCGCAAAACGTTCAGAAAAACAAAAGGATTTTTCGTTTCTTCTTTTCTAGTTTTTATTTGTGAATTTTCTTGTTTTGATATGAGCGAGTTTAATAAGGGTTAGCTCATCTAGCGTGAGAATGAAAAAACTTAAAACGATTCATTTGCAAATTAATCTTCGCGAAAAGTACTTTTTGGATCTCGCGAAAATAATTAACTAAATGTAATTCTACATTTCTTTTTTGACTTGGGCTAGTCCTAGTATTACGTTCTGTCGGAAATCTTCTCTTCTCTTTAATAATAGCCGTCGTCTGTCTGTGTCCGCAAAAGCGGCGTCCCGTAACGGAAACACGAAATTTTTAAAATGCGCACGAATATCAAATGCGATGCATTTTTATCCACTTTGTTGCGACGGGTAAATTTAAAGGACGAGCGAACGCGACGGGCGACCCCGTGGATTTTTCCACGGGCTAACGACTAGTCTCTTTAATAATAGCCGTATTCCGTCTGTCTATCTCTGCGCGGACCCCCCGCTGATTTAGAAAATGATGTTACGGAAACACGAATATCAAATGCGATATAATTTTATCCACTTTGGTGCGATGGGTAAATATAAAGGACGGGCAAAGCCGTGGATTTTTCCACGGGCAACAACTAGTCTATATTAATAATACCCGTATTTTGTCTGCCTCTGCGCAAAATGGTATCACAGTAGCGATAGCTGTGTTCTGGACACACAAAATGAGATATTGGGCGGCAAACCCGTGGACTTATCCACGGGTTATCGGCTGGTCTCCTTTCTCCATACTCTTTTTTGTTCAAAATGGCTGCCAAATTGCCATTTTATGCTAAAGATACAAGAATTAATGATGCTTGAAATATCTTTGGCAGATTATTCCACGAACTAACGACTAGTTTTATTCAAAATTTCTTACAACTAAAAGAAGCTATATGCGAACATAATTAAATATATTTAAGCCATTGAAAAAAAAGACAGTTGTTAGGTACGTATAACTTTCGCAGACCTTAAGAAATATTAACAGTAGAAGATGTACAACATTGAAGATTACAAAAGAATTCAAATGAAGGTTCTTCTAAGTGTTAAAATAGTTCGGCAGAGAAAGTAATAACTTGCACATTATAACAAAATAATAGTGAAAAAGCGAAAAAGTAGACAGGTTGTAACGACAAGCATAATTTTTCTTATTTTTAATGTGTTTCTTTAAACAATAGACTAATCTAGCGTACGTACAACTTTTTAGATTTTAAACAGAGTCGTAAATAAAAAAATAAAAAAACCCAATATACAAACTACACCTCATTCATATGTTAAAACTAGAAGGATAGAAAGATCCTTCTACGTTAAAAATAGACATACAATAAAAAGAGATTAGTCACGATAAGAAAGATCGCACCACATTACGAAAACTAGAGGTATTAATATGAAGACAAAAATACACTGCCCGTTTGTGGTTGGTTAAAATTTTACTAAAACTAGTTAAAATACCAGCAAGTAAAAAAAAAAACGGTGAGTTTAAGTCTTCCTTGTTAAAATGTTTAACGTTAACGACGATTTTTATGACGTAATCTATCTGGGCTGCTCAATAAGAGAAATGGAGCGGCAAAAAATTATACGCGTAAACTAATACTACATTTTGACTTCACGTTAATAGATACATACGCGAGAAGTTATACCGTAAAGTCATCCGCGTGAAAATTATTACACACAAAATTTGACAAGATTAATGTATTAAAAATTAACCATTTAAATATTTTCTTTGAATAGAGAACTGTAAAACATTTCGAACAAAATATAGTTGGGCGGATGAGGCTTGAAAGAGAGCGAAGGATATTAAAAAAACAACCCCTCCCCCATTATTCAGAACTTAAAAGTGGTGTCGTCCAAGGTATCTGCTTGGTATTCTCTTCTTATGGCAAAGTAATATTCCCACCACTTACGATTCTTGACAGAGGAGGTCTTGTTGTAGATCTTCATACATGACTATGAGTTCGTCAGACATTTTCCAGTTTGCTGCATGCAATTCAATCAATTGTATCAACCTACATCGAACTGCGGGTGATAAATTTTGAGAAGAAATAGCTATTTGTCGAGCGGTGTTGATTATGTCATCCATTTTGTTCTAAAAAATTGAATAACAACAATTGCTTAGATTGCTCATTTTTGTACCATTGACAAGGTACTTTAAGGGAATTTTTCAAAGATATTTTTCCAAAAAACAATTACGAAGTTCACAAATCCTGATATGTTGCGAGAATTATATTTAAAAAAAAAAGAAAAGAATTTGACATTTTGCTCGATATATCGTTTTTTCGAGGAGACATAAAATATAAATTTATAAGGAGACATATAATAGAGACGTCTAAGGTTGTAATTTACATTGAGAAATACTCGCAAAATTCGGGAAAATTAATTTCCACAAAATTTAATTCACTTCAGTTATATAGAAAAAAGAACCTCCTTTTCCTGAAAAAATTAACTTGCCTGGTCCTCATTCTGAATGATTTGACCAACACTTTCCAATTCTTGGTAGAAATAAAAAACATCTTCGCTGGAAATTTGCGTAGGCTGTTCAATCAATTCCTTTAACATTTGACATACCGGAGAAGTTAATGGGCATAGTGGTCTATCTTTAATTCTCAAGACCTTATACAGTTCGCATAATAATACGCACAAACCAAAAAATTTCTCTGTTTTCTTTTTCTTAAATTTGTCCCTTTTCTTATAATTATTCTGAACTGCTGCAAGTAGCGGTGCTTTTACTAGGGACTTCAGTTCGTTGTCATTCCACAGTTCGTTGCAGAGTCTTGCGGCTGACACAGCAAAGTCTGGTTCCTTCAAAGATTTTTTGCAGAGTAAATTTACAAATTCTTTCATATTGTCAGCACTTTTAATTTTCTGTATCTCAGAAGGAATTTTACTTAACATTTCTGATTCAGTCATTGATTCCATGCTCGTAATAATAACATCTAGCTTTGCAGTAGCGTCTTCATGCTGGCCAATCGCTGTAGCTTCTAGTTTAGTAGTTGCTACTGCTACTGGGCTACCTGCACCTGAGGCTTGACTATGTGCACCAGAGACTGGAGAAGCTGATGCATTTTGTCCTGGCTTTTCATCTTGCAATGCTTTTAAAACACCGCCTAAATAGAAATTAGATGAGCGAATACAAGATTATTTGTTGCAGCTAGTAATGATTAACAAAATCAAGTTATAAAACTAGCATGGCTCAACTCATTGATCAGACTACTTTTATTGCGTGAAAGAATCTGAGAATAAAAATGCAACTAATGCAAATAACTACAAGGCTGTGCTGATTTGATAGACTAAAGAAAAAAGAATGAACACAAAGACAAAGAAAGCAATAAAGACTGGTTGTGATTACGATATACTTATTATTAAAACGAAACTTTACAATGTTTAAAGCATTAAAATACAATTTGTGTGACCGTATTAGGGTGCCAATTTAATTTCTACTGTGGAAAGTTCTTGTGTCTATGTGGGTAAGGAACTGTTATTGAGGTGGTTAGAGGACAGCACCAAGTGTTCATTCACACAGAGTTGAATTGATAGACTTCATTTTTTTTGACGCTAAAAGGTTTTTAAGTGTTGCAAAAAAGAATTAACATATAGCATTGTACAAAAGAAAGGAAGTTATACATACATAATTTAAATCCCTGGCCGTAAGTGGGCATTTCGTTTACAACCCTCCGTCATAACCATAGATTAGTGGTTATAGCTCTTGTACTCTGTGCGAGAAACCAGGGTTCGATTCCTCTTGACAGCGACTCAATGTGGACGAGTGAATGTTACCATAGCCCCGGGTTAACCCAAGCCATGTGAGGGAAATTGGGGAGATGGCACACTGTGTGGGCCGTTGGATGTCGCCGGGAGTTGTCTAGTAGAGCGCAGACCCTAATTGGGTCTGCGTAGCTCAAAATGAGCATTAAATACTCTAGGACTCTCCATCAGGGTATATCCCTTGATATTTGTGAGGCTTGCCATGTAAAATATGCATATCTATCTATCTATCAGGATGATTTAGATACGACCTTCTTCTCAGCATCTCAGTCGTCTTCTCCCCATGTCGCCCTTAAACAATGCCAAATTCAAATTTGCAAAGAATAAATTTTTACTTACCTCTTCCTCGTCCTCTTCCTCGACCAATCGTTGCCATTCTTGGGTTGGAGATTGTTTTTCCCAAAGAAAAGAACAACAAACTCGGCGCTCAACCTTCAATAGCAGTTGTTCCGCAACGTCCGCACACAGTATGTGTACTTTCTGTGTTAAAAATCGGGTCGGACCAAATCGGATTATAGTCACAGAATTTTGTGACTAAAAGGAGACACAAATTGTTATTTTTAATATATTATAAATTCTATACTACTAATTTTTATATTCTTTAATCTAAATAGCTTTTCAGAAAGAGATCATTGATTTTTTTGTGTGCCGATCAAACCCGATAAGGGTGACAGTTGCAGGTCGGCACCACAGGACATCACTTTCAAAACAAATAACCATGGCTGCGGGAACGGAGGCAGAAGCGGTGGAGGATGAAGAACAGAGAGTTTTGGTAGCTATTTTTGTGCACATTTATATTTTTAACGAATTTTTATTATTTTAAAATATTGGTTTATTATAGCTGAACGTAATTATATATATGTTTTTTCGCTGTGTGCATTTTGGTACCTAGCTAGCTATAGCTATTTTTGGGCAGTAAATATCAATATAGAAAGTGTTGCGGAGAGGTTGCCAAGGCAAAGGCATTAAGCACGGCAAGGAAAGGGCAAAGGCAGGCAAGGAAATAGGAAGAGGAATCAGGAAGGCAGGGGTAGGCAAGGCATGGGAGGCACAGGCAAGGACATAGTAGGCAGGCACCAGAAAAGGCATAGGAAGGGTAGGCAAAGAAAGGCACGGTCAGTGCTGGCAAGGCAATGGAACGGCAAGGCAGGGGTGCATGACTTTAATAGAGAATCTCCACCTTACAACTCAAAGATTGCGTATACTCAATATTATCAAATTTATCTCAGGTCAATATACAGTGAATCATAGCCATTACAAGTATTTAAACAATCGGTCATAACGACATATCATTTTTTGATAAATCTGAGATTAACTTGGTTCCAATGACAACAACATTAAAAAGTCAAGATATAGAAATAATCAGAGAAGTCTTACTTAAAGATTACCTATTATATGAAAACCTGGTTGTTGTAGGTGCAAGATAATTATGTTTTTCCTAGCCCTGTCCAGGATTTGAACCTGGATCTCTCATTTGCATGAGTGTCATAGCCATTAGACCAGCAGGGCATAAACATAAATATATATACAAAACTTTACAGGTGAGTATTATATACACTTAGGAATTTACGCTGGTTAAGCCACAAGTAACTGTGTTACCTGGCGTTAAACGCTTGATGGAACAATTAATACAAATTTTAAACTGTACCACACAATCATAAATCGAGTGAAACACACAACATTTAAGGTGTGTCGGGTGTGTAATTATATTTTTCAGATTCACAAAATATATATTTCCTTCAACTTTAGCTTGAATAGAAACACAATTTACATATTGTGCCATGTCATAGCGAAAACTGTTTCACAAAATGTTCCCGGTAAAACTTAAAATATATATGTACTTTAATCTGTGGTGTGCCATTAGTATAGGTAAACAAACCCTTTCAAAAAAACTTTAGCACAACTTCTGTTAAATAGAAACACAGGTAATAGCTTGTCGTTAACACTAGGCTGAGTGATTAGTACAAATATACTGTGGCGCACATCCGAAAAACTTTGGTTCAAATAAACAGACAGTAAACACCCTGTTGTTATCCTACACAACTAAAACAATCATGCAGCACTTTTATTTTGCGGAAAAGTTTTTGTAACATTGTGCTAGATCAAAAATTAATCATAAAATCGGACAGCCGTAATACATTTTTAAAAAAACCTTTACTGCAACTTCGGTTTAAAAAAACACAGCGGAAACAGCCTGTTGTTAGCCTGTGCAGCTAAAAATCAAATAGCAGTATATGTTTTGTTTGCAAACAAGTTTTCATGACAGTAGGATAAAAATCTCTTATTCCAGACTGAACAAAAACATCATTAGAGCCACATGTGTAAGGATCGGGTCAAGTTACAAAAACAGAAATTATTGGGACATTATTTGTATACATATCGTGAAATTAGGTAAAAAATAATGAATACACTTGCAGATTTTCAATACATGTTGACAATTGAACGAGCTATCTATCTACATCTACATCTACATCTATCTATCTATATATATATATTGAAATAATTTTCGCTTCTGCAACTTAAGCCGCACTGATGTATGCTCAGTGTACAATATATAGCTAGCTACAACCGTCCACGAAAATATAGCTCTCTATTCCCCCTTAATGTTAAGAACTGCCCATTTGTGGCTAAGCAACGTAAACAATTACACGTGACATACCTGTATATAAACATTTACTATCCGCAAAATATCTAGCTGGCTATGTTTGGCCATTTTGTGGACGATTGTAGCTAGAACAAGCTGTATGATGGGACATTCCTACAGAGTAGAATTATCTCACTCACTGTGTAGTATATATGTATAATAGCTAGCTAGATAGAGGATAGGTAGAAAATCAGTCTCAAACAATTTTTCTATGCTAGCTATGTTGCTGATTTTATGCCAGCAAAAATAGCAATTTATTGCTAGCTACATGGGTAGTTCTATCCCAGCTAAGTAGTTAATTTTCTGCAAGCTTTGTAGCTAGTTTTATGCTAGCTATATTGCATTGTTTGTTTGTTTTATGCTAGCTAACTCTTACAGTAGCTAGGTAGCTAAATGCTATCTAAGTTCTATTATTATTCTATCTAAATCTGCAGTTTCAAGCTAGCTAGCTTTAGGTGTGAGTGAGAATAAGAATGGGTTCATTACATGTAAAAAAAAAGTGATATACAAGCGAGCTAAACATACCCTTTCTTCATTTTCTTGAACAAGCCCTTCCGTCAGTTGCGATATAGCTTAGATTAACGAAAGTTTGAGTTTGACGCGCTATATGTCCGAGAAAAAAGTCATGTGATATTAGTAAAATTAATATGTGTATCACGTGGCTAAAAATTGTAGGCAAACTTAATCTCAACTGGAAACAGCATCATTTACGCTTGGTTAAAAAACAACAAAAACTCCATCGCCGTGCTAAAAACATATTGTCTCGCTTACTAAAAAATGTAATTAAGAATGACCATATTAAATCGCTGGGAAACTGACTCAAAAACGGCCGAATTTTGGATATTTTTGATGTATAGGGGGACGAGGCGCGGAAATCGTATAGAAATCCTATATACTCTCCACCGTACTTCCTTTTTCTTTTATATTTGGCTTATTTAATGAGGAAATGGGCTCCGCTTCTCTCCGCAAAAAGCCGGCGAAGGAAGTTTCAGCAGAACTTTTTAAAACCATGTGGCAGATTGTCATTATTTATTATTCATTAATTTGCAATAGTTTAATTTATACACCATTGACATCAACACTGAAAGGAGAGGGTATCATCCGAACTGGCGCCGTAGATTAGTGGTTATAGCTCTCGTACTCTGTGCGGGAGACCGGGGTTCGATTCCTCTTGACGGCGATTCAACATGGGCGAGTGAATGTTACCATAGCCCCGGGTTAACCCAAGCCATGTGAGGGAAATTGGGAAGATGGCACACTGTGTGGGCCGTTGGATGTTGCCGGGAGTTGTCTAGTAGAGTGGGGCTCTAATTGGATCTGCGTGGCTCAAAATGAGCATTAAATACTCTAGGACTCTCCATCTATGCCATGGCCCCTCCTGGAAATAATAGACAGGGTATATCCCTCGATATGTGTGAGGCTAGCCATGTAAAATATGAAAAAAATATCTATCTATCTATCTAAGTGTCACTGCGACAAAAGGGTGCCGTTAAGGTGTAGCTAGATATATATATATGCTGTAAAAAGTGCTGGCATTTTCAGGCAAGTTCAGAGTTTCTTTAAAACATATTTAAGTAAAAAACCTGCATAGATTAATGCCCGAAAAACACAACCCAAAACAGACATTAAAAAAAATCTGCTGGGCACATAAAATTGTAGTAGGCCGACCTTTTTCTTTCAAAAGAAGTTTTTTTTCAACAAGTTGCTATAGCAAAGCTCATTTTCAAACAAGAGATTTTCTTAACTGAATATTGTTGCTTCGCCCTATGTGTTCTGTCTTTTAATATTTTATAATGGGATTAAAACTCGTACCCAGGTAACCTATAGACCTTTTCGGTGGTGATCCCTTTCAGCTTTACCAATTGCGTGGCAGGCAAAAAGATGCGGGTGGTAGGTGAAGTAAGGTCCTTGTACTCTTGATAATAGTTTAAAGCATCAAAAATGTTTCCATAGAAAGAAAGGGGCTGAAATTTTTTATTGCGAATGTGAAAAAGAAACAAGTTCCAAAGAAGAAAGCAAAGTTTCTTGACAAAACTGTAGCTTTGCCAAGTCATGTTAAAGCTTATTTTTGCTCCAGTAGGTTCCTTATTTCCCTTTTAAATGCTGCCATGACTGTTTAATATCGATATAATCATTTTTTTTTCTTAGAAAAAAACATTTGAAATATATGGACGTTTGCGGATTTTAAAAATCACGCACAAGGTTTAACTATGATTTAGTCGCAAAATAACAGGATTATCTGTACAAAGAGAAGTAAGGAAGACTGGACTTCAAAAGAGCGAATAAGCAACAACAAAAAATACAGATTAGGCCAAAAAAAAACACTCAAATTTATACCACAAAAACACTCAAAGATTTACCACAGATGATTCAAAACACTATAAAAATTAAAAAAAATTACAATGTGGTACCAAAGTTCTCAAAAGAACTGTCTGCATTGCATTTTGGGAATGCCCAGGGCGAGTTCAGGATAGCGCAGGCGGTTTCGGAGGACAACTGCTAATTTAATTCGAAAAGTACCCTCCTGTGTCACGATTAAGTGACAAGCGACAAGGAAGGTTTGTCACACTAAGGGCTTGGGGGTTGAGGTGAGTTCATCAAAGATGTTCATTGCGTTACCAAAATCTTTCCTGAACCTTTCTTCTATTTCTTTTTTAGAACATTATGAGTGAATATAAACTCCAGAAAAACAACAAATAGCTGCATCCGCTGATATATCATTGAAAAGCGATAGTATATTTTAGCCCTTAAAAGTAAAAATGTGTGCCGTTTCAAATTACGTAGTGTTCTTAAAACACAAAATGGCATACAGTGCAGGTGAAAATAAAAGCTGTAAGGAAAAGATCTGCTAAGTGGATTGGGGCAAATATTAACGGACAAAATTCTCTAAGCGTCACGAACCTTTCCCCATGATTTGCTATTAATTTTCTAAATGGTCACATTTTCCTAATAAACTTGATGAAATTAGTGGTGCAGTTTGTCTTTGGTCAGCAACCTTTGTTCGTATAAAAATATCTACACCTGGTACAGGTGAGATCCTATAAAATGACCTGTGTCCGTCCGTCCATCTGCCCGTCTGTTACCAGTTTTTCTCAGAAAGGGATCATTAGTGTTTTCTGATTTTTTGCAAAAAGATAGAGAACAATAGACCCTTGAGTGTGACAAAGGCAGTTTTTATAGAAAAAATGTTATTGGCTCAAAAATGGCAAATTTAAGCGCAAAATGAGCAAAAGCGGTTCTAAAGTATGGTTTTTAAATGTTTTAAATCCAGGTGTATAGGTCCATTAACGTTTTGCTTCTTCCTTTTAATTTTGTATTAAATAATGCAATCTTGATGAAACAAAAGTATGACATGAGATGGCATCTTGAGACAGTTTATAGTAAAGTATAGCTGAATATTTGGTATTTGGTTTTATGACACACCTCTGATAAACATTTTGTCTTGAGAAGGATCATACAAGCCTCAAATACCTTATTTCAGGACGCTTATAATTAGGCACAAAATCAACAGTTACAAAATTAACAGGATCAAATGCATTCTTAACTCTAAAGACACCCTAAGAAGCACTTTGTCTAAACCAAAAGACAAAATAAACCTGGAAGAACAAAGCAATGTTGTTTACGAAATCCCGTGTAAAGATTGTGATGCACTGTGTATAGGCGAAACAAAAAGAAATTTTAAGCAACGAGTACAAGAACATATGCACACAGTGAGAAACGGAGATGTGAAGAAAAACGAAATTGCGGACCACAGCCGGAGCAAAAGTCATCAGTTTAATTGGGATGAGAAGAAAATCATTGACAGAGAATCCAGAATAACGGCCAGAAAGATTAAAGAAACCATCAACAGTGTTGACGTAACAAACACATAAACAGCATCTCGTATCAACTTCCTGAGATTTGGTTACCAACCCTACAGAAGAAGTAGTTACCTACATCTAGGTTCGAAAATGTTAATTATCGTAATTAACTGTAATTATCATCTCGTTTCTGATTGGTTAATTTTTATGAATTTCGATCCTCTGAAATTATATAAATACATGCTCAACATTATTTTACTTTGCCAGATGATGGGAGAAGGATCTCCCGAAATGTCGCCTACTAAACTATCATGTTCAAGAAATGATAAACTTTCCACAGTAACATGAATACTGAACAGGCAAACCGAAATGATATCTTCAATAAGGAAATTAAAGCAAATATCTACAACTTATAGAAAATAATTTATTTAACCCAATTTAGCTCGGCCAACTTTACGAATAATAACTTGAATCAGGAAAAACAAAATTCAATGTACTTTTTCATCTTTCCTTTGAAGATGGGTTTATTGACAACCAGTTTCTTTTTTTTTCAAGACGTTTCCAATATTGACTGCCCTCTAAAATGACTTAATCACATCAGGTAAGTAAACCGTATCAATACGATAGCCATTTTTTTTACGTTAGGTAAACAGAAGGAGAACAAAGTATACGTGTGTGTGTGTGTATACTCTGCATTTGCTAAGAAATATAATTTTAAACTTAAAATCCTAGATATTTACGTTACAATTTAATAAGGGGCATTTAATTAACGCAAATTTTCAAAGTGCGCCTTTATTTTGTCTTTCATTAATTTTCTGGATTAAGGTAAACATAAAAAAAGATATACAAAGCTAAATACGGAGGACACTACAAAATGCTAGTTTTAGGACCAAAAAACGGCTTGCTCCTCACTTGCCCAGACAAGTTTTAAAGTGTGTTTTTTGTCAAAAATACTCTATACTATACAGATTTAGAAACAGTTTGTACGGAACAATATGACAGAAGATTAAAAGCAAAACAAGATAAGTTAGGTGTTTTGCGTCCTCATAAGAAAGGAGAGAGATAAGCAAAAACAGGAGACAGCCACGTACCAACCTTCTCATCATTAGGCAGGCCTAGCTATGTTTGCGATACAAAGTTCTTTAAAAATTATTATATGTAAGAATGAAAGTTTATTTCAGCACTTGCTGATGTGGAAAAGTAAATTATCGACGTGAAACAGTAAAAATGGAATTCATGTGGGCAATTTTTTGTCGACGCGGAAAAAAGTGAATTAGAAAGGCTGAGATCAGAATGGAGCTAAATTGGAGCTTCAAAAATAATTAAGAAGAAAAAAATGAAATGCAAACTTATTCAAATATAAGAAACCAAGCAAATGGCAAACTAGTGAAAGTTTCTTGAATTCTGAGGTCATTTTACCAAAAAAATTCTTAAACAGTATGTTAAATTAGGGGGTGTTTAATCGAAAACATGATTTTGAAACAGACTTTCATCAACAGATATACAACAAAAGATAAATAATACCTTTTTTCGGCTGTTTTAAGTGTAATTGTTACTATGGTGATTGATGAGAGGCATACGTGAAAAACATTTTACTTTAAAATTTTACATTTGTACAACTTTAGTAAAAGTTCTTAATTTTTTTGGAAGGCGACTATTCAGTTTTTTTTAAAACGTGTAATACAGTTATTGTTGCCCAAGTAACAAGGGTGACACAACATAACGTTGATCTTAAAACTGCAAACACTTGTCTTGAATTTTACACAATAGTGCATCTTTAATTGATTGATTTCCAGGATATCTTTTTTAAATATAATCTATTTTTTGAAGCTAATAAATAACAACTTTTGCACAATTTTTTAGAGACTTGAATTCAATTGGCTTTTAGCAGAAGAAATCCCATCTGTTTTTGACCAATTAAAAACTATCATTCAGGTAAAAGATCATAACCATATCCTTATTTTACGACATTTTATATGTATATACTTTTAACATTCAAATTGTGTTTTTCCTTTAGACAAGTATTACAAAATTTAAATCAGGTGCAGGTAACGTACTTTTTTGTTTTTGTGTGTCTGCATCAGAATCACTTTCCATTGTGTAAGAGTTTACAATGTGAGCGCACAATTATGCTATTTTTGTTATTAACAACTCAGTGAGACTCCTTAAATAGTAGTTTCAACATTCAATTAAAAAGGTTTTACATTGTAATAAATTACGGCATGTTTTCTCATGCATCTGGAACGTTTTACCTTCTTTGCACACAGGTATTCCTGGAGCAGCTCATATTGCAAAAGGGAACAACTTCCTGCTTTCACTACCTAAGTATGTTTTCTTTCTCGTTTTGGTATATATGTTGTTCTCTTTTAAAAAGATTATATATTGTTAGAAAGGTAGCAATGTATGTCGTAATTTTCAATGTTATATAAATAGTCAAACTGCTATAACGACCAAATTTGTGCCCTGAGATGTCTGATCAGGAATTTACATTGCATATATTTGTAGAATTTCTTTACAGAAAGAACAAATCAGGACTTAATTTCTGTTTAAGGGTGATTAACAAATAAAAAAACGTATTGACGTTCTTTTGTAATGTTTTTTGGTCACCTTATTTCATATTTATACATACAAGATTGTAATTGTTAACATAACACATTTAGCTCTGATGCTGTGAAAGGATTGATCAATATATCAGGAGATAGCGTCATTAAAGCTGTATGTAACATTCTGATTTTGTTATGTGATGTCTCTTTAATGAAAATGTTCACTTGCAATGCTTACTTTATTTTGTTTTACATTTTACTTGCTTGTTATTTATGTGTCCATTTGTACCAGCTGAACTTAGACAAAAAACTCCAGATGTTTAAAGGAATTTTATTAGCACTAGTTACTTATCTGTACATTGCAACACAAAATTGTGCCATGGTTGTGCATGTATCTGTCATCTGCCTAACTCAGCCACTTTCGTCGTTAATATATTGCCGCACGTGGTGTAGTGGGTTCGACTGCGGCTTTACTTTTGTATGACTTAAAAAAAATATTTGTTTATTTGCATCTAGGAGTTGCGTTTTAAATTTCCAAAATTATCCAGTTCAGGTATTGGGAGCTTCATATTCGAGCAATGTCCCTGGAAGTTGCCACAAGTAATAATATTAAATATAATTCCTATTTTTGTTGACTTCGTAGCCAAATTTTTTGAAATTGTTTCCGTTTCTTCTTTGTAGTTACAAGATGCAAGCAACCACTTGGAAATGGCGTTGGATGAAATTAAAGAGCAGGAGTACTGTGGGAATTCTACTTGTGGCAAGCAAGTAATGGAGGTTCGTGTTCTTCAGATACTACAAAAGTAACACAACCTGTAAGATAAGGTATCAATTCAGTTGCAGTGGTTGGTTTTGTTTTTAAACAAAGAAAAAGACTGTATTTAGTTTAAAATGATCATATTTTTTTTTGGCAGCCTCTCATTCAATTTGCTTTTCTGTATAATATTAGGCTTATCTTTTTGTAGTTGATAAATAAAATCATGTCATCATTGGGACGCGCAAAAGCATGTCTGATTGTACCAGAAAAGAAACCACTTTCTGAATTGATGTGTATCAATGCACAGGTATGCATCAATGTTTGAATAACCTAGTATCATTAAATAGGGTTGTCACGTGACAAGATTGCCACACCTCATAACCATTTAATTCGAACAGAAAGTTATGTTATTAGTAAAATCTTGTGTTAATTTTTCAATTGCATATTACACTTCATTGGGCACAGCAATAATTTGTTTTTTCTCTCCTTAACAAATATAAATTTAAAATTCGCAAACTTCTTGATTTCTAAAAAAATCTCCTTAAAAGTCCCCAATTCTCCCCATTTTTAAATCTACTTAAAAGTCCCCAATTCTCCCCATTTTTAAATCTACTTAAAAGTCCCCAATTCTCCCCATTTTTAAATCTACTTAAAAGTCCCTAATTCTCCCCATTCTTAAATCTACTTAAAAGTCCCCAATTCTCCCCATTTTTAAATCTACTTAAAAGTCCCCAATTCTCCCCATTTTTAAATCTACTTAAAAGTCCCCAATTCTCCCCATTTTTAAATCTACTTAAAAGTCCCCAGTCCTCCCCATTTTTAAATCTACTTAAAAGTCCCCAATTTTACCCATTTTTAAATCTACTTAAAAGTCCCCAGTCCTCCCCATTTTTAAATCTACTTAAAAGTCCCCAATTTTACCCATTTCTGAAACTCCCTTAAAAGTTCTCAATTCTGTTAATTTTAATTATTTAAATAGAGTGGCAACTTCGCGTTGTTTATCCGTTCTGTTAACGTTAATTATTGTCATAGTGAATAATCCTTTTTGTTACCTTTATGTGTGTATCTTAGTTGTTGCGAATTACTTCATAATTTCTTTAGAAAGTGTTGAATCCGCCTGTCCCAGAGGAGTTGTTGATTTCGTTTCATGTCAACTGCGACAAACTTGTTCTTTCTGTGTATGTGTTGAACATACTAACTGCTCCAGCCAGCCAGGTATATTCTTGGAATTTGTTAGTGTTATAGATAATATATTAGGGGCAGTATGAATATTCTATTGGCTCAAATTTTGTCAGCACTAAATGAAAAAATTTTGTCAGCACTAAATGAAAAAATTTTGTCAGCACTAAATGACAAAATTTTAGGGTGTCAAAGATTTTAGCCGACGAAAAATTAAGGCTGATCAGAAATTTGAACGTCGGTTTTATTCACAAAAAGAAATGTGACCTTAAACCAACTTTAATGGAAATATTTTTTGTGAAAATTACATTTTGTTGTGCATTCATTGTAAAAGTTCTTAGATTCCTTCAAATGTCCACGAACTTTTTACGGACATCATCAGCTACCGGTTTTTTTTACTTTTTCCTAAACCAATAAAAATTTACATATAGCTTAGATTATACGTCGGCCTTAATTGAAGGCCTTCACTTAGGCTGTAAAGTAAGGGTCACAAGGGTAGGGTCAGTAAGGTGTTACAATATTCAATTGGAACACAAAACGCAACAATGGAACACTAAATTCTTTTGTGTTCCATTGTTGAATATAACCAAGATTCGTTCTTTTTGTTGTTTTAGAAAAGTATTCAGCTGGACCATGCATCAGTTGGATATGCCTTGTAAGTTTTTACTGGTACTTGTTTTAACTGTTAAAGGGGGAGAGAGTGTTGAAATTTTCAGAATTAAACTGTATAAAAATCTCCATATAAAACTTCAATGTAGTTGTAACTTTCACGTCATTCACTTTACCTGTAAATTAGTTTCTCGAGTGCCGAAAAGATAATCGATAGGCATTCAAACCCACAACCACTCGCTTTTGTCTGGCCGACTGCGTTATCAGTCCGATGCAACATAACATACTATCACTTTGCGACATTGCATATTCACCTTAATTTTTATTCACGGGTTTGTTTTGTTTAGCGAAAGCAGCGGTAAATGGTTTGAAGTAATCAATAAAGTCGAGGTTCGTAGCGTTGCTTCTCTTTTTTTTTTGCAATCAATCAGTCGTATAAGTAGTTGGTGATTTGATCTTGTGTGGTAAAAGCTATAAGTGTATTTGAAATAATTCAGGAACCCAGGAATGCGAATCTAAATCAGAGAAAAAAAGAGAGAAAGAGAGTTTGGGAGACCCTAAGGAAAATGAAGCTTAGACATGTTATCAATTTTAAACTCTTTTATAAGCTGGATGACCACTTATACTGAAAAGGCTTAAAAAAGTTAAATTAAAAATTGATGCTTGATTGTACTGCAAAACATTTTGTCATTTTCCAGTATAGTACTTAAAAAAGACATTAAATGTGCTTCAAAAGACTGCTTCTTTACAAATGAGCTTGCTGGATAGCCCAACTTTTATTTTATTGTTTATTGTATCTTTCCTTGAAGTTTTTTTTGTCTAAATCCATATTTTGAAACAAAGATGGCTTGGTTGTTCACCGGGACAGTTTCTGTGATATTAGGAAATCTATTGCTTTAAAGGAATTTGGCGGCAGAAAAATTTGTCAGTTTTAGCGGTTTTGACAAAAATCCGCCATATTAAATTCCCATCTCACCTAATTATTTTTCGTTCTCTATCAATTTTAAAAAATCTAGAATTTCTGCTATCTGTCAAATTTCCGCCAAGTTTTGCCTTCCACTAATTATTCTTCCCGCCAAAATTCCTTTTCGTAATTTATTTAATGGTGGCCACGAATACTAAAACATCGATGAGTAGCGACTTTTCATTTACGCTATCCTTTTTTTTCAGATCATCTGCACCGTGCCATGGTTAAAAGATTTGATTGTGTGGATAAACACAGCGCAACAGATATGTCAACAACTTAATGATAAAATAAATATTTTTCAAACCATGCTTCCTAATCTTCGAGCAAAGTATTTATGATGACTCAAGAAATTAAAAAAGATTCGAGTGTTGAACGAGTTTGCGTGTTGATATGCTTTTCGATGATGTAGCTGCTCCAGGCTTACCAAGACAATTGTAATCATGGCGATGCTGCGGTCTCACCGATGTCGCATAGCGTATTTCGCATATGTCGCATAACGTATGTCGCATACAGTGCATAGGCAAACACTGTGCCAAATAGAATATATAATTTAATGCTGAATTTTAATTTTTTTTAAAGAAAAGAAATAAAAAACAACATTTTTTTTCTTTACCTTCAGTTACCCCGACAGCAAATGTAAAGGCCAAAACTTTCAATTTTAGCCTCTATATGTGGAAATCAGTTGTCTTCAACATCGTGTTCAAAACATTTGGAAAATGGACAAATTTTGAAGATCGTAGCCACAAGCAATTATTGACGCTCTTTTCGTATTACGCATACACACTTTGACTTTGTCAAAGTTCACTTGTCCGTGTTTACAAACGGACTGAGGATGCTTCGTTATCTGGTCAAATACAAAACTTTAAACAATACTAATTTTTGTTGATGTTAGCACGGTATATTTTTCGGACCTCCGTGTGTCACTGCGTTGATTATTTAAACTTTGCAAAAATTGCGACAATCGCATTCTTGAACGTCTGTGAAAGAAAGGCTTTCGCAGCTTACCGATTGTGGAACATTGGTCAGTCTATTCTGTTTTGGAAATTTTAAGAAATCATATTTCAATAATACGTCAACATGGTTGTAAATGTGAACCTATTCGCTTGAGTAAACGTCTAGATATGGGTTCGCTCATTAAAATTATAAAATATCGGGTGGTTAAAACAATTTTTAAAAAATAACAACTATGCCAGAAATACTGTAGAAATGCATGTTTGTATTTAAAATGAGACTAATTTCTATCATTCTTAGATCCGCGCCCCAAATTATTTCTTTTTAAAATCAATGTCTGTAGTGATGAACTCACCTCGTTTCATTTCCAAAGAGACACTGGTTGTGAAAAGTGGTTAGAATTTAAGATTTCTTTTTCTTCGAATTTTTAGCTGTGTACCAGAACTCTTCCTATCTCCGTGAAATTTTAACTTGTAGTTTTAGATCAACACCCGCGAATTGACATTTTGGAATATTTCGCGAAAGACATTTGCGAAAATACTGATAACTTGCGGTAAACAGTAACTTTCAAAATGCATCTAAAATACAGCTACATAAAGCTAAAATTTCGATGGAAAGCAACTGCCTAAATTTAAAAAATCAGCAACAACCGAAAGAATTGTGCAACACACCTTTTTACTCAATATGATCTTTAAACTTATTTGATTTAAATTAACACGCCACTGGCTCCCCCTCTTACTATAAATATCTAACAGATCGTTATATTTAATTATCACCTCCCACACACCAGTTTTCGGCTGAGCTAGCCACACTTGGAGCAATCTACAACCTTGTTTCCAGGACCATTTTTCCTTTTTCTTATTGAAATGGCGCAGATAGCTCAACTTTGTTTCAACGGATTTTTTTATTTTGATTCACAAAGCGGGGACTTAAATCCGCAACCTTGTAACTAAAAGACGAATACGCTATCATTTCACAATATCTGCAGATATTTTTTAGGTTAGAAACAGAAATTCAGTGGCCGTAACTTCCCTCAACATTTCAATTTAAAGTAAAGCATGGTTTTCTTTCTTTTTTTAAAATATAAGGGCGCTATTTCCAGGGCGGGGTACTTATTTAAGCGTGTGGGTGGGAGATTTGTTGAATTTGATATATCTTAACTGAGCGTATACACTCTTTATACGACCTTTTCTGGGATCAAAAGACCCGTTAAAAACAATCAAAGATGAAAACTAAGATATGGATTGAGAAATGTTTCATAAGGTCTACCACGTGCGTATTGATCTCACATCTCACAATCCTGACCAGTTGTCAGAACATGTGATAAATATTAAAAAAACGACGCAATATTTTATTGCGAACTTTAAATTTTAGGTGCGAGAGGAAGGTATCTATTGAAGGAAATACAACAATTATTTCATCTAAAAATAGCAAGTTGCACTGTTTAACTCAGTCGGTAATGAATACACCAATTCAACATAGCGTGAGACCGCGTTAATAAAAAGACTGGGACGAGTTTGGGGTAAACAAAACTAACCGAAATTAGTCTTAGTTGCACAAGAAGGAAGGAGGAAAGAAAGTTGTTTTGAGTAGTTAGTGTTGTTAGATAAGTATGGAGTTTGAAATGATAGAGAAGATGAAGGTAGACGAGTTAAAGAGGTATTTGAGATTGAGAGGTCTGAAGGTTAGCGGGAGAAAATGCGAATTAGTAGCTAGGGTGTTTGAAGCTAGCGAAAATAATGTTCCCGTCATCAAAACAGCAGAGGAGGTAGAGATAGCTTAACATAAAGATTACCAGGTTAAGCTTACAGTCAGTGAATCTGGTGTTGTACTTCCTGATCCAAAGTATCTTCCTTCCGGATGGCCCCGTGAGAATGACGGCATAAAGTTTTGGCCATGCATACTGTATGCTGATATATTTAATTACCTAATGTTTAACCCCAGTGAGCTTGGTAGTTCAGATTTGAACGATTACAAAAGTTCAAAAGCTTATAGCTATTTTAGTAATGGTTGGCTTGGCCCAATATTGTACCAACCTCTTGTTAGTGTTTTTTAAAGGCTGATTGTCGACCATCACAGCGTATAAATGACCCTCCACATAAACTTTGGATTTGTGTGACAAAAAGTAATGGCAAAATTAAGTCTGCGTATTGTGACTGCATGGCTGGTATGTCAGAGACCTGCAACCACATAGCAGCATTGTTATTTCGTCTTGAAGCAGCAGTTAGGCTTGGACTGACCAATATGTCATGTACCAACAAACCGTGTGAGTGGCTCCCTAACCGTACAGAGGTAAAACCGGTCAAGATCAAAGATGTTACATTTAAACGTGATGATTTGGGATTACCCTATTTAAAATATGTTGAAGAGAAGTTAGTTCTGAACAAAAATCATCAGTATTTTACCCAGTGTCAAATGCAGATGGGAGTTACTGGTTTAAACTTTTGCAACTTTTTCGTTTGGACTCAGTATGGCTTTTTGGTAGAGAAAGAACGATCTTAAAAAAAATTATCTTCCTTCTATGTGCATTATCTGAAACACACGTTCTCACAATAAATGGTATATATGGAATAAAAACAATATTTTAGGCTATTTTTATAGCTACACATTTATAAAAAATATTATTTGGTTGAGACTGTTCCGGTAAGAAGGTAGGTAAACAGGTTTTGTTATGCATAAGTTGAGGAAAGTGCGGTAAAACTTAAAAAACAAAATTAAAAAAAAATTAAATCACAAAACATTTTGTGTTTGCCAATAATGTTTTTTATAGATATGTGGCTTTAAAAAAGCCGTTTTTTTCTTCACCAAGATTATTTTGCTTGTATGAGGCGTGGCGTTAAATTGCACAGTGCAGCACAGGTTCGAACAATATGATCAGCATGTTGAAGCATGGTGATTGATAACACATACTTGAGAATGCGAAACGTTTTCATGCGATTAATTGCTCGTTCAATATGAATCTGCAAATTTGCAACATCTTTAGTACGCAGTCAATAAAGCAGCGCAGCTTGTAATGTCCCATTTTCTTGTAAATATTTGGCAAATTATCCTTAATAGCCTCTCGAGGAAGCCAGTTTACCAAGCAATTGCCAAGGGCAGTGCTAAGGATACGTACCCAAGTGGTGAAAATATTTGAACATGTTGCTGGAGAGATGTTAAATCGGTCAGCCAGATCTTCGTTAAGAATGCCTAAGCGAAGTCTCATCAAAGTCAAAAGAAATTCATCTTTAAAAGACAATTTTTGCTTTGAAATTTAAAAAATTTTCGCCGCACCTTTGTGCTTAGATGCCTCTTAGTTCCACGCCAATAGTTCACAGCCGTTAAATTTGGCTTAATTAAGGAAAATACTGTATTGAATGCAGCTAGCTACACTACACAATCCTGTAAAAAACACCATTTTTTGTATTTGCGCCCATGTAAAGTTGTGACTTCTGTTATTGAAGATTTCTCGCCTTTTAGATATTTTCAGTTTAAGAGACATAGCTGAAAGTTCTTTACTCAAGGAATTAATTACTTCCTGCTTGTCAGTACAAGAAAAACATGGCTCTGTATTCTCTTGTCTGCAATACTGGTGGTCTCCCTGACTTAACTGCTTAGGTAAAGCTAGCCGTACCTAACAGCCGTACCTAAGCCGTAACTAAGCCGTACCTTAGCCGCACGTAACTACACTTTTCTTTTTAAGGTGAGATAATATGTTTTAATGGAAAAAAACTGAGCTAATCGTAGTAGTAAAGTTGTTGTGTCTTTGAATTTCTGTCTCTCAATCGCCAATGAACCCGCAAAATACGAAAAATGTTAACGAAACATCTTGTTCTTATAGAAACCAAACGGGGGAGAGCGCGGGAAGGTGATTCCCAAATTAACAATTTAAGTAGCTATGGCTGGCAATAAAAAAGTGGTTAGTACGAGCGGTGAACTTCAATGCGACTTATCAAGCAAAGTAAAATAAAGGGGATAGGTAAGGAAAAGAGAGGAAAAATATGAAAATTATAAGACAACATATATTTTACGGTTGGGTCCTATCATATAAGAAACAACTTTGAAGGCCAAAATATGTGCAATAAAAACGAAATTAAGTTAAGTACGGCTAGCTAAAATAAAGTACGGCTGGACAAATAACATGATCATCTGGTAATTTCCAGCCATACATCAAACAAGTATATTCCAAAGAATCATTCACAATAACTTCATACTTCGGCACAGAGAATGGTTTCTCAAAATATTTGAAATAAATTTTTGTATCATTGTTAATATTACAAAGCTGCCAATTATTAGTTTTCTTTGATTTCGTAGCTCGTGCAAGGAAGTCATTCCAGTGTTTGTAGCAGACAGTTTTTACTTTAGGTTTACTACAAACTAGCTACATCTAGCTTTCTTCGATAAACAATGGGTGTCTCGTGTGACTTCACTGGCAAATTCAAAGATGGGACTGCACCAAGTCTCAATGTTTTACGACCAGATTCTGAAAATAGAAAAAAAGATATACACGTGGTTTACCTTTTCACTCTATGACACAACAACAATTTAGAATGGTATACGAGAAAACTTACTTGTCAACTCAATATCATCAGGTTTGAAATGACGTTCACAAATATAGACGTTTCCATTGGCAATCCTCTCCCTCAGTGACTTGTCTACTTCACGATATTTACCCAGAACTTTAACAATATCATTTCTCCAATCAGTATCACATTTCCTTGTTGGGATTTGAAAGCAGCTCATGAAGTTATGCTTACTTGTAAATGAAACTGTACATGTTGGGAAAGCACAATTCCTTCCAGGCATATCCCTGTTTTAGTCTGGATTAAAACTATTTTGTAGTGGCTTATTTCATGTTGTTTATACTTTCGTTTTCACACAGGGACGCAATCTTGATTTTTTTTGCAAACTCTTTGATCACGTGATCAAAATAAAAGCGCACAATAACATAGAAAAATGGTGCGCCAGACCAGGTTTTTCTTCTATAGACTATGAACAAAATAACTTTAAAAAAAATTTAATATTCGTTGTTGTTTATGAGTGCACGTTATTTTAATGATGGAAAACGATAAGAAAAAGGAAGAACCTAATAAAGCCGCGAAACATTGTGTGAGTAAAGGTTTTTTATTTTTTTATTTTGATTGTGTTAACTGTGTCCCGATTTAATTCAGCATGTACAATTTTTATAAAAACAATTTTTTATAAGAACAATAAGGTTAAAAATTATTGACAAATAAGAACGAAATAAGAACTATACTCAAGGGCAAAATTTTACTGATTTTTCTAAAGACAACAACAAACATAAAGAAATATTTCTTGACAGAATTAAAATGAGAATGCGCTAACACATTAACAAATAAGATGAAAAATAATAACTAAGAGAATCCAAGTCTAGGTGGTTCTTACAAAAAAAACTGTCACTTCATTCCTCACACATTCCTCTATTACGAGAGCAAAATATACACTACCATACATTTTCTATTGTTAAATTGAAAAAATCGGGAAATGAAACATCTCAATCTCATCAAAACATGCTATTTGTTGCGAAGTACTATTCGGTCTTCTGAGCAAGAGAAACATCCTGACTTATCCATATAAGTTTCGGCAATTTCTTTTGGTAGCTCAATGTTTGATTGCAATCAATTTGAAGAATACGGATGGTTGTTTACGACAGATTAAAGCCTTTTTAGAGTCCCGTTTCTCATATTTAAAGCTGATCACGCTGGACAGCCATCCCAGCTCGCATTTTCCGTGCCTTGTTGAATCAGACGAAACACTTTTTGTAAAGGAGATTGCGACAAACAAAGTAGTTAAAGACATGCAACGTCTTTTTAAAAATGATATTTCATATCAACTTTCCGAAAATATATGCATGTTTTGAAATTTATTTGTTCTGAAGCATCCTTTATACGTTCTTACTGTTGTGCAACAGTCAATGATGAAACCTTCGATAAAAGCATCGCCACTATTATCAGAAGTCGACAATATCGAAGTAATATGGAGAGAATGTCATTAGCAGCGTCAAGGAAGGAAGCCCTGGCCAAGTTCTTACCCAGTATTTTTTTAAATTGTTTGGCAATTGGGTTAAGAGTCACACTGACTGACTATAAACAGAACTGGCCTGTATCTATTCCTGTTATCTCTAAATCACTCTTTACGACCTTTGATTTTATCGACATCTTTCTTACACAGTTGTTAGCGTTTCAATATATTACATCAAGATCAGATAGATCTATTACAGATTTGGTCCTAGAAATGGAAACGTTAGAGAATGTAAGCAATCAATCTGACACTAATAGTGATATTTATTAAAATATAGTCATATATTAGTCATATATTGTTAAAACATCTCGTTTCTTAGGTAATATTTTTTATATTTTCGGCTATACAATTTATTTTACTTTAAATAGATGTGCAGCCGTACTTTTATTTTGATCAATGGTAGCCGTACCTAACCTAATTTCGTTTTTACGGAACATTTGTAGCATTTGAAGATGTTTGTTATACGATAGGACCTAGCCGTACCTTAATATTTTCCAGCCGTACCTTATTTTAGCTAGCCGTACTTATCTTAATTTCGTTTTTACGGAACATTTGTAGCATTTGAAGATGTTTCTTATACGATAGAACCTAGCCGTACCTTAATAAAGAATTTAAACGTAGTGTTAGAAATGTTTTGATTTGCTGCAGAAAATATTATTATTGATAGTTTGCAAAGGAGTTGGAGAGAAAATAACAAACTCAAGTGTTTTTGATCATATTATACCATGTGATATTGATTTTGATACGTTTTCTCCTGTACAATATGAACAATTGAAAAGACATAAAGATTGTTTAGCTTTACATGAATAAAATGATAAAAATGAATGCTATGTTTGTAGAAAAATCATATTATTAGCCGAAAAATTATCAAGAGCTAAAATAAAAAATGATAATACAGCAGCAAATTTGAAAGCCCCATTAACACACACATCTAAGAACAGAATTGCACTTGCCCTGCAACAAGAACGGGAAAGAACAAAAAAATACAGCTTGAGGCTGACCGAATGCGAAAAGAGATTAACACTAAAGGAGTGGAGCTTCACAAAGACTTTATAAATGATGTGAATAGTATTATGGACTCTAACAGTGAAACCATGACTCCATTTATGAAATTATTTTGGGAGGAACAAAAAAAGGCCTCTGCAAATCAAAAGAGTTTAAGATATCACCCAATGATTATAAGATTTTGCTTATCTCTCTCCATGAAATCAGAATCAGCATATGATAAGCTCAGAGATTCAAAAGTCCTGACACTACCAAGTCGTCGCACTCTCAGAGATTACAAAAATGTAATAAGTCCATCAGTTGGGTTCAATCCTGAAGTAATCCAAGAACTAAAAAGGGCCACTGTTAATTTAAAGGGTTGCCAAAGGTTCATTGTGTTATCTTTTGATAAAGTAAAAATTCGTGAAAACTTGGTGTATGACAAGCACACAAATGAACTGATTGGCTTTGTGGACCTTGGAGACCCATCTCTATATTACAGTACTTTTAAAGACATTGATGATCTTGCCACTCATTGTTTGGTTTACTATGTGAGAGGGATTGCTTGTGATCTAAAGTATGCTTTAGCATATTTTGCTACTAAAGGTGTCACTGTAACCCAAATAATACCCACTTTTTGGAAAGCAGTTTCAGTGTTAAAATTAGAGTGTACTGTCAAAGTAATTGCTGCTGTGTCTGATGGTGCTTCTCCAAATCGGTTATTTTATAAAATGCATAAAGTCATGGATGGTGTTGAATCGATGTTTGTTTACCGTACCAAAAATCTTTTTGCAGACCGCTACATATTTTTTTTTGTTGATGCACCGCATCTTATGAAAACATTCAGAAATTCTTTACACCATTCTGGTAAAAAGAAAGTCACACTCGCAATCTGTGGAATGAAAAAAGAATCATATGGAGTTATTTTGTAAATTTAGTGAATGATGATATTCACAGAGATTTTAAGTCAAAGTGTGTCAAATATTTTACGCTTGAAGTATCCAGAGGAAACGCATGTAGCAGCACAAATATGTGAGTATATGGATAAATTTTTTGATTGTGCAAATACTCGTAATCAAACTGAAGGTACATTAAAAAGGAAAGGCTTTTTGTTACCCTACCGCACTGTTACCGATGTTCGATTCGATTGGCTTAACAACACATTCTTAAACTATTTCCAAACATGGAGAAACAACATCGAAAATAGACCAGGAAATTTCACTCCTAGTCAACGTGAGAAAATGTTCATTGCTTGGTAAAGATATGAAGGCCTTCACATAACCGTTAATTCACTAATCGAGGCAACCAAGTTTTTACTTAACAATGGAATGCCATTTGTCCTAACCGAACGTTTTAATCAGGATGCCTTAGAGGAATACTTTGGCAGGCAGCGTAGCCTTGGCAGACGAAATGACAATCCCACTCTAGTTCAATTTGGATATCAATCAAATGCTATCAGAATGCAATATATTCTATAGACTATGTTTTGTTTTATATAAAAAGTTTACATCTCTTCCATTAACTATAACATCCAACGAATAAAAACGCGTGTGTTCTTCAACTGGCGAAAACGTTAATTCTGCTCCTTATTCAGACATCACAGTCTATACCCCAGTTAGACAGAAGATTTACCGCATCACTTTCAAAGTAGCATTTTTTTACTTACTTAATTTAACTTTGGTATACATTAACTACTAATTTTAAGCTTAGAAGCAAGTGGTCTTACACAGAGCTGCTAATTACGAATTTTCTTAAGTACGGCTAAGAAGTTGTATCAGAAAGTACAACGGTGAAGTCTTTTAATATAAATGAGAAGATAATATCCTTGCAGAAAGCAACATCCGAAGTTACAACTGTTGAGAAGAAACGAAAACAAACTAGAGGAAGATCTTGACGTAGAGGACCTGCTGCTGCAGACATTCCAATGATGCCACTTGGAAAGAAAACAGCTTCGTTTGAAGAGAACAAAAAGTTTTACCCTCACTTAACGTTATCTAAAGAAAAAAAGAACTTAGTACCACCACCTCCGCTACTACCACCTCCGCCCAATGTTGTGAACACTATAGAAGCACAAGGAGAATAATGAAGCACTTCGAAAGAAGGTAGTAAAGTCGAAAGATCCTCTAGTTCAACAAGGTGAAGACACTTACAACAAAACGAAACAAGTGAAATCATTGAACCCAATTAAAGTCGATAGCGTTTTCAACCATGCTGGTGATGGGTTAAACGTTAGTGAAGACACTGCTTTCTGGTTAAATGAACAACAGAAACAGTTTTGTTATGCGTTGTGGTTTCACACAACGATTTGAGATTAAAAATTCTTTTCAATGTTCCACAAGATGCTTCCTATGAAATTTTAAAACAAGACGGACTTAAAATGAGATTGCAACGCAAAGGAAATCCTGACACATTTTAGTCAGAATTTTTTTAAACACCCTGGCCTATCCACATTTCGTATAAGGTAATTATTGGATTCAATGATACGTATGTTTTTAACATAAACTGGGTTTGATTTTTACCTGCCAAAGAAAGTTTATGCTCCAGATTCGCAAAAATTCAAAAATTTCGCGATTTTTATGACCCTCGAAAGTTTGTGCTTGTATTCACTATCCCAGACAAAGTATGTTCGTCCATAACATATACATTCTAAAACCTGGGAACGAGCTTGATTGGCTTAGAAGTATGACGGAGTATGTTTAACAGAAGTCAAACTAATAAAGAAATTTAAAAGTTCGTCCTGATTTTCGCGAAATTGACAAACTTGCAAAATTTACGAAAATTAATTCCCACGAAAATTAATTCCCTTAAGGTAACTTGTTTATTTGTTAAATCTACCACACTTTTTGCTTTGTTAGTCCGTCTTTGATAAATCCATACATCACAGTTTATTGTGTCTAGTTGTAGATGGTTTTTGTCATCCAATATTAATCATCTACAAAATCATCTTATCCAGATAAACTTCTTCGAGCTGAGAAAGAATCAATGGTAGATCACTCCGCACGTAAAAATAAGCAACACAACTAAGTGGGAAAAGAATAATAAAATAACAATTTTGTCATAGGAACATATATTAAGCTTAAATTTTTTACGGGGGCTCGTATACATAGCAAAATGAATAGTAAACTGAACATGCCCCTCATAATACCATAAAAAACTGAACTAGAAATATAAAAGAATAACCTATATTTTTTAACACAAATATATTACCGTAATGCTTCGAATAAACGCCTCCTCCTAATAAACGCCCCCTTCGAATAGACGCCCCTCCTTTTCAGTCATATTATAAATAAACGCCCCCATCAAGTAGGGGGGCGTTTATGCGAGGTGATAGTAAAAGTATACTTACTCACTTTTTTCCTAAATCTTAGGTTTAAGGTTAAAAATTTAGCTTTTCGCTTTTTAAGTTTATTTTCTAAAACATATCAGAGAATATCTTTTATTTTCTGTTGTGAAGATATATATTATAGGTATCCTTAAAAATTGCAAAAGAGACGAAGTGTAAAAAATTTAATAAACGCACCCCTCTTCTAAACGCCACCTCGAAAAGAAGCTCCCCCAAATGTCAAAAAATTTAATAAAAGCCCCGGGCGTTTATTCTAAGCATTACGGTAGTCGAACGAGTGGAAAATTTAAAATAGAAAAAGTAATTACAAAAACATCCAATATATTATATATCATACAATATATAAAACATACAAATACATATTTCAAACAGGATATCATATTGCTTACATGATGACTAAGCCAACAGAAAATATGAAGCCGTTTAAATGTCTAATAGGGTGTATTTGGTTTTTTGTATTGACAGCTAAACCTAAAAAGAGTTAACCGACTCTCATCAATTCTTGTTTGGTAATTATAGGAATAGGTTGTTGCTCCTTTTCGAAACAACCGTTCAAATAACGACAACAACAACCACAAAGAACGCCGTTTAAATATTAAAAAATTCTGAAAAATTTATGTAATATTTTACATTTACTTTCAGTTGCGTAAATAGGTCATCTGTTCTCACAAAGCCCTTAACACTAAGACTGGACATAAAAATAACGTGATCGTATGAAACAATTGGCTGAGAAACTGGAGTTTGGCTTAAAGGCGAAATTACCAAAACAAAAGATGCGATTCTTTCTCTTTAACAGAAATACACTCAACATAAAAATATTAACCCCATTCCCACCAACAGGGCGCTCATTAAGCACCGCCCTGATGGTATATTTTCAATTTTTAAGTCCTTTTTTTTAGCGTGCTGAAATTTTTCGAAGTTTAATATCATTTTGTCAGCTTATGATCAGAAGAAACCAAAAAATATTGACGGTATGTCATTGTCATCGTTTTGTCATCAACTGTTGTGCTACATAAAAAAATGGAAATATTCAATATTTTCTGTTCTTTGTGTTTGTTAATACTGGGAAACATCATATAAAGGTCCAGAATAAAATTAATCGGTTTCAGTTCAACTTTAGGACTTAGTTTTAGCATTCAGCTTTTGTTAAGAAAAAAAAACGAGGGTGCCCTTTAGGCCCTGTGCTATTTCTATTAGGCATCAAAACCCCGGTAGTAGTAGGGTTGAATCATTTTATGGCCTCTTTTGGTTTGTAGCAGCTACTAAAGTAATTTAGTTTGCTCACACCTATTGTTAACACATTTTATTCAGCTTACAGCTTGGCGCAAGAGAACTTTTAGCTTGCAAAGAAAGCTTTGTCGATGGTTAAAAAACGTGTTGTGCATTTGACTTACTGGAGATTAACTAATACATTAAGAATTAGATAATCAAACATATTATTCAGCTAACTTAGGGTCATGGTTCAAGCCTCCAGTTTTCAACCGTCTTAGCAGTTCCCGCCATAACATATGCCGTTCTTTAACTACGCCCTTCATCAGGCTGCGATTTTCCATTGCGCGCCGCGACAAATACGGCATCACTTCTTCAACGGGTCCATAGGGTACATACTTATACGCAGAATAGCCCGCCCCACCTAGGGCGTACGTTATAACGTCGCACATGCCTAAAAGTTGACCAAAGAACACTTTGCCACTGTCTGGTGCCAGATTAAAATCCCGCATGATCTCTACTGCATGTCTTATTGAACCTTCGTTGTGGGAAGCTACCATCACGTTAGCACCTCTCCACCGTACCTCTTCTAGTACAGCACTAAGAACAGCATTGTAGCACTTGTCAGTGTCTTCGTAACTGCTATGGATGGGATCATCGTATCCAGCAGCCAGAGCACGCAAACGTTCTTGCTCCATGTAAGCACCGCGCACAAGTTTGGCTCCAAAATAAAAACCTTCGCGTCTCGCTAACTCCATATCAACATGTATTGTGTTCATAGCATTCTAAAAGTAAGCAAGAAAAGTTATGTTTATAAGAAACGTTTTTAAAGCCAGCGATAAAAGTCACAGATAAACGCGTGAGCTGTTCAATTGTTTCCAAGCAATCAACCAAAACAGCTTTTAAAAGCGCGACAGAAGAAACATCCAATCACAATAGCTTTTAAAGGCGCAACAAAAGAAGCATCCAATCAGAACATGTTTTGAAAGCGAGACGAAAGTTATACCTTCAAATAACACTGGTACGTGTTAAATACAATGGGTTTGTCTCGATTAAACATTCTCATTGCTTCTAGTGTGATTCTAGTGATGGCAGGTTGAAAATATGTTTGCTCAGCGTCGACCATGAGACGAACATTCTTTTCCTTCGCTCTCTGAAATTAACAAAATATTGACATTCAACAGTGTCTCTTAATATTTTCTTACGCAAGTAGACATGAATTTTCAAAAGGTCAATATATAAACACATCAGGATAAAATCATTACACGTATCTATGGAATACAACAAAGCACCCTGGTCACTCTCACACAAATAAAAAACTTCTCAACTCAAACGAACCTCTGCTATGGTTAACAAACGCTCAATCATATTTTCCATTTCTTTTAGCTCTGTATTTGTTAGTGTCAAAATAATTTCACTGCTCAATTCACCCTAAGAAAACAAACAAACGTAAAATTAACATTAAAGATGAGCCGGCAACCGAGAGGTCCTAGGTTCATTACGCGAAGTTACACTAGTTGATGTAAAAGTGTAAACAGACAACGTGCAGTAAATAGCAAGTAAATAAATCGTTTGTGTTGCACGCAGTTTTCGAATCGAGGATTCGCTTCAAAAAATATGCCAGAGACAAATTTTCTGACCGCCGCAAATTGCAGGAATTTAAAAAAAAAAAATTGGTGTTAACTAACCTTCACTGTGGGTTTGGCTCGAAATAATTTTGCCAGTTGAAGTTGTGGTGTCAGAAAGTTGTGCCATTCTATTACATCGATCCCTCTAAGATAGAAAAATAACTTTTGTATTGTGTACAGAACTGTCGACACATCAATGCGAATATGAGAAGCATATTTTTTTCCTTGTAACATGCTTAAAAACGTCGATATAATAAAGTATAGGTCTCTACCATTAATATCTAAGGGATAATAATTTTTACTAATTCGGACACAAGTCGAGATTAGTTCGCATAGGATACCGAAAATGCTCCCTCTAACACCCTAATCGTCAAATAAAATTTTAAAATTAGAATGGGTTTTAATCAGATGGCCGTTAAAGAGAGTGGGTGCTATATGGAGTGTATACAGTATCCTGTGTATGGCTAATTTTGAACTGTGACCATAAAGAAGGTCGTTTTTAATAAAGGAAGGAGAAACATGGCCAAATAATCTACTTTCGTTAAGTTATACATCATAGGGTGTAGGCTTGTAGTGTGCGGTAAAATACTGTTTTGATGTGTGAGCTGACGTTTGATGTTATCCTGAATGGTTGGCTAAATATTTCTAGATCTTGGATAAATTAGAGATTTTGTTTGGCACTGTTCTACCAACATTAGTGTATTAACCTCAAATCGAAGCTATGGGAGGGCTATATTAGAACCAACTTTCACAAGAAAAAGGTAAAAATTAAGATGGCGTCGTGGCGAGCGGTTGTCATCGCTTTGGTGTTGTTTTTCGTTACAGAATTTGAATGTACAAGATTAGATGAATTTTCCAAGAAAAAAGGTTATCGAATCTGGAGTTTGTTTACGATCACCCAGAAATTGATATTTTTGGTTTATCAGAAACTCATATTAACGATGAATCAGAAAAAAGTTTGTTTGAAATCCCAAATTATCAGTTTATATCAAGGCATAGGAGTAAAGGACAAGGAGGAGGGGTCGGATTTTTTGTTAAAAATGGCTTGATTTGGAAAAGAAGATCGGACTTAGAAAACGATACCACGGAATGTTTATGGTTAGAAATTTTTATAAAAAATACGAAATCACTTCTTTTTACTTGCTATTACAGACCACCAAATAGTTCAAAACATTTATCAAAACATTTCAATGATTCGTTCAATGAGTCGCTAATTGCAGCTCAAAAACAACAAAAAAAGATAATCATCATGGGAGATTTGAAGGCTAACTACCTTAATTCAGCCGATAACAAAGATTTAAAATCTATTATCACCTTGAATTCTTTTGAACAAATCATTTCTAAAGCGACCAGAATTACGGAGTCTTCAAAACGCTAATAGACATTATTATCACAAATAACGTTTCCAACATTAGCACTGTTTTGGTTGAATCATTATCGATTGTGGACCATGACCTCATTGGTTGTGTTAGAAAGTTGAACAATAAAAAGTATTTCTCTCGATCGGTCAATTCCCGTGATTACAAAAACTACGATGATGTTAAACTCGCAACAGACGTTAAAAATATTAACTGGGATTTATTGTATAATTGTACTGATGTGAACACTGTAGTTGGTATTTTTACTTCGACTCTTAAAAATGTTTTGATTTGCATGCGCCGTACAAGTCCAAAATAGTGAGAGATAAACCATCCCAGTGGTTAACAGCAGACTTACGAAAACTTATGGATAAACGAGATCAGGCGCTACGAAAAGCTCTAGACAAAGTTAACAGAGGACTTTGAGTTATATAAAACTTTAAAAAATAAATGCAATGGTAAACTTAAAGAGTCGAAAAGAAAATACCATCGCAACCTAATTAACGAGAACAAAGGCAATGTCAGAAAATTTTGGGACGCAATAAAAGTGTATTCCCGTCCAAATCGAGAAGTAAATTGTTAATAAAAAGGACAATGAGAAAACTGCCAAAACATTCTCTGATTATTTTGGAAACATCGCGAAACAACTGAAATCAAAATTCGTCTCGATTACAGATTATGTCTGGCGTAAAATACCTGTTGTTAAGAAAACGAACAAAACTTTGAATTTACATACGTCTCGAAAATATTTGTTGAGAAACAACTAAAAACTCTTAAGCGCAATAAATCTACGGGTTTAGATGAACTGCCACCAGGCATGATAAAAACACTGTGCGAAGCTCATATCACAACTTCTTGCTTATATTATTAACATGTCAATTAGAACTGGAGTTGTTCCATCAACCTGGAAAGAAGCAAAAATCGTACCGATACATAAAAATGGCGATATGAAATTACCAATGAACTATCGGCCAATTTCCATACTTCCGATATTTTCTAAAATTCTTGAACGAGCCATCCACTCTCAGTTGACAACTTATCAAATGATTTGTTGACAAATTCACAATTAGGATATCGACATCACTGATCAACAAAGCTTGCTTCGACTATCTCATTTGATAGCATTCGAAAATTAATTGATACTGGTCTGATGGTAGGAGTAGTCTACATCAACTTAACAAAAGCGTTCGATACCATAGGACATAGCATTCTGCTGAATAAATTAAACGCATATGGAATTGACGGTGTAGAACTTCAGTGGTCTGCGGGTTATTTTTTCAATAGAAATCAAGTTGTTTCCATAATTGATGTAGTCTCAGCGAAAAAGCCTTTGTTCAGTGAGGTACGCCAAGGATCTATTTTGGGTCCCCCCTATTGTTTATAATTTTCTTCAACGATTTTCCACACTGTCTCGAAATATGCAAAGTGACAATGTATGCTGACGACACAGCTATTTATGTCAGTGGAAAAACGAAGGAAGACGTTGAATATAAACTAGAAAAGGATTTAGAAATAATAGCAAAGTATTTCGATGACAATGTACTAATTATCAATCTTAAGAAGGGTAAAACAGAAACGATGCTGTTTAGAACAGCAAAGCACTTAAACAACACGAATAAGAAACTCGATATATCTTATAAATGACAAAAAATTAACAACGTATCAGAATATAAGTATCTCGGAATCATTTTGACAGATATTTGAATTTAAATAATAATTTCGACAAAGTTTATAAGAAAGCTAGCCAGAGATTAAAATTGTTAAAACAACTTAGACTGTATGTCATGGAAGATGCTGCTTACAAAATATACACAAAATGAATATTCCGATTTTGACCTATCCTAGAGGTCCGCTTAAAGGCGGTGATACACGATCCAATTAATCGAATTCGATTTGTCGAAATTTAGCATTAATATAAATTGAACAGATTTTTGATAATTTCCTTTCGATAAAATGTCTTTAGAGAGTGAAGACAGAGTTGAACTCGCTGCTGTTACAGTTATTATTACAATAACTAAAAATTTAAGAAAACGTTAGAAACGGAGTGTGTTATTAACAATAACAATAACAACAATAATAATAGTAATAATATTTGCTTGTTTATATCTCTCTTTTTTTGCTAAAAGAAAATAACTTTCTTCTCGGTTATATTATTCCAGTCGTTCAAGCTCATGACCTGGAAAAAATGATGCCAAGCTGAAATTTGGCACAAACCTTCGTTATGATATGTAAAACCACCAAAGAAAGGCCCATAAAACCTCCTTGTGGAAATTGAGATATCCGCTATTTTTAAAAATGGCGGAATTCTTCACGTCAAATTTTTCAAAATTTCATTTTTAGTCCAAATATAGGCATTTTTTGGCTCCTTAGAAAAATAAATTTATTCTTACTATTATGGTTTGTGTATTTAAAGGATCAGAATTTTATTTTTAGAGGAAATTTCAAGCCTGCTGTATTGATCAACTAAGCTTTGTTCGAGGAAATAAAAAAATTTTTTCAATAAGCTCTTCCGGAGACAAGAAAAATTTTTGTCAATTTGAATTACACCACAAGTAAAATGTTATCCTTTTTTACTGCGTAAAAACATCTGTACATACAAATAACTGCTAGTCTTTGTCTCCGGAAAAAAAAAATAAACACATTGGTGAACCTTTTACGCGGAGCCAATTCATTTGCGAGATTACATAAGAGGTCGACATTGATTTTTAAAAGAGTGTCCTAAGACCTGGTTCTCATAATGTTGTATTTATTACAGTGTAGTCAAGTTTAGCTTAAGATAAACCTATTTCATATTCCTGTACAAGTTGTTGACTCACACCTTAGGTGGCTAGTCTTTGAAACACAACTTCCGGAACGAAAAGTTGCTTGATGGCACGCCGTTTATTCATTTTTGCGCAAAAGGCGCATTTTTTGCTTTCCGTGCCAAAGTTTGGCTGATTTTTTCTGTCATTTTGAGTCTTATCGCACATGTGTTGGTTGTTATACACTAGTTACTTGTTATGGATTTTCATGTATGTATTTAGTCCTTATCTTAGTCTTTCAACTATGGTTTTACATTGAATTAATATCATTTTGGAGCTTAAAACATTTTAAGAAACTTATAGCTAGCTGAAGTAAGTAGCTAGTAGTAAGTAGCAAATAATACATTCTGAAGTAAAATACGTTTACAACTTGATGCACACAGAAACAGCCCTAAGAGTTTTCAAAGCTGTGTGCACGCTATAAAAAAAAGTAAGTTTCTTCTTATAAGAATCGTAAAATATAAAAATACAAACGTAGATACTAAAAGTAGGAACCAGCAGTAACCAACAGTAACCAGCAGTATTTCGAAGTAACCACCAGAGAATCACCAGTATTATGAAGTAACCACAAGAGAACCAGCTGTTTTTTTACACTGCTATCAGAGAACCAGCAGTTATTATCAATTTACTCCAGAGAAGGCAGCAACAGCAGCGCAAAGGTGTTGTGATTTTTATGCACAACACTTCATGACTTTAAATTACCAAATATGATAAATAAAAGGGCACCTAGTTCCCAGGGCTTTTTTCTGATACTTTATGTTGTTCTTGCTAATTAGCTACTTTTAAGTTGTTTTCACGAGGTCCAATAAAATGCATCCCGCGAAGATTAATTTTCAAAAATATGAATAAAAGTCGCGGAATTCGCGATAATTAATCAACTTAAGTTATTTAGTTATTTATTTCGCCTAACGGCAATTATGGAAACAAAAAGAACAGAACGAAAATAGTGTTTTCAGGATTAAAGTTTATTTTTGAAATAAAATGTAACATGTTTCAAGTAAAAAACGTTCATATTGAAAGCATAAGATTATAACTTGAACAAAGATGAAATATGTTCACACACTACATGTTTCAAAATGAGTAGATTTGAACAGATATTAACAAAATAGAAGAATGTTAAAAGAAAAAGCCCCACTATATATAGTATAGCTTGACTTTATATTGACTTAAATGCACAGAAGTTGTAGTTTTAAGCAGTTATTTCAACTTAATTTGGAAAGATAACATAATATAAAAGAAACAAAGTCACAAAAGTATAAAAAACCCTATTGAATAGAACTAAATATACATGTGAGTTTGTATACATGTAAGTTACTCGATGTTGCAGCCTTTTGTTTCAAGCTTGTGTATCTCCAAAGGTTTGAGATGGTTCTGTGTTCCTTTCGGTACGTTTATTGAATTGAAATTGAAGTTTTGATCAAATTCTTTTAGACACGTAGTGATATAATGAAGATACACGTTTCCAAACGATTTCTTTTTTTGACCGTTTTTGTCCGTATATTCGCGATCAAAATTTGTTTTTACGGCTACAAAATCTTGGGGCATGAAACTGATACGACATTCTTGACAGCGCTGCACAGTTGTTGGAAATGATTTTTTGTCATTTTTATGAACAAATGTATATTGTTTCGTGGGTCTTCTATCTGGATTGAAGATATCGTTCGTTGTGATTTCAGACGATTTAACTTTCCAATTTGTTGATGAAATTTTGCTAATTTTAACCGGTGATATTTTGTGGTTAGATGATGTTACTTCCGTGTCGATTGCAAATGAAGATCGCTCAGAAAAGAATTGTGGTTCAGGAAGATTACATCTTCTTTTTTGACCTGCCTTTGTATTTCCTTTTTGACCTGCGTTACTTGGCTTCACGTAAGATGACTATGCTTTTGCAGTAAAATTTAGGAAAGAATCTAGATGTTAAGATTGGCGTTCTTTCGACCACTTCAAAAATAACGTAGGTTCTCGAAAAAATTGCTGATATCTCGGACCTAATCTGTATTTTCCTTGTCCATAAAAATCTCTGTTAATTTGATGGATGAAGTTTTCAGTAATCCATTTTTCAAGGTAGAAGGAAACTTCTCCAATTTCAGTTTCAATATCGTTGTCACTAAGTTTCTTTTTTAATAGGCGATGTTTCAATTCTAGTCCATTGGAGTAATACCTCCCTTTTATTCCTTTACTTTCTCTTGCTGACAACACAAGACATTCCACAAATACTTCAAATCTGCACTTTTTAAACCATGTATAAAAAGAAGGCACTAGGCTTTCCCACGTACTTTCCAAACTTTCCAATTTTACCAGCAAATCGTTTTCGTCTTCAGCATCTGCTAATCCGAATTCGAGGACATTTTCGTTTTGTGTCCCATAAATGTCTGCCATGACTCTGTCCACAGTACGGTTGTTCGCATTTAACTTTCTAAGTTTACGCGTATCAGCTTCTTGAAGGTGTTCGGTACACCAGAAGTGATTGGGAGCGTTTAATACATCGTTTAATCCACATGCAATGGCAGCATCTAAATCATGCCCCACATTTCGAATGTTCCTCAGCTCAGGCTTAACGAGGCAAATTTCTCCCATATACCTTCGATAAGACTCTGTATCTTTTTTCCAGTGCCATTGACTGGGTCCACGAAATTTTGGATGTTTCCCATTACCATCAATTAACGCTTTGTATGGATAAGTGGAGTCGGTAAGCCATAATCCATCAGCAACCTGGAATGTTGTGTTCACAGTAAAAACACCGTCATCGTCCACACAAAAACGTTTTAAGTCAGTAAGCATGTGTGGCATAATATTCATTGCTGAATAACGATCTTTCTCGAAACATATGTTGTAAAGAATGCCTTCATTTTTGACTAGCTTATGCAATGTTTCGCTAACCGATTCGACAGGTTCTCTGTTTATCTGAAGATATATTTCATCATTCGACATTCCCTTTTCTAATCCATTATCAATTTTGTCAAAAACGCTTGGATCTTTTCGATAATATGCTGGAGCAGTTGCCTTTTTGGCATTGCCATGTCTAGGTACAATAAATTCACCTTCAATGCCATCATCCCATCTATTTAAGTAGTAATAGGAAGGCCACATTTCTGCACTGTCCATATTCTTGATGGTTGCTATTAGGTTTGTGAAATTATTCACCTTGCTCTTTCGATAACATCTAGATAAGAGAGAAACTTTTGCAGCAGGTACTATCGTTTGGTCATATATTGGTGTCCGAGATGCACAACTTCGACGTTCTGAAATGTACCAGCCCTGGTCACACTTATGTGCAATCTGTACATTGCCATCGTCATTTTTGAAATAGTATTTCTTAGGATTCCCTTTATACACAAACGAACCGTTATCGTCACTTTTAGCTGCAGAAATTGGCACCTTTTCCACGTTCAATGTACAAAAAAAGTTATTTCTTCTTTCAGCGGATGGCTTCTTATCCAACTCCATTGACTCTGGTTCTGTCAAAAGGATGGTAAATATGAACTGAGCCTTTTCAGCTTCCATTGTTTCTTTTACAGCTTCTGTAACCCTTTAAAAAGAATGCGAAGCAAAAGAAAGTTAATGGTATAGTCGCAAGGTTCTTATGAAGTACTTTTAGCAGTATTTAGGCATAAGTAACTAATCCAATTGACATTTTTGTTAAAAAACTAAAGAGAAAATTATTATATTTTAGCGCGAACTGCCATTTTTTGGGCGTTTTTGCGGAATTAATTAGTGCGTTTTTTTACCCAGTTTTGCACTTTTAAGTTCCACACTTTTTAATTCTGTACGCTTTTATTCTTTCCCTTTTATACCATAATGGAATTAAATTTTGACTTGACGCATTCTATTCTGAGAAAGAGTTTTTTTTTTGTATTAGCTACACAAAAAAAAAAAAATAATCTGAGTTAATAGTTAAACTATTAAAGCAGAGTAAGTATTTATGAATATCTAAACACTAATTTTAAACTTACTTTGGTTCGAAAACGGCAGGTAAATCATCATCTTTATTATCGTTTTCGTCGCTCGAATCTTGTATTTCTATGGCTGGTGGAATGACACAGAAGTAAAGGCGATCGTTCTTATAAAAAATGTGTGTATCGGCGAACTTCTGAATAAAAAGAACCATTCAGCCCTGTACTGGGTATCCAGGAAACATATATATGCATTGCACAAAAAAATCAAATAAGTACACGCTTTTTTATAAGAAATCCGTTTATAAGAAACTGTGTACCACTAAGAGCTCTAAAATGTTATGGAACTTTCACTAGAAAGAAACGTTAACTTTGCCGCAAATTGCAGATGAAACTTGCAGGCTCAAGACACATAAAAAACTTTTGGTACTAAAATCATGAAATAATTAAGAAACCTAGACTGTTGGGCCATTGGCTTGATTTTTTATAAAAGCTTGTGAATAAACAAATAAATTTTCACACCAAGTGAGTAACACAACCCTTACCTCAGCAATTTCTCTGTTATTCTAATAAAAACTGTCCTGGACACCAACAGATTTTCTTTAGTCTCAATATTATATATTATGCTAACAAACCATGTGAGAAAAACAAACGTATATTTCTATCCGATGCCACGATGTTTCTCCACAACATTTATTAATTCATTCAATTCATTCGAACTTTATTTTGTCTACCAAAAGAAAAAAATGTCTCCTTTTGGACCCTCCTCCGTATAGCGTTTTTCGTTATATTTGGGTTACACAAATTGCAAAATGAAAATCCTTCGGTCAAATCATGGAGGTATACATACTCTGATAAAGCGGAATAATTTTTTAGGAAGCGTTAAAGGAAGTGTGTAATCGCTGCGAAAAATAAACTTTGATATGGATTCCTCAACAGTGGATACAATGGCAGTAGAGGTATCTCTCACGTTCGTGACTTCAAATTCATTCGAACTTTAATATTGTCTACCAGAAGGAAAAAATGTCTTGTTTTAGACTCTCCTCCGTATAGTGTTTTTCGTTATATTTGGTTTACAATTCAGATATTAGTTCATTATTTAAAATATTAATTTTGTTTTTGTTAATTCTCGCGTGTGGTTTTAAAATACTAATACAGTCAGTATATACTTTTTTCAAAAAGCCTTCTGTCTTTTAATCAACTGTTGCATAAAGCCCGAGTCACACCAGAGAAAAACATTTCAACAAATGGGTCATGAACTGTTGTGTACATTATAAAATGTTTCACATTTGAAGCGGTAGTTGCGTTTATTTCGTTTTATCTATTTAACTGCTCGTTTTCTGTTGGTTACTTCAAAATACTGGTTTTCTGTTGGTTACTTCAAAATACTGGTGGTTCTCTGGTGGTTACTTCGAAATACTGCTGGTTACTGCTGGTTCCTACTTTTAGTAAAACCGAAATACAAACCAAAATTGAGGTTGTATTTCTACACTGATCGAGTATAAGGTGACAAAAGTTTGAAACAACATAAAAGTTTCCATAAATATTCTTGTGATGTGATGGCAACATAAAAAAGTTGTGAGAGCAAAGTATTTTGCTAAAAAGAAAACTTGGAAGATAGATATAAGAGAGTTGGGCCACCACAACACAACATCTTAAATATATGCAGTTAAAAATATATATTAAATTAGGTGCATTTTGGAAATTTATTTCTGCAGACTTTGATTCTATTTTTTTATTCTATATTATTCTATCTTTAAAGTTTATACCAGTGTTGCAAATGGTTTTGTATCTTCATTATGATGATACAATAATCTTGAAATTTGGCCGCCCCAGACTGGAGACCCCTCGTCAGATTTGGGGGCGACTTGACGCAAAAGGAATTCCTGGCATCGGGGTAGGGTTATAGGGTGCTTTTCGGAGGATAAAAGGTTGTGGAGCCCCGAGTAAGTTATTCTTACAATTCCTCGAGGTTATAAGATAAATGGAAGAACAATGCAAGGACTGTGAACGTACGCTTGACGAGTACAACAGGTGTAGCTGAGGACGAAGGCTTATGATAAAGGCTAAAATGCTGTATTGGTGCTGCTATCAGGAGTAAATCACGTATAATGGAGGCAGTTGCGTATGTGCAATCCTCGGACCTCGTTGCAAATTCAAAAAAGGATGCTGAAATTTGAGAATGAAATTGTCAACCCCAGAAATTTCTACAAATTTGCGTGTACTTTTACCAACATCAGTGATATCAATGTGGATTACCTAACAGTATCAGATCCCATTCCTGCCAATGGAGGTAAGGATCAAAGGTACATTGTAGGGTACGTATCAGATCCCATTCCTGCCAATGGAGGTAAAGATCAAAGGTACATTGTAGGGTACGTATCAGATCCCATTCTTGCCAATGGAGGTAAGGATCAAAGGTACATTGTAGAGTACGTATCAGATCCCATTCTTGCCAATGGAGTTAAGGATCAAAGGTACATTGTAGGGTACCATACACGGTATGCAGGTACCCTACGATGAACCCTGTCAAGTCAGTGCCATCCTGGCTATAGCTTCCGTGTACATGCAGGGCAAAAACTACTACCCACAGGTACATGTTTTTGAATGTAGGTACAAGGACTTTAAAGTTGAATGGCTACTGAGTGATGATTAAATGTTTTATAACCCTACAAGGGTTACAAAACATACTAAGGCTTGTAAACAGGTGGAGAATCTATGTACTGCTTGCATATTGCGCAGATTGAAGCTTTTTTAAAATCCCTTCCTTACCCTCCTCTCTCCCTTTCGTTACAAGCTGAGCACGTTCATTTGATAGAGTCAATGATACGTTTGACGCGCTGTCGTATCTGTTCCTTTAATAGCATGTACCGTTGTTTTTCTTGCATAATGAGACTAAACTCGTAATCGCTGATAATCCCATTTTCTACCGCTTTCGAAATCAGATCGACGATGGAATTCAATTGTGACTCCGCGAGTAGCCTGATACTTTCGTGTTTCTTGGATTTGACAGCTAACCTCTTTGAGGCGTTCCGCAGACCAGCCTGACCGATACCTACGGCAATCGTGATTCCTCCCATGGCAATACATAGCGGAAAACCCCAGACCCGAGGCTAAAGCTCCTATTCCGACACCTGAGGTGATAATACTAACACTCAGTATTCCATGATCACAATACCTCACCCAGGTCCCATGCATCTTAAACTTTTTGAGAGTCTGTCCTGCTCTTTAATTTCACTTCGTAGATATTTTTCAATCTCTCTAATCTTGTCAAGTCTATAATTTTGACTTTCGTGAATGATGGTCAGGTATGGAAAGGGATCGTTGTTGTTCTTCTGGATAACGAACATGCCGTTATCTTTTCCAAGATTTTCGAGGTAAGGCACGGCACGTTACTGTAATGTTCCTACTTGGTCTTGCAGCACTGCAAGTTGTCGATCCCTGTCACCAAGTTCGTCCCCCAGCACAACGAGTTGCTTGTCTCTGTCGTCTAGGTCGTCCTCGAAGATGGCAATGGCAATATCTCTTTCTTCGATGGTCTGGCGCTGCTTCCTGACCTCATCCTGTAATTTTTCAACACCTTTTTTCGTAAGCCATTTGATTAAACCTACGGCCTTGTTTTTTTTGATTTGGCAGCAATTTCTAAGGCACCATCTAGCGTCACGAATACATCATGCGGATTTTTCCCTCCTCCTAGCATACCTGTCTGGATCAGGGTGGCACCCTGGCCGGGTATATTTTGTCTTGTTGTAGTTTCTTCAGCCAAATATTGAAAATTGCGCGCTACATCAGCAATACCCAAAAACCTCCCCAGGTCAGCACGTTTAAAAAGAGGCTGATTTTGTTCATTGGACAGAGTTTCGATGGCTCCGGCTGGTATTGCGTTAAACAGAGAAAGTTGTGACTATATTTTAATATACCAAGGTTCAGCCAGAGATTTTCACCCCTACGTGGTAATTTTACTACTTCCAAGAGTAAAATTAGCGTCTGCTTACGACATATCAATATCAAACATCCCTTCGAATAGCTCCCACGTATCATCGTCAGGTAGTGTGAAATAGTTGTGGTAAAAATTCTCAATGCCAAGAGTATCGTCCCTGAATCGGCACAAGGCATGCACGGCATTCAGGTGGTCGCATTCCGGTTTCCTTTCGGTCATATCGGGGTACATCGCGTATAACGTATTTATTCTTGTGCTGAGTTGCTTACGCTGGCATCCGATCATGTAGTGCTTATGTATGCCTTTTTTTCCATGCTCGTGAGGATCGTTTTTATCAACCATAGCACGTTGTCATATTGATATCGGTGTGGGACATGTCTCCGCCGTAATTCCGAGTTGTCTTGACTAAGAACACTAAGTTGTTCATCCCTGGCATCAAGATCGTCCTCTAGGATGGCGATGGCCACGTCCCGCTTCTCAAGTTCATCCTGTAATTTTTCGACACCTTTTTGAACAAGCCATTTGATTAACTCTACGGTCTTGGGTTTTCTAGAACAACGCACAATCTCCAATGCACCGTCAAATGTGACAAAGACATCGCGCCAATTTTGACCTCCTTTGAGGGGTGCGGCTGCCGCACTCCTCATGATATCACGGCGAGGTATGGTTTTCACGTCTCTGTAAGTTGCTTTTATATCATCGATCCTCAAAAACCTCCCTAGGTCAGCACGTTTAAAACGAGGCTGATTTCGAACAGGGTCTCAATTGCTCCTGCAGGTATGGCGTTGAAAAGCAAAATTTGTGATGACATCTTTGTTATATCTTCAGGTAGAACCTGAAATAGCCCATTCAAGCAGGGATTGTCTCCGCTTGTCGAGGCTCTCGTCAGCAATACAGTCGTCAACGACGAACAACGTCTCTTCACCCGCGAGTAAAGACGACAATTTTTGAACCCATTCGAAAAGTTGATCCTTGGGGTCTATTAGAAACACGTAATCAACCCTCCAAAGCGAGGCTCCCTCAAGGTAGGTGCTGTTCTATTGAATAGTAGGACATAGTATCACTATGTTGTAGTAGTGTTGCCTGCAATTGTTCTCGAGCAGGTCTAGAACACGTTGCATCTTGCCACAGCTTGTCGGGCCTGTAAAAATGCAGGTGTGTGGATCCTTGACAACGTCTAACATTATTTTATTAAATGCCCTGTTTTTTATGTATTTTCGTAATAGTGGAAAGGCAATCGGAACAAATTCAAGCGCCGCCATGGTTGTTGACAAGAAACCCCTTACAGACGGGGCAGTACGTGGTCTTGTATACGAGGGGAAGGGGATCAAACACTATCTCACCATCTAGGTAACGCAATACCTTGCGATATCTCTCGACGAGGCGCGCCTTTTCCTGAGTTATGGGGCAGGGTGCGAGGTTAAAAAAGGGTATCTTGATTGGTGTTTTTAAAAGCTCAATGTACCTAGGTACAATATTGTGGGAAAACAGGGTGTAAAGACGTAGATAATTTTCGTCCTGTTGAGACCCTCTAATTTCCTTATCAATTCTGGCTACATCAATCATTTATTGTTTTGGAACGATGATTGGTGGGATCCACCCTTTTTTTACAGCCATCTCGCGCCTTGCTCTGCCCGCGGAAAAATAGGCCGTCATCTTCATGACATTGTTCTTGTCCATTTTTGCAGAGGGCCGTGCAATGCCCAGGAATTTCTTACCTGCCAGGGCGTATATAAAGGTGAAAGATAGATCTACGACTGTCTCGTAGAGCATGTCCAAGTTTTCTTTTTCCTTAGGAGTGATGTTGCTTGTCATGTGAGGTGTTGCTTTACTCGTCATTTATTTAATTTTTTTTTTTTTGGAAAATCTAATGCATCTTGAAAATATCAATTTGAGGTTTATCCTTTTGTTGGACCTCGGGGCGGGCCGCGGGCTTGTGAGGTTCATTTTTGCTTCCAAATTTATACCAGACCCCTACCCCTATCGCGAGCATGGCAAGCGCCCCTACACCGTAGATGTAGACGTTGTCCCTCGACTTGTGTGGACCTGATGCAGGTTCCTGATCACCTGATGAAGAACTTTTGCCTACATTCTTCTCTAAGTTTTCCTTGTTCCTGCGATTCCATTCCGCAAGTCTCTTGCCAGCAGCAACACGACCTTCATCCTTTTTGGCTATGACTTGTCTCTGTTCTTCAGTCATTTCTTTCTTATAAGTCTTATGGCTGATAAGAAATTTTACTGTAGGCCCTGATCCTCAAGGATCTTTCTCCTTAGTCTCCGATCCGTCATCTTTTTTGCTCATATGTCGGGCTGTATGTCCCACCACAAAGATAGGCGCTAAACAACTGCCAATTGTGCAGTACACGAGAATCCCGAGGTCTGCCATTGCATCTCGGATAGCAGGGTCTTCCTCAATATCTTGCCGAAGGTCCTCAACGCTATCGATGTCCACGAAGTTTCCAACAAGGTTCGCGTACAGGTTAACCACGTGGGTACATAGTGCTTTAGCCGTCTTTTCTCCCTTTTCATTTATAACTCTCGTTGAACATAGTCGGCGCGTACCTTTTCAATCACTTCATCAGGGGCCTTGTCGACAAAGCCTTCTGTAAATTTTTTCGGTAAAAGATGCCCCTTGCCTTTGCGTAGAGCTTCCTTTAGGACCTGCCGCTTATCCGTAGGTTTTTCAACATGTTCAAAAGATTCTGCGAAGATGTCTACCTTGTCAAACATATTCGCGAGCTGACTCATTCTTTTTATTGTATTACGATATTGTAAAAAACAAAACGCGATCAGGGCATAAGGTAGTATTACAGCGATATACAAACACACTTCCTTTTAGTTAATCAAAAATGCTTACAACATTTCTGAATAGGCAAGTTGCTTAAAGTGCAACCAGAGATGTATGTATCCCGTCGTCATGCACAACTCTTATGTCATAAAACGCCAAGCTTGTTTTGTTAATACGTAATCATTCCCTGGTTGTGCACCCGGAAACCTACGTTCTTTGCAGTGTCTAGACCACCCCTCAGAGTGCTCAGGTACCTATACCAAGTCACGGCATTTTGCTTCTTCGACATTCCCTTACACGAAAATTTCGTGCCCTCTTTCCCTCCGACAAAATAGCACTTGGCTGTCAGGGCAATCATCCGAAACCAAATGGATTCTGTTTTGAATAACCCTCCTGTTCGACTCGAGTACTTATCAGTGACGAGCCAGTTTTTTACGTCCTTCTCGTAATCGTCAAGTAGTTCGAAGCGAACGACATCCCGCAACTCTTCTCCAGAGATGGCAAAATGGGCACTGTCAGTGTCCATATAGATGTACTCAAAATCTCGATGATCCACGTACTTGTCAGGAAAATCATAGTAAAATTCCAACATACAAAGTTTGGCTATCTGATACACCGCAATACCACACTGGTAGGCTCTATCGATATTGCACTTGTGTTTGCCTTTTCTAAGCTCGGAAGCATCTCCAATCTCTTCAAGACCTTCAAGGTACGGGCTTCGCAGGGCTGCATCAACCGCCTTTTCATCCCTCGTAAATGTAGTATTTGCGTGTCTCGCTATGTCTTCGATCATCTTGCCGTAGAAACTGTTCCCCTTCAACTTTGCTGTATCCCCCGCAATACGCTTGTCGGAGTCTTCATCAGCCTGTCGTCGTGTATAGGCAATCTCTTCCGGAAGTCATGCAAATGGCCTACCTAGAGTGTACTTGAGGAACTGGTGAAAAGCGGTTACTTTTAGCCCATGGTCAAGGTACCATTTCAGCACAGGGGGTATACAGTAAGATTTTTTTTCCAACCCTAGAAGCTTACGCGTACCTGGTACACGCTTGCGCCCCGTAGTTTTCAAGTACTCATACATATTCTCGGGAATGGCTTCATCAGATATCTCCTTGACGACAAATAGCGGGGCCATTTCGCTGAATTTTTCACGCAGACCTTCAGAGCCAAAGAGTGATCCATTTAGCACACCTTGTGTCAGTAGCTCTAAGTTATGCGTTGATGTTGGTGTAGCCACCTTGATCAGCTGTTCCTTCCCACATGGAAAGTCTTGCATCAGGGTACTCGGGTAGAGCATGTTTGCGTCGTACCCTAGTATGGTCTTGCACTCGTGGGGTTCCTGGTAATGTGAGATCCTCTAACCGTCACGTCCCGTTCGTGATACCTACAGAATACGATCGTGGGACCACCAACCATCCCCGTCTGCAAAAGCTCGTAGGCCTCGTTCCTTGTACATTTTTCACATACTTTCCGTACCTCTTTACAACCCTTACAACCTTTGGTGTAGCAAGAGTCCTCGCAATTGTGCTTGTATGGTTCCCCTGGAGCGTATAGCTCCAATTTGGGGTTCAGCCGTAGAGATTTGTTCAAAAGGTAGCGCATCGACACGCCCAGAATACTTACCGCGTCCTTCAAAATGTCTATCTCGTCGGTGTAATACTGCAACCTCGTCTTGTCCACGGCTTCAATGAACGGTTCCACATCGACTAGATTGTACTCGCGCAGCCAGTCCATCATGGTGACGCAGCCTCGCCTGTAAAACTCAGCGCGGAATGTTTCGTACTCTTCGCAAGATAGCGTGTTTTTCCTGCTTAGCCGGCTATAGAAGTCCTCGTGCACGACGGGCCCAACATGTCGTAGCACGTTAACCACTCATACAGAAACACGAGCTTTTGGAGCTTACATTCCAAGGACTTGCACTAACCATCATAGCTCATACCAGGAGCAAGGAAATTTTTGATGTCGAGAAATTTAAACCTCGAGGTTGTGAGGAACATGTAGTCGTTGTCTTTCTTCGCTACCCTGATCTTATCGTCTGTCGAAATTTGTTCGACAAAATATCACTTGATCAGGTTGATGTCGTACTTGCCGCTGTTAAACCCAATTACAGATACTTGGTTTACACACTCGTTCCACGCATCCTGGTTCCTCTTGGAAAGCATGTCGAAATCGTCGGGTTTTGGGTACATTCTCTCGACTTCTTCCACAATGAGGGCATGCCTCTTTTCCAGTTGCTCCACAAACTGTTTAACCAAGATCTGGGGATTGTTGTGCTCCATGAACGTCGGGTGTTTATTCAAGCTATCGGCAATACCAACGCTTACAGGGATATGTCTTGAAAGGTATGTCAGATCAGAGGTTTGCTGGTAATTTAACGGTAGTAAGAGGGCCTCAAAATCAAACAAGATATAGTGGGGATAGGGCCTGAATTCTTTCTTAAAGAACCTCTTGATTTTGGGTGGTTTCTCACATTCCCAGTAGCCCTGTTCCTGTATTATATTTTCCTTAGACTAGGTTGCAGTGTACCAATTCTTGTCCGCGTTGGTTCACTTGGGCCAACAGGGACATCCATGCCACCTACAACCATTGTACTCATAAACGGCCTTTGAAATAGGCTCGTAGCCGTCAACTTTCCATTCCTTTCCTTTAACATCGCGGATAACCCGTTCTCCTCCATGTCCACAGAGTGCATGATGGATATGCCTTCCAGTTTGCTTTGCCATGTATTCGATATATTTTGATGCTTTGCAAATGATTGTCGTCTTGACGCCCTCGCATTTGTTCTTCTTATGCCGCGTGAGATTCCAGGTCTTGTTAAAAACTTGGCCGCGTACCTTGCATTTCCAGTGTTGGGTCAGCCTGTCTAAATCCTTGATGTAGAAACAGTGCCCGTCCGGCATACCAAGATTGATAATGTCTAAATCCTTTTTGTACTGCTTTTGACCATAGACGAGTCTCCATGGTGCCTTTTCGGAGTTTCTCTTGGGCTCAAAGACCCTGATGTTGACCATAAATTGTTTGGCAACGCCCTCAAGATCCACCAGCCTCGCAGGTCTCACATCTTTACGCTTAAGCTTGGAGTCCTCGTAGTACTCTCGGGCTAACTTGAGGGCTGTTTTTATTAGACGTTCTGTTCCCCGTACTACGTCGGCCCTCTCTCTTACAGCTAAGCATCTCCAAAAACATAAGTTGTCTGTTCTGGCATATTCACTATCCATGGCGTAGATGCACCTCTTGTTCCGCAGCCAATCTGGGAGAGGGCCGCATCCCAGAAGCGGTTCACGCGTGCTTATCACTTTGATCTATACGTGACCAAAGACAATATTCCCTTCGTATGCTCCTTGGGTCTCGGTGGTTCTAACCGGTGGTAAATAAGCCTTAGTCCAAAACTCGCCATCCTCCAGATTGAGGCGCTTCATTTCGCATTCTTCAATGAACGCTTCAATTTCGTCGATGCTTGATAGTGACCTGGAGCTCTTAGTTTTGTTGTAATTAGAGACACCACGTCCTCCCTTGTAAATATTACAGCTGAAGCTGTACACAACATTAACGCGCATTTCCATGTAGGGTTCAATTTTTCACATAATAGCGTCCTTTAGAGGTTGGTTCAAATGCTTGTTGAACCGCCATTTTTTGACTGTATTTCCATCTTTCAACATTTGGATATCATCCCCCTGAAAGTCCTCCGTGTAGCCTTCCCATGCCTCCTGTTCGATATCGTCGTGAAGCGTTGTCCCTCCCGAAATTTGTTCTTTTGCCTTGTTGTAGTAGAAGACAACGGTATCCCGCACACTCTGTAGTCGATCGGCAAAAGCGTCGCGAGTTGCTGCCACTGGTGCCGACACAGTGCTGTATAGTTTGCTGATTGCATTCTTGAACCAACTCATTTATTATATACACATTTCAACAAAGTCCGAAGATTGCTGCGCAAGTTGCTGCGCATGCGTTGATTGTCAGCGGATTTTTTGCTGATGGTCAGCGGATTTTGTCACGATGAGGTGTGATGAACATTTGTGACGTCACAAGTCAAATTGTGTATGTTATTTTTTATGAGAATTTGACCGTGAAAATTGGAAAAGTGTGTATTACCGCCATCCCTAGAACTACTAGCTGATTGATTTCAAAAACATCGCACAAAGCCGTGTGAAAGAAATGCATACATTGCCTATATGTGAATCACTGATTCAGAAAGCTGGAGAACGTAAGGATGATTGGGGTAATCAGGTGTTTGAGAGATTGCTGACTTGTAATGATCTTGTTGCTGAGGAGGCAGTGCATCATGATAACTGTAGGAAAATGTTTACCCTAAATGTGCCAAAATCAGCAAAGAAAGGAAGGGCTATCAATGATGAGATGATGGAAGCATGTGAGAAACTTTTAACTGGTTAGAAAATGAATCAGATTGTGAGCTTTATACATGGAAGGAGCTGCAAGAGAAAATGCAAGGTTACAATGAAAACGGCAAAGTGCACACTGTCAAAAGGTTAAAGCAAAAACTACAGGAAAAGTATGCAAAAAACATTTATTTTGCTGAATTAGCTGGAAGACAAAACATAGTTTGTTTCAGGGACATGGTAAATAAAATTCTAGCTGATCTAAAAAAGAATGAAAATCAAACAAAGATGGATATCGTAATAGCTGCCGCGAAGCTTGTGAAGGCAGATATCCAAGAAATGGAAAGTAATTTTGACTTTTATCCAACAGCAGATGATATCAAGGACAAGGAAAAACAATGGATTCCAATAAGCCTTATTTCGTTTTTGAACACCCTAATATCATGGGAATAGAAAAGAGACAGCTTGGGCCAATGTATCACACAAGCATCGCGCCCCAGATCAATTAGGTGCCCTTTGACCTTTGGACTTGATAGAAAAGACTATGGCTTGTAAATGGTTGGTAAATCACCTGTCTAGATTTGGATTTTGGATTTCAAATGATGAGCTCCATGTTCAACAAATATCTGTTCTTGTAAGAAACACGGAATGAAATGCATGCCATCGTGTGGAGATTGCTATGTGAATATTGTGAAAACTCACAGGTAAGGATAATTTAGAAATGATGTGTGATATTTATGATGGTTAAGACACTCAAGGGTATTAATAATAAACAATAATAATAACAATAATAACTACCACACGTTTTATTTTAGAAACAGGACGATGATAATGACAGGTATGAAGATCTTCAAAGTGAAGATGATCGAAATATATTTAAAGACCTTTTTATGGTGTGAATTAAGATAATCAAATTTCTGATGTTAGATAATATGTTTCAAAATTATCATGAACTAAACTGTTTGCAATTAAATTTTTTATATTGAACTCAGCCGTTTAATAGCTCTTTACCCTTCTGTGTAAAAATTCAATCTATTAATTGATTTTTCTTGTTAATTGTTATTTTAGAAAGAAGGAGACATGTAACTGATGTATGGTTATAGTACAGGAATAAAATAACTTGAATTTTGTTATTTTTGTTATTTTCTGTGTGTGTTTTCCCAAAATTCAACACAACTCTAAATTAAAATTATCGTTTTCTCCGTTTCCTAATGTGACATCTGTGTGAAAAATAATTAACAAGAATAAAATTATCTTTCTAGGGAGCCCAAACATGCCTATATTTGGACTAAAAATGAAATTTTGAAAATTTAACGTGAATAATTCCGCCATTTTTAAAAATGGCGGATATCTCAATTTCCACAAGGAGATTTTATAGGGCTTTTTTTTTGGTGATTCTTCATATTATAAGGAAGGTTTGTGCCAAATTTCAGCTTGGCATCATTTTTTTCCAGGTTTTGACTAAAATTTTGCTTCATCGACTGGACTATATAGTGTACATGTAATATGGGACTTCCGTGTCAAAATGATTAATGTGGTTTAGTTATCTATTGAAAATTTGGGAGATAGAACACAAACATTTCTCACCCGTCTTTTGTTACATCCATAATTTCGAAGATCTTAGTTGCTTCCTTGTCTAACATGTCAACCTGTACAAAAAAAAGAAAGGAGAATAAGTCTTTACACTAATATTAACAGTAGAGGATGCGTATTAAAGTTATTCTAAATGGAACTCCATCTTTTTAATATTTACCCCAAGCTGTTTTAAACCAAACAAGAATTTCTCTTTCACGATATTCCTTCGAGTCATGATTTCTTTGTTGGAAGCCAACTTATCAAAGTAGTGTTGTGTTTGGTTTAAGATTTGCGACAAGCGAAGCTAGAGAACAAATGGAAATGCTATGTATAACAGACATTAAAAAGACCAGTAAACGACAACAAGCAGCAAACAAACAAACAAATAAACACAAACAAACAAACAAAATATGACAATAAAAAGTTGTAAAGTTGCATTGAAATAACTTTCTTGTGTGATCACAAACACCAATTTAGTCCCCTTTTCTATTCTACATCACCCTCACTATTGCAATACCAAAACAAAAACATTCCATTCTCCCTGGTACCACCCACATACTAGCTCTTATTTTTCATGATCATTCTTAATACTAACAAATCACCTACCAGTAACATTGGTCTTCCTAACGCAGTCACTTTTATTGCTGCAAATCCATTTTCTGCTGTGTTGCCAGTAGTATCAATACATTCTAAAAATACTTCCATATTTTGGTCACATTTTTCTTCCCCTTCGTAGAAATACGTTCTGGCGCTAAAAACTCGTTCTCGACGATCAAGGAACTCTTTATGTAACTGAAACTTGAATTCCACGTCAGATAAATCCATGGAAAACTCATCTAAAACAAGTACCGATGAAACATAATGAGTTAGGACACTTGCTTAGATAGTAATGTAAAATTAGCAAGTTCCAGTCAATTTTTAGTTCTTTTTACAGACTCTGCACAAAGGTTAAAAACGATTTTTTGGTAAATGTAAACTTGACAGTTTTAATGAAACAAACTTTCACGCTTTATTCATTCAATTTATTTTTCATGCGTGCAGCGTGGAAGCTTTTTATATCCTTCTGTGTCATAAAGGTAAAGACCTATATTTCTTTAAAATCAAAATACAAATATTTTTAATGTATACGCAAATAAGCAAACAAAAACAAACAAACATTAAAAAATGTAAGAAACTTTTGTAGTGGTCACAAATTTTAAATTTTCCTAACTGAAATACCCAAAACAATAAGGAATAGTAAAATACAATTTTTTTCTCACACATAGCACATATAATTTTGAAAGAATATTTTTGGAATGATTTTTAAAAGATTTTTGGTAAGTGCTTTTTCGCTCTTGAAGATGTACCCTATGTCTTAAAATTAATGTATTGAAAGTAAGAGAACCATTTTACTTCATAGACGATTGAGAAACAATTTAAAAAAAATCTTACCTGCATCTTGGATGGAGGAGTTGCTGAAGATATAATAATAACAATACAAATGAATATAAAAGTTATATTTGCAGACTTGTTGTGAGGATACAATTTAATGCTAATCAAAAATAGTTTCATAGGGTGGCCACTAAAAAAGGGTCAAATTTAAATAAAAACAAATAAAATTAAGCCCGCAATTCTTAAGGGGGATTTGAAGTGATGAACTTCCAGTATATATGTTTAAGTACATTCTCCAATATTGTTCTGTAAAACCTTAAAAGGTGGACTTTCCAGTACAATTTTTCTTGTACATATCTATAAATCCAGTACATTCAAGTATTTTAAAGTGTATCTAGTACTCGTAACCACCCTGGTTTATGCAAGCTTGTTAAACAAATGTTCTTATAATCACAACTTTCCTTCAATAATAATATAGAAAACATGATTTATGAAGACACTTAGTGAAAGTTAATTAATATAGAAGTTGTAGGATGTGGTTCGATTTGTTGAAGTAATATGTAGACTACTAGGATATTAATATGCAGAATAGGGTGGTAATACGCAGACTAGGGAGTATTACACAGACTAGGGTAGTAATATGCAGATCAGGGTGATAATACGCAAACCAGGGTGGTAATATGCAAAAAAGGGTGGCAATATGCAGATTAGGGTGGTAATATGTAGACTAGGGCTTTCTAACCAAAAACAACCAAGATGTCAATGAACACAAGATTATTATCAGAATGCATGATAAACAAAGGTATATTTTATGCAACTTTCCCCCTTTAAATTGTTGAGATGGGCCACAAAATAGCACAAACCATTGTTGAGTAAAAAAACTATTGTATTTAAGATCTAATAAAATTGACAGCCAGACTTTGCAAAAGGTAAACAGTAGACATCAGAGGGAAACATTTTCAGGTGCAAAATAGTAGTGATGACTGCAAGCTTTAGTATTCGATGTAAGCAAAGTAATTGTTGGGGTGAGATAAGGAATGTTGCTCCTTTTGATGTGGTTGGAAATATATTGAGTTCTTACAATCTGTGTTATTATATTTGCAAACAGCCATTGTAATATCACTGGAGACCTTCAATCATTTTTTTAGTTTTCCAACCCTTTTTTCACTTTGCTTTCTGAAAACATTGTTTATCACCTCCCTTCCTCTTCAGCACACCACAAGAGAAGTGTTTTCAAAATAAGGTATTTCTGAACTCCAGCTACATAAGAATTAAAACATAGGGCGCCGTTGTGGCGCCGTAGATTAGTGGTTAGAGCTCTCGTACTTTGTGCGGGAGACCGGGGTTCGATTCCTCTTGACGGCGATTCAACATGGGCGAGTGAATGTTACCATAGCCCCGGGTTAACCCAAGCCATGTGAGGGAAATTGGGAAGATGGCACACTGTGTGGGCCGTTGGATGTTGCCGGGAGTTGTCTAGTAGAGCGCGGGCTCTAATTGGGTCTGCGTAGCTCAAAATGAGCATTAAATACTCTAGGACTCTCCATCTACGCCATGACCCCTCCTGGAAATAATAGACAGGGTATATCCCTCGATATTTGTGAGGCTAGCCATGTAAAATATGCACATCTATCTATCTAGGGAAGTTTATATTTTGTTGTTGCTTTTGTTGTTGAAAAAGGCATATCCATAAATCAGCAATAGTCAACAACTTTAGTCGAGACTTTTTATAAAAACTCCAGACTAGTAGTAATTTATATAGATTGTTATAGAAAGGACGGCTACAGAATCTGAAATAATGTTTATTCAACTAGACCATAACCTCACAACCTTCGTGAGATAATTCGGGTGTACTATGGAAATGAGCTACTGATCTCCATAGGGTTTAAGTTTTGCATATCTTAATATAGAACTAAAGCATACCTGTTATCTAACTCGTTTTTGGGAATATCTGCCTCCACTGCATAATCTAAAATAGCACCAACACCATATCTTTGCATCAAGGAGAGTTTGTCCTTAATATCTTTTTGCGTTTCTCCAGCAACAAAGTGACCATAGAAAGAATTTTTCATGAGATATTCAAAGCCTCTTTTGCCAAGTAATTTACGAGACAACTGTATGAGCTAAAATAAAATTAAAAAGTTAGCTATAAATATGGAAAAACAAGCAACAAAATTACTAGCTAGCTAACTAGGCACTAATTTAAAATCTGAAAAAACTACCTTACCTCTTTGTTCCTATTAACAAGAAAACCAAACGAACATAGCTTATAAACTCCCAAGGCTCGTATAATTTCACTGGTTTTCTTCGCCTTAAAAGCCTTTTCAAAATCTGAGAAATCTAGCTTAGTATGTTCTTTCTCCTGCAAAACATCATTTACATGAACAGAGCTCAAGGTGCTTTCTTGCTGGGAATTAGCTTTAAGACGTCTGCCATACTGCGAAACAATGCATTTATGTGTATAAAATCTGGTATTTAAATTGTGCCTCCCAAAAATCAGCCTACTGGCCATCCCTTCTCCAGCCTCTCGTTTTATGGTGTGTGTTGTGTTTATGCTTTTGTTTTGTGTGTTCCGAGAAGATCAAACATTTATAACACGCTCTCCATCACAGAGACTAAAACATGGCACCTCATGAAAACGCGCGAAGTAGAGCACGCAGATTTCACAGAATGTCTTTGTCGTCACGATCATAGCATTGCATGTTTACACGTTTTTTTAATGCTAATACCAACCTCATTCACATGGCATTTTATGTATTTTTGAATTCAGAACGATCGATCGAAAGGGAGATAGGGTCACAGAGTCTTTGAAAGCAACTGTGGCATGTCTTATGAAATAAATAATACCTTCTTTCAAAAATTCTCAACCAATTTTAAATTTCAAACTCGGTTTATATACGAGGTCGAGATTTATTTGAAAATTAAAAATATATTTTAAGGAAAATAAAGCGACTTCATTTTAGCATTTTTTTTATTTCGTGTCGCATTCTTCAATTGCAATGTTTATGTTCATACACATATACACATGTATAAGACTGCGCTAAGAAAATTAATAAAATTTAAGAATATTTCAGCCTGTTCTGATTTCTATCTTTCTTATAAAGAAAAAGCGCGTAGTAAGTCTATAAACAAGAACTTTTTCCTCTCAGTAGAGCCACGAGATTACAGCTATGTCCATGGACACGTGGGGAGAGGTCGAGGGAGAAACTCTACGAGAAGTGCGGCAACAACAACGGGTGTTTATATTTAAGTTTTTTTATTTCGTAATAAATAACTGCTCAACTAAAAACAACTATATTGAATATTTACATAAGACTAAGAAAATAAAAATTTGTTTGTACATTATTCTTTTAAAAATAATATGCCTGTCATAAAAACTTTTCATAATAATATTATTGCAGAAAGGTTGTTAAGGGTGCGATGACACCCTGGTCAGCTATCCAGACAAGAAAACACCACATTTGCGCACAATGGAGAAAAAGCTTTCCAAAGCAGCCTCGTTCCAGGGCTAATCTACGCCGGTCTAGTAGGGAAAAAATAGCCCTGGAGACGAGAATTGTTTGAAAGTTATTTTTTGTGACAGGAGTGGCTTGCAACTAGTTCCCAGGGTTCATTTCCTTTTTTACACTGAAACGGAATGTAAAAATAGGCAAATGACCCTAGGAACAAGGGTATCATGTTTGCCAAAGAATACATATTTAGGCGAGCAATAGATTCGATTTACAAAAGACCACTGTGTTTACATCTTTTACTGCGCAATTTGTTTACTTAATAATCACTTGGAAAAACATGTCGTAACGACGTGCCAATACCGCAAATAAACATTATGACGTCACAAAACCGTGGATCAACGCATGTCAACACTTAGCTTTGAGAACGTAAAACTCCAAGGAGCTTTTAACAAAACTTTGCAACAATAACATCAAAACAACAGCCATATTAGAAAAATGTAGCTAGGTGTGTGTCAACTCGAAATTAGTCGGTCATGAACGACATAATCCGTTGTAATCCGATCCATTTCTTGTTTTTTCTACAATGACGTGTAAAAAACATCACGTGGCTATTGTTACGAAGGTAAATTGAACAAGGCCGACTTTATGGAGACTGATGACCGTCTTTCGTTTGCTACCTTCGCGGTGCATCAGCGTGAATATGTCCATCAGCAAGAGACGTCGTGTCCTGATGTTTGCTTTTATTGATATTGTTATAACCTATTTTTTTAAACAAAATAGATTAATTTATTTGATATAAAAAACCAGTTAACTGGTGATTGCTTAACCGGAAACTCAGAGTCATGTTATTTTAAAAATGTTCATAAATATAATGTTTATAAATATAAATTATTTTAACAAGGATATGTTTTTTTATTATTCTTTTCTCCACAAAAATAACAGACAAAATACAGCGTTAAAAACCTTCGGTCGAGGTAGCGTATACATTTAACATTCTGGAAGGTGAAATTTCAAAAAAAAAAATATTCTATTACGTCGGACCCAAGCAAAGTGAGTCCTTCGTACATCACTAAATCTGTCCCTTTTTTTGCCCACTTTTATTCCGTTGTCGACACCCCTGATACTAACTCGACATGCTAAACACGTTACTAACAAATTGATTTTACAAATTATATTACCGTTCATTGGCATTTCCTGTTGAATACCCTGGCTCGCTGGAGTTACTCCTATACCCATATATGGATATTGTTCATAGTTGCTATTGTAGCCGTACACAGGAATTTGTGAATATGATGGGTACTGGGTTGTCGCAATTTCTTGTTGCATTTGTTGTTGTTGCTGCTGTTGTTGTAGTAACGTCGCATTGATATTTTGATGTGGCGCGGCTGGTTGTCTTTGCGACATGTGCTTCGATAACAGTCCTTTTCGTGCTGCAAATCTTGCTGCGTAACTGCCTGGTTTTTCAACAACGGGTGCTTTCTTTTTCCTGAGAGCGAAAGAAGTAACGATATCAACAAGCATAACAATAACACTTGTGACGACAACAGCAACAACGACAAACAAGACGACAAACGAGACTACGAACAAGATGACAAACGAGACTACGAACAAGATGACAAACAAAACGACAAACAAGAAAACAACGATCACGGCAACAATCCTGACAATCATCACAAAATTAACCATGGTTATATTAAAAAAAAGAAAAAAACTTACATTCGCCATGTTCTTGGTAAAGTATTTTTTCTGGTTTTGTTGACATCTCTCGTTTTTACGGTGGATGATCGAGCGCTAGATTTGCTGCCGTCTGTAAGAAAAGTTGGACAAAATGATATAGAAACGAAGTGCCCTACATAAAGATAATTTCTTGTGTGCATTTGCTTTTCGCAAATTTTGAAACACTAGCCATTTCATTTTTTGTCACTCATACTTTACAAAACCAAATACAGTACAAAGTAGATACCCATTCAAGGACTTACTACTCAAATTTTCTTTCACGGCAAAATCTTCGTAATTCTTCTCGTTTTCTTTCGTATCCACTCCGTTGTTTAAATTGTCCTTGCTTCTGTTCGCCACGGAAATGGATAATTGATTTCCACTTTTTGTCTTGTTGGGAGGTGTGTCCAGTAACGTTCCAAGACAAGGTGATTTTGGTGTGTGCGTCTTAGAAGTTACATTATCAGACGATAGTTTTTCTTTTTCTTTCTTTTGACGAAGTTTTTGCTGCTCGTATTCGACTTCAGCACACAAATTCACGCTGTTGACGTAATTTGGGTAAGAACCTTGTCGCACAGGTGGAAATCGGACAGGTTTCTCTCCAGTTGAGTCTACAACAACATGACATAAAATGACCACTGCTAAAGGTATTCTGCTTATGCAAACAACAACAAAAAATGCAAAATACAGGGACTCCACTCCATATTTACTTCTTATTTTTTGACTAACATTCCTGACATTTCTATAATTTTTCCCGATATAATTTATTTATAGGCGAAATTTCTCATTTATTGGATTGGATGGATAATTGGATTTAACTATATCTTAGAAGCTAACTTTTTGCGAATTCAAACTCATTTAATTTTTTTTGACGTAAAAATTATTTAACCCATGTAAAACCACATAACATTTTTTTTGAGCGTTATCTCCTTCGCGGTTGGTTTTGGTTTCCTCATTAAAAGACAGAATCATATGGGCAGGTTAATCTTGATTGATGTACAATATTAATAAACCATTCAATATTGTTTGTTTTTTACCATTTACCAATTGCTTTGTGGCATTCAAGGGTTGTATGGAAACAAACTACGTTTACAGATTTACAAGTTGTTAAACTAGGCTGTTTAATTGGAGTGGTAATTAGTGGGTTTGATTTGATTTTTTAAAACGAATTAACTACTTGTTTAAAACCTTTGTTTTTTGCATACGCTTATAAGCGTATTCAAGCTGAGATAGGGGAGTTTTTAAGGATGTGCTAAGCATATTGTCTAACCTTTCTGATATATGTTTTTCGTGTATTAGGTATTTAATTAGACACAGACGTTTTTAATTCCGTATACACTTACAAGACTTATCAAACACCTCTATACAATCCAAACTGGGCTTTTTTTGCATATTAAGCATATCCTACCTGATTTCAAAATTTCACTAGCTTATAAAAACAAACATGTATCTTGTTAGTGTACATAACTTTCGACATAACTGGAGCTTTCTTTGCGTCAATCAAAAAAAAAAAACAAAGCAAAAAAAACTACAGTATAGCAGACACAAACAGTTTTATTTGTCATACACGAATTCTTGACGAAATTCTCTGGAGTGCGCTTAGAGAGGAAAGCCCTACAAAGGGGATACCTCTAAAACGTGAACACACCTACAAAGCGGACACCCCTTGAAAAGCGAACACCCCTAAAAAGCGGACAGATCTACAAAGTGCACACTTATTAAAGCGAACACCCCCGGGAAGCGGACAGACCTACAAAGCGGACAGACCTACAAAACGCACACCCCTTAAAGAGGACAGCCTTAAAAAGAAGTCATCCCTAAAAAGTGGACATTCAACAATGCTGATTAAAGCGGCCTTAGCGGCCTTTTTCAATTCTTTCACTTCTTTCTTAATATTTTTTATAGCACTACTTCTCCTGCTCAACAATAAAAAAATGCTGTGGAAGGCCTGCAAGTTACACAAAATGGACAAAGTGGACGACTGCAGTATTCTTTAATGATAGTTCTGGGTCGCAATCAATATAGAATAAAGCGTTCAATTTAAGCACAAGTTTAAAATGCGAATCACAAAATATATACCATTTGCTGAAACTACCCCATTTTCGTCTGCGATTTGTCGTGAAAAGATTGCTGAACCGGGACTACCAGAGGAAATCCATGTTTTCACATGTTCACGAGATAAAGGTGTCGATAGCATCACCCTGCAAAAACAGCAACGAAGAAGTGAACATAACTTTGCGTAGTTTCACCGGTACCGTACCTTTTTACTAAAATTTATTAGCCAATCAAAAAGTTTCTTTTACGCCATTTTGATCTAGGTGGTAAAAACCTAGTGCTGTGATGCCCTCAAACATCCCTATTCCTTATAGCTAGTCACCGAATCTTTTACATTCTGAGGGAATTTTCTCCCTTTAGACTACATGTAAACAAATACGTTTCAGTACTCACCGTCCAAGATCATCCAGCTTTCTAGAAAGCCTCTCGTTCTCACGAAACATTTCCTTCAAAACAAAGAAATGAATCCCCGGTACACTTGTAACTTTCAAAGAGTACAAAAAATATAGTCAAAAAATAGAAGATTATGGCACGCATGTGTAGGTTAAAAAAAGCAACGTCAATCTGTAAAAAACTGACTTCCTCATAACACAAAATTTTGCAGAACGAAGGAGCGTAAAGACCAGCAAATTATTGACAAAAATCTATATAAATAAAATTGCACCTAGAGAGATTGTACAAGCGAATAGAAAAGCTTAGGAAGTTAGAAAAGCTTAGGAAGTTTTGCTTCGGGCAACCCGTCATTGATTACCTCTTGTTGTCTTTGTGCAATAGCTCGTGAACGATGAAGCTGCATGTTTTCAGTTCTACATAGAAATGAATAATAACCAGACCAAAAAATCTACAACTAAAATTGAAGTAGAGCTACTGCGCATCACACAGTACTGCCTAGTAACATTTTTTTTTCACCCTGATGAACTGTGATCATTTTTTCCTGACATTTCTGAAAAAAAATTTGTTTGTTTTCTGGACTTCTCTTACCGAGTGGTATTAATATATCGATACCCGAACATTAGCATAGAACATTGCGCTACCTACTTCAGACTTTCGTTTTCATTCATGTACTCCTGTAGCATATCGTATAAACCATTCTTCGCACCAAGAGCATATCTAAAATATAAACCTGTTCTAAGCATGTTCTTGCATGGTGTCTAACTTTACACGATAAAACCTGTTCTTGTATGGTGTCTAACTTTACACGATAAAACATGTATTGTTAGTATTTATTGAGGCGGAAGTTTCAAATACTAACTAGTTTCTTAATGTTCCACTAACGAGGACGAGTGGAAACGTCTCTACTTCTTCCAACATGACCACTCACTATTACCTCCTTATTTTTTTAACATGCCTGATACCCTGTTATATTTGAGTCAAGTTCCTTATTTTCATAGTTATCCTTGACTGCGATTTTATATATACTTGAACGTTGGATTACTCTTGAATATGAAACACATTCACAATAAACAGTTAAAAATGATGCTTACTCTTTAAGAAATTTAAAAATTTAATTTTCGCCGATACTTTAAAAACGAAAATATTTCTGAAACACAATATATAAACTTGAAATTTCTGAAATTTTCCTAGCATAGTAAAGAAATGCTAACACCCTTACTTTTTTCTGACATTTTCACAATATTTGAAAACTTCCTGACGGAGTGGAACCTCTGTTTTGTTTTACAGAACGTTTAGGTTACAGAAAGAAGTTGGTATGGCAGTATCGAGTCATTAAACAAAACCTATGGATTTGTGAACAAAAAGTCATACATTGCAGTTGTAGCTCTTGGCTCGAAGTCATCTTTTATAGTAAAATCCTTGCAAGAATTATTACGACCTATGGTATCAAAAAAAAAAATATCAGAGTATTGAACATTGAACAAACAAACGAACGAATGAACGAGCGTGCAAACGAATGAGCGAACGAACGAATCATACTTGACTCGATAGATGATAACGTGTCTGCACCAATAGCAGGACTCAAAGTTCCAGATTCATTTTCAGTTAGTTCTCCTTCGATTTGGTTTGGTGTCAGAATAATTTGTGATTCTGAGTAAGGAACACCAAGCTAAAGAAAATATTCATCATCCGATTGGAAATATGTAAGCAAAATTTAAGGTTTAAGTACTTCATAGGCGACTTTAGATTAAGAATAAGGAAAATAAAATTGAAAAATAATTCCAATAATATTACAATATCAGTAAAATGCTACAAAATTATCACGGATTTCGAATCTTAACAGTAATGTGCAAAGTATGAAGAGATGGTTCGAAGTTTCTGTCTTTACATAATCCATTTTTGTTCTAAACGTACCAGTTAAGAGGACAATATTTTGGATAGTTCACAGGGGTCTGCCCTCTTTTTTCAAGTTTTATGTCTCCTCTATTACTAATATCTAGATTAAAGCTGAATTCCCCTTTCATGGTATGGACAAAAAACGGAAAGTGGAAACGGAATTTTAGCGCGAAAACAGTATTTTGGCGCGATCAAAACAAATATGGCTGCTGTAAATAAAATAAAATTTATATAACGAGCTCTGATGTGATAACTAAACAAAAGCAGTTGATATCTCGGTAACATTTGATTGGTTAATACAAACGGTACGCAGAAAAAAGTTGACTACAGTTCAACTTTTGAGAATGAAGAGTTCATACTGTCTTGCATGCTCAAAATATCCACTGCGCATGTTTGTACCGTTTACTGTCTATAGTTCTACATAATGGAAATTCAGTCCAGTCCGACACCAACTTGGTACGAATAGATAGGACGACGCAATAAAGTTACCTGTTTTCTAAAGTATGTGTTTTCTGCTTTCAGTAATTTCAGTTCGCGTTTTATCCTTTGAAAGACTTGCTCTCTTGGATCCTGAAAAAACAAAACAAAAATTAAACAAGTAATAGCACTTCCTACTTTTAAGATTTACCCTATAATTTTTATAGTCCTGTTTTTTCTGGTTAGGGTATTCAGACATTTTTTAAATATATTTATAAGCAACACCAGACATTCTCAGCGTAATATTTTTGAATTCATCTGTCTACAAATCGAGATCTGAGTAACTATATTAACATTTAAGCAACTAATCTTGTGATTATGTTTTCAGACCATATGTTGGTTAAGCTAAAACCGACACATTTTGATATCCCAGTTAAACCGTAATCGTCATATAGTCATACTAAGCGCCACGTTGGCCTATTCATAAAAAACAAAAAATGAGGTAACTTGAGTACAAAAAAATTTTTTGACTGGAATGTTGTTTCTGAGTAAGATCAATGTAATGAACTTGGTATAAATTTTTTTGTATAAGCTATACTACTTGAGTTCCAGAATTTACGCATTTTAAAGGAGGCCGATAAGACTTTTTGAAAAACTTACAGACTTTGACCAAATAATAAAGAAATAGGTACAATTTTTTTTTATCAAAGAAATGTGATCAACGGCTGGCCAAGTAGTAAAAATGAATTTAGCCGAAATGTTGGTTAAGCTTCACCTGAAACATTTTGATCTCTCACAACTCGATTTGATAGAATTAAGGCCTTCCAAAACATGCTAAAAACATGCTAAGTATTATATTTCCCAGATTATTTTTGCATGTTTTAAGTGAATATGCTGTAAGTTTTATGTTCTGATTTTAAACACTTTGGTCTAATTAAATACTTTAGAAATAAACAATTCGCCCCGTATAATCCTACCCAGGTAAACAATGACTTAAAAAAAATTTCTTGGCGTTTTTCCCTAAGTAGCTAAACAATGTTTAAGGCGAAGTGTAATATAAAAAAAAGGAACCAAAATTTTAAAATGAGGAAGGTAGCTAAGAATCACATAGTATTATGTTAGGTAGGGTTTTTAGAGATGATAAAACCAAAGTATCTCTTGGTGTCTATAGGTTGATAGCTACAACATCAAAATAAATACGTTTAAAGTATGTATATGTGCGAAAAAAGTGATAAAAACTCAATTAAACTTTCAAAATATATAAAAATATAATTAAGAAAGCATAAAAGAGCTGTGAAAGGTACATAAAGAAGTTGTGGCTACCCTTACCGGCTTTGGCCAGAGGTTATACTATTTATATACTATTAAAAAAACCTTTGCTACACGCAGCTACCATTTCGGCTAACTAACAGACACGGTTAGGTTTACGAAATAGACTAGATAACAGAATTTTTTCTCACGTTTTAGCTCACAGAAAGACAGGCATACCGGGAGAATTTTAATATAGACTAGTTAGCAGTCCAAGGATAAATCTGCTTGGCTAACTTAACCTGTTCGCGTTTTTGTGCATCTGTAGCACGATTATAAATCGCACAAAATATAGAAAGGATTTTTAGCGTGTACTCTGTGAAGTGAACATCAACTCACCATTTTAACAATAGGTTTGTTTTTGATGTTCTTGGCACGATTAGCATATCGCAATGTGTTCATAGTGTCTTGAAGAACGTACGAAGAAGGAGATATACATGCTATCTGGAAAATACAAATAACAAAAATGTAGCAGCAGAAGAAAAGAAATATGGAATGTCTAATGCAATCAATATATAGATTGTATGAGTCTGCCTGATAAGAATTGCCTTCTCAAACAAATGAGTATAAAAACTTGTTATATAGGTGCAGTAAACAGACAATAAAAAAGGTTGTTTACTTATGAAAAAAATGTTGCACTTTACCCAATAACGTTGCGTACCATTAAAGTGAACCCATCTCCACCTAAACTGTCTGCTAATAATTTCGTCAGTTTGCTTTCTCGATACGGTATATGGTTTCCCTTTTTCTTAGGATCACCAAGCGCTGATATACAGTTTCCTAGGAAAAATAAAAATAGGAGAAAATAGATAAATAAGAACAAAAATGAAAAATAAAGTGTAAATAAGAATATGGAAAATTAAAACAAAAAAGAAATGTGACAGTTGCGCCAACAGGTAGGAACGGTGAAAAATTGTTCAATTATAAACAAGATACTTTGTGTTGCTCAAATACCTAATGCTACTATAAAAAAACAAACAAGTATATACCTAAAGTTAGCAAGCTTTTATTGATATTATTTGATTCTGCTAAACTTTCTCCAGTTGATTTCGTTTCTTTTACACGTTCACTACCTAGAACAGAATGATACTATTATGTTGTATTATTTTCTAAGCAATAAAAGCGACAGTGTGTCTGTGGTTAGAACAGTACGATTCGTATGTTAAGACCATCTGTTTAAATTCTGTCATATAACCTTTTCAATCCATGTTAGTATAGATTACCGATAATAAACCTTAACATCAAGTATGAAAGCTAACTCTTAACAGTACCAGAAGTAATAGGCCAGCCGTAGAGTAACCATATGAACTCGCCATGCAAGTATAATACTTTGCAAACATTCTTAAAAAGAATAAGAATATAAGGTGGGAGTCGTAACCTAGCAAAAAAATAGTCAAACGTTAAAAATGCACTAAGTATAACATAACGCAGCTCAATAAGAAGCATAAACCAAAGTTATCTTTGTTACACTATTCTGATCACAGAGGATTCTGAGTTTCCCCAGCTCACCTGCTAAATCAACAAAGCTAATCTTTCCATGTTTAACTATTGGCAATGCAGATTCTTCGTCAGAATCAAACTGAATAAACATAAAAAAAAACATATAATTAAATAGGAATTTTAAAAAGGACTGGTATGAAAACTTGACAGGGAGAAATACAAGGTATTTAATTTAAGAACTTTCAAGGTATAACTTTAAACAGGTGGGTGGGTGCTTTCAAAAGAATGCATAGTTGTTTACAAAAAAAATCTTGTTCTCGTTTTATCAATATCTTCACATGTTAAACTTTTGAAACATCTTACAGAAAATGAATTTGTTGAACATTTGTTACTCTGAGTCGATATAAACTTTTACATTACTTCCTATTTTACCACGTAATAAAACTGCTCAACATTGCTCACCTCTTCCTCACAGTCAACATACACAGTAAGAATACTATGGCTTCGACTTGAATGATCGTTCATCGCATGCATTCCAACCTGTTTGTACAAGGAGCCTGGAAATGAAATATTAATGTTACTTTTATGGATTTATTTTTGTAAACTTTTTTAATACATCTTGGAAGAATTTAACTTAAAAAATTATGGATTTTTTTGGAACATATTTTGAGAAAAGATAAAAAAAACGTTTTCTTAATTTCTTCATGAATTTGATTTTACAAACTTTGTTCTGTTTATTAAAAAGTAGTGTGTGTTCACTGTGTCGAAAGATTCAAAAAGCCTTTTTTCTTAATCATAGCAGTGAAGAAATAACAAAGCTTCTGTCCAAAAGATTATGATCGAAGATGTAAAAATATTTAACCAAACCGCTTGTAAGTAACAAAAAATACTTATACACAGACACAATACAACTCAAACACTGTTAACTTAAAGAAAAATGAAATTTGTGAAATAGTAGCCCCCAGGCTAGTGATAAAAATACACATTAATCCACCTTGTCTAAATAACCGAAAGAAGAAGCTTTAACGCTCAGAATTATATGGTTAAGATTTTATTTTAGCAAATACATACAATCAGTTATATAATCAAGTTGAAACGAGTTGTTCACCTTCTATTAATATGGACATTAAATCCTCCAGACATTCACATTCCATTGTAAATAAATTATCAACATAGAATCCCTTCTTTCTGGACCATCGAACAGGTAAAGTATCATACGCATTTGATGGGTTTAGCAAATCTTTAACCTAAAGTGCACAACAAGTAAAATGTCATAACGACTAATCAATCAAAGAATATAGGAAACATATTAACAGTAAAACATTTAAAACCTTTTCATTATACACTTCAAGAAACGATGCTTTAATTCTGTAGTCAAGAGTGGGACGTTTCGAAATAGCTTCATACATGTAGTGAATTGATCTAAAATGAAATCCCTTTTTAATTTTCAGGACTGTTTTGGGATAATTATTTAGATGAATAGTAAATTGTCGTAAAATGTGTTTAATATTAGAGTAACGAATATGTAAAAATTATTGTCTTCACAACTATACACAGTTAGGTCATTTTAAGTGAAAATACATGAAACCTCTCAAACTTTAACTAATATTATACCAACCTTGGCACAAGACCAGGTAATTCATTATTCCCAAGCATGTCTTCTACATTCTGAAAACAAAATCAAAACTTCGCACCAAGAGTTCAAACATAATTTAGAAATGAAAGGTATCTGGGAAGACAAAAGACATTAAAGTTTGTTAAAAATAACAAAAATATTAAAGAGTTCTAAGCAGAAAAAGAGAAGTTTGAAAACATGTTTCAAATATTTCCTACTTGATCTGCTGGTCCAGTGATAGTGTGTGTTTTCCCTGAACCAGTTTGTCCAAATGCAAACACTGTGCACGAAAACCTATGAAAAACAAAACAAAAAAAGGATGCCAAGAATAGGACATAAATTATATTTCATTTTTTATAAGGGGAGGTAAAGTTTATTATTTTTTTCGACAAAAAATAAGTTTAGTTGCAAACTCGGATTTACCCGTCTAATGCTTTTTCAATTAAATCTCTAATACCACACTCTTCAAATACCTGTTTTAAATAAAATAAATTAGATCATTCTTTGCAAAAAATGACTAACAAAATGTACAATACAATGCCACAGTATTAATATCATTAATATCTATGGCAGCGATAGAGTGAATCACAATTTTAAGGAAAATAACTTTTGAAATAAAGCCTTTTTTTATTATATTATCGATGTAAATTGTTTATCACTTTTTTACTTTGTTATGAAGAATCAATCGATAACACGATTTGTATGCCTATAAAAAGTTAGGTTGAAAGGCATTTATCTTTACTATATGTAAGTTAACAACACAAACCTGATTTTGACTAGCACGATCATCGAATATTGTATTAAATGTGAATGGTTTTGTTGTACTGGAGTCAATATCTACCTACAAAAACAAGAATACGCATGCCACAGAAGCAAAATGTGTTTACTGCATTGAATGTAGCAGAATGTAAAATATAATGGCTAGAAGTTGACAACATTACAAATTTCGAACCGGTAGAATATTTCTTTTCTGTGTTGGCTAAGATGTCTGTATAGGATTACACATTTTAGATATGAGATTTTACGCAAGCAAGATTCCGTGCCTGTCTTCAGGACAAGCATTAAAATCTCATGTTCGCATAAAAACAGATTTTTCCATTATATCCTTATTATATTTTTATGATGGCAGATCATTCTCAGTAGAATCATTAATATTATTTCCCATTCAAAATGAAAATAATTAGGTGACATAAAAGTTTAGTAGGCATGAATTTCATATTGGTACATAAAAGATCATGCTGGCATACTCTGATTAAAATATATCTTTATTCATACCCATATGCTACCTTGTCCTGGATATTCTATAATTGCTTTATCGCCTCTTGCTTTTTCACTTGCACACAATGGTCGAATCCTTTTTAAGATGAGCAGATTATCAAGTTACATATAAAAAGTGTAAAAGTGTGTGTACACAAATATTCAAAGAACTTTTCTTTCGCTTCAATCAATCAACCATGACTTTATTCAATCTAGGTATTAAAATTTGTTACTTAAATTTATTGAAAATTTTCTGTGACTGCCTGCATAAAATGTTGAAAGGTTAAAATTAATTCAATTAAAATCAAAATCACTGTGGCAGGAAATTATTTTTTTTCAAAAAAGGCAAAATTGTCTACCTTACAGCAACTCTCACATTGGATGTAGAAGAATCATATGCTGATGAAGATCGCGAATAACTCTCACTAAAAAAATAATGATATATAGTATAAATAACATATAAAAATGAATAAACACACCAAATCAGGAATTAAATAAAAACAGCAAAACAACAATATTATCTGTCAAAACTCAAAGCTATACGTCCTAAGGAACATTTACCATCTACATTTTTATCTCTTACAGTAACTTTTATATGGACAGGTACATATATCAACCTGGAGGAAAAGAACAATTTTGCTTCTTATGGGCCTGATGCAAGAGATAAAACAACAAAATTAAATGTTGTCCACCATCAATAAAATCATCTCAAAACTCACATAAATTGTGTAACATCAGATTTTCTGTGCAAAAAATCTTGCAACTCTAAAATTTCATTCCACCACATAATCAATGCAAGGAACATTTATACATTTGTATTTCTCAAATTTTATATATGTAATAAATCATTTATTTGCTAAGTTATGTTTATTGCATATAGTATCATGTGCTGATCTAATTTTTTTGGACAAACTATATCCACACTAGAGATGTTTAGTTTGAGCACCCTAGTTATAAATTGCCTAAAAATTGCTGCTTTTTTAAAATTTCCCAGGTTTCGGTCACATAAATATACATTATGAAGAAACACTTAAGATGAAAAAGAAGAAATAGTAAGAGAAAGGGAAGAATTCTAAAGATGTGCAAAGTAGCGTTGCACACATAAAGAACAGTGGTAGAAAATTCAAATGGATTTTCTACTGGCTAACAGTAGAAAATCCATAGTATCCATAGTATAATATTACTATTCTTTTAATTTCTAACATTGCAACTACATAGTTGAGTGTGTCAGTCTGAAATCATCCTGTTATTTGCTCCAACCTATCAGACATGGTGTGTAAGCCATTAACTTCATTAAAAGGATTACCACAAATATCTGTGTTTTTGCTAACATCAAAACAATAACAGTAAAGCCATTTTATTGAAACTATAAACGCTAGATAAACAGTGTGAATTTTTGTATCCACAAACTTTTTAAGTAAATGAACCTCATAATAATAATCTTTTTTTTTTCTCCTTTTAACTAGCAAAACACATAAAAGAGATTTTATATTAAAAAATATTATTGAAAAGTTTACTGCTTAATGTTAAGCTAAGCCTACTCAATGAAACATCTAGCAACACAAGAATGTCATTGTTACAGTTTTTAAAACTACAATGTGTCATAGCAGTATAGTAACATATGCATAATAGTTAAAAAAAATTATAAAAAAGTTTTATTGCTAAAAGACAGTGAAATTAAATGAGGTGGATTTAGGCAATATGTTATTAAACCAAACTTTTTGACAGCTTCCTGCAAAATATTATTCCATATGCATCATATTGCAGGATTCCACACAATAAACAGGCTTCAAAATATTTCAGCAACATTTCCATCCAAATTTCGTAAATCTTTAAAAGATGTTGCACCATGCGCATGCAAATTATAGGCAAAAATTTGGTATGAAATTGTTCCCACTTGCAAAGACCATTTCATCAACACATTAATGCAAAAATTTTGACATCATTCAAAATGATTTCTGCATAAATTCCACACAACAGAAGTACACAAATCCAAAACACTGTTCAATCTTTTGCCAAATTTTAAAGTACTTTTACATATTTTTGTTTATTATAATGGCTACTTTAAGATTATAAGATTAAGATTGTTTGTTTGGTAATGACAGGGTTGATGTCTAACCTTGGGCTTCTTTTTTGATGGTTGTTTTAGAAGAATTCAACAATTCATGTATTTTCTCATGAAAAAATCTGCTTATTTTTATGAAAAATTTGTTTTCTTATTGATAATGTCTAGTAAGATTTGCTTTCTATAATCATTACATTAACATTTTAATTTAGGTCACGCTGTCAAATGTCAACCAACGAGGTGCAAACATGTCAAAAACTTTTATTAGACTATCAAAGCAATATATTTTGGCATCTTTTTATAGATATTTATTTGTTTATAGTTGGTAAGGTCATAACAGCGCCTTTAAGCCATCTGGGTCTTTCCCACTTTTGTTCCCTTTCTACAAATCATTTTCTTTTTTCTTTTTTGCGCAGTTTCAACCCTAAATTTTTCGTCAAAACAACTGCATTAGTTTTTTATATTACTCTTAGTGGTATCTCAGGAAATGAATTACCAAAAAAGTTTTACCATTTATAACTTTGCACCTCGCCTCTTGGTTGATGTCATTAGAAATATAACAGATAAAATGACTTTAAAATGTAGGTAAACAATTGTGTGTTTTCCATGTGCACAAAAAACGTCAACATAACATAACAACATAAGATAAGTGTAATGCTACACTTGACACTAGTTATTTAATCCTCATTCACTTTACTTTGTTTTCAGGAAAACAATATTAATAATCTCACATAGGCTCAAACAAATCATACAACTAATATCTCTAGCTATAAAAATACCTGTATTCTATTCAGCATTGCTATTTTGAAAATTCCCGTCAATTTTAAAAACTAAGGATTAGCCTTATACAATTAGTTTTTAAAACTTTTTAAGCCTTTGCAAACCAGTGAAAACCGTCCTTTAGTAAATAAAAATAAAAGTTAAAAACAAAACCCTCTACTCATACCTTCCACTATTGGATATCAATGAAAACCCCCTCGGTTTCTTTACTGCAGAAGATTTCTTTCTAGACTTTTCTGCAGATCTAGTGGCAATATTTAATGATGGTAAATTTGGATCTTGCTTCATAATCTCTTTTGATATATCAAGTTGCTTCAGGAAAAATGGACTATTCAAGCGAGCCGGTACATAATTCAAATTTTCAGTTGTCGCTAATGTTGAATCCGATAATTTCAAAGTACTGGTTGAACTTTCAATAGACTTATCAGAAGACAAAGAGGTGGAAGATTTTGTCATATTGTCAACATCAATGTTCCATGCATGTTTCTGGTGGTCTTTTGACTCATTGCAGAAGAGGTTGCCATCTGTCCTATGCAAAAAAACAGATTCAAATATTTATAATAACTATTTCTATGCATAAATACTTCTGGATAATATAGACAAGCACAGACTTAAAGATAACAGGAATTCAAGTTACAAAGATTAAGTAGTTTACTTTAGTAACAACACCACAACATTTCTTTGCCTATTTAAATTTATATCAGACCAATAAAGACAAGGAAGTAAGATTTAAAAAGAGAATATAGTAAAAAAAAAATTGTTTAGTTGAGCGCTCAATTTTCTATTCAATAGAAATAACACACTAAAAAAATATTATTTATTTATCAGAACATGAAAATATGCATATAATTTTTATTTTTATTTCATTTATACTTATAATACTTATTTTTTTGAGATCTATTTTATTTTATTTCATAGAAATTAAAAATTCTCATTTTTTTTACACGACATGAGCCCATAGGTTTAACTTGTGTGTAAGTATAATATTGATTTTATGACCTATATGTAGTGAGATTTGAATTCACAACTCTGTGTGTACGGTAAAGATAAAAAAAACATTTAAGAAGGTGTGGACAAAATTAGTTTTAGAAAAAAAAATATGCCACCCCTTGACTTTTATTGCAAGAAATCAAAATTTTTGATTTCTTGTAATCAAAAATTGTTTAAATAAAGTGTGTTTAGAAATAATGATGTCATGAAATAATGATGTTGTTTTGATTGTCTGACAAAAGCCAACTACATAGATTTGGTTTTCCGTTACATTGAAAAAAAACTTTATCTTGTCAGTTGATATTTAGCATGATTCTTTTAATTGCTACTTATTCTTCCTGTGAAAGTAGAAACTTTCATGGGCTGTCTAAAGAGGCAACAATTTGGAAATCAAAACAGTGAAAGCAAATGATTCTTGTTTTAAACTTTGCCTTACCTGTTTGTATCTGAATTAATGTTCTTCATACTCTCACCGATACCCTCGTTTAATTCAGTAGAATCATTATTAATATTTATATTTGAAATCGACATTATGTCATCATCTTGAATGTCTGTTAACGCTGAAGATTTACAAGTGGAACTCACTGTTGATTTGGAATGTCTTTGCTTTACATGGCTTCTCTCCTTTTTAAGTGCCTGTTGTGGCTTATTGACCGATTCCAGCAATGCAAAATTTCTGTTGTCAACAGCCTCCTCATCATCACGTTGCATTTTTACATCATTCTCAATTTTTATATTTTCTTGTTGTTGCTTATATAGAAGTTTAAATTTAGTTTGTTACTGTAGAAATCCAAATGCATGAACATGTACAGAGTACTAAATTCCTATATGTAGACAATTTCCAAAATTATACTCTAAAGAGATAATAATTAATATATAAATATATAAAATACAAATCTTCTAGAAGTTGCTTAATCACTCTAAATAATTATAATCATCATAATTGCATCAAGCGTACTCAAACCACATTGACTAGCTTGTTTCATTTCAGATGATCTTCCATTGATTTGCACAGACTTTGTGGGGTAGGCCTGTGTTGTGCATTAGTTGGTCAGGGAAGTTCTTAAAAAGGATGGAAACACAAAGTTCAGTTAACCAACCAAGAAAGACTACAAAGTTAAATCATAAAATTATATTACTTAGAGCAACTTTAGATAAAACATTTATTATTATTAACATTTATAATATATAACAAATAATCCAAAAATATACTTTCACATTAACTATTCAATGTCACGACAGATGAATTCATAACAACCACAAAAATAATGGGGATCAGATTTCTATATAGAAAGAAACATTGTTTATCTTTTGTTTTGTGAAACAGTTACTTCATCAGACAGTAGATTTACTGTCCAAAAACAATTTTAAGCTATTCAAGGATTAAAGAAACAATGAAGTAACATAAATAAAATATGCATGAATGAGTCACACACGCTCATTTGTATCACAAGCAACAAGACTTCAAGAACTTTTTATTAAAATATTAAACATAATATTAAATTAACAATTAAGTTATTTTAAATTAATGCTATATCATTAAATATTGAATCATTCTATAATTTTTTTGGCTTCATTTATATTTATATAGAAATTATAGTTACATTTCTTCATTATATTTTTCGTTACAGAATCAATTTTTACAAAATCAGATGTAGTTCCTTCTCGCCACTTGTTGCTGAAATAAATAAAAATAAGTTGATCTAATGTAATATTGCCAAGTCAATGTTACAAATTATTTTTATTGACTCGTTCTTATGACAAATATTTTAAAATTATAAAAAGAAAGATAAAAAGTTCCATTATTATCAAAAAAACATATTTTTTTACAAAATGCGTTTTATTAACTTAATGCACCAAGAAACAGTTAACAAAATTGCTCACTTTTTTAAAATATTTTAGAAAGTTGTTTAAAAACTTCAAATTTGTTAAAAACGTACCATAAAAATTATAATTTGTGCAAGGTAAAACTATAAGATCTTAGACATTAAATCCAATATTGTAATGTATATATCAGTGTATATAGGTTAACCTGTACATTAGCTTCCTAAGTACTGCAAAAACGATGGACCATGTGGGACTTGAACCAACGACCTTTCGCTGGCTTGGAAATTTCCCTACCAACTGCGCTATCCATCAGATGGTATCTCTCCAGCGCATGCAACCAAGGATCACCTGTACATATATAGTATTTAAATCATTTCATAAAAATAATGGCTTAGAAAGTTTTGAAAAGTTCTAAAATGAATTATGTATTATTTAGTCCCTCTTTTCGTTAAGAAAAATTTTGTAAAAAAAACAACCTAAAATTTGATTTTTCAAAAACTTAATTTCATGAGTTGCAAAAATGATTAACATTCGCAATAATAGCAATCTTAGCAAAAATTTTTAGTATTTTTTGTGAATTTATCAAAAATTCATGAAATCGCCAAAAGGTATTATATTTAAATATATATTCCTGAAAGGTAGATATTTAAACTTTATTCATGTGAATTAATCGACACAAATATATATGTAAAAATTACACGTGCTCCTTCAAAGTCTCTTACATTTTTGCTAATAATATTATACCTTAGGATTAGCACATCAGTTTGCAATAAAGTTTTATGGTTAATCCAAGAATTTATTACATTATCTGCCCTGTGCATGCATGTGCATGTTTATTGCTCTTAATTGCAAGATTACTTCCATGGAATGTAATCTTGTACTTAAGAGCTTGATTTGTAACGATTGCAGTTTTTTTTATCGTTTTTCTTGTGCTAATGTTAATTTTTTACTCTGTGCCAACTTGCCACTAAAAATAATTTCCAGAAAAAAATATATTTTGTCTGAGAAATCAATGTTAAATATCCTTTTTTAACCATTTTTCTCAACTCTCAACTTTAAACAAGGTTTAAAACATCTTTAACTAAAGCCCTCAAAAAGTGTGACAAAATTTTATCATAGTAAAGGAAGACATTGAGGCCAAAGTATAAATTACAGTGACTAAATTTTCAAAATTCTCTTTGTATATATATGCTTTATATAAAATAGGTCCCATGAGGCCATCTATATTTGAACGTGTTATGGCTTTTATTGCTGATGATCAAACTTTAGAAAGAGTATTTTATTCAAATAAGGTGCAGCTATATCATTGCTGAAATAGTACAAATAGTACAAATGAAAATGAACAAACTTTTAATAATAGATGCCTAAACCTTTCTAAAAATTTTTTAAAGCTATTTTATACACAAGACAAATTCAAACAACTGCCATCTTATGGAACTTGTTTTTAGAACCTCAAATATTGACTGTGAACAACAAAAAGTGCATTAACAGCCTTTAACTTCTAAGTTTTGCAGACAGAGAAATACAATACTGCTTGAATGTAACTTTATATGTTCGCGCGTTTAAGACCTCGTGTAACAATGTCATGTTTACATAAACAATCTTGGCATATCTTTTGTTTAGACATCAACTTAATTTCTATTGCACAATATAATCATCGTGCACAAGCTATAATGACACCTTTTGTTCTCACATGTAACATGCCGGCTATTCTTTAATAAGCTATTGTTTAACACCACTGTTTTCATATTTTTTTATCATGACTAAAAATTCTAGCTTTGACTGCTATATTTTAGAACTAAAATACAGGGATATTTCAGCTTTTTGGGGACATGTTCTTGCTGTATGGTGATACGAAATAGGATGATTTTTAAACTCTGTAGGGGCATTTTCCTGGGTTTTTTAAAAGGTATACAGCCATTATTAAGGTTTAAGCGAATTTTTCTCCTTATTTTAGTACAAAGTACGCCTATTTTTAATCTTAGTAAGATTTTAGAACGAAGTATGACAATTTAAAGTTATGATGAAATTTTTTGTATATTTGTTTGTCTTTGCTGACGTCAGCGAAATTTTTAAACTCTTATATCTCCTTAGGCGTTCGTCCAAAACATATGATCATATACATTATTGCTGATGGAAGCGAGCGTAGGGAGCTGAGCACAGCGGAGTCCATTTGGCATTTAAGTGCGTATTATTTTTTTCTGTCTTCTACTATACATTTTGGGAGAAAATCAAATTTTTAAAAAAAATTTTGACACAAGTGTCACTTTTTTCACTCGATAAGTCAAATTCCCTCAGCTCTGTTATCCCAACATTTTCCTGCTTACTCTACACTCTGGGAACAAGGTGGCTATTTTTAAGAACACTGTCCTGTAAGCATAAGTTAAGTTGGTGTCAGGTTAGATAACAACAACTCATGCAACACAAAGTACAACAAATGGTTGAGATTATATAGCATCATCTCAAAATTATGTCAAATAAGGTTAGTGGTTCAAATAAAGTTTAATTAGTCTTTGCACAGAGGCAACGTTAGCTAAAATTTTCTACTTAAGACACAAGCAAGAAAAGATAGCTTTGATTTGCAGCTCTTTGTAATTTCTGATAAGTATGGATTAGCTAGATAAATGAATTGAGATTTTAACGACTTTCTTGCAACTTTTGTGATACGAAAAACAGTAAAGATAAAAAAATCATCTTTACCCATAAAGCGTATTGACTGGAATGTTTTCTACAAACGAATCGTCCAGACCTACTTTTCTTTCTTTGTATCTATTTTACAGATTGCACAACCTGAACAAAACGTTCGCCGTTGTTTTGGGAAAGAGTAGTCCTTGTAAAATTTTTAAACTGCAACATCAGTTGTTAGGAGGAGAGGAACTTTAAATCTGTTGTGGTAAAAGTTACACTCATCCATTTTGCATGTTTATTCAGTTTCTTCATAATTTAACTCGAAGAATAAAATATTCAATCTGTGAAAAATAATGTTGTTTTTACTGTTTGTACAAGAAAAAAAAAGCTCTTGAAAAACAATGTTGTCTGTTAGGTTATGCTTTGGTTCAATTCATCGATGTTTTGTTCGATTTATCAAATTTGAAGACATTGCAATGCAGGCAAATAGCCAGAATGCTCTGTGAGTACACATTGCTCAGTTAACTTTTACTTCTGCTTTGTATGAAAATGTTTTTAAGGTTTCTTACTAAGCGCGTATTCACATTTTTTGATTCTCCTTCTCTGATTTTCTAGATTTTTTGTTAAACACCCAGAAAACCCCTGGAAACGTAAAAGTGCATTTAATGATAGAAACCTATTGTTAAACTGGCAATATGTGTATGACTAACCTGTAGGTTATCTTCACAGTTCTCCTAATAACCCAACACCAAATAAACCCAACTGATTTATACACAACACAATATATACCACTATTCTTAACACAATGATTTCACCAACAAGATTGGTTCAACACAAGTAAACCCCACCACCAATTGATTCTTATTAGTAATCGCCTAGAATGGAAGATTAACAATCTCCCTCTATTTTCTTTTCTGCATGTTGTTCAGTTTATGCGGCTATGGGAGGAATTTATAGCGACTACTACTCGCTTAGTATACTGATCCTGGGGAGAAATTGGCTTTTCACCAATACCCTCTGTGATGTCCGTTCGTTCCGCTCGGAAATCATATCTCCGTCCATATCCACTTTGCTCTGAGTATTTTGTAAGGCTAAGAGTTATAGCTGGAAATATACAATATGGCGGATACCATTGCATAAAACTGTGTTGTTTACTGATAAATACTGTACGTTCTTTCCAGACATTACACCCTCTACTATACAAGTCTTGATCAAACAGTTACCGAAGACTTTTCTTTCTTGGGTCCTTAGTTGTGTGATGCCAAGTGCTAAGTGGTGTTTCAGCAATGAATTCTGAAAAATTAAACTCAAAAAATATTTATAAAACATTTTGAAAACACAACATTTGATTGGTCACTAATACTAATACATTGAAGCCAATGACACTGAAGAAGTTTTATTAGCGAAAAGCAAGTATTGAAGACGAGGTCTTGAATGCGAAATTTAAAGAATCAACCAACTGGCAAGACAACAATGTTTTCTCCACTGTTGAAGACAGAAGTCAATCTACAATATCCACAAGATGGGTAATCACAACAAAAAATATAGAGGGCAACAAAATTGTCAAAGCTCGTTTGGTCATAAGAGGTTTCGAAGAAGAGGAGGTTCAAAATCTGACTAAAGACTCCCCAACGTTTTCAAAAGAAAGTCTGCGAATTGTACTCACAATGTTAGCAACTAACGAATGGGAATGCCACACCTTAGATGTCAAAACAGCATTTCTTCAAGGTAACCCGATTGATAGAGAAGCAAACGTAATAGGGGTTCTTTGGAAATTGAATACAGTAGTATGCTGATGTTTCAAGAGCTTGGTATTTACAAGTAAAGGAACAGTTAATTAGTTTGGGAATGAAAATGTCTTTATTTGATGAGGCTTTATTTTATTGGGTTCAAGATGACTGTTTTCAAGGATTGATCGTAATACCTGTTGATGATTTTCTTTGGGGAGGATCAGAAGATTTTCAAGTAAAAGTCATTGCATCCATTAGAAAAATATTTCGGGTCTGGTCAGAGAATTGTAGTAATTTTAAATATGTTGGAGTCAATTCAACAATTCAATAGTTCTATTGAGTATGACCAAAGCAAATATGTGGCAAGCATGGAACAGGTTGAGATTCAAAGGACCAAAAACAAACATCAAGAACTCTCACATGAAGAGCAATCTAAGTTTCGATGTATTTGTGGTCAATTAAATTGGGTATCATCTCAATCAAGGCCAGATATTTCTTTAACTGTAATACCATTGAATCATAGCATAATTCATTTATAGTTGCTCTAGCTAACTGTTGCTGCTCTGGTGATAGATTAGCGCTTTGTAAAACTTGGTATGCCAAAACTCCATCAGGAAGTTCCATACGGTGAACTTGGATTTTGTGATATAATCATTAAAACTCTATAAGGTAATCATTCATGCTCATCTCAGAGGGTCGTTTAAATTTTTCAAAGGTTTCATAAGCCAGGTACGCATTTTGATTTTCATCCTTTAAGTAAATTTTGTCTAATCTGTAAGTAATAGCTTTTACCCCAGTTGTGGCACTGATTTGTTCAATTTCCAATTCCAATACTGCTTCTTTAGGTTTTCCTTTCAAACCCATGAATATAGCTGGCCCTTGTTTTTTCGCCTTTAGTGCTGTGAGTGCTTGCCATATTTCAACTTCTTTTTTCCAGTCTTTGTAACTGGACTCTGTATTCAATGATGGTGGGGGTACCCAACTTTTCGACATTTCTCTATGATACTTTGCAATTTTATTCCTCTGCTACCATTTGTTAAACTCGCAATATGTGTATGACTAACCTGTAGGTTATCTTCACAGTTCTCCTAATAACGCAACACCAAATAAACCCAACTGATCTATACACAACACAATATATACCACTATTCTAAACAAAATGATTTTACCAGCAAGATTGGTTCAACACAAGTAACCACCCCCCCCCCCCCCCCCCAACCACCACCACCAATTGAATCTTATTAGTAATCGCCTAGAAAAGAAGATTAACACCTACAAGAGAATCTATGCTGCAAAATGTTTGCTGTTTATACGCTCTGAAAACAAATGCACATTGCAAATATATTTTCCCAGGACTTATCTTTTCGCAATCCAATAGTGGCTAGGGCCGCGCCATCATGAATATATCAAAAAGTTAAAAAGAAGCTCTGGGGAAGAGATTGCGTTTTACTTGAGGAAACTTTTTTAATAACTTATTTAAACTGTCTATTGGAGCAGATAAAAGTTCTCTCCATATTTGTCTAGAGAATGATGTAAATATTTTGCTTGTGAACATAGGGACCTGTTCCCGCTCCACAACCCTTTATATATTGATTTTAATCAGCTATTCAAGCGTTACACAATAGGGGCAACAAGGAAACAAATATTGTCTCTTGGCGGGTCCTTGCCAAAATTTAAATAATGGTTCTTTTTCAGTTTTATCCTGACTCAGTGGATTTTTTCAAGGGATCTATCGACTAGTGTATTTAATAATAGGTTAACAATAAAAATAAAAGTTCTGAGGCTACCAAAAGGTTGTGTAAATGGGATAACTATTGTGCAAATGCGAAATTACATTTAGGCGGTACTGTGCACTGCTTCACATTGGCAGTTCCATAACTAAGGTTGTAATTTATCTTCCAACATAATTTGCTACTTATAAATAGTCTATGCTAAGTTTTATTTGCAGTAAACCTAAAGTATTATATTATGGTGATAATGGCAGGTGCTTGTTCACAATGAATTATCATGAATATACCCCAAATTTTATGCTTACATGCTGGTAAACTTGGTAGCTGCTTGAAACAACAATTAGAGCAAGCTATATATGCAAAAAGGTTTATGAGAATGTTTGTTGCTTTATTTTCCCTTTTTCCTTTTAACATACATGGACAACTGGAAATTAGACTATCATACTAAATTAGATATCTTCTTTCATGATTATCTTGACATCAAAACGTCTAGTCATGCTATTTTTTTGTGGTTTAGTTGCTTGTTTAGTCATCTTTCTTCAAGAAAAGTTTTGTTTACTTTGCTTTGCAGGAATAAAAATTATACCAGGCTAGGAATAGACTATTTAAGCTATGCCCAGCCATGTTGAAAATATCCTGCGAGAATTTAACCTTTTCCAGACATGACCATGGCTGTAAAATAAAAGAGCTATAACATAGTGCATGTATTGTTAATTCAAAACAAACTAATAACTATATCATCTAACAGTGCAAATAATAATGAAAAATATTTTTAGCTAGAGTATTGAAAGAAGATTTTTGATAGTGATGATAGATAGATGGATGTCACAAATATTTGGTGTTAGACTCACCTGACTGACACTATTTTTTATAGCAAGTTTTGACATACAGAGTCAAAAAAAATAGAACGACAAAAGAACATTATACTTGTTTTCCCCAACAGTCATTACCCACTATTTAAACTTTTGGCTGTGATTGTCAATGGTCCTGAGAATTAGATTAAAATGCAAAACTTCATTTAAACAAGGCACACAAGTTGACATTAAATATCGGTATTTAATGGCTTGCATTGGTGAATGGATAGTTGGACACAATATTTTGATTTTTTGAATTTTTACTCTCTGACTGAAGTATATACATGCATTCTTAAATCAAAACAAACTGAATGCTATATCTTGACAGTGCAAATGATAAAGAAATATATGTTTAGGTCATTTAAAGTAGGTTTCATAAAACTTTTTTAGCTAATAAAATCATTGTGACTATGCAGTGGAACAGCATATTGATAACCTAGGAGATAAGTCACCTAAATAGCCTATATTGTGGATTAACTAGGACTATCATAACCTAATTTGAAGTTATCCCTTATTGACAAAAGGAAATGGGTAATGGTGTCTTGATTTCAGAGGGTTGTAATTGTTGATCATATATATTACACATATGTTTCCTGAAATCAAAGTTCTAACTAGCTTACCTAGGGCTCTTTACAAAAAATATAAATAGGTTAAATCTATCTACCTACCAATATCATTGTTCAATGAGAAAAAAATTTCCTGGACTATTTGCACAGGCCTTATCCATCATCTTGGTGTTAGCCTTGCAATCTCGTGCGCACATTGTTTACTTACCCTGGAAGCCATATTTGTTTTGATTTCATTTTTGCACTCCGCGATCAAATGAGCAGCCGTGATTATATAGTCTGAAAAATGACCAGCAACTGTCGATAATCAAGGTTTGAAATATCATTTTACCTTACAATCTTATTGGTGTGGTGCAACTTAAAAAAATAATTTTCACTCTCTTCATGGCTATTCAATCTTGACACTATTAAAGCTCGGCAATAAATAGCAGATCTCAATAGTCTGTATAATGCGGACTATAATGGCAATGACTTCATTTAGCACTGGGCTTAGTGGTCCCGATACACGACGTACAGCATAATTGCACCCTTCATACTTTATCGACATAAATCTGCAGCAGATAAAATTGGAATATTGGAATATCCAATCCAACTCTTGAAAATTTGGAGTACATATTCCCCATTTTTTTAAACATCAAGTGGGAAAATTTCAATTAGAAATTTTAAAAACTAAGTTTTAACATCCATCTCTGTAAATCATTAAAGGCTTGCTTCCCACAACTTGTCTCAAAATACTTGTATATAGAATTAGTATTTAAGAAACCTTTTTTGCCGGATTAGAGAGTACTAAGGTAAAACAAACAAGAGCAACTAAGCTAATTAGTGTAAAGACTTCTTTCTAATTAGCTTTCGCGGAGGGTATTTTGTCAAAATATATTTTCTATCAGTGGATGGATTTGTATCCTACCTCAATGCTTGTCTATTCTATAGTGCAGGTTGGTTTCTAGTGTAAAGCCTTCGCATTGATTGGTCTGCTTTAGGACTGTTGATGCGTCATTTTCAGGGAGGGTATTTCTCCATAAAATTGTCTCTATTTGTGTATGGATCTGTTTCCAGCATAAGTGTTTGCAGGGTACAGTATAAAATTTTCTCTTTGATTGGTCTTTTAAAATATCTCAGATTTTATTTTGCACATACTTCAACTTCTAAAAGTGATACCTCAAATGACGTATGGATGTGTCTCACATTTACAGACTTCCTTTTAATTTTTATGCTAGGATTTTGACCTTTACTTTCATCCAGGTTGTCTTTTAGCCATGTATTGTGGAATATCCCATTCACTTACTGGTTTAGTGAGGCTTTATTTGAATAGATATATTTTAAATAGTGTTATCCAAGCTACCACTCAAAAATGTCGTCTCTATTGCATGTGCATAGGTATAAAACAATACCGCCTTTTTAGTGCATACTATACATCTTTCCTCAAATCTAACAGCTTTAAGACTTTTACTGTGTCATTTGGGAGCGGGTATTTGTCCAGAATATGGTTTCTATTGGTGCATAGATGTGCACCCAACCTCACTGAATGTTTAATTTAAGGTGTAAGTCTTCTTTTGATTGGTGTGTTTTAGGACTTTTATATATCTTTTTGCGGAAGGGTATTCGTCCAAAGTTTAGTGTCTATTTGTGAATGGATTGTTATCCAACATCAGTGTTGGTTTGGTTTATAGTGAAAAGTCTTTCCTTTGATTGGTCTGCTTTGGGACTTTTGATGTGTCATTTTCTCGGAGGGTATTTAGCCCAAATGTTATTTCTATTGGTGTATGGATGTGTATCCAACCTCAATATTTGTTCAATTACAGTATAAAGTCTACATATTGATTAGTCTGCTTTAGAACTTTCATTTTTTTATATCGCGGTAAGGCATTTGTCCAAAATATAGTGTCTCTTTGTGTATTGACGTGTATCCAACATCAGTGTTTGTTTAGTTTAAAGTATAAAGTCTTCTCTTGATTGGCGTGCTACAGGACTTTTAATATGTCCTTTTGCGGGAGGGTATTTGTCCAAGACATAGTGTCTATTTGTGTATGGATTGTTATCAACATCAATGTTAGTTTGGTTTATAGTGTAAGGTCTTCTCTTTGTTGATCTGTTGTAGGACATTTGATGTGTCATTTCGCAGAAGAGTATTTTGCCATAATATTTCTATTGGTAAATGGATGTATACTCAACCTTAATGGTTGATTTTTTCACTATGTAATCACTTTGCCTTAACTGGTCTGCTTTAGAACTTTTGATACATCATTTCCAGGGAGAATACTTGTTTCTACTGCTGTATGGATAAGTGCATAACACAACGGCCTGTTAAATGTATAGTATAATGTCTTGCCTCAGATTGGCATTCTTTATGATTTTTGATATGTGATTTTGCAGTAGGGTATTAGTCCAAAATATCTTTTCTATTGGTTATCGATGAGCATAGAAAACTACCGCCTGTTCAATATATTGTACAAAAACGTCTCTAGCCTGCAATAGGGCCGGTAACATGTCCTTTTGCAAAAGGGTATTTGAGAAAAATCTCGTTTCTGTTTGTGTATGGATGTGCATCCAACCTTAAACCTTGTCTATTTTATAGAACAGCGTGTTTCCTTAGATTAGCTGATATTGCACTTGAATATGTCTTTTCGCGGAATGCCATTTATCCAAATTATGATTTTTATTTGTGTAGGGATGTTTATGCCATGTTAATGCTTGTCTATTCTATAGTACAACGTGTTCCCTCAGATTGGCTGATATTACGACTTTCTATAAGTCTCTTTGCGACAGTATATTATGCAAAATATCGTTTCTGTTTGTGGATGGATATGTAACCAACATTAAATCTTGTCTATTTTTTACAACAACGTTTTCCTCAGCTTGGCGAGCATTAGGACTTTCGCCTGTTTATGTTGGTTAAGTCGACAAAGAGTAATAATATTACAGTTGTGCGGAATAATGTGGCATATTACGTTGGTTATAGCCTATCTACAAAAAAATGTATTTGTTATGTAGCGATTAGATGTATGTAGAGAGTATTATAAGGGTAATATGCAATATTATGTGCTATTACGTTGGTTATGGATTATTGACAGAAGAATATGAATTTGTTATGGAACGATTGAGAGTATTATGAAGGTATTATGCAGTATTATGGGATATTACGTTGGTTATGGATTATTTACAGAAAAAATATGTATTTGTTATGTAGCGACAGAGAGTATTATGAAGGTATTATGCAGTATTATGCGATATTACGTTGGTATGACCATCGACAGAAAAAATATGTATTTGTTATATAGAGAGAATGTCGGATAATGCGATTTCATTTGTCGGGTCCATTTGGTTGGAGAAGTTTGACTGAACGTCTGACAGACTTTTAATATCGATAAAGTATGAAGGGTGCTAGTTATGTTGTACGTCGTGTGTCAGGACCAGTTAGCCCGGTGCTAAATGAAGTCATTGCCCCAGGTCCGTGAAAAAGATTTTTATAACAAAAAGTTGGTTGAAGCCTGTGTGGAAGATTGTTGCTATTTTTATTACAACACTGATCTTTTTTCAAAATCACCTTTATTATGACATTCATCTTCGCAAAAAAAATTCGCTATTGATTTATTTACAGTTAATTCGCTCCCTGAGACAATAAATGGCAAAATGGCTGTCCAGAGTCATCCAAATCATATGGTAGTGTCCCCCAAGCAAGCTACACGATTTTTCTTTTATATGAATGTGCTTTATAAAAATATCAGACTTAGATTTTAGGTTAAAAACAATAGGTATTTTGTTTAGAACAATAGAAAAATAAGAATAATAACCAGCCCGTTTAGAATTTTAGTATTATAAGAAAAGTGTATATTGACAAAATATAAAGGAATGAATGAAATCCAGGTCAATCAATATTGTGGACCAGAATTGGGTCTGAGAATTTTTGAGTTATAGAAGAGAAGTGTTTCGAACAGAAGAGAAGATTTTGGAGGAAAGAAGAGAAGTGTTTTTATTAAGAAGAGAAGTGAGCCATAGGGGCCATCATAAAAAAAGGTATAAAAAAGCAGGACCCTATGGGGTAAAATAGCTGAACAAATTTTGCATTGCACTAACGTTTACGGACTTGTCCTTGGTCATAATGATCTGTAACCAGCATAAAATCGAATTATACTTCAGGTGAATCATAGTATACTATGTCCATTGAAATATATTACGGTGCTGAAGTATATTATAGTTTGTCCCAAGTAGGCTAGAAAGTCAGAGACATTCCGACCAGCGGACCCTAGTTCTAGGTTCAAATGACTCTAATACCACACATTTGTGACACCTTTCTTTTTTTAAATGCATTATGGTGATATTCTTTATATGTCAGTCCAGTCACATCTATTAGACTTTTTTGTTACATCTTTTTTGTTGTGTTTGCTCCCCAAAGTTTCCTTTGCTGTCTATTATCATAACTAATCATAAAAACCCTGGGAACAGAATAAATGGTAACACTAAGTTGTTTCATGGATTTGGAAAAGAATGTACTTTTGCCGATCAGGAAATCCCGGTGGAAAATCCTGTTGACGAACCAACCAGCTCATTTGTGCAAAGAATTAGGACACAAACAAAACATATTTTTAATATTCGCCTAAGTGTGGTTGGTAAGGAAATTTAGGAAAAACGCGTATTTCGGATCGCTCCCATTAACATAGATTAGAAAAAGGTACTTGCAGTGCTCGAATCTGGACACCTAACATAATGAGAGCATATCATGTGAAACATGTGAAAAAATTAATACTTGGAAAATATTTGCAGCATTCAGTAAATAGTTTTTGACTGAGTCATTTTCTAGTATTTTTAATACAAGTCAAACAAAGGCCTTACTAGGAGGGAAAATGGTGTCATGCGACCATTTGCATGTCATAACTATTTTAACACTCTTCACATGTGGAAACAGCGTTTACACAATTCAACTAGCTCGAAGTTGAAATATTTACGTGTAATGGTGAAGGGTCTCTTTAAGAGACAAGAGAGGAGTTGAACGTCCTCCACCATACCTTAGTTTAAAGGGACGATTGTGGAAGTCCCATGAAATGCCACATAGTGATGGTGTCACTTTAAAAAACACCCAGCCCCGTCTGTGAACGGTTGGCGCTAGGAAGGGCATCCAGCTGTAAAACAATGCCAAAGCTCTTTATTGATGGCCAAAAGAACAGTTGATCAGACAAACTGCGTAAACGGGACTGGAACTCTAATGAGTGAAGGTTTGCGCACGATAGAGCGGATGTCAGGTGTGAGCATCGTTAGACCGTTACCCAGCTATTACATCACAAGGTAGATAACACTAGGTTGAGGATGGATAGTGTAAAATGTTGGTACTCTGAGAGGTAAAGCAGGTGAAGTAGTTGAAATGTTAGAACGTAGATCTGTTGATATGTGTTGTGTTCAGAAAGTCAGGTGGAGAGGAGCTTCAGTGAGATTTGTGGAAGGTAGGAGGGCAAGGTATAAGCTTTTTTGGATTGGTATAAGTGATGGATATGGAGGAGTTGGCATATTCGTTGCAGAGAAGTGGGTAGAAACAGTAATAGATGTTATGTGTGTTAATAGTTGTATTATAGTGATAAGTTTTTGATAGGTAATAGGATTGTCACTTTTCTGTCAGTTTATGCTTCACAGTGTGGACTCAGTGAGGAAGATAAAGATACGTTTTATGATGAGTTAATAGCAGTCACATCAAAGTTTGGAGACACTAAACTTGTCATGAGTTTGGAATGGCAACGGCATGGTGGTTTGCAACACATCATTCAGTAAAAGACAGAGTAGGCTGATAACATATGAGTCAGGTGCCTGTAAGACACAGATAGATTACTTCCTGGTTAGAAAATCAGACAAGAAAGTGATGAAGGATGTGAAAGTTATATCGGGGGAAGAGCGTATTTCCCAGCATAGGTTGCTGGTTTGTGATATTATCTTGAAGAGTGTTAAAGAAGCCAAGGGAAAGTACAGGCCCTGTCGTAAAGTCCGGAGGCTGAAGGAAGATATTGTAGCAAGACAATTTAGTGCAAAACTTCAGCAGTTAGCCCGCAATGGTCAGTGTGATAGTGACAATGTTGAAAGTACTTGGACTACTTTGAAGAATTGTCTTCTAGAAGCTTCTGTTGATACCTGTGGGTGGATGAAAGGACCAGCTAGACATAGACAGACCTGGTGGTGGAATAATGAGGTTGACCAGTGTATCGTACAGCAGTGTATAAGGCAAAATCAGAAGCAGAGAGAAACAGGTTTGCAGATGTGTTACAAAGGGAAGACCAGCTAGTCCTTTGTTGTTTGTTCTAGTCTTAGAAGCGCTGGTGATGGAGTTCAGAACAGGGTGTCCATGGAAGTTATTGTTTACAGATGATTTGGTTCTCATAGTAGAGTCGATGGAAGAATTAGTTGAAAAGTTTGAGAAGTGGAAGAAAGGACTAAAAGAGAAAGGGCTAAGGGTGAACACAGCAAAGTCTAAGGTCATGATTAGTAGCATTGCATCCAAGTGTGACCTTGTAGTTGGAAGTGGCCTTGTGGTGTTTGCAGGAAAGGGGTTGGTAGAAGCTCAATTTTTTGTCAGACTTGCAAGCATTGGGTACATAAGAAGTGCAGTAGTATTGGTGGAAGGTTAAAAGCTGACATTCAGTTTGTATGCAAGTGTTGCAAAGGTGAGATTATAGAGAATGAAGTATTTCCAGCTTTAATGATGTACAACAGTGGCTCGTTAGACATAGTTGAGAACTTCTGTTACTTAGGTGATATGTTGGGCCGTGAAGGGGGTGATGGAAGAAGTGTTACTTGCAGGATAGGTGATAATTATTAAAACCACTAACCTTTTGTCTTCTATAAGACTTTCTAATATTCTTCTTCCTCAGTAATCTTTTGTTCTGATAGTCTATAATCTTTTTGATGGAATCCAACAGCTTCTCTTGCTTTCTAATATTCTTCCTTGCTCAATAATACTTTCATCCAATACTCATATGCAATCTTTCTTTTCAAACACCTTCTTAGCTATATTTACGGGGTCAGTGATATTGTCTTACTCTTTGTTTTATATGACAATAAATACATGTTAACAATAGGTTCTGCTTGGAAGAAGTTCAGAGTTACTTCCTTTGTTGACCAGCAGAGTTTTGTCAATTGAGGTGAAAGGTAGGTTGTATAAGGCCTGTGTAAGAAGCGTTATGTTGTACGGTAGTGAGACATAAGCAGTGAAGCAGGAAGAAACCGTTTAGAAAGGAATGATATGAGAATGGTAAGGTGGATGTGTAACGCCAGTCTGAGAGACAGAAAAAGTTCAGACGAGCTAAGAAGCAGGCTAAGTATCCGTAGAATTAAAGATGTTATCCAGATAAGAAGATTGAATTGGCTGGGGCACTTGGAAAAAATTGAGGAGGATAATTGGGTAAAGAGTGTAGAAACTTGATAGTTCCTGGGGCAAAGCCCAGAGGCGACCGAGAAAGACTTGGCAGGAGGTTATATAGACAGACTTATACAGCGGAAGTTGAGTTTAGATCTAACACAGTCTAGATCAGATTGGAAGAGGGTCATTAATATACCCCGTCCAACCCATGCTGGCATGGAAAAGGGACGTTAAGCCGAGAATGATGATGATGGTGTAAACAACCCTCAAAATTAGTTGTAAAATTTGTAAAAGTGCTCTCAGTCACAAAAGACAAATAAAACCAGTATTACTGATATATATGTATATATTCCCCCATTTTATCAATTTTAAAAGATCAAATACAGCGTTTTGAAAATCCAAACCCAATCCAAAAGGTTCCATTTTTTAATTCTTATTCACCAAGAAAGTTCCTAATAAGTTTTAAAAAACAGTTCTTGTTTCAATACATCAAATGGAACACATGAGAACACTTAGAACTTCCTTTTAACTTGTTAAATAAGGAAAGCAATGTTCAACATTTTTACCTGGTTAAAAGGGGGTTTTAACATCACAAATTTGCTTTTAACTTTGCACTTGATTAAGCTATTCATTTTTATTTAGTATTATTTTGCTGATTTGCTGTGTTTTGTTTGATTTAAAAAAACCATGAGTGTTGCTAAATCAAATTTAACCAATGAAAAAAAGTACCTTGGCAAAAGGTTGCTAAGCTAAAGCCTTGTGAATCATGATTTGCATCCTGTTATCCGCACAGTGCATGATGTATATAAAAGAAAATTTATTGATATTTAAAATTATATTTTTGTTTCTTTTAAGAATAAAACAATGAAGAAAAAGAAGGATCTTGGATTATCTCGGTCAGAATTAATGTTGAAAACAATTACAGAGATTATCAGTGAATTAATCAGTGCGCATGAAAAAAAAGAAGATGTAAATTTGAACAAATTAAAAAGTTCAGTTTCTCGAAAATATGGACTTGCGTCACAACCAAGACTTGTTGATATAATTGCTGCTGTGCCTGCAAACTACAAAAAAGTATTGCTTCCAAAACTGAAAGCAAAACCTGTTAGGACAGCATCTGGGGTGAGACTTCAAACTTCTATTATCTTACTGTCAGCATGTAGAACAGGTTTTACAATTCTAAACGCTTAACAACTAAATATATAAGTGTGCATCTCATCTCTCCAATAGATTGCTGTTGTGGCTGTCATGTGCAAACCACATCGCTGTCCACACATTAGCATGACTGGAAATATATGTGTTTACTGTCCTGGTGGACCAGACTCGGATTTCGAATACTCAACACAGTCATACACAGGGTATGAACCTACATCAATGAGAGCAATACGAGCTCGCTATAATCCTTTTCTACAGACACGTCATCGAGTAGAACAGCTGAAATCATTGGGCCACAACGTTGACAAAGTTGAGTTTATTGTGATGGGTGGGACATTTATGGCATTAGATGAAGAATATCGAGATTATTTTATACGTAATCTCCATGACGCCTTATCTGGTCACACAAGTAGTAATGTAGAAGAGGCTGTGAGGTATATCTTAACTACAAATGTTCTGTTATGTTGATGTAAAGAAAGACTATTTTTTCAAAAAATACTGTTCCATTTATAAATACTCATAACACAAATTACAAGGTTTAAAAAGTCTCTCCAATGCAATTTCAGGATTTACTTTATACATTTGTTTTGTTTGAAGAAATCAATGCAAAAAAGTTGTCAATTAAATACATTGTCAATTTAAGGCAACATCTAAATCTGTTGACAGCCTTGTGTTTTGCTTTGACAATATTATTCAAACAAACTTCAGCACTAAATCGCTATTTTAGATTTTTGAATACACTGGGTATTCAAAAATCCAAAATAGCGATTTTAGGCAAAATAAATACTTGTTTTTTTATGTGTCTTTGTGAATAACTCCCTAAAACAATCCAGAATGATCCAATAACAACCCAGAATGATCTAATAACGACCCAGAATGACCCAATAATGTCCCAGAGCAATCCTTATAACCAAAATATGAAAATATTGGGTTCTTTGTCCATGTTCTGCATTGAGTCGTTGTAGAGGCACTAAGATGATCTTTTATTTGCAACCTTTTTTCAAGGGTAGTCAGATGGTGGAGATTCAGGCTTCTGCCCTAATGAAAAAAAATAGGAAACGTTGGGGATGAGTTTGCCTATCTTTGTTCTCTGTTTTTTGCACTTTTTATGGAATAAAAGTTTGGGTACATGTGCGTAGCAGTGGTTTAACGATTAGTAGTAAAGTCTCTCTCTAGAGGACAGATGCTGCCTGGAAATTTTATTTTGCCCTTTTTTAGCAGAGACGCTTATGGGGCCTTATTTTTTACAGCAACTGGGCGCAATATTCGAAATTAAGTAGACCGAAACTGTTCCAACATTTGTTATTCCCTCAAGTACAAGTACAAAAACAAATTCTAAACAAAATACAAACTATCCTTCATTTAGAAAATGCAAATTCAGAAATAGAACAGAATATGTTGATTGCTTCAAGCAGCCTGTGTAGATATCTAGTTTGTTAACTTTTTGCGAGTAAAGTGATTGTGACTGTGTACGCCTATTTCTGAATAAAACTGTGAAAAGGTTAATGGCCCTGACTAGCAGATTTATAGCATCGCTCGACTAAAGTTATGTAAAATGTTGACTTAGTATTGGCTCGTTTATATACGCTAAACAAGATAAAATATTTAATACTTTGGATTGGATTTAAAGGCAAAAACTATTTTTAAAATTGTAGAAAGTGATGAAAATATGATTAGAATATATAATGCCTTACGAAAAAGGTGTATCTGAAAAAATTGCAAGAATAGGAAGAAGATCTTACACAAAATGATCCATACGAAAGGAAAGTCCTTTAAAAATTCTGGGTTGTTATTGGTTCATTCTGGATCGTTCTAGGTCGTTATTGGTCTTTCCAGGTTGTTATGGGTAGTTACTGTAGAAATTTTTATTTTAAGCTGACCTCCCGTAAAAAAAACAAGTTGATTTCATATGAAAGAGCTTGAAAATTGTCTATAAATCTTCTTCTTTTTTTACAAAATCTTTTTGGTTTCCGAGATATAGGCCTTTAAATTTAGCTAATTAAGCAGAATTATAACATATGTTAGTTGCCGGAAAATGAGTGGTATAAATGATGTTAAAGTAGATTGTGATGTGAAAACATATCATAAGTCACTGCATACCTTGATAAACCCGTATGCACTTTATTTATAAATAATATAAAAAGATTTCTAGATGATTTTTAAGCTCTTTCATATGAAACCAACTTTTTTTTGTGGTAGGTAAGTTTCAATATTCCTTTGGGCTGAAGCACAATTTTTAATCATATATTTCTAATTGACAATTTATGAAGATATTATAAGGCGATGATTTTAGTATCATTGCTTCACAATCTTTTAGTTACCTAGGTTTTTTGTTATTTTTAATTTGCTATAATTATTTATTCTACAGTTAGCTAAGGTGTGTGTTTTCTTTTTTTAGATATTCAGAGAAGAGTAAAACAAAATGTATCGGTATAACAATAGAAACGCGACCAGATTATTGTTTGAAAAGACATTTGAGCTCAATGTTGATCTATGGTTGCACTCGCTTAGAGATAGGTGTACAAAGTGTCTATGAAGATGTGGCTAGAGATACAAATCGGTACTGCTACTTCATTTTTTTTTCAGGATTTTTCACTTACATACTTGATGACTTTAACAATGTCATCACCATTTCACTGACTCTAAAAAGTCATTAAAGCCAAACTTTATTAAAAAATGTTTTATCTTCAATATACCTACAAGCTTTTACAAAAATGTATACAGTTGACGAAACATAAAAAATGTGTGGTAAAAGTTTAATTTTCATTACTGCAAAAATGTTTCATTTCTAACATAGTGAAAAGTTTTACTTTTTAGAAATAGATATTAAGAGTTTTTTTGGGGGGGACACTAGAGTGCCTAAAAAATTGCTGAGGGTCTAATTACTATTTTAGCACTGCTGCAAACTACCTCTCCAATATTTACCTTAAATTTGTTTAAAAAATGTTGATGGAATACTCAATCTTCGTGTAGTTCAAAGATTTCTCTTAGACGTCTGTTTTTTTCTTATTCGAATCATTCATCCAAAAATAAAGTAGAATGTAAAATTTTTTTAATGAAAATTGACAGGCCTTCCTTGGGGACCTGACCTGTAAGAGTTAAAATAAAATATGTTTGCGTGCACAAACATTGTTTACACGAACATGCACGTTAACTTGTAATACATGAGACTTTGTGGACATAAAAGCTTAATTTATAAAGCCCTGTTTGGTACTGCTGTTAACGTGAATCCTGCAAAGGGCTTCTAGTGCTTTTAAAGCTCCCATTTGAGCTACAGAAGTTGTGTATGCACAGCAATTGCACAACTACACAACAGTTTAAGATATCAATCACATTCTCATGTTGAACTCTAAGCAGAGAGGATCTGTTCACACATAGCCTCTGGCATGACTCGGCTGGGGTTTCCGCCAGAAAGCGAACAATCTACCATAAAATTTCATAAAAAGTGCAATCAATTCATGTACACATGCTTATTCTAAATAACATTTAATTTTTTAAAATTGTATTTTTTGTTACCTTTAGTGGGCACACTGTGAAAGCTGTTTGCGAATCCTTCCAGCTTGGCAAAGATTCTGGTTACAAAGTGATAGCACATATGATGCCCGACCTTCCAAATGTTGGACTTGAACGAGACATTGAACAATTTATAGAATTTTTTGAAAACCCAGCATTTCGAGCTGATGGCTTAAAAATATATCCAACATTAGTGATTAGAGGTACTGGGCTATACGAACTTTGGAAGACAGGGAGATATAAAAGCTACCCACCTGGAACATTGGTTGACTTGGTTGCACGTATATTAGCTCTTGTACCTCCATGGACAAGAGTGTATCGTGTTCAACGTGATATACCGATGCCACTTGTAACATCTGGTGTTGAGCATGGCAACCTAAGAGAATTAGCTCTCGCACGAATGAAGGATTTTGGCACTGAGGTAGTCTATAATAGTCCTATTTTTTGTTTGTTTGTTTGTTTTCTTGCAACTGTATATCAACTTTTTTAATAGAAAACATTAAATTATAACATTTGAATCCATAATAATTTACTCTAGTGCATTCGTGGTACTATAGTATAATTTTATTAATGTTTAGTGTCGCGATGTGCGTACAAGAGAAGTGGGTATACAAGAAATACACAAAAATGTCCGTCCTTATGAGATTGAATTGATCCGAAGAGATTATGTTGCCAATGGAGGTTAGTTACTTTCTTTATATTTCACAAATATTTGTACTTTGATGTGATGAGATAGATACACGGTAGTATTTAGTCCATGTTGTTCAGCAGCTTTAATCTTGATCAGGAAGTTTCTTTCCAATGAAAAACCAAGGGAATTTTTAGCTGATGTTTCTTTTGAAATCTCCATCAGTGACTTATTAAAACTTATTATTATGAAACTTATCCTGGTATATGATCATAAAATTCCCATCGTCATTACTGGTTGTCTTATTACATTGCAATTATTGAAGACTGGCATTTTCAGAAGTTGTTTTAATTTAAAATTGTTTGAAGTAAAGCCTTTAAAGTGGTGTGTGAAAGACATATTCACAACTCAGGAGATTTTATATTAAAATTGAGCAAACATTATTTTCAGGTTGGGAAACTTTCTTATCTTATGAAGATCCTGATCAAGACATTTTGGTTGGGTTGCTTCGACTGCGCAAATGTTCAGATGAAGTGTTTAGACCAGAACTAAAAGGTGGTTGTTCAGTGGTGCGCGAACTTCATGTTTATGGAAGCGTTGTACCTGTCAGTTCGCGTGATCCTACCAAGTTCCAACATCAGGTTGCTATTTTGCTTTGAGTTCAGTTCAATATTGTAAACACTAGCATTTTTCCTGGAAAAGCTAGCTGACATATGCACGTATATTATGTATACGCTATGGTCGTACAGCCTTAGAGCATTTTGTCATGATAGCATTTTGTGTTCAAGGCTGGCATTATTTTGTATTTAAAATGTTTTGCTCTCTAACCACTCTTTCTATAGAACTAAACCTTAAAACAACGTCAAATTATCATTCTTTTATTTTGTTTAAAGGGTTTTGGTACACTGTTGATGGAGGAAGCAGAAAACATTACAAGGAATGAACATTTCTCGAAAAAGATAGCTGTTATCTCTGGTGTCGGTACTAGGGATTATTATCGTAAGCTAGGATATGAGCTTGATGGGCCGTACATGTCGAAAATGCTGACTTGTTAATATAGTAACAGTGATCAAGCGAGACAGTGAAATATCAAGCAAGACAAAAAATTTGTAACTGAGGGATACGAAATTGATGTAATGAATGGAAGGTTGAGAATTTGATTGTAGATGGAAATTCCCATCCAATCCACAGCACAAACAAATGAATGATAAAAGTAAACATATACAAATGGAATTTTAATGAATATAGTAAAGTACTTTTTTTAGTCTGAACAAGATAGGAGAGAGGAAAGAACTTAATGTACACACAAAAGTTTGCTTGAATATTGTAACGAACAATAAGACTTTTTGTAGGTTCATTAAAAAAGATATATCCTATGTTTATTTTTTTGCTTCCTTGTTACAGTTTGTGTTATTTGGATCTTGTATATCAACTTTTGCCAGGTATCCATGCAGTAATTGGAGCAGCTAGTTGAGAATAAGACATTCTCTGCTTCCCTATAAACTTTTCAGTTGTATTACGCGTTTTATAAGAATCTCAGGGTGAGATTTCGGGTTAAAAAGCAATAGAGAACTAGGAAGAATGACCATTTTGGTGAAAATGGCCTGAAGGTTGTTAGAAATATGCTACTGTACAAACTTGTTCCTAGATATTCGCTAACTTATATATGAATGTTTCAGTGTCATATAAGGATGTACACGAAAAATAAGTTTTTAAGTTATAACTGTTTTTTTTTTAATTCTTTTGGATTTTTAGTTGTTATTAGATTTAGGTTCTACTTGTTTATATAATGAAAATGTAGCAAAAAGATTTTAGTGCTGTGATTCTGAATAAGAGAACTCATAATGTGGAATTTAATTTAATTTTATAGTTGTGTTGTTTGTCAACTGGTTAATAGGTCGGCCTGTAAGTGCACGAGTAAGCGCTGAAAATTTGTATTAGCTCTGCAGTGCTTAAGTGGTTACTTTATTCTGTTGTATAGCATTCTTCAGTAAACAAATATGAATAAATACAAGAAAATGGAGATTCTTGGTTCCGGTTCATTCGGCATAGCTTGGCTGGTAAAAAATAATAAACGTGAGAAGTGTGTTATAAAAGAAGTTTCAATGCCAGTATTAAAAGTAAAGGATAAAGAAGCAGCAATTAACGAAGTGAAAATCTTGTCTACGTTGCGTCATAAAAACATAGTAAGGTATAAAGAAGCATTCATTCACGAAAAGAATCTGTGCATTTGTATGGAGTATGCAGATGATGGTGACTTAGCTTCAAAGATTAAGCAACAGGCTGGAAAGCTGTTTCTTGAGTTGGTATGTAGTTTAGTTGTTTGTTGTCAGTGGTATCTTTTACTGCTGGTGTTATCAGCGATATCGTGTTTTAATGTTGAAAATATTTTTTCGCTTGGGTGTTATCGTTTTTTGTACTTCAATCAGAGAAACTTTTGCCAGAAAAACTTTCGATAGTTTAGTCAGAACAAACTTTCTAAACATTCGACTCAGGCAAATTTATCCAACAATTTGGTTAAAAAAAGTCTAGTTTTACCTTCGAATTGCAAGTGTTTCTCGAAATTCTAAAATATATTTACATTTAAAAAGAATAATAAAGCAATAACGATTTCAACGTAAAAAAATTAATCTAGTAACTAACAACAATCTGTGGAAATGACTTTTTCCCCTTTTCTATCATTACCAACATAGGCTGCTTTATGTGGAGAAACATAAGAAAGAAACTGTTGCAAAAGTTTATCATGTGAAATCTTTCCGATTTTAGATATTGCGAAAGTTTCACTTGCGAAAATCTTTTATATTGTGGACTCGCAAAAGTTTATCCAGAAAATTTCGCCGGCTGTTTTCATTCGCAAAAGTTGTTGTTTTTGTTGTTGTTGTTGTTGTTGTCATGCTTGTTGTTTTTTAACTTGACTGTAACTATAAAATAGTAGTAGTGACTATACCTCTCATTTTCTCTATAGAAGGTGATTGATTGGTTTGTTCAAATCTTGATCGCTGTTAAGTACATCCATGGCCTTCACATCCTACACCGAGGTGAGACATCATTTAATCATTTGTTTTTATCCTTGGTTAATGTTTGAAAAATCAGGAAATTTTTATTTTAAAATCTCCAGTGCAATCCTAGAGCAATTGTGCAACATCTTCACATTATGTATTGTAGTTCTCATTGAAAAAAATGTATTTATATCTACGTTTTTCGTTCTTTTAGATTTAAAATCTCAAAACATCTTTCTTACGTCGTCTGGTTTAGTGAAAGTTGGAGACTTTGGTATATCACGTTTTCTCGATTCTGGCTTGCAACAAGCTCGCACAGCGATTGGAACGCCTTATTATCTGTCGCCAGAAATCTGTCAACAAAAACCGTATCTTTTTCCTTTGTCTCACTACCGTTTGAATGTAAGACTTGTGGTACCAAATGCAACACTGTAATTGCGTGCCTTTTCTTCTGTTTAAAATGTGAAGAAGTAGAGCTACTTTGTGCAGTGCTAACATATTACCTGGCAGCGAGCGGGATTCGATCCGCGGTGCCCAAACGTTGCGCACGTAGTGTAGTAGACTCCCAGCGGACCGAGATTCGAATCCCGCTCTCTGCCAGGCATTATGCTAGCGATGCTATAAGACTACACTGATTAGAGAATGGACACACGGTTGTGCCATGACAAGCTATCATCTACTTAAAGTGAGAAATGTAAATTATTTACTAACGATTTGGCGAAAGGACTTAATGAAATCCAACGAAGCAAGCTGCTATAATTCTTTGCAATTCGATCATGAAGGTTTTCAAATCTATTATAGTGCAATGTTTATCATTATTCTTAACTGGTTTCTCAGTTACAATCACAAGAGTGACATGTGGAGTTTAGGTGTGCTACTGTATGAACTAGCTACGTTAAAACATCCCTTCATGGCTGATGATTTTTCCTGTCTTGTCGTTAAAATCATTAAAGGAAAGTATAAGCCTTTGTCGAAGTAAGTATGAGCATTTAAGGGTTCTTTACACGTTCAGGCATTGACAGAAAGAAATTAAAAATTGAGGAGTTCTGGGAATGAAGCATAGGTCATAAAATAGCGGAAAATCCACTTATATGATACATGATATGATGATGTAATATGACGGATATCTTTTCTTAGACAAAGTCTTTAATAATAAAATGCAACCAAATGCAAACGCGTCTTTAGTGTTTGAAAAAGATGTTCATGTTAGTAGATGTCCAGGATGTTCTCGATTGTTGAATTAAACGTTTGCATTGCTGAACTAAAAAGAGTACATTTTTTTGTTTCTTTTTTAGTGTGTACGGCCCACTCGTTCAGGATTTGGTTTTAGTATTGCTTCAAGTACGCCCTGAAGACCGCCCATCCGCCGCGCAGTTGTTAAAAGTACCTTTGCTGCAACCACACGTCAAAAGTTATCTAATGAAGGTGAAACATAAAGAAGAACCGGTTATCTTCGACTCGGGTATATTTCTGAACAGTGATGAAGAGAAAGGAAGGCGTAAAAGTAGTCCCGAAACATCTTACACTGAATCCGATAAAAGCGGGGAATCGAAGTCGGGTAAGAATGGAGAAATAGAACGCTCGTCGCCTCTAAATGACTCTAGTAAAAATAAGAAGAGATTGTCTAACAGCTCCGACAATTCTACAAGTGGCAGTTCGTTTGAGAAATCTGCTCTGTGCAGCAACAACAAAGCTAAACTGGTTAAAGAGGCAAGGCATTTGAACATCTGGAAAAACAAGTTAAAATCACCCACCCAGTCAATTGACGCCCGAACGGAAGAGACGAGAGAAGGAGTAACACCTCCCAAGAACAAGCCTTCCAAGGTTAACTTCATAGAACGAAATAAATGTCTCGCTGCTACACCAGCAGGCGGTAGAATGACGCAGACTAGATTGACGCGAGTGAGACGATTAAACACCACTCCTTCCTCGTCTCCCAATAACGCCGGAAACCAGACTACCAATCGATACAATCTACGATCAAAGGCCAAGTCTAATGAGCAACGAATACCTCTGTTGGCGGCAAGAATGAAACAATTGTCTGAAAATACGACCGTTTCTGGTGAAGTTAAAGCAGAAAGTGCTTCAATTACTACTCTCGAGCCACCTCCAACGGCAGCCCTTGACCCAAACATTAAATTTCCGAATGTTCGCAAGCGCGCTTCTAGTTTGATGAATGCAGTCGCAAGAAGTCAAATTGTTCCGTGTAAACTGTCGCGACGAACGATGAGTTGTAACAATCAGTTACCGCTGATACCGTCGGCTGAAGAAACCTTGGTGAACACTGCTAGTCAGACACAAAGAAGACGACGCTCTGTGGATGTCCCCAATTCTAAGCGAAATGTAATCGCCAGACCGTCGATTCTAAGGAGCCGGACAGACTTAGCAAGAAATGAAGCGCCGGAGAAAACCACGATTAAGAGAAAGTACCGTAGGTCTTCGGTGGGTCTCCCTTCACAATGTAACGTGCCAAAGCACGTTCAAACGAAGATAGCAGGTCGTTTACGTGCAGCCAGTGTTGCGTGTGATAATCTACAACTTAAAAGTCCGGAAGAAAAGAAGGAGAGTGAAGATGAACAGGTTAGTTAACCTAAATTTCCTGATCTTCTGCGCCTGCTAAGGCGGAATTTAAATAGGTAGTCGAAGGCGTTAACTGAAAATTCACAATTATGGCCCCAAATGGAATTTTCCACAAAAGCCTCCTGAAGTAAAGAGGTAAAATTTTGAAATTCTTCTCCGACGCCTGGTAACAGCCCTATGAACTTTCTTTATAACATCTACCAAAGATTTCATGTTATTATTACACATATGTAACTTTCGCGAGTTTCAAGCATTTTGGATTTTGCTAAATTTTCAGTTGTAAAATCCAGTAAATTCCGAAGCTAATGATTTTCAGTTTTTTGCAGAAAGTTTTATTCTGGAGGAAAAAAATTTTCTGGTTAAATCTATTCCGTAAAAACGAAAAATTATCTAATTAATAATTATGGTATCTGGTTTCTTCTCCTGTTTGTTTCTCTTCAAGTCGAGGCTTCTTCGACGGTATTTTGCCCCTAAAAATTTCACGTATATCAACTGATTTCGTCTCTGTACGTACTGTTCTATTTTTCTGCTTCAATGTTTCTTTGCGCGACAGCGCGATGCTCCTCTTTCAATGTAGTAAAATATTCATTGAAAACAAAATTTGTTAATTTTTCAATTAAACTAACTCCGCGTTTCCTATAACATATTTAAGAGAATTTCAAAAATATCTTTATTGGCGAAAGTTTATATAGCGAAATATTATCAATATCTTTATTGGCGAAAGTGTACCTCGTGAATTTTTTTGCATTCCTCAATTTGCGAAAGTTGATCTAAAATAATTCGCGAGTTTTTCACCTTGCGAAGGTTTCTGTCGCGACAGTTTCTCTAATTGAAGTAACAAAAAATAAATGTGCCATGAGTAAATGTTTGCCTGACTTTGTTTCAAGACGACAACAGGAAAAAAAGTCATTAGAGAAAATAGATGCTTTATTGAGAAGTCCACTATTATTTTCAATTAAGGATTGTTCCTCTAACAGAAAAAATGAAGGCCAGCTAACACGCTGTCATAGCATGCTGTTCTCCTCTTCTGTAGGATGTTAAATGTAGAGTGTAGACAGAAGCAGAATCCTTTCACGATTTGAAAATTTTAGTCATCAATGGAGATCAAATTGGAAATTTTGAAATTTCCTCCAAGATTTTTTCACATGTTTTGTCATTACGTAGCAATTGTTGTGTTCTAAATCCACACGTTTACCGATGTCACGAAATTTTAGAACGGGTTAAACGTATTCAATCGTTAAAAATAAGGTAAAAATTTTAGCGATTTGTAAGGATGTTTATGAGGAACTCGACACAAATTTGTTGTGGCCAATATAACTGTATTGAGACAAAAATAATAAAACAATTATATCGCAAGTTGTTTATTTCTCATTTCTAAAAAAACTAGCATTTTATGTTCTTCAAAACTATTGTTGCGACCGCATTTCTTTTGAAAAGACATCTTAACAGACTTGACGTCAACGTATGCAAAAACAAAATACAGGCTGGTTATTATTCTTATTTCTCTATTATTTTAAACAATAGCCCTATTCTTTTTAACCTGAAATCCCCGCCTGATATTCTTATAAAGCCTATTTTGTAAAAACCATGTACTAGATGCGCGTTTCTAAGTGTTATTTTCATCCATTTGACTTTGCGTCAGAACTCTCGAAAATTCATAAACGAAAGCGATATAGCAATATGTTTACTTTTCAGTTCACGTTCGAAGTTTCTACAGCTCCCCTACATAGCACCATGATTGATTATGATAGTAACGTTGATGGAATATCTAATATAATACCGAACGGGATCAAAGTGGAGTCAGATAACGAACAGGTATATTTTCGTATATATTTTGCAACTTTTCTTTTCTTCTTCCCAAATATTTAATTTTATTTTAGATGTTTGGACGCCCCCTCGGCGCTACTTAGTTGTTTATTTTTTGTTGCGCTTGCTTTTGTAGATATATAGATCTCTTTTAATGTTCTCGTAATGTTTCGATTTTGCGTGGACATGCGCACTAATTCCTATAGGTACAAAATATAAACAATAAACCACAAAAGTCTCTTAAAATTGGTGAAACGTTTTTTAGAATGTACTTCAAAAAATATTTCAATGCTTTTTGGATCTTCTGCTTTCCAAAACTGTATGAACTTAACAATAACCATTTTACACCATATGATCCTGCTTTTTTACCCAGTAAGCATGTACAAAAATTGCAAAATTTTGTAATCTTCTGTAAACATTATCTATAAGTTAGGCTTTTCAAACTGCACAATCAATCTCTGAGAATTTCATATATCTTATCTTTACTCTAATATTTTCTGATGTTATCACACACTGCGGGTTGTCCGTTCTTTCGTTTTTGAAATGCGATATATATAAAGGACGGATGAACCCGTCGTTTGTCGGTCATGCAGGCCGATTCTGTGCTAATGCACGAAACAAAGATGCCCGGAGTATGTACAATGTAGATTTTTCAATGGGTTTACGAATAGTCTCTTATATTAATACTCTTTTATATTTCACTGCCTAGAACACGACAAAGGGGATGTCTAAAACTTTAAAAGAAGACACCATTCTTCGGCGACCGTTAAATAAAAAGCACGCTAGTACGTACACTGTTATTCAACCTCTCAATAAAGGTGTACTGCGTTCTCATCTTTGCAAAAAAATCGGGGCCGAGAAACTAGAATCGTCAATGGAATTGGCTCGCAAAATCAAACTTTCTGCGAACGATGTTGACGTTTTGAAACGAGTTAGCGAGGCACTTGGTAATGAACATCGAGACATGTTGCCATCTCTTTTCGAATTGGCACACTTTGAGAGGGACCAGATGAATTGATTTTTTTTATATGAAATGAAGTTTTTTTTTATAGCGTATTTATTTTTATTGATTTCGTTTATCGTTAGTAGTTTATAAGTAAGTCTTTCATGTATGCTGACGTACAACAAATAAGTGCGTTTCGAAACTTTAAACGAAGCTGGGCAATGTAAACATTCACCTACGACACGCGAATGACTCCCTCCCTCATACGATTTACGCCCTTCCCCCGCGAAACTGAAAATTGATTACCTTTCCCAAATGAAATTGCAAGCAATTCCGTAAAGCTGGCTTTCGATGATAGGTTGTTTTTGTAGTATTTTACCAGTGGGGTGCAGGATAACTGAGACAACAGGCATTTTACCTTGTTCATCCCAGTTAATCCTATTCTAGTCTGCCTATTCTGTCAGCATCAGGTTTTATGGTCGTTTTATATTGGGGACGGGATTATGGTTGCCGTGAAATTTCTCTTTCTCTGCGGGATCAGTTAAAGAAATTATCACGTGTATATATAATGTTGGTTTTTGCAGTAAAATTTAAAAACAAAACTTGTAAAAGTAAATATACGTAATTTATTGAGAAAAAAGAAAATTTTTTAACAATTCTTAAGCTATTTATTGTAACATAGTTAACAAAAATATTTGGCGATGTATAATACAGAAATTCAAAATTTTAAAAATTTTATATATCTTATTACTAAATATCGCGTTGTGTTTTTAAAATCAATCTCCCGTCTATTGAGCAACCTAGTTCTGAGGTCTTTGAGGAAAAAATCGTAAAATCCTGGTGAAGCAAGGGACAAAATTTTTGATTTTTAAAAAGTTAGAAAGTAGTAGACACGTTCGCTATTAGTTTGACATCATTTTAACTTCCAGGAAATTCCAGTCAAAAGATAAAGAAACTCGTCAAAATAATTTTCGTGAAATATGACATCAAATTTTAAACACAAAAAATTTTTCGCTTTCAATTTATCGTTATAAAAGACTCGGACTCGGACCATGGGGGAAGTATGTTGTTTATCATTAGGTCACGTAAGGGAGTTTTGTTGTTTTGAAGGACGTCAAAGTTCGAAGTGAAAACTAAAATCTTAAGACTTTCTCGTTGTCATGTTTCATCAAAACAACGTTGATGGTCAAAGAAATTCTCGCACCATTTAACAAGAAAATTTCGCGTCATTTTTTTTTTCGTATTCATATTCGTTATTATATTCATTATACATATTCGGACCAAGGAGGAACCACCTTGCCATAACACTAGGTCACTGAACGTTGAGAGTGTCCCGTTTTTATTATTTTGCATGATGTATTTGTAACCCGAATACTTTCTGTCATCAGTCGATCGTATTTTTTTAGTTTCGTTGAAGAACGATTTCGCACCATATACTGACAGAATAGTTTCGCGTCATTAAATTTCAAGCGAAATTCAACATCAATTCTCAAAATACTCGAAAGGCAGAAAAGAAAACAGTTTTTGACTCTAAAAACAGGACAAGAAGTCTGGGCATTTTTCTTTTCCGATTTTACAATCGGGTGTTGGAAATTACAGCCACTTCTTTGTACAACTGGCTGGATATTGTTGCTTTTGACACCTCGTCGTCAACGTCATCTAGTTTCCGTCGTTTTGCAAATGTCGCTTCCTCGTGTCGGATAGAAGCAAAACTCCCTAATGTGCCGTGCGGCAGATGTTCTTTGTTTTCGGAAGGTCGAAAGAACAAAATATATATTTTCGGTAAGAACATGAAAAAGAGTGTACTCGACGCTGATACCAAATTAATTATCGCCAAAGTTAGCTGCCGATAAAATCCAATTGTTCCGTAATAGAAACTTGGTAAAACGAACAGCATCTCTAAACTTATTGCCATCATAGCCAGCATAATGTTCCGGGCTTCGTTATAATTACCTGGAACTTTTCGCGTCAAAACTGCTTGATAAGTACATATAAAAACCAAAATGCAATGAAACATCCACCACACCCCTGCGGCTCCTTTTCCATAATAACATAACGCATACGCGATGTTCTCTGCGGAGGAGTGCATTCGTTCATAACGAACAGGATCGAGGGGATAAAAAGCTACTGAAACAGATAGCAAGCAATCAAAGGATGTTATCAGCAATACAATGGAGAGCTGCCATCCACGCCCGAGAAATTTTGGCGTTCCTGAAAATAAACTTAATGTTTTACATCACTAGACGAAAAAACAAAAATCGATGGATATTTCTTGGTGTCAATATTATTTTACACTTAACTCCATGCTCGTCTCTAGGGATTTTTGCTCTTTAGCATCTATCACTGAGCTAGCTATCAAATTCATCAAAAAGACAAAATGCTCTGGGAACGAGGTTGACTTTTCCCTGTATTATAATGAATATAGAAACTAAAACACCTCGTTCCCAGTGGCTGTTGCCTCCTATTTTGTGTCGCCTTTAGAAATCCAAAAGATACAACAGACGCTGGGAATAAAGTTATGCAATGAAGTAGTCACCTAGCTTTTTAGCTTTAATCTAATGTTCATGGTCAAACTTTCATGGATAATGCCTAACTTAATAAAAGTCAATAATATATAGTAAGTGGACGCAATACCTTGCTCCAAAGGACGTCCTGTGTAGTAAAAGAGGTTATCAAATAGTGCTATTTACCTTTTCGAAGAACATCTTTACTAAAAATTCTGTAAATACGATTTGTTTTTACAAATAATGCGCCAATCAGCAAGCTGAGCGATAACCCTGAACCAATCAGATTTACTCGACACGTTGTATCACTTATATCACCTATGACTACATATGGCGAGGCGTAACACAGAAGACTTCCAACAAGCATCGTTACCGATATTTCCCAACTCGAAGCTTTTATAATATGAGTTCGTCGATATTTACAAAACACCGACATGACAAAAATCACTATGATTTGTCCCGACACAGCACATGTTGTCAAAGCGATGCCGATCTTGTCGTTGTATTTAATCGTGTTTATTTTTAATTCTACGCATGCTGATTTATCAGGTTTGGGAGTGAAAAATGTTTGGCATGGTTCACACGCTTGAGATTTACTACTTATATATTCATCCGGTTGACATTCCACGCATACTGAGCAGCATTCCGGATGCCTGCCACTTGCTTCTTTACCCATGCCGTTCCCACATGCAACATCGCATGTGGAAACCGGGTTGTTTTGCAACAATTCCAATAACGTAATTTTCTCTTGTAAATATTTTAATTTGATACTCGCTGGCTTTCTGCTGTCCCAAATACCCGCTAATTCTAGTTTCGGTACCGGACTTTCCTTTAGCATCATAATGTCGTACTGACCCATGACGTCACCGTGTTTGTCGAATTCGAATCTATAGCCAAGTGCGCTATGGAACGTAACATTTAAGATTTCCTGCATTCGTAAACTGGAAGAAAAATATAATTATGCTAAGATATAATTTAAAAAGAAAAGCAGAGAAATAACATTATAACACCCTGGTCCTTTGTCTCTTATCGCCGCTGCGCCTATTGATAAATTTGTCAATAAGCAGCGCCGGCAATAAAAAAGTCATGTGAACGAGGTTGCCAGGAGGCCACCATTTTGTTTTGGTTATAAAACATTCCGTTCATGTGTTTTCTCATCCTCAGAATTTTTTAACTTAGTTATAGAGTTCTGTGATCGAGGGTGGTCTTTTAATTTCAATAGAATTCTTTATTGGGATGAAATCTTTTTGTCTCAGTTTTTCTTGGAACTTTTGTTTTTTCCCGTTTTTGTTTAGAATTTTACTGCTTACACAAAGACAGAATAACACGATTTTGATCTTAGGTTTTTTTTTTCTTGAAAAAGAAATAAACTTCAGTGGCATAATAACCGTACAATTTGAAATTGACTTCCTCTTTAATTTTTTTTTCAAAGATATTGGCGCCGAATATATCTACTAGAATGCGACCGATCAAGCTTTGGAGAAACACATGAAAAATAAAACAGGTACGCCACAAAAATCCATCATGAGAAAGAGGTGATCAAATTTTTACTTTTATTATGAGCTTCCCTAATTTTTGCAAACAGTGGAATTTTTTTCGAGACACAAAGCTAATATATAACATTTCAAATGAAATCCCCTTTTACTAAAGTTTTTTGTTGATAGATCGCGCAGGTTAATGTTATTCTTTAGTTATTCTAAGTTATTCTACAACAAATATTTTGTCCGCTTTTTTATCACAGATCGAGTGCTCGTAAATGTTTGGACAGCTGATAAATCTCTTCTTATATGAGTATTAGGTAATAAACTTGAAAGTTAGTCAATATAACTCAAGTTAGTTGCACAAAAGTTTAAATGTTTTTTTGAAAAGTGAATCAAAATTTAAGCGCAAAAATATTTAGGAAATAGGAAATAAACACAAATGTTATATCACACGTTCAACGGTTTTTGCCTTACCCACCAAATTCTTCGAAATTCTGGTCAGGATTACATAACTTCCCGCAGCAAACACCCATATCATGCAAGGTATGTGCAACCACGTATACAGCGTCAATTACATATGGTAAAAAATATGACGGCTTCTTCAGCAATAAACAATTTTTCTGGACGCACTCCTTTAGAAAAGGTATAAGATCGTACAATTCGGTGTTGACAATGTTCTCTTCAACAAAACGCTTGTATTCTGCTAGATTTGAAGATCTAAGAAAATCATAACTTGCAGGTTGAAGAGATATGACAACATTCCCTGTGTGGAAGGTTGAAAACATTTTCTCGAGCTTATATGTCACATCAATTCCTTCAGAGAAAATCCAAGTATATGACGTTAAGTTAAGGCTGAATATTTGAAGCAACAACTCGGTTGCTTTTTCTTTATGTAGAAACAAAACAAACCCTCGCACAAAAGAATCTTCCTTCAATGCTTCCTCAAAGTTGGTGGTGTTTTCCGTAATGCTTTTTAGACTGAAGGTTTTAGCAATGCATATTTTGTCAGATTTATCCTTCGCTTCTAAGTTGCTATCTTCAATATATTTTTGAAAGCTTGAGAAACCAGCTAGTCCGTAATCCGTCATATCATGAATCGCATAAACAATATTCCATTTTAATTTCCGAATCAACGCCGAAATTGCTTTAGCTAATAATTTATCGGTCGGAATTGTACGCGCAAACGATGGGAATCTGTCCTTGTCGCTCAATTTACGATCGGTTGACCCGTAACTTATCGTTGGCACGCCGAATAAATTCGTCATTGTAGCGATACTATTACTAATACTGCTTTTACGAATGCCCACTACCGCAACCGTGTTACTTCTTAAACGATATGGGGAATAATAAAAATCGTTCACGTACGAATAATCGTTTCTCATAGCAGCTTTTACAAAATTGAATTGTAAACACTTTCTAATGGCGTGTTCGTTTGCATCACAGGAGTCAGCAATATCTACACCGATAGTACAATTAGGAACGAGTGCATTCGCTTTGTTTATACTGTAAACAGCATACACCATAGCCATTGCTTCTTGTATGCCATGAGAGCTTATTTCACCGATACATTCCCTTGTGCTTGCATTTTGTTTCGCTGTTGCAATCTTAATGGGAAACAAGCCAGCTACAACTATATCAGCTCGACATTTTGAGAAAGATGATAAAGGATGTTTTTTAGACTGGATTGAAATGAAGACTAAGAACGTGAGCAAAAGAATGCAACAGATATTCATAACACAGGCGGCCCTCTTTCTTTTGTTACAGATATCAAGTTAATCAACTACCACTTTCTTTAACCACAATACAATCTACGATCCTAATTTTACCACACATATATTTCCATTTTTATTCCTCATTTGTTCGCTTTGTTGGGTTTGCTTAAGGAATTCTTTTCTAAGTTGATCGTTAATTAAAAGCAGAAGAACTACTGTGTGTCATATGAAGTATTATAACAAACTTCTTTCAAAGTGAAGAATACCACCGTTTAATATTAATCAAAACTAATAAACAAATCAACCCAAACCTCGAAAATGGATTAAAGCGGTTTACCATCCATACATACGTTGTCTTTTCGGTCCCTCACCTACTAATAATGTGTAACTGATTACTAAATTCCTCTACGATGGAGTGTTATCTGAGTTGAATAGAAAATCGCAATTATTTGTTTATTTATTTGCAGAAGAGCATCTGCTCACATGAAATTGGTCTTCCTATAATTCACGCGAACATTAATATTTAAGTGCAGTATTATGAATATTCGCTGGGTTCCTAAGTTGTATTTTTTGATAACAGTGAATGAATGCTTTTTTGCATAGGCCTGAGTTCATATATCTTACCTGTCTTTAGTAGGTCAACTCTCATTGGCAATAAATTTTTACATATATAGTTATGTCTTTCAATAATAAAAGCTTACACATGCGTTAACTGTTACAATAAAATGCCAGGAGCACGTGTAGATGATACAAAGCCTTATCAACAGACCTAAATTTAGACATTGGCCTGCTGCGCGCATTTTTATCGTTTTTGTATGTGGCGGCGGGAGATACGACCTCGACCCCTAGACCTAGAATAAAAAGACTCGGGCTTCCAAGAATTATTTTTGTCTCAGTTATTTTGTCAAAAGCGAGAAAACAGCACTTATTAATGGCCGACCCTCTGCAGAAGCCCATAAAGCAAACTTAACAGCCAGCAGCGAAGTACAATCAAAATATATTTTACTCAGTAAGCCAGAAAAGTATGTGCATATGTTTCTGTTTCATAGGTACCAGTTTCTTTTTTCTGCCAGCGTATATGGAGGGAGCTTTATTGAGCTTCCCCAGAGATTGAAGGCTGGCATTGAAAAGGTGCTTTTAAAGGAGAGACGATCAGTGCGATTTTATATTAGAAGCACGCATAGACCAATGTCTAAAAGAGAAATGGAGTTAAGAACTCCAAGTGAACATTTTCAGCAACAAGAAAAGACATTTATTAACTCTGTTTGTACTGACGCACTTTTGCAGTCTGAAAAAGATATATATTGTGATTGGCAGGACAAGTTCTCAAAGATTCGTAATTATCATGAAGCAATATTTGTCTTGGGACCAATGGGGTCTGGAAAGACTAGCACCATTAACAATGAACTTAAAAGTCATAAATTATACAGTAAATATGCATATGTTGACACAGATGAAATTATGGAACTGTTACATGGATTTAAAGAAAATTCAGTGGATATATTTTATCCTATTGCGAGGAGAATAGCAATTAAATTAACAGACTGGTTGCTTGAAGAAAGGATAAGCTTTGTGGCAGAAGGAACTTGTGTTAAACATCTTGAACTGGAGGAATACATGTCTAGGTTAAAAGAGAAACATTATAAAATAAGAGTTAAAAGAATTGATGGCATTTCTTGTGAATTAGCTGTTCAACGTTCTCGAAATCGCTCTCGTCGAAGGCTTCCTGATGAAGTTGTTAAGAATATTTATATCAATTCAATAGAAGGAATTTTTAAATTGTACGAATTAAATGCTACAAAGAATTTTTTTATGGAATTTTAGCACAGTTTTAGTTATTATAATATTGAAGTACGCGAGTGTATGCTAAAAAGTTACCTTTATGGAATACTTAAATCCTCAACTAGATTTTTAATCTTGAAATATGGTGCTTATTTTTCATTTTTATATGTTTTCCACTTTCCATCAACAGGGTTGTCATGTCTTTCAGAATCTCTCTAAAATTTTGAAATTTAACTTTATTTCTTTGACTACTTTTTTCTAAAAAAATTTAATCTCAACGTTCAACTCCCAAAAGATGTGGCAGTTATAGCTTTCTTTTTTCAAAGATAGATATAAATAGTTGGTTATTTCCAATTGGGGAAGGGGGCAACAAATGGACAAAAAGTTGTAAACTGTGGTTTACATCTGAACTAAGTAAAACAAAAATATTTCCAGAAAAAAATTAACGTTAGTTTGTGATACAGAGTTTTCGACAAAATACAGCTGGTGTTGCTTTTATTTCATCAAACGTATTAGGAAAAATTTTCAGAAATCATTGCTATATGAAGAAATTACAATCTTTGATGATATTATGCAATTTAATAAAAAATGAAAGTAAATAATAATAACATATAAGACAAACTTGTTTAGTTCAGTTCAGTTCTAATAACACAGAATATCTGTGACATCATAGTTTTCCAATTTCTACTTCATAACTAAGGTTTTGTACAGATTTGAAAAATTTTGTGTGTCCTAAGAATCTGTCAGTTTGAAAATAAAATTAAAGAAAAATACATTTCGTCTTTTTTTCACTTTAAGAAAATGTTCGTCAGGACGGAAAGGAACGGAAAGGATTCCAAGCAAATGTGCACCACGTGGCTGGTAAATTTTCTTTTTTGTTCCGTTAAATTTTAATCGAGTTCGTTTTATTCATTCTGTGCGGAAACAGAGACAAAGAACACAAAATTTCACACTCTATTTCATCTGGCTTAATAATACATAAAGGAATTATATGTATCTTGCGCGGGATCAGTGTTGCTGGAATCTAATAAATAAATGATTGAGGCCTAATGATTGTTCTTCAGTATATTTGAGTCTAGTAATTGTATAGGGAGGGTTTCTATATAAACCAACGGTGTAATAACTTGGGTATCTTAAAATCCCGAACGGACGGGAAGACTCATCAACGATGATAAAATGTCGCAGATTACGTCGGGGAAAATGTAGATCCAAACATTTTTTACCAATAAACTCTTTAAAACGTGTATTCCCTTAAACCACAAAGAAAATCAAAAGAAAATATTAGGCATGTAACCGTTATGTCAACAAAAGCTAAATGTTTAATGTTACGTGAAATTTGATATATTTTGAAACAATAGCACCTTCTCAGAAGGCTGCTGAAACCATACTTTTACAAAAAGCAGGCAGTTTCGCTCGTGAAAATCCCCAAAGCTTACGTTATAAATAATGTTCCATGCAACAAAGACATTCAGTAAATATGACTCGTTCAGAACGAAAAGAACTATATCGGCATTTGGACAAAGCTCAAAGAAATCTAGGTTTGTATGCAACTCTTATTTAGATTATTTTATATTTTTACTTTTTTTCAGATAACGTCTTTATTCAGTGTATTGAATAAGTGTATTGTTTCCTTTTTAAGTGACGAGTCTAAGATTTTTAATTCTATCCGCCCTTACTGCGTAGCTCAAAAATGAGCATTAAATACTCTAGGACTCCCCATCTAAAACAGGATATATCACTTGATATTTGTGAGGCTAGCCATGTAAAATATGCACATCTATCTATCGATCTATCTCATCGCTCAATCCCAATGTAGACAAATTTTAAATTATTTTTTATTGAATCGTCTTATAAATTTCGAATTACTTTTGAAAGGACTATCAAACCCTCGCCATCACTAAGTATATATTCTTTGAGTTGAAAAAAATATTTAGCTTATTCAAACAATTTTGAATTTTTGTTAAAATTCGAGTTACCGAATATATCCCGATAACTTGATTCATCGAGGGTTTGAGTCCATCTCATTGCTTGTTAGAAATCTGGAGAAAAAAATGGAGATAATACGAGGACGTTTTGGGATAAAGATTAAAGAAAATTAGTAGGAACAAATACAAGGAACTGATAATAAAAAAGGTTTATTTCAACATTAAAGTTGGATTTGTTTACTCAGAGGCGTACATATGATGGGCGCTTATTTACATTTCTATTCGCCACGTACAACGGCGCGCGCGAAGAAAATACGATCACTAGACGCGTGTGCGTCATTCATGCTTCGCACACGTGGGAAAAAGTTTCTAATCCGTATTTTGTTATGCTTTGTCAGCAACTTTTAAAACTGTGGCCCAACCGGTCGAAATAATTTATGCGATATGGAACAAAGATATGTTATAGTAAATGAGTATTCGTAATAAATATTTTTATGTAGTGTGGCAACAACTTGAGAAAATATCAATTAAAATAGTTTTATGAGTGTTTTTGAATTGAATTCTTAATTACGATTGTGAATTTATTATTCGTCATTAAAATTGCATTAACTATTGTTCGAATGCTTCTATAATGCGTCCGTAATGGCAGTCAAAGTTATTATTCAAAGACAAAAATATCAACATTCAGACGATCACATCAATCAAGAGAGCTGGAACAAACAATTTTAAAATGACAATAAACAGTGTAATAAATGTAGCTTAGTTAGCTAATCAAAATATATTTTATATAGCTACATATAATTATGTATGTGCGTTAACAAGAAATGTACTCTAATATGATAACAGATGAAGACGAAGACCAAGAATATTTATCAAGTTATACAGTAGATTACGAGCTAAGTCATCAAAACGAAGACCAGTGTATGTTTGTAGAAAACGGTGAGACTCAACAAGTGATTGGTAAAAGTTACCTAACAGAAACACCAGTATTTTTGTTATGCTACCACATATACATAATAATATGTCATTCAAAACTGAAATTTAAGAAGTTCTTAGCTTTTTAACTTTAAAATTGAGATATTGTTAGTGAGTTCTAGCCTATAGCTAATTTTCAGCTAATTTTGTCACTCATAAGATCTTGTGCCTCAAACAACTTTTTCAGACCTGTCTTAGAGTGAAATTCTACATGTGATAGATAGAATTACCTAAAAATGTCGCTAAGATAAGACCATTAAGGTTTACATAAGGGATAAGAAAAATGTTTGTAATTTGAAACATTGTGTGAGATTTTAATGTTACTGTGTGTGAGCATGGGGATGCTCTTAAATTTGTGTGATGCACGCAAATTGCAGGTCTGTTTTTTTTTCTCAGGCAAAAGTCATAATGTGAATATACCTCCTAAGCCCTTAACAAATCAGAAAACGTGTGCTATACCAGTAAATATTAGTACTGTTTTAGATTCTGATGTATAGCCAAATAACCCAAATAGACAAAATTTGAAATTCTGTCCTTTTCACTTTATTATGTTGAGAGTTGTAGGTAGCAATAGTTCAAATTAATACCTTCCATGCTTTGATATATATTGTGTACTTACCCCAACTGAAATAAACACAGGAGTACGTAGTTTCTATGAAACAATATTTCTCTTTCCTTCGTGCAATTACAATGTGAAAAACACAATTTTATCAGAAATTAACGAAAAACTTATTTAATTTACACTTTTGCCTTCATAATACAGAAAATGAGCAAACAACATAAACCATGGAGAGGTAAACATGAGCATAATTTTGACAAGTAACAGCTACGTTAAAAATGTTTCAAACCTATATTTGAAAATCTGTACATCGTCATTTTATCGTCTTTTAAAAATCTGGAATGTTAGATAGATGGATGTGGATATTTTATATTGGCTAGTCTCACTAATATTGAGGGATATACCCTGTCTATTATTTCCAGGAGGGGTCATGGCTTAGATGGATAGTCCTAGAGTATTTAATGCTCGTTTTGAGCTACGCAGACCCAATTAGGGCCCACGCTCTACTAGACAATTCCCGACAACATCCAAAGGCCCACACATGGAGCCATCTCCCCAATTTCCCTCACATGGCTTGGGTAAAGCCGGGGCTATGGTAACATTCACTTGCCCATGTTGAATCGCCGTCAAGAGGAATCGAACCCCGGTCTCCCACACAGAGTACGAGAGCTATAACTACTAATCTACGGCACCACGATGCAGTGGATATGTGAATATTTTGCAATATTAGTTTCTCACTTTACTTTTTCTCTACCTTACCATTGTTTGCTTCATATATAGTTGTTAACATTGCAAACAACTAAACACAGCCTCCACAATCATAGAGAATTTTACATCACAGGTAAAATCCTAAACGCAGCACTTAGGGATGAAAAAACTTTTAAATATTACGGCCTAAACTCAGAATAAAAGAAACCGAATACTACTACTAATAATAATATATTAGATTGCTTAATAAATTAGCAATGTGGACATCATCAAGAATGATGGGTCTAAAATCAAAATAGTTACACAATTCTCTGTTTCAGGTTTTTATGCGTAAATTGTTTGGTTTTTGGAAGGCCTTATTAATTGTAATTACATTATTATTGTGATTATGTGTAGATTGTACCAAAGAAGAAGGTGATCTTTATCAACAACTTGCTGAGAAGGACCATTATTTAATCCTTGCTGCTGAAGCTGGCAAGGTGTTATTAGAAAAGAATCAAGAACTAACAAACCATTATCAATCTTTACAAGACGAGTATCAACAAAAAATAGAGGTGAGACCGAATAATAATTATATAATTTGTTTGTTTATTTTTTTGTAATAGTTATTAGCCAGTATAAAAATTCACAAAGATCACTTGTTGCTATGTGAAACTTCTATTGTCGGCGAACTGACAGACAATGGGTTCTGTAATATAGATACTTTCACAACGATGCTTTAAATTTTAAACTTTTAAATTAAATCTTAGTGACAGTCTGGTCAATCTAGTGCATGCGATCACACTCGCATACCTCAACACATATGAAACATAATTGGGTGTGCTGTTTTCAGGTTGTAAGTACACTCATAAAGCCAATATCACACATACAAAGATTAAAAAAAGACTAGAAGACTGGGCACCAAGGCAAATGGGTGTGTGATTTGCCACACTCTTAACCTTTTTTCTTCAACAGGACTGAATAAATCATAATGAATCAAACCTAAAGTATCATAATACTCAGTTTACAAATTGTGATTATAGAACACCAAAAAATAAACCATCTTGTGGAATTTGAACATTTTTATTGATATAAATGAAAAGCACTGTTTTGCATAATATATCCAGGGTTGGTGCACCATCTCGTGTTGTCATCTTAATTTAATTATGATTAATTTTGATAGGCACAATCATGCTTTCGTTTTTTTCTTTTTTGACAATATATCATTATTCTTTTTTGTTTAATGGCTTATTTTTAAATCTTCGCTGATCATTTTCTCTCTAACCAATTCTCTTTCCTTTGTTACATTTTTTATTAATTTAATTTTCAATATTTTTAATATTTCCTTAAGTATGAAACGTGTTATAACAGAGGATATCATTATGTATATTAAAGCTCTAGCAGTTTATGCAATAATGCAAACCATAATCCCCTATCCCTATGTATTATATGCTTTTTCAGGATGCTCAAACATTCCCATAGAAGTTATCAACTTTATTAATAGCAGTTGCTTAGTTGTGCATTATTTGCTATAGATACCAAAGGGTTTTTTATCTCTAGCATAAGGTGACATACAAAATCCTTTTGTTGATTTAACTTTTCCATGGTTACGGAAATCTATTTTGATTGGTGTACTGTGTTACTCATAAGTCTGCCTACATTCTTTTATTATGTACATACATATACCTGGATGTCGTTTTTCAAAAGGACTTTGAAAGTTGCTATGTTCGTTGCTATGTGTATACTAATTGTTAATATTTCAATTCCTGAGGTATTTCATGATTTTTTCATCAATACTTCGGAGAAAGAATGCTGAATATTATCTATATAATGTTGTCTAACATTTGATGCTAAATGTTTAAAATGATAACAAGGTTTTTATACATTTATACAGAGTGAATATTTTAGTAATGTATGTGTTTTATGGTATAAAAACTCTCAGTATGGCTATCTGGGATAACGTAAGGATTTATATTTGTTGCAGTTAGAAATAACTTTTGTATTAAATTTCTAACACGGTTATGATAACAACACAGTTATATTGCTTTATTGGATGGTTGAACCTATTCTTTTATAAGAATCAGAAAGTTTGACTTCAGCTTGATGTGTTTTTACTTATTTTATGTTCAGCCTGAACTTTTTTATATATTTTAATAAGCATTCTTTTTATTTTATTTACATTACAATATTTGTGATGTAAGATCTAAGTACAATGGGTTTTGCAAATATTTCTGCTTCAAAAAATGTTTCTTTTTATGAAAAATAGAGCATAAGTAAAATTTCATCTTTTCCATTGTTTTTATTTGTTCTTATTTTCAGCCATTCCCAGCCTCAAAGTTCTTATAAAAAAAATTGCATGCATAAATGTTATTTTTTTTTCCTTGTAGGAACTTGAACAAGAAAAACACCACTTGAAAAGGCAACTTGTTACCAGAGAAAACTGTTACGATTCACGAATGCAGGACCTCCAGCAGGAGCTTCATAACCTAAGTGGGCAATTGGACATGGTTCAAAAATCTTCCCGCTCATTTGAACAATCTCATAGATCTACATATGAGGACTTAGCACTTACAAATAACTCACTTTTAAAAGAACTTGACGAGGTACTATATACATATTTTTATTTTCTTTAATTGATGGGGTTTTTTATCTTTTTTTATGTGTGCAATAAGTAAATAGATAAATAAATAAAACATCTGGAAAACATTTTTTTCTTTTGATAGTTTTCTTCCTTATCTGTTTTTAAAATATAAATAATTTAAAATTTTTAGAAATTATTTTTTGCATGGTTTTTTTAACTAGATTTTCAGTATTAGCCTAAACTTAATAAAACAGTTTGATTGCGTAAAAACCAGGCTTGTAAAAATTGGGAGTTTCAAAACAATTGGTTTGTTCCTACTGAAAGCAAGAAAAATTTATGCACAAATTTAACTGTGTTGGAATTAGTATGCATAAAATAAACATGTATCTCTCAAAGCAAATTGTTGATGCTGATAGAATTGAGTTTACTAAGAGTAGAATACCAGGTGATGTGAATGTTTTATTTTATAAAGACGAAAATATTTCTGCATGGTCATTCACAATGATATTTTTCGTTTGGAAGCATGTTTTGGATTTTGAAAAATATGTCTTGCCAAAACAGACTTTAAAATCTTTTAATACATTTTTGAAATTGTTAATATTATAAAATTTTTTTTTTCTAATATTCGATTGAGTTAACTATTGATTCTAACACTTCATGTGAAATTACATTCACTTAAATTATCCTATTTGGGTTGTAATTTTAGCTTTTAAATATTTAGACGAAACAACTACTACATAAAATGCATGTTTCATTCAAACATCATTGTGAATGGCCACAAGTCTAAATTTAAGTAAATAAAAAATTGATAAACTGTTGTAGGTCAAATCATATAACGAAAACCTTGCACAACAAGTTCAAACACTTTCAAAAAGAATAGACGGCCGTATAAGTAATGGAAATAAAAGCTACAATAATAACATTGCGAACTACGATACTACTGATGGCTCCCCTAAATCCGATGGCACACAGGAGAAGGATTACTTAGAAATGAAAAATCTCAAAGAGCAGGTATGAACCATTTTAATTAATTAAAAAGTAAGATTTACAGATCAGTCGCAGTTTTAGTTAGGTTTTTTAAAAATTTCTAATAATTTAGTTTTTTTGTTTTAACTATTTGGGACTTCAAAGCAGGCGCTTTGAAGTCCCAAATAGTATTTTTAATGTGGGATTATAGATTAAGGATGTTAATGTTCGGAGTAATTCAAACAAACAAACATCCTACAATGGTTGCTTTTTTATGAATGTATAAATTGAGAGAAAGCTATTTCAACTGAAAGGAGGTCATTATCATTTTAATTTTTTTGTTCTCTTAAAATAATGTTTTTTGTGACTGTTTTTGATATGAAAAAGCATAATGTGTTTAAAGTGAGAAATTTTTGTTTGTGTTTAGCTCTAAAATGTACTGAGATTGCTGCCAAAAATTCCCCACCAGTGAAAATGTTATTGAGGATTTGTTTTATCCTAAAAAATCTTAGGGGTGAGAAATGTCCTTGATCGTCCAACTTCTATTTTTATCTTTACTGTGACAAACCTTGCATATCACAATAACTTTACATTTTGCTAACCAATGATAGTAATACCAGCCTAGTGAAGTATACTTCCCTTTGCAATAATGTTCTTGTGATGTCATGTCTCTTCCTTGATATTATTATTTTAGCTTCCAAACAGGATACATATATGCTTTATAATTTTGCGCATCAGCAATTTTTTAATTAAAAACAATGACATCATTAAAATATAAAAAGCAATGTCATTTGTATATATTTATTTTTTGTAAAGTTTTATTTTTAAATTTTTTTTTTTAATTAATTACATTTTACGCGCATACTTTTTAGGTACATAAGCTAAGTGACCAGAAACGTCATTTGGAAGAATCGTTAACAGAGCTGGCTCATGAGAAACAAGCAATCACTCATGAACAGCAGCAAACAATTGGGAAAGTGTCGACTCTTGAGGGAGAACTACAGGAGTTGAAACAACAGGTAATTTTTAGGTGATCAGTGTCTATATGTTTTCTCTACACAAATAAAACTAAAGATTAATGCGTGCGATGTTAAAAATCCATTGACAATGTGTGTGTAAAATTTTACATAAAAAAATTGACATGAGAGCTGGTCCTCCAATTTGATATTATAACTTTTGTAACTGAAGGCTAATTTTTATCTATAAGTCATTATTGTTTGCACCAAGATGTTTCCTGTTTTACCCATGTTTTTTGTTCATGAATATTGCATGTTGGGCTAGTGAACTAAGTATTAAAACATAAAATGACATTATACATAAACATATTTTTTTTCGTTTTTCTGATAGAATTATGAGAAATTACACCAGTGTTGGAAAGAGCTAATCATTGAGAACTTTATTTTTAACCAAACTTATCAAAAAAACCCTCAGTTATAATTAATTCTCAAGCAGTACAAAAATAACTCAGCATGTTTAATTTTTAAACTAAAATATGGTTTTAGCTCTGAATTATGTAAAGATAAGATAATCATTTGGAGCTAACTTGTTAAGATTTGCACATTGAGATGATGTCGCCAATTATTAGTTATTTTACATCTATTTTTTGGATTTACGTCATGACTTATTACCTGGAATAGCCTAGTAATGGGTGTCCTTGGTGACAGCGTAGGGCTGCATTGAAAGCTTTTATTTATCGGGTTGTCACGCCTCCTCCAAACAATTCAATTCTTCTCAATTTTGAAACGTTTCCTCAAAATTCCTTAACTCTCTAAAAGTAAATTTTTGACAACTTTCTTCTCAAATCTCCTCAATTTTAGTTCTACAACCTGCATGTTTTTATTTTCATTACATTTTAAAAAGGTTAAGAGTTCTCATTTCAATCCTCCAAACTTTTTCAATGTTGACTCTATAAAAAGAGCGACAGCGCTGTTTATGTTGTAAAAGAACTGCAATGCGAGTTCCTAACTGATTTACTGTGGGTTAAAACTTTTGTGTTTGATATTTTTCTACCTATGTCTTTTAGATCTCCATGTGCCAAGAGGACTTAAATAAAACCAAAAAGAAAAATGTTCAACTGAAAGATCAACTCGAAGAATATGTTTATATGCAGGTATAAGTTGTTTGTTGTTGTTGTTTTGTTGATGATGACAATGAAACTTGTGTCAACCAGATTTGTTACTGTTTCACTTTAGAAAGTTTAATTTAATTTATCGATCCAATTTTATTTTATATTTCAGGGATTTTTCATTATTATATTTCATTATTTTATTTCAGGGATTTTTTATTTCCAATATACCTTTTATATTTCTACTATTTTATAGACGTCGCAAATGCGCACACAATCAGACAACTCCTTGTTCAATGAGTTGGAAATGTCATTGTCAGAAGCTGATATGAACTTTCAACAAATCAGTACTCCTCTAAAAATAAATGAAAATGGCCTTCCAAATATCATGATATCGCCTGATGCTGACCAAGCAAAAATCAATCTGGAAAAAGTTAGGGTTATATTCTCTTTAATATTCAGATTGCACGTGGTATTAAGATGTTTCTTTGTCCACAATAGAGAATCCTAAACATTTTTCGATTTTCGTTTTAGCTCAAAGATGATTTACTTGAGGTGTATAAAAAGTTGAAAGTTTTGTGGATGAAACTTACAAACGACGAAAGTTATTTTGATTTCAATAATAGCATAAACAGCGAGACCATCAATGGTGAAATTATTTCAAAAATTGTGGACCAGATCATCGATTTAATTCAAGGTAAAGTGATGTCGCTTGGCTTGATCGATACAGGCAATTTTAGCCCAACACACGTAAGTATTACTTGGTACATCGAGCATTAGTGATGATTTTCCTGTGTGTGTTAACTATAAACAACGAGTTTTCCTTCCGGTTGTAGTTTTCCGTCGAAGTAATGATTCCTTTATTCTTAATAAATTATTTTGTTCCCAAAAAGAAACTAAAATTCCCATTACCTTCAAAGACAAAGAAAAATGCGATTACAATTTGTTCTTTATTCTCTTCTCCTTAGCTTGACCTGGATAACTGCGACAATCTTTCTCAACCTGATTCACAAACCTCAGATCAAGACGTCGACATTTTGGAACAACAGGTAACTTTTCTGAAGGTGTTTTGTTACCGGTCTTAAATGCCACGTGTTTGTATCACAAACAGTAATATTGTCTTTAACCTCCGCCAGAGATACGTATAGCATTGCTTTGAATTGCTTGCCTGTCACACAAGCCGGTTTTTGGTCAGTAGCTGGCTCCAAATGGGCTGACCATACTGTATTTAATATGTGCCGGAGTGGGGACTCGAACCGGCAACCTTATGATTACAAGCCGAATGCGCTACCACTACACCATCTTTACCATGTAAAAAAAATAATTTCTAATACATCTAGGTTCATGATCTGAATCAACGTTTGAACATAGCAACAACGGATCTAGAAGGTGCGAAGAAAGAATTAGTTACTTCACAAACATCAGCGCGTGAGAATGAAGATAAAGCTTTGAATTTGACAGTGAAGGTAAAATTGTCTTGCCCTAAATCCAATCCTACCTATTATTAATATGGAAAGGTAAGCATACAAATCTAACGAAGGTAAAATCATTACATGATCGAAGTTAATCTGTTTAGCAATAAACTCTACGTAGATTTTTCTTTACTTTGAAGCGATCTTTCTGAAAGATTATAGGCCATATAAGTTCTTTGTTGGTTAATAAATATACTTCTTCGATTTCTTTAATGTTTCGTTACCAAGCACAGCTCAGAGTTTTCATGCTGATACTGATCTGAAAAAAGTGTAATGTTGTTTAAAATTTAACTCATGGTTGGTGCCAGTTTTTTCTTCCATTCCGTCATTTCTATCCTTAACATCGACCTGCATTTTCGCACTGATGTCCTAACTATATTAGGGAATTTAGGGAATTTATATTAGGGAAAAGAACTAAAATTATAATTGGATTGTTAAATTTTTCCTGATTAAAAACATACCGAATGAAAAAAATTTCCGAGTGGAAAAAGGAATGAATGATTCGGATGTTTCTTTTAGAGAAGTTAAAAATGATATTATTACTGGTTTTATATTTACAGGAAAAACTATTTTAAATGAGAAATAATGCGAATTTAAAATCAATTTTGTTAATAACGCAGAAAATTTTCTTCTCCGCTTTTTTGTGAATCCCAAACGATGTATTAATTCATTCACGTAAATTACTTTCCATTTTTTGATGACGTATGTATGCTTTTACTATAAACTTGTGTTTCTGCATAACTTAGGTAAACTCTCAAAATAGAGAAATCGAATCACTTCGAAAGGAGAGAGAAATCATGATGGCGGACACAACTATGGAAGAGAAGTTAAAAATGGCTTTAGAAGAAAGAGATGCTGCGCTAAAGAGGTAGATTTAATTATTGTTGTTGTTGTTGTTGTTGTTGTTGTGTCGTCACGTTTTTTTGGTGGGGATACTGGACAGCAAGAAAGTTTCGTAAACCACAGCAAAGCCACCTTAATAGTGCAGGCCTTGTGTGGTATATTGATCTGAAATAAAATAAAGATGGGTTATTACATTCATGGTAGAACTGTGCACGTTTGTGGATGATGATGCTACGTAAAAACGAAATATATATGCGCTTTTAGTTGTTCTGTATTTTGTTGTTGTTGTTATTACAGAGAAAACGAAGTCAAGGTGAAATACGAGGAAACGAAGAATGACATGCAGAAACTAAATAATCAGTTAATTTCCGCGGTTGAACAGAAACTGGAATTATCTGAGCAGCTAGAACAATGGCAGGTAAGAAAGCATTATCTGTTTTGTTGTTGTTGTTGCGTTATTGTTGTTGTCGTCGTTGTTTTTGTTTTTGCCGTCGTCGTTGTTGTTTTCGCCGTCATAATTGTTTGTCGTCGTCGTTTTAGTCCTTGTTACTGTCGTCGTAGTCGTTGGTACTGTCATCGTGTTCGTTGTGGTTGTTAACGTCATCGTTGTTACTTTTTGCTGTCTTTGTTGTTGTTTATATTATTGTCGTCATTCTTGATGTTGTCATCGTCGTCGTCGTTACGCGTGTTTTCGTCTTCGTTATTTAGTTTTCGCTGTTGTTATTCCTAAATTCGAAGGCAAACACCGCAAACCATGTTTCACCACTAAACATGTTTCACCACGTGTACACGTGCTTTGCCACGCTTAACATGGTTAATACTCGTAAAAATAATCTTCTCCATTTCACCTAAAAAATGCTTATTCATGCCATTAAATATTAACAAGACCACAATCATTTATTACAAGCTCGTGAGCTTGTATTAAAACGCAAATGTGTCCTACAAGAATGGAAATTTTTGCCTCTCTGAGCACCGACACGGGAGTCGTCGTGTGTTCGAATCTCATCTTGGTAACTATTTTTACTTTTTTTTTCTTTTTTCTTTTTTAAAAAGATAAGACAAGTGTTCAAAACACTTATTTAACTAGCTAGTAAATAAAGGTGTTTCCACCAAACTTTTTAAAAGTGAATGTAGGCAGAATTAACTGAATTAATGAATTTCGCAAATTTTGGGGTTTGTGGGTTTGTGGTCTTTCTTCTTCCTGTCAGTCGGTTCACCCAAGACGGACCCATCGAAAATTAAAATTTCGAGGAATTTTCCGTTCAGGAAGATCTCACAAATCAATTTTGAAAAATAACTGCGTAGTGTGTAACAAATATTATTGCGTATCTGAATAGTAAAATATGTCGTGTCTAACTTCGTAACAAAAATCCCAATTTGATAGACAACATTTTGTAAACTTTATTCGCGAGGTTGTTTGCGTATATCATACGTCTTGTTACAATAATAGACAATAATAGACTGGTTATATATTGTAACTATTTTAATTACACAATTCTATCCATGGAAATCTGCACACATAAACACATACATACATAAACACTTTCATAGGTATCTAGATACACACTTCCATGGGAATCTAAATACACACTTCCATGGGAATTCACAAATAATAAGAAAAACTGTTAATTTGGAAGCGGATCTTTTACAGCCATGGCTTATGACGTTGTAATTTGCAAATTTGTTTCTTGTGTCACTTTATAATTTCGTTGACGCTATCACAAGCTGTAACGGTTTCTCATACTGAAGTAAATTGCTCACAATGTAGCCCTAGTGATATAACATTTTTAACTCATATAAAAAACACTTTGAAATTGATTTCACATACATGTTTTTTTATAAGAATACCAAATTCTAACCAAGCTGGTCATTATTGTTTTAAACAATAGACCTATTTTTTAACTCGGAATCCCAGCCTAATATTCTTACAAACCATATTCTTATAAAAAAAGTGTGCGGTATTTTCGATGGAGAACTATTTACTCAGACAGGTGTCACACTGTAAGTAATATGGCTGACAAACAGCTTTTGTGAACGTGTTGGAATTTTTTTCCTTAAGCTAAAGCGCCTTGAGGAGAACACAAACATGGCTAGAAAAAATAGCTAGCTTTCTTTAGTGGTGCAGATAATACTAAAGGAAAAGAAGTCTGAACATAAAATCTTATGTTTGTGATTTGAAGAAAATATTGTTTTTCGTATGCATGATGCAAAGAAAAAATGATTCTATGAGCACACTATGATATTCGAGTTTCTGATGTTGTTTTCTTCAAAATGTATTCCCCTTTGTCAATTTTTCATTTCACGATTTTAACCCATTTATCTGTAATTAATCAGTTTTTTTGTTTTTGTTTTTTAGTTCGATATGGCTTCTTTAATTGACCAGCAACTCGCAACAAAGATCAAGAGAGATCAACAGAAATCAAAAAAGCGCTCGAACAGCACAAACCCGGCTCGAATGTTTGCTGCCAAATTCTTTGCTAGTAGAAACACGAGTAGGGATTCCAGTCATAGTAATACACCCACATCGAAATCTCCTGTTCCTCAAAAGAAGTAACTGGACTCAGTATTGGTGCATACGGTCAGCCTAAAAATGTAGCATAACGAGTATTATTGGTTGGACAAGGAATAGTTTACGGAAGGGGTTTATTTAAGCCTAATTCAGAAAATTGCATCTGGTCCAATGAAATGAGCAATGAGATGAGCAATGAGGTGAGAGCGCTTGGTAAAAGGATGCTGGACAATTCTCGTTACCATGAGATGAGAACTTTTAATAAAACTCATGAAGCAAACATTTTTCGCCAATCCTTTTAAAACAGTTGCTTAGCTGTCTAGGAAAAAGAATTGGTAAAATTAAGTTCTGGATAGGATACAAAAAGTGAAAGAAAATATTTTTGTTTTAAATAATTGTATATTAGAAATTTTACTTTTAAATATTTCCGCATATTAGTTAGTAGTGATAACGCCCGTTGTGTAGAATAACACCCAATATTTGGGAATAACAAATGAACATTCAAGATAATTATATTTATACCTCTTCTCGTTTTACAAGTACTTTCAATTGTAAATTTATACATATTTAAAAAATATTTAATATTTAGATTTGTGGGTATTTTTAAATGTGTTTTCGATTGCATCACAGGGTAGCTAGTTCTTCTTCAGTGGCGTAGTATTCAACATTTAGAAGTATTTTTCACGTTAATTCAACATCTTTAAAATAGTTATATTCTACATTTTAATAAAAAATGGGTTCAATTAGGATTTTTTCGGTTTTCTGCACACGTCAGACGTACGCCGAAACGGGGAATTTTACTTTTAGCCGTTTCTGATAATGCTACAATATATTTAGATTATTTGTTTTTATCAATACGTAAATAAATAGGCAATTTATATTATAATACCCTGTCACGCAAAATGGTACCGCAAGTAGCGAGAATAAAAAGGACGGTCCACCGACTGGTTATTAAAAAAATTTTCAAAACATTTTCCTCTTTTTTCGTAATTATATTTTTGTTTAGGAATTTTGAAAGAATATTGATTTGAATATCAAACTCTTTTTAATTCTTTTCTATCAACCTTTTTATTAAATTAAAAATATGATATGTAAAAAATACGGTGAATTGTTCGTCTGCATTTATTTATTATAATCCATATATTTTGTTTGTTTGTGTATGTGACAGCTTGGATAATGTTATATATATATATATATATATATATATATATATATATATATATATATATATATATATATATATATATATATATATATATATATATATATATATATATATATATATATATATATATATATATATACAAGTATTTATATTAAACAGGCTAGTTTCCAGGCTACTGTTTTTTAGTTGAACCTGAATAAATATATCTGAGAATTTTACCACAATATTATATTGACTTTTTGTGTGGTGATTTTTATTAAAATAGAGCCTGGAAACTAAGCTCTGCTGGGATGTCATCTAAGTATTTGTATGTTATTGCTACTGCAAAAAGAAACTATTATTCAAAAACCTTGGACGTGCAATTTCTACTTTAGTTTTCCCTTTTTTGTTTTTTATTACATGTCTGGCTATGGAAATAATAAATGCAAATGTTTTTCATGTAACATATACCAATTTTGTTATTTCTGTCGAAAGCTGGCACACAACGTTGGCCAAATTTAATGTACAAGTGGTAGTCAGTCATCAAATCAAAACGACTATTGTATACATCATTGTTTTCTTGAAGTTAGTCTTTGCCTCGGTAAGACATTCAAATATAAAATACCAGACAATCGAGCACATTAAAAAACCTTTTTATAAATAAGGTTTTTATTTTGAATGTGAGAACATTATGGCACAGATAATTACAATGGGTAGCAGCAAACCAGAGTAATCTGTATAATCAAACCGCAGAACTAATTAAAAATGTTTACGGCTAATAGGATGTTTTCCTCTCAACTTCGTTCCCAGGGCAATTATTCGCTTTTTTAATATCCGTCCGAGATTGTCAGAAAGAGAAAAATGAGCCTGGGGACGAGGTTGATAATTGATGCCATTAAGCAACTTGCTACAGATAAAATAAGCACTGCATGCAAAAACTTGTGCAAGAAAAGTGGTGGCTCTGTCTTGTTTGAAAATAATTGTGACGAAATGATGTTTTTTAAAGAAGATAATTTATGGTCAGAAGTCACACAATATAATCCATTTTTAATAGACATATTGACAGCTGTAGCAGGCAGAAAACATATTGAACATGATCTACAGATAAAATTGTGTTTTATTTACTCAATTTTAATGCAGCACAGATGGCATAAATTGTCCTTAATCCAAAGAATAAATACAGTACTTGTTATTGAAGGTGGCTGCAGCAAACAGGTAAAAAATACATGTTCATTGATTAAATAACATAAGTCGTACAAATCTTAAAAAACAATTAAAAAAAATAAATACAAAAAAACTTCACACCTGGTCAAATTCCTCTCAAATAAACATCCTTTGGTTAGTTATAAAAATTGTTAAATAGTTGTTTAATAAAATTATTATGCTTTATATTCTATATTTTTATTGCAAATTTGTTAAATTTAAATAAATGTCATAGGGTAGTTTTGTTATTTGTGCTTCAACTCTGTTGCGATAGGTAGTAATATATCCTCATATCCTGCTAAACCTTTGCAATTACTCATTCTTATTTCTTTTTTTAAAAAAATGCTTTTACGATTTGGGTTTGCAGTAACCACTTTGCAATTTTCTATTTTCAAAGCTTTTTTTAAATTACGTAATTTTGGGGGTGAAGCAGTTGCAGTCAAAGCTAAAATGATACTGTGAGGGAAGAATGCTTGTAAAACTGATAAGTTTTGAAATTCTGTACAAAATTCTTCACCCCTAGATATAACATACAGTAATTCATCAATTTTTTAGCTTAACCGTATTATGTGATAAATTTATATTATTCAATTGTTATAGCTATACATATAGACATATTTTGTTTGTGAAACTTTTTCAAATGGATATATAATATATATTAGTTTGTTTATATATATTTAGTTGCTATAATTAAGGCATATTATTTTTATATATAATAGCTATGTATGTAGCTAGATTTTTGATACGTTATGTTTACAAAGAAAGCTAGCTAGCTAGCTATACTTACCATAATTCCACACAATGCGCCTCGCCTATCACACAAACCACAACTTTCCTCAATTTTTGATCTTAATATTTTCCTTCACTGATCTGATAACAGGGACTCTGGATGTGCAAAAAAAATTTTACATTTGCCTGCAACAATGCTTTTTGAAATTTTGAAAATAGAATTTGATGCATCATTCAAATCCTCTTCAAACAAGGGTTCGTACTTCTGACTATTAGCTTGGTCTTCGAGTTGTAAGAAACCACATTCAATGCCTACTTTAGTTAAAATATACTAGCTGATCTTGAATAATTGATGTTAAAGGAGAGACAACAAGTACAATATCGCCTCTGCCTTTCGTTCTGGAACAAAGTCGGGTAAAAGTTGATAAATTAACGATTTACCAAACCCTATAGGCAAAACAGCTATAACGTGGTGTCCTTCTCCTAAATACTCGAAACATTGAACTTGTTTTGGTTATTCAGCCGCTTGAAAACACGCACCACATCTTTCCAGCCCATCGCCAATATTTTAAATATGCAGAATTTGCATAAATTAAAAATGAACCAGAATCTGGTTCATTTGATGCCCACGCGACCAGCCTGTGCCAGCGCCTTTTCGACGCCACGGTAAAAGGTGCTGGGTTCGAGCTTGAAAAACCTCGTCCCCAGGACTATTTGCTTCTCAACGGCGCTGCGCTTTCTGACTTACTACAAATTTATCCTCTTACAAATTATCACATTTGGAGGAGAATATCCTTATCAAAGGATTAGAATTTATACCCACCACATCCACTTTTTTAATTGATCATTCACAACCCCTAAATAAATTTATAAGGTCTATGAGCCTAGGATATTATTTTCGCTTATGCAACTCAAGCCTAACAAGGCTTAAAAAATCCTCCAACTGGAGTCCGTCTCCAACCCAACATCCTAATCTTCAGGAATATTTCCATAGAATAAAAAGTGAAATTGAAGATACTTTTAATTATTCCCCCAATCGACAACCATTTATGTCCCAAAATTTGTCATATAAAGAGAGTACACTGCTACAAAATTTGAAAAACAATCCTGACCTCGTATTTAAACCAGCAGACAAAGGTGGCAGTCTTATTATCATGAATAAAACTGATTATATTTTCAAAGTCAAAAGCCAACTTCAGAACACAAAATACTACAAAAAGTTACCTTTTGACCCTACTCTTCAGATTGCGAATGATATATCAACATTTTTTCGCTTTTTATATTCCAGACATAGAATAACAAGAGAAGTTGCTAATTTTCTAGAACCAACCACTCCTCCACGCGCACCACTTTTTTATGGATTGCCTAAAATACACAAACCTAATGTACTCCTTAGACCCATAGTATCAGCTAACGACTCTCCAACAGAAAACATATCAGCATTTTTAGATCATATATGCCAACCTGTAATGAAGTCATTACCTTCTTACATAAAAGATACTAAACATTTTTTCAGAAATATTTTAGAACTTCCTCCCCTTCCTCCAAATGCTATTTTAGTTACTGCTTATGTAGTATCACTCTACACTAACATACCTCATGATGAAGGCATCAAACTATCAAAAAATAAAGAAATCCTTCCCCCAGAAACTCCTCCTTTAAACACTATTAAAATAATGATGGACTTTGTCCTAAAACAAAACTGTTTTAAATTTATGGATGATTATTACCAACAAATTCATGGCACAGCCATGGGCTCTAAATGTGCACCCCTTATTCGTGCATTTACATGGGCCACCATGAAAATACTTCCCCTTACCACAGCTATTATGCTTTGGAAACGTTTTTCGATGACGTTTTCTTCATATATACTGACACAGAAGAATGTCTACGAAAACTTTTTGAAAAAATTAATTCACTTCACCCCCATATCAAATTCACTTTTACCTATTCTAGGGATAAAATTAATTTTTTGGACACCTACATACAGGTAGGAAAAGATGGAAAGCTTTATTCTAGTTTATACACCAAACCCACTGATACATTTAGCCTCCTCCACTACAACTCCTTTCATCCAACATTTACGAAATCCTCCGTTATATACTCCCAATCCTTAAGATACAGAATGCTTATTAATAAAGATGATATGCTAAACAAAGCATTAAAAAACTTGGAATGGGTCCTCAAAAACCGAGGATACCCCCAAAAACTAATACAAGAAAACATGAAAAAAATAAAAAACTTATCACAAAAGGATTTACTCTATAACGATAAACCTAAAACAGATAATACTCAAATGTATCTAGTTTTCCTCACACACTATTCCAAGGACAATACTACAATCAAAAAAATTATTAATAAACATTGGCACCTTATAGAGAATGACCAAGAGCTCAATAAAATTTAGCCTGACTCTCCCATTATTGCAACTATGCGGCATAAAAATATCAAGGATTTACTTGTCAAGGCAAGGGTAAGCTCCCGACCGTAAGGTTAACTGGGTCTCACTAGTCCTCACAAAACCAAAATGATTTAAGACTTAATATAAACCTGAAAATTTTCAAGAGCATTATTTACTATAACTACATTATTATTTCCTATAACACGAACCACCTACCAATCCCTTTGTATTTATAAACTAGTTATCATGCTAGAACAGATGGATTACCATATCTTCTGTAAGGAACATCCCTCTCTCTCTCTCTCTCTTTTTAGGCCCCGTCCCAACACGTTGTTTGCCTCGGAATCGCCGATATGGATCCCTCGACATTGGCACATACATCTTCGTTACCAATCGAATTAAAAAATGTGATGCAAAAAAGCTACTATCATGCTAGTAAAAATAAACAATGACGTAACAATAATGGTGGAATATTGTAAATCCAATCACATACTGTTAGATAATGACGTTTGTTTTGCTATACCAGTATCAAATAATTTATTACGACACTAGACAACAATACGAAAACCCTATTAGAAAACACGTGGGAAGCAGCAATATTGCGATTTTTATACTAAAACAACATGAGAATGTAACCAAGCTAACCGCCATCACTGTTGATGTTTTACTGAAGTAACCTACTGCGATACTGGCTGTATCCTTATGAAATAGAATGTATTACAAACAGTTACCACTACCACGTGGTACGGATCAAATAAAATGGATATTATTCTATTTGTAACGAATTAACATGTTATGCATAATACTTGTATTATATAACACGACTGTCAATATAACTCTTGTTATTTCATCAATTTTGATATCAAACCCCTTATGTTTTTAGTCTTATTTTCGATTTTAATTGCTCCTTTGGCTAGTTTATTTCAGTTCGCCCGGCCCTTTGTTACGCACTTGGCCCTGAACAGACCCTACTCGCCGCGTAGTTCACCAATCAAAAATTTTTTTTTAATCCAGCAAACACAGCCAGCTCTGCGGTGGACCCGCGTTTCGAGAGTCCGTATACACGGAAGGGAAGGGTGTATGAGTACCTTCACCATTTCCTTTATTCCTTTACAGAAAAGACTAACGCTGTGCACATTTAACGGCTTTTAGAACTGTACATACACGCTAGCTCGGTCGTTAGCCTGGTTTTCTATTCATCCAAATTACCCCCAGGCGCGCCTGTTCCACGTCTCTAGCACTGCCCCTCTACCTTGTTGTATATTCGCTACTTACAAACTGTACATTACGTCACTTACCCGAGCCGCAGTGGTGCTCTCAACCAATTAAAATCTCACCATTACAGGTGCCCTTCACCTACCAATTATAATTACCCATAAAATCACGTGACTCAGTCTTCTTTAGCAACAAGAAAGCACATTTTTCCCTTTTCTTTTTCACCTCGCTAATCATCGCACGTGGTTTGTTATCGATTACTTCCAAATCTGTTAATCATGGCCAACAAACAAATCGAGAAAGAAATATATAGACGTAACCCTTCCGTTATAAACAGACCCTTCAAAATGACCGACCGCTTACTCCAGGTCGGGTTGTTTTGATTCTATCACGGATCAATTTCACTACCCGAGCAGAAAGCGGTATAAGCCCTTGTTTCTTAGGTCATCCCTTTACCCACACAACATCCTTTCTCTACATACGATACTTCGAATCCTCCACTGGAGATTAGGGACACCCAATCAAAAAACAAGGTGCTAGGTTCGAGCTTGATTTGTAAATTGAACCAAAGAAGAGTTTAAACATGAAGACTTCAAAAATGTTTATTGTGGCAACCTTAACTTGCAAGAAATTGATCCTGTTTTTAAGAGTGAAGATATTGACTTAGTATGCTGTGAAATTGGCACGGCGCTTTTTGTCTTAGGTACAACCTCGTTCCCAGGGTAATTGCCTTTGTGCCAACTACACATTGGTCGTCCCATGTTAACAAGAAACAAGAAATGAAGTTGATTCACAGAAGTTTTTTTTACTCTAGACTGAATGAACCAGACGCTTATCCCTTTATACAAAGGTTTTCATATTTAGCAACTACATGATATAACCAAAGAAGAATGTGAACTAGGTTGTTTTCTTTTTTTAAAAAAAGAAAAAACGATCTGCCGGTATTTGTGGCAGATGTACAAAGTTTTAAAGAAATTAAAAAAATTGTTTAGTTCAATATATAGAACAAGAAAAGAAAAAGAAAAAATAATATTGCATGTATTTTTTTGAAGAACAAGTTGAAACCGAACTCGGAGATATTTACACAAGGAGATATCGATAACCTTTTCATACACTTTTCTTCACTTTCCTCCATCTTATCAATCTTGTTTTTCTTATTGCATCATTTTCATTTTATCCCCACCACCATTTTCTCTTTTCTTTCTGCCAAGGACCCCCAATATTTGGTTGTTTTTTGCCACGATATTTTCTTTCTAGAAAAAAGACGTATCATAGCTTGTACCCAGTTCCCAAGGATAAAATCTTTCTTAATGCCGGGTAGTATGTTAAAGTTGCACTGCTTTAAGTTCATAATATATTGTTAACATATATTATTGTTGTAAAAGGACTGGGAAAGAGATGGTGATCTTGTAAAAAAACTGTTGTGTTGTTTGGTATTTTTCAAAATGGTAGCTGGCGAGTTTGTTTGTTATACACACCTCTTTTATTGCAATTTATCGATGTAAAGCAACATATTTGTGTTTGGAATGAAAGCCTAATGTTTCAACCAGAGTTTTTCACCGACCTACAAGGGGTTTTCCCGTGCGGATAAACCATGGGTCTCCGGGCTTACACTAGAGCGGGGATTACCATCTGGGGTGGAAAGGGTACGCATAAATAATAATTAATATATAGTTACAGAAAACTATAAATGTTAGAGAGGGAAAAAGAATAGAGAAATATAAAGAAGAAATTTTACTTTAGCTAAAACCAATAGAGATAAACATTAATTGTTAATAATGAAGCAAAGTGTAAATAATTTAAAGCTTCATAGAATATCTTGATCGTCGTGAAAAACATCAAAACCAAACAGCTTGGAAGAGAACGCAAAAACTAAAAGAGTTATTCCAACAACGTAAAAAAAATGACTGTAATTGAAATGGACCTTGGTAATTTTCTTATTCCTTTAGTTCTGGTGTTCTGTATAATATTAGCTTTCTTATGGATGCTAGGAAGATGTAGATTGAAAATAATACGGCGACGAAAAAATCCTGGACGAGATATTGTGTTAAAGTTAAACTCTGGTTTAAAATTACAGACATGTAACGTTGTTGCGTATTGTTGTTGGAGTTCGAATGACAGTTCGGCGGATATAATAAAATACTATGACAAAATACATGTCGTGAACTACGAGCCTGCTATCCATTCTTCGGACGAATGTGTGATATGTAAGGACACGTTTGATAGCGAGAAACAGATATGTACATTTAACTGCAACCATCACTTCCACGTGATATGCATCGTGAAATGGATGACACAGCAAAAAAAATGTCCACTTTGCTGGGCAGATATAAACCATCCAATGACTGTGTAAATTGTACAGACTATCTATTCTAACGCATAAATTATAAAACAAGTTTTTTGTACATACCAAATCGTGAAAAGCACGTGCCAACGGTATTAATATTTTACGTTTATATTTTATTTATATCTGGTTGCACCTGACCAGTGAAGATTTCCCACGTGAACAAAAACTTATCTACATAAAGAGAAAAGAAACTTTGAGAATGATAAAGTGCGTTCCCAGGCTTCCTGGGAATTTCCTGTTTACACACACCGGTTTGAAATAAGTTTACTTTTTGTTGGCGGGAATTAAATCCAATTTAAGTCGCGAGCGAAGACTGTTTTCACCTTTACCAAGACCTCTTGACGCGTTATCACGCACCAATCAAATTATTCCACCGTCTTGAGAAAGAGGTTGTGTTCTCACTAGCAAAGTATAAAATTTGCATTAAATTACTTCAATTTTCTTACTTGAATTTTCCACTGAAATTCCAGTTTAGTGGGTGATTACATGCGGCGGGTTTACTTACTTTTAGTTAAAATCTAAAAAGGGTGACTCTTCGTGACTGGCGGTACATTTGATCATTTACGATATTCATTACTGATTATAAATTAATATAAATTTTTATGTTTTGTATATTACGTATACACGACATAAAACGTTGAAGTCAAACAATTCAAATAAGATAAACTCATTCCAAGGGTATTACATAAAATTTTGTTAAAGGTTATAAAAAATAATATTGCCGCACCTGTAACCTAGAATCTTCTTTTACTACGACCAGGTCCAAAGGCCGTCTTGTATATCTTCTGACAACGGAATGGTGATACGAACATCATGTTTGTCTCATCGTCCCGGTCTAAAAAATAGATAAAACTCTGGAATCGAGGTTTAAGTCGTGTTCCCAGTAAGAATGATGATAAACTTGATATAAAATGTTAAACTTTAGCTATCGTATCGTAGTTGCGCAAGTAATGTGGCGTACTAAAATCAACGACATATCGGAATAAAATGTGTCGAAAGCGACGAAAATTTTGACCGACAAATTATATGTGAGAACGGCTACTTAAAAACTATAGCCTCTAATTTTTTTTCTGTGTAACTTGTCATCTAGCTACATAAAAAAGTGACATTACCAAAAGATTTTAAATTGGAGTAAAGTAATAAAATACGCTATTACGTACTTCTTCACTTATTGTCTCGACTTTTGAATGGTTTATATTAAGTAAGCGGTTTACACAAAGAAGCCGTATTTCAGCTGAATCGTTTTTCCTTCATGTAAAGAAGAAGTGTAGCACATTCTGATATATCGCTCGCTGTCCCTTTTTTTCTTTTTCGGGAAATGTAAAACAGAAAAAAGGAAAAGAGGCCCTGGGAGGATTTTGACGTGCATCCGACAACTTTGCTTATGCAACCTCGTCCCTAGGACTTTTTTATTTGCCTACACGCTGTTTTAAAAGAAAACCAAAATTCTAACCTGGTCATTATTCGTATTTCTCTATTGTTCTAAATAATATACCTATTGTCTTTAGCCTAAAACCCAGCCTGAATTATTTCAAAGAAAAACCCCACAGAAACGAAATTATTACTTATGTGATGAAAGAAAAAAGGTATTCCAATTGTTTCGATCAGACGGGGAACAGTCGTCATTGTTACTGAACCATTTTACGGCCGTGTACCGTGAAGTTAGATATTGGCTTGACTGTAAGATTCATTTGAAACAGATAATAAAGGTCTAATATATCTAACACTTCACCCTCGTTCCCAGATTTCTTTGCTTTTTTCGTATCAAAAAGGGAAAAAAAACTTGGAAAGGAGCATTTTATCATTTTAGTAATTGCCACAAGCACCTCGAGAGTAATTAAAGGTTTTTAAAAATACAACAGAACTTTTTTGACGACATGTTTCGACATCCTATGTCATCTTCAAGTTAATAATTGTTACAGGTTTGGTAACTCTGATTACACAAAGTTTTAAATATTTTACAATAGCATTTTCGTATAAATGTTTCCTGAAGATAAGTTATAACAATCGAAAGCGTGAAATACATAGACACCTAGAATATATATATCGCAAAAAAACAGCGGGTTAGGTAATAAGCGAGTAACAGATAATTACAGCAATTACGAAAGAAAAATTATCAATGGAAAAAGTAAAGTTTCAAAGAGCAAAAATTGTGGAAAAATGAATAACTAAAATAAATAACATGGGCAAAATTGCTAGGACAAAATTTGGATATCAGGACAATCCTAAGGATTCCAGGATTTGTCAAGATTAAATATCTTGATTTGCAAACATTTATTTCTCAAGTTAAAATATCAAAAATTTTCCAGAAACAAATCTTTTGGACCATGGTCACCAAAAATGTCCTATCTATCTATGAAGAATAGCTTTCTCCTGTTCTATGTACGGACTTTTAGTTTAAGATTGAGATTGGTGGAACCCTAAAATATAAAAATATTTATTTGCTGAAAGTTCTAAACAATCCATATTATATTTTAGATCTATTATATTTTTATTCTTTTTTAATTACATATGGAAAGATATCTGTTCGTTTCATCAAAATTATTACATCCTGCACACTTCAATTTGTAGACAACGTATATGACTTGAGGCATAACATCTTCCTGTTTTGAGTGAAGTGAAAAAATAAGCTTAAAAAAGTTTTGCCATTTAGAGTAACTTAAAATAAGAGACATTTTTCTCTTTCGATTTCTATTTTGTGACCGCTACATTTTTGTCACCATCAAGTACTTTTCAAGATAATCCCTGAGACTTGAAGCCTAACAAGTCCTGGCGGTTGGAAAATGAATTTTATTAAGAGTTTTTGGATATAAATTCCGTTTGCGTTGTGAAGTAAACGCTAAAATATTTAACCGCCTTGACACGGAAACACATAACATTTTCGATGTAGAAAATGTTTTACACGAAGAAGAATTACAAGAACCAGAAGAAAACTTGGATAGGGAAGAAATTTACGATAATGGTATTTTAGATCACGAGGTAAATGAGTCCAGAAATTTTGATTTGTTAAGTAATTTTGTTAGAGTTACGAACGACTTAAAGGAGTATATTGGATACGAGGTAAATAAATTGAGAGCAAAGGAATCGAGTTTTCTCGTTGATCGTTTGAAAGAGGAAAATAGTTTTCTGAAAGACGAACTCAAAGATCTACGATGTCTTGTTCGAGATATATTTAACAATATTAATAAAAAGCATTCAAGTAAACCAAAACCGTCAAACACCTCTGATGAATGGAAAAGTATTAGAAAAGGTCCTTCGGGGGTTTTGCATACAAGAAGCGAAATTAATGTTGATAATCGTTTTAAAAGTCTTTACAACGAAGACCCGAATCCTCAAGTCAACGATTATGACAAAGAAAATTGTAGAATTAATAACACTAACAAAAATGAATTTCAAAACAAAAATAGTCGACGTCCGAATCCTGTCATCAATCCTTACCCGGAGCGGGAAGATTTCTTTGGTAACCAAAATCGGAACGATAATCAGAAAAAATTTAAAGATAAAAAGAGTAAAGTCGTCAAATAATATCCGATAGTATTCCAAAGGGGATAAGATTGAAAGAATTCAACCGTGTACTCAATAATGGCTATGCGCGAATGAAATGTTTTCCGGGTGCCAGCATACAACATTTAAACTATTATTCAACCCCAACACTAGAGGAGGAACAACCAGACATTGTTATCATTCATGGCGGTATCAATAATTTGCTGTCGAAAAATCTAAGTGCAGCATCTAATGTCGAAATAGTGAACGGATTAATTAAAATTGCAGAAAAATGTACAAACTCTGGTGTGGAAAAGGTTTTTATATCCAGCTTGATAACGTGTTCACGAGTTGACGAAAGTCGAATCGATGAAATTAACCGATTGTTAAAGGAAAGATGCGAGGCTTTAGATGTTACTTTTGTTGATAATGACAACATAAAAAGCTCTTCATTATGGAAAGATGGAATCCACCTTACAGACGATGGTAAGACTATGTTAGCGAAAAAATTATTTATATTATTTTAATCATTTTTTATACCACAACTTGTACTTCCAGTCTTGGGTATAGGTCCTTGCACTCAGACACCACAAGAGGCACAAGTTTTTTCAGATTCAAGTGAAACACAAAATAGCCCTTTGTTATTACAAAATGAAATTGATGATCTTAACCAAACACATAATTCAAATTCCGAACCTGATAGCCCGCTCGATAGTATCTGTAAACTTAGAGTTGCTAATCCCGATAATCCTCTTTTAGGTTACTTAAATATAAACAGTCTGAGAAATAAAATTGTCGACGTCAGAGAGATCATGTCTAAATTTTCTCCTGACTATTTCGTACTTGCAGAAACTAAACTGGATGAATCTTTTCCAACTGCTCAATTTAATATTGACGGATATGAAATTAGAACCCGAAAGGACCGAAACATACATGGAGGAGGTTTAATTGAGTATGTTGGGAAAGGGGTCATTTGTAAACAGTTACACAATATTGGAATTGTAGAGAATGAAATTATCTGTTCTGAAATTACTATTAGAAATAAAAAATGGATTATAATTAGTATTTATCGGCCACCTTCATATTTGAATCTAACACAATTTTTCTATGAATTGGAAAAAATTCTAAACAATGCTCTTTCTAAATGTGACAATATTATTGTTCTGGGTGATATTAATATAGATTTTTATAATCCAAGTGATAGTGGCTATGGGCAGATGCAGTCACTTTGTGATATTTTCAATCTCAAAAACCTCATTAAAGATAAAACATGCTTTGCAGGAACAGAAGGCTCTTCAATTGATGTCTTATTGACAAACAGATATAGGTCTTTTCAAAATAGTTCAGCGTTTGAAACAGGGTTAAGTGACCATCACCTAATGATAACTACATTTTTAAAAATGCATCTAGCCCGTTTACAGCCTAAGAAAATATTCTATAGAAACTATAAAAATTTCGATGAAAAGACGTTTTTGGCTGATGTAAAAGCTGCTAACTTTTGTTGTGACACTGCCGATCCTGATTTGAACTATGAAAATCTTCAAGTAATTTTTAGAAATATAGTAGATAAACATGCTCCTTTGAAACAGAAAACATTGCGTGGAAACGATGCTCCCTTCATGAATAAAGAATTAAGAAAGGCTATATACTCTAGGTCAAGGTTTAAAAATAAATATAACAATGATAAAACTGAGGAAAACAATGCCAATTATAAAAGACAAAGAAACAAATGCGTAAAATTACGAAATATAGCTGTTAAGGAATATTTTAAAAAAATAACCCAGGCCGGAGCAGTCGAAAATAAAATTTTTTGGAAAGTTATGAAACCTTTTGTAACCAATAAAAATTGCTTAAGTAATGCAAATATTACGATAATCCAAAACGATAATTTGATTACAGATGAAAATGAAGTGGCAACAACATTGAATAGCCACTTCATAAATATTGTTGAAAATAGCAGTGGTATTAAACCTACCTCTATTGATTTTAAATCATTTACAGATAAGAAAAAGTTGATTGAGAAAATTTTAAAAACCTATAAAAATCATCCAAGTATCCTAAAGATAAAAGAAAATATTGAAAATGTGTCTGAAAATTTTCAATTTAAGGAAATAGGTGATGAAGAAATCAAAAAAGTATTTAAAGAAATAAACACTAAAGCGTCTGCAGGCGAAGATAAGATACCGCCAAAACTAGCTAGTGAGCACTTAATATTGCCCCTCCAAAATGCCTTAAATAGTAGCATCCGTGCCAGTTTTTTCCCAACTAAAGCTAAGCGTGCGGTTGTTTCACCAATTGACAAGGGAAGCAAGGAAAAGTACAGTCTCAATAATTTTAGACCTATTAGTGTATTAAATTTTTTCTCTAAGTTTTACGAAATGATAATCAAAGAGCAAATAATGTCTTTCATGGAAAAAAAACTTTCTGTGTACTTATCTGCTTACAGGAAAAACTATAGCACCAATCACGTATTGATACGCCTATTAGAGGATTGGAAAAAAAAACTGGATCTGAATTATGTGGTTGGTTCAATATTAATGGACTTATCAAAAGCTTTTGACTGTGTCCCCCACGATCTACTTATAGCCAAACTTCATGCTTACGGTTTTGATGTAAAATCACTTGAGTATATTCTATCGTATCTTACAAACAGAGAACAATCCACACGAGTAAATGCGGAGTATAGTATATTTGAATTAATTTTGTCAGGTGTGCCTCAGGGTTCTGTGTTGGGCCCAATTATTTTTAATATATTTATGAATGATTTATTTTATTTTATTGTAAATAGTGACCTACATAATTACGCAGACGACAATACGATATCAGCTTATTCAAACACTATTAAAAATCTCATTAAGACTTTAGAAAGGGAATCCGAAATTGCCCTTTCTTGGTTAAATAATAACAAAATGATAGCAAATCCAAACAAATTTCATTCGATCCTTCTATCAAGAGCCAAAATTGATAACTCGAAGCTTGAAATAAACATTGGCGATAGAGTCATACAATCAGAAAGGTCCGTAAAACTTTTAGGAGTAACAATTGATGATAAATTAAATTTCAACTTGCACATTAGTAATCTTTGTCGAAAAGTCTCAGCCCAGCTGAATGCATTATTTAGATTTAAAAATGTACTATCTTTGCAAACAAGATCTATTTTAGCACAAAGCTTCGTGTATGCAAATTTTAATTATTGTCCCTTAGTTTGGCATTTCTCTTCTTCGAAATCTCTATTGAAAATTGAAAAACTCCACAACAGGGCTTTAAGTTTTATTCATGATGACCCAAGACCAGTTGATTGCCTCCCAAATAAACATTATATGGAATTACTAAGGCATAGATATTTATGCATAGAAATATTTAAAATTCGGAGAAACATCAGTCCTTCTTTCATGAAAGATATTTTCCTTTTTGAGGAAACTGATAGGCCAGTAAGAAGTCAAACATGAACAACCTAAAAACCATCAGTGTAAAAACAAGCACCTTTGGTCTAAACAGTTTGCGATGTTTAGCCCCAAAAGTTTGGAATAAACTTCCTTTTCATACGAAGAGTTGCGAAGATCTAGTTAAATTTAAGCAAATGATTAAAAAATGGAATGGCTCTCACTGTTCATGCACAGAGTGTCGGCAATTGATTCCATAACTTGCGTAATCAATACGAAAATGGCAGAGGGGGAATGTTTATCTTTTATTTATTATTTATTCATTATTTATTTATTATAGTTTTCATCTAAATTGTAAATATATAAAAATATTTGGTCGGTTTTGATTAGTTTTTTGCAAAATATTATTTTTTTTTAAAGAACTATTGTATATAATAACCGACGGTAAATAAATTAAATCAATCAATCAAACATAGCTATTAGGCCATCTAGATGTTGTAAAGAAAAAGTGATTTTGTATCATAAGATTGCTTAGGGCTAGCGGATAACACATTGACACCACAAGAAAAAATTTCTACATGTGGAGCAAACATTTTAGTTGATTAAAGAAAATTTCCCGTAAACAAAAAATTTAGATGTGCAGAGAATTTCTCACAAACAATCTAGATGCTTTGCGTGCAGATATATCCGTTTTTTTATAATGCGATCGAGTCCTCATTTCGAAATAAAATTTGGTACACTGTACATCATGCTGAACCCGATGCTAGCATAATCTCTTTAATAATAGTCGTCGTATCTCTGTGTGTCCGCGAAAGCGGCGTCCCGTAACGAAAACAGGAAATTTTTAAACGAATATCAAATGCAATATATTTTTATCCACTTTGTTGCGACGGATAAATTTAAAGGACGAGCGAACGCGACGGGCGACCCCGTGGATTTTTCCACGGGTTAACGACTAGTCTATATTATAATACCCGTATACGTCTGTCCGTCCGTCCGTCTGTCTGTCACGCAAAATGGTAGCTTAGCTGCGCAGGTAGCGAGGCGAACGCAATGCGGTATAAAAAAGACGGGCGAACCCGTGGATTTTTCCACGGGCTAACGACTAGTACGAACAAAATCATTTGTTGAAGTATAATTTATTCATCAGCGATTCTTACTTTATTTTTTGTCAACACATCATAGCTGCGTGAACACTTGGGTTGATACAACTAAGTTCGTCACTAGGTCTCTTGCTTTTTACTCTATTTTTTTGTGACCTACTTTGTTGTATTTTTGGTAAAAGAATATGAATGAATATACATTTAAAGTTTTTGTAATGTTTCTTTTTCAAAAAATAACATTTGTTCGTATGTAGTCTCACAATCAGTCTCTTCTTCAGGGCATGTCCGGATAGAGTTTTAATTATTTTCCCATACACTTGGTGCGAAAATTATTAGGTTTAAAACCCTTGGCTAGCTGGTATGCTATTACAGTAAAGGATACGCGATATGCTTTTGCGAAAAACACAATTAGACTTAAAGTATGCTTACATTATGCTTATTGGAGACGCAAATTAAAAACTGTAATTGAGCTATGAATGATGAAATGTTCAAGTTTAAAAGAATAAAAAACACACTTCAATAATTAATCGAGCCTAAACTATGTGCTTAAAAAATTCCCCTAACAAAACCTAAAATATGTTTATAAGCGTGTAAAGTTTGTAAATTCCGCTAAAAATAAGTTTATTGAGATTTAAATTTTTTACCCACTAGCTATATATATTGGTCCCCATGTGTGCTGTAACATGAAACATCATTATTTATCTATTATCCGCAACTCACAGATTCCTTCGACAGAAGGAGTGGTACCAAACGAAAACAGCTCAAGTTATCAGTCCTATTTTCATGTTTAATACTGAAGTGTTTCAATTTTGTAATTTTCCGGTATTTTTTTGAAACCACGAACTTCGTCATTGAAAGCTGCCACCCCACCACCATCAGTCTGCGTATTTGTTATTGCACCAAGTATTCTTACTAGTTACAAAATATCTACACATGTTTTTAAAAATTCCACACTTTTGTTACATACAAATTGATTCTTGAGACCTAGAGGAAAATATAGTAGCATTGTTGTCTCTTTTGGAGCTCTAAAATCGATTGGGTGAAAGAATATAGAAAATTTTAAAAATTTAGTCCAATTTTTGGGATTTATTTAAATTATCCAACTCAATGTTGAGCGTATAGTGTTAAATTTTGCGTCAACCCATATTGAGGTCTATGACAACTTTTCGCAAAGTTAGCTCATCATAGCTGCAATTGGTACATAGATTGTAGGGTTCTTACAATAAAAGAAATTGACTGCTATGTCATTACAACATGAAAATCAGGGAGAATATTGCTTTATTTAAGTAAAACGTTATTAAGTAGAAACATAAGCTGATTAAAAAATATGCTAAAAACAGTTACTAGGATAAATTTACAGATCGCAAAAATTTTACATCTTCTTACAGTTGTATGTTTTATATAAGTACTTTCCTTTGTATACTGAGACAGCTGTGTAATGACAATAAGAAAATAAATTTTGAACACTTGCAACTTGGGGTCTATAAAGCAAATTTATAATTTCTGATGTTTCTATGGTTACAATGTTATCATTATGGTCACTAATATTATGATTGTTGTTGCTGTTGTTGTTGAAACTTTTGCATTAACTGTTCATCTTGTAATGACATGGCAGTCAATTTCTTGCCTATTCTCTCATGCACATCTAAATACTTTGCAACACAACGATCCAAGCAAATCGATTCGCCCTTCGTCAGTTCAGCCTCCTTGTATTTGGTTGCTATGCATTTCTTCTGGCATGCGTTTGTCAATCTGAGTTAAAATAAAGTCATCAAGGTTTCAAATCTAGTGACTCTGCAATTTGCAAAAAAATAAAATAATAATAAAAAAATTGTGAAATTTGCAATTTTCTAAAAAAGTTTTATGCCCTTTTATCAAACCAGTGGTGATCCTAAAGTTATAAAATCACTCCCGAGTGAAATGCTTTCAAACTGTGTGTTCCTCAGTTGATAATTATAAACATGTTTCTTTAAACTAACAGTGAAATATTTAAACTGGCAAAAATTACATTGTGAGGTAATATTCAATACCTGTTGGGAGCAAAACAACAAAACAACAACAACATTCACCTGTTATACATATCTGTCATCATTTCCACCTCCAGGTCAGCCAGAGATTGCATATTTGGTTGAGGCACTGACATTGTGATTCTTACATATAACTGAAAAAGAGATTATCACATTGGATATGAACTTGCAAAAATCAATACACATTCAAAAAGCAGATTACCATTTTTCAAGGGGAATATTAAAAAAAAAAAAATCTAATCAGTAAGAAATTCAGCAAAATTAGGAGCCTCTTATTTGAGTATCCAGTATCCAGGAAATAATGTCTGATATGTAAAACAAATCCTTGTTAGTCTTGTTTCTTTACAATTCTACAAGTTATTTTGCCAAGTGATATATAATTAGGAACATCAAAATCACATTCATCATCATCATCATCATTCTCGGCTTAACGTCCGTTTTCCATGCTAGCATGGGTTGGACGGGGTATATTAATGACCCTCTTCCAATCTGATCTAGACTGTGTTAGATCTAAACTCAACTTCCTCTCTATCAAGTCTGTCCTTATAACCTCCTGCCAAGTCTTTCTCGGTCTGCCTCTGGGCTTTGCCGCAGGAACTATCAAGTCTCTACACTTTCTTACCCAATTATCCTCCTCCATTCTTTCCAAGTGCCCCAGCCAATTCAATCTTCTTATCTGGATAACATCTTTAATTCTACAGAGACTTAGCCTGCTTCTTAGCTCATCTGAACTCTTTCTGTCTCTCAGACTGGCATTACACATCCACCTAACCATTCTCATATCATTCCTTTCTAAACGGAATACATTAAGTAAGAAAAATAAGGACGCACTATCAACATTATCCCTATTTCAGAAAAGGTTTTTCGAACATATTATCAATAACTTTTGATAGACTAGTCCAAATCAACTCAAACTTAGTACACTTCAGTACGTCATAAAAGAAAACAAAATGACAGAAAGAATGGCAGAAAATTGAATTATTTTAAAAAACCACTATATGCTCAAAATTTAATTACTTTAAGTTCGAGAGTGAATTTTCACATTCTGTTTGAAGTTTTCAATGTTATTATAGTTTCCCCATTAAAGGAATTTCTTAGAGATTTTTAGGGATAGATTTGAGGAATAGCCAATATCCACGGATCTGAGAGATAAGGAACCTAAAAATTCGACATGCAGCTTTCTTATCTATATAATAATACGCCAGTTCTATGTCTCTGTAACAGGCAAAGTGGATGTGTTCATTTTCCTTTGATGTTGCCGAAAAATGCATGTCTTGGAAACCAGGTGGTGATGTCTTGGAAACCAGGTGGTGACGTCAATGTTTTTTCACCGCATGGGTAACTAGGAACCACCTGGGACCAATTTGGGTAAGTTTAACAAGCCTGGGTCCCAAAATCCGTTTCGGAATGCACAGGTTTATGACGTCATCAAAAAACATTTAAACCACAATATTTCCGTAACCGTTTGTCAAAAGTACATGATCCTATACATTTTCTTGATCAGCGTTCAAGATCCATAAGATGAAGGCAAGGGTATACAAATTTCAAAAGAAAAATTTTTTTGACTTTTATTAGGGACTTTGCTGACGTCAGCAAAATCATCACCATTCATCAAAATCACGTGATTACATACATTTTCTTGAGCAGCGCTTTAAGCTCTACACAATAGAGGCAACGTAAAAACAATTTTTTTTGCAGACGGGTTGCTGACATCATCAAAATTCATATGACGCTTATTTTTCAGTTTTATCCTGCCTCGGTGGATTTTTTCACGGGCTTTATTGACTAGTAGATAAATATTATAACTCAGGAAATATCATAACCATACAGCCAAGCAAAAAAGATATTGGAAAAAAAAACCTAAAGGGGAGGGGCTGCGGGATCCGGCCGAATAAGGTTGAATATTGTGAATAAAGCATTTTAGAGTAACAAAACAATTAATGCTCCACGGTTTCAACCCAGCAGAACTTTTAATGGGTTTCTTTTTGTCAGTCACCGTTTAGAAAGGAATGATATGAGAATGATTAGGTGGATGTGTAATGCCAGTCTGAGAGACAGAAAAAGTTCAGATGAGCTTAGAAGCAGGCTAAGTCTCCGTAGAATTAAAGATGTTATCCAGATAAGAAGATTGAATTGGCTGGGGCACTTGGAAAGAATGGAGGAGGATAATTGGGTAAGAAAGTGTAGAGACTTGATAGTTCCTGGGGCAAAGCCCAGAGGCAGACCGAGAAAGACTTGGCAGAAGGTTATAAGGACAGACTTGATAGAGAGGAAGTTGAGTTTAGATCTAACACAGTCTAGATCAGATTGGAAGAGGGTCATGCCCCGTCCAACCCATGCTAGCATGGAAAACGGACATTAAGCCGAGAATGATGATGATGATGATGATGATGAGAAAAAAGCTAAAGTATGATCCTAACACAAAATTTGTTAAAATGGCACCCCGAAGTGTTACGTTATAATAAAAGTCACCAGATTATAAAATTATTGCATATGTACTTTGTTTTCTTTTAGACCTTTTTGAATGTTTGCATTCTCCCCGGTAAACCCTTTTCGCACTAACAACTGCGTAACAGGCAGAAGGATGCGGAAGCTTGCTGAAGATGATATTTCTTTTTGGTATCGGATATTGTGGTATATATTGAGGGATTGAAATTGTGTGATGCCATAGTATATCACAATGGTAGTCCGCCAGGCGTGAATAAAAAGGATTGTTTTGCTGAGCGAAATCTTGCGTTTCGTGCTGTGCTACTTACTTGATTCCGTGTAAACAAACTACTTAAGTAGTACAGCTTCGAAGTAGCACAAACTTAAACGAATAGAACCTAAGAAAAATTAATTGTGAAGCTGTACTTAAAAGCCAGGTTTGTGACATCAAACTGTCATGGCGGCGACCATAGAAAGGTTTGAGTGTGTGACACTGATGCAATGATGACAGTGATCTGGAAGAATCTTTTAATGATGACAACTTTATACATTCTTGCATTGCATAGCTGTGAAAAACACTTTGTTGATAATGTTGATAGCTAGCCAGATCGATTTCCATGCTGGACTCATCATTTTGAACACTGCTAATAAGCCTGATCTCTGTGTAATGTAAGTATTTTAATTCTTTTTCTTTAAGTGAAGTTCTGTAAAGTCCTGTAAAGTAGTCACCTGAATTTCAGCTGTGCAAAAAGAATGTGTAAGTTTGGATTTGGGAAAGAGGGAGCACTGGCATTTTTCCAAACGTCCAATTACCGTTCTAAACACGAGAGGTTTTTGGAACACTGGTCAAATGGCATTTTTAGATGCTATCAATAGCATATGATGTAAAAAAAAGGAAGAAAAAGAAAAATTACAATCAGTGGATCTCAAAATTTAGCGAAACTACTTCCCGCATTTTTTAGGACGTGTAGTTCTGCTACCTTTATATATCACCAGAATAGCATTTTTCTTTTGATAAAGCGGCGATATTTCGCTATAGAAACAGACCAACAAATTATTTTATTGCAATGTATGTATATATGTTTTAATTAAATATAATGTTTACAAAAGAAATGACCTTAAAAATTTTTTTGTATATAACATACTGTGTGCTCCTATGCTACCTTCGTGTAGTATGGATGGAGCATGATGACAGGTCTATTCAGAGCAATACACTAACTATCTTGTGAACTGCCTTGGTCTATTAGTATTACTAAAAAATCTTTTAGAAATAACTCAACAAATTTTCCTGTTTTGCAAAAAAATGCTAGAGTACTATTTCTTTTTAGGAGTCGAAATACACCCAATATTAGCTAAATCAAATTCTATTTACCCTATTATTAACTAATAGCTATTTTCAGCCGGTTATTATGAGAAAGTCGTAGCGTTCAATGGCTAGAGAGCTTTAAGAACGGGCCTTGTACAGCACAATATAACTTAACTTCGTAGCAACCATATCGTCGGTACAAATGTAGACAAGTAACATTGCCGGTAAAACATGAAAGATGCAATCATAACTCAATTTTATATAGCTAGTTACACTATATTAATAACTATGTTCCTCCGAATAGTTTATTTATTCATTTTTTATTCATTCATTTATTCATTCATTTATTTATAATGAATATTTATGCAGTATAAAACATCGTCTGCTATTAAAATGTGTCCTATAAATATTAGTAATATTAGTTTTTCTAACAGCTACGAACAAAAAAAGTCTATATACATTTTTATCATTTTTTTCATGAGGTTTTAGTTTTAAAAATATTAAAAGTTCAAAATCAAATTACACTGCTTCCTATAAACAGAAAAAAAAACATGACACACAATTATTTTTCTAAAATATTCTTTTTTTTTGGCATTTATATATATATATATATTTTTTTCGGTACCGGAATATTCCTTATCTATCCTTATCTATCCTTATCCTTTTTATTTGTGTATGGATAGTTATCCAAATCTACTGTTTGTTTCAATATCTCTCCTTTGATAAATGTATGGATAGGTGTCCCACATTCCTGCAAACTTACTGCGTTAAGATAAAAATAAAGTATTCTATGGATAGAGGTGTTATAACATCTGATAATAATATAATAACATAATTTATTATTTCGTACAAGCGTATTTGCGACTTTTTTCAGAAATCTCCTTCTTAGTGGTGTATGGATGGGCATCAAACATCACTTCTTGTTTAGTGTCTAGCATAAAGTTTTCTACCAGGTTGGTGCGCTGAATTTTTGAATTCGCGAGAAGGGTAAGTTAAAAAAATGCGTTTTTTAAATGATGCATGTATATCGATAGAATCTCTATTTTTATAAGGATCTCTCATTTTGTTGGTTGTTTACTGAGGAGAACTAATGTTGTATACACAGGTCTGCTACGACATGCTGTATGTTTTTTCCGCCTGAAGGTATTTCACAAAATATCCTTTTAATATTGTATGGTGGTATGAATCGGTCTCCCCCGTTCCTGCTTCTTACTGAGTGGGATAAAGTCTTCCTGTGAATTCACATGTTAGGACATCTGATATTATCTAAATCTCCTTTTTAGTAGTGTATGGATGGATATCTAACTTTTTATTTAGCGTGAAAGGAACTTCCATAATTCTCATTTTAAATGATGTATTGTTGGGTCTCACACTCTCGAGAGAGCTTTAACAAAATCTTTGATGTATGCACATGCAATGATATACGCACGCGTGTGCTACTCGCCCTTTCAATTTTTGAATAGAAAAAAGTGATCGTTGGACGTTTTTTTATTCTGTTCTTTTTTTATATTGCGTAAGGTTATTCCCCAAAATACATTTTTTAGTGATGAATTGACAGGTTTCGCTACTTGTCTAATTGTTTTTTAATCAGAATAAGCTTTACCTTGTTTAGCTTCACAATACATTCAATATCGTATTTATTGCGGGAATAGTTTTCTAAAATTTGTTTTCAGTATTGTATGTGTAGGTATGGATGGGCCTGGCTACTTGCCTAAATATTTACCCTAACAGGACATCTTCCCCTATTACTTAATTCAGTTCGCTTAGAATAAAGTTTCCCCTTGCTTTTTGTACAGCATGCGTTTTCGAACAAGCTCGTTAAAATTTAGAACAGTTGTGCACGTTTCATGTGATCAAAAACGACCTTAAATGTTAATTCAAGATATTTAGTAGGCCTTTGCGTTTTAATTCTCAGTATTTAACCAAAATTTTAAATTTTGTTCAAGGATGAATTTCACGTTGCAAAAAATTAAATGCGTACGGCATGGATGGAGGCGTTGTTTTATAAATGGCAAGCATATGCCATATACCATTGTGTAATTCATTACTCTGCAGGTAATAAAAGAGAAACAGTTACAGTAATACATGCATTACTTTAATAAAAACTTTGGCGAAAGTCTAAAGTTTGTTAATTCAAGGAGACAACAGTTTCAATAAACCTGTAATACTTAGCTAGGTTTCTCACAATTAATTTTGTAACAACAAGCTTTATGATGTGTTTTTGTTTGGAGTGACATTGAATTTTGTGAATTCCAAGCAAATAATGTCTATTGTTGTAAAACCATGAAAGTTATTGGTTCGAGTCCAATCCATCTTTAAAAGGTGGTAGTTCAAATGGAAGAACAACATGGTATGCAGTAATTAGTTTCATACTGCAACAAACAATAATCCAAATCAATTCAAAATTTAAAATTCATACAGTTATACCCTTATTCTGTCTCTTTGTGTGCAAAATTGCGGTGTGATAGAATAAGCTCCATTAATCTACAAAAAAATCGAAGGTTCAATTCGATATCGCGGTATTTTAATTATTTTTAATTGCCATTAATAATAAGAACCGCCGAACGCTTTGTTACGCAGTCTTTTGTAACCACATCACCAAGTTCTATATTTATCTTTTGCAGCTTTTTTAAAATGGAAACAAATCAGAAATTTAAGCTCTTTCGAATTTTTCTACCGTGATTAATCAAAAGTTAAGGCTCTTTACATTGCTGTTTAATGGTTCGACAACGAAGATATGAACAGTCAGATTTGAATAGTAAAGTTGTTGGGTTGGGTTTTGACAAGGTTTAAAATGTTCTCCTTATATTTTTTGACTTCTAAGGGCTTTGTTTTTACAACATACTCACTATAAAAAACGGACAATATATTGATAATGTAGAATGGATATTATGTCCATATGTACTGGAATGAACGGGCTTCTAAATATTGATATATTGACCATATGTATAAAAAATGGATATAATGATGATTTTTTCAGGAGATCCGAGAATCCATATAATATAGAAACCTGGTAACCATGTCAGGACGGAGCGCATCGCTGCTGCGTCTATCCGCTGCACTGCAGGGCGCTCCGCGGTTTACGGACTAAGGAAATATAACACTAAGATTTATTTATTTACGCCATCATCGGTATCTACAAACTTGAGAAGCCGCCACTTACACTAGACAGCAGAGGCTGTAGCCAGTATACCCAGCTCAACCTTCCACAACATTTCATATAATAATTTATGGCTGGCCTAGTTATTTAAGCTTTCTTTGATAGAGAAAGAAAAAATGATTATAAGGGTGGTTTGAATGGACAACGCTGGGTCTCCTGGCCAAATTTATGGCTAGAAAGACTGAAAACCTTTGGAGATGGACAGCCAGTTAGGCGCGTACAAGAGTTATCTCACCTTCTTTTTTGCCTCCAGCGGTGAGTTAAGGGGCCACCAATTCATACTGTATATTTTACCGTCGTCACTCACAGAGTTGTTTGCTATGGTATAGTCAACCGCACAAAACTAAATTGCTTAAAAAGGATAACTATCATAACACAGGAACTCACAGTAGAGTACATAACACAAAGTAGAAGGCTAAGAGTATAAAATATCAATTGTTTAATAACAGTCTATGAAGTTTTCTATAATGGAAGATCATTTGAGACTTAAGTAATCAGCATCAGATAGTTTGTTGGGAAAGGTTGCTGAATATTGTTCCATGATTTAAAAAAATTAACGCCGAGCGAATGTAGATTGAAGGTGTTTGTATATTTAGGTAGCTTGTGAGTGAAGTGCAGAAAAATTATATTTCGAGCTAAAAACGGTTCCTTCCTGACCAATATAGTAAATTTCAAAAGGAATAATTGAAACAAGAACGTGTTGAAATTTCAAAATGTGTATGTACTTTTCATGAAACAATCACACAATGGTGCCATGGCGAAAATTTATCTCATCAAATTTAATTTTACTTTTCGAAATTCTTCTTCAATTCAATTCAATCTTGCAAAGTTTCTATGATTAAAGTAGGTAAGATATATTCTATCATCTGGATATATCTTCTCTAGAGTGGATCTCAACGAAGAATTATCCTACTAGCAAAATGGGAAAGTTGCTCCGTGAAAAATTTAAAAATAACAACAGCTAGCGAAAAGGACAACGACACCTTATTTCATGGGCAGAAGCAATGCATATAAGGACAAACAAGAAACAAAGAAGGCAGATAATAAAAGGAGAATTGAATTACATATTATGTAAATCTGTGAAGACTCTGATAAAAATTATAAATGTTGAAAATTATATTGTATGGTAGTAAAACTTGGGAGCCAATACTGTTTATGTATAAAATAGAAGTAGAGGTTTTAAATTTTACAATTTTTAAAGTTTTTAAACTTTACAACGAATGCTTGATGCTGAAATATTTTGCTCAATGTGCTTTTATTTCTAAATATATACAGTATTAGGATATGGTTATTAGAATTAGGTAACATACTATATTATTATCTCAAAATATACGTCAATTCATTTGCAGATTTTTTTGGCTTGATATTCAAAAACATTTTGTTTGTTGTTTTTAATTTTGGATAGTGAAACAAACTCCAATACGTTTTTGTTGATACATGTTGTGTCATCATACTTTATTTTCTACTTTTTCAGATTTGAAGGAACACGTTCAATTAGCATTGGATTTATTGGCTACAATGCCGCCATCACAAAACAGTTCTCAACTATGGGTAGACTTCATGAAGTGTCATCCCATGGATGGAAAATACCGGAATTGATGGTAAGTAGAATTGTTGTTACATTTCTTGACACTTCGTATATCACGATTTTACACTCATTGTGAAAACATTCGGATAGAGGTACTGTAGGGCTTAAAAAAAGTGGCAACAACGAAAATGTTGTTACACAAAAATATCTCATCACATCGTATTTTTTAAAGGATTGTCGATGAAATTTAAAAGAGTTGTTCTGATTGAATTAGAGCTGTTGAAAAGATGTGAAGAAGAAGTCGGCATACTCAAAAAAGAAATGTCTAGCTACTTGCTAGACATTTCTTTATATTATGGAATAATTGAAAAATGGTCAATAGCTCCGACTTTTATGCAAATGAGGTATGGTGAATACTTCTTTTTGTGCTAGTTTATATTTATTATTTTGGTTTTGTCAAATGTACAGTATTCTTCTTTATTGTGTCCTTCTGATTGGGATATCTTGACAACAGCTGTTGCACTTTTAAAACTTAGGATTAGATATGGTTTCTCAAATGCTTCGCTATGACATTTTTTTATATTTCAGTGCTTACCAATGGCGAAAAGGTTAATCCTGAAGAGAAGCATAGACTTCGCGGAAAGGGAACTGTTGGAAGGGTGTCAGGAATTTATTGCCAGGGTTTTATTTCCATCGATCAAAACATATCTACTATAGACAATGAAGATGATTTGAGCGACAAAAAAGTGACAGTAAAAGCGATTTTTCCTTGCTCGGCTCAGACAGTGACCCGGCATAATGTAGCTTTTATCGTCCGTATTTATTATTTGAACCACCATAGCTCTTTTCCGGGATTACATATTTTTTAAGATTTCGTATCGTATCCGAAATTTTGTTTAAACGGGCTTTTTCCTCTTTCGTTTTCTCCTTCTCCTTCTCACTCACTCCACGCAGCATGTTCTATTGTTTGTAATCAATTTATATTATCAACTTGTGTCAAGTCATTAAAGTATGTTTCTGAACTATAAAGGGAATAAAGAAATTGAGTTTGTTCCAAAGTCTTTTAGCCCGCATTCATTTCATTCTACTTCAATCAAGAAGAGAAAAACTATTAGCTGTATACTATTTCAACTATTTGTAGAATATATATTTTTTAACAAGTACTTATTTGCTTCTTATAATAATACAAGACGTATAGTATACGTAAAACTAACTCACCTCATACGTGACACTGTATTATATATATATTCATTTGTGGAAATAAATTGAAATCAATCACAATGGGCTATCAAACGGAAAGTGAATGTTTCAAAATATCATTCCGGGCATGCTATGTAATATATTAAAAAGGATGGCCACAAGCTTGATCATATTTGTTTTGAAGTAATCACATAAAAAACTTTCTATATTAACAAAAAGCAATATATAAAGAAGTAGTAATCTTCTTGTGAAACATTCTGTGATGCCACGGATGCTAATGGTTTTGACTTCGTAGTGCATGAGCATATTATTTAAAAAAAAATAATTATTTGAGGAAACTACAAAGAAAATTTGAGTTACTGTCAGTACATTCATATACATTATGAGAACCATCATAAAACCATTCAATAAACCTGAATGTATATTTCATAACTTTCAGTCTGTGAAATACACAAACACCACTAGATTTCATCAAGAAACTACAACTACAAACTACGATCGTTCAATATATATTAACAATTGTTTCACAAAAAACGGATTCTTCTATATTCGAAAGCATAACAGATTAATCCTTAACGAAGACGACGTGATAAATGTTTGCCTAAACTTCATTCCAGTATATGTTAACAAGTTTTAATGTTGTGAAACAAAAAAAGGTTTCGTTCAACCAAGAGATAATCGCTATATACAAAAGTACTCAGGGCTTAATTCATCGAAACAAGACAAGTAGAGTTCGTATATGTGATAATACCTTAGACACAATTCATTTCCGGCCAAAATTAGGCGAAACGAGAGAATGAATGTTATGAAAGGCCCAATTCATCAAAACAACGGAACCTGCTATGTATGGATTGCTTCTAGAAACAGGACCATTTTCCTAAATTTTTATCAACGACCCAGCTCACCGAAACAATCAAATGTATTATGTACGGATTTTAGAAACAGGATCCTTTTTCTGAATGTTTACCAATAGCTCAATTTACCGAAATAACCGAATCTGTGATGTAGAATTGCTTCTAGAAACAGAAGCTTTTTCGTGAATGCTTAACAATGGGCCAATCCACCGAATCAACTGAATCTGTGATGTATGGATTGCTTCTAGAAACAGGAGCTCTTTCCTGAATGTTTATTAAACGTCTAATTTGCGGAAATAACTGTATCTCTTACTTATCAGAGGCTCGATTTACCAAAATAACTGAATGTGTTATGTATGGATTGCTTTTAAAATCGGGAATTCTCACCTGAATATTTTGTTAAGGCAATCTCGCAAATGTTAGCCAACTTTATGTGTATGGATTGCTCCTGACTTGCCAATTCTTTCCTATATTTTTTGTTAAAGCCTTACAGATGTAAATTTCTTCCGCCCTTTAAGGAAATAAAAATCTGATATTAAAGTACCACATCAAATGCGGTTGATTAACAACTAATATTGAAAATCTAATAGAAGAATAATTTTAACAAAAGAGCTTTGGCTCTTTTGGGATATGGCAGTTTAGAAGGGGATTAAACACAAGACGACGATAAACATTTACGTAGATATTTACGTTCCATCTTATAATACAACCACTATGTATATAACACCAAATGTCAATAAGAAAACAAATTAATCAAGTTCAGAGAGCACAGAAAACGAATACAAAAAGTTGTATTCACAAGGTTCCAACCCTGCTCAGTTTTGTGGTACCGCCAAGGTTCACAAGATACCACCTAATTCTACAGTAGCTGACGATTTACCATTACGACCCATTATATCGAATATCGGATCTGCTACTTACAACACATCAAACTACCTCGCGAAATCTTTAACACCGCTGACAAAGTCAACATATACTACTGAAAGCTCTTTAGATTTTATATTATCATAGAAAGGAGCAAAGATACCTCATAATTACGAACTAGTACCTTTTGACGTCACTGGTTTATTCACCAACGTTCCGTTGGAACAAAAGATAGACATAATATTGCAAAAGATATATGCTAAAAAAAGTTATAGAAACAACAATTAAGCGAGAGGAAATGAAACATCTATTAATCTCATGTACAAAACATATACATTTCAGTTTTAACAACCAACTTATATTCAGGTTGATGGTGTAGCAATGGGCTCGCCTCTAGGATCAGTCCTAGCATATCTTCATGATTGAGTTGGAGAATGAAATAGTCCGAAAATTAGAAAATTCGGTAAAATTTTGGAAGAAATATGTAGATGACACTATATGTTTTGTTAATGAAAACCAGATAAATAAAGTGCTGATCACACTTAATAGTTACCATTCGAATATCCAGTGCACATATGAAGTTAAAAACGATAACTACATAGCCTTTCTTGATGTAAAAACACATCCATTTATCGAAAAGACACGAGCACTGACATATAAATGCACTAGAATTCATCTGCATTACGCCCATGGAAAGTTGAAACGGTTACATTGTTGGTGTTGAGAGCGTTTAATATATGTTCTTCATAACAAGATCTGAAATACGAACTAAATCACTTTATAAAATGTGTTTATAAAAATCTTATCCAGAAGCAGTTGTATCTAATGTAATTAATAACACACGGCGAAATTTCAACATTCAAAATGCCGACACTGTTTCTGATGAAGACACCAATGAATCTCCAATAACACCTTTCATGGTTTTTATTCTTTCAAGTCTGGCTACGGGAAAAAAATAAGGTTAATTTCGTTTAAAGAACAATTAGAAAATAATGGTAACTGCTTAGTAAAGCGTCTAACACTTTTAAACAGTTTCTATCAGCCAATGTCAAGTCACGCATTGCTGATCAATGTCAAAAGTTATGTTTGCTATTTTCTGTGAAATAGAACCAAGGATGAACACAACATGGTGTTGTGTACAAATATACTTGTCCGGTGGAATCGTGCGATGCTACATACATTGGTGAAACAGCAAGGAGGCTTAATGAAAGTTAGACTACCAAAAACGCGATAAGAACTCTCACATCCTAAAACATTCAGTCATTGAGAATTACCAACTTGCTAAACAAAAGAACTTCAGTATTTTGATAGATAATGTTCACCACTTTGAAAAGAAAAAATAGCTGAGGCCATGTATATTGGTGATAACAGTCCCACGCTTAATGTACAGGGATTATCTGTTCCATTAAAATTGTTTTAAGATAAATATTATTTATAGTCAACAAGGGAAGGAGTGCATTTGTGCTCCGCGCTGTGGACGTTACCCATACCAACGGTATATAGTTTATATACCCTTGGGTTTGCCGTTATGTGTTTTATGTTTTGTTAAGTATTGTTTTATACGTCCTCTGTGTATTGCGTAGTTCTTGAAAATTATATATAAAAAACTTTTGAGATAATTGTAACAATTTACGTTGATAATTGTCTTGTAGTAACAAGACGAAATATCCGTTAAAATAAAATAAAAAATGTCATCATCAATCAAACTTCTCGTATTTATTTTTATTTTGAAGTTATATACCGAATTAATATATAAGACTAATTAAGCAAGAACATATTTGTTAATATCGATCTGCTTGTGCTAAGGCATTTGGCATTGTTTAACTTGATGTCAATTGAGCTTGCTGCAATTTTTGGTCATATAAATTGGCAAAACAGTAACAGCTAGTGGATTTCAATAATCAGTTTCTTCACTAAAAAACAATTAATCTGTAAGAATCTTGCTACTAGATCACAGAAATGTTACACGAAAAAACTTTGGAAATGAATACAAGTAATTTGGAAACTATGAATTTTAAGAAAAGTAATAAGCAGAGAAATATATCACCTAGCAGTCATAATATGTATTGTAAAGAATCAAATAACAACAACATGATCAACACTAACATTTTATTCCAATACATGGAAAAAGAGTTTGGCAGTACTTTTAAGCTCTATCATGTGTTCAGGTAGTGGCATAAAAAGACACCCTAGTCATTAAAGTTACTGCAAAAAAACTTTCATAACAAAAGAACCATACAGTATGTAAATTCTCTTGCAATTCTGCCTCAAACCGCTGATGGTGATTTATATTTAATGTGGTTTGTGGTCAATGGTTTTCAGGATGGACCAGGTTTCCAGTGTTTAGCTCCCATTGCTACAAAAAGTTTTATGAAATGTCAAACTAACTAGACAATGGGGGGATATTGAACTTATAACCTCAAGTAGAGGAGATGATTTAAACGCTCTACCGACAGAGCTGCACTAAATCCATCATCTTTTAAAAAACTTATAGGAACACGACCTTATATTTGCTGCAATGATTTCCACAACATAGCTTAGTACACCTTTTTTGCTCGGCATTCATACTCTTTTTAGAAAGATTGCAGTTCCCGAGCATCTATACATTTGTTAGACTATATGCAAAACGGAATAACCTTTTGCATTGATTATAATGTTGTTAGAAACAGCATCCATACTTTTACTAACAGCGCATGAAACCACCACAGCATTGACGCAATTCTTATATTGATTTTTACCACACAGTGTTCTGTTAAAGACACAGAAGACGTATATTGGTTCCATGGTTACAGAACTCTCATGCACACATTCGCTAAAATTTTCAAGAGGGGAAAGCAAATACACAGTTTGTGCTTGCTTATCTTTTACATAAAGTAAAAGAACGTTTTAGTCCAAAGTAAAAATCTGCATAACTTTTTAAACAGTTGTGTGAAAGTTTAACAAACATTTAAGAAGTTTCCTCAAATAATTATTTTTTAACGTTGTAAAAATAAGAAATATAAAAACATTTATATATATGCAAATAGTAATGAATGGAAACATTTAAGAAGTTTCCTCAAATAATGATTTTTTAATGCTGGAAATATATAAATAAAAAAACCCATCTATTTATGCATGCAGATAGTAATGAATGGAAACTCGTTGTTCTTAATTAAACAATTTTTTTAAACAAAAAAATCCTAGTTGGTACACATTGCATTTTTGCTGTTTTTTAGGCTGAATTAAAAAGAAAAAGATTTATGTGGAGTATTTGTTCCACTAGTACTAGTGCCTTTATACCATTGGTTATAACTGTGTGCCGTTTTCATGAATACAAATAGGTCCAGAATCAATTTTTAAAAGCCAATTGCTCTTTCCAAGTGCAAGTTTCAGGAATTTCATAAAGTTTCTTAATTGACGGTATTTTTTGAGCTTGATGATTTGTTGATTATATTTTCAGCCTGAACACATATGTATTGGTTTTGACGCACAATTAAACACTTGCAACACTGACACTGGTCCATTGTGGCCAAAAAGTAGCGATGTATGTCACTTACTAACTGCACATGCTTGTTGATTCTTTTTTCCTTATTGCTTTATAAAAATCCAAACAATGTTTTCAATTCTGTTGACATAGTCACAAAAAGACAAATGGAAATAAACAGACTTCGTAGACTACACATTCATTGAGAAAATTGTATTACATCCAGACTATTAGAGAACTCCATTCCAATTAAATTTTAACAAAGTTTTGTGATATATAGTATGATTTTCATTAAGTATATGCGGGAATATTGGAATACCATGCTTGACTCTGTACAGTTAATCAGTTAAAGCTAAGATGTTAATGGATAACAATATAGAACCACTGAATTATGTTTCACATGAATTAAATTCCATGTGGCATATTTTTGTGTGGATGTCACATCGTCTGTAATTAGTTTGCAGATATATTTTGAGCTGACTAATTAATGTGAATAACTGTTTTTTGTAGACAGACTTACTTCAAATATCTCAAGTGGACTTAATTTGACAATTTTTTTTTAAACAACAATACCATGAATTTTACCCATGCTAAACATAATTCACGGAATATAAACACTGTGATCAGTAGGAAACGCATGTTTGGCCAATGTAGCTTTGATACACAAAGAAATATTGACATAAATTCTGCATTTTTTTCTTAAAAAAAACAAAAAAATGTTTCCTGATTTTTAAAATGTATGTTGGGTTTATAGTTAACGGACTAGTTTTTATGTGTCTTGAGCCATCGTGACAACTTTTTGCCAAATAGAAAATGTTAGGTGGCTAATCCTGCTGGAAAAGGTTTTAATATGGTGTAGTTATTTCGTGCTTTTTTCACCGCTACTTGCGAGATTTTAAAATATATATTCAGGTAGGGAAAAGTACATCTGAATAAAGCGCTCCGCTATGATGTGTGACATGGTTTAAGTGATCCAACTGGCATACAATGTCTTATAAATAACTCAATTTTATTTGAATCGCACTTGAAGAAAACTTCTTTCTATAACAACTCAACAGAGTTTAGTATAACGTATATCTGCACTAATCACTCAATGAGATGAATGGCAGGGTTTAACTGCACTTTAACGCTCAAACTGTCTTTCAACATAGACATTAAGGTCAACAAACCCATACTCATCGAAAAGGATTGGAATGAGTACTAGTACAGGGAGCTGTTACAATTGAGGCATGAGCCATCTAACGAGGTGGACGGAAATGCAATAGCAATAATAAGAACTGATTCTTTACAAAACGAAAGCATTGTTGGACACATGCCACAAAACAAATAAAAAATATGTTTCATGTTCTTGAAAGTCCTGAACAGTTCGATTACAGTAATGAATGGAAACATTTAAGAAGTTTCCTCAAATAATGATTTTTTAATGCTGGAAATATATAAATAAAAAAACCCATCTATTTATGCATGCAGATAGTAATGAATGGAAACTCGTTGTTCTTAATTAAACAATTTTTTTAAACAAAAAAATCCTAGTTGGTACACATTGCATTTTTGCTGTTTTTTAGGCTGAATTAAAAAGAAAAAGATTTATGTGGAGTATTTGTTCCACTAGTACTAGTGCCTTTATACCATTGGTTATAACTGTGTGCCGTTTTCATGAATACAAATAGGTCCAGAATCAATTTTTAAAAGCCAATTGCTCTTTCCAAGTGCAAGTTTCAGGAATTTCATAAAGTTTCTTAATTGACGGTATTTTTTGAGCTTGATGATTTGTTGATTATATTTTCAGCCTGAACACATATGTATTGGTTTTGACGCACAATTAAACACTTGCAACACTGACACTGGTCCATTGTGGCCAAAAAGTAGCGATGTATGTCACTTACTAACTGCACATGCTTGTTGATTCTTTTTTCCTTATTGCTTTATAAAAATCCAAACAATGTTTTCAATTCTGTTGACATAGTCACAAAAAGACAAATGGAAATAAACAGACTTCGTAGACTACACATTCATTGAGAAAATTGTATTACATCCAGACTATTAGAGAACTCCATTCCAATTAAATTTTAACAAAGTTTTGTGATATATAGTATGATTTTCATTAAGTATATGCGGGAATATTGGAATACCATGCTTGACTCTGTACAGTTAATCAGTTAAAGCTAAGATGTTAATGGATAACAATATAGAACCACTGAATTATGTTTCACATGAATTAAATTCCATGTGGCATATTTTTGTGTGGATGTCACATCGTCTGTAATTAGTTTGCAGATATATTTTGAGCTGACTAATTAATGTGAATAACTGTTTTTTGTAGACAGACTTACTTCAAATATCTCAAGTGGACTTAATTTGACAATTTTTTTTTAAACAACAATACCATGAATTTTACCCATGCTAAACATAATTCACGGAATATAAACACTGTGATCAGTAGGAAACGCATGTTTGGCCAATGTAGCTTTGATACACAAAGAAATATTGACATAAATTCTGCATTTTTTTCTTAAAAAAAACAAAAAAATGTTTCCTGATTTTTAAAATGTATGTTGGGTTTATAGTTAACGGACTAGTTTTTATGTGTCTTGAGCCATCGTGACAACTTTTTGCCAAATAGAAAATGTTAGGTGGCTAATCCTGCTGGAAAAGGTTTTAATATGGTGTAGTTATTTCGTGCTTTTTTCACCGCTACTTGCGAGATTTTAAAATATATATTCAGGTAGGGAAAAGTACATCTGAATAAAGCGCTCCGCTATGATGTGTGACATGGTTTAAGTGATCCAACTGGCATACAATGTCTTATAAATAACTCAATTTTATTTGAATCGCACTTGAAGAAAACTTCTTTCTATAACAACTCAACAGAGTTTAGTATAACGTATATCTGCACTAATCACTCAATGAGATGAATGGCAGGGTTTAACTGCACTTTAACGCTCAAACTGTCTTTCAACATAGACATTAAGGTCAACAAACCCATACTCATCGAAAAGGATTGGAATGAGTACTAGTACAGGGAGCTGTTACAATTGAGGCATGAGCCATCTAACGAGGTGGACGGAAATGCAATAGCAATAATAAGAACTGATTCTTTACAAAACGAAAGCATTGTTGGACACATGCCACAAAACAAATAAAAAATATGTTTCATGTTCTTGAAAGTCCTGAACAGTTCGATTACAGCTTAGGTTTGTGGAAAGAGAGTTAATCGTGGAAGTGGATATGGTCCGGAAATACCAGTTGTGTATAAGTTTTATGGACAACAAAAATTGATTGACTGGTTTGCGAAGAAAATTGAGACTGTAAAAGCAGACTTTTCCTGTAAAGTTTCAAAGTGTTTAAAATAGATATTTAAAATTAAATGCTGATCCCTAATTTTTTGGATTGTACGCTAATTGGATAGAAAAAAAGCCTATAGTTGCCATTTTGTGCAAAAAAATTTGTCCGCTCATCAGAGTGTCCGTTAATTAAGTGTCCGCTAATTAGAACGTTTTTTATAAGACTTTGACCAGAAAACGGCAGGTGCATGGACAAAGTGTCCGCTAATTGAAGAGAATACTGTATACATTTATTTTCAGCAGCGTTTTAAGCTCTACTCAATAAAGGCGACGGGGAAACAAATTCCAAAAAAATTTTTTTTGTGTATTCACTAAGTAGATTTTTCTACGGGCCTTATGGACTAGTGTAGGTGCTTACACGATTTCAACTGAGTTAACTATTTTTACTCGCTAAACAATAAAATTACAAGACGAAATTTAAGCAACAAATTACACATGTAAGATGACATAAAATATAATAAGAAATAAACACTCACTAGAAATATAGTGGCGTAAGCCAAGCCAACTACAAGTGAGAGAAAACAACTAAAACAGATGCTGAGATACAGGACAACTCCTGTGATGTATGAAAGAAAAATTTCACTCAACAGCGAATTTATTACAAAAATGTATGTTCGACTCTGTCATTACATGTTGAAGACTGAATGCGCAGAAAAAAGATGTGCAAGATGTGCAGAAAATTTAACTAAAAATAGTACCAAAATTACAATTATTCTCTTTACATAATTAACACGGGACATTACATCACAACACAAAACTAACAAAATGCATCTTGTTCTCCACCGCAGAGCGTCTCTACAGCAGAGCACATACGCGACACCATAAGGACAATACAAATGACGTATCAAAATAAATGTCAATACGGCCGGAAATTCATGTAGACTGTTGTTTTGCGAGCTACTACGTACCGGCACCCTAAGCAACGTTCATTTACACATATGCGCGAAGAAAGACTGAACTTTCATTGTTTTCAGAAACTTTTATTAGAATTAGAACTTTAAAAATATAAAGATATAATTATCACATTAATATGTTATCTTAAAATAACTCTAGTTATCTTACAATCAGGACATTAATGTGAGTATCCACGCATTCCAAAATTACATTAATAGAGTTATCCTAAGGTAGCACTTGTTATCTTAAAATAACTGTATTAATGTGACTTTTGAATGCCGTAGAGCTGAGCCGAAACCAAACCATCGCGCTATCGCAATTAAAAAAAGTATTAAAATTAAAAACTTAAATTTAGAGTTAAAAACTCTAATTTAGTATTTTTCAGAAAAAATAACTTTTCTTTTTTATTTCCAGATCTCCTTCCTGGTTATTTCTTGAAGTTGGATATGTCAGGTTAACAATAACACATTTTGAAGAGGTTTTTCTGTTTGTGTAAAATTTTTCTGACGCTATACGTTAATTATTTACTAAGGGTAATCAATTTCATTGTAGCGCGCTCTCAAAATGAGCCCTAAAAGAAAGCCAGCCCTTAGCAAAGTAATGGCTATAAATATATCATAAGTTATTAAATGTTTCAATCCAAATATTTAATCATTACGGTTCTTGACATTCCTTTACATTTCGGGGATCGTGTGCGCGGGGTTGATGATGGATTACAGGGCTATGTTACGGTAATCCCCTAAAAATAAGTTAATAAAAAGGGAGAAGAAAAACGCGAATGGTCTTAAAAAGATCCTGAATCTAAACGTAGATCTTGATAAACGTAGGTCTCTTTTAATATGTTTCTTTGTGAACTAAAGAATCTCAGTATAGTAGTCTCAAAGGCTCTTTATAGGAGAACAGAGGTTTCTACTGTCACATGTATGTTATCAATTTATTATGTATAAATATGCCTCAGGGCAACATATCAAAGTTTCCAATAATCTGTTAGGTTTACTGAATTTTGTTTAATCTGACCTACATACTAACTATGAGTATAGCCAAACGCAACTATGACATCATAACCATTGAAATTTTAAATTGCTTCTAGTCAACATTAGAGTAAAAATAAATAATAAAAACATGTCTGTCATGTCACATCATACTTCATTTTAAGTGAAGAAAATAAAAAAAAAGTTTGACCTTTGTTTCCCATTACCGCGAACGTTTATGTCTGTTTTATAAAAATAATGTTTTATTTGAGTAAAAAATTTTGGAATGAATTTCTCTACAAATTGTCATTTTGCTCGATATTCAACAAATTATAAAGTGTAACCTTTTGGAGTATGGCATTGAAAAATAGGTGCAAATTACACTCGTTTTTCCGTAGTGTATTTCGTGCACATTAACCAATCACAGAAAACTTAACCACATAAAAATATAAAAACCATTTCCGTTAAGGTGGATTTCCACTTAAAATCAAACAAATCGGAAAGGAGCAATAAAAATACTGAAATTTGATTAAATATCTGCTAATTATTTTGTTTTTAAAATTTTTTGTTCCTGAAAGTTGACTGGCTTTAAACCTTTCTGCTTTCTTAGCATTGAAATAAGCCGCTCGGCCGCTATTCGTTTGCAGGCTTAATTTTGTTTTAAAAAGATTTAATCTTTGACGTCAGTTAACTAGAGAATTGATATTAAAACCGTCTGAACTGACTTGAACAACGCTCAATCAATAGTCATGACTATGCCAAACCTACAATCTTGGGCGGCGTTTCTGGTTATAAAACATGGTGGAGGTAGGACCAGCTCATACATGTTGTTAACATTTTTGAAAGTACGGAGAGAAAAAGATATTTTTATATTCCCATTTTTTGCTAAAATTGACCCAGTCCCAAGTCATTCAACGCACAAAACGCCTCAGATTATTCTGGAGCCTGTTAACAATACAGTTGATAACTCCAGCATTCATTATATCAAATCACTTTCTCCAGTCTCTTGAACTTTCGTTAATACTTCATAGAGAAAGACATAAACAGAAAAATAACTGATACAAATATAATCTGATTTCTAACATATATACATTGTGCTTTTAAACAATTTTAGCAGAGCTACACATCAGTCCAGAACCTTTAGGACTGTGAAATATTTCTGCCAAGTAATTGTAAAAAATGTTAAGTAAAATAAAAAAAATAATAAAGCTATGTAAATAAGCAAAATAGAAAGAAAACAAAACACTTCAACACTACCAAAACAAAAGTAAGTACAAATAAAAAAGATATCGTTCTAAATTTTAAACACTTTCTGGACAAAGTAGTGATTTTATATATGTCCTTTTTACTTTTCGACCAATAACAGCCTTGACAAATTGTGCACTTAATAAAGTTCAGCATAATGTAATATATATCTACGATATCTCCAAAATTACATAAGATGTAAACTACATTTATTAAAACGTTTAAAAACGTATTTTTCCGAATCATGCTACTAGACACAAAAAGTTATTAAACAGAACAAAGATGCACGACATTTCATAGTTTGTTACCACTTGCTATTTTAATATTACGCAGTAAAAAAAAGGAGGTAATTCAGCACGTCATTTATCTCATTTTCTTTTCCGCTTCCCTTCCACCCTCTCATTAGCGCTCAGGCTGTCAAATAGTATAACGCTTTCTAAACGTAAGTATAATACAGCTAGTTATTTATATACTAGTTTATACTTCATGCATCGAGTGTAGATTATGAACGATTAGTTAGTGAAACACTCTAGTTCTATGAAACATCGCCTAAAAATTTTCTAAAGAGATTCTATTTCGTCGGAATTTTTTTTATACGCCGGTTTTTAAAAATTGGTGTATTGGTATTTTTTTGTTTCATTTAAAATGTTTTATCTGCAACATTTTTTAAAAAATTAGGGTGATAAGAATGCACGAAAAAAACTTCGATATTTCGACTAACAAGAACACCGTCAAGGAATTTTAGAGCCAGTATTAAACACTGCAGGACCTCTGAGGCAAGTTATATATATCCTAACATGGGGAGCAATGATTAGTGCATATTATAGTATCAGGATACGAAATTGTAGGAATCCCGCAATCCCCCCTTGCCTCTGCATTCCACCACGCCACACGCAGATCGATATTAAAAATTCCCAATTAGAAATATTGTCGTCCCAAAGTTTACAAAATTAAAGATAATCTTAGAAGCTCAAAAATAAACAACTTAGCTTTGGTCTAATTTAGGTAACACAGTAGTGTTCATCTTATTGGCGTATAGATATTTGAAAATATAAAAAATCAAACAAAAACAATAGGGATAATACTAATAATTTGTCAAACTACAGAGTACCACTGTTTATTCAACATGCTGTCGTCGGGTGTTTAAAGTAGCCTCTTTGCAACGGTTGTTGGTTTTCGACTAGTGACTTACACGAAAGTCAAGCTAATGGCGGGGGAAAGTGTATGATCACTGAGGACAAAAACAACAAACTTAAATCATCTTAAATATCACACTGGACATCCAAATATAACTACAAATGACAGGAAAGTTCCATATATAGCTTCATTACCCAGGTAAAAGGGCGGCATGTCATTGGTTACAACTTACGGCATAGCGGGCAATAGCAACCGTGTTTAAAGTTTTAATAATCCATATAACAACGTCATTAACCCTATAATAACTGTTTATGAGAGCAATACCGGAGAATATTGACCGACGTCAAAGTATTGCCCAAGCTTGCGAAGGCAATACGCGACAGAGGTCAATATTCGAAGGTATTGCCCGAAATAAACAGTTATTATATGGATTATTATCCGGCTACTGCATTTTGCGACAAAAATATAACATTATAAGCAAGATGTAGAAATCATGTCTTTATAGAAACTATTCCCATTTGGAACGTACATTCGAACTAAAAATATATTTTTTTTAAATCGAATATCGTGTAAACATTACAGGTTTCATTGTGTAGCTACAACATAGAATTCTTTAAAAGATAGAAGTAAGTTTTACTTCTGTTTCGCTTTTTTGTTTACCTTTTTTCGTGCTTATTTACATTTAATGCTACCATATTTAAACTTTAAACATGGTTGCTATGGTGGCGGGCAATACCATGAAATATTGCCCGCTATGATGTAAGTTCTAACCAATCACATTGGGCGATTTTTGGAAATATTGATGCCGCCCTTTTACCCGGGTAATAATTTCAAATATCCCAGTTAACACGGACTATTATTACAACTTCATGGTTTTCTCTACGACTGCGAGATATACTAGGGACCTTACACAACTGAAGTATTTTAGCCGATATATTTTCTTTCAAAATTATCACATTCTCATAATTTTTTAAGAAAAAGGAATTTCAGCAGAGGTAAATTACTCACTTCTTTTTCCGCTATCGCCGCCTAAAACAAAATTAACTTTAGTAGCTAGTAGCATATTTAAAAAAAGACGGATGTGGCCTCCTTTTACAACCATATATACGCCAATTCTGGAGGCATTTTAGAGTATTACTTAAAGTTTTAATTTGCTAGTAAATATACACATTACACACTCAGAAAGAAATAATAAATCGTGAATTTAAACCCTAGAAAAACAAAACAAAACAAGGAAGAGCCAACAAGGCACTCGCTAACTACCTATCAATTTTCTTTAATTTTGGAACCTTAATTAGCAGAAAAAATTATTTATGTTAAAATATTCATGTAAAGTATAGGCTAAAGTACGATTGTTAAGAACTGCACGCATAAAGATTTTTTAATAGAGAACCTAATGGGTTTTTGTTGACGAGGTAATTGGGGGAACCGAGTAAAGGGTGTTTGAAGAAGGTTTGTATAAATCTGTTGCTTGGAGCCAGCTTAATTTACAACTATTGGATGTTTGTTAGCTAGGCTAATTCAAAATCAAACAAAAATCCCTTTTGATCCCTATAGCTAGGTAGCCGAAATACTATAATTATTACAGTTGAAATTTGTATATTAGCGAAAAAGCATTCTCGTCCCCAGAGCTCTTTGAGATAAACCTCAAAGGTAGCCCTGGCGTGATGGATTCTGATTGGCCTATTATAGGAGTTTTATGTTTTTCCGTGAAAGATTGTATTTAGCATTTAAAAATGTAAACAAAGATGGCGGTGGGAGGGACGAAGGATCGAAATATGCTCCCTTTGATTATGTCTTGACTGAATTTAGAGCAGATATCAAGGGCTGGCTATAATAATACGGAGACCGTGTGTCACAGGCGGCATATGCATGTTATGTGAGTGGCTTTCAGCATCGCTACTCATACTTCATTCGAACGATACCTCAAATGGAAGATTACCTCCAACCAATTGAAGATATTTTGAGATATCAATTTATACCAGCCATCACTGGTGGGAAAGTCATAAACGACACAGAAAGAGATCTTCTGTCCCTCCCGCCTCGGATGGGCGGACTTGGTCTTAAAAATGTCTGTGAAATTGCACCGATCGAGCACGAGAATTCAAAGCAGTTTACATTTAAACTTCAGAATCAGATACTTGGCACCACTGAAAATGGGGAAATAAAATCAATTGCAATGATTAAAAGTGAGAAGAACCAACGAAATAAAGAGAAACTGGTGCGAGTCAGAGCCGAGTTGAATGAAGATCAAAAGAAAAAGAACGACTCCAATTGCCTAGTCGGTTCTTCAATCTGGTTAACAAATCTTCCAATCAAAGAGCTTGCGTACGATCTCAACAAAGAGCAGTTCCAGGATGCGCTGCGTATTCGATATAACTGGACCCTACCTCGATTACCCACTGAATGTATCTGTGGAAGCAGTTTTGATGTTTCACATGCGCTGTCCTGTAAGAAAGGAGGGTTTGTGACATTAAGATATAATGAGATTCGCCACATAACAGCAAAGCTAATTGATGAGGTATGTGTCAATGTTCGAAGCGAACCAAGCTTGATGGCTCTAGATGGCGAGCAGTTTCAATATCGTACTGCCAATCGCAGCAGAGAAGCACGTTTGGACATCAGTGCTACTGGGTTCTGGACTCCTGGGCAAAGAGCATTTTTCGATATAAGGGTCTTTGACCTAAGTGCTCGAAGATACAGGGGTCTGGAGCTCAGCAAGTGCTTCAAAAGGAATGAAGATGAAAAGAAACGCCATTATAGCGAGCGAATAAACACCGTAGAATATGGGACCTTCAGTCCCCTTGTCTTCTCAACAAATGGAGGAATGGGTCGTGAGTGTGGAGCGTTTTACAAAATACTATCAGAGATGATTGCTGAAAAGCGGGATGTCACAGTTCAACAATCGACCAACTTCATAAGGTCGAAGATCTCATTCAGTTTGTTAAGATCAACTTTACTATGCATCAGAGGCGCACGCTCATTGTGGGGTAGGGAACCTGCAACAATCAATGACATTGAACTCTCCAATTCCCTTTCAAGGATTGTAGGCAGCGATTAATCAATAATCTATTCTGTGAAGAGATTTTAAAATTCAAAAACAATCAAAACACTCGAACAATCAGATTAAATAGACAGTAGTACAGTATTAAAAAAAAAAAAAAAAATGTTGCTAAGGTATAAAAAAAAAAAAAAAAAAAAAAAAAAAAGACTGTGTGTGTGTGTGTGTGTGTGTGTGTGTCTGTAACAGGCAAAGTGGATGTGTTCATTTTCCTTTGATGTCGTCGAAAAAGTTGTCTGAAAACCTAAATTTTCTGACGTTACGGCGCGACGTCAATAATACTACTTTAAATACTAAAAGAACAAATTTTTGTACAATTAGACTGTGAGCTGAAGTTGGATTTTTTTTATATTTTGTTTTATAAACTTTTTTTAAGCTTTAAACTAACTGTAAGTAATGTAATTACGGGAATAAATATTTGGTGATGATAAAAAATTACTGAATGTTCAGACTGAAACTGTTTAACTTTTGTGAGGGAGGACCATATGCAAGTATATATACTAAAAATAATAATTTGATATTTTACACTTTCCAAGTTGTATTTTTGTATGCACTTAAATGACTGCTTTTTCTGAGTTGAATTTGATGGGTTTCATATCAATTTTGTGGAAGATTTTATGGGTGAAAACAATATAAAACATGCCAATTGAACTGATTTTTGTTCATATTTTGATTTGCTCCTCATAAACCTTTGTGTTCTACATTTATTGTAAACTTTTGTGAGGAAGGACCATATTTTTATATACAATGTTTTCAAAATAATGATTTTTGTTGATTTGAAATTTACTCCTTGCTCATTGCTTTTTCGACATTTCAGTTTAAAATGTTTGGTAAAGTCAGTACAGATCATGAGACAAAAAAATTGTTTTGTTAACCGGTTAATTTTTACATTTTGTGCTTATTTTTGCGGGAGAGGATGGTATGCAACCGAATAAATGATTTTTCAAAGTTTAACTTTTTGTTTTTTGGTGTTTTGGGTTTGTTTAAGTTTGGCTTTTTTATGTTGTTCAGGTTGTATTGTTGTATAAGCATTCAGGGAAAAGACAATGTTTAAAATGCATAAAGAACTTATTTCATAGATCTGTGCTTACTGTTGCAAGCCTTTCTTTTCGACATTTCAGATTAAAATATTGAAGGTTTTCAACATAATCACATAATAAGATGTATACATATTTGAGATGTGTTATTTCTGACATTATTATTATTGTTGTCGTAACTGTCTGGGTTGTGACTGTCAATGTTGTAACTTTCTACTAACTAGATTTTACACCTTGCACGGTGTTGTTTTTCATATTTTGTCTGAAGTTTTGTTGGGAGGATTTCATGCGATTTGACATTTGATAGTTTGTGTTAGATTTTAAGAACTTTTTTGTTAAATTATGACGTATATACTTTCTTTTTATGCATTTTCAGATTATTTTTTTTAGTAAAAGGCATATTCAATATACTGAAATATTTGCTGATGTCATCAAAATTCAAATGCAGAACTTTTCAATTGTTTTTCTGCCTAAGTGGATTTTTCCACGGGCCTAATCGACTAGTCTATATATTAATAAGCCAGTTCCGTGTGTCTGTAACAAGCAAAGTTGATATCGTCATTTTCCTTTGATGTCGCCGAAAAAAATCTTTGATGTTGCCGAAAAAAATATGTCTTCTTTGTCGTGAAAAGCCGCGAGTTTTGTGTGGTTTGTTAAATGAAGTTCTAGCACAAAGTAACGGAAATTGTGTTTGCAAAAAAGATGGCTGTCCTTTTTAAGCATTTGTCTTCCCTTGCCTTCAAAATAAATCTTTACAAAAGCATTTAAAAAGGGGCATGGTTTATAAATGAAGTATAGAAAGGTTTCTGTAAGGTTTGTTTATGTTTTTTTCAGTTTTGATGATATTATTGATGCGAGACATGTTTGTTAGCTAGCATCAACCACACCAACAACAACTAGCTAGGTAGCTAGGAATTTATAAATATGTAGCCATGTTGTTTATACCTAGCTAAGTCTCCAGTTTATATTTAGGTGACCAGCTATTACCTGCTGTAGCTACCTTATGTTAGCTTCAGTTTTATGTTGCTTTTTACATGTAAGCTAATCTTAGTGGTCTTTGCTAAGAATGTGACTGTAACGTATTTTAATTGACATTTTAAGCTTAAATTAACAAGCCACAACAACTTTTAAAAAAGTATTACATAATATTTAAGAAGAGTTTAAGGACTGTTTTTAAGCAAATAATGTATTTTTCACAATTTGTGTATGCAAATAATGTATTTTTCACATTTTGTGTAACTAAACTTATATACATCGGTTACATGCAATATGACGAAACGATTTTTATTTAACATGTAGTAATTCTGGTACCTTAAGTGTAGTGATTTTTGTTGTTCTAGATGTTCTAACTAAAATGTTTTTGTTTATGGCATTGTGTCTCAATTAAGAAAAGTTTCAACTTTTTTGAGGGAGTACAACACCGAGAAAACTTGTGTTTTTTTTATATTTTGTATAAATTCTTACCGGGCAGGACTCTGTACAACGTACCGAAATGACTGATCCCTCTCTATTTATAAATTTGATGCGTTCCAAATCACAGTTTTTTGAAATTTTGGGTAATATTTAATGAGTACAAGATGCAAATACTGATTTTAGTTGAATCAGAAGTATTTCCTACAACCATTCTTTTTTTACACTTTTGTGGAGAAAAAGTGTACGCAATATCATCAGAATAACTGATTTTGTTGCAAACTGTTTTTCTTTTTCAAATTTTGGATTGAAATATTGTTATAAAGGGCATATATCAATAGACATATATATACCAAAATAGTTAAATTCTGCAAACTTTGATTTTGTCGTTCACCTCTCATCTTTTATATTTTGATTAAACTTTTGAGGAAAAACAAAATACAAATTCTAAATAATTCCTATGAATTATTTAGAATTTGTATTTTGTGTTGCAAATTTAGTGCAAAAATTTAACTGTTGTGAGGGAGGACCATATGCAATTATATATACTAAAAATAATAATTTGATATTCTACAAGTTGTATTTTTGTATGCACTTAAATGACTGCTTTTTCTGAGTTGAATTTGATGGGTTTCATATCAATTTTGTGGAAGATTTTATGGCTGAAGACAATATAGAACATGCCAATTGAACTGATTTTTGTTCATATTTTGATTTGCTCCTCATAAACCTTTGTGTTCTACATTTATTGTAAACTTTTGTGAGGAAGGACCATATATATATACAATGTTTTCAAAATAATGATTTTTGTTGATTTGAAATTTACTACTTGCATATTGCTTTTTCGACATTTCAGGTTAAAATGTTTGGTAAAGTCAGTACGGATCATTAGACAAAAAATTGTTTTGTTAACCGGTTAATTTTTACATTTTGTGCATATTTTTGCGGGAGAGGATGGTATGCAACCGAATAAATGATTTTTCAAAGTTTAACTTTTTGTTTTTAGGTGTTTTGTGTTTGTTTAAGTTTGGCTTTTTGATATTGTTCAGGTTGTATTGTTGTATAAGCATTTAGGGAAAAGACAATGTTTAAAATGCGTAAAGAACTTATTTCATAGATCTGTGCTTACTGTTGCAAGCCTTTCTTTTGGACACTTCAGATTAAAATATTGAAGGTTTTCAACATAATCACATAATAAGATGTATACATATTTGAGATATGTGTTATTTCTGACATTATTATTATTGTTGTCGTAACTGTCTGGGTTGTGACTGTCAATGTTGTAACTTTCTACTAACTAGATTTTACACCTTGCACGCCGTTGTTTTTCATATTTTGTCTGAAGTTTTGTTGGGAGGATTTCATGCGATTTGACATTTGATATTTTGTGTTAGATTTTAAGAACTTTTTTGTTAAATTATGACTTATATACTTTCTTTTTATGCATTTTCAGATTATTTTTTTTAGTAAAAGGCATATTCAATATACTGAAATATTTGCTGATGTCATCAAAATTCAAATGACAGAACTTTTCAATTGTTTTTCTGCCTAAGTGGATTTTTCCACGGGCCTAATCGACTAGTCTCTTATAATAATACGGAGAGTGTGTCTGTTTGTGTGTCTGTAACAGGCAAAGTGGATGTCTTCATTTTCCTTTGATGTTGCCGAAAAATGCATGTCTAATATGTTAAATTTTCTGACGTTACGACGCGACGAAAATAACACTACTTTAACGTCAATATCCTATATTAAATTAATGAAGCCATTACAGTGCACCTAAAACTTTGAAGCCAAATAACCTGGAAACGAGGTGGTGACGTCAATGATTTTTCACCGCGTGGGTAACTAGGGACCACCTAGGACCAATTTGGGTAATTTTCCCACACCTTGGTCCCCGAATCCGTTTCGGAATGGACGGGTTGATGACGTCATTAAAAAACCTTTAAACCCTAATATCTCTGCAACCGTTTGTCAAAAGTACATGATCCTATACATTTTCTTGCTCAGCGTTTCAAGATCTATACGATGAAAGCAACAGGCATACACATTTCTAAAAAAAAACATTTTGTGTTCTGACATGTCTCTGCTGACGTCATCAAAATTTAAATGACGGTTGTTTTTCTGTGTTATCCTGCCAAAGTGGATTTTTCCACGGGCCTTATCGACTAGTCTATATAATAATACGCCAGTTCTGTCTGTCTGTCTGTCTGTCTGTGACTTTTGCAATATTATTCTTCACAATTTCCTTTAACAAATTCTATAAAACATCGCCTATAAAATTGTTCTGTAATTTACCAAACTTCAACGTTAAAATAGTATTGACGTCAAAGAAAAGTTAATTAAGATTAGTGAAGCCATTACATTGCACTTTTAAATCTAAGGCTAAATAACTTGGAAACGGGTGGAAATAACTGACGTCATCTCCTGCGTGGGTAACTAGGGACTACCTGGGACCAATTTGGGTAAGTTGTCCAAACCTGGGTCACCAAATCCGTTTTGGAATGGACGGGTTAATGACGTCATAAAAAACCTTCAAACCCTAATATCTCTGCAACCGTTTGTCAAAAATACACGATCCTATACATTTTCTTGCTCAGCGTTTCAAGATCTATACGATGAAGGCAACAGGCATACACATTTCTGAAAAAATAAATTTTGTGTTCTGACATGTCTCTGCTGACATCATCAAAATTGAAATGACTGTTGTTTTTCTCTGTTATCCTGCCTAAGTGGATTTTTCCACGGGCCTTATCGACTAGTCTCTTATAATAATAAGAAGTGTATGTGACGGTCATAGTGGATATCCTCATTTTCCTTTAATATCGCCGAAATTTTCTTTGAAGTCGCCGGAAAAATTATGTCTTAAATGTTAAACTTTATGACGTTACGGCGCGAGATCTATACGGTATACAAAACAGGTATACAAATTCCTAAAAATTTTTTTTAAGGTTTTGACGGGTCTTTGCTGACGTCAGCAAAATTTTTAATCCCTGACATCTCCTTAGGCGTTCGTCGAGAACATATTATCCTGTACATTATTTTAACCAGCATTTCCACCTCTACACATAACAAAGAATAAACAAATTTCGCGAATTTTTTTATCTGCACTGCACTGGTGACGTCAGAAGTGGAAACGTTGTCGAAAATTGGAGAAGCTTATCCGCATGCTGCTTTCGCTACCTTCGTACATGGATATTGAATGGATATGTTTGCAACGACTGGGAGAGATTATTACTCTCTCTTCCAGTTAAATATGGAGGATTAGCAATATTTGATCCGTCGAAACGTTGCGACACTGAGTACAGCAATTCTAGGCCCCTGACAAGTAAAATGGTTGAAAAAGTGAAATGTCAAGACGATGTTTATGACGAATTAATAGAGGACGTATTGAAGTAGCGAAAAAATGAAATTAAAACATAAAGAGGAAGACTTGTGAAATGACGTTAACATCAATAAAAAAGTCTTTGACTAGTCAACTAAAAGTCAGAGCGCTCGAGGCTTCTTTGGAAACTGGTGCTTCGAGTTGGTTGAATGCCTTGCCAATTAAAGAACATGGATTCGTTTTGGATAAACAATCATTTTGGGACAGTTTAATTATACGATACTGCATCCTGCTAAAACGATTACCATCCAGATGTGTTTGTGGTGTTTCTTTTACAATTAAACACGCCCTATTCTGTCCAAAAGGTTGTCTCATAACATAACGACACAACAAAATCAGAGACTTCACTGCCGAACTACTTCAAGAATGTTTTAAGGACGTGAGAATAGAGCTCGTATTACAGGAAATCGCTGGTGAACAGTTTTCTTCATCAACCATAACTACTGACGAGACACGAGTAGACGTAGCTGCTAGAGGATTTTAGATCAGAGAGCAAATGGCTTTTTTTGATGTGAAAGTTTTTAGCCCAACGGCCAAAATGCACCTGAACCGTGATCTGAAAGCATGCTACAAAACCAATGAGTCGGCTAAAAAAAGATCGTATAATGCGAGACTCATTACTGTTGATCAAGGATCATTCACTCCCCTAATCTTCACATATTTTGGAGGGATGTCTCGAGAATGTGCTACGTTTTACAACAAACTGTCTTGTTCGATTGCTGAAAAGCGAAATGAATCAGTGAGTATCACGAACAATTGGCTGAGAACTGGATAAAGTTTCAATGTGCTAAGATGACAGCTACTTTGTATTCGTAGATCGAGAGGAGTAAAGTCTGAAGCATCGCTAGTTCGTGACACAGACGTAAACATTGTGCCGTTCAAAAGCAGATTGGTTTGTGAATGAATTGAACTGTGAAATCATTACCAAGTTGCGTGTAATGTCTACTTTTATATGTTTCTTTGTTATCTTTCCACATATAACGTCTATGTACTTTTGTGTTTTTTGTTGTAGACAGGTTGATGAAAAAGAAAATTATACATGATTAAAACAATAAAACAAAACAAAAAAAACTTAAAACTTTGAGCTCAAATAACTTGGAAACGAGGTGGTAACGTCAATGATTTTCATCGTTTGGGTAACTAGGGACCACTTAAGACCAATTTGGGTAAGTTTCCCAAACCTGGGTCCCCAAATCCGTTTTGGAATGAATGGGTTGATGACGTCATTAAAAAACCTTTAAACCCTAATATCTCTGCAACCGTTTGTCAAAAGTATATGATCCTATACATTTTCAGGATCAGCGTTTAAAGATCTATACGATGAAGGAAACAGGTATACATATTTCTGAAATAATTTTTTTTTGGTTTTGAAGTTTAACCTCTACAAAATGGAGGCAACGTGAAACCAACTTTTTTTGTGTGTGTGGATGATGGGTTGCTAAGGTCATCAAAATTCAAACAACGCTTCGGCCCTCCCTTTTAACAACATTCACTGTTAGTATTTGGCTATTCTTTAGATATATATATATATATATATATATATATATATATATATATATATATATATATATATATATATATATATATATATATATATATATATATATATATATATATATATATATATATATATATATATATATATATATATATATATATATATATATATATATATATATATATATATATATATATATATATATATATATATATATATATATATATATATATATATATATATATATATATATATATATATATATATATATATATATATATATATATATATATATATATATATATATATATAGCTATAGCTAACTAAATACTGTCACACTGGCTAAACACTTATTTTCCCATAAAAATATAAATTGGTGTTTTCTACTGACGCTCAACGATAGGCTATTCTATTTTATATCTCGTGGAATAAGACGCGGTGAAAAAACGTGTATTTATAAATGTTGTTAATTAACTATATTTCATCCAACTTTAAGAGTATAAGCTTTTGCAAGTTTCAAGGACTTCGAGTCCTACTTATGTTGGAAATTCTGAAGCAATCTCGCAAAAGTTTATTCCTGAGAATAAATTTATAATCATATCATTTGCATTAAAAGTTCTTTATGTAAGAACTAAAAATTGTGGCAGCAAAAAAATTGTTTGAAAATAAAAATAGTAGAAAATGTTAAAATTTTCATCGAGGTAATCGAGTCAAAAAAAATACCCACATATGGTGGGGTATTTGTCATCACGTGACCAGACAGGTTCAGAGCTACTTTCGAGAGCTCTGGGGACAAGAATGGTGAAAAACGTGATCCGATTAATCTTTAAAAATTTATCAGAATATTTTCAAAAGGACAGGTTAATACTGTGACTAACTTAGTATTACAGTATATTACTGAATACTACAAAGTATTACAGTGTATTACTGAATACTACAAAGTATTACAGTGTATTACTAAATACTACAAGGTATTACAGTATCTTACTGAATACTATAAGGTATTACAGTGTATTACTAAACACGACAAGGTATTACAGTGTATTACTATACACTACAAAGTATTTCAGTGTATTACCGAATACTGCAAGGTATTACAGTGTAATACAAGGTATTACAGTGTGTTACCGGAAACTCCAAAGTATTACAGTGTATTACTGAATACTTCAAAGTATTACAGTGTATTACTGAGTACTACAAGGTATTAGAGTGTAGTATTGAATACTACAAAGTATTACAGTGTATTACTGAATACTACAAGGTATTACAGTGTATTACTGAATACTACAAAGTATTACAGGGTATTACTGAATACTACAAAGTATTACAGTGTAATACTGAATACTACAAGGTATTACAGTGTATTACTGAATACTACAAAGTATTACAGCATATTACCGATTACTACAAGGTATTACAGTGTATTACTGAATACTACAAAGTATTACAGCATATTACCGATTACTACAAGGTATTACAGTGTATTACAAGGTATTACAGTGTATTACCGAATACTACAAAGTATTACAGTGTATTGCTGAATACTACAAGGTATTACAGTGTATTACTGAATACTACAAAGTATTACAGCATGTTACCGAATACTACAAGGTATTGCAGTGTACTACAAGGTATTACAGTGTACTACAAGGTATTACAGTGTATTACCGAATACTACAGAGTATTACAGTGTATTATTGAATACTATTTAGCATTACAGTGTATTACTGAATACTACAAGGTATTACAGTGTACTACTGAATACTGCAAGGTATTACAGTGTATTACCAAATACTACAAGGTATTACAGTGTATAACGGAATACTACATAGTATTACAGTGTATTACAGTGTACTACAAGGTATTACAGTGTATTACCGAGTACTACAACGTATTACAGTGTATTTCTGAATATACTACAAAGTAATACAGTGTAAAATACGGGATATTACTATGTACTACACTGTATTACTGTATATTACAAAGATATTATGCTAGGCAGTAGTATGTATACTAGGCAGTATTATGTATTAACAACATTACGACGTTGATAAATTGCTTAACGTCGTGTGTCGGATGCCGTTGTCGTCTTGGGAAGAATACGACAATATGTCGGATACGACATATTCACAGACTAAATGGATCCTTCCATGAAGTGCTTCCCCTAAAAAGTTCCATTTTTAACGATCACGATAAAATCCAGACCCTGATAATTAAATTGAATCTCGCTTACCAAGGACTAGGAAGTAAAAAATTCTGAATAAATGAGACACGAGTGCATTAATTAAAAATCTGCGAAAATCAAAGATTTTTAAGCAGCCTCCACCAGGGCCATGTTCGTCTCGCCGTCCGATATGCAAAAAGAGACAACATGTCCTGGGATCGAGGTTGATGCTTCATATACGAAGTATTCTATACGGAGTGGGACATGCTTAGTATATGGAATGCGAGATGCTTAGGTATACGGAGTGTGACCAACCTCGTTCCCAGGGCATTTTGCCTTGTTGATAAGTTGATAGTGGCGAAAAGGCCCTGGAACAGGCTGGTCACATGATCGCTTATAATTTAAGATAATTATACCAAAAAAATAATTTATGAACAGTTCTTGCCCTGCAAAAATTTATTTCTGCCCCGCGCAGGAGTTTGATGTAAACAAGAGTACAACAAATATGGCGGTCGATTTATTTTGTGGAGTGGATAAAAATACTAGCTAAGGTTTAGCATTGACTTTAGAGAGGCTAGTTTTTGAGAAATATATTAAAAAAGATACCATTTTTAGTTCAACATGATATGAAGCAAATTTATCTCGATAATTAAATTGATATATATGCAGTGTTTGTCTTTTCCTGCAGAACTACTGGTAGCTAGCTAGTAGAGCGTATACCGTCTAAATTAGGTTAACATTTAACTAATAGTTAGTAGCCACATATATCGATGTTGTTAAAGTCATTACCCTACTTGGATACAAAACTGAATTTTTGAGTTTTTTTATAAATATTGTCATGACAAGCCAGCTGTGTTCTCCTTAAATCTTATGTGGGCAAATTAGCTAAATTATCTGTTACATTTCTGAGAAACATTTTGTTGGCTAAAAATTTTGCAGTTGACTTTCATTGTGACGTGTGTTGTTTTTAATTCCTAAACCTCTTCCGCAAATCAGCAGCAGGCAAAAATTGAAGACAGTAAGCCGTGTGCCAGTCTAAACTTTTTTTTCAGGTAGAGACATATTTTGAAAATGAAATTAAAGTATATATATAACTTGCATATAGTTTAGATTTAGAACACAAACAGTAAAAAAGTTTTTAACCATAATTTGAATTTCTTCACCTAAGGCCTGCATTTTTTTTCCCTGCCGATTTTCTGATTTTTTGGCCATGCACAAGAATCTTTAAAAAATGTAAACATTGGAACTCATGTATATAAGTAGGTAAATATGATGAGCTTATTTGATATATTAACCAGACCCATGGAATGTAAATGAGGCACTTAAATGTAACCAGTATTGTGCTTTTTTTTGCCTTGCCTTTTAAATGAAGAAAAGTCTTATAAATTCGTCATATCACAAATTTTATTCCTATTCACCTATATACTTGAGGATAGATATAAAGAATGATTTTTTATTAGCTATACTTTCTAGGTTTCAGAATTTGAGCAATTTAAATGAGGGTGATAAGGCTTTTGTTACAAAACTTCTAAATCTTGACGAAATATGAACAAACAAGTAAGGTTTTTGAACAAATAATTCTTCTAAGGCCAATAAATGTCCTACTTTTATTTTTGGCCAGTGATTGATTATGCTCCACCAGCATATTTTTACATATCGTGGCCAAGTACAAATGGCATTTTTGGACTTAACACCCTAATAATAATAATAATAATAATAAATATTTAAAGTGGCTAGCCCAGAAAATCACAAAAACCTATAGTTAGTGGATTGTTTCCACTGGGGGCTACTAGAACAAAAAAGAAACAAAAAATGATAAACCTTAGACTGCCTCAGCTCAATCAAACATAGTAACATTTATAATCTGTGAAAATTGAAAAGAAAAAGAATAAAAAACAAAAATTAAAAAATTAAAAAGTGATCTCCATTAGAATTTGCCAAATACTTTAGAGATGGAAGTCTTAAACGAAAGCAGACTTCCATCACAGGTCACTTGGTCTGGAAGATTATTCCACACTTTTGCAGCTCTAAATGGGAAGGCTTTTTTGCCAAATTCCGTGTTGACCAAGGGAAATGTGAACCTGTTTTTTGAAGCTCCTCTTGTTTGATGATTATGACAGTTTTTTGTCAAAAGGAATTTTGAGCGCATGTAATCAGCTTTGAAAACTAATATGGCATCGTTTTTGATGAGTAAATTATTCATTGAATATTCCCTCTCTTTCCCAAGAAAGGTACGGACACATTTTAATCGTTTTTCTAGTTTTCCCAATCTACCTTGGGTGGCACAAGCCCATGCCGAGGAGCAGTAGTTGAAATATGGCATGACAAGTGCATTAATTAAAAGGTTTTTTGTGTGAGGTGTTAAACAGGATGCAATGGTTCTAATTTTAGAATATTTAATTAGTATTTTTCTATTTATGTCATTAATGTGCTTTTCCCATTGCATTTTTTGATCAAATGTTACCCCAAGGTATTTAACTTTTTCGCTCCTCTTCAAAGGAATACCCATATAGTTGATAGTTTTGTTCTCAACTTTTTTTAACTGGCTGTGGTTGCCGAAAAAGATTGTTTCAGTTTTGTCCGTATTAATAGTCATTTTGTTATTATTCAGCCAGAGGTCGACTTGCGAAAGTTCTAACTCGACCTGGGAGACAAGGGTATCCAAGTTTTTATGAGACGAAATAATTATTGTATCATCCGCATATAGATGGTGGTAGTTTGAATTGATGACAGATTTTAAGTCATCAATATACAAAAGAAAGAGCAGGGGCCCCAACACAGATCCCTGCAGCACCCCAAAAGCGTCTTCATGAAGCAGATCTGATCCTGTGTCGTTTACAAGAGTCAGCTGCATTCGGTCCGTTAAGTAGGACTCGAACCAGTCAAAGGCAGCATCTCTGATGCCAAAACACCATAGTTTTTTTAACAAAATTTTATGATCAACAGTGTCAAAAGCTTTTTTAAGGTCAATGAGCACAGCACAAACAAAGTTATGTTGGTCGAGCTCAGTAAGAATAAAATCAGAGACATCGACTACTGCAGTTTCTGTGGAAAAGAGTTTTCGAAATCCGGACTGTCTGTCATTCAGGAAGTTGTGCTCAGAAATAAAATGAGACATTTGCTCATGCACTAACTTTTCAAAAATTTTCATAGGAATTGGCAAAATGGAGATAGGCCGATAATTAGTAGGATCTGTTTTATTGCCACTTTTAAAAATAGGCGAGACCCTTTTAGTCTTCCAACATTTAGGTACATAACCAGTAAATAAAGATTTGTTGAAAAGACTTGATAAAAAAATACTTAAAACTGACGAACCTGCTTTTAACAGTCGTGAACCAATTCCGTCCAAGCCTGTAGCTTTAATTAAATGAGGAATCAGTACAATTTGAATCTGAAAACATATACATTCTTAAAAATTACAAAATAATTTGCCACTTCGGTTAAGCATGAAAATGAAATAAAGTCGAAAGCCATACCGTTATCTGTGTCCGTTTCATTTTCAGTTTGACAAGAAGCATGTACAACAGCTACTTGGGTTTTTGCGTTTGCGCATCTGCTACAGAACACAACGTTTGTGTACATGTACTTCGTACTGACGTATCTTTATATTGGGTTGCACTCGTTTGTGTTTTTGGTATGGCCTGTATTCCAATTGATAATTTGGATTCAACTTCAAATTCAACTTCATTATCGATTAAACATAATTGCTCAGAATCTTCAACCAAGGCTGACTTCACCAACTAATAACGATCGAACGAAGTAATAAAAAGGAATGGGAACGAAGATGATATACTCGAGAAATGTTAAGAACATTCAAGGCTTTGTCAATACCAATAGCAAAATACGAGGAAATTAATTTTCAAGATTAACATTCTGATAAAAAAAACGGATTTGCTTACGTCTTTAGATTGACTTCGTTTGGCTCGCGATGTGGAGGATGTACGTTCCTTAGGGGCAGTCTTATGACAAAAAATTGTCGGCACAGAATTTTGAATCAACCGGCGTTTGCAAGGACGATCTTTATAAAATAATTCATTCTGAAGTTTCCAGCTTGGGTCAAAGCAGGTTTCTTCAAAATGGTCAGAGCATAGAAATACTTTAGCTGGCAGCTTTGTTCTGTTAATTGCGGCAATCCAGGCTTTGCTAACTTCAGGATTCTTAGGCATTAGAAAGAAGCTTTTATCTTTGTTTGACTTAATGTTGTTTTTACAACCGTACGCCGAACAGTAGGCCATACTAACAGCAAGTTTTTCGACCTTTCTCCGTTCAGAGTTGTTTCACAAAAAGAAACAAAAATGTTATTTAGTTTACTTTCTAGGGGAAATTGCGTAATGAAGCGGCCTCTTTTACATTTTGATCTTTAAATTTTATCTTCAGCGAAGCGCCTTTAGCGAATAATAACAGAACCTGTGAAATCTGATAAATTATTTATAACACATTTCCGAATATATGCTACACGGGGGTATTAACTGACTTAAAAAATAATAAACGAAAATAAAATAAGTCAATAAGATTTTTTGTTCCGGTCTATCCTTTAACGGGCTAGCGCGTTTTGTTTTGATTTTCTCACCATTGTGCTACGTCAGGGGAAACATGTGTGTTTAGCCTCTCATTCATGCTGAATTATTCAAACAAAATGGCGATCCAAAGGTGATGCTTCACGAGGGAATTGAAAAAAAGAAAACAACTTACATAAGCGTATTAATATATTATGTTTTAAAAGATGCAGATATTCTTTAGTAACAAGTACATATTAGTTGATATAATAAAACTTATTTTTTTACCGGACAGTCCCTTTAAGTTTTAGTGATCTAATTATTTTTTCGACACTTTTGGTCTCAATACGAGCCCACCGAAAATCGTGTCCGCTAACAGGTGGATTAACATTAGTAGTGTCAGAAGAAAATTTAGAGGCTAGTTTGGCACCAACACTGACAAAAAATGAATTGAATGTGTTGGAAATTTCTTTTGGGTGAGAAGTTTCTGTACCATCGTTTTGGACTACTCGTTTTATCGAGGTAGTATTGCCTGACTTATCAGGAACCAGTTTTTTTATGGTTTTCCAAAGTTGTTTTGGCCGTTTTTGAAAGTCCTGCAAAACGTCATTATAGTACTCGTTTTTGAGTCGATTTTTGAGACCTATTACCTGGTTCCTTTTTTGTTTGAAAGCTTCCCAGTCTATGATGGATTTTGTTTTTGATGCTTTCCGTTTCAAGAAGTCTCTTTCTTTGATGGCTATTATTAATTCATCAGTGACCCATGCCTCAACACGGCCAGAAAATCTATGTGTTTTGAAAGGGGCATGTTTGTCAGCCACTGTTTTAACATTTTTATTCAGTTTCTCACATGCTTTATCAAGGTCATCATAATTATTAAAATATGACCAGTCTAAATTCCTGAGGTCCTTCAGAAAAGCCTCTTCACTGAAGTTCTTGTAGCTACGAACCTTGCATGTTTTAGGTTCAAATTTTGGCCTTTTGAATTTTCTGATCACATAAACTAAATTGTGATCACTGATGCCTAAATCCATGACACCAGTTTTAGAAATACAAGAACTGTTAGAAAGTATCAAGTCTATAAGAGTGCTACTATTTTCAGTAACACGAGTTGGCTCCGTAATATGTTGTTTTAGGAAAAGAGTGGAGCATAATTCCTTTATTTTGGAGGAAAGAGCATATTTTGAAAGCATGTTACAGTTAAAATCTCCCAAGATAAAAACTTCTTTTTCTTTTGGGAACTTGTTAAAACACTGTTTAAAATGAGTACACAGGTTTTCGGTACTCTGCAAATCACTACCTCCAGGTGGCCTGTAAACCCCACACACGTAAATAGGTTTAGTTTTTTTCAGGCACACTTTCACCCATAGTGATTCAACATTTTCGAAGTAAAGGTGTTTCAAAAGGTGGCTATCCAAGTTTTCATTAACAAAAATTAGAACACCCCCACCTCGTCTATTCCGATCATTCCTATAACAAACATAGCCATCAATTTTAACGTCATTGTCAGTGATGGTGTCATCAATTTTGGTTTCACAGATGGAGAATACATCAAGTTTTGTTTGATGTAGCAGAAGTTTAACATAGTCTAGTTTGGATGACAGACCATTAATGTTGAGATGGGCCATTTTTAAGCCCTTCCCATTTCTGATTGCCTCAAAATCAAAGTTTTCATCAATAGTAATATTGATGTTGTCCGGAATTTCGTCACCAAATGACTCCTCATTAGCAAAGGGCAAATTACGAGAAAGACAGGGACTGCAAACGAAAAACAGTTTATCTTCAGGAGTCTTCATAAATTGTTGATATTTTTTATCAGAAATACGCTCACATTTTTTATGAGCCCATAATCCACACTTGTCACAAGAAAGTGCTTTGTGTGTTTTTGCCACAGGTTTTAAGCATGAAGAACAGGGATACTTAACAGGACCTGGGTTGAGGCAGATGTCCCCTGACAAGAGGATTAAAAAATAGAAATACTTGTGCCTGCTTGGCTTAAGTTTTGATAAAGCCATTAATTTTAATTGGAGAGTGAGCTGGCTTTCAGAAACTCTATTGCAGGCATCAAGTGAAGAGATAGAAAAGAAACTCCTATCAAGTCGACTCATTTCGTTGTTGTTGGGTGAGCTACTTTTGAACGAAGGTTTTGTATTGCTCAAAAATACAACGAACACAAAAATCAGTTTTAGCGTAAATGTGGGGTTTCCTACCTGAGTAAAGTTATTTTTAAGTCGTAGAGAGATCATTCTACGGTTATGTGCTCTTCCAAAACTATGTTTGAAGGATCTGAGACAAGCCCATTTCCTTACGATGTTACACAGAAGGAGCAGCAGGAACCCACAACACAGCAAAGCTACCATATTAGATGATAGATGGATAAAAAACTGACTGGGATAAAAACAATTTATTAACAAAAAACAATAATTTAAAAAACCTACAAAACAACAAATTAAAGAAATGAAAAGATATAAATGAGGTAAAGAAGGCAGTACAGTATATAATAAATCAAAAAGGACTTAGCTGTCAAAGCAGGAGCTCTTCAAGCTTTAGTCTTCTTTTTTCTTTCTTCGCCCTGCACGTATATAATAAACCAGCTTTAACTTAACCCATATGACCCATGCTTATATCGTTTAATGATATCAAATATTGTCCCTTTTACAAAATATAATTAAGAACCACATGACAAATGTTTACATTTTAGAACTGGTAGAAATAGAGTTTTTATTCTCGGGTCGGGAAAGTTCCAAAGCGCACGTGTTTTCATCGTTCATAGAAACTTTTTTATCAGAAAAAAATTTATTATATTTATTTTATTTACTGCGACAATCGCCTGGAATTCATTTTCCAAAATCAAAGAAATAAACTTGGTAAGAGACTATTAATTCTTTCTATAAATAAAATGCCCATTTAAAATCGCATTAAATTGTCTTTAAATTTAAAAGCTCAGTAGGAGTACAACGATTTGTTTCATAATATTAATTATTAAACAGCGAATCAGGTGAGTCAAATTAAAACCAACACACGATTTAATTATTTATAGGATTCTCAACACAATTCAAGGCATCATAACCACAAAGAATTAATGAACTTTACTCGACTTCAAGCATTCGAATGCGTCAAGCCTAAAATAAGGGAGCCAATGAGTGAAAAACTTATGCACAGTAAAAGTAACAAGAATTGTGCAAACCCGAAAAGGAACTGGACTGGTTTTCTACAAATCGGCTGAAAGCGTTAAAAGGACTCCAAGTCTAGTTTCTTTAAACAATTTTAAATCATTAATTCATAACCGGCCGTACAATCTATTTGTGAATCCATACGAAATGTTTTTAGATGAACTTGCCAGACTATGTGGAGAGCGGTACTTGTCTGGAGATCACATGATGTATGTCGTAAGGAAATTAAACGAAATGCAGGATGACGTTCTTTGTGTTTATGGGAATTATAACCCGGATCCAAAGAAATGTTTGGAAAGATTTATGAGAAGTAAACAACAGCTTCCAACACGCATTGCATTTCTTTTAAACGTTGGAAGTAATCCACGCAACGGGGAGACTTACATTGGAACCTATGAAAAGCCTGGAAATCACTTTGCAATGGCAATAGTTTCTGACAGAACTACCTGCACATATGGTGATTCGTTGGGTTGGATGACCCCAATTGAATTAAAGGATCTCATTGACCAATACTGCAAAGTTCTTTACGGCGAAGGTGATGTCAACATCGTGGAATGTCACAAGCCACATTCTGGTAATGGTAAACACAAATGCAATACTGGCTGTTCTGTATCTTTTCCTCTTCAGAACGATGGAAACATTTGTGGTGTGATAGCTATCGTAATGCTATCTATAGCTGTTTTGAGACCAGCATATTTCAGAATTTTACCTGGATTCGATAAGAAGTCTGATTCAAAACTTCCCTTCATTTTTCTACGCAATCCAACTAAATACCGTCGGTACTGTTAACCTTTTTTTCAATTTTACTTTTATATACTGGCAAATATCTATTATCTATGTTCTTATCTATGCAATGAAATATTACGTGCAGTTAAATATTGTAGGAAAGGTTTACGCGAATTAATTCGATTTTTTTATTTCTTATTTATTTTAGTTTTATTTCAGTTATCTTCGCTCTGTAATAATGACTTGGTTTAGCTAAGAGAATATCGATGTGTCTTTTGTATTGCCGAATTACGAGGATGATGAAGCAATATCAGACTCAGACTTGGACAGCGAAATTCATCGCGTTGATTTAGGGCCACAGGTAGCCGAGGTGAGTAGTTATATTTTACTAACCATAAAAAAGGCCATCTCTAGATTAAAATTGATCCAAATAAGACCACGCAACAAACAAAATCAAATGGGAATCATTCAATAAGCGATACAAAGAATAAAACTAAAAACGCTGTAAAAAGTAAAACGAAAAACCAAGCGAACCTTAATGAGTACAAATGTCATGTTTGCGGCGTAGCTGCATCAACTCGATTCAACCTAAAACGTCACATTTCTCGGTATCACAAAAAAAGAAGATGTCGCGAAAGCGCAAGACGGAAATTGCATTTGCCTGGAGTGTGGTTATAGGTGTCGATATATTACAGACCTAAGAAAACATTTACACAAGCAACACTTAAAGGTATTCCGAACAGAAAGACTCACTTTTGATGACAATTCTGGTAAAAGATGTTTCTTTAGGTGACTTGTAAATCCTACTTTAGCAATTCGGTATAATGTGTGTAAACATTATTCTTTCCGTAGCATTTCAAACGTGGAAAGATGATACTGAAACATCAAATCATTGCAGTTTTGTTATACTCTCGGGGAAAGTCAAAAACAAACAAAATGAAGCTCAACAGTATTACCAATGTAATCGGTGTGGACAACACAAACCGAACAGAAAAGGAAAAAGACGCGTTAAGATGTCAGGTACGCTATCTTTCATACCTATATTGTGCGTTGGTATTAAACATATAACAATGTTTCCGAAATACTAGGGAAATTCTAAATTCATTGTCCTCTCTTACTGTAGGAACCTGCAAAATAGAAAGAAATTGTACCAGCACAATCAAAGCTACTTTTCACGCTGACGGTAAAGTAACGGCAGACATATGCTGCACCCACTATGGCCATGAAAAAGAACTAGAACATACATGGATACCAAAGTCTAGCAGAAATAGTATTGGATCCAAATTACAACAGGTAAATTATAGCGCCTTTACGCACTAGTGTTTTCCCTTTTCTGGAGTAATATCGCCAAGTTTATGTTTATTATTTACAGGGTGTTAGGCGGGATAAATCCTGAGCGATATTAGAGAAACAGTTATAGATGACGGACTACACAGAATCCATTTGACTTCAGCACAAGATCTTGAAAACTTGAAAAGAGCTTTTCAAATAAACGACATTCAGCGTCACGTCAATGACCAGGAAAGTGTTTTGTCTTGGATTCAGCAATGGAAATCCGATCCGTACAACCCTGTGCTGTACTATAAAATGCAAGGAGAAGAAAACAAGAAAAAAAAATTAAAAACGGATGATTTTATAATAATTATTCAAACGGAGTCTCAAAAGTATGTGTTTCAGCGATTCGCCAAGAACGGATTGTGTTGTGATTCTACACATGGAACAACAGGCTATGATTTCGTTCATTAGTTCTTAACGATCAGCATATTTTTGTTTAGTGGAGATATTGAAAGAGACGTGGAGTTGCAGCATATGTACAAAAAGCAAGTACTCCAATATGATAATGTGTGATACATGTCAACAATGGTTTCACTGGTAAATTTTAGATCGCCTACGATTGTCATGTTTTTGTATTTAAATTATGAAAAAGTAATAGTTACATTTATATTTTAAAATGTTTCAAAATCTCATGCGAAAAAAGAATGGTTTTGCAAGAAATGTCAGCAAAGAACATGAAAAACTATACTTCTTACTTTATTTTATTTTATTGTACATATATGCTTTAGGTAATATTTGGTTATGTTAGGTTTTTTTAGTATTTTTTTACCTGCTTGCAATTGATTAAAAGAAGAAGAAAATGTTTTACTGTGTTTTAATACATTTTACAGCAGTAGAATACTTACTATCACAAAAACATATTTGTATTCATATTGTTGTTTACGGCTTCATTTATTTTTCAAAAAATCCTTAGCGCTATACTGGCATTACGTTTCACATACCATACAGTAGCATATACTATATATACTGTGTATACTCAAATATATGCATTTTTGGTCGGGGCAGCTGCGGTATTTAACAGCACGTTGTGTTTTCTTTCGCCCGCCATCTCTAAATCTTGCTTGTAGGCGAGCGCCAAATTTGCATCTCATTATCTATGGAATTTCAAAAATGCCCGGTATATCTATCTGGGCATTTTTGTGTCACATGACCAGCCTGTTCCAGGGTCATTGTTGGCCACTCCGTAATAACGGCTCAGGGGCCACAAGACCCTGGGGACGAGGTTGGGAGTATGACATGCTTGGTATACGGAGTATGACATGCTTAATATACGAAGTATGCTATACGGAGTGTGACAGGCTTAGTATACGGAGTGTGACATGCTAAGTATACGGAGTGTGACATGTTTGGTAGGAACAGAATTCGATGTATTGTTAATGAGTTAAGGTTTACAATGGCTGGTATAAAAGTACACAATTTTAAAGTTACATAATAAAAAGTCATTGATTGTATGGTTAGTTTTATTGCATACAGAGACATACAAAACAAAGTTATAAAGCTTAGAGTGAATATAATGGAAGCCATAAAAATAAACTTCATACAAAACGCAAATAGTAAACTACATCATACAGTTGGACTCGAACACCGGTTAACTCGAACTTTTATTAGCTGGAACTGTTATCTACGGTAATTGGTACTCTGCATGCTTGTCTCATATTTTATACGTTTTTCTTCATACACAAATTATTTGCTTGTTTTAGGCACAATTTTCTAAACTGGAATAGCTCAGAGTAAATTTTTAATAAGAATGCTTAGCTTAGACTTCGACACTCATACTGCATTCGCTAATGTCTATCCAAACCAGTCTCGGCATTATACTCTCAAAGCTGTCTGCGCCGCTCGCGGCTTTGAGATATATAAATATTTTCGTCTATATGGAGTAAACATGTCACTATACTATGGAGTTATGTATGGGACAATATTCGTGAATGGTTTTCGTCGCGTCGCAAATGCTTTTCGTCGTGTTGTATCTTTCTTTGTGGTGTGGTTTTTGTCGCGTCGCCTCTTTCTTTGTGGGGTGTTTTTACGTTTTGTCGAGTCGTATCTGTGTTCGTTGCGGCGTTTTTTGTTATTTTTTTTACTTTGCGACGTCTTCCACTTCGTTGCGTATTTCACTTCGCAGCGTAATTCACTTCGTGGCGTATTTTACTTCGTAGCAAAAAATGTTTATGTTTTTTTAACACGAACTACTAAATTTATGTAGCACTTACAAGAAATCCAAGTTACATGAATAAAGTGCAGTAAAATAAACAAAACCTTTAGTTTAGTGCTAAAAATTGTATTCTATTTTCAAGTTAGTTTTACATTTGTGGTTACGAAGACATATTATGTGTTGTGTAAGAATTTTATGTAATAATTTATGTTTATGTAATTAGTTTACTTGATTTTTGATATTTTTATTAGAATCCATTTAAACTGCAAAATAGATAATAGAATATACAGTGTAGCATGCTAAAAATGTATAGCTAGTTAAATCTATAGCTAAGAATGTATCTTTTATTAAAAGAAATTGACAAAAAATAACAGCTAGCTCTACCAAAGCCACTCTCGAGAGAAAGTGTCTGTCTGTCTGTCTGTCTGTCTGTCTGTCTGTCTGTCTGTCTGTCTGTCTGTCTGTCTGTCTGTCTGTCTGTCTGTCTGTCTGTCTGTCTGTCTGTCTGTCTGTCTGTCTGTCTGTCTGTCTGTCTGTCTGTCTGTCTGTCTGTCTGTCTGTCTGTCTGTCTGTCTGTCTGTCTGTCTGTCTGTCTGTCTGTCTGTCTGTCTGTCTGTCTGTCTGTCTGTCTGTCTGTCTGCCTGCCTGCCTGCCTGCCTGCCTGCCTGTCTGTCTGTCTGTCTGTCTGTCTGTCTGTCTGTCAGGCAAAGTGGTAGCTTAGCTGCGACGGGCGAACCCGTGGATCTTCCACGGGCTAATGACTAGTACACAAATATTGTCCCACATATAACTACATACTATACGAAGTTATACTCCGTATACGCATGCCTGTACGGAGCCGTACTCCGTATAGCTGCACACTCCGAATGGAACAAAACCACGCTACAATCATTTTCAACCAATGCGGTCGACATGCATAAATTAGCATAATAATTACGCCTCATGGTTTGTTCCAGTTGATGAAAGTTCGTTTGGAGAGTAGACGCGTTTAGGGTAAGAAAGAAAGTACCTGTTTTTTATTAATATGTGGAAGAAAAAGGTTGCCAAGGGGTAATATAATACCCAGGAGATTAATAAAGATAGTGTTACCAGTTATAAGTTAAAACTAATCGGAAATCTCTAGAATTGTCACTTTCACTGTTTTTGTCAGCTAGCTATAGCTATTATATGTAGTACGTTGAGGTAGCTACAACTAGCTAAAGTATCTTCCTGTTATTAAGTTTTTAGAAAAATTATGACAGGTAGAGCGAGAGGAAGATCTAGGGGTGAGTGATATTAATTTTTTTTTTATATATTTTTGATTTTTATAAGTTTCACTATCCAAATTGGCTAGTTAAAAGTCCTATAGTGTATCTAGCTAACTTTCTTTTCCTATTATTGTGGCGCCGTAGATTAGTGGTTATAGCTCTCGTACTCTGTGCGGGAGACCGGGGTTCGATTCCTCTTGACGGCGATTCAACATGGGCGAGTGAATGTTATCATAGCCCCGGGTTAACCCAAGCCATGTGAGGGAAAGATGGCACACTGTGTGGGCCGTTGGATGTTGCCGGGATTTGTCTAGTAGAGCGCGGGCTCTAATTGGGTCTGCATAGCTAAAAATGAGCATTAAATACTCTAGGACTCTCCATCTACGCCATGGCCCCTCCTGGAAATAATAGACAGGGTATATCCCTCGATATTTGTGAGGCTAGCCATGTAAAATATGAACATTTTCAGCTACACAGACCCAATTGGGGTCAGCACTCTACCAGACAACTTTCTACAACATCCAACGGCCCACACAGTGTGCCATCTCCCCAATTTCCCTCACATGGCTTGGGTTAACCCGGGGCTAATGGTAACATTTACTCGCCCATATTGAATCGCCGCTAATAACAAATAAACTACGGCGCCTAAGTTTTGGCCACCTAAGTGGCGTTGCAGCCATTACATCTAAAACAATAAACAAGTCCTGAACATAAATAATTTGGTAATCTGTCCTTAGAGGAAAAGCAACTACTTAACCATCTATTTGAAGAGAATATCAACCCGAGGCTACAATAAGGCAACTTCTGTTTATATAGATGATTTAAACGCATTCTCAGTTGTAATAAGATCTTACCTAAAAACGATAAAACAAGAAGGAGCTCTTTCTTGGGAGCAAGGAGTACTGGATCAGTCAAAAACCTTCCATGTGTACCCATTCCTACCAAGTATTGTTATTAGCTCAGACAATTCAAAGTGAAACTTAGCAAGATTTGAAGTAATATGAAAACAGCGAGAGAAGCAAATAAATTAAAACATGTTTAAATTCAATAGGAATAAAACTTATAAAATTGTATATACTGCACTAAAAGTAGGTTTGCGATATAAGTTAGTCACAAACGTACCTTGCTCACAATCAATAAGGACATCTAAAAATGCCTGCGCTGTGGATCGAACCAAGGACCTTGTGGTTACGAACTCCAAAACCACAAGGCCATGCGCCATTAATTAGACAATAATTTCTGTCTCTTTATAATTTGTGGAATGAATTAAAGTAGTGTTCTTTTCTATTTATTTTTTATTAAATATCTATCTACTGAGTAACTTAGGCCAGCCCTTGAAATAATTTTTGGAGACAAAATGTCCACCACATTTCGAGTTTGGTCGGACATGTCCGTAGCCCGTTTTAAACTTTCGTCGGACAAAACGTCCGATAGATTTCAGTCTTGGTCGGACACTTCCATTTGTTTAGATCTCGGAATTATTGAATAGTTCTAGTCCTTTTAATCCACGAGCAAGCCTATTCATAGCCAACCTGACCATCCTAGCTAATTCACCAACTCCTGACTTAGTTAAAAGAACTACGTAGACATGAATCTCTATTGCCTGGCCCCTTCGTCGTTGGTAACCAGGTCTTACACAAGAAATCCAGCCATGCGGTTCTTAACTAATGCGGAGGTGAACGCCGACGGAGCACGGATGAAGCAAGTCTGCAAAACTGCACTTACAGGTGTAACAGACGTTATATCATGGATTTAATTGTAGATAATTTTGTGTTCTTTTCTTTTTATATTTTGAAAAAGCCTTTTCTGTTTTAAAAGACATTTTTGTAAATTTGAGTGATAAAAGATCTTTCATGTTAATTTATTTTCGCCATCGTTTTTGCACTTGAATTTTTATCGCTGCCGTATTTTTTAAGGAGACTTATTGTTTGCTAAGCCTTAACTTGCCTTGATCACTTTGCTTATGTTTAGAAAATACAAAATAAAACAAAATTGGGAAGACAAAGAAAAACTATGGAGAGAAATACAAAGTATTTAAAAACCTAGAAAGTCTACATATTCGTTGTCATCGCCAAATAAATCGATTAAAAGTACATTGTCATCCACATCTTCGTTCTCTTCAATTGAACTGCCGTCACTCAGCGAGGGAAGTTTCCTTTTGGAACCTGTACAGTACAGTCCAGATGTAAGCGTACGCGTACGCTCAACTTGCAAAAATAATTGCTTTCATTAAAAAAAACAATAGGATAGCGAGTTCCTTTCAAATTGCGCGAAAATAATTGCTTCGTGTTAAAAACAAAAGCATAGCAAGAAACATTGTTTAAAAACAATACTCTGCTCAAGAAAAAATTAAACGCGAAGGCCATTGAATTTTAATTTTTTTTAACAACGAAACTAATTATAGTAACGCGATTTTAATCTGATATATTTAAAAAACACAAGCTCTTTTAAAAAACAACAAATCCAATGATCTAAATATTTTAAAAAAACTAATGCTACTTTTAAAACTTTTAGTAATATTTCTTTATCGTCGAAATATATTTTTTAACATGCAAAGCTTTTAAAAGTTCTTTTTATAAAAAGCATTCGCCGTTTTTCGTTTTTAAACTTTTATAATGCGATCTAAAAAAACATTTCTATCGCCGTTTTTCGTTTTTAAACTTTTAAAATGCGATCTAAAAAAAACATTTCTATTGCCGTTTTTCGATTTTAAACTTTTAAAATGCGATCTAAAAAAACATTTCTATCGCCGTTTTTCGTTTTTAAACTTTTAAAATGCGATCTAAAAAAAACATTTCTATCGCCGTTTTTCGATTTTAAACTTTTAAAATGCGATCTAAAAAAACATTTCTATCGCCGTTTTTCGTTTTTAAACTTTTAAAATGCGATCTAAAAAAAACATTTCTATCGCCGTTTTTCGATTTTAAACTTTTAAAATGCGATCTAAAAAAACATTTCTATCGCCGTTTTTCGTTTTTAAACTTTTAAAATGCGATCTAAAAAACATTTCTATCGCCGTTTTCCGTTTTTAAACTTTTAAAATGCGATTTTAAAAAACATTTCTATCGCCGTTTTCCGTTTTTAAACTTTTAAAGTGCGATCTAAAAAACATTTTTATCGCCGTTTTTCGTTTTTAAACTTTTAAAATGCAATCTAAAAAAACATTTCTATTAAAATTAAAGTTTCAATCTTTGTTAAAATATAATAATTTCTATCGCTTAAAAGCTTTATTTCACCCGCGCAACCAACAATGCCTTCTCGCTAGTTTATTTAGTTTCCACGCAAAACATTTGTTTAATAAAAATATTAAACAATGGCTCTTCGTGTCACATTGATAGAGTTGATAACATTTGCAATATGCTATTGGGAATAGTTATGTTAACACTATTTAACAATAGTTACGCGCAGTTATAATAAGCTATTTTTTCTTCAATAATCCTTTGTTTATTACGCGCAAGTTAATGACTTACAAGACTCGCAAGATAATTAATAAGAACAAAAGACAAACAACTACCGCCTCCGAGAAAAAGGTGTGAAACTTGAGCGTACGCGTACGCTTACATCTGGACTGTACTGTACGTGGTTTGTATCCACACTGTTTTCTTTGATTTGGTCGTCTGTGCTTTTCCTCCATCCACATTCTTACAGCATTTGATGGGTCATACTGCTCTATAGACGGCCCGTCTTCGACAATCCTCAAAAGGGACTCTAGTCGGTTTTGTGAAAATGAACCCCTATTGATAGTTTTGACAGTTTTGAGTTTGGAAAACATGCGCTCCAACTTGGCATTGCTTACAGGGATCGTGAATAACAATTCGACGAGAATTAATAAATCTTTCCACGATTGATTTCTGGATGATGAAAAAATTCTTCTCCAACAGACCCTGTATGGTGTCGCCGAAACAGAAAGGTATTCGTGTGAGTATCGTAGGAGATTGTGAAATTGATTTAACAGATCTGCTGTTGAAGCACTGAAGCCGGCATGTTTCAATGGAATATCGAAATGTTGTTTAAAATTTGATAAACCTTCGTCAGCAAACTCGTAATCTGTAATAACATTTCCCTCTTCGTCTTGCTTCTCCTGGAGCCAACCTTCCGTGTTTAAAATTTGATTAACGTATCTGAAGATATCTCTACTTTCATCTTCTTCTTCAAGTCGTGATGTAACATTCTCAACAATGAAATTTGCAAAATTCCCTTTCGTTGCCTTGACATGCTCCTTTGCTGCTACAAAATTTGTCATTTTCACATTTTGGTAGTACCTATCGCCATCTTTGTCTTCTATTCTACTTAGCAGGTCTTGCACGTGTGGCAATTTTTCAAAACTTTTGCTCTCAAACATTGCTAAGCGATCTTTGGTAAGTGATAGTGATCTCATCGCTGAAACTGTGTCAATTTGGTCACGTTGGAAGTCTTGCGAGAGCGCTGATGGTATTTCGAGCAAATCGATAAACATTGCAAACATTATTGGTACTTTAGACTGCTTCCACTTGTTTAGATAACCTCTCATTTTTGCACGATCTTCTCCTTTCACCGCTTTATCTTGACTGAGATGTTCTAAGTGCTCTATGAAAAGACCATATTTATCCAAACAAATTTTCATAGCGGCCGGTTTGTGTGAGATCCAACGAGTGCCGTTTGCTTTTTTGGGTTTAACCGCTCCTTCTATGTAGTCCATCGCAGGAGCGTAAAGATCATGCATCTGACGTAACTCCCGAAGTTTCTTTGGTGCTTTCTGATATAAATAGTATGTCCTTAGTAGCATCTCATCTACAATATCAAAGTCGGTACCTTTCAACGCATCAGATAAGGCCAATTCCAACCGATGTGCGATGCACCAAATAAATACAAGCCACTCCGATTCCTCTCGTAACACCATTTTTGCACTATTTTTATTCCCTCCATTTACACTTGCTCCGTCAGAAGTAAATCCAATCAGTTTTTTGAAGGAGCAACTAACTTACATGCGATAAATGTGAAATGAACACTTTTTCATTTCTTATAAAAGCGCAAGCGACCGGCGTTCTTTTACCAGTTCGAATGATCTCACTCAGAGATGTTTTATATTAAAATGAATTAAATAATTTTTTAAGACGATGGAGTGTTGCAGGTAAAGGAAAATTTTTTTCTTCGTTTGACAAAACAATTCGAAACCATAGCAGGTCCCATTTAATTGATTTTTTCTTAATGCTGCAAGTGCTATTTCTATTCAAACAATTTTAAAAACGAAACCCACGTGCGGTATAATATTTTGTTTTGTATAAATTTTGTTAAAAATTTAAGCCACGTGGATAAACTTAAAACATTTTTTTTTTAATTTGAAAACGAAGCATATTTTTTCCTTATTTGCTTGTGATGACTTTACAAATAATTATAAAAATACAAACTTAAAAACTATTTTGTTTATATGTTTTAGAGTATTCTTTAGCGACGGCATATTTTGCGATTTAATTGGCTTATCAAAATGCGCAGTCTTACTTTGTTTTTTAACGGCGCCTAACCGCATTTATTATTTGTGGTGTGTGTGATCATGATTAAGAAACTTCCATGATGGCACATGGCAGATGAAAACAAAACGAAAGTGAAGCGGGACGAAGATTGATTAAAAGAGACAGATTATATTTAAATTATCTCGTTATTTTTGCATGTTTCAATTTTTATTTTTTGCAGTTATAATAGGGGAGATGTAGCTAGAGGAACGTGCCGGACAAAATGACAGGCCAGAACTGATTTTCGTCGGACATATTTGCGTCTGGGTCGGACAATGTCCGATGTCCGACCGCTATTTCGAGGGCTGTAGGCAACCTCGTCCCCAAGGATTGTTGGGAACAAGGTTGACAATACTTATTTGAGCATCATACCCCGCCCAGGTCGAGAGGTTATAGATCAGTAATTTTTACAACCTGTTTGTTGAAATAAATTCTTTTCAATTTGAAATATGGATTCGAAAAATAGTTGAATTATTTTAACTTTGGTTGTGAAGGCAAGTTAGTTGTTTTTGGCTATGAAAGTCATTAATTAAGCGAATGATATGAGCATTAATTAGAGCGAATGAAAGTTTTTAATTTGAGTGGTACATAAATATGACGTAACAGGGTCATGTGCCACGAAAAAGACTAAAGTTAGTCTGAGATTTTCACGAACAAGAAGATCGAAGGGGCCATCAAGGTGGCAAGCAAAACAAATATTTATAAAACGATGAAATGACGAAAACGACGTTATGCAAACTTTTAACAAAAAGTAAATATGTCATTGGAAAGTTCTTATGAAAATCAAGTCCAACTTGTAAAAGTCCTTGGGATCCCTAAGTTGTAGTTTAAATTTCACAATTTACCCTAAAATTTTTTTGAATATTTGTAACAAGGGATGGTGTTTTTTTTTCTTAATGTTGTATGTGCTACAATGTACATACATCATTAAACGTGCTAGGGAATAAACATGCATTTTACACTAAACAGGTAATTATTTTATCATGGTCTCATTTATAGTACTAACCCCTACCCCTGTCCAAGCTCTTATCTAGTAACCTAGTATCTAGACCACAGGGATACCCAAGGTTGTAGAACAATTTTTTTAGCTTTTTTCTCTAATTTAAACTTTAATTTAAAATTGCAGCACATGAATTGAAATATTCTGGATACTGAATAGGTCTGGAAATAATTGTAATAACTAATATTAACAACTACAAACAGGTGAAAGAGGGGGGAAAAGCTCATATCCATTAGGTATTTTTAAAACTTTTTGAAATTGACAAAGAGTGAAAAATAATTAATTTTAACAGGAATTTAATATGACAGATATCAGAAACATTTTGATGCAAATTTAATTCAATACTTTACAGTAGGCTATTATTTCTTGTTAAACTTTGGTTGGGTAAATCTATACAAATCAGTATTTGGTATTATTAAATTTTGACATTTATTTGTGTACATTTAGGGAGAGGTAAACCAAGTCAAGAAGCACCACGACCTGGTGGCGGAAATGCTCCACCACCTCAAGCAAGTACTGGTGGCAGGGGGAGATCAAGAGGTTCTGCACCACAGCCTACACAGCCCCAAAAATCAGCAGTTGCCCCTCAGAGTGCAGTAGCAGCTGCTCCTGCTGAGCAAATGGCAAAGTTAAATGTGCAGGAGGAAAGGCCACAGGAAAGAAGGAGACGGCGGCTAGGTATGGTAACTTACCTCAGTAATGAGACCCATATTTTGTCTTTCTATTTAAAATGGTGGCTTTTTTTTGTGATTGGAATTACTGTTTTTATAATTTAAATTATTCAATATATACTGTTTTTGAATGTAACATTAAAGACAATGGACCGGAAAACATTCTAGGTAAAATGCTTCTTCAATTCGTTTTTAAAAATAATAGATTCAATTTTAATATTTAAAGGGAGGTCGTTATATTCTTTCACCCCTGCAAATGTGAATGACTGTTTCATTACCTCAAGCTTTACCTTCAGTAGCCTTACTAGGTGTCCAGAGTTCCTTGTTTTTATGTTATGGACACATAGTTCTTCACCAAATAACATGATTCTCGTTGTATCGACTTCAAAACCAGTGGTACTTTGCAACCAATTATTTGTTCTGCATGATTTTCCAACAACTTAATTATTTCTGCTGTGTAATGAAATTTAACAGTGCTACAATACATTAAAACTGGTTGGATTATCATGGTGAATATGCTGTATACAGCATGCGTAGTTAAATATACTCTTAATCGTTTCAATAATTTCAATCCCCCACTGGCTTTCTTGTATGTTTGATTGAAATTACTGTTACGATGTTGCCAAGCTACTTATACTCTGCGGCGTTGTTGATTGATTGTCCACGATAAGAAACATCTAGGTTTTTTGCAGTATCTGCTTAACGTTTTCCAGAACCAAACATATCGCCTCTGTTTTTTTTTTCTTAAAGTTAATGATAAGCTTGTTATCATCAAAATAATGTGCAATCCTTTCTAGATCTTCACCCAGAAATAGCTCAATATTTTTTTCATTTTGTTACCAACATATATTACCGTATCATCGTCATACATAACTGTTCTGCAGTATTTATGACACTCAGGAAAGTCGTTAAAAACAGTATGAATAATACAATAGTGGTCCCAGAATGGAACCCTGTGGCACACCTGATGACAATGATTGGTTTGAGGAATCTCCTTACAGGAGTACTAATTGTTGACGATGAAATAGATAACTTTTCATCCAATCGTGTCAAAAGCTTTGTAAGATCTATAGACACGGCATCCACCATTTCTCCTTTCTGTGTATTCGTTCTGATGGTATTACAAAGTAAGGTTGACCCTAATTTTGTTTATCTATTACTCCTATATCCGAACTGCCGACTGTTTAATAAGTTGTTACTTTCAAGATAAGATGATAGCTGTGTATGTATAGCCGTTTCTAAGATCTTTGAAAATATTGTAGGATTGAGATAGGCCTATAGTGTTCCGGTTACTTGATATCTCTAAATTTAATTATTGGAGTAATCCTTGTACTCTGCCATGCAGATGGTACTGTACCACTTCTTGAAGATAAGTTTTTACATACGTTAACGGATTCAATATTTCCTTGTTACAGTCTTTTATTGTTCCAGGTGGTAACTCATCTGCTTCAGTAGCATTCTTCCTTTTTAAAGATTTTAAAAAGGAAGAATTTTTTCAACAAAGGTCTTAAACATGTTTCCGAAACGATAAATTTAAGTCGTTCATAACACTTTTCTTTCGTGATATCTCCATACGTAATTCGAGAATAAAATAACTGAAGACCTTAGCTCCATTAGACCTTAGCTCTTAGCTTGCTAACAACGTTACCAAACTCTCAAAAATTGGTTTGTCAGGGTTTTTATCGGATTTAGTTAAAGATCCCATAGACAGCTTTGATTTAGAAGAAAATACTGCTTTAACAGCATCCCAAAATTTTCTTGGGTTAGACTTGTTTTCTTGAATCAGGTTACGACAGTTTTTCTGTTTTACTTCTCTCACTTTCCCATTATTGCGTGCACATCGATATTCCTCCCGGTCATCTTCATTTTTTAGTTTTATGGGCTTTTCTCAAAAGTTGGTTCTTATTATCAATATATAGCTTAATGTCTTTTTTCAACCATGGAGCGGGTTTTCCTTTCACTGTTTTTATTTTGAAAGGTGCATTTACATTAAAAGCATTTCTAAGCGATTGTGTGAAAAAGTAAGTTGCTTTGGCAACATCCTTAAATTCATAAAATCTATGCCAATTTATATTTCTAACACATTAAGTTTCTCAGGGAAATAGTTTTTGTAATCTCTACATAGTGTCTTTAATTCTTTTTTGATGTGATTAATTTTTCTCACACACCTAATAAGTTTGTGGTCCCCCAAGGGAAGTTGATGAACAATAACTTTTGATATAGCTGCTGGATTGTTAGTTGCAATTATATCTATAATGCACTCTGTTATTTTCATGACACGAGTGGGTGTTGTAATAAGTTGGTTGAATCCATTTGTTTCTATAATAGATTTTCTTTACAATCGTTTCTTCTCAAATAGTTTGCGTTGAAATACCCAAGCAAATTACTTCCTTTTGTTCTTTTCGTGCATTAATTAAACTCTTGTTAAAGTCAGTGTTGACTTTTTTGAAGGATATTTCGATGAATTAGATGGTCTGTAATAACACTCGATAAGAAAACATTTTGTATGTTTTTGAGAAATCTCAATCCAAAAACATTCCATAGATTTTTTTTCACAGTCTGTTCTCCTTTTCCAATTTAAACCACTTTTAATCATCACTGAGCAATAAACAAGCAATTTTATTTACATTGAGCTTCAACTGCATCATTTAAAACAGTTTCATATTACTTGTGGGTAAATTAAATTGTGTAAAAAAAATAATATGCTGTTTTTCACGCCACAGGTAATTTATTATTAATAAAATTTGTAATAATTAGTAATTTACTATTTATTACAAATCACTGATACAAAGTTGGTATTATCAAACTAAAAAAGCTATTTCACTTTCTTGATTTTGTGTAAAATTAGGGCATAGCCAAAAAATTACAATTGACAAAGAAAATTTAACTTTGGATACGCTAACGATAATGTTGTGTAATGCATTATTTCTGATACATGTTATCATGTTGTTATGCATGTTTCTAATTGTGGGAAAGGTAGCTACAGAAAGGAGTCGAACAAAATAACAGGTCAAAATTGCTTTTTACCACACAATTTTGCATCTGGGTCGGACAATTAGGCCTGTTTGTCACTAAAATTTTTGTCAAGCATTGACAGAATTCACAAACTTGAAAATAAGGACACCCTTATGTTATTGGGAGAAAAATAGTTACATGTTTGTTGTTGTGAGTGCAGGAATAATTAATCCTCGATGCAGTATTTTAATTACTTTCATTATTAATACTTTATTCATTCGTAACGATTGTTTATGTTTAGGTGAAGAAGCTAACATTTTGAGGTTGCGTCAAACAGACCAAACAACAGAGGGCACAGGTGGCGCTAAGGTTGATATTGTGGCCAATTTTTTCAGAGTCGCAAGATTGCCCAATTTCACAGGATTGCACCAGTATAATGTTAGTTTTGATCCAGACATTCAAAGTGGAAGATTAAAATCCGCATTGTTGCACAATCTAGATGATATTCTTGGCACTGTGCACTGTTTTGATGGCATGACAATGTTTTTGCCCAAAAAGTTGCCTGATCAAGAAACAGTTCGAACTGTTACTACAAGAACAGGCAATGACATCACTGTCAAGGTTACTTACACTAATTTGGTTCCACAAAACTCACCTTCTGTGGTTCAATTGATGAATATTTTATTCAAAAAGTAAGTAAAAGTAGACAATCTTGTTTTGATATTTTTCTTTTACTAGTGTGACCTGTTTTTGTTTTCTTTGTCTAACGAAAATGGTGTTAGTCTTCTAATGTGGGACTGGCAAATAGGGTTTTTTTTTCTGTGATTGTGCTTTTCTTTCTCAAAGACAATTGAAGAAAATTTCAATGCAACTAATTGGTCGAAATTATTTTAATCCATCAAAAAAGATTGATATTCCTGCTCACAAAATGCAAGTATGGCCTGGCATCTCAACATCCATTTTGCAGTATGAACAAGATGTGATGTTGTGTGCTGATGTTCAGCATAAGGTTTTACGACAGCAGACAGTGTTGGAATTTTTGTACGAGTTGTATGGTTCGGTGGACCAAAAAATGTTTTACAATATTGCTGCAAAGAAATTGATTGGTGAAATTGTCCTGACCAGGTTAGACTAATTAAAAACATTTTTTCCATAGTATTGTTAAATTTACTATCATGGGTCAGTGATTTTGAAATAAATACTTTAGTTGTGGTGAATTAATAATGTTCTTGTTTTAGATACAACAATAAGACATATCGAATTGATGATATTGATTGGGAGAAACACCCAACTGATAGCTTCACAAAAGCTGATGGCAGTACAATAACTTTCAAAGCATATTACGAAGCAGTTTATGAAAGAAAAGTTGCTGATGATAATCAGCCACTTTTGATCTCACGACCAAAAGAAAAGGACAAGAAGAGAGGAATGTCTGGACCTATTTTATTGCTGCCAGAATTTTGTTCAATTACTGGTATGTTTTACAGTATTTTTTTGTATTACCATAGTTTCTTGTGATGTTGGAACTAAATAAAAAAAACAGCTGGAGTGTCTTGCTTTTACAAATGTCCTTTGCCAAAAACAATTATAAAAATTCATACCGCTTGTGCAATGATACCAGACAAAGAACCGAAGTAACTATTTTAGTAGTTGTAATGTATATTTTAAATGTAAAAATGTATTTCTTTAGGATTATCGGATGAAATCAGAAATAATTATTCTGTAATGAAGGATTTGAATCAACATACGAAAATAAGTCCAGCTGGCAGGGCTAAAGAATTGGAAAGTTTTATGAATGATCTGTACAGTTGTCCTGAGGCAGCAAATGAATTGGCTCAATGGAACATGGCTTTTGAAAAAAATCTACTTAAAATGACTGGACGTTCTCTTCCAGCTGAGGGTGACAATTTTATTTTATTGTTAATTTGCAACCTTCGGAAGTACTTACGGCTGCTTATAAAGATTTGCTCTCGTTTTCTCTTTAAATGTATAGTACAGTCCAGATGTAAACATATGCGAATACTCAACTTGCAAAATAATTGCGTTCATTCAAAAACAGAATAGAATGCAAGTTCCTTTCAATCCACGCAAAAATAATTGCTTTGTGTTAAGAACAAAAGCATAGCAAAAAAAATTGTTTATATAACAACGACAACATTGTTTGTTTGTTTTTGACAATGAAAGGTGAAATTTGTCCTGTGCTTAAGCTTGATGAAAATTTGTGCAGCGCAAAATTAAATTTAGCAAAAGTAAAAAGTCAAATACCTAAAAAGGCTTAAATTTTGTTATGAAAATTTTGTTTACAATTTCTTCTTGTTTACAAAATCATTCTTCGTTTAGCAATGTCTCAAAGAAATGCCAGATTCTCATACAAAATACAAGAAGCTGATTGGTCAAGAGAGACACGTGGAAAGGAATTGATATCTTCAGTTCACATGTCTAACTGGGTTTTGTTATACACAGCTCGTGACAACAACATTGCAAATGACTTTAAACAAACCCTTCAAAGGGTTTGTGGTCCAATGGGTATGAATGTAGCCGATCCACACATGTATGTATTAATGAGGTTGTTGTACACTAAAAACTTTATATGAGCTTCTATAAAATTTTACTTTTTATTTTTTTAGGTGTCGTTTAAATAACGATAGTGCTCAGACATACTCCATGACTCTGAAGGAGCAAATTCAACGAGATACACAGATTGTAAGATATTCTATTTCTTGTTGTTTGTGACTGAATGAACACCCCTAAAAGTGCCCTCAATCAATTCTGTAATATTCTACCTGGGGCGTTTATTTAGTTATTTGTAGTAGTTGATGTAGGTTGTTGTAAGTTTTGAAACATAAAAAATTGTTTTGCATGTAGGTTGTGTGTATCGTTCCTAATAACCGTAAAGATCGGTATGATGCTATTAAGAAATTATGCTGTGTGGAAAGACCAGTCCCATCTCAAGTTGTAGTTAGCCGTACTTTGAGTAAAAAGAACATGTTAATGTCCGTGTGTACCAAGATTGGCATTCAGTTAAATTGTAAGTTAGGAGGCGAAGTATGGGCAGTTGACATACCTTTAAATAAATTGATGGTGATTGGATTTGACGTTTACCACGACTCTGCTACTAAGGGCAAGTCCATTGGTGGGTTTGTTGCCAGCACTAATAAGCATCTTACACGATATTATTCGTGCATTACGTCACAAACATCTCATATGGAAATATGTGATCAGCTTAAAGTCTGCATGACCAGTGAGTAGCTTCTATTTCTGTTTTTCAATTTTCTAATGATTATTTTGCAGTCACATATTTATTTAGTGGGTGTTTTTTTTAAAAACTTATTTAGCTACTTTTTTAATCTCAAACCAAAAAAACTTAGTTTATACATTTTTCAACCCAAAATAACCTTGTTTGACACCCATACGACAAAAGCAGTGTTTTTGTGCGTGTAGCAATTGTAGGAGTAAGCTAGACGCAAGTTCGCTTATGTGATTGGATTTTTTTGGAGCTATTCTTCAAAACCATTTTTCAAAATCTTAGATGCGCTAAAGAAATTCCACGAAATTAACGATGGCTTACCCGACAAGATTATTGTCTATCGAGATGGTGTCGGTGATGGACAGGTTAGTGAAGTACCAGCAGTTGTTATCTTTTGTGCAGGGTGGCCACACTGATAGTTTATGATGGCGTCCATATTTTAGTCACCCTGTTAGTGTGTAATTGTTCGCTAATAGAAAGGAAGATTATAACAAAGTTTTCTTAAAGAATTTCAGTGTTCCTTATAAGTAATATATATATGCATTTTGGAATATTTCTTTTTTTAGATTCGTGACGTTTATGAGCACGAGCTTCCACAGTTAAAGTCTGCTTTTGCAACTGTTGCGCCAAATTACAATCCAAAGTTTGCAATGTTAATTGTGAAGAAAAGGATTTCTACGCGATTGTTGTTAGCTTCCGGTGGGCAGTATTCAAATCCTCCTCCCGGAACTGTTGTTGACACTGTGGTAACACGTCCAGAGTGGTACGACTTTTTGTTGATTTCACAATCGGTCAGACAAGGTACGGTCACTCCGACGCATTATAACGTGATTAACGACACAACTGGCTTAAAACCGGATCACTTCCAACGTTTAACCTACAAACTTTGTCATTTGTATTACAATTGGCCGGTAAGTAACATTTCGCGTGTTTCTAAGCAGAAATTAATTTGTAAACTATGGTTTCTTTGCGCAGTTTAACAAATCAAGCCACGTGAAAACTAGTTTTCATTTTGTTAATTGCATTGTCACCTTCAAGAACGTTTTAAGTTTTCAACTGCAAGATATCTAACTTTAATTTTCTGTTGTGTCTTTCATAAGGAAACAGATCGACTTTCTACTGCCAAATTAATTTTATCTAACTTATTTCATTTTTCAGGGCACCATTCGCGTTCCTGCACCTTGTCAGTACGCTCATAAGTTAGCCTTCTTAGTTGGTCAGTCGATCCACACGGAGCCTGCTCGACAATTGGCCGATCGTCTTTATTATTTATAAGCAGCTGCGCGTTGTTTACGTGGAGGTTGTTTTGCGCTATGACTTCTAAAAACTGAAAAGTATTGTTTATATTGTTTATATTGGCGTTTATATTTTTAACAAATAACCAGTAGTAGTAGTATTTTATTTTAAAACGATTCATATAGGTTGTATTTTCTTGTGTTCGAGACTTTTTTTAGCTATATAAGCTTTTTCTTGGGTTATTTTTGACATAGTTTACAAAGATTGCTTAATCTTACCTGTGTATGTTCATGCAATGTCGTCAAGATATTCACCTTGTTAGCAGTTGCTTGTTGAATCATTTTTTCCCTAATCATTTTCACGAAGAGCAAATGTAAAGAGTTTGCAAATCTGTTTTAGATTTCGTTTTGAGATGCGGGTGTAAAAAATGTTTTTAGCAAAGGATTTTTGTTCTTTTTTATATTTTTGTTAATTTTCATATTTTTTCGAGAAAAGTGATCACACTAAACAAATGTAGTCGTTGTTCATCTGCAGACCTAGGTTATCTGTATATCCAGCAAGCGACGGTTAAAATCTGATATTCGCGCTGCAGCATACCGCGTGACGAAGCTATCTATTCAACGGCCGGTGCGCATTCTAACGTCACCAAATCTTTTAGTTATGCAATAGGTGAAAGTTACTGTATTTGGGGTTATTTTTACGACTTAATCAGGTCTAGGAAAATACTAGACCTGATTAAGCAAATAACTTAAAAAAATGTCTGCGAAAATAGCCAACGCAGTTAATTTTCTTTTGCATCAATAGTATTTCCTAAAAGAACGTAAAAAACATGGTTCGCAACGTTCCAAACAGTCGAACGCTGTATTGAGATATCTAGGCTGTCCTATCAAGAGGAAAGGGTGGTCCTCCGTGCTCTTTATCCAGAAACGTAATGCACGCGATGGGACTACTTTCGCCACAATATAAAGGCCGCTCTCATTGAGACGTTGTTAAGCCTAGTGTTTATTTATCGTCTTAGGCTTACGTTGAAACAGTCTTAGGCTAAGGCGAATATAAAAAAATTCTGATCTTAAGCCGTATGTCAAAGATAATCGTCGAAAAGTTTACGACAAAATATCAATTTTTTTCGATATTTTTCTTAAGCCAAGAGTTTGAATGAAACAAAACGTTTGAATAGACGCACATAATAATAATATAGCCGATTTATTTCAAGCATATACATAAATTACATGGTTCTTCATCTTAAAATGCGTAAGTATATATATGAAATAGCGTTGAGTAAAAAATCCTTGAAACACAAAGAACGAAAATCAAACATTGATAAAATACATAGGAAGATGATAAAACTTTCCAAAAGCTTTTCACAGGTTCCACTTAAAAAAACACATTACTGGTGGACTGATCTGGTGAATGAAAAACAAAGTGATTGTTGTGAATCCATAGATGCTAAAAATCTAAGCGTTAAAACCAATCTTGTTTTGTTCTCATGAGAAAACCCTGTCATAAGCTAAATATTTTATATCAATCTTAACGCTTAACACACTGTTTTAAGGGTAAGACAGAAAATTCGAATTTTGTGATTCACACTAGCGTAAGCCTAAAACTGTCTTAAGGCTAAAGATCGTCTTAACGTAAGCCTTAAGACGTTAGTGAGAACCAGCATTTGTAGCGTTTTGTTTCTTCTGGCCGTAGCGCATGTACATACAGTCGACGCTCGATATCTCGAGCTCTCAGGGGACCGACGAAAAAGTTCGTAGTCGAGATATCCAGCGTCGAAGGCCTTTAAGGTTCGAGATAGCGAAATAGCCATACTTGTTTACGAGAGTTTACGTTCTTGATTAGATCATTTAGCCGCAAACGAGGAACAGAAAAAAGACAATATAAATACATACTATTGTATGTATTTGTTACTAAAAGAAAAGGCAGTGTAACATTTTAAATTTCTGTGTTTTAAAGAGAATTAGTGTTTTTGGGCACTTTATACTTTTCTGCGATAGCTTTATTTGTCGACCCTGTCAGCAATTCTTTTAAAGCATTGCATTTCTGAGCCAATGTTTTTACCACACGCTCCATCTGAGTAGCCATTTTTTGAAATGAGAAGGATTTCAAAAATCCCAAATTGTAATCATTCGAAAGTCTCTTATGTGTGTCAATTAAAATTTTTATAAAATCAAATGCTTTTGTTCGAAAAATAAGGGAAAAGATTGAGTTAACGTAAAAAATAGTTCGACGAAGCAAAAGTTCGAGATAACGAAGTAAGAGATATAGAATGTAATTTTGCCTACAAGAGATTGCAATGACTAAAGAGACTGGAAAAACGTTCGAGATAACAGGTATTCGAGATACCGTAAATGATCGAATAAACGCCGGGGGAGTTTATTCAAAAATTTACTTTTTAGGGGAGTGGGGGGTGGGGGCGTTTGATCGACAGGGGCGTTTAATCAACAGTGGCGTTTATTGCTAAAAAATAGGGTAAAAGGGAGGCGTTTAATTGACAGGGGCGTTTAATTGGCCGAGGGCATTTATTCGATGATTTACGGCATTGTGCGTCGACTGTAATTGATAATAAGCATAATAAGTGCCCACATTTAAGCGTTTGGGAGCTGTGACAATGGAAAGCAACCTTAAAGAAAGCATTGTTAGGTTGTGGTACTTAGTACTGTGATACTTTCAAGGATGCTGATCACGACTTCAAATGTTACCAAAGCCGGAAACCCGCAGTTTTCTTAAATTTTGACATAATATGTAGGCTCGTAGAATGATCCACTTGGCGTAAAGTAGCTTTAAAATGCTTAATTTGAAATCTAACTTTACTTCTTCTGGTTTTACACCGTTTTAAATCTGATTCTGAACTTCTTCTGAACAATCCTTTCAATACACAATCAGTTGTATTGGCGATCACGAATATGTTGATGCCTTAACAGTTGAGAGTTCGTATGCTGATTATACGGAAGCAGTAACAAAACGTTGTGACGAAGCTCGAGTGAAACTTTTTTAACAAGGCAAGTTTGCAGAAGAATTACTACCATCGACGATTAATGCGCTACAAGATATGCAAAGCGTGCAAACTATCAGGCTTATTTGGAAAGGTGCCTACTTCACTAAAGTTGGTTTAGATTTGATGACTACTATTGTGTTATAGATATGCTAAAGAAATTAATGAGTTGAGAATGCGACAGTGGATGAAAAAAAATGCAAATGTTTGAAAAGCGTACTCATGCAGAAATTTATGTAAATGCATGAAAAGCAAGATGCCAAAGGTGATAATTGAAAAACAAGGGAAGAAGATTGCGATGATGATGTTGATGCCAACTTTATTGATGAATCGGACATTGACGCTAACAATGTTCTTTTAACATAATATCGATAACACACGATACGCTTTCTCCGATAGCTCAATTTACTTAAGCTACATGCTGATGTGTTTTTGTTTCTAGTCGATATGCATGAAAATACTATCAACTACAAGAAAATTAGGATAAAGGAACACCCGAGGTTTAAATATTTAACACGAGATTTAAAGTTCTCGATACGACTCGATAATCAAGTGTTTACCTAGTTTTTCCTATATGTTTTGTTAAGTATTGTTTTATACGTCCTCTGTGTATTATGTAGTTGTTGAAAATTATATTTAAAAAACTTGTAAGATAATTGTATCAATTTATGTTGATAATGTCTTGTAGTAACAAGACGAAATATCCGTTAAAACGAAATAAAAAAGATGTCATCATCAATCAAACTTCTCGTACTTATTTTTATTGTGAAGTCATATGCCCGAATTAATATATATACATACCTTTATCAAAAGATTTAGGGTACAAAACTTTTTTAAAAGCTCTTAAGACGTATTGACCCACTGCCTATGTGTTGATTTATTGCCGCCCCATAAGGGGCGGCTCTTAGTCCGCCAGGCGTGAATAAAAAGATTTTTTTGCTGAGCGAAATCTTGCGTTTCGTGCTGTGCTACTTGATTTCGTGTAAACAAACTAATTAAGTAGTACAGCTTCGAAGTATCACAAACTTTAAAATAAACGAATAGAACCTAAGAAAAATTTAATTGTGAAGCTGTACTTAAAAGCCAGGTTTGGGCAATCAAACTCATGGCGGCGACCATAGAAAGGTTTGAGTGAGTATCACTGTGTAACTGACACTGATGCGATGATGACAGTGATCTGGAAGAATCTTTTAATGATTGCGATCAGAGGAGGTAAACATCACACTTTTATAAGAGTTTATTAAGGAGAAAACACGTTTTTTCGTGATAACTTTTCTTGCCGCATTGTGTTTGTAATGAAAAGTACACATAAGTTGTATCTTATTATTATTAACGTTTCCTGAAAATTTGAAAGAAATTGATACGACGGAAGTTAAAAAACTGGAGAAAACACGCTTTCGTCTCTAACAAATGACAAACTCTCATAAAAACACGATTTTTACCTCCTTTATTCCGATATTGTAAAACGATGGAGAGCCGTAGGAACGCATGTACAATTGAATTATCGTAAAGGTGTATTGACATTCGCCTAAACTTCAGAATATGTACACAAAACAATTTAATAAAATATAAACTGCAACACAGTTATGCATTTACTCACTGAGTCCACTTGGAAATTCTCATTCTTTGTGTGTAGCTAGAAGTGCGTATTTGCGTTTGCAGCCTTTATATGATAACCAAGATTTTTCTGCACAAATTCTACAGTTGCTCCTGGCGTTCTACACGAAACCACCCACCCACCATGACAAATGTCCATTTAGCTTTGCAGCAACAAAGGTTTATGAGCTCGTTCACAGAAAGTAATGTAGCTAGCATGCTCAAAGGAAAAGGAGGCGGAGAGGTAGTCGAAAAGCGTATCAAAGTGTGCAAGGGAAGGGGGGTCTTTGAAGGGCTTACATATCTATATACGCTTTAAAAAATTAGTGCGGTTTTTTAGGTATCTTTTCTGTAAAAAGTGCGTGGTTATTTCAACTTTAACACCTTAGACCTGCCACAGTTACCAATTGTTCTTTTTTCAAGTAACGTGTTATAATTAATAGTCTTAAAGTTGATTTTTCGGGGAGGGGTGATCTGTAACTCGGGAAAGGGGTAAGTCGAAAGCAAAGCATACAATGGAGTATAAGATTGACGATTTATAGTATGAACGCATTATTGAATAGACCCATTATATAGTTGTTGACAAATGATTTTTGTCTGTTTTACCCGCATGTGACTGGTTAATCCTTAAACTATAACTTCTTTTTTGGATTGCTTGATGAATTATATATTTTTTAGAGACAAAAAAGGACAAATTTAATGAAGATCCTAACTGGAAACATAAAGGGCGTATACTTCTAAATTAAAGATTAAAGAAAAAGTCCTTCTGATACGTTACAACCAGTAAACCACAAGGTTTCTCGGCTTAAAGTTGCAGAAAAGCTTGCCACAATTAACATGAACTGATGCATATTTCTTTAGATTTTGTTTTTGCAGATTTTATAGATTATGCCTTTAAATTTTTTAACCTATAAATTTGATTTAAAAATATTAAAGCAGCAGGTCTACTATTATGGTAACCGTTGGCCTGATTTTTTTTGTTGCATGATATATACTTTTACATTTTTTATGCGTGTGTCTGAACAAAGTGTTTTTTTGTCCTAAAATCTTATTTTTTGATTGGAATTTTTTAATTTCTTTTTTAAATAAATATTTATAAAGTTTTATTTTAAATGCTTCACAGACTGCATTTTAAACGTTTTGAAAGTATCAATTGTGCACGTAAAACAGTATAAATATAATCCTATTTATAGTGAGGTAGAATGTAGCATGAAATTCAGCCGTATATCACTGTATATAATACTGTGCAAAATAATTCTTTAAAAAATTTAACTAGAAATATTTTGCTATTCTTTCCGGATCCTAATAGTTATAAGCTGTTTGCTGCTCTTGAAAAAGTCCACTAGAAATAAAATCGAATGTTGATGTAACTTCCAGATTTAAACGTAGCATGCGGAGGTAGAATGTGCACACGTGATCAGATAAAACGCACTGCGTATCCTTTCATTGTGCACTTCGCGTGTTGGTGCAACCTCGACCCCAGGGTTTATAAAAAGACAACCAGCCCTGGGGTCAAGGTTGGTGTTGGGGCTAATCATCGGTTTGGAAAATAAGGGGTGCATATTTATCATCTTTAAAAGAACAACTGTCGATCAGGGTAAACAAGGGCGGCAAGTAGTTGCAACTACATACTAGTATAGCTATAAGTTGTATACTCTGTTTTTCATAAAGTCCTTTCTCCTTATTCACAAGAAGCTAGTTTACCTATTTGTTACCGCTTGGCCATAAGTTGCAATTGTATTCACAAAATCCTACCGCCCTATTTCAAAATGCCTAAATTCTGAAACTCGAAAAGCATAGCCAATACAATTTTTATTATTATGCTAGTTTCATTGGGCCAACCTAAAATAACCACAAATTAATAGTTTTCTTTTTTCCAGAGTTGTTGCACTTTAGATTCTCACGAAATGGTGCTGAGAAAGCACAAGCATGACTAATGGCTGCCATTGTTTGATTTTTTAGCCATTTGGATTTTCGCTGATTATTTAATGCTCTCAGTTACACACTGTTTGATTTCTGATAATAATTTTTTCTTTTGGTCTAAGTGATAGCTTTTATCTTTTTCGTGCCAACTTCAATTAAATCATCGTCTTCATAGTTGTCCTCGTTAATTTTTCCAAAGTAGTTATATTGATATAATTGTTCGAATGATGATTCTTATTTTCTCAAAAGTACCAATTTATTGCATGAAAATTTAAGTGGTGGGATTTTCTAGTCCACCAGCTAGTATTAGTGACGAACGGAATTTAGTAGATCTCACTGTCTCGTTGAACCGCCCTGTGTTTTAATGAAATAATACACATGCCTAGATAATTTTCCAGGAATGTGTCCAAATATTTTCCATTCTCCAAATTATTTCATCTTGGCACGAATAGTGAAGGCGTATTCTCCATCTCGAGCTTTGTTCCAGGAAGTCTCTATGAAAACGTGATAACCACAGGAAGCGTTCTTGACCCCAAAGGAGTGTGTACCTGCTACTGCCATTGCTGTTTTTTATTCTCGCATTTCAAGTTAAAGCATTACTCCATTAAATTTTTGATAAACTTCAAATATAAACATTTGAAGCATTTATGATTCTATTTCATTTTTCAGATTTGATTTCAGATTTTGATTTAGTAAACATGAGATTGTCACGCAAAAAATATTGTCTTTCCATTCTTATGAGAAATCAGGCAACAAGAGATTTACGTTCATATCTTATAAGACGAAGTAATAAGAAGAAACAGACTAGTGAAAGCAACTGGTATGCATGTGTCGGCTGTAAATGCTGAACTGGAGAGCTAGGAAGAAAAAAGGAAGAAGGGTTCTTCCTACAATAAGGTTCGTGTAAGGGAGGGAGTACGGAAATATGCATACAATAATGGAACACAAGCTGTGCAGCTTGTTTCCAATTATTAATTGATGTATGTGAAAACGTGTATTGCGGGTAATTTGTTTAAAACGATTAATTGCATAATTAATCGTTTTAAACAAAAAACAATTAATAATTGGAAACGTAAGTTCGTTAACCAGAAAGGACATTTGCCAACATCAAATTTCAATAAACGTGGAAGATCTAATCTCGTAAAAGATGACTTGATGCGAAAAATAAAGGAATAATTATTGTGGCAAGGTTATAAGATGGTCATTTCTATCGGAAACGGGATCTTGAAAGCTAACAATCCAAACAGTCTGTCTAAACTTGCTGGTCACATCACTTTGATAGAAGATTGGGCTAGAGGTATCTTAAAATCAATGGTTGGGTCAAGCGGAAATGAACTACTTGGAGTGTTGAGCCTTTCCCGCAACTCCTTGCTGAAGAGACATTCACTTTTCACAAGACCATCGCAATTGCCAGCGATCAAATTATCAACCTCGATCAGGCACCCCTTTTTACGTGTCTCGGGAAATGTACCTTTACCTTAAAGGATTCCAAAAACATTCCAATGAAGGGTGTAGATGACAGTTAACAGCTACATTTGCTGTTAGTGCTACAGGAGAATTTTTGCCCATGCAACGAATTTACACAAGAAAAACCAAAAGATGTTCTGTAAAAGTTGAAATCGAAAACCACTGGTCAAATAAATTGAAGGCTACTGAGTATTTCGAGAAGGTAATATTTTCATGTTTCAATGAGATCAAAGAAAACATGGCGTCAATGATTATAATGGATACGTTCAAGGGGCAGGACAATCATTATAATGGGTACGTTCAAGGGGCAGGACAATGATGATTTGAGAGCACTTTGAGCTAAAAATAACTGTGAGGTTGTAATTCTACCACACAACCTAACAGCCGCTATATCTAAGCGTCAACAAATCTGCAAAAGCATACGTTTTCGAAGCATAACACTTGGATTGGAAATGAAATTTTAAAACAACCCAACAAAGGCATTACACCTTTTAATGTAAAGAAAACGTTACGTTATTATGTTTGGAAAGAAAACTCTGGTCTGTATTTTCTTCCTTGTTATCTTTCCCTTTGCTGTAATTATCAACGTTCATTGGTTAATATATGCCGTATATATTTTTTCGCACGACACAACCGTAGGAAGATTATGCAAGAAAAAAAGACTTATATAAACGAATCTACGCCACTTTTATTCCATGGCGACTTCTATTAAGCTATTTCTAAAACTCCGGTAAATTCAATTTAGGGGAGGTCTTTTAACAAAGAGCGCATTTAATGTAAAACCGCTGAGAAATGTCATGAGAAAAGTTGAGAGGTAACAAATCCACAATGACAATTTATTCACTATTCAGTACGTAATACTAAGCTACAGATATATTTTTAAAAATGCGTTCATTTTTGACCTTTCAGTGATTCAGGAGCAGTTAAATGTAGTTATCCTCTTTGGTGTCCAGCAAAGCAGTACCATTTACCGTAACATTTACTTCCATATGTGTTGCAGCATGTATGAATCTTTTTTCGCAATTTTTTGACAGCACCTTTGATGACCTTGCCATGCTTCTTAATAAATTTCCCTACTTTTTTGGCAGTTTTTCTTAACCATCCTCGGCGTCGGCGTCGGCGAGACGATCGTCGTCGACGTCGGCGTCCCCACCCAGGATCTTCCATTTCTTTATCTTCGGATAACATGTCAAAATCATCCTCGTCTTCATCGTGATTTAACAACTCAGCTAGCTCATCTATGAAAAACGTTTTTGCATAAGAGCGCACAGTAAAGTTTGATATAGTTAAGGAAGTATTAGATGTGAAAACGTTATGTTATAGGGACTTAAGATTTCTTTTTTAATTTTGGTAGTTTATAAAACCTAGGTGTGAGAGTAAAAAGAGTTAAAACAATGAATTCCAACCTTTACTCATTTTATTAAATATTCCTTTTTCGTCTTCCGTCAATTCTTCTTGGAATCGATCATCTTGAAGTGCATTGGATACCGATTCTGGATCCGAAAAGTCAACTCTAAATTCATCTTCTTCTTGTTCATACGCACCTAAATAAATGTAGTCAAACAATAAAAAACTAGCATATTTTCGTTCCATAACAACTTACTTGTGGACATTTTAAACTTTGAATTAACTTACTGCACACAACCAAACAAGTTACAAGCAAAAAAAACAACTTCATTTTGAAGAAAACCTTTTTTCGCTGTTTTTTATTGCTGTCTTTCTTCTTGTTGTTGCCTCTCCGTCTTCTGCAGAAAAAATAGGCCCTTTTATAGGGAATATTTTAATTCATTCTATTTTTAGATAATTACTGTTGTTTAAAAAATTGCAAAATAGATGACAGCGTAGGAAGTACACAAATATTTGCTTTCCAACACGGCTCGCTACACTTCTTTTTTTAGAGGGAACGAGTTATACCCTAGAAAATATTGAAACTTCTCAGAAGTACGTATTTTTTTATCTTCCATAAAGATATAGAATTTCCTTACGGCATAAGAGGCTATTATTTTGGAATAGAGCAACAAGGAAGTGAGTATCAAAGGAGGAGAACAATTTTTTTAGATGTTTTAAATTACTGATGTAACCATGCACTGTTTATGAAATGACAAGGAGTAATTCACAAATCAAAATGTGTACGCTGAACTTCAATCCAAATTTAGAGAGGAGGGAGGAAGGGAGGGAGGGAGGGAGGGAGGGAGGGAGGGAGGGAGGGAGGGAGGGAGGGAGGGAGGGAGGGATACTTACTGATAAATAGATAGATACGCCTGCAAGTTGGAAAGAAAGTTTGGATGAAATAAATTTAATGTCTAATAGCTTCCTTGATCACTATTAAATTCCGGTATTAAAAACATGATTCATTTGATAACGTAAAAAAATAGTTTTTTTGATGTGGTACCACATATCATCAAATAACGATATCGTAAGCATTTTATAATTTTAATATATCCGGAGAGTGGAACTGTAGGTACCTCTTTCATACAAAATATACCCTTAATGGTTATCAGATATACAAGAATTCATATGGAGTCGACAGCCATTTTTATTTCCAACAGAATAAGAAAGTTTACCGACTTTTACAGACCGTTTTTAACCAATGCATAGGGTCGTGATCCCCGATCAACTCTGCTAGCATAAAAAATAGGACTGCCTTCTTATGGCGTTGGCTAGCTGAGGAGGTACTGTGCTTGCATGACATGCTTAGTCAAAATGAAAACATCCTCTTCTCAGGACGCTTATTTATAACACTACTAATAAGAAACGAGGAGGAAATTCTGAGTAAAAAATCGTACTAAAAGAAGGGATTAACTTTCGCAATATTAATTCTGTAGGGAAATAGCACAGAGTGCAGAAATCACGTGATGTAGAGGGTCAAAAGAAGAACGTGGTAAGCTACCTAACTAAAATGTTGAAGTAATCACATAGACAGTTGGATGTAACGAAATTTTCAGTAGTTAGCTGAGTGTTTCTAATGTTAAATGTAGTTTGGTAACACCCTTGACTATATATCGCAAACCTGGGTGAAGGTTGAAAGTTTATTGACATATGCCAATGGGAAATATTCTGCGCGAAACAGTCTCGTGTACATGTGATACTTTTACAGTGCGTGTAATTTCACTTGAAGTTGATTTTGAAAATTTTAACTTTTAATTAAAATTTATTCCGCAAAATAAAAATTCTGGATGGCTTTTTTAGTTAGACAGCTTAAGCCTGTGTTATTTAAAGCTATTCTGGATCAAAACCAAAATAGAACCTTCTTCAGTAGATAAAAAGGCAGTTTTTAGTAATATTGAAATCAAGTAGAAGCATTTAGGGTCAGTAATGAGATGGGGGAGGGGATGCAGATGCGCTTTTAGCTCAGTACTTGTACGTTAATTATACTTTTTAGTTTTTAGGAGCAATTAAAATACATAGTTTTGATGGAAGAATTTCACAAGTTTATCTGATACTTCATAAAAAGCGTATTAAATCTTGATTGGTGTAATTTATTCATTGTAATGTGTCTTGGAAGACTTTAATCAGTGCACTGATGTTTATTTGAAGCAGCCATCATAGAATCAATGTCGTAATATTTGTATCATATGTTTAATGACTCCCCATCATATCTTAGCAACAATACACATAGTTTTCTTCTTTCGTAGCCGTATTTATCGTGCACGCTCGAGATTTCAGCAAATTTTGTTAATTGTAATTCACAGTTGTAAACGAATTTGACACATCTGTTGTTTTTGTTATTTCTCAGAATATTCAATTTGTAGTTCTATCACGAAAAAGTGATTGCGACGAAATTGTTACCTATCGTATTATCACCACTAACTCCATTCTGCTGAATTGAAATAACATAAGGCTTTCTTAATTATTATGGCGATTCATACTGGTTTCCTTTATTACCTTAAACTGGGATCAAACGAATCTAAAGCTAGGCGAAAACCGATCCAACATTTCATCCAACATTTTGGATAAAAATGTTAAATAAATGTTGGACGAATGTTGGATGAACTTATTCACTGTTTGGGCATGTCATCCAACAAGATACATCTTTATATAAATGTCCATTCATTCGTCTATTCTCATGCAAACAAAGATCGTCACTGTTATGATGCTATCGATATTTAGCCACTGTCATGATGCTACCGATATTGCTCTCATAGCTAGTCAACTCTGATGACGAAAAGCCTCACAAAGACAAAATACGTGATTGGATTAAAAGGAGGTATGGTCTAGGTGCGTAACTAATGGTAGAAGATAGATGTGGCTAGGTGTGTATAACTATGGTAGAAGATAGATGTGGCTTTAAACATCGTCTTCGTTGCTCATTTTGTTTTTCAAATGCCAAAAATGTTCGTTTTTCAGAGTCTGCTGTGAATGTTTTGAAAATGAAAGATGAATTTGTGATAATTCAAATTCGAAAAGACCTTCGAAAACTAATTAATTACGTAAAAATATTCGAATGTTGGATGTAGAATAAAAAAGGGCGCAAATGAATCCAACAAGTATAATCATGTTGGATGAGCAGTAAATGTTAGATGAAAAGTTTGATCGTGATCAAACTTCATCCAACACGATTTTTGTTCATCCAACACATTTTTTTTTTATTTTTTTTATTTTATTTGTACTTGCGCAAACCGATCCAACATTCATCCAACATGTAAAACTTGGCATGTTGGATGAAATGCTGAATCGGTTTGCGCCTAGCTTAATATTTTGGTCCACCATAATTTTCCGATGTTGGATGAAAGTTCAATGTTGAATAAAATCGGATTTTTTGTTCGAAGGTTTTCATCCAAACTGTTGGATCACATAGTCACAAGAAATAATAATTTCTTGTGACTATATGATTCAACATAAATTTTAGTTTTATGCAACGTTCAGATTTTTGAATGTTTGTTTGTTTTCCATTTTCTTTCATAATGCCTTGGAAAACAGCAACTCGCACATCATGTTCCGGAACAAATTTACTGATTCCAACATTTCATCTGCGATTTGCTAGATGAAAATGTTGGATTATAACTCCCGCTTTAATTGAAAGATTTTTTCGAAATCACTCTTTAACTCAAATCTTAAATAATTACTGTTACTACTTTCTTGTCCTACATATATTTTCTCAGATAACACAAACGCCACATAACACTCACATAACACTCAGATAACACAAACACCACATAACACTCAGATAACACAAACGCCACATAACACTCAGATAACACAAACACCACATTACACTCAGATAACACAAACACCACATCACTCAGATAACACTTCATGAGTTAGCAATCAGAAAACTGTTTGCAAAAGTACACAGAAAAGTGACCAAAAAGGCTTTTGTTATACGCCCCTTTTCAATCATCAACAGTTCTTTAGCGGTGATTAGCTAAAAAAATAAATGATATAAATGATAGCATTTCTTACATTTCAAAAATCTATCAACATTTCAATCCTTGTATCTCTGAATTTTTGAAGTTTTCCTAAAAAAATCAATGGCTTTTATATTGTTAGTAGCTGTCGTACACGAAGTTATTGATCTATCATTTTTACTTCGAGAGAACTTCAGCGCCTCCTAGCGACATGGCGCACCGCCCCTCAACCCCACTAAATGGCTCGTAAGTATGTACCCAGCATAGATCTGTTCTAAAACTACAGACGAATGCGTAGACAAGTACAAACGAGTAACAGACGAGTACAGACAAGTACAGACGAATCACAGACGAGTACAGACGAGTTACAGACGAGTTACAGACGAGTTACAGACGAGTATAGACGAATCCCAGACGAGTACAGACGAATCACAGACGACTAGTGTAGACATGGGTATACCAGTAGTACCTTAATTATTTTTTAGGTTTTAACAGTAACGTTGAATTGCGTAAAATGTATGCGGGTATTGAAGTGACAACCATTGAATAATATGCAAGTATCATAACAAAGCTATGTACACCTTAAAATCGTATTTTATCGTTTTTTTATAAGGTTTCTGATATATTATCAGAATCCAAATCGTATGGATGTTTTATGTTGAGGTTCTTTTGGTGCAGTAGTAAAGTCACTGTGTCCTTAACTCTATATGGTCATCTTGTTACGACCAAATCTCTGTCATATTTATCTCCTAAACATACTTCTAATATCTCCCTGGTGTCTACACTTTTTTGGAACAGGAAGCGTTGTGTCATCGTTGTAAAGTTCGATAAGTTTGATACAACCTGCGTACGAGAAGAAAATAAACTACTTGCTACCACCTCTTTATTTTTATCACAGTGTTTAAATATGTGGTTTACTCACCTGTGGTATTTGATTTCATGTCTGAACTGTCGGTTTCTGTTTTGATTTTAATTTTTTCAAAATACATTCATATTGTTATTTTCAAAACACTTTTTTATAAGAACAATTTTATAAGAACATGAGGCTAGGAATAGGTCCTACTTTAACGTTTTAGTAAAATGGGGAGTTGGGGGGCATTATAAACTGATTTGAAAAAATGCAATATAACCCCCTACTACCTTAAGTAAAGTAATTTTTGCGAAACCTTATTTTGCGAGGTCCAAAAAGAGAATCTACTAGTATTTTTTGAAATTTTAACTTATTTATTGAGATAAGGAATCCTTTATACTGGGCTTTTTTGTCACAGAGGCTGACCATTATTTTTATCAAGGGAACAAGGGAAGAAAAAAACAAAAATCCTTTTGCAAAGATTAATTTTAGCGAATACCTTACATGCTCACTCTCGAATAAGCGCCCCTCTGGAATAAGCGCCTAGGGGCAGTTATTTGAATATATTGGAAATTAGTAAAAAAACGAGCTTTTACTCAAAACATGTTCTGTTTTTAAATTTTACGACCATTATAGTTAACTAAAAATAACACAAAAATCATATTTTTTATAAGCGCTCCTCTCGCTTTACCACCCCTTCCAATAAGCGCCCACCCTAAACCCTGGTTCACACCTATAAGCATGCACATTAGGTCTAGGTCATTTCTAGTAATCTAGTAAAAAGACTTATTTTCGCCAATTAACATTTTCACAAATTTTCACGCAAACAATTTTTCACGAATATGAATAAAATTCGCGAATTTTGCAAAAATTAATCTTACCGAAAATTAATCAACTTGTACAATTAAACACAAAAGAATAGGAACAACTTCTGAGAATATGAAAAAATAAGAAGACCTCAGGCTGAAGTCAAATTTTACTGTTCTTATAAAAAAGTGTAGCTTACCAACCTCGTTCCCAGGACATTTTGCATCTTTGATGAATTTGATAGCGGCGCTCTGTTATAACGGTTTAGGGACCAAGGAACCCTGGGGACGAGAATAGTAGCTTACAAATTTAGTATTTTTTAAATTTTATGACATTTTTTAGTCAAGAGCCTCTAAAGGCGAAGAAACTCTTACTTGGCTTTTTGCTTCGTTTCCTATAGAAACAGAGACGAAAAAAGGGTATGCGCTTCCTTTCAAACTTGAATTACAAGTGGCGTCGATTACCTTGTTACAAAAATATAGCTCGTGAATTACTTAACGGACTTGAAATTTATGCGATCAGAAATTAACGCGAAGGACGAGGTTAGACCTTAAAGTGTGTGATATCGTCTGTACTCATCTGTAACTTGTCTGTAAGTCGTCTGCAACTTGTCTGTACTCGTCTGTGATTCGTCTGTACTCGTCTAAGCATTCGTCTGTAGTTTTAGAACAGATCCCCAGCATATACAGTTGAACTCATGTAATTCGAATCTCCAAGGGGATTCAAAATTTGTTCGAATTACATGAGTTTCGAATTATAGGAGTTTGACTTTTTCCGGCCGAATTTTGGCGCTATTAATTATCAATGTTGTAACATCCTATGGAGTAAAACGACGCGTAGTATTTGAGAAATAAGTGGCTATTTTCATGTAAAACAAGTTTTACCAATTTTTAATTATCAATCTTTCTCATAAAAGTCCATGATTTTGGTCTGTCTCCTATTAATCAATCTTCCATGGTTGATCTTATCGGACATTTGCGACAGCAGAGTATCACACTTTGGATCGGTCTCAAACAACGTCAGTTTCTTCAGAGTCTCTATTGCGTCTTCAATCTCGTATTGCGACTGTGGTGAAACTGGATCGTCGTCAGGACAGTCATCCTTTTATCATCAGAGCTAGCATCAACATCAACAATCTCGACCTGATAACCCTTTGTTCCTTAGGCTGTGTACAAGAAGTTGTGGTGGGTGGTAAAGATTGCAAATTGATTGCCTTTAATCCTGTGACTTCCGGCTGAGCAGGACAATTGTCGACAACTAGAGCAATCTTTCTGCCTTGCGAATCGAATTGACGGTCGAGCTCTCGTACCCACTCTTCAAAAAGTACTCCGTCCTTTCATGATTTATTTTGAGATCGGTATCGACAGGGAAGGTTGTGCACGTTCTTGACGCATCTCGGCTTTGCAGATTTTCCTATCACAAACAACGGGAGTTTTTTGCAAATAGCGTTGGACGCAGCCTAATGGTATGGCTGCGTCCAACGCTATTGGTAAAAAACTTTGCTATTATTTCCACCTGCGCAACATTTACCACGAAAATGTAAAGACTTGGAGGGCAGTGCTTGGTACAACAGACCAAATTTATACGCGTTGAAGATGTCCTTCAAATCGTACCTGGCAAGAATAATTGGGAGGGTTGTTTCTTCCCATGGCGCTGTCATCTCTTTGGTGACTTTCTGTGATTCGCTAGATACCTCTTTCAAAATGATTCCATATCTATAAAAAGATTGAAATTCCTCATTGTTCTGGCTATTTTTCATGACGGGATACATTCGCGAGAGTGATCGAATACAGTAAAGGTACATAGGATATAATTTACCTCTCTTTCCGGCCTCTTAACCACTTATTTTGATGCCGTGAAGTCTTCATATTGAAAATCTTTCGCAAATCTTTGTGTTTTTCCTGACAAGATTGGACCATTGATTGGCATGTTGTTTCCGCGCATTGATTTAAACCACTTAAACGGAGCGTCATTTAATTTGTCGTATTTATCTGCTTTAAACCTCCGTTTCTATTTTTTCCTTATTTTTCTTCCAGGTTGCCAGTGTGCTAGTGGGAATATTGTATTTCTTGGCTGCATCTACATCTACGTTCAAGCACCCCTTTTCCAGATCCTTTAAAGTATTATTATTATTATTTCATTTATTTAAAGTTGGTTTTACATAGTAAGTGGTAAATACTAATTTACACCAACTAAAGTAAAAAATAAATAAACAAGAAAACACAAAGAAAATAAGAGACGAGAATAGGCGGCTTATGTAGCCTGAATTACATGATCAAAATTTGCTCACGGGACTAAGAAAACTGTTCGATTTACATAATTTTTCGAATTACAAGAGTTCGAATTATAGGAGTTTTCTTATAAGGATTTTAAAGTAAAATTCGGCGGGACGGAAAATTCGTTTGATTTAAATGATTATTTGAATTATAGGAGTTCGAATTACATGAGTTCCACTGTAAAATGTAAATAAACGTCGGATAGGGTTTTATAAAGAGTATAATAACAATAATTAACTGCTTACATCGGATTGCATTTTAAAGAATTTTTGAAGAAGTTTTTGGAGAAATTATCTTCTTTGTTTCAGTTTAACACCCGAAAAGAATCGCATTTTTCCCCAATTTTTTCAGTAAGTGTTATGTTATATTATTTCACGTTGGGTGTATGTGTATTATTTGTTGCCTAAATTTCGTTTTGCATTTTGTTGTTCTAGCAAGTAAAATCGTGTATCATCTTCTACACTTACGTGACGGATCGTAGAGTAACGCTAGAGGCAAGGACCTCTCTAAGTCGTTCAAATATGCCCTTGCACATTTACTTTTAATAATAATTATAATAATAAGGAAGCTTTTAATAATAAGCAAGAGATATTTACTTCTTGTGAAAGATTTTTCACACAATACAGTGTCGAAGGAAGATTTCTTACATTTTATTTGAAAAAACAATCATAAAATTCTTAAATCAAAGCCAAATAATGTTTTCAGAAAAAATAGGGCTAAAGTTAGCTAGCCAGCAAAACTTCTTCTTTCTTCCACATGCAGAAAATTGTTTAGCAAGTTATGGGTGAATATAATAGCTCTTTAAGGCTATAAATTTTTATAAAATTGATTTAGTAAAAAAAGACATATAATTCTTATAATTCGGTAATGCAAAACAGTATATATTACTAATTAAAAATTTTCATATTTAATCTATTAGAAACATTTAATAACATGAAAAAGGAGGCCTGAAATGAAAATAAGCAAAAAACAACAACACAAAAATACATATGTGAATAGGCTTTATTTGTATTGTTTTAGATCATAGTAACAACAACATAAACAACAACAGATAAATACAATAAAATAAAAATGACAACATTATATAGCTAATTAAAAACAACCTTACAACACAACAACCTACAAAAACGAAAGAATGAACACTAATTTAGTACAACATTCAGTTAAAAAATATTTAGCCCTGTTAGCCTAATAACACGAAAAACACTGTTTTTATTTTTTGGTAACTATTTCTAGCTCAGAAATGTTGAAACAAACTTGAAAATACCTGTTAGGTGTTATGCAATAATTACTATAAATACTTTAAATTTTTACCGAAACAAAATCATTCAAAAACAGATATCACAACTACATTACTACACGTTTTTGTGTCCATCTGGAAAGGGTTGTAATAAGTATATATGCTAAGTCATGTTCACCATGTTGGTAGAATCACAAACATTTTTCAAGTCTCTTATAGACTTGAAAGACAACTTTTTTAGTGAAAATGTGAAAAACTTTTGTCATTTTATTCATTAAATCAAGCCATGGTTTTCTTATTCCAACTGCATATAATTAGCACCATTTCCAGGAATTATTTCAATTCAAGGCTCGAGATTTTACACCAAAACATCATAAAGTCTTGTCAAAGTTTTCCTCCTAAAACTAGTGTTCTCTTCCTTGACTTGGTGGCATGTTAAAAAATCGTTTCAAAAGTGTCTACTGCCAGAAGCCTTGAATCTACAAAGTAAACTTACAAAGTTGTTACGAAGTCAACAAATTGTTATATACATCATACCTTTACCAGCTACAAAAAACCAGCTGGCTAGCTATTCGATTTATTGTGAGGTTATAAAATGTCTTGTTAGGGGCTTTCGAAAATTTATTTCGGGCTCCGTTAAATAAATTAATTAAAATTAAATAAATAAAATGTGCGTACTTTCTTGCAATAGAAGGCGACTTAATTGCAGAGGAGAACAACAAGGAAGTCAAGCTCACAGGAGGAGAACATATATTAATGCTTGCAAACAATTACGTAGCCATGAAAAATAATTGCAAAGTATTTTGTGGTTCGATAAGATAAGTTTGTCCATTGATTTTCTCGCCAGAGTCATCCTTAATTACATATTTCTGCATCAATTTGGGATGTCTAATTCAGCATAACCCAGGGTACACTAAGAAATAAATCTATCTAAAAAAGGTATAAAAGTATTTTTTTACTTAAACGGCACAGTAAAATTGGTTTTACATTTTGAATAAAAGGCATATACTTACTTGCAGTAGATGTTTTAATTGCGAAGAAGAGCAACAAGGAAGTAAGGCTCGCAGGTAAACATAATAATTATAATGTAAAAAATTTCGATAGATTATGTAATGCAGCAATTACGTCACCATGAAAAAATAATTGCAGAGAATTTTGTGGTCCGATGAAATGATGTTTTCCTTGTAGGCAAAGATTCTCTATTTACTTCCTTGCATTTCGATTCAAAGAGGTTCCCCAGAGGGGTTCTTGCCTTTTTGACGCTACCTACACTAAACGTTAATTTAAAAATGTAATGTAAAGTGTCACAAACGTCTCTGAATTCAGAGGGTACTCGACCATACGCTCCTGTGAAGCTTGTGGACAACAAGATAGTTCAAAGTACTTTCTACCATTCAATAATCGGTTTATCACAGTATGAAATCCCTGAATGATTTACCCCCACATCCCTTTTCAATTACCTGATGCAATTCTCTAAAAACAACTGGCTTTAAAAAATTTTCGCTCTTGAGAAAACTTGGAAAACTATGGGGCGCAAAGAAAGCAGACCAAGTATAGGCTGCCACTAAATACGACATATTTTTTAAACCTTTGAGGATAAGTAAAATATAGTAAAACCGTAGACGGTCTGCAAGAATAAGATTTCCCGACTTCACGCAAAACAAAAAAGGGCCAAGACTTATTTCCAAAAAGGGACATTCTTTTTAAAAAAAAGTATTGGAAATCAGTTCTTGAGGAAATTTTGCAATGATGCTGGAACGCAACTATAATTTATTTTAAAACAAGAGGCCCTGCAGCTGAAAGATTTCCGCCATTAGCAATAATCTGAAAAAGTACTGAACTTTGAAGAGGACTGAGTAATATGGGGGAACAAAATCATTGAATATTCTAAAATTTTAAAATTCAACTCTTGATTATTTTCTCTATATTTTATTCTTATTTTATAAGAAAAACAATAAGGTTGAAAGTTGTTGAACAATAAAACAAAATAAGAACAATGGCAAGGCTGAAATTTTACCGATTTTCTTCTTTTCTCTAAAAACAACACGGGAAATATCTTTTAACGCAGAATTTTTCACAGAATCAAATAATAGATTTCAGGTCTCAAAAATTTATAATATACTGTAAAATTCCAGGTTCAACTACTAAAAAATTAAGAACACTTAGCCAAATTTTCAGAATCCTATAAAAAATTGTTTATACAATACCACTGAAGAAATAAAACATTAAAATTACAATTTTTACACATTGTAATATTTAAAAAAGAAGTAAAATCTTAAACTCAATACCTTCGAAATTATTCTGGAAAATCCAGGAAATTCCATAATAAAAAACCTGTTATATAAATTTGATGATTCGAATATAATAACTTTCGAATAAGGTATGAACTAAGTAGTTCAACATTTCATTAGTTCAACAATTAACGTTTGAATGTTTCAGTATTTAGGTGTTCAAAACTTTACTCTGTCACTCAGTATTCTTTAAAAATGTTGATGGTCAATGTTTTCATAATGGCTGATCTGAAAAAGAGAACATTTTTAGATAATGAGAAGCAAGAATACAATTTTATTACAAACTGAATTAACGACAGGTTGCTATCAATTACTGTCTCTTTAGAAGGTATTGCTTTAAGTATTTGAAGAGGGAGTTTATCAACAAGAGACAATTCGATGCAAAATTTTTATAAAACTTTACTTCCAGCAAAAAAGAAGATTTAATGTTCAGTGATAAAACACAAAATATAGGGGAGGCGTCCTTACCAAACTTCTTGCCACACTTATCGCCTATACGTCTTTAGGCATGACACAAAAATAATTCTGTTTAGTGTCCTCCAACCGAAGAGGCACTGAGAAAAAAAATGCACTTTTTTTATTTGAGTGTCCGAATCGTAAAGTTCAATTAATTTTAGCATTTCAAAAGAAAGTAAAATTAGCAGCGATGCGGCTCATGTTTTATATGAAATTGCGCCTAATCACGACAGTGAAGGTGTGGATTATGTGAGGATGATGAAGACCCAATTAGAAGTCGCATGATTAACTTGGTTGGTTGCGACACATGCAAAATATGGGCCACTTGACGTGTGCCAAAAACGCTGGATGGTTGCACCTTCGAAGAAAGAATTGGTCTTGTTTGCAACACAAAGGTGCTAGTGTAGTATAAAAACATGTAGAGAAAGACAGTTCAAGGACGTTACTTGTATTTTTTCCATAAGAAATTCATTTCCAAAGGTTCTAAAGGTCAAATTATACTCATGCGCACGCGAAATTTTCTTTTTGTTTTGCGCATAAAAAAAGTGAAAATCATTTCTACTTATTTGTACGCCTGACCTTTCTGACACAATAAAAAGGGGAATCTTCGATTCACGCGCTCGTAAAAGTACCTTATCGGCCCTTTTTATGCTGGCCGTAAGTGGCATTAATTTTTGCAAGATATTGGACATTACATCAAATTTCTCGAATAGCAGAATTAAGGTCATCGTAAAAAGGGCAGATAAGGTAGTTTGGGTGGATGATCAAACATGACGGCAGCTGACTTTGACTATGCGAGATGCTTGTTATCAAAATAATGCAATTTTTTGAAGAAATTGTATCTTTTGACCGACTGACCGATCGAACCTCTTTTGGACCCTCAAAAGGACACTAGCTAAACATTTTTTTGAGTCACGCATTAACCTTATATGTTCAGTGCGCACTAAAGGTTGGTTCTCACTATGGGCTAACGATGAGCTAACCGTAGTGTGCATGTGTTAGCCGATTTCAACTTTTGAACTGCAAGTACCTGATGTATTCGTTGAATTTTCACACTACGGTGCATTGTTAGCTCTTTTGTAGCCGAATCTATTTATTATTACTACTTCGAAGAAGATGACATAACCTAGAAAGAAAGGAATTAGCTAACAAAATTACGAAAAAGGAAACGACTTTGGGTCAGAAAGCCAGGGAAAATCTTTCACCCTGAACGCTAACTCTTCTCCTTCTTTTTCAAACGTCATTTCTTTAATTTTGTCAGCCATTTTAGTTTTAAAATGAACTTTCACAACGAAACATACTAATATTTTTAAAATCATAAATCGCTTTGGGCACGATTTATGTTGGCTTCCTTTGAAGATTGCTAAAAATGAGCTTATCTTTACTGTTAATTTTGATTTGATAAAATTTTGATTTAAAAAAATAGGCTAACGATGAGCTAACGAAGAGTTTAGCTGTGAGCTAAGCAGGTACTTTTACGTTCGCACTACGGGCTAAGGTGCGTCATGCGCACTATGATTAGCTCATCGTTAGCCCATAGTGAGAACCAAGCTTAAAAATTGTTTAGTGCACATTAGGGTAAGAACTAGTGCGCACTAAATTGCGTTTTCGTGAAGTATGGTTTATACGTTTTCCCTTTTTTTCCTAGATCTCTTCGAAGTCATAATGGTAGATCTAGCTATAGGTTTATTTAGTTCTGGTAAGGATAGACTGTTTTTTTCATCTAGAATTTCATCTTCCAAATGTTATATTAGCTACGTCAATGCTCCACAGCGGTTCACAAAATCGAGGCTATCGTAACATCCGACAAAGGCTTCTTCAACCTCACATCATCCACAGAAAAGTGTGTCATACCGCTCTTTAAATTTTCATACTGTTTGTTTATGATATTAAAACTTATGACTTATAATTAAAAGATTATTTCAGAACAAATGTGATATGTTTTTTACGAATATATTGCGGGATATGACGACTGTATCTTCTTTGCTTCTATTAATTAATAATCTTAGTGCGCACTATCATGTTTGCTGGTGCGCACCAAAGCCGTTTGCTAGTGCGCACTAGGTTATTATCTAGTGCGCACTAGTACTATTTTCTAGTGCGCACTTATGAAAATGTGGCAGATATGAGTCACCGTATATAACATATAATGTTCAAAGTCAAATTTGACTTTTAGAACGGGTGTATTCATGTAAATGGTAATAGGGATGTGACCAGGGGCCGTAACGAAATTTAAAGCCGTAGTAAAATTCGCTACGGGTGTAGTGGAATCTCAAACCGGTTTGAACTCACTACGGGCTTCATGTAAACGCTGCCTAAAGCAAGCTAATGTTTGACATCAGGGAAAGGGGAAAAGCCTCTGTGAGAGAGGTTGTGAGGCACATAGAATAATTTCTATGCGAAAAACAAGTTATAATCTCCCATAATTGTAAAGATGGTTACATGGAGTCACTAGAATGGCATCGCAGCTGTTAGGACGTCATACTTTAAATTTGGTTGATATATCAACATAATAAGAATTTAATGTATCTCCTAATTGTAATTTAATGTCTCCATCATTTGCTTGTCATCTTTCGATGACGTTTTCATAATGAATTTTGGCAACCTCTATGCTTAAGAAATAGGGAGAAAAAATGCTAAACATAGTTTAAAATTGACCTTCTTCTCTTAAATAAGGTTAACCTCGAAATGCAACATAAATAAGATGGTCATGACATATTAGTATTGAGAAAAAAGACATTTGTTTTGCAAATATGTGTCGTAAAGACCAGAAATTTACCTTAGATTTTTGTGTGGGAAAAAGATTTTTTTCTCGTACTTTTACAAAAGGGCCCAGCTATTAGTGGTTTTACAGCCGCTATGCTCCGTTTGTATTTCCAGCAATTAAATTTCGCAGCTATTTCAAACGTCAAAACCCGAAATTTTACCGTTTTGTTGACATATACAAAAAAACTGTATGAGTGCCCTAATAAAATTTTGATCATTTTGAGGACGAGCAATGTGATGACGTCAGGATTTCTTTGCTGTTTGCCGTGTTACGCCGGGAGCTTTTATAAAAAATGGCGATCGGACTTGCTTGGAAGTAGCTTGTTAACTTGTTTATTACTCAGTAAATCTCTTATATTTTTTTAAATACCAATGTATGAGTGTTTTGAGGCTATGATGAGAACTTGCAAAGTAATTAGTGTAAAAACTGTCATGCCTTCTTTGACTCGAAACAAAACGTGTAATGAACCTTAAAGATAACGAACCAAGTTAAATGAGGCTAGATAGAGCAATTCTACACTCCCTTATAAATATCACGCGTAACTTTGATAAAAAACGAAAAAAGATACGGTCAGGGATGATTTCAGTTCAGAAGAAAATAAAAATATGGGAAAAGAAGCCCACGGCATTGGGTGGAGATGAAACTCCATGAAACAAACTAAAAAAAATATTAAAATCTAGAAAACAGATCTAGTTTTAGGGGAAGTAAAAAATGCTGCTATAGTATAAAAAAGATGATATCAGTTTCGCTTTCTTCTTTTGAAGGAGGCAGGGAAGTGAATGATTAATTTTTAGAAGAGTAATTCTGTGGGAGTTGAACACATCCTAAAACCGAAAGAAACCCGCCCACAAGTTTGAAAATTAATAAAATATTGCATTCTTCAGCAACATAATAATAAACATTTTTCGCGCTCCACAAAATTTATATATTTACAAAAGATGAACTTTAGCATATCTAGCTAAGATTGATATGACATTGGAAAATTGTGAAAATTGTTGGCCACTCCGTATTAACGGCTTAAGACCCTGGGAACGAGGTTAATGACATTGCAAATGTAACGAAATGTAAGAAAAATAAATATAAAATCGAATGATTTGTCCCTTACTTGTTTTTTTTTTTACACTGAGTTTTTTGTTTGCTTTCGCGCCTTTTTAATTTTCGCACATTAAGATGCACTATGCATATTTCGCGTAATATTAATCTTTACTTAGCGCTCTTGGGCAAAAAGTGTTGTTATTTTTTGTCGCCTTGCTTCGAGAGGACATTTTGGAATGTTATATTTAATAAATAAATTCTGAAAAACAGAAATATGAATTCGTCCGAATACTATGACACGGCTTGCAGAATTACAACCATCCTTTCCATGTTAAAATGCATGCACTTCTTCGCTCTCTCAGGTTAATATCATTCAGGATATGTTTACATGTACGGAAAATTAAAGAAGGAGGTTGTGTTTCTTGTTTACGTTTTACGCAAAGCGATAAGAGATTTCATCGGAATTTTATTTATCATCCTTGGGTGGGCAAGAGTATCTTACCAAATTAGTTCCCAGGGATATTTGGGTGTAGGTTACAAGTGTTAAAGCCTTCAACGTAAAATCATTTTCTTCAATGCGCCAGGTTTGTCTTGAGAAGGGAAATGAATATATGAAATATTTGTCGCTTTGTTGGGTTGACTGTACCAAAGGGATAAGCCCGATATATATCTTAATGTTGCTTTCCTGAAGTTAAAGCTTTAACAGAGAGGGGGCCTTGAACCGAATTTAAAGAAAGCAGTTGATCAAGAATTACAAAAAACTCTTTGGATACAAAATCATGCCAATTGGACAACCTCGTTTGGCCAAACCCCCAAATTGTTTGCAATTAGTATTTCATGGTTACACAATTTTTGAAGAGATTATAATATTCAACGGTCTCCTCCTGTGATCCTCACTTCCTTGTTGCCTTGCTCAGCTCCTGCAGAACATACTATTGCAAGAAAAGACTTCTTAAAAATGTAAAAAGAAGCTTATTCTGACATTTGGTTTGAAAAATACGAAGCAAATTGCTTCAACTATAGCTCAATAATTTTATTTCAGTATGAACATCTCCGAAGATTATTTCAGCATGAAGATCTCCGAAGTAGAGAGGGTTGCGCATCCAATTAAAAAGTACACCACGATAAAGAAATGCCATAGTGCTGCATCGTACATCATAATCACTTTGGTATTATTTCAAACCGCAAACGAATTTCTAAAAATAGAAGGAATTAAAATATTCCTTATAAAAGGGCTGAATTTTTCTGAAGAAGACAGACCAAGGAGAAGAAAGAAAGCAGTAAAAAAGCGAAGTAACTTTTCTCCAAAATGAAGTTGGTTTTTTTGTTTGTAACTTGTTTGGTTGTGTGCAGTAAGTTGATTAATAGATTAAAAAGTCCATCGAAAATATTATTGCTTGACGGTATGTCTGGATACGAAATTTCTTTCATTTTGGTCAATACATTTTTTCGCTTTAGGTGCGTATAAACAAGAAAAAGAAGATGAATTTAATGTCGACTTTTTGGATCCAGAATCAGTATCCAATGCACTTCAAGATGATCGAGTCCAAGCAAAATTGACAGAAGACGAAAAAGGTGCATTTAACAAAATGAGCCAAGGTACGAAATTCTTTAAAAAAACACATCAAAATGTAACCTTGATCTCAGGGTTCTTTGTCTCTTCTTTTACACTGGGACGCGTTAAAAATAGAGAAAAAAAACCCTGGGGTCGATGTTGCTCAGAATTGTACCATTATCTAAAACAACTTGGCTCTTGCATCAGGAATTCTTTTCATAGATGAGCTTGCTGAACTGTTAAAAGAAGAGGAGGAAAAGGAAGACGAATATGACGACGAGACGAATAAGTCGCCAGAAGAAACCGAAGTCTATGGTGACGATTCAGATATGTCGTCAAAAGATAAAGAAAACAGCGACAACGAATCAGATGTGTCATCACCACAAGATAAAGAAGTTGACGACGACGAATCGGATATGTTATCAGAAGATAAAGAAGTAGAAGATCCAGGTTGGGGACGGCGACGTCGACGAAGATCAGCTCGTCGTCGGCGATATTCCCGCCGCCGTCGATGGTTTAAACGACGAAGGTCATCACGCCGACGCCGAAGTTACGGTAGAAGATTGGTTGATAAGATAAGACGGCTTGCGAAGAAGCACAGTAAGAGGATTAAGGCGTATGTCAAAATATTACGAGCGGCGTTATACAGATGTTGTAAAAGAAGAGGTAGCAAATGCTTTGGCAAGTGGTACTGCTTTGCTGGTCATCCAAGCGGGTAAAACGCTAAACTGAAGATACGAAGTTTTTTACTTCGCGTTTTTTTTGCTTTATAATTTTCGAAATATAACCTTTTGTGAAAATAAAACGATGTTTAAAGCTTTATTATAATTTAGTTGGGTGTTTTAGACGTTTTAAATCTTGAACGTTCGACTGCAATAATACTTATAAAATGAAAATTTATTGGAAGTTGGAAAGGATAGCAGAATCAGGTAAAATCAAAATTTCTTGACTAACATAACAACGTAATCCCGAATCAACAAATTTACAAATCTATGTTGTGCATTGCTAACATACTGCCTGGCAATGAGCGTGATTCGATCTACGGTTTTCGGAACCGTGAACCGCAAACGAACCGACGATACTACGAGAGGCAATATATTAGTAGCGAACTCGGATATCATATCCGGATGGTGCGTTTAGGTAGATGGAGGTTAATCGTGGCATATCCGTGTCCATTCTATACTAAAAATTACTCACCCTGATCGGACCTCCGATCATGACAGGCAAGTACAATCGGTGTAGTCAAACTAACTTTGTGCATCGCTGTCTGGTATTGAACGGGATACGTGCTTCCCAAAAATGGGAGCCATAGACGTTCCCACTACATTATGTCAAACCGTGCGTCCGTATAGGTCAAACAATTAAACACGATATGTAACTTAAAATCTATTTATTTCTTTTAAATGACGGTAAAACGTATAACTTAGGAAAGTGAACAGGTAAATTCCAAATGTATTAAAAAGTAGTAAAACCTGAGCTGGCACAAAATATGTTTAAAAGAAATCCCAATGACTTTCTTGGTAACAGAAAAACAACAGATCAAAAACAAAAACAAAACTCTAACTAGTGAAAAACAAAAAACTGCACAATCCACAAAGCAACACTACTACTAGAAATGTACTTTTCTTTTGATTTGATATGAAGCCAACGTTTTTGGATACGAATTGCTTATTGAACACCAGTATAAAGTTAACCCATGAAATGCTGAATTCGATTTTCCTGTTTGTCTGTGCGTCTGCCTTTTATTGAACACCAGAACATACGTTTCTCCTCAAAACTTTCCTTGAACACCAGAACATGCGTTTCTCCTCAAAACTTAACGCCACCGTCATATAATTCGCCTTTGATATGTATCCAATTCGAAGTCGGTCAGAACAGTTTAAGATGACCGGTAACTTTATTGACAGCATCGACTGGCGCTATGAAAAAAATACAGAAATTAGTGAAAGCTTTGAACAACCGTCCATTGTAAATTAAACCATTTTCTTAAATAAAGAAATACATGAATATCAAGACCTTAATTAACACCTTCTTTCATAAACACCCTCAACGAACACAAGTGCGTTCATTCCATCGGGCTACTTACTATAATTAATTTTTTCTAAATGTTAACTTACCTGGTCCAATACCAAGAACGGTTTTTGAACCACTTGGTATCTGTGTCCGACCAGCATCGCGAATAACTGACGTATCGAGTCCCAATACACGTGCGTGACTCGCCAACGCCTCTCTACGAAAAACAATAGAAGGAAAGTCACAGGAAAAGCACTATGTATTTGTACACAGTGTCGAATTTTATAGGATCGGCTTGACATGAAACAATGGTGCTGGAGGCTACAGTTTAACTTTTTTTGTGTGTTTTGCGCCTTGTCTTTATTTTGGCCAAGGAGGAGCAAATAATCTTTCAATTGAGACTGGAATGAAGATGAGAAAAGGTTATATAAGAAATAACGTATATAAGAAGTTTACTCCAAATAGCTTAAGTTGGGACTTGACAATATTAGGTCTCAACAAAAAAATCGTTGAAATTGCTAAATTTTCTCTATGTCCAAAATTGCCGACTTCCGGCAATTAAAGTAAATATCTAACATTTAAAAGGTTTAAAATGACGAAGTAGAAGTATCTAAGAATGTTGCTAAACTGGATGCTTAAAATCCATTTCAGCAAATTTTATTCTCAATGCTTATCAAAACCAAACTTGCAACAACGCTTTCATTCCATAGTGGATACGTATAACATAATAAAATTACAAACTCACAATGCTTCTTCATCTGGACATTTCAAAGCAACTTTTGGACATGCGCTCTTCTCCCAATTAGCAAGCCACTAAAAAATGTTGCATGAGAGGTTAAAAAACAAATGTACTAAAAATTTATTCTTCGTACATATACACATTCTTGAAGGTTGCACAAATTCCGATCATTACATATTGTATCCTATAACCCGAGAATTGTGATTTTCGGTACTGTGTGAAAAGATGTATCGAATTTCGCAATTTATTAAAGATTGTAGACATAATGAACACATTTACAATAAGCTTTGTAATCATGTTTTATAAAATTTATTTAAAAATTAAGATGGCGATGTTGAAAGTTTAAACTTTGTCAATGAATAAAAATTAACATTGGTTTGCTAGTCATTAGTGTACTGAATTCCACAAGAAGGTGAGTTAGTCTGTTGGTCGTTTTTTTTCATGAGAAAAAACAAATTTGTCCAGGATCACAAAAACTATCTAGCATATAATTCTGTATCCATCTATTAACGGTCTTTTTTGTTGTTACATGATTGTAGATACAGGAAAAACACCATATTTATTGCGACAAATCCTTGTTCTTTCCAAAATAACTACGCAGTGCCTTCAGAGCGTACCCCTCACTGTTGACATCAGCCGAGTCTGAAGGCTCGACCTAGCAGTTCACGGTATAGCTCGTTCTATATCTAACAAATCTAATCTATCATATACTATTTACAACATACCAAATGATGCTAACGAGTTCGTTCAAGCGGTTAGCGTCCTGTTGTTGTTTTCACTCACGTTATGTACAGTTTCTGATGAAGTATCACATTGTAACACATCTATCCAAATGCCATAGAAAATATTTTGGTTGCACATAAAACATATCACATTGCCGTTCACTTACAGATTTGTGAACGATGTCCCAAGATACAAGTGTCAAAATTTGCTTAAAAGACATTGCCATAATCTAAAATCATTTTTATCAGGTTGAAAGGTAATGGACAAATACTTACTTGTGGATGGACTTTTTTCGTGCGATTATAAACATCAACAGCTGCATGACAACACTGAAACACATAAAAGTAAAAGTGTTTACTTCAGACAAAAAATAATTAAAAAAGCAGAAAAAATCTATTACTGCATAGAAAAAGAGTTCTCAGGAATATGAAGTCGATTTCATCTCCTTAGGGAGTGTTTTATAAAGTTTTAAAAAAATAAAAATTTATGCATTGGGAACAATAAACACACAAAAAAATTAATTGACACTTTTTATGTAACTATTTTTCAGCCCAGGCTGAAAAAACTTCATGTGATAAGCAAGCTGAATCCAGCCCAACAAACTGCGCCTTGGCTACCTGGCACTAAATATCACTTATGATGCAAATCTGTTGGACATAAAATAAAAAGTATATATATGAATGAATCAGGCAAATTACTTGTGCTGCTGCTTTTCCTTTTCCCATTCCAAGGTCTTGACGAACTACTAGCACCATCTTGTATTCTCCCCAATCTCCAAATGAACTCTGTGAGGTAAACACATAAAGAGAAACACATCAAATATAACACATACAGAGAAACACATCAAATATAACACATAAAGAAAAACACATCAAATAACACAGTGATACTCAAAAAAAGTGTGCAGTTGACTTTGTGATGGTAACCAACACTTGTTTGGAATGTTATTAAATTCTAAAGTCATTCAGAAGAAATTTCATTAAAATCAAATATTTAAAATTCATAACGGAGGAGGATGTTACGACAAGCGTATTCTACCTTGTTTTAATATTTTTCCTGAATGGTATTGACTATTTTAGCAAAAGTCTTGCAGTATTACATTATAGGTAGCATATTTTCAAAACATATATAATAATCATAACAAAATGAGAAAATTAGGTAAATTAGTGTAAATGTTGGTGTACATCAGGGTTCTGTACTTTGTTGTTTATTCTAGTCTTAGAAGCGCTGTCGATGGAGTTCAGAACAGGTTGTCCATGGGAGTTATTGTATGCAGATGATTTGGTTCTCATAGCAGAGTCGATGGAAGAATTAGTTGAAAAGTTTGAGAAGTGGAAGAAAGGACTAGAAGAGAAAGGGCTAAAGGTAAACATAGCAAAGTCTAAAGTCATGATTAGTAGCATTGCAGCCAAGTGTGACCTTGTAGTTGGAAAGTGGCCTTGTGGAGTTTGCAGGAAAGGGGTTGGTTGTAACTCAATTTTTTGTCAAACTTGCAAGCATTGGGTACATAAGAAGTGCAGTAGTATTAGTGGAAGGTTAAAAGCTGACATTCAGTTTGCATGCAAGCGTTGCAAAGGTGAGATTATAGAGAATGAAGTATTTCCAGCTTTAATGATGTACAACAGTGGCTCGTTAGAGATAGTTGAGAACTTCTGTTACTTAGGTGATATGTTGGGCAGTGAAGGGGGTGTTGGAAGAAGTGTCACTTGCAGGATAGGTTCTGCTTAGAAAAAGTTCAGAGAGTTACTTCCTTTGTTGACTAGCAGAGTCCTGTCAATTGAGGCAAAAGGTAAGTTGTATGAGGCCTGTGTAAGAAGTGTTATGTTGTACGGTAGTGAGACATTGGCAGTGAAGCAGGAAGATCTTGACCGTTTAGAAAGGAATGATATGAGAATGGTTAGGTGGATGTGTAACGCCAGTCTGAGAGACAGAAAGAGTTCAGATGAGCTAAGAAGCAGGCTAAGTCTCCGTAGAATTAAAGATGTTATCCAGATAAGAGGATTGAATTGGCTGGGGCACTTGGAAAGAATGGAGGAGGATAATTGGGTAAGAAAGTGTAGAGACTTGATAGTTCCTGGGGCAAAGCCCAGAGGCAGACCGAGAAAGACTTGGCAGGAGGTTATAAGGACAGACTTGATACAGAGGAAGTTGAGTTTAGATCTAACACAGTCTAGATCAGATTGGAAGAGGGTCATTAATATACCCCGTCCAACCCATGCTAGCATGGAAAACGGACGTTAAGCCGAGAATGATGATGATGATGATGATTGCGTATTTTAGTTTTATCACAACCATTAACCAAGAATCAGCTGCAAGTGGCCTTATACATAGATTTTTCGCAAACATGTACATTTATATCATGCAAAAATAGCATGTGATCAGTGAACAATCATGACAACGATTTTACCTCATTCTGAGATGGTACATTATTAGTTCCCAAAGATGACGATTCTTCTTTTTTTCGAAACCAATAGCCAATAAAAAAACCAATTACGATTCCAACCAGAATCCCGGTTGGATTCAGATGATTATACATATGATGCATGCTACTTCATCTAAAACCATTATTAAGAACAATTTGAAAAAATTTTTCATTAAAAACAGTTTCACTCAATTTTGTGTTTTACGAATGATTTAAATGAAAAAAGATATTTAATAAATATTTAAAAGTCAGGTTATAATAATTGCTAACGTTCCCAGAAAAAACACAGTATTAGAAAGACAAAAAATGTGTTTCAATTAACAACATTGTGATGTCAATATGAAGGAATATTTGTCAAAAAAGGGTGAGGATGCTGGGCAAGCAAAACTTCTCATTGTTTCATTTCTGTCTATTTTACAACTTCTTGTTGTTGTTTTTTTCTCTTTTTTAAAACCACTCGTGTAAAATTCCCCTTCTCTCATAAGTACACACACACCACAAAACAAAGACTGAAGAAGGCAGCCTGGACAAAAACATTGTTGATTCATAAAGCAAAATCAAATCAGCACAAGGAAACTGTGTAGCTAAAGCAATTGGACAGGATGTCAGGAGAAGATTCGTGTCCATCCTGATCCAATTGATGAAGTTGCCATTATGCCAACTAAGTCCAACAATCCAGTGGTGATAAAGTGTCGAACATAAAAAAAGAAAAGAATATAGTGTTAAAAATGCATTGGATGGATGGGGAAATGTCAGCTTAGGTCAGAGGCCAATTTGATGTGAAATTCTTCATTTATATGCTATTGGTAACATAAGCTACAGTGGCCTGGCTAATTGAGACAGCACCCAATGTGGGTAAACAAAACATCATGCACCATTTTTGAAGCTCAATATAGTGTTTTCATATTTTAGTTCACTACTCAATCAGCTAGCGTATAAACGTACAATTACGGACACTTTTACGGTCTTTTGCGTCTTACCGCAACAAAATCCATCGAAATAATGAACCCATGGTTCTAAACGGGAGATTTATCTATTGGCTATACGTTGGAACCATTTTTCCGAACATTGTTGGACCTGCCTCACCACAATTGCTGTTTTTAGCCGAGCACCGCCTGCGTCCAATTACGGACACCTACGTTTAATTACGGACACACTGTTTTTTGTATTTTAGAGGGTCAGCGGCAGGTATATTGTATTTATTCCTACTGGAAGGGAGTGTTTAAACGTTACTTTTGACTCACAACAAGTTTTGACTTAATTTAAGAGTGTCCGTAATTACACGTAAAAATTGACCCAACAAAACATTTTTTAGTCGTTACAGATCATTAGCGGGAAATGGTAAAACATTAAAAAAGCGAGATTTTTTATTTTCCTTTTTTATTCAAATCGACAACTGTAACATAAATATGTGTCACTTGACAATTCCGCCTTTGTAGCTCTCGCACAAACACCATGGAACCATGCCAAGCACTTATCGCAACCAATCCAGATGATTTTGTTGCAAGCGACTGGTGGGTTCGACCTTTTACAGATAGCACAGTTTCTCACGCTCAAATTTTTCCTCGCTGCTACTTTCGTACTCACTCTCCGTCTCTTCAACTATCTCATTTTCTTGGCCATAATCCAACTGGCTGTCATCACTTTCGAACGATATCATTGTTCTTTTCTGTTGCACAGATCGGGTTTTCAACATAACCCTTTTTTGCCTTTTTTTTTCGGACTGCAGAGCTTCTTTACTTAGTTTTTTTCGTTTTCTCTCCTTTTTCCTTTCTTCTTTTGCCTTCTCTTCCAACTCTTTCTTCTCCACCTTCTCTCGAAACGCTTGTCGATGCTCGTCGCTTGTGAGAACTCTCGCCTTAGTAATAATCCTGGTGTTTTTTTGTTTGTTAGGCTTTGGCGCTGGAAATATAAAGGCATCAACCAAAGACGCTGGGATAATACCTGCTGCAACGAGAGGATTTACAGGTGTTGTTGGAGTGGAGGTGAAAGGGCTTGCTGCAGTGAGAAGATTGGTTGGTGTTTTTTGCAATCGACAAGGGCGGTGGAGTAGAAGCATCTGTTGAAGGTATTACTGGTGTAGAAAAAGAGCCACCGGGCAACGAATTAAAAGATGCTCCTGTTGAAGAACCTGGTACTGCTGGTGTTGTGGATGTTGCAGTATTGTTTCCATTCGGAGCGGACGAAATAAAATCAATGCTGTTGTCTGGCATTAATCGCTCCTTGTCGATGGCGTCAGGGTTGAATGGACAGATCCCTGTTTTCCGAAATCCATTTTTAATAATGGGGATCCCCATCGATCCTTCAAACGCTGCCTTAAATATCGCAGTGAAATTTGTTTTACACACAGTTAGTGGAACAGTGTGGCCCATGGTTGCAAGCTTCAAATTATCTGTAATTTTTGAGAAATGCACCTTTAGAGGCTTGAAAATCGACACATCCAATGGCTGGAGTATATTGGTTGTGTGAGGGGGCAAACAGTACAAGTGGATTTGGTTCTCCACTAGCATATCTATCATCTCTATATCGAGATGAGAACCGTGGCCATTCAAGATCAACAATATTGGTTTTTGTATGTATCTTGTCTGAGGAATAAACAGCTTTTCACACCACTGTTTAAAAAGCTCGATGTCCATGTAGCCGTTTGGCGAATGGGCGTATAGATCATTGGTAGGACCATCTCTAGCATAAGGACCGGATGGGAAAGCCTTTTCAAAAATTATCATTGGAGGCAACGGCACTCCAGCAGCTGATACAGCGACATGGGCAGTGATGTGATCCCTATTTCCTTTGCTCTCAGAGTAGGGGTGCTTAGTTGATCTTGAGACGACAACCTTTCCAACGCGAGCATCCATGGAGATACCTGACTCGTTGCAATTGAAGATTCGATCTGGCTTATCGAGGATATCAAGATCGACCAATGTTTTTCTTAAAAGATCAAAGTGCTGTTTTATAACAGTCACATTGGCCATTCTAGAACGTCCTCTGTCGAGGCCGTCGGGTTTTCGCAGGGTAATTTCTCGCGAATGACGTTTCTTGAAACTGTCCCACCAAGTATGACCGGGACCACTGACACGGTTGAACGAGCTGGTACACTTGCTTCGTTTTACGATGTTCCATGCAAAAGCTTTTATTGCTGAAATACTTAACGGGTGTGCAATAGAAGCCATGTATTTGATATAATGAATTAACATAACATAAAAATCTGCCATATATATTTTTTATGTTAGTATAGCTATTATATAATAAAATAAAATAAAATAAAAAATAATAATTACCTTGATTAATAAGATATAAAATGATTTTTTAGAATAAGTTCGACGCGCGAAACCAAAAATCAGCGAAAAGAAGCAAGTTTTTTAAATCCATTGTTTTGGTATGAAACAGCGAGGCAAATCGAACGAAACCTATTAATCATAACAGCTTTGAGTAGGAGAGTCAAGACATCGTGAAATAAAGTTGGAAATACAAGGCTAAGTGGTGGAAAACTTTAATTTACTAAAGTGTCCGTAATTGTACGTGTCCATAATTGTACGTTTATACGCTAGCAACCTGACTGGGAACTGCAATTAACATGAGCTAAACTATGTTTAGCTCCATAAACTTTAGAGGCTAAAAACAAAAAGGCTTTCATCATGGTTCCCAATATTCTAACAAAACAATAAGGCGTGCTTAGATAAGCCTTATAAGAACTGGAAGGTTGTCCTATGAGGTATGATGCAAAGAAGCTTAAATTAGGAGATATATAAATCCTACTATGTTGAATTTTTATTTGAAGTTCAGCTCATAGGCTTCTTTGTTAGCTGGCAAATACACAGAAGTAAAAGTTTTTTTAAATTCTGAGGTCCTTATACTAGACAGTTGGGAACAACCGCTAACTATGGGATCCCGTAATTACACAAGCCATCCTGTAATTATGGGATATTAAATAAAAAGCTGTATGCTATGGTCACACTTACCCAAAAGGTTTCAAAATAATTACTAAATCAAATTTCAGCCTTTTTGCCATAAATTTAACTGAGTTTGTGCTTTCCGCGGTAGAATTTTGAATATTTGAATACCTAATCATGATGTAAAAAATTAGAAATTATGGTGTGTAATAACATCAAGACTCCCATTACAGACTTCAATACTACAGACTTCTTCTGAATCTGAAACTGAAGTGAAGTTTTTGATGAGGGGAGAAGTGTGGATACTGAAAAAAAGAACAAAAATCCACAAATAGGTTTCTTCTGATTAAAAAAACGTGGGAAAAAAGGTTTATATATTAATTGTTTATTTGCAAAATAAATAAATAAATCACTAGTATTGGGTAAAGCTTAACAACAGATATACAGCATCTTTCCTAGCTTGTGTAATCATACAAAAGTACTTAACTTTTTTCGAATCTAGGTTCATGGTATGCAAAGGATGGAGGAAAATGCACAAAGGCTCGTACAACTATCAAAATGGGTTCAAAGTAAAGATGGATCAAGATAAAAGTACTACTGGTGATGATGTAACGGTTGAATTTAATCAAGCAGCCATTGACAAAAAGACCTAAGGTTCTCAACAGTGCGAGAAAAAGCTGTCAAGAAGCAACTAAACTCAATTGGTGCGCAGACAAATAAAGATGACACCGTCACCGCTGCTGAGTCTCCAGCTCCGAGATCAAGGTCAAGCACTAACAGGAGGACACCAATCAAACCTCAAAAAAGAATCTACCAGGTCTGTCTGAGATAGACAAATGCAAAAATATCATACAATAGCGCCGTAGTTTAGTGGTTATAACTCTAGCACTTTATGCGGGAGAACGGGGTTCGATTCGGGGCGGCGATTCAATATGGGTGAGTGAATGTTACCATAGCCCTGGGTTAACCCAAGCCATGTGAGGGAAATTGGGGAGATGGCACACTGGCGATTAATAAGTTACTTAGAGAAATAATTGATATAGATAAGATGCAATTTGGTTTTGTTCCAGGGCGTGGCACTACAGATGCAATACTTTTACTCAGACAGCTTCAGGAAAAGTATTTAGGAAAAAGAAAGAATCTCTATTTTGCCTTTATAGGTTTAGAGAAAGCTTTTGATAGAGTGCCACGTAAAGTTATTTGGTGGGCTATGAGGAAATTAGGTGTGGATAAGTGGCTAGCTATGATGGTACAGTCTATGTACAGTAATGTTAGGAGTCGTGTCAGGATTAACGATTCACTAAGTGATAAATTTAGTGTAAATGTTGGTGTACATCAGGGTTCTGTACTTAGTCCTTTGTTGTTTGTTCTAGTATTAGAAGCGGTGTCAATGGAGTTCAGAACAGGTTGTCCATGGGAGTTATTGTATACAGATGATTTGGTTCTCAGAGCAGAGTCAATGGAAGAATTAGTTGAAAAGTTTGAGAAGTGGAAGAAAGGACTAGAAGAGAAAGGACTAAGAGTGAACACAGCAAAGTCTAAAGTCATGATTAGTAGCATTGTAGCCAAGTGTGACCTTGTAGTTGGAAAGTGGCCTCGTGGAGTTTGCAGGAAAGGGGTTGGTAGTAACTCAATTTTTTGTCAAACTTGCAAGCATTGGGTACATAAGAAGTGCAGTAGTATTAGTGGAAGGTTAAAAGCTGACATTCAGTTTGTATGCAAGCGTTGCAAAGGTGAGATTATAGAGAATGAAGTATTTCCAGCTTTAATGATGTACAACAGTGGCTCGTTTGAGGTAGTTGAGAACTTCTGTTACTTAGGTGATATGTTGGGCAGTGAAGGGGTTGTCAATTGAGGTAATTGGTAGGTTGTATGAGGCCTGTGTAAGAAGTGTTATGTTGTATGGTAGTGAGACATGGGCAGTGAAGCAGGAAGATCTTCACCATTTAGAAAGGAATGATATGAGAATGGTTAGGTGGATGTGCAACGCCAGTCTGAGAGACAGAAAGAGTTCATATGAGCTAAGAAGCAGACTAAGTATCCGTAGAATTAAAGATGTTATCCAGATAAGAAGATTGAATTGGCTGGGGCACTTGGAAAGAATGGAGGAGGATAATTTGGTAAGGAAGTGTAGAGACTTGATAGTTCCTGGGGCAAAGCACAGAGGTAGACCGAGAAAGACTTGGCAGGAGGTTATAAGGACAGACTTGATACAGAGAAAGTGGAGTTTAGATCTAAAACACTCTAGATCAGTATGGAAGAGGGTCATTAATATACCCCGTCCAACCCATGCTAGCATGGAAAACGGACGTTAAGCCGAGAATGATGATGATAATGATGATGAAGACCAACAAAAAATGGGCATCGTCGTGGATAAACTGCGACCATAGAGGTTGTGCAAATTGAGTGCACATTAAGTGTTTGGGTATAATCCCAAAAGCAGACGATGCTAAGTTTGCAGAGGACATCAAGTTCTATTGCCCAACGCATTTGACATTGAGGGGTAAAGGAAATTTAAAGAGAGCTTTTTTAAAATAGTTATAGTTGCCCATTGTTTACATCCCTTAATACAACAAGTAAGTCGGATTACAGCGAGAGAGATATAAATGGTGCGTTCTAGCTCACGCGCACACGCAGGCACACGCAAGCACACGACATCATTGCAAATGGGAAATTCCCTAATCCCGACAATTCCGGCAAATCCGGCAATTCAGACAAATCCGACAATTTCGACGCACACGACATATGAAACATTACGTCGTGTTACGGCCGTTTCCTTCATTTTGAAGCGGAAAAAAACTATGTGCAGGGTAGTAGGAGGCCTATCAATGCTTTTCACGGCTTTTTATTAGGGGTTTACAAATTTGTGTACTTAGTATTAGCTTCTAGAAATCATTGAAATTTAAGATGGCGGACAGGAAGAAGAGTTATAATTTAGCAGAAGCTGTAGAATTTATTTTGAACTCTGACGATGAATACATGGATGAAATAACATCAGAAGAAGAGTCTGAAGAAGAAATAGAACCCTGCTTTAGAGTTTCAGTTGTTGATTTTGTTGATGAAGAGGAGATTGAAGCAACAAATGGCTCACCGGTAAGTAGGTAGTACCCTGAAAAATGTATAAAACTCCCATGCTCTAAGGAATGCGATTTTGGTGATGTACTTTTGTTTTTATGAAGTTATAAGATCCTTTTCATTCTCTTCAGGTGGAAGAGGCTGAAGTGGAATTGCCCCGCTGCGAGTCTCCTCAAAAGAAGGGCCATCGATATATAGCCTAGCTAGAATGCAGTTTTGTGTGCTTGATCGAGTACACAAGACAAATGTACATATTTTTACTAATCGCCGTGCTACTGACATACGTCTTGATCCATGTTTGCTTCTTTCTCTATCGACGTCTAATAAACATGGTTCAAGATATTGCAGAGATATTCGATGTAGTCGACACACCAGCAGAAGCCCTTGAGCAACGTGAAAAACCCCTCGACAAACGTCAAGCTTTCAAGATGCACGTAAAGGTAAACAGCACCTCATACCGAAGAAATGCACCGAAGCTTTCCTAGACAAGGCCTCACCCGAGGTGATCGACAAGATACATGCTGAGTACATTCAGCGTGAGATCCAGGAAAACGGAGAGAAAACTGCCAAGGCCTTGTCAACTCATGCCATCACTATGTACACGAAGGCTATAGGCAATGTGGTGCCTCTCGATAGTGCCGATAAGCTCCGTCAAGACCTGGAAGAGGACCCCATTATCAGGGACAGTATGACTGATCTGGGCATACTATTCTATTCAGCTTTTGGAAAGCTTTTGGCACCTCTTTTAGTCGCTGCGCATACTGTAAACCACTGCCAACTCTCCATGTCCAAGGTAGTTGAGGAGAAGGTTGAAGAACAGCAAGAAAACAATAGGAAACAGTCTATCAAAGATACGCATGAGCAATCGTGAAATAGTTGATACATTAAACAATGAGGTCCTGTGCCAATGCAGAGTACGAGTGCGGTATACGGATTGGTGTGGCATCTACGGTGACTCCCACTCACGCGCTTTGGAAATCCTGACACCAGCGGCTGATAGATTCCCCACCGCGGTAATGTAATTTAGTGAGGGCTTCATGGATGAATGCGATAAGATACGCTGGCAGAGAAGGTTTTAAGGGTAGCTAGAGTGAAGTGATTTTTGTAACTCCGACGAGTTACAAGAAATGAGCGAACAACAACCACAAGAAGTAACAGTCATAGTGAAGCCAGTAAAGCACCCCGGGAGAGTCGCGCAAGGTCTTAAATTGGCGGCACTGATGAAGAAGAGGAAGGAAGATCTGAAGCAACAAGAGGGTGCTGTAGAATCTACAGTCAAAGCCTCTTCTGGGGTGAGTTTTGTACAGTCAGGTAGTGTATACATTGGTGGAGGCATCTTATTTGCTTGCATAGCAGTTGCCGGAGTCTACTACCTTACGCGTAAGCAGCCCGCAGCGACCCAACAGCCTGCCGAAACACGTGCACCAGAGCAGCGTCAGCCTTTAAAGCCCACAGCCCAGCACGATATCGACTTTTTCAAGATGAAATAATCATAATATAAATGAGCAGCAAAGAGTATCAAAAAGTAGTAGTCGATTCCCTGTAAGAATCTGTCAGACTAGTATCGTATACTATCATCTTGGCACTGGGTGCGAAAAAGGCGCTGGGAGTTTCTAGACCAGGAGCCAAGATGGACATGGAGGACGGGTTAAAGCTCGCTGGATATATGACAGGAGCGATATTATTCGATGATTACGCGATAAAACAAGGTTGGTATAAGCGTTCCATGATGCCTCCCAAGTAAGTACCCCACAAGGTAAATGCTAGAGATAGTAAAAGACCCGCATACGGCAATCTTCACCGGGCCTACCTCGTGTGGCAAGACTCAGCGTGTGCTCGACCTCTTGGAGAATGAATACAGACACCACTTCCAAAATATCATAATCCTCTGCCCAACGATCCGCTGGAATAGGACTTACTTGGAAAGGTCCTCACTGTGGCAAGATGACTACGTGTTCCTTATAGAGCCGGGTGATCAACTCTTTTACTGGATCGAACAACTATCAAAGCTCCTAGCGGGAGAAGAGACGCTCTTCATCATTAAAGACATGATAGCTGACGAAACTCTGGATAAAACTCGGGCGTTGCTGGAACTAGCTGTTTCAGGTAGGCATAGAAATCACAGCTTGTGGCTGCTAACACAAAGATAAAAGAAGATCCCAATAACGGTAAGAGACCAAATGAAACAGCTTTTTGTTTAGTATCCGAAGAATGGAAAGGAGCTCGAGCTCATTCATGAAGAGAACGATGTAATTTCGAGTAGGGAAGAAATTTCCATTATTAGGACCCAGCTTAGATAGTCGAAACATGCATGCTTGTACGTGAGGCTAGAGCACCCTCGGAGTTGGAGCATTTTGCCTTGACTTTCAAGTAAATAAATATGTCTTGTATCGAAAAATTACGAGAGGGAGAGATCCAGAAATTGGAGCAAACAATCGAGGACTTGGAAGCGAGTCTTGAGGAAAGAGATTGGGAGCTGTATAGGATGGGTCTGAGGGATAAATACAACGACCGGATCGCTTTAATCGCCTGCGTCTCGTCGCTGGCTCTTACCATGATCCACTATATGATGAAATATTAAGACCGTTTTGTGTGCTTGTGATATTCGAGATATCACAAGTAAAAATGTCTTGTATCAAGGAATCGGGGGAAATTGTTGTTATGATTTTTCGTAAGCATACGACACCTGACGATGATAAGTACCACGATTTCCCATACTATGAAGCGCGTATTCAAAGACGCGATATCCCTAGGATGAGGGGTTGGTTTAAAGAGAAATTTCCAAAGTCAGAAGAGATTGTTGTTATCGACAATCCCATCGGTATACAGACCTTTAACAGATTCATCAAAGACACGGGGAGCGATACATATGTAACTTCAAACTGATCGATTTGGGTAGAGACGATTTGTACGATCTAGGTGTTCCAGCCCTATATGTCATATTTTTTGTTGTTGTTCTTCTCGAGCAACAAAAATAACGAGGATCGTCCTTGCATATACGATCCCCGGATCCAAAACTGTAAGATAAAATGTCTTGTCTTGTAGCGGTTGATTATTTTCAAGGAAAACAAGTGCGATCCTTTTTTGTCAAGGATAAAGGCCAATGCATCGTGGCCTCCGATGTTTGGAGAGCCGTTGGCTATAGGCGGGATACGGGAGTAAAAGCCATCCAGAGACATGTGCCTGACAAGTATAAAATGCGGCTTGGTGACGCTATTACTGGGCTCCAAGGTGTGGACAGATCTGTCCACACCCAACCAAACACGGTGTTACTAACGGAAGCGGGCCTTTATTGCTTCCTCCTGAGGTGTGGCAGACCTGGGGCAGACCCATTCCTTGGGTGGTAGTAGAGGAGGTACTACCTAGGGAAATGCGAAAGCTTGCCGAAACCATCGAAGAGCAACGCAAAACCATCGACGCCAGAGATATTGCCGTTATCATGCTGGAGGACGATCTTGAGGAAGGAACTACGAAAGAGATATGTCCCCAGGGATACCCGTACGACAATATGCTCTACGTTGTTAAGAAGAATGATCCTTACGAGTGTGGAAAGAAAGTTAAGCATCCCTACTATATGATCAGATGTCAGCGCATACGGCTGGGCAAGAGCATGGGTATGCTGATGACAAAATACCCCGAGAGCACTATAATCGGGAGATGTGACGGGAGAAATGCCGTGCATACGTGGAAGGGTTTTAGAGACAACAACTTGGGTGCTGCCAACTCTTACAAAAACCACTTTACCCTACTTGATGATGATACGCGTGAGTTGTTCGAGGGGAAGTTCGACATCGATATAATATAAGCAATATATGAGATTTTGTGACTCTTACGAGCCACAAAAACTACGCTCACAAGTGGCAATTGAGCAAGTTGCCCGCTGCGGGCAACTTGATGAAATGGCCCTCGGACTCGAGAAATTTACCACTTTTTTACATGCTCCGGAGGTACTTCAACATCCTCTGGTATTAACATCAACTCCTCTGACACAAAGCTTCGATCAGGCCCATCTGCTAGGTAGTACAGGAGACGTGCACCAGTCACAATACAATCGAGTCTATACGTTTTCTTGCTCCACCAAGCGTCAGTCGCACGTCTTTTAGCATCACCATGCTCTTCTCCAGGCCGCAGGAGGTACAAGTATAGACCATCATCGGGTAACGGTTTCTCATCATGCCTTTCCTTCATACCAATCATGGCGGTTTTGGTGTTGTTCAAACTTTTCACGATAGTGTACAAGTGTTTAACCCAAGTGGTACTTTGTTCGTCAGTGACCAACTCTTGAGCATCTTGAGGTTTGAAGAGCCTCTCGGCGAGCACCTTGTTATACGATTTGACGAACGCCGTGAAAGTGTGGTGGTATATGGTAGTTGCACGCTTTATCTCGACCCCTTTGCTTTCTAGTAGCTTACTCACGTCCGACTTGAACTCACTGCCGTTGTCACACTGGAATATACTCGGATAACGCAGAGGTCCGACCTTGTAAATGTCCTTGAGCAACCTCCGCAACCTCGCTAGCTTTTTTCGTACGCAATGGTCTGGCTACTTTGTACCTCGAAGCCACGTCGATGCCTGTGAGGATGTATTTGTAGGTGCTTCCATAGAGTTTGTCGTTGGGCATGTACAGCAAGTCAAATTGGTGCATTTCATTTGGCTTTGTGATGGTAAATGTGGGTAGTCGATACGTTTAGGGCCTCGAATATGTGGGAGCCAAGCAAGTTGACGGGTCAGCCAATGAGTAACACGCTTTCTAGAGAGGCTACTCTGCTCGGAGAGTAATCTGATAGCTTTGCGTCCTGTCCAGAGATGTTCTGGCTGGTAGTAGATTTGGCTTAGTTTTTCGGCCTCTTCAGCCGTAACGATATGTGCTTTCGACATTTATTATACATGTCGCAAAACGTTCTTTACATATACTTGTACGCTGCAAAACCAAGGAGGGCCAAGGATCCTACGATGAACGTGAGCTCGCCGCCTTGTTCTTGTTTGCTTGGTGTGTAGAAGTCGGATAACTTAGGCGCCTTCTCGATCGTCGCGATGTATTAGTCTCTCATACCCTCATCAAGCTCTTTTGCACTATCGCCATGTTGGCGCTTAAGCTCTCGCTGCTTGTTGTACCAATCGATTTTCGCTTGACGATCCCGCACCCATGGCGCTTGAGCAGCTTGTAATTGTTCAATAGCTCTATTGTGCCTTTTCCGCTCTTCTTCCCCATGCCCACTGAGTTTGCTGAAAAGGAAATTTGAACCGCTGAATGTGAGCGCATTAATCAACGCCCCTCCTGCCATTACTGCAAAGGTAGCCATCTTTATTTAGTATTTCGTGCTATGCCATCTGTCATTTAGGATGTTCAGCTGCGCATCTTGCACCAAGTACACATAACAGCGGATATCCCCAGTTCCGTCAGCCTTCTTCGTCATGTGGAGAGTTATACCGTCCGACAACCTCTGTAGAGGCCTTCCAGAACCGTGCAGGCTGTGATCGGGTGTCGCACGGAAGTCGATAAACAACGCATAGCGCTCAGTCATGAAATGGCCGATGGTTACCTCCGAGTCGTGGCTACCAAAGAGTTCAACGACTTGCTCGAGATGGTCCTTGGGTAACATGGCGTGGCTATACAGTTCATTCGGCTCACCTTCCACCGTGATCGCGATTTTCTCAATCTTGGGGTTGTAGAAGACCTCATTAGCGCTAGCATAAGCTTTCACTTTCCCCTGGTCTATGAATAGTAGTAAGACGCCCTTCAAGCTCTTGGCGGGGGTGTCGATCTGGAGATTATAGCTGGTATCAGCCTTTTTCATCGTTATAACCTTGCTGCGGAGTACACGCTCATAGGGTAGGGCGAGCCTCGAGTATCGAGACATCATAGCGCTCGCGAGACCCTCGTTTGTGACTTTATCAAAGTCGAAGCAGATGTTGGTGATCTTACACGTACTGTCGGCTGGCTTAGCTGCCGTGCTTCCAGCAGCAGCTGTACCAGAGTCTTTGATGACTTGGTCATAGGGAGCAAAGTGCAGTACAAACTGCAACCTGTCGTGTAAGCCTTCTTGGTAGAAGGGCAGATCTCTAGTGAGTTCAAAAAATTTGCCGATAGGGATGCAAAAGGTGTTGCCGTAAGCTGCCACGGTCGCTTTTTCTTCATCATTTCCAACATGATCGCTAGCGTTTACTTGCAGAGCCCTTATGGTACCATTATTGGGGTTGATGCCTTCTAGAATTAGATTTTTCTCACGCTCAAATTTTGGCAGCCACAAGTCTCTATATACTGCGAACACATTGAAATGGCTGATGTTCTGCACTTCGTGGCCGTTCAAGCTGATGCGAAGGTTTTGAACCAGGGCTTTGCCGATGTTGCTAACAATGGTGCGTTTGGTGTTGGTACCAGTAAGCTCCAGGACAAAGAGGAGTTTAAGGGAGCTGGGGAAAATTACATCATCTTTACCCAAATTGGGAACGTCGACGTACAAGTCTTCGTTTTGATTAATCGTACTGGGGTTGTGGGAGACTTTGACACGCTGTTTCTTGCCTTTCGTGGCAAGCATAGTCTTTAATTCCTTGTGAGGATCTAACTTCGTTCCGTACATTTATTAGTAGAGTTATGAAGATTAAATAAATGCCGATTAATCCAATATACAACGATGACTTTACATCAAAGCGAGACATTCAAGACGAGCCCGAGGAGTTCAGTAGCGAGAGCGAGATCCTTTGACCCAAGGATATTCAGGGGCCTAGCTCCGCGGGCATCGCTAGCTTCACGTTAGAAGGCTCAGAACTAGACACTACGCTAACGTCACGGGGAGAGCTACTGAAATCAAAAGTTAATAGCCTTTACGAAGCTCTTGAGGCGGAGCTGGAGATAAAGCCAGCAGCGAGGTATTACGACGTTTTTGATGAACGAGGAAACCAGCTTCTCTACGAGGGGATAAAGCTCACGAAAAACAATGGTGAACTGAGGAAAGCTTCCGCGATAGAGAAGGATCTAGGTGTGGGCCGCCTACAAGACCTGGGCTTTACCGATTATACCAAGCCAAAAAAGGGCTGGGTGAGGAGGCTCATTAACAGGTACGAGAAGGTTGAGAACACTAAAAATATTTCGATGCAATCGTTGGGGGAGATCAGGAACGTCGTCGATGCCACGGAGAGCCTTATGTATGAGTTTGATGGCTTCAGCGATCGCGAGAGAAGGGGGCTTGACCTTGAACTTCAGACACTGCGAGGTAACCTGAAAATCCTGACAAGCAAGATGATTTCATACGAGAATGAGATCACGATAATAGAAGAGAATATCAAAGAGCTTGAGGGGAAGAAGGCTAACACACCCGGAGTATCCAAGGAACAGCTAACTATCTGGGACGATGACATAAAGCAAGCCAGGAAAGACCTGGAACAACTCCAAGGTCAAAAAGAGGCTACGGCAGAAGCACGTGGCATACTAGCCTCCAGCATCCATACTCAGCTGAGGAACATCAAAGACACCTTGATCAAGATCGCGGGGGATGATAAAATCTTAGTCGAAAAACTCAAGATCCTGTTCAAAGAGCAAGGTCTGACCATAGCAAGCATCGTCTCGGCTGCTGGCTTGCTCATATCCACCATCGTACTCGCAGTTACAGGTGGAGGTTCCGCAACTTTTTTGTTCGTGAAATTCATGACATTCCCGATATGAAGGCTCATGTCGCTAGGAATCATGTACACTCCGTGAGCACCACTAAAATCAACTTTAGATCTCGCGTACGGAGGACCAGATCCTCAAAAGTCGTCAAGTAGAGGCGCTGCGCATCGATCGAACTACCTTGATTGCCAATGATGTTAGACCTCGCGTTCGCTTGGCTCTGAAGTATGAGGAAAGCGTAGAAGCGCACGCTTTGGGAAAGTTTCTCAATACCTATGCGCGTGAGACCTTAAGAGGTCTCGAGAATCCATCGATTCCATGAATCTTTATCGAAATAACTGGACCCGCTGCCAGGGTAGTCTTTGCGAATAGCTTGCCAGCTACTGAACAAGGTCTCGTTCCTCCACTCGCTCTCGCTGTCGCTTACCCCAAATTCACGTGCTAATTGCTGGAATTTTTGGTTGTTGAAAGGGTTGTTGAGACGGTGGAACCTATCGGAACCCGGTAGAGAAATGTCAAGATCTTAAAGGATGTTGGGGAATTTCACCATGAACGAGGACCCCTTCGCGTTGATAACGATGTCTTGTATTGAGAGGTCTTCGCCCTTGAGTCTGTCGAGATAGCGCCCATGTGTAGGAGTATACTTTGCTCTAGGTTGTAGCTATAGATGCTCATCTCTTTTTAAAAGAAAATGAGACAGCTGTATGTCACAGATATGGAAAACCCTACGATATTCGAGGACTACCTAGGGAAGAACACGAGGATCGCTTTAAAATCGATCAGTATCCGCCCTAGGTGGGTGAACCTCTTCACTAAGAGCGAGATCAACATCCATAAGGCGGGTGCCAAGCCGACGGAAGTCGGTGATTTGGAAGTCTCCATCTCGATTGCGCCTGGTTTGTATAGAATTGAGGATCTCGCGGCCATAGTCAACGACCAAGCGGGGGATAGGATCAATCTCTTTGTACTCAGGAACGGAGTCTGTAGACTCCGTGTCAACGAGGGGTATGTGTGATAATCGATCAACTACTGCAGGACATTATGGGAAGGGCCTTCGATAACAAGGTAAAGTTTACCAAAGGCGACCACGACAGCATCTACAAGACTGACGTTCACCAGCGGCTGAGACTCGCATGCTCCCAGCTGTATCCGGATTATTCCCTTTTAAATGGTGAGAAATCCAATATACTAGCCGTGCTTCCAATCAATGAGCTAAACGCTTGGGGAAATATGGTGACATGGAGTTTCGACACTCCTGTATACCTCCCCCTTAAAAGTTCAACAGACAGGTTAGATTTCATGGTCATCAACGAGTATCAAAACAATAAGAACCCTTTCGTTGGAATTACCATGCACCTACTGATAGAATAAATGACAGACATTGCTAAGCTTTACCCGAGCTTACCGAGTGCACCCCCGGACGGTACGGAGGATACTTCACAAGTCTATAGACTGAAGAAAATTGAAGAGGTAGAGCAGTACCTTAGAGATGAGATTAAAGAGCGTGACAAGCTCGCTAAAAAGTTCAAGATGCATGGGACCTGGGTGAGGTTCTGCGACCACGGGTTATTGAGCATCAGCATCATCACTCTGGTGTTGGAATAGGGGCATTAGCATCAGGGTTGGGAGCTCCACTGTGCATAGCCATGGGTGGGATCACTATCACCGTAAGTCTGGGACAAGCGGGTCTACGGAACGCTGGGAAGAGGCTAGGTGCGAAGAGCAAAAAGCACGAAGGGATAAGACTATTAGCAGAGACTAAGTTGAACTCTATCGTTGACTTGATCTCGAGAGCTGTGGAGAATGGTGTGATTAGCGACTACGAGTTCAGCCTAATCATGCAGGAAAAGCAAAAGTACATGGTGTTGAAGGAGCAAGCCCGACAACGAACACGCAAAGTCGTGGACTCGATCAACGAACGGGAGAGACAGCAGCTTGTCGCGCAAGGTTGAGAGGAGGCTAAGGACGAGCTTCTGAACAAACTTCAATCTGCACAGTATGTCAGCGGTACTTAGAGGAACTACGAGCTTATTCGTAGATCTAGTGTTTTGGACAACATACTAGACGATTTCGAGCACTTCTCCAGTATCATAGTTGTTCGCCAACTCAGCATCATATGCAATGCGTCGCTGTTTTTCGGAGAGCTGTCTCGAGTATTGCTCGAGATTTTGCTGCCAAGCGAGCCTGGTACAAGGGTTACAATAGGGACCGTCTGTTTGTGTCGAAGCGTCCTTGTACTTGGCCTTGCGGATCGCTTCGAGGAGTTTGGCCTTATTCATAGTGGAATAGTTACGGACCTTTAGTACTTTTTTTCGCTTCTTTTTTCAGTTCATTAACGTTCATGTTTGTTTCTATGGCTGAAGACAACCATAGAACCTTGATAACCACTTACAATATGGTAAAACCCTCTTCATCATCATCACAGTCACTGAAGTAAAAAGTGTTGTATCCCTCAACCTCTTTATATTTGCCCTCTTCCAGATAGGTCTGTGCGTAGTAGTTGCGCCCTTGCCTGTAGATACTCGCCAGCTTGATGATAGCCTTACACTCGCAGCTTTTTTTTAGTGGCATCTTTTTATGGAATTTTGTTCTGACTTTACCATCCCACATCTTGACCTTGGTGTTGAGGTATCGCTCTTTTTTCACGCTGGCATTGGTGAAGCAAATCCCCTCAAAGGACTCCACCCTATCCTAGATCTCTTTGTATTTCTCCAACAACTCGGGATAGCTGACCAGATCAAACGGCATAGTAAACGCGGCACCCTCACTGTATTGAGAGACACCTTTGGAGCGGATCTTTTCAGGGGTCAGGATCAATAACGGTCCTAGGTTGCCGTCTTGGTCGTGATACCCAATCACGAAGCGTTCATCCTTACCCTTGTTTGCTGGGATAGAGTCGCTCAGTACGAGGTTTTCAATGTTCATTTCTTCGATTTTTAGTGGTTTAGAATTGGTATAAAAGTCTTCAGACTTAACAGTTTTATCTTCAAATTTCAATAACATTTTTATTATGAAGATTTATTTATTTATTTATTTATTTATTTATTTATTTATTTATTTATTTATTTATTTATTTATTTATTTATTTATTTATTTATTTATTTATTTATTTATTTATTTATTTATTTATTTATTTATTTATTTATTTATTTATTTATTTATTTATTTATTTATTTATTTATTTATTTATTTATTTATTTATTTATTTATTTATTTATTTATTTATTTATTTATTTATTTATTTATTTATTTATTTAAAAATATTTATACAGGATGAGGACTTCAGTAATTTGCAAATATATACATAAATACAAAAAAACTGCTATCAATGTCCGTCCTGTCTGAGAATAAAAATGGAAAAAAGCAGTAAAAACAGTAAAAACAAACAAAAAATTGATCAACTAGAAATGCAACAATATGCATACAAGGGTGAAGTGACTTCATGTGGGAGCTAAATAAGACATAGGCATAGTTCAAAACATTAATCCCACTTAGCTAAACTTGAAGCAGACTGGACGGCACAGTGACTAAGATGGCCGCTGACAGTGCATATCGCTCAATATCTGGTATCGTCTATTAAGAGAAGTACCCTCTGAGCGCCTTCATAAAAAGAGACATTTTATTTTTCGAATTTCAAGTGGCAGTGAATTATACAGTTTACCCCCTGCAAAATAGAAACTCTGCCGGGCGATTTCTAGTTTGACCCGAGGTAACCTGGCAATGCAGCCGTTATTTCGTGTGTTATTGTCATGTTGTTGGCTGACAAAATAATTGTCAAAATGTTCAGATGTTAGTTCATTTAGTAGACACTTTTTAACGAGTACACAAATATTACGGTTGACGAGTCCTGTGATGGATGGAATATTATCGATCTACCACGTTACCACCAGCGATTTTAATTTGTTGAGCTGTGTATTTGTGATAGGTATTCTTAATGCACTACTATAAGTAATTAAAGGTACAATCGTCATCGAGAAAACATTGTGTGCGGCTTCAGCGGTAAGGCACGGTCGTAATCTTTGTAGTAGGCGTAAACGGCTGCTGGCGCTTTTATATGATCGGTCGAAGTTGTCATTAAGCATTAACTTGCTGTCGATTACTGTTCCCAGATACTTATACTGAGAAACGAAGTTTATCGGATTTTCTTGATATACAACTTGTAGAGACTTGTCATGTGCTTTCAAGCGTTTAGCCGTTCCGAACAACATGACTTCTGTTTTCCCTTTTTTTAAATTTATAATTAGCGGGCGATAGTTTACTTCGAAAACCATATTGACAGTCGTTCAGTAATTTCTCTTTTTCGAGATAGTTCATGAGTTCGTTATGAATAGCCTTCTCAAGAATTTTAGATAGCACCGGTAAAATTGAAATCGCGGGCGATAGTTTTCGGGAAGAGAAGAATCCCCAGATTTAAGTATAGGTGCAACCTTCGCAACTTTCCAGGCTGATGGTACAGTTGAGGTGTTTATCGAAAGGTTTATTATGTGACTAAGAGGTTTTGAAATTAAAATAGCACAGTCTTTTAACATTCCGGGTGGTAACTCGTCTATACCGGTGGCTTTATTTCGTTTGAGTGATCGGAGTTCTTTCTCTACAAAAATCTTAGAAATATAACCTGTCATGAAAATTTTATTTGTTCGTAAAGAAAAAGGTGGTACGTATCTCCATGTAAAATTCATAAGTTGAATTGACTTGGATTTAAGGGAGTGAACAGCTGTACTAAAAAACTTGCTGAAGTTGCTTACTTTACTTCTGCTTTCACTATCTTTTGACATTTGACACACTTTTTTTGGTTTGCTTGGGAATAATGATTGTATTGCATTCCAAAACTTTCTTGGATTTGACAGATTTTCGTTAATAAGATCACGCTGGTGGTTAGCCTTTGATTTCACTATGTTATTATTGCAACTATTTCTAATCTTTTTATATTTCTCTGCATCTTCTGTTTTACCTGATTTGCGAGCCTTGCGATGAAGTTTGTCACGGTTGTTCATTTGAGATTTTATTTTTGAAGTTAGCCATTTACAAGGTCGTGATTTACCTCTTTTTTTGATTAACGGGGCGTGTTTATCAAAAGAATCTCTTAGCTTCGAGTTAAAATACGTAACTGCAGAATTTACATCACTGGCGTCGTATACAGAGCGCCAGTCAATTTCGGAGACGTCATTAAAAAGATTTTCAGTTGCGAGTACTGCCCAACTGCCCTGGTACACATTTCCTCGGTCTTGAATTGGTCCGGAACATGCTCGAGCAGTTGCGAGTACTGCCAAACTGCCCTGGTACACATTTCCTGATTCTTTAAATGGTCTGGAACATATTGCAGCAGCTGCGAGTGGTATTCTTGAACTGCCCTGGCACACATTTCCTCGGTCTTGAAATGATCGCGAGTTGCATTCTCATGATATCGGCCTATGTTTATATTATATCCCAACCTCAAGCAGCAGTCACAACTCTATGGACTTTCCCCTACTCATTGCGCATACTCGAAATTTTGTTGATGTCAGCAATATTCCCGTTAGTCGCTATTGCGCATGCTCGAAATTTTATGACGTCAGTATATTTTCGTGTGATGGTTACATGATTTGTGGAACTGGGGAATTCCTTCGATAATGCAGATGACTCATAGGGATGATATCGTGACGTCACAAAAATTTCTGGCACATTTTCGCGTTTTTAGGCAAAAGTGTACTTGAACGCGCCATATATCTCTCTCTTGAACCACGGTCTTTTTAACTAGTATGGCCTAGGGTACCAGGCTGCATAATTATGCAAATGTTTTTGCATAATAATTCAAGAGTTGGGTACAACAATAACCACCTTGGCTTCTGGCACAAGAGGCAGCAACACTGAATATTCAGTTGTTCTGGATGTACATTTTATTTCTTTGAATTTTATCATAACAAACATGATATATTTATGAAGGTCCACATGTTAGTAAGTTGTTATGTTAGGTGCGATAGCTTTTAATTTACGAAATGGGTTAACATAGCTAAAATACTTTCGCTGGTAGCTTTTAATTTTTTTACAGGCATGCATACAGTCCAGTTTTAGTTCCCTTCTACTTTTTTTTAAAAAAAATAGCGCCCATAAAAAAAGAAGTAAGTACAAACATTGTGGTATTGCATTATTACAAACAATAATATTTATCATTGTTTTAATCAATGCTTAATGAATTTTTAAAAATATGCTCTATGTAAGAAAATGCAAAGAGAAACGTCAGGACTATAACAGGTAACCACCAGTCTTCACTGAATGTCCAAAGAACCAGCACCAAGCCATCAGGCTCTACAAAACAATCAGAGTACCAGCAGTATGGGTACAAAACGACCAGAGAACCAATAGTGAATGAATAATTCTGAGAACCATTTGCTTCGACAGTGCTAGCCTTCAAATGCCCTGTTTATCCAAAAGCTGTTTATATTTTATATTTTTCTTTTTTCTATTAATTTCAAACATTTTGAATATGACAAGACAAAAAGAAGGTGGCTTCCATGATTTAACAAACTGTTACTAAAGTATCTTGCCAGAAATTAAAACGTATAGGGTTTACAAAAAATAGTAAAATTCAATATTTTTTAAGCAACAAAGCTGAAATAGAAAAATGCGATAAAAAAATATATATAACTTAGCCTAAATGTTTTTAAACATTAATGTTTCTTACATCAAACTCATCAAGAACAGTTGCAGAGATAAACCTTGCTGATTTGCCCCTTTATTGTTATCAAGTACTAACAATCAATTAAATTTTGACATTTTTCATTTATAAGTCATCATTGTACTCGGGATAGCCTCTTTCTCCTGCTCTTCATAAATTGTCCAACAACAATAAATCTTATTGAAGAAGAACTACTTTGTTCACCACTAACATACTGCCAAGCAGTGAGCGGGATTCGATCCGCGGTCCCCAGGACTGCTTGGCAGTATGTTAGTGGTGAACAAAGTAGTTCTTCTTCAATATGACTTACACGCATTATAGTCGCCCGTCATGATCTGAGGTCTGATTGGGGTGAACCATTCTCTGTTGAGAATGAAATACGGATGTGCTATGATAAATATTCACCTATATGTAACAATAAATCTCTTATCTTTCTGGGAGATTTTAATATTGATCTACTATGCTAATAGTAATGCAGAAATAAATAATTTTTTAGATATATTGCCTACTTGTGTGACAAATACTAGTCATACAATCATTGATAACATTTCTTGTTCTTGGGATCTTGTGGACACCGTTTCTGGTAACATTCTTACTTCTGTATCTGACCATTTTTCCCAATTCTTGATTTTAAAGAAAATGGAAAAAACAAATTCCTTAGGGATGAAAGAGGTAAGAGATTGGTCAAAATTTAACCCTTACCTATTTTTGCGAAAAGTTTCATCAAGTAACTGGAATGACACACTGCAACTTCAGCAAACTGATGTTAACAAATCTTTTGATAATTTCTACAACAGTGTCAATAACCTTTTGGAAGAAAGTGCTCCTTTACGTAAACTTTCCAACCCATGTAATTTATGGATGACTAGAGGTATTTTATGTTCTATAAAAACATGTGACCTCCTGTATAGAAAATTTCTATCTTCAAAAGATCTAGATCACAAAGCTTTCTATCAGGAAAGATCCAGATCACAAAGCTTTCTATCAGGTATTTTATGTTCTATAAAAACATGTTACCTCTTGTATAGAAAATTTCTATCTTCAAAAGATCTAGATCACAAAGCTTTTTATCAGGAAAGATCCAGATCACAAAGCTTTCTATCAGGAAAGATTGTATCACTATTGTCTCACTTTGCAGAGCAAGTAAAACTGACTATTATAGAAAATATTTTCAAGAAAATAGTAATTCTATACGTAATGTATGGAAAGGTATTAACACACTTATATCAGGTAAAACTTATTCACAACCTCCTGGTGGTTCAATGGTCACTGACCCTAAAGTTATTGTATTAATATTGATCTACTATGCTAATAGTAATGCAGAAATAAATAATTTTTTAGATATATTGCCTACTTGTGTGACAAATACTAGTCATACAATCATTGATAACATTTCTTGTTCTTGGGATCTTGTGGACACCGTTTCTGGTAACATTCTTACTTCTGTATCTGACCATTTTTCCCAATTCTTGATTTTAAAGAAAATGGAAAAAACAAATTCCTTAGGGATGAAAGAGGTAAGAGATTGGTCAAAATTTAACCCTTACCTATTTTTGCGAAAAGTTTCATCAAGTAACTGGAATGACACACTGCAACTTCAGCAAACTGATGTTAACAAATCTTTTGATAATTTCTACAACAGTGTCAATAACCTTTTGGAAGAAAGTGCTCCTTTACGTAAACTTTCCAACCCATGTAATTTATGGATGACTAGAGGTATTTTATGTTCTATAAAAACATGTGACCTCCTGTATAGAAAATTTCTATCTTCAAAAGATCTAGATCACAAAGCTTTCTATCAGGAAAGATCCAGATCACAAAGCTTTCTATCAGGTATTTTATGTTCTATAAAAACATGTTACCTCTTGTATAGAAAATTTCTATCTTCAAAAGATCTAGATCACAAAGCTTTTTATCAGGAAAGATCCAGATCACAAAGCTTTCTATCAGGAAAGATTGTATCACTATTGTCTCACTTTGCAGAGCAAGTAAAACTGACTATTATAGAAAATATTTTCAAGAAAATAGTAATTCTATACGTAATGTATGGAAAGGTATTAACACACTTATATCAGGTAAAACTTATTCACAACCTCCTGGTGGTTCAATGGTCACTGACCCTAAAGTTATTGTTAACACTTTTAACAGCTTTTTTGCATCTGTTGCTGAGAAAATTAGGTCTAAAATACCAAAAACACTTAAAACTTTCTCACACTATCTAAAAAATTCTAATCCTAATACAATATTTTTATCACCAACAACCAAAGATGAAGTGCTAAAATGCATCTGATCTTTCAACCAAAATAAAGCTAGTGGTCCTTATAGTTTTCCACCGCGCATTATGTCCTTAGTTAAAGATGTTATATCTGAACCTATTGCTGAACTTATCAATTTACCTTTTTTACAGGCTCTTATCCAGATAACCTAAAAGTTGCCAAAGTTATCCCAATTCACAAAAAGGGAACTAAACTACTATGTAACAATTACAGGCCTATATCTTTGCTACCAAATCTTGATAATATCTTTGAAAAGCTAATTTATCAAAGAGTTCGTAATTTTCTTCTTAAACACAATTCGTCATTTTCGCACCGGATTGGATTTAGAAGAAAGTATTCAACATCGCATGCAATTATCAATATGATTCAAACTATAATGGATGAGGTTGATAAAGGGTGTGGAATTTTTATTGATCTCCAGAAGGCTTTTGATACTGTTAAACCACAAAATTCTATTGAAAATTTGTCTCACTATGGTATCAGAGGCAAAGCTCTATCACTTTTGAAATCCTACCTGAGCAACCGCTATCAGTTTGTTAACATCTCAGGTTTCACCTCAAAATGAGCTTTTGTCAGACACAGTGTTCCACAAGGTTCTGTTTTAGATCCTCTACTTTTTTAATTTACATTAATGATTTAAACTGTGCTATTAAATTCTCTTGTGTTCATCACTTGGGTGATGACACTAATTTGTTACATTTTAACAAATAATTAAAATCTCTTCACAAAAAAGTAAATCTTGATTTAAAATTCCTTTGGCACTGGCTTAATGCCAGTAAAATTGCCTTAAATGCCACAAAAACGGAATTAATTATTTTTAAATACACCTCTAAGCCCATGGATCAGAAAATCCAACTTACTATAGGAGGTGAAAGATTGTTTCAAAGCAACTCTATTAAACATCTAGGAATACTTCTAGACTCTAACCTAACTTGGAAGCCGCAGATTGTTACTGTTATTTTCAAAATTAAGAAGGACTAAGGGAATCATAGCCAAACTAAGACACTTGGTTCCGAAAGATGTTTTACTCTCTATCTACTATGCTCTTTTTTATTCTCATCTTAACTACTGCTCCGCAATCTGGGGACAATCAGTAAGCTCATTTATTAAGAGGATTGTTACCTTGCAAAACTATGCTATCCAATTGATGACCTTTTCTAATTACTTTGCTTCTGCTGATCCTTTATTTACTCAACTAGGATTAATGAAATTTACTGATCTTATTCATTTTCAAAATGCTCTTTTAATTCATCGTATTTAACATCAGAAAGTTCCTTCTCCTCTTCAAAAAACATTTGCAGTTGACTTCTCCCACTTTCATAATACCAGGGCTAATACTCGTGGACTCATTAATTTTAAACTTGTTCGTACTAGTATAGTTTTGGTACGAAGTCTATACGTCATCGAGACGTTCTGTCATGGCAATTTTGTCATGATAAATGTCCAAGTATAAAACTTCTTGACTTGACTGAAAATGAGCCCAAATCTACCCTGAAGAAACACTGATTAACTAGTTAGGGTGTGACAATCCGTCTGGGGTGGGGGCGGTGAGGTTTCTGTGCGAATTTTGGAGATCTTCCCTTCTTCTAACTTAACCAGTTATTTAAACATGCAGATATATTGACTTTTTATTATTACGAACAGCTACTTTCTGTTTGTCCTGTCCCATAATATCATGTGACGTCATGTGTTGTTTAATGTTTGTATTGTTCCTGGTTACCAATATGACTCAATAGCTTGCTAACAGTGTTGGTATTCCAGGATAGGTACTCCATAATTTATCCATAGACCATGTAATTTTTTTTCCATTATTTTTTGAGCATCTATTGAAATATACATTCTTTGATTGATTGATTGATTTAGTTCCTATTGTCCCCGTTATCAATAAAGGTTCTGCCAAAGGGGTCCTACTAAATTTAATGCTTCTATTTTAGCTGTGAAAAACAGCAACAAAATATCTATTTTATTCGCATGCTAAACACTATTAGACCGACCATGGTTTGGTCCTCTAAATTTTCGCACTAGAAGAAAACTCTCTACCAACAGTTAATTGCTTCCAGTTTTTAACGATGACATAAAAAGGGAACTTAAATGTTTGCAGTATTCAAATTTGCTTTTTTAGTAGCCACAAGGTGTAAATACTTTGCCCAAAGTACAAAGTATTATTCTTTCCTCTCTCTGTACTATAATCTCTGACTATTACATGCTGTATTCTCTCTATTTAACGCCCACTCTCTATTTAACGCCTCCTCTACAATAAACGCCCACCCTAAAACATCAAAAACTGTATTAAATGCCCCCTCTCTATTTAACACCCCTCTCTAATTAATGCCCATCCCATATTTTATGTAAAGGTGGCATTTATTAGAATTTACACTTAAATCTAATAAAGACAATATTTGGACAAAGTGTGTAAACATTTAGAATATTTATATATATTTATAGTGATAAGTAGACAGTTACAAAAGTTTCAAAGTGAGGAAACATTCTGTAGTTTGATTTTTTTTATGCTTTAGCTCCAGCGTAACAAATTTTTGTTTTTGCTTGTACAGTTCTTCATCTAATACCACTGCTGTTCTTTTGCAATATGTGTAACAATCGTACTTTGTGGGTACAACAAGTCTGACTTCCCATTCTCTTTTTCCTGTGACCGTAAATAGTATGTAATAATCCTTGTCCTTATTCAAGAAATGAAAAATCAGGCTTGATATTTCAATCCACACATGCCCTACCAGTTCTTTGTTACAGGTTTCTTAAGAAAATACTTGAAACTTTTAATTGCTTTTAATAAACCCCCACTCTCTAATTAACACCCCTCTCCAATTTATCGCCTACCCTAAAATCTCTAAAATTAATTAAACGCCCAGGGAGTCAAATAGAGAGAATACGATCATGTATACGGTATACATGAACCGTTTTATAAAATATCAAATTTTCTTTAAACCTCAAAATTAAAATGCCACAAATTTCTCATAATTCCTCTAACAACGAAATTAAAATGCAGTAAAATGCAATTTTGACAAAAAAAACGCAAAATTTTAATGCAATACAGTACACAAACTGTCTGTTCTGTCACCATATTAGCTACTGGTCTCCTGGTCGTTCTGTAAAGACACCTGGTTCTCTGATTGTTCTGTGAAGATTGGTGGTTACCTGCTTTGGTTCTTACGAAGAAGAAAAAATAAATGGTTTTGTGGTATAGTTTTATAGGAACAGTCATGGCTGTCATAAAACATCAATGATTATTAATACTGCTTGGTCTTTTTCCATTCCCCTCTCTTCCTTCACATAAGAAATGATGATTTCTTTTATTATCTTTTGTTCATTAATATAATGTTTGGGATTGGCGCTAAGTGAAAATAATTTAGGAAAATTAACTTTTGGAAGTCTTTGTGACTTTAGTCCTCCAAAAATAAGTTGCACTGGTAGGAAATGACCATGGAGAGTTATCGTGAAAGTTGCTGTTTTAATCCTTTTATCAGTTGACCCTTAAATTAGTATGGTTTTTGAACCTTTTGGTTTCATGGTTTTGTTTAGTAATACTCGTGTGTTACTTTAAAGGGGAGTTTAAAAGCATTTGGCATTTGAATGGCACAGATTGGTATTTAAAAATTTGAAGGTGACTCTATTGGAATGTCTGTAGCCCTGATGAAAATGAAGAACTGAAAAATTAAACTTGAATAAGTGATTTTCTAAAAAAAAAACAGACTGATCATCTTCAGTACATAAAATAATATTGTGGAAAAAAAATGTCTCAATATGAGATGTTATAAGATGAGTTTATAAGGTCTATATGCTTCAAAAATAAATTTTGGATTGCATTGCAAATTCCAGTGTTGCCAAGGTGCCATCTTTACCAAATGTAAATGTTCCTTTCCTTTTGTAGGTAAAATATTGTGATTCCAATGGATCTTGCGAAGCTTGCTGGTCAACAACTTCTAAAAATTTCTCAATCAGCTGAAACTGGACAGCATGTTATTGAATTCACACCACCACCGTTGGAACAAGTGATTGAAATTGACCCAACTAAGCTTGGTACATAAATTTTTAAATTTCTATACAGCTGATTTTGTTGTTCTTTTAGAAGTGCTTAAATAATTGCTGTAGTACAGGTTTCCTATACAATTTTAAGAAATACAAGATTGAGACTGTAAATATTTTCAACTGCTCACGTTGTGATATATTAAGAAAAAAGGAGTCAGATAAATTTTAGACACATGGGTTATATAAAGTATAATTTAAAGTATTCTTTTTATTGTATTCAGTTGTCATGTTTTTTTATTAAAGGCATATAAAAAACCAAACAACCATAATAAACGTAAACTTCCTTTTTTTTAATCACTTATTTTTCTAATTGTTAATAACTATTTTCTTGGCAAGATTTGTACATTAAAGTATCAATTTTGGTAAAAGCCATAAAATGTTAAATGTGACAATGCTCAAGCTACCAAATCTCATGGCGTTTTGCCAATTCTATCATTTACAATTTCCTTCGCAGACATTCGCAGTTTTTCACCTTTAGACACTACTGAAGTCGAGATTGATCCAAGTAAAATGCTGGAAGCCATTAAAGTCAACGCAAATGAATCCACCAGTACTCAACATGTCATCGAAATTGATGGTCAACGTCAAGTACTCAACATCGGTGACAACCAACATATCATTCTTCTTCAAGAAGGACATGAAAGTGAAGTGTTGTATAATTATTGCGAGGAAAATCAGCCTGTCTTGAGATTTGGATCGTATTCAGAATTCAAGTGTGCGCTAAATGAATACGAATCACAAACCATCACCAAGTTCATTTTGAGGAATCAGTCAAAACAATTCACAGCTCCAGGTTCGTCTTCGTGAAATTTCATTATCTAAAAAGTTTTACTCACACAGTTGGTCCTCTCTATTTTGCATCTGACGAGAAAAATTACAATTCAAATTATAGAAAGTTCAGTTTTTGGAAAAAGATTGTCAAGCTGCGGAGTAGTAACAAAGAAACAACGATTTCTCAATTTAGAGGTTGTTCAGAAATGATTTCAACCATTTTTGAAGATTTTCGAACCTCTTCTCCCCTCCGTCAACCTGCGCCAATTTTGCTATGCCCCTCCCCTTGAGTTGGCGTCATTTTTTAGGAAAGAGAACCTTCCCGTGTCGAGTCATTCATACATATTTAAACTCAAGATTTATTACAACAACAACAACAAAGCGGTTGACGTCATTCGTAAACAAATCCACTTTTTTTAAAAAAGTTATTGAGTTATTTATAAAACAGAACAAATTATCAAACATTCGAAAATTCGATTGTGATAAATAATGGCCAGTTACACGAGTCGTCGTAAAACTACATAAGTATTCGAAGTATAGACGGGAATTTTTCTGAAATTTTGTTTGACTTATGGTTAAGTTATTCAACTGGTATTTACTGTTCTACGCACTTTAGTGATCAATTTTAAAACTTGTAAAGGATTTATCAAGAAAGTATGATATGTACAAGAAATACTAAATTTGTTAACTAAATACACTTTTAACTATCCGGTACAATCCACAATATCAACGTGACACATATTTTTCTTATTTTTTTCTGCAAAGTTGCATTTACTGAGTGAGAATTCATCACGGAATCTACATTACTACATGTTGTGCAGATATCTGCGATAAAAAGTTTAGAAACAATACGTGGATGGAACTATTGTTTGTTTTCGGAGACTTCCCGAGTGCTGGAGGGATAGAAAACAGGAAAGAACTTGTAGGGTTTCATAATTTTTAAGAACAGAGAGAGGGTGCGTCGGCGGCCTCTGTATTATCTGAAAAACGTAGTACATTGAGTAATAGTTTCATTTTGTAAAGTAATGAAAGGTCATGCATTTTTATTCTTTTATCATGCTTTACCTTGTAAAATTCATTCAGCGTAACAACATAATTTTAGTGTGTTTGCATGATATATTACGGAACGAGAAAAATTCGTCTGATTTACCGATGATCCGATGGGAATTTTGCGCTGCAAAAGATTTTCTTCCAATACCTTATATGGGCATTCCTTATATATCTGTTGGAAAGCAAGTCTTCCAGTGTCATCAAGGTAAGGTTTGGTTTACATATGCAAATCTTTATTGTTGAAATCAATCCACAAATTGGGGACATTAATTCATAATTTTTTGCGCATTTTATTTTTTCCCAACTAGGTTTTGCGCACATTTAAATTTTGCCAACTCCTTTTGGTTTAAGCTTTATGTATAGCTCAATGGATCGTTTTGCATGGCTAATTGCGCTCAAAATGTTTAATAATGTTGGATTTACACTAACTAACACGGATAACATTGTGGTTTTATTACGGTTTAATAATGATTATGCAGAAAAAAGTTTTACGACACCATAAATCTCTTTTCGTTTTTTCCAGTTTTCGCACACGTGCTGAAAATATATTTTACGCGCATCAAATTTTCGATATATATTCGATATATATTAGATATATGTAAGAGTTTCATGACTAGACAGCACACTTGTATAAAAATCCGATGATGAAGAATCGTCACGATAATAAATTGACAAAAAAAATAACATGGATTGCTTGAAAATGGGTGTTCACACACCTATTTTCAAGCAATCAATAACGTAAAATTTTGTCCTAAATATATACAAAGTTTAACAGTAACCATAGTCAATGTATTAAAATACTTAAACATTTGATGTTGTAGCGCGCTCAGAGTTTCAAAAAGGAATGTCACCTTGAGTGAAGAAAAAATCTATCCTTGAGGTTGCGAGCAAAAATGTTTTTTTAAATATTACGTCTTCTGTTTGGATAAAATTATTGTTTTCAGATGTTTTTCTTTCTATCTTTAGGCAAAGATTATAACACAAACAAAAAACAACAATACGAGTTGCGCAAAGAGATTTTAAACCAAGCTACACGTTTTCAAATTAAATCTCGAAATAAAGGACCGTCAAAAAAATTGGATTGTCCAGTTCTTTTTGCTGTGAGGAAGTTATATTTCTTTCCAGAATATCCACTGGAGACAAACACGAAGCGAAACCGAGCATTAGTTGCGCAAAAGCTGCGAGGTAAACTCACTCAAATTAAAAAGGAAATTTGCACGTGTACACACAAGGAGTCTGGCGACAACACTTCAACAGAGAACGATTCGAGTAATATTTTAGGTAAACTCGAATATTTCACTCGATTTCCTCCCAATAACGAGCATAATCACGACGTTGCAAAAGCAGCCAATTTTATGAAGTTGCAGTTGAAGAAGCATGGTTCCAAAGGTGTCGAAATTATGCAGACCAAAAAAACGGTAATAAATGTTTGCACTGGCGCCAAATCTTTTTTTCTAGCGCGTTCTCTGCGTTTTACACGCGCATGAAAGGCGTACGCTCGTTTAATCTTTGTTCAGTAATTTATTACGCGGATCATGAAATTAAAACAATGCATTTAAAACTGTATGCATTTGTTAATATATTGTCTAGTAGTGAGTAGTATTCGAGCTGTTAACAAAAATGCTACACTACGTGCTATATTATAAGATCTGTATCGGTTCAACAGAAATTTGTGTTTTGCCTGGTGGAAATGTGTAAGGATTGAACATGAATTCAATGAATTCAACCACATGGGAGAGAGCGGAATAATTTAGTTATGCAATGACTTCAAAAACGTTTTTCCGTTAACGGTAAATCAACGAATTTATTTCTGCATTGTCTCTACGCATAGAATTGCTGAAACATATTGATTAATGCATGAGAAGTTTAAGATACGTTAAAAGAAGAAGATCGATAGAAAGGTTAATGAAGTTAGCAACACAAATGGGAATGCAAATACAAATGGTATTGACGAATTGCGATTTACTAGTCACCAGTGCCACAAACGTTTCAGAACCCACAGAGGAGTGCTCCAACATCTGCGGCAATGCAAAGTTAAAATTCGACTTCCAGAAGAAGAACGATCTACAGCTCCTCGAAATGATATGAATGAACAGTTTTATTGGGGTAACTTTAGAGGTACAGATGCGTTTGATCAAATTAATTCTTGTTATGAAAAAATTGTATTTTGGAGGTGAAATTTGTTCATTTGTTTCTTGGAGAAGTAACTAGACTATTGATAAATAGCCCAATTAAATGTATTGCGTTAAAAGCAGTGCACGTAATGCCAGCTCTATTACTTCAGAAGCCGTCAAAAAACTCGAAGAGCGAAGATCATGTTAACGCATTACAACGAAGAATAGAATGGTGGAATAAGTAATTTATTACGCGGATCATGAAATTAAAACAATGCATTTAAAACTGTATGCATTTGTTAATATATTGTCTAGTAGTGAGTAGTATTCGAGCTGTTAACAAAAATGCTACACTACGTGCTATATTATAAGATCTGTATCGGTTCAACAGAAATTTGTGTTTTGCCTGGTGGAAATGTGTAAGGATTGAACATGAATTCAATGAATTCAACCACATGGGAGAGAGCGGAATAATTTAGTTATGCAATGACTTCAAAAACGTTTTTCCGTTAACGGTAAATCAACGAATTTATTTCTGCATTGTCTCTACGCATAGAATTGCTGAAACATATTGATTAATGCATGAGAAGTTTAAGATACGTTAAAAGAAGAAGATCGATAGAAAGGTTAATGAAGTTAGCAACACAAATGGGAATGCAAATACAAATGGTATTGACGAATTGCGATTTACTAGTCACCAGTGCCACAAACGTTTCAGAACCCACAGAGGAGTGCTCCAACATCTGCGGCAATGCAAAGTTAAAATTCGACTTCCAGAAGAAGAACGATCTACAGCTCCTCGAAATGATATGAATGAACAGTTTTATTGGGGTAACTTTAGAGGTACAGATGCGTTTGATCAAATTAATTCTTGTTATGAAAAAATTGTATTTTGGAGGTGAAATTTGTTCATTTGTTTCTTGGAGAAGTAACTAGACTATTGATAAATAGCCCAATTAAATGTATTGCGTTAAAAGCAGTGCACGTAATGCCAGCTCTATTACTTCAGAAGCCGTCAAAAAACTCGAAGAGCGAAGATCATGTTAACGCATTACAACGAAGAATAGAATGGTGGAATAAAGGCGATTTTCAAGCACTCTGCGATGAATGTGAAATGCTTCAATCACGATTGCCTAAACCAACCGAGAGAAGAAGCATAGAAGTTGTTTCGAGAAAGTTTAAAGATCTCATGCAGATTGGAAATGTAAACGGAGCGATCAAATTATTAACAAACAACATGGCTGGTGGTATTCTTCCTTTAAATGACGAAACAATTAATTTATTACGAGTTAAACATCCACCAGGCGAACAAGCGGAGGAAGACGTTATATTGCAAGGACCGTTATCAACGGTTAATCCGATTGTATATGACGTCATTTATGACACGTACGTATTGAAAGCAGCTCAAGTAAAAAAGGAGGCACCGGACCTTCTGGGATGGACGCAAATAGATGGAGAAAGCCTTTACCTTCAAAGGTTTTGCAGTGAAATAACTATAGCCAACGTTATAAAGAAGTTATGTATAGAAAATGTTGAAAAACAATCGCTTGAAGCATTTACTGCCTGCAGACTCGTACCTCTAGACAAGAAACCTGGAGTAAGACCAATTGGTGTTGGAAAAGTCTTGCGAAGAATATGTGGCAAGGTAGTAATGGCAGTTCTTCAGAAAGACGTCCTCAAATCAAGTGCGGAAATTCAGATGTGCTCGGGTGGGAGTCTGGCAGTAAAGCGGCAATCCACGCGATGAGGGAGGTATTTGACAGTGAAGAAACAGAGGCTATTTTACTTGTTGATGCAGCAAATGCCTTCAATAGTATCAACAGAGAAGCACTCCTGCACAACGTCAAGATTGTTTGCCCGACTATTGCATGTTATGTCATCAATTGCTATAGATTTCATGCGAGGCTTTTCATCATTGGAGGTAAAGAAGTAAGATCTGAAGAGGGTACAACGCAGGGTGATCTGCTAGGGATGGCAATATACGCAATTGCTCTGACACCCCTACTTAATCTGCTGCTTTCACTGATGACGTTACTGCAGTTGGAAAATGAAGAAACTTGAAAGTTTGATGGGATAGATTGATCCAAATTGGACCATTATACGGTTACAATCCACAACCTCACAAATCCTGGCTAATTGTAAAACCAGAACACGAACAACTGGCGGCTTTCGACTTTTGAGGGCACGAATATCCAAATATGTACTGATGGTGAAAGACATCTTGGCGCCTCGATCGGAAGTGAGAGCTTCAGGAAGGAGTACAGTGAAAAAATGGTAACGAACTGGGTGAAGGAGATATCTGTACTTTCAGATATTGCGCTATCACAGCTACAAGCTGCTTACGCCTGTTATACAAGTGGTTATCAACACAAATTTTCATTCTTCCTCAGAACAATACCTGGGATTGAGAAGTATCTGAATCCACTTGAAGAAATCATACGACATCGATTGGTACCTGCTATTACTGGCGGACACATTGTGAATAATAATAATAATAATAATAATAAATATTTAAAGTGGCTAGCCCAGAAAATCACAAAAACCTATAGTTAGTGGATTGTTTCCACTGGGGGCCACTAAACGATGATGAACGCACACTCCTGTCTTTGCCTCCTCGATTTGGTGATTTGGGAATTATCAATCCCATTAAACGAGCGCCCACAGAGCTACGAAACTCAGAAAGCATAACTGCTTGTTTGAAGAACGTAATTCTTCGTAAAAATGTTGTTGATGAAGAAGAAGTATCGTTGACGGCACTGAAAAACAACCGGCGACAACAGAATCTGGAAAAGTTGAAAAATGTACAATCACGTATGACACCTGAAGCTGCACGATTGAACGATTAAACGAGTCAAATATGGAGAGTGGTGTATCAAATTGGTTTACAACTATACCAATTAAAGAGCTGAACTACGATCTGAACAAGGAGCAGTTTTCTGACGCTCTATGTTTGTGATACGATTGAATCCATCAAAATGTTTTTTCATCACGTCACATTTTCATCACGAAACATCAGGATCGCAGAAGCCACGAAGTTTATTAGAACTAAAATTTCCTTTAGTCTGCTACGATCGAAACTACTTTGCCTGAGAGGTTGCAGATCCTTCGCTTGGGACCACCGGCTGACTGATATGGAACTCAGAAATGTTGTGTCACTCATTCGATCCTGAATAATCAAGCGTTGTTAATTCTTAAGTGAAACCATGTTGAACTGTTAAATCGTTAATAAAGTTTTTATTTTGGTGTTGTTATAAGTTTATTTATTTATTTGTGGCAAATATATGTAATGTTTCCAGTTGTAAAAAAAAAAAAATAGTCACTTTGTTTATCATTTCTAAGCTAATTATGCAAACACTGTGTCCTCTACGATATAACCAGGTACTATTTTAAATATGGCTGCTCGAGCAACGTAAAACGTTGGAAAAGCGCGTGCATAATAGCTATATAGTTACATTCTTATACCTACAGAAAGATCGCTCTCCGTTTTACCTTGTAAGCTATTATAGCATGGAAGAGAATAATGCAAATTCTGATCTTTCATCGTCGTCGTCAGATGAAGAATCGGATCACCATAAAGTAGTAGTAGTAGATGCAAAAATTCAAAAGTTAATTCTGGAGGTTGGTTAATTAATATTAATTAAGGGTCGCGCAGGGGCAGCACATTCAAGAAGAAGAAATTTTTATTTTAGTTTACAGATCTCTAGGGTTTATTTTTACAATAGGGGTAGAGATTCTGTTATAAAAAGTTATATATTTTTTGTTAAAGAATATTTCTAGCTAGCTAGCTGCACTAAAATATTTACTATCGCCATTGCTTTGTAGTTACTGGTCGCGTCATCTTAAAAATAAAAGACATGTTTTTATTTTAGTGAAAAAAAGAAATAAAAAGCAAGTTTGGTAGTTTGTCCAAAAAATTTGTTAGCTAACTATCTGATAGCTACCGTCCTAATTAGGCCACCATAAAAAATATGTTGTGTTCGCGTCCTGAAGACCCTGCAAAAATGAGTCGTGCGGGCGGTCGGGCGTATTTTTCTCCCGGATTATCAGAGCAAGCAAATTCGTTCCCAGGGCTAAGACAGTATAGCGCCACTCAATATTGTTTGTACAGGCCATTTCTTGAATAAAACTATGCCAGAGCTACAAAAAGCACCCGTTAAAAAAATTACGAGTGCTATGGTGTGTGAAAAATCGCACTCGTAAGCAAAATTTACAAGTTCGATGTGAATATCTGCAAGTGTGATTCACTAACTTTTTTTTGTTTACCACAACGTTATATGTTATTTAAGCTGTATAGAAATGAGCTTTAAGTCTTGGAAGAAATATATGATTAAAAGAAATATAAAAGGAAAATTTTGAGAATATTTATTTTGAAGGGCATAAAGATGAATATTCACGTCATACTCTTCTTGTGTACGAACAATTATATTTGTGGGCCACCAAGAAGGTGTTTTCTTCAGCCACCTGGTGGTGAAAATATAAAAATACATTTCAATTATTGCACAACATCTTTTTTTCTGCTATTCAAAAAAATGTTCTGAAATTGTTTTTAATTTCTATTGCTTGCTAATGTGATGAGCTCTCTCTGAAACACAATGCTGGAGATCATTTTTCTTTTGTGTTGAATGTAATTCTAATCTATTTATATCTTTGCAATCACATTGAGCACATTGAAATGATTTGCTTTTGGTAATAGAGCAATATAGCAGGTATCATTTTAGGTTTAATTGACATGTATTTCACAACCTAGTGCCCAGGACTTAATTATTAATTCCTGTTAAAAATATTGATGTTAAAATAAATAGATAAATAGTATAGATGATAATTTTCTTTTTTTATGTTCGCTACCTTCAAGCAACAGGTGGCCACAGAGAATATCAAAAATAAATATAAAATACAATTACAGTGCCGATCGCGAGTAAAGCTACACATCTTTGAGAGTACGAGTGCAAATAAATGCAAGTAAAATAGTTCAGAGTGAGAGTACAATGCGAGTGCGAGTAAAATAAACGAGAGTAATCTTTTTAATAACGCGAGTACGCAATAATTAAACTACCCGCGAGTAAATCTTTAAAAAAATATATCATGTTACTCGCGAGTTATATTAAAGAAAAACATAAGACATTAATTTTAATTCACCATTTAATTTTTTTTTAATTTAGTTTATAATTAAAAAATAAATTTTTAAGTTCAACTTTTGTGTCTCTTCTTTAAATGCTTTCGCTACTTTCGTTATGTGAAATCACTTCCAGCATGTTCTTTCGCAAACACAGAGTCAGAATGATATCTAATTATAGTTATGGTGATCAATTGCCACATGCAGACTTTGCTTTCTGAATATTTTTCAACAAACATTGCTTTATAACTCAGACAACAATCTGTATAATTTTAAAATATCGCCGTAGAAACAGGACGTCACTAAGCTTGTTATCTTTTTGTTTTTGTTGGGATGTTTAAAGATCGAAGCAACAAAATAACGTGAGGGATTTTTTTTATAAAAAAAAACAGTTTAATGTTTAATGATATATTTTTTTAAAAAAATCTAAAAATAAAAAATATTTACATCTAAAAAAATATTTACAAAAAAGTTATTAACTGAAAGAGTTTTATGACTGCAACATGCATGATTTATAATTTTTCTTTGTTCTGTTGCTACGTCGTATAAATTCATCAATTGCACGTTGACAGTCCCTCCATGCACCCGGTGCAGCCATGTTGGTTGGATAAAACTTCCAACAAAGAGCTTTAACAATATCTTGTTTGTAGCCATCAATCGCAGGTTTTTTAACTCCTCGACAATTTCTTCCTACAAGCTCCTTGTGGTCAAATAATTTAGCCAGCAACAGATAGCTAAAGTTTTTGAAAGATGTCGCCCCTTGTCTCACTTCATTGGCTATCGGCCAGAATTCGGTCGGAATTTCTATAGTAGGAGCTGTGTCCACCTTGTATTTTTTTCTATTTAATCTTTCATTTATTTGAAAATCGTCATCATCAATATTCGTCCTCTGCATCGCCTTTAGTGGAGACAACCCCTGGACTGAAGGTAATGCTACGTTGAAACCGTTTATTTCCGATGTATTTCCAGATGGGCATAGGTTTATGCAAGATAACGACCCCAAACACACCAGTTTGAAAGCGTCGCAAGTGATGCAGGAAAATCAAATAAACTGGTGGAAAACCCCGCCTGAATCACCAGACATGAACCCTATAGAAAACTTTTGGCATGAAATGAAGGAAAAAATTCGAAATGATTATAAACCGCACACGAAAGAAGAATTGGTAAATGCAATTTCGGAAATATGGTCGGCTGTGACGCCAGAAAAATGCCGAAAGTATATTTCACACTTACGCAAGGTAATTCCGAAAGTCATTGAAAGAAACGGAAAGGCATCTGGTTTTTAAAAAACTACTTTATGTAATAAAACTGAACATTCAAACTGAACGGTAAAAGTTATTTGTATATATACTTTCATTTTAACAACTAATACATTTTTTACTATACTTTTGTTGTTGTTTGTTTTTTCTCTTTTTATCCTCAATGTTTTTGATGATATTGAAACGTAGTTCTGGGCACAGACTTTTTATTAATAGGCAAAAAAAAAATTAAAAAAAAACATGTAATCTCTTACTCTCAGTTTTTTTATGCCACAATAAATTTGTTTTACTTTCTAAACAACACAGTCTTTTTCACTATTTAAAATTAAAGTTTAATTTTTTTAACTTAATTTTTTTAAAGTTTACAATATAATATCTCTCGCAAGAAAAGTTTAATTTTTTTAACTTAATTTTTTTTAAAGTTTACAATTTAATATCTCTCGCAAAAAAAGTTTAATTTTTTTAACCTAATTTTTTTAAAGTTTACAATTTATTATCTCTCGCAAAAAAAGTTTAATTTTTTTAACTTGATTTTTTTAACGTTTACAATTTAATATCTCTCGCAAAAAAATTAAATGTGTTCACGCGCGTATTACTTTGACTTTAAAAACTGTACTTATGTGAGTACACTTGCGAGTAAAAATATAATTAATCATTGAGAGTATGATTAACAAAAATGCGAGTAATATCATTTTAGTTGTACTCGCGTTGTACTCGGGAGTGAATTACTCGCACTCTCACTGTTTTATTTTTGTACTCTTACTCTCGAAAATGTGTAGCTTTACTCGCGATCGGCACTGTAATTAGACACACGCAACTATCTCCTTTTTATTGCCGCCATTCATTTTATTGTGCATATGTGATTGCTGTGATATAAATAGATAACAAAATTCTATAAACATTAGAAAAGATTGTTCCGTACATCGCTGTTACAGACAACCAGTGATAAATATTATGTTGTTTATTTTTATGCTCAAAAAATGCATAAAAAAACAGAATTTTTACTTTAGGTTTAATAGCCCTTTTCATCATTCTATAATATTTTAGAAAAAGAAAAAATTTACGAGTGCGATAAAAAGCACTCGTAAATTTTTTTACCAGTGTGCGGGCGAGTGCGCGTGCGATCGCACTCGTCTCAAGGAATGGCCTGTTTGTAGACCATTTTTCGGCGCCCTGTAAACTGTCAGTAGCCACCAAAGGAGTGCCCTAAAGGAATTAATTTTTACCGAAATTAATTTTTTGTCTATTTTGTTCTGGAGAAAAAAATTTTCCTTTTGAAAAATATTTCGCAAAATTTTTTCCCAGACTTTTTTCAACTTCCGACTCTGGTTTTTATTATATACCAAAAGTGAGTCGCTCGGAGGACACGAACACAACATATTTTTGGTGAAGGCCTTACCTGATTAGGCGACTATTTAGTGTTAGAATCACCCGATTGATCCTATTTTTTGATCGAAATTTTTGATATGCTGAGTCGGAAAAGCTAGAATGACATAAAATATTATAAGCTTGTTGTCACCCCACAACCATTACCTACCATTATTATTGTGCTTTGCTTTAAAATGTGAAAATGGTCCTGAGAACTAGTTGAAAACGGCGCGCGGAACCTCCATTTGAACAAGGTGCCCAAGTTATCATTAAATATCGGAGGTTTAAGGATACGGTAACCCCCTGAGACACATACTCAGTATATTTAAAATATCCCCTCTGCTATATTAACCCTAGCAAATATATATATTCTGAAAGCCAAATAAATTATCTCTAGAATGATGATAAAATATTTTCATAAAAAAATCCAAAAAGTAGAAAAAAATTTATATACAAAAATTCACCCTTCCTGTTCATTTTGTCGAACACCCCCCTCAGTAAAGTGTTTGTTTGTTGAAAAAAATATCATTGTTACTTATTCAGCTCTAAAAAACTTTACTTTTTTAACTCAAAACAACACGTGGTTCCAAAAATATAGCATATTTTGTGTGACAATAGCTGTTTTATGACAGATTTATCTATTTTTAAGCATGATAGATCAATAACTCGATATTTCCTCACTTTCTGCGTTAAAAAAAGCAAACTTTTGTAGCCAAAGATATAATTGTCGCAACAAACTTGTTTTCGTACAATTTCGACAAGATGGAGGGGAGTGTCCGACAAAATTTATTTCGAGAAAAAGCAAATCAAAGACCTTTGCTTTTACCTGCAAGAATCATGGTTACGCCCACTTAAACGTTATAAATAATTAATAACTCATGAATATTTTATTTCAAATTAAAGGTAAAGTGTTTTCGCAGAACTTTGGGTCTAGTTATTGTTAAACAGACAACAGGATAACATAACATAACAGGATAAAAACGAAAAAATAAAGAAAGAAATTAAGAAGGTATAGATGATAAATAATAATATATTTGTATAGATTAAGTGTAAATGTTTCCTATGTTATATGTAGGGATGCAATTTTTTATTCGTTCTGCGTAACTCTCTTTAATTATTATACAGATTAAATATATTTAAGGAATTTTAAACTTTGAGCACACTATTGAAAACACTAAAAGATAAAGAAGGTTTTTCTTCATTTTATCCCTCTTAACAATAAAAATTTTTTAAAAAATATCAGGAAATTATGCCAAAGAATCAAAATTAAAAAAAATATTTTTTTTAAAAAAAATGACCGTGAAGGGGGTTACCGTATCCTTAATGGCGGTGATGGCTGGATGGTTGGAACAATTTTTCGAATTTTTGAGTTATCATTCGCTGACTCGATTTTTGGTGCTTAAATGACTTACAGTACTGGAATCATGACACCTAACATTGTGAGCGCGTATCATGCGCGAAACGAACGATCTGCGATCAATCGTGGTTGTCGCGATGGATCGTGAATAACATTAAAAATATTAAACAATAGATGTGTATAGCTAATCTTGTGTTTTTGTTTCTTTACATTTAAAAATTCTTTTACATCTTGTATTTTTATTAGAAATTGGATTTTAGAAATAAGGTGACTCCAACTTAATTACTTGTTCTACGCGCGAAGTAGTTTACCATCTGTTGGTCGGCGAAATAAAAATAATTTTATCGAGAATGTATAAATGGTCGGAACAACAAAAAAATAAAAAAACAATGGAGGAGGGTGTTACGACAAGCATATTTTTCTATCTATGTTTAGCTTGTATTAGGGAATGTTAAATTAGCAAATGTCTGAAAACACAGTTTATATTTTTTAGTTGCGAAGGAAAAATAAAAATAATTTGTCTCACTAAAAAAAATGTAATTAGTACTCAAGGTGAAAAGATAAAAATACTTGCATGTTAAAAAACTTGTTTTCAAAAGTTACAGTACTGTGAAAAGGTTTGTTAACATCGTGGTTCATGTTTATTTCATGTTACGCACGAACCACGATAGCCCAAGATGCGTTTTTTTTTAACAATCGTGGACCTCACAATCATGTTTCATGGACTACACGAACAAAAATTAAATATTACATAGTGGCATCCACGATAGATAACTTCTATTGTAAAACAACAAAGACCGTATTATTTTATCAATTAAATAAAAAACCGACGGTAAAAAAATAAATTAACACTTGTTGTTTTAATTCGTTGTCATAAAGCTAGCTACATAATAGATTTTAATCGTTCGTGAATCAAAATGCGATCTAAAAAAACATTTCTATCGCCACTTTTCGTTTATAAACTTTAAAATGTGATGTAAAAGACATTTCTATCGCCGCTTTTTGTTTATGAACTTTTTAAATGCGATCTCAAAAAACATTTCTATTGCTGCTTTTCGCTTATAAACTTTTAAAATGCGATCTAAAAGAGCATTTCTATCGCCGCTATTCGTTTATATACTTTTAAAATGCGATCTAAAAGAGCATTTCTATCGTTGCTATTCGTCTATAAACTTTTAAAATGCGATCTAAAAAACATTTCTATCGCCGCTTTTCGTTTTTAACCTTTGAAATGCGATCTAAAAGAGCATTTCTGTCGGTGCAGACAAATTTAACTTTTCAAAAGACAAATCACATTTTGTAAAAATACGATCGCGTCCATGACGAAAAAGTATACACCAAGCAAAAACTACGAATATGCTTTTTTAACTTATGAAACCTGAAACAAACAAATTATCTTTAATGAAAGAGTTTTTTGAAAAGAAAAAAAATTAAATTATACACACGATCCTTCGTAGAGATAATAATATTAGCGTGGTGGCCACGATAGAATGTTTGAATGTTTGTTATACATAAAGACCACGATTTTATCGTGGTTCGTGTGCACCACGCTCGTTACACGAACACGATGTTAACAAACCTTTTCACAGTACTGTATGCAGCAAGTTTTTTTGTGTTGTTTTGAAAGCTGTACAGCAAGAATTATTCTTGTGCTGTTTCGAAAGTTATACAGAATATACCTGCGTTGTTTTGAAAGATATACAGCAGGTTATACTTAGGCTGTTTCAAAATTTATACAGCAAGTTATTATTTTCCCATTTAAAATATTAAAACACAAAATTTATTTTAATAAATAAGTGTTCTTTTAATGTTTTTTGTGCAGTCTTATAAGAAAATTAATATTTAAGTGCAAAAAAGTTTCACGGACTATAGTTTAGTTGACAATATTTAAAGTCTTTCGCGACATTAAAATTATTTTTTATTTCATAACGGAGGAGGGTGTAACGACATGTGTGTTTAACGTTGTTTTAATTATTTTTCTATTATCATTGGAAAAGAATTAATGATATTAATTACTTTTCCTAAATGATATCGACTAAGAAATTTAAGATTTTAGCAAACAGCATAATTTTAAACATATGTTAATCATAACGAAGGAGGGTGTTACGACATTCATAATCTTTTTTTTCACGAGATGGGATAAGAAAATGTTTGTTTGTTGATATTTTAATTATTTTTTTTATCGTGAAAGTTAGGGTCGGGCCAGCCCGTAGAACAACTAAATAAGTCTAAACAAGAAAAAAGCTTACGACAACGGAAATATTTTTGATTTAAAAAAAAAAAAAACAATTATTCATATTTAAATGGGCTATTCTCTCATGACATCCTGATTTTTATAATGTTTAAAGATGTATCATGATGGTCGCGATATGGATCGTGAAAGTCATGATACATTGTGAAAGTCGACCCCACGATGGATCACGACCTTCATGATGCTAAAAAATTTTACTATCGCGACAGCATCGTGAATTGTGCGTGACACACATGACACGCGATCCACGATGTTAGTTGTCCTGATTCCAGTACTGTACACCAGATATTTGTGACGTCCGCCTTATTTAAACAAACATCTCTTGTGTTGGACTGTGTTTAGACTATAAGCCATCCCCCAAAACAACTTTGCAAATAAGTTGGTGAACAAGGTGGGTGTTTGCGTAGGGTTGAGCCAAAAAGAAACCAACATCATTTTCCGTGATTTGCGTCTTCATTCCCTGATTTGCATCCTATTTCCCTGATGTGTTTTGTCTAGGTTCATAATATAGTTTTTTTTAGTATTTAATGAATGATTACAAAGATGACAATAGATTAAAATGTCATACACCCACTGCGCAAAAATTTTCTCATGTGTGCACAAGTTTTGGTGCTATTGAAAATGGTAATTATAATAATCATGGACATAAGGCTCAGCATATTATGTCATAGCCAGCCATTGTTGTTAGTGAAAAGAGAAGTTTACCGAGAAAGGTGAAATCACAGAATTAAGACGTTCATGGAATTTGGTACTCTATATAAAAGATAAATTAACTATGATTAGTTTTTTATCTAAGCAAGGTAAAGTAATATTGTTACAAACCTGAGTTCATTGCTTCTTTTCCCCTCTTTAAAGCACAGACTGTTTTTCTATAAACTCAATTCAAGAGCCATGATAAAACACGCAAAAGTGATAAACATTATTAATTTTCTTTTATTTCCCTCTGCTCAAATAACTTCCACAGTTTTCTTTTCTTTGCTTCTCTTCTTACCCCTTCTCTTTCTTGAGAAAAATGTTTAAAATGTCGTTCAATTTCTTATTTTATTTGCATATTTTGTGCCAAAAACCCACTTTAGCCCCAATACACAGAATCAAAACAGATACAGTTTATCAAAAAAATATCTTCTTTGAAATACGACGTTTGACATTTCTTTCTTTTTTTTTTTTTGAAAAAAAGATTCTTTACATGTTGTTCCAGTTCTGTAAAATAAACAGGCTACATAATGGTATCTATGTAGATGGTTTTGTTGTTTTGATCCCACGCGTCTGTTGTATTTCTGATAACAATGATTTCGAGTTGTAGAGCATTGTGAGTATTCATGAAAATAGGACAACAAAAATACATGGCTTAAGCATATGCAGCGTCTTCTTTTTAAGTATAGAACGTAGTTTCTTTATGAAAATATATCTTCTCTGTAATTACAGGTTCTAGAGTATCCAAAAAATAAGAAATAACTCAATTCTCAAGCATTTTAAAATTATGTGTCTCTATTTCTGGCGCACAAATTAGATGCTCCCAAAATCAGTATACCGATGTCCAATAAACACCATGTCGTTTATTGAAAAATGAAGATTGTGGGTGTGGCGTTTATTAGAGGGCTGCGTTTATTACAAAAGGTAAAACTTAGAGATACAAAAAAACATGTTTAAAGAATGTTCTTTTTCTTAAGTAAAATATTAAAAATAGAAAAACAAAAGTTAAAAAATGATTTACAAAACGTCAATATCGTGTCGCCATCCTAATCTTCGTCTACGACATGAAAGCTTTCCCTAATGTCTGACTGTTATTTCGAAGGGATTACTAGATGATTGATCTTCATCTAAACCTTCTGTTGCTTGTTCCAATAAAGCAGCTCCACTTGAACAGGACAACTCTCTTTTGAAGCAATGGATTTGCCAAACCTCGGACCCATCCACAAGTAAATTTAAGCCACATTACTTAAAGGATTTGACAATCATATCGCTACTCAACCCATTCTATGCTTCCAAGTAAAACTCAAGCAAAAATTCTTTATGACGAACTGTTGAAAAGGAAAAGCAATATTCGTTTTTATCTTTATCTGTAGAAGGATTTGTAAACAGAAAACAAGTTAACTATTATAAACTCCGTTTTCATTGTTTGGTTTATTTTTCTAATAAAATGCCACATCCATGATGCAGCGTTTTAATAGGAGGCGGCATTTATTTCAACTACCTAGCTAGAAGTCTGGCGTTTGATAAAGGGCGGTGTTTGTTAGAGGAAACATGGTACGTGTCTTTTGGACAAATTATTTGTTCAGTCTTAAGACTTTAAATGATCTAAAATTATAAGCAAGGTCTTTTGCTAACATAATAAACTAGGAATGTTGAATCAGTTGGCTCTGAACGATGTTTTGTTTAATAGATGTCCCATAATTTGGCCCAAAAAACCTTTTGCACACTTTCAAACTAAATATCTACACCATCTTTCTGGCCTCAGGATCTAAAAAGACTGTTGTCAGCTGTTAGCTCAGTTTGTAACCCATCCACTCGACGAAACATGTTTGTTTCATCACAATTCAAGGAAAATGAACACAATAAAAAAACAAACTACAGGTTGTTATTTCAATATTTACATGATTTTTTTGTAAACAATTTAGTATTTTGGTCAGATTTGCTTTATTTTTAGTCAACGTGTAGAACTTCAAAGTTGGTTGATGGTTGCTTATTTTATTTAACTAAGTGTCGTAATTTATGTAAGAAGGGAAAAAAGAAAAGTATCTTTGGTAAAAGAAAGGTCTTGAAAATAAAGTCAAGGTTTATCAAAGATGCTATTTGGAATTTTTGTTTTGAAATGTCAGATGTGAGCATCGTCAGACCGTTACCCAGCTATCACATCACAAGGTAGATAATACTAGGTTGAGGATGGCTAGTGTAAATGTTGGTACTCTGAGAGGTAGAGCAGGTGAAGTAGTTGAAATGTTAGAACGTAGATCTGTTGATATGTGTTGTGTTCAGGAAGTTAGGTGGAGAGGAGCTTCAGTGAGATTTGTGGAAGGTAGGAGGGCAAGGTATAAGCTTTTTTGGATTGGTAATAGTGATGGATATGGAGGAGTTGGCATATTCGTTGCAGAGAAGTGGGTAGAAAAAGTAATAGATGTTATGCGTGTTAATAGTCGTATTATAGTGATAAAGTTTTTGATAGGTAATAGGATTGTCACTTTTCTGTCAGTTTATGCTCCACAGTGTGGACTCAGTGAGGAAGATAAAGATAAGTTTTATGATGAGTTAATAGCAGTCACATCAAAGTTTGGAGACACTGAACTTGTCATGGTGGGCGGCGACTTTAATGGTCATGTTGGGAAGTCATCTGAAGGTTATAGAGGTGTGCATGGAGGCTATGGATTTGGGAGCAGAAATAAGGAAGGGGAGAGATTGCTTGAGTTTGGAATGGCAACGGACATGGTGGTTTGCAACACATCATTCAGTAAGAGACAGAGTAGGCTGATAACATATGAGTCAGGTGGTTGTAAGACACAGATAGATTACTTTTTGGTTAGAAAGTCAGACAAGAAAGTGGTGAAGGACGTGAAAGTTATATCGGGGGAAGAGTGTGTTTCCCAGCATAGGTTGCTGGTTTGTGATATTATCTTGAAGAGTGTCAGAGAAGCCAAGAGAAAGTACAGGCCCCGTCGAAAAGTCTGGAAGCTGAAGGAAGAGATTGTAGCAAGACAATTTAGTGCAAAAGTTCAGCAGTTAGCCTACAATAGTCAATGTGATAGTGACAATGTTGAAAGTACTTGGACTACTTTGAAGAATTGTCTTCTAGAAGCTTCTGATGATACCTGTGGGTGGACGAAAGGACCAGCTAGACATAGACAAACCTGGTGGTGGAATAATGAGGTTGACCAGTGTATAAAGGAAAAGAGGAAACTTTGGAAAGAGTGGAAGTCAGGTGGTAGTAAAAATATTTACTTAGAAGCTAAGCGTCGGGCTCGTACAGCAGTGTATAAGGCAAAATCAGAAGCAGAGAGAAACAGATTTGCAGATGTGTTAAGAAGGGAAGACCAGCGCAATGAGGTATTCAAGATAGCAAAGCAAATGAAGAAGACTAATCAAGATATTGTAGGTGAGAAGTGTATACGTAATGATGAAGGTGTTTTGGCTAGCACAGAGGAGGAGAAAAGGGTAGCTTGGAAGAATCATTATCAGAGGTTGCTTAACACTGAGTTTGATTGGGACGAGGATAATTTGTCTGATGATGATGTCGTAGAAGGGCCAGCCATGCAGATCAAGACAGAATGGGTAGTGGAGGCTATTAGGAAAATGAAGATTGGCAAGGCTGCAGGAGTATCAGGTATTGTTGCAGAGATGGTAAAAGCATCTGGATATATTGGAGTTGAGCTTATTACAAGTCTTGCTAACCAGATTATAAAGGATGGTGCTATTCCGAGTGAGTGGCAGTCGAGTGTAATAGTGAATTGTTTCAAGGGCAAGGGTGATGCATTAGAAAGGAGTAACTATAGAGGTTTGAAGTTGGTTGATCAAGTAATGAAAGTTATTGAAAGAGTGATTGATAAGTTACTTAGAGAAAGAATTGATATAGATAAGATGCAATTTGGTTTTGTTCCAGGGCGTGGCACTACAGATGCAATATTTTTACTCAGACAGCTTCAGGAAAAGTATTTAGGAAAGAGAAAGAATCTCTATTTTGCCTTTGTAGATTTAGAGAAAGCTTTTGATAGAGTGCCACGTAAAGTTATTTGGTGGGCTATGAGAAAATTAGGTGTGGATGAGTGGCTAGTTACGATGGTTCAGTCTATGTACAGCAATGCTAGAAGTCGTGTCAGGATTAACGATTCACTTAGTGATGAATTTAGTGTAAATGTTGGTGTACATCAGGGTTCTGTACTTAGTCCTTTGTTGTTTATTCTAGTCTTAGAAGCGCTGTCGATGGAGTTCAGAACAGGTTGTCCATGGGAGTTATTGTATGCAGATGATTTGGTTCTCATAGCAGAGTCGATGGAAGAATTAGTTGAAAAGTTTGAGAAGTGGAAGAAAAGACTAGAAGAGAAAGGGCTGAAGGTAAACACAGCAAAGTCTAAAGTCATGATAAGTAGCATTGCAGCCAAGTGTGACCTTGTAGTTGGAAAGTGGCCTTGTGGAGTTTGCAGGAAAGGGGTTGGTAGTAACTCAATTTTTTGTCAGACTTGCAAGCATTGGGTACATAAGAAGTGCAGTAGTATTAGTGGAAGGTTAAGAGCTGGCATACAGTTTGTATGCAAGCGTTGCAAAGGTGAGATTATAGAGAATGAAGTATTTCCAGCTTTAATGATGTACAACAGTGGCTCGTTAGAGATAGTTAAGAACTTCTGTTACTTAGGTGATATGTTGGGCAGTGAAGGGGGTGTTGGAAGAAGTGTTACTTGCAGGATAGGTTCTGCTTGGAAGAAGTTTAGAGAGTTACTTCCTTTATTGACTAGCAGAGTTCTGTCAATTGAGGTAAAAGGTAGGTTGTATGAGGCCTGTGTAAGAAGTGTTATGTTGTACGGTAGTGAGACATGGGCAGTGAAGCAGGAAGATCTTGACCGTTTAGAAAGGAATGATATGAGAATGGTTAGGTGGATGTGTAATGCCAGTCTGAGAGACAGAAAGAGTTCAGATGAGCTAAGAAGCAGGCTAAGTCTCTGTAGAATTAAAGATGTTATCCAGATAAGAAGATTGAATTGGCTGGGGCACTTGGAAAGAATGGAGGAGGATAATTGGGTAAGAAAGTGTAGAGACTTGATAGTTCCTGGGGCAAAGCCCAGAGGCAGACCGAGAAAGACTTGGCAGGAGGTTATAAGGACAGACTTAATAGAGAGGAAGTTGAGTTTAGATCTAACACAGTCTAGATCAGATTGGAAGAGGGTCATTAATATACCCCGTCCAACCCATGCTAGCATGGAAAACGGACGTTAAGCCGAGAATGATGATGATGATGATGATGATGATGAAAGCAGTCTCTTTTTTTTGCGTTGCTTGTGCTTATATTTGTACAGAAGTGCAGTTGTTAAATAATTTTTCAAATCCAGCTCACTTGCTTAATGAGTTGTATATAAAAAAATGTGTAATTATGTGTCAGTCATTTTTAATGTATGCAGCATACAGGAAGCTTTAGACCAACATTTTTTACAACTATTGGTTTAAGTGATGGAATCTGCGTTTAATGAAGATTTTTATCACATTCTTATAAAGATTATTCTAATCTTCTTAATGATATAACAAAATTAATTGTAAGTAAAATTCCTATCCCAAGTAGGCTAAATTGAGCAAAAATATTTTTCTCCCAACAAACCCACTATGAGTGATTGTGCAATTGGCGTGTTATTTGGATGGAAATAATATACTTGTGGCATCCAGGCCATTTTGCAAGATTTAAGGTGGGTGTGCGATGGATCACACACCTCAACAAATCCTTGCGTGTGTGCAGTGTACATGTGTGCAATGCGCATGCAATCTTACAAAATTATTTGCAAGAGGTAAAAAGTAAAAACAAAATTCCTTTTACCCTGTACACCGCACAGGGATACTGTTTTGGAGTTGGGAACATACAAAGATCAAGTTCCATGAAAGTTCATGGCCAGGAATTCAAACCCATGTACAAATAATTGCAAGTGAAGTCATTAATTAAACTTTGTAACTACTTGTGGAACAAATAATATTTAATGTAAATTAAATGACAAAAATTTGAACAGTGGCTAACAACGGTATTTAACCTTACAATGCTAACAACACTAACCATGGATAATGAAAATCATTACTTAAAATAATATTCCATTATTGTCAAAGATTTTTTGTTTTTTTTCTTATTTTATTTTAGTTATTTTTTTAAGTTTAATTCTCCAAAAGGCAATTATAAAAAAATTAAAATATTGTAGTAAGTTTTTATAAAACTTGAATTATCAAATCCCAAAAATGCTACTAAACGGAACATAAATATCACTGTATTTTTTAACAATATTTAATAATAGTCCAGCCACTATGCAACACAATTCGATTAAATAGGCTTCCGAAAATTAAGATTAAAGTCAACGATAAGACCTTCTTTAACTTTACATCTTTCATTGTTCTTTAACTTTCCTTTTTGCTTTTTTGTTTTTTTCTATTATCTGGGAAAATTCACATAAAAAAGCATTGATTTGTGTGTGCGATTGATCGCAAGCCTAAACAATTTTGCAAGTAATGTGGGGGCGTGCAAATGTAAGCCTCTCACGAAATGGTCTGGTCATCATAGTTTATGAAAAAATTTTTATGTTAAAATAGTGGAGGGTGGTATTATAGTAAATAACACTAGCTGTTAGCCCTTGTAAAAATCCATTGCAATTAACTGTTGTACAAAATTCTTATGTACTACAAGTTCACTGTCACATCTGTGACTCTTAATACCATATGTACGTTGTTGTGATAAACACTCACATGGAAATTTACAGTGCTTAATATCGATTTTTGTTATACATGGTTATAAACCAGGGATCCCTTGAAAAAGTTAAGCCAACTAAATAAATTATCAATGAATACTACGGTTTGCATGACAACAGTCACAAAACTGCAGTACAGTAGCTGACGAGAAAATAGTGACTTGATACTTGCCAGAGATGTATCAACTGTTTGATACATCTCTGGCAAGTCACATCTATTTGTAACAGGAAGTTCTTCCAAACAAGCGGCCCATTTATGTGGTAAAACATGCTGATTCAGCATTATATAATGTAACAACAGCAAGCCAAAACTAATATTTCCATGATATAATTAAATTCAAAAATAAAAGATATATCTTATGCAACAAAAATCCTAGAAATATTTTATCTAGGATTTTTTTGCATAAGATTTTTTCATTAAAAAGAGACAAGATTACTGAAACTTAATTTTTATTTTTTTATTTTAGTCAGAGGCAAATCCATACCAATATGATAAGCATGTAGAGCTGATTACAGCTCTTCGAGCATCAGGAGATCTTGATCAGTTGCGAAACGCAAGAGAAAATATGTCAAACATTTATCCATTAACTGAAGGTTAGTACAGTACATATTTCAGAGTTTTGTTTAATAAAAAAATTTTTCATTGCATTAACATGTTTTAACAGAGGGTTGCATTTTAATATTTTGTAGTTACCTTACATTGTAGTTTGTTTTTCTTTAACCAAGATTTTGTAGCAAAGCATTCTTTTAAATTCCAAATCTAGGCCAGTTTGCCATATTCAACCAATTAATGCTCTGGGCGTATATTTATTTATGAATTTAACCTGAGCGCTTATTTAGAAGGCTGCAAATATAATAAAAAACATTGTTGTGCCAGTCATTCATCGCACTTATAAATCTGTTGGCTATTATGCGTCATTTTAATTTCTATACATCGCACATGGAAATTTATTATTCAAAATCACATGTTTATTAATTCTAAATACCTATCCTAAGTGTGTTTAGGCATGGGTGACTATTCAAAAGGGGCCTTAACTAAGTTTAACCCTGGGTGTTTATTAGAGTAGTAGTGCTTGTTTGATTGTTAACACTTAATCGATGTCTTAAGTGGCAGTATCTTTTTTTCCTGACAATTTGTTTTTTAAGGTTTTTCACAAGGTGGCTTTTTAAAATGCACTTTCTTTCCTTGTGTCAAATTGTTATGTATCTATTTAATTTATCTAGAATTATGGATGGATTGGTTTCAAGATGAACTACCATTGGCTGTTATACCTGAACAAAAACAATTTATAGTCTCAAAGTTTGAACTGGCAGTTAAAGATTATGCTTGTAAGTACTTTACTTTTATACTAATTTTTTGCTGCTGCAATCCCTGCTACGTAGGGACTTATTCAAGAGTGGCAGCTTATTTTGCGAGAAAAAAGTTCAGGTGGTGCTTCTTTGAGTGTGAGAATGCTGATTTTAAGATCAAATCTAGGGAACCTCCAATAATCCTCTTACAAAACAACTATGGCTAGTCTGTTTTAAATAATATTTCTGTACATTGTTCACGGTGTACCTTTGAGCACAAGACTAGATTCACAATTTTAACAAAATACTTCAAGTAAAGCCTATAATAGAAACAAAACCAAAATATTGTATTTTCAAATTTAACATTTTTTTAGTTAGGAATATATACAAATTTAGTTGCATATAATTCAGATAATTATACACGGTTTTCGTATGAATTTTCTACCAAAAATCACACAAATTTTCATACAAATTGTATTTTAATTTGCCAATATGAATTGTCATACCGAATTACTGGCATATTTAGGCTCATGTTATACCAGCGTATTTAGGCTCATCATTTTTAGGCTCATCGAAATGATGAGCTTAAATACGCTGTATTTTGTTCTAAAATCACCAAAATCAATTGCAAAACTTAAACAACAGCGTATTGTGATTGAAAGTAGTCCAAACCTGATTGTATAAAAATTAATGAATGTTGATTCTGTTCTGAAATTGTCAAAAACCAATTGTAAAACGCTTAAAACATGCCGTATTTTGTTTGAAAACAGTTAAGACGCAATCATACAAAGCTTAATCAAGGTCGTCAATTTATGATATGTGATTTTGTATCCACTTTTAAAAAAGTTTGTATAACCAGAAATAATATACATAAATTTTCCCTTTTTTTATACAAATTTCCGTAACTATATTTCAAAATAAATTTTTATAGCACATGCCCTTTTTTTGTCCAAATTTATGCAAATTTTGTAGATAACCAAAGCAAGTGAAGTAGTTTAAAAGTATAGATGGATATACACAAAATCTTTATTTTATTGATATTCTTCTTCTTCATCAATTTTATCTTCATCAATTGTATAATTTTATTGTGCAATATTTTGTTTATTTTCTTAATATATCTACTCCTAACAGATACAAGGTTTTACAGGTAACAGTTTATAATTTATTTTATGCCCAAAAATTTTTTAGCTATAAAGATCTGGCACGAATACTGTCAATATATGATGAATAACATCGAATCTCCAGCCGATATTGAACGAGCTCGAAACGTATTCGAAAGTGCTATTACATCAGTTGGATTGCATGTGACAGAGGTAGCCAAATTAACAAAATGTTTTTTTACTAGAGTCTTTATCTTTCCAAGTAAACTTTTTAGTATTAGAATATTAGCCCTATATTTGTTGTACTGATTCACATAACTGGCACATCTTCTTTCAATACACATAATTTTTCATTTATTAACTTTATGAAATATGACTAGCTCCAAAATACTTTTATGCTTCAGGGCTCCTCAATTTGGGATGGATATCGTGAATTCGAAATTGCCATATTGGATTCCTATCAAGTAAGCAACGGTCCATTTAGTATACTTTTGATGAATTACCGTATTTCCTCTAATAAGAGGCCCCTCAAATACTGGAACCACTTCTTATAGGTCTGTTGTAGAGTTAAAAGACCCACCCCTTTAAATGCTAGCCCTCTTCTAATTGTTAACCCCTTTTTAAGATTGGGCCAAATTAATAGTACACCTGTCTTATATTAGAAACAGTATAATTTAAGCTCCTGATTTGCAGCGCCATTGACTTAGTAGTAGAGGTAGGAAAATGCAATTTAACTTGAGTGAAAGAGCTATTTTGCCTACAATATTATGAATTACAGAATCATTGGGCCAATGAAATAGAAGTCTTTTTTATTATCTTTATTTCATTCTGCAAAATTCTCATAACTTGGCATTCTTTCTTACTAATATTGGCAGTAAGGATGCATACAGACAAAGGACAACAAGTTCTATTTCTCACTTTCTTTTTCCTTTAATTTTGGCTTTCACTTGTGTATCTTTGTGGGCCTTCGAGAAGTAAAAAAGAAGCATAGACATATTGGGACATGACGAATTCATTCCTGTAAACACCAACGACATAAGCATCGTGAAGTTTGGCCTCTGCAAGAAAATCCTCTTTGAACGAACAAAAGTTCTCCTTTTGAAGGTGTCCATATTCTTCAATAAACATGATGCACTCTTATGACAGTTGAAAACTGTAAACAACATTGTATCTTGAAGTTACATTCCAAAGCACAAACCATTTTTTGTTGCTAAACATTTAAATGTCTTGGCAAAGTTCAAATTTTTTAGTGAAGTTTGAATGTTATTCGAATGTTTTGGTAAAGTTCGAACGCTCTGCAAAAATATCAACGTTTAGTTGCATGCTTCCTTTCTTGGTGTTGAAGTACAGTCAGGCAGAAGAAAAAGGGAAGTGTTATACACTCTCATTTAAAATAGAGGTTAGTAAATATGCTAGGGAACACAGAAATCACCCTGTTGCATGGAAATTTAACATTTCAACAAAGATGGTTTCACTATTGGTGAAAACACCACGATGCTATCACGAAAACCCTTTATGACCACATCAAAGGCAAGTATAAAAAAAGAATATCGGGAGGTGGAAGGTCTTTTGCAATGGAAGGATTAGATGAAAAATATAAGATGGATACTCCATCAAAGTTCGAGACATCTATATGTGTTTAAGAAAACTGATTACACAAAAATCAAAAATGATTTATGATGAAAGTTGCAGGGATGATGACAAGAAGGAAGGTTTTGTTGCTTCCAGGGGATGGCTTGAAAAACTCTCAAGAGAAATGGACTATCCCTGCTCACTTAATTGATAGGTTAATATCGTATATCCTTCAGGCTTGCCATTTAAAGAAATGCTTCTTCAGGCAATATACTTGCAATGGTTTGAATTATATGGTTTCTGAGACAACGGTTGAACAAGAAATCTACAGGACATAAAAAAGTTCTTGTTTCTGTGTACTTACAGCCAGAGGTGATAGCACTAAGCTTAAGCCCTTTATTGTTTTTTATACTGCTGTCAAGGAATTTCAAGCTTTGCATGAAAGTTTAGGAATAAGTGTGTTGTACATTGTATAAAAATGCTTGGATGAATGAGGAGCTGACCCAAAAGTGGGTTAAACAGGTTTTGGGAGTGTTTGCCATATGATAGACAATGTTAAATCAGGCTTAAATAAAAATCACGATTAAATAAAATCAAAATATTGTACCAAATATTTACAAGTGCCAGACCCTTGTTAGAACAAATCTTTTAAAGCAAACTGTACCGAAAAGTGCTACAACTGGTTGGCTAATGGACAGCATAAACGTGGGTGCAGCGAAACTCAAGGAGCTACTAGGAATTTTAGAGGAACTGAACCTTGGCAATCCTTTTAAACTCACTGACGACTCAGGTGTCCACAACTCTGCGCCATAAGAATTAACAATTTACTTGGACTCGTAAATGGACTCAGACATTGATATTGCATTTTTTAATTTTATTTCCCCTCCTCATTCTAGAAATATGAGACCCCCTCTTATACTAGCGTCCTTCTAATTATAGCCCCCTCTCACAGGCGTCTTCAAGTAATAGAAGACAGGTCTTATATTAGAGGAAATTGGTACTGGTACTTTTCATTTCACAAATTTTGACAATAACAAGCAGAGGAATTAGAAATGTCTACTATAACTTATCAATAGGTTAGTTGATGAAGTTCAATAGACCGATTGGTTACATCTATTAAAGTTGTGTGTTGCGAGAGTATTAGCCTAAATTACAGTTTAAATAGTTACTATCTATATAAAAAAATCATTTCTTAGAAAATGTATGGTGCAAGTTTTTATGTTTTTTCATTGGTACTTTACCTTTTCATCTTGAAATTTGTTAGTGCTAAGACAAACACACAAAGCTTTCAGATTTTTTACTTTTAAAACTTCTTTAAAATTTCTCTTCTTTAAAATAGTTTCTAATTTGAAAATGTTTTCTTTGTATTGTACCAATAGGCTTGTTTGTTATATTGTAGCAATTGCAAGATTCTGGTGATACAGTGGGAATGGATGCAAAAGTGTGAGTATAACACTTGACCATAACGTAGGCATTTGTGTAATATTGTATTCTCAGGACCTGTATGTGTTGAGATTTTGAGGTTACCTCAAAAGGATTATCATCAAGACAATAAATTTTTCTATTTTCTTGCGGAAGAAACAGTTAATTGAGGTGACCTTAAAACTAAGTTATCAATGACAACAATTTAAAAATTGTTCAGCATATTGCATTCAATTGTTTATTATATTTATTCTTCAGACTTTTTAATCATTGCTTGTGCTATGTTTCTTCTTAAAGACAACAAGGCACCTGTTAGACTATGTTGTAATAAGTGTCAATCATACGTTACTCATAATTTTATTAGCATGTTTTGGATAGATAGCACTAAGTTCTTTCATGGTGATTAAAACAAAGAATGTATTTTTCTTAAGTATTTTATCAGCACTCCTTAACCTTTTCAATTCTTGCATTTACTACTTCTAGACAAAGTCAAATTGAACGCATATCATACATTTTTCGAAGACAACTCTCTGTGCCACTGCTAGGTAACAATTTTTTCAATTTTAATCTCTTCTATTCTCATAAATTCACAAGTAAAAGTTTATGACAGTGACAGTGGAATAGTCCCTACAACATGTGTGCCGCCTCCTATATAAAATGATAAACCATTAAGGAGGAATATTCTTTTTATGATGTAGCAATTCTACTACCAGAAATTATTTCACACTGCCTTGTTTGTATTAGTTGGAGAAGGAGTTGCTTTTAATAATTTTAAACTTTGTTTGGAAATTCAAAGCATTAAATGTTGCAAGATTTAAAAGTTCTGCCAAACGAAGGCAAGACACCTTTCGGCAAACGGTTAACGTTATGCACAAGTTGAATTCTTAAATTCACTGAAAACTTTGATTTGGCTGGCTTCAACAGGGGCAAAGTTTAATTTGGAAAAGACTTTGGAAAAGGGTTTAAAAGGCAATGAAGGAAAAAGTCATTTGTTTTAAGCTCTTTTTTAACTTTTCTCGTTTCTAATACAGATAGTAGAAATTTAAAAAATGTTTGCACAGTTTATGACAAATGTCCAAGCATTTCATCTTACGCATAGTTGTAATTTTATTATACCAAGGCCTTGCTTAAGAGTTGTTATTTCATTTTTTTGATGGGGTATTATTTGTCTCTCCTATAGTTTAATACGGAAAAATGTGCAAATTTAGTGGACTGAAAATACTGCAATACTGTTTAAAATTTTAGAAGCAAATGTTTTCAGATGTTTTATAGATGTTTACAGTAACAATCTACGTTTTTGCTATAAAATGATTTTCAGGCGTTAGTTTTCATTTAAACATTTGTTCTTTTTTTTGAATGCCCAGCTTCGATTATGTATCAGAAATTTTCATTGCACTCTTCCATTGGAATCTACAACTTACAATTTTACTTGATGATTATCATATCTTCTTTTTCATTCTCTTCCCACCCTACTAATTTTTTAATTAGAAATATGTTTTAACATATAAATTAGTGTTTACAAGTTTTTCCTGATTCATATATTTAAGGGATCCTGAGGTACTTTTAATAGTTGGACTCATCTGAAAGATTTGCCTGAGAAATGAGAGATATATTTGCTTTTTGTTAAAATTTCATGTAACTTCAGATATAGCTTTTTAAATATATATTTTTCTTGTCGCTGGACCGCCATCTTGTTTATCTTCGACCTTCCTCTTTGTTAAAAATTTTCATTCTAGCTCCAGTCTTTTTAGTGGCAGGTGACCCTGTTACGTATTATTTCAGTAGCGCTTTAATTATTACTCACTGCATAGCCAGAACATATACCTCCGCACAGGAAAGTGAAACGAAAGCTCTCTATGAACAACTATTTTTTTAAGTTCTTTACAAACGATTATTTTTTTTAAAAAAATAGAAATAATTCTGCATATGTTCTCACATAGCTGAGCAATCAAACGAAAAATAAAATGTGCATGATTTTTATTTCAAAGGACTTTTATTTAAGACGCAGGTTGTGAAAGTTACTGATCATTCAACATGTGACACATTTGTGTATGGTTTTTATTTCAAAAGGATATATTTTGGAAGTCAAATATAAGTAACAAAATATCAAGGTGTGACTATAACCCCATAAAAAGTTATAAAAAAAGTTAAAGGGGGGGAGGGGCTGCATCACCCGTCCCCCTCCAGCACGAATAGGATTAAGGGCGGTTACAACCTTTGTAATTTGAGACGACACTCGCATTTGCCGAGGTAATTACCGACATATTTTCAAAACGTACCTTCGTGTTGGCAATAATTTGATGTGGTAAAATCGGAGGTAAAAGTCTCTAGGCCTTGTGCGATCAGACGCAGCGCTTAAAATAAATATTTGACCACTGCCGGTCATACTGACCTGGAGATCCAAAATGGCCGGTCAAAAATATATGTGATTCCTTGCGAAACGGTTTTAATTACGAAATTTGATATTTATTCCACTTTGATGTTTTAAATTATTCTTATGCCTCCCTGATGAAATACAATTCCCATTGACCTACCTTCACGTTGATGTACTTCGTCAATGCACAATGAACGATAATTAGTCAACTTTTGCTTCCTTGCGCTCATAAAAGCAAGCTGCCTGGGAACTAGGTTGCACATGGCACACTGCCAACGTAAAACATGAAGTTACCGCAGTTGCTTCGGCAAAGAAATTGCTGACGTTATTTTGTTGTGAAATTTAAATGAATACCACGATCAAAAACGGTTTGTGTTTTTTATGAAGAACATAAGGTATAGAGAACATTAAAGTCGGCCACTTTCCTTCATGCTGACACTCTTATGCTCGGCTGGTGCATTACACTGAGACTCAAACGAAAGACGGAAGACCATTTGGAACCATGCCACAAGTCAGTCCGACCTTCATTGTCACAGAGAATACTGCGAGAAGAGTGCGCACCCTTGCAAGTTAAATATAACTGGAACATGGGAGAGGTTAGGTGTCCTGTATCTTAATACAGCTTTCGGACGAATGTTCTCGTAATGTAATACCAAAGAAAAAACATGTTAAATAAAGTTTAAAAAATCTTTTTAAAAGGGGAAATAGAAATCAAATATGTTTAGTAATAATAAGCAAAAAAAAAATGTACTTCAAGTCATTTTTTTCTTTGATTTTTAGTATAGTAAATAATTTCTTTATACAAACATTACAGACATTCCAGGTGCTCATTATTGAAGTGACTAAAGTGTTTTTGGTGCATGATTGAAAACACTGCTCCATTGTCCATATGAAAAAATGTGTAGGAATCAATGGTAAATAAATGTGAAGCAAGATTATTACCTATTCTTAATAGAAGATAAATAAATTTTTTTTTGCGAAGCAAGGAATCGATCGCCGGTCAGTCTGACCGCTCGTAACGTGATCCTGACGGTCAATTAACAAAATTCGGCGGTCAGTGACCGTTGACCGGCCGTTATTTTAAGCGCTGCAGACGTGTAAAAAATAGCCAAGGATATAACAACGGAAAAAGTATTTGTTTTACCACAGCATAGTTCAGTTGCCTCCTACAGCAATGCATGAACAATAAACTCTTAGCAAAAAAAACAGTTAGTTTTGCGTTTAAACTGCATCATTAAAAACAGTTTGTCACCAATGTAGTTTGATTAAATCATTGCAGAAAACGCTAAAATATATTTAATAAAATGCTGTTTTTTCTGCGTTGAACTTAAATATTTGCGCAATTAACTATTATTATTTTATTTCTTATTTTTCTTTGCTTTTCTCCGGTAAAAATAATATTTTTTATTTAGGAGGTAGCTAAAACATTTTTTGTGTTTTGTTAAGTTTAAAAATTTAGAAGCTGCCACAGTATTCTAATAAGTGCGAATATAGCTACTGCAGTTATTAGTCGTCGCTAAAAATTGTGAATTATGAGGGTTTCCTTGGGCATTAATGTATGATGTATGCTTTTAAAAGGTCTAATCATGGAGGTACAGAGCAGCGTTGATGTTAGACAGGATACCTGTCTCTCTTTTCTGCTTTCGCGCTTCGATGTCTGTCCTGCTTTTGTAACCCTGCTTATTTTAGGGGGCTATCCCAAAAGGGAAAAATGATGAGTTTATTTACAAGACTACGTTGATGTTTGCAGTACATAGTGGAAGAATATCATAAAAACAAACTTTAATTAGACAGTAAGTTCTGCCTCTCTCTGTATCGTCTGATAAATTAAAGTAGTTTCTTAAAGTAATTCTTTTCTATTGATTTTTTAATATTTTTTAATAAAAAATATATCCATCTACTGAGGAACTTAGGCAACCTCGTTCACAAGGATTGTTGAGAACAAGGTTGGCAATACTCACTTGAGCATAATACCCCGCCTAGGTCGACAGGTTATAGATCAGTAATTTTTACAGCCTGTTTGTTGAAATAAATTCTTTTAAATCTCTTATAATAATACGGAGAGTGTGTCTGTTTGTGTGTCTGTAACAGGCAAAGTTAATATCGTCATTTTCCTTTGATGTTGCCGAAAAAAATCTTTGATGTTGCCGAAAAAAATATGTCTTCTTTGTCGTGAAAAGCCGCGAGTTTTGTGTGGTTTGTTAAATGAAGTTTTAGCACAAAGTAACGGAAATTGTGTTTGCAAAAAAGATGGCTGTCCTTTTTAAGCATTTGTCTTCTCTTGCCTTCAAAATAAATCTTTACAAAAGCATTTAAAAAGGGGCATGGTATATAAATGAAGTATAGAAAGGTTTGTTTATGTTTTTTAAAGTTTTGATGATATTATTGATGCGAGACATGTTTGTTAGCTAGCATCAACCACACCAACAACAACTAGCTAGGTAGCTAGGAATTTATAAATATGTAGCCATGTTCTTTATACCTAGCTAAGTCTCCAGTTTATATTTAAGTGACCAGCTATTAGCTGCTGTAGCTACCTTATGTTAGCTTCAGTTTTATGTTGCTTTTTACATGTAAGCTAATCTTAGTGGTCTTTGCTAAGAATGTGACTGTAACTTATTTTAATTGACATTTTAAGCTTAAATTAACAAACCACAACAACTTTTAAGCAAATAATGTATTTTTCACAATTTGTGTATGCAAATAATGTATTTTTCACATTTTGTGTAACTAAACTTATATACATCGGTTACATGCAATATGACGAAACGATTTTTATTTAACATGTAGTAATTCTGGTACCTTAAGTGTAGTGATTTTTGTTGTTCTAGATGTTCTAACTAAAATGTTTTTGTTTATGGCATTTTGTCTCAATTAAGAAAAGTTTCAACTTTTTTGAGGGAGTACAACACCGAAAAAACTTGTGTTTTTTTATATTTTGTATAAATTCTTACCGGGCAGGACTCTGTACAACATACCGAAATGACTGATCCCTCTCTATTTATAAATTTGATGCGTTCCAAATCACAGTTTTTTGAAATTTTGGGTAATATTTAATGAGTACAAGATGCAAATACTGATTTTTGTTGAATCAGAAGTATTTCCTACAACCATTCTTTTTTTACACTTTTGTGGAGAAAAAGTGTATGCCAATTGAACTGATTTTTGTTCATATTTTGATTTGCTCCTCATAAACCTTTGTGTTCTACATTTATTGTAAACTTTTGTGAGGAAGGACATATAGGATATATACAATGTTTTCAAATAATGATTTTTGTTGATTTGAAATTTACTCCTTGCTCATTGCTTTTTCGACATTTCAGGTTAAAATGTTTGGTAAAGTCAGTACGGATTATTAGACAAAAAATTGTTTTGTTGACCGGTTAATTTTTACATTTTGTGCATATTTTTGCGGGAGAGGATGGTATGCAACCGAATAAATGATTTTTCAAAGTTTAACTTTTTGTTTTTAGGTGTTTTGTGTTTGTTTAAGTTTGGCTTTTTGATATTGTTCAGGTTGTATTGTTGTATAAGCATTTAGGGAAAAGACAATGTTTAAAATGCGTAAAGAACTTATTTCATAGATCTGTGCTTACTGTTGCAAGCCTTTCTTTTGGACACTTCAGATTAAAATATTGAAGGTTTTCAACATAATCACATAATAAGATGTATACATATTTGAGATATGTGTTATTTCTGACATTATTATTATTGTTGTCGTAACTGTCTGGGTTGTGACTGTCAATGTTGTAACTTTCTACTAACTAGATTTTACACCTTGCACGCCGTTGTTTTTCATATTTTGTCTGAAGTTTTGTTGGGAGGATTTCATGCGATTTGACATTTGATATTTTGTGTTAGATTTTAAGAACTTTTTTGTTAAATTATGACTTATATACTTTCTTTTTATGCATTTTCAGATTATTTTTTTTAGTAAAAGGCATATTCAATATACTGAAATATTTGCTGATGTCATCAAAATTCAAATGACAGAACTTTTCAATTGTTTTTCTGCCTAAGTGGATTTTTCCACGGGCCTAATCGACTAGTTTGAAATAAAAGAAATTATGCACACACCTGCTGCTAATATCTTATTTTTTTGTTTTATTGCTTAGACAGCTAGAATATCATGTTGAATTAGTTTTTTTAAACAAAAAAAAATCATTCGTACAGAGATCCATGTGGAAAGTCTGTTGAATTTTTTTAACTTTGTTGCCACAGTATATTAATTGTTTTCGGCTATGAAAGTCATTAATAATAGCGAGTGAAAGTCATTAATTTGTAAGTGCTACTGAAATACTACATAATAGGGTCACGTGCCGCTAAAAAAACTGGAGCTAGTCTGAAATTTTTAACTAACAAGAAGATCGAAGCGGCCATCAAGGCGGCAAGAAAAACAAATAATTAAAAAATGATATCTGGGGTTACATGAACTTTTAACAAAAAGTACCTCGGGATCCCTTTATGAATAGAATTAGTAAAGAAATTACTGTGTTTCAGATTTCTTATAAATATCTTACCAAAAAAACATTGAGATGATTCACATAAAAATCACGTCAAACACGTCACATTGTACCATATTACCTTGTTCAAGTTGTTTCTGGTTTGCTTTTTTCTGTTTTTTTTTGTATTTGACATTTGTTTGATTTGATTTGTTTATTAAAGTATGTCATATTGAAGAAGAACTACTATGTTCATCACTAACATACTGCCAAGCAGCGAGTGGGATTCGATCCGCGGTCCCCAGAACTGGGAGCCGCAGACAAACCCACTACATTACGTGCGGGCAATATCTTAGTGATGAACTCAGATAGTTTATCCGGATGGTGTGTATACATACAAGTGAATATTTATCATAGCACATCCATATTTCATTCTCAACAGAGAATGCTTCACCCTGATCAGACCTCTGATCATAATGGGCGAGTATAATGTGTGTAAGTCATATTCAGGAAGAACTACTATGTTCATCACTAACATACTGCCAAGCAGCAAACACCTGTATGTGCTATGATAAATATTCACCTGTATGCAAAGTATGTCATATCGCACATAGGTATGGCAGACACCTACAAGATATTTGATGATTGGTCAACTGAAACCGTTCCTGGAGAAACACGTCGGGCGTATGACAAGGCTACGCAGAAACTTTCACTGTGCATGGAATATGAAGAAAAACTAGTAAGTGAGGACTTTAATTGTTCATAATAAATATTCACAAATAAAATAAGAAATAAAAAAAATTAACTACTTTTGGGCAATTTTTTCATTGTAAAGTCTTAACAATTTTGCTTCTATAAAGTTAAGGAAATTCAAAAATTTACAACAGAGAAGAAAGTGTTGACAATTACAAACTTTGTTTACCTTCCAAAGTTCTCTATTGAATGTTATTTATATATGTTATTTATTATTCACTACATTCTAATTGAAAATCTTGGTGTAAAAATTTATTTAGCATGCAGCTGAGGGTAATAAACTTGCTGAATATTTCGAATATATCAACTTTGAAATGAAAGATGGCGATCCAGCTCGGATACAATGCATATTCGAACGGGCAATCAAGGACAACTGTTTGCAGCAAGATTTGTGGGAAAGATACACAACTTTTTTGGTGGGATTTAAGCATTGCGTCTGTGTTAAAAATGTCATTCAGATGAATGCTTCAACTGAATGTGTCTTTGTTTATTTTCTTTTTTTCTTTTCTCTTTTATTTAGTGAGTGCTTTATATATTTTTATTCTGATTGCTAGTGTTAAAATAAAAACTACCAAAAATCAACCTTATCAAATTATTTAGGCGTCTTTTAAATAAGCCGCACTGTTTAAATACTTAAAAAAACTGACAATTTTACATGTTAAAACACAAGCAATTTCTAAGTAATGCGTCTTATGTGTTGGCCTTCATTGTTGCAAACCTCTCCTAACAAACTTTGTCTAATATGGGTGAGAAGTCTGCTATATGGGTGAGAAGTCTGAATCAAAGTCAAAGTGGGGATGCATTTTATATCTATTTTTTATTTATCAAGGATTTCAAATTGAAATTGGTAAATGTTGCTATTCCAGTACATGAGCGAGCAGTGCGTAATTGTCCGTGGGTTGGAAAACTATGGCAGAACTATCTCAAAGCATTGGTAAGCATTTTAAACAGCTCTGCTCAATCTTAGTAAGATGTCTTTTGATATGTGTTTTTTATGTTACAGGAACGTGGAAATCTGCCATATGAAAAATATAAAGGTGAAGATTTTTATTGTTCTTTGTTTTTATGGAGACTTGCAATGGTTGTGTTGGTTATGTCATGCTCAGTGGTTTTTCGATGTTGTCGATGTGTAAGAATTAAATTCCTTGAAAACTGAAGCCACATTTTGTTTAATTTTTTTGTTTTTTTTACTGAATTTATTCAGAGGTATTTAACCAGTCATTAAAAGGAGGCTTCGGCAATGCTAACGAATATTTGCAAGTTTGGTTGGTCAATTGTGACTATCATCGTCGAAGGATCAGTGAGTGGGCGTTCGGTATGTCGGTTTAATGTGGAGAAGTACCTTCAAGGCTACGCGTCGTTATCTTTTAACGTAATTCTATAGCATTTTTCTAATATTACCTTTTGACATGTTTCAGAGGAAGATAAAGTTGAAGAACTGCATAAATCATTTGAGTCTGGCATCACATACATGAACCACTGTAAGTGATTACATTCTGTGTGTGTGTTTGTTTTGTTTGTTTTGTTCTGTTTTTTAACAAAGAATGCTTTTTGATTGTAGAATATTTAAAAATCCGACTTGGTAAATAGTTTGACGATTGTTTGATAATATAAACAAATTCAGTTTTTTTTTCGTTCAGATTTTGGTTTGGAAGGAGACAAATATTGTGTGTTGTTACGAGAATGGGCCCATATAGAGGTACATGTAGAATTAAACTGAAAGTTTTTGTGATTCAAGTGAAGCCTTGCATGTAGATTGCAAATGCTCAGATTATGTAATAAAAGCATTTTGTGCGTTCCAGATTTACAGTAACTATTAGTAAGATAAAGTAATTGTTGACTGTCAACTTCTTGTTCCAGGCAAAATATCTTCAAAACGTAAAAAGAGGGCAAGAGTTGTGGGATACTGTGATGAAAAAGCACTCGCGTGACCCATTGATGTGGATGGAATATGTGCATTACTTGATGTAAGTTGTATTGGCTGTGAACAAACTAGTTCAGATTATCAGATAGTTCTTAATGTTCTGTCCAGTCTGTCAAGGAACTAACGTTAGATGCGTCAGATTATTCTATATGTTCTGTCCGGTCTGTCAAGGAACTAACGCGTCAGATTATTCTATATGTTCTGTCCGGTCTATGGTTTTTACAAGTGTATTGAAGTTTGGGAGATTTTGTTTTTTGTTGTGTTGTAACACGATAACCTTTGAAATCCCAGAAAAAAGGAATACAGTAATGATTTTGCTGTTTATTAGTTGCATCGATCCGTTTTAAGACACTTATTGTTAGTTTTTGTTTCGAAATCTTTCCAAATCAATTTTTTTACAACAGGTTGTTTTCCGATGTTGTTACTGTGCGACGTGTATTTCAGAGAGCTGTTCAAATTAGCTTCGACCAGCCAGAAAGTATTTGCGAAGCTTTCATCAAGTTTGAACGTCAGTACGGTGAGTCAATACAATAACTTCTACTTACGCGCTCCTACTCTTTTACGTGAAGGTGAGTATATGTGCGTCAGTAGTTGGGTGCTCTTTCGGCTTAAATTGAAATTTCGAGGAAAGGTAGCGTATTAAGTAAGGACGTATCTACGAGGGCTGATTAATCGAGTGTGTGGGGAGTTTGGTGGAGTAGGGAGAGGGGAGAAAGCTTGAGTAGAACGAACATAGGATTTTTATTATGCCATAAACAGCAACCTCGATGTTCGATTTTCTGGCTTTGTTAAATTATGTGAACTACACGGCACAGTGATTTGTTAAAAAAATTTTTGAGTAGGTTTATTGTTAAAATGTAAAAAAAGATTGTAAAAGTTCTGTTGCAACTGGATTTCAGGAACACTGGAAGAAGTTGATGATGCTCAGCAGAAAGTGGACACGCAACTGGAAAGAATAAAAGAAAAGAAGAAAAAGGTAAGAGCTAAGAAAGCTTTGTTGCTTTGAACTTTGATGTCAAAAGTACTGATGTGTGTATGTTCTATGACAAAAATTCAGTCTCTTCATGTTTTTTTGGACGTGCGTATGTTTAACGGACAACTTCGCATGTCAATTTTAAACTTATTTCAAACTATAGTTGTCAGCCTGCAACCACTTTAATAGTTGATATATTGACTGTGCGAAAACATCATGTTATTACCATTCAAAGCGAAAAAAGTAAGTAGGTCATGGTGGCTTACAGGGGGTATCGGCTGAACTAAAAAGTCGAACGCCTTTTCACATATGCACTAGACCAGCGAGACGATGTTGTTGGGGTAGAGCATCACACCTACAATCAATTTCAAGTTGTTACCACACAGATCGCTCAAGCTGCGTTACTCATGCACTGAGTTTGCGGAAACCGCTCTCGAACCTGAAACCTTAAATTTGCAGGCTAATGCTCTACCGACCAGATATCGGCGTGGAATTGGAAACCTTTTTTGGTTGGTCTTTTAAGGCTAAGGTAAACTACACTAGCTAGAAATATTCAGAAAAGGCTTCGTGACATTTTTATATTCCATGTGCAAAAACTCGTATCTGGAAGATTTCCCAGCTACAGTTTGCACACTAATTGGAAGTCTATTTTTTAGGACGCGCTAAAAGACGCTTCATTCCAAGCTGATCAACGTAAGAAAAATAAACATAAAAACAAGGAAGACGCTGGAAAGGTAAAAGTTGACTTCTATGAAACATGTATATTCGGAAATCGTGCACATCTTGTGGATTGTGTGTTAAAGTTGACGTAAATCTATTTCATTTCTTCAGGCAGGGAAAAAGAAAAAAAAGAAGAAGGAGATAAAAGAAAATCCATTGAAGCGAGGTATGAAAGATGAAAACTCCGCTGAAATACAAACTAAGAAGCTGAAGGGTATTAGTTTTATTGTGTTCAATTCTTTGATTACATGTTTCTTTTTGTTGTTGCTCTTTTTTGTTGTTGCTCTTTTTTGTTGTTGTTCTTTTTTTATTGTTGTTGTTCTTTTTTTATTGTTTTTCTTTTTTTATTGTTTTTCTTTTTGCTTATTTTTTTTCGTTACGATTTTCAGTAGAAAATGAAGATTTTGCTGGCATGCGTACTGCCGGTGGAATTGAGGTCCAGTCTAAATATTTCAATATTTCAAACACCCACGAAGGAGAGCGCATGGACGTGGCCGCAACAATACAGACGAGTGGAGAAGTTACCAGTGAAGTTTCTACGTCCGCTGAACACCCTCCTCCACAGCAACCTGAACAGTTGGAAGAAAAAGCTAGTGATGGAGTGGAGTAAGCTTTTCATGTTTATTTATATCTATAGTTTAGTTATATCTATAGTATTTATAATCTATAGTTTAGTTAATTGTGCATTGGTAGCCTTTTTAATACAATCTTTTTTTACGTCGGCAAAAAATTGCTGACGGGAAATAGTAATTGCCTGCCTGTTTCGTTAACACGTCGGCGCTTGGGTCGGAAGATGATGCATGTTGACTTGAATTTGAAAGGCTGATTACAATATTTTGATTAGTTTTCTAAGGTATTATTAAATATTTTAATTTAGCAAAGTGGACAATAACCTAAGTATCTTCTTGAGTAATTTGCTGTTCACAGTCGACGAAATGCATTTGCGTTCCATGTTCGAAGAGGTGAGTGTGTACATCCCATAATGCTGTTGTCGATTTTTATTTCAAACAGTCATTATTTTGCCACATATTTTTAAGTGGATAAGCTATGCTAAAATTTTATGTCATTTTTATGACGTCGTCTGATGGTAAAACACAATTCTCTTTAGTGTGGAGAAATCGAGACAATTCGAATAATTGTCAACAAAGCCGGGAAATCCAAGGGCTACGCGTATTTACAATTCAAAAATAAGGTCAGTCGTGAATTATTCTTACGACATAACATGCCAGGAGATTAACGGTGCACAGATTAACGCGAAACAAATCAACGCGGATGTCAAAGAAAACGTTGAGATAAGCACAGTTGACTGGCTGACAATAGTTTTTAACACAAGATTGTTTAAGGTTGTTTTCCACTCCGAGAGAATTTTCCGCGGAACGGACAGAAACATAAAGGTTTTGGTCACGCGTAATTTTGATTTCTTTCCACCACGTGAGTTTTTCTCTGTTCCTTTTCCGAGATGAGTTGAATCGCGAAAGTAACAGGCATAAAGTTAATTATCCGATCAGGTTAGTTATTTCGTGCGGTGAGTCACATGCGTGCGCATTAAGCAAAGTGAAATTTACGCCCTCTTTAAGATATTGTATTGGCGCGAATTTTTAAAGTCCGTTATTTGTGCTTCGTTAATTTTCTGGAATAAGGTAGCAATTCAATATTTTTAACATTCTTATTTAACTTCTTGTTTACAATGTATTGTTTCTCAACTTTGTGGTGAGCTGGTTTTGAGTAAGTAATAGGTTAGTTGGAAGTGGTATTAACATGGATAGTATACCTGGCTCTGTGTGATTTATTAGCCATCTGGTTGTGTCTGTAAGGTTTATTAGCTATCTGGTTGTGTCTGTGTGATTTATTAGCTATCTGGTTGTGTCTGTGTGATTTATTAGCTATCTGGTTGTGTCTGTGTGATTTATTAGCTATCTGCTTGTGTCGTGTGAGTTATTAGCTATCTGGTTGTGTCTGTAAGATTTATTAGCTATCTGGTTGTGTCTGTGTGATTTATTAGCTATCTGGTTGTGTCTGTGTGATTTATTAGCTATCTGGTTGTGTCTGTGTGAGTTATTAGCTATCTGGTTGTGTCTGTGTGAGTTATTAGCTATCTGGTTGTGTCTGTGTGATTTATTAGCTATATATATTACTTATGACATACGAAATCGTTTAATCGCTTAACCAGGAATCCGTTGCAGAAGCATTAAAACTTGACCGTGAAACATTACTTGGACGCCCTGTGTTTGTGTCGGAATGCGTTGACAAGAAAGAGAAACCTACTGAATTTAAAGTGAGTCCTCCGTTATGTCATAAGCTATAATAATACAGAAAATTCCATATGTAACACGCATGGTGCTTATTTTTCTTTGTCTCAAATGTTAATTGACAAGTTAAATGTCACGACGTCTTCTGAAAACTCATCAAGTAAACTTTTTAACAACTTTCTATGTTCAAAATACATAGGATGGCTACAATGGTACAAAAATAATTTGTTTTTTACTCGTGGTGTAACAAATCTCAAATATTCTCAATTTCTTTGGAAAATATGAAAATGTCCTCAGTTCTCCTCAATTTTAACTTTATAAAAAGAGTGACAACCCTGGGCGTCAATAATATTAACTTAACGTAAATAGCTTAATTAAAATTAAGTGGCACAACAGGCGGTTAGAAGAACTGATACCCTACTGTGTTTCCATGTGAGTAAAATCTTTTTAATATGGCTCACAAAATTTCGAAAATGACCAAACCTTAAAGGGACTGTACGGTAAAAATAAAGTTGTTTGTATGTTTTAAGTTATGAAAAATAACCTTAGGGTACCCTAACCCTAACGAAAATATATTTCTTTTTCCATAAAAGTTTCTCATATCATTCATATCTACAAACTTTTTTCAATATACATGTTGAAGCATGGCTTCGTTCTTTTTGTGTGAATGTGCGCAAAAAAGACTGGGTTAAAACATTAACATGCGTAATTATTGCATGTCATGTAAAGCAATTTAGAAAGAAAAACAGCGAGCGAAATATAGAGAACACCCCCGGCAATATAATGTAGATTTTTAGTAGGAAGCAAATACATTTTTATTGCATGAGAAAACAATTTTATATTTCGTAACGTAAATAAAATTACTGGATTTCAGTACGAACCAGAAAGGTCAGAGGCAGAAATAACGGCACAGCCAAGGCCTGTGTATAGCTAACGACGACGACAATGACCAAGTACTTCCATGCGAAAATTCTAGGATAAATAAACATGAATGGTGCCGATGAATGTTAATGAATGGTGCCGATGTGGGAATTGCGAGAGGGTGCCTGATATTAAATAATAGAGTCAGACTTTATATTTACTTTTTACGTTCATTTAAAGTGAATATTGCGGTTTTACAGTCGTTCTGAAACCGTTGGTTAAGGACGTCTCAATTCTTGTAAACTTCATAGCGATCTGTGTCGCCACTTTAATGGAAGTCAAACAATGTGAAACATGTTTGAGATTTGTCACCATTTTAAAGAATAAATGTTACATTAGGATGAAAATTTCTCGTGTAAAATTGGAGTTTACTGTTTCGATTTAGTTTCCCACTACACTCGATAAACACACTCTATACGTTTCAAACCTTCCATTCGAGCTCACTTCAGATCAACTAAAAGAACATTTTGTACAGGTACGTGCTTATAAATTTCCTTTTTCCTTTTGAATACTTTAAAAGTTTCGCCCAAAGTAGTTTCAGTTGTAAGGGATTTTGATGTTTTAGGCGGGACAGATCAAACAATTTAGACTGGTGACTAATCGGTCTGGAAAATCGAAAGGTTATGCGTACGTCGAATATGAAAAAGAGGTACTAATTTCTTTAGCTCTAAGAATTTAAAATTACGTATACGCTAAATCCGCTAGTACGAAATATTTCGGGTATATGGTTTGGAGCTTATATATTACGAATTTTTTTACCTAGTACAAAGTTTTTCATATAATATTAAACCATTTTGTTGAGACATTTGTCGTGGTGTTTTGATGTCAGATAATATCTCCAATCTCTACACAGAAATGAAAATAGCATTTTCACGAATTTTGGGGTGCACATGTTTTTTTAATAGGCAAGTGAAAATTCAAAACCATACTGGGATATGTTTATACCTTATGCTTATTGCAGAAACAAATCAAAAACGTAAACGTTGCTTGATGAGCTTAATGGGTAACATGAAATTTTTTCAGCTGTAAAAGAACTGCGACAGAACTAAGATTATAATTACGCAAGGCCTAGATCAGACAGTTTAATGCTGTTAATTAAGGTTGTGGCTAGTTAAAGTACCCATAACACCAGAAAAGGATTCACCAGGAATGGGCGATATGCTTAGCATATACTTCAGAAATTTCTCTGTTTGAGCCTGAACATGCTTATAAGTGTTATGCTTATAAAAGACGGGTAGCTATTGTTAACTCGTACATTGTTACTACGAGATCAAACCCGACCGTTCATGTGTTTGAACTCACAAAAAAGTCCTTTAATCCCTGCCTGTTTCCTACCATCTCCGTTTCTCAGGCGATTTATGACGTATGTATTAACGCATGATTGCTTTATTTCAGGCAGATGCAACGTCAGCGCTTTTAAAGCTTGACAAAACAGTGCTAAATAATCGACCAATAAACGTAGCGTTGTCCAACCCACCTGCACGTAAACAACAGAAACAAAACCAGCCAGCGCACGAACAGACGAAGCCGGAAGTTAAAGATATACCGGGGAGGTTTGTGGTGTTTAATCTCTACCCTCTTTCGTTTAAACCCAGGCTTTCCAGGCTATTCCGCTGGATACAGTTTCCTAGGGACAAATCACTTGTTTTGTCTTAATTAGTTTGTTTAACTTGTTATTCTATTTAGCCGTGGCCGATCAAAAACACAACTTTCGTTGGTACCCAGATCTCTTCAAAAAGCGTCGAACGATAGTAAAACCCAAGTTGCTGCCACATCGACGCCAACGAGTAAGACGTCATCGTCTTCGTCATCGATGTCAGGAGCAATGAGTAATAATGACTTTAGAAAGTTTTTATTGAAGAAATAAGATTTTGTTATTTATCAGCGATGGAAAATGGTTTTAGGATACGTGTTTATCAATGTTGTTTCGTTGTCTTTTTGTTGAGTAAAATACCGCAAATCTCAATCCGACTTCGAAGCATCCACGTTTTAGTTTCATTTCGTTAAAGGGAAGTATTCTTGTGTAAAGAATTACAAGTTGACAATTTATTAGCCCTTCCTTCTATTAAGCCCCATCCCCTCCTGGGACTTAATAATCGATTATTTATGGTAGTGCGTCGATCTGAAATCTGGGAAACATTCACCAGCGCTTTGTTAGTAACTTATGTGCCGTGACTGTTACAGATCACACAATGTGACAAGACTCTCAACTGACTGTTGCACTACGCGTTAAAGGCGGTTCGCTAAATTAGACAGAATTGTGTCGGTCCATATCAGCTTTTAGCTGCCATTTTAAGTATGGTTAGCGTTTTTCCCTGACTAATACGTGATGCAGCTCAATTTTAGAGTAATTATAATTATTTTTGAAATTTATGCAGGAGAGCCAGCTCTGTGATTGAAACACTGTTATTATGTGGTTCCCTGCGCTCTGAATGCAAATTGTAAAGTCACTTGCTAAACAAGCCCGCGCTGGTGACTTAACCGCGAACCTACTACGTGTTACAGTTTTCTGGTAACTTCACTATACTGAAATGCTAGTACACACAATTCTTTTTGTACCCAGTTGAATTTTTAGTGTCAGATTTTGAGCAACAGGTGAATTTAAGAAATCCAAAAAGGTTTCTGCAAAAAATGGGACATTGCGGTTACTAAGCAAGTTGCAATCTTGAACATTTCACAGTCCTGATTTTAATACACGACAGACGCTGCGAATGATGTTTAGCATATTGCTTGATTTTTGGCTTGAAGACCTGAACGTTCAGAAATCGAGTTGCTTATACAAAGAATTGTGTGCTTCAATATAGGACAGTACAATGTAGTTTCAGAATTGACTAAAACCAACAAACTAACACATTTCAGACACGCTGTATATAACAAACTTCTACCTCGTTCTCCAATCTTTTTAGGGGACAAAGCATCCTCGTCCCCAGGGTTTTGTTGCCTATGTCAAAGCCGCTAGCGCTTACTTGACGTTGATGATCGATCGACCACGCCTCAAACTCGTCCCCAGGGCTTTTTCTGTTTTTGCCGGCGTCCGAGATTGTCAAGGGAAACCGCGCCGCTCTCTCCCCAAAGACAAGTTGTCAAAAAAAGAGCAAGGTTCAACATCCACGGAGAAGCAATAATTATATGGCGAGCAATTTCCTTTTAGCGCGAGTAATGTTTACGAAGGAAGTCAAAACCAACGTGTGGAATTGAAAAGCTCAAGCTGGAATCCTATAAGGAAATCAAGAGTGTGTTCGATTATGTGTTGGTTTTCTTTTTAATTGTTTTAACTGTCGTTTTTAAGTTATCGATAATATAGCAGCGTATTATATAGATAGCTAGCTATATTAAAAAGCACAGTTCACACCCATTTCTGTGCCCTGTTTTCTGTTGTTGGTGTGGAGCGGTCCTGGGTATTATATCTAGCTATATTTACCTATCTAGCTGTAGTGGTAGCCAGTGGTAAGATAGCTGATACAGCATAACATTTGGGGTAAACAACTGATTAAACTATGGGTAACCTTATTATATATATATATATATATATATATATATATATATATATATATATATATATATATATATATATATATATATATATATATATATATATATATATATATATATATATATATATATATATATATATATATATATATATATATATATATATATATATATATATATATATATATATATATATATATATATATATATATATATGTTTTTATTCTTCTTTTGTTACATTTTTTATTTATAGTGTTACAACATTTAGTATTTCATCTTGTTCTTTTAAAATTTAGAATGTGAACATGCCGATCTGGGTGCATGAGAAAGCTTTACTAAGAAAATATATAAAAAACAGATATGTCATAGATCTTGCCTTTTTCTTTTAATATTTCTACAAACTGCTCTACCAGCTTATTATATGTTAGAGATCTTTGTTACTTAAACTTTTTTTACTACTTTTAAGTTTTTACTCTCCCAGCTAAGCCACATGTCACCTTGACCAATCACACGTCTAACTAGATTGCTCACCTAATTAGATGATGTGGACTTTAGTGGAAATTAGGTCCACACTTTAATATTGATCTTCTCATAGCCATCTGTTTAGTTCGATAGTATGTTCTACTCCAATAAAACAATACAAGAACAAGAAACGGCTGCACACAAAAAATATTATCTGTAGAAACTAATAGTTAGCAATATATCAACTTTGTGGACACTGTATATTATGTCCTCACATTGCACCACATATATAATTAGCTGTATTTAGCATATAGTTAACAAGTTCATGAAAAAAACATAGAAAGACTTAGTTAAACATGAAGAACATAAAATGCCTTTAAATGCTATGTTCAGAATTTTAGCAGACAAATTTCCACAAAATACAACAACTATATTTTTAAAAAAAGTTGAATTTATTTTAAAAATGTATATAATTCTTTTTCAGAGGAAAGAAAAAGCAAAAAAAGTTAGCAAACATAGGAGACCATGTTGTATATAATAACCCAAAAAAACAACAACTTTATGCATTGCTTTAAACGTTCAAAGACTAAATGTGCAGGAATTATGTATTACACACAAGCACATTCAGAAGATGAAGGCTAACTTAATAAGTTTGCTTATTGAGATAAGTTTTTTTACAAGTAGGGATACTTACATTTATTTACAAGGTTTTTTAGGCCAAATTGGGCAGCTAGAAAATACAGCAAAATGACCTATTTTTAGTGATTGAGCAGAAGCCTGAAAAACTCAGGGATTTAAAATTATAATTAGTAATTGAAATCGTTGTAAGTTTTTGTGAAAACAAAAAAGTGTATATAGTGCATTTTTTCGATCTTTCTAAAAAATCTATAGATTTAATCCCAATTCACCCTAAATAAAAATTGGTTATGCATGTCCATTTTCCTAAGGTAGAAAATATTAACATACAGACACCCATGATCTATCATAATTGTAAACATTTGAGAATCATCTAATTGATGTGTGTAGTTCAGTGCTTGTAGCTTGTTTTGTATATAATTTTTTGTTCAAAATTGTACTTTCTTGCTATCAAGTTTGAAAGAAAGGTTTATCATTTCTATTGCATTTTCTATTTAAAAGTTTGTTCATCATCATTTTAGTAGAACGTAATGGATGTTGATATTTTTGAAAATTTGAGTTTCTTAACTCATTTCTCCCTGTCATTCTGTTTGTGAAAAAGTAGAAATTTTGTATTTGCCCTATTAGTAGGTAGTTTCTTACTTCATTGTGACTTATATATTGCTTGCATTGCAACCTCTTGTACATAGTTAAAGCGATGACATGATGACAGACAGAATTTCAAGTACATAATGTTCTTTATTTAAGTTGTGTACTAGAGTTTAGCAATCTAGTCTGTACTACATAGCTGGAAGCCTACTGAAAGCTTTCTCAATTTAGCTATCAGGCCCTGAAATGGCTCAAAAAACTTGATAAAGGACATTGTTGCATTGATGTGTTGTTTTGCCAGGAATTTAGAATAAACAGGCTGTTTACTCGCCTCTATTTGCAGTAGCTAACAACCTTCTATCCTCTTTCATTATTTGATAGATTGTAATTCATGCCAAAATTATTTGCCTTATTCAAAAATTTTCAATATATACATACATTTTTAAACAAAATGGAAATTTTTTTTTATTATTTAAGCCATATGTTTTATAAGACACAAAACAATAAATTATAAATATTGTTAAGATTGTAAAAAATTCTTTAAAGGAGAAGGTATTAAACAGATAAAATGCAATACACGGTTTTACGGTCTCAGTTCCATTCCGCTTTTTATACACTTTTTTATACCGAATGAAAAAATTTTGAGCAAAACAAAAATATGACGTATACATGTATTGTGAAAGACTGCTCAAACAGCATTAGAAAGTTGAGAAAATGGAGGACAGTGGAATGTGAAATACATAACTGCTTAAGATCTTCATCGTCATGTTCATGTGAGGAACCTTTTATGTAAGTATTATTCTGGTTAAGGCGTTTTTTATGTTTTTTCTTAGCCAACCTGAAGTGTCTTAATATAAAATATAGGCTAGCTTCAATATAATAATTTGCTTATATGTATTTTCATTTTAGGTTATATCCATTTCCAACCGAAAGAAAACAACCAGACAAAAGAGATGCCTGGATCAAGTTAGTGAACAGAACTGATTACAGTGGTAAAAAGTTATGGCAACCCAGCTAAGATAGTAGTATTTGCTCTCTCCATTTTATGGATGGCAAACCAACGATTTTAAATCCCAATCCAACTAAAAATATATATATATATATATATATATATATATATATATATATATATATATATATATATATATATATATATATATATATATATATATATATATATATATATATATATATATATATATATATATATATATATATATATATATATATATATATATATATATATATATATATATATATATATATATATATATATATATATATATATATATATATATATATATATATATATATATATATATATATATATATATATATATATATATATATATATATATATATATATATATATATATATATATATATATATATATATATATATATATATATATATATATGTTTTTATTCTTCTTTTGTTACATTTTTTATTTATAGTGTTACAACATTTAGTATTTCATCTTGTTCTTTTAAAATTTAGAATGTGAACATGCCGATCTGGGTGCATGAGAAAGCTTTACTAAGAAAATATATAAAAAACAGATATGTCATAGATCTTGCCTTTTTCTTTTAATATTTCTACAAACTGCTCTACCAGCTTATTATATGTTAGAGATCTTTGTTACTTAAACTTTTTTTACTACTTTTAAGTTTTTACTCTCCCAGCTAAGCCACATGTCACCTTGACCAATCACACGTCTAACTAGATTGCGCACCTAATTAGATGATGTGGACTTTAGTGGAAATTAGGTCCACACTTTAATATTGATCTTCTCATAGCCATCTGTTTAGTTCGATAGTATGTTCTACTCCAATAAAACAATACAAGAACAAGAAACGGCTGCACACAAAAAATATTATCTGTAGAAACTAATAGTTAGCAATATATCAACTTTGTGGACACTGTATATTATGTCCTCACATTGCACCACATATATAATTAGCTGTATTTAGCATATAGTTAACAAGTTCATGAAAAAAACATAGAAAGACTTAGTTAAACATGAAGAACATAAAATGCCTTTAAATGCTATGTTCAGAATTTTAGCAGACAAATTTCCACAAAATACAACAACTATATTTTTAAAAAAAGTTGAATTTATTTTAAAAATGTATATAATTCTTTTTCAGAGGAAAGAAAAAGCAAAAAAAGTTAGCAAACATAGGAGACCATGTTGTATATAATAACCCAAAAAAACAACAACTTTATGCATTGCTTTAAACGTTCAAAGACTAAATGTGCAGGAATTATGTATTACACACAAGCACATTCAGAAGATGAAGGCTAACTTAATAAGTTTGCTTATTGAGATAAGTTTTTTTACAAGTAGGGATACTTACATTTATTTACAAGGTTTTTTAGGCCAAATTGGGCAGCTAGAAAATACAGCAAAATGACCTATTTTTAGTGATTGAGCAGAAGCCTGAAAAACTCAGGGATTTAAAATTATAATTAGTAATTGAAATCGTTGTAAGTTTTTGTGAAAACAAAAAAGTGTATATAGTGCATTTTTTCGATCTTTCTAAAAAATCTATAGATTTAATCCCAATTCACCCTAAATAAAAATTGGTTATGCATGTCCATTTTCCTAAGGTAGAAAATATTAACATACAGACACCCATGATCTATCATAATTGTAAACATTTGAGAATCATCTAATTGATGTGTGTAGTTCAGTGCTTGTAGCTTGTTTTGTATATAATTTTTTGTTCAAAATTGTACTTTCTTGCTATCAAGTTTGAAAGAAAGGTTTATCATTTCTATTGCATTTTCTATTTAAAAGTTTGTTCATCATCATTTTAGTAGAACGTAATGGATGTTGATATTTTTGAAAATTTGAGTTTCTTAACTCATTTCTCCCTGTCATTCTGTTTGTGAAAAAGTAGAAATTTTGTATTTGCCCTATTAGTAGGTAGTTTCTTACTTCATTGTGACTTATATATTGCTTGCATTGCAACCTCTTGTACATAGTTAAAGCGATGACATGATGACAGACAGAATTTCAAGTACATAATGTTCTTTATTTAAGTTGTGTACTAGAGTTTAGCAATCTAGTCTGTACTACATAGCTGGAAGCCTACTGAAAGCTTTCTCAATTTAGCTATCAGGCCCTGAAATGGCTCAAAAAACTTGATAAAGGACATTGTTGCATTGATGTGTTGTTTTGCCAGGAATTTAGAATAAACAGGCTGTTTACTCGCCTCTATTTGCAGTAGCTAACAACCTTCTATCCTCTTTCATTATTTGATAGATTGTAATTCATGCCAAAATTATTTGCCTTATTCAAAAATTTTCAATATATACATACATTTTTAAACAAAATGGAAATTTTTTTTTATTATTTAAGCCATATGTTTTATAAGACACAAAACAATAAATTATAAATATTGTTAAGATTGTAAAAAATTCTTTAAAGGAGAAGGTATTAAACAGATAAAATGCAATACACGGTTTTACGGTCTCAGTTCCATTCCGCTTTTTATACACTTTTTTATACCGAATGAAAAAATTTTGAGCAAAACAAAAATATGACGTATACATGTATTGTGAAAGACTGCTCAAACAGCATTAGAAAGTTGAGAAAATGGAGGACAGTGGAATGTGAAATACATAACTGCTTAAGATCTTCATCGTCATGTTCATGTGAGGAACCTTTTATGTAAGTATTATTCTGGTTAAGGCGTTTTTTATGTTTTTTCTTAGCCAACCTGAAGTGTCTTAATATAAAATATAGGCTAGCTTCAATATAATAATTTGCTTATATGTATTTTCATTTTAGGTTATATCCATTTCCAACCGAAAGAAAACAACCAGACAAAAGAGATGCCTGGATCAAGTTAGTGAACAGAACTGATTACAGTGGTAAAAAGTTATGGCAACCCAGCTAAGATAGTAGTATTTGCTCTCTCCATTTTATGGATGGCAAACCAACGATTTTAAATCCCAATCCAACTAAAAATATGGGTTACAATTCAAGCAAAAAAGCCACCATTTTATCACTTCCAATCGGAAAGAGGAAAGCTAGAGACTCTAATAGTAACTCTAATAGCAGTAGTAGTAAACAAAATCAAAAAAACTTTTTTTAAGTGATTTGTCCACACCATCGAACTGTGACGTAATTGAGAATTCACTGGTAGTTAATGATGAAGTTGAAGACATGTTTTTTGAATATGTACCCAGGGAAGAAAAAGAGAAAATTAGCATTATAGTTTTAATAATAATGTTAGTATCATTATTGCACACTCTTCTACAACACATTAAACAATTACAAGAGGAAATTAAAATATTAAAAGCCAATGAAAAAAAAAACACACTGTGAGACAATATTGACAGATAAAAATTGTAACTTTTACACAAACATTCCTAACTTGGGGTTATTCTACAAGCTTCATGAAAAAATTGCACCATTAGTCAGAAGGCGTTATAGAACTAAGAATGATCTTGAAGGGACAGTTCACAGTCACCCCTAAAAAAATGGGTACAGATAGAAAATTGGGTTCATGCGATGAATTTTTATTGTATCTGATGAAATTGAGACTTGGTCTGTTAACACTCGATTTATCACAGACGTTTGAAATTTCTGAAAGTTTGTGTGTAAACATTTTTCATTGTTGGTTGAGAGGCATGGCTGAATATTTGAAGTCATTTGTTTATATTCCAGATCCTGGCACACTTTTCTTGTCATCTCCCACACGCTTTCACCAATTTAAAAACTTAAATGGTATTATAGACTGTTCCAAAATTTTTATAGAGACACCAAGAGACCTAGAATTACAAAGTGCAACATGGTCAGATTACAAGAATCATAATACACTGAAATTTCTTGTATGTGTTGCACCCAATTCAGCTATAACATTCATATCAAAAGCATACACAGGAAGAATTAGCGATAAGCAAATAACAATGGACAGTGAATTCTTGGACAAAATTCCGAAATATAGTTCTATTATGGCAGACAAAGGTTTTAACTTATTCGACGAATGTGCTGCAAGGTGTTTATATTTTCTAGTGCCACCTGGACGTAGAGGAGCATCGCAAATGATCCTGCTGAAGTTAGCAAAACAAGTTCAATCGCAAAAGTACGAATTCTGGTTGAACAGGTTATCAGACGATTAAGAACATTTCGCATTTTGGCGACCGAACTACCGATATCTATGTTGGGTCATGTAGATGATATTTTAATTGTGTGCTCTGCATTGTGCAATTTCAAAGATCTCATATATACTGACTGAGCAATATACAATATATATATATATATATATATACATTGAAAAATAAAATTTTTGTTATAAAAAATTTTTAGAATTTAACTTGTCTTCTACAAAAATGAAATTAATGCAATATTTTTTCCTCAAGTTATATATTGTATATATAAAATGTTTTTGAGAAAAAATTTATTTGCAAAAACCTTTCTGAATAATTTGAATCACTAAATGACTTACAAATACAACATGTATATATAAACTAATCCACTATCAAATCAAAGCTATCCTGGGAAAGTAAATCTGGTATCAATTGTCACTTGATATCTCACCATCAACATTTGGAATGACTTGCACAATATGTTCCAAATCTCGCTCTTCATGAATAACATTAAATCGTTTTTTCAATTTTTGCGATAAAATTTCTGGTGCAGTAAACTTTTTCCAAACCAAACCAGATTTTTCAGCACGTTTTGCCAAAATGCTTCATCATATGTAACATGACATTGAAATGTGAATACGAAAAAATCGCAGTATCTTTTTTCAGTTACACCCATTTGTCCTTAAACTTGATAATAATACAGACTAGATTTTTTCAGTGCTAAATTTCCATCAATCTTTTCTAACTGTTCATAGTTATCACATGATGGAATAGTTCCAATAAGACTAGCTGGGCATTTAATTTCTGCTAAGTCAGGTCCATGACAATCGCAAACAATTTCAAGATCCGGACTTGCTGAAATAAATAGATAGCTATTGGAAATAGTCATTCCTGGGTCATCTATTCTGCAACATTTGTGCAATTTTTTTGTGATGGATTTGTATTTTTCTTTGGCATGTATTTCTGTATTTATTCCATGTTTCATTTGCCATGTTTGTATTTTTTTTGAATAACCCATTATATCATTATACTAATAATATATGGTGGACAATTCTCTGTCTCATTAATTTGTAGTCTTTTTGACTTTGGAAGCAAAGTGTGAATTTCGATGCGGTAATTCTACCATGCCTTTGTTTTATCCACTCTGTGCTGTTACTCTGGGAAAAAATGATTTATATACAGATTCTATTTGCTCTTTGCTATAACTCAGCGATTCAGAGAATTCTTCGACCAATTCCTCTTCATTAAATACAGGGGGCATGATTTGGCAAATTTTTCTCCGCATTCAATAATTGATGGCACATCTAAAGTTTCAACAGTTTTTACACTCCTTTTTGCTTCACAAAATTGTATCAAGCAGCTGTTTGGTATAAGTTCTTTCACCTCATGATAAATTTCTTGGCGAATTTTGTTGTTATCAGCTAACTTCTGTACCTGGCTATCGGACATAACCTGGAACAACTGTTTTCGACTAGCCTCTGATTTTCGTTCTTCAACGGTAGCTTGGGTAGACTTTTTTAAATATTTTTCCTGAGTAAAAATGAAGTCACCTACACGTCTTGGCTGAATGTTTTTTTTGCTTGTAGGAACATTCCAACTCGACAATTTACTTGTACAAGTTGGATTACACATACCCACTAAATTTGCAGCTTCGATGCGGAAAAGTAAACCTGCAACATGATTGCAACTTCCTAAAAGTCCAGCTGTACATGTGCAGTAGGCGTTCATGATCTCACCACCAAGTTTATCATTACACGTTTTACACACTATGGCCCAAATCGCATGCTGTTTCATCGATACCCTCATTGAGGGCACACATTTTGTGCGGAAAAGGCAAAATTTTGATTCATCATCCAATATATTAATTTGTACTTCACCAATAAAATTGTTTGAAAAGTATTGATATGCCTTTCCCTGTTTATATTCGCATTCGATCCTTTGAACCAGATCATGTTTATTAAACCAGATCATGTTTAATATCTTGAAATGTCACTGAGGTATAATGGTGGCCATTGTGAAATTCCATTTTCCTTTTATCCAACCTTCTTTCAAATCTGAAGGACCTGGAATCCCTCAACTAGAAGTTTATTTTCATATTCATAAAGTATTCATATTCATTTCATAAAGTTCATATTCCTGGAGTAAAGTTCTCTCAATATGCTCCCTCTCTTGGTCAACAGGTACACATTCTTCATAAGCTGCAAAAGCGCTAAAAATAAAACAAGTAAAGTACAAAGTTGATATCCATAATCACAAAAAAGCCCTAGCTCTGCAAGCAACACAGAAGCCACTGCACTGACACACAGCCACAGACAAGTTATTCAATGCTTACTCACAGAGCGGTCAAAACTCGATTGAACCAGCAACAGATTTATTTCGAAGTGAAATAAAGGCTTTTAATGCCTTAGAACTCCACAGCTTGAAATCCTCAAGACTGAGTTCTCCAAGTTCTGGAACTTCAGAATTGTCTGTTCCACTGGCACTGCTACAGCTTGGAATTTCGCCATCCATCTTCTTTATTCACGAAAGAGTTTATCAAAATAATATGTTTATATGTTATATGTTTATTTAAAAATACTGTTTGGTTTTTTGTGGATATAATATCCTTTTTTAACTTTTTTTTATCAATGTTTACTTTTTAAACCTACTTTTCTCCCCTACTAACCGCAACTGTCCTTAAGTTTTGCTCGAAATTCTTCCGTTGCGTAGAAACAAGTGTGTAGAAAATTGGCCGTCAACAGGTACACATTCTTCATAAGCTGCAAAAGCGCTAAAAATAAAACAAGTAAAGTACAAAGTTGATATCCATAATCACAAAAAAGCCCTAGCTCTGCAAGCAACACAGAAGCCACTGCACTGACACACAGCCACAGACAAGTTATTCAATGCTTACTCACAGAGCGGTCAAAACTCGATTGAACCAGCAACAGATTTATTTCGAAGTGAAATAAAGGCTTTTAATGCCTTAGAACTCCACAGCTTGAAATCCTCAAGACTGAGTTCTCCAAGTTCTGGAACTTCAGAATTGTCTGTTCCACTGGCACTGCTACAGCTTGGAATTTCGCCATCCATCTTCTTTATTCACGAAAGAGTTTATCAAAATAATATGTTTATATGTTATATGTTTATTTAAAAATACTGTTTGGTTTTTTGTGGATATAATATCCTTTTTTAACTTTTTTTTATCAATGTTTACTTTTTAAACCTACTTTTCTCCCCTACTAACCGCAACTGTCCTTAAGTTTTGCTCGAAATTCTTCCGTTGCGTAGAAACAAGTGTGTAGAAAATTGGCCAGAACTGAGACCGTAAAAGGGTGTATTATTTTATGTTCAAACTGAATAAAACCTTTACTTGAGTGTGGTGTTTGTTTTTGTCTCCAGGCACGTGAGTAGAGTTTAATTGATTACGTAAATTTTCAAGTTGTTTGAAAAGTTATTAGTAGCGTGTTTATTTTTGACTGTTTATTTCAGACTGTTTGTTATTTTCTTATACAGTACATTGAAATATCTGTCAATTTAATTGTCACCAAGGCAATATGACAATATAATATATTATGAGGTCATTATAATGTTTTAATTGCATTCGGTTAAGATTTTTATGTATTCTCAATTGACTTGTTTTAAACAAGAAGAAAATTTTTATATTTAAACATTTTTTTCTGTCCTAAAGAAAGTATTTTACTTATGTTTTTAACTTAAATGGCATGCAACATTATTTAATAACGTTTTATTTCATTGATATTTTTGTTTAATGTAAGTTCAATGTAAAGCTTATTTGATAATTTAAACTATATGTAAGGCTATAAATTGTATATGTTTTTGCTTGTTATATGTTTTTCTTGTTATAGATTTGTGTCTTATAATTGTGTAGAACATGGAACACTGTGTACTGTAAATTCTGGCGTTTTTACTGCTTATACTATCTTTTCACTTGAATTATTTTTGTGTTGGCATTCTTTAGCTCAGTCCAGTAAAAGCTCTTATTGAAGACTGAGGTGTAACTAACTAAATATCTATTTTGAAAATAAAAACAAGGTTAAAGGTTTAAAAAATAAACTAATCATTAGAAAGTAATGGAGTGTATGAAAGCACTGCTAATTAAAAGTAGAGTTTGATAGAGCTGCTAAACAAGTGGTATCTTTCTAGCATGTTGATATTGTCATACTTTATCTTTAGGTAGATATTAAATGTCTTTTATAAATCTTTATCTGTGAGAAATATGTCGTACCGTAAACTGGCACAAGATATGGATAACGACGGAATAAGTGAAGTGACTGATACAACACAAATGCGTTTAAACTCCACCTCAGATGCAATTGGAGATCAGCTGGCCAAGAATATTGCCCTTGATCTTGGTTCAAAATGGCAGAACTATTGTTGCAATCATCGCGTTGAAAAACACAAAACGGATAGTTATAGAAAAGGACCAGCTCCGATAGACGAAGCTGAGGCGATGAAAAAATCCGTAGCAAAAGCAACTTATGGTACATTAGACTCTGACGTAGAAGATTTAGAATTTGAAGAAACTCGTTTAAATGGAACCGTAGAAAATGACAATCCATATAACAAAGTTAGAGCAAAAACAAATGCAAAAGGTGATTCTTTGGCCAGTTGTAGAGCGTTGATTGTTTACTTTTCAAAGCTTGCAAAAACCAAAGATGACGACGAAACAGTAGATTTGAATTTTGTTGATTCGTTACTTCAAAACGGTGCTGATATTAACTTTTCTGACAAACATGGTCAAACTTGTCTGCATGAAATATCTCGAGGCTGGCACCCAGATGTTGCAAAGTTTGCTTTGCAACATGGCGCAGATGTAAACCGAGCAGACGGACATGGACGAACACCGCTTCACCTTGCTGCCGCTGTGGACTATGATGATATGGTAGAATTTCTTGTGCATAATGGGGGTATGTACTTTTTTTTCTCTTCATTGCTTATATAAACATGATTTCAAATTTAAGACAGACACATTGAGTTAGGTGAAAAATCCCTGAAAATTATCTATATGAGGGCTAACCCAGATCAATTTAAGCTTTGATTTTGTGAGAATATTTTAATGTCTACGTGTTTTGGGCACACCTAAAGATTGATATCCAAAAGCAAACAAGGAACTTGTATGATAGATGAAATCATATTGTGGTTATCATTATTTAATTTTTTTTGTTGCTAATCTTGAGACCACCTACATAGGCCAAACTAACTTTAGTACTGCAGGCATCACACCAAAATACAACAAGCCCCTGATAAGGAAAATAGAAGAATTTCAACTTTCTTTACATTGTTCTGTTATTTTATCATATTTTTTGTCATACTGAGAAAAAGGAGTCTGCTTTATGATTGAATCAAATCAACAACAATTTTTTGTCGTTTTTTGTTTTGTTTTGATTTTAAATACGAGTTAACATTTTGTGTTTAATTACGTCATCTTTTTATCTCTAACCACCTCCTTGACAACAGGAGTGTCAGGAAACAATAAAAATAAATCGAGTCCTGACCACAAAAATAACTTAAACAGTTAGGAAAGCTGACACCGTCTTTAGCCTGTTTATGAAATAAATATGTGTTGCTATGGAGGTAGTGCTGTGTTTTTTATTCACAGAGATTGATTATATGTATATTTTATAGCAATCCACACCTTTTTTAAACACAAAAATGATTGCTTACGCTGATTTGATTAATTTAACATTCATAATGTGCTCTGTTTACATGAAAACAAAACAAATAGTTTGAAACTGACCATGAATATTTCAACGATTTTTAAGTATGCCAGAATGTTTCGCTTTGTAAATTTTGCCAGGTTTATTCTCCACACAACAAATACGAGAGTAGTCCTGAAAATAAGGGGGAAAAACAAAAAAACTTACTTTACAATGTAAATGGCTTGTAACTGTTCAGAATAATTACATGAAGTAATACTAACTAACTTTCGAAATCATAGAAAATCCTATCAACCAAACCAAATTTATAAATATAGTACGTTTTCACACCACTGCGGTAGGAGTTGATTACCTCTGAAAATTGCGATATGCTATTCCAAAAATAAAGTAAAGTAATTTGAACCCTTGCATTCGAAGCTCCAGATAAGATCCCCCCTTTAAATCTAGCCCAGTTGACGTTAGCATTTAATAAAACTGCCAACTTAAAAATATTTAATATTTTTGATATATTGGCAAAAAATACCGCCTATATGCAAAATTCCTGATGATTTGTGGAACGTCCTGTTTCCATTACAGAAATTTAAGATCTACAAGTTTAACCAGCTTCAAAAGAAAGGAGATAAAAAACAAGCAAGTCTTATTTACACCTTTAGAAGTTTTAGTATAATACATCTGCTGGTTAGGCTTAATATTCTGTGATTTGAAAATTTTTTAATTTAAAATTTTGCTTATAGCCCTTGAAATTTGAACAAGAGATTTTAACCGTATACACAACATCTACCGCTTGGTGAAAAATGAATTGTAATTTTTTACTTCATGTTTCTGAGAACAAGGAAGAAAACAAAGGCAACCAAATCAAACTTTCCGTGTACAAACTTCTGTCTTAACAAAGCAAAACTTCTGTCTTAACAAGTTCACTGTGGAAATGTTCCTTACTATTTTTTTGTCACTTTAGCTAATCTCGGTGCGAAGACCAAGGGTGAACTCCAAACGCCCATGCATTATGCCGCGAAAAACAACGCCGCTGCTTCGCTTAAAGCTATGCTTCGTCTTGGAGCGCATATAAATGACCGTGACTATAAACGAAGAACACCGCTGTTTGTTGCAGCGGAAACTGGTAAGTACTCTTTTGAAAAATTCGAAATTAGTGTGTTACCGTTGCGTTTCGAAGTTGCGATATTATTTCCTTTTTCCCTCCACGAGATGTAAGCACTGCCAAGTCTTATTTGTATCTTCAGTTACCGTATTAAGTCAAATAAGCACATTAGCCCTCGATTGTTGCGACTATTTTTATTTTATAAATGTTATCTTACAATACTTACACGAATTCAAATTTTGTCAATAGCCGTTTTTAAATTTTTCCTTTTTATTTTTTAATGCGCGTAATAATGTTAAAATTATTTCAATGTCTTTCTAATAAATTTAATAAATGCCTCCCTTGAATTAGCGCCCCTCCTCAAAGTCCTAAAATTGTATAAGTGCCCTGGCCCCAGCGCTGATTTGACTAAATGCGATTTCATTTATTAATAAAAGTCATTCTGATACCTGCGTGCATACGCTAACATGTGTAAAGTTATTATTCTACGAGCTTTGAAAAAGAAAATTTGCCTAGGTGCGTAATTATGTATTTTGTTTCTCATCTTGCAGCACGTGCCGACGCAGCGCGGTTTCTGATTGAGCAGGGTGCACCAGCTGGTGTGTACGACGTGAGTGGGACACCCTGCTTATCTTTGATGATTGAAAAGATGCCACAAATTGCCATCGATGCTGTTGAGCAGTTCCATTTGTTAGACCGGGCGTTCCGTAAACACTACTATTACCTGAGTTATCTCGAGCGCGATCCCAAGTTTTTGGCTAATCCGATTCCAGAGAGCAAACGGGAACAGAAAGAACAGAAAGAGAGAGAAAAGGAAGAAAAAAAGTTGATGAAAGAAGCTGGAGGGAAGGTGAAAAAGAAGGAGAAGACGTATGCAAAAACTCCTCTTGAGGTATGTGTTGGCATGGCAACGACATGGTTTTTCCTGAGCATCGATTTTATGGTGAATTCTGCTTCGGGGCTTAGAAAGATTGAAAGAAACCCTGGATAACGTAGTGTTTTTTGAGTGTATTCGTGTTTTTCAGGAAACTCGGGAAAAAATAAAAGTAAAGAGAAAAGCTCAGGAAAAGTTTTTATATTTATTTGTTTCACGAGGGTCAGAAAATTCCGTATAACATTTTCATTCTGTTAGAGTTGAACTCAGGGAATACATGTACGTTCTGGGCCTGTGTCAAAGAATTTATGAGGTTGAAAGCTTTTTTTCTAGTTCTGATCAGTGATTTCACCAACCAGGGACAATCTTGACACTTTGCGTTTCGTATCTTACAACGTTTTTGTACCGGTAGTGTAGTTTATGACCTTTAATATAATTTACATGCATTAAGCAACATGACTTTGTTTTGCTAAAGGTCATTGTCCAATACAACCAACTTGATTTGGTCATGCATCCGGTCTTTCAACGCATTCTTCACGTGAAATGGAATATGTTTGCCAAATGGGGAGCGTGGTGGTTGGTATCCATAAATCTGGCATACACATTAATTTGGACTATACTTGGTATCTTGATACCACGTGATCGGAAATATTATTCACCTATAACCAGCAACTGGTGGCGATTGGTTCTTGAGTTGATTGGTGTCATATTGACTGGCTATTTTATTTTTATGGTAAGTGTGATATGATATATTTTATTTGGGTTTTTAAGAATTGAGCTTCAATGCAGATTTTTTGCCAGTTTGAGTAATATTTGAGTCCTTATTAAATTTTGTGCTTGTGACGGTGTTTTAAACACTCGCCATCTGCTCGATTTTATTATCATTTTGTATAGAAGCTTGACGTGGGTAAATTCCCTACCAATCGAGAGCAATGATTACACTTTATTTTTTGATTGCTTTTGAATAGTTTTTGTTGCGCTGAAAAAACTTTACAGCTAGTGTTGTTTACTTAGGAAATATCACAACTACGGCTGACGGAAAAAGTTCATAACCGTTGGCGTCAATGGCGGACACGTCACGTGGAGAAAGATTTGCAATACTGTCACCCGAGGTGGCCAGAAGAGAAAAAGTACCTGGAATCCGAGTTGGCGCAAATACGAACGTTCCAGCGCACGTATTTTCGCGAGCCGTGGAATATTTTTGAATGGATAGCCTACTTTGTCGTGTTGACGCTCGTGTTGACGCGCATCATGTCGGTTGCGTCTAACAACAAAACGGCGGAGGAAATCCATCCAAGGATCTACGCGTTGGGTTTAATTGTGATCTGGTTGAGATTCATGAGGTCTTGTCGAGCGTTCAGAAGTCTTGGTCCTTTTATTGCCATTTTAGGTAAGAAAATAGTCACTTCATAAACGTAATGGTTATTTATATGGAAAAACTTTTTGCAATTTAAAGAAACTTGTTTTTGCGTGGTTATGAACAGCACCTTATGTTTTTCTCTCCCCAGGATCCGTGATCGCCGATACGATGAAGTTCGCTTTTCTCTTTTTTGAGTTCTTCATACCGTACACTGTTGGCTTCTGGATATTATTTGGTGGTCCGTTGCATGGTAAAAAGATGGGAGAGGAGGCTAAAGACTGGGAAAAGTTCAATGACTTAACGTTCTCTGTTTGGAGTGTAAGTGATACACCTCGTTTCTACTAAGCCTCGCGGAAGTATCCATGAAGGCCTCTCATCCTTAACGCGGCTTTCTACAAAGGTGTCTTGGTCGTAGTTTCCAGCGTTGAATCGTCGGCGCTCAGTGTGCTCATTTTCAATTACATGAAAATAGTAGTTTTTAGAAGTTGAAGTTGACCTGTCTTAATATTCAAAGCTGCCAAATACAAATGTTGTGACCAGAAAGTTCAATGCGCGTGTATAGAAAGCAAACTCTGGGAGTTGCGGCCAATAACAGTATAAAGCTGCCTTAAAATTTGATGTAAGGTACACGCACTTGAAGTATGTCATCTATTCTTTGTTTATGCCATCTATTCTTTGTTTTGACCTTACAAATGTTTACCTAACTGCGTTAGATGCAGTGTGACATGTGTGAAAACATTACCTTTAGATGACATTGATGGGCGACTTCAATTGGGATGGCCTAGTCATCATTGATCGTTTGATGGCGCAGATACTATGCGGCTCGTACTTCGCGCTAGCTGGTGTTGTCTGTATGAATCTCTACATTGCGTTACTTTCCGACACGTTTGCACGGGTCTACGCGCAAGCTCAGGCGAATGCCGTCATGCAACAAGCACAGACCGTCATCATGTTAGAGGGAAAGTTGAAAAAGGAGAAGAAGTTAAAGTTTGGACACGAAATACAGGACGAGTGTTCTCCCGAAGTAAGTGTTTTACTTCATGTCATTTTTGAACCTATGTGGTGATGTCTATAGTGGACACTTGTGAAGAATTTAGAGTGGTATCCGCTACGCATGGGCTTCTATAGTGGACACTTGTGAAGAATTTAGAGTGGTATCCGCTACGCATGGGCTTTAATACGTTTGAAAATCAATTTGATTGTTCGAAAAAAGTCTGTTGACGGCTTATATTAGTGACAAAATAATCGAGACAACATTAAATCTAGAAGTTGACAGATTTAAAAAATATTGTATTGTTTAGTTCGTAAAGAGGAACGTAATTGTTTAGTCACATTTTTTTTTCGTGTTGTAGGAAGTGTATTCACGTGACGAAGGTAATCTTCCTGACGACCACGAGAATGACATGTTCGAGAAAGTCACTCGTCAAATTTGCAATCGGATTGATGAAATGGAAGACTCTATTAAACGTGGAACTAAAGCTAGCAGAGGCGGTGGCGATGTTGGTTCGCCTTTCATGGGCGGGTCGGGTGGCGGGCCAGCTGGTGATGGCGGCGGTGGTGGATTGATGCCAATGTTTCAGCGGCAAAGTTCGCAGCTGAGTGATGTCAAGAAAAATATCGATGAGTTAAAGAAGTTAATGTTACGCTTTACAAAGATGCCTCAGCAACCGCAACAAAAGTCTTCTTACCCGGATCCAACGCCAGTTATACACGCACCACCGCCCATGTATAACACTTTACAGCAATCAAGTCCTGCTCCTTCTGGCGGAGGTTACCCTTATCCACCAAGTAGGTTGGGGTATACAACAGATCCTGGTGAGGAAGCATTCCCGGGTCCAGGTAGAGGTAGAGGAAAGCGACGTCGTCGAGGGAAGCGTGGACCTGGCAGCGGATATGAAAGCGACAACTACAGTATCGCTTCAGAACAGGTACCGATGCGATACATGCCACGCCCTCCTAGTCCAGGGTCGGTCAAGTCAGCTCCTGGTGGTAAAAAGAAGAATAAAAAGAAAACATTAACTGGCAGCTGGGAGGATATTCGAACAGATTTACACGTATGAGTAAATTTTATTACGAGTGGTATATCATTCATATAGAACTCATTAAGCGCATTAAATCATTTTGGGTGGATGGGGTGGATTGATCGTCATATTAACAGATGATTCACTTCCTGAATTAAATGTATACACAAGGTCTTGTACGAACAGTTTCGTACCTTTTTTTTGTAAGCTTTATATCTCAACTTTATTCATTGTAAAATTAGCTTGAGTTTAAGTCCGTATGAGGCTGGATCAATGTTCTCATGAGTATAGGAAGTAAACTAGTGTTTAAGGAAATTCTCGTGACCTTCATATAAACAGTTATTTAAACAGCGGTGCGGTGTTTTTCAGTACACTGTAACGAAGTAATTTTTTACCACAAGACTTTTCGTTGTTTGAGTTCCGTTCTTGTCTGTCTTTTATAATATACTATGAGATTATATTGACCGACCTGAATTTTAAAATTCCTTATATTTTTTTAACCGGAAAGAGAGGTTTATGCCTGGTTGAGCTACTATAGAGCGAATGCGAACAGCGCATTCTGGTGTGTTTTCTCACATTTCTGACATATAATTTTGTACTTTTATATCAACTATGTTTAATAACCTGGAAAATAATTTGTCACTTGTTCTTTTTGTTATTCCAACGAAGCCGTAGTCATAACTAACCACGTTCCAAGGGCTCTATCCTATCCTAGGGTTTTTTCGCCGTCTTTTGGTAACAAAAGTCTCAGCGATCGGAAGTGCGAGCAAGCACTTCACGTGATTAAGGTTTGGCAAATGTTAAAAATTGCTTCGTTTTCACTGCTAAAAAGAAGAATGGATGGTGATGATATCTATTTTATATAACCCAGATTGTAAAATGAGATGTACCTGATGATAATTGATTGATAGAAATAGTTACTGTATACCTACTCTACATGGCGTCCCTCTGCTAAAGAAAGTGGGTAAAAAGTCAGGACATTCACATCTTCAACTTCAAAGAAGGTAACTAATAAGTAAGCAAGAAAATTAACTAATGAGTGAGTAAGATTATTGTCAACATGTAATGTTAGCACGGGACCAATCTGTTGCACTTCCCGGCAAAGTATAGTTTAGTTGTGTGCAGTTAGACAGTTTCCCCATTCCTAACTCAAAGCTTACCCGAAAACAAAACAAAAGGAGCAGCGTAGGGAGTTCTTGACTTTTTGTGATAGCAGCTCTAACATCAAGCAACAAACCCTTAGCAGGGCGTTATTTTCCATAGTTTAAATTTTTACGAAAAAATTCGTTAAATTTGGCCAAAATGTAGTGTTTTAAGTCATCGTCACATAAATATGTTAGTATTTTGTTATGCTCCATATCCTTCAACTTTATGTATCTCATTAAAAAGAGTGTTGTTTTTCTTGCGTTCATTGAAAAAGAAAAACTGACCCCACTTATTTCTTTCCATTTTTTTTATTTGGTAAACGGGCGTAATCGAACATGCGCAGAGGAGTCGCTTAGTAACTTTTCTTGGTAACAAAAAAGATAGTAATGAGTGATTTGTATATATTGGAAAACACTGACTCAAACTGCAAATATGTGCCTTGTAATGTATTGTTTATATAACGCGCGCTCAAGCAACGCCCGCTCCCCCCCCCCCCTTTCTTGATTTGCATGACGCGTAAATGAATATATGATGTCATTTTACTAAATGTGGATTTCAAATTGACCAACCATCGGGAGGCGAAGAACAAATTAAAAATGGTAGCTGTCAAATGAACTAACAACATTGGAACAGAATTACGAGCAAGGTGCGAATGAATGTTGGAAATCTAAATTTTCTTCTTGATAATGTGTTATAAAGTTATCTATTGAAAGCTATTTTATTGACATATAACAATGGATTTAAAAAAAAAATTTATTCTCGAATGGAATGCAATATTTCCAGGTGCTAAACTTCCAAACTTATCATTTTTCAATTCAAAGCAATCGTTTGAGCAAGAATTTGTTCTCACTCAAAAGCGTGTTTCTGAACTAAAGTTAATTTTACAGAAAGAAGAGTTTTTACTTTCAACATTTCACAAACTTAAAGATGACAAAAACTTTCAAAATATGGGGCAGTCTCTGACTCCTGCAGAAGAGTTAGTTCCCCCGGGACAGCTTTTATCAATAAGTGATCAGTTGTATAGTCCCAGGTATGATATGGCAGATGAAAAGGCAGATGTGTTTACGTCAACATTTTCAAGTTTTAGACCACCTTCCAAGTCCCACTCCAACATTTCTTTAGAAGCAACCACATCAACTTTGCCAAACGATGAACATACACGCATACACACCAAGTCCCTTTCCTTAGATGATAGTGAGTTAAAAATTAAGCCGAGAAGACGCTCCACAGATCCTGAGACTCGCTTTGCAAATCCTCCCAAACCTGCACCAAGGTTGCTCACTAGAAACAGTGCTATTAGAAGAGTTTCCCTTGACAGTGGTCTTACCAACACCAAAAGAACTGTAAAAGACAGTGGAGAATTAAAAACAATGAGCAATATTGATTTAAGCTTGTCAGCAAAGTTGTTGCCAAGTCAAGACAATGAAGAAGTTGTAGAAGAAATTAGTAACATTTTAAAGGATTCTTTGGTATCAGATAACAAAACAGAGGAATATGAGCATATATACACTGATATCACTGACCTAAGTATTACCAAACCTCCCCTGGCCAAACCTGATGTTGAAAGTGAATATGTTGAGCATGAACTTCTGGAAAATCAAGAACAATTGTATGAAAATGCTAATATGAAGCCGAAGATAGAACTGCTTGTTGATAATAGTGAACCACAAGAAACTGTTTTTAGTGCAAGGCAAGAAAAACTATGCAGAGAAAGGAAGAGACTTGGTTCACAAGACAGACAGGCATTTTTGTTTTCAGATGATTTGGATGTTACATCAGCAACAAATGAAGCAAATAAAGATGTTAATAAAAATGGTCTTGATATGGAAGCAATATTAAATAGCTCTCATGAAAGTCTTGTGGATGATCTTGAAGACGAGGTTATTGAAACACCAGACATAATCATTAATAATCATCAAGTTGAAGAAGACTATGATGATGATGAACATATCTATGCAAATGTTGACGATTTTTCAATACGAGGTAAAGACAGTGATAATGATAGTGATCATGAGCCCTTGAGTGGCTTGCCTTCTCCGAATTATCGTGAGATGACATCAGATGAGATTGCTTTCCTGCAAAAACATAATAGTGATGATGACCATTCCCATGGTAAATTTATTTGAAATGTCTATCTTTTTTTTATGCTTTAAATATATTCTATAGGTTTTCACAAATGTCACAATGACAAATGTCACAATGTACTCAAATGTCACAATAGATTAGTGGTTATAGCTCTCGTACTCTGTGCGGGAGACCGGGGTTCGATTCCTCTTGTGAGGGAAATTGGAGAGATGACACACTGTGTGGGCTGTTGGATGTTTCCGGGAGTTGTCTAGTAGAGCGCGTGTCTTAATTGGGTCTGCATAGCTTAAAATGAGAATTAAATACTCTAGGACTCTCTATCTAAGCCTCCTGGAAATAATAGAGAGGGTATATCCCTCAATATTTGTGAGGCTAGCCATGTAAAATATGCACATCTATCTCTACTTTTGGAAACTATATAGAAACTTTATACATATATTCCAATTTAGGCCTGACCATAAATGGCGCACTCACACATGGCATAATTGGTTGAGGTGTGCAGTAAAATCCACACCAAATCTTGTCTGTCATGAACAATGTATTTTTTTTTAAAAAAATCAGGAAGAGTTTTACTATTAAACATTCAGTTATTTAAATTCATTGTTAATTATATAGTAGTAGACTATATAACTTAATCAGGAAATTAATCTTTACATGAATAAAATTTCAAAAATTTTAAGAGTATATGTCCATATTGCAAAAATTAGTTTCTGTCAAAACTGTTGGAAAACTTGCTTTCCACCAAATTTGCATCAATCAATTCTAGCTAAATTTGGATTTTTTTCTGTCTTAAAAAATCTTTTACACTATTTTTTCTTCAGGTTTACCCAGTGGATTTTAACTTCAGCAATCTTTATTTTATGTCTCCTACATAAAAGCCTTAGGAGAACAGTATAAATCAAGAGGAAAAATGTCATTTCATTCTTTTTTGCTAAATTCACTAAATTTAAATCTAGCAAAGTATTTAAACTTGCTAACTTCACAATAGTTCTTTAAAAAATTAATTTCCTTGGGTTTCAGGATTCTTGGCATAAAAAACGCAATCATTATAATAATTTTCAAGGACTAAACAAAGTAGAATTTTGTTACAATTTTGTCAGCCTTGTATGCACTATATATCTATCTTATTCATTTTTATCTCATTATAACGTGTACGATAAATTGCAGCAATGTAGAGGATATATATAGTCATATTCATTATTATCTTTAAGTTAAAAAAAGGAAGTTTGTATCATCAACATTTAAATTGTATTTTTAATATTACAGCAATTAATAATTAAGTCTGAGACACAAGGTTGTGAAATACATGTCAATAACACCCACGAAAAAATACCTGCAATACTGCTTTATTCATGATCATGATCATCATCATTAATGACCCTCTTCCAATCTGATCTAGACTGTGTTAGATCTAAACTCAACTTCCTCTGTATCAAGTCTGTCCTTATAACCTTCTGCCAAGTCTTTCTCGATATGCCTCTGGGCTTTGCCCCAGGAACTATCAAGTCTCTACACTTTCTTACCCAATTACCCCCTTCCATTCTTTCCAAGTGCTCCAGCCAATTCAATCTTCTTATCTGGATAACATCCTTAATTCTACGGATACTCAACCTGCTTCTTAGCTCATCTGAACTCTTTCTATCTCTCAGACTGGTGTTACACATCCACCTAACCATTCCCATATCATTCCTTTATAAACGGTCAAGATCTTCCTGCTTCACTGCCCATGTCTCACTACCGTACAACATAACACTTTTTACACAGGTCTCATACAACCTACCTTTTAACTCAATTGACAAGACTCTGCTAGTCAACAAAGGAAGTAACTCTCTGAACTTTTTCCAAGCAGAACCTGTCCTGCAAGTATTACTATTATAAACAATTTTTATACAGGATATAGATTTTCAATATATACAATATTGCTATTAACAAACGTCCTGTCTTTAAAAATAATAATAAAAATATAGTAAGGTAAAAGTATATATTATATAAGCAATAAAAATAAAACTAGTTAAAAAGTACCTATATATACATATATACATATATATGCATATATACATATATATGCATATATACATATATATGCATATATACATATATATACATATATACATATATATACATATATACATATATTTACATATATACATATATATATACTGTGTTGTAGATGAATCTGACTCAGACGAACTCTCAAGCAGTGCTCCCTCCAAAGTGTTGTGTCGGACAAGACAAAATAGTTCTAGTGAATTGCTGCGTACATCTAGTCAGGACATCAAGAAAGTGAGAAATGGCAGTTCGCCTGCAAAGTCGGTAAGCTGAATTTTTAAAAGGCAATTTTTGTGAAATGTTCATGAAAATAATTTTCCTGTTCTGTTTCCAATGCATGTATTTATATTGTAATATGCATGAATTTTCTTTTTTCTTTTGTATTAGTTTTATAAGTTGTATATTATGTTATAAAGATATATCTTGATTTTTTAGCAGCTGCATGATGGAAGTGAGGGGGAAGAAAAGGAATTGATCAAAGCTAGTCGAATGCGAAAGTATCTGGTAATGAACTTATTGGATAGCGAAAAATGTTATTATGACTGTTTGGAGATCCTAATAAAGGTAAAATATTTTTGTTTACATCAGCAATATTGGGATGTTTTTATTGTAAATTCCGGCTGTGCTTATGTTATCTTAAAAACCCATGGAATTCACCCAGCACTACTTGCAGCTACCACCTTTGGCATGGACTTGTCGTTACGTAATGGAAAACCCATTGGTTTTCCTATCCTTAAAATTCTCCTTTGAAACAAATTAAATAAAAATGTATTATATTTGCTATTTCATGGAGCATAACTTTTTTCTTGTGGGCAGACAAACAAAATACAGCTATTATTATAAAGATTATAGTATCAAAAATACTGCATGGGGAAGGAATATATTGCATTCTCCTTTTTGATGACTTTGTAATTTAAAATGACAGGTGTCTTAAATATGACATTCACATTTGATTTCCACACCTTCCTTGGTCAATGAAAGGTGTTTTCCCAGTTGTTTCAATCACTAAAGTATTCTCAGTATGTCTTTGAATAGTGAAAATGTACATGTCAGAATATGTTTTCAATTAGCATTAAAACATGTTTATTGCAGCAGAATGGCATTTTTAAAAATCATAACATGACAATATATATACTTTTTTATGAACTATTTTCAGTTAGCAAAGATTTGTCCATTTTTTACAAAACGTTAAATAGCTTGTGGAAAAACTCACTTGATTTAGTAAAAATAATATTTATAGAGATAAAATAATAATTGTAATCAATAATCAAATCTTTGTTTTATTAATTAACCATGATTTAAATTATGGCGAATGACCAATATTGTCATTCTTTCAAAGAACTGTTTTACTAACATGAACATGCTTGTTTAATAATCTAACTCAGTTGCTTGACTTTTCAAATTTTCAGCCAGCACAGTCTTAGCCACAGCCCTTAGCAACTGTGTACACCTAACACTTCACTTCATGGTTTCAATTTAGAGCCTGTAGCACTGCTGAAAGTTTATAAGGCTTTTTTGGAGAGACAAGCAATGACATGCCCTCTTTGCTGCAGACATGCCAAAGTAAAGCCTGATCTCAGCATTGCGAATAAATCCACAAACAGTTGTGATTTACCTATTCATAACCTTTTTGACGATGACACTTACATATTGCCTGAAAATGTTTGTGCAACACCTCTGTTATTTATGTGCAATTCTGAAGACTTATTATTTTGTACTGAATTGTACTTTCAACATTTAAAACTGTAGAATTAGATAATTCGACAGAATTTAAAGCAAGAAACACAATTTATTTATGTTTTAGTTTATGAAACCCCTTCGTGTATCAACTGAATCATCACAGCCAATCATTTCAGCAGCTGACTTTAAGTTGATATTCCACAGAGCAGATGAGTTGTTCACCATTCACAAGGATTTCATTATGGCTCTTGAACCGAGAATAGCCAATTGGACAGATGGTCAAGTGATTGGGGATTTGTTTTTGATGATTGTAAGTTGTTTTATTTTTGTATTTAGAATTTGACTGCCCAGAAACTTCATGGGACAAATCAATGTATCTAAAATTTGATTTACAATTTTTTCTAATCTTTTACTGCATTTCTTCAGTCTAACTGGTGAATGGATAAAATGATGAAAGGTGCTTAGAAGCCATGAAATACAACTTAGTTTTACTGACATAAATTATTTTTTTAGGATAGATCCTCATAAAGTCTGAAAACTTCCACCACATTTTCTTATTTGTCTCTCTTCAAGCTTTTTCTCATCGAACATTCTGAATGACTAAATCAACCTTATACCTTCTAACAATATATTTAACACTCTAAACTGTCTTTTTAGTTAGTGTACTCATCACATCTGCCATTCCCACAGCAGTTTCTTATGCTTCCTTCACCCCACAGCTTTTTAATGTCGGTACATGTTCCCTTACAACTTCATGAAGATTGGCCTAATTCGAAGCAAGCACAGTTTTTTAGGCAATACCAGAATAATAACTCTTTGTTCCTCTGTACTGGTCAAGTTACCTTTATTGTCATATATGCATACGTTAATCTATCTCGTCCAGCTAGCTTGAGCAACTTACTATGATGTTTTTCCCTAGCTCAATGCTTTGCTTCTAACCACCAGAAGTTTTTACTCTAATAATTTCTTTTTTTCTTGCACTCTTTTTACAGTCTTAACAGCAACTTATGAATATGCCTTTTAAAATTACTTAAATAATCACCTTTTTTTGCCTTTGTTGAGCTCTGTAACAAAAGATCCCTGCTAGGTGCATTTATTCACAGGACACAATCATTTTTGATGATGACCGTATTAACTTGCAAAAGTCTTAATATAATAAAGTGTCAACATAATTAGCAATGTGCCAGCTGGGTAACAGCTGCCAATGCTCAAATTTTATCAACTCTGGTTCTGCAATATAATTAAACATTGTTCCTCCCTATGGGATACAGAATTTATTTTAATTCAGGTTTCTTGCTATATGAAAAATTTGAATTCGACTTTTTAGATGCATGGTTTTGATTTGTATTCTACCTATATTGGAAACTATAAACATGCCATGGAGACAATAGCTAAATGTAGAAATGCTAATCAACAATTTGCTGCCATTATGGACCAAGTAAGTTACAAAACATTATTTTTTTTTTAAAAAAAGCCACTTTTAAATGCCAGATTTAATATATTTTTTCCTAAAAACAAATAGTCTGAAAGTACATTAAATTCTATGGTCTGAAAGGTTTGTGTAAACAAATAGGCTATTGTAGAGTAACTAAGGACACTGCAGTAGAAATTATTTTGAATTGAGAAAGTCATAAATAGAAAAAAGCAATGTTTTGTGCTTGTTTTTAAATGAGAATTATAATTACTTCTTGCATTGCAGTTTGCAGAAAGGTTAAATTACAACAATTGCTAGTGTAGGTGGTATTGAAAAGTACATTGAGATTCTGTTTCTTACAATATATATTAGTTCAAAGATGCAGTACTGAAAATGATACATGGTTAATAATATTATGATAATGTTTATAGGTTTATAAAAATGCAATTAATAAATTAGATCTATACCTTTCTGTAATGATTGATAATATTTTTTATAGGATATTCGGATTGCTTCTCTGAAAGATCCTTTGAAACTTGATGGTATGCTACAAAAATAATTACTATCCTTATAAGTTTTATTCATTACGTTCAATATAAGGCCACAGGCTAGAAATAGGCTAAATTCTCTTGTACACAGGCATTAAGGGTCAATAAATATGGCCTTATGCATGCTGTGTGCAAATGAAATTAGGCATGTTGCCAGGTTAATTGTGTGTTTCCAAAAAAGGTCAAATCTCACTTAAATTTTTGTTGTTGGCAGCAATTAAAAAAATAGTGTAGTGTGGCGTGCACAACTTTTCAAGCAGTATTGGTGACACTTACCATTACAATAAAAACTTGAATGATGATTGTTTACTTTCTTAGGTTTGTTGTATAAACCTGTGGACAGAATGACACAGTACTCTCTCATACTTAATGTAAGTTGTGTCCCTGGTTGCAAAGCTAACGTTAGAAAAAACATTCATATTACAGCCGTGCTGTTTTTTTAATTTCCTAGGATTTGATGAAGTATACGTCACCTGACCATCCCGATCATCCACTCATTGTTGAAGTTAGTGGTGCTTTATTTGACCTTTTCGAGCAAGTCAACGTGGACACGTCCAAAAAGGTAAATACTAGTATTGTTAAACAAGATCAAAATTAGAATATGAAGACTAAAGAAATGTCTTGTTATTTTTTACTGGATAATTTTTAGTTCTTGAAATTTAAAAAGGGGGCTGATTTATGATGTATAGTGAGGAGCCACTTCCGTCCCCCATTTATTTTGCTGTGCATGGTTCACTAAAACGAAAAACTGACAAATGTGAATTATCTTAAATAAACTTATACATTAATTCACTAAGAGGTAAAAATGCTTTACTTAATTTTCCAAAATTCAAACTATTTATAGATTATTTGGTAAAAACATTGTGCAATTTTTGTCAAAATAGTAAGACAACAATGTAATATATTTATTTTAGCAATATATTTCGAAGTATTACTTCATCATCAGGCTGTAAGTAAAAGTATATAAACAGTAAAACTGCTAATTAAAAAGTATTCACATCACATATCAACATCTACCTACATACACTATACACAAGTAAAAAGGTATTAAATGATTAAAACTGAACGCAAAATCTCTTCTTGAGAATAACCAGTACCCTCCATTGTTTTACGAAGAAATTATTGAGAAGACCCTGGAAAAGATATACCGACCGAAACCACCTATAGTAGAAGAATGTAACGACGATGAAGCAGAGAGAAAACTTGTTTTTCTTCAATATCGCGGGAGGGTGACGGAGAAATTGGAACACTCGTTAAAACGCATCAATGCACCATGCAAAATTGTCTCTACAATTAAGAAAATAAAATCAGTTCTACCATCATTGAAAGCACCTGTGGCGAAGCCTATGCAGAGCGGTTTAGTGTACAAAATAACGTGTTCACGATGTTTATCGTGTTATGTGGGGCAGACTACCCAACATCTTTTAACCTGTATCAAAGAGCATAAATATACTGTGGTGGGACGTCATTTCAAGACATGTAATGTGGAGCTATCAATCAATCATGCAGAAATAATGGCAAAATCGATTAAGTCGGATATCATTTAATGACACTGGAGGCACTTTTCATTCGTGAAATAAAGCCTAAAATAAACACAAAGGACGAGTTTAAAAGCTGTGAATTAGTAATAAAAAGTTTAATTATGAGTTATCCCTCATGGGAGTTTAAATCATTTAATAAATTTTTACTTGTGTATAGTGTATGTAGGTAGATGTTGATATGTGATATGAATACTTTTTATTTAGCAGCTTTACTGTTTATATACTTTTACTTATAGCCTCATGATGAAGTAATACTTCAAAATATATTGCTAAAATAAATATATTACATTGTTGCTTGCATACTATTTATAAATTATCATGCATCCCCCAATTAATTTTCCCTTCCCTCAAAAAAGTATGGGTAAATTTTAGATCATTTAAACTATGATTTAATGTCTATGACACCTTAAAATTCTGAAAAACACGGAAATGATAGCATCAATTTCTATATATATATTAAAAATCACATCAAAATCTGAGGCATAAAGTAAAGGTTCTATGTTACGTTGTATCTAGAAACGCAGACAAAGACAACTGCTGAAAGAAACATTTGCTGTTGAAATTGTTGATGGTGAAAGAAGAGCGAGAAGCCTAATTTTGTTTAATGACGTCATTATAGCAGCAAAACTAAAATCAACGAGGTATGATGGCTGATGAATTTTAGGAAAAAATAAACACATAAATATTTTAACTCAGTTACTGCACCTTTCACTTGCATTTTTAATATTGGTCTTGTAACAGGTTATCAGTTAATAAAAATAATTGTTGTTTCTGTTTTAGAGATTCATATGTATGTAAATGGTATGCTGCTCTTGCTGATATACATTTAAAACCTGTGCCAGAATCTGAAAGTATGATATGACTTGAATAATTTTGCAAATTGAAAAGTGTATGCTAAACATCAATCTGATGTTAGGGTAAATTATTTGACGTGACTCATTAATATTTGGAAATAGAAAATATTTTAGACTTATTTGTTTTCCATCAAGGTGTCTGTTTTGCCATATTATTTTAAATTTTTCATAAAAGTTTTTAAAAGATCACACATGCCATAAGTAACACGATTTTAGAATTCATGAGAAATTTAAGCTGTAAGGAGGTATAATTATAAAATTTTAGATTGTAACGCCAAAGATATCATCCTTCAAAAAGTCATAGGCGTTTCTGGATGGCATAAAAAGTACCTGAAATTTCGTCTAGGGGCAGTGATTCACAAATTAAGCCAAATCCATTTTTTTATTGATTCAGAATGCATTATCTGTTTCTTTACATCAATGAAAACTAATGGCATGACATTTGTTTGTATTCACCTTGGAATAAATGCAAACATATAACTGGACCGGAGATTCATAACTTTAATCACCATTTTCTCGATTTTTATTGTTTTTAAAATAATGAGGGTGTTTACAACCATATTGAACTACATTGGAAATTCTTCAAATTTGGTCCAGTTATTAGTTACATGATTTAAACAATTTTGTCTTTAGAACATGGTACTTTTTTGCACCAATATGCACCAATATTTATAAAGTACCTTGAATTTTTATGTCCGTAATTTTATTTTTGCTGATAAGGGATGGTGACATCTGGATAATATTTATTTTCTGATTTTGAGCTACCTAGTAACATGCCAGCACTCAAGGGAAACATTTGTTATTAAATAATTAAGTGATAAAGTACAAGTAGCTATATGTATTATATCAAAATAATAAAAATAATAAAATCTTTTATGTAGCTAGCTACATAAAAGATTTATCAAAGTATTTTTTCCTTTTAAATAAACATAGCTAGCTAGCTATTTTGGACCTCCCATAACAGTGAACAGTCAAGACTTAGTATATAGCTAGTTAGGTATGCAAGGCATTATATGTTGGTTAAAAATGTTGTCACGACAAACAGAAACCCAGTTTTCATAAATAAATTTCTGCAACTGTTCAGGTTTCTCTTATCGAGCAGAATCCTATTTTTTATAAATAAATTTTTGTAGATTTTCAGGTTTATGAAATAACAAAATTTGGGCAACTAAGCAAGAAGTGATATTCACTTGTAGTGGGAAGACAGAAGTATCAGTGCAGGTTAAGACTTGTACAGGGTACAAATCCTGTGGAGCGTTTAAAGCAATACAGCATTAAAGGTGTAATATATTTTTCATAAACCAACACTCACAGGATATATGATGAAGCCTATTGTTACTTCTGCAAAGCAAATACAGTTGTTTAGCATTTTTCACTTTGCAGAATAAGTTATGAATATTCAAAAATTAATTGTGAGGCAACAAGGTTGAGCGATTAGTGCAAGTAACCTTGTTGCAGATCCAGGTGGACACAAAAATAACTTAACAACTTTGTATTTATATGGCATAAAATTTAGATTGAATATTTGGCACTGTGTTTTAGAAGCATGTTCTCACTTTCTCTGCACTGGATAAGGTATTTGGTCCTAAACCTAGGACTAATTTTATCTATCTGACTTATTTTAATCCTGAGAATGACTTTTAATGTTTTCTGTACATGTAGCTTGTCAAAATTGATATGCTGTCAAAAGCAGTTTACCAGAGTCTCAGAGAATGGCTAAATTCAGGAACTCAGAAACTATGTAGTAGTGAAACCTTTTTTTGTTTCATTTTATCAAACTGGTCTAAAAACATATAGTATTAAGTTTCATGTCATTATTTCAATTTTTACTGAAGTTGGACTTTTAATTGTACACAAAGCATAGTTTTTCATAAAATGGCTGCAGGGACTAATCAGTTTGAAATTATTTTATAATATTGCGATAAAAAACTCTTACTCTTTGTGTTTTTATTTTCCTGCAAAAAAGTTGTTGCATAGCTTAGTGACAATAGGGTAAGAACGAAAAATTTACACACTCTGTGGGACATTGGTTTTAAAAAATTCTCAGCGAAAAATTTGAAAAATTATAAATCACAAAATCATAAAAGTTTAGCTTAAAACATTTTTAGTTTTAGATAATGCAAAAGTAATCCTCATGAAAATTTTTCTGGTGTTCTTTTATAAAGAAGTCTTCCATTATTAACATTAGTAACTTGATGAACTATGAAATTTCCCACAGGTAGGGAAGTTCAGAAGGGAAGACCAGCGCAATGATGTATTCAAGATAGCAAAGCAAATGGAGAAGACTAATCAAGATGTTTAGGTGAGAAGTGTATATGTAATGATGAAGCACAGAGGAGGAGAAAAGGGTAGCTTGGAAGAATTATTATCAGAGGTTGCTTAACACTGAGTTTGATTGGGATGAGGATAATTTGTATGATGATGATGTTGTAGAAGGGCCAGCTATGCAGATCAAGAGAGAATGGGTAGTGGAGGCTATTAGGAAATTGAAGATTGGCAAGGCTGCAGGAGTATCAGGTATTGTTGCAGAGATGGTAAAAGCATCTGGATATATTGGAGTTAAGCTTATTACAAGTCTTGCTAATCAGATTATAAAGGATGGTGCTATTCCGAGTGAGTGGCAGTCGAGTGTAATAGTGAATTGTTTCAAGGGCAAGGGTGATGCATTAGAAAGAGATAACTATAGAGGTTTGAAGCTGGTTGATCAAGTAATGAAAGTTTTTGAAAGAGTGATTGATAAAGAATTGATATAGATAAGATGCAATTTGGTTTTGTTCCAGGGTGTGGCACTACAGATGCAATATTTTTCCTCAGACAGCTTCAGGAAAAGTATTTAGGAAAGAGAAAGAATGTCTATTTTGCCTTTGTAGATTTAGAGAAAGCTTTTGATAGAGTGCCACGTAAAGTTATTTGGTGGGCTATGAGAAAATTAGGTGTGGATGAGTGGCTAGTTACGATGGTACAGTCTATGTACAGCAATGCTAGAAGTCTTGTGAGGATTAATGATTCACTTAGTGATGAATTTAGTGTAAATGTTGATGTACATCACGGTTTTGTACTTAGTCCTTTGTTGTTTGTTCTAGTCTTAGAAGCGCTGTCGATGGAGTTCAGAACAGGTTGTCCATGGGAGTTATTGGATGCAGATGATTTGGTTCTCATAGCGGAGTCGATGGAAGAATTAGTTAAAAAGTTTGAGAAGTGGAAGAAAAGGCTAGAAGAGAAAGGGCTAAGGGTGAACACAGCAAAGTCTAAAGTCATGATTATTAGCATTGCAGCCAATTGTGACCTTGTAGGTGGAAAGTGGCCTTGTGAAGTTTGCAGGAATGGGGTTGGTAGTAACTCAATTTTTTGTCAGATTTGCAAGCATTGGGTACATAAGAAGTGCAGTAGTATTGGTGGAAAGGTAAGAACTGACATTCAGTTTGTATGCAAGCGTTGCAAAGGTGAGATTATAGAGAATAAAGTATTTCCAGCTTCAATGATGACACAACAGTGGCTCGTTAGAGATAGTTGAGAACTTCTGTTACTTAGGTGATATGTTGGGCAGTGAAAGGGGTGTTGGAAGAAGTGTTACTTGCAGGATAGGTTCTGCTTGGAAAAAGTTCAGAGAGTTACTTCCTTTGGTGACAAGCAGAGTCAATTGAGTTAAAAGGTAGGTTGTATGAGACCTGTGTAAGAAGTGTTATGTTGTACGGTAGTGAGACATGGGCAGTGAAGCAGGAAGATCTTGACCGTTTATAAAGGAATGATATGAGAATGGTTAGGTGGATGTGTAACGCCAGTCTGAGAGACAGAAAGAGTTCAGATGAGCTAAGAAGCAGGCTAAGTATCCGTAGAATTAAGGATGTTATCCAGATAAGAAGATTGAATTGGCTGGGGCACTTGGAAAGAATGGAGGGGGATAATTGGGTAAGAAAGTGTAGAGACTTAATAGTTCCTGGGGCAAAGCCCAGAGGCAGACGGAGAAAGACTTAGCATGAGGTTATAAGGACAGACTTGATACAGAGGACGTCGAGTTTAGATCTAACACAGTCTAGATCATATTGGAAGGGGGTCATTAATATACCCCGACCAACCCATGCTAGCATGGAAAACGGACATTAAGCCAAGAATGATGATGATGATAATGTTCTCAAATATGTATAATATAAGGCTAAAAACTGTGATGTCTTTTTCTTCTTAATTTTTGACTTTTGACCCGGCTAAAAATATCAGCCTTGTCCCTTCATACTTAGTCTAGCTAGCTATAGCGAAAAATTATTCAAACTTGACCCATTTTACTTATAATTAGCTAATAAATGCTATAAGGTAGCTGAGATACCTGTAAGAAAAACATCAAACAATGTCGAGGCTTTTCTCTTTTGTAAACATACCCAGTGGTATTTTTGTATAAGTACCAAATTTTATGTGTACATTCCTTGTGCTTACGAGTGTAATCAAAGTGCCCAGTACATAGACCTGAAAATTATATATATAGATATAATTGTATATGATATTGTCTTTAAGGGCGCAAAGGCGCTTTAAAAATACCGTGTTGCAAATTAAAAGTTGTTAATTTTTAACAAAGTGTTTTCATTCCAAATTCTTAATGAAACGGAGTAATCTACAAAGCATTTTAAATATTCACCTGTTTATTTTGGTATTTTTAGGGGAAAAATGCACTACTCCCTGGATTCTGCCCCTGTTGTGAGATTCGGTATATCTTTGGGATAGGTTATCCAAAATTAGAAAGTAATACCTCTTTTCTGCAAAGTTTTTGGTGTAGATATTAGAAACGCTGTCCATTTCTACTTATTTTCTAGTTTTAAAATTTTGCAAATGCTTAGGGTGCTATACCTTGGGTGTTTGTTATTTTTTTTCTAAGAAATGGAACACAACATCAGACCAAAAGAAAATCTCTATATATCCAAGATAAGATAATAGAATCAATAGTAGCTGCAAACAGGAGATTTTTATGTGTTTTTTTTACCACCGTACATAGGCTTCACAGTGCGTATTATGTGAAATTGACGATACTCAAGTATTTCATTTTCTTGAATTTGATGCTTGGAGCAAGGGGGAAAGAGGTCAAATATAAACGTTGGCTTGTTGTTTAGCATATGCGTTTTGACTTGTGAGTCACCTCTTACTCATGTCTACGGCTTGGTTTCTATTATTTGTGCATTTGTTTTAGTGTTTGTTTTTACTCTTTTTTAGGCAGTCAAATTGTACCTGTTTCTGCAAAATCAGAGTGTGACAAATTGAGAGCAAGTATTGCAAATCTTCGGCAAGAAATAAGAAAGGAACATATGCCATTGCAACAAACTGTATCCACAGATGCTTCTCCGCCATTTATGAAAGTGAGGTTATAATATGCAGTTTTACTTTTAGTGGCAAATTCAAATTATATCGTCTCTCTATTTAAGAGCCATTGTCTGTAACAGTCGGGCACTCAGTGGATGTGAGGTTTTCAGAATTACTAGATTTTTACTTTTGTTTGATTTAGATTGGCAGTTAAGATTTATAGCTGCTTGAATATTCGCTATTTTGAAGCCTTTTGGGGCCATTTTGAACATATTTCTTGGTCCTAAGTTTGGAGTTATATAAAACATGAAATTAGTGTTGCATCTACTTTGATCTCATATGGATTATGTTGTAGTCCATAAGTTCTAAGGATTGTGTAGCAGTTTTATAGAATTTATGATTCAAAACTACTTCCTGCACCTTTTTTGTTAAAAATAAACAAATTTCTCCCACTTTTAAGGCCCAAATAAGAAAACCAGTTGGTTTGAGCACACAATCCAATCTTATAAATCTTAACCAAATTATGGTCATGAAAATCTGTCAATGCAAGAAAAAGAACCGGAATATGAAATAATCTTTATAAGATAAACAATTGTTAATACACTATAATAACATATATATAATGAGAAAAAATGTATTTATTATAGATAATAAATACATTTTTTCTCATTAAAAATATAAGTTATATTAGAAATAAATGAGCAGCAAAAACGTCTTTTCATTCCATGCATTCTTGTATTGGGCTTTATGGCCTAAATTTTAAAAATTTGTGTGGTGAAAAGGTACATATTGTAAAATATGTACCTTTTCAAGCTTAAAAAACGACAGTTAATTTCTAAATTTGTAATTGTAAAGGTCACACCATCATCACTGTATAAGAACTACTCAAGCATTATTTTAATGGATTTATAGGTATATACCATTTGCGTATGTTAGCACAAGAAGAAAATATAAACAACATATCACCAGATTGAAGAAATCCAGTTAAAAACGTTACAAAGTCAATTTCAGTGTTATAATAAAAAAATAATCTATAAATAAGGAATTTTAAATTTTCCCGGTCGGGTTGTCACATGCTACAATTTTCGGTTGAGAGAAAACACACACGTTTCACAGTCAAACTCTCACAAAGAAGCTTTGATTAAACAAGAACTACAAATATCTGAATTAAAGTAAAGCTAAATTAGCAAAAAATCACCTAAAACTACACAATATGACAGGTTTGAAGTTAGAAAACAAAGAATATGTGAAAATTTCAGCCCCTCTATTTATGAAGGTTTTCGTGAACGGTGTGTTTTCCCTCAAATCATATTGACTACCCTGAAAAATACGGACCTGTGATTGGTTTAAAAGTATTGTTAAATGATTCTTACCTTGATGAGGTAACTTGAAGGCTTCACCAGTCTCTAATACTATTGTATTGGTTACTGAAAGATAACAACAGAATTAACACAAATCGCAATATCAACATTGCCACATTAACACAATTTTAAAGCCAACACAAGTAGAATATCAAATTGCATGCTGCAACTGTTTGTCATAGTCAACATGACAAACAAATTAAAATCATCAAAAAAAAAAACACAACGGTAATCACTACAATCAATTATTGTAGAGATATTTTGGATGTCTCCAAAACCTCAAGCAACTTGTTTGGAGACGCTCCATGTTTTGTCAAGCAGTCGGCTAATTGGTGTTTTCCTTCAACCCACTTGACAGTAATCTCATCTTGTTCCACCATCTGCCTCAATCTGGCTATATCAACTCGCAATCTCAAATCCTTTGTGACATTTGTCGTTTTCAAGGTTTCAAATAATGACTTGTTGTCGATAATACAAGTGATCTTTGGAACCTTCGTCAACTTGCAGATTTGCTGTATGACATTGGCCAAATAAAAACTAGCATCAGCTCCTTCACTCAGAGCAAGTGTTTCCGAAGCAATTGGGCTTTTGGTTACCCTTTGTAGTTTTTTTGATTGCCAGCAGATTGGTATAACTTCGCTCAGGTGTTTCACAAATATGATGAATGCACCTTGTGATGATCCACACTTCAAACTGGCATGAGTTGCATCTGTGTAGCAAATAATTTCACAATTTTTCATATTTGCAATTTTGGCAATGGTTATTGCAACATGCTTGCTCTTAATTTTTCGAATAATCTTGTTGGCATCTTTCAAATTTTGAACTGTAGGTTCCTTGCCATAATTAGACGTTTGGCAACTATCATAAGCCACATCAGGGCGGGTTTGTCCGGCCACCCAAGCAATTTGCCCACTCAACGATCTCAGCATGGTCTTTTCCTTGCTAGTCAATTTTCGTTCATTGTTAACATCATTTTCAATATTAACAGTTATCAAAGACTCTATATAGCTCACTTGATTAATCTTAATTTTGCTTTTAAATTGATCCACATCTAATCCTAGATACTTGAAGGTTGAGCTTGATTGCGTACTGATTTTGAACGTTTCGAAAAGTTTAGCAATAACTTCTTTGTGGAAAGCTGGACTACCACCATACACAAAGTCATCAACATGGCAAACAAGAATTCCAGTGATTTGCTTGACTCTATACCAGTAAAACACAGCAGGGTCGTAGGTACACATTTCACCACCAAGTTTCAACATTTCACTTCTCACTCGTTTGTACCATGCTCTAGATGCATCGTTTAACCCATACAAACATCTCTTTAGTTTCCACACTGTTCCCAATGACAATGTGTCTTTTGGTGGTTGTAGAAACAGTTCTCTTTCAATAGCATCTCCCTGAAGAAAAGCTGCAGTGATATCAAGTGAATTGATCTGCCAATCATTGCTAACTATGATAGCCATAGCAAGTCGAAGACTTTGTTTGCCACAAGTTGGAGAATCTGTTCTCAACGATTGTGAATTTTCTTCAAAGCCTCTAGCCACCAATCTAGCTTTCACAACCCTTTTTTCACCTTTGAACTTCTCAGTTATGACCCATTTGCTTGATACAGTTGTTTGACCAGTGTCTGGAACTTCTTCGAAGACATCATTTTCTTTTAAATTCTGCAATTCTCTCTCCTTCGCATCAACTACTTCCTGTGAAAACATATCGACATCACACATATAGACAGGGAATTCCGGATTTTCCAGCTCGACCCATTTGGACACATCATTCCAATTGATGCTTTTTGGCTTTCTATCACCATCATTAGACACATTAACCCAATTTTTATAAGTGCCACTTCTTTTGGGTTGTGCTGAGAGAACTCTTGCACGATACCATCTTCCATTTAGATTGTATTTGATGTATGATTTTGCTTTTGGTTTCGATTCAACTTTCTTGGATTCTGTAGATGGTCTTCTGAAAATGTCACTTGTACAACCACTACCTTCGTCTTCTTCAGTTTCATTATTTTTATGAGTATCCCTGTTTTCCTCAACTTCATTTTCACTTGTGCCAGAATCTTCTTGGTCATTTTCGTCTACATTTCTAGCTTGTTCTTGATGATGTTGCTCTACATCTTCAGAATCATCATAAACATCTATCACATTCTTATCAGCTGTGTCATCATCATCATCATCATCATCATTATCATAATCATCACCACCATCATCATCATCATCATTATCACAATCATTGACGCTATCGTTCATATCACACAACTTATTCAAATGGCTTTCCTTCCTCTTTCCATCACCAAATCTATATATAGAATCAGTACTATTTGAAACTACAGCATTTTTATCTGATTCAGAGAGAGTCCCAAGATATTCATCCATCCATTTCTCCCCAGCCACTGTCTTTGTACAGCCAGAATCCAAGACACCTCTACCAAAGGATTCTCCAACAAGACAATATTGCCTTTGGTCTGGAGAGGCTGCAAAAAGGGTGATATGGATCTCATTTACATCTTGTTTCTTTTCTGTAGGTCTATTGTTCCGTGATCTGAAACCTCTTTGCTCTTGATTTCTATGAGGACATTTATTAGCAAAATGTCTTGTTGAATCACATTCATGGCACCTCATGAGTTTCCCATCCTTATCAACAGGATTCATTCTTGAACGTGTATTCCTTGACAAGCTGTCCTTGGTATCAGCATGAAGATTTCCATATAAGCATTCTTGTTTCACAGGAAGAGCTCCCAAATGTGCAGCGTCTTCTGCTGTGTTCAGTTCTCCAAATATCTTCATGATTGTGTCCTTCATATTCTTATACTTGAGTTCTGCACAAGTTGTACGAGCCAGTTTTTCATTTTCTTTAGACATATTCGCAGCTGTGAGAAGAAAATATGCCCTGACAGCTTCAGGCAATGCCATATCATATTTGGATATCTTATTGTAAAGCTTCTCAAACTGCACAATAAAATCAGGAAATTTGTCTCCACTATTCCTCTTATAGTCATAAAACTCTTTAAAAGCAATAAATGCTCTTGTGCTTTCATCTTTCAAATATATTGAATCTAGCTTAGATATAATCTTGTCCAAACCATCATCTGATCCCACTTCTGCAGGTGTCAGGTCGCGTACTGCCTCCCGTGCCCGACCAGTCAGTGACAGGTATACAGCTGGACCTTGCTTTTTCTTTGGTAGTTCTGTAAACATCTGCCAGATCTCCAAATCGTTCTTCCAACTGCTATAGTCATCATCCTCTTTAAACGCTGGTGGAGCCTTCAATGTTGTTGTTGCCATTGTTCACAAACCACTTCACCAATTGGTTTGCACACACACGTGTCAACAAATAGCCAACAAAAGGGAAAGTTATCTCTCTTACCTCAAGGAACACATCAGGGTGTGTGCCCTCAATTGCTCAACTCAAATGTCACTCGCACAATGATCATAAATACCAGGCCAGTTGATCTGTACCTTTTAACTCTGCTACCATTGTTAAATGATTCTTACCTTGATGAGGTAACTTGAAGGCTTCACCAGTCTCTAATACTATTGTATTGGTTACTGAAAGATACAACAGAATTAACACAAATCGCAATATCAACAAGTATCAGGGACGTTTCCTGTCCCAGAGAATGCCTGAGCAAGAGCAAAAAAGAAGATGTAAACCAAAACTTGTTTATAGCTATATATATACAATTTAAAAATATAGCTATATATACACATGTATATGGTTCCATTACTTTAAAATTTAGCTAAATAAATCAGCAGAATTCTCCTATGATATTTTCAAATGAGTTCAATATCCGTCTCTATTTCTACCTCTATGATTAAAACAAGGTTTTGTAAACATTCTTGGTACGGGGAATGTAATACACTTCATTCAACATATAACAGATTTAAATGTGGAAACCAAAAAACACAAACTTGACTAGAAGCTATAAAACAGCTAGCTAGCTACATAAACTCATAGGAAAAAATATTGGAGTGTGCGAAAATAATTTTAAAATATTTGCCATGCAACGACAGCAACAAGAATGTCGATGGAGGATCTGGGACTTTATTGTAATGTTGCTCACACACACCTATTTGATATGCAGTAAGGAAACTGCTAACTAAGCAGATTTTGCTATTTAGGTGATTCTCTAATTTAAGTGTAAGACGAAACAATATTTAGGCTATATATAACATTTTTTTAAGATCCCAGTTCATCCCCTTTTGATACGCAAGCACCAAATCTATTATTTTACCTTCCTAAATACAAGGCTAAGCTCTGCATAGTAGCTATGCACACAATTTAGAAAAGGCATGGGAGAGATTGTTTTTTTTTCACTTATTTAGATGATGTAGGCGATTCAAGCCACTTACACTTTAAAAATGGTGAAAAACAAATGATTTGCCAAAATAGGATTCCATGATTTAGAATTTGTTAGCTTAATTAGGCATTCATCATCCAAATTAGACTAGATTATTCTGCTAATTAGGAGCAGTACGTAGTTAGCTAGCTCTGCTGTTGCTAGCTAGCCTTATTATAGCTAGCTAACTACAGCAGAGCTAAGGCTAGTGGTATAGTTCACAAACACTAGCTAGCTAGGCTAGCTAGCTATTAATCAAAAAATACAAAAACATTTCACTGTATATGTCAACAATATTTATTTGCTAACTAGAGCTCTACGGAAAAAGTACAAATAGAGCATTTTCTCATCTCACCTCACCTGTCTTGTCTTTTCGACTTTCTTCAAGTTTTTTGTCGATTTTCAAACAGAACCTGGCCTTGCAGTAAATGATACTTAGCCAGTCAATGCAAATAAAAAAGTTTTGGAAAGTTAGTCCAGGGAAAAAAAAAGAATATACCAAGAACTTGCTGGCTCCACGTAAAAGATTCCCCAATGTGTTCATTTTTTTCCCGGAGACGAAGGAAGGCTAAACCAAATACACATTCCTGCAGATTGTGTGAAAAATCATGTGATCTAATCTTGTTAACTAGATATTATTGCTCAAAACTACCTTAAAACTACAAAGAAATAAATTTGCTCATATAGATTGGTTGGTTTTTCCTGCATTTTACACTACCTACTGAGATCTCTTTACTTGCCAACTTGCCAATTTTCAAGGTTAAAGAGGTCTGCATAATACACGCTTTTTTTATATAAGAATAACGTCTATAAGAATATCAGGGTGAAAATTGCCTAAATTGTAAGAATATCTTAAGAATATTTCCAGGGTGAGTTTGCTTAGAATAAAATTGTTAGTTAACCAAAAAATTAGGGAAATCAAAATGAGACAAGTGTTTAACCTGTTATATTTGGTTTGATAAACATAAAACATAAACATGCTGTAAATGCGTAACAGTATACTAAAAAATATGTGTGAACATCTCATTCAAAAGAAACATATTCAGCTGTCGTGAAATAGTTGTTCTTGTGCATACATGTGACAGAAACTTTACTCTGAAAAATAAGAATACTTCACCCTCATGTTTTGCTAAATCATAAGAATACTTCACCCTCAACGAAAAAACACTATTCTTATAAAAAGAAAGCGTGTATACCATTTAGAATATGGTACTTTTGGCATTTTTAACAATTTTTATCATCTTTGGTGATGTTCGTAAGCCAGTGTCACATTAATTGTTTATTTCAATAAGGTGGTTTCAGTTGGATTAAATAGTACTAATCAAGTTCTCAAACCTGCTGATTTTGAAGGTTTTACTTAAACTTAGGACCAAGAAATTTGTTCAAAACAGCAAATATTCAAAAGGCCGTAAAATCTTAACCGCTAATCAAAGTCAAACAAAATTTTTAGAAAATTTCTAAAATCAAAGTATCCTTAACATAAGGAATTTTGGAAACCTTCATTACCTTTTGAATATTTCCTCCTCCTTACAGAAATTGGGTTTTAAAGCAATAAAATTTGAACCTTTTTCATCAGTCTTTTCAATTTTATAGCGAAGAAATATGCCAGGACCTAGGTCGTCCTCTAGGGGTGTGGAAAAATTCAAGAAGAAGATAGCTGAACAGGTAAGCTAACAACAATTTTTGACTGAGTAAAACTTCAGGACACCAACTGAAGGAAAGAAAGGAAAATATCTGAGGCAGTACTTGTGTATATTTTTTCTTAGGCAAAGATTTTCTTAAATTTAATGTTTTGTTTAAGGAATTAATAACTTTCCCCTTTCTTTTGTAGGAAAGGTTACTGCAGCTGATATCGCCAAGCATACCTTTCAATTTGTATCATAAAAGTGGAAAGGTATAATAATGTTACCTTTTTAAAATTATGTAAAGAAGAAAACATAATAATACAGCTTTCCCAAATATTTTCATATACATATACCACCCTCAGTATAATATATATTTTTTTTATGGTTTAATGACTCGTTGGAATAACACTAACACATCCGAACAGACTTTCTTTCATTTTCTTGGATAAGTTAACTAAAAAATAATTTTTTGAGGAAACAGGTTAAACAAAAAAAAAACGATCTAGAGGAAGTTGTAATAATATAATTGTTTTGCAATAATGTTGAATGTTACATGCAACGCTTTCTAAACCCCGAAAATGTTAGAACATGTTACCGTTAAAAACATTTCCAATAGGTGTATTTTTAACTTTATATTACACAAAGTTAAAGTATAGTGGACAGATTTATTAATCTTATAGACGTACACATTACTCGTTAATGTGGAGTCCGAACGACAAGCATGGATGGAAGCATTAAGACCAAGATTACGAAGAAGTAAGTTCTTACCTTTAAAGCTTCAATGTTGTTGTCACTAACTTCTGATTGTTAAAGATTTGCATACTGGTGTTAAGTTTAGTAGTTATCGCGCATGAGTCTAAGATGTCTTCGAGTAACAGTTTCTCCTTGTAATAATTAAGTTTAACTTTAATTTATTTTTTTTTCGCGTAAAGTTAGGAGCACCAGCCAATTAAAGTGAGAAATTTTTAACAGATAAGATACAGGCTTGCGGAAATCACTCCTCAGTCCAAAGAAAAATTAAAAATATTTACGTCCTGCACTGGTGTGATTATGACAATAACAATGATCTGAAATTACTCCTGGTGATTTTTACTTATTTCCAATCCACGAACTGGATCTCAGTCCCTGGAGTGTTCTTTTTTCTTCTTTGGCATGCCTTTGTTTTGAAGTATGAATTCGTTATATTTTGTTCAATGTCCTCAACACTGTGTTCTCACTTGCTTTACAAGTGGAACACAAACAAATTATTTGAGATTTTTATTTGTATTTTTCAGTTCATGCACGACATGCAGAATCCATCCAACTTAGCAGTTTGGAACTTCAACAAGCTTTTGAAACTGTGCTGAAGGTAGTAAACGTTGTGATTTGTTTGTGTATATCACAATATATTATCGTTGAAGTAAGTCGGCAAGTTAAAAATATATTTTATTAGTCGGTGCAGATCAGTGACACGGCTTATGAATGGTAAAATTGATAGTCACCCTAAGTTCGATAATTCAACAAGTGTACCCACTACTTTCCTTAAGGACAATATGTTTCACTCTCTGAAGTTTTTATACAAATAGACTTGAAACATTCTTTTAAGTGTGTTAGGCCTTTTCCTGCTGCCTTCACCCTTAAAAAGACCCTTTTCAGGCAAAAAATATAATTAGCTTTCCAAAATTAAGTTGCAACCGGTGTCTAAAGAAAAGACCGAGATGGTTTGTGTTTGGTACCGTCGGGTAGCGCAATTCATCCTCTTTCTAAAGCGTGGGTGCCATTTTCATAATAACTAGTCCTCAGGAGTTTGGTGTTCCAACCGCAGATGAAGCGCTTTTTGTGTGGAGATCTACATGCTCTGTCATCTAAGGGTTCAGAATCTGCATTAAGAGTAAATGCTTTTTGATAAGAATATCAAAATTCTAACCAGGCTGGTCATTATTCTTATTTTTTTATTGTTCTAAACAATAGATCTATTGTTTTTAACCTAAAATCTCAGCCTGATATTCATATAAAGCATATTCTTATAAAAAGAAAAAACGTATATTTCACCAGAATAACGTCATATTAAACAGGTCTTCTCGAAATGTATGATACTAACTACATCTTCCCACTTTGAGAATGATTTATGTTTTTCATTTTTAGCTCCAGAGTTTGGGTGCTCGTTTTGGCGCACAGTTGCCTTCCCCATTTCTTGGACCAACTCGACCTATAAGTGTGGACTTCTCAAAGTTTGAAGCAGATGGTAAGATGCTTGACTTCTTATGTAAAAGACCTTCTTATATTTTAATTTCACCCTATTAAGAAGACCGTTGTTTACATTAGAAAATGGGCTCTTAGCCCATGAATAAAAAGAAATAAGTGAATGCAATTTAACCATATCGTTTGCGTGGTATTTTGCATCTAGATGTTATGAAACAAGTAGGTGAACTAAATAAAATAATAACTCCCTTAAATAATAACTCAATTAAAAAAATTAAAAACTGATAAGATAACATAACATTTTATTGCTTCGGTCAATTATATCAACGTATGGCGACCGTTTAATTATAACATTTTCTGTTCTATTTATTCCAATCCATATACAGTCACAACAGAAGATTCTCTTCAATGTTAACCTTTTCTTGTAATTGATAAAAAGCCAAATGTACTTCTTTGAAATGTACAACATTAAAATGTGAAGACATATGCTGATGACGTCAAAACTGGGAATTTGTTTGAATGGATTTTCCATTTTTTCTTCGTTTCTTCTTCTTCAGTGTTTAATTTTTCATGTGACTTATGTAGTGTTCTTTCTGTGTGTGTGTGTGTGTGTGTGTAAGATTGGGTGTGTCAGTGAATTTATTGAAACTATTTGTTAGTGATCTTTTTAAAAGAAATTAAACTTTTTTGTTCCAGTTAATTTTTATTACAAATGAGTGGGTGGGTGACATGTTGGTGGCGTGTAAGAAATTCTTTTTAGATTTCTTCCAAGTAAAACTGTTGCTGTTTGTTTCATTATTTCTGTGTGTTTTCTTTGTTTGTTCTCGTTGCCTTATTTTTGTTTTTGTTAGTTTTGTTTTGTTTGTTTGTTGTGTTTGTTTAAGTTTTTTTTTGTTTTTGTTTATTGGTATCATTGGTAAGTTGTTTATTTACAGTTTTAAATGTTTTTGACTGACTCTTTAAAAAAATTAGGGCTGAAGACGCTGGATTTTTTTTAAAATCAAACTTAGCGTGCCGATTAGCTATTTGTCTAAAGTGTTTTGAACTGAAAAAAGAACGTGCAAACATTATAAAGCAAAGAGCAGTTTTAATTCCATGAGAGTGAAAAAAAGAGTTGAAATCGAATTTGTTATACGTTTTTCTTTTTCTTTGAAGTGTAAAAAAGAAGACTTGCGCAAAACTGTAATAAAAAGCAGAAAATTTCGAACAGATGTCGAGGAGTAATTCGATTAGTCGACATTGCTTTCTGCTCATAACTCAGTTTTGTTTTGTAGGAGGGAGCTTTATTAGCAGATTGTGTTTTCTTTTTTTTAAATTTCAAACTTTCTGTTGTAAAAGACTTTTTTTGATACTTTTTTTATGTGCAGTGATATGTTCTTTAATTGCAATTAGTTGTTTAAAAACCTGAAGCATTATGGTAAGAAGTAATGAGTGCTCGATCTTGATGATGGATTTATTTATTTATTTTTATATCGTATTGGAATCGTTTTAACATAATCAAAACAATTTCAGCAAGTTTTAAACTTTTTTAAAGTATTTCTTGTGAAGAAATTTATAGCGTCTGTGAAACGCTTGGTTGCTTAGGGAAGAGAGGACATTATAAAAAAATTCCCGCTGCGCTAAAAGTCATTTTCTCGAGGACAAACCCGTTAAGCCTTGAGCCTAGGAGTTAAAAACATTTTAGGTTTAACACGACTTTGTATGTAGGAACATTAATAAAAGTTTAGCTTATGGGTGTGGCTACCTTTTAGTAGTTTTCGCGCGCTTGCTCAAAAAATAGGCCGTGCGCGCGAAAGTTAGTGCTGTTATTGCTTAAAAAACTGTAGCGCGAAATTCGAGGTTTTCGCTATTATATTCGAAATAATCGCATGTCCTCTCAACCCTCATTTCTTTTGATTTGTTTCAAATAAAATATATGAAAAATAATTCGCGCGCAAGATCAATGCGCGCGAAAATTAATATGAACAAGGAATTTCGAAGAACGTTATAAGGAATGCAACTGTAAGTGGCTTTTTAAGAAAAACTTCCAACTCGAATTTTTAGTGGATATTGGTACAAGAACTTTGTACCATGCTGTAGAAAATAATATGTGAATCTGAAATGATATTTTTGTGACTACCCGGATGTGAGGTGAAATTTACGGATGTCCAATATACACATCTCCAAGCCGACCTTTTCACACGTTTTTTATTTTTATTTTGCAAAGTTTTCTAAGAAAGGAGTAAGAATAATATATCGATGTTCAATTTAGTGGTAATTGCTTAGTTTAAAAAGCCTGTTTTCTCTATAGAGTATAAGACGTACTCACAAATGACAAAAATCGCAGGGAAAAGTGTGTATATTCGTAGAGCTCTAGTTTTGAAAGGAACAGATTTCATTGACATGTTCATGAAGAAAAGGTTTAAACAAAGAAAAAGTAAAAGTTGACAAGTTATCGTCAGATGATTTTTTATTATGATCTACAAAATATTGTCAAATACAAAATCGTGATAACTTAATTACTCGTAAGGGAAAGTCATAAAATGTAATTCTACGTCCGTTGAATGTTTCGCGAGCCGTGGAAGTGCTATTGTTCTGAAATAAAAGAAAAGTGAGTTAGAAGTCGTTAGGTAGAGTTTTATAACGATGCAACAAACGACAGATCGTGAAAAACGAACATTAATTATCGAAGTTCTCGAATAACACTGCTTTATTTTTTAAAAGCTGACTCGATTTCTGATTTTTATTTTTTTTTTATTTATTTTTGTTTGTTATATATGTTTTATTTATTTACTTTTGGATAAACTGATTTTTATGTTTTTATCCTTGTTTTGATTTACATTGCTTTCTCCTGAATACTTTTTAATATTTTTTTTTTTATGTAAAAAAATGTCAAGCCCTCCATTTTTATAAACAAAATGAGTCATTTTCCGATCAGTATAGAATCAGTTTGTATTGGAAAGGATTTTAAAATTTCTAGTAATATTTTTATTTTGTGTTCTGGTGTGTAACAAGCAGAAAAAAGATTTTTTAAGTTGCAGAGTTTTTTAGATGTAGCTCCTTTTAATGAGGCTACCGATGTTCGAAAGAGTTGAAGTGGTGTTCACTACTTTTTACGTATTTCTCTATCGGTTATTTTTGGCCGAACATTTAATTTGTTGACAATATACGTATTACACGCTTTTTTTTAATAATCAACACTTATAAGCAACACGAGGCTACAAATTTCATGAAATTTTAAGCAACTAGTAAGCCTCTTAAAATTAAATTTTAAACAACATTAACGACAAATTAACCACGGGCTTTGTAACATCTTTACATGCAAGGTTCGATTTAGATAAACAATATTTGAAATTCAGAATAGTCCTTTACACTTGTACCAGACTCTTAGCAGGAGAAAAAAAATCCGATATAAGCGAGATGGGAATGGGGTTAGAAATAATTTTTTACTTTACTTCGGATATTTAATCAACAAACGAAGATATAGCACAGCGAGGCTCGACGAAAAATTAACGTTGCTTGTGTCAAAAAAGCGTGTATACAACTAAAAAGAATTCCCATTGATTTAACTTCTTATTTTAAGTGAAACATAATAAACAAAAAAATGACCATGTCTAATAAACAAAAAGGAACATTCTCAAGAAGACAGAGCGTGCCGGTCACCGGTCCTACCACAAAGCAGTCTCGAGTGCCTGTACCTAAAAAGAGTATCGGCGAAACTAAACCCTGTGTTGACGGGGAAACTTCGTTATTTTCAATCCCTGTATTTTCTCCATCCAAAAGCCAGTCGATGAAATTTCCGAACGCACGGTCGTTAAGGTCACCGGGAGCACAAACAGAATGTCCAACAAAGACTAAGCTTAAAGTCTTTCGTCAAAGATCTATGGTGGAGAACTCGATGAACTTGTCACCACTTAACGTGTGTGACTCACCGAGACATCCTCCCTATCAATGTCATCGAAAGATGGATTTTATCAATATGACGTCTGCCGACGATGAGGATCTGATGGTGTCGGCCGACGCTTTTGTGACGCGTGCTGTGGCATCAAAAACCACAGCAACTTCGAAAACAAAAAGTTCAAAAACTTTAGGCATCTCTCATGATGCTCTGATGGAACAACTGAGTCACCATGCCAGTGCTTCTACGAACGGCAGAGAATGCGAATATATGGACATACACATGATTGAACAAACATCTATGATGAAGTACAGGCCAACTGATGTAACGAAACGGAATGCGCACGAGTTAGATTTGTGTATACGCGGGTACCATTCTACAAAAGACAGTATTGTATCAAGTAAACAGGCAATGCGTCGATTATCGCGTAATCTAACGCTTCCAATAAAAGCAGTACACGCGCTTGCTTCGCCCAAGAACCAAAGATGCTCAACGTTAGCAAGAAGGCCGTGTAACAGTGAAGGAAATACACCTATCAAGCCTATATACAGATCTGTTTCCGAAATAGAAGCGAAACAAACGCCCAAAAAACAAAAGATTTCTAGCTGTCATCAGACCAAGCTTTCCAGGCCACCAGATTATGTTCAAAAATTATACGGCACTTTACCTCGTGGCAAGACATCGAAAGACATGAACAAAAATAAAGTTTGTCAGAAGGGCTACGTGCGATCTTTAGACAGCACTCCGCGTAAATATTCATGTGGCGCGATTTCTTGTGAAACCCAAAACAGTGTTGAAATAGATACCACACCCTACGAAGTGTTTCCTTTCGATTCACCCAGAACTCAACGTCAAAAAAGTAAGTTTTTCAGTTTCTCGCCGAAACTGATAAAATCAGCGGGAAATTCACCTAAAAAGTCGCCGAAGCGTAGCATGTTACCGGAATTGATCTCCCCGAAAAAAAAATCTCCAAGAAAGTACAAGCAATATTTCGATCATGGTATGTATACTTTTTTAAACGTATATGTATTCTGGTGTGCGGTTGACACAAACGCCTTAGTTGAATCTGTAACTTTAAGGCACTTGAAATATAATGTTGCTGCTGATGTTGTTTGTTAATTTGTTTGTTTGTTTGTTTGTTGTTTGTTTGTTTGTTTGTCCTTTTCTTTTACTTGTGTTTTGATACTGTTGTCGCCAAAGTACCAATAAGGCTCCCAAACCATCACGTTACGGAGGTTAGAGGAACATCCTATCCTTGCCGCATTTTTTTATGAGAAAGCCGTTTAAAAGCCGATGTGTGAATGTTGGCTTTCATTTCTGTGTATTAAAATAAGACACGCGTTATCGATATCGGGTTTACGGATTTCTTGATAAGATGGAAGGAGAAATGTCATTAATTTCGATTTGTTTAAAAATCAGCGCATTCTGTGTTATGTGATGTCGAAACGTGATGTTTGGCGCCACAAATTGTTGTTTCGTTGGATCGAGCAAATAACATATTAATGCATGCTTTCTCAAGTCGAGCGATTTCAAAGGTTATCATCGAGCTTAATTGCGGCGGGATTTAACTTTTTATAAATTTATATTTTTATAAAGGTAATGCTCTGTGGCTTTTTTAGTTTTATATAGCCAGCACGTATGTTTTTCATAGATTGGTTTGTAGTGAAATAAACATAGCGTAAATGTTCTGTATTTGTTCAAAGAAAGTATACGGGAAAAAACTGGAACATAGATAATAACATTTTTTAAGGATTCATTCAAATTCGATCTGCAATATATCACATTGTAAGCGTTCACAAGAAGTGAGAAAAAGGTTTTAACTTTGCGTGATCGTTTGATCTGTAATGATAATTTTTTACACTTTAATCACATGTTTTTCCCAGTTTTAGTTTTAATCATTTATTTAAATTTTTCCCTGCGTGACCAGAAATTGTGAAAGTTTGATTTTCTTTTTTTAAAAGCCATAGATTGTGTGACCGAAATATGTTCACACTTTGACCGTTTGAAAAAAACTCATATTGAATGGAATCTAGATTCTCTGAATAGCTTTTTTAAAAAACATTTAGCGGTACATTCTAAAACAGGAAAACTTCGTATAAAGTTTTATTTTTTCAATGAAATAAAAGCACTGGCCTAGTTATCGTTCTGTTTTGAAAAATTGTTATTTTGTTAACTTTCCTCAAATAATTATTTTTTCGCAATAAAATAAATTTGCATGTTATAAGACTGGCTTATGTAATCAAATAACATTTGTAAATAAGATAAAAAATTTGGTAAAATGTTAGTAGAACTTCGTTGAAGATTTTATATTTGGTGTAGGGAACTTTATATATTTTTATTTTTCTGTCAGCTATATGCCGTCACATTTCACGACATTTGGAGAGACAAAGAACAGTTCACGTTTTCCTTCTAACACTAGAGGCTTACTTTACAAGTCATTTAATAATATTTTGGAACTGAGCACCCCTCCCCTCTTGTTAAGTGTCTTCGAAAATAAAGACCTTAAAATAAATTAAGACCGAAAATAAATACCTTAATCTGTGGTAAGTATAGTATATTGTGCTCGCCACCAGCCTCTTGTTCACGTGACGAAATGTATATATGATTTTACTTTAGAAAAGGAGTCGTTGACCGGTTACTTATTCATCAACATACTTCATGGAAAAGGCTTCTCGAAAAATTCAGGTGCGTAAAAATTTCAAAGTGAGCATTTCGCTCAGAATGTCATTTCTTCTTTTCCATTCTACGCCCATCTGCAAACAAGCAATTACGCAAAAGATAGCAATGGTGTTGTGCAATAGGCTTCCCTCTTTAGCAGCAAAGTAATGCAGGTGCCTGTTGTTTCTACTACGGAGTAAAGATTACTACGCAAATCGAAACCTTTTGCATTCTTGGCACCCCGTCCTTTCGGTGTTGTTTATCTTTGTTATTTTTCTATTTTTTTCTATTTGTTGTTATTTAGATACATATGTTGTTCTTGAAATTGACAGCTACGGACATTTCTTTAAAAAATCGAAAACAAAACCAGCGCGTGGTTCTGATCCGCAATGGGACGAGGTATACATTCTTACAAGTTTGCCCGTTTTATTGTTTTCGTAGTATGACAGGCTACTTTTTTATTTCACTGCACAGACCACAGACTAACTTTCGATTCTTTTCAGACGTTCGAATTCGAAATCGAAGCGTGTAACACGTTGCGACTCTCTTGTTACAACAAGCTGCGACTGATGGGCGACGATATCAGTGGTAAAGTTTGTATAAATGTAAGGAATTTGATTATCGTGAAAAATGTTGTTTTTATCAGACGGCATTCGGAAAAATGAAAACTGGATAAAATAATATGCGTGCACACAAAACTTTCTTAGCCCTTTCAAAATGCATTAAACTTTCTTAACTTTAAGTGTAATTTCTTTGTAGAATCTGTTTTTATGAGAAAGTTGTTTTAATACACCTTTACGATAATTCAATTGTACATGCGTTCTTACGCGTTTTTATGAGAGTTTGTTAGAGACGAAAGCGTGTTTTCTCCAGTTTTTTAACTTCCGTCGTATCAATTTCTTTCAAATTTTCAGGAAACGTTAAATAAGATACAACTTATGTGTACTTTTCATTAAAAACACAATGCGGCAAGAAAAGTTATCACGAAAAAACGTGTTTTCTCCTTAATAAACTCTTATAAAAGTGTGATGTTTACCTCCTCCGATCGCAAAATAAGTTGCGATATAGTGTTAGTTTTCCTGAATTATCGTAAAGGTGTACTAAACAAAAAATACGTAAAGAAAATGGGTGGGTGGATCAGTGGTGTATTATTACGTTTATCGTTGGCATTAAGCGTTATAATTTTTATTGAACTTATATGAAAGTAATACTCGGTTACAAATGGTGGTGGAGATTTTATAGGATTGGAAGGAACAGATGGTATTGAAATATTTTTGTCATTCTAGTCTATTAAATGAATTCAGGTTGACATGACGTTATTTGTTGTTTTATAAGAAACATACTTTTTAGCACAACCTGATCAAAAGGAAATTTTCTGAACATTTATGGAGTCAGAGCCTGTTTTATTCCTTTTATATTTTTTTCAGAGAGACATGTTATCAATCAATATACGTTTTCAATTTTCTCGATATTTTGCGAGTTAGCAGTTGAGAATACCTATAGATGAGTTCCCGCGTGACGTTATTTGTTTACTTTTCAGCGGTAAACGCTTTGACTCTGGCAAAAAGAGGGTTTGGTAAAAAGAGGTCTTTTCCTGTGGGTTTCTTCTCACGGAAATATCGTTTGAGGTTTTAAATTATTATTAAGTGTAGATTGACGCCTTCTGATTTATTTGAATTCATTTAAAGTCCCAACAATGCCTTCCCTAGCGCCTCCATCTTTTCCCTGTCACGCAGATGCCGGAGCCGAAAAAGTTGCCGCAAAAATGTTAAAAAAATTCATCTATAATCTCAGCCTGTTGTTTCTTATATAAAACATTTGTAATAATGTCTCAAGATTCTTATAAAGTAGGTGTGTAGAATTACAAGGCATCGTTAACTTATATAAAAAGGTTATAAAAGATTTGTGAAACTAATATTAGTTGACAATACAAAAACTTTAGCAAACACTTATTCTATTTTAGCTCACCCGTGAAAATCTTGTGGATGGAAAAAACCGTTCGTTGAATGTATCTCTGGATCGTGGACAGGCTTCCATGAATATATCTTTAAGTTTCTCCACGTCAATGGATGGGATCAAGAAATGTCCGTCGTTCAGAGAAAATGGCGTGTTTGGAGTGCCCATATTAGCTGTGTGCAAGTATGCTTCGCTTACCAATTATATTAAATCTTTTTCTATTTTATTGTGATTTATTTATTTATTTTAATTTATTTTTTGGTTTTACTTTTAGGCGCGAAAAGAACTCTATTCCAGTTGTTGTTATAAGTTGCATCAAAGAAATCGAGAAAAGAGGTAAACAAATGGATTTTTAAACACAAAGCAAATAATCGTTGGACCTAGGTCGGTTTGTTAAAGTCCACAACTGTTATAGAGGTCGTTAAAAATTCTCTACAATGTTTTTCTTTTCTACAAGGTCCAACGTTTTTTGTTTCGTCAGTAAGAAATATAGCTTTATACGTAATTTGTTTCTAGGTATGGATGAAGTGGGAATATATCGCTTGTCTGGTATAGCATCAGAAATACAAAATCTAAAGAAGCTTTTTAACGAAAGTACGTTCTTAAAATCGTTTTACTTTTAAAGGGGTTGTCTCAGTTTGTGTTTATACAGTTCACGTTTATTACTTATCGTCTATTATTTTGAAAATGCGCGGGCTTTTTTATATAGTACTTACATAGTTTTTGAATTAGCTTTCTTTTCTTTTTTTTGTTTGTTTGAATTTTAAGACGATTGGGTATAAATTAATAAAGGGATATTTTATAGAGAACACTATACACGACTTTTTCACTATTTCAGGAACCCAAAATGCAGTGCTGGCACTGTCCGACACGGACATCCACGCAGTAGCAGGTCTTCTGAAGTTATATTTTCGTGAGTTACCACAGTCCCTCTTCACCAGCAAACTGTATCATAAATTCGTTGAAGGGCTCAGTAAGTTATTTTTGTTGTTAAATAACACAAACCAAGGAGTAAAATTACTAGGCGAAAATTTTTTTTGAAGCTAACGCGTTCAGGAAGACTGAAATATAGCTATTTACGTAGTTAATGAAGAAGCTCATTTATTTAAAAAACAGAGGGTACGGTACGCCCCTATTCCCTATGTTGTCTGACCTTCCTAACAAGTCACATGCGGCAACAGCAGGCGCACTCCTACAATAATATGTGCCGGTGGAGGATTCTGAGACTTGTGACACTTAAACACCTTGTGGTTTCCTTCTTAAAAGGGCGTGCAGTGCAATATGATTTTTCCAGTTTCACACATGCTTTTGTATTATAAACATGCTGCCTCTTCTTTGTTCTAGGCATCACAGATGCAGAAGAGAAAGAACTGTACATGTGCGATGTGGTACAAGAACTTCCAAAAGTCAATCGCATGACTGCGTTATATTTATTTGGACATCTACGGAGGTGTGTTGTTGTTCTCTGTCCACCTTTACTCTTGGTCGTTCTCCTTGCTTCATCACGTGAAGTTTCCTTCTCGTTGCATCTACTAGGCTTTAAATGTGTTTCGTGTAAAATAAGAGGCGTGTAAAGCGTGTCGTTTGAGGCAGATTTTAAGTCAACGTCATCCACAGAAGTTCTTGAAAAAAGTCTAGAGTATAGAAAAGAATTTTCTTATTAGCTATGCTTGTGAATCTATCTTATTTCCTTATTTACAGGGTTGCTCTACAAGAAAGTCAGAACAAAATGGGCCTCAACAATCTTGCCACAGTGTTCGGGCCGACTGTACTACGACCGCCGTCCTCGTCTAGTGTCGACAAGGAAAACGAGAGAAGTTCGTGTAATGTAGGAACGTTCGACATCGGTGCTTTAGATGTTATGTCCCAAGTTGGGATATTCAGATACTTTTTGACTTTAAAAGATAACCCTCGCACAAAGTTGCCGGAGGATGATTTAGAACTTTGGCGACGGTTGGATCCTGAGAAAGCGTTAAAACTAGAAGAAAAACTCATGGTCGGTGCGGAGGAGTACTTGATTTAGATTCGGTTGCCTCGTTGTTCTAATTAATCGAGAATGTCTGTCTGTGAAGTCAACCGTGATATTTGCACCAATTCCGACGAACAAGCAAGCCTCGGTTACCCCGAAATATTATGTTAAATATGTACAAGTTAGCGAGACATTTTACTGTTGATACAAACGACAAAATACAAATCAAGTAGCGGTTGACTTCTACCCAAAGGAATTTTAACCCTCGAGTGTATTCTTAGTTATGACAACAGGTGTCCATGGTAGCGCTGTATATTATCTTTACATTGGTGCCTAGTAACTAACTTACCGTAACTGATATCTTGTATTTTACAGTTTTACCATTTTATAAATGTATCTTGGTTTTACATTTTGGTTTGCTGGCCAAGTCATTTCATAAGCAAAGTGGACTTTTATAACTTTTATGTACTGCACTATCAACCAATTGACGCTTTCTTTCTCTCTCTCTTATATTTTGTTAACTTTTGAATAAATTATTTTTTATGGTGATTTAATTTTTGTGGTATTTATGTGTAACATACATTATTTTTTTATTTTTTAACAACTATTTTACTTGGTCACAATTTGTTAAATTTTTAAGTCTCAATATACAGTGCTCTTTTCTGAGCTTTTGTCGTTATGTTTTTCTCTTGTGTAATCCTTTCTGATTTTGTTTTCTGAAGAAAGATTTTCAACTTTATTTTCAATAAATGCACTGTATATACGTGGTAGAGTAAAGAAACGTGAAACTGAGTAACATTGTGTTTCTGTAGAAGCAGCGTTTGTTGTTGTTGTTTTTTAAATGATCGTTTATACAATGCACTTCTTAACTGCACGTTTTTTTGTAAAGGAACAGTTGTATATGAACACGAGAACAAAATAAGAACAGCTTTAGGCTCAAATTATTATTTTCATAACTAAGAACAGCCTGAGTCTTAATTTTGTCATATAATAAGAACAATTCAGTGTGCAAATTATCTTCCATGAAACAAAAAACACCTGTTTCCATATAAAAAAATCCAAAAATAAGAATAAATTGAATTATAAAGTTGTGTTCTTATTATGAAAAACGAAATAACAACAAAGAGGCCTGGAAAACGCTCGAACAATAAGATCTTCAAGTCAGATTTTACTGCTCCTTATAAAAAAGTGAGAACTCTGAGGAGTGCAGTGTCGATTAGAATCAAAAGGAATGGAATTTGTTGATGAAATTTGCTGCCAATTTCAAGGAACATCAGAAATAATTTTGAAGAGTTTTTTACAATTGAATTTGTTATTGCGTCGTGTATAGAGATTGTCCGAGATTGTCAGAAAAAAGAAAAAAAAACAGGGGACGCAGCTGAAGCCGGTCTTCCAAGAGAACAGCACGACCTGTTGGTCGAAATGTTAAAGAATTAGGTTTGAATCCAACGTTAAAACTAACAATAAGACAAGCGACTTGTTTCATGTTAAAAGATATTTGTCTTTCTCAACAGCGTAATGAAAAAAAACTTGTTCTGGTGACGAGAATGTGGAATCCAGAATAAAGGCTTTTTCATTGCTCCTAAAGTACGCCCCTGCGAAACATGCGGCGTACATTGAAAGCGGTATTTATCAGGGGTGCAGCGTTTACAAGGCGTTTATGGCCTGGCAACCCGCCATGATTTCGTTTTCGATTTCAACATTGGTCTAAAGCTGACTACATAATAATGGAATTCACAAAAAATCCTTATTCATTTAATCTATTTCTGTTTGAGATAAAATGTATATTCATTAAGAAATTAGGCTATAGTTAGCTAAGAGCACAATTTTGTGTTGTAGGTTATAATAAAAGAAGGACCCTACTTTGACAATGTGAAATTCCCTTTTTCCTAAACGTGGGTTTTTGTTGTATACTTGCTAGCTATTACTAGACTATCAAGGCTATCATTATATACGAAGCTTTAGGATTTTTTTTTTGTACTGGTCAAATATAAGCAAAAGAAATTAAAGTCTTTAGTGCTATTCTTGGTGCTAAATTAGCTTTAAAAAACTTGATTTCCATGAGAAACAAAATTATTCAGATAATTTGAAATTGTGAGTAGCTACAAAAACCTTTTTTTTAGAATGGATTGCATATGTTTACAAAATTCTGCATATGCACGCGCATCCAGACAGGCAAGAAAAGAAAGAAAGCACTGGAATTGTTTTTTTCCTGATTGTTATCTTCTCTGTTTAAGAGCAGACTTCACCAATTTTAGCGTCATTCTTTATTTTCACTCAATATCTTAGATCATTGTGGTCTGTTGTTTATACTTTTTCCTTGGGTGTTCCATCGTTTTGATGCAAAATCAAAACATTATATTACAAAGCAACTCTTCCATTAAAAACAAATTAAACGGTTATTTCTAGCATATACTTTCCTTACAAACAAACACTGGATGATTGAGGTCTGACTGGCTTGAAACTTACAGAGAAGTATTTCACTTCTAAAAAGTAAAAATTATTCCTGCAAAAAAAATTGTTAGACACAAAGTCAAAACGTACAAAACTGTTCATTTCCAGGTTCATTTTGCAAGTGAATTTACTGTCAAATTTTGAATGAGATAGTTTTTTAATTTTTTGGCAAAGATATAAACACTCCAGACTCAATTGAATTTGTCTGTACAACCACTCTATTATTTGTACCACATTAGTATTATAATATGAAATAAAGGTGGGCCTTTCTAGAGATAGTATTATCAGAAATAAGCCTTTTTTTTCCAATGTGCTAAAAAAGATTTTTATTCATATACAATTTTCAACAAAAGAAAACTGAACAAGTTTTTAAAAAACTCAGAATTATGATGCGTAGAGTATAAAAACATAAATCTTTTTTGCACAAATCTGTTCCAATTTTTATTCCAAATTATAAAAAAATATATAATGTATTTAAAACTATGTGGTGAAATGTTAAAGAATGTATGTATGATACAAACTTGATAGAAATATACAGCTATGAGCATGTTAGCGTATTTTTTAACGGTAAGCTTTAAATATATATTTTTTTGTTCTTAACATGTTGTATCTTTTTAATAATTGAAAGGTCTAAAGCATGAGAAGGTCAGCTGCACCATCGGTAAAAACAGAACAGAAAAGAGCAAAGTTCAGCACTCCTTTTAAAGAAAATGTTATAAAAGAGGAATCAAAAAAAACTAATAATAATCTTGCTAGTAAATTTGGACTTGACTTGTCACATGAATCCGGTATTTGTCACAGTGCCCAGTTGAAAGGTAGAGACATGGCAACCAGGTCTATAGTTGAAATAGTTCAATCAAATAGTACAAAACCAAAACATACTTTTCAAAATCCTACCAGAGAGAACTTATTAAATCCAAAAGGCAATTCTTCTAATGTTGCAGCAAACAATTCACAACATGAAATTTTGGATGAATTTTATTTTTCAGTTGTTTGGTAAGCGATGTATTAATTTATATATATATTTAAATTTTTATTTATTTGGAACTACTTTACAAAAGGAAATTAAAGTTTTACAGGTGCTTTTAAATTTAGCATGTTAATTAAGTGGACATAAATCTCTTACTGGTGTAAACTTAGACATAAATCTTAGGCCAATTTTAGACGCATGTTGTCTGAAAATTGATTTAATTGACTGTTTCGGAAACACCTTTGTACTTTCCACAAATTTGGATGCATTATCACACAAAACAGTTTTAAGCACCAGACGCATTACCACACCAAAGAATTTAAAGTTGCATTGTCGTCTGAAAATCGATTAAAGAATTTTAAGTCGCATTAAAGGCCATTAGGCAGGGTTGTTCTGGGGTATTACCAACACTTTAATCTGTATGTTTAATGCTTATATCAGATGGGGTAACAAATGTGCAAGACTTAGAATGTTTTTGTTCGTCATCCTAACATTTTAGCGTGTCACATTGTATCTTTTTATCATTTCATCCTAAGACAAAAACGAATAAAATTAAAAATTAAAATATGAATGAAAAGTTAGTTGAGAGCTTTTTTGTTATGAATTGTGAAATATATGCTAATTCAAATGCTGTAAAAGGTTGAATGATATTTTTTTAATACAGTGTCCACTCAGAAATGCCAGGAATTTTAAAAAAATAGGTAAACTGCCAGGAGAATGGCAGGAAAAAGTGAAGGAAAAGTGAAGAAAATGCCAGTAATGTCAAGAAAATAAAGAGTTAATATTGAGTGCACACCCTGTAATAGCATATTCTCTGTAAAAAGTCCAAATTTCAATTAATATATCAATGTATTATTTAATATGGAGTTTTACTGTAAGTCTTGTGTTTATTTCGTGTAAATTTGAGTGACAGTCTTAAGATGTTCCTGTACAAAGAAATCTTATCAAACAAAAACTCAAAAATGTAAGCCTTTGTTTTCACAATGATTTTTCTCACCTAAAATTACGAAGTTCAATTATCTGAGAACAGTTTTTTTCGAAATGTGTCAGGTAACACACTTATGCTACCTTATGGCAAGATAAATACAAATGCTTGTAAACCTAGAAATCTCACTTGAAAAACATAAAAAGTAACTATACCAGATTGTCTCACATTGTAGAACACTAAAATTTGAAGTAAGAATTTTGAGATATTTACTTTTCTCCAAAAAAGTTTTAAAAGAAGGAAAAAATGAAGTAAATGGCGCACTTCTTTGAACACGTTCTTATCTAGACATAGGACTATTTCTTGCTTTATAACAATGACCAATGTTTGTTTGGTGGTTGTCCTATAAACCTTGAAATAAAACTAGGTGACCTTTTGAAAACCTTTGTTATACCATTCCCTGAAAAAAAACTAGAAATGTTAAAGTAACTTTGGTGTGTGTTTGACAGTAACATTTTAGGGACATTTTTTAATCCAGTTTGGTTGAACCAAAGAATTTTCCTTTTATTTGTACTCAAAATCTTAAAATATGGCAAAAGTTATAGCAAACTTGAAAAAAAAACCAAAAAAAAAACAGAGAAAACCACCTAAAAAGTAGAGTTTTCATTTACAGTTTCTTTTTTAGTTTCCTGGAAAAAGATTTTTTTCAGATCCAGATTCAGATTCATAGCCTCATTTGCTACACATGGCACCATTAGCCTCTTTTGTACAGTGTAGGATCTATTCATATACAACATATATTTTTGAAGATATTATTTCGGTTTGTCTGTTCAGTATATATTCATATTACTGTGGAAAGTTTATTATTTCTTGAACATAATAGCATGTTCAAGAAATGATAAATTTTCTGCAGTAACATATATTTTGCACAGCAGACTAATTTCTTTGAGTGTGTTTTCTAAATGTGATGTCATTTTTGTTTTAGGTGTAAAGTGTCTACAAAAAAGGTAATTCTTTCGTCAACATAATCAATTTTTAATGTTCATGACAATGTTTTGCTCAATATGTTGCATAAATACCACATATATACATTATTGAAGGGAAGAAAATTTGGCAGGATTTGATTGGTAGATGATTAAAGCTCTTCTTTAAAGAAAAATGCAATTTGTTTTTTAAATCCAGAATTAGTTTTTAAAAAAGAAAAGTACTAATTGCCAAATACAAAATTCCAAAATTTCGTATATTAAGATTCTATTTTCTTTCTTTCCCACCCAAATTTCTTCCCTTAAAATTTGGTGTTTACTGCTTTATTTCATTTCAATAATGTTTTTATTTTATTTATAAGTGTGTTATTAGTTCACTTATCCTCTGAGTGAGTTAATTTTTTAAGGTTAAAAGAGTAGAGGTGTTAAATATAAAACTTGTTATTTTTTTCAGCATAAGAAGTGGGAAGGTGATGGTAGGTGCTGTTAATATTCCAACTTTTATGTGTGCTTGTTGGTAATTTTTATGCTCTGGCCCAAGACCTGTTTTGGACTTTGTGGAAATGATTTTGGCTGATCGATATACCAATATAGGCATCTAAACTCATGCACCCAAATAATAGATGTGACTTAAACTTAATGTCTTTAAAAGAGAGCAGTAAGCTGCCTTTTTTTCCAAATTTAAGGTAAATATTGGATTAATAGTTTGCAGTTCTGCATAACACTAGAATAACAGGGCTAGAATTGCTGAGACCCCTTAAAATTTTTCTCCGGCACTGGATGTCCCACAAAAAAATTGTCAATGCTGATGGAGAAAGTCATGCTTCAAAATTGCCACTTTGCATTTCGTTTCTTTTGTTTCTGTCTAATTATGAGGCTGATGCAAGGTTTTGTTAAAGCATCATTTTTTAACCGTTTTGTCTCAGGCTCATACCTATCACAAATATGTAAAGTATATCAGTGAATTAAGAACAGTGTAAATATCTGAACACTTTAGTTACCTCACTTGACTGATAATGCCTTGTTAATACAGACAGACTGCTATAAAATCCCACCTTAAACCAATTTTCCCCTGCTGCAGAAATCAATTATTTTTTCATGTAAAGGAAATCTATGAAATTTAGACTGTCACATATGTTTGAGCTTTAAAAAGAGAGAAACGGGAAAATTTAAATTCAGAACGGCAGACTATTTTAACAAACAAATTTGACTATTTAAATATTGGATTAAAGTGGCAAAATATGCACCACTGGACTAATTGCCGCCCCATAAGGGCGGCTCTTAGTCCAGAATAAAAAGATTTTTTTTTGTGCTACTTGATTTCGTGTAAACAAACTACTTAAGTAGTACAGCTTCGAAGCAGCACAAACTTTAAAATAAACTAATAGAACCTAAGAAAAATTTAATTGTGAAGCTGTACTTAAAAGCCAGGTTTGGGCAATCAAACTCATGGCGGCGACCATACCATAGAAAGGTTTGAGTGAGTATCACTGTGTAACTGACACTGATGCGATGATGACAGTGATCTGGAAGAATCTTTTAATGATGACAACTTTGTACATTCTTGCATTACATAGCTGTGAAAAATACTTTGTTGATAATGTTGATAGCTAGCTAGATCAATTTCCATGCTGGACTCATCATTTGAACACTGCTTAAAAAGCCTACAGTCTGGAGGTAGCTAGCTATATGTCTATGTAATGTAAGTAGCTGCAGTATTTTAATTGTTTGACTTTATGTAAAGTTCTGTAAAGTCCTGTAAAGTAGTCACCCCTGAAATTCAGCTGTGCAAAAATAATGTGTAAGTTTGGATTTGGGAAAGAGAGAGCACTCGCATTTTTCCAAACGTCCAATTGACGTTCGGCTAAACTTCAGAAAATGTATACAAAAAAATTTAATAAAATATAAACTGCAACACAGTTACGCACTTACTCACTGAGTCCACTTGGAAATTCGCATAATTTGTGTGTAGCTAGAAGTGCGTATTTGCGTTTGCAGCTTTTATATGATTTAAACTCACACATAAAAACTCATCATTGTAGAGTACAGTTCTATTGCTGTAGATAGGACAAAAGTTACAAAACATTTGTATATAGTAATAGCTGAAAATATATACAAGCATGAAATGAAAGTAGAACACATATATAATATAAGCAACAACAAAGCCAAGGTAATAACACATCTCTATATAATATTAATAAGCGTGAACAAAATATATATATACATAGCATAGCTCACAACGTAAAATATGTGAAAACATAGAGGTATATATAATAGCAGCAGGGAGGGAGGAGGAAGAAAAACTGCTAGAACTGAAAAGGAAAACCATGAGGCAACTGCAGCTTAAATACTAGCAAGACTGCTGACCAAAATATATGCTGCTGACCAGAAAAGGCACATAGGTAAATGGTGAACTAACTATGGGCAATACAAACCAGAGTACTGTAGGAAGAAGATCTATATATGTGTGCATTTAAACACTCATAAATATATATTTATGAGTCACAACCAAGATTTTTCTGCACAAATTTTACAGTTGCTCCTGGCATTCTTCACGAAACCACCCACCCACCATGACAAACGTCCATTTAGCTTTGCAGCAACAAAGGTTTATCAGCTCTTTCACAGAAAGTAATGTAGCTAGCATGCTCAAAGAAAAAAGAGGCGGAGAGGTAGGGTAAAAGCGTATCAAAGTGTACAAGGAAAAGGGGATCTTCGAAGGGCTTACATATCTATATACGCTTTAAAAAATTATTGCGGTTTTTTTAGGTATCCTTTCTGCAAAAAGTGTGTGGTTATATCAACTTTAACACCTTAGACCTGCCACAGTTACCAATTGTCCTTTTTTCAAGTAACGTGTTATAATTAATAGTCATTAAGTTGATTTTTCAGGGAGGGTGATCTGAAACTCTGGAAAGGGGTAAGTCGAAAGCAAAGCATACAATGGAGTATAAGATTGACGATTTATAATATGTACGCATTTTTGAATAGACCCATTATATAGTTGTTGACAAATGATTTTTGTCTGCTTTACCCGCATGTGACTGGTTAATCCTTAAACTATAACTTCATTTTTGGATTGCTTATTTGATCAATTAAATATTTTTTTGGAGTCAAAATTTAATGGAGATCCTAACTGGAAATATAAAGGACGTACTTGTGAATGATTAAAGGAAAATTCCTTCTGATACGTTACAACCAGTAAACCACAAGGTTTTTTGGCTTAAAGTTGCAGAAAAACTTGCCACCATAACATGAACTGATGCATATATCTATAGATTTTGCTTTTGCAGATTTTATAGATTATGCCTTTAAATTTTTTAAGCTATAAATTTGATTTAAAAATATTAAAGCAGCAGGTCTATAGTAGACCTGCAGCTTTTATATTTTTAAAGTAATCGTTGGCCTGATTTTTTTCTATATTTTTATGCTGTATGATATATACTTTTACATTTTTTATGCGTGTGTCTGAAAAAAGTGTTATTTGTCCTAAAATCTTATTTTTTGATTGGGATTTTTTAATTCCTTTTTTAAATAAATATTTATAAAGTTTTATTTTAAATGCTTCACAGACTGCATTTTAAACATTTTGAAAGTATCAATTTGTGCATGCAAAACAGTATAAATATAATCCAATTTATAGTGAGGTAGAATGTAGCAAGAAATTCAGCCATATATCACTGTATATAATACTGTGCAAAATAATTCTTTAAAAAACTTCACTGGAAATATTTTGTTATTCTTTCCGGATCCTAATAGTTATAGACTGTTTGCTGCTCTTGAAAAAATCCACTAGAAACAAAATCGAATGTGCATGTAACTTGCAGATTTAAACCTAACATAGAAGCTTGCGGAGGTAGAATGTTCACACGTGATTAGATAAAACGCACTGAGTATCCTTTCATTGTGCACTTCGCGTGTTGGTGCAACCTCGTCCCCAGGGTTTATAAAAAGAGAACCAGCCCTGGGGTCAAGGTTGGTGTTGGGGCTAATCACCGCTTTGGAAAATAAGGGGTGCATATGTATCAGATTTGAAAGAGCAACTGTCGTATCATGGTAAACAAGGCGGCAAGTAGTTGCAACTATATACTAGTAAACATAAATTCTACTGCAACAAAATAATAGCCTTGTGTTAACCCAGCACAATTATTTTTTCTCCTTACGGATTTGATTCACAAAAAGAAATTATATCGAAGATCAGCATTATGTTTAAGAATCTATCATACTTTTTACATACTTTTTAAATGATTACAAAAACTTCTAAAAATTTAATAGTACAGAATACGTTTTAAGTTGCATCTTATATTTTCCTCCCCACTGTTTTAGGTTTGCTGATTACGAGAGGCAAAAGTGTTGTTTTAAAAGATATGGAGGGAAAAGAGTGTGTATATGTTATCTATTTGTTTTTTATTTCAATTATAAATTCCATTTCAATTACAAACATTTATCACAAATGTAAAATTTTGGGCGTGGTTTTTATTAGAGGTCAGTGTTGATTTTTTTTTAACACAGATCAACATTTTTGATAATCCGAAGATAAAAAGTTTATACATGATGGGCAATGCCCCAATTTGCAAAATACTGCACAGAATTTACAGTAATTCGATGTTTATTTTGCCAAAAGTTAATCTTTTAAATTATTAAATCTGTATACGTTTTTATTAGATAGCATGTTTTCTTCATTTTCTAGAATAGCCAAAGGGTCAGGATATAAAACGTCAGACCTCACTGAACTTGATGATGGTAGCACATTAATAGTGTGTGGAAAAGAAATAGAAGTATGAGTTTTTAATATAAATATTACACTCCTTTTAAATCAACTTTCTCTTTGATTTAAAGTCAAGCTGTTAGCCTAATTAAAGTTAATGAAACTGTATACGTTATAAGAAGAAGAAGTCAAGGCACTTTTAAGTAGCACCCTATTTACATTACTGAACTTGTCGATTTTTTTTCCTCCTTATGTCAAGTTTAAAACGAATAGAATTTAGCTGTCCACCGAGATTTCTTGCGTGTTTCTACTTTACTGAACGAAAACGGATGCATTGATTAACACCAATGTAACAACCAAAACAAGAAAAGAATAAACATCTTTAAAATTATTAATTGAAACATCTCTATAAACACTATAGAAAACTGAAATCGGGGCATTTAATATAAAAAAAAATTTGTTGATTATGCATTACTATAAAAAATTTGAAGGTTAAACTAAAACTAATGAAGAAATACAAAGCACTGAGAATGTATAAGGTAACGTTATCACATTATATCTGGGACCTCTCTTCAACTTCACATGGAATGACCCTTGTGTATGTCACAATTACATTTTTTAACTTATAATGTTCCTAATCTTGCCAGTAGCATATATTTTTTTCCAATTAGGTACAGGGAAAAGTCGATAAAGCTGATTACCAATCTGAAAAATGTTTTTCTGAAGTAGGCGACAGGACAGCGGACTCACATTTCAAAGTGCAACGAAGATTTAAAGGTTGATGAATTATGTTGCTTAATTGTGCTTTTACTTTTGAATATAAGGTTTAGATATCCTTAGCACTTTAAGTAGCCTCTTGTCATTGTACATAACACTCTGTGTCAGGATTTTGTAATTATTCTTATTCTTATTCTTGAAGACAAGTTAAAATGTCAATGACGTTGAGGAGGAGTTTGATTGATACATTGATTCAAAGTTTTTTAAAGTAGTTGGAAACATGTCGATTTTGTATCAAAGCAAAATTCAATATCATTTAGGAGAAATCAAACCTTTCACACCGCATCAACAAAGTTTTACAGCAAAGGTGTGATAATTTTCCATTTCTGCTTATAAGAATTATAAGAATTATGATTCTTGATGGACAGATTAATTGGAGCCCTGATGTTTAATGGACGCTTAGTATTTGTATATATTATACACACTTTTTTATAAAAATACTTAAATTCTCAGGCTAGTCATTATTGTTATTTTTCCTATGTTTTAAACAATAGACCTTTTGCTTTTAACATAGAATCCCAGTCTGATATTCTTATAAATTCTTATACATTACAGATTTTATCATTTGTTTTTAAGTGAATTTTCTTTGGAGAGAAAAAAAAACATTTCTTTCTCTTCTTTTAAAAACTGTATAAAATCCTTACATGCATTAACTATTTGCTTTGAAACCAGACTTATTGGGTCCCGAAAGAGTATAGGCTAAGCATGATTCTTCACATCTTTTTAATTTTAAAGGTTTTTGAGACTAATGTTTCTTAAAAGAGGATTTTTTTATAGAAAAAAACATGGCTTGTTTTTTTTACCTCAAAGTTTCTCTAATGTTGTTATATTTACATCTGGTGTGAATAGTTATATTGTTTCTTTTTTGTAAGAAAAAAGCTGTTGCAAAACCTAGACATGATCCGAGCAAAGTTGGTGCATTAGTTATGCCTCGCCCACCATTACAAAGTCAGGTAAGAATGTCTAATCGCTTCATATCTAGTAATTGTCCTTTTTCGAACTTTTATAAATAATTACCAGTCATAGATTTCCTTGTTTCATATCTTAAAGACAAGGCATTTTACAGGGCAATATTTTAGGCTAGTGAAATCAATTTTTTTCAGTTTTTTCCAGCGTATTTTTTCAGGTTAGTTTTTTTATCAACATTCAAGTATATGTTGCGAAAATATACAATTTTTTGCCTGAGTATTAGTTGCAAAAAAAACTTCTTTCTGTCCATACAGCTTCATATTTCAAATCCTTTCCATGAACTTATATCTGGTTTGAAATCAGATGTAGAAATCAGTTGTACACTAAGAAACAAATGTCATAACTGGTAGAAGGCGATACCATACATTTGCTTTGAATACACTATGTTTTTTTATTTCTTAGTGCAATGTGGTAGATGTTGTTGTCGATCCTTTTATTTCATATTACCTACGCCCACATCAGAGAGAAGGTGTCACATTCCTGTACACTTGTGTGATGGGCTTCAAAAATACTATTGGCCATGGTGCCCTTTTAGCGTACGTGAAGACTGAAGTATAAGTGATGCACATTATAATACTTTTCTGTCAATTTGTAAATTTACTTTTTTTGCTTTAACATCTTACTTGTTTTAGAATTGGAACTGATATTATCTATAATCTGAGCCTCTTTTTTCTTATAAAAAAACTTCGTAATTTCTAACATTATTCTTGAAAACGAAATATAGATGTTTTTACCATGCCAGAAGGATATTATGAAATATACATTTTATGTTTTTAGAGACGAGATGGGGCTAGGAAAAACGTTGCAATGCATAGCTCTTGTATGGTGAGTTTTCTTTATTGTTGTTGTTGTTATTTTTGTTGTTGTTTTTGTTGTGTTTATTGTTGTTTTAGATTGTTTTTTTTTTTTTGCTGTTCATGTTATTATTATTGTCGGATTTCATTTGAGATTACTGAGTTTTTTGGTATATATAATGGACGCAGTTAAGAAAACAAATAATTAGGATTTATATGCTAAAAGGTATTCATACACCGTCTGGGATAAATTGTGGTAAGCGCTATGTCATCCATTTAACTTTTCACCAGCGTACTATACACTGTTAGTTTTATCTAGATATTGTTAGACATTTTAATCTCATAGGACGCTGCTAAAACAAGGGCCCTACAATGGAGTTCCTGTAGTTAAGAAAATCGTCATTGTAACTCCAGGAAGTTTAGTCAAGGTATAAAAGGTGTTTTAGTAATCTTAACAGTTCTATAACTTCTATAGTGTGTCAATGTAATCAAGACATTCATTGTTAAACACAGAAGTGTAATTTCCTTTTGTATGTTTAGATGTTTCACTCTTATATGAATTTAGAACTGGTGTAAGGAATTTATCAAATGGTTAGGCAGCGAGCGAATCTTACCATTCGCAGTTGATAGTAGCAACAGAGTAGATGTAAGTATTAAGGAGTCATTCTTTCTGTCTCGTTACCCATACTCGCATTTAGTTATAGCTTGCATTAAAATGTTCTGAATTATATGCTACCTAACTTGAGGGGATGAATTTGATAACACTAATAAAAAATAACAACAAAGGTTAGTTTTTTATAAATAAAAAAATTGCGCAACTTGAATACTATTTTGACAGGTAGGCAAAAGAAGGGTGGCAGGTGGAAGCAACAATATTGCAATATAGATAGTTACAAAATACGAAGGTTAAATCCATTCTATATTTTAGGAATTTCTGCTGCGTCCCAAATCTCCTGTCCTAATTATCAGTTATGAAATGTTTCTGCGTTGTATAGACGATATTCGCAAAATAAAATTTGATATGATCATATGCGACGAAGCTCATAGATTGAAAAACGCTGCTGTTAAAACGGCTACAGCTGTATCAAGTTTAGCAGTAACGAAAAGGGTTTTGTTGACTGGCACTCCTATACAAAACAACTTACAAGAATTTTATGCACTCGCTGAGATGGCAAATCCAGGAATTTTAGGTAGCAATATCTGTTATGTTCGTTTTTTCAAACAATAATATCTTTGCAAAAAAGGTCTTGCCCTAAATAATCTTTGTTATTGTTTTGAAGGCTTACTAGCTGCATTTAAGAAGGTTTTCGCAGAGCCAATCGCGACCAGTCAACAACCACATTGTAGTAGTGCTGAAAAAGAACTGGGTACAAGCAGAGCTGAAGAGGTCAGTCAAATTGAATGTTAGGTTTACAAATAGAAAACAGTTATAATAAGTACTTCAAGAATCGAAGATGTGAAAATAATGTTTCTGCACACCTGTCCAACTATTTATTTTATTTCGCTTTTTTTTAGCTCAGTCGATTGACAAGTACCTTTTGTTTGCGCAGAACGGCAGAAATCAATAAAGCCTACCTACCACCTAAAGGTATCGTATTATTTTATTTATTTATTGAATAAAGTTTCCGCCGCATGGATGACAAAGGCTAGGATAACAAAGATGACTGATTTTCTTATGCTGGAACTAATCATGTTTCCTTAACACAGTTATGTTTTTTCCAGTTACTTTGTATTTCCAAAGGTTTTTTCGTTAGTGAAATATCGTTTGCATACTGTTTGCCTGTTCACAACTTTTTTTATTTTATGAAGAACTTCTCTATAATAATAGCCGTTGTCTGTCTGTTTGCCAAAACCGAATCATGGATTTTCCAGGGGCTAACGACTAGTAAACTAAAAATACTACACAATTAACACAAGCTTATTTTAACATTCATTTGTTTTCGTTTCTAATTTTGAAAATTTTTATTCTTAGTTGAATACGCCATTTTTATCCAAATGACTGACGTACAGCTCAGATTATATCAACATCTTCTCAGATCGAGGCTGGTTCGTGCTTGTCTGCTGAATACCAGGAATACATCCAAACACTTAGTTTGCATCAGTGCACTAAAGAAACTTTGCAACCATCCAAAACTATTGTTTAACTGTGCAAAAAAACATTGCAGTGTGGAAGAACACTCGGTATGTGGACATGGTAAATATTTCGGTTTGAGCCTGGGTGTTTCTTAACTTTGGAGGAGATTTTCTGGAGATTTACAGACCCCTTAAAATGCTTTCTACTTAGAGTCCTGTTAGGTTGGGGATCGTTCATAAATTACGTCATCAAAGAGAAGGCAGTTGTTGAAAATGTTTCTACTTAATAATGGGGGGTGGGTATGATGACATAAGGGAATTAAAAATTTTCTCTGGCACGTTTATATTTTTTGGAAGATGTCATCTACACTTGCTTGGTTCCACACACTCCAAACAAAAAGTTTTTAATTACTTCTTCTCTCCTTTTGTTTTGAACGATTATTATGGAAAGCACATTTCATTCAGTTGAAACACTCTCAAAATTTCCATTAAAAAGGAATTAATTATTGTCACATTATTATCTCTCTTATAATTATTTTCTATTATTTTTCTGTTTACCAAGTGCCTTCACAGCTACGGGTCAACCCATGCCATGTGAGGGAAATTGGGTAGGCAATCCCTGTGTGTACTGAATGTATACGTTCTGAACACAGGACCCACATTGACACCAGTGTTTCCAACACAGAAGTGGTTATATCCTGTATGAATATTCGGAATAATAATAATATATTTGCTTCTTAAATTATTCTATTATTTCGCGAGTTAGACATTCTCGGCCTCATTTTTCTTAAAGGTTGATTTCTTTTAAAAAAATTGAAATCAGAACTCGTAATATATTAAAGCGTTTCAAGGTGATAAAGCGCTCGCGGGTAATGAATCCAAAACTACTTACGCTTGAGTGATGGTACAGCTGTAAAATATAATAATACAAACTCATTCCAGGTAAAAAATATTTTGATGGCGTTACGAGGATCTGAAATGACGTCATATAGTCCTAAGATAGGTCATTCTAACCACTTTCAGATATACTTTAATTTCTCAGGTGTTACTGATGCAACAAACTTGATTCTTGGCAGACATGTGCATTGTGTACCAAAAATTGAGTCGATATGAGTTTTGAAAACTGAGTTTTAATGACGTCATTGATATTAAATTGACGTCATATCTGAAAGAAAGTTTGCTATTTTAACGATACAGGTGAAAAGATCCATTTTTTAGAAATATTGACACTTATGTCATTTAACATGATGTATGTGTCCAACGTAAGTTATGCCTAGTCAAATAAACAGCCGTTACTTTGTGCCCCCAGGTATATTAGGGTTAAACTGCGCAATATATTATTAAAAAATTGTCCGATAAACTTAACATTCAAACAAAAACAAAAACCAGATCTTCCTCACTACCGCGCTAACTAACCTCCAAATTTGTTCAAAAAAATTTCAAAAAAACAACGTGTTAGTGCCTAAAACGTGTAATATAACTCGTCTGATGTACACCTATGTTATATAACTCGTCTGATGTACACCTATGTTATATAACTCGTCTGATGTAAACCTATGTTATATAACTATTTTTCATCCACGTTTTGTTTTAGATATACGACAACCTTTTGCCCTTATTTCCTGAAGATTATTCATCATCTATACACAGTCATCATTCTGCAAAGTTTAATGTGCTGAGTCAGCTGTTGGAAAGATTTATATCACAGAAGGAGAAAGTTGTCATTGTCTCGAATTCAACGAAGGTAGTATTAGTTCAGTAGGGGGTGTAGATACGAGCAATATCCATATCGTTCGTTCGTTCGTTTGTTCGTTTGCGCAAGTACAATACATTGTTGTTTCGCCTGAATGGCAAGCATCATCTTGGATTTTAAACTTTGTGGAAACACGAAATTTACAATTACCATGGTGTGTTTAGATGCTAGACATTCTTCAAGAATTTTGCAATTATTCGTCGTGTAACCACATAAGACTGGACGGACAAACCCAGGTTAAGTCAAGACAAGATCTTGTTGATCGGTTTAACGATAAAAAGAGTGATGTTGGTGAGCTATTTTTTTTGTTGTCGTGTGTCTTCAAATCTAGTAATATTTAATTTTGATTAGTTTTAAAATGTCAAATTTTTTCGATTTTCTTACAAAAATATCAAAATCAACTCAAATTTTCCATTTTTTGGTGATGGGGGGATACCGTAATCTCCCTGAAAAGGTTGAGAATTCTCAAAAGTTCTCTAATCTCCTGAAATTTAACCTGAAGAAAGGAGTGGCGACCCGGACTTGAATTTTAATTTCTCGTTAATTAATAGTTTCTGTTTGTTAATTGCGTTTATTATTTTTTTGTCCTACTTTTTAGATGTTTTTCTCCTCAGCTCAAAAGCAGGTGGTATTGGTTTAAATTTGACAGGCGCATCGAAGCTCGTTTTGTACGATATCGACTGGAATCCAGCCAACGATATACAGGTTAAAAGGAGATGTTATTTTTATGGCCCTTAATTTGCTGGGTGTTTTTTATATTTATTTGTTATAAAGGCTATGGCTCGAGTATGGCGCGATGGTCAAAAACGTCAAGTGGATATTTATAGATTTTTACTCACAGTAAGTACTATTCATATGCTTTGCCATTAAATTGGCGTCCATCAATTTGTTTTGAAACTATGGACTTGTCATAGTCAATTTTAAATGACTGTCAGTTTTTCTGGATGAAACATTTGCGTTTTTAAAAATTTTCATTACCCTTAATTCACGCTGATCGCTGATCGCAACCTGTTATCACAAAACTATTTTCCCCATTGTTAACACGAAAATACGTTATTAATATAATTCCTTTTTTTTCCTTTTTGTCCTTCCTCCAACGTAAGTGAAGAAAATATGGTCTGCAGAAAAGTAGTATACTAATCATCTAATTCCCTAATCATGGTAATCATCAAGGAAATTACTTTTCATCCAAAACTGCAAATTGGCGTTAATAAAAGGGGGCGTTAATTTTTTACCATAACCCAGAGAAGCTTACAGTAGGATTAACCCACCCACTTATCTTTTAAGAACGTACTGGTATTGTTCTCTTCCTTTTTATTGTTTGGATTTGAATCACAACAAAGTCCGTGTTGCTGTAGTATGTGATATCTGAATATATTTATTTTTCGTCAGGGTACGATTGAAGAAAAAATGTATCAAAGACAAGTCATAAAACAAGGCTTAAGTTGCGCAGTGGTGGATTCATTGTTAAGCGAAACGGTGGAGTTTTCGAAAGAAAATTTAAGGGTAGGTTTTTTTTAGGATTGCACTTCATAAAACAAAATAAGGTTTACTTGATAATATGAATTCTTTGTAGCACATAATCGTTCTTACCACTTCTATACTTTCCCATGTAAAATCTGCACGAAATTGCTTTTAAAGTCACGAGTTTTACCTTACTCTGCCAAGATATAACTTTGTCCTTTTTTAGGATCTGTTTACCTTTAAACCATCTGCTACATGTTGTACTCACGAACTGCTGGAATGTGATTGTACCAGTGTAAGTAGAACTTTTTATACAAGTGGCAACTGAGAATGACGTGGGAAAGGGTGTAATTTTTTTGTTCGAAAATTCCTTCCGTCAGCTTGAAACGTCACATTTTAACGATGTCCAATTTAAGAATGGGGTCCAGTTTTCGGACAAACTAAGCGATATTCAAATTATACTAATAGTCACAAAGTATGAAGGCGTGATCAAAAGCATGTTAAAATTTCGGGGAAAAAATCCATAATCACTATAGTGTTTTTTGTACTAGAATCCTAATGATGAAAGAACAGAGGCATCTATGAATTCTGATACAACTTCACATCAACGTCAAACGGTAAAATAAAAAGTTTTCAAAATGAGAAAAATAATCTTCTCCTTTATAAATACCCATGTTTTGTTATACCCATGTTTTGTTACACCCATGTTTTGTTATACCCATGTTTTCTTATACCCATGTTTCGTTATGCCCATGTTTTGTTACATCCATGTTTATGAATACCCATGTTTTGTTATACCCATGTTTATGAAATGAATACCCATGTTTTGTTACACCCATGTTTATAAATACCCATGTTTTGTTATACCCGTGTTTATGAATACCCATGTTTTGTTATACCCTTGTTTATAAATACCCGTGTTTATGAATACCCATGTTTATGAATACCCATGTTTGTTATAGCCATGTTTATGAATACCCATGTATATGAATACCCATGTTTTTGAATACCCGTGTATATGAATACCCATGTTTATGAATACCCGTGTTTATGAATACACATGTTTTGTTATACCCATGTTTATGAATACCCATGTTTTGTTATACCCATGTTGTGTTACACCCATGTTTTGTTACACCCATGTTTTTTTATACCCATGTTTTGTTAAACCCATGTTTTGTTATACCCATGTTCTGTTACACCAATGTTTTGTTCAAAATAGTAGCCGAATCGCTACCCTATGCTAAGGATGCATGAGATAGCGTATCCAGAAAATGTACGACATATAATAATTCAAGGACCGGAATGCGTTCGACGAGCGGACCCGTGGATTTTTCTGCAGGCTAACGACTAGTCGCCATTTTGCCATTCGTGTTACATATTCGACATATCAGTCGAGTAAATTAAAGAAAAATAAGGATTTTGTTTTCTCACAAAATTCATGTGAAATGTGTTATTCTTTCTACAGAAAAACATGTCAATGGCCGAACTGATGCGATGGGAACACATACACGATATTACAAGTGACGAAACAATCGTAAGTCCACTTCGTTTAGCTTCTTTCGCTCGTTACGACGCTCGTAATTAATGCTGATAATCAATTAAATTTGGACTTGTATTCGAAAACGTGAAAATACAATTAGTTCCATTTTCAATCACACAAAACTCTTTCTTGCCTTATACAGTTTTTTCTAATCAAAATTCTCCACTTTTGTAGGATGAGGGATTGAAAAGTTGTGAAAACATTTCGTTTATCTTCAGAAATAAAAGCTCATGTTAAATTAAAAACAATGGATAGTCATGCTGACAATTGGTTATTATAAAATTTTATATATATATAATTTATATTTTTAAATATACAGTGGACTCTCCATAACTCGAAACCCTTTAACTCGAATCTCTTTAATAATAATCTCTGCGCGGACCTCCCGCTGAGTTAGAAAATCGTGCTACGGAAACACGAATATCAAATGCGATATATTTTTTCCACTTTGTCGCCACGGGTAAATTTAAAGGACGGGCAAACCCGTGAATTTTTCCACGGGCAACGACTAGTGAAAGCATATTAGGCTATTTTCGCTCTTCATAACTCGAACAATCTGAAAATTGAAGAATTTCAGAGTTTTTTTCTGATTCGAATATTTTCTACGTGTGTTCGGCCCCTTAGATCATTCGAACGATAAGTCATTCGAACGCGCCGAATGTCAAGTGGTGTGTTTACAAATATTCTTGTTTTAAAGTTCTCATTCTCATGAATAAAATGGCGTCTGTGGTACTTAGCAAAATTTCCAAACTCTCCATTACTCGAACCGCTCCATAAGTCGAACGATTTCTGATTTCCCGTGAGAGTTCGAGTTATAGAGAGTCCACTGTATTTTTTATGTGAATATGTATAAGTAGAAAAACAGCGCATATGAGTAATATCGCCATCATGTGTCTTGTATTGCCGTTAGATCTAACATGTTATAACTTACAAATATTTTATATATAGTCACACAAACTAAAGCAGGCACAGTTTTCGAGAAGTAGTGTATTCTGAGTATATGTTTATATTCTGTGGCGTAATAAAAAACAGTTATTCTGAGGTAACTCTAATGAATTGTCAGTTTGAATATTCGTTTATTGATTCTACGATATTACAACAACACTGCGAGAAATTTTAAATTAATCGCTTATTTGGCAAGTCAATCGTATTGTGGAAAGCAAGTGTGACCATTACAAGGACAAAATTGCCAAAAAGACGATCAGAATGGATACCAAAAAAGTTGATGTTTTAGGTGAACGTTTTTACTACTGGTTTCATTGCAGTTCTGTTGTTGTGGTTGTTGCTGAGTGTACGTGTTGAGACCAGACGTGCTCTCTTCTGCTAAACCACTTGTTTTGTTGTAGCGTGGTGAAATAGTTTCGTGTTCCGACGGTGCTGTCTTGGCAGCACTTTGTTGGTGAGTAGTCTAGAGCAAATATAAAAAAATAATCCACGGGTCTGCTCGTCAGCATAAAATAGTGAATAACTAATTTAGGGTATTAGAGGTACGACCAGTTGGGGTAGTCAAATCCAGAAAATGTTATGCACCCTTTTGTTCACTCTGCCAATATCTGACAAGAACGGAAAAATAACGTGAATGCAAAACTCAAAATGTTTGATCCTATGACATGTCAAGTGACAAATACGAAGCGGAAAACAAACCGTAACGTATATATGATTGAAAAGTATTGTTATTTAATGGTGTATACGTATGTTTTTATAAACGACTATACTTTGCAGAATTGCTAAGCAATTAATATTAAAATCTAGTCGATTAGGCCCGTGGAAAAATCCACTAAAGCAGAATAAAAAAAAAGAAGCGTCATTTAAATTTTGATGACGTCGGCAACCCAAAAAATCAATGAGAACCTTGTTTTTACATTGCCCCTATTGTGTAGAGCTTAAACTGCTGATCAAGAAAATGTATATGATCTTGTGCTTCAGACGAGCGGTAATGAGATATAAGGGTATAAATATTTTGCTGACGTCAGCAATCGCCCGTCAAAACCTAAAATCTATACCATAATGGCAACAGGTATAAAAATACCTGTTGCCATTATGGTATAGATCTTGTAACGCTGATCAAGAAAATGTATAGGATCATGTATTTTTGACAAACAGTTGCAGAGATATTGGGGTTTAAATGTTTTTTGATGACGTCATTAACCCGTCCATTCCGAAACGGATTGCGGAACCCAGGTTTTAGGAACTTACCCAAAGTGGTCCTAGGTGGTCCCTAGTTACCCACGCAGGAGATGACGTCAGTTATTTCCAACCGTTTCCAAGTTATTTAGCCTAAAATTTAAAAGTGCAATGCAATGGCTTCACTAATCTTAATATATTTTCCTTTGACGTCAATATTGATCTAACGTCAAAGTTTGCTAATTTACAGAACAAATTTATAGGCGATGTTTTATAGACTTTATCAAATAAATTTTATCCACTTTGCAAAAGTCACAGACAGAACTGGCGTATTATTATATAGACTAGTCGATAAGGCCCGTGGAGTAATCCACTTAGGCAGAAGGACAATGGAAAAATAGGTTGTTTTAGACTTTTTGCTGACTTCAGCAGTGCAGATACACAATAAATAAATTGAGAAACTTGTTTTTATGTTTCCTTCATTGTGTAGAGCTTCACTGCTGATCAAGAAAATGTTTATAATCGTGTGGTTTTGATGAACGATTAATGAAATATAAGGGTTTAAAAATTTTGCTGACGTCAGCAATGGCCCGTCAAAAACCCCAAAAAATTTTTTAGAAATTTGTATACACTTTGCTTTCATCGTGTAGATTTTGAAACGCTGATCAAGAAAATGCCTTCATCGTATAGATCTTGAAACTTTACTTTTGACAAACGGATGCAGGGATATTAGGGTTAAAAAGTTTTTTGATGACGTCATTAACCCGTCCATTCCGAAACGGATTGCGGGACCCAGGTTTGAGAAACTTACCCAAATTGGTCCTAGGTGGTCCCTAGTTACCCACGCGGTGAAAAATCATTGACGTCACCACCTCGTTTCCAAGTTATTTGACCTCAAAGTTTTAGGTGCACTGCAATGGCTTCACTAATTTAATGTAAGATATTGGTGTTAAAGTAGTGTTATTTACATCGCGACGTAACGTCAGAAAATTTAACATATTAGACATGCATTTTTCGGCAGCATCAAAGAAAAATGAGCACATCGACTTTGCCTGCCACAGAGACACGGAACTGGCGCATTATTATATAGACTAGTCGATAAGGCCCGTGGAGTAATCCACTTAGGCCGAAGGACAATGAAAAAATAGGTTGTTTTAGACTTTTTGCTGACTTCAGCAGTGCAAATACACAATAAATAAATTGAGAAACTTGTTTTCATGTTTCCTTCATTGTGTAGAGCTTCACTGCTGATCAAGAAAATGTTTATAATCGTGTGGTTTTGATGAACAATTAATGAAATATAAGGGTTTAAAAATTTTGCTGACGTCAGCAATGGCCCGTCAAAAACCCAAAAAAAATTTTTAGAAACTTGTATACACTTTGCTTTCATCGTGTAGATCTTGAAACGCTGATCAAGAAAATGTATAGGATCATGTACTTTTGACAAACGGTTGCAGAGATATTTGGGTTTAAATGTTTTTTGATGACGTCATCAACCCGTCCATTCCGAAACGGATTCGGGGACCCAAGTTTGGGAAAATTACTTAAATTGGTCCAGGTGGTTCCTAGTTACCCACGCGGTGAAAAATCATTGGCTTCATTAATTTAATATAGGATATTGACGTGAAAGTAGTGTTATTGACTTCGCGCCGTAACGTCAGAAAGTTTAACATATTAGACATGCATTTTTCGGCCACATCAAAGAAAAATAAGCATATCAACTTTGCCTGTCACAGAGACACGGAACTGGCGTATTATTATGTAGATAAGTAAAGTAACAAATTATATATTGAAATAACAAGCATTAGTTTTTGACAGGTGTTCATACTCTTTTGGAGAAATTTTAAACTGAATACCAATTTCCTCTGTACTGTGTAAGAATTTGACATCAAGCCATACCGTTATTTCTTTTATTTTTTTTTTAACTGTACGGTAGTTATTTAACTAAATAATCTTTTTACAATACACCACTAAAGGACGTAGACGTTATACGTGGAAAGATAACAAAAAACATTGATAGTTGACATTACTGGACGACACAACATAAACTATAATATCGATTTAACAGTTCAACTTTCTCGGATTATTGCTAACTCATTTGTAATCCGCACGTCGTCGTCGCACATGCTACGGACGGAATAGTTTCTGGAACCACGCAGACATAGAATGGCCGAACGCACCAAACTACACGAAATTTTGCGTCTCAGCCACGTTACAACTTCTCCCTTTGTTTCATCTCTTTTTTCCGCGATCATGTCGGCTAGTCTGGATACGAAAATACTTGTTTATCGACTCATACCCCCGTTGATGCTAAATATCAAAGGTGTAAACGTCCCATGTTCGTCTATGATGCGTCTGTTATAAGATCTTTTTTTTTTCTTTTTCTTGAGAAGTAAATAATGATGACATTGTTTGGCGTCGATAACTTGGAGCAATGGGATTAAAAATCCTTACATCTAAAAATGCTTGTTGTCCTCTCTGCCAAAAACTTCTTACACTTATGTCAGCTCTTGCTTCAGTGTCTGTAACTGCAGAACGGGGAAAATCAGTTGCTTCAGTGGTCAGGGGAATCAGGGGAGGTTCACAGCGTATGTCTCTGCATACCTCCTGCCATAAGGTAACCATCAGATCGCGCAGTTCGTTGTGTCGAATATTCACGAAACCACCAACATGACATGACAATGCATGCTCAATGCATTGTCATGTCATGTTGATGCAATTGTCAGAGAATCCAAAGCGTTTCAAAAAAATCTAATAGCTGGCAGAAATCAAAGATCGACAGAATCTCTAGCAAAATCTTTTTAGAAATTTGATGTTTTCAGGAAAAGTGAACGCGGCATTGAAGCTACCATCATGTGAAGGAAAACAGGGCATATTGCAAATTAATGATGATACTAAAAGAATTTTGAAAATGAAACACCCTGCGGCGAAAGAATGAATTTATTCTTCAAGGACCTGTTGAATTGATTGATAGTGCTGCATTTAATGAATTAACCGGTGATACGATACGAAAAGCTGCCTTGAGAACGAAAGGTGCTGCTGGACCATTAAATCTGGACGCTGATGGGTGGAGAAGAATATTGGTATCGAAATCATTTGGTTCATGCTCTACAGATTAATGCAATGCTATCGCTAAAATGACTAGAACCTTGTGTATAGAAGAAATTAGTGAGAGAGACAATTCTCTAGAATGCTATACTGCTTGTCGCCTGATACCCTTGGACAAATCACCTGGTGTGCGCCCCATTGGTATTGGGGAGGTATTAAGACGAATCATTGGCAAATCCATAATGTGTCTTGTTAAACGCGACGTTATCGATGCAGCTGGAAATCTCCAATTATGTGCTGGACAAGACTCCGGGTGCAAAGCAGCGGTTCATGCAATGAAGGATATATTCGAAGATGAAGAAACTGATGGTGTACTTTTAGTAGACGCATCAAATGCTTTCAATAGTTTGAACAGAAGAGTTTTATTGCACAATCTGAAAATTATTTGTCCGAAACTAGCCATTTATGTTATCAGACTCAAGCGAGATTATTTGTTACTGGTGGACTGGAGATATCATCTTGTGAGGGAACCACTCAGGGAGATCCTACAGCGATGGCAATATATGCACTTGGTATTCGCCCACTGCTAGAAGTGTTAATGGTACACGAGGTTAAGCATGTAGCTTATGCTGTTGATATCAGTGCTGGGGGCGAGCTAGCCCGCTTAAAAAATTGGTGGCAAATGCTTATCGAAAAGGGCCCGCTAATTGGCTACTATCCAGAAGCGTCCAAATCATGGATGATAGTTAAAGCTGACAAGGAGGAGCTGGCTAGAGAGGTTTTCAAAAGATTTGACATCAACATAACATCGGAAGGAAGAAAACATCTTGGCGCCTCAATTGGTTCCCTTAAATACAAGAAACGTTACGTAGAAGAGTTGGTCAATAGATGGGTGAACGAACTGGTGAGTTTATCAGCAATTGCAGAAGTTCAACCTCAAGCTGCTTATTCTGGCTTTATATTTGGATACAGGCATAAATTTAACTATTATATTCGTACAATACCTGGAATTTCGGAGTTGTTGCAACCAGTAGAAAATGTAATTCGCACAAAATTGATCCCAGCCTTATGTGATGGAAGGGCATGTAGCGATGACGAGAGAGTATTGTTGTCTCTTCCGGTGAAAATGGGAGGCCTTGGTTTGATAAATGTTGTTGAGATCACGAAAATGGAATATGAATTTTCAAAACTTGTCACCAACGAACTCACGAAAGAGATAAAGCATCAAAACTTGATCGTGACAACAAGTGCTTTGACGAGCAAACAAATTAAGTCAAAGGTGTCCAGGGAAAGATATGTATTTTATTTAAACAAGCTAAAAGATGTGACGACACGATTATTCCAAGATGAAGCAAAATTAAACGAAATTGCAAGGTCGAATGGTGCTTCTAGTTGGTTAACAACTCTACCATTAAAAGACCATGGATTTAGCCATACCGTTATTGGTTGATATGAATATTCTTTACTAAAAGTTTTTCGGTATTCGTCAACACTATATCTTTCTTCCAGGGCCAAAAGTGGAGTTGCTTTTAAAAAAATACGTATATTTAAAGCATCTTTTACCAGTAACAAGCCTTTTAAAAGCAAATACCCACCCTCATTCTGCAGGGAACCGTTGAGGGGATAAAATGACCGTAAGGCAACACCTTTTGAATGAAGGAAATATCATTTGCTATAACATTTAACTTTTTGAAAGAGACACACGCAGACTTGCTTCGCCAAGATTTAAATTGTGATAGAGGAAATACTATTTATTCCCTATGGACAATAAAATATCTGCACATATACATTCGTTAACCCTATTCGGTCCGGGGTATTTCGAACATAGACGCCATAACTGATAGGCTTGTTCAAGTTGAATCAAACTTGGCACACTTATACACTTAACACTTAACAAAACTTTCTGAGTCACGTTTGCATTACTCGATTATATTTGAACCTATAAACACCGACAAAGACTACTTTTGACAAAATTTAATTGTTAATTGGTGCATTTACATGCATTCTCATCCCCGGAGCTTTTTGAGATAAACCTCAAGAGCACTAGGGAAAAGAATGATTTATATGGAAACTGTATTTCAAGTTGATGGACTGAGTATACAACCTCTAAACACGAGAAAGGTAAAAGCTAAAAGTATTTTTGTTTTGTTTTTATCATATTTTATTCAGCATTTTATTAAAAAGTACAACAGAAACAATGCGGCTTTCTTTTGTTGATGCCCTAAAATATAAGTGTAATAAATATTCATACATTGAATTTAAATGAAAGTTATTTTGCGCAAGTAAGATATAAAAAGGAGATTATTCTCTAAAAGCGTTTCAAAGATGAGAAACATCCAAGTTGTCGCAAAGAAGGATGTGTTTTGCAAGATAACGTGTAGTGCGAAAGCCAACCTCTTCCAAGGGCTCTTTTTCTCTTTTTGACAATCTGGGAATCTTGCTGTGTGAGAAGAAGAATTTTCAAAAGGAGAAAATTAGCCCCGGGGACTAGGTTGGTGCAAAAGCCTGTTTTTTTATCAACATTGCCTTACTAGAAGAAGGGGCGTTGTAAAAGGGGTGCTGTAAAAGGCGCATAAACGACATTCAATTTATGAATACTGCTATATACAAGACGAAAACATTCCGTGGCTAATGCATTCTTTTTATCAGTCTATGCGTCAAAAATCTATGGGTTCGCCCGTCGGCATAAATGAATAACACTGCCGGGGTCCGGAATATAGCTGTGCGCAACCAATTCAAAACAAATAATATGGGTATTATCTATCGCTTGTCGTTACAACTGTCCAGATTGATTGCAGGACTTTGCCCGGTGCAAAATAGTAGATAAAGATATCGCATTTGCTATTTCATGTGTCAGTAGCACGAATTTTTCTGGAGGAAAGACAGAATGCGGCTATCAATAAAAGAAACAAATAGTTTGGATTATAAAAACAAGTTAGAAACTAACCTATACTCCTCCGCTTCCTCCCTAATTTCCATGAGGCGCCAATACCCGCATAAGTACCCGTTTGCGAGTTATGGCCAACGCGCGCTCCAAAATCGGCATTTTTAGTTTTGTGAGATATTCCGACGCTACTGTCAAATTCAAATCCTGAGAATGTGTGTGACTTGGAGAGGGATGTACGTTTCCCGAAATTATGAGTTAGTTTCACAGATGTTTCTGGAGCTCCGTGCTGTGAGTCATAAAAAGATCCTCCTAATGATGCACCTTCACCAAAATTGTGGGTGCCTTTAACTCCTGCACCAAATCCGCCATCTGAATTATAACCAAGTGTGCCTCCTAAGCTAGATTTACCGAAATTATACGATCCTGAAATTCTCCCTCCGTCGCCATCCTTTTCAAATTCTGGTCCTTTCCATTGTGGTAAACTGTATGTTACAACTAGTAAAGTTGAAATGAAGAAAATAACCTTCATCTTCTTGCGTGTGAGATTTGAGTTGAAATTTCGAAGCAACTGAGTGCGTTCTTTTGTTGTATACTGGTGCAGGTGAGTGTTTTCGCTATTTATACATTTTCATTGGAAACATTATGTAGATTTTTGGTTTAGTTTCGACGAAACAAGAAGATTTTCCTCTTAAAATTCGCTTAGACTTAATCCAAAAGCAAAGTTTTTTCTTAAGGTGACAGATATTTATCTGTTATCAAAATAAACTTTATCTTGTTTCCAGGCCTCTATATCTACAACTTTGATATTCTGTAACAACAAAAAAAATATTTTTACTTTTCTTAGTTGTGTGACATTTTAAAATATTTTACCTTCGTTTAAGTAAAACAAAATGGTAAGAAACCTCATTACCAGGATTTCTTAACATGCGACCAAAGCGAAAAATGAATCCCTGGAAACGAGGTTGCCTGGCACTATTTCTTTGTGTTAATAACTTGTATGTGAAAACTCAGGTAAGTACTCTGGCGGAGATGGAATTTACTTCTGGTAAAAAGCCCAACGGGTTATATTTCGTTGTTATTTTGACGTAAAGCTTCATAGATGATGCAATATATGGTCTTTTAATATATAATTCTAATTCTATAGTGCGCTTAACTTTGTAACTTAATGTTGATTATCACAATTATCTAATGCGGTTTAGATTATGAAGATGTCTAACATTGTAAATACATTAAGTAACATAGAAAATGGGAGAAATTGTGTATTGCCTGTAAGAACTGTTAAAATACAGACAGAGAAGGTTGCGAAGACATTTTTGGGAAATATCGATAAATTTTACTTTATGCGGGTGGCAACCATATTGTCTTTTCAAGAAGATTCTCCCCGTCTACTTACAAAAACATATAGGACCACTGTCCAAGCGTTAGATAAAAAGTGTTCAATACAGATAAAAAAAGTAACATCAACAAAGAACAGCATTATAGCAAGGAAGTTTAAAGAGACCTCCTTGGTTATATAGAGCAACAATTTGATTAAAGCTTTAGTGGGTTAAACAAAGAACATTCTATAACTTGCTAAAATATATATGTGACCTATTAAGGATAAAACAATATTTCCATATATTTTGTATTTAGAAGCAGTAAAAACACGTGTGAACGCTACTCTATATATTTTCAACTGAACTTAATGTCTCGATAACCTCAAACACACCATTTCCCCCTCTTTAGTTCAATGTGTCCATTGTCACTTTACTAAACATAACAAGTTTGCAGATTGTCTTTTTTTCTACATAGATTTACAATAAATCCGTTACTGTTGTTCAGGTAGGCACATCTTCATGAAAATAGTCTGGTCTTTTTTCTAATTCTTTTAGGATATTTTCGTACATATCCGTAGGTCTGGTGGTAGTTTCGTATTCTCCTGGAGTATCAATATCGTCATCTTCCTCCCCCTCTTAGTCAAAGTTGGTTGGTTTAAGCTTGGATAAGAACTTAAAGTGTTGAAAGTTGCGTGTGATAGTATGTGCCGGTCGGCTTGCCGTCAATTTTGTACCTTGAACTCGTGTGACACAGTATGGTTTTGGATCAAAAAGGGCTTGAAAACTTGTTGCGTTTCGGTTGTTTTACTAGCACGTAGTCGCCTTTGTTTATCGCTGGTTGGCAAGCATGAAATCGCGCGTCGACATACTTTTTCAATTTAAGTTTTTGTTGTGCATCTTGGTGTGGTGCCTTCTTGATGGCATCCCTGTTCGGTTGGTTGCTAACACTGGACAATTTTCCTCTAACTTGTCGTGGAAATAGCGCTTCAGCTGGACTGACTCCGGTTGTTGAATGTGTCGATATGCGATAACTTAACAGGAAATTATACAGTGCGATTTTCCAAGGCTTCCCTTCTATTGTAGCAATCCGTAGGGTTTTGTTAAGGTTGCGCATAAAATTTTCGGCAGTTGGATTTGCTTTCGGATGTAGCAGTGTGATTCTGTGATCTATTCCTTTAGCATGCATGTAGCGTTTAAATTCGTTGCTGTGAAATGGACTGCCGTTTTCAGAAATGATTTTATGAGGGAGTGCGTTGATTTTACTGAGAGCTCCCAAAGTCAGTAAAGCAGCTGTTGAGCCAACGATTTCTACTTCGGGAAAGCGTGTACGTTGGTCTATTACTACCAGTAAGTGGGAGCGATTTGGTAGGGGTCCCAGAAAGCCTATGTTCAATGTGTGCCACGGCGATGGTGGCAGGGGAGATAGTTTCAGTGGTGGCAGTGGGTTCATTCTTGAATTTGCGATACACAGTGAACAGTTCTTGCAAAGTGTTTCGACTTGGGGGTTAATATCCGGAAAATAAATTTTGTCAGTATGGATTTCGGTTTTGTCATTCCAAGGTGTGTTTCATGAGCTAGTTTAAGCAATCTGTGGCGTAAACTGGTCGGTGCTACAATTCGATTTCCTCTAAGTATCAAGGATTCGTCGTTGTTGCAAGTCAACTCGTTGCGTATTATGTTATAAAGGTGAAGCTCTTTAACGTTACAGTCGGGATATTTTGTGGATATTGTGTCTATTGAATACCATTTAGTAGAGCAAATAAGTTCTTTCAGACATTGCAGGGTCGGGTCATTTTTCGTGTGTACTTTTATCTCGTCTAGGGTGATGACTATCGGTTCTGCATGCTTTGTTGTAAAATTTACATATTCTTCAATGATTCTGGTAGAGTTAGTATTACTGTCGGGAACGGTGTGTCGGAAACAATAGTCTGCCGGGTTAAAAGAGCCATTGATGTGACGAATATTGAAGCTAAACCCTTGTAGGCGTAAACACCATCGTTCTATACGTAAAGGTAAAGTTGACTTCGGGTTACTGAGTGATGATACCAATGGTTTGTGGTCTGTAAGAATTTCAAAGTCTGAGCCAAGTATAAATAAGGAGAATTTTTCACATCCGTGGACAATTGCTAAACATTTTTATAATTTTATTTTATATTAAATTTTATATTATATTTTTTTTATATTTTATAATTGGCTATAACGAGATTCTGTATCTGATACTGCTCAGCTCGAGTATATGCTATATCTGCGGTTGAAAAGATGAAGCCAAAAAATTCTACTGGGGATTTATCGAACTCACATTTTTTAAGATTCAATGTTAGTCTGTATGTCCCGAAACGTTGTAAGACTTTTTCCAAGATGGTGTCCAGTTCTTTTAGACTTTGGGATCATGTTGCCAGCTATATTCTTGCAGCCTGGGATGTCTCTCAAAATATTCTCTAGTTTTATTTGTAGCTCTTCAGAGGTCGATGAGGTACCAAAGTTAAGCCGTTTGTATCGATGCAAACCCTGGTGTGTCGAAAATGTTGTTATTGATCTTGAACCAGGCTCTAACTCAAGCTGCAAGAAGGCACTGGTCATGTCGAGTTTACAATAGTATTTCGCGCCGTTTTAGGTCGTGAATCAGATCGTCTATAGATGGCGCAGGATGACGTGTGCGCTTTATGACTTTGTTTGCTTTGCGCATGTCTATGCACATACAAATTTCGTCCGGATTATATTTTTTTGGTGCAACAACGATCGGTGAAACCCAGGGTGTCGGCTGGTCAGTGACGTCCTCGATTATATCGGCTTTTCTGAGTTTGTCTAGTTCTTTGTCGACATTTTGACGGAGGTGAAAAGGGATACTTCGTGGTTTTGAGAGAAGAGGCTTAACGCTTTCATTTCATCGATGTGTAATTAATTCTGTGTATTATATTGTTAGAAAGAGAGTTAACATTTGCAGTTCGTACCCACATGCCGTTATTTATGCTACACCCATGCCAGTAAGATCGTAGGTTCTTTAGTGAGATCCTAAACTTAAACGGTGCTATTTACTACTGTCACGGCAGCGTTTTCCGAAAAGACTCTCGAATTGTCTCAAGTGTTTGCAAAAGTGGAAAAAAGTGGTCTTCTTCAGTTAATGGTGTTTCACATGCCGGAAAAATGGTTATTTGTAAACATACTACAGAATTAGATTAAATTCTTAGTTCCCTTTGGATTTTGTTTAGGCTTTTCCTGCACATCGAGAAAGAATACAAAAAACAGGCCGCAATGATCGAATATATTAAGTGAAAAAATAGTCTGTTCCAAAACAGAGAAGTTGAGCAAAAAACAATTCAAGTGTTTTTTTAAACTTGTATTTCTAAAAATATATATATTAGCCTTGAAAGTCAATTTGGCATATGTGTTACTTTTTCTGTTAGAAAGCGTGGAACCATTCTTAACTAAGCTATTATAAATTACAAACAGGATGTGTGATTTAACTAATAAATGCTAAAAACCGTGAGCACACCTAATGGGACAAAACTTTGTCGAAGTGACGAAATTTTTCTTTGGTGACGAATACTATCACAAGCATTTAAAGAACAATTCCTTTCGCTTCTGATAGAACTTACATGCTTCTAAACGGATTTTCAACTATCTCTACAACAGATTGTGCGTTTTTAACAGCTTCTGTAATTCCCGCTGCATCGAACCCGTTGATTATTATTTCTGCTTCGTTGCTTAAATGGTGGTAAAGTTGAACGATCCGGGATGCGTGCAATAATGTTTAAGGAAGTCTTTTCATGCGCTGGATCAATGCCTTGTTTCAACTGAATTGCTACTTGATTTGAAAACCATTCATTGTACAAACTTTGAATGAAGGCTTTAGCAGCTTTATTTACAGTAATATCCAGAGGTTAAAATTTATTTGTCAGGTTGTGCGGAACAATTACGACCTCGCAGTTATTTTTTGAACAAAATTCCTTTAATGTATCGTTATCTTGACCTTTGAAGGTATCCATAACAATAAGCGAATACTGTTCATATGGGTACCCATTTTCCTTTTCAACTTTATTAAGGTAAATGATTTTTGGTGAATGTGATCAAGAAAGAATTGGGAAATTTAAATTTTGGTAAAGAAACCTTTGTTTTTCCCTCACCGATCAACTGCATTGGCAGAAACTTACCAGTTAAGGTAACCGCAAAAGTTGCTGTTATCTTCATTTTATCATCGACTCTTTTGAAGGGAACATTCTTTTCACCTTTAAAACTAAAGGTGTACTTTCCTGGAAAAACAGCTCAAAGGTGTTTGATCTAGATTTATAACCAGTGATGTTGGGATGTCATGTTCCAAAATGTAAAATTTCTCTTCTTGTTGGACAGCCTCCACAACTAACAACAGTAGGACATATTCCTAGAGACATATCCAGACACACATTTTTCTTCTTGAAAGAAGAAAATGGAAAAATCGAAGAATCAGTCCAAAGTACAAAATATCGGCCATCTCCGACTCCAGCAAGGGGTTTAGAAATTCCACTAATGTTAACGTTTAAAAGTACACGTTTCATTACACATTAAAAACTGAAGACCTTCGTTACATCATTATTTTTATATGATTACGAATCACAAAAAATATTTTCAGAAGACGAAGAATGTGATGATATAACAAAGATGAAGATGATAGCGAAGTGGTCAAACTAAAGGATAAAAGAAAAAAGCCGCCAATCATATACGAGACGGCATCAGAATTGTTAGAAATCGATATTTGTAGTGAAGTGGTTAAACCAAGGGGGAAAAACCTTGTATCGTATCGTATTCATCATTCGAATCATCAGAAAATGAAGAAACTGTCGCGTAGAAAAAAACCGATCTTATGTATTTTACGAAATTACACAAAATACCTTTGATGCTTATTTGAAGAATATAGGTTTGCTAAGGATATACAACGTTTGTGGTATTTGTTTTCACCTGTATATTAGCTGATTGAAGTTTTAATAAGAAATAAGAAAAATCCAGGACATAAGTTTCGCCAACAAAGAAAAATTTCATCACTTTTGTCCGACAAAGTTTTGTCCCATAAGGTGTTTGAAGTTTCATTTTTTCCACTTTAATTAGCCCACCAACTATGTAACCCATGGTCAACTCACCTTAGTTCAGGGAGAGAGAAAATTCTCCCAGACACATAAGTGCTTATCTTATATAAAAATAATCAACAGAAGAAAAGCTTTATTAAGAAAAAGTCTTGAATTGTAGATCTCCGTAAAGCTTTACCGAGAGCAGTGAAAGAAGCTGTTTTGTCTGTGCAGTTTGTACATAGAGGTAAAAAGTACAACCCCGCCGACGAAAAACGCGAGAAATACGGGTATTAATATAAGAGACTAGTCATTAGCCTGTGGAAAAATAATAGGATTCTTCCGTCGTACAAATTCCGGTCTTTAGATTATCGCCCGTCGTGCATATCTCAGGTATCTTTAATTTCATTTTTTTTTAAAAATAGGGGCTACCATTTTGAAGAAAATATAGGTATTGTAAATAAGATTGTATCTTGCACAATCTTGTAACGTAGTAACTCGCTTTTCAATGTACAATTTTAATACCAGGTTACATTTTCTTTTAAGAATGCCAACTTAACAGGCTTAAAAATCAATGGAAAGTTGAAGAGACAAAATAAACGTTGCTTTGTAGTGTCTGTTCCGAAACGTAGCATATGTAAACAAAGCCACTGATTGTTTTTTTGCAAAATAACTTTCAAATCTTGGCACGTTGTGGACACACAAATAGAATACCAAAAAGCCAACAGGAATCTTTTTATATCTTTATCTTTGTTTACATTACACATTTCACATTCTCTCACGAATAAACCAGATAAAATCCTTTTCATCGGAATAAGTGACTTACTAATCATTCTGTTACAAGCTTAAGACAGAATTATGTATGCCACATGTTGAGATTGATGTAAAGCAAAGTATTTGGGCATGAAAATCTTATTGCCTATTTTCCATACATTTTACGTTTTTGAAGAAAAACTGATATAGCTTATAATAATTAACTGGTCATAAGCCTGTGAAAAATCCAAGGGAATTCATCCATTGTAAAAAGGTTATAAAATATATCTCATTTGCTATTTCATGTGTCTGCAGCACAACTTTGAAATTTCACAAAGGCAGAACATCGTCTATTCTTATAGAGATGGGTCGCTAGGCCCTTGGATAAATCCACAAAGTTCACCCATCGCAACAAAGTTCTTTTCCGTGTGTCTGCAACACGTGTTCTGCACACAAGTTTATATTTCGTTTCAAAACGACTTTCTTTAGTTAAAACAAACATTATTCTATTGCAAATTTTTTGATCACATATCAGTCAGCTATTCTTCAGCTCTGCGCATATTTCAAACTTTGTGCTCAATTTTTTTACCTACAATACAATAGCCTATGTTCAGTATATTTTCTATCCAGATTTTACCCAACCATATTGCGCTGAAGCCAATTTTTTATAGGATAAAGCAGCTTCATGTTAAAGGAGAATTTGGTACTTGATCAATTTTGCTCTGAAAAGACTTGGTCAAGCACCTGACTCTCCGATTCTTTTAGGATTATTTTAAGATTAAAAACAATAGAAAATTCAACTAAATCAACAATAAAGAAAAACTTGATTATCATAAAAAGGGAGAGTTGATTTTATACGTTCATTGACAAAGCAGAACGCAGAACAGAAGTTTAAAATTCTTGAGGACAAGATGACTTCGTCACCAACAACAGATGCTGATATCATATACAACTTCCCTCATCGTTTTAACAGTTACAAGAAATCGAGAATGACGTCACAAAGCTCCACCAGTTCAGAAGGGAGTGACAATGGAGTGGATATTGTTGATTGTTGCGCAGATGTTCCAAGGTTTTATCCTAAAACACAATTTTTATCGTGCTTGGAAAATATCTTAAAAGATTATGCGAATCCAAAAATAGTGAAAAACATTTTATCGAATGTTAAAGTAGACATAAAGACCCACTAACATCGTCTGTAACAAAACATTCATCTCACAGGAAAATTGTCGGCCTTCAGACACTTGATAGATAAAATTGCTGGAGAAGAGATTCCCATAACGATAGCTTCCCACAACAGCAGTCACTAAACCTGGAAACATTTCGCAATGAAGATCTCGTGTTGATCGAAAAAGCGCTTCTCTAATAGATAGATAGCTACATTTGTTAATATATGTAAACAGCCGTTACGGCTGTAAATCAGCCGAATATTTGATGGAAGTATATATTAAGAGTAGATTGTAACTTGGAATAATATCTTTTTCGTAGAAACTTTATCTCACAAAATCTGCACGTTCAATCAAAAAACTTTCCAATCTTCTATCGTCGTGGTGTACCATTTGTCATTCGCAAAATGTTTTGAATTACAAGAATTTCTTTGGTTCGTGAAAGTTTATCGAATTCATAAACGCACTCGCAAAAACAAATTTTATCCTGAATTGACACGTATTATAAGCTTCACGAAATTAATTTGCGCCATTTTATTACTTAGGACGCGAAAACTTCTGGCCGCGAAAATTTGTTCCATTAGGGTAATTCTAATGAAATTACTTGTGAACCGTAGGAATTGATGGCTAAAGGCATCTAATCCGCAAGGCGAAAAGAAAAACACTTTATTTGAAAATAATGTTTTTTCAAGCATATACTAAAATCAGAAATATTTTACATGCTTGCAATAATATGACACAATACCTTAAACTGGAGATATTTATTAGGAGTAGAGCTATTTTAACAGTTTTTGCTATAAACAAAACGAAATTAATTTGGTTTAATTTAAGATAAATCTTGAATTAACAACTAACTTAGTGTTCTTGTCTGATAATATATGTATCGCAAGTTCATCTTGATCTTTATCCAAAGGTAATCTATTTTCAACAATATACTCTTCGACTTGCTTATCATACCTTGCAAGATCATACATAGTAACTGGTCTGGGTGTATCCTTGAATTGTAATTTGATGGTGTAGGATTTCTTCATATTTTTAACCAATGACATAGAGTGACACATCACAGTTGAATAACTTTCCCGAAATTGCGTTTACTCTTTGGTGACACTTGTTGTATTCATAATAGCAGGAAAATGGAACTCTAAAAGATTTATATTGGTGTTAATTGCATTCAGCTGAAATGTATTTGACAGGTCATCAACAGAGAGATATTTCTGGGTATTGATTTGTATATGTTGTCACCCTCAACAAAAATCTTATCTAAATCTGATTTTGTCCAATATTCAATATTGCGTACTTTTGACCAAAATATTGAAAACAAAGAGTTGCATGCACATTGACGACCCGCTGTGTCTCCAAATTGTGCACTGCCTTGATTGAAAGATCCCAACACAGATTTAAGAACTTGATGTGTAGGCATACTGTTATATATACCCAGAAGTTTTTCAAAAAGGCACTACTGCTACTGGAAAAATGTATAGCAATACCAAGCAAGCTTGAAACGTATTCGAAACTGCACGTCACAATCGTCAGCTTATTGCCGCCCCATAAGGGGCGGCTCTTAGTCTGCCAGGCGTGAATAAAAAACATTTTTTTGCCGAGCGAAATTCCCCAATTACGTAAGGTGCGTAGCGCCGCAATGTAATTGAGCTTTTATGAATATAAAATTGAAATACGATTTAATATTGGATAATCGAGCCCATTCTCGCGAATAATGGCACCCCGGGTGAAGCTAATGTTGCAATTAAGAACCAAATGAAAAACGTTGATAAAATTCTATGTTCTACAAATATAAACATTACAAAAGCGTTTCGTCAATAAAAACCAAGTGTACGACTTCGAACAGACGACAGATCTGCCACAGGTTTCACCTTCTATAGTTTGAACGATTACCTAACAAGATAAAGGAAAGAAATATCATGCATTAGGTTGTCTCTTTGAAGCATTGGGCTGGTGGGTGGGACAATATTAAATCATATTTCAATTTTATATTAATAAAACCTCAATTACATAATTGGGTAATTACGTAATTGGGGAATTTTATTTCATATAAAATTTCCATACGATTTAATATTGGATAATCGAGCCCATTCTGCCTCAAAATGGCACCCCGAGTGCCACTCTGCCTCAGTTCAAAGCTTTTTTTCAAACACCTTGTCCTGGTATATTTTAGCCTTATTCAAAATATGTCTATGATAATGTTTTTGCCAGGTTGAAGATTGTCCCCGATCAAGTATACTTTCCAGGGACAAACCCATTGCCTTTGCTTTAGATGAAGATGGTGATCGACAGAGTGTGCCGTGAAAGGTTTGATGTCTACCCCTGCGTTTTTAAGTTCAGTCTTGATCCAACCTGCAATAGTACTACGAACCACCTCACGTTAAGGTTTTACTGGACTTGGTTAAAACGCCAACCCTGGGGTCTTACAATGTATTGGTTCAAGCAAGAAACAATGCACAATTTTTTGTTCTCTGAAAACTCATGATACTCAATTTTTGGTGGGGGACTCCCTTTTTTCCGAGTTTTTGTTCTCTCAGAAAGTTCAAAAATATACGAAGTTTGTGTTTTAACCATGTAGCGGATATCTAATAGTTTCAGTTCTGATCCCCTGGAAGCTGAACATAATGCCAACAACATGACAGTTTTTAAAACTAATAAGCGATCTGTTAGATGTTCATTTTCCGACAAATTTCCTAAATAAGATAAGACCTGTTGAACAACCCACACAAACACAAATCTGGGTTGTTGAGGTCTCTTATTTGCCACACCCGTGGTTAATTCACACACCCTCGGATGTTTGCCTACATAAAAACCATCAATAGGGGCATGAAATGCAGAGATAGCTGATCTGTATCCATTAATAGTGCTATACTGAAACCCCTGTTCGAACATTTCAGCTAAAAATTTAAAAAATAATTCAAAGAACATTTAACGGGATCAACTTGTTGTTGACCACACCAGCTAGTCCACTTTCTCCAGGACGATTCGTAATTAGAGAGTGTGCCCTCTGTTCTGGCACTTGTGATAAGCTCTGCAGCTTTTCCTGATATTCCCTGAGCCTCCAAAATTTTCCTGAAATTGTCCAAGCCACCAGCCTCAAAGTTCGGTTTTCCAGAAGTGGATGGCTCTTTCCCTGAGGGTTTGTTAGAAGTGACAAGCTTTGTGGCAGGAGTAGAGGATTGGTCACTAGCATTTCTAGGAGAGGACCATACCACGTCTGTGTTTGCCAAGCAGGAGTTATCAAAATCATACACACTTTTTCCCTTCGAACCTTGGCTAACACTCTCCCATTAAGGAAAACGGAGGAAATGCATACAGGTAATGGTTCCCCCACGGTTGTTGCAGTGCATCCACCGCTAAGCAACCTGGGTCTGGTTTCCAAGACATGTAACTCGGTACCGGATGAAAAAGTCGTGATGCAAATAGGTCTACGTCTGGTGTGCCCCACCTTTTGCATAGAGTCTTGAATATTCGAGGATCTAGAAGCCATTCGCTCGAGTCCACAAAGTTTCTGGACATCCAGTCTGCCTTCACATTCAGTGTCCCTGGTAGATGTTCTGCTGTAATTGTGATCTCCTTGGATAATAGAAAAGTCCACAGGTCTTTTGATAACTGAATCAAGCGAGGGTCCTTGGTGCCCCCCATTTTCATTATATAGGCTAGCGCTGTCATATTGTCTATTTGGAAGTGAATATGTTCTAGGGGCATCATTTTGTAGAACGTTAGCGTAGCTAGATAGACCGCTTTTAATTCTAAGATGTTGATGTGAAGGTTGGATTCTTGCAGAGACCATTGCCCCCCCTATATTCCTTCCCTGACAAACTGCTCCCCAACCTTGTTTGGATGCATCTGTTTGGATTATTACCCTCTGGAGGGATTTTAATAATGATCTTCCCTGGGCCAGTGCTAAATTGTCCAGCCACCAATGGATTTCCCATAGAGCCTGTGGGTCTAAATGAACAACTGCCTGGTAACTTTTGTTTAATTGTAAAGCTTTTGTCAAGCACTTTTGCATATGTCTTATCTGTAAGTTTGCTGGAATGACCGCTGGAGAGGTTGAGGATAGTTTGCCCACCAGACTGCTCAGTTCCCATACAGTCATTGAGGGTTTTGTCAGTACCCCCTTGCATTTCTCCTCTATTCTTTTCACTTTTTCTTGGGGCAAGTTCATTCTCATGTTCATTGAATTTATCTCTACACCCAGGAAATTTATTGTTTGAACTGGCTCCAGAATAGACTTGGGCAAATTGATGACAAATCCCAAATTTTGTAGAAGAAAAATGAGAGTATCTCTTGCTTGAAACAATTTTTCCTTCGACTGTCTTAAAAGCAACATGTCGTTTAAATAAATGATTACTCCCACATTGATTTTTCGTAAAATTGAAATTGGAATTTTCATCAATTTGGTGAATATCCGTGGAGCAGGCCCCAGTCCAAAACACATGCAGAGGAATTCGTAGAGGTTTCCCTGCCACTGGAACCGTACATATTTTCTTGACCTCTGATGAAGTGGGACACAAAAATAAGCATCTTTCAGGTCTATTTTGCACATATAATCCCCTTCCTGTATCATTTCCTGTATCAGATGAAGTCCCTCCATTTTGAAATGATGGTAAGGTACAAACTTGTTCAGATGTTTCAAATTTGACACAGGTCTGTTTCCCCTATCCTTCTTGGGAACTAAGAATACATTGCTCAAAAACTCCCCTTTTACATGACATATAGACTGAATAGCTCCCTTAACCAGCGTGCTCTCCACCTCCTTGGTCACTAGAGCAACTTCCTTCTGATTCATTCGGAAGTTCTGAGGTATTTTTTGTTGTTTTGGTTGTTCTATGAAAGGAATCTGCAATCCTGAGACATACTCCAAAATTTCTGGGTCCTTGGTTAGTATTTCCCAGTTGTCTACAAAAAATTTTAGTCTTCCTGCCAATGGGTAATTGATATTTTCGAGACTCAGCGTTTTGTTTTTAAGAAACAAATGCCTCACTGAGGGATGAACGTGTTGCAGATTCCTTAAAGGAATTATTTCTGGAAATTTCAGGTTTACTGCTCTCAATGGAGTCAACCTGGTGAAGGTCTCCCTCAAATTTTGATTTCTCACCTCCAAGTCTTGGAAAACTTGTCTGCTTGAAGTTACTGCTTTGTTGTTGGTTGTGGCGTGGGGCCGGCTTGAAATACCTCCATTGTTTTTTGTCCAATGAGGGCTCCCCTCGAAAGGGCCGTTTAAAATTGTTTGTTGTTGAAGTCGATGATGAGGACTTTCTTGCCAAACCATAAACTTCTTTTGATTTCTTCTTTGTCTTTGCAGTAGCGATTACGTGCTCCTGAAATTTTTTCCCAAACAGATTGTCTTCTGTTGGAATTTCCAAAAGTGGCGACTCGTCTTTTAACATGACTTTTTTTTTGTCTGACATGATAGCCGACAACACATTTAATCTTCGGTGATATGAAACAGCATTAAAAGCTTGTCCCAATAACAGTACAGTTTGCTCAACTGATTGAGATAGATCCTTCCAGAAAATCTCCTCAGGGTTTTCCCTGGATGCACCAAGTGACGCTTCAATTGCATACCAAGTACGGCTCAAAGGCCCCATAACATTGCATATTTTTGTTGGATTCGCTGCAATCCCTCATCCAAATTCAACTCAATACGTTTTCTACTTTCTTCTAACAATTTTTTGCAGAATATAGCTATCCAATTTTTTTAGCTTGATGATATTTATAGGAACTGGATTTTCATCCAGCACACTGTCTTTCAAGTCCCTGTCTGGGACGAAACGCTGCATGTATTTGTTAGCATACTATGCTAGTTCAATAGGCAGTTCGTATTCATTCATCCTCTCATCAGATAAAGCTTCAAACCGTTGTCGTTTAAAGCAAGGTCCGTAGCCATCTTTATTCTCTTGGATACTATGCTCCAGGGGATCTTTCTCCCCGACTTCGTGGTCTAAATCACCACTATTCTCCGAAGAAATTTCCAATAAAACGTTTCCATTATCTTCCCATTGTGGTAGTCGGAATGATTGCTGAGATAGCTTAAGATAAAATTTTAAAAATAACTTTCGTCTGCTTCGCTTGCGAGAATAAGTCGAAAGAGGCAGAGCGGCTCTCGGGGTGCCATTATGAGGCAGAATGGGCTCGATTATCCAATATTAAATCGTATGGAAATTTTATATGAAATGAAATGGCCGTTTATCTATTTCATATTCCTTCGTCCCGTAAAAATCGGGTTCTGCAGGATTTTGCCGGGATTTTCCGAAAAAGCTGCGCGCAACCATTTTGAACAGACAAAATACAGCTATTATTAAAGAGACTAGTCGTTAGCCCGTAGAAAAATCCACGGGGTCGGTCGTCCTTTATATATCACATTTCGTGTTTCCGTAACAGGACACGGTAACCCTTTTGAACACACAGACAAAATACGGTTATTATTATAGAGACTAGTTGATGGCCCGTGGAAAAATCCACGGGTCCGCCCATCCTTTTTATACCACTTAAGCGCGTCTTGCGTTTGGCTTACCCTGGTGTCGAAACGCCGGGGTAAGCCAAAGTCAAGGTGTGACCTGACGTTGAACACTCTGTGGAGCGCTTAATAAGAGCCGTAAACTGTGCCACACGATCAGGTGGGGCGCTTTAGTACAGGTATACAGTATGTCGTAAATTAAGTGAAGCGCATACACCATTATAGTCTTGCGACTGTATCATATTTTTCAAAAAATATTCCCCGCAACGATAGCTGAAATAAAAACGCAGTTTACAAACAACAGTCGGTACCCCATCATAGCAAAAACAATCAGTCAATATTATTTTATTTTGCGGAATAAGTTTTTGTGAAAGTTAAATAATTTATCGTTATACTCTCACTTCTAGCCAAAGATAGGAGCTAGCTAAATGGCTACAGTCTCAACACAAAAATAAATGGTGGGTAGGATAAAAAGCTCTTATACCATACAGAATAGTAATAAGTAAAGGTTCTAGCTAGCTATCCTCCAAAATCTTCGTTCCTAGCCAAAAATCCTAAAACCGGTGCGTTTAAGATCTGTACGTGACTAAAAACGTGACAATATATTTATCTTCACATTTTAGAACATAAAAAGAAACAAAAAAACAACATGTCCAGGCCGCGAAAGTCTTGGATTGGTTTTTCAAACAATCAAGCGTTTTGATTGGTGTATTATGTGCGAGCGTTCAAAACAAAGTCAGTTAAACTGTCAGTAAAACCATTCTATCTGAGCGGAATCGGCGAATAAGGTCACGGGGGTAAATTATTATTTACAATGGCGCATTTAAATAATGAATTCATTTTAATCACTTAATTTGTTTTTTTAAATTACAGGTTTATCAATTAAATTAATTAAATTATGTAAGGAAATAAATTAATTTCTGTAATTTATTTTTATAAATCATAAGATTTCCAATTAAACAACCCCTTGGTTTCTAAAAATTCGCGGAAAGATCAAGGGAATATCGGTAACCCTTTTGAACAGACAAAATACGGCTATTATTAAAGAGACTAGTCGTTAGCCCGTGGAAAATCCACGGGTTCGTCCGTCTTTTTTATACCACATTGCATGCTTCTCGCTATTGCGCAGCTAAGCTACCATTTTGCGTGACAGACAGACAGACAGACGTGTACGGGCATTATAATATAGACAAGTAAGTGTTGTTGAACGCCCTTTTTACGCCATAAAAAGAAATGTTGGGTTGGAGAAAAACCTCCTATACTAAACAAAATTAGTAAAAAGTAATGCTATTAGCTAATAGAATATTCGTTCCTAGCCAAAACTCCTAAAACTGGTGCGTTTAAGATCTGTACGTAGCTAAAAAACCTGACAATATATTTATCTTAACATTTTAGAACATACAAAAAACCAATGTTACGAAAATAAAAAGGTTATAGAAGACAAAAAGGTGAAACAGACTTACAGAAACAGCACTGACCACCATTACTTTAAAAACTAAAATGGCCATCATGTTTCGGTCCTCATGTTTCTTCGTTTGCCCAGGTCGCGAAAGTCTTGGATTGGTTTTTCAAAGAATCAAGCGTTTTGATTAGTGTATTATGTGCGAGCGGTCAAAATAAAGTCAGTAAAACTATCAGTAAGATGTCCCATTTGTTTTCTGTGGCTCCTGAGCAAAAACGGCGATTGAGGTCACGGGGGTAATTATTATTAAATATGGCGTATTAAAATAATGCATTCATTTTTATCACTAAATTTATTTTTTCTACTTATGGTACTAAAACAAAGTAATTCAATTAATTAAAGAAATAAATTAATTTTTAGGATTTATTTTAATCAATAATTTGATTTGCGATTAAACAACCCCCTGGTTTCTAAAAATCGCGGAAAGATCAAAGAAATATCGGTAACCCTTGAATTGTTGGTTAATATTGATGGAGTCCCATTGTGTAAGTCAACAAACTCTCAGTTTTGGCCAATTCATGGTTCTGTTAAGGATACCAGTTATGTCTTCCCTATCGCTTTGTTTTATGGGAACACAAAACCCACATCTGTTCGTGAATTTCTTTCTGACTTTATCAATGAAGTTGAAAACTTAACACGTGATGGTGTAAATTTTGAAAATCAACATTTTCATTTGTTCTCAAAGCCATAATCTGTGATGCTCCAGCCAGACCATTTTTAAAGTGTACAATCACACTGGTTATTATTCTTGTGAACGATGTTGTGTTAAAGGTGTAAGGTTGGAATACAGAATTGTTTTTAATGATTCTAATGATGCTGACCTGCGTACCAACCATGATTTTTCTAGATTTATCTTTGAAAGTGCTCATCAAAAAGACTTTTCACTATAAACTTTCTTTGCCAATGCAACTTGCAAGGAAAGAATGGAAAGATAGCTATTACAGAGAAAATTTTGCTTTGCCTATTTCAAACTTTAGAAGTAAAATGAGAAAAAAATTCTCACAATCGTCTTTTTTTTCATTTTTTTCGGACGCTATTGCACGAAAGTATCCTGCAGCCACGGAGAAAGATGTGCGCAATTAAATTGCAATAAAACTAAAAAACGCCCCTGATCAAAAGGGTGGTGCCGGTCGCCAAAAAACAAACCAGCCAGAAGGAAATATTTAATTTTTTTGTTATTGTTTTTCTGTTTGTTTATTCCGCTCCACAGGATTTGGAACTGTTAGTCTTTATTTATTTATCACGAGTATTTATACAGGATAGTCATTCAAAAACTAGTAAAATATATAAATATATAAACGTAGTTTGTCTAACTTAAACACGCTCTCTAATTAACGCGTATAGGCCATTTTTAGCAAAATTATAGACAGACAAGACAGACTTATTTTTTTAAATATCAGTACAGTACGATCTGGGAAAGTGGAACCTAATTGTGGCGGAAAGCATAAAAAACCGAAAAAAAATCTATCCCACTTAGTGGAAGTACCATGGTTCTTCTAACAAAATTTATAAAAAAAGTAAAAAAGCAAATTATGTTTGATCACAGTATTTCTATAACATAAGGCAGATAATATAATTCGAAAAAAATTCTTATTTTCCGCGCTTATAATTTTTTTTGCCTTTTATTAATAACGCGTGTTTAGTTTCGTTCCCGCTTCTATTTTATTTTCCTTCAATTATTAACGCGTGAAATTAATTATTTTTATAATTAAAAAAATACGGTACCTTAACTTGTAACTATTCGAAAATAATTAGCGATTCTAGACTCACGATATTTGTTCCTTAATCTATGGGGGAATTCAGACTGAGTACGTTCTTAATATACTCTTAATTTTTGGAAAAATCTGTGCCTCAACGTTCTTTTAAACTAGGTTCTCATAAAAAAAAAAACGTGTAGTAACTAACTAATTTGAGCAAATACTAATGTTTAACTGCTGTGAATAAAATTATTGTAAATTTGTTGATAATATAGAATTATTTATGATATTAAAGAAAATATTACAAAGAGATAAAGTTATACAGTTTTACTGCATTTCTAACCCCTCTAAGGACAAAGGTTGTTTGAACAGATTTCTAGAATGACTTCATTTATGACTTTACGTTTTTTTTGCCACTAAAAAAGACGCACAAAAAAGACGCAGACATCTAAGACCTAAAAAAGACGAACGTAAGACGCATTTAAAAAAACGTCTTTAAAAAGCATTACAAAGACGTCTTTAAGACGCACAAAAAGACGTCAGAAAAGCGGACATTCAAGACCTAGAAAAGACGCATTTAAGACGCATTTGAAAGACGTCTTTAAAACGCATTTGAAAGACGTCTTTAAAACGCATTTGGAAGACGTCTTAAAAACTTAAAAAAGACGTCTTTGCGACGCAAGGAAAAGACGTCGTAAAGACGCACGAAACTTTTTTCGTTAAACGTTAGGAAAGCGGAAATTTAAGACTAAAATAAGACGCAAAAAAGACGCACGGAAATGCGTCTTAAAGACGTCTTAAAGAGGTTTTTTTGCCGGCTGGGATCTTTCCAAAAGCTTATTTGTGCATTCTGGCAGAAAACCTTGAATTGACTTTTACATTTACGACAAATTATATCACTAATCCATATTATAATGCCCGTTTACGTATGTCTGTCCGTCTGTCACGCAAAATGGTAGCTTAGCTGCAATGGGTGAACCTGTGGATTTTTCCACGGGCTAACGACTAATATCTTTAATAATAGCCGTCGTCTGTCTGTGTGTCCGCGAAAGCCGTGTCCCGTAACGGAAACAAGAAATTTTTAAAATGCTCATCAATGCAACTTTATTATGATACTATATAATTACTATATTATAATACCCGTATACGTCTGTCCATCTGTATGTCTGTCACGCAAAATGGTAGCTTAGCTGCGCAAGTAGCGAGACGCACGCAATGCGGTATAAAAAGGACGGGCGAACCCGTGGATTTTTCCACGGGCTAACGACTAGTATATATATATATATATATATATATGTTTTTATTTATACATCTAGCTATACTTTATTTACATTTATTTTATTTACTCCAGCTAGTATTTTTGTCCCAAAAGTTTGTTGAAAGATATCCTCGACATGTGTCAAATTTTAAGAAAAATCTTGTTTGTGCATCTTTAAACCAACAGCATCTAGCCAGTTAGTCAGCATACACACCACAGTTGCATCTGTTTAAAGTTTAGCATAAAAAAAACAAAAATAAAATTTGCAGTTTTTGAAAAATATAAATATTGTGTCCCAATAAAAGGTGAGAAGTAGCTGTTACTTTCGTTCATCGCACCATTTCATTTCAGTTGTCATTTAACATCAGTGTGAAGACAAAAGCAATGTTTATAAATTTTGAACAGATTCAATAAATTTGTAAACGATGCAAGGAAAGTCAAAAATAACGTGAATTAATAAATATTTACCTCAAAAACAAGTAACCATAAAAATTTTCGTAATGCTCATCGCCATATTTGTTGTTGATAAAAAAATGCAAGGCTTGCAAAAAAATCTTCTGCATTAAATATCTTTTTAACATATTTTCAAAAAGCCGGACACGCAATCTCATTGGTTGAGTAAGTTTGTTGTACCAGGGCCTCGTACGCATTTCATCATCATATAAAAAAAACGCTACAGGCCCTGGGATCGAGGTTGGTATCAGGTGAGTTTATGCAACGCTCCTTCGGAACACGCACCAAGGAGATATTGTCGAAATAAACTCAATTGAAGTTTGAGTACTAGCCGTTATTTTGTACCCCCGAAACGACGAAATTTTTTTTAAAGCGTAAAGCCTTGAATCTCTGTGCAGCAGTTGACCAGACCCTTTCAATTGCCACACCCTTCTGGTTCATTTTTTCGAAATCTTTTTTCACCATATGAATCTTTTATTACAATTAAAATCTATGAGCTCGTGGGTCAAATTTTTCTTACGCGAAAAACAAAAGTTACTTGAAAATAAAAGTAACTTTAATTGGATAAAAATTGAGTAAGCAAACAGGGAATCGGTCACTCTTGTTAACTGCTCGGCTTTGTAAGAGATTTACCGCAGCTCACAACTATTCAAACAAGTAGTAGAAAGTGGTTTTTTGACAGGTGAGTAAAATAGAGACATATCTCTATGTAGCGTATCTCCGTTAGTACCAATATAACTAGTGAAACTTCCTGAAGGTCATTGCTTGTATATAGAGTGTCGTAATGATTCACATAGAATCATTCTGTCAACTTTCGTTTACTTGAATAGTCTTAAATGCATGGTGGCATATCTCTCTGGTGGAGATCAATGATTTAACCCTTACTTTATACAGATTTTTGTGAGTTGCAGACTTTATAGAAGTGAGTTAAAACGTTATATACGAAGAAAACAAACGTATTTCAGTTTATTAGTAATTCTTTTCTTGGGATTCAACACATGATTTAATAGATCATGTATTTTCGGATTGCCAAAATCTGTAGTACAGTAGATCAACATTACGATACACCTGTGAGAGGCTAACAAGCGTCGTTGCCTTGTCTAAGCGTCGTCTGTAGTAAAATAGGTAGGTGAGTTTATTAGGGAAACGCAATGTTATATAAAGGTTTAAAGTGTGGTATGAGTGGCAAAAGACACAATGACGTAAATAATTTTTTTTCCTCTTCCAATTATTCCTTTCCGTAATTATTTTGATCATGCCGCAGTAATAATTAGTGGATATAAATTACCGTTATACCGTCATCCTAAATTCGCACTAATAATTAAGACGCAAATTTGATTAAACTAGAAATGGCTGGAAGATATTTGGTTAAAATACACAAAAATAATGCTTGTGTTTTTATTTGAATTGCTGTTATTCGGCGTACTACTTTTAAGTATTTCACCCTGATATGTGACACTATTAGAGATAGGGAAATGTTCCTTCTGACACAATCGCATGCACAAACAACAGTGAAGTCACAGCAAGTCACAGCACAGTCCCTATTAATCCAGCACCATCCGATACCATTCCATATTAATCTACATAAGACCTCTTATTCTACATAAATGACGTCATCAAAAGTAGATAAAAGACCCCCCAAATTTCTAACACAATTTACCATAATATTCTACGCACATACAGGGGAAATTCCCTATCATACAAAAATGAGTAAGGGGAAATTCCCCCTGAGGGGAATAACCGCGTTAGTTTTGACCGCTATGAAATCCTCTGACAAAACAAAACAAACACAATCCCATTATGTTCGAGTATATATATACGACCATTTCAAGACGCAAGACATGTGCAACGAAGCCGTTGAGGAAGAGCCACTTTTTCTCTCCTAAATCCCGACCATTTCAAGACGCAAGACATGTGCAATAAGGTTGCTGCAATGGAGCCCTGTATGCTCAAATATGTGCCGGATCGGCTCAAGAAACAGTACAAGTGTAAATGTGCTGTTATGAGAAATACCCGCCTGTTCGAGTATACATCGGACTGGTTTATCACCCAGGACATAATTAATAACATGATCTTGAACATTAGATCCGAATTGCTCTCCGCCTATCGCCGGATGAAATCTGAAAAGGCTATAATTAAGGAGGAGCTTCTTCCAATAGCCTGGCATCCGGATAGGGTCATCGATTGGTGCTTTTTAGAGGATGAAAAGGTAGACCTTGAACAGTTGTGGGGGTTGGCCTGAAACGTTATCTTGCAGCAAATGTTGCAAGATAAATACTACTAATAAAGATGAGTTTCAAGACGCAGGACATGTGTAATAAGGCTGTTGAAAAGGAGCCATTGCTGCTAAGGCATGTACCGGACCATTTCAAGACGCGAGACATGTGTAACAAAGTTATTGAAAAGGATATATGGCTGATAAGGCATGTTCCGATCGGTTCAAAACGTAGGAAATGTGTAACAAAGCCGTGGAAAAGAATCCACGCATGCTCCAATATATATCGGATCCTTTCAAGACGCAAGAGATGTGTAACAAAGCCGTTGAAAAAGATCCCGAGGTACGTCAATATGTGTACCCTATAATAAAATGTGTATTAACTGTCAATATAGTTTAAAAAGTATGTTATCCATCGGTCTATCCCTACCACTTGTAACCCTGGCATGTGTAAAGGAGGAGGGGTCTAATGAACGGAGGATTAAGGATTTGGAAGCTCGCCTTGACATGCTAATAAATAAATGAGCATTGTGACGACTGTGAAAGGGTACTCGATGCATACGACAGGTGTACCTGCGGACGTAGGTTTGTGGTAAGTGGTAAAATGTTATGCTGGTACTGCTATCATGAATATATCACATATAATGGGGGCGGCTGTGCATGTACCATGACATGTAATTCTCTGCAGTCATTCAAAATATACAATAAACAAGATGCTGAAATTTGAGGACGAACTTGTTAAATCAGTTTTGTAATACAGTTTTGCTGCTACCTTCACAAACATTGAATATATTAATATAGAATACCTAACAGTATCGAATGCCATGCCTGCCAATGGAGGTAAGGACAAACGATATGTGGTAGGGTACCATACACAGGACCTTGTGGTGGCCATGAGGGTAAAGACACCTAAAATCTGATCCCCTAATGGGGTGATTTAAGTATAAAGCCAATGCATCGCCGGCAATGAGCCTGGATTTTGAAGAATATCCAGATTGGGTTGCAAAGTATCATCAAATATGGTCAAAGGTTGAGGAGTTGATATCCGAGCAATTAACGATAGAGCCTGTGAAAAAAGATCGTTATGTGAATGCTAAGCTCTAATATTACAAAGACACAATTATCACCAAGTTCTATGGTATGCCGGTACCCTACGATGAGCCCTGCCAAACCAGCGCTATTCTAGCCTTTTCGTCTGTATATGTACAAGGTAAGAACCACTACCCTCAGACACACATCACAGAATGTCGGTATAAAGACTTTAAAAAAGAGTGGTTACTAAGCGAGGATTAAAAAAACCATATATTTTTAGGCTCCGTATGACCTATAAAATATATACAAAATTAAGGCGTATTCTCGGGTGGGGACTCTACATAGTGCTTACATATTGCACAGATTAAAGTATTTTTTAAAATTTCGTCTTTCCCCTCCTCCCTACTCTTGGCAACCAACTGGACTCTCTCCTGTTCGTTGATAGCATTTACAATACGATTGAAACGCTGCCGCATCTGCTCCTTGAGCAGCATATACCTCTCTTTTTCACGGCTAATTAGACTATACTCATGGTCACTGATAACGCCGTTTTCCATTGCCTTGCTTGTTATGTCAACGATGGAGTTCAATTTGGCCTCGGCAAGCAGTCTTATCCCCTCATGTTTTTTGACTTAACACGGAACCTTTTTGAAGCGTTCCGGAGACCGGCCTGCCCTATTCCGTCGGCAATCGCGAGTCCCCCCATGGCACAAGCCAAGGTTACCCCATACCTGAGGCCATAGCTCCTATCCCAAGCTCCGAGGTAATCACGGATACGCCAAGCAGTCCATGGTCGCAGAAGTTTACCCATGTATTATGCATTTTAATTTTTTTTGCTAATCTATTCCGCTCCTTTATTTTATCCCTTAAATATTGCTCGATCTCCTCTATCTTCTTGAGCCTAAAGACCTGTCCCTCATCCTGATCAGAGCCTTGCGCGGGTGCACTCGGCAAACTCGGATAAAGTTTGCTGATATCACTCATTCTTTTATTCTATCAGAATGCACATTGTGATGTCAAAAAACGTGATGTTCTTCTCGTGATGATAGACGTCCGTTAGCATGAACTCAAGACGATCCGTGGACCCCTTCAGTGGAAGGTAGGACTGTAAAAACTCCAGGTTAACATGTCTCCCCAGGTGTTTAACTCCTTGGTAAAAAGCAAGGCCAGAACCTTGGATTTTTTGCCAACCAAAAGACAGTCATCTTCATCTAATTGTGGACAAATAAGTCTCAATTTCTGATATATATCAGTTCTATATATGACATCATAGTCCCCTTTTGTGTAATACGTTTTTGCGGGGTCATAGAGTAGGCCCAGGAGCTCTTGCAATTGCCTACCGATTACCACCGTATAACCGTCACCAACCCTGAGTCTACAGTAGGCATTTTTCAAAACAAACAGTTTGATTTTATCTTCCGCCTGGCTGTTGATGATAGCCGCGATATCCTTGATTTTGTACTAGCCATTCATAATCTCAATTCGAGTCTTACGTATCTACTTTACGTATAGTGATATCGTTGTTGCTATATAGGTTCAACCATCAAGGCCTAATAGATATCATTTTGAGGGCTATACGAGTGTTCTGTCCCAGGCAGTCTTTGAATATGGTAGGTTTATCCATGTCTGTAATATACAGTTGTTTCATCTCCTTTTGTTTTAAGAAATGAACATATACCAATACAACCATTCTGCAAAGTATAAAAGTAACAGGGGTGAATGGCCACTTGGTGTAACCAATTTGGAGCATCAGGACCTGTACGTGAGTACAGAGTCCCATATTTCTATGGTATTCCCCGAATTCACAAAAAAACGCCATAAAGGTCCCAACAACCTACCTTGATGACCCTGTTGATGTGAATTGGAAAGGGCAGGCGCTGGACTACTGGAACATTCAGGTCAATTTTGCCGCCCATTGTGCGACCACAGCATTAGGAATCTGTGCCAAAGACATGACGGGCTCGGTACCCCTCATCAACAGCATTTTTAAATTTCACGTGTACTATCATATGCGTCGTATTCTGGCAAGGATGAAGGTACCCATGCCCTTTGACGATGGGTTCTCACAGTATAAAAACCCCTATTCCACATCCGGGTATGCACAGGTATACCGCGAATACGGTGCAGACCCCAATAGTCTGTACAAGATTAAGGCGGTAATGTCATCGTTGACAAATGGTAAATGGTGGCCTCGGTTGATGGTGATTGGGCCAAGTGGATTACGCCTACAAGCCAAGGTCTGACGTCAGAGGGCCTGATGAAGCTGAGCGAGAGTGTTCGCGTCCACCTGGTCCTATTGCTTGGGTCTCAGGCAGGTGCCAAGGCATGTATCATCGGATCCAATGCGGACAATTACGCAGCAAGGCAAATTCTGGTATAGAAATTTGAAGCCATGGTTCAACGTCAGGAGAATGTAAGCCATGACATTACGGAGTTCCAGAAGGTATTGCAATATGCCAGGACGCCAGTGAATTTCGCCGTCATGCATCACGTGTACATGTTACCCTCCGATATGAATCTGCGTATAGGCAAAATTGTCGGGTATAACAATAATATTTTGATTGCCCCTGCAAGCGCCATTATTGGTATCCGACTTGATCTGAGTAACAAGCCGCTTATGAGGCATGCCACACCTCCTATACATACCATACCACCTACACCTCCAAAGCATGCCATCAGACATTTGACATCTGTCAAATCACCCCCTAGGCATACAACATGAATTTTCTCAATTTTTTACATGTCACGACCCATATACTTGAACAACAACCACGAAACCAACATGAGGATACCAAGGCCTCATTAATCACCATAGCAGTAGGTATCATCCTAGCCTATATATGATTGAAATAAGCCTATTATTTCACGTATAGCAAGACAGGCCAGCAGTTCCCGCGATGGTCATGTACATATGTTTTGCCGCATATTTCACGATGGTTGACGCTACCCTCAAAAAGAACGAGACTACTGTACCGATAATTCTGGGTAAGGCAGTACCTGCCTTGCCCGCTAGATATTTAAGGAAGTTCCCGAGTCTTTCCAGTTGCTTCTCCAGGAACCTTTTTTCCTTACCACCTGCGGCACCTGCAGCACCTGCTGCTGCACCTCCCCTCCTGTAACGGAGAGTACAATAGCGCTTATCAACAGCCCAATAGCAGAGACTATACTAGCTATGGTTATCCCCTGTTCCCTAAAGAGTATACGAAGCTTCTCAATCAGAGTTGTGTTATCTCCAGCGATTTTTAAGAGCGTGTCCTTAATATGCCTCAGCTGGAGGTATATATGGGTGGATAGTATACCATGTGCTTCCCCTATAGCCTTCTTCTTATCATTCAGATCCTTAATCTCTTTCTTCGCCTTTTCTATCTCCTTCTCAAGGAGAGACTACTGTCCTTCGTCTGCCCGACCTTCTGCTTCCCAAGTTTTTTCACCCTACTCTCTGCCTTGTTAATCTCGCTGTCGTATAGGATCATCTTATTTTTCAGGATTTTTAAGTTACCCCTTAGCGTCTGACGCTCGAGGTCAAGTCCCTTTCTTTCACGTGAGGTGATGCCACCTTCATCGGGCCCGACAAACGAAGTGTTTTGTATGAGACTTTCTGTGCCATCTACAAATTCATCCATCTTCTCCAATGAGTCCATCTCAATGTTCGGCCTCCTCCTCTATTTTATTATACCTTTTCAGGAGGTTCTGGGCCTCTGTCCTACTGCCTTTGTTGGGTGTCTGATAGTCATCAAAGGCTATCGCTTTCATGCATGTAGTATCTAGCCTACTCTGGAGCTGTTTTATAGTTGGAAAATTACCGTCCTGCAACGTCAGTACTAGTTCCGATAGTGATCCCTTCCCCGGCACAGCTTTCTTTATTATAAGCTGGCCATCCTTTCTCATTCGAAACCTATCGTAATGTATCGCATTGGGCGTCATACCCAGCCCGTCTCTAAGATTCGTGTACAGGCTATCAACCTTTGATTTAAATAGCACAGTATCTTGCGACTCCGTGCCCAACCACAATCGCCTACGCGCACCTCCCTGCTGCTGACCCGGCGTTGAAGACCAGAATTCCAAGTTCTGCAAATGAGTCTTTAATAATGGGGTCATTATTGATATCATTTTTCAGGGCCTCAACGCTATCCAAATTTACAAAACTGTTAACTAGATTGGCATATAGGGAGACAGCATGGGTAGCCAGCGCCCTTGACGTCTACTCCCCTTTTTCTTGAAGCTCACGTTGTACGTACTCGGTATGTACCTTTTCTACCACTTCATCAGGGGCCTTGTCAATGAACCCTTCTGTACATTTCCTGGGTAGGAGATGTCCTTTGCCTTTACACAGGGCTTCTTTCAAAGCCTGGCGTTGATCCGCGGGCTTTTCGATATTTCAAAAGATTCCGCAGAGGCAGTGTCAAATACTTGTGCAATATCGGACGACATCTTCTTTATTGTATGTTTAAATTCTAGATAGAATAGTAGTATTATCACATAGGGTAGAATTACCGCAATATACAAACACACTTCCATTTATTCCTTTGCAGACAATAGGCGGTAATGGCCTCTGGTAAGCGTTGTAATCTGGTCCGGTTGTACGATCCGCTTGTCATCTGCCCTGTTGAGTGCCAACTTGTTCACCTCTTGGGTATATACCTTATTGCCCTTGTTTTGAAAAGCACTTGGCTCCGGTGGATGTCAACGCCCTCTTCCAGACATCGCTGGTAATCATCGAAAGTGATGGATTTTTTAGTGACGCCCCTCATCACGCCTTTGGCTTTTCGATCAACGCCCTCTTTTGTGAGGCTCTTGTACGCATAAAGATTTGCTCTTAGGGTGACGAACTCGGTCATGATTTTGCCACCCAGCTCATCCTTAATCAACCTTCTTGTTTTTCCCTATAGGAAGGGGCCTTCCATCATCAGGATTATAGGCACTTGTGTCAAAGCGTGCCTCAACGTCGTTAGCGATATCCTTGTAACAGTCTTCCGTTCGTATATGATACACAAAGGAGCTTGCTACCTTCCTAAACATTAAGTAACTGTTTTTAGTTGTAGAGATGTAAAATTGTTAAGTAGGAAATTTGTTTATTACACACCTCCCATCAATTGCATTCAGGTATTATTACCTGGCATAACAGAACTTGGACGAATATAGAGTAGATTATCTTAACAGATGGGAAAACTACATAAAAATGGATGATTTCAACGATGATGCGAAAAATACATATATTTTATCTTTTTTTTGTATATATGTTTATGAAAGTCTCTTGTTGTGTCAAAATCATGTTTTTGATGAAATCTTACAATAGACCAGCCAAAATTAAGAAACTTGTTGAAAAGCTTTTTGGAGCCAAAAGAACTCAGAATTTAAGAAACTTTTACTAGTTGGTTTCTTGCAAAAAACGTGTATAGCGTGAAATGAAGAAAAATATTTTTTCGTGTACTTACTTTGATAACTCTTTTCGTAGACGATAACAGTTTGTAAGTTTTCCGTGGACACACTCACTAACTCTATCGCATTCGTCCCGAACAGTACCTGTACCGGAACATTCCATATAAGATTCTGAAGAAAATAGATAAAATTTTAGAAGTCCACGAAACTACAAAAGAAAATTTATTGGGACTGCGACTTACTTTTAAATTCAAATGTATTTACAACTGCTTTCACATCATTGTTTTTTCTTACAAAAAATAAATGTTTTGATTTAAGCGATGTGACCAAATATTCCACTTTATCGGAAGGTTGACCATAGACAACTGACGACGTAATGACGTACCGCGTGGATATGTTGCAAAGCGTTTCCGTGTTTTCAACGTCGCTTTCACTAAGCTCTTTAATGTTGCTGGTAAGATAGATTCGCTGTGTTGAAGAGAATTAATTTATAATTCACACTAATAAATTAGAAATATACTAAATGACCAGTTAATTAGCATATATTAACATGAATTATTTGATTATAGTCATTTCAACGGGTAAATATTTATGTTGAAAAAAATGTGGAATTTATCGAGGTGGTGGGTGTTCGCTTATGATTGAGCATGAATAAGAAATTTTTACAAAAACTCTAACCGTAGATGAAAAAATTGCCATCGTTATCAGCTTTCATAACATGGTATAATTCTTGTTAACCTCGCTTCTCCTGGTCTTATTATTTTAGATGTCTCAGTAGGTAAGAAAAAGAGAGTTTGAGTGCCTGCAATTTTTTAATAAGCATAGGAGATACTTACTTCAACCTGTTTACAGCTTTTACCACACATTCTCTGTTGACGAAACTTTTGAAATGAAAATTTAATGTAACTTCGTCCGATATGGTGAACAATGAGACACGTGTTGTTGATGGAGATATACTGAAGTAATCGAGCAAAGATGTAATGACCTGTTTTGAAAGTCGAAGAAAATCCGGATGTCTACTACGAATACTACATCAAAACTAGGTGGTCTTGAGGACAAGGCTAAAACATAAATAGGTATCAATTGATATTCTGTATTTATCATCTACTGGCAGTTACCTTGTGGAAAATGCTAAGGATTTGCCCGTCGTACATACTTTGGCCGTCGTGCAAACTTTGGCCGTCGTACATACTTTCCCCGTCGTGCAAACTTTCCCCGTCGTACATACTTTGCCCGTCGTGCAAACTTTCCCCGTCGTACATACTTTGGCCGTCGTACACACTTTCCCCGTCGTACACACTTTGGCCGTCGTACACACTTTCCCCGTCGTGCAAACTTTCCCCGTCGTACATACTTTGCCCGTCGTACACACTTTGGCCGTCGTACACACTTTCCCCGTCGTGCAAACTTTCCCCGTCGTACATACTTTGGCCGTCGTACATACTTTTCCTGTCATACATACTTTGGCCATCAGAAGTTTGTCTCATTCGTTGCAAATCTACATATTTCTGACATCGTTATTTCGTGAATCTGTAGCACAAAGTATCAAATTGACAGCCATTTTGAATACAATACGGGTATTAATATCAGAGACACATAAAGCTACCAATAAACAGCAAAGCCATTACCAGGACGCACTATATGAAAGAATAGCCGGATAAACGCGATAAGATTTTAATGAATAGAGAAACACAAGTAAGTATGACCGCACTGTTTCTAGAATTTGCCGGAGTTTTCAAAATGAAAGACTAGAATTGTAAGATCAACAAGTTATCGAAGTATAGGTACGTATAGGTTCCGCAACTATATACCATCTAAAAACATCAAGGATCACAAAAACATGGTTTTTTTTTTTTTTTCAATCCATTAGGTTGACACCAAACCACGCGCAAATATGAATAATGCAATATCAACAGGAGGACATTGTTAATAACCTTGATTACTACAAAAAGCACGAGGTAAGTATATCGTTAAAATAAACGAGGCAAATTATTTATCTGTAATTAGATGAAGATGTTAATAGACCTACTTCAATATCGTCTTTTCATGATCAGCCGTGGTGGCGAAAAATCAAAACATTGCATGAAAACGAGGTTAGTTTAGATAAAGTTCAGGATGCCAAGTTGTTTACTAGCTCTTCTGACCTTAGTTATCAACAAATGTTGGTTATATAATTTTCAACTGCCATATTGAAAGGATCGTAGTGGATGCAAGTATATTGAGGGTATTAGTAGTGGTAGTGTGACAAAAATTATGAATATTTATTGATATTAAGTGTGTATTTATGGCAACTTTAATGTTGGCTAGCTAGCTAAGCTATAGAGCTAGCTAGCCAACAACCGTCTTGTTTTTTACTCCTACAAAAAGTTTATATTCTATACTGTAAGTTAAAAAATGTTTACCTAGTTTACTAAAACTTCATATAACTTATATAATTATAATTTATATATGTCATAATTATATAGGTTATAATTATTTTCCTAAAAAAGTTACCCAGCTTTTCATAGCCAGATATTATAGGTTGGATGGTATAGCTAGCATGTACTGAGGGATGATGTGCTGCCCAGCTATGTATCGTTATTATTGTCACACTCTCTTGCTAATATGCTTTAACCTTTCCATTTAGTATACATTTATAATAAACATATTTTGGCTCAACACAGTGTACTCAGTAATCACAAATTGTTTATTGCTTTGGGTTGTCTGTTCAGATTCATATTAAGTTCAAGAAATGATAAAATTTACAATACTAATCACAAATTGTTTATTTTTTCGGTTCTGGCATAAACCAATATTTTTCAGAAGGTGAAGAAACAACTGAAAATGCTGCTGTTCTTACGAAAATGTTTTTATCACAAGTCACACATTTACATAAGTAAAAATATTTAGTAGGTGTAAATAGATTCAAAGTTCTTAAAATTGTTCTTATTCTCTTTGGAATTAACTTGACAGTAAGATTAGGCCTTTATCAACTATTTTGAAAATGACAGTGTTAAACTTGTAAGGTTATGTTGTTTGGGTTATCCTCAAAAAATAAAACAAGGCCATTTATTAGTTGTAAGGTCGTCTGTATATATATTTAAAACTTTCTTAACTTTCTTAGGCCATCTGTTATAAGTTATTGTAGTAAATCGATCGAGTATTAAACATATCTAAGGGAGTGCTGCCCAGCTTAACTGGCTAAACGTTATTGCATTAAAACAACATGTGACTTGAAACAAGTCGTGAGCGGTTTGTTCATCTACAATTCTATAGTTCACACAGCCTTACTGAAGCAGAAAAATTACTTCTAAGTAAAGGTTTGAATTTTTCAATTCTACCAAAGACGTTGAATTATGCAGCTTCGCTCACACCATTCGAACTATCTACAATTCTATTAGCTTTTAAAGAAATCATCTCCCCCCCCCCCCTCCCAAAAAATGCCTATTGATTATCATTTCATTAAAATACATAGTTTTCTGTATAAAAAATATATTCCCCTCTTACAGTAGCTTAAATTCGGAAACTCCACAAGTATAATACAGAAAAGTTTTTATGTTAATACACCTTTCCCGAGACCATGAGTCATACTTTTTTTAAACTCGTAAAATATGAATCCCATATTTGAATTCAGCATAGTTTGTTTAATTTATGTGTAAAAGTTTAACTTGATACGCCAACTGAAAGTGCTATTTTGAGGAGATATATATCACAGTTAAAGTCTTCTTAATGCTCAAGTTACCATGTCCCGCCTCGTTTTCAAAAAGAGGTTGGACATGCCACAAATCTTTAAATTAGAATAGCAGGTTGTTTACTTGCTGCATTGTTTCGAAATTTTCTTTGTTTATGACATTTTGGATAAGGAATTCAAATCTGTTGTCCGTTTTTCATAAAACTCAAAAGAATAAGTCTCGGGAAAGGTGTATTCTATCAGATTTGTCTAAGAAGAGCACCCTTTAAAAAAATATTTTCACATAAGTTATTGATCTTTGCTTTTACGTACAAATAAATTACAATACCCATAGTTATACCTGATGTGGAATAACAATCTGGCAATACTTATAAATATAATATTTTTGACAATAATACTACTACAGGCCATAATTTTTAAATAATCAAGACTCAAGGATACTTATGAGTATTACCTTGGGTGATTGCATTGCTCTTATTACATTTTGTTGAATATATAACATGATGAAGACCAATATTCAGTCTAATACCACCAACCCAACATGCTTAGGATAGCCGCCAAGTCGTAATGTTATTTACCGATGTTTTAAAAAATAAAAGATATCAAATAACAAAGAATAAAGTGTATATATATGTCAACAACATTGGCTAAAGCTCCAACTAGCTAACTAGTAGTAGCCAATGCTAGTGCTAGTGTAGCAGTTCAGGAGTTGAGTCTAAAAGAGAAACCACTACCCATTTGGGAAACCGTTACCCTAAATAGGCCAGAAGTACGGCAATGGTTAGGGAAACCACCAAAATAACAAGAAATCTGTGCACGAGCTGGTTAAGAAGCGCACTAAAAATTTTTAGCCAATAGAAAAGGGAATATTTTCCCGCAAATTTTTACCGAAGGAAAAAAAACTATCGTAGCCCCTTTCCGCAATTCCGTAAAATGGTTCTGAGAATGGGTAACGGTTTCCCAAAAGGGAAACCCAAATTAAAATCAAAAAAGTTAGTTTAGGAAACCATTTCCCTATATGACATGGGAATTTCCCTATAAAACATGGGAAACCGTTTTCCTTTTAGTGTCATCTCCCGAACTGTGTAGCTAAATATAAAATTCAAACCAGTCAGCTAAACACTAGAAAAAATATAAACCAGCAATTTTAATAAGCCCAATAGGTATAAAATAAGTGCCACGTTCTATTTTTTTTTTTTTTTTACCAAAAGTTCATAATTTGCCCATTTGACAAGTTAATTTGAGAAATAATAAAGGTAAACAAACTATATGTGCATCACTTCGCTGACAAATACGGCTTTCTCTAATTCAAAGATGTCATCGTAATCTCGGTTTCAAAATAAGGCCCGTATGGACAGAATTGTAAACAAGATGGCGGCAAGCGAGGTGGATTTGCAAACTCTGCAAGTTATTAAGAAGCTTGACAAAATTAGAAATATTTCTGAGACCCCTATGAATCAAAATATTCATAAATTGTTGTTACAAAACATAAATTTTGATGTTGAAGTAAAATTGAACGCCGAAGAAGAATTATCTTGGGGTAAATCCCTGGATTTTTTGCCATTATTTAATAGACGAGAAATTGTCAGCAAATGTGGTGAATTAAAGAAATTACACATAAAAAAGATATTAGAAAGAGGGCTCAAATTTAAGGAGGAAAGATACATTTCTTCGGAATGTTTATTTAAAGCTTGGACATTAAAATATTTTTTAGCTAAGGTTCATTGTCGGCCTAGTATGAAAAAAGTGCATAGAGTTGTGGAAGTAAAATTAAATCAACGAAATGGTGAGGTGGAACATGCAAAATGCAACTGTCTAGCAGGCATGAGTGGCTACTGCAATCATGTCATGGCTCTATTGCTAGAATTAGCTGAATGTTCCCCAATAATTCAAAACGAGTTCCAACAGAAAAAACCTGCACTGGTGTTTTAAGGAAATTGGGTGTTCCAGGAAATAAAGAGACAGTTAAATACCCAGTTATGAAAACTGTTCTCCATAACAGTGTTATAAAAAAAGGTATATCACCTACAATTTATGAAGCTAGACTAAGTTACAATGCTTTAAACAACATACACGCTATCAAAAAGCTACAAGCTGATCTACAAGAACTCAACAAAAATATTGAATATGCACATGTGATACTACCTACATTTAATTCTGAAGTGACAAGATTTGGTGTGCAATTTGTAGGTTCTCCACTTTCATATCATTTTGCCTGCCTGTTGAAAGGGATTTCATTGTACTTGCAAAAATTCCAGAAAAAGCTGACACATCAACAGTCTCAAATCTTCCTGCTAAAATTTTGGAAGGAATAACAGATTCCAGAAATTATTCAGATAATGAGTTAAAATTCTTAGAAAAAATCACTTTGACCCAAGAAGAAAGTATAAAATTGCATAGCCAAACAGTTGATGATGTGAATGTCAATGAAAACCCTAGTCTCAAACATGTTAAGAAAATAAACAGTTGATCAATAGCCGGCATTTTAGGTCTTGCACCAGGATTGGACTCAGGTGTAAGAAACGAAGGAGATGACAATAAATCTTCTGGCAAATTTTCTTCAACTTTTGTACTCTCTGGGTAGTGATACTTAACGTTCTCACAAGCTAAGCCTGCATCGAAATAATTAAACAATATATAAATCAAAATATCATAAGTAAACAATCGACTTTTGAAATTTTTGTTTATTAATTTCAACTCTTCATTTTCCAATGTCAGTTGCTTGCATTTCTCATTGCATAAATTTAATTTTTGTTCCATTAATATTTTTCTCAGTGTGTCACAGTTTGTACATTTCCTCTGCCTCTTTTGTTAAAATATCTTGGCCATCATGTTCATCATCAAAATCTGAGAATAATCTCAAACGCTTACATGGGGATTTTCTTGTCTTTTTCATTTGTGGTGTTTTAAATGAAAATACGCTAGAAACTGTTCCTGGTTTTAATGTCTTTATTAAGAGGGTGCCGATAAGCCGCAAACGCCCGCATATATAAGGGCGAATTCGGGCGACTTTTCGAATTAAATTGAGGGTTGTCCGCCAAAACCGCCCGCACTTTTCCAAAGACGCCCGAACTCACCCGGAACATTCCCGAAATGCAACACCTTGTAACATAAACATGGCGGACGACAGTTGAAAGAACGCGCTTGAAGAGAAAGAAGGCAATAAAGTTTATATATAAGTTATTTATCAAGTAAATCTTATCAAAAACCATAAAAAACAGTCCTTTTAAGAACTTAGCTACCATATAGTTAGTTCATTTTAATTTTTATACTTTTTTAAATAATTAATTCTTCGAGAGTCATTTATGGTGAATCTTTTTTTTTCGGGCATTGTTCGGGACTATGCAGGGTTTTTCGGGCAAATACCTGAATTTTTTTTAAAACGCTGAACTCGCCCGAAAACGCCCGCACTTTTTACGGCGTATGCGGCTTATCGGCACCCTCGTTCTTTATTCCCCTTCCAAGACTCACTCGAATTTCCTCTGGTTTGAAATGAAATTCACAGACTTTGGTGTACTTATTAATTTGAAAATTATCAGCACCACCTCTTCTTCTATATTTGCAAATTTCTTTGCACCAAGCTCTGTGTAGTTCGTGCTTGGTGTCTTTATTTGGAAATGAAAACAGTCCAATATTTGTCTTTTGTTTCTTTTTATCGTATAAAAAAAACCTTCCACATTCTGGAACACAGCATTACATAGAACGTCCTCCAGATATCACTTTTTCAGGAACAGTTATTTGTGAAGGTGGAACAAGACATTTTTTTTTCTGTTGTGGCTTGTAAACAAGTTCAACTTTAAAAAATACAGCTATCACGTACTGTCGCTGCGCTGTTGTTTTTGTTGTCCATACGGGCCTCGTTTTGAATTCGACGTAAAGATTACATCATCGAATTAGGAAAAGCCGTAAACTAACCTCGTTTTCATGTTAGTATGTCTATTTCGGCTGTGTATTTTGCGGAATGGAAATGGATATTGAAATAGGTCTATTGCGTTGGGACATCAATTAAAAAAAAAGTGATATTGCTTTAAAGGATACAGAATATTTTTAATTATAAAAGTTGCCACGTGTTTTGAAATTTATTGGGTCCTAAAACGTTGCTCCCAATGTTATTCTCAGACCCTATTAGGTTCAGCATTTTGAAAGCACACAGGACCTGGAGTCGAGCTGTCAATTGCATTTGTATACATGGTACATATAAACATGATAAAGTGACGGGACCGATAATCACTGGTTCATGTTTTACGACAATACTAATACGGCGTTGTGGTAGATGTTTTGAACAAGACTTCAACCATTAGTGTAGCGCATAAGTAACCAAAAAAAACAAAACAAACAAAACAAAGCTATATCTATAATGGTTCATATTCCAGATTAAAATATATGGGGCTTGGGAAAGTGTAAAGTGATAAGTTACCTCAAAAAGTTAACACTCCTTCCCCCCACCACTACCGCCCCCCCTCAAAAAAAAAAAAAAAGAAAAGAAAAGAAAAATAATAATAACTAAGAAAGAAATAATTTAGATTACTTACAGTATGAAAGTAAAAATAGTAGAAAAATAAACAAGGGTTATTTAGAGAACATGTCTTTGTTTCTTCAGAATTTCATTGATACCATTTTTTATCTCTCAAAAGTTAATAAACTGTAATTCAGTCTAAATGATTCAGTTACGTTAAAATCTTACGAAGTACATAAAATCTTCAAATGTGTTCATATACTTCCGCAAAGCATTTGAAAAATTATTTAATCATTGCCAATTTGTATGCGCTCCCACTACTGACCTGGTTTCCACATCCTGAAATTTACTTACTAAATTTTTATACTATATTTGCCGAATCTTTTTATTATGGAAAGGTTAATTCTTTATTTTTACTATACAAGAAAATTTACCAATAGTTAAAACTGTTTTTTGCGCAATAATTTAGCTGCATATAACAACGAGGTTTATAGCAAGTTTAATGACGCAAGTGATACAAAACTTAGTTTCTGATGTAATATGTCCGTAGCACAGTTCTGCAAAATTGTGAAGAAATATTGAATGATGGCCTCGGCGTTTTATGAAATATTTAGGATCCGTGGTCTATACCGTTTTTTTCTTTGAAACACGTTGAGCCATTTGAAGATTTAAGTAAAAACGAACAAATTTGCTCGTTTAGGGCCAATCAAGGGTTTTTTTAATCAAAGCATTTTTTATAACTTCAATGCAAGGTAACGTTTTGTTGGTAGGCAAAATACGTACTTTTTAAAGAAAGGGTAATACATTGAACACTGCAATACGATTTATTTTGTCAATGTAATGTAACTGGCGTCATTTTATATCAAGTGACGTTTTAATTGTATGACGTCTAATTTAACAGAGCGTTTTTAAAGGTTATCAGTTATGGCAGACTTTCGAACACAGAGCATCTGCCGTTCATCATAATGATGCATATAAGTTATGGGAATAAAATTTAGTTTCCCGTTACAACAAATACCTATAGCATATCACCCAGCTTCGTATTTTACATGCATTGGTAAGTACAAAGACCAGCTTTTACAACAAAATCTTGCCTTAATCTGCGATTTAATCTAGAAGATTTTCAGCAGTATTTATTAGGGACCTAAAGTTTAGTAAATATTCTTTTCGGCATTAGCTAAAAGTTTAAGTCAGTGTATTGAGCCAGCCTTTCATTTTTAAAGATTTGTATCATATCTCACTGTTTGACATTTGAAAAACACGACGAAAGTAACATGGACTGTTAAAGTTAAAATAATTAAAAGTAACCGCTATAGGGGAGAATACAGTTAAATATAAGTAAATAAAGATAAGTATACTTCAAAAGCATCTAGGGGTACGCAAGAGTAATACAAATTTTACTATTCTATTCGATTTTAGGAACTCGCAGAAAGGACGATTATACTCAAGATACAACATTTTTTCACAAGCTGCAAGAAAGATATTGGGAAGATCTTTTAGAAGAGCGTACCAGAGAACTTTTAGCTAAAAATAAGTTTAAAGGTAAAACAATATCTTGCCTAAGTACACGTTAGTTAGGAAACTTGGGTCTTTTTTATTACTGCAAAGTTTTGCAAAAAGTGGCATAATCAACCGATGTAGTCTGGGTTGCTTTGCATATGATAAAATGTCATAATTTTGTTTTGTCTCACAGTCGGTAATTTATGTGGCTACGATCTTAGGGGCTTATCACATGAGAAAAATCACGTTCATTAATAAACTCACGCAAAGCACAACTTACTATCGTTGTGAGCTGGCCTGGCTAACCGGGATCTCGCTTTATCAAACTAAAAATATCAAAGAATAAACTTTTATGAAAAAAATTATTGTATATTAGCTTTTTGATGAAAATGATAAACTTTGTGATAGCAAACAGATTCCAGCCCGGCACACAAGTCAGCCTGGCTAAATGTGTTCATGTGATAAGGTCCTTAGACAAAATAAACTGCGAACCAGGCGGGTGAAGCATTTTCAAGTTGTCAAAGGATAGAACCTTGGTTTGAATTATTGTTTCGGTTGTTTTTTTGTGCACGTTAGAATGTGCACTTATTTTGAAAATAGCCAAAAGGCGAATTGTCCAGGTATATTTGTCTAGGATTGTAGTTAACACGTAGTATAATGAACCTGGGTTGCAAATCTACCTTAAACACTCCCAGCATCTGTTTTAACTGTCAACTACTTGCAGCTTAAGAAATTGCAATTCAACTGATTGAACCACCGTTTGTTGTTTCAGATGTGGATGTGGAAGCGCAACATAAAAAATATGTCGAGAAGTTCCCAAAATTCACACTTGGGGAAATATCAGATTTAAAATTACAATTTCAAACCTTTGATTTGAACCAAGACGGACTAATCGATTGTAATGAATTGTAAGTTTAACTTGTAGAACAATGTCTCCCTTGTTACGTAGCTGGTGCTGCTTCTCAATATCGAACGATTCCGAGCGACTTTTAAATCAAGAAATCTTTTGGTGAATGTAAAACTTTATTCTCTAAGCTCTGTTTTCTTTTAGGATGCAAGTTTTGGATGACTTGGGAGATAAATCAAGTCTAGAGAAACGACAAGAATATTTTGAAGAGATTGATGAGGATGGATCAGGTGCAATCGACTTTGAAGAATTTATGGGCGTAAGTGTCTTTTTGAGATCAGTTTGAGATCTTAGTATCATAAGTTTGTAAAATCAATAGTTGTTTTAGGGAGAAGTAGCTATGAAATGCTTGACACAAAACTCTAATGTCAGATTTACTGAACACAATGCTGACCCAGCATATCGCACTCTTTCAACTCATTTATTTTACGGATAGCATCACGCTGTCTTTGAGGTTAAAAAGGTGACGTAGCTGAAAAAATTATTATGGGAGCAATAGATGGCGAGTAAAAGTTTACTGAAATGCAAACTATTTAAAGAACCAACGTCGTTCCTATTTATCTATTTGAATTAATTTGACAGCGGTGAAATATTAGCCGCTGCGTAATAAAGATTCACGAACCAAGAGACCTTAAGGACGAGGATGCTCAAAGAATATCAAATTGATGTGTTAAGAATATATCGTCATTTACCACAGGGACACTGATAAAAAAGCTTGTCAATAATATGTATTGATATTTGACCTTTACTTTTTTGTAAACACTCTACCTCAATTTTCTTCTACATTATGGACATACTCATACACAGTCTTTTAAATGCTGACGTTTTCACTTCGTAGTTCAGCTTACATGACTAACTCTTTTTTTTATCTCTATAATAATACAGAGACTGTGTGTGTCTGTAACAGGCAAAGTGGATATCATGTAATTGCTATACAAAAAGAAGTCGCATTTTCAACGCCGTTGGAAATTAAGGACCATCTTCTCTTTAAGGAAGTCAATTAAGTGGATTTTTTAAAACTGCACCGACTAAGTTTAACCGAACAGTTTTAGTGATTGATAAAAAGACAGCTATTAGATCAACTTTTTTTTGCGTTTGTTTGAGTTGATGTCGAATTTTCACAGAATACATGGGCAGGCCCTTAAGTTTTAGATTCAGAGTCAGGAAAAGAAAATCAGGTTTCCTACAAATGAGTAACGACCACAATGTAAAGAAACAGGGAACGTTTAAGCTTGGTTTACATGTGATTTGGTATAATGTGTTTTTTAAAATTTGCTTCATATGTGAAATATTATTTATACAAAAGTTGCCTAGCAATCTTGTAGATTTTAGTGCAGTTTCTTATATATTAATTTAATTAAAGAAAATTATGCATAGTTATACACTTTGTTTTTTGATATTCTATATTTTTAGGACAGGAAGAAATAAATGATGTTATTGTAAAAAAATGTTTAGCATATTTAGCACATTTGCAAAATAGAAAAAAATGTCAGGAAATGTTACGTTCGTAATATGTCCCTGATTTTTGATAGAATCTCAGCTTCTATGTTTTTAGCCATAATATTTTCTTATATATAATAAATTGCAAATCCGATTAAATCGGGCTGTTGCGCTGGATTGGAAGCTAATTGGTCTGTTAGATTTGGCATTAACTTATAGGCCATCCTCAGTCTTTTAATATTAAAAACTTATTTTTAACTTTAGTTGATCTACGACCTAAAGTACATGCAAAGCGACAAGAAGAGCGGCGAGGACATTCGGTTACTATGCAAGCTTGGAAACGATCATTATACATTGCGAAAACTATCACTCAGTGAAAAAATGTCACGCGGTTTATTTTAAAATTTAATACAAATACAGTAATAGTATAAAAATTTCCAGATGGTGTACATTTCTTGTTCGGCTCCCTATCTACTTTGTTTTGATGGGTTCCAGGAGTTATTCACTAGTGTAAAAATCTTAGTATATTTGGATGAGGCATTTGTTAAATGGCAACGGTTATATTGAGAAGCAGTTTGTTTCGTTTCTTTCCTGCAAACAATGATTACAAGAACGCAGTGTTTAAAATAGAAAATACTTTTTTGAATTAAATCCTTTCGCCTAAGGTGGTGTAGGAGAAGAAAAGTAAAGGCTGTAGACAGTTGCTTACAAAAAGTTTGATTTTTTTTCTAAAGGACATATTTGACGTCAAATTTGAAGTCAATCATTTAAATTGTTTCTAGCAATATAACCAACTATTACTAGTTAGTCATTTCCTTGTTGGTCATTTCCTTGTTGATCATTTCACTCTTATGTTATCTTTTTAGTCCCAGATGTCATAAATTTAACTTAGAAAACACAACTTGTGAAAATCATTAAACCAGGGCCGCCTCTCATTGCTTACGCCATTAAGAAGAACGAAATAAAACTTTCTAAGATGGAAAGACCAAAATATTTTTAGAATTTAGTAGCAATTTAAAATGTACAAAATGTCCATTGAGTTGAATACCAACTAAAAACGAATATTAGGAAAAAGGAAACGGCTGTGAAAACTTAACATTATGAAATAATTAAAAACCTCTTCCCCCTCCCTTCTAGCTATACATACACATATTTGCGATTGCATTTAGGTAACCAATTTGTTAATTTGTGTCCCTTTTGGAGATTCCAATAAAATATGTAATATATGTTTTTTGCTTGGGATAAAATCTCTTATCGAACGGATTTAAAATGCAAGCAATTAATATTAGACAATATGATTATTTTTTTCTCAGAAATCTCCGCGAAAAAGCGTTATCGAATTTATAAAACTATTGGAGGTCTGTATTTATGAATAGACGGCCATCTCATCGATAACAACGATTTTTTTATTTCACACATTCGAAACGCACTTCAGTATAGCTATGACTTATCAAGTTATGGTACAAAGAAGAATGCATTATTTACTTCGTTGAATTCCTTCTCGTATCAGTATTTTCTTCCAACAAAGCAGAATTAGAAAGAAATGGATTCATTCTATTCGGTGGAAAGATTTGCCTAAAGAGGGTGAGATGTGTTCCCTTCATTTTGAGAAAGAGTGCAAACGAATTCATAAAAGCAAATGTGAAAAAAGCCTCAAACCTGATGCAATTCCTACCATCCATTGCCATTGCAATGACATCAATTACAAAGAGAATCGACTTAAACAGTTAGAGGTCAGTTTATTCAATGTTAAACTTTTTGATAGTGTTGTTCAAATTGTTTACTTAGGTCACTGTTACCTAATATGTGTTCTTTGGTATATAAGATGCAAGAAGAAAATGACGAATGTTTGTTTTGAGAATCGAGCAATTTAATGATGTTATGAGCAAGTTAGCGATTGTGCGATTACAAAAGCAAATGTAAGCAAGTTCGGAAGACTGTGGTCGACGCAGCCACGCAAACTGACATTATTAAGAGACCTTGTACGAAGGCAGCACAAACCAGCACAGCGAAATGGTAGGGTAGCCTTCGTAAACATGCAATACTAGAAGCCTAAGGATGTTTGAAGCGAAAATTATTGGGATAATTGTCCTTTAAGAAATAAAAAATAAAAATGTTGATACGAAACGGAAACAGTGATGTTGTAGGTAGCTTGGATGAAGGCAGATTTGTAAATAGTGAAGTTGTAAATAGTAATTTTTTAAACGAATTAATTGTAAATAATAAAATCAGTAGTAAATATGCATGTAGGCTACCTATTTCCCCCCATCTTTTCATTATAGTTCTACCTTTTTTGTGTGTCCTTACATGGTGCCATCAATTTATTTATTTTTAATTAGTCTCTTCTTTTTTTTTTTTTTTTTTTTTTTTTTTTCCTTGTTCAATGTGTCTACTTACTCTACCGGCACCATTTCGTACTCTGTGAGCCCATTTATTTCATTATGCACTTAGATTCAATATATTTTTTTACTGATCTTATAGATTTTATAGATTTTTATAGTTTTTATTTTTTTGTAGGCAGAAGAACCATTTGTAAATTATGGATGCCAAATATATGTTTAATAATAATAATAATAATAATAATAATAAATTTGCAAATAAATGGAAGGGGTGTGGTTGCGGTCTGGTTTCGGTTTGGTTGCGGTGTGGTTGTAGTGTGAAGAAGAAGTTGGGTTGAGATTTTAGGTTGGATGAATAAGATTGCCGAAAAATATTGACAAGAGAAGGGCTAAGCCGCCTTCTTACCCCAAGCCCGCTTTCTTAGCATTAATATACGTCCATTACTATAGCTACTTGCGTGCACGACCTCGTACCCAGTGTTTCATAGATTGCTGCAGAGCAAAAAGCACGTTGTGTTTTGCTCTCTTTAAAGGGGCTTCGGAACGAGTTTATGATTTTTAAAAGTCGAGCACATGGCGAAAGGAAAGTTGCAATAAGTAATTATTCATTAACAAGTTGTCTATATTATTACAATAAAGAGAATATAAGTCCTTGTGCCTTGACCTTCTAAGCGGTCTGGTTATTATACAATGTTCACGAGGATGGAAAGTAACATTAATTGCTAAGGTCTTATTTGAGCCGTTTCGTCGCCCCTTAAACGCGAAAACTTCATGGAGTGCAATGAAGCGTGTACACCATTGAAGTTTCAAATAAACTAGTCGGTGGTCTGTGGAATAATCCACGGGTTCGCTCTTCCTTTTTATACAGCAATGCGTGAGCCTCGCTACTTGCGGTACCATTTTGCGTGACAGACAGAGTATACGGGTATTATAATATAGACTAGTCGTTAATCCGTGGAAAAATCCACGGGTCGCCCGTCCTTTATATATCGCATTTCGTGTTTCCGTAACAGGACAATTTTCTCGCACACAAACAGACAGACGGAATACGGCTATTATTAAAGAGATAAATGAATTTATTTACGATTATGTAAATTTTGCACTTGATAATTTGCATAACAAATTATCACGTGGTTAGTAAATTAAAGTCGTTTAATCAAGTTTTCAAGTCACACGTCGATAGAAATCTTGTGAGAAGGATCATATCTGATTATTCTGTAAATTTACAAAGAGTACATCGTCCAGAAATTATAAATGCTTTTGATCCAGTAATTGAAATGGATATCGAGCGAGTAAGTTGCAGTAGCCGTGCTGACAATGAAGCTGATGACACGTTTTCTTTGTGTACGACGTATTTCGATAAAAAGTTTGAACACTTGAAGCGTCAAATCACCGTTCCTTCGCCGCCACCTTCAAGAACAAGAAAATTAAACACTGATTTAAAATTCAAAGCAAACGAGAAACAGCTGGCATTTAACAACGAAATTGACGAAAAAATTGATGAAGTCATATCTCTATTCAAAGATGGATATACTTCTAAACCACTAAAAAGCCTTAAGGAATGTAGAGGTTTAATCAAACGTCGTAACAAACTGATTTTCCTTGCCGATCGATCTCCTGGAGGATGGAACACTGTTACAGAATACGAATCTGATGGGTTAGCTAGCGACAGTGAGGACGAACGCAAAATACGTGCTGCTGAAAAAAGGGCGTTTACGAAGAAAAGGATAAACAAACCTGTTCGTCGTTCTGCAGAGTCCTATACAAATCCTTGTCCACCAAATCAATTGAATTCAGGGAGGCCTCCCTACAGATGCACCTACAGTCGAATCCCTAAACCAACCGACATTTGTTTGCTGTGCGGGAAAGCAGGACATTGGAGAAGAGACTGCCCAACATCCAAAAAGAAAAATATTACTACAGCCTAAAGATAAGTTTAATTTTGTTAATATATGTACTTCTAGTATCAATCGTGTTAAAGGAAATTAAAGGGCTAACTTAAAATATTGAGAAGAAATTGGCGCTAGCTCTACCATTTTAGAAATTTTAAAAACCGGATACAAACTTCCATTTATCTCTATCCCTAGAAATTCTTACTTTGAAAATAATAAATCTGCTCTTGTAGAAAATAATTTTGTTTCCGACAGTATTAAGGAACTGTTAGAAAGTGGACGAATAGTTGAGTCTCTGGTGGTTCCCAAAATCATTAATTCTTGTCTATTAGTACAAACTCATCAGGAAAGAAATGGCTGATTCTAGATCTACGATACGTTAATAAACATCTAGCTAAAGACTACATTAAATTTGACGATTGGACATCTTTGAGATCTTTTGCGTCAAAAAACAGTCACGCATATAAGTAGTTTTAACATAGCAAAAAATCATGCGAATTTTGTTAGGGATCATTACAAAAAGCGGGATTCGTATCAAATTGCGAGAAATCGGTTTGGACCCCTTCGCAAAATTTTACTTGGTTAGGACTTACCTTAGATTGCAAAACAAACATCATTAAAGTGTCAGAAAATCGCATGAGCTCTACAAAGAATTATTTACGATCTCTTCTTTCGCATCCTTATACCACAGCTAGAAAGCTTGCAAAATTAACTGGGAAATTAGTTTCTAAAAAATTTGTCATAAAAGATGTTGTAAATTTGAAAAAAAATTTAATTACAGATGTTTAGACGAAAGTTTACATCAATTAACTGTGTTCTCTGATGCAAGCAAATACGCTTTAGGAGCATGGGTTTTAGATAATAACACGGAAAACGTTTCACATAGAACTTTTACGGTAAATGAAATGGAAAACAGTTCCACTTGGAGAGAATTAAAAGCGGTTCATTTTTCAATACAATGTTTTAATCAAATATTAAAAGATAAAAGTGTTGTTTGGCATACAGATAATTATGCTGTGTCAAATATTCTTAAAGCAGGAAGTAATAAGGAAGATTTACAACAGATGGCTGTTAAAATTTATATTGTTGCGAAAATAAAAAACCTGCTTGGTTATCCAGAAATTTGAATACTAAGGCCGATACTATCTCCTGTTTTGTTGATAGGGATGATTGGGAAACAAGCTATAGATTGTTTAATTATACACATTCCTTGTGGGGTCCTTTGATAGTTGATAGGTTCGCTGACTTGCGTAACCATAAAGTAAATAGATTTAACTCAAAGTTTTATTGTTTAGAAAGTGAAGGTGTTAACGCTTTTTCACAACTTTGGACTAACGAGAACAATTATTTAGTTCCCCCTACGGATGATATAGTTTTGGTCTTAAAGAGAATAGTGAAGTTGTAGGTGTACTGGTAGTTCCTTTATGGCGTTCTGCCACTTATTGGCCCCTTTTAAAAGAGGGGAAACATTTTAAAAAATTTACAAAAATTTCAGAATTTTTAACGATGTGTCTCAGACGTATTTAAATGTAGGTCCTAGTGGCTTTCATATTCTCGGAAAAGAAACATATAAAGGCGAAATTATAGCTTTTAAAATTGAATTACTCAAATGTGAAATAATTGTGAGAGGCTATTAGAGTTGCGTTTTTTAAAATAGTACTAGGTGCTATTATAGAGGAAGATTCGGTACTAGGTACCAAGTTTAAAGTAGCACTGGGTGCTACTGCGGAGGGTGATTTAGTACAGTATACCAAGTTCAACATTGTACTGGGTACTATTGTAAAAAAAAAACATTGTACTGGGTACAAGTTTTAAAGAGTACCGTGTAGTATGTTAGGAAGAGATATTATACTCGATACTGAGTTCAAAATAGTATTGGATGTTATTATAAAGAAAGATATTGTCCTAGGTTACAATTTTTTAAGATTACTGCGTAATATCTTACAAAGAGATAGGGTACCGGGTAACTAGTTTTGATACTAATTGCTAAACTTGTGTTAATTTCATATATCACAGAGATAAAGTCTTTCGAGAATAAAACAAAAAAGTGGAATTAAGAGTAATTGACTTTTCTTACAAAGAAAATGAATTTTATATCTTTATTTACTTTTAGATAATGTCCGTGATGAATTGTGTTTTCAAGTGAAAGACAATCGTTTAAAATTGTTAGCTCGTAGAGTTCCCGATTTGTTAACAAACGCTAGGAGTAAAAACACGAATAAAAAATATGCTTGTTATTTTCAGAAATTTGAAACTTGATGTAGTCGATTTTCCGAAGCCAAATCTTATCCCACTGAGGATAAGTTCGTTGTTCCGGCGAGTCTTTCCCTACAATAGAAAGTTCGTTTTACGCAATAAAACACAATCACAAATTTTGCAATATAAATCCATGCAATGCTAAAATATGCAAAATGCTTTTGGAAGGGGCAAAGAATTTGCAGAAAGGATTTGAAGAAAAAACTCCCCATCACCGCTTCAATTTTAAACAAGATATACGACAGTTTAAATGGCGATAAATGTTCACTACTTCAACTCAGAACCATTTCAATGTTAATTTTGGGGTTTGCAGATTTTATGCGATATAGTGAAACATCTGACTTAAAAAGGTGCGATTTTATATTTAGAGATACACATTTGGAGGTTTTTTTAGAGAAAAGCAAAACTGATATTTATCGCGATGGGCATTGGTTATTCTTGTCTAAGCTGGATTTCAGGTTATGCCCCATCAAACTAATGCGGAGAAACTTCGACAAGGCACAAATTGGAGATGACACCGACGAGTATATATTCCGGTCAGTCACGTATTTTAAAACCGTTAATCGCCATTCCCTGAGAAGAAGAAACGTGCCTTTGTCTTACAGTACCGCCCGAGATATCGTTTTGTCTGTCATAAAAGAAGTTGGACTTGATCCACAAAACTTTGGATTACAACGTTCTGGAGGAGCGACGGCTGCGGCCAACTTTGGAGTTCCAGATCGATTGTTTAAAAAACACGGCAGATGGAAATCTGACAGAGCGAAAGACGGATATATTCAGGACAGTGTAAAATTATTGTTGTCCATGTCTTCAAACCTTGATCTCTAATTATCTTTCCCCTGCGACAGATACAACTTTCTATACTTACTATTACTTGAAATAAAAGCAAATAAATAAAGTTATTTTCGTTTGAATACGTGAATTAGAAAAAAAGTGAACGGTATAATCGCGTGTCTTTGAATACATATAAATTCCGAGTTTCCTGTTTACGCAACCGCTAAGCATGCATCATCTTATACTGAGAGTGTGGTTAACTGCACTTTACAAATTACTAAGGTTCTTGAAAACCACTGAATTTGGGTGAATTTATAATCATGGGAAGCTCTTCCTTGTTATTCGATTTGAAGATTTCCGCAATCAGCAGACAGTATGGGATTAAAATATGTCATATAGTGTGAAACTATTCTCAAAGAACAAAAACCCCATGCATGTTATCTGCAACTAAAGTTTAACAAGTTAAAAAACAAAAAACAAAGTAAGCCCAGCGTAAATATCTTTTGTTCTGAGGACGAAACAAAGTATATAAGAACATAAGTATTGAAATCTAAGAACATGTTCAGATTATTCTAAGGCTTTGTGAAGCTTGGCTACAAATTTTTTTAATAAAGATATTAAAAAATATAAAAATTCCATGTGCTACAATCTGTAGAAATTATCATCAAATTACGGTAACACCGTAAATTACAGAATAATCACCCCCTGCTGAATAAGCACTACTACTTAATTAACTGCCCTGTCAATTAAGCGCCCCCCTGTAATAGGCGAAATTAAATAAGCTTCATCTCCACGTGCTAATTCGTCATTTACGGTAAATTAAGAACAACTCAAGAATATTTATAGGCTGCATTTCAAACGTTAAGACATTGAAAGGGCTTTCTTCCATATTCATGTTCTTATAAAAAAAGAATGTCTATATATAAATAAAAAAATAAAATATTTTACATATAGTATTCTCTAAAAAAATAAAAGCTTTAACTTGATGTCTTTGAAATTAATCTAGAAAATTATGGACATTTTATGATATATACAAATTCTTTTATGTAACATTGAAATTCTGAATGTTTCAGAATTTAGGCGTTATTCTTACACTCTTGCTCAATTTGAAAATGCCGACAGTGGATGTTTTAATAAAGGCTGATCTGAAAAAGGAAAAACATTCAAAAAATGAGAAAAAAAATACAATTGGATACTTTTCCATACACAAAATATTTATCCCTCATTTTCTCTCTCCATCTAATTTTAAAACCATCAGGAAAGATAACGTATATACATGACAGATATTACATGATTTTATTCACAGTGTTCACAACATATTTCACATGTAAGAAAGACTAATTAATTGTGAAAATATTTCATTTTTATAGTTATACTTCTTCAAAAATTTGTACAACATCGGTAAAACACAATTTCAGTGAGATATCACCACAAAAACGAAAAAACATTTTTTCTTCCAAGTTTAAAGCTGCTTTCATTTTAATAGGGTCAGGTTTTTTATAATAACTTCTAAATCTCAGCAGATTTCTGAAACATTCAGAATTTCAATGTTACATAAAAGAATTTGTATATATCATAAAATGTCCAAAATTTTCTAGATTAATTTCAAAGACATCAAGTTAAAGCTTTTATATTTTTAGAGAATACTATATGTAAAATATTTTATTTTTTTATTTATATATAGACATTTTTTTTTTTATAAGAACATGAATATGGAAGAAAGCCCTTTCAATGTCTTAACGTTTGAAATGCAGCCTATAAATATTCTTGAGTTGTTCTTAATTTACCGTAAATGACGAATTAGCACGTGGAGATGAAGCTTATTTAATATCGCCCATTACAGGGGGCGCTTAATTGGCAGGGCAGTTAATTAAGTAGTAGTGCTTATTCAGCAGGGGGTGATTATTCTGTAATTTACGGTGTTACCGTAATTTGATGATAATTTCTACAGATTGTAGCACATGGAATTTTTATATTTTTTAATATCTTTATTAAAAAAATTTGTAGCCAAGCTTCACAAAGCCTTAAAATAATCTCAACATGTTCTTAGATTTCAATACTTATGTTCTTATATACTTTGTTTCGTCCTCAGAACAAAAGAGATTTACGCTGGGCTTACTTTGTTTTTTCTGTTTTTTAACTTGTTAAACTTTAGTTGCAGATAACATGCATCGCGTTTTTGTTCTCTGAGAATAATCTCACACTATATGACATATTTTAATGCCATACTTACTATCTTTGCTGATGGCGGAAATCTTCAAGCCATCGGGCTTCTTGTTTTGCAATGCAACAGAAGAGGATTGCAGAAACAACATAGTAAGCGGAAACAACATAGTAAGCGGAAACAGCATAGTTAACGCAGGTTATGCGATAATACAGAAAGAAAAAATTGTGAACATTTTTCTAGTTGTTTATTAGCATCACGTAGAGCAGCACGAGGAACGTTTATGTCAGATCGTCCAGAATTTTTTTTTTTAAAACGAAAATTAACTAACCATGAAACTTTATAATTTTTGGCTTCATGGTCATCAAAAATTATTTTTTCTGATGATAATTGTTGCTGTATCTGTTGTCCTTACCATGATGTATTTCCATGAGTTGTATTATTTGGTCAAGGCTATACCCTACTGCTCGTTTCACGGCGGCAGGAATAGAGATAAATTGATCTTGTTATATATTTCATTTTTTGGTAAAAAAACATGGTATTTCGTGCACGAGCATAAAAACTACACAAACACGTGTGGTTGTAATTTTACTGGATGTAGATTAACTTAAGATCGAGAAAAAAGTCATAAAGAGTGATGCTGTATAATTTCCTGGTCGTGACATGCCAAGCTTGAACGTTCTTGACGAATTAAATAAAATACAGATCAAAAATAGATTTTATTTTATTTTGGAAAAAACTGTAAACACGCCCTTTATAACTTTTGCGCCATTTTTTAATTGGACAGTGTCATACAGTTTAAATTCCGATTTCCGTATGCCGTATGGACGATATGTTCAATCTCAGCATCATAAAAACCTTTCAGCGATTAACTATGCCGAAGGAAAAACGAAAGAAGTAGCGTGGCTAGTCAGCCATTGCGGCGCTTTAAGAGATCAGCTTATCTCAAAATTAGAACAGTATAACGTTACAGTAAATGTTGGCGGTCGTTGCCGTTCAAGATATTTTTAATAAAATGCCGTGTCAAGACCGAAGTGATGATCGCGAGGACACGTTAAAGGGATACAAATTTTATTTTGCAGCTGAGAATAATTTATTACGTCACATAAAAATATTGGCAGAATGTTTTTCGCGCCAATGCGATACCAATTGTCCTTGGTGGTTCAAACTATTCAAATCCAAAATTAGCTATACCTGGTTCGTTTATAGATGCAATGAGTTTTAAATCATGAAAACATTTAGCAGATCACTTGAAAGAGATTGATCAAGACGATCAAAAATTTAAGGAGTATTTCAAATGGAATGCAAAATGGGAGATAGTGCAACCAACAGAAGGATGCGAGCGGTTTATGTGCGATGTTTGTTAAAGGTTATACCATAACACCAACTCTCCAAAACATATATCACTGCACCAAATCGATTCAAACGAGGGAACAAGAATTTAAAAATTGGATATTAAGTTAAAAATTGTGAATGTACGTATAGTTATAATTTGTAATGGCGATTCTCTGGAACAACAATATAGTTGACCTATAGATTCCAAACATGTTTGATACATTTTTTTATAAACATGAAGTTTATATGAATATATAGGACAACATTCTATAAAATTTAGGTACATCATAAGCATTTATAGAGGTGGGATAAAAGAGGGTGTATAATTTGTATGAGTTACATGAAAAACAAAAACAAAAAATGATAAAATTAATGGCCAGGAAAGAATCAAAGATAGATAAGTGTATCATAAGCATAAATGGAGGCTCAATGACATTGGGAAACAGCATACTGAGGCGCAAAATACGCTATGTTTATAAAAATCAAGTCAGTGTCTAGACGTCAAATTTGGTCTAAAAATTAAGCTAACATGCTTAGCAACCTTCAGGACCGCACATGCATCTCTTGAACACCTTTCCGTCACTTAGCAATGTTGATGTCATCATTTTTGCATCATCGAAATACAATATGACGATGTATGTTGAAAGTCGTGAGTAACAACCATGGTGAACACGGATTTACGGTACCAGTACTTTAGCAGTAAACAATTAGGTGTTAAGCAACCGGCTAAGCAACCCCAGGACTAAAAAGACCCTATGCCATCAGTATTCGACTCTCACAAGAAGGTATTGTCTGCTAGCTATTCCTTTCTGGTGACATTTTAAATTAGCAAACGTATTCTACTACAATGTTTGTCTTGAAAAAAAATCATTCATTAAATAAAGCAGAACAATTATTTGTGTTTTTTTTTATTTATAACTAACAGAAATAAAATAGGCTAGAATGTAATTGTTATTACCTTATCTCTATTGTCTTTATGACACTTCCAATTATAAAGACACCAACCTGATACCTGATGTAGTGAAACAACGCCGTATGAACGTATGCCACACATACGTATTTTGCAATTTCATAGATAATAAATGATTTCATACGTGATATAGAACACTTAACTGCATGTATCGTATAACACAAGCGGTTCATTACCTACGTTAATTTTTGATGATCCTACTAGAGGATGCACACAGAATGTGTTACGATCAGAAAGTTGAATGAAAAAAAAATTAATCTGACCCGTCTGGAAGGTCAAGTCTAAAAGTCCACACATGTAGCACCACGAGTGACCACGAATGACCACGAGTAACACCACGAAGTGACTGCAAGTGACAGGGTATGGAAAGCTCAAAATATTTCAAACGATACTTAGAAAACCGTATAGTTTTCTGAAAATTCAAATACGCAAATCAAAACTGAAGAGTATGAAGCATGTGGAAACCATCCACTTTCGAACAAAACAATGTTCGATCGAACCTGTTGTAAAACGTTCTAATCTCAATTTTAACAATAAAGTAGATTTAAAGAAGTAGATTTCAGTTTTGTAGTTGGTTAACATAGTGGTAATAAGCGTAGTAAGTAATAATAATCGTATAAGTAGCGATTTCCATAATGGATGAAGGAAAAAAAAACGGTAAAGATTGAAGTTGAGGAGGTGATGGATACAGAAAAGCGGAAATACGTTGATACGTACAGTAAGCTTGTACTTTATAACTAATTTGCATTCATCTCTTTTTCCTATCCTTTTGATATATATATTTTCAAACTTGTTTTTAGTACATGACGTTATGGTTATTTCTTCTGATGAAGAAACAATGACATAGGTAGATGTTAATTTTGTTTCAATTTTCAAGAGGACCTGTAAGTTTTTTCCTACACTGGCTTCTTTTTTGCACAATTCCAGGCCAAAAATGTTTTCATTTTGTTCCTGGCATCAAGGCATCAAAGCAATGCTTAAATACTACATTTGTTACCGGAGGGACGTAAAAATATGAGATTTCTTTTTTATCATAACTTTCAAACAAACCACAATCATCCAACCAAATCATCATTAAACTGTACTCATTGGCACATCTTGAAAGATTTTGTACAAATGCGAGCATGCCAACTAAATTTCGCAGTGTGTTAGCCGTTGATACGACCTACAACGTATCAAATTACTACGTCACCCAAACCACAAATTGCAATCTTTCTCTTCTCCACCGAAACACGCAGAAGCACCCATGGTTTCCTGGGCCAATCTTTGTTTATCGTCATCAGGAAAAAGATGATTTTTCGTATTTTTGGCAAGCTGTGGAACGAGGAAAGCTATCTCTAGAAGACTTAGCTATAATTGGAACTGATGAATGCGACGAACTTTACAACGGCAATTGCAAGAAAGTAATGGTAACACCGGTCATTTTTAGGTAAAGAAAATTATGATCAAAACAATTCAACTGAAGCTAAACCAACTTTCCTTTCCAAAGTCAGCTTGAAGTAACATTGTGAACGACATATTTGGTGATCCATTTAATTCTGGGAATGAAGTTTTATATACGTGTGAATCATGACAGGCTTACGAAAGTCTTGTAGAGAAGTTCTTTCTAAAATGGAGAAACCTTAAGCGTTCCCACAAAAAAATTGGAAGGAAATCGTTTTGTGGATTATTTTGAGAAATATAAAAGAGAACTATTAAAAGAAACAATGGCAATGCATGCACGACGAAGAAGTTATTTCGAAGAAAATTATGGCCAAAATCCAATTGAGTGGTTACATTTTTTGAGTAAAAATGAGATAGACAGTCATCAAAACATCAAAAAGTCACACAAAGATGCTCCTCTGACTGTGACATTCCAAAAGTTAAAAAGCGGATAAATTCGTCTTTATCGCGATGGAACAAAAGCAATATAAAACGAAGGTCCATATGAATTGTCACGACCGTACTTATCGTTGTTACATACTTACGACGATTTTAAAGACTTGTCAAGAATATCGAAGAAAAACTTTCTAAACAAATTTTTCACCGATGTGCCAAACAACGCTGTTTTAACGAGATGTGGCTACGCTATTGATATTGATCTTCTACCAGTCACTGCTGAACAGCAGCCGAATGTTGGAAACACCGACTGTGTCCCTGGACCAAGTACTTTTGCCACCATCATAAGTGACACACGATCAGGAAAGCTTCCGTTTGAAGCAGAAGACTTTTCTTTCGCCGCACAAGGAAACGGGACTTAAGAAAAACGAGATAGCGAAAAAAAAAAAACAGGCAAAAAGCTTCTAAAAAAGTGTCATCTCCACCATCTACCAATACAAGTGCTGTTCCTGATCCATCAGCGGTAACATCTCTGTCTACATCCCATTTCCAGCCCACTTCTTCGTACCAGCAAGTTGTTCAGTCACAACCTCCTACAATGTACCAAGCACGTTCCCGCCTTCATTTGCACCACCTGTGATGCCATCCTCTTGGTTATCATCGGATGTGACTTGGTCTACTTCATTTTCACCGTACCACTATGAGCTCGTTTTTCTTCCAAAAAACGTCACTAAGTGTTATGGCTGTGGACAAGAATTTGCTGATAGATATCGAGCCTACCCTAACAATGTTAAAATCAGACATAAAGACAGACGTATTATAGAGAAAAATGGAGATGGCAGTATACGATTTTCAACTGATTTTCAGTACACATACTACCATCTTAATATGGACCACGTTACAAGAAAGAACCCGCTATTTTAGGGGCAGCTAATGCTACAGTCGGATATTCAGTCATGTATGACGACGTTCCAAATTGAAGCAATACAACAAGCAGGCTTTATAATTAACACTTATTAATATTTTGTACAACAGCACACTTTGTGGAGGAGTCAATCAACGTGACACGGAAATGTGCTCTTAAGTTTCCTCTTGGACATTTCATTTTAGGACAACTTATATTCATTTTACTAACTTTGTTCTTTATGGTTCTATTTTTTAAATCTTTTGTTGTATTTAATTGTTTATTAAAAAAAACACAACTTCTTTTACAAAGTTGTTTGTTACCATATTTTTTGTTGTACGTAGTCGTTACCATACCTTACAGTCTCGCAGTCACTTGTGGTCATTCGTGGTCACTCGTGGTCACTCGTGGTGTTACTTGTGGTCACTCGTGGTTACTCGTAGTGCTACTTGTGTGGACTTTTAGACTTGACCCGTCTGGAATATGCATTATTTTCTGTTCGAACGCAAAATCCACCATTCATCCATATTGAACCATTCACAAGTAAACAAAGAATACTTAGTCACTGCGCAACTACCAAGAACCAGACGGTTTTTTTTTCTGCCAAAAGTCGCAATTAAAATTTACATGACACTTGAGTAAAGTTGTCTGCTTTATTTAGGCAATCCAAACTCGGTTGGAAGTTACATGTGTAGCCATTTTCTTTACAATATATATTCACAGGCTTGCACCCGTCCATGTACAGACAGTGAGAGAAGCACTTCTTATAACTGTTAACAGTATTTTCATCAATTTAAGTCTTGTTCCGACCTTAAATATCGTCATTTTTTGAAAAAAAAGAGGCGTACACCAAAATAGTAGGTTAAAAATTTAATCTTTAGTTCATTTTTCCTTTCTTTCCTCTACGCATACTTTAAGTCAACTGAAAATTTTTAATAACTTTTTCTTGAATATGTAAGTATGAATTTTAGAAAGTAACTAGGAAACAGTAAAATCCTTCTCTGCTGTTTCAAAGGATTTGCATATTTGACAAGATATGAATAGCAGGTACATAAACCCATTGTTATTAACAAAATTTGCAGTTTTTTTTTATTCGAAAGCAATTTCGAAAAGGAAAAATAAGCAGATATTGCACATTCAGTCTTTGAATATTAAACAGGTATTGGATGAAGTGGATCGAATATCGAAAATTATCATGCACCTCAGGCGGGAGCGTCTGACAGAATATTTTTAGATATTTGTGCAGTCGTTAGCCGAGAGTCGAATATCTCAGCAGATATCCGATATCGAATATCTGCTGGAGATATTCGACAGTTTTTCTGACACATTTTCGTGTATATATATAGTTCCTTTATAAAATTACATGCAAGTCAATCAGATGGAGAGTTAAAACTAATTAAAAATAGAAAAGTTATCAAACAAAGGAGGCATATAATGACCGCGCCAATGTTATTTTTTCTCGCCATGGATTCAACGCACGAAGAACTCGATAATGAATAAATACATTTTCGTTTAAATTTGAACAAAGAAAACTGAAAAATAACAGAATTTTAACAAGTAAAACAAAAATGTGGATTATGAAAAACACAAAGGAAAAGGGAAGGCGACTTTGCTTTGAAAATTTTTAAATGTGCAGAGTGGGTAGAAAGAATATCCTTTGAAAAGGGATTACTTGTTGCTGGTATCAATTAATTCAAAAAATAACCAAAAAATTAATTTCTGCTCTTTTGAAAGGATTTGAAAATATTGCAAAATATCGCAAAAACCTCACGAAAATTAATTTCTATATTTCCTTTTGTTTACTTGGTCGTTTGATGGGAAGTCAACCAATAACACTAATAGGAATCCATACTAACCGAAAATTAACAAAACAGAAAATTTGATTTTGCAAGAACATTCATTTTTTCCGTTATGGTGCGGTAAATGATCAATGTTGAAAAGTTCCGCGAAATCAAACTGGTGAAAGTTGGGCTGTCTACAACTGCTACATGCTTGCTTGTTTGTTTGTTTATTACCTGGGCATTTCAAGCACACGCTCAAGTGGAGATCGATCAATTCATCAAGATAAATTCAAGATAAATTCAAAATTCAAAATGTGTAAAATCTTGTCCAGGTCCAAAGCAAAATCCAAAATCCAGTTACAAAATCATGTCCAATAGAATAAAATGCGTTTAAATCCAGAATCGAGTTTCACAATACACAATAATATTCACAATGATAAAAATAACAGCTTGCAATCATAAAACGTCACAAACACACTACACTGGCAAACTATTCGCGCATCAGTCGATTAATTTTCCTGATCATTTCGGTCGTTAAACCGTAATTCGTAGCACGGATAGTTGGGTTCAGATACGAGAAAACAAGACAGAGTTGTGTCTACTCTTCTATGCTAAAAGCTGTGAAAACCTGGTTTCTACTCCTGGTTTTCATTGAGGGCAATTCATATTCACGAAAATTTTTGTTTTTCTTACTCAATGAAATAAACGCTCACACATAGACTGGTTTCTGCAATATCAACTATTTCAATCTCTTTTCAGAGTGTATAGCTCGAAAGCACTACTTTTTCAGATCGAAGGCATTTACATTTGTTGCTTAATATCTCAACCTCGTCAAAGGATTAGAAGTTCAATGTCATATCGTTTCGTATCACATTAAGTTCACCAAGCGAAAAAAAATCAAGTCATGCATTTCTAACTGTTGTATTCTTTTTATATATATATATATATATATATATATATATATATATATATATATATATATATATATATATATATATATATATATATATATATATATATATATATATATATATATATATATATATATATATATATATATATATATATATATATATATATATATATATATATATATATATATATATATATATATATATATATATATATACAAAATGTATATCAAATGAAGAATTACGGGTTGTTTATCAAATCATCTAAACATTGATATTTACACTAATTAATATACATGTACTTTAACATTGTTTCTGCAAAAAAATGTGTTTATCAAATAAATGCAATGTTAACAAAATATCAGAAAACAATTGTTACCTTTAAATGAAATAACAGATATAATACGACTGTTGTCAGTTCTTTTATGGAAAATAGAAAAACCACACTGTGGACAACTCTTTACTGCCAGTGGTACATGCTTTTCTGAATATCAAAACATTAATTTTGTACAGTCATAGCAAGTATAGATATTAGCATGCACAGAAGTGGTGCTTTATTCCAACAATGATGCACATAATATCTATATATACACTTTACCAAATTCGATTAAATTTCCATTGAAATCAATTGACTGTATTGGTTTTAACTCAACCATTTCTCCATTAACATAACCAATGCGATCATGAAATGGTTGATGTGAATGTAGCATCTCATCACAGACAATACAAAGGTGTTTGTACTGCTTACAATCCATACAGATCACAGAACACTCAGCTTCATGACAGTTAGTGCATGAACTATGCCCTGGATTTTGTGATAGCATAAATGCTTTGTGCAACTGCTCACGTTCTGCTATGAAAGATGTTTGAAATCTACTTGCTCTTTCAGCCCAGGTTATAGGAGCTTTCTGGTTAGTTGAAATTTCGCCCAAAAATTTCTCTGATAATTGCAGTTGTCTGTTTAAAGCTAAAGTAAAACATATTAAACTAAAACTCGAAATGACACCAAAGCTTCAATGAATTCACATTTATATATGAATACACCCCAACCTTCTTCGCTGTTTTCCATAACATATTCAGGCATACTGGGTGTTTCGCAGACATCCATTTGTAATTGTGGAGCTAAAGTTTATTGTAAATTTCAGGTTAAACATATTGCAGAAATAAATACATCTTTCAATACTTCTCACAAATTTCAACTTACCAGTCAATTCAATTTTTTTATCCCTTTCATTTACTAACTTCACTGGTCTCTTAGATTTGTAAGTTCCACTCCTTGACATCACAAAGGGAACTATCTTTTTCTTTAATGACACACTTTTCTTCTTCTTTTCATTTAGAAGTGCGACCATACTTGATGTTAATAAGGATTGTTTACTTAAATAAAATGACATAAATCTAAAAAGGCTATTATAACCGGACTATACTCGTACTCCGATAAAGTTGTAGGCACAATGTTTAATAGAAGATATATTAATTCAATCAAAAATAATATATTTCATAACATTTACATGCTAATTTATGTTCTTACCCTAATTTTGAACTTGCAAAGCATGGTGTACTATTACTACTAATAAAAGAATCAGAACTGGCAGAATTAGACGTTGAAGACGTGCCGCTATCCATTGATCTTTCTAATTTTGCTTGGTAGATTGCTTTGAGAATATTGGGATCTTTAAAAACCCTGCCTTCCTCTTCTTGCATTTTTAACAATAAGTGACGACTAGGTACAGACAAATAGTCACTCAGCTTCTGACCACCAGCTTTTTTCTTTGGTCCCATCTCGATTTTAGTTTTTACCTACTATAAAGAAAGTTTAGTCAGAAAGATAATTTACCACGCTTTTCTAATACGGATCAAGACGCAAAAGCCCTGCAAGAAAGAAAAGCAAGGGACTATCACAAAATACATTTTTTAACTGTACTAGGCTACTAGCAAAATTATGTGATTAAGCTGAGGCAGTCTATAAGATTTAATAACATAATAACATTAATAACATAATAACAGATAAACCTCTGATAGTTTTTACTTCTTGTTGGGTTTAAAGAAGGTTGCTTATAATTTCGTGATCTGACAAAAGACAACAATTTAAAAAATATTTTCAGTGTAATTAGTGAAGTGGTGTGGTGCTAGTTTTTACATGCCATATAATTAGCTATCCTGCATCGATAGATGAGTTGTGAGTGTTTATGTGCGTGCATCCTCACAGGCAATAGAAGAACAAGAAAGAACACAAGGAAAATTGAGTACTCCCTGTATCAGCCCTGAATATCACCGACTGTGATATTTTTTAGCTAGCTAGCTAAGCCAAGAAGAAGAGGGCTTATTTATATTATTTTTAGACCCTTACTAGCTATGTTCCTGCCTTGTTATCCAATGAAGTCACCGTAAATGTATCCCATAGCTAGTTAGCTATAGGTAGCTAATATTGCTGTTTAAAAAAAGTACAAAAGAAAAAAAATGGGCAGATATGGGATGGAGTTGTCTTTACAATAATTGCCACACCAACACCTACTAAGAGTCAGGACATCTAGTTGCTTCTTATGCAGAAACTTCTAACCAACAAAAAATACATAAATCAACACTACATTATCACAAAACACACTTGAATTGAACTTATTCTAATCTAGAAGCAAACGCAAAAAAGAGAACCGTCTTCGTTGGCCAGGTTTGTTTCGCAGTTCCGAAACTCTCTTCAAACAGCCTCGTATCCATAACTAAAACCTCAATGTGCTATTATTGGGACGCTGCCAGTTCTCGTCGTTTCAAATTCAATATTATATCCATTTTCTCTAGAAATGGATATTATATCCATTCTAATATCTCCGTACATATGGATATAATATCCATTTTGCATTATCGCTATTATATCCATTTTTGTTAGGTGAGTATGTTGAGAATCCAGCAGCTTTCGGGCTCTGCACTGTCTCTCTCTACATGTATCTCTATAAATATGAAATTTAATCTTAGTAAGGACTTGCTCCTGTTTTGGTTTTGTCAGGTTTATTGCTCGAAAAGAATCTCCTCAAGTTTCACCATGAGAATTTTCTATACACGCTTTTTTATGGGAATAATATTTATTTTTTTTTAACATAAATTTTCATAACTTTTGACCGAAAAACATCCTGATATATTCTTAGCATTTTCTTAGCACAGTTAAGATGAAAGATCTGAGAATGCTAACTAGCGTAAAAATCACCCCTGCTGTTGTTTAGGCAGCCTAATTCAATTGACAGAAAGGGCTAGTTTTTTTTGGGAAAAAAGTTCTAAGGAAAGTTGTAGTTTTTTGCTTTTATACAAGCAAAATTTCAAAAATGAGCATATTCTTCGGATAATCTTAATTGCTTGTCTAATTTAATCTTGAATATTCCAATAAACATAACTTATCTACATCGAGATATATCGTTACACATTCCTGTGTCATGTTGAATTAAAACAAATGGAAGAAAATTACATCTACTTTTAGAAAACATCTAATAGTTCGATCATATTGCTTACATAGATTTTTTATATCAGACACAAATTCGCAAATTGGATTTTTTGATAACTTTAAGAGTTACCAGTCAACAGTTACAAGTTACCAGGTATCACTTACCAGTTAGCAGTTGCCAGTTACAAGTTACCAGTTACAAGTCACCAGTTACCACTCCTTCTTCACTGTTATGTTCCATTTTCTTTGGATCAAATTTCGTAAAAGGTCCACTGAAAATGTTAAAGTGACTTGTTATTGCAGACAGTCATTGTGAGCAAAGACTATCTAATTTGATTCAAACTTCACCAAATATTATTTCTCCTTTTGCATAGATCTGTAGTCGAAGAATTGAGGGTACCTTTGTGAATTTATATCAATATAAAGTTTTTGTTGTTGTTGTAAGCAACAGTAAACTTTGAATAGATGGTGTTTACCGATCTTTATTTTCAGGCTCATTATTTCACCCAACCAAAACTTACACTAGTTAAACCATGAGAATAGCCGTATCAAAACAGGATAAATGATTAAATGATTGAATGATTGCGCACTATTCCATTTCTTGAGTAGTTTTAGTTGTTGTAAAAACAATGATTCGAGTCTGGGGTTTTGAGTCTGAGGTTCATGTTGTTATAACATTGTTCTTATATAAAAAAACAGGGGTTAAAGTAACCTGGCCTGAAAAGTATCAAATATGGGCAAAAAATAACGCAATTTATATATACTTCAATTTAATTACATCTGAAGAAATAACAAAAATATACAAATTTACACATAGTTCTAAAAAAGTAGAAAAACTGGGGATCTACCTCGAAAATTCTAAAAATTTCAAGATACAAATTCTGTAAAATTGACAATAAAAACCATAGAAGTCGAGTTTTCCAGAAAAATAATGTGAAGTAAATACTATTAACCAAAATAAGACTAGAATAAATTATATAAATATACATTAGGTTTAGTGATGGTTCATTTTCACAATTTAATGTTTGTAGTTTGCTCTGTCAACATTTTTTGGAAATGTTGATGATGGCTGTGTTAGATTATGACTGACCTAAAAAAAAATAATAAAAAAAGCATATATTAAGAACTCGAAGTAATCTTAGCACATTAATGTGATTTTGTTCTGTGCCCTAAATATTCAAAGATGACTGGTATAAATGCAAGGTAAAATAACATTTTTCACCATTTTATGAAGTTTTGATAAAAATATCAGGTGATACTGTGAAACGCTAAATAGTTGTGATGTCTGTCTTTCCAAGAAGAAAACCTACGTGTACAGTTTGCAAAGATAAATTTTGGCAGTTTCATAAATATTTTAATTTTTTTTAAAGTTTCTAAACCTGCCTAAAAGCATCCCTATAATGTTATATTCAACAGTCAAGAATACCATATTTACTCTATTATTACGTCGCCACTGGAATAGTGTTTTACCCTTCAAAATAAAGGTGGGTTTAGCAGGAATCCGATATTGCAGGATATATAGGCTGGATATGTGGGATTAAATTTGGGTAAAAAACCTCAGTGTAGTATTGTTTTCAGCAAAACTCAGCAAGTTTTTGACAAAGTTTGGAAATATGAAGCATAAAAAGCATAAAAACACACATAGGTTTACCTCAATTCTTTTTCAAGCTATAAGCAATGCAACTACCTTTACAAGAGCCTAACTTGCCAAGGGTACAAATTATTTGCACAAAAAATTTTCCTGAAACTTATATTTGTGGATGAGTGGTACAAAAATGCTTCATTTTGCAGAATATATTTGTGCAGATAACAACATTTTCACAAAATGTGCGGTATTAATTTTTGGGTGCCTAAAGTTCAGTTATTTTAGCGGAGGCAAAAATCATTATTTTGTCTAATATAGTATTCAGAAGTTAAGGCATTTACAAATGAGCAACACAGAACTCAATAACTTAGATCCTAAAGAAATCAAAATATGAAGAAATGAAAAATTTTGTGGTAGAATTGTTGCGGATAGGTGAAATGGAAAACTTTGCAGAAGAATTTTTTTGACCGATTTTTGACTGACTTCTAAAATTTCTGTGGAACATTTTTGCGGATTTGGCCCGAAGTTCTGCAAAAATAAGATCCACAAAAATTTCTTCCACAGATAATGTATGCAAATTTTGAAAAGGCAGAAATATTTTTTACACTCCATGGCAAAAAGGCAGGATTACTTGAACAGGGAAAATGGATAAGAGAGTAGATACAGTATACTTGATGCTTTTTTAAAGCTACATTCACATATGTTTTTGTGCACATCAGGGAGGATCTTTATTCAGTGACCCCATTTACGTAAGTTACGACACACTTACATGCAAATTAAGCTCATATGTCAGGTTTTTTTAGAACAAAATTTTTTGCTTGAACGCAACGTAACGATCCATAGGCCAAAATATATAAGAAAAATGTTCGATTTAGGATTCCAATTTGAAAAAAAATGTTTTTTGAATATTCGTGTACAAAACAAAATGGTGATTAATGAAGGACATGTTATCTTAATACAAAACTACACAGCCCTTTTCATAAAGCGCATAAATAATTTTATCGGAAAAATGCACCCTAGATTTGCCTGTCAAATTTTGTAATTCTGATCTACTGCTGATATTTAACGATGGTCATGTTAAATATAAGACAACAATTATTTTACGTTCTTTATGTGAAACGTGCACAGCGCAGAAATGGAGGTAAAAATGTAAACAAACCAAGCGGACAAGTTACCTCTATTTCTGCGCACGCAGGAAAAACATGGCACTATGACTGAGTGTATAGTCCGTATAAGCGAATGTGGCTTAAACCGGTCACACTTTTAGTATTTAATTACAATTAGTATTTAATTTAATAACACTTTTAGTATTTAATTAGAATTAGTATTTAATTTAATAACACTTTTAGTATTTAGTTACAATTATTACAATTAGTATTTAATCACTTTAACATAGCTAAGTAACAAACTAGCTAGCTTAAAAGATATAGCATTTTTTTACCTGAGAAGTCTCACTGACCAAACCACAAACCCTTAAACATCCTCTGTTTTAAAAAAAATTGATTTGGAGTTTCAAACATATCAAAAGGAACGGTAACCGACTGTTTTGGGCAAGAAACTTTGGCCTGTGGGACCTGGAACTCGAACATCTTCGAGAAAAAACCTCGCAGGAAGCCATGGATATCAAACGACAATCTGAGACCTTATTGGCTAAAACACCAAGTAACGCATCTTTATTGGCTTTAAAGAAATTGAACAATTTCTAAGCCCAGGGTAAATACTTTATCCTGGACACCGCGCGTACAGGCTCTAGGTGGTCCCTATCTCTCTATCTTCCAAGGCTTAAGTAAGGTCTTTTAGTATCCTAAAAAACCATGTTAGTTAATTAAAAAAAAATGTTAGTTTTTCATGCGGCGCTGTAACAACGCGACGGTGTTTTCTGGTTGGATTTATTTTGCCAAAACACGAGTTTCAATTTTAACTGTAAGTAGAAAGAAGATCAAAACAAATCGAAACTCAAGTTTTAGTTTTAAAAGTAAGAACAACTTAGGCTTCAGTATCAAAACAAAAAAAACATTTTAAGTTTCAACAGCCTCACAATATAAAAACAGCCTAGCGCAACGCAAAATTTACTGCTTCTTTGTAAAAAAGCGTGTATTGACTCCAATTTTGTCACATTCATTGTTTTATTAACTTGCAAATATAATTGCATTCTAGATTTTATAACCCTTGGTTGTTTTTTTTTACTTCTATCGTGCTCTGTTTACTTACAACTAAGACGCAGGATTGTTTGTTTTTGTTTTTTCATCCGGAAATTGAACACACAACCCACGATATATGACTAAGTAAGACATGACTAACAAACATATAAACCACAATAAAACAAAGCAAAGAAAAAATAAACATGGCGAAATAAAAAATGATATCATTTAACGTCATTACTAACGTCAGTCATTTTATTGGCGACGTACATCGTGTTTGTTTTTGCGGATGTTAATAAGTTCACATTAGCGAGAATTACACTGAGCCATTAGTCTTTTGAGCTAGAGTAAGTGGAGGTAAGTTCGTATAGATTTCACCTTATTAAATTGTATGTGTTGCACAACGGTTGTTGATTTCCAATTTTAGTCCAATTTTAGATGAAAACGTTATTTAGGACAAAATGAACATTATAAATCAACTTATATCATGTATGAATTTACTTCATAAAATATCATCTGGAATAGAAGATAGAAAACATATTTAATTGCGGTAATTTAACCAAATAATCTGCAGTGTTTTTGAATCAACCCTTCTGTCAAAAAGAACTTCAAAATTTTTGACGTAGGCAACTATGTTTTTTTAATTATTTTGTAGCAGCATACAGTATGGAAAATAAAGCAATGACCTATATATTTAGAAGTAGCTAAATACTTACTTCATCTTATAAAAAATACAGCTTTTCGTGTTATCACTGCTACCTCCACAACACAAACTTTTGATTCACGTAATGTTCGTAGAAAAATATTTTCTTAGTAAGCTATATGCAAAAGCAGCTAGATAAATAAAATATGCATGGAATTTTGACTTTACCTTCAAACTTCAATGATACCAGCTGGTGAATCAGTTTCTCCCTTTGTTAACTGTCTGGATTATTCAATCAGGCAAAACGGCTTTGCAGCATTGTGATTGGCTTAGCGCTCTTTACGACGGTTCGATATGGACCGGTATTGCCCGTCGTCAAAAAAATGGAAGCTTGAAACGCAAAACAAGCAAACAACAATAAAAAAAATCAAGAAGCAATGAAAATGATTTTAATTGAATTTCCGCGCCCGAAGGCGTAGGAAATTCTTTAAAACCGTCGTTTTTTTCTTTCGGAGCATTTTTTGAGAAAAAATCGACCCTGGGATTTCACGTTGGTATGTCACAGATGTAAACTTCGTACCCAAGCTCCTTAACTACTGGGAAGTCTAGTATTGACGCTTCAGGCCAAAATTGGTATTTGTTTTCGACAAAATTTGGCACAGTTAACAAAAAAAGTATGCTGAACATAATAGTGACATCAAAATTTTGATTTCTTGTTACCTAAATGTCATTTTAGGCCAAAATTGGTCCAAAAATTAAAACTACTTTATTTTTGACAAATTTTGGCACAATTAACAAAAAAAGTATGGTGAAAATGATGGTTACATCAAAAGTTTTTGTCAACTAATGCCGTTTAAGACCATAAACGTCTCAATCGCAAGACTTTCAACCATGAATGATAGGCTGTATTTTTTGTTAGCAATTTCTTTTAAAATGTGAGTTTATTATGACACGTTTCGTTTTGTTTGCGTTTGTTGTAAGATATAATGTCACTGATGGGCTTTATCTTCAGAGGTTCATGCACCAAACCCCTTCGAACGTTTGGCACAATAACACAACGAATTAGCAGGTTTTCATCAAATATTTTGGTAGCGCGCGGAAATTCTTAGAGCCCCCAGGGCTTCTTGTTATATCTAATTCCTACAATACGTTCATCAATAAAAACATTTCACAGGATAGAAACAACAAAAATGTTAAGTTTTACTGATAAAGTGACCAGATTCAGCGTCGATGTTCTTTCTGCAAGCTCCTTTAATGAAGTTAAGTAGCTAGTTAACTACCTACCTTTTCTATGATAAACGATGATAAGATATCCAGTTTTACCAAAAAAAACTAAATACATAACGACGAATTTATAGCACAAATACGTCCCTCCTCATTTCCAGAGTCGGTTTACTTCAATATTCGCTGTAACTAAACTTTAGCTGTGCATTTAAGTTTACACTTTCTTCTGTTTAAAAGCGACGAACATCACAATTTTTTGTTTACATGGATTTATTTTACGGGGACTTTCAAATTCTGCATAGAATGTTTATGTTATTAAATAGGACTTTTTCAAATTTTTATATCGAGTGTTAATTAAAAATGTTTTAACAACACTAAATAAAGCTTTTTTCTTTCTTTTTATCGAACTTTGACGGCTAACAGATACACTAACAACCGATTACCATGGAGTGTACCGCAAAATACTGCCCTCATTGTATTGATCTCGCAAGCTTGATCGGTACCTCGGGTAAGCGGTTATTATTGTATTAATGTTTGCAGTTTTATTCCCTTTTCTAGCTAGCTAGCTTCTTATAACACTGCACATAAAAACAAAGAGCAGTACTTGGTTTATCTCCTGAGTAATCAATATGTGAATTGTAAATACCTGACTTCACACCAAACAACACACCACTAACTAATAGAAAGAAAACGTTCCGGGAAAGCGAATCCAGGTAAAAAAACAATGAACCGAATAACTCCTGATTTAATCGTAAAGTGTTTGGCATATCAAAGCTGTGTTCGTGTATATCGTATTTGCTATGCTAATCGTCCAGGCGCATAACCGCTCCGTGACGTGCAAACAACATTTTTCTTCCAGCTCTGGAATCAAGCAGACAAAGTACCGTAAAACTTCTAATGTATAGTGCCGTCTAATTAACAAGCAGGGGCCATTTTTGGCAAAATTTATAACTTATTTTCCTCTAACTTTTGATCTAGTTGCCATATGGATTTAAAACCTTTAGGATGTGTCTGTTATCATGTTTCGAGCTTTTTAAATCTTTCCACGCATGTTATTATTTTCCCCTAATTATTAACGCGCATTCAGGCTCCATAATTTTTACAATTGATTTTCTTTCAATATTCTACGCGTGTGGTTCAAAACAATTATTGTTACCGTCCGTTAATTTAGAAGTTTTACGGTAAGTACAAACGGCATTGTTAAAACCAATCATTGAAATATAGAGCTTTTTGTTAGTAGACAGTAGTCCATCGCGTAAAAATCTACGTGTCATACACAATGTTTGGAAATCAATGACTTTTGGTATTAAAAGTTTAAATTATCTTCAAAGTAGTTTAACAGTTTTGGTTTTACAAAAATGAATATGTAAAAAACGTGAAGTTATAACCATTACTGACGTTCAGCATGAGAATAGGATTGATATCTTAGGCGGTTGTCTAGTTGAGCGGTTGTTGTGCTTGCACGCCTTCCGTAGCTCAAATGGGAGCTTAATGCACTAGGATCCCCTTCGCAGGACCCTCATTGATAACAGTTCCTATAGAAACTGGAAGAGGTTATCCTGGGTAAATAATAGTAATAATGATAATAATGATTACTAGAAAAGATAATGCTATACCAACACTTTGTAGATCTTTGAAGATATTTTTATCCGGAAGCCTGCAGCGAAAATGTCTTTAATATTATAAAAAGCCTTAAGCATGCAAATAATGTTATAATATTTAGAGAGGCGAACAAAAAATTATTTTGTGGCAGCCAGAAAATAAATTTTCAGCTAGAGAATTTTTTTTATAGATTTCTAAATCCTAAAATCTACTAAACAACTACTATAATAACAAATAAATAACTATAATTCACAACTAAGTATCTATATATCTTTTTAACAACATTTTTTAAAAAAATTTATAGTTGCATGGGGTAAAAATAAGTAGGTTTTACACGTACTTACCAGTAAATTTTAGAAATAAGGTCTTTGATTTGATAAAACTAAGAATATCTTACGTACTATAGTACTAACAGAATTTTATTACCTTTGTTTAAACTTCTTTAAACTTATAAATATCTGTAATGACCAACAGCAATATTTCTTTCATGTTTTGAGTGTCTTTTCCACAACAAAAGACGAGCTTCGAACGATAAAATTTGTTATGATGAGATCGCGTCAAATTTGAATGAATATACAGACCGGAGTATTTTTAATGTCAAACCATACTTAGTCTTTGCTTCTAGACTTTTTTGTTATAACATGTAAATCCATTTATTATGGAGCAGACCAAGCCAGTCGGTCTGGTCTTCAAAATCAACAATGTCATCAAGAACTTCTATTTAGCAGCCGTGCCGTGTGCAGTTCGTGTTAGGTAATTGATTGAAATAACTATCGTTTGCAACGTGAATATATGTTCAAACTAAATAAAATATTGCAAAACTTACAAAGATTATACAAAATTCAGATTTACATTAATGAATAAAATGAACGTGCCGGATGGCCACATGCTCACTTGAGAGTGTGCATGAACCAAACTAAGTGGTATTTGAAGTGAAATTTTTTTTTGAAGCCTTGAAAATTAGTCGAGACAAACTTTGAATTCTCTCATCATATGTCTTACGTGATTGAACAACAACTGAATGCAAAAAAATAAAAAAAACTGTGAATAAATACACCTTTGAAAGTTAGAGAGTTATTAAGTAATGCGTGTAAAATTTCTTTTTGTTTTTGTTTTTATATATACAATAAATAAATGATTAGAATTAAATAAGTGGATTTTAACCTACAGTTTGCCTCTCCTTTCTAAAACTGATTGACAATGACGGTTTAAAAACCGTCATTGTCAATCAGTTTAAGAAGTCCAAGAATACTCTTGTGTCTGGACTACCATTATTAATGTTAATTATGGTAGTCCTGGCACAAGATTATTCTTGTGCCAGGAGACTCTTTAAGATGAATATGTTATGTTAGTCCTTGTTGCAAGCTCGTGAGCTTGTATTAAAACACAAATGTGTCCTACAAAAATGGAAATTTTTGCCTCTCTGGACCACCGACACGGGAGTAGTCGTGTGTTCGAATCTCATCTTGGTAACTATCTTTACTTTTTTTTTCTTCTTACTATTTTGCCTGCGAGGATGTAGCCGGAGACCCAGCGTAATTTTTCTTACCACCGGGAAATCGGTGCAGTTAAGGTGGGAAAAATTACGCTGGGTCTCAAACGCTTTTTTTATTGGCTAATTCTATTGTTCTTCTCTCTTATATTAATTTCCGTAATGTTTGATAAAATTCACGAATTTTTATAGTGAAAGAGTCGGGCGCAAAAACTAATATGGCTTTAAGAGCGAGGAAACAATTACTGTTTTTATATCCCATTGTATTTTTTTCTCCTGTTTTTATTCACTCACTTCAGCTATCTATATTATTATACCCAGCGTAATTTTTCGATATATTATCTATATATAATATATTATCTACCTATATTATTAAATATCTTTCATTACAATAAGATGACCTGTTTCTTGAACTCGACCATAACAAATATCCACAAATCTACAGAGAAGATGTTCTATTGAAACATCGCAGTGTAGTAGAAATAACCATTACTCACTAAAAAGAATTAAATCAATGTTATCCAATTATTTTGTCATCACTCATTCTTACATCGAATCCTACGATAAATGTCTTGTTTTTAGTTTACCAACAGTTTACCAACAGGTGCAGCAGGGAAGAGATAACTCATAGAGATCTGGAACCAACAAGTAGATTTAATAAAGGCAATTTCTATCAAAGCAGTTATGACGATGCCGATGCTTCTACTACAAAAACCATCATACAAGTCCAATGCGAAGGATCACTCTGAATGTCTTAACCGTAGATTAAATCTCTGGGTGGAAGGAAGATTCAATGATTTGATGAGAGAATCGAGGACTATACAATCTAAAATCCCAAAACCAATTTCCTTGAATACTCCAGAGCAGTGCGCTAAAAATTTCGCAAAACTAATGCTTCAAGGAAAAATGCATGCTGCACTAAGATTATTGGATGATAAGATGTCTGGTGGAGTACTGGATCTAACTGATGAGACACTCCAAGAACTGAGGTTGAAACATCCAAATCCTGTTGACGCTGATGAATCTGTGCTTCTTAAAGGGGAAATCCTATTTATCGATCTTACTACTTACAACAACATTGATGAAACAACAATACTGAAATCCGCAAGGTTCAGCAGGACCGTCAGGAATCAATTGAGATGGCTGGAGACGTATATTAGTGTCAAAGAATTTTGGAAAGATCGGTGTGGAATTGAGATCATCTTTGGCTCGGTTCGCGAAAAATCTTTGTACAACTGCATTCGATCACACAAAAGGCAATACTCCTTTTCATAAATTATTGCGCAATATCCAGCCTCATCTTGAAACTGAGACACTCGTTGTGAATTTTCCTCACATTTTTTCCGCTTTGGGGCGGGGGTTTTTATAATAACAACTCATCATCAGTATTATAGAGATAATCATTCTCAATAATAAGTTTCGCTAATTAATTATCAAGTTCCCGTACAAAAAGAATTATTTATTTATATTATATTATATTATTATTTTTTGCTGCGTTTCAGTGATAAACATTAGAAATAATCATTCGTTGGCAAGAAGGTGTCTAAGAAGGTTTATCTGGTATTCACAAAACAAACTACAGCTATTTTTTCAAACTAAAATCATCAAAAACTGCTATTTTAATAGCAACAATACATCACACGAGGCTCACGCTTCGAAGTACTTTATTATATATGTTTTATACAACAAAAATGGACAAGGAAGATCAACATGAAATTGAACTGGAGGTTAAAGATTTTCAAGAGCTTTTTAATGATATCTTAGTAGGTAAGTGATAGCAGATAGATACATGGACCTTCAAAAAGTTAGACAGGGAAAACACAAAAATTATTATTCACTATACATTTGCTAAAAAATTGTTTATAATTGTATTAAGACAGACATATTTTCTTATATTTTCAGATCCAGCCAGCGTTATTCTAACCGAGGATGATATATCTGACCCTCATGTCAAAATTGATATTGAAAAGCTGCCAAAGTACAAAGTCGAACACCTGAAAAGCTGGCTAATATTTCGTGGCGATACATTACATGGGATTGACACACTCAAGGATGCACAAGTACGAGTTTTGCACTATATTGAAAGTAAAACCAGCAGTAGGATTGTAGATCCAACTCCAGAAAAAGTTTGGCTTAGGATAAAAGCAGAAAAAATGGGGATATTACTGAAACCTTTGTGGAAAGAAGGAACTATGCCAGCTGTGCCTGTTGAACTGAAGGCAGATACAGTGGACGCTCGTTATCTCGAACTCCCAAGGGACCGAAAGAAAAGTTCGAGATAGCGAGCGTTCGAGATAGCGGAGGTTCGACATAACGAGCGTATTTCATGAAAAGTTCGAGATAACGAGTTTTTCGAAATTTTTTGAAATTTTCAGAAAAGGGCAAGGGTCAGTAGTTCGGTCATAAGTATCTGTGGGCAAGCTTTTAAAATTAAAATTCACCTGAATTAAGGGTACTTGAAGGAACTGTTTGGTCAAGAAAGGGAAATGGATAATAAAGAAAACAGCATTTTGCGTACATGTATACTTATTGTTGATTACAATTACATACATTATTTTTGATCGAAAAAGCTCAAAATACTAGTTTGCTTCTTGTTTTTCATTTCACTTTTAAGAAACAAATCTTCAAAGCAAAGCAGGAGGCGTTGCATGTCATTTCCATCATCAGTGAATAGACAAGCATTTTGTAAAGTCTCCACTGCAGTGTTTATTTCTGATTTTGTTGGCTTGCTCACTGGCTCATCAAACAGCTCGATGACATCGGCATTTTCATCATGCTCCTCGTCATTCTCATCTGTACTTGGCCGTACCGATTCAAGGATTTCTTCATCAGTCACGGGATTTTCGATTGTGGTCAAATCTTGGTCAATATCGACAACATCACGGGCCGAGAGATCAGCAGGAATAATGGTATCGTCAATGGCACGCAGTTGTGTGAGATCTTTCTCCAGTTGTTTAAATGGATCATCAATATCATCAGTTGCATTCTGTTGAGCTTTCTTGGAAATCTTTGATTTCTTGAAGCAATTTACGATGGTTTCTTTCTTCACTTTGTCCCACGACGAAACAAGTATTTGAAGAGCACGCAGAATTGAAACTTTTGAAAGATCTTTGCCTTTTTCTAGGTTTTGAATCATCATGTTGACCAATTTTTGGCGATAAAGAGACTTAAGACATCTTATGACACCTTGGTCCATCGGTTGTGACACGGAAGTTGTATTTGGAGGTAAGAAAATCAATTTAATGTTGGACAGTCTACCGACATCAGGGTGAGCGGGACAATTATCGATGATCAAGACTATCTTTCGACCTTTTTTTAGAAACATTGCATTGATTTCTCGCACCCACTCTTCAAAAAGAGAGCTGTCCATCCAACTCTTCTTCTGCGCTCTGTACCTGCAGGGTAGGGATGTTACATTTTTGAAGCACCTTGGTTTCTTCGATTTACCAATCACAAACATTGGTAGTTTATCTCCGACAGCATTGGCAGCTGCAAGCCCGGTAATTCGGACTTTGCTATTTTTACCCCCAGAGCATTTTTCGGATTTGTAGTGATACGTTTTATTTGGCAAGCATTGGTAGAAGAGACCGAATTCGTCGGCATTGTAAATATCTTCTAGTTTGTAGTTAGTTAATAATGTTGGTAAAGTGGTTTCAAACCAAGATGCTATCATATCAGGTTGAACAGAATTGCTTTCACCAACGACCGTCTTGAACGTTACATTGTGCCTGAAATAGAAAATAAAACAAATACCGACTTGTATAAAAGATTTATTGTTAACCTGTTCGTGCATTTTTTCGAATACGAATGTTCGAATTTCAATTCGAATGTTTTTAAAAATTCTTGTGTGAACACCCTGTGAACATTATCATTATTACTTGTGCATGGCAACAAGGAAAAGCAAACCAGGAGAAAAAGGAGAAGATGGATCTTGCAAAAATGATAATTGATCAAAATTTAATCAATGTTGTAATGATAAAAGAATTTGAATTGGCTTCACATGTTAAGGGGTTCCACGTTTATAAAGCATTGTGGACTCCAAAAAATGGGGAGACTTTACAATGCGAAGGAGAGCCTAATAATCCCGTTGACAAATATGCTGTGTGTGTCAAGAAAGAAAACAAGATAGTTGGACATTTACCACTTGGAAAATCTGGAAAATTTGCTAAAACAATATTTCATTTCCTCAGAGCTGATGAATTAAGCTCGTGCAAAGTAACTGTGACTGGAAAACCAGTTAATTTGGGAGATGGTGAAGGCATGCAAGTGCCATGCAATTTGACATTTATTGGAACGGAAAAGTGCATCGAGATACTCAAGAAACATATTTAGTTTATGCTAGTCTTTTTAAGATTTTAATATTAAAATAAAACCAATTCGAAAAAAAGAGATTTAATATTCTTACCTTTTTTTCCATTAACCAAGCCAACCGTCTGAAGCTTTGAAATCTTCTACTCCAAGCTCCTGTGCATAGCTTTTAGCTTTCTCCTTTAGTATTGTCCCATCGATTGGTATGTTTTTGCTTCGTTGTGAAACAAACCACTTGAACACGACAAGATCTACTTCTGAGAATTTACCATCTCTGATCTTTCTTTTCTTGCTCGAAGATTTTTCGAGAGCAGAAAAAAGTTTTTCCTTATTGGCTAGCCAAGTTGATATCGTGTTTTTAGGCACCCCGTACTTTTTAGCGATATCTTTATTTGGAATACCTTTTTCCAATTCTTTTAATGCTTGGCATTTTTCTGCCAAAGTTTTTACAACGAGCTTTCTTTTCGGTGGCATTCTGACAAAGGAAATCACAAAAAAAACATTGCAAAATCTACCTGTTTTACAATGGAATGTCTTCTTTTTATTGCAACATTTTGTGACTTTAAAACAAGCAGTGCAAGGTCTTCTTTTTTCAAAATTCCTCTTCAAGAGTTCGAGATAACAAGCGTAAATCAGTCCAAGGGACTGAGAAAAAAGTTCGAGATAGTGAAAGTTCGAGATAACGGAGGTTCGAGATACCGAACGTTTTTTTGCCTACTATTGCTTACAGAACTCAAGGGACCGAAGAAAAAGTTCGAGATAGAGAAAGTTCGAGATAACGGAGGTTCGAGATAATGAGCGTCGACTGTATATCAAATCCATTAGACTTAACAGGATGGTCAAAATCGTTGACAGAAATGCCTAGCTTCACTGTAGAAAATATAAACATTTACAATAAAAAAGTCAACGAGACATATTGTAAAAATTCTACTGTAATAAAAAAACATTTCATACGTGGTGATCAATTTATTGAAGAAAATTTTCTTGATTCGACCAACATGTATGCGAAACACAGTGACTCATTATTTTTTTTGAAAGGTGTGGCAGCTGCTAGTTTAAAGAAAGCAAACAGATGGGTATTTTTAGCTTTAAACAAAATCACAAGTGAAATTCGATATGCCTATTGTCAATGCCCAGCTGGAAGTGTTGGAACATGCTCCCATGCTTATGCTCTCATGAAAACTTTAGCTAAATGGGTGGTAGATAGACTATCAATGATTCCCGATGCAAAAGCTTGTACCTCGAAACCTTGTGTTTGGAGTGTACCACAGTCTAGAGACAAAATTGAGAAAATACCTGTGATGGAATTGACAATAAAGTCACCTAATGCAAAAAAAATTAAAATAGAGAAAAGTAATGATACTAACTGTACACCGAAAGAAAAAAAGGAATTGTTTCGTCCTTATACGAGTCACGTGTTTCTTCACATACTGCTGATGAGGATTTGACGTTCCTATTATCGCACATGCAAATTAAAAAAACCAACATTTGTGCCACAAAACTGATTAACCTAAATCCTGTTCACTTTAAACAAACTCAGTTTGGAAATGTACCATCAGGTTCATTGCTAAGCTACCAATGCCCTATGATGCCTCCTGATTTTAAAGTTTATTGTTCTATTCCTAATTCATCATCAGTATGTCAAGATGGTTTTAGTTTTCAACAATATCCACCGTTTCCATTTCAGCAAGTACAAAATAATATTGACGAATATATACAAAAAATTCACATTGTTGAAATAAAAAAAATGCAAAAGCTCGAAACTATGAAGGGTCATGCAAACAATATTGAAAAAATCGAATCAAGTACAAAAAACCAAGCTGATGATCCAAACTGGTTTGCGTATCGTAAAAATAGATTCACCGCCTCGTTATGCAACAAACTTGGAAAAACTGCACCAAAAACAGAAAGAGGGTCAAAAACTTTAGCTCATAATATTGTAGCTGGTGACCCAGCAAAGCTCAATAAGATTGTAAAAATGAAAATGGCGTATGGCCGGTTTTATGAACCAATAGCAATTCAACATTATGAAAGATACATGACACTTCAAAACTTCAATATAACGGTTGAACAATGTGGCTTGGTCATTGACAGAGTTAATTACGTGTTAGGGCTACACCTGATGGCAAAGTAACCTGTGATAGTTAATTTGGCATATCAGAAGTAAAGTGTAGCGAACAGTATAAGGATATTGATCCCAAGACAATTTGTCACATATCACCCAATCCCTGTGTTGTTCTTGATAAAGATAGTGGTTTAATCAATATTAACAAAAAGCATTCATACTAGCGGCAGGTGCAAATGCAGTTAGCTATCACTCGTCGTACTTGGTGTGATTTTGTATTTTACACATCGAAAGGTTTAGTGATCGATAGAGTTTTGTTTGATGAGAAATTTTGGGAACAATTGCAGAAAAATATTCTAGATTTCTATTTCAAGTACATGCTTCCAGAAATTGTTGAATGTGACAAAAATTGAGTTAGAATCAAGACACAATATGTCATGTATATACTGTATGTGAACAATATATATTTTATATTACTTTTTTATTTAATATATATAGCTTTGTGAAAAGCATTTGAAAAGCTAGTTTCTTTTTTTAAAGTTATTCTCTCTTCAAGGTCTAACAGTCACATTGTTAATATATAAACATTAAAGTTTGTATCTTATTTTAAAATAGGCTGTTGAAAGTTAGTCAACATTGCACAAACTGATATTATTTGATTCAGTGACCCTAGCATGTTTACTGGAATCACTCTATCAAAAATATGAAAACACTTTAGTCTTTGGATCATACGTTCGACATGAATTCTTTCTGCGGCTATTTGTTGACTACGAACAACTTCACTTTCTGTAAACTGATAACGCCCTTTTAGGAAAGATGGTATAATGAGTTTCACACCCAATGGATGGACATAATCGGCTATTAAAAATCCACGGTCTGCCATTATTGCATCTCCAGGTTCCCATAATTCTGGATACAAAAAACCAATTTTGATAACAATGTTTTTGTCTGAAATACTTCCGGGATAAGCTGAAGATACAAATGTGAAGCCACCACCAGGTGCAATTCCAACTAAAACTTTAACAGTTGTGTGGCTTTTGTAATCAGAATACATGAGCTTATGTATCACAAGTGAGGATGGTACTGCTATTTTGAATTCTACACAGTCTATGATGCAGCGTACATTAGGGAATTTGTCCTTCATGATACAGGCATGACTGCTTTTACTTATTCCCTTGTAGGCCATATGCAAACAGATCCAAATTTTATATACATAAAATTTATCCAAGTTAATATCGTATTAGTTATCGTACCTTCTGATGCTTGAAAAAGATATGATAGGTGAAAAATATCAAAGTTTCGTCTTAGTCTCACCAACGTCTTAGCCACACAACTGCCCTGCGCAAGGATGACACGCAAATTCGTGAAGCGTTCCAATTTTATTTTTTTGTTGTTGGCGCCGTAGATTAGTGGTTATAGCTCTCGTACTCTGTGCGGGAGACCGGGGTTCGATTCCTCTTGACGGCGATTCAACATGGGCGAGTAAATGTTACCATAGCCCCGGGTTAACCCAAGCCATGTGAGGGAAATTGGGAAGATGGCACACTGTGTGGGCCGTTGGATGTTGCCGGGAGTTGTCTAGTAGAGCGCGGGCTCTAATTGGGTCTAGGACTCTCCATCTACGCCATGACCCCTCCTGGAAATAATAGACAGGGTATATCCCTCGATATTTGTGAGGCTAGCCATGTAAAATATGCACATCTATCTATCTATCTATCTATGTCAATAAGAAACTTTCTAATGGTAATAAAGTACGAGGTCTACCTCTTGATGAATCCCCCTTGATTTGTTGGTTGTTATATAATACAATGTTCTCGCCATTCTCACCAGCATTTAAAAATATTAATATTCCCCGGAAAATATCAACCGACGGCAAACCAGTGTAGTGATTGCATCCTTGATCTGATAACAGCACTTGTTCGACAAATTTACATTTAACTGTACTTGTATTTGCTTTCAAGGTCTTATTTTCTTCTATTAACATAGAAATTTGCTTTTGTAAATCTGCTGATTTTTCTGTTTGAGTAGAAGAATCTATGGTAAAAAAATTATCTTTAAATACATCCATTTCAGGTTCAGGTTGTGCAATTTCTGAATTTTTTTCGTGGAGATGGTCGGTCAGCTGGTGGCTTTCTCCTACTCGAATCACCTTTTACCATTGTCTCCAAAAGTACAGGTCTTGCACCCTTCTTTAGACGTCTCAAAGTACCGCCGGGAGGTCGAATAATGTCCGTTTTAGAAAAGTGTTTTTCATACAGAACAGTGTGGTTAGTTACACGAAAGTTGTCCTTTCCATCAACACGTTTGATTCTACTACAGCACACTTTTCTCTCACCAACATCTTTTGGAAACGTGAAAAAACTTGTTGATGTTGAAATACGTTCACCTTTAAACTCTACTAAACCAGTATTGTCACAACCCCAGGCTGCACATTGCTTTCCAAGACTTTTTGTTCTTTGTTTACGTTTTTTTGACACACTATCCGCCATTGCGATTTTTATTATGAAGAAAGTACACAGGCAGTGGCTAGATGCAGCGCGACTCAGAACCAAGTTAAAAAAGCGAGTCCACGATTCACTGAATGCGAGTTGGATGTAAACAATAATTTTACGCGGAAAAGTTGTTTATATATATTCAAAGTGTTGATGCTGTAGATACACCACGTGGGTGATCATTCAATTACGATTTATAGTTGTTTGTACGAAATTAATTTGTTTTGTACTGTTTTACTGACAAGTTTATTATTTTTTATTTATTGAAATTTGGTTTAAAATATTTATTTTATCGAAAAGGAAAAAAGTTAAAGATTAATTTGGTAGGTAACTACAACATTTTTTTTCTTTTCGAAATAGTGAATAGATTATTCTTCGGATTAATCCTAACATTGTTGAGAATATTTTTCCCTGATTATTATTTCTTTCTTCTCCTAGTTTACCTGTGATATGGAATCTATTAGGGAAGAAAAGTCGATTGATAATATTAAAAACGAGCTCCGAAACAAGAAAGAAGAAGCTACAGGTATATTTTTACTATTATGCATAATTGATTAGCTAAGTAGAAAAAGAAACGAAAAACTTAGACATTATTTAGTGACTTCTTTTAGATTTTGAAACATTTAAGTCATATGAAGAGTTTATGGCGGAACTAGGGAAGTATGAGTATGAACATCGTTCAAAGTTTTCCATCACAAGATGCTCCAAAGGTTTCACAGAAAAAGGTAATTCATTTTGTAAATACTTATCAGTTAGCTGAAGTTCAAAAAGCTTACTTTTCTTTTTTGTTACAATAGTTAAATTGGGCGATATATCAAGCGAAAAAGCTCCACGCATGTTGTGGGAATTTTGCAGTAAAGACGACCAACTGCCTATGAAATTTACCGGTGCTCCCTATATGGTGTTAGGTTCCCAGGACTACCAGTGTCACCATGGAAAAGATTGGCATGCAAATAGCAAGAAAATAAGAAAATCAAAAAAAGAAGAAATGATGACCTTTGATCACGCATGCATAAGGTCCAGAAAGCTTGTACAACCTACAAAAAAATTGGATTGCCCAGTTACATTTATTGTTACAAAGGTATTTTTTTATTCAAAGTACAAGATCGAAAATGATACGAAAAGAAAAAGAACCGACATGGCCAAAAAGATAAGGGAGGACATCGTTGCTATTGCAAACAGCAAAGAAAAATTACATACAGCTGTTGAGAGTCTTGGGGAAGTGAGTCTATGTTCGCATTTCAGTTATTATTACGCTTTGCCACTTTTATTATGTTCAGTTATACATATAGCGATCATTTATTTTAATTACCGAGGAGCTGTTGAGATCATACACCACTGAAATTACAGCATTATTGAATTCCGCAAAAACAACTCTTCAAACAGCACAAAAGGCAAATTTAATACAAAGTTCGCCTATTTGAAAAGGAGAGCCAGTGCATCTATCTCCAGACCATCAATTGCTCCGAAAAAGTTTAAAAAGTCATTTTCGATAAACAAAAAACACCCATACTCACATAGAGTTGGTCAGAGGGCCGAGATGATGCGTCAACTTTACAGGGCAAAGATTTTCATCACAGATAGGAATACTGTCGGTGTAAAGACAACGGTTGTATGTGATTTTCAAGATAGAGCGGTTCATGATGAACAGGTGACCGCTGGTTCTACTGATCATGATCTTGTAGAAACGCATTTCGTTCCGCCAAACAGAAATCGAAGAGAAAGATGCAGGATGTCAGCAAGAATGTCAGAAGAAATCAAGAATGATATTTTAAATGGTCATAGACTGCGAGATGATGCAATCAATTGATGCCAGAAAATATTGAAGTTGCAGTTCCCTTTAGTGAACGGGTTCAAAGATACCGATTCTGGTGAAAAGGGATGGTTCAGTCATCACAAAGAAAATTTTGCACAGATACTATTTCATGCAGATCACTGGACTGCTGTGTTTTTCTTGGATGATAAAGAGGTGAGCAAATTTTATGCTTAGAACCAACTTGCTACTACTGTTCTGTTTGGTCTAACGTTCTCAACTATTATGAAAAAAAAATAGAATGAAAAACAATCACTTCCCCAGAAGGATTGCAGACGTTTCTTTATTCTTCTTAATTTAGATATATTATTGCGACTCACTTGCTGGAAGAATTGCTGAAGCAGTATGGAAGCAGATAGCCGATATCACATTCACTTCAGAAAGCACCTTATCTGTTAACATTTCTCCTGTCCATCAACAAAAAAACTCTATTGATTGTGGAGTTTTTTGTGGAGTTTTGTCGATGCATTGTTTGGCGTTACTCCTGTAGGTCAAAAATTCGACATTGCAAAAATGAGAAAACATCTTCTTTCATGCTTGGTTGAAGAAAAGTTTTCGCCGTTTCCTTGCACAGAAAAAAGGTGCAAGACCAACAGAGCGTTGGTCAGTTACCAGGATGTTTTTTGTGTTTGTCGTCGACCAGTTTTCACTAGAGACGCCGAAGCTGACAGCAAGATGTTCATGGCTGTTTGCAATAAATGCGAGGAATGGTATCACAGAAAGTGTGTGTCCATTCCTTTAAAAGTATTTAAAAACGATGACGAGGCTGTTAAATGGAAGTGTGGAAAGTGTTAATGTTCATTCAAAACAGTGTATTTCTCTTTCTTATCATTATGATTTTACTAAGCGTTTTTTATATATTGTTTTTTTATTTACATTTTACATACTTTTTTTTAAAAAAAAGATAAAATGATGATTTAATTTAAGTTTCATCTATCCGCTCGAACTTCTCCACAAAAAACATTGATGGAGGGTGACCTCCGAGATAAAGTGTATTTGAAAAAAATATGATGGTTCTGAGTCGCGCTGCATCTAGCCACTACCAAGTACACAACGGCTACCTCGTTTTCGTGTTAACGCGATTACGTCATCGCGAATTTATGACAAGGAGTATTCACTGGAAGCATACATCGCTTGTAGGTTAATACCACTAGATAAGAAACGTTTGCGGCCTATCGGTGTGGGGGAGGTTCTTCGAAGGGTGATTGGAAAGTTCATATTATCAGTAATTAAACCGGAAATACTTGAAAGCGCTGGTTCTCACCAATTATGTGCCGGTCTACCTTCTGGATGTGAGGCAGCTGCTCATGCCATGACAACAATTTTTGAAGAAGAAGGAACAGACGCATTACTTTTAGTAGATGCTACGAATGCTTTTAGCTCACTTAATCGGAAAGTGCTACTTCATAATATCCGATACATATGTCCAGCTATGTCTACGTATATAAAAAATTGTTATAGCTCACCATCGAGGCTGTTTGTTATGGGTGGGAAGGAAATATTATCGGCAGAAGGAACAACTCAAGGTGACCCGTTTGCTATGCCAGCTTATGCAGTTGGAATTGTTCCTATTCTCCCGCTGTTGAAGAATGACGTGGAAGATAGAAAGTTGAACATAACTCACTGCGCTTATGCTGATGATCTGGGAGGTGCAGAAAAAATTTAAATTAAGAAAATGGTGGGATAAAGTTGAGCATTATGGTCCATTATTCGGCTATTATCTTAAAGCATCAAAATCATGGTTAATAGTAAAGGATGAACATAAATTAGTAGCTGATGATGCCTTCAGTGACACGGAGATAAACATCACTACAGATGGAAATAAAAATCTTGGCAGCTTTATAGGTGCACGAGATGAGAAAGAAAAGTACATCATTGGGCTGGTAAATGAATGGATTGTTCAGAAAAAGAAGTTATCTAAAATTACTCTTTTTCAACCACACGCTGCCTATGCTGCTTACATAAGTGGATTTCAACACAATTTTAACTATGTTATCCGGACACTCGGGGATATGAGCAAGTATATCAAAGTACTGGACGATGTTATCGACAATACATTGATCCCAGCATTGACAGAGGGACATAAATGTGCTGAAAACGAGAGAATATTACTGAGTTTACCAATTCGCTATGGTGGTATGGGAATTGTGATATTAGTCGAAATGACAAAACAACTAGCAGAATAAATTAAACTACAGCAAACGTCTTATAAATGTGACAAACAGTTACACAATAATATCAAAAGCAAAATCCTTAAACAGAAACAAATGTTGCATAACGAGAAACTGAAAGAAATTCGCCAACGCATGACGAATGAGCAATTAGGAGCAAATAATTTGGCGACAATGAAAGGTGCTTCAAGTTGGTTGTCAGCATTCCCAACAAAATCTGAGAATTATGCACTCAACAAAAGACAGTTTTATGATGCCATACGAATGAGATATCGGTGGGATTTGAAGTTCCTACCAACAATTTGTGTCTGTGGAAATCGCTTCACCATTGACCATGCTATGTCATGTGTCAAGGGTGGCTATTTTCAGCAAAGTCACGACGAATTAAGAGATACTTTGGCAAAAATATCTGAAGAGATTTCCAATGATGTAGAAACAGGACCGCATTTACAACAGCTGACTGGAGAAAAATTAATTCTGCAAACTCCACAGATGAAGCTAGATTCGACATTAGCGTTAGGGAATTCTGGCAACGAGGTCAACGAGCATTTTTTGACGTAAGGGTATTTAACCCAATCGCTTTGACATACCTCAATCAGAAACTGCCTAATGCATTCAAATCGAATGAAAACATCAAGAACCGTGCATAAGGACAAAGAGTGCTAGATAGTTTAAGCAGCGCCTGCATCTTGTGTATTTTTTAAAAAGATAAGTGTTGAAAAGATTCATTTAACTAACTGGTAAAGTAAAGGTGTTTCCACCAAAGTTTTCCAAAGTGAATGTAGGCAGAGTTAAGGTCTCCCCAAATGCCTGGAAAGTAGTCTGCGAAAAATAGAATCTCCACAAAAATACGTTAAAGAAAAACGAAGATGCTCCACCATATGTAAATAATGACGAGAACGAAATTCTTTTCGCTACGCTAATGACACGCCAACATATGTAGTGAAATATGATTTCGGAAACACTCCGAAAAAACGTAAATTTTCCGATTCCCTCCTTGTTATTTTTCTCCGCGCTATGAGTGCAAAGGATTCTTTTTAACGAAGTTTGCTGTTTGTGACAGTTCTGGTAATATATTTTTCTGATCCTGAAGAGCAAAATATATCGTGTCTAACTTCGTAACAGAAATCACAATTTGATAGACAGCTTTTTGTAAACTTTATTCGCGAGGTTGTTTGCGTATATCATACGTCTTGCTACCATTTACAACCAGCAACAGTTCCCAGCGGTCACACATTTTATATAAACATATAATGTATGAATCTCAATTTTTATTACGGCAAATGTGTTTTATTCATGGTTTAATAGAAGATGACCAGTACTTATATGCAAACAAACAGACAATGAATTGGATGAAGGTACAACCTTTTTAACTACACTGGACAAAAATAGAATTCTTAGATTGAGAAAAACACAAGGAAAAGTGAAGACAATGTTTGGTTTTCTCGTCAATGTATAACGCAGTGTCATTTACAAAGAATGTATGGTAACTAAAACGTATATATGTCAATTTCATAGACCACGAGCCTTTTTTAACCAAAGAGTGAAAACAAGGGTCACGATCGAAGATGTGTTATGTCATTTACGCATGTGGTTTAAATATAGTTGCTTCCTGCCCAATGTTAAAAGGTAACATTAATAAATCAATCATCACCAATTAGTAGCGTCCGTTTGTGCAATGCCCATACAATATCGAGTTTTAAGGCATAATTAATTTTATTGCAAGTACCTAGCTATTGCAAAATGTGAGATATTGGCGGGCTAGTAGCCAATAAGAAAGCGGAATGGTATAACGAAGCTTACAATTAATGGAGATTCCTGAGAATAAAAATGTCAAAAAAAGAAACCTGCGTGTATTTTCGGATACCTATTTAACTGCAGTGATAGCGACTTTATATGTTTCCCGTTTTTGTTTCAGATAAGACGTAAAATTGTACATATTCTCTGACATTTCAAAGTAATAAGAGGGCAACTTGTTCCCATATCTTTTTTGTTATGTGTTGGCGCTTGAAATTAGTTACCAATGACAATGGAATAACAGCTTGTTATTTCGGTATGGCAACTAGTTGGGGAGGTATGCTCTAGTCACGATTTAGTGATGCATAAACGGCTAAGGTTGTTTACAAAAACTTGCCATAGTAGAAATGTAGTATTTAACACGCAACTCGAATAATGGTTCTCCAATGTAAATGAATTTTGGTTGTAAGTAATGCAAGTTTTGTAATCTTTATGATTCACTGACCCAGCTTAAACTAATATTTCCTGCTGTTTGGTTTGTTTTTATGATAAGTTAGTACTCGGAATAATTACGAGTTGTCCTGCCATGCATATTTTCGTTAGATTTTCGGGCTTTGCTATTTTGTACACCCCTGGTAGCGATACGCACACTATGTTCAACAAAGTGCGGTTAATATTATAGAGACAAGTAAATTTAAAATGGAGTCAAGCGTTTAGCGGCTCAAATTTTGTTGTCAGGACCTTTATATGAGAATAATTTTTTCAGGATCTGGATGTTATCATTTTTTTTATATTGATCGCGTTTTTCCACGCTTTAATACAAGCAGTTTGTAACAGCACAACATCTAGTAGGCTCTTGTTAAGACAATTAGCAGTATTATATAGAACAAACAGTATGTCGCGCTCGATCTTAATGGGTCGTGTTCTTGCAAAATTGAACCATATAACTTATATAAGCCACAACTACATTAGGAATTTATACGATTGTAAAGAGAGTTTAACGCAAAGTTTGTTTTTATCACGTAAACGTCCAAATCACGTGCGCAAAAAATTAACAAGGTTTTGTGAAGAACGATAATGCACATAAACTCACAAAAATGTTTGCTATATACTATTCTATATATCTGTTCGTTTAGTAAAATCACTATTTTAAAGAAAAAGGTAAGTTAAATACAGAATCCAAAAAAAGTTGGCTGGAAGTTTTAGGGGACTGACCATCTGCGCAGAAGAAACTATTATTGACTTTAATTGAAGATATTCAAGGTAGCTTTCTATCGTTTCTAATTCTGTCAAGTTTTGAAAGTCAAATGAATAAATAAAAAATAAATTAAAAATAACCAGTTTGTTTCAGTCCAAACGGTTTCAAAAATATGTGAGTTTGAAAAGACTACTTCTGAGGCTGAGATTTTGCCAAAAAAAAGATGTTAAAGACTATCAGAAAAAAAGTTGTTCATGTGAATCTGCAATTACTAATAAACAATTCTACTGAACAGTTTTCTTCTTTTTACTATGCATATACAACAAGATAACTCCAACATCATCTTTTTTTTCAGTTAAAAAATCATCACCCGTACATTGACCAAATATTTTTCCGAATAACAATTTGAGGCTAAAAAAGTTTTAAAAAAGAAGCTCAGCTAAAGTTCAGGCGTTCTTATATATATACAAATACGTGTACCATAGCATATCAATATTTTAGTTAATAGTTTTTACATAGGGTTTTAGTAATGCCATATATCTATATAATAATACGCCAGTTCCGTGTGTCTGTAACAGGCAAAGTGGATATCGTCATTTTCCTTTGATGTGGCCGAAATTCTCTTTGAAGTCGCCGAAAAAAATATGTCTTCTTTGTCGTGAAAAGCCGCGAGTTTTGTGTGGTTTGTTAAATGAAGTTCTAGCACAAAGTAACGGAAATTGTGTTTGCAAAAAAGATGGCTGTCCTTTTTAAGCATTTGTCTTCTCTTGCCTTCAAAATAAATCTTTACAAAAGCATTTAAAAATGGGCATGGTATATAAATGAAGTATAGAAAGGTTTCTGTAAGGTTTGTTTATGTTTTTTAAAGTTTTGATGATATTATTGATGCGAGACATGTTTGTTAGCTAGCATCAACCACACCAACAACAACTAGCTAGGTAGCTAGGAATTTATAAATATGTAGCCATGTTCTTTATACCTAGCTAAGTCTCCAGTTTATATTTAAGTGACCAGCTATTAGCTGCTGTAGCTACCTTATGTTACCTTCAGTTTTATGTTGCTTTTTACATGTAAGCTAATCTTAGTGGTCTTTGCTAAGAATGTGACTAACTTATTTTAATTGACATTTTAAGCCTTTTTTTAAGCATTTTAACAAGCCACAACAACTTTTAAAAAAGTATTACATAATTTTTAAGAAGAGTTTAAGGACTGTTTTTAAGCAAATAATGTATTTTTCACAATTTGTGTATGCAAATAATGTATTTTTCACATTTTGTGTAACTAAACTTATATACATCGGTTACATGCAATATGACGAAACGATTTTTATTTAACGTGTAGTAATTCTGGTACCTTAAGTGTAGTGATTTTTGTTGTTCTAGATGTTCTAACTAAAATGTTTTTGTTTATGGCATTTTGTCTCAATTAAGAAAAGTTTCAACTTTTTTGAGGGAGTACAACACCGAAAAAACTTGTGTTTTTTTTATATTTTGTTTAAATTCTTACCGGGCAGGACTCTGTACAACATACCGAAATGACTGATCCCTCTCTATTTATAAATTTGATGCGTTCCAAATCACAGTTTTTTGAAATTTTGGGTAATATTTAATGAGTACAAGATGCAAATACTGATTTTTGTTGAATCAGAAGTATTTCCTACAACCATTCTTTTTTTACACTTTTGTGGAGAAAAAGTGTATGCAATATCATCAGAATAACTGATTTTGTTGCAAACTGTTTTTCTTTTTCAAATTTTGGATTGAAATATTGTTATAAAGGGCATATATCAATAGACATATATATACCAAAATAGTTAAATTCTGCAAACTTTGATTTTGTCGTTCACCTCTCATCTTTTATATTTTGATTAAACTTTTGAGGAAAACCATAGGAATTATTTAGAATTTGTATTTTGTGTTGCAAATTTAGTGCAAAAATTTAACTGTTGTGAGGGAGGACCATATGCAATTATATATACTAAAAATAATAATTTGATATTCTACAAGTTGTATTTTTGTATGCACTTAAATGACTGCTTTTTCTGAGTTGAATTTGATGGGTTTCATATCAATTTTGTGGAAGATTTTATGGCTGAAGACAATATAGAACATGCCAATTGAACTGATTTTTGTTCATATTTTGATTTGCTCCTCATAAACCTTTGTGTTCTACATTTATTGTAAACTTTTGTGAGGAAGGACCATATATATATACAATGTTTTCAAAATAATGATTTTTGTTGATTTGAAATTTACTCCTTGCATATTGCTTTTTCGACATTTCAGGTTAAAATGTTTGGTAAAGTCAGTACGGATCATTAGACAAAAAATTGTTTTGTTAACCGGTTAATTTTTACATTTTGTGCATATTTTTGCGGGAGAGGATGGTATGCAACCGAATAAATGATTTTTCAAAGTTTAACTTTTTGTTTTTAGGTGTTTTGTGTTTGTTTAAGTTTGGCTTTTTGATATTGTTTAAAATGCGTAAAGAACTTATTTCATAGATCTGTGCTTACTGTTGCAAGCCTTTCTTTTCGACACTTTAGATTAAAATATTGAAGGTTTTCAACATAATCACATAATAAGATATATACATACTTGATATATGTGTTATTTCTGACATTATTATTATTGTTGTCGTAACTGTCTGGGTTGTGACTGTCAATGTTGTAACTTTCTACTAACTAGATTTTACACCTTGCACGCCGTTGTTTTTCATATTTTGTCTGAAGTTTTGTTGGGAGGATTTCATGCGATTTGACATTTGATATTTTGTGTTAGATTTTAAGAACTTTTTTGTTAAATTATGACTTATATACTTTCTTTTTATGCATTTTCAGATTATTTTTTTAGTAAAAGGCATATTCAATATACTGAAATATTTGCTGATGTCATCAAAATTCAAATGACAGAACTTTTCAATTGTTTTTCTGCCTAAGTGGATTTTTCCACGGGCCTAATCGACTAGTCTATATAATAATACGCCAGTTCCGTGTGTCTGTAACAGGCAAAGTGGATATGTTCATTTTCCTTTAATCTTACCGAAATTTTCTTTGAAGTAACCGAAAAATGCATGTCTAATATGCTAAATTTTCTGACGGTACGGCGCGACGTCAATAACACCACTTTAACGTCAATATCCTATATTAAATTAATGAAGCCGTTACAGTGCACTTAAAACTTTGAGGCCAAATAACTTGGAAACGAGGTGGTGACGTCAATGATTTTTCACTGCGTGGGTAACTAGGGACCACCTGGGACCAATTTGGGTAAGTTTCCCAAACCTGGATCCCCGAATCCGTTTCGGAATGGACGGGTTGATGACGTCATCACAAAACCTTCAAATCCCAATATTTCTGCAACCGTTTGTCAAAAGTGCACGTTCCTATACATTTTCTTGATCAGCATTTCAAGATCTATACGATGAATGCAACGGGTGTACGAATTTGTGAAGAAATTTTTTTTGGAACTTTTGATAGGGACTTTGCTGACGTCAGCAAAATTTTAAAGCCCTTAAATCTCCTTAGGCGTTTGTCAAAAACATAGGATACTATACATTTTCTTGATCAGCGTTTCAAGATCTATACGATGAAGGCAACAGGTATACAAATTTCTAAAAAAAAGTTTTGGGGGTTTGACTGGCCATTGCTGACGTCAGCAAAATTTTAAAACTCTTATATCTCATTAACCGCTCATGAAAAGCACATGATCATATACATTTTCTTGATCAGCAGTTTAAGCTCTACACAATAGAGGCAACGTGGAAACACAGTTCTACTTCTTTTGTGGATGGGTTGCTGACGTCATCAAAATTTTTATTCTGCCTCAGTGGATTTTTCCACGGGCTTTATCGACTAGTCTCTAATAATAATAAGCCAGTTCCGTGTGTCTGTAACAGGCAAAGTTGATATCGTCATTTTCCTTTGATTTTGCCGAAATTCTCTTTGAAGTCGCCGAAAAAAATATGTCTTCTTTGTCGTGAAAAGCCGCGAGTTTTGTGTGGTTTGTTAAATGAAGTTCTAGCACAAAGTAACGGAAATTGTGTTTGCAAAAAAGATGGCTGTCCTTTTTAAGCATTTGTCTTCTCTTGCCTTCAAAATAAATCTTTACAAAAGCATTTAAAAATGGGCATGGTATATAAATGAAGTATAGAAAGGTTTCTGTAAGGTTTGTTTATGTTTTTTAAAGTTTTGATGATATTATTGATGCGAGACATGTTTGTTAGCTAGCATCAACCACACCAACAACAACTAGCTAGGTAGCTAGGAATTTATAAATATGTAGCCATGTTCTTTATACCTAGCTAAGTCTCCAGTTTATATTTAAGTGACCAGCTATTAGCTGCTGTAGCTACCTTATGTTACCTTCAGTTTTATGTTGCTTTTTACATGTAAGCTAATCTTAGTGGTCTTTGCTAAGAATGTGACTAACTTATTTTAATTGACATTTTAAGCCTTTTTTTAAGCATTTTAACAAGCCACAACAACTTTTAAAAAAGTATTACATAATTTTTAAGAAGAGTTTAAGGACTGTTTTTAAGCAAATAATGTATTTTTCACAATTTGTGTATGCAAATAATGTATTTTTCACATTTTGTGTAACTAAACTTATATACATCGGTTACATGCAATATGACGAAACGATTTTTATTTAACATGTAGTAATTCTGGTACCTGAAGTGTAGTGATTTTTGTTGTTCTAGATGTTCTGACTAAAATGTTTTTGTTTATGGCATTTTGTCTCAATTAAGAAAAGTTTCAACTTTTTTGAGGGAGTACAACACCGAAAAAACTTGTGTTTTTTTTATATTTTGTATAAATTCTTACCGGGCAGGACTCTGTACAACATACCGAAATGACTGATCCCTCTCTATTTATAAATTTGATGCGTTCCAAATCACAGTTTTTTGAAATTTTGGGTAATATTTAATGAGTACAAGATGCAAATACTGATTTTTGTTGAATCAGAAATATTTCCTACAACCATTCTTTTTTTACACTTTTGTGGAGAAAAAGTGTATGCAATATCATCAGAATAACTGATTTTGTTGCAAACTGTTTTTCTTTTTCACATTTTGGATTGAAATATTGTTATAAAGGGCATATATCAATGGACATATATATACCAAAATAATTAAATTCTGCAAACTTTGATTTTGTCGTTCACCTCTCATCTTTTATATTTTGATTAAACTTTTGAGGAAAACCATAGGAATTATTTAGAATTTGTATTTTGTGTTGCAAATTTAGTGCAAAAATTTAACTGTTGTGAGGGAGGACCATATGCAATTACATATACTAAAAATAATAATTTGATATTCTACAAGTTGTATTTTTGTATGCATTTAAATGACTGCTTTTTCTGAGTTGAATTTGATGGGTTTCATATCAATTTTGTGGAAGATTTTATGGCTGAAGACAATATAGAACATGCCAATTGAACTGATTTTTGTTGATATTTTGATTTGCTCCTCATAAACCTTTGTGTTCTACATTTATTGTAAACTTTTGTGAGGAAGGACCATATATATATATACAATGTTTTCAAAATAATGATTTTTGTTGATTTGAAATTTACTCCTTGCTCATTGCTTTTTCGACATTTCAGGTTAAAATGTTTGGTAAAGTCAGTACGGATCATTAGACAAAAAATTGTTTTGTTAACCGGTTAATTTTTACATTTTGTGCATATTTTTGCGGGAGAGGATGGTATGCAACCGAATAAATGATTTTTCAAAGTTTAACTTTTTGTTTTTAGGTGTTTTGTGTTTGTTTAAGTTTGGCTTTTTGATATTGTTCAGGTTGTATTGTTGTATAAGCATTTAGGGAAAAGACAATGTTTAAAATGCGTAAAGAACTTATTTCGTAGATCTGTGCTTACTGTTGCAAGCCTTTCTTTTCGACACTTCAGATTAAAATATTGAAGGTTTTCAACATAATCACATAATAAGATGTATACATATTTGAGATATGTGTTATTTCTGACATTATTATTATTGTTGTCGTAACTGTCTGGGTTGTGACTGTCAATTTTGTAACTTTCTACTAACTAGATTTTACACCTTGCACGCTGTTGTTTTTCATATTTTGTCTGAAGTTTTGTTGGGAGGATTTCATGCGATTTGACATTTGATATTTTGTGTTAGATTTTAAGAACTTTTTTGTTAAATTATGACTTATATACTTTCTTTTTATGCATTTTCAGATTATTTTTTTTAGTAAAAGGCATATTCAATATACTGAAATATTTGCTGATGTCATCAAAATTCAAATGACAGAACTTTTCAATTGTTTTTCTGCCTAAGTGGATTTTTCCACGGGCCTAATCGACTAGTCTATATAATAATACGCCAGTTCCGTGTCTCTGTGACAGGCAAAGTTGATGTGTTCATTTTCCAAAGATGTTACCGAAACTTCCTTTGAAGTAACCGAAAAATGCATGTCTAATATGTTAAATTTTCTGACGTTACGGCGCGACGTCAATAACACTACTTTAACGTCAATATCCTATATTAAGTTAAGGAGGCCTTTACAGTGCACTTAAAACTTTGAGGCCAAATAACTTGGAAACAAGGTGGTGACGTCAATGATTTTTCACCGCGTGGGTAACTAGGGACCACCTGGGACCAATTTGGGTAGTTTTCTAAACCTGGTTCCCTGAATCCGTTTCGGAATAGACGGGTTGATGACGTAATCAAAAACCTTTAAATCTTAATATCTTTGCAACCGTTTGTCAAAGATACATGATCCTATACATTTTCTTAATCGGCGTTTTAAGATCTATACGATGAAGGCAACAGGTATACAAATTTCTAAAAAAATATATTTATTTTGTATTTGCACTGCTGACGTCAGCAAAAAAACTAAAACAACCTATTTTTCCATTGTCCTTCTGCCTAAGTGGATTACTCCACGGGATTTATCGACTAGTCTCTTATAATAATGGGACCAAGTTGGGTAAGTTTTCCAAACCTGGGTCACCAAATCCGTTTCGGAATGGACGGGTAAATGACGTCATAAAAAAACCTTTAAACCCTAATATCTCTGCATCCGTTTGTCTCAAGTACACGATCCTATACATTTTCTTGATCAGCGTTTCAAGATCTATACGATGAAGGCAATAGGTACACATATTTCTTAAAAAATAAATTTTTGGGTTTGACAGGCCATTGCTGACGTCAACAAAATTTTTAACACCTTATATCTCCTTAGGCTTTTGTCGAATACAAATGATCCTATACATTATTGTGATCAGCGTTTTAACCTTTACACGTTATAGGCAACGAATAAACTAAACTTGGCCAATTTTTTTTGTACCTGCACTGTTGACGTCAGCAAAAAATCTAAAACAACCTATTTTTCCATTGTCCTTCTGCCTAAGTGGATTTCTCCACGGGCTTTATCGACTAGTCTCTTATAATAATACGGAGCTTCTGTCTGTGACTTTTGCGAAGTGGATAAAATTTCTTTGATAAAGTCTATAAAACATCGCCTATAAAATTGTTCTGTAATTTACCAAACTTCAACGTTAAAATAGTATTGACGTCAAAGAAAAGTTAATTAAGATTAGTGAAGCCATTACATTGCACTTTTAAATCTAAGGCTAAATAACTTGGAAACGGGTGGAAATAACTGACGTCATCTCCTGCGTGGGTAATTAGGGACTACCTGGGACCAATTTGGGTAAGTTTCCCAAACCTGGGTCCCCGAATTCGTTTCGGAATGGACGGGTTGATGACGTCATTAAAAAAACCCTAATATCTCTGCATCCGTTTGTCACAAGTACACGATCCTATACATTTTCTTGATCAGCGTTTCAAGATCTATACAATGAAGGCAACAGGCATACACATTTCTGAAAAAATAAATTTTGTGTTCTGACATGTCTCTGCTGACATCATCAAAATTTAAATGACGGTTGTTTTTCTCTGTTATCCTGCCTAAGTGAATTTTTCCACGGGCCTTATCGACTAGTTAAGATATATTGTTTCGTATTATTCGATTGGAGAGTGAAGAAATTTTTTTGTTTTGGACACATAAGAAGTCAAAATGATTTGTGAATTGACTCGAAAATAAGTGTTACTATAGAATCAAGTTTTGTAACTATTACGAAGTCAAAATAACGATGTTGTGTATGTATATAGAAGTGATGTTCTAATTAAAACCGTTTCAGTGAGAGCTTAACATCGGAGGTGGGAAAACCACGCCACATGATCCGAAAATGTAAGAAGATTTTCATTTTTTATATGATGAGAGAAAGGAAAAAAGTACAGATTGAAAACAAAGAAAGTATGTCTTTAAAACCTCGCAAGGTACCGTATGTCCGTCCAGTCGTAATAATAATGCTTTTTGTATTTTGTTAAAATTTGATCAAAATCAGAACAAACCAGACTGAAAAAGCTTGAAAAATGAAAATTCAGCCTCAGGTCAAATTTTAATGGTTTTGGTATGACAAAATGCATATCCGTTTTAAATTTTCATTTATTCACATAAATTCAAAAGAAAAAATTGACATAAAGTTAGCCACAAAACACTTGTTACTGAAACTGTTAACCAACTTCTGGTCGAAGAGTTTGTATACTGTGCATTGTCTCATCTCTAAATTGTGGTTAGTGAACTGTCTTCGACGGGAAACTATCTGAGAGGTGACTCTGTTGTTACTTGTGGATTTTTTCTTTTCACTTGTCTGTATTATTTTGTAATGTCTTAATGTGTCAAGCCTGAATTATTTTGTCGCCAACGTTTACAGCAAGGAAAACGGCAACAGCAGCAACAAAGAAAACAACAACGAACACAACGACAGTAACGGCGATAATATAAACAAAATAACAATACAACAACGATGAAAACGTCGCAACAACAACAACAACGACAGCAACAATGACAACGATAACGATAAGGACACCGTCAATAATTTTAAGTACACAATAATTTTGTTGTGTACTGGAGTCTAATCGTCTTCCCATTCTATTTCACTACAAATACTACGATTTTAACTTTATATGAATTAACACAAACATTATGCATTTCAAGCTACCCACTCATTTCACAGCGTGCTGGCATAACATGGTAAAGCTTATTTTTTAAAAAATTTACAAGCACGTTAAAGGGCATAACTCATATTCAATGGAGAAGTGGATTTGTTACAAAAAAAAGAAAGTATTTAAATCCAAGTTTAAAAGCTGCCATATTTAAAACTTATATTGATTTAGCAAGTGCAAACAAAACACTGAGAATTCAGAAATTTGAGCTTTTTTGACTCTTTTTATTTATGTGTTTTGATAAGGCATTAAGAACGTCTGAAAAAGCTTTATCTTCACATATTATAATATATAAACAATTTGGAAACTATAAATATATTACATTACCGAATCTTCCTCCTTTTTATGTTTTTATTGAGGTGAAGGGAAGATAGATAATTATAATTAAGTGGATCGAAGTAATTATATTACAGGTTATTGTATATTAAATGAGTGATCAATGAATTTGCATGTCAGTGTGTAATTGCGTGTAGGATTAGATATCTGCCTGTATAGTTGGAGGTAGTGGTGGTAGAGGAGGAGCGAGGAAGGTGAGATGTTTGGGGTGAGGGTATCAGAAAGATCTTTTCAACAAACCTTTTACCTGACGTATATTTTCACTCCTGTATAGGCAGTCTTTTTAGATTTTATTGGCTAGTTAAAATAGCAAAGCACAGGGGAAAACATAATCGTTAATACAATTATTCTATTGATAGGAAAGCTCCTGAATGCGGTGTAATTAAATAACTAAATAGCTAACAAAAAAAGGTTAATTCAATATTTTTTATGTAGTAATTACAATGAGATTGTCAACATGCAAGGATGGTGTTACAGTATGAGTACCAACCTTCGTGTGAAACATTTATGGCAGTTAATTGTTTCATATTTATGAGTTAACACGATCAAGAGTTGTTTCTTTTCAATCGTTAAAATGGATAATTGGTTTTGGAGAGGTTATTTTAAAGTTTATTACGCTCTATGTAGCAAATTTTATTTGACAAGAAGAATATGATACGGGTAAAAGCTATTACAATCTTGTTATGGTAAAATTGATATAGTGTCTAATGACTTAATGATTTCGCTAATTTTATTATTACACGAACATTGCTGAAATAAAAAAAGTTTTTTCAGTAAGGGTTAACAGAACCCTTACTGTGTTGAAATGCTTGTTTTTACCATTTAATATTTTTTTGGCATTTACAAGATAAAGACACACATACCTTTTTGTGTGTATTTAGTGTAGTAACAAAACTTTGAAGACAATATGATTCGAGCAGTTATAGTAACCATGCTGTTTGGGATAATGGCTGCAGTATTCCCCGAAGAGAAAGTCATAACTGAGCAACAAAAATTCGCAAGAAATCTCGAATCATTGCAACTGAGGATTATTCCACGAAGAATATATCTATCAGGTTTGTCTTTTTGGAATTACTTTACTGCGAATTATCAAAAATCAAAGTAGATATAACAATCGACATAACCAATTCCTAAATAACTACAAAAACATTTTGTGAATATGAATATTAAATTTACTATAGAAATTCAATGGCAAATATATTTATAAATTTAGACTCAAATTACTTAGACGCAAATGACTTACGAAGATAAGCAAATAAAAAAAAATACGCGCTATGCCACACGCGATGTTTTGAAACTCGTTTGTTACGGTGATTAATTATAAGCAGTCATTTAATTGACGTTTTAGTAGCTATACTACCAATACAAACAATCATATTATGGGACGTCACAAATGACCGTACTAATTACTGTTTACTTATGTTCTATTGATGCAGATTATAAACAGCAAATTATTGGGTTGCCTTATACAGGGATAAAATAGTTAGGCGGATGAGAAATATTATTGTTTGTTAAAACAAGATTATAAATGCATGCCAACTTTGTTCATTTTTTAGCCCTTCTTTTTCCTTCAGGCGAAGATATTATTAAAAGATACCATACAACAGATGAAAAGAAAAATTTAGTGGAAATAAAATTTGGATGTATGTTCATTCGCTGCTTATTTTTTATGCAAGTAAAAATATTTAAAGTTAGAGATCATCTCGTGTTAAACAGGACATTTTCTCGATGTTTCAGATGAACTTGTTCAACCGACAGTTTGTGAATTGTTGAAGCCCACGTTTGGGTGTTGTTGGGACAACAAGACAGCAGCTATGGGTTTGAATGGCAAGGGGTGCCCTGGTCAGTAATAATTTTATATACCTTAATCGGACAAATTTTCGCGCGGAGAAATTTTCGCGGTCTTCGCGAATTTTGCCCAAATTCGCGAAATTAAATCCTCGCGAAATATTTGCAAACAGTCAAATCGCGAAATTAAATCCGTGCGAAATTTTTAGAAAGCCTGAATTCGCGAAATTAAATCCTCGCGAATTTTTTTTTAATTTGTACCATCGCGAAAATTAATACTCGTGAAATGTTTTGTTCTCGATTATTTTTTTCTATGTAAAACTTACAACAAAATTCGTAAAAAAATACGGTAAATAATATTATTTTATCTCTTTTGAAAAAAGTTTTGGATGTCTTTGCTCCCTGCTGTTGGTTGTACTGTTTTTTTTAACGCATTTGCGTTTTTTTGCTCTGGCTGGTTCGGTACGACCAACATTGTTCTCAAGAAACGAACCCATGATGACCTCATTCTTTGGTTGACAATATAATTTATCCACCACATCTTGATAGCGTCGAAGAAGCATGTGCCCCTTGATACTTCCAGGCATCGAAACTGTTATTTCGCAAGCAATTTCAAGACTTCCTTGAAATAGAGGCGATCTTCTGTAGTGGGTGGCTGTCAGCTTTGCCACAACCGTAGCCCCTCTATCCAAAAGATATTTGGTGGAGCGAGAAATTTCCCTTGGTAAATGACCAACTGTTTCATTATTTTCGATGCGACATGTTTTGATCGCGAACATAACAAGTGTATTGTTTTTCTCAAAACGACATTCAAGCTCTTCATTTTCATAGGGATTCCAAACATCACGGTAAACGTGAAAGCCACGTACTGCCGATGAAAATACCAAGACCTTGTTCGTGTCCGCCATATTTCTGAAGTGTTGTTTAAACAAAGAAGGAATTCCATTGGAATTCGAATTTAACGTTCGAGTTTAAGTACGTGGGGAAAAACCTGTTTTCCATTTCATGACATCTTTTTCTCATTTGTTTTGGTGAACGAGGGAAGTGTACGATCAGAAGTAAAAGATGTCTATTATTAATAGCCTTGGAAGAATTAAAAAAAGTAGACAAAATTCATCAACGCCAAAACAAACTTTATGTGATGTAGATTTGACAGTTGACGACTGTAGTTCTCTTGCATCATCGTCACCGATTAGCACGCTACAACCTTCTTATTCGGAAACAGGACTTGGTTTGCTGGACTATGAAGCGTCTGCGGCAGCAACATCACGTGAACTAGGAGCGAAAAAGAAACTGAGAGGATCATACACTAAGTACTCTGATAACCAAAAACACGCTATTGGAAAGTATGCTTCGGAATACAGCACAGCTAGCACTTTAAGAAGATATAAAGATGAGTTTCCCGAACTGAGCGAAAGCACTGTTCGAACAATGCGAAAAAAATTCGAAGAGGAGATTCGGAATGCATTACGACAAAAACGCCAACCAAGTAATACATTGAAAACCGCTCGTCGTGGAAGACCTTTGCTCTTAGGGCCAATCGATTTGATGGTACAGAATTATCTACGGGTAAATGCATTTTTATATATTTCAATAAGAGACCCAGTTATTAATGTACACCCGAAATAAATGTCTTACTTAGCATTAGGACAAGGTCTAACTTATGGTAAGTATGCCCGCGAGGTGTGAAAAGATTTCTCAACAAGCAACATCCTCGTATGTACTAAACTATGACGTCAACAAGTGAAATTCCCCAACTTAAAAATGAAATTGAATAGCATTTTTTTAATTCTCAGCCGAAGGCTGAGACCTAAGATTATCGATAGAGGTAGAAGCATATACTTTTTGAGACAAAAAGGCAAAATTCTAGGCAATCATGTAGGAGTAAATACTTTGCCTAGAATTTTGCCTTTTTGTCTCAAAAAGTGACAATCATGTAGGAGTAAATCGTAGGCCGGCTGAGATGCTTCACGCCTGCGTGGCTATTTCATAATTTTTTACTTTTTAGGCTGTAGGCGGAAGAGGAGGAGTTATCACTTGGGGAATCGCCGAGTCAGTCGCAAAAGCATTAATAAAACGTCATCCCGAGATGAATCTCGATCATATTGATCTCAGCCATTCACACTGGGCACAAAGCTTGTTTCGAAGGATGGGCTTTGTCAAAAGATTCGGTACAACAGGGAAAGTCCCTATTCCTGAAGCACTTCGAAAAGAGCTTGAAACTTCATATTTACATGGAATTGTCCGAAAGATCGAGGAAAACAATATCCCACCATCACTTGTTCTCAATCTGGATCAAACGCCTTCAAAATACGTACCCGTATCCAACAAAACGTTAGCACAAAAAGGATCAAAAACTGTTCCAATTAAAGGTTCGAGCGATAAAAGAATGATTACCGCGACCTTCACAATAACATTGGATGGTAAATTTTTGCCAATACAGTTGATATATGGAGGGAAAGCACTACAAAGCCTTCCTAGAGTAAGCTTTCCATCGTCGTTTTCACTTAGTGCGAACCCCAAACATTATAGTAATGAAGAGGAATCAATTAAGCTGTTAAATGAAATAATTGTTCCGTACGTCAAGAAAGAGCGAGAGAGGTTGGGATTGGAGAAAGATCAGTCGGCTTTAATGATTATGGATGTCTTTAAAGGGCAAATGACCGGTCCTGTCTTGAAGGTATTGTCTGACAACCATGTATTGCTAGAGAGCGTTCCTGCCAATCTCACATACCTCTTCCAACCTCTTGACGTCCAAGGAGGCCCAAATGGCTATGTAAAACGCATGATGAAAAAGAAGTCTACCACCTGGTACGCAGATCAAATCACCCAAGCTATGGATAAAGGTCAAGAGCTCGAAACGATTGAAGTAGCACTAAAGCTTTCGATTGTCAAACCGTTACACGCGAAATGGCTTATTGAGATGTACAATGAAATGACGTCGGATGATGGGAAACAGGTGTGCTTGAAGGGTTGGCAAGTAGCAGGTATAAAGGATGCTGTAGCCAAGGGTATGTCCGGTTTACCAAGCCTTGATCCGTTTAACGACATCGACCCAATGTTAGACGAAGAACCTAATGTTCAAGCTGTCAATTCTTCTGGTTTGTCCACAGCTTCAAAATACGTCAGTGATTACGGGATCGAAGACGAAAGCGACGAAGAAGAATGGGTCGAAGAAAATGAAGAGGATGAAGATAGGAATTTTTTAGATGTTTTTGATGACGAAGATGATTTGTAAATAGATTTTGACATGTAACTCGGAAGAAAAAGCATGATTCTTGATACTGATGACAATAAATCATTTTCTTTCCTTTACAATTTTTACGATATTCAAATGTTTCGTGAAAATTTGTTTTAAGTTAAGACAGAATTCGCGAAATTAAATCCTCGCGTAATTTTTAGAAAGCCTGAATTCGCGAAATTAAATCCTCGCGAAATTTTTGAAAAGACTAAATTTGCGAAATTAAATCCTCGCGAAATACGATTTATTTGACCTCGCGAAATTAAATCCGCGCGAAAATTTGTCCGATTAAGGTATTTAATTTGTTTCTTTGTTTTATCTTTATATTATATGTTTGTTTGTTAAGTTGTTTTGCAGTTGTTTGGTTGATTGTTTCATAATTAGTTTCTTTTATTTACTTTTTATATTCTTTTTGTTGCTTTTCCCTTTTTTCGCTTGTTTGTGTATTTTGTTCGATTCAGTTCAATTCAGTTCGTTTCGTTTCTTTTTAGTTTGTTTTTCATTTTTATTTTCAATTGGCTGGATAATTTATTAATTCTTGGTTTCAGTTTTTTTTGGTTCAAGTCCATCTATAATAACCAATGAAAATTAAAAATTATAAATTAAGGCAAAGAACATCACTGCTAGTCTTCAACAACACTACAATTTACATTTCAGTTTGTCAAGACCGCAAGAGGAGTTGTCGAAAATGGACAGAGTACTGCCATGAAGTATTAGTAAGAGAGGTTTGCCCTGAAAGTTGTCAAGCTTGTCGTAAGTAAAAATCATTGTAAGAATTTAATTGCAAATCGAAAGATATATGAAAGACATTTTACCTGGTATCTTCTCTTGTGAAACAAAACTCATATATATTCCATGAAAAAATTCCCACAGTTCAGATAATTTATCTAGCCAAAATATATATTTTACTATTTTCTTTGTAGCAAAGAAACCATTAAACTGTCTGGATGCGAAAGACCAGAAAGAATTCTGCCCCATGTATGCCAAGTTTGGACTGTGTAAGCGACGCCAAATTCGTGTGCATTGCAAAAATACTTGCAACGCTTGCGAGGAAAAATAAAGAAACAAATTGACAAAAGGAATACTAAAATTCGAATACTAACTATTATGCATATTCAATGCAATAATTATAATTATCAGATCGAAGAAAAAAATCAAATGTACTGCCGTTTTCACTATGACTTTGGTTTCATTGTTTGGTTTTCTTAACGAAAACAAAAAATCATTCCATAAACCGTCACTATCAACATCCAAGACGAAGCAGCTAGAAGTGGGGTATACCATTTTAAATCGAGTTCAATATCATGCACAACACGCATTGCCACGCAAGCCTTGATGGGGTTGACGGCCTGCAGTGCATCAACGGATGACAAGTGGTTTATTAAAAACCAGAAGAACATTTTTTTTCTTCTAATTTTCTTCTTTTTTGTAGATATGTAAAAAATGAAAGAAAAAGTATGTGTATTTATTATAAGTAGAATGTTTACGATTTTTTGTTGACTTTGTTCCTTCACATATGTATAAATTCCCAAAACTTTAAATTCTTATACTGTTAACATCTTGAGCTTAGATCTTTTTGATGTGGGTAACGTTTTATTAAAATGAAGAAAAAAAAAGCGAAACAATGAAACAACAACAAAGAACAAAAGCAAAAATCAAAAACAAAAGAAACAAACAAACAACAAAAACAAACAAACAAAACAAACAAACAAACAAACAAAAAAACAAAAAAAACAAAAACAAACAAACAAAGGAAACAAACAAACAAAAAAAAAAAGAAAAACAAAACAAACAAACAAAAAAAACAACAAAAACAAACTAATTTTTTCCCCAAAGATCGATAATGGTCGCCATTATCAAACAAAGCCCAACTTGGATCGTACATATTTTGTTGATTTGTGACGTCACACGGCGTGCATAGCTCAACAGGATATGTAAGACGATGAAAAAATGATTCAGTCACTACTTTTCGCAGAGTGATTTAAATTTATTGCGAGGTTCGAGCGATGAAGAAGACAAGCTAAATTCTAGTAGGAAAACATCCTCGTAGAAAAAATAATTTCCAAGAATTTGGCACGTAAAAACAGGTAAAAAATAAAACCTTTTTTGGGACTGTTTTTGTTGTGCTTTGCTTATACAGAATCACTTCCGGTACTTCATTGTACATTTGAATAGTTGTTTTCAAAACTAGCAAATTAAAGCACATGTCGTCTTTTAAGATATTTTAGTACAAAAACAAGATAGTTGTACAGCTATGAAGCTGTGGAACCAATGTTATGACGGAGCTGGGGTTTTTTTGTTACTGAGGATACACAAAGCCTATTTCCAATCATCAACGTATTGCAAACCAATAAAAACTTAAGCCTCGCATGCTAGAATAATTATTAAAAATCGTTTTTATTACTTTTGACAAACGCAAGACTGAAATATAATGAAATAGAAAAGTTACATCATTTTTTTAAGTAAATAAGGTTTCTAATAAAAGTTAAAAGTTGTACCAGTAAAAGCATGTTTTAATAACACAATATCCCTGCATAAGAGCTAGTTTATGTCAATAAAATATATAGCATAGATAAGAAATTCATTAAGGCAACAAAAGGTTGACTTTGCAATTTAGGTAGCATAACTAATGCTTGGTGCTTGTTTTACAGAGGAAAAATTAAATAGAGTGGCTAAATTGTAGAACCCTCCTGTTTAGTCAATGAGCAGTGAGCTCAATAATAATATGCATATTTTATTTAAACTGGTAGCCGAATTGTTATTTTGTGCCAAGGACGCCTGTAAAAGTATGACAGGGAGATATATCATGGGCGAAAATCTAAAGATATCTGGGATAGTCAACCATTGTTTTTTATATGGGTTGAAGGCTAGTCCAATATACTACCCTTTGAGACATGGTTGGATTAGATTAGATAGGTTAGATTATAATTTACATTATACATCAGTGAAAAAATGCTACTAGATACTTTTTAACCATAACTTGACCTGTCAGGGTGAACTGATAATTAGCATTTAACTTTAGTTAGGCATTACAGGATAATTATACGATACGTGCAGTAAAATGAGCTGCTTGTGCGGCTAATTATATGGTAGAGATTTGTTTTGCTTAAATATCTGTACTTTTCTTCGATATTGATATTCTAATAGTCATCTACCTAGTTCCATATATATATATATATATATTGTGGAAATTTAAGCGAAAAAGATCTTCACCGTATTATAGTCGTATAAGCGAGGACTAACTGTCCTGTTACATGCTAATTATCAGTTCTCCCTGAATGTTAACTTTCTTCTTCTATATAGTCTGGCCCATTTTTTAATCTGTCGATTTTTCAGATTTTATGCGCAAGCGTGGAAATTCCGTCAAAACGTAAACATCGAAGCTCGTTTATACCACTAGGATAAAATATTTTATTCTATTGCTATGTTGAAGCAAACACAATAAATTATGATGTATGAAGAAAGCATCATAGTTAAACTTGCAGGATTATTATTACAAAAGCTATATATGCCTCCCTACTACTTTGTGGCTACCTTTAGGTTGGTAAAAAACAACACAAGAAGTAACAATGGCTAGCCCAAAATGGACTCATACCAACCTAAATGGAAAACTTGATAGAAAAGCACAAAAAGAGCTAGCTAGCTGTCTGTATGTATTAAATACGGTAGCTGGTCTGCCACATACGTCTGTGATAACCAAGAAAAATTTCATAATAAATTCGAATACACATAATACCTATTTTTCAAGTGATAAACAGTAAAACATTATTTTATTCTGCTGCAAAAGATATTTGTTTCAAAACATGATGAATAAAAAAATTACTTTCAGACAATCATAGTTGTTCCCGTTTAGCATTCTCTCCCTTCGTTAATTCAAAATGCGATTGTTTACATCCCCCGGAATTACGTCACACAAGTTAGTAATATACCGAACAGAAAGGCTCCATTGACACTGTCATGGCGGCAACCGTAGTAATACTTTGACCTTAAATATCTCAAAAACCAAAGTTCACAAATATAAATAAATTTACACAGTTCATTTTCGCACTATAATGATGGTAGCTATAGAATATAATTTTTCTTGGATACGCAAAATATTAATAGCAAAAGATTTCTTAGTATTGTATTCATTGAGTGATTATCAAATTCCAGTTCTCATGGCTAGTATATCGTTACAGTTATAAACATACAAGACTACTATTCCAATACTTGACTGTAACATGTTACAGTCAAGTATTGGAACAGTAGTCTCTTCGATACAATTTTGTAGGCAAATGTTTTATGCTTTGTGTTACCAACTGCCTAAAAGGCAGATCTCGTTTTTGATAAGCCAGTCCAATGGAACAGAGAAAGGAGATTTGAATAATGTTTTGTCCTAAACAAAACATATAAAATGAGTTTGTGTGTGTCCTGATAATCATCTCTTACAAAGGAGACTAATCATATTTAAAACGATTGGGAATAATTTTGAAGCAGGCTAAGTTAACAAGGCTCTCTTTAAGGATATGCTTAATATTAAAATCCGTTCCACTTCAACTAAAAGAGGTAACAACGAGTGCAAGTAAAGCAGAAAATACAAAAATTTAACTTTCTTATAAAAAATATTATTTTTATCATTTCTCTCGAAAAAATTGTATTAAACATTCACGCCGTAGTCATTCCTTGACAGGTTTTGCCACAACAATGGCATCTCTTCGCCAACACGAAATGTTCTCATGTTGCTTTTTGATTTGCAGTATGGACAACTTGCGCTAGTTCTTAAGGAGCTGCGTAGACACTCTTTATGGTAACCGTGGTGGCAAACTAATAAAATGATCTCTTCATCTAACACGAAATCCTCTAAGCAAATAGGACAACTTGAGTTAAATGGATCATTTGACGGAACAATGTCAGTCAAGCAAGTCTCATCATCATCCTTTGACATGAACATATATTCAGATTCTAAACTGTTGTCTATATTTAAAATGGAGAGTTGATTCTCCGTATCGCTTGAATCGTCAGAGTGGTGCGTTATCTCCTCAATTTCTTTTTGCCTAGATCGTATCGTGTTTGCTTGCTTGACCTTGCCTAAGAATACCTTTTTAAATTTTACCAGTTTGCACTGACATAGTAGCACGCTAGAAGCTTGATGTAAATTGGACGGCAGTAAAAACATTACGTAACCAAGACATTTATAAACACGATTTACAGGAACTGGAAACAAGTCTGCCGTGGTTGATGTAAACTGCATTGGGTCACCATCTCCTCCTTGCACACGTATAAATATCACACGACTCTTTAAACAATTATATAGATGTAAGAAGTATATCAGAAAAATGATACACAAGATGAAAACTATCAGGCTTGCAAGAACATAGACAGGATAGGTATAATACGCCATTTGTCTATTTATCTATCTATCAGCTGTCGTTAATTACTATATAGCTACCACGTTCTCTTGATGCAACTGGGCAATGGATTAAGTTGTTATATTTGTACGCATTTATTTTTCTAAAAATGAAGTGGTTATAGTTGGAATAATAATTTTAAAGAAGATAACCGGTGAAAAGTCTTTTTTGTTATATTTGAGTAAACACCAAGAAAATTCACTTCTAGTCTCTCATTTTGCAAATACAGGTTTTTTTTTATTAGAAACCAAGCCAAAATTGATTGAAATCTAATTAGTGAAAGTTTTTTAAATTTTGATGTCATTTTACAAGAAAGTGTTCCTTAACAAGTTTCTTAATTTTGACGGGTGCTCATAAGGGGGATATTCAATCAAAAACATTATTTAGACACAACAAAGAGAACTTTTATCAACATTTATACAAAAAAGATAAAATAATGCCTTTTTCGCCTTTTATTTATTATCTAAAATTATGTCTGTTTCGTTGGAATCGTTAATTTTAAGTAGTTTTCCGATTTGTCAGAATAACCTACTTAATATTCGTCCAATACCTTGCTTTGCCAGGTAATAATACCTGAATGCCATTAATTGATAAAGGCATGTTTGAAAAAATACTCTTAATTAAAAATTTTTACATTTCTACAATTAGTAAAAGTTTCCTAATTTTTCGGAAGACGACTACTTAGTTTCTCACAAGTGGCTTTTTAAAACGTGTATATCATTCGGCATAACACACATTGTAGTTTACTTTCCTAATGAATTATATCTTCATATTTTCTAGTCTTCCATGTTTTCTTCTTTTTTTGTATCCTCTTCTTCTTCTCTTGAAGTTAAAAACGTTAAAGAAAAAATCTAACGAATGATTATTTTATGAGAAAAAGAAAGGAATTATAAAATTTTAAATTTTCGTTCCAGTGAAAGACGTTTGAATGAAACCTAATTAAATTCCATGAGCCATTCATCAGGTGATAAATAAGTTAACACAAAAAGTAGTTAGCTACAAATTGTGGTTAGCTACGAATTCTCGAGTTAGTCAGTAAAGTTTGTAAACTTGACTATTTTGGTAGTATTTGTAGTTGTTTAAAGGAAAACTAACGATTGATAACAAGTTGTGCTTAAAATGTTTATTATAGTGTGAATAAGAACTGTGTTAATTCTTTTTACATTTGTGAGCTTCGATTCTAGAGATATTTAAGGTCAAATTAGTCCTACGGTCACCGCCACGACAGTGTTTATTAGAACTTTCTGTTCGGTAAAATACTCGGTACAAACGCATTCTGAATGAACGAAACCTCCTGTGAATGTCTAAGAGTTTTCATATTTATCATATTTTGAAATAAATATCTTTAGCAGAATAAAATAATTCAACTCATGCTAAAATTTTTTGATTTTTTTTGTGCTTTTTTATTAAAGTTTTGTTCTCTTAAATTTTGTTTTATAAAAATTCAAATAATAGCACAACCACTTCTGTAAGAAAATAATTATTTTTGCTTTAATTTCCTGTTTAAAATTGGCTTTTTGAAAAAAATATGATATATACTTACATAGATCACTTTCCGCATGTCGTAGTTGTTTTGATTTCATTTTGAGAACAATAGGCATGTACACACTTTTCGTGTAGGTAAAAAAGCAGGACCCACAAGAGGTAAAATGCTTGTTAATGAAGATTAAAGATTTTTTTGGGTAGCATAAGATATATTCTTCTAATTCTTCATAAAAAATTTCACTAATTTTAAGCGAATAGTTTTTTTGCTTGTGCATGTGCAAAAATCTGCAAACCTTTTAACTTTTGTAGCTTAACATTGGCAAGTCATCTATTTTGCCGAACATTTTCTACTAAAACTTTTTTCAAGCAAGTTTTTTTAATGCCACACATTTTGGTTCTTACATAAAAAAACTTAAAAAATAGTGCACATGGGTAAACGAAATAATATAAAATTATTTGCAGGAATACACTTTTGCGAATTTCCAAAATAAATATGCAACTTTTGTGATTCAAAATACTTGAAACTTGCAAAAGCTTGTTCCCTACTACACGAATAAACATTTGCATAGCAAATATTTACTGTAACTTCTAGTAGCAGAGACCTTCTGCAGCCTGGCTGGCTAGTGAGCCATATGTGTGGTGCTGAAAGCTAGCTATGCACAGAATAGTCAAATAACATTAAATTTTGTTAAAAGAGAAAGCCGAATTGTGTTCTTGGTAGGCATATATTTGGAATTAAATATCTGCTTTAAATTCAGTAACGACATAATCAAATGCGAGTATACTTTGATCCTTCGTGTCTCCACCGCCATGTTTGTTTACAATCAAATGCTAAATACAATCTTTCGCGGAAAAACATAGAATTCTCATAATAGACCAATCAGAATCCATCACGTGACCAGACGGATCCATAGCTATTTTCGAGTTTATCTCCAAGAGCTCTGGGATCGAGTATCATGGATGGTGTTGGTCTTTTCCTTTCTTCAATCTATTAATCTATTACAATAACTTTTTTTGTCTCTTTCTTTCTTTTCGCCATGCTAAAAATTTCTCTAATATCCTTATTTCCTCCAGTACTTGTCGCATCTTTCTTCTTTTCTCTATTTTGCACCGAAACAGGTGGAGTGTTTACGACTAGGGGTAAAGTCATTACAAAATTGAAAAGGTTGCTAACTTGGTAACAGTCTTCGGTCTTCTGCAGGCTCAATATAATGATTCTTGAACAATGCCATATAGCAGGCAGTCAAGTGGATGATAGATTACGGTAGAAGAATTTAAATTGATATGTGGTAACAATATTCAACGGTACATTGGTAAAGATGGAGAAAAAATGATGACGAAACGGATTCTAAGTGGGAAGTTTAAGAAAATTAGTTCCATTTTTTTACTTTAAACAAGAAAAATAAAGCAAGAAAAATAAAACTTTAAAAAAAATCTAATTTTTTTCTCATTCGCGAAGGTTTTTTTTCACGCGAAATAACCTTTTTCTTCGATTTGCGAAAGTTTTTTCGGGAAATTTGTTCCAAAAACCACGAAATGAATAAATTTCCTTTCGCATTTTTTGTTATATGCGAAATTTTCTGCCCGCGAAAGTAGTATATGTTAGACCACTGCATAAGGAATTGCACGAGGAAGGGCAAGTTAGTTGTGGGAAACAGACCAGAAGAGCACCAATTGAAGGACAATGTTTAACACGGTTAACCATTGTTATAAAGTTGTGTACTAAAAACAGGAGAAATAACACGTCTGTCTCGGTTTTTTGCAAAATGTTTCATTAACATGCACAATAGTTATAAAATTTTTGAGAATAGCAATATTTCCACTCAATATGTAACGCAACGAGCCCTGTACAATTATCTGGTTTGACATTTTAATCTGTGATTAATGACCAGTAGTAATCCGATTTGGTTGAAATGTCAACTTCCATAGCTTCTTTATGAACATCACTAATAATTTTAATCCTCTTTTAATGCTTAGAATTTTCATGTGCTGATTTAACAAATAGTTTATTTATAGATTAGCCATGAGACCAGCATAATTTTTTTTGCCACCGGAAAATCGGAATAGTTAAGGTCGGAACAATTACGCTATGCCGCAAACAACAACAAAAACAACACAAGAACAACAACAACAACAGCAATTAGAACAGCAACAGTGAGCATATTGACCGAGATTTTTGATTCGTTACTTCTATTGTTCTGTTCTCAGGTGAACTTTTGGGGAAAATCCTTTCTTCTTAAATGTTTTGAGCGTGAATATTCTCACTTACCAGAACAAACATAGTTAAATCCGCTACCATATCAGAGAGTAAGATGTGGCCACTCTTGTTTAATTTTAATTCAGTGTTTGCTCTGTTTACTGTCTCTATGTTTATTGGTTGACTTGAGTTCAGGATTGTTCAGGATTTGCTCTGTCACATTCTTTTGCGTCTAAGATTTCGCACGAGAGAAACTGAATTTTGTTGTTCTCAAAGAAGGCTTAGTGAACTAGGCTATTTATACAGTGCCGTAACCGCCGGAGGCCAGGGGCACAGCCCCTCCCCCCAATAATTATTCTACTAAAAAAAAAAAAGAAATAAATTTGAGAGAGAAAGAGAGACAGAGAAAGAGAGAAAGAGAGAGTCATAGAGAATTGAAAAACATAAAACAGATGTTCTACTCATGGTCAAAATCACTGAAGGGAGTGGCAGCACATTTAAAAAAGTTCAAATGCGATGTAAGTTTTCTAAAAAGTGCTATCCCCTTAAAATTTCTAGTGTTGTTATCATTTTTTATATTTTTGTAGTCGTGTAATGTAAGTATGTATTCCTTTCTACCTTTTGGTTTCTGATGGAAATTTTTATCTAAATTTTGATGCCAATTAAACAATGCAGCTTTTCTAAATTACAAAAAATATCGAAACATTCATCGTGATTTTTAACATTGAACTATGAGGTCGTTGACGCCTGGAAAAGCATTTTCCGCCAATTTAGAGATGTAAATTTTAAAAAGATTTCCACTCGGATCCCAACATGGGGGAGCCTCGGGTAGCCACTATATAAAGCGAAATTTATATATCTAATTTTTCTATATAGACCTCCAATATTGAAATTGTGTTTACGGCACTGTTATAGGTAAACTTATGCCAGAAACAAAGGCTTTAACGTCGTCGTCAAAACTTTAATACTTACTCTGGGCAGTGAAACCGGCTTGATCTAAGATTTTTTGAGAAGGGTGTGTATTAAACTTCTGAAAATTTGTCTGTTTTGAACCAAATTTTGTCAAGCACGAGGTGATATAGCTCATTTGTGCAACAATGTCACTGAACCACTGTCTAATTAGATTCGTAAATTTGCACAACGAAATTGTTCAAGTTAAAATTACTTCCATTTTTTTCTGCAGCTAAGGTTGTTTCGCTACTTTTTGTCATTGGCTATATAAAGAAAGATACCAATTATTTCCTACTTCTTTAGCCACTTAGGTTAAAATTCTTTTGGTAGCTATTCATAACGTGTCACTATGAGTGACAACGTTGAATGCTGACTGTATATAAACATACAAGAATGCATTTCTTCACACGCGAAAATAAAAAAAATGCGTTTTTTCGTCCACTATTATTTAGAGGACTGTATAAAATACGAGGAGGTTTAACATAAAGTCATAGAAAACAACCTCGTTCTTCAAGAATTCAATCGAACAGAAAATATTTTAAAATAGAAACAAATATCTATATACAAAAGTGAGTAAAGTCACGTGGTCCTTTCAACATGCGAAAACTAGTGCACTTAGGCGTCGTATTCTCTATTTCCTGTGTCTGCAACAAGAATAGCGCACAGGCAGAAGACGAATACCAAGACCACTGAATTAACGAAGATACAGAGACCCCTTTGGACAAACCGATGCAAAGTATTTTGCAACGAAAAAGCAATCTTTTTTAGGTTATTCACCTATCGTTGTTCACATGTTTTAAACCATTTGCAAGCTTGTGGTAGGTGACTTTTTTACTGTCTTCAAAAACTTCAACCACAGAGATCTATAAAAGGTTTTGCGTTAATTAAACAATTTTGTAATATGACTGTTACGACGTACTATGTGATCTTCCACCTAAATAACCAAACAGCAATAAAGCATCAAGAAGAAATATGCTCCAAAAAGAGTAACAAAAAATAAGCTTCCTGGTGAAAAATACTATGCAGGTGAGTAGAGAAGGTAGCTAGGTCTTAAACTTTTTGTTATGACTTAGTCACGGATTGTTTTGTTTTCTTTTAGTTAATTTTATCAAACTTTTATTTGGATCATAACAAAAGTTTAGTCATCCACAATGAAAAGATTTTTGATCGTTAAATATCTTTCTAATTTTAAATTACTAGTCGTTAGCCAATGGGAAATTTCATTTTATTAGTGCATTTTTGCCCGCCTGTTAGCATAAAATAATAAAATTCACTTGGTAGCAAGTCAAAGATCGTGGAGCGTAGCGTGTGGCGCGTGGCTTAGTGGTTATAGAGTTCGCTTCGCAATCAACAGTCCGTGGTTCGGTCCACAGCTCGGGCATATTTAGCAAGTGCGTTTAGCACAACTACGAGTCAACCCTTGCCATGTGAGGAAAATTGGGTAGGCAATGTCGATGTATACCTAATGCATACATACAGAACACAGGAACCATATTGATCACCAAGGTGGCTGAATCATGTATAAATATTTCTCAAATCTACGGTATCAGTCAAGCTTAGGGAATAGCGAAAAACTCTTCTTTGTTATCAAATTTAAGTCAAAACATTTGTACAATACTTTGTACATGGTAAATATGCAAAAGGAAGCGGTATCTTCAACATGTTGTGTTGTAAAGACAGAGCGGTATCTTCAACGCGTTGTGTTGTAAAGACAGAGCGTGGGACATAAAACTCTTCTTGTGTGTCAGATAGTTATTTGAATTAGACTTAATAGAAGCAAGCGTGTCTTGGATACGTTGTAGTATAGATTACCTGCCAAATGTTTAAAAAAATCTACATGACTTTGCAGATCTTTGGACATGCACAAACATCCTAGGTTGAAAAGCAGATGTGCGAAAAAAAAGACATTAAAATTTTCGTTTCGTTTTTTAAATGGATTTATGTGGTTTGTTGTTTCATTTTCTACTTAGAAGTATGAGCGCACATCTCCAGCGCTCTTAACAATTAATTAACACATTGCAAGGAAAGTGGCCTGTAATTCTGCGATTCATTACGCTTGAAATAAAGGAGAAATTCATTAATTTTATGCACGTGTCTTAATTAGACACAAAAACGGTAACAGTTATCTCTGATATTGTGCGTGCTGTGTGATACAATGAGTAGACACATGAATGTGCTATTTACTTAACAGAATGATTTAAAACATACCGTTATAAAACACACAAGAAAATCAAATATTTTTTTTGCTTTGACATGTCAAAATATGACAACATTTCCGTTTATTTTGTTTGCACAACAACAAAAATTGAAATTATAAACCGATGTCGTCAAAATAATTATTCGTCATTGCTGCATGTTTCTACATGCTTTTATGTTTATTTTTTACAGTAGAATCTTTCGATTAAGCTAGAAGATTTAACCTCTGCAATGGAGACCAAGGCGTCGAGTAAATTTCCGATTTGTTTTGATAGACAACAACCACCCGCAACATTGTTTTGAGTATGAACTATTTCTGATTTGCCATGACACGAAATACGTGCAATTGATTAAAAAAATATTTTAGATACAATTTCTAACTTAGATGAATAACTTATAGGAATGTACGAACTTTGTGTGATATTACAGTTTGTATTTTTTGTACACTTTCCGTATGGTAATAGCATGCACGTTAGGTTGAATACGAGAAGTTATCTTTATATTATACACTGACGATTAATTTTCACTGCTGTACATATATAACATATGAGACTAGATAGATGTACCCAAATTGAAACTCATGCAAGCGCGAAAACTCAATCGTCAAAGTGAAATCACTTTTGATCTAAGGGCGAAGTGAAACTCTATGGCACTGTGGGATGACTTTCGCCAAAAACCCAAGTAAAATTTTACGCCGGCGTTTTTTTTTTATTTCAAATAATATTTACAGTAGGTAAGCATACGCTTCTTTACCACCAGCATATTTTTGATACTTGTAACGTAGCTAAAAAAGTTTTAGTTTCAGCGTGAGTTTAACTGTAAATACCTGTAGTCGACCCCTAAGATAGTCAAGCTCGTGTGGTAGCTACACCGTAAACCTCTGAATTCAAACTCCCAAAGCAAAAGTGATTTTTTTTATCTCGAATATTCTATCTTTTATTTAATAGATATTTTTCCTAATAGATATTTTTCCGAGCAGAAATTTTGTTTTCTATGTATATGTCTCCCTTTTTGTGTATAAATCTATATATAAATCTTATAATAGAGCCAGGCTGTTTTTCAGAATTTACGGTACTTTATTAACTGGCAAATGATGTTAAGAAAAACGTTTGAGAAAAAGGCAGATTTGAAAGTTACATTTCAATGTTTTCTAAGTGTTTCTTTTTAAATTTCATTGTTTGATGAACAATGGCACATTGTTGCATACAAGATTTTCTGACCACAATGTTGTCATAGTGTTAAACTTGACGCAGACTTCTTTGTGTTGATCCATAATTTTTCTTTCATTATTCGGCAGTGCTAGTTGTTTAAATTCTAATCAATATACTGTATATATAAATTATTATTACTTCCAAGGAATATAAAAGAATTTAATAACATGGCTGTATTATACCTTAAATACATCGAAGGACGTATTCCAGTCGTTGTTCATGGTGTATTATGTCTTGTAGCTTATTTGTTTTGGTCCGTCTTTGCTGTCGTAGCTGTTCCCATAATGGCTATATTTCGGTTCCTAAAGTTTTTTGAATATGTGTTGATATCATATCAAAAGATTGGAACTGTCTTTTCCACATTGGATATACCTTTTCTGCACGAAACAGAAAGCAATCGAAATTTCATAATTGGAATGATTGAAGTACAAGGCGAACCAAATATTGAAAAGTTGCGAAAACTCGTGCTATCTCGATTATTTGACAAAAAAAGAAATCTCGATGTAACTTATCAAAGATTATCACAAATAGTATCAAGACGTTATCTGACGTATGTCTGGACAGATGAAGCAAACTTTAACATAAAGCAGCATATTCCTGTATACAAAGGCGTAATGCCAGCAAATAAAAAAGACGCAGAAATTATATTCTCAAAATTTGCTGCAGAACCCCTGCCAAAGAAGATCTCCCCTTGGTTGTTTCGCATAATACCAAAAGAAGGCAAGGAAAGTTTTTTCATATTTTGCAAATTCCATCATTGTATAGGCGATGGATTTGCTATGGTTGGTTTACTATCCCAGCTGGTTGATGACAAGCCCAAATTTATCAACGCTATTAACCAAAAAAGCAGATTTCTGGAAAATCAAATGAAGCGTATTATTTCTGGAGTTTTCACTGGTCCGCTAGCATTGCTTGCTTTGGTGCTCTCAATAAATTTGGAAAACCCTTTCCAAGCATTCACCACTCCAGACAAAAAGACAGTGAGTTGGTCTTCACCAATTAGTTTAGATCTTGTGAAGAAAATTAAAACAAAAACAGGTAACCTTTTAAAAAGTTTTCAAAGTAGAGAAAAGGTGTTTATCTCCCATTGTGCTTTAGTTTTTGTAAAATAAACCTTTTGATTTTAGGGTGCACTGTGAATGATGTTCTGATGTCATGCTTGGCAGGTGCAATAAGGACATATCTAACAAACCTTAAATCCGATAAGTTGACAGACTTACCAATTGCAATGACTTTTAATTCTCGCTCAGTTTCTGATAAGCTGAAAAAGCACATTCCACTTGGCAACCATTCTGGTGGATTGTTCCTTAACTTGCCCATAGCAACAGAAGACCCAATTACACGACTTCATCTCACACGTGAACGCATAAATAAATTAAAAAGTTCATCACATCCCCATCTATTTTCGTTTATTTACTTTAATATTGTTGGCGGTCTACCTGAATTTTTTGGAAGGTATTCAACATTTGCCGTGAAAAGACATGCCTCTCTAATTTGCTCCAACGTACCTGGTCCAACTGATAGGCTTTACATTCTTGGACAGCCAGTCCGATGTATTGTTTTTACACCACCTTTGCATGCTGACTTAGGGTTGGCGGTTTCATTATTCAGTTATAACAACTGGATAGAACTCACTGTAATGAGTGATGAAAACATTATTGCTGACCCAACAAAATTAACAAATGCTTTTGAGCGTGACGTCCAACTGTTAGCTGAAAGAATATTAATTGCTGATTAAAACTTCTAGCTTGCAACATTAATGTTACGAAATTTCGAAGTCTTTATCTTTCATTTTCCTCTTTGGGATTTAATTATGCACTTTTTTATCAATTATGATAATACGGAAATTGAGATTGTGTGTCTGTAACAGGCAAAGTGGCTTATATTTTCGACAATTTTCTATAAAAACGTCTATAAAACACCAACGGAAAGCTAGATTTTGTATATTTAAATTTAAAAAAAAAAGCGATTTGATCAGCTGTGAATTTTATTGTATGCTTAAATATACTGTGACAGGGAATGTAATTGTTTTGTTATAAATTGTACGGACAAAGTCACGCGCAGTTAACATTGTTATTGCTGATGTGTACTTTGTACGTAACGTTTTATTTGTAGCATTTTAATGAAATTTTAACAAACTGTTCTGTGATAAAAAGAATAATAAATTTGAAAAAGTTTTTTAAGTGAATTCTTCCACGGGTTTAAACAACTTGTTCAATACATTAATACGGAACTTTGTCTGTCTTTAACAAGTAATTGTGTTTATTTTTCTATGAAGTCGCCACATAAGTTATGTCTAATTTTTTAACTTTATTGACGTTTCTTCTAGACGTAAATGCATTTTAGACTAATGTCAATAGCAATTTTTTAAAATTAAGTTTTAAGTTTCAGGCCTGATATCCTGGAAGCGGGTGATAATAACTGAAGTCACGGCCGTGTGGTTAAGTAAAGGCCACCTGGAACCAATTTGGCGAGTTCTATAAAGCCGGGGCATTATCGGATTTTATACAGCGCAGCCTGAGCGCGAGAAAAGCGCTTGTAGGGAAAAATTTTAGCTTGTTTTTTGTTTGACTCGATAGCCCAGTCCAGTCTCTTAGTGACTTTCTTACAAGGAACTTTTTGTGTCCTACGAAAAAAAGGCAAAAATATGTAACCTTATCTGGTGTTTCTTTCCTAATTATTTGTTTTACATACTAACGCTTGACGTCTAAATAACTTCCTGAAATGGTGCTGCTAGTCTGCTCTGTGGTATATTAACTTTATTAAAACTTAAGCACTAGTTGGTAAATAGATGACACACTGGTAGATATTAGTACACATGATTTTCTTATGACCAAACTATAACTAGCGAGCTAGGTGGAAACCAACATGCATGTATGACCTTGGTTGCCTAGGAAACAAGGATTACCAAACAATAATGAATTTACGGCTTCGAGGCTTCGTACCAATGTAATGTTTTCTTTTAAAGGTAAAAAAAATCTGTAAATTGAGTAAACAAAGTAATAAAGTTGTTACAAAAATTAGGAGTCATGTGTTTATAAATATTTTGCGGAAATGTTTTTTGAATAAGGATAAGAAAAATATTTTCTTACATTCACGTGATTTTGCTATGATTTGTTCCCAACCATATTCCATCCCTGTCAAAAAAGTTCGACCTACCTATCCCCTTTGTATGCTGTGTTTATATAAAGGTTTTTCTAAAAAATTATTGTTTATGTTTGTCTGCAGAATGTATGTTTAGTGCTATCACTCTGTTTGTATTTCTCTTTGCTCACTTGTACAGTCATGTATGTCTAATTTGTCTCAGCATGAATATCCTACAATTATGTTGCATCTTAGTTACGTGTGTATTGTTTAATGTTTAATTGTTACTGCTAATTTCATTAGGGATTTCAGCATAAAATATTTTCTTTTAGGTATTATCTATGGTAATTACTTTATATAATGCATGTTGTTCACATTTTTTTACTCATTCTGTCAAGCACAAATGTAAGGCAGTGAAAAGATTTTAAGTCTTAAGAACCTTTGAATCAGAGTATCAGAATCAAGTCAAATTTTCAATATAAAGTTAAATTTTGCACTTTGACAAGTTTATCCTGTTTTATACTTGGGCAACCTCTGTTAAAAACATTATCTAATATATTTATATTTCGATATTTTTATCAAACATTTGTCAAACTTCAATAAAGCTAAAAATTTTATATTTCTTTCTTACTTTGAATAACGTAACTACTTGGATTAACTTGGATTATCATAATTTTTTATTACAAACAATAAATGAATAAATAAATGAATGAATGAATGAATAAATGTTATGTCTGTTCTTTTGTGCACCTTAACACTTTGATATCATTGACCATTCCATAAAAGTTATCAGTGTTTCTAAAAAAAAGGTCAAAATCGTGTTCAAAGTTGGAGAACTATCGTAAGAAGTGACAAACTTTTCTCTAGATGTTTTTAGGCTTTTGGATGACGCAAACGGCATGACTTCAGTGTTACCGTTGTTAGTATTGAGATAAAGTTTGTTTATTTTTGAGCGGTACATTAATTTACACAAAGTTATTATATAATATAAATAGTTTTGAATTACATCAATTCCTGATCTTTTATTCCATAAAAAGGAAGCGTGTTTTATATGACCTATTGTACTAAAAGTAAACAAAAAATTCGTCACACAATAATTTTGCAGTCACTTGATTGATCTGAAAACTATGTTGTATAATCTAGTAACTCTTGCTTTTCTAGAAATTCTATAAGTCCTTTGTGTGGTGCTTCTTTAACAAGAAGAATGAGTAGAAGTGTGGCGTTTTGTAGCAGAGATTAAAAAAGTAAGGAATACGTCAGTATAAATTACCATGTAGTGATATCCAAGTAATCCAGGATAAGGTAAAAGAAAAGTGTGTAAAGCTAGGATATTCAGTACCTTCATATATGTAGAACAACAGGCAAAGCTAGCTAATTTCGTTAGTGAGCGTTTTGTGCTATCGTGCATTTTTGACAGTGTTAAGGTTGAAGCATTGCACATTACTGGTGCTCAAGTCTCGACAATCGGCAAGAACTGGCATGATAAAAGGTCTGACATATGTTATTATGATTATTTATGATAAGTTGGTTGAACAAGACTCATTGCATGTGCACCAGGGAAATAATTATCACATTTTATATGTTGGATGGTGCAGCATTGGCTGGGCCATTACTCTGCGGGGTAAAAATAATACGTACTTCCCCATAACTCCCTCAGTGTAATGGTTAAGATTTAAAGAAAATATTTAACCAGGCCATTCTTTCTATATTGCCCACCCTTGACCCTCAGGAAAATCTGAAATCCAAATGGAAGGATCAAGTTAAGAAGTTTGATCAATGCTTACAATTGTGCAAATCAGTCAACGACTGATTTCTCACCCTACTGCTCCTTGCACGTACACTGCAACAACTTGTTAATTTTTTACTTAGATATGATGCAGCACAAACAACCTACGCTTCAATAAAGTTTTCAAATAATCTTTCTTATGCCAAATGCAGTTAGTACTATAACAATCTTCGGAAAGAACAGATGACAGCAGCTTGTGGAATTGCTCTTAAGATTTCCACCAAAATTCACCACCAAAATGAAACAGAAAGATCAAAATAAAGGAAACTGTGGTTCATATCTTGACCCATTAGAACCAGGAGAAGAGAACTAATTCTTAACTATCGTAGAAAAGGAGGAAAGGAAAGATGAGATCTTTCTGGGAAGATACGATAGCTGTAGTAGTATGAGGGAAAAGAGAAGAAGGGCAGGTATATGATGTTTCCCTAAAAAGAACAAAAAATACAGAACAAAACACTGCATAGAAACATATTGATGCCATGCGATGCACTCATTGATAACAACGAGTTACTTGTGACCTTAGTCCTAGAAACCTCGATAGGATATACCTAAGCAACTTAATAACGGCATACGTAACAAGGCAGGGATTGTGGATGGGGGAGTTGAGGTGTCTGATGAATACGTCAGAAACTGGTTAACAAAAAAGACACTGAAAAAAGGATTAAAAAAGTAATCGAAATTGGGTAAAGTGAAAGCAGAGGAGAGGCAAAAGGACACGACGAAGCAAAGAAGTAACACAAGAGGTCAATAAAATGAAGTGGGGAAGACTCAAGCGAAATGACGTCAAATGCTTCAACGTTACGGAACCAAATGTAACCAGTACCTTTAATTCATTAGGAGCCGGTCGTCTACATAGTGCCCTGTACGGTTTTGACGTTGATGGTTCAATGTCTTCCCTGATGCTACTACTGTTAATTAGAGGGGTTTTAGGAGATCAGCTACAGTAAATTGCAATACTCGGCTATGACGACAAACGATTTAATTTATGGAGAAGCTAGTTCATGACACAGTAATATTTTTCTAATCCCTTTGTCCACACATCTTCCTTTGTCTACGTACGATACTTACAAACAAAATATTTTTATAGTAAAATCTTCATCTTTTTTTGCTACCAAGAATCAAGTAACGTGACCACCTTCTATTGTTCTAAAACACTAGAGAACTTCGTCTAATTTGCCCGTAATCTCACTTTGATTTCCTATAACCGAACATTGCGTTCAGAAAGAAGGTGTCAAGTTACGATAACACTAAAATAAAATGACAAAATTGACAAAATCCATTTCAAATAATAACTTATTTTAACAACAAACATTAAACAAAAGCTTTAATCTCTTATTTTGGCTGCATATATTTTAACAAGGCTTTCTGCAATTAATTTGGTTTCCCAAGCCAGCTGCATTTGAAGTACCTCCTTCCATTAAGTCACACAACATGATTTCCAAGCTATATTGTATGCTAAATTTCAAGCTGCAACAGCTGTTGCCTTGAGTGATCCTGGGCTAGCAAGAAGTTGAATTAATTAAAGTTAATTTTGTCTTCTTCTGTATATAGCATCAATTAATTGCAGTTAAATTAACCTTCCTCTTTTATCAAATGTGCGCTATCTCATCAATCCTTCATTAAATGTGGATAACCCAAATCAATTGAGAACTACTCCACAATTCACATTTTATTAAGAAAAACAGCGTCAGAAAAAAAAGAATGTATATTTATTTCCATATAAATTTACAATGGGAGGCACATAAATGCTTTATTTTTCTTAATCAGGCTGGAAGTTAAAGACAAGATTTTATTTAAGCTGTAGATAACAGTTTTAAGTTATTAGTTTGTAGACTGTAGCTAGGTATCTAACTATATGTTTTGGCTAGCAACAAAAATATTAATAGCTAAATTAAGACTGAAAAGATAGGCAACACCATTTTTAAAATTTTAGTAAAACAAAAAGGATTTTTTTTTTTAAATCAGCTAAGTAGCAAACTGTTTAAAGGTCGAGGATTTACTGTAAAATTAATGTGGGGTATAATGTCACTTTTACATTAGCATGCGCTTAAAAACGTACACTCTAAATGTTTTCTAACTATGTTTAACAAGACCTCTTTATAAAAACGTGAATAGTACAAAAATTATTATAAACAAAACATATTTTGAATATATTCTTTATTAGTCCTGACAATGCAAGATTATAATAAATTATTCCTCAAATACTTTTTTTGTTAAAGAAACTATGCAACGTGATTAACCTTCGAAGCAATACACAATTAAAAAAATGTAAAGCTTATTAAGTATTCTAATGGGAATAAACAGCTATACATATCGGAGCTCGCTGTGAAACAATAAGATCTGTAATAGATTTTGCAACAGAAAAGCTGCTGATATACTAATCTTGTGTACTACTGCTAGGTAAGGTTTTATTTTATTTGCCTTTTATTTATTTTTATTATTTTAATTTACTCTTCGCAATGTAACATATTAATTGACGCGGTATCTGATCGAAAAGGAACAACTAGATTATATGCTTTGTAGAGGCAACAGTTTTTTCAGCTCAGTCTCAGTGCTGTTGATAAAATTCTGTCGATTCCACGTTATGGCATTGCTTAGTTGTTGCTTACATTTATATTAGTACATAAAGTGGCTACATAAAGTGACTACATAAAGTGAAAGTTCTGGAGATATAATAGAGTGCTGTAACGTTCATGGGAAGGGACGAAAAAATTGGTTGAGAAATAGATTCAGATTTTGTAGGGATTTTTTTCATCCTTTCATCTGAGATACAAAAACATTCAAAAAATTCTAGTTTCTGTATGTCATTGATGAAATTTCTAGTTGAGTTGCTTATAAAGTGTTGTTTATTGATAAGAACTTAATTTACAAGATGCTTAAGCTGAATTCCATTATGAATTACAGTTTGAGTCTAGGATTATTAAGGAACAATTAGTTTTATATTTCTTACTTATATACATGTATGTTTTAAAAAACGATAACTTTAACGCCATATATTTCTTTGGTTTCTACATAAACTTTCTCACCATCTCACCATCCAAATTTTCGTGAAAATTGCAAAATTATCAGTTTAAATAAAACACAGTCTGTCGTTACAAAATTAATTGCAGTTAAAAAATGACGCCAAGTATCACAGGTTAATCGAGACTGTAGTCAAATCAGTAAAACGCTAGACTTTTTCCAAAAATTATATTACAGTAAAAGGCGCAGCTACCTAACTACATTTGGCATCAGAAAGATTATTTGAAAACTTTACTTCAGCCAACTGTGTTTGGCTACTTTAACCTTATGCAAAGGTAGGTAACACCTAGATAACCACAGCAGCTTAGTAAAAATCTGATTGGTAAAGGTAACAGAAAAGCAAATTATGCTGGCTATGATAAAAAACTTATACCAAACTAAATAATAAAGCTGTTTTTTTTAGGATGCTCCCTCAAAATCTACGTTTGTAGCCGAGATCTTAGAATTGATTTGTTTAACCCTATTCGATCCGGGGTTTTTCGAACATACTATGACCGGGGGGGGCGGATTCCGCCCCCCCTCAATAACTTTTCATAGGATTGTTCAAATTGAATCAAACTTGGCACACTTATAGTACGTCATAAAAGGAACAAAATAGCAGCAATAAATTTTTGCTTGCGTCAGCACATTTTCTGTGACGTCATCGGAAGCTTGAAAATTGTTAAAAATGCGACTATCTGCTTAAAATATAATTACTTTTGTTCTAGAGCGAATTTTTACATTCTGTTTGAAGTTTCTAAAAGCTAAATAAATTTTTTTTAACATATCTTCCGGTTTTTACATGGATCGAATAAAAAATTGCCAAAAATTGCCCGAAAATCCGTTTTTTTCCGATTTTCGGGTAAAATCCGAAAAAATCGGGAAATCGGATTAGTCACGTGTCAAAATTATTCGAAATGATTCTTCTTGATGAAATGAAGTTGTGTTGCAAGTTTCAAGTTCTAAGGATAATCCTAACAGGAGTTATTATATTTTCCCCATTATAAGGATTTCATAGAGATTTTAGGGGTAGTTTCGAGTAATGGCCAATATCAAAGCCTCTGAAAGGTATGGGACCTAAAAATTTGGCATGCAGGTGTCTAATAGATAAATGTTGAAACTCAGTAAGTATCATAGCCATATAAGAAAGCAATCAGGAGTTCCGTCAGGGGGGGCGGAATCCGCCCCCCCCGGACCGAATAGGGTTAAGATTTAAACGCTGCTAAAAACGCATTAAAATATTAATTCTAGCACAATAATTCACAATACAAACCATTTAGAAGTAAAAACGTCCAAAAAAACCTTCAAGTTATGGCTACCGCTACACACATTGTGGCCCAAATATCTTCCCATTTGCTAAAACGTCATGTTGGAAACAGGAACGGAATCGGTGATAGGAATGATCAAAGAAATAAGGCTACTATTTTGGGTGACAGACAGAGACTTGGGTTTATAATATAGACTAATCGTGGAAAAATCCACGGGGTTTCCCGTCCTTTTTATATCGCATTTCGTGTTTCCGTAACAGACAGACAAACAGACAGACGACAGCTATTATTATAGAGATTTCTTCAGGGGCACACCTGTTTTAAGGATACATGAAACACTCTATTTTTTGTGAGGTTGTTGATTTTTTACATATATTTTTTTTGAATAAAAATATAATTTTTTGGCAGAAATAAGATGAAATGGGAGAAAATCTGGATTGTTAAGATATTATCACAATGTGAAGTAAAAAGGTACAACTAAGAAACTTTTTATAACAAACTTTTTTATTGAAATAACTCAACCTTGTTTAGACGAGCTCCTAAAAATAGATTTTTTTTTTAACTTAACTCTACTTCTAACGTGGAAATCTATCTATTGTATATGACACTCCCTTCTGTTTACAAGTTGTATTTCTATCGATCCACTGTGCGTTTGCACTTATTTTAACCAAGTATACTTACCACTCTCATTTAGACAAAACGAAAGGTACGATTTAATGAAATTTGTTTACTTCAGCATCACTTGATTAAATAAAGGGATTTTGGTCAGTTAGTGTACAATTGTTAGTGTGAAATAACATTGCAAGGAATGTAAACATCCATAAATCTCTTTTTAGCAGTAGCAACTTATAGTACGATGCGAAAAAAGTTAGTTAACAAACTACAATTAGGTTTTTATTTCCAGCATTTCGCCATGCTTGTTGTTTTCTTGCGCTAACAACCCCTAACCCACACTCACACTAAAGTTTTGATTTAGAAAGTCGATTTTATTCCCAGACTATTATTATATACGTCTTTTACGGACGTAGTTGAACGCAATATCCAGTTGTGACTCAAGTCGCTCGAGTGACATTTAAAGTGAGTGGAAGCTTAGCTAGGTATCTGGCTACACTTATTTGGGTTTTAATGCAAGTCAAGTTGTACAATTGAACTTGTAATTTGTAATATAATTCGAACCACTGTAATTCGAAAGATGATCTTTATCGAACAATATCTTTGGCCTTTTCAGAATTTGATAGTAAACTCTTACAAGAAAAATCTTTCAATTCAAACTCACATAATTCCAACACAAATTTTTGTGTCCCCTAAACATATTTTTCATCGCATAATTCAAAGTTTCCGTGATAGCTTTCATATTTTTTTTTTCAGAAAAAAGGTCCTACAATCCTGGACAAAAATTGACGAAGGCGGTTTTTTTCTTCATTCTTAAAATATAGACAAAAGTGTCAAACAGTCAATGCGCTGCAACCGGCTAGCTGCAATGTCGCTACTTTTGCACACACATAGGCCAGGCAAACAGCGTTGTAAATTTGCTCGTCACATTCTCTAGCACGCCCGCATACCAAAGTAATCCACATCGGGGTTCACTAAGGCCCCCAAATTCGTGAAAATGGCCATGTTGAAGTCAGCAACAATTAGCATTTTTTAAAAGTATGGATTTGACCAAATACCCTAAGATCCTTAGTTCTAAGCCCAATCTGAACATTGGCAAGTTCAACATGTGTGAATCTAATATAGAAATAGCCTACAAACTCGAACATTCATTATCTGGAACTATTTTATTGGGTTCTTAAACTTTCGTTAGTACTTTCTTATAAAATTTCCGGTTAACTCGAACCTCGGATAACTTGAACATTTGTTAACTGGATCTATTTATAGTCCATGCCTGAAGCTAATTTCTTTGGATAACTCGAACTTTTTACTTGAGAGAAGGAAATCAAAGACTAGATAACTTGTTTTTCGGTTTTTGTTAACTTTTGATGTGATATAGATAGATAATGTTGTCTGCGAAGGAAAATTTAATTTACAAGGGACTTGTAAACCTTTTTCATAGCCAAGACTATACCTTTTCTTGGTAACTGTTACCCCACCTCTTGAAAAAAAATAACTCGAACTTCATTTTAGACCAAAATTGACTTAAGACTTCGTTTAATCGAACATACTTTAAGTCAAGCTATTTTTCCCAGTCCCTTCGAAGTTCGAATTACCGGAAGTTAACTGTAACATAAATGCAACTGTACTCGTAAAATTGTATGAACCATCAGGGGTTGCGCACGGCTTTAACACTGAGACATGGAAATTGTACCTGTCGTACCTACAAAATCTTACTACCGTAAATGATCGATTAAAGCCCCGTGGGCTTACTTGTCAAAATGGGTTTTGGGGGAGGGGGCTTTTTCGGGAGGGGGGTTAAATGGGAGGAGGGTTAAATGGGATGGGGGCTTAAACAATTATGCAAAAATCTAGTGCGCTAAAAAATAAAAACAACGATTTTAATAAACACAACATATCCCGTACTTCGTCCTCGTCTACGATCGTCTCTAAGCGAGCCACATCAATCATTTCTTCAGCATCTGGGATAAATGGGTTGTCTTCCGTCTCGTTTACCAGTTGTATTTGTTCATTGAGCATTGCAAGACCGGCATGACAGGGCTGATGCTCTTTGAAACAATGGATTTCTTTATCCTCGCTCCCATCAGTACCGATGTTAAAGCACACGCTTTGAACGATTTACGTATTAATTCAGCTGGCAGCTCCTTCAAGGAATCAAGAATCCAGTTTACAGTTGTGCTGCGAGGCCTAACTTTGAATTGGATATTATAACCACGAGTGTTATTAATACCTCAACCAGCGAAATAAATACCATTGAATCAATTGTTTATAGTAGTATTTTCTCAGTCCTTATCAACTATATTGAAATTACTGTGAATTCAAATAAGCCCCATGGGGACTTATTCGGGAGTGGGGGCTTATTTGTCAGAATGGGTTTTGGGGGAGGGGACTTATTCGGAAGGGAAGAGGGGGCTTATTCGGGAGGGAGAGAGAGGGGTATTCGGGTGGGGGCTTAATCGATCATTTACGGTATGCATATTAAGATTTGTTACCTAACAACCGTGATTTCTCATTCATATTCTTCAGCTAAGTCGGACAGCTTTTTATATATTATTTTTTTATTTACAGAGAGCAATGGACAGTGCGTGTGAAGAAGTACTTGATGTACTTGTACTAGGAAGTGGTTGGTCAGGCTTGATGACGTGCAAGTATGCCTTAGAAGAACGACTAAACGTGCGAGTACTTGAAAAACGAGATGACATAGGCGGTGTTTGGAAATATTCTGATGATCCAAGCCTGACAACAGTCATGAAGAGCTCTAGTACTTCTTCATCTAGTACATTGACAGAAATAAGCGATTTTCCGATGCCAGAAGAAATAGGAGAATTTCCAAAGCACTGGGATATATATAATTATCTAAACAATTATGCGGATAAACATTCTTTACGTCAGCATATACGTTTTAATTGTTCTGTAAAGTCAATGTCTAAGTCAGGAAATGTATGGGATGTGCTCACTAATCTCGACACAAAATATCGAGCAAGAAATGTTGTTATTTGCACAGGCGTGCACGAGAAAGCGAACAGATCTATGGAACAAGCATATTTTAAGAACTATACAGGAGAATTACTTCATTCTGGAAACATTAAGTCTTTTATAGAAGGACATAAAGAGAAAAGGATTATGGTGGTAGGTGGCGGTGAAACAGCCAGCGATATTCTCGATGAATACTACGGCAATGTAGCAAGGATTATTTGGTGTATACCACGTGGCCAGCACTTTTTTCGAAAGTATGCAAAGATTCTGCCACACCGTAAACCACAAGCACTCGACAAGGCGTCGTCACGAGCTCTAAAATTGATAGCTCCTCATGTTAAAAGTAAGCCTGGTAAGTATGTGAAAAATGTTTTTAATACTAATTGTGTTGTTTAAGAAGCAGGGAAATAGATGTTAATCTCCCAATTCTCCTAAACTAGCCATAGTTACCACTAATGCGCCCCGAATTACTAATAACGATTTCAAACATTCAAATTTAGAACGGGATTTAAAATTAAAATGGAAAATGGTGGACGTTTGAAATCTATAAAAACTGCAGTGTTAGAACTTATTATTTTCGTTATTTTCACATTTGGCTAAGGCTCTATCTATAAAGTTAGATCTTGATTAAATATATGTACACTTTAAACGCCTCTAGCCTTCTTGTTGTGTAATTTCACGTAATCATTGCTTTTGATTTTTGGTTAAAATTCGTTTAAAAGACTTACGCATACATTTTTGACTTATCAAATCTCCAAAAATTCTTGTGCTGTAATAACAAATTGTGTCTGAAAGCTATTCTGCTGAAACATTTTCCGCCAAATATGACGAATATAATAGAAATGCAGTACGGAATTGCAAAGAGGCTTGTGAATAAGCTTATTGCCCAGGGGAAAATTTTTAAATAAGAAGCCCTGCGACTTGAAGATTTCCGTCATTAGGCTAAAAGATTCTGAAATTTGAAGTAGACTTTAAAACGGAGAACAATGGGGTATATAAACACATCATAAGTATCCTAATTCTCAATTATTATTGTAATTAACGTAAAATACAACTTGATAAATAAAAAATAATTTTTTTTACATATATATAGTATATATTCTAAAACAATAGTTAAACTTTAACTGGATTTTTTTATAACTGATCTCGAAAATTCCAGGATGCAGGATTGCTATGTATGAACTTCACGATTCGAATATATATAATAACTTCTGAAAAATTTCAATGAATTATTACTCCGTTAAGTTACCAATAAAATCCTTAAAAAATTTCTCTCGTTGAAGATTTTTCGAAAATGCTGATGGTGCATGGTTTGATAACAAATGATCTGAAAAAGAAAGTATATTTAAAATTGAGAAAGAAGAATACAATTTTACCAGAACTGAATTAATACTAGGTTGTTTAATTATTGTCTACTTATCTGATTTAAAGTTAGAATTTATTAAAAAGATACAAATCAATGCCATGTTATACACAAAAGGTATACTATATAAATAAAAATATATATATAAATTTAGTCAAGCTGGCTTTGATATCATTGTTAAACAAGTATAATATTAAGCAGGCGATACAAGATTTTCAAACCTGTGGACAATACAGGACTTATTTTGTCGAAATCGATTTATTGAATTTTACAAATTTGAGTGTTTATTATCGAGGAAATTGATTGGTCATTGTTTTCGTATTGAATTCAACAAGTTGATACAAAAAAGGGTAGACACTCAATAAATTTGTCAGATTTGATAAATCAACATCATTTATAATTTCAAGAAAAAACATGAAAAAGTGAAGAAAACAAAGAAACCTGTAACATACTGTGGGTAGCGTCTAGTTGTACTGCAAGGGCTAACTATGTTATGTTATTGGTTAATTTATCAGTTCAACTTGACTGTTCCGTGCAATGAACAACAATATTTTTTCATGATTCAACAAATATCTTTTTATATATATTCTTGCGGTCGGATTCGTGTCAACCAATCACGGGCCAGTATTCCGGTTAAGCAGCCATTATGAAATGGGGTACAAATGCCGTAATTAATGTTTTTGTGGTGAAATCTTCATAAATACAATACTGGATTTTTCAAGGAATTCTTTTTTTTTTAGTCAAATCTTTAATATGTTTTAGATACTGCTTAATTTTTGCCATTTTCATCATCATCATCATCATCATCATCATCATTCTCGGCTTAACGTCCGTTTTCCATGCTAGCATGGGTTGGACGGGGTATATTAATGACCCTCTTCCAATCTGATCTAGACTGTGTTAGATCTAAACTCAACTTCTTCTCTATTAAGTCTGTCCTTATAACCTCCTGCCAAGTCTTTCTCGGTCTGCCTCTGGGCTTTGCCCCAGGAACTATCAAGTCTCTACACTTTCTTACCCAATTATCCTCCTCCATTCTTTCCAAGTGCCCCAGCCAATTCAATCTTCTTATCTGGATAACATCTTTAATTCTACAGAGACTTAGCCTGCTTCTTAGCTCATCTGAACTCTTTCTGTCTCTCAGACTGGCATTACACATCCACCTAACCATTCTCATATCATATCATTTTGCGACATTTTAACGACGTTTTACTTGTAAATTCTGTTTAAGTAAGGTTGCTACTTTGAAGGTTTGACCGTGAAAAGTCCACTTTGTTCTCCATCGGATAGCAACGAAGGAGAACATTCTGACCGCAAGAATACATGATAGCAGCCTCACAAAGGTTCCTTTAGAAGTTATTTTACTCACCCAAAACGCCTATACTTTTTACGGTGTATGTGGCTTATCAGCACCCTCGTTGATAAAATTACACAGGGCAGGATAAAAGTTTTTTGTTGCTTCTGAAAAAAGGGACTCTAATGAAAGCACTATTTTGTGCAGCTCTAGCTTGATAGCTGTAGTACAAGTGAGAGTAGTTTTACGACTATTAACTTATAAAATGCAAGAATTTAAAAATAAGTATTTAGCTCCCTAGCTACATCATTAAAGCTATTACGACAAGCCAGACCATCGGGAAGGGAAGACCAACAAAATGCAAGCAGTTTTAGTCATGGCCATACACGGAATGTTCTGTTCTTGATTGACTTTAAATTGTGATGCATTTATAAATTGCGGCCTTTGGATCAACGCCATAAACCGTTCTGAGTTTAATTTCATATAAAATATAAGTAATCCTTCTACTTACTGTTAACAAGTTTCGAAACAACTTGGACAAAGAAAAACAAACTTTTTCTTGAAGATAAATTCACGTGGGCTGCAGTGACATTTAAGCATATTAAACGAGACAATATTACAAAGCTTTAAATTAACATAACAAAAGAATCTCGATTAATATTTTTTATGGCAGTCAAATCTTCAGAGACAACAAAGAAACCGAGACAAGATAAGTTTTGCTCGATCAGTGTTATTTTTGTCTTGATGGTACCAAACACACAGGTTGTGTTATATCAAACCTAGGTTGGATGTTCGAGCCGAAGTTCCCCCGCGAAGTTGAGAGTAAGAAAAAAACTTCTCCCATACACATAAAACAAACACTATATACCCGCGGTCCACTAAATGTGCGCCCCTTCGGCGGGGCGCAATTACATATACTCCCTTCTTATAATTTGGTGACACGTTAAGGCTAAGGGTTAAATATTTTTTGTGTTAAACATACTCTTGGTTATGGGGAAGGGTACTTGTTGAGGATGGAGGTAGGTAACTTGTAGTTGTGAAGGGTCTTAATAAATTGAAGTGGTGGGTTTTTATTCTTTGACCTGTAATAGGGTAGGGTTAGCAATAGTTGGGGGAAGGGTTAGTTTCCATTCAAATTTTGTTTAAAAGTAGTTTAAACAAAATGTCAAAGACAACTTATTTCTTGAGTCGCGTGTATGCATGTGTTCCTTATGATGACTTTGAAGACTGTTATGGAAGTATAAAAAAAGATAATTTCTATCATTCTAATATTTTTAACATGGAGATGTGAATAGATTTAAAAATGGGAGGTAAGGTAATATTTCCTGATTTTTGTGTTGTCTTCCCTACAATTCGGTTATAAAAAGTATTTGTTATTAACTACTCAGACGAACAAGAAATTATTTTTTAAAATTCTATTATGACTCATGACATGGAGGGAAGTCTGAAAAAAACAGCCAAAATCTCATGTTAGAACTGGTTTAAATACTTAGTCCTCAACAACTTACAAAGCGTAAGTACTAAAACAAGCAACACTTATGTATAAATTCAGGAAAAGAATTGAACTTAGAGGAAACGTTATTAAAGGGATCAATATGTAACTATGTTGGGAATATTATTTTAATACTCTAATATACAGATAACCACGCCTCTTTGATAAAGATGTGAAAAAACAAAAACTAAAATGGTTATGTCAGTAGACTTTATATAATCTAAAACATCTCGTCTGTAAATTACATATATTCTTGTCTGCAAAATAGACGTATTAAGAATGCACTTTAAATAAGTTTTAATAATAAATAAATAATAATTACAACACAAACAATGTATAAAGTGAAGATTTCAGTTGCAATTATTAATAGCAAAATCTCATTATTTTTCTAAAAATAGTGAGTTACATTATTTTATTTGTTTTGCGTTTTTGTTTGTTCAGGTTTAGCTTGGGTATGCAAGTGGACAACGAATGGCTCACTGACCGCGTATCAAGGTCATGGAATACCCGAGTTTCGAAATGATGCAAGTTTTCTCCACGCCTTTATAAACAAGCATGCACATGCGTTGGATTATATTGATTATGAAAATGTCATACCAAAAGGGGCTATTGAATTTGCGAAAGAAAAAAAGGTATATTTTCAAGATGGATCATCGTGCGAAATAGATGTTATCATCCAGTGTACTGGATATGACGCAACGTTTCCGTTCTTACCACCTGCTTACAACAAAATGGTCCTAACTGACCTTTACAAGTTCGTTTATCCCGTACTAGATCCTTCACTGGCGTTTGTCGGGTATGTTCGTCCTATTGTTGGATCTATTCCAGGCATTGCAGAGATGCAAGCTAGATGGGTGTGCAGAGTCATAAGTGGTAGGGTGGACTTACCTTCGTCAAATGAAAGAACAAAAGTGTTTAAAAAAGACCAATTGTTTTGGAGTGGGTACTTTAAAAACACTTCTCGAAGAATTGGTACACTCGTAGAAGGTTACACATACCTAGATCAAATTGCAAAGCTAAGTAATTGTTACCCAGATTACTGGGCATTGTTTAAAAATAATCCCAAAGCGTGGTTCACAGCGTATTTTGCACCCTACAACGGATGCTCGTTCCTCTTGAATGATTCAAACAAAAGAGACGAATCGATAGAAACTTTAAGTAGACATAGCAGAGACACGATTACGGCTTTTAATTTGATAACCATAATTTTGTGTCGACTTTTTATGTTTGATTGGTTTTGTGACGTCCTGGGCACTATAAAATATCAGATACAAATCAACAAAATGTGGCACAAAATGCGTACCTGGAAAATTATACGTCTGCTTGATTATGCATGGTGCACGCCAAAGCGATATTTATTTGACAATAAAACAAGAACATAAAAAAAGACTTAGTAAAGAGGCTACTTGGACCAAGATTCTTTCCAACGAATTTATATACACATTCATTGGTGTATGCACTTTGTTAGTGTGATAATTGGAAAAGTTAATTTGAATTGACAGACATACTTTTTCAAAACAAATAGAAATGTGGTTGTCCTTAAGGTGACAGTAACCCTTTATTAGCTGTCCAAATAGCTGAATTATTTACTCAGTGTTTATTTATAACTTTAATTTTTTTACTATTTTCTTAAAATATAGGCCTTAATACATAACAAAATGATTTAAATTAACACTAAAATTGCTGAGTCAGCAGAAATTTCTATTAAAAAATGTATCATAAACAAGAAAAAAAATCGGCTTCTACGAGCTCAAATTTTTTACAATCTCGTTATTTTTCATCAGCTTCTGGTTTCAAATGAACCTTGGGTTAACCCTGTTAAAACGGTGTGCGGATTTTTTTTGTTCATTCTTATTTTTTTAACAATAGCCTTTTGTTTTTTTCTAAAGATTCTTTGTTAGAATCCCCTGCTGCATCGAACACTGTTAAAAGAAAAATATTACGAATTACGGAGTTTCATACCGCGAAGGTCTGGGCACTAGCAAAGCGCTTGTAGGGACAAATTTTTATATCCCCCGCAGAGCGTAAGGCATTTGCTAAGAAAAACATGCATGAGAACATGAGAATTATTCAATTTTTCCTTTGTATTTTTAATTCTTTAAACTGGTGCGATATATTGATTTTACAATCATTTAAAGGAAGGATACTCAGTATTGATATAAGATTGTATTTTATGAAGGTTCAAGACCTAAACTTGGTTATTAATTTAATTGCTTCAAGTTGTGAGGTACACTCATCATGAAAAGTTGGCAGTCAAAAGAGAAAGAAACCTTATTTTGGTAGCTAGTTACATCACAAGTTTTAATATTGTCTTAAAAATATCACAGTGTTGATCAAAGAGGGATTGCTAGCATGTCATTCAAGATTTATATAGCTACTAGTACAGCCAAAATAATGTAGCTCATTAAAGACAAGTAAAGACAAGTTTTTTTTCTAAACTAATAGTTTCATGCCCATTAAAAAGATACCTAGCTAGCTATAATATTGAAAAACAATTCCAAAATTTCTTATTTTGTGTTTGCTAGGAAACTTTACTTTACTAACCAGGGCGAAGCTACCTCCATTTTTTATAAACCAAAATAAAAATTGTCAAAAAGCTGGCTGTATCCGTCTCGTTGTAGTTTTTGTTAGCTAGGGGTCACACTTGGTCACTCATATATATCGTAGCCTTATTCATAGAGTATTCAGATATATAGGTAGGAAAGTGCCCAGATGCTAAAAATAGGATCATAAAAACTCATTTCTAATATCACTCAACTTAACAGTGCAGTTCAAACACCAACTTAGCCTTAAAAATTGCTACACCTCAATTTTGCATTGGAATAATTTTAATCTGTAAAGTACAAAGTTTCGACCGCTGCGAAATATAAAATAAAATAATATACTGTGGTTAAAATAAACAAATTTAATGGAAAGTAACTCTTTAAACAAATTTAGTGACTTTAACTGTTTTCGTCAAATATTTTCGGTTGCCAAATTTTTCTTATGTAAATGTACCAAAATTACTATAGCTATCATAAAATTATAAAAGTGGACCTTGCCTAAATTTATTCTTGCATTTCACCAATTAAGAACACAGTAATACAGTGTAACATGCTATTATATATATCCCTTCCTAGCTAGTAATGTAATATTTATATACAATAATTTCTAACGAAAAGTCAAAGCCAGTCATTATATCATTGAAGTGTGTATTTTATTTTCAGTCGATTTCATCTGTGCTCTTTTTTATATAACTAGTTAGCTATACTTTGGAAATAAATCCTTTATTAAATGCTCTTCCACGTTAATCCATGCCAAACTTGCAGATCCATAGCTAGCTAGCTATAGCTTACTGTAAAAAACTTCCTTTAAGTCTCTATAGCTAGCTGTAATTTTTATTTCTTCTTGCCAAAGTGCACTGATAATGATAGAATAGTGTTTCTTTTTAACCATTACTTCATTCCTCAAAACACAAAATGTATGGTATATGTGGCTTGCAACTTCAGGAAGCTATCCCCTAAAACCAACATCAACAATATGTCTTCTCTTGCCTCTCTATAAAAGTCAGTAATTTAAATTTTCTTCGATTCCAACATCTCACCCATGTTAATATACCACAAAGAGGGTTAGCAACACCATTTAAACGTGTTGTTAAAAAGCAAAACGTCATGTTTTTTGATTGGGTGTCCCTAATCTCCAGTGGAGATAAGTATCGTATGTAGAGAAAGGATGTTGTGTGGGTAAAGGGATGACCTAAGGGACAAGGGCTTCATTAGACGCACAGGTCTTCTTTCTTATACCGCTTTCTGCTCGGGTAGTGAAATTGATCCGTGATAGAGTCAAAACAACCCGACCTGGCGTAAGCGGTCGGTAAATTTGAAGGGTCTGTTTATAACGGAAGGGTTACCTCTATATATTTCTTTCTCGATTTGTTTGTTGGCCATGATTAACAGATTTTGTAAGTAATCGATAACAAACCACGTGCGATGATTAGCGAGGTGAAAAAGGAAAGGGAAAAATGTGCTTTCTCGTTGCTAAAGAAGACTGAGTCACGTGATTTCATGGGTAAATATAATTGGTAGGTGAAGGGCACCTGTAATGGTGAGAATTTAATTGGTTGAGAGCACCACTGCGCCTTGGGTAAGTGACGTAATGTACAGTTCGTGAGTAGCGAATATACAACAAGGTAGAGGGGCAGTGCTAGAGACGTGGAACAGGCGCGCCTGGGGGTATTCTGAATGAATAGAAAACTAGGCTAACGGCCGAGCTAGCGTCATGTACAGTTCTAAAAGCCGTTAAATGTGCACAGCGTTAGTCTTCACTGTAAAGGAATAAAGGAAATGGTGAAGATACTCATACACCCTTCCCTTCCGTGTATACGGACTCTCAAAACGCGGGTCCACCGCAGAGCTGGCTGTATTTGCTGGATTAAAAAAATTTTTTTGATTGGTGAACTACGCGGCGAGTAGGGTCTGGTCAGGGCCAAGTGCCTAACAAAGGGCCGGGCGAACTGAAATAAACTAGCCAAAGGAGCAATTAAAATCAAAAATAAGACTAAAAACATAAGGGGTTTGATATCAAAAATTGATGAAATAACAAGAGTTATATTGACAGTCGTGTTATATAATACAAGTATTATGCATAACATGTTAATTCGTTACAAATAGAATAATATCCATTTTATTTGATCCGTACATAATCCGTTCATAAGGATATCGCCGGTATCGCAGTAAGTTACTTCAGTAAAACATCAACAGTGATGGCGGTTAGCTAGGTTACATTCTCATGTTGTATCACCCAGGGTGTCATTAGTAAATACAAATAATGTTATTCCTCAAACGTATTATCCAACAGAGATTCGAAGTACTACTGAGAGTGATGAAAACAATGACGAAAGTAACGAGGATGAAGACGAAACTAATAGCGTTAATTAAATGAAATGTTTTTGTGATAAAGGTGTTAAGGGTCTCCCTGGACTACAAGCGCACAAAAGAGCATGCAGAGCATGCAGATTTGGCATATTGGAAAAGTGGGACCCGGGACCCTTGGCCTGCACTCGAGACCCAGTATTCTGGAGCCAGGACACAGAACTCGGGACTTAATATTTGAAAATGCTTAAAAAGCAGACTAATAGAAATACCGAAAGTCAACAACGTTTTTTTCTAGTAAATATAGACAATATAAGCCCTGATAAATAGTATAGATCAAAGAACAAAAATGTAAAAATCGTCAAAGCAGGAAAGGAAACATTATGCTCAAAATTATAGTCGTCACTAGGGTTAAGTATAATACACAATGTGATGTGAAGAATAAAACCTCGTTAAGGTGGTTCCCCTAGAATTGTCATTTAGCTGTTTTCTGACAGCAAATTCATCTTAGAAAACCGTGGTAAGTAGAGCTTTTGACAAATTTAGGTTTTTATTGCGCATTCTGCAACTTTTCCAACCAACCACAAATATAAGTGCATAGCAACGCCCGTAGCAACCATTTTCGCATTTTTAGACAGCTTTTTTTCCCAACCGTCGATGTTTAATTCCTTGCAATAGATAGATGATACTTTAGGGCCTCCTAGGACAATATATGACAGTTCTAAATATTAAATGTGGTGTTCCACAAGCATTCAAAAAGCTGTCCTAACGACGCACCCTCTGAAGTGAACTTTGGTGTTTTACAGGTCGAAATAGTGCTGGCGTACACCTTTTGTCAATCCACAAGTCAAAAATGTCCGTAAAATAATCTTTAAACAAGTTTTTTAACGTTTAAGTTCGGAATCCACGCGAAACAAGAATTCTCAAGATCGAAGCACCCACGCCTTACAATTTCTTCTGTGGATTTTTTTTTTTTTTTTTTTTATTTTTTTTTTTCGCCAAAAGATATTTACATACAACTATTTCAAAATTACAGATACAAGTTCTACATACACATAAGTACAAGCATAAATTTCTACATTGGGATATATAAATATACATACATAACTGTATCACGTACGTAGAATAAAATGGCAGGAGTAAGTAGAAGACTATGCAGTCTTATCATCTCACACCTTACATAGCCGTCATTAAAAAGAGCGTCAAATAAAAATTGATAATTAAAAACTTAATAAAATATTAAATGTTATGTTAAATAAAAGAAAGCGTTTAATTATCACACGTAGTGTTGTTTCAGAAAAAGACTTGTTCGTTATTACTTCGTAACAGCTGATTTCTTAGTGCAATTTTAAATTGTTTTGTAGATGGAATGCTTTTTATCTCATCGTTTAGAAGCATGCTCCAGAGTTTTGGGCCTCGGTTTGATATTGAAAATTTTGTTACATTAGATATGATTTTTGGCCGAAGGAAATTATTACCTGAAAATCTAGTTGGATATTTATGTTGAACTTTCTTAAATAATGTAATGAATATATTTGGTGCTATTAAATTTTTAATCTTATACATGAAAATAAGGACTTGAAAAATGTTAAGCTGACATACATTAAGAATACCCAGCTCTTTTAGCAATGGTCTAGAATGGGAACATTTGTTCTGTCGTAATATAATCCTACTGGCATGTTTTTGCTGAATGTGCAGTTTTTTTAATTTTGTTATATTAGTGCTACCCCATGCAATGTTTGCATAGTTTAAATAGCAGTGTATAAAGGAAAAATATATGCTTCTTAAGCAGTTCTTATTCAAAGCGAAACTGGCTTTATATAAGATTCCTAAGCTTTTGGAAACTTTGTTTTCCACTAATTTAATATGTTCTCTCCAAGTTAAATTTTCGTCTAGGAGAACTCCAAGAAATTTCATTGAATATTCTCTTCTTACGTTTACATGATCAATAACTAATCCAGGTAACCTAAGAGGTATTTTATCTTTTTTACTAAGTTTGTGAAAAAGGGTATATCTAGCAGGCATTAATACCACCTAGTGTTTAAATAAAACCGATTTTCAAATCGAAGTTTTGTCTTTCAGTTATTTCGTCGAGATATTGCCTGTTTTGCCGTGTTTTAGCTTTTCTGTCGTCCAAAAAATACCGCATCAGTTCTCTGGAAGACGAATCAGCCTTGCGAAAATGCGCTTCACTCAATCCATACATGTGACCCTTTAGGAACAAAGGCGGCAATGTAGGTAAAATAACGGCCAAAAAGTACGCTGATTTCCAAAGTGGTACGAGAACTGTTCCACTGGATTTGCAAATCCTCAGGTGACGCAAAACTGATCCGACTAAATTAATGGGTGGACAAATCCAGTTATTTTCACAACTCCAATTTTCCGTAAAAGCGTCAACTGCAGTAGTCCCTGGACAAAAAAATTTCGAATTAAATTTACTTATCTTTTTATTTTTGTCATTTGCGAATTTATCTACTGTGAATAGTCCGTACAAACGGTTTAGAAAAACAAATGTCTTATTAGCAATGCTCCAATTATTCGAATCATTTACTCTACTTAATTCATCTGCTAGTTTGTTTTGTTCTCTAGGTACTCACTGAGGAATTAATTTTATATTCTTTTGCATGCACATTGAAAAAATATCAATGGCTATATCTTGTAAGTGCTTTTTGCGACTACGGACTAATAAAATACGGGAAGCATTCAAGTTATGGACGTACACTTAACTGATTCTTTTGTAAGTAAATCACTGAAACTTAGCAAAACATTTTTAATTGCTAAAAGTTCCCTGGTAGTCGAACTAGTGCTACGATCAAAATATGAAAATTTTTCAGTGCAAATCTTTCTACTCAAACGCTCACAGATAAAACCTCTGTATCTGAAATCACTACCATTACTACCTACTTACCATCACTACCAATCACTACTATTTTTGACGTAATCGGTTTGGGTTTATACGTAAGACCGTTACATTCTTTTATATTGTCTGTCCAAAAAAGCATTTCTGTTTTAACTCCGGCGTTTAAAATATTGGTTGATACCATGTTTCGCGGGTTTCGACGAGTGGGACGTGTGAAGAGCCAAACTAAAGGTCCGATAGCTAGGTGCATTGAAGATAATTGACCAGCGAGTTTTGACATTTGCTTTGCTGAACAATATTTCTTACTCAATATGTTCATGATACTATCAAGTTATTTATTAATTTTTGTTTCAGGTACAGTAAATGTCATGTTTTTGGTGTCGATAATGGTGCCTAACCATTCACCTACTTGCTTGAGTTGGAAATCGCTTTTAATTTGGTTTGCGACAAATCCTGCTGAAAGTAAATGCTACGAATTCCGGCAGCTCTCCATTTTTTAACAAGTGGTCGCAAAACTTTAGTAAAAACATAACAAGCGGAGGCAAGACCAAAAGGAAGTACGACGAACTGAAAATATCTTGTTTCTCCGTTCGGAAAAGTCCATGCGAATTTATAATGCTCCGGATGAATTTCGATATGATGGTAACCGGATTGAAGATCGAATTTTGCAAAATAATCGTTCTTATCAAACATTTCAGATAAAGTAGTCAAATCTTCGTAACGAATTTTATTTAGTTTTGTTCCGCGCTCTACGATAGTTAATGGATTACAGCAATAAGGTTTATTAGATACCTCTTGTATATATCCTTTCTCTAAAAGACTAACAATTGCCTGTTCTACAAATTTCGGATGCCTCAAGCTAGAAAGATTATTTAAAACTAACTATATACCCGTGGAAGAATCCATTTTATTTCTTTTTTAATCCATGTAACGGACACGTAAACACACAGCAGTTCGAATTTTACAATCTGTTTTATTTAATAAGCATAACCTGTACATGGTAAAAAACTGTCACAAGTACATCAGCCGAATTCCCGTGGAAGAAATCCACTAAATCTCTCATTAAACGATGTAAGGGACACCAAACAGAAATATACAACACAGTAATTTAAATTTTTAAAACTCTAATTTCAACCTAGACCCCGTGCTCTTTGTCTCTTTTATAAAAAGAAAGAGAAAAAAGCCCTGGGATTGAGGTTGCTCACAATCTGCATTATTCTATATTTATTCCCCCTTGAAACAAAACTTTTAAAAATATAAGCAGTTGCAACAACAAAATAAAAATTAAATAAAAATAAAAATGCAATCAAATTCCAATCAGTTCTCTTTGTGACTTTATATAATCGTACGTTTTCTTCTTCTTTATATATTTCTGACAACAACATTAACTTTTTATACTCGGTATATTGTATATCTACCGTAACAATTCAATCCAAGATATTAAAAGAACAGTTTACCGTACAGACCCAAAAGAAAATCAATTATTTTGAAACGTGGTGCATGACAACAATGCAGTGTTTTCGAATTTCGTAAACATTGATTTAGTTTTCTTACAGTTTTTAAGTTTATTAACATTACGGTTTTTTTATAACGACATAACACTGCATTTCCCACTTTTGTAGCTTTAAAAACAGTAACAATGGTAAAATTACTTTTTACAATGTAAATTTTTCTCTAGAATATACACGTTGTATTTTATAAGAATAGTGTTTTTACATTTCAGCCTCAATGTTCTTAACTTTCTTGACAAAAACTATCCTAAATAATCTCAATATGTTCTTAGCATGGCTATGGCCTGGAAATATATAATGCCTAAAATAAAGCATGCTATAAGTTACTATTGCTAACTAATGGCAATTCTACTATATGTAACGGCCCATTTCTTGGACACAAAAAAGTTCAGTTCGTTTGATATACAACAAAAAAAGTAAACTTCTAATCAATTTTGTGCGTCACACAAATGTTCATATTTAAAACAAACTATCAAGCTTAGACATATTCTAAGGATATTCTAAACTTCTGACCCATTTTTCAGAGTATATTCTTAAAAATAAGTGCTTAAAGAAAATATTTTCCGACTCAAGACGCAACAACAAACTTAATATTTAAGGAGAAAAAGAGCCCTAAAAAAATCGTCATATACACAAATTCATTTCTCTATCAAAAAATTTAAACAACACACACCTGTTTTCTTTCGCTTTCTCAGTAGGCCGCTAGGGTTCTCTGAATAAAATCCAACCGATTTTTTACTTCGATTAATAAATTTCGCTTCATCCCAAGGAGAACGGATTGGAAATGTTTAACTACAAATTTCTGATGCATTTCCAATGAATTCTTTTTGTGATGTTATATTATTGTACTTTTTTCTTCGTTTTAAAAAATATTTCTGACAACACTTCTTTCGATAACAACTGACAACAGTTTGTTTTTTTACATTTTAGATTCGAATTACATTCATATTCGAATGCAATACAACCTCGGTCCCAGAACACAAAAATGGAAAATATAGAAAAACATAAGCTTTAAGCTAACCTCATGATGAGTAGACATTGACATGCTTTGTTTAAAAAAACTTTTTTTCAGGATTAATTTGAAAAACAGACAACCTTCTTCGCTTTGGTGTTCTTTTTTCAGTTAATAAACAACTTGTTTCCGTGAGATACGGCGCACACACTGTAAACCGGGGCTAGAATTAATTTTTTTTAAATTATATATATAAAATATATATTTTAAATTAAATTATTTTATCTATAACGACCCCGTGGGGCTTTTAAAACAAACAAAAAACAAATAGAAATATTTAAAAATTTTATTTTTTAAAATAACGAAAGAAAAGAATTAAATGTTTAAATAGTAACCCCCTGATTTGCATCTTTTTTAACTCGGTAAATTTTAGCGTAACGCCACCTCGTAAGAAAGTGACCCGTACTTTGCGTGTCGTGGACTCACATGGTTATTCACACAAGCGTATTATTATCGACCGCCTGAAGGCGGTCACTCCCGGAGGCCCTGGGTGCGTAGTCTTTCTTGCAGAAAATTTCTGCGTTCGTAGCTGTGGTCCCATGTTGAATGTAAAGGTCGCGGAATGATGGAGATACAGCTGAAAACAGTTGAAGATTTGCTGGCTTCGCCATCATATGATGAGCAGCAGACTGCCCTTGAAAGAACAAGTGTGCACGCTGCTGTTCAATTCTCTCTCTTTCGAAGCGAACTTTACTATAAGCACGTGTTTGTGGTGGCGGTATTTTCACATCTCTCTCTTTCGAAACGAACTTACTATAAGCACGTGTTTGTGGTGGCGGTATTTTCACAAGTAAGTAGAATTATTATAGAATTTTTATTTCAACGGATGAGCGTGAAGGCTCGAACGAGCATGAAAGATTCACTCATATTTGATTGTTCAGTAAAGTGAAACTCGTCTAAAAAATGTTCATTTCTCAGCGCTACCATCTCTTGAATGCGGTCCTTAAAAGTCCAGGTATATACAGCTGTGCAATAGACACATTTTTAGAGTTGTGTTCTATGTTTTTTATCCATATCTGAAAAATATTCATCCAGATATGACACATTTCTGTCACAAAATATATGACGCATGTGTCAAATATGACCAACATCTATCTTCTAATGTCACTGATCTTTCACTAATTTACGACTTGATCGCCTATAATGTTAGGGATCCCATTTGGACTTTGATACAATCAAGATGTCCCTCATTTCGTAGGAGGGACTGCAATGCTCAGTTCTCAGAAATTTTTCAGGAATCAGTGTTTGGATCTTTGAATGATTCTGAAAAAGCATTATTTATCACATCTTTTCAATATAATGATTGTTGCGAGTGTTGTGGGAGGATTATATGCGGTTCGATGTGCAGTTTCGTACAATACGTGTCCAATTATAGATCTCTTCCACTTGCTCATTTCAATGACAATTGGCATATGTATTTATTTGCACATAATTTTTTTGTCACTAAGATTGTTTGTCCTCTGTGTGGAGAACGTACTACTGTGCCAAATGCTTTGACCACCCCAGCAACAGTTTTGTTCATTGAGTTTTCCAATGAAATGCAGAATCAGTTGAAAATACAGACCATCATTGAAGTGGGTGGTTTGCGGTATAAACTTTCAGGTGCAGTGAAAAATAAAAATATGCATTTTACGACATGTGTTACTTTTCAGAATTCATGGATGTATATAGATGATTTGACCTTCAATGAAGAGCTGGTTCTTACAACCAATTATTCGACAATCATTTGCTTTTTAACAGAAGCGTTGGATGTACAATTTGATGAGTCTGTAGCGCAAAAAGATTCTACAGCAACACCGCCTAAGGAAATGATCGTATGTTGTCCCATTATTGAGAGTATTGTCGTGAAAACCTTCTTACAATGCAAAATATGTAAGGGAAAAGTAGATATTCGTCCAGGAACTGGTTTGGCAACCTGCACCAATGTTCACTGTGGTCGAGATTTCTCAGTCACTCATTTAAAGCAGCAACCGAACTGCTGCCAAATATGTGTTGTTTTGGATATGCGTAACAAATATGTTGCTTTAACCGTAACTGCTTACAGAGAAGTCCTTGAAGAATATTTCAGCGAAGAAATTGCGGATGAGGTGAAACTGCGATCCGATTTGTTGAATCTCACAGATGTTGATTTTGTTATCACCAAAGGTCAAAAAGTTAGCAAAATGACCATGCATAAAAAATGAACTATTCAAAGATGATTCCACTATGGCTTTTTTTTTTGTACTACTTGTGTTATTATTACCGTAGGACTGTGAAAACTGCTTATTTCATGCTATATATGTACCAATTTGTCAGTTGTAGAAATTGAGCTGATTTGAGAGATCATGATCCAACACTTCGTTTCTCGTTAATTTTCTATTACAGCTTTTATATGAAAACTCTTTTTATATCATGTTGATAGCTGGTCTAACACATAAAGATCAAACACTTTTTTGCTCTCTATTTTTTGTTATTATTTTGATAGGTATGTGACTTTTCTTTATTTTCACATTGTAAATATTTACTTTAAAAACAAAAAGTACGTTTGGTTTTGTTATACCATGCTTCTTCAATTTCCAATGCTGAAAAGTAACTACGCAATGTGGCCTCTTCCCGCGCATTATATTCTGTTTTTTCATGGCCAAAAATTTTCCAATGAAAAGTTAACCTGCCCTAGCCGTACTGAACGATGGAAAAATGAATTTCGCGGTATTGCAAATTGGCCACTTATCGTAGCGTACCACTTTTCCAACTGCTGCGCATATGCAGGCTTTGCAGAAAATAGGATAAGTTCTTCCATAGAAAGTATGGAACCAGCAGCATATTCAACTGATTCAGGTATACAAATAGGTTGAAAGGCAGTCAATAATAAATATCTGTAATATATATACATATAAATTGGCCTTCAACAAAAGTGATGATATATATGACCATTCGCAAGAAAACTTATTTATTTGAACTGAAAAATTGATGCACGCAGCGGTCGCACCAGTGTGGACACTGCCCTAGTATAGATAAAACGGTGCAGGTGGATTTGCAAAAGGTAAAACATATCCGTACTCTATAATATGGGAAACGAAAGGGGATGCGGACAAGTCATTTTTCCTAAACGATAATCTTTTTCTAAGTCTACCAACAACACACGTTTATCTTTTTCGTATTTATAATCTCTGTTCGGCTTTGGGCTTATTTCTTGGGCAAAAGGAGTAAAAATTTCCTCTTTCTCTGCACAAATAACAGGAGTATCTAGAATGAGAAAAATCTCTTCCGGGTGAAATATTTCTACGCTGATTTTGCGCAACATTAAAATACTCAAATCTACTAGTAGAATGTTTATAAAAACGAGAATTTTTTGTTGCGTTTTTTCGTTTATATTCTTCGGCCTGCGTCTTTTTATTAGCAGCAGCTTGCCGTCTAGATCGATTCATTCGCCTTTCGTCTTCAGAGTTATCCGCTGGAGTATCTGAGTCATAACATTTTACAATTTCCCAGCCGTCATCTTCCCTATCGGCAAGTTTTAAAAGTTTTTGACGCTTTTCAATAATCTTCTTACCTTCGTCTATCTTTTATAATCACTGGCTGTTCTGCACCAAGCAAAGCTTCTTTAACCTTTAAATTATGTTCGTATTATTTTTCGTTGTATTTTCTTCTAAATTCTGGAGTTTCCGACGATTTTAGTTTCTTTGAAATGTTTTCCGATACTAATTGTACACTGCTGGAAACCAAATATGTTCCCACAAACCTGGAAAAACGGGGTGCTGGCTTATAAGAAGGGCGAGGATACTAACCCCGAGAATTTCCGTCCAATTACGCTACAACCGTCATGAGCACAGTTTACACAAGTATAATGAAAAATCGTTTATATAAGTACACATGTGACAATAACTTCGCCGAGCATAGCATACGAAAAGGATTCTGGTCACGTACGTTACCGGTACAATAGAACACATAGAGACATTGTCTTTCCTTATAAATAACACCACATTGAAATAAAAAAGCATAGTCGCCAATCTTATTGATTTAAGAATTGCGTTTGGAGAAGTAAATTACAAGTTTCTAATGTCAGTACCACCATCTACCACAGCATATTATTGACATCGTCGAAAGTTTGTATAACAACGTTAAGATCAACATTTCGTGTTATCATATTATGGCGAACTGTAACAAGAGTGTTCTGGAGGGAAGATATACGTGGCGTCATGATTCTGTACTATACACCATGCTGTACATCTTAGTCAAGTGGGAAATGTCACTGTGTATGCAGATGTTCCAGGCTTTCTAAACATATCAACCCTGTTAGAATTTGTCAGACCAGACATTGTCTTTGTAAAGGACAACACCTATCATATTATCGAGTTGACAATTTGTTTCGAGACCAATTTGGTGAAATCACATGAATATAAAAGCAGAAAGTACGAAAATATACAGGATTACGTAATTGGTAAGAACTTCGACGCCGCACTTTACCCTATCGAATTTAGTTCCGTTGGGTTCGTTCCTCCTTCGATGAAGAAGCTTACTAGCTTGTTGAGACAAAACAAAATCGACGTAAATAGAATGATTTTCAAATGCAGCGAAGTTGCTTGCAGATGTTCCTATTATGTATTTAATGGACTAACGAAAAGCTAGTTGGAAAGCCCAATACTGAAGTTTGTGTAATATATGTTCATCTGCTGTCCTTTTTATAAGTGAACAGAATTGAAATTTCTAGTTGTATCTGGAAAAATTAATAAAATATATGTCAAATGCTAAAAAAATACTACAGGATACAGCCATTTCAGTGATAGAAACACTGTTATCAATGCGGGTCCTGTGTTCTGAATGTATGCATTAAGTATACACCGGTATTGCCTAACCAATTTCCCTTACATGGCATGGGTTAACCCATAGCTGTGGTAAAGACACTCTCGCTGTAGATCCAATCACGGACCTTGTGATTACGAAGCGAACTACATAACCATTATAGCTAGCCTTATTTATTCCTATTCTTTTGAGGTTTTTATTCAGTTTGGTATTAGAGCTTTTTATGCTAGCTAACATTATGTATTTTTGTGTTGGGGTTGTGACTACCGAGCTAGCTTTTTAGCTACCTCTAACTGAAAAGTGAAAGTAGCCAAATGCAGTTTGGCTACAACAAAATTCTTAATCAATAATTCTCATGGTAATTGCAGTTAGGTAGCTAGGTACACCTTTTACTGTCATATAAAATTTCGCGAATGTCTAAAGACACAATAGCCTCGATTAACCTTTGATGTATTATGACGATTTTTTTCCTTAGACAGTACTTTTCAGGTTAATAATAAAATGATCCATGAAGCCGTGATCGATCAGTATTTTAAGCAAAACTTACTTTAAGTAATTTAAATTTCTGAAAAGCGTTAAGGTTTTACTTTGTTAGATTTATTAAACATGAATGACTCGGTCTTAGTGCTGCGTTGTACATTAAGAAAGAATAGTAGACTGCTGAAATAATAAAAACAACAGCTCTGTCAGTGTTTGTAGCTAGCTATCGATAGCTAGCTAAAACAAGGTTGTTATGCTTAGCACGTAGTAGGTGATGAAAAACCTACTGCAGACGTGCTCATAACAGCTATTTTTATGTATTTTATAGCTTAGTACTTTGTTTACATTAGCTCTTAGCTAGCTCAACTCTTTCAACGTTTGCAAAATGCAATAACAACATATTTGTTTGAAATCAGGTGTACAAGAATAAATCTTACAAATTTGTATATTCTCTGGGGACGCTACTTGCAAATATTTATCAAATATTAACTTAAATTAATGAATTTATACTTAAATTAATGAATTTATACTTAAATTAATGAATTAATTCAAAGAAAAAGAATATAACTTGAGTAGAGAGAATCTAGCGTCTCTGAGAAATCTATGAATTTTAGTAATACCTTAACCATATTCATGTAGAGGGTAAAATCAACCCATTCGCAGCCTAAAACACGCTGTATGTTAAAAAATTGGCCCATTTGAACTGAAATTTGACTATTGACAGGATAGCTTTCTGTGATACAAGAAAATAAGAAACTGGGTTGCCAACAGAGTTCCCACGCCTCCTCATAACTCCTCAAATCTCCTCAAATTCAAAAGGTCTTTCCAATTCTCCTCAAATGTTCTCAAGTTTTTTTGAAATTTAGGTTTTCTTCTCAAATCTCCTCACAATTTTTTTGACATTTGATTATTTTTTATATATTTCTATATATATTGTTTATTTTAAATCAACACAACTTGTGGTTGTTGTGGCTTGCAAACATTACTTTTTTTTGTATTTTTATTTAAAGCAAAGTTTCTTAGTTATCTTTTATACGAATATATTGCGATGCCAGTCTGTGTGTTCCTTAATTTTTACAAGTGCAAGTCCTCAAATTTTGTTTTAAATAGCAAAAGTGGGAACCCTGACCAATCAAGCATGGCAAATACTTTTAATTACACCCTATCTGACAATTTTAATCATGAGAATTGCTCATAATGTTTTTCGCACATGTATCGTTGTCAAAATTGATAAATGTAAAAATCGTTCATCGGTGTCCCCGAAAACGACTAAATTCAGAAACTCAGGAACTATAATAATGGTGGAAATATTTTTTTGACTCAAATTTATCCAACCAACCTAAAAACATGTTAATAGCAAGATTCAAGTCTTTATTTCAATTTTATTCTTATCAAAATGTTTGGTTTTGAACAAGAAGTATTTTTATAGCTTACTTCACTGAATACTTTAACAGCTATTTTCCACTTTAAGAAAATTTACGATGGAACGAAATGGACAGGCACAGAAGGTCAAGTCTAAAAGTCCACACGAGTAGCAACACAAGTGAACACGAGTGACCACGAGTAACACCGTGAGTAACACCGCGAGTAACACCGCGAGTGACCATGAGTGACCACAATTGACAACGGAGGACTACAAGTGACTGCAAGTGACAGGGTATGAAAAGCTGAAAATATTTCAAACGATACTTGGTCCCTACCAAGTGAGCTAGTGAGATACAATAGAATTCTGCTGTGTGTGTACAAAAGAAAAGCATGTGGAAACCGTATTGTTTTTTTTGAAAATTCAAAAACGCCAACCAAAACTGAAGAGTATGAAGCATGTAAAAACCATCCACTTTCGAACAAAACAATGTTCGATCGTACCAGTTGTAAAACGCTCTAACCTCAATTTTAACAATAAAATAGATTTAAAGAAGTAGATTTGAGTTTTGTAGTTGGTTAACATAGTGGTAGTAATCGTAGTAAGTAATAATAATCGTATAAGTAGCGATTTCCATAATGGATGAAGGAAAAAAAACGGTAATGGATTGAAGTTGAGGAGGTGATGGACACAGAAAAGCGGAAATACGTTGATACACACAGTAAGCTTGTACTTTATAACTAATTTGCATTCATTTCTTTTTCCTAGCCTTTTGATATATATATTTTCGAACTTGTTTTTAGTACATGACGTTATGGTTATTTCTTCTGATGAAGAAACAATGACATAGGTAGATGTTAATTTTGTTTCAATTTTCAAGAGGACCTGTAAGTTTTTTCCTACATTGGCTTCTTTTTTGCACAATTCCAGGCCAAAAATGTTTTCATTTTGTTTCTGGCATCACGGCAATGTTTAAATACTACATTTGTTACGGGAGGAACATAAAAATATGAGATTTCTTTTTTATCATAACTTTCAAACAAGCCACAATCATCCAACCAAATCATCATTAAACTGCACTCATTGGCAGATCTTGAAAGATTTTGTACAAATCCGAGCATACCAACTAAATTTCGCAGTGTGTTAGCCGTTGATACGACCTACAACGTGTCAAATTACTGCGTCACCCAAACCACTAATCGCAATCTTTCTCTTCTCCATCGAAACACGCAGAAGCACCCATGGTTTCCTGGGCCAATCTTTGTTTATCGTCATCAGGAAAAAGATGATTTTTCGTATTTTCGGCAAGCTGTGAAACGAGGAAAGCTATCTCTAGAAGACTTAGCCAGAATTGGAACTGATGAATGCGACGAACTTTACAACGGCAATTGCAAGAAAGTAATGGTAACACCGGTCATTTTTTAGGTAAAGAACATATCATCAAAACAATTCAACGGAAGCTAAACCAACTTTCCTTTCCAAAGTCAGCTTTAAGTACCATTGTGAACGACATATTTGGTGATCCATTTAATTCTGGGAATGAAGTTTTATATACGTGTGAATCATGACAGGCTTACGAAAGTCTTGTAGAGAAGTTCTTTCTAAAATGGAGAAACTTTAAGCGTTCCCACAAAAAAACTTGAAGGAAATCGTTTTGTGGATTATTTTGAGAAATATAAAAGAGAACTATTAAAAGAAACAATGACAATGCATGCACGACGAAGAAGTTATTTCGAAGAAAATTATGGCCAAAATCCAATTGAGTGGTTACATTTTTTGAGTAAAAATGAGATAGACAGTCATCAAAACATCAAAAAGTCACACAAAGATGCTCCTCTGACTGTGACATTCCAAAAGTTAAAAAGCGGTTCAATTCGTCTTTATCGCGATGGAACAAAAGCAATATAAAACGAAGGTCCATATGAATTGTCACGACCGTTGTGACACATTTTTATGCCCATAGAGAATAATTCTTTCACATTTCCTGTAAACTTTACAAGAGGACCACCATCAATATCACAAGTGGAATCAATTTTATAGAATTTAAAGTGTGTCTGTTAAGTTGTTTTTTATGGTTTTGTTTCCGACATCCTGTTAAACTTTTGTCAGCCTACATGTAAAATACCAGGTTTTTTTACAGGGTTTTTTGACTTTTTATCGTAAATTTTCGTGGGTTTATTATGGGTTAAAAAATTATGAGAGAATGGCATGGTTGTCAGTTTATATTGTTCGTGTTGCAAAATGCTGTTTTTTGAAATTTTGTGTAAATTTTTGTGGAAACAGACCACATGCAAATATATATACTGAAAGACCAATTTTTTGTAGAATCGGAATTCACTGTAAGCTGTTGCCTGATGTCTCTATATTTCGTATTATAAACTAATGTTGGGGATGACATGTGATGCCATTTTTGCTGAAAGAAAATTCCATGGTTTCACGTTTTTGTTTTTCTTAACAATTTTACAAAATTTTGTAGGGATAAATGTTTGCTGATGATAAAAAAATTACTTAATGTTCTGACTGAAACTGTTTTTGTTTTTTATATTTTTAATCTAATGGGGGAGGACTGTATGCACTGAAATGACTGAGTTTTCTATATTTTGATGTGTTTCATAACCTTTTCGTGAAAGATTAATGGATAATGGTAATTTGCTGAATGATTGTTGATTTAGGTGTTTCTCAAAAACCAATCTGTTTAACATTTTGTGTAAACTTTTGTTTACGAACCGTATACAATGTTTCCAAAATAATGATCTTTGTTGATTCAAGTTTATTCTTTGCTCATTATTTTTTGACATTTACATAGGTTTAAAATTGTTGGTAAAGAACGGTACGGATCATCATACTTAAAAAGAAAAATTTTGTGTTCTTAACTGGTTGATTTTTACATTTTGTGCAAATTTTTGTGGGAGAGGATGGTATGCAACCGAAATGACTGATTTTTCTAGATTTGATATTTTTCAAACTATGGCTTTTTGACATTTTTGTATAAGCTTTTAAGGGAAAGACAATATTTAAAATGTGTAAAGAACTTATTTTTTTATTTGTGCTAACTGTTGCAGGCCTCCTTTTGACATTGCAGAATAAACTACTGAGGGTTTTCAACATAATCACTTATAAGATGTATATACATATTTGAGATGCGTTATTTCCGACATTGTTATTACCCGTGTTGTGACTGTCGGTGTTGTAACTGTCGGTGTTTTTAACGTCGGTTTTGTGAGTATTGGTGTTGTGAGTGTCGATGTTGTGAGTGTCGTTATTGTAACTTTTTATCAACTAGGTTTTGCACCTTGAAAGCTGTTCTTTTTTATTTTGTGTAAGATTTATGTGGGGGATTTAATGCAATTTGACATTTCGAGAAGATTTTAAGAAGATTTTTTTTGTATATGCACTGCTGACGTCCGCAAGACATCTAAAGCAATCTATTCTTTCATTGGCCTTTTGCCTAAGTGGATTTTTCCACGGGCCTTATCGACTAGTCTCTTATAATAATACAGAGCTTCCGTGCGTCTGTCTGTCAGTTTTGCAAAGTCGATTATATTCTTCACAATTTTCTTTGATAAAGTCTATAAAACATCACCTACAAATTTGTTCCGTAAATTACTAAACTTTGGTGTTAAAATAATGTTGACGTCAATAGGAAAGTATATTAACATTAATGAAGCCATTAAAATGCACTGAAAACTTTGAGGTCAAATAACTTGGAAACGAGGTGGTGACGTCAATGATTTTTCACCGCGTGGGTAACTAGGGACCACCTAGGACCAATTTCGATAATTTTTCGAAACCTGGGTCCCCAAATCCCTTTCAGAATGGACGGGTTCATGACGTCATCAAAAAACTTCAAACCCCAATACCTCTGTAACAGTTCGTCAATAGTACATGATCCTATACATTTTTTTGATTAGCGTTTCAAGATCTATACGATGAAGGCAACATGTATACACATTTCGAAAAATATTTTTCTCTGTTCTGACAGGTCTTTGCTGACGTCAGCAAAATTTTAAGCCCGTTATATCTCATTGACAGAACAATCTGGGGTATCCTAAAAAATTAAAGCAAAGCAATTTATTAATTGTAAGGCCGTCTGCATATATATTTAAAACTTTCTTAACTTTCTCAGGCCATCTGTTATAAGTTATTGTGGTAAATCGATCGAGTATTACACATATCTAAGGGAGTGCTGCCCAGCTTAACTGGCTAAACGTTATTGCATTGAAACAACATGTGACTTGAAACAAGTCGTGACCGGTTTATTCATCTATAATTCTCTCTCTTAGCTTTCAAATGATTCACCCCCCCCCAAAAAAAAAAAATGCTTTTTGATTATTATTTGTTTAAAATTCATAGCCTTCTTTATAAAAAATCTATTACCCTCTTACAGTAGAATGCTTAAATTCGGAAACTCAAGAAATATAATACAGAATAGTTTTTATGTTAATTCTATCAGATTTGTGTAAAAAGAGCACCCTTTAAAAAATTATTTTTAAAAAGTTGTTGATCTTTGCTGTTAGTTATACCTGAAGTGGAATAACAATCTTGCAGTACTATACAAAATAATATTACTGCCAATACTTATAGAAATACTATTTATTGACAGCACATTTTGTGAATTTAAAAAACAATAACAATTATCTGTAGCTGCAAGTGTAATATTCTTACAGGCCATAAAACCAAGGCTCAAAGGTACTTATGGGTAAGCATGCTTTTACCTTGAGTGATTGTATTGCTCTTATTGCAATTTGTGGAAGTCTAATACCACCAAACCTAACATGCTTAGGATAGTCATAATGTTATTTACAGGTGTTTTAAAAATTAAAAGATAATGGTTAGGTCTTGTTACAGCCCTAGAAATTTTTATGAAATGCTTATAATCGGAAAAACATAATAATTTTCGTTATCTTTAGAACACAACCTTATTTCATCCAAAAGAATCATTTTTAAAAGCTTACCTCCCAATTCAAAAAAAAGTTCATCTTATTCTGTTTATACTATGTTGAGAATTTGTAATTTAACATTAAACATATAAAGCCACATTTTCTTGTGTTTACAGGATGCTTCTTTCTCGAAAGCCGCCATTGTGTGATAATTTTTTTTTCGGATTAAACCCAGTTTGACGTCATCTCCCAGATGGCAAAAAAGGCTCCCTGAATGTTGGCGTAAAACGATTACTCGGAGAAAAAGAAGAAGAGTAAATTATTGCAGTAGTAGCGCTGGAAAGCATTTCTTTGCCAGTCTTCCAACAGGCAAGAAACAACGAGCTGCGTGTACTCATTAACAGAGTCTATACGCTTTTAAAGTCGAGTTTTAATCACTAGAATGTTCTGATCAACGCTGGCAAAAAAGGCTTTGGCAATTCTAAATCTCTGGGCACTTGTCTTTGCATTAGGCCATGTGCAAATTCTGGTATAGATGCTCGCTCTTCTTCTACGTTGCGTCTAAGACTTTTCTATTATATTGTGGTACACTAGGCAGGGTTTTACGGGATTTAATTTTTTTTCTGCGCGCGTTGTTGTTTCTTCTTTCTTTTTTTCTTTCTTCTTTTCTTTCTCTCTTTCTTTCTTATGATAATCTATTTTAATTTGTTTTTCGTGTCGCGATTCATAGTCATATCAAAGAACGCTATAGACCCTGGGATCGAGGTTGCTTGAATTGTTATTATAATAAGGCAAGGGGTTGTGTTTAAGCTTACACCCGTCTTTTCTATGTTTACTTCCGCATAGTCGTGATTATTAAGGCTGCTAATAGTCTAGCCATAGAATGAAGTTTTCTACTAATCTTCTAAATTAAAAACGCTTTCCGAGTCTAACTCTTCTAACCAACAAAAACTCTTAGGGATCGCGGCGTAGCATTTAATTTTTTTTTCGGGAGGGGGTAAGATAGGCTGCAAAAGAGTAAAATAATATGTCGCCTGCCATGGTTTGCTCTGATAACCCTAAATAGCTTCTTTTTTACTTTAAAATATACTTCCTGGCGCCGCGAACCGTATCCACTGTGGGCATTGAAGTCTCTACGCAAGTCGGAAAGAGCCAATCTCGTTCTAAGGGCATCGAAATAGCTAAAAAGGCCACGATTCACTACTAAGCTATTGCTTCCACTTCCATTAACACCCTCTAGCTTTTCCAGCTAGAATCTGATTCACTGTCAGGTTTTGTAGACTTTTTACTGGCCGAAACTTCAAAACTAAGAAAGCCCACAACTTTTTCTCGGGAACTCAGTTTTAAAAAGAGAAGTAAAAAACAAGTGTTTACTTATCTTCAGTATATACCTGTTACAAACTTTTCTTCAGTACCCGTTATAAATGTTGAAAAACAAAACAACAACAAAGTCAGGGTCAGCGAAATTATCATCCGGGAGTTGACGTCACAAGCTCTCCCGCGAAGACATTTATTTACAATCAGGGCACAAGTTGGCGACTGGCACGAAGCTTCTTCTCCAGCTAATATTTTACAACTTTAACGACGAATATCTTCCGAATAAATCTAAATAAGTATAAAAGAAATTTTTTTTCGTAATTAGTACAATATTTTGAGTTGATTTTCGAATACTTTTTTTATAGTGGGAGGTAAGTTTTAAATTCTCGACGAGTAATTAATCCATTTGTCCGATTTCTTTGATTTTTAGGCAATTTTTTAAACATTTCGGTTTTAAGATATATTCAGATTCAAAGATATCCATCTGACCTTATGACATTATCATTGATGATGTAATAATCAAGTGACAAAAAAATTTATCTAAATCAACTTAATATTTGTCCGGATTTAAAAATATATGCAGTTGACTCTCCCTAATTCGAATTCCCACGGGGAAAAATTTTTGTTCGAATTATAGAGAGATTCAAATTATAGAAAGTCTCTGTAATTCGAACTTTCAGCGTTAAAGCGTGAAAATTCGAATCACAGAGAGAAATTACGTTAATCTCAAAATCAAGAAAACATAATTCAAGTTTCATTAATCTTTATTTTCATAGGTTACACAAAAAAGAAACTCTATTTGAAAAACTGTTGAATATTTGAAAAAAAAAAGTTCAAAGGACAATTTTCGAATTTGTCAAAGCCCTGTTTAAACTCTAAAATTCGAATTAGGAAGAGAATCGTGCTGGTGTGTCTGAAAAACTGTTCGAATTATAGAAAGTTTCGAATTAGAGAACTTCGAATTGTAGGAAGTTTTTTATAAGAGTTTCTTAAGTAAAATTGACGGTGACTGAGCACTCGTTGGAATTATAGAAATATTCGAATTATAGAGATTTGAATTAGAGGGAGTCAACTGTATAACTTTCTCTTTAAATACTTCGATCTTATACTCGAGATATATATAAGCCAAAGTTTGCCGCTTCTTATACGTTTACTCACCACAGGTAATTGAGCTAACTTCCGGTATGTAATAAAGTGTGCAAGGAAAACGAAACGCCCCAGAAATATTGCAGCGCAATTGCATACTTCTGAATAAAAATCCATGCTGTATTGTTTCTGCTGGAAAACTATATGTTCGTTGCTAGTGTAGGAACCGACAGCTCAGAAATAAATGACTGTAACGAAAGAGGTTCTTCTAAATTATGACCTAAATATATATACAATCAAATAAAGCCAAAGTACATGTTTACGGCGTTCGTATTTCCGACACTCCTCCATTTCGTGAAAGCCGCGAAAGTTAAGGCGCGGATGTTAAGTTTCAACAGGATACAATAAGTTCACCGCGCGTTACAGCAACAAATTTTTCCCATTGGATCTTGTTCGAACAGTTGCTACTCGAATTTGTTCGTCTTTCCTAGGTTGAACCCTCCAAGGTTGAACGGATTCAACTACACCAATTTTCCATTTGGAACGCGACAGTTTATCGTCTTTAATTAATACGACATCCTCCACGTTGATAAGTTCTCGACTTTGACGTTTTGAGGTTAACTTATGTCGTTCGCGTAACTCGCTCAAAAAAGTCTAAATCGTTCGCTCAAAAAAGTTAAATCGTGTCCAGAAGTTGTTCATAAGTTCGTTAACATATTTGTAACGCACATGACTAGATACATCGTTTTTTTCTTCGCTCGATGGGTTGACATTTAATCGTCTACCGTAGTTCAAATGATTCAGTGTAATAATTTCGTCACCAATCTCACTTGTAACATAAGTTAAGTTAATGGTCGATCGTTCAATACAGATTCGACTTCAGCAACAATGGTAATAAGCTCATCTATTGTAACACGTGCTTTAAACAAAATATGGACTAAACATCTTTTGGTAATTTGAACTAGTCTCTCATAGAAGCCTCCCCACCAAGGGGCAGCAGAAGGATTAAATAACCAGGTTATTCCAGTACTGGTTGCAAACGATACAATAGATGACACAAATGCTTGGACTTCTTCACGGACAAAATTACTTCTATTGTCCGAATACACTTTTGATGGGATACCTCGTCGTGCAATAAATCCTCTGAATTCGAGTATAAATGTGCTTGCAGTATTGTTTTTAACAACTTCTTAATGTAACGCTCTGGTAGCGCAAGAAGTAAACAACGAAATCCACGTTTTATCTAATTATTCAAGAGCGTGTCCTTTAAATTAAGAGGACCAAGATAATCAACACCAATAGTTTTAAAGTGGCTATCCAGCACAACTCGATCAGCAGGCAGAGGCGGTGAACGCGGATAACGATAAGGTTTGCTATTAAATTTAATTGTGTTTTCAAAGATTCCAAGCGTTTGATAAGAATATTGTTCTGCAAATCTGTGATCAATATATGCAAACTTGAAGTAATATCACCGGAAGTGATAAGATTACCAAAACTATGAACGCTAGTCTGTTTAATATTATCGTCATTGTTATAAACCACACTAGTTGGATTGATACCAGTAATAACTTCAGCTTGATCATAATCTTCAGGAATGGATGCCAATCCCTCGCGCAAATCATTATTAGGCTCAATTATTGGGGGTGCTTGTGGGACAAGCTGTTCAGCCTGTTGGTCCGCAAGCACTTACGCATACTGTACTGCTTCTTAGGAGCAGAGTTATTAACAACCATAACAAATTCTTCTTCAGGTTGACTTACAGCATAGTTTGCAACCACATCACTAACATAACCAGACCGACTTACAGTAGAATCTGCGGCTGGTGAGCTAAAAGTACATAAATGTCCTGGTTGACTTACAGTATAATCTGCAACCATATCACTATCAGAACCAGACCGTCTTACAGTAGAATCAGCGGCTGATGAGCTAAAATTACATAAAAGTTCTGGTTGACTTACAGTATAGTTTGCAACCGTAACAAGTGAATCACCATTTGGTTGACTAACAGTAGAATCTGCAACCGATGAAGTATTATTCACAGTGCTGACTAACGGTACATTTTGCAGCAGTATTCAAACACAATTTTAGTTTAGCAACAAACTTTAAAACAAAGGAAGTGACAAATAATAACATCTGTAAAGTCGAGTATTTATAGAGAAACTCAGGGCCGGAAAACCAAATGTTGACTGCCACTAGCTGTACAGGATCTAGTCCATGTGAAATGATATCAGTGGATTGTCCTTGGTACCGACTAAAAACCACATATCTTGAAGAAAATAGCTTTTCTGTATAATAGCTTTTCTGTATAGTTTCTTTTATTATGTTAGACAATACGTTGTATTTTGATTGGTTTATTTTACGGCGCATGCGTTAATGTAAAAACGTTGTAAACTCTGAAACAGCGTGGTTAGACCCGCGAAGAATTTAATAAAAACAGACAGAGTTATTTCTCTTTTTTTTCTGGTTTTTAAATGGCGCCCGATGAGGGACACGAAGATTGATTTATATAATTAAAGAAAATTGGATGCTATTGCTGTTGAGCAAAGACATTGATCAAGATTGGATCAACGAAATTTGAACGAAAGACACGTATGAAACGAAAATAGTTCAGTAAGCTCATTCGCTACTTGACTTGACTGACCTTTTTTTTTGAACTGCTTAATAATTTAATTGACATTTAAGAACGTTTTTAGACAGCCATCTTTGACGTTACGAAATCGATATTTTTGCTTGATTGCAAAGATATTTACGGATTTGATTGAAGTTTCTTTTTTTTGTTTCTTGTGTGCCAGCACGTGGTTTAGACATAAGTATAGTTTTTGGTTTTACAGCTTATGGTTTGGGGCTATAGAAGAGTACGAATTCATGTTTTTTCTTGGTTTGTTTTGATACGTGGAGTTGTTGTTTAGACTTATTTATTTTGAAGGTTGTTTTATTTTAGTTTCTAAACGCGTGTTTCTTTACATGCCATTTTTCTGTTTTGTGCATAAGAAAAAGTTTACTCCTGTTGGGTACAGACTGCTGTTTACCCTCTTTGTGGATAAGAATTAGATCGAGATAGATTTTGGCTCCTGTTAGGCACAGGATACTTTGTAAGTGTTTGGGTATACTTCTATTTTAAAGCTTCTGAAGATGTCTGATCTACAAAAGAAAATTAATCAAAGAAAGGCTATCCGCATCCAAACTTCCTCGGTTATTAAAAGAATAGAAAAGCAGCTTAGTGATGAAAATGCTACTCATGTAAAGTTACTAGGTTTACAGAATAACCTTGTTAACAAGATTGAGCAGCTAAACATGTTGAATGATGAAGTTTTAGCTCTGTTGAAACCAGAGGAAGTTGAACAGGACGTTCTAGAAAGTATGGAATATACTGATCCCACACATGAACTTCTTGCAGCGGTCACGTTAAAGTTACAATCTTTATCGTTGTCCCCTCCATCTGAGGTTGACCATCACGGCCCAGATTCTGTAAGAAGTGTGTCCTCTCGTTGTCGTTTACCAAAATTTGAACTGCCAATTTTTAAAGGAGACCCCCTATGCTGGCAAGGATTTTGGGATCAGTTTAGCGCGTCGATTCATGACAACGAAGAGATTTCTGATATTGATCGATTTAATTATCTGAAGAGATATGTCGAAGGTCAAGCTTCTGAGACAATATCTGGATTAAGTTTAAGTTCAACAAACTATAAAGAGGCCATTAAAATTTTAACCGAACGTTATGGCAATCCACAGGTGCTGATATCAGCACACATGGATTGTCTAATTCGTCTGAACAAGGTAACTAATAAATCTGACATTGTGTCTTTACGGAAACTTTATAACGGAATTGAAAACTGTACTAGGAATTTGAGTGCATTAAAGTTGGACATTTCTGCATATGGAAGTTTGTTGATTCCTCTATTAAAAGAAAAGTTACCGGATGATCTAAATATGATAATTGCTAGGAAATTTGGAAGCGATATTTGGACGCTTGAACGCCTTATGATCTTTTTTAACGATGAACTGACTGCTTACGAAAATTGTAAACCTGTCGTAAAGCCAAGTGCAGAGGGAAAAATGAAAAGAAATGATGAGTTTTTTACATCAAGTTGCTTGCATAGGCAAAACTTCTTGTTAAATAAGTCCAAAAGTTGTTTATACTGTAATGGAAATGATCATTTGGCAAGTCGATGTAGGTCTGTGACAGAGGTTGTTACAAGAAAGGAATTGTTACGTAAGCAAGGTCGTTGCTTTGTATGCCTAGCAACTGGACACTTAGGAAAAAACTGTCCTAGCAACTATTCTTGTCGAAAATGCAAACACAGACATCACATTTCCATTTGTTCTTCTGATGGTTCGCAAGCAGGTGCTCATCACAACAATTTTGTATCATCATACAGTGGTGTTTTAATGCAAACTGCTTCTGCTGATGTATCTGATACATCAGGCAATGCAAAAAAGCACACGCGGATTCTATTCGATAGTGGCAGTCAGAGAAGCTATCTATCTCAGGACTTATGTAAGACTTTAAAATTAAAACCGTTAAGAAAGGAAAAGGTTATTGTTAAGACTTTCGGAAGTGACGATTCCAGGGTTCAGGATCTCCAAGTTTACCAGGTTAAGATTAAACATAAGAACTGTCATGGATTTTGTTTTGTTGAAGCATACTGTGTTCCAAATGTTTGTAGTCCGTTGACCCACCAATACCTTGAGTTTGTAAAAGCAAGTTACCCTCATGTGGAAGGTTTAGAGTTGGCTGATAGAAACGTGAATTGTCGGGATTTGAATGTAAACTTATTGATTGGGCTAGATTTCTATTATAGTTTTTTTACTGGGAAAATGAAAAAGGGTTCGGGGGGACCTGTAGCATTGGAAACTACGTTGGGTTGGGTCTTAAGTGGAAAATACGAGTCCGAGGAGCAGAAACAGCACTGTTTGCAAACACAGCATGTTATGAAAGTGGAAGTTGAGAAGAAAAATGAGTTACTAAGAAATGAGTTAAAGAAATTTTGGCAGGTTGAATCTGTAGGGGGTCAAGAAATTTCTGTAATTAATGATTTTGAAAATCATATTTATCATGATGGATCACGCTATGTGACAAGGTTACCTTTCAAGCCTGATCACGATCCATTACCTGATAATTATTTTGTAAGCGAAAGAAGACTTAGATCCACGGCCAAGAAACTGCATGCTCTAGGAATTTATGATGACTATGATAACATTTTTAAGCAATACGTCCAGGAAGGTATAATTGAAAAAGTAGGTCGCAATGAATTAATCAGAGAAAGTGGTAATGTCCATTATCTCCCACACAGGGCAGTTGTGAGGGAAGATAAGCAAACCACTAAGATTAGGGTTGTATTTGATGCATCCAGTAAGGCAAACGGTCCTTCTCTTAACGATTGTTTATACTCAGGTCCAAACTTATTATGTAAGATCTTTGATGTACTTTTTAGGTTTCGGTTGAACAAGATTGCAATTATTGCCGATATCAGGCAAGCCTTTTTAAATATTAGTATTGATCAACCTCACCGTGATTTTTTGCGATTCTTATGGTTTGAGGAGAACAAAGTGGTAATTTATCGTTTCCTCAGAGTTGTTTTTGGTTTAACAAGCAGCCCTTTTCTTTTAAATGGAACAATTCGTCAGCATTTAAATAAATTCTTAGATATGTATTCCGAGATTGTGAAAAAATTGGGTGAAGATTTGTATGTAGATGACACGACAACCGGTTGTAATTCTGTTGAAGAAGGGAAAAAATTTCAAGAAGTTGCCGTGGATGTGATGAGTAAGGCTGGATTTGAATTAAGGAAATGGTTTACTAATAATAATGAACTACAAGTTTTTTTTGATAGGCGAAAGGGGTGTGATAAGACTATTGGAGATGACATGACTTTTGCTAAAAGCCAAGTTAATGGAATAAATAAAGACTATAGTCATAAGGTTTTAGGATTAACATGGGATAAACACACTGATTGTTTTCTGTTTGATTTTAACGAATTTATCAGAAAATCTAAGGCATGTTCTTTCACAAAGAGGAATGTTTTAAGTTTATCTGCTTCTATGTACGATCCACTTGGAATTATTTCTCCTATTACAGCTCAAATTAAAACTTTTTTTCAGTCCTTGTGCGTGGATAAATCGGATTGGGATGAAGTTATTTCAGGTGGTATTGAGGCTAGATGGATCGATCTGTTAGAAAAAATTGAGTTTTTGAGCGTAGTCCGCGTACCAAGGTTTTCCTTCGTTGATTGGACCGAAGTTGTATCTGCAGAGTTGCATGGGTTTTGTGATAGTTCTCTTAGTTTATACTGTGCTCTTGTCTATGTGAGGATTGTTACCAAGGTTGGGATCAAAGTATTTTTTTGGACGTCGAAGACCAGGGTTTCACCACTGAAAACTCTTTCTATCCCTAGGCTTGAACTATTAGGATGTTTATTGCTTTCTACTTTGATTGAGGATGTCACGAGGGCTATTGCTGGAAGGATAAAAATAGATCGCATTGTTGGCTGGACAGACTCACAAGTAGCTCTTTGTTGGATCAGGGGTAAAGAGAGAACTTGGAAGTCCTGGATTGAGAATAGGGTGGTGAAAATAAGGAAAATTGTTTCACCTGACATGTGGTTTCACGTAGCTGGCGTAGAGAATCCTGCTGATCCACCAACAAGATCTATCGATGATTTTGTGAGTCTTTTTAATGGTATTTGGTTTAACGGTCCTTCTTTTCTTTTAAACGACAACATTCATTATGACGTAACAACTGACTTTTCAAAAACTGAAGTGGAAAAGGAGCTAAAAGCTTCGACTGACATACAAAACGTACTGACTGTTACTGAACAGAATGCGGTTGACTTGAACGAAATCGTTGATTTCTCTCGATATGGATCATTAAACAAATTAATTCACGTCGTAGCCTACGTTATTCGCTTTAAGAACAATTTGATAGCAAAGATACGTAAAAATGAAGAATCAAACAACGATGAAAACCTGAATGTCGATGAAGTAACCAAATCTTTGGACCATATTGTACGTGCCGAACAGCAAGCTATGACCAAAAATTCGAATTTTAATAAAACAAAGTCGAATTTAAATGTTTACCAGGATACTGAAGGATTTTTTAGACTGAAAAGTCGTTTTGGTGAATCAAAGTTAACAGACGATCAAAAGCACCCGCTTTTACTTCGAGAAGGAAGTCATGTGACAATGTTAATCGTTCGAAATGCCCACGAAGAGGTATTGCATTTTGGAGTGGAATCAACGTTGGCGAAGATTAGAGAAAGATTTTGGATTTTGCGTGGCAGGAAGACAGTGAGAAATGTTTTACGACGATGCGTAATATGTCGGCGATTTCAAGGACGAACGATGACCTCACCAGAAAGTCCGGATCTTCCTGTTTTCCGAGTGGATCATCTGACGCAAGCTTTTGCTACGACAGGGCTTGATTACGCCGGTCCTCTATTTGTAAGGATTCACGGACATTCCTGCTCAAAGGTATACATTTTACTTTTTACTTGTGCTAGTAGTCGCGCAATCCACCTTGAACTCACGCCTGACATGAAATCACCTGCGTTCATCCGAGGCTTTAAGCGATTCGTTTCAAGAAGAGGAAAACCAAATGAAATTGTAAGTGACAATTTCAAAACATTTAAGTCGTCCGAGGTTAAAGCTTATATGTTAAAAATGAGAATTGGTCAACGCTTCATTCTACCAGCCTCCCCATGGTGGGGTGGATTTTATGAACGTCTTGTTCGTTCCGTAAAAACATCTCTTAAGAAAATACTAAGAAAGTCGTTTCTAACGTTTGAAGAGTTACAAACTGTTTTATGTGAAGTCGAGAGTGTAATCAATTCAAGACCACTCTGTTATGCGAGTGATGAAGACGTTGGAGCTATGATCACCCCTAATCATCTTATCTTTGGGAGATCATTGAACCATGCTACAACTAATAATCAACCGATTACTGTATTAGATGTGACCGAATGCACTCGAAGAGTCCTTCGTTTAAGAACAGTCTTAGAACATTTTTGGAAACGCTTTAGTATAACTTATTTGAACGAACTGAGGCAACGACACCTTTACGAAAGGAAGAAGACAGCAGACGCAGAGTTGAGGCTGAATGATATTGTACTCATCAAGGACGACACACCCACACCACGCTCGCAATGGAAAATCGGAAAGATAGAAAAATTAATTGTTGGAAAGGACGGTCGAACTCGAGGTGCAAAATTAAAAGTGAATTCGACATCAGGCCGGTCAACTTATGTGCATCGACCTGTTCAAAAGTTAATACCGTTCGAAGTGATAGAAGAAGAGGTGAAGGCAACTGAGGCGGAAGATAATCAACTTTATCCTATGGTCATCGACGAACAGAGTTCAGGTAGTTCAGGTGGTGCGTGCGATGAACACCGCGTAGAAAGTAGAGTACGCCGGCGGGCTGCGATAGAGGGGCAGAACTTTCGTCGTTTTAAGGACAAGTATAGTAATTGATTTCTGTCAATTACGGGGGGAGGATGAAGAAAATAGCTTTTCTGTATAATAGCTTTTCTGTATAGTTTCTTTTATTATGTTAGACAATACGTTGTATTTTGATTGGTTTATTTTACGGCGCATGCGTTAATGTAAAAACGTTGTAAACTCTGAAACAGCGTGGTTAGACCCGCGAAGAATTTAATAAAAACAGACAGAGTTATTTCTCTTTTTTCTGGTTTTTAAATATCTTGTGACAACAACTTGACAATTTTTGCTACTCTATTCCGAAAAAACACTTGCTCGTTTCTATTAATTACGATCCAGTAGAATGCAACAGTACTGTCTATCCTTGCCTAAACAGATGAAATTTGGTAGCAATGAAGTGCATTTTTAACACAATTGATCAATTCAGCTAATAAAACTGCACCCATAAGTTCTAAGCGAGGAATTGTCTGTGGCTTGATTGGCGAAATCCGTGATCGAGATGAAATTAAAACACATCGAACTGCTCCAGACAATTTAGTGAATCGAAGATAAACGCATGCACCATATGCTTTTAAGGAAGTATCACAAAACCCATGAAGCTGAATATCAATTACCTTATCTTCGGGTGAATTAAAACAATAAACTATAGGCAAGTAGATTGGCACAGACTTTGAGAAAGGTTGACACAACTCCAGCCATTCATTTAAAAGTTTACTTGACAGTTATGTATCCCATTCTAGCTTCAAAATACAAAGCTTTTGAAAGAAATGCTTTAGCTTAACTAATAGAGGATTGACCAAACCAATCGGATCACAAAATGATGCAATACAATCCAAAAGGTCACGTTTATTAACTGCAGATAAACATTGTTCTGTGAACGTTTCAAAGTAAAAAAAACAATTTGTCTTGACTTTTATTCCACCAGACACCTAAAACTTTGCACTCATTATCAAACTGATTGGGACCAAGAATGTCAAACAGTGAATTTTCATAAACATACCTTTGAACATCAGAATCATTACATTGAAGCTTTTTCAGACAAAACAAGGCCATCCTCAACCTTTGTTCACTCTTTAAATAGACATTCAACCTCCTCTGTCAAATTAAAACTTCCAACTACATCATCAACATGGAGAAAATCAATTAATTTTATAAAATCAGGGTTAACCTCATGAAATGTACCAATACGCTATTTCAAAGTGGCTTGATGTAGAAATGGAGATGATGTACAACCAAATAACGCACAACACAACCTCAAAATGACCAACTCCAAGTCATCAAAATTTGTTCCAGGTGTGAATTCTTTGAACCACAGAAACCGTACAAAATCACGATGAGAGGGATGTAAGGAAATCTGAAAAAATGCCTTTTCAATATCAGCCAAAAACCCAGTTATGCATTCGATACCTAAGCAACACACCCAACAATGATGAAGTCAATGATGGAGCAGCATACAAACATAAATTTAATTAACTAAAAGAGGACGAACAGGCTGACCTATCTGAAGCACTAGCATAAAAAACAACCCTTACTTTTGTGGTGGATATATCCTCACAAATAACTGCTCTGTGTGGAAGGTAATGAACATTCCCATGTGAAGGAAGATTTTCATGGTCCAGAACAATTTCAACAATACCAGTTTCAAGCTGATAGTCACTAATTTTCTTGTACTCATCATACAAATTGTTATCTGCAGTAAACTTTTTAGCCAAAGTACGCAATCGATTTTTCGCAAGCAGAAAGTTATCATTGTTAACATCAAAATCCTCTCTAAAGGGGTGAAACTCACCTGATAACGGTTATCTTTAAACTCTAGTGATTCTTTGAAATCCTTAACTATGTCAGTGTTTGTTGATTTTGTATTTTCCCAAAGATGACTTATGGTGTCATGTGAAACTTGCTTTTCAGTTACCTCGCTGGCAATCTTGAGTACAGTTGTTTCAACAAAGTTGGATGACAAGGAATTACAGACAGCAGAAGGGATTTTGCATTCGCCACTGAGTATATAACCAAGCTTGGATTCCAGGGCAACTGGACCTGAACCATTTCTAGGCCTTATAACTCTTAATTAGTAAATATTTCTTGGGTTTAAGGCAATAAATAACAAGTTAAATTTGATAAATTTTCTCCCTGATCTTTGTCAGAGCATCTTCAGATCACAACTAAAAACGTCTTCCAACATGCATGTACAAAATGTTAAAAATTCTCTTGATAAACTATAACTCTGCCAGTAAAAAGGACCAATAAAAATTGGCTCCAATTAAAATATCAACTGGCAAGTCTGAATTTTCCAAATTTGTATCTGCCAAAACTAGATTTTGCAAATGAGAGTGGCATGCTTTAATATTGTCAATAAATTGTCCAGAAATCAACTAGGCCAGAAACACGTAGAAAATTTCCATCTACTACTCTCACTAAAAATTCGACTTTTTCTAATGTTTTATTAGACTGTTTTTTTCCCAAAGGTTTTGATAGTAATGTCGGTTTTGTCAAATTTAGCATTTTAACATTTAAATTTAGCAAATCTTTAGCCTTTGGGGGATATAAATGAAATTTGAGACCCAGATTCAAACATAATTCTCAATTTCGATGATTTACTTTTGGACACATTAACAACCTCAACTTTCGAGGAACCAGAAACGAAGCTTGTAGTTGCATTTTCCTTTTTCTCATCTTTTTCGTTGTCTTTTGATTTAAAATTACACAATGCAGCATGATGATTACCACTACATTTTAAACAAACAATTTTTGCGAAGCAATTGAGCTTTGCGAGCGAAGCGAAATTATGTAGCACGTTTGCTACACGCGAGGTATACCAAGAGAATTATTGAGATTCTCAAAACTTTGATAGAAAAAAAATCATTTAAAATCAGCTTAAAGAAATAGGACTGATATTTTTGCAAATAAAGCTAGGGTATTTTTTTTCTAATAAAACAAATAAGTTCGGACCGAGGGGTTAAAGTATAAGTCTAGTAAAAAAATGCAATGCGTACGGCTCGTACGGCACCCCCGGATTTTGAACCCCCTGTCTTTTGGTCCGGAATATACGTCCGCCGAACTTGAACACACAAAGAGGAATATGCCGTGAACAAGAAACGGTAGTCGGCATTTTAGACACGTATATTTTACAGACCTAAAATATGCCTTATTTCTTTGTATTATAGCTAATTATTGTATAAATAATTAATTATTTCGCAATTTTGCTTCTAATACTACTATAGTTGTATTTTAATGAAACATAATAGTATTAAAACGGTTTTCTTCTTTTGAAATAATTTATTGCTAGTCCTGTTTCCAATCAACTTTACTTGTGTATTTTAAGCTTTTTTGTTGCTGTGGTTTTTCTGGAGATTTGAGTTGGATTGGAAAGCTCCTGTGTAAGCTACCCTTTTCTAAAGAAATATTGAAGTAATTTGTACAATTATAACGCGCCGAGCTGTGTTTTATTTTATTGTTTCTAAGAAGATGTAAGAATATAATATTATCAATTTTAATTGGTTTTATCCAAATCAAGGTAAGGCTTAATCACACGAAACGTAGTTAGAGCTCAGTCTTGTATAAAAGAATTGAAAGTAATTTGTAGAATACATATGAAGAAGCTGTATTACTACCTAACTGATAGCCAGATATAGGAAAACCTGTAGCTAGGGCGCAGACAAAAAAATAGCTCTGGGTGCTAGAGTGAGCTGACAGTTTTTTATTTATTATATAAGTAACCTGTTACAGTAATTAAAAAAAATATCCACCTTTGCTATCAAACCAACAGCAATGTAATTGTCAATAGGAATTAGTTGTCCGTACACCCTCCCTGAGAAAAAGGTTTAAAACGACATTAAAACATTAAAACTGTCATTAAACAGAACTCCAAGAATGCCCAAACCGCACACGTCCTCTAAACGGCGTGGGCATCTTCGAGACTGCTTATAATTTTAGATCAAGGGTGCTGATAAGCTGCATACGCCGTATAACGTGCAGGCGTTTTTGACCAAGTTTAGTGTTTAGAAAAAAATTGAAGTATTCACCCGAAAAAACCCGCATAGACCATAAAATAAACTCTGTGGTAGCAAAGTTCTTAAAAGAACTGTTTTTGATGGTTTTTGATAAAATTTACTTGATAAATAACTTTTAAAGTTTATTAACTCCTTTCTCTTAAAGCATTTTTTTCCAACTATCGACTACAAGGTGTGTTACAAAGAATTGAATTTTGGAAATGCTCCAGGCAAGTTCGGGAAAGTGCGGGCGGTTTTGGAAGACAACCACTAATTTAATTGGAAAAGTTGCCCGAACTCGCCCTTATAAATGTGGCCGTTTGCAGCTTATTGACACCCTCTTATTTTAGAATATTCTCAGGAATAATAGGCCAAGAGAAATTATATCAGAGTTTCTTGTCCACCGCCCACGTGTGTTAGAAAACAACCCACATAAAAAAGTTCATTATTTTTTAAATTATTTGTGTAAAAATTACTATTTCATTCACGATAAACCATTTGTCAGTCATTTTATTCATCCAACAAAGAATCCTATCCAAGGTGCTTTTCTATTAGTGCTGAATTTAATAATTGACATGATTCAGCATAGTTTTTAAAAGGGTCTGATTGCAAAATATGATTGCCAAAGTTCAGCACTTGTAATATTTGTGTATTTGTGTACTCAGCTTCTAAAACACACACAAGAGACATTATAATTTCCTCTGGGTGATTACATTAATGTTGGTTGAAAAAAATCTGAATGATGAAAAGCATATGTTTTTGAATGGGTCTAGGACAATAAACTTATTTAATTTCCCTTGGCCTTGCATCAATCAAATTCTGGAAAAATAAACACTTCTAAATTGATTTTGTCAGATTTGGAAACTGTTGGTATGGTTGGAACTTTGCATATAAAATTAGTAAAGTTGCCAAATTGTTTAGTTTTTTTCTTTTATACTTTTCCGAATTAGCGTTAATTATTTATGAGATAAAAAACAGTGCTTTCAATTCCATTGACTTGGCCATCCCTTAAAGGCACTATATGAAAATGTTTTCTTTTTCTTTTAGATTGTGTACAATGGGGGTGAGTGATGTAATCTTCCAATGCGTGTGGTGAAAAGAAGGCGAAACCGTTATTGTTTTTCTGCCCAAATTTGAAGCTATTTAATAAATCTTGATAAAGTTAAAAAACTGTTTTGATTTGTTTGTTTTTGTTTTAATTGTTTCCCGTGAGTTTTCGAAATTCGTTCCAGCAGATTCTGTGGCTTCTAGTGCCGGTATTTTTACGTGAAAAAAATACTGTTTTGTTGCAGGTCATTTACGAAATCGTTAACGTTAGGACCAACTTCTGCGGGTTGTACAACTCGATGTATTACATATCTTTCTGAATACTGCTAAAAGTGTAATTTTGTATTGCGCTCTTTGCTTTTATCATTCTGTGGGAAAAGGCGGTACAAACTCGTTATTCGTTTTTGTTAGTTTCGCGTAATCTAATTTTCTCGCACATTTTGAAAAGAATATCCCACGCACATCAAATACTCGCGCAGTCTATTCGCAAAAAAAAAACTGTTTTTGTGCAACGAATTGTTCTGCAGAGCGTTCATTTTCCTACCTCGTCCCCAGGGTTCTTCTATATAATATTCAATTTTGATGTATTTCGGAAGATGTTAGCGCCAAAGAAACAAGAAGCGCTAGGGACAAAGTATTGGATAGTTTAATTTTGCTTGCAACTTGCGAAATGCTTCCCAACCTTTGTTTAATTTCTAGTTGACTGGCATTTTTTACTTATATGCCCAACTCTAATGCACTTGAAACATCTTTTTTTGTTAAACAATATTGTTTTTCTCACACTAATATCCACAACGACATCACAACACTGTGATAAATGTTTTTTTGACTCACAAAAGGCACATTTTGGTTTGTTAAACTGGTTGTTTCTATTTTTAAATTCTGACAGCTTGTTTTGCAGTTTTGATTCGGTAAAAAAGTTTTCGGTACAAAATGGTTCAACACTTGAGGCATTAAAATTACCAGTTGAAGTTATAATTATCATTGGTTAGATTTAACCCACACAATATTTCAGCAGCAGGGCCAGTTAAATATAACTTAAGATAAGAAAATTTTTCTATGTCTGAATTATTCGACTTGTCAATCATATGCATAAATGAATCAAAGAGTTTTTCCAATGCAATGGATTTCCATCGAATGGTTTGATACTCAGCTTTGGAAGTGTTGCAGTAGCTATGTTTTTCGCTTGTCCGGCACTAAGGTTTTAATCCGCATTCCCAATTTTAGCACTTTGAGCAACTGCTAGCTTAGACCTTGCCAAACTAATCGAGCTCCCAATGATTCGCTCAAACTTGAAGTTGTCACTAACCTGTGCTGTTACTTTATCATCTTTCTCCAGCAAGTCAATTATTTCCTCCATTAAGCTCATTCAATGAAGTACGACTATTTGACAATCTTTCAATATAACTGTCCAATAAATGTAACTCGGTAGCGTTTTTAACCTCGTGAAATACATCTTTCAGCTCATTTCTTAATACACCTTGTGGAAGTCGCTTCTTTTTTGCGAAGCAACTGAGCTTCGCGAGCGAAGCGAAATTGTGGAGCACGTTTGCTACACGGTATACCAAGAGAATTATTGAGATTCTCAAAATTTCGATAGAAAAAAAATCATATAAAATCAGGGTAAAGAAATAAGAATGATATTTTTTCACAAAAAGGTAGGTTATTTTTTTGTCTACTAGAACAAATAAGTTTGGACTGAGCAGCTCTAATAAAAGTTAGCTAAAAAAAATGCCAATATATAGGCTTTGTACCCCCTGCCCCCGTCTTTTGTACCCCCCCCCCCCCACCGTGATTTCCCGATTTTCCGTATGTCGGGAGCGAAAGACTGGGAAGTACAATCAAGGAATAAGAAAACGGCTATCGGCTAATTTGAATTATCGTGTATTTTTACAGACCTAACACAAAACATACCAAGTCCTGATAATAATTGGCTTAGCTTTCTCTTAATACTTCGAGTTGGAAAGCTTGTACCTTCAATGGAATCATTACCTCTAGCTACAGTCAGAAGAAGAAAATTCAATCCATAAAGTATTAACAAAACTCTTTCTTTTTAAATTTTATTATAAAATTTTTAAATATTTCCTAAAACTCAAGTTGCTTCTTTTTTTTGTTGTATCGTTAAAATAAATTTAAGTCACCAATCCAAAACTAACAGGGGAAAATATACACGAGGGTGCCGATAAGCCACCAATGGTTCAAAAAACTATAAAAATTAAAATAAATTACTATGTGGTGGCGAAGTTCTTAAAAGAACTGTTTTTGATGGTTTTTGATAAGATTTACTTTATAAATAACTTATATATAAACTTTATTAACTCCTTTCTCTTCAAGCGCCTTCTTGCAACTGTCGTCCGCATGATGATATGTTACAAGAAATTGCATTTCGGGAATGCTACGGGCGATTTTGGAGGACAAACGCCAAATTTATTCGCAAAGTCGCCCGAACTCGCCCTTGTATATGCGTGCGTTTGCTGCTTATCAGCACCCTCTTAAATATACCTCTTCATTCTTTAAGGTATTTGCTCATTTTTGGTTAAAAACTTTTGTACTGTTGCTACTAGCGTCTTTTTACTGATATATGTTCTAAATCTAAACTATTTTATCAAACAGTGCCTTTAACTGGAAGTTCTACTTTGTTTACCTACTTTCGCATGTTGTTAAATTCTTCAAAAACTCGAACCTTGCAATAATTTTTTCAAGAAGTGAGCTATGTACGATGTGTGAAGTCACAAATGACCAAGTGGACTTTTGTTCGATAATGGTGATGACCGTTAATGTAATTATTGTTTTTGGGAGATTAAGTTTGGACATATATAAAAATATTTAAAAAAGATAAAAATATTCAGGGCTTCATCATTTTCTTTACAACCCTATGTTTTTTTTGTGTTTCATGAGCTTACAATAATGTGGTATAGCTAAGTGATGATAGGTAAAAACTATTCTTGAATGACCCTTTAAGAATGTGAAACCACATAATAGACCTTACTCAAATTTCGTGTTTTTCGTAACTTTTGTGTTCAGTGTGGTAGATTAGTGTGCGTGTCAACTGGCCAAAAAAGCCATAAGTATGAGGGCAAGCTTGGGCAAATTTTTAAATACAATTTGTACTTTCCAAATGAAAAACAGTGCTTTCAATTCTGTTGTCTTGGCCACAAAAAGTAGTGATCTATTGTTTATGTGGTTAGCCTCATTAATTCCAATAAATTTACCCTGTCAATTTTTCTCCAGGAGGTACAACATAAACGGTTCTAGAGTGTTAAAAAGCTTCCATTTGAGCTACAGAAACCTTTTAAATTTCTGTTCAATAAGCAACAATTGTTACGTGGGATTGAACCCATATGAATAGGAAGTGAACGCTCTACCGACTGAACTACCAATCCCCAAAAGAAGACAACACTCAAAATGACTTTATTAATTATATCAAGCATATTGTATCTAGTAAACACTTTTTGAGCACTCTGTCCCAAAGAATAATATATAATTGTAGTTTAGAAATTTAGCTCTAAATATCGTCCCTCAAAGGCACTGGATTTTAATGTATTTAGAGACTTTGCTATATATATAATATAATATACTATATAAAAATGTTTTCTTTCATTATAGATTGCGTACAATTAGAGCGAGGAGAGATGTTATCTTGCAATACGTGAGATAAAAAGAAGAAAGCGAAACCTCACACCGCGTTGTTATTGTTTTTCTGTCAAAAATTTGAAGCTGTTTTATAAATCTTGATAAAGTTAATAAATTGTTTTCGTTTCTGTAGATTGTTTGTTTTTGTTTATTGTTTCCCGTGAGCTTTCGAAACTTATTGCAGCAGATACCGCGGCTTTAAGAAATCGGTTTTCATAACTAGTGCCGTTATTTTTACGTGTAAAAAAAACAACCCACAAGCTGCTTTGTTCGCCTTCTCATCTCCGAAATCGTTAACGCGAAAGTCTCTATTATTATCTGCGTTCCGAGTATTATTTTCCGGTTGAAAGAGTGTACCTTACCACGCGCATCCCATTAATTCGTGACATTTCGGCACGCTACGGATTGCACAACTCGATGTATTGCATTTCTTTCAGAATAAAGGTTTAACTTTATAAAAGTATAACTTTGCATAGATTTTTGGCGCTAAAAACTTTATCAATGTTGGATTTACGTCGGCCAACGCTGACAATATTGTGATTATTATCAATATTTAATTTTATAATTCTGTGGAAAGAGGTTTTACGAAATTTCTCAGTAATCGTTTTTGTTTAGTTTCGCGCGATCTAAATCTCTCGTACCTTTTGAAAAGAAATATTCCGCATATATATATTGTATTTTTGCCAAAAAATCACTACTTTTGCGCAACGAGTTGTTGTTGATCCGCGGTGAGTTTATTTTGCAACCTCGTCCCCAGGGTTTTCTACGTCTATGATATTTAGTTTTGGTGTATTCCCAGATATCAGCTGCAGTAAGATGTTAGCACCTCGCCGTATTATATCAAAGAGAAACAAAAAAACACTAGGGACAACTATTAGCTAGTTTCAATTTTGTTTGCAACTTGCGTAATGCTTCGCAACCTTTTTTTAAATTTCTAGTTAAAATTAAAGCTGACATCATGTCAATACTGTTATACTCAAACTAATAAATGTAACATAAACCCAGAAACAATTGATTTCAAAGGTAAAGGCGGATAAAAGATCCGGCTCGGTGGACCAGAATGTAGGAACCAACAGCTCAGAACTAAAAGACTGTAACGAAAGAGGTTCTTCTAAATTATGACCTATATATATATATAAAATCAAATAAAGTCAAAGTATATGTTCACGGCGTTCGTATTTCCGACAGCTAGCTTTGCAAACCTTTTCTAACAATTGTGTTATGCTGTTTGAAACTCTTCTAGTTGGCTCATACCGAAATCAAAAGATTGCATTTTTTTAGTTCTAATAAAATACTTCTAGCTTAAGTACAAATTTTGGCTTTATTTTATTTATGGAGTTTAAAAAAATCTTGTCGCTGCTTGATCGGCACTGCTTTAGGCTTAAGCTTCTACGACAAATATTTTCACAAATTCATTGCAGAAAATAACATCAAAACTTGATATAAACGTTGATTTATATGCTCTATTTTTTTAAGATGTTGCACCGCCAATTTAACTTTCGAATGGTGTGAGATGTAAACGCCCAACCTTCTTACAATATTGGCATACGGAATATATCCAAATGACACCCTAAAGAGCATCGCAATGACTCCTATTTTATTTTCAGTGCAGTTAGCTGGCTTTATTTAAAAACTGCTGGAAATAATGGCTTGACTAAGCACTGCAGCGAGCTAGCTATACTGTTAATCACTTTTGCGCTTTAGAAAACACATGTTTGCTCCCTGTCGCGAGTTTAGCATGATATTAAGTTACATTTTAATCTTTCCATCCTTGTTAAAGCCAATTTCTTTATATCGAACAATATGAGTATGAATATAACAATGATGACCATGGTGAATACGTTCAAATATCTTTTATATCTATACTGAGTAGAAATGATACCAGAACAAAACAAAAAGCCTTAAGTTGCCTGGTCCCGTTTTTCGGTTGACTTGCGAAATGCTTAGCAAACATTTTTAAATTTATAGTGTTCAATATATTCAAAATCTATTCCTTAGTGAGATGGTATTGGATCAACATTTAATCAGTGCATAGTTCATTTGTTAAAAAAATGTTAAACAAGTACCTGACAGAATCTTTAAGGAATGTTGTTGCATTTTACTTGTTGTTACTCAGCACTAAACAGACTAAATATTTTTACAATCAGATACAATTAAGTATTACAGCACACCACACATCTTAGTTCGTTTTCAGCAAACGATTGCTTAATATACCATATTCTCTGGAAATAATTGTGCGCCACGTTGGTTTTAGTATCAACACCTACTGCGTGATGCAATACAGCGTATTACTGAAAATGAAACAGCTCTAACACATTGTGACATATTTCATTGTAATAATGTCAAACAATGGTATCTCTCACCTCTAAACCAGTGAGTTTCTGGTTTAAATAGACTTTATGCTTACTGCCATAGGTATCTCTTCGCGGTATAATTTTTATTTTCTCAAATTCCTCCAGAATTAAGGGTTTTTTTTCTAAATCTTCTTCGTTTTTAACGTTGTGCTGAAAATTGATTAGAGTGGAAGAACCTACGCAGCCGTGTTTAAGGTTTACATTTGCACGTACGGCTTTATTATCAATAACGTCAGGTGAATCCAGAACTTCATTTGTTTTTTCATCTGCAGCTACTTCAAACTTGTGTTCTGTTTGACAGTTACTACTTTCATAATTGCCTTTGCCATGATAAGGTAAATCAATTTCGTAACGCTCTAAAATTTTAACAACATTTTTTATGTCTATGTCTGCGGGCTCGTCAAGAATCTCCTTGTTAAAAATGCAACAATCATCTCTGTTGGAGCTGTGCCCAGCATAGTCTGCCTCGGTGCATTCTGGATCTGATGTTTCTTTATTGGATTTTTTAATACAATGTCGTTGGCTGCCATAGTTTCTCACTGAGTTAGTGTGAAAGACATCATCAGTATTAAAGACATTTTTCTGGTGCCTGTTAGACACTTCGACTGGCATATCTGAAAGACTGGATGCAGTGTGATAGTAATTATCACCGGAAGGGTAATAAGTCTTCTGGGAAGCAGCACGATTCCGCTCTTGAATCTTCTTAAATCTCAAAAACTCCTCAAAATTGTGAGCAAGATAAGAGTCATAACTTTCATTATCTTGTAACAAAAATTTTCTTTGATTCAAAAATGGTTCCTTTATTGGTAAATGAAATGCTGCATTTGAATCGTAAGGCGATTGGAAAATAGTATCGTCAGCATATCGATGACACCCTAATGAAGGCCATCCGCCAAAGGCATGTTGCGTATTGACACATCTTTTACACTTTAATTCGTGTTGAAACTGGCTTGGATTGTTTAAATTTTCTGGCAGATTCGAAAAATTTTCCCCCCATGTTTTTCGGTCATCATTTGTGGAAGAATGTGGCTCAGTGTTTCCAGTACAGTCATCGGTACTACTTTTGAAAGTGTGCAACTTCAAAATTTCTTTAAGCTCTTTGATGGAAGCTAACTGCGCATCATTGGCCAAAACCTTGTTCTCCATGATCTCTTTAGTAAGGAGACTATGCAAATCTTTAAGATTAGATTCCATCTTATCGCATTTTTTCCGTACGATATCCAGCTAAACACAATACAAGTAAATCATATTTATATAAACTAGTCGTTATCCCGTGAAAAAATACACGGGGTCGCCCGTACTTTAAATTAAACCGTTGCAACAAAGTGGACAGAAATATATCGCATTTGATATTCGTGTTTCCGTAACATCATTTTCTAACGCCGCGGGGGGTCCGCCAGACACAGACAGACGACGGCTATTATTATAGAGAAGTAATTATTTTTATCACTGTGATTACATTTTATTGCTTCGAATTTTTTTGTTCATCTGGCTTAATCTTTTTAATAATCAGTTACGAGGTTCGTAATGATCAGTTACGAGGTTGATTTATGCTAATAACCATTCCGAGGTGACATGTTATGATCGGCATACACTCACGAAGGCTATTTTGGTGTGGAAGTGATGGTATAAGGTTTGTAGGTCTAATTTTGTCCTTTTTCTTTTCTAAATAACATGTATCTATCGGAATATTTTTTTTCTGCTTGTTTTCACATGTTAAGATGAATATATTATTACTATTCTTTTAAGGTTTTTGTTCTTTCACCTTAGCCAACAATAATTATTGCTGTGTTATCTTGACTTTTACGTAGCCGCAACTGGGGTTTGTGGCTAATAGCTGTTCGCTAACTAGCTAGCTACCTCTGGCAAAAAAGTGAAAGTAGTCAAATACAGTTGGCTGCAAATAAATTTTCAACCAACCTCTCTCACGCTAATTGCATTTACGCAGCTACACCTTCTACTGTTAATTAACTTGATATGAAAATAGTGTACCTTTAATAATGAGGGTTTACCTTTCATCCAATAAATAATTTTGTAATGGCAATGACTTTTCCAAATTTCACGAAAACTTTATCCGCAAAGTAGAATTTCTGAATCAGTGTTTTTTACTATATGTTTTCCCATCTATATATTAATACGCCTTGTGTGTGTGTGCGCACGGTGAGGCCAAGGATAAAAAATAAACGGGTCACTTTCTTATGGCTCATGCATTGTGTCCCCAAAGCGTGGCATAAGGCTAAAATTTACTAAGTTAAAAAAAATTGCTACACTGGCGTTTATTTGTTGTTTATTTTAAAAGCCGTGCGGGGTCGTTATGGATAGAATAATTTAATTTTACCCCCGGTTTACCATGTTCGCACCATATCTCACGGAAACAAGTTGTTTATCAATTGAAAAAAGAAAACCGAAGCGAAGAAGGTTGTCTCGTTTTCAAATTAATCCTGAAAAAAGTTATTTCAAACAATGTTTACTTATCATGAAATTAGATTAAAGCTTATTTGTTCTTCTATGTTTTCCATTATTGTGTTCTGAGACCGAGGTTGCTTTCTTTTTTAAAAAAACTGTCGAATTCGAATAATAATTCGAATCTAAAATGTAAAAAACAAATCTGTTATTGTAGAGCGACTGTTGTTGTCGAGCGTGTATAAAATGTTTATATTGTCAGAAATATTTTTTATAAAGAAGAAAAACGTACGATGATATAACGCCACAAAGAGAACTGGTTGGAAATGTATCGGAAATTGTAGTTAGCTATACATTTTCAATTTGTTTTCTGTGGGATAAAGCGAAGTTTAGTAATCGAAGTAAAAAACTGATTCGACTTTTATCCAGAGAACGCTAGCTAGCGACCTACTGAGAAAGCGAAAGAAAGCAGGCGTGTTTTTTAGATTATCTGGTAGAGAATAAGCTGTTTTAACTTTCAGAGCTAAACTTTCCCTTTATGAAGTTAAATATGTTGTGTCTTGAGCCGGAAAATATTTTCTTTAAGCACTTTTTTTGTAAGAATACTCTGAATAATAGGTCAGAAGTTAAGAATATCCTAGGAATATGTCCAACCTCGATTGTTTGCTTTGAATATAAAAAAAAACTACCAATAGCTATAGCAACATATAGCAAGCTTTATTTTATTAAGGTATTATATATGTTGAGGTCATAGCCATGCTAAGAATATATTAGGAATAATGAGAATAGTATTTGTCAAGAAAGTTAAAAACATTGAGGCTGAAACAAAAAAAAATACTATTCTTATAAAATGCACGGTGTATATCCTAGAGAAGAATTTTATAAACTGTAAAAAGTAATTTTTCCGTCGTTACTGCTTTTAACGCTAAGAAGTGGGTGATTCACTGTTGTTGACATTATTCTAAACAAATAAAATGTAAACAAACTTAAATCGATGTTTACATTTGTCATGTTACAATTTTTTGAAATGTATTCGATTCTTAAATTCGAAAACACTGCATTGTTATCATGCACGGCACGTTTGCGCTGCTTTCTTGATACATAAAGCCAAAAATAATTGATTTTCTTGGTAATGAGTTTGGGTCTGTTAGGCAAAAAGTTCCTTTAATATTTTGGATTGAAATATTGCGGTAGATATACAATATACGGAAATGATTCAAGTTTTTATTTATCTATTTATGAGTTGATAACTGTTGATTTCTTTTATTTTGTGTAAAACTTTGATAGGGTAGCTGTATGCAATAGACTGAATATCTGATTTTGGTATGGCGTGTTACAAACTGTACAGTGTGGAAATTTTGTAATAAACTTTTTGTATGACTTGGCGAAATATGTTGGATTTTTTAATGTCTGATATACTCTTTTCCCCTGGTGTACTTCCGGCATAGGAAGGCAAGTACGTAGTTTTAGTAGATTTCGCTTTATACGTAACGGTTGTTCGACGCCTTTGATTTTATAGGACTTTTTTTTTGTTTGTTTGCACCTGCTTATATTTTTAAATGTTTTGTTTCAACGGGTATATATATAAAGTAATGCAGACTGTGAGCAACCTCGATCTCAGGATTTTTTCCTCTTTTTGCCGTCCCGTAATAAAAAAGAGACAAAGAGCCGAGGTTGGATTGTGAGTTTTAAAAATTCAAATCACTATGTTGTATGTTTTGTTTGGTATCCCTTACATGCATTCAATGACAGATTCAGTGGATTCTTCCACGGGAATTCGGCTAGTCTATATGTTAATTCGCCTTGTGTGTGTGTGTGCGCACGGTGAGGCCAAGGACAAAAATCATCAGTCACGTTCTTACGACTCTTGCATTTGCGCTCCAAAGCATGGCGTTACGCTAGAATTTACTAAAGTAAAAACAATCGCAAAACAAGGGTTTATTTTTATTTACGTTAAAGCTGCATAGGCCATAACGGTTAATAATAGTACCCGTTTATCCCCGGTTTAGCATGCGCGTGCCGTATCTTACGGAAACAATTTGTTTACCAACTGAAAAGAAATAGACGAAGCGAAGAAGGCTGTCCCCCTTTTACATCCATTGTACTCATTTCTTGAAAAGAAGTTATTTTAAACAAAGCATATCAATGTTTGCCGGTCATAATGTAAAGTTTGTTTGTTCTTATTGATCTTCCATTTTTGTGTTCTGGGACCGAGGTTGCTACTATCGCATTCGAATATAATTCGAATATAAAACGTAACAAGAAAACAAACAGTTGCTGTCGAGAATAGCGTCACTAAGAGAACTGATTGGAAATGTATCAAACACAATTGTACACATTTCTAATCTGTTATCTTTCGGACGAAGCAAAATTTATAAATCGATGTAAAAATCTGATTAGACTTTTATCAAGAGACGCTAGCTAACTGAGAAAGCCAAAGTAAAGCAGGTGTGTTGTTTAGTTTATCTGGTAAAGAGATAAGTTTAGGTGTGTAACGATTTTTTAACCGTTTTACCTTTCAGAGCACAGCTTTTCCTTTAAATATTTAGTTCCTTGTTGTCTTAAGTGCCCTTGTCTTAAGCTTAAACAGGTTTTCTTTATGCACATTCTTTATAAGAATATTTTTGAAAAATGAGTCAGAAGTTAAGAATATTCTAAGAATATGTCTATATTCTCGATGGTTTGTTCTAAATATAAAAATTTGTATGATGCACGATTTGATTATTTCTTACTATATAGTAAACCGAACTTCTTTATTCGTCCAAAGCAGCACTAGAGCCGTAATATGTAGCAGAATTTCCCATTAGCTATAAAATTAAAGCAAGCTTAAATTATTAAGGCATGTTTATTTTAAGGCCATAGTCATGCTAAGAATATCTATTAAGAATAATGAGGATGATATTTGTCAAAAAGTTAAGAATATTCAGGCTGAAACAAAAAAAAAAACAAAAAAACACTATTGTTATATAAATAGCATAAATCTCTTAGAGAAGAATTTATATTACCTATTAAAAAGTAATTTTTACTGTTTTTAACACTACAGGGTGGGGTGATAACTTAAACTTACCAAAATTTAAACAAACTTAAATAAATGATCGTTTCAAATATTTTCGATTCTTAAATTTGAAAACGCTGCATTGTTATCACATTTGCGCTGTTTTATTTTTTGATAGGGTAAAAGGACAATGATCTGACCTGTTATGCTTTAACATGTCACTATATTACATTGCTAAGTTAAACTTTATCTCTGTGTCGTATGAAAATATCCGAAAGATTTTCACAATCGTATGAAATCGTTGCAACGTTGTAAACCTGATTTTTACATCCTGGAATGTGTGCTGAGTCTTGCGAAATGTTTTTAGCTTTACATAGTAGAGTAATAAAAACCTGGAAAAAATGTATATGAAAGTTCTGGTGAGACTATCAAGTGAGATTTCTTTAAAGGGGAACTCCAGTAAAAATCACATTTTTGTTTTATACGTACTCAGAAAAGCATAAGAAATCAAAAAAGATTACTTCACTTGTTTTCCTTATTTAAAATTGTTGTACTAGCCTTCGCATATTCAATTTTTTTCTCATAAAAAAACAGACAGGCGCGATTTCATTTAGGACTGGACCCGATTATAAATAATGACATCACATCGTGCAGAAAGTTTAGGCGAGCGCAGAGAACGTTCATGTTAAGACCTATAGCTTACATTAAATCGCTTTTTGTATGTAATTTACGTTTAAATCTTTAAAAAATGGTTAGTTTCTTTGCCTTTCGATGTACCAATCGACCAGAAAAGTATAAAGAAGTAAGTTTTTTACAGAATCCCGTCTGTGAAAAAGGAAGAACTCAAACAAAAATGGATAAACAAAATACGTCGTGCAGGTGATCTACCAAGCGATCAAAGTTTTTATATTTGGTTGGCGCACTTCACAGATAGTTCTTTTAAAAGAGATCTCCAGGAAATAAACTTCCATATTAAAATATTGCCACTTTGTAAAAATGCCATTTCAGCTGGTGAACGCGACCAAAGTTTCTCATTTCTTCTCATTTCATTATTTGTACTTATATCTGCAGAACACAACCAAATAACGTTTTGTACATTTTTATATTAAATAAAAGAACATTATACCAATTTCCAATACAATCACCGACAAAAAAGTTTTCTAGTTACACATGTATCTTTAGGCTGGTTCACAGTCATTTGCTGTGGTCGCTCGGATAGGGAGATTTTTAAAAAGTCTATTTTCTGTGAACGGAAGAATGCTGTTCACATTCGCTCTTAAAATATAAAATTGTTTCAACTAAAACAAATATGGCGCTTACAGCAAGGCAAATTGTTTTATTGCTTTTGTTGCGAAGGCGGATGAAACGTAAAACTACTCGTGTAGCTAAAAGAAGATTCTGGGCTAGTCAAACATACAAAGAGAGAAAAATAAAAGAAGAATATCATCTCCTGGTTCAGGATCTTAAATTATTTGATAGAGCGCTATTTTTTCGTCACTTTAGGATGACACCCTCCAAATTGGAGGAGTTACTTAGATTCATTCTTATCTTCATGAGAGCCATTAGTAATTCCAACCACAGTTTCCTGATGTAGTGTATCCTTAAAAGCTAAAGGCTGTTGCTGTAACAAAGTCATTAGTTCTTTGTAATTAATTGTTTACTGCTGCTCCATTTTTGTACCGTGTGTTTTTATTTTTAGCTGCAATTTTAATTTTGATTTTTGCAACTCAGCAAAAAATACAGCATCTGATTGGTCGATAATACTCATTCGCCGTGGTAGTTGAACAAGATTCAACTACTGCTACGAATGCCGGCGAATGAGCGAAAATTACGTAGTATACTAAAAATAGATTTTGCGCATGTGTAGATGCATGGTCGCCTATTCGTGCGACTACGGCGAATGAAGTGTGAACCGGCCTTTTCGTAGCGCTCAAGTTTCTATTCTTTGTTTTTCAAAAAAGAAGCTTTTTGATGGCAGGACATGCCGAATATTTTCAGGGGGCAAATGTACCTATTTTCTTCAATCTTTGTTACTGTTTAAGGCTCCATGAAATGCTGATAATGCAGTTTCTAAAAAAGCTTTGTCAAAACAACCACTTATAAATCAGTAGTTTCTGCAACGCATTTATGACCTACCATAATCATAAAAATGATTTTTTTTATGCAATATTAATACCCCCGTTTTACCAACTTATCACAACCCGAACATTATTCGATCTTTCGAAAACGCATTTCAATGGTCCTCCATCACGGAGAAAATTCCAACGTTATATAAAATTTGTTTGCATTTGTGCGCAAAAAAGCGCGTGCAGAGGAAGAATATTGCTGAACTGTGAAATAAAAATAAATTGGATTGTAAAGTAGGAAAGATTTTTTACTGAAGCGAATGATAAAGTTTTTTTGATGAAACGAATGTTAAAAAAATCGATTAAATATGTTTTTTATTTCTTTAAAAAGAAAATATTTTGCTAAGAATGTTGTTTGAGTCAGTAAAAGACAGCTCGTCACTTTGCATCATTATTAATTTCTCCCTTGTGAGACTCAAGAGGTTCGAAGTCGTGTGGCTGTAGCTTTGTAAAATCTTTTTCATGAAGAGAATTATCCGATTCTATGTTTTCTAAGTAATAATCTTCGTCATTATTACAAGACGTCTTATCAATGAACAATGTAAACAGTAAGTAAACAAACTTTTAGAAGGTGTGCTGCTGAGCTCACGGACTTTCTGCACGATGTGACGTTTGCTCCTTTACTTGAACCTAGTTCCCTCGACTTTACGCAACCTTGTTTACGGACCCGATTAAGGTATAAATAAAGATTTTTAACGATTGTTAAAGGTTTATTCTGACATATTTATGCATTGTCTTATCAAAATAACATTTTTTTCAAAAAAAAGTTTTCACTGGAGTGCCCCTTTAACACTTTGTGGAAAGCACGTGATTCTATGCGTTATTCTGATCATCGCTTTAAGCGGACACAATGGAAGGAACAGCGTTACAAGCTTTCGACAAAAATGGTAACGGGCAATTGACATCATCATCACCACCGTAACTATTTAAGTAGATTTATTTACGGGCTATCAATTTCATATTGTGCGTCAACGTCTATGGAAGAGTATGGTATGCAATACACAGAGATAACCAATTTTTGTTGTCTTACAATTTATGTGTTGCAAATTGTGAGGTTTGAAATTTTTGGATAATAGATAGAAATAATTGAGGTCGACTTTTGTTAGGGAGAACAATATGCAATATTACCAAAAAACTATTTCTTAGTACATATAGGTTAAATATTTTGTATAAACGTTTATGGGAGAAATTGAGATGAGACTGAAATGAGCAATTTTTTATATTTATAAATTGATTTTTTGACATTTTACATTTTGTGTAAGATACTATGTATACAAACAAAATAATTGATTTTTGATAATCTTGGGCTTGGGTTTAAAGAAAACACTGTTCTTTTTAACATTTAGGATTGAAATATTGCGATAGAGGGCAGTATGCAATATACTGAAATAATTAATGTTCTTATATTCTTACATTTCTTTTCTGTGTCGTTGATTTCTTACATTTTACTGTATGCAATATATTAAATGGCTGATTTTGGTATGTGTTGCAAACTGTATATTCATGACAAAATTTCGAAAAATTTCGAAAAACTCTGCAAGGCTTAACGAACTATGTTAGGAGTTTTTGATTGCCTTTAGTATCCTTCTTTTCCCTGATGTACTTTTGACAAAGCAGTATATATATATATATATATATATATATATATATATATATATATATATATATATATATATATATATATATATATATATATATATATATATATATATATATATATATATATATATATATATATATATATATATATATATATATATATATATATATATATATATATATATATATATATATATATATATATATATATATATATATATATATATATATATAGTTTTACAATTTAGCTTTTAACCATGTACGGGTTATGCTTATTAAATAAAACAGATTGGAAAATTCGAACTGCTTTGTGTTTACGTGTCCGTTACATGGATTAAATAAGAAATCAAGTGGATTCTTCCACGGGTATATAGCTAGTCTTTATATTAATACGCCTTGTGTGTGTGTGTGTGCGCACGGTGAGGCCAAGGACAAAAATATACGGTTCACTTTCTCATTTCTCATGCATTGTGTCCCTAAAGCGTGGCGTAAGGCTAAAATTTACTAAGTTATAAAACGCAAATCAGGGGGTTAATATTTAAACATAAAACTCTGTTTTTTTATTTTATTAAAACTAATTTATTTATTTTTTAAAGGAGAGGCGAACAGCCGTGGCACGGCTTCGATTGAAAATTCATGATGCCAAAGATAATTTCAAGGACCAGATCCGCTGGTCTGGAGTATTCCCGTAAAATCTTGACAGTTGTTTAGTTTTTGTAATATTTAGTTAGCATCAAATCAAGTGAGAAATGGCTTTAAACAAAAAAGATTTGCTGATTTTATATTTAAGGGGTAATAAATTAAAGCTGGTTGTTTGAAAAAAGTGAATTTATGGCTTAAAACTTGCAGCACAACAACAACACGTTATTATACTTATTTTATACCTAGAACATGTGTTCATTCATAGAAGTTTGTTACAAAATACCATTTTTTACTTTTATCCTTGAATGCTGAATAATTTTATGGTTCAGTATTTTTACACATTTGCCAAACTGGTGGGTATAGCTAGAGTAGGGAGGTAATTAAAGTACGGTTTAGGTTTTCGACGGTCAAACCCCTATTAAAAAACGCTGCTTTTAGACCCCTAAAAAATCTGTGACGTCACAGATTTCATCATGCCTCAAATGAGTAAACACGTGACATCATGACGGCACACGACAAAACTGCTGACAAACGCGCATGCGCAAATCTGTTTGAATAGGGAAATTCCCTACTCAAATTGCGACCGCTGTTAGTTAAAGTCTGAATGTACTTATAATAAAGAGAAATGAATTACTTCAGAAATGCAATCAGTAAATTATATAGTGCTGTCTCAGCGCCAGTAGCAGCAACACGTGATGCTCTTGCAGAGAGACTGCAGAGCCTGCGAGACACTGTTACTTTTTATTATAACAGGGCGAGGGAGCAAATTGGTGGACGGACGACGCTGCACGATGAAGTCGAGAGAGAAGCGCGAGAGGATATTTGGTGGTGGACTCTAGATCGCATACCACATACAAGCGCGACGACCTTTTATGGAACTCTAGAAAATACAGCTAAAAATGATTTTAATAAAGACCTTTTTAAGCTGAGGAATAATAGCGTGTTTGGCAAGATCATGGATAACGTTCACAACCACCGTGACATCGTGACAACAGACTTTGATTGGGCTCTACGAAATGCAGCTAAATATGGTCACATAGAGATTGTTAAAATGTGCAAAGAGTGGGGTGCGACAGAATTTGATTGGCCGATGGTACGTGCAGCTCTCAATGGTCACATAGAGATTGTTAAAATGTGCAAAGAGTGGGGTGCGACAGACTTTAATTGGACCATGAGACTTGCAGCTGAAAATGGTCACATAGAGATTGTTAAAATGTGTAAAGAATATGGTGCGACAGAATTTGATTGGCCGATGGCACGTGCAGCTCTCAATGGTCACATAGAGATTGTTAAAATGTGCAAAGAGTGGGGTGCGACAGACTTTGATTGGACCATGAGACTTGCAGCTGAAAATGGTCACATAGAGATTGTTAAAATGTGTAAAGAATATGGTGCGACAGAATTTGATTGGCCGATGGCACGTGCAGCTCTCAATGGTCACATAGAGATTTTAAAATGTGCAAAGAGTGGGGTGCGACAGAATTTGATTGGCCGATGGCACGTGCAGCTGAAAAGGGTCACATAGAGATTGTTAAAATGTGCAAAGAGTGGGGTGCGACAGACTTTAATAGGGCTCTATGAAATGCAGCTAAATATGGTCACATAGGGATTGTTAAAATGTGCAAAGAGTGGGGTGCGACAGACTTTGATTGGGCTCTAGAAAATAGGCACCTCGAGATTGTTGTATTGCTGCGTGGTTTTGATATAATTCATGATGAATTGCTGCGGCAGCATCACAAGCGTAATTTTTATGCAAAAATATGGAATGAGGTAATGCCAGTGGCGTGGCATCCGGATCGATATTGGAATTGGTGTTTAGATGAGAAAGAAAGGCGCGAGATCTCTAAATTATGGAAGTAATGTCCAGTATTTTGATCCTGGTTGAGGTTTAAAAAATCTATAATAAAGAGATGCCTTTCCTATCTGCAGAACAATTTGATGCCTTGAAATCAGAACACGAGAGTATTAAGAAGTGGCGTGATGTTCCCACTGGAATCATATTAAAAATTGAGTATGTTGAAGAGATCAAGACCAAAAAAGGTGATGCAACTGTCATCGCCTTGATCAATTGCGATGGTGAACGAATTCGAGCATGGGCAACGAGTGTACTGAGAGAAGCTTTGATAGGTCGAACAGGTCAGATGTTCATCAAATCACTGGGAAAGAAAAAATCTACGAAGAATCCTGGTCAATTTTACTATGATTACGACCTTGTGGAAGTGGAAGACTAAGGAGACTAAAAAGTAATCTTTTATGACTGGAGACAGTCACAAAAATAACGAAAAGCCTGGTTGTGTTCAGCTACATAAACAAATGGACAAACTGCGACAGGAAGCTAAGGCCTTAGGTCTCAAAGGGTACTCCACGTTGAAGCGAATAGACCTTGTTGAAGCCATATGCAAAGTCAAGTATAAGGATGCGTCGACACAAACGGACGGACCGTACTGCGAGCCTTGTGTTAAATTGCATGGCAGAAAAATCTAGCTCAATATTTGAGGGATCTCGCTCAGCGACGTGTCATACATGATGGCGACTTGCTCATAGATCAAGATACAGGAGAAGTGATCGAGATTGTGTAGGCGATCTAGTGTTTTGAACAATACACTAGATGCTCCTACAGAGATCTACGAATAAGCAGGTGGAGACTCTAAGTAGCGCTGGCATACTGCGCAGATTGCAGTTTTTTAAAAATTTCATCTTTGGCTTCCTGCCTGCCTTGTGCTAGCAACTCTGCGCGTTCATTATCGTTGATGGATTTCACAGCTTTTTTCGTTCGTTGTCGGATCTGCTCCTTGAGCACCATATAGCGTTGTTTTTCCTGCATGATCCATGTAAACTCATCGTCTGAAATTATACCATATTGGATCGCTCTGGAAATCTTGTCGTATACAGTGTCTAGTTTTGATTCAGCTAGGAGTTTGATGCACTCATGTTTGTGCACCTTGTGCCCTAGTCGCTTCGAGGCATTCTTCAAACCTACTTGGCCTATACCCACTGCAAGAGCCGCGGCTTCAAGACCAATTGCTATAGGGGCTCCGAATCCGGTTGCAAGCGTGGCGATACCTGCTGCGGAGGTGATGACAGTAACAGCAATCATGCCATGATCAGCATAGCGAAGCCCCATCCCCCAAAGCTTGAACTTTTTGTAGAGTTTTTCTCTCTCTTTGATCTAAGACCGCAGGTACTGCTCGATTTCTTCGATCTTTTTTAGTCTGTAGACCTGACTTTCTTCCGCTAGGCGATCAGGCTCATGCTCAGGCGCACTTGGCGGTAAAGTTGGGTAAAGCTTCATTGTATCAGCCATTTATTCTATGAGTAAATGCATCGCAATTCCGACGAACGAAACATTTTTTTCATGATGATACTCGTCCGTCAGCATGAACGCCAGTCTGTCTGTTGAGCCTTTCAAAGGAAGGTAGATTGGAGTGTCAAAACTCCATGTAAGCATGTCTCCCCATGCGTTGAACTCTTTGGTAGGAAGCAAAGCAAGAATTTTTGATTTCTTCCCATCCAGTAGGCAGTCATCCTCACCCAGCTGGGGGCAAACGAGTCTTAATCTTTGGTACACGTCAGTTTTGTAGTAGCTGTCATAGTCGCCTTTGGTAAAATACTTTTTTGCAGGGTCGTAGGGTAGCCCCATAAGCTCTTGCAGTTGTCGATGGATTACCACAGTATACCCGTCACTAACCCTAAGCCTGCAGAGTCCATTTTTCAGAACAAACAGCTTAATCTTGTCCTGTGCTTGACTGTTGACGATGGCCGCGATATCCTCGATCTTGTACAGGCCGTTCATTATTGTAATTCGGGTAACAGTCTGATCAGGTCCTACTTTGCGTATTGTAAAATCGTTGTTACTGTAGAGGTTCAGCCATACGGGCCTGATACTTATCGATTTCAGGGCAATTCTCGTGTCCTGCCCTAGGTAATCGTCAAAAATCGTAGGCTTCTCTATATCCGTGACATACAGCTGTCTCATGTTTATTCTTAAAGAAACATGAACATTTATAGCTATTACCACAAGGCAAAATACAAGCCCAATAGAGGCGAATGGCCTCTCGGTGTAATTAATCTAGAGCATCAAGACCTCTACGTTTCTACAGAATCGCACATTCCTGTGACCTTCTCGATGTTCACGAAATACCCGATAAAAGTCCCCACTAACCTGTTGAACGACCCGGTTAGTGTAAATTGGACCAGTCAAGCCCTTGGCTACTGGAATATACAAGTTAATTTTTCTTGTCATTGCGCTAGTACCGCCTTGGGTATATCCGCCAAACACTTGAATGGCTCCGTGCCTCTCATCAACAGTATCTTTAAATTCCACGTCTATTACCACATGCGGCGTATCCTAGCGAGAATGAAGGTACCCATGCCATACGATGACGGCTTTTCTCAATACGAGAACCCCTACTCTACATCTGGATATGCCCAGATTTGTTGTGAATATGGTGCCGACCCTAATGTCCAATACAAGTTTAAAGCTCTCATGTCCTCGCTCACAAATGGTAGATGGTGGCCGCAAGTTGATGGGGACTGGGCCAAGTTTATCATGCCTACGAGCCAAGGCCTGACATCGGAAGGTCTGAAGAAGCTTAGCGAGAGTATTCGTGTTTACGTGATTTTACTACTAGGGTCCCAAGCTGATGCCAAGGCATCCCTTATAGGTTCGGCTGCTGACAATTTCACAGCGAGACAGATACTACTACAGAAATTCGAAGCCATGGTACAACGTGAGGAGAACGTAGGCCACGATATCACCGAGTTTCAAAAGGTGCTTCAATATGCCAGGACCCCGGTGAATTTTGCCGTGATGCACCACGTGTACATGCTACCATCCGATATGAACCTGCGTATTGGTAAAATTGTGGGGTAAAACAATAACATCTTGATTGCGCCGGCGGGTGCGATGATTGGCATAAGGCTAGACCTAAACAACGCGAAGCCCGGAGGCAAGCCCACACAGCCTCGGTTTTTAAAACGAGGTGCTACGCGGCAAGAAATATCGAGGTCCCTAAACCAGAGGTCTGAAAAGATACCTCAGTCAGGTCTAGGAGATGGAAACCCTCACGAGGACACCAAGGCCACCTTGGTTACTGCGGGAGTAGGTCTCATCTTAGCATATCTATGGCTTAAAAAATAGGTGCTCATGCTGAGCTGCAAGGCGATCTAATATGTTTGTCAACATACCAGATCATCTACGATAGTCAAGCCTTTCCAGCTGTTTTTGTATGAAACCCTTCCCTGCGGCACTTCCTCCTGCGCCTGTTGCGGAACCTCCACCTGTAACTGCGAGTACGACGGTGGAAATCAGTAGACCAACAGCCGCCACGATGCTAGCTATAGTAATCCCTTGCTCCCTGAATAAGATTCTAAGCTTTTCAGCTAGAGATTTATCGCCTTCTGTGATTTTCATCAGCGTTTCCTTAATTGCTTTCAGTTGGCTCTGAGTGTCAGATGATAGTAAACCGTGTGCTTCTCGTACTGCTTCCTTTTGATCTTGGAGTCGTTCTAGATCTTCCCTAGCCTTTGCAATATCTTCGTTCCAGATAGTTTGCTGTTCCTCTGATACTCCAGGCAAGTTTGATCGGGAAAACAACTTGATCCTAGAGGGGATCAATCCCAACGACGGTACAATCCGCGCCCTACAGGTAAAAGCGACTGATTATGTAGGCACGGATGAGGAAAGAGCGATCGTCGCAGCCTATGGCAGCACCTTTTCCATTCCTATCGGTAAAATGTTTGAATTGAGACGAGACTTGCCGTTCTACCAGCCAGGGCTACGCGATGATCTGTAATTCGCTATACATTTTGCATCATATGGTGACGTTATAAAGGATGCCGGTACCCCAGCTGTTGGAAGCACAGCAGCTAAACCACTGGATGCTGCCTACAAGATCACTAATATCGCACTAGAGTTTGACAAGGTTAATAAGGAAGCCCTCGGGAGTGCTATGATGTCAAGGTATAGTAGTTTAGCGCTACCCTATGAAAGGGTTCTCCGTAGCAAAGTTGTCATGATAAAAAAGGCTGATACCAGCTACAATTTGCAAATTGATACTTCAGCAAAAAGTTTTAAAGGCGCCTTATTATTATTCGTAGATCCGGGGAAAGTGAAGGCTTACTCGGGCGCTAACGAGGTCTTCTACAACCCAAAGATCGAAAAAATCTCGATCACTGTCGAGGGTGAGCCTAATGAGCTCTACTCTAGCTCGATGCTACCGAAAGATCACCTCGAGCAGATCGTAAACTTATTCGGTAGCCACGATTCAAAGGTGACGATTGGGCAGTTCTTCACAGAGAGATACGCCTTGTTTGTTGATTTCCGAGCATCACCTGATCATAGTCTACACGGTTCCGGAAGGCCATTCCAGAGAGTGTCAGACGGTATAACCTTGCATATGACAAAGAAAGCAGACGGAACAACGGGGGATATTAAATGCTACGTTTTCCTACTTCAAGATGCTCAGCTGAACATCTTAGATAGGCGTTTTCACTCTGTCAAATATTAAACGAGAATCCTAAAATAAAGATGGCAAGCATATTAGTACTCGCGGGTGGGGCTATAATCAATGCCCTCGCGTTCTCGGGGAGCAACTATTTGTTCAGTAAGCTGCCAGGCCATGGTGAGGCCGAGCGTAAAAGGCACGACAAGGCAATTGAACAACTTCAGACAGCTCAGCAACAGTGGGTAAGAGATCGGCAGGCAAAGATCGATTGGTATAGCCATCAACGAGAGCTGAAAAGGCAAGCTGGAGAGAGCTTGAAGGAGCTCGATGAAGGCATGAGAGACTATTACATCGCAACGATCGAGAAGGCTCCTAAGTTATCCGACTTCTACACGCCCAGCAAGCAGCAATAAGACGGCGAACTGGCGTTCATCGTAGGATCCTTAGCCCTCCTTGGTTTTGCAGTGTACAAGTTCGCCTAGACGGCGTAAAATGTTTTCGACATGTCGAATCCTAAAATAAACATGTCGAAACATATCATTACTCCAGAAGAAGCGAAAAAATTAAGCAGTATTTACTATACCCCAGAAAATCTCTGGACCGGTCGCAAGGCTGTTAAATTGCTCGCTGAGCACAGTGGACTACCTAAAAAGAAAGTCGTACACTGGCTGTCTCGTCAGTTGCTCTGGCTTAGACATATTCGAGGACCTAAAAGGATTGATTACCCGCATTTTACAATCACAAGACCTAATGAAATGCACCAATTTGATTTGCTCTACATGCCTCATGATCGCCTGTATGGCTCGAAATACAAATATATCCTCACAGGGATCGATGTAGCCTCGCGTTACAAGGTAGCTAGACCATTGAGAACGAAGAAAGCCAGCGAAGTCGCTGACATGATCAAGGACATTTACGCTGGAGGTAAAGGAGGACCTTTACGCTATCCGAAGATCTTCCAGTGCGACAACGGTAGTGAGTTCAAGTCAGATGTGACAAAACTGCTAGAGGGCAAAGGGGTCGAGATTAAGCGCGCAGCTACCAAGTACCACCATACGTTCACAGCCTTTGTCGAGTCCTATAACAAGCTACTCGCTGAGAGACTTTTCAAGCCTCAGGATGCGCAAGAGTTGGTCACTAATGAGACTAGTACCACATGGGTCAAACATCTGTACACTATCGTGAAAAGCATGAACAATACCAAAACTGCCATGATCGGCATGAAACCTTCAAAAGCGATCAAGATGGATGAGGTATCACCTAGCGGCTACGCAGGAGCACCACTTACGAAAAATCGCCCGGAGCAAGAAAAGCCGTTACCTGAGGACGGTCTTTACTTGTACCTGCTACAGCCGGGAGAAGAGCATGGTGATGCGAAAAGACGTGCTACTGACGCCTGGTGGTGCAAAAACACGTATAGACTCGATCGTATTGTGACTGGTACACGTCTTCTGTACTATTTGGCAGATGGGCCTGATCGAAGCCTTGTGGCAGAGGAGCTCATGCTAATCCCAGAGGATGTTGAAGTACCTCCGGAGCATGTTAAGGAATGGTAAATTTCACGAGCCAGATGACCATTTCACAGGTGCCCCCGTAGCGGGGGAACCTCTCAGTTGCCACTTGTGGGTGTAATTTTTTGTGGTAGTTAACGTGAACCTGTGGCTCACGTTAATACTTACCAACATAAAGTCTTAGTCATCCTCGGAGTCCCCAGAGTCGTCAATCGGATGAAGGCGGGTATAATCATCAGGATGTAGGGTATAGAATGGATAGCCATAGACGATTCCCTTGATAACATTTGGCTCGCTATCAAGATCTTTGATATCAACTAGGCGCCTATCCTCAATTTGAATGTTGAGTATGTCACCAATTTTCTTTAGATCTGCTAGATCCGAGAGCCTTAAGTCCTTATCCTTGATAATCTCGTAGCAGAGCATGCCCCACTTGTTCACCTCATCGGAAACAATATGCAGACCCCTGCGATCCTCGATATCGTATTCGAGCACTTCATCTTCCTCCTTACAGGGAATTGTTGCCCACGGCTTTTCACCCGATGCTACTTTGTCTAGAAGCTCATCATCGTTCGGATGTATAAAACCCTCATAGTATGATCCATTTCTAAATCTAAAATTTTCCAAACACTGTGAACAATAACCGGTAGTAGATCCTGCCTTGATACAGCATCGCAGAACCGGTACCGTCACATCGTAAGACTTTGTAAATTGCTGACTCTGTACGTACTTTTCCATTTTTCTTTAACGCTTAATTATATATTGAAATATTTTGAAACGGTCAATATATAACTTTCCCAATTATATTCCAACCAGGATGTATGTCCTTAGAACAGTTGACATTATATCTTTTTCTTCGCGGTCATCTTCAAGCAACGCCAGGGCTTGACGCTGCTCTTCGATGGTTGCAGCAAGCCTTCGCACTTCCTCTACAACCCAATGTATTTTGCCTTGGGTTTCTTACATTAAAGCAATAGAGACCGGTTTCTGCCAGTAACATCGTGTCTGGATGAAGGGGGTCGATATCGACCCCCTTGTCAACGAGTGGTAAATTTCTCGAGCCCGAGCCATTTCACAGGTTCCCCTGCTACGAGGGAACCGCTCAGTTGATGGGTATAAGCGTAGTTTTTGTAATCTATCAAGGTTACAAAAAAAATCCTATATCTCGGCAAGCTCCATCAATCTCTGATGTTTAAAGCGGGCTGGAAGGGATCTGAAAAGACGATTTATCTCAATATTTTTCATCTTGTAGTTTTGGAATAATTCCAACCAGGTTGCTTGGGACAGAACTCAAAAAATTTTCCAAGTCCTGGGGTGCTCCAGTCTTATGTACAGGCAAGCATGCTTGGACTTCCTGAGCTGAGCCTTGATGTTTTCCCAGTCGCTGATCATGTTTGTTTCTTCGTCGACGAGTTTCATGTCTAATCGTTCGTGGGGGAACCACATGAACAACTGTTTCTTCTGTCGTCTGAGGTTCTTTGGCAAGGCGGTATACGACTGCGTTATTAGCCAGAGACTGTGTTTGCGATGTCTACCACTGATGGCAAGCTCAAGCAAGGGCTGTCGCTTTTTATCAAGGCTATCGTCGGCTATTATATCGTCAACGATAAACAACGTCTCTTCGCCCGCCAGCAATGACGACAGTTTTTGGATCCACTCGAACAGCTGCTCCTTAGGCTCCACCAGGAACACATAGTCATCCCTCCATAGCGAGGATCTCTCGAGATAGGTCTTGTTCCAGCGGATTGTAGGGCAGAGAATGACAATATTGTCAAAATGCTGCCTATACTCGTTCTCAAGCAAATCCAGGACACGCTGCGTCTTGCCACAGCTTGTCGGTCCAGTACAGATTGCCGTATGTGGGTCTTTGACAATGTCTAGGGTCATATTTATTCTGAGTTAGACAGTTACTTCGGAGGCATCATGGAACGCTTATACCACCCTTGTTTTATCGCGTAATCGTCGAATAATATCGCTCCTGTCATATAGCCAGCGAGCTTCAAGCCGTCCTCCATGTCCATCTTGGCCCCCGGTCTAGAAACCCCCAGAGCCTTTTTCGCGCCTAGCGCCAAGACAATAGTATAGGATACTAGCCTGACAGATTCCCACAAGGAATCGACGACTTCTTTCTGATACTCTTTGCTGCTCATTTATTATAGGTATATCGCATCTCGAAAATGTCAATTTGGGGTTTCGAAGGCCCTTGCTGCTGAGACGCACGCCAAGACAATAGTATAGGATACTAGCCTGACAGATTCCCACAAGGAATCGACGACTTCTTTCTGATACTCTTTGCTGCTCATTTATTATAGGTATATCGCATCTCGAAAATGTCAATTTGGGGTTTCGAAGGCCCTTGCTGCTGAGACGCACGTACTCCTGTGGAGATGGTTTCAGCAGGCTTTCTTAGCGCGCTGCCACGTATGTAATAGACTGCCACGCAACCGGTAAGTACGGCAGCGAGACCTCCAGCGACATAGAGCTTGAACTTGTGAGGACTTGCGACAAGTTCCTGACCCTTTTGTGAAGTACTTTTGCCAAAGTTCTTCTGCAAGTCAGCCTTGTTCTTGCGATTCCATTTAGCAAGTCTCTTGCCAGCAGCAACACGACCCTCATTCTTCTTGGTTATGACTTGGATAGATTGTTCTTCACTCATTTATTTAAACTTGCCCTTGGAAAAATAGTAGATGAAAAAGCCTTTATCTGAGGTTCTTCGATTCGGGTAGAGGTGACTGTCGATTCAACAGGGACCTACAACGAAGGAAAAGCCATCGTTTTAAACAACCAAAGGCATGCCTGGGCTAAAAATTTTGTAAAGAGTTTTACAAAATTTCCTTGTAGTGACGAATCAGTGAATTTTCGACTTTTCTAGTAGAGCCAAGTTTTGCTCAAAATTATCCCATACCTTCACCAAAGACCTACAGACCATCGTGTAAAATAACGATGGTCTCTCTTCAAACCTTATAACAGCCTGAAGGTAATGGCGCCTGCCGCGTTTGTGGAACGAGCTAAGCAAAACCAGAAAGAGACTCATTCCACTCTCCATAAGTACGTGGGAAATAACGAGCCTACACAACCTCCCATTCCCATCTTCGAATGGATGGGTATTAATCAAGTCCATAAACAACCTCACCGCCTTCCATATCGGATCGTCAGTCTCTGTAGAGTAGTATCGATCCAGGGCGTCTATCACTAACCTTGGGATTGTAAAAACAGGGGCAAATTCGTGAAAACCAGCAAATGCCTTAGTCGTCCTGTATTTCCCTGTCAGCACGGGTTTGCCGCCCTTGTGTTTTTCCCCGCGCATCATGATTTCATGGATAGTTTGGATTTTGTCAGGCGTGAGACGTCCGCAGCACTGCATCCATTTTAGAGCGCGCGTAAAGTTTATCATCTGCCTTTTGAAACCTTTCGTCTTTTCGTCAAGGTGTGCGTCTTCAGGATCCTGCATCAGCTTCCACGCATCAGATGCTGAAAAGTTGGAGCCTACCTCCCCTACGAATGTGTAGGTTCCGTACGCGAACAGGGCTTCCCACCCTTTTAGAAATTCCTCTACGTATGCGTGGTTTTTTCGCTTTCGCGAGAGTTCGGCTAGCCTTGCAGTTTTATTTAGAACATTTCGGTACTCGTCTTCGTCTGCCATCCAATACTGCATTTTCAATTTTTTGTTAAATATCTGACTGCTCCCCATCTTCTTCTTGCTGTTCATCATCTCGCTTTTTATCTGTCTTGGACACATGCTGGCAGGCATGGTTAAATGTATGAGCAGCAACCAATAGTGGCGCTAGAAATTTTCCAAAGGCAGAGTACACAAGGATCCCCAAATCTGCCATGGAGTCCTTGATAATCGGATCTTCCTCGATGTCTTTTTTCAGACCCTCCGCACTGTCGAGTTGAACAACATTACCTACAGCCTTGGCGTACATGCTAATCGCGTGTGAAGATAGTGCCTTGGCGGTCTTTTCTCCTTTCTCGTGAATTTCTCGTTGAACATAGTCGGCGTACGCTTTTTCGATCACCTCATCTGGTGCTTTGTCAGCAAAGCTTTCAGTACATTTTTTGGGCAAGAGATGCTGTTTGCCTTTGCGTATAGCTTCTTTCAAGGCTTGACGTTTGTCGATAGGTTTTTCTTTGGGTTGAAAGGCTTCCGTGTCTACAACATCAAATATAGCTGTAATCTCGCTCATCTTTATTAGAAGCCTTCTATAACGCAAAAAGCAGAGCACGATCAAGACGTACGGAAGAATTATTGCTACAGTGAGGCTTATGTCGTTCATCATTTTTATTTTCAAAACAAAACCCTCACAAGGGAACCCTTAAACTCCCTTTTTTTGTTGCTTTTGTGAAGTGGTACTTCACAAAACTCTGGACGGGGAAACACTATTCACTATTCACAACATAAGAGGGGAGGTATGTACACCGTCAGCGTGCACCTTTCGTTTATCATATAAAGCCGAGAGGCCAAGCTTGTTTTGTTCGTACGTAACCATCCCCTGGTTGCGCACCCGGAAACCTACGTTTTTCGCAGTGTCAATATAGCCATTCAGCGCGTTCTTATACCTCTCCCATGTCATAGCGTTCTGCTTCTTCGACATGCCTTTACAAGAGAATTTTGTGCCTTCCTTTCCTTCGACGAAATAGCACTTGGCTGTCGTGGCAATCATCCTAAACCCCATAAACTCAAGCTTAAACAGACCTCCTGTTCGACTCGAGTACTTATCAGTGACGAGCCAGTTTTTCACGTCTTTGTCGTACTCGTCAAGCAGTTCAGGGCGAACAACATCACGTAACTCTTCTCCAGAGATGGCAAAATAGGCACTGTCCGTATCCATGTAAATATATTCAAAGTCTCGACGATCCACGTACTTATCCAAAAAATCGTAGTAAATTTCCAACATACGAAGCTTGGCCAGCTGGTACACCGCAATACCGCACTGATACGCTCTGTCGATATGCACCTTTTTCTTTCCTTCTCGGATCTCGTAGGAATCACCTATCTCTTCAAGATCTTCATGATACGGCGATCTCATCGCTGCATCGACCTTCTTTTCATCTCTGGTAAACGTAGTATTAGCGTGCCTCGCTTGGTCCTCGATCGTTTTTCCATGGAACGAGTTCCCTTTCTGTTTGGCTGTATCTCCCACAATACGCTTGTCTGGGTTCTTATCTGCTTATCGTCGTGCATCGGCAATTTCTTCCGGAAACCATGCAAATGGCTTACCTCGTTCATACTCGATGAACTGGTAAAATGCTGTCACCTGCAGGCCGTGGTCGAGGTACCACTTTAGCACCGGAGTGTACAACAAGATCTTTTTAGCTTTCATCAACCCTAGAAGCTTACGCGTACCTCGAACACGCTTTCGCCCTGTTGCTTTTAGGTACTTGTGCATGTGCTCAGGGATTTGATCGTCGGGTATCTCTTTCACAACAAACAGTGGAGCCATCTCACTGAATTTGTCATACAGCTCCTTCGGCACTTCGATGTCGACCTGCGCAAAACCGAATAAGCTGTCGCTCTGCACCCCTTCTACCAACAGTCTGATCTCGTGCTCAGCCGTGGGTGATTTGATCTTGATCAGCCTCTCCCTCCCACAAGGAAAGTAAAATATCAACGTACTCGGGTACAGCATGTTCGCGTCATATCCAAGAATGGTTTTGCACTTTTTAGCGTCCTCGTATACGTGAGATCTGATACCCGTCACGTCTCTCTCGTGATACCTACAGAACACGATGGCAGGCCCTCCCACCATGCCCGTTTGAAGCAGTTCATACGCCTCATTCTTCGTGCACTCAGTGCAAGCTTTTTGCACCTTTTTGCACGCCTTGCAAGACCGCTGGTAGCAGTCTACCTTACACTTGTGCTTGCATGGTTCTCCTGGTGCGTATAGCTCTAGCTTTGGATTCAATCGTAGAGACTTGTTCAAGACGTAGCGCATCGATACGCCTGGAATGCTTACCGCGTCTTTCAAAATGTCTATCTCGTCGTCGTAGTACTGCCGCCTTGTCTTGTCCACGGCTTCGATGAAAGGTTCCACGTCGGCTAAATTGTACTCACGCAACCAGTCCATCATGGTGACGCAGCCTCGCTTGTAAAACTCTGCACGGAATGTTTCGTACTCATCAAGAGAGAGGGTGTTTTTACCAATAAGACTGCTATAAAAGTGTTCGTGCGCCACGGGTCCGACGTGGGTTAGCTTGTCATAGCTCGTCAGCCACTCGTATGGGAACACCAGCTTTTTGAGCTTGCAATCCAGAGACTTGCACCATCGGTCGTAGCTCAGACCAGGAGCTATAAAATTTTTGATATCGAGAAATTTGAACCTCGAGGTCGTGAGGAACATGTAGTCGTTGTCTTTCTTCGCCACGTTGATCTTTTCGCTATCGTCTCTGACAATTTGATCGATAAAGTACCGCTTGATCATGTTCAGGTCATACTTGCCACTGTTGAAGCCGATCACGGCCACTTGGTTTACCCACTCGTTCCATGCCTTCTGAGTCTTGTCTGGAAGCATGTCAAAATCATCGGGTCTCGGGTACATTCTCTCCACATCTTTCACGATGATGGCGTGTCTCTTTTCGAGCTGCTCCACAAATCGTTCAACCAAGGTCTTGGGATCATCGTGCTCCAGGAACGTTGGATCCCAGTTCAGGCTATCGTGAATGGCGACGCTGACCGGTACATGCTCCGAGATGTATGTTAGATCGGATGTTTGCCGCTGATTCAGAGGGAGCATGAGGGCCTCGAAATCAAACACGATGTAGTGAGGGTAGGGTCAAAATTTTTTCTTGAAGTACCTCTTGGCTTTGGGTGGGCTCTCACACTCCCACACTGTCACGAGATTGTAGCCAAGTTTTCGGATGCCTTCCTCCTTAGACTTGGTGGTCGTATATCGATATTTATTCGTGTTTGTTCCTTGGCAGGGGCATCCGTGCCACTTGCAGCCGTGGTACTCATAGACTGTCCTGGTCTGAGGTTCATAGCCGTCTACAAGGTAGACCTCATTTTCTTTCTCCCCGTAGCGAATCACGCGTTCTCTTCCATGCCCACAGAGTGCGTGATGGATGTGTCTTCCAGTTTCCCTCGACATGTGCTCGAGCCATTTACAGGCGTCATAGCTGAAGCCCTCACCGTAAAAGACCTTCTCTGACTTGCTAGGCATGCGCTTGACCTTCTCGTCCTTGCAGATGATAGTCGGCTTTTTTCCCTCGCACTCGTTTTTTTTTGTGTCTTGTTAGGTTTTCAGCTCTGTTGAGTCGCTGTTTGCAGGCTTTGCATTCCCAGTGTTGTGTTAAAACATCTATCTTTTTAATGTAAAAACAGTGCCCTTCCAGCATGCCGAGGTTGATCGTGTCTAAATCTTTTTTGTGTTGATTCTGACCGTACACGAGTCTCCAGGGTGCCTTTTCAGAGTTGGTCCTGGGCTCAAAGACTCTGATGTTAATCTTGAAACGCTTCGCTATCCCCTCGAAGTCAACGAGCTTCGTTGCACGTACTTCTTCCCTCTTTAGTTTGGGGTTCTCGTAGTACTCGCGTGCTAGTGCGAGGGCTGGTCTCGTGACACGTTTCTCGCGCTGCTCTCTTTCTCCACGGTAGTGTACGGCAAGACATCTCCAGACACACAAATTGTCGGTTCTCTCATCCTCCTTGTCAAAGCTGTAGATGCACCTCTTTTTTCGCAACCAGTCTGGTAAGGGTCCACAGCCTAACAAGGGCTCCCTTGTGGAGATGATCTTGATTTGCACATGCTGGAAGACTATTTTCCCTTCGTACGATCCTATGGTCTCGATTGTTCTTTCTGGTGGTAAGTACGCCTTCCCCCAAAACTCGTTATCTCCTAGATCTAATCGCTGCATTTCACATTTTTCGATAAAGGCTTCGATGTCAGCTAGGCTCGTAAGCGATCCTTCGCTTCCTTTGGTCTTGTGATACGGAGCCGTGCCACCTCCTGCTTCGTAGATGGTGCAAGCAAAACTGTAGACTACCTTAACCCTCATGTCTATGTAGGGTGTAATTTTTCACATGATGGCCTCCGACAGTGGTTGATTAAGGTTCTTGTTGAACCGCCATGTCTTGACACGATTTCCGTCTTCCAACATCTGTGTGTCATTCTCATCAAATAATTGCTGAATGTCTTCGACGCCTTCGGATCGGTTTTTCTCTTGTGGGAACGTGTGCTTTATGTCTTCGACTCCTCTGTATTCATCTTGTATGTCTCCAGCATCGTAAAAGTCCTCTCGCGCTTCTCTCTCCATTTCGTCGTGCAGCGTCGTCCTTCCCTTGCCCTGTTACAATAAGAAGTAACAGTGTCTCGTACACTCTTCAGGCGATCGGCAAGAGCGTCGCGAGTTGCTGCTACTGGCGCTGAGACAGCGCTATATAATTTACTGATTGCATTTCTGAAGTAATTCATTTCTCTTTATTATAAGTACATTCAGACTTCAACTAACAACGGTCGCAATTTGAGTAGGGAATTTCCCTATTCAAACAGATTTGCGCATGCGCGTTTGTCAGCTGAGGCATGATGAAATCACAGATTTTTTAGGGGTCTAAAAGCAGCGTTTTTTAATAGGGGTTTGACCGTCGAAAACCTAAACCGTACTTTAATTACCTCCCTACTCTAGCTGGTATATTTAGAAACAATAATAGATCTTTCGCTACATTGTGATGGCCACGCTTCGATGATCACTCTGTTTTATTAAAAATAATGCGCAAGTTAAAGATTAAAACAGCAAAAGTGCTATTAGCTGATTAAGACAATGAAAATATTTTTATTTTTAACTGTGGAACACAGTTTCTGAAATAGCCGGCGTTTGTCGTCCTAGCTGAAGCAACTTTCTTCATCATTTCGGTCTACGGTCTACAGCGCTACTGGCGTAGACGGTTCGGGTGCAAAGTATGGCGCCAGCGATTTCCATGAAGGCGCAAGGTAGCTGCATTTTCAATTTTAATTGGGTCTATCGGTAGCCTTTTTTCATATTCTAACTTAATTGGCTGTAGTGCGTAGCATAGCGACTTTGTCGCTGTACTTTACTACATGTGGGAGCCAGATTGTTGAATTTGTACCCGAAGCGCTTTGTCTATCTCTGTGTTGCATGCATTGTGAGTTAATTTACTGTTTTTTCAGTATCGCTTGCCTTTTTTTTGAAATTTACATACGGTCCAACTTTATCCAGCCATTTTCAACTCTGTTTCAATACGTAAAGAACTACATATAGGTACTCAACGTATATTTGAAATAATAATGAAATGAATCCTTCAAGTGCTGCCAAATCTTATTCGTCCTTTCACCAAAGGGACAAAAAATTTGGAAACACACGAGGAAGTCAATGCTCATGTATATCTTTGTTTGGGATATGCTTTTCCTCATTTAAACCAGTTAGTCGGTGGACAATAAATGACTTAGAATACACATTGGAAAAAGGTGATGCCTTGTTTAAATCTCAAAATACAAGAATGTTTTTGTCTGCAACAGAACTTCCTAGGTCTATTATCATACAGAATTTGACTGTGCCACTTTCTTTTGCTGCTGATTGTTTTGGATTTCTCCATAGTGGTTCAAATGCTCATTCTGAACTTATCCACAATTTACGGAAATGCAATGATTTTACTGGTATAATTATATTTATAAGTGGATATTTATTTTCATTTATACCTGATAAACGTCACTACTATTTGATAGACTCTCATGCCCAATTTTATATCTGCTGCTGAGAAAAGCAAAATAGTTGCAAATCACAAGTCTGAAGGTCAAGCTTTGAGGAAACGTACATCTAGTGCTAAAAACAAAGCCAATGAACGGCAACGACATCAACATGCAACTGTGAAGTTGAATCCCACTTCCAGTTCAAATTTCTCTGCATCATGTTCAAAGGTTAATGTTGAAACTGGGGCTTTGGTATTAAGATAACCCAAAAATGTTAAGAAACAGAGAAGTCTGAAGCAGAAGGCTATATCTTCTGAAAGTTGTGTTAGGAACTTTCATAAAAAAATACAACTAGGGCCCGTTCACATCTGTGTGATATGCAATAGATGTTTGTACCGAAGGTCTGTAAAAGTTTATAATGACAGCCACAATCTTCACCTCAAAAAATAAATACTAACGTAGTCAGTTCTGATGGTAAAAAGTACATATGTATGACATGTGCTTTGAAGATAGCAAAAAATAAAATTCCTTGTCAGGTAGTTTTCAACAAGTTGGCAATTGTTGAAAGCCCTGAGTAATTGTCTCGGTTAAACAAATTAGAAACAACTTTGATTTGCAAACGACAGCTTTTCAAAAAAGTTGTTATCATTTCAAAAGGTCAGATGCCAATTCATGTAATTCTCTACCTCGTCCTTCTAGTAATTCCGGCTTATATCTTATCAAGCTAAAGAAGAAACGTATTTTCAATGGTCATTTTTATTTTGAGGCTGTTTCACCGGAGTGTGTTAAAGAGGCTTTGTTATATTTAAAAATTAACAATAATCTTTACATTGAAATAAACTTGGATAATACTTCAATGGACTCCATACCTATTGAAGTTGAAAGTGATTCTAGTGATTCTGAAACCGATACAGTGACTGAAAATACACGTCAAGCAGCCTCGGAAGTGTTTGTTGTACCTTCTGAAATGAATAGTGAGCTATTAGAAATTGCACCAGGTGAGGGGAAAATTCCAACAAGCATTTTACTTGACAATTTCTACGAGGAATTAGCTTTTACCAACCTTTTGCCACAGGGTCGCTATGGGTACAATGTTGAAAGAGATGTAAAGTTAACCCCAGCAAAGTATTTTAATCAATGCTTACTAAATTATAAGCAAATATTTGCAGCCAATTCAGACTACATTTTTTGTGCAATTTGTACTGCAGCAGTTTGGCTTGTCTAGTCAAATAAATATTGCCATGAAAAAGACATTAAGTAATGTGACTGCTGGAATGCTGTCTTCAAACCTTAGTCAAACAGTTCATCAATGATTGCATCTGACTTAGCATTCATGGTTGTCCTACATTTTTTCTTACACTTTCTGCTGCTGATCTTCATTGGAATGAACTCATTACCATCGTTACGAAGATGCAAAATAGACCTATGTCAGAGGAACAAATTGAAAAATTATTTTACATGGAACGCTGTAATATTCTCAACAGCAATCCAGTTTTTGTCGCTAGGCACTTCCAGTATCGTATGGAAACTTTATTTGCTGAGGTGGCCTTTGTCTGTGATGCTATTGGAAAAATAAAGAATTACGCCATTAGAGTTCAATTTCAGTTTCGGGGTGTTGCACATATACACTCTCTTATTTGGATATTGAATTCCCCTCAACTAACCAAATCAACTATTCCTGAGTTCACATCTTTTATTGATTCTGTAATCAAACCTCAAATCCAAAATGAAGACCACGATGAGGACTTACATCATTTAGTGAAAACATGTCAAATACACAAGCATAGTAGGTCATGTCAGAAGTATAAAAATAAGAAGTGTCATTATAACTTTGGCCGCTTTTTCACAGAACGAACTATAATTGCGCAACCGTTAGCAGATGGTATGAGTATTGAAGCCAAGATTGAAGTTATTGCACATCGAAATTCAATTCTTTCAAAGGTGAAAATGTTCATTGATGAATACTTAGACCCCAATAAATCCACCTTTGTGACAGAACCATCTCTGAAATACTCGATTTACTCGATATTGATTGTGACGAGTACTATGAAGCTTTAGCTATTTCATCTGGCCCTGATTATGAAATACACTACCAAAGAAACCCTGATTCATGCTTTGTGAACAATTACAATCCTATTATACTTAAAGCTTGGAGGGCTAACATGGATCTGCAACCAGTATTCAATTATTATAAGGCTGCTTGTTACATGACAGCATATTTTTCCAAGTCTGAAACAGACTCATCTCAAGCTTTTAAGCAAGCAGCGAAAGAGGCTAATTTACTAAATTTGAGTGTAACACAGTCAATGTACAAAATAGCTTCTGCTTTTGCTACCTCACGTCAAGTATCTATTCAAGAAGCTGTTTACTATAGCCTACCAGAGGTTTGGTTTCGTAGGTGTTTCCCTAAAGTTATGTACATAAATAGTAATATTCCATCAGAACGAATACGATCTGCAAATCAGCTGAACAAATAGATGAGCTTGATCCTGATAGCACTGATGTATTTGAGCGTAATATTGTTGATAGGTACATGGATAGGCCTGATACTAAATCTAAAAAAGGTGCCTATTCTGTAGTAGATAATATGTGTCTTGCAATATTTGCTTCGTATTACTATGTTGATTACAGTATGGAGACTAACGATTCAAAATTAGAATTAATAACAGACGATGTAAGTTCTGTTCATCATGAGGTTCATGGCTTTCCGAAAACTCTATACTAAGAACTATACTGACAGAATGAAACGCCACTCCGTGCAACAAGTTTTAAAATATCACATTCCAAATAAAGACTTGCATCCTGAAAAATATACTCATTATCTGCTTTTTTTATTTTATCCCTTTCGTGATGAAACGGATCTATTGATCAATGCTAGTTATTGTCAGAAAGTGCAGTCAGACAATGTTATGGACATTATTAGAAGAAACCGTGAAGAATTTGAACCTTATGCTGAACAATTAAATGCTGCATTTGTTCGGCTTATTATTATAACAGATCAAAACAGCCACTTTGATGATTCGGAACAGACATCCCCAGAATACAATGGTGAACATGAAGATGAATATGATAAGCAACAGCCAGTGCTTTTCGTTTGTTGCAGTCAAACTTCAATTATTTTGCCAGCAGATCATGAAATTAGCAGTATGATTCATAGTTTAAATAAACAACAACGAGACATTTTTAACATGGTCTATACCTGGGGTAAGAACTCTATTAAATATGCTTATAGCAAAAGCGAGAAAGTAATCAAACCATTGAATATCTTCATAAACGGAGGAGCTGGCGTTGCAAAATCATATTTTATCAATACTATCTATTTATCTGTTTCTAAGTGCCTCTGTTTTCATAGTGGTGCTCCTGAAAAATCCGAAGTTTCGAAAATTGCTCCTACTGGCATAGCAGCGATCGATATTGATGGAACAACCATGAATACCGCATTAGGGATTCCTTTTCAAGCCACCACTCCAGACATAAATAAACTTAGTGATCAGTTAAAATGCAAGTTACGAGAAAAATATTCAGAACTACGTCTTATCATAATCGATGAAATATCCATGGTATCTAATAATAGGCTATATCATATTCACAGGCGTTTGTGTGATATATTTGGTGTAGCACTTGACAAATTGTTTGCTGGTGTGTCTGTTGTCGTTGTTGGTGATTTATATCAATTACCACCTATTCGGCAAGAATGACTTACTCAACTTTTATCACCTCTATGCGTCAGCAAGGCGATGACCGGTTTGTGAATATATTGAATAATGTAAGAATTGGATGAAGAATTTGGCTGAAGATGATCTAGCATTGCTGAAAAAGCGACAGAAAGATGAATGTGAGCTGCCATCAGACACTGTGTTCATTTATGCTGAAAATTCCCTGAAAGATGATTTAAATGCTTCTAAGCTTACTGAAATATCACATTCCGAAATTCGAATACCTGCTATTGATAAAATTGCTGAAATTAATCAAAGTCAAACTGGTGGTCTTGCACAATGTTTAGTCATAAAAAAGATGCCAAAGTGATGTTAACGAATAATATCGACATAGGTGATCGTTTGATTGATGGTCAATTGGGTAAAATTTACAGGGCTTGACTCTTCCTATTGCTGTAATATTATTGGAATTAAAACGGCAACGTCAATTTAACCATGGTCAAAATTATGTTGCCTTGAGCCGAGTAAGAAGTCTCGAGAATCTTTTTATTGCTGGTGAAGTAACTCCAGAAGCTGTCACTTGCAATCAAAATGTGTCTTTGGAGTATATTAGACTAAGATCTGAAGCAGCTGTAGCGAATAGATGTTTCCCTCCTGTTTCCATAACTCTAGCTAATATTAGATCATTTACTAAACATGCACCAGATTTAGTGGAGCATTCTATTTTAATGCAATCCAATGTTATTTGCTAAACAGAAACTTAATTGTTGCCTGAATACAACACTTATGAATTCCAAGGATTACTTCCTTCATATAACCTATCTTTCAATAATCATCAGGACAAGTACAAGAGCATACTCATTATGAATAATCGTTTAACTTCAATGGAAGCACTTGAAAACTATGATGCGATATCTTTTGCAGAAATCAAATTTGAAAATTCTGCCCAATGCAACACTATAAAAATGCTGCTTCTTTACAAAAGTCATGGAGTCTCAACAGACAAATTTGCTGAACTATTATCATATTTAATTCTTTCTAAGTCACCACATGTCATTCTTGGTGACTTCAATCTTAATTACTTAGATCAACCAGTCAACATTATGATTTCAATGATTGAGTAATGTGGCTACATGCAACTTGTACACGACCCAACTCATAAATCTGGCATTGTCATTGATCATGTCTATGTCATGAAAGATTATTTTAGTAATCCTGTCATCAACATTATGCCATTATACTATTCTGACCACGATGCTGTTTTGGTTTCCTTGTTGTGAATTCTTTACTTTAATTTCATTTTTTCTGACTTTAGAATTCCAAACATTCACCTGACTATTTGATGGATTCTGAAATATCTAACTGTACTAAACCTTGTATTAGCATTAAACAGTTGGGAAATGCACACCTTGTGCAGAGTCACACTCACGCACAAGATGGATCATGGAGCCTGTTCATGTACTTTACAGATTGTTTAATAACCATGTTTTCAAAGCTCCTCACATTGTACTACTCTGATGATTATGTGCATTTTTATTATAATTCAATCTCTTTTTAGGTCACCGGTTGTTTTCATTTTGTTTATAATTATTTTATTATATTATATTTTATTTTTCAGCTTCGCGTTATGTCTACTAACAAAAGTTACACTCCCAGGAAAGGAAACGGTAAGTGCATTTTCTTCAAAATTCCATTGCAAATAAATTTTGTTAATTCAATTGTATCAAACGACTCCTTATCTTTTACAGCTCCTCCTGGAGTTTTGGTTCGGTACATTTCGAATGTGTCACCTATTAAATGCTCTAGTGACAAAAAAAGAAAGTATTTCGATTTTATGTTGGCGACTAAAAATTGTGAACAGAGGACAGTTTGTTTTTCTCCAAAAAAACATAAATTTGTTAATGAAATTTCTTCACATAATTCTGGTTTGAACTTCGATCGTGGAAAGAAGTTTGCAAAACGAAGTGTTGATAACTGATTACACATCTGTCAAGAAGAAAAAGCTTGAATTTGACCCTCCAAAGCACGAATTAACCCTCGCAACAATATCTGAAGTCATGAATGAATATCCATTGTTTGACATTGTTAATGTTAAAGGGATTGTCACGAAAGTTGGAGATATGGAGCACGTGGAGAAAGATGGCAAAAACCTCTTCTTTATGAAAGTGGTTTTGCAGGACCAAACGGATAGCATCCAAGTGACATTGTTTGGTGGACCTCATAACGTCGAACTTGAAAAGTGTTATGTCATAACGAAATTACGCATTTCAAAATACATGTCAACCAGACTTCTAAAAACAACTGAGTCTTCCACTGTTGCGGAAAACACCGATGACAGCATTGAGCTTCATCATGAGGATTTCAACGATTAAAACGTTTTTTGCAACAATTGTTAGCGTTGATATGAAATCATTGTCAGTGAAACTGTGCTGTAGTGCTTGCAAAGGGGACGAACTTACCATTGAAGATGACTTCGCCATGTGCAATTCTTTTCAACATATGTTCTGTGCAGATGGTTGCATCCAAGTATCAAATGTAGCCTTTACAGTAGTAGATAGTGACCATATCAAACGCAACATGAACGCATCATACGGCACATTGAAGAAGTGCTTTGCCATACCCTTGACAAAAAAAGTGGCACTTGTCCAAAGCATGCTGCGTGCTAAAGTCAAAATAACGTGTGATGCATCAAATCTTTGTGTCGAAAATATCTCACTTGCTGACAGAAACGAAAGAAGTGAATCAGAATTAGTTGAAAGTGACGAAACCAAGAAGAATAATGCTTCACTTGCAGCTGATGATATCAGCCAAACCGAAGAAGATGCCCTCTCGATAGACATGAATCTGGTTGTTCATTTTTGTACTATTCGTAAGCAGTTTGTTCTATTTTTGAACGATTTATAGCGCTGAAGTTTGTTATGCCCATATTTTAGTGACATCAACTCGCGCATCGATTTTTAAATTGTTGCCTTTTGGTAATTTTGTTATTATTTTTTGGCATTTGTTCGACTTTGTGTGACTTTCGATTTTGTTCCATTTCTGAACTTGCTATGGTTGCATATATTTTTAAAATTCTTTCTATGGTTGCATATATCGATTTCATTTATTGAAGGCAGGTTATCATATCTCAGGATTTTTGTAATATTCTAAACCAGAACGACTCCATTTTACCGTACACGCTGTTTTTGCCCATGAAGTTTTGTATTCAGTTCATATAGAGCGTACGAGTGTTTTTGTTTCCTTTTGTAATTCTTTTTTTTCGAAAAAAAAAACGAAACATAGTTTTCTTTCTCTTATGTGTTTCACAGTTCTTAAACCACCCGGTTTTCTTGTTATTACTTAACTTTGTAAATGCGTGTACCCTTAGGGCCATTTGATTTGCAATTTAATTGAAAATTGAAAATTAGAAATGATGGCTAATTTTGATTAATTAAGGAACGTCTAAATCCCAAAATCTAATAAAATAACTGCTATAACGACACACAATTAACTATATTGCATAAATAAATATCCATATTCCTTCCTAGCAACATTTTTACAAAGTTTTTATGGCTGTGTGGTGGGAAAAAAGAAAGTTTGAAATGTAGTTACAAATAAACATTAAAAATAAGATCTTTAACTCCATTTAACCAAGAATATTTTACATACAATCGTAGTGCCAGCATTTTATAACCTTCGTTACTACTTCTTCGAACTTTATAAACATGTGTCACAGCCAATAATAATATTTTTTTCGTAATTTGGTTCGCATTTTCACAACATATATCCAACTTCGAACAATGAACTTTGTTGTGATGAGATGGCGCCAAATTTGATAAATACACAGACCGGAAACTTTCAACAACAAATCGAACGTGCAATATGGCGGTTTCAGCTTTGTTTACAAATCTTTATTTTCTTTATCTTTACTCATGAATTACTAAGTTTAGTAATGAAAATAAAAATATTTTCGTCGTGTTATTCAACTAATAGCATATTTTCTATTTTGATCTTTAACTTTTGTATTATTTTTTAAAAAACAGTGTGATCATCGAAGAGTGGCCATCACTGTTGCGAAAGATCTAATATTGTTTCTGTAAATAACCACACCAGTTTGGCAAATGTGTAAAAATATTGAGCCATAAAATGAATGCTACAGCATTCAAGGATAAAAGTAAAAACTGGTATTTTGTAATAAACTTCTAATGAAGAGATTTTCTGGGTATAATGTGAGTATAATAACGTGTTGTTGTGCTGCAAAGTTTTAAGCCACAAATTTACCTTTTTTAACCAATTCAATTTCAATTTTCAAAGTAATTTGAAAATCAAAAATTAAAATTTTTTAATGATTTTTGAATTTCAATTTACTTTGAAAATTGAGAATTAAAAATTTAAAACTCAAATTCAAATTTTGCTTTTCAATTTTACGTTTCATTATGCACGCGACGCATCGGTTAAACGTCAAACCAGTCTCCTCCCCGGGCGTCCTGGGTTCTTGTATTCGGACATGGTCATTGTAAAGAAACTAAGAATCTCTAAGGCGAGATTCATATCAAACCTGTCCTTCTAGATCAGACTTTATTACATCCGAATGTTAATCGGAAATTTAAAATATTATACCAATAATAGACCGTCATATATTGTGTTCGATAATGGATTGTCGATGAATGTAAACAAATGTTCTATTGCAGCTGTCCGGAAATTCAAAAAGTCGCAGCCTCATCTAGACATCATTAAACTTTTAGATGAGGTTATTATACCGTATGTCAAATCAGTACGTAAACGGCTTTACCTGGATACTGATCACTCAGCCACCCTTCTTCTTGATGTTGGCAAGTTTCGTTACATACAATGGCGAAGATGATAGTGCGGAAGAGGAGTAGTCTGTGGAGAACGATCCATGTAGAAATATTTTCGATATTTTCAGTGGCGATATTTGATCTTACATTTGTTACAGCTTAGTATTCCTTTTTTGATATTTTGATTAAAAATAGAGAGATGGTATTCCATAAATCAGATGTTTTTCATACACTAAGGTTGGGTTTTACCCGACGTTTGATTGACCAAATTTCTTGCATCCGCAAAAATTTATTCCGCAAAATCTTTTTTGAGGTCGCTATCCGCAAAAGTTTATTCCGCAAAATATGCCATTTTTGGGTCACTCATCCGCAAAAATAAATTCCGCACAAATTTCTTCTGCAAATAATTTCTTCCCTTAAAGGAGAGGCGAACAGCCGTGGCACGGCTGCTGATTGAAAATTCATGATGCCTGAGATAATTTCAAAGACCAGATCCGCTGTTCTGGAATATCCCGTAAAATCTTGACAATCGTTTAGCTTTTGTATTATTTAGTTAGCATCAAATGGTTTTGCTAAAAGATTTGCTGTTTTTATATTAAGGGGGTTATAAATTAAAGCTGTTTCGTTAAAAAAGGTGAATTTGTGGCTTAAAACTTTGCAGCACAACAACACGTTATTATACTCACATTATACCCAGAAAATCTCTTCATTAGAAGTTTATTACAAAATACCAGTTTTTACTTTTATCCTTGAATGCTGAAGCATTCATTTTATGGCTCAATATTTTTACACATTTGCCAAACTGGTGTGGTTATTTACAGAAACAATATTAGATCTTTCGCAACAGTGATGGCCACGCTTCGATGATCACACTGTTTTTTAAAAAATAATACAAAAGTTAAAGATCAAAATAGAAAATATGCTATTAGTTGAATAACACGACGAAAATATTTTTATTTTCATTACTAAATTTAGTAATTCATGAGTAAAGATAAAGAAAATAAAGATTTGTAAACAAAGCTGAAACCGCCATATTGCACGTTCGATTTGTTGTTGAAAGTTTCCGGTCTGTGTATTTATCAAATTTGGCGCCATCTCATCACAACAAAGTTCATTGTTCGAAGTTGGATATATGTTGTGAAAATGCAAACCAAATTACGAAAAAAATATTATTATTATTGGCTGTGACACATGTTTATAAAGTTCGAAGAAGTAGTAACGAAGGTTATAAAATTTTGGCACTACGATTGTATGTTAAATATTCTTGGTTAAATGGAGTTAAAGATCTTATTTTTAATGTTTATTTGTAACTACATTTCAAACTTTCTTTTTTCCCACCACACAGCCATAAAAACTTTGTAAAAATGTTGCTAGGAAGGAATATGGATATTTATTTATGCAATATAGTTATTTGTGTGTCGTTATAGCATTTATTTTATTAGATTTTGGGATTTAGACGTTCCTTAATTTTTACTACCTCGCTTAAAATGTATTTTGTGGCTGCCACAAAAAAGTTTTCTGTTCGCCTCTCCTTTCAATGTTTTTATTTGTTTTTTCTGTTTTAAAAGCCCCACGGGGTCGTTATAGATAGAGTAATTTAATTCTACCCCCGGCTTACAATGTGCGCGCCATACCTCACGGAAACAAGTTGTTTATCAACTGAAAAAGGAAACCGAAGCGAAGAAGGTTGTCTCTTTTTCAAAGTAATCCTGAAAAAGTTATTTCAAACAAGGCATGCCAATGCTTACTTATCAAAGGCCAGCTTAAAGCTCATTTTTGTGTTCTGGGACCGAGGTTGCTTCCTTTTATAGAAAATGTATCGAATTCGAATATGAATGTAATTCGAATCTGAAATGTAAAAAAACGAACGTTGGCGAACGAAGTTAGTGTTGTTAGTTAGAAATATTTCTAACGAACGATGATTTAAAATCACAAAGAGAACTGATTGGACATGTATCAAGCAATTGTAGCTATACGTTTTCAATTTGTTCTCTTTGGGATGAAGCGAAGTTTAGTAATCGAAGTAAAAAACTGATTGAACTTTTATCCAGAGAACGCTAGCAAGCTACCTACTGAGAAAGTGAAAGGAAAGCAGGTGTGTTGTTTAGGTTATCTGGTAGAGAAATGGATTTGGGTGTATAACGATTTTTTAGCCGTTTTAACTTTCAGAGCTAAATTTTTTGTTGTGTCTTGAGCCAGAAAATATTTTATTTATCGTAAGAATATACTCTGAACAATGGGTCAGAAGTTAAGAATATGTCCAACGTTGATTTTTTGTTTTAAATATAAAAAGAATTTGTCAATAGCTATAGCAAAATATTGCAAGCTATATTTTATTAAGGCATTATAAATTTTCAGGCCATAGCCATGCTAAGAATATATTGAGAATAACGAGGATAGATTTTGTCAAGAAAATTAAGAACATTGAGGCTGAAATGCAAAACACTATTATAAAATACAACGCGTATATCCTAGAGAAAAATAATGTAAAAAGTAATTTTTCCGTTGGTACTGTTTTTTAACGCTACAAAGTGGGCGGTGCAGTGTTGATGTCGTTATAAAAAACCTCAATGTAAACAAACTTAAAAACTGTAAGAAAACTAAATCAATGTTTATATCTGTTACGACGTTACGATCGTTTGAAATATGTTTGATTCTTAAATTCGAAAACACTGCATTTTTATCATGCACAGCATGTTTCAAAATAATTGATTTTCATAAATTTGGGTCTGTACGGAAAACTGTTCTTTTAATATTTTGGATTGAATTGTTACGGTAGATATATAATGTACCGAGTATAAAAAGTTAATGTTGTTATCAGAAATATATAAAGAAGAAAACGTACGATTATATAAAGTCACAAAGAGAACTGATTGGAATTTGATTGCATTTTTTAGTTTAATTTTTTTTTATTTCTATTTTTCTTTTGTTGCAACTGCTTATATTTTTAAAAGTTTTATTTCAGCGGGTATAAATATAGAATAATGCAGATTATGAGCAACCTCAACCCCAAGGCTTTTTGCTGTCCCGTTATGAAAAAGAGTCAAGGAGCCTGGTGGTTGAGGTTGGATTGTGAGTTTTAATGTTTGTGTTTGGTATCCCTTACATGGATTCAATGAGAGATTCAGTGGATTCTTCCACGGGAATTCGGCTAGTGTTAAGATAAATATACAATCACGTTTTTAGCCAAATACAAATCTTGAACACATCAACCTTAAGATTTTAGCTACGAACGTAGATTTTGAGGAATCATCCTCTAAAGTCACCTGCCTAGCTAGCCATATTATTCAGTTGGATATAAGAGCTGTTTATCCTGGTCAACATATATCTTTTTCTGTTATTTTCACCAATCTGATTTTTACTAAGCCATAACTGTGGGCTGTGGCTATAGGTAGCTGTTAGCTACCTCTCACTAAAAGGTAAACGTAGTCAAATACAGTTGCCTGCAACAAAATTTTCAAATCTTTCTTATGTTAAAGGCAGTTTAAAATAAAAAGGAATCAATTTGTTATTCCTTCCTTTTTTTCATCGTGCATTCAACAATTAAATTGGTTTATTGATTGATGCTTTAATATAATATGTTTTCAAGTTCTAGATTTAGTTTCAATTAGTTTGAGCGAACGTGTTGTTTTGCTCTGGTGATCTACCAATATATAAGTGTTGATCTTATTAGTTTGTATTTTTTCTAAAAACAAGTTAACTTAATAATGATATCGTCGGTTGATTGCTACCGTTATTTCAAAGTATCTCTATCTTCCGCAGTCTGTATACCTGACTTTCGCTTTGCGTGTCATCCTCCGGTGTATTCGATGGTAAAGAAAGGTATATCTTCACATGTTCCATACTTATTCTATAAGAATCTGCATAGTGATTGAAGCTGTAAAAGTTAAAGAAATTCTCTTTTTGATCATAAGACGGCTTACCTTTGAGGATTATATTTTTATATATATCGCCTCTTCCTTTGCCTATTTCTTCCGCGATGAATTAAAAAATTATTCGCTTTTAGTTCCCACTACCGAAAATAAATTCTTCGTGTATTGTTTTTTGAACTTATCGCATTTTCACAAGTAAGAATCAAGCTTTAGAGTTCAATAAACAGATTTTACCTGAACAGTAATATCATCCAAGGTTGAACTTGACTCGCATGTCTGTTTTTTTTCACTAGCGACTTCTGTTGTGTTAACCATTAAGACAAGAACTTTGTCTTTAATCTCGTTGACAGATTGAAACATGCGATAAATCATCAATTTATTACCGTCATCACTGTCATCGTCACTTTTTCCATTATCATAGATAACCTGTCGTAAATAATTGTATGTTTTAATTAGCATGTTTTACCGGCCTTACAGAACATTAGTAACAATTGAAAATATAAGTCGTGTTAAGTACCGGAAAAACGGAGTCAACATGTTTACGGCAATGGGGTACGGGTCGGAACCTTCCGATAAGAAATGCGTGGTAAGAATAACAGTGCGAGCGGGCGTTTTATTCTATCCCTTTAAAAATAGCCGTATTCCGTCTGTCTGTTTGTGCGCGAGAAAAAGTCATGTCACGGGAACACGGAATGCGATAAATAAAGGATGGGCGAACCCGTGGATGGACTAGGCTCTATATTAATAGCCCTTGCCTGTCTGTTTGTGCATCAAAAGCCACTTGTGTTAACCACTGACGAAAAAAAAGCCCGCTAGCGCAGGGACAAGTAACCCGTCGGGGCCCCGCTAGCACCGGGACGAGTTCTCGGTAAAATAGGACCACATAGAAGCGAAATTTTAGGTAAATGACTAATGAGAAACTAAAGCTCTTTAGATCCCTTTGCATATGATCCCCAAAAAGCAGTCTGAAATTTGGCAAGAAGATCAAAGCAACTCACTGCTGGAAAAAGGACAATTTTTTAACTATTTTTATTGTTTTAGCTTTGTGATACTGCTATCTAAGAACACTATTTTTGTTTTAAGAAGCTTGCATTTATTTTTCTAAACTACTTTTCAGGCATTTTTCTGTTTGTTTACATATTTTTGTTTACGTAACAGACAAGTTATAACTAGCTTCCCAAAGGTTTTAAGTCGACGTCATCAACTCATCCGTTCAGAAACTCTTAGTATTTAGTGAGAATGATGTACCCTCAAAAATAAAGTTCTGCGGCGGTTTGATTTAGTTCAGCACTATATGTGTAATATGGGAGTGGCAAATTTAACACTTGTTTAGACATTGTTATTTCAAATTCATTGTTTTTTGAAGAAAAGCGTAAGTCAGTGTGAAGAGATTTTTCAGTCAGTTTTTATGAACATAAGTAATCCACGCGGAAATTAATCTGCGTCGGGTATAAAAAAAAAATATTCAATAGTGTTAAACAATCAATTTACTGTGAAATTTTAATAAGCCTAAAAAGGTAGAATCTCAATAAGACATTCACGGATGTTTTTGCTCCACAAGCAGGAATACTCATTAAAGTACTATACATAAAAGGTATTTCTGCCTCTAACCAAGTATGGTCTAACTGTTCTTCTGATTTCTCCTAAATTCTGTTATATCTGACTGATTTCTTTGCTGCTTACTGCGCAAGACGGATGGAACAAATGAGTTGTTGTTGCAAATGTAAATTTAATTTGACATATTGATGATAAGTTGTTTACATTACCGTACAGTTGATCGCACTTTTTTGTTTGTTTGTTTTTAATATAGGACTAAGGAACATAAGTTGCAAGTAATTCCGAATGTTCGGACTTGGGTACTACTTCTCTCTGCTGCAGAAATTATTTCCTTGCGTTTTACATTTCTGGTTAATTCTGCCAAGTTGCCTGTTAAACTGAACGTGCCTTTGGAAATGTTATTAAAATAAAATTTAGTGTGCAGCAAACGTTGATTATCGAAGATAACAAATCAATATATACTTTCCAATAGTGTGACTCTCCACAGTAAATGACAGGCTGTATTTCCCGTTAACAAAAATATTTTCCTCAAAAAATTATTTTCTTCAGAAAATTATTCTTATGCACAATGAGGGCAGAACAAATAAAGCCAACAGATTTAGCCTTACTTTCTACTTTGTATAAAATTGTAAAATGGGTGTTTCACTCTTGTGGCTGTTTCATAGATGTAATAACGAGATAGTTTATGCAGCGTCTGCATCTTGTTTCTATTGTTTTAAGGGTTTCATTTAGTTTGATTTATTTGATTTTTAGGTTAGCCATAATTTATGAGGTTATTTATTAGGTTAGCCATAATTTATTAATTTTTGTGTTATCTTCACCAATCTATCTTTTACTCCGCTGCACCTGGTGTTGTGGATGCTATTAGCTTCCTCTAGCTAAAACGTGAAAGTAGGCAGATGCAGTTGGCTTCAACAGAATTTTGAATTAATCTTTCTTACACTAATTGCAATACATATAAACTTCAACAAAAGTCAGAACTTTATGGATGAGACAACAGTGTCGATATTTTGTAACGACGGGCTTAAGGATGTGTTTTTATTTAAATCGAAGTTGCGATAAACTTTTTTGAACAAAGTATTAAGCCTATACGCATGTGCGACACGGTTTACCTTTAATAAGCGCTCAGCTCAGTGTCACGATTTATTTTTAAACTTTCACCGGGTAACAACGGGTTGTAAACTGTGTTTTTATTTCAGCTAAAGTTGTGAGGAGGTTATTTCTTGAAAAATATAGTACACCCGAAACACCATAATGTTAACACTTCACTCGATTTACAACATACTCCCTACCTTACTGAAGCGCTCAACCTAAATGTGTGACACAGTTTACGGTTCTCATCGGGCATTCAATGGCGGGTAACACAGTTACTTGTAGCTTAACCCGGCGTTTTAACACCGAGTTCCCCGACTAGTCACTATAACAATAGCCGTATTGTGTATTTGAAGTGGGTGTGCCACAGCTTTATATCGAACCAGCCGCAGTAGTTTATTACTTCCTTTTAACCGGCGGGAAAAAACAACACTGAAGCGGGAATAATGCACAACATTCAAAAATCTAAGGATCGGAGGACCCGTGCGATTAGGATGAACAAAATAGCCATACGAAAAATATGACGACGGGCGTAAATCTGAAAGTATGTATGTCGGCGAACCCATGGATGTTTCCAAGTGCTAACGACTAGTGTTGTATCAACCGGTATAAATTCGAAAAATACACAAATGGAGGTGTATAGAAATAACAGTGTTAAATTACTAAATGCGTTATAAACTTTATAACTGGCTATTAGTAGATAAGCCTTCCCTTTTTTCAAAAACCGTTCTGTTGAAGATGTTTAAAAAAAGAAGAACTACGATATTACCTGAGGTGAACATTTCGTATTCATAAAATTCTTCGCCTGACGTTTTTGCTTCCGTCCTAAATTTTCTTCAATTTTCAATAAATGTTTTGCTTGTTGCATAAATGCCGTAGCCTTAGCATTTTGGTATATTCGAGTGAAGGTTTGGGACATTAGGGCAATATATAGGTTTACGCAAACAACTGATGCAATTGCTAAATATGTTCCAACAAGTATTTGTGCCATGACTTTATCTTGCTTCATTATATCATCGCGCTCGTATTCATCGACAAGTGTCATTAAAAAGACTTGATAAACAATGTCATTAAAATATTCAAATTGAGTGTCTGGTCGTCCACCAAACAAAATCCAAAATGCACATACGTATGGAATAAAGAACTCAAAAAATAAGAATCCAAATTTCATTGTATCAGTAATCACGTGACCTAACATGGTTATAAAAGGACCAAGTGATTGATAGCACTGACAACTTCGCATAAACCTTAACCATAACATGATTAACAGGATTGGAAATGATTTATAATGGACACGATCAACAGTCTCGTTACTAGATGATGTAGCAATAATTCTGGTAAATACCACTAACGCCATGATAATGTTTGTCACCAGTTCGAAAATATTCCACCCATTCTTTAAATAAGAACGAGATGATGTACTGACCATTTTTATTTCAGAAGTAAGGTATCTTCTTTCCTCTGGCCATCTTGGATGACAATACTGCATATCACGATCAATCTCACGATTTCTCCATTCTTTAAATTTCTTTGATCGATTTTCACTGTTTCTGAATTCGAGAAACTGCTAAAGAACGAAGAGAAATTATAAAAACAAACTGTAATAACAAAATAACGTTGGAAGTCTTCTTAGGAAGACAACAGCTAAACAAGATTCAGAAGCTGCATAAACTTAACGATAAAAAGATTCAGACAAAGCTGGTGCGTTAATTCGAAATACTAGTTAATGATCCTTGTACTTGTAACGATGATAAAAAATATAATGCAAATTATGTATCTAAGTCACATATCTTTGCATACAATAGGAGTCGATGGGAGCTAAAAATTTGTCCATTCTAAATAGGGGTTTGCATGTAACAGGAAGCATTTTATTATTAAGACGCACAGTGTCATATGTTCATTTTGAATATGAAAGATCCACTGATGTTAGCCAACACCCTACACTATATTTGAAAGGATATGTTAAAGAGCCGGCATGACTCAGCATGACTCGGCCAGGTTTGAGCCTAAGACTTCAGCACTAGGAGCGAACGCTCTACCACTAGGCTACAAAAATCTTTGAGGCTCTAAATCAAAATCTAAATTTTAACTCTTTAGGAAAAAGTATTTTAATATAACCAAGAGTTAGTTTCGCATCTCTTCGGTATCTGCTTGCTCTTTTTTTCCGATGACGGTAAAACTGGAAGTTCAAGTAGCTCAGCAGACTTTCTTAATTAAATCAGTTTATCTTCCCTCTCCACCAAAAAAAGATATGCCTCAGGAAGATAAATATTTCTAAGTGCCTCTACAATCGATTTTATTAATTTTTTCTCAGTAAAAACCATAATTAAAACAAATTCCGTTAACTCCTGGCAACTCATACTTCCAAGGGATCAGGAAAAATAGTTCGACTTAAAGCGTGGTCCGTAGATGCTAAAAGTAGAAACCAGCAAACAACGGCAGTAACCAGCAGTATTTCGAAGTAACCACCAGAGAACCACCAGTATTTTGAAGTAACCATCAGAAAACCAGCTGTTTTTTTACACTGCTATCAGAGAACCAGCAGTTATTATCAATATACTCCAGAGAAGGCAGCAACGGCGGTCCCAGGGTGTTGTGATTTTATGCACAACACTTCATGACCTTTAAACTACCAAATATGATAAAAAAGGGCACCTAGTTCGCGATGAATAATCAACTTAAGTTAAATATTTTTTTCGCCTAAAGACAATAATGGGAACAAAAAATCAGAACCGAATCGAAAACATAAATTTAGTATAACAAAAGTAATGAAATTAGAACTATTAGCACACACTACATGTTTTAAAATGAGTAGATACCACGTTGTTTCTCCACAACCATTTATTAAGTCATTCAATTCATTCGTACTTCATTCGAAAAAGGGAATATAAATGGATCGAGCTTACTAATTTTCGAGTTATCCAGGTTTCGAGTTAAATTATTATAAGAAAGTATTAACGAAAGTTCAAGGGACCGAAAAAAACGATTCGAGATAATAAATGTTCGGTGTTGGAGTAACAGGAAGCTAATTGTATACAAGCCAACGCAATGCAACAAATTTTTCTGTATACACTAACTTAGATGTCCCAGTCGTCCGCAGATCCATTACGAGACTGGTAAATTCAAAATGGTTGTATTATCGATGAAAAGGTCTATTGCGTGTCATGCTACTCTCTGCATAAATTATACCTTACGAAGAGACAATTTTGTAAATTGAAAATTGGATACTTGGCATTTGATTAAATGTTGATGACAATCAATGTTATTAGGTTAGGAAAACATATTATTTCTCCTACATATTGTTTATTGTGTTCAAAAAATGTTTGAAGAAATTATACGCAAGTACAATTTCACACCTTTTGCATACCAATGTTATATTTTTAGTCAAAGAAAATATCTTTAACCCTATTCGGTCTGGTTTATCAAGCATATTAAGATCGAAAGGAGGTAATTTCACCGAATTTTTACATTCTGTTCAAAGTTTCTGACAGCCAAACAAAGGTTATTTAACATATTAACCGATTTTTACATACTTCGCACGGAAAAACGTCTAAAATTCCCGGAATACCGGATTTTTCCTGATCTCCGGGTAAAACCCAGAAAATCGAGAAATCGGATATATCAAGCGTATAAAATCTACAGAGTGATTTCCCTTGACAAAATTAAGACGTGTTGTAAATTTCAAGTTCTAAGGTTAATCATAACAACAGATATTATACTTTCCCGGTTTTAAGGATTTCATAGAGAATTTCAGGGGCAATTTCGAGTAATAGGCAATGTCCTTGAACTTAGTAATCATGGAGCATATGCGAAAGAGTTATAAAAAACGCCCGGCAGGGAGGGACCGAATAGGGTTAAGGCTGAAATGCACCACCAGTTTAAATGGAAGTTTTAAAACCTGACGGATGAGTTATAGGTCAAAACGGACAGTATACGAATGTTTGCTGATTTTTTACGGACGAGAATTTTTTGCCGATCACCTTTTTGCCGTTTTTTGTTCCTTGTTGCTAATTTTATCAGTTGTATGCGATTATTCTCAAAATTGACTAAACTTAATCTTTTTTATATGCCTATAACCATTTTTGTTGTTGTTTTTTTAATTTTAAAAAGAACCTTCAAAATCTAAACATTCTTTATCATTTTTGTCTGGAGATTGGTCGGCAAAAAGTGACTTAATTTAAAAAATTTAGTCGGCAAAAAGTGACTAAATTCAAAAATTTAGTCGGCAAAAAGTGACTAAATTCAAAAATTTAGTCGGCAAAAAATGACTAAATTTTGTCCAAGTGACTAATATACTTGCTGACTTTTTTTATTTTTGCCGACTAATTTTTTTGCCGACTTTTTTTTACCGATAAGGTACTGTGTTTCAAAGAATCGATGCATTTTGACCTGCCAAATTTTACGTAGCTATTAGTCATTTTAAAAGCTGGCGGCGTTCATCTTTGTCGTTTAAACAGATGATCTTTTTCTATTGAAATTTTGTGAATCTGTTGTTCTAAACGCTTGTTAAATTTTGTTATCATAATTTGATCGCCTGAGATAGAAGTTGTTAATTTTATGTCTTCGCATGAGCATGCCTTGCGTTGTCATGGTTATTGTATGGTTCATTTAATGTTATTAAATGCTCGTTATATGTATTTGTGTCATTAAGGAATTAATTTTTATATATGTATCAATTTTATGTTTGAAATAGGCAAGATTCTGATCCCTGTTTAACACGAATGCGTCCGTAAAAAAAATTTGCTAAAGTTAACAGATTGAAATGCCAGTGCAATTCATTTTTTATTTATATTAGAATAACCGTATACGTCTGTCCGTCTGTCACGCAAAATGGTACCGAGAGTAGCGACAAGCACGCTATGCGGTTTTAAAAAAGCGGGCAAACCCGTGGATTGTGCACGGGCCACCGACTAGTTCTTTCAAATTAATTTTAATATTTATCATGCGAAGTGAGGCATTTGCTGAGGTTTTTTTCGGTTAGCTTTCGGTAATATTTCAGAATTATGTAATTATTTATTTTTATAAATAAATAAATAAATAAATAAATAAATAAATAAATAAATAAATAAATAAATAAATAAATAAATAAATAAATAAATAAATAAATAAATAAATAAATAAATAAATAAATGGATGGATGGATGGATGGATGGATGGATGGATGGATGGATGGATGGATGGATGGATGGATGGATGGATGGATGGATGGATGGATGGATGGATGGATGGATCTGTTGATGGTTCTGTTTTACATTTTGTGTGAAAGGACCGTACCGACCGTGAACTTTTGTGACGAAGGACCGTATACAATGTTTCTTAAAATAAGGATCTGTGTTGATTTTAAATATACTTTTTGCTCACCGCTTTTTTGACATTCCAGTTTAGAATGTGTTGTAAAGGGCAGTATGGATCATCATATCAAAAAAAGTAATTTTAAGTTGTTCACCTGTTAGTTTTTACATTAAATTTTTGTGGGAGAGGTTGGTATGCAACCAAAAAAATGATTTTTATAGACTTAAATTTGATGTTTTTCAAACTATATGGTTTTTGTTATTTTTCTATAAGCTTTTAGGACTAAGACAATATTTAAAATGCGTAAAGAACTTATTTTTGTTGATTTATGTTAACTCTTGCAAGCCTGCTTTTTGACATTTGAGAATAAAATATTAAAGGTTTTCAACATAATAGCTTATAAAATATACATATTTAAGATGCGTTATTTCTGACGATGTTATTATCGGTGTTGAAATTGTTGAAACTGTTGTTACTGTCGGTTATGTGAGTGTTGGTGTTGTGAGAGTCGTTGCTGCAACTTTTTCTCAACTAAATTTAACACCTTGCACGATGCTTTTTTATTTTGTAAGATTTGTATGGAGGATTAAATGCCATTTGACCTTTGACATTTTAACCCTATTCGGTCCGGGGTTTTTCGAACATACTATGACCGGGGGGGGGCGGATTCCGCCCCCCCTCAATAACTTTTCATAAGGTTGTTCAAATTGAATCAAACTTGGCACACTTATAGTTCGTCATAAAAGGAACAAAATGGCGCCAATAAAAATTTGCTTGCGTCAGCACATTTTCTGTGACGTCATCAAAAGCTTGAAAATTGTTAAAAATGCCACTATCTGCTTAAAATATAATTACTTTTGTTCTAGAGCGAATTTTTACATTCTGTTTGAAGTTTCTGAAAGCTAAATAAAAGTTATTTAACATATCTTCCGGTTTTTACATGGATCGGATGAAAAATTGCCAAAAATTGCCCGAAAATCCGTTTTTTTCCGATTTTCGGGTAAAATCCGACAAAATCGGGAAATCGGATTAGTCACGTGTTCAAATTATTTAAAATGATCCTTCTTGATGAAACAAAGTTGTATTGCAAGTTTCAAGTTCTAAGGATAATCCTAACAGGAGTTATTATATTTTCCCCATTATAAGGATTTCATAGAGATTTTTAGGGGTAGTTTCAAGTAATGGCCAATATCAAAGCTTCTGAAAGGTATGGGACCTAAAAAATTAGCATGCAGGTGTCTAATAGATAAATGTTGAAACTCAGTAAGTATCATAGCCATATAACAAAGCAATCAGGAGTTATTAAAAAAAAACCGTCAGGGGGGGCAGAATCCGCCCCCCCCCGGACCGAATAGGGTTAAGTAACATTTTAAGAACACTTCATTAAATTAGGAATTTTCCTTGTAAACTTTTTTAACATTTTCAGATTAATTTTTTTGGTAAAGGGCAGTGTGTAATATACTGAAATATTTGCTGATGTCATCAAAATTTATATGACGGATCTTATCCGTTGTCCTTCTGCCTAATTTTTACTTGGGCCTTATTGACTCTCTTATAATAATACTAGTCGATAAAGCCCAGGGAAAAATCCACTTAGACAGGAGAATAATGTGGAAAAGAGAACCGTCACTGGAATTTTAATGAAGTCAGCAACGACTTATTTATTTTATTTTGAGAATTTGTTTACCCGTTTCCTTTATTCTGTAATGCTTAAAGCGCTGGTCAAAATAATGCATAGGATTATGTGCTTTTTGACGAACGTTTAAGGAGACTTGGGTTTAAAAAATTTTGCTGATGTCAGCAAAAGACCCGTTAAAGTATTAAAAAAAATTTCTAAAAATTTGATTCACAGTAACTTCCATTGTATAGAGCTTAAAATACTGATCAAGAAAAAAAAACATAAACTACCAAAGGACATCGTTTTCTCCATGTGCATGTAAAGAATGAAGACTCGATCAAGTTGCTTTTACTAGCTGCAGAAATTGTAACAACGAGCCAAATCATTAATTATTTATAGTAACCAATATACTAATTATGAAAAGCAGCCTTTTACCAGGGTCCTGTTTAGCCGTCAAGTAAGCGCTAACGGCTTTGACATAAGCAACAGACCCCTGGGGACGAGGATGGGATAACCGAGAATGGATGGATCCCGTGAAAAAACCCTCTTAAGCAGAAGAATAATGGGAAAATAAGTTGTTTTAGGTGTTTTTCTGACGTCATTTTAAGACATTGCTGATAAACTTTATTTTTACTTACTGTAACTAGGAAGTAAAAAGCCATACTAAGTCCAATAATTTCCAACACAATCCTCCAAGTGTTGGCAGCAACAGGCGTGTAATAACGTTTAATCTTCGTTTTTGGCATTGTTACACCAAGCACTGTCCATAAGATAGTGTAGATCAGATTCATTCCAGTGTTAAGAGTAGTGTGATATTTTCCAAATAGTTGCCATTTTATAGCAATCAAACGTAGGATCACAGGATGCATAATCAGATCTGTTTCATTGTAGAAACAGATTGTCTGGAACAAAGATATATCACTTACGAGAAAACAAACATCACGATTATAATAATTAAGAACAAAAAGTTTGCGATAATACAAACAAACAAACAAACGGACAAACAAACAAACAAACAAACAAACAAACAAACAAACAAAAAAACAAACGGACAAACAAACAAACAAACAAACGCGCGTAAATAAACAATACTAACCTCAAGAGGGGTTCTAGAACAGGATTCTCGTAGCGGTTTTCCGTGTTTTAAAGCCACTCTCTTCCAAACATCTGATTCAAGGTAGTTTAAATAATAATATTTTTTGCGTAAAGCTTTATCTACCATTTCGAATTGCCCCAACGCAATCTTCGCAACATCAGGCATTTTCTCCACCATTAATGTTAGTGCTGATGTACCACAGTCATCGTACACACCACAAGGAGCACCTTGTTCAAGAAGAAATCGGCATGCTTCTGCACGTCCTATGGAGAAATAAGTACAACCAAAACGTTACAAGGAACGGGAAAATGATATACGATAGCTAGTGATTTAAATAGAGAAAGCGGTTAATGAATGTATTTTCTTCTCATTTCCCAATCCTATATCGTATTTTCTTATATTACAACCTTACCAGTTTCGGCGGCAACAAACAAGGGTGTTCGGTTTTTATAGTCAACTTCATTAATGCTTCCTTCCATATGCAGTAAGACTTTTAGAGAATCTGTAGCATTGTTTTTTGCAGCATAGTGTACAGCAGTTTGTAGTTCGCCTATTGTGTGCTCCTCAATTCGTGCTAAAAATAAAGTTATCACCATCCAACCAAAAACAGGGCTATTCTGGCTATGCTGGGTAACAACAGGCTTTAACCGTGCTTTTATTTCAATTACAGTTGCGGGAAAGTTGTTTTTAAAAAAATGCATTAAATCCGATGACGGAGTAACAGCAGACTGTAAGCGTGCTTTTATTTGAACTAAAGTTGCGGAGAGTTATTTTTTTTAAATATATTACACCCGAAATGTTGTATCGCTGTAAGCGCTTTACTGGATTTGCCACATACTGTACTTAAGCGGTACAGAAATTTAAACAAGTTAGTCCATTTTTTCACAAAGCCAGTAAGAAATGGGTGTGAAAAGCACGAAAATCGTTGAAGGGTTTTTTTTAAGTGCCTTAAATCGCATTTTTAAAACGCATAAAAACCTAGTTGAGGAAAACCAAGCAGAGACAGGTATATTTATTAACCACTTTTATACTGCGATTTAGAAGTAGATTTACTTAAAATGACTTAAAATGATAAAGTGACCGGTTTACACACCCTGTGTTGAGGTCAAAATTTTTTGCTCACTTAAAGGAGAACTAACGATTGATAACAAGTTGTGCTTAAAATGTTTATTATAGTGTGAATAAGAACTGTGTTAAATCTTTTATATTTGTGAGCTTTGATTCTCAAGATATTTAAGGTCAAAGTAGTCCCACGGTCGTGTCATGACAGTGTCGATTAGTACATTCTGTTTGGTGAAATACTAACTGTGTGACGTAAGTCCGAGGGAATGTAAACAAACGCATTCTGAATTAACAAAGCGAAGAAATAATAAACTGTACCTCCTACGATTGTCTAAGAGTAAATTTATTCTTCATGTTTTGAAATAAATATCTTCTGCAGAATAGAATGATGTTTCACCGTTATAAATATTGTTTTATATAGTTTCACTTGGAAAAAGATAAATATCCACTTCGTGTATTCAAATTTATTATGAAATTTTTTTTGCGTTATTTTTATATCAAAACATCTTTAAAGACAGCAGGAATTCGTTTAATTTGCTAAATTTGAAAATAAAACTTCAAATGGTTATGCGCAATAAGGTGTTCTGAACGTGATTTTGTGCTAACAAAACAAAACAAAAACAGTATCAAAGTCCTCTGTTTACCTTTTTTTGCATGTTGCTAATTTCTTAAAAAAGAATTAAGCTTCTTCACCGCCCGAACCTCGCGATAAAAATTTTAATAATCACTCTAGAAAATACCAAGAAGTGAGTGAATCTTCACAAGTCCTGTTGTTAAGCTATATACGCTGTATGACGTCACAAATGAATTACGAACCTAGTTGGCGTTTGTTCAATAATGGCAGCGACTGTTAATGTGATTATCGTTTTTGGGAGACAAAATTTTGACATAAAAAATTAAAAAAAATTGACAATTTTTATGCCATGTTGTTTTCGTGATATGTAAGAATGTTTTTATTACGAAAAAACATATATGTAAGCGTGTATGTAATGTAAAAAAAATTAGCAAAGCTGCTATTCTCGTGGTAATTCCTTACATGTTTTGGTTTTTTGAACATTTGATTTCGTGGTTATCATATGTTCGGCTTTTTGTTAATAATTCAATAACATTGGTGATATTTGTTGTTAAGTTGGGCATAAAACGACCTGCACCAGATTGTGCTAATAGCAGGGAATTATCCTTTCAAAAGCACGTTATTCCAAAAACATTTGACATTTGAACAAAAACTATTCAAGTCAAACTATTCAGGTCATTATTATCACTCAATTATTTGCAGTATTATAACTTTGTCTATGAAACATAATCCTTGTGCTAATTGCACAGCACATAACGTTAAATTTAAATCATCTACGACTCATAAAGAAACCAAGATGCTTGAACCAGCAAAGTAAAAAGCACATGTCAAATTCACTTCTCCTGAACGCATAAATTTAACCATTCAAAGTCATGGGTTAGTGTGCAAACAACTAACAGCCCAATTTGTGGAAATGAAAACTGCGATTCGAATTAACAGTGGCAATGTAAGTCGTGAAACAATTTCTGATTTGGTTACCCTGTTCACGTTTATGAAATTGTTTTGAGAAGAGCAGCAAAGATGTAATCAATCTTCTTCACCAACTAGCGTCACGTACCATCCAACGATTATTAAATTTTGTCTCAACCTGGCTGCAAAATCTTCTTCCGCTTATTCAGATTTGAGATATGATCCTGGTAGTGGTATGCTGGTTCATCCAAGCCTGCCAACACGATTAATGATTACAGAAATTACACACGACCAACCAGGGGATTTAATCCCGAAGTTATAAATGATCTTGCCAAAAAAACTGCTATATTCTCAGATATTAAAAGATACACAATAATATTGCTTCATGAGATGAAAATTCAGGAAGATTTAGTATGGGGCAAATATACTGGCGAACTTAACGGTTTTGTTAATCTAGGTGACATTCATACAAACTTTGCCACTTTAAAAAGCGGTTAAAGGACCTACAATGTACTTGCGTTCCTTGCTAAAAGTGTTGCCAATCCTCTTTCGTACAATACCGCAACATTTGCTGGGATTACATCATATCAAATTATGCCTATATTCTTTGGAGTCATGTTACACAACTCTATTATGAAGAAGGTGGCTTAAAGTTAGTTTACAAGTTGATAAATGACCATGTTCAACTGACACCTTTCTCTTAATGAAAGTTCGTCTTGTCGCTCAAGTCCTTAGTGAAACTGTTGGTAGTGTTTTCAATCAATTTGGTCCATCTGAAGCAGCTGGACAGCACAATTTTGTCTCATAATGGATAAATTTTTCTCTCTTGGCAGACACACGAAGGACTAATAATTACAGTCAATTCAATCAAAGAAATTGTTAAATTCCTTTTAGAACATGGCGTACCATTATTCTTTCAGGATGATTTAGAAAACTATTTTGTAGATGCAATTGGATCTCGCCGTGACAATCCTTTTGTAAGAGATGTTGGGTATAATGATAATATTATCAAAGCTCAATTTTTTGTAAGACCAATTGCTGGGAATGTTCAGTGGACAAGCAGCAAATTTAACATCATTGATGACACTCCATTACCGAAAAGAAAGAAAACTCAGTTCCGGACATGAACTTAAACTGTCATAACAGCTATTTCTATAGTCACAAATTTGAAAAATATATATTTTTTTTTTTTGACTTTATTCTCTAGTTCCTCTTTTTCTGGGATACTAGAGATTGGGTTTTGTTGATGGTTCACTCCAGAAATGCTAATTTCATTTTTATTGTAGAGTTAGGCAGATCTATATAATAATACGCCAGTTCCGTGTGTCTGTCTGTCACTTTTGCAAAGTGGATAAAATTTCTTTGATAAAGTCTATAAAATATCGCCTAAAAAATTTGTTCTGTAAATTAGCAAACTTTGACGTTAAAGCAATATTGACGTCAAAGGAAAGTATATCAAGATTAGTGAAGCCATTGCATTGCACTTTTAAATTTAAGGCTAAATAACTTGGAAACGGGTGGAAATAACTGACGTCATCTCCTGCGTAGGTAACTAGGGACCACCTGGGACCAATTTGGGTAAGTTTCCCAAACCTTAGTCCCCAAATCCGTTTCGGAATGGACGGGTTGATGACGTCATCAAAAAACCTTCAATCCCTAATATCTCTGCAACCGTTTTTCAAAAGTTCATGACCCTATACATATTTTGCTCAGCGTTTCAAGATCTATACGATGAAGGCAACAGGTATACAAATTTCCTAAAAAAATTTTTTGTGCCTTTACGGGCAATTTTTAAACCATTATATCTCATTAATTAACCGCCTATCAAAAGCACATAATCATATTCATTTTCTGGATCAGCAGTTTAAGCTCTACACAATAGGACGCAACAGATAAACTGAAGGTATCTGGAAGTACTTCAACATCCACATCAGAGTGTATGAGCTCACAACAAACTGAGAAAAGACACCGTCGAGACTCGTCTATGATAAGAACCAATAAATGGAAAGACTAGATAACATCACCCTTGGAATGTTGAAAGGATACTTCTACGTGAAGAAGCTAGTGCAGCTAGTGCAGCTGGTGCAGATGAAATTGCCGCACAATTGACAATACTTATCAACCTTAGTTTTGAAAATGTTTTATTTCCAACTACTGAGAAAAGAGGAAGGATAACACTTCTTTATAAATCTGATTGTAAATCATCCTTGGACAACCTACCACCCCAATTACAATATTTAATACACTCCCAAAAGCAGTGGAGCGCGTTGTATATATGCAGTTAATTGAATATCTCGAAGAGAACAATTTACCCGCCCAACACCAATATGGTTTTAGACACTCAAAATCAACTCAACAAGCACTCATCGTTCTCATCACATTCATACAACGCAATGTAGATAATGGTAACGTTACAGGTGCCGTATATCTTGTTTACAGAAGGCATTTGACACAGCACACCATGATTGTCTTCTCAGTAAATTACCAAGATATGGAATCAGAGGTGAACTCTACTGGTTGAAGGACTATCTCTTCTATAGAGCACAAATATGTTACATTTAATGAGTGTTCTTCAGATCTTCAACATATCACGTACGGAGAGTCGACGCCCACACTTACATTTTTTCTCATACTCATCGAGTTTGCAATCATCGCGTTGTTATTTTATGACTTTATTCTATAGACCAACAAGCCCAGTGAATGTCGTCGATCAGCAACGAGTCTGGAATACACGACTTTTTTTATTTAAGAAACAAATGAAAGTAAGCAGGCTCAATGTTTCGTAAGTTTTGTCCCATTTCAGGCTCAAATGTCTCCTAAGGAATATTCTTGTTTGAAAGGTTCAACATACACGTTCGCTGCTAATACAAAAATAACTGAATACCCCGGCCGTGCCGCAAAATATCGCCCGAGGTTGAAGTGCTGACCGAGATCGCGAGGTTGGTGCAATGACTGAGGGCGATATTTTCCGTATATAAACTGTTTTTATAAACTGTTTTGTCTATCTATGCCGAGAAATATTAACCGAAGACAACAGTATAGACCGAACTTGCGAGGTACGCTGGCCGAGGGTAATATTTCTCTGAAGAGAAATAGTTTATATTGTATTTATCAACTGATAGCCATTTTGTTTGGGTTTGTAGAAACCAGGATTATTTTCTAAAGATTTGTAACGAGGTTGTAAAAACCCGGTTTGGATAAAAAAAGAAAACGTATAATTTGAATTTCATTGTATAAATTTTTCAAATACATGTACAAAAAGAAAAGAACACAATATCCATAAAAAGATTTTAAAGGTTTTTTCAACCAAGGTTTGTTCTTCGTCAGAGGAAGAGCCCATCACACAAATTCGACGCCGTTGCTGGTTGCTCCTTGTTGCTATGAATGTTAATATTAAAAACGCAGTGAATTTAAAATTCTCAACATTCCTTGCTGTTTTTCTGGCGGATTGATGCGAGGTTTTGGATTTACTAGAGCTAGCTATGTTACCAATCGAAGTTGTTTGTTTACAATTTTAGCAACCATTTAGGTTGCTATCAGGTTAAACGTTACACCGTGCTGTATAAAGCCCGTAGTGAAAGCTTTTTAGCTAATCAGCGCAGCAGATTTCCCGTATAAACACACAGCAGACTATGTATTGTTTCCTGTTTAGTTTTTTCTATAATACAAAAAAATGCTTCTTATCGATTTCCCTTTTTCCAACTGCCCATGTTTCTTAAATGTTTCTTAGCTTCTTTCGTTTCTGAGACTCGTGTTACTTATTGACGTGTTTCTTAGATAAAAAGACGTGTATAGGAGGTAAGCCTGAATTACTTTTATGCACACGTTTTATGTTTTGAGATGATTAGGAACATGTCGGACATTTAGTGGGGTTCGCTCGACAGCTTTACTACAAATGCCCTACGTCTTGTGGCTGTTGTGCTTGCACGCCTTCCGTAGCTTAAATGGAAGCTTTAAGGACCCCCTTCGCAGGGACCTCATTGATAACAGTTCTATTAGGAACTGGAGAAGCTATCCTGGGTAAGAAATAGTAATAATAATAATAAGGTACAGTTACTGTTAACTCAAACAAGACTATAATATTCCAGGCTAAAAATATAGCTAAGCAATGCACAAACAACCTCTGGGAATATTATATGTGTTTTCGCTATAGTGGAATGTAAGATACCTCCGTTAGTGATCAACCAAAATACCATTTCTGGATAATTAATCGCTGATGCCAAGTGAAGTGGAGTTCTGCCAAAATTGTCAGTATGATTCAGATCTGCGCCGCGAAGCAAAGCAAACTGAGCTACATCTGTATGCCAACTACGAGAGATTTCGTGTAAAGGTGTTTGGCCATGGCGATCCGAAAAATTGATATCTGCACCTAAATTGACAAAGGAAAAAATGAATATAGTAATAACTCTTTTGTTTTTCTTCTTCTATTGTTTTTTACTTTTAATATAACATTTAATCACCTCCACGTAGCAAGGAATCGACAAATTCCAAATCGATATTATCATCGCCTTCAAAATTTCCCAATTTAGCAAAGTACATAATGAGACCTCTACAACCTGCTTTCGATGCATTTAAATTCAACAAATCAGAAGAAAAATGTGTATCCAGATCCAAGCTATCTAGGTCGCTATCCAAGCTGCCAGGTGTGTTAGCTACATGATGGTTTGGTTTGATTTGATAGTCTGTCACGGGTGCAGGACCTATTCGGTAAGTATGACTTTTATCTTTTATCTCTCGACGCACATTCTTGAAATCATCGTAATTGTTTTCGTCGTAATCATCTCGGGTCTCGATACGCAATCCAAACATTGACATACGCTTAACACGGTCATGTTCTTCATTTTGCTTGCGTCTGTTCTTCTTGCGGTGTCTTGTCTTTTCAGCCATGGCTGAAATATGCCATTTGTCCTTTAGGAAAGTAAAATATATTTTGAGAAATAAAGCTATACCAATATAGAATAATAACCAATTTGCTCAATTGCTTCGCAAAAGTCTTTTTGGCGAAGCAATTAAGATTCGCAAGCGATACAAAATTGTAAAGCACGTTTGCTAAGCGAAGTATACCAACAGAATTATCGATAAAAAAGGTTAGCCGTGTGTTTTGTTTTTGCTGAAGTGCCTAAAATATCATGAATCTAAAAAGCGATGATAGCAGCTCATATCATCAGGTTTAATACGGTTGGAAAGAGACTAGCTAAGTAGCTAGCTAGTCAGCCAGCTATCTATAGCTTCTTAAGTTATGTTGCTAAAGACTGAAGTCCACAATGTGCCTACTGGATGATAATATTTACGACTATTGTTTCAGTGAGTCATGGACCTACGGCTCCTTCTACTGCATAGACTAGTAAACTAAGCTTTCTCAAGAATATTAAATGAGTTTCTCTCATGCGAAAGCGAAGACGTAAACGAATGTGTCAGAGCAAATGCCTAAATTCAGATCCACCAAAAAAAACAAAAAAATAATTCTAAGAGCAAATCCAGAATTAGAATCAACCAAGGACCATAAAGCGTGGCAACATTTTACCCTCTTAGATATATAGCACTCATTTTTTGTTTCTAAGGAAAGAAATTATTTGCAGAAGAAATTTGCGCGGGACTTTTTTTTGCGGAATTAATTTTTGCGGATTATGCCAAAATCAGCAAAAATTAATTCCGGAGAAGTGAAGAAACTTTAGTCATCCGCAAAAATAAATTCCGCAAATTTTTCGAAATACTTTATGCGTAAAGAATCGATCTGTTGACTTTGCTTTGCCTCTTTAGCTTTACAACACGAGAATAAAGAAGGGGGTTGAAAAAGGAAGAATTAAAACGTTATTGAGCTTGTTGAATTATTTATTACTCTTCGTCAATAACGATACAACTACAAGCAGCATCTTTATTTGCAACAGGTTTCGATAATGGAGAAATATCTTAGAAAAACAAAGTATTGTGTAGTGGAGTGGAGACTTCCTTTTCAGCGAACGCTACGATGCTACAGAAACAACATATAAAAAGGAAATAGATAATCTTCCATGTATGTTTTATTTCACAGGAGCTCCTTTTTTAAATAAAACTTCTGATCATTTTACGAGCTCATTTATCCTTTTTCAAGCTTTTGATCTCGAGCAACATTTTTGTCCTTTGTTCACCCTTTCACAGTTTTTATTTTTATTAAAGGATCATCATCGTCTTTGCCAACACAAGACGAAGTAGTCGAGCTTGGAGCGGTCGAATATCAGAATGTTAAAGATAACATCAAGAACATTACGAAAAAGGGATACAACAAGTAAACTGACAAGGAGCGATTTCTTATTGGAAAATACGCCGCAATCAACGGTCCTATTGCAGCTGTCCGGAAATTCAAAAAGTCGCAGCCTCATCTAGACATCGTTAAACTTTTAGATGAGGTTATTATACCGTATGGCAAATCAGTATGTAAACGGCTTTAACTGGATACTGATCACTCAGCCACCCTTCTTCTTGATGTTGGCAAGTTTTGTTACCTACAATGGCGAAGATGATAGTGACGAAGAGGAGTGGTCTGTGGAGGACGATCAATGTAGAAATATTTTCGAGATTTTCAGTGACGATATTTGATCTTACATTTGTTACAGCTTAGTATTCCTTTTTTTGATATTTTGATGAAAAATAGAGAGATGGTATTCCATAAATTAGATGTTTTTCATACACTAAGGTTGGGTTTTACCCGACTTTTGATTGACCAAATTTCTTGCACCGGCAAAATTTATTTTTGAGGTCGCTATCCGCAAAAATTTATTCCGCAAAATATGCCATTTTTGGGTCACTCATCCGCAAAAATAAATTCCGCACAAATTTCTTCTGCAAATAGTTTCTTCCCTTAAAGGAGAGGCGAACAGCGAACAACAATTTTCAATCAACACGGCTGTTGATTGAAAATTCATGATGCCTGAGATAACTTCAAAGACCAGATCCGCTGTTCTGGAATATCCCGTAGAATCTTGACAATTGTTTAGCTTTTGTAATATTTAGTTAGCATCAAATGGTTTTGCTAAAAGATTTGCTGTTTTTATATTAAGGGGGTTATAAATTAAAGCTGCTTGTTTACAAAAAGGTGAATTTGTGGCTTAAAACTTCGCAGCAGAACAACACGTTATTATACTCACATTATACCCTGAAAATCGGACGCACGGACGGACGGCTTTAGAACGGCTTTACACGTTCATTAATTTTTGCTACCTCGCCTAAAATTTATTTTGTGGCTGCCACAAAAGGGTTTTTTGTTCGCCTTTCCTTTAAGGTAATCAAAAATCAACTTTCATGAAACGGAAAAATTTCCTGATTGGGAAGTTTTATAATTTCTATATCAGGAAATAATTTTACTATATAGGAATAATTTCGCAATAAATGAATAATTTTTTCTGTAATTTGACCCGAATTGTGTACTATATTTACTCTATTATTTCTGCCGTGGGAACACCAAGGCAGTTTTAATGCATGAAAATCTGGTTGGTATTATTTTCAAGGAAAGACATCCAGAAAGATTCGTAAAAATACAAATAGGTGTATCATAAATCTGTTTTGTATGTAAAATAACAAAACTTTTCTAACTGTTGCTTGAAATTCAGACATGTGATTGTAATGTAAAGAATAATGTCGTCACCAGTGAATTTGTTGTCTTTGACTATGTGCAATGCAGAGGAAATATCGACGAAATTGTGAAGTAATCCAACATGTTGGATTTTTGGTTAGCAAGATTATTTTACAACTCATACTGAGAAACGGGTTTACTCGAGAGGTGGAAATATTAGGGATGTGAGAATAAAGGAGTAAATACGATATGCTGCTTAATTAATGTTGTAAAATCCACAGCACACTGTTTAGAGGCATTTAGCTGGTATTAACAGGTGAACTTTTATCCAAAGTGTGTTAGAAACGAAAGTGTTAGAATTTTCCGCTTTTTGCTTCAGGACCAAACATGCCTATCTACTACAGTTCTGATCCAGGTGAGGAACAGAGATGATAATAATATATTTATAATAATATTTGCGACAGTGTTGAAAAAAATTTTAAGCTAAAGAAATGGATGCAATCAATGTTGCTTAATCGGCACCAGAAAAAATCGTAGGATCCGACAAAAAAATCCGTTTAGTCTGCAATCAAACCCTTGATAATAGAGAAAAAAACACGAAGTAGTAGTCGAAAATCATAAGGAGGTATTTAAGTTTTGGGTAAAACCTAAATTAAGATGGCAGTAACACTTTTGTATGATTTACAAAGCCATAGCGATAAAGCTCTCTATGGAGATCGGAATTTATTTTTCTTTATGCGCCATCTTTTTTATTATTAGCGTTTCCCTTTAATAATTACGTCATTTTATAATTTCGCACGCAGGTAGCACTAAAGCTATATTCGGCAGAATTACTTTATTGTTCACAATATTATAATTTAAAGAGAAATTGTTGAAGCTGAATATTTTTGGGGAAAAATAATAGCATTATAGCCATAAAACCGTGACAATTGTGTTAAAACAGAAAATATATGGATATATAGTCTCAAAATAACCTTTCGTAACTAATTATGTGAAAAAAAATTCCGACTTTTAAAAGGGTTACTTCCACCTAACAGAGACTGCGACAGGTAATGCTGTGAAAATCTACCGTTTTTATTGTACTGAAGGTCTTGATGTCAATCAGTACGTGAGGATGTGTAAAAGAGGTTTGTGTAGGGTTATAAAGGCATTGTGGTAGTAGAATTGAAAAAGTTATACCCGATCACAGGCAAGTACAAATATGACAACCAATATCTTCGAAGACCCAAAATATTTACGTGACGATCAATATGATGATATTTTCAAAGAATTAGTACACCATATTCTCGATAGAGTGAAAAAACTAGGCGATTCTAACGGATCTAGTTGGATAATGTCAAGGATTATAGGTATGGATGTGGAAATCGATGTATTTGAACCACTAAAGAGGATCAACTTATACCAAACTAGCACAAAAACTAAAGACAACAAAGCCGCAAGAAACAAATAATAACAATAAATTTTTTATGTACGCAATACTAAGAGTACACAAAGTCAAACAAAATACAAAAACTACCTCAACGATCTCAACTTCAACAACATTGAATTTGCGGTAGCCATCAAAGACATAACTAAGTTTGAGTAACAAACAATATAAAGTTAACGCAGCAAGGATTAGGGGTATATGTTGGAGGTTGATGTCGAATACCCAGAAGAACTAGATGACCTTCTTAACGATTATCCACTGGCTCCACAAAGAGTAAAAGTAAACGAGATAGAAAAGTTAATCCCGAATATGCGATCGAAAACAAATTACATAATCTACTACAAGAGTCTAAAACAATAAATCGAGCTAGGAGTGAAACTGACAAAAACACATCGCGGAATGAAGTTCAAGCAATCACCTTGGATGAAATCATATATCGACAAAAGCACGCAACTAAGTACAAAAGCCAATAACGAGTTCGAGAAAGAAAAGATTTGTCGGTCTAAGTTAAATGCAATTGAGGTTGATGGAAATAAAAGTAAAAAGACAAAGGAGATAACGAAGGCCGTAAAAGAACAACTAACATGTGATGCGTCTGTTGAAAGAAAAAAACAACCGTGAACGTCATAACATGAACGTCATCAGGAGCGGCAAACAGGAAAAATACACAGAAACGGTGAGCAAGATAACCCCATCCTGTAACGATGATAAAGGAATCATCAAAAGGCAGATTAAGAAATGGAAGGCTACAGAGTTTCCTTGCAGTTTATGCAAAGTTTATGTACAGAACTTAGAATTAGCCTAAATATCCTCACTAAGCCCATACGCGGTAAGTTTTGGAATATCACTTGATACGTGTTCATTAGACATGTAAAACATGAACTTCTTAACTTCAGGACTAACAGTTTTTTTTCATCGTGAGCATATGCTTGATTTTTACTTATTTCCGGTGTGTTAAGTGCCAATCGAATTTCAGAAATTATAAAACCATCATGGCTTACATATAACTTAAAACCATCTCTCAGTGGTATAGGTCCAGACGTGTTATTATCAGAAAAACGAACCTCTTCCCTTCCATTTTTCCTTGATATATCCCGTTCCAATTTCTCATAATCAAAGGAAAAATCATGACGAAACAGAATAGTTATCGTAAACTCACCTATGCTCAAATCATAAAAGCACGACTTAAGACGAGTTTCATTACGTGATACCTTTATGTCTACTATCTACAACACAGCATCTTCATTACTTATAATATAATCCTTAACAGCCATACGATCAATCTCAGGACTTGCGTGTCTTTTCAGGATGATACCCCTCACTATCCTCAACACAGCTTTGGTATCTATAGGAGTTATCAGCAATAATCTTCTTGACCCTACTTTCATTTATCCCCATTTTGCTATAAACTTTCCTAACTCCTAATCAATATCATGTTCGTGATCAACAAACCATACGACCAGAAAAATCAAAATTCCAGTACCTGAATATTTTCAGGAATAATCTTTTGCTTGACGCAACAACAATCTCAACCAACTTGACAGAATCACCAAAATCCACTTTGCCTAAATTCGATGCAGAGACGTTAAAAAGGCTGTTCAACAACATCTTATAACCGAGACTTTAATGCACTAAAAACGGTGAAGTAGAAGAAGAAGTTATTCTTAACTTCCTTAACTTTACTCATTACAGAAAAATTTTTTAATCCATTTCATGAACTGGATTAGGTCTTCCCTGTATAGACTATTGCACCACAACAGGTTTCGTCAACTTCACGTCAGGACTCTTCCTAAAATACCAAATATCCACACAATAAAACAATCAGACCACAAGCCAAAAATAAATAATATAACCATATCCCTCTCATATTCTATCTCTATCTTCTTAACATGTTTCACACCTCCCAATAAATCCTCCTTTCTCTTTCCATTAGACTTAGTTTTTTTCCCTGTTCCACCCTTTTCGGGTTATTTTCCTTCTTTGTCACTATTTCCTCCATTCCATTCTTATCACTCCTGCGATGTCGACACGGGTCTTGTCTTTTTAGTTGTTGGAACTATTCACTCACCAGTTAACAATTCGAAAACTCATTCTGCCTTGCAAAATGAATTAAAAAACTAAGCAGTGATATTTCTAACTTCATTGTGTGGCAATGAATCCACCAGTGTGGCAGCTCAATGCATGCTGCACAGTGAATGATGAACCGTTTTGGCAATCTAGTAAGTTACCAAGATGAGATTCGAACACACGACGACTCCCGTGTCGGTGCTCAGAGAGGCAAAAATTTCCGTTCTTGTAGGACACATTTGCGTTTTAATACAAGCTCACGAGCTTGTAACAATATCACCATAATTCAGGTGTAGCGACAACAATAAACGTTCAGGATCGTTACAAACGTGTTCTTTCATCAAGTAAAAAATTTGTCTTAATGCAATCTCCAAGTGTCTGAAGGAGTGAGTTAATTTCAGGAACAGTTCTCATGAATTCCCCGTAGTCAATGTGTCAAGACACTTAAAGCAGATTGTTGGTATACGTGTGCATTCCTTAATAGCACCTTCATTTCTGCAGCAATCCTTTTAACTTTACGCGACGAAATTGTTCTGCAATCCTTGCGTACAAATGGTTATTTCCGAGATCTCTTCTTCCTTCTGTACTTTTTTTATATGCAAATAAAATGGCTGCACTACCAAGCACAAAACGTCCAGCAGGTCTGCTGTGACAATTTCACACGTAGGTAGCAATCACTGGACAAATGATTTTAATGTTATAAATCGTCACGGATCTATTAGATGAATTGCCAGCATTCTTAGCTTCAATCTACAAAACTCGTTCTTAGCATAAACAGCGATTTCGCAGCCAGAATTGTGACCCGCACACAGTTGTAAGCTGCTTCCAAAACATCTTTCTTTAGGACAGCCATGACACTCTATTCCATAATCCTTCTTAAAACCTTTCCAATTCCAATAGGCGTTGGTCTGTCGAATAAGGTCTTTCTCCATTGACGGTTAGAATTGGTTTCATCAACGCATGCCGTCATATTTTGTTGCCTTACAAGAGCCTTATTTGTGACGGTTGCGGATTGTGTAACCACATTTACGGCGTCTTATTTTCCGAAAATTCAGTTTTAGAAGGATGATATTATAACACTATTTGAAGTGCCATAGGTTCTTGGCTTGTTCTCAAATATGGCAAAAGTTCCTGCGTAATAACACGGCTGCGTATACTTTGTAGTACCACTAAGTAAATTACAAAAACAAAGTTAAACAAAGATGACTTAGCGAACAACTAAACCCAAAATTAAAGCGAGACCAAACACGGTTGTCAGATAATCGCGAATGAAGATAACGAATCGCCTAAATAGAAGATGCTCGCTTAACTAGTCTATGAAAAATCTTGTAACTGAGCTACCAATCCTAATTTGGCGTGATAGTCTAATTTGCAGTCAACAAAAAAACAGAAAAATAATCTGCGATTTTAATCAATCTATTTCTTCCATCTGGGTCCGTAAAAAAGTTAATTACTTTAAAGGGGAAGTTAACCCAAAAATTATTTTTTGATATTTCATAGAACACAAGTCAACAACTTCAAAATTTAAAGTTTTATTTCAAACTTCTAACAGGAAAAGTTAAAAAACTCACGCTCTTTCTCTGAAAAATACGACCGCTATCTCGACCCCTTCGACAGTTAAAAAAAACTGGATCAAGCGCGGTTTATGACGTAAATGTGTTCAGAAAGCAATTTTCGTAAACAAAGCTACAAAGTATAGTCTCATTTTATGTCTGAGTCGATTAGCTAGCAATACGTTTAACAACATTATAATTCTTACATAAATAAAACATGCCCAACTGTTCAGCATTCGGATGTACAAACAGATCGTCACGTGAAAAAGACCAGAGCTTCCACAGAGTTCCTTCAGCGAAAAACAACAAAACCTTGCGCAAGAAATGGTTGCAAAACATACGATGTGATGGAGACTTGCCAAAACATTCAGGCTTTTTTATTTGATCAAAGCATTTTAAATCAGAGTGTTTCCAGAGAGACCTGCAAGTAAGGGAATCATCCATAATATTTTTCACACTTTTTGATTCAGTATTTGCTAAACAAATTTTGTTAAAACAAGGAATAATTCTTATTGCATTTTAGACGGGGGTTATATTTAAATATTATATCGCGTTTTAGGCGGAACTACTTGGTACCACCCCGCGTAGAAGATTGTTGTCAGATGCTGTACCAACAGTCTTTATATTCACGTCAGAATGTAAAAAACGAAAACACACAGAAGAAAGGATAAAATCACGGGAGAAAAAACAGGTAAATATAATATGAAAGCCAAACAAGTCCTGGGGACGAGTTGAAAAACACTCACAAAAAAGATAAATGTTGCATTTTTTCAAACTTGTTTCCACAGCCTTTTCATTATTTAGGCGGTAGAGTTAGTACTCGAAGACACATTTTCCGAAGCAAACGTGTCTTCAGACAGATATCAACATTTTGCTGTTGTTGAACTTGATGTTGTAGATAAAGGTGTCAATGCTGTTGCTAGTACGCAGTCGAAGAAAACTCAATACTGTTTTCAAGGTATCTCAACAGTAGAAGTAAACGACTTACAAGCACACAAGAAACCGTTGTTAGTAAAATCCCCGGAAAGAAGTCTGTTAAGAACAAGAGTTGCAACACCATGATGTCATTTCCACCCCATGTGACAGTTGAAATGCATACTGTGTTGTTTAAAAAAAGCAACGTGGAAAATAATGACGACGACCCAGCTGCATCCGTGTACAATGATGACCAAGATTCTTTGTTCCACCCGGATAGCGTGACAGAGAGTGAAAGTGGTGATAGTGTTGAAAATGAACTTGGGGAACTCACTGGTGACTACAAATCAAGTAACTTTATTGTACATTGGTCTTGCATACTTTCACTACTGCGCTGTTTCACATGCATGAAAGCGGTAAGCATTTCCAACTCCATAATCGTTGGGACACAACTGATCTTACATATGATATGCTGAGCTGGCCACACTCACAAGTGGTGCTCGCAACCTTTTATTCGGCGACAACCTCATGGAGATTTACTCGTGTCAACAGCTATATTATTTACAGACAATACTTACCAGCGAATTAAGGAATTTATGGAAATTTCCAAGATAAAGTTTATTTTAAAAGTCGCATTTTATCGAACCAAAAACATTTTCTTTTTCCGGCTGTCCATAAAGTGTACACATTACACAGGGAACTTCGTTTTCAAAGCTGTCTTGATGCTGAGGATAAACTTGATTTGATAGGCGACGGGAGATGTGATTCACCGGGTTATAACGCGAAGTACGGTACATACACCCTTATGAATTTGGAATCTGGAGAAATTTTGGCTTTCCATGTGATCCATGTGGGAGAAGTGGAAAATTCATCGCGGATGGAAAAAGCTGGGATGATTAAAGTACTAGAGAGTGTCGGTAATGGAATATCCATTAACAACCTTACAACCGATCGACATATTCAAAAAAAGAAATACTTAAAAGAGGAGCGGAATGACAGTAATCATCAATTTGATATATGGCACGTTAGTAAGAGCATAAAAAAGAAATTAGTGAAGCTCAGCGGGAAAAAAATGCCCGTGATTTACAACCCTGGAAAAAGTCTGTTAGCTATCAATCACTTTTGGTGGTGCTGTGCATCATGCGAGGGTAATCCAACAATTTTAAAAGAAAAGTGGTTCAGTCTTTTACATCATGTGAGTAATAGACATCACTGGGAAGGAAACACTTATTACAAGAAGTGTGCCCACGCTAAACTCAGTGAAGACGACAGCCGAATTAAAAAATGGCTTCGAGAGGGTTCTACTGTTTTCATAGCGCTGGAGAAAGTTGTGCGAGACAAACTATTGGTACCAGATTTGAAGTACCTAGTTGAATTTAAACATACTGGCAGTTTAGAGGTATATCATGCCCTTTATAACAAATACTGCCCCAAACGGCTTCATTTTAGCTACAGTGGTATGGTCGCGCGTTCTCAGTTAGCAGTGTTAGATCACAATGCTGGCACAAGCTCGAAGCACGCGCAAACGAAAGATGGCAAATTGCGTTTAAACACCAATACTCAAAGGTTTCTGGCGCCTGGGTAGCAAAAAAAATTCGACAAAAAAAGATAAGAGCTATACAGAAGATTTGGTAGAGGAAGTCGAGTATTTATTGTCTTCTCAAGAAGAATGTGCTGTTCCAGATCTTAGCAACGTACCAAAATGCATCGCACCTGTACAACGCCCAGAAAAAGCAGAAACTGTATGCAACACAAAGCAAGATTCTTGTTTTGAATTTATTTTTTATTGTAAAACGTTTCTCTTCTTCTTTGTTATACACCTCAATGGTTGTCATCAACACTGGTTTATAAAGCCAAATCGTTCTGAAATCGTCCGACTCTGTGATTCACTCGTTCTCTAAATAAGAAATAAACAAATAAATAACCCCCTGACAGATCTCACAATAAGTCATATATGTTTATTCCGAATATGCGCTTGAATGATGGAACACAATACAAAAAACCCAAATTAGACTATGGTAACAACACGAGCAGTTTTAAGAAGTTTAGAAAAATATTTAGCAGTAAAAAAACTTTAAAGGAAAAATAGAGCTGAAGAAAATATATTTTCGAAAAGATATTATTTTTTGCTTAATTAAATTTGGTTTATTTTACCTTGGAAAATTACTCCAGTGTTGCTGTAACAAAACTTTCCGTTTGTTTGCATGCCTTGGCATAACCAACAAATTCAAGAGTTCTTGTCGCTGTTGTCACACATAATAAATAAATATTTATTCCAGGTATTTTTAAAATATTTTAAACTACCTTATTACACAAAATTAACGCTGTGTGGTTATTAACGCGGTTGACTTCCAACTGCGTTAATAAAAACCGCCCTTAATTTCTGATCCGTGTTAATTAAACCGCCCTTAATTTCTGGTCCGTGTTAATTAAACTACTCTTAATTTGTGATCTAAAAAAAAAACGAAAAACAATTCAAAACTGCCTAGTGTATACATACATTATCATATACATCATATATATATATGCATTTTTTGTCCTCAATTAAAATTTATTTTCGCGCATCGATTAAATTTCAAGCCTATTTCTCGCAGAGGTATGTTATCCTGAAAAGAAAAAAACGGGTACTAGATTTTAATAAATTTTCAACGAAAAGAAATACTAATTATAACTAATGAGTAATCATACATTCATCGTCACTGCAGTTTTCAGCAGCTTCTTCGCAATTACTTTCTTCTTCATTGTCACTTTCCACTTCCTCATCGTCATCTGAATCTTCGATTTCATGGCCAACAAGTTCTTCCAAGATATCTTTGGAGCTGTCGACATAATCCAAATACATTGGATATTGAACTTCTGCAACTTTTGCTGTGTAAATCGAAAGTTTTTATTTGTTCAGCCAGCTTCCCCTTTAATTGCTGTGATCTGATATGATTACGATCATTGCCCGTCGATTACGGCTGTAGCTGTGAAAACGTAGCCGAGAATAAACTCGCCTGTTCATGACATGATAAAATCTATATTATTCAATGGTATTTGCAGTCTATTTACTGTATTGTATACAATTTTTCTAAAAAAAACACTCAAACCTGCCATTCTTAGAAAATGTTTCTTTTATAAAATAGAGAACATGTGGAATTTTATTGTGGTCTTCCATATGTCTTTCTATTATTGTACAGAATTTCAACTTTATCTTATTTTTACCAGGTTGTAGCATATACAGCCAACGAAAGCGTTTAACAAGTTTCATGTGGCTTTGTTGGATCCATTTTTTTGAAGAATTACCTCACACTAGATAATTGATTAGTCCGCTATCATCTGAACTTGATTTTAATTTAGTATATAAGACAGTTTGAATAATACATAACATAAGTACCGGTTTTTGTTATTTTAGGTGGGCATGGAATGCTTATCATAGAGGGGTGTTAATTAAAATCTTCACAGTGTGAAGGTATTAATTAACCTGTATCCATCACCTGCGCTTCAAAATGTTTAACGTTGGCAAATTTTTATTAATGTACGTTAGTGAGAGCAAGTTGTGTTTCTACAAATCACATCAGTGGACCTGGCCTAGTTATATATGGCATCTGGCGCATTATTCTGTAACTTTAGTGTTTCAAGACCGCGTTGTCCGTCTCAATTGCTAATTTTTTTAATTCAATGTATGTTCAGGATTCACATACGATGTAATGAGTACCCACATACGGGTAAGAACAAATCACGTAGGTAAATATAAAATGCTTTTATTGTGCAGAACGTTAACAATTTAAGAACTTCGAAGCTGTAGATGGTTTTCTATTAAAGAACAATTAATAAGAAAACTGTTAACCCTTGCGTTGCGGCGCGTTTTTGAAAAGACCCTTCTTTCTTTATCCGACAACTAAATCAGCTTCACGAAATTTGAGCCGCGGTTGATAACTAGGGACAAGACGTATATAGTTCGTACCGTTGAGTAGCTTAACTCATTATTTTTCTAAAACATGCGGAGCAGTTTTCATGGCAACGTGGTCTTTAACGCTGAAACGGTTGGGCTTTTTTTATCCAAGTGTAGCCCGGATATTTCCATGACCCGTGCTTTAAGGGTTAACATGGAGGGATTCTAATAAGAACATTAAGTTTAAGAATGTAGGAAAAGGAGAACAAGGCTTTCTAAAATGTCAGTTTTGTTGATTACAACTTGTATCTCTCTGCCTAAGGACGGAAGATATGTATCATTGTGAATTATTAGTTCTAAGTTGACCCTTGTTAAAAAGACATTACCTGCTAATTCTCGATTAACCATCAAACATGTTTTTGATGTTCCATCAGTATAATGTCTCCTTTACTAATTTCCTCAGTTATCACAAAGCAGGACATTACCAATGCAATAAGCTGTGAATAGAGCTTAATCTCTTGTAAATTTAGAAATAATAGTTGCTAGGTAATGAATTGAACAACATAAAGAAAATCTTTATCGCTCTATTTGCCCTATTGATTAATACGTTGGCAATCGTTGGTACGGATTTAGAATTACGTGTTAGAATTTTGCTAAGTGGATCAACAAAACTGTTCTGTCATTTATAAAACTTTGACGTTGTTAGCTTCAAGTGAATAACGTATTTAGGATTAATGAAATCATTGCTGTTCACGTATAATTTTTAGGGTAAATAACTTGATATTGGTGGAAATAACTTACTTTATTTCCTGCATGGGTAATTAGGGGGCATCCAGGACCAGTTTGGGCAAATATTTCAACGCTGGGTCAACCCACCCGTTTTGGAATACATGAACTGGTGAAAAATATTATCTCCTTCATCGTGTTTCAACCACACATGATTATATATACAATAGTTGATAATGCCCGTGGAAAAATCCACTTAGCCTAAAGAGCAATAAAAATTTTAAAAATCCGCCATTTGAATTTTGGTTAAGTTTTTAGAAATTTTTTTGGCCGTTGCTTCCAATGAGTAGAGCTTGAAAGGCTGATCAAGATAATGAATATGATTGTGTAATTTCAACCAACGATTAAGGAGATATAAGGGTATAAAAGTTTTGCTTACGTCAGCAAAGACAAACCAATGTTCTGCCGTTGGAACGTCAGAAAGATTAACAAATTAGACATAACTTTTCTGGCTACTTCAAAGGCAAATGAACACATCCACTTTTCCTGTCGCAGACAGACGGACACACTTTTCGTTTTATTATAAACCATTTACCCACGCAGGAGATGACGTAAGTTATTTTCACCTGCTTCCAAATTATTTAGCTTTAATTTTAAAAGTGCAATGTATTGGCTTTACTAATCTTAATATACTTCTTTTGACGTTACTATTGTTTTGACGTCAAAGTTTGGTAAATTACAGAATTTTATAATTAGGCGAATTTTTATAGACTTTGAAGTCACCGACAGACACACAGAAGCTTCGTATTATTATAAGAGACTAGTCGATAAAGCACGTCCAAAGCAAATCCAATTACGCGAAAGAACAATGGGCAAGAGAGCCGTCACTGGAATTTTAAAGAAGTCAGCAAGGCCCGTTAATACACATAAATTTTATTTTGAAATTTTGTTTACCCGTTTCCTTTATTTTGTAGGACTTAAAACACTGGTCAAAATAATGTATATGATCATGTGCTTTCGACGAACGTTTTTAAAGAAATCATGAACGTGGTCCCTAGTAACCCACGCAGAAGCTGATGTCAGTTAGTTTCAACCGATTTTAAGTTATTTAGCTTTAAACTTAAAAGCGCGATAAAATGGCTTTACTATTCTTTTTTAATGACTTGACGTCAGTCTAAATGCATCGGCGTCGTGCCGTTACGCCTAGGCCGTTAACAAATAAGACATATTTTTTCGGCGACTTCACAGAAAATTTCGGCATTTTCAAAGGAAAATGAACACATTCAATATGCCTGTCACAGACACTTGGTATTATTATATAAGACTAGTCACTAAGGTCAGTGGAGAGATCCACTTAGGCAGAAGGACAATAGAAAAATAGGTTGCTTTAGTTTTATGCTGACGTCAGCAGTGTAGAAACACAAAAAATTGGCGAAAATTAGGTTATTCGTTGCCTGTGATGTGTAGAGGTTGATATCCTGATCAAAATAATGTATAGGATCATACGTTTTCGACCAACGCCTAAGGAGAGATAAGGGTTTTAAAATTTTGCCGACGTCAGCGAAGACCCGCCAAAACACAAATTATTTTTACGAAATTTGTATACCTGTTGCCTTCGTCGTACAGATCTTGAAACGCTGATCAAGAAATTGTACAGGATCATGTATCTTTGACAAACGGTTGCAGAGATATTGGGGTTTAATGGTTTTTGATGACGTCATCAATCCGTCCATTCCGAAACGGATTCGGGGACCCAGGTTTGGGAAACTAACCCAAATTGGTCCCAGGTGGTCCCTAGTTACCCACGTGGTGAAAGATCATTAACGTCACCACCTCGTTTCCGAGTTATTTCGTCTGAAAGTTTTAAATGCATTGTAATGGGTTCATTAATTTAATAAAAGATACTAGTCAATAAAGCCCGTGGAAAAATCCACTAAGGCAGAAGAACAATGGAAAAATAGATGGCTTTAGATTTTTTGCTGACGTCAGCAGTGCATATACAAAAAGAAATTTACCGAAATTTAGTTTGTTTCCTGTAATGTGCAGAGATTAAAACGTTGATGAGGAAAAATATATATTATCATGTGCTATTGACGAACGGTTAAGAAGATTTAAAGGTTTAAAAATTTTGCTGACGTCAGCAATGGCCCGTCAAAACCTTAAAATTTTTTTTAGAAATTTGTGTACCTGTTGCCTTCATCGCTTAGATCTTGAAACGCTGAGCAAGAAAATGTATAGGATCATGTACTTTTGAGAAACGGTTGCAGAGATATTAGGATTTAAAGGTATTTTGATGACGTCATAAACCCGTTCATTCCGAACTGGATTCGGGGACCAAGGTTTAGGAAACTTACCCAAATTGGTCCCAGGTGGTCCTAGTTACCCACGCGGAGAAAAATCATTGACGTCACCACCTCCTTTCCAAGTTATTTGGCCTCAAAGTTTTAAGTGCACTGTAATGGCTTCACCAATCTTAATTAACTTTCCTTTGACGTCAATACTATTTTAACGTTAAAGTTTGGTAAATTACAGAACAATTTTATAGGCGATGTTTTATAGACTTTATCAAAGAAATTTTATCCACTTTGAAAAAGTGACAGACAGATAGAACTGGCGTATTATATTATATAGACTAGTCGATAAATCCCGTGGAAAAATCCACTGAGGCAGGATAAAATTGAAAAAGAAGCATTATTTGAATTTTAATTACGTCGGCCACCCATCCACACAAAAAAACAATTCGGAAGATTGTTTTTACGTTGGCTCTATTATGTAGAGTTTAAAGCGCTGATCAACAAAATGTATGTAATCATGTGCTTTTGATGAATGGTTAATGATATAAGGGTTTAAAAATTTTGCTGACGTCAGCAAAGTCCCTTATAAAAGTACAAAAAAATTTTCTTTCGAAATTTGTATACCCGTTGCTTTCATCTTATAGATCTTGAAACGCTGATCAAGAAAATGTATAGGATTATGTACTTTTGACCAACGGTTACGGAAATATTGTGGTTTAACCCTATTCGGTCCGAGGTCATTCAAAACCGCGATTTTAAGGAAAAAAAGTGTGCGCATGCGCCAAAAATTTTTTTTAAAAAAGCGCCTACGGCATAAGATTATGACGTCATCGATATTGACCTCACTCTCTATTATCTTGTTTTAGTTGCCCAATAAAAGAAAATTTAACATTTTTTTCTTTTAAAACTAAAGAAGGATGACCATAGACTACTATTTCGCCTTTGGTTGCTACCCGGGGCAGCCTAAACAGACGGCAAGGTCCACAAAAGCCCGGATGGCTAGTTCACAATTTACCAGTACAGGAGCACTCTTGTACAACATTCTGACGCAAGGTTTTGCCTAAAAATTACTTTTCCTGTTTGCATGTATCCCTTATCGAGCGTTCTATCGTATTAGGTAGTAGCTGCCACTTTTTTTACTACTAAAATTTTGAGCTTTTCTACACCATACATTTCACTTTCGTTTTCACAAAAAAAAAATGGTTGACAACTATTAGAAATGTAAAATAGACGCTAATAAACAAAGAACAAACGATATTATACTACTAAAATTAAATTTTAAAAGGAAAAAAAAATAATTCATCTGATCTGTAACCTTAGCTAAAGGTTGGTCTTGATTAGTTTTCTCTATCTAGAAGCCTGCTAAAACTAAACGTAAATGTGAGAAAGCTAGCTTCACTCAGACTCAGTGGACCCCAATGGAAATAATCCACTAACAATAGGTTTTTGTGATTTTCTGGGCTAGAAACACTTTAAATATTTATCATTATTGTTGTTGTTGTTAGACTAGCAAATGATTGCAAATGAAAAAAATTGTACAGTTATATAGCTATATATATGTTAAACGAAAAAGCTAACCATTTACACAGACATTTCAGCCTAGACCATTCCCTAATTGTGAGATTTTTCACCACGAAAGTCAATCTGAATTATATAAAAATACTTTACAAATTAGGCTATTACAAGTATTTTTTATTTCAATTCATAATCTGGATTTCACGAATATATTCTTATTTCAAACGCATCCAACAAAAAGTGGTAATCGAGCAAATCAGCAAGATCTTCTGTTTCATCATTGTTCCATCATTTTTTTAACCGCTTCTGTCAACAAATCTTCACATGCAAATCACGTTTGAATGACGCTTGAAATTGTGAATTATTGGGTCAAAATTACTTCAATGAAATCGTGCCAACATGTTTTGTATCATAGAACAATTTGGGACTGGTGCCCTAAAATGTGAAAAAACAGAAAATACAATATAAGCTACCAGAATCACCCAGAACCACCCAAAACCACGAAAACGCATGCATGTCCAATGTGTGGCAATCGTTTTCAATCTTTTATAATTTAATAATTTAACAGACCAGCCGTCAACGTTCAATGGACCCCGGGTACAAACCTCGTACAGCCGACTTCCCGAAAACAAAAAGTTTCTTTTTCAAGTCTCAATTATAAAATGTATTTTTTTGTACAAAAAAAGTTTCATAATTCCCAACTTCTTACTAAATGTCCTCCTTTTCAATTTCTTAATGTTGGCTTGGAAGGTCTTCTACCTAACATGAGTCTTTCCCTTTAAAGTCTATGGAATACACGTTCGATACGGAGCCAATTATTAACGCACTATTTACACCAGCGTTTTTTCCTAGTTGTTTATATTTTTTTCAAGTGACTGTTCGTGTTAATTTGGTCTGGAATCAGTCAGAATGACCTAGGGGTCATTCTGACTGATTCCAGCTGGTTCTGGGTGATTCTAGGTTTGGAAAACAATGATTGAGCAGATGGCGGGGCCTACAAAAAGCTCTTATCTTTTAAAAAAACCTGAGGCTCTCATAAAAAAGCATGTAAAATGATAGCAAAGTGTGCATAAAAATGTACAGACATGTGAGTTAATGTTTAACATATTCCTGTGAAACCCCTGACTTTTTTCCGGCGAGATAAACATAAATTTTTCATGATTTATCAGACACCACAAACTCGGCATAAGCCTCAATTATATAAGTCAAAAATTTTTTCCAGGGTACGAACAGATATGCTGTCCAAATAAATGCATCTCTGGTTTAGTGTTACTTGTTGTTTTGTTAATTATATACATATTATAGAAAAATATTATCGATTTCTTTTTGTATGAGATTTTTCATTAACAAACAAACCTTCGCTATGAAAAATTATTTTTAGCAGAACTATTAATAAACCCTAACCCCTTTCGGGTGACTGTGAAACAGTCAGGGTAAACACCTAATTAGACGACATGACCTAATTAGGCGAGTCATTTAGTTAGGCGACATGATGTAGTTTAATTACGCTAACCGTAGTCTAACTAGGCGAACGAAAACTTTCTGTTGTAAATACGTCGAAATCATTGCGTTTCGCACTACAATTTTTATGTGAATCAAATCGCAGACAATTTTGACTAATTATCGTGTTATTTGCATTGCGCATTGGCAACTTATGGCCCAAACCTTGTGTGGCAATATTTGTTGTTTTAAATAATGGATTTCAGCCATTTACGCCACAGGAAAAAAAATATGGGGGATGAAAATGTGGTATTGTTTGACTAAGATTTTAACATTGCTAAAACAGGATAAATAAAAAAGAAACGTTACAAAACAAATTGTTACCACATCCATCTTAAAAAAAAACAATTTTTTTTTTTGCGTTTTTTGTGAAAGAATATCTTCATTAAATTATTGCGTATTTTACTATCGTCACCTAAATAGGCGACATGTAATATTTCATTTTAACATAATTCTTACTTGCGCGAGCATATCAAGGCACGAGTGACAATTTTGGAATCATGGTTGCATACACTATCCATTCTGAACAAAGTGTTTTTGCTATTTTTTCTTAGGAATGTGTGAAAAGCCATTGAACATTGCAATGTCTTAACTAGGTTACATATGGTCTAACTAGGCTACAATGAGTCGCGTAAATAGGTGGTATGCCCTAATTAGCCTACCGTCGCCTAATTAAGTGTTTACCCTGACTGAAAAGTTAGGGGGTAGCCACAAGCAACATTTTTCACATCTAACACTGGTTTATTGCTTATATTTATCTTATTGAGTGCGCAATTCTCATTTAAAATAATGATATTTACCGATTTATGAAGTCTTGTGAAAGGTCATTTCCGAGGACCAATTTCTTTCAGAAAAAAAGTGGCAGCCACAAACCACTGGTTTTATTTGATAAAACAGGCTATCAGCTTTCAGGAAAAACATATCTTAAAGCATGACTTTGCGTTGGAAAGCAAATATCTTCATTTTCCACCAACTTATAAAATTTTATAATCAAAACATTGCTATTCTTTCTGTCTCCTCCCAACAAAAGTGAAAGTGTTCGGGTAGTCGAATCTAGAGTTTTTGTATAGTCCAAGGCCTGCTCTACTAAAATAAAATCCTTTTAGGGGATGATCTCTACCGCAGAGGCTCAAAAAACATTTGTTTTTAAGGGAAATTAGAAGCACTTGCGATGGTGGCCATTATGAATCGCTTGCGGCAGAAAATTTGATAACAAATAATGGCGCATGCGCACACTTTTTTTCCTGCCGTAAATGACCGTGGGGGGTGCGGATTCCGCCCCCCCCCCTGACGGTTCTTTTTTAATAACTCCTGATTTCTTTCTTATATGGCTATGATACTTACTGAGTTTAACATTTATCTATTAGACACCTGCATGCTAAATTTTTTAGGTCCCATACCTTTCAGAGGCTTTGATATTGGTCATTACTCGAAACTACCCCTAGAATCTCTATGAAATCCTTATAATGGGGAAAATATAATAACTCCTGTTAGGATTATCCTTAGAACTTAAAAATTGTAATACAACTTTGTTTCATCAAGAAGAACCATTTTGAATGATTTTGACACGTGACTTATCCGATTTCCCGATTTTGTCGGATTTTACCCGAAAATCGGGAAAAAAACGGATTTTCGGGCAGTTTTTGGCAATTTTTTACCCGATCCATGTAAAAACCGAAACATATGTTAAAAAAGATTTATTTAGCTTTCAGAAACTTCAAACAGAATGTAAAAATTCGCTCTAGAACAAAAGTAATTATATTTAAAGCAGATAGTGGCATTTTTAACAATTTTCAAGCTTCTGATGACGTCACAGAAAATGTGCTGACGCAAGCAAAAATTTATTGCCGCCACTTTGTTCCTTTTTTTATGACGTACTATAAGTGTGCCAAGTTTGATTCAATTTAAACAATCCTATGAAAAGTTATTGAGGGGGGGGGGGGCGGAATCCGCCCGGTCTTAGTGTTCGAAAAACCCCGGAGCGAATAGCGTTAAAGGTTTTCTGATGACGTCATAAACCCGTTCATTCCGAAACGGATTCGGTGACCCAGGTTTGGAAAATTACCCAAATTGGTCCCCCCAGGTGGTACCTAGTTACCCACGCGGTGAAAAAACATTGACGTCACCAACTCGTTTCCAAGTTATTTGGCCTCAAAATTATAGGTGCACTGTCATGGCTTCACTAATCTTAATTAACTTTCCTTTGACGTCAATACTATTTTAACGTTCAAGTTTGGTAAAATTTTATAGCCGATGTTTTATAGAATTTGTTAAAAAAATTGTGAAGAATATAAACCACTTTGCAAAAGTCACAGACAGACAACCTCGTCCCCAGGCCCATTTTTCTTTTTATGACGATCTCGGAAGACGAGAAGAAATGACTCTGGGCCACACACTGGTCAGTTCTAAGATCTGATTGGTTTCTCAAGTTTCCGTTAATTATGAAGATAAATTAATTTATGCGCAAAAAATTAAATAATAACAGTAAAACAATAATGGCGGCTAAGCTGGAATGTTTATGTTCTGCTGGACTGAATTTATTTTTGTGAAAAATAAAATATTTGGCATTGTTAGTATAGCTTAACGTGCAAACAAAATTAAATAGCTTTTAGTTTGTACCCAGAGGCTGTTAAAGTAAGCTACTGTTTTTTTTCCAGTGCAGTTAAGGAGGTAGCTACTAGACTCTAAAGCTAGCTATGCTAGCTTTTGTGCAAAGGGTGTAGTAAAAAACACAATGAAGGTTTTCTTGAAGACATGTTTAGCAGCTATCTAGCTAGCTTAAATACAACACAAGGTATATACAGGTATACATAACTAATCCTATTTCTTCCCAACAGACCTTCTTTTACACTCCAGCTAATATTCTTTCGGTGCAGAACACATAAAAAAATAAAATCATATGCTGTTGATTTGGTTGAAAAAGATTAAAATACTGGATTAGGAAGTTCATACCATTTAATTAACTAATTAGTTATACGCTTAATTAATTAAATTTTACAGATTAAATAACAATTTTCACTGACTGCATGAAATGCAACATCCTATGTTTTACGACTTTAATCTCTTAGTAAAGCAACAAACATAAATTTATTGAAAAAAGTCAATTGATTTGACCATAGTGGCCATTTAGTTGTTAATGAGTTTCCAGGGACCCGTTTCGTGAAAACCAAAACTGTATATAATATGTGAAAAAAGAAGGATGAAAAAGAAAGATATTGAGTTAAAACTTGTTAGGAGATGCTTTTAGGCTAGTCTGATGGGATTAGCAAAAAAAATGATTCTGTAATAGCTATACTTTCTGAATTTAGGCATTTAAAGCAGGGCGATAAGATTTTTTTTAAAGAAAATTATAAATTTTGACCTAACAATTGTAAAATTTTTTAAACAATACGATTTATTTAGGTGTATATGCACGTTATGACAATAACAGACAAAAGGAGCCAGTTATTATATACGTCAAAACGTAAATATCTGATCTGTATCTGACCGACACATGATGGTTACGTTGATGACTCAATACTAGTATAATATATAGCTACACCATGCCACTATGTCTACGAACAAACACACATGGATCTGCATGAGATTGGACAAAACCAATATCACATAAAAAATCATGCAGCAATTGGTGCCAATTGCATCCACTTTGTTTAAGCCCATAAAGAGATTTATTTAACTTCCAAACATTATTGGCTGTTTCATATGCAGGAGCTGGTTGAACATAAACTTCACATTCTATTGGAGCGTGTATATATGCTCCTTTAATGTCCATTTGATGAATGTTCCAATCTTCTTGAACAGCTACCTGCAGTAAAGTACGGATAGACTCCATTCTAGCAGGTGGTGAAAAGGTTTCTGAGTAATCTATTCCTTCTTCTTGGCTGAATACATTTACTACATAACGCGCTTTGTAAATTGGGTTGCTTGAATTTCCTTTGATGGTGTACACCCATTTTCCCCCACTGCTTGCTTATTTTTGGGTAGTGGTGTTTCGGTGAACATATCGTTGAGCTTCAAAGAGTTGATTTCTTCTTCCATCGCACTTATCCATTGATCTGTGTCATCTTGTTGAATTGCGTCATTGTATGTGTTTGGAACATTCAGATAACAACAATCAGAATCGGTGTTTTCAAAATCACTACAGTGATAATCATATCGTGGTGGAGCTTTGCCTTCCCTAGTTGGGTATCGAGCCTCTGGATTTCTCTCTGGGTTCTCATTTTGTTCTGAACTACTTTTTGTAGCCGGTTTAGTATTTACGTCAGTTAAAAATAAGTCATGACTTGATACAGTCCTGCTGTCGGAATAGTAAACTAGATAGGCTGGACTCTCTTTGTTATACCTGACAAAAATTCCTTTACAGCTTCTTGGATCCAGTTTCTTTTAATTATGGACGTATGCATAACATATTGTACCAAAAACATGTAATCTTGAGATGTCAGGTTTTAGTCCCGTGATAAGACCATATGGTGTTTCTCTGATGCGGTCTACAAAACAACGATTTCCAATATGTGTAGCAGCCATAACAGCACATGTTCATAAATGTTTAGGTAAGCTAGCTTCAAGTAACAACGCTCTTCCCATTTCAAAAAGGGTGCGCCAGCTGCGCTTTGCAGTGCCATTTTGATGAGGAGAATGTGGATCAGAGATTTCGTGTTTGATACAGTGTTTTGTCAGGATAGTTTTAAAGTCCTGTGATATGGAAAAATTTCTTCGTCAAAATTAAAGGTTTTCACTTTGCTGTAGGGCGCTATGTCTGCTAAAAAATTTTCTAATGCACTGGACGCATCAGATTTCTGTTTTAAAAAATAAGTAAACATACATCCTGTGAAATCATCATTGAAAACAAGAGCATATCTGAAGCCATTCAGTGACGCTGGTTCTATTGGTCCGGCTAGGTCAGGGTGTACCAAGTTCGAAAGGAGTCGTAGCACGGATGTCTGGCTGACGATTACGAGTGTTGGTCTGCTTTACTAGTGTACATACCTCACAGTCAAATTTTTCTTGTTCACTGATGTGCATTCCTTGAACTACAGATTCTAATTTTATCACATAATCAATATTACAGTGTCCTAATATTCTGTGCCATGTTCTCAAATCTTCTATGCGTTTTTGGCTCACATTATTCTTGCACAGATAGTATAGTCGTTGGCATTGTTCGATTGGAAAGATTGTTCCATCTGGGGCAATGAGATTAGCATGATCATTGGAGAAGTTGACAACGGCACTTTTACGGGTTGCAGCTTGAACAGAAAAAATATTTTGAGGGTAAGTTGGTACTAGGACTTCCTTCGCAGGACCCTTGTTGATAGCAGTACCAACAGGAACTGAAGAGGCTATCCTGGGTAAATAATTTCAATAATAAAATAATAATAGGCATCTTCAGTAATTCTAATCACAAAACCCTCTGAGAATTCTGTGGCTTGATAGCTAGCTATAGCTAGCTAAAAGTACTTTCACTTTTACTATAATATGAAATAAAGATAGCTAAAAATCATAATTAAAAAAGTGTATAGCTAGCTACCTTGGTTTGCACAACCTTTATAGCTACAAAAGTACGTCTTGGACCTTTGCTAGCTAGCTAGCATAGATGGCTGAAAACTTTAAAATAAATATATATTTAAAATTTGTTTGTGTTTGTAGCCAATAAAAGCGAAGGCAACACTGCAACCATGTTTTCTTGAAGCAAAAACTCAAAACACTTTAGCTAACTTGTTTCTGATTGAAAATAAAACTCTATCCTTGATTTCGATCCAAGATTGTTTTGCATAAATTATAGCACTACGGTGTTCTCGGCGGTCCGCATGCAATTCTTAACAAAATGACCAAATTTTGAATAAATTAAAAATCAGCACGAATCGTGCTGATTATAACCAGCCCAGGGTCATTTCTTCGCGCCGTCTCAGATATCAAAAAAGCGAAAAATTGCCCTGGGAACGAGGTTGACAGACAGACAGACAGAACTGGCGTATTATTATATGATTGACGTTTGATAATTCTTATTGACGTCGCGACGTTAAATCTGTCGATTTAAGACATACCTTTTTTTCGGCGAAATCAAATGAAGATATTCAGAAACAATTCTTTTTACATGCATGAATACGCTCAAATTGCTACAACGCCTCAAAAGGAGGAGAGCGGTCGCAATGTTTTGTCACCATACGCTCCACAATCAGTGTTCTTGCCCCCACCGCCTAAACCTGCTTATTTCGAATACATGGCGCAACAAGCAAAGAATGGTTATTTTCGCCTTCACCGCCGCCCCTAGTCATCCAAAATATGGAAGATATGGTAGATGTCAGTCAACAACTTGTAAATATTGGTGTTAATGTAACACAGATTCAGTTGTATTTGTTTAACACAGGACTTTTACATCATTGATATTCAGCATCAACAGTGGTATGAGCCGTGAACAAGTGTTTTTATATTCAGACTAGCCGTCATGGTCGCGGAAAAAAAAGATGAAGCAAGCGTGGCTGATAGGCAAAACATCGTTAAGTTTGGTGCGTTCAGCAATTTTTTGTCTGCGTGGTTACAGTGATTCTGAACGTAGTATGTGCGACGACGACGTACTGATTGCAAATGATAAAACGACAAGCTGAGTTGCATCTCGTTAATTTTAAAAAAAACAGGTCATACTTTCAGTTTGAATAATAAATGAAATCTACAAATTAAAAAAGTTAAAGTAAAAACGTTATGATAACTGCGATGGTTAAAATTTTCGTAAAAAGTAGAGTGTTAAGGTTTACTATTAAATGTTCACACATAATCAGTATCCGCAGTCGCGATAGAAGACCGTAAGTTCTCACTTAAATTTCCTTTGAAGAAGATTGATGAAACATCACGTTGATTTATTTTGCATATTTACACTCTGATAACAAGAGCAGTGTTAAATGCGTCACGATTGCTTGGAGTGAAACTGTTCTTCCTCCGTTGATCCTTTTAACGCACAAACTGAACTTTGACCACCAGACACCATAGTAGATATTTTATCAAAATAACCTGCTCCGACTTCTCGTTGGTGCTTATGTGCTGTAAAGCCATTTTTTTCTTGTTTAAACTCGTCCTCTTGTATGGCAACATATGCTTCCATGCCTCTTGTTTTATATGCTCTGGCGAGTTTAAACATGGCATGATTCATACTGTGAAAGCCTGCCAACGTTACAAATTGAAATCTGTAACCAAGTTTTCCTAAATCTTGCTGGAATGTTCTAATGCTATTTTCAGATAGATTTGCTTTCCAGTTAAATGAAGGCGAACAGTTATATGCTAATGGTTTACCTGGAAACTCATCATGAATTGATTTGGCAAAATATTCCGCTTCTTTTATGCTTGGAGTATCTGTCTCACACCAAACTATATCAGCATATGGGGCGTAAGATAGTCCTCTAGCGATGGCTTGATCTATTCCGTTACATACATTAAAAAATCCTTCAGAAGTGCGGTCTCCTGTTAAGAATTGACTGTCTCGCTCGTCTGCGTCAGAAGTAATCATATTGGCAGCTTGTGCATCAGTACGTGCAATTAAAATTGTATGTGTGCCCAACATATCAGAAGCCAGTCTGGCGGCATTTAACGTACGTATAAACTGTTGCGTAGGAACAAGAACTTTGCCACCCATATGACCACATTTCTTTTCGGAGGCCAGTTGGTCTTCAAAATGTACGCCAGAGGCACCAGCCATAATCTATAATAAAACTAACTATAGATGTAGAACACAATATTAAAAAATAGCCACATATATTAAGCCAGCGACTCTAAGTCGATGATTTCTTTAATTCGTTTGTGTTTTTTTGTCGTCCAAAAATTGCGTGTTACTCGGATTGAGGTTGTATGTTTTACTTGTCTGTAAAATACAAAGAAGCAAAGAACTAAGTCTAGTAAAACTACAGCAGGTACGATAATTCTATGGCGTATCCACGGAGGACGGACAATTTTTTAAAGATGAAAAAAATAATATATAATAAGAATATTATAAGTCAGAGACTCTCTTTCGACAAAGTATGGTGTTCTCCTTTGTATTTACAAATTTAGAGAACGTGGAAGCTCACACATTTCTGTTTCAAAATGTTAATTCATTAGTTATTGAATTTGCATATCCTTTTTATATCGACTTAGTTGACGAATTTATCAGTTGCTTTCCTAAATACACACTTTTCATAAGAATATCAGGCTAGAATTTCAGGCTAAAACCTATTGTGTAGACCAGCCTGATTAGAATTTATGTATTCTTATAAAACAGCTTGTGATACACTTGGTAAAGGCTATTAGCTCGACTTGAAAGCATTAGCCAATAGTTTCTTCACGGCTTCAAATTTGCTTTTCCAAAGACAGAAAACGGCTATATTATAATAATTTAAAAAAATTAGTTCGGCCACAAATAGGTGTATGGGAACATGGGCTGCTCCAAGGTTTCGTTTCAAGTTTTATGCTTTCGCCATAAAATTCGCGGAATCAATAATACATGTCCACTATTTCCTGCACTACTGTTGCACACGCGCGTACTTAAGATATTGTCAAAATTGTCGATTTCTTTATTCTATCATTTTAGTTGCTCACTTTCAGCCTTTTAAGATTGGTTTTTTCCCTTTCAACTCATGTCATGGCCAGGATACCCAGCATTATTTTTTTATCGCCGGGATCTCGGAATGTGATCATTATCATAATCAAATGACTTCACTCACTCGAACAAATATAATCAATTCTCATACTATTTAAAGAGGGTAAGTTGTGACCTTCCTGGCTTTGTGCCCATTGATTGATTTTAATTCGGGGTTTGCTTGGAGGAATTTGGATTGTAATTAGTGAGTTGCTCTGAAACATTCGTTGGCGTCCAAGCTTTGGTTTGAGGGAATCTGAATTGCGATATACTCGAAAAATGCTTAGTTAACTAGGCTACTCGTAACAGAAATTTAAAAAAGTAACTTTCTATGCACCTAATTTTGATTACGATAACGTAGTACCAGCATTAAATTTAAAAATATTATACCATGTTTCTCATGAGTTCAAAGGCATTAAGGGCGCCACCAAATCCAGCTTCTGCGTCAGCCACAATTGGGAGATAATAATCTATATGTTCTTCGACACCTTCGAGTTTAGCAATTTGATCAGCTCGCATTAAAGCGTTGTTTATACGTTGTACTAGACGAGGAGCAGCATCTGCAGGATATAAACTTTGGTCAGGAAACGTTTGGCCAGCCGTGTTACTGTCTGCAGCTACCTGCCATCCACTAAGATAGATGGCTTGTAAGCCTGCTTTTGCCATTTGAACCGCTTGACCACCTATAATTTTTTAATATTTTCGAATGTTTATATTTTTTTAAAAGGTTCAGCAAGAAGTAAATTTACCTGTCAATGAACCCAGAGCGTTAACATATGAATCACCGCCTCGCGAAATTAATGTCCAAAGTTTCTCTGCGCCTCTCCTAGCAAGAGTGCACTCTGGAACAATTGAACCTTTAATTTTTTCGACATCCTCCAGACAATAATCACGTCTAATTCCGACATACCGATCAGCTTGGACTTGAATGGCTATAAAAAAAAGCTTCTGATAATTATATTTTCCTGTTCTTGTTACTTCTTTTGGTTTTACTTGGCATGTCCCTAGGATTCTTTGTCTTTTGTATTGTTCTCCTGCTAAGTAGACTTTTCCACGGCCCTTTTTGACTAGTCTATATAATTATACAGAGAGTGCGTCTGTCTGTCTGTTCATTTTCGGTTAACATTAATGTAACTTCCATATCCTAATTTAAATTACCCTCAGTATAATTGTTGTTACAGGCTTCTTTGTGTTCTTCACTTTTCATGTTTTTTCTTGAAATCAGAATAGTTTCTTGTTAAATAACCTGACATACTGCTACATTAACACTATTATCTTCTTGGCACAAGCGTTTCTTGTTCCTATTTTTGGTTTCAATTGAAGTACAACTTTATGTGGATCTATATAAATATAGATGGCTATGGGGAGATCGATAACGAAGAAATGTGTTGAAATTTAAGTCAAAAAAATTTATATCGTATTATTAGCTGTATGAGCGACTAATTAAACTGCACCCATCCTATATATAATTATTCTGCATCGGCAAGTTAAAACAAATCAATGACCAATAAATATCGTCAAAATCAAAAAAGGATAATAAACGATCAAATTTCTTCAATTCAATAAATCGAATTCGACAAAATCCTGTATTGTCCACAGGTTTGAAAGTCATGTATCGCCTGCTTAAAACGTTACTTGTTTAACAATGATATGAAAGTCAGCTTGACTAAATTTATTTACATATATTAATATAATTACCTTGTGCATCACATGGTATTGATTTGTATCTTTTTAATAAATTCTCACTTCAAATCAAAAAGGGAGACAATAATTACACAACCTGGTATTAATTCAGTTCCTGGTAAAATTGTATTCTTGTTTCATCAGCATTTTCGAAAATTCTTCAACGAGAAAGTAAATGTTAAAGGATGTTATTGGGACCACGTATATATACGCCGAGGCAAATGGCGAGGTGTTAACAAAAATTCTTGATTCACGTCAGCTTCTTTTTTCTAAATTTTACTGGTATTAGTGTATGGGAGCATGAGATCGCAAGCAAAAAAGGAATTCTAGAAAATATTCCTAGGAAAGGAATTCTCGTTGTAATATTTTTCAAAAAACGTTTGTGTATGCCGTTTCCGTTTGTTGAAAAACAAGTGTTTGTTCATAAAAATACACTTTTAAAAACAAGCTCAGATTATGTGAAAAAATAAGAGCAACTTACAAGTTTAGGGTCACATTTTATTCAATGTCCGTTAAATCACAGCATGAAGCACCAAAGCAAAGAAATTGCGCAGGCGCATGAAAAAATATTCCACCGCGGCTTGCTGTATTTATTAAAACGCCACAATAAGAACAAAATAAGAACTATTGAGGCTAGAGTCCTGGAAAGAATAAGATTGAAGCTCACTGAAATTTTACTCGGAACAGAACAGAAAGGACTCTGCAACTGTACCCCTATTCTAAGGAGGAACCCTGGAGACCTGCAAACCGCTGTAATATCAACCTCTTTATAATATTCGCCTGCGAACACTGCATTATCTCTAGTCTGCACAATCATTATCTTCGAACTCTGCAACGCACTGTTACGTACGATGTCATTCACTGTACGAAGTTGGCCTTTTTTGCCGTAGCGCTGAGAGTGACCATCCTCGTACAAAACGGACCATCTTCGTACAGCGGCGAATATCGTCAAAAAATGAAACTTTTATAATAGAATAATAACTTTTCTGAAATATCTTTTTTTCGTTTTGTTAAAAATTGAGTGAGAACAGAGAAGAACGCAAAAACTTTCAATATATTCGAACACACATTTTTAAATTTTACATTGAGACTTTTAACGCAACTTGCTGTCTGAAATAGTTCAAACGATAACAACCAGTTAACCGAAACTGGTAAGATATTCTTTTTCCCGCAAATAAAGATAAACCACAAAACTAGCTGCTACGGACGAACTTGAAAGTAGCCAAAACGATAACATCCAGTTACCCAAACTGGTATGCAGACAGAGAAAAACTACAAAAACAGACGACAATTTTATTACATCCTTTTTTTATAAAAATAGCTACTATAATGCCCGACGAATTAGAGGACGGTGCTGAACCAGTTCTGTTTAAAGATATGAATGACGAAGAAAATCTATCTTCATATTATCATATTTTAGGCAAATGGAAATTGCTAAAGAATTTGTGTATGGAAACAGCTCGGTCCAATTGGATAATCTGAGATCTCCGTCGGAGTTGATAGAAACTGTGGTGCACGAGTTGCCTGATATAACTTATTTTCCAGAGTTTTAACAGTGTCAACAACAAAGAAGCAGGTATTGAAAAATTATTTAAAAGCCTGATCGCAAACAATTTCGTAAAAATAATAAGATAGTTATACAACGATTACTTTCCTTTAATAGAAAAAAAAGTAGAAAATGAAGAAGAAATGGAGAGACAATGTAGGAGAGAGTTTTTGCCATTATCATACAAAAGCGGTACCCCTGGACTAGCTGGTACAACAATCGAAGCTACCTGAAGTAAATACACTACTTCTGATTAAACGTTCTGGTAGCAAGTATCAAGCATTTTATAACGAAATACTGGCAAAAAACATCCTCAATTTTATCAAAAACTGATGGACGAGTCGAACATTGCAGAACCAACTGAGTCATCTCCAATTACATTCGGATGAAGTACCCATGCGAATTTGATACAGGGAGATTATCGTTAACCCGCATTCAGTTTTTGTTGGTGCAAATTATTGATAGAGTAAATAAAAAAAAATCGATGTAAAGACCATAATGATAATATATGGTAGTCTTTATCTGTGCCTTGGTATTTTAAGTTGTACGAAGTTGGTTCGAGTCAGAAAAATCCAAGTTAAAAAATGACGTTGACCAAACCTCGTACAAAGTTGTTTAAGTTGTACGAAGTTGGTATTGTTGAAAAAAAATTTAAATAAATTAGAAGTTAAGTAGTCCCAGCCTCGTGTAGAGTATTTTAAGTCGTACAAAGTTGGAATGGATAAAAAGAATCAAGTTAAGTGACGTTGGCCCAACCTCGTACACAGTTATTTAGGTTGTACGAAGTTGGTACAATCATTAGATAATTATAAAAAATTATCGTCGGAGAATATTTAAGACATGCTTACTGAATGTAATTAACAATGTTTAGATATTCATTTCTAAACCAAATTATTTGTTGCATAATTTTTATACAACAATTGTAATGCCCATCTTCGTACAAGCGCGAAAAATGACCAACCTCGCACAACGGGTCAATTTCGTACGGAACAGCACAACGAGGTGTTGTTTTTATAAATTTTCAAACGCAAGACCTTGCTCAATCAGTCGCCAAGCAAGGTAAGGTATATTTTGTTTTTGTAATATTTGAACGAATGAAAAAAAAAATTTTGCATGCCGTAAGCTTGAATTCTGATAACAAATAACCAAGTTTTAAGGTTACCTGGCTAGCTGGCTAAAATAGACCTTCTTTGATCAAACTCTTGGCCTGTTGGACACGATTGTGGTGCTCCAATAACTATGCCATTGATTCTCTTACCAACTGAGCTACTGATCCCCAAATAATTGAAAATAGTTTAATCCCTCTATGTTTTTGTAACAAGAAATTGTACCTTTTTTCCAGCAAGCTTTGGATTAAATTAAACAGGAACTACAAGTATTATATATAAAGTTAGACAAAGATTCTATTCGTAAAGAGCCACCTACATAACAGTGCTTGTTCACTCAAATCATAGAGGGCAAAGTAATTACTCTATTTTTCTGGGGAATGTCCAGAACTTTCTTTGTTAAATAATGTGCGATTCCTATGACAACAACAATTCTACTTATGAAAAAGCAAAATAGTAGACACTGAGCAAACCTCTTTATGAATTATGTATCTGCAAATCACAAGAAATTTTTTTTCTTTAAAAAATATTCAAAAATTATTTCTCTTAAGTTTGTAGAATGTTTTTCTTTTTTTATGTATTTATATACCCCTCATTTTGCCAAAAACCTATTTTTAGCATTAAAAAAAAGAAAAAAAAGAGGTATATACATGGCAGGGGAGTTATCAACAGATACTAAGCCATATTATTTATATATAATACGGGATTATATATTCAGGGGTTATATAATCCAGGAAATTACTTTGGGCATTGGTAATCCCGTAAATTCTCTTTCAACCTTTTCAGGAAACGAGAAACTCAATTTGTTTGTATCAAGCAATTAATATTTTTAAGTAAACCTACAAGATCTAGAGCTGTTACCACCACATTTTTCCCTATCCATCATTACAAGAAGTAACAGTTTTTATCTCTCCATTTTGGGCACCCAAATTGGTTATCCCCAAAATCGGTATAAGGATAACTAAATTGACCTGAGCCTCTCGCCTCAGATCACTATGTCTATTGTTTTAAGAGATTAAGCATGGGATCTTTTATTATTGCACTGGTTAAAAATTATTTTTAAAACAGTTTATAAGTAAAAATTTGCAAACAAATTTTCCCTGTTTTATTTTTTTAACAAAAATTTTTACAGTAGTTTTTGATTGAAAATAAAGGAAAGGAAGGATTAAAAATGAACATAAAATTTAAATTTTGATAACGCCAACAATTAGAAATTTGTTTGCTGTTGCTTCTAATGTGTAGAGCTTAAACTGTGGTCATAATAATAGGGGTTTAAGGATACGGTAATCCCTGCAGAGTCATTTTTTTTAAAAAATTTATTTTTTTTGATTTTGATTCTTTGATATTTTTAAAAACAGAATCAAAAATATTTATTGTTAAGGGGGATGAAATGAGGAATAATCTGTTTTATCTTTTAGTGTTTTATATATTTCTTTATTTTTTTCTTTTCTATCCTTATGTTATCCTGTTGTCTGTTTAACAATAACTAGACCCATAGTTCCACGAAAACACTTTTCCTTTAATTTTAAATAAAATATTCATGAGTTATTAATTTTTCATAACGTTAAGTGGGTGTAAAAATGATTCTTGCAGGTAAAAGCAAAGGTCTTTAATTTGCTTTTTCTGGAAATAAATTTCTTAGTCGTACGGTATATATTTTTGCCGAACACTCCCCTCCATCTTGTCGAAATTGTACGAAGACAAGTTTGTTGCGACAACTATATCTTTGGCTACAAAACTTAGAAAGTGAGGAAATATCGAATTATTGATCTATCATGCTTTTTTTCAATAGACTTTACATTGAGAGAATTTTGATGTAGAAATTGTTAATTACAAGCAGGTCTTAGATCCAGTAAAGCAATAAAAAAGAGATAGCAATAGATAGTATTTTTTGAACCAAGTTTTGTTTTGAGTAAAAAAGCAAAGTTTTTTAGAGCTGAATAGAGCTTCGCAATCATATTTTTTTTAACGAACAAAAATTTTACTGAGGGGAGTAATGAACTGGAAGGGTGAATTTTTGTATATAATTTTTTTTCTCCTTTTTGGGATTTTTTTTATACAAATACTTATGATTTACTTGGCTTTCAGAATATATATATATTTGTTTAGGGTTAATATAGCAAGAAGAGAAGTATTTTTAATATGCTGAGTATGTGCTGTGTATCCTTAAAAACCCATAATATACACATTTTTTTGGGGGGGAAGTGTTTATAGAAAAAAATTCAAGCTGCTTCCAATGGTTTTATGATTATGCTTTATGATTATTAAGGGGTTAATCTAGTGTTAAGGCCAAAATTTGGCGCAGGTGAAATATTTTACAAATTATCCCTTAAAGTACTGGTCCTGGAAATATTTGGGCCACAGACAGGCAAAAGCAACCCCTCTTGAATTACCAGAACTCCTGAATAGTGCTTCCAATGTTTTAAAAAGAGGATAAATTGGGCCACTGAAGCTACCAAACATTAACCATCTTGTTCTTAGGCACCAACTACAGCTCAAACTTGTTTAACTGTTTAGTTGTTAAAGAAGAAGAAAAGAAGTCTTTTCAAAAACAGGTGGCATCGCAAGGGTTAACTAACTCCTCCAGTTTGTTGAAAAATGCATTATCGATATCAATATATTTTTGAAGATCGACAGCATGAGTTCATCATTCGTCACCTCCCGTTAAACAACTTTTTAAGCTCTGAATTATAAGCCCAACGTCTTTTACAGACCCCCTGTTTCATCAACTGCAAATAATGCATGCTTTTGTGTTTTCTGTGTCAATCATATGATCACTTCAAAAGTGGCCAGATTCTAACAAAAACGTGGAAATGTTGTAAAGTTTTCTGTTTACACCCATGTAGAAAGCTTATAAATAGCAAAATCTAGTTTAAACGCAATTCGTACAAATTTCTATTTTTGGTGACTTAACCCATGAATTCGAATAAAGTTGCTAAAGTGTAAACGTGGTAAATCAATTTAATACCATGAAATCTCAAGATTTTGCACATTTGAAATACTGCAAAAGACATCTTGGATCAGAAAGAACTTCAGAATTGCAGTTGGCGTATATATACGCATTCAGTACACATTTCTATATATAGATTTCAAAATTTTCGCCTAAAATTACAGTGTAATTTCTTAATGGATGGCTATGACACTTCAAAATAATGCTTAATGATGCAAAAAATGTTTCTAAACTTCTGGTTTAGAAACATTTGTAAACAATTGTAGTATAATTAGATTTAGTTTGCTAAAAGTGACTGAATTCGGTAATCAAATTAAGTATATACGTACTGGATCAAGGATTATTTTTATTGCTACAAGATGCAAAAAATGATGACACACCCAATTCTGTTGTTTAATGAACATTTTTGATTACAGATCACACTATATATAGTTAAATCTTATTTACTGACTCAGATTACTTACTCACAGATTTTTTATACACACATTATTGTATAGTTACAAAAAGTTAAGGCATGGCAAGTTATAAACACTTTTTCAAAGGAAATCTAGAACTGGAAATAATGGTATACTTTAATTTCAAGTTTTTTGTGTTTGTTTTTTTCAGTCACCATATTTATCGATTTTCATGATCTGGCCAAGAAGCGGCTAAATTACTTTTGGATATTAATAAATCAGAGGCAAAGCAAAACAACAAAAAGAAATCGTAGGTATCTCTTTTTGCCTTCGGCCACTAAATATGATATTTATCAGGCGCTCTTCCATCTTTTAAAGGCTAGGTTTATTGCACATTTTTTGTCAATCTTCAAATCCGAAAACAAAATGTACAATCTCCATAAGAGAGGAACTAACTGTTTGAACAAAGGAGCACCATCAAAAAGTAAGGCAAAAGCGACAGGGTCTTTGGGTGTTGAAAAGAAGCTTGTTTTGAGTAAGTTAAAACGTTATATCGAATAGCACAAGAACTTTGATCGATTTATTATAGTTCGTTGATATATTTAAAAAACATAGAAGGAAATAGAGCTACACATGTTCAACCTCATTGATTAAATTTTGGATGATAGCATGTATTCAGCAAGCACGTGGTCGATTTTGCCGCGCGTTTATGAGCCTCTTGCTACACACGAAACAGTTGCTGATAAATTTGATATCAGTCAAGTGTCAAGATGTGCCAAAAATCATTCGCAAATTACTAAAAATGCTGCAGATTGCTACAGCCAAAAACAAAAGGGTAGAAAATGGTCGACTTTATACAGCTCTTTGGAATAAATTGAAGAAAGCATAGGCAAAAGGATTCACTTTCAACATCGTGAGCAAGAAAAAGACAAAACCCTTAGTGTTATTCCCCATCTGATCGTCCTCTTTTTACGACTACAAAATTCGGAGAGCAAAGCAAAGGGGAAAAACAATCAAACTTTAATACAGTTCAGGATCTTCAAATGGCAACTTGTAGAAAACGTTGCAATACATATAGATCACATCCAAGGAGTGATCTAGATAAACGACAATGCACCTTGCAGATCATGCTTTGAACTAACGGTAACCAACCAAGACTAGCCATTACCTTTCGTAGAAAGGAAGAGTGAAAATGATTGAAAAGTTTGGTACCCAAATGTTGATGTATTCTTTCACAAAAATGCATGGGCTAACGGTGAAGTTTGCAAAAAATAGAAATTTATTGAGGAAGAACATTTGGATTGTTTTGTTCTTCTCCGTATAGATAATTGAGCAGTCAACAATCAGATGGGTTCAATGTGAAGGTTGCCGGGATCAAAGACCTTATTGAAATGGTTGAAAAGATGCAACTGACTTGTGGCAACCTCTCGATGCTAGTTATGCGCAGGTACTTCAACAGAATGGCTTGATATGGATTAAAATGCATGCAAGTGTTATGATGAAGATTTGTTCACAGGAAAGGAAAGGCAAATATTAATAACGAAATGGGCAGAAAGGGAATGGCAGAAGTTATCAGAACCAAAGTTATCAACTTTATGCTTATGAAAAACGGTGTATGGCTTTTATAGCTTGTTTTTAACAAACGTAGGATCGTTTAACGATTAACGTTTAGCCAGGAGCAGTTGTAAGAGCATTCAATTATAAATGTAAGAGTAAATTCGACGTAGGTTCGATCCTACTCTGGAGAAGGGAAAACCTTTCTTAGTGACAACTTTGTTTCACGTATTTAAAGAGTTTAGATACGATTTAAATTTGCGAAGTTGCAATTACCCATTTGGGACAGCGTAAGTTAGTTGAGCTGCAAACCAGTATTATCCTCGTAGGCGAGATAGTAATGTGTTACTGACCATGCTTTTTTTTCACTTTCAAAAATGTGATCAATTACAATGCATTTCCCTTAACGAAAAAAACAAAAAACTTGCGCACAATTGGGTATTGATGGCCCATTTAAATAATTTCAGAAGCTTAGGCATTTCTTAGTGTATGTTAGTGAAAAAAACAAAAAATAATATTTTGATCGTGTCTACCTACCTAATTTTCTTACTGTTGAAGCTGAAATCTTGGAAGCCCTCATTCTTGTAAGGTTATTTTCAATTCACTAAACGAGGATAAAATGTTATGAAAAATTCTCCTAGAAAATACAAACAGCATATTATCTACCGTAGAAGCGATATTAAATGTAGCTATGCCTATATTTTCATGAATGTTTAGTGTTGGAAATTTGAAAAATTCGACCTACAAAAAATAAAAATAGCGTGAATGCAAATGCGCGAAATTTTAATTAACATTTGTGGCACCATATTTAATAGCTACGCCCTATTATAAATTATTTTACCAGAGACTTCTACATGTAAACAAAAGTATTATATATTTGTGATTTTGCGAAACGAAATTAAAATATCCTTAGCCTATCGATTCTGGGCGGATTTATTCTCGCGATTGCATTAAAAAAACGAACTCTAACTTTTTCTGTATGAGGTAGGTACGAAAGATGAATAGAGAAAAGTTTATTTTAGCGTTTTGAGTGTTTTCACAAGCATGCGACACAGCCACACTAGCTACTGGTAATAATAAATTTAAGCACAAGAGCAGCAAATTAAAAAAAAAAAAAAAAATATTGTTTTTTACCTGAAAATGTTCGGGAATCCAACTATTTGCGGAGATGTTTTAGCTGGCATTCAAAAGATCACCAAACATTTCGCAGTGAACACTGACACTCTTTTAATTTACCTATTCAACTTTTTTCCTTTTATCTGCTTAGTCCAAAGTACATCTTTCAAAATGTCATGCATATAATGAGGCGAGGGAATTCCGTAATCGAAGGCAGCTTTATAGAGTACAAAGTCCATGTTTTTTTAATCATTAAAATAATAGTTGTGGGACTCAACACTTTTTTAATGACGGTGAAACTGTTGATTGTTCAATTGTCTTGTTTGTTGTGCTTTATTGTTAGTCTCTTTTACGCCTTTGTAGGTGAAGCGCTGGTTTTTGTGAACAATGACTAGTCTTCCAGCAGGTAGGCCATTAGAAATACTATTTTTATTAACAACAAAAAAAACAGAACCATGGAAGAATAAGGGAATGAATAATGGAAACATAGTAGATACAAATTTTTATTTAAATACGTGCTACTTGACTAGCTAAAGGTTATGTTGTGACGTTTTTGTGACGTAATATTGTGCTTGTTCGCATGTTATATAAAATATTTTAAATATGAGGATGTGTGGTGGAGAGTGGGACTATTCTGTAGTTCTGAACTCTGGAAACATGAATCGTCCCAATTCTCCAAGGAGATGTACTTTGCACCCCATGTACTAATTACTTTATTGCTCCAAAGTCCAGTCTAAGTATAACAGAAGTAGATTAGCTTTTAACAGACGTATTTTTCTGCGTTTCATAAATTTAGGTTACAAATAACTGTTTAGCACGCCCATTGGTTTTAAATATTATGCTCTTTTGCATGGCTTTTTTTACTTAATTTACCTGGTAACTTAACCGTAAAGTGTTAACTTTTGCGCTGAGAAAGAGTTACTATAGTCAGTTGTAGCTAGTTCTTGTTATCGTAGTTTTTTTTTTTTCACAAACCTTAACTTTTTCTCCTATTTTTGTTGTGATAGAGTTTTTGTTAAAATCCATAGTGCAAAATAATTTCGTGTAATATAAATTTTCCTTTCTTGGAATATGTATGCGATAAATGGTAAAAACCTTATGAATAAGCTTGCCTCAAGTCGGCTCACAAACTGGATCATGTTTAGAGGATTTGCTACCCAAATTACAGAGGGTAAGTGGCTACAGTATTGTGGATATTTACGTCTTGTGTTTTTCGTTAGTTGTAACATAACTTTGTTGTTCTTTATTCGTTTTTTTTTGTTTTCGTTTCTGTTATATTCAATTGTTCTTGCTCTTAAGTACCGGTGCTTTGCCCTGGTGATATTTGCGTTGATTTATAACCAATCTTTTAAATTTATCACCCTCACTATTAATTTATAAATCTCTTTTCCTTCTTTTTAAGTGAGCCTACCTGCTCAATATAACGGATAAGCTGAGAATTTACCACAGTTTGGAGTCGGAGAAATCTGTACGCGCGTCTTTATCTGCGTGTGGGGAGCGTAAGCAGATATTGGTTTACACTAGCAGATGATTACACGTCTTTTTATAAACAATTCTACATTTCATTTCACTCGGAGCAACTGAATTACTATATAAAACAACGTGTATGTTGCTGAATTAAACCTGTCAATAATGACGTCATTAAGGCAACGCGCAGCACGAATAATTTATTTAATGATTTGTAACGATGAAATTAGTATACTGTCTTCTTTCTGACCAAGCTCGTGAATTGTTTACGCGAATACCGTGCTTGTTGCACCTTCCGCTAGATCATCTGTTTAATACTTTTATTTTGTAAGTCATATGATAATGTTGAAAAACTTTGGAATCTCACCTGGATAGCAATTTACAAATTAATTTTGTCCTTTTTTTAATTAATAATCCATGTTTGACATAGAAATATCTTTTTGGATATTCTTTTTCACACGAAATGCATAGTTTATTCCTTATTTTAATAACCTTGCCTCATTTATATTTGTACATCATTCAAGGCTTTTAGCACCGTGTCCCTTCGTATATTCTTAAACGTGAAATATTAATGCAATAATAACCGATCATCCCGCAAAATATCGGATACTGGGATGGCGGAGGGCGATATCAAGCTTATTTAGTAAGACAAAGCGAACGTGAGCGTATTCTAAGTACAGCGCGGCCGGAAAAAATTGTTTGTTCAACTCTTGGAAAGTTTTTTATTCTGTTATTTTTAATCGTCTGCAAGCGTGCAATATGGATTGGCGCTCTTGATGACGGACCTATCAGTGTTTCAAATGGCGGCGGTCAACGGTCACTGCCCACGAAAAAATCGACATTTGACCGTAAGGATTAAAAAATAAACGGTAAAATTACCCACAATTGATCTCCAAACCTCCTAAAATTATAAAATTTTAAATCTGTGGCCATCATGTAGCATGGAGACCAGGAGACTTGCTAAAACACCATGAGATATGAAAATTTACCAAGGCGTATTGAACTATATTTGGCGTTTAAAGTGTAGGTTCAAAACCTATGATGTCATAAAATATTGTCGTTTTACAATATCTTAAGGGAAGAAATTATTACGGAAGAAAAGATTTCGGAATTAAAGATTGCGTATCTGGCCTGAATTCGCAATTCTTTTTTTCAGCAATTTCTTCTTCTTCCGCAATTCCTAAAAAAATTACGCGATTCGCAATCTTTTCTTCCACAATTCCAAGAGGAAAAAAAATTAAATTTGGCATCTAATCAATTTCCAAGAAAAAGACAAGTTATTTCTGTCGTTGTTTTGCTATATGAAGGTTTACAGGGAAAACCACTCAATTATTTGCATCGAAAGAAATTTTCAGAGGAATAAATCTCAATGGCCAATATAAATAAATTTGTCAAGCGATTTCGTGCAATTTTAAATTCCACAATTTCTTGGCACAATATCAGATTCACAATCTTTAATTCCGAAATTTAAGATTTTTTCGACCATGATTTCGCAATCTTTAATTCCGCAATCTATTCTTGCGCAAACTTTTCTTCCCTTAAGGTAGATACTTGCAAAGCAAAAGCAGTTACGAAATTTTGTTTCATTTGAGCATTTTGTTTACATCACGTCTACATGCTTTTTATTCATAATTGTACCCATGAATTTTTGCGTGAATTTACTTTTCGCGCATTCTTGAGTTAGACTATATTCTTACAGGGCGTTTTATTCACATAAAGACTGTAATGCTTAGTTTTTGTAACTTAAAATACGGATGGGAAATCACGTTTGATTAGGAAAAATCCGGAAAAATAATAGAAAATTTTTCTCTCAGCTAAATCAAACAAAGCTTTTTATTTGTGCATTTCGGCAATATTCACATGCAAAAATATTAAGAGCGTTATGACTGTGAGCATTGTGGCTGTGAGCAGGTAGTTATTATGACTTGACGTGCACGTCTTCTTGTATAGCATTTTAAACGACCGTGACATTTGTCACACCGAGTTCAAGAAAGCGTAAACAGTCGCTGCCGCTAAAGAGTTTGATTACAGTAAATATTGAATTAACATTTTTAGCTAGCTAGCCAAAAAAAGAGCCAGTCTGGACGAAATTTATGTTGACTAAGTGACCAAAAAGCTGAGGTGTTGGAAATGAGAGTGTTATAAGTGTTATGAATTCGTCGTGGTATCTTATCAAAAAAATTGGTACTCGACTATGATTAAAGAACTTCTAGACAGAATAATTGACGCCTGATATGGGTACCTTATTCATAACTCGACATTGATAATTTAATAATTCAAATTGTTTGACATCCAATTCGTAACCGTCCAGCATTTCTTGCAAGTCGTTAAAACACTGACCTATTATCAGATCGGACCCTTTAATGTTTGTTTTTTGACAAGATCTTTTTACTGCGCTGAATTAAGAGAATTTTAAAACTTTTTAAGAGAATTTAGCTCCCTATGTAAGTGACTTTGTTTTTAACACTTCATCCTTAAGATCTTTTTAAAATGTTTGTTTCACTTTCGATACACTCTTACATAGATGATAATGACGCTACTGACTAGACTGTGGAAGGGCTGATTATACTCAAAGAAAAATTAACAAATTTGCACGCAGATTTTCAATGTTTACATCAGCGTAAAAAATATAGTATATCTGTGGCGATGAGAAGTTGTTAAGGATTTTTGTAATTCTACGTTTCATTATCTTCTTAATTAGGCGTGACAGTTTATGGCGAAATCAAGCCTGGGTACGACTCCATACTCACTCACGATGCTTTGAAGTTTGTTTCTGAGCTGCATAAGAAATTTGAACCTACTCGCCAGTACCTACTTTGCGAAAGAGTAAAAAGACAAAACTTAATCGATGCAGGGGAAAATCTTAAGGTAAGACACAATTTCATGCACCTATTGTGAAATAGCAAATCTTTAGTGAGGGTGATTAAAGTAAATTGATTTTAAATGTTTACATAAATTAATGATGTATCGAAATTTACATTATTGATTGCTTGAAAATGGGTATGTAAACACCCGAAACGTCGTAGTTTTCTTCTTTTTTCTTATCAATTTGTTTACTATCGCAGCTATTTTTTTATCATGTATAATTAATGTTAATTTTACGGTCTCGTTACAGTACAATTAAAAGTCATGATTCTCAATTTAAAGCATGATCTTACATTTAAGTTTGCTGTGGGAAACCATGACGACAAATGGAAAGTCGCACCAGTCCCTGCTGATCTCCAATGCCGTCACTGTGAAATCACAGGACCGGTCGAAAGGAAAATGATCATTAACGCTTTAAACAGTGGAGCTGATGTGTTTATGGCGGATTTTGAAGATTCGTTAAGTCCAACTTGGAATAATATCATCGAAGGACATATAAATCTACGCGATGCCAACTTAAAAACTATTGAGTTTTTAAACCCAGATGGTATATGTTCTTCTCGCATTCCTTACTATAATGTTAACTGCTTATTTATCAGGTAAATGACATTATTTTGTTCCAATTATTCCTTGTTTTCTTAGGCTCAACAAGAAAATTAAAAGAAAAAATTGCCCAACTTTTAGTTCGTACTCGCGGATGGCACTTGGACGAGAAACATGTACACGTTGATGGTAAACCAGTGTCTGGAGGTCTTATAGATTTTGCTTTGTACTTCTTTCATAATATACACAACAGACTTGAAAATAATTCCTCGACTTATTTCTACTTGCCCAAGATGGAACATCATCTCGAATGCAGATTGTGGAACGACATCTTCGAATTTTCCGAAAAGTATCTGTGCATTCCCACAGGTATTTGATTTAATTTTGTTTACTACAAAAGTTTACAGGGATAAAATCTTCCTATATAAACAAAAAATAAGGAACTATTTTCGGTCCTGTTTTGTCTTTCATGTAGATAACCTCTTTACATATTTCATCAGGCACGATTGTTGAATTGTATGTTCTCAGGTAAAATACGTGCAACAATTATGGTGGAAACCTTTCCTGCTGCTTACGAAATGGAGGAAATGCTGTATGAATTAAGAAATTATGCTTGTGGAATGAATGCCGGGAGGTGGGATTACATTTTTAGTATAATTAAAACGTTGAAGTCACGCGATGATTGCATAATGCCAGATCGAAAACAGGTGAGAATTGGGAATGCTACACATTCTTGCACGCACGATTTTCTTTTCTTTCTATCCCTTTATTTTTTATTAGGTTACCATGCAAGTACCTTTTATGCGATCTTATGCTGAACGTCTTGTCCAAATATGCCACAAACATGGCGCCCATGCCATGGGTGGTATGTCAGCTTTTATTCCGTCACGACGTTATGAAGAGATCAATAAGACGGCGATTAGCCAAGTTACAATTGATAAAGAAAGAGAGGTCTGCCAAAAAATATCAATACCCCAGTTTTCATTGCATATTTTACGTGCTTCAGAGCGTTTGTTTACACGTGTTAGAATACTAAGAATACTGACAAGGATTTATATTCTTAGGTAGAAGAGGGGTACGATGGGACTTGGGTTGCGCACCCGGATTTGGTAAAATTAGCGAAGGATATCTTTATGAAAGGACTAAACGCAAAAGATAACCAAAAAGAAAGGTAATATCGCACTCTTTTAAATATACAATAAAAGAGCAAAGAATCGCCAAAAGTATGTACCAAAAGGGATATAAAATTTAGTTGCAGCGACGTTTGTGATTAAGTTATTTCATTTTTTTGTATCCCATAAATGCTCAAACATTTTAAAGTTAGAATTAACTTTTGCGAATTCATGGGTATAACGAAAAAATGAACTTTGTATTATTTCACAGTCTTTCAAGAAAATATGCAAGTGAAATAAAACAAAGTAAACAAGTTTCAAATGTATCGAATGCTTCGCGTGAGTAGCCCACTGAGTTTTCCTCGAATGTAAGTGCACAAATCGCTTCCATCTGATTTCCTTCCTCATTATCACGAAATTTCTTTGCAAGACTAAATTTTTGCGATTTGTGATAACAAACATTTCGCCAGAATAAACTTCATAGAAATTATATTTTTCGTGCAAAAAAATTTCGCAATTTTGCCCAAAAATCGCGAAATCGCGAAACTTTGTTTCAGGAAAGTTTCTATCTTATAGAATCACTTTTTGATGTCGACATCAAAAAGTGATTCTATAAGATAGAAATCACTTTTTGATTAGCTTTGGCCGAGATCTTTTTTTGTCTTCCACGGAGATAGTTCAGGTTCTTACGGAGAACAATAGATGCTGGGTCGTAGTTGTCTTTTGTCTTTTTTCCTTTAAAAAATTCAAAAGAAAGCGTTGGTATGAAGATGTCTTTTGTCTTGCATAGTATAAAAAAATAATATATTTACTTGTCTTATATACTATTGCAAGGGAAAAATACGTGTATCTACGTAATTTTAGTTCTCAATCGCCCTTTACTAACCTTTCTATCAGCACCTGTTGTGAAGCTTTCTGCTTTGGTCAACTTTTATCTTGCCTCGTTAGAATTCTCTTCATTGTTTCTACCAGTTGTAAAACCGAGCAGGTTCTCGTTGACTGATTTTAAAATAGTTTACATTAAGAACTAAAATTTTCGGCGGAAAAACTTTCGGACATAATTTTTTATGTCAGCGGAAAAGTGTATGGGCAAGTCTAATGAACGAATTTTGACTACATTTCAAATGTAAGGATTACAGGAAATGACACAAATAGAAGGCTAGAAGCATTTATAGTGTACATATTCGATCAAGATCTAAAAATGGTCTTTAGGTCCAACTTTATAGATAGATCCTCAGTCAAATGTGAAATTAACGAAAATAATAAGTTCAAAAACCGCAGATTTTATTGATTTTCTGATTACCCTATATATAATTTCTATGCACTGGTCAAATATTAGAAAAACCAAAATTTTCGGACAAAATACTTTCGGCAGACACAAATTTCGGACGGAAATATTTTTCGGATAAAAATTTCCCAAAGTTTTTCTGTCCGAAAATTTTCGTTCCTAATGTATGTGGATCTTATAATGGAGAAAGCTAATGGTTTTTAATTCAAGTGTAGGATAAAATGATCGTGATTCACTTCAGTAAACAATTTTTAAGTTTCCAATAAAATGTAGTTATGTTTTGCTTGTAGGGCTCCTTTCGACAAAATTATTACTGAAAATGATTTAAGCACAATAGTAATCGATGGCGGTAAGGTTACGGAAGAAGGCGTGCGTGTGAACGTTTCCATCGGATTGCAATATCTTAATTCGTGGTTTCGAGTAAGCTTCTTTTGCTGTTTTAGTAAGATATAATTTCTCTGACTATAATACATCGTTAATATGTACATGGTATTGTTTTCAGGGGCATGGTGCTGCTGCAATTAACAATTTAATGGAGGATGCAGCAACGGCAGAAATTTCACGCGCACAATTATGGCAGTGGTTGCATCATAGCACGAAATTGGATGACGGAAGGACATTAACAGAAGCGTTATTTAAAACAGTTTTGTCAGAGGAAGTTGAGAAGTTAGGTGGTCGTGAAAACGAATCATTTTTTTCAGCTGCTGAAATAGTGGAAAAGTTAGTTGTGTCAAATGACTTTGAAACATTTTTGACAATTCCAGGTTATGATTGTTTGGTTGGTTCATTAAAAAGATAATATTGATTTACAAATCATTGCCTGTTCTGTCATGAGTAAACTTTTAGTGTTTGTAGAAAAACTGGCCATAAGTGGCAGAAAAGGCTATAAATACAAAATTACGGTTCTTTCTTTCCTCCCTCTTCACACAATGTTACACAATGAGTCATATCATCAAACTTCTGTCTTTTACAAAACCTGAGCGCAACATTATCTGGTGGAGGGGTGCGGGGGTTTTGACATGTCTCAACACTTTTGGCAAGGATTGTCTCTAACACTTTAACTTTGACGAAAAAGGTCACCTAACCGAGACCAAACACCGCTAAATTGTATACAATACATAAGATTGGGAAAGCTAATACATGGGACTAAAAATACATATTAATATACCTGATGAAAATTCCTATATTGGTTCCATACTAGCGCCTATACCATTTAAATATGAAAAACCTTGTAAAAACTGCAATATAAAATCATTTTGACACTGTTCACATCATTCAAAAGTCTCAAAAAAAACCTTTTTTAAAAAATTAACCAGCTTTATAATATTTAGTACCCAATATAAAACTGGAGTGTCGGCAGGCTCCAAACTCCATTGCTGTATTTAATAAAAATGTTAAGTCGATTAAACCTTCACACAGTAATGGAAGGTATAACCACACAGTTTACCTCCACATATCCATGCGTAAAAACCATTTTACAGATATTAATTCCCACTAGTTGTATGCCCGTGAAAGAATCCACTTTATTTCTCATTTAATCCATGTAACGGACACATACATCAAAAGGTAAACACATAGCAGTGCGAATTTGACAATCTAAGCATAACCCAAGGATGTACGTAGTAAAAAGCTAAATTGCAGAACTATATACTTGCTTTGTCAAAAGTATGCTGAAGGCAATCAAAAACCCTAACATAGTTCGTTAAGACGGTAGTCCTCGCAGAATTTATTTGAAATTTTGTCATGAATATAGATTTTAACACATACCAAATCTGCTATTTAGTATACCTTATTCGTACAAATTTTGTCTCATCCATCGGGAAATTAAATACTTGCCAAAATTAATTGTTTTCATCCATCGTCAAAATAAATGCTCGCCATTTTTTTTCTTTTTTTTTTTAATTTTATCGCTAAATTAAATGCATAAGAATTCAGCGAAATTGTGGAGCACGTTTACTACGCGTTGAGTATACCAAGGAACTGAAAATTTCTATCTCCCCCCCTATCCCTATCAAACCTACGACGCCGAGTAAGAAAAAGAATTCATCAAAGATAAAGCATAAGAAAAACGGCGACCGTAAAAGAAAAGTGTGCTATATTTCACAGACTTGAAATTTGCTTTATTTCCTTGTATTTAAATTAATTATAATACAAATAATTTCTCACTTACTTTGAAATGATGTTTTTAATGTTATTTTAAATTTATTTGAAATAAAAATAATAGTTTTAAAACTGTTTTTGTTGTTTAATCTAATGCTACTCCTGTTTCTGAATTTCCTGTATTTTTAGTATTTTTTGTTTCTTGAGATTTGAGTTGGATTAAGTTCCTTGTACCTTTTTCTAAAGAAAGATGGAAGTAATTTAAACGATTATAACGCGCCAAACCGCGTGTTATTTTATAGTTTTTTGCTTGTTTTCAGATCATGTACAGATCAACATAGTAATGTTTAATTACTTAAACATAAGGTAGCAAGCTAGCTAGCTATATTTTGTAAGTTGCACGTGTGTAGTTTTCAAATTTTGTTGTAGCTAGCTACATATACAGCTAAACGTATAAAAGAGTTGAAGGTAATTTCTGGAATAAACATGGAGTAGATATAACATTACCTCCTGACTGCAGAAAAACCTGTTGACACCTGTAGCTCTAGCTAGTAGGGCAGACATAAGGGGCCGTTGTTAAACAGCTTTCGTCTCCGTTACCGGAAAATTGGCCGATAGAATTTAAACCCCTCCCCCTGCCCCTTAAAGGCAAGCCCATTTCCCCTACGTTGGTTTTCGTCTCCGTTAACAGCAAATTTGCTGTTAAATAGAATCCCACGAACACGAGATACATTTTTTAACAAAAAATTCTAGATTATGGCGGATTTTTACTGTGGAAACATTTTCTAATATGTTATATTTTTTCATTTTCTCTAAAAAAGGTGAAATAGTGAAATTCGTCTCCATTTTTATATCTTTAACGGACGATGCATTACCCCGTCCCCGTCCTAACAACCAATTTGCCGTTAACGGAGACGAAAACTGTTTGCTACGTCCCTTAACCAATGTCTGGTGTTAAAGATCCAGCCGACCAACCCTCTTAGAGTCAGGCGCCTGACCCTTTTTCATAAAATTTTTTGTTTGCTGAAAAATATGACTTGTGCAGAAAATAGACATTTAAAAAGACATAAGCGAGTCAACAAATAAAATTTATTTAACAAAAGTCATTTACATAATTATCAATTACGTGTTAATTATCAATTACAAATCAATTATAACAAGATATAATTATCAATTACGTGTTATATGTTAACAACTTTGTATTATGACTAAAGATGGCCGAAGTTCTGGCCGAAAGCTTTCGTTAAATTTTCTTTTATTTATTGAGTAAAAACATATGTACAGTATAAAATTAAAAAAATGTGTAGGTTTGTTACTAAACCGCCATCAATGCATTTCGCTTTGCAAGAAGTCGTGCTTATGCCCTCCTGGGAAAAAGGTTTAAAACAATGTGCGAAACCGTTTCCGCATTGTAATTGCGATTTTATGAGTAAAATCGCAGTACGATCTAACATTGGGTCCCAACCCCCTAGCGCTCCGTATATCTGAGGCAGGTTATCGTCAAATCCGAATGCTCCAAGCCTAATTAAAATTAAAACTTGAATACTTTCTGAAAATTGAGATTGATCTTGGGGCAGTTTGTCACATACAGTAAATAAAAAGTCGTGTACAGTAAAAGGAAGTATAATCTTTTTAATATAATAACAGACATTAAAATAAGTACGAGAATTTTGATTGATGTTGACATCTTTTTTAATTGTTACAATTATCTTACAAGTTTTTTAAATTAACAACTACATAATACACAGAGGACGTATAAAACAATACTTAACAAAACATATAACACATAACGGCAAACCCAAGGGTATTTAAATTATATACCGTAGGTAAGGGTAACGTCCACCGCGCGGAGCACAAATGCACTCCTCCCCTTGTTGACTATAAATAATACTTATCCTAAAACAATTTTAATGGAACAGACAATTCCTGTACATTAAGCGTGGGACTGTTATCGCGAATATACATGGCCTCAGCTATTTTCCTCTTTTTAAAGTGGTGAACATTATCTATTAAAATACTGAAGTTCTTTTGTTCAGCAAGTGGGTGATTCTCAGTGACTGAATGTTTTAGGATGTGAGAGTTCTTATCGCGCTTTTGGTGATCTAGCATTCTTTGATTTAGCCTTCTCGCTGTTTCACCAATGTATGTAGCATCGCGATTCCACTGGACAAGTGTATTTGTACACAACACCATGTTTGTGTTTATCCTTGGTTCTATCTTTCACAGAAAATAGCGAAGATAACTTTCGACATTGATAAGCAATGCGTGGGAAAAGGCGTTCGTCGGGTTATACAATCTTGTGTTGTGTCTAAGATACGTAAAGAATATCCAAGTACGAATGGGGTGTATACTAGCTTCAAAGAAGGTGAAGAAATACCTGAAGATGATTTTTCTCGGACAAATAGAATATTTGATTGTAAATTAAAGAATATTTGATTTTAGATTAAAAACAACAGTCTTTTTCAGGAGAAGCGTGCGATCGCACGCGCACGCCGTGGCACACGCGTAAATCCTTCCAGGCGTGCAATTATTCGCACGCCTGAAAAATAAATATTGAGTTTTAAAAATCAACCTATAAAATCCCATTTTATTGCGTGCGATGGCAGCCCTCGAAATAATTTTTGGAGTCTCGTCAAACAAAATGCCCGCCACATTTCCAGTTTGGTCGGACATGTCCTTAGCTCCTTTAGAACTTTCGTCGGACAAAACGTTGATAGATTTCCGTCTTGTTCGGACACTTAGTAGTCCTGGTTTTTTTTCATCCACGAGCAAGCCTATTCATAGCCAACCTGACCATCCTAGCTAATTCACCGACTCCTGACTTAGTTAAAAGAACTACGTAGACATGAATCTCTTTTGCCTGGCCCCTTCGTCGTTGGTCACCAGGTCTTACACAAGAAATCCAGCCATGCGGTTCTTAACTTATGAGGAGGTGAACATCGACGGAGCACAGATAAAGCTGCAAAACTACGCTTACAGGCGGAACAGATATTTTATCATGGATTTAATTGTATATAATTTCCTCATTTGACAAAACAATTGGAAATCATAGCAGGTCCGAATTTACTGGTTTTTTTTCTTTATGCCTCAAGTGTTATTTAAACAACTTTAATCCACGTGCGGTATAATATTTTTTCTGGGGGCGCTTAATGGGCGTTTATTCGAAGCATTACGGTATAAAAAGTATAAATATCAACAACCTCGAACTAAGTATTTCTTTTTGTTCGCTAATTGAGGTAACTTTGGTAATAGAATAGGGGTACTGGGAACGAGGTTTATAATTGTCGAGGAAGTGTAAAGGTACATAAAACACAATTTATTTAATGCGTTTGTATTTTCTATACTTTCTTCTTTTACTGGTCGGTTTTCTGAAGTACGATATATGTACCGATATGACAACAACAGTTGATAGTTTAGTATATTACAAAAAAATGATTCAGATTCGTTAAGGAATTTAACTTGTAATGTCGCGTCAGATTTTTTCATTTCATCATCACGCGATGCTGTCTGCATTTGAGCATCGGCTACTCCAACGGATGTCTGCGTAGATACACTTTTACGTAAATTATCTTACCCGCATCTGGTCTCAGTATCGGCACAAAAAATAAAGCAGCTTTAAAGTAATCTACTTTAATTTGTGTAGAGAGAGACATTCTGTTTGTGTGGACAGGGACATAAAGTTCTATCTCTGAAAGTGAGTTGCATGCTTTGAAATTAAATATTCATAAATTGCTACATTCTTTTAAAAAGGGGGTAAAATTAAAAAAAAAATTGAATTTAATCTGGTAATATTTTTCAGAGTAAAACAATCATTTTCTATTTACAATGTTTTGATTCGCCGAGAAACGCTTACGTCACAACAAATATATTATTTTAGCCTCCCCTTCATGTAGAATGGCTTCGGTATAAATTTACTTTCAACAACGTGCGATATGAAAATTTGTAAACTAAAGGAAATGTTATTCGAGTTGTAAAACTTTAGAAATATAATCACTTATATTCTCGCAAAAAAAAAAAGAAAAGTGCAATTCAGATCAGGCTACTTTTTTATTATTATATTTTTACTGGACAGTACCTTTAAAATTTTAGAATTTCAATGTTTTGAATTTAAGATCATATTCAGCATCATAAGTTTTTTTAACATAATCCAACATGTGGAATCGCGTGACTATGTATATATATTTTGATATGAGAGAAGACGACGAAAAATACCCTGGTATCGTTGCGTGATTTTTCGCCAATATATGACCAGATTATGCAAACGCGTCATACGTTAATTTATTCGACCAAGAATAGCGAAAGTTTAGAGGGCTGAATTTATGTTCCAGCAACAGAAAACGTACTAACATATTGTATTGTCTCACGACTAAAATATACGAGAAAAATTATCTTGGTAACTGCAATAAGCGTCTTTAAAGTTTGGAAAAACGGTGTGCTGTTTTATTAGCAGGTTACATAATACTTTAATATAGTTTAGCTAGCTATAGCTAGCTAGGTTTCTTTCTGAATAAAAATTTTCTTTGCTGAACTTAGATAGTTCATTGTTAGATTTCAAATCCAGTTTGTGGAAATAAAATTACTTGCTCTGACCCTCTTGCAATGCGAAAATTATTTGGAAAGAAGATTACCATAGCATTTCGAAATACATCTCACCTTTAAAAAGCTTATCGATGTTAAACACAAATCTCTTTCAGTGTATATATGTTAAAATCAGTTAGTTTAGTGCAAACCCTGCCAAAAAGGTTGACACAAAATGTGAAAAATAAAAAATAAATTGTGCCTGTGGCAGAAGTTTTTTATCTAAGGTTTAAAAAAATGGATTGCAAGGATTTATATGTAACAAAACGTTTTTTGATAGCTATATATTGCACATACGGTGCTTCCTCACCAAACTTACACTGACCGTGGGTATGCAATAGACCAAAAAAAGTTTAATCAAAATGTAAAAGAGGTTAACAACAAAATCAAAGTTTGCAAAATTTAATTATTTTGGTGTATATATCTATTGCATATGCCCTCTAAAACAATATTTTAATCCAAAATGCCGAAGAAAAACAGTTTGCAACAAAAATAAGTTATTTCGATGATATTGGATACACTCTTATCCCCACAAAAGCTTTACTTAGTGTAAAAAAAAAGGTTGTAAGGGAGTACTTCTGATTCAACAAAAATCAGTTTTTTTGACATTGTGCATGTTGTCCTTACCCATTAAATCTTGCACAAAATTTCAAAAAACTACGATTTGGAACACATCAAATTTAAATCGAGAAGGGTCAGTCATTTCGGTATGTTGCACAGAGTCCTCCCAAGTAAGAATTTATATATACAAAATATAGAAAAACACAGCTTGTAAGGTGTTTTATCTAATTCTTCTTCTGTGTATGGTCCTACTTTGCAAATTAACATAAAATGTCAAAAAAAGTTTCAGTTATAACATCTAAAACAACAAAAATAGGTTCTATCATCAGTTTATGTCATGTTATTGTCTTCCACAAAATGTTCACGTTAAAGTTTCACCAGGCACAGCAATTAAAAACAACTAAGATCAGGTATTTTGGTCTATTCATACCATCCTATCCCAAACAATTTATATGAAACGTGAAAGTTGAGTGGTAAAAGTGGTAATAGTGGTAGTCTACAACAAAAAGTTAATCCAATTTGTGAAAAAGAAGAAAAAAATAGCTTACAAAGAGTATAAAATCAAAATCAACAAAGTAGCTCTTTCGGGTATTAAATATGGCCATACGTACAAAAGTTTACACTAAATGTAAAGAAATGGTTGTGTTTAGTAATTCTAAATTAACAAAAGTCAGTTCTTTTAGTATGCTGATTTATGTTTTTGCCCACAAACTCTTACATGAAAATGTCACAACCACATTTTGAAACAAATTAAATTCACATTTTAAAAGTAAGAAATTTCTGTACTTTATTTTCAGAAATTTTTGCAGGAAAAGAACTTCGCAAATCAAAAATAGAATCAGGGAAATGTTTAAAAATTTTAATAACGTTTGATAGATTATGTGGAAATTTTACTTTTTATAATGTCAGAGTTAAAATTCTCATTTTGATATAAAAACACGAATGGCTTGCAAGGTGTAAAGTGAAATTCTACATAAATTAGTACTTTCGCTATATTACATAATCCTTTTGCCACAAAAGTTACCACAAAATTTCAAAAAACAAAAACACAACAGTTTGTATATATTATATATATAGACTATGTATATAAATGGAAAGTCACCCCAGCCTTCCCTGTACATTTTTTACCCTAAATGTAAAAAAACATGTAAATCTTCCTCCTGCCTCTTCCACCACACTTAAGCCACCAGAATTACTACATGTTAAATAAAAATCCTTTTGTCATATTTCATGCAACCAATGTAAATTTAGTTACACAAAATGTTAAAAATACATATGTAACTTTGCATAAAAAAGAGTCTTTAAATTATCCTTAAATGTTATATAGTATTAAAAGGTGTTATGGCTTGTTATATAGCCATATTCCTAGCAAAGACAACTAAGATAACTACAGTAGCTAGCTACATGTAAAAGCAACATAAAATTCACAGGTTAGCTAGGTACTGGAAATCTTTAGTTTAAAGCTAACGTTATGCAGCTACAGCAGCTAATAGCTGGTCAGTTACATATAAACTGGAGACTTAGCTAGGTATAAAGAACATGGCTACAAAGACACACACACATATATATATATATATATATATATATATATATATATATATATATATATATATATATATATATATATATATATATATATATATATATATATATATATATATATATATATATATATATATATATATATATATATATATATATATATATATATATATATATATATATATATATATATATATATATATATATATATATATATATATATATATATATATATATATATATATATATATATATATATATATATATATATATATATATATATATATATATATATATATATATATATATATATATCTATATATCTATATATAGAGATTATTATTTACCCAGGATAGCCTCATCAGTTCCTATTGGTACTGCTATCAACGAGGGTCCTGCGAAGGGGGTCCTAGCGCATTTAAAGCTCCCATTTGAGCTACGAAAGTCGTGCAAGCACAGCAATCGCTCAACTAGACAACCGCCTAAGATATCAATCCTATTCTCATGCTGAGCGCTAAGCAGAAAGGATAGATTCACACTTTTATAGTCTCTGGCATGACTATATATATATATATATATATATATATATATATATATATATATATATATATATATATATATATATATATATATATATATATATATATATATATATATATATATATATATATATATATATATATATATATATATATATATATATATATATATTCATTCATTCATTTATATAACCATGCTCTTCTTCAAATGTTTTTTTAAGATTTATTTTAAAGGAAAAAGTAACAGAATGCTTAAAAAGAACAGCCATCTTTTTTGCAAACACCAAACGCAATTTCCGTAATAATAATAATAACAACTAGTCGATAAAGCCGGTGGAAAAATCCACTGAAGCAGGATTAAATTGAAAAATAAGCGTCATATGAATTTTGACCCATCTGCAAAAAAGTTAGAACCTTGTTTTTACGTTGCCTTTATTGTGTAGACCTTAAAGCGCTGATCAAGAAAATGTAAGTAGTAGTAAGGAGTGAACATAAGTGGTTTTTCTTTCCTTTTACACCTTTACACCCAAAAACCCCGCTTCCACCATTTCCACCACCACCTCCATCCGAAATCGGTAAACCCGACGTCAACCAAAAATAAAATCCGAGAATACCGATTCCGATAATACGCATGCGCATTAGCATATACTCATATTATACAGAATATGAGTAAAAATTATGATGTCTCCTGAATTATTCTAAAATAAATATGGATAAATATGGATATCAAGAGCTCAATATCAGAGACATTGAGCGCTACCCCTGGTATCTCTGTTCTATTCCAGATCACTGCAAAACAAAAGACATGTGTATCAAGGCTACTAGGAAGGATCCATGGTTGCTCAAGTATGTCCCCAGCCATTTCAAGACCTTAGAAATGTGTATCAGAGCCGTTGAACGCAATCCCTTGATGTTCAAGTATGTTCCAGATCGTTTCAGAGCCATGGTTACTCGAAGCCTTTTAAAATTAATGACTGAGTATTGTGATGAATGTAGAATTGATCTCGATAAATATGATAGATGCAAGTGTGAACGGAGGTTAATTATATGCAGGAAAATGCTGTGCTGGCAGCATTACATGATGTTTATCACGTACAATGGTGGGTGCTGTCCTTGTAAAAACCCTAGTTAGAGTCTAATTTTCATAAATAAACGGGATGTTTTATGGAAATGATATTAAAACAACGGCTTTTTATAGCAACCTAGCTGCATTTAACATCTTTGATATAAAGATCGAAAACATTGTATTTAGCGATCCAATACAAGCCAATAAAGGCAAGGATGCTAGATTTGTGATTGGTTATAAAAATGATAATAGAATTACCGCCCTACTAATCAGAATACCAGGGGGTTATATAGGAATGTAGCATCTCGTTATGATGATAGTTCCTCACTTACAATGCCACTTAACTTACGGAAGCATCCAGAATGGCTTCAGAAATACCAAAGCATATTGACATGGATTGAGAAACTGAACGGTAATGAATTCACTACCCCACCAGTTAAAAAAGAGTATGTTAGTACTATGGAATAGGGAGATTAATACTGATTTTCATGATCAACCAGTACCCCTGAAGCAGCCCTGCGACTGCATCTACATTTTAAAGCTATCAAGTATCTATCGGCAAGGGAAAAAGAACTATCTGCAGGTTATGCTAGAAGAGTGTAAGTATAAACCAGTGAAACAATCCAGGACACGACACCTTGATTCAGATGATGAGGACATATTCGTCGTAGTATAATAAACATGAACGAGCTTAAAAAAGAAGTGAGAGAATTGGGTATACGTGGATACTCCACTCTCAGGAGGGCTGATCTCATATCTGCGATTCATAAGGTAAAATATAAAGATATTGCAACACAAACCCTTGGGCCTTATTGCAAGCCATGTTTAAAAATCACAGCTATGAAAATACTCGATGAATATATCAGAGGCCTGGAGGCAAAACAAAACCGAACTGTCATATACGACGGCGATTTTATGGTTGACGCTAGTACCGGTGAAGTGCTTGGTGTCATTTCATCAAAACATTAAAATTATGAATAATTAGGTGGTGTATCTAGGTATTTCTTACATATTATGCAGAATGCAAGTTTTTTAACAATTCTACTCTCGCCTCATCGCGGCCTTTGGTGACAAGTGCTTGTCTCTCTTGGTCATTGATCTCGCTAACGATCTTCTTCGTACGTTGTCTTATTTGTTCCTTGAGCAGAAGGTATTTTTGTTTCTCTTGCATGATCAAACTGAACTCGTAGTTGGATATAATTCCATTCTCAATAGCCCTTGATATGAGGTCCACAATACTATTCAATTTCGTTTCCGCAAGAAGTCTTATTGAGTCGTGTTTGTATTTCAGCTTTTTACCCCCTTGTTTTAAGGCCGTCTGCCCCAACCCTACAGCGATCGCGATTCCTCCCATTGCTACCGCCAGAGGAACTCCTATCCTACTGAGCATGCTGCCTATCCCTACGCCTGAGGTGATTACGCTTATCGCTAATAGCCCGTGATCCATGTAGTGTATCCAGGTTCCATGCATTCCAAATTTTTTAGCGAGTTTTTCACGTTGCTTAACTTCGCTTCGCAGAAATTGTTTGATCTCTTCAATTTTCTTCAATCGATACAAATGCCTCTCATTTTCTTGATCTGGTGGGCTCGGTGGTACGCTCGGATAAAGCTTTGTAATATCTGTCATTTATTCTTTGAGCAAGTGCATGGTTATACCCATGAATGAAACATTCTTATCGTGGTGATGCTAATCCGTCAGCATAAACTCTAGACGGTCTGTTGAACCTTTCAAAGGTAAGTACACGGGGTTATCGAAACTTCACGTCAATATGTCTCCCCAAGCACCTACCTCCTTGGTCGGTAGGATGGCCATTATCTTGGATTTTTTACCATCCAGCAAGCAAGTTGCCCTCAGTTAGATGAGGATGACCTCATCTAACTGGGGGCAAAGAAGCCTCAGTCGCTGGTATACGTCAGTCTTGTAAAATGAATCATAGTCATCCTTCATATAGTATTTTTTACTGGGATCGTAGGGTAGACCCAAGAGCTCTTGCAGTTGTCGATGAATCACCACCGTGTACCCGTCATTGACACGAAGCCTGCAGAGTCCATTTTTCAAAACAAACAGCTTAATCTTATGCCCTGCCTGACTGTTGACGATACTCGCTAAATCCTCAATCCTATGCAACCCATTCATTATTTCAATTCGAGTAACCGTCTGATCGGGCCCTACCTTACGGATAGTAAACTCGTTGTTGCTGTAGAGATTCAACCATGTAGGTCGAATGCTTATTTCAGGGCTATCCTCGTGTCCTGCCCTAGGTAGTCCTCAAAAATCGTTCTCTATATTCGTAACATACAGTTGCTTCATCTTTCTTTAAGAAACATGAATATATATTCATGCAACTCATTTCTCAGAGTAAAATATGTCCCCAATCATGGCAGGTACCTGGAGCAGTTAAAAGGCTCTGATCTCATTGTGCAATCTATCTATTTAAAGTAAAGTTTCCTGTTATCTTCGTGGACTATGTTTTCCATGCTAATTCTCCAGTTGATGAATGGAAACATCACCCCTTCAACCTTTGGTCAACGCAGCTAAATTTCGCTTTATTTTGTGCAACATCGGCTTGTGGTATCAGCATGCAACATCTAACGTCTCCATTACCCCTTGTGCGTGCCGTGTATCGAGTTCATGTATACTTCCAGATCCGGAAGATCCTAGAGGAACTTGAGGTATCGTTTCCTGGCTCCTCCCGCTTCAATTCAACAAACAATATGTTCAACATGGAAAAATTTAGACGTCTGGCCCATAAATTTGGTGTTTCTCCAAATGAGCAAGAATGGAAAAATTAGAGTATTTTCAATTAATGGCAAGCCAAACGTAAAGATTTTCCTGGTAGTGGGCCTTCATATTTTAATGAAGATTCATTGAGTAGGTGGATAACTGAAAATAGTCAGGGTCTTACACGTATTAGCATTGAAAAGTTATCTCTACGCGTATTTGATTTTGGAGTCCCAAGCCAATGCGCGATCAGGAATTATTGGTAATCAAGGCAGTTCTATCGATGCCCAACGGCTTTACTTGACGACCTTTGAACAGCTGGGGAATAGACCTACAAATACAGGTCGAGAGATTAGTGAATTCGAGAACGTACTCAGATATGCAGGAAGCAAGGTCGATTATAGTGTTGCTCATGGCGTCTACATGATCCCAAGCGATATGTCACTGAGGATCGGAAATGTGGCTCGATTTAACAACAAGATCCTGATCAGTCAGGACCATTTCAAGATTGGTATCAATCCCAATATTAACGCTCCGCATGCTGTTGTACCAAGGAAGCAGGTACATGATATACCCCTCCCTCCACCATCCTCCGAGGAAGCTGCTGTTCACGAGGATACCAAAGCCACGCTGGTTACGGTAGGAGTAGGACTTATCCTTGCATTTATATGGATGAAGAAATAGGTCTAATGTGTTGAACAACATACTAGACTCTTCATCGATTCTTACTCCTCCTGTTACTTACCCACGGCGGCAGCCAAGGCCATATACAAGTGCCTCGCTGCGAATTCGACAATTCTCGCTGCAACTCTCAAAAAGAACGACACTACGCTGCCAATGATCCCTGGTAATGCGGCCCCAGCCTTGCCTGCTAGATACTTCAGGAATTGTCCCAGTCTCTCCAGCTGCTTTCTCACAAACCCTTTGCTACCACCACCTCCTCCTGTACTTCCTACGGCGCCTGCACTTCCTCCAGTGACGGCGAGCACGATGGTAGAGACCAGTAGACCAACAGCTGAGACGATGCTTGCGATAGTGAGCCCCTGCTCTTTGAACAAAATGGTCAATTTCTCCCGTAGGGATGTGTCATCTCCAGCTATTTTCATGAGGGTCCCCTTAATCGCCTTCAGCAGATTGTGGATATCCTTATCCCAATTTTTTTGTTGCTCCTCGGATGCACCTGGTGTAGCTTTCCTTGTCTCTAACCTCTTCAGTTTACCGCTGAGAGTCTGAAGCTCGCGCTTAAACTCTTTTCTTTCACGTTCGTCTAACGATTCAGTAAAGGAAGTATCCTCCATCAGGCTCTTCGCGTCATCAAGAACATTCTCAAGTAGCGGCAACATTTCGATATCAACAGGGTTATTATCGATGATATCAATATTATTTAGGAGTTCCTGCGCCATCTTCCTACTACCCTTGTTGGGTGTAACATGTCGGCAAAACATAAGGCCTTCAGACGCGTAGGTCCTAAGGCCGTCTCTATAGATGTAATAGCTCTTAACTCACCGGTCGTAGTCGTAAGCAATATCTCTTTATAGTCTTTACTCCCCAGCGTAACCGCCCTAAAAACAAGCTTTTTACCTTCATCGGCCCTAAAATAATAATAATTTTTATCGGTTGACAGCCTTAATCCTAAATGCTCGCTAAGTTTAGCATAAAGATCGTCGACGGTTTCCTCTAAATTCTGTTCCCCCAACCCTACATCTAATCGCCTACGCGCACCTCCCTGCTGTTGTCCTGGCGCTATGCCGACATCAGGCTCTGGTTGAATGATCTCACTCTCGCTACTAAATTCTTCGGGTTCGTCTTCTATATCTCGCTCTGGCGTAAAGTCATCTTCATACCCCGGATTATCAGCCATTTATTTCAACCACCAGCCTACCTAAATAAATAAGTACTTTCGGAAGACTAAACCCTTATCAGGAAGTCAAGACTATGCTCGCTGTCAAAGGTAAGAGGCAGGGGGTTAAAGTGAGTCATGTACCGTCCACGATTGGCCAGAATGAGGATCTCTATGTGGAAATACCAAACATGGATCGAGACAATGTTATATTTTCTGGGAGTATCAGACTACTATTTGATATGGAATTGACCGGCACCAACACGAAAAGAACGATCGTTAGCAACATCGGAAAAGCCCTGGTGCGTGACCTACGTATTACTTTGAATGGGAATGAGGTCCAGCATATTGCGGATTATAATGTATTCAGTGTCTACCGTGATCTCTGGATTTCGAAATTTAATAGGAAGAACAATCGGATTTTGGAGGGAATCAATCCAAATGACGGGACAATTCGCGCTTTACAGGTAAAAGCATCTGACCATGTAGGAACAAATGAGGAGCGTGCTATAGCCGCGGCGTACGGGAACACCTTTTGTATTCCGTTGGGAAAAATGTTAGAGTTGACGAGAGTCCTCCCGTTTTATGAACATGGACTCCACGATAGGCTACAGTTCGTTCTACATCACCAGCCGCGGGCTCAACCGCAGCCAAAGCAGCTGACGCTACATACAAAATGTCTAACATTTCGCTCGAGTTTGAAAAATTAGTAAATGAGGATCTAGCGAGCGCTATGATGTCGCGATACAGCCGCCTCGCCCTACCATACGAACGAGTATTGAGGAGTACAGTGGTGACAATAAAGAAAAGTGATACATCCTACAATCTCCAAGTCGATACCCCTGCTAAATCCTTGGCGGGTATATTACTATTATTCGTCAATCCTGAAGTATCCAAGGCTTATGCGGAGAGAAGATTTCTGTCACGGTGGAGGGTGAGCCCAATGAGCTGTATTCACATGCTATGCTCCCTCGAGATCATTTGCAGCAGATCGTTGAATTATTTGGGTGCCATGATAGTGAAGTAACCATAGGTCAATTTTTCACCAAGCGCTATGCGCTATTCATTGATTTCAGGGCAACACCTGATCGGGGCCTACATGGAAGTGGGCGGCCTCTGCAAAGGTTATCGGACGGTATAACCCTGCACATGACGAAAAAAGCGGATGGCAATGGAGATATTAGATGCTACGTCTTCCTTATCCAAGACGCGCAATTAAACATCCTGGATGGGAGGTTCCACAGTGTAGAATATTAAGAGATCAAAATTTATTTTTGCAGGCCTTGGGTCTACAAAATAAATGGCAACTATAGCAGTTGTTGCTGGAGGAGCATTGATCAATGCTCTGGCTTTCAGTGGGTCAAATTTTTTGTTCAGCAAACTCAGTGGGCACGGCGAGGAAGAAAGAAAACGTCATGATTTAGCGGTTGAAAGGCTTCAAGCTGCCCAATCCCAATGGGTAAGGGATAGGCAAGCGAAGATTGATGCATACAATAAGAGAAGGGAGGAACAAAAGCAAGCTGGGGAGAGTCTCAGCGAGCTCGACGAGGGAATTCGGGAGTATTTCATTGCAGCCATAGAGAAGGCCCCAAAGCTCTCAGATTTTTACACACCTAGCAAAGGCCAAAAAGACGGTGAATTCGCTTTTATAGTGGGATCGTTGGCCTTGCTCGGCCTTGCGGCTTACAAATGGGCATAGATATATGTTTTTCGACATCTAATAAAAGATGTCGAAAACAAAAGCACATATCATTACCGGGGAGGAAGCTGAAAAACTAATTCAAATCTACTATTCTCCAGAAAATCTCTGGACTGGACGGAAAGCGATCGAACTGCTCGCTGAAAACTCTGACCTCTCAAAAAAGAGAGTTATGCACTGGGTGAGTCGTCAGCTGCTCTGGCTCAGGCATATTCGAGGGCCAAAGCGTATCAATTATCCTCATTTCACCATAACGAGACCCAATGAGATGCACCAGTTTGATCTCTTGTACATGCCACATGACAAAGTCTATGGAAACACCTATAAATACAATTTGACGGGTATTGACGTGGCCTCAAGGTATAAGGTAGCGAGACCATTACGTACTAAGAAAGCCAGTGAAGTTGCGAAAATGCTCAAGGATATTTATAAAGCAGGACCTTTACGATACCCCAAGACCTTCCAATGCGATAATGGTAGTGAGTTCAAGTCTGATGTGAGTAAGCTGTTGGAAGCCAAAGGCGTTTCCATCAACTGGGCAACTACTAAATATCACCATACGTTCACAGCGTTCGTGGAATCCTACAACAAAGTACTCCCGGAAAGGCTCTTCAAACTTCAAGATGCGCAGGAGCTTGCCTCTAACGAAACTAGTACCACATGGGTCAAACACTTGTACACTATCGTCAAAAGCATGAATAATACCAAGACCGTCATGATCGACATGAAACCTTCAAAAGCGATCAAGCTCGATGAAGTCCCGGTTATGAAAAGCGATGACCATCTTGAAGAAAAGCCTCTACCTGATGATGGCCTATACTTGTACTTGCTGCAACCCGGTGAAGAGCATGGTGATGCTAAAAGACGCGCAACCGATACTTGGTGGAGCAAAAAGACGTATAGACTCGATCGTATTGTGACTGGTACACGTCTCCTATACTATTTAAAAGACAAGACTGATTGAAGCTTCGTCTCTGAAGAACTCATGCTAATACCAGAGGATGGTGAAGTACCTCCGGAGTATGTTAAGAAATGGTAACGAGCCCTATGGTTACATGAACCTGTGGTTCACGTTAATACCTACCCGAGCAAGATCCCTTTAATCATCAATCGGATGAAGGCGGGTATAATCATAAAGATGTAGGGTGTAGAATGGATAGCCATAGACGATTCCGTTGATAACATTTGGCTCGCTTTCAAAGTCTTTGATATCAACTAGGCGCCTATCCTCGATTTGAATTTTTAATATCTCACTGATTTTATTCAAATCAGCCAGATCCGAGAGCTTTAAGTCCTTATTCTTTATGATTTCATAACAAATTACCCCCCACTCGTTAACGTTCGCTGATACAATATGCAGACCCCTGCGATCCTCAATATCGTATTCGAGCACTTCATCCTCCTCCTCACACGCAATTGTCGCCCAAGGCTTCTCTCCAGATTGCACTCTATCTAAAAGCTCATCATCATCCGGGTGTATAAACCCCTCCCGGTAGTAGTCATTTCGATAAGTAAAATTCTCCAAACACTGTGAACAATAACCGGTAGTGGAACCTGCATTGATACAGCGTTTAATAGCTTTTCAGTAGCTTAGCTGGCCAGCACAAATCAAAATGAACCGCTTCAAAACTACGAATGCGGAATGTGCAGGTCACTTACTTAGAAGCTACGTGACCGATGAACTTTCGTCGCTTAAAATAATAACCTGTAGAAAAAAACGATTACCGGTTTTTCGAAGAAAAATATGTTACGCAATTGCTGCAAACGGGAGAAAATGGAAAGAATATTGCCGTTTTGATAAGAAAGAGATTTTTTAAATCACACGTTTTGTAAGAACATCTGCTGCTTTACCACTTTTAAGAATAGTTCTTGACACAAAAGTGCTTTAAATCCAGTAGCAGTAAAAACTAAAATATATGAAGTATTACTTACTTTAAAGCAATGTATTTATTGTCTTTTGCAGAAGCAAGATGAAGTTTTGGTTTAAGACAACAACATGGCGCACGTGGCAACAATACTTCCCTCCAGCATTTCCAATCCTTTTAATATCTGAAAGGGTTTCCGAACTCAAAACTTCTTCATTTAACTTAGCTAGCATATGCTTTGATTTATTCTAGCCACTTGAGGTGCTTCTGACCCAGCTAAACCATGTTGAAAAAGAAGCATCCACTTGTCGTCCATGTAACCATACCCGTGGTCGTTTTAAGCGTTTAAACTTAAAAACCCACGGACGTTTAAGGCGTTTTTTCTTCCCATTTCAAAATTTCATTCATTGGAACTTGAAAATTCGCGGACGTTTTAGGCGTTTTTTCTTCCATCTGTGATTTTCATTCATTCGAAACTTTAAAACCCGCGGACGTTTTAGGCGAATCGACATTTTTTGCCTAAGATCGCCCCAGGTTTGCTTTTGAGTAAAATATCAATGATAAAAAAATTGATAAAACGCCGCATAGTCATGATGTCGAAATGAGCGGGATGCCAAAAACAAATTTAGAAAAATAATTCTGTTTTTTATGGATTATTCTATCTATAGAATGTTTTTTTTTACGGCCACAAAATTAGGCTTAGGCAATTGTCTGGGCTGCCTAACCCTAGATACGCCCCTGCAACGCCGTTGTTTATATACTTTCTTTTTATGCATTTTCAGATTATTTTTTTAGTAAAAGGCATATTCAATATACTGATTGTTTTTAATTTTTCTAATTGTTTTTCTGCCTAAGTGGATTTTTCCACGGGCTTTATCGACTAGTCTATATAATAATACGCCAGTTCCGTGTCTCTGTGACAGGCAAAGTTGATATCATCATTGTTCTTTGATCTTACCGAAATTTTCTTTGAAGTAACCGAAAAATGCATGTCAAATATGTTAAATTTTCTGACGTTACGGTGCGACGTCAATAACACTACTTTAACGTCAATATCCTATATTAAATTAATGAAGCCATTACAGTGCACTTAAAACTTTGAGGCCAAATAACTTTTCACCGCGTGGGTAACTAGGGACCAATTTGGGTAAGTTTCCCAAACCTGGGTCCTTGAATCCGTTTCGGAATGGACGGATTGATGACGTCATCACAAAACCTACAAACCACAATATCTCGGCAACCGTTTGTCAAAAGTTCATGTTCCTATACATTTTCTTGATCAGCATTTCAAGATCTATACGATGAATGCAACGGGTGTATGAATTTGTGGATAAATTCTTTTTGGAACTTTTGGTAGGGACTTTGCTGACGTCAGCAAAATTTTTATACCCCTATATCTGCTTAGGCGTAATTTAAAAACATACGATACTATACATTATTTTGATCAGCGTTTCAACCTCTGCACATTACAGACAAAAATGGCTAAATTTCACCAATTTTCTCTTTGTATATGCACTGCTGACGTCAGCAAAAAATCTAAAGCAATCTATTTTTCCATTGTTCTTCTGCGCCTTAGTGGATTTTTCCACGGGCCTTATCGAATAGTGTGTCAATAATGACATAAAACATGCATTCGTGTTATCAAAAATGGTTTTTAAAATACAAAAGCTAGAACAGTTAGTCGGAATTGCCCCACCTTTTAAAACACAATTACATCGGAAGTTGTCAATGAAACGAAAATCGTTATCGCCATCAAGAATAGTGTATATAGAAATCGAAATTTATGTGCCCTATCGGGTTTAAACCAAGTATCAACAGTGGCGCAAAGTTTTTGTGACTGTTGGACCCTGTTGTTTTTTTCTTGTGAAAAAGAGTATCTGCTAGGTAAGATCTAATTATTTATTGAACTTCTGAGTAGTATATATATTGCTTACCAAGGTTTCCATTAGTTAACATCTAGCTGGGTACCTAGATATGGCTATCCAGAAGCTAGCTAGCTATCTCTAGTTAGGTTCTGGCTAGGTCCAGGAGCTAAACAGTTCAAGAAGGAGCAACTGCCATTTAGGCTATTATATGTAGTATATTTCAGCTATGATAGTCTATGCAGCTGATATATCATAATGGATACCATTGCTCTCATTAAATAATTGCAAATAGTTGCTAAGCTGTGATATTCAACAACCCAAGAAAGTAGTCAAATATTATTGTGGGACCCAACGTCACCAACTGAATGTAACCCTACAGTGCCACTACAGTGCCACTGATTTTTATTAGAATAATAAAAGGTTGAATATTCCAGCACCGCACTGAAAATGTTTCTTGGGACTCAGCCCAAAAGCTATAGGACATGTTTTTTAGACCCAGACTGACATTTTCAATCATGAGAATTGCTAATATTAGTTTTCGCACCTGTATTATTGTTGAATTGAGATGCTGTCAAAAATGGCTCCTCAGTGTCCTGAACTCTAAACTGAACTGAATTTAAACTCTGAAACTATGATAATAGGTCCAAAAACATTTGGCTCTATTTCATTGGACTGGTTTAAAACCACAGCATACCAGGTTTTGAGATACTCTTTTGATTTTTTAAGAAGTTATGGGACTTTTAATTTTAACAACAAATACGATTTTATACTGTTATACTACCTTAAGGGAATTAATTTTCGCGGGAACTTATTTTCGCGGGGTTTTTTTTAGGAAATTTTGCAGAAAAAAAGGGAATTTAATTTCGCGGATCAACATGATTTGAAAATTTCGCGGGAATTTAATTTCGCGGATAGAGTGTATCCAAAAATTTTGCAGGAATTTCATTTCGCAGATCCAAATTTCGTAAAATTTTAAAAGTAAGAAATACGAATTTTAGTAACTCTTTATATATCTTTTCTTTAACTATCCGTCATATCATCCTCTAAAATAGAAAATATATTCCCAACGTCATCCTCATTATCACAATCAGGGTAGGTTTATTTACTGAATTTTACGGTATCTAAAATAAAAAAAATTAAAAGAAAAATTAAAAAAGGGAATTTAATTTCGCGGATGAACGTGTTTTCGAAATTTCGCGGGAATTTAATTTCGCGGATGAGGCACATTTGGATTTTTCGCGGGAATTGAATTTCGCGGTTTTGACCAAAAACCGCCAAATCCGCAAAATTTAATTCCCGCGAAAATTATTCCCTTAGATACATCAAATTGCCATTGGGACTAATCGGATTGATATTGTTTTGGAAAATTACCACCTTTAGTAATGTTTAAATTCCCAAATGATGTTATAGCAGTATAATAAGCTAATTAATAATTGCAAGCATTTGCATACGTGCCATTAAAATTAGGCTTAAGTATCCCCTTTAACCTTTTCCATAAAAATCATAAATGCAGTAAATTTAGAAAAAAAGCATAGTTAAAAGTTTTTATTACGCTCTTTTAAATCAAATTGTGATGTAATTGTATAGATATATAATAACAAATTCCTCATGAAGACTCCCAGGAGCTAAATAATTTGAAAAAGCATTATTTATATATAGTGTGTTTGATTTTACTGTTTGTATATTACTTCTGCAACTAAAATAAAAAACAGGCTACAACCTGTAAATATCAGATATTTACCTAACTAGTCTAAAATCTCCTAACTAGAATACTATCCTAATAGTATAGTAGCCTAATTTGTTTTCCCTAAATGATGAAGATTGGTTGCATATAGGTAATCTTTACTTATATCACTGCATAAAGCTTTTTTGTTTTGATGTAATTTATTAACTACGTTTCAGCTGTTCGACAGCCATTCTTAAGTACAAATCATTGGCATAAAAAACTATTGCAATATTTATACAAATAATTGTATATACGACCATATTCGATGATCATAACCTTGGCCTTAAATGGACTGTCCGGTGAAGAATAAAAAAACAGTGGACTACACATGTGATCGCACTGCGGTTCTTCCGAATTATCTTAAACGCAACCTCGTTCCCAACGCTAGCTGTCTCTTTTATACCAGAATGGCGAGAAAAGGTACAAGATGCCCTGGGACGAGCTTGCTTGCGAATCGAGCTTTTCTACTCGAGGTAGCCAGTTGCTCCTACTAACGTAGGAACGGCCAAAACAAAACAAAACAAAACAAAAGCAAAATAAAATGTGGATTGTTTTAAGTGCATGTTAATAAATTTGCACTTTCGTCAATCATGCCGACGAAAAGCACATATTTTCTGGCCGAAACCAGATAAAATAGGGCGTTCTCATAATTCATCCGGTCGTTCCTGGCTCGATCGTATATTTCTGAACATAGAGAGATATGATCATTGGCCGCCGACTGCTAAGTAGTTCGGTTTCACCGTTTTCCTCGGCAGTGACAGCGCAAATCTCAATCTCTTCCGCCAAGCGCCGGATATGAGAAGTCACCCACGGTATAATCTCAGTCAAGTTACTCAAATCGAGTAGGAGAGATATCAACCGCTCGGTGTGTGCATTCATCATGTTTGAAGAGTCAACTCTGAACACATTGATATATGAGAAACTTTTCGCAGGTTACAACTGGTTAGATATTGAATTTGTACTCGTATTACACAGGTATTTACAACAAATGCAATATGGAAATAGCATAAGGAGGCCAAAAGGTAGAAAAAAATACGAAACGTAAATAACAAAACCAAAAATAAACCCAAGAAGTAAGAAAAAACACAACCAAAAAAAATATATATATGTGAACAGAAAATAATATTTAAACAAAATATCATATTTAAATCAAAATTAACTCCCCAACTTTGAGATCGTGTTGTCGAAATTTAACACTTTGGCACAGTATAAATGATAGTGACTAATAATTCAGAATTTAAAACTAGCGTTTTTTATAAGGACGACCAACTAGTAAAACTTTACTAGGTAAAATTTCACAAATTTTTGAAGCGCGACTATTCAATTTCTTATAAAGCAGTTTTTTTATAAAAATCGCGTACGTTATTTTGAGTTTGGTTAGTTTGTCTGCACACGGGGTTAACAAGGTGTAATAGTCAGACTTAGGTCCCCCAAACGACGCTTATATTTACCCATTGGGAACAAGATACAAAATACTTCATTAAACAAACCTAAAAGTTCAGATTGCTATTTGGTGTTACTAGCTAGCTACAAAACGTTAGCTAGCTATGCATTTCGGTTGCCCACGAAAAATATATTTATATAAGCACTTACAACATTAAAAACTGGTAAAGAACAAAATAAAACTTACCAAATAAATCTAAAAGGTTTTTCTGTTTCTTAAATATGATTGGTATGATTAAAAACAACAACAACAATCTTTAACTGAGAGTATCTTTCAGGCCGCAAGCCGCCCTTATGATTTATTTTTTATATTTGCACATGCGCGTTGCCGTATAAAACGTAACCGCCATGTCGTGGGTAACCGACGTAACCTAAGCGTAACCTACTGCTGGGTAGGAAACGTAACCGTCGTAGGTAGGAAAGGTAACCAACGTAGAAAACGTAACCTAAAACCGTAGGATCCATCCATCCATCCGTATTGTCTTTCTTTCCTCGTCAAAAAAACTTTCGATTTACTGATATTTAAGACTTTTTACAGACCGCTCAATTTAGCACCAAAAAGAACATTAAAAGAAAATTTTTCTTTTTAATAGAAAATAGCAAGTAAAAATATCAAATTCATCATAAAAAATAAATTATTTATTACAGGTTGTTTGTACAGTTGTGAAGTGCATATAACTTCTTGTACAAGGTCTATTTATTACACACCGTCATTCAGATGTGCGAGGATGGAGAGTTGCCCATGTCGGAGAGCTTATTTGAATCGTTTTGTAGCCGCTTTAACAGCTACTTTCGATGAAGATAATTTTAAGTGTCACAAATATAGCAGCAGGGTTGTTGGAATCGTTCGTTCCAGTTTTTAAGAATATGTTGTTAGATTAAATTTATATTTCACTGGGGCACATTTAAAAATCATATTTTTTTATGAATAAATAAGTCTAGCTAGTGTTTACTTTAATAAATATCTACAATGGTTTGACGAAAAAAGAACAGTAGTGAAAGAAATAGCGTCTATTTGCATAAGTGACCGAAATCATTCGAGACGGTTGAACATGCATTTTCATATGTACTAAACCCTCTTTGCAAACAATAAATACACGTGCACACATTGTCGTATGCTATAGAAAATATGCTTTCTAAGTTTGTAGCTATCTTGAAATGGATCATATGACGTTTCATAATTTGTGTATAATCGGCGAAGTAAAACTGTTCATAACTTTCTTCTGTAGGAAACAGCCAGCTGTTGTTATGAAAAAGTGAATCATAAAAACTTTCTTATATATCAGCTTTACCGTTCGGAACATTACCATTTCTTATATCGTAAAGTAGAGTGACTGATCCACTTGTGTCGCGTTCTCTCTTTAACGTGTTGCATCGAAATCCTTCGTTTTCACCACTGGATATTTGACGTACAAACTGTGTTGTGCGGTAAATTACTCCTTCCGAATGCTTTTTATACTTGCACGCATCGACGACCAAAAATACAATTATTAACACAGCAACCAATTCAATGAATAACGAAACTACGAACATGACCACAGAAATTTGGCCTTTTCCCCCTAGAATTAGTAAATGAATGGATTAACAAAACATTATCAATTAAAAGTCGCAAGAACAGTGATCAAAGCAAAAAAAAGGTACGAACCAGTATGTCCAGTTGCACATTCAGTTTTGCTTTGTTCTGCTATACACATGCATGCTTCTTGGTCCCAACTAAATAAAATAGAGAATTGATTGATCACTAAACCATGACTAAACGGTATATAAACAAAACAGAACACAAAGCTAAAAATTATTTAAAAATCATAGCAGTTCACATTTTCATTGGGAACATTGTTTAGATACATTTTTTCTTTGTTACTCTAACCAGCTTTATTAAGAGTACCAATAGACGAAACTGCTATGAATTAAAACTGCCCATGTAAGAATATTTTGTTACCTCAAAAATAAGGTGGCGTTTTATATCCATTTAAAATAATAACCCTCGTCGTGAAAAATATTCGGTCTCAAGTTTTATGAGGAAGAGTAATCACCCTCTTATTGTTCAACAATTCTCAACAGCATTTCAAGAATTCTCCTTCTTCTATTTACTTTATAATCACTACTCGCCTTGTCATACAAACAAGACATTTGTTTTACTGCTTCTGCTACACTTTTAATCCTCAGCAAAGCTGTTCTTGCTTCGCCCCAAGTATCTATGTTATATTTTTACACGAAATAGCAAATCTGACATATTCGATTGTTCCACCGGTTAACGGTTAGTCTCTATAATTATGGCCGTGTTCTGCTTAGAACAGTTACACCGCAGCTTTACTTCGGAACCCCCAGAAAGATGTTTTATTACTTTATGCTAGCAACTGGACAAAAATGCACGAAATATTGATGCAGAAAATATGTACCAAGGGCGAAATTCTTCCACGGGCTGAGATTTTTTAATTTAACTCAAATACCCTACCCTTCCGTTATTTACTTGTAACTTTTGTTTGCCTGTCTTATTTTACTTGAAATATTTAGTAGCTGAATTTCTTATTACGCCCTTAGTACGCCCTAACATATTATTTTGCGCCGTTAGGGCGTAATTTACACCCGTATTTTGCGGTAAATCACTTTTTCATTCTTCTCCCACTTTTTCTTATTCTATAACTGGTTACTTAGCGTTACTTAGCATTCATTCAAGTTGTAATTTCTCTAAATGTGGGCGTTTTTGGGGCGTTAAAAACAAAAAATTAAAACACCAATATTCTAAGCTCCGAAGAAAAAAAATGTGCAATTTGATCTTTTAGATCATATTTGCATATGATATACTCAAAAAATAAAAAACCAGAAAAATTTTTTTCCGCCACTTTAATTATTTTATGTCAGTTAACATTTGTGCCTAATATTTTTCAAAATAAGCAAGTGGATCAGAAAATATAGGGGTAGGGCATTTAGGGGTAGGGCATGAGAGAATGCATTTTTATCCCAAAAAGTTAAAATCTGAAAATTTCTCCCCTGTCCCCAAAAATACGCTTGTCTGCAACGGTCTTTTTTAGGTACAAGATTATTAGCCTATGCCTTTTAATGTTATGTAACAGAAACTTAATTGCTGTACAGCCCTGAATACTTTTTTTTGGGGGGAATCTAGCATAAATATAAATAAATGGGTACTTTAGTTTAACAAAGCTAGCATGAAGGTTATTTATCGAAAAATCCCTTTTTTTGAAAGAAATGTGAAAAAAGACTTTCATGTAAAACAGCATGGAAGGCTGTCTAGAAATTCATTTTTTTTCAAAAAATTTTTATAACTTTAAAATATAGGTTCTGATCATCTGAAACTGCTGAATCTGCTGTTAAATAATTTAAATATGAAAGTTCAAGTAAAGTGTTTAAAAGCCAAACCGAATAAAAACCCCAACATACACAACATCATAAACCTTAGCAAAACTCCAACCCTAACTCCTTAAACTCTAGATAACAAAACCTCACTCAGAGCTAGGTCATGATGTCATAGATAATTAGTCCAAAATACTTCTGTTCAAAATATTTATGTCCAAAATATATACGAATTCTTTGATAACTTTCCAACCTCTTACTGAAATCATTTTTTTTTTGAACGGAAGAGTGTCACAAATGTTGTTGCTATCATCATGTTCATTACGGAGTGCCCAACATTTATCAACTTCATCAACAAGGCAAAATGCCCTGGGAAAGAGGTTGGATACCCCCTCAAAAAACAAAAAAAACAACAAACAAACAAACAAAACTATTTACCTCATCTGAGAAGGACAATCAGGCGTATGAGTTTCACCAGGGCATTTGCAGACGCATTTTTCTTCACAGCTCGTATGATTGACGATAGATATGTTGTTTTTTTTATTGATGTCTGAATTTGTTAGTATAAAGTACACTTTAGCGATATTTTTGGCAACACAATGATAGTGGCTTGGTTGTTTTACCCCACCGTCGCATCTGTAAACCTGTACACGAGATGGGCTATAAAAGTCTCCATCTTGTTCTGTTGATACTATTCGTAGTCGGGGTTCACAATTCAATTTGGGGTTGTTCCCATAAGTATTGCTAACAAAAACTAAAACAAAGCAATGAAAACGACATAAGTTTCTCCAGTTTAAAGGCTCGACTGTTCACTTGTTGCTTTTTAATTTTTTGTCAACTATTTTCTTGAGAGGACCAAATTCACTGCTCGGTTAGGATAGTGTGTCAATCGAAACAAAGCTTTTAATCGATCACATGACTTAACGCAAGGAAAGACTCTTCTCCTTTTAATTGTACTCACTTCGAGCTGGCTGTTGCTGTTGCTTACAGCCTGCTTTGTTTTTTGGTGGATTTCAATTTGCTTATTATCAAATATTTTTATCAGATATTATAAAAAAGCGTGTATATATCGAGTTTAAAAATGACGCTCGGGATATAAAATATTAGTTTACGTCAACTTGAAATATAAAAAACGTCAAATTGAAAATAAATATATGAAATATATGGTCAGATTGAAAATTTTGTAGGACTGGAAAGATGAGTAAAACTGTTTGGAAATAATTTTTTTGTGTAATAACAACTGAATTTTATTGAATAAATTCAGTTATTTTTTTTTTTTTTTTAACTGATAGCTATTCTCAACCGGTTTTTAAGGAAAATTCATAGCGTTGATTAGCTAAAAAGTGGTACAGACGGGCTTTATAACTTTTAATCTTATAGCAATGATATAATAACTCCAAACTAAAACAAATAACATTGCTGGAGAATCGTAAAAAATAGCTACATACAAATCTTAAAATGGAACTACCGTAATGATCCGAATAAGCGCCCAGAACTTTTTAAGCGCCCCCCTCGAATAAGCGCCCAGGTAATTTCCTCAAAGTTCACTAAGCGCCCACCACTTATTAAGCGCCCCCTCGAATCAGCGCCCTCCGGATAAAAGGGGGTGCTTAATCAAAAAGACTAAACTTCAATTTTTTACATCTTTTGTTCAGTTTTATTTTTTAGGTAAAAACAAAATTGAAAATTACTGTTGCCTTTAATTTGTATAAAATTTAGAAAAAATTATAAGCGCCCCCCTCGATTAAGCGCCCATGCAAAAAATCCAAAAATTTAATAAGCGCCAAGGGCCCTTGTTCGGATCATTACGGTATTTCATATTCATTCTCCCTCAGCGAAGTATACATACCAAAATACTGAATACATGAAAACGAGGTTAATTTTGAGCAAAAGTTTACAACAGAGTAGTGCATATAATGGTTTGTTTTCTTGCGTTATTTGCAAGTAAAATTAGTTTGTCATACGGTTTAGCTATTAACATTTAATATAAATATGGAAAAATCGTATGAATCTGACAGACACTGGACCGTAATGATTTGATTATTATTTTTAATGTTAAATGACCTAGGTATAGCATGGCTAGCCCTGAGTATGATAATATAAGAAACAGGCAGGCTGGCTGGCTTATTTCAAACAAACGTGCAATTTTAAGGTGTTGTGAATTTCGTGATGTTACTGGCATATATATTGTGTCTCCACTTATTGATTGTCCCTAATTTTCTAATCTGTAAAAAAAGACAGCTTACTGACATTGTTTGTAAAATAATTGAGCTTTTGTGGGATATCTTACCCTGTTTATTTTTTTTCTAAATGAGACAAAAAATGGTAGTTTTACCAGTATTTAAAAGTCACATTCCACACATATGTGATTTCAGAATTAAGGGACACTATTTCACTTTCTTATCTTGGTTGGCAAGTTTGACTTTAAACCCTTAGTTGTTTATATTGAAGTGCTAAAATGTAAGGGCTCTTCCAAGCAATTCACAGCTTTTCTGCAGATATTTTGCTCACTTCACTAAGGATGTTTGCTTTCTCCTATTCAATTTAAAAACTATTCCTTGAAAAAGAGTACAAAAAATGGTTACTTGAATGGTTCTACGTAATTCTTAGAAAAAAAAAATATGCTCCTAAAATTTTGTCGAAAATTTCTTTGTGAGGTCAAAACGAAATTTCATAAATCAACACTATGGAAGAATAGATAGTTGTTTTCCGTGAATAAACAATTTAAACAATTCTGCAAGATCTCCAAGATTTAGATATACACATAAAGGTAAAAAAGTAAAAGTATGAACCTAGTTTATAAGAACAATGAAGCTGATATTTTGACAAAAATTAAGCTTGCTCACAGCTAACAGACGTTCTGATGAGAAAAAGTTATACACAAGACAAGTTATTATTTTATTCTTTTTCTTTTTTCTGGATAGGAACTTTGATAAATAAAGGCTTTTTCTTAGCATGGAATTCATATTACTTACAAACTGTAAGTATCAAGGTTAACCATTAACAATGCTTGATACAAATGCATAACTTTTGAAAGAACAACAGCCGATAGTCTGAAATGCTAATTTGAATTGTACGCAACAAATGTGGAAAATAATTTGTTATAGACAAATTTGTTATAGACAGACAGACAGACAAACAGACGGACAGACGGACAGACGGACAGACGGACAGACGGACAGACGGACAGACGGACAGACGGGCAGACGGGCAGACGGACAGACGGACAGACGGACAGACGGACAGACGGACAGACGGACAGATGGACAGACGGACAGACGGACAGACGGATGAAGTGCCACTAAGTGTTAGTAAACTGTACATTAAGTTTTAGTTCTAAATTTAATAACAAATAGTAAAATAAAAATGTATCCACGTCATTCTAAAAATGAGGCTAGGTTAGGTTGACCTACGCCAAAAGATACGCACCTAAAATCTACAATATTTTAACTTGTTTTGTTACACCGCCACTACTAATACCCTCTTTATTTATAGCTCTGTTAACTGCTTTTTTGCGACTGATAGCGTTGTGGTAGAGCGTTCGCTTTAAGTGCGGGGGTCTTGTGTTCAAACCCCGGCCGAGTCAAGCCAGAGACTATCAAAGTGTGAATCTATCCTTTATGCTTAGCGCTCATAATGAGAATAGGATTGATATCTTAGGCGGTTGTCTATTTGAGTAATTGCTGTGCTTGCGCGACTTTCGTAGCTCAAATGGTAGGTTTGAATACGCTAGGACGCCCTTCGCAGGACCCTCGTTGATAGCAGTACCAATAGGAAGTGATAAGCCTATCCTGGGTAAATAGTTTCAATAATAATAATAATAATAATAATAATAATAATAATAATAATAATAATAATAATAATAATAATAATAATAATAATAATAATAATAATAATAATAATAATAATAATAATAATAATAATAATAATAATAATAATAATAATAATAATAATAATAATAATAATAATAATAATAATAATAATAATAATAATAATAATAATAATAATAATAATAATAATAATAATAATAATAATAATAATAATAATAATAATAATAATAATAATAATAATAATAATAATAATAATAATAATAATAATAATAATAATAATAATAATAATAATAATAATAATAATAATAATAATAATAATAATAATAATAATAATAATAATAATAATAATAATAATAATAATAATAATAATAATAATAATAATAATAATAATAATAATAATAATAATAATAATAATAATAATAATAATAATAATAATAATAATAATAATAATAATAATAATAATAATAATAATAATAATAATAATAATAATAACAACAATAATAATAATAACAACAATAATAATAATAATTTGTATTATTGCATGCGTATACCGTGAAAAAAAAAACGAACGGAAAAATTTATTACAGCTTTATTGCAGACTCAAAAAGTTGCATTATATCCAAAATCTCGAATCACTCCGCCAGAAAAACAGTCATTTCAATCTTTGTCAACAACGACGTCCATCCAATTCAAGTCACTCAATTAAGTGGTCACAAAAACATCGAGAGTTTAAAATCATATCACCAGGCTTTAACTACACAGCAAGAACACATGCCAGACCTAATCAGTTCGAACAACCGTGATTAAAAACGTCCTTTACCAAATATCGCAAACACTACATCCATTTTATTATCAAGAAATTTTAATTTTAATTACCATGTTCGAGGGTGCACACATAAACGAATAACTTTAATATAAACGCTTATCAGGACAATGAGCCATACGCAAAACAGCGTGAGACTAAACCAAAGTTTATTCTTCTAATGAAGAATAACGTCCAAAAAACGATTTAAAAAATTCTTTCTATATATATGGTTAGTCGAATGTTCCAGTTTCTCTTTGTACATGTATTTTAAAAATTGAAACAATGAAATTAAAATCGAAAGTATTCTTTTTTAACAGAACCTGACACAACCTTGTTACAAGTAAATCTTTAGAAATAAACCTGGTTTCTACCCAAACAAAATAGCTATCAGTTAATGAATACAATATAAACTGTTTTATCTATCCCTCCGAGAAATATTATCCTCGGTCACCGTATCGACCTCGCAAATTCGTTCTATACTTTTATTAATACTCGGTTTTACATATACCAAATTGTAGATAATGTTACTTGAAAATAAAGGTAAAATGAAAAAATTGGAGAGTTGAGTTAAAAGCACAAAATAATACCTTGATTTTCGTAATAAACAAAGATGATTTTTTAGATGAGGTTTTTAATCATTGTCGTAAACAAAACTAATACAAACACAAAGAAAAGAAAACCTTACCGAAAAGGATGCAGATCATATAAATTCTTTCCATTTTTGATTTAAAATCTAAAAAAAATATCCTGCATACACATCTTTTGTCACTTTGTCTGATTTGTGTCTCATCCACACTTAAAAAAAATCTCTCCACCTCAGTGTCTTTTAATTACTGTACATTGCCATCTAGTTACCACTCAATTGTCGCTATACGTAGAAGAGTTGTGTTGTTTATTTTTTGATTTAATTTCTGTTAAAGGCGTGAAAACTGAAGGAGAGATAATAAACAGATTCTTAAAATTTAAAGCTTGTGTTCCCATTCAGTTTTATATAATAAGGAAAAGAACGTTTGTTTATAAAACAAAAACTATTTTTAAACCATATTTTTGACCACAAAATTGAACCCTGGGCATCCGAATGTACGTTGACTTTAATCCATTATTATTTGAGATGATTTCAAGACTGTCAAACGAGCTTCCTGTTGTAAAACAAAATGAATGGAGCAAAGCCGTGGAGCCTACAAGTTTTTTTATGAAATAGCAGATATTCCATAAAGTTTTTTTCTTTTCTTTTTCAGCTTTTCAACTTCTAAGATTCTTAACAACTTAATTTTTATTTTGTTTAAAGGTACAAATCCATGAAACATTTGATAACTTATAGTCTCTCTCAAAACGATGTATATATTTGAAGATTTCGAAACAGTTGATTAATTATTTTAATTTCTTAATTATTTTCGGTTTTACTTTGTTTTCCCAAATTAATTTCTCAATCTATTTTCTGAACTTCGACATGATACGAAAATGTTCCTAATTTTTAACTGAATCTAAGATAAAAGATTATTTAACTTTAGTTAAATAAAAAGGTGTAGTTATAACAAAAACAACAAATTTAACGACAACAACAACAGCTAAACCAAAACTAAAAGGTATAAACGTGTAATGACGCCTCAACTTTTTAACTGTGCTTCTTTTACGTATTATTCTTTTTAGCAACACAACTTAAAATTATTTTAATCGCACATGCTTGTCATGGGTACATCAGATCTATGGCTTGTATTTTCCAGACTAATACCTACCTAGCTGTGTTAACTAAAAAAAAACTGTTTCGCTTTGAGCATTCATATCTCTTTATTTGGCGAGTAAGTCCTATAACTGCACATATAATAAAAAATGACTTGTAACAGAACAAAATGTTTAAAACATAGTCAATGTGTTTCGCTTCTTTATTATCTAAAGCAAAAGTCTTGATCTTCTGCTTGAATAAACCCTCAATGCTATGCGTTGAAATCGTTAAATTACTAACTCGTAGTTAAAACTTTTATAAGCCATTCTTCTTCTAATTTGGAGTGAATCAGAAAGAAAACTCGCCTTATAAATATTAAATTTCATGCTAATATATAATAATTCTACCTTGAAGTGTGCTTGTCTGTCCACTGTTGTGTGTATGTGTAAAACTTATTAATGTAATTTGATGTCTCGTTTCGTTTGTGCTCTGTCAATACGAACTTGTTTTTCCTCTTTCTCTTAGTCAGATTAACAATGTTTCGTAAGACACGTATTATTTTCTTTGGTTGTCAGTCGTCATTAAATTTAATTAACGTTTCCTTTATAAAATCATTGACGATGGAGAATTCTTAAAGACGAAAATCCTCCTTCTCGGTGGCAACACAAAATACCTCATAAAAGTAATAATAACATTTTTACCCCTTTCTTTTTCTGATTTTTGTAGGGACAAAATAAGAAAATGTAAAATTTCCTGATGGGCACACATTAATATCGGTGAAATGTCGTAATAAAACAAAGAAGTGCTACACGCGGGAGCATAGATTGTCAATGTTGTTGACCTTTCTCAAGCCAACCTTAAGATGACATTACAGGTAAATTAATGATATCACTTAAAAAATTCTTAAATCCCCTAAAACGTCATTCTACGAATACGTGTTTTGGGGATTTAAGACGTCATTTTACAAACTGTTCAACTACCAATTTACAAGAAAAGAATGCTTGATGTCATAATCAGGTTAGTTTCGTATTTAAATTATATATTTAGTTTGTGGGTTAAGGATCTACTCAAAAATGTTTGTTCAATTAGTCATCGAAATAATATTTCGTGCATTTGTGACTATGAATGAACACATTACACAGGCGTATACATGCTTGTGATTCCTTAATAGATGACGTTTCCTTTTTTATAAACAAAAAAAATGAGAGGCTTTGTTTTTGTGGCATAATCTTGTGCATTTAAAGTTCATTATAACCTTTGCAAATATGCACTTAATAACGATACAGGAATAAAAGTGGAGGAGCATATCTTAGTGACGTGATATTCTACCTACCTCCTTGGAAACTTTAAACCAATCTGAATCGACTATTTTTAACCATTTAAAGGGCCTTGTTACGTCTGGAACTTCTTGATAATTTTGATAGAAACATTGATGACAATGGTTGTTATTGGATATACACACGTCTATGGGTCACAGATCATGTTAATAACATATAATCTATTAATTTTTAATTATTAAGATTGATGGCTGATTTCTACAACAACGTTATCAAGTAAAGAAGTGTGTGTGTCAAAAGCCCTGGAAAGATATTTTTTTTGAAAAAATTTTTTAAACAATAATTATGAAATATGTGGACAGAATGATGCATATTGAGAGAGAAGATTTTTATTTCAGTCTTCATTCTACTGATTATTATAGTGTCACTTTTTGTTATTGTTAAGTCGGCGCTTCATGATACTGCGCCAAGCAAATCTGAACTTGAACTAGTCTCCCTTAAAATATTGATTCCCCAAAACATCCTTATTTCCAGGGTTTCTTGTTTAGAGCCTCATTACATTGTCGCGTACCGTTGACAGGTTTATTATAAAGGCAAAATGTTGTTTCAAAAAAAAAAAAAATAAAGTAACTTTGATCTATCCTGTAAAACAGTGGTTAAGCAATTTTTATCACTAATTTCTTTCGTTTTTAACAACAAGCGCTGGCACTGGTTTTTGATTTCCGCTAGCGAAGGCGGAATCTTTAAAATCGCCTGAGGAGATAGATAGAGAGATAGAGAGATAGAGACAGCGCAGCTAGGCTGGACGCCCGAAACTTATCCAGGCTAAAGATTTTTTTCTGAGAACGAGGCTAAAATGAGTTTTAAGCCAATAAGAATCCTAACAGTGCAACAGATTGTTTTATTATCAACTTTATTAACTCCTTTCTCTTCAAGCGCCTTCTTCCCAACTATCGGCCGCATGGTTTGTTACAAGGAATTGCATTTCGGGAATGTTCCGGGCGAGTTCGGGAAAGTGCGGGCGGTTTTGGGGGTCAACTGCCAATTTTATTTGAAAAGTCGCCCGAACTCGCCCGTGTATATGTGGGCGTTTGCGGCTTATCGGCACTCTCTCCTCACCACATTTCTCAATATTTGTTCGTGTAGGAATAAAATTCAAGCAGTCTTTATCAGGACAAAATCTAAATTGTGATGATACAGCAAATTCCTTTCCAAACGGAATGTATAAACTTTGTGTAAGGACATGCAATTGACCTAACAGAATAATGTTGCTGCATTTCTTGCATTTTGGAGATTTACCCTTCTGTTTTGCAAAGCGAGTTATAGTCCAAACTTGTTCTTTGTTCTTATCAGGATGTTTTGAAAATATATTTTGGAAATCGTTACCAATACATGATGGTGTTTTGGCTGTCTCGACTACACAATGATTTGCATTGATGTATTTGATGGAATCTTGAATTGGACATGATAAAGTTGTGAAAAGCATAGCCAGCTCCTGTCTTGTGTACCCACACTGATGGATTATTGTGTTACTTGTTGAGCATTTGCAGTAATGAAATAAAATCCAAACATTATGCTTGCACATATCGTTTTCGTTGGCAAGTGCAAACGGGCAGTCACAACTTGGCAGTATTTCGATGGAAGTCGAGTATGTGCCCAAGAAGACATGTCGTTTATCCTTTGTTACTTGGTAAGTTTTTTTGTTTTTTATTGTGACAACTATTTTGTATCATTGTATTTGACAATGTTACTCACTTTGATGTCATTTCTTGCTGTTATTGCTTTCGTTAAAGTAGCTTTAAAATGTTAGCTAGGCTTTTCCCGGTATTTTGATGGTCTGTACAGATCATCTTGATTGTGCTGGATAGTTTGACCAAATACACTGATATGATAAATTTAATGATTGAAAAACCATTGAAATAAAAGCGAACCCCTGCGAAACCGGTAAGTTAGAACCAACTAAATGTTTACGAAAACAATCTGAAATGAGGTAAGTATACCGCTGCGGTTTTTGTTTTTGAGATAATTTTCCGGCGACGGAGAATTTTACAAAAATTAAAATGGTAGACTTAACTCCCCAACTCTCCTTCCGTAACTTCCCAACTTACTGAATTTGTAGCTCCTCGATTACCGGTACTCGTTTAAATTTGCCAAAAAATAATTTAACCCTATTCAGTCCGGGGTTTTTCGAACATACCATGACCGGGGGCGGGGCGGATTCCCCCCCCCCCCCCCACAATAACTTTTCATAGGATTCTTCAAATTGAATCAAACTTGGCACACTTATAGTACGTCATAAAAAGAGCAAAATGGCGACAATAAATTTTTGCTTGCGTCAGCACATTTTCTGTGACGTCATCAGAAGCTTGAAAGTTGTTAAAAATGCCACTATCTGCTTAAAATATAATTACTTTTGTTCTAGAGCGAATTTTTACATTCTGTTTGAAGTTTCTGAAAGCTAAATAAAATTTTTTTGACATATCTTCCGGTTTTTACATGGATCGAATAAAAAATTGCCAAAAATCCGTTTTTTCCGATTTTCGGGTAAAATCCAACAAAATCGGGAAATCGGATTAGTCACGTGTCAAAATTATTCAAAATGATTCTTCTTGATGAAACAAAGTCGTATTGCAAGTTTCAAGTTCTAAGGGTAATCCTAACAGGAGTTATCGACCGCCTGAAGGCGGTCACTCCCGGATGCCCTGGGTGCGTAGTCTTTCTTGCAAAAAATTTCTGCGTTCGTAGCTGTGGTCCCATGTTGAATGTAAAGGTCGCGGAATGATGGAGATACAGCTGAAAACAGTTGAAGATTTGCTGCTTCGCCATCATATGATGAGCAGCAGACTGCCCTTGAAAGAACAAGTGTGCACGCTGCTGTTCAATTCTCTCTCTTTCGAAGCGAACTTTACTATAAGCACGTGTTTGTGGTGGCGGTATTTTCACATCTCTCTCTTTCGAAACGAACTTTACTATAAGCACGTGTTTGTGGTGGCGGTATTTTCACAAGTAAGTAGAATTATTATAGAATTTTTATTTCAACGGATGAGCGTGAAGGCTCGAACGAGCATGAAAGCTTCACTCATATTTGATTGTTCAGTAAAGTGAAACTCGTCCAAAAAATGTTCATTTCTCAGCGCTACCATCTCTTGAATGCGGTCTTTAAAAGTCCAGGTATATACAGCTGTGCAATAGACACATTTTTAGAGTTGTGTTCTATGTTTTTTATCCATATCTGAAAAATATTCATCCAGATATGACACATTTCTGTCACAAAATATATGACGCATGTGTCAAATATGACCAACATCTCTCTTCTAATGTCACTGATCTTTCACTAATTTACGACTTGATCGCCTATAATGTTAGGGATCCCATTTGGACTTTGATACAATCAAGATGTCCCTCATTTCGTAGGAGGGACTGCAATGCTCAGTTCTCAGAAATTTTTCAGGAATCAGTGTTTGGATCTTTGAATGATTCTGAAAAAGCATTATTTATCACATCTTTTCAATATAATGATTGTTGCGAGTGTTGTGGGAGGATTATATGCGGTTCGATGTGCAGTTTCGTACAATACGTGTCCAATTATAGATCTCTTCCACTTGCTCATTTCAATGACAATTGGCATATGTATTTATTTGCACATAATTTTTTTGTCACTAAGATTGTTTGTCCTCTGTGTGGAGAACGTACTACTGTGCCAAATGCTTTGACCACCCCAGCAACAGTTTTGTTCATTGAGTTTTCCAATGAAATGCAGAATCAGTTGAAAATACAGACCATCATTGAAGTGGGTGGTTTGCGGTATAAACTTTCAGGTGCAGTGAAAAATAAAAATATGCATTTTACGACATGTGTTACTTTTCAGAATTCATGGATGTATATAGATGATTTGACCTTCAATGAAGAGTTCTTACAACCAATTATTCGACAATCATTTGCTTTTTAACAGAAGCGTTGGATGTACAATTTGATGAGTCTGTAGCGCAAAAAGATTCTACAGCAACACCGCCTAAGGAAATGATCGTATGTTGTCCCATTATTGAGAGTATTGTCGTGAAAACCTTCTTACAATGCAAAATATGTAAGGGAAAAGTAGATATTCGTCCAGGAACTGGTTTGGCAACCTGCACCAATGTTCACTGTGGTCGAGATTTCTCAGTCACTCATTTAAAGCAGCAACCGAACTGCTGCCAAATATGTGTTGTTTTGGATATGCGTAACAAATATGTTGCTTTAACCGTAACTGCTTACAGAGAAGTCCTTGAAGAATATTTCAGCGAAGAAATTGCGGATGAGGTGAAACTGCGATCCGATTTGTTGAATCTCACAGATGTTGATTTTGTTATCACCAAAGGTCAAAAAGTTAGCAAAATGACCATGCATAAAAAATGAACTATTCAAAGATGATTCCACTATGGCTTTTTTTTTTGTACTACTTGTGTTATTATTACCGTAGGACTGTGAAAACTGCTTATTTCATGCTATATATGTACCAATTTGTCAGTTGTAGAAATTGAGCTGATTTGAGAGATCATGATCCAACACTTCGTTTCTCGTTAATTTTCTATTACAGCTTTTATATGAAAACTCTTTTTATATCATGTTGATAGCTGGTCTAACACATAAAGATCAAACACTTTTTTGCTCTCTATTTTTTGTTATTATTTTGATAGGTATGTGACTTTTCTTTATTTTCACATTGTAAATATTTACTTTAAAAACAAAAAGTACGTTTGGTTTTGTTATACCATGCTTCTTCAATTTCCAATGCTGAAAAGTAACTACGCAATGTGGCCTCTTCCCGCGCATTATATTCTGTTTTTTCATGGCCAAAAATTTTCCAATGAAAAGTTAACCTGCCCTAGCCGTACTGAACGATGGAAAAATGAATTTCGCGGTATTGCAAATTGGCCACCTATCGTAGCGTACCACTTTTCCAACTGCTGCGCATATGCAGGCTTTGCAGAAAATAGGATAAGTTCTTCCATAGAAAGTATGGAACCAGCAGCATATTCAACTGATTCAGGTATACAAATAGGTTGAAAGGCAGTCAATAATAAATATCTGTAATATATATACATATAAATTGGCCTTCAACAAAAGTGATGATATATATGACCATTCGCAAGAAAACTTATTTATTTGAACTGAAAAATTGATGCACGCAGCGGTCGCACCAGTGTGGACACTGCCCTAGTTATATTTTCCCCATTATAAGGATTTCATAGAGATTTTTGGGGTAGTTTCGAGTAATGGCCAATATCAAAGCCTCTGAAAGGTATGGGACCTAAAAACTTAGCATGCAGGTGTCTAATAGATAAATGTTGAAACTCAGTAAGTATCATAGCCATATAAGAAAGCAATCAGGAGTTATTAAAAAAAAACCGTCAGGGGGGGGGGGGGGAATTTAAAGTCGTATATAGTTATATTATAGTTATATAGTCGAAAAGTATAGCTACATTTTTATGCGAATACCATCAGAACACTAAAAACACCTCATTGAAAAGTTAACCCCTTTTTGCATGATTTTTTTTTATGAAACCTATGTTATTTCATTTATTTTAACCAACTAAAAACATATTTAAATCATAATTTGCAAAAAAAAAGAAATTTGCTGACATAATCAATTTTTTAAGACTGTATCATATATGATACATTATGCACAAAAAGTTATTAAAACACCAAAAAAATTTTTGGGAAAAAAGTGTTTTAAAAGCTAAAAAAGACCAAAAATTGCCTCAAACTCGTATATGAATTGAAAATTTTATCATTTCAAATTTTTTTCCTAAAAGGACCAAATGTCAGAATTGGTGAACACCACCTGCTGGTGGCCAGTTGGCAGCACAAGGTGGAAAACGGGTAAAAATAAATGGAAAAGTTATGTCAATCGAAGATCAAAACATATATTATACAGTATAAATAAATATTATAATTAGTAAATGTTACTCCACTCAAGCACTCTGTTTAAATCATGTATGGAATTTTTTAAAACAATTCCTGTCCTTATTTAAACATAAAGCGGCATTACATTTCTCACAACATACATAGGTTAATGTAGAGCATTTCTGGTATTTGCAGCGAGTGCGAGAATCATTGAATACAGGCCAGTGAGCAAATTTATCGGTACAAACCTCCTGATAGGGCATTGGTATTTTAGGTCCCAGACGGTCAACGCCATTATCAATTGATGGTCGACCACGCTTTCTATTTGGAGTTTTCTGGTAATGGCACAATAAATCAGCAACAGCTAGTTTGAACTTTACTAAAGGCACATTTGGATCTTGGTTTCTCCATAAAATCCAAGCATTGACTAATACCCTAAACGCGAATCTAAAAAGTCTACGCCTCCCATATGTTTGTTATAAATCGTAACAAGGTTTGGGCACGGTATCTCGATATGTTTGTTTTCTTTTTTTGAAAACCTCTTGACATATCTTGTTGGTTCGCTACCAACAAAATTAGATAGCAGGGTTACCACCTTATTATCAAACCACGAGACAACGCAGACATCAACATCATCTATTGTTGCGACACGTTCTTCATGAGTTCCGCTACCTTTCTTTTTTATTTCTTTTTCTGACGATACTGGACATTTTCCTATTCGGTTACGACGAACTGTCCCTACCATTTGTATACCTTTTGTATACATATACACGTTTAGTGGAATACTATTGAACCAATTATCAACATAAAGTTTGTAATTACAGTTTTCAGGAATAACTCGTGCTAATCGTACGACAACCTTACTACTTGCGCCAAGATCAGGCTCATTTTGGGCACATACATTATCTGCTTCACCAGTAAAAACTTCAAAATTATAACTAAAGCCTGAAACACCACTCAAAACGAAAACTTTGAAGCCCCATTTATGTGGTTTCTTAGGGTTATATTGTTTGATGGAATGCCGCCCTTTGAAGGGGACAATCTGTTCGTCAAAAGCGCTAAACTTTCTTCAATAGGTATTGTTCGAAGCTGCTCATTTAATTTGTTAACCAGTGGGCGAGTTTTATTTATTTTGTCAGTTTTATCAGCAGTAGCATTATCACTAAAATGAATAAAACGTTTTATTTCTTCAAAGCAGTTGACTGTCATCACTTTTGCTACTTGGGGAATACCGATCGAGGACGACCAGTAATCTCGAGTACTCGGTAACTTAACGATTGACATATATAAAACACACGCAATAAATTTCTCAATGTCACCTTCTGTGATATCAACAGGTTTTTCTGGACGTGATTGAACTGAATATAAAACAGTTTGACGCACAATATCTTCGATCAAATCTTTAGGGAAAAGGTAGAAAAAATACGAAAGCTAGGATCCAAGACCCTCCAAATCATCATCTAGTTCATTTTGGTAGTCAACTTTAAACTCATAGTTCTCCTTTACTTCAAGATTCTTTTTCTTCCAATTAATCGGTATATATCTTTATTTTTTTTGCAGCAGTTGTTTTTTTTGCATTCGTCGCTGTTTTTTTAGCCGCAATCGAACTCAGTGTCAATTTGTCATCGCTGTCACTTGATGAGTCATCATATTCTGATGACGTTGACTTAATTATTAAATCTTGTTGGTTTGCAGCATTGTAATATTCATTTTCGCTGTCTGAATCAAGATAGTCATCAGAAGATTTGCCAAGACCATCCCTATTTATAAAAAAGGGTCCAAATTAGAATTAACAAATTACCGACCTATATCCTTACTCTCAAATATTGATAAAATATATGAAAAAATCATATACAAACGAGTGTATGGTTTTCTCGAAGCAAACAACGCCCTCTACAAGCATCAATTTGGCTTTAGGAAAAATTACTCAACTTCTCAAACACTTCTGAACATCTCTCAAAAAATTATGGATGCTCTTGATAAAGGAAATTATGCATGTGGAGTGTTCATTGATCTTCAAAAGGCTTTTGATACGGTTGATCATGAAATTTTGCTTAAAAAGCTTTTTCACTATGGAATTCGTGGTACCCCACTCTCACTATTTAAGTCTTACTTAACAGGACGTCAACAGTTTGTATCCATCAATGGAAATATATCAACTAGTAATCTTATCAGGCATGGTGTCCCTCAGGGCTCTGTTTTAGGACCTCTTTTATTTTTAATTTATATTAACGACCTGCATTGTTCAATTAATTTTTCTTTGGTGCATCACTTTGCTGATGACACCAATCTCTTAAACTTCAGTAAATCTTTGAAACAACTGGCCAAACAAATGAATTTTGACCTCAAGCTTCTTTGCCATTGGCTCAATGCCAATAAAATTTCTCTTAATGCTAGTAAGACTGAGTACATTGTTTTTAAACATACACGGAAACCTCTTAATTACGATTTTAGGCTTTTTATCAATGGTAAAAGGCTTATACCTAGTAATTGTATTAAATATCTTGGTGTTCTATTAGATTCTGATTTAAGCTGGAAGTCTCAGATCAATGATACTGTTGCCAAGCTCAAGAGGGCCAATGGAGCTTTAGCTAAACTTCGTCACTTTGTGCCTTTAAATGTTCTTATTCTAGTTTACTATGCCATTTTTCATTCACACTTGCAATATTGTAATCAAATTTGGGGTCAGCCAAACAGTCTTGATGTTAATCGTATTACTGTTTTGCAAAATTTTGCTATTAGACTCATGTCTTTTGAATCTCGAAGAGCATCATCCAGTCACCTGTATGGTAATCTTGAGCTCCTCAAATTCTCTGATATTGTCAAATGTCACAATATTCTATTTTTACATAAACTATTTCATGAAAAATTGCCTGCTTCTATCCTTAATACATTTGCGGTTGACTTCACCCATGCTCAAGGCACTCGGGCAGAGAAAATTGGTTTGATCAATCTCCCTACCTTTAATACTATTTCTTTTGGTAAAAACTCAATTAGATTTAATGCCATTAATTCCTGGAATAAATTGCAGTCTTTAATGACTAGAAAATTTGTTTCCCTTGATTATTTTAATCTTAGAAGTGATCTGGAAAAGTACTTTGTTTCCTCTTACTAATCCTTCCTGAATTGTCAGACTTGGCCATTTGTTTCCCGCATGGTTGTTTATCATTTGACCCACTTTTATGTGTGTGTTGTTTTGTGCGTCTCGTATCGTTTACTGTAATTGTCCAAGGGTGGCCATACCCTTTGCCTTAGCTTTATGCTATTAGGTATGGTCTCCCTTCAATAGCATTATATATTTTAATTTTGTTACCCTGACTAATTATGATATTTATTTTCTTTTTCTTTATATTTATTTTCTTTTTATTTTAATTGTATATATATAACTGCTATTGATAAATAAAATATCTATCTATCTATCTATCTTGGTTCAGGAATACCCCTAACATTTACAAATGGTTGTACTTGGTTAACGCCGACAGGTTTTCGCCCATAAAATGATCCTACGCCAATTGCTAAAAATAAAAATAATTATCTAGAAATGAATTACTATGCTAAACACATCAAATATACTCACTAAAAAGGCTATTTGTGTGTATGGGCATCAAATAAAGATAATAAAAGAAATCACGTTTTTAGGCAAATAACTAGCTAATATTCTTTTTTTGCATAGTGTATCATATATGATACAGTCTAAAATCTGGAGTTTATGAAGAAATTATAGAGAAAAACTTGTAAAAAACTTTTTCCTAGACATAAACAACCTACAAATAAACTGTATGAATTTATCCAGCTTCGTAGCATCAAAATAAATATGATTTTAAACATGTTTACTTACATGGACCTTGAGATTTGCTGCCAGACGCCATCTTGTAAACATCTTATATATTAATTCCCTTGCGTGAGTAAAACTGTGAGTCCACGACACGGAAATCACGGGTCACTTTCCTATGACGTGGCTGTACGCTAAAATTTAACTAAAAAGATTAGAGATGTACTTCATAGAAATCGCACATAGGGTGTAAATATATAACCCGCTGCTAATAACGATATAAATATATATACCCTTATGCCAAAACACTCTATGTTAGCATATATATATAGGTATCGCTACATATGAAACGGTATTAGATATTCACAAAGCATACGGACTGTTAAATGAAGTTATTTTAGAGAGTCATTTTAGAGAGCAGCGTTAGAGAGCAGCGTCATTTTAGAGAGCAGCGTGTTTTCAAGTGGTTAAGAGAAACTGGTTAAATTGATTTTCAACGGAGAACATCGAGAGAAGAAGGCTATATTCCTTATTAATGGTACACAGAAGTTATTTTCCGCAAATATTAACGAAGTGAAATGGGCTAACAACGAAGATCTCGCGTCAAAATACTTAATACATAATACAAATAATACAAATACAATACAAATACAAATAATACAATAATACAAATAATGATTTAAAACTTTCTTGAATCATTTCATGTAAACATACTTCTTATGAGAACATGGTTCAAACGTGTGATTTATGCAAAAGGCAATTTGAAAGTCTCCGAGGACTGAACATACACCGTGGCTTATGTAAAAGGAAAGAGTTAATGTACATAAGACGTGTTAATGGATTGCTTAACGACTCTTATAACACAAATGATGATGAGGAAATAGAAACCACCACTGCTCTGCTAGAAGCCGACGTTTTACACATCAGACACGAAGACGTTATTCAACCATATTTACCCTTATATACACCGGAAAACCTAGCACGGGATGTTAATATAAACGGTATACCAGCAGACGTTTATGAAACTCAGCTAAATAACGCATACAACGAGATCATTAAATGGCGTAAAAATCTTTTCATGCTCCCGTCTGGAAAAGCTGGGAAGGTTTTCATACGCGAATTGTCCTATTGGCTAGACCAATTTAACAGAGACACGAAGTTAAAACCCGTTTCCATTAAAACGTTCATGGTCTTGCCTAGTCTGCTTCTTCAAAAACCCTCCAGACAAAGTAAAGCGAAAGAACACGCTGCAAAATTAGACGAACGTTTACAACTCTGGAGAGGAGGAAATATTACACTACTGTTAAAAGAGGGACGAACCATTCAGAAAAGACTTGGAAGTAGTAAAATGAGAACCGAAGCAGACGTTTCCCGAATTTTTGCAAAGCTTATGATGGAGGGAAAGGTCAGCGCAGCCATAAAATTTCTATCTGAAAATAATGACTCTGGCGTGTTACCTGCTGATGACGAGACAATAAGAGAACTTCGAGCAAAACATCCGTCTCCAGCTACTATACTACCAAATAGTTTATTACAAGGACCATTAAATCAGCTGCAAGATTCATACTTCCACAACATCAACGAAGACCTCATAAGAATAGCTGCAAAGCAAACACGAGGTGCAGCAGGACCTTCAAAGATGGATGCCGACCAATTTAAAAATATGCTGGTTAACAACAAGTTCAAACAGGAAGGAAAAGAGCTTCGATAACAAATCGCAACTCTGACTCGAAAATTAGCTACCACAATTGAAGACCCTAATACAATCGATTCTCTTGTCGCATGTAATTTAATCCCGTTGAACAAAAACCCTGGTGTCAGACCCATTGGAGTTGGTGAGACGTTGCGCCGTATAATGGGCAAAGCCATCGGCTGGACTCTCAAAAAAGACATACAAATAGCCGCAGGTCCACTTCAAGTCGCCACAGGTGTCGAAAGTGGCGCCGAAGCTGCTATTCATGCGATGAGAACTATTTTCGAGACCGAACAATGCGAGGCTGTCATACTGGTAGATGCGAGTAATGCGTTCAACACACTAAACCGTAATGTTGCACTTCATAATGTACAATATACTTGTCCACACTTTGCCACGATACTAATCAATACCTACAGAAAGGCATCGAGACTTATTGTACGAAATGAAACTGAGTTATTATCACAAGAAGGCACAACTCAGGAAGACAATCTTGCTATGTCCTTTTACGCGATCAGTACCGTTATTATACAGGATCGATTGAGATCTATCGCTTCTGTAAAGCAGGTCTGGTTGGCGGACGATGCTATAGGTGCTGGCACTGTGAACGGTTTACTCCGATGGTGTAACTTAGTGATATCTGAAGGACGCAAATACGGATACCATGTTAATGAATCGAAATCGTGGTTAATAGCGAAGGACGATAGGGTACTCGAACTTGCCAAAAAAGAATTTAGTGGCTCCTCTATTAAATACGCAATAGATGGAAAACGTCACTTAGGAGCTGTAATTGGTAGTGCAGATTATAAAAAGCAGTATGCAACGGAAAAAGTGGATCAGTGGTGCAATGAAATGAGAAAATTAGCTGAGATCGCAATTAGCGAACCACAAGCCGCATTTGCTGCTTATACTCATGGCGAAATGCATAAATTCAATTATTTTATGAGAACTATTCCAAATATGGAGGATTTTCTCACACCACTTGATAAAGTCATCGAGGACGAATTCCTGCCTGCTTTGTTTGGAGAGACCATATCTGAAACTGATCGTAAACTGTTCAAATTACCAATTCGAGATGGCGGAATGGGCATACCTGTGTTGACTCAAAAAGCGAAAATTGATTGTAGTTCATCATTGGCCATATCTGCACCCCTTGTTGAAGTGATTGTATCTCAAGGTAACGACATCCCTTCAAAAGAAACTGTAAGACAAGTTCGCCATGACAGAACGGAATTAGTCACAGCCTTACAGAGACAAGAACGTGAGAATGTAATCAGTGAACTTGATAATAAATTGTCAAGAGTTCTTTCTCAGAATTGCGAAAAAGGCGCATCAAGTTGGCTTACTGTCCTCCCCCTGAAAGACCAAGGATTTGATTTATCAAAGGACGAATTCCGTGATGCATTGGCTTTAAGATATAATCGCAAAGTCAAGAACTTACCATCAAAGTGTGCATGTGGACAACCATTCGATACGAATCATACCATGAACTGCAAAATGGAGGATTTGTTTCTATTCGTCACGACAACGTAAGAGATTTTGAGGCAAACCTTCTTAAAATGGCATGCAATGACGTTGAAATTGAACCGAAACTACAACCGGTTGAAAATGATGAAGCCCGACTAGATATACGAGCTCGCGGTTTTTGGCGTCCGGGACAATCCGCTTATTTCGACGTTCGAATTACCAATGTCAACTCCAACTCACGAGCGAACATTCCAGTAGCAGCAATATATAGGAATCACGAGAGCGAAAAGAAGAGGAAATATAACGACCGCGTCATCAACCTTGAACATGGCTCATTCACTCCACTTGTTTTTTCTATTAAAGGAGGTATGAGTCAAGAAGGTACCATATTTCACAAACATCTCGCTGAAAAGATTGCTAACAAGACGGGACAAAAGTATGAACGTATAATGTCATGGATAAGATGTAAATTAAGTTTTGTAATAAAGCGTTCTGCTTTGTTGTGTCTGAGGGGTAGTCGTTCTGTGAAGGTTAACGTGGAGCCAGCTGATGACTTCAGCTTCGCATGTGACGAAGCCAGGCTTTGACATTCTGTTTTAGTTATTATATTGTTTTTTATATTGTTTGTTGTTTCAATATTTATTTTTGTTGTTTGTTTGTTCTAATCGCTGGCACACATTAGGCATCTAGTCCCCAACAGTCCTCTCTTCTTCGTTCTCGCAGCTATCTCCTTCTCGAATCTTTTTTAGTCTACATCATCTTCACGAAAAATTTTTAACTCGTTTTTATATAATATATAAATAAAAAAATTTTTAGAGTTAAATGAAGTTCCTAGCATAAAACGGAAATAGTGTTTACGAAAAAGATGGCTGTTCTTTTTGAGTATTCTCTACTCTTTCATTCAAAATAAATCTTTAAAAAAACATTTGAAGAAGAGCATGATTTTATAAATTAATCATAGCAAGGTTCTGTAAGGTTTTTTCATGTTTTATTTTCAGTTTTGATTATATTATTGTTGCCAGACATGTTTTATAGCTAGCATCATAAAAAGCCAACCACCACTAACAACTAGCTAGCTAGCTAGGAATATATATATATATATATATATATATATATATATATATATATATATATATATATATATATATATATATATATATATATATATATATATATATATATATATATATATATATATATATATATATATATATATATATATATATATATATATATATATATATATATATATATATATGTAGCCATGTTCTTTATACCTAGCTAAGTCTCCAGTTTATATTTAAGTGACTAGCTATTAGCTGCTGTAGCTAGCTAATGCTAGCTTTAAACTAAAGATTCCCAATAGTCTAATTAGCATACGATAGCCGATTTATCTCTCCTAATTAGGCTATCAACATGGTTTTTGCTGCCTATCGCTGTTCTGTTGCATAATCGCAATGATTTTATTAGCTAAAAACATTCTATAGAACCCCCTTTTGATGGTTCAAACATATTTTTCTTTATTATTTGCGCTGCTGAAGATATAGCGTTTAGTTTGTTTTGATTAAGAACGCATGCGCTGTGTTACGGCTTCTTTGTTTTACGGCCACGGTTGCTTCTGAAAAAAGGCTAAATTTCCCGTGCGCATATTTTCAACATGGTGGCGCATAGCCTAAATAGACTATTTCTCGTCTAATTAGCCGATCCAAAGACTTTTGACGTATAATTTTTAGTCCCGTGAAGCAAACTATGAAAAATTTTGCTCGAACAAAGATGATGTAATGAGCAACAAAGCTCTGAAAGAAGATGGTGCGACCAAACGTGGTTTTCGAGATAATCATAAAAGAAGATAGCAAATCGCCTAAATAGGAGATACTCGCCTAAATAGTCTATGAAAAATCTCCTAACTAAGCTACTAGCCTAATTTGGCGTGATAGCCTAATTTGCCGTTATCCCTGACTGAAAACACACCAAACGTTATTAACCCTGAAAATTTTAAACATTTTCCTGGGTTTTTTTTGGTTTGCGAAGTTCTTTTCCTCCAAATATTCTGAAAATAAAGTTCAGAAATTACTTATTTTTAAAATGTAAATTTAATTTGTTTCAAATTGTGGTTTTGACATTTTCATGTAAGAATTTGTGGGCAAAAACCTTAATCAGCATGCTAAAAGAACTGACTTTTCTTAATTTAGAATTACTAAACACAACCATTTTCTTACATTTAGTGTAAACTTTTGTGCGTATGGCTTATATTTAATACACCAAAAGAGCTACTTTGTTGATTTCAATTTTATACTCTTTGTAAGCTATTTTTTTCTTCTTTTTGACATTTTGAATTAACTTATTGTTGTTGAAGGCATATAATATACATGCATATAAAAAAATGGAATTTTGCAAATTTCTGTTTTACCACTCAATTTTTACATTTTATAAGTTATTTGGAACAGAATGGTATGAAATAGACCAAAATACCTGATCTTAGTTGTTTTTAATTTACAGGCTGTGTCTGTGAAACTTTAAGGGGAACATTTGGTGGAAGACAATGGCATGACATATACTGATAGAACTGATTTTTGTTGTGTTAGATGTTATATCTGAACCTTTTTGACATTTTATGTTAATTTTGCGAGGAAGGACCATATATATATACACAGAAGAAGAATTCAATTTTACACCTTGCAAGCTTTGTTTTCTATATTTTGTATAAATTCTTACTGGGGAGGACTCCGTGCAATATATCGAAATGACTGATCCTTCTCGATTTAAATTTGATGTGTTCTAAATCGTATATAGTTTTGGAAATTTTGTGTAAGATTTAATGGGTAAGGGCTAGATGCAATATGTCAAAAAAACCTTTTTTGTTGAATCAGAAGCACTCCTTACAACCATTCTTTTTTTACAGTTTGTGAAGCTTTTGTGAGGAAAGAGTGTATGCAATATTATCGAAATAACTGATTTTTGTTGCAAACTGTTTTTCTTTGGCATTTTGGATTAAAATATTATTTTAGAGGGCATATGCAGTAGATATATGTGCCGAAATAATTAAATTTTGCAAACTTTGATTTTGTTGTTACCTCTCATTTTTTACATTTTGATTAAACTTTTGTGGGAGACCGTCGGTATGCGAAGGACCAAAATAAGAGATTTTAGTATTATTTAGAATTTGTATTTTGTGTTGCAAAATTGGTGCAAAAATTGACATAAAATGAACTTATATATAGATTGATTGCTGTTGTTTAACATGACTCATTATGACTTATATATATATTTTATGAAAATTTGTGACAGAATACTATGTGAGATTTGAAATTTTGTTTACTTTATTGATGGTAAAACAGCATGCAAATTGCTAAAAGGACTTTATTAATTTTAGATTTAAACACCGTTATTTTGTTGGCATTTTGTCTAAAGTTTGGTGAGGAAGGACCGTATGCAATATATCAAATAATGTTTTATTGCACTATAATTTATCCTTGCAAATCCCTTTTTAACACCTTAGATAAAAATTTCTACTTAGGCAAAATTTATTGTTTATTTTTGACATTTTGTGTCAACCTTTGGCAGGGTTTGCAATAAACTAACTGATTTTAACATATACAATGAGAGAGATTTGTGTTTGACATTGATCAGCTTTTTTGTATATATGTGCCGTTTTGAGTGATTTAAATTTTATGGGTGAGATGTATGTTGAAATGCTTTTTAAAAACTTTTTTCCGAATAATTTCCGCATTTGTCAGATGGTCAGAGCAAGTAATTTTAGTAGATTTAGATTTTAAATGTCACATATGTACTGCAGTTGTTGAAAACCTTTAATATTTTTGGTCATTTATATAATAATGCAGATGTAAGATGCGCACTGCTGTATTGTTTGTTTTTTGATGGACATATATCTGCTACATAAATTAAATGGAATACAGTGGATTCTTCCACGGGAAACAGCTAGTATGAAAGTATTCAGAAACGGGAATTATGAAATTTTATATAAACCTTGGTTTAACTTACTAAGAACTATCCAGAGAACCCGTATATCAAGTTTATTTAGCTTAAAATTAGATAGTGTGACCAGAGATAAACAAAACACAGACTGTATCATATATGATACGCTATGCGGAAAGGGGTTAAGACAATATCTTTTTTTACCAAAGTTTTTGCAGTTTAGATTCACACAAAATGGGCAAGGAAAAGCACAAACTTGATTCTCCCTGATGGCGCAAACATTGATAAAGGGTTTGTCTTATGTTAAGCTTAAGCCGAGCCTAAGATGGGCTCTATGAGTTACAGTCAAAATCATTTTTATGAAGAGCTGATAATTACCTTTGTAGAATTTTTCACTCATTCCAGCTTTCGACCCGCTCCGCAACACCTTTTCGATCTATCTTGCAGCTACCCTGAGAGATAGGGAAATGTATGTTCTAGCGCAGCGCGCACGTGCACGCAGTGACGTCACAACAAATCCAATACCATGCAGTGCTTAGCCATGGAATTCAAGGGGCATGTCCCTATCATGCGGTGCTGAGTAGGGGTAAGTCCCTGATGACGTCATAAAATCATACAAATAGGAGTAAAATTCTAGCGCAGGGGGGGGAATTCCCTAGTGATACTAATAATCATCAACGCATGCGCAGTCAATCTCTGAAATCTTCGGACCTTATTGGAATGATATATACAAGGGCTACTTTTGTGGAGATGCGTGCTGCTTGGCTTATGTGGAAGAGCGAAAGGTGTATGACAGCGCGTATGAAATATCGTTGTGGCTGTTGAAAAGGCATTATAAAGGAAGGCCTTAAAAGATTTGGAGGTGTCTTGACGCAAAAGGAATTTTTGGGGTTGGTTTGAAACCAATATTATCCTAAAGTTGTAGGATAATACTACTATAATAAATGTGCATTAACTGTCAATCAAAATTTGATATCTTTGGAACCGCAGCATTAGTGACCTTTATGGCTGGTATTGGTATTTCCCTGCCCCTTATGGCCCTGGCATTAGTACAAGAATCAGATAGGGAGAAGGCTAATGAGCGGAGGATAAAGTGTCTGGAGAATTGTCTTGATGCTCTAGAAAATCATAATATAAATGGAGCACTGTAAGGACTGTGAAAGGGTACTTGACGAGTATGATAGATGTACATGTGGTAAAATGTTGTGCTGGTACTGCTATCACGAATATATCACATATAATGGGTGGCTGTGTATGTACAATGACAAGTAAGTCTCTGAAGTCGTTTAAACTTTCAATAAACAAGATGATACAATTTGAGAATAAGCTTGTCAAACCTAAATTATTCTACTCATTTGCTGCTACCTTTACAGACATCAACGATATCAACATGGACTACCTGACAGTGTTGGATGCCATTCCTGCTAACGGGGGTAAGGATCAACGGTACATTATAGGCTACCATACACGGACCTCGTGGTAGCCCTCAGGGTAAAGACGCCTAAAATCTGGTCCTCGCATGGGGTCACCCGGTACAACGCAAATGCAGTGCCGGCAATGAGTCTCGATTTTGAAGAGTTTCCTGATTGGGTTGCGAAGTATATTCAAATCTGGTCCAAAATTGAAGAGTTGATATCTGAGCAATTGACGACAGAGCCCATGAAAAAGGACCGTTATGTGAACGCTAAACTCACATACTACAAGGATGCAATTACCACCAAATTCTACGGTATGCCAGTACCCTATGATGAGCCCTGCCAAGCCAGTGCCATATTGGCTATTTCATCGGTGTACGTGCAAGGTAAAAACTACTACCCTCAGGTACACATCACAGAATGTCAGCATAAGGATTTTAAGAAGGAATGGATGCTGAGTGAGGATTAAAGCCATATATTTTATAGGCCTTGTATGACCTATAAAATATATACAAATTAGGGCCTATACTCAGGTGGTCAGGAGTTCCGTTTACTTTCTGCGAGTAACCTGATACTCTCATGCTTTTTCGATTTGACGCCGAGCCTTTTTGAGGCGTTTCTAAGGCCTGCTTGACCTATCCCAGCTGCGATCGTGAGTCCCCCCATGGCAATAGCCAAGAGAACCCCCATACCTAAGGCAATAGCTCCTATCCCGAGTCTGGTCGTAACTACAGAGATACCAAGCAGTGCGTGGTCGCAGAATCGTACCCACGTATTATGCATCTTAAATTTCTTGGCGAGCCTATTCCGCTCCTTAATTTCATTTTGTAGATATTGCTCAATTCCATCAATCTTCTTGAGCCTGAAGACCTGTTCTTCATGCTGCATGTCGGCGCCTTGCGCAGGTGCACTCGGCAAACTTGGGTACAATTTGCTGATATCAGACATCTTTTATTCTATAAGCAAATGCATGGCGAGGCCGGTGAACGAAAATTTCTTCTCGTGGTGAAATTCATCTGTTAACATGAACTCGAGGCGATCCGTCGAGCCCTTCAAGGGAAGGTACGTTGGGGTGTCAAAACTCCAGGTTAGCATATCCCCCCAAGCGTTTAACTCTTTGGTGGAAAGCAAAGCCAGAACTTTAGACTTTTTACCATCAAGTAGGCAGTCGTCTTCGTCCAACTGGGGGCAAACGAGTCGTAGTTTATGGTAAACATCAGTCCTAGAGTATGCATCGTGGTCACCGCTCGTATAGTACTTCTTACTAGGGTCGTAGGGTAGACCCAGGAGCTCTTGCAGGGGTCTGTTAATCACTACCGTATACCCGTCACTGACATGGAGCCTGCAGAGTCCATTTTTCAGGACAAAAAGCTTGATCTTATCTTCTGCTTGGCTGTTGACGATACTCGCAATATCCTCTATCCTGTATAAACCGTTCATGATTTCGAATTGAGTAACCCTCTGATAAGGCCCAACTTTACGAATGGTAAAATCATTGTTACTATACAGGTTCAGCCATGCAGGTCTAATACTGATGGATTTTAGAGCTATTCTACTATCCTGCCCCAGATAGTCCTCAAATATCGTAGGCTTTTCGATATCGGTAATTTAGAGTTGTTTCATCCCTTTTTAAGAAAAGGATGAACATGTATTCATATAACCACAAGGCAAAGTACAAAAGTAACAGGGGAGAATGGGCACTTAGTGTAACCAACTTGGAGCATCAAGGCTTGTACGTGTTTACAAACTCGCACATTGAGGTGGCATTCCCCGAGTTTACCAAATATGCCACCTTCATTCCCACCTATCTGCAGGCGTTGGACTACTGGAATATCAAGGTTAATTTCGCTACCCATTGCGCAACGACGGCATTAGGCATATCTGCTAAACACATGAAGGGCTCGATACCCCTTGTTAACTAGATCTTTAAATTCCAAGTCTATTACCACATGCGTCGTATATTGGCAAGGATGAATGTCCCCATGCCGTATGACGATGGGTTTTCTCAGTATACAAACCCCTACTCCACCTTTGGATACGCACAGGTATGTAGGGAATACGGTGCGGATGCCAACGCGTTGTTCAAGTTTAAGGATGTCATGTCCTCATTGACAAATGGCAGATGGTGGCCGCAAGTTGATGGGGATTGGGCCAAGTTTATCATTCCCACAAGTCAAGGCCTAACATCAGAGGGCCTGACCAAGCTGGGTGAAAGTATCCGGGTTTATATGGTCCGTTTGCTAGGATCGCAAGCAGGGGCAAAAGCATCCTTAATCGGATCCGATGCTGACAACTATATAGCAAGGCAAATCTTATTGCAGAGGTTTGAGGCCATGGTCCAACGTCAGGAAAATGTAGGGCATGACATTATTAAATTCCAGAAGGTGTTGAAATATGCCTGAACTCCGGTAAATTTTGCCGTCATGCCCGGCGTGTACATATTGCCTTCCGACATGAATCTTCGCATAGGAAAAATTGTAGGGTATAATAACAACAATATCTTCATAGCACCTGCCAATGTAAACGTACGGGTGAAGATCGATGTGAATAACAAGCCTACTGTGAGGCATGCTACGCCCCCCGGGCATACTATCAAACCACCCATACATACTACACCACCTAAGCATACTATCAAACCATCTATACATACTAAGCCCCCTGGGCATACTACGCCATCCAAGCATACTACACCTCCTATACCTCCTAAGCATGCAAAACCTATTACACCTCCCATACATACTCCCGATCATACCATAAGGCTATACCATCTATACCTCTCAAACATGCTACATCTCCTATACCCGAGCAACCACCACAAAACCAGCATGAAGATACCAAGGCCGCATTATTCACGAGAGGGGTATGTATCATCATTGCCTATATATGGCTTAAAAATAGACCCATTTCCTCTCATAGAGCACGACAAACCCAGCAGCAGCAGCGATGGCCATATACAGATGCTTGGCCGCATATTTCACGATAGTTGACGCTACCCTCAGAAAGAAGGAGACTACGGTACCGATGACTCCCGGTAACGCGATACCTACCTTGCCTGCCAGGTATTTAAGGAAGTTTCCGAGCCTTTCAAGCTGCTTTTCCACAAACCCTTTTCCAGCACCATCTGCGGTTTTCCTCCCACAGCACCTGCCGCGGCACTTCCTCCCGTAACAGATAGTACGATGGTGGAAACCAATAGACCAATGGCAGACACTATACTAGATATAGTTATACCCTGCTTCCTGAAGAGAATTTAAGCTTCTCCAGCAAAGACGTGTCATTCCCAGCGATTTTCATCAACTCGGCCCTGATATTTTTCAGATACTTAAAAATCTCGGAGGAAAGCAGGCCATGTTTATCCAGCACAGCCTTTTTTCCTCCTTCAAGTATTCAATATTTTCCTCAAGGCTAGCGATCTCTCTATCCCTTTGTGCCGCTGCCTTCTGCCCCTTAAGTTGTTTCACCTACCCTCTTTTTTTCTTATATCGCTATCATATGAAATAATATCATCCTTCAATTTTTTAATTTTATCCTGTAGGGTTTCAATTTCGAGCTTTATTTTCTTCATATCAGGGACAACGATGGCATCGTCGTCGATGCCAGCAAACGAAGTATCTACAAAACCCTTTAGATCGTAAGCATAATTTTGAATACCATCTATTCTTTCCATCTGAATTATCTCACCTGATGCCTTCTCTTTACCCTTATTCACAAGGAAATTAACACCCTGGATGAGGTTCTGGGCATCTGCTTTATTACCTCTATTGGCTCTATGCATCAAAACCTATGCCCTTCATACGCGTACTACCCAACAACTTCTGTAGCTGTCCAATAGTTGGAAAGCTACCATCTTGCAATGTGAGTACTACTTCCGGTAGGGATCTTTTCCCCGTCACAACCTTTTTAATGATAAGGTTGTTATCCTCCCCCATTCTAAACAAGTCGTAATGCATCGCGTCGGACCCCATATCCAGATTAACCATAAGATATGAGTAAAGACTATCAACCTTCGATTTAAGAAGCTCGGAGTAGGCCGACTTCGTACCCATCCCCAATCGCCTACGCGCACCTCCCTGCTGTTGTCCCGGCGTTGAAGTCCCCGATGTTCCACGGAGTTGTTGCGTCGATGGGGTATCTTCCTTATCATTCCCATCACCTCTACCAAGATCATCTTCATGTGTAATTATCGGATTATCAGCCATTTTATTAGAACATTTTCCTCCTATAATAAAATGAATGCCTTTGGAACAACCCTGGACCCGTACGCGGAGACGAAGCAGCTCTTTGGTATCAAAGGCAGAAAACAAAGGGTTCAGATATCTAACATACCGTCGACAATTAATCAAAATCAAGACCTCTACGTGGATATTCCCAACATGGGTCAGAACGATGTCATTTTTCCGGGTATTCTAAAGCTCTTATTCGACCTGACCTTAACAGGGACAAATACAAAGCGTACAAGGCTGCAATTTGCCATACATTTTGCGTCCCATGCTGACGTCATCAAAGATGCAGGGAGTCCTTGAAGGGTGTCTTGCTGCTATTCGTAGATCCCGGGAAAGTGAAGCCCTATGCTGGTGTCAATGAGGTGTTTCATAACCCCAAAATCGAGAGTATTAGCATAACCGTTGAGGGGGACCCAATGAATTGTATAGCCATGTCATGTTACCTAAAGACCTCCTTGAACAGATCGTCAACATTTTCGGTGCCCACGACAACAATGTCACGTTTGGCCAATTTTTTAACGAACGATACGCGCTGTTTATCAATTTTCGAGCTTCCCCCGATGATATCCTACATGGTAGCGGAAGACCACTGCAACGCCTGAGTGATGGCATCACCCTCCATATGACCAAAAAGGCCGATGGAACCGGGGATTTTACATGTTATGTATACCTCCTGCAAGACGCCCAAATGAACATACTTGGGGGTAGACTCGATGGTGTGGATTATTAAATAAAGATGGCAACGATAGCTGTTATTGTGGTCGTGGTTGCAATAAATGCACTGGCCTTTAGTGGGACCAATTTTCTATGTTTTTAACTTGTAGGGCATGGCGAAGCGGAGAGGAAGAGGCACGACGAGGCCGTTGAAAAGCTTAACGAAGCCCAGGCGGAGTGGATACAAAAAAGGCAGGCTAAATTGGACTGGTTCAATGAACAGCGGGAGATGCAGCTCAAGGCAGGAAAAAGCCTAAAAGAATTGGACAATGACATGTTTCACTCTTATATTGCTTCAAACAAAAAGGCTCCTCAATTGAAAGGTTTTTACACACCCTCGAAGCAGCAACAAAATGGTGAACTCAGGTTCGTCCTTGGATCCTTATCCCTGCTAGGCTTTGTGGCTTACAAGTAGGAAAGTTTTTCCGACATATAATAATTTTGTCAGAAAAATCACCACATGTCATTACCGAGGAAGAGGCTGAAAAATTAAGCCAAACTTACTATACCCCAGAACATCTGTGGACCGGGCGAAAAGCAATCAAATTACTCGCGGGGGAAAGCGGTCTATCCAAAAAGCTGGTAACCCACTGGCTATCCCGTCAACTCTTGTGGCTACGGCACATCAAGGGGCGAAACGTATAGACTACCCCCATTTTACCGTTACAGCACCAAACGAAATGCATCAGTTTGATCTGTTGTACATGCCCCATGACCAGTTGTATGGTAGCACCTACAAGTATATTCTCACGGGTATTGACGTAGCCTCGAGATATAAAGTAGCAAGGCCATTGCGTACCAAGAAAGCCAGCGAAGTCGCGGGTATGATCCAAGATATATACAAGGCAGGACCTTTACACTACCCCAAGATTTTTCAGTGTGACAATGGTTCTGAGTTTAAATCAGATGTAACGAAATTGCTAGAGGATAAGGGGGTTGAGATCAAGCGGGCTACCACCAAGCATCATCATACGTTTACGGCCTTTGCCAAGTCTTACAACAAGGTACTTGCCGAAAGACTATTCAAACCTCAGGATGCACAGGAGCTGGTTTCCGGCGAGACTAGTAGAACTTGGCTGAAACACCTATATGCCATAGTGAAGGGTCTCAACAATACGAAGACTGCCATGTTGGCATGAAGCCCAACAAGGCCATTAAGCTCGGGGAGATATCGCTCGCGAAAAGCGAAGAATATCCCGGAGAGGAGCATGATGATCAAAAGAGACGTGCAACTGAGGCTTTCTGGAGTAGGAAAATGTGTAGGTTGGACCGTATAGTAGCAGGTAGTCGTGTTTTGTACTACCTTAAAGATGGTCCCGAAAGAAGCTTCGTGTCAGAGGTGTTGATGCTTATTTCAGAGGATGTTCAAGTGCCGCCGGAGCATGTGAAGGCTTGGTAAAGAGTATCTTCAGGAGTACCTCTAAGAATTCATCCTCCAACTCTTTACTCGGATCTCTTATATACAGCAAAGAAGGCTCGGTATAGAATGGGTACCCATAAACGATACCCTTGATCACATTATGATTATCAAAGATGGTCCTCAGATAACCAATGACAGTGAGCTTGCTGAATTATTTAATGATCACTATATAAATATTGTAGAAAAAAGTAGTGGAACCAAGCCAATATCAATTGATTATCGAAATTCCTTAGACAAAGAGAGACTAATTAATGAGATAATTAAAACATACGAGAGTCATCAGAGTATTGTCAAAATTAAAGCCTGCAACGAAAATATAATATTTTTTAACTTTGAGGAGGTAGATGACAACACAATCAAAAAACTTTTTACTAATTTAAACATAAATTCCTCTCCAGGTAGAGACAGAATACCCCCAAAGCTTGTGAAGTTAGCCAGTGAATATCTGATTGGCCCATTAAAAAATGCTATAAACAGCAGCATAAAATTGAATATTTTTTCCGATGGAGCCAAACGTGCAACGGTAGCACCTCTTGACAAAGGAGGCAAAGACAAACATAGCATAGAAATTTTAGACCTGTCAGTGTGTTGAATGTATTTTCAAAATTCTATGAAAACATAATGAAGGATCAAATCATGTCTTTCATAGAATCTAAACTTTCGATATTTTTGTCAGCCTATCGGAAAAACTATAATACACAGCATGTCTTAATTCGTTTACTAGAAGAAGGGAAGAAAACACTTGATATGAATTACGTGGTTGGTGCATTCTTAATGGATCTATCAAAAGCTTTCGATTGCGTGCCACATGATTTACTAATCACTAAACTTGAGGCATATGGATTTGAAATTAATGCCTGAAATTTGTCCTGTCATACCTAACAAATAGAGAACAATCTACTCGTATAAACGGACACTACAGTCTTTTCCAAATGATTCTTTCAGGTGTGCCGCAAGGATCAATCTTAGGCCCGATAATTTTTAATATTTTTCTTAACGATATTTTTCTCTTTATAACCAGAAGTGACCTACACAACTATGCTGATTATAATGCATTGTCCAGCTTTTCCAATTCAATTCCAAACCTCATTAAAATTTCAGAAGGTGAGTCTGAGCAGGCATTAGCATGGCTACATGAAAATAAAATGATTGCTAACCCTGACAAATTTCAATGCATTATCATCAGCAAAGATAGGATAGAAAACACAAGTAGTAAACTGATAAAAATCGGAGATAAAAACATATATTCGGAGGACACAGTCAAACTGTTAGGAGTTAAAATTGACAATAACCTTAGATTTTATCAGCACTTAAATGAGGTTTGCAAGAAAGCATCTGCGCAACTAAATGCTTTGTATAGATTTAAAAACATACTTCCTTTTAAAGCTAAGAGTGTCTTAGCAGAAAGTTTTGTGTATTCAAACTTTAACTACTGTCCACTTATTTGGAATTTCTCATCTTCAAAATCACTTTCTAGGGTCGAAAAACTCCATAAGCGAGCCCTAAAATTTGTAGATAGCGGATATTCAGAGAGAAAAGAAAAGTACATTTCTAGCAAGAACAAAAGTAACTACATGAAAATTATGCGAATAAGAAATCTATGTATAGAGATTTTTAAATCTCTTAATAATTTAAATCCGCCATTTATGTTAGACATCTTTCAACGCAGCGAAACAAACAGGCCAGTAAGTCAATATGTAAATAATCTTAAAACATTGAACTTTAATACTAAGAATTTTGGGGAAAAATGTCTTCGCTCATTGGGGCCTAAAATTTGGAATACTTTACCTTCCGAATTGAAAAGTTGTAACAGCCTTAAAAAATTTAAAACGAAACTAAAGGAGTATGATTTCAGTCACTCGGTCTATTTAAATAATTTTTCATAATTTTTATACATTTTTCATAAAAAACTATAAACAATTTTTTGTCGGATTTGATTAGTTTCCTGTATATTTATAAATATGTATTTATTTATTTTTTTTATATCAGGAAGCTATATGTACATAGTTACTTCTCCGACGATATATAAATTAAGAAAGAAAAAAATCAGGTTCAATATCCAAATCAATATCAACCAATCGTCTATCCGTTGCGGAAAGTTGAGGATATTGCCTATTGTTGTCAAGTCGGCCAAATTCGATAGCTTCAAATCCCTATCCTTGATAACTTCGTAGCAGAGTGCTCCATGCTTGTTCTCTTTAACCGAAACGATATAAAGTTTGGTTTGAATATCATCCTCGAGATCATCATCGATCTCGCTTCTTGCAAATATACCCCGCCTGACGCTACCCTGTGTAAAAGATCTTCGTCTGTGGGGTATTCAAAACCTTCATAGTATTTCCCATTTCGATACCTGAAATTTTCCAGGCAGTTAGGGCAATAACCAGTCACTGATCCTGCCTTTATACCACATCGCAGTACAGGTATGCGGATATCGTAATCCCTTGCAAATTGCTGTTTTTGTACATAGGCTTCCATCTTTTTGATATTTCAATAGCTTTTAACAAACCCTCTCCGGGTTTACTTCGATACATCCACGTTCTCGAATCCAATTGTAATGGACGATAGCGTTTGGTGTCTCTGCCAGTACCATAATCTCACCCTTAGGGTAGTTAAAAAGCTTAATTCGTATTTTTTGAGCTACATACCCCCTGTTGACCACAGATGGCAAGGTATTGGAAGGGATCGTCGTTGTTCTTTTGGATAATGATCATGCTATTATCTTTTCCAGGATCTTCGAGGTGGGGTAAGGCACGTTGCTGTAGCTCCTCAATTTCATCTCCCAATGCCATGAGCTGACTATCCCTGTCCTCAATTTCATCATTGAGAAGGGCCAGAACATTATCCTTCTCCTCAATAGTCTCCTGTAATTTTTCCACCCCCTTCCCGGCCACCCATTTCGTTAAGGCTACGGCCTTAGGCTTTCTTGACCTGACGGTAATTTCGAGGGCCCCGTCCAACGTGACAAATACGTCATGAGGATTTTTCCCTCCTCCTAGCATACCCGACCGGCTGTACCCGCCGGGTACAGTTCTCGGCATACCCTCTATTTCTACCCTTGATATTGTCATATGACGGTCAAGGCCATACTTCCTGGAATTTGGAATACATAGGAATCTCTCGAGATCGGCACGTTTGAACAGAGGCTGATTTTGTTTATCGAACAAGGTCTCGATCAATCCCGTGGGTATTGCGTTGAATAAGGCTTGGCCAGAGGTTTTCACCGCGGTCATTTTAATACCCGCAAGGATATTAAAAAGCGCCCGCTCACGACATATTAATATCAAACATCCCTTCAAATAGATCCCTCGTATCATCATCGGGTAATGTGAAGTGATTTAGGTGATAATTCTCAATGCCTAGGGTATCGTCCCTGAATCGGCACCAGGCATGTACAGCATTCGGATCATCACATTCCGGTTTCCTCACGGTCATCTCGGGGTACATCTCCCCCAACGTGCTTATTCTTGTGCTTAGTTGCTTACGTTGGCATCGGATCAAATAGTGCTTACATATGTCTTTTTTTCCATGCTCGTAGGGATCGTTTTTATCAACCACACATAGCACGGAGTTGGTTTTCCCTATCCTCGATTTCATCACCGAGTAAGGCCAGGGCCCCATCCCTATCCTCCACGGCTTGAGGCTGCTCCTTAAGCTCATCTCGTAGTTTTTTCACACCTGCCCGGGCTAGCCATTTGATGACCCCAACAGCTTTTGGTTTTCGGGAACGGCAAACTAGTTCCAAGGCGCCTTCAAGTGTGACAAAGACGTCATGCCCATTTTTCACCTCGCACACCTGATCGGGGGAGGGTGGCACCCCCCTCACTTTTTCCTATAATTTTTTGCCTTGTTATAGCTCCCTCAACATATTGAAAATTGCTCTTTATATCAGCAATACCCAAAAAACGTCCAATATCGGCACGTTTAAACATAGGTTGATTTTGTTCATCTAGCAGGGTTTCGATGGCTCCTGTGTTGAACATAACTTGAGATCTTTGTATATACCGATGCTTATCCAGAGGTTTTCACTGTGGTCATTCGAGGATGCATGCTTGGATTTTTTAATCTCAGCTTTAATATCATCCCAGTCTGAGGTCAAATTCGTCTCCTCGTCTACCATTTTCATATCGCTTTTTTCATGTGGATACCACGGAAACAGGGCCTTCTTCTGCCTCCTCAGATTCTTTGGCAAAGCTGCATACGACTGCGTAACGCACCACAAGCTGTGTTTCCGGTGCCTACCACTGATAGCAAGTTCAAGTAGTGATTGTCGACGCTTATCGAGGCCTTCATCCACTCTGACGTCGTCAATCACAAACAACGTGTCCTCTCCTGCCAATAACGACGACAATTTTTGAATCCATTCAAAAAGCTCATTTCCAGGGTCTATTAGGAACACGTAATCATCCTTCCACAGGGAGGACCTTTCGAGATAGGTACTGTTCCACCGCAAGGTAGGGCATAATATTACAATATTGTGATAGTGCTTCTTATACTCATTTTAGAGGAGGTCCAAGACACGCTGTGTTTTTCCGCAAGACGTCGGACCCGTGAAAATTGCCGTATGCGCCTCCTTAATAACATTTATCTACTAATAGTTGCTCCACTTCCTGTCATGAATTTTCGGGCATAACGCGGCACATGCCTCGCAAATCCATACACCGCTATGGTTATTCACCAAAGACCCCCGGTAGGCAGGGCATAGCTTGGTAATTTGGGTCATATATTCGAGGGGTAGTGGAGTATACATTAATTTTCCCTGCAGCCACCGCAGTACCTTGCGGTACATTTTGCCTAGCAGTGCCTTTCCGGGCTCTCTCCGATGAGTTCGTCGTGGCGGGGTATAATGTTGTATGTGAATAGGGTATACAAAAGCAGGTAATTCTCATCCTGTTTAAGCCCTCTAATTTCATTGTCAATGGCAAGGGGGTCTACCTCGTGTTCAACGTCTCTGATGTCCTTAGTACGCCGCCTCGCCTTCGCTTTAGCCAGGCAATCTATACAGCTCTTGGTTCGACTATTGCCCCTAATTTTAAACTTGTCAAGGGTTAGAACATGCTTACAACTCCTACAGTGTTTGGTTTTCATTTAGTATTGAGGTATACGCCTTGTGTAATGCTTTCGCTACCTGGACAAGCGTTGAAGGCCTCCCTGTCTCCTGGTACCTGAATGGTGTTTTGTGGTGGATATACAATTCGAAGTTCTTCCAATTATAATCCTCATTAAACTGGGCTTTAATATAGTCCTGAAGTATAATTATGACCTCGTGCAGGGGTTATATAGGGGTGCGGCGCTTGCGATCCTTTGACAGTTTCTTTTTATCGAGGCAGGGGATGCATGTACTCGTTGGCTGACCGTCGCGTTTGATTTTGAACTGGTTCAAGGGCAGAGATTTTGAACACTTGGAACACTTTTTGGTCTCCTCCATATTTCTAAATCTCCGGGAGATATAGAACCATGCGGTCTATTTTGGGGGTATCAGCGACTCTTTGTACCACCCTTGTTTTATCGCGTATTCGTCGAATAATATCGCCGCTGTCATATAGCCTGCGAGCTTCAGGCCGTCTTCCAAGTCTATCTTAGCGCTGGGCCTAGAAACCCCCAGGGCCTTCTTTGCTCTCATAGCAATCGGGATTGTGTACGAGACCAACCTGACGGATTCCCATAGGGAATCAATACCCATCGTTTCCTTCAGGACCATATTGCTGTCATCCAGGACCATATTGCTGTCATTGCATCTTAAAAATATCGATATTTGGCTGAGCTTTGCTCTGTTGGGGCTCTGGTGTGGATTTATAAGATTCATTTTTGCCCCTTCTAAACATATACCAGACGCCTACTCCTATGGCAAGCACAGCCAAGGCCACTACGCTATACATGTAGACATCCGTTGACTGTACGTAACTGGTCCCACAAGAGGCTTTGACTGCAGGCTCTACAGTAGCCTCTTGTTGCTTCATTTCTTCCTTTCTCTTCTTCATCAGTGCCGCCAACTTGGGTCCCTGCGCAACCCTTCCCGGATGCTCTGGTGGTTTTGTTATGACTCTCTCTTCTTGTTTCTCCTTCTTACTCATTTATCTTATAGCATAGTCTCTGCCTCCTCCACCTCCTCCTGTTTCTTTTTACCCATATGTCTCGCTGTATGGCACGATACCAGTAGTCGGGCTAAGCACCTCCTAATGGTACAGTATACAAGGATACCTAGATCTGTCATGGAATCTCGGATTATAGGGTCTTCTTCGATATCCCTGCGCAATTCATCTACACTGTCAGTATCTACAATGCTTCCAATCATGCTAGCATACATGCTTATAACATTTCTCGCCCTTCTTCTGCAATTCCCGCTGTACGTAGTCGGTATGTACCTTGTCGATGGCCTCTTCCGGGGCCTTTTCAACAAACCCCTCTGTACACTTCTTCGGTAAAAGGTGACTCTTGCCTTTCCTCAGGGCCTCTTTCAGGACTTGATGCTTATCGATAGGTTTCTCTATCCGCTCATAGGTTTTTGCAGAGGCTGTGTCGAATACTTGTGCGAGATCTGACATTCTCTTTATTAGTAGTCGATATCGAAAAAGAACATAGGCGATCAGGACATACGGTAGGATTATAGCGATATACAAACACACCTCCATTTTATTCCCGGGTGGACGCTAGGCGGCAATGGCCACGGGCAAGCGTTGTAATTTGATCAGGTTGCACGATCCTTTATCATCCTCCCTGTTTAGTGCTAGCTTGTTCACCGTTTGGGTGTAGATTTCATGCCTCTAATTTTGAATCAACACCTGGCTCTTGTAGACGTCAACGCCCTCTTCCAGACACCACTGATAGTCGTCGAAGGTGATGGATTTTTTGGTAACACATTGCTTTACGCCCTTCGTTTTGCGATCACCGCCTTCTTTTGTAAGACTCTTGCAGGCATATAGCTTGGCCCTCAAGGTGATGAATTCGGTCATAATTTTCCCGCTAATTCATCCTTCATACCACTTCTTGTTTTTCCCTATAGGGAGAGGCCTACCATCATCTGGATTATAGGCACTTGTGTCAAAGCGTGCTTCAACGTCCTGCGCGATATCCCTATAAAAGTCCTCTGTTTGTATATGGTAAACGAAGTTGTCCGTGTCCATGTAACAGAGCTGTGTTTTAGAACCATTTTTAAGCTGCATATAGTCATAGTGGAATTCGTACATGACTACAATCCTGGCCAAAATTGGTTGAGAAAAGGCCAAACACAAGTGGATTTATTATCTTTATTATCATTATTTTTGTTTCTGTCGTCCCATGTGTAGAGATTCTCTGTTTTGTTGACATAAACTAGCCAGCAAAATTGTGGTATGTGTATACTAAAACAGTGCAGGTTTTCACTTATAGAATAGTAGCTAGTTTCCAGTCCCCCTCTCCCCCATTTCAATGTTGAAGTCATTGTCACATTGTCACAGTTTGAAAAATGCAGTTGGCCACTCAACCCACAGCCAGCCATTGGCTTCAACATTGAAATGGGGGGAGAGGGGGGCTTGCATCTTTGTTTATCTTATAAGCTTATGTTGCATTGGAAATTTTATCAACAATTTTGGCCAGGATTGTAGCTTTGATATGTCCAATATAGCCTGGCCAATGTATACGGGCTTATTAATCTTGAACTCGGTCTTGCCCATTTCAACGCCTACTAGGTGCTTGCTAAACCTGCTTCCATCTTTGAAATTTGGCTTCATTACAAGCTTCGTATACTTGTCCTCATTGGTGACCAGCTGAATGTTGCGATGATTGCGTATATTCTCCATGGTCTTGCCAAATACACTTAAATTCATCAGCTTATAAAAGTCCTTCTCGAACTCGTTCTTCGCATTTGTTCTCAAATCGGTGTTGTGATCGATGTACCCCTTCAACCACGCCTTCTGGTTAAACCGGATGACCCTGCGCACTCTCTTCAATTTAAGCCCACATTATATAGCCTCATGTTGGGCCCTTATATGTACCACATACTTTCGCTTGTCCTCCAAATTTGGTACCAATTTCTCAACCTTATGGACGATCGTACGTTCCGGTAGGAACGATAACTCGTTATGCCTGACGTGTAGCCTCTCCGGGTAGTCGATATCAACCTTCAGGATATACCCATGCTTATTATCTCTAACGAGCTTCTCGATCCACTTTTCGGTGAATGCCTCAACGTTTGACACCCATTTGAAGCCATCTGTTGGCAGATCTTGACACATCGCCCATCCTTATAGGTTGTTTGCTTCGAGGTACTGTAGGTAGGAGGATTCAACCCCCGGATCGTACTGGTCTCCCATGTACTTATTATTTGCTTTGGCATACCGGTGTACAGCTTGGGTTATACCTCCCCGGATACCTTTTTCGAACATCAGGAGCATGTCGGGGTCTGTAAGGAGCTCTAGTCTGATCCCGGTAAATTTGAGTGCTGTTTTCCATGCCAGGCCGGGTGCGCTGTAGAAGTGTGCAGGATCAAGCTTGTAATTCGTCAGGCACACACCTCGAAATGTATTGAAGTCGTCGGCTAATAGCAGGACGTCTATGGTTAGGTAGATGTCATGGTAGTCCCCCATGGTGACGTTATCACCCTCCGGGGTAATGACATTTCATACCGTTTTAGCATATTCATGGTCCCTGTCAATGATGCCCTTCATGTTCAGCTTGCTGTAAAATGCCTCCCTTGTAGGGAGCTCCAACTCTTCGAATCGCTGCCATCCATCCATCCATATACTCATAGGGGTACACAGATTTTCAAAGCATCAGCCTGAAAGTATCATCTTTGTCGATGAACTTTGCCATGAATGACACGTTTGCCTTTAGCCTCAACTTGTCCAATTGCTTCGTGGTATTTGAGTCGCAATCTTTACACCAGAATTTTGCCATTTATTCGGCGTCTATGCCCTGGAATTCCAGCCAGGTATCTGCACACCGGTGACATTTCATGTCAGCGGCGTTTGTCCCAATGAGATTGCTTGCCAACTTGTCCAGACTTGATGCCATAAATCGATCCTCTTATACGTCTCGCCTTGGCCATATCCCATACCTCCAAGTGGTACCTTGAGTTCCACGTTGAAAGAGATATACTTTTCCATATTTTCAGCGATACACCCAATGTTCTGCGTGTCGTACTTTTCCCCATGTTCCCGTATGAAGAGATGGGCATCATACCCCCACAGATTGTGGAATATCACAGGTATGTGACTTGGTATCTTGTGTTTGAGGTTACAGCTGTTAGGGGCAGCGCCCCTATATAACCCCGTATAGTGGCAATGGTCCCGAACTTTACGGTTATACTCACAGTCATCGAAGGGTTCTAGGCATATATGGCATTCCATGGCCTCGTTGTACTCCCTTTCTAGCACCTCTGTTAGAGGCAGCATGTCCTGCTGCGGGTAGGTATTGTATAGTCTTTTGACCTCATCCTCCAGGTGGTCTACAAATCGCTTGACGCAGTCCTCACCCCTGTATACTGTTAGGAGATCTGGTACATCCCCGTAGGCAAAAGTGCTTTACGTGCACCATCCAGATGGTACGTGCCTGTTCAGCTTTTTAGTCTTTTTGCCTCTTGCATCCTCCATTGGGATGAGTAGACTCTCGAAGTCTGCATAGATGTCAAAGGGTACTTTGAATTGCTGTTGGCCATCTCTATAGTATAGCTATTTCTCAGCGTCTGTTGGCATCGTGATTTTATCGGCCTCATGGTCCTTGGAGTAGCCATGATGCTAATCTCTCGATTCAACTGTGGGAAAGGCCTGTAGGCATTTTTGGCAGAAGTGCATTTTTGCAGTATTTTTCGAGGTTTCAATACCCAGGAGCCTCGATAGACTTTTGACGGCTGTATAGTGGATCTTTTTATCATCGGTGATGTACAGTAGATTCATCTGCTTGCCACGTCCGCTATGATGTGATCGCCCCAGGATATTGATCTTCTCTCCGTCACATACAAGACGTTTACCGCGATGCCCGGGTTATTATCCTCGAACTTGAATATACTCTTGATGCTTGTAGGGAACTCAGCTTGCTGATTCTTTGTGGATCTATTTCAATCTTCGTATGATGTAGGCCAGCGATAATACCCGACTTAAAGCACTCCTCAACCTCGTTTTTGGGGTTAATAATTGCCTTCTTCGAAGCTATCCACTTAGGTGCTTTTATATACGATGAACCCCTTGTTAGCCTTAATTTGTGAAAGTCTGCATCGAGGTGTAAGATTCGGGAGATCGTAAAGCCACTCTGGGGTAGTGCTGGATTTTCCACATGTGTTTTGATTTGAGCAAACATCCTATCCAGCATGTCGTCCACGTCGCTACCCTGGAAGAGTGAGGCCATACTACTTTTGAAGACCTCATTCGCCTCAATATACTCATCGTTTGCCTCCCCCGGGTTTGTTTTCTTCCTCCACATGATCCATAGGGACAACTGTACCTTCGCTGACCACATATCTTCTACCTGCCCCTCAACCAAGGTTTTCACGTTGGGTCTCACCATTCCCATGTACGCGTCAACGTCTGCTCCTCCTATGTCGGGAAATCGGAAACTTCGGAAGGTCTTGCGGATGGCATGTTTATGTTGCTGGGGGGGTAAAATCTTGCCCCGGCTGTTCATATGGATTTTGGATGTCTTCTATATAGTCTTCCTCAGCCTCTTTTTCTACCTCGTCATGAAGCGTAGGTCTTGCGTTGGCTGCCCCACCATAGAGCCCCATCACACTACGTTTAAGGGCTGCATAGCTTTTTTTGACCCCCTGTCTTATAGGTTTGGGGACAGCATCAACTAGCCAGTTGTACCATCCCGCACCTTTTTCCTTACAACGGAACGATTTTTGGATAGTTTCTGTTTCTCGAAGACGTCCATCTCAGATGGGGGCAATACCCAGTTATGCCATTCCCTGATTTTACCCCCCATAGTTGGACGGGTCTTGACCATCTCCTGCGTCTCCAATAAGTCCATATCCTCAGACGTTATAGGTCTGACTGGTTTCTGTGACACATTCTCCAATTCTCCTTGCGTAACTTGTAATACCCCGTAAGTCCACGACCTTTCGCGATATCACGTAATTGTTTCACAGTATGTGTGTTCATTCTTTATTGTAAGAATTTTCATTTTGTCGGAGGATTTCATAACGGTCAAAGAATACTAACGCAGTTTAGTCCTTACTGCGCATGCGTTGATGATTATTAGTATCACTAGGGAATTCCCCCTGCGCTAGAATTTTACTCATATTTGTATGATTTTTTGACGTCATCACTCATTAGGGACTTACCCCTACTCAGCACCGCATGATAGGGACTTACCCCTTGAATTCCATGGCTAAAGCACTGCATGGTATAGGATTTGTTTTGACGTCACTGGGTGCGCGTGCGCGACTGCGCTAGAACATACATTTCCCTATCTCTCCTGAAAGAAAAGGGGAATTCCGCAGCTACCCCGAAAAAAAGGGAATTTCCTAAAAATATCTGCAAAAATTGATGCATGCGCCGACGACATCCGACACATCATGTAGAAAGAGAGAGGGAAAGTCCCTACTCAAAAAGAAGACCCAAACACTACAACCAAAATACGAACTGGTACTAGTAGCGTGGCACTCCGACAGGGTCATATATTAGTAATTTTCAGAGAAGGGAAGATGGATTTTGACGACGCCTAGTATAAATTTTGACGACGCCTAGTATAAATTCTACGGAGCTTTATCCTTCCTACTCTTTTAAAGTGTACTTATTTTTGGGAAATGTTGCTTCGAGAGTATTGTTTGGTTTATAGTCTTCTGTCAAAAAACGCTGAGTATGCAAGTGCGTAGAACGTGAGAATTGAAAAAAGGAGAAGATAGAAGATGCGAACAACTAGAGAATTATATATCTGCAAAAAAACTATGTACATCTTTTAGTAGTATGAAAACATCTACGTAAAAACTATTCCTAGAGAATAACATGTAAGAACTCGAACTGTTTTTTACTGTTATTGTCTTTAGATACTGCAGTCACATTGAAACTGAAAAACAATGCAAGAGGTATAAAAGTAAAGAACAGGCCTTCAAAATATCATAGAATCATGAAATGAGTCATTAGTATGAACAAACCAAAAAACATGCGATAAAAAACGCATATCACAACATGAAAAATAATACGAACAATATGAAAAGTAACTAATATAATACGAACAATATGAAAAGAAACTAAAAAAGGAACAAAAGAATGTGTTAACAAAAATTTACTCCAATAAACAGCCAGTGTCAATGAACTTTTTCTCTGACCCTGATGGTAAATGCTGCAATGTTACACGCAACACAGTTATCAAACTGAACTTGAAGTTTTCCTTGAATTCCACAAGACATGAGCAAAGATAATGAATGTATACATTTCCATGATAACTCACTTGTTTGCCTTGTTTATTGGTATAGTCCCTATCACCTTCTGTTTTAACAAGAACACAATCCAACTTAGTGAACAATCTGCGACAACTGTGACATCGCTTAACAGATAAAGGACAGTTTTTCTTATCATCCCTATGTACAAGTTGAAACACTATCAACAAAACGGTCTGGATTTAATGGATCAAAATCGACATTCGATGACTTTGATGACGAAGGCAAGACCGTCCAGGTTGTAGATTTTGGATTTTTTTGTCTGGCTAATTTTAATGGTGACACTTGTTCGCAGACAGCAGAAAGTCTATTCATGAACAATGCTGGTTCAGGATTTTCAACTCTTCGAGATTCTCTTGGGGCTTTCTTCAGGCCAGCTCCATGATGAGGTAAAATGTAATCATTTTCGCCATGTTCTTCATTGTCCATCCAACGATATGTCAACAAATAATATTGCAAGGGTTTGCTTGAATCAGCTTTTCTCAGTGACGCAATAGTATGCATGAAATTTGGATTGTTTTTACTTTGCCTATACATACGGGTTAGTTCATAGACATTACATGATTGAACAGTACGTTTCATATATTTTGCGCCACACCTATCATTAACACAATAGTACCATTTTCATATTCTACGTAATAAAATCTGTTAGGGCATCCCTTATAGAGGTAAGCACCATTATCATCGGCCCTGGCATTTTCAATAGAAACTAACTCTGAGTTCAATGTGCACACAAAGTTTTTTCTTATTCCTGAAGGTTTATATTTCAGTTCAAAGTCTGACGGATTGTTCAATAAAATATTTATAACAACTTCAGCTTTATCCATCTGCTCAACATGCCCATCATCATTTTTCACAGTCTCATCTGACAGCTGCTTAATATTTCTATCATCTTTTTCAACAGCCTCATCTGGCAGCTGCACTTTATTCCAGTCTCATCCAACAATTCTTGTGTTGGTGCATATGTTTGATAAGCAGTGGAAGAATCGTCATCAACGTATTGGAAAAGATAAATTTTATTCCGTATAAAAATCTAAATCCTTGAAGAAGACTATGACAGAAACTTTCATACGAAAACATATATATAAATATTACATATATTTAAATATCACCCAGAAAACTACATTCATTTTTTATAGCATCAATTCAAGGAAATGCATGGAGAACTTACATCTAAAAATACATTTGCCACTATGTCAGGACATTCATTAAGGTCCATAAAATTCTCTGTTTCCTTGTATCTTTGAACATTGAAATTTTAAATTATGAGTTGAGGCAAAGAATCACTGATGTTGATTTCCTCGGCATGCCTTTTGATAACATGCATGTCTTCAAAATTATTGATTATATAGGTGTCAGCCAAATGACCAACATTCAGCCACATATAAGGTGACATGTATTCCGAAAGTGGTCCATATGGCGATTTGGAGAGCTATAAAAAATAGATGGAACTAGATTGCTTCAAAGAGCGTGCCGATAAGCCGCAAACACCCGCATATATACGGGCGAGTTCATGCGACTTTTCAAATAAAACTGGCGGTTGACCCCCGAAACCGCCCGCACTTTCTTGAAATGCAATTCCTTGTAACAAACCATGAGGCCGATAGTTGGGAAGAAGGCGCTTGAAAAAAAAACAGTTAATAAAGTTTATATATAAGTTATTTATAAAGTAAGCTTTATCAAAAACCATCAAAAGCAGTTCTTTTAAGTTCCACATAGTTAGTTTTTTTTAATGTTTATAGTTTTTTAAATCATATTAGTATCTGTTTTTTGTTTTTTCTTTCGGGCATTGTTCGGGCCTATGAGGGTTTTTTCGGGCGAATACTTGAATTTTTTTCAAAACGCCGAACTTGCCCGAAAACGCCCGCACTTTTTACGGCGTATGCGGCTTATCGGCACCCTCGTCCTATGCGCAGAACCCGGGGTGTGCCATTTATTCATAAACAAGATCTGGATAAATTCATATATTAAGGACCAGATTCAGTCTGGGAAATTTTCGAGCTTATGGAAGAGAAGTGTTTCGCACTTGGAAGAGAAGTGTTTCGAACGGAAGAGAACTTTGGGTATCAAAGTAGAGAAGTTTCTTATACAGAAGAGAAGTGTTTTGACTAAGAAGAGAAGTGTTTTTATTGAGAAAAGAAGTGAGCCATAGGGGCCATCGTACTCGTGGTATAAATAAGAATAAATAAACACTGGGTAGGGGGGGGGGGGGGGGCTAGTAATTTTTTGTTGTGTTGTTTTTACTGAAAATAGTAATCATATTCTATATATTGACCCCCTTTTTCTTCCTTCATGAAATAAAATAACGTCAAGTTAGCTAACTATACACTCTGCCTCTACTATGGATATTCTTATATGTGAGTATAATAATAAACGATAAGATGTGACGATGTCTTGGAAAAAAGATATATGCTTGATGGATGATCTGGAAAAATATGTGAGACAAAACTATAAAACTAAAACACATTTATTTTTTTTGAAATATTTTCTTGTTTTCTTGTTTATTACAACATCTTATTTGAATCCGTTTCTTTTTTTTCAAGTTGTTTTGTTTTTTCTTCAAGGGAAAAAATATTTTAGTGCATGTTAACTATAATATTTTGTTCCATAGATTTTACAAAACGTTCAACTAGTTCGTTTTCACTTGAAAAAATAACCCATTCTTCTTTGTTTATTTTTTGTATATACACGTTGTATTGATTTGTTATGTTTTATTTTTAAAAATCTTTTGTTTTGTTTGATAAATATTTTGATACATGATGTATTTTTAGCTACTGTAATATATTGTTATTCAAATAATTGTTACTTCAACTATTCTTTTCTTCTGTTCAAAGCGGGTTCTTTAAACTGTATTAAAAAACCCTTCAAAGTGTACAACTCTATGAAATGAAATGAAAAATGAAAAATTTGAAGGATTATCTAGCTTAATTCATCAAATAATAAAAAAATAGCAATATTTGTGATCAAATTTGTAACGCAGTCTTCTTTTTTCCCAATTTTACAAACATTATTGACATACGCACACAAGCGGCGTAGAACTACGACGCGGGGCGATGCAGGAATTTAAAAGTTGTGACGTTACGGCAATAAGCTAAAAAATCGGTCGAAGAAGAAGAAGGAAAAGAAAAAGACCGCTCGTTTTAATAAGATCTCGAATGTAATCAAAAGTCTTAGTAATTTAAACTCGTCAGAGAAGACGAAACTTAACACTTAAGACACTTAAGTGTTGGGTTGACAAAGAAGTCATCGTATTGCCCTCATGCTGCTTCTATAATAGTTTAAAAAAATCTTCAAATCTTCTCAAAATAGCCACATTCAGTCTAAGGTTTGCTAGTGGGTATACTCCACAGTTACAGCAGTTGAAATTGGATAGTTAAACCTAAACATTGTTACTTTTCTTTTTAAACCTTCAGCATCTTCAAGTACATCCTGCAAGACTCGACTTCAATACCGGGCTTTTGTAATATCTTTTGAATTTACGGTAACGAAAAATTTTATCATTGCAAACTTATTAGACGATAAATTTGTATTCTCACCTTTTTTTACACCATGAAACTGTTAGGCCACGTCCCTGGCCGAATAGTGTCATCACTTTATAATGTCTTTTACTTTGAACTTAAGTTTGAATTTTGTTTTCATTTTTAACTTAACTTTGACTTTGACATTCATTTTAGATTTTAATTCGTCTTTGCAAAATTTATTTTACGCGTTGACACTCCTCGGCCACCATACAGGTGTAACATTTAAAAAAGATCGTTGTGAGGTCAAGCTACCCATAAAAGATCATGATCTGCTTGAAGATAACTATGATCTTTCAAAACAAAGATTAAAAAACATGATTAAATTTTCAAAAACGAAAACGAATTGTTGAAACAATACGATAACATTTTTCGAGAACAAGAAAGTTCTCAAATAATTGAAAGGGCACCAGGTGAACACGTTGTAGGACACACCCATTTTTTGCCGCATAAGCCAGTGATGTGGGAAGAAAAAGCAACTACGAAGGTGAGCATTTTGATGGGAGTGCAAAAAAGAATGGTCCTGCTTTAAACGATTGTATGGAACCTGGCCCCTCCATAGCCACGCCTTTGTTCGATGTTTTAGCCAGATTTCGATTGTCAAACCTAAATTATTCTACTCATTTGCTACTTTTACAGACATCAACGTGGACTACCTGACAGTATCAGACTCTATTCCCGCCAACGGGACAAGGAAAATGAACGAAGGATTCAGGACCTAAAGGATGATGTTTATAATTGTAAATAAATGGAAAAATGTAAGGACTGTAAGCGTATGCTGGATGAGTATGACAGGAGTACCTGTGGACGTAGGTTTGTGGTAAATGGTAAAATGTTGTGCTGGCACTGCTTCCAGGAATATATTATCTATAACAGGGGTAGCTGTGTATGTAAAACGAGATGCAATCCTCTGATAGTGTTGAAAATCCAATAAACACGATGCTACAATTTGAAGAAGAAATTGTCAACCCTAAATTATTCTACTCATTTGCTGCTACTTTTACAGACATTTTCCCGCCAACGGGGGTTAGGATCAACGGTACATTTTAGGATACCATACACGGGACCTTGTGGTAGCCCTCAGGATAAAGATGTCTAAAATCTGGTCCCCGTATGGAGTGACCCGGTACAACGCAAATGCGGTACCGACAATGTCTCTTAATTTTAAGGAGTACCCTGACTAGGTTGTGAAGTATCGCCAAATATGCAATAAAATCGAAGAGTTGATATCTGAGCAATTGACAACGGAGCCTGTGAAAAAGGACCGATATGTGAACGCCAAACTCAAATATTACAAGGACGCGATCACAACAAAATTCCATTGTATGCCGGTACCATACGATGAGCCCTGCCAAGCCAGTGCCATCCTAGCTACTTCATCGGTGTGTGTGCAAGGTAAAAACTACTACCCTCAGGTACACATCACAGAATGTCGGTATAAAGACTTTAAGAAGGAATGGTTGCTAAGTGAGGATTAAAAAACCATATATTTTATGGGTCATACAGGGACCCATAAAATATACTAAATTAAGGCTTATACTCAGGTGGTGACTCTAGCCACCGCTTACATACTGCACAGATTGGAAAGTTTTTTTAAAACGTCTTGCCTCCCTTCTTCCCGACCCTTGGCAACTAGCTGGGCACGCTCTTGTTCATTGATACTGTTCATAATCCTATTAAACAGCTGCCGCATCTGTTCTTTTAGCAGCATATACCTTTCCTTTTTACGGCTAATCAGGCTATACTCGTAGTCACTGATCACACCGTTTTCCATTGACTTGCTGATCAGGCCGACGATAGAGTTTAATTTCGCTTCTGCGAGCAGCCTGATACCTTCATGTTTCTTGGATTTGACACGGAGCCGTTTTGAAGCGTTGCGAAGACCGGCATGCCCTATTCCTGCTGCAATCGCGCGTCCCCGATGGCACAGGCCAATGGGACCCCCAAACCCGAGGCCATAGCTCCGATCCCAAGCCCCGACGTAATCACATCTTTACTAAGCAGTCCCTGGTCACAGAAGCGTACCCACTTTATATGCATTTTAAATTTCATGGCAAGCCTGTTCCGCTCCTTAATCTCATACCTTAGATATTGCTCTATTTCTTCAATCTTTTTAAGCCTAAATACCTGTCCTTCATCCTGCATATCGGCGCCTTGCGCAGGTGCACTCGGCAAATTTGGGTACACCTTAGCTATATCGCTCATTTATTCTATTAGGATTTTCGTCGTGAGGCCAGTGAACGTGACGTTCTTCTCATGGTGATAGACGTCTGTTAACATGAACTCTAGACGATGGGTTGAACCCTTCATTGAAAGGTAAACAGGGGTGTCAAAACTCCAGGTCAGCATGTCCCCCCAGGCGTTTAGCTCCTTGGTGGGAAGCAGGGCTAGACTTTTAGACTTTTTGCCATCAAGCAGGCAGTCGTCCTCATCCAACTGCGGACAAACGAGTCTCAACCTATGGTACACATAGGTCCTATAATAGGCATCGTGGTCACCGCTCGTGTAGTACTTTTTTGCGGGATCGTAGGGTAGGCCCATTAGCTCTTGTAGGGGTCTGTTAATAACCACCGTATAACCATCGCTGACACGGGGCCTGCATAGTCCATTTTTTAGGACAAACAATTTAATCTTATCTTCTGCCTGGCTGTTGACAATAGTCGCTATATCCTCTATCCTGTATAAACCGTTCATGATCTCGATCCGGGTCACCCTCTGGTCAGGCCCCACCTTGTGAATGGTAAAGTCGTTATTGCTGTACAGGTTCAGCCATGCAGGTCGAATACTGATAGATTTCAGAGCTATATGAGTATCCTGCCCCAGATAGTCCTTAAATATCGTGGGCTTTTCGATAATGGTAATGTACAGTTGTTTCATCCTTTGTTTTAAGAAAGGATGAACATATCCTCATAAAATCCCAAGGCAAAGTACAAAAGTAACAGGGGAGAATGGCCACTTGGTGTAACCAACTTGGAGCACCAGGATCTCTATGTGAGTACGGACTCCCATATTTCCGTAGTCCTAACAACCTACCTTTATGACCCCGTTCAACTGGGGTGGGAAGAGCAAGCGCTGGACTATTGCAATATCCAGGTAAATTTCCGCACACACTGTGCAACAACAGCCCTTGGCATATGTGCCAAACATATGACAGGCTCCGTACTCCTTATAAACTCGATCTTTAAATTCCACGTATATTATCACATGCGTCGTATTCTTGCAAGAATGAAGGTACCAATGCTGTATGATGATGGGTTTTCTCAGTACAAAAATCTCTACTCATCCTCTGTATATGCGCAGGTATGCCGTGAGTATGGTGCAAATCCTAATAGCTTCTACAAGTTTAAAGCTGTCATGTCGTCATTGACAAATGGTAGATGGTGGCGCCAAGTTGACGGCGATTGGGCGAAGTTTATTATGCCTACAAGTCAGGGTTTGACATCTGAAGGTCTGACCAAGCTAAGCGAGAGTATCAGGGTTTACGTGGTCTTATTGCTAGGATTGCAAGCAGGGACCAAAGCATCCCTGATCGGTTCCAGTGCTGACAACTACACAGTAAGGCAGATTCTATTGCAAAAATTCGAGGCCATGGTCCAACGTCAGGAGAACGTAAGTCATGACATTACGGAGTTCCAAAAAGTACTGCAATATGCCCGGACCCCGGTGGACTTCGTCGTTATGCATGGCGTGTACATGCTACCTTCCGATATGAACTTGCGCATAGGCAAAATTGAAGGGTATAACAACAACATTATAATAGCGCCCGCAAATGCAATCATTGGTATCTGGCTTGACTTGAATAACAAGCCTACTATGAGGCATACTACGCCCCCTAGGCATACCCTACCTCCAAAGCATACCGCGCCGCCCATACATACTACACCTCCTATACCTCCTAAGCATACTACATCTATTAGACCTCCCATACATACTCCTGATCATACCATACAGGCTATACCATCTATACCTCACAAGCATGCTACATCGCCTCCCATGCCCGAACAACGCCCACAAAATCAACACGAGGATACCAAGGCCGCATACCAAGGTTGTGATCATCCTCGCATATATATGGCTTAAATAGGCTTATTTCCTCAGATAGAGCACGACAAAACCAGAGGCTGCCGCGATGGCCATGTACAGATGTTTTGCCGCGTATTCCACGACTGTTGCCGCTACCCTCAGAAGGAAGGAAGCAACCTTGCCGATAATCCGGGTAATGCAACACCCGCCTTACCCGCTAGGTATTTGAAAAATTTATCAAATCTTTCCAGCTGCTTCTTACAAAGCCTTTTCCTGCACCTGCTGCGGCACTTCCTTCCGCAGCACCCCCGGCGCTTCCTCCCGTAACGGATAGTACAATGGTGCTTATCAATAGACCAATGGCAGAGACGATACCCGCTATGGTTATCCCCTGTTCCTTAAACAAAAGCTTTAGCTTCTCCAGCAGAGTTGTGTTATCTTTGGAGATTTTCAACAGCGTGTCTTTGATGTGTCTCAGCTGGGGGTATATGTTGGTGGATAGTATGTCATGTGCTTCCCTTATGGCCTTTTTTTATCGTTCAAATCTTTAATCTCTTTCTTCACCTTTTCTATTTCCTTTTCAAGATTAGCTTGTTGTCCTTCGTCCGCCCCAGCCATCTCCTTCTCAAGTTCTTTCACCTTGTCCTCTGCCTTGTTAATCTCGCTGTCGTATAGAATCATCTTGTTTTTCAAACTTTTCAAGTTACCCCTTAATGTCTGAAGTTCGAGGTCAAGTCCCCTTCTTTCACGTTCGGTGATGCCACCTTCATCAGGCCCAGCAAACGAAGTGTCTTGTATAAGGCTCTCCGTGGCATCTACGAATTCATCGATCTCCTCTAACGATTCAACTCAATATTTTCAGCCTCGGCTTCCTTCTCTATTTTATTATACCTTTTCAAGAGGTTCTAGGCCCTGAATTTACCACCTTTGTTGGGTGTAACATAGTCGACAAAACCCAGGGCTTGCAGACGATTACTACCTAGCAACGTTTATATCTGGCCAACGGTTTTTAAGGTACCATCTTGATTCGTAATCACTATTTCCTTAAAGGATTTTTTACCTTTAACTATCTCCTTAACAATAAGCTGATTCCCTTTATCCTCCCTGAAGGCATCATAATATCTCGCATAACCCCGACTTCTCCGTAAGACGATCGTAAAGGCCGTCGATCTTTGATCTTAGTAGCTTTTGCCCCTGCCCCAAAAGCGTGTCCCCCTGCTGTTGTTCTGTTGAAGGCCCCGACGTTCCAGGGAGTTTTGGCGTTCCGGGGAGTTTTGACGTAGTATCATCAAGCTTATCCGGATGGCCCTCATCCTCCTCATCATCACTATCGATGTCAGGTACAAATACTGGATTGGTTGGCATCTTTATTTAAAATTTCCCCATATAATAAACATGGGTACATTCGGAATGACACTAGACCCCTATGCAGAGACGAAGCAACTCTTTGGTATCAAGGGCCGAAAACAGAGGGTTTAGATAACCCACACACCAAGTACGATAAACCAGAGTGAAGATCTGTATGTGGATATCCCAAACATGCCGCAGAATGATATGATCTTTCCGGGCAGCCTCAAGCTACTATTTGATTTGCCCTGGCGGTGTACCGGGACTTGTGGCTGCCAAAATTTGACAGAGACAACTACCTAATCCTGGACGGCATCAACCCAAATGACGGAACGATCAGGGCCCTACAGGTCAAGTCTAGTGACCACGTTGGGACCGATGAGGAGAAGGCAATCTTGGCTGCGTATGATAACACCTTCTGCATACCCCTGGGCAAAATATTTGAGTTGACGAGAGCTTTACCCTTTTATACGGCGGGATTATATGACAGGTTGCAGTTTGTCCTGCGTTTCGCGGCACATGCCGATGTGATCAAGGATGCCGGGACAACGGCCTTGAGAAGCACGGCAGCCAAGGCAGCTGATGCAGCCTATAAGATTAGCAACATCACGCTGGAGTTTGACAAGATCACTCATGAAGGTCTCGCGAGCGTTATGATGTCGAGGTATGCGAGACTCGATTTGCCGTATGAACGCATACTCCGTAGCAAGGTTGTCACCATGAAAAAAGCAGATACCTCATACAACCTTCAAATCGACACCCCCGCGAAAATCCTCAAGGGTGTGTTGCTATTGTTTATAGATCCCGGGAAGGTTAAGGCTTACGCCGGCGTTAACGAGGTCTTTTACAACCCAAAAATTGAAAAGATCAGCGTCACTGTTGAGGGCGAGTCTAATGAACTGTATAGCCATTCCATGCTTCCTGAGGATCACCTCGAACAAGTTGTGAACATTTTCGGTAGCCATGACTCCAGAGTGACCATTGGCCAATTCTTCAATGAACGGTACGCGCTGTTCATCGATTTCAGAGCATCCAACGATAATGCGTTGCACGGTAGTGGAAGGCCTCTACAACGTCTGTCCGACGGCATCACCCTCCATAAGACCAAAAATGCCGACTGAACTGGGGATTTCAGGTGCTACGTGTATTTGCTTCAAAACGCCCAACTGAACATACTCGATGGTAGGTTTCATTCTGTGGAGTATTAAATGACCAAAAACTCGTGTTTGTCCCTGAGGGCAAAAACGAGTCAACATGGAGGGAAAATGTAGATGTCCAAAATGTAAACACTTTTTATCTTTGGACAGTTTCAAAATCAAGCGCAACGCTCAACTGACAAAATGGTGCATCAAGTGTCTCGATGCTAGCAAGCCATGGCATGAACGCAATAGGTGCCCCATGAAAGGGTGAGGGCTTTTTGCAAGGACTGCAAGGGGAGTCAGTATTGCCCTCATGAAAAAAGGAGATCCCAATGCAAGGACTGCAGGGGGAGTCAGATTTGTAATCATGAAAGACAGAGGTTCCATTGCAAAGACTGCAAGGGGAGTCAGTATTGCCATCATCAAAGGATAAGATTAACGTGCAAGGACTGTGGGGGTGGAAGCATCTGCGGCGACCATCAAAAACATAGAGCAATATTCCCCATTTGCAACCCCGCCGGACATCTCACTAATGTTGTTAAAAGTTGAACCCACAGAGCCCTGAAGGGAAATAAAGAGCTCAGGTCTCAGGAGTACCTGGGTTGCGATATCGCTACACTGTAGGCTCATATTGAAGCCCAATTTTCCGATGGGATGACATGGGATAATTATGGAGGGTGGCATATAGATCACAAGGAACCTATTAAATATAGGGAAAATGGCGATGCCCCGCCGCTTGATGAGGTTGGTAGGAGATTTCACTACGCCAACACCCAACCTATGTGGGCAAGTGAAAACATGTCAAAAGGCAGCCGATATGTCTCAGAATAAATGGCGACAATAGCTATACTGCTCCGCAATTGAAGCATTTTTACACCCTTCAAAGCAGCAACAGGATGGGGAACTCACATTCTTCCTTGGCTTCTTATCCCTGCTAGGCTTCGTAGCTTATAAATTTTTATAAGAACGTTTTCTGACATTAACATGTCAGAAAAATCACCACATATCGTTACGGATTAGGCCAAAATTACTATACCCCGGAACATCTGTGGACCGGGCGCAAGGCTATTAAATTACTTGCGAAGGAGAGCGGTCTATCCAAAAAGCTAGTAACTCCTTGGTTGAGTAGGCAACTCCTATGGCTCAGGCATATCAAGGGTCCGAACAAAATCGACTACCCTCACTTTACAATTACAAGACCGAATGATATGCACCAATTCGATCTGTTTGTACATGCCCCATGATCGGTTGTATGGCAACACGTACAAGTACATCATGACAGGTATTGACGTTGCCTCAAGATACAAAATAGCAAGACCCCTAAGAACGAAGAAAGCCAGTGAAGTCGCTGACATCCTCAAAGATATTTACAAAGCGGGACCTTTACGATACCCCAAGATTTTTCAGTGTGACAATGGTTCTGAATTCAAATTTGATGTAACCAAGCTACTAGAAGGCAAAGGTGTTGAAATTAAGAGGGCCACCACTAAGTACCACGATACATTCACGGCCTTTGTAGTGTCCTACAACAAGGTACTTGCCGAAAGACTATTCAAGCCTCAGGATATGCAGGAGTTGGTCTCTGGGGAGCCTAGTACCATTTGGGTCAAGCACTTGTATACCATCGTCAAAAGTCTAAACAATGCCAAGACTTCAATGATAAACATGAAACCTAACAAAGCAATTAAGATGGAGGAGATACCACTCGCAAAAAGCGAGGGTGAAACACCTATATATCATAGTAAAGGGTCTCAACAATACGAAGACTGCCATGATTGGCATGAAGCCCAACAAGGCCATTAAGCTCGGGGAGATATCGCTCGCGAAAAGCGAAGAATATCCCGAAGAGAAACCTCTACCCGAGGATGGGCTGTACTTGTACCTCCTACAACCCGGGGAAGAACATGATGATCAAAAGAGACGCGCCACTGATGCTTTCTGGAGTATGAAAATGTATAGGTTGGACCGTATAGTAGCAGGTAGCCAGCCGTGTTTTGTACTATTTAAAAGACGGTCCTGATCGCAGCTTCGTCTCGGAAGAGTTGATGCTTATTCCAGAGGATGTTCAAGTACGCGCTCGTCATTACTAGATATATTTTTAACAAATAGGCCCGCTAGTTTTCAAAACTCTTTGTCTTATGAAACTGGTCTGAGTGACCATCACCATATGATATCCACGTTTACGAGGACTCATTTAGTGAGACTTAAGGCAAAAGAGATATCATATAGGTGTTTTAAAAATTTTAACGAGCTAAGTTTTCTTGAAGAGTTAAGTATGGTCGATTTTAAATGTGATCAAACAGATCCCAATAAAAATTACGAAGAACTTGTATTTATATTTCGAAAAGTCATTGACAAGCACGCGCCATTAAAACCTAAATTTGTGCGCGGAAACGAGGCTCCTTTTATGAATAAAGAATTACGAAAAGCGATTTATTCAAGATCCCGTCTAAAAAATAATTTCAATAAAAATAAAACGAAGGAAAATAACACCAAGTATAGAAAGCAAAGAAACAAATGCGTTAATTTGAGTCGAAAAGCGATAAGAGAACATTTTAACAACGTAATGGAAAATGGAATAATAACTAATAAAACTTTTTGGAAAACAGTTAAACCTTTCATTACAAATAAATCTGGAACAGGTAACAAGAAAATAATGATTGTTCGTAATGATAAGATAATAACGGATGATAGTGAACTTGTTGAAGTTTTTAACAACGAGTATATAAATATTGTTGAAAAATGTAGTGGAATTAAACCAGATCACTTAAACAACAAGAGATTGGCAAGCAGGCTCACAGTTATCAATGATATAAAAGAAAAATTTAAAAATCATCCGAGTATTGTTGAAATAAAAAATTCCCATCCTAGTGACAAAAATGATGATTTATTTTATTTTAAAGAAGTGAGTGAATCAGAAGTCTCTAAACTTTTTAGTGACATCAAAGTGGGCGTGGCTTCTGGGGAAGACAAAATTACAGCAAAAATGGTTAAATTGTCAAAGCCTTATTTGATTAAACCCATAACAAATGCAATAAAAGCAGCCTTCTTCTTTCTGTTTTCACAAACGGAGCTAAAAGAGCTATTTTGTCTCCATTAGAAAAAGGAGGAAAAGATAAGTTTAGTGTGAGCAACTATAGGCCAGTTAGTGTGTTGAATATATTTTCTAAATTCTATGAAAGAGTAATTAAGTCTCAAATTGTTACATATATTGAATTTAAACTGTCAAAATTTTTATCGGCTTACAGAACGTCATATGGTACACAACATGTTCTTATTAGGTTACTCGAAGAGTGGAAAGACAAATTAGATAAAAACTTTGTAGTAGGTGCAGTTTTAATGGATCTGTCAAAGGCTTTTGATTGTGTTCCACATGATTTACTTCTGGCTAAACTGAGTGCTTATGGTTTTAGTAATGAATCTCTACTTTTCATATTGTCTTACCTTTCGGATAGAAAACAAGCTACTCAAATAAATAACAGTTTAAGCTTGTTTCAATTAATTTTATCTGGTGTACCGCAAGGGTCGATTCTAGGACCTATTCTTTTCAATATTTTTATTGACGACTTTATTTATTTTATTAAAAAAGCTAGTGTTCTCAATTATGCTGATGACAATTCCCTTTCCGCTTACTCTAACTCGATTACAAACTTAATAAAACTGTTAGAAAGTGAATCAAACACAGCTTTAGAGTGGCTGAAATATAACAAAATGATAGCTAATCCTGGAAAATTTCAATCCATTATAATCACACTGAACAGAAATAATAATTGTGACATAGATTTAACAATTGGCGATAAAACTATCAAAACAGAAAATAGCGTAAAGTTATTGGGTGTGACTATTGACAACAGATTAAACTTTGATCTTCACATTTCTGAACTTATCAAAAAATCATCGGCACAATTGAATGCATTAGTTAGGCTAGATAGGCTAGATACGTTTTGACTTACAAAGCAAAGGTTGCTCTTGTTCAAAGTTTTGTACTTTCCAACTTTAACTATTGTCCATTAGTGTGGCATTTTTCATCTACTAAATCTTTGTTAAAAGTTGAAAGAATACAAAAAAGGGCTTTGCGTTTTTTATTTGACGACTCTGATAGTACATACGAGGAACTGCTTTTAAAATCAGGAAGGAATTTCTTGAGTGTTTACAGGATTAAAACGCTATGTACAGAAATTTACAAATCTTTGCATAGCCTTAACCCTTCATACATTCATGACATTTTTGATTTCCAACAAAGTGAAAGATCTGTAAGATCACAAAATGTCAATAATCTTAAGGTTCCAAGAAAAAATACCAGAAGTTTCGGAACTAAAAGTTTAACTTCCTTAGGTCCAAATATATGGAATAAATTACCCAATCATATGAAAACAGCAAAATCTTTGAATATTTTTAAGAAAATGATAGGAATGGCCAGCATTGTTCTTGTGATGTCTGTTCACAATAACATAAATATGTTATTTGTTTTTCTTTTGATTTCACTTACTTTATTTTTATAGTATTTATATTTCTGTCTATATGTCGGTTTGGATTAGCACTTTAATTAGAGCTATTGTATTGTTTGTACATATTTTAACCGACAATAAATAAATTAACAACAACAACAACAACGTTCCTCGTCATCATCTTCAGCAAAATCTATTTTGTCATCCCCGTCATCATCCTCATTCGGATCCCTTACATAGTCCAAGGATGTTGGGTGTAGAACGGGTACCCATAGACGATACCTTTGATGACATTAGGCTCATTCTCCAAATCAATATCGACTAGACGTCTATCTGGTATCGGAAAGTTGAGTATATCACCTATTGTTGCGATATCAGCCAAATCCGATAGCTTCAAGTCCCTATACTTGACGATCTGGTAACAGAATGCCCCATAGTTGTTCTCTTTAGCCTCAACGATATGGAGTCCTAGACGTTCAATATCATCCTCGAGATCATCATCGATCCCATTTCTCGCAAATGTTCCCCATGCTTTTTCGCCTGATGCTACCCTGTGTGAAAGATCATCGTCTGTGGGGCATTCAAAACTTTCGTAGTATACTCCACCTCGATACCTAACATTTTCCAGGCAGGTAGGGCAATAACCGGTCACTGATCCTGCCCTTATACAGCAATGTAGCACAGGCACCTGAATATTGTAGTTGATTGTAAATTGATTCCTTTGTAGATAGGCTTCCATCTTTTTGATATTTCAGTACTTTTCAAAATACAGCTGAAAGGGTCAATAAGGTATATTCCATAGGAGGGGTTGGGAACCCACCACTAAATGAGGCTTCTTCCTCTTCCTGAGGGGGCCCATGGGAGATGCCACACTTTTTCATATAATTTTTACTATTCTTGCGGATAGTAAAAATTAGTGCCCACCTATTCCGCGAGTTCTAGGAGGCGTTCATGCGTGTAATGCCCACCCAGCCTAAAATGTCTCACACACTCGGGTTTACCTGTATACATCCGCGTTCTCGAAGCCAATTATAATGGACGATAGCATTTGGTGTCTCTCCCAGTACCACGATCTCACCCTTGCGGTAGTCAACGAGCTTATTCCGTATTTTTTGAGCTACATACCCCTTTTGACCGCAAATGGCAAGGTATTGGAAGGGATCGCCGTTATTCTTCTGGATAATGACCATGCTGTTATCCTTTCCAGGATCTTCGAGGTGGGGCACGGCATGTGCTGTAGCTCCTCAATTTTATCCCCCAACATCTCGAGCTGACTATCCCTATCCTCATTTTCATCATTGAGTAAGGCAAGGGCCCCATCCCTATCTTCTAGGGCTTGACGCTGCTCCTTAAGCTCATCTTGTAGTTTTTTCACACCTGCCCGGGCTGAGCATTTGATGACCCCAACAGCTTTTGGTTTTCGGGAACGGCGAACTAGTTCCAACGCGCCCTCGAGCGTGACGAAGACATCATGCCCATTTTTCGCCTTACCAAGGGGGCACCGCGGAGATGCCCCCTTGTACCCTACTATTTCGGACCTGGTAGATAGCAACGTTGAAGGTATTGTCATATTTTTAATATTTTCATTACCCGGGAAACGTTCCAAATCCCGTTGATCCCGGTTGTTGGACAGGGTTTCGATGGCTCCTGCGTTGAACATAACTTGCGACATCTTTCTATATACCGATGCTTACCCAGAGGATTTCACCGTGGCCATTTCAATACCCTTATGAGTATTAAAATTAGTGTCCGTTTAATCATAGTCCTCCGGGTTAATTTCAGCAAACACATAGCGATAAATCTTGTTAATGACGTGAAAAATGGAGAAGTTGGGGTCATCAGGGTTATATCGTATAAAGGTGCATCCCAAGGCTTGCTCAATATGTTTTTGTCTCCTTACCTCGTCGCTTATATCCCTATCGGCATGTCCAAATTCATCGCATCCGATAGCCAATCTGTACCTCGGGAAGTACAAGTCGATCTTTTATCCATCAATATGATGCAGCGTCCCCATATATTCACCGTCAAAAGCGGTGCGGATGTTACAAAGGGTGCCTTCCACTTTGGATAAAAGCTTTATGTTTTGGATTGCCATACCACAACGCCTCGAAATTTTAATGGCATCCAAGCTTTTGCATCGAACCAGGATTTCCGTAACGGCTCAGCGGAAATAAATATATCATGCCCATTTTTCCCTCCTCCTCGCATACCTGATCGGGACGAGTATGATTGAGAAAGTTTATCTCTACGTTGCCCTTTAATATTTCTATATCCTGTTCCAATTTTTGAGTGGCCCAAACATCTACCAAGGTCAGCCCTTTTGAACCATGGAGCCTGCGTTTCATCTTCATATCCTCGTCTATCATTTTCATATCACTTTTTTCATGCGGGTAACACAAAACAAGGCCTTCTTCTGCCTCCTCAGATTCTTGGACAAGGCAGTATATGACTGCGTGAGTAGGCACAGGTTGTGTTTGCGATACCTACCACTGATAGCAAGTAATGATTGCCGACGCTTATCGAGGCTTTCATCAGCCATGACATCGTCGACTATGAAGAGACTCTCTCCTCCTGCCAGCAATGAGGATAGTTTTTGGATCCATTCAAACAGCTCATTTCCGGGGTCGATTGGAAAGACGTATTCGTCACACCATAGCGATGCCCTTTCGAGGTAGGTTGCATTCCACCGCAAGGTAGGGCATAAAATTATGATATTGTGATAGTGGTGTCTGTATTCATTTTTGAGGAGGTTCAGTACGCGTTGTGTGTTTCCGCAGCTTGTCGGGCCGGTGAAGATTGCCGTATGCGGATCTCTCGACATTCAACATTTTATTTCAATAGTTGCTCCACTTCCTATCGTGAATTTTTGGGTATATCGCGGAACATGCCTCGCAAATCCATACACCCCCGTGATTGTTTACCAAGGACCCTCGACAGGCAGGGCATAGCTTGATATTTCGAGCCTCTTATTCGAGGAGTAGCGGGGCGTATATTAATTTTCCCTGTAGGGAAATTGCAGTACCTATTGCAGTACCTTACGGTACCTTTTAACAAGCCGTGCCTTTTCCGGGCTCTCTCCGACGAGTTCGACGTACTGGGACATCATATCGTACGTGAATAGGGTATAGAGAAGCAGATAATTTTCATCCTGTTGAGACCCTCTAATTTCCATATCAATGGCAAGCGGGTCTAACTTGTGGTCAATGTCTTCGATGTCTTTATTTTTGACACCCCACTTCTTCTTTGCTTTAGCCAGGCAGTCTATACAGGTCTTGGTTCGACTATTACCCCTAACTTTAAACCTGTCCGGGGCAAGCAGTTTTTTGCATCCTCTACAATGTTTGTTTGTCATTTACTATCGCGGTGTACGCCCTCTGTAATTCTTTGGCGACCTCGACAAGCGTTGGAGATTTAAATGTTTCCTGATACCTGAAGGGTGTCTTATGATTTACATGTAATTCGAAGTTCTCCCACGTATAACCTTCGGAAAACTGGGCCTTAATATGGTCCTGGAGGATGATTATCAACCCATGTTATGGCTGCATATAGATGCGACGTCTTGGGCGGCCCTTTGATAGCCTCTTAAGATTAAGGCATGGGATGCACATACTTGTTGGTTGACCGTTGCCCCTCTTGAACTGGTCCAAAGGGAGATAGCGTTTGCATTTTGAACAACTCTTGGTTACTTCCATATTTCTATTTGCCCTAGGGGCAAGTAGAAATATTATTGGACGGTCTATTTAGACTTCGGCACTATACTTGCGGGGATCCATCCTTTGGAGACGGCCATTTCACGACTTGCTCTCCCTGCTGCAAAATAGGCCACCATCTTGAGGACGTTATTTGTGTCCATTTTTGTAGATGGCCTTGTTATACCCAAAAATTTCTTACCTGCAATGGCATAGGCAAAGGGGAAACCAAGGTCCACGACTGTCTCGTACAACATATCCAAAATCTCCTTTTCCTTCGGTGTTACGTTGCTTGTGGTCATTTATTATTACTGCATTTTAAAAATATCGATTTGAGGCTGAGTTTTGCCTTGTTTCGCCTGTTGGAGCTCCGGATTGGTCGCCAGCTTGTTAGATTCATTCCCACCCCTGCCAAATTTATACCACTCTGTTCTTGTTTCTCCTCTTCAATCATTTTATTATAGCACCGTCTCCGCCTCCTCCACCTCCTTCCCCGCATCCTGTTTATTTTTGCTTATATGCCTCGCAGTATGGCCTGCTACAAGCAGCGGGGCTAACCACCTCCCAATGGTGGAGTACACAAGGATACTAAGGTCCGTCATGCTATCCCAGATAATAGGATCCTCCTCGATATCCCTGCGTAGCTCGTCAACGCTGTCGATATCCACGAAGTTACCGATCATGCTAGCATACAAGCTTATAACATCGGTAGACAGTGCTTTTGCCGTCTTCTCCCCTTTTTCTTGTAATTCACGTTGTACATACTCGGTATGTACCTTGTCGATGGCCTCATCAGGAGCCTTGTCAACAAACCCCTCCGTGCACTTCTTCGGTAAAAGGTGTCCTTTGCCTTTGCGTATTGCCTCCTTTAAAATTTGGCGTTTATCGATGGGCTTTTCAGTAATTTCATATTCTGCAGAGGCAAAATGCGATCATGGCATAGGGTATAGCGATTAGTATGCATATATCCATTTTATTCCCCTGTAGACGTTAGGCGGTAATGACCTCTGGCAAGCGTCGTAATTTGATCGGCTTGCACGATCCGTTTGTTATCTGCCCTGTTGAGTGCCAACTTCGATACCTCTTGGGTGTATACCTGATGGCCCTTGTTTTGAATTAAGACCTGACTCTTGTAGACGTCAACGCCCTCTTCCATACACCGCTGATAGTCATCGAAGGTGATTGACGTCTTGATTACACATCTTTTGACGCCCTTGGCTTTTTTGTCACCGCCCTCTTTTGTGAGGCTCTCATAGGCATAGAGTTTTGCCCTAAGGGTGATGAACTTGGTCATAACCTTCCCACCTAATTCGTCCTTCATGAGTCCTACCACCTTCTTGTTCTTGCCTATGGGGAGAGGCCTCCCATCATCGGGATTATAGGCACTTGTGTCAAAACGTGTCTCAACATCGTTAGCGATATCTCTATAAAAATTATCTGTTCGTATATGGTACACGAACTGTAGCAGAGCTGTATTTTTGAACCATATTTGTCTTGCATGTAGTTGTAATGAAACTCGTACATGACTAACTTTGACATGTCTAAGATGGACTGACCTATATACACCGGCTTGTTCATCTTGGCCTCGGTCTTGCCCATCTCTACACCTACCAGGCTTTTGCTAAACCTGCTTCCACCCTTAACATTTGGCCTCATTACAAGTTTCGTATACTTGTCCTCGTTGGTAACCAGCTGAATATTGCGGTGGTTTCTAATGTTCTCCATGGTCTTTCCAAACACCGAAAGGTTCATGAGCTTGTAGAAATCCTTCTCAAACTCGTTCTTCGCTTTTGTTCTCAAATCATTATTGTGATCGATATAGCCCTTTAACCATGCCTTCTGGTTGAACCGGATGACCCTGCGTACTTTATGTTTGTTTTATAGCCTCATTTAATGCCCTTATATGTACCACATATTTCCGCTTGTCCTCCAAATTTGATACTAATTTCTTGACCTTGTGGACCGTCCTGCGCTCAGGTAAAAATGGTAGCTCGTTATGTTTATCATTTAGCCTCTTTGGGTAAGCGACATCTACCTCTAAGATGTACCTATGCTTATTATCCTCAACGAGCTTCTCGATCCGCTTTTCGGTGAATGTCCCGACGTTCGATACCCATTTGAAACCATCAGTGGGCAGGTCTTGACGCATCGCCCAGCTGTACAGGTTGTTCGCATCGAGGTACTGCAGGTAGGAGGATTCAACCTCTGGATCGTACTGGTCTCCCATATACTTGTTATTAGCTTTGGCATACCAGTGTACAGCCTGGGTTATATGCCCTTCTCGAACATCAGGAGCATGTCTGGATCAGTGAGGACCTCTAGCTTGATTCCGGTATACTTGAGTGCTGCTTTCCAAGCTAGGCCGGGTGCACTGTAAAAGTGCTCAGGATCAAGCTTGTAGTTCGTCAAGCACACGTCCCGAAATGTCTCGAAGACGTCGGCTAATAGCAGGAGGTCTATGGTCAAGTAGATGTCATGGTAGTCCCCCATGGTGACGTTATCACCCTCTGGGGTAATGACATTTAATACCTTTTTTGCGTATTCATGGTCCCTGTCGCTGATACCCTTCATATTCAGCTTGCTGTAGAACGCCTCCTTGGGAAGTAGCTCCAACTCCTCAAATCGCTGTCATCCATCCATGTACTCATATGGATACACATGGGTATATGGCTGGGTATCTTGTATTTGAGGTTGCAGATTGCGTGCGCTGCACCCCTATACAGCCCCGTATAGTGACAATGGTCTCGAATCTTAGGGTATACTCGCAGTCGCCAAATGGCTTCAAACATATATGGCACTCTGTGGCCTCGTCATGTTCCCTTTTTAACACCTCCGTTAGTTTGGTCATGGGTTGCTGCGCGTAGGTATTATATAACCTATTCACCTCATCCTCCAGATGGTTGACGAACTTCGTCGCACAGTCCTCACCCCATGTAGACTTTTAGTGGGTCTGGCACATTCCCATAGGCAAAGGTGCTATAGGTACACCAGCCGGATGGTATATGCTTGCTTATCTTCTTGGTCTTTTTACCCCTTGCATCCTCTACCGGGACTAGCAGGCTCTCGAAATCTGCATAGATGGCAAAGGGTACCTTGAATTGCTGCTGTCCATCCCTATAATATAACCATTTTTCACCCTCTGTTGGCATTGTGATCTTAACAGCCTCGTGATCCTCTCAATATCTATAGTGCTTGTCCCTCGATTCAACTGTGGGAAAACCCTGCAGGCAGTTTAGGCAAGAATGCATTGCATTCCTATTCTTCGAGGTTTCCTTGCCTAGGATCCGCGATAGACTTTTGACGGCCGTATAATGAGTCTTTTTATCATCCTTGATAAGCAATAGAGTCACCACCTTGCTACGGCCGTTGCGTACCGATCGGCGTAGGATGTTGATCTTCTTTCCCTCTATATACAAGACGTTTAGCGCAATGTCGGGATTATTCGCCTCAAATTTATATATGCTCTTAGTGCTGGTTGGGAACTCTATACCCTCCCAGTTATAAAGGTCTATATAGGGTCTCATCTGAGATATTTGGGTTACTCCCTATCTCCTCATAATGTAAGGATGGTATAACAGCCCACTTGAAGAGCACATTTAGGTAGTTAGATGTATGATGAGCCTCTTGTTAATCTCAATTTGTGGAAATCTACATCGAGGTATAGTATTTGAGAGATTGTGAAGCCACTTTGGGGTAATGCTGGATTTTCCACATGTGTTTTAACCTGGGAAAACATCCTATACAGCATGTCATCTACGTCGTTTCCCTGGAATATCAAGGCCATATTACTATGGAATACCTTCTTCACCTCAATGTACTCATCGTTGGATTCCTCTATACTTGACTGCTTCTTCCACATGATCCATAGTGACAGCTGTACCTTTGCCGAGCCCATATCTTCTACCTGGACCCAACCAAGGTTTTCACGTTTGGTCGCACCATCCCTATATACCCGTCAACGTCGGCCCCTCCTAAACCGGGAATTCGGAAGGTCCTGTGGAGAGCATGCTTATGTTGCTGTGGTGTAAAATCTTGCCCCGGCTGTTCGTAGAGATTTTGGTTGTCATCGAAGTAGTCTTCCGCGGCCTCTTTTTCTACCTCATCATGAAGTGTAGGTCTTAAATTGGCCGCCCCGTTATAGAGATTCATCACCGGACGTTTAAAAGCTGCATAGGTCCTCTTGACCCCCTCCTTTATAGGTTTGGGGACAGCATCAACCAACCAGTTGTACCATCCCCGCATCTTAGTTTTCACGATCGAACGATTTTTTGATAGTTCCTGTTTCTCGAATATATCCATGGCCTCCGGCGTTGGTACTATAGTCACGGGCTTGACCGGCTTTCGCTGTCCAGCCCTTCTAGGTGGCATCTGTGGTACGTCCTTCAATAAAGAAATCAATTCAGCCTTTCGTAGTTTGTTATACCCGGTTAAACCACGGGTTTTGCAATATCACGCAATAGTTTCACGGTGTATGAATCCATTTCTTTATTGTATAGAATTTTACTTTCTCGGATGATTTCATTCTGCTCAATTAACACAGTTATTTCCCTCTTTACTGCGCATGCGTTGATTTTTAGCGCTATATAAGGGAATTTCCCTTTTTTGTATGATACGGACTTAACCTTGATATGCGTTGATATTTAGGGAATTGTGCTAGAAAAATTTTTGGACCTCCTATTCTGCATACTTTGATGACGTTACAACGTTGATTATTACGGAATAACACTACTAAGCACTGTATGGTACTGAATGGTACTGAATTAACAGGGATTAGTTGTGCTTGACTGTGGCGTGCGCGAGCGCGTATGCGCGACTGTGCCAGAAGGAACTGCATACTTTGATGACGTCACTGCATTGATTATTCGGGACTTACCCTTACTCATTGCTGTATGATAGGGACTTTACATGGCTAGGTATGGCTAAGCATGGCATGGTACCGGATTAACGGGGATCAGTTGTGCTGGACTGTGGCGTGCGCGTGCGCGTATGCGCGACTGTGCCAGAAGGAACATTTCTCCATCTCTGATACCGCGTCTCACACAAGTTCTTAGAAATTTATAACGCAATTATACATTGTGTAAAAGATTTGAAAGTAAAGTGTTTACTTACCCAAGTACTTCTGCGTTACCTGATTTTCGTTTGTCGTTGAACTTTGCCTTCACAAATATTGGAATCGTTTATGCAGGTCCGAGATATTTATTCATGTTCTGATGTAAATAAAGCGTGGATTTGTTTGATTACTTGTGCTAGCAGTAGAGCTGTTTATTTGAATATTAGTACTGATTTGTCTGCTTCAGCTTGTGTTAATGTTTTAAAACGTTTTGTAAATAAAAATGGAGCTCCGAAAGTTATTAACTCAGACAATTGGTTCTAACTTTATTAGTAAAGAAGTTCAACATCTTGCATCATCACATGGCATTAAGTGGTGTTTTAATATTGAAGCTGCCCCCTCGCAGCGTGGATATTTCGAAAGGCTAATTCAGACTCTTAAACGTTGTTTGAAAAAGTACTTTTTAAACGTAAGTACTTTAAGGTGAAACGCAGGGGAAACAGGGAAACTATGAAGAAACTGGGGGAAATAGCTTGGAAACGGAGTAAAACGGACTGCAAACGAGGGTATACGATCACGAAACTGGAAAGTCAAGTGGAAATGGTAGGAAAACGAGGAAACGACTGGGAAACAGGAAAAATTCGGGGACCGTAAGACCGCCATCAAAAGTATGTTATGTTCACGTCCTCCGCCCGACTCACTTTGGGTAATAAAAACCCGAGTCAGTAAGTCGGAAAAAAAAAACCCAAAAATTTTTGTGAGATATCTAAAAAAAAAATACTAGATTTTTAGCGAAACTAATTATCGCAAAATTGAAAAAATCTCGCAAAACTTAATTCCCGTAAAAAATATCTTGCTCCAATCTGAAAATCCCGGGAAAAAATACGCCCGACCGACCGACCGACCAACCGACCAACCGACCGACCGACCGACCGACCGACCGACCGACCGACCGACCGACCGACCGACCGACCGACCGACCGACCGACCGACTCATTTGTGCAGGGTCTTCAGGACGCGAACATAACATTTTTTTGATGGTGGCCTTATATTTATGTAATTGTTATCATGAAGTCGTAAAACTTGAAATTAGCTACGTCGTTAAACTTATTTCACATTGATGCTAATACGTTACATTCATTTGAAGAACTTTATTCAAATTTTGATGAACAACACTTTCCGTTAATTTGTTTACATTATTTTAGCACACTGTGTCGCTGCATAGCCCACAATATATGTTTTCACTATAAGCGCTAGAGGGGAGTACAAACAAAATAAAAATGTAAGATGTATTAAAAAACTACTTTGTATACATATTATATACTTTAATAAAGTTTTAATAAACAGCTTTTTATTTTTTATCGTTTGAACTTGTAGTCCAAAATTTTCACAAAACTTCTTAGAATTTCATGTAAGTACGGGGCCAGCGAGGGGCCAGGAACGAACGAGAGCGAAGCACTTACTTTAAGTTGCAACGCCAACAACAACTGTTCGAATGTGACCGCCATGATTGATTGCTTTTATGCGCCATGCTTTCTGGTCGTTTCCTATAGTGCTTGTTTCTCATGTTTCCCCTCGTTTCTTCCAGTTTCAACCGATTTCCCTGTAGTTTCCCTGTCGTTTGTGAAAGTTTCCCCCGTTTTTGGTATGTTTCACATTATAGTAGTTACGCTTATTAAAACTTTAGTTGATTATGAAGAGATGTTGACTATTTTGTCAGCAATTGAACGCATACTTAATAACCGTCCTTTGACGTTTATTTACGACGATGTTAACGAAAGTCCATTAACTCCGAATCAATTAATATACGGAAAAAACGTTAGTATTGATTATGAATAATACAATGGCGAAAAAAGTGACGATTTGACAGTTCGCGCCAAGTACATAAAAACTGGGCTCGATCATTTTCGTAAACGTTAGTTAAATGAATACGTTGTCGATTTACGCGAACTTCACAAACAGAAGAAGAAAAAGCTACAGTCCTCGTGTGACGAATGTGATGCAGAGATAGAGAAATGTTCCTTTTGGCGCAGGCGCACATCGCGCACACGCGCACGCATGGTTAAACCCAACAAGTCCCAGTACAAGTCCCTATGATGCAGTGCTTAGTCACGCATAACGAGGTAAATTCCTAGTAAGCTGCAAATGAGTAAAAACAGTTCTAGCACACCTAGAGGTAAATTCCCCTGCATATCCGCTAATAATCATCAAAAATCAACGCATGCGCAGTAAAGATGTGAACTGTTGTAAGTAATAAATGTGTATAAGGTGTCAATCGAAATTCGATATATTTGGAACTGCATTAGTCATGACTTTTTCGGTTGGTATTGGTATATCCCTACCACTTATGGCCTTAGCATTAGTACAAGAATCAGAGAGGGACAAGGATAATGATCGGAGAGGGTTAAAGACTAAAGGGTTAAAAAGGATGAAGTTTATAACTTTAAATACCTTTACGGACATCAATGATATCAACGTGGACTATCTAACAGTGTCAGACCCTATCCATGCTAACGGAGGTAAGGATAATCGGTACGTTTTAAGGCTATCATACACGAGACCTCCTAGTTGCTTTGAGGGTAAAAACACCAAAAATCTGGTCACCGCATGGAGTCAGCCGGCACAACGCCAGTGCAGTACCAGCGATGAGTTTTGATTTCGAAGGGTACCCTGATTGGGTTCAAAAGTATCGTCAAATCTGGAACAAAATAGAAGAGTTGATATCCGAGCAATTGACGAAAGAGCCTGTGAAAAAGGACTGTTACATCAATGCCAAACTCAAATACTACAGAGAATGTAAAATGTTCCTTCTAGCACAGTCGCGTGCGCGAACGCAGTGACGTTACAGCAAGCCCCTGAATATCCAGTACCCCGCGGTACCATTCAGTACCATACCATATTGAGCTATGGAATTCAAGGATATATCCCTAATAATCAGTGCAATGTAGTGACATCATCAAAGTATGCAGAATAGGAGTCCATAATTTATAGCACAATTCCCTAAAATTCTAGCGCATATCAAGGGTAAGTCATACAAATAGGAGTAGGGAAATTCCCTAAAAATCAACGCATGCGCAGTAAAAAGGGGAATAACTGTGTTAGTCGAGCAGAATGAAATCCTCCGAGAAAGTGAAATTATATACAATAAAGAAATGAATACACATACCGTGAAACAATTACGTGATATCGCAAAAGATCGTGGCTTAACCGGGTACTATAGGCTACGCAAGGCTGAATTGGTTGCCCTATTGGAGAATGTACCACAATACGCCCGGAAACCACCTAAAAGGGTTCCAGTTAAAACAACGGAGGATGTACCGCAGTTTGATTGGAGGCCGCCTAAACAACCAGCTAAGCCCATAGTACCAAGGGATATGGATATCTTTGATAGGCAGGAGATGGCGAAGTTCCGTCCAATTATTGGGGGTAAAATCAGGGAGTGGCATAATTGGGTATTGCCCGATCTCAGATGGACGTCTTCGAGAAACAGGAGCTGTCGAAAAATCGTTCTGTTGTACAGGATGGAAGGAAGGGATTTTATAATTGGCTTGTGAACGCTGTACCCAAACCTATAAGAGAGGGGGTCAAGAGAACATATGCGACCCTTAAACGTACGGTGATGAATCTATATAACGGGGCCGCCAACGCAAGACCTACACTTCATGACGATGTAGAACAGGAGGCCGGGGAAAAGTATCTATATGAACAGCCGGGGCAGGATTTTATACCACAGGAACATAGGCATGCTTATTACAGGACGTTTCCGAATTCCCGGCATAGGAGGAGCAGACGTCGACGGGTATATAGGGATGGTAAGGCCCAACGTGAAAACCTTGGTTGAAGGGCAGGTGGAAGATATGGGCTCAGCGAAGGTACGGATATTCCTATGGATCATGTGGAAGAAGAAGAAGATGAACCCGGAGGAGGCCAACGATGAGGAGTATATCGAGCTGCATAAGGTTTTCACTAGCAACATGACGTCAGTCTTCCGGGGTAACGACGTAGGTGACGTGCTGGATAGGATGTTTGCCCAGGTTAAAACACATGTGGAAAATCCAGCATTACCCCAAAGTGGCTTTACAATTAGTCGAATACTATACCTTGACGTAGATTTTCACAAGCTACGTCTGACAAGGGGCTCGTCGTATATAGAGCTACCAATATGGGTAGCCTCTAAAAAGGCTGTCATTAACCCGGTGAAAGAAGACGAGGAGTGTTTCAAGTGGAGTATAATAGCATTCTTACATCATGAGGAGATAGGGAGGAACCCGAATCGAATATCTCAAATGAAACCCCACGTACACCTTTATAACTGGGAGGGTATAGAGTTCCCAACAAGTATCAAGAGCATATACAAATTTGACGTGAATAATCCTGGCATTGCGGTAAACGTCTTGTATATAACGGGAAAGAGGATCAACATCCATCGTCGATCGGTGCACAACGGACGTAAAAAGGTGGTGACCCTGCTGTACATCACCGATAATAAAAAGACCCACTATACAGCTGTCAAAAGTCTATCGAGGCTCCTGGGCAAGGAGACCTCGAAGAATAGGAATGCAATGCATTTTTGCCTGAACTGACTGCAGGTCTTTCCCACAATTGAATCGAGGGACAAGCATTATAGGTACTGCATGGATCACGAGGCTGTTAAATTTACGATGCCAACAGAGGCTGAAAAATGGCTATATTATAGGGATGGACAACATCAATTCAAGGTACCCTTTGCAATATATGCAGACTTCGAGAGTCTACTCATCCCGGTGGAAGATGCCAGGGATACCAAGACGAAAAGGCTTAGCAAGCACGTACCATTCAGATGGTGCACGTATAGCACCTTTGCCCACAGGGATATACCAGATCCCCTAATAGTATATAGGGGTGAGGACTGCGTCACCCGCTTCGTTAACCACCTATAGGATGAGGTCAAAAGACTATATTATACCTACCCGCAGCAAGACATGTTAGCCCCTAACAGAGGTCCTTGAAAGGGAGCACAATGAGGCCACGGAATATGCCATATCTGCCTAAAACCATTCGATGACTATGAGAATAACCGCAAGGTCAGGGTCCATTGTCACTACACGGGGTTATATAGGGGTGCGGCACATAACAGCTGCAACCTCAAATACAAGATACCCGGCCACATCCCTGTCATCTTCCACAAATTGTCGGGGTATGACGCACACCTGTTTATCCGAGAACTAACTAGGTGAAAAATACGACACGCAGGACATTGGTTGTATTGCTGAGAACACCGAAAAGTACATCTCTTTCAACGTGAAAATCAAGGTACCACTTGGAGGTATATGGTATGGAGATGGCGAGACATATAAGAAGATTACGATACGGTTTATCGATAGCTGTCGGTTCATGCCCTCAAGCCTGGACAAATTGGCAAGCAACCTCAATGATGAGCAGTGTAAAAATATCCGTTGGTTTTTCAATGAGGATGACACGTTTCAACTCATGCGAAGAAAGGGTGTCTATCCTTATGAGTATATGGATGGATGACAGCGATTCGAAGAGTCAGAGTTACCCCCAAAGAGGCGTTTAAAAACAAGCTGAACATGAAGGGTAACAGTGATGAAGATTATCAATACGCAAAAAAGGTATGGAATTGCATTACCCCAGAGGGTGATAACGTCACCATGGGAGACTATCAGGATGTGTACCTCAGCACGGACGTACTGCTATTAGCCGACGTCTTCGAGACGTTTCGGGACGTGTGCTTGACAAACCACAAGCTTGATCCTGCGCACTTTTACAGTGCACCTGGATTAGCTTGGAAAGCAGCACTCAAATTTACAGGGATCAAGCTAGAGCTCCTTACAGACCCCGACATGCTCCTGATATTCGAGAAGGGTATTCGAGGAGGTATAACCCAGGCTGTACACCGGTATGCGAAAGCAAATAATAAGTACATGGGAGAGCAGTACGATCCGGGGGTTGAATCATCCTACCTACAGTACCTCGAGGCAAACAACCTATACGGATGGGCGATGCGTCAAGACCTGCCCACGGATGGCTTCAAATGGGTGTCAAACGTTGAAGCCTTTACCGAAAGGCGGATCGGGAAGCTCGTTGAGGACAATAGACATGTGTACATATTGGAGGTTGATATCGACTACCCTGAGAGGCTACACGACAAACATAACGAGCTGCCGTTCCTACCGGAACGCACCATGGTCCATAAAGTCGAGAAATTGGTACCAAATTTGGAGGGCAAGCGTAGATATGTTGTGCATATCAGGGCATTAAATGAGGCCATAAAACATAGGCTTGAATTGAAGTACACAGGGTCATCCGTTTTAACCAGAATGCATAGCTGAAGGGCTATATAGATCACAACACGAGGCTGAGAACGGATGCAAAAAACGAGTTCGAGAAGGACTTTTACAAGCTGATGAATTTAAGCGTGTTCGGGAAGACCATGGAAAATATCCGAAATCATCGCAACATCAAGCTGGTTACCAACGAGGATAAGTATACAAAACTTGTCATGAAACCAGATTTCAAGGGTGGAAGCCGGTTTAGCAAAAACCTAGTAGGCGTTGAAATGGGCAAGACCGAGGTTAAAATGAATAAGCCGGTATATATTGGTCAGGCGATATTAGACATGTCGAAGCTAGTCATGTATGCGTTTCACTATTATTTCATGCAACCCAAATACGGTTCTAAAATACAGCTCTGCTACATGGACACAGACAGCTTTGTGTACCATATACGAACGGAGGACTTTTATAGGGATATCGCGCAGGATGTTGAAGCATGTTTTGATACAAGTGCCTTTAATGCGGATGATGGCAGACCTCTCCCAATACGCAAGAACAAGAAGGTTGTCGGCTTAATGAAGGATAAATTGGGTGGAAGAGTTATGACTGAATTCATCACCCTAAGGGCCAAGCTATATGCTTACAAGGCCCTTATAAAAGAAGGTGGTGATCGCAAAGCGAAGGGCGTCAAAAGATGCGTAACCAAGAAATCTATCACCTTCGACGACTATCAGCGGTGTCTGGAAGAGGGCGTTGACGTCTTCTGAAGCCAGGTCTTAATTCAAAACAAGGTCCATAACGTATACACGCAAGAGGTATCGAAGTTAGCATTAAAAAGGGCAGATGATAAACGGATCGTGCAACCAGATCAAATTACAACACTTGCCAGAGGTCATTACCGCCTAGTCTCTGCGGGGGAATAAAATGGGGGTGTGCAAACTATAAAGCTATAGTCCTGCCGTATGCCATGATATTTTACATACTTTTTCGATATCGACGTATAATAAAGAGAATGTCTGATATTGCACAAGTATTCGACACAGCCTCTGCAGAAACCTATGAGCAGATAGAGAAACCTATCGATAAGCGTCAGGGGCTGAAAGAAGCCCTGCGTAAGAGCAAAGGACATCTCCTACCCGGGAAATGTACAAAAGGGTCCATTGACAAGGCTCCGGAGGAAGAAATCGACAAGGTCCATACCGATTACGTACAACGAGAACTCCAGGAGAAAGGGGAAAAAACAGCCAGGGCACTGTCTACTCATGTTATAAGCCTGTATGCAAATTTGATTTGGAATTTTGTGGACATCGGCAATGTAGATGAATTTTGCATGGATATAAAAGAAGACCCTATTATCAGGGATAGTATGACAGATTTGGGAATACTCATATACTGCACTATGGGGAGGTGTTTAGCTTCATTACTTGTAGCGAATCATACTGCGAGGCATATGAGCAAGAAAAGACAGGAGGCGGTGGAGGAGACGGAGGAGGCAGAGACTGTGCTATAAGATAAATGAGTGAAGAAGTTCAGAAACAACAAGAGGAGAAGGTTATAACAAAACCACCGAAGAACGAGGGTCGTGTCGTAGCCGGCTAGAGACTTACCGAATGGAACAGAAGGAACAAGGCCGACTTAAAGAAGAACGTGGGCAAAGGTTCTTCACAGGATGATCAAGAACCTGCCCCTGGTTCTAGCAAGTCAATGGATATCTACCTTTATGGGGTGGGGACTTTAGCCGTGCTTGCCATAGATGTCGGGGTTTGGTATATGTTTAACAGAGGTAAAAATGAATCTAACAAGCCGGCAGCCCATCCGGAGCCTCAGCAGGGGAAACAAGGCAAAACTCAGCCTCAAACGTTGTAGACGGTGTAAAAAGCTACTTCCCCCGAATGGGTTCAAGATTAGGGGACATACTCGAACCTGGCCAAAGCTCAGGAGAGGCGGGGTGTCCAAAATAAAGACATCGAAGACGTTCAATACGAAATAGACCACCTTGCTATTGATAGGGAAATTAGAGGGCTTAAACAGGATGAGAATTACCTACTTTTGTATACCTTGTTGACATACAACATTATACCACGGTACGCCGAACTCATCAAAGAGGAACCGGAGAAGGCACTACTCCTCAAAATGCACCGCAATGCATTGCGATGCCTGCATGGGAAATTAATGTACGCCCCATTACCCATCGAATACCAGGCTCGAAATACCAAGCTATTCCTTGCCTGTCGAGGGTCCTTGGTAAATAACCATTGAGGTGAATGGATTTGCTCCCCATGTACCGCAATATACCCCAAAATTCACGATCGAAAGTGATCGAATTATTAAAATAAGATGTTGGATGTCGTAAGCAATCCGCATACAGCAATTTTCACAGGACCCACAAGTTGTGGAAAAACACAACGCGCCCTGGACCTCCTCGAGCGGGAGTATAAAAAGCACTTCCACAATATCATCATTTTGTGCCCGACCATACGGTGGAATACGACCTATCTCTAGAGGACCTCATTATGGAAGGTTGATTACGTGTTCTTAAGCGACCCCGGATATTAGTTGTTTGAATGGGTATCTAAATTATCTCAATTGTTGGCAGGAGAGAACACGTTGTTTGTGATTGACGACGTCATAGCCAATGAAAGTCTCGATAAGCGTCGACAAAGCCTACTTGAGCTTGCCATCAGTGGTAGGCATCGCAAGCATAGCCTTTGGCTATTAATGCAGTCATATACAGCCTTACCCAAGAATCTGAGGAGGCAGAAAAAAGCCCTATTTTTGTGGTATCCCTCGGAGAGGAGTGACATGAGGCAAGCCGATGAAGAGACAAACATGATCTCCGATTGGGATGATATCAAGGCTGATCTGAAAAAATCCAAGCATGCATGCTTGTACGTGAGGTTGGAACACACTCGGACTTGGAAGTTTCTCAAATGACCACGGTGAAATCCTCCGGCCAAGCATTGGTATATAGAAAATGTCTTTAAAGCTCGGCTTATTCAACGCAATACCCGCAGGATCGATTGAGACCTTGTCAAACTTGATAAACAGGGCCAACCTCTGTTCAAGCGTGCCGATTTCGAGAGATTCTTGTGTATTCAAAATGCTAGACAGTATGGTCTTGATCGCCATATGACGATTTCAAGGGTAGAAATAGAGGGTATACCGGCCGTATGTAAAGAATACAGCTGGTCGGGTATGCTAGGAGAAGAAAAATCCTCATGATGTATTTGTCACGTTGGACGGGGCTCTCGAAATTACCGTCAGATCAAGAAAGCCTAAGGCCGTAGCCTTGACAAAATGGTTGGCCGGGAAGAAAAAATTACAGGAGACTATTGAGGAGAAGGATAATGTTCTGGCTCTTCTCCATGATGAAATTGAGGACAGGGATAGTCAGCTCATGACATTGGAAGTTGAAATTGAGCCATTTGTGGCCAACAGGGGTATGTAGTCCGAAAAATACGAAATAAGCTTGTTGACTACCCCAAGGGTGAGATTGTGGTACTGGCAGAGACATTAAATGCTATCGCACACTATAATTGGCTCCGAGAACGTGGATGTATCGAAGTAAACCCGGAGAGGGTCAGACATTTTAGGCTTGGTGAGCATTACACGCATGAACGCCTCTTGGAGCTCGCGGAATGACTTAAACGGGCACTAATTTTAATGCTCACAAGGGTATTAAAATGACCATGTTGAAAACTTCTGGCTTACGTTGATATATTAGAAAGATGTCGTCGCAAGTTATGTTTAACACAGGAGCAATCGAGACCCTATCCAATAATCAGGATCAACCTATGTTCAAACGTGCCGATTTAGAACGTTCCCTGGTTATCGAAAAGGTTAAAAATATGACGATACCTTCAACATTCCTACCTACCAGGTCTGAAATAGTAGGGTCTAATGAAGCATCTTGGAGATGCCCCCTGGTAAGGCGAAAAATGGGCATGACGTCTTTGTCACACTCGAGGGCGCCTTGGAAATCGTTAGCCGTTCCCGAAAACCAAAAGCTGTAGGGGTTATCAAACGGCTAGGCCGAGCAGGTGTGAAAAAATTACAAGATGAGCTCAAGGAGCAGCATTAAGCCCTTAGGGACAGGGATATTGCCGTCGCTATTCTCGAGAACGATCTTAACTCCAGGGATGAACAACTTGTGGAGCTGGAGTACGAACCCGAAGTACAGACGCAGGAAAATACGAGGCTCAAAGAACTGTACGTACCACATGCTCGGGATCTAGGTAAGGACGAAGTCATGATGATATACAGAAAACATAGCGCACAGGATGACGATGAATACCATAATCTCCCCTACTACTGTGCGCGTGTTTTAAGACGTACTATTCCTACCAAAAGGAGATGGTTTGGGGACAACTACCCAAAATCCGAAGAGATTGTTGTCATCGACAATCCAAACGGTATACACGCCTTCAATCGCTTTGAGGAGGAGGGACATGTAGACTAATCGATCTTACCCTCCGGGGGTACCTGATGATCCTCTGGTATAAGCATGAGTTCCTCCGATACGAAGCTTCTTTCGGGACCGTCTTTTAAGTAGTATAAAACACGGCTGCCCGCTACTATACGGTCCAACCTATACATTTTACTACTCCACCAGGCGTCAGTGGCGCGTCTGTTTTGATCATCATGATCTTCTCCGGGTTGTAGCAAATAGAGATAGAGGCCATCCTCAGGTAGGCGTCTCTCTTCAGGATGTTCCTCGCTTTTCGCAAGCGGTACCTCTTCGAGCTTGATGGCCTTGATGGGCTTCATCTCAATCATGTAAGTCCTGCTGTTGTGGAGACCCTTTACTATGGTATATAGGTGTTTGACCCAAATGGTACTGGTCTCATCAGAAGCCAATTCCTGGGCATCCTGAGGCTTGAATAGCCTTTCTGCAAGTACCTTGGTGTAGGACTGTACAAAAGCCGTGAACGTGTGGTGGTATTTGGTTGTAGCCCGTTTAATCTCAACCCCTTTGTCCTCTAGCAACTTTGTTACATCTGATTTAAACTCAGAACCGTTATCACATTGGAAAGTTTTGGGGAAATGAAGGGTCCTGCCTTGTAGATATCTTGGATCATACCCGCGACCTTGCTGGCTTTTTTGGTACGCAAAGGTCTAGCTACTTTGTAACGCGAAGCTACATCAATACCCGTCAGAATGTATTTATAGGTGCTACCATACAATCGATTATGGGGCATGTAGAGTAGATCAAACTGGTGCATTTCGTTTGGCGCTGTAATGGTAAAGTGGGGGTAGTCAATACGTTTTGGGCCCCTGATATGCCTGAGCCAGAGCAGCTGCCTACTCAACCAATGGGTTACTAGCTTTCTTTGAGAGACCGTTCTTCTGTGCGAGTAATTTAATAGCCTTGCGCCCGGTCCACAGATGTTCTGGCATAAAGTAAATTTGGCTTAATTTTTCAGCCTCCAAATCTGTAACGATATGTGATGTTTTTAACATGTCTTTATTATACATGTTAAAAACGCGTTCTTACAGATACTTGTAAGCCACGAACCCTAGCAGGGATAAGGAGCCGAGGATGAATGTGAGTTCCCCATCTTGTTGCTGCTTGGAGGGTACGTAGAAATTTTTCAACTGCGGGGCCTTTTTGTCCGAGGCGATGTAATACTGATACATATCATCGTCCAATTCTCTCAGACTTTTACCGGCCTTTAATTGCATCTCCCTCTGCTCATTGAACCACTCCAATTTAACCTGCCTTTTCCGTATCCACTCTGCTTGGGCTTCGTTAAGCTTTTTAACGGCCTCGTCATGACGCCTCCGTTCCGCCTCACCGTGCCCCGAGAGCTTACTAAATAGAAAATTTGTCCCGCTGAATGCAAGGGCGTTGATTGCAGCGGCCACGATCACAGCTATCTTTGCCATCTTTATTTCAGTACACCACACCATCGAGCCTACCATCTAATATGTTCATTTGCGCGTCCTGTAACAGATACACGTAACACCTAAAATCACCGGTTCCATCAGCCTTTTTGGTCATATGCAACGTGATGCCATCACTAAGCCTCTGCAGAGGCTTTCCGCTACCATGTAAAATATCGTCGGGAGAGGCCCGGAAGTCCACAAATAGGGCATACCTTTCATTGAAGAATTGGCCAATCGTGACATTAGAGTCGTGGGCACCGAAAATGTTGACAATCTGTTCCAAATTGTCCTTGGGAAGCATGGCATACAAGTATAACTCATTAGGTTCCCCCTCGACAGTGATACTAATACTCTCGATCTTAGAGTTGTAGAAAAATTCGTTGAAACCGGCATAGGGCTTAACTTTCCCGGGATAAATGAAGAGTAGCAACACACCCTTCAAGGACCTGGCAGGAGTGTCAATCTGGAGGTTGTATGAGGTATCGGCCTTCTTCATCATGACTACCTTGCTACGGAGTATGCGTTCATAGGGTAGGGCCGATCTTACATACCTTGACATCATAGCGCTTGCCGAGCCTTCATGAGTAATCTTGTCAAACTCGAGCTTGATATTGGTGATCTTGTACGTTGCATCGGCTGCCTTGGCCGCCGTAGACCCCGAGGCTGCTGTCCCTGCATCTTTGATCACGTCACCGTATGGCGCGAAATGTAGGGTAAATTGAAGGCGATCACGAAATTCCCCGGGATAGAAGGGTAAGTCTCTCGTCAGTTCAAACATTTTTCCAAGGGTATACAAAACTTATTACCATAGGCCGCAACAATCGCCTTTTCTTCATCCGTACCTACATGATCGCTGGCTTTGACTTGCAGGGCACTGATGGTCCCGTCATTGGGTTAATCCCTTCGAGAATAAGGTTGTTATCACGGTCAAACTTGGATAACCAGAAATCTCGGTACACTACCAGGATATTGTAATCCGATATATTTTGGACCTCTTTGCCGTTCGGGGTAATACGTAGGTTTTTTACCAGGCTTTTGCCTATATTGTTGACAATGGTACCCTTGGTGTTTGTTCCTGTTAGCGTCAGGTCAAATAAGAGCTTGAGACTCCCAGGAAAAATTCTGGGGCATATTGGGGATATCCACATGGAGGTCTTCGTTCTGATTAATCGTGTTTGGTATATGGCTTATCTGAACACTCTGTCTCTTACCTTTGATACCGAGGAGTTGCTTAGTTTCCGCATAGGGGTCTAGGGTCTTTCCGAATATGCTCATGTTTTACTATATATAGGGAAATCTTCTAATAAATGGCTGATAATCCAGTATTTGATCATGAGGATGATATCAGTAGGGATGATAAGGGTGATAAAGAAGATACTCAATCGACGCAGCAACTCCCTGGAACGGGGACTTCCAGTATATGAACCAGATCTTGTGGAGGAGGAGGAGGATAAGGGTTGTGGGAAGGATGATAAACCAGCGTACCATCAACAACTTCCTGGAACGCCGGGGACTTCAACGTCAGGAAAACAACGGCAAGGAGGTGCACTTGATTGAATGATGAAAAATAAACTAAAAAAAGAGGTAAGTGTTTTTTACATACATCTTAATAATAATTGGAACCTGGGACCTCTGGATGAAACCCGGATATATTTTAATGTGACAAATGGTAACTTCCAGCTTGAAGGGGAACAGCTTTTTTTTAAAATATAAGGTTTACAAAAGAGCATGGGACCGGGTTCCTAGCATTAAGTACATTAAAAAATAATGGCCTTACGGCTCAAGGTGTTCGAGATATGGGCTTTACCAACTATGTCGCTACGCCCAACAAAATGCAAGCGGTCCGGAACCTCGCGCTAGAGGTTGATTATATGGTTAATAATGAGGATCCGGGCGAGATCATTCAGATGAAAACTATAGATAATATCAGGAGGGCTGTACATGATGCAGAAACCCTTACAGAAGAGACTTCATTCTCCAAATTCACATAACACGAATTAATTGACCTTGAACTTCAAACCTATCAGGGTAATATTAAAGGACTAACAAGTAAGATAATTTCGTATGACAGCGAGATTAATAATGCAGAAGACAGTCTGAAACAGCTCAAGGATCAGGAAGATGGGGCATATGATGCGCAGGTTCATGTATGAGGGTAGCATGTATACGCTGGGCATGACCGCAATGTTTGCTGGAGTTCTGGCATACTGCGACACCTTTTGAAATTCTGTAATGTCATGCCCTACATTCTCTTGGCGCTGTACCATGGCCTCGAACTTTTGTAACAAAATTTGCCTTGCTGTATAGTTGTCTGCACCGGAAGGATGCTTTGGCCCCTTCTTGAGACCCTAGCACGTAAACCCGGATACTCTCAGATAGCTTGGTTAGACCCTCCGACGTTAGGCCTTGGCTTGTGGGGATGATGAATTTGGCCCAGTCACCGTTAACTTGTGGCCAACATCTCCCGTTTGTCAGGGAGGACATGACAGCTTTGAATTTGTAGAGGCCATTAGCGTCCGCGCCATACTCGCGACATACTTGGGCGTATCCCAATGTGGAATAGGGATTTTTGTACTGAGAAAACCCATCATTGTAAGGCATGGGTACCTTCATTCTTGCCAGAATACGACGCATGTGGTAGTACACGTGAAATTTAAAGATCGAGTTGACAAGGGGTACAGAACCTGTCAGATGTTTGGAAGAGATGCCTAATGCTGTAGTTGCGCAATGGGTGGCGAAATTCACCTTGATATTCCAGTAGTCTAACGCCTGTCCTGCCCAACCCACTCTAACAGGGTCATTTAGCAGATTGGTGGGAACAGAGATGGCATACTTGCTGAACTCAGGAAAGGCTACCTCAATATGCGAGTCTGTACTGACGTACAGGCCCTGGTGCTCCAAATTTGTAATACTAAGTGCCCATCCTCCTCTGTTACTTTTGTACTTTGCCTTAGGGTTATACGAATATATGTTCATCTTTCTTAAAACAAAGGATGAAACAACTGTATATCAATGATATTGAGAAGCCTACTATATTTGAGGACTACCTGGGACAGGACACGAGAATTGCATTGAAATCCATCAGTATTAGACCTGCGTGGCTTAACCTGTATAGTAATAACGACTTCGCTATTCGTAAGGTGGGGCCTGATCAGAGGGTGACTCGGATCCAGATTAACAACGGTTTGTACAGAATAGAGGATATGGCGACTATTGTCAACAGCCAGGCGGAAGACAAGATTAACCTTTTTGTCTTGAAAAATGGACTCTGTAGGCTCCGTGTCAGCGATGGCTATACGGTGGTGATTAACGGACCCCTACAAGAGCTAATGGGCCTACCCTACGATCCCGCAAAAAAGTACTACACGAGCGGTGACCACGATGCCTATTATAGGACCTATGTGTACCATAGGTTGAGACTCGTTTGTCCGCAGTTGGATGAGGACGACTGCCTGCTTGATGGCAAAAAGTCTAAAATTCTAGCCCTGCTTCCCACCAAGGAGCTAAACGCCTGGGGGGACATGCTGACCTGGAGTTTTGAAACCCCTGTTTACCTTTCACTGAAGGGTTCAACCGATCGTCTAGAGTTCATGTTAACAGACGTCTATCACCATGAGAAGAACGTCACGTTCACTGGCCTCACGATGCAAATCCTAATAGAATAAATGAGCGATATAGCTAGGGTGTACCCAAATTTGCCGAGTGCACCTGCGCAAAGCGCCGATATGCAGGATGAAGGACAGGTCCTTAGGCTTAAAAAGAAATAGAGCAATATCTAGGGGATGAGATTAAGGAGCGGAACAGACTCGCGAAAAGATTCAAAATGCATAACACGTGGGTACGATTCTGTCATCATGGTTTGCTTGGCATAGGCGTTATCACGTCGGGGCTTGGAATAGGGGCCATTGCCTGGGGTATGGGAGTTTCTTCAAAAAAGCTCCGTGTCAAATCCAAGAAACATGGATGTATAAGGTTACTCGCAGAAGCGAAATTGAACTCTATTGTTGATCTCATCTCAAAGGCAATGGAGAATGGTGTAATCAGTTACTATGAGTACAGCCTGATCTCTCGAGAGAAGGAAAAGTATATGCTATTGAAGGAACAGATACGGCAGCGGTTTAATAGGATCGTGAATAGCATCAACGAACAAGAGCGTGCCCATCTCGTTGTGAAAGGCCGAGAGAAGGGAAGGCAAGAGGGAAAAGATGAAATTTTATAAAAACTACAAACTGTACAGTATGCAAGGACTATGTAGACACACCTCCTGTTTACAGCCCTTAATTTAGTATATTTTATAGGTCTTGCATGGCCTATAAAATATATGTTTTTTTAATCCTCGCCCGGCAACCATTCTTTCTTATACCGGCATTCTGTGATGTTTACCTGAGAGTAGTAGTTTTTACCTTGCACATACACTGATGAAATAGCTAGGATGGCACTGGCTTGGCCGGACTCATCATAGGGTACTGGCATACCGTAGAATTTAGTGGTACTTGCGTCCTTGTAGTATTTGAGTTTAGCGTTCACATAACGGTCTTTTTTCACAGGCTCTGTCGTCAATTGCTCAGATATCAACTCTTCAATTTTGGACCAGATTTGGTGATACTTCTCAAACCAATCGGGATACTCTTCGAAATCAAGACTCATTGCTGGTACCGCATTGGCGTTGTACCGGGTGACTCCATGCGGGGACCAGATTTTAGGTGTTTTTACCCCGATGGCTACCACTAATTCCCGTGTATGGTATTCTACTATATACCGTTGATCGTTACCACCATTAGCAGGAATGGGATCCGACACTGTCAGGTAGTCCGCGTTGATATCGTTTATATCTGTAAATGTAGTAGCAAACGAGTAGAATAATTTAGGCTTGACAAGCTCATTTTCAAATTGCAGCATCTTGTTTATTGTATATTTCTAACGACTTCAGAGAATTGCATGTCATTGTACATGCGCAGCCGCCCCCATTATACGTTATATATTCATGATGACAGTACCAACACAACATTTCACCGCTTACCACAAACCTACGTCCGCAGGTGCACCTGTCGTTCGAGTACCCTTTCACAGTCGTTACAATGCTCCATTTACTCTATAGTCTTCAAGACGATCATCTAGGGCTTGAATCTTCCGTTCATTCTCCTTCTCCCTCTCCGATTCTTGTACTAATGCCATGGCCATGAGGGGTAGGGAGATGCCGATACCAGCCATAAAGGTCATCAATGTTGCAGTTCCGAAGATTTCGAATTTTGATTGACAGTTGACGCACATTTATTAGTATTATCTTACAACCATGTTGTAAGATGACTTATTTCACATGTTGTCGCGCATGTCTCGTTACACATATTTGAGCACCGTGGGATCATTTTCAATGGCCTAGATTGCATGTCTTGCGTTTTGAACCGATCCGGCACATATTCGAGCATAAGGGGATCCTTTTCAACAGCTTTGTTGCACATATCCTGCGTCCTGAGCCGGTCCAGTATATACCTCAGCATAAAGGGATATTTTTCAACAGCCCTGTTACACATGTCTTGCGCCCTGAATCGATCCGGCACATACTTGAATAGATGTGGATGTTTTTCAACAACTTTGTTACACTTGTCCTGCGTCTTGAACTTGTTGGGGACATGATCGAGCACCCAGGGTTGCTTTTCAACAGCCTTATTGCACATGTCTTGCGTTTTGAAACAACCCATTTATTATAGTATTTCAACAAAGTCCGAAGATTGCTGAGATTTACTGCGCATGCGTTGATTTTTAGGGAATTTCCCTACTCATTTTTTGCATGTTGAGGACTTACCTTTAATATGCGTAGAGTTTAAAGAATTGTGCTAGAAATTTAGGACTCCTATTTGTATGATTTTTGATGACGTCACTTCATTGCACTGATTATTAGGGATATATCCCTGAATTCCTTAGCTCAACATGGTATGGTGCTGGATGGTACTGGATTTGTTGTGACGTCACTGTGTGCGCGCACGCAACTGTGCCAGAAGGAACATTTTATATTTTCTACTACAAGGATACAATCACGATTAAATTCCATGGCATGACGGTACCCTACGATGAACTCTGCCAAGTCAGTGCTATCCTAGCTATTTCATCTCTGTATATGCAAGACAAAAACTACTACCCTCAACTACATGTTGTGGAATGTCGATATATTGACTTCAAAAAAGAATGGTTGCTGAGTGAGGATTAAAAAACCATATATTTTGTAGGTCTTGTGTGGCCTATAAAATATATATATATATAATTAAGGGCTGCAAATACTGTACAGACTGAAGTTTTTTTTAAATCTCACCTTTTCCCTCTTGTCTTCCCTTAGCAACTAGCTGAGGACGCTCTTGTGCATTGATGCTGTCTACAATACGGTTAAAACGTTGCCTCATCTGTTCCTTCAATAGCATATATTTTTGCTTCTCCTGTCTGATCAGACGATACTCGTATTCGTCAATCACCCCATGTTCTACAGCCTTCAAGATGAGATCGACAATGGAATTCAATTTACTTTCCGCGAGTAGCCTAATACCCTCATGTTTTTTACTCTTAACCCCAAGCCTTTTTGAAGCGTTTCTAAGACCGGCCTGCGCTATACCTACAGCTATTGTGATACCGGCCATGGCAATACAGAGAGGAGCCCCCAAATCTGTGACTAACGCCCCGATCCCAAAGAACCGAGGTAATGATGCTAATACTCAGCAGCCCATTATCACAGAAGCGTACCTACGTGCCGTGCATTTTAAACTTCTTGGCAAGCCTGTCCCGCTCCTTTATCTCATCTCACAGATACTGTTCCATTTCTTCAATTTTTTGGAGTCTGTAGACCTGACTTTCCTCCGGCATGTCGGGGCTTTGTGCAGGTGCACTTGGCAGATTCGGATAAAACTTAGTCACATCATTCATTTATTCTATCAGTAAAAACATAAGGATGCCAATAAAAGAAACATTTTTGTCATGATGATATTCGTCTGTAAGCATGAACTCGAGACTGTCGAACCCTTCAAAGGAAGCTAGATCAGAGTGTCAAAACTCCAGGTCAGCGTTTAGCTCCTTGGTGGGAAGCAAGGCCAGAATTTTTGACTTTTTTCATCCAGCAGGCAGTCGTCTTCATGCAACTGAGAGCAAACGAGTCTCAATCTTTGGTAAACTTCGGTCCTGTAGAATGCATCATAGTCACCGCTCGTGTAGTACGTTTTCGCGGGATCGTATGGTAGTCAAAAGCTCTTGCAATGGTCTTTTAATAACCACTGTGTTCCCGTCACTGACCCGTCACTGACACGGAGCATGCCGAGTCCATTCTCTGCCTGACTGTTGACGATGGTCGCCAGATCCTCTATCTTGTACAGACCGTTCATAATGGCGATCCGCGTCACCCTCTGATCAGGCCCTGCCTTACGGATTGTAAAGTCGTTGCTACTATAAATGTTCAGCCATGTAGGTCGAATACTGATGGATTTAAGAGCTATCCTCGTATCCTGTCTCAGGTAGTCTTTAAATATCGTAGGTTTGTCAATGTTTGTGATATACAGTTGCTTCATCCTTTCTTTTAAGAAAAGATGAAGCAACTGTATTCATACAACCCCAAGGCAAAGTACAAATCCAACAGGGGAGAATGGCCACCTGGTATTACAAACCTTGAGCGTCTGGATATGTACGTGTCTACAGAATCACACATTTCTGTGGTATTCCCCGAGTTTACCAAATATGTCATAAAAGTCCCTACAAATCTGCTAAATGACCCTGTCAGAGTAGGATGGACAGGACAAACGTTGGACTATTGGAATATCCAGGTAAATTTTGCCACCCATTGCCCAACCACTGCCTTGGGCATCTCCGCTAGACATCTGACAGGGTCAGTACCCCTTGTCAACTCAATCTTCAAATTTCACGTCTATTACCACATGCGCCGCATCCTTAACAGCATGAAAGTACCCATGCCGTATGACGATGGTTTACCCAATACAAAAATCCCTACTCAACCTCTGGCTACTCACAGGTTGTCGCGAATACGGTGCAGATCCCAATAGTCTATACAAATTCAAAGCAGTCATGTCGTCACTCACCAACAGCTGTTGGTGGCCACAAGTTGATGGTTACTATGCAAAGTTCATTATCCCCACAAGTCAGGGTCTGACGTCGGAAGGTCTGACAAAAATGAGTGAAAGTATCCGGGTTTACGTGGTCTTTTGCTGGGGTCGCAGGCAGGAGCCAAGGCATCTTCAATCGGGGCTGGGGCTGACAACTACACAGCAAGGCAAATTCTGTTACAAAGATTTGAAGCCATGGTGAGGAGGGAAGAGAATGTAGGGCATGACATCACGGAATTTCAGAACGGGTTTTGATATTTGCCAGGACCCAAGCGTGTACATGCTGCCTTCTGATATGAACCTGCGTATTAGTAGGATTGAGGGGTATAAGAACAACATCCTCATAGCACCTGCCAACGCAAGCGTCGGGGTTCAGGTTGACGTGAATAATAAGCCTATTGTGAAGCATACAGAGAGGGCTATCAAACCACCCCCTAGGCATACCGAGCACACCATCAGACATGTGGTAACTATCAAATCACCACCTAAGCATACTATTAAACCACCTCTTATACCTCCTATACATACTATACCTCGTATACAGGCTATACAGGCTATACCACCTACACCCCCTAAGCCTACTACACCTCCTAAGCATGTCACGCCTTTTATACATACTCCTGAACAACCTCTACAGGGGGACCGACATGAGGATACCAAGACCGTATGATCACGACGGGGGTAGGGCTTATCATTGCGTACATATGGCTCAAATAGTAGATCATGATTTTTTCATCCCTCCAGCGTACACCACGACAAACCCAACGGCAGCAGCGATTGCCATGTACAAGTGCCTGGCCGCATACTCCACGATGGTTGCCGCTACCATCAGAAAGAATGAGACAACCGTACCAATAATACCAGGTAGGACAGCACCTGCTTTGCCTGCTAGGTATTTGAGGAATTTCCACAATCTTTCAAGTTGCTTCTCTACAAACACTTTTCCTGCACCTGCAGCGGCACTTTCTCCTGCACCCGCTGCGGCACTTCCTCCCGTAACGGAAAGCACGATAGTTCTTATCAGTAGACCAACACAAGAGACGATGCTGGCTATAGTTATACCCTGCTCCCTGAAGAGGATTTTAAGCTTCTTGAGCAGGGATGTATTATCTTCGGCGATTTTCAAAAACGTATCCTTGATGTGTCTCAGCTGGGGGCAATGTCGGATGATAGTATTCCATGTTTTTCCTTTATGGACCTTTTTTTCCCTCTAATTTTTAATTTTCTCCCTGACCTTCGCTATATTCCTGTCCAGGCTAGCTCGTTGTTCCTCGTCCTTCCCAGTCTTCTCCTCCTCGAGTTCTTTCACCTTCCCCTCCGCCTTATTAATCTCGCTTTCGTAAAGAAGTATCTTGTTTTCCAAGCTTTTCAAGTTGCCCTTTAATGTCTAAAGTTCTAGGTCAAGCCCCCTTCTTTCACGTTCGGTGATGCCTTCATCGGTCCCCCTAAGCTCAGTTTAATGTAAAAGGGTATATGCATCATTCAGAGCATCTTCAATCTGTATGATAACATCCATCTTAATATATTCACCCTTTCCTCTCCTTCTCTTCATCTTTCTTCACAATGGCATCAATCTCTAACGCAACTTTCTGGGCCATTTCTTTACCACCTTTGTTGGGTGTTTGATAGTCATCAAAACCAATAGCCTTCATACGCGTACTACCTAACAACTTCTGGAGCTGTCCAACAGTTTTTAATGTACCATTTTGATTAGTAATCACTTTCTGAGGTAAGATTTCTTTCCCTATCATAATTTTTTAACGATAAGTTTGTTCTCCTCCTCCATTCTAAACCTGTCATAGCCCGGTATGCAAGATTAGCGCTACCCTACAAAAGAATACTCAGGAGCAAGGTAGTAACCATAAAAAAACAGGACACGAGTTATGACCTTCAAATAGACACCCCTGCGAAGACTTTGAAAAGCGTCTTGCTATTCTTTACAGACCCTGCAAAAGTGAAGGCCTATTCGGGCATTAGCGAGGTCTTTTACAACCCCAAGATTGAGAAGATCAGCGTCACGGTGGAAGGTGAGCCGAATGAGCTCTATTCACACGCCATGCTCCCCAAAGACCATTTGGAGCAGATCGTCAACATTTTCGGTAGTCACGACTCTAACGTGATCATTGGCCAGTTCTTCAATGAACGGTACGCCCTATTTATTGATTTCCGAGCCTCTCCTGATGATACTCTTCACGGTTCCGGAAGGCCTCTAAAACGTCTAAGTGATAGGATAACGTTGCACATGACAAAAAAAGCCGACGGCACCGGGGATTTGAGATGCTACGTCTATTTGATGATGGACTCGCAGCTGAACATCCTAGACGGGCGTTATCATAGTGTTGAGTACTAATAAATGACAACAATCGCTCTTATTGTTGCAGGCGCTGTTATCAATGCCCTGGCATTCAGTGGTACGAACTTTCTATTTAGTAAACTTGCGGGACACGGAGAAGCGGAGCACAAGAGGCATGACGAGGCCATGGAAAAACTTCAGAGCGCCTAGGCACTGTGGGTTCGGGACAGGCAAGACAAGCTGGACTGGTTCAATAAACAGCGTAAATTACAACTACAGGCCGGGAAGAGTTTTCGGTAGCTGGACGACGATATGTACAAGTACTATATTGCATCAAATAATAAGGTCCCGAGATCGTCGGATTACTATACACCCTCCAAGAAACAACAAGACGGTGAATTGACATCCATTGTTGGATCATTGTCTCTGCTAGGATTTGTGCCCTACAAGTATTTGTGAGGACGTTTTTTACATGTATAATAAACATGTCAAAAGTACCACATATCGTTACAGAAGAAGAGATGAAATAATAAGGTCAAATTTACTATGCCCCCGAACATCTGTGGACGGGACGAAAAGCTATCAAGTTGCTCGCCGCAGAAAGTAGTCTTTCAAAAAAGAAGGTCACTTACTGGTTCTCTAGGCAAGTCTTGTGACTACGACATATCAAAGGTCCAAAACGTATCGATCACCCCCACTTCACCATTACAAGACCATATGAGATGCATCAGTTTGATCTACTGTACATGCCCCACGATAGGGTACATAATAGCACCTACAAGTACATCCTGACAGGCATTGATGTAGCCTTGAGATATATGGTAGCGAGACCTCTGCGTACCAAAAAAGCCAGTGAAGTCGCCGGCATGATCAGGGACATTTACAAGGCAGGACTTTTACGATATCCCAAGATTTTTCAGTGTGAGAATGGTTCTGAAATTAAGTCAAATGTAACTAAGCTGCTGCAGGACAAGGGGGTAGAGATTAAACGGGCTACCACCAGATATCACCATACTCTCACGTCCTTTGTAGAGAGCTATAACAAGGTACTTGCTGAACGACTCTTTAAACCTCAAGATGCACAAGAGCTGGTCTCCGAGAAAATTACCAGTATTTGGGTGAAAAATTTGTATGCTATCGTGAAAAGTCTCAACAATACCAAGACTACCATGATTGCCACGAAGCCCAACAAGTTGATAAAACTCAACGATGTACCGCTCGCGAAAAGCGAAGAATATCCCGAAGAAGAATCCCTGAGGATGGTTTGTACCTCTATCTGCTACAACCAGGAGAGGGGCACGGTGATTCGAAAAGACGCGCCACCGACGCCTTTTGGAGCAGGCAAATGTATAGGTTGGACAAAATAGTAGCGGGTAGCCGTGTTTTGTACTATTTGAAAGACGGTCCTGATCGTAGCTTCGTCTTGGAGGAATTGATGCTTATTCCCGAGGATGTTCAGGTACCTCCGGACGGTGTTAAAGAGTGGTAGACCCCCTAACTTTTGCCTATTATTTTTACTACTTAAAGGAGTAGTAAAAATTAGTGTCTTCCTAGTCCTCTAGTGCCGGAAAACCCAAGTCATACAGGTCGTCTTGAGTAAAGTCTTTAAGTCCAAAGTGACACATGCAACGCTCAACATGTCCATCTTCTTCAAACCTATTAAAGGCGTGCATGCTGTTGGGATTCTCAATAACGACGATCTCTTCAGATTTTGGGTAGTTGTTTTTGAACCATCTCCTTTTGGCGGGAAAAATACGTCTTTGAACACGCGCACAGTAATACGGAAGATGATGATACTCATCGTCATCCTGTGAGGTATTTTTTCTGTATATCATGATCATATTGTCCTTTCCAGGATCCTGGCACCTGGTACATACCGTTCCTGAAGTGTTTCCACTTGTTGCTGGAGCTTATCAATCTCATCTCCCAGCAGCATGAGCTGTTTGTCCCTGTCGTCTAGATCGTTCTCGAGGATGGCGATGTCAATATTCCTGTCCTCGAGGGCTCGAGGATGCTCTTTAATTATATCTTGTAATTTTTGGACACCTGCCCTGGCCAGCCATCTTATGACCCCTACAGCTTTTGGTTTCCTGGAACGACGAACAATCTCCAGCGCACCGTCAAGTGTGACGAATACATCATGCTGGTTTTTCCCTCCTCCTCTCGTACGTGATCGGGGGCCTATGCGTGGGTCCCATTGGACCTTACTATTTCGGCCCTGGTAGATAGGAATGTTGAAGGTATCACCATATTTTTAATCTTTTCAATACCAAGAAAACGTCCAGGATCAGCGCGTTTAAACATAGGTTGATCCTGGTTGTTAGACAGGGTCTCGATAGCTCCTGCATTGAACATAACTTGCGACGACATTTTCTAATATACCAATGTAAGCCAGAGGTTTTCACCGTGGTCACTCGAGAACCTTCCAGGTCCTAGGATGCTCCAATCTCACATATAGGCATGCATGTTTGGATTTTTTCAGATCAGCCTTGATATCATCCCAGTCGGGTATCAAATTCGTCTCTTCATTAATCGTCCTCATATCTGAACGTTCGTGGTGGTACCATAGGAATAGCTGTTTTTCTGCCTCCGTACACTCTTGGGTAGGGCTGTATACAACTGCGTGAGTAGCCCACAAGCTGTGCTTCGTACGTCTACCTGAAATAGCCAATTCAAGTAGGGATTGTCGCCGCTTATCGAGGCTCTCATCGACTATCATATCGTCGACTATGAAGAGGCTCTCCTCACCTGCCAGTAACGACGACAAATTCGCTATCCATTTAAACAGATGGTTCTTGGGGTCTATCAGGAAGACATATTCGTCCTTTCAGAGTGAGGCTCTCTCAAGATAGGTAGTATTCCACCGTATAGTCGGGCACAGTTTCACTATATTATGATAGTGTCCCCTATACTCCTGTTCGAGCAGTTCCAAAACACGTTGCGTCTGGCCAAAAATTGTCGGGCCAGTAAAGATTGCTGTATGGGAGTCTTTTACTATATTTCACATTTATTGATAGCTCCATTTCCTGTTATCAATTCTCGGGTCTAGGGCGGCGCAGCTGGAACAGATCCATACACCCCCATGGTTACTAACAAGAGATCCCGGCAGGCAGGGCAGAGCTTGGTATTTCGTGTATGATATTCGAGGGGTAGGGGATAAAACGATAGCTTACCCTCCAGGAAACGCAGTACCTTGCGGTACCTCTTAACAAGCCACCCTTTTTCCTGGCTGATGGGGCAAGGCTCGGAGGTTGCTACGATGAGTTCGGCGTACTGGGCTGTAATATCATATGTGAACAGGGTGTAAAGAAACATGTAATTTCCATCCTGTTGAAACCCTCTAATTTCCCTGTCAATAGTAAGAGTGCAACTTTTCGTTCGACTATTTCCCCTGATCTTAAAATTGTCCAGGGAAAGCAGGTGTCTGCACTTCGAACATGTCTTTTCCATTTAGTCTATTCCTGGAATCGCCCTCGAATGTTGGTGTAATACCCTAGCAACCTCGGCAAGCGTCGGATACCTGCCAGTTTCTTGATATTTATAGGGTACCTTGTTATGAATATGCAAGAACTCATAATTTTCCCAGTCCATCCCATTTGAAACTGGGCTTCAATATGAGCTCGCAGTATAGCCATGACCTCCTTGTTTTCATGTAGAGGCCGGTTGCCAGGGCGATTAGTAAGATGACCATGCAATCCTTACGCTGGTGCCTTTGCATTTAATGAGGCAAATCCCCCCTTACAGTCTTTACAATGGTATCTACGCCTTTGATGTGGGCACTTTAAGCGTTTCCTTGAAGCCTTGCTAGCGGTGAGGCCGGTGATGCATTGCACAAGTATTCGACCATTACGTTTGACCCTGAAATGGTTCAACGGAAGATAGCGTTTACATTTTGAACAGCTCTTGGCCTCCTCCATTTCTATTTGTCTCTATTACAAATAGAAATTTTACTATAGGTCTATTTTGGTTTGGGGACTATTTCGAGACATATCGGTTGCCTTTTGACATGTTTTCACTAGCCCGCATGGGTACTACTGCTAGCAACATCAGCAAGCATCGGAGCATCGCCATTTTCTCTATATTTAATTGGTACTTTATGATCAATGTGCCACTCTCCGTAATTGTCCCAGATCATACCCTCAACAAACTGAGCTTCAATATAGACCTGCAACGTAGCCATATTGCAACCTAGATACTGCACATTGATCTTATCTGTTGATGGTTGCAGACGCTCCCACCCCCACATTTTTTACACCTTGATTTTGGTCTTTCATGCTCGCAGGCCTGACTTCCTCCACAGTCTTTGGAGTGAGACCTCTGCTTTTCACAAATCTGACTGCCCCCGCAGTTCCTACATTGAAATCTTATCCTATCATGCCTGCAGAAGTCTCCACCTCCGCAGTTCCTACAGTGGTATATTTGCCTTTTGTGGTGGCAGATGCTTCCACCCCCACAGTCCTTGCATTGGGATCTTTGCCTTTGATGCTGGCAAATCTGACTTCCCTTGCATTCCTTGCAGCGATACTTTAATTTCTCATGAGGGCAAATCTTTACACTCTTTACACAGTCCCCTCCGCCTTTCATGTTTGTAAATCCCAATTCCTCCACAGTCCTTACGTTTGGATCTCCGCCTTTGATGGGGGCACCTATTGCGTTTCTTTTTATCGAGGCATTTGATGCACATTTTTGTTTGACCATTCCCAATGATCCTAAAGTTGTCCAAAGAAAAATAGTGTTTACATCTCGAGCATTTCTTAGCCTCCTCCATGTTGATTTCTATTTGTCTCTACGTCTTCATCTTAGCCCCAGGCCTAGAAACTGCCTTTTTTGTACCAAGGGCTATCAGGATTGTGTACGATACTACCCTGACGGACTCCCATAAAGAATCAATAACCTGGGTTTTTTTTGGGCTAATGTTTGCGTGAGGTGTTGCCATTTATATTATAGCATTTTGAAAATTTCAATCTAAGGTTGAGCTTTGGTCTTTTGAGGTTCGGTGGTGGGATTGTGAGTTTCTCCGTCATTTTTGCTTTTAACAAACTTCCACCACACCACCACCCCTATCCCCAATACGGCAAGCGTGCCGACGCTATACATGTAGATGTTGTCTATTGACTTATGAGGACCTGTGACAGGTTCTTGATCACTTGGTGACGAACCTTTGCCTACGTTCTTCTGTAACTCGGCCTTGTTGTTTCTGTTCCATTCGGCAAGTCTCTCACCTGCAGCAACACGACCCTCGTTCTTCTTGGTTAAGACTTGGTTAGTAAACTCCTCACTCATTTGTTATAAGCCACTACACACGCTGCTCATCTTTGTTTCCTTTGGTCTCCTCCGCCTCATCCTCTTTTTTTCTACTCATATGCCGCGCAGTGTGTCCTGCTACTAAGACGGGTGCCAGACACCTCCCAATGGTACAGTAGACAAGGATCCCGAGGTTTGGTGATTTTTATTTTGGAATAAGACTTGACTTTTGTATATATCAATGCCCTCCTCCAAGCATCGCCTATAGTCATCGAATGTTATAGTCTTCTTCGTAACACATCTCTTTACGCCCTTCGCTTTCCGATCACCGCCCTCTTTTGTGAGGCTCTCGTAGGCATAGAGCTTTGATCTCAGGGTGATGATAACCTTCCCCGCAAGCTCGTCCCTCATTAGACCCACGACTTTCTTGTTTTTCCCTATAGGAAGAGGCCTATTATTATCTGGATTATAGGCACTCGTATCGAAGCGGTCCTCAACGTCTTGTGCAATGTCGCGATAAAAGTCTTCCGTTCGAATATGGTAAACGAAGCTGTCTGTGTCCATGTAGCAAAGCTGCAGCTTGCTACCATATTTGGGCTGCATATACTGGTAGTGGAACTTGTACATCACCATTTTTGACATATCCCGGATCGCCTGTCCCATGTACACCAGTTTGTTCATCTTTACCTCCGTCTTGCCCATTTCTGCTCCTAGGAGGTGCTTACTGAACCGCCTTCCACCCTTGAAATTCGGCTTCATGACGAGCTTCATTACTTGTCCTCGTTGGTGACCAGCTAAATGTTGCTGTGGTGCCTAATGTTCTCCATCGTTTTACCGAACACCGGGAGGTTCATGAGCTTGTAGAAGTCCTTCTCAAACTCGTTCTTCGCATTTTTTCTTAGCCTCGTGTTGTGATCAATGTACCCTTTAAGCCATGCCTTCTGGTTAAACTGAATAATTCCGTGCACCTTCTTCAGCTCAAGACCGTGTTTTATAGCCTCATTTAGAGCTCTAATATGTACCACGTATCCACGCTTGTTTTTTAAATTAGGTACCAGTTTTTCGACTTTGTTGATCCTCATACGTTCAGGTAGAAATGGTAACTCGTTATATGTATCGTGTAGCCTCTCGGGGTAGTCTATATTAACCTCTAGATGTACCCTTGTTTATTGTCTATAAGGAGTTTCACGATTCGCTTTTCGGTAAAGGCCTCGGTACTTGACACCCATTTGAAGCCATCTGTTGGTAGGTCTTGTTGCATGGCCCATCCGTACAGGTTGTTAGCATCCAAATACTGTAGGTAGGAGGATTCAACCTCTAGATCGTACTGATCTCCCATATACTTGTTGTTAGCCCTCGCATACCAGTGTACAGCCTGGGTTATACCTCCTCTTATACCCTTCTCGAACATCAGGAGCATGTTGGGATCCGTAAGAAACTCTAGCCTAATTCCGGTAAACTTGAGTGCCGCCTTCCATGCCAGACCGGGTGCGGAGTAGAAATTGGCAGGGTCAACCTTGGAATTTGTTAGACATACACCCCGAAACGTTTCAAAAACGTCGGCCAATAGCAGGACGTCCGTGGTGAGGTACACATCATGATAGTCGCCCATGGTAACCTCATCACCCTCTGGAGTAATACAATACCATACCTTTTTCGCATATTAATAGTCTTCATCAGTAATCCCATTCATGTTCAGCTTGCTGTGAAATAGCTCCTTGGGAGGTAGCTCCGACTCTTCGAATCGCTGCCAATCATCCATGTACTCGTACGGATAGACACCTGTTCTGCGCATGAGTTGAAACGTTTCGTCCTCATTGAAAAACCAGCGGAGATTTTCACACTGTTCATCGTTGAGGTTGCTTGCCAATTTGTCAAGGCTTTATGGCATGAATCGACAACTATCAATAAATCTAATCTCGATTTTCTTATACATTTCACCATGGCCATACCCCATATCTGCAAGTGGCACCTTGATTTTAGCATTGAAGCTGATGTACTTTTCGGTATTTTCAGTTATATAACCAATGTCCTGGGTGTTGTATTTTTCCCCCAATTCCCGTATGAAAAGATGGGCATCATACCCGGAGAGATTATGAAATATAACAGGTATATGGCTAAGTATCTTATATTTGAGGTTACAATTATTATGCGCCGCGCCCTTATACAGCCACGTGTAATGACAATGGTCCCTAACTTCGCGGTTATTCACGTCGTTAAACGGCTTCATGCAGATGTGGCATTCCGTGGCCTCGTTATGTTCCCTTTTTAACACCTCTGTCAGTTCCACCATGGGTTGTTGTGGGTAGGTGTTATATAACCGCTTAACCTCATCCTCCAGGTGGTTAACGAACTTTGTGACACAGTCCTGACGTCTGTATACTATTAGGGGATCTGGTACATCCCCAAAGCCAAATGTGCTTTATGTACACCATCCAGATGGTACATGTTTGCTCAGCCTTTTCGTCTTCATGCCTCTCGCATCTTCTACTGGGATAAGCAGGCTCTCAAAGTCTGCATATATAGCAAAGGGTACCTTGAATTGTATCTGACCATCCCTATATGGCAACAATTTCTCAGCCTCTTTTGAGATCGTAATTTTAACCGCCTCGTGGTCCCTGCAGTAGCCATAATGCTTATACCGCGATTCAACCGTAGGAAAAGCCTGCAAGCAGTTCAGGCAGAAGTGCATCGCATTTCTATTTTTCGATGTCTCCTTGCCTGGAAGTCGCGATAGGCTCTTGACGGCCGTGTAGTGGGTCTTTCTGTCATCGGTGATAAGCAACAGGTTCACCTGCTTGCTACGCCTAATGTTGTGCTCTGATCGTCGCAGGACTCTGATCCTCTTTCTCATTACGTACAAGACGTTTACCGCGATATCCGTGTTATTCTTTTCAAACTTGGATATATCCTTGATAGTTGTTGGGAACTCTATAACCTCCCAATTGTAGAGGTCTACGTAGCGATGCATCTAAGATATTCGATTCGGGCTCCTTCCGATCTCTACATAGTGTAGGGATGCTATAACGCCCTACTTGAAACACTCCTCATCCTCATTCACTGGGTTGATGATTGCCTTCTTTGAGACTATTCATTCAGGTTGTTCTATATACGATGAATGCCTTGTTAGTTGTAGCTTATGGAAATGTACATCAAGGTGTAGAGTTCGACCAATGGTGAATCCGCTTTGAGGTAGTGTCGGATGTTCCACGTGTGTCTTGATTTGAGCAAACATCCTATCCAGCATGTCGTCTGCGTCGCTACCTTGGAAGATTGCTGTCATATTACTATTGAAGGCCTTGTTCACCTTAATATACTCATCATTAGCCTCCCTCGAGTTTGGTAGCGTCTTCTTATTCCACATGATTCATAGAGAAATCGCTACCTTTGCAGATCCCATTTCCTCTACCTGTTCTTCATTCAGGGTTTTCATGTTGGGTATACCAGAAATGCGGAAACTTTTAAATGTTTTGTGTAACGCATGCTTATGTTCCTGAGGTGTGAGGTGTCCCGGTTGATCATATAGTTTTTGAATATCCTCGATGTACTCTTCTTCAGCCTCCTGTTCAACCTCAGTGTGAAGTGTAGGTTTCGCTTTAGCTGTCCCATTATAGAGATTTATCACATTACGCTTGAAGGCTGCATAGGTTTTCTTGACTCCCTCTTTTATAGGCTTGGGAACGGCGTCCACCAGCCAATTGTACTATCCACTCATCTTATCCCCTGCAACAGAACGATTTTTTGACAGTTCCTGTCTCTCGAAGAGGTCCATATCGGATGGCGGTAATAGCCAGTTGTGCCATTCCCTAATTTTACCTCCTATAGTTGGACGATTTTTAAAAGCTCCTGTTTCTCGAAAAGGTCCATGGCCTCCTGTGTTATAGGTCTGACTGGTCTCTGTGGTACGTCCTCTAATAAAGAAACCAATTCGGCCTTGCGTAGCCTGTAATACCCGGTTAAACCACGACCTTTTGCAATATCTCGTAATTCTTTCACGGTGTGTGTGTCATTCTTTATTGTATAGATTTTTCATTCTGAGATGATTTCATTTTGCTCAATACTAACACAGTTCACATCTTTACTGCGCAAGCGTTGATTTTTGATGATTATTAGCGGATATGCAAGGGAATTTACCTCTAGGTGTGCTACAACTGTTTATATTAATTTGCAGCATACTAGGACTTTACTTCGTTATGCATGACTAAGCACTGCATCATAGGGACTTGTACTGCATGATTGGGACTTGTTGGGTTTAACCATGAGTGCGCGTGTGCGCGATGTGCGCCTGTGCCGGAAAGAACATTTCTCTATCTCTGATGTATACTTTTTAGATGCTTCGGCAGTACAGAAAATATTTTGTCGATATAAGACACGCTGTCATGAGTTCCTTTTCACGAGATATTACAATGGCCACTATCAGACAGGGGTTCGTGGTCTAGAGGAGTATTGACTAACTATTACATACGGTTCATGAACTATTGGATAGGGTTTGTGATCTAGAGGAGTAATGATACATTTAAAGATCTTATTTCCCCTGAGAGAGACATAAGATGGTCGGAGATTGTTGTGGATGGGTAAAATGCTTTGACGGTGCTGTCATCAGGAATACATCACGTATGAAGGAGGCAGTGGCGCATGCAACAATCTAGGTCTCCTTGACCCGATGCTAGTTGGATCTTGAAAACCCTCAAATAAAGAAGGATGCTGAAACTTGGAGATTTGACCGTCAAGTAAAAAGCCTTATGGGTATTGACATTGTAGGGCGTTACGCGACTGTGTAACGCCGTACAATATCGAAGATGTGAATATCGAAAACCTGGTCCTAAGCGGCTCTATCCCTGCAAACAAGGGAAAGGTCGAAAGATATGTGAGTGCATATCTTGCTCGAAACAAGCTATCTCCGCTGTTGATAAAGACCCCTAAAAATATCTACTCTCAGGGTGTCCCACTTTATAGTAAGGGTTCTGCGTTAAACATGTCGTTTGATCTTGGTGACTACCCCGTGTGGTTGGCTAACTACGCTCAGACCTTGGATAAGGTAGAAGCGTTGCAAGGGTTTTTCTTTACCAAGTGTGAGAAAAGATCGGTGCATTAACCCTAAACTGAAGGAGTGGGAGGGAGAATCAGAACCAACCTCCACAAGAAAAAGGTGTCCAGGGACATTGTGAATGTACGGCAATCATCAAACTGGGGAGCGTATATAAACAGGGTGTAACTACTATGCACAGACATACTTAGACAAGTGTAAGTAGAAGGAGATCTCTATGGATGGAGCTAGGTACCTTAGCGACTCTGATGATGATGACGAGAGCTTCACTGATTTGTAGCATGGCGAAGCTTTATATGGTTGGCACCAGCCATACAAACAAAGATGTAAACTATGGTTCGGCAAGTCTCACCTACTGAAAGAACAGTCACGATGAACTGTCACAAGTGTTAACAGATCCTCATGTGCAACACCAATGGTTAGTCTTGACACCAATTTGCTTATGCTCTTGGTTCATACAAGATGTATCAATTAAATGCGAGTCATCAAGCTGAACTTAGAGTCGCTCACGACACCATTTTTGATCGCCTTGGAGATTAAATCGACGACGGAATTCAACTTTGACTCCGGAAGCAGTCTTATACTTTCATGCTTCTGAGCATTTACGAATAACCTTTTCGAAGCATTCCTTAGATCTGCTTGGGCGATTTTCATCGCTAACGTTATAATTCACATAGCAATACACAGTGGCGCGCAAAGGCCTGTTGCTTACGCACAAATCCTGCAGCCTTGGTGATGACGCTAACTCCTAGTGATCGGTGATCAAAATACCTAACCCAAGTTCCATGTATCTTGAGTTTTGTAGCGAGTGCATCACGTTCTCCTTGCGAAGGTACTGTTCGATCTCTTCGATCTTCCGTAGCCTGTATACCTGACGCTCATCCCTGTCGTCCTCAGGCGCACTCGGAGGTATTGTCGGATATAGATTCTTACTATCCACCTTTATTCTATAAGCACCTGCATCGTGATATCTATGAAAACTACATTTTTATGGGAATGGATCTTAGAATTTTTACCATCAAGAAGGCAATCGTCTTCCTAGGTAGTCGTCAAAGAGCGTAGGTTTGACTTTATCTGTGATGGAGAGTTGCCTCATCTTTCTTCAAGAAGAAAAGATGAATTTATATTTACTCGTATAATCCAAGGGCTAAGTACAAGTCGAACGCAAAGCTTAAACATCAAGATATCTACATATCGACGGGCAATGTGCACATCCTTGTCGTATTCTCTGAGTTTATGAAGTACTCTATCAAGGCTCCAACGCCTACACTCAACGATCCCGTACGACTTTCATGGCAGGGCGGACAACCGTTGGACTTCTTGCAGACTCAGTGCAATTTCGCAACACATTCTGCAACGACAACACTGGGGATATCTACAAAACATATGACCGTTCATCAACAGCATCCTTCGATTTGCATGTCTACTATCATATGCGACGTATACCTGGATGGATGAAAGTGCCCATGCCTTTGGATGATGGGTTTAGTCGGTGGAACAACCCTTATTCCACATATGGATTTGCACAAGTTTGCAGTGAGTATGGCGCTGATCCTCAGGGCACACGCTTCCAGATATGCAATCATACATTGTCTCTTGCCAAGTAAACTGACGGTTGGAATATTTTTTGTTGGGATTTTCCATTTTGAATAACATGAGCTGTCCATTTTTCAAATTTGTCGATTTTTGTTGATTTTAAAAGCCACGATAGAGCAATACGTAAAAAGTGGGATGATAATTGTCTTGTAGATTGTAAGAGCTGCTTCAATAGTGAGATCAGCTCTTATCTTTTTTAACAAATACGATCTACCCGCCGCCTTTTTATACGTAGATATGAAGTGCTCATGAAGTTTTAATTAATAGTTTCAATTTAATTCCAAGGTATTTATAAGTGTCCGTAAAAACAATCGATTGGTGCCGGTACTTTAATTCGAGCTGTTTATACTTTATTCTTTTAGTTGTCCCGAATAGCATGCACTAAGTTTTTTCTCTCCTCGTGTTTATAATTGAACCGTTTTTCTCTAACCAGTCAGCAATTCGAGCAAAATCGTCCGTCAGTTTTTTCTCAATGCCATCTTTAGATTTGCCTGAAACATAGACTGTATCATACTGCATCATCAGCATACATGATTATCTTAGAGTGAATCAAGGTTTTCCAGGCATCGTTAAATGTAATAATAAGAAAGAAGGGCCCAAGGATGGATCCTTGAGGGAAACCACAGTTGACAGGCTGCGGCTGCGAAAATACTTTGTTATAACGCACACTTTGCACAAATGTTGACCCTGTCATATCGCCTTTATCCATATTTTTTAATCGTATCCATAAAAAGGGTCGCTCCAAGCTCTGTGTTTCTGTTTTTCCTAAATTAGAATTACAAAATTCGACAGCAGTTGGTTATCCCAAGGTAGCCTAAATTTTGTTCGTATACGCATTTTTCAATAATTTTTGAACAGGACAGTAGTTGGTCTATTTTTTGAACCAGTTTTAAACACTGGGTCATTAACCGTGCTTAAAATCCGTTGGTACGCGGCCATATTTGAACGAACGATTAATAATGAAACAGAACGGCTCAGCTATACAGGTAGCAAAGTCATTTAAGAAGCCAGGCGGTAGGTCATTTGGCCCACTTGCCTTTCTTCTTTGGAGTTATTTTGGGGTATACTCGTTGAGGTTTTGTCCAAATAAAGTCTTTACGTAATATAGCCTTATATTTTATATTTGCAGCTACATTTGTGAAGAACGAACTGAACTATAGTGATCGAATTTGTCGTAATATCGTTGTTGATGTTGATAAAGAACAATTTTGCATATCCGACCATAGTCCTCCAAAATTTATCGGGATTATTTGCGAATTCCTGTAACTGTGTCTTATGATGTTGATTCTTCGCTTTTCTTAGAAGAAAGTGAGGCTGGTTAGTTCAATGCTGCTTTGCGAAACCATCCTTTCCTTATACATCTCCATCGTAAGCAACTATCAGAAAGGTCACCGTCAGTGAACAGATCTGTCCACCCCTTGGATATGAGCCATAGCATCGGTTAGCTGCTTTATAGACTTCGGTGTCCTCACTGCGCTTTATACAAAGCTTCGCGATAAAGAATTCAGCTTCTAGGATGTTCGAGTCGTACATACAGGCAGGCATGTTTTGATTTCTAGAGCTGTGGGTTTCTTCATCCATCAACTTCATAGACTATGCTTTCAATGTATTCCAGAGATGGCTATTTCAAGAAGAGATTGCCTCCGTTTGTTGAGAGATTCGTCTGCTATCATGTCATCAACAATTAAATTTGTCTATTCATAGGAGCCCCGATAATTTCTCGATCCATTCAAACAGTTGATTACTAGGACTTATGAAAAAACACATAGTCGCCTTTCAAAAGCGAGGCTCTCTAGAGGTACGTAGAGTTCCATCGTATCGTTGGACAGAGGATGACGATGTTGTGAAAATGCAGTCTATACACATTTTCGAGGAGATCTATTACACGTTGCGATTTGCCACAGTTAACGGGGCCTGCGAAGACGCCCGTATGCGGTTCTTTCACAATATTTAGGCCCTGGGTCATTTATTTCTGTGAGGGTACCCTCACAGAACTCTTGTATGTTTCACGCAGTCTAATATTCAAGAGAGTGAGGTCGCCCTGCCAAGATGTTCAACTGTGCGTCGCTTAAAAGATTTAAATAGCAGTAGATATTACCCATTTCATCGGCCTTCTTAGTCATGTGAAGATTAATACCATCTGAAAATCTCTTTAGAGGTTTTCCACTACCGTTGAGTATATGATGCGTATCTCTCAGTCATAAATTGCCATATAGTAACTGTGGAATCTTGACTGCATGGCGTGTGAATACAGCTCATTGAGCTCGCCTTCCACAGTGATCGAGGTTTTTTGAAGCTGCTATCCCTTTGTCTTTGATGACGGTGGAGTATGGTAAAAAATGTAGCGCAAACTAAAGTCGATCATGTAGTCCGGTTGGTAAAAAGGCAAGTCTCTGATCAGTTTAAACATCTTTCCCACAGGTATGCTGAAGGCATTCTCATAGGCGCGGCGATCGACTTTTCCTCATCGTTGCCCGGCTTATCACTGGCTGTAACTTGTATTGTTCTTTTTGTACCATCACTTGCACCAATGTAAGGATTAGGTTATTCTCACGCTCGAGCTTGGGTGGCCAGATGTCCCGGTATAAGGCAAGTGTATTATAATCATTGATGCTCTGCACTTCGTTACCGTTCAAGGTAACGTGCAGGTTTTGTACAAGACTTTTTCTTGTATTGCTCACGATAGTACGCTTTGTGTTACCAGTCAGTTTTGTGTTACCAGTCAGTTCAAGATCAAACAGGAGCCTAAGACTCCCTGGAAAAATGACATGATTCTATCCCATGTTGTGTACATCCGCGTACAGGTCCTCACCTTGGTTGATCGTACTCGGTGCGTGACTCACTTGCACACGTTGCTGTTTACCCTTTATCGACATAATTATTTTGAACTTCGCGTACGGATCAAGCTTCTTCCCGAAGATATCCCTCATTGCTTTATTTATAGGTGAAGAGATGGTTGAAAAGTCAAAGACTGCCGATAAACCCAGCTTATAAACCTAGAGACTTTACACCCGAGGAAAACATTCCTGACGATAACGATGACGACACCTCCTTCAACAGACCCGAGAACCTCCCTACACACCCTGGTACCAGTTCTATCCTAGCACCTAAGGAAGCGCTAGAGCAAGAACAACGTGGCCTACAAGAGGAACTAAAGAGATTAAAAATCAGCGATCTATATAAACATCTCGAGAAGGAACTAGGACTACGAGGAATCAGCTCCTCTATGACGTGATAGAGATAACGAAAAAGAAAGGTGAACTCGCATCAGTCAGTGTGATAAAACAAAGGCTAGGTAAAGACGTATTTATGCCATAGGATTCACAGAGTATATTCTACGCCGAACAAAGGAAGCGAAGCCATGGCCCAAAAACTCCTGACTGATCTTAAGGACGCGCAAAAGCATTCCGAGGACATAGAAATGATGCCACTCCTTGGTAATGTTCTGGGACGATGCGGAAAACCTTATGTCGAAGACTTCTTTGAACGGAGCCTTTAATGAGCGGGAACGAAGGGCGTTAAACCTTGAACTTTAACCCTGCGGGGTAACCTCAAACTGTTGAAAAGCAAAATGATCTTCTATGATGACAAGATTTGAAAAGCCAAGGCTAAGGTAAAGGGATTAGAGGCAAAGAGAGTGCAGTCGGAATTATTTGTGGAGAAAAAACTACATCAGGTAAATGACATGGATGATACGAAGAAGGAGTTTGAACGACTCCAAGATCAGAAAATGTGATGTTATGAACCAATACTCAGAGCCAGCTAAAGGCAGTTAAAAGGACAATAATGAAGATGGTAGAAGATGATAAGTCTTTCTCGGAGAAGCTCAAGATTCTGTTCAAGAAATAGGGGATCACTGTCGCTAGCATAATCACAGCCGTCGTGTTACTAATTTCAAACTTCCCACTAGTAGTGACAGGAGGAGGAGTAACTGAAGCTACAGATGCTGCCGGAGAAAGGAGCAAAGGGTTTGTAAAAAAAAGTTTTAAAGCACCTAGCAGGGAACACAGGTGCGGTACTTGCTGGTATTATAAGAACGATTGTGTCCTTTTTCTTAGAGCTGCCGCAAAGGTTTTACATTTTGTTGATCAGCATCTTTACCTGGGTATCGCCGCCGCTGTCGTACTTGCTGTGGGGTAAGTCGTTAACACAAAATGGTCGTAACCGGCAGCCCGTTAAGGCCCAGTATACTGATGAAGCACACTAGACACTTGACCTCTTATTTCTGGTCACGGGATCAGACTTTTATTTTTGATTGTAAAGTCGCCCAAACCAACCCAGTTCTTAAACTTTTACCTGAGTTATGGGTTTACAGCAAAGCGTGACAAAAGGGTTCACGGGAAAGCGTGACAAACTATATGTCTAAAAGCCTGTCCTTTAAAAAACCTTTATTTGAGCTATGCCCGTACCAGGAGAAGTACCTTAAGCTAGTGCCGAAACCAACTTCAAGGGTGGCGCCCGTTTCAGCAGCATCTCGTTGGCTTAGAAATAGGCAAAACAGAGATCAAAATGTTGAAGCCTGTGTATATTGGGCAAGCGATTCTAGATATATCCAAGCTGGTGATGTACAAGTTTCACTACGACTACATGCAGCGAAAATATGGTAGTGAGCTGCAACTTGGCTATATGGATAGAGACAGCTCCGTGTACCACATTTGCACAGAAGATTTCTACAAGGATATTACCGACGATGTCGAGACACATTTTTATACGAACAACTGCAGCAGAGAGGATAAAAGACCACTTCCAATGTGGAAGAACAAAAAGGTCGTTGGTCTGATGAAGAACAAACTATGTGACAATAATCCCTATTTCTATTGTGACCATCACGTATAGTGTTTTGTTGTGCTTTTCCACTTTCTGTATCTGTGGACCAAATACCTCCTTCAACGTCTCCGTATGAGTTGTCTTTTTCGCAACTGGCTACGCCGCATGAACCTCAGGCCTTGTCTTGTTTGTATTGACTTGGGTACTCGGATCTACCGTGGAGAGGAGATATCAAAATGTTGTTGTTGCATCCTTGAAATTTTCCTATGTGCACACCCATATCCGACATTTTAGACATATGACACAATTTTACCGACATAGCACAAGTGTAATACAAACTGAGGCGAGACGGCTGCTTCCAGGTCCATGCTCTCGCCTGCGCAAACATACCATTCCGCTAGGTCTGCCACGTTTCCAGTATACTTCGAGGTTTGTATATACTACTTCAGTATTATCTTTATTATTGCACGTGGTTGATACCACACATCACCGAGCACAACTCTTGCGCATTTATACAGACAGCTCTTGCTTATTCAAGAATGTGTAAACATATTTGAATAGAAGAGGCAAATGAGTATGATCTTGCTTTTGCCGCTTCATATTCATAAGGAGTGACTCTCATTTTTTCTTCCTTGAGCATAGTGCCCAGGGGCCTTTGTTCGGACCTTATCCGCTTGGACAAGCCTTTCATCATCATCTCTGTTTAGCGCACGATTGTTCACCTTATGTGTGTAGACTAGATGATTTTGCTGCTGAATAAGCCCCTGCCTTGCATGTACATCAATACCTTCCTCCAAGCATCGTTGTAGTCATCAAAGGTGATAGATTTATCCGTGACACATTTTTCACATCCTTTGCTTTTCGATGACCTCGCGTCACCGTGAGACTCTTATAGGCATACCCTTTTGCTCTCAGTTCCACAAACGCTGTCATGATTTTCTCACCTAGTTTGTTCTTCATCAGGCCAACGACTTTTTTGTTCTTCCCCATTGGAAGTGGTCTTTTATACTCTCTGCTGCAGTTGTTCGTATAAAGATGTGTCTCGACATCGTCGGTAATATCCTTGTAGAAATCTTCTGTGCAAATGTGGTACACGAAGCTGTCTCTATCCATAGCCAAGTTGCAGCTCACTACCTTATTTTCGCTGCATGTAGTCGAGTGGAACTTGTACATCACCAGCTTGGATATATCTAGAATCGCTTTCCCAATATACACAGGCTTCAACACTTTGATCTCTGTTTTGCCTATTTCTAAGCCAACGAGATGCTGCTGAAACGGGCGCCACCCTTGAAGTTTGGTTTCGGCACTAGCTTAAGGTACTTCTCCAGGCACGGGCATAGCTCAAATAAAAGTTATTTGAAGGACAGGTTTTTAGACATATAGTTTGTCACGCTTTCCCGTGAACCCTTTTGTCACGCTTTATTGTAAACCCATAACTCAGGTAAAAGTTTAAGAACTGGGTTGGTTTGGGCGACTTACAATCAAAAACAAAAGTCTGATCCCGTGACCAGTAATTCCAGGACGAAAATGAGAGATAGAAAAAGGTATGTTCTAGGACAAAATCTGTGAACAGCTGCGCACACTTGTATATATCGACTCATCTCAGCTTCCGACCCGCTCCGCAGCACATTTTTGACCTATCGACTTAACCCTCGCGGAACCTCCCAAGGTTAATAGGCAGAGAAAACTCTAAGAACACAAAGACGATGCATTTCTGTCTAAATTGTATGCATTCAAGACAGCCGAGTCGGTATGTATGTATGTATGTATGTATGTATGTATGTATGTATGTATGTATGTATGTATGTATGTATGTATGTATGTATGTATGTATGTATGTTTGTACATTTGGTAGATTACTGGGACCGTTTCTCACTTACAAGCTGCTTTTCTGGGACCGAAAAGTTTTCTGGGACCACTGCCGGTCCCAGAAAAAAAGTTGTTGTTTTTGATAGTTTTATGGTTCCGCGACTTCAAAAAAACAAATCTAAGCGAAGTCCCAAAAAACTCAAATCGGAACATTTTTCACCTTTACTATTTTGTTCGTTTTACACGAGATTTCTGGGACCAAATTTTTTTTAGCAAAACTTTTTTCTTTCCGTTTGTTTTGAAGTTAACTTCCATCCAATTTTTGTTTCTCATTAAAAAATACCTTTAAATTACCCTTTTCTGGCTTACTTCCTTACCTGCGGTCCCAGAAATCTAGCAAATTAACGTTCAAGAAAAATCATTCACTTTAAGAGAATGACTCTTTGCACTGCGCCAGCATTTCATATGATCTTTAATAGCAAATGAGTAGAACGAAACACGATTGAATATTAAACGAACCACACTGTTGTTTTAGGACCGGCAGCAGAGCGATACAGAAAATGACAAGGTCCAGCTGATTTCTATTAATGCAGGATTCAAATTTGGTAGTTCCCTTAGAGGAAAAATATACCGCAAGGGACTTCTTTCTCAAGTTTTTTGAAGAGAATGTCATATTATAAGACAGTACGTTCACGCCCCCAATTCTAGGACAAAAATGACGCTGAAACAGGGGAAATCAAGCAATTTATCGGCAGAATTCTTGACTGGTAGATCGACAAAAGGTTGCTGTACTGTTAAGCACCTTATACCTATATAAGTCTAACTGATCACAAAAAAACTCTGATGAGTTTACTTAGGACGGTGCGCCGTTTAGACAGCTTTCTGACTACTTCTGCAACCCGCATTTAACATTAAGAACTTACTCCAATATATTGTCTTGGTAAGAGGCTCAAAAGTTAAATATCTAACACAAAGCAGGAAAGTACCATAAAAATAACAAAAAAAGGTTTCTATAAGCGCCGCGGTTGCTTGCGTAAAGTCCCACCCACAATTTATCATAAATACTACGTGCTTCTGAAATCAAGTGGAAGATAGTTATTCATTTGATGGGAAACAACTTATTTTTTGCAGGATCTACTTTTGCCCCTTTGTACCAATGTTCAATAATATTTTTTTTGTTTAATCTATAAAACTATTCAATCTTTTCAAACCTTTTAATGCTTTAAAAATTATACAATGCTTTAAAAACATTTAATCATTTTAAAAATTATTCAATCCTTCAAACACCATTCAATCTTTTAAAAACTATTCAATCTTCCTCGATGAGCGCGGTCGCACCCGGGCTCTTCTATGCACAAAAATAAAAAAAATAAATTGAAAATAAATTGACCTTGATTTTCAGAAACCCCACCCCATCCCACCTCCGCTCGGTTCCACAGATTTCCTTGCAGGAATGCGCACGGCAAGTTTGAGATAGTGCATGAGATTGTGAAAAAGGATACCGACTTGCTGTAAACGCTGGTGAAACCGCGGGAGGGGGTTTAAAAATCTAATATATCTGCGGAGTATACCTTGGTTTTTCCCGATTGAGGATACTGGTTTGCATGCATTTTCGGCAGGAAGATAATGAAATTTGACAAAAATTCACCTATTGAATTATCCGCTAACTCTTTAAAAAGAATTTTTGTATTTTTCTTATTATCGTAAAATATGTAATATTTTCCCCGTAGTCTTTAATTTCATTAAAGGAGGCAAATAAAACGTTTTAAACGAAATAGATAACAACAATAACAATGTTATTGAAATAGAGCAACTTTGTGAATTGCTATCATACTACCTGACAGTGAGCGGAATTTGATCCGCGGTACCCAAAGCTGGGAGCAACAAACGAATCCGCTAAACTACGTACGGCAAAATGCTAACAACGCACGCAGTAGCTCATTCGGAGGGCGTATATATACATATATAGATATGATAAAGCCCGTATACGTCCGTTCGTCTGTCTGTCACGCAAAATGGTAGCTTAGTCGCCCAATAGCGAGAAGCACGCAATTCGGTATGAAAAGGCCGGGCGAACCCGTGGATTTTCCACGGGCTAACGACTTAATTGTCCGATACTTTGCCGGGAAATTAATGTATAACAAAGTAATTGCAAGGCAATAACACTCCTTCTTGATTAAAAACCCATCACGAAAAATTTACCTTAGAATACAATAAAATTCCCAGCTGACCAAATCAATTTGTTTTATCACATGATTTGTTCTAATTAAAAATGTAAACAAAAAGTTTTGTAACTAACAGATTATAGTTTTAGGAGATGTTTTATAGGCGAAAATTGTTAAAAAAATATAATCGCCTTTGCCTGTCACAAACGGATGGACGGACAGACACACAGACAGACAGACGGAACTGGAGTATTAATATAATAGATAAATAATATAATAGAGTATTAATAAAATAGTCAGAACCTGAATCCATAAATTCGCAATTTTTAAAATAAATTCTCTCAAAAATAATTATATTTGAAATTTGAGTGTGAGTAAAAATGGTTTTATGTTGATACTAGCGCGGAATATCCCTAAATCGTTAAGAAAAGAATTGTCCGCTTCATAGAGATGTCCGCTTTTATAGATATTTGACCAAAATTCAGAATATTTCTCGAGTAATGTAAATGATAGAAATGAGACGTTATTGCACAGTTGCAGGCAACCCCGTCCCGGGCCTTTTTGCCTTTCCTCGGCGCTGCGCTCGCCTTAAGGTATAAAAAAGATACAACGGGTCTTAGGATGGTATTGGGTCGCAATGAATTTCGTGAAGTAGGTGGCTTTATTGGTACTGGAAAAACCTTTTTTTTTTTTGAAAACATGAATAAGAAAGTTAACAACTGTGCAAATTAAGAAACTGTAAAAGAAAAAAAATTGATAAATAATTTTTGTCGTCATATGCTATATTTGCATTTTATAGACGCTTTTTGTAGTAAAAAAATTATTTGGTGCAAAAAATCTCTTTCGCTTTATGGAGTGTCCGTTTTATGGAGATTTTTATGGAGGAGTTTAACTTAAAAGGGAACTCAAGTTAAAAATAAAACTTGTAAAAACTGTTTTTTTAAATACTATAAAGTCAACTATACAAGAAAAAATCAATATTAAATTTTCTTTTTTGTTAGATTTCCATAAAACGATCTCTTTAGTTCTCAAAAAACACTCTCCGAAACAAGACGGCAAAGTTTTTTATTAAAGCCCAACCTCGTTCCCAGGGCAATTTTTCGCTTTTATGATATCCGAGACGGCGCGAAGAAATTTCTTCTCGCCGTCCGAGATCGTCAAAAAGAGAAAAATGGGCCTGGGGACGAGATTGATTAAAGCCCTGGGTGTTAAAATATATGACGTTATAACGTTCAGAAAGTTCATTTCTCTACCGGTCGTCAATGAAATGGCATTACTTTTGAGAATTAAAATGATTAACTGTGCTGCTGTTGGGTGTTCAAATCGGTCAAACGATAATCCTGAAATCCTGAAATAAGTTCCCATAAAATTCCATCTAATAAGAAAAAAATACAACGAAAGAAGTTACTTCAACATACACGACGTGATGGCAATCTTCCAAAGGACGGAAGTTTTTACATATGCTCTAATCATTTCGAAGTTTTAAATCGCGTTTACAAAACATACAGAGAAGCTATTTTGAATCAATGTGCACCAAACAATGAGAATAATTTAATAGGAGAGGGGCGCTGTGACTGGCCAGGCTACAGCGCTAAATGTGGAACATATACTTTTATATTTATTATAGTGACTCGCCATAGAATCAATGTGGTAAAAAAGTAAAATATAAAAACAAGTTTTAAAATAGCATAAGCTTTTGGGTTAAAACCATCCTCAGTGTATGAGCTCTGATATTAACAAATTTATAGACTTCCATATTGTCCACGGTGGAACTGTTGAAAACTCTGGCCGTATGGAAAAGGCAGGTCTCTGTGTCTTATTTCAAAAGTTGGAAAACGCAAATTTTAAAATTAAGTCAGTAGCAACAGATCGTCATATTTAAATTCGCGCATTCGTGAAAAAGGAAAAACCAGAAATTAACCATCAACTTGGATTAAGGCTATAATAAACCAACTTTGGTGATGTTGTGCTACTTGCGAAGGAGATGAGCAACTTCTTAAGGAATAATGACTCAGTATTTTATATCGTATATTGTGACTCATTACAAGGTAGTAAAAAAATTCGCAAATTTTTCACTTAGTTGCTTCCACGGTTTATGTTTTTTCAGAACGTTATGAAATCATATGTTTTATTCGCTTCCAGCCTCTTCAATATTACGTGACCATGATAGATTTTTTGAAAACACGGATTTTATAAATATTGATATAAAGGTTTTAAATAAAATGTACCAGTTTATATTTGTTTTTTTGAATATATTTTTGTCAGTAATTTCAACTGTGAGATTTTTTCAAAATCAGTTTTTTTAACTTGAGTTCCACTTTAAGATCCATCCCTTCTAGCTTCCACTGTCCGTCTTATAGAGCTTTAGGAAGATTTCACTGTACCTTAAGTGAAGTAATTGTTTGCAGAAAAAAAAAAGATTGCAGGACTTAAGTTTGTAATAGATTCTTCTGAATTGCGCAAAATGAGCACACTTAATAAAAGATTGCGAACAAGTAACCTAAGTTAATTTTACACTAAGTTTACATGAAAATTGCAAGCCGGAATAAAGGTAAAATGCGAAATAAAAGTTTTCAAATATCCTTTCTTGTTGTTAGTTCGGAAACATTAATTAATTCCGTACTCTTTTGCACGAAATGAACTTTGCAATCGAAAAATCTCTATATTTAGCACACAGGGAAGAAAATACAAATGTTTTACTTACCCATTTAACCTCCTCCATCCACTTTATTTTAAGTTTTTTCTCTCCCCTTAACCATTGGTTACCTAGTTTGTAGGCAGGAAATGACTGTTCAAATAGCTGACACCTCTAATTAGCGGACAAAAACTGATTGGTGCCCGCTAATTAGACTCGGTGTGCGCTATGTGGTCGCTGCATAGAAATTCTTTCCAAATTGGCTTATATTGTTTTAAAAACTTGCCCTTGGGTGTTAGAGTATAGTGGGATCGACCTCAAAGTGTGTCAAGAGGCTTATTTTAGAAGAAGAAGGAACCTGAAGACAATATTTATAGTAAATATGCTGTCTTTCCTTCAAAAAAGTAAAACAGACTCGAGACCTCACAACTTGAGATTTTGCGCAGACAATTTAATATTTTGAAATTGTAACATATTGCTATAAGTATAATATACACAGACATCTTACATGAATTTCTTAATATGACCCATTGTATATTGTAGTGTAGAGGTAAGTTTTAGGGGGTAATATATATTGGAACCTTGAAACAACGTCCGCTCGGGAGAGGTGTTTACTAAAAACTGGCCGCTACATATATGTTTTATTACGAGAGTTTGACCATCATTTCATCCGTTCTTGGAAAAATTGTCCGTACAAAGGTGTCCGACAAAGGTTGTCCGCTACAAGGTGGTTCCACTGTACTAATAGTAAACATAAGTTCAGTATTAACTGCACCAATGGCCAGCAAATTATTTAAAAGGTGGAAATTATATTATCGCTAATAAAATTTCGAATATTTCTGACTTTTGACAAAAGCAGTATTAGGAAAGGATTTCTTAATGATACATCTGATTGGGTTTTATTCGGATTGCTTTAGATTTTCTTAGCTGTTTAAGATAGATTCTTGAGTTTCCTTTCATTTTTTGCAGGATCTTCTTTAACGAGAGTAAATTTTGCGAAGACTTATTTTCACCTCACGTGTTTTCTCGTGATATCGCGAAGACTCACTTTTACATAAAGAAAATAAGTTTATATTATATACAGTCTACTCTCGATAAGTGTAACCTCCAAGGGACCGAAGAAAAGTTTTACTTTTGACAAGGTCTAAAAAATTAGCCACGGTTTTTGTGTGCAAAAGTATAGGAATCAGGCGCCGAAAATTCGAATTCGAATCGAATGTTTTGATTGAAGTATATTTCAACTTTTTAAAAGGGATCATTTTATTGTGAAAATAATTATATAGAATGTCAAATGGATATGGAAATTACACAGAATGAGTTAGCGTTTGAATTCACATCTTATGTTATGGGATGAAAGGGCCTTGTAAGTTAGATTTTGCGGCTGAAGATAGTTTTATAAACATTTTGAAAGAACAACTTCAAAAGTCTCTATAAATATACAATAAATATATATATGTAATATAAATATATTTAGTTACCTGAAACAGTTTTGAAACTGACATTGAATCGTTTTTTTTCCATTGACTCACCCGTCCATCAAAAGCATGAAAGTCATGGAGATCTCATGATTTTGCAAACTCTAGAGCTTTTTCTTTGAATATACTACAGCTGATAGGAATATTGTTGTTTCTTGCAGTTTTCAGCCATTTATAAACGGCAGATTCTAACTCCTCGGTCGCAGTCTTCATTCTTTCCAAGTTCCACTTATCCGGGGTTCCAATTATCGAGAGCAGACTGTAGTGTTAAGAAAATGACATCAGGAAAAAATGATTAATTATTTCCGACTTTCACGAATTTTACGAATCTCGTGAATAGTAGAAGTTTTTGTAAATATTTCGCGGATATTTATTTTCCCAAACCGTGCCTATTGTCATTCTTGAATTTAAATTCGCGAAAACTGGGAAAAGTCACGAAATTCGCAAAATATAATCTTGAAACTGACATTGAATCGTTTTTTTTCCATTGACTCACCCGTCCATCAAAAGCATGAAAGTCATGGAGATCTCATGATTTTGCAAACTCTAGAGCTTTTTCTTTGAATATACTACAGCTGATAGGAATATTGTTGTTTCTTGCAGTTTTCAGCCATTTATAAACGGCAGATTCCAACTCCTCGGTCGCAGTCTTCATTCTTTCCAAGTTCCACTTATCCGGGGTTCCAATTATCGAGAGCAGACTGTAGTGTTAAGAAAATGACATCAGGAAAAAATGATTAATTATTTCCGACTTTCACGAATTTTACGAATCTCGTGAATAGTAGAAGTTTTTGTAAATATTTCGCGGATATTTATTTTCCCAAACCGTGCCTATTGTCATTCTTGAATTTAAATTCGCGAAAACTGGGAAAAGTCACGAAATTCGCAAAATATAATCTTGTGATTACTTAATCTTGTCTTGTTTTATAAAGTTTTTCTCGCGAAAACCGACACTTTTTCACATTTGCGCATTGACATTGACTTCTTTTTTTATTAATGCGTGCCATGTAGCTCTCAACTTGATTGCTGCACACCTAAAAAAAAAGAACAGAATGTTATTGACAGAAAAAACATTGGGAATAGTCGTAACGTTTTCGACCACAAATAATGCTGGCAAAATGAAGTAATACTTGATGACTAAAATATTAAAGAAAAGAAAATCTTGCCAGCGTAAACTTTTACTTTAAATTATGATTAGGTGGCCAGTGACCAATTTTTCGCGTAAAGGTTTTTTTTTAATTCTTTTTACTTCATTTTGTGAGAATAAATTTTCGCGACTCAGATGTTTACAATTTTTTGGCTGGAATTAAGTCTAATGATAAAATATTGGTAGCAAGCGAAAGGCAACGGAGGTGAAATGTAATAACTACTGTAATACTTCGAATAAACGTCGTCTTTTTTACATTAGCCTCAATAGCATATAACATAAGCATATATTCAGGCTCGGATTCTTAAAATGCTAAGCATGTTGCAGCCAAGTTTATGAAAAAGGCGCACGCCAACAATAAAAATAAAAATAAATGCCGAAGATCACAACTTATAAAGTTCAAAAATCCCTAAATCCTAATAAACGGTGAATGGAAATGAAAAATGCAGTTTTTAATACTAGCGACATAACTAGCGACAACAGTTATAACTATCAGCATAACTCGCGGCAACAGTAATCACTAGCGGCGACAGTTGCGAATCGAAATACAAATGTCACATACATTTGCCTAACCTTCCTGAATTTTATCCTGACCAGTTGCTTAGCGGTTTTTGACACAAATCCCAGCCCCGACCCTTAGCAACTCGGCTGGTTATAAAAAGACAAACGTGTAATTTCGGACATTTTATTAATTGGTCATACTTCAGGATTCGTTTACTCTGGATCCGCTTCTGTATTAGTTTTCGACAAAAAAACAAACACAAAATCAACTTAAAAAACAAAGAACTCAGCACAGCTACTTTTTTAAAAAAACGCCTACATTTTAGCTGATGCTTGATGGATGTGCATATTTTTCAACACTTTTCTAAAAAAAAGGATATATGTGGGCAGACTTTCTGGGTCTGCTATGTTATTCAAAACTGTACCACTAAGGTTGTCGCAAATACTTAACAACAAGTCATGCTTGCTGTAATATACCTTACTAAACACACAACTGCCCACTATGTCCGTGTGAAACTTATCTATCAACGCATCACCGTCTGCACCTTGAAATAGTCCGTTTAAATATAATTCCTTGCGAATAATATATTGTTTTTATGTTAAGGAAAACACAAAGAATAAGGAAGAACAGTGCAAAGATGCTATACAACTCAAGTTTGAGTTGTCTCATGAAGTAACTTTCCATTTTACAAGCAGAATATTGCATGGGCATTTTTTTCCAGTTCCCTACCCTAACTCTAAAAATAGGAGCTTACTTGCTACAGACTTTTTTCGACATTTCTGGGACCGCTTCATTTTAAAATGACGACAAGAAGAAGAAAGCTTATTTTTCTACTACACTTTAGGCAAGTTCTCTGGGACCATTAAGTTTTTCAGAACTGTGCCACTAAGATTGTCACAAATACTTAACATCTTGTTATGCTTGTCGTTAGATATCTTACGAAACGCAAAACAACCAACTACGTCCGTGTGATCATTATCTATCAACGCATAAGTGACGCCAAACTTGAAATAGGCCGTTACATATAGTTGTTTGCGAATAATATTTTGTTTCTATGTTATGCAAAGGATAACAAAGAACAGTGCAAAGATGCTGTACCACTCAAGCCTGAGTTGTTTAACAAAGTAATTTTACAATTTACAAATAGAATATTGCATATGCATTATCTTCATCGCATCTCCACTCCTAACTCTAAAAAGTGGAGCTTGCTTGCTATATAACTTTTTGCGACATTTCTGGGACCGCTTCATTGTATTATGACGACAAGTAGAAGAGCTTTTAATTTTTCTACTACACTTTTTTTCAGTTTTCTGGGACCGCTAAGTGTTTCAAAACTGTGACACTAAGATTGTCATAAATACTTAACACCAAGTGATACTTGTTGTAATATACCTTACTAAACACAAAAGTGCCCGCAATGTCCGTTTGATAATTATTTATCAACGTATTACCCTCTGCTACTTTAAAATAGTCCGTAACATATAGTTCTTTGCGAAAAATACTTCGTTTTTATGTTAAGGAAAATTCAAAGGATCACGAAGAACAGTGCAAAGATGCTGCACAACTCAAACGTGAGTTATCTAACAAAGTATTTTACATTTTATAAGTAAAATATTGCATATGAATTACCTTTATCGCACATCCACTTCCTAACTCTAAAAATTGGAGCGTGTTTGCTATAGATTTTTTTGCAACATTTCTGGGACCGCTTTAATTAAAAATAACGACTGGTAGGATAACATTTTATTTTTCTACTACACTTTTCGGGAGTTTTCTGGGACCGCTAAGTTTTTTAAAACTGTGCCACTAAGATAGTGGCAAATACTTAACATCTAGTTATGCTTGTCGTAAGATAACTTAGGAAACGCAAAACTGCCTACTATGTCCGTGTGATTATTATCTCTCAACGTATAAATGACGGCAAATCTAAAATAGTCCGTTGTGTATACTTCTTTGCGAATAATAATTTGTTTTTTTTTATGCAAAAGTAACGAATAACAGTGCAAAGATGCTGTACAACTCAAGCCTGAGTTGTCTAACAAAGTAATTTTACAATTTACAAGTAAAATATTACATATGCATTATCTTTATCGCATCTCCACTCCTAACTCTATAAATTGGAGCTTGCTTCCTATATAATTTTTTGCGACATTTCTGGGATCGCTTTAATTCAAAATGACGACTGGTAGGATAACATTTCAATTTTTTTACTACACTTTTCGGGAGTTTTCTGGGACCGCTTAGATTTTTGAAACTGTACCACTAAGATTGTCGCAAATACTTAACATCTAGTTATGCTTGTCGTAAGATAACTTAGGAAACGCAAAATTGCCTACTATGTCCGTGTGTTTATTTTCGGTCAACGCATTTTACAATTTACAAGTAGAATATTGCAAATGCATTATCTTTATCGCATCTCCACTCCTAACTAAAGTAGAGCTTGCTTTCTATATACTTTTTGCGACATTTCTGGGACCGTTTTATTTTATAATGAAGACAAGTAGAAGAAAGTTTAGTTTTTTCACTACACTTTTTATCAGTATTCTGGAACCGCTAAATTATTCAAATTTGTACCACTAACCCTGTGACAACTACTTAACAACAATCATACTTGCTGTACGATACCTTAAGAAACACGAAACTGCCCGCTATGTCCGTGTGATAATTATCTTTTAGCGCATAACTTTTGCAACCTTAAAATAGCCCGTTACATATAGTTCCTTGCGAATAATATTTTATTTTCATGTTAAGGAACACACAAAGAATAACGAAGAACAGTGCAAAGACGCTGTACAACTCAAGGGTGAGTTATCTAACAAAGTATTTTACATTTTATAAGTAGAACATTGCATATGAATTACCTTTATCGCACCTCCACTCCCAACTCTAAAAATTGGAGCGTGTTTGCTATAGATTTTTTTGCAACATTTCTGGGACCGCTTTAATTATAAAGAACGACTGGTAGGATAACATTTTATTTTTCTACTACACTTTTCGGTAGTTTTCTGGGACCGCTAAGTTTTTAAAAACTGTGCCACTAAGATTGTCGCAAATACTTAACACCAAGTCATACTTGTTGTAATATACCTTACTAAACACAAAACTGCCCGCAATGTCCGTTTGATAATTATCTATCAACGCATTACGCTCTGCAACCTTAAAATAATCCATCACATATAGTTCCTTGCAAATAATATTTTGTTTTCCTGTTAAGGAACATACAAAGGATAACGAAGAACAGTGCAAAGACGCTGTACAACTCAAGCGTGAGTTATCTAACAAAGTATTTTACATTTTATAAGTAGAACATTGCATATGAATTACCTTTATCGCACATCCACTCCCTAACTCTAAAAATTGGAGCGTGTTTGCTATAGATTTTTTTGCAACATTTCTGGGACCGCTTTAATTAAAAATAACGACTGGTAGGATAACATTTTATTTTTCTACTACACTTTTCGGGAGTTTTCTGGGACCGCTAAGTTTTTTAAAACTGTGCCACTAAGATTGTGGCAAATACTTAACATCTAGTTATGCTTGTCGTAAGATAACTTAGGAAACGCAAAACTGCCTACTATGTCCGTGTGATTATTATCTCTCAACGTATAAATGACGGCAAATCTAAAATAGTCCGTTGTGTATACTTCTTTGCGAATAATAATTTGTTTTTTTTTATGCAAAAGTAACGAATAACAGTGCAAAGATGCTGTACAACTCAAGCCTGAGTTGTCTAACAAAGTAATTTTACAATTTACAAGTAAAATATTACATATGCATTATCTTTATCGCATCTCCACTCCTAACTCTATAAAGTGGAGCTTGCTTCCTATATAATTTTTTGCGACATTTCTGGGACCGCTTTAATTCAAAATGACGACTGGTAGGATAACATTTCAATTTTTTTACTGCACTTTTCGGGAGTTTTCTGGGACCGCTTAGATTTTTGAAACTGTACCACTAAGATTGTCGCAAATACTTAACATCTAGTTATGCTTGTCGTAAGATAACTTAGGAAACGCAAAATTGCCTACTATGTCCGTGTGTTTATTTTCGGTCAACGCATTTTACAATTTACAAGTAGAATATTGCATATGCATTATCTTTATCGCATCTCCACTCCTAACTAAAGTAGAGCTTGCTTTCTATATACTTTTTGCGACATTTCTGGGACCGTTTTATTTTATAATGAAGACAAGTAGAAGAAAGTTTAGTTTTTTCACTACACTTTTTATCAGTATTCTGGAACCGCTAAATTATTCAAATTTGTACCACTAACCCTGTGACAACTACTTAACAACAATCATACTTGCTGTACGATACCTTAAGAAACACGAAACTGCCCGCTATGTCCGTGTGATAATTATCTTTTAGCGCATAACTTTTGCAACCTTAAAATAGCCCGTTACATATAGTTCCTTGCAAATAATATTTTGTTTTCCTGTTAAGGAACATACAAAGGATAACGAAGAACAGTGCAAAGACGCTGTACAACTCAAGCGTGAGTTATCTAACAAAGTATTTTACATTTTATAAGTAGAACATTGCATATGAATTACCTTTATCGCACATCCACTCCCTAACTCTAAAAATTGGAGCGTGTTTGCTATAGATTTTTTTGCAACATTTCTGGGACCGCTTTAATTATAAAGAACGACTGGTAGGATAACATTTTATTTTTCTACTACACTTTTCGGTAGTTTTCTGGGACCGCTAAATGTTTCAAAACGGTGACACTAAGATTGTCATAAATACTTAACACCAAGTGATACTTGTTGTAATATACCTTACTAAACACAAAAGTGCCCGCAATGTCCGTTTGATAATTATCTATCAACGTATTACCCTCTGCTACTTTAAAATAGTCCGTTACATATAGTTCTTTGCGAAAAATACTTCGTTTTTATGTTAAGGAAAATACAAAGGATCACGAGGAACAGTGCAAAGATGCTTCACAACCCAAGCTTGAGTTATCTAACAAAGTATTTTACATTTTATAAGTAAAATATTGCATGAGTATTTTTTTCCAGTTCCCTTCCCTAACGGCCAACTAGTAAAAGTTTCTTAAATTCTGATTTGTCATGTTACTATATAAATTGCCTTTTTGCTTATTATGATCTAAAATGATGTGTTTTCTGTTAACATCGTCTGAATAATCAACTCGATATTCGCCCAATTTCTTGTTGGTAGTTATGGGTGAAAAAGTCTCTTGCTTAAAAAGTTTTATTTTTACTAGTAAAATTTTCTTAATTTTTTGAAAGACAACTAATCAGCCTCTTACATGGTGGTTTTTTATAAAAAAAAAAAACCCCGTGTGTTTCCACTTTCGGTACTAAGATTTTTAAAAAGTAGTGCCAAAATTTTGTTTATTGAAATCTAAGATTAAATTGGAAAAATTAATGTAAAAACTAAAAATCTAACATTAGTGACTATTAATTTTAACCAACTAACCTTTACGCCCAATAAGGTTCAAAATCGTTGCACTTTTGAATCTTTCGCATGAGGCAGTTTCTACGTTGTTTACTATGGTTGTACTTTTGATAAATTAGCACTATTCTGTGGGGGCAAAAAAGTCCCATGTCAGTTTTTTAAATTTTTTCATAACTTCTAATCAATACCGTTTTAGGGATTGAAACTCAGTAACTTTTCATCATTGATAGTTAATGCCGAAAAAATATGGATAAAATTTTGTTTATCCTTATCCTAACAATTCCAAAGTCATTAGTCAGGCAAAAAAATAAATGTAGATATTTTAGCCTTTATATCAAGAAATTTTACACATCCAGATTGTTTGCACGGCTTTTCTTATCCCAAAGTTTATTTTTCACCGTTTTAGCCTTCCTTCAGGTTCGGAAATATATGATGACGTCATTTTGGATTAAATGACGTCATTTAATTCCTTTAAATACAATTCTCCTCCAACATAAAATTGTGCGAGTGACTTTTGGAGGAGGGCTAGCAAGTTCATCCTAAATATAACATGATAAGGGTTATTCTTGATTGTAATTGCGAAATAACAAAACAACTTATAAAACACTCATACGCGAATGAGCGCGAAGAGGAAATATTACTAGTAATTTGGTGAAATTGGACAACCCCTTGCTGGCAATTTCCCATATCTATTACGCCACTGGAAATGACAACGATATTTTGAATCACGATATCTTTGTCGTACTAAACTAAGGGAGCGTTACATGGAAATATAAACCTCTTTTTATCAATTTTCTCGTAAAATTCAAAAATAGGATAACAAGGCAAGATTTAAAATTTCTTTAAATATGATTTATACAGTCACTACTATGTTAAACATATCACAGACATCCAACATCTCCTAAAATTCCTATAATAGGGAAAGAATAGGCCAATTCACTAAATCCTTCTAAAATTGCGATTTTTACCCAAATTCGCACTAATTAGTTCCGCACTTTTTAATTCCCCAAGCATTTATTATTTATTATTTCTTTAGGGTACTTGTAAAAGAACTTGAAGTCCAAGAACTTAAAAAACGAGAAATTGTAGAAAATGATTGTCAAAAATTCCTTTGTAATTTGTGCTTGGCACAGGTACATATTCTTTATCCTGGATGATAATTTATCGTTGTTTTAACCTTCAGAGTCGCGTTTTATCCTAAATTCCTCCTAATATATAACATAAAATACCCTGAAATCCCTCTAAAAATTTAGCCTTAAAAACTCCTAAAATCCTAAATAAAACTGCTAAAAAATTGAGAGGCTTGATATGAAGATTAAATTTTAAGTACAATTCAGTTTTAGACAACATTGCTTCAATGGTTTAAAATTTTGCTAGATGGATTTTAAAAAAAACAATTTGCATAACTTACTTCTGCTACGGCCTCAAATCGCAAATATTGCACTCCAATACTACATAATTTTTTAAGTATCTTTTAAAGAAAAAGTGACGTATTAAGTTCAGAAAGAAAGCTCTGCTCTGTATTTTCTTCCTTGTTATTTTCAGTCTTCTGTAATCGTCAAAGCTCATTAGCTATTATGAAAACTAGTTGATTTGATTTATGTAGGAACACAATTGGAACATTTCGATGAAAAATAGTCCGGTAGAAAACTTTTCGGCAGATTTTTTTGACGGGTTAAAGTTAGTTGGGAAAAATTATTAGTCGGGGATTAATTTAGTCAGGGATTAAGTTAGTCGGGGAAAATTTTATTCACTGAACCACAGATGTAGTTACTTTTCTTCGGGTTTTTTTCGCTGATAAGGTATTGTACATATCTAGATTAATAAATTTATTATTTAGCCGATAAAGTTTAATTATGACTGGGCATCTATAATTGACCAGAAACGAGACCAAGGTATTAAACAGATTTTTCTCATATATTAAATTTTCCAGATTTTTAGGTTCGCCCGTCGTATATATCCAAGTCCTTAGATTATTGTTCGTCGTACATATTTCCGGAATCGCTATTTCGTACATTCTTAGCACGGCGGTCGGCTACTTCGTGCTTCGTGCATTTTGAAAACAATACGGCTATTAATAAAGAGACTAAGAAATTCAAATATTTGATTTACATATCATAAATTTATCACAAAAGATTTTTAAAATTAGGAAAATGTCTCTTTTTAACTGAAAAATGGAGCGTTTTTTAGAGACTGGGTGTTTTTTAGTGCGTTTATGGTAACTAATAACAATTACTAATTTTTTATCCCTAGTAATAACGCCCGCATACTTCATATTTATAACTCTAAGTTTGCGTATCCTGCAGTAACCAAAGAGAAGCTATGACATTTTCTGACTGCAGCTAACCATAGTGCATCACAGCGAGTACGAGAGGAGATCGCTTTCTTTTTTTGGATCTGGAAAGTAAAATAGATTAAAAATGTCAAATTCTTTTAATAAATTTTTGCAAATTGACAAAATTAATTTTCGCGGAAAGCCTTTTTTTAGACCTCCCAAAAGGTGTCTAGTTGTTCCAGCCACATAAAAAGCATTATACACAAAAAATTATAAACAATTCCGGACGGGATTTGTAAACTGGATGTGTAAAAGAGAAATAATAATCTTTAATCATTGAAGGTCCGGTCAAAGACTGCTCCACCTTCGGATCGCCATAACTTCTGAGAACTAAGTTGTCATGAAACGTGCTATTTTTTAGAAAGAAAAGCTATCGAACGGTACCAAACAGAAACCGTTTACAATCCTTGCCAGAATATGTGGGCGCAAGACTTCAATTTTCGAAGTTCGTCCGCACAAGTAATGATTAAGGCTATTTCTATATGATTCGTGTAATATTAACTTCTGAAGTTCCTTGGCTAATGTTTGCAGCAGACATAGGACAAACATCGGATCTTACGTTATTTGGTTAAATCTATAATCTTAAAATGTGTCAATTGTTGCTGACGGTACGTGGCGACGTGAATTATTCCGCAATGCAGGCGAAGAAGACAGTGTGACAAGCAAATTTTAAACGCTGTACACCTGGCCTAGTTATATGTTAAAGTTGCACTTTGGTAGCCTATCGACTGCGGTGTATTGGCGGGTTGATGCTTTTTATCAAATATGAAAATAACCCCGAAAACGGTCCCTGTCCACTTAAGTTATTGTAAGCTTTAGGTTAAAATATAGTAGTCGTTGTTGAAACATGATTGAAACATGATGATTCACATAAAACAACATAAAACAAGTAGAAAAAATCGAAAGAAAGAGTCCACCAAATTACCCTAAATAGCGGATTAAACGTCCTGGGCGGTTATTTAATCTTGCAAGTTTAGAGGTGGCCGCTTAATCGGACTGAGCGGTTAATCGAACACTGGGCGCCTATTGAGAATATCTTGAAAAGTATTTTCAACACATATTGTGTTTTATTCTAATTTTAATGCTGTATGCTGCAAACGCTAAATCATAACACGGAGGTTCAATACATTATCGTCCTCGTTTTCACTTTCATCGCAGCCTGGGCGCTTAGGCTTAGCGTTGCCTCTACTACATTATCTTCTTCGTATGGGTTATTATGGGGTTCTGTAAGATTTCGATCTGAGATATAATCATTAATTAATTAATCTTAAAAGATGCCACGATTGCATATCTCTTAACTCGTTGTATTTTTATTTACAGATTAACCTAAACTAGTCCAACATTATGGGCGTTTATTCGGATTGAGCGCTTATTCAAGCACTGGGCTCTTAGTCGATCATTTCGCATTAATATACAATGAAAATTGTAAAGGCCCAAATAATTTTGCAAGAAAAATGATGCCGGGAATGTTTGATAAATAAAAACAAAATAAGAACAATAGCAAGACTGAAATTTTCTTGATATAAAAAAGCCCGCACAAAAAACATGGAAAAATACATCTTTAAAGCAGAATTTATTGCAGAATTGATTGTTGCGAATTTTAGTGACATAACATAAGAGAACGAATGAACATTCGGCTTTTATGTAAAAAAGTACATAGATAAAAGTACGAATGCGGCTATAATTTGATGTGGAAACGATAAAATAGAGCACGCATTTTGAAATCGATCACATACTTTCAAAGGTGATCTATTGTATTCTAACCCGACTGCGCAATTTTTCTGCTTGTCTTCTCCTTGCTTATGTCATAAGGAAAATGCATAAACACTTATGTCATACATGTTGTTAACACATTTATGTAATTTTTTATAATTTTTTGACATACATAAGAGAATGAATGAACATTCGACAGTTATGCAAAAAAATACATAGAAGTGAATGCAGCTTTATTTTCTTATTCACTTTGTTCAACCGAAAATAAGTAATCTCTTCAAGACTTAAGACGCTATTCTACACTCACTAAATGTTATTTACATTTAGTGAGTGTAGTCATCTTCGGCATTCTGTACGAATAGAATTGAATTGTGAGTAAAAATGGGTGAGAAAGTTATTTTCAAGCATGCGCTATCAGGCGCATGCGTAGCTTGCTTCGATTACTACGAAAATAAGTTACATAAAACTTGGCGAATAGGACCTCAATAAAATGCGGGAAAAAAATTGTAAATTAACGCATTTTTATTTTGAAGATAGCGAAATAGTAATCTCAAATAGCTATTTTTGCTATCTCTAAAGTGAATGTTAAAAAGAAAAATTGCAAAAATGTCGGAAATAAGGTAATATGCGTTGATTTCTTCCCTTAAGGTAAAAACCTTCAGACTGAAGCTGAATTTTCTGGTTCTTATAAAAAGTGTATTTAGAAAACGAATACACTTATGCGAAAACTCAACTTGAGGAAATCTTCGAATGTTCTTAACGTTTTAAATTTAACCCTATTCGGTCCGGGGGGGGGGGGGGGGGGGGGCGGATTCCGTCCCCCCCCCGACGGTTTTTTTTAATAACTCCTAATTGCTTTCTTATATGGCTATGATACTTACTGAGTTTCAACATTTATCTATTAGACACCTGCATGCCAAATTTTTAGGTCCCATACCTTTCAGAGGCTTTGATATTGGCCATTACTCGAAACTACCCCTAAAATCTCTATGAAATCCTAATAATGCGGAAAATATAATAACTCCTGTTAGGATTATCCTTAGAACTTGAAACTTGCAACACAATTTTGTTTCATCAGGAAGAATCATTGTGAATAATTTTGACACGTGACTAATCCGATTTCCCGATTTTGTCGGATTTTACCCGAAAATCGAAAAAAAACGGATTTTCGTGCAATTTTTTATCCGATCCATGTAAAAACCGGAAGATATGTTTAAAAAGTTTCGTTTAGCTTTAAAAAACTTCAAACAGAATGTAAAAATTCGCTCTAGAACAAAAGTAATTATATTTTAAGCAGATAGTTGCATTTTCAACAATTTTCAAGCTTCTGATGACGTCACAGAAAATGTGCTGACGCAAGCAAAAAAATTTTGCCGCCATTTTGTTCCTTTTAAGACGTACTATAAGTGTGCCAAGTTTGATTCGATTTGAACAATCCTATGAAAAGTTATTGAGGGGGGCGGAATCCGCCCCCCCCCCTGTCATAGTATGTTCGAAAAACCCCGGACCGAATAGGGTTAAAGCCTCAAAATGTTCTTAATATGTTTTCACGTTTTTGACATAGTTGGATCTTATAAACAAACGTGTTTACAAACAAGGTTTTTAATATTAGCCTTAAAATGATTGGATGTTATTTTTAAAGTGACATAATTTTTTCCCAGAAATTTTGTATCATTAGTCGTTTTTATACTGAGTTTGCTTTAGCATCTGATCTGCTTCATAAAGAGATCAGTGTAAGGCACCGAAACGGCGAAAGAAAAAACAGGTGTTCTCTTCTAAGAAAATGTGCATGTATAAACGAAGACTAACTTTATTATAAAATGTAAGTAAAGGTTTTCATTGTAGCGTTTTTGGTTGCAGTGTTTGAGCATGCACATTGCGAAATATTTCTGGACGCAGCGCCTGAAATTCCGGAAGTCAGGAAGTTGAGAAGCGAACTTTCTTGTCGGGAGCTTTGAGCGCTGTCTTTAATAAGCAATAAAAATTCAGAAAACGCTGCCATCTTTAATGTAATGGAAATTGAGCGTATTAAGAGCTGACGTTTTAGCACTGGGAGATGCGGCCATAAACGCGTTAATGCAAAGCAGACTTAACAATATCAATGTGAAAAGATTATTATTATGCTATGCGACTGATAATAAATAGTCCGAAAATATAATATTTCAAAATAAATTTACAATTAAAGCGCGCCATCTTTATTTGTTAACTTAGTTGATAAAGTAAAGAAGACGCCAGATCTTACACTGAGACTTCTTCGCCAGTTTTATAAAAACGACTGGTGTTCTAAAGAAATATCTGTTCCAGCGCCTTTAATATTTGTATTCCTAAAAAAACTTTTAATTATAGGGTAAAAATTCATTATGAATAAAAAATTACAGAAGCACGGGGGAAGGGCGTCTATTCGGGGCCAAGAGTAAATATGAAGTTGGTGTTAGATGCGAGGGAATAATGCGACGTTTAGAATTTCATATCACAAAACGTCTATTTTAAAAACGTGTAAAAAAGGATTTTTAGTTTCTTTTCACCATCAAACTGATTAGTCAATACATGCGCTTCGGTAGTCCACATACTGCACCGTACAAAGAGCAATGAAAATAGAACTTAGGTAATTTTGTGGGACCAGTTGCAAGTAAAAATTAACATGAAAAACAAAAAATTCAGCACTGCTATGTTTTTAAAAGAAATTCTAAATTTCAGCTGATGCTGGATGGATGTGCATATTTTTTAACACTTTTCTAAAAATAAGGATATATATGGTCAGATTAACGGATCATAATAAATATTTTTAGGACTGGAATAGCCAGGACACTCAGCTAAACTTTGACTCAATTTGAATTTCACTCAAGTATCGCTGGGTCGCAACGGGCAAAATTAAGGTCACTATATGTGCGAGAATGCTGATTGGCTATTGTGAGAATTGGATATTGTGCACAAAAACGTAAATTATGTTAACAATGTGGGCAAATTGCTCTAAATAAAATTACTTTTAAAATTAACCTTACGCTGTTAGAAATAGAAATAAAATCATTTTAATTCAACTAGCTAGTTAGATTTTTTCAACGCGCGCTACTTCTAAAAATATTTTTATAGATAATGTTTACATTTTTTGCAATATTTTTAAAATAAGTACGTTAACAATGACAAGGTTACTGATTGGCCGAAACTTTATGATTAATCACGTGATGCTAATATGAGCAAAATCCGTTGCAACTTAGCAGTTCTAAAACAAATGTTTATTAGTAATTTATTAGTAATTATTAGTTTATTAGTAATTCTAAACTCACATTATTTTGTTCTTATAGTCAATGAAAGAATTCAGGATTAGTACATTCTTAATTTTTGGTAGAATCTCACCTCAACGTTCTTACAAACTAGGTTTTTGTAAAAAATTTTCTTCTATTTTTATTCTCTTTTCTTTTTAAGAGCAATTTTCTTTACCTAAAAATGGTTTTACGCAAAATACTTTAAAGGAAGAAACTTTCGATGGAAGAAACATTTGCGGTGCGGAAGAACCGCGAAAATTTTGCATTTCGCGGGAAAAAACTTTCCCGGACGAGCAATTTGAAAATAATTTACGGGAAAAAACTTTCGCGGACCGATAATGAAGTATTAAAAAACAATATAAAGCAAAAGGATATGAATGTTGTAATTATTTTATCACAAAAAAAAAATTATATAATATTCTTAGTCTATGATTATAATGTCTTCGCAATTTTCCGAAATTTCATCAGCCTTTTGAATTTTTTCGTTGACAAAAATTACGAAAATTATAGTTCTGCTTCTTTATCACCTTTGTTATAGTTTCTAAGTCTTTCTTCTCAACGCCATTTTTATAAACTCAACTGATTAAAAAAAAATTAAGACAACAATACTTGTTTTTTGCTTTTACTGAGTAGTTAAATACAATTAATATAAATAGCCTTCACTGGGAACTAAATTTACAAAAAAAATTCGCGGGAAAAAACTTTCGCAGACACACGTTTTAGAAACATTCGCGGGAAAAAACTTTCGCGGACAACACGTTTTACAAAATTTCGCGAAAGAAACTTTCGCGAAAAAGCCCCAAAAACCGCGAAACCACGAAACTTTCTTCCAGCGAGAGTTTCTTCCTTTTACCGGTTCCACGCACAACACAAGATTGATTGCATTACCTTGCAGGAGTTATGTCAAAAAGTTGTGTCTACTCATCAAGAATTTGCTTACAGTAATTTTACAAACTCGATAAAAGGTTATCGAACTTGCATGCGTCCGACGTTCTTATATTCTTAGGTGTGGCAGACAAGCCACAGAAAAAAAGCCACATTAAAATTAAACAGGCTGTACAGAACTAGTTACGGTACGTTTTCATGCATGGCATGTCCCACAAATCTGCTTAAGTTACAACACGTATTCCATTATAGAAAGTCCCATAGGACTGCGAAAATTACATTTGCATACTCCATGAACAGTCCCACAAAACCGCCTAAGTTACATTTCCATACTTCATAAACGGTCCCACAAAGCTGCCTAAGTTACATTTCCATACTTCATAAACGGTCCCATAAAACTGCCTAAGTTACATTTCCATACTTCATAAACGGTCCCACAAAACTATAAGTTACATTTCCATACTTCATAAACGGTCCCACAAAACTGCCTAAGTTACATTTCCATACTTCATAAACAGTTCATAAACGGTCCCACAAAACTGCCTAGGTTACATTTCCATACTTCATAAACGGTCCCACAAAACTGCCTAAGTTACATTTTCATACTTGCAACTGGTCCCATAAAACTTCCTACGTTACATTTTCATACTTTCAAACGGTCCCATAAAACTGCCTAAGTTACATTCCCATACTTCATAAACGGTCCCATAAAACCGCCTAAGTTACATTTTCATACTTTCAAACGGTCCCATAAAGCTTCCTACGTTACATTTTCATACTTTTAAACGGTCCCACAAAACTGCCTTTGTTACATTTCACATGCTCCTCAAAAATGCTGTTTTCTGGGACCGCGTTAAATCGTATTATATAAATTTTGAAAAGTACTTACTTTTAATCAGGATGACGTAAGGAGTAATTTTAACATAAAGAGCCTGCAAAAAAGCCATTTTTTACTGGTCCCAAAAAACTCGCATAGGAATGAGGTCCCAGAAAACTCACAAACGTTCCTATGTAAGTATGTATGTATGTATGTATGTATGCATGTATGTATGTATGTATGTATGTATGTATGTATGTATGTATGTATGTATGTATGTATGTATGTATGTATGTATGTATGTATGTATGTATGTATGTATGTATGTATGTATGTATGTATGTATGTATGTATGTATGTATGTATGTATGTATGTATGTATGTATGTATGTGTATGTGTGTGTGTGTGTGTCTTTCTTTGTAATTTTTAAAAAAGTAATTTTAATCATCAATTTAGTTATTTAATTTCTAGGTCTATGTTCCCACCCTGGAATGCACATTGCTAACATTCTTTCTGTGTTATTAGATGGGTAATAGTGAAAGTTACGACCAGTTGCAGCTCCAGCGCAACCAAATTGATTTGTTGCAGCGTTTGGAGCTGCAACAACAAAATATGTTAAATCAGCTCATGCAGCTGCAACAACAACAGCAGCTGCATGAGCAGCAATTACAACAGCTGCCAGCACCACCAGGAGTACCAGCAGTACCAGTACCACCAGTACCACCAGCAGTACCACCGGTACCACCAGTACCACCAGTACCAGCAGCACCAGAGCAGGATGGTGTAGAGGAGGGGCGTCGGCTCGGTGCTGAAGAAGGTATTTTAATTTGTGTAATGAGAAAATAAATATCTTTTTCCGGTCTACATTCTACCGAGTTTTGTTCCGTTTTGATAGCGTATATACCAAGTTTCATTACAGCCTTTAAGTTGTTGCATTAAATTTATCACCATTCTATATATATTTTGTAGTGGAAGAAATTGTAGCACGTGTGCTGGAGGAGCAGCAGCGAGAGCGCCGTGAAAGGCGGCAGGGTATGTTATTTTCAAAATGTGCATAAACAGTTGTTGCGGTTTGAGGAAGATGAGGTTGCAGTTCTCGCAAAATTAAATACAGACTTTATGGAGGAAAACATATTGAAATTTAAATGCATTTTAAAATACCATACAACTATAAAATTAGATCAAGTAGAGTCACTCGTCATCAAATATTAAAATCAAAAAACTTTTTATTCTACCAATCCAGCTTATAGAAAAGAAAAAATATGGGGTGGAATTTAATGTGACAAATCTGCCAAATTTTCCTTCTGCCAAAAGTTTCCCCCTTAAAGTTACGAAATAGTTCTTGTTTTTTTACTTTTAGTGATCTAGTTTTGAATGCTTTTCATTCCTGTGTTTTGCTGACGCAAAAGTTTCGTTAATTCTGTAAAACCCGAACCTGTTTTATATATTTAGCTATGTTTATCAAAAGTCACGCATACAGATCGAAGTAAAATCTTCAATGTATGCATTGTCTTGTACTGCCTTTTGCAACTTTTTTATGTACTTTTTAGGAAGAAGACGTGGGCCGTATGCCGTAAGAAGGGGTTGGTGTTGGGGGCTGAGGCGAGGGCGTGGCCGTGGTGGCAACAATTTTTATTTTTAGTTTTTTTGTAGTTCTTGTAGTTAGTTAGTTCCATAGTTCCGTTTTTTATTTTTTTTTATTTAATAGTTTTATAAACAGGTTACATAGTTATTTTTGTTATCAAGTTGATTAACTTTGAGTTTTAAGAAGTTCTTCAAAAGTTAGTAAAAACTATTACAAATTAGCCCTAATTGTACAACTTTTTAAAGCTGTAGTTATGTAGTACAAACTTTTTTTTTATCAAATATTCCTAGTTTTGCGATTATTTTTTTTAGAACTAGATTTTCGTTCCAATACGGTAGTCAGGGATTCAGTTTAAGATGTAGTAGTCTACTGACAAAAGATAGTAAATAGAAGTTGCAAATATAATATAACTAATATAATAATGGAAATTTTTTTATAATTCTTATACAAGTTAAGTAGTGTTACAGAAAACCTCTAATCACCCCTAATTGTTAATTACGCCGGCTATTTTACTACCTTTTTATCGGTGAGTCGAGTTAATTTAAAAATGCCAGGTATGCCACAATCCTGGAAATCGTGGAATTTCAAAAAAATATTTGTCAAAACTTCTCGAATTCTACGCAGATCTTTCTATTTTTTCAGTACAGAAAGTGTTGGTGGTGTTTTTACTTGTTGTTTTATCAGGGCTTCCACCGAGTCAGGGGAAATCAGGGAAAGTCGGAATTTTATCTGTGGTCAGGGAAAGTCAGGAAAAAAGACCCATTTTGGGGGAAAGTCAGGGAAAATTCAGGGAATTTTTTGTCTTTTAACTTGACTTAGACTGATAGAACTTTATTTCTATAAATTCAAAAATTGCAAATGAAAAGCTCTTCTTAATAAATGTTTTAATAATTACTGACAGGCTCTGTTAGCCATTCATTGGTACTAACATACTCTTGACCATTTTATGTAGTATATGGATTAAAGCTCCTTTGCCACAAATACGGATTTTTTTAATTTGTTTTTCTGTTTATATATAACCTGTGTACAAAATCATGCAACAGTAATATGAATGATATGAATGTTGTAAATTCTTCTTGTTTTGTCTCGCTTTTAACTGTATATTTATGTCATATTTGATTTTTGAAGTGCATGCTTGTTTCACTGTTCTATAAGACACGTCGGAAGCAATAACCACAATATTACGTTTTGCTTTATTTTTAGTAAAATAGTTTTAAATAGACAGATGACAAAGAACAAGTGTACCTTTCAGGATAAGTGGTTAGGTGATCAGAGGTTTTCCAAGTTGATTAAAAAGAAAACTGCTAAATGTCGATATTGTCAAAAACATTTCAAATATGGGTGATATCGCGTTTTATTAAAAGGAAGAAGCACATTGGGCAGAGTATAACTAACTCTAATCAGAGGCAAAAGTTAAGAAAAATAAACACAAACCAAAAGTCCAGCTGCGTTAGACACGGATATAACCAGTTCCTTGACAATTCAACCAGAAATTCAAAGCATCCTTAACATTTGCTCAAAATGTTCAACCGACCGAAAAGTCCTGGAATTTTCCAATGTGTAATTATCCTGAAAATTAGTGTCTATAAATCATGGAAGAAATGATAAAATGTCCACTGGAATTTAACATAACTGAGAAACCCTGAATACTATATTGTATTTTCTGTTGTGTAAAAAAACTCCTCCCCACAACAAATATCGGTATAGTAAATAATTTATGAAAATTTATGTTGAGATTTTGTATGAGCGTCCATTTTCTTATACATGTCCTTCTCGATGAGCGCCCAGTGGTTGTTATTTGAATATTTGCTGCAGCTGAAGGCGCTTCTTTAAATATTTCAAAATTAGTAAAAACATCTACATCATAAAATTTGATGTCAAAATGTTTTCATCTTTTCGCTAAAGCAGCTCGCTATTGAGAACGTGTTGTGATTTTATAGTATCTAAAAAGAAAGCTTTTATACATAACACAAAATAAGATTTTCTTATAGGCGTCCTTTTTGATTTAACGCCCCTCGTGACAAATAGGTAGATTTTTGTACGGTTAAATTGCTGTGGACGATTGGTTTTTCTAATTTTCTGACAGTAAAATATATCCCGAGTCTGAGACTAGTAAGATCGAATTCTTTAGTACCGAATTATTTTTAATATGAGACCTTTAAATTGCACCCCCGTCTCATAGGGGTGTGTTGTAGAAATAAAGATTGAATCAATTTTTTAGTAGAGCCGTCTTACATTAGAAAAGTATAATTTAGGCCGTTAAGTTGTAGCGTCATTGACGTAGAAGTAGGACTAGGAAAATACAGTGTGCTTACAATACATACAAATAAATTACAAAGTAATTGGGCCAATAAAAAAGCTATTTTTAATTGTGAATTCTTTTCTCTCCAAGTTTCTTTATTTCATTCTCTGCATAATTCTGATAACTTAGCGCTCTTTTTACAGTTTCTTTTCTGAGAACGAGGCTAAAATGAGTTTTAGGCCAATAAGAATCCTAACAGTGCAAAAAATTGTTTTATTATCCAATGAACATTACTTTATTTTAAAGTTTATAATCGAAAGTTAAAGCTCGTGCAGTGTAGCATAATAATTACAATGCGCCATCTTTGATGTTATATAATTACGTCATTACCTTCTGTACTACAATTTTGTAAGCACGTAGACTAAAGCTATATTCAGCAGAACTAATTAATTATCAATGAATTCTAATTTAAAGAGGAATTGTTGAGGCTGGATATTTTTGGTGAAAGATAATTTATTATAGCTATAAAATCGTGACATGTATGTCACGATTTTATATCTTTTTTCAGATTATTGCTAATGGCGGAAATCTTTAAGCCGCAGGGCTTCTTGTTTCTATTTTATACCCCTTTTTAACCTCATTCTAGGAATAATAGACGCCCTCTCGGAGGTGTCTTCAAGTAATGGAAGACGGTTGTAACTGTTTATTTGAAATGTGTTATACTCCAGAAATTTTGCTTGCAACTTGCGAAATGCTTTGCAACCTTTTTTTAAATTTCTAGTATATATTATATCATGTTAGGAGCCCAGAAACTGTCACTTTTAACCACCCTAGAGCCATTATGGCTTTTATACAAGTAATGCCAAACCTTGTAGTCAGGGGAAGATGCTTTATCCAAAATGCCATTCCGTGGTTTTAAATTTAAGCTATTATTAGAATTACGTTATTCAAATATGACGTATTGTTACGTAATACCGAAATGCATTGGGTGCGCATTTAGCAGGAATTCGCGGAAAAAGACTTGAGGCACACGCACGTGTTTTTGAGATTTTGTATCCCGTTGAAGTTTTCAACTAAAATAAAACCTTTCGAACTGTAATCATCGTTCAATAATCGAAATAAATAAAACGAATAATGAAAATCTAGATGGAAAGTTGTCAAAGTTTTTTTTTATTATTCTTGGATATTATAAAGAAAAAATAAAAACTAGAAATAAATCAAAATCGAAAATTTTTTCCACTGGATACTTTGTAGATTGTAAAGAGAAACAGAAATATATATTCGAATCCATGGAAGATGTCGATGTAGCAGTTAGGAATCTCGAGATAAAATCATTATCATTTCTCTCTGTTTATCAAAAAAAATAAATCATTCGGAGTTGCTGGTGAGTTTTAAGATATAATAAAAAAGATTGATCTTTTGACCAAGAGAAACAAAAAGCAGTAGTCTTCTTTAAAAAAGAAAATCTTTGTGTGTGTTACCAACTTAATTTTTTAGACATTAATTTAAAAAATCACAAGATTCTCTTCGAAGATATCAGGAACAAGGAGTCACCCCAACAAATCCTTTGGTCCGGAACTCCTTTTTTGATTGTTGGAAAAAACCTTTTTGGTACGAAGTTATGTCTCGGCTGATAACTACACGGTTTGTTTGGGTGACGAAAACAACTATTCGTAATGTACTTGCTTGGATTGTCGTAAAACCTTGTTGCCCTGTAACCACATCCTATCCGTCATTAGTGGCAATGTCGCAGATGTATCCTGGAAATCTTTATCGTCGCGATACATGCGTGTACCCAAAGGGCCATTCAATTTTTCAAAAACTTGGTTTTTGGCACAGAAAATGTCAATATCTTCATCTATTCAACACTTAACTCACTTTAGATTTCCAATTTTGGATTTCCAATCGTTTGAAATCGAATTTTGGATTTTTTCAATTTTGGATTTTTCAATTTTTCAATTTCGAATTTTGGATTTTTTCAATTTTGGGTTTTCAATTTTTGGATTTCTGACTTATTTTCAATGTTTAATATATTTTTTCAACTTTCTGTGTTCTTTAATTCGACATTTTTTATTTTTTTGGATTTTCATTTTGTTATATTTTTATCTTGACGGGTATTTAATCCGTGACATAAAAGGGACAGTTAATTTTCATTTTAATAAAAACAAATTTCAATTTTTTTATCAATTTTTCTTTTTTAATTCAATACAAAAAGAAAATTTAAACTCAATTTTCGTTTTTCGTTTTCAAATCAAAAAACAAAAAAGGATCTTCATATTTTGGCAAAAAAGTACGCTCTCCTTTGCAGACGTTTTTCTTCTACGAACCCAAGGATTACTTTGGGTCATTTGGTGCTAAAAATCCCAAAATGTAATATCAATTTCTAAATTTCTGATTTTTAAGAGAATTTTAAATTTGAAAATTAAATCAAATTTTGTTTAAATCAAGAATTGAAATTCAAGTTCAATTTTTGATTTTGGTTTAAATAGAAATTTAAAAATCAAATTAAATTTTTGATTTTTGAGTTAAATCAAAATCAAAAATTGAAAATCAACTTTGATTTTTAAATTAAATTAAAAAAGGAAATTCGATTTTATTTTTTTTCTGAAGAATAATCACTTTTTTATTATTATTATTATTATTATTATTATTATTAGCGGACAAGGATTTACGCAACATATTACGTCTACTTACAATGGGGAGAAGGGTCCTTAAACCTAGCTTAAACCGTGGGCCAGTTTTTAAACTTTTTTCGAGAAGATTTTGAAATACTGCATAATAATTTATCAACTGTGCGAGAAAATCTTCAAACATTTCAAAAATTTCGGAATCAAGCTACAGATTTATATGTCATCGATTTGGACTTAGGAAGATTCCTTAAAACAATCTTATGAAAATATTGTTTAGGTTGGATCGAAACGAAAAGGCATATTTAGTGAATTGATTAAGTAGTCGATGTTTTGACAATATGTTTAAAAGAGAATCTTACAGCAGATTCCCGGTCAGTGAAAAGAAAAGTTTCGTATAGCGAACTTAAAGCGTCACAGTACTTCTCGCAATGGATACATAACACAAATTTTGTTAAGAACAATTTATATATTTTAGGAATGATGATTTTTATTGTTAAAAGCGTTTTTGAGAATTGATTCAATACGTGCTTCTATTTATTTTATGTGAGGTAGAATGTAAAGTAGAAAAAAAAAACTTTGCAGGCTTTGAATATTATGCCGAAAGCTGTTCCGAAATTTAATATATTGAAAATTTTTCAATACGTCAGACTTGTGGTTGAAAGAATAAATTAGGCTACGTTTTCAGTGAAGAAGGTCATAAAAAATTTTGTTGCTCTCTGAATAGCTCTACTTCTAACTCCTATAAAATACTAACATCGCTCAGCGTGGAACCGATACTCCATAAAATTGTAGGTAGGTTTTCACAACTCATTTTTACAACTTACAGAGAACTTATGCCGCAAAGTTTTAATTTTCAGCTAAAACAAATATTTGTTTTTCCTAATTGTTACAATAATTTAAGTCATTTTAGGTAAACCTTTTCTGTCACGGAAGGTAAACTTTAAGGTTTGAATTTAGAAATCAGGAAATCTAAATATGATCAGAACATCAGAAAATCAGAACAAATGAATGTAGACGGAAATAGTGTTAAATTATTAATGTTTCTTTTTTCTTCAGTTCAAAGAAAAAATAACTAAAAAAGGAAAATCTAGAATATATAACAATGTTTTACTTTTAATAAAAAATATCTTTCTTCTCTCTAAAAACAATTATGTTCGAGCTTTCTTTATAATTCATGAAAAAAAATGTGAAGCAGAAAACAATTTATTTCCAAAGTTATAGATGTGACATAGAAATTTGACAATAAACGAACACTTGTATAAGAATAGCTTCTATTCACCAGTTTCAAGAACTTAAATAATTTTACTAGTAAGGATAGTAAGGATAAGAAACATTTTTTTTAGAAAAAAAAGTTAAATGCACATATAAAAAAGTTACAAATTGTTTAAAATTGCTAAGATATTTTCAAATACATTGACCGTAACGGTCTCGTAAAACTCATTACGGCAATGGGGGCATCGTAATTCCGTCCATTGATCCACACACGTGGAGCATCCAAGTACTTGTTTGCAACACATTGAAATTGCTATTGGTGAAGCACAAAACACACTTGAATGTTTCTTTTAAAGGTTTAATGAGTAGTGTTGATTTCAGCAATGCTCCGACATCTCTTGGTAGCAATATATTTTCTTGCAACATGGTCTTTATTTCGTCAATACTTTCTCTCACATGATTATCCCCATCAGTAAATCGGTCAGAAGTTCCGACGAATTCTTCACGTTTAACGGCAAAAATCTTTCTCGCACTGCATCGCCAAAATGTATTGTCTAAAAAAGTAAACATTTTCAGCAATTTTAGCCTAGCTGTTTTTAAAATCCTTTCCATATACAAATATTCGTAAACTTAAAATATAAATTTTCTTGCTTTCAAATATTACTTAAAGAACGCACCACGAGTAGCAGCAGTGTCTTCCATTTGAAGACCATTTGCGTGTACAAGTATTAATGGTTGTACACCGAATCCCTCTTCTGCAAGGCTAATGATCGCTGGGACATTTGCATTGGTTGGCGACAGTGAAAAGTATTGCATTCTTGAAATTTCACCTAAATTTTAAATTTTTTTTTAAACAAAACATAAAGAAGAATCATTTATTAAGAATAATTTGTGTATGATTTTAAACTACGCACTTTTGTTATAAGAAATGTGAAAGTAAATAAATAAGTAATATAAATTAAAAAGAAAAATTCCACAAAAGAAATAAAAGTAATGCTTACCAACTTTTTTCCCTATCATGTTTGCCAGTGAGACTTTTATGATAAATCCATCTGATTTTCGTTTTCTCGGCGTTGGCAACGGAGACGAAAAAGAAGATGACGGTAGTGGCGACGACGAATGTGGTAGTGGTTGAGAAGGACTAAATTGACAAAATGTACTTATCACTAATACTTCATCAAAACAACCCTAAATATTATGCAAAGATAAGCAAAAAGCTAATAAGTAAGACCTCCTTAGCTAGTTTTTAGTAAATTCAAATAGTCCGCACCTTGAAGATATTCGCCGGAACGCCCCAAATGGCAAATCTTTCAAAAGTTGCGATAAATATTACATCGATACTTTTTCCATTGTGTATCAAAGAGTAGAGGAACGAGTGAAAAAAGACGCACTTGCGAATAAGGTTACGGACTTACATGCGCAACACCCTCCTTCGTGGTGGGTAGACAAGAAAAATTTGTTAGTCTGAACTTTTCTCTAGACTATTGTCTGAAAGAGTGAAAATAAGTGAATGAACTACCATGCGCGACAACTCCCCTTAGTGGTGACTAGACAAAAAAATGTAGGAAATCTAAACAGGTGACCTGCGTAACGTGTGAAATTAAAAAATAATAAAACTCCCAAAATTGAAAAACATAGTAGTCAGGAATTGAAACTTTAAATTGAAGAAATCCAAAATCCAAATTTGAAAAAATCCAATCTAAAAATTAAAAAAAAAAAATACCAAAATCCAAAATTAAAAAATTTAAAAATTAAAAAAAAAATTAAAATCCAAAATTGAAAAAAATCCAAAATTCCAAAATTCGATTTCACCCGAATGGAAATTCAAAATTGGAAACACTAAGGTGAGCTAATTGTTAAATAGATAAAATATTGACATTTTCTGTGCCAAAAACCAAGTTTTATCAACGAGCAATTGGATGGCTCTTTGGGTACACGCATTTTTATCTCCTTTTTTCATTTTGTATCATGAAGTTGTTAGCAAGGAGGTTACTTTAGAAGATAACCAAATGTAGAACGATTTTATTGACATTAATGATGTCGAAACCGAGTCCGTTTTAATGGATTCTATTCCTAAAATATGTTTTCCAAATAGGTTCAAGGCCTCATCTTGCGGATAAATTTAAACCAAATCAAGAGCTTGTCATTCATAGTGTATGATAATGATGCACTAGACCACCTTCATGAAACCTTGACTCAGGCTTTAAATGATCTATCATTTCATGCTCCCAAGGAAGACAATTTGGTTGTGGAAAGACCAAAAGTTATAGGATCAACATATTTAAGTAAAAAATTTCAACCTCTCCCAAAACCAAAACCAAAAAAATCGGCGTTTTCGGGAAGAGTCGGTTTGGCTGCTGAAAAAAAAAGTTTTCATCCATAATCAACATTTGTCTCTCAAAAAGAAGAAAATCATGCGACGTCTGTGGTTGAAGAGTTCCCTGAATACGACCCATCTGTCATTACCAATGGAGCAGGAGCAGTTTAATGACGCTGCTGCTCAACTACAAATATAATCTGGGTAAATCGGGGATCTGGGTAATAAGTGCGTCTAAAGAAAGCCATATTTAATGCCGAAGTATTTTAAATAAGAGTTACTTTTAAAATTTTAAACCACGGAATGGCATTTTGGATAAAGCATCTTCCGTAGTCAGGTTGCCATTATGATAACTCGTTATGTTATGTATAGTGTTGTTTATGTTCATTCACCGCGATAGACGATCATGATACGATCCTGCTCCAACCTGTGTATAGTAAATTGTATCTGCGTGAAAATTTGGCCTCGTGTTTTCCCTTTTTAATCTTATAATAGACTATACTTAGCTAGCCAGAAAAACTTCTTTTTTCCACATCCAGAAAAATATTTGCAGGCTTATTACTGTGGAAAGTTTATCATTTCTTGAACATGATAGTTTAGTAGGCGACGTTTCGGGAGATCCTTCTGCCATCATCGGGCAAAGTAAAATGATGTTGCGCATGTATTTATATAATTGCAGAGGATCGAAATTCATAAAAATTAACCAATCAGAAACAAGCTGATAATTACAGTTAATTACGGTAATTAACATTTTCGGACCTGGATGTAGGTAACTACTTCTTCTGTAGGGCTGGTAACCAAATCTCAGGAAGTTGATACGAGATGCTGTTTATGTGTTTGTTACGTTCTACACTAACTGTAATTATCAGCTCGTTTCTGATTGGTTAATTTTTATGAATTTCGATCCTCTGCAATTATATAAATACATGCGCAACATCATTTTACTTTGCCCGATGATGGGAGAAGGATCTCCCGAAACGTCGCCTACTAAACTATCATGTTCAAGAAATGATAAACTTTCCACAGTAATATGAATACTGAACAGACAAACCGAAATAATATCTTCAATAATATCAAACAGCAATATGGAGAATCCATCTTGGCAGAAGTCAGATCGCTAGAGAAATCAAGAATAAAATACGCAAGATACACTAACCATCTTCGGTTTTCTCTACGTTGTCTTCACAACGAGATAACACCTAAAGATCTTCGACTTACCTGTAGAGTCAAGACTGAAAGAAGTAAGAAAATCTTGCAACGCGCAAGCCGCCAGTAGTTGCAAGAAAGAATCCATCTAAATCACGTAACACGTAACACCCTACATCGCCAAATACTTGATCTTGACAACACCATCAAATCGAGACTCTCCACCGACCAATATAAACAGGTTAAGAATATTCATGATAGCGTGTATGAAAAAGAAATGAGATCGGTTAAAGACAGACACCTTAAAAAGTTCAACAAAATCAATGACAGATTCAATGATGATACACAAACGGGTATAGAAAAGAGCAAATGGATTGTCAATCTCTCCAACAGACAACTCACGACAGAAGAAACAAACCTTCTATCAAAAGGAATGAATTTCTGCATGACACCAGCTTCAATTCCAAAGAAAGAAATAGTTGCGAAAGTGGAAGAGGCAATTAAAGATCTACCAAAAGAAGAGGCAGACACAGTAAGAGCTAAAGTAAGCCTCACGCTACAGAAAAGCAAAACACCAAAGGACAATTTGCAAAAATCTGAAAGACTGTCATTGAAGAATCTAAAGAAGGACAAAGATATCATAATCCTACCGGCAGACAAGGGGAGAACAACGGTTATCATGAATACACTTGACTACATCAACGAGTGCAACGAACACATCAACAACGGGCCTTACAAACTTCTCAAGAAAGATCCCACTGAAGTCATCAAACGAGAAGCAAGGAACATCTTAATGGAGTTGAAGAGAAAAGAATACATCGACGATAAGCAGTATTACCGACTGAAATTTTGTGACGGACCACCACCGCGATTTTACGGACTACCCAAAATTCATAAACAGGGAAATCCAATTCGACCAATAGTTTCCTGCACTGGAACACCGTTATACAACCTATCAAAATTTGTTGCTTCCATCCTCAGCAAATTCACAGCAAGTGACCACAGCAAAAACTCAAAAGAATTTTCGGAATACATCAGAGAAATAAAGATAGCAGACGACGAATGCATGGTATCATTTGATGTCACATCACTCTACACAAATGTTCCCATAAAAGACACCTTAAACATCATTAAAGACAATCATTGACAGAGAAGAAAATCATTGACAGAGAATCCAGAACAACGGCCAGGAAGATTAAAGAAACCATCAACAGTGTAGAACGTAACAAACACATAAACAGCATCTCGTATCAACTTCCTGAGATTTGGTTACCAGCCCTACAGAAGAAGTAGTTACCTACATCCAGGTCCGAAAATGTTAATTACCGTAATTAACTGTAATTATCAGCTTGTTTCTGATTGGTTAATTTTTATGAATTTCGATCCTCTGCAATTATATAAATACATGCGCAACATCATTTTACTTTGCCCGATGATGGAAGAAGGATCTCCCGAAACGTCGCCTACTAAACTATCATGTTCAAGAAATGATAAACTTTCCACAGTAATAAGCCTGCAAATATTTTTCTGGATGTGGAAAAAAGAAGTTTTTCTGGCTAGCTAAGTATAGTCTATTATAAGATTAAAAAGGGAAAACACGAGGCCAAATTTTCACGCAGATACAATTTACTATATACAGGTTGGAGCAGGATCGTATCATGATCGTCTATCGCGGTGAATGAACATAAACAACACTATACATAACATAACGAGTTATCATAATGGCAACCTGACTACGGAAGATGCTTTATCCAAAATGCCATTCCGTGGTTTAAAATTTTAAAAGTAACTCTTATTTAAAATACTTCGGCATTAAATATGGCTTTCTTTAGACGCACTTATTACCCAGATCCCCGATTTACCCAGATTATATTGGTAGTTGAGCAGCAGCGTCATTAAACTGGAATACATCAGAGAAATAAAGATAGCAGACGACGAATGCATGGTATCATTTGATGTCACATCACTCTACACAAATGTTCCCATAAAAGACACCTTAAACATCATTAAAGACATTATCGAAAACGATGCTGCATTCGGTGAAAAGACAAAGATTCCAGTACCGGATTTTCTGCGTTTGGTCGAACTTGTTCTAACCAAAACATGGTATCTGTTTAATAAGAACTTCTACACTCAAACAGACAGAGTTGCCATGGGAGGCCCTGCATCATCAGTAGTCGCAGAAATATACATGCAAGCACACGAGACAACAGCATTAGTCACATCAGACAGACGTCCAAAGGTTTGGAAAAGATTTGTTGACGACGTATTCGCCATAATCAAAAGATCTCATCTAGAAGAGTTCCATGAACACATCAACGGCCTACATCGACAAATCAAATTCACTGTTGAGCTTGAACACGATGGAAGTATCGCTTTCCTGGACACTTTGGTCAAACGCAAGAATGGTTCCATTTCAGTTTCAGTGTATCGTAAACCAACACACACTGACCAGTACCTTAACTTCGAATCAAACCATCAGAAATCTTGCAAAGAAAGTGTCATATCTTCATTACTGAATCGTGCCAACAGTGTAGTCAGTGACAAACAGGAGAGGAAAATAGAAATTCGACGTGTAAGAAATGCATTAATCACAAATGGATACAGTCATAAAGTCATCACGCAAGTAGAAAATAAAATGAAGAGAAGATGCAACGGAGACAACAAGGAAACATCAGAGGAATTTATTGCATCAGCATTCCTACCCTTCGTACCAGGTACCAGCGAGATCCTTCGTCGAGTTTTAAGGCAACACAAGATCAAATGCATTCTTACCTCTAAAGACATCCTAAGAAGCACTTTGTCTAAACCAAAAGACAAAATAAACCTGGAAGAGCAAAACAATGTTGTTTACGAAATCCCGTGTAAAGATTGTGATGCAGTGTATATAGGCGAAACAAAAAGAAAGTTTAAGCAACGAGTACAAGAACATATGCGCGCAGTGAGAAACGGAGATGTGAAGAAAAACGAAATTGCGGACCACAGCTGGAGCAGAAGTCATCAGTTTAATTGGGATGAGAAGAAAATCATTGACAGAGAATCCAGAACAACGGCCAGGAAGATTAAAGAAACCATCAACAGTGTAGAACGTAACAAACACATAAACAGCATCTCGTATCAACTTCCTGAGATTTGGTTACCAGCCCTACAGAAGAAGTACTTACCTACATCCAGGTCCGAAAATGTTAATTACCGTAATTAACTGTAATTATCAGCTCGTTTCTGATTGGTTAATTTTTATGAATTTCGATCCTCTGCAATTATATAAATACATGCGCAACATCATTTTACTTTGCCCGATGATGGGAGAAGGATCTCCCGAAACGTCGCCTACTAAACTATCATGTTCAAGAAATGATAAACTTTCCACAGTAATATGAATACTGAACAGACAAACCGAAATAATATCTTCAATAATTTGCAGGCTTGTTTTCGTAAGTTATTGGTGAATATAATTGCTTTGGGAGCAATATTCAGGCTTTAAATTTGGAGAAACTATATTCTGTAAAAGACATGCAAAACGGTATCTATTACTAATAAAACTTTTGATATTTAATCTATTTGAAACATTTAATCACATGAAAAAGGAGAAAGATAGAGAAATAAGCAACAACAACAACACAAACTGCATTGTAAATAGGCTTTATTTGTATTATTAGATCATAGTATAAACAACAACAGATAAATAAAATAAAAATAGCAAAATTATATCATGATTTTGCACAAGTAAAGGCCGCTAGCTATATAAAATTTGGTTTTTACGCAGCAATAGCTAATTAAAAACAACACAACCTACCACAACAAGTGAATGACAACTGATTTAGCACAACATTCAGTCAAAAATATGTAGCCCTTATTGGCTAAGACTCTAAAATGTTGAATCAAACTTGGAAATACCTAGCTGTTATGCGATAAACATTAACTATATACTTGAAATTTTTAACAAACAAATCATTTAAAAACAGATATCGTTAACTACATTTACACATTTTGTGTTAATCAGGATAGCGCTGTATATGTATATATGCTAAGTCATTTCGTTATGTTGGTAGAACCACAAACATTTTCCATGCCTGTCAGCATAACTTCTTTAGTGAAATGTGAAAAACTTTCGTCATTTCACCCATTAATTAAAACCATGCTTTTTTCCTAATTTTAATAGTTAACGTCGTTCCCAGGAATTATTTCGATATGAGATTAGAGCTTTTAAACCAATCATCATCAAGTCTTGTCGAAGTCATTCTCCCAAAACTAGTCACAACTAGTGTTCTCGTCTGTGGCCTTGTGGCATTTTAGGAAATCGTTTAAAAAGTGTTTATTGCCAGAAGCTTTAAATCTAAAAAGCAAACATACAAGTTGTTATGCAGCTATTCGATTTATTGTATTGCTATCAAATGTCTTGTTACTTGTGGGTACCCCAAGACAACACAAGAACTTTGAGTTTGAGACAGGCCTTTATAGAGTTGTTGAAAGTGAAACTATAAACAGTTTCATGCTCAAACTTGCTAGCACAGCAATAGAAAGCTCAAGAATCAATGGAATTAAAAGTAAACAGATGTACCTAAAAACGTTGTCATTATAAAGTTAATGCTATAATTTTGTTAACTCAAAAAAGTCTGTTTATTTTGCCAAACTGCTTCCTTCTGCAATCCCAGGCGTGATGTGACTTGAAACAAATCGTGAGCGGTTTGTTCATCTACAATTCTCTTAGATTTTAAACAAATCACCAAGGAGACTTATGAGTACTATCATGGGTGATTGCATTGCTTATTACATTTTGTTGAATATATAACATGATGAAGACCAATATTCAGTCAATACCACCAACCCCACATGCTTAGGATAGCCTTGGAGGAAAGGGATAGCAAAGTCATAATGTTATTTACAGATGCTTCAAAAAATATAAAATCCAGACAGACAGACAGACAGACAGACAGACAGACAGACAGACAAACAGACAGACAGACAGACAGACAGACAGACAGACAGACAGACAGACAGACAGACAGACAGACAGACAGACAGACAGACAGACAGACAGACAGACAGACAGACAGACAGACAGACAGACAGACAGACAGACAGACAGACAGACAGACAGACAGACAGACAGACAGACAGACAGACAGACAGACAGACAGACAGACAGACAGACAGACAGACAGACAGACAGACAGACAGACAGACAGACAGACAGACAGACAGACAGACAGACAGACAGACAGACAGACAGACAGACAGACAGACAGACAGACAGACAGACAGACAGACAGACAGACAGACAGACAGACAGACAGACAGACAGACAGACAGACAGACAGACAGACAGACAGACAGACAGACAGACAGACAGACAGACAGACAGACAGACAGACAGACAGACAGACAGTGCTCCTGATTTTCAAATTATTTGCTCCCTATGTAACAATAATGCTCCCTGGATTCAAATTTAGTTTTGAATCCAGGGAGCATTGCTCCCGAAATTCAAATTGCGTGATCCCTGTAACAAATCTGCTCCTGAAATTCAAATTTTATTTTGTATCCAGGGAGCAATGCTCCCGAAATGCAAATTGTCGATTTTGCATATCGGGAGCAGTGCTCCCGATTTTCAAATTAAGTGCTCCCGTGGTACAAAGCAATCAAGACAATAACAAACGGAGGAAATCGAGTTTGACACAAACAGTGAATATTGATAGTGAAAGTTTACAGAAGTGTAGGATTGTTTCTTGTTCTGTGTTGATTATTATAATTTTGCTTTTTGATTATTCTTTTTGCTTACATGCTAAGAATATGTACAATATCTTAGACTTCTATTTGATTCTTAACTAGTTAGCTAGCTAGCTAAGCTTTTAAACAGCCAGACTTATGTGAGCAGCTAGGCTACTCTTAATTTCAAAGTGCAATGCTACTATAATACTTAGGTTAGGTCTTAGCAATGTGCAACTAGCTAGCTATCTGATATTTATCTTTTATGTGTAACTGATTAGATGTTTCTTTTTTCTTTATTTTTTTGCATTACACTGCATTTCATAGAGCTAGCTACAACACACTGGCTTTACTTGGTTTCTAAAAAATGCTTGTTGTAGCTAAACGTATTTGGGCATAATTCTTAAGTGAAACCAGCTGAATGTGTTAAGTGAGAATTACCAGAATTGTGGTTGTTACGATAAATTCTGTATAATGGGTAGCATTTTCTGTTTCTTTACAGAATATATAGTTTATATAGTTTACACGTGAAAAAAAGATGATAAATGAAAGTTAAATAATTTGATGCAATTTGATGCATGATGTCTTCAAATTATTAACCATGATTAACAATTTTTCCTTGTTCCTTGGATAGGGGGTGTTCGCCTTCTAAGCTGTTACAAATCTTGTCAAGAAGAGGAAAAACAAATATCTAACAATAACATAATAAAAATATATTCTTAAAAACTGCTACTGTTACATGGAAAAACACATATGTCCATGATGTATCAAACAGTAAATCCCACTATAATGCATAATGTCAGACATAAATATAATACAGAGCATTCAACTGAATTAAATAATTATACTCACCTAACAAATATTGCCATATATAAAACACAGTTAAGCTAGATTTTCATTTTTTGTGCCAATGGCACTATATATGATACTATATAGTGATATGTACTTAGATTGTTGCTTTAAAGTTGCAATTAACAGTTTTTGTTATTTGTCTAAACCAAATTAAACAGGTAACTACTGACACTTTGAAAGTTGAGAGTGCATATTTTACATGGCTAGCCTCAAAAATAATGAGGGATATAACCTGTCTATTATTTCCAGGAGGGGCCATATGGCTTAGATTGGGAATCCTAGAGTATTTATTGCTCATTTTAAGCTACATAGACTTCATTAGAGTCTGCTATCTACCAGACAAGTCCTTCCAACATCCCATACAGTATCCAATCTCCACAATTTCTCTCACAAGGTTTGGGTTAAACTTGGCTATGTTAACATTTACTCGCCCATATTGAATCGCCACCAAGAGGAATTGATTCCTGCTCTCCCGCACAGAGTACAAGAGTTAACCACTAAGCTACAACATTTCTTTATAAGTCAGAGTTAAGTTAATTTGCTTTATTTTATTCCATCTATTTAGAATAATACTGTATTTGCATGAATGAAGTAAGGAGATCAGGGAGATCTATTTTTTTTTCTTCTAGAGTTCAATCTAACTGAGTGACGTTTTATTACAGCAGTTTCTAGATTTATGTTTCCAGATATATGCATAATTAACAGCGTTTCCATTTTTTTAGGTTAAAAAATGGGTTTTTTTTAGAATAATAGAATCTTATTAGCTAAAAATGGATACTCTGCTCAAAGCTTTACATATAAAACTGTATTCCACTGCTTGTTGTTTTTGAGAAAGACATTTAAGGAGAAGTATATATATATATACTTCTCCTTAAAAGTGTAAATGTCTGTGACTGGTTTATATATACAAGCATATACAAACCAGCCATAGTTAATTCCAAATTCATTGCTGGTTATAGATATTTTATGTTACTGAAAGCAGACGGAACAAAAACTGGGGCCGGTTTGGCTAGTGATATTTTGAATTATACTCCATTGAAGCATTTATACATTTTTTATAACGGAATTCTGCTTTTGCTCTTGCTTTCCTCCACCAGTTTGGCTGTAAGAATTGAAGAACAGAATGATGCAGTTTTGTTATTATTAATAACAAGATGCAGGCGCTGCATAAACTATCTCGCTATTAAAATGCACAACTATGAAACATCCACAATGCGACCCAATTCTACAATTTCTGCTAACAAAAATACAGCCCATCATCCATGGTTAAAAGTCGCGCAATTGAAACGTTTATGGTTTTAACCCTATTCGGTCCGGGGTTATTCGAACATACTATGACCGGGGGGGGGGGGGGGGGGGGGGGGAGGGGGGGGCTGATTCCGCCCCCCCTCAATAACTTTTCATAGGATTGTTCAAATTGAATCAAACTTGACACACTTATAGTACGTCATAAAAGGAACAAAATGGGGGCAATAAATTTTTGCTTGCGTCAGCACATTTTCTGTGACGTCATCGGAAGCTTGAAAATTGTTAAAAATGCCACTATCTGCTTAAAATATAATTACTTTTGTTCTAGAGCGAATTTTTACATTCTGTTTGAAGTTTCTGAAAGCTAAATAAAATTTTTTTAACATATCTTCCGAATTTTACATGGATCGAATAAAAAATTGCCAAAAATTGCCCGAAAATCCGTTTTTTTTCGATTTTCGGGTAAAATCCGACAAAATCGGGAAATCGGATTAGTCACGTATCAAAATTATTGAAAATGATTCTTCTTGATAAAACAAAGTTGTGTTGCAAGTTTCAAGTTCTAAGGATAATCCTAACAGGAGTTATTATATTTTTCCCATTATAAGGATTTCATAGAGATTTAAGGGGTAGTTTCGAGTGATGGCCAATATCAAAGCCTCTGAAAGGTATGGGACCTAAATATTTAGCATGCAGGTGTCTAATAGATAAATTTTGAAACTCAATAAGTATCATAGCCATATAAGAAAGCAATCAGGAGTTATTAAAAAAAACCCGTCAGGGGGGGCGGAATCCCCCCCCCCCCCCCCCGGACCGAATAGGGTTAAACGGCATTTAGGTGACAAAGAATCAAAATTTTGATGTCACCATCATGTTAGCATACTTTTTTTGTTATCTGTGCCAAATTTTGTCGAAAATAAAGTAGTTTTAATTTCGGACCAATTTTGGCCTAAAATGACATTTAGGTGACAAAAATCAAAATTTTAATGTCACCATCATGTTCAGCATACGTTTTTTGTTAACTTTGCCAAATTTTGTCTAAAATAAAGTAGTTTTAATTTTTGGACCAATTTTGGCCTAAAATGACATTTAGGTGACAAAAATCAAAATTATGATGTCACTATTATGTTCAGCATACCTTTTTGCAATTGACCATTTGGGACATTTAGTTAGTTACGAGTTGGAAACCTCGCAGGCGAGATAGTAAAAAGAAAAAAAAAGAGTAAAAATAGTTACCAAGATGAGATTCGAACACACGACTACTCCCGTGTCGGTGCTCAGAGAGCCAAAAATTTCCATTTTGGGACGGACGTATTTGAATACTCCTCACAGGCGAGATAGTAATTAAGTGTGTGGTCTATACTATAGAAAGTTTTAAAATCCTTTGACAAGTTCAATTCAGAAAATAATTTTTCCAAAAGATAAAATTCTTGATTATCTTTATAATTGTCATTTTCCATTATTTTGTTTTTTATTTCGGTTAAAAATAAGGAGAAAAAATATTGGTATAGAAAGTTTCTCAATGCATTCAGTGCATAACGAGCCTTGTAAACACTCCACAATGCAATTTTCAGAAAAGGGTATTATGCGTAGGGTCATGTGTGACATGGTATACCTATACTGGGCGCCCATTGACAACGACAGGGTGTTACCTGTGTTTCTATATTTAACCAAAGTTGTGATAAAGTTTTTATGCAAGGACGGGTTCCACCTACATGGATGTGTGACATTGTTTACCTGTACTAAGTACTCACCCGGAGTAAAATTCATTTTCTGAAAAATATAAAAGGTGGGCTGACTTGGCCAAGACATAAGCACCATGTTATAAACTGTCCTTGTTGTAGCTAAAGTTGCAGGAAAGTTGTTTTTAGAAAATATATTACACCCGAAACACCTTAATGTTGTGTACACTTCACTCATTTACGACATATACTGCATACCTGTATTAAAGTGCTCTCCACCTGAATGTGAGGCACAGTTTACCCCAGTATTTCTGAAAAGGTTATTTATCTAGGCTGTGTGCTGTAAATTCCAAGTGTTTATAATATTCACCTGTTGAGATTTTTTATATATATTCATGCCTTGTTGGTCTAATAGCAATGACACTCATGTTAATGAGAGATCCAGGTTCAAATCCTGGACAGGGCTGGGAAAAACATAATTTTCTATCACCTGCAACAACCAGGTAATCGTTAGAATATGATATAGCTATATTGATGATAATAGGTAATCTTCGACTCGTAGCATACATTGCGCGGTTAGTTTTTAATATTTTTCAATGCATATTGATTTCGCAATTATAACACCCGGTCTTTGCCAAAATAGTCTTTATACTATGAATTGTTTTTCATTTTTGTAGGATAGAAAACAGGAAACATAAATTTTCAAATACAGTTAGTTTTTAATATTTCTTACTGCTTTATCAGCATTTACTGAAAACAAGTCTTTTATAAGAGCATTTTGGACTACCAAGTTGCCTAACACACTTTACAAATACCAAAAGGACTTTCAGTGGTAACAGAAGGCTAAAGTTATCGTATCAATACGTGTTTACTTTTAGTTTGCTGACGTTGATAAAATAACGTTAGAAGTTAGACGCTTACGTATATGTTTACTTTAGGAGTTTATCAATTTAGGCCCTTTACACTATTTTACTTTGCGAATTTACGATCTTACTTTATTTAAAAGAACGTCGTTATCAGAGGAAATGTTCTAAAATAAATGGAATACTAAAGAACTGTGAAAAAACATATGTTAGAGCTGATGATCATGTTTCTCCAGTAAATTCAGAATATAGTATTGACGAAGATTGGTATTCTGCAAAAATTCACAAGATCACTGAATGTAAAGAAAATGAGATCAAATATAGGAACAGTAAGCAATTTTATCTTGCGAGTAGTACAGCGTTCTTTATTACCAGTTACAAATGTTGCAAATAAACTTAAGAGCAGATAAGTGTAATGAATTTTTCAACGTCAGCCTACCTAAAAGTATTTATATTGTAGAAAAAAAACAAGAAGAGAGACTTTTTATGGCCAACCAAACATCTTGACAAAACAAAACGTAAGTCTTAATACAAATGTGTACTATTTCCTTTTAGCGATTAAAATAGCGAAAAACATAATTAATTTAATAAACGTTGGGCTCGATGTATTTAGTATGCAATGCTGCAACATTACTTACATAGTTATCTTATTTAAATCATAGCTAATTCTGCGACAATTAAAACTGGATTTTCTAGAACCTTTTTAAAGAAAGACGACATGATAGGTAAGATTAGTATATGTAATCGCACGTTTACGAGTGCTTTTAATTTTATAATTAGTTTGATTCATTGTAAAGATATCCTTTTTTGACTTATAATAAAACGCGAGAAAAAAAATATTTAAATTATCGGCGCTCCTTAAAGAGTGCTGTTAAGATTCTAGAGTGCGATTAGAAATAATTGCACTCCGCAGAGTGAAATTACGATATAATTTGCACTGTAAAAGAAGCGCCAAACAAGAAAAAATAGGTCATTGTGTGATTATCTCCGTTATACAAATACTACTAAAAACATACTATTCATTCTCCGAAAACAGGGGCGATTGTTAACAATACGATTTGATATTTACTTCTAAGATTGTAGTATTGCAGATCAATAGTAAATTACAAATTCTGGGTATGTGCTCGGGATATAATGGGTTATTTCTTCAGTGAATGCTAGATCATTTATCAGTCGTGTTTTTCTTTTTCGGGGTTTCCCTCTTTGAGAATGACTTTTACCTTACGAATATCCTCTATAGTTTTTTTACAAAATTAATTTCTGATGATATTTTCTGCTGCCCTACTCCACCACAATGAGTATCGAGTCTGACAATGTTATTACTCTACATATTCACAGTGTACTAAGTTCAAATAATTATCATGCGAACACAGATGCAGGGGAAGACTTTTGACGTGTTGTACAGTAACTAAGTAATGCTTAGATGATCGTGTGTTTTTTCTTGCCTTTTTGTTAACTCTCCCCAGTATGCATAGAAACAGAGAACAGAAATGGTAAACACTTTATTACAGATGGCATAGTGGCATTACTGCAAAACCGTTGTTTTACTTGCAGTATGTATTATAGAACTTTCTAATTGGTTGCAGGTTACTCTTCCAATGTTCCAATTAAATCTGATGTCCTAGTCAATACTTCACGTAGCCATTTATAAGCTTTTACTATAAGCTTATAAGCTTATTATAAGTTTTTACTACACCAACATATAACTTATACCCAACCTTGTGGATGTGTGAAACAAAAGCAGAATACTTATACATTTCCTATACTAATTTTGACTCAATACACTGTTGTTCTTTTTGTTTTAATCTTTGGCATCCCCAAAAGGGCGGTAACGGTTGTGAGTAATATTTGCGTTAAGATTATTTTACTTAAACATACTTTTCAAAGAAAAATAATTAGCGAAAATGATTTTAGCGAAAATGAATTTTAGAAACATTAAAAAGATTTGTTGCAAAACTATTTTCTTCTTTTTAAATGTTATTTTGCCGCTGGTAACAGCTGTTTTTCGCTTATCTCCAAGATTGTCTGATTGCAGAAAAAATACTAGGATACACTTGAATTAATAAGCTTTATTCTTCTAAAAAAAATTGAATGCATTTTAATAACATGATAAATAGACAAGTATGTTAGAGGTGTAGAAAATGCATTTGATGGTGATGGTGTAGAAAGTGACGCAAAAGATGAAGAAGACAAAAATCTGAAGCTTGTAATTACGCTTGGCACAAACTGAACTAAAGTTTTTGTTTGAAAAAGAAAAATTATTAGAGACAATGGGCCCCATGAGTTTTAAAAAATTAGAAAAGCAGGCACAATTAAAAATTATTTGCATTCGCTGTGCCACAAATTTGTCCTCTGTGATGTGCTAATTTTCTCTAAATCATTTGTCCTAGATTGTGTGAGCATGCTCGTTGTTGTAGAAAATTACAAATTGCAGAAAACTGGCCAAATATTATAAGTGTTTGAACAATGCCTCACGAACTGGAGCATTGGCAAATATGACATGTAAAGAGTTTTTGCCTGGAAGATTTGAGAACGCTTCTTATATGATAAGAGTTATGAATCATAAAACCATTTCGTCGTCAGGTCCTGGCATGATGTACGTCACACCCGAGTTTCAGAAAGAAACGTCGATTTTCTTTACTTTTTTTGAAACCAACTGGACGGTATAAAAGTCAAAAAAGTAGTCAAGAGCCTCCTTTGGTCAGTTGAAGTGGCAATAAAATGTCGTCATCAATGGTTACAGGTCAATTGAATTCTTTTTTTAACAAAAACGTTGTTAAAACTCTTATTAGACCGAGACCGAGCGCAGCGGTGGTAAGAAACACATGTGTTACAAAAACTCACATGTTAAGGCCAGATATGGAACAGGACTTGGCTAATCTCATGTGCCACTCAAAAAACAAAGGCACAGAAAACATACTTCCTACAGGAAAAAGCAAAATGATTCCTCTACCAGTACCGTTCACTTTCAAGAGAGCCACGCCAAGATGAAAAAGCAGGAGATGCCTTGACAGAAGCTGTTCTTCTTCATTTCGCAAACGAAATTGCTGAAAGCAAAGTAACATCAACTATCGTACGAGAGAAAAAAGATTTGCATCAAAGTTTTAAAAAATTAAGCGATTTGCAATTAAAAGATAAAGTACGATACGTAATAAAGTTAAACAAAGAAAAAGAAGATTCAGCCTCAGCAACAGTTACCTTAAATTCCCTAATTGTCATAAATAAATTACAATTTTGACTCAAAAAATGTTTTTAGCCAGTTACAAATATAAAAAATTGATAGGATACCTAGGAACTTATTCAAGCATCGGACTCTATCACGAAAATAACACTGTTCGGTTGATACGTTTTTATATCATTACAAAAGCTTTTTCCGTTGATTTAAATGTTTATTATAATATAAGTGTCGTTTTTTTATTTAGAATCAGCTTTAACTCAAAACAAGAATGATGATGGCGACAGTTTATCCATTATCTCTTATCGTCGTCTTGTTCGCTTTCAAACGTGTTTGGCACAAGGAAAGAACGGGTCAAATTCTCCCGAGTTGAAGATGAGTTAAGTTGGCCGAAATTTGGAAAGAGCATCACGAGTGCAGAGAGTGTTAAGGAAAGGGAAATTATAGATATTTTCAATACAGGCGAGTGCGCGAAGTTATTGACAGCGAAGTATGGAATAACGACTATTGTCATAGAGATTCAGACAGAAAAAAATCAAAAGGAGAATGCTTTTTAACAAGCTGAATATGAAATAATAATGAAAGAAAGTATACCAAAATTTGCTAGGACAGCCACTAAGTAACCTTTCTAGGTAGCAAATTTGCTCAGCAATTGTTTTACTGTCAGTCTTTTCTGTCTTTTTTCTGGAATTATGATTTGAAAAGTTAAAAAATATTACGACTAACAATGGCCCCAAAATTGAGCCTTGTAGAACACCATTGAACACTGGCATTTGAGATGATAAGCTGTTCTTTATTGGCACAGACTGATGTCTCTGAAAGAGATAATCACTGAGCCATGACAGTTCATTGTCTCTGACACCGTAAATTTGAAGTTTTTGCAGTAAAACATCATGACTTAGTGTTGAACGCTTTTATGTAATGTTTTAATGTAATGTTGATTATTAAAGTTCACGATAACCCAATGGGAAAATAAATTTGGTTTGTAACTGTTAAAGTTAAAGACGTATAGTAGAATATGCGTGTGTAAGCCCATTATATTCCATTAACTGAATGTGTTTTTTCTTCCAGAAATACATTTCTGTGTACATTACTTGTATAAAAATAACAACTATCCACCTTCTAGCGAATTGACCCCAATTCATTTTTAGAGCAAGTATGGGTTATTTCAACAAAAGTCGTTGGATAGAGTTAGGCGATCAGTAGTTCCAACAAAATATTGTACCCTATCTCCCCGCATATAAGCCAACCCTGTTTATAAGCCCATAGGCTTACCCGAGTTTAGGCTAACTGGCCCTTTATCCGGGAGACTTTTTCAATTTAGGAATAAAAAGAAATGAGAATGCATTCAGGCAAATAATTTTTTCCCTTTTAGAAATATCTTTTATTACATGCTCAGTCTTTTTAAAGTCTCTTTTCCTTTAATAACACATTTACACGGAACCTCCAGCCATTTCCTCTTTTGTTTTGACTTTTTTCGCAAACAATAGTTTTCATCCTCCTTAATTAATACAAAAAAGCAATACCGGGCAACTTCCTTTGGAACATAATTAGCAATAGTCGCATTCTTTAAAATTTTAAAGGCATATTTATAGGGGCTATGGGCGTTTATGCAGGGAAATAGAAGAAAAAATTGGTAGACGTTTGCCACTCACTACAACACCTACAAAGAAAATTATTTTTAAATTTTGGGGAGGAGATGACCAGTGCATTTACAAAGCTGTTCCTCAATGCATGGCAGGAATATATTCTGACGTCAACCGATTATGGCATTGCATGTACATTTGTCATGGTCTTTGTCATCATTAGGAAGTATTTTAAGAACTAACTTTAGATATAAAGGAAGCTTTAGTACGGAAAAAGATTAGAGTCAAAAGTGACCCAAAAGTTTAATTATTAATGTTACGTACAAAAAAAACTCTAATTACTTATACGCCACGTAAAAGCTTCCTGGCACATCAGCCAAACCTTAAAACAGACTGACTTTATTCCTGAATAACACCGTTTGATGAAATTGCTAAATATCCTAAAAACGGTTTTTTTTAAGGAAATTAGATGTTAGTTTCCGTGAATCCAAATATTTATCACCAATTTCTTTGGTCATCAAGTTGGAGACAATTGAACGTGAAAAAGGTTTATAGAAAGAATAATCATGCTGAGAAATAAGAGCGAACCTGCGAAAAAGGTTGGGTAAAAGGCTTCGCGGCTGACACATTTGCAGTTTTAGGGATATTGTTTCTATTTCGCTAAAATGTCGCGAATTGTTCTGGTTGTAACAATCACGGGAGATTACGTGGAATATTTGCTTTCATTAGTTTCTTGTTTATAACTTTTATTTATTTAAGAAGTAAAACAATCAAATTTGTAGAAACGAAAAATTTAGGATAAATATAAGAAAGTTAAAATCTTCTGGTTTAAGGAATGCAGAAATAACGTACCTCAACAAAAATGCTGACGTCAGCAATTTTTCTGTCAAATAGCTTGTGTCATCATAATAAGCACCTGTACCAACTTTTTTACTTATAGTATGGGAGTGGTAAGACCAACCATACCTAACTACGGAATAAGTCTCAAAACGGCCTACCCATAAAACGTAGGCTGAAAATATGTCACCTGTTTGTTAAGGACTGACAGCGAATTACCTTACTCCATTCATTGCAGTGCTGCACATTAATAAACAATTGGAATCATATTAAAACAAGAATAACCGATCGCTGTTTAAGGTAACGACTTATCCAGGGAATTGCTCCCGAAAACCAAATTTTAAAATTTGGGCACTTTGCGCATGCGTCAAAATGGACACATTGTTATAGATTCCAACAATTTTTTTCCTAAAACAGATAGTAGGAATTGTTCTTTCACTAAAAACAATTGAACTGCATCGTTTACCTACATTTTTTAAGATTAATTACACAAGAATGCCTTAAATTTTTGCTCCTGAAATTCAAATCAAATTTTTTGAAGGCAAAAACTTGAGAAAATGCTTATAATTTTTTTTCAAAAAATATTTATTATTCCATTCCAGGCTTTAAACATACCCCAGACCCACTTTGTAAAGAAACAAAAGGATTTAATCGGGCTTTGTAGTGTTTAAAGATGATATGGGAGTTATACTGAAAAAATCAAACGCTATCGAAGTCGCATTTTACATCAGCGTACGTAACACATACCCGATATTACACTATGAACTTGACTCAACCAAATTTATCAAAATTTTTGCATTTTTCCTAGATAGATATGATAAAATGAAGGTGGAATGGAGTGGGATTCTGTCATTTGGGAGGGAATAAAGCAAGCTATTATGGGACCAAAGGACAACTTATGGGGGTCAATGTAGAAGACATGCGTGCTCCCGAAATTCAAACGCTTTGCGCACTTTTGGTCAATTTTTTTTGTAAATGTAAATTATAGAAATTTTTTACTTAAATTCCATAAAAGAGGCATGGAACTTTCTTTTTGGCACTTAACAGCCACGTATTTTGTACTACAGAAGATGCTAGAGCGATTTAAAGACTTATTACAAAATTTGCATTTCGGGAGCAATCCAGCAATTTGGTGAATCTAAAGATAGATAGATAGATAGATAGATAGATAGATAGATAGATAGATAGATAGATAGATAGATAGATAGATAGATAGATAGATAGATAGATAGATAGATAGATAGATAGATAGATAGATAGATAGATAGATAGATAGATAGATAGATAGATAGATAGATAGATAGATAGATAGATAGATAGATAGATAGATAGATAGATAGATAGATAGATAGATAGATAGATAGATAGATAGATAGATAGATAGATAGATAGATAGATAGATAGATAGATAGATAGATAGATAGATAGATAGATAGATAGATAGATAGATAGATAGATAGATAGATAGATAGATAGATAGATAGATAGATAGATAGATAGATAGATAGATAGATAGATAGATAGATAGATAGATAGATAGATAGATAGATAGATAGATAGATAGATAGATAGATAGATAGATAGATAGATAGATAGATAGATAGATAGATAGATAGATAGATAGATAGATAGATAGATAGATAGATAGATAGATAGATAGATAGATAGATAGATAGATAGATAGATAGATAGATAGATAGATAGATAGATAGATAGATAGATAGATAGATAGATAGATAGATAGATAGATAGATAGATAGATAGATAGATGTGTATATTATGCATGGCCAGCCTCAAAAATATTGAGGGATACACCCTGTCTATTATTTCCAGGAGGGGCCATGGCTTAGATAGAGAGACCTGAAGTATTTAATGCTCATTTTGAGCTACGCAGACCCAATTAGGCCCGCGCTCTACTAGACAACTCCCGGCAACATCCAACGGCCCACACAGTGTGCCATCTCCCCAATTTCCCTCACATGACTTGGGCTAACCGTGGGCTATGGTAACATTCACTGGCCCATGTTGAATCGCCGTTAAGAGAAATCGAACCCCGGTCTCCCGCACAGAGTACGAGAGCTATAACCACTAATCTACGGAGCTAGCTAAACACTCGAAAAAAATATAAATCAGTAATTTCATAAGCCCAATAGGTATAAAATAAGTGCCATGTTTTATTTTTTTCACCAAAAGTTCATAATTTTCCCATTTGACAAGTTAATTTGAGAAATAATAAAGGTAAACAAACTTTATGTCCATGCACTGGAAAATTAAAATTTTCTCTAAACTAACCTCGTTTTTATGTCAGTACTAGTCGACAAAGCCCGTGAAAAAATCCACTAAAGCAGAATAAAAAATGAAAAAGAAGCGTCATTTGAATCTTGATGACGCCAGCAACCCATGCACACACAAAAAAATTAGAACTTTGGTTCCACGTTGCCTCTATATTGTGTAGAGCTTAAAGTGCTGATCAAGAAAATGTATATGATCATGAACTTTTGAGATATCAGAGTTTAAAAATTTTGCTGACGTCAGCAATGGCCCGTCAAAACCCAAATTTTGCTTCATCGTACAGATCTTGAAACGCTGATCAAGAAAATGTATAGGATCATGACGTCATCAACCCGTTCATTCCGAAACGAATTTGGGGACCAAAGCTTGGGAAACTTACCCAAATTGGTCCCAGGTGGTCCCTAGTTACCCACGCGGTGCAAAATCATTGACGTCACCACCTCGTTTCCAAGTTATTTGGCCTCAAAGTTTAAGGTGCACTGTAATGGCTTTATTTATTTAATATAGGATATTGACGTTAAAGTAGTGTTATTGACGTCGTGCCGTAACGTCAGAAAATTTAACATATTAGACATGCATTTTTCGGCTACAAAATAAGCATATCAACTTTGCCTGTTACAGACACCCAGACACACGCTCCGTATTATCATAAGAGACTAGTCGATAAGGCCCGTGGAGAAATCCACTTAGGCGAAAGGTCAACAAAAAAAAGTTGTTTAAGATTTTTTGCCGACGTCAGCAGTGCAGTGCAGATATAAATAATTCGCAAAATTGGTTTATTATTTGTCCGTAATGTGTAGAAGTTGAAACGCTAATCAAAATAACGTACAGGATTATATGTTCTCGACAAACGCCTAAGGAGAATCAGGGATTAAAAGTTTTGCTGACATAAGCAATGACCCGTCAAAACCCAAAAATTTTTTTTTAGAAATTTCTATATCTATTGCCTTCATCGTATAGATCTTGAAACGCTGATCAAGAAAATATATAGGATCATGTACTTCTGACAAACGGTTGCAGAGATATTAGGGCTTGAAGGTTTTTTGACAACGTCATCAACACGTCCATTCCGAAACGGACTCGGGGACCCAGGTTTGCAAAACTTACCCAAATTGGTCCCAGGTGGTCCCTAGTTACCCACGCGGTGAAAAAACATTGACGTCACCACCTCGTTTCCAAGTTATTTAGCCTCTAAGTTTTAAGTGCACTGTAATGGCTTCATCAATTTAATATATAGGATATTGTCTTTAAAATAGTGTGATTGACGTCGCGCCGTAACGTCACAAAATTTAACATATTAGACACAAGTTTTTCGGCGACATCAAAGCAAAATGACGATATCAACTTTGCCTGTTACGGACAGACACACACAGTCTCCGTATTATTATAGAGACTAGTCGATAAGGCCTGTGAAAGAATCCACTCAGACAGAAGATTATAGGTTGTTTTGCAGGTTATGCTAACGTCAGCAGTGCATATAAATTTTTTTGGCAAAATGTAGTTTATCTGCTGCCTGTTATGCGCACAGATTGAAACGCTGATAAAAAAATATAGGATGGATCATATGTGTTCAGAAACGCATAAGGAGATATAAGTGTTTTAAAGTTTTAAAATTTTGTTGACGTCAGTAAAGTCCTCTAAAGTACAAAAAACATTTTTTGTTAAAAATTTGCAATGTTAAATCCACTTGGGGAGAAGTACATTGGAAAAGAGAATTGTAACTTGTATTTGATGACGTGTGCCAGGACCCGTCAATACACAATATTTTTTTCCTCAATTTTATTGACACATTGCTTCCAATGTGTAGAGCTTGAAACGCTGATCAAAATAATGTATAGAATCATGTACAACACCAACAGTAATAATAAAGTCACAAACAACACATCTTAAATATTTACATTGTATAAAATGATTACGTTTGATTACATTGAAAACCTTTAATATTTCAATCAGAAGTGCCAAAACATCAAAATTATATCTGGAAAATCATTTATTCGGTTGCATACTACTGTATGCTGTTCCCCAAAAATATACAAAAAATGTAAAAAATTGACCGGTTAAGAACACAATTCTTTTTTCTTTGTATGATGATCTGCAGTGACCATTACCAACCATTTTAAACAAAATGTGAAAAAGAATAAGGAGTAAATTTTGAATCAACAAAGATATATTATTTTTGGAAAACATAGTGCAATGGTCCATCCTCACAAAAGTTTTCACAAAATGTAAAACAGATCGGTTTTTGAAGAGCACACCCAAATCAACAAAAATCAGTTCATTTAGCATGTTCTATATTGTCATTGTCCATAAATCTTCCACAAAATGGTTATGAAACACACCAAATTATAGAAAAATCAGGCATTTCATAAAATATAAAAAACAAAAAAGTTTTTGTCAGAACAATTATTAATTTTTTATCATCAAAACACAGTTAATATATAGATGACTTGCTATCTTGAAATATTTTTTTTATAATTGTTTTTATTTTTTTAGCAGGCAAAATAAAGCAATTCAATTGGCTAATAATTCTTTTTAATAGATCTGATTGGTTAAAAAACTATTTGCCTGCCGAAAAAAATGTAAAAAAGCTTATAGCAAGTCATCTATACTACAATTATAAAATTCTTAACAAAAACGTGAAACCATGGAACTTTCTTCCAGCAAAAATGAAGTCACATACAGTTTAGTTCTCCCCCACAAAAGTTTAATACGAAATATGAAAAAGCCATTAGCTTACACAACAGCCTTTAGTGTAGTCCAATTCCACAAAAAATTGTTCTTTCAGTATATTGCATGTGGTCTTTTTCCCACAAAAGTTTACACAAATTTTAAAAAACAGCAGTTTGTAACGCAAACAAAAACATAAACAAACAACCTCTTATCCTCTCATAAATTAAGTGTAAATTTCCAATCAAATGTCTACAACTCCCTGTAAAAATAACCTGGCATTTTACATGTAGGCTGACGAAAGTTAAACAGGATGTCAGAACAAAGCTAGCCATGGGATGAGGGAGCAGGCATTGGAGGCTAACATTAGCTAGCTAACAGTGCTAAGACCCCCAGTTAAATATACTTAAACTGGGAACACTTAGCTAAAACTAAAGCTAGCTATTTATGCTTAGTAAAACACATATAAAGAGAAACAATAGTAATGTAAATTTAATAACATTACAGTGAGCAGTAAGTTCAACATACAACATACCAAAGATTTCCGTTTGTTAGTCAGCTAACAGCTTTATGTAGCATTTTAAATTTTAGGACAAACACATTAGTTACGCGCCAGGGGAGCATCAATTATGCAAAAAAATGTAAACAAACATGGTGGCTAGGTTTTTTTTTAAAAAAAAAGCGCTAAAATATAAAACTTCAAGAAATTAAGGCTTTTCTTGGAAAATGCAAGGCTGCTTGCTCCAGTGACATAAAAACTAAACGTTTGAAAACATCAAAGTTCTTACTATTTGTGATTTCAAATCCACTTTAAACTCTAACCTTTATTCTCTACTTCTAACTTTACTACTTTACTTCTAGCTCTAGCTACCACTTCTTACTTCACTTCTTGGACTTTTTTTTCTCTGAATTACTTTTTGCGCTTTTTTCAAGACTTTTGTTGTTGTTTATTTCGGTGCCTAGGGACACCATTTTTGTAAAGAAAGCCGTTAAATTTATTTCAGCAAATCAAGTTGCTCCATTTTGATCACGTGATGTGAACAAAGTAAACCCGCTAGCAAAATGGATATAACTTTTTCGGAGACTTCAAAGGAAATTTCGGCAACATGAAAGGAAAATAAAGACATCCACTTTGCCTGTCACAGACAAACGGACACACTGTCCGTATCATTATAAGAGACTAGTCGATAAAGCCCGTGGAAAAATCCACTGAGTCAGGATAAAAATAAAACGGAAGCGTCATTTGAATTTTGATGACCTCATCAACCCATCCACAATAAAAAAACAATGGAACCTTGCTTTCACGTTGCCTCTATTGTGTACAGCTTAAACTGCTGGTCAAGAAAATGATATGATCATGCCCAGCCGGCACAAAGAGCTCTAAAAGACGTCTTTTAGACATCTTCCGCATTTCTAAGAGAAATAAGCGGCTTTAGCATCGGCCGCATCCTCCATCTCGACGTGGACTTCCATAAGCTACGACTGACGAGGGGTTCCTCATATACTAAAGCACCTAAGTGGATAGCCACGAAGAAGGCTATCATTAACCCGAAAAACGCGGATGAAGAGTGCTTTAAGTGGAGTATCATAGCTGCTCTACATCATGACGATATAACCAGCGATCCACAGAGAATCAGCAAGCTGAGACCCTATACGGAACAGTATAAATGGCAGGACATCGAGTTTCCAACAAGTATGAAAGATATCACCATATTCGAGAAGAACAACCCAGAGATTACGGTGAATATTTTATACGTGACGGGAAAGACTTTCAATCTACACACAATGGACGCGAGAAACAGGTTAATCTGCTACTCCTTACAGACGATAAAAAGAGTCATTATATAGCCATCAAAAGCCTCTCACGGCTCTTGGGTAGTGACAAATCAAAAAATCATGCAAAGATGCACTTTTGTATGAACTGTCTGCAGGCCTTTCCAACAATCGAATCGCGAGACAAGCACTATATCTACTGCAAAGACAACGAAGCGGTCAAGATCACGATGCCAACCGAAAAGGAAAAGTTGCTGTACTACAAGGATGGTCAGCAGCAATTCAAAGTACCCTTCGCTATCTATGCAGATTTTGAGAGCTTTTTGATTCCAATGAAAGAGAATGCGAAGGAGACCAAGACGAAAAAGTTGAATAGGCACGTACCGTGTGGGTGGTGCACGTAAGGTACATTCGCATATGGGGATGTACCAGATCCCTTGTATAGATATCGTGGCAAAAACTGTGTGAAAATGTTCGTTGACCATCTAGAAGACGAGGTAAAACGACTCTACTCCACCTTCCCACAGCAGGATATGTTACCGCTAACGGAGGTGTTACAAAGAGAGCGCGAAGCGGCAAAGACATGCCACATCTGTATGAAACCCTTCGAGGATGACCCCGAGAACTGCAAAGTTCGAGACCACTGTCACTACATGGGTTTATACAGAGGTGCCGCGCATAACACCTGCAATTTCAACTACAAGATACCCAGCCATGTGCCAGTGATCTTCCACAATATTTCAGGGTACGACGCCCACTTATTCATTCGAGAATTGGGGGAGAAGTACGATACCCAGGATATTGGTTGCATCGCTGAAAACACTGAAAAATATATCTCCTTCAATGTAAAAATCAAGGTACCCATTGCAGGCATGGGGTACGGTGATGGTGAAACGTATAAGAAGATCGAGATCAGATTCATCGACAGCTGTCGATTCATGGCATCAAGCTTGGAGAAATTGGCAAGTAACCTTATTGGTACGAACACGGCAGGTATGAAATACCAGCAGTGCGCAGATACATGTTTGGAATTTAAGAACATTGATGATGAGTATGTAGCAAGCTTTTGGTGTAAAAATTGCAACTCTAGTACCACGAAGCAGTTAGAAAAGGAGCAGGTAAAAGCAAACGCACCAGCTATGAGTTTCTTCTTCAGTGAAGATGATGTATTCAGGCTGATGCTTAGGAAAGGTATCTTTCCTTATGAGTATATGGATAGCTGGCGACGATTTAAGGAAACGGAGCTACCTCCCAAGGAGGCCTTCTATGGCAAGTTGAATATGAAGGGAATCAGTGACAACGACTACGAACACGCTCAAGAAGTTTGGAATGTAATCAATCCAAAAGTAGCAGAGGTCTACATGGGTGACTATCATGATATATATCTCGTCGCGGACGTCCTGCTATTGACTGACATCTTCCAGAGCTTTCGAGGAGTGTGCCAGAAGAACTACAAGCTCGACCTCGCCCACTTCTACAGCGCAACCGGCTTAGCATGGAGAGCAGCACTCAAGTACACAGAAATCAAGCTGGAGTTGCTAACAGGTCCTGACATGCTCCTGATGTTTGAAAAGGGTATTCCAGGTGGTATAACCCAGGCTGCACACCGATATGCGAGAGCGAATAACAAGTATATGGGGAACCAATACGACCCGGAGGCCGTGTCGTCATACTTGCAATACCTTGAAGCCAACAATCTTTATGGCTGGGCTATGCGTCAAGATCTACCCACGCATGGGTTTAAATGGCTGTCGAACGTTGAGACCTTTACAGAGAAGAGGATCGAGAAATTGGTCGCTGACAACAAGCATGGATGCATCTTGGAGGTTGATATTGATTATCCAAAGAACCTACATGACAAGCATAACGAGTTACCATTCTCACCAGAGCGAAAGGTGGTTCACGGGGTCGAGAAACTGATACCCAATCTCGAACATAAGCGGAAGTACATGGTACACATCGGGCCTCTTCATCAATCTTTAAAGCATGGGCTGGAGCTTAAGAAAGTGCACAGAGTTTTCCAGTTTAATCAAAAACCATGGCTCCGTCACTATATAGACCATAACACAAGGCTTAGAACGGCCGCCAAAAACCAGTTCGAGAAGGACTTTTATAAGCTTATGAACCTCTCGGTCTTTGGGAAAACCATGGAGAATATTCGGAATCACCGGAATATCAAGCTGGTCACGAATGAAGCTGCCTATACGAAGCTCGTCATGCAACTTCAGGGGTGGGAATTATTTTAGCGAGAACCTCATGGGAGTGGAAATGGGTAGAACGGGAATCAAGATGAATAAAGCCGGTGTATATTGGTCAAGCTATTTTAGATCAGTCAAAAACCGTCATGTACAACTTCCACTACGACTATATGCAGCCAAAGTATGGTAGCAAGCTGCGGATCTGTTACATGGACACGGATTCATTCGTGTACTACATCAGAACGGAGAATTTTTATCGCGATATTGGCGATGATGTCGAGAGACGTTTCGACACGGGTGCCTATAGCAAAGATGACAACAGACCTCTCCCCATTGGCAAAAACAAAAAGGTCGTAAGTCTAATGAAGGATGAACTCAGCGGAAAGGTCATGACAGAATTCATCACCTTGAGAGCCAAGCTGTATGCCTACAAGAGTCTCACGAAAGAGGGTGGTGATCGCAAGGCTAAGGGTGTGAAGAAGTGTGTCACAAAGAAATCTATTACCTTCGAGGACTATCAGCGTTGTGTAGAGAATAATGTCGATATATACAAAACATGGGTTTGTATCCACAATAAGAGGCATAAAATTTATACACAGGAGGTGAACAAGCTGGCCCCCACCAGGGCAGATGATAAACGGATCGTACAAGCGGACCAGATCACAACTCTCGCCAGAGGTCATTATCGTTTAGCGGTAAATAAATGACGGAAGCTCTGCTATTGATAGCTATACTGCTCCCGTATATCTTGATCATCTTCGGTTATCTAAAGTACAAAAGACTAATAATAAAGATGTATAAATTAGTTGAAATTTTCTAAGATACCCCGGCAGAAGCGCTTGAGCAAAACAAGCGTCAGGCTTTGAAAGATGCACGTAAAAGCAAGGTACACCTTCTACCGAAAAAGTGTACAGAAGCCTTCCTTGATAAAGCATCAGATGAGGTGATCAATAAAATACATACTGAATTCGTTCAGCGTGAGATCGAGGAAAAGGGTATAAAGACTGCCAAGGCACTATCAACTCATGCCATCACTATGTACACCAAGGCTGTCAGCAACATGGTGTCTATCGATAGTCCGGAAGGTCTAAGGGCGGATATCGAGGAGGACCCCATCATCAGGGATAGTATGGCTGACTTGGGGATACTGGTATATTCCGCTTTTGGAAAGCTATTGACACCTCTGCTTATTGCTGCGCACACGATTAATCACACCAAGCCTTCAACGTCCAAGGTAGTTGAAGAGAAGGTTGATGAAGAGCAATAAAAAGATGAGCAGCGCGTGTAGTATTATTATCAATCAACAGCAACCCGAGACCGTGGAAAAAATTGTTGAAGTACACAAAAAGCATCCGGGAAGAGTTGCGGCAGGTACCGCCAACAGAGGAAGCTTGGAATAGCCCCGCCAAAGAAAGAACCCATGACGTTTAGGGAGTTCCTGCGATACTTCGAGAGAGATTTAAACACTCCTGAAGCCATACTCACGGGGATAAAAGAGACTATGGAGATCCTAGAGAAACAGGGTCTATCCTTAATAATCTATCTTAATGTAAAAAAAGAAGTGATTTTGTAAGTCTCACGACTTATAAATAAAATGAGCATTGAACAATCACAAGAAGAGAGAGTTATAACAAAGCCAGTAAAGCATCCGGGGAGAGTCGCGCAAGGTCACAAATTGGCGGCACTGATGAAGAAGAGGAAAGAAGATCTGAAAAAACAAGAGGATGCTGTAGAATCTACAGTCAAAACCTCTTCTGGGGTGAGTTCTGTACAGTCAGGCAGTGTATACATTGATGGAGGCATCGTTGCTATACTCGCCTGTGTAGCCTCCTACACAGGCGAGTATAGCAACGATGCCTCCACCAATGTATATTATATTTTCCATAAAAAGCCCGCAGCTACTTAGCATCCTGCAGATATCCCACATGCACCAGAGCAGCGTCAACCTTTAAAGCCCACAGCCCAGCCCGATATCGACTTTTTTCATATGCGATAATCTATAATATAAACATGAGTTCTAATGTTACACCCCTGCAGAAAGAGATAATCGAAGTTCTATATGAGACAGTCGTGGAACTTGGGTTCACATTCGTCTATGCCATGGCAGGCAAAAGGTTCCTGGGAATCTCTAGCCCAAGTACCAAGATGGATACGAATGATGTGATGAAGATGGTGGTCTACTTTACAGCGGGTCCCGGCTCGCGTAAAATGGCTGTTTCCAAGGGTTGGTTACCCACCAGTCTTGTCTCGAAACCGAAGTAAGCATCTATAAGGTTCTATATGCCACCGGCAGACAGAAATAAAAATGGCTCTTGACGTGGTTAAGGACCCGCATACGGCAATATTTACAGGTCCTACGGGCTGCGGCAAAACTCAGCGCGTCCTGGACTTGCTCGAGAAAGAATACAAGCACCATTTCCATAATATAGTAATCCTGCGTCCTACTCTTCGTTGGAACAAAACATACCTAGAAAGATCCTCACTTTGGAAGGATGACTATGTGTTCCTAATCGAGCCACGAGACCAGCTGTTCTATTGGTTGGGCAACTATCGAGGCTTTTACCGGGTGAAGAAACGCTGTTCATTATCGATGACATGATAAGCGATGAAAGTATTGATAAAAAGCGGCAACCCCTGCTCGAGGTAGCTATCAGCGGGAGACATAGGAAGCATGGCTTATGGTTGTTAACTCAATCATATACGGCTTTGCCGAAAAACCTCCGTCGCCAGAGAAAACAAATTTTTACATGGTATCCCCATGAGAAGAGCGACCTCAAGCTCATGGATGAAGAGACTAACATCATCAACGACTGGGGGTCGATTAAGAACCGGCTCAGAAAGTCCAAACTGCATGTTTGTATGTGAGATTGGAACACCCTCGGACCTGGAAAATTTTGGAGTCACTTTCAACTAAAGAAATATGACTTCCATCAACTGATTATATGAGGAAAAGCGGGAACTGGAAAAGCAATTAAAGGCTTGCCACGAGGAAATGGATCAACTCTATTATATTGAAAACCAAATGGAGGCCACTTATGAGGAGCTAAATGTGATGCGGGAGAGGAAGAAAAATAATGAAAGGTTTGATTATTTTTCATGGAACTTATATGACCCTTTGCCTGGTATACTATATCATGAAATATTAGGACCATTTGGGTATAATTAGGTAATGACCCCTTTGGCGGGGCTCTAAACCCTCATGATATTGGGAAGTATAAAATACGGGTTGATGACGCTATTACCGATCTCCAAGGGGTGTACTCAGATCTGTCCACACCCAACCAAGCACGATTTTACTGACGAAAGCCGGCCTTTATTGCTTTCTCCTGAGGTGTGGCCGACCTCAAGCTCATTGAGCTCCAAGGTTATAAGAAAATGGATCTCACCCTATTTAACGCCATGCCTACTGGAGCCATCGAGACCCTATTGGATGAGCAAAATCAGCCTCTTTTTAAGCGTGCTGATATCGGGAGGTTTCTGGGGATTGCTGATATTTGCCACATGTGTCAAGGCGTCGAAACCCCGCCACGGATCACGCTTGTAGGGGAGGGGCTCTAAACCCCTCCCTTATGGAAGGTCAAAATTGGCACGATGCATTCGTCACATTAGATGGCGCTCTGGAGATTGTGCTTCGTTCTAGAAAGCCCAAAGCCGTCGAACTTATGAAGTGGCTAGCGAAAAAAGGTGTTGAAAAATTGCAGGATGAGGTCAGGGAGCAGCGCAAGCTAATTGAAGAAAGGGACGTGGCCATCGCCAACCTAGAGGACGATCTTGAGGAGATGGACAAAGAAATCGTTGAACTACGAGATAGATATGTCCCCAAGGGATACCCGTACGATAACGTGCTATGCGTTGTTAAGAAGAATACTCCTAATGAGTGTGGAAAGAATGGTAAGCATCCATACCATATGATCAGATGTCAGCGCATACGGCTGGGCAAGAGCATTGCCTCTAGTTTGACAAGATATCCCGAGGGCATCGTAATCGGGAGATGTAACGACCCAAATGCCGTGCATACATGGTGTCGGTTTAGAGATAACACCCTATAAAAACCACTTTACCCTACCTGATGATGAGACGCGTAAGTTGTTCGAGGGAAAGTTCGACATCGATATGGTGTAAGAGCGCACAACTTTTTGTGGTTATACAAAAGCGACAAAAAACACACCTGATAGATGCTGCTTGACCACTTCGGCTGTATGTTAAATATCAAAGAGAGAAAAAAAAATGGAGACCTATGTACAGAGGCAACAACTTAGAAACTTTTATGCTATTCGGGTGCCAGTCCTGAGATACTGCATCAAGGCAGGGTCAACTACCGGTTATTGTTCGCAGTGTTTGGAAAATTTTAGATTTAGGAATGGGTCATACTACGAGGGGTTTGTATATCAAGATGATGACGAGCTTCTAGAGAGAGTAGCATCCGGCGAAAAGCCGTGGGCAACAATTGTATGTGAGGAGGAAGATGAGAGGCTCGGGGTTGATATTGAAGACCGGGGTCTGCATATTGTTAATATTAAAAGAAACAGGTGGGGTGCGTTATGTTACGAGATTATCAAGGATCCTGAGTTAAATCTCTCGGATCTGGCGGATCTGACAAAAATAAGCGACATACTGAAATTTCCCATTGCAGATAGATACTTAGTTGACATCGACCTTGATATCGAACCTGATGTTATTCGCGGTATCGTCTATGGGTATCCCTTTACTGTATTTATGGGATCCGAATAAAGAATTGGAGGATGAACCTTTAGAGGTACTCTTGAAAATACTCCTTACTAAGCCTTAACCTCCTTCAGGGATACCGAACATTTTGGTATGGTAAGTATTAATGTGAACCTGTGGCTCACATTAACTACGCTCACAAGTATCAACTGAGCAAGACCCCTGGTACGGGGGACTTGATGAAATAGCCATTTTGCTCGAGAAAATTACCACTCCTTGACATGCTCTGGAGGTACTTCAACACCCTCGGGTACTAGCATGAGCTCCTCTGACACGAAGCTTCGATCAGGACCATCCGCCAGATAGTATAACAGCCTCGTACATGTCACGATACGGTCAAGCCTATACGTTTATTGCTCCACCATGCGTCGGTCGCGCGTCTTTTAGCATCACCGTGCTCTTCTCCGGGTTGCAGCAGATAGAGGTAGAGACCATCCTCAGGTAGAGGCTTTTCTTCAGGATGGCCTTCGTAAGCGGGACTTCATCCAGCTTGGTCTCTAGCAGTTTACTCCGAACCATTATCGCACTGAAAGGTCTTCGGATAACGGAGATGTCCTGCCTTGTAAATATTCTTGAGCATACCAGCGACGTCGCTAGCCTTTTCCGTTCTCAAAGGTCTCGCTACCTTATACCTCGAAGCCACGTCAATGCCTGTGAGGATGTATTTATAGGCGTTTCCATAGACTTTATCATGGGGCATGTAGAGCAAGTCAAACTGGTGCATCTCGTTGATTTTCGTGATGGTGAAATGTGGGTAGTTGATGCGCTTGGAGCCTTTGATTTCCCTGAGCCAGAGCAGCTGACGAGTCAGCCAGTGAATAACTCTCTTCTTAGAAAGGCCAGAGTGTTCAGCGACTAGTTTAATGGCTTACCTTCCAGTCCAGAGATGTTCGGGCTGGTAGTAGATTTGACTTAACTTTCCTGCTTCCTCAGGAGTAATGGTATGTGCTGTTACTTTCGACATGTTTATTACATATCGAAAACGTTCCGCGTTACGTTACGCCCATTTATACGCTGCAAAACCCATAAGTGCTAAGGAGCCTAGAATAAAGGTGAGTTCACCGTCTTGTTGCTCCTTGGAGGGTATATAGTAGTCGGAGAGTTTTGGAGCTTTTTCGTTCGTCGCGATATAGTACTGTCGCATGCCCTCATCGAGTTCTTTAAGACTCTCACCAGCGACGCTTAAGCTCCCGTTACTGATTGTACCAGTCGATCTTTGCCTGTATGTCACGTATCCATTGGGATTGAGCAGCTTGAAGTTGTTCGATCGCTTTATCGTGCCTTTTGCGCTCCTCTTCGCCATGCCCTGACAATTTATTGAAGAGGAAATTAGACCCTGAAAAGGCCAATGCGTTTATAGCAGCGCCTGCTACGAGTACGCCAATTGTTGCTATTTGTTTATTTCTAAAATTCCACAGAGTGAAATCTGCCATCTAAAATATTCAACTGACCATCTTGGAGCAAGTACACATAGCAGCGTATATCTCCAGTTCCATATCTCCAGTGTGATCGGGTGTCGCTCTAAAATCGACAAATAATGCGTATCTTTCCACGAAAAACTGTCCAATCGTCATCTCCGATCGTGGCTACCAAACGATTTGCTCGAGATGATCTTTTGGGAGCATAGCATGCGAGTAGAGTTCATTAGGCTCTCCCTCGACAGTGATCATGATTTTTTCGATATTGGGGTTGTAGAAGACCTCATTAGCACCAGAGTAAGCCTTGACTTTCCCCGGATCTACAAAGAGTAGCAAGACGCCCTTAAGAGACTTTGCCGGAGTATCAATCTGGAGGTTGTAGCTGGTATCAGCTTTCTTCATTGTTATAACATTGCTGCGGAGTACACGCTCATAGGGTAGGGCGAGACGGCTGTCGCGTGATATCATAGCATTCACTAAGCCTTCATTGATAATCTTATCAAATTCGAGCGCGATATTGGTAATTATATAACCAGCATCGGCTGGCTTGGCTGCGATAGACCCTGATGCTGCCGTACCAGCATCTTTGATGACTTCGTCATAGGGTGAAAAATGTATTACGAACTGGAGCCTATTGTGCAAACCTGCTTGGTAGAAGGGTAAGTCTCTAGTGAGTTCGAAAATTTTGCCGATAGGGATGGCAAAAGTATTGCCATACGCTGCCACGATCGCTTTTTCTTCATCATTTCCAACATGGTCACTAGCATTGACTTGCAGAGCTCTGATCGTTCCGTCGTTGGGATTTATGTCTCCAAGAATTAGGTTGTTCTCTCGGTCAAATTTGGGCAGCCAGAGATCCCGATACACAGCTAGGATATTAAAATCGCTGATGTTCAGCACTTCATTACCGTTCAAGCTGATGCGAAGGTTTTGAACCATGCCTTTCCGATGTTGCTGACGATGGTGCGTTTGGTATTGGCACCTGTAAGCTCCAAGTCAAAGAGGAGTTTGAGAGAGCCTGGGAAAATTACATCATTCTGACCCATGTTTGGTATGTCCACGTACAAGTCCTCGTTTTGATTGATCGTGCTGGGGACACGAGAGACTTTAACATGCTGTTTCTTCTCTTTTAATGCCAGCATTGTCCTTAATTCCTTATGCGGGTTTAAGATTGTTCCGTACATTTATTAGTACGGAATTGTGGGTTGAATAAATGCCTATTAACGCAGTATACGAAGGAGATGACTTTACGCCAGAGGAAGGCATTCCAGATGAGCTCGAGGAGTTCAGTAGCGAGAGTGAGATCCTTCGACCCAAGGATATTTCCGAATCAAGTACTACGCCGGCAACACCTTCGGAAGGTGGCCTCACTGACACCACGACTCTCATGGCAAGGCATGAGCTACTAAGATAGAAAGTAGACGATCTTTATGATCTCCTAAGTAAGGAGCTACAGCAGAAGCCAATCGCGAAAACGTACTACAAATTTGAAGCAGGATAAGAAGGAAGAAGCACGAAAAGCGCACGGTTTACTATCATCCGAAACTCAGAGCCAGCTGCTATATATCAAAGACATTTAGGTTTGCATGTAATAATTTGAACCTTGCCTATAGATGCCAGATAGCTTGATGATGGCATTGCACTTGCAGCTTTGTTTTAGTGGTACTTTTTTGGAATGGAAGTCGGTTCTGACTTTACTCTCCCACTCCTTCACCTTGATAGTGATGTATTTACCTTTTTTCACAGGTGAGGTGGTGAAGCAATGACCTTCCAAGGACTCTACCTTGGTCAGGATACTCTCATTCTTCTCTAGCCACTCGGGATGGTTATAGATATCGAATGACATGGTAGGAAGGCAGCCATCATCATAACGCGAGGCACCATTGGAATAGATCCGTATTTCCGGAATTTGTTGGATTATATCGGAGTTGGGATTTCGGGACTTCGGGATTTCCCTTGTCGTCGTCGTCGACTGCGCTAGAACGAACATATTACCATCTCTCCTTCATAGAAACTTAGTCAGAAAACACACCATACATAGAAGGGTAACAACGTAATACATCAACTAATACACTTACCTACTATAATTTTATAAATTAATTTACCTTTTAGCGGAACTTTGTCTTTGTTACACTAGCTCGCAGATGCTAGGGTATTCAAATACAGCTGTCCGTCCCAAAATGGAAATTTGTGGCTCTCTGAGCACCGAACGGGATTTAACGTGAGTTCGAGTCACACCTTCGTTACTAACTTAGTGATGTTTCTTTTTTCTTGGTTCAGGTTTTTTATTCCCTAATGTCAACAATAATAATATTGTTTTACTATCAAATTGCTTTTTTAGTGGATTATGTATTCTAGTAGAACAATTCGCTGTTATAGCATACAATATTTTTGAGATATCTTTGAAAATAGTTTTAACTAGTTAGTGTATGTGGCGCATTGGTTGCGTGTTTGTCTTGTGACCATGGTAGTACGAGTTCGAACCCTGGTGAAATCAGTGGATTTTTTCTTCATTATTATCGTTTTAACTTTCCTTTTTATCTTTCTGTTGAGATGTCTTTTCACGCCATCAATCCTATTTTTTGTACATTATTTGCATCAACCAATTTCACAACCTTGCTCATTTTGTGAGCAGATCGATTAATTGAAGATCGATAGCAGCGCGGGCGGAATGATTCTAAAATTCAATGGATCTGGAAAATGTTATACAACTGAATGGGTAAACTTGGAAAAAAATCGAGTTTTCGGTTATAGTGTAAAAATACTGTAAAAATCTATAGGAAAAAAGCCATATCTCAAGTTGTCGATTTCAAAATATCGGCCCGGAAATATTTCTCCCGTCATTTCATCGGGAAACCCGGATTTCTATGAAATGTGTGCAAAACTCGAATAAAGATGAACAAGAAACCGGGGCGGTTTGAACACTCACACGCTTTTGACCCTGACATTCTAGCCTACTCATCGCTCCGGACTTACTGCGTTCCTCTGGGTCTATTGTCAAATTTTCCTTCTATAGATTCTGAAGATGTTAAGGATCGACGCATGCGCATAAGAACGTATACATATGGGCATGGCTGCTGGCGCTCTCTCAATGTTTTCATTCCCAGTTCTCTATTCGAAGCGCGGTTCGTACAAGGGTTTCCTATGAGAGTAAGTAGACCACGAGAACGCAGAGAAATGGTTTACGGGTAGACTATGACATTCTGGCAGTTGAAAGAGGATTTTTTTTAGATTTTTCTGAGCTTAGTGAGAGTTTTATCGTAAGGGGGCAGCAACAGTGCTTGCATTTAGAGGGCAATAGACTGAATGGAAATAAAAGACAAAATAAAAAACACCTTCAACATTTTCTTTTGTCTTTCGACAAACTAAAACCATAAATAACAGAATACCCAAATCGAGTATAATAATACTAATATAAAAACACAGATTGAGCGAAAAAATGGAATACTGAAAAAAAAAATAGTAATAAAAAAAAAACGACACTAAAGTCCATCATGTGTTCATTATGCTTGCGAATCTATCAATCAATGAATACTTTTGCTTCGACTTAAAATTCACGAAGTAAACATGAATGTACACAAATTTTAATGAAAGAAACAACAACGAAAATATCACTTATGAAAGGGAAGGATTTACAAAAAGTAGGAACTCGCCTGTTCGAAATTTCTCGAAATCTTGCAATGTGAAATATATAAACAACTATGTTGTTTTGTTTTTCTTCCCTATATTTCACGTCGTTTTTCATTATATTGTTCTTTACGCAAAAAGTTTTTTGATATATATTTCTGTTTTCTAGAACTTGCACGTTGTTTATCGACTGTCTTTTTAATGTCTGCCGTGGCTTCGTCATCAACTTTTGAACATATTGAACTTCAAATGGGCAATTCTCAAAGTCTGCAAGATTTTGTCGATAATTTTTTTTAATACGGCTTTGCACATCACAAAGCGACTTGAATTTCAGTAATATGGATGAACCATCGGGGCTGAAACTTCCGTGACTATCTCTACTATGTGGGTCAAATAGATAAATGGACATTTTTTCCCAAATAATCGAAACACTATATCCACCAGCTATAAAAATTAGACCGTTTCCAACAGAGGCAGAGTTCATAGCATTGAGCTGCGCAAAATATCTAACATCACCTAAAAAACCTGTGAACTTATCCCCCAACACTACAGCTACACACCGTTGTTCAATGTTTACAACAGACGGTAATTCTTCAACACTGAGAGGCCGGTATATTTTAACATTTTAAAGTTATCATCACCACACTCCAAAACATAATCAAGGTCAAATGATTTCCAAGAAGATGTTCGCTTAATTGCTGACCAACATATTACCAATAATGAGTTACACATACATTGAATACCTGCAGTGCACCCAAATTTTTGATCACCTTGACGAAATGAACCTGATGTAGATTTTATATGGATAGGAGAGGGGTCAGCAGATAGGGAAGTTGCCATAATAGAGCATAAAATATTTTGTTTACAAAGTTTACCATGGAAGGCTGACAAAGTTTATCATAGAAGGCTGAATAAAGCTGAACAGTGCTGAGGGACCAGCTTGAAAAGACAGATGATGTCAATTTTCAAACGCTAGCCAAAGTCAAAAATGATGATTTTTGTTGGAAAGCTGATAAAATATGATAAAATGATGTGATCAAAATGTTTTAAGCTCCAAAATGACGTGATAATCAATCTGAAACCATAGTTGAAAGACTAATACATACCAAAAATCCACAACAAAGTATATAAAAACCAAACCAACTTCAACAACGTGCAATGAGTTTCAAAATGGCAGAGCTTACCAGCCAAACTTTAGGCAGATCCAGCATGTGCGGAGGTCTGGACCTGTTGGCGCAATAGAAGCGCGCATTGCGCAAAAATGCAAAAACGGCGCGCCATCTAAAAACTTTACGTTCCCGAAGTTGCCTTTGAAACACTCACCAACCTATAGGTGTGAGTGAATTATATCATTGTAAACCCTTATGCCAAAAAGAATCTACACATTCATCAGAAAAGCAGTCATTTTCTTGAATTTGGGCGAGATGAATGTGGGAAGACGAAGAGCATTTCCAGGGTAGCTTTCGCTCATAGGGCGAAAACAAATATCGGATAATAATTGATAAACGGCCCAAAAACACGTGAAATACAGTAGAGACCGCCATATTAGTTTTTTGTGTTTGGCTGTTGAAGTCGCTTTATTATCATTTTCATCACTTTATTACTTATTATTTTGCCCCTTCTTGGCAATACCAGAAACGTCACTTGCCCCGATTGAGGGAAACGTCGCTAGAAACGCGACTTGAAATCAAACTCCACTGATACAGTGGCTTAAAATCAAACCACAAATTGTGGTTCTTAATCATTGTCAATCATTGTTTATCGAAATTTTAATAAATTATTTTATAGAATAACGCTACAGCATCTTATCTACTACAAGCTTCACGCTACACTTAGCGCACATTCTCCCTACCAACACCCTACTACCTACTATGGCTGCTCTATCTAGGCTAGGTGTACTGTACACAAATATGATATCAATAGAAGCCTACAGATCTGCAATTGGTGCCTTTTATGGTACATGCAAAAATGCTAGTCGGATGAAAAAGATTGCGCAACATGCTGGTGAACTTGTGCAAAACTATGGCTTTCGGGACGTGGTAGTACAACTATTAGGCCTTGCAATAATTTTGATGATTACATTGTGCAAGACCAAACTCCTCTTGCTTGCCCAAGCAGGTGAAGTTGAGAGTAACCCTGGTTCTGGAACATGCAATGTTTTGAAAACTTTCAAGGCATCTTCTCATCAGGGTGACGTAAAGTTCGGAATTTCTGCTGGTTTGCAGTGCTTATGTAATTGTTTGTTTTCTATAGCTTTAAGTACACATCGCCGTGTTGCTTTATGGACCGCACATGATTTAGATCTTATTCTAACCAAAGGTAATGAAATATATTGTATACTAAATGTCACAGGACCACTTTCAATTCCTGAACTCCCTACTGTTATTGATTTTGCTGATAACCACTTCGATGTACAAATGTTGCACAATGAAATAGGTTATATTCAGTCCCCAAATGAAAGATTTTTAACAACTTTATTTGGATCCAGAAATGATGATGTAGGTGATGGCTTATTATTATTAATTGGCGGATTTACGGTGGGAGTTTTATGGACTAAAAAGAATTATTTTTTATTTGATCAACATTGTCGTGATCAAGATGGGTCTATACCAAATAATAATACTGGTACTTCAGTTTTGTTCAAATTCTCCTCATTCCTACAAGTGGAAAAATACATTTGTTCAACGTATTTGCCTTTAACACAAGGGACACCTTTGCAGTATGAAGTGCAATTTACTAGGATATTGGAAATTGGCTCTGAAACCAGTAATACTTTGAAAAGAAAATCTTTCCCAGCCATGACTACACCTGATTCAAAACGGAAAAGATTGTACCGTGAGCAAATAAAAAATTCAACAAAACATGAAAAGGTAAAAGAATCGAATCGTATAGCTAAGACAGTATATAGAGAAAAAAATAGGATGCAAGATAGAATTGAAGCATTCAAGTGTAAAATTTCTGAAGGGCCATTTTACATTTGTGTTTGTTGTGAGAGACTTCATTACAGGGATTCTGTTGTTCTCTATGATGCTAACCGCTATTCAATTGATGTAGAAATCCACGCTTATGGAAAGTTACGACTCCAACTACTATGTGTGCAAAACATGCCATAAGAAGCTTTCGAAGGGAAAAACACCTTGCCAGGCATCATGGAATAAATTGACTGTGAATATCCAACCACTAGAATTGTTGTCACTGAATAAATTAGAGCGAATCTTCATTGCAAAAAGGATGCTTTTTACAAAAGTTATAATCATGCCTAAAGGACAAATGCCAAAAATCAATGGAGCTGTATGTAATGTACCTATAAATGTTAGTGAGGTAGCTAAAGTATTGCCTAGAGGAGCTGACAGCAATGGAATTATAACGCTTAAACTCAAACGCAAAATTAGTTATCGTGGACATTCACATTTTCAGGCTGTCCGACCTGACTATATACAAGCTGCATTACAGTTTTTGATATAGAATAACCCCCTATATAATGATGTTATTATTTCAATTGACAATATACCTGTAGAACTAAGTCATAGGAAAGATACATGGGAAGAAGATCTTAGTGGTAAAGGATGATGTCAATGAAGCTGAGTCTATTGATACTCCAATAGAGGAGCAGGAAAATACCCTAGATGAAATATGCGCAAGTTTATCGGATACCGTGTTGGTGTCCAAATACCTCATGTAATTTCTGAGGAAAACGTAGTAATAGCTCCAGGTGAAGGAAATAAGCCTTTGGGCATATTACTTGACAAACAATGTGAGGAATTGGCCTTTCCATATCTGTTTCCCCATGGACATTTTGGTTACAATGTAGAACGTGATGTACGTTTGAGTGCAAATAAATATTAATATCAGCGAGGCGCTTTGCATCAGATATAGATTACACATTTTTTGCCTTTCTGTTCTTCAGCAAATGCAGCTTTCCAGTCAAACAAATATAACTGTAAATAAGGTTGGTCACTTAAGACAAGAAAAATAAGAATAAATATGTGGGAACGGCAGGGGGAGGGGCTACAACCTAGTCAGCTCTCTTTTTTACAAAATAGAGCCGTAAAAATGACAGTTAGGAATTGTTTCATCGAATGTAATCCCCACTGCTCCATCAGACTTTTCTCAAATAGTTATTCATTTTAAATAGCGCGAGCTAGTTTACGTATATTATACGTCTTGTTGCTTTTTAAATTGGCTTGCGCCATGAATGTAGTAGTGAAGATCCTGACGAAAATTAAAATTAAAGGTGAGTAGAAATGAAGTATTTCATCATGAGCAGGACAAAAAATTATACCTTTACCTATTCCTTGCGAGACGTACAGCATCTCTCTGATGCTTTCATTAAAATTCCGCCAATTTTCATCCAGGAATATCCGCCAGGAGGTGCAGGAAAGCAAAATTACGACGTAATGAAATAAAAAAGTATTATTAAGGGTCGTTAAAATACATTAGTATTTAAAAATAATTAAAAGTGACGATTACCACTTTCACCAATTTCGTGAAAAATTAATTTCCGAAAAAAATAAACATGCTAACTAAAGTTTGCAAACACCCCCGTTTTTTTAAATCGAATTTTCCATATAAAAAACAAACGTCTTTTGAAAGACGCATTTTAGACCACTTTTAGAAATAGGACAAGACGTCTTTTAAAAGACGCGTTTTAGATGCATTAAAAAGAGAAAGACGTCTTTTAAAAGATATATTTTAGATAACTTTTAGATGTCTTTTAAAAGACGTCTTCAAGACGTCTGAAAGACGTCTTGTACCGGCTGGGTGTGCTTTTGATCAGATGTTAATTTTTTTTGTACTTGTATTTGTTATCAAGAAACCTTCTCACGGTTGTGAATTGTTCAAAGATGGTTATGCAATTCGTGATAATATTATTCTGAAAGAAGACAGTTATGTGTACCCTTCTTTATGGCAATATAATATGGATAAATGTACATTTAATCGCAAGCGATATTTCTTCAAATTGTTATTGTTGTTATCTGGGGATATTATTATTATTATTATTATTATGAATGTTTATACAGGATTGATATAATTCAGTTTTTAAAAAACTGCTCTTAATATATGTCCTGTGAAAAATAAAATTTTAAAATATTATTATTATATAACAGTTAAAACATGAGTTGAAAATACTAGCTTTACAATAAGGCATAAAATAATTTATTACAGGTTAAAATAGCTTTTAGTTTTTCTTACGAAACTTGGTAAAGTATCCGATTTTCGAATTTCGATTGGCAAGTCATTATAAATCTTTGATCCCATAATTTTAAAACCAGATCTATTTACTTCAAGTCTCACTCTAGGTATTGTCCGTAAGTAATTGTTGTTTCGGGTGTTTCTACTGCGCGATCTTATCTCGAAGAAATCTTCAAAATTGCTACACACTGCTTTTTCCAAGCATTTTCTGACGAGCATGACAGCATGTTTCTTTATTTCATTCATAATTGGTACTTGACGTTTCTCTGTCACCTTCGCAATTCTTCTATGAAGCGATTGAAGCTTATTTTGCTGGCCGTTGGTAAGATTCAGGTTTGTAGTGCAGCAGTAAAGAAGCGTTGGCAGCAGCATTCCGACATATATTTTAGTGATGGCATTGTTCGTTAAGTTGGATTTCAATGAGAGTAGTAAACGAAGCTTGGAAGACATTTTCTTGTAAAGACTTATAAAGGGATGGTTCATTGACAAAGTCTGATCGAAATCAGTCCCAAGATACCGATATTCGGTGGTTGCGCTAATTAGCTTTCCGTTGATTTCCAAGTTCAAGGTTGATCCGTTTTTATTCAAATTTTTGCGAGTGCCGAATATCATCGATTCGGTTTTTCCAGCCTTCAGATTTAATACAAGTTCGTTTTCAATGAAGTACCTGTCTACGTTTTTCAATTCAGCGTTGAAAGCGATCTCAAGTTGCTGGTTTGTTGTTGGAGTCATTTATCGACCCCGGATTCTTCCAGCTTTCTGCCGAAAAACTTCAACCAATTTTTATTAGATATTTTAACTAAAACGATTTCGGAATCAAAAGAAGTTATTCTAATAAGAGATGTAAATGTTAACTAATTAGACAAGAAATCGAATATTGAATTCAAAACGATCTTGAATTTACATGGCCTGAAGCATCTCATAACAGCACCCACGAGAATAACGAAAGATACAAGAACATTGATATTATTGCTACTACTAATTACTTCTATTCCTTGAAAGACGTAAACTCAGCATGGAATGTTTTCTACGACTACCTTATTAATACGATCAACGTTCATGCTCCTAAAATCCAAAGGCCTCATGGCGGAGATCGCAGTTTTCGTAAAATCAGGAAGACAAATAAAGAAGCTGATATATCTACGTATAAAAACTTGAGAAATCGTGTCAACATTCTTGTTCGCAAGGCTATATCAATATATAACAAAAACTTATTAGCCGAAAATAAAAATGACGCTAGTAAATTTTGGTCGGTTATAAAGTCTATTTATGATGTGAAAGGGAAATCTGAAATTGTTGACCGGAATTTTACTGTCGACGGAGTGGAAACATCTGACAAACGCTCAATTGCAAATGGATTTTGTACATACTTTTGGTCTCCTCAAAAATATTCCTTTCCCATTAGTAAATCTTACATGGACTTACCGTACCAGACCACCAAGAAGGACTAATGCGACTTTCAAGTTCAAATACGTCTCCAAAGTTGAAGTGGAGTCTTACCTGAAATCTATCAAGCGAAACAAAGCAACTGGATTGGACGACTAGCCCGCTGGATTTCTTAAGGATACTACAAAAATTATATCATCACCACTATCACATTTAATCAATGTCTTGTCTTTAGAATCAGGACTAGTACCAACACCATGGAAAGCTGCCAAAGCAAACCCAGTTTTTAAATTAGGATCCAAGAATGACTTCGGAAACTATCGGCCAATTTCGATCTTGCCAATTGTATCGAAAATCATCGAAAAAGCGGTACACAAACAACTTACAGCATTTCTGGAGGAAAATAAGTTAGTATCGAAAAATCAATTCGGTTTCAAAAAGATCAACTGAACTAGCTACCACTCTTCTTCTGGACGATATAACAAAATCTGTTGATAGTGGCCATGTTGTTGGAGCAGTTTTTGTAGATTTCACAAAGGCATTTGACACTTTAAGTCATGCCGAATTCCAATCAAAATTAGCTGCTTACGGTGTACAGGATAATGAACTATCTTAGTTTTCGGACTACCTTTTTAACCGAAAGCAGTCAGTGGTATACGGTGGTCAAAATTCCAATTCACAATCAGTTACATCCGGTGTTCCTCAAGGATCACTTCTTGGACCACTTCTATTTTTACTGTACTTGAATGGCGTTAGTGATAATATAATACATAGTAATATAATACACTACGCAGATGACATCGTCCTTTTCGCTGGAAAAGACTTATATGAAATTGAGTCAAAGCTGTCTACAGATTTCTCAGCCTTATGTAACTGGTGTGCAGATAACGAGCTCTTAATCGACATGAAAAAGAACAAAACTGAAGTCATGATATTTGCAACAGCCCAAAGATTATCTAAGCTGTCAAGAATAATCGAATTGAAATATCGGTATGGTATCATTAACGTTACTACCTCATATAAATACCTGGGTATCAAAATTGACAGTACCTTGAACTTAAACAGCCAGTTTGATACTAGTTATAAGAAAGCAAGTGCACGTCTCAACCTTTTGGCAAGATTACGAAATCGCATGGACATTGACACGGCTAATGCTATCTACACAACTATGGTCCTCCCGATGTTCAGATACTGTAGTCTTATGCAATTGAAACAAACACCAACGCTACTGAAAAAGTATACTACGTTTGAAAGGAGAGCTGCACGTATACTTGGAAACACTGACGATTCGAAACTACCAACAATTCAAGGCTGCCGGAAGAGAACAGCCTGCGAATTCGTTCAAAAGTGTCTTGATGATATGATATGTGAAAACTTTCACAACTACTTCGAGAAAGTTAATCATTCCTTCGCGACGAGAAACAACAATGTATCTTTACGTCTTCCCGCCCTGAGAACGGAGTATGGAAAACGGTTCAGTGGGTTTATGGCTGCAAAAATTTACAATGAACTTCCTATAAATATCAAAAGTGAAATGTCATTTACTAAATTTTCATTATTATTAAAAGAGCACCTCGTATAGCTAATATCTAATGTTACCATTCTACTACATATATGTATGCTATATTTTATTTTAGTTTAGTTTTGATGTTTATCCATGATTCTTTATCCATAATTTCATCCTTTCATTTCCTCGTTTTTTGTTTTGCCATTCTTTAGTTCCCTTCAAATTCGAACTTTCTATTTTCTCATCCTATTTTGTTCAACATTTTAACATTTTAGCTACGCATTTCTATAAATTATATATTTTTACATACTGCTATATGATGCAAGAAGACTACCTCAATTTTCTATGTTTTTGGTATGTCTTTTTATATTGTATATTAATTAATTATATTTTGAAGTTTATTACTAATAGTTTTTCCCTGTGATTTAGTCGATGATTCACCTCATGAGTTCCTCATTCTAAGGATTTTTACTTCAATTCATTTCTACATTTTGGTTTTGTCTGTTTTTAGCTATTGTGACAGTTTTAGTTTCAGTTTTCTGTTTTCACAGTTTTAAGCGTTTTCATTCCTCATATTTATATTTATATTTGCTTTGTTTTTATATTATACAGGACACATATGGAAAACAGCATTATATGTTGATATGTAAATATCCTGTATAAATATTAGTTAAATAAATACGTCAGCAATGACCCGTCAAAACCCAAATTTTTTTAGAAAATTGTATACATGTTGTCTTCATCGCATAGATCTTGAAACGCTGATCAAGAAAATGTATAGGATCATGTACTTTTGGCAAACAGTTGCAGAGATATTAGGGTTTAAAGGTTTTTTGATGACGTCATATACAGATTCGGGGACCCAGGTTTGGGAAACTTACCCAAATTGGCCTCAGGTGGTCCTTAGATACCCACGCGTTGGGCCGTGGAAAAATCCACGGTGTCGCCCGTCCTTTAAATTCACCCGTTGCAACAAAGTGGATAGAAATATATTGCATTTGAAATTTGTGTCTCCGTAGCGCGTCTTTCTAACTCAGCGGGGGGTCCGCGCAGAGACAGACAAAATATGGCTATTATTAAAGAGACTAGCCGTTAACCCGTGGAAAAATCCACGGATTCGCCCGTCCTTTAAATTCACCTGTCGCAACAAAGTGGACAAAATATATCGCATTTGGTATTAGTGCACATTATAAAAATTTCGTGATTCCGTTGCGGGACGCGGCTCTCGCGGACACACAGACAAAATACGGCTATTATTAAAGTAATGTTTATTCCGGCTGTGTATTTTGCGGAATGGAAATGGATATTAAAACAGGATTATTGAAAAAAAGACTGGTGTATGTAACAAGACTGTTGGTTATGAACCCGCACGCTCCGTTATATCATAGGTCAGTTGGAAAGGAAGTATGTTCTAAATAAATTCAAGACGTAAGAAATGTGGAACCGGTTTGGTCCAGATGAATTCAAGACCCAAGACACGTACAATAAAGCTTTTCTGTGGTATATCTCCGGTCAATTCATGCCCCACTAATGTGTAACAAGGCCAAGATGCATTTTTGTCAACAGCCTTACATTTCTTACATTTTGAATTTTTATTGGATGTTTGAATGTTCTTAAATACTTTAGACAATCCTAGAATAAGCTTTTGTTATTCAGGAACACCAAGTAACATCACTGCCAGACATTGCGCATTTGTTGTATGGATCACATGAATTATTTGCGCATGCTTAAATGTTTTTGCTGGTGTCAGCATCGTCATCTATGTAAAGGCTAAAATACACATTTAAACGGACCCTTTAAATGTAAGATAAAAAAACTTTGCGTGTAAACAGGAAAGATGTACAACATTTTTCGGTTTTATAAGTTTTTTTAAAAGTTGGACATGTTCAACTTTTGCTAAGTTTTTTCTATTGTTTAAACTAAGGATTTGAGCATATTTTTTCAATTTCTAATCAATACCGCTTTTTTTCTTTCACCGTTTACCCTGCTGCTGCTACAACAATACCTGGAACGGAAGATTTGCGTGTTTTTTCTTTGGTATTCATTGTGAAAAGAGATTTTTTTAAAAAAACTTATACACTGTATCTTAACGTGTAGACAGGTATATTACCTGGATGAAACTTATAAGTTTTTTCTTACAACTAAACGGTCCGTTTAAACTAATCGCGTATTTTAGCCTTTAAAGACGTCACCAATTCTGGAGGAGTATCTGTAGATTAAGTCTATAACCGGCTATAATCAGACGTTATACTGCTGGCGCCATTCATAAACTCCTCCCAGACTACTAAACAGAATGAACGATTCATTCTGTTAAGATGATGATTGCAAAGATTAAGGAAATTTAAGTAACTTTAAGAAACTGCTAGAATAATTAAAACCTTTGGGTTCGTTATAAAAATTATATTTTGTAAAGTTTGGTATATATACTTTGGACTAGTCTAAATTCTAATACCGATTGACCCACATTCTTTTAGAGCGTTCCTAAACTTTAATTTTTTTCCTGGGACTTCCCCATTGGTGCCTGGGTTCTACTATAGTGTCATAGCTCACAGGTTTTTGGTTGCATTCTGTGTCAACATCGGAACCCTCTCTTATGTATTTTACGTATAACTTATTAACCTGATATGAGCAAAATTTTAGAAGGTCGGACACTTAAACTGATTTGAAAGTAATTGTTTATAAAAAAATTGTTAACAAAAACAAGCTGCATCTAACAAATCGTTTGAAAAAATGTTATCAAAAACCTTTAGAATTTAGAAAAACTTTTTCATATGATCGGTAAGTGGATTATGGAAAGCCAGTTTTGAAGTTCCCGGAAAAAAGTGCTCAGACGTAAAATGTGTAAAATATGGCTATTTATATATAGGCATATATACATACGAAATGGCTAAACAACACATATAATAATACAAAGCTACGAACGAACTAATGAATGTTTTACTGTTTCATACAAGGGCTCTCTTCGGTCTTTTTATTTCCTTTTGGATCTGTACAAGCAATGCGTTTAGCATGTTCGTTTGTAATAATTAGATTCTATATACTTTATTGAGAATATTTGCAATGCTTAGTGGACAGCATCCTTCTTTAATACACAATTGTTTGCATCACAATCGTTTATTATTCACGAAACACAACATATTATGATTACTTCCTTCTGTGTTTAAGTTGTTCGAATGCTGTTTCCTGTAAAACCAACAAATAAATTGCAAAAGAGAAAATGCGAACAGATGTAAATGCAGGAAGAATGGGATATTGACTTACTAGCTCCTGCAATGATTTTTGCTGGCCGTTGACTATAATCATCGGCGATTGCACGTTTCCTGGAACTATTGATTTCTTCGTGCCATAGTCTAAATGCATGACTGGAATAGTACCACGTCTTTCGCCTCTTACTAAAACATGGGAGACAAAGTCTGAAAACACGTAGATTGTGCAAATCAATCAGGGAATCGGCTCAACAAAATAAGTAACACGGTTGGGGCAATTCATTACCCCTATTTGATGCGGGTTTTTCCGAACATATTATGAACATATTATAAAAGTTTCTGGCAGCCAAATAAAAATTATTTAACATGTTTTCCGGTTTTTACTTAATTCGCATATATAAACGCCGAAACGATAATCCGAACGAAAGTTTTTTCAATTCCAGTAGTTTGGAGTCATGGTCAATATGTAAGGCTTTGCAAGGTATGGGACCTAAAATTTTAGCATGTAGGTGTCTAATAGATAAATATAAAACCCAAGAAAGTATAATAACTATGCAGCATAACAAAAAAGAGTTATTAAAAGTTAAGCGTTAATGCTAATTATTTCAGTCAGGAAAGCCATAACAATACCAGCAATTAAGAATATATAAAAAGATTTAAGAATCTGATAAAATCAAGTTTGAAATTACCAGCACAAGGAGCATTGGAACAAGGTGTAAATTTTCTCGGTGAACCAAGCATGGAGCAGTCTTTACCGCCTCGTTTTGGCATGGGATTACTACAGTAACGAACTGCAATCTTGACGCCGTCTCCGCAAGACTGACTGCAAGGTGACCAGCCAGTCCAAGATGAGTAACCACCGTTTATTCTATCGTCTAAATTATGTAAATTTTTAAGTGGAAATGATGTAACTGCTGAGACGTAAAAAAATAAACAGATTTTATTGAATAGTATAAGAAAATTAAATAATCAGAATACACATAAAAAGATATGAAAGCAACCATGCTAACGTAATTACCCTGTTTAGACCACAGCGACGATCTTCGATCAGTGTTGTAATCAATAAGTGTCTGATGCGCTTGTGTTGACTTATGTTGCATCATGGGGCGCAAATGGGCAGGAGTTGGCCATAGGTTGTCCTTTAAGTCCGCTTTAACGATATCATGTTGTTTTCTAAATTTTATTGAAGGAGGTGTAGGCCACATATATGGCCCGTCTTCGTCGTTTGAATGGCGTTGCTTTATGAAAGATATGACTGATCCTTTTGGTGGTTCAGTTGGTTGAACTACTGGAACTGCTGATGCGGATATCATTGGTGACGGTGTCTGGATGATGGATGCAAGAGCTGAAGAAGTTGACACATCGTCTACGTTGTAAAAAAATATTTTTATAAACTTTTTTGTGCGTTAGACATCCGTGTGACTAATAAACTTAATAAATAAGGTGGAAAAAGTGTTTTATTTATTTCACTAACCTTTTGACCCACATATCTTTTTCACGTCTTCTTTATCAAAATATCTTTCATATAAGGATATTTCCCCCACTGCCATATGGATAACTTTAAAATGTGGTCCTTTATTTGGACGACCAAACATCAATCTTGTAGCTACGTCTGTTTTGTGGCAACCATTTTTGTCGATACATTGGTCACATTCTGACGACGCATGTGGAAGTGATTTATCAAATTCATCACAGTTGATGTACAAGAATAGTCCTAATGTCAGAAATTCACATTCATACATTCTCCAGAAGATAATGTAAATCAGCCTACTTTTGTAGTAAAAGAAATAACCAAATTACGAGGCCGTATTGAGCTTACAGCAATATAAGTTATAAGTATATTTAGTTCTTAAAAGCCAGCACAATCAGTTACATTGAGGATTAATAATAAAAATATACTGTCTAATATCTGATCAATACATTAAACAGTAAACTATGCAGCAGTTATCCTTGGCTAGTAAATCTTTTTTCATACCTTTATTTTTTTCCCATGTCACTGTTAAAGTCATCCATTTTTCAATATAAGGTTCCAGTATTTTGTGGAGACACCATGTTTCATCACGAGTAACCACAATTCCGCCAATGCGTCCATCACTCACATATAAACTTATACCACGTGAATCTTTACTCCACGCTCCAGAATCAATAATAAACATCCTACTTGTGTTGAAAACACTATCTCGATAAATTTTCAGCGTCATTTGAACAGTAAAACCGTTTTCGCAAACTTCTGGATCTAAAGAAGAAATTAGATTTTACATTCTCGTAGAGAAATTAAAATGTTGAGTATTCCGTTAGTAAGTCAAAGTGACATTTGATTTATAGTACATCAAATTACCGATTAATTCTTTGAACAAATTAAATCATTTAGTAACATATTAAACGAAATAGATTGTTATTAAATGCAAGTTAAACATTAAATTAAATAACCATTTAGAAAAAACAAGCAAATTAAATAGACGAATTACCACTAAAACATTCTCCTTGATAATCTCCAGCATCCATATATCCATTGATACCGTCTAGTATCGCGTGTCCATTGTGAAGTCGTACGCCACCAGAAACTCTCAACTTAACTCCAGGTTCCCCTTTTATAACACTGTTGCTCGATTTCGATAACTCCCAGTGTGCCAAAGGCGCCTCCTCCATCAAACGCCCTAAACGTAACAACAATTTTATTGCTTAGAATCGCTCTTTAATTTGGTACTACTCTACGGTTACATACAAATATATCACCTTGTGCATTCTTTCTTTCTTCCAGTTGAGCGTACATGGATGCTGCAACTCTATTTTTAAACTCGTCAGCAGGAGCTCTCTTAGCCGACGTTTGCAACTGGTTTAAAAGGTGTTGAATGTTTTTGTTATCAGCATCAACAATTTGTCTTGCTTTTGCCCTATTGCTCGTAAGTTTCTGTTTGCGCACGTCTATGCTGTCATGTTTTGGCGTACTGATTAACTGCATGATGTGGCCTGATTCAACCTGATTTGTTAGTATATTTGGTTTTGACTGTGGAAATTCACTTTGTTTCACCTCACTCGCTTCTTCTTGCTTGATGCGGTGTTTTTCTTCTTTATGACTTTCTTTTGGTTTTGCAATATTTCTTAAATGATTTTCAATTTCAATCCCATTATTCATTACACTTAAGGATTTTTCAAGCAAATGTTTTTCTTGCTCTTGACTGTGGTTGTCGTCACTATCGTTTGTCAACGGTGCTAGGTTTGCTATTACTTTAATCGGCTCATCCTGTTGTTGGATTGCAGTTGCGTTGCCTACAGTGGCAATTGAAGCTTCTTTAGGTGTTGGTTTTGGTAGTACTTCAAGTGTGTACATAATATTAGATCTGTTTTCATCAGTGTGATCTGCTTCCGGAACAAGAGGACTCGTCAACAGAGTGGACTGAACACCAGTTACTTGTGGAAGGCTGTTCACCGTAATTTTTCCTCCTTTAACAATGCCATCGTGTATTTCAACACCAGGTCCTATCTCTGCATCTTGAACGATAACACCTTTATCGATAATCCCGCCTTTTATTATCCCTGACTTCACATCACCACCCCTTAAGATCCCTGACAACATAACACCACCTTCCAATGTACCACTCTCAATAACACCACCCTTTAGGACTCCACCATTAATGGTACCATTTTTTAATACCCCACCGTCCATTTCACCTGAAATAAGATGGCCTCCTATTATTTCACCTCCTTTAAATTCTCCTCCTTCAACAGATCCATCAATTAAATGACCACCATCAATAACACCACCTATAACAATACCCCCATCCACCATGCCAGATTTAATATCCCCTCCTTCTATTTTTCCGCCCTTAATACGACCACCTTCTACAATACCATTATCGAGTGTTCCACCTAAAAATAAACCGTTCTTGAAGGTACCACCAGTGATTCTTCCACCACGAATTTCTCCTCCAGAAACATCTCCACCAGACACTACCCCACCTAATATATTTCCACCTCTGACATTACCGCCAAGAACTTTACCCCCGTTTATGCGTAACTGTTGAGAGGGTGTAGGGGCAGTTACTTCTACATCGGTGAATGAGGGTAAAACCGCATCCGAGCTTTTCATCGGCTCCTTACTTAAAGCTTGCTCATGGGTTGTCTTTATGAACTTTTCCAGTAAGGGGGTGGTCGGGTGTGGATTAAAATTATTTGCGAAAGATAGAATTGAATCGAATTTCGAATGCTCTTTTGAGCTACTTAAACCATTAAGGCTATCCAGAGCCTTTCCTGCGTTTTTCACCATGAATTTATTTTTTTCAACATCCAACATTTTGTTTTCTTTGACTTTAAAGATCTGATTAGAATTATTGTTTTCATAACCATCTGTGCTTTCAGCTGGTGCAAGGTCATGTAAAGTACCACTTGATTTTAAAATTGCGCTTAAAATGTTTTCACTTGTTTCTTCATCTTTATCATTTTTTATAGACGTGTCTTGTTTTCCTGTCACTTGTGCTTCTTTCTTTTTGTCTTCAGCAGCTTCCTTTGAAGCTTCTTGCTTAATAAACTCTTCGATTTTTTTTGCTGCTTCTAATGTCTCGTCATTAAAGTTTTCCTTTTCTTTCTTGATTTTGAGATTTTTTTCAATATCATTTGACAAATCAGTTGACAAGAACGCCTTTGCTTGCTCTTCCAGAGATTTCACTGCTTCTTTCGTGTTCGTGTTCGTGTTTTGGTCTTTTTCTTTTTGTTTTGAAATTCCTTCTGGGATATGTAGAATAATTTTCACTTTCTGGGGATCTTCCTCATTTGCACTTTTGATTGACTCATTTTCAACTCCGGCTTCCGCTTCTTTGACTTGTTGCGTTAGTTCTCTCATGTTTGGAGATATGTCCAAGTGGTGAGAAAAAGACTTTGCCGTGTTTGGTTGATTAAAAAAATCTACTGTATTTTTTTCATCTTGAAGATCTATCTCACTTTTCATTTCACTCAAACCCTTTAAATCAGACTGCTTTATCGCATTATTTATTTCCTCACTATTCAAAGCATCTTGTATGTTGACCTCATTACTTTGTTTATCCTCGTTACCTAAAAAAATATATATCGTAACATGATTAACTTTTAACTTCTTTTTGTCCCAAAGGAAAGAACTTTAAACACAATGCAAATTGAAATATGTAGTGGAAACAACAATGTTTTTTCATCATACTTTAAAGTTTGGTCTCCACTCGGCGTCAAAGTACGTATGCCCTAATGAGCAAAAACGCACTTTAAAGCCAAAAGGGAATGACAGTAGGTGCTAGCACGTCTTTTTTGGAGACGCATTTAAACAACCAAAAAAGCTAAATGCGACTAAAACACATGTTTGAAATTGGCGTTTTACCATCAAAGAGACCGACAGTAAACAAAAAATGCGCTGAAATGTTACTATTGCTGTGAACAGTTATCGATGCTTTTTTAGACTTACAACAACAAAAAAAAGACTTATAATTAGTTAAAAAGGTAGAAAAGTTAAAATTGGTACGAATTTATCCTTCTATTTGTTACATGGAAATCACACGCTAGTATTTCTCTAAAAACAATTATTATCCAAAACTTACTATTGGAGACTTTCTTTTCCTTTTTTGAAAGAAGCATTAAACAATAATAACATATAAAAAATAGGAAAAAGACATAACAAAATATAATCGTATTCTTTAAGCTCATAATCTTCGTCCAACATTATTCTGGAAGAACGTTGATATATGCACGCCTAGTGAGACCAAGTTTATATAGATCAATGTTTGGATACACAACATATACTAAATCAGGTGTGCTAAACTACAGTGAGATTGAGCATAATATAAAACCACATAAGACAAGTCTGCCCGGTTAAGCAAGATCAAGGCCAGAAAAAACATCATTCGCCCCCTTTCCCCTCCCCAATTTTTTACTAGAAACACATTCTCTATTTAACGGTAAACAACAACGAGAACTATAATTGACTATATGGAGAATATTTTCAATGTTGGCGATATCTATTACTTAGATTGTGGAAAAATCTACGGGAATTTTCCCTACGTTGCTCCCAGCTACTATCTTTGGCTCACAAAAATACAAATAGTCGTACAGCGAGCATTTCAATGTAGATATCTATATATCTAGACAAAACATTTAGTGTGGTGTTGTAGTCATCGTTTTTTACAAAAAAAGTATGAATTTTTTTGGGAATAAATTTGTTACATTTTTTGAAAAAAAGAAATATAATAAAAATTTACTTCAGAGTGCACTTCAAAAAATAAACAAAGTTTCCTGACCTTTTCTTGCCTAACCGGGTCAGCTCGTCTCATGTGTTTGTGTAAAAAATATCATCCTGCTTAACCGTGTTAGTCCGAATAATAGGACTAGCTCGCCTTAAGTAATCAGCTCTTTTGTTTACCTTCTACATGATCAGTTTGGATATCATCAATGCTAGTTTTGTCAGATCCAAATTCATTGTCATTTGAATTTACGCTAAACATATCTCTTTCTTGATGATTTGCAGCTTCTTTTAACGAAACATCTTCAACATCATTACTAAGACCGGATGTTGTGTCATCCTCGTCACTGTTACTTGCAATAAATCTCTGATTTCCGATCACTTGCATGTCGCTTTTAAGGGTATCATGCTTGCGTACGTTAGCTTTCTTTTTAGTTCTTTTTTTCTTATTATTTGTTATATACAAATCAATTTGCACACCTGGTTTTTTGCCAACAGTAATCAGTTTTGAAGGTTTCTTTGACACCTTCCAAACTGACCCAGAACGGTGTCGGTTGTGTCTTTTAAGATCTGTTTTGTTTAAAGTTTTGTATAAGTTGATATCGTCTTTATCTGGCGTTTTAGGATATTGATTGTGTGAAGACTTATAATCGCTTGATTGACTAGCTCTTTTTGTTTCGTTTGAAACAAATGGATGAACCTGATTCATATGTTGTAGTGATTCTTCTTCACTTGAGCTGGATAAGTTTCTTCTTTTATTTGCTATATCAATTTGTGAAGGCTGTATTATGTCTACTAATGAAGCGTTAACAGTGCGAGAAACAAAATCTTCCGTCTTTTTATTCAAACTGGCTAAATCACTTTCATCTGCCATGAAAAATCCTGTATCTGCGGAACTATCGTCAGATGCAGATTGATATCTGTTTTTTGGCTTTGAAGGAACTAGTTTCTTTACTTCATTTTTATTATCAAAGTGCTTAAACAGATCGTGCCAGATTTTTTTATTATGTTTTGCTCTACTATGCTTACTGCGATGCTTTTTAGGTCTGCGACTTCTACTACCTCCAACCATTATCTGCGCATCTTCCTGTGCTGCAAAATCTACAATATTTTTTACTCTTTCTGAGTCATATTCATTTTCGCCAGTGTTGTATTTATCGACGTTTTTGCCTGCAAATGTTTTGATTTGTTTGTCTCCAGCGTCTATTCTATCAAGACTTTTTTTGACATCTGATGACCTGATTGTAAAGTCTTTTTTATACATTTCGGGTTGTTCATTACTCTCTAATGAACCTTCTTTTGTTTCAGGGTCAACTACCAACGGATTGTTTTTTATAAAATCTTTGTCAGTGTCCTGCACAGCCTTTGCAATGGTGTCAAGACTTTTTTGCCCAGTTGCTAAGTCAATAGCAGTGCTACGGTGAATGGCCTCGGTCTCAGCATTTATGTTTAAATCTGCTTTTTTGTCATCAGCTTTCAAATCTTTTTCAATATTATTTATTAAATTCATCTCTTTTGGTTCGACCCCTTCAATGTTGTTGTCAGATGAAAGAATTTTTTCTTGCTGATAGTTGTGTTGAGCACTAATCGCATCGGAATGGGTCGGTGCATCACTTTCAATAGCTATGGACTGCATTACATTCGCATGACGCTTTCTCGTTTCGTCCATGATATCCTTGTCTTCTTTATCAAGGTTGCCAATAATAGTTGTCAAAGTTTTTGTAGTGTCTGGCAAACTTTCCTTTATCGTTTTAATTTTTGTTTTCGCAGTCAATTCGTTATTACTACTGCTACTACCTACTCTAGAATCACTGTTCATAAGAAATACACCATCGCCAATGGCTTGATAGTTATCGGGATCGCCATACGCTTTTCCAATACTTGCACCATAACTGTCCACAGGGGAGCCGATAGTCTGACGATTTCGAATATTATTTTCAGTTTTATAGTTGTGAAGTTGAAACACGATGTCTTTTTTAGTATTTTCATGACGGGAAATATTTGATTTTTTCGAATTATCGCCATCAATCATGCTGTTCTTGTTAACGTCAAATAACTCGTCGCTATTGTTTAGAGCTTTTAATAAAGTCTTTTCAATAACGTAACGTTTGCTTTTCATTGTGGGTACATCATTATTATCTTTTAGGTACTTTGTGAGGACATTTTTCCACTCCCTGTTATAAATATCGTCGACAGAAGCAACGTTTCCTGCAAAAGTAATAAGTTATAGCTCATATAATTGATTTAGTCTTACTGAGATAAGCATCTGAATATCTTGTACTGCATTTAATGCAAAAACATGCTTAACTTTCAATTAAGAGGTTTACCTTTCTTGTTGAAGTTTTTATTATCATTTTGCGCGTACGCAGCCGCTGCTACTAACAGTATGTACCAGCCCACACTAAATCCTCCCATCTTCATTTTCTAAAACAAAGTTTACAAGCCTTTATCCGGATAAAATAATTCATCAGTTCTCTCATTTTAACTATTAAATTTTAAAGCAATCCCCCAACTTCCATGTGATATTTAATTTGATCCTAAAAATGCCTAAAGGTTCCTTACTTTTTGCTTATAATATAAAAAGTATCATTTTAAATATACATTTGGATAAAAGCAATACCATTCCAAAAAGTTAAGGTGGTAATTTACAAATTTGATGCACTCTGCATTATATATCTTCTAGATTCCAACCACTACCCTGTAACAAATACTGCTGCTTAATTGACATGTATACCAAAAAATGGTAGATTAAATGGTTTTCAATAAATTTCATGCCTAACATCCACCATATTTAAAGAACCAATTTTTTGTGCATAATGTTTAAAGTCGTTCAAGCGTTAAATTAAAGTGCGGTTCCAACTGTTCAGAAGCGTTCACTTCATTCATTGTTCAAGAATAAACAGCTGTTCAAAAAATTCATTTAAGAGGCATGTTTATATAAATTAATGGAAGAATAGTGTTTCATGAGTTTCTTAGGATAACGACAATAATTTTTGAAGCTCATTATAAAAATCAAGATCGTCTAAGTTTTAAGGAATGAGATTTTTGAAAAAAATAATAAACAAGGATCAGCAAATACATTGTTTAATTTATTTAAAAGTGCAGAACGAGTTAAGACTGGTTAAAGGGGAATTAAGCCTCAAACTTAAATAGCATTATTTTGGTTAACATTATGTTCATTTCTCAAATACTACACCTTTCCCGAATTTCATAAGTTATAATAATTATGACGTCATCCAAAATTTTATAATGGTTCTGTGCTCTTCAAATAAGGATATTCAGATAGAATATCAGATTATCATAGCAGAATTGAAGTTTTTAGAGCAATATAATATTCTGGTTAGATTTTATTTAGATTTGAAGAAAATAATTATTTTGAAAACGAGGCTATTCTTAGTAAGCTCGGCTATATGAAGGGTTTGACCGTAACTTTCACCTCGCAATTGTGGCACTTAACGAACAGACAAATTTACGAAATTAGGTAATTTGTTCTACCTTATGTTAAGGAACATAGGGATCAGAATCATTTTTAGGATCGACCTCTTTAATTGAGTTTGCCCTAATTAGGAAATTCGGGAAAGGTCTATTCTGTTTACAATTTTGAAAAATAAATATTATTTGGATTGATTTTAATATAAAAGTTTCCCCTTCTATGAGCAAACGGTAAGCGCCATTTAAATTTTCTTAGGCCACGGCTGATTCTGGAGACTGTTATATCGTAACGTATCTTACGCTGAAGAAGCATAAGCTTGCGCTGAGTACTCCAAACTGAATACTCCAAACCAGAACTTGAAAAAGTGGCTTATGAATCTAGTGATAGCGAAGAAAAACACGAATTGAATTCAAGCAGACATGTTGCGTTATTTTCAATTCCTTCACTTTTGTGGAATGCAAGTGTTGCCAAGACTTTTCCAATTTATTGAATGACAAGTTGAATAATAACAAGTGCATCACGATGCACAAGGATTTTGAAATTTTATGTTTGAACCACACAGTGTTAGAGACAGCCGGTATACGACATCGACGATACCAGAAAAATATAACAAACTCTCCACATATACTAATAAGTAAGTTTTTCTTCAAAAAATATGTTTCTCGTAAATATTTTTAAAGACCATATTTCTCATAGTCACGCCAAAATAAAACATTCTTTGTATCTTCTATCTTTTCACTTTTCGCTTTATAATCTGCAGTTCCACGCGCTATGAAAATACACACCATCGCAGATTATTTAATTAAATTAAAAATAATTTCATTCCTTTAATATCAAAAAAAAAAGGAGAAGAGCCCACGTGCCTCAAATAATAATTTGTTTCAAAGAAGTTTTGATGAATGAATAATTTTAATAATTTTATCCTGGTGTACACTATAACTTAAACTTTGATTCCTTATACGGAAATGAGGTAGACCAGTTACTGCAGTACATGGCCTGGGTACATTATTATGAAAGGCTTGGAAAAGGATGTCGCGTGGTGATTCCAGCTTGTAATAAGGGAAGAATTTCCTGATCCAAATGGATAGTATACCGGTTTCAAAGAATTTGTTGATATATAACGGGACTTAGCATTTTCAAACACATAATAACAACAACGAAAAAGCGAAATAAAGTACAACGGACCAGAGTTATTGAATTTCCGCGCCCGAAGTCATAGGAAATTCTTTAAAACCGTCGTTTTTTTTCTTTCGGAGCATTTTTTGAGAAAAAATTGACCCTGGGATTTCACGTTGCTCCGTCACAGATGTAAACTTCGTACCCAAGCTCCTTAACTACTGGGAAGTCTCGTATTGACGTTTTTAGGCTAAAATTGGTATTTGTTTTCGACAAAATTTGGCACATTTAACAAAAAAAGTATGCTGAACATAATGGTCACATAATAATTTTGATTTTTGTCACCTAAATGTCATTTTAGGCCAAAATTGGTCCAAAAATTAGAACTACTTTATTTTCAACAAAATTTGGCACAGTTAACAAATGAAGTATGCTGAACATGATGGTGACATCAAAATTTTGGTTTTTTGTCACCTTAAATGTCATTTTAGGCCAAAATTGGTCCGAAAATTAAAACTACTTCATTTTCAACAAAAATTGGCAAAGTTAACAAAAAAAGTATGCTGAACATAATGGTGACATCAAATTTTGATTTTTGTCACCTAAATGCCATTTTAGGCCAAAATTGGTCCAAAAATTAAAACCACTTTATTTTCGGCTAAATCTGGCACAGTTAACAAATAAAGTATGCTGAAAATGATTATGGTAAAAAAGTTTGATTTTTTGTCACCTAAATGTCATTTCAGACCAAAATTTATCCAAAAATTAAAACTGCTTTATTTTCGACAAAAATTGACACTGTTAATAAAAAAATTATGCTGAAAATGATGGTCACACCAAAATTTTGATTTTTTGTCAACTAATGCCGTTTAAGACCATCAACGTTCAATTGCAAGACTTTCAACCATGAATGATAGGCTGTATTTTTTGTTAGCAATTTCTTTTAAAATGTGAGTTTAATGACACGTTTCGTTTTGTTTGCGTTTGTTGTAAGATATAATGTCACTGGTGTGCTTTATCTTCAGAGGTTCATGCACCAAACCCCTTTGAATGTTTGGCACAATAACACAACGAATTAGCAGGTTTTCATCAAATATTTTGGTAGCGCGCGGAAATTCTTAGAGCCCCCAGGGCTTCTTATTTTTTTTTGAATCGTTACGTTTGTTCACATTGTGTAAACAACTTTAAAAAAGACAAGACGAAGAGATCAAAAAATTGAAATGAGCGTAAAATATGTCGTAGATCTCCATCGCAGATATTGTTTTGATTTAAACATGGTGATTACTGATGTCAACTTTTATGCTAAAAAAGGGATGTAAGTTTAAAGAATTTCAATTTTTTTTATATATCATCAAAATATGTAGGGTTTGTAAAATATATTTCCGAAGAAAAAAAATTTAGGCTTAATTCCCCTTTAAAGGAGAACTAACGAAAAAAACTACATATATGTTACATATAGGTGAATATTTCTCATAGCACATCCGTATTTCATTCTCAACAGAGAATGCTTCACTTCGATCAGACCTCTGATCATGACGGGCGAGTATAATGCGTGTAAGTCATATTGAAGAAGAACTACTTTGTTCATCACTAACATACTGCCAAGCAGTGAGCGGGATTCGATCCGCGATCCGATCCACAATTTATTACGTATCTCAATTCTATTCATCCTAGCATTAAATTTACATACAATTTTTCGCGCCAGGGTATCGAATTTTTAGATGTTTATGCTTTTAAGGATGGTGACAGGCTTTCTACAGACTTTTTTGTTAAAAAAAACTGACACTTATTAGTTTCTTCATTTTTCTTCGTGCCATCCGTTTCACACCAAGAAGAGTATTCCATTTAGTCAAGCTCTTCGTCTTCGTCAGATTTGTTCAAAAGATGAGTTTTATGAAAAAAGAGTTTTTGACTTAGGTAAATGGCTAGTAAAAAGAGGCTATAAAAAAAGATCTTGTCAACTCACAAGTGCAGCGGGCTAGAGACATTGACAGAGAAACAGCGTTGAGTGGTTCGAATAATAAGAACAAATCTAATGGCAAGGTGCATATAGTTTTGACATTTCACCCAGCAATTGCCGTAATATTTTTGATATTTTAAGAGAAACTCACAGTATAATATGTTGTTATAAAGAACATGCAAAAGTTTTCTGAGATTTGCCTTTGGTTTCGTTTCGCCGTTGTAAAACACTTAGGGATATCCTAGTTCGAGCTAAGCTCCCAGATTGCACACCACGAGAAAATATCTGTGTAGGTTGTGGTAAGAAAAATTGTCAAGTTTGTAAGTTTTTAAAAACCGCAAGCACTTTTACTAGTTTTGATGGAAGTAGAACATATAATTTAAGGAAAGGTAAATTTGATTGTAATTCGAATAACGTGGTCTATAAGCCAACATGTAAGAGTTGTGACAAAATTTATATTGGTAGTACGACAACAAATTTTAGATATAGATTTAACAACTATAAGAGCCAATTTAGAAACTTTTTAAAGAAAAAAGAATCAGGTTCCTCAGATACCAAAACAGTTCCACAATCCGGTCTTTTCGAACATTTTGTATTGTCAGACCATAATGGTATGAGTGATTGGTCTTTTCAAATAATTGACAGATCTTTCAGCGAGACGCAACTTAGAAAACGTGAATCTTTTTGGCAACATAATTTAGATACTTTTCTGCCATCAGGCCTCAACGAGCGCTCTGTTACTGTTGTTTGAATGTTCATTGTGAGCAATTAATCTAGCACTTCACATGTTGTGAAATTCTTAGTGTGGATTGCACTTATGGGTTTTCCACGTCTTAGCATCAGCGAGATGACGGAGGGTGTTCCATTATATGCTCTTAGGCTCTCCTTCTTTTTGTAATTTTTAAGTTAATTTAGATTTTGAACTTTGACGGCCTTTTTGAATAAATCAGGCATTTTAAAGTGTTTATTGTAAATATGTAAGTATATTTTATACGCATTAGATTTTAAGTTTGTAACTTTGTAATTTATTAATTTATTCAAGTGTGACTGTAAATATAAATAATGTCTATAAGTAGGTTAGGGTGACATGCTTTACCTTAAACACGCACATTAGGGGGACGTGAAATTAAAGGGGACATATTCGTGTCACCTTTGATTTTCGGGCATATTTTAAACAAAGTGAGGACTATTTCGAACTCTTTAAATATGACTAAAATATTCTCCATCTAGCATGCTTTAGGATCCTGCAGTTAGATTATTGATATATTTTTTTCTAACGGAATCATTGACCTATATATATTTGGAGTATATATTTGTTGAGCGTGGTAAATGAAGTTTAAGGTGACATTTGATTTTTTTAAATAAATGGAAAATTTCAATGAATTTTGAAAATGTCTTATATATTCTATGAAGCCCTCATGTAAGTTCAGTGTTTCATGTGACATCGATATACCTGCTTTAACTTGGTATTCATTTAAATCAATTTACATTTTATACATTAATTTTCAAGGTGATAAAGCTAGAATTCCTTCATTATTTGACTTGGACTATGTCATTTACCGATATATCGTTATAATATATCGTTATAAATAATAAAAACAGGATCTGACATTGAGATCATTTTTTAAAATTTTTGTCCCCTTTTTATGCATATCTTACATATAAATCGTGTCCTTAATTGTGAAGAGCATTCATATAACGCAAATATATCCATAAATTGAAATGCCAGAAAATTGATTATTTATAGTGGCATTAAGGTAAAAAATAACTTCACACATACAAAAAAGAGCACTACAGAAGTGTTATAAACGCAACTACACATGTTAAACACCAAATCAAATATGCTTATATGTAATTAAGTCAGTCAACGGACCAAGAAATGCACCATATATGAATTAGTGAACAACTATGACGATAATGCTGAAAACAAAAACTGGAAGGATGGTCATAATGTAGGTGTTTTAAAAACTTTAGACGAAGATTGTAAGTAGTTAACTAGTTACGTGAAATTCTCATATTCATAGATTTCAAAACACTGGTAAAAGATGTTGGTAACGACTTAGCGTCAATTTCTCATATTCATAGATTTCAAATACTGGTAAAAGATGTTGGTAACGACTTAGCATCAATTCCGGACTTTAAAAACATATTCGTGAAGCCATAAAGGACACAGGTCGCAAAGAGAAAAATGCATCGTGACTATGTGCAGTCACATTCGAAGTTGGGATTTCTGATAAATGTCGGCGCATGTCAAACAATTTTTAAATAGTTTTCTTTACACTAGCCGCATATAATTTTTTCTAAATATATGTTTTAGCAACTCCAAACATGAAGAATATGCAGATTATTGCACGGGATTGCGCATGGTGTTTGTAGCTAACGATGTTGATTTTAAAGTGCGAACAAGAATGACTGTTTTTACTGAAACGACCTGTCATTTGTCAACTTTTGATACTCATATTGATATAAAAACATTAGAGAGGTCTTTTTTCACCTGGACAAGCGATAACAAAACATCTGTGTTCAGTAGGGGCGTGGTGAACACTGTAAAACGGCCTGCAGGATCGCGATCCCCCTTACATGCTCAAAACAGCTTAAAATTAAGTCATATCTAATCTGCTAAGTTGGTACAGGGAAGCACCACCAAAAAGTTAGCAATAAAATTTGTTTTTTTCTCAACATTTAGCATTTATTTTTTCATGGACAGTGCACGTTTCCATTTTATAATTGTTTTTGACCTGAGTCTCAATTTTCTTAGCAAAATGCCTGAATATAGGCTGAAATTTTCTTAATCATTTCTTAAATTTTACCACTCTATTTACTTTTTGTTGATACTTTCATTATTAACAGAAGAAAAAAGACTTATTTTGTTATTTTTAAGATAAAACTTTGTTTAGTATATGTGTATTTATTTACTGATAAAAAGAAACTTGATTCTGTTTTGTTTTTTACAATTATGATGACTGTAAATTGGAGTTTAAAACGCTGAGGCTGGCGGTTTTCTCAAAATTTTATAAAGATTTTGAGGTTTTTGGGGATATTTTCTTAGGAAGAAATTTTCTTATAAAACACGTGAATATAACTTGTGAAAGCAAATATATCACATCATATTTCAGGTTACGTTTTATTTTAGTTCTTATAATATATACTTATCGTAAAAAAATCTTTCTCCAGTATTTTGATCGTCGAGTTTCTTCAGTGTCGTCTTTACAAGATATTAATATCCAAATTTTTGTCGTTGCAATGGAGCTAAAAAGTATAAAAATCCTTTTTGAATATATACTGCAATTGTTGTAGATTTTTCTGAATAGAGGTGTAAAACCAGAGATCAAGCACAGTTTTGTGTTAATTTAGTCACGGTTGATTCCCATGGTATTTTTCTTAAATCCACAAGCTTTATTTTTATAGAACTTAAACCAGTAAGGATAGCTTAAAACAAAATTATTTTTAATAGGCATGGGATAGAAAAATCAAAAACCCCAGAGCTTGGTGCCTATTTAAAATTGTAACATCCTTTATTGCTAAACAAATGTAAAAGATTTTGCATAAATGATATAGCGCAAGCTTTATCATTTATATCACATATTCATAACAGAATTTCATAATGAAAATAACTTGTAACGTTGAAAATAAAATGTATGCACTATTTCTGCAAAATAGAAAAATAGATACAGCCCTATTCATAACAGAGTTGCACAGAGATAATAACCAGCAACGTTTTATAAGTCAAAAAATAAATTGTGTGCCCCATTTCTGTTAAGTAGAGAGAAAACGGTGCAGCCCTATTCATAACAGAGTTGCACAGAGATAATAACCAGCAACGTTTTATAAGTCAAAAAATAAATTGTGTGCCCCATTTCTGTTAAGTAGAGAAAAAAGGTGCAGCCCTATTCATAACAGAGTTGCACAGAGATAATAACCAGCAACGTTTTATAAGTCAAAAAATAAATTGTGTGCCCCATTTCTGTTAAGTAGAGAAAAAGAAAGGTGCAGCCCTATTCATAACAGAGTTGCACAGAATTAATGACCAGCAACGTTTTATAAGTCAAAAAATAAATTGTGTGCCCCATTTCTGCAAAATAGAAAATTGATGCAGCCTCATTTATAATTATACAACTATACGATCCTAGACATCATTTTTAATGGTCGTACCACCTCGCCAGGCATGTCAAAGCGTAAAAAAAACAAAAAAAAACAGTGCTTGGGGTCTTGGCGTGTTTTACACAACCAACGCGTATATAAGTGTTTTAATTTTTAAGGCCTCAGGTATGACAGAATAGGAATATTTCCGCAATCGCTTCTGCACCGCAAAAAATAAGACTGTTTTCCCCAATGTCAGGGCTCGTCAGCATGCCTATAGGACAAACGGAAAATAAATTGAAAATATAGCTCGTTAAGCCCAACATGGACAAGCATACTGCCGCTCCAGAAACCAGGTACTGTCGGCTGGAGTCATGCCGAGCCCGGTATGCAAGAAAAGAAACATAGACAAGTAAAGAGAGGGGCTCTGTCATCTGCACGAACAGGAATTTAATGATAAGACTTAAACGCTAAGGATAAGTGTATTTATCCTTAAAAAAATATTATTATCATTACAGCTACCTGTTTTGTTACTAACATACAACAGTGTATGGTCAGTGTTTTACAAAAAATCCTTGCGAAAATATTATCAATACAGCTACCTGTTTTGTTACAATTTGTATAACTAATGTGTGAAAAATTTAACAAAAGGAAGGTATGGAGTAATCATGTCATCATAGCAATTACAATCGCAATCATCAATGGAGAAAAGAAAAAATCTTAGTTGCTCCTGGATCCAGGTACTGTCACCGAAGTTACTGAGCTCGGGGACAATTTTGAAATCAAGCAGGTTTGTCATCACCAAAAAAAGGGGGGAGTATTTCTTATTATATAATTATTTATGACACTACTACTATTACTTTTTACTACTTATTACCAATATTTTATTACAACCTTACTATTTTAGAATTAGTTTACTAAACAAATACCACATTTTAGACATGACTTAGACTTGACTCAAATTGTTTAAGAAACTTATGTTTGCCTGAGAAAAATGGAAAATATATATATATATATTAGTTCACTTAAATGGAGTTTTAACACTAAATTTTGATGAGAGAGCGCATCTTACTTAAAATCTAATCTCCTGCTCCAACATTGGAATAGTTGTTCTCCGTGTGAAATATTCTGAAATGTTATCAGCAGGAATGTTGGACCTCTTTCTTTGACGGCCACAAGTCCCAGGTTTTGCAGGAGTAACACACTTTTTGAGCTAGAAATTCAGCTTTGTCACACCAAATGTCATGGTAAGCATCAACTGCATTTCGGGTAGCTATGGCAGCACTTTTTAAGGCATCAATCATATGAATTCCTTCAAAGACGTCAATGGACTTGTTCTGAAGCATTCGTGTCACAGGAAGCATAATATCAAATACAGATGTAATTACCATTGTCATGATAAACTAAAAACTGGTAATTAATTTATGAAAGGACAAGGCTTTTGAGGATGTGTCAACATTGCATTGTCTTTGAACAAACATCTCCTAAAGAGTAAAAACAAGAGGAACATAGAATTACTGAAAAATATCCATGTCCATCCTTAAGTTCATTCTTTAATGAATCAGGAGTATACAATTCAATATTTTTTATTTATTTTTTACTTGGGAAAAATAAAAAAAATAAGAAATGTCTTTTATACCATCCAGTACATTCCTAATTGTTTGAAACAAGAGGCCAACTGAGTTTGAGGCGATGACTATGGCAGTGAGTATAAACAGCCTTCCTATTGATTGTCAAAATATGATCAGAAAGACCATTAATTTTACCAGCTACAGAACCAGCTCCATCATCACCCTGGCCTCCACAGTCTTGAATGTTTAAAGTAAGGTCATCACTTATAGTTTTAAGATTTAATTTTTTATATTTTTTTGTCCAACTAAGGTGAGGCCATCACAATACAACATCTTTATCTAATATATACAGGTTACGTATATACATAATCCATATTTTTGGAAATAAATTTTCATAATAACCCTAGCATGCACGTGTAATGTATGTAGGAATCTGTACATACATACATACATACATACATACATACATACATACATACATACATACATACATACATACATACATACATACATACATACATACATACATACATACATACATACATACATACATACATACATACATACATACATACATACATACATACATACATACATACATACATACATACATACATACATACATACATACATACATACATACATACATACATACACACATACCCACATCTGCGCCTTCTGGGGACCAAAGTTAGAAAGCGCCTTCCCAGCCAAACGCGAAAGTAAAAAAATAAAAATGAAAAATATCTTTCTACACGAGGTTGTTATATATAATTGGTTTTATAGTTCCTAAACATAAAATCTTACCTACTCAATAATAATAAAACGGTTTTTTGGACAAATTTTCGCATGGTTCACAAAAAAGTTGGAAAGCGCCTTGTGGGCCACATGTCAAGGTTGTGAAGTTTCAAAGTGCCTTGTGGGGACAAATATTGTTTCCCATGATTATAGCTTTCTTATATCTGTCGCGATGCATCAAGTTTGTTCTGGGGACCATGGATTGAATCCCGTTCACTGACAGACAGTATGTTAGCAATACACGAAGTAGCTTTACTTCAATTACATTACACCAATAATACTCGGCCGTCATGATGAATGGTTCGATCGTAGTGAACAATTCTCATGAATGCTTGTCTTGGCTGGAATTTCCATGACAAGCATTCATGAGAAACGCCAACGTGGGTGTTGTTAACATATTGACACACGCAGTGTAATTAGTTTGTCTGCGGCTCTGAGTTCTGGGACGGCTGACCCAATTCCGCTTACTGCCAGTCATTGTGTTGACAATTCTAAAAGTGGCTCTACTTTAATTACGTTAAAGTTTTTAATTGAACAATGTTTTTTACGGGAACAATAAAAGTTAATCAACCTTTATTTTTTTTCTCCGGGACTCGGAAAGTTGAGGAGTATCCCATTGTTTTGCCAGGACTTTTGAGCGCTGTCCTTGATACTTTGAGGGAAGAAAGTGTTTGCAGAAGAAACTTTTGCGGTTTTCGCGATTTTTGGAAAATTCGCACAAGTTTATTAGCGCAAAATGTTCCAATTAGAAATGAACTCTAAGAATAATACTGCTATAAGAAAAAATTAACAAAAACTAGTTTGAATACACGTACGATCTTTAACTTCATATAAAACGTAAGTATGGTGAGGGTAGAAGCAATTAGCTTTTCCAAAAAATGAAATATAAAATAACACATTAATACACCATTTACAGTTTTCATTTGGTATTTAATCTTAAAAGAATTTTTTCATTTACAACTATGTTTTTAAAAATAAAAAATAACTTAATACAGTACAGTTTGATCTGGTAATAATATATTTAGTAAAACACCCGTTTTAGTTCCCTCTCGAACAACTATTTAATTTAACTTTCTGGGAACAAACGTCCTTTTAATATAACTACTGAGATGCAAATGTTCTGTGCGTGTAATAAACTTAAACTATCTAAACTTTCCAAATAACTACCGGTCAACACTATAAAATTTATATCAGAAAACAAAGCCTAAAATTAATAGACATTTCCTGAAGCTTTTTAGTCACTGGGAGAATGTGATACTTGAATTTCTAAAAACTTGATAGAGAAATTTTTAAGTTCACAAAGCAAACATATATATATAAATAACCTGCTAAAACGATGAGCATAAATCATGATTATAAGAACCAACCTAGAAAGTCTTTAAAATATAAAAGTTTATAATAATTTTTGTCGCTTCTAAAGGGTCAAATACAGTATCATTTGGTGTTGATTTTCCAAATGAGCTACTTTAACCACATTGAAAATGATAAAACGTGTGCAAGTACAGTTTTCATTAAAAGTGACGAACCTCATAATTTATCTTCTACAAAATAAATTTTTGGTGTTTTTTTTCTCAAGTTGATTTATACACATAGTTTTCACAAAAGGATCACAGATCTCCTATTCCTTAAAAACCTCGAAGAATTTTTACTCATGTCCCGATGTTTATAAATCCCAGATTTGACGTCCCACAACCTTGGCTTTTCTCTCCCAAAAATTAAATGTTCTTCATAAAATTTTTTTGCAATCGATTAGTCTTTGGGACTAAACAATGGATTCAATTGAAAACAAAAGAAAAAAAATGATCATTTGAACATGAATTGAACATGTTGAACTTTTCATTTCCAATAAACATTGGAAATGAAGGAGAGAAAAAATGACATTCTTTGTCGTATACACTATCATTTTTTAATGGTCATTGAAAATTGATAGTGTATTTAATTCTTATGTAATAAAATTCTGAGTAAAATTTAGTTTGATAATGTTTGGGCCAATAAGATATAATAAATAATTCAAAGTTCAAATTTTATTTAACTATATATAGTATTTACAAACTATTTACAAATAACTTTCAAATAAATTAAGAAGTTATATGCTACAAACTATTTATAAATAACTTTCAAATAAATTAAGAAGTTATATGCTACAAACTATTTATAAATAACTTTCAAATAAATTAAGAAGTTATATGCTACAAACTATTTATAAATAACTTTCAAATAAATTAAGAAGTTATATGCTACAAACTATTTATAAATAACTTTCAAATAAATTAAGAAGTTATCTGTTACAAACTATTTATAAATAACTTTCATATAAATTAAGAAGTTATATGCTACAAACTATTTATAAATAACTTTCAAATAAATTAAGATATTATATGTTACAAACTATTTACAAATAACTTTTAAATTAAATAGTATTTAAAATTAATTTCACAAATAACTTTTAAATAAATTAGGAACAGATCCAAACATGATATTTCGTCACTAAAATTATTAAAAAAACAAAGAATGTACCATTTCGTTTTATTTCCAAATCGTGACAATTAAAGCTTACTTTTCATTTCAACACAACTTAATCTCAAAACAAATATTTAAAGAAATATATCTCTTTTTGCCTCAAGGTTAAACAAGCTACTTCAATACAAATCTGCTCGTCATCTTAAATAAAACGTCCGTCCAAATATAAAAAGATCAACAAGTCCCGAGGATGTTTCAATAAGAAATCTCCCGAAAAGCAGGAAACATCAAAGTACATTGATGCTGGAAAACTGATCGAAATTTTAATAGGGGACTCATAGAAAAGACTTTTGTATATTATATTTCAGGTTTAACGTTAGATTTTTCTCTGTATCCAAAATAAGTTCACTTATAGCACAGTCATTATATATAACTAGCGCACCCCTGAGCAGCGCAATGACGTCAAAATTGGATTTAATCTGAGTAAATCAGAAATAAGTTAGAACGAATAATCATGTCGATACGGCGAAGTAGAAAAAACACAATTTTTAAGGTTAATTTCTAGTTTCTACGAAACAAAAGCTCTTTTGTTTAATACTAATATGTTATGAACGTTGTGAGATTAACTTATATTTGGGAGTGGAAGGTAAGCTTTAATATTCATCAATCACAGTGCTACATGAAATACGAATACACCCGGTAACATCAAATTGTTTGCTTATCTACTAAGATGTAAACTATTTATTGTGATTCTTACCTTTAAAGCTCTTTCTGTTTTTAGTAGGTGATTTCGGATACAATCCTTAATATTGGTCCACTTTCGATTAATAATTTTGTTTTTATCAATAAATTTTTGGCAATCTTCTTTCCCAGGCAGCTTTTTTTCTATGATATTTCTATGAAAATGCGTGAAGACTAAATTTAATTCTTCTGCACTCCACGAATTCCAATTCCTCTCTCTTTTTTTCCCAAGTGTCACTAAAATTATAACAACAACAACAAAAACGGGTTTGCCTACTTTCATTCATAAATCCGCATTCACATCTATGTATTTTCTTACATATGGGTTTATGTAACTTTTTGCATAACATAAGAATGAATAAACACTCAAGTCTTATGCAAAAAAATGGATAGATGTAAATGCGGCTTAAGAACCCAGAGTTCCGATTTATATTAAAATATCACCTTTCGACTTTGCTCCCTTAGCTTCGGAAGCACGGGTTTCACTCCCCTTCCCTTTTAGGCCTAAAAAGTGAATAAATCTAACGTCATGGCTTAATAATGAGCGTTTCTTTTTATTGATTTAGGAACATGTTTTTAACCTGACCTTTGGTACTGGAAACTAAGCTTGTATCCACTTCTTCAAAATCATCTTCAACTAAAATGTTTATAAAAAAATTAAAAAACATGTCAAAAAACATAGAGATTTAAAGGGCCAGCGTTGTTAATTTCAATACTCATTTAAACGCAAATAAGAAAAAAACGCAAAATTTCAAAAAAAAAAAACGATTCTTATATAATGATATATAACGAGAGATTACCATTTTCTGCTTAACATTTTTCGACCAGAATGTGACGTGGAATGGTTTTTAAATAATTACCTGTGTCCTGTCCTTCTACAGCATCTTCTGGCAATGCAGGAGGCAAAGAATTCTGAATTTTTTTTTTTTTTAATTTTAATTAATTTTCTATTTTCTAAAAAGCTTTGCATGTCTAGCAAAATAATAAAAAAACATATATATCATATACCATTCAATGTTATTTGATCCAAATCTTTGCCAACCAATTCCTTTCCCATCCCTGCATCAATTGCTAACAGAAGCTTGCTGACTTTCGCTAGCTCAATGGTTGACTCATGTAACCGATAGTATTCTCGGTGCACTGCGACATCATGCCCCATATGATTGGCCAGCCACTCCAATTCGTTTTCTTTTAACTGCGCAATTTGTGCGACAGTTGCGACATATTTTCTCAATTTGGTACTACGAATTAACTCTGGTTTCTCTATTGCAGAAATCTTTCTAACTATGTTGTTTATAGACTGGTAGCCTAAATTTTAAAGCATACAAGAAACCATAAATTTCACCATACAAAAGTATAAGAAAACGACCTAATTAAAATGCGTGTTTAGAATAATTTTACCTCTTAGAGGATTTGTGGATTGTCTGGAAGGCGTTGCAAAAACATAAATGTTGTTTTCAGCCACACCAACAATTTTCCTTAAGTCAATTAGGATGTCTATTGCCTTAACATCGTCCTTAGACAGAAGCACTGGAACTTGCCTTCCTCTTTTCCCACGAACATGAACTAATTCCAGTCTAAAACGAGTTAAGTGAGTTAAAGTTTTTTATATTTTATCCTAAGTAGATTAAATTCAACAACGACTAATTTTCGTGGTTGACTAGTCTACAGTATATTTCGCTTGGACTAATATTGGCGGGATAAGCGCTTTTTCAATTTTTCGCAGAGATTTATTTTCGCGAATGCAATATGGTCAAAACTAAAATAAAATAAAATTTAGAAAAAGTAGTAAAACTTTTAAAACGATGTTCATCTCCAATTAAACTTGTTTCCAACACCTCTTCGACTTACTATGTCAATGAAAATAGAGGCCATAGGTTGATGTGCAATGTTTATTAAATTTCGCAGACAATGGATGTATTGATATTTCGCGTTGATTTAATGTCGCAGATGACAAATATTTCGATATTTTGCGTGGATATAATTTCGCGGATAGGTTTTACTACAAATATTTCGCGAGGACTTAATTTCTCAAATTCTTTAAAAAACCGCAAAAACCGCGAAATTTAATCTGCGCGAAATATAATCCACTTAAGGTAAGCTTTTTCGCGTTTGCGTTATAAAGGTTATAAGCGCCTGATTTAAAAAACGAAACACACAATAACAAAAATATATCTTCAGGACAAATATTAAATTCCTCTTACTTGGAGGTTTGCGCCCCCTACCCTAAAAAGTTTACCTGTTCATCAGTTTCTTTTCCAAGGTGGACAGTGTTTCCAAAATATCACCATGGACAACGTTCGAACGAGAATTTCTTGATGTATATCTAGACAATAATATTGAAGAGGGTTCGTTTCCTCTTCTTTTGTTAAAAACTGTAACTCTAGTCAGAATTATGTCTGCTAGCTCCCTCCACAGATCTGTGCTCGGGGTTATTTTAATTTCTTTTAGTACTTCTTGAAGTCTTTTATCGCAGTACGATTTCAAGAGAAGCAAGTCTGATGTTAATGGCAGGATATCATCTTTGTTGAATCTATTATCAGCCAAGGAACGCAAGGAAGCAGAAGAAATCCTCACAGACCATTCACTTTGGAAGATTTTCTGAAATTTCTGCGCTTTGACAACAATTGCGTCATCACCTTTTCTTAGACCTAGCCCTTGCAACAACATGGCACAGTTCTCCAGAGCGTAACCGAGTTTTAATGCTAATGATGGCTTATTAAATGCGGGCACTTTTTCACCGTCATTATTGGTGTTTGTGAACCCAGCAAGACGTTTGGTGGCCTCAACAACATCATCAAAGAAAGCTGGACTTAAACAGTCCACCAATGAGAAATCTTTCATGTTTGCATTTCTTCTTATTTCCAGAACCAACCTGGCCAATATCCTCATTTTCTGTGATATGTTGGACGATTTTTTAACCCCCTTTCCACTGACAATAAACGATCCATATGTAAGGATTAGTTCGTCGCTTTTAATAAGTTCTTTAATATTGTCATTATTCATTGGTTGAACAACAAATTCTTGCAGTTCTATTGAACCACCAACCGGTTTTTTTTGGGGGTACAGAAGCAGTTCACACTGATTTTGAATGTTAATGTGGTGCTCATCTCCTTCACTTTTTCGATGCACGCATCTTTTACAATGTCTGTTTATGTCACCAGCGTAAAAAAAACCCAGACAAAATTTGCATGGTATATAGTCGTCGGGCTTGTGTAATCCTTTTGACTGTCGGTAAATAATCATACTACCATGTCCCGCTTTCAAGACCTTTGTGTTATGAAAAAAGTCGCCTTTTTTTCGTAGAGCGTCAATTGCATGCTTTCGTTTGACTGACTCATTTTTATCTTTAACGGAAAGGTTTAAGATTGCTTGCACCACTTGCTCTTTATTGTGGTGGCGAAAAAGATGTCGTGACAATTTTGAGGTAAGTGTCCCGCAAAAGTAACAAGCATGTACTCTGTCGTAAATCCTGAGTCCACTTTTGGTTTTGTTCGTCGTAGGAATTATAACACCTGAATTGGATATTAGAACTTAGGTTTTTTTAATCCATAAAATTTTAGAAGATTAAAGAATGTGTATAGTTACCTACCTTCAATTAATTCTTCTTCTTTCTCTCTTTCGCTTTCTGCTTCTGCCTCACGGAAATTGAAAACATCTATATCATTTATATCGTCAACTAAAAAAATAGATTTTCGACATAGTTAGTGTGACGTTAGTTTTATCGCTGACAATTTATTTTCTACGAAGAAATTTGCCTACAACTACGAATGTATTCGGGAAATTTTCTCCGTTTTCTTTTACTAAGAATACGCGGAAAGTATGTTACAAAATGTTTAAAATCCTTTGTCAATATTTATTCTGTTGGTTATCACTTTTACGACTGTAAATTCGTCACAATCCTAGTACAGTAAACTACAATAAACACATAATTAAAACCTTATTCACACGATAAAGTATTCATTGTGTAATGAAATGTTTAATGATATTTGTTAAACGTGTGGTTCAAATGTTAACGTCGACTTTTTTGAAGTTAATGCTACATAGGGTAAAATACATAAATAATTCTTAATAAATAACAGGAAAATAGTACATTTCTGATGCTACGCAAGTCTGCTTGCTGTGGAAGGGTCCAAATTTAACCTCACGATTGCACATAAAATGCTAAATCACCTCTGCCAACTAAATATAACCGCTGTGACCAAAAGTTTAAGCATGTTGTAAAATTATATTTTTTTTATGTTGAATTATGTAGAAGTAATAAAAATTCACTAAGGTCATAACTTAGCCCTATGACATCACATGCACTAAAAATAGGCTCTTTTTCCAATTCATCAATATTATTTAATTTCTGACGTGTTACTACAGCCTTGATTCCTTGCGCTGGACTAGTGGATTAATTCAAATCAATTAGTTTCAACCAAAAAAATTATTTTAAAAAAATTGATCATTTGGATAAAAAATGACGTTATAAAACAAAGTTTCGTATTTTATGGATAAAGATACAAAGATCCGATTTTCTAGAAATATTAATGTGAATGTCATTAAACTTGGTACATATGTACAATATGGCATTTGAAGATGATCCAGGCAAAAAAAAATTGTTCATAACACCTGTAAATCTCCTTAAAAAACACTTTGGTCACCACCAGTTACCAAAACAAATCTATATTATAATACCCGTATACGTCTGTCCGTTTGTCTGTCACGCAAAATGGTAGCTTAGCTGCGCAGGTAGCAATACGCGCGCAATGCGGTGTAAAAAGGACGGGCGAACTCGTGGATTTTTCCACGGGCTAACGACAAATTATATAAAATAACCAATATAACATGATGCAACACTCTTACATAGATTTCAGCTGTACTCCTGTCCCATAAATGCAATATTCCCCTAATCGTATTTAAAAATAAATTTTTTCAAAACATTTTTTTTATCGGAAGTTCCAATAAAAGTTAGGAAAATTTAAAAAATTTCAGCAATAAATCACATGCCTAACACAATATACGACTGTTTAAATAGGACGCAGGCACTTTGTGCCCCCAGCTCGTTCCTGGTGTTAATAGGGTTAAAGTGAATTCTGCAAGGCAAACAGAAGTTACAGACCAAAAACCCCAGGTTGGAAATTTTTGTCCCCACAGCCAAGCATGAATCGGGTTAAAAAAATGAAGATCACGTCTTACTTTTCACAGTAACTTTATTTTTATTGCCACCATCGCCGTGTTCGCTGTCATATTCCTCACTTTCACTTGATTCTGAAGGTTTGTAAGACATTGTCTCCCGTGTATCATCTAATTCAGAATCCTGAAGGCAAGGTGGTAAAAACAGTTTTTGCAAAAAACTGTAAATGAGCATACACATAAAATAATAACTCACGTTGTCTGATTCTTTTTCATATTCTTCTTCGTATGTCTCATTAACACTGGGCATATCGCCAAACAAGCCGGAATCGTTAATAAAGGATTTCTAAAGTGTGTGCGAAGAAAGAGAAATATAAGAAACATGTGGTCAACCGGAAGACAGCCCAACTTGTTAAATTAGGCGTATTGCGTTGATTTAGTATTGATGCTGATTAACATCAATCTAATGAAAAAGCATAAAAACCTGGAAGTCAGAAATATTTGGTTGTGCATCTTTCGGCCTAAAGTGAAAAAAAAATCATGATACACGCATTTTCCAAATTTCTTTGATGTACCGCAGCTTTTTTTCAAGCTAATGAATGTAATTTTTTGAAATTATCATATATTACTTGACGATCTTAAAAACAAAACGAAACATTAAAACTTTAATATTGCAAAGAACAATCGGGAAATGTGTTTCACCACCAAAGTTATCTGACATATACCTGATTGAAGAAAATTAACGAATCAGGATTTAACGCTGTTTGGCCCTCAACCGCGTTAATTTTGCGAAGCATTAATTTCGTATACGCGTTAATTAAGTGATACATTAATTTTGTGACCGTGTTAGTTTCATGAACTTTGTTTTCTGCTAAAATTGTAAAAAAAAATTTTAACCCTGATCCATGCCAAATTCATGAAAGAGATTTAGCACAAAGAAGTTGGACGTCAAACAGTATTGAATGGCTGGAAGGTAGAAGATGCTTGGAGTGGTATCGTAGTTGAATATAGCCCTTTTCTTAAAAAGAAACGGAAAAAAATTTTCAAACAAAATTTGTTTTACTACATTTCCTCCAAACTATGTTAATTTAATGCACACGCAACGTATTTTCAGGAAAATCGCGTTAATTTTATGCTTCCAAAATTCGGCAAACCGCGTTTATATCATGTACGTTATTTTTCTAAGTTGTTAATTTTCTGATTCGTTAATTTTAAGTAATAATGTATATTAAAACTGTAGTAGCTATACGCACACGTTTTACACTCTAAAATAATGGTATTCACCTGAACGGGTGCACAACAAACTTTTATAATGTCTTTTAGTGTTGGTTTCTAAAAAAAAAGTAGAAGTCGAATTAAGGACCACATGTTTGCAAAACATTTTTTAAACAAAAAACGTGTGTTCATGAAATTAAACACTTGCAAAAATTTGTTTTCAAAGAGATCATTGATTCAATCTAATGACTTTAATTTTCAATTTTTACTCTAGAAATCAAAAATCCACAAAAAATACCTTCCGCAAAATTTCATATTCTTCCTCATCCTCTTCTTCAGTTGAATTCTCGACAGAGTTCTATAATAAATCAATCATTATTAATGTTATATGGCTTGTCGTTTATTTAGCAAATACAAGGATTTGTGTGTGTTTACGTTAACATTTGGCGTAGTGACCCGTGTTGCAAAATCTTGACATTTAGCTGGTTCATTCTGAAAAAAAAATTTATTTGACTTTTTTAAACAAGCACTACAATGATAATTATAATAACCAATTACATAATTGGAAAGCTTTTTCAAAATTATGCGTTTTTTTTATAAAAAATCAAAAAATGGCCAACTAATAAACGTTTCTTAACAAGTTTCTTAACTTTAACGGAGTAAAATAGAAGAAAAGAATAATTTATGCCTATTTTGCCTATCTACAATGGTGTCTGTTCCGTTGATCTGATATTTCTTAGTTTTTTTAAGGCCACCAGGCAGTTTCTTATAAAGTATATTTCTTTTAAAAAACAAGCGTGTAGATAAGAATTACTTCAGAAAAAGTCTCCAAATTCTCGAAATCTGTTTAAACAATGGCACATTTACCGTACAAAAACGTGAGTAAACGTAAAATTTTGTAAAGATTTTTGAACTTTATAAAAAACAAAGTAAGTTTTAGGTAACATCATGCCTCATAAAATCTTAAGACCAACCAAACAAAGTTAAAAATACAAAAAAAATAAAAAAATATACCTTATATTCAACAAAGCTGGAAACAAGCTGCCTCGTGATGCTCATGTCCACTTCGTCATCACTATCGAAAAACTAAAAGAAGAAAGTATATTACGACGTGTTTTTAATGCGATATCAACCAACCTCGTTAATTATTTCTTAAATATGAGTATACATTTTTCACTTCACTTTTTTCTATTAGAACCAGGAAATTTGTTTTGTACGATAAAGCTTTAGATTTTTAGAATCTCCCGATTCATTAAAAACTCCCAATGTCGGTGTTTATCATAAAAATTGTATAAACAGCTAGTTTCTTTTTTATGGACACGAATTGTTATTATATTAAAAATTATTCCGCGAAAAAATCCACGAATTCACCTGAGGAACAAACTTTTGCCTGTTGTATATATTTCTCGCATCGGTATTCCGAGCATCGTTGCATGAAGTTATGAAATTGGCTACTCTCTGCGGCAGTGAAAGAGAAGTTGTGAATAGCTTTAAAAAGCTCAATTTGACAGTTTTCTTATGCTTTTACAGATTTTTCAGTTAAGAAGATAATAAGGATATAAGCTTCAGCCAAAATTGTAAATGGTGAAGCTCAAACAAACTTCACGAAATAAATTCCGATTTTAGTAACTATAAAAACAGAGCTTGTAATTATATTTTTAGGCTACATTTTTGCATCCCACGGCCCGGCTCAAATAGGGTTAAAAAAGAGCTTTCCAGCGGTTGAAATAAAAACAGAATAAAGCTATCAGTTTCTAATTCGCGGAATAGGTTCTCATGAAAGTTCCAAAATGAAATTGTAACTTTGTCATAACAGGTATTATTAAAATAGAGATAAGCCAAATAAAATTTAAGGTATGAATGTATAAACAATTTGTGCTCGTACTGAAATCTTTAAAACATTGCCTACCAACTTTTCGCTGAATAAATCTCCTTCAACGACCATCTGAGAAAAAAAGTTAAACCAATTATGGGCTAAAAAGGCATCCAGATGCGCTAAGATGACATAGATGTTGCCGTGTTGTTCTGGATATTAGCCTTGGGCTTATCATGATAAATTTTAAAAAACAAGTTTGGGTGGACTTATACGCGGGTGGGCTAAGAAAAAACTAGAAATTTTTAATACATTCCAGAACTAAATAAATTACCATTTTCTTATGTCCCATTTCTGAATTAGCCTTCTCTGAAGCCTGAGAAAAAGAAAACTGATTTCAACTATTCCGCTAATACAAGTGGGTATGATTTAAATAAATTCGATAACTAAAAAAATTACCAGTTTTTCATGTCCCATCTCTGAATTAAACTTCTCTGAAACCTGAGAAAAAAAATGATATTTCGCTAATTACAAGTGGATATGACTAAAGTACATTCGAGAACCTAATAAATTACCAGTTTTTCATGTCCCATCTCTGCATTAAACTTCTCTGAAACCTGAGAAAAAAATGATATTTCGCTAATTACAAGTGGATATGACTAAAGTACATTCGAGAACCTAATAAATTACCAGTTTTTCATGTCCCATCTCTGCATTAAACTTCTCTGAAACCTGAGGAAAAAATGATATTTCGATAATTACAAGTGGATATGATTAAAGTACATTCGAGAACCTAATAAATTACCAGTTTTTCATGTCCCATCTCTGAATTAAACTTCTCTGAAACCTGAGAAAAAAAAATGATATTTCGCTAATTACAAGTGGATATGACTAAAGTACATTCGAGAACCTACTAAATTACCAGTTTTTCATGTCCCATCTCTGAATTAAACTTCTCTGAAACCTGAGAAAAAAAAGGTTTTCGCTAATTACAAGTGGATATAACTAAAGTACATTCGAGAACCTAATAAATTACCAGTTTTTCATGTCCCATCTCTGAATTAAACTTCTCTGAAACCTGAGAAAAAAAAGGTTTTCGCTAATTACAAGTGGATATAACTAAAGTACATTCGAGAACCTAATAAATTACCAGTTTTTCATGTCCCATCTCTGCATTAAACTTCTCTGAAACCTGAGAAAAAGAAAAATAATATTTCGCTAATTACAAGTAAATATGATTAAAGTACATTCGAGAACCTAATAAATTACCAGTTTTTCATGTCCCATCTCTGAATTAAACTTCTCTGAAACCTGAGAAAAAGAAAAATAATATTTCGCTAATTATAAGTGGATACGACTAAAGTACATTCGAGAACTAAATAAACAGTTGTTTTGGTTTGATGATTTATTTCAAGGCAGCGTTTTTCTTTATTCTAGATTAACCTTAAGGGAGAAAAGAGTTCGCTTTTGTGCTTCAGTTTACCGCAAAATTTCAGTAGCTTGCGGGAAATAACTTCCACGAATCTACAAAATTAAATTTTTTGTGGGAAAATTTTTGTGATTCTACTAGATTTTTCGCGGAAATCGAAATGGAAGATATTTTTCGATTGTTTATTTGTACTCTGATAATTACATTTATTTTAGCTATACGTTTTGTACGCAATTACTTGTTCATCTAATTTGGACTAGTTTTAATGAAATTCTATAAATTTTGTCTATCCAGCGAAATTGTCACAGACCATTTTAATGAGAAAGTTTTTTGCGGTTCATGATTGACCTTGTGGGAATAAACCTTTGGCAATTTTTCAAAAAACGTAACAATTGCAAAAGTTTTTCCGCAAACACTTTCCTCTAAAGTATTTAACTTGTAACTTTAGTGCAACATAATATGTACTTATACATCTATTTCATGAAAAAACCTTTTTTATTCTGTATCTCCCCTACGTTAAATAGATTATGTATTATAATGAAGTAAATAGCTCTTCGCAAAAAAATAATTTTGATATTACCTTCTTAAACACAGATGTCTCTTCTAATTCTCTGTGCATTGCTGATCTTGGCTAAAGTTATAGTTATGATATATTGATTTTTGAGAACGTAAGGGACTGTTAATATGAAAGGCGGGAAGAAAAGATTGCCGGGACGGTACGTTTGGCCAGATCCCGCTCTCAATAATAACTAAACTAAAAATCACTTTGTGTTTATGGAAAATTTTTGTCCTACGACAATTTCTTTCTATCACGGCTCACCGGGATCCTGCTTGAGCTAAGCTGGATCCCACCTTAGTCGGCACTTTTTTTTTCCATACTGACCTAGGATTTTCGGAATCAGACAACAATTCAACAATCATTTTGTACACTGGAATAAGTAAGAGTTTAAATGTTTAAATTATTGTAAATTTTTATTATAGATAAATAATGATCATGGCCCAAAACGTTCTGATCTTTAGAGTTACAACAAAAATTAACAAATAAACGAAAGATGTTTGTTATCGTAACTTGCATTGTTCATTATGCTACTTTATAAAATTTCTTTTAATGTAATCTTATAAGTTTTGAGTACATATAATTTATTTTGATTTTTTGAATTTGGCGCTTGTTCGTCCCCGGCCCACTCTTTTCCATACACAAGCGGGACAAAATCGACCAGGCAATCGTCCCGTCTCGCCTTTCATAGAAACAGCCACTAATTTTCAAAGAATATAAACCAATAAAACGTTAGGTCTTATTTTTCAGAAAGGTAACTGACAGCTGTATGACAGTAAAACGCTTGCAAGAAATGGAAAACAAAGAAATGAACACTAAAACCCGCAATGGCGTACCGAATAATATATACTTTGCATATCTTGTATAACCTAAATGAAATATACATATACACTGTATTGAATGGTGTATCATACACATTTTCTTTGCGACGTTTATACAGGTTAGAAATTCTTGGCTCAACCACTATACATTAGACTCTTTATTCATTTGAATTCAGGGCCAACGCACAGCTATTGAAATCAAGAGGGTTACATTAACAAGACGGTGCCAACTCAAAGTCGAACCGAGGCGCAAAGCAAATCTGCCTTTAAACGCCCTCTTCAAAATTTAAATCAAATTTTTAAGCGCTCAGTAAAGTAGATTTTACAACTTCGTGAATTCGATAACGGAATGTTCCAAATAATCTGCCATAAAAGTCCTACGAAAAGTCTTTTACATAAAAGGACTTTTCGTAAAAGACTTGTTTTTTATTTTCCCTTCGTTTCTCTGGACCACGCTCCCGACTCAACCCTCCCTATTTTCTACTTATAAAGTAATCAATCTCAATATAGTGTGTGACAATGAAAATAATAATAATATTGTACAATATAGTTTTAAAAGTTGCCGATGTAGACATAACACCTTTCAAGATGTTTGTAAATTGGCTGCGAAAACTGTGAAACTTTGGCCAAGAAAGGGAACAAATTTCTGTCAGACCGGTAGGAGTATGAAACTATAAAACTATACAGCCCGTTTTAAATTTTTGTTTGCTTTAAGACATTTTTTCAGGTACGTTTCAGGTGCTTTGAACGTCAAAACAAGCATATGCGATGGAGTCTAATAATGGTACATTTATAGTCTTGTTTTTGTTTCTACACTTCCCAGACCTCACACAATATTTTACTACTGTGAAAATCATCACACCAACCCTTTTATTACACAACAAACAACAATAGAGAACGTACAACAATTGAAGAATTAGAAAAAGAAGTACGCAATATTTTAATTTTCTTTATAAACTTGTTTTGTTTGTTTAAAAAAAATCTTTCCTTGACTGTTGCAGATGTAAGTGTACACAAGAAGCACTTCTTTGAAGTAAAAAGAAAGTAAAATTTTCATAGTTTCGGACATTAATGATAACTGTGAAAGAAACTCTTTTAGAAAACTTTATTCAATTGAGGAAGTATATATTACATTGTATGGCCAGGTTCGCGCTAAATAACGCACTTACTTACTACATGTACCATGGGCGTATTGTCATGACTTTTTTACGGGGTAAAGAACATACAGGACAAGACTAAAGCATTTTAACTTACCGTAGAGACTTTTGGTGCAATCGTAATAGGCATCTTGGTGTTTTTATTCTAAGATGAATTTTATAAGAATATTACAAAAATGTTATAATTTGTTGTTTCTTTCTTTATAACTAACTAACTAACTAACTGTTCTCCAAGGAAGATTGCTGTCACCATAGGAATATCTTAATTCGGTTCCAGCCACTATTTCGTTAACAAGAACGAACAGACAGAAATGGACTCTGCCGTTAACTTCTATAGGGCGCATTTTTGAATTACAAAACGCCACTGCGCTGTCGTTGACGTATTTACCTAACCGTTCTGAGAAGGTTCCGTCAATACTATAATCAAAAAAAATGTGAGAGTAGAAATGAGAGAATGATGTACATCTATTATTCTCGCATGAAAATTTTTCCAAATTCTAGTTTAACGAAAAAAAAGTCGGCAAAAAGTGACTAAATTTTGTGCAAGTGAACAACATTTTTGCCGACCGAAAAATTCTTACTGACTTTTTTTACCGATAAGGTATATCTGTCTAATACTTACCAACATTTGTTGAAAAAAAACAAGAATGAACCAAATTTAGCGTTATAGCGTTGCTGCCTTTTTTCTCCTTCCTCGGAGCTAATAAGTTCCCCAGGATACTCCAATAAGAACTCCCCCTTCGTAAAATTCTTTTCTGCGAAAACTCCGAAACCTAAAAAATTATTTTAACTTAATTAGCTACTTTGTACATTGCGAACTTGCTGCCTGGTAGTAAAGCAAAATACATTTGCTAAACAGAGTGCAATTTGCGATTAATTTTTAGTTAGTAGTTTAAAAAGGCGAACGAAATAAAAGAAAACAGGGTAATAAATGTCCTCTGTGCCACGTTAAATCCAGATTTTCTCACATTTTTCATTCGTCACTTAATGCCTTGCCTTAATTTTAGATGTTTTTAATGGTTCCATTAACCTTGAAGGTTAAATGACTCTGTTCTTGTAGAGAGGAGGGCATCTTTTTAAAACACGTTTTTTTAAAAAGGAACATAAAAAATAACTATATTATTTCATAATATCTTTAAAACACACCAATTTTATCTAAGTTTAAAGCATTTTCCGGCAATTAAGAGGTAATGATTTTCAAAATTTCCCTCGGTCAAAACTATAGGTGGCCCTCGCGCAGACACTGAACTGCTAATAGAATGATTCAAAAGATATGTCTCCACTGGGTGATATTTGCGACGGTTTTTGCGACAAAAAGTAGAAACCAATTCAACTTTTTGTCATGACGACAATCGCGACCAAACCAATGAAATTCCAGTATTTATGACGATCGTCATAAAAATTGCCTAGTGAAGATTTGGCATCAAAATGAAGGAAAAAATTCGCGATTATGATTTGCAAGCAGCACAATAGCCAAAAAAATAAATCAAGTAACCATAGACAATATGTCTTAACAATAAAAAAGTAAATTTTCACGATTGAAAACATATTAACTCTTTTCTGCTTTGGCGCTTCATAAGAAGCTCAATTTCATAAATTGCACTCTAAAGGAGTTACGGATTAATTTGCACTTATAAAGGGCGTCGTTTCAATAATATCTCACAATCATTCTATTAAGGACAAAATTTGTATAAACAGTTACAACTGTGCGCAAACTGCAGTGTTCATGAGGTTGAAGGATATGTTATTAAGCATTGGAGTTGACTTAGAACTATATTTTTCAAATTACGTAATTTTTATTGAACTTGTCAAATTAAGCACAGCGAAAACACGTGTTGATCATCCACGAAATTAAATGCCCCGAAAACTTTAAAAACCACCGAAACTATGAAATTTTATTGCACTTTTGCTGTTGCCCCATTTAGGTTTATTTCACTTTGCAATTAAGGACAAAGAGGTCACCTGTTCTAAAAAGGGGAAAATTAATGGGGGGATTATTTTGCAAAATTTCTTAAAATTGCTGGATAATTTTTCTTCCCTGAATTTTTCGTCCGCTGAGATATTGTATTTCATTGTATTTTGCTTCTGCTAACTTTAAAATACCTCTTCTACTAATTCCTTGAAACATTCTATCTCCCAAAAATAACGGTTATATTATTTATACAAGAAATGCGTAGTGATTAATTTTCTTTCGTTGGTAAACTTCCATCTGCAAAAACTTCTGCACCATTTTTTTTTTAATTTCTTCGTACTTCACAATAATTAATTCCGCAAAAATTAATTCCGCAAAAATATACTCTGCAAAATGAAGTATTTGGGGACTACTCATCCCCAAAAATATGGTTCGCAAAAATTTATTCCTCAAATAATTTGTACGCATAAGATAATTGTTTTTGGCATTTAGGAATGTGTTTTTTTGTAATACTTAGCATACCTATTTCTTTATTTATGTAATATTTTCTCAGCCCGTCCTGATCTACACCTTTCGTTACATGAGCCACTGCCACTTCATTATGATCGATTTTGGCTCTCTTTCTGCGACCCTACAATATTAAAATACTCATATTAAGACTATGCCCAAAAAGTTTAATCTTATTAATTTTATTTCTTTGGAGATATAGTGCACAAGACAATCTTAAAGAAGAAAGAACAATGTGTTTTTTAGTTGTTTTAAAAGCAGTAAATTGTGCTTTTTGCTTTATTTTTACATTTTTTTTTGTAGCTATCGAGTTATTAAGAGACAAAAAATATAGATTGAGTTAAACTGTATTCGAGTTATCCGGCGTAATTATAAAGAGTTTGATAAGCAAAACCCTTAGGAAATCAAAAAAAGTTTAAATAGCCCATATTCGAGTTAAGCAGCAGCTACTGTAAAAAGAAAATTGTTTCTTAGTAGTAAATGTAGATTCGCTTGATTTTGTTCTTATAATCTTTAAAAAAAATTCTTGGCAAAATGTCAGATTCAACATTCCTATAAACTGGGTTCTGATAAAAAAACGTATATACCGTGGAGATTTCACTCTGGTTTTACCAAAAACAGCAGTAGTTTAAAATTATGTAAAATGTTTCTAAATAATCAGTGTCTCAAGAGAAGGCTATAGGCCGCATAAAGGAAAGCAGTAAAAATCTTTCTCAATAAAATATCCCCTAATTTACGATCTTATATCAATCAGAATAAAAATATTAGTAATAGCAATAACATGAATTTGATTTGTGAATAATAGTTGGGATTATTTTCGAATTAAGATTTTCACGGTTCTGATAACTTCCTAAAAATCTATTTTTTTTCAATAAATCAAAAAAATATTTTCATTTTATCGATATTGATAAAATACGTTGAACACACATTTTACATTTTTATAAAACCGGGTAGTGGTATCAGAAAAAATTAAAATCAGTCATATATATAATTACAGCATGTACAGCATTTCATTACTGATCTAAGCCTAACCTGTCTACAAGCCATTAAGATTGATAATTGAAAACTGGGATTCTATGAGAAAAAAAGGAAATAAATTAGGTGTCGTAAACTGTAGCAAGCGTAATTTGGTGTCGGAGTTCAATATTATTTCAGATATTTGAATTTTAATATACATATTAGTAATTTAAACAATAACTTTATAACTTTGTTGTCATTTCATTGGTTTCCATACTTTGTTTTGCTAAAAAATAAACTGCCTACCACATTTTTTTCAGCAAATAATTTCTACCTCACTAATTATTCGTGGAAGAAAATGTGGTCATCTGCAAAAATTTCTTCCACGATAAATTTGTATCCTTAGGGTGTTCTCTATATATAGAGTTTAGCTTAAAAAATAGCATTTTTGAAAAAAGTAAAATAAATAAAAAACTGGGACTTTGTGAAGAACAATAAATCGTTTTACATACATCTTTCACATTTCTTTGAATAGCTTATATAGGTGTTTAAAAATGCTTTTTAGTAATGTATGAATAAAAAAACCTCCATTTACTATTGCCAAAAATATCACGATTTATAAAACCAAGTTCAAAAGGTATACCTTAAGGTATACTTTAGTTGTTTCAGGATTGGTAAAAATGTTTTATACACATTTTATTCACATTCTCATACAATATTAACAAAAAGCTGAACATAACGCCTATTCAGTACTTTAACAGGCAACAATTTTTCTTCCTAAATATATATTGTCTTTGGAGCTCATTAATCAACCTGATATATACAGAGCTTCAGCTACAAAAAATTACAAATCCTAATCCATAACAATTCTCTGCAATTATTGATGGTGTACAAAGCAGGTATAGGCAAATTAAATTTTAGGTCAGCAGATTTTTACTGATTTAACGTGAGAAAAATGAATTAGAAAGACTGAGGTAGCTGCTTCTGGGACATATATTTTAATAATATAATACAACAGTCAGGGAAAACTTTCAAATATGCCATTACTATAAGATGTTAAGTATCAATTAAGCATCTGGTACATCCTATAAGCAGCAAATCACTTATATATTTAAAACATTAAAAACAAAATACTTCAAAATTCACGCACTAAGTCTCGTCTTTCTTTTGGTGTGCAGAAGTAAGTATGCGTGCCCACCTCCAATTATTTTAAAGCAATAAAAAAATTTGATGTAGGGAACACATGCTTAAATAGGTGGCAATATCCATCTTGCTTTCATTTAACCAAAACCACATATACAGGCAATGGTGACAAACTCAGTGTGGTATTAAAATTTTCAACAAAAGCCTAAAGTACTTGTGACTTATATATATAAGAACCTTAAAATTATGGCGTCGACAATTTATATTAAATTTTTGCCGTTGTTGTGACGTTATATAACGGCACTACAACAGCAAAAAAAACAAAAAGTCGAACAGCAATGTTTTAAATCTGTGGTAACCTTATATGTTACTTCTTCTGATAGTCACGACTTCCATTTCAAAAATATCTCGTTTTCGCAAGAAACAACTTTGAATCAATTATTCCGATACCTTGGCTGAAAGCATGCTATCTTATTAACCGTTTGTTAAATAAACATGGTTTTGCGTACAATGCTAAATTTTAAGATACTCCTTCTATTTAAAAAACAAACCAGTCCCTAGGGAACAAAAGCAATATATTAGCATTCAAAGTTTAACCCAGCATATTTACACTGTAATTTCCTTAAGCTGTACTGGGTTTAATTTAAGGGTATATATACTATTTATACTGCAACAGTATATTTAAAAGTTTTCCCTGACTGTACAAGGCAAGATCAAACTGCTGCTATTTTTTATTGTGTAAAAAATATGGAGCAACTTTGAAATTAGTACAGAAAAATCTTATTTATATATCATATAAAAGCTGCAACTCAGATAGACAAATACACAATATAATCATGTGCACTCTAAAAAATAAAATTTCTATATGCACTTGCTTTTGAAGCTAGCTGGCAAAATGCCTGGAAAATTAACATAAACTTGAAGATGGATAAATAAGAAATTCTTTTCCTTGTATTATAAGTGCATAGTACCTCAAGAGTAACTGACATGACTTAAATAAAATACTTAGCTTGCCAGCTAGCTTGTAGTTAGTTATAGCTATATGTTAAAGGGAAAAAATTCATCTTGAAGTTAATTTTCAGCAGAAAAAAAGAAGCGTAAAAAAGGCTGCCTAGAGAACCAGTTGGAAAGTAAAAATATCATACCTTGAGTTCCTCAATCTTTTAGCCAATCTTTTAGTTTTCCGACTGTCAGAGATGAAAGTGAAGTCGCGAACATGTACTGCAATATGGGGTTCGATTCCTCGTAATTCGAACGGTCCCCACAAGGCAAGTGTGTAAATTTACACATCAATCCCAACCATGCTACCTATGGTCCCCACAAGACCGTGTGTTAAATTTCACAATGGTCACAATCGAAGTTGTGCAAATAACACGGGATATGTGCATATGTTTTCATGACTTTTAAAGGCTCTGCTTTTTTTCTTCGTTTTTCTTGAACTTCGCCATACTTGTTGTCATTTTGAAAATTTGTTTACCGCAAAAGTGCTGACTAAGCGCAATCTGCTGCTTTCGTACTTTACAGAACGTTCGGTTTACGACAGACCCAATCCAAATCCCTGGCCCTTTCTTATTTAATTTTTTGACTTGAGATAATATGCCCTAAAGGACCACTAAATATTACTCGTATTAATTTCCGCTATAAATCATTAAAATTGTGAATGGAGCATATTTCTGTGCGTTATTAATTTTAGAAATTTTTATCTTATTTTATTATCTTAAAGGGGACAAGTTTTGGCGTAAAAAAAACTTGGCGGTATTGGCAGATTTAACAAAAAATTCTCTAAATTAAATTCCTCCAAAATTAAACTTTATTACAGTCTGTCAAATTAAATTCCTGCCGAAATGATATTTTTTTCGCTATCCGTCGATTTCTTCGTGTTTCTGCAAGAAATTCTCGTCCCCAAAGCTCTTGCATGAGAAGATTATAATTGACGACGGTATTGGCGACGACGAGCGACTTTCTTTTTTATCTAAGTTATTAATGTAAAAAGCTAATGTAGTCGATTGATTTATAAAGAAACAAATAAGAATACATACGTTTAATTTTTTTTCGTCACCCGTTCAATTAAATTCCTTCAAAATTATTTTTTTTTTTTGCTATCCGCCAAATTAAATTTCGCTAATTCCGCCAAATTTTTCTTCGACCAAATTTTCTTTCCGCCAAAAATTGCTTCCTTGAGAATAAAACGGAGAAAATATGATTTCTAGAAATTTGTAGCACTACTCAGCGTTATCCCATAGTGACAACCAAACTCTACTGCCTATTGTTATATATCTAACAAAAACATTTAACATGCACGCTTAGGGCCCATTTATGAAAACATCACCTTTAACATACACGCCTTCTAAGGAACATTAATGAAAATCTTACTTTTAACACACAATCTTAAGGCCCATTCATAATAACGACACACACGCCTGGTGGGGACAATTTATGAAAACGTTATTTTTGACACAAAGGCCTTTTGGGGACCATTTATGAAAATCTTACTTTTTACACACAAGCTTTGTGGGGACCATTTATGAGAATGTTATCTTTGTAAAGGTCGCATTTGAATCACACACGCCATCTCGGGACCATTTTAAAAATGTCACATTTCATACATGCGCCTTGTGGGGACCATTTTGAAAATGTCACATTTGACACACGCACCTTGTGGGGACCATTGTGGAAACGTCACATTTGATACACACGCGTTGTGGAGACCATTTTGAATATGTCACATTTCGCACACACGCCTTCTGGGGATCATTTTGAAAATGTTACATTTGATACACACACTTTGTGGGGACCAATTTGAATATGTCACATTTGATACACACACCTTGTGGGAACCATTTTGAAAATGTCACATTTGATACACACGCCTTGTGGGGACCATTTTGAATATGTCACATTTCAAACACACGCCTTCCGGGAACCATCTATTAAATGGTCACCATTGATACACACGCCTTGTGGGGACCATTGTGAAAATGTCACATTTGACACACACGCCTTGTGGGGACCATTTTTAATATGTCACATTTCAAACACACGCCTTCTGGGGATCATTTTGAAAATGTCACATTTGATACATAAGCCTTGTGGGGATCATTTTGAATATGTCACATTTCAAACACACGCCTTCTGGGAACCATCTATTAAATGGTCACCATTGATACACACGGCTAGTGGGGACCATTGTGAAAATGTCACATTTAGTATTCTACTACGTGATAGCTTAGTAGTGATAGCTTTGACTGGCTGGAGAGACGGATATACGGTAAAAATATACCTTAGGTTGATTAACAAATTTTCGCGAAGGGTTTTTGATAAGAGAATCCTGGGATTACGCCTATAGTTGTCAGGTAAAAAAGATACACATTTTGTGATATTTTTTAACCATTATAGATTTTACTTTTGCGAATCTAACAGTATTTTTACAGTATTTTTATTGAAATAAGGTACTTTTTCAGGGCTGTAGCTGACACCTAAATCTTCATTTATTTTTGGGAGAGGACATGGAAAAATTTGAGATTTTAAACTTGATGTTGGGTAAAAACGCTTCCTCTCTGCACAGGTTTCTTTATATGAACTGACGAAAATATTGCTACCGCCTTCCTTTTCAAATACTGATAGAATATTTTAAAATTATAAAATTCAATTTTTAGATTATTATGGTAATATCAAATCAACAACAAAAAATTAACTCAACGCATTTTTCACAGAATCAATTACAAAGTTGTAAAATCCTACTGAAGAAGTAAAAAAAATAAGAGCAGTTCAGCCAGAAGCCAAATCTTCTGGCTTTTAAAGAAAATTGTACTTAACAGCTGAATTAATATAGAATATTTAAGCTACAGATTTTACATATAGTATATTTGTTTTAAAAAATGTTAAAATTTTTACTCGATTTTTTTAAAATTAATCTGGGAACTTCTGGAAGCCTGAAATAAAACTTAATATATATATAATAGTCGTTAACCCGTGGAATAATCCACGGGTTCGCCCGTCGCAGCTACCATTTTGCGTGACAGACAGACGGACGGACAGACATCATAATATAGATAATATATAAAATTGAAGATTCCAATTTTTTTGTATAAAAACAACTTCCTGCAATTCTCTCTTAAGCAATTGTTTTTGCTTGGGGTCGTTTGTGATAGTTTATAAACATAATTATAAAAGTTGAATTAGCAACAAAAAAACCCAATTTTTCATTTGGTTTTTCCAAGTAGTTTGACTACTAGAAAGTGTAGTAACCCGAGTGGACACGAGCCTCCAGACTGTTTTTTTTCTTGGGTCTATGAAGTTTATACTTTCCCATTGAAAAAGTATGCAGAATTATTAAGTTTTTGAACTATATATTGATTTTACTTCTAAGCTTACAAGACTTTATATGATAATAAACCAGGATAAAGGTAAAATAAAACCAGGAGACACTCCTATATATATGTGGAATTTAATTTTAGACGCTAAGTCCTTAGAGGCAACATAACTAATTTCTGCATAACTAATTTTTTTGAGCCTTTTTTAGCCTGATGTTCGCTTCAAAATAAAGCTTTATTTTTTTTTATTTATGAATTTTTTGTGTTTATAAGAAAAACACAAGAGCTCTTTGCTTTGAGATAAACCTCTGGCCCTATCTGGTCACGTGATGCTTCTCATTGGTCTACTTGATTTAACATAAACAAATGGCAGCTTATCTTATATTTTTAAGCATAAAATTGGCGATTTAAATCTAGCAAGAATATAACTTGGCTATACTAGGCAGCGTTAAAGCACACTTGGACGACCACCCTTGTGTAAAATGTTTAATCATATGGTCATATCATGCGTTATCTCGAATATTGTCTCGAACAAATTTAAATCAAAAATAGGAAAGGAAAAAAGGTCAGGCGGCTATAAGAATTGCAATGAAAGACAACAAAAGATTATGTCTTTAAGAAAATGTACGCCCAGAATTTATTTAGAAAATTAAAACAAATTTAAGTATTCCAAAATACCTTCTTCCTAGGCCATTTTGCCCTTTAAGCGCCCAAAGGACCCTGGGTATGCCAAATTAGCATTACTACGTAGTGAGCTTTAAAACACTATTGTAAGAAGAGCAACTTAATTTCAAATTTCTTTTCCTACTTTACACTCGCTAGCAAATTTCCAAGTAATAGAAATATATGCCTTTATAAAAAAATTGTTTTGATTAAATTCATCAATTAAATTTCTTTCTATAGCAACTTGAAGACGGTGTGACCCGTGATGATGTATAACCGCTACAAAATCACTAACATACTCGTTCATACAAAAACGTTAAAAAGTACTGAACAGTGTGGATAATGTACTGTGAAATACAAAGCCCGAGATCAAAAGTACAGACCGAGCTTGCGAGATTTGTACTCTTAACTAAAGGCATTTTATTTTACAGTGCAACATCAAAACCGCTCAGATATTTTGAAATAATTCATGCGATTTTTGGCCAACCAGAGCGCGCGAACTGTACAATCCGTCGTTTTTTATTTAGCAAATGATATAAGAAAAAAGAATGGCCCTGTCAACGAGATTGGGTGTAAAGGAAGGTCCTGGAAACTAGGTTCTAAAAACTTCAGATATTAAATGAAACCTATGTAATAAAACTTGCAAATAGTCATGGGATTAACTCTTCGCGGGACCTTTTCTGAAGAAAGAAAACTTGCCCGGTCATCATGTTAAGGAAGGGATAAACTCTGGACACGAAACACAAACAATAGGATGACGAGCTCTTAGACAACATTATATCAAATTGCTGAGAAAACCTTCATGAAAATTACATACAAAATGTAATAAAAACGTCTCGTCTACGTAATTCCGCATCTGTGTTACTTAGAAAACTCCACAACCCTATCGACTGCTGCATATGTCATATCATTAAAACACGCTCTTCATACATTGCAGTATCCTTGTCAATTTCCACTATGGCAATTCGATTTCAATTATATCAATAGTCTTTCCTTTATTAACTGTTTTTGCAGATTTCGCTTTCTTTAGAATCATAGGCTACTTGTTTCCTTTTGAGACCAGTATAGTCCGATCAGTGGATTCTAGGAGAAAAAATGATATATCAGATATGACAGATAAAAGATGTGGGTTAAAATTGGTGTACAATTTTAAGTGATTCTAAAAATAGTTTAAAACATTTTTAGCTTGGGTTGTATAGACAACAAAAGACAAGCTATTTTTATTACAGGACATAAGCAATTTTGTTCATTTGGGTATGTACAATTTAATTACTGGTCTATTAGTGAAGATAATAATTTAAATGTATTCTGCTTTTCCATGTGTTTTATAGAAACACATAGAAGGTATGGCTTAAGAGTTTCAAGATCAACTTACTACTTAATAAACCGTGCCTCGACTGTTCCATGTCACATACCAATTAAAAACAAAGAATTACTGATTTTCCTTGGCAATGAGTCTCTTTGTCCCATACGCTAGACAAAAATTTATTATTATTAATTCTGAAAATAGTGCAACAACTAAGATACATCAACAGAGCAGAACACTTGTAACAGTCGGGAAAATAATCGGGAGACTATTGCGGAAGAATGTGTTGGGGTTCAGCTTCACTGCAAATATAAAATTAATTAATTGATGAAAAAAATATTTTTTTTTTCATTGTGTATTTTAAAAATATTTACATTTTATTTGATGATGATGAGGTGACAAAACAGCTAGCTGTAATGATATTTCTTGTCTAATGACAGCTGGTTGTACTATAGTTAGAGGTTGCAACCCTCTAGAGATTTTTCAAAAAAGCAAAATCCCCCTTTTTGCAAGGATTTCCTAAAAACATTGACCGTAAAAGGCAGAAAAATACAACAGCGACAGAACACAACACTAAACAATAAATATTAAAGCAATTCAAAATGAATTAAATAGGTACAAATGAGATAAATAAAACTTATCATAACGTGAATATCCTTAAATTGATAAATTTAAAATTATTCTTTAGAGAATGTGTTTAAGAAGCAAACAACTATCTGCGCGCCAGGACTTGTGACCCTGGCTGTAGCTTTCCACATGTGTTATGGAGCTCCAACACTCAGCCTTACACAGATAATTGTTGCTGTGGACCTGCCTAATGACAGTACCAGCCTGTCATAACTGGGGTAATATGCGTGGGCGTAACACCACGAAGACCAGATAAGAAAATCTAACCCCCTTGCAAAGCTTCTTCTAAAATGACTAAGGGCAGCAGGATTGTCAATCCTGAAAGCAAAGTGAGCAAACTCTGCCTCCCTACTGGACTGGGGTAATAAGTGGGATCGTTAAGCCCAAAGACAAGATATGATATCAAGCCCCCTTGCTGTGCTTCTATACAAAGAAAGGCGTGAGCAAACTCCGGTTTCACGGTGCACTGACCAACATAAATCAGCAGGGGTAAATAAAACCGCTAGGGTCATGGATTCCCTCCCCCATTTGTTGTGTGACATACAAATAAGTTAACTTCTGGAAAAGAAAAGTATGTATGACGAAGAATTATTCAAGTGGAATGTGTCTACTTGAGAAATACAGCGATCGTTGCATTTGAACCAGGTGTTTTGTTGGTCCTTAATGAAGGCCCAGTAATGACCTGCTTTTAATGTACCTGAGTGGTTAATGGTAGCAACCAAGTTATACTTGTTGTTGAAAGACACATCGTCAGTTGGGTGAGATGCTACCTTTAAGACATGATGTTTTTTAGGCAAGCAATTGACTAACTTGTTGTCTTTAAAAGAAGACCCATTTACTGATGTGTATCTTAACAATTGTACAACAAGGAAGTCGCCGCAATTAGAAATCTGAGTTTCAATTGTGGCCTCTTGATGCGATGAACACTGGGGGCAGAACCACTTGTTGTCACCTAGAAGTTCTTGAGGTTGTAAAAATTTGTTAAAAGAGTCTGCTATTGACTTACACGTTGGTAAAATTAAAATTGAATCCTTTTGTTCCCTGGAAGTGGAGAAACAACAGGAGTTGCATGACGTTGTTGTGGTCACAGTTACTGACAGTAGATTGTCAACCAAAGGGGAAGATCCAATAATTTCAACAAAAACAACTTGAAGGATCTCGGGCACATCTTGTTGGTGATTGTGATAAAACGCGTTATTGCTAAGAGCATGCATTCTGTTTTGCAGTGCTCGTAAGAAATTGGAAGGATCAATTGGTGAACGAGAACGATTCAGTAGTGACATATTTAGGACTATAGACTTTACTAGAGGAGATGACAAAGAGGACTCTGATGGTAATTGAGACCAAAGTCTTGGAAGAACCGTTAATGCTTGCAAAATGGAGTTTGCGTAGTATGTGTTCCCCTTGTTTATCAAACCAGCGTGAACGATGCTCACCTTTTGGTTAAGTTCCTGGCTAAGGTTATGGTGTTCCGTGGGTTTTGGCATGTCAGAGATGGCTGAAGATGGACTTTTAATGGATTTGGTAACAGACGAGGATTTTTCATGAGGTATACTATCCTTTGGTCGTGGCAATGTTGGCGGACTGCAGTGCGTAAGATCTTGTGACCAATGTGGTGAGTCTCGTGCAATCCAAATGCAAAAGGATGCTTTCATGCTTATATCGCCAAGCTTGCGGGCGGTTAAAAACGCAGATTTGCTAGTGAAACCGAGGCTTTTTAGACAGCAAGTTAGAGACCTTGAAGAGTAGCCCCTAGCACCCACTTCTACTGCAAAAAGATGCGGAAACCACCCGTTGCTACGTATTACCTCGACCAAGGGGAAAGTATTTGGAAAGCTTGGTGGAATGCCAGGATCCCATGTTTTCTTCACAAGGACAAGTAAGTTCAATAATGATGATGCGCTTAGAACAATTTGAGTATATTACAATGTCTGGCCTGAGGGATGTGATTGCAATAGGGCCAGGAAACACAAATCCTTCATTCAGATCTGCTAACATCACCCAGTCACTAGCATGGTGGAATAGACCAGTTGGTTTTGATCTTTTAGCGGATGAATAGCTACCTGCTTTTACAAATGACACTTTAAGGTGCTTTTTCGTTTCCGGGACAACTTCAGATAAAAAACGCTCTAGACTTAACAGGAGCCCGCGAAGCACAGCATCGTGTCGGAAAGTGAACCTTCCTTGTGATAGAGCAACCTTGCAAGCGCCTAAAACATGCGCTGTTGTACATACTTGTTTGGAACATAAGGCACAAGCAGATTCAATACAAACGTTCCAGCGCTTTAAATTGCTAATTGAGGGAAGAACATCGTAAGTAGAAGCAAGACAGAAGGAAAGCATACTTAATTCGTATTTTGATTAGTTTCACTAATTTCTTAAGTATGGTTATAAGATCAATATTCTCAGAGACCATTTTCCAAAAACCGTAAAAAAAATTTCCGCGAACACTGTGAAAGTTTAATTAGTTGCATAGTCGCTTACTTAGTTTGTGCGTATCATGTAATCGGCCACATGTTTTCCCGAAATAGTAGGCATACCGATGCCAGATACCTGATCGATGTCGGATCCCACGGATACAGGATATCTTTGCCTTGCATGCCCTTGCCTTGGCTTTTCTTTACCTTTATGTTTGACACAAAAATAAAATATTCGACAAAGGCCCTCACCAAGATTTCCTTACACCATAGAAATCACTAATATTTTGCGATTTTTTCACGGTAATTCTTCAATATTTTATTGGCTAACGATTGGCCAATCGTAGACTCAAGAACGTAGGACAATTTTGCTAGACGCTTATACAACGGAGCTCGTTGAAATTTTTCCCCTTCATTATCCAGTCACAATATGGCTACTTTTAGTGATCCAAAGTGATCAACGATATGCATGACTTTTTTTGAATTTAAGTCTTGTTGTATGAAATCAGGTAATCTTTTTTCAATACCTTTATAGGCGCTATGCGATTATTTAGAGCGAGAAGACGCGCTTCATATGTTCCATCCAGAAGATTTTAATGAGCATAGATAACTGCACTATATGGCTCCATTGATCCATCGGAAATTATTACCAATGTTGGATTTCCAATAGCGTTATTAGGTTTAATGCGCCGTTTGAATTCAATTCATCCAAAAAGGAATCTCCTAAAAAATGAGTCCCATCCTAGTTTTTTGTCTTGTACCCAAAGTTTGCGTAGCATTATTTTGTCTCGTACCGTTAGGGTGACAATATGTCCAGCAGATCGTAATATGAATTAACGTATGACAGTAAAATCCGTTTTGTAGTATGAGGTGGGAAACCTTTAACCATTGTTTTCGGGTAAAACTGAAACATATCTTTTTCAGGATCACATAGCATCCGGAGTACTCAATCTTTTTTCCCGTCTTCCCGTCTTTTCTTATTGACCTCTGAACAGGTTCCTTTTTGCTTTTTACTCACGCCCGACTTTACTCACTCTTCTATTTTGAATCCACCACTTTCAAAAATCGTTTCAATTTAATTCATCATTGTGTCAATAAATAAAAGATATAAACAAATAAACTTTAGCTACAACGTTCTGCTTCTACTCCTTCGTTCTAACTGATCTCTATTAAGGGTTCTGAAGCTGTGTTGTCACTAATAAGAACAAAATAAGAACAAATCATGTCAAAAAAGGCTCGAAAAAAATAAAGGACATCCTCAAATCAGATTTTACTGGTTCTTATAAAAAAAGCGTATAGTTTGTCTAAAAAATTATTTTGTCCGACAATATGGGATTTTCCTGTCTTTTTCTCCTCTCAATTCGAATCAAAATCAAAATTAAGAAGACAAAATTAAAATATAATTTTTTCTGATTGCAATATTTCCTACGAGAGGGAAATGTGTGTGTTTGTCCCCACAAAACAGATTTTGGAATGTGACATCATACACACGTGGTCCCCACAAGGCATTAAATTTACATTTACATGCCTTGTGAGAACCCCTGTCCTAATGTTGTTTTTTATCATTAGAGGGCTTTTTAAAGCATTTTTTTGTCAAAAGCCTTGTGGGACATGTAATTCGGTCCCCACAAGGCAAATGGTCCCCACAAGGCTCTTTCACGCACCACATTGGTCCCCACAAGGCGCTTATGTGCACACATACATACATACATACATACATACATACATACATACATACATACATACATACATACATACATACATACATACATACATACATACATACATACATACATACATACATACATACATACATACATACATACATACATACATACATACATACATACATACATACATACATACATACATACATACATACATACATACATACATACATACATACATACATACATACATACATACATACATACATACATACATACATACATACATACATACATACATACATACATACATACATACATACATACATACATACATACATACATACATACATACATACATACATACATACATACATACATACATACATACATACATACATACATACATACATACATACATACATACATACATACATACATACATACATACATACATACATACATACATACATACATACATACATACATACATACATACATACATACATACATACATACATACATACATACATACATACATACATACATACATACATACATACATACATACATACATACATACATACATACATACATACATACATACATACATACATACATACATACATACATACATACATACATACATACATACATACATACATACATACATACATACATACATACATACATACATACATACATACATACATACATACATACATACATACATACATACATACATACATACATACATACATACATACATACATACATACATACATACATACATACATACATACATACATACATACATACATACATACATACATACATACATACATACATACATACATACATACATACATACATACATACATACATACATACATACATACATACATACATACATACATACATACATACATACATACATACATACATACATACATACATACATACATACATACATACATACATACATACATACATACATACATACATACATACATACATACATACATACATACATACATACATACATACATACATACATACATACATACATACATACATACATACATACATACATACATACATACATACATACATACATACATACATACATACATACATACATAGGAACGTTTGTGAGTTTTCTGGGACCTCATTCCTATGCGAGTTTTTTGGGACCAGTAAAAAATGGCTTTTTTGCAGGCTCTTTATGTTAAAATTACTCCTTACGTCATCCTGATTAAAAGTAAGTACTTTTCAAAATTTATATAATACGATTTAACGCGGTCCCAGAAAACAGCATTTTTGAGGAGCATGTGAAATGTAACAAAGGCAGTTTTGTGGGACCGTTTAAAAGTATGAAAATGTAACGTAGGAAGCTTTATGGGACCGTTTGAAAGTATGAAAATGTAACTTAGGCGGTTTTATGGGACCGTTTATGAAGTATGGGAATGTAACTTAGGCAGTTTTATGGGACCGTTTGAAAGTATGAAAATGTAACGTAGGAAGTTTTATGGGACCAGTTGCAAGTATGAAAATGTAACTTAGGCAGTTTTGTGGGACCGTTTATGAAGTATGGAAATGTAACCTAGGCAGTTTTGTGGGACCGTTTATGAACTGTTTATGAAGTATGGAAATGTAACTTAGGCAGTTTTGTGGGACCGTTTATGAAGTATGGAAATGTAACTTATAGTTTTGTGGGACCGTTTATGAAGTATGGAAATGTAACTTAGGCAGTTTTATGGGACCGTTTATGAAGTATGGAAATGTAACTTAGGCAGCTTTGTGGGACCGTTTATGAAGTATGGAAATGTAACTTAGGCGGTTTTGTGGGACTGTTCATGGAGTATGCAAATGTAATTTTCGCAGTCCTATGGGACTTTCTATAATGGAATACGTGTTGTAACTTAAGCAGATTTGTGGGACATGCCATGCATGAAAACGTACCGTAACTAGTTCTGTACAGCCTGTTTAATTTTAATGTGGCTTTTTTTCTGTGGCTTGTCTGCCACACCTAAGAATATAAGAACGTCGGACGCATGCAAGTTCGATAACCTTTTATCGAGTTTGTAAAATTACTGTAAGCAAATTCTTGATGAGTAGACACAACTTTTTGACATAACTCCTGCAAGGTAATGCAATCAATCTTGTGTTGTGCGTGGAACCGGTAAAAGGAAGAAACTCTCGCTGGAAGAAAGTTTCGTGGTTTCGCGGTTTTTGGGGCTTTTTCGCGAAAGTTTCTTTCGCGAAATTTTGTAAAACGTGTTGTCCGCGAAAGTTTTTTCCCGCGAATGTTTCTAAAACGTGTGTCTGCGAAAGTTTTTTCCCGCGAATTTTTTTTGTAAATTTAGTTCCCAGTGAAGGCTATTTATATTAATTGTATTTAACTACTCAGTAAAAGCAAAAAACAAGTATTGTTGTCTTAATTTTTTTTTAATCAGTTGAGTTTATAAAAATGGCGTTGAGAAGAAAGACTTAGAAACTATAACAAAGGTGATAAAGAAGCAGAACTATAATTTTCGTAATTTTTGTCAACGAAAAAATTCAAAAGGCTGATGAAATTTCGGAAAATTGCGAAGACATTATAATCATAGACTAAGAATATTATATAATTTTTTTTTTGTGATAAAATAATTACAACATTCATATCCTTTTGCTTTATATTGTTTTTTAATACTTCATTATCGGTCCGCGAAAGTTTTTTCCCGTAAATTATTTTCAAATTGCTCGTCCGGGAAAGTTTTTTCCCGCGAAATGCAAAATTTTCGCGGTTCTTCCGCACCGCAAATGTTTCTTCCATCGAAAGTTTCTTCCTTTAAAGTATTTTGCGTAAAACCATTTTTAGGTAAAGAAAATTGCTCTTAAAAAGAAAAGAGAATAAAAATAGAAGAAAATTTTTTACAAAAACCTAGTTTGTAAGAACGTTGAGGTAAGATTCTACCAAAAATTAAGAATGTACTAATCCTGAATTCTTTCATTGACTATAAGAACAAAATAATGTGAGTTTAGAATTACTAATAAACTAATAATTACTAATAAATTACTAATAAACATTTGTTTTAGAACTGCTAAGTTGCAACGGATTTTGCTCATATTAGCATCACGTGATTAATCATAAAGTTTCGGCCAATCAGTAACCTTGTCATTGTTAACGTACTTATTTTAAAAATATTGCAAAAAATGTAAACATTATCTATAAAAATATTTTTAGAAGTAGCGCGCGTTGAAAAAATCTAACTAGCTAGTTGAATTAAAATGATTTTATTTCTATTTCTAACAGCGTAAGGTTAATTTTAAAAGTAATTTTATTTAGAGCAATTTGCCCACATTGTTAACATAATTTACGTTTTTGTGCACAATATCCAATTCTCACAATAGCCAATCAGCATTCTCGCACATATAGTGACCTTAATTTTGCCCGTTGCGACCCAGCGATACTTGAGTGAAATTCAAATTGAGTCAAAGTTTAGCTGAGTGTCCTGGCTATTCCAGTCCTAAAAATATTTATTATGATCCGTTAATCTGACCATATATATCCTTATTTTTAGAAAAGTGTTAAAAAATATGCACATCCATCCAGCATCAGCTGAAATTTAGAATTTCTTTTAAAAACATAGCAGTGCTGAATTTTTTGTTTTTCATGTTAATTTTTACTTGCAACTGGTCCCACAAAATTACCTAAGTTCTATTTTCATTGCTCTTTGTACGGTGCAGTATGTGGACTACCGAAGCGCATGTATTGACTAATCAGTTTGATGGTGAAAAGAAACTAAAAATCCTTTTTTACACGTTTTTAAAATAGACGTTTTGTGATATGAAATTCTAAACGTCGCATTATTCCCTCGCATCTAACACCAACTTCATATTTACTCTTGGCCCCGAATAGACGCCCCTTCCCCCGTGCTTCTGTAATTTTTTATTCATAATGAATTTTTACCCTATAATTAAAAGTTTTTTTAGGAATACAAATATTAAAGGCGCTGGAACAGATATTTCTTTAGAACACCAGTCGTTTTTATAAAACTGGCGAAGAAGTCTCAGTGTAAGATCTGGCGTCTTCTTTACTTTATCAACTAAGTTAACAAATAAAGATGGCGCGCTTTAATTGTAAATTTATTTTGAAATATTATATTTTCGGACTATTTATTATCAGTCGCATAGCATAATAATAATCTTTTCACATTGATATTGTTAAGTCTGCTTTGCATTAACGCGTTTAGGGCCGCATCTCCCAGTGCTAAAACGTCAGCTCTTAATACGCTCAATTTCCATTACATTAAAGATGGCAGCGTTTTCTGAATTTTATTGCTTATTAAAGACAGCGCTCAAAGCTCCCGACAAGAAAGTTCGCTTCTCAACTTCCTGACTTCCGGAATTTCAGGCGCTGCGTCCAGAAATATTTCGCAATGTGCATGCTCAAACACTGCAACCAAAAACGCTACAATGAAAACCTTTACTTACATTTTATAATAAAGTTAGTCTTCGTTTATACATGCACATTTTCTTAGAAGAGAACACCTGTTTTTTCTTTCGCCGTTTCGGTGCCTTACACTGATCTCTTTATGAAGCAGATCAGATGCTAAAGCAAACTCAGTATAAAAACGACTAATGATACAAAATTTCTGGGAAAAAATTATGTCACTTTAAAAATAACATCCAATCATTTTAAGGCTAATATTAAAAACCTTGTTTGTAAACACGTTTGTTTATAAGATCCAACTATGTCAAAAACGTGAAAACATATTAAGAACATTTTGAGGCTCTAACCCTATTCGGTCCGGGGTTTTTCGAACATACTATGACAGGGGGGGGGGCGGATTCCGCCCCCCTCAATAACTTTTCATAGGATTGTTCAAATCGAATCAAACTTGGCACACTTATAGTACGTCTTAAAAGGAACAAAATGGCGGCAAAATTTTTTTGCTTGCGTCAGCACATTTTCTGTGACGTCATCAGAAGCTTGAAAATTGTTGAAAATGCAACTATCTGCTTAAAATATAATTACTTTTGTTCTAGAGCGAATTTTTACATTCTGTTTGAAGTTTTTTAAAGCTAAACGAAACTTTTTTAACATATCTTCCGGTTTTTACATGGATCGGATAAAAAATTGCACGAAAATCCGTTTTTTTTCGATTTTCGGGTAAAATCCGACAAAATCGGGAAATCGGATTAGTCACGTGTCAAAATTATTCACAATGATTCTTCCTGATGAAACAAAATTGTGTTGCAAGTTTCAAGTTCTAAGGATAATCCTAACAGGAGTTATTATATTTTCCGCATTATTAGGATTTCATAGAGATTTTAGGGGTAGTTTCGAGTAATGGCCAATATCAAAGCCTCTGAAAGGTATGGGACCTAAAAATTTGGCATGCAGGTGTCTAATAGATAAATGTTGAAACTCAGTAAGTATCATAGCCATATAAGAAAGCAATTAGGAGTTATTAAAAAAAACCGTCGGGGGGGGGACGGAATCCGCCCCCCCCCCCCCCCCCGGACCGAATAGGGTTAAATTTAAAACGTTAAGAACATTCGAAGATTTCCTCAAGTTGAGTTTTCGCATAAGTGTATTCGTTTTCTAAATACACTTTTTATAAGAACCAGAAAATTCAGCTTCAGTCTGAAGGTTTTTACCTTAAGGGAAGAAATCAACGCATATTACCTTATTTCCGACATTTTTGCAATTTTTCTTTTTAACATTCACTTTAGAGATAGCAAAAATAGCTATTTGAGATTACTATTTCGCTATCTTCAAAATAAAAATGCGTTAATTTACAATTTTTTTCCCGCATTTTATTGAGGTCCTATTCGCCAAGTTTTATGTAACTTATTTTCGTAGTAATCGAAGCAAGCTACGCATGCGCCTGATAGCGCATGCTTGAAAATAACTTTCTCACCCATTTTTACTCACAATTCAATTCTATTCGTACAGAATGCCGAAGATGACTACACTCACTAAATGTAAATAACATTTAGTGAGTGTAGAATAGCGTCTTAAGTCTTGAAGAGATTACTTATTTTCGGTTGAACAAAGTGAATAAGAAAATAAAGCTGCATTCACTTCTATGTATTTTTTTGCATAACTGTCGAATGTTCATTCATTCTCTTATGTATGTCAAAAAATTATAAAAAATTACATAAATGTGTTAACAACATGTATGACATAAGTGTTTATGCATTTTCCTTATGACATAAGCAAGGAGAAGACAAGCAGAAAAATTGCGCAGTCGGGTTAGAATACAATAGATCACCTTTGAAAGTATGTGATCGATTTCAAAATGCGTGCTCTATTTTATCGTTTCCACATCAAATTATAGCCGCATTCGTACTTTTATCTATGTACTTTTTTACATAAAAGCCGAATGTTCATTCGTTCTCTTATGTTATGTCACTAAAATTCGCAACAATCAATTCTGCAATAAATTCTGCTTTAAAGATGTATTTTTCCATGTTTTTTGTGCGGGCTTTTTTATATCAAGAAAATTTCAGTCTTGCTATTGTTCTTATTTTGTTTTTATTTATCAAACATTCCCGGCATCATTTTTCTTGCAAAATTATTTGGGCCTTTACAATTTTCATTGTATATTAATGCGAAATGATCGACTAAGAGCCCAGTGCTTGAATAAGCGCTCAATCCGAATAAACGCCCATAATGTTGGACTAGTTTAGGTTAATCTGTAAATAAAAATACAACGAGTTAAGAGATATGCAATCGTGGCATCTTTTAAGATTAATTAATTAATGATTATATCTCAGATCGAAATCTTACAGAACCCCATAATAACCCATACGAAGAAGATAATGTAGTAGAGGCAACGCTAAGCCTAAGCGCCCAGGCTGCGATGAAAGTGAAAACGAGGACGATAATGTATTGAACCTCCGTGTTATGATTTAGCGTTTGCAGCATACAGCATTAAAATTAGAATAAAACACAATATGTGTTGAAAATACTTTTCAAGATATTCTCAATAGGCGCCCAGTGTTCGATTAACCGCTCAGTCCGATTAAGCGGCCACCTCTAAACTTGCAAGATTAAATAACCGCCCAGGACGTTTAATCCGCTATTTAGGGTAATTTGGTGGACTCTTTCTTTCGATTTTTTCTACTTGTTTTATGTTGTTTTATGTGAATCATCATGTTTCAATCATGTTTCAACAACGACTACTATATTTTAACCTAAAGCTTACAATAACTTAAGTGGACAGGGACCGTTTTCGGGGTTATTTTCATATTTGATAAAAAGCATCAACCCGCCAATACACCGCAGTCGATAGGCTACCAAAGTGCAACTTTAACATATAACTAGGCCAGGTGTACAGCGTTTAAAATTTGCTTGTCACACTGTCTTCTTCGCCTGCATTGCGGAATAATTCACGTCGCCACGTACCGTCAGCAACAATTGACACATTTTAAGATTATAGATTTAACCAAATAACGTAAGATCCGATGTTTGTCCTATGTCTGCTGCAAACATTAGCCAAGGAACTTCAGAAGTTAATATTACACGAATCATATAGAAATAGCCTTAATCATTACTTGTGCGGACGAACTTCGAAAATTGAAGTCTTGCGCCCACATATTCTGGCAAGGATTGTAAACGGTTTCTGTTTGGTACCGTTCGATAGCTTTTCTTTCTAAAAAATAGCACGTTTCATGACAACTTAGTTCTCAGAAGTTATGGCGATCCGAAGGTGGAGCAGTCTTTGACCGGACCTTCAATGATTAAAGATTATTATTTCTCTTTTACACATCCAGTTTACAAATCCCGTCCGGAATTGTTTATAATTTTTTGTGTATAATGCTTTTTATGTGGCTGGAACAACTAGACACCTTTTGGGAGGTCTAAAAAAAGGCTTTCCGCGAAAATTAATTTTGTCAATTTGCAAAAATTTATTAAAAGAATTTGACATTTTTAATCTATTTTACTTTCCAGATCCAAAAAAAGAAAGCGATCTCCTCTCGTACTCGCTGTGATGCACTATGGTTAGCTGCAGTCAGAAAATGTCATAGCTTCTCTTTGGTTACTGCAGGATACGCAAACTTAGAGTTATAAATATTAAGTATGCGGGCGTTATTACTAGGGATAAAAAATTAGTAATTGTTATTAGTTACCATAAACGCACTAAAAAACACCCAGTCTCTAAAAAACGCTCCATTTTTCAGTTAAAAAGAGACATTTTCCTAATTTTAAAAATCTTTTGTGATAAATTTATGATATGTAAATCAAATATTTGAATTTCTTAGTCTCTTTATTAATAGCCGTATTGTTTTCAAAATGCACGAAGCACGAAGTAGCCGACCGCCGTGCTAAGAATGTACGAAATAGCGATTCCGGAAATATGTACGACGAACAATAATCTAAGGACTTGGATATATACGACGGGCGAACCTAAAAATCTGGAAAATTTAATATATGAGAAAAATCTGTTTAATACCTTGGTCTCGTTTCTGGTCAATTATAGATGCCCAGTCATAATTAAACTTTATCGGCTAAATAATAAATTTATTAATCTAGATATGTACAATACCTTATCAGCGAAAAAAACCCGAAGAAAAGTAACTACATCTGTGGTTCAGTGAATAAAATTTTCCCCGACTAACTTAATCCCTGACTAAATTAATCCCCGACTAATAATTTTTCCCAACTAACTTTAACCCGTCAAAAAAATCTGCCGAAAAGTTTTCTACCGGACTATTTTTCATCGAAATGTTCCAATTTTGTTCCTACATAAATCAAATCAACTAGTTTTCATAATAGCTAATGAGCTTTGACGATTACAGAAGACTGAAAATAACAAGGAAGAAAATACAGAGCAGAGCTTTCTTTCTGAACTTAATACGTCACTTTTTCTTTAAAAGATACTTAAAAAATTATGTAGTATTGGAGTGCAATATTTGCGATTTGAGGCCGTAGCAGAAGTAAGTTATGCAAATTGTTTTTTTTAAAATCCATCTAGCAAAATTTTAAACCATTGAAGCAATGTTGTCTAAAACTGAATTGTACTTAAAATTTAATCTTCATATCAAGCCTCTCAATTTTTTAGCAGTTTTATTTAGGATTTTAGGAGTTTTTAAGGCTAAATTTTTAGAGGGATTTCAGGGTATTTTATGTTATATATTAGGAGGAATTTAGGATAAAACGCGACTCTGAAGGTTAAAACAACGATAAATTATCATCCAGGATAAAGAATATGTACCTGTGCCAAGCACAAATTACAAAGGAATTTTTGACAATCATTTTCTACAATTTCTCGTTTTTTAAGTTCTTGGACTTCAAGTTCTTTTACAAGTACCCTAAAGAAATAATAAATAATAAATGCTTGGGGAATTAAAAAGTGCGGAACTAATTAGTGCGAATTTGGGTAAAAATCGCAATTTTAGAAGGATTTAGTGAATTGGCCTATTCTTTCCCTATTATAGGAATTTTAGGAGATGTTGGATGTCTGTGATATGTTTAACATAGTAGTGACTGTATAAATCATATTTAAAGAAATTTTAAATCTTGCCTTGTTATCCTATTTTTGAATTTTACGAGAAAATTGATAAAAAGAGGTTTATATTTCCATGTAACGCTCCCTTAGTTTAGTACGACAAAGATATCGTGATTCAAAATATCGTTGTCATTTCCAGTGGCGTAATAGATATGGGAAATTGCCAGCAAGGGGTTGTCCAATTTCACCAAATTACTAGTAATATTTCCTCTTCGCGCTCATTCGCGTATGAGTGTTTTATAAGTTGTTTTGTTATTTCGCAATTACAATCAAGAATAACCCTTATCATGTTATATTTAGGATGAACTTGCTAGCCCTCCTCCAAAAGTCACTCGCACAATTTTATGTTGGAGGAGAATTGTATTTAAAGGAATTAAATGACGTCATTTAATCCAAAATGACGTCATCATATATTTCCGAACCTGAAGGAAGGCTAAAACGGTGAAAAATAAACTTTGGGATAAGAAAAGCCGTGCAAACAATCTGGATGTGTAAAATTTCTTGATATAAAGGCTAAAATATCTACATTTATTTTTTTGCCTGACTAATGACTTTGGAATTGTTAGGATAAGGATAAACAAAATTTTATCCATATTTTTTCGGCATTAACTATCAATGATGAAAAGTTACTGAGTTTCAATCCCTAAAACGGTATTGATTAGAAGTTATGAAAAAATTTAAAAAACTGACATGGGACTTTTTTGCCCCCACAGAATAGTGCTAATTTATCAAAAGTACAACCATAGTAAACAACGTAGAAACTGCCTCATGCGAAAGATTCAAAAGTGCAACGATTTTGAACCTTATTGGGCGTAAAGGTTAGTTGGTTAAAATTAATAGTCACTAATGTTAGATTTTTAGTTTTTACATTAATTTTTCCAATTTAATCTTAGATTTCAATAAACAAAATTTTGGCACTACTTTTTAAAAATCTTAGTACCGAAAGTGGAAACACACGGGTTTTTTTTTTTTTATAAAAAACCACCATGTAAGAGGCTGATTAGTTGTCTTTCAAAAAATTAAGAAAATTTTACTAGTAAAAATAAAACTTTTTAAGCAAGAGACTTTTTCACCCATAACTACCAACAAGAAATTGGGCGAATATCGAGTTGATTATTCAGACGATGTTAACAGAAAACACATCATTTTAGATCATAATAAGCAAAAAGGCAATTTATATAGTAACATGACAAATCAGAATTTAAGAAACTTTTACTAGTTGGCCGTTAGGGAAGGGAACTGGAAAAAAATACTCATGCAATATTTTACTTATAAAATGTAAAATACTTTGTTAGATAACTCAAGCTTGGGTTGTGAAGCATCTTTGCACTGTTCCTCGTGATCCTTTGTATTTTCCTTAACATAAAAACGAAGTATTTTTCGCAAAGAACTATATGTAACGGACTATTTTAAAGTAGCAGAGGGTAATACGTTGATAGATAATTATCAAACGGACATTGCGGGCACTTTTGTGTTTAGTAAGGTATATTACAACAAGTATCACTTGGTGTTAAGTATTTATGACAATCTTAGTGTCACCGTTTTGAAACATTTAGCGGTCCCAGAAAACTACCGAAAAGTGTAGTAGAAAAATAAAATGTTATCCTACCAGTCGTTCTTTATAATTAAAGCGGTCCCAGAAATGTTGCAAAAAAATCTATAGCAAACACGCTCCAATTTTTAGAGTTAGGGAGTGGATGTGCGATAAAGGTAATTCATATGCAATGTTCTACTTATAAAATGTAAAATACTTTGTTAGATAACTCACGCTTGAGTTGTACAGCGTCTTTGCACTGTTCTTCGTTATCCTTTGTATGTTCCTTAACAGGAAAACAAAATATTATTTGCAAGGAACTATATGTAACGGGCTATTTTAAGGTTGCAAAAGTTATGCGCTAAAAGATAATTATCACACGGACATAGCGGGCAGTTTCGTGTTTCTTAAGGTATCGTACAGCAAGTATGATTGTTGTTAAGTAGTTGTCACAGGGTTAGTGGTACAAATTTGAATAATTTAGCGGTTCCAGAATACTGATAAAAAGTGTAGTGAAAAAACTAAACTTTCTTCTACTTGTCTTCATTATAAAATAAAACGGTCCCAGAAATGTCGCAAAAAGTATATAGAAAGCAAGCTCTACTTTAGTTAGGAGTGGAGATGCGATAAAGATAATGCATATGCAATATTCTACTTGTAAATTGTAAAATGCGTTGACCGAAAATAAACACACGGACATAGTAGGCAATTTTGCGTTTCCTAAGTTATCTTACGACAAGCATAACTAGATGTTAAGTATTTGCGACAATCTTAGTGGTACAGTTTCAAAAATCTAAGCGGTCCCAGAAAACTCCCGAAAAGTGCAGTAAAAAAATTGAAATGTTATCCTACCAGTCGTCATTTTGAATTAAAGCGGTCCCAGAAATGTCGCAAAAAATTATATAGGAAGCAAGCTCCACTTTATAGAGTTAGGAGTGGAGATGCGATAAAGATAATGCATATGTAATATTTTACTTGTAAATTGTAAAATTACTTTGTTAGACAACTCAGGCTTGAGTTGTACAGCATCTTTGCACTGTTATTCGTTACTTTTGCATAAAAAAAAACAAATTATTATTCGCAAAGAAGTATACACAACGGACTATTTTAGATTTGCCGTCATTTATACGTTGAGAGATAATAATCACACGGACATAGTAGGCAGTTTTGCGTTTCCTAAGTTATCTTACGACAAGCATAACTAGATGTTAAGTATTTGCCACAATCTTAGTGGCACAGTTTTAAAAAACTTAGCGGTCCCAGAAAACTCCCGAAAAGTGTAGTAGAAAAATAAAATGTTATCCTACCAGTCGTTATTTTTAATTAAAGCGGTCCCAGAAATGTTGCAAAAAAATCTATAGCAAACACGCTCCAATTTTTAGAGTTAGGGAGTGGATGTGCGATAAAGGTAATTCATATGCAATGTTCTACTTATAAAATGTAAAATACTTTGTTAGATAACTCACGCTTGAGTTGTACAGCGTCTTTGCACTGTTCTTCGTTATCCTTTGTATGTTCCTTAACAGGAAAACAAAATATTATTTGCAAGGAACTATATGTGATGGATTATTTTAAGGTTGCAGAGCGTAATGCGTTGATAGATAATTATCAAACGGACAGTGCGGGCAGTTTTGTGTTTAGTAAGGTATATTACAACAAGTATGACTTGGTGTTAAGTATTTGCGACAATCTTAGTGGCACAGTTTTTAAAAACTTAGCGGTCCCAGAAAACTACCGAAAAGTGTAGTAGAAAAATAAAATGTTATCCTACCAGTCGTTCTTTATAATTAAAGCGGTCCCAGAAATGTTGCAAAAAAATCTATAGCAAACACGCTCCAATTTTTAGAGTTGGGAGTGGAGGTGCGATAAAGGTAATTCATATGCAATGTTCTACTTATAAAATGTAAAATACTTTGTTAGATAACTCACCCTTGAGTTGTACAGCGTCTTTGCACTGTTCTTCGTTATTCTTTGTGTGTTCCTTAACATGAAAATAAAATATTATTCGCAAGGAACTATATGTAACGGGCTATTTTAAGGTTGCAAAAGTTATGCGCTAAAAGATAATTATCACACGGACATAGCGGGCAGTTTCGTGTTTCTTAAGGTATCGTACAGCAAGTATGATTGTTGTTAAGTAGTTGTCACAGGGTTAGTGGTACAAATTTGAATAATTTAGCGGTTCCAGAATACTGATAAAAAGTGTAGTGAAAAAACTAAACTTTCTTCTACTTGTCTTCATTATAAAATAAAACGGTCCCAGAAATGTCGCAAAAAGTATATAGAAAGCAAGCTCTACTTTAGTTAGGAGTGGAGATGCGATAAAGATAATGCATTTGCAATATTCTACTTGTAAATTGTAAAATGCGTTGACCGAAAATAAACACACGGACATAGTAGGCAATTTTGCGTTTCCTAAGTTATCTTACGACAAGCATAACTAGATGTTAAGTATTTGCGACAATCTTAGTGGTACAGTTTCAAAAATCTAAGCGGTCCCAGAAAACTCCCGAAAAGTGTAGTAAAAAAATTGAAATGTTATCCTACCAGTCGTCATTTTGAATTAAAGCGGTCCCAGAAATGTCGCAAAAAATTATATAGGAAGCAAGCTCCACTTTATAGAGTTGGGAGTGGAGGTGCGATAAAGGTAATTCATATGCAATGTTCTACTTATAAAATGTAAAATACTTTGTTAGATAACTCACCCTTGAGTTGTACAGCGTCTTTGCACTGTTCTTCGTTATTCTTTGTGTGTTCCTTAACATGAAAATAAAATATTATTCGCAAGGAACTATATGTAACGGGCTATTTTAAGGTTGCAAAAGTTATGCGCTAAAAGATAATTATCACACGGACATAGCGGGCAGTTTCGTGTTTCTTAAGGTATCGTACAGCAAGTATGATTGTTGTTAAGTAGTTGTCACAGGGTTAGTGGTACAAATTTGAATAATTTAGCGGTTCCAGAATACTGATAAAAAGTGTAGTGAAAAAACTAAACTTTCTTCTACTTGTCTTCATTATAAAATAAAACGGTCCCAGAAATGTCGCAAAAAGTATATAGAAAGCAAGCTCTACTTTAGTTAGGAGTGGAGATGCGATAAAGATAATGCATTTGCAATATTCTACTTGTAAATTGTAAAATGCGTTGACCGAAAATAAACACACGGACATAGTAGGCAATTTTGCGTTTCCTAAGTTATCTTACGACAAGCATAACTAGATGTTAAGTATTTGCGACAATCTTAGTGGTACAGTTTCAAAAATCTAAGCGGTCCCAGAAAACTCCCGAAAAGTGTAGTAAAAAAATTGAAATGTTATCCTACCAGTCGTCATTTTGAATTAAAGCGGTCCCAGAAATGTCGCAAAAAATTATATAGGAAGCAAGCTCCACTTTATAGAGTTAGGAGTGGAGATGCGATAAAGATAATGCATATGTAATATTTTACTTGTAAATTGTAAAATTACTTTGTTAGACAACTCAGGCTTGAGTTGTACAGCATCTTTGCACTGTTATTCGTTACTTTTGCATAAAAAAAAACAAATTATTATTCGCAAAGAAGTATACACAACGGACTATTTTAGATTTGCCGTCATTTATACGTTGAGAGATAATAATCACACGGACATAGTAGGCAGTTTTGCGTTTCCTAAGTTATCTTACGACAAGCATAACTAGATGTTAAGTATTTGCCACTATCTTAGTGGCACAGTTTTAAAAAACTTAGCGGTCCCAGAAAACTCCCGAAAAGTGTAGTAGAAAAATAAAATGTTATCCTACCAGTCGTTATTTTTAATTAAAGCGGTCCCAGAAATGTTGCAAAAAAATCTATAGCAAACACGCTCCAATTTTTAGAGTTAGGAAGTGGATGTGCGATAAAGGTAATTCATATGCAATATTTTACTTATAAAATGTAAAATACTTTGTTAGATAACTCACGTTTGAGTTGTGCAGCATCTTTGCACTGTTCTTCGTGATCCTTTGAATTTTCCTTAACATAAAAACGAAGTATTTTTCGCAAAGAACTATATGTTACGGACTATTTTAAAGTAGCAGAGGGTAATACGTTGATAAATAATTATCAAACGGACATTGCGGGCACTTTTGTGTTTAGTAAGGTATATTACAACAAGTATCACTTGGTGTTAAGTATTTATGACAATCTTAGTGTCACAGTTTTGAAACACTTAGCGGTCCCAGAAAACTGAAAAAAAGTGTAGTAGAAAAATTAAAAGCTCTTCTACTTGTCGTCATAATACAATGAAGCGGTCCCAGAAATGTCGCAAAAAGTTATATAGCAAGCAAGCTCCACTTTTTAGAGTTAGGAGTGGAGATGCGATGAAGATAATGCATATGCAATATTCTATTTGTAAATTGTAAAATTACTTTGTTAAACAACTCAGGCTTGAGTGGTACAGCATCTTTGCACTGTTCTTTGTTATCCTTTGCATAACATAGAAACAAAATATTATTCGCAAACAACTATATGTAACGGCCTATTTCAAGTTTGGCGTCACTTATGCGTTGATAGATAATGATCACACGGACGTAGTTGGTTGTTTTGCGTTTCGTAAGATATCTAACGACAAGCATAACAAGATGTTAAGTATTTGTGACAATCTTAGTGGCACAGTTCTGAAAAACTTAATGGTCCCAGAGAACTTGCCTAAAGTGTAGTAGAAAAATAAGCTTTCTTCTTCTTGTCGTCATTTTAAAATGAAGCGGTCCCAGAAATGTCGAAAAAAGTCTGTAGCAAGTAAGCTCCTATTTTTAGAGTTAGGGTAGGGAACTGGAAAAAAATGCCCATGCAATATTCTGCTTGTAAAATGGAAAGTTACTTTATGAGACAACTCAAACTTGAGTTGTATAGCATCTTTGCACTGTTCTTCCTTATTCTTTGTGTGTTCCTTAACATATAAACAATATATTATTCGCAAGGAATTATATTTAAACGGACTATTTCAAGGTGCAGACGGTGATGCGTTGATAGATAAGTTTCACACGGACATAGTGGGCAGTTGTGTGTTTAGTAAGGTATATTACAGCAAGCATGACTTGTTGTTAAGTATTTGCGACAACCTTAGTGGTACAGTTTTGAATAACATAGCAGACCCAGAAAGTCTGCCCACATATATCCTTTTTTTTAGAAAAGTGTTGAAAAATATGCACATCCATCAAGCATCAGCTAAAATGTAGGCGTTTTTTTAAAAAAGTAGCTGTGCTGAGTTCTTTGTTTTTTAAGTTGATTTTGTGTTTGTTTTTTTGTCGAAAACTAATACAGAAGCGGATCCAGAGTAAACGAATCCTGAAGTATGACCAATTAATAAAATGTCCGAAATTACACGTTTGTCTTTTTATAACCAGCCGAGTTGCTAAGGGTCGGGGCTGGGATTTGTGTCAAAAACCGCTAAGCAACTGGTCAGGATAAAATTCAGGAAGGTTAGGCAAATGTATGTGACATTTGTATTTCGATTCGCAACTGTCGCCGCTAGTGATTACTGTTGCCGCGAGTTATGCTGATAGTTATAACTGTTGTCGCTAGTTATGTCGCTAGTATTAAAAACTGCATTTTTCATTTCCATTCACCGTTTATTAGGATTTAGGGATTTTTGAACTTTATAAGTTGTGATCTTCGGCATTTATTTTTATTTTTATTGTTGGCGTGCGCCTTTTTCATAAACTTGGCTGCAACATGCTTAGCATTTTAAGAATCCGAGCCTGAATATATGCTTATGTTATATGCTATTGAGGCTAATGTAAAAAAGACGACGTTTATTCGAAGTATTACAGTAGTTATTACATTTCACCTCCGTTGCCTTTCGCTTGCTACCAATATTTTATCATTAGACTTAATTCCAGCCAAAAAATTGTAAACATCTGAGTCGCGAAAATTTATTCTCACAAAATGAAGTAAAAAGAATTAAAAAAAAACCTTTACGCGAAAAATTGGTCACTGGCCACCTAATCATAATTTAAAGTAAAAGTTTACGCTGGCAAGATTTTCTTTTCTTTAATATTTTAGTCATCAAGTATTACTTCATTTTGCCAGCATTATTTGTGGTCGAAAACGTTATGACTATTCCCAATGTTTTTTCTGTCAATAACATTCTGTTCTTTTTTTTTAGGTGTGCAGCAATCAAGTTGAGAGCTACATGGCACGCATTAATAAAAAAAGAAGTCAATGTCAATGCGCAAATGTGAAAAAGTGTCGGTTTTCGCGAGAAAAACTTTATAAAACAAGACAAGATTAAGTAATCACAAGATTATATTTTGCGAATTTCGTGACTTTTCCCAGTTTTCGCGAATTTAAATTCAAGAATGACAATAGGCACGGTTTGGGAAAATAAATATCCGCGAAATATTTACAAAAACTTCTACTATTCACGAGATTCGTAAAATTCGTGAAAGTCGGAAATAATTAATCATTTTTTCCTGATGTCATTTTCTTAACACTACAGTCTGCTCTCGATAATTGGAACCCCGGATAAGTGGAACTTGGAAAGAATGAAGACTGCGACCGAGGAGTTGGAATCTGCCGTTTATAAATGGCTGAAAACTGCAAGAAACAACAATATTCCTATCAGCTGTAGTATATTCAAAGAAAAAGCTCTAGAGTTTGCAAAATCATGAGATCTCCATGACTTTCATGCTTTTGATGGACGGGTGAGTCAATGGAAAAAAAACGATTCAATGTCAGTTTCAAGATTATATTTTGCGAATTTCGTGACTTTTCCCAGTTTTCGCGAATTTAAATTCAAGAATGACAATAGGCACGGTTTGGGAAAATAAATATCCGCGAAATATTTACAAAAACTTCTACTATTCACGAGATTCGTAAAATTCGTGAAAGTCGGAAATAATTAATCATTTTTTCCTGATGTCATTTTCTTAACACTACAGTCTGCTCTCGATAATTGGAACCCCGGATAAGTGGAACTTGGAAAGAATGAAGACTGCGACCGAGGAGTTAGAATCTGCCGTTTATAAATGGCTGAAAACTGCAAGAAACAACAATATTCCTATCAGCTGTAGTATATTCAAAGAAAAAGCTCTAGAGTTTGCAAAATCATGAGATCTCCATGACTTTCATGCTTTTGATGGACGGGTGAGTCAATGGAAAAAAAACGATTCAATGTCAGTTTCAAAACTGTTTCAGGTAACTAAATATATTTATATTACATATATATATTTATTGTATATTTATAGAGACTTTTGAAGTTGTTCTTTCAAAATGTTTATAAAACTATCTTCAGCCGCAAAATCTAACTTACAAGGCCCTTTCATCCCATAACATAAGATGTGAATTCAAACGCTAACTCATTCTGTGTAATTTCCATATCCATTTGACATTCTATATAATTATTTTCACAATAAAATGATCCCTTTTAAAAAGTTGAAATATACTTCAATCAAAACATTCGATTCGAATTCGAATTTTCGGCGCCTGATTCCTATACTTTTGCACACAAAAACCGTGGCTAATTTTTTAGACCTTGTCAAAAGTAAAACTTTTCTTCGGTCCCTTGGAGGTTACACTTATCGAGAGTAGACTGTATATAATATAAACTTATTTTCTTTATGTAAAAGTGAGTCTTCGCGATATCACGAGAAAACACGTGAGGTGAAAATAAGTCTTCGCAAAATTTACTCTCGTTAAAGAAGATCCTGCAAAAAATGAAAGGAAACTCAAGAATCTATCTTAAACAGCTAAGAAAATCTAAAGCAATCCGAATAAAACCCAATCAGATGTATCATTAAGAAATCCTTTCCTAATACTGCTTTTGTCAAAAGTCAGAAATATTCGAAATTTTATTAGCGATAATATAATTTCCACCTTTTAAATAATTTGCTGGCCATTGGTGCAGTTAATACTGAACTTATGTTTACTATTAGTACAGTGGAACCACCTTGTAGCGGACAACCTTTGTCGGACACCTTTGTACGGACAATTTTTCCAAGAACGGATGAAATGATGGTCAAACTCTCGTAATAAAACATATATGTAGCGGCCAGTTTTTAGTAAACACCTCTCCCGAGCGGACGTTGTTTCAAGGTTCCAATATATATTACCCCCTAAAACTTACCTCTACACTACAATATACAATGGGTCATATTAAGAAATTCATGTAAGATGTCTGTGTATATTATACTTATAGCAATATGTTACAATTTCAAAATATTAAATTGTCTGCGCAAAATCTCAAGTTGTGAGGTCTCGAGTCTGTTTTACTTTTTTGAAGGAAAGACAGCATATTTACTATAAATATTGTCTTCAGGTTCCTTCTTCTTCTAAAATAAGCCTCTTGACACACTTTGAGGTCGATCCCACTATACTCTAACACCCAAGGGCAAGTTTTTAAAACAATATAAGCCAATTTGGAAAGAATTTCTATGCAGCGACCACATAGCGCACACCGAGTCTAATTAGCGGGCACCAATCAGTTTTTGTCCGCTAATTAGAGGTGTCAGCTATTTGAACAGTCATTTCCTGCCTACAAACTAGGTAACCAATGGTTAAGGGGAGAGAAAAAACTTAAAATAAAGTGGATGGAGGAGGATAAATGGGTAAGTAAAACATTTGTATTTTCTTCCCTGTGTGCTAAATATAGAGATTTTTCGATTGCAAAGTTCATTTCGTGCAAAAGAGTACGGAATTAATTAATGTTTCCGAACTAACAACAAGAAAGGATATTTGAAAACTTTTATTTCGCATTTTACCTTTATTCCGGCTTGCAATTTTCATGTAAACTTAGTGTAAAATTAACTTAGGTTACTTGTTCGCAATCTTTTATTAAGTGTGCTCATTTTGCGCAATTCAGAAGAATCTATTTACAAACTTAAGTCCTGCAATCTTTTTTTTTTCTGCAAACAATTACTTCACTTAAGGTACAGTGAAATCTTCCTAAAGCTCTATAAGACGGACAGTGGAAGCTAGAAGGGATGGATCTTAAAGTGGAACTCAAGTTAAAAAAACTGATTTTGAAAAAATCTCACAGTTGAAATTACTGACAAAAATATATTCAAAAAAACAAATATAAACTGGTACATTTTATTTAAAACCTTTATATCAATATTTATAAAATCCGTGTTTTCAAAAAATCTATCATGGTCACGTAATATTGAAGAGGCTGGAAGCGAATAAAACATATGATTTCATAACGTTCTGAAAAAACATAAACCGTGGAAGCAACTAAGTGAAAAATTTGCGAATTTTTTTACTACCTTGTAATGAGTCACAATATACGATATAAAATACTGAGTCATTATTCCTTAAGAAGTTGCTCATCTCCTTCGCAAGTAGCACAACATCACCAAAGTTGGTTTATTATAGCCTTAATCCAAGTTGATGGTTAATTTCTGGTTTTTCCTTTTTCACGAATGCGCGAATTTAAATATGACGATCTGTTGCTACTGACTTAATTTTAAAATTTGCGTTTTCCAACTTTTGAAATAAGACACAGAGACCTGCCTTTTCCATACGGCCAGAGTTTTCAACAGTTCCACCGTGGACAATATGGAAGTCTATAAATTTGTTAATATCAGAGCTCATACACTGAGGATGGTTTTAACCCAAAAGCTTATGCTATTTTAAAACTTGTTTTTATATTTTACTTTTTTATAACATTGATTCTATGGCGAGTCACTATAATAAATATAAAAGTATATGTTCCACATTTAGCGCTGTAGCCTGGCCAGTCACAGCGCCCCTCTCCTATTAAATTATTCTCATTGTTTGGTGCACATTGATTCAAAATAGCTTCTCTGTATGTTTTGTAAACGCGATTTAAAACTTCGAAATGATTAGAGCATATGTAAAAACTTCCGTCCTTTGGAAGATTGCCATCACGTCGTGTATGTTGAAGTAACTTCTTTCGTTGTATTTTTTTCTTATTAGATGGAATTTTATGGGAACTTATTTCAGGATTTCAGGATTATCGTTTGACCGATTTGAACACCCAACAGCAGCACAGTTAATCATTTTAATTCTCAAAAGTAATGCCATTTCATTGACGACCGGTAGAGAAATGAACTTTCTGAACGTTATAACGTCATATATTTTAACACCCAGGGCTTTAATCAATCTCGTCCCCAGGCCCATTTTTCTCTTTTTGACGATCTCGGACGGCGAGAAGAAATTTCTTCGCGCCGTCTCGGATATCATAAAAGCGAAAAATTGCCCTGGGAACGAGGTTGGGCTTTAATAAAAAACTTTGCCGTCTTGTTTCGGAGAGTGTTTTTTGAGAACTAAAGAGATCGTTTTATGGAAATCTAACAAAAAAGAAAATTTAATATTGATTTTTTCTTGTATAGTTGACTTTATAGTATTTAAAAAAACAGTTTTTACAAGTTTTATTTTTAACTTGAGTTCCCTTTTAAGTTAAACTCCTCCATAAAAATCTCCATAAAACGGACACTCCATAAAGCGAAAGAGATTTTTTGCACCAAATAATTTTTTTACTACAAAAAGCGTCTATAAAATGCAAATATAGCATATGACGACAAAAATTATTTATCAATTTTTTTTCTTTTACAGTTTCTTATTTTCCACAGTTGTTAACTTTCTTATTCATGTTTTCAAAAAAAAAAAAGGTTTTTCCAGTACCAATAAAGCCACCTACTTCACGAAATTCATTGCGACCGAATACCATCCTAAGACCCGTTGTATCTTTTTTATACCTTAAGGCGAGCGCAGCGCCGAGGAAAGGCAAAAAGGCCCGGGACGGGGTTGCCTGCAACTGTGCAATAACGTCTCATTTCTATCATTTACATTACTCGAGAAATATTCTGAATTTTGGTCAAATATCTATAAAAGCGGACATCTCTATGAAGCGGACAATTCTTTTCTTAACGATTTAGGGATATTCCGCGCTAGTATCAACATAAAACCATTTTTACTCACACTCAAATTTCAAATATAATTATTTTTGAGAGAATTTATTTTAAAAATTGCGAATTTATGGATTCAGGTTCTGACTATTTTATTAATACTCTATTATATTATTTATCTATTATATTAATACTCCAGTTCCGTCTGTCTGTCTGTGTGTCTGTCCGTCCATCCGTTTGTGACAGGCAAAGGCGATTATATTTTTTTAACAATTTTCGCCTATAAAACATCTCCTAAAACTATAATCTGTTAGTTACAAAACTTTTTGTTTACATTTTTAATTAGAACAAATCATGTGATAAAACAAATTGATTTGGTCAGCTGGGAATTTTATTGTATTCTAAGGTAAATTTTTCGTGATGGGTTTTTAATCAAGAAGGAGTGTTATTGCCTTGCAATTACTTTGTTATACATTAATTTCCCGGCAAAGTATCGGACAATTAAGTCGTTAGCCCGTGGAAAATCCACGGGTTCGCCCGGCCTTTTCATACCGAATTGCGTGCTTCTCGCTATTGGGCGACTAAGCTACCATTTTGCGTGACAGACAGACGAACGGACGTATACGGGCTTTATCATATCTATATATGTATATATACGCCCTCCGAATGAGCTACTGCGTGCGTTGTTAGCATTTTGCCGTACGTAGTTTAGCGGATTCGTTTGTTGCTCCCAGCTTTGGGTACCGCGGATCAAATTCCGCTCACTGTCAGGTAGTATGATAGCAATTCACAAAGTTGCTCTATTTCAATAACATTGTTATTGTTGTTATCTATTTCGTTTAAAACGTTTTATTTGCCTCCTTTAATGAAATTAAAGACTACGGGGAAAATATTACATATTTTACGATAATAAGAAAAATACAAAAATTCTTTTTAAAGAGTTAGCGGATAATTCAATAGGTGAATTTTTGTCAAATTTCATTATCTTCCTGCCGAAAATGCATGCAAACCAGTATCCTCAATCGGGAAAAACCAAGGTATACTCCGCAGATATATTAGATTTTTAAACCCCCTCCCGCGGTTTCACCAGCGTTTACAGCAAGTCGGTATCCTTTTTCACAATCTCATGCACTATCTCAAACTTGCCGTGCGCATTCCTGCAAGGAAATCTGTGGAACCGAGCGGAGGTGGGATGGGGTGGGGTTTCTGAAAATCAAGGTCAATTTATTTTCAATTTATTTTTTTTATTTTTGTGCATAGAAGAGCCCGGGTGCGACCGCGCTCATCGAGGAAGATTGAATAGTTTTTAAAAGATTGAATGGTGTTTGAAGGATTGAATAATTTTTAAAATGATTAAATGTTTTTAAAGCATTGTATAATTTTTAAAGCATTAAAAGGTTTGAAAAGATTGAATAGTTTTATAGATTAAACAAAAAAAATATTATTGAACATTGGTACAAAGGGGCAAAAGTAGATCCTGCAAAAAATAAGTTGTTTCCCATCAAATGAATAACTATCTTCCACTTGATTTCAGAAGCACGTAGTATTTATGATAAATTGTGGGTGGGACTTTACGCAAGCAACCGCGGCGCTTATAGAAACCTTTTTTTGTTATTTTTATGGTACTTTCCTGCTTTGTGTTAGATATTTAACTTTTGAGCCTCTTACCAAGACAATATATTGGAGTAAGTTCTTAATGCTAAATGCGGGTTGCAGAAGTAGTCAGAAAGCTGTCTAAACGGCGCACCGTCCTAAGTAAACTCATCAGAGTTTTTTTGTGATCAGTTAGACTTATATAGGTATAAGGTGCTTAACAGTACAGCAACCTTTTGTCGATCTACCAGTCAAGAATTCTGCCGATAAATTGCTTGATTTCCCCTGTTTCAGCGTCATTTTTGTCCTAGAATTGGGGGCGTGAACGTACTGTCTTATAATATGACATTCTCTTCAAAAAACTTGAGAAAGAAGTCCCTTGCGGTATATTTTTCCTCTAAGGGAACTACCAAATTTGAATCCTGCATTAATAGAAATCAGCTGGACCTTGTCATTTTCTGTATCGCTCTGCTGCCGGTCCTAAAACAACAGTGTGGTTCGTTTAATATTCAATCGTGTTTCGTTCTACTCATTTGCTATTAAAGATCATATGAAATGCTGGCGCAGTGCAAAGAGTCATTCTCTTAAAGTGAATGATTTTTCTTGAACGTTAATTTGCTAGATTTCTGGGACCGCAGGTAAGGAAGTAAGCCAGAAAAGGGTAATTTAAAGGTATTTTTTAATGAGAAACAAAAATTGGATGGAAGTTAACTTCAAAACAAACGGAAAGAAAAAAGTTTTGCTAAAAAAAATTTGGTCCCAGAAATCTCGTGTAAAACGAACAAAATAGTAAAGGTGAAAAATGTTCCGATTTGAGTTTTTTGGGACTTCGCTTAGATTTGTTTTTTTGAAGTCGCGGAACCATAAAACTATCAAAAACAACAACTTTTTTTCTGGGACCGGCAGTGGTCCCAGAAAACTTTTCGGTCCCAGAAAAGCAGCTTGTAAGTGAGAAACGGTCCCAGTAATCTACCAAATGTACATACATACATACATACATACATACATACATACATACATACATACATACATACATACATACATACATACATACATACATACATACATACATACATACATACATACATACATACATACATACATACATACATACATACATACATACATACATACATACATACATACATACATACATACATACATACATACATACATACATACATACATACATACATACATACATACATACATACATACATACATACATACATACATACATACATACATACATACATACATACATACATACATACATACATACATACATACATACATACATACATACATACATACATACATACATACATACATACATACATACATACATACATACATACATACATACATACATACATACATACATACATACATACATACATACATACATACATACATACATACATACATACATACATACATACATACATACATACATACATACATACATACATACATACATACATACATACATACATACATACATACATACATACATACATACATACATACATACATACATACATACATACATACATACATACATACATACATACATACATACATACATACATACATACATACATACATACATACATACATACATACATACATACATACATACATACATACGCACATGAATGACTTATGGGGACATCAGTGTCAGTCAGCGTTATGGGACAATTCGCGTGATTTTTTTTAATTTACTTTTTTTCTTAATTTCAATGGAAAAATTACTTTGTATCGGTGCTGTTAACGGTACGCACATGAAGAGATTCTGTTAGCAACCACAACATAGACAACTAAAAAATAATTTTTTACTTGTTTTGGGTAACAAAAATGGAAAATAAAGAAAATAAAACATTTATATCTTAATAGTAATTAGTCCAATCTATGCAAAAAAATAAATAAAAGTATTATAAGCAACTTAGAAAACAAACAAAATAGATAAAACATTTAATAAAACAGTTTTTGACCCTCCACCACCCGGCATTTTTATAGCCGTCAATACAGTTTTGGACCCACCACCACCCGGCATTTTTATAGCCGTCAATACAGTTTTGGACCCACCACCACCCGGCATTTTTATAGCCGTCAATACAGTTTTGGACCCACCACCACCCGGCATTTTTATAGCCGTCAATCCAGTTTTGGACCCACCACCACCCGGCATTTTTATAGCCGTCGATACAGTTTTGCCCCACCACCACCCGGCATTTTTTTCGCCAACGTTTATGAGTTTATTTCTCATCATTAATCTTTAAATTCATTTGCCAGTAAAATATTTTAAACTTTGGTGAATATTTTTGGTGAACTGGCATTATTCAGAAAACTACTTTTCTACCCTTTTGGAAAATGGGAATTACTTGGTAGTAGAAAATTGGCTTATAAATGTGGATCTTGCACAATCTAGCAGTTTATTGTTAATAAAATCAACCTTGATCCATTTGCCAGTGAAATAATAATTTTTTTTACAGAACTGGCATTATTTACCAGAAAACTACCTTTTTACCCTTTTGGTAAATGGGAATTAATTAGGTAGTAAAAAATCAAATCATTTATGGATCTTGCACAATCTAGCAGTTATTGGTAATAAAAGAAGCATTAGATCCATCTGTCAGTAAAAACTTTTAAATTTTGGTCAACTGGCATAATTTAACAGAAAACTACCTTTTTACCCTTTTGGAAAATGGGAATTTATAGGTAGTTAAAAAAAATTAGACCTTACAATCGGGCGAATGTTATTGAATTCAAATAAGAGACATTAAATTTGGTCAACTGGCATTAATTACCAGAAAACTACCTTTTTACCCTTTTGGAAAATGGGAATTTATAGGTAGTTAAAAAAATTAGATCTTTACAATCCGGCAATGTTATTGAAATCAGATACTAAATTTGGTCAACTGGCATTATTTACCAGAAAACTACCTTTTTACCCTTTTGGAAAATGGGAATTTATAGGTAGTTAAAAAAAGTTAGTCACAAGTAGAGTAAAAGCAGCAAAAACATCCCTGGGTAATGTTGCATATAGCATCATGGATATCATCATCACAGAACCTATCCAACTCCTCTAACAACCTTAAATATTCTATTTGTGAACATGAACTATTGCATGTTTGATTGGATAAATCTATCAATCTTTTTTCTTCCTGTAACCTTGCTTTTATTTGTGGATGTCAATTTATATATTCAAGTCGACTAAATGGAATGGGAGAGGCTAAACACCAATCAACATCTTCCGAACAACGAGAGAAAGCTGTGTATGTCATTCCTAAATTTAAGGCTTCCATCTTCACATCATCACTCAGTTTAATAACAGCTTTGGTGCATGTTTGTCCATTACCAACGGTCATACCTTGTGATTTAGCAATCGTAATGGCATATCCTGGTATCAGTGGAAAGCCACTCCTGGAGCAACAATTGTCATCACATCTGCCTTCGTTAACAGGTACTGGTACGCAAGTTGGATGCGAGTGTAGCCAAACAGGCCCCTTGTATTTTGGAAAATCAACAACTATAATTTCTGGAAATTGAGGAGGTCTTGAGCCTTCACTATAAACAATAGCAACTACAGTACCCATTGCTCCATTATTTAATCCTAAACCAGTTAAACCTATCTGATTTTTTGTAAGTATAACTCTACACCCAACAGCAATTATACATTTAGCTGGTATTTGACCAATTTGCTTGTCCTGACTATGATGTCTTCCTCGACCAGTGGAAGGTATAACTGCAATGGGGACACCTAGTTGTGAAAGAACACTGTTATTATGTTTGTGAGCTTCTTTCCATGTCTCTGTCAGCCAAATTGCATTTTCGCTTGAGAAAAAAGATTTCTCACTACTTGGTAGAGAATCAAAAGTTCTACTGTTAATATCTTGCCAGTCTAATTGTGTTATTTGCCCTGTTCTGATGCGATTTAATCTCTCTAGCAATTTAATTTGATCTGGTTTTTGTCTCATCACTTGATCTAAAACCACCACTTGGTTAAAAGATCTATAAATAGCATAACCTGCATGTACTGCTGGAGAGGAGCTTGGCAAAGGAGATTTATGAAGGTCAGTTTCCCCTATTGCTCCCAGTTGAAATAAATCACCAAATAAGGTTAAGGATGGAATACACCCAAAGCTATTTTGTACTTGCTTGGCATGATCTACTTTCGCTGTAACTTCATTAAATCTCTGACTACACCATGCAGTAAGATTTTGACCAATAATTCCTCGTTCATCCACATTAACACACATTAAAGAAAGATTATTATCATCATCGCATACATTTTTAACTAATTTTCGAAATTGTAAATCAGACAACGGATAATCATGCAATGCAGCTGAACTAAGTGATTTGTTTTTTTTAGAAGGTGGAGGTGTTACAGAGTGAATAGTATGACCATCTGGGAGCAGTACAGCTGCAGCACCTGTGGGAGCCAAGTTTAAAACTGACCTGTTTGATTTAAATACTCTGCGTACTAACCTTTTTTTTTTATTATTTGACTTTTTCCTGTACCAGCAATTCCCTGAACAATGACTCGCAGAGGAACAGTTTTAAAATTTGTATTACTAGCAACCGATAGTAAGTGTTTAATGTGAAAAAAAACCACTTGCATTTGTTTATCATTCACCAACCTTACATTTACATCAGGAAGATTGCATTGAGAATTGTGTTCCATTTCTCTTTTTTCAGAAGTCTTTAACATGTTCTTCACCCAGTTTTTAGCTTCCTCAATATCCACTGAATGGGGTAAATTTTGTATGCCTTGCTCATGCCAGTTATACAAAGTACCTCCATCTGGCAGAACTACATCATCAATTTCCGGGTTAATTGCATGGGCTCTTTTTTCTCTTAAAATGTCACGAAGTAATGCATAACCCAAATATTCAGTTTGTGACTGCTGCGATGACATTGACTGCGATTGACTTTGGGATAATTCTAAATCTTCCAATACCTGTAGCTTTCGAATATTTTTATACTTTTCTTTCTTTAATGTCTTTTCGTCATAATGTGCCTTAGCCAATTTCATAACTTCTAATAAAGCTTCGGGGCATTCTTCAGAATCTAAGAACTCTGCAAAAGCATCTGTAAAGTTGTTATGGCCATTAAGTAAGTCGTTTGTGTTTCTCCATGTACCTTTTGAAAATATCATTAATTGGGCTTTTGCATAGTCCTCCTCAACCGGCCAATTCGGATATATAGGTAATCCAGTAAAAACAGGAACATGGTCTTGTCCACAGCTTGTACTTTTAGCACAATCACAAATCTTTGCCCAATCAAAAAGGGTAATTGCAGGGAGATTTTGACGCCTGTCATCTCCACAAAATTTGTCCAAAGGTGTGGAATTTGTGACAGTACCACTACAATCATTCTGCATTTTTAAAGTTCTATAACCACTCAATCCAATTCTTTTGAATTTTCTAGAGCAATGGTATAATTTTGATCTAGTGTTGATGAAATCAGCAGCAGATCCTGGTGTATCAACCATGCCAACAGTTTTTAACAATAGTCTTTGAGCTATACTTCGGACAGATGCATTACTGGCAGATGTATTCAATAAATTACTATAAATATTTATTAAATCACTGGTTGTGGCAGCTCCTTTACAAGCATACCCTGCTACATATTTAAGAAGAGAAACAAAATCTTGCTCTATAATTGGCTGGGTGTCACAATTTGCTAACCAACTCATGGGCCTACACTTTGCTTGTTGTATAAATCTGGGATGATCAGTTGGTCCTTCATAACGTGGATGTGCACCATCAGTAATTACTGGTTGATATGGATGAATGTTCTTTCCGGAAGTTGTTTGTGTTTCTTCATTAAATTCTCCAAAATGAAATCTACAATATTTGACAACCTTTTTACTTTTAGTGCCATCTGGACTATTAACCGTAATGGTTTTTCTACGCCAACAGAACAAACTACACCGATGTAACAAAATTTTGTTTACAAGATTGATGTGGAAGTCTTTTAATTCTTGAGTTGTATTTAGGTCAGCCAATGCCTTATTAAGGATGGTTCCATCAACAGGTAATGCACTACCTTCTGGTTTAGCCCATAATGATTTGTTTGGTAAACATTTTTTTCTTCATTGGCAGTTCCACCAGTTTCTATTCCGTCAGCTGGATGCAATGATATAAATTTTGGGGAAAATACTTCATCCGTGTTTTTTAAGTCTGTTTGTAACCATTCAGAAAGCTGGGTTTCTCTACTTATTCCGTCCTCATGATTCGTCATTATAGATTATACAATATTATGATGCTTTGGAGAAAAGAAAATATCATGGCTGTGAATTTGACCGCCAGATATTGCAAATTCTATTCTACCCCAGAAATCGGAATATTGAAACAGTTCTTTGAGCACTGTATTAGAGAAATTAGCATGTCTGGCACTGAAATATTTTGTGACAATGTGAAGGTTATTATGAATCAATTTATGTTTAAAATGTGAATCCGAATAAAATTTATTTGTCACCTCCTTGATATCGGTCTGGGTCACTGTTGCATAGTACTCTATCAATAATTTGTGAAGTGGTTTCCAATGATGTTCAGCACAGCTACTAGTGTCAAAATAAGTAGGTAAAACATGAAACTCCTTCAACATAAAAAAACATAGCGCATCTAATTCCTTTTTACGTTCTCTCCAATATGTATCAGTGTTTGGCAGGTTTGCAGACATACTGATAATCTTTCTTGGAACACTTTCATCCTGTTCTTCAAAGTTTTTTTGTAATTCCTGAACTGTTAAATGTGCATCATTGAGTTGCTGAGCAACAACAAAACTACCTTGATTAAGTGCTTTTTTACGCAATCCAAGATTTAACAAGTGAAACTTTAAAAATGGGTGCTGTGTAACCCTGTTATCACCTGTAAAATAAATATGTTCAACCCAATCAAAATAGTCTAGTGGGTGTAATTGCTTAATTGTGATATCACAAGTTCCATTTACAAATATGTGAGGGTAGGCCATTGTAAAAAAACCAGGTGTACTTAGCTCTCTAATAGGAGTATCTTGTTTGTTTTGGTTTAAGAAAGTGGAAGCAACATTTCCTTGCTCAATAACTTGCTCTAGCATATCTTGATCATCACCTAAAAACTTCTTTAACATATGTTTAATTTTATCATCAAAATCTTGTGGTGCTAATGGAGTAACAATTCCAGACCATGATGCTTTATCAGGGTCTAAATGATCAAACTGGTTTTCAGCAGGACCTTTATCTTGTTCATCTGTGTTTTTTTCAGAAAGATGTACTGTTGGAATTCCCTCTATCTCACTCCTTTTTATTGGTAAAATATTTAATCGACCCTGCTCAATTATGACATCACTATAGTACGGATTGGGAGTCACTAAAAAGTACTTTCCATTTAATTTAATTCCTGAGCAATGATCTGGACCTTTATACTTAGTATAGCCTAAAACCTGTGATTCTACACCATATGTTGGATAGCCAAACACAAGTCCTTTTAATGCTGTTTCAATTGATGTACGTGACACAAAGTATTGTTTACTAGAAGTTTTCTTTCTCTTCAACAATAATATGCTGATTTCTGATGGTAATAAAGGAAGTGAAGTTGCGATCTTCATATTGTGTGGTATAGCAACAGCATGACCTTTTGATGCTAACATACCATATTTTAATGAGTGAACATACATTGCTACCTGAATCTTTCGAATCATTAAAGTTTTCATGAAAGTTAACGACTTTAAAAAAAATGGAACGTCTGCAAAATGCATGTTATTATGGTATATAGAATCTAAACAATGAAGGTGCGGCATGTCTGAATTTATACCAGAAATTTTAGCAGCAAAATTAGATTCTCCTTTTCTCCTTTGTGTAAGAAATTCACTGTGACAACGAGTACATCTATTATCTGAAAAGATTTTCCAATTTGAAATTAAGCGTCTGGTTCTGCTTTTAAGCAAATTAGATGGCTCAGTTTCATGGAAAACAGGTCTAGTTTCCTTACACGTTTCACATGTCTTTATGATATGCAAATATTCACCTTCCTGAAATCTGGTTATCATGTCATAAACATTTTGATTGCCACTAATATCTCCACTGATTTTTTCATTAGTCTTCTTACCTTGAGTTTCAATATCTTTTTTTAATTTTCTTCTCCTAGCCCTTCTTTTTGGCTTATCTTCTGTAGGGGATGGCGGCTTGTAGTGTACACCAGTATCTTCACAATCACGTTTTAATTCTTCCTCTGCTTTATTTGAAGTAAAAATATTCTTATCTTCTAAACCATTTTCTGATGTACTGGAACTTACTGTGATCTTTTTAGAAGCATTCTTAATATCCATTTTTAACTTTTTTCTTCTAACTTTTCTCTCTTCCTTGTTTTCTACAGAAGATGGCTGCTTGTAAATTACACTATTTATTTCACATTCATGCCTTAGTTTTTCTTCAGCTTTATTTAATGCAGAAATATTACTTTGTCCCAACATTTTGAAATATTTTTTCTCTTGTTCGCCTGAATTCATATTTGATTTTACAGGTTTTTCTGTACCAGACTCGGTTTTACTTTCTAATGGAACTGAAGAAGTAACCTCAAAGTGAATTCCATGTTCATTAGCTTCTACTTGTTTAAACGGTGCATGGAAATTAACAGGATTTATTTTCATATTTGCATCTATTTGTTTAGCAAATTTTTCAGAATTGATTTTATTTTCAAAAAATTTTGTGAAAATTCTGTCTAGTCTTACACTTTTAGATTCACGCTGGCCAGGATTACCAGAAACAACCCTGCAGCTAGATTTAGGCATAGGTGGCAAATTGGAAGAGATCACATCAGCATATGTTCGTTTATTGTTAGGTTGAATAACTTTGCAACCTCTGGTTTCCCAAGGCACTTCATTGCAAAAAAATAAAGATTGAAAATGCTCATTTTCATGACCCAACAAAATATATTGACCAGTGTACGTATTTAAATTAGCTGTCATCAGAGAAGAAAGTGATGGCCAAAAAATGCTATAAGGATACTCGGGTGTACTGTCCGCTTTTGTTACAATAATCACTGTATTAAGCATGATGGCAGTTGCATGGATCAAAAGTTTAGTTGCATGTACCCCTAAAGAAAATTGATGAGTAATTGATTCATCTAAATTCTCATTAACATACGTTTGTTCCCAGGTTAAAACAATATTATCATAACGATGTTGAAAAACAAAACTTGCAACTGCTACTCTCAAGTCTTTATGAGTTCCAACAAAACTTTTGTCAACATTTTTATTGATGATTTCATGAACAGCGTGATAAAAACAGTTTCCATCACCAACTGTTGGTTTTTCACAGTATACATCCAGTCCAATTGACCGTGCCTTGAAAACAATTCTTTGTGCAGCATCGTGACTTGCAAAATTTAATGGATTTATAATTGACATTGACATTGTTGTACCTAATTATTTTGTTAAACAAAATATATATATATATATATATTTATAGGGATTTAGCGTAAATCAAAGTACTTTAAAAATATTATTTGTTATTTCGGAATTTATACAGTAGGTTGTGTTGTTTCGAAATTTATACAGCAGGCCAATCTTCTCCAACTTGAAATAATAAAAAACAGAAAAATTATTTTTATTAAAAATTTTAGTGTTCTTTTAATAAATTTTTCTGCAGGCTTATTTTTTGTGCTATTATTAAGACCTAAAAACAATACACCCAATACGGCTTTAGACATGTGTGTAGGCATGCGAGTGACAAAATTGAATAAACCGTTAATGAACACTCCTATTACAAGAAAGGCATGTTTAACCTACACAAAACAGAGTTAGATAGCTACCTTTCTAATTTGCATGCACCTTTCTCTGACACCACCATGATCTGGAGAAAAGAATACTATACAGATAATACCAATAAAACTGATTATTGCGAAGCAATTGAGCTTTGCGAGCGAAGCGAGCGAAGCGAAATTGTGTAGCACGTTTGCTACACGCGAGGTATACCAAGAGAATTATTGAGATTCTCAAAATTTCTATAGAAAAAAAATCATATAAAATCAGCGTAAAGAAATAGGACCGATATTTTTGCACATAAAGCTAGGGTATTTTTTTTTCTAATAAAACAAATAAGTTTGGACCGAGGGGTGGAAGAATAAGTTTAGTAAAAAATGCAATAAGTACGGCTCGTACCCCCCCACCCCCGGATTTAATCCCCCCCCCCCCCGTCTCTTGGTTCGGATTATACGTCCGCCGAACTTGAACACGCAGAGAGGATTATGCTGTGAAGAAGAAACGGTAGTCGGCATTTTAAACACCAAAATTTTACAGACCTAATATATGCCTTATTGCTTCGTAGGTTAACTAATTATAACACAAATATTTTATCAATCATTTTTAACTTTTGCGTTTTATACTACTATAGTTCTATTTTAGCTAAATATATTAGTGTATTAAAGGTAGTTTTTTTTTATTTTAGGATAGCTTATCTCCAGTCCTGTTTCTTATCGAATTTGTCGTGTATTTTTAACTTTTCCCGCTTTTTTGTACCGCCGCTTTTCTCTTGAAATTTCAATTGGAAAGCTCTTACTTTTTTCTAAAGGAAGATTAAAGTAAATTTGACCATTATTACGCGTCAAGTTGTTTTATTTGGTCGTTTTTAAGAAGATTAAAGAAAAAGAAATAATCAGTTTTATTGGTATTATCTGTATAGTATCCTTTTCTCCAGATCATAAAAACGACCAAATAAAACAACTTGACGCGTAATAATAGTCAAATTTACTTTAATCTTCCTTCAGAAAAAAGTAAGAGCTTTCCAATTGAAATTTCAAGAGAAAAGCGGCGGTACAAAAAAGCGGGAAAAGTTAAAAATACACGACAAATTCGATAAGAAACAGGACTGGAGATGAGCTATCCTAAAAGAAAAAAACTACCTTTAATACACTAATATATTTAGCTAAAATAGAACTATAGTAGTATAAAACGCAAAAGTTAAAAATGATTGATAAAATATTTGTGTTATAATTAGTTAACCTACGAAGCAATAAGGCATATATTAGGTCTGTAAAATTTTGGTGTTTAAAATGCCGACTACCGTTTTTTCTTCACAGCATAATCCTCTCTGCGTGTTCAAGTTCGGCGGACGTATAATCCGAACCAAAAGACGGGGGGGGTCAAAATCCGGGGGTGGGGGGGGTACGAGCCGTACTTATTGCATTTTTTACTAAACTTATACTTCAACCCCTCGGTCCAAACTTATTTGTTTTATTAGAAAAAAAAATACCCTAGCTTTATGTGCAAAAATATCGGTCCTATTTCTTTACGCTGATTTTATATGAATTTTTTTCTATCGAAATTTTGAGAATCTCAATAATTCTCTTGGTATACACCTCGCGTGTAGCAAACGTGCTCCACAATTTCGCTTCGCTCGCTTCGCTCGCAAAGCTCAATTGCTTCGCAATAATTTTCTTGGGTGCTCTTCTTAGACAAATCTGATAGAGTTAACATAAAAACTTTACTGTATTATACTTGTTGAGTTTGTGAATTAAGGTACTGTAAGGGGGCAATAGATTTTTTATACAGAAAACTATGTATTTTAATGAAATGATAATCAATAGGCATTTTTGGGGGGAGGGGGGAGGGGGGAGGGGGTGATTTGTTTAAAATCTAAGAGAATTGTAGATGAACAAACCGCTCACGATTTGTTTCAAGTCACATCTTGGGTCAATGCAATATAATGTTTAGCCAGGTAAGCTGGGCAGCTCTCCCTTCGATATGTTTAGTACTTGATCGATTTACCACAATAACTTATAACCTATAAGTTATATGACCTAAGAAAGTTAAGAAATTTTCAAATAAAATAAACAGCCTTACATGTTCAAGAAATGATACACCTACAATACTAATATGAATCTGAACAGACAAACTAAAACAATAAACAATTTGTGATTACTGAGTACACTGGGTTGAGCCAAAACATGTGTATTAAAATTATTATGTATATTAAATGGAAAGGTTAAAGTATATTAGCAGGGGAGTGTGACAATAATAACAATACATAGCTGGGCAGCACATCATCTCTGAGTACATGCTAGCTATACCATTCAACCTATAATATCTGGCTATGAAAAGCTGGGTAACTTTTTTAGGAAAATGATTATAACCTATATATATACGTATATATAATATATATAAATTATAATTATATAAGTTATATGAAGTTTTAGTAAACTAAGTAAACATTTTATAACTTACAGTATAGAATATATAAATTTTTTGTAGGAGTAAGAAACAAGACGTTTGTTGGAAAGCTAGCTATAGCTAGCCAACATTGCCGTAAATACATACTTAATGTCAATAAATATTCATAATTTTTGTCACACTACCACTACTAATATCCTCAATATACTTTTATTCACTATGATCCTTTCAATATGGCAGTTGAAAATTATAAAACCAATAGTTGTTGATAACTAAGGTCAGGACAGCTAGTAAACAACTTGGCGTCCTGAACTTTATCTAAACTGTTTTTATTGGCTTGGTGTTGTTTAACATTTCGATTATAGCTTGCAGTTGCTTGTTATTTTGTGATCCGCTATAGTTTACCTGTAGTGTATCAAATGTTTTAAGTTTGTGTCAGCTATTTTTTTAAGTGAAGTCGAAGTAGTAAGAGGAACCATTTTCTCAGTTTGTGACATCTGTGGGGAAATAACACAAAAAATAAAAAAACATGGCAGCCATATTTACACCAACCAATCAGATTAGATTAACAAATGTTGCTATAGTACGCATGAAGAAAAGTGGAAAAAGATTTGAAGTTGCTTGTTATAAAAACAAAGTTATGTCATGGAGGAAGGGAGCGTAAGTTTTAACACAATATATATTATAAAAATAATAAAGATGTGTTTGTTAATTAAGGTGTATATATCGAAAATAATTATTCTTGGGTTATTATGCTTATTCCGGGTTACCATGCCTGGAATTTTATGATCATTCTAAACAAAAAAGTCCAACATATATATTTGATGTTTTCTGAAGAAATGACCACGCAAATGAACTGCAGTGAAAATGTTTCACTGCGGTTAAATATTATGGTCAAATTATTATTAAATTTAAAAACTTAAATTTACAATAAATCCTGTTCTACACTTGGTATTCAAAAGTTCCTATCCTATATAATCTTTGCTGATAAATTCAAATATGTCCAAGAAAATAAGCTAAATAAGAACCTGTGAGTATTATATAAATTAAAGTTTCACAATCTGTGTAGGGATCGTTCACAAATTTCGTCCCATTAACAAGACAATTTGAGACAAAAAAAGTTAAAATAAATTCATTTGAATGTGCAGAATATCTAATCACAAACTGTTTAGTCAAAGGTGCAAAGGCTGAATATCTTTCCTAATCTAAAAAGATATAACCATATAACCATAACACAGGTTCATGGATCATACACCTCCCCATGCACTGTAGGAGATGAAGTTTCAGTGTTCGTAGTCTACTTATTTAGTAAATCCTGGTTTATTGTGAATTCGTAGTTGTGGTAGTGCTCTCGGAACCTTAGATAGAGGTTGATATTGATACACAACAGCACAAACCATACTAAGTTATTGGATGTGGACAGGCGCTTGGGTACTTCCCAAAAGTTTCTGATAGTTGGGCTTGTTTTCCGTTTTAGTATAAGGAAAACCAGATTGAATGGTAACAATTAATGCTCAGTGATTATAGCATAAATGTGGCGTAACTGTTCCATGGAATTTAGTGTGGCTATTGGATTCCAAGAAAATGAATCAGCAACTCGGTTCCATTTTCCTGGATTATGCTGTATTAAAAAATTGTATGTAAAGGTGTTTCAGACAACGAATCATACACAGAGGTGAGAATTTAACATCAACGTGGTATAGAAAAGCTAGTGACACAGGATTAACAATGAACTTCCATTCGCTAGCTCCCATAAAGTATAAACGTTCCGTAGTAACCGGTCTGGTGTATAGGATTCATTACGCATGTAGTACCTGGGAAATTTTCATCAAAGTCTCTTGGACTCAAAATCTCTCCTTGAGAATAACCAGTACCCTCCATCGTTTTACGGAGAAATTATCGAGAAGACCCTGGAAAAGATATACCGACAGAAACCACCTACGGTAGAAGAAAGTAACGACGATGAAGCAGAGAGAAAACTTGTTTTTCTTTAATATCGAGGGAATGTAACGTAGAAATTTGAACGCTTGTTAAAACGCATCAATGCACCATGCAAAATTGACTCTACAATTAGGAAAATAAAATCAGTTCTACCATCATTGAAAGCACCTGTGGCGAAGCCTATGCAAAGCGGTTTAGTGTACAAAATAACGTGTTCACGATGTCTATCGTGTTATGTGGGGCAGACTACCCGACATCTTCTAACCCGTATCAAAGAGCATAAATATACTGCTGTGGGACGTCATTTCGAGACATGTAATGTGGAGCTATCAATCAATCATGCAGAAATAATGGCAAAATCCATTAAGTCGGAATATCATTTAATGACACTGGAGGCACTTTTCATTTGGGAAAAAAAGCCTAAAATAAACACAAAGGACAAGTTTAAAAGCCGTGAATTAGTAATAAAAGTTTAATTATGACTTATCCCTCATGGGAGTTTTAATCATTTAATACCTTTTAACTTGTGTATAGTGTATGTAGGTATATGTTGATATGTGATGTGAATACTTTTTATTTAGCAGTTTTACTGTTTATATACTTTTACTTATAGCCTGTGATGAAGTAATACTTCGAAATATATTGCTAAAATAAACATATTACATTGTTGTCTTGCATACTAGACAAAAATTGCACAATGTTTTTACCAAATAAAGGTGTTTTCTTTGAGTTTGGTAATCCTTGGCTTATCAATGGTGTCCAGCTGTCAGTCAGATAGGATTCCCAGAAGTGGTTTTTGATCAGTGACCACAATAAGGGATTTCCACCCAAGGACAAAAAGCTTAGCGTGTTTTAGGCTCTGTGCGATTGCTAAACTTTCGCCTTTGGTTGATGAACAATTGGCTTCAGCTCCTTTTTGTAAACCGTGATCAAGCAGATACAATTTTCCAGCCCTCACAACAGCAGGTGAAGGCCTTGTCATGTGGACAATTTAAATGTTTCTAGAGCTACCCCTGCTGCTTTTGCTCAATTGGTTTTGAGACAGATGATTTTATTGACATCAAAGCTCTTAATGTCATCTGATACTAGGTTAAGTAGGACATTTTTCGATTTGCAAAATACATCATTCAGTTGAGCATCCCTGTAAAAAGAAGAATTTGATTTTACCAGCTCTCGGAATAGTTGCATTGTGCTAGATGTGGAGTAGGCCCAGGCAACTTGATTTACTAGCCCAAACCAGGCTCTGACGTCTGTCAGATTTTTGGGGGTTGGAAAACCTTTGATTGCTGGTAGAATGTGAGTAGATGGGGTTATACTCTCAGGTGTTATTGTTAATCCTGCAAAGTCAACAATATCCTGACAAAACTGAAACTTAATTCTGTTGAAGATGATGCCTTTGCTATAGCATAATGTTAGATAGTCCCAAGTATGGTATAAGGATGACTCTACGACTGTATCAAATAACAAAATCAATAACACCCCATTCAGTAATGAATGTGCTGAGCATCTTGCTGTAATCATCTAAGTTTGGGTAAGTTCTGCAAGTTGTTGTTACAAGGTTTTCTTGTACTGCACACAGCAATAGATTCAGCACTTTCCAGATTCCTTTGCATTGGGTATGGACATGATGGTTGAGAATGTTGGTTTTCCAGACATGCTTATCAGTTGAAATATATTTTGTTAACTCATGTGCAAATATAATGAGTGGCACTGTCTTGTGATTGAGATATTGAAATGCAAGGTAATCCAGCCTTGGCAGTTCACCTGGATCCACCAACAACAGTGACCGTTTTGTCACACGTAATGAGATTGCTGGAATGTATGTCTAGTGCATTGAGTACAGATAGATAGATAGATGTGCATATTTTACATGGCTAGCCTCACAAATATCGAGGGATATACCCTGTCTATTATTTCCAGGAGGGGCCATGGCGTAGATGGAGAGTCCTAGAGTATTTAATGCTCATTTTGAGCTACGCAGACCCAATTAGAGCCCGCGCTCTACTAGACAACTCCCGGCAACATCCAACGGCCCACACATTGTGCCATCTTCCCAATTTCCCTCACATGGCTTGGGTTAACCCGGGGCTATGGTAACATTCACTCGCCCATGTTGAATCGCCGTCAAGAGGAATCGAACCCCGTTCTCCCGCACAGAGTACGAGAGCTATAACCACTAATCTACGGCGCCACAGATGGTCCAGCTAAATGAATGCTTGCTCCACTATCAGGTAATATGGAAAGCATGAAAGAGTGTAAGTGTCACCAAATCACAAATTGTTCAGGTAAAGGCACAAAGGCTGAATATATTTCCTAATCTAGACACAAGATAACAATAAAAACATAACACAAGTTTTTGGATCATACAAAATTTGTTTTCTTTTGTTCTCATTTTAAAAATGAGACAATATACAAATGAGACAATTTGTCTCTGGAAAAAGAAAAAAAATAAGTATTTTGGGATGAAATAAGACGACACAAAGCAAATTAAGACACTTTAAGACGATAAAGTTTCTTTTAAAAGCCAAGATTATCCCAAAGCCAGTCTTAAAAGTGGTTTTAATGATGTATATACTCAGATATTTCAGATAAAACTATCTCGATTTGTTATTTATCAACGTTTCTTTGTCAAACAATGAAAATGAGGAATACAAGAATTTATACGATATGGCAACTTTTTATTTTCATCTTGTAAAGGTTTCAGCACCAAACAAAATGATAAAATAACAAAAAATGACTATGGATATACTGAAATATAGATCTACTAAACTGAAATTGTCCCATTATAAATTTTAATAACTTTTGTTATTGTTAGTTCTTTCAAACAATGACTAGCTTGTTACTTTGCGTACCATAAATGAGAACATATCATATCTCATTTATGGTACGCAAAGTTCTGTTCAAAAATTATTTTCGAAGCTTTGACTCAAACTTACTAATAGCAGAGACAAATTGAAAGAACTTAGAGACGAATTAAGAAAATCCAGAGATGAAATGACAAATTTATTATAAGGTATAATAAGACGAATTGCAACTAGAAGGAGACAATTTGAGACAAATTAAGAGGGAATTATGATTGCAAAAAATCGTCTGGTATTAAAGTGTTAAGAAGAAAATTTATGAGACGGTTTATAATGAGAGGAATTGGGATGGAATTTCTGCATGTTTTCATACACAGTAAAAAGCTTAAGAAAAAAAGTAAACAAGATGAGGAAACATTTAGTAAGATTTTGAAAAATGCATTATATATTAAAGTAAACTCTCAGTCTCATCTTTTTAGCATTGTTATTTTTCTTTCATGTGAAGCTTTGCATGCAAAGTGACTTCGGTAAAATACATGGTGTTCAAAGTTTATAGCAATATGCTTGGTCAGAGCTTTCTGCAGGGAGTCTGCTAAATTACGTGCCTTGCGTGCCCACATGCTTATGTGCTTTACGTGCCTCAGTTTTTTACGTGCCTGCATGTAGTTTTTTACGTGGCTATATGTGCCTTAATTTTTGCGTGCCTACGTACCTTAATTTTTTTGTTGGATGCTCCTCGTTGTTCAAGGAATTCATGTAATATGCGATAGTCAACTCTGAATTAATAGAAAATGACGTGTTTTTTATTGTTGTTGGTATCTCAATGGTAACTTCACAATCATTTTGAAAGCCTTGAATAAAAAGTTTTCAACGCCTACATTTTAAAAGGGGTCTTTCACAAAATTTATTCCCTTGATTTTGCGATTATTTCGAGTCGTGAAGGTTTCTCCTATGACAGTTTGGTCCTTAAAATTATTTATACTTTATCAATTCATCCTTTTATCAATTCTTTTGCAGAAATAATAAAATATAATAGATACTGCGCAGCAAGATATACACAATTTACAAAAATATTACCTTAGTAAAATATAATAAATTAAAATATATAGTTTATTTAAAAAATCTTCCTGATAAATCTAAATGGTTACAATTTTTTAGATTGAACGAATAAAGTGCAGGGTTTCCACCCTTTTTCAAAAACTATAAATACACAAATCATTTAAACTACACCAGACGTATTATGTAGAAACAAGGTTTTTAAATTGAAGCCAAAATTGTCTAAAGCAAATGTCAAAATATTTTGAATCTAGGCGTTTACCTTGAATTTTACGGGTTTATTTATATATGTTTTATGAAATCCCAATTACTGCAAAAACGCTAGGGCACGTAATAATAAGACATGAAGGCACGTAGGCACGTACAAAAACTAAGGCATGTGTAAAACGAAGGCACATACTTATATAGGCACACAAAAGCATGTAGGCACGTGGGCACACAAGGCACGTAATTTAGCAAACTCTTCTGCCGGAGTGAAGAATGACTGGAAAAGTTGTTTTTGACTTTTTTATAGAAAGCTTGCTTTTTAGGCTTGCTATACAACGTAAATACAAGCATAGATGCAGTTGGAATCATTTTTTAAATTTATATGACAATTATTTTTGGAATAATTAAGATATTTTTACCTTTGAAAATCCTTGTTATTGAAAGTGGTAACTAAATGGTAAAAATGTTTACGATTTTATTTTTTTGTTTTCATTTTTTTACAGTGAGAAAGATCTTGATGAGGTTGTCCAAACAGAACAAATTTTCACAAATGTATCTAAGGGACAACTTGCAAAGAAAGAAGACTTGATAAAAGCCTTTGGTACAGATGACACAAAGCAGTGTTGTGTGCAGGTATTATACTGGCTATCCTAGCATTGTTATCAGATAAAATCAAGTCAATTATTGGTGGACTTTTGATGTTTATTATTTTTGTTTGCTTATTTTGTCAGTCTAAAACATTTTAGGAAGAATTGCATTAGTATGAATATTAGTTTTCTTTTCTGAAACAATCTAAAAGACATTTTTAAATATTGGACTGGCATAATGTTTAAGTTTTTGCCTTAAAATAAGCTACTAATAAGATTGCTATTTATGTTGTTTTATTTTTCTCAAAAATTTAAAAATATATTGCACATATTTTATGTTTGCTTAATGTAACTATAAAGAGTGCTTAATAATGCGTGTGCAAAATTTTGATGTTCATTTGAAATGATCTGTCTGATTAGAAAAATCTAATGAATGGAAATAGTGCTCAAGTTAAAAATCAACATTAGTGTTATAGTGATCTTTATTTTTTAATGTCTTGCCTATCATACTTACAAATAATTAATATAATTATATTGTTATTATCGATCATATGACCAATAATGACAATTATTTTTTTATTTTCCAAGTGGGGAATTGGCGTATTTTATGAATTATAAATAATAGAAATGAATTCACCACTTATCCAAAAACCAATCCACTGTTTACATAAGATTCTTCGAAGGCGTTCAAATACATGATGGTTGTTTTATATTGAAATGTGAGCAAAGAATGCAATTTTATGTGGTTGAGGTTATCACTATATAAATCTTATAAGTGTATATTATACTATTACTACTGTACAAAATATCAGACCATGTTAAATGTATGCAACCCGAAGGTTAACTTTTCTATGGTAATGATAAGCATTATTAAAATGGATTAGTTCTTTATATGGAATTTACTTTTAGATATTGACGAAAGGTGAGCTACAAGTTTCAGATAAGGAGCGTTCTCAGCAGTTTGAGTCCATGTTTCGAGACATAGCCACCATTGTTTCAGAAAAATGTGTCAATCCGGACACAAAACGACCCTACCCTGTGGGTGTAATCGAAAGCGCTATGAAGGAAATACATTATTCTGTGAAACCTACAAAAGGAACAAAACAACAGGTCTATCTTGATATTTCTTATTATTTTCTGTTATACTGCCAAACTTTCTCCATTACAAACTTGCTTCGTTGCTTTGGTGTGTTGTTACTGATCAGCGATTTCCGAAACGTTTCTATGGAATAAAAAAGACTTTTGATATTGCCATGGTATAATAGTAAGTAATGGTAAAACATTGAAAATGAATAATTGGAGGCGGGGTGGGGTGGAAATGGGAAGCTTGGAAATTCCAAAAGAAAAAGCCTTAATGGTTTCTTTATTCAGTTAAATGACATCATTACTATGCAAAATTGTTCTTGCTTCATTTCTTCACACTACCTGCATTCAGATATGCTGTTTCAATTTGATTACAGGAACAATTTAACGAGTGAGTGAGTTAAATACTCCTCTCATCTTAATAAATCAGTAAGTGGGGCTTGAAGAAGTGAAGTGCAGAAATTAACAATCAGGGTGGATGACGATTATTTGTGAATTACTTATTAGATGAAGTTTTTATTTTTTTTTGCTGGAATTTTAAACTTTGTGAATTTCCAACGTAAATGGCAAAAGGTTGTCTTCTCAGGAAAGTAATTTTCGCGAATGTAAAATTTTGGGCGAAATATACCGAGATTTTGAAGTCGACAATTGCGAATGGATAAGCTTGATTTGTCATGAGCTAAACTAAATGGAAATTTATGTTTTAAAAGGGGTAGAGAGATGAGAGACAGAAGATTACCAGTGAACTTTTTTTTCTCGTGATAATTACTTTTCTCACTGCTTACCATTACCATGATTTTTTAGGCGTTAGAAGTAATTAAACAGCTTAAAGAGGCGATGCAGATCGAAAAAGCTCAGATGAGAATAAAAATCTTACTGCCCAAGGAATGTGCGAAAAGAGCTAGGGAAAAGCTACTGCCGTCCATTAGCCATATAGAATCTGAAGACTGGGATTGTGGCCAACTCGAAATGGTAAGTACATTAATGCCTAAAATAATCTGCGTAGGTTTAATTGTCAAAAAGACAAGTTCGTTATGATAACAATTTATGCATCTGTGAATACTATGATGCGTGGTTTTTTTCAGATCAAACGTAAAGTTTTCCGCCGTGATTTTCAGTTACTCGAACTAAAAATTACTGAATAGGAAAAATCAGAGACTTTCACCTTTTTGTTTGCCTGGTGGCTGTTTTTACCCTAAATTTTTCATTTGTATTTCCAATGCGCATAACCTAACCCTCTCGCCTCATTTGATTATGAAAATACATGTATCATGTATCACGAAATAAATGGGCAAGAAAAAATATTTGTCAGAAAATGTGGACCCTGTCATGACGTTAATTTATTAATATAGTGTTCGAATTTTTAATGTGATATGCCATGATATATAGCGATGATGTATCAGGATGGTGTATCAGAACGGGGATCCCTTAGTAAAACAATAGACATGACAGGTGATCTGAGGCGAGCGTTAGAAAATTAAAAATAGCAGCCGTAAACAAAAACGATTTAGCAGCCACACGGAGAAAAAAGATTTACTGCATTATCAACGTGGTATAAACTTTACATATGGAATATATTTTCAGTAAACGAAGTTTAATAAATTCCAAGCTTCAAAGTTTCGAAATAGCTATTGGCGTCTTTTAAGTTACTGTAGGTAGTTACCTTTGATACCGAAGGTTATGTTGAATATACTGTAATTTACTTATAAGTAAAAAAAATTCATTATAAAAAGCCTTAGTCTGCCTCGTGATTCGCCCACCTGTCTCTTATTTTGTTTTCTCTTGAGGCGAATTGTTGTTGTCGTGTCGGCAAAAACAGAGCTGAGTTATTTTTACTTTGTCCTTTTATCTTCGCATATTATCTTTAGCAATTTGAAGAAGCTGCTATAAACAACTCATTTTTAGGTTTTTAAATTTTGGATTATTTTGTTTCAGGAAGTTTTGATAGATCCCGGTTTTTACCGAACAATAGATGAGATAGTGACGAACGAGTCGAAAGGAAAAGGTGCAATAGAACTTTTAACACTAAAAGAAATCACCGAAGGAGAAGAAACATTGCAGTGATTCAACAAAGTTCAGTTGATGCGCAAGATAGCGCTGTGATCTTCTCAAAGAAGTCAAGTGACGTCACACTTTTATTTTCTCGGAGTTTGGATTCCAAATCGTGGTACGGTCAACCTATTTCAACTGTGAAAAACTATTAGAGCAGCGTTCCCTCTTTGATGCGCTTCACGTCTAGTCATATTTACTATTAGAGCGAACTTCGAATGAGAAGACTGAGCGTGAGCATTACTAGTTTCATCAAACTGAATATAATCCGGAAGAGTAAACAATGTTTTTTCTACTTCCTCTTTCCAATCCAGTGTGTACTTACATTTTAACCCGTTCTTCCTTGTTCATTCTCTATTTTGTCTATTTGCAGGGGAAATGAGACATTATATTGATTGTGCTTACATGAAAGGCATTTTATAGTTTGACCTTTGGTTTTACTTCCGTTTTATCTGTCGGAATAAATGCAGAAAATTTTCCGGACGCATAAGTTTCTCCGACGAGTTTATTCATAAATATCCGACAAATTTATTCCCTAACGAATTTACTGAAAGCTAAACAAAAAAAGATATTTAACTAGCCAGGACCTTGCATTTTATTTAAATAGATTTAAAAGAGATTTTTTCTCCTTCTTTTCCCAATGTTTTTAAATCTAATCCAGGTAACAACTTCAGCTTATAACGAGTGAATGATAGACAATTTTAAATTCACTAAAATTAGGCAGTTATTTAAAATGAACCGAATCTAACTCCCCACGAAAATAGAGACAATGGTGCTTTTTCAGGCATTTTACGAAGTTAAACAGCATGAACTCTTCAGCCGGTGTTGTGGCACAGTGTTACATTACATTTACTCCTTACTAAAACTCTCTACGGAATAATCCACGTCAGGCTCACGAATGCGGCGAAATTAAGGTACGCTTACGTCAGCAACAATAATAAGTTGAAGTTGCGATAATGTACGGCGACCAAGAAGTGCTTCGTGACCATCGGTCGTCGTCCGAAGTCGTTTTCCTGAGCACCAAGCGTTTTGAACAGCGCTAACAGACGTCCACAGGTCTCCAAAAACTGTAATATCGTTTTAGAGCAATATAAAGCCGAATTTCCACTAGGCGTTCCAGAACGCGCTGAGCGTGGCGGCTATTGTTCTTTCAGTCCCAAACCCGCTAAAAGCTATTTCCAAACTCGACTCTACGTCGACTTTTACGCGTGTTTTCAAAGCGCTATCCAATTTAAATGCTTCAAGGTCACGTAATATAAACCACCTTTTGCGAGAGCCATCAAAACTATCTTTTTTAATTTCAGGTGGCTGGCGAACACACAAAAGCAGTGGAAGAGGTGGACCTTTTGTTACATGGTTTTGGGGTTCAAGTGCAAATCCCCCACTTCTCCCTCTCTCCCCTACACCCCCCGTAAAATGATGTGTATATTTTTTGTAAACCGCCCGCTTCCCCATACATTCCCCACCCCCATCCGCGCATGCGCAAAAACTTCGCCGATAGCCGACAGAATGTGACGATGTTCTGGCGCAAGGTGTCAATTCTGTCCGTGTTAAAATGTCTTGATCAATAAAATGTTAATAAATAAAATGAGTTGATTTAAAAATGTTCCGAACCTATTCAAGACACAGAAAATGTGCAATAAAGCGGTTGCGGATAAAACTTGGGCGCTCGATTATGTTCCGAACCGATTAAAGACACAGAAAATGTGCAATGAGGTAGTTATGGAGGAACCCATTTGCATCTATTATGTTCCAGATCAATTAAAGACGCAGGAAATGTGCAATTGGGTGGTTGAAAAGGATCCTTGGTTGATTGAGCATGTTCCGGAGCATCTCATGACTCAGGACATGTGCACGAGAGCCGTTGAAGAGGAATCCATTATTCTCGATTATGTTACAGATCAATTCAAGACCCAGAGAGATAGATAAATGTTCCTTCTGGCGCAACGCACATCTCGCGCAAGCATACGCGCACGCCATGTCAAACACAACAAATCCCTGATTATCCAATACCTAGAGGGGTAAGTACTTACCATGCTGTGCTTATTCATGCATATCAAGGTAAAGTCCCTATGATGCTGTGCTTATTCATGCCCACCAAGGTAAAGTCCCTATGATGCTGTGCTTATTCATGCATATCAAACCATACTAAAATGAGTAAAAAAAAGTTCTAGCGCACATGGAGGTAAATTCCCCGCACACTGGTGACGTCATCAATCATATAACTGCGTCAGTTTTGTTCATACATTGTAATTCACTGACAATCGAAAATTCATACAATAAAAGAATGAACACACACACTGTAAAAGGGAACATAAGCACGCGCTGCACAAGACATTTCGAAGTTTCCGCATTCCTGGTATAGAAAAGGCAGATGTTGATGGTTATATAATGATGGTTAAACCTAACGTGAAAACCTTAATCGAGGAGCAGGTAAGAGATATGGACTCGGCGAAGGTACAGATGTCCCAATGGATCATGTGGAGGAAGAAAACGCTACCAAACTCGGAGGAGGCTAATGACAAGTACATTGAGGTAAAGAAATCCTTTAACAGCAAGATGATGGAAATTTTCCAAGGTAGCGACGATGTGCTGGATAGGATGTTTGCTGATATCAGGACACACGTGGAACATCCAGCACTACCCCAGAGTGGATTCACCATTAGTCAAATCCTACACCTTGACGTAGACTTTCATAAGCTACAACTAACGAGGGGTTCATCACACATAGAATTAAGCAAATGGATAGCCTCGAAAAAGGGCGTCATCAACCCAAAAAATGAGGACGAGGAATGTTTCAAGTGGGGCGTCGTAGCATCCCTGCACCATGCAGAGATTGGAAAAGACGTGCAAAGGATATCTAAGCTGAGGTCCTACGTAGATCTCTACAATTGGGAGGGTATAGAGTTCCCAATAACTATCAAGGACATATCAAAGTTCGCGGTAAACGTCTTATACGTGACGGGAAAGAAGATCAACCTCCTGCGGCGATCCTGGCACAACACTAAGCGTACCAGGCAAGTTAATCTGCTGCTTATCACAAATGGTTAAAAGACACACTATACAGCCATCAAGAGTCTATCTAGACTCCTAGGCAAGGAGACATCGAAGGGAATGCTATGCACTTCTGCCTGAACTGTCTTCACGTCTTCAACACGGTTGAATAGAGGGACAAGCATTATGGCTACTGCGGGGATCATGAAGCAGTCAAGGTCACAATGCCAAAAGAAGGTGGAAAATGGTTAAAATACATGGATGGTCATCAACAATCCAAGGTACCTTTTGCTATATACGCGGACTTCGAGAGCCTATTCATCCCAGTAGAAGATGCCAGGGGGGCGAAGACAAAAAAGCTGAACAAACATATACCATTTGACTGGTGTACATATAGCACATTTGCATATGGAAATGTACCAGATCCACTAACAGTGTACTGTGGTAAGGATTGAGTCATGCGGTTCGTGAACCATCTGGAAGACGAAGTGAAGCGGCTATACTATACATTCCCATGACGAGGCCATGGAATGTCACATATGTATGAAGCCGTTTAACGATGAGAATAACCGTAAGGTTCGTGATCACTGCCACTATGCGGGACTGTATAGAGGCGCGGCGCATAACAATTGTAACTTTAAATACAAGATACCTAGTTACATACCTGTAATCTACCATAATTTAAGTGGATACGACGAGCACCTGTTTATCCGGGAATTTGGGGGAAAAGTATAACACGCAAGACATTGGTTGTATAGCTGAAAATACTGAAAAGTATATCAGCTTCAACGTTAAAATCAAGGTACCAATCGCGGGCATGGGTTATGGTATTTTACAAGAAAATAGAAATCAGGTTCATCGATAGCTTAGGATTAATGCCATCAAGCCTGAACAATTTGTCAAGCAACCTCACTGACGAACAGTGTAAAAATCTCGGTTGTCATTTCAACAAGGATTTTCAACTCATGCGCAGGAAGGGTATATACCCGTACGAGTACATGGATGATTGGCAACGATTCGAAGAGTTGGAGTTATCACCTAAGGATGCCTTTTACAGCAAGCTGAACATGAATGAGATTAGTGATGATGATTATGAACATGCAAAAAGAATATGGAATTGTATGGATGTTACTAACATGGCGACTACTACGATGTGTATCTTAAGACAGATGTCCTCCTACTGGCCGACGTTTTTGAAACGTTTCAGGACGTGTGCCTGACAAACTACAAGCTTGACCCTGTCCATTTCTACTCCGCACTCGGCCTGGCATGGAAGGCAGCACTCAAGTATACCGGAATTAGGTTGGAGCTCCTGACGGACCCCAATATGCTCCTGATGTTTGAAAAAGGTATCCGTGGAGGTATAACCCAAGCGGTACACAGATACGCCAAGGCAAACAACAAATACATGGGGGATCAGTATAACCCGAATGACGAATCATCGTACCTGCAATATCTCGATAGCAACAACCTCTATGGCTGGGCAATGTGTGAAGATCTACCAACTAAGGGCTTTAAATGGGTGTCGAACGTTGAGGAATTTACTGAAAAGAGAATTGCGAAACTTGTCGAAAAGAACAAGTATGGATACTTGCTATCCCGAGAGGTTAGACGATACACATAACGAGTTACCGTTTCTACCCGAACGCATGGTGATCAACAAAGTGGAAAAATTGGTACCGAATTTAAAACACAAGCGTGAGTACGTGGTGCATATCAGAGCTCTCTATGAAGCCATAAAGCACGGGCTTGAGCTGAAGAAAGTACATAGGGTCATTCAATTTAACCAGAAGCCCTGGTTAAAGGGATATATAGTTCACAACACGAGGTTGAAAACTGCTGCCAAAAATGACTTCGAAAAGGATTTTTACAAGCTCATGAACCTCTCGGTGTTCGGTAAGACTATGGAAAATATCCGGAACCATTGTAATTTCAAACTCGTCACCAACGAGGACAAGTATATGAAATTCCTCATGAAGCCCAACTTTAAAGGTGGAAGCCGGTTCAGTAAGCACCTCCTGGTTGTAGAGATGAGTAGACGAAGGTCAAGATGAACAAACCTGTATACATTGGCCAGGCAATCCTGGACCTGTCAAAAATTGTGATGTACGAGTTTTACTACGACTATATGCAGCCAAAATATGGTAGCAAACTGCAGCTCTGTTACATGGATACGGACAGCTTCGTTTACCAAATACGAACGGAAGACCTCTACCGCAATATCGCACAGGATGTCGAGACACGTTTTGATACAAGCGCGTATAGAAGAGAAGATAATAGACCTCTATCTATAGGGAAGAACAAAAAAGCCGTTGGCCTGATGAAGGACGAGCTAGAAGGGAAAATTATGACGGAGTTTATAACGTTGAGAGCAAAATTATATGCCTACAAGATCCTTACAAAAGAGGGTGGTGACAGGAAGGCAAAGGGCGTAAAGAGATGTGTTACCAAGAAGTCTATTACATTTGACGATTATAGACAATGCCTGGGCGTTAACATCTACAAAACTCAAATGTTAATTCAACATAAGAACCACGAAAAGGTATATGCCGAGTACGTTCAAAAAGAGCTTCAAGAAAAAGGGGAGAAGACGGCCAAGGCGTTGACTACTCACGTAGTCAACCTGTACGTGAACCTTATTGGTAATTTCGTTGACATTGACTCTGTCGAGGGCCTTCGGCAAGACATTGAGGAAGATGGCATTATCAGAGATGCCATGGCAGACCACGGCGTACTCGTGTATTGTACAATTGGCAGATGTTTGGCGCCTATCTTTGTGGTTGGGCATACCGCGAGGCATATCAGCAAAAAGAGGATAGGGTGGAGACTTAAGAGAACACAGATGAGCAGCGCGTGTAGTGTTATTATCAATCAGAAGCAACCTGCGGAAACAATTGAAGTAAACAAAATGCACCCGGGAAGAGTTGCTCAGGGGCACAAGTTACCGGCACTGATGAGGGAGAGGAAGCTTGAAAGCTTGAAAGAACCCATGTCCCTTAGAGAGTTCTTGAGATACTTCGACAGAGATCTAAACACTCCCAGAAGCTATACTCAAAGGGATAAAAGAGACTATGGAGATCCTTGAGAACCAAGGCCTTACTATCCATCTTGATGTAAAAAAGAAGTAATGTATCTTATAGCCCTTCAGAGCTATAAGATAAATGGAAGAGTCTAACCAAGTCATAGTCAAGAATAACGAAGGTCGTGTTGCTGCTGGCAAGAGACTTGCGGATTGGAATTGCAAGAACAAGGAAACATTACAGAAAAACTTGGGTAAAAGTTTTTCATCAGATGATCAGGACCCTGCATCAAGTTCCGTACAATCAGTCTACCTTTACAGGGTAGGGACGCTGGCCGCATTGACAGTAGGGGTCGGGGTATTGTACAAATTTGGAGGCAAATCTCAGAACCCCGCACCTGAGCCTCAGCAGGGGAAACAGGGCAAAACTCAAACTCAGATAGAAATTTTTCGAATGCATTAAATAAATGACAAGCAAAGCACACATGGAAAGTAACATTAGCCCTAAAGAGAAGGAAATTTTGGACATGTTGTACGAGACTGTTGTAGATCTCAATTTAACCTTTGCTTATGCTCTGGCAGGGAAAAAATTCCTTGGAATTACGAGGTCCTCTACCAAGATGGACACGAACGATGTCCTCAAAATGGTGGGATATTTTTCTGCAGGGAGAGCTAGTCGTGAAATGGCGGTAAAACGTGGGTAGATTCCCGCCAGCATCATGCCCAAAAAGTAAATGGAGGTAGATCCCATCAAAATTGATTCAGAAATTAGAAAGGTTAAACAGGATGAAAATTACTTGCGTCTTTAAACCCTATTTTCCTACGATATTGTGCCCCGGTATGTCAAACTGTTGAAAACACCCATCAAGATGCCTTTTTTTTTAACCTGGCACCCGCCCCGTCAGCCAGGAAAAAGCGCGGCTTGTTAAGAGGTATCGTAGGGCCCTGCGCTGCCTGGATGGTAAGCTATTGTTTGCCCCCTACCCCTCGAATACAATACTCGAAAGACCAAGTTCTGCCCCGCCTGCAGGGGGTCTTTGGTGAACAACCACGGCAGTGCGTGGATTTGTATCGATTGTCTGTCGACTATCCCGAAGGTCCATAATAAAAAATGGTGTTATCAATAAAATGTTGGATGTTGTTAGAGATCCACATACCTGTATCTTCATGCGGCCTAGAAGCTGTGGCAAGACGCAACGTGTCCTGGATTTGTTGGAAAATGAATACAGAGAACATTTCAACAACATTGTGGTGCTATGTCCTACCATTCGGCACAATAAGACATACCTCGAGAGAGCCACGCTTCGGAATGACGATTACGTGTTCCTGATCGATCCCAAAGATCAACTCTTCGAATGGATACAAAAATTATCGTCGTTACTGGCGGGTGAAAAGAGTTTTTTCATCGTGGATGACTGTATGCTAATGAAGACCTCGTTAAAAATGGCAGTCCTTACTCGAAATTGCTATTTCAGGCAGACATCGTGAGCATAGTCTTTGGCTACTAACCCAGTCGTACACGGCCTTGCCGAAAAATTTGAGGAGACAGAAGAAGCAGCTCTTTGTGTGGTACCCTCACGAACGTTCAGATATGAAAATGATAGACGAAGAGACTAATATGATTCCCGACTGGTGCCAGATCAAGACTCAACTGAAAAAATCCAAGCACGCATGCTTCTACGTAAGGCTGGAACATCCTAGAGAATACAAGGTTCTCGGGTGACTTGTGGGGGAGAGGCTATAAACCCCTCACTTATCGACGTTAATTTTACTACCCGGTAGTAAAATTACAGGTGAAAATCTCTGACTGACCCCTTGTAAATAAAATGTCGTCACAGTTTGCCTTGTTCAACGCAATACCTGCCGGAGCAATTGAAACCCTGTTCGACGGGGAAAATCAGCCTCTGTTCAAGCGTGCCGGCCTGGGTAGATTTCTAGGGATTGATGATATAAAGGCAACATACAGGGATAAAAAAACCATACCTCGCTGTGATATCATGAGGGGTGCGGCAGCCGCACCCCTCCTTAAGGAAGGTCAAAATTGGCACGATGTCTTTGTCACATTTGACGATGCATTAGAGATTGTGCGTCGTTCCAGAAAACGGAAGGCGGCACAGCTTACCAAATGGCTAGCTGGGATGGAGGTGGAGAGATTACAAGATGAACTCAAAGAGCATCGTCAAGCCCTCGAGGACAGGGATATTGCTGTCGCCATTCTTGAGGATGATCTAGACGATAGAGACAAACAGCTCGTGTGTTGGGGGATGAAATTGCAGTGCTACAGGAACAAGTAGAAACACTTCAGCAACGTACCGTGCCTTACATCGAAGATCCCCTAAAAGATAACAGCATTGTCATTATATAAAAAAGCAACAACGACCCCTTTCCATACCTAGCCATCTGTATTTAACAGGGGTATGTAGCGCAAAAAATACGGAACAAGCTTGTGGACTACCCCAAGGGTGAGATTATCGTCCTGGCAGAAACACTCAACGCTATTGTCTATTATAACTGGCTTCGAGAACGTGGATGTATCGAGGTAAACCCCGAGCGTGTGAGACATTTTAGGCTTGGCGTACACTACACGCATGAACGTCTCCTGGAGCTCGCGGAATAGGCGGTCTCCAAGGTGTTGACAGATCTGTCCACACCCAACCAAACACAATTTTTCTAAAGTGTAGGGACACTTTGGAAAATAGGCATTTTTGACCCGTTTGGTCCTATGTTAAAAAGCATTGAAATATCAAAAGATAGAGGCATACATAAAAACACAACAATTCACAAATGATTACAATATTCAAGTACCTGTACTACACTGTTGCATCAAGACAGAGTCAGTGAGTGGTTATTGTCCTACCTGCCTGAAAAATTTTAAATATCGAGATGGAATTTACTACAAAGGATTTGAAAACCCTACTGACGCAGACCTTTTAGACAGGGTATCATCGAGATGCGAGATCGAGATGCGAGATCGACGAGGATCTAGAGGATGATATAAAAAGCCTAGGGCTGCATATTGTTCAAAGGGCCAGGAACAAGTATGAGGTAATCTGTTACCAGATCGTCAAAGATAAGGACTTGAAGCTGTCGGATTTGGCTGATATTAAAAAAATAGCAGATAGACGATTGGATGAAATTGAACTGGAAAATGAACCCAATGTTATCAAAGGCCTTGTATCCGTTCTATACCCACATCCAGAGCATTATTTAAAGGATCCGAATGAAGAGGATGACGAGGATGAAAATCTAGATGCTGGGGATGAAATAGATGTAGATGACGAGGATGAAATAGATCTAGATGCTCTAGATGAACGCATGAAAACATTTTACCACTCCTTGATAACCTCCCCTGGAAGTATCTGAACGTCCTCTGGTACCAGCATCAATTCTTCCGACAGGAAGCTACGATCAGGTCCGTCTTTCAAATAGTATAAAACACGACTACCTGCCACGATCCTATCCAGCCTGTAAGTATTTTTACTGTAAAAGGCGTCAGTTGCGCGTCTTTTAGAGTCACCATGCTCCTCTTCTGGTTGTAATAGATAGAGATGTAAACCATCCTCAGGTAAGAGTTTTTCCTTTGAATATTGTTGCCCCTCTGCAAGCGGTACATTTCGAGTTTAATCGCTCTGTTAGGTTTCATGCTAATCTTGGCAGTCTTGGTGTTGTTAAGACTTTTCACGATAGTATACAAATGCTTGACCCAAGTGCTGCTAGGCTCGTTAGAAACCAGCTCTTGCGCATCCTGGTGTTTAAAGAGTCTTTCCGCAAGTACCTTGTTATAGGACTCTACAAAGGCCGTGAAAGTATGGTGATACTTGTTGGTGGCCCTCTTAATCTCCACCTTCTTGTCCCCTAGTAGCTTTGTTACATTTGACTTGAATTCAGAGCCATTGTCACATTGAAAATTGTTAGAAAAGTGAAGTGGTCCTGCCCTGTAAATATCTTTTATCATGTCCGCGACTTCACTGGCCTTTTTGGTGCGTAGAGGTCTTACTACCTTGTACCTTGAAGCTACATCAACACTTGTCAGGATGTACTTGTACGTATTTCCATATACCTTGTCATGAGGGATATAGAGAATGTCAAACTGGTGCATCTCGTTGGGTGTCGTAATAGTAGAATGGGATAATCGATCTTTTTTGGACCTTTGATGTGTCGTAGCCAGAGCAATTGTCTAGACAGCCAGTGAGTAGCTAGCTTTTTGGATAGACCACTCTGCTTCGCGAGTAATCCAATAGCTTTCCGTCCAGTCCAGAGATGTTCCGGGGTATAGTAAATTTTACTTAATTTTTCTGCTTCTTTCTCGGTAACGATATGTGCTTTTGACATGTCTTTATTACATGTCAAAAATATTCCTACAAATACTTGTAGGCCACAAACCCCAGAAGAGACAAGGAGCCAACAATGAAGGTTAACTCGCCATCTTGTTGTTGCTTTGAGGGTGTGTAATCATCAGACAATTTTGGAACCTTATTGTTCGATGCGATGTAGTACTTGTACATGTCATCTTCCAGCTCTCGCAGGCTCTTCCCAGCCTGTAATTGTAATTCTCGTTGTTTGTTGAACCAGTCGATTTTAGCCTGTCGGTTTTGTACCCACTTTGCTTGGGCATTTTGGAGTTTCTCCATCGCCTCGTCATGTCTTTTGCGTTCCGCCTCGCCATGCCAAGCTTGCTGAAGAGAAAGTTGGTACCACTAAAGGCCAATGCGTTGATTAGAGCTCCCCCTGCCATGATTGCCAAGGTTGCCATTTATTCTTTGGCAAGCTTACAATATTAACATCTTGATCTCCGTTTTTCATGCTCGCAGACTTGACTACCTTCACACTCCTTACATCGATACTTTATCCTTTAATGTTTGCAAATCTGGCTCCCTTTGCAGTCTTTGCATTGGGCCCTCCGTCTTTGATGGTGGCACAGCTGCCTACCTTTGCACTCTTTACAAGTGGATTTCACCCTTTGATGTTCACAAATCTGACTTCCCCCGCAGTCTTTGCAGTAAGACCTCTGTCTTTGATGTTTGCAAATCTGACTTCCCTTACAGTCTTTACAATAGGCCCTCACCCTTTCATGTTCGCAAATCTGGCTGCCTTTGCACTCTTTACACTGAGACTTGCGCTTTTGATGAGGGCACTTGTTTTTGGCACGGCTCTGCTTCTTTTTATCCAGGCAAACTATGCAACTTTTTGTTTGACCATTCCCTGTGATCCTAAAATGGTCTAGGGTTAACACTTTTTTACATGTTGAGAAGCTCTTGTTTTCCATATTGATTTGTATTTGCCCCTAGGACAAACACAAAGTGTGGTCACTAATATTCTACAGAATGGAAACGGCCATCCAATATATTCAGTTGCGCGTCCTGCAGCAGGTACACATAACACCGTGTCCCCAGTTCTGTTGGCTTTCTTTGTCATGTGCAGCGTAATGCCGTCTGATAACCGTTGAAGGGGCCTTCCAGAGCCATGCAGGGTATGATCAGGAGAGGCTCGGAAATCGATAAACAACGCATACCTCTCGTTGAAGAATTGGCCAATGGTCACATTGCTATCATGACTACTAAAAAGGTTCACAATCTGTTCAAGGTGGTATTTAGGGAGCATCGCGTGCGAATATAGTTCGTTGGACTCCCCTTCCACTGTGACGCTGATCTTCTCGATTTTTGGGTTATAAAGCAGCTCGTTGAAAACGGAATAACCCTTTACGGTTGAAGGGTCCACGAATAACAGCAGGACACCCTTGAGACTCTTAGCCGGGGTATCAATTTGTAAATTGTAACTGGTATCAGCCTTCTTCATCGTTACCACCTTGCTTCTAAGAATGCGTTCGTAGCGTAACGCTAGTCTTGCGTAACGGGACATCATAGCACACGCAAGGCCCTCGTGATTGATCTTGTCAAACTCCAACTTAATGTTAGTAATTTTATAGGCTCCATCAGCTGCTTGGGCTGCCGTAGATCTAGAGGCTGCCGTACCTCCATCCTTGATGACGTCGCTATGTGGGGCGAAATGTAGGATAAACTGTAGCCGATCATACAGGCCGTGCGGATAAAACGGCAAGTCTCTCGTCAACTCCAATATCTTACCGAGGGGTATACAGAACGTATTGTCATGCACGGCAACAAAGGCCTTTTCCTCGTTTGTCCCGGTATGGTTAGTGGCTTTGACCTGCAAGGCCCCGATGGTACCGTCGTTGGGGTTGATACCCTCTAAAATTAGATTGTTCTCACGATCAAATTTGGGAAGCCACAAGTCCCGGTAGACTGCCAGTGTGGAATAGTCGTTGATATTTTGCACTTCGTTGAAATTCAAGGTTATGCGTAGGTCTCGCACCAGGCTTTTGCCGGTATTCGAGACGATCGTGTGTTTTGTATTGGTAGCCGTCACTCCCAGGTCAAACAGGAGTTTGATAGACCCTGAAAAAATAACCTCGTCCTGTCACATATTGGGAATATTCACATACAAGTCCTCATTCTGATTAATCGTAGAGGGTATATTACTGATCTGAACACGTTGCTTTCTACCCTTGATACCAAAAAGCTGTTTCATTTCTGCGTAGGGGTCCAATGTAGTTCCGAATGCACTCATTTATTTATGGGAATTTTTTTTAAATAAAGATGCCGACGAATCCAGTATTCGATCACGATATTGAGAAGGAGGGCCGTCCAGATGACAGACCTGAAGATCCTCCAGCAACGCCAAGGCCTCCAGCAACGCCAAGGCCTTCAACAAGAGCTTAAGGGAGCAAGAGCTTAAGGGAGATACACTAAAATCAATAGTCGATAGCCTTTACAATCATCTTAGGGAGAAGTTGGGGAGTCCTAATGCGAGACATTACGATGCTTTAAGGCTGGAAAGGAATCGTCTTTTTTTGAACAATGTCGATATTACTGAGGCTATTACAAAAGAGAGGGGCGGGTTGCGGGCTCTTGGAGAGATAGTAAGGAAGTTGAAGGTAGATCTCGTGAAAGCCCTCGGTTTCACCAAGTATACAACTACACCAAACAAAAGTAAGGCAACGGCGCAGGCACTTGGGCAAGAGGTTGATGACATCGTGAAGAAGACCAAGGCTGATGATATCATTTCGATGAAATCGATAGAGGGTATCAGGAAATTTGTAGATGACACGGAGAGCTTTATACAAGAAACTTCATTCGGTGGCGACGAAGTTCTCACCGAACGTGAAATAAGAGGGTTTAACCTAGAAATTCAAACGCTAAGGGGTAACTTGAAGCAACCGAAAAGCAAGATGGTTTCATATGATAGTGAGATCAGCAACGCAAAGGCCAAGGTGAAACAACTCGAGAAGCAGAAAGCCGGGGAAACCGAGAAACAACAAGCTATCCTTGAGAGGGAAATAGCAAGGGTGGAGGAAAAGATTGAAAATCTGGAGGATCAGAAGGTGTAGCCCTTCCTGGGATTATTGGTACCATAGTCTCATTTTTTTTCAGGGTAGCAGCGAAAATCGTCGAATATGCAGCCAAACACTTGTACATGGCAATCGCAGCTTCTGTTGCGTTTTTTGTGGCCTATGTTGGGAAGAGGAAAAATGTCTAATTTGTTGATGAAACACATTAGACCTTACCTAAGCCATATGTACGCTATGATGACTCCCACCCCCGCCGTGATCAACACTGTTTTGGTATCCTCGTGTTGGTTTTGACTTTCTTTGAAGGGGGCGGCATGGCATGCCCAGCATGCTCCTTCTGTATATGTTGTTCCACCTCTCCGTGTGTTGTTGGCTTGATAGCCTGCGTAGGAGGTGTAGTAGGCTTAGAAGGTGTAGTATGCCTAGGTGTTTTGATAGTATGCTTAGGGGGTGCGGCAGCCGCATGGTTGATTGTCCGCTCCGTATGAATAAGTTTGTTATTCACGTCAACCTGGACCCCAACGCTTACGTTGGCAGGCGCTATGAGGATGTTGTTGTTATAACCCTCATTTTTACCAATACGCAAACTCATGTTTGATGGTAGCATGTATACGCTGGGCATCACAGCAAAATTGACTGGAGTTGCGGCATACTGCAGCACCTTCTGAAATTGTGTTATATCATGGCCTACATTCTCTTCCCTCCTCACCATACTTTGAAATTTTTGCAACAAGATTTGCCTTGTTGTGCAGTTGTCCGCACCAGACCCGAGTAAATGCTTTTGCCCCTGCCTGCGATCCAATTAACAAGACCACGTAGACGCGACTACTCTCGCTTAGCTTGGTCAGACCCTCCGACGTCAAACCTTGAATTGTCGGCATGATAAATTTTGCATAGCCCCCATCAACCTGGGGCCACCATGAACCGTTGGTGAGTGATGACATTACCGCTTTGAATTTATAGAAGCTATTAGGATCAGCGCCATACTCCGGGCATACCTGCGCGAATCCAGATGTCGAGTAGGAATTTTTATATTGATGAAAACCGTCCTCATACGGCATGGGTACCTTCATCCTTGCCAATATACGACGCGTGTGGTAATAGACGTGAAATTTAAAGATTGAATTGACAAGGGGTACGGAGCCCGTCATGTGCTTGGCGGAGATGCCAAGTGCCGTTGTTACGCAATGAGTTGCAAAATTAACCTGGATATTCCAGTAGTTCAAGGCTTATCCTGTCCAACCCACCCTGACAGGATCATTCAGCAAATTTGTTGGGATTTCGATGGCATACTTTGTAAACTCAGGGAATGCCACGGAAATATCTTATTCTGTGGAGACAAATAGGTCCTGGTGCTCCAGGTTATTGATACCAAGGGGCCATTCTCCCCTGTTTGACTTGTACCTTGCCCTGGGGTTGTACGAATAGATGTTCATCCTTTTCTTCTAAGAAAGGGGTGAAGCAACTTTACATCACTGATATTAGCAAGCCCACAATTTCTGAGGATTACCTAGGACAGGATACGAGGATTGCCTTAAAATCGATAAGTATTAGACCTATATGGTTGAACCTTTACAGCAATAATGAATTCGTCATCCGTAAGACAGGGCCTAATCAGAGGGTTACTAGGATCGAGATCATGAATGGTCTGTACAAGATCGAGGATTTGGCCATTATCGTCAACAGCCAGGCAGAGGAAAAGATTAAGCTGTTTGTCCTGAAAAACGGGCTCTGTAGGCTCCGAGTCAGTGAAGGGTACACGGTGGTAATTCATACGACCCTAGTAAAAAATACCGTACGAGGGGTGACTACGATGCCTTCTACAAGACTGACGTTTATCAAAGATTGAGACTCGTTTGCCCTCAGTTGGATGAAAATGATGCCCTGCTTGATGGTAAAAAATCCAAAATTCTCGCTTTGCTTCCCACCAAAGAATTAAACGCTTGGGGGGGGGGGGGGGGGGACATGCTGACTTGGAGTTTTGACACTCCAACGTACCTTCCTTTGAAGGGCTCTACGGATCGGCTCGAGTTCATGCTTACAGACGAATTTCACCATGACAAAAATGTATCGTTTACCGGGATTACGATGTGTTTGCTTATAGAATAAATGAATGATGTAACCAAGTTGTAACCGAATTTACCAAGTGCGCCTGCGGAGAACGATACTATCTACGAAAGCCAAAAATATAGACTTGACAAGATAGGAGAAATTGAACAGTACCTGCGAAAGGAAATCAAGGAACGGGACGGGCTTTCAAAAAAGTTTAAAATGCATGGTACCTGGGTGAGGTATTGTGACCACGAACTGCTGAGTGTTAGTATCATCGCGATACTTTGCAACCCAATCGGGGTACTCTTCGAAATCAAGACTCATCGCTGGTACAGCACTGGCGTTGTATCGGGTGACTCCTGGGGACCAGATTTTAGGTGTTTTTACCCTGAGGGCTACTACGAGGTCTCCTCGTATGATATTCTACAATATAACGTCGATCCTTACCCCCATTGGCAGGAATGGGATCTGATACCGTGAGGTAATCTATATTGATATCATTGATATCCGTAAGCGTACACGCAAAGTTGTAGAAATTTCTGGGGTTGACAAGCTCATTCTCAAATTTCAGCTTCTCCTTTATTGAATTTCAAGCAAATTCAGAGGATTGCTTCTCCTTGCACATACACACCTACCCCCGTTATATGTGATATATTCCTGATAACAGTACCAACACAATATTTTAACCCTTACCATGAGCCCTCGTCCACAGTTGCATCTGTCATACTCCTCAAGTACCCGTTTGCATTCATTACATTGCTGTTCCATTTATTTACAGTCACAAAGACGATCCTCTAGGTCTTGAATTCTTTGTTTATTCTCCTTCTCCTTCTCTGATTCTCAAACCAACCCAAAAAATTCCTTTTGCGTCAAGGCACCCCCAAATCTGACGAGGCGTCTCCAGTCCGGAACAGGCCTTCCTTTGTAGCGCCTTTTCAACAACCACAGCGACATTTCGTACGCGCTGTCATACACGTTTCGCTCTTCCACATAAGCCAAGCAGCACCCATCTCCACAAAAGTAGCCCTCGTACACGTACTCACCACCGTCGCTCATATGAGCAGACATATTTCCTTTGATATGAGAAAAGCCAGATTTCATGGTATGTTTTGTACTCACCTGTGGAGTGTTGTATCTCATGGGGCACCTGACTTTGTCGCACAGTTCTACAGAGCACCAGTAACAGAGTACCATTTTATATATCTACAACCCTTTCCTTCTCCTACAATGGTCGGTATGTGCTCAGGACCTGTTTGTACTGCACATGCGTTGATTTTTGATGACGTCAGCAGTGTGCGGTGGAATTTACCTCCATGTGTGCTAGAACTTTTTTACTCATTTTAGTATGATTTGATATGCATGAATAAGCACAGCATCATAGGGACTTTACCTTGATGTGCATGAAAAAGCACAGCATCACAGGGACTTTACCTTGATATGCATAAATAAGCACAGCATGGTAAGTACTTACCACTTTAGGTATTGGATGATCAGGGATTTGTTGTGTTTGACATGGCGTGCGCGTGCGCGAGATGTGCGTTGTGCCAGAAGGAACATTTATCTATCTCTCCCAGGACATGTGCGCCAGAGCCGTTGAAGAGGAGCCTTCTAATATCGCTTGTGTGCCAGAACATCTCATGAGCCAGGACATGTGGAGCAAGGCAGTTAAAGAGGATCCCTATATGCTAAATCTGGAGTGGATCCCAGACTGGTTTGTTACTCCGGATATGTGTAGGAAGGCCGTGTTTGAATCTAAATTGTTCGATGCCTATCGCCAGCGTAAAGCCGTTCAAATTAAAAATGAATTCACCGTTTCCATAAATAATGAGATGCGCAATGCATTGTGGTAGTTGAAGTCAAGAAAAAAAGCCAAAATTAAAAAAAATTGCTTGCGTATAACAATTAAAAAACCGTAGCAATATATTGTGGAGTATAATCATGTTTTGTCACAAAATAATTATCTCCATGATCATAGCTCTGTGTAAAAACTTTATCTCTGTAATAGATTAATCAAGTGCTTAACAAAACAAAGTAGAAAAAGGCTTATTTGAGGGAAGGATAGTAAAACGACAACTTATAATGGATATTAATGAAGATTTAAGTATCTTTATTACGAATAATGATCCCGCCCTTGAGCCTAGCTTTTCTCAAAGCTCTAGCACAGTATCAAGGCCAGTTTTAGGCTATGATAGACAAATTAGGCGACATTTATCTCCGAACTAGGCAATCAACAATAAATTTGCTTATTACAGCCTTCTGGTCCGTGGTCGCACCGATCTTTAAGGTTCGGATGTAGAAGTATTATTTTTGTAAATGTTATGGTGCGTTTTGAAGATATTTCTTTTAGTTTGTTTGCCGCTAATCTGCATGCGCACAACGTTTTTTTCCGGCGTGTTTTAAAAAACCGCCGAAATAGACTATATTGATTTAAAAAAAGATGGCGCATGATTAGCCTATGATGTCTTAATCACGCTATCATAGACAAAATAAGCTATTTGGAAAATCTCGCCCCGGACCTTGTTCTAGTCGATTGGAAACGAGTTTGGTTGGTGGGCACGTTTACATGTATAACTTTTATATCCGCCATGCAAATTCTATGAAGTTTGACCTAAGCAAAGATGACTAAGTCAGCAAGTAGTACAGGCAAAATAGTGGCGCGACCAACAAAGAATGCGAAGATATCGTCGATTAAAATATTCCATCTCCTAAATAGACTATTCTCTCCAAGTTAAGCTATTAAAAATCTCCTAATTTAGCTACTAGCTTATTTAGGAGAAATAGTCTAATTTGGAGTTGCCCCTAACTGTTGAAAGAGACGAAGAAGAGGAACTGACCTGTGGTATAAAAGAATGGTCCAAAGACTTATCTCTTTTGCCTGCCATCCAGATCGACATTGGGATTGGTGCATGCCGGAGGACGAGAAGCAAGAGATTTCAAAATTATGGGAGTAATCAATAAATTCAAAAACAAAAACATATTAATAAATAAAATCTTATAATAAAAGGAAAATGTAATATTGTTGTTGAAGATGACCTCTATATGATCGCACATGTCCCAAGGCTGTTCAAGAGCCAGGAAATGTGTAATAATGTAATTAAGGAGGATCCCAGTCTACTCCACCATGTCCCAGACGCTTAAAAAACTCAAGAGATGTGTAACAGGGCCGTTGAAGAACAGCTCCAATGCCTCCAATTTGTTCCGGATCGTTTAGAGACAACGGAAATGCGTAATTGTAGTATTTGTATATAATCGGCGACGGTGAGAATTGTAGAGAGATAGGACGTGGAGACGAAATATAAATATGGCGGTATATTTTGATATAAGAATTCGTGTGTGTCACATAGTTGATCGGTCAGACTAATCTAGGTTCATCTTAGTCAGCTAGGTAAAAGAACACTATAAATTGACGACGAGCAGAGGATCTGAGTTCATGCAAGTTTTAATAGAATTAGTTATCGAAACAAAAGCATAGAAAGTCAAAATCAGAATGGCTACAGCTGCAATACCAGTCCAGTTGCCAGCATTAAGACAGTTTGACCCAAAAGGGGAGCCATCGACCTTAGCACAGAGTTGGGAGAAGTAGAGTAAGAGAATTAGTTACTTTATTGAGGCGTCTGGGATCGTAAATGATGATCAAAAAAAAGCCTCACTTCTGCACATGGCAGAAAAGGAAGTACAGCAAATCTTTGACACTTTACCCAATTCAGATGAAGCCACAACATTTCAACAAGCATTGACAAAGTTGAACGATCAATTCAATGTCAAAAAGAATGTACCATATGAAAGAATTATTTTCCACGAAGCAAAGCAAGAAAGTGGAGAATCAGTTGATGCATTTGTTACCAGACCGAGGAAGTTAGCACAATACTGTGAGTACACAAATATGGATGATGAGATCAGAGATCAAGTCATCGCAAAATGTCGATCTTCAAAATTTCGCAAAAGATTACTTCAGGAAATAGACTTGAATCTAGAGAAACTTTTAAAAATAGGAAGAGCTCTAGAACAGTCAGCAAGTCAAACAAAGAAAATTGAAGAAAACGCATCAAGTGTAGGTGAAGTAAACACCATGATAAAAAAGAATCATTTCGGAAACAAACGAAATTACAACAAAAACAATGGGAAGAAAGTCTATAATAAGAGTGACGATAGCAGAGACAGCAAAAAGTGCTACAACAATAACCCCTGTGGTAGATGTGGTATGACGTCACACTCTAGCAAAGATTGTAGAATAACAAAAGGGAAAACATGCAAGAAATGCAGTCTCATTGGACACTTTGCAAAATGCTGCAAAGCAAAATTAGACAGACAGAAACACAAAGTTACAACCACAGAAGACAATGAAAGTGAAGAAGAGTCAAACTCAAGTGACGAAGATGATTGTTATGTATTCTGCATCAAGTCGAAAGATAAACCATTGTTCGAGGTATAAGTTCAAGAATCACCAATAACAATCTTTGTCAAAAATGTTCTACAAAAATATATCCTTATCAAGGAATAACACCATTGAAAGTCAGAGGAACATTCGAGGCAAACACCAGGACTTCATATATGGGAAAAGAGCAAAACTGAAGTACTATGTAGTTGAAGGTGATGGAGGAGCATTATAAGGATTAAAAAGTGCGAAGATACTAGATCTTATCAGAATTGGCCCACCAAATGTTGAATCTATTAATAACATGGACACAACACCTTTACAAATGCTACTGTCTAATGCAGAGAAAATTATCACAGATAAAACAAGTAATTCAGAGAATCCTACACCCAAAGATACAAGAAGTTTTAGATAGACACAAGAAAGTTTTTGGTGGAATGGGGAAACTCAAGAATTTCCAGCTTAAACTTCACATTGACGAGTCAATCACACCAGTCAAGCAACCAGTGAGAAGATTGCCATACCATACTAGACAGACAGTATCAGATGAAATAGACAGATTAGGTTAAAACGACTGTATAGAAAAAGTAAATGGACCAACTAGTTGGATAAACCCAATAGCAGTGGTACCCAAAGCAAATGGGAAAAAAGACTATATGTATTGACATGCGAAGAGCAAACGAAGCTATAATAAGAGAGAGACATCAAATTCCGAAGTTAGATGAGATACTACCGGAACTCAATGACGCAAAATATTTTTGCAAGCTTGATCTAAGAGAAGGTTATCATCAAATAGGGCTTGATTAGAGTTCTAGACACATTACCTCCTTTATAACTCTTAAAGGCTGTTATCAATCAAAACGACTCATCTATGGAGCTAATTCTGCATTTGAACAATTTCAGAAAACAATTGAGCAATGTATTGCAGGATGTGATGGAACAAAATCAATTTCGGATGATATCCTGTTATGTGGAAAAAGCATAGATGAAACTGCAACAAGACTAGACAAATTACTGAAAACACTCTACGACAATAGACTGCGAGTCAACTCAAGCAAAGTGCGTATTCGCAGCTCACATTCTCTGGATACAGACCGACTGACAAAGGAATATTTCCTGATAAATCTAAAGTGGATGCTGTGAATCAAACCAAACGACCTACAAATGCCACAGAAGTAAGAAGAAGTTTTCTGGGACTAGTTAACTACTGTTCCCAGTTCATTCATCATTATGCTGATCTTACAGAGCCTCTACGAAAGCTCACAAAGAAAAATGTAGAATTTCAATGGAATGAAGCTCAAGAAAACTCATTTGTCAAGTTAAAGGAAGAACTAACTAACTTGCGAGTTATGGCCTATTATCAACCATATGCTGATACAAAAATAATTGTAGATGCATCACCCATAGGACTTGGAGCTATTTTGACACAGAAGCAAAGGAACAACACCTTCAAGCCAATAGCATATGCATCTAAAGCTTTAAATGAAACTGAACAAAGATATTCTCAAACAGAGCAAGAAAGTCTTGCAGTGTTGTGGGGAATACAAAAATTCCATTACCACCTATACAATCGCGATCTTCACAATTTTCACAGACCACAAACCACTGGAGAAAATCTTATCATAAAGAGGAAACCCCACACAACGTATACAACGATGGTTATTAAAATTGCAACCGTACAAGTTTAAAGTTGTATATGAACCAGGAGCAACCAACATATCAGATGTTCTCTCCAGGTCTCCTTTAGAAGCACCTGGAACAAGTGACTACTTTACTAACGAAGCAGAACATTATGTCAACACGATAATCAATGATGCCAATTGCAATCAGAAAAGAAATTGCTGATGATTCTGCAACAGACGAGGAATTGGCAAAGCTCAGAGTAAACATTAAACCGAAGATATGGAACAAATATCCTGAAATGAAACAATACTATCTCTGCCGAAATGAACTAGTAGTAAAAGACAACTTAGTGCTAAAGGGCAACGTTTAGTCATCCCGAAGTTGGCATACCTTAGCACTTGATATAGAAGGTCCATATCCAAAAATAGACTACAGATCCAGATATCCTGTCGTTATACAAACAAAAAAGATTGACACTGACCATGTAATCAAAGGTCTAGATAAAACATTCAAGTTATTTGGATATCCAATGAAGTTAATTGCCGACAATGGAAAACAAATGATCTCCCAAGAATTTAAGAGTTACCTAAAGGAAAATGGAATTGAACTTCACAGCACCACGCAATATTCACCATGGGCAAATGGAGAGGTTGAAAGATTTAACAGATCATTGAAAAAAGCAAATCAAGGTGCTCATGCAGCCGGAAAACATTGGAGAAAGGAACTGGACAAATTTCTCCTACTCTACATAACTACACCTCATGCAACAACCAACACCTCCAGCTACTGTTATGTTTGGTAGAAACATCAGAAATAAAATTCCTGTATATATATTCCAAGTTTTTGTCAGAAAATTTGAAACTTGACGAAACAGACAGAAGAAATAAGAGAAAAACAAAAGAATATGCTGATACAAACAGAAAAACAGTACAAGAACATCACATCAATGTACGTGACAGCGTATTAGCGAGAAATATGATGAGGAAAGACAAACTATCGACAAATTGGATACCTAAACCATTCACAGTAATCAAATCATACGAAAAGAGTGCGTTAATTGAAGACGCGCAAGGAAGAAGATACATGAGGAACAAGGAACATCTAAAAAAATATTTACAAAGGAAGAAGGAAGTAGAGAAGAATCCAAGAGAAGACATACACAGAGAGAAACATGAGAAGACAGAAAGTAAAAAAAACAACAGAGAGAAGGAAAATAGCTAAAGAGACTGAGAAAAGCAACAACACAGGATACAATGGCTAATTCATCACAATTGCTGTTCCACTAGTATGCCTAGATTGCTTAGTTAGTTCTGTGTTATAATCGAATCTTAAAAATCCCTATTGCCGGAACCGACAAATATAAACATAAGACTATTCATAATGGCGGACACGCACAATCCCTAACATTTCCCCTTTGAAGACCCAACCCAAGCGTGTACTGTCCAAACATAACCCAGCACGTCCATAATAAGTTTCAAACGACCAATCCAGTTCATAATGTTCAAACAAAACTTGAGACGTCCATTAAGTTCTAATACGAGAAATCCATTTATAAATTTTCGTAATCCACGGGTATTTTCTTCTTCAGCGTTCGCCCGTAACGTGTGACATATTCTTTTACGACTTCTTCTCGTTCGTTTTCGACCTCGTTCTCTGCTGCCTTCCTCTTCTTCTTCAACATACGGTATGGTGTTGTCATATCATCCTGAACAGCGACGAGTTGACTTTCTTTAAAATTGGCTTGTTGGCTGTGTCTGATATTTCGGTCATACCACTGTTTCGTGTTGAGTCTTTCCTGCTGCAAGTCCCGTGCTGGATTTGTCTTCTCTCTTCTGCCTCCTGTTACGTATCTGGGTAGGTTGTCTCGGAGCGTGGTTCCTTTTAGAAGCTGTGCTGGAGATTGTCCACACTTCAGTGATGTGTTTCGTAACGTCAGGAGGCCTTGCGAAACATCTTCATTCGAACGGATGCACTTTTCAGTAAGCGTTTCACAGCCTTCACGGTCACTTCGGATAGTCCGTTGGATTGTGGATATCGAGGACTGCTTGTCTTGTGTGTAAATGACCAGTCTTTGGCGAAGCGTTTAAATTTGTAGGATGCGTACTGGCTTCCGATGTCACTGATGACGTACTCTGCGATGCCATGTCAAGAAAATGCATCTTTGAGTGACTCGATCACTGTTTCCGAGTCCTACCGTTTTAGTTGATAGACTTCGGGCGATAAGGAGTAATAATCTACGATCATCAGGTAGATTCGATTTGCCAATTGAAAAATGTCTGACCCCACCTGCTGCCACGGTTTGGTCGGTAGTGGGTGGCTTATCAGTGGTTGTGACGGTTTCGACGGTAGTAACTTGCTGCATTCTTCACATTTCCGATTTGTGAATTTATACCCGGCTAATATACGGCTTGCCGGGCTCTTCTCTTGCATTTATCCATCCCTTGGTGTCCAGCGTGTATCTTCTGGAGAATTTCAATTCTCATGGACGTGAGTATGACGATACGCTTCGCGATGAGTCCATGATACTCTGTTAGGTCATGCTGGCTCGCCCAAAAGGGTTGTAGATTGATTGGACAGTCTTGTTGTCTGGTTGGCCATCCCTCTCTTATGATTCTTATTAAATCTGATAGGACTGGATCATTAGTGGTTTCTGTGCGAATTCCCTCCAAGCGTTAATCAGTTGCTGGTAAGTTTGTTAACACCAAAGAAACATGTGCGGTGATGTCCTTTTCGGAGATTTCATCTTCCAGTTCCGGCTGGCAAGATGGTGTTCGTGATAAAGCATCTGCGTCTGTCATTTTACTGCCACTGACGTGTTCAGCATAAATGTCGTACTTTAGTAAACGCATTCCCATAAGCTGGATCCGTGGAGACATCTCGGCTAATGGTTTGTAATTCAAGATAGGGACTAACGGCTTATGGTCGGTGTGCACTAAGACCTTCGACATTCCATGAATGTATCGAGACATCTTTTCGCAACCCCATGTAACAGCAAGCATTTCGATTTCAATGTTGTGATAGTTTTTGTTTCGCTTTAGAGAGTTACCTTGATGCATAAGCGACTGATTTGCATTGGTGCTGTTCATCTTGTTGCATCAGGATAACACTGATGCCATTTAGTTTACTTCCGTCTGCTCGTAGTTTGGTTGGGCGGTGTACATCATAGTGTGCTAACACTGGTTGGGTCGATAATGTGTCCTTAATGCGGCTGAATGCCTGCTCATGAACTGCCGTCCAGGTCCAACTGTTCTTTGTACTTAACAGTTCCCGTAATGGTTCCGTGGCTTGTGCTAAATTTGGGCTGAATGTAGCCAGTTGCTGCGCCATACTCAGGAATCTTCGAAGTTCGGTAATATTCGTTGGAGCTGGGTATTTCCTCTACTTTATCCGGTACTGGCTGTATCCTTTTTTGCTGTGATTCGGTGTCCCAAAAGTTCTACCTCTGTTTTACGGAACTCACATTTGTCAGTGTTGAGCGTAACACCTGCCTCTGTCAGTCTCTTTAGTACGGCTCTCAATTTCGTATCGTGATCCTCTAAATCTTTACCGAAGACTAGTAGGTCATCAGTGCTTTTCACTATCCCCGGCAGCCCTTCAATGATTTGGTCACGACGTTTATTGAAGATCTCTTGCAATGATGTTAGTCCGAAGGGACCTCTTGTTGGGCAGAATCGTCCGAACGGTGTGATGAATGTTGCCATCAGTTGGCTGGAGTCATCTAATGGCATCTGCCGATATCCCGAATTGGCGTCAAGTTTTGACATCACGCGGCATTGAGTTTCGCTGTTCCGAGTTTCGCAAGAGTCTCATCAACGCTCTCCAGTTGGTAGAATTCTCGCTTGGTGAATGCGTTTAACTTTGTGAGGTCAATGCAAAAGCGCATACTGCCATCCGATTTCTTGGTTAAAACAATTGGGTGGCACCAGTCTGTTGGTTCTGTAACTTCTCGTATGACTCCCATATCCTTCATTCGCTGGATCTCTGCTTTTAAGGGTTCCAACAGTGGTAATGCTACATTCCGTGGTGCTGTCAAGTGGTAGGGTACTGCATCTTCGGTTAATTTGATGTTGATCGGGTCTCCGGTGATACATCCTAATCCGGTAAATAGTGTTGGGAATTCTTGAATAATGTCTTGATTGTCCTCAGATACTTGTGACACTGTGCTATTGACTGGCTTGTTAAATGTGAGTATCTCTAAACGTTTTATAGCCGGTTTGCCCAATAAGGGCACTCTCAAGTTTCTGCAAACATACACTACCTCGTTTGACTGTTTATCGCCCCATTTTAGCAACGTTGTTATATATCCAAGGCATTGTAACTTTTCTGCTGATGGACCGTCAGTGTCTTCCCTGTGCGTCTGATGTCCTTCATGGTTCTTCCGAATTGTTTTAGCTGTGGTACGCCTACGACTGTGACATCCGCTCCAGTGTCTACTTTGAATTTTATTTTTCCATTTTTGACCGTTATATCTGTTTCCCATGGCTCGTCCTGACTTGACAACCCTTGCGTACCCTCCACTGTTCCAAGAAAAAGGCTGTTCATTGCGGCTTCTTCTGCTTGTATTTCCTTCACATTTCTTCCTCGGCACACTTTACTCTGTGCAAAATGGTTTGAGTTCCAACAGGTGTTGCATCTTCTTCCCCAGGCTGGGCAAAAATTCCGTCCAAATTGGTGCTGTCTCAAGCAGAACTTGCAGTTGGTCCCGTTGCTCTTTGCTGCTGCAGATTGCTTCTGCTTCTGGTCGTATCGTCTTCCTATTGGAATTGGTTTCCCCAATATTGCGTTGATATCACCCTGTCCCTGGTCAACAGCTGTGGCTGCAGTCTTGTATGCACCCATACCTTCTGTCGCTTTTTCACCCGCTCTACACATCTCTTCCGCTGTTTTTAAATCTAAATCCTTTTTGCTGAGCAGCTTTTGTCGTAAATTGTCATCCAAAATACCTCCCACAAATCTGTCTCGTATTATTCCTTGAACGCAATTGTCACAATAGTTACAGTTTTTGACCAAAACTTTGAGGTCTGTGCAAAAATCATGGAACTTTTCTCCTTCCTGTTGTTGTCGATGATTGAACGTATGTCTCTCCATGGTTTCATTGATGACTCCATTTGTAAACACTTCTAAGGCATCGATAATGCCCTTTGTAGTGGCCGCTGCTTCCGGCGACAAGGTAAGAGATTCGTAAATGTTACTTGTTTGTGGAGTAAAAGTGAAACGTAGCATCGCACACTGGTATGCAGGAGATTGTTTTTCAAGTTCAGTCAAAATGGCATAATCCTGCCATTTTTGCTTCCAGCTTTTAAGTAAGTAAGTAAGTAAACATTTATTTACCTAAGAAATGACAATTTACATTAGTAAAAGAATAAATTAGCAATTAGGAAGGAGACTTTCCCGATAGCCAAGGCTAAACAAAGGAGAAAGCCACCAAGAAAAATGTGAAATATTTTCATATGTCAGTAAATACTGTAAGTTTACAAAGATTAAAATGAAAAAGCATTATTGATTATAATTAGTATAAATGAAAATTCAGTACCATATAGTCAAATAGAAAAAAGTAATGAGACAAAATAATGAAGAGGAAAGCTAGTTGATGTATTGACTCATGTAGAAACTTGTAGCTAGGGATTTGATTGTGCTTAATTTACAGTTTGTGAGGTTAGTATCAGGATAATTTCTTTGCAGATTGTTCCACTGTAATGTGGAGATTCTAGAGAATGAAAAAAATCCAAACGTCGATGTGTTAACTGTTGGTTCAATAAGCAAACCAATTGTGTTACATCTAGTTTCATGAGAGTGTGAGATTCGATCAAATTTGAGTGAGGTAAGTGTGTCAGATGGGAGGTTAGAGTTTAGGAATTTGTGGATAAATTGAATGTTAAGGACTTTAACTAGGTCGAAGAATTTAAGAATTCCAAGTTCTGCAAATATAGGCAAAGATGGGGATCTTGGTTCACTGAAGGTGATCAGCCTAAGGGCAGCCTTTTGGAGGGTAAGTATTCTGTGGGCTACTGTGGTGTCTCGAGTGCCCCATACTTGGCAAGCATAGCTTAAGTGAGAACTAAAGATAGCATGGTAAATGTTTAGCAGGGATTTTAGGGGAACATAGTGACGAATTTTAGATAACATCCCATTGGCTCTTTGAAGTTTAGTAGCCACAGATGAGACATGATACTTCCAGGAAAGATGTTCATCAACATGAACACCCAGGTATTTCACACTTTTGCTAGGATAAATGCGCTTACCGCATAGAATCAAAAAAGGTAAAAATTCAAGCCTGGGAGATTGGGATCTAAATACAAGAAACTCTGTTTTGCTGGAGTTCAGTGATATTTTGTTGGCGTTAAGCCAACACACAAGGCGTTTAAGATCAGCATTCATCCCTCTACAAAGGGATTCTAGTGATTTTGAGAATTTCAGCAGATGAGTGTCGTCAGCAAAATGATAGGTCTCTGACGATTTGATACAATTATGCAGATCATTAATATACAACAAGAACAGCAGCGGACCAAGAACAGAGCCTTGAGGCACACCATGTAGAATGGCTTTAAGTTGAGATTTGAATTCACCGATTGAGACATACTGGAGACGACCAGTTAAATAAGACCTGAACCAATCATTTGCTTTTCCCCGAATACCATAGTGATTTAGCTTGGATAGAAGGATTTTGTGGTCAACAGTATCAAAAGTTTTTTGTAAGTCGACAAACACTCCACAGGCAAGCTCACCTTTGTCAAGGCAATGTCTAATGCGTTCAACTATAGTAAGCACAGCCTGTGATGTTGAATGCTGTTATCTGAATCCAAACTGTTTGGGATATAGGATATCATGGTTGTTGAGAAAGCCTATGATTCTGTTGTACATAACCTTTTCATAGATTTTCTCAATGTTTGACGATAATGAGATTGGTCTGTAATTTGACACATCTATAGAAGAACCTTTGTTTTTGTAAACAGGCACCACTCTGGATGTTTTTAAAGATGTAGGAAAGATACCAGATTCAAACGAAAGATTGATCAAAATTGATATAGGTTTGGAAATATCATTTTCCAACAATCTTAGAATTTTGATTGGAATACTGTTTGGTCCAGAAGATTTTCCTGGAGAGATGTTGCCAATAATCCCGATGATTTCTTCTTGATTAACAGGTGATAAGAAAATTGACTCTGGGTTTGGGTTTTTGAGGTAGTCAGAGTACCTCTTGGATGTAGGTGGAATTTTGTTCCCAATAGAATTTGCTATGGATGTAAAAAAGTCATTAAAACTATTGGCAATATCAATCTGGTTTGTCTCAAGTTTACCGTCAACCTGAATGGAAGAAGGAATATTAGATTTCAACGGTTTCGTAGAAATAATGCTACGAACACCCTCCCAAATTTTGTGCATGTTATTTGAAAAAAGGTTAAAGTAATTGGTATAATGGTTTGTTTTACTTTGTCTGCATAAGCTGACAATCATGTTTCGGTAGCGTTTGAAAAGTTGTCGGAACTCTGATTTAGAATCTGGATCTTTGGCTTTAGTGAATTTCCGAAAATAAAAATCACGTTTAGACATGGATTTTATGATGGCAGAAGTAATCCATGGTTTTTGTTGGGTTTGATTTGCCTTTTGGTGAGCCTGCCTGTGGGAACGTGTCTGTCAACAAGCTTTTGAATTTTAGAATTAAAAATGTCAAAACAGCTGTTTGGGTCAATTGGTCCAGGACTATTAAACTCAACACCCCAGTCAATATCCAGGTAATCTAAAATGAAATTATGTTCGTCAAATTTGGACCAGTTTTGGTATTGAATATTTTTTTCTGAGTTGTTAGTCAATTGGTCAGGTAATATAAAGAATTGAGGCAGGTGATCAGAGATCATGTGAATAAGGTTACAAGAGATTGATGGTTGACCAGTGACAGAGAAAAAAATATTATCAATTAATGTCTTGGAAGTCGCTGCTATTCTTGTTGGTAATAAGATCTGGGGAAGTATAAGGTGGGAGCCGAGTATATCAATGAAGGCAGAGAGTTCTGCATCTTCATTGAGTTTTAAAAAATTTTTATTGAAATCCCCCAGTAGAAGGATTTGTTTCTTTTCAATGCAGACTTTATTGAGCAAGGGTTTTAAGAAATCACGATTAAAGGAATTTGTTGACATACAAGGATGTCGATAAATGCTACCGACAATTAAGTTGGTTGTGTTAGGCAAGATAATCTCTGCAAAACTTGATTTCAAGTATTTAGATTGGTACATAATGTCATCCAAGTCTGTACGAGGAATGAAATTATACTGGTCAGAAATATACAACAAGCTCCCTCCTGCTGAGGATTCAGTGGGGGTGGATAAGCACTGGTAACCTTCTATATGGTAATTGAAAGTTGGTGGTGAGCCTTTGATAAAGCGGGTTTCAGTAATACCAATAAAAGAGAACTCATGTCTCAAAAGGGCCAAAAGGGTGTTAAATTCATCAAAGTGTTTAGCCATTGAGGCAATGTTAAGATGAAAAGCTGAGAGCGACCTTGGAGTTAGATTAAGATTGTTAAAGTCCTCACATTCATAGTATTTACAACTAGTTGTATGAAAATTGATACTGTCAGCATCGTGTGTAGCAGAAAGAAGAGAAAAGTGATTCCGTAGTTTTTGTTAGTTGTTAGTGTAGTTGTTTCCGTAGTTGAGCAATTCATTTTGGTAGAACCCAGGAAACCATTCAACTATTTGATCCACATGTGTAATTTTTTGTGTTTTTCATCGGTTTTATCAAATTTTGTAAAAAAAGCTTCATTTTGATATTTGTAACTGTAGATGAGTTTGTTTCTTTTCAGTTGTCTGCATTCAAATCCCAGTCTTTAATAAAATCGATTCAAATTTTTGGAAATGTAGATTTTGCTGTTTGGTGGCAGCTTAATTTCCTCGAAATTTATATTTTCAGTTTTTTTTTTGTTTTCTAAGAGTTTTTGACAATTTTTGCGATTGAGGAAGCGTACAATAGTTTTTTTTATTTGATTTTTCTTCGCAGGAAGCCTATGACAAGACTCGATATCGGATTTCGTAACGTTGACCTCCATTTTGTTGAAAATCTCTATCATTTTATCTTCCAGTTGATCATCATCTATATCATTTGTTACACCTGAAATCTCAATATTGCTACGTCTGCCGTATTGGTTTGTTGCCTCTGTAGTCAGTTGGAGATCTCTTAACTCTTTGTTTTGTTCATATACAGTATTTTCTAAAGCTTCAATTTTTTTTGCATTTTCTTGTTTTGTTCGATCAAATTGCTTATAATTTTATTTTTCATTTCGTTCAAATCACAATCAATTTTTTCACTTTTTGAATTTAGGTTATCAATTCGTGATTCAATATGATCAAAACCTTCTTTCAATTGTTTTTCAAGGCGAGCTATAGTCGGTCTCTTAATCATGTTATTGGTCTCGGCGCGTTGCTATGCTATTTCTTCGGAGCACGTCCGTCCTCATCGGAAGTCAGAAATGATCACTTGATATATCCCACTCATAACATCTCATAACTGAACAGCCTAAAACTTAGCTCATACCAAAAAAATTGTGGATTATGAAAGCTGCATAACGATCAACGGATATGTCTAACGATGGAGGTGAGAGTACAGTTTTCAACGACTCCGCCATAACGACTAAATGAAGTACTAATAAAATAATTTCAAGCATATAAGGAGAACTTGGTTTCACCAGGTTGCAGATAGAAACACAATATCCACACAGAAAATTCCACAAAGTTCTGTTTTCTGTACGAGTAAATATGTCTTCGTGTTGCCACTGAAGTAGACGAATATTGAATGTGTACGAATTAATTAATCATATGAGTATTAAGTCACCAAGTTCATTAATTTCCATCAGTTATCGAACAATTTTCAATTTTCCCTCGTGGTGCTTTCTACTTGCAGCGCCATGTTATAATCGAATCTTAAAAATCCCTATTGCCGGAACCGACAAATATAAACATAAGACTATTCATAATGGCGGACACGCACAGTCCCTAACATTCTGATAGTGAAGCTGTGTGCACACAAACAAACTGCCAAACGTGTAACACAAGAAGAATTGCTAAAATAATACCTGTTGTTCCAGATGATGTTGTTCCAGATGAAGTTGTTCCAGATGAAGAAAAAAATTTGGACATGCGAACACGAACAGTGACTGAAGACAAAACTCCAGAAACCAAACTAGAAACACATCAGCATCACAACGACAAGAAGTGTTTGCAAACTAAAAGTCATCCTTGGAAATCATATCTTTCACGAAGTAAGAAGAAACAATAGAAACACGTGACGTTGATAACAGAACTTATGTTACACGAAATTTGGACAGTATTCAGTGATACTGGACGCAAAACATTTATGAAGAAGTACACACATTATGTTCACATCTTTTGTTAATCACGCTTTGCGAACATGTAAATAAGAAGCATGTGAAATAAAAAATGCTTTTCAAAGAAGTTAATCATGTATTTACTTATGTGATGGTTTATGTTTTATTATGTGGAACGACGACGTTCGATGAATCAACAACACGATGACGTTCGATGAATCAACAACACGATGACGTTCGATGAATCAACAACACGATGACGTACGATGAATCAACAACACGATGACGTTCGATGAATCAACAACACGATGACGTACGATGAATCAACAACACGATGACGTTCAATTGATGAGCAACACGACGACGTTCGATTGATGAACAACACGATGACGTAATGAAGGATTCGATCAAGAAAGAAGAGGATGTAGTATTTGTATATAATCGGCGACGGTGAGAATTGTAGAGAGATAGGACGTGGAGACGAAATATAAATATGGCGGTATATTTTGATATAAGAAATCGTGTGTGTCACATAGTTGATCGGTCAGACTAATCTAGGTTCATCTTAGTCAGCTAGGTAAAAGAACAGTACAGTAATAGAGTCTTTAAAAAAATCCCCTCCTGCTCAGGCATATTCCTGATCGATTCATTTCCCAGAAAATGTGTAACAAAGCAGTTAAAAGGGATCCCTTGGCGCTCGAGTATGTTCCGGATTATTTCCTGAGGAATTATAAAAAAATTTCATCAAGTGATGAAAGAAATAAGAAAATCAAATCTTAGGAAATTAATAGTAGCTCATTTAAATATCAACTCACTAAGAAATAAATTTAAGGCTCTTAAAGAAATTGTGAAAGGCAATGTTGACATATTAATGATCTCCGAAACAAAGTTAGATGAGTCATTTTCAGAACGTCAGTTTCTCATAGAAGGTTTTAAAATACCATTTAGATTAGATCGTAACAAAAATGGTGAAGGTATTACGCTCTTCGTACGAGAAGATATACCTGCCAATCTTCTAAAAACAGTAACATCTTTTGAAGGGATTTATGTCGAAATTACTTTAAACAAGAAAAAGTAGCTTTTAAGTTGGAGCTACAATCCTCATCATTCTAACTTGAAATCTCATCCCTCATCTCTTCAAGGGGATTTAAATTGGTATATTTCTAAGTACGATCATTTTCTCATTCTGGGCGACTTTAATGCAGAAGTTAAAGATGGCGCTATGAAGGACTTTTGTAACCATTTTAACTTAAAGAGTCTGATAACTGTTCCAACATGCTTTAAGAATCCGTCAAAACCAACATGTATTGATTTATGCCTGACTTATTCGCCAAGAAATATTCAAAATTCCTACGTCGTTGAAAGTGGACTGTCTGATTTTCACAAAATGACAGTTGTGGTAAATAAGTCATCTTTTCATAAATTAGCACCTAAAGTAACCCTTTATCGTGATTACAAAAGGTTTTGCAATGTCCATAACATAAATCCATAACAGACTTAACTAAAAATCTTTCACAAGAGGTTTTTCATGACTATAATCCGAAAAGATTCTTGAAAATCTGTGAGCATACTTTAAATGTCCACGCTCCTAAAAAACAAAAGTTTCTTCCTGGAAATAATTCTCCATTTATGAATAAAGAGCTCTCAAAAGCAATAATGGAACGATCTAGACTTAGAAATAAATATCTCAATGATCGAAGAGAGGAGAGTAGAAAAAAATACAATAAGCAACGAAATTTTTTGTGTTGATTTTTTGAGGAAAACTAAGAGATTACTACAGTAGTCTTAAAACAAATGATATATGTGATAATAAAAAGTTTTGGCAAACCGTAAAGCCTCTGCTTTCAGATAAAGTCAAAATCTGTGACAAAATTATTCTTCAGGAAGGTGACAACATTATTAATGATGATCAAGAGGTTTCAGAGGTGATGAGTGAATTTTTTGCTAACATTGTTCTAAACCTTAATATTGCTCAGTATGAGCCTGTGGATTCGTTCTCTAGTAATATTACTGATCCTGTTTTAAAAGCAGTAGATACAAAAATCATCCAAGTTTTATTGCAATTAAAACAAGAAGGGAAAATATTAATTTCTCTTTTTCTTTCCAGAAAATTGAACGGAGTGTGATTTTACAAATTATTTCTGAGTTAGATCCAAAAAAGGCTATTTAATCAAATGACATTCCCACAAAATTGATGAAAGAAAATTGTGAAATTTTCGCTGATTTCCTACTTTCTTCTCTTAACAAATGTTTATCTGAGGGTGGTTTTCTAAAAGAGGCTGATGTTATACCCATATTTAAAAAAGGTTTAAGGACACCAAAGGAAAATTATAGACCAATTAGCATCATAAAAAATATTTCAAAGATTTTTGAGAGGCCAATTTTTAAACAAATCGACCAGTATTCTCTCACCTTATCAATGTGGGTTCCGAAAAGGATTTAGTACCCAACACTGTCTTCTGGCCATGCTGGAAAAATGGAGAAAATGCAATGATGAGAATAAAATAATTGGCGCACTTCTAACTGATCTATCTAAAGCGTTCGACTGTCTTCCACACGACCTACTAATTGCAAAACTCAATGCATATGGTTTTGACGAAGTTGCTCTCAAAATTATATATAACTATTTGTATAAAAGAAGACAACGGACACAAAGTGGTAGTTCATTCAGCTGTTGGAGAGACATAATCTTCGGCGTACCTTAGGGCTCTATACTGGCACCTCTTTTGTTTAGCGTATACTTATGCGATCTTTTTTTCATGATAACTGAGGTTGAGTTTGCAAGTTTTGCCGATGATACTACACCTTATACAGTAGGTGAATCCCTAAATGATGTTATAAAGTCTCTGAAAAAAGCCAGCTCAGATATTTTTAAGTGGTTTGAACTTAATCAAGTTAAAGCAAATCCGGAAAAATGCGATCTAATTTTTAACGTCAATGAAAAAGTACAGTTTGAATTGAAAAATAATATCATTGAAAGCAGCCCATCAGTTAGGTTACTAGGGGTAAAGATTGATAATAAGCTTAATTTTGAGGAACATGTCAGGTCAATATGTAAAAGTGCTAGTCAAAAGCTACACGCCCTCGCGAGAATTTCACCCTATATGAACATTAACAAGAAAAAGATGGTATTTAATGCTTTCTTTTTCTCGCAATTTTCATATTGTCCTCTTACGTGGATGTGCCACAGTCGAAACCTTAAAATATGATTAATAGAGTGCATGAAAAATCTTTAAGAATAATTTACTCAAATTATAAATCATCTTTCCAAGAGCTACTTGATAAAGATGGCAGTGTCTCAATTCATGAAAGAAATTTGAAAAAACTCTGCATCGAAATGTTTAGTGAAAGGTAGTGAATGGTTTAGCTCCTTAAATATTTTCAAATCTATTCACCATCAAACATGACGTAGGATATAATAATCGATCAAATGACTATTTCTTCATACCGAGGAGAAAGAGTATTAAAAATGGCGATGAAACAACATCAGTGTTGGGGTCAAGAATTTGGAATGCACTACCAGAAAAATTAAAATCAAAAAAATCTTTACTAAGCTTTCAGGCGGCTATTAAAAAGTTTAAAATAGATTTTTGCCCTTGCAGGCTAGATAAAAACTTCCAGGAGTAGTTTTTATCTGGCTTTTCAATTTCGCGAAGTTTGAAAAAAACCTTTTGGTTATTAAAGTATTTTGTATTTATTTTTTTGGATGTTAAAACATGAACGGGTTGCGATTGGATATCATGACCAAGACGGCAAACTACCCCCGTTACTAATAAAACCCCCAAAAAATCTACTCCCAGGGTGTATCTCAATATAGTCCGAATTCAGCGTTCACCATGTCGTTCGATCTTGGTGACTACCCTGAAAAAAGTTGAGTGGGAAAGTTGGGCTTACTTGAACATAGGTGTGAAAAAAGATCGTTAAATCAACCCAAAATTGAAAGAATTTAAAGGTAAATTCGAACTAATTTTCATAAAAAAAGATACCGCAGGAAGATTGTGAATGTACGGCAATCATAAAAATAGGAAGTATTTATAAGCAAGGGTCCCACTATTACATACAGACCTACTTGGAAGAATGTAAGTATAAAGAGGTTGAAAGGTATGGCGCTGGTTATTGGAGTGAATCCGAGGCTGAGGATGACGAGAGTTTAGCAGAGTTCTAAAGAGGTTGAAAGGTATGGAACTAGTTTTTGGAGTGAATCCCAGGATGAGGATTTATTTGAGTGAATCCGAGGATGAGGAGACGAGAGTTTAGCAGAGTTCTAGTTTACTATATGAAATAAAATGAACGCACGTCGAAAAGAAGCCAAATTATTGAAAATTCCTCGTTATTCTACACTGAATAAGGACGACCTTGTTAAGGCAAAGCTATGTACAAGGATATTTCAACGCGAACCTACGGTCCTTATTGCAAACTTTGTGTTGAAATTGCATATGAAAAAAATCTCTAAAACTATTTGCAACAACTCGCTAAAAAATCGCGACGTATAGTACATGATAGGGCTGTACTGATCGATGCTGATACTGGTGAAGTGCTAAGATGCGAGATTGACTATACACGCATGTAGCTTTGTAGAAAAAATATTTTCTATAAAACTTATACTCTATATTGAATAAGCAGGCGGGAAATCTAAGTACCGCTGACATGCTGTACAGATTAAAGTTTTTTTTAAAATTCGTCCTTACCTTCCTGTCGACCTTTTGCAAGTAACTGGGCACGCTCTTGTTCATTGATGTTATTGACGATACGCTTAACTCGCTGTCGTATTTGCTCCATTAGCACCATATAGCGCTGTTTTTCTTGCATGTATAAATTTATAATCGCTGATAACACCATTTTTGATAGCCTTGAATATAAAATCAACGACAGAATTCAACTTACTCTCGGCCAGTAGTCGGATGCTCTCATGTTTCTGTGATTTAACGCTTAATTTTTTTAAAGCATTTCTCAGACCAGCCTGTCCGATTCCCATAGCTAATGCAATTCCCCCCATATCAATGCACAGGGAAGCTCCAAATCCTGTTGCTAATGCACCAAATCCAACAGCTGTACTGATGACATTGACACCTAATAATCCATGGTCACAATAGCGAACCCAAGTCCCATGCATCTTGAACTTTTTCGCGAGTCTGTCCCGCTCTTTGATTTCCATTCGCAGATACTGTTCGATCTCTTCAATCTTTTTTAATCTATAGCCTTGACTTTCATCCTGCATAGTATTCTCTTCGGGTGCACTTGGTGATAATGTAGGATATAATTTCATAGTATCCATCTTCTTTGTTCTATTAGAATTTGCATAAGGATTCTTGTAAAAGCTACATTTTTTTCAGGGTGATATTGATCGGTCAGTAGGAACTCGAGCCTATCTGTCGAGCCTGTCAAAGGAAGGTATACTGGGGTGTCAAAATTCCAAATAATCATATCTCCCATTCAATTCCTTTGTGGGAAGCATCGGGAAAATTTTTAATTTCTTACCATCAAGCAAACAACCATCTTCACCTAACTGAGGGCATATTAAATTTAGTCTCTGGTAAATATCGGTCCTGTAGTATACATTATAGTCACCTTTTGTATAATTTTTTCCGTCAATAGGTTCATTTAAACCCAAGAGCTCTTGCAGTGTTCTGCTAATAACAACTTTAAATCCGTCATTTACACGAAGCCGGAAGTACCCATTATTCAAAACAAATATCTCTACCTTTCCATTAGCCTGTTTGTTGATAATAGCTGCCAGATCCACGATCCTGTACAAACCTTTCACGATCTCCATCCGGGTAAAGAGCTGATTAGACGCCGATTTCCAGATAGTAAAATCATTATCATTAAAAAGATTCATCCAGGTAGCTCGAATACTGATCGATTTTAGAGCGATCCTCGTGCACTGCCCTAGATAATCATCAAAAATTGTAGGTTTATCGATATCGGTAATAAAGAGTTGTTTAATGTTTATTTGTGAAAAGAAACGATGAATATTTATTCGTACAACCCCAAAGCAAAATATAAATCAAACAGGAGGGAATGGCCTCTGGGTATCACAAATCTGGAACATCAGGATCTGTATGTTCCAACAGAATGGCATATCCCCGTAGTATTCCCAGAGTTTAGCAAGTATCCCATCAAAACTCCAACGACTCACCTTAACGATCCCGTTCAAATTGGAAGGGATGGGAAAGCATTGGATTACTGGAATATTCAGGTTAATTTTGCACCTCATTGCGCAACAACAGCACTAGGGATTTCTGCCAAAAATATGACAGGATCCTTACCCCTTGCAAACTCTATCTTTATATTTCATGTCTACTATTATATGCGCCGTATACTAGGAAGAATAAAAGTGCCCATGCCTCTTGACGACGGGTTTAGTCAATACAAGAATCCTTATTCAACATCTGGATTCGGGCAAGTATGTCGTGAATACGGGGCAGGTCCCCATGCTCTGTATAAATTTAAAGCAGTGGGTGCTTCACTAACCAATGGTTCATGGTGGCCCAAGTTGATGGAGATTACGCAAAATTTATCATGCCAACAAGCCAGGGCCATACAGCAGAAGGTCTGACAAAATTGAGTGAAAGTATTCGCGTCTACGTGGTCATGCTGCTTGGGTCTCAGTCCGAAGCAAAAGCATCCTTACTTACCAAAAAGTGCTCCGATATGCTAGAACCCCAGCCAATTTTGCTGTCATGCCCAGCGTGTACATGTTGCCCTCTGACATGAATCTGCGTATCAGTAAAATTCAAGGATATAACAACAATGTCTTGATCGCACCTTCAAATGTAAACGTTGGGGTGCAAGTCGATCTAAACAAGGTGAAGAAATCTATTGGGACCTCGAGCAAGCGTGGAGCACCACAGGTGAGCCACATGATCCCTAAACACAGGGAAGTACTCCCGAAGCATCGCTCGCCTACTAGCAACTCCGCAGAATCACTACAGGTGAGCCACGTGATCCCTAAACACAGGGCAATAGAAGCGGAACAACATGCGGACAACAAGGCTGTACTAGTAACAACTGGAGTAGGTATTATTTTACTTTACATATGGTTTAAGTAATAAGACAAGTCGTGTGATTTTTATTCACATACAACGTTATATTTGCGATCGTTTGCCCTTACTCCTACCCATATAGCCCACAACAACAGCAACATCAGCTGCAATTGCCATGTATAGGTGCTTGGCTATAAATTTAACAACTTTTGCAGCCACCTTGAAGAAGAAGAAAACTACTGTATCAATGATACCGGGTAGTGCTGCACCTGCTTTCCCTGCTAAATATTTTAAAAAAGTTCCTAGTCTCTCAAGCTGTTTTTGTACAAAATTTTTACTACCCCCAGCGCTTCCTGCCGCAGCACCAGCTGCTCCTCCTCCACATCCTGTCACTGGCAGCACAATGGTAGATATCAACAATCCAACAGCGGAAACAATGCTTGCTATAGTTATTCCTTGTTCTTTGAATAAAATCTGAGTTTTTCAGCGAGCGATGTGTCTTCCCCCGCGATTTTCATCTGCGTGTATTTAATAGCATTGAGCTGGCTGTGAATTTTGGATGATAAGTCGGCGTACGCCGCTTGTGTTGCTTCCTTTTGATCCTTTAGCTTTTCAAGTGCTTTTTTTGGCTTCCACAATACCATTATCCCAAATCCTTATCTGCTTTTCATTTCCTTCAGGAAATTCCTCCTCCTCCTTCTCCTCCTTCTCCTTCTTCCCCTCAAGGCTCTTTATCTCTTCTTGTTCTTGTCCAATATCTCTATTTATAAGAACAAGTTTACTAAGTGATTCAAGGCCCCTTTCTGGGTTTGAAGTTGGAGATTAGGCCCTCTTCTTTCACGTGTTGAAAAGGCTTCATCGAAATTCTTTACGAGCCTCTCAGTTTCATCCTGAACAGTCTGAACATTCTGTGAGATTGTCTCAATTTCCATATTATCTATATTTCCGGCAGCCACAATTTCATCAACACTATTCAGTGCTCCCGAGCCTTGGATTGATCATCTATGAGCTCCCGACTCCTAACCTTGCTTCCCTTATTGGGCGTAGTATAGTCGGCGAAGCCCAGATCCTTCATACGATGTGTACCTAACTTCCTCTGTATTTCGGTGATGATCCTGAACTCGCCGCCCCGTATCGTTAGCTCTATCCCATCATAGAGGAGTTTTAGTTTACCGAGTTTATTCCGATCTAATTTAAATTTGTCATAGCTCAATTTTACCAATTCCACATCCTTTGGCTTCCCTAGTGTCTCCTCAAGATATTCATTAAAAGAGTCGATCTTCGATTGTTTGATCTCTACCCTCATATTACTTAGTTTGGTCCCCCCCCTGCATCCGTCGCTCTTCAGATGTTTGCGTTAAGCTGGTACCAGGCTGGACAAGGTCTGAGGACTTATTGAAATTACCATTATCATCATCATCACCAATATCGCCCTCACGTGTAAATTCTCCGTCTCTTTCATATCCTAGATTATCAGCCATTTATTTTAACACAAACAACTGTTAATCCATCGACAATCAATCAGAACGAGGACTTGTATGTTGATATTCCCAATATGGGGCAGAATGATGTGATACTCCCCGGAAGCCTTCGGTTATAATTTGATCTGGAGTTGACCGGGACAAATACGAAGCGTACAATAGTGAGCAATATTGGCAGGAGTCTGGTACAGGCCTTGAAAATCACACTAAATAGTAATGAAATTCAAAGTATCAACGGCTACAGAGTGTTCGCTGTCTATCGAGATTTGTGGTTATCAAAATTCGAGCGTGAAAACAATTTGATCCTAGAAGGTATCAACCCTAATGATGGTACTATCAGCGCTTTGCAAGTGAAGGCCAGCGATCATGTGGGTAATGTCGAGGAGAGGGCGATTTCTGCGACCTATGTTAACATATTTTGTATCCTACTCGGTAAAATGTTTAAATTAATCAGAGACCTACCCTTCTATCAACCTGGATTACACGATAGGCTCCAATTCGTTTTCTATTTTGCCAAATATGAAGATGTTATTAAAGATGGAGGTACAGCGGCCTCAAGGTCTACTGAAGCCAAAGCGGCAGACGCTATGTACAAGATCAGTAATATTTCACTAGAGTTCGATAAAGTCAACCACAATGGGCTTGCAAGTGGTCTAGTATCACGGTACAGTCAGTGTGCAATACCCTTGAGAGAGTCCTTCGCAGCCAGGTGATCACCATGAAAAAGGAGGATACTAGCTATAATCTCCAAATCGACACCCCCGCCAAAAGTTTAAAAGGTGTTTTTTAAAAGGTTTTTTATAGTTTTCTATTTTTAATATATACTTAGTAAATTTACCCTTCTCTCTCACATTTGTTTGGATATAGTCTGTTTGGGTATGTTTGTTATCTTCTCTGTCTATTATATAAATATTTTTCTTTTGAATAGTTTTCTACTTTTTAACATATCTATAGTAATTTTAGAGCATATTTTATATATAATTTTTTTTTTTTAAATCATTACTTTTATATTTTAAACAGGACACATATTTATAGCAGTTTTTTAAAACTGAAATGTACATATCCTGTATAAATATTTTGATAAATAAATAAAAATTCTATTACTATTTCGAAACCCATCGAAAGTTAAAGCTTACTCGGGGATGAAATATTTTACAGCCCCAAGATTGAAAAAATCTCGATCACTGTGGATCACCTAATGAACTTTACTCTCATGCGATGCTTGGAATATGAACAAATTGTGAACCTATTTGCTGGCCACGAATCCAAGGTAACAAAAGGCCAATTCCTAACTGAACGATTTGCCCTTTTTGTCGATTTTCGATCAAGTCCTGATAATAATCTTCATGACAGTGGTAGATATCTTTAACAGTTAAGTGATGGTATCACTTTACATATGACAAAGAAAGCCAATGGGACGGGGAATATCAGCTGTTATGTCTATCTACTGAATGATGCTCAAATAAAACCTCCTAGATGGTAGGTTTCATAGCATTCAGTATTAGAGTCGCTTTCAAATAATTTTAGAGCCTCATACGGCTATATTTTCAGGCCCGACAAGTTGTGGAAAAACACAGTGTGTTCTAGACCTTCTCGAAGGTGAATACAAGAAGCATTTTCATAAGATCATTATCCTGTGCCCAACTATACGATGGAACAACACGTACCTTGAGAGATCCTCGCTTTGGCAAGATGATTACGTGTTCTTGATTAATCCCAGGGATCAACTTTTTGAATAGGTTGAAAAACTATCGTCGCTGCTAGCTGGTGAAGATACTCTGTTCATTATCGATGATGTGATAGCAGACGAGAATCTCGATAAGAAACGACAGTCTCTTCTTAAATTAGCAATTTCGGGCAGACATCGAAAGCATAGTCTCTGGTTGTTAACACAATCGTATACCGGTTTACCGAAGAATATTTGGAGGCAGAAAAAACAGCTGTTCCTTTGGTACCCCCATGAGCGGTCAGATATGAAATTGATCGATGAAGAAACAAATATGATCAGTGACTGGGAAGAGATCAAGGATCAATTGAAAAAGTCAAAACATGGATTTCTATACGTAAGATTGGAGCACCCTAGAAGCTATAAAATTCTCGAATGATCATCAAATTTTAAATAAATATATATTAAATAAATGCTCAACAACATTGTACTATTATTGGTTATTGCCTTACTCTGCGGGGCGCCGAGAGACGCTGCGGCACACCGAGAAGAATTAGATGAATTCAGGCATCGTGAATTAGGAGTTCGTAGGCTGCCTACCGTGGACCACCTGCCTATCCACGGAGCCAAGCACTTGTTTGGCGGTGGACGGGTTCGTAGGCACCCTTCAACGACTTGTTCCTGAGAAATATAAAATGCGCTTAGGTGACGCTATTACTGGTCTCGGGGGTATACTTAAATCTGAGTATACCCAACCAAACACAGTTTTGCTGACGAAACACGGTCTTTTAGTAGGGGCCCGTTTAAAAAAAATTCGGTTTTCAAAAAATGAACAAATAAAAATGTCTTCTCAACTTGCCCTGTTAAACTCCGTATCTGCCGGAGCCATCGAGACTCTGCTCGATGGGCATTTACGACCTCTTTTCAAGCGTGCCGATGTCGGTAGATTATTAGGGATCCAGATATAAAAGCAGCATACAGAGACGTGAAAACCACACCTCGTCGTGGTATCATGGGGTTGAGGCCGCCTCACCCCTCAAGCAATGTCAAAATTGGCACGATGCCTTCGTCACATTCCAGGGTGGTTTAGCGATTATGCGTCGTTCTAGAGAACCGAAGGCAGCACAACTTACCAGATGGCTTACGAAAGAAGGTGTTGAGAAATTCCAAGATGAGGTGAGGGAGCAGCGCAAGCTAATCGAAGAAAAAGATGCTAGCATTGCACTTCTCGTGGATGATCTTGATGACAGAGATGAACAACTTATGGTGCTGGAGGACGATCTTGAGGATTCAGCGACCACTTTCCGAACTCTGAACAGATTTTTGTTATAGATAATTCTAATGGTATGCACGCCTTCAACAGATTTGAAGAAGATGGGCATGTGGAGCGATATCAATGCTACTTCAGACTGATCGATCTTACTCGAGATGATTTGTATGATTTAGGTGTTTGGCACTGGAAGATTAAATATTTCATTTTTTTTCTTGGACAAATCCAAGAAAAAAAATTTAAAAAAAAAAAAAATCTACCACTTCATCACATGCTCTGGAGGTACTTCGACATCCTCTGGGATTAGCATTAATTCTTCTGCAACAAAACTACGCTCAGGTCCTTTTTTCAAATAATACAACACACGACTATTGGGGTCCGCTACAATGCGATCTAATCTATATGTTTTCTTACTCCAAAAAGCATCAGTCGCCCGTCTTTTCTGATCACCATGTTCTTCTCCAGGTTGTAACAAATATAAATACAACCCATTTTCAGGGAAATGTTTTTTCCTCAGCAAGCTCTTCACTTTTCACAAGTGGTACATCTTCCAGCTTGATGGCCTTTGACGGTTTTATGCCGATCATTGCAGTTTCGGCATTGTTTAGATCCTTCACTATAGTGTACAGATTTGTCATCCATATAGTACTGGAGTCATCACTAACTAACTCTTGGCCGTCTTGAGGTTTGAATAGTCTTTCTGCAAGCACTTTGTTGTACGACTCAACGAACGCAGTAAATGTATGATGGTGCTTGATTGTAGCCCTAGAAATTTTCGCATCTTTTCCTTTCAAAAATTTCGTCACCTCCGATTTAAATTCAGAACCATTATCGACTTGAAAAATTGTAGGATAGCGGAGAGAACCGGGCTTGTAAATATCCTTGATCATATCTGCAACCTCGCTGTTTTTTTTTCATTTTTAAAGGTCTCGCTACCTTATATCTTGAAATTACATCGACCCCCGTCAGGATATATTTGTACGTGTTCCTATACCGCTTGTCATGGGCATATACAACAGATCAAACTGGTGCATTTTGTTCGTTTTTTTTATAGTAAAATGGGGGTAATCAATCTTTTTGGACCCTCAATATGTCGTAGCCATAGCAGCTGGTCTAATCCTTCTACTCTCAATAGACTACGACGTCCCAAGTCGAGTTCCATTACGCCATGTCTTTACAACACCGTCAACTACGTGTACAGGCCTCTAAAGACTATAATATGTTGCTTTAATGCCTAATAAAAGCCTTACACGTAAATCACGTGGTTCCACATGCCTGCGCTGTTTACCATTAGGGCTAATCCTTCCACTCTTATGGGATTTTCCCGTCCCAAGACATTTTCCATTACACCATGTCTGTAAAACACAGTCAACTACGCATACAGGCCTCTAAACGCTGTAATATGGCCTTTTGTTGCCTAATAAAGGCCTTACACATAAATCACGTAGTTCCACGTGCCTGCGCAGGTTACCATTGGTCTAGTCCTTCAAATTTCAATAGACTACGACGTCCCAAGTCGTTTTCCATTGCGCCATGTCTTTAAAACACTGTCAACTACGCTTACAGACCTCTAAACGCTGTAATATGGCCTTCTGTTGCCTAATAAAGGCCTTAGACATAAATCACGTGTTTTCGCGTGCCATTCGCAGGTTACCATTGGTCTAATCCTTCTTCTCTCAATAGACTACGACGTCCCAAGTCGAGTTCCATTACGCCATGTCTTTACAACACCGTCAACCACGTGTACAGGCCTCTAAAGACTATAATATGTTGTTTTAATGACTAATAAAAGCCTTACACGTAAATCACGTGGTTCCACGTGCCTGCGCTGTTTACAATTGGGCTAATCCTTCCACTTTTAATAAATTTTTCCGACCCAAGTCATTTTCCATTACACCATGTCTGTAAAACAGAGTCAACTACGCGCACAGGCCTCTAAACGCTGTAGTATGACCTATTGATGCCTAATAAAGGCCTTACACGTAAATCACGTGGTTCCACGTGCCTGTGCTATTTACCATTGGTATAATTCTTTCACTCTCAATGGACTACGACGTCCCAAATTGCTTTCCATTGCATCATGTCTTTAAAACACAGTCAACTACGCTTACAGGCCTCTAAACTTTGTAATATGGCCTTCTGTTGCCTAATAAAGGCCTTTCACATAAATCACGTAGTTCCACGTGCCTGCGCTTGTTACCATTGGTCTAGTCCTTCAAATTTCAAGAGACTACGACGTCCCCAGTCGTTTTCCATTACGCTAAGTCTTTAAAACACAGTCAACTGCGCGTACAGGTCTCTAAGCGCTGTAATATGGTCTTTTGATGCCTAATAAGGGCCTTACACGAAAATCACGTGGTTCCACGTGCCTGTGCTATTTACCATTGATCTAATCCTTTCCACTCTCAATGGACTACGACTTCCCAAGTCGTTTTCCTTTGCGCCATGGCTTTATAAGACAGTCAACTACGCGCACAAGCGTCTGAATGTTGTAATATGCCCTTTTGATGCCTAATAAAGGCCTTACACGTAAATCACGTAGTTTCACGTGCCTGCACAGGTTACCATTGGTGTAGTCCTTTAACTCTTAATGATTCACGACGTCCAAAATGGTTTTCCAATGCGCCATGGCTTTAGAACACCGTCAACTACGCGCGCAGGCCTCTAAAGGCCGTACTATGGGTTTCTTACGCCTAATAAAGGCCTTACACGTAAATCACGTAGTTCCACTTGCCATTCGCAGGTTACCATTGGTCTAATCATTCCACTCTCAATGGACTACGACTTCCCAAGCCGTTATCCATTACGCCACGTCTGCAAAATAGAGTCAACTACGCGCAGAGGCCTCTAAACGCTGTAATATGGCTTTTTGATGCCTAATAAAGGCCTTACACGTAAATCACGTGGTTCCACGTGCCTGTGCTATTTACCATTGGTCTAGTCCTTCAACTCTCAATCATTTACACCTTCCCAAGTTGTTTTCCTTTGCGCCATGGCTTTATAACACAGTCAACTACGTAACAAACCTCTAAAGGCCGTAATATGGCCTTTTGACGCCAAATAAAAGCCTCACACATAAATCACGTAGTTCCACGTGCCTGCACAAGTTACCATTGGTCTAGTCCTTCCAATTTCAATAGACTACGGCGTCCCAAGTCGTTTTCCATTGCGCCATGACTTTAAAACACTGTCAACTGCGCGCACAGGGCTCTAAAGGCCATAAAATGAGCTTTTCACGCCTAATAAAGGCCTTACACGTAAATCACGTGGTTCCACGTGCCTGCGCAGGTTACAATTGGTCTAATCATTCCACTCTCAATGGACTACGACTTCCCAAGTCGTTTTCCTTTGCGCCATGGCTTTATAACACAGTCAACTACGCGCACAGGCCTCTGAACGTTGTAATATGCCCTTTTGATGCATAATGAAGGCCTTACACATAAATCACGTTGTTCCACATGCCTGCGCAGGTTACCATTGTTCTAGTCCTTCAACTCTCAATGATTTACGTCGTCCCAAATGGTATTCCAATGCGTCCTGGCCTGATATCACCGTCAACTACGCTTACAGACCTCTAAATGCCGTAATATGGCCTTTTGACACCTAGTAAGGGGCTTACACGTAAATCACGTGGTTCCACGTGCCATGCGCAGGTTACCATTGGTCTAATTCTTCCACTCTCAATAGACTACCACGTCCCAAGTCGTTATCCATTGCGCCACGTGGAACCACGTGATTTACGACTAAGGATTTTACTAGGCATCAAAACATCATATTACTGTTTTATAGAGGCCTGTGCGCGTAGTTGACTGTGTTTTAAAGACATAGCGCAATGGAAAACCATTTGGAACGTCGTAGTCCATTGAGAGTGAAATGATTAGACCAATGATAAACAGCGCAGGCACGTGGAACCACGTGATTTACGTGTAAGGCCTTCATTATGCATCAAAAGGCCATATTACAGCGTTTAGAGGCCTGTGCGCGTAGTTGACCCTGTTTTAAAGACATGGTGAAATGGAATATGACTTGGGACGAGAAAATCCATTAGGAGTGGAAGGATTAGCCCAATGGTAAACAGCGCAGTTACGTGGAACCACGTGATTTACGTGTAAGGCCGTCATTAGGCATCAAAAGCCCATATTACAGCGTTTAGAGGCCTGTGCGCGAAGTCAACCCTGTTTTAAAGACATGGTGAAATGGAATATGACTTGGGACGAGAAAATCCATTAGGAGTGGAAGGATTAGCCCAATGGTAAACAGCGCAGTTACGTGGAACCACGTGATTTGCGTGTAAGGCTTTTATTAGGCATTAAAACAACATATTATAGTCTTTAGAGGCCTGTACACGTAGTTGACGGTGTTGTAAAGACATGGCGCAATGGAACTCGACTTGGGACGTCGTAGTCTATTGAGAGTAGAAGGATTAGACCAATGGTAACCTGCGCAGGCACGTGGAACCACATGATTTATGTGTAAGGCCTTTATTTGGCGTCAAAAGGCCATATTACGGCCTTTAGAGGCCTGTACACGTAGTTGACTGTGTTATAAGGCCATGGCGAAATGGAAAAAGACTTGGGACGTCGTAGTCAAATGAGAGTAGAAGGATTAGACCAATGGCAACCTGCGCAGGCACGTGGAACCACGTGATTTATGTGTAGGGCCTTTATTTGGCGTCAAAAGGCCATATTACCGCTTTTAGAGGCCTGTGCGCGTAGTTGACTGTGTTATAAAGCCATGGCGCAAAGGAAAACGACTTGGGAAGTCGTAGTCCATTGAGAGTGGAATGATTAGACCAATGATAAACAGCGCAGGCACGTGGAATTACGTGATTTATGTATAAGGCCTTTATTAGGCAACAAAAGGCCATATTACAGCGTTTAGAGGCCTGTATGCGTAGTTGACTGTGTTTTAAAGACATGACGCAATGGAAAGCAATTTGGGACGTCGTAGTCCATTGAGAGTGAAAGGATTAGACCAATGGTAAATAGCGCAGGCACGTGGAACCACGTGATTTACGTGTAAGGCTTTTATTAGGCATTAAAACAACATATTATAGTCTTTAGAGGCCTGTACACGTAGTTGACGGTGTTGTAAAGACATGGCGCAATGGAAAACGACTTGAGACGTCGTAGTCTATTGAGAGTGGAAGAATTAGACCAATGGTAACCTGCGAATGGCACGTGCAACCACGTGATTTAGGTGTAAGGCCCTTACTAGGTGTCAAAAGGCCATATTACGGCCTCTAGAGGTTTGTAAGCGTAGTTGACCCTGTTTTAAAGACATGGTGTACTGGAAAATGACTTGGGACGGGAAAATCTATTAGGAGTGGAAGGATTAGCCCAATGGTAAACAGCGCAGGCACGTGGAACCACGTGATTCACTGGTAAGGCCTTTATTAGGAATCAAAAGGCCATACTACAGCATTTAGAGGCCTGTGCGCGTAGTGGACCCTGTTTTAAAGACATGGTGTAATGGAAAATGACTTGGGACGGGAAAATCCATTAGGAGTGGAAGGATTAGCCCAATGGTAAACAGCGCAGGCACGAGGAACCACGTGATTTACGTGTAAAGCTTTTATTAGGCATTAAAACAACATATTATAGTCTTTAGAGGCCTGTACACGTAGTTGACGGTGTTGTAAAGACATGGCGCAAGGGAACTCGACTTGGAACGTCGTAGTCAAATGAGAGTAAAAGGATTTGACAAATGGTAACCTGCGCAGGCACGTGGAACCACGTGATTTATGTGTAGGGCCTTTATTTGGCGTCAAAAGCCATATTACGACCTTTAGAGGCCTGTGCACGTAGTTGACGGTGTTATAAGGCCATGGCGAAATGGAAAAGGACTTGGGACGTCGTAGTCAAATGAGAGTAAAAGGATTAGACCAATGGTGACCTGCGCAGGCACGTGGAACCACGTGATTTAGGCGCATTGGAAAACTATTTGGGACGTGGTAAATGATTGAGAGTTGAAGGACTAGAACAATGGTAACCTGCGCAGGCACGTGGAACTCCGTGATATACGTGTAAGGCCTTTATTAGGCATCAAAAGGGCATATTACAACGTTCAGAGGCCTGTGCGCGTAGTTGACTGTGTTATAAAGCCATGGCGCAAAGGAGAACGACTTGGGAAGTCGTAGTCCATTGAGAGGGAAAGGATTAGACCAATGGTAAATAGCACAGGCACGTGGAACCACGTGATTTACGTGTAAGACCTTTATTAGGCATCAAAAGGCCATATTACAGCGTTTAGAGACCTGTGCGCATAGTTGGCTGTGTTTTAAAGACATGGCTTAATAGAAAATGACTTGATACGTCGTAGTTTATTGAGAGTGGAAGGATTAGACCAATGGTAACCTGCGCAGGCACGTGGAACTACGTGATTTATGTGTTTGGCCTTTATTAGGCAACAAAAGGCCATATTACAGCGTTTAGAGGCGTGTATGCGTAGTTGACTGTGTTTTAAAGACATGACGCAATGGAAAGCAATTTGGGACGTCGTAGTCAATTGAGAGTGAAAGGATTAGACCAATGGTAAATAGCGCAGGCACGTGGAACCACGTGATTTACGTGTAAGGCTTTTATTAGGCATTGAAACAACATATTATAGTCTTTAGAGGCCTGTACACGTAGTTGACGGTGTTGTAAAGACATGGCGCAATGGAACTCGACTTGGGACGTCGTAGTCTATTGAGAGTAGAAGGATTAGACCAATTGTAACCTGCGAATGGCACGGGAAAATACGTGATTTACGTGTAAGGCCCTTACTAGGTGTCAAAAGGACATATTACGGCCTTTAGAGGTTTGTAAGCGTAGTTGACGGCGATATCAGGCCATGGTGCTTTGGAAAACCATTTGGGACGTGGTAAATGATTGAGAGTTGAAGGACTAGACCAATGGTAACCTGCGCAGGCACGTGGAACTACTTGATTTATGTATAGGGCCTTTATTTGGCGTCAAAAGGCCATATTACGGCCCTTAGAGGCCTGTTACGTAGTTGACGGTGTTATAAAACCATGGCGCAATGGAAAACGACTTGTGAATTCGTAGTCCATTGAAAGGGAAAGGATTAGATCAATGGTAAATAGCACAGGCACGTGGAACCACGTGATTTCCGTGTAAGACCTTTATTAGGCATCAAAAGGCCATATTACAGCGTTTAGAGGCCTTTGCGCGTAGTTGACTCTGTTTTAAAGACATGGCGTAATGGAAAATGACTTGATACGTCGTAGTCTATTGAGAGTGGAAGGATTAGACCAATGGTAAACTACGCAGGCACGTGGAACCACGTGATTTACGTGTAAGGCGTTTATTAGGCGTAAAAAGCCATATTATGGCTTTAGAGGCCTGTGCGCGCAGTTGACGGTGTTTTAAAGACATGGCGCAATGGAAAACGTCTTGGGACTTCGTAGTCTATTGAAATTTGAAGGACTAGACCAATGGTAACCTGCGCAGGCACGTGGAACTACGTGATTTTTGTGTAAGGCCTTTATTAGGCAACAAAAGGCCATATTACAGCGTTTAGAGGCCTGTAAGCGTAGTTGACTGTGTTTTAAAGACATGACGCAAGGGAAAGCAATTTGGGACGTCGTAGTCAATTGAGAGTGAAAGGATTAGACCAATGGTAAATAGCGCAGGCACGTGGAACCACGTGATTTATGTGTAAGGCTTTTATTAGGCATTAAAACAACATATTATAGTCTTTAGAGGCCTGCACACGTAGTTGACGGTGTTGTAAAGACATGGCGCAATGCAACTCGACTTGGGACGTCGTAGTCTATTGAGAGTAGAAGGATTAGATCAATTGTAACATGCGAATTGCACGCGAAAACACGTGATTTCCGTGTAAGGCCTTTATTAGGCGTAAAAAGCCCATATTACAGCGTTTAGATGCCTGTGCACGTAGTTCACGGTGTTATAAGGCCATGGCGCAATGGAAAACGACTTGGGACGTCGTTGTCTATTGAGAGTGGAAGAATTAGACCAACGGTAACCTGCGCATGGCACCTGGAACCAGGTGATTTACGTGTAAGACCCTTACTAGGTGTCAAAAGGACATATTACGGCCTTTAGAGGTTTGTAAGCGTAGTTGACGGTGATATCAGGCCATGGCGCTTTGGAAAACCATTTGGGACGTGGTAAATGATTGAGAGTTGAAGGACTAGACCAATGGTAACCTGCGCAGGCACGTGGAACTCCGTTATTTACGTGTAAGGCCTTTATTACGCATCAAAAAACCATATTACAGCGTTTAGAGACCTGTGCGCGTAGTTGACTGTGTTTTAAAGACTTGGCGAAATGGAAAATGACTTGATACGTCGTAGTCTATTGAGAGTGGAAGGATTAGACCAATGGTAACCTGCGCAGGCACGTGGAACCACGTGATTTACGTGTAAGGCCTTTATTAGGCGTAAAAAGCCCATATTATGGCCTTTAGAGGCCTGTGCGCGCAGTTGACTGTGTTTTAAAGACATGGCGCAGTGGAAAACGACTTGGGACGTCGTAGTCTATTGAAATTTGAAGGACTAGACCAATGGTAACCTGCGCAGGCACGTGGAACTACGTGATTTATGTATAGGGCCTTTATTTGGCGTCAAAAGGCCATATTACCGCTCTTAGAGGCGTGTTACGTAGTTGACGGTGTTATAAAGCCATGGCGCAATGGAAAACGACTTGGGAATTCGTAGTCCATTGAGAGTGGAATGATTAGACCAATGGTGAACAGCGAAGGCACGTGGAACCACGTGATTTACGTGTAAGGCCTTTATTAGGCATCAAAAGACCATATTACAGCGTTTAGAGGTCTGTGCGCGTAGTTGACTCTGTTTTAAAGACATGGGGTAATGGATAACGACTTGGGACGTCGTAGTCTATTGAGAGTGGAAGAATTAGACCAATGGTAGCCTGCGCATGGCACCTGGAACCACGTGATTTACGTGTAAGGCCTTTATTAGTCATCAAAAGGGCATATTACAACGTTCAGAGGCCTGTGCGCGTAGTTGACTGTGTTTTAAAGACTTGGCGTAATGAAAAATGACTTGATACGTCGTAGTCTATTGAGAGTGGAAGGATTAGACTAATGGTAACCTGCGCAGGCACGTGGAACCACGTGATTTACGTGTAAGGCCTTTATTAGGCGTAAAAACCCATAATATGGCCTTTAGAGACTTGTGCGCGCAGTTGACGGTGTTTTAAAGACATGGCGCAATGGAAAACGTCTTGGGACGTCGTAGTCTATTGAAATTTGAAGGACTAGACCAATGGTAACCTGCGCAGGCACGGGGAACTACGTGATTTATGTGTTTGGCCTTTATTAGGCAACAAAAGGCCATGTTACAGCGTCTAGAGGCCTGTAAGCGTAGTTGACTGTGTTTTAAAGACATGATGCAATGGAAAGCAATTTGGGACGTCGTAGTCCATTGAAAGTGAAAGGATTAGACCAATGGTAAATAGCGTAGGCACGTGGAACCACGTGATTTACGTGTAAGGCTTTTATTAGGCATTAAAACAACATATTATAGTCTTTAGAGGCCTGTACACGTAGTTGACGGTGTTGTAAAGACATGGCGCAATGGAAAACGACTTGAGACGTCCTAGTCTATTGAGAGTGGAGGAATTAGACCAATGGTAACCTGCGAATGGCACGTGCAACCACGTGACTTACGTGTAAGACCCTTACTAGGTGTCAAAAGGCCATATTACGGCCTCTAGAGGTTTGTGAGCGTAGTTGACCCTGTTTTAAAGACATGGTGTAATGGAAAATGACTTGGGACGGGAAAATCCATTAGGAGTGGAAGGATTAGCCCAATGGTAAACAGCACAGGCACGTGGAACCACGTGATTTACGGGTAAGGCCTTTATTAGGAATCAAAAGGCCATACTACAGCATTTAGAGGCCTGTGCGCGTAGTGGACCCTGTTTTAAAGACATGGTGTAATGGAAAATGACTTGGGACGGGAAAATCCATTAGGAGTGGAAAGATTAGCCCAATGGTAAACAGCGCAGGCACGTGGAACCACGTGATTTACGGCGCATTGGAAAACCATTTGGGACGTGGTAAATGATTGAGAGTTGAAGGACTAGACCAATGGTAACCTGCGCAGGCACGTGGAACTACGTGATTTATGTATAGGGCCTTTATTTGGCGTCAAAAGTCCATATTACGGCCCTTAGAGGCCTGTTACGTAGTTGACGGTGTTATAAAGCCATGGCGCAATGGAAAACGACTTGGCAATTCGTAGTCCATTGAAAGGGAAAGGATTAGATCAATGGTAAATAGCACAGGCACGTTTAACCACGTGATTTACGTGAAAGGCCTTTATTAGGCTTAAAAAGCCCATATTACAGCGTTTAGATGCCTGTGCACGTAGTTGACGGTGTTATAAGGCCACGGCGAAATGGAAAAGGACTTGGGACGTCGTAGTCAAATGAGAGTATAAGGATTAGACCAATGGTAAATAGCACAGGAACGTGGAACCACGTGATTTACGTGTAAGACCTTTATTAGGCATCAAAAGGCCATATTACAGCGTTTAGAGACCTGTGCGCGTAGTTGAGTGTGTTTTAAAGACATGACGTAATGGAAAATGACTTGATACGTCGTAGTCTATTGAGAGTGGAAGGATTAGACCAATGGTAAATAGCGCAGGCACGTGGAACTACGTGATTTATGTGTTTGGCCTTTATTAGGCAACAAAAGGCCATGGTACAGCGTTTAGAGGCCTGTAAGCGTAGTTGACTGTGTTTTAAAGACATGACGCAGTGGAAAGCAATTTGGGACGTCGTAGTCCATTGAGAGTGAAAGGATTAGACCAATGGTAAATAGCGCAGGCACGTGGACCCACGTGATTTTCGTGTAAGGCTTTTATTAGGCATTAAAACAACATATTATAGCCTTTAGAGGCCTGTACACGTAGTTGACGGTGTTGTAAAGACATGGTGTAATGGAAAATGACTTGGGACGGGAAAATCCATTAGAAGTGGAAGGATTAGCCCAATGGCAAATAGCGCAGGCACGTGGACCCACGTGATTTACGTGTAAGGCTTTTATTAGGCATTAAAACAACATATTATAGTCTTTAGAGGCCTGTACACGTAGTTGACGGTGTTGTAAAGACATGGGGTAATGGATAACGACTTGGGACGTCGTAGTCTATTGAGAGTGGAAGAATTAGATCAATGGTAGCCTGCGCATGGCACCTGGAACTACGTGATTTATGTGTTTGGCCTTTATTAGGCAACAAAAGGCCATGTTACAGCGTCTAGAGGACTGTAAGCGTAGTTGACTGTGTTTTAAAGACATGATGCAATGGAAAGCAATTTGGGATGTCGTAGTCCATTGAGAGTGAAAGGATTAGACCAATGGTAAATAGCGTAGGCACGTGGAACCACGTGATTTACGTGTAAGGCTTTTATTAGGCATTAAAACAACATATTATAGTCTTTAGAGGCCTGTACACGTAGTTGACGGTGTTGTAAAGACATGGCGCAATGGAAAACGACTTGAGACGTCCTAGTCTATTGAGAGTGGAGGAATTAGACCAATGGTAACCTGCGAATGCCACGTGCAACCACGTGATTTACGTGTAAGACCCTTACTAGGTGTCAAAAGGCCATATTACGGCCTCTAGAGGTTTGTAAGCGTAGTTGACCCTGTTTTAAAGACATGGTGTAATGGAAAATGACTTGGGACGGGAAAATCCATTAGGAGTGGAAGGATTAGCCCAATGGTAAACAGCACAGGCACGTGGAACCACGTGATTTACGGGTAAGGCCTTTATTAGGAATCAAAAGGCCATACTACAGCATTCAGAGGCCTGTGCGCGTAGTGGACCCTGTTTTAAAGACATGGTGTAATGGAAAATGACTTGGGACGGGAAAATCCATTAGGAGTGGAGGGATTAGCCCAATGGTAAACAGCGCAGGCACGTGGAACCACGTGATTTACGGCGCATTGGAAAACCATTTGGGACGTGGTAAATGATTGAGAGTTGAAGGACTAGACCAATGGTAACCTGCGCAGGCACGTGGAACTACGTGATTTATGTATAGGGCCTTTATTTGGCGTCAAAAGTCCATATTACGGCCCTTAGAGGCCTGTTACGTAGTTGACGGTGTTATAAAGCCATGACGCAATGGAAAACGACTTGGCAATTCGTAGATCATTGAAAGGGAAAGGATTAGATTAATGGTAAATAGCACAGGCACGTTTAACCACGTGATTTACGTGAAAGGCCTTTATTAGGCTTAAAAAGCCCATATTACAGCGTTTAGATGCCTGTGCACGTAGTTGACGGTGTTATAAGGCCACGGCGAAATGGAAAAGGACTTAGGACGTCGTAGTCAAATGAGAGTATAAGGATTAGACCAATGGTAAATAGCACAGGCACGTGGAACCACGTGATTTACGGGTAAGGCCTTTATTAGGAATCAAAAGGCCATACTACAGCATTTAGAGGCCTGTGCGCGTAGTGGACCCTGTTTTAAAGACATGGTGTAATGGAAAATGACTTGGGACGGGAAAATCCATTAGGAATGGAAGGATTAGCCCAATGGTAAACAGCACAGGCACGTGGAACCACGTGATTTACGGGTAAGGCCTTTATTAGGAATCAAAAGGCCATACTACAGCATTTAGAGGCCTGTGCGCGTAGTGGACCCTGTTTTAAAGACATGGTGTAATGGAAAATGACTTGGGACGGGAAAATGCATTAGGAGTGGAAGGATTAGCCCAGTGGTAAACAGCGCAGGCACGAGGAACCACGTGATTTACGGCGCATTGGAAAACCATTTGGGACGTGGCAAATGATTGAGAGTTGAAGGACTAGACCAATGGTAACCTGCGCTGGCACGTGGAACTCCGTGATTTACGTGTAAGGCCTTCATTGGGCATCAAAAAGGCATATTACAACGTTCAGAGGCCTGTGCGCGTAGTTGAATGTGTTATAAAGCCATGGCGCAAAGGAAAACGACCTGAGAAGTCGTAGTCCATTGAGAGGGAAAGGATTAGACCAATGGTAAACAGCGCAGGCACGTGGAACCACGTGATTTACGTGTAAGGCCTTTATTAGGCAGCAAAAGACCATATTGCAGCGTTTAGAGACCCGTGCGCGTAGTTGACTGCGTTTTAAAGACATGGCGTAATGGAAAATGACTTGATACGCCGTAGTCTATTGAGAGTGGTAGGATTAGACCAATGGTAACCTGCGCAGGCACTTGGAACCACGTGATTTACGTGTAAGGCCTTTATTAGGCGTAAAAAGCCCATATTATGGCCTTTAGAGGCCTGTGCGCGAAGTTGACTGTGTTTTAAAGACATGGCGCAGTGGAAAACGACTTGGGACGTTGTAGTCTATTGAAATTTGAAGGACTAGACCAATGGTAACCTGCGCAGGCACGTGGAACAACGTGATTTATGTATAGGGCCTTTATTTGGCAACAAAAGGCCATATTACAGCGTTTAGAGGCCTGTAAGCGTAGTTGACTGTGTTTTAAAGACATGACGCAATGGAAAGCAATTTGGGACGTCGTAGTCCATTGAGAGGGAAAGGATTAGACCAATGGTAAATAGCGCAGGCACGTGGAACCACGTGATTTACGTGTAAGGCATTTTTTAGGCATTAAAGCAACATATTATAGTCTTTAGAAACCTGTACACGTAGTTGACGGTGTTGTAAAGACATGGCGTAATGGAACTCGACTTGGGACGTCGTAGTCTATTGAGAGTAGAAGGATTAGACCAATTGTAACCTGCGAATGGCACGGGAAAATACGTGATTTACGTGTAAGGCCCTTACTAGGTGTCAAAAGGACATATTACGGCCTTTAGAGGTTTGTAAGCGTAGTTGACGGTGATATCAGGCCATGGCGGTTTGGAAAACCATTTGGGACGTGGTAAATGATTGAGAGTTGAAGGTCTAGACCAATGGTAACCTGCGCAGGCACGTGGAACTCCGTGATTTACGTGTAAGGCCTTTAGTAGGCATCAAAAAGGCATATTACAACGTTCAGAGGCCTGTGCGCGTAGTTGACTGTGTTATAAAGCCATGGCGCGAAGGAAAACGACTTGGGAAGTCGTATTCCATTGAGAGGAAAAGGATTAGACCAATGGTAAACAGCGCAGGCACGTGGAACCACGTGATTTACGTGTAAGGCCTTTATTAGGCATCAAAGGACCATATTACAGCGTTTAGAGACCCGTGCGCGTAGTTGACTTTGTTTTAAAGACATGGCGTAATGGAAAATGACTTGATACGCCGTAGTCTATTGAGAGTGGTAGGATTAGACCAATGGTAACCTGCGCAGGCACTTGGAACCACGTGATTTACGTGTAAGGCCTTTATTAGGCGTAAAAAGCCCATATTATGGCCTTTAGAGGCCTGTGCGCGAAGTTGACTGTGTTTTAAAGACATGGCGCAATGGAACTCGACTTGGGACGTCGTAGTCTATTGAGAGTAGAAGGATTAGACCAATTGTAACCTGCGAATGGCACGGGAAAATACGTGATTTACGTGTAAGGCCCTTACTAGGTGTCAAAAGGACATATTACGGCCTTTAGAGGTTTGTAAGCGTAGTTGACGGTGATATCAGGCCATGGCGCTTTGGAAAACCATTTGGAACGTGGTAAATGATTAAGAGTTGAAGGACTAGACCAATGGTAACCTGCACAGGCACGTGGAACTACGTGATTTATGTATAGGGCCTATTTAACCACGTGATTTACGTGAAAGGCCTTTATTAGGCTTAAAAAGCCCATATTACAGCGTTTAGATGCCTGTGCACGTAGTTGACGGTGTTATAAGGCCACGGCGAAATGGAAAAGGACTTGGGACGTCGTTGTCAAATGAGAGTATAAGGATTAGATCAATGGTAAATAGCACAGGCACGTGGAACCACGTGATTTACGTGTAAGACCTTTATTAGGCATCAAAAGGCCATATTACAGCGTTTAGAGACCTGTGCGCGTTGTTCAGTGTGTTTTAAAGACATGGCGAAATGGAAAATGACTTGATACGTCGTAGTCTATTGAGAGTGGAAGGATTAGACCAATGGTAAATAGCGCAGGCACGTGGACCCACGTGATTTACGTGTAAGGCTTTTATTAGGCATTAAAACAACATATTATAGTCTTTAGAGGCCTGTACACGTAGTTGACGGTGTTGTAAAGACATGGCGCAATGGAAAACGACTTGAGACGTCGTAGTCTATTGAGAGTGGAAGAATTACACCAATGGTAACCTGCGAATGGCACGTGCAACCACGTGATTTACGTGTAAGGCCCTTACTAGGTGTCAAAATGCCATATTGCGGCCTCTAGATGTTTGTAAGCGTAGTTGACCCTCTTTTAAAGACATGGTGTAATGGAAAATGACTTGGGACGGGAAAATCCATTAGGAGTGGAAGGATTAGCCCAATGGTAAACAGCACAGGCACGTGGAACCAGGTGATTTACGGGTAAGGCCTTTATTAGGAATCAAAAGGCCATACTATAGCATTTAGAGGCCTGTGCGCGTAGTGGACCCTGTTTTAAAGACATGGTGTAATGGAAAATGACTTGGGACGGGAAAATCCATTAGGAGTGGAAGGATTAGCCCAATGGTAAACAGCGCAGGCACGTGGAACCATGTGATTTACGGCGCATTGGAAAACCATTTGGGACGTGGTAAATGATTGAGAGTTGAAGGACTAGACCAATGGTAACCTGCGCAGGCACGTGGAACTCCGTGATTTACGTGTAAGGCCTTTATTAGGCATCAAAAAGGCATATTACAACGTTCAGAGGCCTGTGCGCGTAGTTGACTGTGCTTTAAAGCCATGGCGCAAAGGAAAACGACTTGGGAAGTCGTAGTCCATTGAGAGGGAAAGGATTAGAACAATGGTAAACAGCGCAGGCACGTGGAACCACGTGATTTACGTGTAAGGCCTTTATTAGGCTTCAAAGGACCATATTACAGCGTTTAGAGACCCGTGCGCGTAGTTGACTGTGTTTTAAAGACATGGCGTAATGGAAAATGACTTGATACGCCGTAGTCTATTGAGAGTGGTAGGATTAGACCAATGGTAACCTGCACAGGCACTTGGAACCACGTGATTTACGTGTAAGGCCTTTAATAGGCGTAAAAAGCCCATATTATGGCCTTTAGAGGCCTGTGCGCGAAGTTGACTGTGTTTTAAAGACATGGCGCAATGGAACTCGACTTGGGACGTCGTAGTCTATTGAGAGTAGAAGGATTAGACCAATTGTAACCTGCGAATGGCACGGGAAAATACGTGATTTACGTGTAAGGCCCTTACTAGGTGTCAAAAGGACATATTACGGCCTTTAGAGGTTTGTAAGCGTAGCTGACGGTGATATCAGGCCATGGCGCTTTGGAAAACCATTTGGGATGTGGTAAATGATTAAGAGTTGAAGGACTAGACCAATGGTAACCTGCGCAGGCACGTGGAACTACGTGATTTATGTATAGGGCCTTTATTTGGCGTCAAAAGGCCATACTACGGCCCTTAGAGGCCTGTTACGTAGTTGACGGTGTTATAAAGCCATGGCGCAATGGAAAACGACTTGGCAATTCGTAGTCCATTGAACGGGAAAGGATTAGATCAATGGTAAGTAGCACAGGCACGTTTAACCACGTGATTTACGTGAAAGGCCTTTATTAGGCTTAAAAAGCCCATATTACAGCGTTTAGATGCCTGTGCACGTAGTTGACGGTGTTATAAGGCCACAGCGAAATGGAAAAGGACTTGGGACGTCGTAGTCAAATGAGAGTATAAGGATTAGATCAATGGTAAATAGCACAGGCACGTGGAACCACGTGATTTACGTGTAAGACCTTTATTAGGCATCAAAAGGCCATATTACAGCGTTTAGAGACCTGTGCGGGTAGTTGAGTGTGTTTTAAAGACATGGCGTAATGGAAAATGACTTGATACGTCGTAGTCTATTGAGAGTGGAAGGATTAGACCAATGGTAAATAGCGCAGGCACGTGGACCCACGTGATTTACGTGTAAGGCTTTTATTAGGCATTAAAACAACATATTATAGTCTTTAGAGGCCTGTACACGTAGTTGACGGTGTTGTAAAGACATGGCGCAATGGAAAATGACTTGAGACGTCGTAGTCTATTGAGAGTGGAAGAATTAGACCAATGGTAACCTGCGAATGGCACGTGCAAACACGTGATTTACGTGTAAGGCCCTTACTAGGTGTCAAAAAGGCCATATTACGGCCTCTAGGGGTTTGTAAGCGTAGTTGACCCTGTTTTAAAGACATGGTGTAATGGAAAATGACTTGGGACGGGAAAATCCATTAGGAGTGGAAGGATTAGCCCAATGGTAAACAGCGCAGGCACGTGGAACCACGTGATTTACGGCGCATTGGAAAACCATTTGGGACGTGGTAAATGATTGAGAGTTGAAGGACTAGACCAATGGTAACCTGCGCTGGCACGTGGAACTCCGTGATTTACGTGTAAGGCCTTTATTGGGCATCAAAAAGGCATATTACAACGTTCAGAGGCCTGTGCGCGTAGTTGACTGTGTTATAAAGCCATGGCACAAAGGAAAACGACTTGGGAAGTCGTAGTCCATTGAGAGGGAAAGGATTAGACCAATGGTAAACAGCGCAGGCACGTGGAACTACGTGATTTATGTATAGGGCCTTTAATTGGCAACAAAAGGCCATATTACAGCGTTTAGAGGCCTGTAAGCGTAGTTGACTGTGTTTTAAAGACATGACGCAATGGAAAGCAATTTAGGACGTCGTAGTCCATTGAGAGTGAAAGGATTAGACCAATGGTAAATAGCGCAGGCACGTGGAACCACGTGATTTACGTGTAAGGCATTTATTAGGCATTAAAACAACATATTATAGTCTTTAGAAGCCTGTACACGTAGTTGACGGTGTTGTAAAGACATGGCGCAATGGAACTCGACTTGGGACGTCGTAGTCTATTGAGAGTAGAAGGATTAGACCAATTGTAACCTGCGAATGGCACGGGAAAATACGTGATTTACGTGTAAGGCCCTTACTAGGTGTCAAAAGGACATATTACGGCCTTTAGAGGTTTGTAAGCGTAGTTGACGGTGATATCAGGCCATGGCGCTTTGGAAAACCATTTGGGACGTGGTAAATGATTGAGAGTTGAAGGACTAGACCAATGGTAACCTGCGCAGGCACGTGGAACTTCGTGATTTACGTGTGAGGCCTTTAATAGGCATCAAAAAGGCATATTACAACGTTCAGAGGCCTGTGCGCGTAGTTGACTGTGTTATAAAGACATGGCGTAATGGAAAATGACTTGATACGCCGTTGTCTATTGAGAGTGGTAGGATTAGACCAATGGTAACCTGCGCAGGCACTTGGAACCACGTGATTTACGTGTAAGGCCTTTATTAGGCGTAAAAAGCCCATATTATGGCCTTTGGAGGCATTTGCGCGAAGTTGACTGTGTTTTAAAGACATGGCGCAGTGGAAAACGACTTGGGACGTCGTAGTCTATTGAAATTTGAAGGACTAGACCAATGGCAACATGCGCAGGCACGTGGAACTACGTGATTTATGTATAGGGCCTTTATTTGGCAACAAAAGGCCATATTACAGCGTTTAGAGGCCTGTAAGCGTAGTTGACTGTGTTTTAAAGACATGACGCAATGGAAAGCAATTTGGGACGACGTAGTCCATTGAGAGTGAAAGGATTAGACCAATGGTAAATAGCGCAGGCACGTGGAACCACGTGATTTACGTGTAAGACCTTTATTAGGCATCAAAAGGCCATATTACAGCGTTTAGAGACCTGTGCGCGTAGTTGAGTGTGTTTTAAAGACATGGCGTAATGGAAAATGACTTGATACGTCGTAGTCTATTGAGAGTGGAAGGATTAGACCAATGGTAAACAGCACAGGCACGTGGAACCACGTGAATTACGGGTAAGGCCTTCATTAGGAATCAAAAGGCCATACTACAGCATTTAGAGGCCTGTGCGCGTAGTGGACCCTGTTTTAAAGACATGGTGTAATGGAAAATGACTTGGGACGGGAAAATCCATTAGGAGTGGAAGGATTAGCCCAATGGTAAAAAGCGCAGGCACGTGGAACCACGTGATTTACGGCTCATTGGAAAACCATTTGGGACGTGGTAAATGATTGAGAGTTGAAGGACTAGAACAATGGTAACCTGCGCAGGCACGTGGAACTCCGTGATTTACGTGTAAGGCCTTTATTAGGCATCAAAAAGGCATATTACAAGGTTCAGAGGCCTGTGCGCGTAGTTGACTGTGTTATAAAGCCATGGCGCAAAGGAAAACGACTTGGGAAGTCGTAGTCCATTGAGAGGGAAAGGATTAGACCAATGGTAAACAGCGCAGGCACGTGGAACCACGTGATTTACGTATAAGGCCCTTACTAGGTGTCAAAACGACATATTACGGCCTTTAGAGGTTTGTAAGCGTAGTTGACGGTGATATCAGGCCATGGAGATTTGGAAAACCATTTGGGACGTGGTAAATGATTGAGAGTTGAAGGACTAGACCAATGGTAACCTGCGCAGGCACGTGGAACTACGTGATTTATGTATAGGGCCTTTATTTGGCGTCAAAAGGCCATATTACGGCTCTTAGAGGCCTGGTACGTAGTTGACGGTGTTATAAAGCCATGGCGCAATGGAAAACGACTTGGCAAATTGTAGTCCATTGAAAGGGAAAGGATTAGATCAATGGTAAATAGCACAGGCACGTGGAACCACGTGATTTACGTGAAAGGCCTTTATTAGGCTTAAAAAGCCCATATTACAGCGTTTAGATACCTGTGCACGTAGTTGACGGTGTTATAAGGCCACGGGGAAATGGAAAAGGACTTGGGACATCGTAGTCTATTGAGAGTGGAAGGATTAGACCAATGGTAAATAGCGCAGGCACGTGGACCCACGTGATTTACGTGTAAGGCCCTTACTAGGTGTCAAAAAGGCCATATTACGGCCTCTAGGGGTTTGTAAGCGTAGTTGACCCTGTTTTAAAGACATGGTGTAATGGAAAATGACTTGGGAGGGGAAAATCCATTAGGAGTGGAAGGATTAGCCCAATGGTAAACAGCGCAGGCACGTGGAACCACGTGATTTACGGCGCATTGGAAAACCATTTGGGACGTGGTAAATGATTGAGAGTTGAAGGACTAGACCAATGGTAACCTGCGCTGGCACGTGGAACTCCGTGATTTACGTGTAAGGCCTTTATTGGGCATCAAAAAGGCATATTACAACGTTCAGAGGCCTGTGCGCGTAGTTGACTGTGTTATAAAGCCATGGCACAAAGGAAAACGACTTGGGAAGTCGTAGTCCATTGAGAGGGAAAGGATTAGACCAATGGTAAACAGCGCAGGCACGTGGAACTACGTGATTTATGTATAGGGCCTTTAATTGGCAACAAAAGGCCATATTACAGCGTTTAGAGGCCTGTAAGCGTAGTTGACTGTGTTTTAAAGACATGACGCAATGGAAAGCAATTTAGGACGTCGTAGTCCATTGAGAGTGAAAGGATTAGACCAATGGTAAATAGCGCAGGCACGTGGAACCACGTGATTTACGTGTAAGGCATTTATTAGGCATTAAAACAACATATTATAGTCTTTAGAAGCCTGTACACGTAGTTGACGGTGTTGTAAAGACATGGCGCAATGGAACTCGACTTGGGACGTCGTAGTCTATTGAGAGTAGAAGGATTAGACCAATTGTAACCTGCGAATGGCACGGGAAAATACGTGATTTACGTGTAAGGCCCTTACTAGGTGTCAAAAGGACATATTACGGCCTTTAGAGGTTTGTAAGCGTAGTTGACGGTGATATCAGGCCATGGCGCTTTGGAAAACCATTTGGGACGTGGTAAATGATTGAGAGTTGAAGGACTAGACCAATGGTAACCTGCGCAGGCACGTGGAACTTCGTGATTTACGTGTGAGGCCTTTAATAGGCATCAAAAAGGCATATTACAACGTTCAGAGGCCTGTGCGCGTAGTTGACTGTGTTATAAAGACATGGCGTAATGGAAAATGACTTGATACGCCGTAGTCTATTGAGAGTGGTAGGATTAGACCAATGGTAACCTGCGCAGGCACTTGGAACCACGTGATTTACGTGTAAGGCCTTTATTAGGCGTAAAAAGCCCATATTATGGCCTTTGGAGGCATTTGCGCGAAGTTTACTGTGTTTTAAAGACATGGCGCAGTGGAAAACGACTTGGGACGTCGTAGTCTATTGAAATTTGAAGGACTAGACCAATGGCAACATGCGCAGGCACGTGGAACTACGTGATTTATGTATAGGGCCTTTATTTGGCAACAAAAGGCCATATTACAGCGTTTAGAGGCCTGTAAGCGTAGTTGACTGTGTTTTAAAGACATGACGCAATGGAAAGCAATTTGGGACGACGTAGTCCATTGAGAGTGAAAGGATTAGACCAATGGTAAATAGTGCAGGCACGTGGAACCACGTGATTTACGTGTAAGACCTTTATTAGGCATCAAAAGGCCATATTACAGCGTTTAGAGACCTGTGCGCGTAGTTGAGTGTGTTTTAAAGACATGGCGTAATGGAAAATGACTTGATACGTCGTAGTCTATTGAGAGTGGAAGGATTAGACCAATGGTAAACAGCACAGGCACGTGGAACCACGTGAATTACGGGTAAGGCCTTCATTAGGAATCAAAAGGCCATACTACAGCATTTAGAGGCCTGTGCGCGTAGTGGACCCTGTTTTAAAGACATGGTGTAATGGAAAATGACTTGGGACGGGAAAATCCATTAGGATTGGAAGGATTAGCCCAATGGTAAAAAGCGCAGGCACGTGGAACCACGTGATTTACGGCTCATTGGAAAACCATTTGGGACGTGGTAAATGATTGAGAGTTGAAGGACTAGAACAATGGTAACCTGCGCAGGCACGTGGAACTCCGTGATTTACGTGTAAGGCCTTTATTAGGCATCAAAAAGGCATATTACAAGGTTCAGAGGCCTGTGCGCGTAGTTGACTGTGTTATAAAGCCATGGCGCAAAGGAAAACGACTTGGGAAGTCGTAGTCCATTGAGAGGGAAAGGATTAGACCAATGGTAAACAGCGCAGGCACGTGGAACCACGTGATTTACGTATAAGGCCCTTACTAGGTGTCAAAACGACATATTACGGCCTTTAGAGGTTTGTAAGCGTAGTTGACGGTGATATCAGGCCATGGAGATTTGGAAAACCATTTGGGACGTGGTAAATGATTGAGAGTTGAAGGACTAGACCAATGGTAACCTGCGCAGGCACGTGGAACTACGTGATTTATGTATAGGGCCTTTATTTGGCGTCAAAAGGCCATATTACGGCTCTTAGAGGCCTGGTACGTAGTTGACGGTGTTATAAAGCCATGGCGCAATGGAAAACGACTTGGCAAATTGTAGTCCATTGAAAGGGAAAGGATTAGATCAATGGTAAATAGCACAGGCACGTGGAACCACGTGATTTACGTGAAAGGCCTTTATTAGGCTTAAAAAGCCCATATTACAGCGTTTAGATACCTGTGCACGTAGTTGACGGTGTTATAAGGCCACGGGGAAATGGAAAAGGACTTGGGACATCGTAGTCAAATGAGAGTATAAGGATTAGACCAATGGTAAATAGCACAGGCACGTGGAACCACGTGATTTACGTGTAAGACCTTTATTAGGCATCAAAAGGCCATATTACGGCCCTTAGAGGCCTGTTACGTAGTTGACGGTGTTATAAAGCCATGGCGCAATGGAAAACGACTTGGCAATTCGTAGTCCATTGAAAGGGAAAGGATTAGATCAATGGTAAATAGCACAGGCACGTGGAACCACGTGATTTACGTGAAAAGCCTTTATTAGGCTTAAAAAGCCCATATTACAGCGTTTAGAGGTCTGTAAGCGTAGTTGACTGTGTTTTAAAGACATGGCGCAATGGAAAACGTCTTGGGACGTCGTAGTCTATTGAAATTTGAAGGACTAGACCAATGGTAACCTGCGCAGGCACGAGGAACTACGTGATTTATGTGTAAGGCCTTTATTAAGCAACAAAAGGCCATATTACAGCGTTTAGAGGCCTGTAAGCGTAGTTGACTGTGTTTTAAAGACATGACGCAATGGAAAGCAATTTGGGACGTCGTAGTCAATTGAGAGTGAAAGGATTAGACCAATGGTAAATAGCACAGGCACGTGGAACCACGTGATTTACGTGTAAGGCTTTTATTAGGCATTAAAACAACATATTATAGTCTTTAGAGGCCTGTACACGTAGTTGACGGTGTTGTAAAGACATGGCGCAATGGAACTCGACTTGGGACTCGCAGTCTATTGAGATTAGAAGGATTAGACCAATTGTAACCTGCGAATGGCACGCGAAAACACGTGATTTTCGTGTAAGGCCTTTATTAGGCGTAAAAAGGCCATATTACAACGTTTAGATGCCTGTGCACGTAGTTCACGGTGTTATAAGGCCATGGCGCAATGGAAAACGACTTGGGACGTCGTAGTCTATTGAGAGTGGAAGAATTAGACTAACCTGCGCATGGCACCTGGAACCACGTAATTTACGTGTAAGACCCTTACTAGGTGTCAAAAGGACATATTACGGCCTTTAGAGGTTTGTAAGCGTAGTTCACGGTGATACCAGGCCATGGCGCTTTGGAAAACCATTTGGGACGTGGTAAATGATTGAGAGTTGAAGGACTAGACCAATGGTAACCTGCGCAGGCACGTGGAACTCCGTGATTTACGTGTAAGGCCTTTATTACGCATCAAAAAACCATATTACAGCGTTTAGAGACCTGTGCGCGTAGTTGACTGTGTTTTAAAGACTTTGTGTAATGGAAAATGACTTGATACGTCGTAGTCTATTGAGAGTGGAAGGATTAGACCAATGGTAACCTGCGCAGGCACGTGGAACCACGTGATTTACGTGTAAGGCCTTTATTAGGCGTAAAAAGCCCATATTATGGCCTTTAGAGGCCTGTGCACGTAGTTGACGGTGTTATAAGGCCACGGGGAAATGGAAAAGGACTTGGGACGTCGTAGTCAAATGAGAGTATAAGGATTAGACCAATGGTAAATAGCACAGGCACGTGGAACCACGTGATTTACGTGTAAGACCTTTATTAGGCATCAAAAGGCCATATTACGGCCCTTAGAGGCCTGTTACCTAGTTGACGGTGTTATAAAGCCATGGCGCAATGGAAAACGACTTGGCAATTCGTAGTCCATTGAAAGGGAAAGGATTAGATCAATGGTAAATAGCACAGGCACGTGGAACCACGTGATTTACGTGAAAGGCCTTTATTAGGCTTAAAAAGCCCATATTACGGCCCTTAGAGGCCTGTTACGTAGTTGACGGTGTTTTAAAGACATGGCGCAATGGAAAACGTCTTGGGACGTCGTAGTCTATTGAAATTTGAAGGACTAGACCAATGGTAACATGCGCAGGCACGTGGAACTACGTGATTTATGTATAGGGCCTTTATTAAGCAACAAAAGGTTATATTACAGCGTTTAGAGGCCTGTAAGCGTAGTTGACTGTGTTTTAAAGACATGACGCAATGGAAAGCAATTTGGGACGTCGTAGTCCATTGAGAGTGAAAGGATTAGACCAATGGTAAATAGCGCAGGCACGTGGAACCACGTGATTTACGTGTAAGACCTTTATTAGGCATCAAAAGGCCATACTACAGCATTTAGAGGCCTGTGCGCGTAGTGGACCCTGTTTTAAAGACATGGTGTAATGGAAAATGACTTGGGACGGGAAAAACCATTAGGAATGGAAGGATTAGCCCAATGGTAAACAGCGCAGGCACGTGGAACCACGTGATTTACGGCTCATTGGAAAACCATTTGGGACGTGGTAAATGATTGAGAGTTGAAGGACTAGACCAATGGTAACCTGCGCAGGCACGTGGAACTCCGTGATTTACGTGTAAGGCCTTTATTAGGCGTAAAAAGGCCATATTTCGGCCTTTAGAGGCCTGTACACGTTGTTGACGTTGTTATAAAGCCATGGCGCAATGGAAAACGACTTGGGACGTCGTAGTCTATTAGGACTGGAAGGATTAGAACAATGGTAAACAGCGCAGGCACGTGAAACCTGTGATTTACGTGAAGTCCTTTATTAGGCGTAAAAAGATCATATTACAGCATTTAGAGGCCTATAACCGTAGTTGACGCTGTTGAAAAGCCATGCCGCAATGGAAAACGGCATGGAAAGTCGTAGTCCATTGAGAGTGGAAGAATTACACCAATGGTAGCCTGCGCAGGCACGTGGAACCACGTGATTTACGTGTAAGGCTTTTATTAGGCTTCAAAAGGCCATATTAAACTCTTTACAGGCCTGTGCGCGTAGTTGACTATATTTTAATGACATGACGCAATGGAAAACGCCTTGGGACGTCGTAGTCCATTGAAAGTGGAAGGATTACAACAATGGTAACCTGCGCAGGCACTTGGAACCACGTGATTTATGTCCAAGGCTTTTATTAAGCATCAAAAGGCAATATTACAGTCTTTACAAGCCTGTGCGCGTAGTTGACTGTGTTATAAAGCCATGGCGCAAAGGAAAACGACTTGGGAAGTCGTAGTCCATTGAGAGTGGAATGATTAGACCAATGGTAAACAGCGCAGGCACGTGGAACCACGTGATTTACGTGTAAGGCCTTTATTAGGCATCAAAAGGCCATATTACAGCGTTTAGAGACCTGTGGGCGTAGTTGACTGTGTTTTAAAAACATGGCGTAATGGAAAACGACTTGGGACGTCGTAGTCTATTGAAATATGAAGGACTAGACCAATGGTAACCTGCGCAGGCACGTGGAACTACGTGATTGATGTGTATGGCCTTTATTAGGCAACAAAAGGCGATATTACAGCGTTTAGAGGCCTGTAAGCGTAGTTGACTGTGTTTTAAAGACATGATGCAATGGAAAGCGATTTGGGACGTCGTAGTCCATTGAGAGTGAAAGGATTAGACCAATGGTAAATAACACAGGCACGTGGAACTACGTGATTTACCTGTAAGGCCTTTATTAGGCATCAAAAGGCCATATTACAACGTTTAGAGGCCTGTGCGCGTAGTTGACTCTGTTTTACAGACATGGTGTAATGGAAGAAGGCTTGGGACGGGAAAATCCATTAAGAGTGGAAGGATTAGCCCAATGGTAAACAGCGCAGGCACGTGGAACTACGTGATTTACGTGTAAGGCTTTTATTAGGCATTAAAACAACATATTATAGTCTTTAGAGGCCTGTACACGTAGTTGACGGTGTTGTAAAGACATGGCGTAATGGAACTCGACTTGGGACGTCGTAGTCAAATGAGAGTAGAAGGATTAGATCAATGGTAACCTGCGCAGGTACGTGGAACCACGTGATTTATGTGTAGGGCCTTTATTTGGCGTCAAAAAGCCAAATTACGGCCTTTAGAGGCCTGTTACGTAGTTGACGGTGTTATAAAGCCGTGGCGCAATGGAAAACGACTTGGGAATTCGTAGTCCATTGAGAGGGAAAGGATTAGATCAATGGTAAATAGCACAGGCACGTGGAACCACGTGATTTACGTGTAAGGCTTTTATTAGGCTTCAAAAGGCCATATTAAACTCTTTACAGGCCTGTGCGCGTAGTTGACTATATTTTAATGACATGACGTAATGGAAAACGCCTTGGGACGTCGTAGTCCATTGAAAGTGGAAGGATTACAACAATGGTAACCTGCGCAGGCACTTGGAACCACGTGATTTATGTCCAAGGCTTTTATTAAGCATCAAAAGGCAATATTACAGTCTTTACAAGCCTGTGCGCGTAGTTGACTGTGTTATAAAGCCATGGCGCAAAGGAAAACGACTTGGGAAGTCGTAGTCCATTCAGAGTGGAATGATTAGACCAATGGTAAACAGCGCAGGCACGTGGAACCACGTGATTTACGTGTAAGGCCTTTATTAGGCATCAAAAGGCCATATTACAGCGTTTAGAGACCTGTGGGCGTAGTTGACTGTGTTTTAAAGACATGGCGTAATGGAAAACGACTTGGGACGTCGTAGTCTATTGAAATATGAAGGACTAGACCAATGGTAACCTGCGCAGGCACGTGGAACTACGTGATTGATGTGTAAGGCCTTTATTAGGCATCAAAAGGCCATATTACAGCGTTTAGAGACCTGTGCGCGTAGTTGACTGTGTTTTAAAGACTTTGTGTAATGGAAAATGACTTGATACGTCGTAGTCTATTGAGAGTGGAAGGATTAGACCAATGGTAACCTGCGCAGGCACGTGGAACCACGTGATTTACGTGTAAGGCCTTTATTAGGCGTAAAAAGCCCATATTATGGCCTTTAGAGGCCTGTGCACGTAGTTGACGGTGTTATAAGGCCACGGGGAAATGGAAAAGGACTTGGGACGTCGTAGTCAAATGAGAGTATAAGGATTAGACCAATGGTAAATAGCACAGGCACGTGGAACCACGTGATTTACGTGTAAGACCTTTATTAGGCATCAAAAGGCCATATTACGGCCCTTAGAGGCCTGTTACCTAGTTGACGGTGTTATAAAGCCATGGCGCAATGGAAAACGACTTGGCAATTCGTAGTCCATTGAAAGGGAAAGGATTAGATCAATGGTAAATAGCACAGGCACGTGGAACCACGTGATTTACGTGAAAGGCCTTTATTAGGCTTAAAAAGCCCATATTACGGCCCTTAGAGGCCTGTTACGTAGTTGACGGTGTTTTAAAGACATGGCGCAATGGAAAACGTCTTGGGACGTCGTAGTCTATTGAAATTTGAAGGACTAGACCAATGGTAACCTGCGCAGGCACGTGGAACTACGTGATTTATGTGTAAGGCCTTTATTAAGCAACAAAAGGTCATATTACAGCGTTTAGAGGCCTGTAAGCGTAGTTGACTGTGTTTTAAAGACATGACGCAATGGAAAGCAATTTGGGACGTTGCAGTCCATTGAAAGGGAAAGGATTAGATCAATGGTAAATAGCACAGGCACGTGGAACCACGTGATTTACGTGAAAGGCCTTTATTAGGCTTAAAAAGCCCATATTACGGCCCTTAGAGGCCTGTTACGTAGTTGACGGTGTTTTAAAGACATGGTGTAATGGAAAATGACTTGGGCCGGGAAAATCCATTAGGAGTGGAAGGATTAGCCCAATGGTAAACAGCGCAGGCACGTGGAACCACGTGATTTACGGCTCATTGGAAAACCATTTGGGACGTGGTAAATGATTGAGAGTTGAAGGACTAGACCAATGGTAACATGCTCAGGCACGTGGAACTACGTGATTTATGTATAGGGCCTTTATTTGGCAACAAAAGGCTATATTACAGCGTTTAGAGGCCTGTAAGCGTAGTTGACTGTGTTTTAAAGACATGACGCAATGGAAAGCAATTTGGGACGTCGTAGTCCATTGAGAGTGAAAGGATTAGACCAATGGTAAATAGCGCAGGCACGTGGAACCACGTGATTTACGTGTAAGACCTTTATTAGGCATCAAAAGGCCATATTACAGCGTTTAGAGACCTGTGCGCGTAGTTGAGTGTGTTTTAAAGACATGGCGTTATGGAAAATGACTTGATATGTCGTAGTCTATTGAGAGTGGAAGGATTAGACCAATGGTAAACAGCACAGGCACGTGGAACCACGTGATTTACGGGTAAGGCCTTCATTAGGAATCAAAAGGCCATACTACAGCATTTAGAGGCCTGTGCGCGTAGTGGACCCTGTTTTAAAGACATGGTGTAATGGAAAATGACTTGGGACGGGAAAAACCATTAGGAATGGAAGGATTAGCCCAATGGTAAACAGCGCAGGCACGTGGAACCACGTGATTTACGGCTCATTGGAAAACCATTTGGGACGTGGTAAATGATTGAGAGTTGAAGGACTAGACCAATGGTAACCTGCGCAGGCACGTGGAACTCCGTGATTTACGTGTAAGGCCTTTATTAGGCGTAAAAAGGCCATATTTCGGCCTTTAGAGGCCTGTACACGTTGTTGACGTTGTTATAAAGCCATGGCGCAATGGAAAACGACTTGGGACGTCGTAGTCTATTAGGACTGGAAGGATTAGAACAATGGTAAACAGCGCAGGCACGTGAAACCTGTGATTTACGTGAAGTCCTTTATTAGGCGTAAAAAGATCATATTACAGCATTTAGAGGCCTATAACCGTAGTTGACGCTGTTGAAAAGCCATGCCGCAATGGAAAACGGCATGGAAAGTCGTAGTCCATTGAGAGTGGAAGAATTACACCAATGGTAGCCTGCGCAGGCACGTGGAACCACGTGATTTACGTGTAAGGCTTTTATTAGGCTTCAAAAGGCCATATTAAACTCTTTACAGGCCTGTGCGCGTAGTTGACTATATTTTAATGACATGACGCAATGGAAAACGCCTTGGGACGTCGTAGTCCATTGAAAGTGGAAGGATTACAACAATGGTAACCTGCGCAGGCACTTGGAACCACGTGATTTATGTCCAAGGCTTTTATTAAGCATCAAAAGGCAATATTACAGTCTTTACAAGCCTGTGCGCGTAGTTGACTGTGTTATAAAGCCATGGCGCAAAGGAAAACGACTTGGGAAGTCGTAGTCCATTGAGAGTGGAATGATTAGACCAATGGTAAACAGCGCAGGCACGTGGAACCACGTGATTTACGTGTAAGGCCTTTATTAGGCATCAAAAGGCCATATTACAGCGTTTAGAGACCTGTGGGCGTAGTTGACTGTGTTTTAAAAACATGGCGTAATGGAAAACGACTTGGGACGTCGTAGTCTATTGAAATATGAAGGACTAGACCAATGGTAACCTGCGCAGGCACGTGGAACTACGTGATTGATGTGTAAGGCCTTTATTAGGCAACAAAAGGCGATATTACAGCGTTTAGAGGCCTGTAAGCGTAGTTGACTGTGTTTTAAAGACATGATGCAATGGAAAGCGATTTGGGACGTCGTAGTCCATTGAGAGTGAAAGGATTAGACCAATGGTAAATAACACAGGCACGTGGAACTACGTGATTTACCTGTAAGGCCTTTATTAGGCATCAAAAGGCCATATTACAACGTTTAGAGGCCTGTGCGCGTAGTTGACTCTGTTTTACAGACATGGTGTAATGGAAAAAGGCTTGGGACGGGAAAATCCAATAAGAGTGGAAGGATTAGCCCAATGGTAAACAGCGCAGGCACGTGGAACTACGTGATTTACGTGTAAGGCTTTTATTAGGCATTAAAACAACATATTATAGTCTTTAGAGGCCTGTACACGTAGTTGACGGTGTTGTAAAGACATGGCGTAATGGAACTCGACTTGGGACGTCGTAGTCAAATGAGAGTAGAAGGATTAGATCAATGGTAACCTGCGCAGGTACGTGGAACCACGTGATTTATGTGTAGGGCCTTTATTTGGCGTCAAAAAGCCAAATTACGGCCTTTAGAGGCCTGTTACGTAGTTGACGGTGTTATAAAGCCGTGGCGCAATGGAAAACGACTTGGGAATTCGTAGTCCATTGAGAGGGAAAGGATTAGATCAATGGTAAATAGCACAGGCACGTGGAACCACGTGATTTACGTGTAAGGCTTTTATTAGGCTTCAAAAGGCCATATTAAACTCTTTACAGGCCTGTGCGCGTAGTTGACTATATTTTAATGAGATGACGTAATGGAAAACGCCTTGGGACGTCGTAGTCCATTGAAAGTGGAAGGATTACAACAATGGTAACCTGCGCAGGCACTTGGAACCACGTGATTTATGTCCAAGGCTTTTATTAAGCATCAAAAGGCAATATTACAGTCTTTACAAGCCTGTGCGCGTAGTTGACTGTGTTATAAAGCCATGGCGCAAAGGAAAACGACTTGGGAAGTCGTAGTCCATTCAGAGTGGAATGATTAGACCAATGGTAAACAGCGCAGGCACGTGGAACCACGTGATTTACGTGTAAGGCCTTTATTAGGCATCAAAAGGCCATATTACAGCGTTTAGAGACCTGTGGGCGTAGTTGACTGTGTTTTAAAGACATGGCGTAATGGAAAACGACTTGGGACGTCGTAGTCTATTGAAATATGAAGGACTAGACCAATGGTAACCTGCGCAGGCACGTGGAACTACGTGATTGATGTGTAAGGCCTTTATTAGGCAACAAAAGGCGATATTACAGCGTTTAGAGGCCTGTAAGCGTAGTTGACTGTGTTTTAAAGACATGATGCAATGGAAAGCAATTTGGGACGTCGTATTCCATTGAGAGTGAAAGGATTAGACCAATGGTAAATAACACAGGCACGTGGAACTACGTGATTTATCTGTAAGGCCTTTATTAGGCATCAAAAGGCCATATTACAACGTTTAGAGGCCTGTGCGCGTAGTTGACTCTGTTTTACAGACATGGTGTAATGGAAAAAGGCTTGGGACGGGAAAATCCATTAAGAGTGGAAGTATTAGCCCAATGGTAAACAGCGCAGGCACGTGAAACTACGTGATTTACGTGTAAGGCTTTTATTAGGCATTAAAACAACATATTATAGTCTTTAGAGGCCTGTACACGTAGTTGACGGTGTTATAAAGCCGTGGCACAATGGAAAACGACTTGGGAATTCGTAGTCCATTGAGAGGGAAAGGATTAGATCAATGGTAAATAGCACAGGCACGTGGAACCACGTGATTTACGTGTAAGGCCTTTGTTAGGCTTCAAAAGGCCATATTACAGCGTTTAGAGGCCTGTGCGCGTTGTTGACTGTGTTATAAAGCCATGGCGCAAAGGAAAACGACTTGGGAAGTCGTAGTCCATTGAGAGTGGAAGAATTACACCAATGGTAGCCTGCGCAGGCACGTGGAACCACGTGATTTACGTGTAAGGCTTTTATTAGGCTTTAAAAGGCCATATTAAACTCTTTACAGGCCTGTGCGCGTAGTTGACTATATTTTAATGACATGACGTAATGGAAAACGCCTTGGGACGTCGTAGTCCATTGAAAGTGGAAGGATTACAACAATGGTAACCTGCGCAAGCACTTGGAACCACGTGATTTATGTCCAAGGCTTTTATTAAGCATCAAAAGGCAATATTACAGTCTTTACAAGCCTGTGCGCGTAGTTGACTGTGTTATAAAGCCATGGCGCAAAGGAAAACGACTTGGGAAGTCGTAGTCCATTCAGAGTGGAATGATTAGACCAATGGTAAACAGCGCAGGCACGTGGAACCACGTGATTTACGTGTAAGGCCTTTATTAGGCATCAAAAGGCCATATTACAGCGTTTAGAGACCTGTGGGCGTAGTTGACTGTGTTTTAAAGACATGGCGTAATGGAAAACGACTTGGGACGTCGTAGTCTATTGAAATATGAAGGACTAGACCAATGGTAACCTGCGCAGGCACGTGGAACTACGTGATTGATGTGTAAGGCCTTTATTAGGCAACAAAAGGCGATATTACAGCGTTTAGAGGCCTGTAAGCGTAGTTGACTGTGTTTTAAAGACATGATGCAATGGAAAGCAATTTGGGACGTCGTAGTCCATTGAGAGTGAAAGGATTAGACCAATGGTAAATAACACAGGCACGTGGAACTACGTGATTTACCTGTAAGGCCTTTATTAGGCATCAAAAGGCCATATTACAACGTTTAGAGGCCTGTGCGCGTAGTTGACTCTGTTTTACAGACATGGTGTAATGGAAAAAGGCTTGGGACGGGAAAATTCATTAAGAGTGGAAGTATTAGCCCAATGGTAAACAGCGCAGGCACGTGAAACTACGTGATTTACGTGTAAGGCTTTTATTAGGCATTAAAACAACATATTATAGTCTTTAGAGGCCTGTACACGTAGTTGACGGTGTTATAAAGCCGTGGCGCAATGGAAAACGACTTGGGAATTCGTAGTCCATTGAGAGGGAAAGGATTAGTCAATGGTAAATAGCACAGGCACGTGGAACCACGTGATTTACGTGTAAGGCCTTTGTTAGGCTTCAAAAGGCCATATTACAGCGTTTAGAGGCCTGTGCGCGTTGTTGACTGTGTTATAAAGCCATGGCGCAAAGGAAAACGACTTGGGAAGTCGTAGTCCATTGAGAGTGGAAGAATTACACCAATGGTAGCCTGCGCAGGCACGTGGAACCACGTAATTTACGTGTAAGGCTTTTATTAGGCTTCAAAAGGCCATATTAAACTCTTTACAGGCCTGTGCGCGTAGTTGACTATATTTTAATGACATGACGCAATGGAAAACGCCTTGGGAATTCGTAGTCCATAGAAAGGGAAAGGATTAGATCAATGGTAAATAGCACAGTCACGTGGAACCACGTGATTTACGTGTAAAGCTTTTATTAGGCATTAAAACAACATATTATAGTCTTTAAAGGCCTGTACACGTAATTGACGGTGTTGTAAAGACATGGCGCAATGGAACTCGACTTGGGACGTCGTAGTCTATTGAGAGTAGAAGGATTAGACCAATTGTAACCTGCGCAAGGCACCTGGAACCACGTGATTTACGTGTAAGGCCCCTACTAGGTGTCAAAAGGACATATTACGGCCTTTAGAGGTTTGTAAGCGTAGTTGACGGTGATATCAGGCCATGGTGCTTTGGAAAACCATTTGGGACGTGGTAAACGATTGAGAGTTGAAGGACTAGACCAATGGTAACCTGCGCAGGCAGGTGGAACTACGTGATTGATGTGAAAGGCCTTTATTAGGCAACAAAAGGCCATATTACAGCGTTTAGAGGCCTGTAAGCGTGGTTGATTGTGTTTTAAAGACATGATGCAATGGAAAGCAATTTGGGACGTCGTAGTCCATTGAGAGTGAAAGGATTAGACCAATGGTAAATAACACAGGCACGTGGAACCACGTGATTTACCTGTAAGGCCTTTATTAGGCATCAAAAGGCCATATTACAACGTTTAGAGGCCTGTGCGCGTAGTTGACTCTGTTTTACAGACATGGTGTAATGGAAAAAGGCTTGGGACGGGAAAATCCATTAAGAGTGGAAGGATTAGCCCAATGATAACCTGCGCAGGCACGTGGAACCACGTGATTTACGTGTAAGGCTTTTATTAGGCATTAAAACAACATATTATAGTCTTTAGAGGCCTGTACACTTAGTTGACGGTGTTGTAAAGACATGGCGTAATGGAACTCGACTTGGGACGTCGTAGTCAAATGAGAGTAGAAGGATTAGATCAATGGTAACCTGGGTAGGTACGTGGAACTACGTGATTTATGTGTAGGGCCTTTATTTAGCGTCAAAAAGCCATATTACGGCCTTTAGAGGCCTGTTACGTAGTTGACGATGTTATAAAGCCATGGCGTAATGGAAAACGACTTGGGAATTCGTAGTCCATTGAGAGGGAAAGGATTAGATCAATGGTAAATAGCACAGGCACGTGGAACCACGTGATTTACGTGTAAGGCCTTTGTTAGGCATCAAAAGGCCATATTACAGCGTTTAGAGGCCTGTGCGCGTAGTTGACTGTGTTATAAAGCCATGGCGCAAAGGAAAACGACTTGGCAAGTCGTAGTCCATTGAGAGAGGAAGAATTAGACCAATGGTAGCCTGCGCAGGCACGTGGAACCACGTGATTTACGTGCAAGGCTTTTATTAATCATCAAAAGGCCATATTACAGTCTTTACAGGCCCGTGCGCGTAGTTAACTGTGTTTTAATGAGATGACGCAATGGAAAACGATTTGGAAAGTCGTAGTCCATTGAGAGTGCAAGGATTAGGCCAATGGTAACCTGCGCAGGCACGAGGTACCACGTGATTATTTTTAAGGCCTTTATTAGGCGTAGAAAGGCCATATTACGGCCTTTAGAGGCCTGTGCGCGTAGTTGACTGTGTTATAAAGCCATGGCGCAAAGGAAAACGACTTGGGAAGTCGTAGTCCATTGAGAGTGGAATGATTAGACCAATGGTAAACAGCGCAGGCACGTGGAACCACGTGATTTACGTGTAAGGCCTTTATTAGGCATCAAAAGGCCATATTACAGCGTTTAGAGACCTGTGGGCGTAGTTGACTGTGTTTTAAAAACATGGCGTAATGGAAAACGACTTGGGACGTCGTAGTCTATTGAAATATGAAGGACTAGACCAATGGTAACCTGCGCAGGCACGTGGAACTACGTGATTGATGTGTAAGGCCTTTATTAGGCAACAAAAGGCGATATTACAGCGTTTAGAGGCCTGTAAGCGTAGTTGACTGTGTTTTAAAGACATGATGCAATGGAAAGCGATTTGGGACGTCGTAGTCCATTGAGAGTGAAAGGATTAGACCAATGGTAAATAACACAGGCACGTGGAACTACGTGATTTACCTGTAAGGCCTTTATTAGGCATCAAAAGGCCATATTACAACGTTTAGAGGCCTGTGCGCGTAGTTGACTCTGTTTTACAGACATGGTGTAATGGAAAAAGGCTTGGGACGGGAAAATCCATTAAGAGTGGAAGGATTAGCCCAATGGTAAACAGCGCAGGCACGTGGAACTACGTGATTTACGTGTAAGGCTTTTATTAGGCATTAAAACAACATATTATAGTCTTTAGAGGCCTGTACACGTAGTTGACGGTGTTGTAAAGACATGGCGTAATGGAACTCGACTTGGGACGTCGTAGTCAAATGAGAGTAGAAGGATTAGATCAATGGTAACCTGCGCAGGTACGTGGAACCACGTGATTTATGTGTAGGGCCTTTATTTGGCGTCAAAAAGCCAAATTACGGCCTTTAGAGGCCTGTTACGTAGTTGACGGTGTTATAAAGCCGTGGCGCAATGGAAAACGACTTGGGAATTCGTAGTCCATTGAGAGGGAAAGGATTAGATCAATGGTAAATAGCACAGGCACGTGGAACCACGTGATTTACGTGTAAGGCTTTTATTAGGCTTCAAAAGGCCATATTAAACTCTTTACAGGCCTGTGCGCGTAGTTGACTATATTTTAATGAGATGACGTAATGGAAAACGCCTTGGGACGTCGTAGTCCATTGAAAGTGGAAGGATTACAACAATGGTAACCTGCGCAGGCACTTGGAACCACGTGATTTATGTCCAAGGCTTTTATTAAGCATCAAAAGGCAATATTACAGTCTTTACAAGCCTGTGCGCGTAGTTGACTGTGTTATAAAGCCATGGCGCAAAGGAAAACGACTTGGGAAGTCGTAGTCCATTCAGAGTGGAATGATTAGACCAATGGTAAACAGCGCAGGCACGTGGAACCACGTGATTTACGTGTAAGGCCTTTATTAGGCATCAAAAGGCCATATTACAGCGTTTAGAGACCTGTGGGCGTAGTTGACTGTGTTTTAAAGACATGGCGTAATGGAAAACGACTTGGGACGTCGTAGTCTATTGAAATATGAAGGACTAGACCAATGGTAACCTGCGCAGGCACGTGGAACTACGTGATTGATGTGTAAGGCCTTTATTAGGCAACAAAAGGCGATATTACAGCGTTTAGAGGCCTGTAAGCGTAGTTGACTGTGTTTTAAAGACATGATGCAATGGAAAGCAATTTGGGACGTCGTAGTCCATTGAGAGTGAAAGGATTAGACCAATGGTAAATAACACAGGCACGTGGAACTACGTGATTTATCTGTAAGGCCTTTATTAGGCATCAAAAGGCCATATTACAACGTTTAGAGGCCTGTGCGCGTAGTTGACTCTGTTTTACAGACATGGTGTAATGGAAAAAGGCTTGGGACGGGAAAATCCATTAAGAGTGGAAGTATTAGCCCAATGGTAAACAGCGCAGGCACGTGAAACTACGTGATTTACGTGTAAGGCTTTTATTAGGCATTAAAACAACATATTATAGTCTTTAGAGGCCTGTACACGTAGTTGACGGTGTTATAAAGCCGTGGCACAATGGAAAACGACTTGGGAATTCGTAGTCCATTGAGAGGGAAAGGATTAGATCAATGGTAAATAGCACAGGCACGTGGAACCACGTGATTTGCGTGTAAGGCCTTTGTTAGGCTTCAAAAGGCCATATTACAGCGTTTAGAGGCCTGTGCGCGTTGTTGACTGTGTTATAAAGCCATGGCGCAAAGGAAAACGACTTGGGAAGTCGTAGTCCATTGAGAGTGGAAGAATTACACCAATGGTAGCCTGCGCAGGCACGTGGAACCACGTGATTTACGTGTAAGGCTTTTATTAGGCTTTAAAAGGCCATATTAAACTCTTTACAGGCCTGTGCGCGTAGTTGACTATATTTTAATGACATGACGTAATGGAAAACGCCTTGGGACGTCGTAGTCCATTGAAAGTGGAAGGATTACAACAATGGTAACCTGCGCAAGCACTTGGAACCACGTGATTTATGTCCAAGGCTTTTATTAAGCATCAAAAGGCAATATTACAGTCTTTACAAGCCTGTGCGCGTAGTTGACTGTGTTATAAAGCCATGGCGCAAAGGAAAACGACTTGGGAAGTCGTAGTCCATTCAGAGTGGAATGATTAGACCAATGGTAAACAGCGCAGGCACGTGGAACCACGTGATTTACGTGTAAGGCCTTTATTAGGCATCAAAAGGCCATATTACAGCGTTTAGAGACCTGTGGGCGTAGTTGACTGTGTTTTAAAGACACGGCGTAATGGAAAACGACTTGGGACGTCGTAGTCTATTGAAATATGAAGGACTAGACCAATGGTAACCTGCGCAGGCACGTGGAACTACGTGATTGATGTGTAAGGCCTTTATTAGGCAACAAAAGGCGATATTACAGCGTTTAGAGGCCTGTAAGCGTAGTTGACTGTGTTTTAAAGACATGATGCAATGGAAAGCAATTTGGGACGTCGTAGTCCATTGAGAGTGAAAGGATTAGACCAATGGTAAATAACACAGGCACGTGGAACTACGTGATTTACCTGTAAGGCCTTTATTAGGCATCAAAAGGCCATATTACAACGTTTAGAGGCCTGTGCGCGTAGTTGACTCTGTTTTACAGACATGGTGTAATGGAAAAAGGCTTGGGACGGGAAAATTCATTAAGAGTGGAAGTATTAGCCCAATGGTAAACAGCGCAGGCACGTGAAACTACGTGATTTACGTGTAAGGCTTTTATTAGGCATTAAAACAACATATTATAGTCTTTAGAGGCCTGTACACGTAGTTGACGGTGTTATAAAGCCGTGGCGCAATGGAAAACGACTTGGGAATTCGTAGTCCATTGAGAGGGAAAGGATTAGTCAATGGTAAATAGCACAGGCACGTGGAACCACGTGATTTACGTGTAAGGCCTTTGTTAGGCTTCAAAAGGCCATATTACAGCGTTTAGAGGCCTGTGCGCGTTGTTGACTGTGTTATAAAGCCATGGCGCAAAGGAAAACGACTTGGGAAGTCGTAGTCCATTGAGAGTGGAAGAATTACACCAATGGTAGCCTGCGCAGGCACGTGGAACCACGTGATTTACGTGTAAGGCTTTTATTAGGCTTCAAAAGGCCATATTAAACTCTTTACAGGCCTGTGCGCGTAGTTGACTATATTTTAATGACATGACGCAATGGAAAACGCCTTGGGAATTCGTAGTCCATAGAAAGGGAAAGGATTAGATCAATGGTAAATAGCACAGTCACGTGGAACCACGTGATTTACGTGTAAAGCTTTTATTAGGCATTAAAACAACATATTATAGTCTTTAGAGGCCTGTACACGTAATTGACGGTGTTGTAAAGACATGGCGCAATGGAACTCGACTTGGGACGTCGTAGTCTATTGAGAGTAGAAGGATTAGACCAATTGTAACCTGCGCAAGGCACCTGGAACCACGTGATTTACGTGTAAGGCCCCTACTAGGTGTCAAAAGGACATATTACGGCCTTTAGAGGTTTGTAAGCGTAGTTGACGGTGATATCAGGCCATGGTGCTTTGGAAAACCATTTGGGACGTGGTAAACGATTGAGAGATGAAGGACTAGACCAATGGTAACCTGCGCAGGCACGTGGAACTACGTGATTGATGTGAAAGGCCTTTATTAGGCAACAAAAGGCCATATTACAGCGTTTAGAGGCCTGTAAGCGTGGTTGATTGTGTTTTAAAGACATGATGCAATGGAAAGCAATTTGGGACGTCGTAGTCCATTGAGAGTGAAAGGATTAGACCAATGGTAAATAACACAGGCACGTGGAACCACGTGATTTACCTGTAAGGCCTTTATTAGGCATCAAAAGGCCATATTACAACGTTTAGAGGCCTGTGCGCGTAGTTGACTCTGTTTCACAGACATGGTGTAATGGAAAAAGGCTTGGGACGGGAAAATCCATTAAGAGTGGAAGGATTAGCCCAATGATAACCTGCGCAGGCACGTGGAACCACGTGATTTACGTGTAAGGCTTTTATTAGGCATTAAAACAACATATTATAGTCTTTAGAGGCCTGTACACTTAGTTGACGGTGTTGTAAAGACATGGCGTAATGGAACTCGACTTGGGACGTCGTAGTCAAATGAGAGTAGAAGGATTAGATCAATGGTAACCTGGGTAGGTACGTGGAACTACGTGATTTATGTGTAGGGCCTTTATTTAGCGTCAAAAAGCCATATTACGGCCTTTAGAGGCCTGTTACGTAGTTGACGGTGTTATAAAGCCATGGCGTAATGGAAAACGACTTGGGAATTCGTAGTCCATTGAGAGGGAAAGGATTAGATCAATGGTAAATAGCACAGGCACGTGGAACCACGTGATTTACGTGTAAGGCCTTTGTTAGGCATCAAAAGGCCATATTACAGCGTTTAGAGGCCTGTGCGCGTAGTTGACTGTGTTATAAAGCCATGGCGCAAAGGAAAACGACTTGCCAAGTCGTAGTCCATTGAGAGAGGAAGAATTAGACCAATGGTAGCCTGCGCAGGCACGTGGAACCACGTGATTTACGTGCAAGGCTTTTATTAATCATCAAAAGGCCATATTACAGTCTTTACAGGCCCGTGCGCGTAGTTAACTGTGTTTTAATGAGATGACGCAATGGAAAACGATTTGGAAAGTCGTAGTCCATTGAGAGTGCAAGGATTAGGCCAATGGTAACCTGCGCAGGCACGAGGTACCACGTGATTTTTTTTAAGGCCTTTATTAGGCGTAGAAAGGCCATATTACGGCCTTTAGAGGCCTGTGCGCGTAGTTGACTGTGTTTTAAGGACATGGCGCAATGGAAAACGACTTGAGACGTCGTAGTCTATTGAGGGTTGAAGGACTAGACCAATGGTAACCTGCGCAGGCACGTGGAAATACGTGATTTATGTGTAAGGCTTTTATTAGGCATCAAAAGGCCATATTACAGTCTTTACAGGCCTGTTCGCGTAGTTGATTGTGTTTTAGTGACATGACGCAATGTAAAAATATTTGGGAATTCGTATTCCATTGAGAGTGGAAGGATTAGACCAATGGTAACCTGCGCAGGCACGTGGAACCACGTGATTTACGTGTAAGGCTTTTATTAGGCTTCAAAAGGCCATATTAAACTCTTTACAGGCCTGTGCGCGTAGTTGACTATATTTTAATGACATGACGCAATGGAAAACGCCTTGGGACGTTGTAGTCCATTGAAAGTGGAAGGATTACAACAATGGTAACCTGCGCAGGCACTTGGAATCACGTGATTTATGTCCAAGGCTTTTATTAAGCATCAAAAGGCAATATTACAGTCTTTACAAGCCTGTGCGCGTAGTTGACTGTGTTATAAAGCCATGGCGCAAAGGAAAACGACTTGGGAAGTCGTAGTCCATTGAGAGTGGAATGATTAGACCAATGGTAAACAGCGCAGGCACGTGGAACCACGTGATTTACGTGTAAGGCCTTTATTAGGCATCAAAAGGCCATATTACAGCGTTTAGAGACCTGTGGGCGTAGTTGACTGTGTTTTAAAGACATGGCGTAATGGAAAACGACTTGGGACGTCGTAGTCTATTGAAATATGAAGGACTAGACCAATGGTAACCTGCGCAGGCACGTGGAACTACGTGATTGATGTGTAAGGCCTTTATTAGGCAACAAAAGGCGATATTACAGCGTTTAGAGGCCTGTAAGCGTAGTTGACTGTGTTTTAAAGACATGATGCAATGGAAAGCAATTTGGGACGTCGTAGTCCATTGAGAGTGAAAGGATTAGACCAATGGTAAATAACACAGGCACGTGGAACTACGTGATTTACCTGTAAGGCCTTTATTAGGCATCAAAAGGCCATATTACAACGTTTAGAGGCCTGTGCGCGTAGTTGACTCTGTTTTACAGACATGGTGTAATGGAAAAAGGCTTGGGACGGGAAAATCCATTAAGAGTGGAAGGATTAGCCCAATGGTAAACAGTGCAGGCACGTGGAACTACGTGATTTACGTGTAAGGCTTTTATTAGGCATTAAAACAACATATTATAGTCTTTAGAGGCCTGTACACGTAGTTGACGGTGTTGTAAAGACATGGCGTAATGGAACTCGAATTGGGACGTCGTAGTCAAACGACTTGGGAATTCGTAGTCCATTGAGAGGGAAAGGATTAGATCAATGGTAAATAGCACAGGCACGTGGAACCACGTGATTTACGTGTAAGGCCTTTGTTAGGCATCAAAAGGCCATATTACAGCGTTTAGAGGCCTGTGCGCGTTGTTGACTGTGTTATAAAGCCATGGCGCAAAGGAAAACGACTTGGGAAGTCGTAGTCCATTGAGAGTGGAAGAATTAGACCAATGGTAGCCTGCGGAGGCACGTGGAACCACGTGATTTACGTGCAAGGCTTTTATTAATCATCAAAAGGCCATATAACAGTCTTTACAGGCCCGTGCGCGTAATTAACTGTGTTTTAATGACATGACGCAATGGAAAACGATTTGGAAAGTGGTAGTCCATTGAGAGTGCAAGGATTAGGCCAATGGTAACCTGTGCAGGCACGAGGAACCACGTGATTATTTTTAAGGCCTTCCTAGGCGTAAAAAGGCCATATTTCGGCCTTTAGAGGCCTGTACACGTAGTTGACTGTGTTTTAAAGACATGGCGCAGTGGAAAACGACTTGGGACGTCGTAGTCTATTGAAATTTGAAGGAATAGACCAATGGTAACCTGCGCAGGCACGTGGAACTACGTGATTTATGTATAGGGCCTTTATTTGGCGTCAAAAGGCCATATTACGGCTCCTAGAGACCTGTTACGTAGTTGACGGTGTTATAAAGCCATGGCGCAATGGAAAACGACTTGGGAATTCGTAGTCCATTGAAAGGGAAAGGATTAGATCAATGGTAAATAGCACAGTCACGTGGAACCACGTGATTTACGTGTAAGGCTTTTATTAGGCATTAAAACAACATATTATAGTCTTTAGAGGCCTGTACACGTAATTGACGGTGTTGTAAAGACATGGCGCAGTGGAAAACGACTTGGGACGTCGTAGTCTATTGAAATTTGAAGGACTAGACCAATGGTAACCTGCGCAGGCACGTGGAACTACGTGATTTATGTATAGGGCCTTTATTTGCGTCAAAAGGCCATATTACGGGTCTTAGAGGCCTGTTACGTAGTTGACGGTGTTTTAAAGACATGATGCAATGGAAAGCCATTTGGGACTTCGTAGTCTATTGAGAGTAGAAGGATTAGACCAATGGTAACCTGCGAATGGCACGCTAAAACACGTGATTTACGTGTAAGGCCTTTATTAGGCGTAAAAAGCCCATATTACAGCGTTTAGATGCCTGTGCACGTAGTTGACTGTGTTATAAGGCCATGGCGAAATGGAAAAGTACTTGGGACGTCGTAGTCAAATGAGGGTAAAAGGATTAGATCAATGGTAACCTGCGCAGGTACGTGGAACCACGTGATTTATGTGTAGGGCCTTTATTTGGCGTCAAAAAGCCATATTACGGCCTTTAGAGGCCTGTTACGTAGTTGACGGTGTTATAAAGCCGTGGCACAATGGAAAACGACTTGGGAACTCGTAGTCCATTGAGAGGGAAAGGATTAGATCAATGGTAAATAGCACAGGCACGTGGAACCACGTGATTTACGTGTAAGGCCTTTGTTAGGCATCAAAAGGCCATATTACAGCGTTTAGAGGCCTGTGCGCGTTGTTGCCTGTGTTATAAAGCCATGGCGCAAAGGAAAACGACTTGGGAAGTCGTAGTCCATTGAGAGTGGAAGAATTAAACCAATGGTAGCCTGCGGAGGCACGTGGAACCACGTGATTTACGTGCAAGGCTTTTATTAATCATCAAAAGGCCATATTACAGTCTTTACAGGCCCATGCGCGTAGTTAACTGTGTTTTAATGACATGACGCAATGGAAAACGATTTGGAAAGTCGTAGTCCATTGAGAGTGCAAGGATTAGGCCAATGGTAACCTGCGCAGGCACGAGGAACCATGTGATTTTTTTAAGGCCTTTCTTAGGCGTAGAAAGGCCATATTACGGCCTTTAGAGGCCTGTGCACGTAGTTGACTGTGTTTTAAGAACATGGCGCAATGGAAAACGACTTGAGACGTCGTAGTCTAGGAGGGTTGAAGGACTAGACCAATGGTAACCTGCGCAGGCACGTGGAAATACGTGATTTATGTATAGGGCCTTTATTTGGCGTCAAATGGCCATATTACGGCTCTTAGAGGCCTGTTACGTAGTTGACGGTGTTATAAAGCCATGGCGCAATGGAAAACGACTTGGGAATTCGTAGTCCATTGAAAGGGAAAGGATTAGATCAATGGTAAATAGCACAGGCACGTGGAACCACGTGATTTACCTGTAAGGCCTTTATTAGGCATCAAAATGCCATATTACAACGTTTAGAGGCCTGTGCGCGTAGTTGACTCTGTTTTACAGACATGTTGTAATGGAAAACGACTTGAGACGTCGTAGTCTATTGAGGGTTGAAGGACTAGACCAATGGTAACCTGCGCAGGCACGTGGAAATACGTGATTTATGTGTAAGGCTTTTATTAGGCATCAAAAGGCCATATTACAGTCTTTAGAGGCCTGTACACGTTGTTGACGGTGTTATAAAGACATGGCGTAATGGAACTCGACTTGGGACGTCGTAGTCAAATGAGAGTAGAAGGATTAGATCAATGGTAACCTGCGCAGGTACGTGGAACCACGTGATTTATGTGTAGGGCCTTTATTTGGCGTCAAAAAGCCATATTACGGCCTTTAGAGGCCTGTTACGTAGTTGACGGTGTTATAAAGCCGTGGCGCAATGGAAAACGACTTGGGAATTCGTAGTCCATTGAAAGGGAAAGGATTAGATCAATGGTAAATAGCACAGTCACGTGGAACCACGTGATTTACGTGTAAGGCTGTTATTAGGCATTAAAACAACATATTATAGTCTTTAGAGGCCTGTACACGTAATTGACGGTGTTGTAAAGACATGGCGCAGTGGAAAACGACTTGGGACGTTGTAGTCTATTGAAATTTGAAGGACTAGACCAATGGTAACCTGCGCAGGCACGTGGAACTACGTGATTTATGTATAGGGCCTTTATTTGCGTCAAAAGGCCATATTACGGGTCTTAGAGGCCTGTTACGTAGTTGACGGTGTTTTAAAGACATGATGCAATGGAAAGCCATTTGGGACTTCGTAGTCTATTGAGAGTAGAAGGATTAGACCAATGGTAACCTGCGAATGGCACGCTAAAACACGTGATTTACGTGTAAGGCCTTTATTAGGCGTAAAAAGCCCATATTACAGCGTTTAGATGCCTGTGCACGTAGTTGACTGTGTTATAAGGCCATGGCGAAATGGAAAAGTACTTGGGACGTCGTAGTCAAATGAGAGTAAAAGGATTAGATCAATGGTAACCAGCGCAGGTACGTGGAACCACGTGATTTATGTGTAGGGCCTTTATTTGGCGTCAAAAAGCCATATTACGGCCTTTAGAGGCCTGTTACGTAGTTGACGGTGTTATAAAGCCGTGGCACAATGGAAAACGACTTGGGAACTCGTAGTCCATTGAGAGGGAAAGGATTAGATCAATGGTAAATAGCACAGGCACGTGGAACCACGTGATTTACGTGTAAGGCCTTTGTTAGGCATCAAAAGGCCATATTACAGCGTTTAGAGGCCTGTGCGCGTTGTTGCCTGTGTTATAAAGCCATGGCGCAAAGGAAAACGACTTGGGAAGTCGTAGTCCATTGAGAGTGGAAGAATTAGACCAATGGTAGCCTGCGGAGGCACGTGGAACCACGTGATTTACGTGCAAGGCTTTTATTAATCATCAAAAGGCCATATTACAGTCTTTACAGGCCCATGCGCGTAGTTAACTGTGTTTTAATGACATGACGCAATGGAAAACGATTTGGAAAGTCGTAGTCCATTGAGAGTGCAAGGATTAGGCCAATGGTAACCTGCGCAGGCACGAGGAACCATGTGATTATTTTTAAGGCCTTTCTTAGGCGTAGAAAGGCCATATTACGGCCTTTAGAGGCCTGTGCGCGTAGTTGACTGTGTTTTAAGAACATGGCGCAATGGAAAACGACTTGAGACGTCGTAGTCTAGGAGGGTTGAAGGACTAGACCAATGGTAACCTGCGCAGGCACGTGGAAATACGTGATTTATGTATAGGGCCTTTATTTGGCGTCAAATGGCCATATTACGGCTCTTAGAGGCCTGTTACGTAGTTGACGGTGTTATAAAGCCATGGCGCAATGGAAAACGACTTGGGAATTCGTAGTCCATTGAAAGGGAAAGGATTAGATCAATGGTAAATAGCACAGGCACGTGGAACCACGTGATTTACCTGTAAGGCCTTTATTAGGCATCAAAATGCCATATTACAACGTTTAGAGGCCTGTGCGCGTAGTTGACTCTGTTTTACAGACATGTTGTAATGGAAAACGACTTGAGACGTCGTAGTCTATTGAGGGTTGAAGGACTAGACCAATGGTAACCTGCGCAGGCACGTGGAAATACGTGATTTATGTGTAAGGCTTTTATTAGGCATCAAAAGGCCATATTACAGTCTTTAGAGGCCTGTACACGTTGTTGACGGTGTTATAAAGACATGGCGTAATGGAACTCGACTTGGGACGTCGTAGTCAAATGAGAGTAGAAGGATTAGATCAATGGTAACCTGCGCAGGTACGTGGAACCACGTGATTTATGTGTAGGGCCTTTATTTGGCGTCAAAAAGCCATATTACGGCCTTTAGAGGCCTGTTACGTAGTTGACGGTGTTATAAAGCCGTGGCGCAATGGAAAACGACTTGGGAATTCGTAGTCCATTGAAAGGGAAAGGATTAGATCAATGGTAAATAGCACAGTCACGTGGAACCACGTGATTTACGTGTAAGGCTGTTATTAGGCATTAAAACAACATATTATAGTCTTTAGAGGCCTGTACACGTAATTGACGGTGTTGTAAAGACATGGCGCAGTGGAAAACGACTTGGGACGTTGTAGTCTATTGAAATTTGAAGGACTAGACCAATGGTAACCTGCGCAGGCACGTGGAACTACGTGATTTATGTATAGGGCCTTTATTTGCGTCAAAAGGCCATATTACGGGTCTTAGAGGCCTGTTACGTAGTTGACGGTGTTTTAAAGACATGATGCAATGGAAAGCCATTTGGGACTTCGTAGTCTATTGAGAGTAGAAGGATTAGACCAATGGTAACCTGCGAATGGCACGCTAAAACACGTGATTTACGTGTAAGGCCTTTATTAGGCGTAAAAAGCCCATATTACAGCGTTTAGATGCCTGTGCACGTAGTTGACTGTGTTATAAGGCCATGGCGAAATGGAAAAGTACTTGGGACGTCGTAGTCAAATGAGAGTAAAAGGATTAGATCAATGGTAACCAGCGCAGGTACGTGGAACCACGTGATTTATGTGTAGGGCCTTTATTTGGCGTCAAAAAGCCATATTACGGCCTTTAGAGGCCTGTTACGTAGTTGACGGTGTTATAAAGCCGTGGCACAATGGAAAACGACTTGGGAACTCGTAGTCCATTGAGAGGGAAAGGATTAGATCAATGGTAAATAGCACAGGCACGTGGAACCACGTGATTTACGTGTAAGGCCTTTGTTAGGCATCAAAAGGCCATATTACAGCGTTTAGAGGCCTGTGCGCGTTGTTGCCTGTGTTATAAAGCCATGGCGCAAAGGAAAACGACTTGGGAAGTCGTAGTCCATTGAGAGTGGAAGAATTAGACCAATGGTAGCCTGCGGAGGCACGTGGAACCACGTGATTTACGTGCAAGGCTTTTATTAATCATCAAAAGGCCATATTACAGTCTTTACAGGCCCATGCGCGTAGTTAACTGTGTTTTAATGACATGACGCAATGGAAAACGATTTGGAAAGTCGTAGTCCATTGAGAGTGCAAGGATTAGGCCAATGGTAACCTGCGCAGGCACGAGGAACCATGTGATTATTTTTAAGGCCTTTCTTAGGCGTAGAAAGGCCATATTACGGCCTTTAGAGGCCTGTGCGCGTAGTTGACTGTGTTTTAAGAACATGGCGCAATGGAAAACGACTTGAGACGTCGTAGTCTAGGAGGGTTGAAGGACTAGACCAATGGTAACCTGCGCAGGCACGTGGAAATACGTGATTTATGTATAGGGCCTTTATTTGGCGTCAAATGGCCATATTACGGCTCTTAGAGGCCTGTTACGTAGTTGACGGTGTTATAAAGCCATGGCGCAATGGAAAACGACTTGGGAATTCGTAGTCCATTGAAAGGGAAAGGATTAGATCAATGGTAAATAGCACAGGCACGTGGAACCACGTGATTTACCTGTAAGGCCTTTATTAGGCATCAAAATGCCATATTACAACGTTTAGAGGCCTGTGCGCGTAGTTGACTCTGTTTTACAGACATGTTGTAATGGAAAACGACTTGAGACGTCGTAGTCTATTGAGGGTTGAAGGACTAGACCAATGGTAACCTGCGCAGGCACGTGGAAATACGTGATTTATGTGTAAGGCTTTTATTAGGCATCAAAAGGCAATATTACAGTCTTTACAAGCCTGTGCGCGTAGTTGACTGTGTTATAAAGCCATGGCGCAAAGGAAAACGACTTGGGAAGTCGTAGTCCATTGAGAGTGGAATGATTAGACCAATGGTAAACAGCGCAGGCACGTGGAACCACGTGATTTACGTGTAAGGCCTTTATTAGGCATCAAAAGGCCATATTACAGCGTTTAGAGACCTGTGGGCGTAGTTGACTGTGTTTTAAAGACATGGCGTAATGGAAAACGACTTCGGACGTCGTAATCTATTGAAATATGAAGGACTAGACCAATGGTAACCTGCGCAGGCACGTGGAACTACGTGATTGATGTGTAAGGCCTTTATTAGGCAACAAAAGGCGATATTACAGCGTTTAGAGGCCTGTAAGCGTAGTTGACTGTGTTTTAAAGACATGATGCAATGGAAAGCAATTTGGGACGTCGTAGTCCATTGAGAGTGAAAGGAGTAGACCAATGGTAAATAACACAGGCACGTGGAACTACGTGATTTACCTGTAAGGCCTTTATTAGGCATCAAAAGGCCATATTACAACGTTTAGAGGCCTGTGCGCGTAGTTGACTCTGTTTTACAGACATGGTGTAATGGAAAAAGGCATGGGACCGGAAAATCCATTAAGAGTGGAAGAATTAGCCCAATGGTAAACAGCGCAGGCACGTGGAACTACGTGATTTACGTGTAAGGCCTTTATTAGGCATTAAAACAACATATTATAGTCTTTAGAGGCCTGTACACGTAGTTGACGGTGTTGTAAAGACATGGCGTAATGGAACTCGACTTGGGACGTCGTAGTCAAATGAGAGTAGAAGGATTAGATCAATGGTAACCTGCGCAGGCACGTGGAACCACGTGATTTACCTGTAAGGCCTTTATTAGGCATCAAAATGCCATATTACAACGTTTAGAGGCCTGTGCGCGTAGTTGACTCTGTTTTACAGACATGGTGTAATGGAAAACGACTTGAGACGTCGTAGTCTATTGAGGGTTGAAGGACTAGACCAATGGTAACCTGCGCAGGCACGTGGAAATACGTGATTTATGTGTAAGGCTTTTATTAGGCATCAAAAGGCAATATTACAGTCTTTACAAGCCTGTGCGCGTAGTTGACTGTGTTATAAAGCCATGGCGCAAAGGAAAACGACTTGGGAAGTCGTAGTCCATTGAGAGTGGAATGATTAGACCAATGGTAAACAGCGCAGGCACGTGGAACCACGTGATTTACGTGTAAGGCCTTTATTAGGCATCAAAAGGCCATATTACAGCGTTTAGAGACCTGTGGGCGTAGTTGACTGTGTTTTAAAGACATGGCGTAATGGAAAACGACTTCGGACGTCGTAATCTATTGAAATATGAAGGACTAGACCAATGGTAACCTGCGCAGGCACGTGGAACTACGTGATTGATGTGTAAGGCCTTTATTAGGCAACAAAAGGCGATATTACAGCGTTTAGAGGCCTGTAAGCGTAGTTGACTGTGTTTTAAAGACATGATGCAATGGAAAGCAATTTGGGACGTCGTAGTCCATTGAGAGTGAAAGGAGTAGACCAATGGTAAATAACACAGGCACGTGGAACTACGTGATTTACCTGTAAGGCCTTTATTAGGCATCAAAAGGCCATATTACAACGTTTAGAGGCCTGTGCGCGTAGTTGACTCTGTTTTACAGACATGGTGTAATGGAAAAAGGCATGGGACCGGAAAATCCATTAAGAGTTGAAGAATTAGCCCAATGGTAAACAGCGCAGGCACGTGGAACTACGTGATTTACGTGTAAGGCCTTTATTAGGCATTAAAACAACATATTATAGTCTTTAGAGGCCTGTACACGTAGTTGACGGTGTTGTAAAGACATGGCGTAATGGAACTCGACTTGGGACGTCGTAGTCAAATGAGAGTAGAAGGATTAGATCAATGGTAACCTGCGCAGGCACGTGGAACCACGTGATTTACCTGTAAGGCCTTTATTAGGCATCAAAATGCCATATTACAACGTTTAGAGGCCTGTGCGCGTAGTTGACTCTGTTTTACAGACATGGTGTAATGGAAAACGACTTGAGACGTCGTAGTCTATTGAGGGTTGAAGGACTAGACCAATGGTAACCTGCGCAGGCACGTGGAAATACGTGATTTATGTGTAAGGCTTTTATTAGGCATCAAAAGGCAATATTACAGTCTTTACAAGCCTGTGCGCGTAGTTGACTGTGTTATAAAGCCATGGCGCAAAGGAAAACGACTTGGGAAGTCGTAGTCCATTGAGAGTGGAAGAATTACACCAATGGTAGCCTGCGCAGGCACGTGGAACCACGTGATTTACGTGTAAGGCTTTTATTAGGCTTCAAAAGGCCATATTAAACTCTTTACAGGCCTGTGCGCGTAGTTGACTATATTTTAATGACATGACGTAATGGAAAACGCCTTGGGACGTCGTAGTCCATTGAAAGTGGAAGGATTACAACAATGGTAACCTGCGCAGGCACTTGGAACCACGTGATTTATGTCCAAGGCTTTTATTAAGCATCAAAAGGCAATATTACAGTCTTTACAAGCCTGTGCGCGTAGTTGACTGTGTTATAAAGCCATGGCGCAAAGGAAAACGACTTGGGAAGTCGTAGTCCATTGAGAGTGGAATGATTAGACCAATGGTAAACAGCGCAGGCACGTGGAACCACGTGATTTACGTGTAAGGCCTTTATTAGGCATCAAAAGGCCATATTACAGCGTTTAGAGACCTGTGGGCGTAGTTGACTGTGTTTTAAAGACATGGCGTAATGGAAAACGACTTGGGACGTCGTAGTCTATTGAAATATGAAGGACTAGACCAATGGTAACCTGCGCAGGCACGTGGAACTACGTGATTGATGTGTAAGGCCTTTATTATGCAACAAAAGGCGATATTACAGCGTTTAGAGGCCTGTAAGCGTAGTTGACTGTGTTTTAAAGACATGATGCAATGGAAAGCAATTTGGGACGTCGTAGTCCATTGAGAGTGAAAGGATTAGACCAATGGTAAATAACACAGGCACGTGGAACTACGTGATTTACCTGTAAGGCCTTTATTAGGCATCAAAAGGCCATATTACAACGTTTAGAGGCCTGTGCGCGTAGTTGACTCTGTTTTACAGACATGGTGTAATGGAAAAAGGCTTGGGACGGGAAAATCCATTAAGAGTGGAAGGATTAGCCCAATGGTAAACAGTGCAGGCACGTGGAACTACGTGATTTACGTGTAAGGCTTTTATTAGGCATTAAAACAACATATTATAGTCTTTAGAGGCCTGTACACGTAGTTGACGGTGTTGTAAAGACATGGCGTAATGGAACTCGACTTGGGACGTCGTAGTCAAATGAGAGTAGAAGGATCAGATCAATGGTAACCTGCGCAGGTACGTGGAACCACGTGATTTATGTGTAGGGCCTTTATTTGGCGTCAAAAGCCATATTACGGCCTTTAGAGGCCTATTACGTAGTTGACGGTGTTATAAAGCCGTGGCGCAATGGAAAACGACTTGGGAATTCGTAGTCCATTGAGAGGGAAAGGATTAGATCAATGGTAAATAGCACAGGCACGTGGAACCACGTGATTTACGTGTAAGGCCTTTGTTAGGCTTCAAAAGGCCATATTACAGCGTTTAGAGGCCTGTGCGCGTTGTTGACTGTGTTATAAAGCCATGGCGCAAAGGAAAACGACTTGGGAAGTCGTAGTCCATTGAGAGTGGAAGAATTACACCAATGGTAGCCTGCGCAGGCACGTGGAACCACGTGATTTACGTGTAAGGCTTTTATTAGGCTTCAAAAGGCCATATTAAACTCTTTACAGGCCTGTGCGCGTAGTTGACTATATTTTAATGACATGACGCAATGGAAAATGCCTTGGGACGTCGTAGTCCATTGAAAGTGGAAGTATTACAACAATGGTAACCTGCGCAGGCACTTGGAACCACGTGATTTATGTCCAAGGCTTTTATTAAGCATCAAAAGGCAATATTACAGTCTTTACAGGCCTGTGCGCGTAGTTGACTGTGTTATAAAGCCATGGCGCAAAGGAAAACGACTTGGGAAATCGTAGTCCATTGAGAGTGGAATGATTAGACCAATGGTAAACAGCGCAGGCACGTGGAACTACGTGATTTACGTGTAAGGCTTTTATTAGGCATTAAAACAACATATTATAGTCTTTTGAGGCCTGTACACGTAGTTGACGGTGTTGTAAAGACATGGCGTAATGGAACTCGACTTGGGACGTCGTAGTCAAACGACTTGGGAATTCGTAGTCCATTGAGAGGGAAAGGATTAGATCAATGGTAAATAGCACAGGCACGTGGAACCACGTGATTTACGTGTAAGGCCTTTGTTAGGCATCAAAAGGCCATATTACAGCGTTTAGAGGCCTGTGCGCGTTGTTGACTGTGTTATAAAGCCATGGCGCAAAGGAAAACGACTTGGGAAGTCGTAGTCCATTGAGAGTGGAAGAATTAGACCAATGGTAGCCTGCGGAGGCACGTGGAACCACGTGATTTACGTGCAAGGCTTTTATTAATCATCAAAAGGCCATATAACAGTCTTTACAGGCCCGTGCGCGTAATTAACTGTGTTTTAATGACATGACGCAATGGAAAACGATTTGGAAAGTCGTAGTCCATTGAGAGTGCAAGGATTAGGCCAATGGTAACCTGCGCAGGCACGAGGAACCACGTGATTATTTTTAAGGCCTTTCTTAGGCGTAAAAAGGCCATATTTCGGCCTTTAGAGGCCTGTACACGTAGTTGACTGTGTTTTAAAGACATGGCGCAGTGGAAAACGACTTGGGACGTCGTAGTCTATTGAAATTTGAAGGAATAAACCAATGGTAACCTGCGCAGGCACGTGGAACTACGTGATTTATGTATAGGGCCTTTATTTGGCGTCAAAAGGCCATATTACGGCTCTTAGAGACCTGTTACGTAGTTGACGGTGTTATAAAGCCATGGTGCAATGGAAAACGACTTGGGAATTCGTAGTCCATTGAAAGGGAAAGGATTAGATCAATGGTAAATAGCACAGTCACGTGGAACCACGTGATTTACGTGTAAGGCTTTTATTAGGCATTAAAACAACATATTATAGTCTTTAGAGGACTGTACACGTAATTGACGGTGTTGTAAAGACATGGCGCAATGGAACTCGACTTGGGACATCGTAGTCTATTGAGAATGGAATGATTAGACCAATTGTAACCTGCGAATGGCACGCGAAAACACGTGATTTTCGTGTAAGACCTTTATTAGGCGTAAAAAGCCCATATTACAGCGTTTAGATGCCTGTGCACGTAGTTCACGATGTTATAAGGCCATGACGCAATGGAAAATGACTGGGGACGTCGTAGTCTATTAAGAGTGGAAGAATTAGACCAATGGTAACCTGCGCAAGGCACCTGGAACAACGTGATTTACGTGTAAGGCCCTACTAGGTGTCAAAAGGACATATTTCGGCCTTTAGAGGTTTGTAAGCGTAGTTGACGGTGATATCGCTTTGGAAAACCTTTTGGGACGTGGTAAACGATTGAGAGTTGAAGGACTAGACCAATGGTAACCTGAGCAGACACGTGGAACTACGTGATTTATGTGTAGGGCCTTTTTTTGGCGTCAAAAGGGCACATTACGGCCTTTAGAGGCCTGTTACGTAGTTGACGGTGTTATAAAGCCATGGCGCAATGGAAAACGTCTTGGGAATTCGTAGTTCATTGAGAGGGAAAGGATTAGATCAATGGTAAATAGCACAGGCACGTGGAACCACGTGATTTACGTGTAAGGCCTTTATTAGGCATCAAAAGGCCATATTACAGCGTTTAGATACCTGTGCGCGTAGTTGACTGTGTTTTAAAGACATGGCGTAATGGAAAACGACTTGGGACGTCGTAGTCTATTAAAATTTGAAGGACTAGACCAATGGTAACCTGCGCAGGCACGTGGAACTACGTGATTGATGTGTAAGGCCTTTATTAGGCAACAAAAGGCCATATTACAGCGTTTAGAGGCCTGTAAGCGTAGTTGACTGTGTTTTAAAGACATGATGCAATGGAAAGCAATTTGGGACGTCGTAGTCCATTGAGAGTGAAAGGATTAGACCAATGGTAAATAACACAGGCACGTGGAACCACGTGATTTACCTGTAAGGCCTTTATTAGGCATCAACAGGCCATATTACAACGTTTAGAGGCCTGTGCACGTAGTTGACTCTGTTTTACAGACATGGTGTAATGGAAAAAGGCTTGGGACGGGAAAATCCATTAAGAGTGGAAGGATTAGCCCAATGGTAAACAGCGCAGGCACGTGGAACTACGTGATTTACGTGTAAGGCTTTTATTAGGCATTAAGACAACATATTATAGACTTTAGAGGCCTGTACACGTTGTTGACGGTGTTATAAAGACATGGCGTAATGGAACTCGACTTGGGACGTCGTAGTCAAATGAGAGTAGAAGGATTAGATCAATGGTAACCTGCGCAGGTACGTGGAACCACGTGATTTATGTGTAGGGCCTTTATTTGGCGTCAAAAAGCCATATTACGGCCTTTAGAGGCCTGTTACGTAGTTGACGGTGTTATAAAGCCGTGGCGCAATGGAAAACGACTTGGGAATTCGTAGTCCATTGAAAGGGAAAGGATTAGATCAATGGTAAATAGCACAGTCACGTGGAACCACGTGATTTACGTGTAAGGCTTTTATTAGGCATTAAAACAACATATTATAGTCTTTAGAGGCCTGTACACGTAATTGATGGTGTTGTAAAGACATGGCGCAGTGGAAAACGACTTGGGACGTCGTAGTCTATTGAAATTTGAAGGACTAGACCAATGGTAACCTGCGCAGGCACGTGGAACTACGTGATTTATGTATAGGGCCTTTATTTGCGTCAAAAGGCCATATTACGGGTCTTAGAGGCCTGTTACGTAGTTGACGGTGTTTTAAAGACATGATGCAATGGAAAGCCATTTGGGACTTCGTAGTCTATTGAGAGTAGAAGGATTAGACCAATGGTAACCTGCGAATGGCACGCTAAAACACGTGATTTACGTGTAAGGCCTTTATTAGGCGTAAAAAGCCCATATTACAGCGTTTAGATGCCTGTGCACGTAGTTGACTGTGTTATAAGGCCATGGCGAAATGGAAAAGGACTTGGGACGTCGTAGTCAAATGAGAGTAAAAGGATTAGATCAATGGTAACCTGCGCAGGTACGTGGAACCACGTGATTTATGTGTAGGGCCTTTATTTGGCGTCAAAAAGCCATATTACGGCCTTTAGAGGCCTGTTACGTAGTTGACGGTGTTATAAAGCCGTGGCACAATGGAAAACGACTTGGAAATTCGTAGTCCATTAAGAGGGAAAGGATTAGATCAATGGTAAATAGCACAGGCACGTGGAACCACGTGATTTACGTGTAAGGCCTTTGTTAGGCATCAAAAGGCCATATTACAGCGTTTAGAGGCCTGTGCGCGTTGTTGCCTGTGTTATAAAGCCATGGCGCAAAGGAAAACGACTTGGGAAGTCGTAGTCCATTGAGAGTGGAAGAATTAGACCAATGGTAGCCTGCGGAGGCACGTGGAACCACGTGATTTACGTGCAAGGCTTTTATTAATCATCAAAAGGCCATATTACAGTCTTTACAGGCCCATGCGCGTAGTTAACTGTGTTTTAATGACATGACGCAATGGAAAACGATTTGGAAAGTCGTAGTCCATTGAGAGTGGAAGGATTAGGCCAATGGTAACCTGCGCAGGCACGAGGAACCACGTGAATTTTTTAACACCTTTATTAGGCGTAAAAAGGCCATATTTCAGCCTTTAGAGGCCTGTACACGTAGTTGACGTTGTTTTAAAGACATGACGCAGTGGAAAACGACTTGGGACGTCGTAGTCTATTGAGAGTGGAAGGATTAGACCAATGGTAACCTGCGCAGGCACGTGGAACTACGTGATTTATGTATAGGGCCTTTATTTGGCGTCAAAAGGCCATATTACGGCTCTTAGAGGCCTGTTACGTAGTTGACGGTGTTATAAAGCCATGGCGCAATGGAAAACGACTTGGGAATTCGTAGTCCATTGAAAGGGAAAGGATTAGATCAATGGTAAATAGCACAGTCACGTGGAACCACGTGATTTACGTGTAAGGCTTTTATTAGGCATTAAAACAACATATTATAGCCTTTAGAGGCCTGTTACGTAGTTGACGGTGTTATAAAGCCGTGGCGCAATGGAAAACGACTTGGGAATTCGTAGTCCATTGAGAGGGAAAGGATTAGGCCAATGGTGACCTGCGCAGGCACGAGGAACCACTTGAAATTTTTAACGCCTTTATTAGGCGTAAAAAGGCCATATTTCGGCCTTTAGAGGCCTGTACACGTAGTTGACGGTGATATCATGCCATGGCGCTTTGGAAAACCATTTGGGACGTGGAAAATGATTGAGAGTTGAAGGATTAGACCAATGGTAACCTGCGCAGGCACGAGGAACCACGTGAAATTTTTAACGCCTTTATTAGGCGTAAAAAGGCCATATTTCAGCCTTTAGAGGCCTGTACACGTAGTTGACGTTGTTTTAAAGACATGACGCAGTGGAAAACGACTTGGGACGTCGTAGTGTATTGAAATTTGAAGGACTAGACCAATGGTAACCTGCGCAGGCACGTGGAACTTCGTGATTTATGTATAAGGCCTTTATTTGGCGTCAAAAGGCCATATTACGGCCTTTAGAGGCCTATTAGGTAGTTGACGGTGTTATAAAGCCATGGCTCAATGGAAAACGACTTGGGAATTCTTTGTCCATTGAAAGGGAAAGGATTAGATCAATGTTAAACAGCGCAGTAACGTGGAACCAGGTGATTTACGTGTAAGGTCTTTATTAGGCATCAAAAGGCCATATTACAGCGTTTAGAGACCTGTGCGTGTAGTTGACTGTGTTTTAAAGACATGGCGTAATGGAAAATGACTTGATACGTCGTAGTCTATTGAGAGTGGAAGGATTAGACCAATGGTAACCTGCGCAGGCACGTGGAACCACGTGATTTACGTGTAAGGCCTTTATTAGGCGTAAAAAGCCCATATTATGGCCTTTAGAGGGCTTTGCGCGCAGTTGACGGTGTTTTAAAGACATGGCGCAATGGAAAACGACTTGGGACATCGTAGTCTATTGAAATTTGAAGGACTAGAGCAATGGTAACCTGCGCAGGCACGTGGAACTACGTGATTTATGTGTAGGGCCTTTATTTGGCAACAAAAGGCGATATTACAGCGTTTAGAGGCCTTTAAGCGTAGTTGACTGTGTTTTAAAGACATGATGCAATGGAAAGCCATTTGGGACGTCGTAGTCTATTGAGAGTAGAAGGATTAGACCAATGATAACCTGCGAATGGCACGCTAAAACACGTGATTTACGTGTAAGGCCTATATTAGGCGTGAAAAGCCCATATTACAGCGTTTAGATGCCTGTGCACATAGTTGACTGTGATATAAGGCCGTGGCGAAATGGAAAAGGACTTGGGACGTCGTAGTCAAATGAGAGTAAAAGGATTAGATCAATGGTAACCTGCGCAGGTACGTGGAACCACGTGATTTATATGTAGGGCCTTTATTTGGCGTCAAAAGGCCATATTACGGCCTTTAGAGGCCTGTTACGTAGTTGACGGTTTTATAAAGCCATGGCGCAATGGAAAACGACTTGGCAATTCGTAGTGCATTGAGAGGGAAAGGATTAGATCAAAGGTAATTAGCACAGGCACGTGGAACCACGTGATTTACGTGTAAGGCCTTTATTAGGCGTAAAAAGCCCATATTATGGCCTTTAGAGGCCTGTGCGCGCAGTTGACCGTGTTTTAAAGACATGGCGCAGTGGAAAACGACTTGGGACGTCGTAGTCTATTGAGAGTTGAAGGACTAGACCAATGGTAACCTGCGCAGGCACGTGGAACTACTTGATTTATGTATAAGGCCTTTATTTGGAGTCAAAAGGCCATATTACGGCCCTTAGAGGCCTGTTACGTAGTTGACGGTGTTATAAAACCATGGCGCAATGGAAAACGACTTGGGAATTCTTTGTCCATTGAAAGGGAAAGGATTAGATCAATGGTAAACAGCGCAGGCACGTGGAACCACGTGATTTACGTGTAAGGTGTTTATTAGGCATCAAAATGCCATATTACAGCGTTTAGATACCTGTGCGCGTAGTTGACTGTGTTTTAAAGACATGGCGTAATGGAAAACGACTTGGGACGTCGTAGTCTATTAAAATTTGAAGGACTAGACCAATGGTAACCTGCGCAGGCACGTGGAACTACGTGATTGATGTGTAAGGCCTTTATTAGGCAACAAAAGGCCATATTACAGCGTTTAGAGGCCTGTAAGCGTAGTTGACTGTGTTTTAAAGACATGATGCAATGGAAAGCAATTTGGGACGTCGTAGTCCATTGAGAGTGAAAGGATTAGACCAATGGTAAATAACACAGGCACGTGGAACCACGTGATTTACCTGTAAGGCCTTTATTAGGCATCAACAGGCCATATTACAACGTTTAGAGGCCTGTGCACGTAGTTGACTCTGTTTTACAGACATGGTGTAATGGAAAAAGGCTTGGGACGGGAAAATCCATTAAGAGTGGAAGGATTAGCCCAATGGTAAACAGCGCAGGCACGTGGAACTACGTGATTTACGTGTAAGGCTTTTATTAGGCATTAAGACAACATATTATAGACTTTAGAGGCCTGTACACGTTGTTGACGGTGTTATAAAGACATGGCGTAATGGAACTCGACTTGGGACGTCGTAGTCAAATGAGAGTAGAAGGATTAGATCAATGGTAACCTGCGCAGGTACGTGGAACCACGTGATTTATGTGTAGGGCCTTTATTTGGCGTCAAAAAGCCATATTACGGCCTTTAGAGGCCTGTTACGTAGTTGACGGTGTTATAAAGCCGTGGCGCAATGGAAAACGACTTGGGAATTCGTAGTCCATTGAAAGGGAAAGGATTAGATCAATGGTAAATAGCACAGTCACGTGGAACCACGTGATTTACGTGTAAGGCTTTTATTAGGCATTAAAACAACATATTATAGTCTTTAGAGGCCTGTACACGTAATTGATGGTGTTGTAAAGACATGGCGCAGTGGAAAACGACTTGGGACGTCGTAGTCTATTGAAATTTGAAGGACTAGACCAATGGTAACCTGCGCAGGCACGTGGAACTACGTGATTTATGTATAGGGCCTTTATTTGCGTCAAAAGGCCATATTACGGGTCTTAGAGGCCTGTTACGTAGTTGACGGTGTTTTAAAGACATGATGCAATGGAAAGCCATTTGGGACTTCGTAGTCTATTGAGAGTAGAAGGATTAGACCAATGGTAACCTGCGAATGGCACGCTAAAACACGTGATTTACGTGTAAGGCCTTTATTAGGCGTAAAAAGCCCATATTACAGCGTTTAGATGCCTGTGCACGTAGTTGACTGTGTTATAAGGCCATGGCGAAATGGAAAAGGACTTGGGACGTCGTAGTCAAATGAGAGTAAAAGGATTAGATCAATGGTAACCTGCGCAGGTACGTGGAACCACGTGATTTATGTGTAGGGCCTTTATTTGGCGTCAAAAAGCCATATTACGGCCTTTAGAGGCCTGTTACGTAGTTGACGGTGTTATAAAGCCGTGGCACAATGGAAAACGACTTGGAAATTCGTAGTCCATTAAGAGGGAAAGGATTAGATCAATGGTAAATAGCACAGGCACGTGGAACCACGTGATTTACGTGTAAGGCCTTTGTTAGGCATCAAAAGGCCATATTACAGCGTTTAGAGGCCTGTGCGCGTTGTTGCCTGTGTTATAAAGCCATGGCGCAAAGGAAAACGACTTGGGAAGTCGTAGTCCATTGAGAGTGGAAGAATTAGACCAATGGTAGCCTGCGGAGGCACGTGGAACCACGTGATTTACGTGCAAGGCTTTTATTAATCATCAAAAGGCCATATTACAGTCTTTACAGGCCCATGCGCGTAGTTAACTGTGTTTTAATGACATGACGCAATGGAAAACGATTTGGAAAGTCGTAGTCCATTGAGAGTGGAAGGATTAGGCCAATGGTAACCTGCGCAGGCACGAGGAACCACGTGAATTTTTTAACACCTTTATTAGGCGTAAAAAGGCCATATTTCAGCCTTTAGAGGCCTGTACACGTAGTTGACGTTGTTTTAAAGACATGACGCAGTGGAAAACGACTTGGGACGTCGTAGTCTATTGAGAGTGGAAGGATTAGACCAATGGTAACCTGCGCAGGCACGTGGAACTACGTGATTTATGTATAGGGCCTTTATTTGGCGTCAAAAGGCCATATTACGGCTCTTAGAGGCCTGTTACGTAGTTGACGGTGTTATAAAGCCATGGCGCAATGGAAAACGACTTGGGAATTCGTAGTCCATTGAAAGGGAAAGGATTAGATCAATGGTAAATAGCACAGTCACGTGGAACCACGTGATTTACGTGTAAGGCTTTTATTAGGCATTAAAACAACATATTATAGCCTTTAGAGGCCTGTTACGTAGTTGACGGTGTTATAAAGCCGTGGCGCAATGGAAAACGACTTGGGAATTCGTAGTCCATTGAGAGGGAAAGGATTAGGCCAATGGTGACCTGCGCAGGCACGAGGAACCACTTGAAATTTTTAACGCCTTTATTAGGCGTAAAAAGGCCATATTTCGGCCTTTAGAGGCCTGTACACGTAGTTGACGGTGATATCATGCCATGGCGCTTTGGAAAACCATTTGGGACGTGGAAAATGATTGAGAGTTGAAGGATTAGACCAATGGTAACCTGCGCAGGCACGAGGAACCACGTGAAATTTTTAACGCCTTTATTAGGCGTAAAAAGGCCATATTTCAGCCTTTAGAGGCCTGTACACGTAGTTGACGTTGTTTTAAAGACATGACGCAGTGGAAAACGACTTGGGACGTCGTAGTGAATTGAAATTTGAAGGACTAGACCAATGGTAACCTGCGCAGGCACGTGGAACTTCGTGATTTATGTATAAGGCCTTTATTTGGCGTCAAAAGGCCATATTACGGCCTTTAGAGGCCTATTAGGTAGTTGACGGTGTTATAAAGCCATGGCTCAATGGAAAACGACTTGGGAATTCTTTGTCCATTGAAAGGGAAAGGATTAGATCAATGTTAAACAGCGCAGTAACGTGGAACCAGGTGATTTACGTGTAAGGTCTTTATTAGGCATCAAAAGGCCATATTACAGCGTTTAGAGACCTGTGCGTGTAGTTGACTGTGTTTTAAAGACATGGCGTAATGGAAAATGACTTGATACGTCGTAGTCTATTGAGAGTGGAAGGATTAGACCAATGGTAACCTGCGCAGGCACGTGGAACCACGTGATTTACGTGTAAGGCCTTTATTAGGCGTAAAAAGCCCATATTATGGCCTTTAGAGGGCTTTGCGCGCAGTTGACGGTGTTTTAAAGACATGGCGCAATGGAAAACGACTTGGGACATCGTAGTCTATTGAAATTTGAAGGACTAGAGCAATGGTAACCTGCGCAGGCACGTGGAACTACGTGATTTATGTGTAGGGCCTTTATTTGGCAACAAAAGGCGATATTACAGCGTTTAGAGGCCTTTAAGCGTAGTTGACTGTGTTTTAAAGACATGATGCAATGGAAAGCCATTTGGGACGTCGTAGTCTATTGAGAGTAGAAGGATTAGACCAATGATAACCTGCGAATGGCACGCTAAAACACGTGATTTACGTGTAAGGCCTATATTAGGCGTGAAAAGCCCATATTACAGCGTTTAGATGCCTGTGCACATAGTTGACTGTGATATAAGGCCGTGGCGAAATGGAAAAGGACTTGGGACGTCGTAGTCAAATGAGAGTAAAAGGATTAGATCAATGGTAACCTGCGCAGGTACGTGGAACCACGTGATTTATATGTAGGGCCTTTATTTGGCGTCAAAAGGCCATATTACGGCCTTTAGAGGCCTGTTACGTAGTTGACGGTTTTATAAAGCCATGGCGCAATGGAAAACGACTTGGCAATTCGTAGTGCATTGAGAGGGAAAGGATTAGATCAAAGGTAATTAGCACAGGCACGTGGAACCACGTGATTTACGTGTAAGGCCTTTATTAGGCGTAAAAAGCCCATATTATGGCCTTTAGAGGCCTGTGCGCGCAGTTGACCGTGTTTTAAAGACATGGCGCAGTGGAAAACGACTTGGGACGTCGTAGTCTATTGAGAGTTGAAGGACTAGACCAATGGTAACCTGCGCAGGCACGTGGAACTACTTGATTTATGTATAAGGCCTTTATTTGGAGTCAAAAGGCCATATTACGGCCCTTAGAGGCCTGTTACGTAGTTGACGGTGTTATAAAACCATGGCGCAATGGAAAACGACTTGGGAATTCTTTGTCCATTGAAAGGGAAAGGATTAGATCAATGGTAAACAGCGCAGGCACGTGGAACCACGTGATTTACGTGTAAGGTGTTTATTAGGCATCAAAATGCCATATTACAGCGTTTAGAGACCTATGTGCGTAGTTGAGTGTGTTTTAAAGACATGGCGTAATGGAAAACGACTTGGGAATTCGTAGTCCATTGAGAAGGAAAGGATTAGATCAATGGTAAATAGCACAGGCACGTGGATCCACGTGATTTACGTGAAAGGCCTTCATTAGGTATCAAAAGGCCATATTACAGCGTTTAGAGGCCTGTGCGCGTAGTTGACTGTGTTATAAAGCCATGGCGCAAAGGAAAACGACTTGGGAAGTCGTAGTTCATTGAGAGTGGAATGATTAGACCAATGGTAAACAGCGCAGGCACGTGGAACCACGTGATTTACGTGTAAGGCCTTTATTAGGCAACAAAAGGCGATATTACAGCGTTTAGAGGCCTGTAAGCGTAGTTGACTGTGTTTTAAAGACATGATGCAATGGAAAGCCATTTGGGACGTCGTAGTCTATTGAGAGTAGAAGGATTAGACCAATGGTAACCTGCGAATGGCACGCTAAAACACGTGATTTACGTGTAAGGCCTTTATTAGTCGTAGAAAGCCCATATTACAGCGTTTAGATGCCTGTGCACGTAGTTGACTGTGTTATAAGGCCATGGTGAAATGGAAAAGGACTTGGGACGTCGTAGTCAAATGAGATTAAAAGGATTAGATCAATGGTAACCTGCGCAGGTACGTGGAACCACGTAATTTATGTGTAGGGCCTTTATTTGGCGTCAAAAGGCCATATTACGGCCTTTAGAGGCCTGTTACGTAGTTGACGGTGTTATAAAGCCATGGCGCAATGGAAAACGACTTGGGAATTCGTAGTCCATTGAGAGGGAAAGGATTAGATCAATGGTAAATAGCACAGGCACGTGGAACCACGTGATTTACGTGTAAGGCCTTTATTAGGCATCAAAAGGCCATATTTCAGCGTTTAGAGGCCTGTGCGCGTAGTCGACTGTGTTATAAAGCCATGACGCAATGTAAAACGATTTGGGACGTCGTAGACTATTGAAATATGAAGGACTAGACCAATGGTAACCTGCGCAGGCACGTGGAACTACGTGATTTATGTATAAGGTCTTTATTTGGCGTCAAAATGCCATATTACGGCCTTTAGAGGCCTATTAGGTAGTTGACGGTGTTATAAAGCCATGGCACAATGGAAAACGACTTGGGAATTCTTAGTCCATTGAAAGGGAAAGGATTAGATCAATTGTAAACAGCGCAGGCACGTGGAACCACGTGATTTACGTGTAAGGTCTTTATTAGGCATCAAAAGGCCATATTACAGCGTTTAGAGACCTGTGCGCGTAGTTGACTGTGTTTTAAAGACATGGCGTAATGGAAAATGACTTGATACGTCGTAGTCTATTGAGAGTGGAAGGATTAGACCAATGGTAACCTGCGCAGGCACGTGGAACCACGTGAGTTACGTGTAAGGCCTTTATTAGGCGTAAAAAGCCCATATTATGGCCTTTAGAGGGCTTTGCGCGCAGTTGACGGTGTTTTAAAGACATGGCGCAATGGAAAACGACTTGGTACGTCGTAGTCTATTGAAATTTGAAGGACTAGACCAATGGTAACCTGCGCAGGCACGTGGAACTACGTGATTTATGTGTAGGGCCTTTATTTGGCGTCAAAAGGGCATATTACGGTCTTTAGAGGCCTGTTATGTAGTTGACGGTGTTATAAAGCAATGGCGCAATGGAAAACGACTTGGGAATTTGTAGTCCATTGAGAGGGAAAGGATTAGATCAATGGTAAATAGCACAGGCACGTGGAACCACGTGATTTACGTGTAAGGCCTTTATTAGGCATCAAAAGGCCATATTACATCGTTTAGAGGCCTGTGCGCGTAGTTGACTGTGTTATAAAGCCATGGCGCAATGGAAAGCCATTTGGGACGTCGTAATCTATTGAGAGTAGAAGGATTAGATCAATGGTAACCTGCGCAGGTACGTGGAACCACGTGATTATTTTTAAGGCCCTTATTAGGCGTAGAAAGGCCATATTACGGGCTTTAGAGGCCTGTGCGCGTAGTTGACTGTGTTTTAAGGACATGGCGCATTGGAAAACGACTTGAGACGTCGTAGTCTATTGAGGGTTGAAGGACTAGACCAATGGTAACCTACGCAGGCACGTGGAAATACGTGATTTATGTGTATGGCTTTTATTGGGCATCAAAAGGCCATATTACAGTCTTTACAGGCCTGTGCGCGTAGTTGATTGTGTTTTAATTACATGACGCAATGTAAAAATATTTGGGAAGTCGTATTCCATTGAGAGTGGAAGGATTAGGCCAATGGTAACCTGCGCAGGCACGAGGAAATTCGTGATTTATGTGTAAGGCTTTTTTTTGGCGCCAAAAGCCATATCACGGCCTTTAGAGGCCTGTTAGCGTAGTTGACGGTGTTATAAAGCCATGGCGCAATGGAAAACGTCTTTGGAAGTCGTAATCCATTAAGAGTGGAAGGATTGGACCAATGGGAAACAGTGCAGGCACGTGGAACCACGTGTTTTACGTGTAAGGCCTTTATTAGGTATCAAAAGGCCATATTACGGCCTTCAGAGGCCTATAAGCGTAGTTGACGCTGTTGAAAAGCCATGCCGCAATGGAAAACGACATGCAAAGTCGTAGTCCATTGAGAGTGGAAGAATTAGAACAATGGTAACCTGTGCAGGCACTTGGAACCACGTGATTTATGTACAAGGCTTTTATTAAGCATCAAAAGGCCATATTACAGTCTTTACAGGCCTGTGCGCGCAGTTGACTGTGTTTTAAAGACATCACGCAGTGGAAAACGACTTGGGACGTCGTAGTCTATTGAAATTTGAAGGACTAGACCAATGGTAACCTGCGCAGGCACGTGGAACTACGTGATTTATGTATAGGGCCTTTATTTGGCGTCAAAAGGCCATATTACGGCCTTTAGAGGCCTGTTACGTAGTTGACAGTGTTATAAAGCCATGACGCAATGGAAAACGACTTGGGAATTCGTAGTCTATTGAGAGTGGAAGGATTAGACCAATGGTAACCTGCGCAGGCACGTGGAACCACGTGATTTACGTGTAAGGCCTTTATTAGGCGTAAAAAGCCCATATTATGGCCCTTAGAGGCCTTTGCGCGCAGTTGACGGTGTTTTAAGAACATGGCGCAATGGAAAACGACTTGGGACGTCGTAGTCTATTGAAATTTGAAGGACTAGATCAATGGTAACCTGTGCAGGCACGTGGAACTACGTGATTTATGTGTAGGGCCTTTATTTGGCGTCAATAGGGCATATTACGGCCTTTAGAGGCCTGTTACGTAGTTGACGGTGTTATAAAGCCATGGCGCAATGGAAAACGTCTTTGGAAGTCGTAATCCATTAAGAGTGGAAGGATTGGACCAATGGTAAACAGCGCAGGCACGTGGAACCACGTGTTTTACGTGTAAGGCCTTTATTAGGTATCAAAAGGCCATATTACGGCCTTTAGAGGCCTATAAGCGTAGTTGACGCTGTTAAGAAGCCATGCCGCAATGGAAAACGACATGCAAAGTCGTATTCCATTGAGAGTGGAAGAATTAGAACAATGGTAACCTGCGCAGGCACTTGGAACCACGTGATTTATGTACAAGGCTTTTATTAAGCATCAAAAGGCCATATTACAGTCTTTACAGGCCTGTGCGCGTAGTTGGTTGTGTTTTAATGACATGACGCAATGTAAAACGATTTGGGAAGTCGTATTCCATTGAGAGTGGAAAGATTAGGCCAGTGGTAACCTGCGCAGGCACGAGGAACCACGTGAAATTTTTAACGCCTTTACTAGGCGTAAAAAGGCCATATTTCGGCCTTTAGAGGCCTGTACACGTAGTTGACGTTGTTATAAAGCCATGGCGCAATGGAAAACGACTTCGAAAGTCGTAGTCCATTGAGAGTGGAAGGATTAAACCAATGGTAACCTACGCAGGCACGTAGAACCACGTAATTTACGTGTAAAGACTTTATTAGGCGTAAAAAGCCCATATTATGGCCTTTAGAGGCCTGTGCGCGCAGTTGACTGTGTTCTAAAGACATAACGCAGTGGAAAACGACTTGGGACGTCGTAGTCTATTGAAACTTGAAGGACTAGACCAATGGTAACCTGCGCAGGCACGTGGAACTACGTGATTTATGTATAGGGCCTTTATTTGGCGTCAAAAGGCCATATTACGGCCTTTAGAGGCCTGTTACGTAGTTGACGGTGTTATAAAGCGATGACGCAATGGAAAACGACTTGGGAATTCGTAGTCCATTGAAAGGGAAAGGATTAGATCAATGGTAAACAGCGCAGGCACGTGGAACCACGTGATTTACGTGTAAGGTCTTTATTAGGCATCAAAAGGCCATATTACAGCGTTTAGAGACCTGTGCGCGTAGTTGACTGTGTTTTAAAGACATGGCGTAATGGAAAATGACTTGATACGTCGTAGTCTATTGAGAAAGGAAGGATTAGACCAATGGTAACCTGCGCAGGCACGTGGAACCACGTGATTTACGTGTAAGGCCTTTATTAGGCGTAAAAAGCCCATATTATGGCCTTTAGAAGGCTTTGCGCGCAGTTGACGGTGTTTTAAAGACATGGCGCAATGGAAAACGACTTGGGACGTCGTAGTCTATTGAAATTTGAAGGACTAGACCAATGGTAACCTGCGCAGGCACGTGGAACTTTGTGATTTATGTGTAGGGCCTTTATTTGGCGTCAAAAGGGCATATTACGGCCTTTAGAGGCCTGTTACGTAGTTGACGGTGTTATAAAGCAATGGCGCAATGGAAAACGACTTGGGTCGTTGTAGTCTATTGAGAGTAGAAGGATTAGACCAATGGTAACCGGCGAATGGCACGCTAAAACACGTGATTTACGTGTAAGGCCTTTATTAGGCATCAAAAGGCCATATTACAGCGTTTAGAGGCCTGTGCGCGTAGTTGATTGTGTTATAAAGCCATGGCGCAAAGGAAAACGACTTGGGACGTCGTAGTCTATTGAAATTTGAAGGACTAGACCAATGGTAACCTGCGCAGGCACGTGGAACTACGTGATTGATGTGTAAGGCCTTTATTAGGCAACAAAAGGCGATATTACAGCGTTTAGAGGCCTATAAGCGTAGTCGACTGTGTTTTAAAGACATGATGCAATGGAAAGCCATTTGGGACGTCGTAGTCTATTGAGAGTAGAAGGATTAGACCAATGGTAACCGGCGAATGGCACGCTAAAACACGTGATTTACGTGTAAGGCCTTTATTAGGCGTAAAAAGCCCATATTACAGCGTTTAGATGCCTGTGCACGTAGTTGACTGTGTTATAAGGCCATGGCGAAATGGAAAAGGACTTGGGACGTCGTAGTCAAATGAGAGTAAAAGGATTAGATCAATGGTAACCTGCGCAGGTACGTGGAACCACGTGATTTATGTGTAGGGCCTTTATTTGGCGTCAAAAGGCCATATTACGGCCTTTAGAGGCCTGTTACGTAGTTGACGGTGTTATAAAGCCATGGCGCAATGGAAAACGACTTGGGAATTCGTATTCCATTGAGAGTGCAAGGGTTAGGCCAATGGTAATCTGCGCAAGCACGAGGAACCACGTGATTATTTTTAAGGCCCTTATTAGGCGTAGAAAGGCCATATTACGGGCTTTAGAGGCCTGTGCGCGTAATTGACTGTGTTTTAAGGACATGGCGCAATGGAAAACGACTTGGGACGTCGTAGTCTATTGAAATTTGAAGGACTAGACCAATGGTAACCTGCGCAGGCACGTGGAACTACGTGATTGATGTGTAAGGCCTTTATTAGGCAACAAAAGGCGATATTACAGCGTTTAGAGGCCTATAAGCGTAGTCGACTGTGTTTTAAAGACATGATGCAATGGAAAGCCATTTGGAACGTCGTAGTCTATTGAGACTAGAAGGATTAGACCAATGGTAACCGGCGAATGGCACGCTAAAACACGTGATCTACGTGTAAGGCCTTTATTAGGCGTAAAAAGCCCATATTACAGCGTTTAGATGCCTGTGCACGTAGTTGACTGTGTTATAAGGCCATGGCGAAATGGAAAAGGACTTGGGACGTCGTAGTCAAATGAGAGTAAAAGGATTAGATCAATGGTAACCTGCGCAGGTACGTGGAACCACGTGATTTATGTGTAGGGCCTTTATTTGGCGTCAAAAGGCCATATTACGGCCTTTAGAGGCCTGTTACGTAGTTGACAGTGTTATAAAGCCATGACGCAATGGAAAACGACTTGGGAATTCGTATTCCATTGAGAGTGCAAGGGTTAGGCCAATGGTAAACAGCGCAGGCACGTGGAACCACGTGATTTACGTGTAAGGCGTTTATTAGGCATCAAAAGGCCATATTACAGCGTTTAGAGACCTGTGCGCGTAGTTGTCTGTGTTTTGAAGACACGGCGTAATGAAAAATGACTTGATACGTCGTAGTCTATTGAGAGTGGAAGGATTACACCAATGGTAACCTACGCAGGCACGTGGAAATACGTGATTTATGTGTATGGCTTTTATTGGGCATCAAAAGGCCATATTACAGTCTTTACAGGCCTGTGCGCGTAGTTGATTGTGTTTTAATTACATGACGCAATGTAAAAATATTTGGGAAGTCGTATTCCATTGAGAGTGGAAGGATTAGGCCAATGGTAACCTGCGCAGGCACGAGGAAATTCGTGATTTATGTGTAAGGCTTTTTTTGGCGCCAAAAGCCATATTACGGCCTTTGGAGGCCTGTTAGCGTAGTTGACGGTGTTATAAAGCCATGGCGCAATGGAAAACGTCTTTGGAAGTCGTAATCCATTAAGAGTGGAAGGATTGGACCAATGGTAAACAGTGCAGGCACGTGGAACCACGTGTTTTACGTGTAAGGCCTTTATTAGGTATCAAAAGGCCATATTACGGCCTTCAGAGGCCTATAAGCGTAGTTGACGCTGTTAAAAAGCCATGCCGCAATGGAAAACGACATGCAAAGTCGTAGTCCATTGAAAGTGGAAGAATTAGAACAATGGTAACCTGCGCAGGCACTTGGAACCACGTGATTTATGTACAAGGCTTTTATTAAGCATCAAAAGGCCATATTACAGTCTTTACAGGCCTGTGCGCGCAGTTGACTGTGTTTTAAAGACATCACGCAGTGTAAAACGACTTGGGACGTCGTAGTCTATTGAAATTTGAAGGACTAGACCAATGGTAACCTGCGCAGGCACGTGGAACTACGTGATTTATGTATAGGGCCTTTATTTGGCGTCAAAAGGCCATATTACGGCCTTTAGAGGCCTGTTACGTAGTTGACAGTGTTATAAAGCCATGACGCAATGGAAAACGACTTGGGAATTCGTAGTCCATTGAAAGGGAAAGGATTAGATCAATGGTAAACAGCGCAGGCACGTGGAACCACGTGATTTACGTGTAAGGCGTTTATTAGGCATCAAAAGGCCATATTACAGCGTTTAGAGACCTGTGCGCGTAGTTGTCTGTGTTTTGAAGACACGGCGTAATGAAAAATGACTTGATACGTCGTAGTCTATTGAGAGTGGAAGGATTACACCAATGGTAACCTGCGCAGGCACGTGGAACCACGTAATTTACGTGTAAAGCCTTTATTAGGCGTAAAAAGCCCATATTATGGCCTTTAGAGGCCTGTGCGCGCAGTTGACTGTGTTCTAAAGACATAACGCAGTGGAAAACGACTTGGGACGTCGTAGTCTATTGAAACTTGAAGGACTAGACCAATGGTAACCTGCGCAGGCACGTGGAACTACGTGATTTATGTATAGGGCCTTTATTTGGCGTCAAAAGGCCATATTACGGCCTTTAGAGGCCTGTTACGTAGTTGACGGTGTTATAAAGCGATGACGCAATGGAAAACGACTTGGGAATTCGTAGTCCATTGAAAGGGAAAGGATTAGATCAATGGTAAACAGCGCAGGCACGTGGAACCACGTGATTTACGTGTAAGGCCTTTATTAGGCATCAAAAGGCCATATTACAGCGTTTAGAGACCTGTGCGCGTAGTTGTCTGTGTTTTGAAGACATGGCGTAATTAAAAATGACTTGATACTCGTAGTCTATTGAGAGTGGAAGGATTAGACCAATGGTAACCTGCGCAGGCACGTGGAACCACGTGATTTACGTGTAAGGCCTTTATTAGGCGTAAAAAGCCCATATTATGGCCTTTAGAGGCCTTTGCGCGCAGTTGACGGTGTTTTAAAGACATGGCGCAATGGAAAACGACTTGGGACGTAGTAGTCTATTGAAATTTGAGGGACTAGACCAATGGTAACCTGCGCAGGCACGTGGAACTACGTGATTTATGTATAAGCCCTTTATTTGGCGTCAAAAGGCCATATTACGGCCTTTAGAGGCCTATTAGGTAGTTGACGGTGTTATAAAGCCATGGCGCAATGGAAAACGACTTGGGAATTCTTAGTCCATTGAAAGGAAAAGGATTAGATCAATGGTAAACAGCGCAGGCACGTGGAACCACGTGATTTACGTGTAAGGTCTTTATTAGGCATCAAAAGGCCATATTACAGCGTTTAGAGACCTGTGCGCGTAGTTGACTGTGTTTTAAAGACATGGCGTAATGGAAAATGACTTGATACGTCGTAGTCTATTGAGAGTGGAAGGATTAGACCAATGGTAACCTGCGCAGGCACGTGGAACCACGTGATTTACGTGTAAGGCCTTTATTAGGCGTAAAAAGCCCATATTATGGCCTTTAGAGGACTTTGCGCGCAATTGACGGTGTTTTAAAGACATGACGCAATGGAAAAGGACTTGGGACGTCGTAGTCTATTGAAATTTGAAGGACTAGACCAATGGTAACCTGCGCAGGCACGTGGAACTGCGTGATTTCTGTGTAGGGCCTTTATTTGGCGTCAAAAGGGCATATTACGGCCTTTAGAGGCCTGTTACGTAGTTGACGGTGTTATAAAGCAATGGCGCAATGGAAAACGACTTGGGAATTCGTAGTCCATTGAGAGGGAAAGGATTATATCAATGGTAAAATAGCACAGGCACGTGGAACCACGTGATTTACGTGTAAGGCCTTTATTAGGCATCAAAAGGCCATATTACAGCGTTTAGAGGCCTGTGCGCGTAGTTGACTGTGTTATAAAGCCATGGCGCAAAGAAAAACGATTGGGACGTCGTAGTCTATTGAAATTTGAAGGACTAGAACAATGGTAACCTGCGCAGGCACGTGGAACTACGTGATTGATGTGTAAGGCCTTTATTAGGCAACAAAAGGCGATATTACAGCGTTTAGAGGCCTATAAGCGTAGTCGACTGTGTTTTAAAGACATGATGCAATGGAAAGCCATTTGGGACGTCGTAGTCTATTGAGAGTAGAAGGATTAGACCAATGGTAACCGGCGAATGGCACGCTAAAACACGTGATTTACGTGTAAGGCCTTTATTAGGCGTAAAAAGCCCATATTACAGCGTTTAGATGCCTGTGCACGTAGTTGACTGTGTTATAAGGCCATGGCGAATTGGAAAAGGACTTGGGACGTCGTAGTCAAATGAGAGTAAAAGGATTAGATCAATGGTAACCTACGCAGGTACGTGGAACCACGTGATTTATGTGTAGGGCCTTTATTTGGCGTCAAAAGGCCATATTACGGCCTTTAGAGGCCTGTTACGTAGTTGACGGTGTTATAAAGCCATGGCGCAATGGAAAACGACTTGGGAATTCGTATTCCATTGAGAGTGCAAGGGTTAAGCCAATGGTAATCTGCGCAAGCACGAGGAACCACGTGATTATTTTTAAGGCCCTTATTAGGCGTAGAAAGGCCATATTACGGGCTTTAGAGGCCTGTGCGCGTAATTGACTGTGTTTTAAGGACATGGCGGAATGGAAAACGACTTGAGACGTCGTAGTCTATTGAGGGATGAAGGACTAGACCAATGGTAACCTACACAGGCACGTGGAAATACGTGATTTATGTGTATGGCTTTTATTGGGCATCTAAAGGCCATATTACAGACTTTACAGGCCTGTGCGCGTAGTTGATTGTGTTTTAATTACATGACGCAATGTAAAAATATTTGGGAAGTCGTATTCCATTGAGAGGGAAAGGATTAGATCAATGGTAAATAGCACAGGCACGTGGAACCACGTGATTTACGTGTAAGGCCTTTATTAGGCATCAAAAGGCCATATTACAGCGTTTAGAGGCCTGTGCGCGTAGTTGACTTTGTTATAAACCCATGACGCAATGGAAAACGCTTTGGAAAGTCGTAGTCCATTGAAAGTGCAAGGGTTAGGCCAATGGTAATCTGCGCAGGCACGAGGAACCACGTGATTTATGTGTAAGGTTTTTATTTGGCGCCAAAAGCCATATTACGGCCTTTAGAGGCCTGTTAGCGTAGTTGACGGTGTTATAAAGCCATGGCGTAATGGAAAACGTCTTTGGAAGTCGTAATCCATTAAGAGTGGAAGGATTGGACCAATGGTAAACAGCGCAGGCACGTGGAACCACGTGTTTTACGTGTAAGGCCTTCATTAGGTATCAAAAGGCCATATTACGGCATTTAGAGGCCTATAAGCGTAGTTGACGCTGTTAAAAAGCCATGCCGCAATGGAAAACGACATGCAAAGTCGTATTCCATTGAGAGTGGAAGAATTAGAACAACGGTAACCTGCGCGTGGACTTGGAACCACGTGATTTATGTACAAGGCTTTTATTAAGCATCAGAAGGCCATATTACAGTCTTTACAGGCCTGTGCGCGTAGTTGGTTGTGTTTTAATGACATGATGCAATGTAAAACGATTTGGGAAGTCGTATTCCATTGAGAGTGGAAGGATTAGGCCAATGGTAACCTGCGCAGGCACGAGGAACCACGTGAAATTTTTAACGCCTTTACTAGGCGTAAAAAGGCCGTATTTCGGCCTTTAGAGGCCTGTACACGTAGTTGACGTTGTTATAAAGCCATGGCGCAATGGAAAACGACTTGGAAAGTCGTAGTCCATTGAGAGTGGAAGGATTAAACCAATGGTAACCTGCGCAGGCACGTGGAACCACGTAATTTACGTGTAAGGCCTTTATTAGGCGTAAAAAGCCCATATTATGGCCTTTAAAGGCCTGTGCGTGCAGTTGACTGTGTTCTAAAGACATAACGCAGTGGAAAACGACTTGGGACGTTGTAGTCTATTGAAACTTGAAGGACTAGACCAATGGTAACCTGCGCAGGCACGTGGAACCACGTGATTTACGTGTAAGGCCTTTATTAGGCATCAAAAGGCCATATTACAGCGTTCAGAGACCTGTGCGCGTAGTTGTCTGTGTTTTGAAGACATGGCGTAATGAAAAATGACTTGATACGTCGTAGTCTATTGAGAGTGGAAGGATTAGACCAATGGTAACCTGCGCAGGCACGTGGAACTACGTGATTTATGTGTAGGGCCTTTATTTGGCGTCAAAAGGGCATATTACGGCCTTTAGAGGCCTGTTACGTAGTTGACGGTGTCATAAAGCCATGGCGCAATGGAAAACGACTTGGGAATTCGTAGTCCATTGAGAGTGCAAGGGTTAGGCCAATGGTAATCTGCGCAGGCACGAGGAACCACGTGATTATTTTTAAGGCCCTTATTAGGCGTAGAAAGGCCATATTACGGCCTTTAGAGGCCTGTGCGCGTAGTTGACTGTGTTTTAAGGACATGGCGCAATGGAAAACGACTTCAGACGTCGTAGTCTATTGAGGGTTGAAGGACTAGACCAATGGTAACCTGCGCAGGCAAGTGGAAATACGTGATTTATGTGTATGGCTTTTATTGGGCATCAAAAGGCCATATTACAGTCTTTACAGGCCTGTGCGCGTAGTTGATTGTGTTTTAATGACATGTCGTAATGTAAAAATATTTGGGAAGTCGTATTCCATTGAGAGTGAAAGGATTAGGCCAATGGTAACCTGCGCAGGCACGAGGAAATTCGTGATTTATGTGTAAGGCTTTTATTTGGCGCCAAAAGCCATATTACGGCCTTTTGAGGCCTGCTAGCGTAGTTGACGGTGTTATAAAGCCATGGCGCAATGGAAAACGTCTTTGGAAGTCGTAATCCATTAAGAGAGGAAGGATTGGACCAATGGTAAACAGCGCAGGCACGTGGAACCACGTGTTTTACGTGTAAGGCCTTTATTAGGTATCAAAAGGCCATATTACGGCCTTTAGAGGCCTATAAGCGTAGTTGACGCTGTTAAAAAGCCATGCCGCAATGGAAAACGACATGCAAAGTCGTAGTCCATTGAGAGTGGAAAAATTAGAACAATGGTAACCTGCACAGGCACTTGGAACCACGTGATTTATGTACAAAGCTTTTATTAAGTATCAAAAGGCCATATTACAGTCTTTACAGGCCTGTGCGCGTAGTTGATTGTGTTTTAATGACATGACGCAATGTAAAACGATTTGGGAAGTCGTATTCCATTGAGAGTGGAAGGATTAGGCCAATGGTAACCAGCGCAGGCACGAGGAACCACGTGAAATTTTTAACGCCTTTATTAGGCGTAAAAAGGCCATATTTCGGCCTTTAGAGGCCTGTACACGTAGTTGACGTTGTTATAAAGCCGTGGCGCAATGCAAAACGACATGGAAAGTCGTAGTCCATTGAGAGTGGAAGGATTAAACCAATGGTAACCTGCATAGGCACGTGGAACCACGTGGTTTACGTGTAAGGCCTTTATTAGGAGTAAAAAGCCCATATTATGGCCTTTAGAGGCCTGTGCGCGCAGTTGACTGTGTTTTAAACACATGACGCAGTAGAAAACGACTTGGGACGTCGTAGTCTATTGAAATTTGAAGGACTAGACCAATGGTAACCTGCGCAGGCACGTGGAACTACGTGATTTATGTATAGGGCCTTTATTTGGCGTCAAAAGTCCATATTACGGCCTTTAGAGGCCTGTTACGTAGTTGACGGTGTTATAAAGCCATGGCGCAATGGAAAACGACTTGGGAATTCGTAGTCCAATGAAAGGGAAAGGATAAGATCAATGGTAAACAGTGCAGGCACGTGGAACCACGTGTTTTACGTGTAAGGCCTTCATTAGGTATCAAAAGGCCATATTACGGCATTTAGAGGCCTATAAGCGTAGTTGACGCTGTTAAAAAGCCATGCCGCAATGGAAAACGACATGCAAAGTCGTATTCCATTGAGAGTGGAAGAATTAGAACAACGGTAACCTGCGCGTGGACTTGGAACCACGTGATTTATGTACAAGGCTTTTATTAAGCATCAGAAGGCCATATTACAGTCTTTACAGGCCTGTGCGCGTAGTTGGTTGTGTTTTAATGACATGATGCAATGTAAAACGATTTGGGAAGTCGTATTCCATTGAGAGTGGAAGGATTAGGCCAATGGTAACCTGCGCAGGCACGAGGAACCACGTGAAATTTTTAACGCCTTTACTAGGCGTAAAAAGGCCGTATTTCGGCCTTTAGAGGCCTGTACACGTAGTTGACGTTGTTATAAAGCCATGGCGCAATGGAAAACGACTTGGAAAGTCGTAGTCCATTGAGAGTGGAAGGATTAAACCAATGGTAACCTGCGCAGGCACGTGGAACCACGTAATTTACGTGTAAGGCCTTTATTAGGCGTAAAAAGCCCATATTATGGCCTTTAAAGGCCTGTGCGCGCAGTTGACTGTGTTCTAAAGACATAACGCAGTGGAAAACGACTTGGGACGTTGTAGTCTATTGAAACTTGAAGGACTAGACCAATGGTAACCTGCGCAGGCACGTGGAACCACGTGATTTACGTGTAAGGCCTTTATTAGGCATCAAAAGGCCATATTACAGCGTTCAGAGACCTGTGCGCGTAGTTGTCTGTGTTTTGAAGACATGGCGTAATGAAAAATGACTTGATACGTCGTAGTCTATTGAGAGTGGAAGGATTAGACCAATGGTAACCTGCGCAGGCACGTGGAACTACGTGATTTATGTGTAGGGCCTTTATTTGGCGTCAAAAGGGCATATTACGGCCTTTAGAGGCCTGTTACGTAGTTGACGGTGTCATAAAGCCATGGCGCAATGGAAAACGACTTGGGAATTCGTAGTCCATTGAGAGTGCAAGGGTTAGGCCAATGGTAATCTGCGCAGGCACGAGGAACCACGTGATTATTTTTAAGGCCCTTATTAGGCGTAGAAAGGCCATATTACGGCCTTTAGAGGCCTGTGCGCGTAGTTGACTGTGTTTTAAGGACATGGCGCAATGGAAAACGACTTCAGACGTCGTAGTCTATTGAGGGTTGAAGGACTAGACCAATGGTAACCTGCGCAGGCAAGTGGAAATACGTGATTTATGTGTATGGCTTTTATTGGGCATCAAAAGGCCATATTACAGTCTTTACAGGCCTGTGCGCGTAGTTGATTGTGTTTTAATGACATGTCGTAATGTAAAAATATTTGGGAAGTCGTATTCCATTGAGAGTGAAAGGATTAGGCCAATGGTAACCTGCGCAGGCACGAGGAAATTCGTGATTTATGTGTAAGGCTTTTATTTGGCGCCAAAAGCCATATTACGGCCTTTTGAGGCCTGCTAGCGTAGTTGACGGTGTTATAAAGCCATGGCGCAATGGAAAACGTCTTTGGAAGTCGTAATCCATTAAGAGAGGAAGGATTGGACCAATGGTAAACAGCGCAGGCACGTGGAACCACGTGTTTTACGTGTAAGGCCTTTATTAGGTATCAAAAGGCCATATTACGGCCTTTAGAGGCCTATAAGCGTAGTTGACGCTGTTAAAAAGCCATGCCGCAATGGAAAACGACATGCAAAGTCGTAGTCCATTGAGAGTGGAAAAATTAGAACAATGGTAACCTGCACAGGCACTTGGAACCACGTGATTTATGTACAAAGCTTTTATTAAGTATCAAAAGGCCATATTACAGTCTTTACAGGCCTGTGCGCGTAGTTGATTGTGTTTTAATGACATGACGCAATGTAAAACGATTTGGGAAGTCGTATTCCATTGAGAGTGGAAGGATTAGGCCAATGGTAACCTGCGCAGGCACGAGGAACCACGTGAAATTTTTAACGCCTTTATTAGGCGTAAAAAGGCCATATTTCGGCCTTTAGAGGCCTGTACACGTAGTTGACGTTGTTATAAAGCCGTGGCGCAATGCAAAACGACATGGAAAGTCGTAGTCCATTGAGAGTGGAAGGATTAAACCAATGGTAACCTGCATAGGCACGTGGAACCACGTGGTTTACGTGTAAGGCCTTTATTAGGAGTAAAAAGCCCATATTATGGCCTTTAGAGGCCTGTGCGCGCAGTTGACTGTGTTTTAAACACATGACGCAGTAGAAAACGACTTGGGACGTCGTAGTCTATTGAAATTTGAAGGACTAGACCAATGGTAACCTGCGCAGGCACGTGGAACTACGTGATTTATGTATAGGGCCTTTATTTGGCGTCAAAAGTCCATATTACGGCCTTTAGAGGCCTGTTACGTAGTTGACGGTGTTATAAAGCCATGGCGCAATGGAAAACGACTTGGGAATTCGTAGTCCAATGAAAGGGAAAGGATAAGATCAATGGTAAACAGTGCAGGCACGTGGAACCACGTGATTTACGTGTAAGGCCTTTATTAGGCATCAAAAGGCCATATTACAGCGTTTAGAGACCTGTGCGCGTAGTTGACTGTGTTTTGAAGACATGGCGTAATGAAAAATGACTTGATACGTCGTAGTCTATTGAGAGTGGAAGGATTAGACCACTGGTAACCTGCACAGGCACGTGGAACTACATGATTTATGTGTAGGGCCTTTATTTGGCGTCAAAAGGACATATTACGGCCTTTAGAGGCATGTTACGTAGATGACGGTGTTATAAAGACATGGCGCAATGGAAAACGACTTGGGAATTCGTAGTCCATTGAGAGGGAAAGGATTAGATCAATGGTAAATAGCACAGGCACGTAGAACCACGTGATTTACGTGTAAGGCCTTTATTAGGCATCAAAAGCCCATATTACAGCGTTTAGAGGCCTGTGCGCGTAGTTGACTGTGTTATAAAGCCATGGCGCAAATGAAAACGGCTTGGGAAGTCGTAGTCCATTGAGAGTGGAATGATTAGACCAATGGTAAACAGCGCAGGCAAGTGGAACCACGTGATTTACGTGTAAGGCCTTTATTAGGCATCAAAAGGCCATATTACAGCGTTTAGAGACCTGTGCGCGTAGTTGTCTGTGTTTTAAAGACATTGCGTAATGGAAAACGACTTGGGACGTCGTAGTCTATTGAAATTTGAAGGACTAGACCAATGGTAACATGCGCAGGCACGTGGAACCACGTGATTTACGTGTAAGGCCTTTATTAGGCGTAAAAAGCCCATATTATGGCCTTTAGAGGCCTTTGCGCGCAGTTGACGGTGTTTTAAAGACATGGCGCAATGGAAAACGTCTTGGGACGTCGTTTTCTATTGAAATTTGAAGGACTAGATCAATGGTAACCTTCGCAGGCACGTGGAACTACGTGATTTATGTGTAGGGCCTTTATTTGGCGTCAAAAGGGCATATTACGGCCTTTAGAGGCCTGTTACTTAGTTGACGGTGTCATAAAGCCATGGCGCAATGGAAAACGACTTGGGAATTCGTAGTCAATTGAGAGTGCAAGGGTTAGGCCAATGGTAATCTGCGCAGGCACGAGGAACCACGTGATTATTTTTAAGGCCCTTATTAGACGTAGAAAGGCCATATTACGGCCTTTAGAGGCCTGTGCGCGTAGTTGACTGTGTTTTAAGGACATGGCGCAATGGAAAACGACTTCAGACGTCGTAGTCTATTGAGGGTTGAAGGACTAGACCAATGGTAACCTGCGCAGGCACGTGGAAATACGTGATTTATGTGTATGGCTTTTATTGGGCATCAAAAGGCCATATTACAGTCTTTACAGGCCTGTGCGCGTAGTTGATTGTGTTTTAATGACATGACGCAATGTAAAAATATTTGGGAAGTCGTATTCCAGTGAGAGTGGAAGGATTAGGCCAATGGTAATTTGCGCAGGCACGAGGAAATTCGTGATTTATGTGTAAGGCTTTTATTTGGCGCCAAAAGCCATATTACGGCCTTTTGAGGCCTGCTAGCGTAGTTGACGGTGTTATAAAGCCATGGCGCAATGGAAAACGTCTTTGGAAGTCGTAATCCATTAAGAGTGGAAGGATTGGACCAATGGTAAACAGCGCAGGTACGTAGAACCATGTGTTTTACGTGTAAGGCCTTTATTAGGTATCAAAAGGCCATATTGCGGCATTTAGAGGCCTATAAGGGTAGTTGACGCTGTTAAAAAGCCATGCCACAATGGAAAACGACATGCAAAGTCGTAGTCCATTGAGAGTGGAAGAATTAGAACAATGGTAACCTGTGGAACCACGTGATTTACGTGTAAGGCTTATATTAGGCATCAAAAGGCCATATTACACTCTTTACAGGCCTGTGCGCGTAGTTGACTGTATTTTAATGACATACCGCAATGGAAAACGATTTGAGAAGTCATAGTCCATTGAGAGTTCAAGGTTTAGGCCAATGGTAACCAGCGCAGGCACGAGGAACCCCGTGATTTTTTTAAGGCCTTTATTGGGCGTAAAAAGGCCATATTACGGCCTTTAGAGGCCTATAAGCGTAGTTGACGGTGTTAAAAAGCCATGGCGCAACTGAAAACGACTTGAAAAGTCATAGTCCATTGAGAGTGGAAGGATGAAACCAATGGTAAACAGCGCAGGCACGTGGAACCTGTGATTTAGGTGTAAGTCCTTTATTGGGCGTAGAAAGGCTATATTACGGCCTTTAGAGGCCTGTGCGCGTAGTTGACTTTGTTTTAAGGACATGGCGCAATGGAAAACGACTTCAGACGTCGTAGTCTATTGAGGGTTGAAGGACTAGACCAATGGTAACCTGCGCAGGCAAGTGGAAATACGTGATTTATGTGTATGGCTTTTATTGGGCATCAAAAGGCCATATTACAGTCTTAACAGGCCTGTGCGCGTAGTTGATTGTGTTTTAATGACATGTCGCAATGTAAAAATATTTGGGAAGTCGTATTCCATTGAGAGTGGAAGGATTAGGCCAATGGTAACCTGCGCAGGCACGAGGAACCACGTGAAATTTTTAACGCCTTTACTAGGCGTAAAAAGGCCGTATTTCGGCCTTTAGAGGCCTGTACACGTAGTTGACGTTGTTATAAAGCCATGGCGCAATGGAAAACGACTTGGAAAGTCGTAGTCCATTGAGAGTGGAAGGATTAAACCAATGGTAACCTGCGCAGGCACGTGGAACCACGTAATTTACGTGTAAGGCCTTTATTAGGCGTAAAAAGCCCATATTATGGCCTTTAAAGGCCTGTGCGCGCAGTTGACTGTGTTCTAAAGACATAACGCAGTGGAAAACGACTTGGGACGTTGTAGTCTATTGAAACTTGAAGGACTAGACCAATGGTAACCTGCGCAGGCACGTGGAACCACGTGATTTACGTGTAAGGCCTTTATTAGGCATCAAAAGGCCATATTACAGCGTTCAGAGACCTGTGCGCGTAGTTGTCTGTGTTTTGAAGACATGGCGTAATGAAAAATGACTTGATACGTCGTAGTCTATTGAGAGTGGAAGGATTAGACCAATGGTAACCTGCGCAGGCACGTGGAACTACGTGATTTATGTGTAGGGCCTTTATTTGGCGTCAAAAGGGCATATTACGGCCTTTAGAGGCCTGTTACGTAGTTGACGGTGTCATAAAGCCATGGCGCAATGGAAAACGACTTGGGAATTCGTAGTCCATTGAGAGTGCAAGGGTTAGGCCAATGGTAATCTGCGCAGGCACGAGGAACCACGTGATTATTTTTAAGGCCCTTATTAGGCGTAGAAAGGCCATATTACGGCCTTTAGAGGCCTGTGCGCGTAGTTGACTGTGTTTTAAGGACATGGCGCAATGGAAAACGACTTCAGACGTCGTAGTCTATTGAGGGTTGAAGGACTAGACCAATGGTAACCTGCGCAGGCAAGTGGAAATACGTGATTTATGTGTATGGCTTTTATTGGGCATCAAAAGGCCATATTACAGTCTTTACAGGCCTGTGCGCGTAGTTGATTGTGTTTTAATGACATGTCGTAATGTAAAAATATTTGGGAAGTCGTATTCCATTGAGAGTGAAAGGATTAGGCCAATGGTAACCTGCGCATGCACGAGGAAATTCGTGATTTATGTGTAAGGCTTTTATTTGGCGCCAAAAGCCATATTACGGCCTTTTGAGGCCTGCTAGCGTAGTTGACGGTGTTATAAAGCCATGGCGCAATGGAAAACGTCTTTGGAAGTCGTAATCCATTAAGAGAGGAAGGATTGGACCAATGGTAAACAGCGCAGGCACGTGGAACCACGTGTTTTACGTGTAAGGCCTTTATTAGGTATCAAAAGGCCATATTACGGCCTTTAGAGGCCTATAAGCGTAGTTGACGCTGTTAAAAAGCCATGCCGCAATGGAAAACGACATGCAAAGTCGTAGTCCATTGAGAGTGGAAAAATTAGAACAATGGTAACCTGCACAGGCACTTGGAACCACGTGATTTATGTACAAAGCTTTTATTAAGTATCAAAAGGCCATATTACAGTCTTTACAGGCCTGTGCGCGTAGTTGATTGTGTTTTAATGACATGACGCAATGTAAAACGATTTGGGAAGTCGTATTCCATTGAGAGTGGAAGGATTAGGCCAATGGTAACCTGCGCAGGCACGAGGAACCACGTGAAATTTTTAACGCCTTTATTAGGCGTAAAAAGGCCATATTTCGGCCTTTAGAGGCCTGTACACGTAGTTGACGTTGTTATAAAGCCGTGGCGCAATGCAAAACGACATGGAAAGTCGTAGTCCATTGAGAGTGGAAGGATTAAACCAATGGTAACCTGCATAGGCACGTGGAACCACGTGGTTTACGTGTAAGGCCTTTATTAGGCGTAAAAAGCCCATATTATGGCCTTTAAAGGCCTGTGCGCGCAGTTGACTGTGTTCTAAAGACATAACGCAGTGGAAAACGACTTGGGACGTTGTAGTCTATTGAAACTTGAAGGACTAGACCAATGGTAACCTGCGCAGGCACGTGGAACCACGTGATTTACGTGTAAGGCCTTTATTAGGCATCAAAAGGCCATATTACAGCGTTCAGAGACCTGTGCGCGTAGTTGTCTGTGTTTTGATGACATGGCGTAATGAAAAATGACTTGATACGTCGTAGTCTATTGAGAGTGGAAGGATTAGACCAATGGTAACCTGCGCAGGCACGTGGAACTACGTGATTTATGTGTAGGGCCTTTATTTGGCGTCAAAAGGGCATATTACGGCCTTTAGAGGCCTGTTACGTAGTTGACGGTGTCATAAAGCCATGGCGCAATGGAAAACGACTTGGGAATTCGTAGTCCATTGAGAGTGCAAGGGTTAGGCCAATGGTAATCTGCGCAGGCACGAGGAACCACGTGATTATTTTTAAGGCCCTTATTAGGCGTAGAAAGGCCATATTACGGCCTTTAGAGGCCTGTGCGCGTAGTTGACTGTGTTTTAAGGACATGGCGCAATGGAAAACGACTTCAGACGTCGTAGTCTATTGAGGGTTGAAGGACTAGACCAATGGTAACCTGCGCAGGCAAGTGGAAATACGTGATTTATGTGTATGGCTTTTATTGGGCATCAAAAGGCCATATTACAGTCTTTACAGGCCTGTGCGCGTAGTTGATTGTGTTTTAATGACATGTCGTAATGTAAAAATATTTGGGAAGTCGTATTCCATTGAGAGTGAAAGGATTAGGCCAATGGTAACCTGCGCATGCACGAGGAAATTCGTGATTTATGTGTAAGGCTTTTATTTGGCGCCAAAAGCCATATTACGGCCTTTTGAGGCCTGCTAGCGTAGTTGACGGTGTTATAAAGCCATGGCGCAATGGAAAACGTCTTTGGAAGTCGTAATCCATTAAGAGAGGAAGGATTGGACCAATGGTAAACAGCGCAGGCACGTGGAACCACGTGTTTTACGTGTAAGGCCTTTATTAGGTATCAAAAGGCCATATTACGGCCTTTAGAGGCCTATAAGCGTAGTTGACGCTGTTAAAAAGCCATGCCGCAATGGAAAACGACATGCAAAGTCGTAGTCCATTGAGAGTGGAAAAATTAGAACAATGGTAACCTGCACAGGCACTTGGAACCACGTGATTTATGTACAAAGCTTTTATTAAGTATCAAAAGGCCATATTACAGTCTTTACAGGCCTGTGCGCGTAGTTGATTGTGTTTTAATGACATGACGCAATGTAAAACGATTTGGGAAGTCGTATTCCATTGAGAGTGGAAGGATTAGGCCAATGGTAACCTGCGCAGGCACGAGGAACCACGTGAAATTTTTAACGCCTTTATTAGGCGTAAAAAGGCCATATTTCGGCCTTTAGAGGCCTGTACACGTAGTTGACGTTGTTATAAAGCCGTGGCGCAATGCAAAACGACATGGAAAGTCGTAGTCCATTGAGAGTGGAAGGATTAAACCAATGGTAACCTGCATAGGCACGTGGAACCACGTGGTTTACGTGTAAGGCCTTTATTAGGAGTAAAAAGCCCATATTATGGCCTTTAGAGGCCTGTGCGCGCAGTTGACTGTGTTTTAAACACATGACGCAGTAGAAAACGACTTGGGACGTCGTAGTCTATTGAAATTTGAAGGACTAGACCAATGGTAACCTGCGCAGGCACGTGGAACTACGTGATTTATGTATAGGGCCTTTATTTGGCGTCAAAAGTCCATATTACGGCCTTTAGAGGCCTGTTACGTAGTTGACGGTGTTATAAAGCCATGGCGCAATGGAAAACGACTTGGGAATTCGTAGTCCAATGAAAGGGAAAGGATAAGATCAATGGTAAACAGTGCAGGCACGTGGAACCACGTGATTTACGTGTAAGGCCTTTATTAGGCATCAAAAGGCCATATTACAGCGTTTAGAGACCTGTGCGCGTAGTTGACTGTGTTTTGAAGACATGGCGTAATGAAAAATGACTTGATACGTCGTAGTCTATTGAGAGTGGAAGGATTAGACCACTGGTAACCTGCACAGGCACGTGGAACTACATGATTTATGTGTAGGGCCTTTATTTGGCGTCAAAAGGACATATTACGGCCTTTAGAGGCATGTTACGTAGATGACGGTGTTATAAAGACATGGCGCAATGGAAAACGACTTGGGAATTCGTAGTCCATTGAGAGGGAAAGGATTAGATCAATGGTAAATAGCACAGGCACGTAGAACCACGTGATTTACGTGTAAGGCCTTTATTAGGCATCAAAAGCCCATATTACAGCGTTTAGAGGCCTGTGCGCGTAGTTGACTGTGTTATAAAGCCATGGCGCAAATGAAAACGGCTTGGGAAGTCGTAGTCCATTGAGAGTGGAATGATTAGACCAATGGTAAACAGCGCAGGCAAGTGGAACCACGTGATTTACGTGTAAGGCCTTTATTAGGCATCAAAAGGCCATATTACAGCGTTTAGAGACCTGTGCGCGTAGTTGTCTGTGTTTTAAAGACATTGCGTAATGGAAAACGACTTGGGACGTCGTAGTCTATTGAAATTTGAAGGACTAGACCAATGGTAACATGCGCAGGCACGTGGAACCACGTGATTTACGTGTAAGGCCTTTATTAGGCGTAAAAAGCCCATATTATGGCCTTTAGAGGCCTTTGCGCGCAGTTGACGGTGTTTTAAAGACATGGCGCAATGGAAAACGTCTTGGGACGTCGTTTTCTATTGAAATTTGAAGGACTAGATCAATGGTAACCTTCGCAGGCACGTGGAACTACGTGATTTATGTGTAGGGCCTTTATTTGGCGTCAAAAGGGCATATTACGGCCTTTAGAGGCCTGTTACTTAGTTGACGGTGTCATAAAGCCATGGCGCAATGGAAAACGACTTGGGAATTCGTAGTCAATTGAGAGTGCAAGGGTTAGGCCAATGGTAATCTGCGCAGGCACGAGGAACCACGTAATTATTTTTAAGGCCCTTATTGGACGTAGAAAGGCCATATTACGGCCTTTAGAGGCCTGTGCGCGTAGTTGACTGTGTTTTAAGGACATGGCGCAATGGAAAACGACTTCAGACGTCGTAGTCTATTGAGGGTTGAAGGACTAGACCAATGGTAACCTGCGCAGGCACGTGGAAATACGTGATTTATGTGTATGGCTTTTATTGGGCATCAAAAGGCCATATTACAGTCTTTACAGGCCTGTGCGCGTAGTTGATTGTGTTTTAATGACATGACGCAATGTAAAAATATTTGGGAAGTCGTATTCCAGTGAGAGTGGAAGGATTAGGCCAATGGTAATTTGCGCAGGCACGAGGAAATTCGTGATTTATGTGTAAGGCTTTTATTTGGCGCCAAAAGCCATATTACGGCCTTTTGAGGCCTGCTAGCGTAGTTGACGGTGTTATAAAGCCATGGCGCAATGGAAAACGTCTTTGGAAGTCGTAATCCATTAAGAGTGGAAGGATTGGACCAATGGTAAACAGCGCAGGTACGTAGAACCATGTGTTTTACGTGTAAGGCCTTTATTAGGTATCAAAAGGCCATATTGCGGCATTTAGAGGCCTATAAGGGTAGTTGACGCTGTTAAAAAGCCATGCCACAATGGAAAACGACATGCAAAGTCGTAGTCCATTGAGAGTGGAAGAATTAGAACAATGGTAACCTGTGGAACCACGTGATTTACGTGTAAGGCTTATATTAGGCATCAAAAGGCCATATTACACTCTTTACAGGCCTGTGCGCGTAGTTGACTGTATTTTAATGACATACCGCAATGGAAAACGATTTGAGAAGTCATAGTCCATTGAGAGTTCAAGGTTTAGGCCAATGGTAACCACCGCAGGCACGAGGAACCCCGTGATTTTTTTAAGGCCTTTATTGGGCGTAAAAAGGCCATATTACGGCCTTTAGAGGCCTATAAGCGTAGTTGACGGTGTTAAAAAGCCATGGCGCAACTGAAAACGACTTGAAAAGTCATAGTCCATTGAGAGTGGAAGGATGAAACCAATGGTAAACAGCGCAGGCACGTGGAACCTGTGATTTAGGTGTAAGTCCTTTATTGGGCGTAGAAAGGCTATATTACGGCCTTTAGAGGCCTGTGCGCGTAGTTGACTTTGTTTTAAGGACATGGCGCAATGGAAAACGACTTCAGACGTCGTAGTCTATTGAGGGTTGAAGGACTAGACCAATGGTAACCTGCGCAGGCAAGTGGAAATACGTGATTTATGTGTATGGCTTTTATTGGGCATCAAAAGGCCATATTACAGTCTTAACAGGCCTGTGCGCGTAGTTGATTGTGTTTTAATGACATGTCGCAATGTAAAAATATTTGGGAAGTCGTATTCCATTGAGAGTGGAAGGATTTGGCCAATGGTAACCTGCGCAGGCACGAGGAAATTCGTGATTTATGTGTAAGGCTTTTATTTGGCGCCAAAAGCCATATTACGGCCTTTTGAGGCCTGCTAGCTTAGTTGACGGTGTTATAAAGCCATGGCGCAATGGAAAACGTCTTTGGAAGTCGTAATCCATTAAGAGTGGAAGGATTGGACCAATGGTAAACAGCGCAGGCACGTGGAACCACGTGTTTTACGTGTAAGGCCTTTATTAGGTATCAAAAGGCCATATTACGGCCTTTAGAGGCCTATAAGCGTAGTTGAGGCTGTTAAAAGCCATGCCGCAATGGAAAACGACATGCAAAGTCGTAGTCCATTGAGAGTGGAAGAATTAGAACAATGGTAACCTGCGCAGGCACTTGGAACCACGTGATTTATGTACAAGGCTTTTATTAAGCATCAAAAGGCCATATTACAGTCTTTACAGGCCTGTGCGCGTAGTTGATTGTGTTCTAATGACATGACGCAATGTAAAACGATTTGGGAAGTCGTATTCCATTGAGAGTGGAAGGATTAGGCCAATGGTAACCTGCGCAGCCACGAGGAACCACGTGAAATTTTTAACGCCTTTATTAGGCGTAAAAAGGCCATATTTCGGCCTTTAGAGGCCTGTACACGTAGTTGACGTTGTTATAAAGCCATGGCGCAATGCAAAACGACTTGGAAAGTCGTAGTCCATTGAGAGTGGAAGGATTAAACCAATGGTAACCTGCACAGGCACGTGGAACCACGTGGTTTTCGTGTAAGGCCTTTATTAGGCGTAAAAAGCCCATATTATGGCCTTTAGAGGCCTTTGCGCGCAGTTGACTGTGTTTTAAAGACATGACGCAGTGGAAAACGACTTGGGACGTCGTAGTCTATTGAAATTTGAAGGACTAGACCAATGGTAACCTGCGCAGGCACGTGGAACTACGTGATTTATGTATAGGGCCTTTATTTGGCGTCAAAAGGCCATATTACGGCCTTTAGAGGCCTGTTACGTAGTTGACAGTGTTATAAAGCCATGGCGCAATGAAAAACGACTTGGGAATTCGTAGTCCATTGAGAGTGGAATGATTAGACCAATGGTAAACAGCGCAGGCACGTGGAACCACGTGATTTACGTGTAAGGCCTTTATTAGGCATCAAAAGCCTATATTACAGCGTTTAGAGGCCTGTGCGCGTAGTTGACTGTAATATAAAGCCATGGCGCAAAGGAAAACGGCTTGGGAAGTCGTAGTCCATTGAGAGTGGAATGATTAGACCAATGGTAAACAGCGCAGGCACGTGGAACCACGTGATTTACGTGTAAGGCCTTTATTAGGCATCAAAAGGCCATATTACAGCGTTTAGAGACCTGTGCGCATAGTTGACTGTGTTTTAAAGACATGGCGTAATGGAAAACGACTTGGGACGTCGTACTCTATTGAAATTTGAAGGACTAGACCAATGGTAACATGCGCAGGCACGAGGAACCACGTGAAATTTTTAACGCCTTTATTAGGCGTAAAAAGGCCATATTTCGGCCTTTAGAGGCCTGTACACGTAGTTGACGTTGTTATAAAGCCGTGGCGCAATGCAAAACGACATGGAAAGTCGTAGTCCATTGAGAGTGGAAGGATTAAACCAATGGTAACCTGTGTAGGCACGTGGAACCACGTGGTTTACGTGTAAGGCCTTTATTAGGAGTAAAAAGCCCATATTATGGCCTTTAGAGGCCTGTGCGCGCAGTTGACTGTGTTTTAAACACATGACGCAGTAGAAAACGACTTGGGACGTCGTAGTCTATTGAAATTTGAAGGACTAGACCAATGGTAACCTGCGCAGGCACGTGGAACTACGTGATTTATGTATATGGCCTTTATTTGGCGTCAAAAGGCCATATTACGGCCTTTAGAGGCCTGTTACGTAGTTGACGGTGTTATAAAGCCATGGCGCAATGGAAAACGACTTGAAAATTCGTAGTCCAATGAAAGGGAAAGGATTAGATCAATGGTAAACAGCGCAGGCACGTGGAACCACGTGATTTACGTGTAAGGCCTTTATTAGGCATCAAAAGGCCATATTACAACGTTTAGAGACCTGTGCGCGTAGTTGACTGTGTTTTGAAGACATGGCGTAATGAAAAATGACTTGATACGTCGTAGTCTATTGAGAGTGGAAGGATTAGACCAATGGTAACCTGCGCAGGCACGTGGAACTACGTGATTTATGTGTAGGGCCTTTATTTGGCGTCAAAAGGTCATATTACGGCCTTTAGAGGCATGTTACGTAGATGACGGTGTTATAAAGACATGGCGCAATGGAAAACGACTTGGGAATTCGTAGTCCATTGAGAGGGAAAAGATTAGATCAATGGTAAATAGCACAGGCACGTAGAACCACGTGATTTACGTGTAAGGCCTTTATTAGGCATCAAAAGCCCATATTACAGCGTTTAGAGGCCTGTGCGCGTAGTTGACTGTGTTATAAAGCCGTGGCGCAAAGGAAAACGGCTTGGCAAGTCGTAGTCCATTGAGAGTGGAATGATTAGACCAATGGTAAACAGCGCAGGCAAGTGGAACCACGTGATTTACGTGTAAGGCCTTTATTAGGCATCAAAAGGCCATATTACAGCGTTTAGAGACCTGTGCGCGTAGTTGTCTGTGTTTTAAAGACATGGCGAAATGGAAAACGACTTGGGACGTCGTAGTCTATTGAAATTTGAAGGACTAGACCTATGGTAACATGCGCAGGCACGTGGAACCACGTGATTTACGTGTAAGGCCTTTATTAGGCGTAAAAAGCCCATATTATGGCCTTTAGAGGCCTTTGCGCGCAGTTGACGGTGTTTTAAAGACATGGCGCAATGGAAAACGACTTGGGACGTCGTTTTCTATTGAAATTTGAAGGACTAGATCAATGGTAACCTGCGCAGGCACGTGGAACTACGTGATTTATGTGTAGGGCCTTTATTTGGCGTCAAAAGGGCATATTACGGCCTTTAGAGGCCAGTTACGTAGTTGACGGTGTCATAAAGCCATGGCGCAATGGAAAACGACTTGGGAATTCGTAGTCAATTGAGAGTGCAAGGGTTAGGCCAATGGTAATCTGCGCAGGCACGAGGAACCACGTGATTATTTTTAAGGCCCTTATTAGACGTAGAAAGGCCATACTACGGCCTTTAGAGGCCTGTGCGCGTAGTTGACTGTGTTTTAAGGACATGGCGCAATGGAAAACGACTTCAGACGTCGTAGTCTATCGAGGGTTGAAGGACTAGACCAATGGTAACCTGCGCAGGCACGTGGAAATACGTGATTTATGTGTATGGCTTTTATTGGGCATCAAAAGGCCATATTACAGTCTTTACAGGCCTGTGCGCGTAGTTGATTGTGTTTTAATGACATGACGCAATGTAAAAATATTTGGGAAGTCGTATTCCATTGAGAGTGGAAGGATTAGGCCAATGGTAATTTGCGCAGGCACGAGGAAATTCGTGATTTATGTGTAAGGCTTTTATTTGGCGCCAAAAGCCATATTACGGCATTTTGAGGCCTGCTAGCGTAGTTGACGGTGTTATAAAGCCATGGCGCAATGGAAAACGTCTTTGGAAGTCGTAATCCATTAAGAGTGGAAGGATTGGACCAATGGTAAACAGCGCAGGTACGTAGAACCATGTGTTTTACGTGTAAGGCCTTTATTAGGTATCAAAAGGCCATATTACGGCATTTAGAGGTCTATAAGGGTAGTTGACGCTGTTAAAAAGCCATGCCACAATGGAAAACGACATGCAAAGTCGTAGTCCATTGAGAGTGGAAGAATTAGAACAATGGTAACCTGCGCAGGCACTTGGAACCACGTGATTTATGTACAAGGCTTTTATTAAGCATCAAAAGGCCATATTACAGTCTTTACAGGCCTGTGCGCGTAGTTGATTGTGTTTTAATGACATGACACAATGTAAAACGATTTGGGAAGTCGTATTCCATTGAGAGTGGAAGGATTAGGCCAATGGTAACCTGTGCAGTCACGAGGAACCACGTGAAATTTTTAACGCCTTTATTAGGCGTAAAAAGGCCATATTTCGGCATTTAGAGGCCTGCACACGTAGTTGACGTTGTAATAAAGCCATGGCGCAATGCAAAACGACTTGGAAAGTCGTAGTCCATTGAGAGTGGAAGGATTAAACCAATGGTAACCTGCGCAGGCACGTGGAACCTCGTGGTTTACGTGTAAGGCCTTTATTAGGCGTAAAAAGCCCATATTATGGCCTTTAGAGGCCTGTGCGCGCAGTTGACTGTGTTTTAAAGACATGACGCAGTGGAAAACGACTTGGGATGTCGTAGTCTATTGAAATTTGAAGGACTAGACAAATGGTAACCTGCGCAGGCACGTGGAACTACGTGATTTATGTATAGGGCCTTTATTTGGCGTCAAAAGGCCATATTACGGCCTTTAGAGGCCTGTTACGTAGTTGACGGTGTTATAAAGCCATGGTGCAATAGAAAACGACTTGGGAATTCGTAGTCCATTGAGAGGGAAAGGATTAGATCAATGGGAAATAGCACAGGCACGTAGAACCACGTGATTTACGTGTAAGGCCTTTATTAGGCATCAAAAGCCCATATTACAGCGTTTAAAGGCCTGTGCGCGTAGTTGACTCTGTTTTACAGACATGGTGTAATGGAAAAAGGCTTGGGAGGGGAAAATCCATTAAGAGTGGAAGGATTAGCCCAATGGTAAACAGCGCAGGCACGTGGAACCACGTGATTTACGTGTAAGGCTTTTATTAGGCATTAAAACAACATATTATAGTCTTTAGAGGCCTGTCCACGTAGTTGACGGTGTTGTAAAGGCATGGCGTAATGGAACTCGACTTGAGTCGTCGTAGAATATTGAGAGCAGATGGATTAGACCAATGGTAACCTGCGAATGGCACGCGAAAACACGTGATTCACGTGTAAGGCCTTTATTAGGCGTAAAAAGCCCATATTACAGCGTTTAGATGCCTGTGCACGTAGTTCACTGTGTTATAAGGCCATGGCGAAATGGAAAAGGACTTGGGACGTCGTAGTCAAATGAGAGTAAAAGGATTAGACCAATGGTAACCTGCAAATGGCACGCGAAAACACGTGATTCACGTGTAAGGCTCTTATTAGGTGTAGAAAGGCCATATTACGGCCTTTAGAGGCCTGTGCGCGTAGTTGACTGTGTTTTAAAGACATGGCGCAATGGAAAACGACTTGAGTCGTCGTAGAATATTGAGACTTGAAGGACTACACCAATGGTAACCTGCGCAGGCACGTGGAAATACGTGATTTATGTGTAAGGCTTTTATTAGGCATCAAAAGGCCACATTACAGTCTTTTCAGGCCTGAGCGCGTAGTTGATTGTGTTTTAATGACATGATGCAATGGAAAACGACTTGGGAATTCTTATTCATTGAGAGGGAAAGGATTAGATCAATGGTAAATAGCACAGGCACGTAGAACCACGTGATTTACGTGTAAGGCCTTTATTAGGCATCAAAAGCCCATATTACAGCGTTTAGACGCCTGTGCGCGTAGTTGACTGTGTTATAAAGACATGATGCAATGGAAAGCCATTTGGGCCGTCGTAGTCCATTGAGAGTGAAAGGATTAGACCAATGGTAAATAGCACAGGCACGTGGAACCACGTGATTTACCTGTAAGGCCTTTATTAGGCTTCAAAAGGCCATATTACAGCGTTTAGAGGCCTGTGCGCGTAGTTGACTCTGTTTTACAGACATGGTGTATTGGAAAAAGGCTTGGGACGGGAAAATCCATTAAGAGTGGAAGGATTAGCCCAATGGTAAACAGCGCAGGCACGTGGAACCACGTGATTTACGTGTAAGGCTTTTATTAGGCATTAAAACAACATATTATAGTCTTTAGAGGCCTGTACACGTAGTTGACGGTGTTGTAAAGACATGGCGTAATGGAACACAACTTGGGACGTCGTAGTCTATTGAGAGTAGATGGATTAGACCAATGGTAACCTGCGAATGGCACGCAAAAACACGTGATTTACGTGTAAGGCCTTTATTAGGCGTAAAAATCCCATATTACAGCGATTAGATGCCTGTGCACGTAGCTGACTGTGTTATAAGGCTATGGCGAAATGGAAAAGGACTTGGGACGTCGTAGTCAAATGAGAGTAAAAGGATTAGACCAATGGTAACCTGCGAATGGCACGCGAAAACACGTGATTTACGTGTAAGGCTCTTATTAGGCGTAGAAAGGCCATATTACGGCTTTTAGAGGCCTGTGCGCGTAGTTGACTGTGTTATAAGGACATGGGGCAATGAGAAACAATTTGAGACGTCGTAGTCTTTTGAGGGTTGAAGGACTAGACCAATGGTAACCTGCGCAGGCACGTGGAAATACGTGATTTATGTGTAAGGCTTTTATTAGGCGTAAAAAGGCCATATTTCGGCCTTTAGAGGACTGTACACGTAGTTGATGGTGTTATAAAGCTATGGCGCAATGGAAAACGTCTTTGGAAGTCGTAGTCCATTGAGAGTGGAATGATTAGACCAATGGTAAACAGCGCAGGCACGTGGAACCACGTGTTTTACGTGTAAGGCCTTTATTAGGCATCAAAAGCCTATATTACAGCGTTTAGAGGCCTGTGCGCGTAGTTGACTGTAATATAAAGCCATGGCGCAAAGGAAAACGGCTTGGGAAGTCGTAGTCCATTGAGAGTGGAATGATTAGACCAATGGTAAACAGCGCAGGCACGTGGAACCACGTGATTTACGTGTAAGGCCTTTATTAGGCATCAAAAGGCCATATTACAGCGTTTAGAGACCTGTGCGCATAGTTGACTGTGTTTTAAAGACATGGCGTAATGGAAAACGACTTGGGACGTCGTACTCTATTGAAATTTGAAGGACTAGACCAATGGTAACATGCGCAGGCACGAGGAACCACGTGAAATTTTTAACGCCTTTATTAGGCGTAAAAAGGCCATATTTCGGCCTTTAGAGGCCTGTACACGTAGTTGACGTTGTTATAAAGCCGTGGCGCAATGCAAAACGACATGGAAAGTCGTAGTCCATTGAGAGTGGAAGGATTAAACCAATGGTAACCTGCGTAGGCACGTGGAACCACGTGGTTTACGTGTAAGGCCTTTATTAGGAGTAAAAAGCCCATATTATGGCCTTTAGAGGCCTGTGCGCGCAGTAGACTGTGTTTTAAACACATGACGCAGTAGAAAACGACTTGGGACGTCGTAGTCTATTGAAATTTGAAGGACTAGACCAATGGTAACCTGCGCAGGCACGTGGAACTACGTGATTTATGTATAGGGCCTTTATTTGGCGTCAAAAGGCCATATTACGGCCTTTAGAGGCCTGTTACGTAGTTGACGGTGTTATAAAGCCATGGCGCAATGGAAAACGACTTGGAAATTCGTAGTCCAATGAAAGGGAAAGGATTAGATCAATGGTAAACAGCGCAGGCACGTGGAACCACGTGATTTACGTGTAAGGCCTTTATTAGGCATCAAAAGGCCATATTACAACGTTTAGAGACCTGTGCGCGTAGTTGACTGTGTTTTGAAGACATGGCGTAATGAAAAATGACTTGATACGTCGTAGTCTATTGAGAGTGGAAGGATTAGACCAATGGTAACCTGCGCAGGCACGTGGAACTACGTGATTTATGTGTAGGGCCTTTATTTGGCGTCAAAAGGTCATATTACGGCCTTTAGAGGCATGTTACGTAGATGACGGTGTTATAAAGACATGGCGCAATGGAAAACGACTTGGGAATTCGTAGTCCATTGAGAGGGAAAAGATTAGATCAATGGTAAATAGCACAGGCACGTAGAACCACGTGATTTACGTGTAAGGCCTTTATTAGGCATCAAAAGCCCATATTACAGCGTTTAGAGGCCTGTGCGCGTAGTTGACTGTGTTATAAAGCCGTGGCGCAAAGGAAAACGGCTTGGGAAGTCGTAGTCCATTGAGAGTGGAATGATTAGACCAATGGTAAACAGCGCAGGCAAGTGGAACCACGTGATTTACGTGTAAGGCCTTTATTAGGCATCAAAAGGCCATACTACAGCGTTTAGAGACCTGTGCGCGTAGTTGTCTGTGTTTTAAAGACATGGCGAAATGGAAAACGACTTGGGACGTCGTAGTCTATTGAAATTTGAAGGACTAGACCAATGGTAACATGCGCAGGCACGTGGAACCACGTGATTTACGTGTAAGGCCTTTATTAGGCGTAAAAAGCCCATATTATGGCCTTTAGAGGCCTTTGCGCGCAGTTGACGGTGTTTTAAAGACATGGCGCAATGGAAAACGACTTGGGACGTCGTTTTCTATTGAAATTTGAAGGACTAGATCAATGGTAACCTGCGCAGGCACGTGGAACTACGTGATTTATGTGTAGGGCCTTTATTTGGCGTCAAAAGGGCATATTACGGCCTTTAGAGGCCTGTTACGTAGTTGACGGTGTCATAAAGCCATGGCGCAATGGAAAACGACTTGGGAATTCGTAGTCAATTGAGAGTGCAAGGGTTAGGCCAATGGTAATCTGCGCAGGCACGAGGAACCACGTGATTATTTTTAAGGCCCTTATTAGACGTAGAAAGGCCATACTACGGCCTTTAGAGGCCTGTGCGCGTAGTTGACTGTGTTTTAAGGACATGGCGCAATGGAAAACGACTTCAGACGTCGTAGTCTATTGAGGGTTGAAGGACTAGACCAATGGTAACCTGCGCAGGCACGTGGAAATACGTGATTTATGTGTATGGCTTTTATTGGGCATCAAAAGGCCATATTACAGTCTTTACAGGCCTGTGCGCGTAGTTGATTGTGTTTTAATGACATGACGCAATGTAAAAATATTTGGGAAGTCGTATTCCATTGAGAGTGGAAGGTTTAGGCCAACGGTAATTTGCGCAGGCACGAGGAAATTCGTGATTTATGTGTAAGGCTTTTATTTGGCGCCAAAAGCCATATTACGGCATTTTGAGGCCTGCTAGCGTAGTTGACGGTGTTATAAAGCCATGGCGCAATGGAAAACGTCTTTGGAAGTCGTAATCCATTAAGAGTGGAAGGATTGGACCAATGGTAAACAGCGCAGGTACGTAGAACCATGTGTTTTACGTGTAAGGCCTTTATTAGGTATCAAAAGGCCATATTACGGCATTTAGAGGTCTATAAGGGTAGTTGACGCTGTTAAAAAGCCATGCCACAATGGAAAACGACATGCAAAGTCGTAGTCCATTGAGAGTGGAAGAATTAGAACAATGGTAACCTGCGCAGGCACTTGGAACCACGTGATTTATGTACAAGGCTTTTATTAAGCATCAAAAGGCCATATTACAGTCTTTACACGCCTGTGCGCGTAGTTGATTGTGTTTTAATGACATGACGCAATGTAAAACGATTTGGGAAGTCGTATTCCATTGAGAGTGGAAGGATTAGGCCAATGGTAACCTGCGCAGTCACGAGGAACCACGGGAAATTTTTAACGCCTTTATTAGGCGTAAAAAGGCCATATTTCGGCATTTAGAGGCCTGCACACGTAGTTGACGTTGTAATAAAGCCATGGCGCAATGCAAAACGACTTGGAAAGTCGTAGTCCATTGAGAGTGGAAGGATTAAACCAATGGTAACCTGCGCAGGCACGTGGAACCTCGTGGTTTACGTGTAAGGCCTTTATTAGGCGTAAAAAGCCCATATTATGGCCTTTAGAGGCCTGTGCGCGCAGTTGACTGTGTTTTAAAGACATGACGCAGTGGAAAACGACTTGGGATGTCGTAGTCTATTGAAATTTGAAGGACTAGACCAATGGTAACCTGCGCAGGCACGTGGAACTACGTGATTTATGTATAGGGCCTTTATTTGGCGTCAAATTGAGAGTGAAAGGATTAGACCAATGGTAAATAGCACAGGCACGTGGAACCACGTGATTTACCTGTAAGGCCTTTATTAGGCATCAAAAGCCCATATTACAGCGTTTAAAGGCCTGTGCGCGTAGTTGACTCTGTTTTACAGACATGGTGTAATGGAAAAAGGCTTGGGACGGGAAAATCCATTAAGAGTGGAAGGATTAGACAAATGGTAAACAGCGCAGGCACGTGGAACCACGTGATTTACGTGTAAGGCTTTTATTAGGCATTAAAACAACATATTATAGTCTTTAGAGGCCTGTACACGTAGTTGACGGTGTTGTAAAGACATGGCGTAATGGAACACAACTTGGGACGTCGTAGTCTATTGAGAGTAGATGGATTAGACCAATGGTAACCTGCGAATGGCACGCAAAAACACGTGATTTACGTGTAAGGCCTTTATTAGGCGTAAAAATCCCATATTACAGCGATTAGATGCCTGTGCACGTAGCTGACTGTGTTTTAAGGACATGGCGCAATGGAAAACGATTTGAGACGTCGTAGTCTTTTGAGGGTTGAAGGACTAGACCAATGGTAACCTGCGCAGGCACGTGGAAATACGTGATTTATGTGTAAGGCTTTTCTTAGGCGTAAAAAGGCCATATTTCGGCCTTTAGAGGACTGTACACGTAGTTGATGGTGTTATAAAGCTATGGCGCAATGGAAAACGTCTTTGGAAGTCGTAATTCATTCAGAGTGGAATGATTACACCAATGGTAAACAGCGCAGGCACGTGGAACCACGTGTTTTACGTGTAAGGCCTTTATTAAGTATCAAAAGGCCATATTACGTCCTTTAGAGGCTTATAACCGTAGTTGACGCTGTTAAAAAGCCATGGCGCAACGGAAAACAACTTGGAAAGTCATAGTTCATTGAGAGTGGAAGGATTAGACCAATGGTAAACAGCGCAGGCACGTGGAACCACGTGATTTACGTGTAAGGCCTTTATTACGCATCAAAAGGCCATATTACAGCGTTTAGAGACCTGTGCGCGTAGATGACTGTGTTTTAAAGACATGGCGTAATGGAAAACGACTTGGGACGTCGTACTCTATAGAAATTTGAAGGACTAGACCAATGGTAACATGCGCAGGCACGTGGAACTACGTGATTGATATGTAAGGCCTTTATTAGGCAACAAAAGGCGATATTACAGCGTTTAGAGGCCTGTAAGCGTAGTTGACTGTGTTTTAAAGACATGATGCAATGGAAAGCCATTTGGGACGTCGTAGTCTATTGAGAGTGAAAGGATTAGACCAATGGTAAATAGCACAGGCACGTGGAAGCACGTGATTTACGTGTAAGGCTTTTATTAGGCATCAAAAGGCCATATTACAGCGTTTAGAGACCTGTGCGCGTAGTTGACGGTGTTGTAAAGACATGGCGTAATGGAACTCGACTTGGGACGTCGTAGTCTATTGAGAGTAGATGGATTAGACCAATGGTAACCTGCGAATGGCACGCGAAAACACGTGATTCACGTGTAAGGCCTTTATTAGGCGTAAAAAGCCCATATTACAGCGTTTAGATGCCTGTGCACGTAGTTGACTGTGTTATAAGGCCATGGCGCAATGCAAAACGACTTGGAAAGTCGTAGTCCATTGAGGGTGGAAGGATTAAACCAATGGTAACCTGCGCAGGCACGTGGAACCACGTGGTTTACGTGTAAGGCCTTTATTAGGCGTAAAAAGCCCATATTATGGCCTTTAGAGGACTTTGCGCGCAGTTGACTGTGTTTTAAAGACATGACGCAGTGGAAAACGACTTGGAACGTCGTAGTCTATTGAAATTTGAAGGACTAGACCAATGGTAACCTGCGCAGGCACGTGGAACTACGTGATTTATGTATAGGGCCTTTATTTGGCGTCAAAAGGCCATATTACGGCCTTTAGAGGCCTGTTACGTAGTTGACAGTGTTATAAAGCCATGGCGCAATGGAAAACGACTTGGGACGTCGTACTCTATTGAAATTTGAAGGACTAGACCAATGGTAACATGCGCAGGCACGTGGAACTACGTGATTGATATGTAAGGCCTTTATTAGGCAACAAAAGGCGATATTACAGCGTTTAGAGGCCTGTAAGCGTAGTTGACTGTGTTTTAAAGACATGATGCAATGGAAAGCCATTTGGGACGTCGTAGTCCATTGAGAGTGAAAGGATTAGACCAATGGTAAATAGCACAGGCACGTGGAAGCACGTGATTTACGTGTAAGGCTTTTATTAGGCATCAGAAGGCCATATTACAGCGTTTAGAGACCTGTGCGCTTAGTTGACGGTGTTGTAAAGACATGGCGTAATGGAACTCGACTTGGGACGTCGTAGTCTATTGAGAGTAGATGGATTAGACCAATGGTAACCTGCGAATGGCACGCGAAAACACGTGATTCACGTGTAAGGCCTTTATTAGGCGTAAAAAGCCTATATTACAGCGTTTAGATGCCTGTGCGCGTAGTTGACTGTGTTATAAGGCCATGGCGAAATGGAAAAGGACTTGGGACGTCGTAGTCAAATGAGAGTAAAAGGATTAGACCAATGGTAACCTGCGAATGGCACGCGAAAACACGTGATTCACGTGTAAGGCTTTTATTAGGCGTAGAAAGGCCATATTACAGCGTTTAGAGACCTGTGCGCGTAGTTGACTGTGTTTTAAAGACATGGCGTAATGGAAAACGACTTGGGACGTCGTACTCTATTGAAATTTGAAGGACTAGACCAATGGTAACATGCGCAGGCACGTGGAACTACGTGATTGATATGTAAGGCCTTTATTAGGCAACAAAAGGCGATATTACAGCGTTTAGAGGCCTGTAAGCGTAGTTGACTGTGTTTTAAAGACATGATGCAATGGAAAGCCATTTGGGACGTCGTAGTCTATTGAGAGTGAAAGGATTAGACCAATGGTAAATAGCACAGGCACGTGGAAGCACGTGATTTACGTGTAAGGCTTTTATTAGGCATCAAAAGGCCATATTACAGCGTTTAGAGACCTGTGCGCGTAGTTGACGGTGTTGTAAAGACATGGCGTAATGGAACTCGACTTGGGACGTCGTAGTCTATTGAGAGTAGATGGATTAGACCAATGGTAACCTGCGAATGGCACGCGAAAACACGTGATTCACGTGTAAGGCCTTTATTAGGCGTAAAAAGCCCAAATTACAGCGTTTAGATGCCTGTGCACGTAGTTGACTGTGTTATAAGGCCATGGCGCAATGCAAAACGACTTGGAAAGTCGTAGTCCATTGAGAGTGGAAGGATTAAACCAATGGTAACCTGCGCAGGCACGTGGAACCACGTGGTTTACGTGTAAGGCCTTTATTAGGCGTAAAAAGCCCATATTATGGCCTTTAGAGGCCTTTGCGCGCAGTTGACTGTGTTTTAAAGACATGACGCAGTGGAAAACGACTTGGGACGTCGTAGTCTATTGAAATTTGAAGGACTAGACCAATGGTAACCTGCGCAGGCACGTGGAACTACGTGATATATGTATAGGGCCTTTATTTGGCGTCAAAAGGCTATATTACGGCCTTTAGAGGCCTGTTACGTAGTTGACAGTGTTATAAAGCCATGGCGCAATGGAAAACGACTTGGGACGTCGTACTCTATTGAAATTTGAAGGACTAGACCAATGGTAACATGCGCAGGCACGTGGAACTACGTGATTGATATGTAAGGCCTTTATTAGGCAACAAAAGGCGATATTACAGCGTTTAGAGGCCTGTAAGCGTAGTTGACTGTGTTTTAAAGACATGATGCAATGGAAAGCCATTTGGGACGTCGTAGTCCATTGAGAGTGAAAGGATTAGACCAATGGTAAATAGCACAGGCACGTGAAAGCACGTGATTTACGTGTAAGGCTTTTATTAGGCATCAAAAGGCCATATTACAGCGTTTAGAGACCTGTGCGCGTAGTTGACGGTGTTGTAAAGACATGGCGTAATGGAACTCGACTTGGGACGTCGTAGTCTATTGAGAGTAGATGGATTAGACCAATGGTAACCTGCGAATGGCACGCGAAAACACGTGATTCACGTGTAAGGCCTTTATTAGGCGTAAAAAGCCCATATTACAGCGTTTAGATGCCTGTGCACGTAGTTGACTGTGTTATAAGGCCATGGCGAAATGGAAAAGGACTTGGGACGTCGTAGTCAAATGAGAGTAAAAGGATTAGACCAATGGTAACCTGCAAATGGCACGCGAAAACACGTGATTCACGTGTAAGGCTTTTATTAGGCTTAGAAAGGCCATATTACGGCCTTTAGAGGCCTGTGCGCGTAGTTGACTGTGTTTTAAAGACATGGCGCAATGGAAAACGACTTGAGTCGTCGTAGAAAATTGAGAATTGAAGGACTAGACCAATGGTAACCTGCGCAGGCACGTGAAAATACGTGATTTATGTGTAAGGCTTTTATTAGGCATCAAAAGGCCACATTACAGTCTTTTCAGGCCTGAGCGCGTAGTTGATTGTGTTTTAATGACATGACGCAATGGAAAACGACTTGGGAATTCGTAGTCCATTGAGAGGGAAAGGATTAGATCAATGGTAAATAGCACAGGCACGTAGAACCACGTGATTTACGTGTAAGGCCTTTATTAGGCATCAAAAGCCCATATTACAGCGTTTAGACGCCTGTGCGCGTAGTTGACTGTGTTATAAAGACATGATGCAATGGAAAGCCATTTGTGACGTCGTAATCCATTGAGAATGGAAGATTTAGACCAATGGTAGCCTGCGCAGGCACGTGGAACCACGTGATTTACTTGCAAGGCTTCTTTAATCATCAAAAGGCCATATTACAGTCTTTACAGGCCCGTGCGCGTAGTTAACTGTGTTTTAGTGACATGACGCAATGGAAAACGATTTGGAAAGTTGTAGTCTATTGAGAGTGCAAGGATTAGGCCAATGGTAAATAGCACAGGCGCGTGGAACCACGTGATTTACGTGTAAGGCTTTTATTATGTATCAAAAGGCCATATTACAGCGTCTAGAGGCCTGCTGGCGTAGTTGACGGTGTTATAAAGACATGACACAATGGAAAACGATTTGGGACGTCGTAATCCATTGAGAATGGAAGAATTAGACCAATGGTAGCCTGCGCAGGCACGTGGAACCACGTGATTTACTTGCAAGGCTTTTTTAATCATCAAAAGGCCATATTACAGTCTTTACAGGCCCGTGCGCGTAGTTAACTGTGTTTTAGTGACATGACGCAATGGAAAACGATTTGGAAGGTCGTAGTCTATTGAGAGTGCAAGGATTACGCCAATGGTAACCTGCGCAGGCACGAAGAACCACGTGAATTTTTTAACGCCTTTATTAGGCGTAAAAAGGCCATATTTCGGCCTTTAGAGGCCTGTACACGTAGTTGACTTTGTTATAAAGCCATGGCGCAATGGAAAACAACTTGGGACGTCGTAGTCTATTAGGACTGAAAGGATTAGAACAATGGTAACCTGCGCAGGCACGTGGAACCATGTGATTTAATTGTAACGCCTTTACTAGGCGTAAAAAGGCCATATTTCGGCCTTTAGAGGCCTGTACACGTAGTTGATGTGTTATAAAGCTATGGCGCAATGGAAAACGACTTGGGAAGTCATAGTCCATTGACAGTGGAAGGATTAGACCAATGGTAAATAGCACAGGCACGTAGAACCACGTAATTTACGTGTAAGGCTTTTATTAGGCATCAAAAGCCCATATTACAGCGTTTAGACGCCTGTGCGCGTAGTTGACGGTGTTATAAAGACATGAAGCAATGGAAAGCCATGATGGAAAGCAATGATGCAATGGAAAGCCATTTGTGACGTCGTTGTCCATTGAGAGTGAAAGGATTAGACCAATGGTAAATAGCACAGGCACGTGGAACCACGTGATTTACGTGTAAGGCCTTTATTAGGTATCAAAAGGCCATATTACAGCGTTTAGAGGCCTGTTAGCGTAGTTGACGGTGTTATAAAGACATGACACAATGGAAAACGATTTGGGACGTCGTAATCCATTGAGAATGGAAGAATTAGACCAATGGTAGCCTGCGCAGGCACGTGGAACCACGTGATTTACTTGCAAGGCTTTTTTAATCATCAAAAGGCCATATTACAGTCTTTACAGGCCCGTGCGCGTAGTTAACTGTGTTTTAGTGACATAACGCAATGGAAAACGATTTGGAAACTCGTAGTCTATTGAGAGTGCAAGGATTAGGCCAATGGTAACCTGCGCAGGCACGAAGAACCACGTGAATTTTTTAACGCCTTTATTAGGCGTAAAAAGGCCATATTTCGGCCTTTAGAGGCCTGTACACGTAGTTGACGTTGTTATAAAGCCATGGCGCAATGGAAAACAACTTGGGACGTCGTAGTCTATTAGGACTGAAAGGATTAGAACAATGGTAACCTGCGCAGGCACGTGGAACCATGTGATTTAATTGTAACGCCTTTACTAGGCGTAAAAAGGCCATATTTCGGCCTTTAGAGGCCTGTACACGTAGTTGATGTGTTATAAAGCCATGGCGCAATGGAAAACGACTTGGGAAGTCATAGTCCATTGACAGTGGAAGGATTAGAGCTATGGTAAACAGCGCAGGCACGTGGAACCTGTTATTTACGTGTAAGACCTTTATTAGGCATCAAAAGGGCATATTACAGCGTTTCGAGGCCTGTGCGCGTAGTTGACTGTGTTTTAAAGACATGGCGTAATGGAAAATGACTTGGTACGTCGTAGTCTATTGAGAGTGGAAGGATTATACCTATGGTAACCTGCGCAGGCACGTGAAACCACGTGATTTATGTACAAGGCTTTTATTAAGCATCAAAAGGCCATATTACAGTCTTTACAGACCTGTGCGCGTAGTTTCCTGAGTTTTAATGACATGACGCAATGGAAAACGATTTGGGAAGTCATAGTCCATTGAGAGTTCAAGGTTTAGGCCAATGGTAACCAGCGCAGGCACGAGGAACCCCGTGATTTTTTTAAGGCCTTTATTGGGCGTAAAAAGGGCACATTACGCCCTTTAGAGGCCTATAAGCGTAGTTGACGGTGTTAAAAAGCCATGGCGCAGCTGAGAACGACTTGGAATGTCATAGTCCATTGAGAGTGGAAGGATGAAACCAATGGTAAACAGCGCAGGCACGTGGAACCTGTGATTTAGGTGTAAGTCCTTTATTGGGCGTAAAAAGGCCATATTACAGCGTTTAGAGGCCTATAACCGTAGTTGAGGGTGTTATAAAGCCATGACGCAATGGAAAACAACTTAGAACGTCGTAGTCTATTGAGAGTTGAAGGACTAGACCAATGGTAGCCTGCGCAGGCACGTGGAACCACGTGATTTACGTGTAAGGCTTTTATTAGGCATCAAAAGGCCATATTACACTCTTTACAGGCCTGTGCGCGTAGTTGACTGTATTTTAATGACATGACGCAATGGAAAACGACTTGGGACGTCGTAGTCCATTGAGAGCGTAAGGATTGGACCAATGGTAACCCTCGCAGGCACGTGGAACCACGTAATTTAAGTGTGGGGCTTTTACTAGGCATCAAAACACCATATTTCGGCCTTTAGAGGCCTGTACACGTAGTTGACGTTGTTATAAAGCCATGGCGCAATGGAGAATAACTTAGGACGTCGTAGTCTATTGAGAGTTGAAGGACTAGACCAATAGTAACCTGCGGAGGCACGTGGAGCCACGTGATTTACGTGTAAGGCTTTTATTAGGCATCAAAAGGCCATATTACACTCTTTACAGGCCTGTGCACGTAGTTTGCTGTGTTTTAATGACATGACGCAATGGAAAACGATTTGGGAAGTCATAGTCCATTGAGAGTGCAAGGTTTAGGCCAATGGTAACCTGCGCAGGCAAGAGGAACCACGTAAATTTTTTAACGCCTTTATTAGGCGTAAAAAGGCCATATTTCGGCCTTTAGAGGCCTGTACACGTAGTTGACGGTGTTATAAAGCCATGGCGCAATGGAAAACGTCTTTGGAAGTCGTAATTCATTCAGAGTGGAATGATTGGACCAATGGTAAACAGCGCAGGCACGTGGAACCACGTGTTTTACGTGTAAGGCCTTTAGTAGGTATCAGAAGGCCATATTACGTCCTTTAGAGGATTATAAGCGTAGTTGACGCGGTTAAAAAGCCATGCCGCAATGGAAAACGACATGGAAAGTCGTAGTTCATTGAGAGTGGAAGAAATACACCAATGGTAGCCTGCGCAGGCACGTGGAACCACGTGATTTACGTGTAAGGCTTACATTAGGCATCAAAAGGCCATATTACACTCTTTACAGGTCTGTGCGCGTAGTTGACTGTATTTTAATGACATAACGCAATGGAAAACGCCTTGGTACGTCGTAGTTCATTGAGAGCGGAAGGATTAGGCCAATGGTAACCCTCGCAGGCACGTGGAACCACGTGATTTATGTGTGAGGCTTTTACTAGGCATCAAAACACCATATTTCGGCCTTTAGAGGCCTGTACACGTAGTGGACGTTGATATAAAGCCATGGCGCAATGGAAAACGACTTGGGAAGTCGTAGTCCAATGACAGTGGAAGGATTAGAACAATGGTAACCTGCGCAGGCACGTGAAACCACGTGATATATGTACAAGGATTTTAAAAAGTATCAAAAGGCCATATTACAGTCTTTACAGGCCTGTGCGGGGAGTTGACTGTGTTTTAATGACATGACGCAATGGAAAACGATTTGGGAAGTCATAGTCCATTGAGAGTTCAAAGTTTAGGCCAATGGTAACCAGCGCAGGCACGAGGAACCCCGTGATTTTTTTAAGGCCTTTATTGGGCGTAAAAAGGCCACATTACGGCCTTTAGAGGCCTATAAGCGTAGTTGACGGTGTTAAAAAGCCATGGCGCAACTGAAAACGACTTGGAAAGTCATAGTCCATTGAGAGTGGAAGGATGAAACCAATGGTAAACAGCGCAGGCACGTGGAACCTGTGATTTAGGTGTAAGTCCTTTATTGGGCGTAAAAAGGCCACATTACAGCGTTTAGAGGCCTATAACCGTAGTTGAGGGTGTTATAAAGCCATGACGCAATGGAAAAATACTTAGAACGTCGTAGTCTATTGAGAGTGCAAGGATTAGGCCAATGGTAACCTGCGCAGGCACGAGGAACCACGTGAATTTTTTAACGCCTTTATTAGGCGCAAAAAGGCCATATTTCGGCCTTTAGAGGCCTGTACACGTAGTTGACGTTGTTATAAAGCCATGGAGCAATGGAAAACAACTTGGGACGTCGTAGTCCATTGAGAGGGAAAGGATTAGATCAATGGTAAGTAGCACAGGCACGTAGAACCACGTGATTTACGTGTAAGGCCTTTATTAGGCATCAAAAGCCCATATTACAGCGTTTAGACTCCTGTGCGCGTAGTTGACTGTGTTATAAAGACATGATGCAATGGAAAGCCATTTGTGACGTCGTTGTCCATTGAGAGTGAAAGGATTAGACCAATGGTAAATAGCACAGGCACGTGGAACCACGTGATTTACGTGCAAGGCCTTTATTAGGCTTCAAAAGGCCATATTACAGCGGTTAGAGGCCTGTGCGCGTAGTTGACTCTGTTTTACAGACATGGTGTATTGGAAAAAGGCTTGGGACGGGAAAATCCATTAAGAGTGGAAGGATTAGCCTAATGGTAAACAGCGCAGGCACGTGGAACCACGTGATTTACGTGTAAGGCTTTTATTAGGCATTAAACAACATATTATAGTCTTTAGAGGCCTGTACACGTAGTTGACGGTGTTGTAAAGACATGGCGTAATGGAACACAACTTGGGACGTCGTAGTCTATTGAGAGTAGATGGATTAGACCAATGGTAACCCTCGCAGGCACGTGGAACCACGTGATTTAAGTGTGAGGCTTTTACTAGGCATCAAAACACCATATTTCGGCCTTTAGAGGCCTGTACACGTAGTTGACGTTGTTATAAAGCCATGGCGCAATGGAGAATAACTTAGGACGTTGTAGTCTATTGAGAGTTGAAGGACTAGACCAATAGTAACCTGCGGAGGCACGTGGAACCACGTGATTTACGTGTAAGGCTTTTATTAGGCATCAAAAGGCCATATTACAGTCTTTACAGGCCCGTGCGCGTAGTTAACTGTGTTTTAGTGACATGACGCAATGGAAAACGATTTTGGAAGTCGTAGTCTATTGAGAGTGCAAGGATTAGGCCAATGGTAACCTGCGCAGGCACGAGGAACCACGTGAATTTTTTAACGCCTTTATTAGGCGTAAAAAGGCCATATTTCGGCCTTTAGAGGCCTGTACACGTAGTTGACGGTGTTATAAAGCCATGGCGCAATGGAAAACGTCTTTGAAAGTCGTAATTCATTCAGAGTGGAATGATTGGACCAATGGTAAACAGCGCAGGCACGTGGAACCACGTGTTTTACGTGTAAGGCCTTTAGTAGGTATCAAAAGGCCATATTACGTCCTTTAGAGGCTTATAAGCGTAGTTGACGCTGTTAAAAAGCCATGTCGCAATGGAAAACAACTTAGAACGTCGTAGTCTATTGAGAGTTGAAGGACTAGACCAATGGTAGCCTGCGCAGGCACGTGGAACCACGTGATTTACGTGTAAGGCTTTTATTAGGCATCAAAAGGCCATATTACACTCTTTACAGGCCTGTGCGCGTAGTTGACTGTATTTTAATGACATGACGCAATGGAAAACGCCTTGGGACGTCGTAGTCCATTGAGAGCGGAAGGATTGGACCAATGGTAACCCTCGCAGGCACGTTGAACCACGTAATTTAAGTGTGAGGCTTTTACTAGGCATCAAAACACCATATTTCGGCCTTTAGAGGCCTGTACACGTAGTTCACGTTGTTATAAAGCCATGGCACAATGGAAAACGACTTGGGAAGTCGTAGTCCAATGACAGTGGATGGATTAGAACAATGGTAACCTGCGCAGGCACGTGAAACCACGTGATTTATGTACAAGGCTTATAAAAAGCATCAAAAGGTCATATTACAGTCTTTACGGGCCTGTGCGGGTAGTTGACTGTGTTTTAATGACATGACTCAATGGAAAACGATTTGGGAAGTCATAGTCCATTGAGACTTCAAGGTTTAGGCCAATGGTAACCAGCGCAGGCACAAGGAACCCCGTGATTTTTTTAAGACCTTTATTGGGCGTAAAAAGGCCATATTACGGCCTTTAGAGGCCTATAAGCGTAGTTGACGGTGTTAAAAAGCCATGGCGCAACGGAAAACGACTTGGAAAGTCATAGTCCATTGAGAGTGGAAGGATGAAACCAATTGTAAACAGCGCAGGCACGTGGAATCTGTGTTTTACGTGTAAGGCCTTTAGTAGGTATCAAAAGGCCATATTACGTCCTTTAGAGGCTTATAAGCGTAGTTGACGCTGTTAAAAAGCCATGTAGCAATGGAAAACAACTTAGAACGTCGTAGTCTATTGAGAGTTGAAGGACTAGACCAATGGTAGCCTGCGCAGGCACGTGGAACCACGTGATTTACGTGTAAGGCTTTTATTAGGCATCAAAAGGCCATATTACACTCTTTACAGGCCTGTGCGCGTAGTTGACTGTATTTTAATGACATGACGCAATGGAAAACGCCTTGGGACGTCGTGGTCCATTGAAAGCGGAAGGATTGGACCAATGGTAACCCTCGCAGGCACGTGGAACCACGTAATTTAAGTGTGAGGCTTTTACTAGGCATCAAAACACCATATTTCGGCCTTTAGAGGCCTGTACACGTAGTTGACGTTGTTATAAAGCCATGGCGCAATGGAAAACGACTTGGGAAGTCGTAGTCCAATGACAGTGGAAGGATTAGAACATTGGTAACCTGCGCAGGCACGTGAAACCACGTGATTTATGTACAAGGCTTTTAAAAAGCATCAAAAGGCCATATTACAGTCTTTACAGGCCTGTGCGGGTAGTTGACTGTGTTTTAATGACATGACTCAATGGAAAACGATTTGGGAAGTCATAGTCCATTGAGACTTCAAGGTTTAGGCCAATGGTAACCAGCGCAGGCACGAGGAACCCCGTGATTTTTTTAAGACCTTTATTGGGCGTAAAAAGGCCATATTACGGCCTTTAGAGGCCTATAAGCGTAGTTGACGGTGTTAAAAAGCCATGGCGCAACGGAAAACGACTTGGAAAGTCATAGTCCATTGAGAGTGGAAGGATGAAACCAATTGTAAACAGCGCAGGCACGTGGAATCTGTGATTTAGTTGTAAGTCCTTTATTGGGCGTAAAAAGGCCATATTACAGCGTTTAGAGGCCTATAACCGTAGTTGAGGGTGTTATAAAGCCATGGCGCAATGGAGAATAACTTAGGACGTCGTAGTCTATTGAGAGTTGAAGGACTAGACCAATGGTAACCTGCGGAGGCACGTGGAACCACGTGATTTACGTGTAAGGCTTTTATTAGGCATCAAAAGGCCATATTACACTCCTTACAGGCCTGTGCGCGTAGTTGACTGTATTTTAATGACATGAGGCAATGGAAAACGCCTTGGGACGTCGTAGTCCATTGACAGCGGAAGGATTGGACCAATGGTAACCCTCGCAGGCACGTGGAACCACGTAATTTAAGTGTTAGGCTTTTACTAGGCATCAAAACACCATATTTCGGCCTTCAGAGGCCTTTACACGTAGTTGACGTTGTTATAAAGCCATGGCGCAATATAAAACGACTTGGGAAGTCGTAGTCCAATGACAGTGGAAGGATTAGAACAATGGTAACCTGCGCAGGCACGTGAAACCACGTGATTTATGTACAAGGCTTTTAAAAAGCATTAAAAGGCCATATTACAGTCTTTACAAGCCTGTGCGGGTAGTTGACTGTGTTTTAATGACATGACGCAATGGAAAACGATTTGGGAAGTCATATTCCATTAAGACTTCAAGGTTTATGCCAATGGTAACCAGCGCAGGCACGAGGAACCCCGTGATTTTTTTAAGACCTTTATTGGGCGTAAAAAGGCTATATTAAGGCCTCTAGAGGCCTATAAGCGTAGTGGACGGTGTTAAAAAGCCATGGCGAAACGGAAAACGACTTGGAAAGTCATAGTCCATTGAGAGTGGAAGGATGAAACCAATGGTAAACAGCGCAGGCACGTGGAACCTGTGATTTAGGTGGAAGTCCTTTATTGGGCGTAAAAAGGCCATATTACAGCGTTTAGAGGCCTATAACCGTAGTTGAGGGTGTTATAAAGCCATGGCGCAATGGAGAATAACTTAGGACGTCGTAGTCTATTGAGAGTTAAAGGACTAGACCAATGGTAACCTGCGGAGGCACGTGGAAATTCGTGATTTATGTGTAAGGCTTTTATTTAGCGCCAAAAGCCATATTACGGCCTTCAGAGGCCTGTTAGCGTAGTTGACGGTGTTATAAAGCCATGGCGCAATGGAAAACGACTTTGGAAGTCGTAATCCATTAAGAGTGGAAGTATTAGACCAATGGTAAACAGCGCAGGCACGTGGAACCACGCGTTTTACGTGTAAGGCCTTTATTAGGTATCAAAAGGCCATATTACAGCGTTTAGAGGCCTGTTAGCGTAGTTGACGGTGTTATAAAGCCATGGCGCAATGGAAAACGACTTGGGAAGTCGTAGTCCATTACAGCGTTTAGAGGCCTGTGCGCGTAGTTGACTGTGTTTTAAAGACATGGCGTAATGGAAAATGACTTGGTACGTCGTAGTCTATTGAGAGTGCAAGGATTAGACCAATGGTAACCTGTGCAGGCACGTGAAACCACGCGATTTATGTACAAGGCTTTTATTAAGCATCAAAAGGCCATATTACAGTCTTTACAGGCCCGAGCGCGTAGTTAACTGTGTTTTAATGACATGACGCAATGGAAAACGATTTGGAAAGTCGTAGTCCATTGAGAGTGCAAGGATTAGGCCATTGGTAATCTGCGAAAGCTCGAGGAACCACGTGATTATTTTTAAGGCCTTTATTAGGCGTAGAAAGGCGATATTAGGGCCTTTAGAGGCCTGTGCGCGTAGTTGACTGTGTTTTAAAGACATGGCGCAATGGAAAACGACTTGAGACGTCGTAGTCTATTGAGAGTTAAAGGACTAGACCAATGGTAACCTGCGCAGGCACGTGGAAATACGTGATTTATGTGTAAGGCTGTTATTAGGCATCAAAAGGCCATATTAGTCTTTACAGGCCTGTGCGCGTAGTTGATTGTGTTTTAATGACATGACGCAATGTAAAACGATTTGGGAAGTCGTATTCAATTGAGAGTGGAAGGATTAGGCCAATGGTAACCTGCGCAGGCACGAGGAACCACGTGAATTTTTAACGCCTTTATCAGGCGTAAAAAGGCCATATTTCGGCCTTTAGAGGCCTATACACGTAGTTGACGTTGTTATAAAGCCATGGCGCAATGGAAAACGACTTGGGACGTCCTAGTCTATTAGGACTGGAAGGATTTGAACAATGGTAACCTGCGCAGGCACGTGGAACCACGTGATTTAATTGTAACGTCTTTACTAGGTGTCAAAAGGCCATATTACGGACTTTAGAAGCCTATAACCGTAGTTGACGGTGTTATAAAGTGATGGCGCAATGGAAAACGACTTGGGAAGACGTAGTCCATTGACAGTGGAAGGATTAGAGCAATGGTAAACAGCGCAGACACGTTGAACTTGTTATTTACGTGCAAGACCTTTATTAGGCATCAAAAGGGCATATTACAGCGTTTAGAGGGCGGTGCGCGAAGTTGACTGTGTTTTAAAGACATGGCGTAATGGAAAATGACTTGGTACGTCGTAGTCTATTGAGAGTGGAAGGATTAGACCAATGGTAACCTGCGCAGGCACGTGAAACCACGTGATTTATGTACAAGGATTTTATTAAGCATCAAAAGGCCATATTACAGTCTTTACAGGCCTGTGCGCGTAGTTGACTGTGTTTTAATGACATGGCGCAATGGAAAACGATTTGGGAAGTCATAGTCCTTTGAGGGTGCAAGGTTTAGGCCAATGGTAACCTGCGCAGGCAAGAGGAACCACGCGATTTTTGTAAGGCCTTTATTGGGCGTAAAAAGGCCATATTACGGCCTTTAGAGGCCTAAAAGCGTAGTTGACGGTGTTAAAAAGCCATGCCGCAATGGAAAACGACTTGGAAAGTCGTAGTCTATTGAGAGTTGAAGGACTAGACCAATGGTAACCTGCGGAGGCACGTGAAAATTCGTGATTTATGTGTAAGGCTTTTATTTGGCGCCAAAAGCCATATTACGGCCTTTAGAGGCCTGTTAGCGTAGTTGACGGTGTTATAAAGCCATGGCGCAATGGAAAAACGTCTTTGGAAGTCGTAATCCATTAAGAGTGGAAGGATTAGACCAATGGTAAACAGCGCAGGCACGAGGAACCACGTGATTTTTTTAACGCCTTTATTAGGCGTAAAAAGGCCATTTTACGGCCTTTAGAGGCCTAAAAGCGTAGTTGACGGTGTTAAAAAGCCATGCCGCAATGGAAAACGACTTGGAAAGTCGTAGTCCATTGACAGTGGAAGGATTAAACCAATAGTAATCAGCGCAGGCACGTGGAACCTGTGATTTACGTGTAAGTCCTTTATTAGGCGTAAAAAGGCCCTATTACAGAGTTTAGAGGCCTATAACCGTAGTTGACGGTGTTATAAAGCCATGACGCAATGGAGAACGACTTTGGACGTCTTAGTCTATTGAAAGCTGAAGGACCAGACCAATGGTAACCTGCGGAGGCACGTGGAAATTCGTGATTTATGTGTAAGGCTTTTATTTGGCGCCAAAAGCCATATTACGGCCTTTAGAGGCCTGTTAGCGTAGTTGACGGTGTTATAAAGCCATGGCGCAATGGAAAACGTCTTTGGAAGTCGTAATCCATTAGGAAGGGAAGGATTAGACCAATGGTAAACAGCGCAGGCACGTGGAACTACGTGTTTTACGTGTAAGGCCTTTATTAGGTATCAAAAGGACATATTACAGCGTTTAGAGGCCTTTAACCGTAGTTCACTGTGTTTTAATGACATGACGCAGTGGAAAACGATTTGGGAAGTCATAGTCCATTGAGAGTGCAAGGTTTAGGCCAATGGTAACCTGCACAGGCAAGAGGAACCACGTGATTTTTTCAAGGCCTTTATTGGGCGTAAAAAGGCCATTTTACGGCTTTTAGAGGCCTATAAGCGTAGTTGACGGTGTTAAAAAGCTATGCCGCAATGGAAACGACTTGGAAAGTCGTAGTCCATTGAGAGTGGAAGGATTAAACCAATGGTAATCAGCGCAGGCACGTGGAACCTGTGATTTACGTGTAAGTCCTTTATTAGGCGTAAAAAGGCCATATTACAGCGTTTAGAGGCCTGTTAGCGTAGTTGACGGTGTTATAAAGACATGACGCAATGGAAAACGATTTGGGACGTCGTAATCCATTAAGAGTGGAAGGATTAGACCAATGGTAAACAGCGCAGGCACGAGGAACCACGTGATTTTTTTAACGCCTTTATTAGGCGTAAAAAGGCCATATTACGGCCTTTAGAGGCCTATAAGCGTAGTTCACTGCGTGTTAAAGACATGACGCAATGGAATACGATTTCGAACGTCGTAATGCATTAAGAGTGGAAGAATTAGACCAATGGTAGCCTGCGCAGGCACGTCGAACCATGTAATTTACGAGTAACACCTTTATTAGGCATCAAAAGGCCATATTACAGCGTTTAGAGGCCTGTTAGCGTAGTTGACGGTGTTATAAAGACATGACGCAATGGAAAACGATTTGGGACGTCGTAATCCATTGAGAGTGGAAGAATTAGACCAATGGTAGCTTGCGCAGGCACGTAGAACTACGTGATTTACGTGCAAGGCTTTTATTAATCATCAAAAGGCCATATTACAGTCTTTACAGGCCGTTGTGCGTAGTTAACTGTGTTTTAATGACATGACGCAATGGAAAACGATTTGGGAAGTCGCATTCCATTGAGAGTAGAAGGATTAGGCCAATGGTAACCTGCGCAGGCACGAGGAACCACGTGATTTTTTTAACGCCTTTATTAGGCGTAAAAAGGCCATATTTCGGCCTTTAGAGGCCTGTTAGCGTAGTTGACGGTGTTATAAAGACATGACGCAATGGAAAACGATTTGGGACGTCGTAATCCATTGAGAGTGGAAGAATTAGACCAATGGTAGCCTGCGCAGGCACGTGTAACCACGTGATTTACGTGCAAGGCTTTTAATAATCATCAAAAGGCCATATTACAGTCTTTACAGGCCCTTGCGCGTAGTTAACTGTGTTTTAATGACATGACGCAATGGAAAACGATTTGGAAATTCGTAGTCCATTGAGAGTGCAAGGATTAGGCCAATGGTAACCTGCGAAAGCTCGAAGAACCACGTGATTATTTTTAAGGCCTTTATTAGGCGTAGAAAGGCCATATTAGGGCCTTTAGAGGCCTGTGCGCGTAGTTGACTGTGTTTTAAAGAAATGGCGCAATGGAAAACGACTTGAGACGTCGTAGTCTATTGAGAGTTGAAGGACTAGACTAATGGTAACCTGCGCAGGCACGTGGAAATACGTGATTTATGTGTAAGGCTTTTATTAGGCATCAAAAAGCCATATTAGTCTTTACATGCCTGTGCGCGTGGTTGTTTGTGTTTTAATGACATGACGCAATATAAAACGATTTGGGAAGTCGTATTCCATTGAGAGTGGAAGGATTAGGCCAATGGTAACCTGCGCAGGCTAGAGGAACCGCGTGATTTTTTTAACGCCTTTATCAGGCGTAAAAAGGCCATATTTCGATCTTTAGAGGCCTATAGTCGTAGTTGACGTTGTTATAAAGCCATGGCGCAATGGAAAACGAATTGGGACGTCCTAATCTATTAGGACTGGAAGGATTTGAACAATGGTAACCTGCGCAGGCACGTGGAACAACGTGATTTAATTGTAATGCCTTTACTATGTGTCAAAAGGCCATATTACGGTCTTTAGAGGCCTATAACCGTAGTTGACGGTGTTATAAAGCCATGGCGCAATGGAAAACGATTCGGGAAGTCGTAGTCCATTACAGCGTTTAAACCCCTGTGCGCGTAGTTGACTGTGTTTTAAAGACATGGCGTAATGGAAAATGACTCGGTACGTGGTAGTCTATTGAGAGTGGAAGGATTAGACCAATGGTAACCTGCGCAAGCACGTGAAACCACGTGATTTATGTACAAGGCTTTTATTAAGCATCAAATGGACATATTACAGTCTTTACAGGCCTGTGCGCGTAGTTGACTGTGTTTTAATGACATGCCGCAATGGAAAACAATTAGGGAAGTCATAGACCATTGAGAGTGCAAGGTTTAGGCCAATGGTAACCTGCGCAGGCAAGAGGAACCACGTTATTTTTTTAAGGCCTTTATTGGGCGTAAAAAGGCCATATTACGGCCCTTAGAGGCCTATAAGCGTAGTTGACTGCGTTTTAAAGACATGACGCAATGGTATACGATTTGGGACGTCGTAATCCATTGAGAGTGAACGAATTAGACCAATGGTAGCCTGCGCAGGCACGTGGAACCACGTGATTTACGTACAAGTTTTTTATTAAGCATCAAAAGGCCATATTACAGCGTTTAGAGGCCTGTGCGCGTAGTTGACTGTGTTTTAATGCCATGACGCAATGGAGAACTACTTGGGACGTCGTAGTCTATTGAGAGTTGAAGGACTAGACCAATGGTAAACAGCGCGGGCACGTGGAACTAGGTGTTTTACGGGTAAGGCCTTTATTAGGCATCAAAAGGCCATATTACAGCGTTTAGAGGCCTGTGACCGTAGTTGACTGCGTTTTAAAGACATGACGCAATGAAATACGATTTGGGACGTGGTAATCCATTGAAAGTGGAAGAATTAGACAAATGGTAGCCTGCGCAGGCACGTGGAACCACGTGATTTACGTGTAAGGCATTTATTAGGCATCAAAAGGCCAAATCACAGTCTTTACAGGCCTGTACACGTAGTTGACGTTGTTATAAAGCCATGGCGCAATGGAAAACAACTTGGGAAGTCGTAGTCCATTGAGAGTGGAAGGATTAGACCCATGGTAAACAAGCCAGGCACGTGGAACTACGTGTTTCACATGTAAGTCCTTTATTAGGCATGAAAAGGCCATATTACAGTCTTGGGACGTCGTAGTCTATTAAGAGTGGAAGGTTTAGAACAATGGTAACCTGCGTAGGCTCGTGAAACCACGTGTTTTAAGTGTAAGGCCCTTACTAGGTGTCAAAAAGCCATATTACGGCCTTTAGAGGCCTATAAGCGTAGTTAACGATCTTATAAAGCCATGGCGCAATGGAAAACGACTTGGGAAGTCGTAGTCCATTGACAGTAGAAGGATTAGACCAATGGTAAACAGCACAGGCACGTGGAACCTGTGATTTACGTGTAAGGCCTTTATTTGGCGTTAAAAGGCTATATTACGGCTTTTAGAGGCCTGTTAGCGTATTTGACAGAGTTATAAAGCCATGGCGCAATGGAAAACGTCTTGGGAAGTCGTAGACTTTTAAGAGTAGAAGGGTTAGACCAATGATGAACAGCGTCGGCACGTGGAACCACGTGTGTTACGTGTAAGGCTTTTATTAGGCATCAAAAGGCCATATTACAGTCTTTACAGGCCTGTGCGCGTAGTTGACTGTGTTTTAATGACATGACGCAATGGAAAACGATTTGGGAAGTCGTATTCCATTGAGAGTGAAAGGATTAGGCCAATGGTAACCTGCGCAGGCATGAGGAACCACGTGATTTTTTTAACGCCTTTATTAGGTGTCAAAAGACCATATTACGGCGTTTAGAGGCCTATAATCGTAGTTGAAGGTGTTATAAAGCCACGGCGCAATGGAAAACGACTTGGGAAGTCGTAGTCCATTACCGCGTTTAGACGCCTGTGCACGTAGTTGACTGTGTTTTAAAGAGATGGCGTAATGGAAAATAACTTGGTACGTCGTAGTCTATTGAGAGTGGAAGGATTAGACCAATGGTAACCTGCGCAGGCACGTGGAACCACGTGATTTACGTAGAAGGCTTTTTTTAAGCATCAAAAGGCCATATTACAGCGTTTAGAGGCCTGTGACCGTAGTTGACTGCGTTTTAAAGACATGACGCAATGGAATACGATTTGGGACGTGGTAATCCATTGAAAGTGGAAGAATTAGACCAATGGTAGCCTGCGCAGGCACGTGGAAACACGTGATTTACGTGTAAGGCATTTATTAGGCATCAAAAGGACATATTACAGTCTTTACAGGCCTCTGCGCGTAGTTGACGGTGTTATAAGGCTATCGCGCAATGGGAAACGCCTTGGGACGTCGTAGTCTATTGAGAGCGGAAGGATTAGAGCAATGGTAACCCTTGCAGGCACGTGGAACTACGTGATTTAAGTGTAAGGCTTTAACTAGGCATCAAAACACCATATTACATTCTTTAGAGGCCTGTACACGTAGTTGACGGTGTTATAAGGCTATCGCGCAATGGGAAACGACTTGGGACGTCGTAGTCTATTAAGAGTGCAAGGATTAGAACAATGATAACCTGCGCAGGCACGTGGAACCACGTGATTTAAGTGTAAGATCCTTACTAGGTGTCAAAAAGCTATACTACGGCCTTTAGAGGCCTTTAAGCGTAGTTGACGGTGTAATAAAGCCATGGCGCATTGGAAAACGACTTGAGAAGTCGTACTCCATTGAGAGTGGAAGGATTAGAACAATGGTAAACAGCACAGGCACGTGGAACCACGTGATTTACGTACAAGGCTTTTATTAAGCATCAAAAGGCCATATTACAGCGTTTAGAGGCCTGTGCGCGTAGTTGACTGTGTTTTAATGACATGACGCAATGGAGAGCGACTTGGGACGTCGTATTCTTTTGAGAGTTGAAGGACTAGACCAATGGTAGCCTGCGCAGGCACTAGGAACCACGTGATTTTTTAAGGCTTTTATTGGGCGTAAAAAGGCCATAATACGGCATTTAGAGGCCTGTTAGCGTAGTTGACGGTGTTATAAAGCCATGGCGCAATGGAAAACGTCTTTGGAATTCGTAATCCATTAAGAGTGGAAGGATTAGACCTATGGTAAACAGCGCAGGCGCGTGAAACCACGTGTTTTACGTGTAAGGCCTTTATTAGGTATCAAAAGTCCATATTACAGCGTTTAGAGGCCTGTTAGCGTAGTTCACGGTGTTATAAAGACATGACGCTATGGAAAACGATTTGGGACATCGTAACCCATTGAGAGTGGAAGGATTAGACCCATGGTAAACAAGCCAGGTACGTGGAACTACGTGTTTCACATGTAAGTCCTTTATCAGGCATCAAAAGGCCAGATTACAGACTTTACAGGCCTGTGCGCGTAGTTGACGGTGTTATAAGGCTATCGCGCAATGGGAAACGCCTTGGGACGTCGTAGTCCATTGAGAGCGGAAGGATTAGACCAATGGTAACCGTTGCAGGCACGTGGAACTACGTGATTTAAGTGTAAGGCTTTTACTAGGCATCAAAACACCATATTACAGTCTTTAGAGGCCTGTACACGTAGTTAACGTTGTTATAAAGCCATAGCGCGATGGAAAACGACTTGGGACGTCGTAGTCTATTAAGAGTGGAAGGTTTAGAACAATGGTAACCTGCGTAGGCACGTGAAACCACGTGTTTTAAGTGTAAGGCCCTTACTAGGTGTCAAAAAGCCATATTACGGCCTTTAGAGGCCTTTAAGCGTAGTTGACGGTGTAATAAAGCCATGGCGAATTGGAAAACGACTTGAGAAGTCGTAGTCCATTGAGAGTGGAAGGATTAGAACAATGGTGGCCGGCGCCGGCACGTGGAACCACGTGATTTACGTACAAGGCTTTTATTAAGCATCAAAAGGCCATATTACAGCGTTTAGAGGCCTGTGCGCGTAGTTGACTGTGTTTTAATGACATGACGCAATGGAGAGCGACTTGGGACGTCGTATTCTATTGAGAGTTAAAGGACTAGACCAATGGTAACCTGCGCAGGCACGAGGAACCACGTGATTTTTTAAGGCTTTTATTGGGCGTAAAAAGGCCATAATACGGCCTTTAGAGGCCTTTTAGCGTAGTTGACGGTGTTATAAAGCCATGGCGCAATGGAAAACGTCTTTGGAAGTCGTAATCCATTAAGAGTGGAAGGATTAGACCTATGGTAAACAGCGCAGGCACGTGAAACCACGTGTTTTACGTGTAAGGCCTTTATTAGGTTTCAAAAGTCCATATTACAGCGTTTAGAGGCCTGTTAGCGTAGTTCACGGTGTTATAAAGACATGACGCTATGGAAAACGATTTGGGACATCGTAACCCATTGAGAGTGGAAGAATTGGACCAATGGTAGCCTGCGCAGGCACGTGGAACCACGTGAATTAAGTGTAAGGCCCTTACTAGGTGTCAAAAGGCCATATTTCGGCCTTTAGAGGCCTATAAGCGTAGTTAACGATCTTATAAAGCCATGGCGCAATGGAAAACGACTTGGGAAGTCGTAGTCCATTGACAGTAGAAGGATTAGACCAATGGTAAACAGCACAGGCACGTGGAACCTGTGATTTACGTGTAAGGCCTTTATTTGGCGCCAAAAGGCCATATTACGGCCTTTAGATGCCTGTGAGCGTAATTGACTGCGTTTTAAAGACATGACGCAATGAAAAACGATTTGGGAAGTCGTAGTCCATTGAGAGTGGAAAGATTCGGCCAATGGTAACCTGCGCAGGCACGAGGAACCACGTGATATTTCTTAAGGCCTTTATTAGGCGTAAAAAGGCTATTTTACGGCCTTTAGAAGCCTGAACGCGTAGTTGACGGTGTTATAAGGCTATCGCTCAATGGAAAACGACTTGGAAAGTCGTAGTCAATTAAGAATGGAAGGGTTAGACCAATGGTAAACAGCGCAGGCACGTGGAACCAGGTGTTTTACGTGTAAGGCCTTTATTAGGCATCAAAAGTTCATATTACAGTCTTTACAGGCCTGTGCGCGTAGTTGACTGTGTTTTAATGACATGACGCAATGGAAAACGATTTGGGAAGTCGTATTCCATTGAGAGTGAAAGGATTAGGCCAATGGTAACCTGCGCAGGCATGAGGAGCCACGTGATTTTTTTAACGCCTTTATTAGGTGTCAAAAGACCATATTACGGCCTTTAGAGGCCTATAATCGTAGTTGAAGGTGTTATAAAGCCACGGCACAATGGAAAACGACTTGGGAAGTCGTAGTCCATTACAGCGTTTAGACGCCTGTGCACGTAGTTGACTGTGTTTTAAAGACATGGCGTAATGGAAAATAACTTGGTACATCACATGATATCGAAGTTTTAGTTGTCGAAATAAATCTTCGAAAACGCAAATGGCTTTTAATCGGTGCATATAAACCACCGTTACAAAAAAATTACTACTTTTTAACTCAAATCGCAAATGTATTGATTTCACATCTCAACTATCACGAAAACATCATAATTATGGGTGATTTAAACATGGAAATAAGTGACACAGATTTCGAAAACTTCATTTCAACATACGACCTCCATAGACTAATCAAATCACCAACCTGCTTTAAGTCAAGTACTTCGCCTTCTTGCATTGATCGCATATTAACAAATCAACCAAATTTCTTTAAAAATAGTGTAACAATCGAAACTGGCATATCAGATTGGCATTTATTTGTTGGAAGTGTGATGAGAATGAACGTGATTAAAGGCGACCCAATTGTGAAACACTACAGAAATTACAACAAAATTGACTACTTTGATTTTGAAAGAACATTATCAATGAACTTTTTGAAATTAATTGAGAACAATTACGACTTTAACCAATTCAATTTATGCATCACGTCTACGCTAAACCATTTTGCACCATTGAAAAAGAAAATACTAAGATTCAATAACGCACCTTTTATCACCAAGGAGCTTCGCAAAGCTATTATGCACAGATCCAAACTTCGTCGCATATATAACAAATCACGATCAAAAGAAAATTGGTCCAACTTCACTAGACAGAGAAACTACTGTGTTTCCTTATTACGAAAAACCAGACGTTCGTATTTCAAGGGTTTACGTATGACAAGCATTACTGATAATAAAAAGTTCTGGAAGTCTGTCAAGCCATTGTTTTCAAACGTTAGTTATAACACCAACAAAATTATCTTAATCGAGAAAGAAAAGATAGTCACCGACGAACAAAAATTATGCAAAATCTTCAATGAATATTACACCAACATCACGAAAAATTTACCAATCAAACCAAACGATGATACACATACAGCAACCATTCACGATGCAATCCACTCGTATACTAATCACATCAGTATTTTGAAAATTCGTGAAAATGTGGGTTATGATGAAAAGTTCTATTTTTCGCTGGTTGAACAGCCTGATGTTCTCAAAGTCATCAAAGACATGGATGCAAAGAAATCTTCTGTTAGTGGTGATTTTCCAGTTTTTATGTTGAAAAAGTTTATTCATATCTTTGTTCCTATCCTCACTAATATTATAAATTTTTGTTTACAGTCTAATATTTTTCCTGATGATTTAAAACTTGCAGAGGTTATACCTGTTTTTAAGAAGGATGACTGTAATGATAAGGAGAACTATAGACCTGTTAGCTTGCTTCCCTGTTTATCAAAGGTTTTTGAAAGAATTATTCTTAATCAAATGCACACTTTTATGCATGACAAACTCAGCCCTCATCTATCAGGCTTCAGAAAGGGTTATAATACACAATATGCTCTCATTCGAATGATTGAACAATGGAAAAGCACACTTGATAATAAGGGTGTAGTTGGAGCAGTGCTAATGGACCTTTCAAAAGCTTTTAATACTATCAACCATGATTTGCTTATTGCAAAGCTGCATGCCTATGGTTTTTCTGAATCTTCTTTATTATTTATTCACTCATACTTGAAAAATCGTTTTCAGAGAACCAGAATAAATTCTTCTTTTAGCGAATGGCTTCCTCTTCAAGTTGGAGTTCCACAAGGATCAATCTTAGGACCTCCTTTCTTCAATTATTCTATAAACGATTTATTCTGGTTCATTATTCAATCATCCCTTTGTAACTTTGCAGATGATAACACCTTATATGCTTGTGAAAATTCATTAGAAGATGTAAAACAAACACTGCTTACTAATTTGGTCATAGTTAATAATTGGTTTTATGAAAATTACTTAGCAATAAATTTGAAAAAGTATCAATATATTGTATTAGGTCATCACGATGAAAGTTTGATATTTAGCCATTTGAAAATTGCGTGTAAATCGTCTGTAGTGCTTCTTGGTGTTACGATTGACTCGAGACTAAACTTTCATTCGCATGTCAAAAACATCTGTAATAAGGCTAGTAGGAAACTCAACGTGCTTCAAAGGATATCTTCCTTTTTGACACCCAAGATGAAGCGTTTTCTCTTCAATTCATTTATTTTGTCTCAGTTTTCTTACTGTCCCTTAGTATGGATGTTTTGTGGAAAAGCTGCGAATAATCGAATCAATCGTATTCACGAACGTTGTCTAAGAATCATACAGGACGATATAAATGGCAGTTACGATGAACTTTTATCTTTATGTAATGTTAAAAATATTCACATCATCAATTTACAGAATTTAATGAAAGAGGTTTACAAATTTTTAAATGGATTGTCACCTCTATATATGAACGAGATATTTTCTGTTAGGGAAAACAACTACAACCTTCGTTGCTTTAATTTGATCAGGCGACCAACTTGTCGGACAACGTACTATGGCTTAAATACTTTATCAAATATTGCAGGGAAGCTATGGATATCTGTGCCTGACGCTACAAAGAATGCTCCTTCTCTCGAAGCCTTCCGTAGCTCAATAAAATTTTGGGAAGGTGATGTTTGCACCTGTAAAATATGCATGGATATACCATACATATTTTAACTTTACTTATTTATTTATTTATTTTTCTTATTTTTTATCGCTGTTTGCCTTGTTTTACGTTTTGTTGTCGATTTAAATTAGTTATTTAAATACTATTGTATCTATCGACGTTAAATAAAGAGAAAATCAAAAAAAAAACATCGTAGTCTATTGAGAGTGGAAGGATTAGACCAATGGTAACCTGCGCAGGCACGTGGAACCACGTGATTTACGTACAAGGCTTTTATTAAGCATCAAAAGGCCATATTACAGCGTTTAGATGCCTGTGAGCGTAATTGACTGCGTTTTAAAGACATGACGCAATGAAAAACGATTTGGGAAGTCGTAGTCCATTGAGAGTGGAAAGATTCGGCCAATGGTAACCTGCGCAGGCACGAGGAACCACGTGATATTTCTTAAGGCCTTTATTAGGCGTAAAAAGGCTATTTTACGGCCTTTAGAAGCCTGAACGCGTAGTTGACGGTGTTATAAGGCTATCGCTCAATGGAAAACGACTTGAAAAGTCGTAGTCAATTAAGAGTGGAAGGGTTAGACCAATGGTAAACAGCGCAGGCACGTGGAACCAGGTGTTTTACGTGTAAGGCCTTTATTAGGCATCAAAAGTTCATATTACAGTCTTTACAGGCCTGTGCGCGTAGTTGACGGTGTTATAAGGCTATCGCGCAATGGGAAACGCCTTGGGACGTCGTAGTCCATTGAGAGCGGAAGGAGTAGACCAATGGTAACCCTTGCAGGCACGTGGAACTACGTGATTTAAGTGTAAGGCTTTTACTAGGCATCAAAACACCATATTACAGTCTTTAGAGGCCTGTACACGTAGTTGACGTTGTTATAAAGCCATAGCGCAATGGAAAACGACTTGGGACGTCGTAGTCTATTAAGAGTGGAAGGTTTAGAACAATTGTAACCTGCGTAGGCACGTGAAACCACGTGTTTTAAGTGTAAGGCCCTTACTAGGTGTCAAAAAGCCATATTACGGCCTTTAGAGGCCTTTAAGCGTAGTTGACGGTGATATAAAGCCATGGCGCAATGGAAAACGACTTGAGAAGTCGTAGTCCATTGAGAGTGGAAGGATTAGAACAATGGTGGCCGGCGCAGGCACGTGGAACCACGTGATTTACGTACAAGGCTTTTATTAAGCATCAAAAGGCCATATTACAGCGTTTAGAGGCCTGTGCGCGTAGTTGACTGTGTTTTAATGACATGACGCAATGGAGAGCGACTTGGGACGTCGTATTCTTTTGAGAGTTGAAGGACTAGACCAATGGTAACCTGCGCAGGCTGGAGGAACCACGTGATTTTTTAAGGCTTTTATTGGGCGTAAAAAGGCCATAATACGGCATTTAGAGGCCTGTTAGCGTAGTTGACGGTGTTATAAAGCCATGGCGCAATGGAAAACGTCTTTGGAATTCGTAATCCATTAAGAGTGGAAGAATTAGACCAATGGTAGCCTGCGCAGGCACGTGGAACCACGTGATTTACGTGTAAGGCCCTTACTAGGTGTCAAAAGGCCATATTTCGGCCTTTAGAGGCCTATAAGCGTAGTTAACGATTTTATAAAGCCATGGCGCAATGGAAACGACTTGGGACGTCGTAGTCTATTAAGAGTGGAAGGTTTAGAACAATGGTAACCTGCGTAGGCACGTGAAACCACGTGTTTTAAGTGTAAGGCCCTTACTAGGTGTCAAAAAGCCATATTACGGCCTTTAGAGGCCTTTAAGCGTAGTTGACGGTGTAATAAAGCCATGGCGCAATGGAAAACGACTTGAGAAGTCGTAGTCCATTGAGAGTGGAAGGATTAGAACAATGGTGGCCGGCGCAGGCACGTGGAACCACGTGATTTACGTACAAGGCTTTTATTAAGCATCAAAAGGCCATATTACAGCGCTTAGAGGCCTGTGCGCGTAGTTGACTGTGTTTTAATGACATGACGCAATGGAGAGCGACTTGGGACGTCGTATTCTTTTGAGAGTTGAAGGACTAGACCAATGGTAACCTGCGCAGGCACGTGGAACCACGTGATTTACGTGTAAGGCATTTTTTAGGCATCAAAAGGCCAAATTACAGTCTTTACAGGCCTGTACACGTAGTTGACGTTGTTATAAAGCCATGGCGCAATGGAAAACAACTTGGGACGTCGTAGTCCATTGAGAGTGGAAGGATTAGAACCATGGTAAACAAGCCAGGTACGTGGAACTACGTGTTTCACATGTAAGTCCTTTATCAGGCATCAAAAGGCCATATTACAGTCTTTACAGGCCTGTGCGCGTAGTTGACGGTGTTATAAGGCTATCGCGCAATGGGAAACGCCTTGGGACGTCGTAGTCCATTGAGAGCGGAAGGATTAGACCAATGGTAACCGTTGCAGGCACGTGGAACTACGTGATTTAAGTGTAAGGCTTTTACTAGGCATCAAAACACCATATTACAGTCTTTAGAGGCCTGTACACGTAGTTAACGTTGTTATAAAGCCATAGCGCAATGGAAAACGACTTGGGACGTCGTAGTCTATTAAGAGTGGAAGGTTTAGAACAATGGTAACCTGCGTAGGCACGTGAAACCACGTGTTTTAAGTGTAAGGCCCTTACTAGGTGTCAAAAAGCCATATTACGGCCTTTAGAGGCCTTTAAGCGTAGTTGACGGTGTAATAAAGCCATGGCGAATTGGAAAACGACTTGAGAAGTCGTAGTCCATTGAGAGTGGAAGGATTAGAACAATGGTGGCCGGCGCCGGCACGTGGAACCACGTGATTTACGTACAAGGCTTTTATTAAGCATCAAAAGGCCATATTACAGCGTTTAAAGGCCTGTGCGCGTAGTTGACTGTGTTTTAATGACATGACGCAATGGAAAACGATTTGGGACATCGTAACCCATTGAGAGTGGAAGAATTAGACCAATGGTAGCCTGCGCAGGCACGTGGAACCACGTGATTTACGTGTAAGGCATTTTTTAGGCATCAAAAGGCCAAATTACAGTCTTTACAGGCCTGTAAACGTAGTTGACGTTGTTATAAAGCCATGGCGCAATGGAAAACAACTTGGGACGTCGTAGTCCATTGAGAGTGGAAGGATTAGAACCATGGTAAACAAGCCAGGTACGTGGAACTACGTGTTTCACATGTAAGTCCTTTATCAGGCATCAAAAGGCCATATTACAGTCTTTACAGGCCTGTGCGCGTAGTTGACGGTGTTATAAGGCTATCGCGCAATGGGAAACGCCTTGGGACGTCGTAGTCCATTGAGAGCGGAAGGATTAGACCAATGGTAACCGTTGCAGGCACGTGGAACTACGTGATTTAAGTGTAAGGCTTTTACTAGGCATCAAAACACCATATTACAGTCTTTAGAGGCCTGTACACGTAGTTAACGTTGTTATAAAGCCATAGCGCAATGGAAAACGACTTGGGACGTCGTAGTCTATTAAGAGTGGAAGGTTTAGAACAATGGTAACCTGCGTAGGCACGTGAAACCACGTGTTTTAAGTGTAAGGCCCTTACTAGGTGTCAAAAAGCCATATTACGGCCTTTAGAGGCCTTTAAGCGTAGTTGACGGTGTAATAAAGCCATGGCGAATTGGAAAACGACTTGAGAAGTCGTAGTCCATTGAGAGTGGAAGGATTAGAACAATGGTGGCCGGCGCCGGCACGTGGAACCACGTGATTTACGTACAAGGCTTTTATTAAGCATCAAAAGGCCATATTACAGCGTTTAAAGGCCTGTGCGCGTAGTTGACTGTGTTTTAATGACATGACGCAATGGAAAACGATTTGGGACATCGTAACCCATTGAGAGTGGAAGAATTAGACCAATGGTAGCCTGCGCAGGCACGTGGAACCACGTGATTTACGTGTAAGGCATTTTTTAGGCATCAAAAGGCCAAATTACAGTCTTTACAGGCCTGTAAACGTAGTTGACGTTGTTATAAAGCCATGGCGCAATGGAAAACAACTTGGGACGTCGTAGTCCATTGAGAGTGGAAGGATTAGAACCATGGTAAACAAGCCAGGTACGTGGAACTACGTGTTTCACATGTAAGTCCTTTATCAGGCATCAAAAGGCCATATTACAGTCTTTACAGGCCTGTGCGCGTAGTTGACGGTGTTATAAGGCTATCGCGCAATGAGAAACGCCTTGGGACGTCGTAGTCCATTGAGAGCGGAAGGATTAGACCAATGGTAACCGTTGCAGGCACGTGGAACTACGTGATTTAAGTGTAAGGCTTTTACTAGGCATCAAAACACCATATTACAGTCTTTAGAGGCCTGTACACGTAGTTAACATTGTTATAAAGCCGTAGCGCAATGGAAAACGACTTGGGACGTCGTAGTCTATTAAGAGTGGAAGGTTTAGAACAATGGTAACCTGCGTAGGCACGTGAAACCACGTGTTTTAAGTGTAAGGCCCTTACTAGGTGTCAAAAAGCCATATTACGGCCTTTAGAGGCCTTTAAGCGTAGTTGACGGTGTAATAAAGCCATGGCGAATTGGAAAACGACTTGAGAAGTCGTAGTCCATTGAGAGTGGAAGGATTAGAACAATGGTGGCCGGCGCCGGCACGTGGAACCACGTGATTTACGTACAAGCCTTTTATTAAGCATCAAAAGGCCATATTACAGCGTTTAAAGGCCTGTGCGCGTAGTTGACTGTGTTTTAATGACATGACGCAATGGAGAGCGACTTGGGACGTCGTATTCTATTGAGAGTTAAAGGACTAGACCAATGGTAACCTGCGCAGGCACGAGGAACCACGTGATTTTTTAAGGCTTTTATTAGGCGTGAAAAGGCCATAATTCGGCCTTTAGAGGCCTGTTAGCGTAGTTGACGGTGTTATAAAGCCATGGCGCAATGAAAAACGTCTTTGGAAGTCGTAATCCATTAAGAGTGGAAGGATTAGACCTATGGTAAACAGCGCAGGCACGTGAAACCACGTGTTTTACGTGTAGGGCCTTTATTAGGTTTCAAAAGTCCATATTACAGCGTTTAGAGGCCTGTTAGCGTAGTTCACGGTGTTATAAAGACATGACGCTATGGAAAACGATTTGGGACATCGTAATCCATTGAGAGTGGAAGAATTAGACCAATGGTAGCCTGCGCAGGCACGTGGAACCACGTGAATTAAGTGTAAGGCCCTTACTAGGTGTCAAAAGGCCATATTTCGGCCTTTAGAGGCCTATAAGCGTAGTTAACGATCTTATAAAGCCATGGCGCAATGAAAACGACTTGGGAAGTCGTAGTCCATTGACAGTAGAAGGATTAGACCAATGGTAAACAGCACAGGCACGTGGAACCTGTGATTTACGTGTAAGGCCTTTATTTGGCGCCAAAAGGCCATATTACGGCCTTTAGAGGCCTGTTAGCGTAGTTGACTGTGTTTTAATGACATGACGCAATGGAAAACGATTTGGGAAGTCGTATTCCATTGAGAGTGAAAGGATTAGGCCAATGGTAACCTGCGCAGGCATGAGGAGCGACGTGATTTTTTAACGCCTTTATTAGGTGTCAAAAGACTATATTACGGCCTTTAGAGGCCTATAATCGTAGTTGAAGGTGTTATAAAGCCACGGCGCAATGGAAAACGACTTGGGAAGTCGTAGTCCATTACAGCGTTTGGACGCCTGTGCACGTAGTTGACTGTGTTTTAAAGACATGGCGTAATGGAAAATAACTTGGTACGTCGTAGTCTATTGAGAGTGGAAGGATTAGAGCAATGGTAACCTGCGCAGGCACGTGGAACCACGTGATTTACGTACAAGGCTTTTATTAAGCATCAAAAGGCCATATTACAGCGTTTAGATGCTTGTGAGCGTAATTGACTGCGTTTTAAAGACATGACGCAATGAAAAACGATTTGGGAAGTCGTAGTCCATTGAGAGTGGAAAGATTCGGCCAATGGTAACCTGCGCAGGCACGAGGAACCACGTGATATTTCTTAAGGCCTTTATTAGGCGTAAAAAGGCTATTTTACGGCCTTTAGAAGCCTGAACGCGTAGTTGACGGTGTTATAAGGCTATCGCTCAATGGAAAACGACTTGGAAAGTCGTAGTCAATTAAGAGTGGAAGGGTTAGACCAATGGTAAACAGCGCAGGCACGTGGAACCACGTGATTTACGTGTAAGGCATTTTTTAGGCATCAAAAGGCCAAATTACAGTCTTTACAGGCCTGTACACGTAGTTGACGTTGTTATAAAGCCATGGCGCAATGGAAAACAACTTGGGACGTCGTAGTCCATTGAGAGTGGAAGGATTAGAACCATGGTAAACAAGCCAGGTACGTGGAACTACGTGTTTCACATGTAAGTCCTTTATCAGGCATCAAAAGGCCATATTACAGTCTTTACAGGCCTGTGCGCGTAGTTGACGGTGTTATAAGGCTATCGCGCAATGGGAAACGCCTTGGGACGTCGTAGTCCATTGAGAGCGGAAGGATTAGACCAATGGTAACCGTTGCAGGCACGTGGAACTACGTGATTTAAGTGTAAGGCTTTTACTAGGCATCAAAACACCATATTACAGTCTTTAGAGGCCTGTACACGTAGTTAACGTTGTTATAAAGCCGTAGCGCAATGGAAAACGACTTGGGACGTCGTAGTCTATTAAGAGTGGAAGGTTTAGAACAATGGTAACCTGCGTAGGCACGTGAAACCACGTGTTTTAAGTGTAAGGCCCTTACTAGGTGTCAAAAAGCCATATTACGGCCTTTAGAGGCCTTTAAGCGTAGTTGACGGTGTAATAAAGCCATGGCGAATTGGAAAACGACTTGAGAAGTCGTAGTCCATTGAGAGTGGAAGGATTAGAACAATGGTGGCCGGCGCCGGCACGTGGAACCACGTGATTTACGTACAAGCCTTTTATTAAGCATCAAAAGGCCATATTACAGCGTTTAAAGGCCTGTGCGCGTAGTTGACTGTGTTTTAATGACATGACGCAATGGAGAGCGACTTGGGACGTCGTATTCTATTGAGAGTTAAAGGACTAGACCAATGGTAACCTGCGCAGGCACGAGGAACCACGTGATTTTTTAAGGCTTTTATTAGGCGTGAAAAGGCCATAATTCGGCCTTTAGAGGCCTGTTAGCGTAGTTGACGGTGTTATAAAGCCATGGCGCAATGAAAAACGTCTTTGGAAGTCGTAATCCATTAAGAGTGGAAGGATTAGACCTATGGTAAACAGCGCAGGCACGTGAAACCACGTGTTTTACGTGTAGGGCCTTTATTAGGTTTCAAAAGTCCATATTACAGCGTTTAGAGGCCTGTTAGCGTAGTTCACGGTGTTATAAAGACATGACGCTATGGAAAACGATTTGGGACATCGTAATCCATTGAGAGTGGAAGAATTAGACCAATGGTAGCCTGCGCAGGCACGTGGAACCACGTGAATTAAGTGTAAGGCCCTTACTAGGTGTCAAAAGGCCATATTTCGGCCTTTAGAGGCCTATAAGCGTAGTTAACGATCTTATAAAGCCATGGCGCAATGGAAACGACTTGGGAAGTCGTAGTCCATTGACAGTAGAAGGATTAGACCAATGGTAAACAGCACAGGCACGTGGAACCTGTGATTTACGTGTAAGGCCTTTATTTGGCGCCAAAAGGCCATATTACGGCCTTTAGAGGCCTGTTAGCGTAGTTGACTGTGTTTTAATGACATGACGCAATGGAAAACGATTTGGGAAGTCGTATTCCATTGAGAGTGAAAGGATTAGGCCAATGGTAACCTGCGCAGGCATGAGGAGCGACGTGATTTTTTAACGCCTTTATTAGGTGTCAAAAGACCATATTACGGCCTTTAGAGGCCTATAATCGTAGTTGAAGGTGTTATAAAGCCACGGCGCAATGGAAAACGACTTGGGAAGTCGTAGTCCATTACAGCGTTTGGACGCCTGTGCACGTAGTTGACTGTGTTTTAAAGACATGGCGTAATGGAAAATAACTTGGTACGTCGTAGTCTATTGAGAGTGGAAGGATTAGACCAATGGTAACCTGCGCAGGCACGTGGAACCACGTGATTTACGTACAAGGCTTTTATTAAGCATCAAAAGGCCATATTACAGCGTTTAGATGCTTGTGAGCGTAATTGACTGCGTTTTAAAGACATGACGCAATGAAAAACTATTTGGGAAGTCGTAGTCCATTGAGAGTGGAAAGATTCGGCCAATGGTAACCTGCGCAGGCACGAGGAACCACGTGATATTTCTTAAGGCCTTTATTAGGCGTAAAAAGGCTATTTTACGGCCTTTAGAAGCCTGAACGCGTAGTTGACGGTGTTATAAGGCTATCGCTCAATGGAAAACGACTTGGAAAGTCGTAGTCAATTAAGAGTGGAAGGGTTAGACCAATGGTAAACAGCGCAGGCACGTGGAACCAGGTGTTTTACGTGTAAGGCCTTTATTAGGCATCAAAAGTTCATATTACAGTCTTTACAGGCCTGTGCGCGTAGTTGACTGTGTTTTAATGACATGACGCAATGGAAAACGATTTGGGAAGTCGTATTCCATTGAGAGTGAAAGGATTAGGCCAATGGTAACCTGCGCAGGCATGAGGAGCCACGTGATTTTTTTAACGCCTTTATTAGGTGTCAAAAGACCATATTACGGCCTTTAGAGGCCTATAATCGTAGTTGAAGGTGTTATAAAGCCACGGCGCAATGGAAAACGACTTGGGAAGTCGTAGTCCATTACAGCGTTTAGACGCCTGTGCACGTAGTTGACTGTGTTTTAAAGACATGGCGTAATGGAAAATAACTTGGTACATCGTAGTCTATTGAGAGTGGAAGGATTAGACCAATGGTAACCTGCGCAGGCACGTGGAACCACGTGATTTACGTACAAGGCTTTTATTAAGCATCAAAAGGCCATATTACAGCGTTTAGATGCCTGTGAGCGTAATTGACTGCGTTTTAAAGACATGACGCAATGAAAAACGATTTGGGAAGTCGTAGTCCATTGAGAGTGGAAAGATTCGGCCAATGGTAACCTGCGCAGGAACGAGGAACCACGTGATATTTCTTAAGGCCTTTATTAGGCGTAAAAAGGCTATTTTACGGCCTTTAGAAGCCTGAACGCGTAGTTGACGGTGTTATAAGGCTATCGCTCAATGGAAAACGACTTGGAAAGTCGTAGTCAATTAAGAGTGGAAGGGTTAGACCAATGGTAAACAGCGCAGGCACGTGGAACCAGGTGTTTTACGTGTAAGGCCTTTATTAGGCATCAAAAGTTCATATTACAGTCTTTACAGGCCTGTGCGCGTAGTTGACTGTGTTTTAATGACATGACGCAATGGAAAACGATTTGGGAAGTCGTATTCCATTGAGAGTGAAAGGATTAGGCCAATGGAAACCTGCGCAGGCATGAGGAGCCACATGATTTTTTGAACGCCTTTATTAGGTGTCAAAAGACCATATTACGGCCTTTAGAGGCCTATAATCGTAGTTGAAGGTGTTATAAAGCCACGGCGCAATGGAAAACGACTTGGGAAGTCGTAGTCCATTACAGCGTTTAGACGCCTGTGCACGTAGTTGACTGTGTTTTAAAGACATGGCGTAATGGAAAATAACTTGGTACATCGTAGTCTATTGAGAGTGGAAGGATTAGACCAATGGTAACCTGCGCAGGCACGTGGAACCACGTGATTTACGTACATAGCTTTTATTAAGCATCAAAAGGCCATATTACAGCGTTTAGAGGCCTGTGACCGTAGTTGACTGCGTTTTAAAGACATGACGCAATGAAATAGGATTTGGGACGTGGTAATCCATTGAAAGTGGAAGAATTAGACCAATGGTAGCCTGCGCAGGCACGTGGAAACACGTGATTTACGTGTAAGGCATTTATTAGGCATCAAAAGGCCATATTACAGTCTTTACAGGCCTGTGCGCGTAGTTGACGGTGTTATAAGGCTATCGCTCAATGGGAAATGCCTTGGGACATCGTAGTACATTAAGAGCGGAAGGATTAGAACAATGGTAACATGCGCAGGCACGTGGAACCACGTGATTTAAGTGTAAGGCCTTTATTTGGCGTCAAAAGGCCATATTACGGTCTTTAGAGGCCTGTTAGCGCAGTTGACGGTGTTTTAAAGCCATGGCGCAATAGAAAACGACTTGGGAAGTCGTATTCCATTGACAGTGGAAGGATTAGACCACTGGTAAACAGCGCAGGCACGTGGAACCTGTGACTTACGTGTAAGGCCTTTATTAGGCATCAAAAGGCCATATTACAGTCTTTACAGGCCTGTGCGCGTAGTTGACTGTGTTTTAATGACATGACGCAATGGAAAACAATTTGGGAAGTAGTCCATTGAGAGTGCAAGGTTTAAGCCAATGGTAACCTGCGCAGGCACGAGGAACCACGTGATTTTTTAAAGGCTTTTAATGGGCGACAAAAAGGCCATTATACGGCCTTTAGAGGCCTATAAGCGTAGTTGACGGTGTTATAAAGCCATGGCGCAATGGAAAACAACTTGGGAAGTCGTAGTCCATTGAGAGTGGAAGGATTAGACCAATGGTAAACAAGCCAGGCACGTGGAAGCACGTGTTTCACATGTAAGTCCTTTATTAGGCATCAAAAGGCCATATTACGGCCTTTAGAGGCCTATAAGCGTAGTTGACGGTGTTATAAAGCCATGGCGCACTGGAAAACGACTTGGGAAGTCGTAGTCCATTGACAGTAGAAGGATTAGACCAATGGTAAACAAGCCAGGCACGTGGAACCTGTGATTTACGTGTAAGGCCTTTATTTGGCGCCAAAAGGCCATATTACGGCCTTTAGAGGCCTGTTAGCGTAGTGGACGGTGTTATAAAGCCATGGCGCAATGGAAAACGTCTTGGGAAGTCGTAGTCTTTTAAGAGTGGAAGGATTAGACCAATGGTGAACAGGGCCGGCACGTGGAACCACGTGTGTTACGTGTAAGGCCTTTATTAGGCATCAAAAGTCCATATTACAGCGTTTAGATGCCTGTGAGCGTAGTTGACTGCGTTTTAAAGACATGACGCAATGAAAAACGATTTGGGAAGTCGTAGTCCATTGAGAGTGGAAGGATTCGGCCAATGGTAACCTGCGCAGGCACGAGGAACCACGTGATATTTCTTAAGGCCTTTATTAGGCGTAAAAAGGCCATTTTACGGTATTTAGAAGCCTGAACGCGTAGTTGACGGTGTTATAAGGCTGTCGCTCAATGGGAAAAGCCTTGGGACATCGTAGTCCATTAAGAGCGGAAGGATTAGAACAATGGTAACCTGCGCAGGCACGTGGAACCACGTGATTTAAGTGTAAGGCCTTTATTAGGCGTAAAAAGGCCATTTTACGGCCTTTAGAAGCCTGAACGCGTAGTTGACGGTGTTATAAGGTTATCGCTCATTGGGAAACGCCTTGGGAAGTCGTAGTCCATTGACAGTGGAAGGATTAGACCAATGGTAAACAGCACAGGCAGATGGAACCTGTGATTTACGTGTAAGGCCTTTATTTGGCGCCAAAAGGCCATATTACAGCCTTTAGAGGCCTGTTACGTAGTTGACGGTGTTATAAAGCCACGGCGCAATGGAAAACGTCTTGGGAAGTCGTAGTCTTTTAAGAGTGGAAGGATTAGACCAATGGTGAACAGCGCCGGCACGTGGAACAACGTGAATTACGTACAACGCTTTTATTAAGCATCAAAAGGCCATACTACAGCGTTTAGAGGCCTGTGTGCGTAGTTGACTGTGTTTTAATGACATGACGCAATGGAGAGCGACTTGGGACGTCGTATTCTTTTGAGAGTTGAAGGACTAGACCAATGGTAACCTGCGCAGGCACTAGGAACCACGTGATTTTTTAAGGCTTTTATTGGGCGTAAAAAGGGCATAATACGGCATTTAGAGGCCTGTTAGCGTAGTTGACGGTGTTATAAAGCCATGGCGCAATGGAAAACGTCTTTGGAATTCGTAATCCATTAAGAGTGGAAGGATTAGACCTATGGTAAACAGCGCAGGCACGTGAAACCACGTGTTTCACATGTAAGTCCTTTATTAGGCATCAAAAGGCCATATTACAGTCTTGGGACGTCGTAGTCCTAATAAGAGTGGAAGGTTTAGAACAATGGTAACCTGCGTAGGCACGTGAAACCACGTGTTTTAAGTGTAAGGCCCTTACTAGGTGTCAAAAAGCCATATTACGGCCTTTAGAGGCCTATAAGCGTAGTTGACGGTGTAATAAAGCCATGACACAATGGAAAACGCCTTGGGACGTCGTAGTCCATTGAGAGCGGAAGGATTAGAGCAATGGTAACCTGCGCAGGCACGTGGAACCACGTGATTTAAGTGTGAAGGTTTTACTAGGTGTCAAAAGGCCATATTTCGGCCTTTAGAGGCCTATAAGCGTAGTTAACGATCTTATAAAGCCATGGCGCAATGGAAAACGACTGTGGAAGTCGTAGTCGATTGACAGTAGAAGAATTAGACCAATGGTAAACAGCACAGGCACGTGGAACCTGTGATTTACGTGTAAGGCCTTTATTTGGCGCCAAAAGGCCATATTACGGTCTTTAGAGGCCTGTTAGCGTAGTTGACGGTGTTATCAAGCCATGGCGCAATGGAAAACGTCTTGGGAAGTCGTAGACTTTTAAGTGTGGAAGGATTAGACCAATGATGAACAGCGTCGGCACGTGGAACCACGTGTGTTACGTGTAAGGCCTTTATTAGGCATCAAAAGTCCATATTACAGCGTTTAGATGCCTGTGAGCGTAATTGACTGCGTTTTAAAGACATGACGCAATGAAAAACGATTTGGGAAGTCGTAGTCCATTGAGAGTGGAAAGATTCGGCCAATGGTAACCTGCGCAGGCACGAGGAACCACGTGACATTTCTTAAGGCCTTTATTAGGCGTAAAAAGGCTATTTTACGGCCTTTAGAAGCCTGAACGCGTAGTTGACGGTGTTATAAGGCTATCGCTCAATGGGAAATGCCTTGGGACATCGTAGTACATTAAGAGCGGAAGGATTAGAACAATGGTAACCTGTGCAGGCACGTGGAACCACGTGATTTAAGTGTAAGGCATTTATTTGGCGTCAAAAGGCCATATTACGGTCTTTAGAGGCTTGTTAGCGCAGTTGACGGTGTTTTAAAGCCATGGCGCAATAGAAAACGACTTGGGAAGTCGTATTCCATTGACAGTGGAAGGATTAGACCACTGGTAAACAGCGCAGGCACGTGGAACCTGTGACTTACGTGTAAGGCCTTTATTAGGCATCAAAAGGCCATATTACAGTCTTTACAGGACTGTGCGCGTAGTTGACTCTGTTTTAACGACATGACGCAATGGAAAACAATTTGGGAAGTCGTAGTCCATTGAGAGTGCAAGGTTTAAGCCAATGGTAACCTGCACAGGCACGAGGAACCACGTGATTTTTTTAAGGCCTTTATTGCGCGTAAAAAGGCCATATTACGGCCTTTAGTGGCCTATAAGCGTAGTTGACTGCGTTTTAAAGACATGACGCAATGGAATACGATTTGGGACGTCGTAATCCATTGAGAGTGGAAGAATTAGACCAATGGTAACCTGTGCAGGCATGAGGAGCCACGTGATTTTTTTAACTCCTTTATTAGGTGTCAAAAGACCATATTACGGCCTTTAGAGGCCTATAATCGTAGTTGAAGGTGTTATAAAGCCACGGCGCAATGGAAAACGACTTGGGAAGTCGTAGTCCATTACAGCGTTTAGACGCCTGTGCACGTAGTTGACTGTGTTTTAAAGACATGGCGTAATGGAAAATAACTTGGTACGTCGTAGTCTATTGAGAGTGGAAGGATTAGACCAATGGTAACCTGCGCAGGCACGTGGAAACACGTGATTTACGTGTAAGGCATTTATTAGGCATCAAAGGGCCATATTACAGTCTTTACAGGCCTGTGCGCGTAGTTGACGGTGTTATAAGGCTATTGCGCAATGGGAAACGCCTTGGGACGTCGAAGTCCATTGAGAGCGGAAGGATTAGAGCAATGGTAACCCTTGCAGGCACGTGGAACTACGTGATTTAAGTGTAAGGCTTTTACTAGGCATCAAAACACCATATTACAGTCTTTAGAGGCCTGTACACGTAGTTGACGTTGTTATAAAGACATGACGCAATGAAAAACGATTTGGGAAGTCGTAGTCCATTGAGAGTGGAAGGATTCGGCCAATGGTAACCTGCGCAGGCACGAGGAACCACGTGATATTTCTTAAGGCCTTTATTTGGCGTAAAAAGGCTATTTCACGGGCTTTAGAAGCCTGAACGCGTAGTTGACGGTGTTATAAGGCTATCGCTCAATGGGAAATGCCTTGGGACATCGTAGTACATTAAGAGTGGAAGGATTAGAACAATGGTAACCTGCGCAGGCACGTGGAACCACGTGATTTAAGTGTAAGGCCTTTATTTGGCGTCAAAAGGCCATATTACGGTCTTTAGAGGCCTGTTAGCGCAGTTGACGGTGTTTTAAAGCCATGGCACAATAGAAAACGACTTGGGAAGTCGTATTCCATTGACAGTGGAAGGATTAGACCACTGGTAAACAGCGCAGGCACGTGGAACCTGTGACTTACGTGTAAGGCCTTTATTAGGCATCAAAAGGCCATATTACAGTCTTTACAGGCCTGTGCGCGTAGTTGACTGTGTTTTAATGACATGACGCAATGGAAAACAATTTGGGAAGTAGTCCATTGAGAGTGCAAGGTTTAAGCCAATGGTAACCTGCGCAGGCACGAGGAACCACGTGATTTTTTTAAGGCCTTTATTGCGCGCAAAAAGGCCATATTACGGCCTTTAGTGGCCTATAAGTGTAGTTGACTGCGTTTTAAAGACATGACGCAATGGAATACGATTTGGGACGTCGTAATCCATTGAGAGTGGAAGAATTAGACCAATGGTAGCCTGCGCAGGCACGTGGATCCACGTGATTTACGTGTAAGGCCTTTATTAGGCATCAAAATTCCATATTACAGCGTTTAGATACCTGTGAGCGTAATTGACTGCGTTTTAAAGACATGACGCAATGAAAAACGATTTGGGAAGTCGTAGTCCATTGAGAGTGGAAGGAGTCGGCCAATGGTAACCTGCGCAGGCACGAGGAACCACGTGATATTTCTTAAGGCCTTTATTAGGCGTAAAAAGGCTATTTTACGGCCTTTAGAAGCCTGAACGCGTAGTTGACGGTGTTATAAGGCTATCGCTCAATGGGAAATGCCTTGGGACATCGTAGTACATTAAGAGCGGAAGGATTAGAACAATGGTAACCTGCGCAGGAACGTGGAACCACGTGATTTAAGTGTAAGGCATTTATTTGGCGTCAAAAAGGCCATATTACGGTCTTTAGAGGCCTGTTAGCGCAGTTGACGGTGTTTTAAAGCCATGGCGCAATAGAAAACGACTTGGGAAGTCGTATTCCATTGACAGTGGAAGGATTAGACCACTGGTAAACAGCGCAGGCACGTGGAACCTGTGACTTACGTGTAAGGCCTTTATTAGGCATCAAAAGGCCATATTACAGTCTTTACAGGACTGTGCGCGTAGTTGACTCTGTTTTAATGACATGACGCAATGGAAAACAATTTGGTAAGTCGTAGTCCATTGAGAGTGCAAGGTTTAAGCCAATGGTAACCTGCGCAGGCACGAGGAACCACGTGATTTTTTTAAGGCCTTTATTGCGCGTAAAAAGGCCATAATACGGCCTTTAGTGGCCTATAGGCGTAGTTGACTGCGTTTTAAAGACATGACGCAATGGAATACGATTTGGGACGTCGTAATCCATTGAGAGTGGAAGAATTAGACCAATGGTAGCTTGCACAGGCACGTGGATCCACGTGATTTACGTGTAAGACCTTTATTAAGCATCAAAAGGCCATATTACAGCGTTTAGAGGCCTGTGCGCGTAGTTGACTGTGTTTTAATGACATGACGCAATGGTGAACGACTTGGGACGTCGTAGTCTATTGAGAGTTGAAGGACTAGACCAATGGTAACCTGCGCAGGAACGAGGACCACGTGATTTTTTTAAGGCTTTTATTGGGCGACAAAAAGGCCATTATACGGCCTTTAGAGGCCTATAAGCGTAGTTGACGGTGTTATAAAGCCATGGCGCAATGGAAAACGTCTTCGGAAGTCGTAGTCCATTAAGAGTGGAAGGATTACACCAATGGTAAACAGCGCAGGCACGTGGAACCAGGTGTTTTACGTGTTAGGCCTTTACTAGGCGTCAAAAGGCCATATTACAGCCTTTCGAGACCTGTAAGAGTAGTTGACGTTGTTAGAAAGCCATAGCGCAATGGGAAACGACTTAGGAAGCCGTAGTCCATTGAGAGCGGAAGGATTAGACCAATGGTAAACAGCGCAGGCACGTGGAACCTGTGACTTACGTGTAAAGCCTTTATTATGCATCAAAGGGCCTTATTACAGTGTTTAGAGGCCTGTGCGCGTAGTCAACTGTGTTTTAAAGACATGGCGTAATGGAAAACGACTTGGTAAGTCGTAGTCTATTGATGGTGGAAGGACCAATGGTAACCAGAGGAGGCTCGTGGAACCACGTGATTTAAGTGTAAGGCCGTTACTAGCTGTCAAAAGGCCATATTCCAGTCTTTAGAGGTCTGTGCGCGTAGTTGACGGTGTTATAAAGCCATGGCGCAATGGAAAACGACTTGGGTAGTTGTAGTTCATTGAGAGTGGAAGGATTAGACTAATGGTAAACAGCGCAGGCACGTGGAACCACGTGATTTACGTGTAAGGCTTTCATTAGGCATCAAAAGGCCATATTACAGTCTTTACAGGCCTGTGCGCGTAGTTGACTGTGTTTTAATGACATGACGCAATGGAAAACGCCTTAGGACGTCGTAGTCCATTGAGAGCGGAAGGATTAGGCCAATGGTAACCTGCGCAGGCACGAGGAAGCACGTGATTTTTTTAAGACCTTCATTAGGCGTAAAAAGGCCAAAATACGGCCTTTAGAGGTCTGTGCGCGTAGTTGACTGTGTATTAATGACATGACGCAATGGAAAACGCCTTGGGACGTCGTATTCCCTTGAGAGCGGAAGGATTAGACCAATGGTAACCTGTGTAGGCACGTGGAACCACGTGATTTAAGTGTCAGGCCCTTACTAGGTGTCAAAAGGCCATATCACAGCGTTTAGAGGCCTGTGACCGTAGTTGACGGTGCTATAAGGCTATCGCGCAATAGGAAACGCCTTGGGACGTCGTAGTCCATTGAGAGAGGAAGGATTAGACTAATGGTAACACTCGCAGGCACGTGGAACTACGTGATTTATGTGTAAGGCCTTTATTTGGCGCCAAGAAGCCATAATACGGCCTTTAGAGGCCTGTTAGCGGAGTTGACGGTGTCATAAAGCCATGGCGCAATGGAAAACGACTTGGGAAGTCGTAGTCCATTGACAGTGGAAGGATTAGACCAATGGTAAACAGCACAGGCACGTGGAACCTGTGATTTACGTCTAAGGCCTTCATTTGTCGCCAAAAGGCCATATTACGGCCTTTAGAGGCCTGTTAGCGTAGTTGACTGTGTTTTAAAGACATGGCGTAATGGAAAACGACTTGGGACGTCGTAATCCATTGAGAGTGGAAGAATTATACCAATGGTAGCCTGCGCAGGCACGTGGAACGTCGTGATTTACGTTTAAGGCTTTTATTAGGCATCAAAAGGCCATATTACAGTGTTTAGAGGCCTGTGCGCGTAGTTGACTGTGTTCTAATGACATGACGCAATGGAAAACGCCTTAGGACGTCGTAGTTCATTGAGGGCGGAAGGATTTGACCAATGGTAACCCTCGCAGGCACGTGGAACCACGTGATTTAAGTGTGAGGCTTTTAATAGGCATCAAAACACCATATTACAGTCTTTACAAGCCTGTGCGCGTAGTTCACTGTGTTTTAATGACATGGCGCAATGGAAACGACTGGAAAAGTCGTAGTCCATTGAGAGTGGAAGGATTAGACCAATGGTGGCTAGTGCAGGCACGTGGAACCAGGTGATTCACGTACAAGGCTTTTATTAGGCACCAAAAGGCCATATTACAGTCTTTACAAGCCTGTGCGCGTAGTTCACTGTGTTTTAATGACATGACGCAATGGAAAACGACTTGAAAAGTCGTAGTCCATTGAGAGTGGAAGGATTAGACCAATGGTGGCCAGTGCAGGCACGTGGAACCAGGTGATTTACGTATAAGGCTTTTATTAGGCACCAAAAGGCCATATTACAGTCTTTACAAGCCTGTGCGCGTAGTTCACTGTGTTTTAATGACATGACGCAATGGAAAACGCCTTGGAACGTCGTAGTCCATTGAGAGCGGAAGGATTAGACCAATGGTAAACAGCGCAGGCACGTGGAACCACGTGTGTTACGTGTAAGGCTTTTATTAGGCATCAAAAGTCCATATTGCAGCGTTTAAAGCCCTGTGACCGTAGTTGACTGCGTTTTAAAGACATGACGCAATGGAAAACGATTTGGGAAGTCGTAGTCCGTTGAGGGTGGAAGGATTAGGCCAATGGTAACCTGCACGGGCACGAGGAACCACGTCATTTATGTGTAAGGCTTTTACTAGGCATCAAAACACCATACTACAGTCTTTAGAGGCCTGTACACGTAGTTGACGTTGTTATAAAGCTATTTCGCAATGGAAAACGACTTGGGACGTCGTAGTCTATTAAGAGTGGAAGGATTAGAACAATGGTAAACAGCGCAGGCACGTGGAACCACGTGGGTTACGTGTAAGGCCTTTATTAAGTATCAAAAGTCCATATTACAGCGTTTAGATGCCTGTGACCGTAGTTGACTGCGTTTTAAAGACATGACGCAATGAAAAACGATTTGGGAAGTTGTAGTCCATTGAGAGTGGAAGGATTCGGCCAATGGTAACCTGCGCAGGCACGAGGAACCACGTGATATTTCTTAAGGCCTTTATTAGGCGTAAAAAGGCCATTTTACGGCCTTTAGAAGCCTGAACGCGTACTTGGGAAACGCCTTGGGACATCGTAGTCCATTAAGAGTGGAAAGATTAGACCAATGGTAACCTGCGCAGGCACGTAGAACCACATGATTTACGTACAAGGCTTTTATTAAGCATCAGAAGGCCATATTACAGTCTTTACAGGCCTGTGCGCGGAGTTGACTGTGTTTTAATGACATGACGCAATGGAAAACAATTTAGGAAATCGTAGTCCATTGAGAGTGCAAGGTTTAAGCCAATGGTAACCTGCGCAGGCACGAGGAACCACGTGATTTTTTTATGGCCTTTATTGGGCGTAAAAAGGCCATATTACGGCCTTTAGAGGCCTATAAGCGTAGTTGACTGCGTTTTAAAGACATGACGCAATGGAATACGATTTGGGACGTCGTAATCCATTGAGAGTGGAAGAATTAGACCAATGGTAGCCTGCGCAGGCACGTGGAACCACGTGATTTACGTGTAAGACCTTTATTAGGCATCAAAAGGCCATATTACAGAGTTTAGAGGCCTGTGTGCGTAGTTGACTGTGTTTTAAAGACATGGCGTAATGGAAAATGACTTGGTACGTCGTAGTGTATTGAGAGTGGAAGGATTAGACCAATGGTAACCTGCGCAGGCACGTGGAACCACGTGATTTACGTACAAGGCTTTTATTAAGCATCAAAAGGCCATATTACAGCGTTTAGAGGCCTGTGCGCGTAGTTGACTGTGTTTTAATGGCATGACGCAATGGAGAACGACTTGGGACGTCGTAGTCTATTGAGAGTTGAAGGACTAGACCAATGGTAACCTGCGCAGGCACGATGAACCACGTGATTTTTTTTAAGGGTTTTATTGGGCGACAAAAAGGCCATATTACGGCCTTTAGAGGCCTATAAGCGTAGTTGACGTTGTTATAAAGCCATGGCGCAATGGAAAACGTCTTGGGAAGTCGTAGTTCATTAAGAGTGGAAGGATTAGACCAATGGTAACACTCGCAGGCACGTGGAACTACGTGATTTATGTGTAAGGCCTTTATTTGGCGCCAAGAAGCCATATTACGGCCTTTAGAGGCCTGTTAGTGTAGTTGACGGCGTCATAAAGCCATGGCGCAATGGAAAACGACTTGGGAAGTCGTAGTCCATTGACAGTGGAAGGATTAGACCGATGGTAAACAGCACAGGCACGTGGAACCTGTGATTTACGTCTAAGGCCTTTATTGGTCGCCAAAAAGCCATATTACGGCCTTTAGAGGCCTGTTAGCGTAGTTCACGGTGTTATAAAGCCATGGCGCAATGGAAAACGTCTTGGGACGTCGTAATCCATTGAGAGTGGAAGAATTATACCAATGGTAGCCTGCGCAGGCACGTGGAACGTCGTGATTTACGTTTAAGGCTTTTATTAGGCATCAAAAGGCCATATTACAGTGTTTAGAGGCCTGTGCGCGTAGTTGACTGTGTTCTAATGACATGACGCAATGGAAAACGCCTTAGGACGTCGTAGTCCATTGAGGGCGGAAGGATTTGACCAATGGTAACCCTCGCAGGCACGTGGAACCACGTGATTTAAGTGTCAGGCCCTTACTAGGTGTCAAAAGGCCATATCACAGCGTTTAGAGGCCTGTGACCGTAGTTGACGGTGCTATAAGGCTATCGCGCAATAGGAAACGCCTTGGGACGTCGTAGTCCATTGAGAGAGGAAGGATTAGACCAATGGTAACACTCGCAGGCACGTGGAACTACGTGATTTATGTGTAAGGCCTTTATATGGCGCCAAGAAGCCATATTACGGCCTTTAGAGGCCTGTTAGCGTAGTTGACGGTGTCATAAAGCCATGGCGCAATGGAAAACGACTTGGAAAGTCGTAGTCCATTGACAGTTGATGGATTAGACCAATGGTAAACAGCACAGGCACGTGGAACCTGTGATTTACGTCTAAGGCCTTTATTTGTCGCCAAAAGGCCATATTACGGCCTTTAGAGGCCTGTTAGCGTAGTTGACGGTGTCATAAAGCCATGGCGCAATGGAAAACGTCTTGGGCAGTCGTAGTCTTTTAAGAGTGGAAGGATTAGACCAATGGTGAACAGCGCCGGCACGTGGAACCACGTGTGTTACGTGTAAGGCCTTTATTAGGCATCAAAAGTCTATATTACAGCGATTAGATGCCTGTGAGCGTAGTTGACTGTGTTTTAAAGACATGACGCAATGAAAAACGATTTGGGAAGTCGTAGTCCATTGAGAGTGGAAGGATTCGGCCAATGGTAACCTGCGCAGGCACAAGGAACCACGTGATATTTCTTAAGGCCTTTATTAGGCGTAAAAAGGCCATTTTACGGCCTTCAGAAGCCTGAACGCGTAATTGACGGTGTTATAAGGCTATCGCTCAATGGGAAACGCCTTGGGACATCGTAGTCCATTGAGAGCGGAAGGATTAGAACAATGGTAGCCTGCGCAGGCACGTGGAACTACGTGATTTACGTGCAAGGCTTTTATTAGGCATCAAAAGGCCATATTACAACGTTTAGAGGACTGTGCGAGTAGTTGACTGTGTTTTAAAGACATGGCGTAATGGAAAATGACTTGGTGCGTCGTAGTCTATTGAGAGTGGAAGGATTAGGCTAATAGTGACCTGCGCAGGTACGAGGAACAACGTGAATTTCTTAACGCCATTATTAGGCATAAAAAGGCCATACTTCGGCCTTTAGAGGTCTGTACACGTAGTTGACGTTGTTATAAAGCCATGGCGCAATGGAAAGGGACTTGGAACGTCGTAGTCTATTAAGACTAGAAGGATTAGAGCAATGGTAACCTGCGCAGTCACGTGGAACCACGTGATTTAAGTGTAAGGCCCTTACTAGGCGTCAAAAGGCCATATTACAGCCTTTCGAGGCCTATAAGCGTAGTTGACGTTGTTAGAAAGCCATAGCGCAATGGAAAACGACTTAGGAAGTCGTAGTCCATTGAGAGTGAAAGGATTAGACCAATGGTAAACAGCGCAGGCACGTGGAACCTGTGACTTACGTGTAGAGCCTTTATTATGCATCAAAAGGCCATATTACAGCGTTTAGAGGCCTGTGCGCGTAGTTGACTGTGTTTTAAAGACATGGCGTAATGGAAAACGACTTGGGACGTCGTAATCCATTGAGAGTGGAAGAATTAGACCAATGGTAGCCTGCGCAGGCACGTGGAACCACGTGATTTACGTGTAAGGCTTTGATTAGGCATCAAAAGGCCATATTACAGTGTTTAGAGGCCTGTGCGCGTAGTTGACTGTGTTCTAATGACATGACGCATTGGAAAACGCCTTAGGACGTCGTAGTCCATTGAGGGCGGAAGGTTTTGACCAATGGTAACCCTCGCAGGCACGTGGAACCACGTGATTTAAGTGTGAGGCTTTTAATAGGCATCAAAACACCATATTACAGTCTTTAGAGGCCTGTACACGTAGTTGACTGTGTTTTATTGACATGACGCAATGGAAAACGATTTGGGAAGTCGTAGTCCATTGAGAGTGGAAGGATTAGACCAATGATAAACAGCGCAGGCACGTGGAACCATGTGCTTTACGTGTAAGGCCTTTATTAGGCATCAAAAGGCCATATTACAGTGTTTAGAGGCCTGTGACCGTAGTTGACTGCGTTTTAAAGACATGGCGCAATGGAAACGACTGGAAAAGTCGTAGTCCATTGAGAGTGGAAGGATTAGACCAATGGTGGCTAGTGTAGGCACGTGGAACCAGGTGATTTACGTATAAGGCTTTTATTAGGCACCAAAAGGCCATATTACAGTCTTTACAAGCCTGTGCGCGTAGTTCACTGTGTTTTAATGACATGACGCAATGGAAAACGACTTGAAAAGTCGTAGTCCATTGAGAGTGGAAGGATTAGACCAATGGTGGCCAGTGCAGGCACGTGGAACCAGGTGATTTACGTATAAGGCTTTTATTAGGCACCAAAAGGCCATATTACAGTCTTTACAAGCCTGTGCGCGTAGTTCACTGTGTTTTAATGACATGACGCAATGGAAAACGCCTTGGAATGTCGTAGTCCATTGAGAGCGGAAGGATTAGACCAATGGTAAACAGCGCAGGCACGTGGAACCACGTGTGTTACGTGTAAGGCCTTTATTAGGCATCAAAAGTCCATATTGCAGCGTTTAAAGCACTGTGACCGTAGTTGACTGCGTTTTAAAGACATGACGCAATGGAAAACGATTTGGGAAGTCGTAGTCCGTTGAGAGTGGAAGGATTAGGCCAATGGTAACCTGCGCAGGCACGAGGAACCACGTCATTTATGTGTAAGTCTTTTACTAGGCATCAAAACACCATACTACAGTCTTTAGAGGCCTGTACACGTAGTTGACGTTGTTATAAAGCTATGTCGCAATGGAAAACGACTTGGGACGTCGTAGTCTATTAAGAGTGGAAGGATTAGAACAATGGTAACCTGCGCAGGCACGTAGAACCACATGATTTACGTACAAGGCTTTTATTAAGCATCAGAAGGCCATATTACAGTCTTTACAGGCCTGTGCGCGTAGTTGACTGTGTTTTAATGACATGACGCAATGGAAAACAATTTGGGAAATCGTAGTCCATTGAGAGTGCAAGGTTTAAGCCAATGGTAACCTGCGCAGGCACGAGGAACCACGTGATTTTTTATGGCCTTTATTGGGCGTAAAAAGGCCATATTACGGCCTTTAGAGGCCTATAAGCGTAGTTGACTGCGTTTTAAAGACATGACGCAATGGAATACGATTTGGGACGTCGTAATCCATTGAGAGTGGAAGAATTAGACCAATGGTAGCCTGCGCAGGCACGTGGAACCACGTGATTTACGTGTAAGACCTTTATTAGGCATCAAAAGGCCATATTACAGAGTTTAGAGGCCTGTGTGCGTAGTTGACTGTGTTTTAAAGACATGGCGTAATGGAAAATGACTTGGTACGTCGTAGTCTATTGAGAGTGGAAGGATTAGACCAATGGTAACCTGCGCAGGCACGTGGAACCACGTGATTTACGTACAAGGCTTTTATTAAGCATCAAAGGCCATATTACAGCGTTTAGAGGCCTGTGCGCGTAGTTGACTGTGTTTATTGACATGACGCAATGGAGAACGACTTGGGACGTCGTAGTCTATTGAGAGTTGAAGGACTAGACCAATGGTAACCTGCGCAGGCACGAGGAACCACGTGATTTTTTTAAGGGTTTTATTGGGCGACAAAAAGGCCATATTACGGCCTTTAGAGGCCTATAAGCGTAGTTGACGTTGTTATAAAGCCATGGCGCAATGGAAAACGTCTTGGGAAGTCGTAGTTCATTAAGAGTGGAAGGATTAGACCAATGGTAACACTCGCAGGCACGTGGAACTACGTGATTTATGTGTAAAGCCTTTATTTGGCGCCAAGAAGCCATATTACGGCTTTTAGAGGCCTGTTAGCGAAGTTGACGGCGTCATAAAGCCATGGCGCAATGGAAAACGACTTGGGAAGTCGTAGTCCATTGACAGTGGAAGGATTAGACCAATGGTAAACAGCACAGGCACGTGGAACCTGTGATTTACGTCTAAGGCCTTTATTTGTCGCCAAAAAGCCATATTACGGCCTTTAGAGGCCTGTTAGCGTAGTTGACGGTGTCATAAAGCCATGGCGCAATGGAAAACGACTTGGAAAGTCGTAGTCCATTGAAAGTGAAAGGATTAGACCAATGATAAACCGCGCAGGCACGTGGAACCTGTGACATACGTGTAGAGCCTTTATTATGCATCAAAAGGCCATATTACAGCGTTTAGAGGCCTGTGCGCGTAGTTGACTGTGTTTTAAAGACATGGCGTAATGGAAAACGACTTGGGACGTCGTAATCCATTGAGAGTGGAAGAATTAGACCAATGGTAGCCTGCGCAGGCACGTGGAACCACGTGATTTACGTGTAAGGCTTTTATTAGGCATCAAAAGGCCATATTACAGTGTTTAGAGGCCTGTGCGCGTAGTTGACTGTGTTCTAATGACATGACGCAATGGAAAACGCCTTAGGACGTCGTAGTCCATTGAGGGCGGAAGGTTTTGACCAATGGTAACCCTCGCAGGCACGTGGAACCACGTGATTTAAGTGTGAGGCTTTTAATAGGCATCAAAACACCATATTACAGTCTTTAGAGGCCTGTACACGTAGTTGACTGTGTTTTATTGACATGACGCAATGGAAAACGATTGGGAAGTCGTAGTCCATTGAGAGTGGAAGGATTAGACCAATGGTGGCCAGTGCAGGCACGTGGAACCAGGCGATTTACGTATAAGGCTTTTATTAGGCACCAAAAGGCCATATTACAGTCTTTACAAGTCTGTGCGTGTAGTTCACTGTGTTTTAATGACATGACGCAATGGAAAACGATTTGGGAAGTGGTAATCCATTGAAAGTGGAAGAATTAGACCAATGGTAACCTGCGCAGGCACGAGGAACCACGTGATTTATGTGTAAGGCTTTTACTAGGCATCAAAACACCATACTACAGTCTTTAGTGGCCTGTACACGTAGTTGACGTTGTTATAAAGCTATGACGCAATGAAAAACGATTTGGGAAGTCGCAGTCCATTGAGAGTGGAAGGATTCGGCCCATGGTAACCTGTGCAGGCACAAGGAACCACGTGATATTTCTTAAGGCCTTTATTAGGCGTAAAAAGGCCATTTTTCGGCCTTCAGAAGCCTGAACGCGTAGTTGACGGTGTTATAAGGCTATCGCTCAATGGGAAACGCCTTGGGACATCGTAGTCCATTGAGAGCGGAAGGATTAGAACAATGGTAGCCTGCGCAGGCACGTGGAACCACGTGATTTACGTGTAAGGCTTTTTTTAGGCATCAAAAGGCCATATTACAACGTTTAGAGGACTGTGCGAGTAGTTGAGTGTGTTTTAAAGACATGACGTAATGGAAAATGACTTGGTGCGTCGTAGTCTATTGAGAGTGGAAGGATTAGGCTAATAGTGACCTGCGCAGGTACGAGGAACAACGTGAATTTCTTAACGCCATTATTAGGCATAAAAAGGCCATACTTCGGCCTTTAGAGGTCTGTACACGTAGTTGACGTTGTTATAAAGCCATGGCGCAATGGAAAGGGACTTGGAACGTCGTAGTCTATTAAGACTAGAAGGATTAGAGCAATGGTAACCTGCGCAGTCACGTGGAACCACGTGATTTAAGTGTAAGGCCCTTACTAGGCGTCAAAAGGCCATATTACAGCCTTTCGAGGCCTATAAGCGTAGTTGACGTTGTTAGAAATCCATAGCGCAATGGAAAACGACTTAGGAATTCGTAGTCCATTGAGAGTGAAAGGATTAGACCAATGGTAAACAGCGCAGGCACGTGGAACCTGTGACTTACGTGTAGAGCCTTTATTATGCATCAAAAGGCCATATTACAGCGTTTAGAGGCCTGTGCGCGTAGTTGACTGTGTTATAAAGCCATGGCGCAATGGAAAACGACTTAGGAAGTCGTAGTCCATTGAGAGTGGAAGGATTAGACCATTGGTAGCCTGCGCAGGCACGTGGAACCTGTGACTTACGTGTAGAGCCTTTATTATGCATCAAAAGGCCATATTACAGCGTTTAGAGGCCTGTGCGCGTAGTTGACTGTGTTTTAAAGACATGGCGTAATGGAAAACGACTTGGGACGTCGTAATCCATTGAGAGTGGATGAATTAGACCAATGGTAGCCTGCGCAGGCACGTGGAAACACGTGATTTACGTGTAAGGCTTTTATTAGGCATCAAAAGGCCATATTACAGTGATTAGAGGACTGTGCGCGTAGTTGACTGTGTTCTAATGACATGACGCAATGGAAAACGCCTTAGGACGTCGTAGTCCAATGAGGGCGGAAGGTTTTGACCAATGGTAACCCTCGTAGGCACGTGGAACCACGTGATTTAAGTGTGAGGCTTTTAATAGGCATCAAAACACCATATTACAGTCTTTAGAGGCCTGTACACGTAGTTGACTGTGTTTTATTGACATGTCGCAATGGAAAACGATTTGGGAAGTCGTAGTCCATTGAGAGTGGAAGGATTAGACCAATGATAAACAGCGCAGGCACGTTGAACCATGTGCTTTACGTGTAAGGCCATTATTAGGCATCAAAAGGCCATATTACAGTGTTTAGAGGCCTGTGACCGTAGTTGACTGCGTTTTAAAGACATGGCGCAATGGAAAACGACTTGAAAAGTCGTAGTCCATTGAGAGTGGAAGGATTAGACCAATGGTGGCCAGTGCAGGCACGTGGAACCAGGCGATTTACGTATAAGGCTTTTATTAAGCACCAAAAGGCCATATTACAGTCTTTACAAGCCTGTGCGCGTAGTTCACTGTGTTTTAATGACATGACGCAATGGAAAACGATTTAGGACGTAGTAATCCATTGAAAGTGGAAGAATTAGACCAATGGTAACCTGCGCAGGCACGAGGAACCACGTGATATTTCTTAAGGCCTTTATTAGGCGTAAAAAGGCCATTTTACGGCCTTTAGAAGCCTGAACGCGTAGTTGACGGTGTTATAAGGCTATCGCTCAATGGGAAACGCCTTGGGACATCGTAGTCTATTAAGAGTGGAAGGATTAGACCAATGGTAGCCTGCGCAGACACGTTATACAACGTGATTTACGTGTAAGACCTTTATTAGGCATCAAAAGGCCATATTACAGAGTTTAGAGGCCTGTGCGCGTAGTTGACTGTGTTTTAAAGACATGGCGTAATGGAAAATGACTTGGTACGTCGTAGTCTATTGAGAGTGGAAGGATTAGACCAATGGTAACCTCTGCAGGAACGTGGAACCACGTGGTTTACGTACAAGGCTTTTATTAAGCATCAAAAGGCCATATTACAGCGTTTAGAGGCCTGTGCGCGTAGTTGACTGTGTTTTAATGACATGACGCAATGGAAAACGACTTGGGACGTTGTAGTCTTTTGAGAGTTGAAGGACTAGACCAATGGTAACCTGCGCAGGCACGAGGAACCACGTGATTTTTTTTAAGGCTTTTATTGGGCGACAAAAAGGCCATATTACGGCCTTTAGAGGCCTATAAGCGTAGTTGACGGTGTTATAAAGCCATGGCCCAATGGAAAACGTCTTGGGAAGTCGTAGTCCATTAAGAATGGAAGAATTACACCAATGGTAAACAGCGCAGGCACGTGGAACCAGGTGTTTTACGTGTAAGGCCTTTATTAGGCATCAAAAGGCCATATTACAGCGTTTAGAGGCCTGTGACCGTAGTTGACTGCGTTTTAAAGACATTACGCAATGAAATATGATTTGGGACGTGGTAATCCATTAAAAGTGGAAGAATTAGACCAATGGTAGCCTGCGCAGGCACGTGTAACCACGTGATTTACGTGTAAGGCATTTATTAGGCATCAAAAGGCCGTATTACAGTCTTTACAGGCCTGTACACGTAGTTGACGTTGTTATAAAGCCATGGCGTAATGGAAAGCAACTTGGGAAGTCGTAGTCCATTGACAGTAGAAGGATTAGAGCAATGGTAACCTGCGCAGTCACGTGGAACCACGTGATTTAAGTGTAAGGCCCTTACTAGGCGTCAAAAGGCCATATTACAGCCTTTCGAGGCCTATAAGCGTAGTTGACGTTGTTAGAAATCCATAGCGCAATGGAAAACGACTTAGGAATTCGTAGTCCATTGAGAGTGAAAGGATTAGACCAATGGTAAACAGCGCAGGCACGTGGAACCTGTGACTTACGTGTAGAGCCTTTATTATGCATCAAAAGGCCATATTACAGCGTTTAGAGGCCTGTGCGCGTAGTTGACTGTGTTATAAAGCCATGGCGCAATGGAAAACGACTTAGGAAGTCGTAGTCCATTGAGAGTGGAAGGATTAGACCATTGGTAGCCTGCGCAGGCACGTGGAACCTGTGACTTACGTGTAGAGCCTTTATTATGCATCAAAAGGCCATATTACAGCGTTTAGAGGCCTGTGCGCGTAGTTGACTGTGTTTTAAAGACATGGCGTAATGGAAAACGACTTGGGACGTCGTAATCCATTGAGAGTGGATGAATTAGACCAATGGTAGCCTGCGCAGGCACGTGGAAACACGTGATTTACGTGTAAGGCTTTTATTAGGCATCAAAAGGCCATATTACAGTGATTAGAGGACTGTGCGCGTAGTTGACTGTGTTCTAATGACATGACGCAATGGAAAACGCCTTAGGACGTCGTAGTCCAATGAGGGCGGAAGGTTTTGACCAATGGTAACCCTCGTAGGCACGTGGAACCACGTGATTTAAGTGTGAGGCTTTTAATAGGCATCAAAACACCATATTACAGTCTTTAGAGGCCTGTACACGTAGTTGACTGTGTTTTATTGACATGTCGCAATGGAAAACGATTTGGGAAGTCGTAGTCCATTGAGAGTGGAAGGATTAGACCAATGATAAACAGCGCAGGCACGTTGAACCATGTGCTTTACGTGTAAGGCCATTATTAGGCATCAAAAGGCCATATTACAGTGTTTAGAGGCCTGTGACCGTAGTTGACTGCGTTTTAAAGACATGGCGCAATGGAAAACGACTTGAAAAGTCGTAGTCCATTGAGAGTGGAAGGATTAGACCAATGGTGGCCAGTGCAGGCACGTGGAACCAGGCGATTTACGTATAAGGCTTTTATTAAGCACCAAAAGGCCATATTACAGTCTTTACAAGCCTGTGCGCGTAGTTCACTGTGTTTTAAAGACATGGCGTAATGGAAAATGACTTGGTACGTCGTAGTCTATTGAGAGTGGAAGGATTAGACCAATGGTAACCTCTGCAGGAACGTGGAACCACGTGGTTTACGTACAAGGCTTTTATTAAGCATCAAAAGGCCATATTACAGCGTTTAGAGGCCTGTGCGCGTAGTTGACTGTGTTTTAATGACATGACGCAATGGAAAACGACTTGGGACGTTGTAGTCTTTTGAGAGTTGAAGGACTAGACCAATGGTAACCTGCGCAGGCACGAGGAACCACGTGATTTTTTTTAAGGCTTTTATTGGGCGACAAAAAGGCCATATTACGGCCTTTAGAGGCCTATAAGCGTAGTTGACGGTGTTATAAAGCCATGGCCCAATGGAAAACGTCTTGGGAAGTCGTAGTCCATTAAGAATGGAAGAATTACACCAATGGTAAACAGCGCAGGCACGTGGAACCAGGTGTTTTACGTGTAAGGCCTTTATTAGGCATCAAAAGGCCATATTACAGCGTTTAGAGGCCTGTGACCGTAGTTGACTGCGTTTTAAAGACATTACGCAATGAAATATGATTTGGGACGTGGTAATCCATTAAAAGTGGAAGAATTAGACCAATGGTAGCCTGCGCAGGCACGTGTAACCACGTGATTTACGTGTAAGGCATTTATTAGGCATCAAAAGGCCGTATTACAGTCTTTACAGGCCTGTACACGTAGTTGACGTTGTTATAAAGCCATGGCGTAATGGAAAGCAACTTGGGAAGTCGTAGTCCATTGACAGTAGAAGGATTACACCAATAGTAAACAGCACAGGCACGTGGAACCTGTGATTTACGTGTAAGGCCTTTATTTGGCGCCAAAAGGCAATATTACGGCCTTTAGAGGCCTGTTAACGTAGTTGACGGTGTTATAAAGTCATGGCGCAATGGAAAACGTCTTGGGAATTCGTAGTCTTTTAAGAGTGGATGGATTAGTCCAATGGTGAACAGCGCCGGCACGTGGAACCACGTGTGTTACGTGTAAGGCCTTTATTAGGCATCAAAAGTCCATATTACAGCGTTTAGATGCCTGTGAGCGTAGTTGACTGCGTTTTAAAGACATGACGCAATGAAAAACGTTTTGGGAAGTCGTAGTCCATTGAGAGTGGAAGGATTCGGCCAATGGTAACCTGCGCAGGCACGAGGAACCACGTGATATTTCTTAAGGCCTTTATTAGGCATAAAAAGGCCATTTTACGGCCTTTAGAAGCCTGAACACGTAGTTGACGGTGATATAAGGCTATCGCTCAATGGGAAGCGCCTTGGGAAGTCGTAGTCTATTAAGAGTGGAAGGTTTAGAACAATGGTAACCTGCGTAGGCTTGTGAAACCACGTGTTTTAAGTGTAAGGCCCTTACTAGGTGTCAAAAAGCCATATTACGGCCTTTAGAGGCCTGTTAGCGTAGCTGACGGTGTTATAAAGCCATGACGCAATAGAAAACGTCTTGGGAAGTCGTAGTCCTTTAAGAGTGGAAGGTATAGACCAATGGTAAACAGCGCAGGCACGTTGAACCACGTGTGTTACGTGTAAGGCCTTTATTAGGCATCAAAAGTCCATATTACAGTGTTTAGAGCCCTGTGACCGTAGTTGACTGCGTTTTAAAGACATGACGCAATGGAAAACGATTTGGGAAGTCGTAGTCCATTGAGAGTGGAAGGATTAGGCCAATGGTAACCTGCGCAGGCACGAGGAACCACGTGATTTTTCTAAGGCCTTTATTGGGCGTAAAAAGGCCATATTACGGCCTTTAGAGGCCTATAACCGTAGTTGACTACGTTTTATAGACATGACGCAATGGAATACGATTTGGGACGTCGTAATCCATTGAGAGTGGAAGAATTAGACCAATGGTAGCCTGCGCAGGCACGTGGAACCACGTGATTTACGTGTAAGACCTTTATTAGGCATCAAAAGGCCATATTACAGCGTTTAGAGGCCTGTGCGCGTAGTTGACTGTGTTTTAAAGACATGGCGTAATGGAAAATGACTTGGCACGTCGTAGTCTTTTGAGAGTAGAAGGATTAGACCAATGGTAACCTGCGCAGGCACGTGGAACCACGTGATTTACGTACAAGGCTTTTATTAAGCATCAAAAGGCCATATTACAGCGCTTAGAGGCCTGTGCGCGTAGTTGACTGTGTTTTAATGACATGACGCAATGGAGAACGACTTGGGACGTCGTAGTCTATTGAGAGTTGAAGGACTAGACCAATGGTAGCCTGCGCAGGCACGTGGAACCACGTGATTTACGTGTACGGCATTTATTAGGCATCAAAAGGCCGTATTACAGTCTTTACAGGCCTGTACACGTAGTTCACGTTGTTATAAAGCCATGGCGCAATGGAAAACAACTTGGCAAGTCGTAGTCCATTGAGAGTGGAAGGATTAGACCCATGGTAAACAAGCCAGGCACGTGGAACCTGTGATTTACGTGTAAGGCCATTATTTGGCGCCAAAAGGTCATATTACGGCCTTTAGAGGCCTGTTAGCGTAGTTGACGGTGTTATAAAGTCATCGCGCAATGGAAAACGTCTTGGGAATTCGTAGTCTTTTAAGAGTGGAAGGTATAGACCAATGGTAAACAGCGCAGGCACGTGGAACCACGTGTGTTACGTGTAAGGCCTTTATTAGGCATCAAAAGTCCATATTACAGCGTTTAGAGCCCTGTGACCGTAGTTGACTGCGTTTTAAAGACATGACGCAATGGAAAACGATTTGGGAAGTCGTAGTCCATTGAGAGTGGAAGGATTAGGCCAATGGTAACCTGCGCAGGCACGAGGAACCACGTGATTTTTCTAAGGCCTTTATTGGGCGTAAAAAGGCCATATTACGGCCTTTAGAGGCCTATGACCGTAGTTGACTGCGAACCAGTGATTTACGTGCAAAGCCTTTATTTGGCGCCAAAAGTCCATATTACGGCCTTTAGAGGCCTGTTAGCGTAGTTGACGGTGTTATAAAGCCATTGCGCAATGAAAAACGACTTGGGAAGTCGTAGTCTATTAAGAGTGGAAGGTTTAGAACAATGGTAACCTGCGTAGGCTTGTGAAACCACGTGTTTTAAGTGTAAGGCCCTTACTAGGTGTCAAAAAGCCATATTACGGCCTTTACGTGTAAGGCCATTATTAGGCCATGTGCTTTACGTGTAAGGCCATTATTAGGCATCAAAAGGCCATATTACAGTGTTTAGAGGCCTGTGACCGTAGTTGACTGCGTTTTAAAGACATGGCGCAATGGAAAACGACTTGAAAAGTCGTAGTCCATTGAGAGTGGAAGGATTAGACCAATGGTGGCCAGTGCAGGCACGTGGAACCAGGCGATTTACGTATAAGGCTTTTATTAAGCACCAAAAGGCCATATTACAGTCTTTACAAGCCTGTGCGCGTAGTTCACTGTGTTTTAATGACATGACGCAATGGAAAACGATTTGGGACGTGGTAATCCATTGAAAGTGGAAGAATTAGACCAATGGTAACCTGCGCAGGCACGAGGAACCACGTGATTTATGTGTAAGGCTTTTACTAGGCATCAAAACACCATACTACAGTCTTTAGAGGCCTGTGAACGTTGTTGACGTTGTTATAAAGCTATGTCGCAATGGAAAACGACTTGGGACGTCGTAGTCTTTTAAGAGTGGAAGGATTAGTACAATGGTAAACAGTGCAGGCACGTGGAACCACGTGTGTTACGTGTAAGGCCTTTATTAAGCATCAAAAGTCCATATTACAGCGTTTAGATGCCTGTGACCGTAGTTGACTGCGTTTTAAAGACATGACGCGATGAAAAACGATTTGGGAAGTCGTAATCCATTGAGAGTGGAAGGATTCAGCCAATGGTAACCTGCGCAGGCACGAGGAACCACGTGATATTTCTTAAGGCCTTTATTAGGCGTAAAAAGGCCATTTTACGGCCTTTAGAAGCCTGAACGCGTAGTTGACGGTGTTATAAGGCTATCGCTCAATGGGAAACGCCTTGGGACATCGTAGTCTATTAAGAGTGGAAGGATTAGACCAATGGTAGCCTGCGCAGGCACGTTATACCACGTGATTTACGTGTAAGACCTTTATTAGGCATCAAAAGGCCATATTACAGAGTTTAGAGGCCTGTGCGCGTAGTTGACTGTGTTTTAAAGACATGGCGTAATGGAAAATGACTTGGTACGTCGTAGTCTATTGAGAGTGGAAGGATTAGACCAATGGTAACCTCCGCAGGCACGTGGAACCACGTGGTTTACGTACAAGGCTTTTATTAAGCATCAAAAGGCCATATTACAGCGTTTAGAGGCCTGTGCGCGTAGTTGACTGTGTTTTAATGACATGACGCAATGGAGAACGACTTGGGACGTTGTAGTCTTTTGAGAGTTGAAGGACTAGACCAATGGTAACCTGCGCAGGCACGAGGAACCACGTGATTTTTTTTAAGGCTTTTATTGGGCGACAAAAAGGCCATATTACGGCCTTTAGAGGCCTATAAGCGTAGTTGACGGTGTTATAAAGCCATGGCCCAATGGAAAACGTCTTGGGAAGTCGTAGTCCATTAAGAATGGAAGGATTACACCAATGGTAAACAGCGCAGGCACGTGGAACCAGGTGTTTTACGTGTAAGACCTTTATTAGGCATCAAAAGGCTATATTACAGCGTTTTGAGGCCTGTGACCGTAGTTGACTGCGTTTTAAAGACATTACGCAATGAAATACGATTTGGGACGTGGTAATCCATTGAAAGTGGAAGAATTAGACCAATGGTAGCCTGCGCAGGCACGTGTAACCACGTGATTTACGTGTAAGGCATTTATTAGGCATCAAAAGGCCGTATTACAGTCTTTACAGGCCTGTACACGTAGTTGACGTTGTTATAAAGCCATGGCGTAATGGAAAGCAACTTGGGAAGTCGTAGTCCATTGACAGTAGAAGGATTACACCAATAGTAAACAGCACAGGCACGTGGAACCTGTGATTTACGTGTAAGGCCTTTATTTGGCGCCAAAAGGCAATATTACGGCCTTTAGAGGCCTGTTAGCGTAGTTGACGGTGTTATAAAGTCATGGCGCAATGGAAAACGTCTTGGGAATTCGTAGTCTTTTAAGAGTGGATGGATTAGTCCAATGGTGAACAGCGCCGGCACGTGGAACCACGTGTGTTACGTGTAAGGCCTTTATTAGGCATCAAAAGTCCATATTACAGCGTTTAGATGCCTGTGAGCGTAGTTGACTGCGTTTTAAAGACATGACGCAATGAAAAACGTTTTGGGAAGTCGTAGTCCATTGAGAGTGGAAGGATTCGGCCAATGGTAACCTGCGCAGGCACGAGGAACCACGTGATATTTCTTAAGGCCTTTATTAGGCATAAAAAGGCCATTTTACGGCCTTTAGAAGCCTGAACACGTAGTTGACGGTGATATAAGGCTATCGCTCAATGGGAAACGCCTTGGGACATCGTAGTCCATTAAGAGCAGAAGGATAAGAACAATGGTAACCTGCGCAGGCACGTGGAACCACGTGATTTAAGTGTAAGGCCTTTATTTGGCGTCAAAAGGCCATATTACGGTCTTTAGAGGTCAGTTAGCGTAGTTGACGGTGTTATGAAGCCATGGCGCAATGGAAAACGACTTGGGAAGTCGTAGTCCATTGACAGTAGAAGGATAAGACCAATGGTAAACAGCACAGGCACGTGGAACCAGTGATTTACGTGCAAGGCCTTTATTTGGCGCCAAAAGTCCATATTACGGCCTTTAGAGGCCTGTTAGCGTAGTTGACGGTGTTATAAAGCCATTGTGCAATAAAAAACGACTTGGGAAGTCGTAGTCTATTAAGAGTGGAAGGTTTAGAACAATGGTAACCTGCGTAGGCTTGTGAAACCACGTGTTTTAAGTGTAAGGCCCTTACTAGGTGTCAAAAAGCCATATTACGGCCTTTAGAGGCCTGTTAGCGTAGCTGACGGTGTTATAAAGCCATGACGCAATAGAAAACGTCTTGGGAAGTCGTAGTCCTTTAAGAGTGGAAGGTATAGACCAATGGTAAACAGCGCAGGCACGTTGAACCACGTGTGTTACGTGTAAGGCCTTTATTAGGCATCAAAAGTCCATATTACAGCGTTTAGAGCCCTGTGACCGTAGTTGACTGCGTTTTAAAGACATGACGCAATGGAAAACGATTTGGGAAGTCGTAGTCCATTGAGAGTGGAAGGATTAGGCCAATGGTAACTTGCGCAGGCACGAGGAACCACGTGATTTTTCTAAGGCCTTTATTGGGCGTAAAAAGGCCATATTACGGCCTTTAGAGGCCTATAAGCGTAGTTGACTGCGTTTTAAAGACATGACGCAATGGAATACGATTTGGGACGTCGTAATCCATTGAGAGTGGAAGAATTAGACCAATGGTAGCCTGCGCAGGCACGTGGAACCACGTGATTTACGTGTAAGACCTTTATTAGGCATCAAAAGGCCATATTACATAGTTTAGAGGCCTGTGTGCGTAGTTGACTGTGTTTTAAAGACATGGCGTAATGGAAAATGACTTGGTACGTCGTAGTCTATTGAGAGTGGAAGGATTAGACCAATGGTAACCTGCGCAGGCACGTGGAACCACGTGATTTACGTACAAGGCTTTTATTAAGCATCAAAGGCCATGTTACAGCGTTTAGAGGCCTGTGCGCGTAGTTGACTGTGTTTATTGACATGACGCAATGGAGAACGACTTGGGACGTCGTAGTCTATTGAGAGTTGAAGGATTAGACCAATGGTAACCTGCGCAGGCACGTGGAACCACGTGATTTACGTACAAGGCTTTTATTAAGCATCAAAGGCCATATTACGGCCTTTAGAGGCCTATAAGCGTAGTTGACGTTGTTATAAAGCCATGGCGCAATGGAAAACGTCTTGGGAAGTCGTAGTTCATTAAGAGTGGAAGGATTAGACCAATGGTAACACTCGCAGGCACGTGGAACTACGTGATTTATGTGTAAAGCCTTTATTTGGCGCCAAGAAGCCATATTACGGCTTTTAGAGGCCTGTTAGCGTAGTTGACGGCGTCATAAAGCCATGGCGCAATGGAAAACGACTTGGGAAGTCGTAGTCCATTGACAGTGGAAGGATTAGACCAATGGTAAACAGCACAGGCACGTGGAACCTGTGATTTACGTCTAAGGCCTTTATTTCTCGCCAAAAAGCCATATTACGGCCTTTAGAGGCCTGTTAGCGTAGTTGACGGTGTCATAAAGCCATGGCGCAATGGAAAACGACTTGGAAAGTCGTAGTCCATTGAAAGTGAAAGGATTAGACCAATGATAAACCGCGCAGGCACGTGGAACCTGTGACATACGTGTAGAGCCTTTATTATGCATCAAAAGGCCATATTACAGCGTTTAGAGGCCTGTGCGCGTAGTTGACTGTGTTTTAAAGACATGGCGTAATGGAAAACGACTTGGGACGTCGTAATCCATTGAGAGTGGAAGAATTAGACCAATGGTAGCCTGCGCAGGCACGTGGAACCACGTGATTTACGTGTAAGGCTTTTATTAGGCATCAAAAGGCCATATTACAGTGTTTAGAGGCCTGTGCGCGTAGTTGACTGTGTTCTAATGACATGACGCAATGGAAAACGCCTTAGGACGTCGTAGTCCATTGAGGGCGGAAGGTTTTGACCAATGGTAACCCTCGCAGGCACGTGGAACCACGTGATTTAAGTGTGAGGCTTTTAATAGGCATCAAAACACCATATTACAGTCTTTAGAGGCCTGTACACGTAGTTGACTGTGTTTTATTGACATGACGCAATGGAAAACGATTGGGAAGTCGTAGTCCATTGAGAGTGGAAGGATTAGACCAATGGTGGCCAGTGCAGGCACGTGGAACCAGGCGATTTACGTATAAGGCTTTTATTAGGCACCAAAAGGCCATATTACAGTCTTTACAAGTCTGTGCGTGTAGTTCACTGTGTTTTAATGACATGACGCAATGGAAAACGATTTGGGAAGTGGTAATCCATTGAAAGTGGAAGAATTAGACCAATGGTAACCTGCGCAGGCACGAGGAACCACGTGATTTATGTGTAAGGCTTTTACTAGGCATCAAAACACCATACTACAGTCTTTAGTGGCCTGTACACGTAGTTGACGTTGTTATAAAGCTATGACGCAATGAAAAACGATTTGGGAAGTCGCAGTCCATTGAGAGTGGAAGGATTCGGCCCATGGTAACCTGCGCAGGCACAAGGAACCACGTGATATTTCTTAAGGCCTTTATTAGGCGTAAAAAGGCCATTTTTCGGCCTTCAGAAGCCTGAACGCGTAGTTGACGGTGTTATAAGGCTATCGCTCAATGGGAAACGCCTTGGGACATCGTAGTCCATTGAGAGCGGAAGGATTAGAACAATGGTAGCCTGCGCAGGCACGTGGAACCACGTGATTTACGTGTAAGGCTTTTATTAGGCATCAAAAGGCCATATTACAACGTTTAGAGGACTGTGCGAGTAGTTGAGTGTGTTTTAAAGACATGACGTAATGGAAAATGACTTGGTGCGTCGTAGTCTATTGAGAGTGGAAGGATTAGGCTAATAGTGACCTGCGCAGGTACGAGGAACAACGTGAATTTCTTAACGCCATTATTAGGCATAAAAAGGCCATACTTCGGCCTTTAGAGGTCTGTACACGTAGTTGACGTTGTTATAAAGCCATGGCGCAATGGAAAGGGACTTGGAACGTCGTAGTCTATTAAGACTAGAAGGATTAGAGCAATGGTAACCTGCGCAGTCACGTGGAACCACGTGATTTAAGTGTAAGGCCCTTACTAGGCGTCAAAAGGCCATATTACAGCCTTTCGAGGCCTATAAGCGTAGTTGACGTTGTTAGAAAGCCATAGCGCAATGGAAAACGACTTAGGAATTCGTAGTCCATTGAGAGTGAAAGGATTAGACCAATGGTAAACAGCGCAGGCACGTGGAACCTGTGACTTACGTGTAGAGCCTTTGTTATGCATCAAAAGGCCATATTACAGCGTTTAGAGGCCTGTGCGCGTAGTTGACTGTGTTATAAAGCCATGGCGCAATGGAAAACGACTTAGGAAGTCGTAGTCCATTGAGAGTGGAAGGATTAGACCATTGGTAGCCTGCGCAGGCACGTGGAACCTGTGACTTACGTGTAGAGCCTTTATTATGCATCAAAAGGCCATATTACAGCGTTTAGAGGCCTGTGCGCGTAGTTGACTGTGTTTTAAAGACATGGCGTAATGGAAAACGACTTGGGACGTCGTAATCCATTGAGAGTGGATGAATTAGACCAATGGTAGCCTGCGCAGGCACGTGGAAACACGTGATTTACGTGTAAGGCTTTTATTAGGCATCAAAAGGCCATATTACAGTGATTAGAGGACTGTGCGCGTAGTTGACTGTGTTCTAATGACATGACGCAATGGAAAACGCCTTAAGACGTCGTAGTCCATTGAGGGCGGAAGGTTTTGACCAATGGTAACCCTCGTAGGCACGTGGAACCACGTGATTTAAGTGTGAGGCTTTTAATAGGCATCAAAACACCATATTACAGTCTTTAGAGGCCTGTACACGTAGTTGACTGTGTTTTATTGACATGTCGCAATGGAAAACGATTTGGGAAGTCGTAGTCCATTGAGAGTGGAAGGATTAGACCAATGATAAACAGCGCAGGCACGTTGAACCATGTGCTTTACGTGTAAGGCCATTATTAGGCATCAAAAGGCCATATTACAGTGTTTAGAGGCCTGTCACCGTAGTTGACTGCGTTTTAAAGACATGGCGCAATGGAAAACGACTTGAAAAGTCGTAGTCCATTGAGAGTGGAAGGATTAGACCAATTGTTGCCAGTGCAGGCACGTGGAACCAGGCGATTTACGTATAAGGCTTTTATTAAGCACCAAAAGGCCATATTACAGTCTTTACAAGCCTGTGCGCGTAGTTCACTGTGTTTTAATGACATGACGCAATGGAAAACGATTTAGGACGTAGTAATCCATTGAAAGTGGAAGAATTAGACCAATGGTAACCTGCGCAGGCACGAGGAACCACGTGATTTATGTGTAAGGCTTTTACTAGGCATCAAAACACCATACTACAGTCTTTAGAGGCCTGTAAACGTTGTTGACGTTGTTATAAAGCTATGTCGCAATGGAAAACGACTTGGGACGTCGTAGTCTTTTAAGAGTGGAAGGATTAGTACAATGGTAAACAGTGCAGGCACGTGGAACCACGTGTGTTACGTGTAAGGCCTTTATTAAGCATCAAAAGTCCATATTACAGCGTTTAGATGCCTGTGACCGTAGTTGACTGCGTTTTAAAGACATGACGCGATGAAAAACGATTTGGGAAGTCGTAGTCCATTGAGAGTGGAAGGATTCGGCCAATGGTAACCTGCGCAGGCACGAGGAACCACGTGATATTTCTTAAGGCCTTTATTAGGCGTAAAAAGGCCATTTTACGGCCTTTAGAAGCCTGAACGCGTAGTTGACGGTGTTATAAGGCTATCGCTCAATGGGAAACGCCTTGGGACATCGTAGTCTATTAAGAGTGGAAGGATTAGACCAATGGTAGCCTGCGCAGGCACGTTATACAACGTGGTTTACGTACAAGGCTTTTATTAAGCATCAAAAGGCCATATTACAGCGTTTAGAGGCCTGTGCGCGTAGTTGACTGTGTTTTAATGACATGACGCAATGGAGAACGACTTGGGACGTTGTAGTCTTTTGAGAGTTGAAGGACTAGACCAATGGTAACCTGCGCAGGCACGAGGAACCACGTGATTTTTTTTAAGGCTTTTATTGGGCGACAAAAAGGCCATATTACGGCCTTTAGAGGCCTATAAGCGTAGTTGACGGTGTTATAAAGCCATGGCCCAATGGAAAACGTCTTGGGAAGTCGTAGTCCATTAAGAATGGAAGAATTACACCAATGGTAAACAGCGCAGGCACGTGGAACCAGGTGTTTTACGTGTAAGGCCTTTATTAGGCATCAAAAGGCCATATTACAGCGTTTAGAGGCCTGTGACCGTAGTTGACTGCGTTTTAAAGACATTACGCAATGAAATATGATTTGGGACGTGGTAATCCATTAAAAGTGGAAGAATTAGACCAATGGTAGCCTGCGCAGGCACGTGTAACCACGTGATTTACGTGTAAGGCATTTATTAGGCATCAAAAGGCCGTATTACAGTCTTTACAGGCCTGTACACGTAGTTGACGTTGTTATAAAGCCATGGCGTAATGGAAAGCAACTTGGGAAGTCGTAGTCCATTGACAGTAGAAGGATTACACCAATAGTAAACAGCACAGGCACGTGGAACCTGTGATTTACGTGTAAGGCCTTTATTTGGCGCCAAAAGGCAATATTACGGCCTTTAGAGGCCTGTTAGCGTAGTTGACGGTGTTATAAAGTCATGGCGCAATGGAAAACGTCTTGGGAATTCGTAGTCTTTTAAGAGTGGATGGATTAGTCCAATGGTGAACAGGGCCGGCACGTGGAACCACGTGTGTTACGTGTAAGGCCTTTATTAGGCATCAAAAGTCCATATTACAGCGTTTAGATGCCTGTGAGCGTAGTTGACTGCGTTTTAAAGACATGACGCAATGAAAAACGTTTTGGGAAGTCGTAGTCCATTGAGAGTGGAAGGATTCGGCCAATGGTAACCTGCGCAGGCACGAGGAACCACGTGATATTTTTTAAGGCCTTTATTAGGCATAAAAAGGCCATTTTACGGCCTTTAGAAGCCTGAACACGTAGTTGACGGTGATATAAGGCTATCGCTCAATGGGAAGCGCCTTGGGACATCGTAGTCCATTAAGAGCAGAACGATAAGAACACTGGTAACCTGCGCAGGCACGTGGAACCACGTGATTTAAGTGTAAGGCCTTTATTTGGCGTCAAAAGGCCATATTACGGTCTTTAGAGGTCAGTTAGCGTAGTTGACGGTGTTATAAAGCCATGGCGCAATGGAAAACGACTTGGGAAGTCGTAGTCCATTGACAGTAGAAGGATAAGACCAATGGTAAACAGCACAGGCACGTGGAACCAGTGATTTACGTGCAAGGCCTTTATTTGGCGCCAAAAGTCCATATTACGGCCTTTAGAGGCCTGTTAGCGTAGTTGACGGTGTTATAAAGCCATTGCGCAATGAAAAACGACTTGGGAAGTCGTAGTCTATTAAGAGTGGAAGGTTTAGAACAATGGTAACCTGCGTAGGCTTGTGAAACCACGTGTTTTAAGTGTAAGGCCCTTACTAGGTGTCAAAAAGCCATATTACGGCCTTTAGAGGCCTGTTAGCGTAGCTGACGGTGTTATAAAGCCATGACGCAATAGAAAACGTCTTGGGAAGTCGTAGTCCTTTAAGAGTGGAAGGTATAGACCAATGGTAAACAGCGCAGGCACGTTGAACCACGTGTGTTACGTGTAAGGCCTTTATTAGGCATCAAAAGTCCATATTACAGTGTTTAGAGCCCTGTGACCGTAGTTGACTGCGTTTTAAAGACATGACGCAATGGAAAACGATTTGGGAAGTCGTAGTCCATTGAGAGTGGAAGGATTAGGCCAATGGTAACCTGCGCAGGCACGAGGAACCACGTGATTTTTCTAAGGCCTTTATTGGGCGTAAAAAGGCCATATTACGGCCTTTAGAGGCCTATAACCGTAGTTGACTACGTTTTATAGACATGACGCAATGGAATACGATTTGGGACGTCGTAATCCATTGAGAGTGGAAGAATTAGACCAATGGTAGCCTGCGCAGGCACGTGGAACCACGTGATTTACGTGTAAGACCTTTATTAGGCATCAAAAGGCCATATTACAGCGTTTAGAGGCCTGTGCGCGTAGTTGACTGTGTTTTAAAGACATGGCGTAATGGAAAATGACTTGGCACGTCGTAGTCTTTTGAGAGTAGAAGGATTAGACCAATGGTAACCTGCGCAGGCACGTGGAACCACGTGATTTACGTACAAGGCTTTTATTAAGCATCAAAAGGCCATATTACAGCGCTTAGAGGCCTGTGCGCGTAGTTGACTGTGTTTTAATGACATGACGCAATGGAGAACGACTTGGGACGTCGTAGTCTATTGAGAGTTGAAGGACTAGACCAATGGTAGCCTGCGCAGGCACGTGGAACCACGTGATTTACGTGTACGGCATTTATTAGGCATCAAAAGGCCGTATTACAGTCTTTACAGGCCTCTACACGTAGTTCACGTTGTTATAAAGCCATGGCGCAATGGAAAACAACTTGGCAAGTCGTAGTCCATTGAGAGTGGAAGGATTAGACCCATGGTAAACAAGCCAGGCACGTGGAACCTGTGATTTACGTGTAAGGCCATTATTTGGCGCCAAAAGGTCATATTACGGCCTTTAGAGGCCTGTTAGCGTAGTTGACGGTGTTATAAAGTCATCGCGCAATGGAATACGTCTTGGGAATTCGTAGTCTTTTAAGAGTGGAAGGTATAGACCAATGGTAAACAGCGCAGGCACGTGGAACCACGTGTGTTACGTGTAAGGCCTTTATTAGGCATCAAAAGTCCATATTACAGCGTTTAGAGCCCTGTGACCGTAGTTGACTGCGTTTTAAAGACATGACGCAATGGAAAACGATTTGGGAAGTCGTAGTCCATTGAGAGTGGAAGGATTAGGCCAATGGTAACCTGCGCAGGCACGAGGAACCACGTGATTTTTCTAAGGCCTTTATTGGGCGTAAAAAGGCCATATTACGGCCTTTAGAGGCCTATGACCGTAGTTGACTGCGAACCAGTGATTTACGTGCAAGGCCTTTATTTGGCGCCAAAAGTCCATATTACGGCCTTTAGAGGCCTGTTAGCGTAGTTGACGGTGTTATAAAGCCATTGCGCAATGAAAAACGACTTGGGAAGTCGTAGTCTATTAAGAGTGGAAGGTTTAGAACAATGGTAACCTGCGTAGGCTTGTGAAACCACGTGTTTTAAGTGTAAGGCCCTTACTAGGTGTCAAAAAGCCATATTACGGCCTTTACGTGTAAGGCCATTATTAGGCCATGTGCTTTACGTGTAAGGCCATTATTAGGCATCAAAAGGCCATATTACAGTGTTTAGAGGCCTGTGACCGTAGTTGACTGCGTTTTAAAGACATGGCGCAATGGAAAACGACTTGAAAAGTCGTAGTCCATTGAGAGTGGAAGGATTAGACCAATGGTGGCCAGTGCAGGCACGTGGAACCAGGCGATTTACGTATAAGGCTTTTATTAAGCACCAAAAGGCCATATTACAGTCTTTACAAGCCTGTGCGCGTAGTTCACTGTGTTTTAATGACATGACGCAATGGAAAACGATTTGGGACGTGGTAATCCATTGAAAGTGGAAGAATTAGACCAATGGTAACCTGCGCAGGCACGAGGAACCACGTGATTTATGTGTAAGGCTTTTACTAGGCATCAAAACACCATACTACAGTCTTTAGAGGCCTGTAAACGTTGTTGACGTTGTTATAAAGCTATGTCGCAATGGAAAACGACTTGGGACGTCGTAGTCTTTTAAGAGTGGAAGGATTAGTACAATGGTAAACAGTGCAGGCACGTGGAACCACGTGTGTTACGTGTAAGGCCTTTATTAAGCATCAAAAGTCCATATTACAGCGTTTAGATGCCTGTGACCGTAGTTGACTGCGTTTTAAAGACATGACGCGATGAAAAACGATTTGGGAAGTCGTAGTCCATTGAGACTGGAAGGATTCAGCCAATGGTAACCTGCGCAGGCACGAGGAACCACGTGATATTTCTTAAGGCCTTTATTAGGCGTAAAAAGGCCATTTTACGGCCTTTAGAAGCCTGAACGCGTAGTTGACGGTGTTATAAGGCTATCGCTCAATGGGAAACGCCTTGGGACATCGTAGTCTATTAAGAGTGGAAGGATTAGACCAATGGTAGCCTGCGCAGGCACGTTATACCACGTGATTTACGTGTAAGACCTTTATTAGGCATCAAAAGGCCATATTACAGAGTTTAGAGGCCTGTGCGCGTAGTTGACTGTGTTTTAATGACATGACGCAATGGAGAACGACTTGGGACGTTGTAGTCTTTTGAGAGTTGAAGGACTAGACCAATGGTAACCTGCGCAGGCACGAGGAACCACGTGATTTTTTTTAAGGCTTTTATTGGGCGACAAAAAGGCCATATTACGGCCTTTAGAGGCCTATAAGCGTAGTTGACGGTGTTATAAAGCCATGGCCCAATAGAAAACGTCTTGGGAAGTCGTAGTCCATTAAGAATGGAAGGATTACACCAATGGTAAACAGCGCAGGCACGTGGAACCAGGTGTTTTACGTGTAAGGCCTTTATTAGGCATCAAAAGGCTATATTACAGCGTTTTGAGGCCTGTGACCGTAGTTGACTGCGTTTTAAAGACATTACGCAATGAAATACGATTTGGGACGTGGTAATCCATTGAAAGTGGAAGAATTAGACCAATGGTAGCCTGCGCAGGCACGTGTAACCACGTGATTTACGTGTAAGGCATTTATTAGGCATCAAAAGGCCGTATTACAGTCTTTACAGGCCTGTACACGTAGTTGACGTTGTTATAAAGCCATGGCGTAATGGAAAGCAACTTGGGAAGTCGTAGTCCATTGACAGTAGAAGGATTACACCAATAGTAAACAGCACAGGCACGTGGAACCTGTGATTTACGTGTAAGGCCTTTATTTGGCGCCAAAAGGCAATATTACGGCCTTTAGAGGCCTGTTAGCGTAGTTGACGGTGTTATAAATTCATGGCGCAATGGAAAACGTCTTGGGAATTCGTAGTCTTTTAAGAGTGGATGGATTAGTCCAATGGTGAACAGCGCCGGCACGTGGAACCACGTGTGTTACGTGTAAGGCCTTTATTAGGCATCAAAAGTCCATATTACAGCGTTTAGATGCCTGTGAGCGTAGTTGACTGCGTTTTAAAGACATGACGCAATGAAAAACGTTTTGGGAAGTCGTAGTCCATTGAGAGTGGAAGGATTCGGCCAATGGTAACCTGCGCAGGCACGAGGAACCACGTGATATTTCTTAAGGCCTTTATTAGGCATAAAAAGGCCATTTTACGGCCTTTAGAAGCCTGAACACGTAGTTGACGGTGATATAAGGCTATCGCTCAATGGGAAACGCCTTGGGACATCGTAGTCCATTAAGAGCAGAAGGATAAGAACAATGGTAACCTGCGCAGGCACGTGGAACCACGTGATTTAAGTGTAAGGCCTTTATTTGGCGTCAAAAGGCCATATTACGGTCTTTAGAGGTCAGTTAGCGTAGTTGACGGTGTTATAAAGCCATGGCGCAATGGAAAACGACTTGGGAAGTCGTAGTCCATTGACAGTAGAAGGATAAGACCAATGGTAAACAGCACAGGCACGTGGAACCAGTGATTTACGTGCAAGGCCTTTATTTGGCGCCAAAAGTCCATATTACGGCCTTTAGAGGCCTGTTAGCGTAGTTGACGGTGTTATAAAGCCATTGCGCAATGAAAAACGACTTGGGAAGTCGTAGTCTATTAAGAGTGGAAGGTTTAGAACAATGGTAACCTGCGTAGGCTTGTGAAACCACGTGTTTTAAGTGTAAGGCCCTTACTAGGTGTCAAAAAGCCATATTACGGCCTTTAGAGGCCTGTTAGCGTAGCTGACGGTGTTATAAAGCCATGACGCAATAGAAAACGTCTTGGGAAGTCGTAGTCCTTTAAGAGTGGAAGGTATAGACCAATGGTAAACAGCGCAGGCACGAGGAACCACGTGATTTTTCTAAGGCCTTTATTGGGCGTAAAAAGGCCATATTACGGCCTTTAGAGGCCTATAACCGTAGTTGACTACGTTTTATAGACATGACGCAATGGAATACGATTTGGGACGTCGTAATGCATTGACAGTAGAAGGATTACACCAATAGTAAACAGCACAGGCACGTGGAACCTGTGATTTACGTGTAAGGCCTTTATTTTGCGCCAAAAGGCAATATTACGGCCTTTAGAGGCCTGTTAGCGTAGTTGACGGTGTTATAAAGTCATGGCGCAATGGAAAACGTCTTGGGAATTCGTAGTCTTTTAAGAGTGGATGGATTAGTCCAATGGTGAACAGCGCCGGCACGTGGAACCACGTGTGTTACGTGTAAGGCCTTTATTAGGCATCAAAAGTCCATATTACAGCGTTTAGATGCCTGTGAGCGTAGTTGACTGCGTTTTAAAGACATGACGCAATGAAAAACGTTTTGGGAAGTCGTAGTCCATTGAGAGTGGAAGGATTCGGCCAATGGTAACCTGCGCAGGCACGAGGAACCACGTGATATTTCTTAAGGCCTTTATTAGGCATAAAAAGGCCATTTTACGGCCTTTAGAAGCCTGAACACGTAGTTGACGGTGATATAAGGCTATCGCTCAATGGGAAACGCCTTGCGACATCGTAGTCCATTAAGAGCAGAAGGATAAGAACAATGGTAACCTGCGCAGGCACGTGGAACCACGTGATTTAAGTGTAAGGCCTTTATTTGGCGTCAAAAGGCCATATTACGGTCTTTAGAGGTCAGTTAGCGTAGTTGACGGTGTTATAAAGCCATGGCGCAATGGAAAACGACTTGGGAAGTCGTAGTCCATTGACAGTAGAAGGATAAGACCAATGGTAAACAGCACAGGCACGTGGAACCAGTGATTTACGTGCAAGGCCTTTATTTGGCGCCAAAAGTCCATATTACGGCCTTTAGAGGCCTGTTAGCGTAGTTGACGGTGTTATAAAGCCATTGCGCAATGAAAAACGACTTGGGAAGTCGTAGTCTATTAAGAGTGGAAGGTTTAGAACAATGGTAACCTGCGTAGGCTTGTGAAACCACGTGTTTTAAGTGTAAGGCCCTTACTAGGTGTCAAAAAGCCATATTACGGCCTTTAGAGGCCTGTTAGCGTAGCTGACGGTGTTATAAAACCATGACGCAATAGAAAACGTCTTGGGAAGTCGTAGTCCTTTAAGAGTGGAAGGTATAGACCAATGGTAAACAGCGCAGGCACGTTGAACCACGTGTGTTACGTGTAAGGCCTTTATTAGGCATCAAAAGTCCATATTACAGCGTTTAGAGCCCTGTGACCGTAGTTGACTGCGTTTTAAAGACATGACGCAATGGAAAACGATTTGGGAAGTCGTAGTCCATTGAGAGTGGAAGGATTAGGCCAATGGTAACCTGCGCAGGCACGAGGAACCACGTGATTTTTCTAAGGCCTTTATTGGGCGTAAAAAGGCCATATTACGGCCTTTAGAGGCCTATAACCGTAGTTGACTACGTTTTATAGACATGACGCAATGGAATACGATTTGGGACGTCGTAATCCATTGAGAGTGGAAGAATTAGACCAATGGTAGCCTGCGCAGGCACGTGGAACCACGTGATTTACGTGTAAGACCTTTATTAGGCATCAAAAGCCATATTACAGCGTTTAGAGGCCTGTGCGCGTAGTTGACTGTGTTTTAAAGACATGGCGTAATGGAAAATGACTTGGTACGTCGTAGTCTTTTGAGAGTAGAAGGATTAGACCAATGGTAACCTGCGCAGGCACGTGGAACCACGTGATTTACGTACAAGGCTTTTATTAGGCATCAAAAGTCCATATTACAGCGTTTAGAGCCCTGTGACCGTAGTTGACTGCGTTTTAAAGACATGACGCAATGAAAAACGTTTTGGGAAGTCGTAGTCCATTGAGAGTGGAAGGATTCGGCCAATGGTAACCTGCGCAGGCACGAGGAACCACGTGATATTTCTTAAGGCCTTTATTAGGCATAAAAAGGCCATTTTACGGCCTTTAGAAGCCTGAACACGTAGTTGACGGTGATATAAGGCTATCGCTCAATGGGAAACGCCTTGGGACATCGTAGTCCATTAAGAGCAGAAGGATAAGAACAATGGTAACCTGCGCAGGCACGTGGAACCACGTGATTTAAGTGTAAGGCCTTTATTTGGCGTCAAAAGGCCATATTACGGTCTTTAGAGGTCAGTTAGCGTAGTTGACGGTGTTATAAAGCCATGGCGCAATGGAAAACGACTTGGGAAGTCGTAGTCCATTGACAGTAGAAGGATAAGACCAATGGTAAACAGCACAGGCACGTGGAACCAGTGATTTACGTGCAAGGCCTTTATTTGGCGCCAAAAGTCCATATTACGGCCTTTAGAGGCCTGTTAGCGTAGTTGACGGTGTTATAAAGCCATTGCGCAATGAAAAACGACTTGGGAAGTCGTAGTCTATTAAGAGTGGAAGGTTTAGAACAATGGTAACCTGCGTAGGCTTGTGAAACCACGTGTTTTAAGTGTAAGGCCCTTACTAGGTGTCAAAAAGCCATATTACGGCCTTTAGAGGCCTGTTAGCGTAGCTGACGGTGTTATAAAGCCATGACGCAATAGAAAACGTCTTGGGAAGTCGTAGTCCTTTAAGAGTGGAAGGTATAGACCAATGGTAAACAGCGCAGGCACGAGGAACCACGTGATTTTTCTAAGGCCTTTATTGGGCGTAAAAAGGCCATATTACGGCCTTTAGAGGCCTATAACCGTAGTTGACTACGTTTTATAGACATGACGCAATGGAATACGATTTGGGACGTCGTAATGCATTGACAGTAGAAGGATTACACCAATAGTAAACAGCACAGGCACGTGGAACCTGTGATTTACGTGTAAGGCCTTTATTTTGCGCCAAAAGGCAATATTACGGCCTTTAGAGGCCTGTTAGCGTAGTTGACGGTGTTATAAAGTCATGGCGCAATGGAAAACGTCTTGGGAATTCGTAGTCTTTTAAGAGTGGATGGATTAGTCCAATGGTGAACAGCGCCGGCACGTGGAACCACGTGTGTTACGTGTAAGGCCTTTATTAGGCATCAAAAGTCCATATTACAGCGTTTAGATGCCTGTGAGCGTAGTTGACTGCGTTTTAAAGACATGACGCAATGAAAAACGTTTTGGGAAGTCGTAGTCCATTGAGAGTGGAAGGATTCGGCCAATGGTAACCTGCGCAGGCACGAGGAACCACGTGATATTTCTTAAGGCCTTTATTAGGCATAAAAAGGCCATTTTACGGCCTTTAGAAGCCTGAACACGTAGTTGACGGTGATATAAGGCTATCGCTCAATGGGAAACGCCTTGGGACATCGTAGTCCATTAAGAGCAGAAGGATAAGAACAATGGTAACCTGCGCAGGCACGTGGAACCACGTGATTTAAGTGTAAGGCCTTTATTTGGCGTCAAAAGGCCATATTACGGTCTTTAGAGGTCAGTTAGCGTAGTTGACGGTGTTATAAAGCCATGGCGCAATGGAAAACGACTTGGGAAGTCGTAGTCCATTGACAGTAGAAGGATAAGACCAATGGTAAACAGCACAGGCACGTGGAACCAGTGATTTACGTGCAAGGCCTTTATTTGGCGCCAAAAGTCCATATTACGGCCTTTAGAGGCCTGTTAGCGTAGTTGACGGTGTTATAAAGCCATTGCGCAATGAAAAACGACTTGGGAAGTCGTAGTCTATTAAGAGTGGAAGGTTTAGAACAATGGTAACCTGCGTAGGCTTGTGAAACCACGTGTTTTAAGTGTAAGGCCCTTACTAGGTGTCAAAAAGCCATATTACGGCCTTTAGAGGCCTGTTAGCGTAGCTGACGGTGTTATAAAACCATGACGCAATAGAAAACGTCTTGGGAAGTCGTAGTCCTTTAAGAGTGGAAGGTATAGACCAATGGTAAACAGCGCAGGCACGTTGAACCACGTGTGTTACGTGTAAGGCCTTTATTAGGCATCAAAAGTCCATATTACAGCGTTTAGAGCCCTGTGACCGTAGTTGACTGCGTTTTAAAGACATGACGCAATGGAAAACGATTTGGGAAGTCGTAGTCCATTGAGAGTGGAAGGATTAGGCCAATGGTAACCTGCGCAGGCACGAGGAACCACGTGATTTTTCTAAGGCCTTTATTGGGCGTAAAAAGGCCATATTACGGCCTTTAGAGGCCTATAACCGTAGTTGACTACGTTTTATAGACATGACGCAATGGAATACGATTTGGGACGTCGTAATCCATTGAGAGTGGAAGAATTAGACCAATGGTAGCCTGCGCAGGCACGTGGAACCACGTGATTTACGTGTAAGACCTTTATTAGGCATCAAAAGCCATATTACAGCGTTTAGAGGCCTGTGCGCGTAGTTGACTGTGTTTTAAAGACATGGCGTAATGGAAAATGACTTGGTACGTCGTAGTCTTTTGAGAGTAGAAGGATTAGACCAATGGTAACCTGCGCAGGCACGTGGAACCACGTGATTTACGTACAAGGCTTTTATTAGGCATCAAAAGTCCATATTACAGCGTTTAGAGCCCTGTGACCGTAGTTGACTGCGTTTTAAAGACATGACGCAATGGAAAACGATTTGGGAAGTCGTAGTCCATTGAGAGTGGAAGGATTTGGCCAATGGTAACCTGCGCAGGCACGAGGAACCACGTGATTTTTATTAAGGCCTTTATTGGGCGTAAAAAGGCCATATTACGGCCTTTAGAGGCCTAAAGCCGTAGTTGACTGCGTTTTATAGACATGACGCAATGGAATACGATTTGGGACGTCGTAATGCATTGAGAGTGGAAGAATTAGACCAATGGTAGCCTGCGCAGGCACGTGGAACCACGTGATTTACGTGTAAGACCTTTATTAGGCATCAAAAGGCCATATTACAGCGTTTAGAGGCCTGTGCGCGTAGTTGACTGTGTTTTAAAGACATGGCGTAATGGAAAATGACTTGGTACGTCGTAGTCTATTGAGAGTAGAAGGATTAGACCAATGGTAACCTGCGCAGGCACGTGGAACCACGTGATTTACGTACAAGGCTTTTATTAAGCATCAAAAGGCCATATTACAGCGCTTAGAGGCCTGTGCGCGTAGTTGACTGTGTTTTAATGACATGACGCAATGGAGAACGACTTGGGACGTCATAGTCTATTGAGAGTTGAAGGACTAGACCAATGGTAGCCTGCGCAGGCACGTGGAACCACGTGATTTACGTGTACGGCATTTATTAGGCATCAAAAGGCCGTATTACAGTCTTTACAGGCCTGTACACGTAGTTGACATTGTTATAAAGCCATGGCGCAATGGAAAACAACTTGGGAAGTCGTAGTCCATTGAGCGTGGAAGGATTCGGCCAATGGTAACGTGCGCAGGGACGAGGAACCACGTGATATTTCTTAAGGCCTTTATTAGGCATAAAAAGGCCATTTTACGGCCTTTAGAAGCCTGAACGCGTAGTTGACGGGGTTATAAGGCTATCGCTCAATGGGAAACGCCTTGGGACATCGTAGTCCATTAAGAGCGGAAGGATTAGAACAATGGTAACCTGCGCAGGCACGTGGAACCACGTGATTTAAGTGTAAGGCCTTTATTTGGCGTCAAAAGGCCATATTACGGCCTTTAGAGGCCTGTTAGCGTAGTTGACGGTGTTATAAAGCCATAGCGCAATGGAAAACGACTTGGGAAGTCGTAGTCCATTGAGAGTGGAAGGATTAGGCCAATGGTAACCTGCGCAGGCACGAGGACCCACGTGGTATTTTTTAAGGCCTTTATTAGGCGTAAAAAAGCCATTTTACGACCTTTAGAAGCCTGAATGCGTAGTTGACGTTGTTATAAGGCTATCGCTCAGTGGGACACGCCTTGGGACATCGTATTTCATTAAGAGCAGAAGGATTAGAACAATAGTAACCCTCGCAGGCACGTGGAACCACGTGATTTAAGTGTAAGGCTTTTACTAGGCATCAAAACACCATATTACAGTCTTTAGAGGCCTGTACACGTAGTTGACGTTGTTATAAAGCCATAGCGCAATGGAAAACGACTTCGGACGTCGTAGTCTATTAAGAGTGGAAGGTTTAGAACAATGGTAACCTGCATAGGCTTGTGAAACCACGTGTTTTAAGTGTAAAGCCCTTAGTAGGTGTCAAAAAGCCATATTATGGCCTTTAAAGACCTATAAGCGTAGTTGACGGTGTAATAAAGCCATGGCGCAATGGAAAACGTCTTGGGAAGTCGTAGTCCATTGACAGTGGAAGGATTACACCAATGGTAAAAGCGCAGGCACGTGGAACCAGGTGTTTTACGTGTATGGCCTTTATTAGGCATCAAAAGGCCATATTACAGCGTTTAGAGGCCTGTGACCGTAGTTGACTGCGTTTTAAAGACATGACGCAATGAAATACGATTTGGGACGTGGTAATCCATTGAAAGTGGAAGAATTAGACCAATGGTAGCCTGCGCAGGCACGTGGAACCACGTGATTTACGTGTAAGGCATTTATTAGGCATCAAAAGGCCATATTACAGTCTTTACAGGCCTGTACACGTAGTTGACGTTGTTATTAAGCCATGGCGCAATGGAAAACAACTTGGGAAGTCGTAGTCCATTGAGAGTGGAAGGATTAGACCCATGGTAAACAACAACCCATGGTAAGTCCTTTAATAGGCATCAAAAGGCCATATTACAGTGTTTAGAGGCCTATGACCGAAATTGACTGCATTTTAAAGACATGACGCAATGGAAAACAATTTGGGACGTCGTAATCCATTAAGAGTGGAAGAATTAGACCAATGGTAGCCTGCGCAGGCACGTGGAACCACGTGATTAACGTGTAAGGCTGATATTAGGCATCAAAAGGCCATATTACAGTCTTTACAAGCCTGTGCGCGTAGTTGACGGTGTCATAAGGCTATCGCGCAATGGGAAACGCCTTGGAACGTCGTAGTTCATTGAGAGCGGAAGGATTAGACCAATGGTAACCCTTGCAGGCACGTGGAACTACGTGATTTAAGTGTAAGGCTTTTACCAGGCATCGAAACACCATATTACAGTCTTTAGAGGCCTGTACACGTAGTTGACGTTGTTATAAAGCCATAGCGCAATGGAAAACGACTTGGGATGTCGTAGTCTATTAAGAGTGGAAGGTTTAGAACATTGGTAACCTGCGTAGGCTTGTGAAACTACGTGTTTTAAATGTAAGGCCCTTACTAGGTGTCAAAAAGCCATATTACGGCCTTTAGAGGCCTATAAGCGTAGTTGACGGTGTAATAAAGCCATGGCGCAATGGAAAACGACTTGAGAAGTCGTAGTCCATTGAGAGTGGAAGGATTAGAACAATGGTGGCCGGCGCAGGCACGTGGAACCACGTGATTTACGTGTAAGCCTTTTATTAGGCATCAAAAGGCCGTATTACAGTCTTTACAAGCCTGTGCGCGTAGTTGACTGTGTTTTAATGACATGACACAATGGGAAAGGACTTGGGACGTCGTAGTCTATTAAGAGTGGAAGGATTAGAATAATGGTAACCTGCGCAGGCACGTAGAACCACATGATTTACGTACAAGGCTTTTATTAAGCATCAAAAGGCCATTTTACAGTCTTTACAGGCCTGTGCGCGTAGTTCACTGTGTTTTAATGACATGACGCAATGGAAAACGATTTGGGAAGTTGTAGTTGATTGAGAGTGGAAGGATTAGAACAATGGTAACCTGCGCAGGCGCGTGGAACCACGTGATTTAAGTGTGAAGCTTTTACTAGGCATCAAAACACCATACTACAGTCTTTAGGGGCCTTTACACGTATTTGACGGTGTTATAAGGCTATCGCGCAATGGGAAAGGACTTGGGACGTCGTAGTCTATTAAGAGTGGTAGGATTAGAACAATGGTAACCTGCGCAGGCACGTAGAACCACATGATTTACGTACAAGGCTTTTATTAAGCATCAAAAGGCCATTTTACAGTCTTTACAGGCCTGTGCGCGTAGTTGACTGTGTTTTAATGACATGACGCAATGGGAAAGGACTTGGGACGTCGTAGTCTATTAAGAGTGGAAGGATTAGAACAATGGTAACCTGCGCAGGCACGTAGAACCACATGATTTACGTACAAGGCTTTTATTAAGCATCAAAAGAACAACGTGAATTTCTTAACGCCTTTATTAGGCATAAAAAGGCCATACTTCGGCCTTTAGTGCTCTGTACACGTAGTTGACTTTGTTATAAAGCCATGGCGCAATGAAAAACGACTTAGGAAGTCGTAGTCCATTGAGAGTGGAAGAATTAGACCAATGGTAACCTGCGCAGTCACGTGGAACCACGTGATTTAAGTGTAAGGCCCTTACTAGGCGTCAAAAGGCAATATTACAACCTTTCGAGACCTATAAGCGTAGTTGACGATGTTAGAAAGCCATAGCGCAATGGAGAACGACTTGGTACGTCGTAGTCTATTGATGGTGGAAGGATTAGACCAATGGTAACCAGAGCAGGCACGTGGAACCACGTGCTTTACGTGTAAGGCTTTTATTAGGCATCAAAAGGCCATATTACAGTCTTTACAGGCCTGTACACGTAGTTGACTGTGTTTTAATGACATGACACAATGGAAAACGATTTGGGAAGTCGTAGTCCATTGAGAGTGAAAGGATTAGGCCAATGGTAAACTGCGCAGGCACAAGGAAGCGCGTGATTTTTTTTAAGACCTTCATTAGGCGTAAAAAGGCCATAATACGGCCTTTAGAGGCCTGTGCGCGTAGTTGACTGTGTCTTAATGACATGACGCAATGGAAAACGCCTTGGGACGTCGTAGTCCATTGAGAGCGAAAGGATTAGACCAATGGTAACCCTCGCAGGCACGTGGAACCACGTGATTTAAGTGTGAAGCTTTTACTAGGCATCAAAACACCATACTACAGTCTTTAGAGGCCTGTACACGTAGTTGACGTTGTTATAAAGCCATAGCGCAATGGAAAACGACTTGGAACGTCGTAGTCTATCAAAGGTGGAAGGATTAGAACAATGGTAACCTGCGTAGGCACGTGAAACCACGTGTTCTAAGTGTAAGGCCCTTACTAGGTGTCAAAAAGCCATACTACGGCCTTTAGAGGCTTATAAGCGTAGTTGACGGTGTAATAAAGCCATGGCGCAATGGAAAACGACTTGAAAAGTCGTAGTCCATTGAGAGTGGAAGGATTAGAGCAATGGTGGCCAGTGCAGGCACGTGGAACCACGTGATTTACGTATAAGGCTTTTATTAGGCACCAAAAGGCCATATTACAGTCTTTACAAACCTGTGCGCGTAGTTTACTGTGTTTTAATGACATGACGCAATGGAAAACGCCTTGGGACGTCGTAGTCCATTGAGAGAGGAAGGATTAGACCAATGGTAACACTCGCAGGCACGTGGAACCACGTGATTTAAGTGGAAGGCCCTTACTAGGTGTCAAAAGGCCATATTACAGCGTTTAGAGGTCTGTGACCGTAGTTGACGGTGTTATAAGACTATCGCGCAGTAGGAATCGCCTTGGGACGTCGTAGTCCATTGAGAGCGGAAGGATTAGACCAATGGTAACACTCGCAGGCACGTGGAACTACGTGATTTATGTGTAAGGCCTTTATTTGGCGCCAAGAGGCCATATTACGGCCTTTAGAGGCCTGTTAGCGTAGTTGACGGTGTTATAAAGCCATGGCGCAATAGAAAACGTCTTGGGAAGTCGTAGTTCTTTAAGAGTGGAAGGATTAGACCAATGGTAAACAGCGCAGGCACGTGGAACCTCGTGTGTTACGTGTAAGGCCTTTACTAGGCATCAAAAGTCCATATTACAGCGTTTAGAGTCCTGTGACCGTAGTTGACTGCGTTTTAAAGACATGACGCAATGGAAAACGATTTGGGAAGTCGAAGTCCATTGAGAGTGGAAGGATAAGGCCAATGGTAAACAGCGCAGCCACGTGGAACCTGTGATTTACGTGAAAGGCCTTTATTAGGCATCAAAAGGCCATATTACAGCGTTTAGAGGCCTGTAAGCGTAGTTGACTGTGTTTTAAAGACATGGCGCAATGGAAAACGACTTGTGAAGTCGTAGTCCATTAAGGGTGAAAGGATTAGTCCAATGGTAAACAGCGCAGGCATGTGGAACCACGTGATTTAAGTGTGAAGCTTTTACTAGGTATCAAAACACCATACTACAGTCTTTAGAGGCCTGTACACGTAGTTGACGTTGTTATAAAGCAATAGCGCAATGGAAAACGACTTGGGACGTCGTAGTCTATTAAGAGTGATAGGATTAGAACAATAGTAACCTGCACAGGCACGTGGAACGACGTGATTTAATTGTAAGGCCCTTACTAGGTGTCAAAAGGCCATATTACGGCCTTTACAGGCCTTTAAGCGTAGTTGACGGTGTTATAAAGCCATGGCGCACTGGAAAACGACTTAGGAAGTCGTAGTCCATTGAGAGTGGAAGGATTAGACCAATGGGAAACAGCGCAGGCACGTGGAACCTGTGACTTACGTGTAGAGACTATATTATGCATCGAAAGGCCATATTACAGCCTTTCGAGGCCTATAAGCTTAGTTGACGTTGTTAGAAAGCCATAACGCAATGGAAAAAGACTTGGGACGTTGTAGTCTATTAACAGTGATAGGATTAGAACAATAGTAGCCTGCGCAGGCACGTGGAACCACGTGATTTAGGTGTAAGGCTTTTATTAGGCATCAAAAGGCCATATTACAGTCTTTACAGGCCTGTACACGTAGTTGACTGTGTTTTAATGACATGACGCAATGGAAAACGATTTGGGAAGTCGTAGTCCATTGAGAGTGGAAGGATTAGGCCAATGGTAACCTGCGCAGGCACAAGGAACCACGTGATATTTCTTAAGGCCTTTATTAGGCGTAAAAGGGCCATTTTACGGCCTTTAGAAGCCTGAACGCGTAGTTGACGGTGTTATAAGGCTATCGCTCAATGGGAAACGCCTTGGGACATCGTAGTCTTTTGAGAGCGGAAGGATTAGAGCAATGGTAACCTGCGCAGTCACGTGGAACCACGTGATTTAAGTCTAAGGCCCTTACTAGGCGTCAAAAGGCCATATTACAGCCTTTCGAGGCCTATAAGCGTAGTTGGCGTTGTTAGAAAGCCATAACGCAATGGAAAACGACTTGGGACATCGTAGTCTATTAAGAGTGATAGGATTAGAACAATAGTAACCTGCACAGGCACGTGGAGCCACGTGATTTAGGTGTAAGGCTTTTATTAGGTGTCAAAAGGCCATATTACGGCCTTTAGAGGCCTTTAGGCGTAGTTGACGGTGTTATAAAGCCATGGCGCACTGAAAAACGACTTAGAAAGTCGTAGTCCATTGAGAGTGGAAGGATTAGACCAATGGTAAACAGCGCAGGCACGTGGAACCTGTGACTTACTTGTAGAGACTTTATTATGCATTAAAAGGCCATATTACAGCGTTTAGAGGCCTGTGCGCGTAGTTGACTGTGTTTTAATGACATGACGCAATGGAAAACGCATTAGGACGTCGTAGTCCATTGAGGGCGGATGGATTAGACCAATGGTAACCCTCCCAGGCACGTGGAACCACGTGATTTAAGTGTGAGGCCTTTATTAGGCATCAAAAGGTTATATTACAGTGTTTAGAGGCCTGAGACCGTAGTTGACTGCGTTTTAAAGACATAAGGCAATGGAAAACGATTGGGGACGTCGTAATCCATTGAGAGTGGAAGAATTAGACCAATGGTAGCCTGCGCAGGCACGTGGAACCACGTGATTTAGGTGTAAGGCTTTTATTAGGCATCAAAAGGCCATATTACAGTCTTTACAGGCCTGTACACGTAGTTGACTGTGTTTTAATGACATGACGCAATGGAAAACGATTTGGGAAGTCGTAGTCCATTGAGAGTGGAAGGATTAGGCCAATGGTAACCTGCGCAGGCACGTGGAACCACGTGATTTAAGTGTAAGGCCCTTGCTAGGTGTCAAAAGGCCATATCACAGCGTTTAGAGGCCTATGACCGTAGTTGACGGTGCTATAAGGCTATCGCGCAATAGGAAACGCCTTGGGACGTCGTAGTCCATTGAGAGCGGAAGGATTAGACCAATGGTAACACTCGCAGGCACGTGGAACTACGTGATTTATGTGTAAGGCCTTTATTTGGCGCCAAGAAGCCATATTACGACCTTTAGAGGCCTGTTAGCGTAGTTGACGGTGTCATAAAGCCATGGCGCAATGGAAAAAGACTTGGGAAGTGGTAGTCCATTGACAGTAGAGGGATTAGACCAATGGTAAACAGCACAGGCACGTGGAACCTGTGATTTACGTGTAAGGCCTTTATTTGTCGCCAAAAGGCCATATTACGGCCTTTAGAGGCCTGTTAGCGTAGTTGACGGTGTTATAAAGCCATGGCGCAATGGAAAACGTCTTGGGAAGTCGTAGTCTTTTAAGAGTGGAAGGATTAGACCAATGGTGAGTAGCGCCGGCACGTGGAACCACGTGTGTTACATGTAAGGCCTTTATTAGGCATCAAAATTCTATATTACAGCGTTTAGATGCCTGTGAGCGTAGTTGACTGCGTTTTAAAGACATGACGCAATGAAAAACGATTTGGGAAGTCGTAGTCCATTGAGAGTGGAAGGATTCGGCCAATGGTAACCTGCGCAGGCACAAGGAACCACGTGATTTAAGTGGAAGGCCCTTACTAGGTGTCAAAAGGCCATATTACAGCGTTTAGAGGCCTGTGACCGTAGTTGACGGTGTTATAAGACTATCGCGCAATAGGAATCGCCTTGGGACGTCGTAGTCCATTGAGAGCGGAAGGATTAGACCAATGGTAACACTCTCAGGCACGTGGAACTACGTGATTTATGTGTAAGGCCTTTATTTGGCGACAAGAGGCCATATTACGGCCTTTAGAGGCCTGTTAGCGTAGTTGACGGTGTTATAAAGCCATGGCGCAATGAAAAACGTCTTGGGAAGTCGTAGTCCTTTAAAAGTGGAAGGATTAGACCAATGATAAACAGCGCAGGCACGTGGAACCACGTGTGTTACGTGTAAGGCCTTTATTTGTCGCCAAAAGGCCATATTACGGCCTTTAGAGGCCTGTTAGCGTAGTTGACGGTGTTATAAAGCCATGGCGCAATGGAAAACGTCTTGGGAAGTCGTAGTCTTTTAAGAGTGGAAGGATTAGACCAATGGTGAACAGCGCCGGCACGTGGAACCACGTGTGTTACGTGTAAGTCCTTTATTAGGCATCAAAAGTCTATATTACAGAGTTTAGATGCCTGTGAGCGTAGTTGACTGCGTTTTAAAGACATGACGCAATGAAAAACGATTTGGGAAGTCGTAGTCCATTGAGAGTGGAAAGATTCGGCCAATGGTAACCTGCGCAGGCACAAGGAACCACGTGATATTTCTTAAGGCCTTTATTAGGCGTAAAAAGGCCATTTTACGGCCTTTAGAAGCCTGAACGCGTAGTTGACGGTGTTATAAGGCTGTCGCCCAATGGGAAACGCCTTGGGACATCGTAGTCCATTGAGAGCGGAAGGATTAGAGCAATGGTAACCTGCTCATTCACGTGGAACCACGTGATTTAAGTCTAAGGCCCTTACTAGGCGTCAAAAGGCCATATTACAGCCTTTCGAGGCCTATAAGCTTAGTTGACGTTGTTAGAAAGCCATAACGCAATGGAAAACGACTTGGGACGTCGTAGTCTATTAACAGTGATAGGATTAGAACAATAGTAGCCTGCGCAGGCACGTGGAACCACGTGATTAAGGTGTAAGGCTTTTATTAGGCATCAAAAGGCCATATTACAGTCTTTACAGGCCTGTACACGTAGTTGACTGTGTTTTAATGACATGACGCAATGGAAAACGATTTGGGAAGTCGTAGTCCATTGAGAGTGGAAGGATTAGGCCAATGGTAACCTGCGCAGGCACGAGGAAGCACGTGATTTTTTTTAAGACCTTCATTAGGCGTAAAAAGGCCATAATACGGCCTTTAGAGGCCTGTGCGCGTAGTTGACTGTGTCTTAATGACATGACGCAATGGAAAACGCCTTCGGACGTCGTAGTCCATTGAGAGCGGAAGGATTAGACCAATGGTAACCCTCGCAGGCACGTGGAACCACGTGATTTAAGTGTGAAGCTTTTACTAGGCATCAAAACACCATACTACAGTCTTTAGAGGCCTGTACACGTAGTTGACGTTGTTATAAAGCAATAGCGCAATGGAAAACGATTTGGGAAGTCGTAGTCCATTGAGAGTGGAAGGATTAGGCCAATGGTAACCAGCGCAGGCACGTGGAACCACGTGATTTAAGTGTAAGGCCCTTGCTAGGTGTCAAAAGGCCATATCACAGCGTTTAGAGGCCTGTGACCGTAGTTGACGGTGTCATAAAACCATGGCGCAATGGAAAACGACTTGGAAAGTGGTAGTCCATTGACAGTAGAGGGATTAGACCAATGGTAAACAGCACAGGCACGTGGAACCTGTGATTTACGTGTAAGGCCTTTATTTGTCGCCAAAAGGCCATATTACGGCCTTTAGAGGCCTGTTAGCGTAGTTGACGGTGTTATAAAGCCATGGCGCAATGGAAAACGTCTTGGGAAGTCGTAGTCTTTTAGGAGTGGAAGGATTAGACCAATGGTGAGTAGCGCCGGCACGTGGAACCACGTGTGTTACGTGTAAGGCCTTTATTAGGCATCAAAAGTCTATATTACAGCGTTTAGATGCCTGTGAGCGTAGTTGACTGCGTTTTAAAGACATGACGCAATGAAAAACGATTTGGGAAGTCGTAGTCCATTGAAAGTGGAAGGATTCGACCAATGGTAACCTGTGCAGGCACAAGGAACCACGTGATTTAAGTGGAAGGCCCTTACTAGGTGTCAAAAGGCCATATTACAGCGTTTAGAGGCCTGTGACCGTAGTTGACGGTTTTATAAGACTATCGCGCAATAGGAATCGCCTTGGGACGTCGTAGTCCATTGAGAGCGGAAGGATTAGACCAATGGTAACACTCGCAGGCACGTGGAACTACGTGATTTATGTGTAAGGCCTTTATTTGGCGCCAAGAAGCCATATTACGACCTTTAGAGGCCTGTTAGCGTAGTTGACGGTGTCATAAAGCCATGGCGCAATGGAAAAAGACTTGGGAAGTGGTAGTCCATTGACAGTAGAGGGATTAGACCAATGGTAAACAGCACAGGCACGTGGAACCTGTGATTTACGTGTAAGGCCTTTATTTGTCGCCAAAAGGCCATATTACGGCCTTTAGAGGCCTGTTAGCGTAGTTGACGGTGTTATAAAGCCATGGCGCAATGGAAAACGTCTTGGGAAGTCGTAGTCTTTTAAGAGTGGAAGGATTAGACCAATGGTGAGTAGCGCCGGCACGTGGAACCACGTGTGTTACGTGTAAGGCCTTTATTAGGCATCAAAATTCTATATTACAGCGTTTAGATGCCTGTGAGCGTAGTTGACTGCGTTTTAAAGACATGACGCAATGAAAAACGATTTGGGAAGTCGTAGTCCATTGAGAGTGGAAGGATTCGGCCAATGGTAACCTGCGCAGGCACAAGGAACCACGTGATTTAAGTGGAAGGCCCTTACTAGGTGTCAAAAGGCCATATTACAGCGTTTAGAGGCCTGTGACCGTAGTTGACGGTGTTATAAGACTATCGCGCAATAGGAATCGCCTTGGGACGTCGTAGTCCATTGAGAGCGGAAGGATTAGACCAATGGTAACACTCTCAGGCACGTGGAACTACGTGATTTATGTGTAAGGCCTTTATTTGGCGACAAGAGGCCATATTACGGCCTTTAGAGGCCTGTTAGCGTAGTTGACGGTGTTATAAAGCCATGGCGCAATGAAAAACGTCTTGGGAAGTCGTAGTCCTTTAAAAGTGGAAGGATTAGACCAATGATAAACAGCGCAGGCACGTGGAACCACGTGTGTTACGTGTAAGGCCTTTATTTGTCGCCAAAAGGCCATATTACGGCCTTTAGAGGCCTGTTAGCGTAGTTGACGGTGTTATAAAGCCATGGCGCAATGGAAAACGTCTTGGGAAGTCGTAGTCTTTTAAGAGTGGAAGGATTAGACTAATGGTGAACAGCGCCGGCACGTGGAACCACGTGTGTTACGTGTAAGTCCTTTATTAGGCATCAAAAGTCTATATTACAGAGTTTAGATGCCTGTGAGCGTAGTTGACTGCGTTTTAAAGACATGACGCAATGAAAAACGATTTGGGAAGTCGTAGTCCATTGAGAGTGGAAAGATTCGGCCAATGGTAACCTGCGCAGGCACAAGGAACCACGTGATATTTCTTAAGGCCTTTATTAGGCGTAAAAAGGCCATTTTACGGCCTTTAGAAGCCTGAACGCGTAGTTGACGGTGTTATAAGGCTGTCGCCCAATGGGAAACGCCTTGGGACATCGTAGTCCATTGAGAGCGGAAGGATTAGAGCAATGGTAACCTGCTCATTCACGTGGAACCACGTGATTTAAGTCTAAGGCCCTTACTAGGCGTCAAAAGGCCATATTACAGCCTTTCGAGGCCTATAAGCTTAGTTGACGTTGTTAGAAAGCCATAACGCAATGGAAAACGACTTGGGACGTCGTAGTCTATTAACAGTGATAGGATTAGAACAATAGTAGCCTGCGCAGGCACGTGGAACCACGTGATTAAGGTGTAAGGCTTTTATTAGGCATCAAAAGGCCATATTACAGTCTTTACAGGCCTGTACACGTAGTTGACTGTGTTTTAATGACATGACGCAATGGAAAACGATTTGGGAAGTCGTAGTCCATTGAGAGTGGAAGGATTAGGCCAATGGTAACCTGCGCAGGCACGAGGAAGCACGTGATTTTTTTTAAGACCTTCATTAGGCGTAAAAAGGCCATAATACGGCCTTTAGAGGCCTGTGCGCGTAGTTGACTGTGTCTTAATGACATGACGCAATGGAAAACGCCTTCGGACGTCGTAGTCCATTGAGAGCGGAAGGATTAGACCAATGGTAACCCTCGCAGGCACGTGGAACCACGTGATTTAAGTGTGAAGCTTTTACTAGGCATCAAAACACCATACTACAGTCTTTAGAGGCCTGTACACGTAGTTGACGTTGTTATAAAGCAATAGCGCAATGGAAAACGATTTGGGAAGTCGTAGTCCATTGAGAGTGGAAGGATTAGGCCAATGGTAACCAGCGCAGGCACGTGGAACCACGTGATTTAAGTGTAAGGCCCTTGCTAGGTGTCAAAAGGCCATATCACAGCGTTTAGAGGCCTGTGACCGTAGTTGACGGTGTCATAAAACCATGGCGCAATGGAAAACGACTTGGAAAGTGGTAGTCCATTGACAGTAGAGGGATTAGACCAATGGTAAACAGCACAGGCACGTGGAACCTGTGATTTACGTGTAAGGCCTTTATTTGTCGCCAAAAGGCCATATTACGGCCTTTAGAGGCCTGTTAGCGTAGTTGACGGTGTTATAAAGCCATGGCGCAATGGAAAACGTCTTGGGAAGTCGTAGTCTTTTAGGAGTGGAAGGATTAGACCAATGGTGAGTAGCGCCGGCACGTGGAACCACGTGTGTTACGTGTAAGGCCTTTATTAGGCATCAAAAGTCTATATTACAGCGTTTAGATGCCTGTGAGCGTAGTTGACTGCGTTTTAAAGACATGACGCAATGAAAAACGATTTGGGAAGTCGTAGTCCATTGAAAGTGGAAGGATTCGACCAATGGTAACCTGTGCAGGCACAAGGAACCACGTGATTTAAGTGGAAGGCCCTTACTAGGTGTCAAAAGGCCATATTACAGCGTTTAGAGGCCTGTGACCGTAGTTGACGGTTTTATAAGACTATCGCGCAATAGGAATCGCCTTGGGACGTCGTAGTCCATTGAGAGCGGAAGGATTAGACCAATGGTAACACTCGCAGGCACGAGGAACTACGTGATTTATGTGTAAGGCCTTTATTTGGCGCCAAGAGGCCATATTACGGCCTTTAGAGGCCTGTTAGCGTAGTTGACGGTGTTATAAAGCCATGGCGCAATGAAAAACGTCTTGGGAAGTCGTAGTCCTTTAAGAGTGGAAGGATTAGACCAATGATAAACAGCGCAGGCACGTGGAACCACGTGTGTTACGTGTAAGGCCTTTATTTGTCGCCAAAAGGCTATATTACGGCCTTTAGAAGCCTGTTAGCGTAGTTGACGGTGTTATAAAGCCATGGCGCAATAGAAAACGTCTTGGGAAGTCGTAGTCTTTTAAGAGTGGAAGGATTAGACCAATGGTGAACAGCGCCGGCACGTGGAACCACGTGTGTTACGTGTAAGTCCTTTATTAGGCATCAAAAGTCTATATTACAGAGTTTAGATGCCTGTGAGCGTAGTTGACTGCGTTTTAAAGACATGACGCAATGAAGAACGATTTGGGAAGTCGTAGTCCATTGAGAGTGGAAGGATTCGGCCAATGGTAACCTGCGCAGGCACAAGGAACCACGTGATATTTCTTAAGGCCTTTATTAGGCGTAAAAAGGCCATTTTACGGCCTTTAGAAGCCTGAACGCGTAGTTGACGGTGTTATAAGGCTGTCGCCCAATGGGAAACGCCTTGGGACATCGTAGTCCATTGAGAGAAGAAGGATTAGACCAATGGTAACCTGCTCAGTCACGTGGAACCACGTGATTTAAGTCTAAGGCCCTTAATAGGCGTCAAAAGGCCATATTACAGCCTTTCGAGGCCTATAAGCTTAGTTGACGTTGTTAGAAAGCCATAACGCAATGGAAAACGACTTGGGACGTCGTAGTCTATTAACAGTGATAGGATTAGAACAATAGTAACCTGCACAGGCACGTGGAACCACGTGATTTAATTGTAAGGCCCTTACTAGGTGTCAAAAGGCCATATTACAGTGTTTAGAGGCCTGTGCGCGTAGTTGACTGTGTTTTAATGACATGACGCAATGGAAAACGCATTAGGGCGTCGTAGTCCATTAAGGGCGGAAGGATTAGACCAATGGTAACCCTCCCAGGCACGTGGAACCACGTGATTTAAGTGTGAAGCTTTTACTAGGCATCAAAACACCATACTACAGTCTTTAGAGGCCTGTACACGTAGTTGACGTTGCTATAAAGCCATAGCGCAATGGAAAACGACTTGGAACGTCGTAGTCTATTAAAGGTGGAAGGATTAGAACAATGGTATCCTGCGCAGGCACGTGGAACCACGTGCTTTACGTGTAAGGCCTTTATTAGGCATCAAAAAGCCATATTACAGTGTTTAGAAGTCTGTAAGCGTAGTTGACGGTGTTATAATGACATGACACAATGGAAAACGACTTGGGAAGTCGTAGTCCATTGACAGTGAAAGGATTAGAACAATGGTTAATAGCGCAGGTACGTGGAACCACGTGTTTCACGTGTAACGCCTTTATTAGGCATCAAAAGGCCATATTACGGCTTTTAGAGGCCTGTGCGCGTAGTTCACTGTGTTTTAAAGACATGGTGCAATGGAAAACGACTGGGGAAGTCGTAGTCCATTGAGAGTGGAGGGATTAGACCAATGGTAAACAGCGCAGGCACGTGGAACCACGTGCTTTACGTGTAAGGCCTTTATTAGGTGTCAAAAAGCCATATTACAGTGTTTAGAGGCCTGTGCGCGTAGTTGACTGTGTTTTAAAGACTTGGCGGAATGGAAAAAGACTTGGGACGTCGTAGTCTAATGAGGGTTAAAGGACTAGACCAATGGTAACCTACGCAGGCACGTGGAACTACGTGATTTATGTGTAAGGCTTTTATTAGGCAGCAAAAGGCCATATTACAGCGTTTAGAGGCCTGTAAGCGTAGTTGACTGTGTTTTAAAGACATGACGCAATGGAAAACAATTTGGGACGTTATAGTCTATAGAGAGTGGAAAGATTAGACCAATGGTAACCTGCGCAGGCACGTGAAACCACGTGATTTACGTGTAAGGCTCTTTTTAGGCATCAAAATGCCACATTACGGTCTTTAGAGGCCTGTGCGCGTAGTTCACTGTGTTTTAAAGACATGGCGCAATGGAAAACGATTTGGGACGTCCTAGTCTATAGAGAGTGGCAAGGTTAGACCAATGGTAACCTGCGCAGGCACGTAAAACCACGTGATTTACGTGTAAGGCCTTTATTAGGTGTCAAAAGGCCATATTACAGTCTTTACAGGCCTGTGCGCGTAGTAGAATGTGTTTTAAAGACTTGGCGCAATGGAAAAAGACATGGGACGTCGTAGTCTAATGAGAGTTGAAGGACTAGACCAATGGTAACCTACGCAGGCACGTGGAACTACGTGATTTATGTGTAAGGCCTTTATTAGGCAGCAAAAGGCCATATTACAGCGTTTATTGGCCTGTAAGCCTAGTTGACTGTGTTTTAAAGACATGGCGCAATGAAAAACGATTTGGGACGTCGTAGTCTATAGAGAGTGGCAAGGTTAGACCAATGGTAACCTGCGCAGGCACGTGAAACCACGTGATTTACGTGTAAGGCCTTTATTAGGTGTCAAAAGGCATATTATGGCCTTCAGATGCCTGTAAGAGTAGTTGACGGTGTTATTAAGCCTAGGCGCAATGGAAAACGACTTGGTACGTCGTAGTCCATTAAGGGCGGAAGGATTAGACCAATGGTAACCCTCCCAGGCACGTGGAACCACGTGATTTAAGTGTGAAGCTTTTACTAGGCATAAAAACACCATACTACAGTCTTTAGAGGCCTGTACACGTGGTTGACGTTGTTATAAAGCCATAGCGCAACGGAAAACGACTTGAAACGTCGTAGTCTATTAAAGGTGGAAGGATTAGAACAATGGTAACCTGCGTAGGCACGTGAAACTAGGTGTTCTAAGTGTAAGGCCCTTACTAGGTGTCAAAAAGCCATACTACGGCCTTCAGAGGCCTGTAAGAGTAGTTGACGGTGTTATTAAGCCTAGGCGCAATGAAAAACGACTTGAGAAGTCGTAGTCCATTGAGAGTGGAGGGATTAGACCAATGGTAAACAGCGCAGGCACGTGGAACCACGTGCTTTACGTGTAAGGCCTTTATTAGGCATCAAAAAGCCATATTACAGTGTTTAGAGGTCTGTAAGCGTAGTTGACGGTATTATAAAGCCATGGCGCAATGGAAAACGACTTGGGAAGTCGTAGTCCATTGACAGTGAAAGGATTAGAACAATTGTTAATAGGGCAGGTACGTGGAACCACGTGTTTCACGTGTAACGCCTTTATTAGGCATCAAAAGGCCATATTACAGCGTTTAGAGGCCTGTGCGCGTAGTTGACTGTGTTTTAAAGACATCGTGCAATGGAAAACGATTTAGGACGTCGTAGTCTATAGAGAGTGGCAAGGTTAGACAAATAGTAACCTGCGCAGGCACGTGAAACCACGTGATTTACGTGTAACGCCTTTATTAGGCATCAAAAGGCCATATTACAGCGTTTAGAGGCCTGTAAGCGTAGTTGACTGTGTTTTAAAGACATGACGCAATGGAAAACAATTTGGGACGTCGTAGTCTATAGATTGAAAAGATTAGACCAATGGTAACTTGCGCAGGCACGTGAAACCACGTGATTTACGTGTAAGGCTCTTTTTAGGCATCAAAATGCCATATTACGGTCTTTAGAGGCCTGTGCGCGTAGTTCACTGTGTTTTAAAGACATGGCGCAATGGAAAACAATTTGGGATGTCGTAGTCCATTAAGAGTGAAAGGATTAGACCAATGGTAAATAGCGCAGGCACGTGGAACCACGTGATTTAAGTGTAAGGCTTTTACTAGGCATCAAAACACCATACTACAGTCTTTAGAGGCCTGTACACGTAGTTGACGTTGTTATAAAGCTATGTCGCAATGAAAAACGACTTGGGACGTCGTAGTCCATTAAGAGTGAAAGGATTAGTCCAATGGTAAACAGCGCAGGCACGTGAAACCACGTGATTTACGTGTAAGGCCTTTATTAGGTGTCAAAAGGCATATTATGGCCTTTAGATGCCTGTAAGAGTAGTTGACGGTGTTATTAAGCCTAGGCGCAATGGAAAACGACTGGGGAAGTCGTAGTCCATTGAGAGTGGAGGGATTAGACCAATGGTAAACAGCGCAGGCACGTGGAACCACGTGCTTTACGTGTAAGGCCTTTATTAGGTGTCAAAAAGCCATATTACAGTGTTTAGAGGCCTGTGCGCGTAGTTGACTGTGTTTTAAAGACTTGGCGGAATGGAAAACAATTTGGGACGTCGTAGTCTAGAGAGAGTGGAAAGATTAGACCAATGGTAACCTGCGCAGGCACGTGAAACCACGTGATTTACGTGTAAGGCTCTTTTTAGGCATCAAAATGCCACATTACGGTCTTTAGAGGCCTGTGCGCGTAGTTCACTGTGTTTTAAAGACATGGCGCAATGGAAAACGATTTTGGACGTCCTAGTCTATAGAGAGTGGCAAGGTTAGACCAATGGTAACCTGCGCAGGCACGTGAAACCACGTGGTTTACGTGTAAGGCCTTTATTAGGTGTCAAAAGGCCATATTACAGTCTTTACAGGCCTGTGCGCGTAGTAGAATGTGTTTTAAAGACTTGGCGCAATGGAAAAAGACTTGGGACGTCGTAGTCTAATGAGAGTTGAAGGACTAGACCAATGGTAACCTACGCAGGCACGTGGAACTACGTGATTTATGTGAAAGGCTCTTTCTAGGCATCAAAATGCCATATTACGGTCTTTAGAGTCCTGTGCGCGTAGTTCACTGTGTTTTAAAGACATGGAGCAATGGAAAACGATTTGGGACGTCGTAGTCTATAGAGAGTGGCAAGGTTAGACAAATAGTAACCTGCGCAGGCACGTGAAACCACGTGATTTACGTGTAAGGTCTTTATTAGGTGTCAAAAGGCATATTACGGCCTTCAGAGGCCTGTAAGAGTAGTTGACGGTGTTATTAAGCCTAGGCGCAATGGAAAACAATTTGGGACGTCGTAGTCTATAGAGTGAAAAGATTAGACCAATGGTAACTTGCGCAGGCACGTGAAACCACGTGATTTACGTGTAAGGCTCTTTGTAGGCATCAAAATGCCATATTACGGTCTTTAGAGGCCTGTGCGCGTAGTTCACTGTGTTTTAAAGACATGGCGCAATGGAAAACAATTTGGGATGTCGTAGTCCATTAAGAGTGAAAGGATTAGACCAATGGTAAATAGCGCAGGCACGTGGAACCACGTGATTTAAGTGTAAGGCTTTTACTAGGCATCAAAACACCATACTACAGTCTTTAGAGGCCTGTACACGTAGTTGACGTTGTTATAAAGCTATGTCGCAATGAAAAACGACTTGGGACGTCGTAGTCCATTAAGAGTGAAAGGATTAGTCCAATGGTAAACAGCGCAGGCACGTGGAACCTGTGATTTACGTGTAAGGCCTTTATTAGGCATCAAAATGCCATATTACGGCTTTTAGAGGCCTGTGCGCGTAGTTCACTGTGTTTTAAAGAGATGGTGCAATGGAAAACGATTTGGGACGTCGTAGTCTATAGAGAGTGGCAAGGTTAGACCAATGGTAACCTGCGCAGGCACGTGAAACCACGTGATTTACGTGTAAGGCCTTTATTAGGTGTCAAAAGGCATATTATGGCCTTCAGATGCCTGTAAGAGTAGTTGACGGTGTTATTAAGCCTAGGCGCAATGGAAAACGACTGGGGAAGTCGTAGTCCATTGAGAGTGGAGGGATTAGACCAATGGTAAACAGCGCAGGCACGTGGAACCACGTGCTTTACGTGTAAGGCCTTTATTAGGTGTCAAAAAGCCATATTACAGTGTTTAGAGGCCTGTGCGCGTAGTTGACTGTGTTTTAAAGACTTGGCGGAATGGAAAACAATTTGGGACGTCGTAGTCTATAGAGAGTGGAAAGATTAGACCAATGGTAACCTGCGCAGGCACGTGAAACCACGTGATTTACGTGTAAGGCTCTTTTTAGGCATCAAAATGCCACATTACGGTCTTTAGAGGCCTGTGCGCGGAGTTCACTGTGTTTTAAAGACATGGCGCAATGGAAAACGATTTTGGACGTCCTAGTCTATAGAGAGTGGCAAGGTTAGACCAATGGTAACCTGCGCAGGCACGTGAAACCACGTGGTTTACGTGTAAGGCCTTTATTAGGTGTCAAAAGGCCATATTACAGTCTTTACAGGCCTGTGCGCGTAGTAGAATGTGTTTTAAAGACTTGGCGCAATGGAAAAAGACTTGGGACGTCGTAGTCTAATGAGAGTTGAAGGACTAGACCAATGGTAACCTACGCAGGCACGTGGAACTACGTGATTTATGTGAAAGGCTCTTTCTAGGCATCAAAATGCCATATTACGGTCTTTAGAGTCCTGTGCGCGTAGTTCACTGTGTTTTAAAGACATGGCGCAATGGAAAACGATTTGGGACGTCGTAGTCTATAGAGAGTGGCAAGGTTAGACAAATAGTAACCTGCGCAGGCACGTGAAACCACGTGATTTACGTGTAAGGTCTTTATTAGGTGTCAAAAGGCATATTACGGCCTTCAGAGGCCTGTAAGAGTAGTTGACGGTGTTATTAAGCCTAGGCGCAATGGAAAACGACTGGGGAAGTCGTAGTCCATTGAGAGTGCAGGGATTAGACCAATGGTAAACAGCGCAGGCTCGTGGAACCACGTGCTTTACGTGTAAGGCCTTTATTAGGCATCAAAAAGCCATATTACAGTGTTTAGAGGCCTGTGCGCGTAGTTGACTGCGTTTTAAAGACATCGTGCAATGGAAAACGATTTGGGACGTCGTAGTCTATAGAGAGTGGCAAGGTTAGACAAATAGTAACCTGCGCAGGCACGTGAAACCACGTGATTTACGTGTAACGCCTTTATTAGGCATCAAAAGGCCATATTACAGCGTTTAGAGGCCTGTAAGCGTAGTTGACTGTGTTTTAAAGACATGACGCAATGGAAAACAATTTGGGACGTCGTAGTCTATAGAGTGAAAAGATTAGACCAATGGTAACTTGCGCAGGCACGTGAAACCACGTGATTTACGTGTAAGGCTCTTTTTAGGCATCAAAATGCCATATTACGGTCTTTAGAGGCCTGTGCGCGTAGTTCACTGTGTTTTAAAGACATGGCGCAATGGAAAACAATTTGGGATGTCGTAGTCCATTAAGAGTGAAAGGATTAGTCCAATGGTAAACAGCGCAGGCACGTGGAACCTGTGATTTACGTGTAAGGCCTTTATTAGGCATCAAAATGCCATATTACGGCTTTTAGAGGCCTGTGCGCGTAGTTCACTGTGTTTTAAAGAGATGGTGCAATGGAAAACGATTTGGGACGTCGTAGTCTATAGAGAGTGGCAAGGTGAGACCAATGGTAACCTGCGCAGGCACGTGAAACCACGTGATTTACGTGTAAGGCCTTTATTAGGTGCAAAAAGGCATATTATGGCCTTCAGATGCCTGTAAGAGTAGTTGACGGTGTTATTAAGCCTAGGCGCAATGGAAAACGACTGGGGAAGTCGTAGTCCATTGAGAGTGGAGGGATTAGACCAATGGTAAACAGCGCAGGCACGTGGAACCACGTGCTTTACGTGTAAGGCCTTTATTAGGTGTCAAAAAGCCATATTACAGTGTTTAGAGGCCTGTGCGCGTAGTTGACTGTGTTTTAAAGACTTGGCGGAATGGAAAAAGACTTGGGACGTCGTAGTCTAATGAGAGTTGAAGGACTAGACCAATGGTAACCTAAGCAGGCACGTGGAACTACGTGATTTATGTGTTAGGCCTTTATTAGGCAGCAAAAGGCCATATTACAGCGTTTAGAGGCCTGTAAGCGTAGTTGACTGTGTTTTAAAGACATGGCGCAATGGAAAACGATTTGGGACGTCGTAGTCTATAGAGAGTGGCAAGATTAGACCAATGGTAACCTGCGCAGGCACGTGAAACCACGTGATTTACGTGTAAAGCCTTTATTAGGTGTCAAAAGGCCATATTACAGTCTTTACAGGCCTGTGCGCGTAGTAGAATGTGTTATAAAGACTTGGCGCAATGGAAAAAGACTTGGGACGTCGTAGTCTAATGAGAGTTGAAGGACTAGACCAATGGTAATATACGCCAGCACGTGGAACCACGTGCTTTACGTGTAAGGCCTTTATTAGGCATCAAAAAGCCATATTACAGTGTTTAGAGGTCTGTAAGCGTAGTTGACGATGTTATAAAGCCATGGCGCAATGGAAAACGACTTGGGAAGTCGTAGTCCATTAAGAGTGAAAGGATTAGACCAATGGTAAATAGCGCAGGCACGTGGAACCACGTGATTTAAGTGTAAGGCTTTTACTAGGCATCAAAATGCCACATTACGGTCTTTAGAGGCCTGTGCGCGTAGTTCACTGTGTTTTAAAGACATGGCGCAATGGAAAACGATTTTGGACGTCCTAGTCTATAGAGAGTGGCAAGGTTAGACCAATGGTAACCTGCGCAGGCACGTGAAACCACGTGGTTTACGTGTAAGGCCTTTATTAGGTGTCAAAAGGCCATATTACAGTCTTTACAGGCCTGTGCGCGTAGTAGAATGTGTTTTAAAGACTTGGCGCAATGGAAAAAGACTTAGGACGTCGTAGTCTAATGAGAGTTGAAGGACTAGACCAATGGTAACCTACGCAGGCACGTGGAACTACGTGATTTATGTGTAAGGCCTTTATTAGGCAGCAAAAGGCCATATTACAGCGTTTAGAGGCCTGTAAGCCTAGTTGACTGTGTTTTAAAGACATGGCGCAATGGAAAACGATTTGGGACGTCGTAGTCTATAGAGAGTGGCAAGGTTAGACCAATGGTAACCTGCGCAGGCACCTGAAACCACGTGATTTACGTGTAAGGCCTTTATTAGGTGTCAAAAGGCATATTATGGCCTTCAGATGCCTGTAAGAGTAGTTGGCGGTGTTATTAAGCCTAGGCGCAATGGAAAACGACTTGGTACGTCGTAGTCCATTAAGGGCGGAAGGATTAGAACAATGGTTAATAGCGCAGGTACGTGGAACCACGTGTTTCACGTGTAACGCCTTTATTAGGCATCCAAAGGCCATATTACAGCGTTTAGAGGCCTGTAAGCGTAGTTGACTGTGTTTTAAAGACATGACGCAATGGAAAACAATTTGGGATGTCGTAGTCCATTAAGAGTGAAAGGATTAGACCAATGGTAAATAGCGCAGGCACGTGGAACCACGTGATTTAAGTGTAAGGCTTTTACTAGGCATCAAAACACCATACTACAGTCTTTAGAGGCCTGTACACGTAGTTGACGTTGTTATAAAGCTATGTCGCAATGAAAAACGACTTGGGACGTCGTAGTCCATTAAGAGTGAAAGGATTAGTCCAATGGTAAACAGCGCAGGCACGTGGAACCTGTGATTTACGTGTAAGGCCTTTATTAGGCATCAAAATTCCATATTACGGCTTTTAGAGGTCTGTGCGCGTAGTTCACTGTGTTTTAAAGACATGGTGCAATGGAAAACGATTTGGGACGTCGTAGTCTATAGAGAGTGGCAAGGTTAGACAAATAGTAACCTGCGCAGGCACGTGAAACCACGTGATTTACGTGTAAGGTCTTTATTAGGTGTCAAAAGGCATATTACGGCCTTCAGAGGCCTGTAAGAGTAGTTGACGGTGTTATTAAGCCTAGGCGCAATGGAAAACGACTGGGGAAGTCGTAGTCCATTGAGAGTGGAGGGATTAGACCAATGGTAAACAGCGCAGGCACGTGGAACCACGTGCTTTACCTGTAAGGCCTTTATTAGGTGTCAAAAAGCCATATTACAGTGTTTAGAGGCCTGTGCGCGTAGTTGACTGTGTTTTAAAGACTTGGCGGAATGGAAAAAGACTTGGGACGTCGTAGTCTAATGAGAGTTGAAGGACTAGACCAATGGTAACCTACGCAGGCACGTGGAACTACGTGATTTATGTGTAAGGCCTTTATTAGGCAGCAAAAGGCCATACTACAGCGTTTAGAGGCCTGTAAGCGTAGTTGACTGTGTTTTAAAGACATGACGCAATGGAAAACAATTTGGGACGTCGTAGTCTATAGAGAGTGGAAAGATTAGACCAATGGTAACCTGCGCAGGCACGTGAAACCACGTGATTTACGTGTAAGGCTCTTTTTAGGCATCAAAATGCCACATTACGGTCTTTAGAGGCCTGTGCGCGTAGTTCACTGTGTTTTAAAGACATGGCGCAATGGAAAACGATTTTGGACGTCCTAGTCTATAGAGAGTGGCAAGGTTAGACCAATGGTAACCTGCGCAGGCACGTGAAGCCACGTGGTTTACGTGTAAGGCCTTTATTAGGTGTCAAAAGGCCACATTACAGTCTTTACAGGCCTGTGCGCGTAGTAGAATGTGTTTTAAAGACTTGGCGCAATGGAAAAAGACTTGGGACGTCGTAGTCTAATGAGAGTTGAAGGACTAGACCAATGGTAACCTACGCAGGCACGTGGAACTACGTGATTTATGTGTAAGGCCTTTATTAGGCAGCAAAAGGCCATATTACAGCGTTTAGAGGCCTGTAAGCCTAGTTGACTGTGTTTTAAAGACATGGCGCAATGGAAAACGATTTGGGACGTCGTAGTCTATAGAGAGTGGCAAGGTTAGACCAATGGTAACCTGCGCAGGTACCTGAAACCACGTGATTTACGTGTAAGGCCTTTATTAGGTGTCAAAAGGCATATTATGGCCTTCAGATGCCTGTAAGAGTAGTTGACGGTGTTATTAAGCCTAGGCGCAATGGAAAACGACTTGGTACGTCGTAGTCCATTAAGGGCGGAAGGATTAGACCAATGGTAACCCTCCCAGGCACGTGGAACCACGTGATTTAAGTGTGAAGCTTTTACTAGGCATCAAAACACCATACTACAGTCTTTAGAGGCCTGTACACGTAGTTGACGTTGTTATAAAGCCATAGCGCAACGGAAAACGACTTGGAACGTCGTAGTCTATTAAAAGTGGAAGGATTAGAACAATGGTAACCTGCGTAGGCACGTGAAACCACGTGTTCTAAGTGTAAGGCCCTTACTAGGTGTCAAAAAGCCATACTACGGCCTTCAGAGGCCTGTAAGAGTAGTTGACGGTGTTATTAAGCCTAGGCACAATGGAAAACGACTTGGGAAGTCGTAGTCCATTGAGAGTGGAGGGATTAGACCAATGGTAAACAGCGCAGGCACGTGGAACCACGTGCTTTACGTGTAAGGCCTTTATTAGGCATCAAAAAGCCATACTACAGTGTTTAGAGGTCTGTACGCGTAGTTGACGGTATTATAAAGCCATGGCGCAATGGAAAACGACTTGGGAAGTCGTAGTCCATTGACAGTGAAAGGATTAGAACAATGGTTAACAGCGCAGGTACGTGGAACCACGTGTTTCACGTGTAACGCCTTTATTAGGCATCAAAAGGCCATATTACAGCGTTTAGAGGCCTGTAAGCGTAGTTGACTGTGTTTTAAAGACATGACGCAATGGAAAACAATTTGGGACGTCGTAGTCTATAGAGTGGAAAGATTAGACCAATGGTAACTTGCGCAGGCACGTGAAACCACGTGATTTACGTGTAAGGCTCTTTTTAGGCATCAAAATGCCATATTACGGTCTTTAGAGGCCTGTGCGCGTAGTTCACTGTGTTTTAAAGACATGGCGCAATAGAAAACGATTTGGGACGTCGTAGTCTATAGAGAGTGGCAAGGCTGGACAAATAGTAACCTGCGCAGGCACGTGAAACCACGTGATTTACGTGTAAGGTCTTTATTAGGTGTCAAAAGGCATATTACGGCCTTCAGAGGCCTGTAAGAGTAGTTGACGGTGTTATTAAGCCTAGGCGCAATGGAAAACGACTGGAGAAGTCGTAGTCCATTGAGAGTGGAGGGATTAGACAAATGGTAAACAGCGCAGGCTCGTGGAACCACGTGCTTTACGTGTAAGGCCTTTATTAGGCATCAAAAAGCCATATTACAGTGTTTAGAGGCCTGTGCGCGTAGTTGACTGTGTTTTAAAGACTTGGCGGAATGGAAAAAGACTTGGGACGTCGTAGTCTAATGAGAGTGGCAAGGTTAGACCAATGGTAACCTGCGCAGGCACGTGAAACCACGTGATTTACGTGTAAGGCCTTTATTAGGTGTCAAAAGGCCATATTACAGTCTTTACAGGCCTGTGCGCGTAGTAGAATGTGTTATAAAGACTTGGCGCAATGGAAAAAGACTTGGGACGTCGTAGTCTAATGAGAGTTGAAGGACTAGACCAATGGTAATCTACGCAGGCACGTGGAACCACGTGCTTTACGTGTAAGGCCTTTATTAGGCATCAAAAAGCCATATTACAGTGTTTAGAGGTCTGTAAGCGTAGTTGACGGTGTTATAAAGCCATGGCGCAATGGAAAACGACTTGGGAAGTCGTAGTCCATTGACAGTGAAAGGATTAGAACAATGGTTAATAGCGCAGGTACGTGGAACCACGTGTTTCACGTGTAACGCCTTTATTAGGCATCAAAAGGCCATATTACAGCGTTTAGAGGCCTGTAAGCGTAGTTGACTGTGTTTTAAAGACATGACGCAATGGAAAACAATTTGGGATGTCGTAGTCCATTAAGAGTGAAAGGATTAGACCAATGGTAAATAGCGCAGGCACGTGGAACCACGTGATTTAATTGTAAGGCTTTTACTAGGCATCAAAACACCATAGTACAGTCTTTAGAGGCCTGTACACGTAGTTCACTGTGTTTTAAAGACATGGTGCAATGGAAAACGATTTGGGACGTCGTAGTCTATAGAGAGTGGCAAGGCTGGACAAATAGTAACCTGCGCAGGCACGTGAAACCACGTGATTTACGTGTAAGGTCTTTATTAGGTGTCAAAAGGCATATTACGGCCTTCAGAGGCCTGTAAGAGTAGTTGACGGTGTTATTAAGCCTAGGCGCAATGGAAAACGACTGGAGAAGTCGTAGTCCATTGAGAGTGGAGGGATTAGACAAATGGTAAACAGCGCAGGCTCGTGGAACCACGTGCTTTACGTGTAAGGCCTTTATTAGGCATCAAAAAGCCATATTACAGTGTTTAGAGGCCTGTGCGCGTAGTTGACTGTGTTTTAAAGACTTGGCGGAATGGAAAAAGACTTGGGACGTCGTAGTCTAATGAGAGTGGCAAGGTTAGACCAATGGTAACCTGCGCAGGCACGTGAAACCACGTGATTTACGTGTAAGGCCTTTATTAGGTGTCAAAAGGCCATATTACAGTCTTTACAGGCCTGTGCGCGTAGTAGAATGTGTTATAAAGACTTGGCGCAATGGAAAAAGACTTGGGACGTCGTAGTCTAATGAGAGTTGAAGGACTAGACCAATGGTAATCTACGCAGGCACGTGGAACCACGTGCTTTACGTGTAAGGCCTTTATTAGGCATCAAAAAGCCATATTACAGTGTTTAGAGGTCTGTAAGCGTAGTTGACGGTGTTATAAAGCCATGGCGCAATGGAAAACGACTTGGGAAGTCGTAGTCCATTGACAGTGAAAGGATTAGAACAATGGTTAATAGCGCAGGTACGTGGAACCACGTGTTTCACGTGTAACGCCTTTATTAGGCATCAAAAGGCCATATTACAGCGTTTAGAGGCCTGTAAGCGTAGTTGACTGTGTTTTAAAGACATCACGCAATGGAAAACAATTTGGGATGTCGTAGTCCATTAAGAGTGAAAGGATTAGACCAATGGTAAATAGCGCAGGCACGTGGAACCACGTGATTTAATTGTAAGGCTTTTACTAGGCATCAAAACACCATAGTACAGTCTTTAGAGGCCTGTACACGTAGTTCACTGTGTTTTAAAGACATGGTGCAATGGAAAACGATTTGGGACGTCGTAGTCTATAGAGAGTGGCAAGGCTGGACAAATAGTAACCTGCGCAGGCACGTGAAACCACGTGATTTACGTGTAAGGTCTTTATTAGGTGTCAAAAGGCATATTACGGCCTTCAGAGGCCTGTAAGAGTAGTTGACGGTGTTATTAAGCCTAGGCGCAATGGAAAACGACTGGAGAAGTCGTAGTCCATTGAGAGTGGAGGGATTAGACAAATGGTAAACAGCGCAGGCTCGTGGAACCACGTGCTTTACGTGTAAGGCCTTTATTAGGCATCAAAAAGCCATATTACAGTGTTTAGAGGCCTGTGCGCGTAGTTGACTGTGTTTTAAAGACTTGGCGGAATGGAAAAAGACTTGGGACGTCGTAGCCTAATGAGAGTGGCAAGGTTAGACCAATGGTAACCTGCGCAGGCACGTGAAACCACGTGATTTACGTGTAAGGCCTTTATTAGGTGTCAAAAGGCCATATTACAGTCTTTACAGGCCTGTGCGCGTAGTAGAATGTGTTATAAAGACTTGGCGCAATGGAAAAAGACTTGGGACGTCGTAGTCTAATGAGAGTTGAAGGACTAGACCAATGGTAACTTGCGCAGGCACGTGAAACCACGTGATTTACGTGTAAGGCTCTTTTTAGGCATCCAAATGCCATATTACGGTCTTTAGAGGCCTGTGCGCGTAGTTCACTGTGTTTTAAAGACATGGCGCAATGGAAAACGATTTGGGACGTCGTAGTCTATAGAGAGTGGCAAGGTTAGACAAATAGTAACCTGCGCAGGCACGTGAAACCACGTGATTTACGTGTAAGGTCTTTATTAGGTGTCAAAAGGCATATTACGGCCTTCAGAGGCCTGTAAGAGTAGTTGACGGTGTTATTAAGCCTAGGCGCAATGGAAAACGACTGGGGAAGTCGTAGTCCATTGAGAGTGGAGGGATTAGACCAATGGTAAACAGCGCAGGCACGTGGAACCACGTGCTTTACGTGTAAGGCCTTTATTAGGCATCAAAAAGCCATATTACAGTGTTTAGAGGCCTGTGCGCATAGTTGACTGTGTTTTAAAGACTTGGCGGAATGGAAAAAGACTTGGAACGTCGTAGTCTATAGAGAGTGGAAAGATTAGACCAATGGTAACCTGCGCAGGAACGTGAAACCACGTGATTTACGTGTAAGGCTCTTTTTAGGCATCAAAATGCCACATTACGGTCTTTAGAGGCCTGTGCGCGTAGTTGACTGTGTTTTAAAGACATGGCGTAATGGAAAACGACTTGGTACGTCGTAGTCTATTGATGGTGGAAGGATTAGACCAATGGTAACCAGAGCAGGCACGTGGAACCACGTGATATACGTGTAAGGCTTTTATTAGGCATCAAAAGGCCATATTACAGTCTTTACAGGCCTGTACACGTAGTTGACTGTGTTTTAATGACATGACGCAATGGAAAACGATTTGGGAAGTCGTAGTCCATTGAGATTGGAAGGATTAGGCCAATGGTAACCTGCGCAAGCACGAGGAAGCACGTGATTTCTTTTAAGACCTTCATTAGGCGTAAAAAGGCCATAATGCGGCCTTTAGAGGCCTGTGCGCGTAGTTGACTGTGTCTTAATGACATGACGCAATGGAAAACGGCTTTGGACGTCGTAGTCCATTGTGAGCGGAAGGATTAGACCAATGATAACCCTCGCAGGCACGTGGAACCACGTAATTTAAGTGTGAAGCTTTTACTAGGCATCAAAACACCATACTACAGTCTTTGGAGGCATGTACACGTAGTTGACGTTGTTATAAAGCAATAGCGCAATGGAAAACGACTTGGAACGTCGTAGTCTATTAAAGATGGAAGGATTAGAACAATGGTAACCTGCGTAGGCACGTGGAACCACGTGATTTAAGTGTAAGGCCCTTACTAGGTGTCAAAAGGCCATATCACAGCGTTTAGAGGCCTGTGACCGTAGTTGACGGTGCTATAAGGCTATCGCGCAATAGGAAACGCCTTGGGACGTCGTAGTCCATTGAGAGCGGAAGGATTAGACCAATGGTAACACTCGCAGGCACGGGGAACTACGTGATTTATGTGTAAGGCCTTTATTTGGCGCCAAGAAGCCATATTACGGCCTTTAGAGGCCTGTTAGCGTAGTTGACGGTGTCATAAAGCCATGGCGCAATGAAAAACGACTTGGGAAGTCGTAGTCCATTGACAGTAGAGGGATTAGACCAATGATAAACAGCACAGGCACGTGGAACCTGTGATTTACGTGTAAGGCCTTTATTTGTCGCCAAAAGGCCATATTACGGCCTTTAGAGGCCTGTTAACGAAGTTGACGGTGTTATAAAGCCATGGCGCAATGGAAAACGTCTTGGGAAGTCGTAGTCTTTTAAGAGTGGAAGGATTAGACCAATGGTGAACAGCGCCGGCACGTGGAACCACGTGTGTTACGTGTAAGGCCTTTATTAGGCATCAAAAGTCTATATTGCAGCGTTTAGATGCCTGTGAGCGTAGTTGACTGCGTTTTAAAGACTTGGCGGAATGGAAAAAGACTTGGGACGTCGTAGTCTAATGAGAGTTGAAGGACTAGAGCAATGGTAACCTACGCAGGCACGTGGAACTACGTGATTGATGTGTAAGGCCTTTATTAGGCAGCAAAAGGCCATATTACAGCGTTTAGAGGCCTGTAAGCGTAGTTGACTGTGTTTTAAAGACATGACGCAATGGAAAACAATTTGGGACGTCGTAGTCTATAGAGTGTGGCAAGGTTAGACCAATGGTAACCTGCGCAGGCACGTGAAACCACGTGATTTACGTGTAAAGTCTTTATTAGGTGTCAAAAGGCATATTACGGCCTTCAGAGGCCTGTAAGAGTAGTTGACGGTGTTATTAAGCCTAGGCGCAATGGAAAACGACTGGGGAAGTCGTAGTCCATTGAGAGTGGAGGGATTAGACCAATGGTAAACAGCGCAGGCACGTGGAACCACGTGCTTTACGTGTAAGGCCTTTATTAGGCATCAAAAGGCCATATTACAGTCTTTACAGGCCTGTACACGTAGTTGACTGTGTTTTAATGACATGACGCAATGGAAAACGATTTGGGAAGTCGTAGTCTATTGAGAGTGGAAGGATTAGGCCAATGGTAACCTGCGCAAGCACGAGGAAGCACGTGATTTTTTTTAAGACCTTCATTAGGCGTAAAAAGGCCATAATGCGGCCTTTACAGACCTGTGCGCGTAGTAGAATGTGTTTTAAAGACATGGCGCAATGGAAAAAGACTTGGGACGTCGTAGTCTAATGAGAGTTGAAGGACTAGACCAATGGTAACCTACGCAGGCACGTGGAACTACGTGATTTATGTGTAAGGCCTTTATTTGGCGCCAAGAAGCCATATTATGGCCTTTAGAGGCCTGTTAGCGTAGTTGACGGTGTCATAAAGCCATGGCGCAATGTAAAACGACTTGGGAAGTCGTAGTCCATTGACAGTAGAGGGATTAGACCAATGGTAAACAGCACAGGCACGTGGAACCTGTGATTTACGTGTAAGGCCTTTATTTGTCGCCAAAAGGCCATATTACAGCGTTTAGAGGCCTGTGACCGTAGTTGACTGTGTTTTAGAGTCATGACGCAATGGAAAACGATTTGGGACGTCGTAATCCATTGAAAGTTGAAGGACTAGACCAATGGTAAGCCTCGCAGGCACGTGGAACCACGTGATTTACGTGTAAGGCTCTTTTTAGGCATCAAAATGCCATAATACGGCTTTTAGAGGCATGTGCGCGTAGTTCACTGTGTTTTAAAGACATGGCGCAATGGAAAACGATTTGGAACGTCGTAGTCTATAGAGAGTGGAAGGATTAGACCAATGGTAAACAGCGCAGCCACGTGGAACCTGTGACTTACGTGTAAAGCCTTTATTATGCATCAAAAGGCCATATTACAGCGTTTAGAGGCCTGTGCGCGTAGTTGACTGTGTTTTAAAGACATGGCGTAATGGAAAACGACTTGGTACGTCGTAGTCTATTGATGGTGGAAGGATTAGACCAATGGTAACTAGAGCAGGCACGTGGAACCACGTGATTTACGTGTAAGGCTTTTATTAGGCATCAAAAGGCCATATTACAGTCTTTACAGGCCTGTACACGTAGTTGACTGTGTTTTAATGACATGACGCAATGGAAAACGATTTGGGAAGTCGTAGTCCATTGAGAGTGGAAGGATTAGGCCAATGGTAACCTGCGCAAGCACGAGGAAGCACGTGATTTTTTTTAAGACCTTCATTAGGCGTAAAAAGGCCATAATGCGGCCTTTAGAGGCCTGTGCGCGTAGTTGACTGTGTCTTAATGACATGACGCAATGGAAAACGCCTTTGGACGTCGTAGTCCATTGAGAGCGGAAGGATTAGACCAATGGTAACCCTCGCAGGCACGTGGAACCACGTAATTTAAGTGTGAAGCTTTTACTAGGCATCAAAACACCATACTACAGTCTTTAGAGGCATGTACACGTAGTTGACGTTGTTATAAAGCAATAGCGCAATGGAAAACGACTTGGAACGTCGTAGTCTATTAAAGATGGAAGGATTAGAACAATGGTAACCTGCGTAGGCACGTGGAATCACGTGATTTAAGTGTAAGCCCCTTACTAGGTGTCAAAAGGCCATATCACAGCGTTTAGAGGCCGGTGACCGTAGTTGGCGGTGCTATAAGGCTATCGCGCAATAGGAAACGCCTTGGGACGTCGTAGTCCATTGAGAGCGGAAGGATTAGACCAATGTTGAACAGCGCCGGCACGTGGAACCACGTGTGTTATATGTAAGGCCTTTATTGGGCATCAAAAGTCTATATTGCAGCGTTTAGATGCCTGTGAGCGTAGTTGACTGCGTTTTAAAGACATGACGCAATGAACAACGATTTGGGAAGTCGTAGTCCATTGAGAGTGGAAGGATTCGGCCAATGGTAACCTGCGCAGGCACAAGGAACCACGTGATATTTCTTAAGGCCTTTATTAGGCGTAAAAAGGCCATTTTACGGCCTTTAGAAGCCTGAACGCGTAGTTGACGGTGTTATAAGGCTGTCGCTCAATGGGAAACACCTTGGGACATCGTAGTCCATTGAGAGCGGAAGGATTAGAGCAATGGTAACCTGCTCAGTCACGTGGAACCACGTGATTTAAGTGTAAGGCCCTTACTAGGCGTCAAAAGGCCATATTACAGCCTTTCGAGGCCTATAAGCTTAGTTGACGTTGTTAGAAAGCCATAACGCAATGGAAAACGATTTGGGACGTCGTAGTCTATTAAGAGTGACAGTATTAGAACAATAGTAACCTGCACAGGCACGTGGAACCACGTGATTTAATTGTAAGGCCCTTACTAGCTGCCAAAAGGCCATATTACAGTGTTTAGAGGCCTGTGCGCGTAGTTGACTGTGTTTTAATCACATGACCCAATGGAAAACGCATTTGGACGTCGTAGTCCATTAAGGGCGGAAGGATTAGACCAATGGTAACCCTCCCAGGCACGTGGAACCACGTGATTTAAATGTGAAGCTTTTACTAGGCATCAAAACACCATACTACAGTCTTTAGAGGCCTGTACACGTAGTTGACGTTGTTATAAAGCCATAGCGCAATGGAAAACGACTTGGAACGTCGTAGTCTATTAAAGGTGGAAGGATTAGAACAATGGTAACCTGCGTAGGCACGTGAAACCACGTGTTCTAAGTGTAAGGCCCTTACTAGGTGTCAAACAGCCATACTACGGCCTTCAGAGGCCTGTAAGAGTAGTTGACGGTGTTATTAAGCCTAGGCGCAATGGAAAACGACTTGGGAAGTCGTAGTCCATTGAGAGTAAAGGGATTAGGCCAATGGTAAACAGCGCAGGCACGTGGAACCACGTGCTTTACGTGTAAGGCCTTTATTAGGCATCAAAAAGCCATAATACAGTGTTTAGAGGTCTGTAAGCGTAGTTGACGGTGTTTTAAAGCCATGGCGCAATGGAAAACGACTTGGGAAGTCGTAGTCCATTGACAGTGAAAGGATTAGAACAATGGTTAATAGCGCAGGTACGTGGAACCACGTGTTTCACGTGTAACGCCTTTATTAGGCATCAAAAGGCCATATTACAGCGTTTAGAGGCCTGTAAGCGTAGTTGACTGTGTTTTAAAGACATGACGCAATGGAAAACAATTTGGGACGTCGTAGTCTATAGAGTGGAAAGATTAGACCAATGGTAACCTGCACAGGCACGTGAAACCACGTGATTTACTTGTAAGGCCTTTATTAGGTGTCAAAAGGCATATTACAGGCCTTCAGAGGCCTGTAAGAGTAGTTGACGGTGTTATTAAGCCTAGGCGCAATGAAAAACGACTTGGGAAGTCGTAGTGCATTGAGAGTTGAAGGATTAGACCAATGGTAAACAGCGCAGGCACGTGGAACCACGTGTTTTACGTGTAAGGCCATTATTAGGCATCAAAAGGCTATATTACAGTGTTAAGAGGGCTGTGCGCGTAGTTGACTGTGTTTTAAAGACATGACGCAGTGGAAAACGATTTGGGACGTCGTAGTCCATTAAGAGTGAAAGGATTAGACCAATGGTAAATAGCGCAGGAACGTGGAACCACGTGATTTAAGTGTAAGGCTTTTACTAGGCATCAAAACACCATACTACAGTCTTTAGAGGCCTGTACACGTAGTTGACGTTGTTATAAAGCTATGTCGCAATGAAAAACGACTTGGGACGTCGTAGTCCATTAAGAGTGAAAGGATTAGTCCAATGGTAAACAGCGCAGGCACGTGGAACCTGTGATTTACGTGTAAGGGCATTATTAGGCATCAAAAGGCTATATTACAGTGTTAAGAGGGCTGTGCGCGTAGTTGACTGTGTTTTAAAGACATGACGCAGTGGAAAAAGACTTGGGACGTCGTAGTCTAATGAGAGTTGAAGGACTAGACCAATGGTAACCTACGCAGGCACGTGGAACTACGTGATTTATGTGTAAGGCCTTTATTTGGCGCCAAGAAGCCATATTACGGCCTTTAGAGGCCTGTTAGCGTAGTTGACGGTGTCATAAAGCCATGGCGCAATGTAAAACGACTTGGGAAGTCGTAGTCCATTGACAGTAGAGGGATTAGACCAATGGTAAACAGCACAGGCACGTGGAACCTGTGATTTACGTGTAAGGCCTTTATTTGTCGCCAAAAGGCCATATTACAGCGTTTAGAGGCCTGTGACCGTAGTTGACTGTGTTTTAGAGTCATGACGCAATGGAAAACGATTTGGGACGTCGTAATCCATTGAAAGTTGAAGGACTAGACCAATGGTAAGCCTCGCAGGCACGTGGAACTACGTGATTTCCGTGTAAGGCTCTTTTTAGGCATCAAAATGCCATAATACGGCTTTTAGAGGCATGTGCGCGTAGTTCACTGTGTTTTAAAGACATGGCGCAATGGAAAACGATTTGGAACGTCGTAGTCTATAGAGAGTGGAAGGATTAGACCAATGGTAAACAGCGCAGCCACGTGGAACCTGTGACTTACGTGTAAAGCCTTTATTATGCATCAAAAGGCCATATTACAGCGTTTAGAGGCCTGTGCGCATAGTTGACTGTGTTTTAAAGACATGGCGTAATGGAAAACGACTTGGTACATCGTAGTCTATTGATGGTGGAAGGATTAGACCAATGGTAACCCTCGCAGGCACGTGGAACCACGTAATTTAAGTGTGAAGCTTTTACTAGGCATCAAAACACCATAATACAGTCTTTAGAGGCATGTACACGTAGTTGACGTTGTTATAAAGCAATAGCGCAATGGAAAACGACTTGGAACGTCGTAGTCTATTAAAGATGGAAGGATTAGAACAATGGTAACCTGCGTAGGCACGTGGAACCACGTGATTTAAGTGTAAGGCCCTTACTAGGTGTCAAAAGGCCATATCACAGCGTTTAGAGGCCTGTGACCGTAGTTGACGGTGCTATAAGGCTATCGCGCAATAGGAAACGCCTTGGGACGTAGTAGTCCATTGAGAGCGGAAGGATTAGACCAATGGTAACACTCGCAGGCACGGGGAACTACGTGATTTATGTGTAAGGCCTTTATTTCGCGCCAAGAAGCCATATTACGGCCTTTAGAGGCCTGTTAGCGTAGTTGACGGTGTCATAAAGCCATGGCGCAATGAACAACGACTTGGGAAGTCGTAGTCCATTGACAGTAGAGGGATTAGACCAATGATAAACAGCACAGGCACGTGGAACCTGTGATTTACGTGTAAGGCCTTTATTTGTCGCCAAAAGGCCATATTACGGCCTTTAGAGGCCTGTTAGCGTAGTTGACGGTGTTATAAAGCCATGGCGCAATGGAAAACGTCTTGGGAAGTCGTAGTCTTTTAAGAGTGGAAGGATTAGACCAATGGTGAACAGCGCCGGCACGTGGAACCACGTGTGTTACGTGAAAGGCTTTTATTAGGCATCAAAAGTCTATATTGCAGCGTTTAGATGCCTGTGAGCGTAGTTGACTGCGTTTTAAAGACATGACGCAATGAAAAACGATTTGGGAAGTCGTAGTCCATTGAGAGTGGAAGGATTCGGCCAATGGTAACCTGCACAGGCACAAGGAACCACGTGATATTTCTTAAGGCCTTTATTAGGCGTAAAAAGGCCATTTTACGGCCTTTAGAAGCCTGAACGCGTAGTTGACGGTGTTATAAGGCTGTCGCTCAATGGGAAACACCTTGGGACATCGTAGTCCATTGAGAGCGGAAGGATTAGAGCAATGGTAACCTGCTCAGTCACGTGGAACCACGTGATTTAAGTCTAAGGCCCTTACTAGGCGTCAAAAGGCCATATTACAGCCTTTCGAGGCCTATAAGCTTAGTTGACGTTGTTAGAAAGCCATAACGCAATGGAAAACGACTTGGGACGTCGTAGTCTATTAAGAGTGACAGTATTAGAACAATAGTAACCTGCACAGGCACGTGGAACCACGTGATTTAAGTGAAAGGCCCTTACTAGCTGTCAAAAGGCCATTTTACGGTCTTTAGAGGTCTGTAAGCGTAGTTGACAGTGTTATAAAGCCATGGCGCAATGGAAAACGACTTGGGAAGTGTTAGTCCATTGAGAGTGGAAGGATTAGACCATTGTTAAACAGCGCAGGCATGTGGAACCACGTGCTTTACGTGTAAGGCCTTTATTAGGCATTAAAAGGCAATATTACAGTGTTTAGAGGCCTGTAAGCGTAGTTGACTGTGTTTTAAAGACATGACGCAGTGGAAAACGATTTGGGACGTCGTAGTCCATTGACAGTGAAAGGATTAGACCAATGGTAAATAGCGCAGGTACGTGGAAGCACGTGTTTTACGTGTAAGGCCTTTATTAGGCATCAAAAGGCCATATTACAGCGTTTAGAGGCCTGTGACTGTAGTGGACTGCGTTTTAAAGACATGACGCAATGGAAAACGATTTGGGACGTCGTAGTCTATAGAGAGTGGCAAGGTTAGACCAATGGTAACCTGCGCAGGCACGTGAAACCACGTGATTTACGTGTAAGGCCTTTATTAGGTGTCAAAATGCCATATTACGGTCTTTAGAGGCCTGTGCACGTAGTTCACTGTGTTTTAAAGACATGGTGCAATGGAAAACGATTTGGGACGTCGTAGTCTATAGAGAGTGGCAAGGTTAGACCAATGGTAACCTGCAAAGGCACGTGAAACCACGTGATTTACGTGTAAGGCCTTTATTAGGTGTCAAAAGGCATATTACAGTCTTAAGAGGCCTGTACACGTAGTTGACGTTGTTATAAAGCTATGTCGCAATGAAAAACGACTTGGGACGTCGTAGTCCATTAAGAGTGAAAGGATTAGTCCAATGGTAAACAGCGCAGGCACGTGGAACCTGTGATTTACGTGTAAGGCCTTTATTAGGCATCAAAAAGCCATATTACGGCTTTTAGAGGCCTGTGCGCGTAGTTCACTGTGTTTTAAAGACATGGCGCAATGGAAAACGATTTGGGACGTCGTAGTCTATAGAGAGTGGCAAGGTTAGACAAATAGTAACCTGCGCAGGCACGTGAAACCACGTGATTTACGTGTAAGGTCTTTATTAGGTGTCAAAAGGCATATTACGGCCTTCAGAGGCCTGTAAGAGTAGTTGACGGTGTTATTAAGCCTAGGCGCAATGGAAAACGACTGGGGAAGTCGTAGTCCATTGAGAGTAAAGGGATTAGTCCAATGGTAAACAGTGCAGGCACGTGGAACCTGTGATTTACGTGTAAGGCCATTATTAGGCATCAAAAGGCTATATTACAGTGTTAAGAGGGCTTTGCGCGTAGTTGACTGTGTTTTAAAGACATGACGCAGTGGAAAACGAATAGGGACGTCGTAGTCCATTAAGAGTGAAAGGATTAGATCACTGGTATATAGCGCAGGAACGTGGAACCACGTGATTTAAGTGTAAGGCTTTTACTAGGCATCAAAACACCATACTACAGTCTTTAGAGGCCTGTACACGTAGTTGACGTTGTTATAAAGCTATGTCGCAATGAAAAACGACTTGGGACGTCGTAGTCCATTAAGAGTGAACGGATTAGTCCAATGGTAAACATCGCAGGCACGTGGAACCTGTGATTTACGTGTAAGGCCTTTATTAGGCATCAAAATGCCATATTACGGCTTTTAGAGGCCTGTGCGAGTAGTTGACTGTGTTTTAAAGACATAACGCAATGGAAAACAATTTGGGACGTCGTAGTCTATAGAGAGTGGAAAGATTAGACCAATGGTAACCTGCGCAGGCACGTGAAACCACGTGATTTACGTGTAAGGCCTTTATTAGGTGTCAAAAGGCCATATTACAGTCTTTACAGGCCGGTGCGCGTAGTAGAATGTGTTTTAAAGACTTGGCGCAATGGAAAAAGACTTGGGACGTCGTAGTCTAATGAGAGTTGAAGGACTAGACCAATGGTAACCTACGCAGGCACGTGGAACTACGTGATTTATGTGTAAGGCCTTTATTAGGCAGCAAAAGGCCATATTACAGCGTTTAGAGGCCTGTAAGCCTAGTTGACTGTGTTTTAAAGACATGGCGCAATGGAAAACGATTTGGGACGTCGTAGTCTATAGAGAGTGGCAAGGTTAGACCAATGGTAAACTGCGCAGGCACGTGAAACCACGTGATTTACGTGTAAGGCCTTTATTAGGTGTCAAAAGGCATATTATGGCCTTCAGATGCCTGTAAGAGTAGTTGACGGTGTTATTAAGCCTAGGCGCAATGGAAAACGACTTGGTACGTCGTAGTCTATTGATAGTGGAAGGATTAGACCAATGGTAACCAGCGCAAGCATGTGGAACCACGTGATTTAAGTGAAAGGCCCTTACTAGCTGTCAAAAGGCCATTTTACGGTCTTTAGAGATCTGTAAGCGTAGTTGACAGTGTTATAAAGCCATGGCGCAATGGAAAACGACTTGGGAAGTCTTAGTCCATTGAGAGTGGAAGGATTAGACCATTGTTAAACAGCGCAGGCATGTGGAACCACGTGCTTTACGTGTAAGGCCTTTATTAGGCATCAAAAGGCCATATTACAGTGTTTAGAGGCCTGTAAGCGTAGTTGACTGTGTTTTAAAGACATGACGCAGTGGAAAACGATTTGGGACGTCGTAGTCCATTGACAGTGAAAGGATTAGACCAATGGTAAATAGCGCAGGTACGTGGAAGCACGTGTTTTACGTGTAAGGCCTTTATTATGCATCAAAAGGCCATATTGCATAGTTTAGAGGCCTGTGACTGTAGTTGACTGAGTTTTAAAGACATGACGCAATGGAAAACGATTTGGGACGTCGTAGTCTATAGAGAGTGGCAAGGTTAGACAAATGGTAACCTGCGCAGGCACGTGAAACCACGTGATTTACGTGTAAGGCCTTTATTAGGTGTCAAAATGCCATATTACGGTCTTTAGAGGCCTGTGCGCGTAGTTCACTGTGTTTTAAAGACATGGCGCAATGGAAAACGATTTGGGACGTCGTAGTCTATAGAGAGTGGCAAGATTAGACCAATGATAACCTGCAAAGGCACGTGAAACCACGTGATTTACGTGTAAGGCCTTTATTAGGTGTCAAAAGGCATATTACAGTCTTTAGAGGCCTGTACACGTAGTTGACGTTGTTATAAAGCTATGTCGCAATGAAAAACGACTTGGGACGTCGTAGTCCATTAAGAGTGAAAGGATTAGTCCAATGGTAAACAGCGCAGGCACGTGGAACCTGTGATTTACGTGTAAGGCCTTTATTAGGCATCAAAAAGCCATATTACGGCTTTTAGAGGCCTGTGCGCGTAGTTCACTGTGTTTTAAAGACATGGCGCAATGGAAAACGATTTGGGACGTCGTAGTCTATAGAGAGTGGCAAGGTTAGACAAATAGTAACCTGCGCAGGCACGTGAAACCACGTGATTTACGTGTAAGGTCTTTATTAGGTGTCAAAAGGCATATTACGGCCTTCAGAGGCCTGTAAGAGTAGTTGACGGTGTTATTAAGCCTAGGCGCAATGGAAAACGACTGGGGAAGTCGTAGTCCATTGAGAGTGGAGGGATTAGACCAATGGTAAACAGCGCAGGCACGTGGAACCACGTGCTTTACGTGTAAAGCCTTTATTAGGCATCAAAAAGCCATATTACAGTGTTTAGAGGCCTGTGCGCGTAGTTGACTGTGTTTTAAAGACTTGGCGCAATGGAAAAAGACTTGGGACGTCGCAGTCTAATGAGAGTTGAAGGACTAGACCAATGGTAACCTACGCAGGCACGTGGAACTACGTGATTTATGTGTAAGGCCTTTATTAGGCAGCAAAAGGCCATATTACAGCGTTTAGAGGCCTGTAAGCGTAGTTGACTGTGTTTTAAAGACATGACGCAATGGAAAACAATTTGGGACGTCGTAGTCTACAGAGAGTGGAAAGATTAGACCAATGGTAACCTGCGCAGGCACGTGAAACCACGTGATTTACGTGTTAGGCTCTTTTTAGGCATCAAAATGCCATATTACGGTCTTTAGAGGCCTGTGCGCGTAGTTCACTGTGTTTTAAAGACATGGCGCAATGGAAAACGATTTGGGACGTCGTAGTCTATAGAGAGTGGCAAGGTTAGACCAATGGTAACCTGCGCAGGCACGTGAAACCACGTGATTTACGTGTAAGGCCTTTATTAGGTGTCAAAAGGCATATTATGGCTTCAGATGCCTGCAAGAGTAGTTGACGGTGTTATTAAGCCTAGGCGCAATGGAAAACGACTTGGTACGTCGTAGTCTATTGATAGTGGAAGGATTAGACCAATGGTAACCAGCGCAAGCATGTGGAACCACGTGATTTAAGTGTAAGGCTTTTACTAGGCATCAAAACACCATACTACAGTCTTTAGAGGCCTGTACACGTAGTTGACGTTGTTATAAAGCTATGTCGCAATGAAAAACGACTTGGGACGTCGTAGTCCATTAAGAGTGAAAGGATTAGTCCAATGGTAAACAGCGCAGGCACGTGGAACCTGTGATTTACGTGTAAGGCCTTTATTAGGCATCAAAATGCCATATTACGGCTTTTAGAGGTCTGTGCGCGTAGTTCACTGTGTTTTAAAGACATGGTGCAATGGAAAACGATTTGGGACGTCGTAGTCTATAGAGAGTGGCAAGGTTAGACAAATAGTAACCTGCGCAGGCACGTGAAACCACGTGATTTACGTGTAAGGTCTTTATTAGGTGTCAAAAGGCATATTACGGCCTTCAGAGGCCTGTAAGAGTAGTTGACGGTGTTATTAAGCCTAGGCGCAATGGAAAACGACTGGGGAAGTCGTAGTCCATTGAGAGTGGAGGGATTAGACCAATGGTAAACAGCGCAGGCACGTGGAACCACGTGCTTTACGTGTAAGGCCTTTATTAGGTGTCAAAAAGCCATATTACAGTGTTTAGAGGCCTGTGCGCGTAGTTGACTGTGTTTTAAAGACATGACGCAATGGAAAACAATTTGGGACGTCGTAGTCTACAGAGAGTGGAAAGATTAGACCAATGGTAACCTGCGCAGGCACGTGAAACCACGTGATTTACGTGTTAGGCTCTTTTTAGGCATCAAAATGCCATATTACGGTCTTTAGAGGCCTGTGCGCGTAGTTCACTGTGTTTTAAAGACATGGCGCAATGGAAAACAATTTGGGACGTCGTAGTCTATAGAGAGTGGAAAGATTAGACCAATGGTAACCTGCGCCGGCACGTGAAACCACGTGATTTACGTGTAAGGCTCTTTTCAGGCATCAAAATGCCACATTACGGTCTTTAGAGGTCTGTGCGCGTAGTTCACTGTGTTTTAAAGACATGGCGCAATGGAAAACGATTTTGGACGTCCTAGTCTATAGAGAGTGGCAAGGTTAGACCAATGGTAACCTGCGCAGGCACGTGAAACCACGTGGTTTACGTGTAAGGCCTTTATTAGGTGTCAAAAGGCCATATTACAGTCTTTACAGGCCTGTGCGCGTAGTAGAATGTGTTTTAAAGACTTGGCGCAATGGAAAAAGACTTGGGACGTCGTAGTCTAATGAGAGTTGAAGGACTAGACCAATGGTAACCTACGCAGGCACGTGGAACTACGTGATTTATGTGTAAGGCCTTTATTAGGCAGCAAAAGGCCATATTACAGCGTTTAGAGGCCTGTAAGCCTAGTTGACTGTGTTTTAAAGACATGGCGCAATGGAAAACGATTTGGGACGTCGTAGTCTATAGAGAGTGGCAAGGTTAGACCAATGGTAACCTGCGCAGGCACCTGAAACCACGTGATTTACGTGTAAGGCCTTTATTAGGTGTCAAAAGGCATATTATGGCCTTCAGATGCCTGTAAGAGTAGTTGACGGTGTTATTAAGCCTAGGCGCAATGGAAAACGACTTGGTACGTCGTAGTCCATTAAGGGCGGAAGGATTAGACCAATGGTAACCCTCCCAGGCACGTGGAACCACGTGATTTAAGTGTGAAGCTTTTACTAGGCATCAAAACACCATACTACAGTCTTTAGAGGCCTGTACACGTAGTTGACGTTGTTATAAAACCATAGCGCAACGGAAAACGACTTGGAACGTCGTAGTCTATTAAAAGTGGAAGGATTAGAACAATGGTAACCTGCGTAGGCACGTGAAACCACGTGTTCTAAGTGTAAGGCCCTTACTAAGTGTCAAAAAGCCATACTACGGCCTTCAGAGGCCTGTAAGAGTAGTTGACGGTGTTATTAAGCCTAGGCACAATGGAAAACGACTTGGGAAGTCGTAGTCCATTGAGAGTGGAGGGATTAGACCAATGGTAAACAGCGCAGGCACGTGGAACCACGTGCTTTACGTGTAAGGCCTTTATTAGGCATCAAAAAGCCATACTACAGTGTTTAGAGGTCTGTAAGCGTAGTTGACGGTATTATAAAGCCATGGCGCAATGGAAAACGACTTGGGAAGTCGTAGTCCATTGACAGTGAAAGGATTAGAACAATGGTTAACAGCGCAGGTACGTGGAACCACGTGTTTCACGTGTAACGCCTTTATTAGGCATCAAAAGGCCATATTACAGCGTTTAGAGGCCTGTAAGCGTAGTTGACTGTGTTTTAAAGACATGACGCAATGGAAAACAATTTGGGACGTCGTAGTCTATAGAGTGGAAAGATTAGACCAATGGTAACTTGCGCAGGCACGTGAAACCACGTGATTTACGTGTAAGGCTCTTTTTAGGCATCAAAATGCCATATTACGGTCTTTAGAGGCCTGTAAGAGTAGTTGACGGTGTTATTAAGCCTAGGCGCAATGGAAAACGACTGGAGAAGTCGTAGTCCATTGAGAGTGGAGGGATTAGACAAATGGTAAACAGCGCAGGCTCGTGGAACCACGTGCTTTACGTGTAAGGCCTTTATTAGGCATCAAAAAGCCATATTACAGTGTTTAGAGGCCTGTGCGCGTAGTTGACTGTGTTTTAAAGACTTGGCGGAATGGAAAAAGACTTGGGACGTCGTAGTCTAATGAGAGTGGCAAGGTTAGACCAATGGTAACCTGCGCAGGCACGTGAAACCACGTGCTTTACGTGTAAGGCCTTTATTAGGCATCAAAAAGCCATATTACAGTGTTTAGAGGTCTGTAAGCGTAGTTGACGGTGTTATAAAGCCATGGCGCAATGGAAAACGACCTGGGAAGTCGTAGTCCATTGACAGTGAAAGGATTAGAACAATGGTTAATAGCGCAGGTACATGGAACCACGTGTTTCACGTGTAACGCCTTTATTAGGCATCAAAAGGCCATATTACAGCGTTTAGAGGCCTGTAAGCGTAGTTGACTGTGTTTTAAAGACATGACGCAATGGAAAACAATTTGGGATGTCGTAGTCCATTAAGAGTGAAAGGATTAGACCAATGGTAAATAGCGCAGGCACGTGGAACCACGTGATTTAATTGTAAGGCTTTTACTAGGCATCAAAACACCATACTACAGTCTTTAGAGGCCTGTACACGTAGTTCACTGTGTTTTAAAGACATGGTGCAATGGAAAACGATTTGGGACGTCGTAGTCTATAGAGAGTGGCAAGGTTAGACAAATAGTAACCTGCGCAGGCACGTGAAACCACGTGATTTACGTGTAAGGTCTTTATTTGGTGTCAAAAGGCATATTACGGCCTTCAGAGGCCTGTAAGAGTAGTTGACGGTGTTATTAAGCCTAGGCGCAATGGAAAACGACTGGGGAAGTCGTAGTCCATTGAGAGTGGAGGGATTAGACCAATGGTAAACAGCGCAGGCACGTGGAACCACGTGCTTTACGTGTAAGGCCTTTATTAGGTGTCAAAAAGCCATATTACAGTGTTTAGAGGCCTGTGCGCGTAGTTGACTGTGTTTTAAAGACTTGGCGGAATGGAAAAAGACTTGTGACGTCGTAGTCTAATGAGAGTTGAAGGACTAGACCAATGGTAACCTACGCAGGCACGTGGAACTACGTGATTTATGTGTAAGGCCTTTATTAGGCATCAAAAGGCCATATTACAGCGTTTAGAGGCCTGTAAGCGTAGTTGACTGTGTTTTAAAGACATGACGCAATGGAAAACAATTTGGGACGTCGTAATCTATAGAGTGGAAAGATTAGACCAATGGTAACTTGCGCAGGCACGTGAAACCACGTGATTTACGTGTAAGGCTCTTTTTAGGCATCCAAATGCCATATTACGGTCTTTAGAGGCCTGTGCGCGTAGTTCACTGTGTTTTAAAGACATGGCGCAATGGAAAACGATTTGGGACGTCGTAGTCTATAGAGAGTGGCAAGGTTAGACAAATAGTAACCTGCGCAGGCACGTGAAACCACGTGATTTACGTGTAAGGTCTTTATTAGGTGTCAAAAGGCATATTACGGCCTTCAGAGGCCTGTAAGAGTAGTTGACGGTGTTACTAAGCCTAGGCGCAATGGAAAACGACTGGGGAAGTCGTAGTCCATTGAGAGTGGAGGGATTAGACCAATGGTAAACAGCGCAGGCACGTGGAACCACGTGCTTTACGTGTAAGGCCTTTATTAGGCATCAAAAAGCCATATTACAGTGTTTAGAGGCCTGTGCGCATAGTTGACTGTGTTTTAAAGACTTGGCGGAATGGAAAAAGACTTGGGACGTCGTAGTCTATAGAGAGTGGAAAGATTAGACCGATGGTAACCTGCGCAGGAACGTGAAACCACGTGATTTACGTGTAAGGCTCTTTTTAGGCATCAAAATGCCACATTACGGTCTTTAGAGGCCTGTGCGCGTAGTTGACTGTGTTTTAAAGACATGGCGTAATGGAAAACGACTTGGTACGTCGTAGTCTATTGATGGTGGAAGGATTAGACCAATGGTAACCAGAGCAGGCACGTGGAACCACGTGATTTACGTGTAAGGCTTTTATTAGGCATCAAAAGGCCATATTACAGTCTTTACAGGCCTGTACACGTAGTTGACTGTGTTTTAATGACATGACGCAATGGAAAACGATTTGGGAAGTCGTAGTCCATTGAGATTGGAAGGATTAGGCCAATGGTAACCTGCGCAAGCACGAGGAAGCACGTGATTTCTTTTAAGACCTTCATTAGGCGTAAAAAGGCCATAATGCGGCCTTTAGAGGCCTGTGCGCGTAGTTGACTGTGTCTTAATGACATGACGCAATGGAAAACGGCTTTGGACGTCGTAGTCCATTGAGAGCGGAAGGATTAGACCAATGATAACCCTCGCAGGCACGTGGAACCACGTAATTTAAGTGTGAAGCTTTTACTAGGCATCAAAACACCATACTACAGTCTTTGGAGGCATGTACACGTAGTTGACGTTGTTATAAAGCAATAGCGCAATGGAAAACGACTTGGAACGTCGTAGTCTATTAAAGATGGAAGGATTAGAACAATGGTAACCTGCGTAGGCACGTGGAACCACGTGATTTAAGTGTAAGGCCCTTACTAGGTGTCAAAAGGCCATATCACAGCGTTTAGAGGCCTGTGACCGTAGTTGACGGTGCTATAAGGCTATCGCGCAATAGGAAACGCCTTGGGACGTCGTAGTCCATTGAGAGCGGAAGGATTAGACCAATGGTAACACTCGCAGGCACGGGGAACTACGTGATTTATGTGTAAGGCCTTTATTTGGCGCCAAGAAGCCATATTACGGCCTTTAGAGGCCTGTTAGCGTAGTTGACGGTGTCATAAAGCCATGGCAGAATGAAAAACGACTTGGGAAGTCGTAGTCCATTGACAGTAGAGGGATTAGACCAATGATAAACAGCACAGGCACGTGGAACCTGTGATTTACGGGTAAGGCCTTTATTTGTCGCCAAAAGGCCATATTACGGCCTTTAGAGGCCTGTTAGCGAAGTTGACGGTGTTATAAAGCCATGGCGCAATGGAAAACGTCTTGGGAAGTCGTAGTCTTTTAAGAGTGGAAGGATTAGACCAATGGTGAACAGCGCCGGCACGTGGAACCACGTGTGTTACGTGTAAGGCCTTTATTAGGCATCAAAAGTCTATATTGCAGCGTTTAGATGCCTGTGAGCGTAGTTGACTGCGTTTTAAAGACTTGGCGGAATGGAAAAAGACTTGGGACGTCGTAGTCTAATGAGAGTTGAAGGACTAGACCAATGGTAACCTACGCAGGCACGTGGAACTACGTGATTGATGTGTAAGGCCTTTATTAGGCAGCAAAAGGCCATATTACAGCGTTTAGAGGCCTGTAAGCGTAGTTGACTGTGTTTTAAAGACATGACGCAATGGAAAACAATTTGGGACGTCGTAGTCTATAGAGTGTGGCAAGGTTAGACCAATGGTAACCTGCGCAGGCACGTGAAACCACGTAATTTACGTGTAAGGCTCTTTTTAGGCATCAAAATGCCACATTACGGTCTTTAGAGGCCTGTGCGCGTAGTTCACTGTGTTTTAAAGACATGGCGCAATGGAAAACGGTTTGGGACGTCGTAGTCTATAGAGTGTGGCAAGGTTAGACCAATGGTAACCTGCGCAGGCACGTGAAACCACGTGATTTACGTGTAAGGCCTTTATTTGGCGTCAAGAAGCCATATTACGGCCTTTAGAGGCCTGTTAGCGTAGTTGATGGTGTCATAAAGCCATGGCGCAATGTAAAACGACTTGGGAAGTCGTAGTCCATTGACAGTAGAGGGATTAGACCAATGGTAAACAGAACAGGCACGTGGAACCTGTGATTTACGTGTAAGGCCTTTATTTGTCGCCAAAAGGCCATATTACAGCGTTTAGAGGACTGTGACCGTAGTTGACTGTGTTTTAGAGTCATGACGCAATGGAAAACGATTTGGGACGTCGTAATCCATTGAAAGTTGAAGGAATAGACCAATGGTAAGCCTCGCAGGCACGTGGAACCACGTGATTTACGTGTAAGGCTCTTTTTAGGCATCAAAATGCCATAATACGGCTTTTAGAGGCATGTGCGCGTAGTTCACTGCGTTTTAAAGACATGGCGCAATGGAAAACGATTTGGAACGTCGTAGTCTATAGAGAGTGGAAGGATTAGACCAATGGTAAACAGCGCAGCCACGTGGAACCTGTGACTTACGTTTAAAGCCTTTATTATGCATCGAAAGGCCATATTACAGCGTTTAGAGGCCTGTGCGCGTAGTTGACTGTGTTTTAAAGACATGGCGTAATGGAAAACGACTTGGTACGTCGTAGTCTATTGATGGTGGAAGGATTAGACCAATGGTAACCAGAGCAGGCACGTGGAACCACGTGATTTACGTGTAAGGCTTTTATTAGGCATCAAAAGGCCATATTACAGTCTTTACAGGCCTGTACACGTAGTTGACTGTGTTTTAATGACATGACGCAATGGAAAACGATTTGGGAAGTCGTAGTCCATTGAGAGTGGAAGGATTAGGCCAATGGTAACCTGCGCAAGCACGAGGAAGCACGTTATTTTTTTTAAGACCTTCATTAGGCGTAAAAAGGCCATAATGCGGCCTTTAGAGGCCTGTGCGCGTAGTTGACTGTGTCTTAATGACATGACGCAATGGAAAACGCCTTTGGACGTCGTAGTCCATTGAGAGCGGAAGTATTAGACCAATGGTAACCCTCGCAGGTACGTGGAACCACGTAATTTAAGTGTGAAACTTTTACTAGGCATCAAAACACCATACTACAGTCTTTAGAGGCATGTACACGTAGTTGACGTTGTTATAAAGCAATAGCGCAATGGAAAACGACTTGGAACGTCGTAGTCTATTAAAGATGGAAGGATTAGAACAATGGTAACCTGCGTAGGCACGTGGAACCACGTGATTTAAGTGTAAGGCCCTTACTAGGTGTCAAAAGGCCATATCACAGCGTTTAGAGGCCTTTGACCGTAGTTGACGGTGCTATAAGGCTATCGCGCAATAGGAAACGCCTTGGGACGTCGTAGTCCATTGAGAGCGGAAGGATTAGACCAATGGTAACACTCGCAGGCACGGGGAACTACGTGATTTATGTGTAAGGCCTTTATTTGGCGCCAAGAAGCCATATTACGGCCTTTAGAGGCCTGTTAGCGTAGTTGACGGTGTCATAAAGCCATGGCGCAATGAAAAACGACTTGGGAAGTCGTAGTCCGTTGACAGTAGAGGGATTAGACCAATGATAAACAGCACAGGCACGTGGAACCTGTGAGTTACGTGTAAGGCCTTTATTTGTCGCCAAAATGCCATATTACGGCCTTTAGAGGCCTGTTAGCGTAGTTGACGGTGTTATAAAGCCATGGCGCAATGGAAAACGATTTGGGACGTCGTAGTCTATAGAGAGTGGCAAGGTTAGACAAATAGTAACCTGCGCAGGCACGTGAAACCACGTGATTTACGTGTAAGGTCTTTATTAGGTGTCAAAAGGCATATTACGGCCTTCAGAGGCCTGTAAGAGTAGTTGACGGTGTTATTAAGCCTAGGCGCAATGGAAAACGACTGGGGAAGTCGTAGTCCATTGAGAGTGGAGGGATTAGACCAATGGTAAACAGCGCAGGCACGTGGAACCACGTGCTTTACGTGTAAGGCCTTTATTAGGCATCAAAAGGCCATATTACAGTCTTTACAGGCCTGTACACGTAGTTGACTGTGTTTTAATGACATGACGCAATGGAAAACGATTTGGGAAGTCGTAGTCTATTGAGAGTGGAAGGATTAGGCCAATGGTAACCTGCGCAAGCACGAGGAAGCACGTGATTTTTTTTAAGACCTTCATTAGGCGTAAAAAGGCCATAATGCGGCCTTTACAGACCTGTGCGCGTAGTAGAATGTGTTTTAAAGACTTGGCGCAATGGAAAAAGACTTGGGACGTCGTAGTCTAATGAGAGTTGAAGGACTAGACCAATGGTAACCTACGCAGGCACGTGGAACTACGTGATTTATGTGTAAGGCCTTTATTTGGCGCCAAGAAGCCATATTACGGCCTTTAGAGGCCTGTTAGCGTAGTTCACTGCGTTTTAAAGACATGGCGCAATGGAAAACGATTTGGAACGTCGTAGTCTATAGAGAGTGGAAGGATTAGACCAATGGTAAACAGCGCAGCCACGTGGAACCTGTGACTTACGTTTAAAGCCTTTATTATGCATCGAAAGGCCATATTACAGCGTTTAGAGGCCTGTGCGCGTAGTTGACTGTGTTTTAAAGACATGGCGTAATGGAAAACGACTTGGTACGTCGTAGTCTATTGATGGTGGAAGGATTAGACCAATGGTAACCAGAGCAGGCACGTGGAACCACGTGATTTACGTGTAAGGCTTTTATTAGGCATCAAAAGGCCATATTACAGTCTTTACAGGCCTGTACACGTAGTTGACTGTGTTTTAATGACATGACGCAATGGAAAACGATTTGGGAAGTCGTAGTCCATTGAGAGTGGAAGGATTAGGCCAATGGTAACCTGCGCAAGCACGAGGAAGCACGTTATTTTTTTTAAGACCTTCATTAGGCGTAAAAAGGCCATAATGCGGCCTTTAGAGGCCTGTGCGCGTAGTTGACTGTGTCTTAATGACATGACGCAATGGAAAACGCCTTTGGACGTCGTAGTCCATTGAGAGCGGAAGTATTAGACCAATGGTAACCCTCGCAGGTACGTGGAACCACGTAATTTAAGTGTGAAACTTTTACTAGGCATCAAAACACCATACTACAGTCTTTAGAGGCATGTACACGTAGTTGACGTTGTTATAAAGCAATAGCGCAATGGAAAACGACTTGGAACGTCGTAGTCTATTAAAGATGGAAGGATTAGAACAATGGTAACCTGCGTAGGCACGTGGAACCACGTGATTTAAGTGTAAGGCCCTTACTAGGTGTCAAAAGGCCATATCACAGCGTTTAGAGGCCTTTGACCGTAGTTGACGGTGCTATAAGGCTATCGCGCAATAGGAAACGCCTTGGGACGTCGTAGTCCATTGAGAGCGGAAGGATTAGACCAATGGTAACACTCGCAGGCACGGGGAACTACGTGATTTATGTGTAAGGCCTTTATTTGGCGCCAAGAAGCCATATTACGGCCTTTAGAGGCCTGTTAGCGTAGTTGACGGTGTCATAAAGCCATGGCGCAATGAAAAACGACTTGGGAAGTCGTAGTCCATTGACAGTAGAGGGATTAGACCAATGATAAACAGCACAGGCACGTGGAACCTGTGAGTTACGTGTAAGGCCTTTATTTGTCGCCAAAATGCCATATTACGGCCTTTAGAGGCCTGTTAGCGTAGTTGACGGTGTTATAAAGCCATGGCGCAATGGAAAACGATTTGGGACGTCGTAGTCTATAGAGAGTGGCAAGGTTAGACAAATAGTAACCTGCGCAGGCACGTGAAACCACGTGATTTACGTGTAAGGTCTTTATTAGGTGTCAAAAGGCATATTACGGCCTTCAGAGGCCTGTAAGAGTAGTTGACGGTGTTATTAAGCCTAGGCGCAATGGAAAACGACTGGGGAAGTCGTAGTCCATTGAGAGTGGAGGGATTAGACCAATGGTAAACAGCGCAGGCACGTGGAACCACGTGCTTTACGTGTAAGGCCTTTATTAGGCATCAAAAGGCCATATTACAGTCTTTACAGGCCTGTACACGTAGTTGACTGTGTTTTAATGACATGACGCAATGGAAAACGATTTGGGAAGTCGTAGTCTATTGAGAGTGGAAGGATTAGGCCAATGGTAACCTGCGCAAGCACGAGGAAGCACGTGATTTTTTTTAAGACCTTCATTAGGCGTAAAAAGGCCATAATGCGGCCTTTACAGACCTGTGCGCGTAGTAGAATGTGTTTTAAAGACTTGGCGCAATGGAAAAAGACTTGGGACGTCGTAGTCTAATGAGAGTTGAAGGACTAGACCAATGGTAACCTACGCAGGCACGTGGAACTACGTGATTTATGTGTAAGGCCTTTATTTGGCGCCAAGAAGCCATATTACGGCCTTTAGAGGCCTGTTAGCGTAGTTGACGGTGTCATAAAGCCATGGCGCAATGTAAAACGACTTGGGAAGTCGTAGTCCATTGACAGTAGAGGGATTAGACCAATGGTAAACAGCACAGGCACGTGGAACCTGTGATTTACGTGTAAGGCCTTTATTTGTCGCCAAAAGGCCATATTACAGCGTTTAGAGGCCTGTGACCGTAGTTGACTGTGTTTTAGAGTCATGACGCAATGGAAAACGATTTGGGACGTCGTAATCCATTGAAAGTTGAAGGACTAGACCAATGGTAAGCCTCGCAGGCACGTGGAACCACGTGATTTACGTGTAAGGCTCTTTTTAGGCATCAAAATGCCATAATACGGCTTTTAGAGGCATGTGCGCGTAGTTCACTGTGTTTTAAAGACATGGCGCAATGGAAAACGATTTGGAACGTCGTAGTCTATAGAGAGTGGAAGGATTAGACCAATGGTAAACAGCGCAGCCACGTGGAACCTGTGACTTACGTGTAAAGCCTTTATTATGCATCAAAAGGCCATATTACAGCGTTTAGAGGCCTGTGCGCGTAGTTGACTGTGTTTTAATGACATGACGCAATGGAAAACGATTTGGGAAGTCGTAGTCCATTGGGAGTGGAAGGATTAGGCCAATGTTGAACAGCGCCGGCACGTGGAACCACGTGTGTTACATGTAAGGCCTTTATTAGGCATCAAAAGTCTATATTGCAGCGTTTAGATGCCTGTGAGCGTAGTTGACTGCGTTTTAAAGACATGACGCAATGAACAACGATTTGGGAAGTCGTAGTCCATTGAGAGTGGAAGGATTCGGCCAATGGTAACCTGCGCAGGCACAAGGAACCACGTGATATTTCTTAAGGCCTTTATTAGGCGTAAAAAGGCCATTTTACGGCCTTTAGAAGCCTGAACGCGTAGTTGACGGTGTTATAAGGCTGTCGCTCAATGGGAAACACCTTGGGACATCGTAGTCCATTGAGAGCGGAAGGATTAGAGCAATGGTAACCTGCTCAGTCACGTGGAACCACGTGATTTAAGTGTAAGGCCCTTACTAGGCGTCAAAAGGCCATATTACAGCCTTTCGAGGCCTATAAGCTTAGTTGACGTTGTTAGAAAGCCATAACGCAATGGAAAACGACTTGGGACGTCGTAGTCTATTAAGAGTGACAGTATTAGAACAATAGTAACCTGCACAGGCACGTGGAACCACGTGATTTAATTGTAAGGCCCTTACTAGCTGCCAAAAGGCCATATTACAGTGTTTAGAGGCCTGTGCGCGTAGTTGACTGTGTTTTAATCACATGACGCAATGGAAAACGCATTTGGACGTCGTAGTCCATGAAGGGCGGAAGGATTAGACCAATGGTAACCCTCCCAGGCACGTGGAACCACGTGATTTAAATGTGAAGCTTTTACTAGGCATCAAAACACCATACTACAGTCTTTAGAGGCCTGTACACGTAGTTGACGTTGTTATAAAGCCATAGCGCAAGGGAAAACGACTTGGAACGTCGTAGTCTATTAAAGGTGGAAGGATTAGAACAATGGTAACCTGCGTAGGCACGTGAAACCACGTGTTCTAAGTGTAAGGCCCTTACTAGGTGTCAAACAGCCATACTACGGCCTTCAGAGGCCTGTAAGAGTAGTTGACGGTGTTATTAAGCCTAGGCGCAATGGAAAACGACTTGGGAAGTCGTAGTCCATTGAGAGTAAAGGGATTAGGCCAATGGTAAACAGCGCAGGCACGTGGAACCACGTGCTTTACGTGTAAGGCCTTTATTACGCATCAAAAAGCCATATTACAGTGTTTAGAGGTCTGTAAGCGTAGTTGACGGTGTTTTAAAGCCATGGCGCAATGGAAAACGACTTGGGAAGTCGTAGTCCATTGACAGTGAAAGGATTAGAACAATGGTTAATAGCGCAGGTACGTGGAACCACGTGTTTCACGTGTAACGCCTTTATTAGGCATCAAAAGGCCATATTACAGCGTTTAGAGGCCTGTAAGCGTAGTTGACTGTGTTTTAAAGACATGACGCAATGGAAAACAATTTGGGACGTCGTAGTCTATAGAGTGGAAAGATTAGACCAATGGTAACCTGCACAGGCACGTGAAACCACGTGATTTACTTGTAAGGCCTTTATTAGGTGTCAAAAGGCATATTACAGGCCTTCAGAGGCCTGTAAGAGTAGTTGACGGTGTTATTAAGCCTAGGCGCAATGAAAAACGACTTGGGAAGTCGTAGTGCATTGAGAGTTGAAGGATTAGACCAATGGTAAACAGCGCAGGCACGTGGAACCACGTGTTTTACGTGTAAGGCCATTATTAGGCATCAAAAGGCTATATTACAGTGTTAAGAGGGCTGTGCGCGTAGTTGACTGTGTTTTAAAGACATGACGCAGTGGAAAACGATTTGGGACGTCGTAGTCCATTAAGAGTGAAAGGATTAGACCAATGGTAAATAGCGCAGGAACGTGGAACCACGTGATTTAAGTGTAAGGCTTTTACTAGGCATCAAAACACCATACTACAGTCTTTAGAGGCCTGTACACGTAGTTGACGTTGTTATAAAGCTATGTCGCAATGAAAAACGACTTGGGACGTCGTAGTCCATTAAGAGTGAAAGGATTAGTCCAATGGTAAACAGCGCAGGCACGTGGAACCTGTGATTTACGTGTAAGGCCATTATTAGGCATCAAAAGGCTATATTACAGTGTTAAGAGGGCTGTGCGCGTAGTTGACTGTGTTTTAAAGACATGACGCAGTGGAAAAAGACTTGGGACGTCGTAGTCTAATGAGAGTTGAAGGACTAGACCAATGGTAACCTACACAGGCATGTGGAACTACGTGATTTATGTGTAAGGCCTTTATTTGGCGCCAAGAAACCATATTACGGCCTTTAGAGGCCTGTTAGCGTAGTTGACGGTGTCATAAAGCCATGGCGCAATGCAAAACGACTTGGGAAGTCGTAGTCCATTGACAGTAGAGGGATTAGACCAATGGTAAACAGCACAGGCACGTGGAACCTGTGATTTACGTGTAAGGCCTTTATTTGTCGCCAAAAGGCCATATTACAGCGTTTAGAGGCCTGTGACCGTAGTTGACTGTGTTTTAGAGTCATGACGCAATGGAAAACGATTTGGGACGTCGTAATCCATTGAAAGTTGAAGGACTAGACCAATGGTAAGCCTTGCAGGCACGTGGAACTACGTGATTTACGTGTAAGGCTCTTTTTAGGCATCAAAATGCCATAATACGGCTTTTAGAGGCATGTGCGCGTAGTTCACTGTGTTTTAAAGACATGGCGCAATGGAAAACGATTTGGAACGTCGTAGTCTATAGAGAGTGGAAGGATTAGACCAATGGTAAACAGCGCAGCCACGTGGAACCTGTGACTTACGTGTAAAGCCTTTATTATGCATCAAAAGGCCATATTACAGCGTTTAGAGGCCTGTGCGCATAGTTGACTGTGTTTTAAAGACATGGCGTAATGGAAAACGACTTGGTACATCGTAGTCTATTGATGGTGGAAGGATTAGACCAATGGTAACCAGAGCAGGCACGTGGAACCACGTGATTTACGTGTAAGACCTTCATTAGGCGTAAAAAGGCCATAATGCGGCCTTTAGAGACCTGTGCGCGTAGTTGACTGCGTCTTAATGACATGACGCAATGGAAAACGCCTTTGGACGTCGTAGTCCATTGAGAGCGGAAGGATTAGACCAATGGTAACCCTCGCAGGCACGTGGAACCACGTAATTTAAGTGTGAAGCTTTTACTAGGCATCAAAACACCATACTACAGTCTTTAGAGGCATGTACACGTACTTGACGTTGTTATAAAGCAATAGCGCAATGGAAAACGACTTGGAACGTCGTAGTCTATTAAAGATGGAAGGATTAGAACAATGGTAACCTGCGTAGGCACGTGGAACCACGTGATTTAAGTGTAAGGCCCTTACTAGGTGTCAAAAGGCCATATCACAGCGTTTAGAGGCCTGTGACCGTAGTTGACGGTGCTATAAGGCTATCGCGCAATAGGAAACGCCTTGGGACGTAGTAGTCCATTGAGAGCGGAAGGATTAGACCAATGGTAACACTCGCAGGCACGGGGAACTACGTGATTTATGTGTAAGGCCTTTATTTGGCGCCAAAAAGCCATATTACGGGATTTAGAGGCCTGTTAGCGTAGTTGACGGTGTCATAAAGCCATGGCGCAATGAACAACGACTTGGGAATTCGTAGTCCATTGACAGTAGAGGGATTAGACCAATGATAAACAGCACAGGCACGTGGAACCTGTGATTTACGTGTAAGGCCTTTATTTGTCGCCAAAAGGCCATATTACGGCCTTTAGAGGCCTGTTAGCGTAGTTGACGGTGTTATAAAGCCATGGCGCAATGGAAAACGTCTTGGGAAGTCGTAGTCTTTTAAGAGTGGAAGGATTAGACCAATGGTGAACAGCGCCGGCACGTGGAACCACGTGTGTTACGTGTAAGGCCTTTATTAGGCATCAAAAGTCTATATTGCAGCGTTTAGATGCCTGTGAGCGTAGTTGACTGCGTTTTAAAGACATGACGCAATGAAAAACGATTTGGGAAGTCGTAGTCCATTGAGAGTGGAAGGATTCGGCCAATGGTAACCTGCGCAGGCACAAGGAACCACGTGATATTTCTTAAGGCCTTTATTAGGCGTAAAAAGGCCATTTTACGACCTTTAGAAGCCTGAACGCGTAGTTGACGGTGTTATAAGGCTGTCGCTCAATGGGAAACACCTTGGGACATCGTAGTCCATTGAGAGCGGAAGGATTAGAGCAATGGTAACCTGCTCAGTCACGTGGAACCACGTGATTTAAGTCTAAGGCCCTTACTAGGCGTCAAAAGGCCATATTACAGCCTTTCGAGGCCTATAAGCTTAGTTGACGTTGTTAGAAAGCCATAACGCAATGGAAAACGACTTGGGACGTCGTAGTCTATTAAGAGTGACAGTATTAGAACAATAGTAACCTGCACAGGCACGTGGAACCACGTGATTTAAGTGAAAGGCCCTTACTAGCTGTCAAAAGGCCATTTTACTGTCTTTAGAGGTCTGTAAGCGTAGTTGACAGTGTTATAAAGCCATGGCGCAATGGAAAACGACTTGGGAAGTCTTAGTCCATTGAGAGTGGAAGGATTAGACCATTGTTAAACAGCGCAGGCATGTGGAACCACGTGCTTTACGTGTAAGGCCTTTATTAGGCATTAAAAGGCCATATTACAGTGTTTAGAGGCCTGTAAGCGTAGTTGACTGTGTTTTAAAGACATGACGCAGTGGAAAACGATTTGGGACGTCGTAGTCCATTGACAGTGAAAGGATTAGACCAATGGTAAATAGCGCAGGTACGTGGAAGCACGTGTTTTACGTGTAAGGCCTTTATTAGGCATCAAAAGGCCATATTACAGCGTTTAGAGGCCTGTGACTGTAGTGGACTGCGTTTTAAAGACATGACGCAATGGAAAACGATTTGGGACGTCGTAGTCTATAGAGAGTGGCAAGGTTAGACCAATGGTAACCTGCGCAGGCACGTGAAACCACGTGATTTACGTGTAAGGCCTTTATTAGGTGTCAAAATGCCATATTACGGTCTTTAGAGGCCTGTGCGCGTAGTTCACTGTGTTTTAAAGACATGGTGCAATGGAAAACGATTTGGGACGTCGTAGTCTATAGAGAGTGGCAAGGTTAGACCAATGGTAACCTGCAAAGGCACGTGAAACCACGTGATTTACGTGTAAGGCCTTTATTAGGTGTCAAAAGGCATATTACAGTCTTAAGAGGCCTGTACACGTAGTTGACGTTGTTATAAAGCTATGTCGCAATGAAAAACGTCTTGGGACGTCGTAGTCCATTAAGAGTGAAAGGATTAGTCCAATGGTAAACAGCGCAGGCACATGGAACCTGTGATTTACGTGTAAGGCCTTTATTAGGCATCAAAAAGCCATATTACGGCTTTTAGAGGCCTGTGCGCGTAGTTCACTGTGTTTTAAAGACATGACGCAGTGGAAAACGATTTGGGACGTCGTAGTCCATTAAGAGTGAAAGGATTAGACCACTGGTATATAGCGCAGGAACGTGGAACCACGTGATTTAAGTGTAAGGCTTTTACTAGGCATCAAAACACCATACTACAGTCTTTAGAGGCCTGTACACGTAGTTGACGTTGTTATAAAGCTATGTCGCAATGAAAAACGACTTGGGACGTCGTAGTCCATTAAGAGTGAACGGATTAGTCCAATGGTAAACATCGCAGGCACGTGGAACCTGTGATTTACGTGTAAGGCCTTTATTAGGCATCAAAATGCCATATTACGGCTTTTAGAGGCCTGTGCGAGTAGTTGACTGTGTTTTAAAGACTTGGCGCAATGGAAAAAGACTTGGGACGTCGTAGTCTAATGAGAGTTGAAGGACTAGACCAATGGTAACCTACGCAGGCACGTGGAACTACGTGATTTATGTGTAAGGCCTTTATTAGGCAGCAAAAGGCCATATTACAGCGTTTAGAGGCCTGTATGCCTAGTTGACGGTGTCATAAAGCCATGGCGCAATGAACAACGACTTGGGAAGTCGTAGTCCATTGACAGTAGAGGGATTAGACCAATGATAAACAGCACAGGCACGTGGAACCTGTGATTTACGTGTAAGGCCTTTATTTGTCGCCAAAAGGCCATATTACGGCCTTTAGAGGCCTGTTAGCGTAGTTGACGGTGTTATAAAGCCATGGCGCAATGGAAAACGTCTTGGGAAGTCGTAGTCTTTTAAGAGTGGAAGGATTAGACCAATGGTGAACAGCGCCGGCACGTGGAACCACGTGTGTTACGTGTAAGGCCTTTATTAGGCATCAAAAGTCTATATTGCAGCGTTTAGATGCCTGTGAGCGTAGTTGACTGCGTTTTAAAGACATGACGCAATGAAAAACGATTTGGGAAGTCGTAGTCCATTGAGAGTGGAAGGATTCGGCCAATGGTAACCTGCGCAGGCACAAGGAACCACGTGATATTTCTTAAGGCCTTTATTAGGCGTAAAAAGGCCATTTTACGGCCTTTAGAAGCCTGAACGCGTAGTTGACGGTGTTATAAGGCTGTCGCTCAATGGGAAACACCTTGGGACATCGTAGTCCATTGAGAGCGGAAGGATTAGAGCAATGGTAACCTGCTCAGTCACGTGGAACCACGTGATTTAAGTCTAAGGCCCTTACTAGGCGTCAAAAGGCCATATTACAGCCTTTCGAGGCCTATAAGCTTAGTTGACGTTGTTAGAAAGCCATAACGCAATGGAAAACGACTTGGGACGTCGTAGTCTATTAAGAGTGACAGTATTAGAACAATAGTAACCTGCACAGGCACGTGGAACCACGTGATTTAAGTGAAAGGCCCTTACTAGCTGTCAAAAGGCCATTTTACGGTCTTTAGAGGTCTGTAAGCGTAGTTGACAGTGTTATAAAGCCATGGCGCAATGGAAAACGACTTGGGAAGTGTTAGTCCATTGAGAGTGGAAGGATTAGACCATTGTTAAACAGCGCAGGCATGTGGAACCACGTGCTTTACGTGTAAGGCCTTTATTAGGCATTAAAAGGCCATATTACAGTGTTTAGAGGCCTGTAAGCGTAGTTGACTGTGTTTTAAAGACATGACGCAGTGGAAAACGATTTGGGACGTCGTAGTCCATTGACAGTGAAAGGATTAGACCAATGGTAAATAGCGCAGGTACGTGGAAGCACGTGTTTTACGTGTAAGGCCTTTATTAGGTGTCAAAATGCCATATTACGGTCTTTAGAGGCCTGTGCGCGTAGTTCACTGTGTTTTAAAGACATGGCGCAATGGAAAACGATTTGGGACGTCGTAGTCTATAGAGAGTGGCAAGGTTAGACCAATGGTAACCTGCAAAGGCACGTGAAACCACGTGATTTACGTGTAAGGCCTTTATTAGGTGTCAAAAGGCATATTACAGTCTTAAGAGGCCTATACACGTAGTTGACGTTGTTATAAAGCTATGTCGCAATGAAAAACGACTTGGGACGTCGTAGTCCATTAAGAGTGAAAGGATTAGTCCAATGGTAAACAGCGCAGGCACGTGGAACCTGTGATTTACGTGTAAGGCCTTTATTAGGCATCAAAAAGCCATATTACGGCTTTTAGAGGCCTGTGCGCGTAGTTCACTGTGTTTTAAAGACATGACGCAGTGGAAAACGATTTGGGACGTCGTAGTCCATTAAGAGTGAAAGGATTAGACCACTGGTATATAGCGCAGGAACGTGGAACCACGTGAATTAAGTGTAAGGCTTTTACTAGGCATCAAAACACCATACTACAGTCTTTAGAGGCCTGTACACGTAGTTGACGTTGTTATAAAGCTATGTCGCAATGAAAAACGACTTGGGACGTCGTAGTCCATTAAGAGTGAACGGATTAGTCCAATGGTAAACATCGCAGGCACGTGGAACCTGTGATTTACGTGTAAGGCCTTTATTAGGCATCAAAATGCCATATTACGGCTTTTAGAGGCCTGCGCGAGTAGTTGACTGTGTTTTAAAGACATAACGCAATGGAAAACAATTTGGGACGTCGTAGTCTATAGAGAGTGGAAAGATTAGACCAATGGTAACCTGCGCAGGCACGTGAAACCACGTGATTTACGTGTAAGGCCTTTATTAGGTGTCAAAAGGCCATATTACAGTCTTTACAGGTCGGTGCGCGTAGTAGAATGTGTTTTAAAGACTTGGCGCAATGGAAAAAGACTTGGGACGTCGTAGTCTAATGAGAGTTAAAGGACTAGACCTATGGTAACCTACGCAGGCACGTGGAACTACGTGATTTATGTGTAAGGCCTTTATTAGGCAGCAAAAGGCCATATTACAGCGTTTAGAGGCCTGTAAGCCTAGTTGACTGTGTTTTAAAGACATGGCGCAATGGAAAACGATTTGGGACGTCGTAGTCTATAGAGAGTGGCAAGGTTAGACCAATGGTAAACTGCGCAGGCACGTGAAACCACGTGATTTACGTGTAAGGCCTTTATTAGGTGTCAAAAGGCATATTATGGCCTTCAGATGCCTGTAAGAGTAGTTGACGGTGTTATTAAGCCTAGGCGCAATGGAAAACGACTTGGTACGTCGTAGTCTATTGATAGTGGAAGGATTAGACCAATGGTAACCAGCGCAAGCATGTGGAACCACGTGATTTAAGTGAAAAGCCCTTACTAGCTGTCAAAAGGCCATTTTACGGTCTTTAGAGATCTGTAAGCGTAGTTGACAGTGTTATAAAGCCATGGCGCAATGGAAAATGACTTGGGAAGTCTTAGTCCATTGAGAGTGGAAGGATTAGACCATTGTTAAACAGCGCAGGCATGTGGAACCACGTGCTTTACGTGTAAGGCCTTTATTAGGCATCAAAAGGCCATATTACAGTGTTTAGAGGCCTGTAAGCGTAGTTGACTGTGTTTTAAAGACATGACGCAGTGGAAAACGATTTGGGACGTCGTAGTCCATTGACAGTGAAAGGATTAGACCAATGGTAAATAGCGCAGGTACGTGGAAGCACGTGTTTTACGTGTAAGGCCTTTATTATGCATCAAAAGGCCATATTGCAGCGTTTAGAGGCCTGTGACTGTAGTTGACTGCGTTTTAAAGACATGACGCAATGGAAAACGATTTGGGACGTCGTAGTCTATAGAGAGTGGCAAGGTTAGACCAATGGTAACCTGCGCAGGCACGTGAAACCACGTGATTTACGTGTAAGGCCTTTATTAGGTGTCAAAATGCCATATTACGGTCTTTAGAGGCCTGTGCGCGTAGTTCACTGTGTTTTAAAGACATGGCGCAATGGAAAACGATTTGGTACGTCGTAGTCTATAGAGAGTGGCAAGGTTAGACCAATGGTAACCTGCAAAGGCACGTGAAACCACGTGATTTACGTGTAAGGCCTTTATTAGGTGTCAAAAGGCATATTACAGTCTTTAGAGGCCTGTACACGTAGTTGACGTTGTTATAAAGCTATGTCGCAATGAAAAACGACTTGGGACGTCGTAGTCCATTAAGAGTGAAAGGATTAGTCCAATGGTAAACAGCGCAGGCACGTGGAACCTGTGATTTACGTGTAAGGCCTTTATTAGGCATCAAAAAGCCATATTACGGCTTTTAGAGGCCTGTGCGCGTAGTTCACTGTGTTTTAAAGACATGGCGCAATGGAAAACGATTTGGGACGTCGTAGTCTATAGAGAGTGGCAAGGTTAGACAAATAGTAACCTGCGCAGGCACGTGAAACCACGTGATTTACGTGTAAGGTCTTTATTAGGTGTCAAAAGGCATATTACGGCCTTCAGAGGCCTGTAAGAGTAGTTGACCGTGTTATTAAGCCTAGGCGCAATGGAAAACGACTGGGGAAGTCGTAGTCCATTGAGAGTGGAGGGATTAGACCAATGGTAAACAGCGCAGGCACGTGGAACCACGTGCTTTACGTGTAAAGCCTTTATTAGGCATCAAAAAGCCATATTACAGTGTTTAGAGGCCTGTGCGCGTAGTTGACTGTGTTTTAAAGACTTGGCGCAATGGAAAAAGACTTGGGACGTCGTAGTCTAATGAGAGTTGAAGGACTAGACCAATGGTAACCTACGCAGGCACGTGGAACTACGTGATTTATGTGTAAGGCCTTTATTAGGCAGCAAAAGGCCATATTACAGCGTTTAGAGGCCTGTAAGCGTAGTTGACTGTGTTTTAAAGACATGACGCAATGGAAAACAATTTGGGACGTCGTAGTCTACAGAGAGTGGAAAGATTAGACCAATGGTAACCTGCGCAGGCACGTGAAACCACGTAATTTACGTGTAAGGCCTTTATTAGGTGTCAAAAGGCCATATTACATTCTTTACAGGCCTGTGCGCGTAGTTGAATGTGTTTTAAAGACTTGGCGCAATGGAAAAAGACTTGGGACGTCGTAGTCTAATGAGAGTTGAAGGACTAGACCAATGGTAACCTACCCAGGCACGTGGAACTACGTGATTTATGTGTAAGGCCTTTATTAGGCAGCAAAAGGCCATATTACAGCGTTTAGAGGCCTGTAAGCCTAGTTGACTGTGTTTTAAAGACATGGCGCAATGGAAAACGATTTGGGACGTCGTAGTCCATTAAGAGTGGCAAGGTTAGACCAATGGTAACCTGCGCAGGCACGTAAAACCACGTGATTTACGTGTTAGGCTCTTTTTAGGCATCAAAATGCCATATTACGGTCTTTAGAGGCCTGTACGCGTAGTTCACTGTGTTTTAAAGACATGGCGCAATGGAAAACGATTTGGGACGTCGTAGTCTATAGAGAGTGGCAAGGTTAGACCAATGGTAACCTGCGCAGGCACGTGAAACCACGTGATTTACGTGTAAGGCCTTTATTATGTGTCAAAAGGCATATTATGGCTTCAGATGCCTGTAAGAGTAGTTGACGGTGTTATTAAGCCTAGGCGCAATGGAAAACGACTTGGTACGTCGTAGTCTATTGATAGTGGAAGGATTAGACCAATGGTAACCAGCGCAAGCATGTGGAACCACGTGATTTAAGTGAAAGGCCCTTACTAGCTGTCAAAAGGCCATTTTACGGTCTTTAGAGGTCTGTAAGCGTAGTTGACAGTGTTATAAAGCCATGGCGCAATGGAAAACGACTTGGTACGTCGTAGTCTATTGATAGTGGAAGGATTAGACCAATGGTAACCAGCGCAAGCATGTGGAACCACGTGATTTAAGTGAAAGGCCCTTACTAGCTGTCAAAAGGCCATATTACGGCCTTTAGAGGCCTTTAAGCGTAGTTGACGGTGTTATAAAGCCATGGTGCAATGGAAAACGACTTAGGAAGTCGTAGTCCATTGAGCGCGGATGGATTAGACCAATGGTAACCCTCTCAGGCACGTGGAACCACGTGATTTAAGTGTGAGGCCTTTATTAGGCATCAAAAGGCCATATTACAGTGTTTAGAGGCCTGAGACCGTAGTTGACTGCGTTTTAAAGACATGACGCAATGGAAAACGATTTGGGACATCGTAATCCTATGAGAGTGGAAGAATTAGACCAATGGTAGCCTGCGCAGGCACGTGGAACCACGTGATTTACGTGAAAGGCTTTTATTAGGCATCAAAAGGCTATATTACAGTCTTTACAGGCCTGTACACGTAGTTGACTGTGTTTTAATGACATGACACAATGGAAAACGATTTGGGAAGTCGTAGTCCATTGAGAGTGGAAGGATTAGGCCAATGGTAAACTGGGCAGGCACAAGGAAGCCCGTGATTTTTTTTAAGACCTTCATTAGGCGTAAAAAGGCCATAATACGGCCTTTAGGGGCCTGTGCGCGTAGTTGACTGTGTCTTAATGACATGACGCAATGGAAAACGCCTTGGAACGTCGTAGTCTATTGAGAGCGAAAGGTTTAGACCAATGGTAACCCTCGCAGGCACGTGGAAGCACGTGATTTAAGTGTGAAGCTTTTACTAGGCATCAAAACACCATACTACAGTCTTTAGAGGCCTGTACACGTAGTTGACGTTGTTATAAAGCCTTAGCGCAATGGAAAACGACTTGGAACGTCGTAGTCTATTAAAGGTGGAAGGATTAGAACAATGGTAACCTGCGTAGGCACGTGAAACCACGTGTTCTAAGTGTAAGGCCCTTACTAGGTGTCAAAAAGCCATACTACGGCCTTTAGAGGCTTATAAGCGTAGTTGACGGTGTAATAAAAGCATGGCGCAATGGAAAACGACTTGAAAAGTCGTAGTCCATTGAGAGTGGAAGGATTAGAGCAATGGTGGCCAGTGCAGGCACGTGGAACCACGTGATTTACGTATAAGGCTTTTATTAGGCACCAAAAGGCCATATTACAGTCTTTACAAGCCTGTGCGCGTAGTTCACTGTGTTTTAATGACATGACGCAATGGAAAACGCCTTGGGACGTCGTAGTCCATTGAGAGAGGAAGGATTAGACCAATGGTAACACTCGCAGGCACGTGGAACTACGTGATTTATGTGTAAGGCCTTTATTTGGCGCCAAGAGGCCATATTACGGCCTTTAGAGGTCTGTTAGCGTAGTTGACGGTGTTATAAAGCCATGGCGCAATAGAAAACGTCTTGCGAAGTCGTAGTCCTTTAAGAGTGGAAGGATTAGACCAATGGTAAACAGCACAGGCACGTGGAACCACGTGTGTTACGTGTAAGGCTTTTATTAGGCATCAAAAGTCCATATTACAGCGTTTAGAGCCCTGTGACCGTAGTTGACTGCGTTTTAAAGACATGACGCAATGGAAAACGATTTGGGAAGTCGTAGTCCATTGAGAGTGGAAGGATTAGGCCAATTGTAAACAGCGCAGGAACATGGAACCTGAGATTTACGTGAAAGACCTTTATTAGGCATCAAAAGGCCATATTACAGCGTTTAGAGGCCTGTAAGCGTAGTTGACTGTGTTTTGAAGACATGGCGCAATGGGAAACGTCTTGTGAAGTCGTAGTCCATTAAGAGTGAAAGGATTAGTCCAATGGTAAACAGTGCAGGCACGTGGAACCTGTGATTTACGTGTATGGCCTTTATTAGGCATCAAAAGGCCATATTACAGCGTTTAGAGGTCTGTGACCGTAGTTGACTGCGTTTTAGAGTCATGATGCAATGGAAAACGATTTGGGACGTCGTAATCCATTAAAAGTTGAAGGACTAGACCAATGGTAAGCCTCGCAGGCACGTGGAACCACGTGATTTACGTGTAAGTCTCTTTTTAGGCATTAAAATGCCATATTACGGCTTTTAGAGGCATGTGCGCGTAGTTCACTGTGTTTTAAAGACATGGCTCAATGGAAAACGATTTGGGACGTCGTAGTCTATTGATGGTGGAAGGATTAGACCAATGGTAACCAGAGCAGGCACGTGGAACCACGTGATTTAAGTGTAAGACCGTTACTAGCTGTCAAAAGGCCATATTACGGTCTTTAGAGGTCTGTGCGCGTAGTTGACGGTGTTATAAAGCCATGGAGCAATGGAAAACGACTTGGGAAGTCGTAGTGCATTGAGAGTGGAAAGATTAGACTAATGGTAAACAGCGCAGGCACGTGGAACCACGTGATTTACGTGTATGGCTTTTATTAGACATCAAAAGGCCATATTACAGTCTTTACAGGCCTGTGCGCGTAGTTGACTGTGTTTTAATGACATGACGCAATGGAAAACGCCTTAGGACGTCGTAGTCCATTGAGAGCGGAAGGATTAGACCAATGGTAACCCTCGCAGGCACGTAGAACCACGTGATTTAAGTGTGAGGCTTCTACTAGGCATTAAAGCACCATATTACAGTCTTTAGAGGCCTGTACACGTATTTGACTGTGTTTTATTGACATGACGCAATGGAAAACGATTTGGTAAGTCGTAGTCCATTGAGAGTGGCAAGGTTAGACCAATGGTAACCTGCGCAGGCACGTGAAACCACGTGATTTACGTGCTAGGCCTTTATTAGGTGTCAAAAGGCATATTATGGCCTTCAGAGGCCTGTAAGAGTAGTTGACGGTGTTATTAAGCCTAGGCGCAATGGAAAACGACTTGGTACGTCGTAGTCTATTGATAGTGGAAGGATTAGACCAATGGTAACCAGCGCAAGCACGTGGAACCACGTGATTTAATTGTAAGGCCTTTACTAGGTGTCAAAAGGCCATATTACGGCCTTTAGAGGCCTTTAAGCATAGTTGACGGTGTTATAAAGCCATGGCGCAATGGAAAACGACTTAGGAAGTCGTAGACCATTGAGGGCGGATGGATTAGACCAATGGTAACCCTCCCAGGCACGTGGAACCACGTGAAATAAGTGTGAGGCCTTTATTAGGCATCAAAAGGCCATATTACAGTGTTTAGAGGCCTGAGACCGTAGTTGACTGCGTTTTAAAGACATGACGCAATGGAAAACGATTTGGGACGTCGTAATCCATTGAGAGTGGAAGAATTAGACCAATGGTAGCCTGCGCAGGCACGTGGAACCACGTGATTTACGTGTAAGGCTTTTATTAGGCATCAAAAGGCCATATTACAGTCTTTACAGGCCTGTGCGCGTAGTTGACTGTGTTTTAATGACATGACGCAATGGAAAAAGACTTGGGACGTCGTAGTCTAGTGAGAGTTGAAGGACTAGACCAATGGTAACCTACGCAGGCACGTGGAACTACGTGATTTATGTGTAAGGCCTTTATTAGGCAGCAAAAGGCCATATTACAGTGTTTAGAGCCTGTACGCCTAGTTGACTGTGTCTTAATGACATGACGCAATGGAAAACGCCTTGGGACGTCGTAGTCCATTGAGAGCGAAAGGATTAGACCAATGGTAACCCTCGCAGGCACGTGGAACCACGTGATTTAAGTGTGAAGCTTTTACTAGCATCAAAACACCATACTACAGTCTTTAAAGGCCTGTACACGTAGTTGACGTTGTTATAAAGCCATAGCGCAATGGAAAACGATTTGGGAAGTCGTAGTCCATTGAGAGTGGAAGGATTAGGCCAATGGTAAACTGGGCAGGAACATGGAACCTGAGATTTACGTGAAAGACCTTTATTAGGCATCAAAAGGCCATATTACAGCGTTTAGAGGCCTGTAAGCGTAGTTGACTGTGTTTTGAAGACATGGCGCAATGGGAAACGTCTTGTGAAGTCGTAGTCCATTAAGAGTGAAAGGATTAGTCCAATGGTAAACAGTGCAGGCACGTGGAACCTGTGATTTACGTGTATGGCCTTTATTAGGCATTAAAATGCCATATTACGGCTTTTAGAGGCATGTGCGCGTAGTTCACTGTGTTTTAAAGACATGGCTCAATGGAAAACGATTTGGGACGTCGTAGTCTATTGATGGTGGAAGGATTAGACCAATGGTAACCAGAGCAGGCACGTGGAACCACGTGATTTAAGTGTAAGACCGTTACTAGCTGTCAAAAGGCCATATTACGGTCTTTAGAGGTCTGTGCGCGTAGTTGACGGTGTTATAAAGCCATGGAGCAATGGAAAACGACTTGGGAAGTCGTAGTGCATTGAGAGTGGAAAGATTAGACTAATGGTAAACAGCGCAGGCACGTGGAACCACGTGATTTACGTGTATGGCTTTTATTAGACATCAAAAGGCCATATTACAGTCTTTACAGGCCTGTGCGCGTAGTTGACTGTGTTTTAATGACATGACGCAATGGAAAACGCCTTAGGACGTCGTAGTCCATTGAGAGCGGAAGGATTAGACCAATGGTAACCCTCGCAGGCACGTAGAACCACGTGATTTAAGTGTGAGGCTTCTACTAGGCATTAAAGCACCATATTACAGTCTTTAGAGGCCTGTACACGTATTTGACTGTGTTTTATTGACATGACGCAATGGAAAACGATTTGGTAAGTCGTAGTCCATTGAGAGTGGCAAGGTTAGACCAATGGTAACCTGCGCAGGCACGTGAAACCACGTGATTTACGTGCTAGGCCTTTATTAGGTGTCAAAAGGCATATTATGGCCTTCAGAGGCCTGTAAGAGTAGTTGACGGTGTTATTAAGCCTAGGCGCAATGGAAAACGACTTGGTACGTCGTAGTCTATTGATAGTGGAAGGATTAGACCAATGGTAACCAGCGCAAGCACGTGGAACCACGTGATTTAATTGTAAGGCCTTTACTAGGTGTCAAAAGGCCATATTACGGCCTTTAGAGGCCTTTAAGCATAGTTGACGGTGTTATAAAGCCATGGCGCAATGGAAAACGACTTAGGAAGTCGTAGACCATTGAGGGCGGATGGATTAGACCAATGGTAACCCTCCCAGGCACGTGGAACCACGTGAAATAAGTGTGAGGCCTTTATTAGGCATCAAAAGGCCATATTACAGTGTTTAGAGGCCTGAGACCGTAGTTGACTGCGTTTTAAAGACATGACGCAATGGAAAACGATTTGGGACGTCGTAATCCATTGAGAGTGGAAGAATTAGACCAATGGTAGCCTGTGCAGGCACGTGGAACCACGTGATTTACGTGTAAGGCTTTTATTAGGCATCAAAAGGCCATATTACAGTCTTTACAGGCCTGTGCGCGTAGTTGACTGTGTTTTAATGACATGACGCAATGGAAAAAGACTTGGGACGTCGTAGTCTAGTGAGAGTTGAAGGACTAGACCAATGGTAACCTACGCAGGCACGTGGAACTACGTGATTTATGTGTAAGGCCTTTATTAGGCAGCAAAAGGCCATATTACAGTGTTTAGAGCCTGTACGCCTAGTTGACTGTGTCTTAATGACATGACGCAATGGAAAACGCCTTGGGACGTCGTAGTCCATTGAGAGCGAAAGGATTAGACCAATGGTAACCCTCGCAGGCACGTGGAACCACGTGATTTAAGTGTGAAGCTTTTACTAGCATCAAAACACCATACTACAGTCTTTAAAGGCCTGTACACGTAGTTGACGTTGTTATAAAGCCATAGCGCAATGGAAAACGATTTGGGAAGTCGTAGTCCATTGAGAGTGGAAGGATTAGGCCAATGGTAAACTGGGCAGGCACAAGGAAGCGTGTGATTTTTTTTAAGACCTTCATTAGGCGTAAAAAGGCCATAATACGGCCTTTAGAGGCCTGTGCGCGTAGTTGACTGTGTCTTAATGACATGACGCAATGGAAAACGCCTTGGGACGTCGTAGTCCATTGAGAGCGAAAGGTTTAGACCAATGGTAACCCTCGCAGGCACGTGGAACCACGTGATTTAAGTGTGAAGCTTTTACTAGGCATCAAAACACCATACTACAGCCTTTAGAGGCCTGTACACGTAGTTGACGTTGTTATAAAGCCATAGCGCAATGGAAAACGACTTGGAACGTCGTAGTCTATTAAAGGTGGAAGGATTAGAACAATGGTAACCTGCGTAGGCACGTGAAACCACGTGTTCTAAGTGTAAGGCCCTTACTAGGTGTAAAAAAGCCATACTACGGCCTTTAGAGGCTTATAAGCGTAGTTGACGGTGTAATAAAGGCATGGCGCAATGGAAAACGACTTGAAAAGTCGTAGTCCATTGAGAGTGGAAGGATTATAGCAATGGTGGCCAGTGCAGGCACGTGGAACCACGTGATTTACGTATAAGGCTTTTATTAGGCACCAAAAGGCCATATTACAGTCTTTACAAGCCTGTGCGCGTAGTTCACTGTGTTTTAATGACATGACGCAATGGAAAACGCCTTGGGACGTCGTAGTCCATTGAGAGAGGAAGGATTAGACCAATGGTAACACTCGCAGGCACGTGGAACTACGTGATTTATGTGTAAGGCCTTTATTTGGCGCCAAGAGGCCATATTACGGCCTTTAGAGGCCTGTTAGCGTAGTTGACGGTGTTATAAAGCCATGGCGCAATAGAAAACGTCTTGCGAAGTCGTAGTCCTTTAAGAGTGGAGGGATTAGACCAATGGTAAACAGCGCAGGCACGTGGAACCACGTGCTTTACGTGTAAGGCCTTTATTAGGCATCAAAAAGCCATATTACAGTGTTTAGAGGCCTGTGCGCATAGTTGACTGTGTTTTAAAGACTTGGCGGAATGGAAAAAGACTTGGGACGTCGTAGTCTATAGAGAGTGGAAAGATTAGACCAATGGTAACCTGCGCAGGAACGTGAAACCACGTGATTTACGTGTAAGGCTCTTTTTAGGCATCAAAATGCCACATTACGGTCTTTAGAGGCCTGTGCGCGTAGTTGACTGTGTTTTAAAGACATGGCGTAATGGAAAACGACTTGGTACGTCGTAGTCTATTGATGGTGGAAGGATTAGACCAATGGTAACCAGAGCAGGCACGTGGAACCACGTGATTTACGTGTAAGGCTTTTATTAGGCATCAAAAGGCCATATTACAGTCTTTACAGGCCTGTACACGTAGTTGACTGTGTTTTAATGACATGACGCAATGGAAAACGATTTGGGAAGTCGTAGTCCATTGAGATTGGAAGGATTAGGCCAATGGTAACCTGCGCAAGCACGAGGAAGCACGTGATTTCTTTTAAGACCTTCATTAGGCGTAAAAAGGCCATAATGCGGCCTTTAGAGGCCTGTGCGCGTAGTTGACTGTGTCTTAATGACATGACGCAATGGAAAACGGCTTTGGACGTCGTAGTTCATTGAGAGCGGAAGGATTAGACCAATGATAACCCTCGCAGGCACGTGGAACCACGTAATTTAAGTGTGAAGCTTTTACTAGGCATCAAAACACCATACTACAGTCTTTGGAGGCATGTACACGTAGTTGACGTTGTTATAAAGCAATAGCGCAATGGAAAACGACTTGGAACGTCGTAGTCTATTAAAGATGGAAGGATTAGAACAATGGTAACCTGCGTAGGCACGTGGAACCACGTGATTTAAGTGTAAGGCCCTTACTAGGTGTCAAAAGGCCATATCACAGCGTTTAGAGGCCTGTGACCGTAGTTGACGGTGCTATAAGGCTATCGCGCAATAGGAAACGCCTAGGGACGTCGTAGTCCATTGAGAGCGGAAGGATTAGACCAATGGTAACACTCGCAGGCACGGGGAACTACGTGATTTATGTGTAAGGCCTTTATTTGGCGCCAAGAAGCCATATTACGGCCTTTAGAGGCCTGTTAGCGTAGTTGACGGTGTCATAAAGCCATGGCGCAATGAAAAACGACTTGGGAAGTCGTAGTCCATTGACAGTAGAGGGATTAGACCAATGATAAACAGCACAGGCACTTGGAACCTGTGATTTACGTGTAAGGCCTTTATTTGTCGCCAAAAGGCCATATTACGGCCTTTAGAGGCCTGTTAGCGAAGTTGACGGTGTTATAAAGCCATGGCGCAATGGAAAACGTCTTGGGAAGTCGTAGTCTTTTAAGAGTGGAAGGATTAGACCAATGGTGAACAGCGCCGGCACGTGGAACCACGTGTGTTACGTGTAAGGCCTTTATTAGGCATCAAAAGTCTATATTGCAGCGTTTAGATGCCTGTGAGCGTAGTTGACTGCGTTTTAAAGACTTGGCGGAATGGAAAAAGACTTGGGACGTCGTAGTCTAATGAGAGTTGAAGGACTAGACCAATGGTAACCTACGCAGGCACGTGGAACTACGTGATTGATGTGTAAGGCCTTTATTAGGCAGCAAAAGGCCATATTACAGCGTTTAGAGGCCTGTAAGCGTAGTTGACTGTGTTTTAAAGACATGACGCAATGGAAAACAATTTGGGACGTCGTAGTCTATAGAGTGTGGCAAGGTTAGACCAATGGTAACCTGCGCAGGCACGTGAAACCACGTGATTTACGTGTAAGGCCTTTATTAGGTGACAAAAGGCCATATTACAGTCTTTACAGGCCTGTGCGCGTAGTAGAATGTGTTTTAAAGACTTGGCGCAATGGAAAAAGACTTGGGACGTCGTAGTCTAATGAGAGTTGAAGGACTAGACCAATGGTAACCTACGCAGGCACGTGGAACTACGTGATTTATGTGTAAGGCCTTTATTTGGCGCCAAGAAGCCATATTACGGCCTTTAGAGGCCTGTTAGCGTAGTTGACGGTGTCATAAAGCCATGGCGCAATGTAAAACGACTTGGGAAGTCGTAGTCCATTGACAGTAGAGGGATTAGACCAATGGTAAACAGCACAGGCACGTGGAACCTGTGACTTACGTGTAAAGCCTTTATTATGCATCAAAAGGCCATATTACAGCGTTTAGAGGCCTGTGCGCGTAGTTGACTGTGTTTTAAAGACATGGCGTAATGGAAAACGACTTGGTACGTCGTAGTCTATTGGTGGTGGAAGGATAAGACCAATGGTAACTAGAGCAGGCACGTGGAACCACGTGATTTACGTGTAAGGCTTTTATTAGGCATCAAAAGGCCATATTACAGTCTTTACAGGCCTGTACACGTAGTTGACTGTGTTTTAATGACATGACGCAATGGAAAACGATTTGGGAAGTCGTAGTCCATTGAGAGTGGAAGGATTAGGCCAATGGTAACCTGCGCAAGCACGAGGAAGCACGTGATTTTTTTTAAGACCTTCATTAGGCGTAAAAAGGCCATAATGCGGCCTTTAGAGGCCTGTGCGCGTAGTTGACTGTGTCTTAATGACATGACGCAATGGAAAACGCCTTTGGACGTCGTAGTCCATTGAGAGCGGAAGGATTAGACCAATGGTAACCCTCGCAGGCACGTGGAACCACGTAATTTAAGTGTGAAGCTTTTACTAGGCATCAAAACACCATACTACAGTCTTTAGAGGCATGTACACGTAGTTGACGTTGTTATAAAGCAATAGCGCAATGGAAAACGACTTGGAACGTCGTAGTCTATTAAAGATGGAAGGATTAGAACAATGGTAACCTGCGTAGGCACGTGGAATCACGTGATTTAAGTGTAAGGCCCTTACTAGGTGTCAAAAGGCCATATCACAGCGTTTAGAGGCCGGTGACCGTAGTTGACGGTGCTATAAGGCTATCGCGCAATAGGAAACGCCTTGGGACGTCGTAGTCCATTGAGAGCGGAAGGATTAGACCAATGGTAACACTCGCAGGCACGGGGAACTACGTGATTTATGTGTAAAGCCTTTATTTGGCGCCAAGAAGCCATATTACGGCCTTTAGAGGCCTGTTAGCGTAGTTGACGGTGTCATAAAGCCATGGCGCAATGAAAAACGACTTGGGAAGTCGTAGTCCATTGACAGTAGAGGGATTAGACCAATGATAAACAGCACAGGCACGTGGAACCTGTGATTTACGTGTAAGGCCTTTATTTGTCGCCAAAAGGCCATATTACGGCCTTTAGAGGCCTGTTAGCGTAGTTGACGGTGTTATAAAGCCATGGCGCAATGGAAAACGTCTTGGGAAGTCGTAGTCTTTTAAGAGTGTAAGGATTAGACCAATGGTGAACAGCGCCGGCACGTGGAACCACGTGTGTTACATGTAAGGCCTTTATTAGGTATCAAAAGTCTATATTGCAGCGTTTAGATGCCTGTGAGCGTAGTTGACTGCGTTTTAAAGACATGACGCAATGAACAACGATTTGGGAAGTCGTAGTCCATTGAGAGTGGAAGGATTCGGCCAATGGTAACCTGCGCAGGCACAAGGAACCACGTGATATTTCTTAAGGCCTTTATTAGGCGTAAAAAGGCCATTTTACGGCCTTTAGAAGCCTGAACGCGTAGTTGACGGTGTTATAAGGCTGTCGCTCAATGGGAAACACCTTGGGACATCGTAGTCCATTGAGAGCGGAAGGATTAGAGCAATGGTAACCTGCTCAGTCACGTGGAACCACGTGATTTAAGTGTAAGGCCCTTACTAGGCGTCAAATGGCCATATTACAGCCTTTCGAGGCCTATAAGCTTAGTTGACGTTGTTAGAAAGCCATAACGCAATGGAAAACGACTTGGGACGTCGTAGTCTATTAAGAGTGACAGTATTAGAACAATAGTAACCTGCACAGGCACGTGGAACCACGTGATTTAATTGTAAGGCCCTTACTAGCTGCCAAAAGGCCATATTACAGTGTTTAGAGGCCTGTGCGCGTAGTTGACTGTGTTTTAATCACATGACGCAATGGAAAACGCATTTGGACGTCGTAGTCCATTAAGGGCGGAAGGATTAGACCAATGGTAACCCTCCCAGGCACGTGGAACCACGTGATTTAAATGTGAAGCTTTTACTAGGCATCAAAACACCATACTACAGTCTTTAGAGGCCTGTACACGTAGTTGACGTTGTTATAAAGCCATAGCGCAATGGAAAACGACTTGGAACGTCGTAGTCTATTAAAGGTGGAAGGATTAGAACAATGGTAACCTGCGTAGGCACGTGAAACCACGTGTTCTAAGTGTAAGGCCCTTACTAGGTGTCAAACAGCCATACTACGGCCTTCAGAGGCCTGTAAGAGTAGTTGACGGTGTTATTAAGCCTAGGCGCAATGGAAAACGACTTGGGAAGTCGTAGTCCATTGAGAGTAAAGGGATTAGGCCAATGGTAAACAGCGCAGGCACATGGAACCACGTGCTTTACGTGTAAGGCCTTTATTAGGCATCAAAAAGCCATATTACAGTGTTTAGAGGTCTGTAAGCGTAGTTGACGGTGTTTTAAAGACATGACGCAATGGAAAACAATTTGGGACGTCGTAGTCTATAGATTGGAAAGATTAGACCAATGGTAACCTGCACAGGCACGTGAAACCACGTGATTTACTTGTAAGGCCTTTATTAGGTGTCAAAAGGCATATTACAGGCCTTCAGAGGCCTGTAAGAGTAGTTGACGGTGTTATTAAGCCTAGGCGCAATGAAAAACGACTTGGGGAGTCGTAGTGCATTGAGAGTTGAAGGATTAGACCAATGGTAAACAGCGCAGGCACGTGGAACCACGTGTTTTACGTGTAAGGCCCTTAGTAGGCATCAAAAGGCTATATTACAGTGTTAAGAGGGCTGTGCGCGTAGTTGACTGTGTTTTAAAGACATGACGCAGTGGAAAACGATTTGGGATGTCGTAGTCCATTAAGAGTGAAAGGATTAGACCAATGGTAAATAGCGCAGGAACGTGGAACCACGTGATTTAAGTGTAAGGCTTTTACTAGGCATCAAAACACCATACTACAGTCTTTAGAGGCCTGTACACGTAGTTGACGTTGTTATAAAGCTATGTCGCAATGAAAAACGACTTGGGACGTCGTAGTCCATTAAGAGTGAAAGGATTAGTCCAATGGTAAACAGCGCAGGCACGTGGAACCTGTGATTTACGTGTAAGGCCATTATTAGGCATCAAAAGGCTATATTACAGTGTTAAGAGGGCTGTGCGCGTAGTTGACTGTGTTTTAAAGACATGACGCAGTGGAAAAAGACTTGGGACGTCGTAGTCTAATGAGAGTTGAAGGACTAGACCAATGGTAACCTACGCAGGCACGTGGAACTACGTGATATATGTGTAAGGCCTTTATTTGGCGCCAAGAAGCCATATTACGGCCTTTAGAGGCCTGTTAGCGTAGTTGACGGTGTCATAAAGCCATGGCGCAATGTAAAACGACTTGGGAAGTCGTAGTCCATTGACAGTAGAGGGATTAGACCAATGGTTAACAGCACAGGCACGTGGAACCTGTGATTTACGTGTAAGGCCTTTATTTGTCGCCAAAAGGCCATATTACAGCGTTTAGAGGCCTGTGACCGTAGTTGACTGTGTTTTAGAGTCATGACGCAATGGAAAACGATTTGGGACGTCGTAATCCATTGAAAGTTGAAGGACTAGACCAATAGTAAGCCTCGCAGGCACGTGGAACTACGTGATTTACGTGTAAGGCTCTTTTTAGGCATCAAAATGCCATAATACGGCTTTTAGAGGCATGTGCGCGTAGTTCACTGTGTTTTAAAGACATGGCGCAATGGAAAACGATTTGGAACGTCGTAGTCTATAGAGAGTGGAAGGATTAGACCAATGGTAAACAGCGCAGCCACGTGGAACCTGTGACTTACGTGTAAAGCCTTTATTATGCATCAAAAGGCCATATTACAGCGTTTAGAGGCCTGTGCGCATAGTTGACTGTGTTTTAAAGACATGGCGTAATGGAAAACGACTTGGTACATCGTAGTCTATTGATGGTGGAAGGATTAGACCAATGGTAACCAGAGCAGGCACGTGGAACCACGTGATTTACGTGTAAGGCTTTTATTAGGCATCAAAAGGCCATATTACAGTCTTTACAGGCCTGTACACGTAGTTGACTGTGTTTTAATGACATGACGCAATGGAAAACGATTTGGGAAGTCGTAGTCCATTGAGAGTGGAAGGATTAGGCCAATGGTAACCTGCGCAAGCACGAGGAAGCACGTGATTTTTTTTAAGACCTTCATTAGGCGTATAAAGGCCATAATGCGGCCTTTAGAGACCTGTGCGCGTAGTTGACTGTGTCTTAATGACATGACGCAATGGAAAACGCCTTTGGACGTCGTAGTCCATTGAGAGCGGAAGGATTAGACCAATGGTAACCCTCGCAGGCACGTTGAACCACGTAATTTAAGTGTGAAGCTTTTACTAGGCATCAAAACACCATACTACAGTCTTTAGAGGCATGTACACGTAGTTGACGTTGTTATAAAGCAATAGCGCAATGGAAAACGACTTGGAACGTCGTAGTCTATTAAAGATGGAAGGATTAGAACAATGGTAACCTGCGTAGGCACGTGGAACCACGTGATTTAAGTGTAAGGCCCTTACTAGGTGTCAAAAGGCCATATCACAGCGTTTAGAGGCCTGTGACCGTAGTTGACGGTGCTATAAGGCTATCGCGCAATAGGAAACGCCTTGGGACATCGTAGTCCATTGAGAGCGGAAGGATTAGAGCAATGGTAACCTGCTCAGTCACGTGGAACCACGTGATTTAAGTCTAAGGCCCTTACTAGGCGTCAAAAGGCCATATTACAGCCTTTCGAGGCCTATAAGCTTAGTTGACGTTGTTAGAAAGCCATAACGCAATGGAAAACGACTTGGGACGTCGTAGTCTATTAAGAGTGACAGTATTAGAACAATAGTAACCTGCACAGGCACGTGGAACCACGTGATTTAATTGTAAGGCCCTTACTAGGTGCCAAAAGGCCATATTACAGTGTTTAGAGGCCTGTGCGCGTAGTTGACTGTGTTTTAATCACATGACGCAATGGAAAATGCATTTGGACGTCGTAGTCCATTAAGGGCGGAAGGATTAGACCAATGGTAACCCTCCCAGGCACGTGGAACCACGTGATTTAAATGTGAAGCTTTTACTAGGCATCAAAACACCATACTACAGTCTTTAGAGGCCTGTACACGTAGTTGACGTTGTTATAAAGCCATAGCGCAATGGAAAACGACTTGGAACGTCGTAGTCTATTAAAGGTGGAAGGATTAGAACAATGGTAACCTGCGTAGGCACGTGAAACCACGTGTTCTAAGTGTAAGGCCCTTACTAGGTGTCAAAAAGCCATACTACGGCCTTCAGAGGCCTGTAAGAGTAGTTGACGGTGTTATTAAGCCTAGGCGCAATGGAAAACGACTTGGGAAGTCGTAGTCCATTGTGAGTAAAGGGATTAGGCCAATGGTAAACAGCGCAGGCACGTGGAACCACGTGCTTTATGTGTAAGGCCTTTATTAGGCATCAAAAAGCCATATTACAGTGTTTAGAGGTCTGTAAGCGTAGTTGACGGTGTTATAAAGCCATGGCGCAATGGAAAACGACTTGGGAAGTCGTAGTCCATTGACAGTGAAAGGATTAGAACAATGGTTAATAGCGCAGGTACGTGGAACCACGTGTTTCACGTGTAACGCCTTTATTAGGCATCAAAAGCCCATATTACAGCGTTTAAAGGCCTGTAAGCGTAGTTGACTGTGTTTTAAAGACATGACGCAATTGAAAACAATTTGGGACGTCGTAGTCTATAGAGTGGAAAGATTAGACCAATGGTAACCTGCACAGGCACGTGAAACCACGTGATTTACTTGTAAGGCCTTTATTAGGTGTCAAAAGGCATATTACAGGCCTTCAGAGGCCTGTAAGAGTAGTTGACGGTGTTATTAAGCCTAGGCGCAATGGAAAACGACTTGGGAAGTTGTAGTGCATTGAGAGTTGAAGGATTAGACCAATGGCAAACAGCTCAGGCACGTGGAACCACGTGTTTTACGTGTAAGGCCATTATTAGGCATCAAAAGGCTATATTACAGTGTTAAGAGGGCTGTGCGCGTAGTTGACTGTGTTTTAAAGACATGACGCAGTGGAAAACGATTTGGGACGTCGTAGTCCATTAAGAGTGAAAGGATTAGACCAATGGTAAATAGCGCAGGAACGTGGAACCACGTGATTTAAGTGTAAGGCTTTTACTAGGCATCAAAACACCATACTACAGTCTTTAGAGGCCTGTACACGTAGTTGACGTTGTTATAAAGCTATGTCGCAATGAAAAACGACTTGGGACGTCGTAGTCCATTAAGAGTGAAAGGATTAGTCCAATGGTAAACATCGCAGGCACGTGGAACCTGTGATTTACGTGTAAGGCCTTTATTAGGCATCAAAATGCCATATTACGGCTTTTAGAGGCCTGTGCGAGTAGTTGACTGTGTTTTAAAGACATAACGCAATGGAAAACAATTTGGGACGTCGTAGTCTATAGAGAGTGGAAAGATTAGACCAATGGTAACCTGCGCAGGCACGTGAAACCACGTGATTTACGTGTAAGGCTTTTATTAGGTGTCAAAAGGCCATATTACAGTCTTTACAGGCCTGTGCGCGTAGTAGAATGTGTTTTAAAGACTTGGCGCAATGGAAAAAGACTTGGGACGTCGTAGTCTAATGAGAGTTGAAGGACTAGACCAATGGTAACCTACGCAGGCACGTGGAACTACGTGATTTATGTGTAAGGCCATTATTAGGCAGCAAAAGGCCATATTACAGCGTTTAGAGGCCTGTAAGCCTAGTTGACTGTGTTTTAAAGACATGGCGCAATGGAAAACGATTTGGGACGTCGTAGTCTATAGAGAGTGGCAAGGTTAGACCAATGGTAAACTGCGCAGGCACGTGAAACCACGTGATTTACGTGTAAGGCCTTTATTAGGTGTCAAAAGGCATATTATGGCCTTCAGATGCCTGTAAGAGTAGTTGACGGTGTTATTAAGCCTAGGCGCAATGGAAAACGACTTGGTACGTCGTAGTCTATTGATAGTGGAAGGATTAGACCAATGGTAACCAGCGCAAGCATGTGGAACCACGTGATTTAAGTGAAAGGCCCTTACTAGCTGTCAAAAGGCCATTTTACGGTCTTTAGAGGTCTGTAAGCGCAGTTGACAGTGTTATAAAGCCATGGCGCAATGGAAAACGACTTGGGAAGTCTTAGTCCATTGAGAGTGGAAGGATTAGACCATTGTTAAACAGCGCAGGCATGTGGAACCACGTGCTTTACGTGTAAGGCCTTTATTAGGCATTAAAAGGCCATATTACAGTGTTTAGAGGCCTGTAAGCGTAGTTGACTGTGTTTTAAAGACATGACGCAGTGGAAAACGATTTGGGACGTCGTAGTCCATTGACAGTGAAAGGATTAGACCAATGGTAAATAGCGCAGGTACGTGGAAGCACGTGTTTTACGTGTAAGGCCTTTATTAGGCATCAAAAGGCCATATTACAGCGTTTAGAGGCCTGTGACTGTAGTGGACTGCGTTTTAAAGACATGACGCAATGGAAAACGATTTGGGACGTCGTAGTCTATAGAGAGTGGCAAGGTTAGACCAATGGTAACCTGCGCAGGCACGTGAAACCACGTGATTTACGTGTAAGGCCTTTATTAGGTGTCAAAATGCCATATTACGGTCTTTAGAGGCCTGTGCGCGTAGTTCACTGTGTTTTAAAGACATGGCGCAATGGAAAACGATTTGGGACGTCGTAGTCTATAGAGAGTGGCAAGGTTAGACCAATGGTAACCTGCAAAGGCACGTGAAACCACGTGATTTACGTGTAAGGCCTTTATTAGGTGTCAAAAGGCATATTACAGTCTTAAGAGGCCTGTACACGTAGTTGACGTTGTTATAAAGCTATGTCGCAATGAAAAACGACTTGGGACGTCGTAGTCCATTAAGAGTGAAAGGTCTAGTCCAATGGTAAACAGCGCAGGCACGTGGAACCTGTGATTTACGTGTAAGGCCTTTATTAGGCATCAAAAAGCCATATTACGGCTTTTAGAGGCCTGTGCGCGTAGTTCACTGTGTTTTAAAGACATTGCGCAATGGAAAACGATTTGGGACGTCGTAGTCTATAGAGAGTGGCAAGGTTAGACAAATAGTAACCTGCGCAGGCACGTGAAACCACGTGATTTACGTGTAAGGTCTTTATTAGGTGTCAAAAGGCATATTACGGCCTTCAGAGGCCTGTAAGAGTAGTTGACGGTGTTATTAAGCCTAGGCGCAATGGAAAACGACTGGGGAAGTCGTAGTCCATTGAGAGTAAAGGGATTAGTCCAATGGTAAACAGTGCAGGCACGTGGAACCTGTGATTTACGTGTAAGGCCATTATTAGGCATCAAAAGGCTATATTACAGTGTTAAGAGGGCTGTGCGCGTAGTTGACTGTGTTTTAAAGACATGACGCAGTGGAAAACGAATAGGGACGTCGTAGTCCATTAAGAGTGAAAGGATTAGACCACTGGTATATAGCGCAGGAACGTTGAACCACGTGATTTAAGTGTAAGGCTTTTACTAGGCATCAAAACACCATACTACAGTCTTTAGAGGCCTGTACACGTAGTTGACGTTGTTATAAAGCAATGTCGCAATGAAAAACGACTTGGGACGTCGTAGTCCTTTAAGAGTGAACGGATTAGTCCAATGGTAAACATCGCAGGCACGTGGAACCTGTGATTTACGTGTAAGGCCTTTATTAGGCATCAAAATGCCATATTACGGCTTTTAGAGGCCTGTGCGAGTAGTTGACTGTGTTTTAAAGACATAACGCAATGGAAAACAATTTGGGACGTCGTAGTCTATAGAGAGTGGAAAGATTAGACCAATGGTAACCTGCGCAGGCACGTGAAACCACGTGATTTACGTGTAAGGCCTTTATTAGGTGTCAAAAGGCCATATTACAGTCTTTACAGGCCTGTAAGCGTAGTTGACTGTGTGTTAAAGACATGACGCAGTGGAAAACGATTTGGGACGTCGTAGTCCATTGACAGTGAAAGGATTAGACCAATGGTAAATAGCACAGGTACGTGGAAGCACGTGTTTTACGTGTAAGGCCTTTATTAGGCATCAAAAGGCCATATTACAGCGTTTAGAGGCCTGTGACTGTAGTTGACTGCGTTTTAAAGACATGACGCAATGGAAAACGATTTGGGACGTCGTAGTCTATAGAGAGTGGCAAGGTTAGACCAATGGTAACCTGCGCAGGCACGTGAAACCACGTGATTTACGTGTAAGGCCTTTATTAGGTGTCAAAATGCCGTTTTACGGTCTTTAGAGGCCTGTGCGCGTAGTTCACTGTGTTTTAAAGACATGGCGCAATGGAAAACGATTTGGGACGTCGTAGTCTATAGAGAGTGGCAAGGTTAGACCAATGGTAACCTGCAAAGGCACGTGAAACCACGTGATTTACGTGTAAGGCCTTTATTAGGTGTCAAAAGGCATATTACAGTCTTTAGAGGCCTGTACACGTAGTTGACGTTGTTATAAAGCTATGTCGCAATGAAAAACGACTTGGGACGTCGTAGTCCATTAAGAGTGAAAGGATTAGTCCAATGGTAAACAGCGCAGGCACGTGGAACCTGTGATTTACGTGTAAGGCCTTTATTAGGCATCAAAAAGCCATATTACGGCTTTTAGAGGCCTGTGCGCGTAGTTCACTGTGTTTTAAAGACATGGCGCAATGGAAAACGATTTGGGACGTCGTAGTCTATAGAGAGTGGCAAGGTTAGACAAATAGTAACCTGCGCAGGCACGTGAAACCACGTGATTTACGTGTAAGGTCTTTATTAGGTGTCAAAAGGCATATTACGGCCTTCAGAGGCCTGTAAGAGTAGTTGACGGTGTTATTAAGCCTAGGCGCAATGGAAAACGACTGGGGAAGTCGTAGTCCATTGAGAGTGGAGGGATTAGACCAATGGTAAACAGCGCAGGCACGTGGAACCACGTGCTTTACGTGTAAAGCCTTTATTAGGCATCAAAAAGCCATATTACAGTGTTTAGAGGCCTGTGCGCGTAGTTGACTGTGTTTTAAAGACTTGGCGCAATGGAAAAAGACTTGGGACGTCGTAGTCTAATGAGAGTTGAAGGACTAGACCAATGGTAACCTACGCAGGCACGTGGAACTACGTGATTTATGTGTAAGGCCTTTATTAGGCAGCAAAAGGCCATATTACAGCGTTTAGAGGCCTGTAAGCGTAGTTGACTGTGTTTTAAAGACATGACGCAATGGAAAACAATTTGGGACGTCGTAGTCTACAGAGAGTGGAAAGATTAGACCAATGGTAACCTGCGCAGGCACGTGAAACCACGTGATTTACGTGTAAGGCCTTTATTAGGTGTCAAAAGGCCATATTACATTCTTTACAGGCCTGTGCGCGTAGTTGAATGTGTTTTAAAGACTTGGCGCAATGGAAAAAGACTTGGGACGTCGTAGTCTAATGAGAGTTGAAGGACTAGACCAATGGTAACCTACCCAGGCACGTGGAACTACGTGATTTATGTGTAAGGCCTTTATTAGGCAGCAAAAGGCCATATTACAGCGTTTAGAGGCCTGTAAGCCTAGTTGACTGTGTTTTAAAGACATGGCGCAATGGAAAACGATTTGGGACGTCGTAGTCCATTAAGAGTGGCAAGGTTAGACCAATGGTAACCTGCGCAGGCACGTGAAACCACGTGATTTACGTGTTAGGCTCTTTTTAGGCATCAAAATGCCATATTACGGTCTTTAGAGGCCTGTGCGCGTAGTTCACTGTGTTTTAAAGACATGGCGCAATGGAAAACGATTTGGGACGTCGTAGTCTATAGAGAGTGGCAAGGTTAGACCAATGGTAACCTGCGCAGGCACGTGAAACTACGTGATTTACGTGTAAGGCTTTTATTAGGTGTCAAAAGGCATATTATGGCTTCAGATGCCTGTAAGAGTAGTTGACGGTGTTATTAAGCCTAGGCGCAATGGAAAACGACTTGGTACGTCGTAGTCTATTGATAGTGGAAGGATTAGACCAATGGTAACCAGCGCAAGCATGTGGAACCACGTGATTTAAGTGAAAGGCCCTTACTAGCTGTCAAAAGGCCATTTTACGGTCTTTAGAGGTCTGTAAGCGTAGTTGACAGTGTTATAAAGCCATGGCGCAATGGAAAACGATTTGGGACGTCGTAGTCTATAGAGAGTGGCAAGGTTAGACCAATGGTAACCTGCGCAGGCACGTGAAACTACGTGATTTACGTGTAAGGCTTTTATTAGGTGTCAAAAGGCATATTATGGCTTCAGATGCCTGTAAGAGTAGTTGACGGTGTTATTAAGCCTAGGCGCAATGGAAAACGACTTGGTACGTCGTAGTCTATTGATAGTGGAAGGATTAGACCAATGGTAACCAGCGCAAGCATGTGGAACCACGTGATTTAAGTGAAAGGCCCTTACTAGCTGTCAAAAGGCCATTTTACGGTCTTTAGAGGTCTGTAAGCGTAGTTGACAGTGTTATAAAGCCATGGCGCAATGGAAAACGACTTGGTACGTCGTAGTCTATTGATAGTGGAAGGATTAGACCAATGGTAACCAGCGCAAGCACGTGGAACCACGTGATTTAATTGTAAAGCCCTTACTAGGTGTCAAAAGGCCATATTACGGCCTTTAGAGGCCTTTAAGCGTAGTTGACGGTGTTATAAAGCCATGGCGCAATGGAAAACGACTTAGGAAGTCGTAGTCCATTGAGGGCGGATGGATTAGACCAATGGTAACCCTCTCAGGCACGTGGAACCACGTGATTTAAGTGTGCGGCCTTTATTAGGCATCAAAAGGCCATATTACAGTGTTTAGAGGCCTGAGACCGTAGTTGACTGCGTTTTAAAGACATGACGCAATGGAAAACGATTTGGGACATCGTAATCCTATCAGAGTGGAAGAATTAGACCAATGGTAGCCTGCGCAGGCACGTGGAACCACGTGATTTACGTGTAAGGCTTTTATTAGGCATCAAAAGGCCATATTACAGTCTTTACAGGCCTGCACACGTAGTTGACTGTGTTTTAATGACATGACACAATGGAAAACGATTTGGGAAGTCGTAGTCCATTGAGAGTGGAAGGATTAGGCCAATGGTAAACTGGGCAGGCACAAGGAAGCCCGTGATTTTTTTTAAGACCTTCATTAGGCGTAAAAAGGCCATAATACGGCCTTTAGAGGCCTGTGCGCGTAGTTGACTGTGTCTTAATGACTTGACGCAATGGAAAACGCCTTGGGACGTCGTAGTTCATTGAGAGCGAAAGGATTAGGCCAATGGTAACCCTCGCAGGCACGTGGAACCACGTGATTTAAGTGTGAAGCTTTTACTAGGCATCAAAACACCATACTACAGTCTTTAGAGCCCTGTACACGTAGTTGACGTTGTTATAAAGCCATAGCGCAATGGAAAACGATTTGGGAAGTCGTAGTCCATTGAGAGTGAAAGGATTAGGCCAATGGTAAACTGGGCAGGCACAAAGAGGCGCGTGATTTTTTTTAAGACCTTCATTAGTCGTAAAAAGGCCATAATACGGCCTTTAGAGGCCTGTGCGCGTAGTTGACTGTGTCTTAATGACATGACGCAATGGAAAACGCCTTGGAACGTCGTAGTCTATTGAGAGCGAAAGGTTTAGACCAATGGTAACCCTTGCAGGCACGTGGAACCACGTGATTTAAGTGTGAAGCTTTTACTAGGCATCAAAACACCATACTACAGTCTTTAGAGGCCTGTACACGTAGTTGACGTTGTTATAAAGCCATAGCGCAATGGAAAACGACTTGGAACGTCGTAGTCTATTAAAGGTGGAAGGATTAGAACAATGGTAACCTGCGTAGGCACGTGAAACCACGTGTTCTAAGTGTAAGGCCCTTACTAGGTGTCAAAAAGCCATACTACGGCCTTTAGAGGCTTATAAGCGTAGTTGACGGTGTAATAAAAGCATGGCGCAATGGAAAACGACTTGAAAAGTCGTATTCCATTGAGAGTGGAAGGATTAGAGCAATGGTGGCCAGTGCAGGCACGTGGAACCACGTGATTTACGTATAAGGCTTTTATTAGGCACCAAAAGGCCATATTACAGTCTTTACAAGCCTGTGCGCGTAGTTCACTGTGTTTTAATGACATGACGCAATGGAAAACGCCTTGGGACGTCGTAGTCCATTGAGAGAGGAAGGATTAGACCAATGGTAACCCTCGCAGGCACGTGGAACCACGTGATTTAAGTGGAAGGCCCTTACTAGGTGTCAAAAGGCCATATTACAGCGTTTAGAGGCCTGTGACCGTAGTTGACGGTGTTATAAGACTATCGCGCAATAGGAATCGCCTTGGGACGTCGTAGTCCATTGAGAGCGGAAGGATTAGACCAATGGTAACACTCGCAGGCACGTGGAACTACGTGATTTATGTGTAAGGCCTTTATTTGGCGCCAAGAGGCCATATTACGGCCTTTAGAGGTCTGTTAGCGTAGTTGACGGTGTTATAAAGCCATGGCGCAATAGAAAACGTCTTGCGAAGTCGTAGTCCTTTAAGAGTGGAAGGATTAGACCAATGGTAAACAGCACAGGCACGTGGAACCACGTGTGTTACGTGTAAGGCTTTTATTAGGCATCAAAAGTCCATATTACAGCGTTTAGAGCCCTGTGACCGTAGTTGACTGCGTTTTAAAGACATGACGCAATGGAAAACGATTTGGGAAGTCGTAGTCCATTGAGAGTGGAAGGATTAGGCCAATGGTAAACAGCGCAGGAACATGGAACCTGAGATTTACGTGAAAGGCCTTTATTAGGCATCAAAAGGCCATATTACAGCGTTTAGAGGCCTGTAAGCGTAGTTGACTGTGTTTTGAAGACATGGCGCAATGGAAAACGTCTTGTGAAGTCGTAGTCCATTAAGAGTGAAAGGATTAGTCCAATGGTAAACAGTGCAGGCACGTGGAACCTGTGATTTACGTGTATGGCCTTTATTAGGCATCAAAAGGCCATATTACAGCGTTTAGAGGCCTGTGACCGTAGTTGACTGCGTTTTAGAGTCATGACGCAATGGAAAACGATTTGGGACGTCGTAATCCATTGAAAGTTGAAGGACTAGACCAATGGTAAGCCTCGCAGGGACGTGGAACCACGTGATTTACGTGTAAGTCTCTTTTTAGGCATTAAAATGCCATATTACGGCTTTTAGAGGCATGTGCGCGTAGTTCACTGTGTTTTAAAGACATGGCTCAATGGAAAACGATTTGGGACGTCGTAGTCTATTGATGGTGGAAGGATTAGACCAATGGTAACCAGAGCAGGCACGTGGAACCACGTGATTTACGTGTATGGCTTTTATTAGACATCAAAAGGCCATATTACAGTCTTTACAGGCCTGTGCGCGTAGTTGACTGTGTTTTAATGACATGACGCAATGGAAAACGCCTTAGGACGTCGTAGTCCATTGAGAGCGGAAGGATTAGACCAATGGTAACCCTCGCAGGCACGTAGAACTACGTGATTTAATTGTGAGGCTTTTACTAGGCATTAAAGCACCATATTACAGTCTTTGGAGGCCTGTACACGTATTTGACTGTGTTTTATTGACATGACGCAATGGAAAACGATTTGGTAAGTCGTAGTCCATTGAGAGTGGAAGGATTAGACAATGGTAAACAGCGCAGGCACGTGGAACCTGTGACTTACGTGTAAAGCCTTTATTATGCATCAAAAGGCCATATTACAGCGTTTAGAGGCCTGTGCGCGTAGTTGACTGTGTTTTAAAGACATGGCGCAATGGAAAACGACTTGGTACGTCGTAGTCTGTTGATGGTGAAAGGATTAGACCAATGGTAACCAGAGCAGGCACGTGGAACCACCTGATTTAAGTGTAAGGCCGTTACTAGCTGTCAAAAGGCCATATTACGGTCTTTAGAGGTCTGTGCGCGTAGTTGACGGTGTCATAAAGCCATGGCGCAATGGAAAACAACTTGGGAAGTCGTAGTGCATTGAGAGTGGAAGGATTAGACTAATGGTAAACAGCGCAGGCACGTGAAACCACGTGATTTACGTGTTAGGCTCTTTTTAGGAATCAAAATGCCATATTACGGTCTTTAGAGGCCTGTGCGCGTAGTTCACTGTGTTTTAATGACATGACGCAATGGAAAACGCCTTGGGACGTCGTAGTCCATTGAGAGTGGCAAGGTTAGACCAATGGTAACCTGCGCAGGCACGTGAAACCACGTGATTTACGTGCTAGGCCTTTATTAGGTGTCAAAAGGCATATTATGGCCTTCAGAGGCCTGTAAGAGTAGTTGACGGTGTTATTAAGCCTAGGCGCAATGGAAAACGACTTGGTACGTCGTAGTCTATTGATAGTGGAAGGATTAGACCAATGGTAACCAGCGCAAGCACGTGGAACCACGTGATTTAATTGTAAGGCCTTTACTAGGTGTCAAAAGGCCATATTACGGCCTTTAGAGGCCTTTAAGCATAGTTGACGGTGTTATAAAGCCATGGCGCAATGGAAAACGACTTAGGAAGTCGTAGACCATTGAGGGCGGATGGATTAGACCAATGGTAACCCTCCCAGGCACGTGGAACCACGTGATTTAAGTGTGAGGCCTTTATTAGGCATCAAAAGGCCATATTACAGTGTTTAGAGGCCTGAGACCGTAGTTGACTGCGTTTTAAAGACATGACGCAATGGAAAACGATTTGGGACGTCGTAATCCATTGAGAGTGGAAGAATTAGACCAATGGTAGCCTGCGCAGGCATGTGGAACCACGTGATTTACGTGTAAGGCTTTTATTAGGCATCAAAAGGCCATATTACAGTCTTTACAGGCCTGTGCGCGTAGTTGACTGTGTTTTAATGACATGACGCAATGGAAAAAGACTTGGGACGTCGTAGTCTAATGAGAGTTGAAGGACTAGACCAATGGTAACCTACGCAGGCACGTGGAACTACGTGATTTATGTGTAAGGCCTTTATTAGGCAGCAAAAGGCAATATTACAGCGTTTAGAGGCCTGTAAGCCTAGTTGACTGTGTCTTAATGACATGACGCAATGGAAAACGCCTTGGGACGTCGTAGTCCATTGAGAGCGAAAGGATTAGACCAATGGTAACCCTCGCAGGCACGTGGAACCACGTGATTTAAGTGTGAAGCTTTTACTAGGCATCAAAACACCATACTACAGTCTTTAAAGGCCTGTACACGTAGTTGACGTTGTTATAAAGCCATAGCGCAATGGAAAACGATTTGGGAAGTCGTAGTCCATTGAGAGTGGAAGGATTAGGCCAATGGTAAACTGGGCAGGCACAAGGAAGCGTGTGATTTTTTTAAGACCTTCATTAGGCGTAAAAAGGCCATAATACGGCCTTTAGAGGCCTGTGCGCGTAGTTGACTGTGTCTTCATGACATGACGCAATGGAAAACGCCTTGGGACGTCGTAGTCCATTGAGAGCGAAAGGTTTAGACCAATGGTAACCCTCGCAGGCACGTGGAACCACGTGATTTAAGTGTGAAGCTTTTACTAGGCATCAAAACACCATACTACAGCCTTTAGAGGCCTGTACACGTAGTTGACGTTGTTATAAAGCCATAGCGCAATGGAAAACGACTTGGAACGTCGTAGTCTATTAAAGTTGGAAGGATTAGAACAATGGTAACCTGCGTAGGCACGTGAAACCACGTGTTCTAAGAGTAAGGCCCTTACTAGGTGTAAAAAAGCCATACTACGGCCTTTAGAGGCTTATAAGCGTAGTTGACGGTGTAATAAAGGCATGGCGCAATGGAAAAAGACTTGAAAAGTCGTAGTCCATTGAGAGTGGAAGGATTAGAGCAATGGTGGCCAGTGCAGGCACGTGGAACCACGTGATTTACGTATAAGGCTTTTATTAGGCACCAAAAGGCCATATTACAGTCTTTACAAGCCTGTGCGCGTAGTTCATTGTGTTTTAATGACATGACGCAATGGAAAACGCCTTGGGACGTCGTAGTCCATTGAGAGAGGAAGGATTAGACCAATGGTAACACTCGCAGGCACGTGGAACTACGTGATTTATGTGTAAGGCCTTTATTTGGCGCCAAGAGGCCATATTACGGCCTTTAGAGGCCTGTTAGCGTACTTGACGGTGTTATAAAGCCATGGCGCAATAGAAAACGTCTTGCGAAGTCGTAGTCCTTTAAGAGTGGAAGGATTAGACCAATGGTAAACAGCGCAGACACGTGGAACCACGTGTGTTACGTGTAAGGCCTTTATTAGGCATCAAAACACCATGCTACAGTCTTTAGAGGCCTGTACACGTAGTTGACGTTGTTATAAAGCCATAGCGTAATGGAAAACGACTTGGTACGTCGTTGTCTATTGATGGTGGAAGGATTAGACCAATGGTAACCCTCGCAGGCACGTAGAACCACGTGATTTAAGTGTGAGGCTTTTACTAGGCATTAAAGCACCATATTACAGTCTTTAGAGGCCTGTACACGTAGTTGACTGTGTTTTATTGACATGACGCAATGGAAAACGATTTGGGAAGTCGTAGTCCATTGAGAGTGGAAGGATTAGACAATGGTAAACAGCGCAGGCACGTGGAACCTGTGACTTACGTGTAAAGCCTTTATTATGCATCAAAAGGCCATATTACAGCGTTTAGAGGCCTGTGCGCGTAGTTGACTGTGTTTTAAAGACATGGCGTAATGGAAAACGACTTGGTACGTCGTAGTCTGTTGATGGTGGAAGGGTTAGACCAATGGTAACCAGAGCAGGCACGTGGAACTACCTGATTTAAGTGTAAGGCCGTTACTAGCTCTCAAAAGGCCATATTACGGTCTTTAGAGGTCTGTGCGCGTAGTTGATGGTGTCATAAAGCCATGACGCAATGGAAAACGACTTGGGAAGTCGTAGTGCATTGAGAGTGGAAGGATTAGACTAATGGTAAACAGCGCAGGCACGTGGAACCACGTGATTTACGTGTAAGGCTTTTATTAGACATCAAAAGGCCATATTACAGTCTTTAGAGGCCTGTGCGCGTAGTTCACTGTGTTTTAATGACATGACGCAATGGAAAACGCCTTAGGACGGCGTAGTCCATTGAGAGCGGAAGGATTAGACCAATGGTAACCCTCGCAGGCACGTAGAACCACGTGATTTAAGTGTGAGGCTTTTACTAGGCATTAAAACACCATATTACAGTCTTTAGAGGCCTGTACACGTAGTTGACTGTGTTTTATTGACATGACACAATGGAAAACGATTTGGGAAGTCGTAGTCCATTGAGAGTAGAAGGATTAGACAATGGTAAACAGCGCAGGCACGTGGAACCACGTGCTTTACGGGTAAGGCCTTTATTAGGCATCAAAAGGCCATATTACAGTGTTTAGAGGCCTGTGACCGTAGTTGACTGCGTTTTAAAGACATAACGCAATGGAAAACGATTTGGCACGTCGTAATCCATTGAGAGTGGAAGAATTAGACCAATGGTAGCCTGCGCAGGCACGTGGAACCACGTGATTTACGTGCAAGGCTTTTATTAGGCATCAAAAGGCCATATTACAGTCTTTACAGGCCTGTACACGTAGTTGACTGTGTTTTAATGACATGACGCAATGGAAAAGGATTTGGGAAGTCGTAGTCCATTGAGAGTGGAAGGATTAGGCCAATGGTAAGCTGCGCAGGCACGAGGAAGCACTTGATTTTTTTTAAGACCTTCATTAGGCGCAAAAAGGCCATAATACGGCCTTTAGAGGCCTGTGCGCGTAGTTGACGGTGTTATAAAGCCATTGCGCAATGGAAAACGACTTGGGAAGTCGTAGTGCAATGAGAGTGGAAGGATTAGACTAATGGTAAACAGCGCAGGCACGTGGAACCACGTGATTTACGTGTAAGGCTTTTATTAGACATCAAAAGGCCATATTACAGTCTTTACAAGCCTGTGCGCGTAGTTGACTGTGTTTTAATGACATGACGCAATGGAAAACGCCTTAGGACGTCGTAGTCCATTGAGAGCGGAAGGATTAGACCAATGGTAACCCTCGCAGGCACGTAGAACCACGTGATTTAAGTGTGAGGCTTTTACTAGGCATTAAAGCACCATATTACAGTCTTTAGAGGCCTGTACACGTAGTTGACTGTGTTTTATTGACATGACGCAATGGAAAACGATTTGGGAAGTCGTAGTCCATTGAGAGTGGAAGGATTAGACAATGGTAAACAGCGCAGGCACGTGGAACCTGTGACTTACGTGTAAAGCCTTTATTATGCATCAAAAGGCCATATTACAGCGTTTAGAGGCCTGTGCGCGTAGTTGACTGTGTTTTAAAGACATGGCGTAATGGAAAACGACTTGGTACGTCGTAGTCTGTTGATGGTGGAAGAATTAGACCAATGGTAACCAGAGCAGGCACGTGGAACCACCTGATTTAAGTGTAAGGCCGTTACTAGCTGTCAAAAGGCCATATTACGGTCTTTAGAGGTCTGTGCGCGTAGTTGACGGTGTTATAAAGCCATGGCGCAATGGAAAACGACTTGGGAAGTCGTAGTGCATTGAGAGAGGAAGGATTAGACTAATGGTAAACAGCGCAGGCACGTGGAACCACGTGATTTAAGTGTGAGGCTTTTACTAGGCATTAAAACACCATATTACAGTCTTTAGAGGCCTGTACACGTAGTTGACTGTGTTTTATTGACATGACACAATGCAAAACGATTTGGGAAGTCGTAGTCCATTGAGAGTGGAAGGATTAGACAATGGTAAACAGCGCAGGCACGTGGAACCACGTGCTTTACGTGTAAGGCCTTTATTAGGCATCAAAAGGCCATATTACAGTGTTTAGAGGCCTGTGACCGTAGTTGACTGCGTTTTAAAGACATAACGCAATGGAAAACGATTTGGCACGTCGTAATCCATTGACAGTGGAAGAATTAGAACAATGGTAACCTGCGTAGGCACGTGGAACCACGTGATTTAAGTGTAAGGCTTTTATTAGGCATCAAAATGCCATAATTTGGGAAGTCGTAGTCCATTGAGAGTGGAAGGATTAGACCAATGGTAACTCTCGCAGGCACGTGGAACCACGTGATTTAAGTGTGAAGCTTTTACTAAGCATCAAAACACCATACCACAGTCTTTAGAGGCCTGTACACGTAGTTGACGTTGTTATAAAGCCATAGCGCAATGGAAAACGACTTGGAACGTCGTAGTCTATTAAAGATGGAAGGATTAGAACAATGGTAACCTGCGTAGGCACGTGGAACCACGTGATTTAAGTGTAAGGCCCTTACTAGGTGTCAAAAGGCCATATCACAGCGTTTAGAGGCCTGTGACCGTAGTTGACGGTGCTATAAGGCTATCGCGCAATAGGAAACGCCTTGGGACGTCGTAGTACATTGAGAGCGGAAGGATTAGACCAATGGTAACACTCGCAGGCACGGGGAACTACGTGATTTATGTGTAAGGCCTTTATTTGGCGCCAAGAAGCCATATTACGGCCTTTAGAGGCCTGTTAGCGTAGTTGACGGTGTCATAAAGCCATGGCGCAATGAAAACCCACTTGGGAAGTCGTAGTCCATTGACAGTAGAGGGATTAGACCAATGGTAAACAGCACAGGCACGTGGAATCTGTGATTTACGTGTAAGGCCTTTATTTGTCGCCAAAAGGCCATATTACGGCCTTTAGAGGCCTGTTAGCGTAGTTGACGGTGTTATAAAGCCATGGCGCAATGGAAAACGTCTTGGGAAGTCGTAGTCTTTTAAGAGTGGAAGGATTAGACCAATGGTGAACAGCGCCGGCACGTGGAACCACGTGTGTTACGTGTAAGGCCTTTATTAGGCATCAAAAGTCTATATTACAGCGTTTAGATGCCTGTGAGCGTAGTTGACTGCGTTTTAAAGACATGACGCAATTAAAAACGATTTGGGAAGTCGTAGTCCATTGAGAGTGGAAGGATTCGGCCAATGGTAACCTGCGCAGGCACAAGGAACCACGTGATTTAAGTCTAAGGCCCTTATAGGCGTCAAAAGGCCATACTACAGTTATTAGAGGCCTGTACACGTAGTTGACGTTGTTATAAAGCCATAGCGCAATGGAAAACGACTTGGAACGTCGTAGTCTATTAAAGGTGGAAGGATTAGAACAATGGTAACCTGCGCAGGCACGTGAAACCACGTGTTCTAAGTGTAAGGCCCTTACTAGGTGTCAAAAAGCCATATTACAGCGTTTAGAGGCCTGTGACCGTAGTTGACGGTGTTATAAGACTATCGCGCAATAGGAATCGCCTTGGGACGTCGTAGTCCATTGAGAGCGGAAGGATTAGACCAGTGGTAACACTCGCAGGCACGTGGAACTACGTGATTTATGTGTAAAGCCTTTATTTGGCGCCAAGAGGCCATATTACGGCCTTTAGAGGCCTGTGCGCGTAGTTGACGGTGTTATAAAGCCATTGCGCAATGGAAAACGACTTGGGAAGTCGTAGTGCATTGAGAGTGGAAGGATTAGACTAATGGTAAACAGCGCAGGCACGTGGAACCACGTGATTTACGTGTAAGGCTTTTATTAGACATCAAAAGGCCATATTACAGTCTTTACAAGCCTGTGCGCGTAGTTGACTGTGTTTTAATGACATGACGCAATGGAAAACGCCTTAGGACGTCGTAGTCCATTGAGAGCGGAAGGATTAGACCAATGGTAACCCTCGCAGGCACGTAGAACCACGTGATTTAAGTGTGAGGCTTTTACTAGGCATTAAAGCACCATATTACAGTCTTTAGAGGCCTGTACACGTAGTTGACTGTGTTTTATTGACATGACGCAATGGAAAACGATTTGGGAAGTCGTAGTCCATTGAGAGTGGAAGGATTAGACAATGGTAAACAGCGCAGGCACGTGGAACCTGTGACTTACGTATAAAGCCTTTATTATGCATCAAAAGGCCATATTACAGCGTTTAGAGGCCTGTGCGCGTAGTTGACTGTGTTTTAAAGACATGGCGTAATGGAAAACGACTTGGTACGTCGTAGTCTGTTGATGGTGGAAGGATTAGACCAATGGTAACCAGAGCAGGCACGTGGAACCACCTGATTTAAGTGTAAGGCCGTTACTAGCTGTCAAAAGGCCATATTACGGTCTTTAGAGGTCTGTGCGCGTAGTTGACGGTGTTATAAAGCCATGGCGCAATGGAAAACGACTTGGGAAGTCGTAGTGCATTGAGAGTGGAAGGATTAGACTAATGGTAAACAGCGCAGGCACGTGGAACCACGTGATTTAAGTGTGAGGCTTTTACTAGGCATTAAAACACCATATTACAGTCTTTAGAGGCCTGTACACGTAGTTGACTGTGTTTTATTGACATGACACAATGCAAAACGATTTGGGAAGTCGTAGTCCATTGAGAGTGGAAGGATTAGACAATGGTAAACAGCGCAGGCACGTGGAACCACGTGCTTTACGTGTAAGGCCTTTATTAGGCATCAAAAGGCCATATTACAGTGTTTAGAGGCCTGTGACCGTAGTTGACTGCGTTTTAAAGACATAACGCAATGGAAAACGATTTGGCACGTCGTAATCCATTGACAGTGGAAGAATTAGAACAATGGTAACCTGCGTAGGCACGTGGAACCACATGATTTAAGTGTAAGGCTTTTATTAGGCATCAAAATGCCATAATTTGGGAAGTCGTAGTCCATTGAGAGTGGAAGGATTAGACCAATGGTAACTCTCGCAGGCACGTGGAACCACGTGATTTAAGTGTGAAGCTTTTACTAAGCATCAAAACACCATACCACAGTCTTTAGAGGCCTGTACACGTAGTTGACGTTGTTATAAAGCCATAGCGCAATGGAAAACGACTTGGAACGTCGTAGTCTATTAAAGATGGAAGGATTAGAACAATGGTAACCTGCGTAGGCACGTGGAACCACGTGATTTAAGTGTAAGGCCCTTACTAGGTGTCAAAAGGCCATATCACAGCGTTTAGAGGCCTGTGACCGTAGTTGACGGTGCTATAAGGCTATCGCGCAATAGGAAACGCCTTGGGACGTCGTAGTCCATTGAGAGCGGAAGGATTAGACCAATGGTAACACTCGCAGGCACGGGGAACTACGTGATTTATGTGTAAGGCCTTTATTTGGCGCCAAGAAGCCATATTACGGCCTTTAGAGGCCTGTTAGCGTAGTTGACGGTGTCATAAAGCCATGGCGCAATGAAAAACCACTTGGGAAGTCGTAGTCCATTGACAGTAGAGGGATTAGACCAATGGTAAACAGCACAGGCACGTGGAATCTGTGATTTACGTGTAAGGCCTTTATTTGTCGCCAAAAGGCCATATTACGGCCTTTAGAGGCCTGTTAGCGTAGTTGACGGTGTTATAAAGCCATGGCGCAATGGAAAACGTCTTGGGAAGTCGTAGTCTTTTAAGAGTGCAAGGATTAGACCAATGGTGAACAGCGACGGCACGTGGAACCACGTGTGTTACGTGTAAGGCCTTTATTAGGCATCAAAAGTCTATATTACAGCGTTTAGATGCCTGTGAGCGTAGTTGACTGCGTTTTAAAGACATGACGCAATTAAAAACGATTTGGGAAGTCGTAGTCCATTGAGAGTGGAAGGATTCGGCCAATGGTAACCTGCGCAGGCACAAGGAACCACGTGATTTAAGTCTAAGGCCCTTACTAGGCGTCAAAAGGCCATACTACAGTTATTAGAGGCCTGTAAACGTAGTTGACGTTGTTATAAAGCCATAGCGCAATGGAAAACGACTTGGAACGTCGTAGTCTATTAAAGGTGGAAGGATTAGAACAATGGTAACCTGCGCAGGCACGTGAAACCACGTGTTCTAAGTGTAAGGCCCTTACTAGGTGTCAAAAAGCCATATTACAGCGTTTAGAGGCCTGTGACCGTAGTTGACGGTGTTATAAGACTATCGCGCAATAGGAATCGCCTTGGGACGTCGTAGTCCATTGAGAGCGGAAGGATTAGACCAATGGTAACACTCGCAGGCACGTGGAACTACGTGATTTATGTGTAAGGCCTTTATTTGGCGCCAAGAGGCCATATTACGGCCTTTAGAGGCCTGTTAGCGTAGTTGACGGTGTTATAAAGCCATGGCGCACAAGAAAACGTCTTGGGAAGTCGTAGTCCTTTAAGAGTGGAAGGATTAGACCAATGGTAAACAGCGCAGGCACGTGGAACCACGTGTGTTACGTGTAAGGCCTTTATTAGGCATCAAAAGGCCATATTACAGCGTTTAGAGGCCTGTGACTGTAGTTGACTGCGTTTTAGAGTCATGACGCAATGGAAAACGATTTGGCACGTCGTAATCCATTGAGAGTGGAAGGATTAGGCCAATGGTAACCTGCGCCAGCACGAGGAAGCACGTGATTTTTTTAAGACCTTCATTAGGCGTAAATAGGCCATAATGCGGCCTTTAGAGGCCTGTGCGCGTAGTTGACTGTGTCTTAATGACATGACGCAATGGAAAACGCCTTTGGACGTCGTAGTCCATTGAGAGCGGAAGGATTAGACCAATGGTAACCCTCGCAGGCACGTGGAACCACGTAATTTAAGTGTGAAGCTTTTACTAGGCATCAAAACACCATACTACAGTCTTTAGAGGCATGTACACGTAGTTGACGTTGTTATAAAGCAATAGCGCAATGGAAAACGACTTGGAACGTCGTAGTCTATTAAAGATGGAAGGATTAGAACAATGGTAACCTGCGTAGGCACGTGGAACCACGTGATTTAAGTGTAAGGCCCTTACTAGGTGTCAAAAGGCCATATCACAGCGTTTAGAGGCCTGTGACCGTAGTTGACGGTGCTATAAGGCTATCGCGCAATAGGAAACGCCTTGGGACGTCGTAGTCCAGTGATAGCGGAAGGATTAGACCAATGGTAACACTAGCAGGCACGGGGAACTACGTGATTTATGTGTAAGGCCATTATTTGGCGCCAAGAAGCCATATTACGGCCTTTAGAGGCCTGTTAGCGTAGTTGACGGTGTCATAAAGCCATGGCGCAATGAAAAACGACTTGTGAAGTCGTAGTCCATTAAGGGTGAAAGGATTAGTCCAATGGTAAACAGCGCAGGCACGTGGAACCTGTGATTAACGTGTAAGGCCTTTATTTGTCGCCAAAAGGCCATATTACGGCCTTTAGAGGCCTGTTAGCGTAGTTGACGGTGTTATAAAGCCATGGCTCAATGGAAAACGTCCTGGGAAGTCGTAGTCTTTTAAGAGTGGAAGGATTAGACCAATGGTGAACAGCGCCGGCACGTGGAACCACGTGTGTTACGTGTAAGGCATTTATTAGGCATCAAAAGTCTATATTACAGCGTTTAGATGCCTGTGAGCGTAGTTGACTGCGTTTTAAAGACACGACGCAATGAAAAACGATTTGGGAAGTCGTAGTCCATTGAGAGTGGAAGGATTCGGCTAATGGTAACCTGCGCAGGCACAAGGAACCACTTCATATTTCTTAAGGCCTTTATTAGGCGTAAAAAGGCCATTTTACGGCCCTTAGAAGCCTGAACGCGTAGTTGACGGTGTTATAAGGCTGTCGCTCAATGGGAAACGCCTTGGGACATCGTAGTCCATTGAGAGCGGAAGGATTAGAGCAATGGTAACCTGCGCAGTCACGTGGAACCACGTGATTTAAGTCTAAGGCCCTTACTAGGCGTCAAAAGGCCATATTACAGCCTTTCGAGGCGTATAAGCGTAGTTGACGTTGTTAGAAAGCCATAACGCAATGGAAAACGACTTGGGACGTCGTAGTCTATTAAGAGTGATAGGATTAGAACAATAGTAACTTGCGCAGGCACGTGAAACCACGTGATTTACCTGTAAGGCCTTTATTAGGTGTCAAAAGGCATATTATGGCCTTCAGACGCCTGTAAGAGTAGTTGACGGTGTTATAAAGCCATGGCTCAATGGGAAACGCCTTGGGACGTCGTAGTCCATTGAGAGCGGAAGGATTAGACCAATGGTAACACTCGCAGGCACGGGGAACTACGTGATTTATGTGTAAGGCCTTTATTTGGCGCCAAGAAGCCATATTACGGCCTTTAGAGGCCTGTTAGCGTAGTTGACGGTGTCATAAAGCCATGACGCAATGAAAAACGACTTGGGAAGTCGTAGTCCATTGACAGTAGAGGGATTAGACCAATGGTAAACAGCACAGGCACGTGGAACCTGTGATTTACGTGTAAGGCCTTTATTTGTCGCCAAAAGGCCATATTACGGCCTTTAGAGGCCTGTTAGCGTAGTTGACGGTGTTATAAAGCCATGGCGCAATGGAAAACGTCTTGGGAAGTCGTAGTCTTTTAAGAGTGGAAGGATTAGACCAATGGTGAACAGCGCCGGCACGTGGAACAACGTGTGTTACGTGTAAGGCCTTTATTAGGCATCAAAAGTCTATATTACAGCGTTTTGATGCCTGTGAGCGTAGTTGACTGCGTTTTAAAGACATGACGCAATGAAAAACGATTTGGGAAGTCGTAGTGCATTGAGAGTGGAAGGATTCGGCCAATGGTAACCTGCGCAGGCACAAGGAACCACGTGATATTTCTTAAGGCCTTTATTAGGCGTAAAAAGGCCATTTTACGGCCTTTAGAAGCCTGAACGCGTAGTTGACGGTGTTATAAGGCTGTCGCTCAATGGGAAACGACTTGGGACATCGTAGTCCATTGAGAGCGGAAGGATTAGAGCAATGGTAACCTGCGCAGTCACGTGGAACCACGTGATTTAAGTCTAAGGCCCTTACTAGGCGTCAAAAGGCCATATTACAGTGTTTAGAGGCCTGTGCGCGTAGTTGACTGTGTTTTAATGACATGACGTAATGGAAAACGCATTAAGACTTCGTAGTCCACTGAGGGCGGAAGGATTAGACCAATGTTAACCCTCCCAGGCACGTGGAACCACGTGATTTAAGTGTGAAGCTTTTACTAGGCATCAAAACACCATACTACAGTCTTTAGAGGCCTGTACACGTAGTTGACGTTGTTATAAAGCCATAGCGCAATGGAAAACGACTTGGAACGTCTTAGTCTATTAAAGGTGGAAGGATTAGACCAATGGTAACCTGCGTAGGCACGTGAAACCACGTGTTCTAAGTGTAAGGCCCTTACTAGGTGTCAAAAAGCCATATTACAGCGTTTAGAGGCCTGTGACCGTAGTTGACGGTGTTATAAGACTATCGCGCAATAGGAATGGCCTTGGGACGTCGTAGTCCACTGAGAGCGGAAGGATTAGACCAGTGGTAACACTCGCAGGCACGTGGAACTACGTGATTTATGTGTAAGGCCTTTATTTGGCGCCAAGAGAACATATTACGGCCTTTAGAGGCCTGTTAGCGTAGTTGACGGTGTTATAAAGCCATGGCGCAATAGAAAACGTCTTGGGAAGTCGTAGTCCTTTAAGAGTGGAAGGATTAGACCAATGGTAAACAGCGCAGGCACGTGAAACCACGTGTGTTACGTGTAAGGCCTTTATTAGGCATCAAAAGGCCATATTACAGCGTTTAGAGGCCTGTGACAGTAGTTGACTGCGTTTTAGAGTCATGACGCAATGGAAAATGATTTGGGACGTCGTAGTGCATTGAGAGTGGAAGGATTAGACTAATGGTAAACAGCGCAGGTACGTGGAACCACGTGATTTATGTGTAAGGCATTTATTAGGCATCAAAAGTCTATATTACAGCGTTTAGATGCCTGTGAGCGTAGTTGACTGCGTTTTAAAGACACGACGCAATGAAAAACGATTTGGGAAGTCGTAGTCCATTGAGAGTGGAAGGATTCGGCTAATGGTAACGTGCGCAGGCACAAGGAACCACTTGATATTTCTTAAGGCCTTTATTAGGCGTAAAAAGGCCATTTTACGGCCCTTAGAAGCCTGAACGCGTAGTTGACGGTGTTATAAGGCTGTCGCTCAATGGGAAACGCCTTGGGACATCGTAGTCCATTGAGAGCGGAAGGATTAGAGCAATGGTAACCTGCGCAGTCACGTGGAACCACGTGATTTAAGTCTAAGGCCCTTACTAGGCGTCAAAAGGCCATATTACAGCCTTTCGAGGCGTATAAGCGTAGTTGACGTTGTTAGAAAGCCATAACGCAATGGAAAACGACTTGGGACGTCGTAGTCTATTAAGAGTGATAGGATTAGAACAATAGTAACCTGCGCAGGCACGTGAAACCACGTGATTTACCTGTAAGGCCTTTATTAGGTGTCAAAAGGCATATTATGGCCTTCAGACGCCTGTAAGAGTAGTTGACGGTGTTATAAAGCCATGGCTCAATGGGAAACGCCTTGGGACGTCGTAGTCCATTGAGAGCGGAAGGATTAGACCAATGGTAACACTCGCAGGCACGGGGAACTACGTGATTTATGTGTAAGGCCTTTATTTGGCGCCAAGAAGCCATATTACGGCCTTTAGAGGCCTGTTAGCGTAGTTGACGGTGTTATAAAGCCATGGCGCAATAGAAAACGTCTTGGGAAGTCGTAGTCCTTTAAGAGTGGAAGGATTAGACCAATGGTAAACAGCGCAGGCACGTGAAACCACGTGTGTTACGTGTAAGGCCTTTATTAGGCATCAAAAGGCCATATTACAGCGTTTAGAGGCCTGTGACAGTAGTTAACTGCGTTTTAGAGTCATGACGCAATGGAAAATGATTTGGGACGTCGTAATGCATTGAGAGTGGAAGGATTAGACTAATGGTAAACAGCGCAGGTACGTGGAACCACGTGATTTACGTGTAAGGCTTTTATTAGACATCAAGAGGCCTGTACACGTAGTTGACTGTGTTTTATTGACATGACGCAATGGAAAACGATTTGGGAAGTCGTAGTCCATTGAGAGTGGAAGGATTAGACAATGGTAAACAGCGCAGGCACGTGGAACCACGTGCTTTACGTGTAAGGCCTTTATTAGGCATTAAAAGGCCATATTACAGTGTTTAGAGGCCTGTGACCGTAGTTGACTGCGTTTTAAAGACATAACGCAATGGAAAACGGTTTGGCACGTCGTAATCCATTGAGAGTGGAAGAATTAGACCAATGGTAGCCTGCGCAGGCACGTGGAACCACGTGATTTACGTGTAAGGCTTTTATTAGGCATCAAAAGGCCATATTACAGTCTTTACAGGCCTGTACACGTAGTTGACTGTGTTTTAATGACATGACGCAATGGAAAACGATTTGGGAAGTCGTAGTCCATTGCGAGTGGAAGGATTAGGCCAATGGTAACCTGCCAAGGCACGAGGAAGCACGTGATTTTTTTAAGACCTTCATTAGGCGTAAAAAGGCCATAATACGGACTTTAGAGGCCTGTGCGCGTAGTTGACTGTGTCTTAATGACATGACGCAATGGAAAACGCCTTCGGACGTCGTAGTCCATTGAGAGCGGAAGGATTAGACCAATGGTAACCCTCGCAGGCACGTGGAACCACGTGATTTAAGTGTGAAGCTTTTACTAGGCATCAAAACACCATACTACAGTCTTTAGAGGCCTGTACACGTAGTTGACGTTGTTATAAAGCCATAGCGCAATGGAAAACGACTTGGAACGTCGTAGTCTTATAAAGATGGAAGGATTAGAACAATGGTAACCTGCGTAGGCACGTAGAACCACGTGATTTAAGTGTAAGGCCCTTACTAGGTGTCAAAAGGCCATATCACAGCGTTTAGAGGCCTGTGACCGTAGTTGACGGTGCTATAAGGCTATCGCGCAATAGGAAACGCCTTGGGACGTCGTAGTCCATTGATAGCGGAAGGATTAGACCAATGGTAACACTGGCAGGCACGGGGAACTACGAGATTTATGTGTAAGGCCTTTATTTGGCGCCAAGAAGCCATATTACGGCCTTTAGAGGCCTGTTAGCGTAGTTGACGGTGTCATAAAGCCATGGCGCAATGAAAAACGACTTGTGAAGTCGTAGTCCATTAAGGGTGAAAGGATTAGTCCAATGGTAAACAGCGCAGGCACGTGGAACCTGTGATTTACGTGTAAAGCCTTTATTTGTCGCCAAAAGGCCATATTACGGCCTTTAGAGGCCTGTTAGCGTAGTTGACGGTGTTATAAAGCCATGGCGCAATGGAAAACGTCTTGGGAAGTCGTAGTCTTTTAAGAGTGGAAGGATTAGACCAATGGTGAACAGCGCCGGCACGTGGAACCACGTGTGTTACGTGTAAGGCCTTTATTAGGCATCAAAAGTCTATATTACAGCGTTTAGATGCCTGTGAGCGTAGTTGACTGCGTTTTAAAGACATGACGCAATGAAATACGATTTGGGAAGTCGTAGTCCATTGAGAGTGGAAGGATTCGGCCAATGGTAACCTGCGCAGGCACAAGGAACCACGTGATATTTCTTAAGGCCTTTATTAGGCGTAAAAAGGCCATTTTACGGCCTTTAGAAGCCTGAACGCGTAGTTGACGGTGTTATAAGGCTGTCGCTCAATGGGAAACGCCTTGGGACATCGTAGTCCATTGAGAGCGGAAGGATTAGAGCAATGGTAACCTGCGCAGTCACGTGGAACCACGTGATTTAAGTCTAAGAACCTTACTAGGCGTCAAAAGGCCATATTACAGCCTTTCGAGGCGTATAAGCGTAGTTGACGTTGTAAGAAAGCCATAACGCAATGGAAAACGACTTGGGACGTCGTAGTCTATTAAGAGTGATAGGATTAGAACAATAGTAACCTGCAAAGGCTCGTGGAACCACGTGATTTAATTGTAAGGCCCTTACTAGGTGTCAAAAGGCCATATTACAGTGTTTAGAGGCCTGTGCGCGTAGTTGACTGTGTTTTAATGACTTGACGCAATGGAAAACGCATTAGGACGTCGTAGTCCATTGAGGGCGGAAGGATTAGACCAATGGTAACCCTCCCAGGCACGTGGAACCACGTGATTTAAGTGTGAAGCTTTTACTAGGCATCAAAACACAATACTACATTCTTTAGAGGCCTGTACACGTAGTTGACGTTGTTATAAAGCTATGTCGCAATGAAAAACGACTTGGGACGTCGTAGTCCATTAAGAGTGAAAGGATTAGTCCAATGGTAAACAGCGCAGGCACGTGGAACCTGTGATTTACGTGTAAGGCCTTTATTAGGCATCAAAATGCCATATTACGGCTTTTAGAGGCCTGTGCGCGTAGTTCACTGTGTTTTAAAGACATGGCGCAATGGAAAACGATTTGGGACGTCGTAGTCTATACAGAGTGGCAAGGTTAGACAAATAGTAACCTGCGCAGGTACGTGAAACCACGTGATTTACGTGTAAGGTCTTTAGTAGGTGTCAAAAGGCATATTACGGCCTTCAGAGGCCTGTAAGTGTAGTTGACGGTGTTACTAAGCCTAGGCGCAATGGAAAACGACTGGGGAAGACGTAGTCCATTGAGAGTGGAAGGATTAGAACAATGGTAACCAGCGCAAGCACGTGGAACCACGTGATTTAAGTGAAAAGCCCTTACTAGCTGTCAAAAGGCCATTTTACGGTCTTTAGAGGTCTGTAAGCGTAGTTGACGGTGTTATAAAGCCATGGCGCAATGGAAAACGACTTGGAAAGTCTTAGTCCATTGAGAGTGGAAGGATTAGACCATTGTTAAACAGCGCAGGCATGTGGAACCACGTGCTTTACGTGTAAGGCCTTTATTAGGCATCAAAAGGCCATATTACAGTGTTTAGAGGCCTGTAAGCGTAGTTGACTGTGTTTTAAAGACATGACGCAGTGGAAAACGATTTGGGATGTCGTAGTCCATTGACAGTGACAGGATTAGACCAATGGTAACCTGCGCAGGCACGTGAAACCACGTGATTTACGTGGAAGGCCTTTATTAGGTGTCAAAAGGCCATATTACAGTCTTTACAGGCCTGTGCGCGTAGTTGACTGTGTTTTAAAGACTTGGCGCAATGGAAAACAATTTGGGACGTCGTAGTCTATAGAGATTGGAAAGATTAGACCAATGGTAACCTGTGCAGGCACGTGAAACCACGTGATTTACGTGTAAGGCTCTTTTTAGGCATCAAAATGCCACATTACGGTCTTTAGAGGACTGTAAGCGTAGTTGGCTGTGTTTTAAAGACATGGCGCAATGGAAAACGATTTGGGACGTCGTAGTCTATAGAGAGTGGCAAGGTTAGACCAATGGTAACCTGCGCAGGCACGTGAAACCACGTGATTTACATGTAAGGCCTTTATTAGGTGTCAAAAGGCATATTACGGCCTTCAGAGGCCTGTAAGAGTAGTTGACGGTGTTATTAAGCCTAGGCTCAATGGAAAACGACTTGGTACGTCGTAGACTATTGAGAGTGGAAGGATTAGACCAATGGTAACCTGCGCAGGCACGTGGAACCACGTGATTTACGTACATGGCTTTTATTAAGCATCAAAAGGCCATATTACAGTCTTTACAGGCCTGTGCGCGTAGTTGACTGTGTTTTAAAGACTTGGCGCAATGGAAAAAGACTTGGGACGTCGTAGTCTAATGAGAGTTGAAGGACTAGACCAATGGTAACCTGCGCAGGCACGTGGAACTACGTGATTTATGTGTAAGGCCTTTATTAGCAGCAAAAGGCCATATTACAGCGTTTAGAGGCCTGTACACGTAGTTGACGTTGTTAAAAAGCCATGGCGCAATGGAAAGGGACTTGGAACGTCGTAGTCTATTAAGACTGGAAGGATTAGAGCAATGGTAACCTGCGCAGTCACGTGGAACCACGTGATTTAAGTGTAAGGCCATTACTAGGCGACAAAAGGCCAATTACAGCCTTTCGAGGCCTATAAGCGTAGTTGACGTTGTTAGAAAGCCATAGCGCAATGGAAAACGACTTGGGAAGTCGTAGTCCATTGAGAGTGTAAGGATAAGACCAATGGTAAACAGCGCAGGCACGTGGAACCTGTGACTTACGTGTAGAGCTTTTATTATGCATCAAAAGGCCATATTACAGCGTTTAGAGGCCTGTACACGCAGTTGACGTTGTTAAAAAGCCATAGCGCAATGGAAAGGGACTTGGAACGTCGTAGTCTATTAAGACTGGAAGGATTAGAGCAATGGTAACCTGCGCAGTCACGTGGAACCACGTGATTTAAGTGTAAGGCCATTACTAGGCGACAAAAGGCCAATTACAGCCTTTCGAGGCCTATAAGCGTAGTTGACGTTGTTAGAAAGCCATAGCGCAATGGAAAACGACTTGGGAAGTCGTAGTCCATTGAGAGTGTAAGGATAAGACCAATGGTAAACAGCGCAGGCACGTGGAACCTGTGACTTACGTGTAGAGCTTTTATTATGCATCAAAAGGCCATATTACAGCGTTTAGAGGCCTGTACACGTAGTTGACGTTGTTAAAAAGCCATGGCGCAATGGAAAGGGACTTGGAACGTCGTAGCCTATTGATAGTGGAAGGATTAGACCAATGGTAACCAGCGCAAGCACGTGGAACCACGTGATTTAACTGAATGCCCTTACTAGCTGTCAAAAGGCCATTTTACGGTCTTTAGAGGTCTGTAGGCGTAGTTGACGGTGTTATAAAGCCATGGCGCAATGGAAAACGACTTGGGAAGTCTTAGTCCATTGAGAGTGGAAGGATTAGACCATTGTTAAACAGCGCAGGCATGTGGAACCACGTGCTTTACGTGTAAGGCCTTTATTAGGCATCAAAAGGCCATATTACAGTGTTTAGAGGCCTGTAAGCGTAGTTGACTGTGTTTTAAAGACATGGCGTAATGGAAAACGACTTGGTACGTCGTAGTCTATTGATGGTGGAAGGAGTAGACCAATGGTAACCAGAGCAGGCACGTGGAACCATGTAATTTAAGTGTAAGGCCGTTACTAGCTGTCAAAAGGCCATATTACGGTCTTTAGAGGTTTTTAAGCGTAGTTGACGGTGTTATAAAGCCATGGCGCAATGGAAAACGATTTGGGAAGTCGTAGTCCATTGAGAGTGGAAGGATGAGACCATTGTTAAACAGCGCAGGCATGTGGAACCACGTGCTTTACGTGTAAGGCCTTTATTAGGCATCAAAATGCCATATTACAGTGTTTAGAGGCCTGTGACCGTAGTTAACTGCGTTTTAAAGACATGACGCAATGGAAAACGATTTGGGACGTCGTAATCCATTGAGAGTGGAAGAATTAGACCAATGGTAGCCTGCGCAGGCACGTGGAACCACGTTAGTTACGTGTAAGGCTTTTATTAGGCATCAAAAGGCCATATTACAGTCTTTGCAGGCCTGTACACGTAGTTGACTGTGTTTTAATGACATGACATAAAGGAAAACGATTTGGGAAGTCGTAGTCCATTGAGAGTGGAAGGATTAGACCAATGGTAACCCTCGAGGGCACGTGGAACCACGTGATTTAAGTGTGAAGCTTTTACTAGGCATTAAAACACCATACTACAGTCTTTAGAGGCCTGTACACGTAGTTGACGTTGTTATAAAGCCATAGCGCAATGGAAAACGACTTGAACGTCGTAGTCTATTAAAGGTGGAAGGATTAGAACAATGGTAACCTGCGTAGGCACGTGAAACCACGTGTTCTAAGTGTAAGGCCTTTACTAGGTGTCAAAAAGCCATACTACGGCCTTTAGAGGCCTATAAGCGTAGTTGATGGTGTAATAAAGCCATGGCGCAATGGAAAACGATTTGGGACGTCGTAATCTATTGAGAGTTGAAGGACTAGACCAATGGTAACCCTCGCAGGCACGTGGAACCACGTGATTTACGTGTAAGGCTCTTATTAGGCATCAAAATGAAATATTACGGCCTTTAGAGGCCTGTGCGCGTAGTTCACTGTTTTAAAGACATGGCGCAATGGAAAACGACTTGGAACGTAGTAGTCTAATGAGAGTTAAAGGACTAGACCAATGGTAACCTGCGCAGGCACGTGGAACTACGTGATTTACGTGTAAGGCCTTTAGAGTAGTTGACGGTTTTTTAAAGACATGACGCAGTGGAAAACGACTTGGGAGGTCGTAGTCCATTAAGAGTGAAAGGATTAGACCAATGGTAAATAGCGCAGGCACGTGGAACCACGTGATTTAAGTGTAAGGCTTTTACTAGGCATCAAAACACCATACTACAGTCTTTAGAGGCCTGCACACGTAGTTGACGTTGTTATAAAGCTATGGCGCAATGGAAAACGACTTGGGAACTCGTAGTCCATTAAGAGTGAAAGGATTAGTCCAATGGTAAACAGCGCAGGCACGTGGAACCTGTGATTTACGTGTAAGGCCTTTACTAGGCATCAAAAGGCAATATTACAGCGTTTAGAGGCCAGTGACCGTAGTTGACTGCGTTTTAGAGTCATGACGGAAGGGAAAACGATTTGGGACGTCGTAATCCATTGATAGTTGAAGGACTAGACCAATGGTAAGCCTCGCAAGCACGTGGAACCACGTGATTTACGTGTAAGTCTCTTTTTAGGCATCAAAATGCCATATTACGGCTTTTAGAGGCCTGTGCGCGTAGTTCACTGTGTTTTAAAGACATGGCGCAATGGAAAACGATTTGGGACGTCGTAGTCTATAGAGAGTGGCAAGGTTAGACAAATGGTAACCTGCGCAGTTACGTGAAACCACGTGATTCACGTGTAAGGTCTTTATTAGGTGTCAAAAGGCATATTACGGCCTTCAGAGGCCTGTAAGAGTAGTTGACGGTGTTATTAAGCCTAGGCGCAATGGAAAACGACTTGGGAAGTCGTAGTCCATTGAGAGTGGAGGGATTAGACCAATGGTAAATAGCGCAGGCACGTGGAACCACGTGCTTTACGTGTAAGGCCTTCATTAGGCATCAAAAGCCATATTACAGTGTTTAGAGGTCTGTAAGCGTAGTTGACGGTATTATAAAGCCGTGGCGCAATGGAAAACGACTTGGGAAGTCGTAGTCCATTGACAGTGAAAGGATTAGACCAATGGTAAATAACGCAGGCACGTGAAAACACGTGATTTACGTGTAAGGCTCTTTTTAGGCATCAAAATGCCATATTACGATCTTTAGAGGCTTGTGCGCGTAGTTCACTGTGTTTTAAAGACATGGCGCAATGGAAAACGATTTGGGACGTCGTAATCCATTGATAGTTGAAGGACTAGACCAATGGTAAGCCTCGCAGGCACGTGGAACCACGTGATTTACGTGTAAGGCTCTTTTTAGGCATCAAAATGCCATATTACGGCTTTTAGAGGCCTGTGCGCGTAGTTCACTGTGTTTTAAAGACATGGCGCAATGGAAAACGATTTGGGACGTCGTAGTCTATAGAGAGTGGCAAGGTTAGACAAATGGTAACCTGCGCAGTTACGTGAAACCACGTGATTCACGTGTAAGGCCTTTATTAGGTGTCAAAAGGCATATTACGGCCTTCAGAGGCCTGTAAGAGTAGTTGACGGTGTCATTAAGCCTAGGCGCAATGGAAAACGACTTGGGAAGTCGTAGTCCATTGAGAGTGGAGGGATTAGACCAATGGTAAATAGCGCAGGCACGTGGAACCACGTGCTTTACGTGTAAGGCCTTCATTAGGCATCAAAAGCCATATTACAATGTTTAGAGGTCTGTACGCGTAGTTGACGGTATTATAAAGCCATGGCGCAATGGAAAACGACTTGGGAAGTCGTAGTCCATTGACAGTGAAAGGATTAGACCAATGGTAAATAACGCAGGCACGTGAAACCACGTGATTTACGTGTAAGGCTCTTTTTAGGCATCAAAATGCCATATTACGGTCTTTAGAGGCCAGTGACCGTAGTTGACTGCGTTTTAGAGTCATGACGGAAGGGAAAACGATTTGGGACGTCGTAATCCATTGATAGTTGAAGGACTAGACCAATGGTAAGCCTCGCAGGCACGTGGAACCACGTGATTTACGTGTAAGTCTCTTTTTAGGCATCAAAATGCCATATTACGGCTTTTAGAGGCCTGTGCGCGTAGTTCACTGTGTTTTAAAGACATGGCGCAATGGAAAACGATTTGGGACGTCGTAGTCTATAGAGAGTGGCAAGGTTAGACAAATGGTAACCTGCGCAGTTACGTGAAACCACGTGATTCACGTGTAAGGTCTTTATTAGGTGTCAAAAGGCATATTACGGCCTTCAGAGGCCTGTAAGAGTAGTTGACGGTGTTATTAAGCCTAGGCGCAATGGAAAACGACTTGGGAAGTCGTAGTCCATTGAGAGTGGAGGGATTAGACCAATGGTAAATAGCGCAGGCACGTGGAACCACGTGCTTTACGTGTAAGGCCTTCATTAGGCATCAAAAGCCATACTACAGTGTTTAGAGGTCTGTAAGCGTAGTTGACGGAATTATAAAGCCGTGGCGCAATGGAAAACGACTTGGGAAGTCGTAGTCCATTGACAGTGAAAGGATTAGACCAATGGTAAATAACGCAGGCACGTGAAAACACGTGATTTACGTGTAAGGCTCTTTTTAGGCATCAAAATGCCATATTACGGTCTTTAGAGGCTTGTGCGCGTAGTTCACTGTGTTTTAAACACATGGCGCAATGGAAAACGATTTGGGACGTCGTAATCCATTGATAGTTGAAGGACTAGACCAATGGTAAGCCTCGCAGGCACGTGGAACCACGTGATTTACGTGTAAGGCTCTTTTTAGGCATCAAAATGCCATATTACGGCTTTTAGAGGCCTGTGCGCGTAGTTCACTGTGTTTTAAAGACATGGCGCAATGGAAAACGATTTGGGACGTCGTAGTCTATAGAGAGTGGCAAAGTTAGACCAATGGTAACCTGCGCAGGCACGTGAAACCACGTGTTTTACGTGTAAGGCCATTATTAGGCATCAAAAGGCCTTATTACAGTGTTAAGAGGGCTGTGCGCGTAGTTGAATGTGTTTTAAAGACATGACGCAGTGGAAAACGATTTGGTACGTCGTAGTCCATTAAGAGTGAAAGGATTAGACCAATGGTAACCAGCGCAAGCACGTGGAACCACGTGATTTAAGTGAAAGGCCCTTATTGGGCATCAAAAGGCCATATTACAGTGTTTAGAGGCCTGTAAGCGTAGTTGACTGTGTTTTAAAGACATGAGGCAGTGGAAAACGATTTGGGACGTCGTAGTCCATTGACAGTGAAAGGATTAGACCAATGGTAAATAGCGCAGGTACGTGGAACCACGTGTTTTACGTGTAAGGCCTTCATTAGGCATCAAAAGGCCATATTACAGCGTTTAGAGGCCTGTAAGCGTAGTTGACTGTGTTTTAAAGACAAGACGCAATGGAAAACGATTTGGGAAGTCGTAGTCCATTGAGAGAGCAAGGATTAGCTCAATGGTAACCTGCGCAGGCACGAGAAACCACTTGATTTACGTGTAAGGCTTGATTTACGCGTAAAAAGGCCATTTAACGGCCTGTAGAAGCCTGAACGCGTAGTTGACGGTGTTATAAGGCTATCGCGCAATGGGAAATGCCTTGGGACGTCGTAGTCCATTGAGAGCGGAAGGGTTAGGACAATGGTAACCTGCGCAGGCACGTGGAACCACGTGATTTAAGTGTAAGGCCCTTACTAGGCGTCAAAAGGCCAATTACAGCCTTTCCAGGCCTATAAGCGTAGTTGACTTTGTTAGAAAGCCACTTGATTTACGTGTAAGGCCTTTATTAGGCATCAAAAGGCCATATTACAGTGTTTAGAGGCTTGTGCGCGTAGTTCACTGTGTTTTAAAGACATGGCGCAATGGAAAACGATTTGGGACGTCGTAGTCTATAGAGAGTGGCAAGGTTAGACCAATGGTAACCTGCGCAGGCACGTGAAACCACGTGATTTACGTGTAAGGCATTTATTAGGTTTCAAAAGGCATATTACGCCTTCAGAGGCCTGTAAGAGTAGTTCACGGTGTTATTAAGCCTAGGCGCAATGGAAAACGACTTGGGACATCGTAGTCCATTGAGAGCGGAAGGATTAGAGCAATGGTAACCTGCGCAGTCACGTGGAACCACGTGATTTAAGTCTAAGGCCCTTACTAGGCGTCAAAAGGCCATATTACAGCCTTTCGAGGCGTATAAGCGTAGTTGACGTTGTTAGAAAGCCATAACGCAATGGAAAACGACTTGGGACGTCGTAGTCTATTAAGAGTGATAGGATTAGAACAATAGTAACCTGCGCAGGCACGTGAAACCACGTGATTTACCTGTAAGGCCTTTATTAGGTGTCAAAAGGCATATTATGGCCTTCAGACGCCTGTAAGAGTAGTTGACGGTGTTATAAAGCCATGGCTCAATGGGAAACGCCTTGGGACGTCGTAGTCCATTGAGAGCGGAAGGATTAGACCAATGGTAACACTCGCAGGCACGGGGAACTACGTGATTTATGTGTAAGGCCTTTATTTGGCGCCAAGAAGCCATATTACGGCCTTTAGAGGCCTGTTAGCGTAGTTGACGGTGTTATAAAGCCATGGCGCAATAGAAAACGTCTTGGGAAGTCGTAGTCCTTTAAGAGTGGAAGGATTAGACCAATGGTAAACAGCGCAGGCACGTGAAACCACGTGTGTTACGTGTAAGGCCTTTATTAGGCATCAAAAGGCCATATTACAGCGTTTAGAGGCCTGTGACAGTAGTTAACTGCGTTTTAGAGTCATGACGCAATGGAAAATGATTTGGGACGTCGTAATGCATTGAGAGTGGAAGGATTAGACTAATGGTAAACAGCGCAGGTACGTGGAACCACGTGATTTACGTGTAAGGCTTTTATTAGACATCAAGAGGCCTGTACACGTAGTTGACTGTGTTTTATTGACATGACGCAATGGAAAACGATTTGGGAAGTCGTAGTCCATTGAGAGTGGAAGGATTAGACAATGGTAAACAGCGCAGGCACGTGGAACCACGTGCTTTACGTGTAAGGCCTTTATTAGGCATTAAAAGGCCATATTACAGTGTTTAGAGGCCTGTGACCGTAGTTGACTGCGTTTTAAAGACATAACGCAATGGAAAACGGTTTGGCACGTCGTAATCCATTGAGAGTGGAAGAATTAGACCAATGGTAGCCTGCGCAGGCACGTGGAACCACGTGATTTACGTGTAAGGCTTTTATTAGGCATCAAAAGGCCATATTACAGTCTTTACAGGCCTGTACACGTAGTTGACTGTGTTTTAATGACATGACGCAATGGAAAACGATTTGGGAAGTCGTAGTCCATTGAGAGTGGAAGGATTAGGCCAATGGTAACCTGCCAAGGCACGAGGAAGCACGTGATTTTTTTAAGACCTTCATTAGGCGTAAAAAGGCCATAATACGGACTTTAGAGGCCTGTGCGCGTAGTTGACTGTGTCTTAATGACATGACGCAATGGAAAACGCCTTCGGACGTCGTAGTCCATTGAGAGCGGAAGGATTAGACCAATGGTAACCCTCGCAGGCACGTGGAACCACGTGATTTAAGTGTGAAGCTTTTACTAGGCATCAAAACACCATACTACAGTCTTTAGAGGCCTGTACACGTAGTTGACGTTGTTATAAAGCCATAGCGCAATGGAAAACGACTTGGAACGTCGTAGTCTTATAAAGATGGAAGGATTAGAACAATGGTAACCTGCGTAGGCACGTAGAACCACGTGATTTAAGTGTAAGGCCCTTACTAGGTGTCAAAAGGCCATATCACAGCGTTTAGAGGCCTGTGACCGTAGTTGACGGTGCTATAAGGCTATCGCGCAATAGGAAACGCCTTGGGACGTCGTAGTCCATTGATAGCGGAAGGATTAGACCAATGGTAACACTGGCAGGCACGGGGAACTACGAGATTTATGTGTAAGGCCTTTATTTGGCGCCAAGAAGCCATATTACGGCCTTTAGAGGCCTGTTAGCGTAGTTGACGGTGTCATAAAGCCATGGCGCAATGAAAAACGACTTGTGAAGTCGTAGTCCATTAAGGGTGAAAGGATTAGTCCAATGGTAAACAGCGCAGGCACGTGGAACCTGTGATTTACGTGTAAAGCCTTTATTTGTCGCCAAAAGGCCATATTACGGCCTTTAGAGGCCTGTTAGCGTAGTTGACGGTGTTATAAAGCCATGGCGCAATGGAAAACGTCTTGGGAAGTCGTAGTCTTTTAAGAGTGGAAGGATTAGACCAATGGTGAACAGCGCCGGCACGTGGAACCACGTGTGTTACGTGTAAGGCCTTTATTAGGCATCAAAAGTCTATATTACAGCGTTTAGATGCCTGTGAGCGTAGTTGACTGTGTTTTAAAGACTTGGCGCAATGGAAAACAATTTGGGACGTCGTAGTCTATAGAGATTGGAAAGATTAGACCAATGGTAACCTGTGCAGGCACGTGAAACCACGTGATTTACGTGTAAGGCTCTTTTTAGGCATCAAAATGCCACATTACGGTCTTTAGAGGACTGTAAGCGTAGTTGGCTGTGTTTTAAAGACATGGCGCAATGGAAAACGATTTGGGACGTCGTAGTCTATAGAGAGTGGCAAGGTTAGACCAATGGTAACCTGCGCAGGCACGTGAAACCACGTGATTTACATGTAAGGCCTTTATTAGGTGTCAAAAGGCATATTACGGCCTTCAGAGGCCTGTAAGAGTAGTTGACGGTGTTATTAAGCCTAGGCTCAATGGAAAACGACTTGGTACGTCGTAGACTATTGAGAGTGGAAGGATTAGACCAATGGTAACCTGCGCAGGCACGTGGAACCACGTGATTTACGTACATGGCTTTTATTAAGCATCAAAAGGCCATATTACAGTCTTTACAGGCCTGTGCGCGTAGTTGACTGTGTTTTAAAGACTTGGCGCAATGGAAAAAGATTTGGGACGTCGTAGTCTAATGAGACTTGAAGGACTAGACCAATGGTAACCTGCGCAGGCACGTGGAACTACGTGATTTATGTGTAAGGCCTTTATTAGCAGCAAAAGGCCATATTACAGCGTTTAGAGGCCTGTACACGTAGTTGACGTTGTTAAAAAGCCATGGCGCAATGGAAAGGGACTTGGAACGTCGTAGTCTATTAAGACTGGAAGGATTAGAGCAATGGTAACCTGCGCAGTCACGTGGAACCACGTGATTTAAGTGTAAGGCCATTACTAGGCGACAAAAGGCCAATTACAGCCTTTCGAGGCCTATAAGCGTAGTTGACGTTGTTAGAAAGCCATAGCGCAATGGAAAACGACTTGGGAAGTCGTAGTCCATTGAGAGTGTAAGGATAAGACCAATGGTAAACAGCGCAGGCACGTGGAACCTGTGACTTACGTGTAGAGCTTTTATTATGCATCAAAAGGCCATATTACAGCGTTTAGAGGCCTGTACACGCAGTTGACGTTGTTAAAAAGCCATAGCGCAATGGAAAGGGACTTGGAACGTCGTAGTCTATTAAGACTGGAAGGATTAGAGCAATGGTAACCTGCGCAGTCACGTGGAACCACGTGATTTAAGTGTAAGGCCATTACTAGGCGACAAAAGGCCAATTACAGCCTTTCGAGGCCTATAAGCGTAGTTGACGTTGTTAGAAAGCCATAGCGCAATGGAAAACGACTTGGGAAGTCGTAGTCCATTGAGAGTGTAAGGATAAGACCAATGGTAAACAGCGCAGGCACGTGGAACCTGTGACTTACGTGTAGAGCTTTTATTATGCATCAAAAGGCCATATTACAGCGTTTAGAGGCCTGTACACGTAGTTGACGTTGTTAAAAAGCCATGGCGCAATGGAAAGGGACTTGGAACGTCGTAGCCTATTGATAGTGGAAGGATTAGACCAATGGTAACCAGCGCAAGCACGTGGAACCACGTGATTTAACTGAATGCCCTTACTAGCTGTCAAAAGGCCATTTTACGGTCTTTAGAGGTCTGTAGGCGTAGTTGACGGTGTTATAAAGCCATGGCGCAATGGAAAACGACTTGGGAAGTCTTAGTCCATTGAGAGTGGAAGGATTAGACCATTGTTAAACAGCGCAGGCATGTGGAACCACGTGCTTTACGTGTAAGGCCTTTATTAGGCATCAAAAGGCCATATTACAGTGTTTAGAGGCCTGTAAGCGTAGTTGACTGTGTTTTAAAGACATGGCGTAATGGAAAACGACTTGGTACGTCGTAGTCTATTGATGGTGGAAGGAGTAGACCAATGGTAACCAGAGCAGGCACGTGGAACCATGTAATTTAAGTGTAAGGCCGTTACTAGCTGTCAAAAGGCCATATTACGGTCTTTAGAGGTTTTTAAGCGTAGTTGACGGTGTTATAAAGCCATGGCGCAATGGAAAACGATTTGGGAAGTCGTAGTCCATTGAGAGTGGAAGGATGAGACCATTGTTAAACAGCGCAGGCATGTGGAACCACGTGCTTTACGTGTAAGGCCTTTATTAGGCATCAAAATGCCATATTACAGTGTTTAGAGGCCTGTGACCGTAGTTAACTGCGTTTTAAAGACATGACGCAATGGAAAACGATTTGGGACGTCGTAATCCATTGAGAGTGGAAGAATTAGACCAATGGTAGCCTGCGCAGGCACGTGGAACCACGTTAGTTACGTGTAAGGCTTTTATTAGGCATCAAAAGGCCATATTACAGTCTTTGCAGGCCTGTACACGTAGTTGACTGTGTTTTAATGACATGACATAAAGGAAAACGATTTGGGAAGTCGTAGTCCATTGAGAGTGGAAGGATTAGACCAATGGTAACCCTCGAGGGCACGTGGAACCACGTGATTTAAGTGTGAAGCTTTTACTAGGCATTAAAACACCATACTACAGTCTTTAGAGGCCTGTACACGTAGTTGACGTTGTTATAAAGCCATAGCGCAATGGAAAACGACTTGAACGTCGTAGTCTATTAAAGGTGGAAGGATTAGAACAATGGTAACCTGCGTAGGCACGTGAAACCACGTGTTCTAAGTGTAAGGCCTTTACTAGGTGTCAAAAAGCCATACTACGGCCTTTAGAGGCCTATAAGCGTAGTTGATGGTGTAATAAAGCCATGGCGCAATGGAAAACGATTTGGGACGTCGTAATCTATTGAGAGTTGAAGGACTAGACCAATGGTAACCCTCGCAGGCACGTGGAACCACGTGATTTACGTGTAAGGCTCTTATTAGGCATCAAAATGAAATATTACGGCCTTTAGAGGCCTGTGCGCGTAGTTCACTGTTTTAAAGACATGGCGCAATGGAAAACGACTTGGAACGTAGTAGTCTAATGAGAGTTAAAGGACTAGACCAATGGTAACCTGCGCAGGCACGTGGAACTACGTGATTTACGTGTAAGGCCTTTAGAGTAGTTGACGGTGTTTTAAAGACATGACGCAGTGGAAAACGACTTGGGAGGTCGTAGTCCATTAAGAGTGAAAGGATTAGACCAATGGTAAATAGCGCAGGCACGTGGAACCACGTGATTTAAGTGTAAGGCTTTTACTAGGCATCAAAACACCATACTACAGTCTTTAGAGGCCTGCACACGTAGTTGACGTTGTTATAAAGCTATGGCGCAATGGAAAACGACTTGGGAACTCGTAGTCCATTAAGAGTGAAAGGATTAGTCCAATGGTAAACAGCGCAGGCACGTGGAACCTGTGATTTACGTGTAAGGCCTTTACTAGGCATCAAAAGGCCATATTACAGCGTTTAGAGGCCAGTGACCGTAGTTGACTGCGTTTTAGAGTCATGACGGAAGGGAAAACGATTTGGGACGTCGTAATCCATTGATAGTTGAAGGACTAGACCAATGGTAAGCCTCGCAGGCACGTGGAACCACGTGATTTACGTGTAAGTCTCTTTTTAGGCATCAAAATGCCATATTACGGCTTTTAGAGGCCTGTGCGCGTAGTTCACTGTGTTTTAAAGACATGGCGCAATGGAAAACGATTTGGGACGTCGTAGTCTATAGAGAGTGGCAAGGTTAGACAAATGGTAACCTGCGCAGTTACGTGAAACCACGTGATTCACGTGTAAGGTCTTTATTAGGTGTCAAAAGGCATATTACGGCCTTCAGAGGCCTGTAAGAGTAGTTGACGGTATTATTAAGCCTAGGCGCAATGGAAAACGACTTGGGAAGTCGTAGTCCATTGAGAGTGGAGGGATTAGACCAATGGTAAATAGCGCAGGCACGTGGAACCACGTGCTTTACGTGTAAGGCCTTCATTAGGCATCAAAAGCCATATTACAGTGTTTAGAGGTCTGTAAGCGTAGTTGACGGTATTATAAAGCCGTGGCGCAATGGAAAACGACTTGGGAAGTCGTAGTCCATTGACAGTGAAAGGATTAGACCAATGGTAAATAACGCAGGCACGTGAAAACACGTGATTTACGTGTAAGGCTCTTTTTAGGCATCAAAATGCCATATTACGATCTTTAGAGGCTTGTGCGCGTAGTTCACTGTGTTTTAAAGACATGGCGCAATGGAAAACGATTTGGGACGTCGTAATCCATTGATAGTTGAAGGACTAGACCAATGGTAAGCCTCGCAGGCACGTGGAACCACGTGATTTACGTGTAAGGCTCTTTTTAGGCATCAAAATGCCATATTACGGCTTTTAGAGGCCTGTGCGCGTAGTTCACTGTGTTTTAAAGACATGGCGCAATGGAAAACGATTTGGGACGTCGTAGTCTATAGAGAGTGGCAAGGTTAGACAAATGGTAACCTGCGCAGTTACGTGAAACCACGTGATTCACGTGTAAGGCCTTTATTAGGTGTCAAAAGGCATATTACGGCCTTCAGAGGCCTGTAAGAGTAGTTGACGGTGTCATTAAGCCTAGGCGCAATGGAAAACGACTTGGGAAGTCGTAGTCCATTGAGAGTGGAGGGATTAGACCAATGGTAAATAGCGCAGGCACGTGGAACCACGTGCTTTACGTGTAAGGCCTTCATTAGGCATCAAAAGCCATATTACAATGTTTAGAGGTCTGTACGCGTAGTTGACGGTATTATAAAGCCATGGCGCAATGGAAAACGACTTGGGAAGTCGTAGTCCATTGACAGTGAAAGGATTAGACCAATGGTAAATAACGCAGGCACGTGAAACCACGTGATTTACGTGTAAGGCTCTTTTTAGGCATCAAAATGCCATATTACGGTCTTTAGAGGCCAGTGACCGTAGTTGACTGCGTTTTAGAGTCATGACGGAAGGGAAAACGATTTGGGACGTCGTAATCCATTGATAGTTGAAGGACTAGACCAATGGTAAGCCTCGCAGGCACGTGGAACCACGTGATTTACGTGTAAGTCTCTTTTTAGGCATCAAAATGCCATATTACGGCTTTTAGAGGCCTGTGCGCGTAGTTCACTGTGTTTTAAAGACATGGCGCAATGGAAAACGATTTGGGACGTCGTAGTCTATAGAGAGTGGCAAGGTTAGACAAATGGTAACCTGCGCAGTTACGTGAAACCACGTGATTCACGTGTAAGGTCTTTATTAGGTGTCAAAAGGCATATTACGGCCTTCAGAGGCCTGTAAGAGTAGTTGACGGTGTTATTAAGCCTAGGCGCAATGGAAAACGACTTGGGAAGTCGTAGTCCATTGAGAGTGGAGGGATTAGACCAATGGTAAATAGCGCAGGCACGTGGAACCACGTGCTTTACGTGTAAGGCCTTCATTAGGCATCAAAAGCCATACTACAGTGTTTAGAGGTCTGTAAGCGTAGTTGACGGTATTATAAAGCCGTGGCGCAATGGAAAACGACTTGGGAAGTCGTAGTCCATTGACAGTGAAAGGATTAGACCAATGGTAAATAACGCAGGCACGTGAAAACACGTGATTTACGTGTAAGGCTCTTTTTAGGCATCAAAATGCCATATTACGGTCTTTAGAGGCTTGTGCGCGTAGTTCACTGTGTTTTAAAGACATGGCGCAATGGAAAACGATTTGGGACGTCGTAATCCATTGATAGTTGAAGGACTAGACCAATGGTAAGCCTCGCAGGCACGTGGAACCACGTGATTTACGTGTAAGGCTCTTTTTAGGCATCAAAATGCCATATTACGGCTTTTAGAGGCCTGTGCGCGTAGTTCACTGTGTTTTAAAGACATGGCGCAATGGAAAACGATTTGGGACGTCGTAGTCTATAGAGAGTGGCAAGGTTAGACCTATGGTAACCTGCGCAGGCACGTGAAACCACGTGTTTTACGTGTAAGGCCATTATTAGGCATCAAAAGGCCTTATTACAGTGTTAAGAGGGCTGTGCGCGTAGTTGAATGTGTTTTAAAGACATGACGCAGTGGAAAACGATTTGGTACGTCGTAGTCCATTAAGAGTGAAAGGATTAGACCAATGGTAACCAGCGCAAGCACGTGGAACCACGTGATTTAAGTGAAAGGCCCTTATTGGGCATCAAAAGGCCATATTACAGTGTTTAGAGGCCTGTAAGCGTAGTTGACTGTGTTTTAAAGACATGAGGCAGTGGAAAACGATTTGGGACGTCGTAGTCCATTGACAGTGAAAGGATTAGACCAATGGTAAATAGCGCAGGTACGTGGAACCACGTGTTTTACGTGTAAGGCCTTCATTAGGCATCAAAAGGCCATATTACAGCGTTTAGAGGCCTGTAAGCGTAGTTGACTGTGTTTTAAAGACAAGACGCAATGGAAAACGATTTGGGAAGTCGTAGTCCATTGAGAGAGCAAGGATTAGCTCAATGGTAACCTGCGCAGGCACGTGAAACCACGTGATTTACGTGTAAGGCATTTATTAGGTTTCAAAAGGCATATTACGCCTTCAGAGGCCTGTAAGAGTAGTTCACGGTGTTATTAAGCCTAGGCGCAATGGAAAACGACTTGGGAAGTCGTAATCCATTGAGAGTTGAAGGACTAGACCAATGGTAAGCCTCGCAGGCACGTGGAACCACGTGATTTACGTGTAAGGATCTTTTTAGGCATCAAAATGCCATATTACGGCTTTTAGAGGCCTGTGACCGTAGTTAACTGTGTTTTAAAGACATGGCGCAATGGAAAACGATTTGGGACGTCGTAGTCTATAGAGAGTGGCAAGGTTAGACCAATGGTAACATGTGCAGGCACGTGAAACCACGTGATTTACGTGTAAGGCATTTATTAGGTTTCAAAAGGCATATTACGCCTTCAGAGGCCTGTAAGAGTAGTTCACGGTGTTATTAAGCCTAGGCGCAATGGAAAACGACTTGGGAAGTCGTAGTCCATTGAGAGTGGAAGGATTAGACCAATGGTAAACAGCGCAGGCACTTGGAACCACGTGTTTTACGTGTAAGGCCATTATTAGGCATCAAAAGGCCATATTACAGTGTTAAGAGGGCTGTGCGCGTAGTTGAATGTGTTTTAAAGACATGACGCAGTGGAAAACGATTTGGTACGTCGTAGTCCATTAAGAGTGAAAGGATTAGACCAATGGTAACCAGCGCAAGCACGTGGAAACACGTGATTTAAGTGTAAGGCTTTTACAAGGCATCAAAACACCATACTACAGTCTTTAGAGGCCTGTACACGTAGTTGACGTTGTTATAAAGCTATGTCGCAATGAAAAACGACTTGGGACGTCGTAGTCCATTGACAGTGAAAGGATTAGACCAATGGTAAATAGCGCAGGTACGTGGAACCACGTGTTTTACGTGTAAGGCCTTCATTAGGCATCAAAAGGCCATATTACAGCGTTTAGAGGCCTGTAAGCGTAGTTGACTGTGTTTTAAAGACAAGACGCAATGGAAAACGATTTGGGAAGTCGTAGTCCATTGAGAGAGCAAGGATAAGCTCAATGGTAACCTGCGCAGGCACGAGAAACTACTTGATTTACGTGTAAGGCTTGATTTACGCGTAAAAAGGCCATTTAACGGCCTGTAGAAGCCTGAACGCGTAGTTGACGGTGTTATAAGGCTATCGCGCAATGGGAAATGCCTTGGGACGTCGTAGTCCATTGAGAGCGGAAGGATTAGGACAATGGTAACCTGCGCAGGCACGTGGAACCACGTGATTTAAGTGTAAGGCCCTTACTAGGCGTCAAAAGGCCAATTACAGCCTTTCCAGACCTATAAGCGTAGTTGACTTTGTTAGAAAGCCACTTGATTTACGTGTAAGGCCTTTATTAGGCATCAAAAGGCCATATTACAGTGTTTAGAGGCCTGTGCGCGTACTTGACTGCGTTTTAAAGACATGACGCAATGGAAAGCGATTTGAGACGACGTAATCCATTGCGAGTGGAAGAATTAGACCAATGGTAGCCTGCGCAGGCACGTTGAACCACGTGATTTACGTGTAAGGCTTTTATTAGGCATCAAAAGGCCATATTACAGTGTTTAGAGGTCTGTAAGCGTAGTAGACGGTATTATAAAGCCATGGCGCAATGGAAAACGACTTGGGAAGTCGTAGTCCATTGACAGTGAAAGGATTAGACCAATGGTAAATAACGCAGGCACGTGAAACCACGTGATTTACGTGTAAGGCTCTTTTTAGGCATCAAAATGCCATATTACGGTCTTTAGAGGCTTGTGCGCGTAGTTCACTGTGTTTTAAAGACATGGCGCAATGGAAAACGATTTGGGACGTCGTAGTCTATAGAGAGTGGCAAGGTTAGACCAATGGTAACCTGCGCAGGCACGTGAAACCACGTGATTTACGTGTAAGGCATTTATTAGGTTTCAAAAGGCATATTACGCCTTCAGAGGCCTGTAAGAGTAGTTCACGGTGTTATTAAGCCTAGGCGCAATGGAAAACGACTTGGGAAGTCGTAGTCCATTGAGAGTGGAAGGATTAGACCAATGGTAAACAGCGCAGGCACTTGGAACCACGTGTTTTACGTGTAAGGCCATTATTAGGCATCAAAAGGCCATATTACAGTGTTAAGAGGGCTGTGCGCGTAGTTGACTGTGTTTTAAAGACATGACGCAGTGGAAAACGATTTGGGACGTCGTAGTCCATTAAGAGTGAAAGGATTAGACCAATGGTAAATAGCGCAGGCACGTGGAAACACGTGATTTAAGTGTAAGGCTTTTACTAGGCATCAAAACACCATACTACAGTCTTTAGAGGCCTGTACACGTAGTTGACGTTGTTATAAAGCTATGTCGCAATGAAAAACGACTTGGGACGTCGTAGTCTATTAAGAGTGGAAGGATTAGAACAATGGTAAATAGCGGAGGCACGTGGAACCTGTGATTTACGTGTAAGGCCTTTATTAGGCATCAAAAGGCCATATTACAGCGTTTAGAGGCCTGTGACTGTAGTTGACTGCGTTTTAGAGTCATGACGCAATGGAAAACGATTTGGAACGTCGTAATCCATTGAGAGTTGAAGGACTAGACCAATGGTAAGCCTGGCAGGCACGTGGAACCACGTGATTTACGTGTAAGGATCTTTTTAGGCATCAAAATGCCATATTACGGCTTTTAGAGGCCTGTGACCGTAGTTAACTGTGTTTTAAAGACATGGCGCAATGGAAAACGATTTGGGACGTCGTAGTCTATAGAGAGTGGTAAGGTTAGACCAATGGTAACATGTGCAGGCACGTGAAACCACGTGATTTACGTGTAAGGCCTTTATTAGGTGTCAAAAAGCATATTACGGCCTTCAGAGGCCTGTAAGAGTAGTTGACGGTGTTATTAAGCCTAGGCACAATGGAAAACGACTTGGTACGTCGTAGACTATTGATGGTGGAAGGATTAGACCAATGGTAACCAGCGCAAGCACGTGGAACCACGTGATTTAAGTGAAAGGCCCTTATTGGGCATCAAAAGGCCATATTACAGTGTTTAGAGGCCTGTAAGCGTAGTTGACTGTGTTTTAAAGACATGACGCAGTGGAAAACGATTTGGGACGTCGTAGTCCATTGACAGTGAAAGGATTAGACCAATGGTAAATAGCGCAGGTACGTGGAACCACGTGTTTTACGTGTAAGGCCTTCATTAGGCATCAAAAGGCCATATTACAGCGTTTAGAGGCCTGTAAGCGTAGTTGACTGTGTTTTAAAGACAAGACGCAATGGAAAACGATTTGGGAAGTCGTAGTCCATTGAGAGAGCAAGGATTAGCTCAATGGTAACCTGCGCAGGCACGAGAAACCACTTGATTTTTGTGTAAGGCTTGATTTACGCGTAAAATGCCATTTAACGGCCTGTAGAAGCCTGAACGCGTAGTTGACGGTGTTATAAGGCTATCGCGCAATGGGAAATGCCTTGGGACGTCGTAGTCCATTGAGAGCGAAAGGATTAGGACAATGGTAACCTGCGCAGGCACGTGGAACCACGTGATTTAAGTGTAAGGCCCTTACTAGGCTTCAAAAGGCCAATTACAGCCTTTCCAGGCCTATAAGCGTAGTTGACTTTGTTAGAAAGCCACTTGATTTACGTGTAAGGCCTTTATTAGGCATCAAAAGGCCATATTACAGTGTTTAGAGGCCTGTGCGCGTACTTGACTGCGTTTTAAAGACATGACGCAATTGAAAGCGATTTGAGACGACGTAATCCATTGCGAGTGGAAGAATTAGACCAATGGTAGCCTGCGCAGGCACGTTGAACCGCGTGATTTACGTGTAAGGCTTTTATTAGGCATCAAAAGGCCATATTACAGTGTTTAGAAGCCTGTGTCCGTAGTTGACTGTGTTTTAAAGACATGACGCAATGCAAAACGATTTGGGAAGTGATAGTCCATTGAGAGTGGAAGGATTAGGCCAATGGCAACCTGCGCAGGCACGAGGAACCACGAACCATGGCCATATTACAACGTTTAGAGGCCTGTGCGAGTAGTTGACTGTGTTTTAAAGGCATGGCGTAATGGAAAATGACTTGGTGCGTCGTAGTCTATTGAGAGTGGAAGGATTAGACCAATGGTAACCTACGCAGGCACGTGGAACCACATGATTTACGTACAAGGCTTTTATTAAGCATCAAAAGGCCATTTTACAGTCTTTACAGACCTGTGCGCGAAGTTGACTGTGTTTTAATGAAATGACGCGATGGAAAACGATTTGGGAAGTCGTAGTCCAATGAGAGTGCAAGGATTAGCTCAATGATAACCTGCGCAGGCACGAGAAACCACTTGATTTACGTGTAACGCCTTCATTAGGCATCAAAAGCCATATTACAGTGTTTAGAGGTCTGTAAGCGTAGTTGACGGTATTATAAAGCCGTGGCGCAATGGAAAACGACTTGGGAAGTCGTAGTCCATTGACAGTGAAAGGATTAGACCAATGGTAAATAACGCAGGCACGTGAAAACACGTGATTTACGTGTAAGGCTCTTTTTAGGCATCAAAATGCCATATTACGGTCTTTAGAGGCTTGTGCGCGTAGTTCACTGTGTTTTAAAGACATGGCGCAATGGAAAACGATTTGGGACGTCGTAATCCATTGATAGTTGAAGGACTAGACCAATGGTAAGCCTCGCAGGCACGTGGAACCACGTGATTTACGTGTAAGGCTCTTTTTAGGCATCAAAATGCCATATTACGGCTTTTAGAGACCTGTGCGCGTAGTTCACTGTGTTTTAAAGACATGGCGCAATGGAAAACGATTTGGGACGTCGTAGTCTATAGAGAGTGGCAAGGTTAGACAAATGGTAACCTGTGCAGTTACGTGAAACCACGTGATTCACGTGTAAGGCCTTTATTAGGTGTCAAAAGGCATATTACGGCCTTCAGAGGCCTGTAAGAGTAGTTGACGGTGTCATTAAGCCTAGGCGCAATGGAAAACGACTTGGGAAGTCGTAGTCCATTGAGAGTGGAGGGATTAGACCAATGGTAAATAGCGCAGGCACGTGGAACCACGTGCTTTACGTGTAAGGCCTTCATTAGGCATCAAAAGCCATATTACAATGTTTAGAGGTCTGTACGCGTAGTTGACGGTATTATAAAGCCATGGCGCAATGGAAAACGACTTGGGAAGTCGTAGTCCATTGACAGTGAAAGGATTAGACCAATGGTAAATAACGCAGGCACGTGAAACCACGTGATTTACGTGTAAGGCTCTTTTTAGGCATCAAAATGCCATATTACGGTCTTTAGAGGCTTGTGCGCGTAGTTCACTGTGTTTTAAAGACATGGCGCAATGGAAAACGATTTGGGACGTCGTAGTCTATAGAGAGTGGCAAGGTTAGACCAATGGTAACCTGCGCAGGCACGTGAAACCACGTGATTTACGTGTAAGGCATTTATTAGGTTTCAAAAGGCATATTACGCCTTCAGAGGCCTGTAAGAGTAGTTCACGGTGTTATTAAGCCTAGGCGCAATGGAAAACGACTTGGGAAGTCGTAGTCCATTGAGAGTGGAAGGATTAGACCAATGGTAAATAGCGCAGGCACGTGGAACCACGTGATTTAAGTGTAAGGCTTTTACTAGGCATCAAAACACCATACTACAGTCTTTAGAGGCCTGCACACGTAGTTGACGTTGTTATAAAGCTATGGCGCAATGGAAAACGACTTGGGAACTCGTAGTCCATTAAGAGTGAAAGGATTAGTCCAATGGTAAACAGCGCAGGCACGTGGAACCTGTAATTTACGTGTAAGGCCTTTACTAGGCATCAAAAGGCCATATTACAGCGTTTAGAGGCCAGTGACCGTAGTTGACTGCGTTTTAGAGTCATGACGGAAGGGAAAACGATTTGGGACGTCGTAATCCATTGATAGTTGAAGGACTAGACCAACGGTAAGCCTTGCAGGCACGTGGAACCACGTGATTTACGTGTAAGTCTCTTTTTAGGCATCAAAATGCCATATTACGGCTTTTAGAGGCCTGTGCGCGTAGTTCACTGTGTTTTAAAGACATGGCGCAATGGAAAACGATTTGGGACGTCGTAGTCTATAGAGAGTGGCAAGGTTAGACCAATGGTAACATGTGCAGGCACGTGAAACCACGTGATTTACGTGTAAGGCCTTTATTAGGTGTCAAAAAGCATATTACGGCCTTCAGAGGCCTGTAAGAGTAGTTGACGGTGTTATTAAGCCTAGGCACAATGGAAAACGACTTGGTACGTCGTAGACTATTGATGGTGGAAGGATTAGACCAATGGTAACCAGCGCAAGCACGTGGAACCACGTGATTTAAGTGAAAGGCCCTTATTGGGCATCAAAAGGCCATATTACAGTGTTTAGAGGCCTGTAAGCGTAGTTGACTGTGTTTTAAAGACATGACGCAGTGGAAAACGATTTGGGACGTCGTAGTCCATTGACAGTGAAAGGATTAGACCAATGGTAAATAGCGCAGGTACGTGGAACCACGTGTTTTACGTGTAAGGCCTTCATTAGGCATCAAAAGGCCATATTACAGCGTTTAGAGGCCTGTAAGCGTAGTTGACTGTGTTTTAAAGACAAGACGCAATGGAAAACGATTTGGGAAGTCGTAGTCCATTGAGAGAGCAAGGATTAGCTCAATGGTAACCTGCGCAGGCACGAGAAACCACTTGATTTTTGTGTAAGGCTTGATTTACGCGTAAAATGCCATTTAACGGCCTGTAGAAGCCTGAACGCGTAGTTGACGGTGTTATAAGGCTATCGCGCAATGGGAAATGCCTTGGGACGTCGTAGTCCATTGAGAGCGAAAGGATTAGGACAATGGTAACCTGCGCAGGCACGTGGAACCACGTGATTTAAGTGTAAGGCCCTTACTAGGCTTCAAAAGGCCAATTACAGCCTTTCCAGGCCTATAAGCGTAGTTGACTTTGTTAGAAAGCCACTTGATTTACGTGTAAGGCCTTTATTAGGCATCAAAAGGCCATATTACAGTGTTTAGAGGCCTGTGCGCGTACTTGACTGCGTTTTAAAGACATGACGCAATTGAAAGCGATTTGAGACGACGTAATCCATTGCGAGTGGAAGAATTAGACCAATGGTAGCCTGCGCAGGCACGTTGAACCGCGTGATTTACGTGTAAGGCTTTTATTAGGCATCAAAAGGCCATATTACAGTGTTTAGAAGCCTGTGTCCGTAGTTGACTGTGTTTTAAAGACATGACGCAATGCAAAACGATTTGGGAAGTGATAGTCCATTGAGAGTGGAAGGATTAGGCCAATGGCAACCTGCGCAGGCACGAGGAACCACGAACCATGGCCATATTACAACGTTTAGAGGCCTGTGCGAGTAGTTGACTGTGTTTTAAAGGCATGGCGTAATGGAAAATGACTTGGTGCGTCGTAGTCTATTGAGAGTGGAAGGATTAGACCAATGGTAACCTACGCAGGCACGTGGAACCACATGATTTACGTACAAGGCTTTTATTAAGCATCAAAAGGCCATTTTACAGTCTTTACAGACCTGTGCGCGAAGTTGACTGTGTTTTAATGAAATGACGCGATGGAAAACGATTTGGGAAGTCGTAGTCCAATGAGAGTGCAAGGATTAGCTCAATGATAACCTGCGCAGGCACGAGAAACCACTTGATTTACGTGTAACGCCTTCATTAGGCATCAAAAGCCATATTACAGTGTTTAGAGGTCTGTAAGCGTAGTTGACGGTATTATAAAGCCGTGGCGCAATGGAAAACGACTTGGGAAGTCGTAGTCCATTGACAGTGAAAGGATTAGACCAATGGTAAATAACGCAGGCACGTGAAAACACGTGATTTACGTGTAAGGCTCTTTTTAGGCATCAAAATGCCATATTACGGTCTTTAGAGGCTTGTGCGCGTAGTTCACTGTGTTTTAAAGACATGGCGCAATGGAAAACGATTTGGGACGTCGTAATCCATTGATAGTTGAAGGACTAGACCAATGGTAAGCCTCGCAGGCACGTGGAACCACGTGATTTACGTGTAAGGCTCTTTTTAGGCATCAAAATGCCATATTACGGCTTTTAGAGACCTGTGCGCGTAGTTCACTGTGTTTTAAAGACATGGCGCAATGGAAAACGATTTGGGACGTCGTAGTCTATAGAGAGTGGCAAGGTTAGACAAATGGTAACCTGTGCAGTTACGTGAAACCACGTGATTCACGTGTAAGGCCTTTATTAGGTGTCAAAAGGCATATTACGGCCTTCAGAGGCCTGTAAGAGTAGTTGACGGTGTCATTAAGCCTAGGCGCAATGGAAAACGACTTGGGAAGTCGTAGTCCATTGAGAGTGGAGGGATTAGACCAATGGTAAATAGCGCAGGCACGTGGAACCACGTGCTTTACGTGTAAGGCCTTCATTAGGCATCAAAAGCCATATTACAATGTTTAGAGGTCTGTACGCGTAGTTGACGGTATTATAAAGCCATGGCGCAATGGAAAACGACTTGGGAAGTCGTAGTCCATTGACAGTGAAAGGATTAGACCAATGGTAAATAACGCAGGCACGTGAAACCACGTGATTTACGTGTAAGGCTCTTTTTAGGCATCAAAATGCCATATTACGGTCTTTAGAGGCTTGTGCGCGTAGTTCACTGTGTTTTAAAGACATGGCGCAATGGAAAACGATTTGGGACGTCGTAGTCTATAGAGAGTGGCAAGGTTAGACCAATGGTAACCTGCGCAGGCACGTGAAACCACGTGATTTACGTGTAAGGCATTTATTAGGTTTCAAAAGGCATATTACGCCTTCAGAGGCCTGTAAGAGTAGTTCACGGTGTTATTAAGCCTAGGCGCAATGGAAAACGACTTGGGAAGTCGTAGTCCATTGAGAGTGGAAGGATTAGACCAATGGTAAATAGCGCAGGCACGTGGAACCACGTGATTTAAGTGTAAGGCTTTTACTAGGCATCAAAACACCATACTACAGTCTTTAGAGGCCTGCACACGTAGTTGACGTTGTTATAAAGCTATGGCGCAATGGAAAACGACTTGGGAACTCGTAGTCCATTAAGAGTGAAAGGATTAGTCCAATGGTAAACAGCGCAGGCACGTGGAACCTGTAATTTACGTGTAAGGCCTTTACTAGGCATCAAAAGGCCATATTACAGCGTTTAGAGGCCAGTGACCGTAGTTGACTGCGTTTTAGAGTCATGACGGAAGGGAAAACGATTTGGGACGTCGTAATCCATTGATAGTTGAAGGACTAGACCAACGGTAAGCCTTGCAGGCACGTGGAACCACGTGATTTACGTGTAAGTCTCTTTTTAGGCATCAAAATGCCATATTACGGCTTTTAGAGGCCTGTGCGCGTAGTTCACTGTGTTTTAAAGACATGGCGCAATGGAAAACGATTTGGGACGTCGTAGTCTATAGAGAGTGGCAAGGTTAGACAAATGGTAACCTGCGCAGTTACGTGAAACCACGTGATTCACGTGTAAGGTCTTTATTATGTGTCAAAAGGCATATTACGGCCTTCAGAGGCCTGTAAGAGTAGTTGACGGTGTTATTAAGCCTAGGCGCAATGGAAAACGACTTGGGAAGTCGTAGTCCATTGAGAGTGGAGGGATTAGACCAATGGTAAATAGCGCAGGCACGTGGAACCACGTGCTTTACGTGTAAGGCCTTCATTAGGCATCAAAAGCCATATTACAGTGTTTAGAGGTCTGTAAGCGTAGTTGACGGTATTATAAAGCCGTGGCGCAATGGAAAACGACTTGGGAAGTCGTAGTCCATTGACAGTGAAAGGATTAGACCAATGGTAAATAACGCAGGCACGTGAAAACACGTGATTTACGTGTAAGGCTCTTTTTAGGCATCAAAATGCCATATTACGGTCTTTAGAGGCTTGTGCGCGTAGTTCACTGTGTTTTAAAGACATGGCGCAATGGAAAACGATTTGGGACGTCGTAATCCATTGATAGTTGAAGGACTAGACCAATGGTAAGCCTCGCAGGCACGTGGAACCACGTGATTTACGTGTAAGGCTCTTTTTAGGCATCAAAATGCCATATTACGGCTTTTAGAGGCCTGTGCGCGTAGTTCACTGTGTTTTAAAGACATGGCGCAATGGAAAACGATTTGGGACGTCGTAGTCTATAGAGAGTGGCAAGGTTAGACAAATGGTAACCTGCGCAGTTACGTGAAACCACGTGATTCACGTGTAAGGCCTTTATTAGGTGTCAAAAGGCATATTACGGCCTTCAGAGGCCTGTAAGAGTAGTTGACGGTGTCATTAAGCCTAGGCGCAATGGAAAACGACTTGGGAAGTCGTAGTCCATTGAGAGTGGAGGGATTAGACCAATGGTAAATAGCGCAGGCACGTGGAACCACGTGCTTTACGTGTAAGGCCTTCATTAGGCATCAAAAGCCATATTACAATGTTTAGAGGTCTGTACGCGTAGTTGACGGTATTATAAAGCCATGGCGCAATGGAAAACGACTTGGGAAGTCGTAGTCCATTGACAGTGAAAGGATTAGACCAATGGTAAATAACGCAGGCACGTGAAACCACGTGATTTACGTGTAAGGCTCTTTTTAGGCATCAAAATGCCATATTACGGTCTTTAGAGGCTTGTGCGCGTAGTTCACTGTGTTTTAAAGACATGGCGCAATGGAAAACGATTTGGGACGTCGTAGTCCATTGACAGTGAAAGGATTAGACCAATGGTAAATAGCGCAGGTACGTGGAACCACGTGTTTTACGTGTAAGGCCTTCATTAGGCATCAAAAGGCCATATTACAGCGTTTAGAGGCCTGTAAGCGTAGTTGACTGTGTTTTAAAGACAAGACGCAATGGAAAACGATTTGGGAAACCGTAGTCCATTAAGAGTGAAAGGATTAGACCAATGGTAACCAGCGCAAGCACGTGGAAACACGTGATTTAAGTGTAAGGCTTTTACTAGGCATCAAAACACCATACTACAGTCTTTAGAGGCCTGTACACGTAGTTGACGTTCTTATAAAGCTATGTCGCAATGAAAAACGACTTGGGACGTCGTAGTCCATTGACAGTGAAAGGATTAGACCAATGGTAAATAGTGCAGGTACGTGGAACCACGTGTTTTACGTGTAAGGCCTTCATTAGGCATCAAAAGGCCATATTACAGCGTTTAGAGGCCTGTAAGCGTAGTTGACTGTGTTTTAAAGACAAGACGCAATGGAAAACGATTTGAGAAGTCGTAGTCCATTGAGAGAGCAAGGATAAGCTCAATGGTAACCTGCGCAGGCACGAGAAACTACTTGATTTACGTGTAAGGCTTGATTTACGCGTAAAAAGGCCATTTAACGGCCTGTAGAAGCCTGAACGCGTAGTTGACGGTGTTATAAGGCTATCGCGCAATGGGAAATGCCTTGGGACGTCGTAGTCCATTGAGAGCGGAAGGATTAGGACAATGGTAACCTGCGCAGGCACGTGGAACCACGTGATTTAAGTGTAAGGCCCTTACTAGGCGTCAAAAGGCCAATTACAGCCTTTCCAGACCTATAAGCGTAGTTGACTTTGTTAGAAAGCCACTTGATTTACGTGTAAGGCCTTTATTAGGCATCAAAAGGCCATATTACAGTGTTTAGAGGCCTGTGCGCGTACTTGACTGCGTTTTAAAGACATGACGCAATGGAAAGCGATTTGAGACGACGTAATCCATTGCGAGTGGAAGAATTAGACCAATGGTAGCCTGCGCAGGCACGTTGAACCACGTGATTTACGTGTAAGGCTTTTATTAGGCATCAAAAGGCCATATTACAGTGTTTAGAGGTCTGTAAGCGTAGTAGACGGTATTATAAAGCCATGGGGCAATGGAAAACGACTTGGGAAGTCGTAGTCCATTGACAGTGAAAGGATTAGACCAATGGTAAATAACGCAGGCACGTGAAACCACGTGATTTACGTGTAAGGCTCTTTTTAGGCATCAAAATGCCATATTACGGTCTTTAGAGGCTTGTGCGCGTAGTTCACTGTGTTTTAAAGACATGGCGCAATGGAAAACGATTTGGGACGTCGTAGTCTATAGAGAGTGGCAAGGTTAGACCAATGGTAACCTGCGCAGGCACGTGAAACCACGTGATTTACGTGTAAGGCATTTATTAGGTTTCAAAAGGCATATTACGCCTTCAGAGGCCTGTAAGAGTAGTTCACGGTGTTATTAAGCCTAGGCGCAATGGAAAACGACTTGGGAAGTCGTAGTCCATTGAGAGTGGAAGGATTAGACCAATGGTAAACAGCGCAGGCACTTGGAACCACGTGTTTTACGTGTAAGGCCATTATTAGGCATCAAAAGGCCATATTACAGTGTTAAGAGGGCTGTGCGCGTAGTTGACTGTGTTTTAAAGACATGACGCAGTGGAAAACGATTTGGGACGTCGTAGTCCATTAAGAGTGAAAGGATTAGACCAATGGTAAATAGCGCAGGCACGTGGAAACACGTGATTTAAGTGTAAGGCTTTTACTAGGCATCAAAACACCATACTACAGTCTTTAGAGGCCTGTACACGTAGTTGACGTTGTTATAAAGCTATGTCGCAATGAAAAATGACTTGGGACGTCGTAGTCTATTAAGAGTGGAAGGGTTAGAACAATGGTAAATAGCGGAGGCACGTGGAACCTGTGATTTACGTGTAAGGCCTTTATTAGGCATCAAAAGGCCATATTACAGCGTTTAGAGGCCTGTGGCTGTAGTTGACTGCGTTTTAGAGTCATGACGCAATGGAAAACGATTTGGAACGTCGTAATCCATTGAGAGTTGAAGGACTAGACCAATGGTAAGCCTCGCAGGCACGTGGAACCACGTGATTTACGTGTAAGGATCTTTTTAGGCATCAAAATGCCATATTACGGCTTTTAGAGGCCTGTGACCGTAGTTAACTGTGTTTTAAAGACATGGCGCAATGGAAAACGATTTGGGACGTCGTAGTCTATAGAGAGTGGCAAGGTTAGACCAATGGTAACATGTGCAGGCACGTGAAACCACGTGATTTACGTGTAAGGCCTTTATTAGGTGTCAAAAAGCATATTACGGCCTTCAGAGGCCTGTAAGAGTAGTTGACGGTGTTATTAAGCCTAGGCACAATGGAAAACGACTTGGTACGTCGTAGACTATTGATGGTGGAAGGATTAGACCAATGGTAACCAGCGCAAGCACGTGGAAACACGTGATTTAAGTGTAAGGCTTTTACTAGGCATCAAAACACCATACTACAGTCTTTAGAGGCCTGTACACGTAGTTGACGTTCTTATAAAGCTATGTCGCAATGAAAAACGACTTGGGACGTCGTAGTCCATTGACAGTGAAAGGATTAGACCAATGGTAAATAGTGCAGGTACGTGGAACCACGTGTTTTACGTGTAAGGCCTTCATTAGGCATCAAAAGGCCATATTACAGCGTTTAGAGGCCTGTAAGCGTAGTTGACTGTGTTTTAAAGACAAGACGCAATGGAAAACGATTTGAGAAGTCGTAGTCCATTGAGAGAGCAAGGATAAGCTCAATGGTAACCTGCGCAGGCACGAGAAACTACTTGATTTACGTGTAAGGCTTGATTTACGCGTAAAAAGGCCATTTAACGGCCTGTAGAAGCCTGAACGCGTAGTTGACGGTGTTATAAGGCTATCGCGCAATGGGAAATGCCTTGGGACGTCGTAGTCCATTGAGAGCGGAAGGATTAGGACAATGGTAACCTGCGCAGGCACGTGGAACCACGTGATTTAAGTGTAAGGCCCTTACTAGGCGTCAAAAGGCCAATTACAGCCTTTCCAGACCTATAAGCGTAGTTGACTTTGTTAGAAAGCCACTTGATTTACGTGTAAGGCCTTTATTAGGCATCAAAAGGCCATATTACAGTGTTTAGAGGCCTGTGCGCGTACTTGACTGCGTTTTAAAGACATGACGCAATGGAAAGCGATTTGAGACGACGTAATCCATTGCGAGTGGAAGAATTAGACCAATGGTAGCCTGCGCAGGCACGTTGAACCACGTGATTTACGTGTAAGGCTTTTATTAGGCATCAAAAGGCCATATTACAGTGTTTAGAGGTCTGTAAGCGTAGTAGACGGTATTATAAAGCCATGGGGCAATGGAAAACGACTTGGGAAGTCGTAGTCCATTGACAGTGAAAGGATTAGACCAATGGTAAATAACGCAGGCACGTGAAACCACGTGATTTACGTGTAAGGCTCTTTTTAGGCATCAAAATGCCATATTACGGTCTTTAGAGGCTTGTGCGCGTAGTTCACTGTGTTTTAAAGACATGGCGCAATGGAAAACGATTTGGGACGTCGTAGTCTATAGAGAGTGGCAAGGTTAGACCAATGGTAACCTGCGCAGGCACGTGAAACCACGTGATTTACGTGTAAGGCATTTATTAGGTTTCAAAAGGCATATTACGCCTTCAGAGGCCTGTAAGAGTAGTTCACGGTGTTATTAAGCCTAGGCGCAATGGAAAACGACTTGGGAAGTCGTAGTCCATTGAGAGTGGAAGGATTAGACCAATGGTAAACAGCGCAGGCACTTGGAACCACGTGTTTTACGTGTAAGGCCATTATTAGGCATCAAAAGGCCATATTACAGTGTTAAGAGGGCTGTGCGCGTAGTTGACTGTGTTTTAAAGACATGACGCAGTGGAAAACGATTTGGGACGTCGTAGTCCATTAAGAGTGAAAGGATTAGACCAATGGTAAATAGCGCAGGCACGTGGAAACACGTGATTTAAGTGTAAGGCTTTTACTAGGCATCAAAACACCATACTACAGTCTTTAGAGGCCTGTACACGTAGTTGACGTTGTTATAAAGCTATGTCGCAATGAAAAATGACTTGGGACGTCGTAGTCTATTAAGAGTGGAAGGGTTAGAACAATGGTAAATAGCGGAGGCACGTGGAACCTGTGATTTACGTGTAAGGCCTTTATTAGGCATCAAAAGGCCATATTACAGCGTTTAGAGGCCTGTGGCTGTAGTTGACTGCGTTTTAGAGTCATGACGCAATGGAAAACGATTTGGAACGTCGTAATCCATTGAGAGTTGAAGGACTAGACCAATGGTAAGCCTCGCAGGCACGTGGAACCACGTGATTTACGTGTAAGGATCTTTTTAGGCATCAAAATGCCATATTACGGCTTTTAGAGGCCTGTGACCGTAGTTAACTGTGTTTTAAAGACATGGCGCAATGGAAAACGATTTGGGACGTCGTAGTCTATAGAGAGTGGCAAGGTTAGACCAATGGTAACATGTGCAGGCACGTGAAACCACGTGATTTACGTGTAAGGCCTTTATTAGGTGTCAAAAAGCATATTACGGCCTTCAGAGGCCTGTAAGAGTAGTTGACGGTGTTATTAAGCCTAGGCACAATGGAAAACGACTTGGTACGTCGTAGACTATTGATGGTGGAAGGATTAGACCAATGGTAACCAGCGCAAGCACGTGGAACCACGTGATTTAAGTGAAAGGCCCTTATTGGGCATCAAAAGGCCATATTACAGTGTTTAGAGGCCTGTAAGCGTAGTTGACTGTGTTTTAAAGACATGACGCAGTGGAAAACGATTTGGGACGTCGTAGTCCATTGACAGTGAAAGGATTAGACCAATGGTAAATAGCGCAGGTACGTGGAACCACGTGTTTTACGTGTAAGGCCTTCATTAGGCATCAAAAGGCCATATTACAGCGTTTAGAGGCCTGTAAGCGTAGTTGACTGTGTTTTAAAGACAAGACGCAATGGAAAACGATTTGGGAAGTCGTAGTCCATTGAGAGAGCAAGGATTAGCTCAATGGTAACCTGCGCAGGCACGAGAAACCACTTGATTTTTGTGTAAGGCTTGATTTACGCGTAAAAAGGCCATTTAACGGCCTGTAGAAGCCTGAACGCGTAGTTGACGGTGTTATAAGGCTATCGCGCAATGGGAAATGCCTTGGGACGTCGTAGTCCATTGAGAGCGAAAGGATTAGGACAATGGTAACCTGCGCAGGCACGTGGAACCACGTGATTTAAGTGTAAGGCCCTTACTAGGCTTCAAAAGGCCAATTACAGCCTTTACAGGCCTATAAGCGTAGTTGACTTTGTTAGAAAGCCACTTGATTTACGTGTAAGGCCTTTATTAGGCATCAAAAGGCCATATTACAGTGTTTAGAGGCCTGTGCGCGTACTTGACTGCGTTTTAAAGACATGACGCAATTGAAAGCGATTTGAGACGACGTAATCCATTGCGAGTGGAAGAATTAGACCAATGGTAGCCTGCGCAGGCACGTTGAACCGCGTGATTTACGTGTAAGGCTTTTATTAGGCATCAAAAGGCCATATTACAGTGTTTAGAAGCCTGTGTCCGTAGTTGACTGTGTTTTAAAGACATGACGCAATGCAAAACGATTTGGGAAGTGGTAGTCCATTGAGAGTGGAAGGATTAGGCCAATGGCAACCTGCGCAGGCACGAGGAACCACGAACCATGGCCATATTACAACGTTTAGAGGCCTGTGCGAGTAGTTGACTGTGTTTTAAAGGCATGGCGTAATGGAAAATGACTTGGTGCGTCGTAGTCTATTGAGAGTGGAAGGATTAGACCAATGGTAACCTACGCAGGCACGTGGAACCACATGATTTACGTACAAGGCTTTTATTAAGCATCAAAAGGCCATTTTACAGTCTTTACAGGCCTGTGCGCGAAGTTGACTGTGTTTTAATGAAATGACGCGATGGAAAACGATTTGGGAAGTCGTAGTCCAATGAGAGTGCAAGGATTAGCTCAATGATAACCTGCGCAGGCACGAGAAACCACTTGATTTACGTGTAACGCCTTTATTAGGCATCAAAAGGCCATATTACAGCGTTTAGAGGCCTGTGCGCGTAGTTGACTGCGTTTTAAAGACATGACGCAATGGAAAACGATTTGAGACGTCGTAATCCATTGCGAGTGGAAGAATTAGACCAATGGTAGCCTGGGCAGGCACGTGGAACCATGTGATTTACGTGTAAGGCTTTTATTAGGCATCAAAAGGCCATATTACAGTGTTTAGAGGCCTGTGCGCGTGGTTGACTGCGTTTTAAAGACATGACGCAATGGAAAACGCCTTGGGACGTCGTAGTCCATTGAGAGCGGAAGGATTAGACCAATTGTAACCCTCGCAGGCACGTGGAACCACGTGATTTAAGTGTAACACCCTTACTAGGTGTCAAAAGGCCATATTGCAGCGTTTAGAGGCCTGTGACCGTAGTTGACGGTGCTATAAGGCTATCGCGCAATAGGAAACGCCTTGAGACATCGTAGTCCATTGAGAGCGGAAGGATTAGACCAATGGTAACACTCGCAGGCACGTGGAACTACGTGATTCATGTGTAAGGCCTTTATTTGGCGCCAAGAGGCCATATTACAGCCTTTAGAGGCCTGTTAGCGTAGTTGACGGTGTTAAAAAGCCATGGCGCAGTAGAAAACGTCTTGGGAAGTCGTAGTCCGTTAAGAGTGGAAGGATAAGACCAATGGTAAACAGCGCAGGCACGTGGAACCACGTGTGTTACGTGTAAGGCCTTTATTAGGCATCAAAAGTCCATATTACAGCGTTTAGAGGCCTGTGACCGTCGTTGACTGCGTTTTAAAGACATGACGCAATGCAAAACGATTTGGGAAGTCGTAGTCCATTGAGAGTGGAAGGATTAGGCCAATGGTAACCTGCGCAGGCACGTGGAACCACGTGATATAAGTGTAAGGCCTTTATTAGGCATCAAAAGGCCATATTACAGTGTTTAGAGGCCTGTGCGCGTAGTTGACGGTGTTATAAAGCCATGGCGCAATAGAAAACGTCTTGGGAAGTCGTAGTCCTTTAAGAGTGGAAGGATAAGACCAATAGTAAACAGCGCAGGCACGTGGAACCACGTGTGTTACGTGTAAGGCCTTTATTAGGCATCAAAAGTCCATATTACAGCGTTTAGAGGCCTGTGACCGTCGTTGACTGCGTTTTAAAGACATGACGCAATGGAAAACAACTTGGGAAGTCGTAGTCCATTGAGAGCGGAAGGATTAGACAAATGGTAACCCTCGCAGGCACGTGGAACCACGTGATTTAAGTGTGAGGCTTTTACAAGGCATCAAAACACCATATTACAGTCTTTAGAGGCCTGTACACGTAGTTGACGTTGTTATAAAGCCATAGCGCAATGGAAAACGACTTGGGACGTCGTAGTCTATTAAGAATAGAAGGATTAGAGCAATGGTAACCTGCGCAGGCACGTGGAACCTGTGATTTACGTGTAAGGCCTTTACTAAGCATCAAAAGGCCATATTACAGCGTTTAGAGGCCTGTGACCGTAGTTGATCGCGTTTTAGAGTCATGACGCAATGGAAAACGATTTGGGACGTCGTAATCCATTGAGAGTTGAAGGACTAGACCAATGGTAAGCCTCGCAGGCACGTGGAACCACGTGATTTACGTGTAAGGCTCTTTTTAGGCATCAAAATGCCATATTACGGCTTTTAGAGGCCTGTGCGCGTAGTTCACTGTGTTTTAAAGACATGGCGCAATGGAAAACGATTTGGGACGTCGTAGTCTATAGAGAGTGGCAAGGTTAGACAAATGGTAACCTGCGCAGGCATGTGAAACCACGTGATTTACGTGTAAGGCCTTTATTAGGTGTCAAAAGGCATATTACGGCCTTCAGAGGCCTGTAAGAGTAGTTGACGGTGTTATTAAGCCTAGGCGCAATGGAAAACGACTTGGGAAGTCGTAGTCCATTGAGAGTGGAGGGATTAGACCAATGGTAAACAGCGCAGGCACGTGGAACCACGTGCTTTACGTGTAAGGCCTTTATTAAGCATCAAAAAGCCATATTACAGTGTTTAGAGGTCTGTAAGCGTAGTTGACGCTATTATAAAGCCATGGCGCAATGGAAAACGACTTGGGAAGTCGTAGTCCATTGACAGTGAAAGGATTAGACCAATGGTAAATACCGCAGGCACGTGAAACCACGTGATTTACGCGTAAGGCTCTTTTTAGGCATCAAAATGCCATATTACGGTCTTTAGAGGCCTGTGCGCGTAGTTCACTGTGTTTTAAAGACATGGCGCAATGGAAAACGATTTGGGACGTCGTAGTTTATAGAGAGTGGCAAGGTTAGACCAATGGTAACCTGCGCAGGCACGTGAAACCACGTGATTTACGTGTAAGGCCTTTATTAGGTGTCAAAAGGCATATTACGGCCTTCAGAGGCCTGTAAGAGTAGTTCACGGTGTTATTAAGCCTAGGCGCAATGGAAAACGACTTGGCAAGTCGTAGTCCATTGAGAGTGGCAGTATTAGACCAATGGTAAACAGTGCAGGCACTTGGAACCACGTGTTTTACGTGTAAGGCCATTATTAGGCATCAAAAGGCCATATTACAGTGTTTAGAGGCCTGTGACCGTCGTTGACTGCGTTTTAAAGACATGACGCAATGGAAAACAACTTGGGAAGTCGTAGTCCATTGAGAGCGGAAGGATTAGACCAATGGTAACACTCGCAGGCACGTGGAACTACGTGATTCATGTGTAAGGCCTTTATTTGGCGCCAAGAGGCCATATTACAGCCTTTAGAGGCCTGTTAGCGTAGTTGACGGTGTTATAAAGCCATGGCGCAATAGAAAACGTCTTGGGAAGTCGTAGTCCTTTAAGAGTGGAAGGATAAGACCAATAGTAAACAGCGCAGGCACGTGGAACCACGTGTGTTACGTGTAAGGCCTTTATTAGGCATCAAAAGTCCATATTACAGCGTTTAGAGGCCTGTGACTGTCGTTGACTGCGTTTTAAAGACATGACGCAATGGAAAACAACTTGGGAAGTCGTAGTCCATTGAGAGCGGAAGGATTAGACAAATGTTAACCCTCGCAGGCACGTGGAACCACGTGATTTAAGTGTGAGGCTTTTACAAGGCATCAAAACACCATATTACAGTCTTTAGAGGCCTGTACACGTTGTTGACGTTGTTATAAAGCCATAGCGCAAAGGAAAACGACTTGGGACGTCGTAGTCTATTAAGAATAGAAGGATTAGAGCAATGGTAACCTGCGCAGGCACGTGGAATCACGTGATTTAAGTGTAAGTCCCTTACTAGGTGTCAAAAGGCCATATTACGGCCTTTAGAGGCCTAGAAGCGTAGTTGACGGTGTTATAAAGCCATGGCGCAATGGAAAACGACTTGGGAAGTCGTAGTCCATTTAGAGTGAAAGGATTAGTCCAATGGTAAACAGCGCAGGCACGTGGAACCTGTGATTTACGTGTAAGGCGTTTACTAGGCATCAAAAGGCCATATTACAGCGTTTAGAGGCCTGTGACCGTAGTTGATCGCGTTTTAGAGTCATGACGCAATGGAAAACGATTTGGGACGTCGTAATCCATTGAGAGTTGAAGGACTAGACCAATGGTAAGCCTCGCAAGCACGTGGAACCACGTGATTTACGTGTAAGGCTTTTTTTAGGCATCAAAATGCCATATTACGGCTTTTAGAGGCCTGTGCGCGTAGTTCACTGTGTTTTAAAGACATGGCGCAATGGAAAACGATTTGGGACGTCGTAGTCTATAGAGAGTGGCAAGGTTAGACAAATGGTAACCTGCGCAGGCATGTGAAACTACGTGATTTACGTGTAAGGCCTTTATTAGGTGTCAAAAGGCATATTACGGCCTTCAGAGGCCTGTAAGAGTAGTTGACGGTGTTATTAAGCCTAGGCGCAATGGAAAACGACTTGGGAAGTCGTAGTCCATTGAGAGTGGAGGGATTAGACCAATGGTAAACAGCGCAGGCACGTGGAACCACGTGCTTTACGTGTAAGGCCTTTATTAAGCATCAAAAAGCCATATTACAGTGTTTAGAGGTCTGTAAGCGTAGTTGACGGTATTATAAAGCCATGGCGCAATGGAAAACGACTTGGGAAGTCGTAGTCCATTGACAGTGAAAGGATTAGACCAATGGTAAATACCGCAGGCACGTGAAACCACGTGATTTACGTGTAAGGCTCTTTTTAGGCATCAAAATGCCATATTACGGTCTTTAGAGGCCTGTGCGCGTAGTTCACTGTGTTTTAAAGACATGGCGCAATGGAAAACGATTTGGGACGTCGTAGTCTATAGAGAGTGGCAAGGTTAGACCAATGGTAACCTGCGCAGGCACGTGAAACCACGTGATTTACGTGTAAGGCCTTTATTAGGTGTCAAAAGGCATATTACGGCCTTCAGAGGCCTGTAAGAGTAGTTCACGGTGTTATTAAGCCTAGGCGCAATGGAAAACGACTTGGGAAGTCGTAGTCCATTGAGAGTGGAAGTATTAGATCAATGGTAAACAGTGCAGGCACTTGGAACCACGTGTTTTACGTGTAAGGCCATTATTAGGCATCAAAAGGCCATATTACAGTGTTAAGAGGTCTGTGCGCGTAGTTGACTGTGTTTTAAAGACATGACGCAGTGGAAAACGATTTGGGACGTCGTAGTCCATTAAGAGTGAAAGGATTAGACCAATGGTAAATAGCGCAGGCACGTGGAACCACGTGATTTACGTGAAAGGCCTTTATTAGGCATCAAAAGGCCATATTACAGCGTTTAGAGGCCTGTGACCGTAGTTGACTGCGTTTTAGAGTCATGACGCAATGGAAAACGATTTGGGACGTCGTAGTCTATAGAGAGTGGCAAGGTTAGACAAATGGTAAATAGAGCACGCACGTGGAACCACGTGATTTAAGTGTAAGGCTTTTACTAGGCATCAAAACACCATACTACAGTCTTTAGAGGCCTCTACACGTAATTGACGTTGTTATAAAGCTATGTTGCAATGAAAAACGACTTGGGACGTCGTAGTCTATTAAAGGTGGAAGGATTAGAACAATGGTAAACAGCGGAGGCACGTGGAACCTGTGATTTACGTGAAAGGCCTTTATTAGGCATCAAAAGGCCATATTACAGCGTTTAGAGGCCTGCAAGCGTAGTTGACTGTGTTTTAAAGACATGGCGCAATGGAAAACGACTTGGGAAGTCGTAGTCCATTAAGAGTGAAAGGATTAGTCCAATGGTAAACAACGCAGGCACGTGGAACCACGTGATTTACGTGTAAGGATCTTTTTATGCATCAAAATGCCATATTACGGCTTTTAGAGGCCTGTGCGCGTAGTTCACTGTGTTTTAAAGACATGGCGCAATGGAAAACGATTTGGGACGTCGTAGTCTATAGAGAGTGGGAAGATTAGACAAATGGTAACCTGCGCAGGCACGTGAAACCACGTGATTTACGTGTAAGGCCTTTATTAGGTGTCAAAAGGCATATTACGGCATTCAGAGGCCTGTAAGAGTAGTTGACGGTGTTATTAAGCCTAGGCGCAATGGAAAACGACTTGGGAAGTCGTAGTCCATTGAGAGTTGAGGGATTAGACCAATGGTAAACAGCGCAGGCACGTGGAACCACGTGCTTTACGTGTCAGGCCTTTATTAGGCGTCAAAAAGCCATAATACAGTGTTTAGAGGTCTGTGCGCGTAGTTGACTGCGTTTTAAAGACATGACGCAATGGAAAACGATTTGAGACGTCGTAATCCATTGCGAGTAGAAGAATTAGACCAATGGTAGCCTGCGCGGCACGTGAAACCATGTGATTTACGTGTAAGGCTTTTATTAGGCATCAAAAGGCCATATTACAGTGTTTAGAGGCCTGTGCGCGTGGTTGACTGCGTTTTAAAGACATGACGCAATGGAAAACGCTTTGGGACGTCGTCCATTAAGATCGGAAGGATTAGACCAATTGTAACCCTCGCAGGCACGTGGAACTACGTGATTCATGTGTAAGGCCTTTCTTTGGCGCCAAGAGGCCATATTACAGCCTTTAGAGGCCTGTTAGCGTAGTTGACGGTGTTATAAAACCATGGCGCAATAGAAAACGTCTTGGGAAGTCGTAGTCCTTTAAGAGTGGAAGGATAAGACCAATGGTAAACAGCGCAGGCACGTGGAACCACGTGTGTTACGTGTAAGGCCTTTATTAGGCATCAAAAGTCTATATTACAGCGTTTAGAGGCCTGTGACCGTCGTTGACTGCGTTTTAAAGACATGACGCAATGGAAAACAACTTGGGAAGTCGTAGTCCATTGAGAGCGGAAGGATTAGACAAATGGTAAATAGCGCAGGCACGTGGAACCACGTGATTAAAGTGTGAGGCTTTTACAAGGCATCAAAACACCATATTACAGTCTTTAGAGGCCTGTACACGTAGTTGACGTTGTTATAAAGCCATAGCGCAATGGAAAACGATTTGGGACGTCGTAATCTATTGAGAGTTGAAGGACTAGACCAATGGTAACCCTCGCAGCCACGTTGAACCACGTGATTTACTTGTAAGGCTCTTATTAGGCATCAAAATGAAATATTACGGCCTTTTGAGGCCTGTGCGCGTAGTTCACTGTTTTAAAGACATGGCGCAACGGAAAACGACTTGGAACGTCGTAGTCTAATGAGAGTTGAAGGATTAGACCAATGGTAACCTGCGCAGGCATGTGGAACTACGTGATTTTTCGTGTAAGGCCTTTATTAGGTGTCAAAAGTCATATTACGGCCTTCAGAGGCTTGTAAGAGTAGTTGACGGTGTTTTAAAGACATGACGCAGTGGAAAACGACTTGGGAGGTCGTAGTCCATTAAGAGTGAAAGGATTAGACCAATGGTAAATAGTGCAGGCACGTGGAACCACGTGATTTAAGTGTAAGGCTTTTACTAGACATCAAAACACCATACTACAGTCTTTAGAGGCCTGTACACGTAGTTGACGTTATTATAAAGCTATGTCGCAATGGAAAATGACTTGGGACGTCGTAGTCTATTAAGAGTGGAAGGATTAGAACAATGGTAAACAGCAGAGGCACGTGCAACCTGTGATTTACGTGAAAGGCTTTTATTAGGCATCAAAAGTCATATTACGGCCTTCAGAGGCTTGTAAGAGTAGTTGACGGTGTTTTAAAGACATTACGCAGTGGAAAACGACTTGAGAGGTCGTAGTCCATTAACAGTGAAAGGATTAGACCAATGGTAAATAGCGCAGGCACGTGGAACCACGTGATTTAAGTGTAAGGCTTTTACTAGGCATCAAAACACCATACTACAGTCTTTAGAGGCCTGTACACGTAGTTGACGTTGTTATAAAGCTTTGTCGCAATGCAAAACGACTTGGGACGTCGTAGTCTATTAAGAGTGGAAGGATTAGAACAATGGTAAACAGCGGAGGCACGTGGAACCTGTGATTTACGTGAAAGGCCTTTATTAGGCATCAAAAGGCCATATTACAGCGTTTAGAGGCCTTTAAGCGTAGTCGACTGTGTTTTAAAGACATGGCGCAATGGAAAACGACTTGGGAAGTCGTAGTCCATTTAGAGTGAAAGGATTAGTCCAATGGTAAACAGCGCAGGCACGTGGAACCTGTGATTTACTTGTAAGGCCTTAACTAGGCATCAAAAGGCCATATTACAGCGTTTAGAGGCCTGTGGCCGTAGTTGACTGCGTTTTAGAGTCATGACGCAATGGAAAACGATTTGGGACGTCGTAATCCATTGAGAGTTGAAAGACTAGACCAATGGTAAGCCTCCCAGGCACGTGGAACCACGTGATTTACGTGTAAGGCTCTTTTTAGGCATCAAAATGCCATATTACGGCTTTTAGAGGCCTGTGCGCGTAGTTCACTGTGTTTTAAAGACATGGCGCAATGGAAAACGATTTGGGACGTCGTAGTCAATATTGAGTGGCAAGGTCAGACAAATGGTAACCTGCGCAGACACGTGAAACCACGTGATTTACGTGTAAGGCCTTTATTAGGTGTCAAAAGGCATATTACGGCCTTCGGAGGCCTGTAAGAGTAGTTGACGGTGTTATTAAGCCTAGGCGCAATGGAAAACGACTTGGGAAGTCGTAGTCCATTGAGAGTGAAAGGATTAGACCAATGGTAAATAGCGCAGGCACGTGAAACCACGTGATTTACGTGTAAGGCTTTTATTAAGTGTCAAAAAGCCATATTACAGTGTTTAGAGTTCTGTAAGCGTAGTTGACGGTATTATAAAGCCATGGCGCAATGGAAAACGACTTGGGAAGTCGTAGTCCATTGACAGTGAAAGGATTAGACCAATGGTAAATAGCGCAGGCACGTGAAACCACGTGATTTACGTGTAAGGCTTTTATTAGGTGTCAAAAGGCATATTACGGCCTTCAGAAGCCTGTAAGAGTAGTTGACGGTGTTATTAGGCCTAGGCGCAATGGAAAACGACTTGCTACGTCGTAGTCTATTGACAGTGAAAGGATTAGACCAATGGTAAATAGCGCAGGCACGTGAAACCACGTGATTTACGTGTAAGGCTTTTATTAAGTGTCAAAAGGCATATTACGGCCTTCAGAAGCCTGTAAGAGTAGTTGACGGTGTTATTAGGCCTAGGCGCAATGGAAAACGACTTGCTACGTCGTAGTCTATTGATGGTGGATGGATTAGACCAATGGTAACCAGCGCAGGCACGTTGAACCACGTGATATTTCTTAAGGCCTTTATTAGGCCTAAAAAGGCCATTTAACGGCCTTTAGAAGCCTGAACGCGTAGTTGACGGTGTTATAAGGCTATCGCGCAATGGGAAATGCCTTGGGACGTCGTAGTCCATTGAGAGCGGAAGGATTAGAACAATGGTAACCTGCGCAGGCACGTGGAACCACGTGATATAAGTGTAAGGCCTTTATTAGGCATCAAAAGGCCATATTACAGTGATTAGAGGCCTGTGCGCGTAGTTGACTGCGTTTTAAAGACATGACGCAATGGAAAACGATTTGAGACGTCGTAATCCATTGCGAGTAGAAGAATTAGACCAATGGTAGCCTGCGCAGGCACGTGAAACCATGTTAATTACGTGTAAGGCTTTTATTAGGCATCAAAAGGCCATATTACAGTGTTTAGAGGCCTGTGCGCGTGGTTGACTGCGTTTTAAAGACATGACGCAATGGAAAACGCCTTGGGACGTCGTTCATTAAGATTGGAAGGATTAGACCAATTGTAACCCTCGCAGGCACGTGGAATCACGTGATTTAAGTGTAAGACCCTTACTAGGTGTCAAAAGGCCATATTGCAGCGTTTAGAGGCCTGTGACCGTAGTTGACGGTGCTATAAGGCTATCGCGCTATAGGAAACGCCTTGGGACGTCGTAGTCCATTGAGAGCGGAAGGATTAGACCAATGGTAACACTCGCAGGCACGTGGAACTACGTGATTCTTGTGTAAGGCCTTTATTTGGCGCCAAGAGGCCATATTACAGCCTTTAGAGGCCTGTTAGCGTAGTTGACGGTGTTATAAAGCCATGGCGCAATAGAAAACGTCTTGGGAAGTCGTAGTCCTTTAAGAGTGGAAGGATAAGACCAATGGTAAACAGCGCAGGCACGTGGAACCACGTGTGTTACGTGTAAGGCCTTTATTAGGCATCAAAAGTCCATATTACAGCGTTTAGAGGCCTGTGACCGTCGTTGACTGCGTTTTAAAGACATGACGCAATGGAAAACGCCTTGGGACGTCGTTCATTCAGATCGGAAGGATTAGACCAATTGTAACCCTCGCAGGCACGTGGAACCACGTGATTTAAGTGTAAGACCCTTACTAGGTGTCAAAAGGCCATATTGCTGCGTTTAGAGGCCTGTGACCGTAGTTGACGGTGCTATAAGGCTATCGCGCTATAGGAAACGCCTTGGGACGTCGTAGTCCATTGAGAGCGGAAGGATTAGACCAATGGTAACACTCGCAGGCACGTGGAACTACGTGATTCTTGTGTAAGGCCTTTATTTGGCGCCAAGAGGCCATATTACAGCGTTTAGAGGCCTGTTAGCGTAGTTGATGGTGTTATAAAGCCATGGCGCAATAGAAAACGTCTTGGGAAGTCGTAGTCCTTTAAGAGTGGAAGGATAAGACCAATGGTAAACAGCGCAGGCACGTGGAACCACGTGTGTTACGTGTAAGGCCTTTATTAGGCATCAAGAGTCCATATTACAGCGTTTAGAGGGCTGTGACCGTCGTTGACTGCGTTTTAAAGACATGACGCAATGGAAAACAACTTCGGAAGTCGTAGTCCATTGAGAGCGGAAGGATTAGACAAATGGTAACCCTCTCAGGCACGTGGAACCACGTGATTTAAGTGTGAGGCTTTTACAAGGCATCAAAACACCATATTACAGTCTTTAGAGGCCTGTACACGTAGTTGAGGTTGTTATAAAGCCATAGCGCAATGGAAAACGACTTGGGACGTCGTAGTCTATTAAGAATAGAAGGATTAGAACAATGGTAACCTGCGCAGGCACGTGGAATCACGTGATTTAAGTGTAAGTCCCTTACTAGGTGTCAAAAGGCCATATTACGGCCTTTAGAGGTCTAGAAGCGTAGTTGACGGTGTTATAAAGCTTTGTCGCAATGGAAAACGACTTGGGACGTCGTAGTCTATTAAGAGTGGAAGGATTAGAACAATGGTAAACAGCGGAGGCACGTGGAACCTGTGATTTACGTGAAAGGCCTTTATTAGGCATCAAAAGGCCATATTACAGCGTTTAGAGGCCTGTAAGCGTAGTCGACTGTGTTTTAAAGACATGGCGCAATGGAAAACGACTTGGGAAGTCGTAGTCCATTTAGAGTGAAAGGATTAGTCCAATGGTAAACAGCGCAGGCACGTGGAACCTGTGATTTACGTGTAAGGCCTTTACTAGGCATCAAAAGGCTATATTACAGCGTTTAGAGGCCTGTGACCGTAGTTGACTGCGTTTTAGAGTCATGACGCAATGTAAAACGATTTGGGACGTCGTAATCCATTGAGAGTTGAAAGACTAAGGCCTTTATTAAGCATCAAAAAGCCATAATACAGTGTTTAGAGGTCTGTAAGCGTAGTTGACGGTTTTATAAAGCCATGGCGCAATGGAAAACGACTTGGGAAGTCGTAGTCCATTGACAGTGAAAGGATTAGACCAATGGTAAATAGCGAAGGCACGTGAATCCACGTGATTCACGTGTAAGGCTCTTTTTAGGCATCAAAATGCCATATTACGGTCTTTAGAGGCCTGTGCGCGTAGTTCACTGTGTTTTAAAGACATGGCGCAATGGAAAACGATTTGGGACGTCGTAGTCTATAGAGAGTGGCAAGGTTAGACAAATGGTAACCTGCGCAGGCACGTGAAACCACGTGATTTACGTGTAAGGCCTTTATTAGGTGTCAAAAGGCATATTACGGCCTTCAGAGGCCTGTAAGAGTAGTTGACGGTGTTATTAAGCCTAGGCGCAATGGAAAACGACTTGGGAAGTCGTAGTCCATTGAGAGTGGAGGGATTAGACCAATGGTAAACAGCGCAGGCACGTGGAACCACGTGCTTTACGTGTAAGGCCTTTATTAAGCATCAAAAAGCCATAATACAGTGTTTAGAGGTCTGTAAGCGTAGTTGACGGTATTATAAAGCCATGGCGCAATGGAAAACGACTTGGGAAGTCGTAGTCCATTGACAGTGAAAGGATTAGACCAATGGTAAATAGCGCAGGCACGTGAAACCACGTGATTCACGTGTAAGGCTCTTTTTAGGCATCAAAATGCCATATTACGGTCTTTAGAGGCCTGTGCGCGTAGTTCACTGTGTTTTAAAGACATGGCGCAATGGAAAACGATTTGGGACGTCGTAGTCTATAGAGAGTTGCAAGGTTAGACAAATGGTAACCTGCGCAGGCACTTGGAACAACGTGTTTTACGTGTAAGGCCATTATTAGGCATCAAAAGGCCATATTACAGTGTTAAGAGGGCTTTGCGCGTAGTTGACTGTGTTTTAAAGACATGACGCAGTGGAAAACGATTTGGGACGTCGTAGTCCATTAAGAGTGAAAGGATTAGACCAATGGTAAATAGCGTAGGCACGTGGAACCACGTGATTTAAGTGTAAGGCTTTTACTAGGCATCAAAACACCATACTACAGTCTTTAGAGGCCTGTACACGTAGTTGACGTTGTTATAAAGCTATGTTGCAATGAAAAACGACTTGGGACGTCGTTGTCTATTAAAGGTGGAAGGATTAGAACAATGGTAAACAGCGGAGGCACGTGGAACCTGTGATTTACGTGAAAGGCCTTTATTAGGCATCAAAAGGCCATATTACAGCGTTTAGAGGCCTGTAAGCGTAGTTGACTGTGTTATAAAGACATGGCGCAATGGAAAACGACTTGGGAAGTCGTAGTCTATAGAGAGTGGCAAGATTAGACAAATGGTAACCTGCGCAGGCACGTGAAACCACGTGATTTACGTGTAAGACCTTTATTAGGTGTCAAAAGGCATATTACGGCCTTCAGAGGCCTGTAAGAGTAATTGACGGTGTTATTAAGCCTAGGCGCAATGGAAAACGACTTGGGAAGTCGTAGTCCATTGAGAATGGAGGGATTAGACCAATGGTAAACAGTGCAGGCACGTGGAACCACATGCTTTACGTGTCAGGCCTTTATTAGGCGTCAAAAAGCCATATTACAGTGTTTAGAGGCCTGTGCGCGTAGTTGACTGTGTTTTAAAGACATGACGCAGTGGAAAACGATTTGGGACTTCGTAGTGCGTTGAGAGTGTAAGAATTAGACCAATGGTAACATGCGCAGGCACGTGAAACCACGTGATTTACGTGTAAGGCTTTTATTAAGTGTCAAAAGGCATATTACGGCCTTCAGAGGCCTGTAAGAGTAGTTGACGGTGTTATTAGGCCTAGGCGCAATGGAAAACGACTTGCTACGTCGTAGTCTATTGATGGTGGAAGGATTAGACCAATGGTAACCAGCGCAGGCACGTTGAACCACGTGATTTAAGTGAAAGGCCCTTACTGACTGTCAAAAAGCCATTTTACAGTCTTTAGAGGTCTGTAAGCGTAGTTGACGGTGTTATAAAGCCATAGCGCAATGGAAAACGACTTGGGACGTCGTAGTCTATTAAGAATAGAAGGATTAGAGCAATGGTAACCTGCGCAGGCACGTGGAATCACGTGATTTAAGTGTAAGTCCCTTACTAGGTGTCAAAAGGCCATATTACGGCCTTTAGAGGCCTAGAAGCGTAGTTGACGGTGTTATAAAGCCATGGCGCAATGGAAAACGACTTGGGAAGTCGTAGTCCATTTAGAGTGAAAGGATTAGTCCAATGGTAAATACCGCAGGCACGTGAAACCACGTGATTTACGTGTAAGGCTCTTTTTAGGCATCAAAATGCCATATTACGGTCTTTAGAGGCCTGTGCGCGTAGTTCACTGTGTTTTAAAGACATGGCGCAATGGAAAACGATTTGGGACGTCGTAGTCTATAGAGAGTGGCAAGGTTAGACAAATGGTAACCTGCGCAGGCATGTGAAACCACGTGATTTACGTGTAAGGCCTTTATTAGGTGTCAAAAGGCATATTACGGCCTTCAGAGGCCTGTAAGAGTAGTTGACGGTGTTATTAAGCCTAGGCGCAATGGAAAACGACTTGGGAAGTCGTAGTCCATTGAGAGTGGAAGTATTAGACCAATGGTAAACAGTGCAGGCACTTGGAACCACGTGTTTTACGTGTAAGGCCATTATTAGGCATCAAAAGGCCATATTACAGTGTTAAGAGGTCTGTGCGCGTAGTTGACTGTGTTTTAAAGACATGACGCAGTGGAAAACGATTTGGGACGTCGTAGTCCATTAAGAGTGAAAGGATTAGACCAATGGTAAATAGCGCAGGCACGTAGAACCACGTGATTTACGTGAAAGGCCTTTATTAGGCATCAAAAGGCCATATTACAGCGTTTAGAGGCCTGTGACCGTAGTTGACTGCGTTTTAGAGTCATGACGCAATGGAAAACGATTTGGGACGTCGTAGTCTATAGAGAGTGGCAAGGTTAGACAAATGGTAACCTGCGCAGGCACGTGAAACCACGTGATTTACGTGTAAGGCCTTTATTAGGTGTCAAAAGGCATATTACGGCCTTCAGAGGCCTGTAAGAGTAGTTGACGGTGTTATTAGGCCTAGGCGCAATGGAAAACGACTTGGGAAGTCGTAGTCTATTGAGAGTGGATGGATTAGACCAATGGTAAACAGCGCAGGCACTTGGAACCACGTGTTTTACGTGTAAGGCCATTATTAGGCATCAAAAGGCCATATTACAGTGTTAAGAGGGCTGTGCGCGTAGTTGACTGTGTTTTAAAGACATGACGCAGTGGAAAACGATTTGGGACGTCGTATTCCATTAAGAGTGAAAGGATTAGACCAATGGTAAATAGAGCACGCACGTGGAACCACGTGATTTAAGTGTAAGGCTTTTACTAGGCATCAAAACACCATACTACAGTCTTTAGAGGCCTCTACACGTAATTGACGTTGTTATAAAGCTATGTTGCAATGAAAAACGACTTGGGACGTCGTAGTCTATTAAAGGTGGAAGGATTAGAACAATTGTAAACAGCGGAGGCACGTGGAACCTGTGATTTACGTGAAAGGTCTTTATTAGGCATCAAAAGGCCATATTACAGCGTTTAGAGGCCTGTAAGCGTAGTTGACTGTGTTTTAAAGACATGGCGCAATGGAAAACGACTTGGGAAGTCGTAGTCCATTAAGAGTGAAAGGATTAGTCCAATGGTAAACAGCGCAGGCACGTGGAACCACGTGATTTACGTGTAAGGATCTTTTTATGCATCAAATTGCCATATTACGGCTTTTAGAGGCCTGTGCGCGTAGTTCACTGTGTTTTAAAGACATGGCGCAATGGAAAACGATTTGGGACGTCGTAGTCTATAGAGAGTGGAAAGATTAGACAAATGGTAACCTGCGCAGGCACGTGAAACCACGTGATTTACGTGTAAGGCCTTTATTAGGTGTCAAAAGGCATATTACGGCATTCAGAGGCCTGTAAGAGTAGTTGACGGTGTTATTAAGCCTAGGCGCAATGGAAAACGACTTGGGAAGTCGTAGTCCATTGAGAGTTGAGGGATTAGACCAATGGTAAACAGCGCAGGCACGTGGAACCACGTGCTTTACGTGTCAGGCCTTTATTAGGCGTCAAAAAGCCATATTAAAGTGTTTAGAGGTCTGTGCGCGTAGTTGACTGCGTTTTAAAGACATGACGCAATGGAAAACGATTTGAGACGTCGTAATCCATTGCGAGTGGAAGAATTAGACCAATGGTAGCCTGCACAGGCACGTGAAACCATGTGATTTACGTGTAAGGCTTTTATTAGGCATCAAAAGGCCATATTACAGTGTTTAGAGGCCTGTGCGCGTGGTTGACTGCGTTTTAAACACATGACGCAATGGAAAACGCTTTGGGACGTCGTCCATTAAGATCGGAAGGATTAGACCAAATGTAACCCTCGCAGGCACGTGGAACTACGTGATTCATGTGTAAGGCCTTTCTTTGGCGCCAAGAGGCCATATTACAGCCTTTAGAGGCCTGTTAGCGTAGTTGACGGTGTTATAAAGCCATGGCGCAATAAAAAACGTCTTGGGAAGTCGTAGTCCTTTAAGAGTGGAAGGATAAGACCAATGGTAACCCTCGCAGCCACGTTGAACCACGTGATTTACTTGTAAGGCTCTTATTAGGCATCAAAAGTCTATATTACAGCGTTTAGAGGCCTGTGACCGTCGTTGACTGCGTTTTAAAGACATGACGCAATAGAAAACAACTTGGGAAGTCGTAGTCCATTGAGAGCGGAAGGATTAGACAAATGCTAACCCTCGCAGGTACGTGGAACCACGTGATTAAAGTGTGAGGCTTTTACAAGGCATCAAAACACCATATTACAGTCTTTAGAGGCCTGTACACGTAGTTGACGTTGTTATAAAGCCATAGCGCAATGGAAAACGATTTGGGACGTCGTAATCTATTGAGAGTTGAAGGACTAGACCAATGGTAACCCTCGCAGCCACGTTGAACCACGTGATTTACTTGTAAGGCTCTTATTAGGCATCAAAATGAAATATTACGGCCTTTTGAGGCCTGTGCGCGTAGTTCACTGTTTTAAAGACATGGCGCAACGGAAAACGACTTGGAACGTCGTAGTCTAATGAGAGTTGAAGGATTAGACCAATGGTAACCTGCGCAGGCATGTGGAACTACGTGATTTTTCGTGTAAGGCCTTTATTAGGTGTCAAAAGTCATATTACGGCCTTCAGAGGCTTGTAAGAGTAGTTGACGGTGTTTTAAAGACATGACGCAGTGGAAAACGACTTGGGAGGTCGTAGTCCATTAAGAGTGAAAGGATTAGACCAATGTTAAATAGTGCAGGCACGTGGAACCACGTGATTTAAGTGTAAGGCTTTTACTAGACATCAAAACACCATACTACAGTCTTTAGAGGCCTGTACACGTAGTTGACGTTATTATAAAGCTATGTCGCAATGGAAAACGACTTGGGACGTCGTAGTCTATTAAGAGTGGAAGGATTAGAACAATGGTAAACAGCAGAGGCACGTGGAACCTGTGATTTACGTGAAAGGCTTTTATTAGGCATCAAAAGGCATATTACGGCCTTCAGAAGCCTGTAAGAGTAGTTGACGGTGTTATTAGGCCTAGGCGCAATGGAAAACGACTTGCTACGTCGTAGTCTATTGATGGTGGATGGTTTAGACCAATGGTAACCAGCGCAGGCACGTTGAACCACGTGATATTTCTTAAGGCCTTTATTAGGCCTAAAAAGGCCATTTAACGGCCTGTAGAAGCCTGAACGCGTAGTTGACGGTGTTATAAGGCTATCGCGCAATGGGAAATGCCTTGGGACGTCGTAGTCCATTGAGAGCGGAAGGATTAGAACAATGGTAACCTGCGCAGGCAGGTGGAACCCCGTGATATAAGTGTAAGGCCTTTATTAGGCATCAAAAGGCCATATTACAGTGATTAGAGGCCTGTGCGCGTAGTTGACTGCGTTTTAAAGACATGACGCAATGGAAAACGATTTGAGACGTCGTAATCCATTGCGAGTGGAAGAATTAGACCAATGGTAGCCTGCGCAGTCACGTGAAACCATGTGATTTACGTGTAAGGCTTTTATTAGGCATCAAAAGGCCATATTACAGTGTTTAGAGGCCTGTGCGCGTGGTTGACTGCGTTTTAAAGACATGACGCAATGGAAAACGCCTTGGGACGTCGTTCATTAAGATCGGAAGGATTAGACCAATTGTAACCCTCGCAGGCACGTGGAATCACGTGATTTAAGTGTAAGACACTTACTAGGTGTCAAAAGGCCATATTGCAACGTTTAGAGGCCTGTGACCGTAGTTGACGGTGCTATAAGGCTATCGCGCTATAGGAAACGCCTTGGGACGTCGTAGTCCATTGAGAGCGGAAGGATTAGACCAATGGTAACACTCGCAGGCACGTGGAACTACGTGATTCTTGTGTAAGGCCTTTATTTGGCGCCAAGAGGCCATATTACAGCCTTTAGAGGCCTGTTAGCGTAGTTGACGGTGTTATAAAGCCATGGCGCAATAGAAAACGTCTTGGGAAGTCGTAGTCCTTTAAGAGTGGAAGGATAAGACCAATGGTAAACAGCGCAGGCACGTGGAACCACGTGTGTTACGTGTAAGGCCTTTATTAGGCATCAAAAGTCCATATTACAGCGTTTAGAGGCCTGTGATCGTCGTTGACTGCGTTTTAAAGACATGACGCAATGGAAAACGCCTTGGGACGTCGTTTATTCAGATCGGAAGGATTAGACCAATTGTAACCCTCGCAGGCACGTGGAACCACGTGATTTAAGTGTAAGACCCTTACTAGGTGTCAAAAGGCCATATTGCAGCGTTTAGAGGCCTGTGACCGTAGTTGACGGTGCTATAAGGCTATCGCGCTATAGGAAACGCCTTGGGACGTCGTAGTCCATTGAGAGCGGAAGGATTAGACCAATGGTAACACTCGCAGGCACGTGGAACTACGTGATTCTTGTGTAAGGCCTTTATTTGGCGCCAAGAGGCCATATTACAGCCTTTAGAGGCCTGTTAGCGTAGTTGACGGTGTTATAAAGCCATGGCGTAATAGAAAACGTCTTGGGAAGTCGTAGTCCTTTAAGAGTGGAAGGATAAGACCAATGGTAACCCTCGCAGCCACGTTGAACCACGTGATTTACTTGTAAGGCTCTTATTAGGCATCAAAAGTCTATATTACAGCGTTTAGAGGCCTGTGACCGTCGTTGACTGCGTTTTAAAGACATGACGCAATAGAAAACAACTTGGTAAGTCGTAGTCCATTGAGAGCGGAAGGATTAGACAAATGCTAACCCTCGCAGGCACGTGGAACCACGTGATTAAAGTGTGAGGCTTTTACAAGGCATCAAAACACCATATTACAGTCTTTAGAGGCCTGTACACGTAGTTGACGTTGTTATAAAGCCATAGCGCAATGGAAAACGATTTGGGACGTCGTAATCTATTGAGAGTTGAAGGACTAGACCAATGGTAACCCTCGCAGCCACGTTGAACCACGTGATTTACTTGTAAGGCTCTTATTAGGCATCAAAATGAAATATTACGGCCTTTTGAGGCCTGTGCGCGTAGTTCACTGTTTTAAAGACATGGCGCAACGGAAAACGACTTGGAACGTCGTAGTCTAATGAGAGTTGAAGGATTAGACCAATGGTAACCTGCGCAGGCATGTGGAACTACGTGATTTTTCGTGTAAGGCCTTTATTAGGTGTCAAAAGTCATATTACGGCCTTCAGAGGCTTGTAAGAGTAGTTGACGGTGTTTTAAAGACATGACGCAGTGGAAAACGACTTGGGAGGTCGTAGTCCATTAAGAGTGAAAGGATTAGACCAATGTTAAATAGTGCAGGCACGTGGAACCACGTGATTTAAGTGTAAGGCTTTTACTAGACATCAAAACACCATACTACAGTCTTTAGAGGCCTGTACACGTAGTTGACGTTATTATAAAGCTATGTCGCAATGGAAAACGACTTGGGACGTCGTAGTCTATTAAGAGTGGAAGGATTAGAACAATGGTAAACAGCAGAGGCACGTGGAACCTGTGATTTACGTGAAAGGCTTTTATTAGGCATCAAAAGGCATATTACGGCCTTCAGAAGCCTGTAAGAGTAGTTGACGGTGTTATTAGGCCTAGGCGCAATGGAAAACGACTTGCTACGTCGTAGTCTATTGATGGTGGATGGATTAGACCAATGGTAACCAGCGCAGGCACGTTGAACCACGTGATATTTCTTAAGGCCTTTATTAGGCCTAAAAAGGCCATTTAACGGCCTGTAGAAGCCTGAACGCGTAGTTGACGGTGTTATAAGGCTATCGCGCAATGGGAAATGCCTTGGGACGTCGTAGTCCATTGAGAGCGGAAGGATTAGAACAATGGTAACCTGCGCAGGCACGTGGAACCACGTGATATAAGTGTAAGGCCTTTATTAGGCATCAAAAGGCCATATTACAGTGATTAGAGGCCTGTGCGCGTAGTTGACTGCGTTTTAAAGACATGACGCAATGGAAAACGATTTGAGACGTCGTAATCCATTGCGAGTGGAAGAATTAGACCAATGGTAGCCTGCGCAGGCACGTGAAACCATGTGATTTACGTGTAAGGCTTTTATTAGGCATCAAAAAGCCATATTACAGTGTTTAGAGGCCTGTGCGCGTGGTTGACTGCGTTTTAAAGACATGACGCAATGGAAAACGCCTTGGGACGTCGTTCATTAAGATCGGAAGGATTAGACCAATTGTAACCCTCGCAGGCACGTGGAATCACGTGATTTAAGTGTAAGACACTTACTAGGTGTCAAAAGGCCATATTGCAGCGTTTAGAGGCCTGTGACCGTAGTTGACGGTGCTATAAGGCTATCGCGCTATAGGAAACGCCTTGGGACGTCGTAGTCCATTGAGAGCGGAAGGATTAGACCAATGGTAACACTCGCAGGCACGTGGAACTACGTGATTCTTGTGTAAGTCCTTTATTTGGCGCCAAGAGGCCATATTACAGCCTTTAGAGGCCTGTTAGCGTAGTTGACGGTGTTATAAAGCCATGGCGCAATAGAAAACGTCTTGGGAAGTCGTAGTCCTTTAAGAGTGGAAGGATAAGACCAATGGTAAACAGCGCAGGCACGTGGAACCACGTGTGTTACGTGTAAGGCCTTTATTAGGCATCAAAAGTCCATATTACAGCGTTTAGAGGCCTGTGATCGTCGTTGACTGCGTTTTAAAGACATGACGCAATGGAAAACGCCTTGGGACGTCGTTTATTCAGATCGGAAGGATTAGACCAATTGTAACCCTCGCAGGCACGTGGAACCACGTGATTTAAGTGTAAGACCCTTACTAGGTGTCAAAAGGCCATATTGCAGCGTTTAGAGGCCTGTGACCGTAGTTGACGGTGCTATAAGGCTATCGCGCTATAGGAAACGCCTTGGGACGTCGTAGTCCATTGAGAGCGGAAGGATTAGACCAATGGTAACACTCGCAGGCACGTGGAACTACGTGATTCTTGTGTAAGGCCTTTATTTGGCGCCAAGAGGCCATATTACAGCCTTTAGAGGCCTGTTAGCGTAGTTGACGGTGTTATAAAGCCATGGCGTAATAGAAAACGTCTTGGGAAGTCGTAGTCCTTTAAGAGTGGAAGGATAAGACCAATGGTAAACAGCGCAGGCACGTGGAACCACGTGTGTTACGTGTAAGGCCTTTATTAGGCATCAAAAGTCCATATTACAGCGTTTAGAGGCCTGTGACCGTCGTTGACTGCGTTTTAAAGACATGACGCAATGGAAAACAACTTCGGAAGTCGTAGTCCATTGAGAGCGGAAGGATTAGACAAATGGTAACCCTCGCAGGCACGTGGAACCACGTGATTTAAGTGTGAGGCTTTTACAAGGCATCAAAACACCATATTACAGTCTTTAGAGGCCTGTACACGTAGTTGAGGTTGTTATAAAGCCATAGCGCAATGGAAAACGACTTGGGACGTCGTAGTCTATTAAGAATAGAAGGATTAGAACAATGGTAACCTGCACAGGCACGTGGAATCACGTGATTTAAGTGTAAGTCCCTTACTGGGTGTCAAAAGGCCATATTACGGCCTTTAGAGGTCTAGAAGCGTAGTTGACGGTGTTATAAAGCTTTGTCGCAATGGAAAACGACTTGGGACGTCGTAGTCTATTAAGAGTGGAAGGATTAGAACAATGGTAAACAGCGGAGGCACGTGGAACCTGTGATTTACGTGAAAGGCCTTTATTAGGCATCAAAAGGCCATATTACAGCGTTTAGAGGCCTGTAAGCGTAGTCGACTGTGTTTTAAAGACATGGCGCAATGGAAAACGACTTGGGAAGTCGTAGTCCATTTAGAGTGAAAGGATTAGTCCAATGGTAAACAGCGCAGGCACGTGGAACCTGTGATTTACGTGTAAGGCCTTTACTAGGCATCAAAAGGCTATATTACAGCGTTTAGAGGCCTGTGACCGTAGTTGACTGCGTTTTAGTGTCATGACGCAATGTAAAACGATTTGGGACGTCGTAATCCATTGAGAGTTGAAAGACTAAGGCCTTTATTAAGCATCAAAAAGCCATAATACAGTGTTTAGAGGTCTGTAAGCGTAGTTGACGGTTTTATAAAGCCATGGCGCAATGGAAAACGACTTGGGAAGTCGTAGTCCATTGACAGTGAAAGGATTAGACCAATGGTAAATAGCGCAGGCACGTGAAACCACGTGATTCACGTGTAAGGCTCTTTTTAGGCATCAAAATGCCATATTACGGTCTTTAGAGGCCTGTGCGCGTAGTTCACTGTGTTTTAAAGACATGGCGCAATGGAAAACGATTTGGGACGTCGTAGTCTATAGAGAGTGGCAAGGTTAGACAAATGGTAACCTGCGCAGGCACGTGAAACCACGTGATTTACGTGTAAGGCCTTTATTAGGTGTCAAAAGGCATATTACGGCCTTCAGAGGCCTGTAAGAGTAGTTGACGGTGTTATTAAGCCTAGGCGCAATGGAAAACGACTTGGGAAGTCGTAGTCCATTGAGAGTGGAGGGATTAGACCAATGGTAAACAGCGCAGGCACGTGGAACCACGTGCTTTACGTGTAAGGCCTTTATTAAGCATCAAAAAGCCATAATACAGTGTTTAGAGGTCTGTAAGCGTAGTTGACGGTATTATAAAGCCATGGCGCAATGGAAAACGACTTGGGAAGTCGTAGTCCATTGACAGTTAAAGGATTAGACCAATGGTAAATAGCGCAGGCACGTGAAACCACGTGATTCACGTGTAAGGCTCTTTTTAGGCATCAAAATGCCATATTACGGTCTTTAGAGGCCTGTGCGCGTAGTTCACTGTGTTTTAAAGACATGGCGCAATGGAAAACGATTTGGGACGTCGTAGTCTATAGAGAGTGGCAAGGTTAGACCAATGGTAACCTGCGCAGGCACGTGAAACCACGTGACTTACGTGTAAGGCCTTTATTAGGTGTCAAAAGGCATATTACGGCCTTCAGAGGCCTGAAAGAGTAGTTCACGGTGTTATTAAGCCTAGGCGCAATGGAAAACGACTTGGGAAGTCGTAGTCTATTGAGAGTGGAAGTATTAGACCAATGGTAAGCAGCGCAGGCACTTGGAACCACGTGTTTTACGTGTAAGGCCATTATTAGGCATCAAAAGGCCATATTACAGTGTTAAGAGGGCTTTGCGCGTAGTTGACTGTGTTTTAAAGACATGACGCAGTGGAAAACGATTTGGGACGTCGTAGTCCATCAAGAGTGAAAGGATTAGACCAATGGTAAATAGCGCAGGCACGTGGAACCACGTGATTTAAGTGTAAGGCTTTTACTAGGCATCAAAACACCATACTACAGTCTTTAGAGGCCTGTACACGTAGTTGACGTTGTTATAAAGCTATGTTGCAATGAAAAACGACTTGGGACGTCGTTGTCTATTAAAGGTGGAAGGATTAGAACAATGGTAAACAGCGGAGGCACGTGAAACCACGTGATTTACGTGTAAGACCTTTATTAGGCGTCAAAAAGCCATATTACAGTGTTTAGAGGCCTGTGCGCGTAGTTGACTGTGTTTTAAAGACATGACGCAGTGGAAAACGATTTGGGACGTCGTAGTCCATCAAGAGTGAAAGGATTAGACCAATGGTAAATAGCGCAGGCACGTGGAACCACGTGATTTAAGTGTAAGGCTTTTACTAGGCATCAAAACACCATACTACAGTCTTTAGAGGCCTGTACACGTAGTTGACGTTGTTATAAAGCTATGTTGCAATGAAAAACGACTTGGGACGTCGTTGTCTATTAAAGGTGGAAGGATTAGAACAATGGTAAACAGCGGAGGCACGTGAAACCACGTGATTTACGTGTAAGACCTTTATTAGGCGTCAAAAAGCCATATTACAGTGTTTAGAGGCCTGTGCGCGTAGTTGACTGTGTTTTAAAGACATGACGCAGTGGAAAACGATTTGGGACTTCGTAGTGCATTGAGAGTGTAAGGATTAGACCAATGGTAAGCCTCGCAGGCACGTGGAACCACGTGATTTACGTGTAAGGATCTTTTTAGGAATCAAAATGCCATATTACGGCTTTTAGAGGCCTGTGCGCGTAGTTCACTGTGTTTTAAAGACATGGCGCAATGGAAAACGATTTGGGACGTCGTAGTCTATAGAGAGTGGCAAGGTTAGACAAATGGTAACCTGCGCAGGCACGTGAAACCACGTGATTTACGTGTAAGGCTCTTTTTAGGCATCAAAATGCCATGTTACGGTCTTTAGAGGTCTGTAAGCGCAGTTGACTGTGTTATAAAGACATGGCGCAATGGAAAACGACTTGGGAAGTCGTAGTCTATAGAGAGTGGCAAGATTAGACAAATGGTAACCTGCGCAGGCACGTGAAACCACGTGATTTACGTGTAAGACCTTTATTAGGCGTCAAAAAGCCATATTACTGTGTTTAGAGGCCTGTTCGCGTAGTTGACTGTGTTTTAAAGACATGACGCAGTGGAAAACGATTTGGGACTTCGTAGTGCATTGAGAGTGTAAGGATTAGACCAATGGTAACATGCGCAGGCACGTGAAACCACGTGATTTACGTGTAAGGCTTTTATTAAGTGTCAAAAGGCATATTACGGCCTTCAGAGGCCTGTAAGAGTAGTTGACAGTGTTATTAAGCCTAGGCGCAATGGAAAACGACTTGGTACGTCGTAGTCTATTGATGGTGGAAGGATTAGACCAATGGTAACCAGCGCAAACACGTGGAACCACGTGATTTAAGTGAAAGGCCCTTACTAGCTGTCAAAAGGCCATTTTACGGTCTTTAGAGGTCTGTAAGCGCAGTTCACGGTGTTATAAAGCCATGGCGCAATGGAAAACGACTTGGGAAGTCTTAGTCCATTGAGAGTGGAAGGATTAGACCATTGTTACACAGCGCAGGCATGTGGAACCACGTGCTTTACGTGTAAGGCCTTTATTAGGCATCAAAAGGCCATATTACAGTGTTTAGAGGCCTGTAAGCGTAGTTGACTGTGTTTTAAAGACATGACGCAGTGGAAAACAACTTGGGACGTCGTAGTCCATTGACAGTGAAAGGATTAGACCAACGGTAAACAGCGCAGGCACGTGGAACCACGTGTTTTACGTGCAAGGCCATTATTAGGCATCAAAAGGCCATATTACAGCTTTTAGAGGCCTGTGCGCGTAGTTCACTGTGTTTTAAAGACATGGCGCAATGGAAAACGATTTGGGACGTCGTAGTCTATAGAGAGTGGCAAGGTTAGACAAATGGTAACCTGCGCAGGCACGTGAAACCACGTGATTTACGTGTAAGGCTTTTATTAAGTGTCAAAAGGCATATTACGGCCTTCAGAGGCCTGTAAGAGTAGTTGACGGTGTTATAAAGACATGGCGCAATGGAAAACGACTTGGGAAGTCGTAGTCTATAGAGAGTGGCAAGATTAGACCAATGGTAAGCCTCGCAGGCACGTGGAACCACGTGATTTACGTGTAAGGATCTTTTTAGGAATCAAAATGCCATATTACGGCTTTTAGAGGCCTGTGCGTGTAGTTCACTGTGTTTTAAAGACATGGCGCAATGGAAAACGATTTGGGACGTCGTAGTCTATAGAGAGTGGCAAGGTTAGACAAATGGTAACCTGCGCAGGCACGTGAAACCACGTGATTTACGTGTAAGGCTTTTATTAAGTGTCAAAAGGCATATTACGGCCTTCAGAGGCCTGTAAGAGTAGTTGACGGTGTTATGAAGCCTAGGCGCAATGGAAAACGACTTGGTACGTCGTAGTCTATTGATGGTGGAAGGATTAGACCAATGGTAACCAGCGCAAGCACGTGGAACCACGTGATTTAAGTGAAAGGCCCTTACTAGCTAACAAAAGGCCATTTTACGGTCTTTAGAGGTCTGTAAGCGCAGTTCACGGTGTTATAAAGCCATGGCGCAATGGAAAACGACTTGGGAAGTCTTAGTCCATTGAGAGTGGAAGGATTAGACCATTGTTAAACAGCGCAGGCATGTGGAACCACGTGCTTTACGTGTAAGGCCTTTATTAGGCATCAAAAGGCCATATTACAGTGTTTAGAGGCCTGTAAGCGTAGTTGACTGTGTTTTAAAGACATGACGCAGTGGAAAACAACTTGGGACGTCGTAGTCCATTGACAGTGAAAGGATTAGACCAACGGTAAACAGCGCAGGCACGTGGAACCACGTGTTTTACGTGCAAGGCCATTATTAGGCATCAAAAGGCCATATTACAGCGTTTAGAGGTCTGTTAGCGTAGTTGACTGTGTTTTAAAGAAATGGCGCAATGGAAAACGACTTGGGAAGTCATAGTCCATTAAGAGTGAAAGGATTGGTCCAATGGTAAACAGCGCAAGCACGTGGAACCTGTGATTTACGTGTAAGGCCTTTATTAGGCATCAAAAGGCCATATTACAGCGTTTAGAGGCCTGTGACCGTAGTTGACCGCGTTTTAAAGTCATGACGCAATGGAAAACGATTTGGGACATCGTAATCCATTGAGAGTTGAAGGACTAGACCAATGGTAAGCCTCGCAGGCACGTGGAACCACGTGATTTACGTGTAAGGCTCTTTTTAGGCATCAAAATGCCATGTTACAGTCTTTAGAAGCCTGTGCGCGTAGTTCACTGTGTTTTAAAGAAATGGCGCAATGGAAAACGATTTGGGACGTCGTAGTCTATAGAGAGTGGCAAGGTTAGACCAATGGTAACCTGTGCAGGCACGTGAAACCACGTGATTTATGTGTAAGGATCTTTTTAGGCCTCAAAATGCCATATTACGGCTTTTAGAGGCCTGTGCGCGTAGTTCACTGTGTTTTAAAGACATGGCGCAATGGAAAACGATTTGGGACGTCGTAGTCTATAAAGAGTGGCAAGGTTAGCCAAATGGTAACCTGCCCAGGCACGTGAAACCACGTGATTTACGTGTAAGGCCTTTATTAGGTGTCAAAAGGCATATTACTACTGTAAGAGTACTTGACGCTGTTATTAAGCCTAGGCGCAATGGAAAACGACTTGGGAAGTCGTGGTCCATTGAGAGTGAAGGGATTAGATCAATGGTAAACAGCGCAGGCACGTGGAACCACGTGATTTACGTGTAAGGCTCTTTTTAGGCATCAAAATTGCCATGTTACGGTCTTTAGAGGCCTGTGCGCGTAGTTCACTGTGTTTTAAAGAAATGGCGCAATGGAAAACGATTTGGGACGTCGTAGTCCATTGACAGTGAAAGGATTAGACCAACGGTAAACAGCGCAGGCACGTGGAACCACGTGTTTTACGTGCAAGGCCATTATTAGGCATCAAAAGGCCATATTACAGCGTTTAGAGGTCTGTAAGCGTAGTTGACTGTGTTTTAAAGAAATGGCGCAATGGAAAACGATTTGGGACATCGTAATCCACTGAGAGTTGAAGGACTAGACCAATGGTAAGCCTCGCAGGCACGTGGAACCACGTGATTTACGTGTAAGGATCTTTTTAGGAATCAAAATGCCATATTACGGCTTTTAGAGGCCTGTGCGCGTAGTTCACTGTGTTTTAAAGACATGGCGCAATGGAAAACGATTTGGGACGTCGTAGTCTATAGAGAGTGGCAAGGTTAGACAAATGGTAACCTGCGCAGGCACGTGAAACCACGTGATTTACGTGTAAGGCCTTTATTAGGTGTCAAAAGGCATAATACGGCCTTTAGAGGCCTGTAAGAGTAGTTGACGGTGTTATTAAGCCTAGGCGCAATGGAAAACGACTTGGGAAGTCGTAGTCCATTGAGAGTGGAGGGATTAGACCAATGGCAACCAGCGCAAGCACGTGGAACCACGTGATTTACGTACAAGGCTTTTATTAAGCATCAAAAGGCCATATTACAGTCTTTACAGGCCTATGCGCCTAGTTGACTGTGTTTTAAAGACATGACAAAATGGAAAACAACTTGGGACGTCGTAGTCTATAGAGAGTGGAAAGATTAGACCAATGGTAACCTGCGCAGGCACGTGAAACCACGTGATTTACGTGTAAGGCTCTTTTTAGGCATCAAAATGCCATGTTACAGTCTTTAGAAGCCTGTGCGCGTAGTTCACTGTGTTTTAAAGAAATGGCGCAATGGAAAACGATTTGGGACGTCGTAGTCTATAGAGAGTGGCAAGGTTAGACCAATGGTAACCTGTGCAGGCACGTGAAACCACGTGATTTATGTGTAAGGATCTTTTTAGGCCTCAAAATGCCATATTACGGCTTTTAGAGGCCTGTGCGCGTAGTTCACTGTGTTTTAAAGACATGGCGCAATGGAAAACGATTTGGGACGTCGTAGTCTATAAAGAGTGGCAAGGTTAGCCAAATGGTAACCTGCCCAGGCACGTGAAACAACGTGATTTACGTGTAAGGCCTTTATTAGGTGTCAAAAGGCATATTACTACTGTAAGAGTACTTGACGGTGTTATTAAGCCTAGGCGCAATGGAAAACGACTTGGGAAGTCGTGGTCCATTCAGAGTGAAGGGATTAGATCATTGGTAAACAGCGCAGGCACGTGAAACGACGTGATTTACGTGTAAGGATCTTTTTAGGAATCAAAATGCCATATTACGGCTTTTAGAGGCCTGTGCGTGTAGTTCACTGTGTTTTAAAGACATGGCGCAATGGAAAACGATTTGGGACGTCGTAGTCTATAGAGAGTGGCAAGGTTAGACAAATGGTAACCTGCGCAGGCACGTGAAACCACGTGATTTACGTGTAAGGCTTTTATTAAGTGTCAAAAGGCATATTACGGCCTTCAGAGGCCTGTAAGAGTAGTTGACGGTGTTATGAAGCCTAGGCGCAATGGAAAACGACTTGGTACGTCGTAGTCTATTGATGGTGGAAGGATTAGACCAATGGTAACCAGCGCAAGCACGTGGAACCACGTGATTTAAGTGAAAGGCCCTTACTAGCTAACAAAAGGCCATTTTACGGTCTTTAGAGGTCTGTAAGCGCAGTTCACGGTGTTATAAAGCCATGGCGCAATGGAAAACGACTTGGGAAGTCTTAGTCCATTGAGAGTGGAAGGATTAGACCATTGTTAAACAGCGCAGGCATGTGGAACCACGTGCTTTACGTGTAAGGCCTTTATTAGGCATCAAAAGGCCATATTACAGTGTTTAGAGGCCTGTAAGCGTAGTTGACTGTGTTTTAAAGACATGACGCAGTGGAAAACAACTTGGGACGTCGTAGTCCATTGACAGTGAAAGGATTAGACCAACGGTAAACAGCGCAGGCACGTGGAACCACGTGTTTTACGTGCAAGGCCATTATTAGGCATCAAAAGGCCATATTACAGCGTTTAGAGGTCTGTTAGCGTAGTTGACTGTGTTTTAAAGAAATGGCGCAATGGAAAACGACTTGGGAAGTCATAGTCCATTAAGAGTGAAAGGATTGGTCCAATGGTAAACAGCGCAAGCACGTGGAACCTGTGATTTACGTGTAAGGCCTTTATTAGGCATCAAAAGGCCATATTACAGCGTTTAGAGGCCTGTGACCGTAGTTGACCGCGTTTTAAAGTCATGACGCAATGGAAAACGATTTGGGACATCGTAATCCATTGAGAGTTGAAGGACTAGACCAATGGTAAGCCTCGCAGGCACGTGGAACCACGTGATTTACGTGTAAGGCTCTTTTTAGGCATCAAAATGCCATGTTACAGTCTTTAGAAGCCTGTGCGCGTAGTTCACTGTGTTTTAAAGAAATGGCGCAATGGAAAACGATTTGGGACGTCGTAGTCTATAGAGAGTGGCAAGGTTAGACCAATGGTAACCTGTGCAGGCACGTGAAACCACGTGATTTATGTGTAAGGATCTTTTTAGGCCTCAAAATGCCATATTACGGCTTTTAGAGGCCTGTGCGCGTAGTTCACTGTGTTTTAAAGACATGGCGCAATGGAAAACGATTTGGGACGTCGTAGTCTATAAAGAGTGGCAAGGTTAGCCAAATGGTAACCTGCCCAGGCACGTGAAACCACGTGATTTACGTGTAAGGCCTTTATTAGGTGTCAAAAGGCATATTACTACTGTAAGAGTACTTGACGGTGTTATTAAGCCTAGGCGCAATGGAAAACGACTTGGGAAGTCGTGGTCCATTGAGAGTGAAGGGATTAGATCAATGGTAAACAGCGCAGGCACGTGGAACCACGTGATTTACGTGTAAGGCTCTTTTTAGGCATCAAAATTGCCATGTTACGGTCTTTAGAGGCCTGTGCGCGTAGTTCACTGTGTTTTAAAGAAATGGCGCAATGGAAAACGATTTGGGACGTCGTAGTCCATTGACAGTGAAAGGATTAGACCAACGGTAAACAGCGCAGGCACGTGGAACCACGTGTTTTACGTGCAAGGCCATTATTAGGCATCAAAAGGCCATATTACAGCGTTTAGAGGTCTGTAAGCGTAGTTGACTGTGTTTTAAAGAAATGGCGCAATGGAAAACGATTTGGGACATCGTAATCCACTGAGAGTTGAAGGACTAGACCAATGGTAAGCCTCGCAGGCACGTGGAACCACGTGATTTACGTGTAAGGATCTTTTTAGGAATCATAATGCCATATTACGACTTTTAGAGGCCTGTGCGCGTAGTTCACTGTGTTTTAAAGACATGGCGCAATGGAAAACGATTTGGGACGTCGTAGTCTATAGAGAGTGGCAAGGTTAGACAAATGGTAACCTGCGCAGGCACGTGAAACCACGTGATTTACGTGTAAGGCCTTTATTAGGTGTCAAAAGGCATAATACGGCCTTTAGAGGCCTGTAAGAGTAGTTGACGGTGTTATTAAGCCTAGGCGCAATGGAAAACGACTTGGGAAGTCGTAGTCCATTGAGAGTGGAGGGATTAGACCAATGGCAACCAGCGCAAGCACGTGGAACCACGTGATTTACGTACAAGGCTTTTATTAAGCATCAAAAGGCCATATTACAGTCTTTACAGGCCTATGCGCCTAGTTGACTGTGTTTTAAAGACATGACAAAATGGAAAACAACTTGGGACGTCGTAGTCTATAGAGAGTGGAAAGATTAGACCAATGGTAACCTGCGCAGGCACGTGAAACCACGTGATTTACGTGTAAGGCTCTTTTTAGGCATCAAAATGCCATGTTACAGTCTTTAGAAGCCTGTGCGCGTAGTTCACTGTGTTTTAAAGAAATGGCGCAATGGAAAACGATTTGGGACGTCGTAGTCTATAGAGAGTGGCAAGGTTAGACCAATGGTAACCTGTGCAGGCACATGAAACCACGTGATTTATGTGTAAGGATCTTTTTAGGCCTCAAAATGCCATATTACGGCTTTTAGAGGCCTGTGCGCGTAGTTCACTGTGTTTTAAAGACATGGCGCAATGGAAAACGATTTGGGACGTCGTAGTCTATAAAGAGTGGCAAGGTTAGCCAAATGGTAACCTGCCCAGGCACGTGAAACAACGTGATTTACGTGTAAGGCCTTTATTAGGTGTCAAAAGGCATATTACTACTGTAAGAGTACTTGACGGTGTTATTAAGCCTAGGCGCAATGGAAAACGACTTGGGAAGTCGTGGTCCATTCAGAGTGAAGGGATTAGATCATTGGTAAACAGCGCAGGCACGTGAAACGACGTGATTTACGTGTAAGGCCTTTATTAGGCATCAAAAAGCCATATTACAGTGTTTAGAGGCCTGTGCGCGTAGTTGACTGTGTTTTAAAGACATGACGCAGTGGAAAACGATTTAGGACTTCGTAGTGCATTGAGAGTGTAAGGATTAGACCAATGGTAACCAGCGCAGGAACGTGAAATCACGTGATTTACGTGTAAGGCCTTTATTAGGTGTCAAAAGGCATAATACGGCCTTCAGAGGCCTGTAAGAGTAGTTGACGGTGTTATTAAGCCTAGGCGCAATGGAAAACGACTTGGGAAGTCGTAGTCCATTGAGAGTGGAGGGATTAGACCAATGGCAACCAGCGCAAGCACGTGGAACCACGTGATTTACGTACAAGGCTTTTATTAAGCATCAAAAGGCCATATTACAGTCTTTACAGGCCTATGCGCCTAGTTGACTGTGTTTTAAAGACATGACAAAATGGAAAACAACTTGGGACGTCGTAGTCTATAGAGAGTGGAAAGATTAGACCAATGGTAACCTGCGCAGGCACGTGAAACGACGTGATTTACGTGTAAGGCTCTTTTTAGGCATCAAAATGCCATGTTACGGTCTTTAGAGGCCTGTGCGCGTAGTTCACTGTGTTTTAAAGAAATGGCGCAATGGAAAACGATTTGGGACGTCGTAGTCTATAGAGAGTGGCAAGGTTAGACCAATGGTAACCTGTGCAGGCACGTGAAACCACGTGATTTATGTGTAAGGCCTTTATTAGGCATCAAAAGGCCATATTACAGCGTTTAGAGGCCTGTGACCGTAGTTGACCGCGTTTTAGAGTCATGACGCAATGGAAAACGATTTGGGACGTCGTAATCCATTAAGAGTTGAAGGACTAGACCAATGGTAAGCCTCGCAGGCACGTGGAACCACGTGATTTATGTGTAAGGATCTTTTTAGGCTTCAAAATGCCATATTACGGCTTTTAGAGGCCTGCGCGCGTAGTTTACTGTGTTTTAAAGACATGGCGCAATGGAAAACGATTTGGGACGTCGTAGTCTATAGAGAGTGGCAAGGTTAGCCAAATGGTAACCTGCCCAGGCACGTGAAACCACGTGATTTACGTGTAAGGCCTTTTTTAGGTGTCAAAAGGCATATTACTACTTTAAGAGTACTTGACGGTGTTATTAAGCCTGGGCGCAATGGAAAACGACTTGGGAAGTCGTAGTCCATTGAGAGTGAAGGGATTAGATCAATGGTAAACAGCGCAGGCACGTGGAACCACGTGCTTTACGTGTAAGGCCTTTATTAGGCATCAAAAAGCCATATTACAGTGTTTAGAAGCCTGTGCGCGTAGTTGACTGTGTTTTAAAGACATGACGCAGTGGAAAACGATTTGAGACTTCGTAGTGCATTGAGAGTGTAAGGATTAGACCAATGGTAACATGCGCAGGCACGTGAAACCACGTGATTTACGTGTAAGGCTTTTATTAATTGTCAAAAGGCATATTACGGCCTTCAGAGGCCTGTAAGAGTAGTTGACGGTGTTATTAAGCCTAGGCGCAATGGAAAACGACTTGCTACGTCGTAGTCTATTGATGGTGGAAGGATTAGACCAATGGTAACCAGCGCAGGCACGTGGAACCACGTGATTTAAGTGAAAAGCCCTTACTAGCTGTCAAAAAGCCATTTTACGGTCTTTAGAGGTCTGTAAGCGTAGTTGACGGTGTTATAAAGCCATGACGCAATGGAAAACGACTTGGGAAGTCGTAGTCCATTGAGAAGGGAAGGATTAGACCATTGTTAAACAGGGCAGGCATGTGGAACCACGTTCTTTACGTGTAAGGCCTTTATTAGGCATAAAAAAGCCATATTACAGTGTTTAGAGGCCTGTGCGCGTAGTTGACTGTGTTTTAAAGACATGACGCAGTGGAAAACGACTTGGGAAGTCGTAATCCATTAAGAGTTGAAGGACTAGACCAATGGTAAGCCTCGCAGGCACGTGGAACCACGTGATTTATGTGTAAGGATCTTTTTAGGCCTCAAAATGCCATATTACGGCTTTTAGAGGCCTGCGCGCGTAGTTCACTGTGTTTTAAAGACATGGCGCAATGGAAAACGATTTGGGACGTCGTAGTCTATAGAGAGTGGCAAGGTTAGCCAAATGGTAACCTGCCCAGGCACGTGAAACCACGTGATTTACGTGTAAGGCCTTTTTTAGGTGTCAAAAGGCATATTACTACTTTAAGAGTACTTGACGGTGTTATTAAGCCTAGGCGCAATGGAAAACGACTTGGGAAGTCGTAGTCCATTGAGAGTGAAGGGATTAGATCAATGGTAAACAGCGCAGGCACGTGGAACCACGTGCTTTACGTGTAAGGCCTTTATTAGGCATCAAAAAGCCATATTACAGTGTTTAGAAGCCTGTGCGCGTAGTTGACTGTGTTTTAAAGACATGGCGCAATGGAAAACGATTTGGGACGTCGTAGTCTATAGAGAGTGGCAAGGTTAGACAAATGGTAACCTGCGCAGGCACGTGAAACCACGTGATTTACGTGTAAGGCCTTTATTAGGTGTCAAAAGGCATAATACGGCCTTCAGAGGCCTGTAAGAGTAGTTGACGATGTTATTAAGCCTAGGCGCAATGGAAAACGACTTGGGAAGTCGTAGTCCATTGAGAGTGGAGGGATTAGACCAATGGCAACCAGCGCAAGCACGTGGAACCACGTGATTTACGTACAAGGCTTTTATTAAGCATCAAAAGGCCATATTACAGTCTTTACAGGCCTATGCGCCTAGTTGACTGTGTTTTAAAGACATGACAAAATGGAAAACAACTTGGGACGTCGTAGTCTATAGAGAGTGGAAAGATTAGACCAATGGTAACCTGCGCAGGCACGTGAAACCACGTGATTTACGTGTAAGGCTCTTTTTAGGCATCAAAATGCCATGTTACGGTCTTTAGAGGCCTGTGCGCGTAGTTCACTGTGTTTTAAAGAAATGGCGCAATGGAAAACGATTTGGGACGTCGTAGTCTATAGAGAGTGGCAAGGTTAGACCAATGGTAACCTGTGCAGGCACTTGAAACCACGTGATTTTCGTGTAAGGCCTTTATTAGGTGTTAAAAAGCCATATTACAGTGTTTAGAGGTCTGTGCGCGTAGTTGACTGTGTTTTAAAGACATGACGCAGTGGAAAACGATTTGGGACTTCGTAGTGCATTGAGAGTGTAAGGATTAGACCAATGGTAACATGCGCAGGCACGTGAAACCACGTGATTTACGTGTAAGGCTTTTATTAAGTGTCAAAAGGCATATTACGGCCTTCAGAGGCCTGTAAGAGTAGTTGACGGTGTTATTAAGCCTAGGCGCAATGGAAAACGACTTGGTACGTCGTAGTCTATTGATGGTGGAAGGATTAGACCAATGGTAACCAGCGCAAGCACGTGGAACCACGTGATTTAAGTGAAAGGCCCTTACTAGCTGTCAAAAGGCCATTTTACGATCTTTAGAGGTCTGTAAGCCAAGTTGACGGTGTTATAAAGCCATGGCGCAATGGAAAACGACTTGGGAAGTCTTAGTGCATTGAGAGTGGCAGGATTAGACCATTGTTAAACAGCGCAGGCATGTGGAACCACGTGCTTTACGTGTAAGGCCTTTATTAGGCATCAAAAGGCCATATTACAGTGTTTAGAGGCCTGTACGCGTAGTTGACTGTGTTTTAAAGACTTGGCGCAATGGAAAAAGACTTGGGACGTCGTAGTCTAATGAGAGATGAAGGACTAGACCAATGGTAACCTACGCAGGCACGTGGAACTACGTGATTTATGTGTAAGGCCTTTATTAGGCAGCAAAAGGCCATATTACAGCGTTTAGAGGCCTGTAAGCGTAGTTGACTGTGTTTTAAAGACATGACGCAATGGAAAACAATTTGGGACGTCGTAGTCTATAGAGAGTGGCAAGGTTAGACAAATGGTAACCTGCGCAGGCACGTGAAACCACGTGATTTACGTGAAAGGCCTTTATTAGGTGTCAAAAGGCATAATACGGCCTTCAGAGGCCTGTAAGAGTAGTTGACGATGTTATTAAGCCTAGGCGCAATGGAAAACGACTTGGGAAGTCGTAGTCCATTGAGAGTTGAGGGATTAGACCAATGGCAACCAGCGCAAGCACGTGGAACCACGTGATTTACGTACAAGGCTTTTATTAAGCATCAAAAGGCCATATTACAGTCTTTACAGGCCTATGCGCCTAGTTGACTGTGTTTTAAAGACATGACAAAATGGAAAACAACTTGGGACGTCGTAGTCTATAGAGAGTGGAAAGATTAGACCAATGGTAACCTGCGTAGGCACGTGAAACCACGTGATTTACGTGTAAGGCTCTTTTTAGGCATCAAAATGCCATGTTACGGTCTTTAGAGGCCTGTGCGCTAAGTTCACTGTGTTTTAAAGAAATGGCGCAATGGAAAACGATTTGGGACGTCGTAATCCATTAAGAGTTGAAGGACTAGACCAATGGTAAGCCTCGCAGGCACGTGGAACCACGTGATTTATGTGTAAGGATCTTTTTAGGCCTCAAAATGCCATATTACGGCTTTTAGAGGCCTGTGCGCGTAGTTCACTGTGTTTTAAAGACATGGCGCAATGGAAAACGATTTGGGACGTCGTAGTCTATAGAGAGTGGCAAGGTTAGCCAAATGGTAACCTGCCCAGGCACGTGAAACCACGTGATTTACGTGTAAGGCCTTTTTTAGGTGTCAAAAGGCATATTACTACTTTAAGAGTACTTGACGGTGTTATTAAGCCTAGGCGCAATGGAAAACGACTTGGGAAGTCGTAGTCCATTGAGAGTGAAGGGATTAGATCAATGGTAAACAGCGCAGGCACGTGGAACCACGTGCTTTACGTGTAAGGCCTTTATTAGGCATCAAAAAGCCATATTACAGTGTTTAGAAGCCTGTGCGCGTAGTTGACTGTGTTTTAAAGACATGACGCAGTGGAAAACGATTTGAGACTTCGTAGTGCATTGAGAGTGTAAGGATTAGACCAATGGTAACATGCGCAGGCACGTGAAACCACGTGATTTACGTGTAAGGCTTTTATTAAGTGTCAAAAGGCATATTACGGCCTTCAGAGGCCTGTAAGAGTAGTTGACGGTGTTATTAAGCCTAGGCGCAATGGAAAACGACTTGCTACGTCGTAGTCTATTGATGGTGAAAGGATTAGACCAATGGTAACCAGCGCAGGCACGTGGAACCACGTGATTTAAGTGAAAAGCCCTTACTAGCTGTCAAAAAGCCATTTTACGGTCTTTAGAGGTCTGTAAGCGTAGTTGACGGTGTTATAAAGCCATGACGCAATGGAAAACGACTTGGGAAGTCGTAGTCCATTGAGAAGGGAAGGATTAGACCATTGTTAAACAGGGCAGGCATGTGGAACCACGTGCTTTACGTGTAAGGCCTTTATTAGGCATAAAAAAGCCATATTACAGTGTTTAGAGGCCTGTGCGCGTAGTTGACTGTGTTTTAAAGACATGACACAGTGGAAAACGACTTGGGAAGTCGTAGTCCATTGAGAGTGGAGGGATTAGACGAATGGTAAACAGCGCAGGCACGTGGAACCACGTGCTTTACGTGTAAAGCCTTTATTAGGCATCAAAAGGCCATATTACAGCGTTTAGAGGCCTGTGACCGTAGTTGACCGCGTTTTAAAGTCATGACGCAATGGAAAACGATTTGGGACATCGTAATCCATTGAGAGTTCAAGGACTAGACCAATGGTAAGCCTCGCAGGCACGTGGAACCACGTGATTTACGTGTAAGAATCTTTTTAGGAATCAAAATGCCATATTACGGCTTTTAGAGGCCTGTGCGCGTAGTTCACTGTGTTTTAAAGACATGGCGCAATGGAAAACGATTTGGGACGTCGTAGTCTATAGAGAGTGGCAAGGTTAGACAAATGGTAACCTGCGCAGGCATGTGAAACCACGTGATTTACGTGTAAGGCCTTTATTAGGTGTCAAAAGGCATAATACGGCCTTCAGAGGCCTGTAAGAGTAGTTGACGATGTTATTAAGCCTAGGCGCAATGGAAAACGACTTGGGAAGTCGTAGTCCATTGAGAGTGGAGGGATTAGACCAATGGCAACCAGTGCAAGCACGTGGAACCACGTGATTTACGTACAAGGCTTTTATTAAGCATCAAAAGGCCATATTACAGTCTTTACAGGCCTATGCGCCTAGTTGACTGTGTTTTAAAGACATGACAAAATGGAAAACAACTTGGGACGTCGTAGTCTATAGAGAGTGGAAAGATTAGACCAATGGTAACCTGCGCAGGCACGTGAAACCACGTGATTTACGTGTAAGGCTTTTATTAAGTGTCAAAAGGCATATTACGGCCTTCAGAGGCCTGTAAGAGTAGTTGACGGTGTTATTAAGCCTAGGCGCAATGGAAAACGACTTGCTACGTCGTAGTCTATTGATGGTGAAAGGATTAGACCAATGGTAACCAGCGCAGGCACGTGGAACCACGTGATTTAAGTGAAAAGCCCTTACTAGCTGTCAAAAAGCCATTTTACGGTCTTTAGAGGTCTGTAAGCGTAGTTGACGGTGTTATAAAGCCATGACGCAATGGAAAACGACTTGGGAAGTCGTAGTCCATTGAGAAGGGAAGGATTAGACCATTGTTAAACAGGGCAGGCATGTGGAACCACGTGCTTTACGTGTAAGGCCTTTATTAGGCATAAAAAAGCCATATTACAGTGTTTAGAGGCCTGTGCGCGTAGTTGACTGTGTTTTAAAGACATGACACAGTGGAAAACGACTTGGGAAGTCGTAGTCCATTGAGAGTGGAGGGATTAGACGAATGGTAAACAGCGCAGGCACGTGGAACCACGTGCTTTACGTGTAAAGCCTTTATTAGGCATCAAAAGGCCATATTACAGCGTTTAGAGGCCTGTGACCGTAGTTGACCGCGTTTTAAAGTCATGACGCAATGGAAAACGATTTGGGACATCGTAATCCATTGAGAGTTCAAGGACTAGACCAATGGTAAGCCTCGCAGGCACGTGGAACTACGTGATTTACGTGTAAGAATCTTTTTAGGAATCAAAATGCCATATTACGGCTTTTAGAGGCCTGTGCGCGTAGTTCACTGTGTTTTAAAGACATGGCGCAATGGAAAACGATTTGGGACGTCGTAGTCTATAGAGAGTGGCAAGGTTAGACAAATGGTAACCTGCGCAGGCATGTGAAACCACGTGATTTACGTGTAAGGCCTTTATTAGGTGTCAAAAGGCATAATACGGCCTTCAGAGGCCTGTAAGAGTAGTTGACGATGTTATTAAGCCTAGGCGCAATGGAAAACGACTTGGGAAGTCGTAGTCCATTGAGAGTGGAGGGATTAGACCAATGGCAACCAGTGCAAGCACGTGGAACCACGTGATTTACGTACAAGGCTTTTATTAAGCATCAAAAGGCCATATTACAGTCTTTACAGGCCTATGCGCCTAGTTGACTGTGTTTTAAAGACATGACAAAATGGAAAACAACTTGGGACGTCGTAGTCTATAGAGAGTGGAAAGATTAGACCAATGGTAACCTGCGCAGGCACGTGAAACCACGTGATTTACGTGTAAGGCTCTTTTTAGGCATCAAAATGCCATGTTACGGTCTTTAGAGGCCTGTGCGCGTAGTTCACTTTGTTTTAAAGAAATGGCGCAATGGAAAACGATTTGGGACGTCGTAGTCTATAGAGAGTGGCAAGGTTAGACCAATGGTAACCTGTGCAGGCACTTGAAACCACGTGATTTTCGTGTAAGGCCTTTATTAGGTGTTAAAAAGCCATATTACAGTGTTTAGAGGTCTGTGCGCGTAGTTGACTGTGTTTTAAAGACATGACGCAGTGGAAAACGATTTGGGACTTCGTAGTGCATTGAGAGTGTAAGGATTAGACCAATGGTAACATGCGCAGGCACGTGAAACCACGTGATTTACGTGTAAGGCTTTTATTAAGTGTCAAAAGGCATATTACGGCCTTCAGAGGCCTGTAAGAGTAGTTGACGGTGTTATTAAGCCTAGGCGCAATGGAAAACGACTTGGTACGTCGTAGTCTATTGATGGTGGAAGGATTAGACCAATGGTAACCAGCGCAAGCACGTGGAACCACGTGATTTAAGTGAAAGGCCCTTACTAGCTGTCAAAAGGCCATTTTACGATCTTTAGAGGTCTGTAAGCGCAGTTGACGGTGTTATAAAGCCATGGCGCAATGGAAAACGACTTGGGAAGTCTTAGTGCATGGAGAGTGGCAGGATTAGACCATTGTTAAACAGCGCAGGCATGTGGAACCACGTGCTTTACGTGTAAGGCCTTTATTAGGCATCAAAAGGCCATATTACAGTGTTTAGAGGCCTGTACGCGTAGTTGACTGTGTTTTAAAGACTTGGCGCAATGGAAAAAGACTTGGGACGTCGTAGTCTAATGAGAGTTGAAGGACTAGACCAATGGTAACCTACGCAGGCACGTGGAACTACGTGATTTATGTGTAAGGCCTTTATTAGGCAGCAAAAGGCCATATTACAGCGTTTAGAGGCCTGTAAGCGTAGTTGACTGTGTTTTAAAGACATGACGCAATGGAAAACAATTTGGGACGTCGTAGTCTATAGAGAGTGGCAAGGTTAGACAAATGGTAACCTGCGCAGGCACGTGAAACCACGTGATTTACGTGAAAGGCCTTTATTAGGTGTCAAAAGGCATAATACGGCCTTCAGAGGCCTGTAAGAGTAGTTGACGATGTTATTAAGCCTAGGCGCAATGGAAAACGACTTGGGAAGTCGTAGTCCATTGAGAGTGGAGGGATTAGACCAATGGCAACCAGCGCAAGCACGTGGAACCACGTGATTTACGTACAAGGCTTTTATTAAGCATCAAAAGGCCATATTACAGTCTTTACAGGCCTATGCGCCTAGTTGACTGTGTTTTAAAGACATGACAAAATGGAAAACAACTTGGGACGTCGTAGTCTATAGAGAGTGGAAAGATTAGACCAATGGTAACCTGCGCAGGCACGTGAAACCACGTGATTTACGTGTAAGGCTCTTTTTAGGCATCAAAATGCCATGTTACGGTCTTTAGAGGCCTGTGCGCTAAGTTCACTGTGTTTTAAAGAAATGGCGCAATGGAAAACGATTTGGGACGTCGTAGTCTATAGAGAGTGGCAAGGTTAGACCAATGGTAACCTGTGCAGGCACTTGAAACCACGTGATTTTCGTGTAAGGCCTTTATTAGGTGTTAAAAAGCCATATTACAGTGTTTGGAGGTCTGTGCGCGTAGTTGACTGTGTTTTAAAGACATGACGCAGTGGAAAACAATTTGGGACGTCGTAGTCTATAGAGAGTGGCAAGGTTAGACCAATGGTAACCTGTGCAGGCACGTGAAACCACGTGATTTACGTGTAAGGCCTTTATTAGGCATCAAAAAGCCATATTACAGTGTTTAGAGGCCTGTGCGCGTAGTTGACGGTGTTATTAAGCCTAGGCGCAATGGAAAACGACTTCGGAAGTCGTAGACCATTGAGAGTGGAGGGATTAGACGAATGGTAAACAGTGCAGGCACGTGGAACCACGTGCTTTACGTGTAAGGCCTTTATTAGGCATCAAAAAGCCATATTACAGTGTTTAGAGGCCTGTGCGCGTAGTTGACTGTGTTTTAAAGACATGACGCAGTGGAAAACAATTTGGGACTTCGTAGTGCATTGAGAGTGTAAGGATTAGACCAATGGTAACATGCGCAGGCACGTGAAACCACGTGATTTACGTGAAAGGCTTTATTAAGTGTCAAAAGGCATAATACGGCCTTCAGAGGCCTGTAAAAGTAGTTGACGGTGTTATTAAGCCTAGGCGCAATGGAAAACGACTTGGTACGTCGTAGTCTATTGAGAGTTAAAGGACTAGATCAATGGTAAGCCTCGCAGGCACGTGGAACCACGTGATTTACGTGTAAGGCTCTTTTTAGGCATCAAAATGCCATATTACGGCCTTTAGAGGCCTGTGCGCGTAGTTCACTGTGTTTGAAAGACATGGCGCAATGGAAAACGATTTGGGACGTCGTAGTCTATAGAGAGTGGCAAGGTTAGACCAATGGTAACCTGTGCAGGCACGTGAAACCACGTGATTTACGTGTAAGGCCTTTATTAGGCATCAAAAAGCCATATTACAGTGTTTAGAGGCCTGTGCGCGTAGTTGACTGTGTTTTAAGGACATGACGCAGTGGAAAACGATTTGGGACTTCGTAGTGCATTGAGAGTGTAAGGATTAGACCAATGGAAACATGCGCAGGCACGTGAAACCACGTGATTTACGTGTAAGGCTTTTATTAAGTGTCAAAAGGCATATTACGGCCTTCAGAGGCCTGTAAGAGTAGTTGACGGTGTTATTAAGCCTAGGCGCAATGGAAAACGACTTGGGAAGTCGTAGACCATTGAGAGTGGAGGGATTAGACAAATGGTAAACAGTGCAGGCACGTGGAACCACGTGCTTTACGTGTAAGGCCTTTATTAGGCATCAAAAAGCCATATTACAGTGTTTAGAGGCCTGTGCGGGTAGTTGACTGTGTTTTAAAGACATGACGCAGTGGAAAACGATTTGGGACTTCGTAGTGCATTGAGAGTGTAAGGATTAGACCAATGGTAACATGCGCAGGCACGTGAAACCACGTGATTTACGTGAAAGGCTTTATTAAGTGTCAAAAGGCATATTACGGCCTTCAGAGGCCTGTAAGAGTAGTTGACGGTGTTATTAAGCCTAGGCGCAATGGAAAACGACTTGGTACGTCGTAGTCTATTGATGGTGGAAGGATTAGACCAATGGTAACCAGCGCAAGCACGTGGAACCACGTGATTTAAGTGAAAGGCCCTTACTAGCTGTCAAAAGGCCATTTTACGGTCTTTAGAGGTCTGTAAGCGTAGTTAACGGTGTTATAAAGCCATGGCGCAATGGAAAACGACTTGGGAAGTCTTAGTCCATTGAGATTGGAAGGATTAGACCATTGTTAAAGAGCGCAGGCATGTGGAACCACGTGCTTTACGAGTAAGGCCTTTATTAGGTATCAAAAGGCCATATTGCAGTGTTTAGAGGCCTGTAAGCGTAGTTGACTGTGTTTTAAAGACATGACGCAGTTGAAAACAACTTGGGACGTCGTAGTCAATTGATAGTGAAAGGATTAGACCAATGGTAACCTGCGCAGGCACGTGGAACCACGTGATTTACGTACAAGGCTTTTATTAAGCATCAAAAGGCCATATTACAGTCTTTACAGGCCTGTGCGGGTAGTTGACTGTGTTTTAAAGACTTGGCGCTATGCAAAAAGACTTGGGACGTCGTAGTCTAATGAGTGTGGCAAGGTTAGACCAATGGTAACCTGTGCAGGCACGTGGAACCACGTGATTTACGTACAAGGCTTTTATTAAGCATCAAAAGGCCATATTACAGTCTTTACAGGCCTGTGCGGGTAGTTGACTGTGTTTTAAAGACTTGGCGCAATGGAAAAAGACTTGGGACGTCGTAGTCTAATGAGAGTTGAAGGACTAGACCAATGGTAACCTGCGCAGGCACTAGGAACTACGTGATTTATGTGTAAGGCCTTTATTAGGCATCAAAAAGCCATATTACAGTGTTTAGAGGCCTGTGCGCGTAGTTGACTGTGTTTTAAAGACATCACGCAGTGGAAAACGATTTGGGACTTCGTAGTGCATTGAGAGTGTAAGGATTAGACCAATGGTAACAAGCGCAGGCACGTGAAACCACGTGATTTACGTGTAAGGCTTTATTAAGTGTCAAAAGGCATATTACGGCCTTCAGAGGCCTGTAAAAGTAGTTGACGGTGTTATTAAGCCTAGGCGCAATGGAAAACGACTTGGTACGTCGTAGTCTATTGAGAGTTGAAGGACTAGACCAATGGTAACAAGCGCAGGCACGTGAAACCACGTGATTTACGTGTAAGGCTTTATTAATTGTCAAAAGGCATATTACGGCCTTCAGAGGCCTGTAAAAGTAGTTGACGGTGTTATTAAGCCTAGGCGCAATGGAAAACGACTTGGTACGTCGTAGTCTATTGAGAGTTGAAGGACTAGACCAATGGTAAGCCTCGCAGGCACGTGGAACCACGTGATTTACGTGTAAGGATCTTTTTAGGAATCAAAATGCCATATTACGGCTTTTAGAGGCCTGTGCGCGTAGTTCACTGTGTTTTAAAGACATGACAAAATGGAAAACAACTTGGGATGTCGTAGTCTATAGAGAGTGGAAAGATTAGACCAATGGTAACCTGCGCAGGCACGTGAAACCGCGTGATTTACGTGTAAGGCCTTTATTAGGTGTCAAAAGGCATATTACGGTCTTTAGAGGCCTGTAGGAGTAGTTGACGGTGTTATTAAGCCTAGGCGCAATGGAAAACGACTTGGGAAGTCGTAGTCCATTGAGAGTGGAGGGATTAGACCAATGATAAACAGCGCAGGCACGTGGAACCACGTGATTTACGTACAAGGCTTTTATTAAGCATCAAAAGGCCATATTACAGTCTTTACAGGCCTATGCGCGTAGTTGACTGTGTTTTAAAGACATGACAAAATGGAAAACAACTTGGGACGTCGTAGTCTATAGAGAGTGGCAAGGTTAGACCAATGGTAACCTGTGCAGGCACGTGAAACCACGTGATTTTCGTGTAAGGCCTTTATTAGGTATCAAAAGGCCATATTGCAGTGTTTAGAGGCCTGTAAGCGTAGTTGACTGTGTTTTAAAGACATGACGCAGTTGAAAACAACTTGGGACGTCGTAGTCAATTGACAGTGAAAGGATTAGACCAATGGTAACCTGCGCAGGCACGTGGAACCACGTGATTTACGTAAAAGGCTTTTATTAACCATCAAAAGGCCATATTACGGTCTTTACAGGCCTGTGCGGGTAGTTGACTGTGTTTTAAAGACTTGGCGCAATGGAAAAAGACTTGGGACGTCGTAGTCTAATAAGAGTTGAAAGACTAGACCAATGGTAACCTGCGCAGGCACGTGGAACTACGTGATTTACGTACAAGGCTTTTATTAAGCATCAAAAGGCCATATTACAGTCTTTACAGGCCTGTGCGAGTAGTTGACTGTGTTTTAAAGACTTGGCGCAATGGAAAAAGACTTGGGACGTCGTAGTCTAATGAGAGTGGCAAGGTTAGACCAATGGAAACCTGTGCAGGCACGTGGAACCACGTGATTTACGTACAAGGCTTTTATTAAGCATCAAAAGGCCATATTACAGTCTTTACAGGCCTGTGCGGGTAGTTCACTGTGTTCTAAAGACTTGGCGCAATGGAAAAAGACTTGGGACGTCGTAGTCTAATGAGAGTTGAAGGACTAGACCAATGGTAACCTGCGCAGGCACGTGGAACCACGTGATTTATGTGTAAGGCCTTTATTAGGCAGCAAAAGGCCATATTACGGCTTTTAGAGGCCTGTGCGCGTAGTTCACTGTGATTTAAAGAAATGGCGCAATGGAAAACGATTTGGGACGTCGTAGTCTATAGAGAGTGGCAAGATTAGACAAATGGTAACCTGTGCAGGCACGTGAAACCACGTGATTTACGTGCAAGGCCTTTATTAGGTGTCAAAAGGCATATTACGGCCTTCAGAGGCCTGTAAGAGTAGTTGACGGTGTTATTAAGCCTAGGCGCAATGGAAAACGACTTGGGAAGTCGTAGTCCATTGAGAGTGGAGGGATTAGACCAATGGTAACATGCGCAGGCACGTGAAACCACGTGACTTACGTGTAAGGCTTTTATTAAGTGTCAAAAGGCATATTACGGCCTTCAGAGGTTTGTAAGCGTAGTTGACGGTGTTATAAAGCCATGAGGCAATAGAAAACGACTTGGGAAGTCGTAGTCCATTGAGAGTGGAAGGCTTAGACCAACGGTAAACAGCGCAGGCACGTGGAACCACGTGTTTTACGTGCAAGGCCATTATTAGGCATCAAAAGGTCATATTACAGCGTTTAGAGGCCTGTAAGCGTAGTTGACTGTGTTTTAAAGAAATGGCGCAATGGAAAACGACTTGGGAAGTCGTAGTCCATTGAGAGTGGAGGGATTAGACGAATGGTAAACAGCGCAGGCACGTGGAACCAAGTGCTTTACGTGTAAGGCCTTTATTAGGCATCAAAAAGCCATATTACAGTGTTTAGAGGCCTGTGCGCGTAGTTGACTGTGTTTTAAAGACATGACGCAGTGGAAAACCATTTGGGACTTCGTAGTGCATTGAGAGTGTAAGGATTAGACCAATGGTAACATGCGCAGGCACGTGAAACCACGTGATTTACGTGTAAGGCTTTTATTAAGTGTCAAAAGGCATATTACGGCCTTCAGAGGCCTGTAAGAGTAGTTGACGGTGTTATTAAGCCTAGCCGCAATGGAAAACGACTTGGTACGTCGTAGTCTATTGATGGTGGAAGGATTAGACCAATGGTAACCAGCGCAAGCACGTGGAACCACGTGATTTAAGTGAAAGGCCCTTACTAGCTGTCAAAAGGCCATTTTACGATCTTTAGAGGTCTGTAAGCGCAGTTGACGGTGTTATAAAGCCATGGCGCAATGGAAAACGACTTGGGAAGTCTTAGTGCATTGAGAGTGGCAGGATTAGACCATTGTTAAACAGCGCAGGCATGTGGAACCACGTGCTTTACGTGTAAGGCCTTTATTAGGCATCAAAAGGCCATATTACAGTGTTTAGAGGCCTGTAAGCGTAGTTGACTGTGTTTTAAAGACTTGGCGCAATGGAAAAAGACTTGGGACGTCGTAGTCTAATGAGAGTTGAAGGACTAGACCAATGGTAACCTACGCAGGCACGTGGAATTACGTGATTTATGTGTAAGGCCTTTATTAGGCAGCAAAATGCCATATTACAGCGTTTAGAGGCCTATAAGCGTAGTTGACTGTGTTTTAAAGACATGACGCAATGGAAAACAATTTGGGACGTCGTAGTCTATAGAGAGTGGAAAGATTAGACCAATGGTAACCTGCGCAGGCACGTGAAACCACGTGATTTACGTGTAAGGCTCTTTTTAGGCATCAAAATGCCATATTACGGTCTTTAGAGGCCTGTGCGCGTAGTTCACTGTGATTTAAAGAAATGGCGCAATGGAAAACGATTTAGGACGTCGTAGTCTATAGAGAGTGGCAAGATTAGACAAATGGTAACCTGTGCAGGCACGTGAAACCACGTGATTTACGTGTAAGGCCTTTATTAGGTGTCAAAAGGCATATTACGGCCTTCAGAGGCCTGTAAGAGTAGTTGACGGTGTTATTAAGCCTAGGCGCAATGGAAAACGACTTGGGAAGTCGTAGTCCATTGAGTGTGGAGGGATTAGACCAATGGTAAACAGCGCAGGCACGTGGAACCACGTGCTTTACGTGTCAGGCCTTTATTAGGCGTCAAAAAGCCATATTACAGTGTTTAGAGACCTGTGCGCGTAGTTGACTGTGTTTTAAAGACATGACGCAGTGGAAAACGATTTGGGACTTCGTAGTGCATTGACAGTGAAAGGATTAGACCAATGGTAACCTGCGCAGGCACGTGGAACTACGTGATTTACGTACAAGGCTTTTATTAAGCATCAAAAGGCCATATTACAGTCTTTACAGGCCTGTGCGAGTAGTTGACTGTGTTTTAAAGACTTGGCGCAATGGAAAAAGACTTGGGACGTCGTAGTCTAATGAGAGTGGCAAGGTTAGACCAATGGTAACCTGTGCAGGCACGTGGAACCACGTGATTTACGTACAAGGCTTTTATTAAGCATCAAAAGGCCATATTTCAGTCTTTACAGGCCTGTGCGGGTAGTTGATTGTGTTTTAAAGACATGACGCAGTGGAAAACGATTTGGGACTTCGTAGTGCATTGAGAGTGTAAGGATTAGACCAATGGTAAGCCTCGCAGGCACGTGGAACCACGTGATTTACGTGTAAGGATCTTTTTAGGAATCAAAATGCCATATTACGGCTTTTAGAGGCCTGTGCGCGTAGTTCACTGTGATTTAAAGAAATGGCGCAATGGAAAACGATTTGGGACGTCGTAGTCTATAGAGAGAGGCAAGATTAGACAAATGGTAACCTGTGCAGGCACGTGAAACCACGTGATTTACGTGTAAGGCCTTTATTAGGTGTCAAAAGGCATATTACGGCCTTCAGAGGCCTGTAAGTGTAGTTGACGGTGTTATTAAGCCTAGGCGCATTGGAAAACGACTTGGTACGTCGTAGTCTATTGATGGTGGAAGGATTAGACCAATGGTAACCAGCGCAAGCACGTGGAACCACGTGATTTAAGTGAAAGGCCCTTACTAGCTGTCAAAAGGCCATTTTACGGTCTTTAGAGGTCTGTAAGCGCAGTTGACGGTGTTATAAAGCCATGGCGCAATGGAAAACGACTTGGGAAGTCTTAGTGCATTGAGAGTGGCAGGATTAGACCATTGTTAACAGCGCAGGCATGTGGAACCACGTGCTTTACGTGTAAGGCCTTTATTAGGCATCAAAAGGCCATATTACAGTGTTTAGAGGCCTGTAAGCGTAGTTGACTGTGTTTTAAAGACATGACGCAGTGGAAAACAACTTGGGACGTTGTAGTCCATTGACAGTGAAAGGATTAGACCAATGGTAACCTGCGCAGGCACGTGGAACCACGTGATTTACGTACAAGGCTTTTATTAAGCATCAAAAGGCCATATTACAGTCTTTACGGGCCTGTGCGCGTAGTTGACTGTGTTTAAAGACTTGACAATGGAAAAAGACTTGGGACGTCGTAGTTCATTGGCAGTGGAAGGATTCGAGCAATGGTAACCTACGCAGGCACGTGGAACTACGTAATTTATGTGTAAGGCCTTTATTAGGCAGCAAAAGGCCATATTACAGCGTTTAGAGGCCTGTAAGCGTAGTTGACAGTGTTTTAAAGACATGACGCAATGGAAAACAATTTGGGACGTCGTAGTCTATAGAGAGTGGCAAGGTTAGACCAATGGTAACCTGCGCAGGCACGTGAAACCACGTGATTTACGTGTAAGCCCTTATTAGGTGTCAAAAGGCCATATTACAGTCTTTACAGGCCTGTGCGAGTAGTTGAATGTGTTTTAAAGACTTGGCGCAATGGAAAAAGACTTGGGACGTCGTAGTCTATTGATGGTGGAAGGATTAGACCAATGGTAACCAGCGCAAGCACGTGGAACCACGTGATTTAAGTGAAAGGCCCTTACTAGCTGTCAAAAGGCCATTTTACGGTCTTTAGAGGTCTGTAAGCGCAGTTGACGGTGTTATAAAGCCATGGCGCAATGGAAAACGACTTGGGAAGTCTTAGTGCATTGAGAGTGGCAGGATTAGACCATTGTTAACAGCGCAGGCATGTGGAACCACGTGCTTTACGTGTAAGGCCTTTATTAGGCATCAAAAGGCCATATTACAGTGTTTAGAGGCCTGTAAGCGTAGTTGACTGTGTTTTAAAGACATGACGCAGTGGAAAACAACTTGGGACGTTGTAGTCCATTGACAGTGAAAGGATTAGACCAATGGTAACCTGCGCAGGCACGTGGAACCACGTGATTTACGTACAAGGCTTTTATTAAGCATCAAAAGGCCATATTACAGTCTTTACGGGCCTGTGCGCGTAGTTGACTGTGTTTAAAGACTTGACAATGGAAAAAGACTTGGGACGTCGTAGTTCATTGGCAGTGGAAGGATTCGAGCAATGGTAACCTACGCAGGCACGTGGAACTACGTAATTTATGTGTAAGGCCTTTATTAGGCAGCAAAAGGCCATATTACAGCGTTTAGAGGCCTGTAAGCGTAGTTGACAGTGTTTTAAAGACATGACGCAATGGAAAACAATTTGGGACGTCGTAGTCTATAGAGAGTGGCAAGGTTAGACCAATGGTAACCTGCGCAGGCACGTGAAACCACGTGATTTACGTGTAAGCCCTTATTAGGTGTCAAAAGGCCATATTACAGTCTTTACAGGCCTGTGCGAGTAGTTGAATGTGTTTTAAAGACTTGGCGCAATGGAAAAAGACTTGGGACGTCGTAGTCTAATGAGAGTTGAAGGACTAGACCAATGGTAACCTACGCAGGCACGTGGAACTACGTGATTTATGTGTAAGGCCTTTATTAGGCAGCAAAAAGCCATATTACAGCGTTTAGAGGCCTATAAGCGTAGTTGACTGTGTTTTAAAGACATGACGCAATGGAAAACAATTTGGGACGTCGTAGTCTATAGAGAGTGGAAAGATTAGACCAATGGTAACCTGCGCAGGCACGTGAAACCACGTGACTTACGTGTAAGGCTCTTTTTAGGCATCAAAATGCCATATTACGGCCTTTAGAGGCCTGTGCGCGTAGTTCACTGTGTTTGAAAGACATGGCGCAATGGAAAACGATTTGGGAGATCGTAGTCTATAGAGAGTGGCAAGGTTAGACCAATGATAACCTGTGCAGGCACGTGAAACCACGTGATTTACGTGTAAGGCCTTTATTAGGTATCAAAAGGCCATATTACAGTGTTTAGAGGCCTGTAAGAGTAGTTGACGGTGTTATTAAGCCTAGGCGCAATGGAAAACGACTTGGGAAGTCGTAGTCCATTGAGAGTGGAGGGATTAGACCAATGGTAAACAGCGCAGGCACGTGAAACCACGTGCTTTACGTGTCAGGCCTTTATTAGGCGTCAAAAAGCCATATTACAGTGTTTAGAGGCCTGTGCGCGTAGTTGACTGTGTTTTAAAGACATGACGCAGTGGAAAACGATTTGGGACTTCGTAGTGCATTGAGAGTGTAAGGATTAGACCAATGGTAACATGCGCAGGCACGTGAAACCACGTGACTTACGTGTAAGGCTTTTATTAAGTGTCAAAAGGCATATTACGGCCTTCAGAGGAGGCCTGTAAGGGTAGTTGACGGTGTTATTAGGCCTAGGCGCAATGGAAAACGACTTGCTACGTCGTAGTCTATTGATGGTGGAAGGATTAGACCAATGGTAACCAGCGCAGGCACGTTGAACCACGTGATTTAAGTGAAAGGCCCTTACTGACTGTCAAAAAGCCATTTTACGGTCTTTAGAGGTCTGTAAGCGTAGTTGACTGTGTTATAAAGCCATGAGGCAATAGAAAACGACTTGGGAAGTTGTAGTCCATTGAGAGTGGAAGGCTTAGACCAACGGTAAACAGCGCAGGCACGTGGAACCACGTGTTTTACGTGCAAGGCCATTATTAGGCATCAAAAGGTCATATTACAGCGTTTAGAGGCCTGTAAGCGTAGTTGACTGTGTTTTAAAGAAATGGCGCAATGGAAAACGACTTGGGAAGTCGTAGTCCATTAAGAGTGAAAGGATTGGTCCAATGGTAAACAGCGCAAGCACGTGGAACCTGTGATTTACGTGTAAGGCCTGTATTAGGCATCAAAAAGCCATATTACAGTGTTTAGAGGCCTGTGCGCGTAGTTGACTGTGTTTTAAAGACATGACGCAGTGGAAAACGATTTGGGACTTCGTAGTGCATTAAGAGTGTAAGGATTAGACCAATGGTAACATGCGCAGGCACGTGAAACCACGTGAGTTACGTGTAAGGCTTTTATTAAGTGTCAAAAGGCATAATACGGCCTTCAGAGGCCTGTAAGAGTAGTTGACGGTGTTATTAAGCCTAGGCGCAATGGAAAACGACTTGGTACGTCGTAGTCTATTGATTGTGGAAGGATTAGACCAATGGTAACCAGCGCAAGCACGTGGAACCACGTGATTTACGTACAAGGCTTTTATTAAGCATCAAAAGGCCATATTACAGTCTTTACAGGCCTATGCGCGTAGTTGACTGTGTTTTAAAGACATGACAAAATGGAAAACAACTTGGGACGTCGTAGTCTATAGAGAGTGGAAAGATTAGACCAATGGTAACCTGCGCAGGCACGTGAAACCACGTGATTTACGTGTAAGGCTCTTTTTAGGCATCAAAATGCCATGTTACGGTCTTTAGAGGCCTGTGCACGTAGTTCACTGTGTTTTAAAGAAATGGCGCAATGGAAAACGATTTGGGACGTCGTAGTCTATAGAGAGTGGCAAGGTTAGACCAATGGTAACCTGTGCAGGCACGTGAAACCACGTGATTTTCGTGTAAGGCCTTTATTAGGTGTTAAAAAGCCATATTACAGTGTTTAGAGGCCTGTGCGCGTAGTTGACTGTGTTTTAAAGACATGACGCAGTGGAAAACGATTTGGGACTTCGTAGTGCATTGAGAGTGTAAGGATTAGACCAATGGTAACATGCGCAGGCACGTGAAACCACGTGATTTACGTGTAAGGCTTTTATTAAGTGTCAAAAGGCATATTACGGCCTTCAGAGGCCTGTAAGAGTAGTTGACGGTGTTATTAAGCCTAGGCGCAATGGAAAACGACTTGGTACGTCGTAGTCTATTGATGGTGGAAGGATTAGACCAATGGTAACCAGCGCAAGCACGTGAAACCACGTGATTTAAGTGAAAGGCCCTTACTAGCTGTCAAAAGGCCATTTTACGGTCTTTAGAGGTCTGTAAGCGCAGTTGACGGTGTTATAAAGCCATGGCGCAATGGAAAACGACTTGGGAAGTCTTAGTGCATTGAGAGTGGCAGGATTAGACCATTGTTAAACAGCGCAGGCATGTGGAACCACGTGCTTTACGTGTAAGGCCTTTATTAGGCATCAAAAGGCCATATTACAGCGTTTAGAGGCCTGTAAGCGTAGTTGACTGTGTTTTAAAGACATGACGCAGTTGAAAACAACTTGGGACGTCGTAGTCAATTGACAGTGAAAGGATTAGACCAATGGTAACCTGCGCAGGCACGTGGAACTACGTGATTTATGTGTAAGGCCTTTATTAGGCAGCAAAAGGCCATATTACAGCGTTTAGAGGCCTGTAAGCGTAGTTGACTGTGTTTTGAAGACATGACGCAATGGAAAACGATTTGGGACATCGTAGTCTATAGAGAGTGGCAAGGTTAGACCAATGGTAACCTGTGCAGGCACGTGGAACCACGTGATTTACGAACAAGGCTTTTATTAAGCATCAAAAGGCCATATTACAGTCTTTACAGGCCTGTGCGGGTAGTTGACTGTGTTTTAAAGACTTGGCGCAATGGAAAAAGACTTGGGACGTCGTAGTCTAATGAGAGTTGAAGGACTAGACCAATGGTAACCTGCGCGGGCACTAGGAACTACGTGATTTATGTGTAAGGCCTTTATTAGGCATCAAAAAGCCATATTACAGTGTTTAGAGGCCTGTGCGCGTAGTTGACTGTGTTTTAAAGACATGACGCAGTGGAAAACGATTTGGGACTTCGTAGTGCATTGAGAGTGTAAGGATTAGACCAATGGTAACAAGCGCAGGCACGTGAAACCACGTGATTTACGTACAAGGCTTTTATTAGGCATCAAAAGGTCATATTACAGCGTTTAGAGGCCTGTAAGCGTAGTTGACTGTGTTTTAAAGAAATGGCGCAATGGAAAACGACTTAGGAAGTCGTAGTCCATTAAGAGTGAAAGGATTGGTCTAATGGTAAACAGCGCAAGCACGTGGAACCTGTGATTTACGTGTAAGGCCTGTATTAGGCATCAAAAGGCCATATTACAGCGTTTAGAGGCCTGTGACCGTAGTTGACCGCATTTTAAAGTCATGACGCAATGGAAAACGATTTGGGACATCGTAATCCATTGAGAGTTGAAGGACTAGACCAATGGTAAGCCTCGCAGGCACGTGGAACCACGTGATTTACGTGTAAGGATCTTTTTAGGAATCAAAATGCCATATTACGGCTTTTAGAGGCCTGTGCGCGTAGTTCACTGTGTTTTAAAGACATGGCGCAATGGAAAACGATTTCGGACGTCGTAGTCTATAGAGAGTGGCAAGGTTAGACAAATGGTAACCTGCGCAGGCACGTGAAACCACGTGATTTACGTGTAAGGCCTTTATTAGGTGTCAAAAGGCATAATACGGCCTTCAGAGGCCTGTAAGAGTAGTTGACGGTGTTATTAAGCCTAGGCGCAATGGAAAACGACTTGGTAAGTCGTAGTCCATTGAGAGTGGAGGGATTAGACCAATGGCAACCAGCGCAAGCACGTGGAACCACGTGATTTACGTACAAGGCTTTTATTAAGCATCAAAAGGCCATATTACAGTCTTTACAGGCCTATGCGCGTAGTTGACTGTGTTTTAAAGACATGACAAAATGGAAAACAACTTGGGACGTCGTAGTCTATAGAGAGTGGAAAGATTAGACCAATGGTAACCTGCGCAGGCATGTGGAACCACGTGCTTTACGTGTAAGGCCTTTATTAGGCATCAAAAGGCCATATTACAGTGTTTAGAGGCCTGTAAGCGTAGTTGACTGTGTTTTAAAGACATGACGCAGTGGAAAACAACTTGGGACGTTGTAGTCCATTGACAGTGAAAGGATTAGACCAATGGTAACCTGCGCAGGCACGTGGAACCACGTGATTTACGTACAAGGCTTTTATTAAGCATCAAAAGGCCATATTACAGTCTTTACGGGCCTGTGCGCGTAGTTGACTGTGTTTTAAAGACTTGGAGCAATGGAAAAAGACTTGGGACGTCGTAGTCCATTGGCAGTGGAAGGATTCGAGCAATGGTAACCTACGCAGGCACGTGGAACTACGTGATTTATGTGTAAGGCCTTTATTAGGCAGCAAAAGGCCATATTACAGCGTTTAGAGGCCTGTAAGCGTAGTTGACAGTGTTTTAAAGACATGACGCAATGGAAAACAATTTGGGACGTCGTAGTCTATAGAGAGTGGCAAGGTTAGACCAATGGTAACCTGCGCAGGCACGTGAAACCACGTGATTTACGTGTAAGCCCTTATTAGGTGTCAAAAGGCCATATTACAGTCTTTACAGGCCTGTGCGAGTAGTTGACTGTGTTTTAAAGACTTGGCGCAATGGAAAAAGACTTGGGACGTCGTAGTCTAATGAGAGTTGAAGGACTAGACCAATGGTAACCTACGCAGGCACGTGGAACTACGTGATTTATGTGTAAGGCCTTTATTAGGCAGCAAAAAGCCATATTACAGCGTTTAAAGGCCTATAAGCGTAGTTGACTGTGTTTTAAAGACTTGACGCAATGGAAAACAATTTGGGACGTCGTAGTGCATTGAGAGTGTAAGGATCAGACCAATGGAAACATGCGCAGGCACGTGAAACCACGTGATTTACGTGTAAGGCTTTTATTAAGTGTCAAAAGGCATATTACGGCCTTCAGAGGCCTGTAAGAGTAGTTGACGGTGTTATTAAGCCTAGGCGCAATGGAAAACGACTTGGGAAGTCGTAGACCCTTGAGAGTGGAGGGATTAGACGAATGGTAAACAGTGCAGGCACGTGGAACCACGTGCTTTACGTGTAAGGCCTTTATTAGGCATCAAAAACCCATATTACAGTGTTTAGAGGCCTGTGCGCGTAGTTGACTGTGTTTTAAAGACATGACGCAGTGGAAAACGATTTGGGACTTCGTAGTGCATTGAGAGTGTAAGGATTAGACCAATGGTAACATGCGCAGGCACGTGAAACCACGTGATTTACATGTAGGGCTTTATTAAGTGTCAAAAGGCATATTACGGCCTTCAGAGGCCTGTAAGAGTAGTTGACGATGTTATTTAGCCTAGGCGCAATGGAAAACGACTTGGTACGTCGTAGTCTATTGATGGTGGAAGGATTAGACCAATGGTAACCAGCGCAAGCACGTGGAACCACGTGATTTAAGTGAAAGGCCCTTACTAGCTGTCAAAAGGCCATTTTACGGTCTTTAGAGGTCTGTAAGCGTAGTTGACGGTGTCATAAAGCCATGGCGCAATGGAAAACGACTTGGGAAGTCTTAGTCCATTGAGAGTGGAAGGATTAGACAATTGTTAAACAGCGCAGGCATGTGGAACCACGTGCTTTACGTGTAAGGCCTTTATTAGGTATCAAAAGGCCATATTACAGTGTTTAGAGGCCTGTAAGCGTAGTTGACTGTGTTTTAAAGACATGACGCAGTGGAAAACAACTTGAGACATCGTAGTCCATTGACAGTGAAAGGATTAGACCAATGGTAACCTGCACAGGCACGTGGAACCACGTGATTTACGTACAAGGCTTTTATTAAGCATCAAAAGGCCATATTACAGTCTTTACAGGCCTGTGCGCGTAGTTGACTGTGATTTAAAGACTTGGCGCAATGGAAAAAGACTTGGGACGTCGTAGTCTAATGAGAGTTGAAGGACTAGACCAATGGTAACCTGCGCAGGCACGTGGAACTACGTGACTTATGTGTAAGGCCTTTATTAGGCAGCAAAAGGCCATATTACAGCGTTTAGAGGCCTGTAAGCGTAGTTGACTGTGTTTTAAAGACATGACGCAATGGAAAACGACTTGGTACGTCGTAGTCTAATGAGAGTTGAAGGACTAGACCAATGGTAACCTGCGCAGGCACGTGGAACTACGTGATTTATGTGTAAGGCCTTTATTAGGCAGCAAAAGGCCATATTACAGCGTTTAGAGGCCTGTAAGCGTAGTTGACTGTGTTTTAAAGACATGACGCAATGGAAAACGATTTGGGACGTCGTAGTCTATAGAGAGTGGCAAGGTTAGACCAATGGTAACCTGTGCAGGCACGTGGAACCACGTGATTTACGTACAAGGCTTTTATTAAGCATCAAAAGGCCATATTACAGTCTTTACAGGCCTGTGCGGGTAGTTGACTGTGTTTTAAAGACTTGGCGCAATGGAAAAAGACTTGGGACGTCGTAGTCTAATGAGAGTTGAAGGACTAGACCAATGGTAACCTGCGCAGGCCCTAGGAACTACGTGATTTATGTGTAAGGCCTTTATTAGGCATCAAAAAGCCATATTACAGTGTTTAGAGGCCTGTGCGCGTAGTTGACTGTGTTTTAAAGACATGACGTAGTGGAAAACGATTTGGGACTTCGTAGTGCATTGAGAGTGTAAGGATTAGACCAATGGTAACATGCGCAGGCACGTGAAACCACGTGATTTACGTGTAAGGCTTTAGTAAGTGTCAAAAGGCATATTACGGCCTTCAGAGGCCTGTAAGAGTAGTTGACGGTGTTATTAAGCCTAGGCGCAATGGAAAACGACTTGGTACGTCGTAGTCTATTAATGGTGGAAGGATTAGACCAATGGTAACCAGCGCAAGCACGTGGAACCACGTGATTTAAGTGAAGAGCCCTTACTAGCTGTCAAAAGGCCATTTTACGGTCTTTAGAGGTCTGTAAGCGTAGTTGACGGTGTTATAAAGCCATGGCGCAATGGAAAACGACTTGGGAAGTCTTAGTCCATTGAGAGTGGAAGGATTAGACAATTGTTAAACAGCGCAGGCATGTGGAACCACGTGCTTTACGTTTAAGGCCTTTATTAGGCATCAAAAGGCCATATTACAGTGTTTAGAGGCCTGTAAGCGTAGTTGACTGTGTTTTAAAGACATGACGCAGTGGAAAACAACTTGGGACATCGTAGTCCATTGACAGTGAAAGGATTAGACCAATGGTAACCTGCACAGGCACGTGGAACCACGTGATTTACGTACAAGGCTTTTATTAAGCATCAAAAGGCCATATTACAGTCTTTACAGGCCTGTGCGCGTAGTTGACTGTGTTTTAAAGACTTGGCGCAATGGAAAAAGACTTGGGACGTCGTAGTCTAATGAGAGTTGAAGGACTAGACCAATGGTAACCTGCGCAGGCACGTGGAACAACGTGACTTATGTGTAAGGCCTTTATTAAGCATCAAAAGGCCATATTACAGTCTTTACAGGCCTGTGCGCGTAGTTGACTGTGTTTTAAATACTTGGCGCAATGGAAAAAGACTTGGGACGTCGTAGTCTAATGAGAGTTGAAGGACTAGACCAATGGTAACCTGCGCAGGCACGTGGAACAACGTGACTTATGTGTAAGGCCTTTATTAGGCAGCAAAAGGCCATATTACAGCGTTTAGAGGCCTGTAAGCGTAGTTGACTGTGTTTTAAAGACATGACGCAATGGAAAACGACTTGGTACGTCGTATTCTAATGAGAGTTGAAGGACTAGACCAATGGTAACCTGCGCAGGCACGTGGAACTACGTGATTTATGTGTAAGGCCTTTATTAGGCAGCAAAAGGCCATATTACAGCGTTTAGAGGCCTGTAAGCGTAGTTGACTGTGTTTTAAAGACATGACGCAATGGAAAACGATTTGGGACGTCGTAGTCTATAGAGAGTGGCAAGGTTAGACCAATGGTAACCTGAGCAGGCACGTGGAACCACGTGATTTACGTACAAGGCTTTTATTAAGCATCAAAAGGCCATATTACAGTCTTTACAGGCCTGTGCGGGTAGTTGACTGTGTTTTAAAGACTTGGCGCAATGGAAAAAGACTTGGGACGTCGTAGTCTAATGAGAGTTGAAGGACTAGACCAATGGTAACCTGCGCAGGCACTAGGAACTACGTGATTTATGTGTAAGGCCTTTATTAGGCAGCAAAAGGCCATATTACAGCGTTTAGAGGCCTGTAAGCGTAGTTGACTGTGTTTTAAAGACATGACGCAATGGAAAACGATTTGGGACGTCGTAGTCTATAGAGAGTGGCAAGGTTAGACCAATGGTAACCTGTGCAGGCACGTGGAACCACGTGATTTACGTACAAGGCTTTTATTAAGCATCAAAAGGCCATATTACAGTCTTTACAGGCCTGTGCGGGTAGTTGACTGTGTTTTAAAGACTTGGCGCAATGGAAAAAGACTTGGGACGTCGTAGTCTAATGAGAGTTGAAGGACTAGACCAATGGTAACCTGCGCAGGCACTAGGAACTACGTGATTTATGTGTAAGGCCTTTATTAGGCATCAAAAAGCCATATTACAGTGTTTAGAGGCCTGTGCGCGTAGTTGACTGTGTTTTAAAGACATGACGCAGTGGAAAACGATTTAGGACTTCGTAGTGCATTGAGAGTGTAAGGATTAGACCAATGGTAACATGCGCAGGCACGTGAAACCACGTGATTTACGTGTAAGGCTTTATTAAGTGTCAAAAGGCATATTACGGCCTTCAGAGGCCTGTAAGAGTAGTTGACGGTGTTATTAAGCCTAGGCGCAATGGAAAACGACTTGGTACGTCGTAGTCTATTGATGGTGGAAGGATTAGACCAATGGTAACCAGCGCAAGCACGTGGAACCACGTGATTTGCGTACAAGGCTTTTATTAAGCATCAAAATGCCATATTACGGCGTTTAGAGGCCTGTGCGCGTAGTTTATTGTGTTTTAAAGACATGGCGCAATAGATAACGATTTGGGACGTCGTAGTCTATAGAGAGTGGCAAGGTTAGACCAATGGTAACCTGCGCAGGCACGTGAAACCACGTGATTTACGTGTAAGGCTTTTATTAGGAGTCAAAAGGCATATTACGGCCTTCAGAGGCCTGTAAGAGTAGTTGACGGTGTTATTAAGCCTAGGCGCAATGGAAAACGACTTGGGAAGTCGTAGTCCATTGAGAGTGGAGGGATTAGACCAATGGTAACCTGCGCAGGCACTAGGAACTACGTGATTTATGTGTAAGGCCTTTATTAGGCATCAAAAAGCCATATTACAGTGTTTAGAGGCCTGTGCGCGTAGTTGACTGTGTTTTAAAGACATGACGCAGTGGAAAACGATTTGGGACTTCGTAGTGCATTGAGAGTGTAAGGATTAGACCAATGGTAACATGCGCAGGCACGTAAAAACCACGTGATTTACATGTAAGGCTTTATTAAGTGTCAAAAGGCATATTACGGCCTTCAGAGGCCTGTAAGAGTAGTTGACGGTGTTATTAAGCCTAGGCGCAATGGAAAACGACTTGGTACGTCGTAGTCTATTGATGGTGGAAGGATTAGACCAATGGTAACCAGCGCAAGCACGTGGAACCACGTGATTTAAGTGAAGAGCCCTTACTAGCTGTCAAAAGGCCATTTTACCGTCTTTAGAGGTCTGTAAGCGTAGTTGACGGTGTTATAAAGCCATGGCACAATGGAAAACGACTTGGGAAGTCTTAGTCCATTGAGAGTGGAAGGATTAGACAATTGTTAAACAGCGCAGGCACGTGGAACCACGTGATTTACGTACAAGGCTTTTATTAAGCATCAAAAGGCCATATTACAGTCTTTACAGGCCTGTGCGGGTAGTTGACTGTGTTTTAATGACTTGGCGCAATGGAAAAAGACTTAGGACGTCGTAGTCTAATGAGAGTTGAAGGACTAGACCATTGTTAAACAGCGCAGGCATGTGGAACCACGTGCTTTACGTGTAAGGGGCCCTTATTAGGCATCAAAAGGCCACATTACAGTGTTTAGAGCCCTGTAAGCGTAGTTGACTGTGTTTTAAAGACATGACGCAGTGGAAAACAACTTGGGACGTCGTAGTCCGTTGACAGTGAAAGGATTAGACCAATGGTAACCTGCGCAGGCACGTGAAACCACGTGATTTACGTGTAAGGCTCTTTTTAGGCATCAAAATGCCATATTACGGCGTTTAGAGGCCTGTGCGCGAAGTTTATTGTGTTTTAAAGACATGGCGCAATAGATAACGATTTGGGACGTCGTAATCTATAGAGAGTGGCAAGGTTAGACCAATGGTAACCTGCGCAGGCACGTGAAACCACGTGATTTACGTGTAAGGCCTTTATTAGGTGTCAAAAGGCCATATTACAGTCTTTAGAGGCCTGTGCGCGTAGTTCACTGTGTTTTAAAGACATGGCGCAATGGAAAACGATTTGGGACGTCGTAGTCTATAGAGAGTGGCAAGGTTAGACCAATGGTAACCTGCGCAGGCACGTGAAACCACGTGATTTACGTGTAAGGCTTTTATTAGGTGTCAAAAGGCATATTACGGCCTTCAGAGGCCTGTAAGAGTAGTTGACAGTGTTATTAAGCCTAGGCGCAATGGAAAACGACTTGGGAAGTCGTAGTCCATTGAGAGTGGAGGGATTGGACGAATGGTAAACAGCGCAGGCACGTGGAACCACGTGCTTTACGTGTAAGGATTTTATTAGACATCAAAAAGCCATATTACAGTGTTTAGAGGCCTGTGCGCGTAGTTGACTGTGTTTTAAAGACATGACGCAGTGGAAAACGATTTGGGACTTCGTAGTGCGTTGAGAGTGTAAGGATTAGACCAATGGTAACCTGCGCAGGCACGTGAAACCACGTGATTTACGTGTAAGGCTTTTATTAGGTGTCAAAAGGCATATTACGGCCTTCAGAGGCCTGTAAGAGTAGTTGACGGTGTTATTAAGCCTAGGCGCAATGGAAAACGACTTGGGAAGTCGTAGTCCATTGAGAGTGGAGGGATTGGACGAATGGTAAACAGCGCAGGCACGTGGAACCACGTGCTTTACGTGTAAGGATTTTATTAGACATCAAAAAGCCATATTACAGTGTTTAGAGGCCTGTGCGCGTAGTTTATTGTGTTTTAAAGACATGGCGCAATAGATAACGATTTGGGACGTCGTAGTCTATAGAGAGTGGCAAGGTTAGACCAATGGTAACCTGCGCAGGCACGTGAAACCACGTGATTTACGTGTAAGGCTTTTATTAGGTGTCAAAAGGCATATTACGGCCTTCAGAGGCCTGTAAGAGTAGTTGACGGTGTTATTAAGCCTAGGCGCAATGGAAAACGACTTGGGAAGTCGTAGTCCATTGAGAGTGGAGGGATTAGACGAATGGTAAACAGCGCAGGCACGTGGAACCACGTGCTTTACGTGTAAGGATTTTATTAGACATCAAAAAGCCATATTACAGTGTTTAGAGGCCTGTGCGCGTAGTTGACTGTGTTTTAAAGACATGACGCAGTGGAAAACGATTTGGGACTTCGTAGTGCGTTGAGAGTGTAAGGATTAGACCAATGGTAACATGCGCAGGCACGTGAAACCACGTGATTTACGTGTAAAGGCTTTTATTAAGTGTCAAAAGGCATATTACTGCCTTTAGAGGCCTGTAAGAGTAGTTGACGGTGTTATTAAGCCTAGGCGCAATGGAAAACGACTTGGGAAGTCGTAGTCCATTGAGAGTGGAGGGATTAGACGAATGGTAAACAGCGCAGGCACGTGCAACCACGTGCTTTAAGTGAAAGGCCTTTACTAGCTGTCAAAAGGCCATTTTACGGTCTTTAGAGGTCTGTAAGCGTAGTTGACGGTGTTATAAAGCCATGGCGTAATGGAAAACGACTTGGGAAGTCTTAGTCCATTGAGAGTGGAAGGATTAGACCATTGTTAAACAGCGCAGGCATGTGGAACCACGTGCTTTACGTGTAAGGCCTTTATTAGGCATCAAAAGGCCATATTGCAGTGTTTAGAGGCCTGTAAGCGTAGTTGACTGTGTTTTAAAGACATGACGCAGTGGAAAACAACTTGGGACGTCGTAGTCCATTGACAGTGAAAGGATTAGACCAATGGTAACCTGCGAAGGCACGTGGAACCACGTGAAGGCTTTTATTAAGCATCAAAAGGCCATATTACAGTCTTTACAGGCCTGTGCGCGTAGTTGACTGTGTTTTAAAGACTTGGCGCAATGGAAAAAGACTTGGTACGTCGTAGTCTAATGAGAGTTGAAGGACTAGACCATTGTTAAACAGCGCAGGCATGTGGAACCACGTGATTTACGTACAAGGCTTTTATTAAGCATCAAAAGGCCATATTACAGTCTTTACAGGCCTGTGCGGGTAGTTGACTGTGTTTTAATGACTTGGCGCAATGGAAAAAGACTTAGGACGTCGTAGTCTAATGAGAGTTGAAGGACTAGACCATTGTTAAACAGCGCAGGCATGTGGAACCACGTGCTTTACGTGTAAGGGGCCCTTATTAGGCATCAAAAGGCCACATTACAGTGTTTAAAGGCCTGTAAGCGTAGTTGACTGTGTTTTAAAGACATGACGCAGTCGAAAACAACTTTGGACGTCGTAGTCCGTTGACAGTGAAAGGATTAGACCAATGGTAACCTGTGCAGGCACGTGGAACCACGTGATTTACGTACAAGTTTTTTATTAAGCATCAGAAGGCCATATTACAGTCTTTACAGGCCTGTGCGCGTAGTTGACGGTGTTATAAAGCCATGGCGCAATGGAAAACGACTTGGGAAGTCTTAGTCCATTGACAGTGGAAGGATTAGACCATTGTTAAACAGCGCAGGCATGTGGAACCGCGTGATTTGCGTACAAGGCTTTTATTAAGCATCAAAAGGCCATATTACCGTCTTTACAGGCCTGTGCGGGTAGTTGACTGTGTTTTAAAGACATGACGCAGTGGAAAACAACTTGGGACGTCGTAGTCCATTGACAGTGAAAGGATTAGACCAATGGTAACCTGCGCAGGCACGTGAAACCACGTGATTTACGTGTAAGGCTCTTTTTAGGCATCAAAATGCCATATTACGGCGTTTAGAGGCCTGTGCGCGTAGTTTATTGTGTTTTAAAGACATGGCGCAATAGATAACGATTTGGGACGTCGTAGTCTATAGAGAGTGGCAAGGTTAGACCAATGGTAACCTGCGCAGGCACGTGAAACCACGTGATTTACGTGTAAGGCTTTTATTAGGTGTCAAAAGGCATATTACGGCCTTCAGAGGCCTGTAAGAGTAGTTGACGGTGTTATTAAGCCTAGGCGCAATGGAAAACGACTTGGGAAGTCGTAGTCCATTGAGAGTGGAGGGATTAGACCAATGGTAACCTGCGCAGGCACTAGGAACTACGTGATTTATGTGTAAGGCCTTTATTAGGCATCAAAAAGCCATATTACAGTGTTTAGAGGCTGTGCGCGTAGTTGACTGTGTTTTAAAGACATGACGCAGTGGAAAACGATTTGGGACTTCGTAGTGCATTGAGAGTGTAAGGATTAGACCAATGGTAACATGCGCAGGCACGTAAAAACCACGCGATTTACATGTAAGGCTTTATTAAGTGTCAAAAGGCATATTACGGCCTTCAGAGGCCTGTAAGAGTAGTTGACGGTGTTATTAAGCCTAGGCGCAATGGAAAACGACTTGGTACGTCGTGGTCTATTGATGGTGGAAGGATTAGACCAATGGTAACCAGCGCAAGCACGTGGAACCACGTGATTTAAGTGAAGAGCCCTTACTAGCTGTCAAAAGGCCATTTTACGGTCTTTAGAGGTCTGTAAGCGTAGTTGACGGTGTTATAAAGCCATGGTACAATGGAAAACGACTTGGGAAGTCTTAGTCCATTGAGAGTGGAAGGATTAGACAATTGTTAAACAGCGCAGGCACGTGGAACCACGTGCTTTACGTGTAAGGATTTTATTAGACATCAAAAAGCCATATTACAGTGTTTAGAGGCCTGTGCGCGTAGTTGACTGTGTTTTAAAGACATGACGCAGTGGAAAACGATTTGGGACTTCGTAGTGCATTGAGAGTGAAAGGATTAGACCAATGGTAACATGCGCAGGCACGTGAAACCACGTGATTTACGTGTAAGGTTTTTATTAAGTGTCAAAAGGCATATTACTGCCTTCAGAGGCCTGTAAGAGTAGTTGACGGTGTTATTAAGCCTAGGCGCAATGGAAAACGACTTGGGAAGTCGTAGTCCATTGAGAGTGGAGGGATTAGACGAATGGTAAACAGCGCAGGCACGTGGAACCACGTGCTTTACGTGTAAGGATTTTATTAGACATCAAAAAGCCATATTACAGTGTTTAGAGGCCTGTGCGCGTAGTTGACTGTGTTTTAAAGACACGACGCAGTGGAAAACGATTTGGGACTTCGTAGTGCGTTGAGAGTGTAAGGATTAGACCAATGGTAACATGCGCAGGCACGTGAAACCACGTGATTTACGTGTAAAGGCTTTTATTAAGTGTCAAAAGGCATATTACTGCCTTTAGAGGCCTGTAAGAGTAGTTGACGGTGTTATTAAGCCTAGGCGCAATGGAAAACGACTTGGGAAGTCGTAGTCCATTGAGAGTGGAGGGATTAGACGAATGGTAAACAGCGCAGGCACGTGGAACCACGTGCTTTAAGTGAAAGGCCTTTACTAGCTGTCAAAAGGCCATTTTACGGTCTTTAGAGGTCTGTAAGCGTAGTTGACGGTGTTATAAAGCCATGGCGTAATGGAAAACGACTTGGGAAGTCTTAGTCCATTGAGAGTGGAAGGATTAGACCATTGTTAAACAGCGCAGGCATGTGGAACCACGTGAAGGCTTTTATTAAGCATCAAAAGGCCATATTACAGTGTTTAGAGGCCTGTAAGCGTAGTTGACTGTGTTTTAAAGACATGACGCAGTGGAAAAAGACTTGGTACGTCGTAGTCTAATGAGAGTTGAAGGACTAGACCATTGTTAAACAGCGCAGGCATGTGGAACCACGTGATTTACGTACAAGGCTTTTATTAAGCATCAAAAGGCCATATTACAGTCTTTACAGGCCTGTGCGGGTAGTTGACTGTGTTTTAATGACTTGGCGCAATGGAAAAAGACTTAGGACGTCGTAGTCTAATGAGAGTTGAAGGACTAGACCATTGTTAAACAGCGCAGGCATGTGGAACCACGTGCTTTACGTGTAAGGGGCCCTTATTAGGCATCAAAAGGCCACATTACAGTGTTTAGAGCCCTGTAAGCGTAGTTGACTGTGTTTTAAAGACATGACGCAGTGGAAAACAACTTGGGACGTCGTAGTCCATTGACAGTGAAAGGATTAGACCAATGGTAACCTGCGCAGGCACGTGAAACCACGTGAACGTGTAAGGCTCTTTTTAGGCATCAAAATGCCATATTACGGCGTTTAGAGGCCTGTGCGCGTAGTTTATTGTGTTTTAAAGACATGGCGCAATAGATAACGATTTGGGACGTCGTAGTCTATAGAGAGTGGCAAGGTTAGACCAATGGTAACCTGCGCAGGCACGTGAAACCACGTGATTTACGTGTAAGGCCTTTATTAGGTGTCAAAAGTCCATATTACAGTCTTTAGAGGCCTGTGCGCGTAGTTCACTGTGTTTTAAAGACATGGCGCAATGGAAAACGATTTGGGACGTCGTAGTCTATAGAGAGTGGCAAGGTTAGACCAATGGTAACCTGCGCAGGCACGTGAAACCACGTGATTTACGTGTAAGGCTTTTATTAGGTGTCAAAAGGCATATTACGGCCTTCAGAGGCCTGTAAGAGTAGTTGACGGTGTTATTAAGCCTAGGCGCAATGGAAAACAACTTGGGAAGTCGTAGTCCATTGAGAGTGGAGGGATTAGACGAATGGTAAACAGCGCAGGCACGTGGAACCACTTGCTTTACGTGTAAGGATTTTATTAGACATCACAAAGCCATATTACAGTGTTTAGAGGCCTGTGCGCGTAGTTGACTGTGTTTTAAAGACATGACGCAGTGGAAAACGATTTGGGACTTCGTAGTGCGTTGAGAGTGTAAGGATTAGACCAATGGTAACATGCGCAGGCACGTGAAACCACGTGATTTACGTGTAAGGTTTTTATTAAGTGTCAAAAGGCATATTACTGCCTTCAGAGGCCTGTAAGAGTAGTTGACTGTGTTATTAAGCCTAGGCGCAATGGAAAACGACTTGGGAAGTCGTAGTCCATTGAGAGTGGAGGGATTAGACGAATGGTAAACAGCGCAGGCACGTGGAACCACGTGCTTTACGTGTAAGGATTTTATTAGACATCAAAAAGCCATATTACAGTGTTTAGAGGCCTGTGCGCGTAGTTGACTGTGTTTTAAAGACATGACGCAGTGGAAAACGATTTGGGACTTCGTAGTGCGTTGAGAGTGTAAGTATTAGACCAATGGTAACATGCGCAGGCACGTGAAACCACGTGATTTACGTGTAAAGGCTTTTAGTAAGTGTCAAAAGGCATATTACTGCCTTTAGAGGCCTGTAAGAGTAGTTGACGGTGTTATTAAGCCTAGGCGCAATGGAAAACGACTTGGGAAGTCGTAGTCTATTGAGAGTGGAGAAATTAGACGAATGGTAAACAGCGCAGGCACGTGGAACCACGTGCTTTAAGTGAAAGGCCTTTACTAGCTGTCAAAAGGCCATTTTACGGTCTTTAGAGGTCTGTAGGCGTAGTTGACGGTGTTATAAAGCCATGGCGCAATGGAAAACGACTTGGGAAGTCTTAGTCCATTGAGAGTGGAAGGATTAGACCATTGTTAAACAGCGCAGGCATGTGGAACCACGTGCTTTACGTGTAACGGGCCTTTATTAGGCATCAAAAGGCCATATGACAGTGTTTAAAGGCCTGTAAGCGTAGTTGACTGTGTTTTAAAGACATGACGCAGTGGAAAACAACTTTGGACGTCGTAGTCCGTTGACAGTGAAAGGATTAGACCAATGGTAACCTGTGCAGGCACGTGGAACCACGTGATTTACGTACAAGGCTTTTATTAAGCATCAGAAGGCCATATTACAGTCTTTACAGGCCTGTGCGCGTAGTTGACGGTGTTATAAAGCCATGGCGCAATGGAAAACGACTTGGGAAGTCTTAGTCCATTGAGAGTTGAAGGATTAGACCATTGTCAAACAGCGCAGGCATGTGGAACCACGTGCTTTACGTGTAAGGCCTTTATTAGGCATCAAAAGGCCACATTACAGTGTTTAGAGGCCTGTAAGCGTAGTTGACTGTGTTTTAAAGACATGACGCAGTGGAAAACAACTTGGGACGTCGTAGTCCATTGACAGTGAAAGGATTAGACCAATGGTAACCTGCGCAGACACGTGAAACCACGTGATTTACGTGTAAGGCTCTTTTTAGGCATCAAAATGCCATATTACGGCGTTTAGAGGCCTGTGCGCGTAGTTTATTGTGTTTTAAAGACATGGCGCAATAGATAACGATTTGGGACGTCGTAGTCTATAGAGAGTGGCAAGGTTAGACCAATGGTAACTTGCGCAGGCACGTGAAACCACGTGATTTACGTGTAAGGCCTTTATTAGGTGTCAAAAGGCCATATTACAGTCTTTAGAGGCCTGTGCGCGTAGTTCACTGTGTTTTAAAGACATGGCGCAATGGAAAACGATTTGGGACGTCGTAGTCTATAGAGAGTGGCAAGGTTAGACCAATGGTAACCTGCGCAGGCACGTGAAACCACGTGATTTACGTGTAAGGCTTTTATTAGGTGTCAAAAGGCATATTACGGCCTTCAGAGGCCTGTAAGAGTAGTTGACGGTGTTGTTAAGCCTAGGCGCAATGGCAAACGACTTGGGAAGTCGTAGTCCATTGAGAGTGGAGGGATTAGACGAATGGTAAACAGCGCAGGCATGTGGAACCACGTGCTTTACGTGTAAGGATTTTATTAGGCATCAAAAGGCCATATTACAGTGTTTAGAGGCCTGTAAGCGTAGTTGACTGTGTTTTAAAGACATGACGCAGTGGAAAACAACTTGGGAGGTCGTAGTCCATTGACAGTGAAAGGATTAGACCAATGGTAACCTGCGAAGGCACGTAGAACCACGTGAAGACTTTTATTAAGCATCAAAAGGCCATATTACAGTCTTTACAGGCCTGTGCGCGTAGTTGACTGTGTTTTAAAGACTTGGCGCAATGGAAAAAGACTTGGTACGTCGTAGTCTAATGAGAGTTGAAGGACTAGACCAATGATAACCTGCGCAGGCACGTGGAACTACGTGATTTATGTGTAAGGCCTTTATTAGGCAGCAAAAGGCCATATTACAGCGTTTAGAGGCCTGTAAGCGTAGTTGACTGTGTTTTAAAGACATGACGCAGTGGAAAACGATTTGGGACTTCGTAGTGCATTGAGAGTGTAAGGATTAGACCAATGGTAACATGCGCAGGCGCGTGAAACCACGTGATTTACGTGTAAGGCTTTTATTAAGTGTCAAAAGGCATTCTACGGCCTTCAGAGGCCTGTAAGAGTAGTTGACGGTGTTATTAAGCCTAGGCGCAATGGAAAACGACTTGGTACGTCGTAGTCTGTTGATGGTGGTAGGATTAGACCAATGGTAACCAGCGCAGGCACGTGGAACCACGTGCTTTACGTGTAAGGATTTTATTAGACATCAAAAAGCCATATTACAGTGTTTAGAGGCCTGTGCGCGTAGTTGACTGTGTTTTAAAGACATGACGCAGTGGAAAACGATTTGGGACTTCGTAGTGCGTTGAGAGTGTAAGGATTAGACCAATGGTAACATGCGCAGGCACGTGAAACCACGTGATTTACGTGTAAGATTTTTATTAAGTGTCAAAAGGCATATTACTGCCTTCAGAGGCCTGTAAGAGTAGTTGACTGTGTTATTAAGCCTAGGCGCAATGGAAAACGACTTGGGAAGTCGTAGTCCATTGAGAGTGGAGGGATTAGACGAATGGTAAACAGCGCAGGCACGTGGAACCACGTGCTTTACGTGTAAGGATTTTATTAGACATCAAAAAGCCATATTACAGTGTTTAGAGGCCTGTGCGCGTAGTTGACTGTGTTTTAAAGACATGACGCAGTGGAAAACGATTTGGGACTTCGTAGTGCGTTGAGAGTGTAAGTATTAGACCAATGGTAACATGCGCAGGCACGTGAAACCACGTGATTTACGTGTAAAGGCTTTTAGTAAGTGTCAAAAGGCATATTACTGCCTTTAGAGGCCTGTAAGAGTAGTTGACGGTGTTATTAAGCCTAGGCGCAATGGAAAACGACTTGGGAAGTCGTAGTCTATTGAGAGTGGAGAAATTAGACGAATGGTAAACAGCGCAGGCACGTGGAACCACGTGCTTTAAGTGAAAGGCCTTTACTAGCTGTCAAAAGGCCATTTTACGGTCTTTAGAGGTCTGTAAGCGTAGTTGACGGTGTTATAAAGCCATGGCGCAATGGAAAACGACTTGGGAAGTCTTAGTCCATTGAGAGTGGAAGGATTAGACCATTGTTAAACAGCGCAGGCATGTGGAACCACGTGCTTTACGTGTAACGGGCCTTTATTAGGCATCAAAAGGCCATATGACAGTGTTTAAAGGCCTGTAAGCGTAGTTGACTGTGTTTTAAAGACATGACGCAGTGGAAAACAACTTTGGACGTCGTAGTCCGTTGACAGTGAAAGGATTAGACCAATGGTAACCTGTGCAGGCACGTGGAACCACGTGATTTACGTACAAGGCTTTTATTAAGCATCAGAAGGCCATATTACAGTCTTTACAGGCCTGTGCGCGTAGTTGACGGTGTTATAAAGCCATGGCGCAATGGAAAACGACTTGGGAAGTCTTAGTCCATTGAGAGTTGAAGGATTAGACCATTGTCAAACAGCGCAGGCATGTGGAACCACGTGCTTTACGTGTAAGGCCTTTATTAGGCATCAAAAGGCCACATTACAGTGTTTAGAGGCCTGTAAGCGTAGTTGACTGTGTTTTAAAGACATGACGCAGTGGAAAACAACTTGGGACGTCGTAGTCCATTGACAGTGAAAGGATTAGACCAATGGTAACCTGCGCAGACACGTGAAACCACGTGATTTACGTGTAAGGCTCTTTTTAGGCATCAAAATGCCATATTACGTCGTTTAGAGGCCTGTGCGCGTAGTTTATTGTGTTTTAAAGACATGGCGCAATAGATAACGATTTGGGACGTCGTAGTCTATAGAGAGTGGCAAGGTTAGACCAATGGTAACCTGCGCAGGCACGTGAAACCACGTGATTTACGTGTAAGGCCTTTATTAGGTGTCAAAAGGCCATATTACAGTCTTTAGAGGCCTGTGCGCGTAGTTCACTGTGTTTTAAAGACATGGCGCAATGGAAAACGATTTGGGACGTCGTAGTCTATAGAGAGTGGCAAGGTTAGACCAATGGTAACCTGCGCAGGCACGTGAAACCACGTGATTTACGTGTAAGGCTTTTATTAGGTGTCAAAAGGCATATTACGGCCTTCAGAGGCCTGTAAGAGTAGTTGACGGTGTTGTTAAGCCTAGGCGCAATGGCAAACGACTTGGGAAGTCGTAGTCCATTGAGAGTGGAGGGATTAGACGAATGGTAAACAGCGCAGGCATGTGGAACCACGTGCTTTACGTGTAAGGATTTTATTAGGCATCAAAAGGCCATATTACAGTGTTTAGAGGCCTGTAAGCGTAGTTGACTGTGTTTTAAAGACATGACGCAGTGGAAAACAACTTGGGAGGTCGTAGTCCATTGACAGTGAAAGGATTAGACCAATGGTAACCTGCGAAGGCACGTAGAACCACGTGAAGACTTTTATTAAGCATCAAAAGGCCATATTACAGTCTTTACAGGCCTGTGCGCGTAGTTGACTGTGTTTTAAAGACTTGGCGCAATGGAAAAAGACTTGGTACGTCGTAGTCTAATGAGAGTTGAAGGACTAGACCAATGATAACCTGCGCAGGCACGTGGAACTACGTGATTTATGTGTAAGGCCTTTATTAGGCAGCAAAAGGCCATATTACAGCGTTTAGAGGCCTGTAAGCGTAGTTGACTGTGTTTTAAAGACATGACGCAGTGGAAAACGATTTGGGACTTCGTAGTGCATTGAGAGTGTAAGGATTAGACCAATGGTAACATGCGCAGGCGCGTGAAACCACGTGATTTACGTGTAAGGCTTTTATTAAGTGTCAAAAGGCATTCTACGGCCTTCAGAGGCCTGTAAGAGTAGTTGACGGTGTTATTAAGCCTAGGCGCAATGGAAAACGACTTGGTACGTCGTAGTCTGTTGATGGTGGAAGGATTAGACCAATGGTAACCAGCGCAGGCACGTGGAACCACGTGCTTTACGTGTAAGGATTTTATTAGACATCAAAAAGCCATATTACAGTGTTTAGAGGCCTGTGCGCGTAGTTGACTGTGTTTTAAAGACATGACGCAGTGGAAAACGATTTGGTACTTCGTAGTGCGTTGAGAGTGTAAGGATTAGACCAATGGTAACATGCGCAGGCACGTGAAACCACGTGATTTACGTGTAAAGGCTTTTATTAAGTGTCAAAAGGCATATTACTGCCTTTAGAGGCCTGTAAGAGTAGTTGACGGTGTTATTAAGCCTAGGCGCAATGGAAAACGACTTGGGAAGTCGTAGTCCATTGAGAGTGGAGGGATTAGACGAATGGTAAACAGCGCAGGCACGTGGAACCACGTGCTTTAAGTGAAAGGCCTTTACTAGCTGTCAAAAGGCCATTTTACGGTCTTTAGAGGTCTGTAAGCGTAGTTGACGGTGTTATAAAGCCATGGCGCTATGGAAAACGACTTGGGAAGTCTTAGTCCATTGAGAGTGGAAGGATTAGACCATTGTTAAACAGCGCAGGCATGTGGAACCACGTGCCTTACGTGTAACGGGCCTTTATTAGGCATCAAAAGGCCATATGACAGTGTTTAAAGGTCTGTAAGCGTAGTTGACTGTGTTTTAAAGACATGACGCAGTGGAAAACAACTTTGGACGTCGTAGTCCGTTGACAGTGAAAGGATTAGACCAATGGTAACCTGTGCAGGCACGTGGAACCACGTGATTTACGTACAAGGCTTTTATTAAGCATCAGAAGGCCATATTACAGTCTTTACAGGCCTGTGCGCGTAGTTGACGGTGTTATAAAGCCATGGCGCAATGGAAAACGACTTGGGAAGTCTTAGTCCATTGAGAGTGGAAGGATTAGACCATTGTCAAACAGCGCAGGCATGTGGAACCACGTGCTTTACGTGTAAGGCCTTTATTAAGCATCAAAAGGCCACATTACAGTGTTTAGAGGCCTGTAAGCGTAGTTGACTGTGTTTTAAAGACATGACGCAGTGGAAAACAACTTGGGACGTCTTAGTCCATTGAGAGTGGAAGGATTAGACCATTGTTAAACAGCGCAGGCATGTGGAACCACGTGCCTTACGTGTAACGGGCCTTTATTAGGCATCAAAAGGCCATATGACAGTGTTTAAAGGTCTGTAAGCGTAGTTGACTGTGTTTTAAAGACATGACGCAGTGGAAAACAACTTTGGACGTCGTAGTCCGTTGACAGTGAAAGGATTAGACCAATGGTAACCTGTGCAGGCACGTGGAACCACGTGATTTACGTACAAGGCTTTTATTAAGCATCAGAAGGCCATATTACAGTCTTTACAGGCCTGTGCGCGTAGTTGACGGTGTTATAAAGCCATGGCGCAATGGAAAACGACTTGGGAAGTCTTAGTCCATTGAGAGTGGAAGGATTAGACCATTGTCAAACAGCGCAGGCATGTGGAACCACGTGCTTTACGTGTAAGGCCTTTATTAAGCATCAAAAGGCCACATTACAGTGTTTAGAGGCCTGTAAGCGTAGTTGACTGTGTTTTAAAGACATGACGCAGTGGAAAACAACTTGGGACGTCGTAGTCCATTGACAGTGAAAGGATTAGACCAATGGTAACCTGCGCAGACACGTGAAACCACGTGAAGGCTTTTATTAAGCATCAAAAGGCCATATTACAGTCTTTACAGGCCTGTGCGCGTAGTTCACTGTGTTTTAAAGACTTGGCGCAATGGAAAAAGACTTGGTACGTCGTAGTCTAATGAGAGTTGAAGGACTAGACCAATGATAACCTGCGCAGGCACGTGGAACTACGTGATTTATGTGTAAGGCCTTTATTAGGCAGCAAAAGGCCATATTACAGCGTTTAGAGGCCTGTAAGCGTAGTTGACTGTGTTTTAAAGACATGACGCAGTGGAAAACGATTTGGGACTTCGTAGTGCATTGAGAGTGTAAGGATTAGACCAATGGTAACATGCGCAGGCGCGTGAAACCACGTGATTTACGTGTAAGGCTTTTATTAAGTGTCAAAAGGCATATTACGGCCTTCAGAGGCCTGTAAGAGTAGTTGACGGTGTTATTAAGCCTAGGCGCAATGGAAAACGACTTGGTACGTCGTAGTCTGTTGATGGTGGAAGGATTAGACCAATGGTAACCAGCGCAAGCACGTGGAACCACGTGATTTATGTGTAAGGCCTTTATTAGGCAGCAAAAGGCCATATTACAGCGTTTAGAGGCCTGTAAGCGTATTTGACTGTGTTTTAAAGACATGCCGCAATGGAAAACGATTTGGGACGTCGTAGTCTATAGAGAGTGGCAAGGTTAGACCAATGGTAACCTGCGCAGGCACGTGAAACCACGTGATTTACGTGTAAGGCTTTTATTAGGTGTCAAAAGGCATATTACGGCCTTCAGAGGCCTGTAAGAGTAGTTGACGGTGTTATTAAGCCTAGGCGCAATGGAAAACGACTTGGGAAGTCGTAGTCCATTGAGAGTGGAGGGATTAGACGAATGGTAAACAGCGCAGGCATGTGGAACCACGTGCTTTACGTGTAAGGATTTTATTAGGCATCAAAAGGCCATATTACAGTGTTTAGAGGCCTGTAAGCGTAGTTGACTGTGTTTTAAAGACATGATGCAGTGGAAAACAACTTGGGAGGTCGTAGTCCATTGACAGTGAAAGGATTAGACCAATGGTAACCTGCGAAGGCACGTAGAACCACGTGAAGGCTTTTATTAAGCATCAAAACGCCATATTACAGTCTTTACAGGCCTGTGCACGTAGTTGACTGTGTTTTAAAGACTTGGCGCAATGGAAAAAGACTTGGTACGTCGTAGTCTAATGAGAGTTGAAGGACTAGACCAATGATAACCTGCGCAGGCACGTGGAACTACGTGATTTATGTGTAAGGCCTTTATTAGGCAGCAAAAGGCCATATTACAGCGTTTAGAGGCCTGTAAGCGTAGTTGACTGTGGTTTAAAGACATGACGCAGTGGAAAACGATTTGGGACTTCGTAGTGCATTGAGAGTGTAAGGATTAGACCAATGGTAACATGCGCAGGCGCGTGAAACCACGTGATTTACGTGTAAGGCTTTTATTAAGTGTCAAAAGGCATATTACGGCCTTCAGAGGCCTGTAAGAGTAGTTGACGGTGTTATTAAGCCTAGGCGCAATGGAAAACGACTTGGTACGTCGTAGTCTGTTGATGGTGGAAGGATTAGACCAATGGTAACCAGCGCAAGCACGTGGAACCACGTGATTTATGAGTAAGGCCTTTATTAGGCAGCAAAAGGCCATATTACAGCGTTTAGAGGCCTGTAAGCGTATTTGACTGTGTTTTAAAGACATGCCGCAATGGAAAACGATTTGGGACGTCGTAGTCTATAGAGAGTGGAAAGATTAGACCAATAGTAACCTGCGCAGGCTCGTGAAACCACGTGATTTACGTGTAAGGCTCTTTTTGGGCATCAAAATGCCATTTTACGGTCTTTAGAGGTCTGTAAGCGTAGTTGACGGTGTTATAAAGCCATGGCGCAATGGAAAACGACTTGGGAAGTCTTAGTCTATTGAGAGTGGAAGGATTAGACCATTGTTAAACAGCGCAGGCATGTGGAACCACGTGCTTTACGTGTAAGGCCTTTATTAGGCATCAAAAGGCCATATTACAGTGTTTAGAGGCCTGTAAGCGTAGTTGACTGTGTTTTAAAGACATGACGCAGTGGAAAACAACTTGGGACGTCGTAGTCCATTGACAGTGAAAGGATTAGACCAATGGTAACCTGCGAAGGCACGTGGAATTACGTGATTTATGTGTAAGGCCTTTATTAGGCAGCAAAAGGCCATATTACAGCGTTTAGAGGCCTGTAAGCGTAGTTGACTGTGTTTTAAAGACATGACGCAATGGAAAACAATTTTGTGACGTCGTAGTCTATAGAGAGTGGAAAGATTAGACCAATGGTAACCTGCACAGGCACGTGAAACCACGTGATTTACGTGTAAGGCTCTTTTTAGGCATCAAAATGCTATTTTACGGTCTTTAGAGGTCTGTAAGCGTAGTTGACGGTGTTATAAAGCCATGGCGCAATGGAAAACGACTTGGGAAGTCTTAGTCCATTGAGAGTGGAAGGATTAGACCATTGTTAAACAGCGCACGCATGTGGAACCACGTGCTTTACGTGTAAGGCCTTTATTAGGCATCAAAAGGCCATATTACAGTGTTTAGAGGCCTGTAAGCGTAGTTGACTGTGTTTTAAAGACATGGCGCAATGGATAACGATTTGGGACGTCGTAGTCTATAGAGAGTGGCAAGGTTAGACCAATGGTAACCTGCGCAGGCACGTGAAACCACGTGATTTACGTGTAAGGCCTTTATTAGGTGTCAAAAGGCCATATTACAGTCTTTACAGGCCTGTGCGGGTAGTTGACTGTGTTTTAAAGACTTGGCGCAATGGAAAAAGACTTGGGACGTCGTAGTCTAATGAGAGTTGAAGGACTAGACCAATGGTAACCTACGCAGGCACGTGGAATTACGTGATTTATGTGTAAGGCCTTTATTAGGCAGCAAAAGGCCATATTACAGCGTTTAGAGGCCTGTAAGCGTAGTTGACTGTGTTTTAAAGACATGACGCAATGGAAAACAATTTGGGACGTCGTAGTCTATAGAGAGTGGAAAGATTAGACCAATGGTAACCTGCGCAGGCACGTGAAACCACGTGATTTACGTGTAAGGCTCTTTTTAGGCATCAAAATGCCATTTTACCGTCTTTAGAGGTCTGTAAGCGTAGTTGACGGTGTTATAAAGCCATGGCGCAATGGAAAACGACTTAGGAAGTCTTAGTCCATTGAGAGTGGAAGGATTAGACCATTGTTAAACAGCGTAGGCATGTGGAACCACGTGCTTTACGTGTAAGGCCTTTATTAGGCATCAAAAGGCCACATTACAGTGTTTAGAGCCCTGTAAGCGTAGTTGACTGTGTTTTAAAGACATGACGCAGTGGAAAACAACTTGGGACGTCGTAGTCCATTGACAGTGAAAGGATTAGACCAATGGTAACCTGCGCAGGCACGTGAAACCACGTGATTTACGTGTAAGGCTCTTTTTAGGCATCAAAATGCCATATTACGGCATTTAGAGGCCTGTGCGCGTAGTTTATTGTGTTTTAAAGACATGGCGCAATGGATAACGATTTGGGACGTCGTAGTCTATAGAGAGTGGCAAGGTTAGACCAATGGTAACCTGCGCAGGCACGTGAAACCACGTGATTTACGTGTAAGGCTCTTTTTAGGCATCAAAATGCCATTTTACGGTTTTTAGAGGTCTATAAGCGTAGTTGACGGTGTTATAAAGCCATGGCGCAATGGAAAACGACTTAGGAAGTCTTAGTCCATTGAGAGTGGAAGGATTAGACCATTGTTAAACAGCGTAGGCATGTGGAACCACGTGCTTTACGTGTAAGGCCTTTATTAGGCATCAAAAGGCCACATTACAGTGTTTAGAGCCCTGTAAGCGTAGTTGACTGTGTTTTAAAGACATGACGCAGTGAAAAACAACTTGGGACGTCGTAGTCCATTGACAGTGAAAGGATTAGACCAATGGTAACCTGCGCAGGCACGTGAAACCACGTGATTTACGTGTAAGGCTCTTTTTAGGCATCAAAATGCCATATTACGGCGTTAAGTGGCCTGTGCGCGTAGTTTATTGTGTTTTAAAGACATGGCGCAATGGATAACGATTTGGGACGTCGTAGTCTATAGAGAGTGGCAAGGTTAGACCAATGGTAACCTGCGCAGGCACGTGAAACCACGTGATTTATGTGTAAGGCTCTTTTTAGGCATCAAAATGCCATTTTACGGTCTTTAGAGGTCTGTAAGCGTAGTTGACGGTGTTATAAAGCCATGGCGCAATGGAAAACGACTTGGGAAGTCTTAGTCTATTGAGAGTGGAAGGATTAGACCATTGTTAAACAGCGCAGGCATGTGGAACCACGTGCTTTACGTGTAAGGCCTTTATTAGGCATCAAAAGGCCATATTATAGTGTTTAGAGGCCTGTAAGCGTAGTTGACTGTGTTTTAAAGACATGACGCAGTGGAAAACAACTTGGGACGTCGTAGTCCATTGACAGTGAAAGGATTAGACCAATGGTAACCTGCGAAGGCACGTGGAATTACGTGATTTATGTGTAAGGCCTTTATTAGGCAGCAAAAGGCCATATTACAACGTTTAGAGGCCTGTAAGCGTAGTTGACTGTGTTTTAAAGACATGACGCAATGGAAAACAATTTGGGACGTCGTAGTCTATAGAGAGTGGAAAGATTAGACCAATGGTAACCTGCACAGGCACGTGAAACCACGTGATTTACGTGTAAGGCTCTTTTTAGGCATCAAAATGCTATTTTACGGTCTTTAGAGGTCTGTAAGCGTAGTTGACGGTGTTATAAAGCCATGGCGCAATGGAAAACGACTTGGGAAGTCTTAGTCCATTGAGAGTGGAAGGATTAGACCATTGTCAAACAGCGCAGGCATGTGGAACCACGTGCTTTACGTGTAAGGCCTTTATTAAGCATCAAAAGGCCACATTACAGTGTTTAGAGGCCTGTAAGCGTAGTTGACTGTGTTTTAAAGACATGACGCAGTGGAAAACAACTTGGGACGTCGTAGTCCATTGACAGTGAAAGGATTAGACCAATGGTAACCTGCGCAGACACGTGAAACCACGTGAAGGCTTTTATTAAGCATCAAAAGGCCATATTACAGTCTTTACAGGCCTGTGCGCGTAGTTGACTGTGTTTTAAAGACTTGGCGCAATGGAAAAAGACTTGGTACGTCGTAGTCTAATGAGAGTTGAAGGACTAGACCAATGATAACCTGCGCAGGCACGTGGAACTACGTGATTTATGTGTAAGGCCTTTATTAGGCAGCAAAAGGCCATATTACAGCGTTTAGAGGCCTGTAAGCGTAGTTGACTGTGTTTTAAAGACATGACGCAGTGGAAAACGATTTGGGACTTCGTAGTGCATTGAGAGTGTAAGGATTAGACCAATGGTAACATGCGCAGGCGCGTGAAACCACGTGATTTACGTGTAAGGCTTTTATTAAGTGTCAAAAGGCATATTACGGCCTTCAGAGGCCTGTAAGAGTAGTTGACGGTGTTATTAAGCCTAGGCGCAATGGAAAACGACTTGGTACGTCGTAGTCTGTTGATGGTGGAAGGATTAGACCAATGGTAACCAGCGCAAGCACGTGGAACCACGTGATTTATGTGTAAGGCCTTTATTAGGCAGCAAAAGGCCATATTACAGCGTTTAGAGGCCTGTAAGCGTATTTGACTGTGTTTTAAAGACATGCCGCAATGGAAAACGATTTGGGACGTCGTAGTCTATAGAGAGTGGCAAGGTTAGACCAATGGTAACCTGCGCAGGCACGTGAAACCACGTGATTTACGTGTAAGGCTTTTATTAGGTGTCAAAAGGCATATTACGGCCTTCAGAGGCCTGTAAGAGTAGTTGACGGTGTTATTAAGCCTAGGCGCAATGGAAAACGACTTGGGAAGTCGTAGTCCATTGAGAGTGGAGGGATTAGACGAATGGTAAACAGCGCAGGCATGTGGAACCACGTGCTTTACGTGTAAGGATTTTATTAGGCATCAAAAGGCCATATTACAGTGTTTAGAGGCCTGTAAGCGTAGTTGACTGTGTTTTAAAGACATGATGCAGTGGAAAACAACTTGGGAGGTCGTAGTCCATTGACAGTGAAAGGATTAGACCAATGGTAACCTGCGAAGGCACGTAGAACCACGTGAAGGCTTTTATTAAGCATCAAAAGGCCATATTACAGTCTTTACAGGCCTGTGCACGTAGTTGACTGTGTTTTAAAGACTTGGCGCAATGGAAAAAGACTTGGTACGTCGTAGTCTAATGAGAGTTGAAGGACTAGACCAATGATAACCTGCGCAGGCACGTGGAACTACGTGATTTATGTGTAAGGCCTTTATTAGGCAGCAAAAGGCCATATTACAGCGTTTAGAGGCCTGTAAGCGTAGTTGACTGTGGTTTAAAGACATGACGCAGTGGAAAACGATTTGGGACTTCGTAGTGCATTGAGAGTGTAAGGATTAGACCAATGGTAACATGCGCAGGCGCGTGAAACCACGTGATTTACGTGTAAGGCTTTTATTAAGTGTCAAAAGGCATATTACGGCCTTCAGAGGCCTGTAAGAGTAGTTGACGGTGTTATTAAGCCTAGGCGCAATGGAAAACGACTTGGTACGTCGTAGTCTGTTGATGGTGGAAGGATTAGACCAATGGTAACCAGCGCAAGCACGTGGAACCACGTGATTTATGAGTAAGGCCTTTATTAGGCAGCAAAAGGCCATATTACAGCGTTTAGAGGCCTGTAAGCGTATTTGACTGTGTTTTAAAGACATGCCGCAATGGAAAACGATTTGGGACGTCGTAGTCTATAGAGAGTGGAAAGATTAGACCAATAGTAACCTGCGCAGGCTCGTGAAACCACGTGATTTACGTGTAAGGCTCTTTTTGGGCATCAAAATGCCATTTTACGGTCTTTAGAGGTCTGTAAGCGTAGTTGACGGTGTTATAAAGCCATGGCGCAATGGAAAACGACTTGGGAAGTCTTAGTCTATTGAGAGTGGAAGGATTAGACCATTGTTAAACAGCGCAGGCATGTGGAACCACGTGCTTTACGTGTAAGGCCTTTATTAGGCATCAAAAGGCCATATTACAGTGTTTAGAGGCCTGTAAGCGTAGTTGACTGTGTTTTAAAGACATGACGCAGTGGAAAACAACTTGGGACGTCGTAGTCCATTGACAGTGAAAGGATTAGACCAATGGTAACCTGCGAAGGCACGTGGAATTACGTGATTTATGTGTAAGGCCTTTATTAGGCAGCAAAAGGCCATATTACAGCGTTTAGAGGCCTGTAAGCGTAGTTGACTGTGTTTTAAAGACATGACGCAATGGAAAACAATTTTGTGACGTCGTAGTCTATAGAGAGTGGAAAGATTAGACCAATGGTAACCTGCACAGGCACGTGAAACCACGTGATTTACGTGTAAGGCTCTTTTTAGGCATCAAAATGCTATTTTACGGTCTTTAGAGGTCTGTAAGCGTAGTTGACGGTGTTATAAAGCCATGGCGCAATGGAAAACGACTTGGGAAGTCTTAGTCCATTGAGAGTGGAAGGATTAGACCATTGTTAAACAGCGCACGCATGTGGAACCACGTGCTTTACGTGTAAGGCCTTTATTAGGCATCAAAAGGCCATATTACAGTGTTTAGAGGCCTGTAAGCGTAGTTGACTGTGTTTTAAAGACATGGCGCAATGGATAACGATTTGGGACGTCGTAGTCTATAGAGAGTGGCAAGGTTAGACCAATGGTAACCTGCGCAGGCACGTGAAACCACGTGATTTACGTGTAAGGCCTTTATTAGGTGTCAAAAGGCCATATTACAGTCTTTACAGGCCTGTGCGGGTAGTTCACTGTGTTTTAAAGACTTGGCGCAATGGAAAAAGACTTGGGACGTCGTAGTCTAATGAGAGTTGAAGGACTAGACCAATGGTAACCTACGCAGGCACGTGGAATTACGTGATTTATGTGTAAGGCCTTTATTAGGCAGCAAAAGGCCATATTACAGCGTTTAGAGGCCTGTAAGCGTAGTTGACTGTGTTTTAAAGACATGACGCAATGGAAAACAATTTGGGACGTCGTAGTCTATAGAGAGTGGAAAGATTAGACCAATGGTAACCTGCGCAGGCACGTGAAACCACGTGATTTACGTGTAAGGCTCTTTTTAGGCATCAAAATGCCATTTTACCGTCTTTAGAGGTCTGTAAGCGTAGTTGACGGTGTTATAAAGCCATGGCGCAATGGAAAACGACTTAGGAAGTCTTAGTCCATTGAGAGTGGAAGGATTAGACCATTGTTAAACAGCGTAGGCATGTGGAACCACGTGCTTTACGTGTAAGGCCTTTATTAGGCATCAAAAGGCCACATTACAGTGTTTAGAGCCCTGTTGACTGTGTTTTAAAGACATGACGCAGTGGAAAACAACTTGGGACGTCGTAGTCCATTGACAGTGAAAGGATTAGACCAATGGTAACCTGCGCAGGCACGTGAAACCACGTGATTTACGTGTAAGGCTCTTTTTAGGCATCAAAATGCCATATTACGGCATTTAGAGGCCTGTGCGCGTAGTTTATTGTGTTTTAAAGACATGGCGCAATGGATAACGATTTGGGACGTCGTAGTCTATAGAGAGTGGCAAGGTTAGACCAATGGTAACCTGCGCAGGCACGTGAAACCACGTGATTTACGTGTAAGGCTCTTTTTAGGCATCAAAATGCCATTTTACGGTTTTTAGAGGTCTATAAGCGTAGTTGACGGTGTTATAAAGCCATGGCGCAATGGAAAACGACTTAGGAAGTCTTAGTCCATTGAGAGTGGAAGGATTAGACCATTGTTAAACAGCGTAGGCATGTGGAACCACGTGCTTTACGTGTAAGGCCTTTATTAGGCATCAAAAGGCCACATTACAGTGTTTAGAGCCCTGTAAGCGTAGTTGACTGTGTTTTAAAGACATGACGCAGTGAAAAACAACTTGGGACGTCGTAGTCCATTGACAGTGAAAGGATTAGACCAATGGTAACCTGCGCAGGCACGTGAAACCACGTGATTTACGTGTAAGGCTCTTTTTAGGCATCAAAATGCCATATTACGGCGTTAAGTGGCCTGTGCGCGTAGTTTATTGTGTTTTAAAGACATGGCGCAATGGATAACGATTTGGGACGTCGTAGTCTATAGAGAGTGGCAAGGTTAGACCAATGGTAACCTGCGCAGGCACGTGAAACCACGTGATTTATGTGTAAGGCTCTTTTTAGGCATCAAAATGCCATTTTACGGTCTTTAGAGGTCTGTAAGCGTAGTTGACGGTGTTATAAAGCCATGGCGCAATGGAAAACGACTTGGGAAGTCTTAGTCTATTGAGAGTGGAAGGATTAGACCATTGTTAAACAGCGCAGGCATGTGGAACCACGTGCTTTACGTGTAAGGCCTTTATTAGGCATCAAAAGGCCATATTATAGTGTTTAGAGGCCTGTAAGCGTAGTTGACTGTGTTTTAAAGACATGACGCAGTGGAAAACAACTTGGGACGTCGTAGTCCATTGACAGTGAAAGGATTAGACCAATGGTAACCTGCGAAGGCACGTGGAATTACGTGATTTATGTGTAAGGCCTTTATTAGGCAGCAAAAGGCCATATTACAACGTTTAGAGGCCTGTAAGCGTAGTTGACTGTGTTTTAAAGACATGACGCAATGGAAAACAATTTGGGACGTCGTAGTCTATAGAGAGTGGAAAGATTAGACCAATGGTAACCTGCACAGGCACGTGAAACCACGTGATTTACGTGTAAGGCTCTTTTTAGGCATCAAAATGCTATTTTACGGTCTTTAGAGGTCTGTAAGCGTAGTTGACGGTGTTATAAAGCCATGGCGCAATGGAAAACGACTTGGGAAGTCTTAGTCTATTGAGAGTGGAAGGATTAGACCATTGTTAAACAGCGCAGGCATGTGGAACCACGTGCTTTACGTGTAAGGCCTTTATTAGGCATCAAAAGGCCATATTACAGTGTTTAGAGGCCTGTAAGCGTAGTTGACTGTGTTTTAAAGACATGACGCAGTGGAAAACAACTTGGGACGTCGTAGTCCATTGACAGTGAAAGGATTAGACCAATGGTAACCTGCGAAGGCACGTGGAATTACGTGATTTATGTGTAAGGCCTTTATAAGGCAGCAAAAGGCCATATTACAACGTTTAGAGGCCTGTAAGCGTAGTTGACTGTGTTTTAAAGACATGGCGCAATGGATAACGATTTGGGACGTCGTAGTCTATAGAGAGTGGCAAGGTTAGATCAATGGTAACCTGCGCAGGCACGTGAAACCACGTGATTTACGTGTAAGGCCTTTATTTGGTGTCAAAAGGCCATATTACAGTCTTTAGAGGCCTGTGCGCGTAGTTCACTGTGTTTTAAAGACATGGCGCAATGGAAAACGACTTGGTACGTCGTAGTCTATTGATGGTGGAAGGATAAGACCAATGGTAACCAGCGCAAGCACGTGGAACCACGTGATTAAGTTAAAGGCCCTTACTAGCTGTCAAAAGGCCATTTTACGGTCTTTAGAGGTCTGTAAGCGTAGTTGACGGTGTTATAAAGCCATGGCGCACTGGAAAACGACTTGGGAAGTCTTAGTCCATTGAGAGTGGAGGGATTAGACCAATGGTAAACAGCGCAGGCACGTGGAACCACGTGCTTTACGTGTAAGGATTTTATTAGACATCAAAAAGCCATATTACAGTGTTTAGAGGCCTGTGCGCGTAGTTGACTGTGTTTTAAAGACATGACGCAGTGGAAAACGATTTGGGACTTCGTAGTGCGTTGAGAGTGTAAGGATTAGACCAATGGTAACATGCGCAGGCACGTGAAACCACGTGATTTACGTGTAAAGGCTTTTATTAAGTGTCAAAAGGCATATTACTGCCTTTAGAGGCCTGTAAGAGTAGTTGACGGTGTTATTAAGCCTAGGCGCAATGGAAAACGACTTGGGAAGTCGTAGTCCATTGAGAGTGGAGGGATTAGACGAATGGTAAACAGCGCAGGCACGTGGAACCACGTGCTTTAAGTGAAAGGCCTTTACTAGCTGTCAAAAGGCCATTTTACGGTCTTTAGAGGTCTGTAAGCGTAGTTGACGGTGTTATAAAGCCATGGCGTAATGGAAAACGACTTGGGAAGTCTTAGTCCATTGAGACTGGAAGGATTAGACCATTGTTAAACAGCGCAGGCATGTGGAACCACGTGCTTTACGTGTAAGGCCTTTATTAGGCATCAAAAGGCCATATTACAGTGTTTAGAGGCCTGTAAGCGTAGTTGACTGTGTTTTAAAGACATGACACAGTGGAAAACAACTTGGGACGTCGTAGTCCATTGACAGTGAAAGGATTAGACCAATGGTAACCTGCGAAGGCACGTGGAACCACGTGAAGGCTTTTATTAAGCATCAAAAGGCCATATTACAGTCTTTACAGGCCTGTGCGCGTAGTTGATTGTGTTTTAAAGACTTGGCGCAATGGAAAAAGACTTGGTACGTCGTAGTCTAATAAGAGTTGAAGGACTAGACCATTGTTAAACAGCGCAGGCATGTGGAACCACGTGCTTTACGTGTAAGGGGCCCTTATTAGGCATCAAAAGGCCACATTACAGTGTTTAAAGGCCTGTAAGCGTAGTTGACTGTGTTTTAAAGACATGACGCAGTCGAAAACAACTTTGGACGTCGTAGTCCGTTGACAGTGAAAGGATTAGACCAATGGTAACCTGTGCAGGCACGTGGAACCACGTGATTTACGTACAAGTTTTTTATTAAGCATCAGAAGGCCATATTACAGTCTTTACAGGCCTGTGCGCGTAGTTGACGGTGTTATAAAGCCATGGCGCAATGGAAAACGACTTGGGAAGTCTTAGTCCATTGATAGTGGAAGGATTAGACCATTGTTAAACAGCGCAGGCATGTGGAACCGCGTGATTTGCGTACAAGGCTTTTATTAAGCATCAAAAGGCCATATTACCGTCTTTACAGGCCTGTGCGGGTAGTTGACTGTGTTTTAAAGACATGACGCAGTGGAAAACAACTTGGGACGTCGTAGTGCATTGAGAGTGGAGGGATTAGACCAATGGTAACCTGCGCAGGCACTAGGAACTACGTGATTTATGTGTAAGGCCTTTATTAGGCATCAAAAAGCCATATTACAGTGTTTAGAGGCTGTGCGCGTAGTTGACTGTGTTTTAAAGACATGACGCAGTGGAAAACGATTTGGGACTTCGTAGTGCGTTGAGAGTGTAAGGATTAGACCAATGGTAACATGCGCAGGCACGTGAAACCACGTGATTTACGTGTAAGGTTTTTATTAAGTGTCAAAAGGCATATTACTGCCTTCAGAGCCCTGTAAGAGTAGTTGACGGTGTTATTAAGCCTAGGCGCAATGGAAAACGACTTGGGAAGTCGTAGTCCATTGAGAGTGGAGGGATTAGACGAATGGTAAACAGCGCAGGCACGTGGAACCACGTGCTTTAAGTGAAAGGCCTTTACTAGCTGTCAAAAGGCCATTTTACGGTCTTTAGAGGTCTGTAAGCGTAGTTGACGGTGTTATAAAGCCATGGCGTAATGGAAAACGACTTGGGAAGTCTTAGTCCATTGAGAGTGGAAGGATTAGACCATTGTTAAACAGCGCAGGCATGTGGAACCACGTGAAGGCTTTTATTAAGCATCAAAAGGCCATATTACAGTGTTTAGAGGCCTGTAAGCGTAGTTGACTGTGTTTTAAAGACATGACGCAGTGGAAAAAGACTTGGTACGTCGTAGTCTAATGAGAGTTGAAGAACTAGACCAGTGTTAAACAGCGCAGGCATGTGGAACCACGTGATTTACGTACAAGGCTTTTATTAAGCATCAAAAGGCCATATTACAGTCTTTACAGGCCTGTGTTGGTAGTTGACTGTGTTTTAATGACTTGGCGCAATGGAAAAAGACTTAGGACGTCGTAGTCTAATGAGAGTTGAAGGACTAGACCATTGTTAAACAGCGCAGGCATGTGGAACCACGTGCTTTACGTGTAAGGGGCCCTTATTAGGCATCAAAAGGCCACATTACAGTGTTTAGAGCCCTGTAAGCGTAGTTGACTGTGTTTTAAAGACATGACGCAGTGGAAAACAACTTGGGACGTCGTAGTCCATTGACAGTGAAAGGATTAGACCAATGGTAACCTGCGAAGGCACGTGGAACCACGTGAAGGCTTTTATTAAGCATCAAAAGGCCATATTACAGTCTTTACAGGCCTGTGCGCGTAGTTGACTGTGTTTTAAAGACTTGGCGCAATGGAAAAAGACTTGGTACGTCGTAGTCTAATAAGAGTTGAAGGACTAGACCATTGTTAAACAGCGCAGGCATGTGGAACCACGTGATTTACGTACAAGGCTTTTATTAAGCATCAAAAGGCCATATTACAGTCTTTACAGGCCTGTGCGGGTAGTTGACTGTGTTTTAATGACTTGGCGCAATGGAAAAAGACTTAGGACGTCGTAGTCTAATGAGAGTTGAAGGACTAGACCATTGTTAAACAGCGCAGGCATGTGGAACCACGTGCTTTACGTGTAAGGGGCCCTTATTAGGCATCAAAAGGCCACATTACAGTGTTTAAAGGCCTGTAAGCGTAGTTGACTGTGTTTTAAAGACATGACGCAGTCGAAAACAACTTTGGACGTCGTAGTCCGTTGACAGTGAAAGGATTAGACCAATGGTAACCTGTGCAGGCACGTGGAACCACGTGATTTACGTACAAGTTTTTTATTAAGCATCAGAAGGCCATATTACAGTCTTTACAGGCCTGTGCGCGTAGTTGACGGTGTTATAAAGCCATGGCGCAATGGAAAACGACTTGGGAAGTCTTAGTCCATTGATAGTGGAAGGATTAGACCATTGTTAAACAGCGCAGGCATGTGGAACCGCGTGATTTGCGTACAAGGCTTTTATTAAGCATCAAAAGGCCATATTACCGTCTTTACAGGCCTGTGCGGGTAGTTGACTGTGTTTTAAAGACATGACGCAGTGGAAAACAACTTGGGACGTCGTAGTGCATTGAGAGTGGAGGGATTAGACCAATGGTAACCTGCGCAGGCACTAGGAACTACGTGATTTATGTGTAAGGCCTTTATTAGGCATCAAAAAGCCATATTACAGTGTTTAGAGGCTGTGCGCGTAGTTGACTGTGTTTTAAAGACATGACGCAGTGGAAAACGATTTGGGACTTCGTAGTGCGTTGAGAGTGTAAGGATTAGACCAATGGTAACATGCGCAGGCACGTGAAACCACGTGATTTACGTGTAAGGTTTTTATTAAGTGTCAAAAGGCATATTACTGCCTTCAGAGGCCTGTAAGAGTAGTTGACGGTGTTATTAAGCCTAGGCGCAATGGAAAACGACTTGGGAAGTCGTAGTCCATTGAGAGTGGAGGGATTAGACGAATGGTAAACAGCGCAGGCACGTGGAACCACGTGCTTTAAGTGAAAGGCCTTTACTAGCTGTCAAAAGGCCATTTTACGGTCTTTAGAGGTCTGTAAGCGTAGTTGACGGTGTTATAAAGCCATGGCGTAATGGAAAACGACTTGGGAAGTCTTAGTCCATTGAGAGTGGAAGGATTAGACCATTGTTAAACAGCGCAGGCATGTGGAACCACGTGAAGGCTTTTATTAAGCATCAAAAGGCCATATTACAGTGTTTAGAGGCCTGTAAGCGTAGTTGACTGTGTTTTAAAGACATGACGCAGTGGAAAAAGACTTGGTACGTCGTAGTCTAATGAGAGTTGAAGAACTAGACCAGTGTTACACAGCGCAGGCATGTGGAACCACGTGATTTACGTACAAGGCTTTTATTAAGCATCAAAAGGCCATATTACAGTCTTTACAGGCCTGTGTTGGTAGTTGACTGTGTTTTAATGACTTGGCGCAATGGAAAAAGACTTAGGACGTCGTAGTCTAATGAGAGTTGAAGGACTAGACCATTGTTAAACAGCGCAGGCATGTGGAACCACGTGCTTTACGTGTAAGGGGCCCTTATTAGGCATCAAAAGGCCACATTACAGTGTTTAGAGCCCTGTAAGCGTAGTTGACTGTGTTTTAAAGACATGACGCAGTGGAAAACAACTTGGGACGTCGTAGTCCATTGACAGTGAAAGGATTAGACCAATGGTAACCTGCGCAGGCACGTGAAACCACGTGATTTACGTGTAAGGCTCTTTTTAGGCATCAAAATGCCATATTACGGCGTTTAGAGGCCTGTGCGCGTAGTTTATTGTGTTTTAAAGACATGGCGCAAACGATAACGATTTGGGACGTCGTAGTCTATAGAGAGTGGCAAGGTTAGACCAATGGTAACCTGCGCAGGCACGTGAAACCACGTGATTTACGTGTAAGGCCTTTATTAGGTGTCAAAAGGCCATATTACAGTCTTTAGAGGCCTGTGCGCGTAGTTCACTGTGTTTTAAAGACATGGCGCAATGGAAAACGATTTGGGACGTCGTAGTCTATAGAGAGTGGCAAGGTTAGACCAATGGTAACCTGCGCAGGCACGTAGAACCACGTGAAGGCTTTTATTAAGCATCAAAAGGCCATATTACAGTCTTTACAGGCCTGTGCGCGTAGTTGACTGTGTTTTAAAGACTTGGCGCAATGGAAAAAGACTTGGTACGTCGTAGTCTAATGAGAGTTGAAGGACTAGACCAATGATAACATGCGCAGGCACGTGGAACTACGTGATTTATGTGTAAGGCCTTTATTAGGCAGCAAAAGGCCATATTACAGCGTTTAGAGGCCTGTAAGCGTAGTTGACTGTGTTTTAAAGACATGACGCAGTGGAAAACGATTTGGGACTTCGTAGTGCATTGAGAGTGTAAGGATTAGACCAATGGTAACATGCGCAGGCGCGTGAAACCACGTGATTTACGTGTAAGGCTTTTATTAAGTGTCAAAAGGCATATTACGGCCTTCAGAGGCCTGTAAGAGTAGTTGACGGTGTTATTAAGCCTAGGCGCAATGGAAAACGACTTGGTACGTCGTAGTCTGTTGATGGTGGAAGGATTAGACCAATGGTAACCAGCGCAGGCACGTGGAACCACGTGCTTTACGTGTAAGGATTTTATTAGACATCAAAAAGCCATATTACAGTGTTTAGAGGCCTGTGCGCGTAGTTGACTGTGTTTTAAAGACATGACGCAGTGGAAAACGATTTGGTACTTCGTAGTGCGTTGAGAGTGTAAGGATTAGACCAATGGTAACATGCGCAGGCACGTGAAACCACGTGATTTACGTGTAAAGGCTTTTATTAAGTGTCCAAAGGCATATTACTGTCTTTAGAGGCCTGTAAGAGTAGTTGACGGTGTTATTAAGCCTAGGCGCAATGGAAAACGACTTGGGAAGTCGTAGTCCATTGAGAGTGGAGGGATTAGACGAATGGTAAACAGCGCAGGCACGTGGAACCACGTGCTTTAAGTGAAAGGCCTTTACTAGCTGTCAAAAGGCCATTTTACGGTCTTTAGAGGTCTGTAAGCGTAGTTGACGGTGTTATAAAGCCATGGCGCAATGGAAAACGACTTGGGAAGTCTTAGTCCATTGAGAGTGGAAGGATTAGACCATTGTTAAACAGCGCAGGCATGTGGAACCACGTGCTTTACGTGTAACGGGCCTTTATTAGGCATCAAAAGGCCATATGACAGTGTTTAAAGGTCTGTAAGCGTAGTTGACTGTGTTTTAAAGACATGACGCAGTGGAAAACAACTTTGGACGTCGTAGTCCGTTGACAGTGAAAGGATTAGACCAATGGTAACCTGTGCAGGCACGTGGAACCACGTGATTTACGTACAAGGCTTTTATTAAGCATCAGAAGGCCATATTACAGTCTTTACAGGCCTGTGCGCGTAGTTGACGGTGTTATAAAGCCATGGCGCAATGGAAAACGACTTGGGAAGTCTTAGTCCATTGAGAGTGGAAGGATTAGACCATTGTCAAACAGCGCAGGCATGTGGAACCACGTGCTTTACGTGTAAGGCCTTTATTAAGCATCAAAAGGCCACATTACAGTGTTTAGAGGCCTGTAAGCGTAGTTGACTGTGTTTTAAAGACATGACGCAGTGGAAAACAACTTGGGACGTCGTAGTCCATTGACAGTGAAAGGATTAGACCAATGGTAACCTGCGCAGACACGTGAAACCACGTGATTTACGTGTAAGGCTATTTTTAGGCATCAAAATGCCATATTACGGCGTTTAGAGGCCTGTGCGCGTAGTTTATTGTGTTTTAAAGACATGGCGCAATAGATAACGATTTGGGACGTCGTAGTCTATAGAGAGTGGCAAGGTTAGACCAATGGTAACCTGCGCAGGCACGTGAAACCACGTGATTTACGTGTAAGGCCTTTATTAGGTGTCAAAAGGCCATATTACAGTCTTTAGAGGCCTGTGCGCGTAGTTCACTGTGTTTTAAAGACATGGCGCAATGGAAAACGATTTGGGACGTCGTAGTCTATAGAGAGTGGCAAGGTTAGACCAATGGTAACCTGCGCAGGCACGTGAAACCACGTGATTTACGTGTAAGGCCTTTATTAGGTGTCAAAAGGCCATATTACAGTCTTTAGAGGCCTGTGCGCGTAGTTCACTGTGTTTTAAAGACATGGCGCAATGGAAAACGATTTGGGACGTCGTAGTCTGTAGAGAGTGGCAAGGTTAGACCAATGGTAACCTGCGCAGGCACGTGAAACCACGTGATTTACGTGTAAGGCTTTTATTAGGTGTCAAAAGGCATATTACGGCCTTCAGAGGCCTGTAAGAGTAGTTGACGGTGTTGTTAAGCCTAGGCGTAATGGCAAACGACTTGGGAAGTCGTAGTCCATTGAGAGTGGAGGGATTAGACGAATGGTAAACAGCGCAGGCATGTGGAACCACGTGCTTTACGTGTAAGGATTTTATTAGGCATCAAAAGGCCATATTACAGTGTTTAGAGGCCTGTAAGCGTAGTTGACTGTGTTTTAAAGACATGACGCAGTGGAAAACAACTTGGGAGGTCGTAGTCCATTGACAGTGAAAGGATTAGACCAATGGTAACCTGCGAAGGCACGTAGAACCACGTGAAGACTTTTATTAAGCATCAAAAGGCCATATTACAGTCTTTACAGGCCTGTGCGCGTAGTTGACTGTGTTTTAAAGACTTGGCGCAATGGAAAAAGACTTGGTACGTCGTAGTCTAATGAGAGTTGAAGGACTAGACCAATGATAACCTGCGCAGGCACGTGGAACTACGTGATTTATGTGTAAGGCCTTTATTAGGCAGCAAAAGGCCATATTACAGCGTTTAGAGGCCTGTAAGCGTAGTTGACTGTGTTTTAAAGACATGACGCAGTGGAAAACGATTTGGGACTTCGTAGTGCATTGAGAGTGTAAGGATTAGACCAATGGTAACATGCGCAGGCGCGTGAAACCACGTGATTTACGTGTAAGGCTTTTATTAAGTGTCAAAAGGCATATTACGGCCTTCAGAGGCCTGTAAGAGTAGTTGACGGTGTTATTAAGCCTAGGCGCAATGGAAAACGACTTGGTACGTCGTAGTCTGTTGATGGTGGAAGGATTAGACCAATGGTAACCAGCGCAGGCACGTGGAACCACGTGCTTTACGTGTAAGGATTTTATTAGACATCAAAAAGCCATATTACAGTGTTTAGAGGCCTGTGCGCGTAGTTGACGGTGTTATTAAGCCTAGGCGCAATGGAAAACGACTTGGGAAGTCGTAGTCCATTGAGAGTGGAGGGATTAGACGAATGGTAAACAGCGCAGGCACGTGGAACCACGTGCTTTAAGTGAAAGGCCTTTATTAGCTGTCAAAAGGCCATTTTACGGTCTTTAGAGGTCTGTAAGCGTAGTTGACGGTGTTATAAAGCCATGGCGCTATGGAAAACGACTTGGGAAGTCTTAGTCCATTGAGAGTGGAAGGATTAGACCATTGTTAAACAGCGCAGGCATGTGGAACCACGTGCTTTATGTGTAACGGGCCTTTATTAGGCATCAAAAGGCCATATGACAGTGTTTAAAGGTCTGTAAGCGTAGTTGACTGTGTTTTAAAGACATGACGCAGTGGAAAACAACTTTGGACGTCGTAGTCCGTTGACAGTGAAAGGATTAGACCAATGGTAACCTGTGCAGGCACGTGGAACCACGTGATTTACGTACAAGGCTTTTATTAAGCATCAGAAGGCCATATTACAGTCTTTACAGGCCTGTGCGCGTAGTTGACGGTGTTATAAAGCCATGGCGCAATGGAAAACGACTTGGGAAGTCTTAGTCCATTGAGAGTGGAAGGATTAGACCATTGTCAAACAGCGCAGGCATGTGGAACCACGTGCTTTACGTGTAAGGCCTTTATTAAGCATCAAAAGGCCACATTACAGTGTTTAGAGGCCTGTAAGCGTAGTTGACTGTGTTTTAAAGACATGACGCAGTGGAAAACAACTTGGGACGTCGTAGTCCATTGACAGTGAAAGGATTAGACCAATGGTAACCTGCGCAGACACGTGAAACCACGTGAAGGCTTTTATTAAGCATCAAAAGGCCATATTACAGTCTTTACAGGCCTGTGCGCGTAGTTGACTGTGTTTTAAAGACTTGGCGCAATGGAAAAAGACTTGGTACGTCGTAGTCTAATGAGAGTTGAAGGACTAGACCAATGATAACCTGCGCAGGCACGTGGAACTACGTGATTTATGTGTAAGGCCTTTATTAGGCAGCAAAAGGCCATATTACAGCGTTTAGAGGCCTGTAAGCGTAGTTGACTGTGTTTTAAAGACATGACGCAGTGGAAAACGATTTGGGACTTCGTAGTGCATTGAGAGTGTAAGGATTAGACCAATGGTAACATGCGCAGGCGCGTGAAACCACGTGATTTACGTGTAAGGCTTTTATTAAGTGTCAAAAGGCATATTACGGCCTTCAGAGGCCTGTAAGAGTAGTTGACGGTGTTATTAAGCCTAGGCGCAATGGAAAACGACTTGGTACGTCGTAGTCTGTTGATGGTGGAAGGATTAGACCAATGGTAACCAGCGCAAGCACGTGGAACCACGTGATTTATGTGTAAGGCCTTTATTAGGCAGCAAAAGGCCATATTACAGCGTTTAGAGGCCTGTAAGCGTATTTGACTGTGTTTTAAAGACATGCCGCAATGGAAAACGATTTGGGACGTCGTAGTCTATAGAGAGTGGCAAGGTTAGACCAATGGTAACCTGCGCAGGCACGTGAAACCACGTGATTTACGTGTAAGGCTTTTATTAGGTGTCAAAAGGCATATTACGGCCTTCAGAGGCCTGTAAGAGTAGTTGACGGTGTTATTAAGCCTAGGCGCAATGGAAAACGACTTGGGAAGTCGTAGTCCATTGAGAGTGGAGGGATTAGACGAATGGTAAACAGCGCAGGCATGTGGAACCACGTGCTTTACGTGTAAGGATTTTATTAGGCATCAAAAGGCCATATTACAGTGTTTAGAGGCCTGTAAGCGTAGTTGACTGTGTTTTAAAGACATGATGCAGTGGAAAACAACTTGGGAGGTCGTAGTCCATTGACAGTGAAAGGATTAGACCAATGGTAACCTGCGAAGGCACGTAGAACCACGTGAAGGCTTTTATTAAGCATCAAAAGGCCATATTACAGTCTTTACAGGCCTGTGCACGTAGTTGACTGTGTTTTAAAGACTTGGCGCAATGGAAAAAGACTTGGTACGTCGTAGTATAATGAGAGTTGAAGGACTAGACCAATGATAACCTGCGCAGGCACGTGGAACTACGTGATTTATGTGTAAGGCCTTTATTAGGCAGCAAAAGGCCATATTACAGCGTTTAGAGGCCTGTAAGCGTAGTTGACTGTGGTTTAAAGACATGACGCAGTGGAAAACGATTTGGGACTTCGTAGTGCATTGAGAGTGTAAGGATTAGACCAATGGTAACATGCGCAGGCGCGTGAAACCACGTGATTTACGTGTAAGGCTTTTATTAAGTGTCAAAAGGCATATTACGGCCTTCAGAGGCCTGTAAGAGTAGTTGACGGTGTTATTAAGCCTAGGCGCAATGGAAAACGACTTGGTACGTCGTAGTCTGTTGATGGTGGAAGGATTAGACCAATGGTAACCAGCGCAAGCACGTGGAACCACGTGATTTATGAGTAAGGCCTTTATTAGGCAGCAAAAGGCCATATTACAGCGTTTAGAGGCCTGTAAGCGTATTTGACTGTGTTTTAAAGACATGCCGCAATGGAAAACGATTTGGGACGTCGTAGTCTATAGAGAGTGGAAAGATTAGACCAATAGTAACCTGCGCAGGCTCGTGAAACCACGTGATTTACGTGTAAGGCTCTTTTTGGGCATCAAAATGCCATTTTACGGTCTTTAGAGGTCTGTAAGCGTAGTTGACGGTGTTATAAAGCCATGGCGCAATGGAAAACGACTTGGGAAGTCTTAGTCTATTGAGAGTGGAAGGATTAGACCATTGTTAAACAGCGCAGGCATGTGGAACCACGTGCTTTACGTGTAAGGCCTTTATTAGGCATCAAAAGGCCATATTACAGTGTTTAGAGGCCTGTAAGCGTAGTTGACTGTGTTTTAAAGACATGACGCAGTGGAAAACAACTTGGGACGTCGTAGTCCATTGACAGTGAAAGGATTAGACCAATGGTAACCTGCGAAGGCACGTGGAATTACGTGATTTATGTGTAAGGCCTTTATTAGGCAGCAAAAGGCCATATTACAGCGTTTAGAGGCCTGTAAGCGTAGTTGACTGTGTTTTAAAGACATGACGCAATGGAAAACAATTTTGTGACGTCGTAGTCTATAGAGAGTGGAAAGATTAGACCAATGGTAACCTGCACAGGCACGTGAAACCACGTGATTTACGTGTAAGGCTCTTTTTAGGCATCAAAATGCTATTTTACGGTCTTTAGAGGTCTGTAAGCGTAGTTGACGGTGTTATAAAGCCATGGCGCAATGGAAAACGACTTGGGAAGTCTTAGTCCATTGAGAGTGGAAGGATTAGACCATTGTTAAACAGCGCACGCATGTGGAACCACGTGCTTTACGTGTAAGGCCTTTATTAGGCATCAAAAGGCCATATTACAGTGTTTAGAGGCCTGTAAGCGTAGTTGACTGTGTTTTAAAGACATGGCGCAATGGATAACGATTTGGGACGTCGTAGTCTATAGAGAGTGGCAAGGTTAGACCAATGGTAACCTGCGCAGGCACGTGAAACCACGTGATTTACGTGTAAGGCCTTTATTAGGTGTCAAAAGGCCATATTACAGTCTTTACAGGCCTGTGCGGGTAGTTGACTGTGTTTTAAAGACTTGGCGCAATGGAAAAAGACTTGGGACGTCGTAGTCTAATGAGAGTTGAAGGACTAGACCAATGGTAACCTACGCAGGCACGTGGAATTACGTGATTTATGTGTAAGGCCTTTATTAGGCAGCAAAAGGCCATATTACAGCGTTTAGAGGCCTGTAAGCGTAGTTGACTGTGTTTTAAAGACATGACGCAATGGAAAACAATTTGGGACGTCGTAGTCTATAGAGAGTGGAAAGATTAGACCAATGGTAACCTGCGCAGGCACGTGAAACCACGTGATTTACGTGTAAGGCTCTTTTTAGGCATCAAAATGCCATTTTACCGTCTTTAGAGGTCTGTAAGCGTAGTTGACGGTGTTATAAAGCCATGGCGCAATGGAAAACGACTTAGGAAGTCTTAGTCCATTGAGAGTGGAAGGATTAGACCATTGTTAAACAGCGTAGGCATGTGGAACCACGTGCTTTACGTGTAAGGCCTTTATTAGGCATCAAAAGGCCACATTACAGTGTTTAGAGCCCTGTAAGCGTAGTTGACTGTGTTTTAAAGACATGACGCAGTGGAAAACAACTTGGGACGTCGTAGTCCATTGACAGTGAAAGGATTAGACCAATGGTAACCTGCGCAGGCACGTGAAACCACGTGATTTACGTGTAAGGCTCTTTTTAGGCATCAAAATGCCATATTACGGCATTTAGAGGCCTGTGCGCGTAGTTTATTGTGTTTTAAAGACATGGCGCAATGGATAACGATTTGGGACGTCGTAGTCTATAGAGAGTGGCAAGGTTAGACCAATGGTAACCTGCGCAGGCACGTGAAACCACGTGATTTACGTGTAAGGCTCTTTTTAGGCATCAAAATGCCATTTTACGGTTTTTAGAGGTCTGTAAGCGTAGTTGACGGTGTTATAAAGCCATGGCGCAATGGAAAACGACTTAGGAAGTCTTAGTCCATTGAGAGTGGAAGGATTAGACCATTGTTAAACAGCGTAGGCATGTGGAACCACGTGCTTTACGTGTAAGGCCTTTATTAGGCATCAAAAGGCCACATTACAGTGTTTAGAGCCCTGTAAGCGTAGTTGACTGTGTTTTAAAGACATGACGCAGTGAAAAACAACTTGGGACGTCGTAGTCCATTGACAGTGAAAGGATTAGACCAATGGTAACCTGCGCAGGCACGTGAAACCACGTGATTTACGTGTAAGGCTCTTTTTAGGCATCAAAATGCCATATTACGGCGTTAAGTGGCCTGTGCGCGTAGTTTATTGTGTTTTAAAGACATGGCGCAATGGATAACGATTTGGGACGTCGTAGTCTATAGAGAGTGGCAAGGTTAGACCAATGGTAACCTGCGCAGGCACGTGAAACCACGTGATTTATGTGTAAGGCTCTTTTTAGGCATCAAAATGCCATTTTACGGTCTTTAGAGGTCTGTAAGCGTAGTTGACGGTGTTATAAAGCCATGGCGCAATGGAAAACGACTTGGGAAGTCTTAGTCTATTGAGAGTGGAAGGATTAGACCATTGTTAAACAGCGCAGGCATGTGGAACCACGTGCTTTACGTGTAAGGCCTTTATTAGGCATCAAAAGGCCATATTATAGTGTTTAGAGGCCTGTAAGCGTAGTTGACTGTGTTTTAAAGACATGACGCAGTGGAAAACAACTTGGGACGTCGTAGTCCATTGACAGTGAAAGGATTAGACCAATGGTAACCTGCGAAGGCACGTGGAATTACGTGATTTATGTGTAAGGCCTTTATTAGGCAGCAAAAGGCCATATTACAACGTTTAGAGGCCTGTAAGCGTAGTTGACTGTGTTTTAAAGACATGACGCAATGGAAAACAATTTGGGACGTCGTAGTCTATAGAGAGTGGAAAGATTAGACCAATGGTAACCTGCACAGGCACGTGAAACCACGTGATTTACGTGTAAGGCTCTTTTTAGGCATCAAAATGCTATTTTACGGTCTTTAGAGGTCTGTAAGCGTAGTTGACGGTGTTATAAAGCCATGGCGCAATGGAAAACGACTTGGGAAGTCTTAGTCTATTGAGAGTGGAAGGATTAGACCATTGTTAAACAGCGCAGGCATGTGGAACCACGTGCTTTACGTGTAAGGCCTTTATTAGGCATCAAAAGGCCATATTACAGTGTTTAGAGGCCTGTAAGCGTAGTTGACTGTGTTTTAAAGACATGACGCAGTGGAAAACAACTTGGGACGTCGTAGTCCATTGACAGTGAAAGGATTAGACCAATGGTAACCTGCGAAGGCACGTGGAATTACGTGATTTATGTGTAAGGCCTTTATAAGGCAGCAAAAGGCCATATTACAACGTTTAGAGGCCTGTAAGCGTAGTTGACTGTGTTTTAAAGACATGGCGCAATGGATAACGATTTGGGACGTCGTAGTCAATAGAGAGTGGCAAGGTTAGATCAACGGTAACCTGCGCAGGCACGTGAAACCACGTGATTTACGTGTAAGGCCTTTATTTGGTGTCAAAAGGCCATATTACAGTCTTTAGAGGCCTGTGCGCGTAGTTCACTGTGTTTTAAAGACATGGCGCAATGGAAAACGACTTGGTACGTCGTAGTCTATTGATGGTGGAAGGATAAGACCAATGGTAACCAGCGCAAGCACGTGGAACCACGTGATTAAGTTAAAGGCCCTTACTAGCTGTCAAAAGGCCATTTTACGGTCTTTAGAGGTCTGTAAGCGTAGTTGACGGTGTTATAAAGCCATGGCGCACTGGAAAACGACTTGGGAAGTCTTAGTCCATTGAGAGTGGAGGGATTAGACCAATGGTAAACAGCGCAGGCACGTGGAACCACGTGCTTTACGTGTAAGGCCTTTATTAGGCATCAAAAGGCCATATTACAGTGTTTAGAGGCCTGTAAGCGTAGTTGACTGTGTTTTAAAGACATGACACAGTGGAAAACAACTTGGGACGTCGTAGTCCATTGACAGTGAAAGGATTAGACCAATGGTAACCTGCGAAGGCACGTGGAACCACGTGAAGGCTTTTATTAAGCATCAAAAGGCCATATTACAGTCTTTACAGGCCTGTGCGCGTAGTTGACTGTGTTTTAAAGACTTGGCGCAATGGAAAAAGACTTGGTACGTCGTAGTCTAATAAGAGTTGAAGGACTAGACCATTGTTAAACAGCGCAGGCATGTGGAACCACGTGATTTACGTACAAGGCTTTTATTAAGCATCAAAAGGCCATATTACAGTCTTTACAGGCCTGTGCGGGTAGTTGACTGTGTTTTAATGACTTGGCGCAATGGAAAAAGACTTAGGACGTGGTAGTCTAATGAGAGTTGAAGGACTAGACCATTGTTAAACAGCGCAGGCATGTGGAACCACGTGCTTTACGTGTAAGGGGCCCTTATTAGGCATCAAAAGGCCACATTACAGTGTTTAAAGGCCTGTAAGCGTAGTTGACTGTGTTTTAAAGACATGACGCAGTCGAAAACAACTTTGGACGTCGTAGTCCGTTGACAGTGAAAGGATTAGACCAATGGTAACCTGTGCAGGCACGTGGAACCACGTGATTTACGTACAAGTTTTTTATTAAGCATCAGAAGGCCATATTACAGTCTTTACAGGCCTGTGCGCGTAGTTGACGGTGTTATAAAGCCATGGCGCAATGGAAAACGACTTGGGAAGTCTTAGTCCATTGACAGTGGAAGGATTAGACCATTGTTAAACAGCGCAGGCATGTGGAACCGCGTGATTTGCGTACAAGGCTTTTATTAAGCATCAAAAGGCCATATTACCGTCTTTACAGGCCTGTGCGGGTAGTTGACTGTGTTTTAAAGACATGACGCAGTGGAAAACAACTTGGGACGTCGTAGTGCATTGAGAGTGGAGGGATTAGACCAATGGTAACCTGCGCAGGCACTAGGAACTACGTGATTTATGTGTAAGGCCTTTATTAGGCATCAAAAAGCCATATTACAGTGTTTAGAGGCTGTGCGCGTAGTTGACTGTGTTTTAAAGACATGACGCAGTGGAAAACGATTTGGGACTTCGTAGTGCATTGAGAGTGTAAGGATTAGACCAATGGTAACATGCGCAGGCACGTAAAAACCACGTGATTTACATGTAAGGCTTTATTAAGTGTCAAAAGGCATATTACGGCCTTCAGAGGCCTGTAAGAGTAGTTGACGGTGTTATTAAGCCTAGGCGCAATGGAAAACGACTTGGTACGTCGTAGTCTATTGATGGTGGAAGGATTAGACCAATGGTAACCAGCGCAAGCACGTGGAACCACGTGATTTAAGTGAAGAGCCCTTACTAGCTGTCAAAAGGCCATTTTACGGTCTTTAGAGGTCTGTAAGCGTAGTTGACGGTGTTATAAAGCCATGGCACAATGGAAAACGACTTGGGAAATCTTAGTCCATTGAGAGTGGAAGGATTAGACAATTGTTAAACAGCGCAGGCACGTGGAACCACGTGATTTACGTACAAGGCTTTTATTAAGCATCAAAAGGCCATATTACAGTCTTTACAGGCCTGTGCGGGTAGTTGACTGTGTTTTAATGACTTGGCGCAATGGAAAAAGACTTAGGACGTCGTAGTCCAATGAGAGTTGAAGGACTAGACCATTGTTAAACAGCGCAGGCATGTGGAACCACGTGCTTTACGTGTAAGGGGCCCTTATTAGGCATCAAAAGGCCACATTACAGTGTTTAGAGCCCTGTAAGCGTAGTTGACTGTGTTTTAAAGACATGACGCAGTGGAAAACAACTTGGGACGTCGTAGTCCATTGACAGTGAAAGGATTAGACCAATGGTAACCTGCGCAGGCACGTGAAACCACGTGATTTACGTGTAAGGCTCTTTTTAGGCATCAAAATGCCATATTACGGCGTTTAGAGGCCTGTGCGCGAAGTTTATTGTGTTTTAAAGACATGGCGCAATAGATAACGATTTGGGACGTCGTAGTCTATAGAGAGTGGCAAGGTTAGACCAATGGTAACCTGCGCAGGCACGTGAAACCACGTGATTTACGTGTAAGGCCTTTATTAGGTGTCAAAAGGCCATATTACAGTCTTTAGAGGCCTGTGCGCGTAGTTCACTGTGTTTTAAAGACATGGCGCAATGGAAAACGATTTGGAACGTCGTAGTCTATAGAGAGTGGCAAGGTTAGACCAATGGTAACCTGCGCAGGCACGTGAAACCACGTGATTTACGTGTAAGGCTTTTATTAGGTGTCAAAAGGCATATTACGGCCTTCAGAGGCCTGTAAGAGTAGTTGAAGGTGTTATTAAGCCTAGGCGCAATGGAAAACGACTTGGGAAGTCGTAGTCCATTGAGAGTGGAGGGATTGGACGAATGGTAAACAGCGCAGGCACGTGGAACCACGTGCTTTACGTGTAAGGATTTTATTAGACATCAAAAAGCCATATTACAGTGTTTAGAGGCCTGTGCGCGTAGTTGACTGAGTTTTAAAGACATGACGCAGTGGAAAACGATTTGGGACTTCGTAGTGCGTTGAGAGTGTAAGGATTAGACCAATGGTAACATGCGCAGGCACGTGAAACCACGTGATTTACGTGTAAGGTTTTTATTAAGTGTCAAAAGGCATATTACTGCCTTCAGAGGCCTGTAAGAGTAGTTGACGGTGTTATTAAGCCTAGGCGCAATGGAAAACGACTTGGGAAGTCGTAGTCCATTGAGAGTGGAGGGATTAGACGAATGGTAAACAGCACGTGCTTTACGTGTAACGGGCCTTTATTAGGCATCAAAAGGCCACATTACAGTGTTTAGAGCCCTGTAAGCGTAGTTGACTGTGTTTTAAAGACATGACGCAGTGGAAAACAACTTGGGACGTCGTAGTCCATTGACAGTGAAAGGATTAGACCAATGGTAACCTGCGCAGGCACGTGAAACCACGTGATTTACGTGTAAGGCTCTTTTTAGGCATCAAAATGCCATATTACGGCGTTTAGAGGCCTGTGCGCGAAGTTTATTGTGTTTTAAAGACATGGCGCAATAGATAACGATTTGGGACGTCGTAGTCTATAGAGAGTGGCAAGGTTAGACCAATGGTAACCTGCGCAGGCACGTGAAACCACGTGATTTACGTGTAAGGCCTTTATTAGGTGTCAAAAGGCCATATTACAGTCTTTAGAGGCCTGTGCGCGTAGTTCACTGTGTTTTAAAGACATGGCGCAATGGAAAACGATTTGGAACGTCGTAGTCTATAGAGAGTGGCAAGGTTAGACCAATGGTAACCTGCGCAGGCACGTGAAACCACGTGATTTACGTGTAAGGCTTTTATTAGGTGTCAAAAGGCATATTACGGCCTTCAGAGGCCTGTAAGAGTAGTTGAAGGTGTTATTAAGCCTAGGCGCAATGGAAAACGACTTGGGAAGTCGTAGTCCATTGAGAGTGGAGGGATTGGACGAATGGTAAACAGCGCAGGCACGTGGAACCACGTGCTTTACGTGTAAGGATTTTATTAGACATCAAAAAGCCATATTACAGTGTTTAGAGGCCTGTGCGCGTAGTTGACTGAGTTTTAAAGACATGACGCAGTGGAAAACGATTTGGGACTTCGTAGTGCGTTGAGAGTGTAAGGATTAGACCAATGGTAACATGCGCAGGCACGTGAAACCACGTGATTTACGTGTAAGGTTTTTATTAAGTGTCAAAAGGCATATTACTGCCTTCAGAGGCCTGTAAGAGTAGTTGACGGTGTTATTAAGCCTAGGCGCAATGGAAAACGACTTGGGAAGTCGTAGTCCATTGAGAGTGGAGGGATTAGACGAATGGTAAACAGCACGTGCTTTACGTGTAACGGGCCTTTATTAGGCATCAAAAGGCCATATGACAGTGTTTAAAGGTCTGTAAGCGTAGTTGACTGTGTTTTAAAGACATGACGCAGTGGAAAACAACTTTGGACGTCGTAGTCCGTTGACAGTGAAAGGATTAGACCAATGGTAACCTGTGCAGGCACGTGGAACCACGTGATTTACGTACAAGGCTTTTATTAAGCATCAGAAGGCCATATTACAGTCTTTACAGGCCTGTGCGCGTAGTTGACGGTGTTATAAAGCCATGGCGCAATGGAAAACGACTTGGGAAGTCTTAGTCCATTGAGAGTGGAAGGATTAGACCATTGTCAAACAGCGCAGGCATGTGGAACCACGTGCTTTACGTGTAAGGCCTTTATTAAGCATCAAAAGGCCACATTACAGTGTTTAGAGGCCTGTAAGCGTAGTTGACTGTGTTTTAAAGACATGACGCAGTGGAAAACAACTTGGGACGTCGTAGTCCATTGACAGTGAAAGGATTAGACCAATGGTAACCTGCGCAGACACGTGAAACCACGTGATTTACGTGTAAGGCTATTTTTAGGCATCAAAATGCCATATTACGGCGTTTAGAGGCCTGTGCGCGTAGTTTATTGTGTTTTAAAGACATGGCGCAATAGATAACGATTTGGGACGTCGTAGTCTATAGAGAGTGGCAAGGTTAGACCAATGGTAACCTGCGCAGGCACGTGAAACCACGTGATTTACGTGTAAGGCCTTTATTAGGTGTCAAAAGGCCATATTACAGTCTTTAGAGGCCTGTGCGCGTAGTTCACTGTGTTTTAAAGACATGGCGCAATGGAAAACGATTTGGGACGTCGTAGTCTATAGAGAGTGGCAAGGTTAGACCAATGGTAACCTGCGCAGGCACGTGAAACCACGTGATTTACGTGTAAGGCTTTTTTTAGGTGTCAAAAGGCATATTACGGCCTTCAGAGGCCTGTAAGAGTAGTTGACGGTGTTATTAAGCCTAGGCGCAATGGAAAACGACTTGGGAAGTCGTAGTCCATTGAGAGTGGAGGGATTAGACGAATGGTAAACAGCGCAGGCATGTGGAACCACGTGCTTTACGTGTAAGGATTTTATTAGGCATCAAAAGGCCATATTACAGTGTTTAGAGGCCTGTAAGCGTAGTTGACTGTGTTTTAAAGACATGACGCAGTGGAAAACAACTTGGGAGGTCGTAGTCCATTGACAGTGAAAGGATTAGACCAATGGTAACCTGCGAAGGCACGTAGAACCACGTGAAGGCTTTTATTAAGCATCAAAAGGCCATTTTACAGTCTTTACAGGCCTGTGCGCGTAGTTGACTGTGTTTTAAAGACTTGGCGCAATGGAAAAAGACTTATTACGTCGTAGTCTAATGAGAGTTGAAGGACTAGACCAATGATAACCTGCGCAGGCACGTGGAACTACGTGATTTATGTGTAAGGCCTTTATTAGGCAGCAAAAGGCCATATTACAGCGTTTAGAGGCCTGTAAGCGTAGTTGACTGTGTTTTAAAGACATGACGCAATGGAAAACAATTTTGTGACGTCGTAGTCTATAGAGAGTGGAAAGATTAGACCAATGGTAACCTGCACAGGCACGTGAAACCACGTGATTTACGTGTAAGGCTCTTTTTAGGCATCAAAATGCTATTTTACGGTCTTTAGAGGTCTGTAAGCGTAGTTGACGGTGTTATAAAGCCATGGCGCAATGGAAAACGACTTGGGAAGTCTTAGTCCATTGAGAGTGGAAGGATTAGACCATTGTTAAACAGCGCACGCATGTGGAACCACGTGCTTTACGTGTAAGGCCTTTATTAGGCATCAAAAGGCCATATTACAGTGTTTAGAGGCCTGTAAGCGTAGTTGACTGTGTTTTAAAGACATGGCGCAATGGATAACGATTTGGGACGTCGTAGTCTATAGAGAGTGGCAAGGTTAGACCAATGGTAACCTGCGCAGGCACGTGAAACCACGTGATTTACGTGTAAGGCCTTTATTAGGTGTCAAAAGGCCATATTACAGTCTTTACAGGCCTGTGCGGGTAGTTGACTGTGTTTTAAAGACTTGGCGCAATGGAAAAAGACTTGGGACGTCGTAGTCTAATGAGAGTTGAAGGACTAGACCAATGGTAACCTACGCAGGCACGTGGAATTACGTGATTTATGTGTAAGGCCTTTATTAGGCAGCAAAAGGCCATATTACAGCGTTTAGAGGCCTGTAAGCGTAGTTGACTGTGTTTTAAAGACATGACGCAATGGAAAACAATTTGGGACGTCGTAGTCTATAGAGAGTGGAAAGATTAGACCAATGGTAACCTGCGCAGGCACGTGAAACCACGTGATTTACGTGTAAGGCTCTTTTTAGGCATCAAAATGCCATTTTACCGTCTTTAGAGGTCTGTAAGCGTAGTTGACGGTGTTATAAAGCCATGGCGCAATGGAAAACGACTTAGGAAGTCTTAGTCCATTGAGAGTGGAAGGATTAGACCATTGTTAAACAGCGTAGGCATGTGGAACCACGTGCTTTACGTGTAAGGCCTTTATTAGGCATCAAAAGGCCACATTACAGTGTTTAGAGCCCTGTAAGCGTAGTTGACTGTGTTTTAAAGACATGACGCAGTGGAAAACAACTTGGGACGTCGTAGTCCATTGACAGTGAAAGGATTAGACCAATGGTAACCTGCGCAGGCACGTGAAACCACGTGATTTACGTGTAAGGCTCTTTTTAGGCATCAAAATGCCATATTACGGCATTTAGAGGCCTGTGCGCGTAGTTTATTGTGTTTTAAAGACATGGCGCAATGGATAACGATTTGGGACGTCGTAGTCTATAGAGAGTGGCAAGGTTAGACCAATGGTAACCTGCGCAGGCACGTGAAACCACGTGATTTACGTGTAAGGCTCTTTTTAGGCATCAAAATGCCATTTTACGGTTTTTAGAGGTCTGTAAGCGTAGTTGACGGTGTTATAAAGCCATGGCGCAATGGAAAACGACTTAGGAAGTCTTAGTCCATTGAGAGTGGAAGGATTAGACCATTGTTAAACAGCGTAGGCATGTGGAACCACGTGCTTTACGTGTAAGGCCTTTATTAGGCATCAAAAGGCCACATTACAGTGTTTAGAGCCCTGTAAGCGTAGTTGACTGTGTTTTAAAGACATGACGCAGTGAAAAACAACTTGGGACGTCGTAGTCCATTGACAGTGAAAGGATTAGACCAATGGTAACCTGCGCAGGCACGTGAAACCACGTGATTTACGTGTAAGGCTCTTTTTAGGCATCAAAATGCCATATTACGGCGTTAAGTGGCCTGTGCGCGTAGTTTATTGTGTTTTAAAGACATGGCGCAATGGATAACGATTTGGGACGTCGTAGTCTATAGAGAGTGGCAAGGTTAGACCAATGGTAACCTGCGCAGGCACGTGAAACCACGTGATTTATGTGTAAGGCTCTTTTTAGGCATCAAAATGCCATTTTACGGTCTTTAGAGGTCTGTAAGCGTAGTTGACGGTGTTATAAAGCCATGGCGCAATGGAAAACGACTTGGGAAGTCTTAGTCTATTGAGAGTGGAAGGATTAGACCATTGTTAAACAGCGCAGGCATGTGGAACCACGTGCTTTACGTGTAAGGCCTTTATTAGGCATCAAAAGGCCATATTATAGTGTTTAGAGGCCTGTAAGCGTAGTTGACTGTGTTTTAAAGACATGACGCAGTGGAAAACAACTTGGGACGTCGTAGTCCATTGACAGTGAAAGGATTAGACCAATGGTAACCTGCGAAGGCACGTGGAATTACGTGATTTATGTGTAAGGCCTTTATTAGGCAGCAAAAGGCCATATTACAACGTTTAGAGGCCTGTAAGCGTAGTTGACTGTGTTTTAAAGACATGACGCAATGGAAAACAATTTGGGACGTCGTAGTCTATAGAGAGTGGAAAGATTAGACCAATGGTAACCTGCACAGGCACGTGAAACCACGTGATTTACGTGTAAGGCTCTTTTTAGGCATCAAAATGCTATTTTACGGTCTTTAGAGGTCTGTAAGCGTAGTTGACGGTGTTATAAAGCCATGGCGCAATGGAAAACGACTTGGGAAGTCTTAGTCTATTGAGAGTGGAAGGATTAGACCATTGTTAAACAGCGCAGGCATGTGGAACCACGTGCTTTACGTGTAAGGCCTTTATTAGGCATCAAAAGGCCATATTACAGTGTTTAGAGGCCTGTAAGCGTAGTTGACTGTGTTTTAAAGACATGACGCAGTGGAAAACAACTTGGGACGTCGTAGTCCATTGACAGTGAAAGGATTAGACCAATGGTAACCTGCGAAGGCACGTGGAATTACGTGATTTATGTGTAAGGCCTTTATAAGGCAGCAAAAGGCCATATTACAACGTTTAGAGGCCTGTAAGCGTAGTTGACTGTGTTTTAAAGACATGGCGCAATGGATAACGATTTGGGACGTCGTAGTCAATAGAGAGTGGCAAGGTTAGATCAACGGTAACCTGCGCAGGCACGTGAAACCACGTGATTTACGTGTAAGGCCTTTATTTGGTGTCAAAAGGCCATATTACAGTCTTTAGAGGCCTGTGCGCGTAGTTCACTGTGTTTTAAAGACATGGCGCAATGGAAAACGACTTGGTACGTCGTAGTCTATTGATGGTGGAAGGATAAGACCAATGGTAACCAGCGCAAGCACGTGGAACCACGTGATTAAGTTAAAGGCCCTTACTAGCTGTCAAAAGGCCATTTTACGGTCTTTAGAGGTCTGTAAGCGTAGTTGACGGTGTTATAAAGCCATGGCGCACTGGAAAACGACTTGGGAAGTCTTAGTCCATTGAGAGTGGAGGGATTAGACCAATGGTAAACAGCGCAGGCACGTGGAACCACGTGCTTTACGTGTAAGGCCTTTATTAGGCATCAAAAGGCCATATTACAGTGTTTAGAGGCCTGTAAGCGTAGTTGACTGTGTTTTAAAGACATGACACAGTGGAAAACAACTTGGGACGTCGTAGTCCATTGACAGTGAAAGGATTAGACCAATGGTAACCTGCGAAGGCACGTGGAACCACGTGAAGGCTTTTATTAAGCATCAAAAGGCCATATTACAGTCTTTACAGGCCTGTGCGCGTAGTTGACTGTGTTTTAAAGACTTGGCGCAATGGAAAAAGACTTGGTACGTCGTAGTCTAATAAGAGTTGAAGGACTAGACCATTGTTAAACAGCGCAGGCATGTGGAACCACGTGATTTACGTACAAGGCTTTTATTAAGCATCAAAAGGCCATATTACAGTCTTTACAGGCCTGTGCGGGTAGTTGACTGTGTTTTAATGACTTGGCGCAATGGAAAAAGACTTAGGACGTGGTAGTCTAATGAGAGTTGAAGGACTAGACCATTGTTAAACAGCGCAGGCATGTGGAACCACGTGCTTTACGTGTAAGGGGCCCTTATTAGGCATCAAAAGGCCACATTACAGTGTTTAAAGGCCTGTAAGCGTAGTTGACTGTGTTTTAAAGACATGACGCAGTCGAAAACAACTTTGGACGTCGTAGTCCGTTGACAGTGAAAGGATTAGACCAATGGTAACCTGTGCAGGCACGTGGAACCACGTGATTTACGTACAAGTTTTTTATTAAGCATCAGAAGGCCATATTACAGTCTTTACAGGCCTGTGCGCGTAGTTGACGGTGTTATAAAGCCATGGCGCAATGGAAAACGACTTGGGAAGTCTTAGTCCATTGACAGTGGAAGGATTAGACCATTGTTAAACAGCGCAGGCATGTGGAACCGCGTGATTTGCGTACAAGGCTTTTATTAAGCATCAAAAGGCCATATTACCGTCTTTACAGGCCTGTGCGGGTAGTTGACTGTGTTTTAAAGACATGACGCAGTGGAAAACAACTTGGGACGTCGTAGTGCATTGAGAGTGGAGGGATTAGACCAATGGTAACCTGCGCAGGCACTAGGAACTACGTGATTTATGTGTAAGGCCTTTATTAGGCATCAAAAAGCCATATTACAGTGTTTAGAGGCTGTGCGCGTAGTTGACTGTGTTTTAAAGACATGACGCAGTGGAAAACGATTTGGGACTTCGTAGTGCATTGAGAGTGTAAGGATTAGACCAATGGTAACATGCGCAGGCACGTAAAAACCACGTGATTTACATGTAAGGCTTTATTAAGTGTCAAAAGGCATATTACGGCCTTCAGAGGCCTGTAAGAGTAGTTGACGGTGTTATTAAGCCTAGGCGCAATGGAAAACGACTTGGTACGTCGTAGTCTATTGATGGTGGAAGGATTAGACCAATGGTAACCAGCGCAAGCACGTGGAACCACGTGATTTAAGTGAAGAGCCCTTACTAGCTGTCAAAAGGCCATTTTACGGTCTTTAGAGGTCTGTAAGCGTAGTTGACGGTGTTATAAAGCCATGGCACAATGGAAAACGACTTGGGAAATCTTAGTCCATTGAGAGTGGAAGGATTAGACAATTGTTAAACAGCGCAGGCACGTGGAACCACGTGATTTACGTACAAGGCTTTTATTAAGCATCAAAAGGCCATATTACAGTCTTTACAGGCCTGTGCGGGTAGTTGACTGTGTTTTAATGACTTGGCGCAATGGAAAAAGACTTAGGACGTCGTAGTCCAATGAGAGTTGAAGGACTAGACCATTGTTAAACAGCGCAGGCATGTGGAACCACGTGCTTTACGTGTAAGGGGCCCTTATTAGGCATCAAAAGGCCACATTACAGTGTTTAGAGCCCTGTAAGCGTAGTTGACTGTGTTTTAAAGACATGACGCAGTGGAAAACAACTTGGGACGTCGTAGTCCATTGACAGTGAAAGGATTAGACCAATGGTAACCTGCGCAGGCACGTGAAACCACGTGATTTACGTGTAAGGCTCTTTTTAGGCATCAAAATGCCATATTACGGCGTTTAGAGGCCTGTGCGCGAAGTTTATTGTGTTTTAAAGACATGGCGCAATAGATAACGATTTGGGACGTCGTAGTCTATAGAGAGTGGCAAGGTTAGACCAATGGTAACCTGCGCAGGCACGTGAAACCACGTGATTTACGTGTAAGGCCTTTATTAGGTGTCAAAAGGCCATATTACAGTCTTTAGAGGCCTGTGCGCGTAGTTCACTGTGTTTTAAAGACATGGCGCAATGGAAAACGATTTGGAACGTCGTAGTCTATAGAGAGTGGCAAGGTTAGACCAATGGTAACCTGCGCAGGCACGTGAAACCACGTGATTTACGTGTAAGGCTTTTATTAGGTGTCAAAAGGCATATTACGGCCTTCAGAGGCCTGTAAGAGTAGTTGAAGGTGTTATTAAGCCTAGGCGCAATGGAAAACGACTTGGGAAGTCGTAGTCCATTGAGAGTGGAGGGATTGGACGAATGGTAAACAGCGCAGGCACGTGGAACCACGTGCTTTACGTGTAAGGATTTTATTAGACATCAAAAAGCCATATTACAGTGTTTAGAGGCCTGTGCGCGTAGTTGACTGAGTTTTAAAGACATGACGCAGTGGAAAACGATTTGGGACTTCGTAGTGCGTTGAGAGTGTAAGGATTAGACCAATGGTAACATGCGCAGGCACGTGAAACCACGTGATTTACGTGTAAGGTTTTTATTAAGTGTCAAAAGGCATATTACTGCCTTCAGAGGCCTGTAAGAGTAGTTGACGGTGTTATTAAGCCTAGGCGCAATGGAAAACGACTTGGGAAGTCGTAGTCCATTGAGAGTGGAGGGATTAGACGAATGGTAAACAGCACGTGCTTTACGTGTAACGGGCCTTTATTAGGCATCAAAAGGCCATATGACAGTGTTTAAAGGTCTGTAAGCGTAGTTGACTGTGTTTTAAAGACATGACGCAGTGGAAAACAACTTTGGACGTCGTAGTCCGTTGACAGTGAAAGGATTAGACCAATGGTAACCTGTGCAGGCACGTGGAACCACGTGATTTACGTACAAGGCTTTTATTAAGCATCAGAAGGCCATATTACAGTCTTTACAGGCCTGTGCGCGTAGTTGACGGTGTTATAAAGCCATGGCGCAATGGAAAACGACTTGGGAAGTCTTAGTCCATTGAGAGTGGAAGGATTAGACCATTGTCAAACAGCGCAGGCATGTGGAACCACGTGCTTTACGTGTAAGGCCTTTATTAAGCATCAAAAGGCCACATTACAGTGTTTAGAGGCCTGTAAGCGTAGTTGACTGTGTTTTAAAGACATGACGCAGTGGAAAACAACTTGGGACGTCGTAGTCCATTGACAGTGAAAGGATTAGACCAATGGTAACCTGCGCAGACACGTGAAACCACGTGATTTACGTGTAAGGCTATTTTTAGGCATCAAAATGCCATATTACGGCGTTTAGAGGCCTGTGCGCGTAGTTTATTGTGTTTTAAAGACATGGCGCAATAGATAACGATTTGGGACGTCGTAGTCTATAGAGAGTGGCAAGGTTAGACCAATGGTAACCTGCGCAGGCACGTGAAACCACGTGATTTACGTGTAAGGCCTTTATTAGGTGTCAAAAGGCCATATTACAGTCTTTAGAGGCCTGTGCGCGTAGTTCACTGTGTTTTAAAGACATGGCGCAATGGAAAACGATTTGGGACGTCGTAGTCTATAGAGAGTGGCAAGGTTAGACCAATGGTAACCTGCGCAGGCACGTGAAACCACGTGATTTACGTGTAAGGCTTTTTTTAGGTGTCAAAAGGCATATTACGGCCTTCAGAGGCCTGTAAGAGTAGTTGACGGTGTTATTAAGCCTAGGCGCAATGGAAAACGACTTGGGAAGTCGTAGTCCATTGAGAGTGGAGGGATTAGACGAATGGTAAACAGCGCAGGCATGTGGAACCACGTGCTTTACGTGTAAGGATTTTATTAGGCATCAAAAGGCCATATTACAGTGTTTAGAGGCCTGTAAGCGTAGTTGACTGTGTTTTAAAGACATGACGCAGTGGAAAACAACTTGGGAGGTCGTAGTCCATTGACAGTGAAAGGATTAGACCAATGGTAACCTGCGAAGGCACGTAGAACCACGTGAAGGCTTTTATTAAGCATCAAAAGGCCATTTTACAGTCTTTACAGGCCTGTGCGCGTAGTTGACTGTGTTTTAAAGACTTGGCGCAATGGAAAAAGACTTATTACGTCGTAGTCTAATGAGAGTTGAAGGACTAGACCAATGATAACCTGCGCAGGCACGTGGAACTACGTGATTTATGTGTAAGGCCTTTATTAGGCAGCAAAAGGCCATATTACAGCGTTTAGAGGCCTGTAAGCGTAGTTGACTGTGTTTTAAAGACATGACGCAGTGGAAAACGATTTGGGACTTCGTAGTGCATTGAGAGTGTAAGGATTAGACCAATGGTAACATGCGCAGGCGCGTGAAACCACGTGATTTACGTGTAAGGCTTTTATTAAGTGTCAAAAGGCATATTACGGCCTTCAGAGGCCTGTAAGAGTAGTTGACGGTGTTATTAAGCCTAGGCGCAATGGAAAACGACTTGGTACGTCGTAGTCTGTTGATGGTGGAAGGATTAGACCAATGGTAACCAGCGCAAGCACGTGGAACCACGTGATTTATGTGTAAGGCCTTTATTAGGCAGCAAAAGGCCATATTACAGCGTTTAGAGGCCTGTAAGCGTAGTTGACTGTGTTTTAAAGACTTGGCGCAATGGAAAAAGACTTGGTACGTCGTAGTCTAATGAGAGTTGAAGGACTAGACCAATGATAACCTGCGCAGGCACGTGGAACTACGTGATTTATGTGTAAGGCCTTTATTAGGCAGCAAAAGGCCATATTACAGCGTTTAGAGGCCTGTAAGCGTAGTTGACTGTGTTTTAAAGACATGACGCAGTGGAAAACGATTTGGGACTTCGTAGTGCATTGAGAGTGTAAGGATTAGACCAATGGTAACATGCGCAGGCGCGTGAAACCACGTGATTTACGTGTAAGGCTTTTATTAAGTGTCAAAAGGCATATTACGGCCTTCAGAGGCCTGTAAGAGTAGTTGACGGTGTTATTAAGCCTAGGCGCAATGGAAAACGACTTGGTACGTCGTAGTCTGTTGATGGTGGAAGGATTAGACCAATGGTAACCAGCGCAAGCACGTGGAACCACGTGATTTATGTGTAAGGCCTTTATTAGGCAGCAAAAGGCCATATTACAGCGTTTAGAGGCCTGTAAGCGTATTTGACTGTGTTTTAAAGACATGCCGCAATGGAAAACGATTTGGGACGTCGTAGTCTATAGAGAGTGGAAAGATTAGACCAATAGTAACCTGCGCAGGCTCGTGAAACCACGTGATTTACGTGTAAGGCTCTTTTTGGGCATCAAAATGCCATTTTACGGTCTTTAGAGGTCTGTAAGCGTAGTTGACGGTGTTATAAAGCCATGGCGCAATGGAAAACGACTTGGGAAGTCTTAGTCTATTGAGAGTGGAAGGATTAGACCATTGTTAAACAGCGCAGGCATGTGGAACCACGTGCTTTACGTGTAAGGCCTTTATTAGGCATCAAAAGGCCATATTACAGTGTTTAGAGGCCTGTAAGCGTAGTTGACTGTGTTTTAAAGACATGACGCAGTGGAAAACAACTTGGGACGTCGTAGTCCATTGACAGTGAAAGGATTAGACCAATGGTAACCTGCAAAGGCACGTGGAATTACGTGATTTATGTGTAAGGCCTTTATTAGGCAGCAAAAGGCCATATTACAGCGTTTAGAGGCCTGTAAGCGTAGTTGACTGTGTTTTAAAGACATGACGCAATGGAAAACAATTTGGGACGTCGTAGTCTATAGAGAGTGGAAAGATTAGACCAATGGTAACCTGCACAGGCACGTGAAACCACGTGATTTACGTGTAAGGCTCTTTTTAGGCATCAAATGCTAATTTACGGTCTTTAGAGGTCTGTAAGCGTAGTTGACGGTGTTATAAAGCCATGGCGCAATGGAAAACGACTTGGGAAGTCTTAGTCCATTGAGAGTGGAAGGATTAGACCATTGTTAAACAGCGCACGCATGTGGAACCACGTGCTTTACGTGTAAGGCCTTTATTAGGCATCAAAAGGCCATATTACAGTGTTTAGAGGCCTGTAAGCGTAGTTGACTGTGTTTTAAAGACATGGCGCAATGGATAACGATTTGGGACGTCGTAGTCTATAGAGAGTGGCAAGGTTAGACCAATGGTAACCTGCGCAGGCACGTGAAACCACGTGATTTACGTGTAAGGCCTTTATTAGGTGTCAAAAGGCCATATTACAGTCTTTACAGGCCTGTGCGTGTAGTTGACTGTGTTTTAAAGACTTGGCGCAATGGAAAAAGACTTGGGACGTCGTAGTCTAATGAGAGTTGAAGGACTAGACCAATGGTAACCTACGCAGGCACGTGGAATTACGTGATTTATGTGTAAGGCCTTTATTAGGCAGCAAAAGGCCATATTACAGCGTTTAGAGGCCTGTAAGCGTAGTTGACTGTGTTTTAAAGACATGACGCAATGGAAAACAATTTGGGACGTCGTAGTCTATAGAGAGTGGAAAGATTAGACCAATGGTAACCTGCGCAGGCACGTGAAACCACGTGATTTACGTGTAAGGCTCTTTTTAGGCATCAAAATGCCATTTTACGGTCTTTAGAGGTCTGTAAGCGTAGTTGACGGTGTTATAAAGCCATGGCGCAATGGAAAACGACTTAGGAAGTCTTAGTCCATTGAGAGCTGAAGGATTAGACCATTGTTAAACAGCGTAGGCATGTGGAAGCACGTGCTTTACGTGTAAGGCCTTTATTAGGCATCAAAAGGCCACATTACAGTGTTTAGAGCCCTGTAAGCGTAGTTGACTGTGTTTTAAAGACATGACGCAGTGGAAAACAACTTGGGACGTCGTAGTCCATTGACAGTGAAAGGATTAGACCAATGGTAACCTGCGAAGGCACGTGGAATTACGTGATTTATGTGTAAGGCCTTTATTAGGCAGCAAAAGGCCATATTACAACGTTTAGAGGCCTGTAAGCGTAGTTGACTGTGTTTTAAAGACATGACGAAATGGAAAACAATTTGGGACGTCGTAGTCTATAGAGAGTGGAAAGATTAGACCAATGGTAACCTGCACAGGCACGTGAAACCACGTGATTTACGTGTAAGGCTCTTTTTAGGCATCAAAATGCTATTTTACGGTCTTTAGAGGTCTGTAAGCGTAGTTGACGGTGTTATAAAGCCATGGCGCAATGGAAAACGACTTGGGAAGTCTTAGTCTATTGAGAGTGGAAGGATTAGACCATTGTTAAACAGCGCAGGCATGTGGAACCACGTGCTTTACGTGTAAGGCCTTTATTAGGCATCAAAAGGCCATATTACAGTGTTTAGAGGCCTGTAAGCGTAGTTGACTGTGTTTTAAAGACATGACGCAGTGGAAAACAACTTGGGACGTCGTAGTCCATTGACAGTGAAAGGATTAGACCAATGGTAACCTGCGCAGGCACGTGAAACCACGTGATTTACGTGTAAGGCCTTTATTAGGTGTCAAAAGGCCATATTACAGTCTTTAGAGGCCTGTAAGCGTAGTTCACTGTGTTTTAGAGACATGGCGCAATGGAAAACGATTTGGGACGTCGTAGTCTATAGAGAGTGGCAAGGTTAGACCAATGGTAACCTGCGCAGGCACGTGAAACCACGTGATTTACGTGTAAGGCTTTTATTAGGTGTCAAAAGGCATATTACGGCCTTCAGAGGCCTGTAAGAGTAGTTGACGGTGTTATTAAGCCTAGGCGCAATGGAAAACGACTTGGAAAGTCGTAGTCCATTGAGAGTGGAGGGATTAGACGAATGGTAAACAGCGCAGGCACGTGGAACCACGTGCTTTACGTGTAAGGATTTTATTAGACATCAAAAAGCCATATTACAGTGTTTAGAGGCCTGTGCGCGTAGTTGACTGTGTTTTAAAGACATGACGCAGTGGAAAACGATTTGGGACTTCGTAGTGCGTTGAGAGTGTAAGGATTACACCAATGGTAACATGCGCAGGCACGTGAAACCACGTGATTTACGTGTAAGGCTTTTATTAAGTGTCAAAAGGCATATTACTGCCTTCAGAGGCCTGTAAGAGTAGTTGACGGTGTTATTAAGCCTAGGCGCAATGGAAAACGACTTGGGAAGTCGTAGTCCATTGAGAGTGGAGGGATTAGACGAATGGTAAACAGCGCAGGCACGTGGAACCACGTGCTTTAAGTGAAAGGCCCCTACTAGCTGTCAAAAGGCCATTTTACGGTCTTTAGAGGTCTGTTAGCGTAGTTGACGGTGTTATAAAGCCATGGCGCAATGGAAAACAACTTGGGAAGTCGCAGTCCATTGAGAGTGGAAGGATTAGACCATTGTTAAACAGCGCAGGCATGTGGAATCACGTGCTTTACGTGTAAGGCCTTTATTAGGCATCAAAAGGCCATATTACAGTGTTTAGAGGCCTGTAGGCGTAGTTGACTGTGTTTTAAAGACATGACGCAGTTGAAAACAACTTCGGACGTCGTAGTCAATTGACAGTGAAAGGATTAGACCAATGGTAACCTGCGCAGGCACGTGGAACCACGTGATTTACGTACAAGGCTTTTATTAAGCATCAAAAGGCCATATTACAGTCTTTACAGGCCTGTGCGCGTAGTTGACTGTGTTTTAAAGACTTGGCGCAATGGAAAAAGACTTGGGACGTCGTAGTCTAATGAGAGTTGAAGGACTAGACCAATGGTAACCTGCGCAGGCACTAGGAACTACGTGATTTATGTGTAAGGCCTTTATTAGGCATCAAAAAGCCATATTACAGTGTTTAGAGGCCTGTGCGCGTAGTTGACTGTGTTTTAAAGACATGACGCAGTGGAAAACGATTTGGGACGTCGTAGTGCATTGAGAGTGTAAGGATTAGACCAATGGTAACATGCGCAGGCACGTGAAACCACGTGATTTACGTGTAAGGCTTTTATTAAGTGTCAAAAGGCATATTACTGCCTTCAGAGGCCTGTAAGAGTAGTTGACGGTGTTATTAAGCCTAGGCGCAATGGAAAACGACTTGGGAAGTCGTAGTCCATTGAGAGTGGAGGGATTAGACGAATGGTAAACAGCGCAGGCACGTGGAACCACGTGCTTTACGTGTAAGGATTTTATTAGACATCAAAAAGCCATATTACAGTGTTTAGAGGCCTGTGCGCGTAGTTGACTGTGTTTTAAAGACATGACGCAGTGGAAAACGATTTGGGACTTCGTAGTGCGTTGAGAGTGTAAGGATTACACCAATGGTAACATGCGCAGGCACGTGAAACCACGTGATTTACGTGTAAGGCTTTTATTAAGTGTCAAAAGGCATATTACTGCCTTCAGAGGCCTGTAAGAGTAGTTGACGGTGTTATTAAGCCTAGGCGCAATGGAAAACGACTTGGGAAGTCGTAGTCCATTGAGAGTGGAGGGATTAGACGAATGGTAAACAGCGCAGGCACGTGGAACCACGTGCTTTAAGTGAAAGGCCCCTACTAGCTGTCAAAAGGCCATTTTACGGTCTTTAGAGGTCTGTTAGCGTAGTTGACGGTGTTATAAAGCCATGGCGCAATGGAAAACAACTTGGGAAGTCGTAGTCCATTGAGAGTGGAAGGATTAGACCATTGTTAAACAGCGCAGGCATGTGGAACCACGTGCTTTACGTGTAAGGCCTTTATTAGGCATCAAAAGGCCATATTACAGTGTTTAGAGGCCTGTAAGCGTAGTTGACTGTGTTTTAAAGACATGACGCAGTTGAAAACAACTTGGGACGTCGTAGTCAATTGACAGTGAAAGGATTAGACCAATGGTAACCTGCGCAGGCACGTGGAACCACGTGATTTACGTACAAGGCTTTTATTAAGCATCAAAAGGCCATATTACAGTCTTTACAGGCCTGTGCGCGTAGTTGACTGTGTTTTAAAGACTTGGCGCAATGGAAAAAGACTTGGGACGTCGTAGTCTAATGAGAGTTGAAGGACTAGACCAATGGTAACCTGCGCAGGCACTAGGAACTACGTGATTTATGTGTAAGGCCTTTATTTGGCATCAAAAAGCCATATTACAGTGTTTAGAGGCCTGTGCGCGTAGTTGACTGTGTTTTAAAGACATGACGCAGTGGAAAACGATTTGGGACTTCGTAGTGCATTGAGAGTGTAAGGATTAGACCAATGGTAACAAGCGCAGGCACGTGAAACCACGTGATTTAAGTGAAAGGCCCTTACTAGCTGTCAAAAGGCCATTTTACGGTCTTTAGAGGTCTTGAAGCGTAGTTGACGGTGTTATAATGCCATGGCGCAATGGAAAACGACTTGGGACGTCGTAGTCCATTGACAGTGAAAGGATTAGACCAATGGTAACCTGCGAAGGCACGTGGAATTACGTGATTTATGTGTAAGGCCTTTATTAGGCAGCAAAAGGCCATATTACAACGTTTAGAGGCCTGTAAGCGCAGTTGACGGTGTTTTAAAGACATGACGCAATGGAAAACAATTTGGGACGTCGTAGTCTATAGAGAGTGGAAAGATTAGACCAATGGTAACCTGCACAGGCACGTGAAACCACGTGATTTACGTGTAAGGCTCTTTTTAGGCATCAAAATGCTATTTTACGGTCTTTAGAGGTCTGTAAGCGTAGTTGACGGTGTTATAAAGCCATGGCGCAATGGAAAACGACTTGGGAAGTCTTAGTCTATTGAGAGTGGAAGGATTAGACCATTGTTAAACAGCGCAGGCATGTGGAACCACGTGCTTTACGTGTAAGGCCTTTATTAGGCATCAAAAGGCCATATTACAGTGTTTAGAGGCCTGTAAGCGTAGTTGACTGTGTTTTAAAGACATGACGCAGTTGAAAACAACTTGGGACGTCGTAGTCAATTGACAGTGAAAGGATTAGACCAATGGTAACCTGCGCAGGCACGTGGAACCACGTGATTTACGTACAAGGCTTTTATTAGGCATCAAAAGGCCATATTACAGTCTTTACAGGCCTGTGCGCGTAGTTGACTGTGTTTTAAAGACATGGCGCAATGGATAACGATTTGGGACGTCGTAGTCTATAGAGAGTGGCAAGGTTAGACCAATGGTAACCTGCGCAGGCACGTGAAACCACGTGATTTACGTGTAAGGCTCTTTTTAGGCATCAAAATGCCATTTTACGGTTTTTAGAGGTCTGTAAGCGTAGTTGACGGTGTTATAAAGCCATGGCGCAATGGAAAACGACTTAGGAAGTCTTAGTCCATTGAGAGTGGAAGGATTAGACCATTGTTAAACAGCGTAGGCATGTGGAACCACGTGCTTTACGTGTAAGGCCTTTATTAGGCATCAAAAGGCCACATTACAGTGTTTAGAGCCCTGTAAGCGTAGTTGACTGTGTTTTAAAGACATGACGCAGTGAAAAACAACTTGGGACGTCGTAGTCCATTGACAGTGAAAGGATTAGACCAATGGTAACCTGCGCAGGCACGTGAAACCACGTGATTTACGTGTAAGGCTCTTTTTAGGCATCAAAATGCCATATTACGGCGTTAAGTGGCCTGTGCGCGTAGTTTATTGTGTTTTAAAGACATGGCGCAATGGATAACGATTTGGGACGTCGTAGTCTATAGAGAGTGGCAAGGTTAGACCAATGGTAACCTGCGCAGGCACGTGAAACCACGTGATTTATGTGTAAGGCTCTTTTTAGGCATCAAAATGCCATTTTACGGTCTTTAGAGGTCTGTAAGCGTAGTTGACGGTGTTATAAAGCCATGGCGCAATGGAAAACGACTTGGGAAGTCTTAGTCTATTGAGAGTGGAAGGATTAGACCATTGTTAAACAGCGCAGGCATGTGGAACCACGTGCTTTACGTGTAAGGCCTTTATTAGGCATCAAAAGGCCATATTACAGTGTTTAGAGGCCTGTAAGCGTAGTTGACTGTGTTTTAAAGACATGACGCAGTGGAAAACAACTTGGGACGTCGTAGTCCATTGACAGTGAAAGGATTAGACCAATGGTAACCTGCGAAGGCACGTGGAATTACGTGATTTATGTGTAAGGCCTTTATTAGGCAGCAAAAGGCCATATTACAACGTTTAGAGGCCTGTAAGCGTAGTTGACTGTGTTTTAAAGACATGACGCAATGGAAAACAATTTGGGACGTCGTAGTCTATAGAGAGTGGAAAGATTAGACCAATGGTAACCTGCACAGGCACGTGAAACCACGTGATTTACGTGTAAGGCTCTTTTTAGGCATCAAAATGCTATTTTACGGTCTTTAGAGGTCTGTAAGCGTAGTTGACGGTGTTATAAAGCCATGGCGCAATGGAAAACGACTTGGGAAGTCTTAGTCTATTGAGAGTGGAAGGATTAGACCATTGTTAAACAGCGCAGGCATGTGGAACCACGTGCTTTACGTGTAAGGCCTTTATTAGGCATCAAAAGGCCATATTACAGTGTTTAGAGGCCTGTAAGCGTAGTTGACTGTGTTTTAACCCTATTCGGTCCGGGGTTTTTCGAACATACTATGACCGGGGGGGGCGGATTCCGCCCCCCCTCAATAACTTTTCATAGGGTTGTTCAAATTGAATCAAACTTGGCACACTTATAGTACGTCATAAAAGGAACAAAATGGCGCCAAAAAAAATTTGCTTGCGTCAGCACATTTTCTGTGACGTCATCAAAAGCTCGAAAATTGTTAAAAATGCCACTATCTGCTTAAAATATAATAACTTTTGTTCTAGAGCGAATTTTTACATTCTGTTTGAAGTTTCTGAAAGCTAAATAAAAGTTATGTAACATATCTTCCGGTTTTTACATGGATCGGATGAAAAATTGCCAAAAATTGCCCAAAAATCCGTTTTTTTCCGATTTTCGGGTAAAATCCGACAAAATCGGGAAATCGGATTAGTCACGTGTTCAAATTACTCCAAATGTTTCTTCTTGATAAAACAAAGTTGTGTTGCAAGTTTCAAGTTCTAAGGATAATCCTAACAGGAGTTATTATATTTTCCCCATTATAAGGATTTCATAGAGATTTTTAGGGGTAGTTTCGAGTAATGGCCAATATCAAAGCCTCTGAAAGGTATGGGACCTAAAAAATTAGCATGCAGGTGTCTAATAGATAAATGTTGAAACTCAGTAAGTATCATAGCCAAATAACAAAGCAATCAGGAGTTATTAAAAAAAAACCGTCAGGGGGGGCGGAATCCGCCCCCCCCCGGACCGAATAGGGTTAAAGACATGACGCAGTGGAAAACAACTTGGGACGTCGTAGTCCATTGACAGTGAAAGGATTAGACCAATGGTAACCTGCGAAGGCACGTAGAATTACGTGATTTATGTGTAAGGCCTTTATTAGGCAGCAAAAGGCCATATTACAACGTTTAGAGGCCTGTAAGCGTAGTTGACTGTGTTTTAAAGACATGGCGCAATGGATAACGATTTGGGACGTCGTAGTCTATAGAGAGTGGCAAGGTTAGATCAATGGTAACCTGCGCAGGCACGTGAAACCACGTGATTTACGTGTAAGGCCTTTATTTGGTGTCAAAAGGCCATATTACAGTCTTTAGAGGCCTGTGCGCGTAGTTCACTGTGTTTTAAAGACATGGCGCAATGGAAAACGACTTGGTACGTCGTAGTCTATTGATGGTGCAAGGATAAGACCAATGGTAACCAGCGCAAGCACGTGGAACCACGTGATTAAGTTAAAGGCCCTTACTAGCTGTCAAAAGGCCATTTTACGGTCTTTAGAGGTCTGTAAGCGTAGTTGACGGTGTTATAAAGCCATGGCGCACTGGAAAACGACTTGGGAAGTCTTAGTCCATTGAGAGTGGAAAGATTAGACCAATGGTAACCTGCGCAGGCACGTGAAACCACGTGATTTATGTGTAAAGCTCTTTTTAGTCATCAAAATGCCATATTACGGCGTTTAGAGGCCTGTGCGCGTAGTTCACTGTGTTTTAAAGACATGGCGCAATGGAAAACGATTTGGGACGTCGTAGTCTATAGAGAGTGGCAAGGTTAGACCAATGGTAACCTGCGCAGGCACGTGAAACCACGTGATTTACGTGTAAGGCCTTTATTAGGTGTCAAAAGGCCATATTACAGTCTTTAGAGGCCTGTGCGCGTAGTTCACTGTGTTTTAGAGACATGGCGCAATGGAAAACGATTTGGGACGTCGTAGTCTATAGAGAGTGGCAAGGTTAGACCAATGGTAACCTGCGCAGGCACGTGAAACCACGTGATTTACGTGTAAGGCTTTTATTAGGTGTCAAAAGGCATATTACGGCCTTCAGAGGCCTGTAAGAGTAGTTGACGGTGTTATTAAGCCTAGGCGCAATGGAAAACGACTTGGAAAGTCGTAGTCCATTGAGAGTGGAGGGATTAGACGAATGGTAAACAGCGCAGGCACGTGGAACCACGTGCTTTACGTGTAAGGACTTCATTAGACATCAAAAAGCCATATTACAGTGTTTAGAGGCCTGTGCGCGTAGTTGACTGTGTTTTAAAGACATGACGCAGTGGAAAACGATTTGGGACGTCGTAGTGCATTGAGAGTGTAAGGATTAGACCAATGGTAACATGCGCAGGCACGTGAAACCACGTGATTTACGTGTAAGGCTTTTATTAAGTGTCAAAAGGCATATTACTGCCTTCAGAGGCCTGTAAGAGTAGTTGACGGTGTTATTAAGCCTAGGCGCAATGGAAAACGACTTGGGAAGTCGTAGTCCATTGAGAGTGGAGGGATTAGACGAATGGTAAACAGCGCAGGCACGTGGAACCACGTGCTTTACGTGTAAGGATTTTATTAGACATCAAAAAGCCATATTACAGTGTTTAGAGGCCTGTGCGCGTAGTTGACTGTGTTTTAAAGACATGACGCAGTGGAAAACGATTTGGGACTTCGTAGTGCGTTGAGAGTGTAAGGATTACACCAATGGTAACATGCGCAGGCACGTGAAACCACGTGATTTACGTGTAAGGCTTTTATTAAGTGTCAAAAGGCATATTACTGCCTTCAGAGGCCTGTAAGAGTAGTTGACGGTGTTATTAAGGCTAGGCGCAATGGAAAACGACTTGGGAAGTCGTAGTCCATTGAGAGTGGAGGGATTAGACGAATGGTAAACAGCGCAGGCACGTGGAACCACGTGCTTTAAGTGAAAGGCCCCTACTAGCTGTCAAAAGGCCATTTTACGGTCTTTAGAGGTCTGTTAGCGTAGTTGACGGTGTTATAAAGCCATGGCGCAATGGAAAACAACTTGGGAAGTCGTAGTCCATTGAGAGTGGAAGGATTAGACCATTGTTAAACAGCGCAGGCATGTGGAACCACGTGCTTTACGTGTAAGGCCTTTATTAGGCATCAAAAGGCCATATTACAGTGTTTAGAGGCCTGTAGGCGTAGTTGACTGTGTTTTAAAGACATGGCGCAATGGATAACGATTTGGGACGTCGTAGTCTATAGAGAGTGGCAAGGTTAGATCAATGGTAACCTGCGCAGGCACGTGAAACCACGTGATTTACGTGTAAGGCCTTTATTTGGTGTCAAAAGGCCATATTACAGTCTTTAGAGGCCTGTGCGCGTAGTTCACTGTGTTTTAAAGACATGGCGCAATGGAAAACGACTTGGTACGTCGTAGTCTATTGATGGTGCAAGGATAAGACCAATGGTAACCAGCGCAAGCACGTGGAACCACGTGATTAAGTTAAAGGCCCTTACTAGCTGTCAAAAGGCCATTTTACGGTCTTTAGAGGTCTGTAAGCGTAGTTGACGGTGTTATAAAGCCATGGCGCACTGGAAAACGACTTGGGAAGTCTTAGTCCATTGAGAGTGGAAAGATTAGACCAATGGTAACCTGCGCAGGCACGTGAAACCACGTGATTTATGTGTAAAGCTCTTTTTAGTCATCAAAATGCCATATTACGGCGTTTAGAGGCCTGTGCGCGTAGTTCACTGTGTTTTAAAGACATGGCGCAATGGAAAACGATTTGGGACGTCGTAGTCTATAGAGAGTGGCAAGGTTAGACCAATGGTAACCTGCGCAGGCACGTGAAACCACGTGATTTACGTGTAATGCCTTTATTAGGTGTCAAAAGGCCATATTACAGTCTTTAGAGGCCTGTGCGCGTAGTTCACTGTGTTTTAGAGACATGGCGCAATGGAAAACGATTTGGGACGTCGTAGTCTATAGAGAGTGGCAAGGTTAGACCAATGGTAACCTGCACAGGCACGTGAAACCACGTGATTTACGTGTAAGGCTTTTATTAGGTGTCAAAAGGCATATTACGGCCTTCAGAGGCCTGTAAGAGTAGTTGACGGTGTTATTAAGCCTAGGCGCAATGGAAAACGACTTGGAAAGTCGTAGTCCATTGAGAGTGGAGGGATTAGACGAATGGTAAACAGCGCAGGCACGTGGAACCACGTGCTTTACGTGTAAGGACTTCATTAGACATCAAAAAGCCATATTACAGTGTTTAGAGGCCTGTGCGCGTAGTTGACTGTGTTTTAAAGACATGACGCAGTGGAAAACGATTTGGGACGTCGTAGTGCATTGAGAGTGTAAGGATTAGACCAATGGTAACATGCGCAGGCACGTGAAACCACGTGATTTACGTGTAAGGCTTTTATTAAGTGTCAAAAGGCATATTACTGCCTTCAGAGGCCTGTAAGAGTAGTTGACGGTGTTATTAAGCCTAGGCGCAATGGAAAACGACTTGGGAAGTCGTAGTCCATTGAGAGTGGAGGGATTAGACGAATGGTAAACAGCGCAGGCACGTGGAACCACGTGCTTTACGTGTAAGGATTTTATTAGACATCAAAAAGCCATATTACAGTGTTTAGAGGCCTGTGCGCGTAGTTGACTGTGTTTTAAAGACATGACGCAGTGGAAAACGATTTGGGACTTCGTAGTGCGTTGAGAATGTAAGGATTACACCAATGGTAACATGCGCAGGCACGTGAAACCACGTGATTTACGTGTAAGGCTTTTATTAAGTGTCAAAAGGCATATTACTGCCTTCAGAGGCCTGTAAGAGTAGTTGACGGTGTTATTAAGCCTAGGCGCAATGGAAAACGACTTGGGAAGTCGTAGTCCATTGAGAGTGGAGGGATTAGACGAATGGTAAACAGCGCAGGCACGTGGAACCACGTGCTTTAAGTGAAAGGCCCCTACTAGCTGTCAAAAGGCCATTTTACGGTCTTTAGAGGTCTGTTAGCGTAGTTGACGGTGTTATAAAGCCATGGCGCAATGGAAAACAACTTGGGAAGTCGTAGTCCATTGAGAGTGGAAGGATTAAACCATTGTTAAACAGCGCAGGCATGTGGAACCACGTGCTTTACGTGTAAGGCCTTTATTAGGCATCAAAAGGCCATATTACAGTGTTTAGAGGCCTGTAGGCGTAGTTGACTGTGTTTTAAAGACATGACGCAGTTGAAAACAACTTGGGACGTCGTAGTCAATTGACAGTGAAAGGATTAGACCAATGGTAACCTGCGCAGGCACGTGGAACCACGTGATTTACGTACAAGGCTTTTATTAAGCATCAAAAGGCCATATTACAGTGTTTACAGGCCTGTGCGCGTAGTTGACTGTGTTTTAAAGACTTGGCGCAATGGAAAAAGACTTGGGACGTCGTAGTCTAATGAGAGTTGAAGGACTAGACCAATGGTAACCTGCGCAGGCACTAGGAACTACGTGATTTATGTGTAAGGCCTTTATTAGGCATCAAAAAGCCATATTACAGTGTTTAGAGGCCTGTGCGCGTAGTTGACTGTGTTTTAAAGACATGACGCAGTGGAAAACGATTTGGGACGTCGTAGTGCATTGAGAGTGTAAGGATTAGACCAATGGTAACATGCGCAGGCACGTGAAACCACGTGATTTACGTGTAAGGCTTTTATTAAGTGTCAAAAGGCATCTTACTGCCTTCAGAGGCCTGTAAGAGTAGTTGACGGTGTTATTTAGCCTAGGCGCAATGGAAAACGACTTGGGAAGTCGTAGTCCATTGAGAGTGGAGGGATTAGACGAATGGTAAACAGCGCAGGCACGTGGAACCACGTGCTTTACGTGTAAGGATTTTATTAGACATCAAAAAGCCATATTACAGTGTTTAGAGGCCTGTGCGCGTAGTTGACTGTGTTTTAAAGACATGACGCAGTGGAAAACGATTTGGGACTTCGTAGTGCGTTGAGAGTGTAAGGATTACACCAATGGTAACATGCGCAGGCACGTGAAACCACGTGATTTACGTGTAAGGCTTTTATTAAGTGTCAAAAGGCATATTACTGCCTTCAGAGGCCTGTAAGAGTAGTTGACGGTGTTATTAAGCCTAGGCGCAATGGAAAACGACTTGGGAAGTCGTAGTCCATTGAGAGTGGAGGGATTAGACGAATGGTAAACAGCGCAGGCACGTGGAACCACGTGCTTTAAGTGAAAGGCCCCTACTAGCTGTCAAAAGGCCATTTTACGGTCTTTAGAGGTCTGTTAGCGTAGTTGACGGTGTTATAAAGCCATGGCGCAATGGAAAACAACTTGGGAAGTCGTAGTCCATTGAGAGTGGAAGGATTAGACCATTGTTAAACAGCGCAGGCATGTGGAACCACGTGCTTTACGTGTAAGGCCTTTATTAGGCATCAAAAGGCCATATTACAGTGTTTAGAGGCCTGTAAGCGTAGTTGACTGTGTTTTAAAGACATGACGCAGTTGAAAACAACTTGGGACGTCGTAGTCAATTGACAGTGAAAGGATTAGACCAATGGTAACCTGTGCAGGCACGTGGAACCACGTGATTTACGTACAAGGCTTTTATTAAGGATCAAAAGGCCATATTACAGTCTTTACAGGCCTGTGCGCGTAGTTGACTGTGTTTTAAAGACTTGGCGCAATGGAAAAAGACTTGGGACGTCGTAGTCTAATGAGAGTTGAAGGACTAGACCAATGGTAACCTGCGCAGGCACTAGGAACTACGTGATTTATGTGTAAGGCCTTTATTTGGCATCAAAAAGCCATATTACAGTGTTTAGAGGCCTGTGCGCGTAGTTGACTGTGTTTTAAAGACATGACGCAGTTGAAAACGATTTGGGACTTCGTAGTGCATTGAGAGTGTAAGGATTAGACCAATGGTAACAAGCGCAGGCACGTGAAACCACGTGATTTAAGTGAAAGGCCCTTACTAGCTGTCAAAAGGCCATTTTACGGTCTTTAGAGGTCTGTAAGCGTAGTTGACGGTGTTATAATGCCATGGCGCAATGGAAAACGACTTGGGACGTCGTAGTCCATTGACAGTGAAAGGATTAGACCAATGGTAACCTGCGAAGGCACGTGGAATTACGTGATTTATGTGTAAGGCCTTTATTAGGCAGCAAATGGCCATATTACAACGTTTAGAGGCCTGTAAGCGCAGTTGAAGGTGTTTTAAAGACATGACGCAATGGAAAACAATTTGGGACGTCGTAGTCTATAGAGAGTGGAAAGATTAGACCAATGGTAACCTGCACAGGCACGTGAAACCACGTGATTTACGTGTAAGGCTCTTTTTAGGCATCAAAATGCTATTTTACGGTCTTTAGAGGTCTGTAAGCGTAGTTGACGGTGTTATAAAGCCATGGCGCAATGGAAAACGACTTGGGAAGTCGTAGTCCATTGAGAGTGGAGGGATTAGACGAATGGTAAACAGCGCAGGCACGTGGAACCACGTGCTTTAAGTGAAAGGCCCCTACTAGCTGTCAAAAGGCCATTTTACGGTCTTTAGAGGTCTGTTAGCGTAGTTGACGGTGTTATAAAGCCATGGCGCAATGGAAAACAACTTGGGAAGTCGTAGTCCATTGAGAGTGGAAGGATTAGACCATTGTTAAACAGCGCAGGCATGTGGAACCACGTGCTTTACGTGTAAGGCCTTTATTAGGCATCAAAAGGCCATATTACAGTGTTTAGAGGCCTGTAAGCGTAGTTGACTGTGTTTTAAAGACATGACGCAGTTGAAAACAACTTGGGACGTCGTAGTCAATTGACAGTGAAAGGATTAGACCAATGGTAACCTGTGCAGGCACGTGGAACCACGTGATTTACGTACAAGGCTTTTATTAAGGATCAAAAGGCCATATTACAGTCTTTACAGGCCTGTGCGCGTAGTTGACTGTGTTTTAAAGACTTGGCGCAATGGAAAAAGACTTGGGACGTCGTAGTCTAATGAGAGTTGAAGGACTAGACCAATGGTAACCTGCGCAGGCACTAGGAACTACGTGATTTATGTGTAAGGCCTTTATTTGGCATCAAAAAGCCATATTACAGTGTTTAGAGGCCTGTGCGCGTAGTTGACTGTGTTTTAAAGACATGACGCAGTTGAAAACGATTTGGGACTTCGTAGTGCATTGAGAGTGTAAGGATTAGACCAATGGTAACAAGCGCAGGCACGTGAAACCACGTGATTTAAGTGAAAGGCCCTTACTAGCTGTCAAAAGGCCATTTTACGGTCTTTAGAGGTCTGTAAGCGTAGTTGACGGTGTTATAATGCCATGGCGCAATGGAAAACGACTTGGGACGTCGTAGTCCATTGACAGTGAAAGGATTAGACCAATGGTAACCTGCGAAGGCACGTGGAATTACGTGATTTATGTGTAAGGCCTTTATTAGGCAGCAAATGGCCATATTACAACGTTTAGAGGCCTGTAAGCGCAGTTGAAGGTGTTTTAAAGACATGACGCAATGGAAAACAATTTGGGACGTCGTAGTCTATAGAGAGTGGAAAGATTAGACCAATGGTAACCTGCACAGGCACGTGAAACCACGTGATTTACGTGTAAGGCTCTTTTTAGGCATCAAAATGCTATTTTACGGTCTTTAGAGGTCTGTAAGCGTAGTTGACGGTGTTATAAAGCCATGGCGCAATGGAAAACGACTTGGGAAGTCGTAGTCCATTGAGAGTGGAGGGATTAGACGAATGGTAAACAGCGCAGGCACGTGGAACCACGTGCTTTAAGTGAAAGGCCCCTACTAGCTGTCAAAAGGCCATTTTACGGTCTTTAGAGGTCTGTTAGCGTAGTTGACGGTGTTATAAAGCCATGGCGCAATGGAAAACAACTTGGGAAGTCGTAGTCCATTGAGAGTGGAAGGATTAGACCATTGTTAAACAGCGCAGGCATGTGGAACCACGTGCTTTACGTGTAAGGCCTTTATTAGGCATCAAAAGGCTATATTACAGTGTTTAGAGGCCTGTAAGCGTAGTTGACTGTGTTTTAAAGACATGACGCAGTTGAAAACAACTTGGGACGTCGTAGTCAATTGACAGTGAAAGGATTAGACCAATGGTAACCTGTGCAGGCACGTGGAACCACGTGATTTACGTACAAGGCTTTTATTAAGCATCAAAAGGCCATATTACAGTCTTTACAGGCCTGTGCGCGTAGTTGACTGTGTTTTAAAGACTTGGCGCAATGGAAAAAGACTTGGGACGTCGTAGTCTAATGAGAGTTGAAGGACTAGACCAATGGTAACCTGCGCAGGCACTAGGAACTACGTGATTTATGTGTAAGGCCTTTATTTGGCATCAAAAAGCCATATTACAGTGTTTAGAGGCCTGTGCGCGTAGTTGACTGTGTTTTAAAGACATGACGCAGTGGAAAACGATTTGGGACTTCGTAGTGCATTGAGAGTGTAAGGATTAGACCAATGGTAACAAGCGCAGGCACGTGAAACCACGTGATTTAAGTGAAAGGCCCTTACTAGCTGTCAAAAGGCCATTTTACGGTCTTTAGAGGTCTGTAAGCGTAGTTGACGGTGTTATAATGCCATGGCGCAATGGAAAACGACTTGGGACGTCGTAGTCCATTGACAGTGAAAGGATTAGACCAATGGTAACCTGCGAAGGCACGTGGAATTACGTGATTTATGTGTAAGGCCTTTATTAGGCAGCAAAAGGCCATATTACAACGTTTAGAGGCCTGTAAGCGCAGTTGAAGGTGTTTTAAAGACATGACGCAATGGAAAACAATTTGGGACGTCGTAGTCTATAGAGAGTGGAAAGATTAGACCAATGGTAACCTGCACAGGCACGTGAAACCACGTGATTTACGTGTAAGGCTCTTTTTAGGCATCAAAATGCTATTTTACGGTCTTTAGAGGTCTGTAAGCGTAGTTGACGGTGTTATAAAGCCATGGCGCAATGGAAAACGACTTGGGAAGTCTTAGTCTATTGAGAGTGGAAGGATTAGACCATTGTTAAACAGCGCAGGCATGTGGAACCACGTGCTTTACGTGTAAGGCCTTTATTAGGCATCAAAAGGCCATATTACAGTGTTTAGAGGCCTGTAAGCGTAGTTGACTGTGTTTTAAAGACATGACGCAGTTGAAAACAACTTGGGACGTCGTAGTCAATTGACAGTGAAAGGATTAGACCAATGGTAACCTGCGCAGGCACGTGGAACCACGTGATTTACGTACAAGGCTTTTATTAGGCATCAAAAGGCCATATTACAGTCTTTACAGGCCTGTGCGCGTAGTTGACTGTGTTTTAAAGACTTGGCGCAATGGAAAAAGACTTGGGACGTCGTAGTCTAATGAGAGTTGAAGGACTAGACCAATGGTAACCTGCGCAGGCACTAGGAACTACGTGATTTACGTACAAGGCTTTTATTAAGCATCAAAAGGCCATATTACAGTCTTTACAGGCCTGTGCGCGTAGTTGACTGTGTTTTAAAGACTTGGCGCAATGGAAAAATACTGGGGACGTCGTAGTCTAATGAGAGTTGAAGGACTAGACCAATGGTAACCTGCGCAGGCACTAGGAACTACGTGATTTATGTGTAAGGCCTTTATTAGGCATCAAAAAGCCATATTACAGTGTTTAGAGGCCTGTGCGCGTAGTTGACTGTGTTTTAAAGACATGACGCAAAGGAAAACGACTTGGTACGTCGTAGTCTAATGAGAGTTGAAGGACTAGACCAATGGTAACCTGCGCAGGCACGTGGAACTACGTGATTTATGTGTAAGGCCTTTATTAGGCAGCAAAAGGCTATTTTACAGCGTTTAGAGGCCTGTAAGCGTAGTTGACTGTGTTTTAAAGACATGACGCAATGGAAAACGATTTGGGACGTCGTAGTCTATAGAGAGTGGCAAGGTTAGACCAATGGTAACCTGTGCAGGCACGTGGAACCACGTGATTTACGTACAAGGCTTTTATTAAGCATCAAAAGGCCATATTACAGTCTTTACAGGCCTGTGCGGGTAGTTGACTGTGTTTTAAAGACTTGGCGCAATGGAAAAAGACTTGGGACGTCGTAGTCTAATGAGAGTTGAAGGACTAGACCAATGGTAACCTGTGCAGGCACTAGGAACTACGTGATTTATGTGTAAGGCCTTTATTAGGCATCAAAAAGCCATATTACAGTGTTTAGAGGCCTGTGCGCGTAGTTGACTGTGTTTTAAAGACATGACGCAGTGGAAAACGATTTGGGACTTCGTAGTGCATTGAGAGTGTAAGGATTAGACCAATGGTAACATGCGCAGGCACGTGAAACCACGTGATTTACGTGTAAGGCTTTATTAAGTGTCAAAAGGCATATTACGGCCTTCAGAGGCCTGTAAGAGTAGTTGACGGTGTTATTAAGCCTAGGCGCAATGGAAAACGACTTGGTACGTCGTAGTCTATTGATGGTGGAAGGATTAGACCAATGGTAACCAGCGCAAGCACGTGGAACCACGTGATTTAAGTGAAGAGCCCTTACTAGCTGTCAAAAGGCCATTTTACGGTCTTTAGAGGTCTGTAAGCGTAGTTGACGGTGTTATAAAGCCATGGCGCAATGGAAAACGACTTGGGAAGTCTTAGTCCATTGAGAGTGTAAGGATTAGACAATTGTTAAACAGTGCAGGCATGTGGAACCACGTGCTTTACGTGTAAGGCCTTTATTAGGCATCAAAAGGCCATATTACAGTCTTTACAGGCCTGTGCGCGTAGTTGACTGTGTTTTAAAGACTTGGCGCAATGGAAAAAGACTTGGGACGTCGTAGTCTAATGAGAGTTGAAGGACTAGACCAATGGTAACCTGCGCAAGCACGTGGAACCACTTGATTTAAGTGAAGAGCCCTTACTAGCTGTCAAAAGGCCATTTTACGGTCTTTAGAGGTCTGTAAGCGTAGTTGACGGTGTTATAAAGCCATGGCGCAATGGAAAACGACTTGGGAAGTCTTAGTCCATTGAGAGTGGAAGGATTAGACAATTGTTAAACAGCGCAGGCACGTGGAACCACGTGATTTACGTACAAGGCTTTTATTAAGCATCAAAAGGCCATATTACAGTCTTTACAGGCCTGTGCGGGTAGTTGACTGTGTTTTAAAGACTTGGCGCAATGGAAAAAGACTTGGGACGTCGTAGTCTAATGAGAGTTGAAGGACTAGACCAATGGTAACCTGCGCAGGCACTAGGAACTACGTGATTTATGTGTAAGGCCTTTATTAGGCATCAAAAAGCCATATTACAGTGTTTAGAGGCCTGTGCGCGTAGTTGACTGTGTTTTAAAGACATGACGCAGTGGAAAACGATTTGGGACTTCGTAGTGCATTGAGAGTGTAAGGATTAGACCAATGGTAACATGCGCAGGCACGTGAAACCACGTGATTTACGTGTAAGGCTTTATTAAGTGTCAAAAAGTATATTACGGCCTTCAGAGGCCTGTAAGAATAGTTGACGGTGTTATTAAGCCTAGGCACAATGGAAAACGACTTGGTACGTCGTAGTCTATTGATGGTGGAAGGATTAGACCAATGGTAACCAGCGCAAGCACGTGGAACCACGTGATTTAAGTGAAGAGCCCTTACTAGCTGTCAAAAGGCCATTTTACGGTCTTTAGAGGTCTGTAAGCGTAGTTGACGGTGTTATAAAGCCACGGCACAATGGAAAACGACTTGGGAAGTCTTAGTCCATTGAGAGTGGAAGGATTAGACAATTGTTAAACAGCGCAGGCACGTGGAACCACGTGATTTACGTACAAGGCTTTTATTAAGCATCAAAAGGCCATATTACAGTCTTTACAGGCCTGTGCGGGTAGTTGACTGTGTTTTAATGACTTGGCGCAATGGAAAAAGACTTAGGACGTCGTAGTCTAATGAGAGTTGAAGGACTAGACCATTGTTAAACAGCGCAGGCATGTGGAACCACGTGTTTTACGTGTAAGGGGCCTTTATTAGGCATCAAAAGGCCACATTACAGTGTTTAGAGCCCTGTAAGCGTAGTTGACTGTGTTTTAAAGACATGACGCAGTGGAAAACAACGTGGGACGTCGTAGTCCATTGACAGTGAAAGGATTAGACCAATGGTAACCTGCGCAGGACCGTGAAACCACGTGATTTACGTGTAGGGCTCTTTTTAGGCATCAAAATGCCATATTACGGCGTTTAGAGGCCTGTGCGCGTAGTTTATTGTGTTTTAAAGACATGGCGCAATAGATAACGATTTGGGACGTCGTAGTCATAGAGAGTGGCAAGGTTAGACCAATGGTAACCTGCGCAGGCACGTGAAACCACGTGATTTACGTGTAAGGCCTTTATTAGGTGTCAAAAGGCCATATTACAGTCTTTAGAGGCCTGTGCGCGTAGTTCACTGTGTTTTAAAGACATGGCGCAATGGAAAACGATTTGGGACGTCGTAGTCTATAGAGAGTGGCAAGGTTAGACCAATGGTAACCTGCGCAGGCACGTGAAACCACGTGATTTACGTGTAAGGCTTTTATTAGGTGTCAAAAGGCATATTACGGCCTTCAGAGGCCTGTAAGAGTAGTTGACGGTGTTATTAAGCCTAGGCGCAATGGAAAACGACTTGGGAAGTCGTAGTCCATTGAGAGTGGAGGGATTAGACCAATGGCAACCAGCGCAAGCACGTGGAACAACGTGATTTACGTGTAAGGATTTTATTAGACATCAAAAAGCCATATTACAGTGTTTAGAGGCCTGTGCGCGTAGTTGACTGTGTTTTAAAGACATGACGCAGTGGAAAACGATTTGGGACTTCGTAGTGCGTTGAGAGTGTAAGGATTAGACCGATGGTAACATGCGCAGGCACGTGAAACCACGTGATTTACGTGTAAGGTTTTTATTAAGTGTCAAAAGGCATATTACTGCCTTCAGAGGCCTCTAAGAGTAGTTGACGGTGTTATTAAGCCTAGGCGCAATGGAAAACGACTTGGTACGTCGTAGTCTGTTGATGGTGGAAGGATTAGACCAATGGTAACCTGCGAAGGCACGTGGAATTACGTGATTTATGTGTAAGGCCTTTATTAGGCAGCAAAAAGCCATATTACAGCGTTTAGAGGCCTGTAAGCGTAGTTGACTGTGTTTTAAAGACATGACGCAATGGAAAACAATTTGGGACGTCGTAGTCTATAGAGAGTGGCAAGGTTAGACCAATGGTAACCTGCGCAGGCACGTGAAACCACGTGATTTACGTGTAAGGCCTTTATTTGGTGTCAAAAGGCCATATTACAGTCTTTAGAGGCCTGTGCGCGTAGTTCACTGTGTTTTAAAGACATGGCGCAATGGAAAACGACTTGGTACGTCGTAGTCTATTGATGGTGGAAGGATAAGACCAATGGTAACCAGCGCAAGCACGTGGAACCACGTGATTAAGTTAAAGGCCCTTACTAGCTGTCAAAAGGCCATTTTACGGTCTTTAGAGGTCTGTAAGCGTAGTTGACGGTGTTATAAAGCCATGGCGCAATGGAAAACGACTTGGGAAGTCTTAGTCAATTGAGAGTGGAAAGATTAGACCAATGGTAACCTGCGCAGGCACGTGAAACCACGTGATTTATGTGTAAGGCTCTTTTTAGTCATCAAAATGCCATATTACGGCGTTTAGAGGCCTGTGCGCGTAGTTCACTGTGTTTTAAAGACATGGCGCAATGGAAAACGATTTGGGACGTCGTAGTCTATAGAGAGTGGCAAGGTTAGACCAATGGTAACCTGCGCAGGCACGTGAAACCACGTGATTTACGTGTAAGGCCTTTATTAGGTGTCAAAAGGCCATATTACAGTCTTTACAGGCCTGTACGGGTAGTTGACTGTGTTTTAAAGACTTGGCGCAATGGAAAAAGACTTGGGACGTCGTAGTCTAATGAGAGTTGAAGGACTAGACCAATGGTAACCTACGCAGGCACGTGGAATTACGTGATTTATGTGTAAGGCCTTTATTAGGCAGCAAAAGGCCATATTACAGCGTTTAGAGGCCTGTGCGGGTAGTTGACTGTGTTTTAAAGACTTGGCGCAATGGAAAAAGACTTGGGACGTCGTAGTCCATTGACAGTGAAAGAATTAGACGAATGGTAACCTGCGCAGGACCGTGAAACCACGTGATTTACGTGTAAGGCTCTTTTTAGGCATCAAAATGCCATATTACGGCGTTTAGAGGCCTGTGCGCGTAGTTTATTGTGTTTTAAAGACATGGCGCAATAGATAACGATTTGGGACGTCGTAGTCATAGAGAGTGGCAAGGTTAGACCAATGGTAACCTGCGCAGGCACGTGAAACCACGTGATTTACGTGTAAGGCCTTTATTAGGTGTCAAAAGGCCATATTACAGTCTTTAGAGGCCTGTGCGCGTAGTTCACTGTGTTTTAAAGACATGGCGCAATGGAAAACGATTTGGGACGTCGTAGTCTATAGAGAGTGGCAAGGTTAGACCAATGGTAACCTGCGCAGGCACGTGAAACCACGTGATTTACGTGTAAGGCTTTTATTAGGTGTCAAAAGGCATATTACGGCCTTCAGAGGCCTGTAAGAGTAGTTGACGGTGTTATTAAGCCTAGGCGCAATGGAAAACGACTTGGGAAGTCGTAGTCCATTGAGAGTGGAGGGATTAGACCAATGGCAACCAGCGCAAGCACGTGGAACAACGTGATTTACGTGTAAGGATTTTATTACACATCAAAAAGCCATATTACAGTGTTTAGAGGCCTGTGCGCGTAGTTGACTGTGTTTTAAAGACATGACGCAGTGGAAAACGATTTGGGACTTCGTAGTGCGTTGAGAGTGTAAGGATTAGACCGATGGTAACATGCGCAGGCACGTGAAACCACGTGATTTACGTGTAAGGTTTTTATTAAGTGTCAAAAGGCATATTACTGCCTTCAGAGGCCTCTAAGAGTAGTTGACGGTGTTATTAAGCCTAGGCGCAATGGAAAACGACTTGGTACGTCGTAGTCTGTTGATGGTGGAAGGATTAGACCAATGGTAACCTGCGAAGGCACGTGGAATTACGTGATTTATGTGTAAGGCCTTTATTAGGCAGCAAAAAGCCATATTACAGCGTTTAGAGGCCTGTAAGCGTAGTTGACTGTGTTTTAAAGACATGACGCAATGGAAAACAATTTGGGACGTCGTAGTCTATAGAGAGTGGCAAGGTTAGACCAATGGTAACCTGCGCAGGCACGTGAAACCACGTGATTTACGTGTAAGGCCTTTATTTGGTGTCAAAAGGCCATATTACAGTCTTTAGAGGCCTGTGCGCGTAGTTCACTGTGTTTTAAAGACATGGCGCAATGGAAAACGACTTGGTACGTCGTAGTCTATTGATGGTGGAAGGATAAGACCAATGGTAACCAGCGCAAGCACGTGGAACCACGTGATTAAGTTAAAGGCCCTTACTAGCTGTCAAAAGGCCATTTTACGGTCTTTAGAGGTCTGTAAGCGTAGTTGACGGTGTTATAAAGCCATGGCGCAATGGAAAACGACTTGGGAAGTCTTAGTCAATTGAGAGTGGAAAGATTAGACCAATGGTAACCTGCGGAGGCACGTGAAACCACGTGATTTATGTGTAAGGCTCTTTTTAGTCATCAAAATGCCATATTACGGCGTTTAGAGGCCTGTGCGCGTAGTTCACTGTGTTTTAAAGACATGGCGCAATGGAAAACGATTTGGGACGTCGTAGTCTATAGAGAGTGGCAAGGTTAGACCAATGGTAACCTGCGCAGGCACGTGAAACCACGTGATTTACGTGTAAGGCCTTTATTAGGTGTCAAAAGGCCATATTACAGTCTTTACAGGCCTGTACGGGTAGTTGACTGTGTTTTAAAGACTTGGCGCAATGGAAAAAGACTTGGGACGTCGTAGTCTAATGAGAGTTGAAGGACTAGACCAATGGTAACCTACGCAGGCACGTGGAATTACGTGATTTATGTGTAAGGCCTTTATTAGGCAGCAAAAGGCCATATTACAGCGTTTAGAGGCCTGTGCGGGTAGTTGACTGTGTTTTAAAGACTTGGCGCAATGGAAAAAGACTTGGGACGTCGTAGTCCATTGACAGTGAAAGAATTAGACGAATGGTAACCTGCGCAGGACCGTGAAACCACGTGATTTACGTGTAAGGCTCTTTTTAGGCATCAAAATGCCATATTACGGCGTTTAGAGGCCTGTGCGCGTAGTTTATTGTGTTTTAAAGACATGGCGCAATAGATAACGATTTGGGACGTCGTAGTCATAGAGAGTGGCAAGGTTAGACCAATGGTAACCTGCGCAGGCACGTGAAACCACGTGATTTACGTGTAAGGCCTTTATTAGGTGTCAAAAGGCCATATTACAGTCTTTAGAGGCCTGTGCGCGTAGTTCACTGTGTTTTAAAGACATGGCGCAATGGAAAACGATTGGGGACGTCGTAGTCTATAGAGAGTGGCAAGGTTAGACCAATGGTAACCTGCGCAGGCACGTGAAACCACGTGATCTACGTGTAAGGCTTTTATTAGGTGTCAAAAGGCATATTACGGCCTTCAGAGGCCTGTAAGAGTAGTTGACGGTGTTATTAAGCCTAGGCGCAATGGAAAACGACTTGGGAAGTCGTAGTCCATTGAGAGTGGAGGGATTAGACCAATGGCAACCAGCGCAAGCACGTGGAACAACGTGATTTACGTGTAAGGATTTTATTAGGCAGCAAAAGGCCATATTACAGCGTTTAGAGGCCTGTAAGCGTATTTGACTGTGTTTTAAAGACATGAAGCAATGGAAAACGATTTGGGACGTCGTAGTCTATAGAGAGTGGAAAGATTAGACCAATGGTAACCTGCGCAGGCTCGTGAAACCACGTGATTTACGTGTAAGGCTCTTTTTAGGCATCAAAATGCCATTTTACGGTTTTTAGAGGTCTGTAAGCGTAGTTGACGGTGTTATAAAGCCATGGCGCAATGGAAAACGACTTGGGAAGTCTTAGTCTATTGAGAGTGGAAGGATTAGACCATTGTTAAACAGCGCAGGCATGTGGAACCACGTGCTTTACGTGTAAGGCCTTTATTAGGCATCAAAAGGCCATATTACAGTGTTTAGAGGCCTGTAAGCGTAGTTGACTGTGTTTTAAAGACATGACGCAGTGGAAAACAACTTGAGACGTCGTAGTCCATTGACAGTGAAAGGATTAGACCGATGGTAACCTGCGAAGGCACGTGGAATTACGTGATTTATGTGTAAGGCCTTTATTAGGCAGCAAAAAGCCATATTACAGCGTTTAGAGGCCTGTAAGCGTAGTTGACTGTGTTTTAAAGACATGACGCAATGGAAAACAATTTGGGACGTCGTAGTCTATAGAGAGTGGAAAGATTAGACCAATGGTAACCTGCACAGGCACGTGAAACCACGTGATTTACGTGTAAGGCTCTTTTTAGGCATCAAAATGCTATTTTACGGTCTTTAGAGGTCTGTAAGCGTAGTTGACGGTGTTATAAAGCCATGGCGCAATGGAAAACGACTTGGGAAGTCTTAGTCCATTGAGAGTGAAAGGATTAGACCATTGTTAAACAGCGCACGCATGTGGAACCACGTGCTTTACGTGTAAGGCCTTTATTAGGCATCAAAAGGCCATATTACAGTGTTTAGAGGCCTGTAAGCGTAGTTGACTGTGTTTTAAAGACATGGCGCAATGGATAACGATTTGGGACGTCGTAGTCTATAGAGAGTGGCAAGGTTAGACCAATGGTAACCTGCGCAGGCACGTGAAACCACGTGATTTACGTGTAAGGCCTTTATTTGGTGTCAAAAGGCCATATTACAGTCTTTAGAGGCCTGTGCGCGTAGTTCACTGTGTCTTAAAGACATGGCGCAATGGAAAACAACTTGGTACGTCGTAGTCTATTGATGGTGGAAGGATAAGACCAATGGTAACCAGCGCAAGCACGTGGAACCACGTGATTAAGTTAAAGGCCCTTACTAGCTGTCAAAAGGCCATTTTACGGTCTTTAGAGGTCTGTAAGCGTAGTTGACGGTGTTATAAAGCCATGGCGCAATGGAAAACGACTTGGGAAGTCTTAGTCCATTGAGAGTGGAAAGATTAGACCAATGGTAACCTGCGCAGGCACGTGAAACCACGTGATTTATGTGTAAGGCTCTTTTTAGTCATCAAAATGCCATATTACAGCGTTTCGAGGACTGTGCGCGTAGTTCACTGTGTTTTAAAGACATGGCGCAATGGAAAACGATTTGGGACGTCGTAGTCTATAGAGAGTGGAAAGATTAGACCAATGGTAACCTGCGCAGGCACGTGAAACCACGTGATTTACGTGTAAGGCTCTTTTTAGGCATCAAAATGCCATTTTACGGTCTTTAGAGGTCTGTAAGCGTAGTTGACGATGTTATAAAGCCATGGCGCAATGGAAAACGACTTAGGAAGTCTTAGTCCATTGAGAGTGGAGGGATTAGACGAATGGTAAACAGCGCAGGCACGTGGAACCACGTGCTTTACGTGTAAGGATTTCATTAGGCATCAAAAAGCCATATTACAGTGTTTAGAGGCCTGTGCGCGTAGTTGACTGTGTTTTAAAGACATGACGCAGTGGAAAACGATTTGGGACGTCGTAGTGCATTGAGAGTGTAAGGATTAGACCAATGGTAACATGCGCAGGCACGTGAAACCACGTGATTTACGTGTAAGGCTTTTATTAAGTGTCAAAAGGCATATTACTGCCTTCAGAGGCCTGTAAGAGTAGTTGACGGTGTTATAAAGCCATGACGCAATGGAAAACGACATGGGAAGTCTTAGTCCATTGAGAGTGGAAGGATTAGACCATTGTTAAACAGCGCACGCATGTGGAACCACGTGCTTTACGTGTAAGGCCTTTATTAGGCATCAAAAGGCCATATTACAGTGTTTAGAGGCCTGTAAGCGTAGTTGACTGTGTTTTAAAGACATGGCGCAATGGATAACGATTTGGGACGTCGTAGTCTATAGAGAGTGGCAAGGTTAGACCAATGGTAACCTGCGCAGGCACGTGAAACCACGTGATTTACATGTAAGGCCTTTATTTGGTGTCAAAAGGCCATATTACAGTCTTTAGAGGCCTGTGCGCGTAGTTCACTGTGTTTTAAAGACATGGCGCAATGGAAAACGACTTGGTACGTCGTAGTCTATTGATGGTGGAAGGATAAGACCAATGGTAACAAGCGCAAGCACGTGGAACCACGTGATTAAGTTAAAGGCCCTTACTAGCTGTCAAAAGGCCATTTTACGGTCTTTAGAGGTCTGTAAGCGTAGTTGACGGTGTTATAAAGCCATGGCGCAATGGAAAACGACTTGGGAAGTCTTAGTCCATTGAGAGTGGAAAGATTAGACCAATGGTAACCTGCGCAGGCACGTGAAACCACTGTGTTTTAGAGACATGGCGCAATGGAAAACCATTTGGGACGTCGTAGTCTATAGAGAGTGGCAAGGTTAGACCAATGGTAACCTGCGCAGGCACGTGAAACCACGTGATTTACGTGTAAGGCTTTTATTAGGTGTCAAAAGGCATATTACGGCCTTCAGAGGCCTGTAAGAGTAGTTGACGGTGTTATTAAGCCTAGGCGCAATGGAAAACGACTTGGGAAGTCGTAGTCCATTGAGAGTGGAGGGATTAGACGAATGGTAAACAGCGCAGGCACGTGAAACCACGTGATTTACGTGTAAGGCTCTTTTTAGGCATCAAAATGCCATATTACGGCGTTTAGAGGCCTTTGCGCGTAGTTCATTGCGTTTTAAAGACAAGGCGCAATGGAAAACGATTTGGGACGTCGTAGTCTATAGAGAGTGGCAAGGTTAGACCAATGGTAACCTGCGCAGGCACGTAAAACCACGTGATTTACGTGTAAGGCCTTTATTAGGTGTCAAAAGGCATATTACGGCCTTCAGAGGCCTGTAAGAGTAGTTGACGGTGTTATTAAGCCTAGGCGCAATGGAAAATGACTTGGGAAGTCGTAGTCCATTAAGAGTGGAGGGATTAGAGGAATGGTAAACAGCGCAGGCACGTGGAACCACGTGCTTTACGTGTAAGGCCTTTATTAGACATCAAAAAGCCATATTACAGTGTTTAGAGGCCTGTGCGCGTAGTTGACTGTGTTTTAAAGACATGACGCAGTGGAAAACAACTTGGGACGTCGTAGTCCATTGACAGTGAAAGGATTAGACAAATGGTAACCTGCGAAGGAACGTGGAACCACGTGATTTACGTACAAGGCTTTTATTAAGCATCAAAAGGCCATATTACAGTCTTTACAGGCCTGTGCGCGTGGTTGACTGTGTTTTAAAGACTTGCCGCAATGGAAAAAGACTTGAGACGTCGTAGTCTAATGAGAGTTGAAGGACTAGATCAATGGTAACCTGCGCAGGCACGTGGAACCACGTGCTTTACGTGTAAGGCCTTTATTAGGCATCAAAAGGCTATATTACAGTGTTTAGAGGCCTGTGCGCGTAGTTGACTGTGTTTTAAAGACATGACGCAGTGGAAAACGATTTGGGACTTCGTAGTGCGTTGAGAGTGTAAGGATTAGACCAATGGTAACATGCGCAGGCACGTGGAACCACGTGATTTAAGTGAAAGGCCCTTACTAGCTGTCAAAAGGCCATTTTACGGTCTTTAGAGGTCTGTAAGCGTAGTTCATTTCGTTTTAAAGACATGGCGCAATGAATAACGATTTGGGACGTCGTAGTCTATAGAGAGTGGCAAGGTTAGACCAATGGTAACCTGCGCAGGCACGTGAAACCACGTGATTAACGTGTAAGGCCTTTATTAGGTGCCAAAAGGCCATATTACAGTCTTTAGAGGCCTGTGCGCGTAGTTCACTGTGTTTTAAAGACAAGGCGAAATGGAAAACGATTTGGGACGTCGTATATATAGAGAGTGGCAAGGTTAGACCAATGGTAACCTGCGCAGGCACGTGAAACCACGTGATTTACGTGTAAGGCCTTTATTAGGTGTCAAAAGGCATATTACGGCCTTCAGAGGCCTGTAAGAGTAGTTGACGGTGTTATTAAGCCTAGGCGCAATGGAAAATGACTTGGGAAGTCGTAGTCCATTAAGAGTAGAGGGATTAGAGGAATGGTAAACAGCGCAGGCACGTGGAACCACGTGCTTTACGTGTAAGGCCTTTATTAGACATTAAAAAGCCATATTACAGTGTTTAGAGCCCTGTGCACGTAGTTGACTGTGTTTTAAAGACATGACGCAGTGGAAAACGATTTGGGACTTCGTAGTGCGTTGAGAGTGTAAGGATTAGACCAATGGTAACATGTGCAGGCACGTGGAACCACGTGATTTAAGTGAAAGGCCCTTACTAGCTGTCAAAAGGCCATTTTACGGTCTTTAGAGGTCTGTAAGCGTAGTTGACGGTGTTATAAAGCCATGGCGCAATGGAAAACGACTTGGGAAGTCTTAGTCCATTGAGAGTGGAAAGATTAGACCAATGGTAACCTGCGCAGGCACGTGAAACCACTGTGTTTTAGAGACATGGCGCAATGGAAAACCATTTGGGACGTCGTAGTCTATAGAGAGTGGCAAGGTTAGACCAATTGTAACCTGCGCAGGCACGTGAAACCACGTGATTTACGTGTAAGGCTTTTATTAGGTGTCAAAAGGCATATTACGGCCTTCAGAGGCCTGTAAGAGTAGTTGACGGTGTTATTAAGCGTAGGCGCAATGGAAAACGACTTGGGAAGTCGTAGTCCATTGAGAGTGGAGGGATTAGACGAATGGTAAACAGCGCAGGCACGTGAAACCACGTGATTTACGTGTAAGGCTCTTTTTAGGCATCAAAATGCCATATTACGGCGTTTAGAGGCCTTTGCGCGTAGTTCATTGCGTTTTAAAGACAAGGCGCAATGGAAAACGATTTGGGACGTCGTAGTCTATAGAGAGTGGCAAGGTTAGACCAATGGTAACCTGCGCAGGCACGTAAAACCACGTGATTTACGTGTAAGGCCTTTATTAGGTGTCAAAAGGCATATTACGGCCTTCAGAGGCCTGTAAGAGTAGTTGACGGTGTTATTAAGCCTAGGCGCAATGGAAAATGACTTGGGAAGTCGTAGTCCATTAAGAGTGGAGGGATTAGAGGAATGGTAAACAGCGCAGGCACGTGGAACCACGTGCTTTACGTGTAAGGCCTTTATTAGACATCAAAAAGCCATATTACAGTGTTTAGAGGCCTGTGCGCGTAGTTGACTGTGTTTTAAAGACATGACGCAGTGGAAAACAACTTGGGACGTCGTAGTCCATTGACAGTGAAAGGATTAGACCAATGGTAACCTGCGAAGGAACGTGGAACCACGTGATTTACGTACAAGGCTTTTATTAAGCATCAAAAGGCCATATTACAGTCTTTACAGGCCTGTGCGCGTGGTTGACTGTGTTTTAAAGACTTGCCGCAATGGAAAAAGACTTGAGACGTCGTAGTCTAATGAGAGTTGAAGGACTAGATCAATGGTAACCTGCGCAGGCACGTGGAACCACGTGCTTTACGTGTAAGGCCTTTATTAGGCATCAAAAGGCTATATTACAGTGTTTAGAGGCCTGTGCGCGTAGTTGACTGTGTTTTAAAGACATGACGCAGTGGAAAACGATTTGGGACTTCGTAGTGCGTTGAGAGTGTAAGGATTAGACCAATGGTAACATGCGCAGGCACGTGGAACCACGTGATTTAAGTGAAAGGCCCTTACTAGCTGTCAAAAGGCCATTTTACGGTCTTTAGAGGTCTGTAAGCGTAGTTCATTTCGTTTTAAAGACATGGCGCAATGAATAACGATTTGGGACGTCGTAGTCTATAGAGAGTGGCAAGGTTAGACCAATGGTAACCTGCGCAGGCACGTGAAACCACGTGATTAACGTGTAAGGCCTTTATTAGGTGCCAAAAGGCCATATTACAGTCTTTAGAGGCCTGTGCGCGTAGTTCACTGTGTTTTAAAGACAAGGCGAAATGGAAAACGATTTGGGACGTCGTATATATAGAGAGTGGCAAGGTTAGACCAATGGTAACCTGCGCAGGCACGTGAAACCACGTGATTTACGTGTAAGGCCTTTATTAGGTGTCAAAAGGCATATTACGGCCTTCAGAGGCCTGTAAGAGTAGTTGACGGTGTTATTAAGCCTAGGCGCAATGGAAAATGACTTGGGAAGTCGTAGTCCATTAAGAGTAGAGGGATTAGAGGAATGGTAAACAGCGCAGGCACGTGGAACCACGTGCTTTACGTGTAAGGCCTTTATTAGACATTAAAAAGCCATATTACAGTGTTTAGAGCCCTGTGCACGTAGTTGACTGTGTTTTAAAGACATGACGCAGTGGAAAACGATTTGGGACTTCGTAGTGCGTTGAGAGTGTAAGGATTAGACCAATGGTAACATGTGCAGGCACGTGGAACCACGTGATTTAAGTGAAAGGCCCTTACTAGCTGTCAAAAGGCCATTTTACGGTCTTTAGAGGTCTGTAAGCGTAGTTCATTGCGTTTTAAAGACATGGCGCAATGAATAACGATTTGGGACGTCGTAGTCTATAAAGAGTGGCAAGGTTAGACCAATGGTAACCTGCGCAGGCACGTGAAACCACGTGATTAACGTGTAAGGCCTTTATTAGGTGCCAAAAGGCCATATTACAGTCTTTAGAGGCCTGTGCGCGTAGTTCACTGTGTTTTAAAGACAAGGCGAAATGGAAAACGATTTGGGACGTCGTATATATAGAGAGTGGCAAGGTTAGACCAATGTTAACCTGCGCAGGCACGTGAAACCACGTGATTTACGTGTAAGGCCTTTATTAGACATCAAAAGGCCATTTTACGGTCTTTAGAGGTCTGTAAGAGTAGTTGACGGTGTTGTAACGCCATGGCGCAATGGAAAACGACTTGGGAAGTCTTAGTCCATTGAGAGTGGAAGGATTAGACCATTGTTAAACAGCGCAGGCGTGTGGAACCACGTGCTTTACGTGTAAGGCCTTTATTAGACATCAAAAGCCATATTACAGTGTTTAGAGGCCTGTAAGCGTAGTTGACTGTGTTTTAAAGACATGACGCAGTGGAAAACAACTTGGGACGTCGTAGTCCATTGACAGTGAAAGGATTAGACCAATGGTAACCTGCGAAGGAACGTGGAACCACGTGATTTACGTACAAGGCTTTTATTAAGCATCAAAAGGCCATATTACAGTCTTTACAGGCCTGTGCGCGTGGTTGACTGTGTTTTAAAGACTTGCCGCAATGGAAAAAGACTTGGGACGTCGTAGTCTAATGAGAGTTGAAGGACTAGATCAATGGTAACCTGCGCAGGCACGTGGAACCACGTGCTTTACGTGTAAGGCCTTTATTAGGCATCAAAAGGCTATATTACAGTGTTTAGAGGCCTGTGCGCGTAGTTGACTGTGTTTTAAAGACATGACGCAGTGGAAAACGATTTGGGACTTCGTAGTGCGTTGAGAGTGTAAGGATTAGACCAATGGTAACATGCGCAGGCACGTGGAACCACGTGATTTAAGTGAAAGGCCCTTACTAGCTGTCAAAAGGCCATTTTACGGTCTTTAGAGGTCTGTAAGCGTAGTTCATTGCGTTTTAAAGACATGGCGCAATGAATAACGATTTGGGACGTCGTAGTCTATAGAGAGTGACAAGGTTAGACCAATGGTAACCTGCGCAGGCACGTGAAACCACGTGATTAACGTGTAAGGCCTTTATTAGGTGCCAAAAGGCCATATTACAGTCTTTAGAGGCCTGTGCGCGTAGTTCACTGTGTTTTAAAGACAAGGCGAAATGGAAAACGATTTGGGACGTCGTATATATAGAGAGTGGCAAGGTTAGACCAATGGTAGCCTGCGCAGGCACGTGAAACCACGTGATTTACGTGTAAGGCCTTTATTAGGTGTCAAAAGGCATATTACGGCCTTCAGAGGCCTGTAAGAGTAGTTGACGGTGTTATTAAGCCTAGGCGCAATGGAAAATGACTTGGGAAGTCGTAGTCCATTAAGAGTAGAGGGATTAGAGGAATGGTAAACAGCGCAGGCACGTGGAACCACGTGCTTTACGTGTAAGGCCTTTATTAGACATTAAAAAGCCATATTACAGTGTTTAGAGCCCTGTGCACGTAGTTGACTGTGTTTTAAAGACATGACGCAGTGGAAAACGATTTGGGACTTCGTAGTGCGTTGAGAGTGTAAGGATTAGACCAATGGTAACATGCGCAGGCACGTGGAACCACGTGATTTAAGTGAAAGGCCCTTACTAGCTGTCAAAAGGCCATTTTACGGTCTTTAGAGGTCTGTAAGCGTAGTTCATTGCGTTTTAAAGACATGGCGCAATGAATAACGATTTGGGACGTCGTAGTCTATAAAGAGTGGCAAGGTTAGACCAATGGTAACCTGCGCAGGCACGTGAAACCACGTGATTAACGTGTAAGGCCTTTATTAGGTGCCAAAAGGCCATATTACAGTCTTTAGAGGCCTGTGCGCGTAGTTCACTGTGTTTTAAAGACAAGGCGAAATGGAAAACGATTTGGGACGTCGTATATATAGAGAGTGGCAAGGTTAGACCAATGTTAACCTGCGCAGGCACGTGAAACCACGTGATTTACGTGTAAGGCCTTTATTAGGTGTCAAAAGGCATATTACGGCCTTCAGAGGCCTGTAAGAGTAGTTGACGGTGTTATTAAGCCTAGGCGCAATGGAAAATGACTTGAGAAGTCGTAGTCCATTGACAGTGGAAGGATTAGACCATTGTTAAACAGCGCAGGCATGTGGAACCACGTGCTTTACGTGTAAGGCCTTTATTAGACATTAAAAAGCCATATTACAGTGTTTAGAGCCCTGTGCGCGTAGTTGACTGTGTTTTAAAGACATGACGCAGTGGAAAACGATTTGGGACTTCGTAGTGCGTTGAGAGTGTAAGGATTAGACCAATGGTAACATGCGCAGGCACGTGGAACCACGTGATTTAAGTGAAAGGCCCTTACTAGCTGTCAAAAGGCCATTTTACGGTTTTTAGAGGTCTGTAAGCGTAGTTTACGGTGTTATAAAGCCATGGCGCAATGGAAAACGACTTGGGAAGACTTAGTCCATTGAGAGTGGAAGGATTAGACCATTGTTAAACAGCGCAGGCATGTGGAACCACGTGCTTTACGTGTAAGGCCTTTATTAGACATCAAAAGGCCATATTACAGTGTTTAGAGGCCTGTAAGCGTAGTTGACTGTGTTTTAAAGACATGACGCAGTGGAAAACAACTTGGGACGTCGTAGTCCATTGACAGTGAAAGGATTAGACCAATGGTAACCTGCGAAGGCACGTGGAACCACGTGATTTACGTACAAGTCTTTTATTAAGCATCAAAAGGCCATATTACAGTCTTTACAGGCCTGTGCGCGTAGTTGACTGTGTTTTAAAGACTTGGCGCAATGGAAAAAGACTTGGGACGTCGTAGTCTAATGAGAGTTGAAGGACTAGATCAATGGTAACCTGCGCAGGCACGTGGAACCACGTGATTTACGTGTAAGGCTTTTATTAAGTGTCAAAAGGCATATTACGGCCTTCAGAGGCCTGTAAGAGTAGTTGACGGTGTTATTAAGCCTAGGCGCAATGGAAAACGACTTGGTACGTCGTAGTCTATTGATGGTGGAAGGATTAGACCAATGGTAACCAGCGCAAGCACGTGGAACCACGTGATTTAAGTGAAAGGCCCTCACTAGCTGTGAAAAGGCCATTTTACGGTCTTTAGAGGTCTGTAAGCGTAGTTGACGGTGTTATAAAGCCATGGCGCAATGGAAAACGACTTGGGAAGTCTTAGTCCATTGACAGTGGAAGGATTAGGCCAATGTTAAACAGCGCAGGCATGTGGAACCACGTGCTTTACGTGTAAGGCCTTTATTAGGCATCGAAAGGCCATATTACAGTGTTTAGAGGCCTGTAAGCATAGTTGACTGTGTTTTAAAGACATGACGCAGTGGAAAACAACTTGGGACGTCGTAGTCCATTGACAGTGAAAGGATTAGACCAATGGTAACCTGCGAAGGCATGTGGAACCACGTGATTTACGTACAAGGCTTTTATTAAGCATCAAAAGGCCATATTACAGTCTTTACAGGCATGTGCACGTAGTTGACTGTGTTTTAAAGACTTGGCGCAATGGAAAAAGACTTGGGACGTCGTAGTCTAATGAGAGTTGAAGGACTAGATCAATGGTAACCTGCGCAGGCACGTGGAACTACGTGATTTATGTGTAAGGCCTTTATTAGGCAGCAAAAGGCCATATCACAGCGTTTAGAGGCCTGTAAGCGTAGTTGACTGTGTTTTAAAGACATGACGCAATGGAAAACAACTTGGGACGTCGTAGTCTATAGAGAGTGGAAAGATTAGACCAATGGTAACCTGCGCCGGCACGTGAAAACACGTGATTTACGTGTAAGGCTCTTTTTAGGCAACAAAATGCCATATTAAAGTCTTTAGAGGACTGTGCGCGTAGTTCACGGTGTTATTAAGCCTAGGCGCAATGGAACACGGTTTGGGAAGTCGTAGTCCATTGAGAGTGGAGAGCTTAGACGAATGGTAAACAGAGCAGGCACGTGGAACCACGTGCTTTACGTCTAAGGCCTTTATTAGGCATCAAAAAGCCATATTACTGTGTTTAGAGGCCTGTGCGCGTAGTTGACTGTGTTTTAAAGACATGACGCAGTGGAAAACGATTTGGGACTTCGTAGTGCGTTGAGAGTGTAAGGATTAGACCAACCTGTGTTTTAAAGACTTGGCGCAATATAAAAAGACTTGGGACGTCGTAGTCTAATGAGAGTTGAAGGACTAGATCAATGGTAACTTGCACAGGCACGTGGAACTACGTGATTTATGTGTAAGGCCTTTATTAGGGAGCAAAAGGCCATATTACAGCGTTTAGAGGCCTGTAAGCGTAGTTGACTGTGTTTTAAAGACATGACGCAATGGAAAACAACTTGGGACGTCGTAGTCTATAGAGAGTGGAAAGATTAGACCAATGGTAACCTGTGCAGGCACGTGAAACCACGTGATTTACGTGTAAGGCTCTTCTTAGGCATCAAAATGCCATATTACGGTCTTTAGAGGCCTGTGCGCGTAGTTCACTGTGTTTTAAAGACATGGCGCAATGGAAAACGATTTGGGACGTCGTAGTCTATAGTGAGTGGCAAGGTTAGACCAATGGTAACCTGCGCAGGCACGTGAATCCACGTGATTTAAGTGAAAGGCCCTTACTAGCTGTCAAAAGGCCATTTTACGGTCTTTAGAGGTCTGTAAGCGTAGTTGACGGTGTTATAAAGCCATGGCGCAATGGAAAACGACTTGGGAAGTCTTAGTCCTTTGAGAGTGGAAGGATTAGACCATTGTTAAACAGCGCAGGCACGTGAAACCACGTGATTTACGTGTAAGGCTCTTTTTAGTCATCAAAATGCCATATTACGGCATTTAGAGGCCTGTGCGCGTAGTTTATTGTGTTTTAAAGACATGGCGCAATGGATAACGATTTGGGAAGTCGTAGTCTATAGAGAGTGGCAAGGTTAGACCAATGGTAACCTGCGCAGGCACGTGAGTCCACGTGATTTACGTGTAAGGCCTTTATTAGGTGTCAAAAGGTTATATTACAGTCTTTACAGGCCTGTGCGGGTAGTTGACTGTGTTTTAAAGACTTGGCGCAATGGAAAAAGACTTGGGAAGTCTTAGTCCATTGAGAGTGGAAGGATTAGACCATTGTTAAACAGCGCAGGCATGTGGAACCACGTGCTTTACGTGTAAGGCCTTTATTAGGCATCAAAAGGCCATATTACAGTGCTTAGATGCCTGTAAGCGTAGTTGACTGTGTTTTAAAGACATGACGCAGTGGAAAACGATTTGGGACTTCGTAGTGCGTTGAGAGTGTAAGGATTACACCAATGGTAACATGCGCAGGCACGTGAAACCACGTGATTTACGTGTAAGGCTTTTATTAAGTGTCAAAAGGCATATTACTGCCTTCAGAGGCCTGTAAGAGTAGTTGACGGTGTTATTAAGCCTAGGCGCAATGGAAAACGACTTGGGAAGTCGTAGTCCATTGAGAGTGGAGGGATTAGACCATTGTTAAACAGCGCAGGCATGTGGAACCACGTGCTTTACGTGTAAGGCCTTTATTAGGCATCAAAAGGCCATATTACAGTGTTTAGAGGCCTGTAAGCGTAGTTGACTGTGTTTTAAAGACATGACGCAGTTGAAAACAACTTGGGACGTCGTAGTCAATTGACAGTGAAAGGATTAGACCAATGGTAACCTGTGCAGGCACGTGGAACCACGTGATTTACGTACAAGGCTTTTATTAAGGATCAAAAGGCCATATTACAGTCTTTACAGGCCTGTGCGCGTAGTTGACTGTGTTTTAAAGACTTGGCGCAATGGAAAAAGACTTGGGACGTCGTAGTCTAATGAGAGTTGAAGGACTAGACCAATGGTAACCTGCGCAGGCACTAGGAACTACGTGATTTATGTGTAAGGCCTTTATTTGGCATCAAAAAGCCATATTACAGTGTTTAGAGGCCTGTGCGCGTAGTTGACTGTGTTTTAAAGACATGACGCAGTGGAAAACGATTTGGGACTTCGTAGTGCATTGAGAGTGTAAGGATTAGACCAATGGTAACAAGCGCAGGCACGTGAAACCACGTGATTTAAGTGAAAGGCCCTTACTAGCTGTCAAAAGGCCATTTTACGGTCTTTAGAGGTCTGTAAGCGTAGTTGACGGTGTTATAATGCCATGGCGCAATGGAAAACGACTTGGGACGTCGTAGTCCATTGACAGTGAAAGGATTAGACCAATGGTAACCTGCGAAGGCACGTGGAATTACGTGATTTATGTGTAAGGCCTTTATTAGGCAGCAAATGGCCATATTACAACGTTTAGAGGCCTGTAAGCGCAGTTGAAGGTGTTTTAAAGACATGACGCAATGGAAAACAATTTGGGACGTCGTAGTCTATAGAGAGTGGAAAGATTAGACCAATGGTAACCTGCACAGGCACGTGAAACCACGTGATTTACGTGTAAGGCTCTTTTTAGGCATCAAAATGCTATTTTACGGTCTTTAGAGGTCTGTAAGCGTAGTTGACGGTGTTATAAAGCCATGGCGCAATGGAAAACGACTTGGGAAGTCGTAGTCCATTGAGAGTGGAGGGATTAGACGAATGGTAAACAGCGCAGGCACGTGGAACCACGTGCTTTAAGTGAAAGGCCCCTACTAGCTGTCAAAAGGCCATTTTACGGTCTTTAGAGGTCTGTTAGCGTAGTTGACGGTGTTATAAAGCCATGGCGCAATGGAAAACAACTTGGGAAGTCGTAGTCCATTGAGAGTGGAAGGATTAGACCATTGTTAAACAGCGCAGGCATGTGGAACCACGTGCTTTACGTGTAAGGCCTTTATTAGGCATCAAAAGGCTATATTTTAGTGTTTAGAGGCCTGTAAGCGTAGTTGACTGTGTTTTAAAGACATGACGCAGTTGAAAACAACTTGGGACGTCGTAGTCAATTGACAGTGAAAGGATTAGACCAATGGTAACCTGTGCAGGCACGTGGAACCACGTGATTTACGTACAAGGCTTTTATTAAGCATCAAAAGGCCATATTACAGTCTTTACAGGCCTGTGCGCGTAGTTGACTGTGTTTTAAAGACTTGGCGCAATGGAAAAAGACTTGGGACGTCGTAGTCTAATGAGAGTTGAAGGACTAGACCAATGGTAACCTGCGCAGGCACTAGGAACTACGTGATTTATGTGTAAGGCCTTTATTTGGCATCAAAAAGCCATATTACAGTGTTTAGAGGCCTGTGCGCGTAGTTGACTGTGTTTTAAAGACATGACGCAGTGGAAAACGATTTGGGACTTCGTAGTGCATTGAGAGTGTAAGGATTAGACCAATGGTAACAAGCGCAGGCACGTGAAACCACGTGATTTAAGTGAAAGGCCCTTACTAGCTGTCAAAAGGCCATTTTACGGTCTTTAGAGGTCTGTAAGCGTAGTTGACGGTGTTATAATGCCATGGCGCAATGGAAAACGACTTGGGACGTCGTAGTCCATTGACAGTGAAAGGATTAGACCAATGGTAACCTGCGAAGGCACGTGGAATTACGTGATTTATGTGTAAGGCCTTTATTAGGCAGCAAAAGGCCATATTACAACGTTTAGAGGCCTGTAAGCGCAGTTGAAGGTGTTTTAAAGACATGACGCAATGGAAAACAATTTGGGACGTCGTAGTCTATAGAGAGTGGAAAGATTAGACCAATGGTAACCTGCACAGGCACGTGAAACCACGTGATTTACGTGTAAGGCTCTTTTTAGGCATCAAAATGCTATTTTACGGTCTTTAGAGGTCTGTAAGCGTAGTTGACGGTGTTATAAAGCCATGGCGCAATGGAAAACGACTTGGGAAGTCTTAGTCTATTGAGAGTGGAAGGATTAGACCATTGTTAAACAGCGCAGGCATGTGGAACCACGTGCTTTACGTGTAAGGCCTTTATTAGGCATCAAAAGGCCATATTACAGTGTTTAGAGGCCTGTAAGCGTAGTTGACTGTGTTTTAAAGACATGACGCAGTTGAAAACAACTTGGGACGTCGTAGTCAATTGACAGTGAAAGGATTAGACCAATGGTAACCTGCGCAGGCACGTGGAACCACGTGATTTACGTACAAGGCTTTTATTAGGCATCAAAAGGCCATATTACAGTCTTTACAGGCCTGTGCGCGTAGTTGACTGTGTTTTAAAGACTTGGCGCAATGGAAAAAGACTTGGGACGTCGTAGTCTAATGAGAGTTGAAGGACTAGACCAATGGTAACCTGCGCAGGCACTAGGAACTACGTGATTTACGTACAAGGCTTTTATTAAGCATCAAAAGGCCATATTACAGTCTTTACAGGCCTGTGCGCGTAGTTGACTGTGTTTTAAAGACTTGGCGCAATGGAAAAATACTGGGGACGTCGTAGTCTAATGAGAGTTGAAGGACTAGACCAATGGTAACCTGCGCAGGCACTAGGAACTACGTGATTTATGTGTAAGGCCTTTATTAGGCATCAAAAAGCCATATTACAGTGTTTAGAGGCCTGTGCGCGTAGTTGACTGTGTTTTAAAGACATGACGCAATGGAAAACGACTTGGTACGTCGTAGTCTAATGAGAGTTGAAGGACTAGACCAATGGTAACCTGCGCAGGCACGTGGAACTACGTGATTTATGTGTAAGGCCTTTATTAGGCAGCAAAAGGCTATTTTACAGCGTTTAGAGGCCTGTAAGCGTAGTTGACTGTGTTTTAAAGACATGACGCAATGGAAAACGATTTGGGACGTCGTAGTCTATAGAGAGTGGCAAGGTTAGACCAATGGTAACCTGTGCAGGCACGTGGAACCACGTGATTTACGTACAAGGCTTTTATTAAGCATCAAAAGGCCATATTACAGTCTTTACAGGCCTGTGCGGGTAGTTGACTGTGTTTTAAAGACTTGGCGCAATGGAAAAAGACTTGGGACGTCGTAGTCTAATGAGAGTTGAAGGACTAGACCAATGGTAACCTGTGCAGGCACTAGGAACTACGTGATTTATGTGTAAGGCCTTTATTAGGCATCAAAAAGCCATATTACAGTGTTTAGAGGCCTGTGCGCGTAGTTGACTGTGTTTTAAAGACATGACGCAGTGGAAAACGATTTGGGACTTCGTAGTGCATTGAGAGTGTAAGGATTAGACCAATGGTAACATGCGCAGGCACGTGAAACCACGTGATTTACGTGTAAGGCTTTATTAAGTGTCAAAAGGCATATTACGGCCTTCAGAGGCCTGTAAGAGTAGTTGACGGTGTTATTAAGCCTAGGCGCAATGGAAAACGACTTGGTACGTCGTAGTCTATTGATGGTGGAAGGATTAGACCAATGGTAACCAGCGCAAGCACGTGGAACCACGTGATTTAAGTGAAGAGCCCTTACTAGCTGTCAAAAGGCCATTTTACGGTCTTTAGAGGTCTGTAAGCGTAGTTGACGGTGTTATAAAGCCATGGCGCAATGGAAAACGACTTGGGAAGTCTTAGTCCATTGAGAGTGTAAGGATTAGACAATTGTTAAACAGTGCAGGCATGTGGAACCACGTGCTTTACGTGTAAGGCCTTTATTAGGCATCAAAAGGCCATATTACAGTCTTTACAGGCCTGTGCGCGTAGTTGACTGTGTTTTAAAGACTTGGCGCAATGGAAAAAGACTTGGGACGTCGTAGTCTAATGAGAGTTGAAGGACTAGACCAATGGTAACCTGCGCAAGCACGTGGAACCACTTGATTTAAGTGAAGAGCCCTTACTAGCTGTCAAAAGGCCATTTTACGGTCTTTAGAGGCCTGTAAGCGTAGTTGACGGTGTTATAAAGCCATGGCGCAATGGAAAACGACTTGGGAAGTCTTAGTCCATTGAGAGTGGAAGGATTAGACAATTGTTAAACAGCGCAGGCACGTGGAACCACGTGATTTACGTACAAGGCTTTTATTAAGCATCAAAAGGCCATATTACAGTCTTTACAGGCCTGTGCGGGTAGTTGACTGTGTTTTAAAGACTTGGCGCAATGGAAAAAGACTTGGGACGTCGTAGTCTAATGAGAGTTGAAGGACTAGACCAATGGTAACCTGCGCAGGCACTAGGAACTACGTGATTTATGTGTAAGGCCTTTATTAGGCATCAAAAAGCCATATTACAGTGTTTAGAGGCCTGTGCGCGTAGTTGACTGTGTTTTAAAGACATGACGCAGTGGAAAACGATTTGGGACTTCGTAGTGCATTGAGAGTGTAAGGATTAGACCAATGGTAACATGCGCAGGCACGTGAAACCACGTGATTTACGTGTAAGGCTTTATTAAGTGTCAAAAGGTATATTACGGCCTTCAGAGGCCTGTAAGAATAGTTGACGGTGTTATTAAGCCTAGGCACAATGGAAAACGACTTGGTACGTCGTAGTCTATTGATGGTGGAAGGATTAGACCAATGGTAACCAGCGCAAGCACGTGGAACCACGTGATTTAAGTGAAGAGCCCTTACTAGCTGTCAAAAGGCCATTTTACGGTCTTTAGAGGTCTGTAAGCGTAGTTGACGGTGTTATAAAGCCACGGCACAATGGAAAACGACTTGGGAAGTCTTAGTCCATTGAGAGTGGAAGGATTAGACAATTGTTAAACAGCGCAGGCACGTGGAACCACGTGATTTACGTACAAGGCTTTTATTAAGCATCAAAAGGCCATATTACAGTCTTTACAGGCCTGTGCGGGTAGTTGACTGTGTTTTAATGACTTGGCGCAATGGAAAAAGACTTAGGACGTCGTAGTCTAATGAGAGTTGAAGGACTAGACCATTGTTAAACAGCGCAGGCATGTGGAACCACGTGTTTTACGTGTAAGGGGCCTTTATTAGGCATCAAAAGGCCACATTACAGTGTTTAGAGCCCTGTAAGCGTAGTTGACTGTGTTTTAAAGACATGACGCAGTGGAAAACAACGTGGGACGTCGTAGTCCATTGACAGTGAAAGGATTAGACCAATGGTAACCTGCGCAGGACCGTGAAACCACGTGATTTACGTGTAGGGCTCTTTTTAGGCATCAAAATGCCATATTACGGCGTTTAGAGGCCTGTGCGCGTAGTTTATTGTGTTTTAAAGACATGGCGCAATAGATAACGATTTGGGACGTCGTAGTCATAGAGAGTGGCAAGGTTAGACCAATGGTAACCTGCGCAGGCACGTGAAACCACGTGATTTACGTGTAAGGCCTTTATTAGGTGTCAAAAGGCCATATTACAGTCTTTAGAGGCCTGTGCGCGTAGTTCACTGTGTTTTAAAGACATGGCGCAATGGAAAACGATTTGGGACGTCGTAGTCTATAGAGAGTGGCAAGGTTAGACCAATGGTAACCTGCGCAGGCACGTGAAACCACGTGATTTACGTGTAAGGCTTTTATTAGGTGTCAAAAGGCATATTACGGCCTTCAGAGGCCTGTAAGAGTAGTTGACGGTGTTATTAAGCCTAGGCGCAATGGAAAACGACTTGGGAAGTCGTAGTCCATTGAGAGTGGAGGGATTAGACCAATGGCAACCAGCGCAAGCACGTGGAACAACGTGATTTACGTGTAAGGATTTTATTAGACATCAAAAAGCCATATTACAGTGTTTAGAGGCCTGTGCGCGTAGTTGACTGTGTTTTAAAGACATGACGCAGTGGAAAACGATTTGGGACTTCGTAGTGCGTTGAGAGTGTAAGGATTAGACCGATGGTAACATGCGCAGGCACGTGAAACCACGTGATTTACGTGTAAGGTTTTTATTAAGTGTCAAAAGGCATATTACTGCCTTCAGAGGCCTCTAAGAGTAGTTGACGGTGTTATTAAGCCTAGGCGCAATGGAAAACGACTTGGTACGTCGTAGTCTGTTGATGGTGGAAGGATTAGACCAATGGTAACCTGCGAAGGCACGTGGAATTACGTGATTTATGTGTAAGGCCTTTATTAGGCAGCAAAAAGCCATATTACAGCGTTTAGAGGCCTGTAAGCGTAGTTGACTGTGTTTTAAAGACATGACGCAATGGAAAACAATTTGGGACGTCGTAGTCTATAGAGAGTGGCAAGGTTAGACCAATGGTAACCTGCGCAGGCACGTGAAACCACGTGATTTACGTGTAAGGCCTTTATTTGGTGTCAAAAGGCCATATTACAGTCTTTAGAGGCCTGTGCGCGTAGTTCACTGTGTTTTAAAGACATGGCGCAATGGAAAACGACTTGGTACGTCGTAGTCTATTGATGGTGGAAGGATAAGACCAATGGTAACCAGCGCAAGCACGTGGAACCACGTGATTAAGTTAAAGGCCCTTACTAGCTGTCAAAAGGCCATTTTACGGTCTTTAGAGGTCTGTAAGCGTAGTTGACGGTGTTATAAAGCCATGGCGCAATGGAAAACGACTTGGGAAGTCTTAGTCAATTGAGAGTGGAAAGATTAGACCAATGGTAACCTGCGCAGGCACGTGAAACCACGTGATTTATGTGTAAGGCTCTTTTTAGTCATCAAAATGCCATATTACGGCGTTTAGAGGCCTGTGCGCGTAGTTCACTGTGTTTTAAAGACATGGCGCAATGGAAAACGATTTGGGACGTCGTAGTCTATAGAGAGTGGCAAGGTTAGACCAATGGTAACCTGCGCAGGCACGTGAAACCACGTGATTTACGTGTAAGGCCTTTATTAGGTGTCAAAAGGCCATATTACAGTCTTTACAGGCCTGTACGGGTAGTTGACTGTGTTTTAAAGACTTGGCGCAATGGAAAAAGACTTGGGACGTCGTAGTCTAATGAGAGTTGAAGGACTAGACCAATGGTAACCTACGCAGGCACGTGGAATTACGTGATTTATGTGTAAGGCCTTTATTAGGCAGCAAAAGGCCATATTACAGCGTTTAGAGGCCTGTGCGGGTAGTTGACTGTGTTTTAAAGACTTGGCGCAATGGAAAAAGACTTGGGACGTCGTAGTCCATTGACAGTGAAAGAATTAGACGAATGGTAACCTGCGCAGGACCGTGAAACCACGTGATTTACGTGTAAGGCTCTTTTTAGGCATCAAAATGCCATATTACGGCGTTTAGAGGCCTGTGCGCGTAGTTTATTGTGTTTTAAAGACATGGCGCAATAGATAACGATTTGGGACGTCGTAGTCATAGAGAGTGGCAAGGTTAGACCAATGGTAACCTGCGCAGGCACGTGAAACCACGTGATTTACGTGTAAGGCCTTTATTAGGTGTCAAAAGGCCATATTACAGTCTTTAGAGGCCTGTGCGCGTAGTTCACTGTGTTTTAAAGACATGGCGCAATGGAAAACGATTTGGGACGTCGTAGTCTATAGAGAGTGGCAAGGTTAGACCAATGGTAACCTGCGCAGGCACGTGAAACCACGTGATTTACGTGTAAGGCTTTTATTAGGTGTCAAAAGGCATATTACGGCCTTCAGAGGCCTGTAAGAGTAGTTGACGGTGTTATTAAGCCTAGGCGCAATGGAAAACGACTTGGGAAGTCGTAGTCCATTGAGAGTGGAGGGATTAGACCAATGGCAACCAGCGCAAGCACGTGGAACAACGTGATTTACGTGTAAGGATTTTATTACACATCAAAAAGCCATATTACAGTGTTTAGAGGCCTGTGCGCGTAGTTGACTGTGTTTTAAAGACATGACGCAGTGGAAAACGATTTGGGACTTCGTAGTGCGTTGAGAGTGTAAGGATTAGACCGATGGTAACATGCGCAGGCACGTGAAACCACGTGATTTACGTGTAAGGTTTTTATTAAGTGTCAAAAGGCATATTACTGCCTTCAGAGGCCTCTAAGAGTAGTTGACGGTGTTATTAAGCCTAGGCGCAATGGAAAACGACTTGGTACGTCGTAGTCTGTTGATGGTGGAAGGATTAGACCAATGGTAACCTGCGAAGGCACGTGGAATTACGTGATTTATGTGTAAGGCCTTTATTAGGCAGCAAAAAGCCATATTACAGCGTTTAGAGGCCTGTAAGCGTAGTTGACTGTGTTTTAAAGACATGACGCAATGGAAAACAATTTGGGACGTCGTAGTCTATAGAGAGTGGCAAGGTTAGACCAATGGTAACCTGCGCAGGCACGTGAAACCACGTGATTTACGTGTAAGGCCTTTATTTGGTGTCAAAAGGCCATATTACAGTCTTTAGAGGCCTGTGCGCGTAGTTCACTGTGTTTTAAAGACATGGCGCAATGGAAAACGACTTGGTACGTCGTAGTCTATTGATGGTGGAAGGATAAGACCAATGGTAACCAGCGCAAGCACGTGGAACCACGTGATTAAGTTAAAGGCCCTTACTAGCTGTCAAAAGGCCATTTTACGGTCTTTAGAGGTCTGTAAGCGTAGTTGACGGTGTTATAAAGCCATGGCGCAATGGAAAACGACTTGGGAAGTCTTAGTCAATTGAGAGTGGAAAGATTAGACCAATGGTAACCTGCGGAGGCACGTGAAACCACGTGATTTATGTGTAAGGCTCTTTTTAGTCATCAAAATGCCATATTACGGCGTTTAGAGGCCTGTGCGCGTAGTTCACTGTGTTTTAAAGACATGGCGCAATGGAAAACGATTTGGGACGTCGTAGTCTATAGAGAGTGGCAAGGTTAGACCAATGGTAACCTGCGCAGGCACGTGAAACCACGTGATTTACGTGTAAGGCCTTTATTAGGTGTCAAAAGGCCATATTACAGTCTTTACAGGCCTGTACGGGTAGTTGACTGTGTTTTAAAGACTTGGCGCAATGGAAAAAGACTTGGGACGTCGTAGTCTAATGAGAGTTGAAGGACTAGACCAATGGTAACCTACGCAGGCACGTGGAATTACGTGATTTATGTGTAAGGCCTTTATTAGGCAGCAAAAGGCCATATTACAGCGTTTAGAGGCCTGTGCGGGTAGTTGACTGTGTTTTAAAGACTTGGCGCAATGGAAAAAGACTTGGGACGTCGTAGTCCATTGACAGTGAAAGAATTAGACGAATGGTAACCTGCGCAGGACCGTGAAACCACGTGATTTACGTGTAAGGCTCTTTTTAGGCATCAAAATGCCATATTACGGCGTTTAGAGGCCTGTGCGCGTAGTTTATTGTGTTTTAAAGACATGGCGCAATAGATAACGATTTGGGACGTCGTAGTCATAGAGAGTGGCAAGGTTAGACCAATGGTAACCTGCGCAGGCACGTGAAACCACGTGATTTACGTGTAAGGCCTTTATTAGGTGTCAAAAGGCCATATTACAGTCTTTACAGGCCTGTACGGGTAGTTGACTGTGTTTTAAAGACTTGGCGCAATGGAAAAAGACTTGGGACGTCGTAGTCTAATGAGAGTTGAAGGACTAGACCAATGGTAACCTACGCAGGCACGTGGAATTACGTGATTTATGTGTAAGGCCTTTATTAGGCAGCAAAAGGCCATATTACAGCGTTTAGAGGCCTGTGCGGGTAGTTGACTGTGTTTTAAAGACTTGGCGCAATGGAAAAAGACTTGGGACGTCGTAGTCCATTGACAGTGAAAGAATTAGACGAATGGTAACCTGCGCAGGACCGTGAAACCACGTGATTTACGTGTAAGGCTCTTTTTAGGCATCAAAATGCCATATTACGGCGTTTAGAGGCCTGTGCGCGTAGTTTATTGTGTTTTAAAGACATGGCGCAATAGATAACGATTTGGGACGTCGTAGTCATAGAGAGTGGCAAGGTTAGACCAATGGTAACCTGCGCAGGCACGTGAAACCACGTGATTTACGTGTAAGGCCTTTATTAGGTGTCAAAAGGCCATATTACAGTCTTTAGAGGCCTGTGCGCGTAGTTCACTGTGTTTTAAAGACATGGCGCAATGGAAAACGATTTGGGACGTCGTAGTCTATAGAGAGTGGCAAGGTTAGACCAATGGTAACCTGCGCAGGCACGTGAAACCACGTGATTTACGTGTAAGGCTTTTATTAGGTGTCAAAAGGCATATTACGGCCTTCAGAGGCCTGTAAGAGTAGTTGACGGTGTTATTAAGCCTAGGCGCAATGGAAAACGACTTGGGAAGTCGTAGTCCATTGAGAGTGGAGGGATTAGACCAATGGCAACCAGCGCAAGCACGTGGAACAACGTGATTTACGTGTAAGGATTTTATTACACATCAAAAAGCCATATTACAGTGTTTAGAGGCCTGTGCGCGTAGTTGACTGTGTTTTAAAGACATGACGCAGTGGAAAACGATTTGGGACTTCGTAGTGCGTTGAGAGTGTAAGGATTAGACCGATGGTAACATGCGCAGGCACGTGAAACCACGTGATTTACGTGTAAGGTTTTTATTAAGTGTCAAAAGGCATATTACTGCCTTCAGAGGCCTCTAAGAGTAGTTGACGGTGTTATTAAGCCTAGGCGCAATGGAAAACGACTTGGTACGTCGTAGTCTGTTGATGGTGGAAGGATTAGACCAATGGTAACCTGCGAAGGCACGTGGAATTACGTGATTTATGTGTAAGGCCTTTATTAGGCAGCAAAAAGCCATATTACAGCGTTTAGAGGCCTGTAAGCGTAGTTGACTGTGTTTTAAAGACATGACGCAATGGAAAACAATTTGGGACGTCGTAGTCTATAGAGAGTGGCAAGGTTAGACCAATGGTAACCTGCGCAGGCACGTGAAACCACGTGATTTACGTGTAAGGCCTTTATTTGGTGTCAAAAGGCCATATTACAGTCTTTAGAGGCCTGTGCGCGTAGTTCACTGTGTTTTAAAGACATGGCGCAATGGAAAACGACTTGGTACGTCGTAGTCTATTGATGGTGGAAGGATAAGACCAATGGTAACCAGCGCAAGCACGTGGAACCACGTGATTAAGTTAAAGGCCCTTACTAGCTGTCAAAAGGCCATTTTACGGTCTTTAGAGGTCTGTAAGCGTAGTTGACGGTGTTATAAAGCCATGGCGCAATGGAAAACGACTTGGGAAGTCTTAGTCAATTGAGAGTGGAAAGATTAGACCAATGGTAACCTGCGGAGGCACGTGAAACCACGTGATTTATGTGTAAGGCTCTTTTTAGTCATCAAAATGCCATATTACGGCGTTTAGAGGCCTGTGCGCGTAGTTCACTGTGTTTTAAAGACATGGCGCAATGGAAAACGATTTGGGACGTCGTAGTCTATAGAGAGTGGCAAGGTTAGACCAATGGTAACCTGCGCAGGCACGTGAAACCACGTGATTTACGTGTAAGGCCTTTATTAGGTGTCAAAAGGCCATATTACAGTCTTTACAGGCCTGTACGGGTAGTTGACTGTGTTTTAAAGACTTGGCGCAATGGAAAAAGACTTGGGACGTCGTAGTCTAATGAGAGTTGAAGGACTAGACCAATGGTAACCTACGCAGGCACGTGGAATTACGTGATTTATGTGTAAGGCCTTTATTAGGCAGCAAAAGGCCATATTACAGCGTTTAGAGGCCTGTGCGGGTAGTTGACTGTGTTTTAAAGACTTGGCGCAATGGAAAAAGACTTGGGACGTCGTAGTCCATTGACAGTGAAAGAATTAGACGAATGGTAACCTGCGCAGGACCGTGAAACCACGTGATTTACGTGTAAGGCTCTTTTTAGGCATCAAAATGCCATATTACGGCGTTTAGAGGCCTGTGCGCGTAGTTTATTGTGTTTTAAAGACATGGCGCAATAGATAACGATTTGGGACGTCGTAGTCATAGAGAGTGGCAAGGTTAGACCAATGGTAACCTGCGCAGGCACGTGAAACCACGTGATTTACGTGTAAGGCCTTTATTAGGTGTCAAAAGGCCATATTACAGTCTTTAGAGGCCTGTGCGCGTAGTTCACTGTGTTTTAAAGACATGGCGCAATGGAAAACGATTGGGGACGTCGTAGTCTATAGAGAGTGGCAAGGTTAGACCAATGGTAACCTGCGCAGGCACGTGAAACCACGTGATCTACGTGTAAGGCTTTTATTAGGTGTCAAAAGGCATATTACGGCCTTCAGAGGCCTGTAAGAGTAGTTGACGGTGTTATTAAGCCTAGGCGCAATGGAAAACGACTTGGGAAGTCGTAGTCCATTGAGAGTGGAGGGATTAGACCAATGGCAACCAGCGCAAGCACGTGGAACAACGTGATTTACGTGTAAGGATTTTATTAGGCAGCAAAAGGCCATATTACAGCGTTTAGAGGCCTGTAAGCGTATTTGACTGTGTTTTAAAGACATGAAGCAATGGAAAACGATTTGGGACGTCGTAGTCTATAGAGAGTGGAAAGATTAGACCAATGGTAACCTGCGCAGGCTCGTGAAACCACGTGATTTACGTGTAAGGCTCTTTTTAGGCATCAAAATGCCATTTTACGGTCTTTAGAGGTCTGTAAGCGTAGTTGACGGTGTTATAAAGCCATGGCGCAATGGAAAACGACTTGGGAAGTCTTAGTCTATTGAGAGTGGAAGGATTAGACCATTGTTAAACAGCGCAGGCATGTGGAACCACGTGCTTTACGTGTAAGGCCTTTATTAGGCATCAAAAGGCCATATTACAGTGTTTAGAGGCCTGTAAGCGTAGTTGACTGTGTTTTAAAGACATGACGCAGTGGAAAACAACTTGAGACGTCGTAGTCCATTGACAGTGAAAGGATTAGACCGATGGTAACCTGCGAAGGCACGTGGAATTACGTGATTTATGTGTAAGGCCTTTATTAGGCAGCAAAAAGCCATATTACAGCGTTTAGAGGCCTGTAAGCGTAGTTGACTGTGTTTTAAAGACATGACGCAATGGAAAACAATTTGGGACGTCGTAGTCTATAGAGAGTGGAAAGATTAGACCAATGGTAACCTGCACAGGCACGTGAAACCACGTGATTTACGTGTAAGGCTCTTTTTAGGCATCAAAATGCTATTTTACGGTCTTTAGAGGTCTGTAAGCGTAGTTGACGGTGTTATAAAGCCATGGCGCAATGGAAAACGACTTGGGAAGTCTTAGTCCATTGAGAGTGAAAGGATTAGACCATTGTTAAACAGCGCACGCATGTGGAACCACGTGCTTTACGTGTAAGGCCTTTATTAGGCATCAAAAGGCCATATTACAGTGTTTAGAGGCCTGTAAGCGTAGTTGACTGTGTTTTAAAGACATGGCGCAATGGATAACGATTTGGGACGTCGTAGTCTATAGAGAGTGGCAAGGTTAGACCAATGGTAACCTGCGCAGGCACGTGAAACCACGTGATTTACGTGTAAGGCCTTTATTTGGTGTCAAAAGGCCATATTACAGTCTTTAGAGGCCTGTGCGCGTAGTTCACTGTGTCTTAAAGACATGGCGCAATGGAAAACAACTTGGTACGTCGTAGTCTATTGATGGTGGAAGGATAAGACCAATGGTAACCAGCGCAAGCACGTGGAACCACGTGATTAAGTTAAAGGCCCTTACTAGCTGTCAAAAGGCCATTTTACGGTCTTTAGAGGTCTGTAAGCGTAGTTGACGGTGTTATAAAGCCATGGCGCAATGGAAAACGACTTGGGAAGTCTTAGTCAATTGAGAGTGGAAAGATTAGACCAATGGTAACCTGCGGAGGCACGTGAAACCACGTGATTTATGTGTAAGGCTCTTTTTAGTCATCAAAATGCCATATTACGGCGTTTAGAGGCCTGTGCGCGTAGTTCACTGTGTTTTAAAGACATGGCGCAATGGAAAACGATTTGGGACGTCGTAGTCTATAGAGAGTGGCAAGGTTAGACCAATGGTAACCTGCGCAGGCACGTGAAACCACGTGATTTACGTGTAAGGCCTTTATTAGGTGTCAAAAGGCCATATTACAGTCTTTACAGGCCTGTACGGGTAGTTGACTGTGTTTTAAAGACTTGGCGCAATGGAAAAAGACTTGGGACGTCGTAGTCTAATGAGAGTTGAAGGACTAGACCAATGGTAACCTACGCAGGCACGTGGAATTACGTGATTTATGTGTAAGGCCTTTATTAGGCAGCAAAAGGCCATATTACAGCGTTTAGAGGCCTGTGCGGGTAGTTGACTGTGTTTTAAAGACTTGGCGCAATGGAAAAAGACTTGGGACGTCGTAGTCCATTGACAGTGAAAGAATTAGACGAATGGTAACCTGCGCAGGACCGTGAAACCACGTGATTTACGTGTAAGGCTCTTTTTAGGCATCAAAATGCCATATTACGGCGTTTAGAGGCCTGTGCGCGTAGTTTATTGTGTTTTAAAGACATGGCGCAATAGATAACGATTTGGGACGTCGTAGTCATAGAGAGTGGCAAGGTTAGACCAATGGTAACCTGCGCAGGCACGTGAAACCACGTGATTTACGTGTAAGGCCTTTATTAGGTGTCAAAAGGCCATATTACAGTCTTTAGAGGCCTGTGCGCGTAGTTCACTGTGTTTTAAAGACATGGCGCAATGGAAAACGATTGGGGACGTCGTAGTCTATAGAGAGTGGCAAGGTTAGACCAATGGTAACCTGCGCAGGCACGTGAAACCACGTGATCTACGTGTAAGGCTTTTATTAGGTGTCAAAAGGCATATTACGGCCTTCAGAGGCCTGTAAGAGTAGTTGACGGTGTTATTAAGCCTAGGCGCAATGGAAAACGACTTGGGAAGTCGTAGTCCATTGAGAGTGGAGGGATTAGACCAATGGCAACCAGCGCAAGCACGTGGAACAACGTGATTTACGTGTAAGGATTTTATTAGGCAGCAAAAGGCCATATTACAGCGTTTAGAGGCCTGTAAGCGTATTTGACTGTGTTTTAAAGACATGAAGCAATGGAAAACGATTTGGGACGTCGTAGTCTATAGAGAGTGGAAAGATTAGACCAATGGTAACCTGCGCAGGCTCGTGAAACCACGTGATTTACGTGTAAGGCTCTTTTTAGGCATCAAAATGCCATTTTACGGTCTTTAGAGGTCTGTAAGCGTAGTTGACGGTGTTATAAAGCCATGGCGCAATGGAAAACGACTTGGGAAGTCTTAGTCTATTGAGAGTGGAAGGATTAGACCATTGTTAAACAGCGCAGGCATGTGGAACCACGTGCTTTACGTGTAAGGCCTTTATTAGGCATCAAAAGGCCATATTACAGTGTTTAGAGGCCTGTAAGCGTAGTTGACTGTGTTTTAAAGACATGACGCAGTGGAAAACAACTTGAGACGTCGTAGTCCATTGACAGTGAAAGGATTAGACCGATGGTAACCTGCGAAGGCACGTGGAATTACGTGATTTATGTGTAAGGCCTTTATTAGGCAGCAAAAAGCCATATTACAGCGTTTAGAGGCCTGTAAGCGTAGTTGACTGTGTTTTAAAGACATGACGCAATGGAAAACAATTTGGGACGTCGTAGTCTATAGAGAGTGGAAAGATTAGACCAATGGTAACCTGCACAGGCACGTGAAACAACGTGATTTACGTGTAAGGCTCTTTTTAGGCATCAAAATGCTATTTTACGGTCTTTAGAGGTCTGTAAGCGTAGTTGACGGTGTTATAAAGCCATGGCGCAATGGAAAACGACTTGGGAAGTCTTAGTCCATTGAGAGTGAAAGGATTAGACCATTGTTAAACAGCGCACGCATGTGGAACCACGTGCTTTACGTGTAAGGCCTTTATTAGGCATCAAAAGGCCATATTACAGTGTTTAGAGGCCTGTAAGCGTAGTTGACTGTGTTTTAAAGACATGGCGCAATGGATAACGATTTGGGACGTCGTAGTCTATAGAGAGTGGCAAGGTTAGACCAATGGTAACCTGCGCAGGCACGTGAAACCACGTGATTTACGTGTAAGGCCTTTATTTGGTGTCAAAAGGCCATATTACAGTCTTTAGAGGCCTGTGCGCGTAGTTCACTGTGTCTTAAAGACATGGCGCAATGGAAAACAACTTGGTACGTCGTAGTCTATTGATGGTGGAAGGATAAGACCAATGGTAACCAGCGCAAGCACGTGGAACCACGTGATTAAGTTAAAGGCCCTTACTAGCTGTCAAAAGGCCATTTTACGGTCTTTAGAGGTCTGTAAGCGTAGTTGACGGTGTTATAAAGCCATGGCGCAATGGAAAACGACTTGGGAAGTCTTAGTCCATTGAGAGTGGAAAGATTAGACCAATGGTAACCTGCGCAGGCACGTGAAACCACGTGATTTATGTGTAAGGCTCTTTTTAGTCATCAAAATGCCATATTACAGCGTTTCGAGGACTGTGCGCGTAGTTCACTGTGTTTTAAAGACATGGCGCAATGGAAAACGATTTGGGACGTCGTAGTCTATAGAGAGTGGAAAGATTAGACCAATGGTAACCTGCGCAGGCACGTGAAACCACGTGATTTACGTGTAAGGCTCTTTTTAGGCATCAAAATGCCATTTTACGGTCTTTAGAGGTCTGTAAGCGTAGTTGACGATGTTATAAAGCCATGGCGCAATGGAAAACGACTTAGGAAGTCTTAGTCCATTGAGAGTGGAGGGATTAGACGAATGGTAAACAGCGCAGGCACGTGGAACCACGTGCTTTACGTGTAAGGATTTCATTAGGCATCAAAAAGCCATATTACAGTGTTTAGAGGCCTGTGCGCGTAGTTGACTGTGTTTTAAAGACATGACGCAGTGGAAAACGATTTGGGACGTCGTAGTCTATAGAGAGTGGCAAGGTTAGACCAATGGTACTCTGTGCAGGCACGTGAAACCACGTGATTTACGTGTAAGGCTTTTATTAGGTGTCAAAAGGCATATTACGGCCTTCAGAGGCCTGTAAGAGTAGTTGACGGTGTTATTAAGCCTAGGCGCAATGGAAAACGACTTGGGAAGTCGTAGTCCATTGAGAGTGGAGGGATTAGACGAATGGTAAACAGCGCAGGCACGTGGAACCACGTGCTTTACGTGTAAGGATTTCATTAGGCATCAAAAAGCCATATTACAGTGTTTAGAGGCCTGTGCGCGTAGTTGACTGTGTTTTAAAGACATGACGCAGTGGAAAACGATTTGGGACGTCGTAGTGCATTGAGAGTGTAAGGATTAGACCAATGGTAACATGCGCAGGCACGTGAAACCACGTGATTTACGTGTAAGGCTTTTATTAAGTGTCAAAAGGCATATTACTGCCTTCAGAGGCCTGTAAGAGTAGTTGACGGTGTTATAAAGCCATGACGCAATGGAAAACGACATGGGAAGTCTTAGTCCATTGAGAGTGGAAGGATTAGACCATTGTTAAGCAGCGCACGCATGTGGAACCACGTGCTTTACGTGTAAGGCCTTTATTAGGCATCAAAAGGCCATATTACAGTGTTTAGAGGCCTGTAAGCGTAGTTGACTGTGTTTTAAAGACATGGCGCAATGGATAACGATTTGGGACGTCGTAGTCTATAGAGAGTGGCAAGGTTAGACCAATGGTAACCTGCGCAGGCACGTGAAACCACGTGATTTACATGTAAGGCCTTTATTTGGTGTCAAAAGGCCATATTACAGTCTTTAGAGGCCTGTGCGCGTAGTTCACTGTGTTTTAAAGACATGGCGCAATGGAAAACGACTTGGTACGTCGTAGTCTATTGATGGTGGAAGGATAAGACCAATGGTAACCAGCGCAAGCACGTGGAACCACGTGATTAAGTTAAAGGCCCTTACTAGCTGTCAAAAGGCCATTTTACGGTCTTTAGAGGTCTGTAAGCGTAGTTGACGGTGTTATAAAGCCATGGCGCAATGGAAAACGACTTGGGAAGTCTTAGTCCATTGAGAGTGGAAAGATTAGACCAATGGTAACCTGCGCAGGCACGTGAAACCACTGTGTTTTAGAGACATGGCGCAATGGAAAACCATTTGGGACGTCGTAGTCTATAGAGAGTGGCAAGGTTAGACCAATGGTAACCTGCGCAGGCACGTGAAACCACGTGATTTACGTGTAAGGCTTTTATTAGGTGTCAAAAGGCATATTACGGCCTTCAGAGGCCTGTAAGAGTAGTTGACGGTGTTATTAAGCCTAGGCGCAATGGAAAACGACTTGGGAAGTCGTAGTCCATTGAGAGTGGAGGGATTAGACGAATGGTAAACAGCGCAGGCACGTGAAACCACGTGATTTACGTGTAAGGCTCTTTTTAGGCATCAAAATGCCATATTACGGCGTTTAGAGGCCTTTGCGCGTAGTTCATTGCGTTTTAAAGACAAGGCGCAATGGAAAACGATTTGGGACGTCGTAGTCTATAGAGAGTGGCAAGGTTAGACCAATGGTAACCTGCGCAGGCACGTAAAACCACGTGATTTACGTGTAAGGCCTTTATTAGGTGTCAAAAGGCATATTACGGCCTTCAGAGGCCTGTAAGAGTAGTTGACGGTGTTATTAAGCCTAGGCGCAATGGAAAATGACTTGGGAAGTCGTAGTCCATTAAGAGTGGAGGGATTAGAGGAATGGTAAACAGCGCAGGCACGTGGAACCACGTGCTTTACGTGTAAGGCCTTTATTAGACATCAAAAAGCCATATTACAGTGTTTAGAGGCCTGTGCGCGTAGTTGACTGTGTTTTAAAGACATGACGCAGTGGAAAACAACTTGGGACGTCGTAGTCCATTGACAGTGAAAGGATTAGACCAATGGTAACCTGCGAAGGAACGTGGAACCACGTGATTTACGTACAAGGCTTTTATTAAGCATCAAAAGGCCATATTACAGTCTTTACAGGCCTGTGCGCGTGGTTGACTGTGTTTTAAAGACTTGCCGCAATGGAAAAAGACTTGAGACGTCGTAGTCTAATGAGAGTTGAAGGACTAGATCAATGGTAACCTGCGCAGGCACGTGGAACCACGTGCTTTACGTGTAAGGCCTTTATTAGGCATCAAAAGGCTATATTACAGTGTTTAGAGGCCTGTGCGCGTAGTTGACTGTGTTTTAAAGACATGACGCAGTGGAAAACGATTTGGGACTTCGTAGTGCGTTGAGAGTGTAAGGATTAGACCAATGGTAACATGCGCAGGCACGTGGAACCACGTGATTTAAGTGAAAGGCCCTTACTAGCTGTCAAAAGGCCATTTTACGGTCTTTAGAGGTCTGTAAGCGTAGTTCATTTCGTTTTAAAGACATGGCGCAATGAATAACGATTTGGGACGTCGTAGTCTATAGAGAGTGGCAAGGTTAGACCAATGGTAACCTGCGCAGGCACGTGAAACCACGTGATTAACGTGTAAGGCCTTTATTAGGTGCCAAAAGGCCATATTACAGTCTTTAGAGGCCTGTGCGCGTAGTTCACTGTGTTTTAAAGACAAGGCGAAATGGAAAACGATTTGGGACGTCGTATATATAGAGAGTGGCAAGGTTAGACCAATGGTAACCTGCGCAGGCACGTGAAACCACGTGATTTACGTGTAAGGCCTTTATTAGGTGTCAAAAGGCATATTACGGCCTTCAGAGGCCTGTAAGAGTAGTTGACGGTGTTATTAAGCCTAGGCGCAATGGAAAATGACTTGGGAAGTCGTAGTCCATTAAGAGTAGAGGGATTAGAGGAATGGTAAACAGCGCAGGCACGTGGAACAACGTGCTTTACGTGTAAGGCCTTTATTAGACATTAAAAAGCCATATTACAGTGTTTAGAGCCCTGTGCACGTAGTTGACTGTGTTTTAAAGACATGACGCAGTGGAAAACGATTTGGGACTTCGTAGTGCGTTGAGAGTGTAAGGATTAGACCAATGGTAACCAGCGCAAGCACGTGGAACCACGTGATTAAGTTAAAGGCCCTTACTAGCTGTCAAAAGGCCATTTTACGGTCTTTAGAGGTCTGTAAGCGTAGTTGACGGTGTTATAAAGCCATGGCGCAATGGAAAACGACTTGGGAAGTCTTAGTCCATTGAGAGTGGAAAGATTAGACCAATGGTAACCTGCGCAGGCACGTGAAACCACTGTGTTTTAGAGACATGGCGCAATGGAAAACCATTTGGGACGTCGTAGTCTATAGAGAGTGGCAAGGTTAGACCAATGGTAACCTGCGCAGGCACGTGAAACCACGTGATTTACGTGTAAGGCTTTTATTAGGTGTCAAAAGGCATATTACGGCCTTCAGAGGCCTGTAAGAGTAGTTGACGGTGTTATTAAGCCTAGGCGCAATGGAAAACGACTTGGGAAGTCGTAGTCCATTGAGAGTGGAGGGATTAGACGAATGGTAAACAGCGCAGGCACGTGAAACCACGTGATTTACGTGTAAGGCTCTTTTTAGGCATCAAAATGCCATATTACGGCGTTTAGAGGCCTTTGCGCGTAGTTCATTGCGTTTTAAAGACAAGGCGCAATGGAAAACGATTTGGGACGTCGTAGTCTATAGAGAGTGGCAAGGTTAGACCAATGGTAACCTGCGCAGGCACGTAAAACCACGTGATTTACGTGTAAGGCCTTTATTAGGTGTCAAAAGGCATATTACGGCCTTCAGAGGCCTGTAAGAGTAGTTGACGGTGTTATTAAGCCTAGGCGCAATGGAAAATGACTTGGGAAGTCGTAGTCCATTAAGAGTGGAGGGATTAGAGGAATGGTAAACAGCGCAGGCACGTGGAACCACGTGCTTTACGTGTAAGGCCTTTATTAGACATCAAAAAGCCATATTACAGTGTTTAGAGGCCTGTGCGCGTAGTTGACTGTGTTTTAAAGACATGACGCAGTGGAAAACAACTTGGGACGTCGTAGTCCATTGACAGTGAAAGGATTAGACCAATGGTAACCTGCGAAGGAACGTGGAACCACGTGATTTACGTACAAGGCTTTTATTAAGCATCAAAAGGCCATATTACAGTCTTTACAGGCCTGTGCGCGTGGTTGACTGTGTTTTATAGACTTGCCGCAATGGAAAAAGACTTGAGACGTCGTAGTCTAATGAGAGTTGAAGGACTAGATCAATGGTAACCTGCGCAGGCACGTGGAACCACGTGCTTTACGTGTAAGGCCTTTATTAGGCATCAAAAGGCTATATTACAGTGTTTAGAGGCCTGTGCGCGTAGTTGACTGTGTTTTAAAGACATGACGCAGTGGAAAACGATTTGGGACTTCGTAGTGCGTTGAGAGTGTAAGGATTAGACCAATGGTAACATGCGCAGGCACGTGGAACCACGTGATTTAAGTGAAAGGCCCTTACTAGCTGTCAAAAGGCCATTTTACGGTCTTTAGAGGTCTGTAAGCGTAGTTCATTTCGTTTTAAAGACATGGCGCAATGAATAACGATTTGGGACGTCGGTTAGGGATTAGACGAATGGTAACCTGCGCAGGCACGTGAAACCACGTGATTAACGTGTAAGGCCTTTATTAGGTGCCAAAAGGCCATATTACAGTCTTTAGAGGCCTGTGCGCGTAGTTCACTGTGTTTTAAAGACAAGGCGAAATGGAAAACGATTTGGGACGTCGTATATATAGAGAGTGGCAAGGTTAGACCAATGGTAACCTGCGCAGGCACGTGAAACCACGTGATTTACGTGTAAGGCCTTTATTAGGTGTCAAAAGGCATATTACGGCCTTCAGAGGCCTGTAAGAGTAGTTGACGGTGTTATTAAGCCTAGGCGCAATGGAAAATGACTTGGGAAGTCGTAGTCCATTAAGAGTAGAGGGATTAGAGGAATGGTAAACAGCGCAGGCACGTGGAACAACGTGCTTTACGTGTAAGGCCTTTATTAGACATTAAAAAGCCATATTACAGTGTTTAGAGCCCTGTGCACGTAGTTGACTGTGTTTTAAAGACATGACGCAGTGGAAAACGATTTGGGACTTCGTAGTGCGTTGAGAGTGTAAGGATTAGACCAATGGTAACATGTGCAGGCACGTGGAACCACGTGATTTAAGTGAAAGGCCCTTACTAGCTGTCAAAAGGCCATTTTACGGTCTTTAGAGGTCTGTAAGCGTAGTTGACGGTGTTATAAAGCCATGGCGCAATGGAAAACGACTTGGGAAGTCTTAGTCCATTGAGAGTGGAAAGATTAGACCAATGGTAACCTGCGCAGGCACGTGAAACCACTGTGTTTTAGAGACATGGCGCAATGGAAAACCATTTGGGACGTCGTAGTCTATAGAGAGTGGCAAGGTTAGACCAATGGTAACCTGCGCAGGCACGTGAAACCACGTGATTTACGTGTAAGGCTTTTATTAGGTGTCAAAAGGCATATTACGGCCTTCAGAGGCCTGTAAGAGTAGTTGACGGTGTTATTAAGCCTAGGCGCAATGGAAAACGACTTGGGAAGTCGTAGTCCATTGAGAGTGGAGGGATTAGACGAATGGTAAACAGCGCAGGCACGTGAAACCACGTGATTTACGTGTAAGGCTCTTTTTAGGCATCAAAATGCCATATTACGGCGTTTAGAGGCCTTTGCGCGTAGTTCATTGCGTTTTAAAGACAAGGCGCAATGGAAAACGATTTGGGACGTCGTAGTCTATAGAGAGTGGCAAGGTTAGACCAATGGTAACCTGCGCAGGCACGTAAAACCACGTGATTTACGTGTAAGGCCTTTATTAGGTGTCAAAAGGCATATTACGGCCTTCAGAGGCCTGTAAGAGTAGTTGACGGTGTTATTAAGCCTAGGCGCAATGGAAAATGACTTGGGAAGTCGTAGTCCATTAAGAGTGGAGGGATTAGAGGAATGGTAAACAGCGCAGGCACGTGGAACCACGTGCTTTACGTGTAAGGCCTTTATTAGACATCAAAAAGCCATATTACAGTGTTTAGAGGCCTGTGCGCGTAGTTGACTGTGTTTTAAAGACATGACGCAGTGGAAAACAACTTGGGACGTCGTAGTCCATTGACAGTGAAAGGATTAGACCAATGGTAACCTGCGAAGGAACGTGGAACCACGTGATTTACGTACAAGGCTTTTATTAAGCATCAAAAGGCCATATTACAGTCTTTACAGGCCTGTGCGCGTGGTTGACTGTGTTTTAAAGACTTGCCGCAATGGAAAAAGACTTGAGACGTCGTAGTCTAATGAGAGTTGAAGGACTAGATCAATGGTAACCTGCGCAGGCACGTGGAACCACGTGCTTTACGTGTAAGGCCTTTATTAGGCATCAAAAGGCTATATTACAGTGTTTAGAGGCCTGTGCGCGTAGTTGACTGTGTTTTAAAGACATGACGCAGTGGAAAACGATTTGGGACTTCGTAGTGCGTTGAGAGTGTAAGGATTAGACCAATGGTAACATGCGCAGGCACGTGGAACCACGTGATTTAAGTGAAAGGCCCTTACTAGCTGTCAAAAGGCCATTTTACGGTCTTTAGAGGTCTGTAAGCGTAGTTCATTTCGTTTTAAAGACATGGCGCAATGAATAACGATTTGGGACGTCGTAGTCTATAGAGAGTGGCAAGGTTAGACCAATGGTAACCTGCGCAGGCACGTGAAACCACGTGATTAACGTGTAAGGCCTTTATTAGGTGCCAAAAGGCCATATTACAGTCTTTAGAGGCCTGTGCGCGTAGTTCACTGTGTTTTAAAGACAAGGCGAAATGGAAAACGATTTGGGACGTCGTATATATAGAGAGTGGCAAGGTTAGACCAATGGTAACCTGCGCAGGCACGTGAAACCACGTGATTTACGTGTAAGGCCTTTATTAGGTGTCAAAAGGCATATTACGGCCTTCAGAGGCCTGTAAGAGTAGTTGACGGTGTTATTAAGCCTAGGCGCAATGGAAAATGACTTGGGAAGTCGTAGTCCATTAAGAGTAGAGGGATTAGAGGAATGGTAAACAGCGCAGGCACGTGGAACCACGTGCTTTACGTGTAAGGCCTTTATTAGACATTAAAAAGCCATATTACAGTGTTTAGAGCCCTGTGCACGTAGTTGACTGTGTTTTAAAGACATGACGCAGTGGAAAACGATTTGGGACTTCGTAGTGCGTTGAGAGTGTAAGGATTAGACCAATGGTAACATGTGCAGGCACGTGGAACCACGTGATTTAAGTGAAAGGCCCTTACTAGCTGTCAAAAGGCCATTTTACGGTCTTTAGAGGTCTGTAAGCGTAGTTCATTGCGTTTTAAAGACATGGCGCAATGAATAACGATTTGGGACGTCGTAGTCTATAAAGAGTGGCAAGGTTAGACCAATGGTAACCTGCGCAGGCACGTGAAACCACGTGATTAACGTGTAAGGCCTTTATTAGGTGCCAAAAGGCCATATTACAGTCTTTAGAGGCCTGTGCGCGTAGTTCACTGTGTTTTAAAGACAAGGCGAAATGGAAAACGATTTGGGACGTCGTATATATAGAGAGTGGCAAGGTTAGACCAATGTTAACCTGCGCAGGCACGTGAAACCACGTGATTTACGTGTAAGGCCTTTATTAGACATCAAAAGGCCATTTTACGGTCTTTAGAGGTCTGTAAGAGTAGTTGACGGTGTTGTAACGCCATGGCGCAATGGAAAACGACTTGGGAAGTCTTAGTCCATTGAGAGTGGAAGGATTAGACCATTGTTAAACAGCGCAGGCGTGTGGAACCACGTGCTTTACGTGTAAGGCCTTTATTAGACATCAAAAGCCATATTACAGTGTTTAGAGGCCTGTAAGCGTAGTTGACTGTGTTTTAAAGACATGACGCAGTGGAAAACAACTTGGGACGTCGTAGTCCATTGACAGTGAAAGGATTAGACCAATGGTAACCTGCGAAGGAACGTGGAACCACGTGATTTACGTACAAGGCTTTTATTAAGCATCAAAAGGCCATATTACAGTCTTTACAGGCCTGTGCGCGTGGTTGACTGTGTTTTAAAGACTTGCCGCAATGGAAAAAGACTTGGGACGTCGTAGTCTAATGAGAGTTGAAGGACTAGATCAATGGTAACCTGCGCAGGCACGTGGAACCACGTGCTTTACGTGTAAGGCCTTTATTAGGCATCAAAAGGCTATATTACAGTGTTTAGAGGCCTGTGCGCGTAGTTGACTGTGTTTTAAAGACATGACGCAGTGGAAAACGATTTGGGACTTCGTAGTGCGTTGAGAGTGTAAGGATTAGACCAATGGTAACATGCGCAGGCACGTGGAACCACGTGATTTAAGTGAAAGGCCCTTACTAGCTGTCAAAAGGCCATTTTACGGTCTTTAGAGGTCTGTAAGCGTAGTTCATTGCGTTTTAAAGACATGGCGCAATGAATAACGATTTGGGACGTCGTAGTCTATAGAGAGTGACAAGGTTAGACCAATGGTAACCTGCGCAGGCACGTGAAACCACGTGATTAACGTGTAAGGCCTTTATTAGGTGCCAAAAGGCCATATTACAGTCTTTAGAGGCCTGTAAGAGTAGTTGACGGTGTTATTAAGCCTAGGCGCAATGGAAAATGACTTGGGAAGTCGTAGTCCATTAAGAGTAGAGGGATTAGAGGAATGGTAAACAGCGCAGGCACGTGGAACCACGTGCTTTACGTGTAAGGCCTTTATTAGACATTAAAAAGCCATATTACAGTGTTTAGAGCCCTGTGCACGTAGTTGACTGTGTTTTAAAGACATGACGCAGTGGAAAACGATTTGGGACTTCGTAGTGCGTTGAGAGTGTAAGGATTAGACCAATGGTAACATGCGCAGGCACGTGGAACCACGTGATTTAAGTGAAAGGCCCTTACTAGCTGTCAAAAGGCCATTTTACGGTCTTTAGAGGTCTGTAAGCGTAGTTCATTGCGTTTTAAAGACATGGCGCAATGAATAACGATTTGGGACGTCGTAGTCTATAAAGAGTGGCAAGGTTAGACCAATGGTAACCTGCGCAGGCACGTGAAACCACGTGATTAACGTGTAAGGCCTTTATTAGGTGCCAAAAGGCCATATTACAGTCTTTAGAGGCCTGTGCGCGTAGTTCACTGTGTTTTAAAGACAAGGCGAAATGGAAAACGATTTGGGACGTCGTATATATAGAGAGTGGCAAGGTTAGACCAATGTTAACCTGCGCAGGCACGTGAAACCACGTGATTTACGTGTAAGGCCTTTATTAGGTGTCAAAAGGCATATTACGGCCTTCAGAGGCCTGTAAGAGTAGTTGACGGTGTTATTAAGCCTAGGCGCAATGGAAAATGACTTGAGAAGTCGTAGTCCATTGACAGTGGAAGGATTAGACCATTGTTAAACAGCGCAGGCATGTGGAACCACGTGCTTTACGTGTAAGGCCTTTATTAGACATTAAAAAGCCATATTACAGTGTTTAGAGCCCTGTGCGCGTAGTTGACTGTGTTTTAAAGACATGACGCAGTGGAAAACGATTTGGGACTTCGTAGTGCGTTGAGAGTGTAAGGATTAGACCAATGGTAACATGCGCAGGCACGTGGAACCACGTGATTTAAGTGAAAGGCCCTTACTAGCTGTCAAAAGGCCATTTTACGGTTTTTAGAGGTCTGTAAGCGTAGTTTACGGTGTTATAAAGCCATGGCGCAATGGAAAACGACTTGGGAAGACTTAGTCCATTGAGAGTGGAAGGATTAGACCATTGTTAAACAGCGCAGGCATGTGGAACCACGTGCTTTACGTGTAAGGCCTTTATTAGACATCAAAAGGCCATATTACAGTGTTTAGAGGCCTGTAAGCGTAGTTGACTGTGTTTTAAAGACATGACGCAGTGGAAAACAACTTGGGACGTCGTAGTCCATTGACAGTGAAAGGATTAGACCAATGGTAACCTGCGAAGGCACGTGGAACCACGTGATTTACGTACAAGTCTTTTATTAAGCATCAAAAGGCCATATTACAGTCTTTACAGGCCTGTGCGCGTAGTTGACTGTGTTTTAAAGACTTGGCGCAATGGAAAAAGACTTGGGACGTCGTAGTCTAATGAGAGTTGAAGGACTAGATCAATGGTAACCTGCGCAGGCACGTGGAACCACGTGATTTACGTGTAAGGCTTTTATTAAGTGTCAAAAGGCATATTACGGCCTTCAGAGGCCTGTAAGAGTAGTTGACGGTGTTATTAAGCCTAGGCGCAATGGAAAACGACTTGGTACGTCGTAGTCTATTGATGGTGGAAGGATTAGACCAATGGTAACCAGCGCAAGCACGTGGAACCACGTGATTTAAGTGAAAGGCCCTCACTAGCTGTGAAAAGGCCATTTTACTGTCTTTAGAGGTCTGTAAGCGTAGTTGACGGTGTTATAAAGCCATGGCGCAATGGAAAACGACTTGGGAAGTCTTAGTCCATTGACAGTGGAAGGATTAGGCCAATGTTAAACAGCGCAGGCATGTGGAACCACGTGCTTTACGTGTAAGGCCTTTATTAGGCATCGAAAGGCCATATTACAGTGTTTAGAGGCCTGTAAGCATAGTTGACTGTGTTTTAAAGACATGACGCAGTGGAAAACAACTTGGGACGTCGTAGTCCATTGACAGTGAAAGGATTAGACCAATGGTAACCTGCGAAGGCATGTGGAACCACGTGATTTACGTACAAGGCTTTTATTAAGCATCAAAAGGCCATATTACAGTCTTTACAGGCATGTGCACGTAGTTGACTGTGTTTTAAAGACTTGGCGCAATGGAAAAAGACTTGGGACGTCGTAGTCTAATGAGAGTTGAAGGACTAGATCAATGGTAACCTGCGCAGGCACGTGGAACTACGTGATTTATGTGTAAGGCCTTTATTAGGCAGCAAAAGGCCATATCACAGCGTTTAGAGGCCTGTAAGCGTAGTTGACTGTGTTTTAAAGACATGACGCAATGGAAAACAACTTGGGACGTCGTAGTCTATAGAGAGTGGAAAGATTAGACCAATGGTAACCTGCGCCGGCACGTGAAAACACGTGATTTACGTGTAAGGCTCTTTTTAGGCAACAAAATGCCATATTACAGTCTTTAGAGGACTGTGCGCGTAGTTCACTGTGTTTTAAAGACATGGCGCAATGGAAAACGATTTGGGACGTCGTAGTCTATAGAGAGTGGCAAGGTTAGACCAATGGTAACCTGCGCAGGCACGTGAAACCACGTGATTTACGTGTAAGGCCTTTATTAGGTGTCAAAAGGCATATTCCGCCTTCAGGGGCCTGTAAGAGTAGTTCACGGTGTTATTAAGCCTAGGCGCAATGGAACACGGTTTGGGAAGTCGTAGTCCATTGAGAGTGGAGAGCTTAGACGAATGGTAAACAGAGCAGGCACGTGGAACCACGTGCTTTACGTCTAAGGCCTTTATTAGGCATCAAAAAGCCATATTACTGTGTTTAGAGGCCTGTGCGCGTAGTTGACTGTGTTTTAAAGACATGACGCAGTGGAAAACGATTTGGGACTTCGTAGTGCGTTGAGAGTGTAAGGATTAGACCAACCTGTGTTTTAAAGACTTGGCGCAATATAAAAAGACTTGGGACGTCGTAGTCTAATGAGAGTTGAAGGACTAGATCAATGGTAACTTGCACAGGCACGTGGAACTACGTGATTTATGTGTAAGGCCTTTATTAGGGAGCAAAAGGCCATATTACAGCGTTTAGAGGCCTGTAAGCGTAGTTGACTGTGTTTTAAAGACATGACGCAATGGAAAACAACTTGGGACGTCGTAGTCTATAGAGAGTGGAAAGATTAGACCAATGGTAACCTGTGCAGGCACGTGAAACCACGTGATTTACGTGTAAGGCTCTTCTTAGGCATCAAAATGCCATATTACGGTCTTTAGAGGCCTGTGCGCGTAGTTCACTGTGTTTTAAAGACATGGCGCAATGGAAAACGATTTGGGACGTCGTAGTCTATAGTGAGTGGCAAGGTTAGACCAATGGTAACCTGCGCAGGCACGTGAATCCACGTGATTTAAGTGAAAGGCCCTTACTAGCTGTCAAAAGGCCATTTTACGGTCTTTAGAGGTCTGTAAGCGTAGTTGACGGTGTTATAAAGCCATGGCGCAATGGAAAACGACTTGGGAAGTCTTAGTCCTTTGAGAGTGGAAGGATTAGACCATTGTTAAACAGCGCAGGCACGTGAAACCACGTGATTTACGTGTAAGGCTCTTTTTAGTCATCAAAATGCCATATTACGGCATTTAGAGGCCTGTGCGCGTAGTTTATTGTGTTTTAAAGACATGGCGCAATGGATAACGATTTGGGAAGTCGTAGTCTATAGAGAGTGGCAAGGTTAGACCAATGGTAACCTGCGCAGGCACGTGAGTCCACGTGATTTACGTGTAAGGCCTTTATTAGGTGTCAAAAGGTTATATTACAGTCTTTACAGGCCTTTGCGGGTAGTTGACTGTGTTTTAAAGACTTGGCGCAATGGAAAAAGACTTGGGACGTCGTAGTCTAATGAGAGTTGAAGGACTAGACCAATGATAACCTACGCAGGCACGTGGAATTACGTGATTTAAGTGTAAGGCCTTTATTAGGCAGCAAAAGGCCATATTACAGCGTTTTGAGGCCTGTAAGCGTAGTTGACTGTGTTTTAAAGACATGACGCAATGGAAAACAATTTGGGACGTCGTAGTCTATAGAGAGTGGAAAGATTGGACCAATGGTAACCTGCGCAGGCACGTGAAACCTCGTGATTTGCGTGTAAGGCTCTTTTTAGGCATCAAAATGCCATTTTACGGTCTTTAGAGGTCTGTAAGCGTAGTTGACGGTGTTATAAAGCCATGGCGCAATGGAAAACGACTTGGGAAGTCTTAGTCCATTGAGAGTGGAAGGATTAGACCATTGTTAAACAGCGCAGGCATGTGGAACCACGTGCTTTACGTGTAAGGCCTTTATTAGGCATCAAAAGGCCATATTACAGTGCTTAGATGCCTGTAAGCGTAGTTGACTGTGTTTTAAAGACATGACGCAGTGGAAAACAACTTGGGACGTCGTAGTCCATTGACAGTGAAAGGATTAGACCAATGGTAACCTGCGAAGGCACGTGGAATTACGTGATTTATGTGTAAGGCCTTTATTAGGCAGCAAAAGGCCATATTACAGCGTTTAGAGGCCTGTAAGCGTAGTTGACTGTGTTTTAAAGACATGACGCAATGGAAAACAATTTGGGACGTCGTAGTCTATAGAGAGTGGAAAGATTAGACCAATGGTAACCTGCACAGGCACGTGAAACCACGTGATTTACGTGTAAGGCTCTTTTTAGGCATCAAAATGCTATTTTACGGTCCTTAGAGGTCTGTAAGCGTAGTTGACGGTGTTATAAAGCCATGGCGCAATGGAAAACGACTTGGGAAGTCTTAGTCCATTGAGAGTGGAAGGATTAGACCAATGGTAACCTGCGCAGGCACGTGGAATTACGTGATTTATGTGTAAGGCCTTTATTAGGTGTCAAAAGGCATATTACGGCCTTCAGAGGTCTGTAAGAGTAGTTGACGGTGTTATTAAGCCTAGGCGCAATGGAAAACGACTTGGGAAGTCGTAGTCCATTGAGAGTGGAGGGATTAGACGAATGGTAAACAGCGCAGGCACGTGGAACCACGTGATTTACGTGTAAGGCCTTTATTAGGTGTCAAAAGGCCATATTACAGTGTTTAGAGGCCTGTGCGCGTAGTTGACTGTTTTTTAAAGACATGACGCAGTGGAAAACGATTTGGGACGTCGTAGTGCGTTGAGAGTGTAAGGATTAGACCAATGGTAACCTGCGCAGGCACGTGGAACCACGTGCTTTAAGTGAAAGGCCCTTACTAGCTGTCAAAAGGCCATTTTACGGTCTTTAGAGGTCTGTAAGCGTAGTTGACGGTGTTAGAAAGCCATGGCGCAATGGAGAACGACTTGGGACGTCGTAGTCCATTGACAGTGAAAGGATTAGAGGAATGGTCAACAGCGCAGGCACGTGGAACCACGTGATTTACGTGTAAGGCCTTTTTTAGGTGTCAAAAGGCCATATTACAGTCTTTAGAGGCCTGTGCGCGTAGTTCACTGTGTTTTAAAGACATGGCGCAATGAAAAACGATTTGGGACGTCGTAGTCTATAGAGAGTGGCAAGGTTAGACCAATGGTAACCTGCGCAGGCACCTGAAACCACGTGATTTACGTGTAAGGCTTTTATTAAGTGTCAAAAGGCATATTACTGCCTTCAGAGGCCTGTAAGAGTAGTTGACGGTGTTATTAAGCCTAGGCGCAATGGAAAACGACTTGGGAAGTCGTAGTCCATTGAGAGTGGAGGGATTAGACGAATGGTAAACAGCGCAGGCACGTGGAACCACGTGCTTTACGTGTAAGGATTTTATTAGACATCAAAAAGCCATATTACAGTGTTTAGAGGCCTGTGCGCGTAGTTGACTGTGTTTTAAAGACATGACGCAGTGGAAAACAATTTGGGACTTCGTAGTCCATTGACAGTGAAAGGATTAGAGGAATGGTAAACAGCGCAGGCACGTGGAACCACGTGCTTTACGTGTAAGGCCTTTATTAGACATCAAAAAGCCATATTACAGTGTTTAGAGGCCTGTGCGCGTAGTTGACTGTGTTTTAAAGACATGACGCAGTGGAAAACGATTTGGGACTTCGTAGTGCGTTGAGAGTGTAAGGATTAGACCAATGGTAACATGCGCAGGCACGTGAAACCACGTGATTTACGTGTAAGGCTTTTTTTAGGCATCAAAATGCCATTTTACGGTCTTTAGAGGTCTGTAAGCGTAGTTGACGGTGTTATAAAGCCATGGCGCAATGGAAAACGACTTGGGAAGTCTTAGTCTATTGAAAGTGGAAGGATTAGACCATTGTTAAACAGCGCAGGCATGTGGAACCACGTGCTTTACGTGTAAGGCCTTTATTTGGTGTCAAAAGGCCACATTACAGTGTTTAGAGGCCTGTGCGCGTAGTTGACTGTGTTTTAAAGACATGACGCAGTGGAAAACGATTTGGGACGTCGTAGTGCGTTGAGAGTGTAAGGATTAGACCAATGGTAACATGCGCAGGCACGTGAAACCACGTGATTTACGTGTAAGGCTTTTATTAAGTGTCAAAAGGCATATTACTGCCTTCAGAGGCCTGTAAGAGTAGTTGACTGTGTTATTAAGCCTAGGCGCAATGGAAAACGACTTGGGAAGTCGTAGTCCATTGAGAGTGGAGGGATTAGACGAATGGTAAACAGCGCAGGCACGTGGAACCACGTGCTTTACGTGTAAGGATTTTATTAGACATCAAAAAGCCATATTACAGTGTTTAGAGGCCTGTGCGCGTAGTTGACTGTGTTTTAAAGACATGACGCAGTGGAAAACAATTTGGGACTTCGTAGTCCATTGACAGTGAAAGGATTAGAGGAATGGTAAACAGCGCAGGCACGTGGAACCACGTGCTTTACGTGTAAGGCCTTTATTAGACATCAAAAAGCCATATTACAGTGTTTAGAGGCCTGTGCGCGTAGTTGACTGTGTTTTAAAGACATGACGCAGTGGAAAACGATTTGGGACTTCGTAGTGCGTTGAGAGTGTAAGGATTAGACCAATGGTAACATGCGCAGGCACGTGAAATTACGTGATTTACGTGTAAGGCTTTTTTTAGGCATCAAAATGCCATTTTACGGTCTTTAGAGGTCTGTAAGCGTAGTTGACGGTGTTATAAAGCCATGGCGCAATGGAAAACGACTTAGGAAGTCTTAGTCCATTGAGAGTGGAAGGATTAGACCATTGTTAAACAGCGTAGGCATGTGGAACCACGTGCTTTACGTGTAAGGCCTTTATTAGGCATCAAAAGGCCACATTACAGTGTTTAGAGCCCTGTAAGCGTAGTTGACTGTGTTTTAAAGACATGACGCAGTGGAAAACAACTTGGGACGTCGTAGTCCATTGACAGTGAAAGGATTAGACCAATGGTAACCTGCGCAGGCACGTGGAACCACGTGCTTTAAGTGAAAGGCCCTTACTAGCTGTCAAAAGGCCATTTTACGGTCTTTAGAGGTCTGTAAGCGTAGTTGACGGTGTTATAAAGCCATGGCGCAATGGAGAACGACTTGGGACGTCGTAGTCCATTGACAGTGAAAGGATTAGAGGAATGGTCAACAGCGCAGGCACGTGGAACCACGTGATTTACGTGTAAAGCCTTTTTTAGGTGTCAAAAGGCCATATTACAGTCTTTAGAGGCCTGTGCGCGTAGTTCACTGTGTTTTAAAGACATGGCGCAATGAAAAACGATTTGGGACGTCGTAGTCTATAGAGAGTGGCAAGGTTAGACCAATGGTAACCTGCGCAGGCACCTGAAACCACGTGATTTACGTGTAAGGCTTTTATTAAGTGTCAAAAGGCATATTACTGCCTTCAGAGGCCTGTAAGAGTAGTTGACGGTGTTATTAAGCCTAGGCGCAATGGAAAACGACTTGGGAAGTCGTAGTCCATTGAGAGTGGAGGGATTAGACGAATGGTAAACAGCGCAGGCACGTGGAAGCACGTGCTTTACGTGTAAGGATTTTATTAGACATCAAAAAGCCATATTACAGTGTTTAGAGGCCTGTGCGCGTAGTTGACTGTGTTTTAAAGACATGACGCAGTGGAAAACAAATTGGGACTTCGTAGTCCATTGACAGTGAAAGGATTAGAGGAATGGTAAACAGCGCAGGCACGTGGAACCACGTGCTTTACGTGTAAGGCCTTTATTAGACATCAAAAAGCCATATTACAGTGTTTAGAGGCCTGTGCGCGTAGTTGACTGTGTTTTAAAGACATGACGCAGTGGAAAACGATTTGGGACTTCGTAGTGCGTTGAGAGTGTAAGGATTAGACCAATGGTAACATGCGCAGGCACGTGAAACCACGTGATTTACGTGTAAGGCTTTTTTTAGGCATCAAAATGCAATTTTACGGTCTTTAGAGGTCTGTAAGCGTAGTTGACGGTGTTATAAAGCCATGGCGCAATGGAAAACGACTTGGGAAGTCTTAGTCTATTGAAAGTGGAAGGATTAGACCATTGTTAAACAGCGCAGGCATGTGGAACCACGTGCTTTACGTGTAAGGCCTTTATTTGGTGTCAAAAGGCCACATTACAGTGTTTAGAGGCCTGTGCGCGTAGTTGACTGTGTTTTAAAGACATGACGCAGTGGAAAACGATTTGGGACGTCGTAGTGCGTTGAGAGTGTAAGGATTAGACCAATGGTAACATGCGCAGGCACGTGAAACCACGTGATTTACGTGTAAGGCTTTTATTAAGTGTCAAAAGGCATATTACTGCCTTCAGAGGCCTGTAAGAGTAGTTGACGGTGTTATTAAGCCTAGGCGCAATGGAAAACGACTTGGGAAGTCGTAGTCCATTGAGAGTGGAGGGATTAGACGAATGGTAAACAGCGCAGGCACGTGGAACCACGTGCTTTACGTGTAAGGATTTTATTAGACATCAAAAAGCCATATTACAGTGTTTAGAGGCCTGTGCGCGTAGTTGACTGTGTTTTAAAGACATGACGCAGTGGAAAACAATTTGGGACTTCGTAGTCCATTGACAGTGAAAGGATTAGAGGAATGGTAAACAGCGCAGGCACGTGGAACCACGTGCTTTACGTGTAAGGCCTTTATTAGACATCAAAAAGCCATATTACAGAGTTTAGAGGCCTGTGCGCGTAGTTGACTGTGTTTTAAAAACATGACGCAGTGGAAAACGATTTGGGACTTCGTAGTGCGTTGAGAGTGTAAGGATTAGACCAATGGTAACATGCGCAGGCACGTGAAACCACGTGATTTACGTGTAAGGCTTTTTTTAGGCATCAAAATGCCATTTTACGGTCTTTAGAGGTCTGTAAGCGTAGTTGACGGTGTTATAAAGCCATGGCGCAATGGAAAACGACTTGGGAAGTCTTAGTCTATTGAAAGTGGAAGGATTAGACCATTGTTAAACAGCGCAGGCATGTGGAACCACGTGCTTTACGTGTAAGGCCTTTATTTGGTGTCAAAAGGCCACATTACAGTGTTTAGAGGCCTGTGCGCGTAGTTGACTGTGTTTTAAAGACATGACGCAGTGGAAAACGATTTGGGACGTCGTAGTGCGTTGAGAGTGTAAGGATTAGACCAATGGTAACATGCGCAGGCACGTGAAACCACGTGATTTACGTGTAAGGCTTTTATTAAGTGTCAAAAGGCATATTACTGCCTTCAGAGGCCTGTAAGAGTAGTTGACGGTGTTATTAAGCCTAGGCGCAATGGAAAACGACTTGGGAAGTCGTAGTCCATTGAGAGTGGAGGGATTAGACGAATGGTAAACAGCGCAGGCACGTGGAACCACGTGCTTTACGTGTAAGGATTTTATTAGACATCAAAAAGCCATATTACAGTGTTTAGAGGCCTGTGCGCGTAGTTGACTGTGTTTTAAAGACATGACGCAGTGGAAAACAATTTGGGACTTCGTAGTCCATTGACAGTGAAAGGATTAGAGGAATGGTAAACAGCGCAGGCACGTGGAACCACGTGCTTTACGTGTAAGGCCTTTATTAGACATCAAAAAGCCATATTACAGTGTTTAGAGGCCTGTGCGCGTAGTTGACTGTGTTTTAAAGACATGACGCAGTGGAAAACGATTTGGGACTTCGTAGTGCGTTGAGAGTGTAAGGATTAGACCAATGGTAACATGCGCAGGCACGTGAAATTACGTGATTTACGTGTAAGGCTTTTTTTAGGCATCAAAATGCCATTTTACGATCTTTAGAGGTCTGTAAGCGTAGTTGACGGTGTTATAAAGCCATGGCGCAATGGAAAACGACTTGGGAAGTCTTAGTCTATTGAAAGTGGAAGGATTAGACCATTGTTAAACAGCGCAGGCATGTGGAACCACGTGCTTTACGTGTAAGGCCTTTATTTGGTGTCAAAAGGCCATATTACAGTCTTTAGAGGCCTGTGCGCGTAGTTCACTGTGTTTTATAGACATGGCGCAATGGAAAATGACTTGGTAAGTCGTAGTTTATTGATGGTGGAAGGATTAGACCAATGGTAACCAGCGCAAGCACGTGGAACCACGTGATTTAAGTTAAAGGCCCTTACTAGCTGTCAAAAGGCCATTTTACGGTCTTTAGAGGTCTGTAAGCGTAGTTGACGGTGTTATAAAGCCATGGCGCAATGGAAAACGACTTGGGAAGTCTTAGTCCATTGAGAGTGGAAAGATTAGACCAATGGTAACCTGCGCAGGCACGTGAAACCACGTGATTTACGAGTAAGGCTCTTTTTAGTCATCAAAATGCCATATCACGGCGTTTAGAGGCCTGTGCGCATAGTTCACTGTGTTTTAAAGACATGGCGCAATGGAAAACGATTTGGGACGTCGTAGTCTATAGAGAGTGGCAAGGTTAGACCAATGGTAACCTGCGCAGGCACGTGAATCCACGTGATTTAAGTGAAAGGCCCTTACTAGCTGTCAAAAGGCCATTTTACGGTCTTTAGAGGTCTGTAAGCGTAGTTGACGGTGTTATAAAGCCATGGCGCAATGGAAAACGACTTGGGAAGTCGTAGTCCATTGACAGTGAAAGGATTAGAGGAATGGTAAACAGCGCAGGCACGTGGAACCACGTGCTTTACGTGTAAGGCCTTTATTAGACATCAAAAAGCCATATTACAGAGTTTAGAGGCCTGTGCGCGTAGTTGACTGTGTTTTAAAAACATGACGCAGTGGAAAACGATTTGGGACTTCGTAGTGCGTTGAGAGTGTAAGGATTAGACCAATGGTAACATGCGCAGGCACGTGAAACCACGTGATTTACGTGTAAGGCTTTTTTTAGGCATCAAAATGCCATTTTACGGTCTTTAGAGGTCTGTAAGCGTAGTTGACGGTGTTATAAAGCCATGGCGCAATGGAAAACGACTTGGGAAGTCTTAGTCTATTGAAAGTGGAAGGATTAGACCATTGTTAAACAGCGCAGGCATGTGGAACCACGTGCTTTACGTGTAAGGCCTTTATTTGGTGTCAAAAGGCCACATTACAGTGTTTAGAGGCCTGTGCGCGTAGTTGACTGTGTTTTAAAGACATGACGCAGTGGAAAACGATTTGGGACGTCGTAGTGCGTTGAGAGTGTAAGGATTAGACCAATGGTAACATGCGCAGGCACGTGAAACCACGTGATTTACGTGTAAGGCTTTTATTAAGTGTCAAAAGGCATATTACTGCCTTCAGAGGCCTGTAAGAGTAGTTGACGGTGTTATTAAGCCTAGGCGCAATGGAAAACGACTTGGGAAGTCGTAGTCCATTGAGAGTGGAGGGATTAGACGAATGGTAAACAGCGCAGGCACGTGGAACCACGTGCTTTACGTGTAAGGATTTTATTAGACATCAAAAAGCCATATTACAGTGTTTAGAGGCCTGTGCGCGTAGTTGACTGTGTTTTAAAGACATGACGCAGTGGAAAACAATTTGGGACTTCGTAGTCCATTGACAGTGAAAGGATTAGAGGAATGGTAAACAGCGCAGGCACGTGGAACCACGTGCTTTACGTGTAAGGCCTTTATTAGACATCAAAAAGCCATATTACAGTGTTTAGAGGCCTGTGCGCGTAGTTGACTGTGTTTTAAAGACATGACGCAGTGGAAAACGATTTGGGACTTCGTAGTGCGTTGAGAGTGTAAGGATTAGACCAATGGTAACATGCGCAGGCACGTGAAATTACGTGATTTACGTGTAAGGCTTTTTTTAGGCATCAAAATGCCATTTTACGATCTTTAGAGGTCTGTAAGCGTAGTTGACGGTGTTATAAAGCCATGGCGCAATGGAAAACGACTTGGGAAGTCTTAGTCTATTGAAAGTGGAAGGATTAGACCATTGTTAAACAGCGCAGGCATGTGGAACCACGTGCTTTACGTGTAAGGCCTTTATTTGGTGTCAAAAGGCCATATTACAGTCTTTAGAGGCCTGTGCGCGTAGTTCACTGTGTTTTATAGACATGGCGCAATGGAAAATGACTTGGTAAGTCGTAGTTTATTGATGGTGGAAGGATTAGACCAATGGTAACCAGCGCAAGCACGTGGAACCACGTGATTTAAGTTAAAGGCCCTTACTAGCTGTCAAAAGGCCATTTTACGGTCTTTAGAGGTCTGTAAGCGTAGTTGACGGTGTTATAAAGCCATGGCGCAATGGAAAACGACTTGGGAAGTCTTAGTCCATTGAGAGTGGAAAGATTAGACCAATGGTAACCTGCGCAGGCACGTGAAACCACGTGATTTACGAGTAAGGCTCTTTTTAGTCATCAAAATGCCATATCACGGCGTTTAGAGGCCTGTGCGCATAGTTCACTGTGTTTTAAAGACATGGCGCAATGGAAAACGATTTGGGACGTCGTAGTCTATAGAGAGTGGCAAGGTTAGACCAATGGTAACCTGCGCAGGCACGTGAATCCACGTGATTTAAGTGAAAGGCCCTTACTAGCTGTCAAAAGGCCATTTTACGGTCTTTAGAGGTCTGTAAGCGTAGTTGACGGTGTTATAAAGCCATGGCGCAATGGAAAACGACTTGGGAAGTCGTAGTCCATTGAGAGTGGAGGGATTAGACGAATGGTAAACAGCGCAGGCACGTGGAACCACGTGCTTTACGTGTAAGGATTTTATTAGACATCAAAAAGCCATATTACAGTGTTTAGAGGCCTGTGCGCGTAGTTGACTGTGTTTTAAAGACATGACGCAGTGAGAGTGGAGGGATTAGACGAATGGTAAACAGCGCAGGCACGTGGAACCACGTGCTTTACGTGTAAGGATTTTATTAGACATCAAAAAGCCATATTACAGTGTTTAGAGGCCTGTGCGCGTAGTTGACTGTGTTTTAAAGACATGACGCAGTGGAAAACAATTTGTGACTTCGTAGTCCATTGATAGTGAAAGGATTAGAGGAATGGTAAACAGCGCAGGCACGTGGAACCACGTGCTTTACGTGTAAGGCCTTTATTAGACATCAAAAAGCCATATTACAGTGTTTAGAGGCCTGTGCGCGTAGTTGACTGTGTTTTAAAGACATGACGCAGTGGAAAACGATTTGGGACTTCGTAGTGCGTTGAGAGTGTAAGGATTAGACCAATGGTAACATGCGCAGGCACGTGAAACCACGTGATTTACGTGTAAGGTTGTTTTCACCATCAAAATGCCATTTTACGGTCTTTAGAGGTCTGTAAGCGTAGTTGACGGTGTTATAAAGCCATGGCGCAATGGAAAACGACTTGGGAAGTCTTAGTCTATTGAAAGTGGAAGGATTAGACCATTGTTAAACAGCGCAGGCATGTGGAACCACGTGCTTTACGTGTAAGGCCTTTATTTGGTGTCAAAAGGCCATATTACAGTCTTTAGAGGCCTGTGCGCGTAGTTCACTGTGTTTTATAGACATGGCGCAATGGAAAATGACTTGGTAAGTCGTAGTTTATTGATGGTGGAAGGATTTGACCAATGGTAACCAGCGCAAGCACGTGGAACCACGTGATTTAAGTTAAAGGCCCTTACTAGCTGTCAAAAGGCCATTTTACGGTCTTTAGAGGTCTGTAAGCGTAGTTGACGGTGTTATAAAGCCATGGCGCAATGGAAAACGACTTGGGAAGTCTTAGTCCATTGAGAGTGGAAAGATTAGACCAATGGTAACCTGCGCAGGCACGTGAAACCACGTGATTTACGTGTAAGGCTCTTTTTAGTCATCAAAATGCCATATCACGGCGTTTAGAGGCCTGTGCGCATAGTTCACTGTGTTTTAAAGACATGGCGCAATGGAAAACGATTTGGGACGTCGTAGTCTATAGAGAGTGGCAAGGTTAGACCAATGGTAACCTGCGCAGGCACGTGAATCCACGTGATTTAATTGAAAGGCCCTTACTAGCTGTCAAAAGGCCATTTTACGGTCTTTAGAGGTCTGTAAGCGTAGTTGACGGTGTTATAAAGCCATGGCGCAATGGAAAACGACTTGGGACGTCGTAGTCTATTGTCTATATAGACGTCGCAATGGAAAACGACTTGGGAAGTCGTAGTCCATTGAGAGTGGAGGGATTAGACGAATGGTAAACAGCGCAGGCACGTGGAACCACGTGCTTTACGTGTAAGGATTTTATTAGACATCAAAAAGCCATATTACAGTGTTTAGAGGCCTGTGCGCGTAGTTGACTGTGTTATAAAGCCATGGCGCAATGGAAAACGACTTGGGAAGTCGTAGTCCATTGAGAGTGGAGGGATTAGACGATTGGTAAACAGCGCAGGCACGTGGAACCACGTGCTTTACGTGTAAGGATTTTATTAGACATCAAAAAGCCATATTACAGTGTTTAGAGGCCTGTGCGCGTAGTTGACTGTGTTTTAAAGACATGACGCAGTGGAAAACGATTTGGGACGTCGTAGTCCATTGACAGTGAAAGGATTAGACCAATGGTAACATGCGCAGGCACGTGAAACCACGTGATTTACGTGTAAGGCTTTTATTAAGTGTCAAAAGGCATATTACTGCCTTCAGAGGCCTGTAAGAGTAGTTGACGGTGTTATTAAGCCTAGGCGCAATGGAAAACGACTTGGGAAGTCGTAGTCCATTGAGAGTGGAGGGATTAGACGAATGGTAAACAGCGCAGGCACGTGGAACCACGTGCTTTACGTGTAAGGATTTTATTAGACATCAAAAAGCCATATTACAGTGTTTAGAAGCCTGTGCGCGTAGTTGACTGTGTTTTAAAGACATGACGCAGTGGAAAACAATTTGGGACTTCGTAGTGCGTTGAGAGTGTAAGGATTAGACCAATGGTAACATGCGCAGGCACGTGAAACCACGTGATTTACGTGTAAGGCTTTTATAAAGTGTCAAAAGGCATATTACTGCCTTCAGAGGCCTGTAAGAGTAGTTGACGGTGTTATTAAGCCTAGGCGCAATGGAAAACGACTTGGGAAGTCGTAGTCCATTGAGAGTGAAGGGATTAGACGAATGGTAAACAGCGCAGGCACGTGGAACCACGTGCTTTAAGTGAAAGGCCCTTACTAGCTGTCAAAAGGCCATTTTACGGTCTTTAGAGGTCTGTAAGCGTAGTTGACTGTGTTTTAAAGACATGACGCAGTGGAAAACAATTTGGGACTTCGTAGTGCGTTGAGAGTGTAAGGATTAGACCAATGGTAACATGCGCAGGCACGTGAAACCACGTGATTTACGTGTAAGGCCTTTATTAGGTGTCAAAAGGCCATATTGCAGTCTTTACAGGCCTGTGCGGGTAGTTGACTGTGTTTTAAAGACTTGGCGCAATGGAAAAAGACTTGGGACGTCGTAGTCTAATGAGAGTTGAAGTACTAGACCAATGGTAACCTACGCAGGCACGTGAAACCACGTGATTTACGTGTAAGGCTCTTTTTAGGCATCAAAATGCCATTTTACGGTCTTTAGAGGTCTGTAAGCGTAGTTGACGGTGTTATAAAGCCATGGCGCAATGGAAAACGACTTAGGAAGTCTTAGTCCATTGAGAGTGGAAGGATTAGACCATTGTTAAACAGCGTAGGCATGTGGAACCACGTGCTTTACGTGTAAGGCCTTTATTAGGCATCAAAAGGCCACATTACAGTGTTTAGAGCCCTGTAAGCGTAGTTGACTGTGTTTTAAAGACATGACGCAGTGGAAAACAACTTGGGACGTCGTAGTCCATTGACAGTGAAAGGATTAGACCAATGGTAACCTGCGCAGGCACGTGAAACCACGTGATTTACGTGTAAGGCTCTTTTTAGGCATCAAAATGCCATATTACGGCATTTAGAGGCCTGTGCGCGTAGTTTATTGTGTTTTAAAGACATGGCGCAATAGATAACGATTTGGGACGTCGTAGTCTATAGAGAGTGGCAAGGTTAGACCAATGGTAACCTGCGCAGGCACGTGAAACCACGTGATTTACGTGTAAGGCCTTTTTTAGGTGTCAAAAGGTCATATTACAGTCTTTAGAGGCCTGTGCGCGTAGTTCACTGTGTTTTAAAGACATGGCGCAATGGAAAACGATTTGGGACGTCGTAGTCTATAGAGAGTGGCAAGGTTAGACCAATGGTAACCTGCGCAGGCACGTGAAACCACGTGATTTACGTGTAAGGCTTTTATTAGGTGTCAAAAGGCATATTACGGCCTTCAGAGGCCTGTAAGAGTAGTTGACGGTGTTATTAAGCCTAGGCGCAATGGAAAACGACTTGGGAAGTCGTAGTCCATTGAGTGTTTTAAAGACATGACGCAGTGGAAAACAACTTGGGACGTCGTAGTCCATTGACAGTGAAAGGATTAGACCAATGGTAACCAGCGCAAGCACGTGGAACCACGTGAAGGCTTTTATTAAGCATCAAAAGGCCATATTACAGTCTTTACAGGCCTGTGCGCGTAGTTGACTGTGTTTTAAAGACTTGGCGCAATGGAAAAAGACTTGGTACGTCGTAGTCTAATGAGAGTTGAAGGACTAGACCAATGATAACCTGCGCAGGCACGTGGAACTACGTGATTTATGTGTGAGGCCTTTATTAGGCAGCAAAAGGCCATATTACAGCGTTTAGAGGCCTGTAAGCGTAGTTGACTGTGTTTTAAAGACTTGGCGCAATGGAAAAAGACTTGGGACTTCGTAGTCTAATGAGAGTTGAAGGACTAGACCAATGGTAACCTACGCAGGCACGTGAAACCACGTGATTTACGTGTAAGGCTCTTTTTAGGCATCAAAATGCCATTTTACGGTCTTTAGAGGTCTGTAAGCGTAGTTGACGGTGTTATAAAGCCATGGCGCAATGGAAAACGACTTAGGAAGTCTTAGTCCATTGAGAGTGGAAGGATTAGACCATTGTTAAACAGCGTAGGCATGTGGAACCACGTGCTTTACGTGTAAGGCCTTTATTAGGCATCAAAAGGCCACATTACAGTGTTTAGAGCCCTGTAAGCGTAGTTGACTGTGTTTTAAAGACATGACGCAGTGGAAAACAACTTGGGACGTCGTAGTCCATTGACAGTGAAAGGATTAGACCAATGGTAACCTGCGCAGGCACGTGAAACCACGTGATTTACGTGTTAGGCTCTTTTTAGGCATCAAAATGCCATATTACGGCATTTAGAGGCCTGTGCGCGTAGTTTATTGTGTTTTAAAGACATGGCGCAATAGATAACGATTTGGGACGTCGTAGTCTATAGAGAGTGGCAAGGTTAGACCAATGGTAACCTGCGCAGGCACGTGAAACCACGTGATTTACGTGTAAGGCCTTTTTTAGGTGTCAAAAGGCCATATTACAGTCTTTAGAGGCCTGTGCGCGTAGTTCACTGTGTTTTAAAGACATGGCGCAATGGAAAACGATTTGGGACGTCGTAGTCTATAGAGAGTGGCAAGGTTAGACCAATGGTAACCTGCGCAGGCACGTGAAACCACGTGATTTACGTGTAAGGCTTTTATTAGGTGTCAAAAGGCATATTACGGCCTTCAGAGGCCTGTAAGAGTAGTTGACGGTGTTATTAAGCCTAGGCGCAATGGAAAACGACTTGGGAAGTCGTAGTCCATTGAGTGTTTTAAAGACATGACGCAGTGGAAAACAACTTGGGACGTCGTAGTCCATTGACAGTGAAAGGATTAGACCAATGGTAACCAGCGCAAGCACGTGGAACCACGTGAAGGCTTTTATTAAGCATCAAAAGGCCATATTACAGTCTTTACAGGCCTGTGCGCGTAGTTGACTGTGTTTTAAAGTCTTGGCGCAATGGAAAAAGACTTGGTACGTCGTAGTCTAATGAGAGTTGAAGGACTAGACCAATGATAACCTGCGCAGGCACGTGGAACTACGTGATTTATGTGTGAGGCCTTTATTAGGCAGCAAAAGGCCATATTACAGCGTTTAGACGCCTGTAAGCGTAGTTGACTGTGTTTTAAAGACATGAGGCAATGGAAAACAACTTAGGACGTCGTAGTCTATAGAGAGTGGAAAGATTAGACCAATGGTAACCTGCGCAGGCACGTGAAACCACGTGATTTACGTGTAAGGCCTTTATTAGGTGTCAAAAGGCATATTACGGCCTTCAGAGGCCTGTAAGAGTAGTTGACGGTGTTATTAAGCCTAGGCGCAATGGAAAACGACTTGGGAAGTCGTAGTCCATTGAGAGTGGAGGGATTAGACCAATGATAAACAGCGCAGGCACGTGGAATCACGTGCTTTACGTGTAAGGCCTTTATTAGGCATCAAAAAGCCATATTACAGTGTTTAGAGGCCTGTGCGCGTAGTTGACTGTGTTTTAAAGACATGACGCAGTGGAAAACGATTTGGGACTTCGTGGTACATTGAGAGTGTAAGGATTAGACCAATGGTAACCTGCGCAGGCACATGAAACCACGTGATTTACGTGTAAGGCTCTTTTTAGGCATCAAAATGCCATTTTACGGTCTTTAGAGGTCTGTAAGCGTAGTTGACGGTGTTATAAAGCCATGGCGCAATGGAAAACGACTTGGGAAGTCTTAGTCTATTGAGAGTGGAAGGATTAGACCATTGTTAAACAGCGCAGGCATGTGGAACCACGTGCTTTACGTGTAAGGCCTTTATTAGGCATCAAAAGGCCATATTACAGTGTTTAGAGGCCTGTAAGCGTAGTTGACTGTGTTTTAAAGACATGACGCAGTGGAAAACAACTTGGGACGTCGTAGTCCATTGACAGTGAAAGGATAAGAGGAATGGTAAACAGCGCAGGCACGTGGAACCACGTGCTTTACGTGTAAGGCTTTTATTAGACATCAAAAAGCCATATTACAGTGTTTAGAGGCCTGTGCGCGTAGTTGACTGTGTTTTAAAGACATGACGCAGTGGAAAACGATTTGGGACTTCGTAGTGCGTTGAGAGTGTAAGGATTAGACCAATGGTAACATGCGCAGGCACGTGAAACCACGTGATTTACGTGTAAGGCTTTTATTAAGTGTCAAAAGGCATATTACGGCCTTCAGAGGCCTGTAAGAGTAGTTGACGGTGTTATTAAGGCTAGGCGCAATGGAAAACGACTTGGTACGTCGTAGTCTATTGATGATGGAAGGATTAGACCAATGGTAACCAGCGCAAGCACCTGGAACCACGTGATTTAAGTGAAAGGTCCTTACTAGCTGTCAAAAGGCCATTTTACGATCTTTAGAGGTCTGTAAGAGTAGTTGACGGTGTTATACGCCATGGCGCAATGGAAAACGACTTGGGAAGTCTTAGTCCATTGAGAGTGGAAGGATTAGACCATTGTTAAACAGCGCAGGCATGTGGAACCACGTGCTTTACGTGTAAGGCCTTTATTAGACATCAAAAGGCCATATTACAGTGTTTAGAGGCCTGTAAGCGTAGTTGACTGTGTTTTAAAGACATGACGCAGTGGAAAACAACTTGGGACGTCGTAGTCCATTGACAGTGAAAGGATTAGACCAATGATAACCTGCGAAGGCACGTGGAACCACGTGAAGGCTTTTATTAAGCATCAAAAGGCCATATTACAGTCTTTACAGGCCTGTGCGCGTAGTTGACTGTGTTTTAAAAGACTTGGCGCAATGGAAAAAGACTTGGTACGTCGTAGTCTAATGAGAGTTGAAGGACTAGACCAATGATAACCTGCGCAGGCACGTGGAACTACGTGATTTATGTGTAAGGCCTTTATTAGGCAGCAAAAGGCCATATTACAGCGTTTAGAGGCCTGTAAGCGTAGTTGACTGTGTTTTAAAGACATGACGCAATGGAAAACAACTTAGGACGTCGTAGTCTATAGAGAGTGGAAAGATTAGACCAATGGTAACCTGCGCAGGCACGTGAAACCACGTGATTTACGTGTAAGGCTCTTTTTAGGCATCAAAATGTCATTTTACGGTCTTTAGAGGTCTGTAAGCGTAGTTGACAGTGTTATAAAGCCATGGCGCAATGGAAAACGACTTGGGAAGTCTTAGTCTATTGAGAGTGGAAGGATTAGACCATTGTTAAACAGCGCAGGCACGTGGAACCACGTGCTTTACGTGTAAGGCCTTTATTAGACATCAAAAAGCCATATTACAGTGTTTAGAGGCCTGTGCGCGTAGTTGACTGTGTTTTAAAGACATGACGCAGTGGAAAACGATTTGGGACTTCGTAGTGCGTTGAGAGTGTAAGGATTAGAGCAATGGTAAAATGCGCAGGCACGTGAAACCACGTGATTTACGTTTAAGGCTTTTGTTAAGTGTCAAAAGGCATATTACGGCCTTCAGAGGCCTGTAAGAGTAGTTGACGGTGTTATTAAGGCTAGGCGCAATGGAAAAAGACTAGGTACGTCGTAGTGTATTGATGGTGGAAGGATTAGACCAATGGTAACCAGGCACGTGGAACTACGTGATTTATGTGTAAGGCCTTTATTAGGCAGCAAAAGGCCATATTACAGCGTTTAGAGGCCTGTAAGCGTAGTTGACTGGGTTTTAAAGACATGACGCAATGGAAAACAACTTGGGACGTCGTAGTCTATAAAGAGTGGAAAGATTAGACCAATGGTAACCTGCGCAGGCACGTGAAACCATGTGATTTACGTGTAAGGCTCTTTTTAGGCATCAAAATGCCATTTTACGTTCTTTAGAGGTCTGTAAGCGTAGTTGACGGTGTTATAAAGCCATGGCGCAATGGAAAACGACTTGGGAAGTCTTAGTCTATTGAGAGTGGAAGGATTAGACCATTGTTAAACAGCGCAGGCATGTGGAACCACGTGCTTTACGTGTAAGGCCTTTATTAGGCATCAAAAGGCCATATTACAGTGTTTAGAGGCCTGTAAGCGTAGTTGACTGTGTTTTAAAGACATGACGCAGTGGAAAACAACTTGGGACGTCGTAGTCCATTGACAGTGAAAGGATTAGACCAATGGTAACCTGCGCAGGCACGTGAAACCACGTGATTAACGTGTAAGGCCTTTATTAGGTGCCAAAAGGCCATATTACAGTCTTTAGAGGCCTGTGCGCGTAGTTCACTGTGTTTTAAAGACAAGGCGCAATGGAAAACGATTTGGGACGTCGTAGTCTATAGAGAGTGGCAAGGTTAGACCAATGGTAACCTGCGCAGGCACGTGAAACCACGTGATTTACGTGTAAGGCCTTTATTAGGTGTCAAAAGGCATATTACGGCCTTCAGAGGCCTGTAAGAGTAGTTGACGGTGTTATAAAGCCATGGCGCAATGGAAAACGACTTGGGAAGACTTAGTCCATTGAGAGTGGAAGGATTAGACCATTGTTAAACAGCGCAGGCATGTGGAACCACGTGCTTTACGTGTAAGGCCTTATTAGACATCAAAAGGCCATATTACAGTGTTTAGAGGCCTATAAGCGTAGTTGACTGTGTTTTAAAGACATGACGCAGTGGAAAACGATTTGGGACTTCGTAGTGCGTTGAGAGTGTAAGGATTAGACCAATTGTAAAATGCGCAGGCACGTGAAACCACGTGATTTACGTGTAAGGCTTTTGTTAAGTGTCAAAAGGCATATAACGGCCTTCAGAGGCCTGTAAGAGTAGTTGACGGTGTTATTAAGGCTAGGCGCAATGGAAAACGACTTGGTACGTCGTAGTCTATTGATGGTGGAAGGATTAGACCAATGGTAACCAGCGCAGGCATGTGGAACCACGTGCTTTACGTGTAAGGCCTTTATTAGACATCAAAAGGCCATATTACAGTGTTTAGAGGCCTGTAAGCGTAGTTGACTGTGTTTTAAAGACATGACGCAGTGGAAAACAACTTGGGACGTCGTAGTCCATTGACAGTGAAAGGATTAGACCAATGGTAACCTGCGAAGGCACGTGGAACCACGTGATTTACGCACAAGGCTTTTATTAAGCATCAAAAGGCCATATTACAGTCTTTACAGGCCTGTGCGCGTGGTTGACTGTGTTTTAAAGACTTGGCGCAATGGAAAAAGACTTGGGAAGTCTTAGTCTATTGAGAGTGGAAGGATTAGACCATTGTTAAACAGCGCAGGCATGTGGAACCACGTGCTTTACGTGTAAGGCCTTTATTAGGCATCAAAAGGCCATATTACAGTGTTTAGAGGCCTGTAAGCGTAGTTGACTGTGTTTTAAAGACATGACGCAGTGGAAAACAACTTGGGACGTCGTAGTCCATTGACAGTGAAAGGATTAGACCAATGGTAACCTGCGCAGGCACGTGAAACCACGTGATTTACGTGTAAGGCTCTTTTTAGGCATCAAAATGCGATATTACGGCGTTTAGAGGCCTGTGCGCGTAGTTCATTGCGTTTTAAAGACATGGCGCAATGGATAACGATTTGGGACGTCGTAGTCTATAGAGAGTGGCAAGGTTAGACCAATGGTAACCTGCGCAGGCACGTGAAACCACGTGATTAACGTGTAAGGCCTTTATTAGGTGCCAAAAGGCCATATTACAGTCTTTAGAGGCCTGTGCGCGTAGTTCACTGTGTTTTAAAGACAAGGCGCAATGGAAAACGATTTGGGACGTCGTAGTCTATAGAGAGTGGCAAGGTTAGAACAATGGTAACCTGCGCAGGCACGTGAAACCACGTGATTTACGTGTAAGGCCTTTATTAGGTGTCAAAAGGCATATTACGGCCTTCAGAGGCCTGTAAGAGTAGTTGACGGTGTTAGAAAGCCATGGCGCAATGGAAAACGACTTGGGAAGACTTAGTCCATTGAGAGTGGAAGGATTAGACCATTGTTAAACAGCGCAGGCATGTGGAACCACGTGCTTTACGTGTAAGGCCTTTATTAGACATCAAAAGGCCATATTACAGTGTTTAGAGGCCTGTAAGCGTAGTTGACTGTGTTTTAAAGACATGACGCAGTGGAAAACAACTTGGGACGTCGTAGTCCATTGACAGTGAAAGGATTAGACCAATGGTAACCTGCGAAGGCACGTGAAACCACGTGATTTACGTACAAGGCTTTTATTAAGCATCAAAAGGCCATATTACAGTCTTTACAGGCCTGTGCGCGTAGTTGACTGTGTTTTAAAGACTTGGCGCAATGGAAAAAGACTTGGGACGTCGTAGTCTAATGAGAGTTGAAGGACTAGATCAATGGTAACCTGTGCAGGCACGTGGAACCACGTGATTTACGTGTAAGGCTTTTATTAAGTGTCAAAAGGCATATTACGGCCTTCAGAGGCCTGTAAGAGTAGTTGACGGTGTTATTAAGCCTAGGCGCAATGGAAAACGACTTGGTACGTCGTAGTCTATTGATGGTGGAAGGATTAGACCAATGGTAACCAGCGCAAGCAAGTGGAACCACGTGATTTAAGTGAAAGGCCCTTACTAGCTGTGAAAAGGCCATTTTACGGTCTTTAGAGGTCTGTAAGCGTAGTTGACGGTGTTATAAAGCCATGGCGCAATGGAAAACGACTTGGGAAGTCTTAGTCCATTGAGAGTGGAAGGATTAGACCATTGTTAAACAGCGCAGGCATGTGGAACCACGTGCTTTACGTGTAAGGCCTTTATTAGGCATCAAAAGGCCATATTACAGTGCTTAGATGCCTGTAAGCGTAGTTGACTGTGTTTTAAAGACATGACGCAGTGGAAAACAACTTGGGACGTCGTAGTCCATTGACAGTGAAAGGATTAGACCAATGGTAACCTGCGAAGGCACGTGGAATTACGTGATTTATGTGTAAGGCCTTTATTAGGCAGCAAAAGGCCATATTACAGCGTTTAGAGGCCTGTAAGCGTAGTTGACTGTGTTTTAAACACATGACGCAATGGAAAACAATTTGGGACATCGTAGTCTATAGAGAGTGGAAAGATTTGACCAATGGTAACCTGCACAAGCACGTGAAACCACGTGATTTACGTGTAAGGCTCTTTTTAGGCATCAAAATGCTATTTTACGGTCTTTAGAGGTCTGTAAGCGTAGTTGACGGTGTTATAAAGCCATGGCGTAATGGAAAACGACTTGGGAAGTCTTAGTCCATTGAGAGTGGAAGGATTAGACCATTGTTAAACAGCGCACGCATGTGGAACCACGTGCTTTACGTGTAAGGCCTTTATTAGGCATCAAAAGGCCATATTACAGTGTTTAGAGGCCTGTAAGCGTAGTTGACCGTGTTTTAAAGACATGGCGCAATGGATAACGATTTGGGACGTCGTAGTCTATAGAGAGTGGCAAGGTTAGACCAATAGTAACCTGCGCAGGCACGTGAAACCACGTGATTTACGTGTAAGGCCTTTATTTGGTGTCAAAAGGCCATATTACAGTCTTTAGAGGCCTGTGCGCGTAGTTCACTGTGTTTTATAGACATGGCGCAATGGAAAACGACTTGGTACGTCGTAGTCTATTGATGGTGGAGGGATTAGACCAATGGTAACCAGCGCAAGCACGTGGAACCACGTGATTTAAGTTAAAGGCCCTTACTAGCTGTCAAAAGGCCATTTTACGGTCTTTAGAGGTCTGTAAGCGTAGTTGACGGTGTTATAAAGCCATGGCGCAATGGAAAACGACTTGGGAAGTCTTAGTCCATTGAGAGTGGAAAGATTAGACCTATGGTAACCTGCGCAGGCACGTGAAACCACGTGACTTACGTGTAAGGCTCTTTTTAGTCATCAAAATGCCATATTACGGCGTTTAGAGGCCTGTGCGCGTAGTTCACTGTGTCTTAAAGACATGGCGCAATGGAAAACGATTTGGGATGTCGTAGTCTATAGAGAGTGGCAAGGTTAGACCAATGGTAACCTGCGCAGGCACGTGAAACCACGTGATTTACGTGTAAGGCCTTTATTAGGTGTCAAAAGGCCATATTACAGTCTTTACAGGCCTGTGCGGGTAGTTGACTGTGTTTTAAAGACTTGGCGCAATGGAAAAAGACTTGGGACGTCGTAGTCTAATGAGAGTTGAAGGACTAGACCAATGGTAACCTACGCAGGCACGTGGAATTACGTGATTTATGTGTAAGGCCTTTATTAGGCAGCAAAAGGCCATATTACAGCGTTTAGAGGCCTGTAAGCGTAGTTGACTGTGTTTTAAAGACATGACGCAATGGAAAACAATTTGGGACGTCGTAGTCTATAGAGAGTGGAAAGATTAGACCAATGGTAACCTGCGCAGGCACGTGAAACCACGTGATTTACGTGTAAGGCTCTTTTTAGGCATCAAAATGCCATTTTACAATCTTTAGAGGTCTGTAAGCGTAGTTGACGCTGTTATAAAGCCATGGCGCAATGGAAAACGACTTAGGAAGTCTTAGTCCATTGAGAGTGGAAGGATTAAACCATTGTTAAACAGCGTAGGCATGTGGAACCACGTGCTTTACGTGTAAGGCCTTTATTAGGCATCAAAAGGCCATATTACAGTGTTTAGAGGCCTGTAAGCGTAGTTGACCGTGTTTTAAAGACATGGCGCAATGGATAACGATTTGGGACGTCGTAGTCTATAGAGAGTGGCAAGGTTAGACCAATAGTAACCTACGCAGGCACGTGGAATTACGTGATTTATGTGTAAGGCCTTTATTAGGTGTCAAAAGGCATATTACGGTCTTCAGAGGCCTGTAAGAGTAGTTGACGGTGTTATTAAGCCTAGGCGCAATGGAAAACGACTTGGGAAGTCGTAGTCCATTGAGAGTGGAGGGATTAGACGAATGGTAAACAGCGCAGGCACGTGGAACCACGTGCTTTACGTGTAAGGATTTTATTAGACATCAAAAAGCCATATTACAGTGTTTAGAGGCCTGTGCGCGTAGTTGACTTTGTTTTAAAGACATGACGCAGTGGAAAACGATTTGGGACGTCGTAGTGCGTTGAGAGTGTAAGGATTAGACCAATGGTAACATGCGCAGGCACGTGAAACCACGTGATTTACGTGTAAGGCTTTTATTAAGTGTCAAAAGGCATATTACTGCCTTCAGGAGCTGTAAGAGTAGTTGACGGTGTTATTAAGCCTAGGCGCAATGGAAAACGACTTGGGAAGTCGTAGTCCATTGAGAGTGGAGGGATTAGACGAATGGTAAACAGCGCAGGCACGTGGAACCACGTGCTTTACGTGTAAGGATTTTATTAGACATCAAAAAGCCATATTACAGTGTTTAGAGGCCTGTGCGCGTAGTTGACTGTGTTTTAAAGACATGACGCAGTGGAAAACAATTTGGGACTTCGTAGTGCGTTGAGAGTGTAAGGATTAGACCAATGGTAACATGCGCAGGCACGTGAAACCACGTGATTTACGTGTAAGGCTTTTATTAAGTGTCAAAAGGCATATTACTGCCTTCAGAGGCCTGTAAGAGTAGTTGACGGTGTTATTAAGCCTAGGCGCAATGGAAAACGACTTGGGAAGTCGTAGTCCATTGAGAGTGGAGGGATTAGACGAATGGTAAACAGCGCAGGCACGTGGAACCACGTGCTTTACGTGTAAGGATTTTATTTGACATCAAAAAGCCATATTACAGTGTTTAGAGGCCTGTGCGCGTAGTTGACTGTGTTTTAAAGACATGACGCAGTGGAAAACAATTTGGGACTTCGTAGTGCGTTGAGAGTGTAAGGATTAGACCAATGGTAACATGCACAGGCACGTGAAACCACGTGATTTACGTGTAAGGCTTTTATTAAGTGTCAAAAGGCATATTACTGCCTTCAAAGACCTGTAAGAGTAGTTGACGGTGTTATTAAGCCTAGGCGCAATGGAAAACGACTTGGGAAGTCGTAGTCCATTGAGAGTGGAGGGATTAGACGAATGGTAAACAGCGCAGGCACGTGGAACCACGTGCTTTAAGTGAAAGGCCCTTACTAGCTGTCAAAAGGCCATTTTACGGTCTTTAGAGGTCTGTAAGCGTAGTTGACGGTGTTATAAAGCCATGGCGCAATGGAGAACGACTTGGGAAGTCTTAGTCCATTAAGAGTGGAAAGATTAGACCATTGTTAAACAGCCCAGGCATGTTGAACCACGTGCTTTACGTGTAAGGCCTTTATTAGGCATCAAAAGGCCATATTACAGTGTCTAGAGGCCTGTAAGCGTAGTTGACTGTGTTTTAAAGACATGACGCAGTGGAAAACAACTTGGGACGTCGTAGTCCATTGACAGTGAAAGGATTAGACCAATGGTAACCTGCGCAGGCACGTGAAACCACGTGATTTACGTGTAAGGCTCTTTTTAGGCATCAAAATGCTATTTTACGGTCTTTAGAGGTCTGTAAGCGTAGTTGACGGTGTTATAAAGCCATGGCGCAATGGAAAACAACTTGGGAAGTCTTAGTCCATTGAGAGTGGAAGGATTAGACCATTGTTTAACAGCGCACGCATGTGGAACCACGTGCTTTACGTGTAAGGCCTTTATTAGGCATCAAAAGGCCATATTACAGTGTTTAGAGGCCTGTAAGCGTAGTTGACTGTGTTTTAAAGCCATGGCGCAATGGAAAACGACTTGGGAAGTCTTAGTCCATTGAGAGTGGAAAGATTAGACCAATGGTAACCTGCGCAGGCACGTGAAACCACGTGATTTACGTGTAAGGCTTTTATTAAGTGTCAAAAGGCATATTACTGCCTTCAGAGGCCTGTAAAAGTAGTTGACGGTGTTATTAAGCCTAGGCGCAATGGAAAACGACTTGGGAAGTCGTAGTCCATTGAGAGTGGAGGGATTAGACGAATGGTAAACAGCGCAGGCACGTGGAACCACGTGCTTTACGTGTAAGGATTTTATTAGACATCGAAAAGCCATATTACAGTGTTTAGAGGCCTGTGCGCGTAGTTGACTGTGTTTTAAAGCCATGGCGCAATGGAAAACGACTTGGGAAGTCTTAGTCCAATGAGAGTGGAAAGATTGGACCAATATTAACCTGCGCAGGCACGTGAAACCACGTGATTTACGTGTAAGGCTTTTATTAAGTGTCAAAAGGCATATTACTGCCTTCAGAGGCCTGTAAGAGTAGTTGACGGTGTTATTAAGCCTAGGCGCAATGGAAAACGACTTGGGAAGTCGTAGTCCATTGAGAGTGGAGGGATTAGACGAATGGTAAACAGCGCAGGCACGTGGAACCACGTGCTTTACGGGTAAGGATTTTATTAGACATCAAAAAGCCATATTACAGTGTTTAGAGGCCTGTGCGCGTAGTTGACTGTGTTTTAAAGACATGACGCAGTGGAAAACAATTTGGGACTTCGTAGTGCGTTGAGAGTGTAAGGATTAGACCAATGGTAACATGCACAGGCACGTGAAACCACGTGATTTACGTGTAAGGCTTTTATTAAGTGTCAAAAGGCATATTACTGCCTTCAGAGGCCTGTAAGAGTAGTTGACGGTGTTATTAAGCCTAGGCGCAATGGAAAACGACTTGGGAAGTCGTAGTCCATTGAGAGTGGAGGGATTAGACGAATGGTAAACAGCGCAGGCACGTGGAACCACGTGCTTTAAGTGAAAGGCCCTTACTAGCTGTCAAAAGGCCATTTTACGGTCTTTAGAGGTCTGTAAGCGTAGCTGACGGTGTTATAAAGCCATGGCGCAATGGAGAACGACTTGGGAAGTCTTAGTCCATTGAGACTGGAAGGATTAGACCATTGTTAAATAGCGCAGGCATGTGGAACCACGTGCTTTACGTGTAAGGCCTTTATTAGGCATCAAAAGGCCATATTACAGTGTTTAGAGGCCTGTAAGCGTAGTTGACTGTGTTTTAAAGACATGACGCAGTGGAAAACAACTTGGGACGTCGTAGTCCATTGACAGTGAAAGGATTAGACCAATGGTAACCTGCGAAGGCACGTGGAACCACGTGAAGGCTTTTATTAAGCATCAAAAGGCCATATTACAGTCTTTACAGGCCTGTAAGCGTAGTTGACTGTGTTTTAAAGACATGACGCAATGGAAAACAACTTAGGACGTCGTAGTCTATAGAGAGTGGAAAGATTAGACCAATGGTAACCTGCGCAGGCACGTGAAACCACGTGATATACGTGTAAGGCCTTTATTAGGTGTCAAAAGGCATATTACGGCCTTCAGAGGCCTGTAAGAGTAGTTGACGGTGTTATAAAGCCATGGCGCAATGGAAAACGACTTGGGAAGTCTTAGTCTATTGAGAGTGGAAGGATTAGACCATTGTTAAACAGCGCAGGCATGTGGAACCACGTGCTTTACGTGTAAGGCCTTTATTAGGCATCAAAAGGCCATATTACAGTGTTTAGAGGCCTGTAAGCGTAGTTGACTGTGTTTTAAAGACATGACGCAGTGGAAAACAACTTGGGACGTCGTAGTCCATTGACAGTGAAAGGATTAGACCAATGGTAACCTGGGCAGGCACGTGAAACCACGTGATTTACGTGTAAGGCTCTTTTTAGGCATCAAAATGCCATATTACGGCGTTTAGAGGCCTTTGCGCGTAGTTCATTGCGTTTTAAAGACATGGCGCAATGGATAACGATTTGGGACGTCGTAGTCTATAGAGAGTGGCAAGGTTAGACCAATGGTAACCTGCGCAGGCGCGTGAAACCACGTGATTTACGTGTAAGGCTTTTATTAAGTGTCAAAAGGCATATTACGGCCTTCAGAGGCCTGTAAGAGTAGTTGACGGTGTTATTAAGCCTAGGCGCAATGGAAAACGACTTGGTACGTCGTAGTCTGTTGATGGTGGAAGGATTAGACCAATGGTAACCAGCGCAAGCACGTGGAACCACGTGATTTATGTGTAAGGCCTTTATTAGGCAGCAAAAGGCCATATTACAGCGTTTAGAGGCCTGTAAGCGTAGTTGACTGTGTTTTAAAGACATGACGCAATGGAAAACGATTTGGGACGTCGTAGTCTATAGAGAGTGGAAAGATTAGACCAATGGTAACCTGCGCAGGCACGTGAAACCACGTGATTTACGTGTAAGGCCTTTATTAGACATCAAAAAGCCATATTACAGTGTTTAGAGGCCTGTGCGCGTAGTTGACTGTGTTTTAAAGACATGACGCAGTGGAAAACGATTTGGGACTTCGTAGTGCGTTGAGAGTGTAAGGATTAGACCAATGGTAACATGCACAGGCACGTGAAACCACGTGATTTACGTGTAAGGCTTTTATTAAGTGTCAAAAGGCATGTTACGGCCTTCAGAGGCCTGTAAGAGTAGTTGACGGTGTTATTAAGGCTAGGCGCAATGGAAAACGACTTGGTACGTCTTAGTCTATTGATGGTGGAAGGATTAGACCAATGGTAACCAGCGCAAGCACGTGGAACCACGTGATTTACGTGTAAGGCCTTTATTAGACATCAAAAGGCCATATTACAGTGTTTAGAGGCCTGTAAGCGTAGTTGACTGTGTTTTAAAGACATGACGCAGTGGAAAACAACTTGGGACGTCGTAGTCCATTGACAGTGAAAGGATTAGACCAATGGTAACCTGCGAAGGCACGTGGAACCACGTGATTTACGTACAAGGCTTTTATTAAGCATCAAAAGGCCATATTACAGTCTTTACAGGCCTGTGCGCGTAGTTGACTGTGTTTTAAAGACTTGGCGCAATGGAAAAAGACTTGGGACGTCGTAGTCTAATGAGAGTTGAAGGACTAGATCAATGGTAACCTGCGCAGGCACGTGGAACTACGTGATTTATGTGTAAGGCCTTTATTAGGCAGCAAAAGCGTTTAGAGGCCTGTAAGCGTAGTTGACTGTGTTTTAAAGACATGACGCAGTGGAAAACAACTTGGGACGTCGTAGTCCATTGACAGTGAAAGGATTAGACCAATGGTAACCTGCGCAGGCACGTGAAACCACGTGATTTACGTGTAAGGCTCTTTTTAGGCATCAAAATGCCATATTACGGCGTTTAGAGGCCTTTGCGCGTAGCTCATTGCGTTTTAAAGACATGGCGCAATGGATAACGATTTGGGACGTCGTAGTCTATAGAGAGTGGCAAGGTTAGACCAATGGTAACCTGCGCAGGCGCGTGAAACCACGTGATTTACGTGTAAGGCTTTTATTAAGTGTCAAAAGGCATATTACGGCCTTCAGAGGCCTGTAAGAGTAGTTGACGGTGTTATTAAGCCTAGGCGCAATGGAAAACGACTTGGTACGTCGTAGTCTATTGATGATGGAAGGATTAGACCAATGGTAACCAGCGCAAGCACCTGGAACCACGTGATTTAAGTGAAAGGTCCTTACTAGCTGTCAAAAGGCCATTTTACGGTCTTTAGAGGTCTGTAAGAGTAGTTGACGGTGTTATACGCCATGGCGCAATGGAAAACGACTTGGGAAGTCTTAGTCCATTGAGAGTGGAAGGATTAGACCATTGTTAAACAGCGCAGGCATGTGGAACCACGTGCTTTACGTGTAAGGCCTTTATTAGACATCAAAAGGCCATATTACAGTGTTTAGAGGCCTGTAAGCGTAGTTGACTGTGTTTTAAAGACATGACGCAGTGGAAAACAACTTGGGACGTCGTAGTCCATTGACAGTGAAAGGATTAGACCAATGATAACCTGCGAAGGCACGTGGAACCACGTGAAGGCTTTTATTAAGCATCAAAAGGCCATATTACAGTCTTTACAGGCCTGTGCGCGTAGTTGACTGTGTTTTTAAAGACTTGGCGCAATGGAAAAAGACTTGGTACGTCGTAGTCTAATGAGAGTTGAAGGACTAGACCAATGATAACCTGCCCAGGCACGTGGAACTACGTGATTTATGTGTAAGGCCTTTATTAGGCAGCAAAAGGCCATATTACAGCGTTTAGAGGCCTGTAAGCGTAGTTGACTGTGTTTTAAAGACATGACGCAATGGAAAACAACTTAGGACGTCGTAGTCTATAGAGAGTGGAAAGATTAGACCAATGGTAACCTGCGCAGGCACGTGAAACCACGTGATTTACGTGTAAGGCTCTTTTTAGGCATCAAAATGCCATTTTACGGTCTTTAGAGGTCTGTAAGCGTAGTTGACAGTGTTATAAAGCCATGGCGCAATGGAAAACGACTTGGGAAGTCTTAGTCTATTGAGAGTGGAAAGATTAGACCATTGTTAAACAGCGCAGGCACGTGGAACCACGTACTTTACGTGTAAGGCCTTTATTAGACATCAAAAAGCCATATTACAGTGTTTAGAGGCCTGTGCGCGTAGTTGACTGTGTTTTAAAGACATGACGCAGTGGAAAACGATTTGGGACTTCGTAGTGCGTTGAGAGTGTAAGGATTAGAGCAATGGTAAAATGCGCAGGCACGTGAAACCACGTGATTTACGTGTAAGGCTTTTGTTAAGTGTCAAAAGGCATATTACGGCCTTCAGAGGCCTGTAAGAGTAGTTGACGGTGTTATTAAGGCTAGGCGCAATGGAAAAAGACTTGGTACGTCGTAGTCTATTGATGGTGGAAGGATTAGACCAATGGTAACCAGGCACGTGGAACTACGTGATTTATGTGTAAGGCCTTTATTAGGCAGCAAAAGGCCATATTACAGCGTTTAGAGGCCTGTAAGCGTAGTTGACTGTGTTTTAAAGACATGACGCAATGGAAAACAACTTGGGACGTCGTAGTCTATAAAGAGTGGAAAGATTAGACCAATGGTAACCTGCGCAGGCACGTGAAACCATGTGATTTACGTGTAAGGCTCTTTTTAGGCATCAAAATGCCATTTTACGGTCTTTAGAGGTCTGTAAGCGTAGTTGACGGTGTTATAAAGCCATGGCGCAATGGAAAACGACTTGGGAAGTCTTAGTCTATTGAGAGTGGAAGGATTAGACCATTGTTAAACAGCGCAGGCATGTGGAACCACGTGCTTTACGTGTAAGGCCTTTATTAGGCATCAAAAGGCCATATTACAGTGTTTAGAGGCCTGTAAGCGTAGTTGACTGTGTTTTAAAGACATGACGCAGTGGAAAACAACTTGGGACGTCGTAGTCCATTGACAGTGAAAGGATTAGACCAATGGTAACCTGCGCAGGCACGTGAAACCACGTGATTTACGTGTAAGGCTCTTTTTAGGCATCAAAATGCCATATTACGGCGTTTAGAGGCCTGTGCGCGTAGTTCATTGCGTTTTAAAGACATGGCGCAATGGATAACGATTTGGGACGTCGTAGTCTATAGAGAGTGGCAAGGTTAGACCAATGGTAACCTGCGCAGGCACGTGAAACCACGTGATTAACGTGTAAGGCCTTTATTAGGTGCCAAAAGGCCATATTACAGTCTTTAGAGGCCTGTGCGCGTAGTTCACTGTGTTTTAAAGACAAGGCGCAATGGAAAACGATTTGGGACGTCGTAGTCTATAGAGAGTGGCAAGGTTAGACCAATGGTAACCTGCGCAGGCACGTGAAACCACGTGATTTACGTGTAAGGCCTTTATTAGGTGTCAAAAGGCATATTACGGCCTTCAGAGGCCTGTAAGAGTAGTTGACGGTGTTATAAAGCCATGGCGCAATGGAAAACGACTTGGGAAGACTTAGTCCATTGAGAGTGGAAGGATTAGACCATTGTTAAACAGCGCAGGCATGTGGAACCACGTGCTTTACTTGTAAGGCCTTATTAGACATCAAAAGGCCATATTACAGTGTTTAGAGGCCTATAAGCGTAGTTGACTGTGTTTTAAAGACATGACGCAGTGGAAAACGACTTGGGACTTCGTAGTGCGTTGAGAGTGTAAGGATTAGACCAATGGTAAAATGCGCAGGCACGTGAAACCACGTGATTTACGTGTAAGGCTTTTGTTAAGTGTCAAAAGGCATATAACGGCCTTCAGAGGCCTGTAAGAGTAGTTGACGGTGTTATTAAGGCTAGGCGCAATGGAAAACGACTTGGTACGTCGTAGTCTATTGATGGTGGAAGGATTAGACCAATGGTAACCAGCGCAGGCATGTGGAACCACGTGCTTTACGTGTAAGGCCTTTATTAGACATCAAAAGGCCATATTACAGTGTTTAGAGGCCTGTAAGCGTAGTTGACTGTGTTTTAAAGACATGACGCAGTGGAAAACAACTTGGGACGTCGTAGTCCATTGACAGTGAAAGGATTAGACCAATGGTAACCTGCGAAGGCACGTGGAACCACGTGATTTACGCACAAGGCTTTTATTAAGCATCAAAAGGCCATATTACAGTCTTTACAGGCCTGTGCGCGTGGTTGACTGTGTTTTAAAGACTTGGCGCAATGGAAAAAGACTTGGGAAGTCTTAGTCTATTGAGAGTGGAAGGATTAGACCATTGTTAAACAGCACAGGCATGTGGAACCACGTGCTTTACGTGTAAGGCCTTTATTAGGCATCAAAAGGCCATATTACAGTGTTTAGAGGCCTGTAAGCGTAGTTGACTGTGTTTTAAAGACATGACGCAGTGGAAAACAACTTGGGACGTCGTAGTCCATTGACAGTGAAAGGATTAGACCAATGGTAACCTGCGCAGGCACGTGAAACCACGTGATTTACGTGTAAGGCTCTTTTTAGGCATCAAAATGCGATATTACGGCGTTTAGAGGCCTGTGCGCGTAGTTCATTGCGTTTTAAAGACATGGCGCAATGGATAACGATTTGGGACGTCGTAGTCTATAGAGAGTGGCAAGGTTAGACCAATGGTAACCTGCGCAGGCACGTGAAACCACGTGATTAACGTGTAAGGCCTTTATTAGGTGCCAAAAGGCCATATTACAGTCTTTAGAGGCCTGTGCGCGTAGTTCACTGTGTTTTAAAGACAAGGCGCAATGGAAAACGATTTGGGACGTCGTAGTCTATAGAGAGTGGCAAGGTTAGAACAATGGTAACCTGCGCAGGCACGTGAAACCACGTGATTTACGTGTAAGGCCTTTATTAGGTGTCAAAAGGCATATTACGGCCTTCAGAGGCCTGTAAGAGTAGTTGACGGTGTTAGAAAGCCATGGCGCAATGGAAAACGACTTGGGAAGACTTAGTCCATTGAGAGTGGAAGGATTAGACCATTGTTAAACAGCGCAGGCATGTGGAACCACGTGCTTTACGTGTAAGGCCTTTATTAGACATCAAAAGGCCATATTACAGTGTTTAGAGGCCTGTAAGCGTAGTTGACTGTGTTTTAAAGACATGACGCAGTGGAAAACAACTTGGGACGTCGTAGTCCATTGACAGTGAAAGGATTAGACCAATGGTAACCTGCGAAGGCACGTGAAACCACGTGATTTACGTACAAGGCTTTTATTAAGCATCAAAAGGCCATATTACAGTCTTTACAGGCCTGTGCGCGTAGTTGACTGTGTTTTAAAGACTTGGCGCAATGGAAAAAGACTTGGGACGTCGTAGTCTAATGAGAGTTGAAGGACTAGATCAATGGTAACCTGTGCAGGCACGTGGAACCACGTGATTTACGTGTAATGCTTTTATTAAGTGTCAAAAGGCATATTACGGCCTTCAGAGGCCTGTAAGAGTAGTTGACGGTGTTATTAAGCCTAGGCGCAATGGAAAACGACTTGGTACGTCGTAGTCTATTGATGGTGGAAGGATTAGACCAATGGTAACCAGCGCAAGCAAGTGGAACCACGTGATTTAAGTGAAAGGCCCTTACTAGCTGTGAAAAGGCCATTTTACGGTCTTTAGAGGTCTGTAAGCGTAGTTGACGGTGTTATAAAGCCATGGCGCAATGGAAAACGACTTGGGAAGTCTTAGTCCATTGAGAGTGGAAGGATTAGACCATTGTTAAACAGCGCAGGCATGTGGAACCACGTGCTTTACGTGTAAGGCCTTTATTAGGCATCAAAAGGCCATATTACAGTGCTTAGATGCCTGTAAGCGTAGTTGACTGTGTTTTAAAGACATGACGCAGTGGAAAACAACTTGGGACGTCGTAGTCCATTGACAGTGAAAGGATTAGACCAATGGTAACCTGCGAAGGCACGTGGAATTACGTGATTTATGTGTAAGGCCTTTATTAGGCAGCAAAAGGCCATATTACAGCGTTTAGAGGCCTGTAAGCGTAGTTGACTGTGTTTTAAACACATGACGCAATGGAAAACAATTTGGGACATCGTAGTCTATAGAGAGTGGAAAGATTTGACCAATGGTAACCTGCACAGGCACGTGAAACCACGTGATTTACGTGTAAGGCTCTTTTTAGGCATCAAAATGCTATTTTACGGTCTTTAGAGGTCTGTAAGCGTAGTTGACGGTGTTATAAAGCCATGGCGTAATGGAAAACGACTTGGGAAGTCTTAGTCCATTGAGAGTGGAAGGATTAGACCATTGTTAAACAGCGCACGCATGTGGAACCACGTGCTTTACGTGTAAGGCCTTTATTAGGCATCAAAAGGCCATATTACAGTGTTTAGAGGCCTGTAAGCTTAGTTGACCGTGTTTTAAAGACATGGCGCAATGGATAACGATTTGGGACGTCGTAGTCTATAGAGAGTGGCAAGGTTAGACCAATAGTAACCTGCGCAGGCACGTGAAACCACGTGATTTACGTGTAAGGCCTTTATTTGGTGTCAAAAGGCCATATTACAGTCTTTAGAGGCCTGTGCGCGTAGTTCACTGTGTTTTATAGACATGGCGCAATGGAAAACGACTTGGTACGTCGTAGTCTATTGATGGTGGAAGGATTAGACCAATGGTAACCAGCGCAAGCACGTGGAACCACGTGATTTAAGTTAAAGGCCCTTACTAGCTGTCAAAAGGCCATTTTACGGTCTTTAGAGGTCTGTAAGCGTAGTTGACGGTGTTATAAAGCCATGGCGCAATGGAAAACGACTTGGGAAGTCTTAGTCCATTGAGAGTGGAAAGATTAGACCTATGGTAACCTGCGCAGGCACGTGAAACCACGTGACTTACGTGTAAGGCTCTTTTTAGTCATCAAAATGCCATATTACGGCGTTTAGAGGCCTGTGCGCGTAGTTCACTGTGTCTTAAAGACATGGCGCAATGGAAAACGATTTGGGATGTCGTAGTCTATAGAGAGTGGCAAGGTTAGACCAATGGTAACCTGCGCAGGCACGTGAAACCACGTGATTTACGTGTAAGGCCTTTATTAGGTGTCAAAAGGCCATATTACAGTCTTTACAGGCCTGTGCGGGTAGTTGACTGTGTTTTAAAGACTTGGCGCAATGGAAAAAGACTTGGGACGTCGTAGTCTAATGAGAGTTGAAGGACTAGACCAATGGTAACCTACGCAGGCACGTGGAATTACGTGATTTATGTGTAAGGCCTTTATTAGGCAGCAAAAGGCCATATTACAGCGTTTAGAGGCCTGTAAGCGTAGTTGACTGTGTTTTAAAGACATGACGCAATGGAAAACAATTTGGGACGTCGTAGTCTATAGAGAGTGGAAAGATTAGACCAATGGTAACCTGCGCAGGCACGTGAAACCACGTGATTTACGTGTAAGGCTCTTTTTAGGCATCAAAATGCCATTTTACAATCTTTAGAGGTCTGTAAGCGTAGTTGACGCTGTTATAAAGCCATGGCGCAATGGAAAACGACTTAGGAAGTCTTAGTCCATTGAGAGTGGAAGGATTAAACCATTGTTAAACAGCGTAGGCATGTGGAACCACGTGCTTTACGTGTAAGGCCTTTATTAGGCATCAAAAGGCCACATTACAGTGTTTAGAGCCCTGTAAGCGTAGTTGACTATGTTTTAAAGACATGACGCAGTGGAAAACAACTTGAGACGTCGTAGTGCATTGACAGTGAAAGGATTAGACCAATGGTAACCTGCGCAGGCACGTGAAACCACGTGATTTGCGTGTAAGGCTCTTTTTGAGCATCAAAATGCCATATTACGGCATTTAGAGGCCTGTGCGCGTAGTTTATTGTGTTTTAAAGACATGGCGCAATGGATAACGATTTGGGACGTCGTAGTCTATAGAGAGTGGCAAGGTTAGACCAATGGTAACCTGCGCAGGCACGTGAAACCACGTGATTTACGTGTAAGGCCTTTATCAGGTGTCAAAAGGCCATATTACAGTCTTTAGAGGCCTGTGCGCGTAGTTCACTGTGTTTTAAAGACATGGCGCAATGGAAAACGATTTGGGACGTCATAGTCTATAGAGAGTGGCAAGGTTAGGCCAATGGTAACCTGCGCAGGCACGTGAAACCACGTGATTTACGTGTAAGGCCTTTATTAGGTGTCAAAAGGCATATTACGGTCTTCAGAGGCCTGTAAGAGTAGTTGACGGTGTTATTAAGCCTAGGCGCAATGGAAAACGACTTGGGAAGTCGTAGTCCATTGAGAGTGGAGGGATTAGACGAATGGTAAACAGCGCAGGCACGTGGAACCACTTGCTTTACGTGTAAGGATTTTATTAGACATCAAAAAGCCATATTACAGTGTTTAGAGGCCTGTGCGCGTAGTTGACTGTGTTTTAAAGACATGACGCAGTGGAAAACGATTTGGGACGTCGTAGTGCGTTGAGAGTGTAAGGATTAGACCAATGGTAACATGCGCAGGCACGTGAAACCACGTGATTTACGTGTAAGGCTTTTATTAAGTGTCAAAAGGCATATTACTGCCTTCAGAGGCCTGTAAGAGTAGTTGACGGTGTTATTAAACCTAGGCGCAATGGAAAACGACTTGGGAAGTCGTAGTCCATTGAGAGTGGAGGGATTAGACGAATGGTAAACAGCGCAGGCACGTGGAACCACGTGCTTTACGTGTAAGGATTTTATTAGACATCAAAAAGCCATATTACAGTGTTTAGAGGCCTGTGCGCGTAGTTGACTGTGTTTTAAAGACATGACGCAGTGGAAAACAATTTGGGACTTCGTAGTGCGTTGAGAGTGTAAGGATTAGACCAATGGTAACATGCACAGGCACGTGAAACCACGTGATTTACGTGTAAGGCTTTTATTAAGTGTCAAAAGGCATATTACTGCCTTCAAAGACCTGTAAGAGTAGTTGACGGTGTTATTAAGCCTAGGCGCAATGGAAAACGACTTGGGAAGTCGTAGTCCATTGAGAGTGGAGGGATTAGACGAATGGTAAACAGCGCAGGCACGTGGAACCACGTGCTTTAAGTGAAAGGCCCTTACTAGCTGTCAAAAGGCCATTTTACGGTCTTTAGAGGTCTGTAAGCGTAGTTGACGGTGTTATAAAGCCATGGCGCAATGGAGAACGACTTGGGAAGTCTTAGTCCATTGAGAGTGGAAAGATTAGACCATTGTTAAACAGCGCAGGCATGTGGAACCACGTGCTTTACGTGTAAGGCCTTTATTAGGCATCAAAAGGCCATATTACAGTGTCTAGAGGCCTGTAAGCGTAGTTGACTGTGTTTTAAAGACATGACGCAGTGGAAAACAACTTGGGACGTCGTAGTCCATTGACAGTGAAAGGATTAGACCAATGGTAACCTGCGCAGGCACGTGAAACCACGTGATTTGCGTGTAAGGCTTTTATTAAGTGTCAAAAGGCATATTACTGCCTTCAGAGGCCTGTAAGAGTAGTTGACGGTGTTATTAAGCCTAGGCGCAATGGAAAACGACTTGGGAAGTCGTAGTCCATTGAGAGTGGAGGGATTAAACGAATGGTAAACAGCGCAGGCATGTGGAACCACGTGCTTTACGTGTAAGGATTTTATTAGACATCGAAAAGCCATATTACAGTGTTTAGAGGCCTGTGCGCGTAGTTGACTGTGTTTTAAAGCCATGGCGCAATGGAAAACGACTTGGGAAGTCTTAGTCCAATGAGAGTGGAAAGATTGGACCAATATTAACCTGCGCAGGCACGTGAAACCACGTGATTTACGTGTAAGGCTTTTATTAAGTGTCAAAAGGCATATTACTGCCTTCAGAGGCCTGTAAGAGTAGTTGCCGGTGTTATTAAGCCTAGGCGCAATGGAAAACGACTTGGGAAGTCGTAGTCCATTGAGAGTGGAGGGATTAGACGAATGGTAAACAGCGCAGGCACGTGGAACCACGTGCTTTACGTGTAAGGATTTTATTAGACATCAAAAAGCCATATTACAGTGTTTAGAGGCCTGTGCGCGTAGTTGACTGTGTTTTAAAGACATGAGGCAGTGGAAAACAATTTGGGACTTCGTAGTGCGTTGAGAGTGTAAGGATTAGACCAATGGTAACATGCACAGGCACGTGAAACCACGTGATTTACGTGTAAGGCTTTTATTAAGTGTCAAAAGGCATATTACTGCCTTCAGAGGCCTGTAAGAGTAGTTGACGGTGTTATTAAGCCTAGGCGCAATGGAAAACGACTTGGGAAGTCGTAGTCCATTGAGAGTGGAGGGATTAGACGAATGGTAAACAGCGCAGGCACGTGGAACCACGTGCTTTAAGTGAAAGGCCCTTACTAGCTGTCAAAAGGCCATTTTACGGTCTTTAGAGGTCTGTAAGCGTAGCTGACGGTGTTATAAAGCCATGGCGCAATGGAGAACGACTTGGGAAGTCTTAGTCCATTGAGAGTGGAAGGATTAGACCATTGTTAAATAGCGCAGGCATGTGGAACCACGTGCTTTACGTGTAAGGCCTTTATTAGGCATCAAAAGGCCATATTACAGTGTTTAGAGGCCTGTAAGCGTAGTTGACTGTGTTTTAAAGACATGACGCAGTGGAAAACAACTTGGGACGTCGTAGTCCATTGACAGTGAAAGGATTAGACCAATGGTAACCTGCGAAGGCACGTGGAACCACGTGAAGGCTTTTATTAAGCATCAAAAGGCCATATTACAGTCTTTACAGGCCTGTGCGGGTAGTTGACTGTGTTTTAAAGACTTGGCGCAATGGAAAAAGACTTGGTACGTCGTAGTCTAATGAGAGTTGAAGGACTAGACCAATGATAACCTGCACAGGCACGTGGAACTACGTGATTTATGTGTAAGGCCTTTATTAGGCAGCAAAAGGCCATATTACAGCGTTTAGAGGCCTGTAAGCGTAGTTGACTGTGTTTTAAAGACATGACGCAATGGAAAACAACTTAGGACGTCGTAGTCTATAGAGAGTGGAAAGATTAGACCAATGGTAACCTGCGCAGGCACGTGAAACCACGTGATATACGTGTAAGGCCTTTATTAGGTGTCAAAAGGCATATTACGGCCTTCAGAGGCCTGTAAGAGTAGTTGACGGTGTTATAAAGCCATGGCGCAATGGAAAACGACTTGGGAAGTCTTAGTCTATTGAGAGTGGAAGGATTAGACCATTGTTAAACAGCGCAGGCATGTGGAACCACGTGCTTTACGTGTAAGGCCTTTATTAGGCATCAAAAGGCCATATTACAGTGTTTAGAGGCCTGTAAGCGTAGTTGACTGTGTTTTAAAGACATGACGCAGTGGAAAACAACTTGGGACGTCGTAGTCCATTGACAGTGAAAGGATTAGACCAATGGTAACCTGCGCAGGCACGTGAAACCACGTGATTTACGTGTAAGGCTCTTTTTAGGCATCAAAATGCCATATTACGGCGTTTAGAGGCCTTTGCGCGTAGTTCATTGCGTTTTAAAGACATGGCGCAATGGATAACGATTTGGGACGTCGTAGTCTATAGAGAGTGGCAAGGTTAGACCAATGGTAACCTGCGCAGGCGCGTGAAACCACGTGATTTACGTGTAAGGCTTTTATTAAGTGTCAAAAGGCATATTACGGCCTTCAGAGGCCTGTAAGAGTAGTTGACGGTGTTATTAAGCCTAGGCGCAATGGAAAACGACTTGGTACGTCGTAGTCTGTTGATGGTGGAAGGATTAGACCAATGGTAACCAGCGCAAGCACGTGGAACCACGTGATTTATGTGTAAGGCCTTTATTAGGCAGCAAAAGGCCATATTACAGCGTTTAGAGGCCTGTAAGCGTAGTTGACTGTGTTTTAAAGACATGACGCAATGGAACACGATTTGGGACGTCGTAGTCTATAGAGAGTGGAAAGATTAGACCAATGGTAACCTGCGCAGGCACGTGAAACCACGTGATTTACGTGTAAGGCCTTTATTAGACATCAAAAAGCCATATTACAGTGTTTAGAGGCCTGTGCGCGTAGTTGACTGTGTTTTAAAGACATGACGCAGTGGAAAACGATTTGGGACTTCGTAGTGCGTTGAGAGTGTAAGGATTAGACCAATGGTAACATGCACAGGCACGTGAAACCACGTGATTTACGTGTAAGGCTTTTATTAAGTGTCAAAAGGCATATTACGGCCTTCAGAGGCCTGTAAGAGTAGTTGACGGTGTTATTAAGGCTAGGCGCAATGGAAAACGACTTGGTACGTCTTAGTCTATTGATGGTGGAAGGATTAGACCAATGGTAACATGCACAGGCACGTGAAACCACGTGATTTACGTGTAAGGCTTTTATTAAGTGTCAAAAGGCATACTACGGCCTTCAGAGGCCTGTAAGAGTAGTTGACAGTGTTATTAAGGCTAGGCGCAATGGAAAACGACTTGGTACGTCGTAGTCTATTGATGGTGGAAGGATTAGACCAATGGTAACCAGCGCAAGCACGTGGAACCACGTGATTTAAGTGAAAGGCCCTTACTAGCTGTCAATGGCCATTTTACGGTCTTTAGAGGTCTGTAAGAGTAGTTGACGGTGTTATAAAGCCATGGCGCAATGGAAAACGACTTGGGAAGTCGTAGTCCATTGAGAGTGGAGGGATTAGACAAATGGTAAACAGCGCAGGCACGTGGAACCACGTGCTTTACGTGTAAGGATTTTATTAGACATCAAAAAGCCATATTACAGTGTTTAGAGGCCTGTGCGCGTAGTTGACTGTGTTTTAAAGACATGACGCAGTGGAAAACAATTTGGGACTTCGTAGTCCATTGACAGTGAAAGGATTAGAGGAATGGTAAACAGCGCAGGCACGTGGAACCACGTGCTTTACGTGTAAGGCCTTTATTAGACATCAAAAAGCCATATTACAGTGTTTAGAGGCCTGTGCGCGTAGTTGACTGTGTTTTAAAGACATGACGCAGTGGAAAACGATTTGGGACTTCGTAGTGCGTTGAGAGTGTAAGGATTAGACCAATGGTAACATGCGCAGGCACGTGAAACCACGTGATTTACGTGTAAGGCTTTTTTTAGGCATCAAAATGCCATTTTACGGTCTTTAATGGTCTGTAAGCGTAGTTGACGGTGTTATAAAGCCATGGCGCAATGGAAAACGACTTGGGAAGTCTTAGTCTATTGAAAGTGGAAGGATTAGACCATTGTTAAACAGCGCAGGCATGTGGAACCACGTGCTTTACGTGTAAGGCCTTTATTTGGTGTCAAAAGGCCATATTACAGTCTTTAGAGGCCTGTGCGCGTAGTTCACTGTGTTTTATAGACATGGCGCAATGGAAAATGACTTGGTAAGTCGTAGTTTATTGATGGTGGAAGGATTAGACCAATGGTAACCAGCGCAAGCACGTGGAACCACGTGATTTAATTTAAAGGCCCTTACTAGCTGTCAAAAGGCCATTTTACGGTCTTTAGAGGTCTGTAAGCGTAGTTGACGGTGTTATAAAGCCATGGCGCAATGGAAAACGACTTGGGAAGTCTTAGTCCATTGAGAGTGGAAAGATTAGACCAATGGTAACCTGCGCAGGCACGTGAAACCACGTGATTTACGTGTAAGGCTCTTTTTAGTCATCACAATGCCATATCACGGCGTTTAGAGGCCTGTGCGCATAGTTCACTGTGTTTTAAAGACATGGTGCAATGGAAAACGATTTGGGACGTCGTAGTCTATAGAGAGTGGCAAGGTTAGACCAATGGTAACCTGCGCAGGCACGTGAATCCACGTGATTTAAGTGAAAGGCCCTTACTAGCTGTCAAAAGGCCATTTTACGGTCTTTAGGGGTCTGTAAGCGTAGTCGACGGTGTTATAAAGCCATGGCGCAAGGGAAAACGACTTGGGACGTCGTAGTCTAATGAGAGTTGAAGGACTAGACCAATGGTAACCTACGCAGGCACGTGGAATTACGTGATTTATGTGTAAGGCCTTTATTAGGCATCAAAATGCCATTTTACAGCGTTTAGAGGCCTGTAAGCGTAGTTGACGGTGTTATAAAGCCATGGCGCAATGGAAAACGACTTGGGAAGTCGTAGTCCATTGAGAGTGGAGGGATTAGACGATTGGTAAACAGCGCAGGCACGTGGAACCACGTGCTTTACGTGTAAGGATTTTATTAGACATCAAAAAGCCATATTACAGTGTTTAGAGGCCTGTGCGCGTAGTTGACTGTGTTTTAAAGACATGACGCAGTGGAAAACGATTTGGGACGTCGTAGTCCATTGACAGTGAAAGGATTAGACCAATGGTAACATGCGCAGGCACGTGAAACCACGTGATTTACGTGTAAGGCTTTTATAAAGTGTCAAAAGGCATATTACTGCCTTCAGAGGCCTGTAAGCGTAGCTGACGGTGTTATAAAGCCATGGCGCAATGGAGAACGACTTGGGAAGTCTTAGTCCATTGAGAGTGGAAGGATTAGACCATTGTTAAATAGCGCAGGCATGTGGAACCACGTGCTTTACGTGTAAGGCCTTTATTAGGCATCAAAAGGCCATATTACAGTGTTTAGAGGCCTGTAAGCGTAGTTGACTGTGTTTTAAAGACATGACGCAGTGGAAAACAACTTGGGACGTCGTAGTCCATTGACAGTGAAAGGATTAGACCAATGGTAACCTGCGAAGGCACGTGGAACCACGTGAAGGCTTTTATTAAGCATCAAAAGGCCATATTACAGTCTTTACAGGCCTGTGCGCGTAGTTGACTGTGTTTTAAAGACTTGGCGCAATGGAAAAAGACTTGGTACGTCGTAGTCTAATGAGAGTTGAAGGACTAGACCAATGATAACCTGCACAGGCACGTGGAACTACGTGATTTATGTGTAAGGCCTTTATTAGGCAGCAAAAGGCCATTATACAGCGTTTAGAGGCCTGTAAGCGTAGTTGACTGTGTTTTAAAGACATGACGCAATGGAAAACAACTTAGGACGTCGTAGTCTATAGAGAGTGGAAAGATTAGACCAATGGTAACCTGCGCAGGCACGTGAAACCACGTGATATACGTGTAAGGCCTTTATTAGGTGTCAAAAGGCATATTACGGCCTTCAGAGGCCTGTAAGAGTAGTTGACGGTGTTATTAAGCCTAGGCGCAATGGAAAACTACTTGGTACGTCGTAGTCCATTGAGAGTGGAAGGATTAGACCAATGGTAGCCAGCGCAAACACGTGGAACCACGTGATTTATGTGTAAGGCCTTTATTAGGCAGCAAAAGGCCATATTACAGAGTTTAGAGGCCTGTAAGCGTAGTTGACTGTGTTTTAAAGACATGACGCAATGGAAAACGATTTGGGACGTCGTAGTCTATAGAGAGTGGAAAGATTAGACCAATGGTAACCTGCGCAGGCACGTGAAACCACGTAATTTACGTGTAAGGCTCCTTTTAGGCATCAAAATGCCATTTTACGGTCTTTAGAGGTCTGTAAGCGTAGTTGACGGTGTTATAAAGCCATGGCGCAATGGAAAACGACTTGGGAAGTCTTAGTCTATTGAGAGTGGAAGGATTAGACCATTGTTAAACAGCGCAGGCATGTGGAACCACGTGCTTTACGTGTAAGGCCTTTATTAGGCATCAAAAGGCCATATTACAGTGTTTAGAGGCCTGTAAGCGTAGTTGACTGTGTTTTAAAGACATGACGCAGTGGAAAACAACTTGGGACGTCGTAGTCCATTGACAGTGAAAGGATTAGACCAATGGTAACCTGCGCAGGCACGTGAAACCACGTGATTTACGTGTAAGGCTCTTTTTAGGCATCAAAATGCCATATTACGGCGTTTAGAGGCCTTTGCGCGTAGTTCATTGCGTTTTAAAGACATGGCGCAATGGATAACGATTTGGGACGTCGTAGTCTATAGAGAGTGGCAAGGTTAGACCAATGGTAACCTGCGCAGGCGCGTGAAACCACGTGATTTACGTGTAAGGCTTTTATTAAGTGTCAAAAGGCATATTACGGCCTTCAGAGGCCTGTAAGAGTAGTTGACGGTGTTATTAAGCCTAGGCGCAATGGAAAACGACTTGGTACGTCGTAGTCTGTTGATGGTGGAAGGATTAGACCAATGGTAACCAGCGCAAGCACGTGGAACCACGTGATTTATGTGTAAGGCCTTTATTAGGCAGCAAAAGGCCATATTACAGCGTTTAGAGGCCTGTAAGCGTAGTTGACTGTGTTTTAAAGACATGACGCAATGGAAAACGATTTGGGACGTCGTAGTCTATAGAGAGTGGAAAGATTAGACCAATGGTAACCTGCGCAGGCACGTGAAACCACGTGATTTACGTGTAAGGCCTTTATTAGACATCAAAAAGCCATATTACAGTGTTTAGAGGCTTGTGCGCGTAGTTGACTGTGTTTTAAAGACATGACGCAGTGGAAAACGATTTGGGACTTCGTAGTGCGTTGAGAGTGTAAGGATTAGACCAATGGTAACATGCACAGGCACGTGAAACCACGTGATTTACGTGTAAGGCTTTTATTAAGTGTCAAAAGGCATATTACGGCCTTCAGAGGCCTGTAAGAGTAGTTGACGGTGTTATTAAGGCTAGGCGCAATGGAAAACGACTTGGTACGTCTTAGTCTATTGATGGTGGAAGGATTAGACCAATGGTAACCAGCGCAAGCACGTGGAACCACGTGATTTAAGTGAAAGGCCCTTACTAGCTGTCAATGGCCATTTTACGGTCTTTAGAGGTCTGTAAGAGTAGTTGACGGTGTTATAACGCCATGGCGCAATGGAAAACGACTTGGGAAGTCTTAGTCCATTGAGAGTGGAAGGATTAGACCATTGTTAAACAGTGCAGGCATGTGGAACCACGTGCTTTACGTGAAAGGCCATTATTAGACATCAAAAGGCCATATTACAGTGTTTAGAGGCCTGTAAGCGTAGTTGACTGTGTTTTAAAGACATGACGCAGTGGAAAACAACTTGGGACGTCGTAGTCCATTGACAGTGAAAGGATTAGACCAATGGTAACCTGCGAAGGCACGTGGAACCACGTGATTTACGTACAAGGCTTTTATTAAGCATCAAAAGGCCATATTACAGTCTTTACAGGCCTGTGCGCGTAGTTGACTGTGTTTTAAAGACTTGGCGCAATGGAAAAAGACTTGGGACGTCGTAGTCTAATGAGAGTTGAAGGACTAGATCAATGGTAACCTGCGCAGGCACGTGGAACTACGTGATTTATGTGTAAGGCCTTTATTAGGCAGCAAAAGGCCATATTACAGCGTTTAGAGGCCTGTAAGCGTAGTTGACTGTGTTTTAAAGACATGACGCAATGGAAAACAACTTGGGACGTCGTAGTCTATAGAGAGTGGAAAGATTAGACCAATGGTAACCTGCGCAGGCACGTGAAACCATGTGATTTACGTGTAAGGCTCCTTTTAGGCATCAAAATGCCATTTTACGGTCTTTAGAGGTCTGTAAGCGTAGTTGACGGTGTTATGAAGCCATGGCGCAATGGAAAACGACTTGGGAAGTCTTAGTCTATTGAGAGTGGAAGGATTAGACCATTGTTAAACAGCGCAGGCATGTGGAACCACGTGCTTTACGTGTAAGGCCTTTATTAGGCATCAAAAGGCCATATTACAGTGTTTAGAGGCCTGTAAGCGTAGTTGACTGTGTTTTAAAGACATGACGCAGTGGAAAACAACTTGGGACGTCGTAGTCCATTGACAGTGAAAGGATTAGACCAATGGTAACCTGCGCAGGCACGTGAAACCACGTGATTTACGTGTAAGGCTCTTTTTAGGCATCAAAATGCCATATTACGGCGTTTAGAGGCCTTTGCGCGTAGTTCATTGCGTTTTAAAGACATGGCGCAATGGATAACGATTTGGGACGTCGTAGTCTATAGAGAGTGGCAAGGTTAGACCAATGGTAAGCTGCGCAGGCGCGTGAAACCACGTGATTTACGTGTAAGGCTTTTATTAAGTGTCAAAAGGCATATTACGGCCTTCAGAGGCCTGTAAGAGTAGTTGACGGTGTTATAAAGCCATGGCGCAATGGAAAACGACTTGGGAAGTCGTAGTCCATTGAGAGTGGAGGGATTAGACGAATGGTAAACAGCGCAGGCACGTGGAACCACGTGCTTTACGTGTAAGGATTTTATTAGACATCAAAAAGCCATATTACAGTGTTTAGAGGCCTGTGCGCGTAGTTGACTGTGTTTTAAAGACATGACGCAGTGGAAAACGATTTGGGACTTCGTAGTGCGTTGAGAGTGTAAGGATTAGACCATTGTTAAACAGCGCAGGCATGTGGAACCACGTGCTTTACGTGTAAGGCTTTTTTTAGGCATCAAAATGCCATTTTACGGTCTTTAGAGGTCTGTAAGCGTAGTTGACGGTGTTATAAAGCCATGGCGCAATGGAAAACGACTTGGGAAGTCTTAGTCCATTGAGAGTGGAAAGATTAGACCAATGGTAACCTGCGCAGGCACGTGAAACCACGTGATTTACGTGTAAGGCTCTTTTTAGTCATCAAAATGCCATATCACGGCGTTTAGAGGCCTGTGCGCATAGTTCACTGTGTTTTAAAGACATGGCGCAATGGAAAACGATTTGGGACGTCGTAGTCTATAGAGAGTGGCAAGGTTAGACCAATGGTAACCTGCGCAGGCACGTGAATCCACGTGATTTAAGTGAAAGGCCCTTACTAGCTGTCAAAAGGCCATTTTACGGTCTTTAGAGGTCTGTAAGCGTAGTTGACGGTGTTATAAAGCCATGGCGCAATGGAAAACGACTTGGGACGTCGTAGTCTAATGAGAGTTGAAGGACTAGACCAATGGTAACCTACGCAGGCACGTGGAATTACGTGATTTATGTGTAAGGCCTTTATTAGGCATCAAAATGCCATTTTACAGCGTTTAGAGGCCTGTAAGCGTAGTTGACGGTGTTATAAAGCCATGGCGCAATGGAAAACGACTTGGGAAGTCGTAGTCCATTGAGAGTGGAGGGATTAGACGATTGGTAAACAGCGCAGGCACGTGGAACCACGTGCTTTACGTGTAAGGATTTTATTAGACATCAAAAAGCCATATTACAGTGTTTAGAGGCCTGTGCGCGTAGTTGACTGTGTTTTAAAGACATGACGCAGTGGAAAACGATTTGGGACGTCGTAGTCCATTGACAGTGAAAGGATTAGACCAATGGTAACATGCGCAGGCACGTGAAACCACGTGATTTACGTGTAAGGCTTTTATTAAGTGTCAAAAGGCATATTACTGCCTTCAGAGGCCTGTAAGAGTAGTTGACGGTGTTATTAAGCCTAGGCGCAATGGAAAACGACTTGGGAAGTCGTAGTCCATTGAGAGTGGAGGGATTAGACGAATGGTAAACAGCGCAGGCACATGGAACCACGTGCTTTACGTGTAAGGATTTTATTAGACATCAAAAAGCCATATTACAGTGTTTAGAGGCCTGTGCGCGTAGTTGACTGTGTTTTAAAGACATGACGCAGTGGAAAACAATTTGGGACTTCGTAGTGCGTTGAGAGTGTAAGGATTAGACCAATGGTAACATGCGCAGGCACGTGAAACCACGTGATTTACGTGTAAGGCTTTTATAAAGTGTCAAAAGGCATATTACTGCCTTCAGAGGCCTGTAAGAGTAGTTGACGGTGTTATTAAGCCTAGGCGCAATGGAAAACGACTTGGGAAGTCGTAGTCCATTGAGAGTGAAGGGATTAGACGAATGGTAAACAGCGCAGGCACGTGGAACCACGTGCTTTAAGTGAAAGGCCCTTACTAGCTGTCAAAAGGCCATTTTACGGTCTTTAGAGGTCTGTAAGCGTAGTTGACTGTGTTTTAAAGACATGACGCAGTGGAAAACAATTTGGGACTTCGTAGTGCGTTGAGAGTGTAAGGATTAGACCAATGGTAACATGCGCAGGCACGTGAAACCACGTGATTTACGTGTAAGGCCTTTATTAGGCATCAAAATGCCATTTTACGGTCTTTAGAGGTCTGTAAGCGTAGTTGACGGTGTTATAAAGCCATGGCGCAATGGAAAACGACTTAGGAAGTCTTAGTCCATTGAGAGTGGAAGGATTAGACCATTGTTAAACAGCGCAGGCACGTGGAACCACGTGCTTTAAGTGTAAGGCCTTTATTAGGCATCAAAAGGCCACATTACAGTGTTTAGAGCCCTGTAAGCGTAGTTGACTATGTTTTAAAGACATGACGCAGTGGAAAACAACTTGAGACGTCGTAGTGCATTGACAGTGAAAGGATTAGACCAATGGTAACCTGCGCAGGCACGTGAAACCACGTGATTTGCGTGTAAGGCTCTTTTTGAGCATCAAAATGCCATATTACGGCATTTAGAGGCCTGTGCGCGTAGTTTATTGTGTTTTAAAGACATGGCGCAATGGATAACGATTTGGGACGTCGTAGTCTATAGAGAGTGGCAAGGTTAGACCAATGGTAACCTGCGCAGGCACGTGAAACCACGTGATTTACGTGTAAGGCCTTTATCAGGTGTCAAAAGGCCATATTACAGTCTTTAGAGGCCTGTGCGCGTAGTTCACTGTGTTTTAAAGACATGGCGCAATGGAAAACGATTTGGGACGTCATAGTCTATAGAGAGTGGCAAGGTTAGGCCAATGGTAACCTGCGCAGGCACGTGAAACCACGTGATTTACGTGTAAGGCCTTTATTAGGTGTCAAAAGGCATATTACGGTCTTCAGAGGCCTGTAAGAGTAGTTGACGGTGTTATTAAGCCTAGGCGCAATGGAAAACGACTTGGGAAGTCGTAGTCCATTGAGAGTGGAGGGATTAGACGAATGGTAAACAGCGCAGGCACGTGGAACCACTTGCTTTACGTGTAAGGATTTTATTAGACATCAAAAAGCCATATTACAGTGTTTAGAGGCCTGTGCGCGTAGTTGACTGTGTTTTAAAGACATGACGCAGTGGAAAACGATTTGGGACGTCGTAGTGCGTTGAGAGTGTAAGGATTAGACCAATGGTAACATGCGCAGGCACGTGAAACCACGTGATTTACGTGTAAGGCTTTTATTAAGTGTCAAAAGGCATATTACTGCCTTCAGAGGCCTGTAAGAGTAGTTGACGGTGTTATTAAACCTAGGCGCAATGGAAAACGACTTGGGAAGTCGTAGTCCATTGAGAGTGGAGGGATTAGACGAATGGTAAACAGCGCAGGCACGTGGAACCACGTGCTTTACGTGTAAGGATTTTATTAGACATCAAAAAGCCATATTACAGTGTTTAGAGGCCTGTGCGCGTAGTTGACTGTGTTTTAAAGACATGACGCAGTGGAAAACAATTTGGGACTTCGTAGTGCGTTGAGAGTGTAAGGATTAGACCAATGGTAACATGCACAGGCACGTGAAACCACGTGATTTACGTGTAAGGCTTTTATTAAGTGTCAAAAGGCATATTACTGCCTTCAAAGACCTGTAAGAGTAGTTGACGGTGTTATTAAGCCTAGGCGCAATGGAAAACGACTTGGGAAGTCGTAGTCCATTGAGAGTGGAGGGATTAGACGAATGGTAAACAGCGCAGGCACGTGGAACCACGTGCTTTAAGTGAAAGGCCCTTACTAGCTGTCAAAAGGCCATTTTACGGTCTTTAGAGGTCTGTAAGCGTAGTTGACGGTGTTATAAAGCCATGGCGCAATGGAGAACGACTTGGGAAGTCTTAGTCCATTGAGAGTGGAAAGATTAGACCATTGTTAAACAGCGCAGGCATGTAGAACCACGTGCTTTACGTGTAAGGCCTTTATTAGGCATCAAAAGGCCATATTACAGTGTCTAGAGGCCTGTAAGCGTAGTTGACTGTGTTTTAAAGACATGACGCAGTGGAAAACAACTTGGGACGTCGTAGTCCATTGACAGTGAAAGGATTAGACCAATGGTAACCTGCGCAGGCACGTGAAACCACGTGATTTACGTGTAAGGCTTTTATTAAGTGTCAAAAGGCATATTACTGCCTTCAGAGGCCTGTAAGAGTAGTTGACGGTGTTATTAAGCCTAGGCGCAATGGAAAACGACTTGGGAAGTCGTAGTCCATTGAGAGTGGAGGGATTAAACGAATGGTAAACAGCGCAGGCATGTGGAACCACGTGCTTTACGTGTAAGGATTTTATTAGACATCGAAAAGCCATATTACAGTGTTTAGAGGCCTGTGCGCGTAGTTGACTGTGTTTTAAAGCCATGGCGCAATGGAAAACGACTTGGGAAGTCTTAGTCCAATGAGAGTGGAAAGATTGGACCAATATTAACCTGCGCAGGCACGTGAAACCACGTGATTTACGTGTAAGGCTTTTATTAAGTGTCAAAAGGCATATTACTGCCTTCAGAGGCCTGTAAGAGTAGTTGCCGGTGTTATTAAGCCTAGGCGCAATGGAAAACGACTTGGGAAGTCGTAGTCCATTGAGAGTGGAGGGATTAGACGAATGGTAAACAGCGCAGGCACGTGGAACCACGTGCTTTACGTGTAAGGATTTTATTAGACATCAAAAAGCCATATTACAGTGTTTAGAGGCCTGTGCGCGTAGTTGACTGTGTTTTAAAGACATGAGGCAGTGGAAAACAATTTGGGACTTCGTAGTGCGTTGAGAGTGTAAGGATTAGACCAATGGTAACATGCACAGGCACGTGAAACCACGTGATTTACGTGTAAGGCTTTTATTAAGTGTCAAAAGGCATATTACTGCCTTCAGAGGCCTGTAAGAGTAGTTGACGGTGTTATTAAGCCTAGGCGCAATGGAAAACGACTTGGGAAGTCGTAGTCCATTGAGAGTGGAGGGATTAGACGAATGGTAAACAGCGCAGGCACGTGGAACCACGTGCTTTAAGTGAAAGGCCCTTACTAGCTGTCAAAAGGCCATTTTACGGTCTTTAGAGGTCTGTAAGCGTAGCTGACGGTGTTATAAAGCCATGGCGCAATGGAGAACGACTTGGGAAGTCTTAGTCCATTGAGAGTGGAAGGATTAGACCATTGTTAAATAGCGCAGGCATGTGGAACCACGTGCTTTACGTGTAAGGCCTTTATTAGGCATCAAAAGGCCATATTACAGTGTTTAGAGGCCTGTAAGCGTAGTTGACTGTGTTTTAAAGACATGACGCAGTGGAAAACAACTTGGGACGTCGTAGTCCATTGACAGTGAAAGGATTAGACCAATGGTAACCTGCGAAGGCACGTGGAACCACGTGAAGGCTTTTATTAAGCATCAAAAGGCCATATTACAGTCTTTACAGGCCTGTGCGGGTAGTTGACTGTGTTTTAAAGACTTGGCGCAATGGAAAAAGACTTGGTACGTCGTAGTCTAATGAGAGTTGAAGGACTAGACCAATGATAACCTGCACAGGCACGTGGAACTACGTGATTTATGTGTAAGGCCTTTATTAGGCAGCAAAAGGCCATATTACAGCGTTTAGAGGCCTGTAAGCGTAGTTGACTGTGTTTTAAAGACATGACGCAATGGAAAACAACTTAGGACGTCGTAGTCTATAGAGAGTGGAAAGATTAGACCAATGGTAACCTGCGCAGGCACGTGAAACCACGTGATATACGTGTAAGGCCTTTATTAGGTGTCAAAAGGCATATTACGGCCTTCAGAGGCCTGTAAGAGTAGTTGACGGTGTTATAAAGCCATGGCGCAATGGAAAACGACTTGGGAAGTCTTAGTCTATTGAGAGTGGAAGGATTAGACCATTGTTAAACAGCGCAGGCATGTGGAACCACGTGCTTTACGTGTAAGGCCTTTATTAGGCATCAAAAGGCCATATTACAGTGTTTAGAGGCCTGTAAGCGTAGTTGACTGTGTTTTAAAGACATGACGCAGTGGAAAACAACTTGGGACGTCGTAGTCCATTGACAGTGAAAGGATTAGACCAATGGTAACCTGCGCAGGCACGTGAAACCACGTGATTTACGTGTAAGGCTCTTTTTAGGCATCAAAATGCCATATTACGGCGTTTAGAGGCCTTTGCGCGTAGTTCATTGCGTTTTAAAGACATGGCGCAATGGATAACGATTTGGGACGTCGTAGTCTATAGAGAGTGGCAAGGTTAGACCAATGGTAACCTGCGCAGGCGCGTGAAACCACGTGATTTACGTGTAAGGCTTTTATTAAGTGTCAAAAGGCATATTACGGCCTTCAGAGGCCTGTAAGAGTAGTTGACGGTGTTATTAAGCCTAGGCGCAATGGAAAACGACTTGGTACGTCGTAGTCTGTTGATGGTGGAAGGATTAGACCAATGGTAACCAGCGCAAGCACGTGGAACCACGTGATTTATGTGTAAGGCCTTTATTAGGCAGCAAAAGGCCATATTACAGCGTTTAGAGGCCTGTAAGCGTAGTTGACTGTGTTTTAAAGACATGACGCAATGGAACACGATTTGGGACGTCGTAGTCTATAGAGAGTGGAAAGATTAGACCAATGGTAACCTGCGCAGGCACGTGAAACCACGTGATTTACGTGTAAGGCCTTTATTAGACATCAAAAAGCCATATTACAGTGTTTAGAGGCCTGTGCGCGTAGTTGACTGTGTTTTAAAGACATGACGCAGTGGAAAACGATTTGGGACTTCGTAGTGCGTTGAGAGTGTAAGGATTAGACCAATGGTAACATGCACAGGCACGTGAAACCACGTGATTTACGTGTAAGGCTTTTATTAAGTGTCAAAAGGCATATTACGGCCTTCAGAGGCCTGTAAGAGTAGTTGACGGTGTTATTAAGGCTAGGCGCAATGGAAAACGACTTGGTACGTCTTAGTCTATTGATGGTGGAAGGATTAGACCAATGGTAACATGCACAGGCACGTGAAACCACGTGATTTACGTGTAAGGCTTTTATTAAGTGTCAAAAGGCATACTACGGCCTTCAGAGGCCTGTAAGAGTAGTTGACAGTGTTATTAAGGCTAGGCGCAATGGAAAACGACTTGGTACGTCGTAGTCTATTGATGGTGGAAGGATTAGACCAATGGTAACCAGCGCAAGCACGTGGAACCACGTGATTTAAGTGAAAGGCCCTTACTAGCTGTCAATGGCCATTTTACGGTCTTTAGAGGTCTGTAAGAGTAGTTGACGGTGTTATAAAGCCATGGCGCAATGGAAAACGACTTGGGAAGTCGTAGTCCATTGAGAGTGGAGGGATTAGACAAATGGTAAACAGCGCAGGCACGTGGAACCACGTGCTTTACGTGTAAGGATTTTATTAGACATCAAAAAGCCATATTACAGTGTTTAGAGGCCTGTGCGCGTAGTTGACTGTGTTTTAAAGACATGACGCAGTGGAAAACAATTTGGGACTTCGTAGTCCATTGACAGTGAAAGGATTAGAGGAATGGTAAACAGCGCAGGCACGTGGAACCACGTGCTTTACGTGTAAGGCCTTTATTAGACATCAAAAAGCCATATTACAGTGTTTAGAGGCCTGTGCGCGTAGTTGACTGTGTTTTAAAGACATGACGCAGTGGAAAACGATTTGGGACTTCGTAGTGCGTTGAGAGTGTAAGGATTAGACCAATGGTAACATGCGCAGGCACGTGAAACCACGTGATTTACGTGTAAGGCTTTTTTTAGGCATCAAAATGCCATTTTACGGTCTTTAATGGTCTGTAAGCGTAGTTGACGGTGTTATAAAGCCATGGCGCAATGGAAAACGACTTGGGAAGTCTTAGTCTATTGAAAGTGGAAGGATTAGACCATTGTTAAACAGCGCAGGCATGTGGAACCACGTGCTTTACGTGTAAGGCCTTTATTTGGTGTCAAAAGGCCATATTACAGTCTTTAGAGGCCTGTGCGCGTAGTTCACTGTGTTTTATAGACATGGCGCAATGGAAAATGACTTGGTAAGTCGTAGTTTATTGATGGTGGAAGGATTAGACCAATGGTAACCAGCGCAAGCACGTGGAACCACGTGATTTAATTTAAAGGCCCTTACTAGCTGTCAAAAGGCCATTTTACGGTCTTTAGAGGTCTGTAAGCGTAGTTGACGGTGTTATAAAGCCATGGCGCAATGGAAAACGACTTGGGAAGTCTTAGTCCATTGAGAGTGGAAAGATTAGACCAATGGTAACCTGCGCAGGCACGTGAAACCACGTGATTTACGTGTAAGGCTCTTTTTAGTCATCACAATGCCATATCACGGCGTTTAGAGGCCTGTGCGCATAGTTCACTGTGTTTTAAAGACATGGTGCAATGGAAAACGATTTGGGACGTCGTAGTCTATAGAGAGTGGCAAGGTTAGACCAATGGTAACCTGCGCAGGCACGTGAATCCACGTGATTTAAGTGAAAGGCCCTTACTAGCTGTCAAAAGGCCATTTTACGGTCTTTAGGGGTCTGTAAGCGTAGTCGACGGTGTTATAAAGCCATGGCGCAAGGGAAAACGACTTGGGACGTCGTAGTCTAATGAGAGTTGAAGGACTAGACCAATGGTAACCTACGCAGGCACGTGGAATTACGTGATTTATGTGTAAGGCCTTTATTAGGCATCAAAATGCCATTTTACAGCGTTTAGAGGCCTGTAAGCGTAGTTGACGGTGTTATAAAGCCATGGCGCAATGGAAAACGACTTGGGAAGTCGTAGTCCATTGAGAGTGGAGGGATTAGACGATTGGTAAACAGCGCAGGCACGTGGAACCACGTGCTTTACGTGTAAGGATTTTATTAGACATCAAAAAGCCATATTACAGTGTTTAGAGGCCTGTGCGCGTAGTTGACTGTGTTTTAAAGACATGACGCAGTGGAAAACGATTTGGGACGTCGTAGTCCATTGACAGTGAAAGGATTAGACCAATGGTAACATGCGCAGGCACGTGAAACCACGTGATTTACGTGTAAGGCTTTTATAAAGTGTCAAAAGGCATATTACTGCCTTCAGAGGCCTGTAAGCGTAGCTGACGGTGTTATAAAGCCATGGCGCAATGGAGAACGACTTGGGAAGTCTTAGTCCATTGAGAGTGGAAGGATTAGACCATTGTTAAATAGCGCAGGCATGTGGAACCACGTGCTTTACGTGTAAGGCCTTTATTAGGCATCAAAAGGCCATATTACAGTGTTTAGAGGCCTGTAAGCGTAGTTGACTGTGTTTTAAAGACATGACGCAGTGGAAAACAACTTGGGACGTCGTAGTCCATTGACAGTGAAAGGATTAGACCAATGGTAACCTGCGAAGGCACGTGGAACCACGTGAAGGCTTTTATTAAGCATCAAAAGGCCATATTACAGTCTTTACAGGCCTGTGCGCGTAGTTGACTGTGTTTTAAAGACTTGGCGCAATGGAAAAAGACTTGGTACGTCGTAGTCTAATGAGAGTTGAAGGACTAGACCAATGATAACCTGCACAGGCACGTGGAACTACGTGATTTATGTGTAAGGCCTTTATTAGGCAGCAAAAGGCCATTATACAGCGTTTAGAGGCCTGTAAGCGTAGTTGACTGTGTTTTAAAGACATGACGCAATGGAAAACAACTTAGGACGTCGTAGTCTATAGAGAGTGGAAAGATTAGACCAATGGTAACCTGCGCAGGCACGTGAAACCACGTGATATACGTGTAAGGCCTTTATTAGGTGTCAAAAGGCATATTACGGCCTTCAGAGGCCTGTAAGAGTAGTTGACGGTGTTATTAAGCCTAGGCGCAATGGAAAACTACTTGGTACGTCGTAGTCCATTGAGAGTGGAAGGATTAGACCAATGGTAGCCAGCGCAAACACGTGGAACCACGTGATTTATGTGTAAGGCCTTTATTAGGCAGCAAAAGGCCATATTACAGAGTTTAGAGGCCTGTAAGCGTAGTTGACTGTGTTTTAAAGACATGACGCAATGGAAAACGATTTGGGACGTCGTAGTCTATAGAGAGTGGAAAGATTAGACCAATGGTAACCTGCGCAGGCACGTGAAACCACGTAATTTACGTGTAAGGCTCCTTTTAGGCATCAAAATGCCATTTTACGGTCTTTAGAGGTCTGTAAGCGTAGTTGACGGTGTTATAAAGCCATGGCGCAATGGAAAACGACTTGGGAAGTCTTAGTCTATTGAGAGTGGAAGGATTAGACCATTGTTAAACAGCGCAGTCATGTGGAACCACGTGCTTTACGTGTAAGGCCTTTATTAGGCATCAAAAGGCCATATTACAGTGTTTAGAGGCCTGTAAGCGTAGTTGACTGTGTTTTAAAGACATGACGCAGTGGAAAACAACTTGGGACGTCGTAGTCCATTGACAGTGAAAGGATTAGACCAATGGTAACCTGCGCAGGCACGTGAAACCACGTGATTTACGTGTAAGGCTCTTTTTAGGCATCAAAATGCCATATTACGGCGTTTAGAGGCCTTTGCGCGTAGTTCATTGCGTTTTAAAGACATGGCGCAATGGATAACGATTTGGGACGTCGTAGTCTATAGAGAGTGGCAAGGTTAGACCAATGGTAACCTGCGCAGGCGCGTGAAACCACGTGATTTACGTGTAAGGCTTTTATTAAGTGTCAAAAGGCATATTACGGCCTTCAGAGGCCTGTAAGAGTAGTTGACGGTGTTATTAAGCCTAGGCGCAATGGAAAACGACTTGGTACGTCGTAGTCTGTTGATGGTGGAAGGATTAGACCAATGGTAACCAGCGCAAGCACGTGGAACCACGTGATTTATGTGTAAGGCCTTTATTAGGCAGCAAAAGGCCATATTACAGCGTTTAGAGGCCTGTAAGCGTAGTTGACTGTGTTTTAAAGACATGACGCAATGGAAAACGATTTGGGACGTCGTAGTCTATAGAGAGTGGAAAGATTAGACCAATGGTAACCTGCGCAGGCACGTGAAACCACGTGATTTACGTGTAAGGCCTTTATTAGACATCAAAAAGCCATATTACAGTGTTTAGAGGCTTGTGCGCGTAGTTGACTGTGTTTTAAAGACATGACGCAGTGGAAAACGATTTGGGACTTCGTAGTGCGTTGAGAGTGTAAGGATTAGACCAATGGTAACATGCACAGGCACGTGAAACCACGTGATTTACGTGTAAGGCTTTTATTAAGTGTCAAAAGGCATATTACGGCCTTCAGAGGCCTGTAAGAGTAGTTGACGGTGTTATTAAGGCTAGGCGCAATGGAAAACGACTTGGTACGTCTTAGTCTATTGATGGTGGAAGGATTAGACCAATGGTAACCAGCGCAAGCACGTGGAACCACGTGATTTAAGTGAAAGGCCCTTACTAGCTGTCAATGGCCATTTTACGGTCTTTAGAGGTCTGTAAGAGTAGTTGACGGTGTTATAACGCCATGGCGCAATGGAAAACGACTTGGGAAGTCTTAGTCCATTGAGAGTGGAAGGATTAGACCATTGTTAAACAGTGCAGGCATGTGGAACCACGTGCTTTACGTGAAAGGCCATTATTAGACATCAAAAGGCCATATTACAGTGTTTAGAGGCCTGTAAGCGTAGTTGACTGTGTTTTAAAGACATGACGCAGTGGAAAACAACTTGGGACGTCGTAGTCCATTGACAGTGAAAGGATTAGACCAATGGTAACCTGCGAAGGCACGTGGAACCACGTGATTTACGTACAAGGCTTTTATTAAGCATCAAAAGGCCATATTACAGTCTTTACAGGCCTGTGCGCGTAGTTGACTGTGTTTTAAAGACTTGGCGCAATGGAAAAAGACTTGGGACGTCGTAGTCTAATGAGAGTTGAAGGACTAGATCAATGGTAACCTGCGCAGGCACGTGGAACTACGTGATTTATGTGTAAGGCCTTTATTAGGCAGCAAAAGGCCATATTACAGCGTTTAGAGGCCTGTAAGCGTAGTTGACTGTGTTTTAAAGACATGACGCAATGGAAAACAACTTGGGACGTCGTAGTCTATAGAGAGTGGAAAGATTAGACCAATGGTAACCTGCGCAGGCACGTGAAACCATGTGATTTACGTGTAAGGCTCCTTTTAGGCATCAAAATGCCATTTTACGGTCTTTAGAGGTCTGTAAGCGTAGTTGACGGTGTTATGAAGCCATGGCGCAATGGAAAACGACTTGGGAAGTCTTAGTCTATTGAGAGTGGAAGGATTAGACCATTGTTAAACAGCGCAGGCATGTGGAACCACGTGCTTTACGTGTAAGGCCTTTATTAGGCATCAAAAGGCCATATTACAGTGTTTAGAGGCCTGTAAGCGTAGTTGACTGTGTTTTAAAGACATGACGCAGTGGAAAACAACTTGGGACGTCGTAGTCCATTGACAGTGAAAGGATTAGACCAATGGTAACCTGCGCAGGCACGTGAAACCACGTGATTTACGTGTAAGGCTCTTTTTAGGCATCAAAATGCCATATTACGGCGTTTAGAGGCCTTTGCGCGTAGTTCATTGCGTTTTAAAGACATGGCGCAATGGATAACGATTTGGGACGTCGTAGTCTATAGAGAGTGGCAAGGTTAGACCAATGGTAAGCTGCGCAGGCGCGTGAAACCACGTGATTTACGTGTAAGGCTTTTATTAAGTGTCAAAAGGCATATTACGGCCTTCAGAGGCCTGTAAGAGTAGTTGACGGTGTTATAAAGCCATGGCGCAATGGAAAACGACTTGGGAAGTCGTAGTCCATTGAGAGTGGAGGGATTAGACGAATGGTAAACAGCGCAGGCACGTGGAACCACGTGCTTTACGTGTAAGGATTTTATTAGACATCAAAAAGCCATATTACAGTGTTTAGAGGCCTGTGCGCGTAGTTGACTGTGTTTTAAAGACATGACGCAGTGGAAAACGATTTGGGACTTCGTAGTGCGTTGAGAGTGTAAGGATTAGACCATTGTTAAACAGCGCAGGCATGTGGAACCACGTGCTTTACGTGTAAGGCTTTTTTTAGGCATCAAAATGCCATTTTACGGTCTTTAGAGGTCTGTAAGCGTAGTTGACGGTGTTATAAAGCCATGGCGCAATGGAAAACGACTTGGGAAGTCTTAGTCCATTGAGAGTGGAAAGATTAGACCAATGGTAACCTGCGCAGGCACGTGAAACCACGTGATTTACGTGTAAGGCTCTTTTTAGTCATCAAAATGCCATATCACGGCGTTTAGAGGCCTGTGCGCATAGTTCACTGTGTTTTAAAGACATGGCGCAATGGAAAACGATTTGGGACGTCGTAGTCTATAGAGAGTGGCAAGGTTAGACCAATGGTAACCTGCGCAGGCACGTGAATCCACGTGATTTAAGTGAAAGGCCCTTACTAGCTGTCAAAAGGCCATTTTACGGTCTTTAGAGGTCTGTAAGCGTAGTTGACGGTGTTATAAAGCCATGGCGCAATGGAAAACGACTTGGGACGTCGTAGTCTAATGAGAGTTGAAGGACTAGACCAATGGTAACCTACGCAGGCACGTGGAATTACGTGATTTATGTGTAAGGCCTTTATTAGGCATCAAAATGCCATTTTACAGCGTTTAGAGGCCTGTAAGCGTAGTTGACGGTGTTATAAAGCCATGGCGCAATGGAAAACGACTTGGGAAGTCGTAGTCCATTGAGAGTGGAGGGATTAGACGATTGGTAAACAGCGCAGGCACGTGGAACCACGTGCTTTACGTGTAAGGATTTTATTAGACATCAAAAAGCCATATTACAGTGTTTAGAGGCCTGTGCGCGTAGTTGACTGTGTTTTAAAGACATGACGCAGTGGAAAACGATTTGGGACGTCGTAGTCCATTGACAGTGAAAGGATTAGACCAATGGTAACATGCGCAGGCACGTGAAACCACGTGATTTACGTGTAAGGCTTTTATTAAGTGTCAAAAGGCATATTACTGCCTTCAGAGGCCTGTAAGAGTAGTTGACGGTGTTATTAAGCCTAGGCGCAATGGAAAACGACTTGGGAAGTCGTAGTCCATTGAGAGTGGAGGGATTAGACGAATGGTAAACAGCGCAGGCACATGGAACCACGTGCTTTACGTGTAAGGATTTTATTAGACATCAAAAAGCCATATTACAGTGTTTAGAGGCCTGTGCGCGTAGTTGACTGTGTTTTAAAGACATGACGCAGTGGAAAACAATTTGGGACTTCGTAGTGCGTTGAGAGTGTAAGGATTAGACCAATGGTAACATGCGCAGGCACGTGAAACCACGTGATTTACGTGTAAGGCTTTTATAAAGTGTCAAAAGGCATATTACTGCCTTCAGAGGCCTGTAAGAGTAGTTGACGGTGTTATTAAGCCTAGGCGCAATGGAAAACGACTTGGGAAGTCGTAGTCCATTGAGAGTGAAGGGATTAGACGAATGGTAAACAGCGCAGGCACGTGGAACCACGTGCTTTAAGTGAAAGGCCCTTACTAGCTGTCAAAAGGCCATTTTACGGTCTTTAGAGGTCTGTAAGCGTAGTTGACTGTGTTTTAAAGACATGACGCAGTGGAAAACAATTTGGGACTTCGTAGTGCGTTGAGAGTGTAAGGATTAGACCAATGGTAACATGCGCAGGCACGTGAAACCACGTGATTTACGTGTAAGGCCTTTATTAGGCATCAAAATGCCATTTTACGGTCTTTAGAGGTCTGTAAGCGTAGTTGACGGTGTTATAAAGCCATGGCGCAATGGAAAACGACTTAGGAAGTCTTAGTCCATTGAGAGTGGAAGGATTAGACCATTGTTAAACAGCGCAGGCACGTGGAACCACGTGCTTTAAGTGAAAGGCCCTTACTAGCTGTCAAAGGCCATTTTACGGTCTTTAGAGGTCTGTAAGCGTAGTTGAATGTGTTTTAAAGACATGACGCAGTGGAAAACAACTTGGGACGTCGTAGTCCATTGACAGTGAAAGGATTAGACCAATGGTAACCTGCGAAGGCGCGTGGAACCACGTGAAGGCTTTTATTAAGCATCAAAAGGCCATATTACAGTCTTTACAGGCCTGTGCGCGTAGTTGACTGTGTTTTAAAGACTTGGCGCAATGGAAAAAGACTTGGTACGTCGTAGTCTAATGAGAGTTGAAGGACTAGACCAATGATAACCTGCGCAGGCACGTGGAACTACGTGATTTATGTGTGAGGCCTTTATTAGGTGTCAAAAGGCATATTACGGCCTTCAGAGGCCTGTAAGAGTAGTTGACGGTGTTATTAAGCCTAGGCGCAATGGAAAACGACTTGGGAAGTCGTAGTCCATTGAGAGTGGAGGGATTAGACCAATGATAAACAGCGCAGGCACGTGGAACCACGTGCTTTACGTGTAAGGCCTTTATTAGGCATCAAAAAGCCATATTACAGTGTTTAGAGGCCTGTGCGCGTAGTTGACTGTGTTTTAAAGACATGACGCAGTGGAAAACGATTTGGGACTTCGTAGTACATTGAGAGTGTAAGGATTAGACCAATGGTAACCTGCGCAGGCACGTAAAACCACGAGATTTACGTGTAAGGCTCTTTTTAGGCATCAAAATGCCATTTTACGGTCTTTAGAGGTCTGTAAGCGTAGTTGACGGTGTTATAAAGCCATGGCGCAATGGAAAACGACTTGGGAAGTCTTAGTCCATTGACAGTGAAAGGATTAGACCAATGATAACTTGCGAAGGCACGTGGAACCACGTGAAGGCTTTTATTAAGCATCAAAAGGCCATATTACAGTCTTTACAGGCCTGTGCGCGTAGTTGACTGTGTTTTAAAAGACTTGGCGCAATGGAAAAAGACTTGGGACGTCGTAGTCTAATGAGAGTTGAAGGACTAGACCAATGATAACCTGCGCAGGCACGTGGAACTACGTGATTTATGTGTAAGGCCTTTATTAGGCAGCAAAAGGCCATATTACAGCGTTTAGAGGCCTGTAAGCGTAGTTGACTGTGTTTTAAAGACATGACGCAATGGAAAACAACTTAGGACGTCGTAGTCTATAGAGAGTGGAAAGATTAGACCAATGGTAACCTGCGCAGGCACGTGAAACCACGTGATTTACGTGTAAGGCTCTTTTTAGGCATCAAAATGCCATTTTACGGTCTTTAGAGGTCTGTAAGCGTAGTTGACAGTGTTATAAAGCCATGGCGCAATGGAAAACGACTTGGGAAGTCTTAGTCTATTGAGAGTGGAAGGATTAGACCATTGTTAAACAGCGCAGGCACGTGAAACCACGTGATTTACGTGTAAGGCCTTTATTTGGTGTCAAAAGGCCATATTACAGTCTTAGGAGGCCTGTGCGCGTAGTTCACTGTGTTTTATAGACATGGCGCAATGGAAAACGACTTGGTACGTCGTAGTCTATTGATGGTGGAAGGATTAGACCAATGGTAACCAGCGCAAGCACGTGGAACCACGTGATTTAAGTTAAAGGCCCTTACTAGCTGTCAAAAGGCCATTTTACGGTCTTTAGAGGTCTGTAAGCGTAGTTGACGGTGTTATAAAGCCATGGCGCAGTGGAAAACGACTTGGGAAGTCTTAGTCCATTGAGAGTGGAAAGATTAGACCTATGGTAACCTGCGCAGGCACGTGAAACCACGTGACTTACGTGTAAGGCTCTTTTTAGTCATCAAAATGCCATATTACGGCGTTTAGAGGCCTGTGCGCGTAGTTCACTGTGTCTTAAAGACATGGCGCAATGGAAAACGATTTGGGACGTCGTAGTCTATAGAGAGTGGCAAGGTTAGACCAATGGTAACCTGCGCAGGCACGTGAAACCACGTGATTTACGTGTAAGGCCTTTATTAGGTGTCAAAAGGCCATATTACAGTCTTTACAGGCCTGTGCGGGTAGTTGACTGTGTTTTAAAGACTTGGCGCAATGGAAAAAGACTTGGGACGTCGTAGTCTAATGAGAGTTGAAGGACTAGACCAATGGTAACCTACGCAGGCACGTGGAATTACGTGATTTATGTGTAAGGCCTTTATTAGGCAGCAAAAGGCCATATTACAGCGTTTAGAGGCCTGTAAGCGTAGTTGACTGTGTTTTAAAGACATGACGCAATGGAAAACAATTTGGGACGTCGTAGTCTATAGAGAGTGGAAAGATTAGACCAATGGTAACCTGCGCAGGCACGTGAAACCACGTGATTTACGTGTAAGGCTCTTTTTAGGCATCAAAATGCCATTTTACAATCTTTAGAGGTCTGTAAGCGTAGTTGACGCTGTTATAAAGCCATGGCGCAATGGAAAACGACTTGGGAAGTCTTAGTCCATTGAGAGTGGAAGGATTAGACCATTGTTAAACAGCGCAGGCATGTGGAACCACGTGCTTTACGTGTAAGGCCTTTATTAGGCATCAAAAGGCCATATTACAGTGCTTAGATGCCTGTAAGCGCAGTTGACTGTGTTTTAAAGACATGACGCAGTGGAAAACAACTTGGGACGTCGTAGTCCATTGACAGTGAAAGGATTAGACCAATGGTAACCTGCGAAGGCACGTGGAATTACGTGATTTATGTGTAAGGCCTTTATTAGGCAGCAAAAGGCCATATTACAGCGTTTAGAGGCCTGTAAGCGTAGTTGACTGTGTTTTAAACACATGACGCAATGGAAAACAATTTGGGACATCGTAGTCTATAGAGAGTGGAAAGATTAGACCAATGGTAACCTGCACAGGCACGTGAAACCACGTGATTTACGTGTAAGGCTCTTTTTAGGCATCAAAATGCCATTTTACAATCTTTAGAGGTCTGTAAGCGTAGTTGACGCTGTTATAAAGCCATGGCGCAATGGAAAACGACTTGGGAAGTCTTAGTCCATTGAGAGTGGAAGGATTAGACCATTGTTAAACAGCGCAGGCATGTGGAACCACGTGCTTTACGTGTAAGGCCTTTATTAGGCATCAAAAGGCCATATTACAGTGCTTAGATGCCTGTAAGCGTAGTTGACTGTGTTTTAAAGACATGACGCAGTGGAAAACAACTTGGGACGTCGTAGTCCATTGACAGTGAAAGGATTAGACCAATGGTACCCTGCGAAGGCACGTGGAATTACGTGATTTATGTGTAAGGCCTTTATTAGGCAGCAAAAGGCCATATTACAGCGTTTAGAGGCCTGTAAGCGTAGTTGACTGTGTTTTAAACACATGACGCAATGGAAAACAATTTGGGACATCGTAGTCTATAGAGAGTGGAAAGATTAGACCAATGGTAACCTGCACAGGCACGTGAAACCACGTGATTTACGTGTAAGGCTCTTTTTAGGCATCAAAATGCTATTTTACGGTCTTTAGAGGTCTGTAAGCGTAGTTGACGGTGTTATAAAGCCATGGCGCAATGGAAAACGACTTGGGAAGTCTTAGTCCATTGAGAGTGGAAGGATTAGACCATTTTTAAACAGCGCACGCATGTGGAACCACGTGCTTTACGTGTAAGGCCTTTATTAGGCATCAAAAGGCCATATTACAGTGTTTAGAGGCCTGTAAGCGTAGTTGACCGTGTTTTAAAGACATGGCGCAATGGATAACGATTTGGGACGTCGTAGTCTATAGAGAGTGGCAAGGTTAGACCAATAGTAACCTGCGCAGGCACGTGAAACCACGTGATTTACGTGTAAGGCCTTTATTTGGTGTCAAAAGGCCATATTACAGTCTTTAGAGGCCTGTGCGCGTAGTTCACTGTGTTTTATAGACATGGCGCAATGGAAAACGACTTGGTACGTCGTAGTCTATTGATGGTGGAAGGATTAGACCAATGGTAACCAGCGCAAGCACGTGGAACCACGTGATTTAAGTTAAAGGCCCTTACTAGCTGTCAAAAGGCCATTTTACGGTCTTTAGAGGTCTGTAAGCGTAGTTGACGGTGTTATAAAGCCATGGCGCAATGGAAAACGACTTGGGAAGTCTTAGTCCATTGAGAGTGGAAGGATTAGACCATTGTTAAACAGCGCAGGCATGTGGAACCACGTGCTTTACGTGTAAGGCCTTTATTAGGCATCAAAAGGCCATATTACAGTGCTTAGATGCCTGTAAGCGTAGTTGACTGTGTTTTAAAGACATGACGCAGTGGAAAACAACTTGGGACGTCGTAGTCCATTGACAGTGAAAGGATTAGACCAATGATACCCTGCGAAGGCACGTGGAATTACGTGATTTATGTGTAAGGCCTTTATTAGGCAGCAAAAGGCCATATTACAGCGTTTAGAGGCCTGTAAGCGTAGTTGACTGTGTTTTAAACACATGACGCAATGGAAAACAATTTGGGACATCGTAGTCTATAGAGAGTGGAAAGATTAGACCAATGGTAACCTGCACAGGCACGTGAAACCACGTGATTTACGTGTAAGGCTCTTTTTAGGCATCAAAATGCTATTTTACGGTCTTTAGAGGTCTGTAAGCGTAGTTGACGGTGTTATAAAGCCATGGCGCAATGGAAAACGACTTGGGAAGTCTTAGTCCATTGAGAGTGGAAGGATTAGACCATTTTTAAACAGCGCACGCATGTGGAACCACGTGCTTTACGTGTAAGGCCTTTATTAGGCATCAAAAGGCCATATTACAGTGTTTAGAGGCCTGTAAGCGTAGTTGACCGTGTTTTAAAGACATGGCGCAATGGATAACGATTTGGGACGTCGTAGTCTATAGAGAGTGGCAAGGTTAGACCAATAGTAACCTGCGCAGGCACGTGAAACCACGTGATTTACGTGTAAGGCCTTTATTTGGTGTCAAAAGGCCATATTACAGTCTTTAGAGGCCTGTGCGCGTAGTTCACTGTGTTTTATAGACATGGCGCAATGGAAAACGACTTGGTACGTCGTAGTCTATTGATGGTGGAAGGATTAGACCAATGGTAACCAGCGCAAGCACGTGGAACCACGTGATTTAAGTTAAAGGCCCTTACTAGCTGTCAAAAGGCCATTTTACGGTCTTTAGAGGTCTGTAAGCGTAGTTGACGGTGTTATAAAGCCATGGCGCAATGGAAAACGACTTGGGAAGTCTTAGTCCATTGAGAGTGGAAAGATTAGACCTATGGTAACCTGCGCAGGCACGTGAAACCACGTGACTTACGTGTAAGGCTCTTTTTAGTCATCAAAATGCCATATTACGGCGTTTAGAGGCCTGTGCGCGTAGTTCACTGTGTCTTAAAGACATGGCGCAATGGAAAACGATTTGGGACGTCGTAGTCTATAGAGAGTGGCAAGGTTAGACCAATGGTAACCTGCGCAGGCACGTGAAACCACGTGATTTACGTGTAAGGCCTTTATTAGGTGTCAAAAGGCCATATTACAGTCTTTACAGGCCTGTGCGGGTAGTTGACTGTGTTTTAAAGACTTGGCGCAATGGAAAAAGACTTGGGACGTCGTAGTCTAATGAGAGTTGAAGGACTAGACCAATGGTAACCTACGCAGGCACGTGGAATTACGTGATTTATGTGTAAGGCCTTTATTAGGCAGCAAAAGGCCATATTACAGCGTTTAGAGGCCTGTAAGCGTAGTTGACTGTGTTTTAAAGACATGACGCAATGGAAAACAATTTGGGACGTCGTAGTCTATAGAGAGTGGAAAGATTAGACCAATGGTAACCTGCGCAGGCACGTGAAACCACGTGATTTACGTGTAAGGCTCTTTTTAGGCATCAAAATGCCATTTTACAATCTTTAGAGGTCTGTAAGCGTAGTTGACGCTGTTATAAAGCCATGGCGCAATGGAAAACGACTTAGGAAGTCTTAGTCCATTGAGAGTGGAAAGATTAGACCTATGGTAACCTGCGCAGGCACGTGAAACCACGTGACTTACGTGTAAGGCTCTTTTTAGTCATCAAAATGCCATATTACGGCGTTTAGAGGCCTGTGCGCGTAGTTCACTGTGTCTTAAAGACATGGCGCAATGGAAAACGATTTGGGACGTCGTAGTCTATAGAGAGTGGCAAGGTTAGACCAATGGTAACCTGCGCAGGCACGTGAAACCACGTGATTTGCGTGTAAGGCTCTTTTTAGGCATCAAAATGCCATATTACGGCATTTAGAGGCCTGTGCGCGTAGTTTATTGTGTTTTAAAGACATGGCGCAATGGATAACGATTTGGGACGTCGTAGTCTATAGAGAGTGGCAAGGTTAGACCAATGGTAACCTGCGCAGGCACGTGAAACCACGTGATTTACGTGTAAGGCCTTTATCAGGTGTCAAAAGGCCATATTACAGTCATTAGAGGCCTGTGCGCGTAGTTCACTGTGTTTTAAAGACATGGCGCAATGGAAAACGATTTGGGACGTCATAGTCTATAGAGAGTGGCAAGGTTAGACCAATGGTAACCTGCGCAGGCACGTGAAACCACGTGATTTACGTGTAAGGCCTTTATTAGGTGTCAAAAGGCATATTACGGTCTTCAGAGGCCTGTAAGAGTAGTTGACGGTGTTATTAAGCCTAGGCGCAATGGAAAACGACTTGGGAAGTCGTAGTCCATTGAGAGTGGAGGGATTAGACGAATGGTAAACAGCGCAGGCACGTAGAACCACGTGCTTTACGTGTAAGGATTTTATTAGACATCAAAAAGCCATATTACAGTGTTTAGAGGCCTGTGCGCGTAGTTGACTGTGTTTTAAAGACATGACGCAGTGGAAAACGATTTGGGACGTCGTAGTGCGTTGAGAGTGTAAGGATTAGACCAATGGTAACATGCGCAGGCACGTGAAACCACGTGATTTACGTGTAAGGCTTTTATTAAGTGTCAAAAGGCATATTACTGCCTTCAGAGGCCTGTAAGAGTAGTTGACGGTGTTATTAAGCCTAGGCGCAATGGAAAACGACTTGGGAAGTCGTAGTCCATTGAGAGTGGAGGGATTAGACGAATGGTAAACAGCGCAGGCACGTGGAATCACGTGCTTTACGTGTAAGGATTTTATTAGACATCAAAAAGCCATATTACAGTGTTTAGAGGCCTGTGCGCGTAGTTGACTGTGTTTTAAAGACATGACGCAGTGGAAAACAATTTGGGACTTCGTAGTGCGTTGAGAGTGTAAGGATTAGACCAATGGTAACATGCGCAGGCACGTGAAACCACGTGATTTACGTGTAAGGCTTTTATTAAGTGTCAAAAGGCATATTACTGCCTTCAGAGGCCTGTAAGAGTAGTTGACGGTGTTATTAAGCCTAGGCGCAATGGAAAACGACTTGGGAAGTCGTAGTCCATTGAGAGTGGAGGGATTAGACGAATGGTAAACAGCGCAGGCACGTGGAACCACGTGCTTTTCGTGTAAGGATTTTATTAGACATCAAAAAGCCATATTACAGTGTTTAGAGGCCTGTGCGCGTAGTTGACTGTGTTTTAAAGACATGACGCAGTGGAAAACAATTTGGGACTTCGTAGTGCGTTGAGAGTGTAAGGATTAGACCAATGGTAACATGCGCAGGCACGTGAAACCACGTGATTTACGTGTAAGGCTTTTATTAAGTGTCAAAAGGCATATTACTGCCTTCAAAGACCTGTAAGAGTAGTTGACGGTGTTATTAAGCCTAGGCGCAATGGAAAACGACTTGGGAAGTCGTAGTCCATTGAGAGTGGAGGGATTAGACGAATGGTAAACAGCGCAGGCACGTGGAACCACGTGCTTTAAGTGAAAGGCCCTTACTAGCTGTCAAAAGGCCATTTTACGGTCTTTAGAGGTCTGTAAGCGTAGTTGACGGTGTTATAAAGCCATGGCGCAATGGAGAACGACTTGGGAAGTCTTAGTCCATTGAGAGTGGAAAGATTAGACCATTGTTAAACAGCGCAGGCATGTGGAACCACGTGCTTTACGTGTAAGGCCTTTATTAGGCATCAAAAGGCCATATTACAGTGTCTAGAGGCCTGTAAGCGTAGTTGACTGTGTTTTAAAGACATGACGCAGTGGAAAACAACTTGGGACGTCGTAGTCCATTGACAGTGAAAGGATTAGACCAATGGTAACCTGCGAAGGCACGTGGAATTACGTGATTTATGTGTAAGGCCTTTATTAGGCAGCAAAAGGCCATATTACAGCGTTTAGAGGCCTGTAAGCGTAGTTGACTGTGTTTTAAAGACATGACGCAATGGAAAACAATTTGGGACGTCGTAGTCTATAGAGAGTGGAAAGATTAGACCAATGGTAACCTGCACAGGCACGTGAAACCACGTGATTTACTTGTAAGGCTCTTTTTAGGCATCAAAATGCTATTTTACGGTCTTTAGAGGTCTGTAAGCGTAGTTGACGGTGTTATAAAGCCATGGCGCAATGGAAAACAACTTGGGAAGTCTTAGTCCATTGAGAGTGGAAGGATTAGACCATTGTTAAACAGCGCACGCATGTGGAACCACGTGCTTTACGTGTAAGGCCTTTATTAGGCATCAAAAGGCCATATTACAGTGTTTAGAGGCCTGTAAGCGTAGTTGACTGTGTTTTAAAGCCATGGCGCAATGGAAAACGACTTGGGAAGTCTTAGTCCAACGAGAGTGGAAAGATTGGACCAATATTAACCTGCGCAGGCACGTGAAACCACGTGATTTACGTGTAAGGCTTTTATTAAGTGTCAAAAGGCATATTACTGCCTTCAGAGGCCTGTTAGAGTAGTTGACGGTGTTATTAAGCCTAGGCGCAATGGAAAACGACTTGGGAAGTCGTAGTCCATTGAGAGTGGAGGGATTAGACGAATGGTAAACAGCGCAGGCACGTGGAACCACGTGCTTTACGTGTAAGGATTTTATTAGACATCAAAAAGCCATATTACAGTGTTTAGAGGCCTGTGCGCGTAGTTGACTGTGTTTTAAAGACATGACGCAGCGGAAAACAATTTGGGACTTCGTAGTGCGTTGAGAGTGTAAGGATTAGACCAATGGTAACATGCACAGGCACGTGAAACCACGTGATTAACGTGTAAGGCTTTTATTAAGTGTCAAAAGGCATATTACTGCCTTCAGAGGCCTGTAAGAGTAGTTGACGGTTTTATTAAGCCTAGGCGCAATGGAAAACGACTTGGGAAGTCGTAGTCCATTGAGAGTGGAGGGATTAGACGAATGGTAAACAGCGCAGGCACGTGGAACCACGTGCTTTAAGTGAAAGGCCCTTACTAGCTGTCAAAAGGCCATTTTACGGTCTTTAGAGGTCTGTAAGCGTAGCTGACGGTGTTATAAAGCCATGGCGCAATGGAGAACGACTTGGGAAGTCTTAGTCCATTGAGAGTGGAAGGATTAGACCATTGTTAAATAGCGCAGGCATGTGGAACCACGTGCTTTACGTGTAAGGCCTTTATTAGGCATCAAAAGGCCATATTACAGTGTTTAGAGGCCTGTAAGCGTAGTTGACTGTGTTTTAAAGACATGACGCAGTGGAAAACAACTTGGGACGTCGTAGTCCATTGGCAGTGAAAGGATTAGACCAATGGTAACCTGCGAAGGCACGTGGAACCACGTGAAGGCTTTTATTAAGCATCAAAAGGCCATATTACAGTCTTTACAGGCCTGTGCGCGTAGTTGACTGTGTTTTAAAGACTTGGCGCAATGGAAAAAGACTTGGTACGTCGTAGTCTAATGAGAGTTGAAGGACTAGACCAATGATAACCTGCACAGGCACGTGGAACTACGTGATTTATGTGTAAGGCCTTTATTAGGCAGCAAAAGGCCATATTACAGCGTTTAGAGGCCTGTAAGCGTAGTTGACTGTGTTTTAAAGACATGACGCAATGGAAAACAACTTAGGACGTCGTAGTCTATAGAGAGTGGAAAGATTAGACCAATGGTAACCTGCGCAGGCACGTGAAACCACGTAATATACGTGTAAGGCCTTTATTAGGTGTCAAAAGGCATATTACGGCCTTCAGAGGCCTGTAAGAGTAGTTGACGGTGTTATTAAGCCTAGGCGCAATGGAAATCTACTTGGTACGTCGTAGTCCATTGAGAGTGGAAGGATTAGACCAATGGTAGCCAGCGCAAGCACGTGGAACCACGTGATTTATGTGTAAGGCCTTTATTAGGCAGCAAAAGGCCATATTACAGCGTTTAGAGGCCTGTAAGCGTAGTTGACTGTGTTTTAAAGACATGACGCAATGGAAAACGATTTGGGACGTCGTAGTCTATAGAGAGTGGAAAGATTAGACCAATGGTAACCTGCGCAGGCACGTGAAACCACGTAATTTACGTGTAAGGCTCCTTTTAGGCATCAAAATGCCATTTTACGGTCTTTAGAGGTCTGTAAGCGTAGTTGACGGTGTTATAAAGCCATGGCGCAATGGAAAACGACTTGGGAAGTCTTAGTCTATTGAGAGTGGAAGGATTAGACCATTGTTAAACAGCGCAGGCATGTGGAACCACGTGCTTTACGTGTAAGGCCTTTATTAGGCATCAAAAGGCCATATTACAGTGTTTAGAGGCCTGTAAGCGTAGTTGACTGTGTTTTAAAGACATGACGCAGTGGAAAACAACTTGGGACGTCGTAGTCCATTGACAGTGAAAGGATTAGACCAATGGTAACCTGCGCAGGCACGTGAAACCACGTGATTTACGTGTAAGGCTCTTTTTAGGCATCAAAATGCCATATTACGGCGTTTAGAGGCCTTTGCGCGTAGTTCATTGCGTTTTAAAGACATGGCGCAATGGATAACGATTTGGGACGTCGTAGTCTATAGAGAGTGGCAAGGTTAGACCAATGGTAACCTGCGCAGGCGCGTGAAACCACGTGATTTACGTGTAAGGCTTTTATTAAGTGTCAAAAGGCATATTACGGCCTTCAGAGGCCTGTAAGAGTAGTTGACGGTGTTATTAAGCCTAGGCACAATGGAAAACGACTTGGTACGTCGTAGTCTGTGGATGGTGGAAGGATTAGACCAATGGTAACCAGCGCAAGCACGTGCAACCACGTGATTTATGTGTAAGGCCTTTATTAGGCAGCAAAAGGCCATATTACAGCGTTTAGAGGACTGTAAGCGTAGTTGACTGTGTTTTAAAGACATGACACAATGGAAAACGATTTGGGACGTCGTAGTCTATAGAGAGTGGAAAGATTAGACCAATGGTAATCTGCGCAGGCACGTGAAACCACGTGATTTACGTGTAAGGCCTTTATTAGACATCAAAAAGCCATATTACAGTGTTTAGAGGCCTGTGCGCGTAGTTGACTGTGTTTTAAAGACATGACGCAGTGGAAAACGATTTGGGACTTCGTAGTGCGTTGAGAGTGTAAGGATTAGACCAATGGTAACATGCACAGGCACGTGAAACCACGTGATTTACGTGTAAGGCTTTTATTAAGTGTCAAAAGGCATACTACGGCCTTCAGAGGCCTGTAAGAGTAGTTGACGGTGTTATTAAGGCTAGGCGCAATGGAAAACGACTTGGTACGTCGTAGTCTATTGATGGTGGAAGGATTAGACCAATGGTAACCAGGGCAAGCACGTGGAACCACGTGATTTAAGTGAAAGGCCCTTACTAGCTGTCAATGGCCATTTTACGGTCTTTAGAGGTCTGTAAGAGTAGTTGACGGTGTTATAACGCCATGGCGCAATGGAAAACGACTTGGGAAGTCTTAGTCCATTGAGAGTGGAAGGATTAGACCATTGTTAAACAGCGCAGGCATGTGGAACCACGTGCTTTACGTGTAAGGCCTTTATTAGACATCAAAAGGCCATATTACAGTGTTTAGAGGCCTGTAAGTGTAGTTGACTGTGTTTTAAAGACATGACGCAGTGGAAAACAACTTGGGACGTCGTAGTCCATTGACAGCGAAAGGATTAGACCAATGGTAACCTGCGAAGGCACGTGGAACCACGTGATTTACGTACAAGGCTTTTATTAAGCATCAAAAGGCCATATTACAGTCTTTACTGGCCTGTGCGCGTAGTTGACTGTGTTTTAAAGACTTGGCGCAATGGAAAAAGACTTGGGACGTCGTAGTCTAATGAGAGTTGAAGGACTAGATCAATGGTAACCTGCGCAGGCACGTGGAACTACGTGATTTATGTGTAAGGCCTTTATTAGGCAGCAAAAGGCCATATTACAGCGTTTAGAGGCCTGTAAGCGTAGTTTCCTGTGTTTTAAAGCCATGGCGCAATGGAAAACCACTTGGGAAGTCTTAGTCCAATGAGAGTGGAAAGATTGGACCAATATTAACCTGCGCAGGCACGTGAAACCACGTGATTTACGTGTAAGGCTTTTATTAAGTGTCAAAAGGCATATTACTGCCTTCAGAGGCCTGTTAGAGTAGTTGACGGTGTTATTAAGCCTAGGCGCAATGGAAAACGACTTGGGAAGTCGTAGTCCATTGAGAGTGGAGGGATTAGACGAATGGTAAACAGCGCAGGCACGTGGAACCACGTGCTTTACGTGTAAGGATTTTATTAGACATCAAAAAGCCATATTACAGTGTTTAGAGGCCTGTGCGCGTAGTTGACTGTGTTTTAAAGACATGACGCAGCGGAAAACAATTTGGGACTTCGTAGTGCGTTGAGAGTGTAAGGATTAGACCAATGGTAACATGCACAGGCACGTGAAACCACGTGATTAACGTGTAAGGCTTTTATTAAGTGTCAAAAGGCATACTACGGCCTTCAGAGGCCTGTAAGAGTAGTTGACGGTGTTATTAAGGCTAGGCGCAATGGAAAACGACTTGGTACGTCGTAGTCTATTGATGGTGGAAGGATTAGACCAATGGTAACCAGGGCAAGCACGTGGAACCACGTGATTTAAGTGAAAGGCCCTTACTAGCTGTCAATGGCCATTTTACGGTCTTTAGAGGTCTGTAAGAGTAGTTGACGGTGTTATAACGCCATGGCGCAATGGAAAACGACTTGGGAAGTCTTAGTCCATTGAGAGTGGAAGGATTAGACCATTGTTAAACAGCGCAGGCATGTGGAACCACGTGCTTTACGTGTAAGGCCTTTATTAGACATCAAAAGGCCATATTACAGTGTTTAGAGGCCTGTAAGTGTAGTTGACTGTGTTTTAAAGACATGACGCAGTGGAAAACAACTTGGGACGTCGTAGTCCATTGACAGCGAAAGGATTAGACCAATGGTAACCTGCGAAGGCACGTGGAACCACGTGATTTACGTACAAGGCTTTTATTAAGCATCAAAAGGCCATATTACAGTCTTTACTGGCCTGTGCGCGTAGTTGACTGTGTTTTAAAGACTTGGCGCAATGGAAAAAGACTTGGGACGTCGTAGTCTAATGAGAGTTGAAGGACTAGATCAATGGTAACCTGCGCAGGCACGTGGAACTACGTGATTTATGTGTAAGGCCTTTATTAGGCAGCAAAAGGCCATATTACAGCGTTTAGAGGCCTGTAAGCGTAGTTTCCTGTGTTTTAAAGCCATGGCGCAATGGAAAACCACTTGGGAAGTCTTAGTCCAATGAGAGTGGAAAGATTGGACCAATATTAACCTGCGCAGGCACGTGAAACCACGTGATTTACGTGTAAGGCTTTTATTAAGTGTCAAAAGGCATATTACTGCCTTCAGAGGCCTGTTAGAGTAGTTGACGGTGTTATTAAGCCTAGGCGCAATGGAAAACGACTTGGGAAGTCGTAGTCCATTGAGAGTGGAGGGATTAGACGAATGGTAAACAGCGCAGGCACGTGGAACCACGTGCTTTACGTGTAAGGATTTTATTAGACATCAAAAAGCCATATTACAGTGTTTAGAGGCCTGTGCGCGTAGTTGACTGTGTTTTAAAGACATGACGCAGCGGAAAACAATTTGGGACTTCGTAGTGCGTTGAGAGTGTAAGGATTAGACCAATGGTAACATGCACAGGCACGTGAAACCACGTGATTAACGTGTAAGGCTTTTATTAAGTGTCAAAAGGCGTATTACTGCCTTCAGAGGCCTGTAAGAGTAGTTGACGGTGTTATTAAGCCTAGGCGCAATGGAAAACGACTTGGGAAGTCGTAGTCCATTGAGAGTGGAGGGATTAGACGAATGGTAAACAGCGCAGGCACGTGGAACCACGTGCTTTAAGTGAAAGGCCCTTACTAGCTGTCAAAAGGCCATTTTACGGTCTTTAGAGGTCTGTAAGCGTAGCTGACGGTGTTATAAAGCCATGGCGCAATGGAGAACGACTTGGGAAGTCTTAGTCCATTGAGAGTGGAAGGATTAGACCATTGTTGAATAGCGCAGGCATGTGGAACCACGTGCTTTACGTGTAAGGCCTTTATTAGGCATCAAAAGGCCATATTACAGTGTTTAGAGGCCTGTAAGCGTAGTTGACTGTGTTTTAAAGACATGACGCAGTGGAAAACAACTTGGGACGTCGTAGTCCATTGGCAGTGAAAGGATTAGACCAATGGTAACCTGCGAAGGCACGTGGAACCACGTGAAGGCTTTCATTAAGCATCAAAAGGCCATATTACAGTCTTTACAGGCCTGTGCGCGTAGTTGACTGTGTTTTAAAGACTTGGCGCAATGGAAAAAGACTTGGTACGTCGTAGTCTAATGAGAGTTGAAGGACTAGACCAATGATAACCTGCACAGGCACGTGGAACTACGTGATTTATGTGTAAGGCCTTTATTAGGCAGCAAAAGGCCATATTACAGCGTTTAGAGGCCTGTAAGCGTAGTTGACTGTGTTTTAAAGACATGACGCAATGGAAAACAACTTAGGACGTCGTAGTCTATAGAGAGTGGAAAGATTAGACCAATGGTAACCTGCGCAGGCACGTGAAACCACGTGATATACGTGTAAGGCCTTTATTAGGTGTCAAAAGGCATATTACGGCCTTCAGAGGCCTGTAAGAGTAGTTGACAGTGTTATTAAGCCTAGGCGCAATGGAAAACTACTTGGTACGTCGTAGTCCATTGAGAGTGGAAGGATTAGACCAATGGTAGCCAGCGCAAGCACGTGGAACCACGTGATTTATGTGTAAGGCCTTTATTAGGCAGCAAAAGGCCATATTACAGCGTTTAGAGGCCTGTAAGCGTAGTTGACTGTGTTTTAAAGACATGACGCAATGGAAAACGATTTGGGACGTCGTAGTCTATAGAGAGTGGAAAGATTAGACCAATGGTAACCTGCGCAGGCACGTGAAACCACGTGATTTACGTGTAAGGCTCTTTTTAGGCATCAAAATGCCATATTACGGCGTTTAGAGGCCTTTGCGCGTAGTTCATTGCGTTTTAAAGACATGGCGCAATGGATAACGATTTGGGACGTCGTAGTCTATAGAGAGTGGCAAGGTTAGACCAATGGTAACCTGCGCAGGCGCGTGAAACCACGTGATTTACGTGTAAGGCTTTTATTAAGTGTCAAAAGGCATATTACGGCCTTCAGAGGCCTGTAAGAGTAGTTGACGGTGTTATTAAGCCTAGGCGCAATGGAAAACGACTTGGTACGTCGTAGTCTGTTGATGGTGGAAGGATTAGACCAATGGTAACCAGCGCAAGCACGTGAAACCACGTGATTTATGTGTAAGGCCTTTATTAGGCAGCAAAAGGCCATATTACAGCGTTTAGAGGCCTGTAAGCGTAGTTGACTGTGTTTTAAAGACATGACGCAATGGAAAACGATTTGGGACGTCGTAGTCTATAGAGAGTGGAAAGATTAGACCAATGGTAACCTGCGCAGGCACGTGAAACCACGTGATTTACGTGTAAGGCCTTTATTAGACATCAAAAAGCCATATTACAGTGTTTAGAGGCCTGTGCGCGTAGTTGACTGTGTTTTAAAGACATGACGCAGTGGAAAACGATTTGGGACTTCGTAGTGCGTTGAGAGTGTAAGGATTAGACCAATGGTAACATGCACAGGTACGTGAAACCACGTGATTTACGTGTAAGGCTTTTATTAAGTGTCAAAAGGCATACTACGGCCTTCAGAGGCCTGTAAGAGTAGTTGACGGTGTTATTAAGGCTAGGCGCAATGGAAAACGACTTGGTACGTCGTAGTCTATTGATGGTGGAAGGATTAGACCAATGGTAACCAGCGCAAGCACGTGGAACCACGTGATTTAAGTGAAAGGCCCTTACTAGCTGTCAATGGCCATTTTACGGTCTTTAGAGGTCTGTAAGAGTAGTTGACGGTGTTATAACGCCATGGCGCAATGGAAAACGACTTGGGAAGTCTTAGTCCATTGAGAGTGGAAGGATTAGACCATTGTTAAACAGCGCAGGCATGTGGAACCACGTGCTTTACGTGTAAGGCCTTTATTAGACATCAAAAGGCCATATTACAGTGTTTAGAGGCCTGTAAGCGTAGTTGACTGTGTTTTAAAGACATGACGCAGTGGAAAACAACTTGGGACGTCGTAGTCCATTGACAGTGAAAGGATTAGACCAATGGTAACCTGCGAAGGCACGTGGAACCACGTGATTTACGTACAAGGCTTTTATTAAGCATCAAAAGGCCATATTACAGTCTTTACAGGCCTGTGCGCGTAGTTGACTGTGTTTTAAAGACTTGGCGCAATGGAAAAAGACTTGGGACGTCGTAGTCTAATGAGAGTTGAAGGACTAGATCAATGGTAACCTGCGCAGGCACGTGGAACTACGTGATTTATGTGTAAGGCCTTTATTAGGCAGCAAAAGGCCATATTACAGCGTTTAGAGGCCTGTAAGCGTAGTTGACTGTGTTTTAAAGACATGACGCAATGGAAAACAACTTGGGACGTCGTAGTCTATAGAGAGTGGAAAGATTAGACCAATGGTAACCTGCGAGGCACGTGAAACCATGTGATTTACGTGTAAGGCTCTTTTTAGGCATCAAAATGCCATTTTACGGTCTTTAGAGGTCTGTAAGCGTAGTTGACGGTGTTATAAAGCCATGGCGCAATGGAAAACGACTTGGGAAGTCTTAGTCTATTGAGAGTGGAAGGATTAGACCATTGTTAAAAAGCGCAGGCATGTGAAACCACGTGCTTTACGTGTAAGGCCTTTATTAGGCATCAAAAGGCCATATTACAGTGTTTAGAGGCCTGTAAGCGTAGTTGACTGTGTTTTAAAGACATGACTCAGTGGAAAACAACTTGGGACGTCGTAGTCCATTGACAGTGAAAGGATTAGACCAATGGTAACCTGCGCAGGCACGTGAAACCACGTGATTTACGTGTAAGGCTCTTTTTAGGCATCAAAATGCCATATTACGGCGTTTAGAGGCCTGTGCGCGTAGTTCATTGCGTTTTAAAGACATGGCGCAATGGATAACGATTTGGGACGTCGTAGTCTATAGAGAGTGGCAAGGTTAGACCAATGGTAACCTGCGCAGGCACGTGAAACCACGTGATTAACGTGTAAGGCCTTTATTAGGTGCCAAAAGGCCATATTACAGTCTTTAGAGGCCTGTGCGCGTAGTTCACTGTGTTTTAAAGACAAGGCGCAATGGAAAACGATTTGGGACGTCGTAGTCTATAGAGAGTGGCAAGGTTAGACCAATGGTAACCTGCGCAGGCACGTGAAACCACGTGATTTACGTGTAAGGCCTTTATTAGGTGTCAAAAGGCATATTACGGCCTTCAGAGGCCTGTAAGCGTAGTTGACTGTGTTTTAAAGACATGACGCAGTGGAAAACAACTTGGGACGTCGTAGTCCATTGACAGTGAAAGGATTAGACCAATGGTAACCTGCGAAGGCACGTGGAACCACGTGATTTACGTACAAGGCTTTTATTAAGCATCAAAAGGCCATATTACAGTCTTTACAGGCCTGTGCGCGTAGTTGACTGTGTTTTAAAGACTTGGCGCAATGGAAAAAGACTTGGGACGTTGTAGTCTAATGAGAGTTGAAGGACTAGATCAATGGTAACCAGCGCAGGCACGTGGAACCACGTGATTTACGTGTAAGGCTTTTATTAAGTGTCAAAAGGCATAATACGGCCTTCAGAGGCCTGTAAGAGTAGTTGACGGTGTTATTAAGCCTAGGCGCAATGGAAAACGACTTGGTACGTCGTAGTCTATTGATGGTGGAAGGATTAGACCAATGGTAACCAGCGCAAGCACGTGGAACCACGTGATTTAAGTGAAAGGCCCTTACTAGCTGTGAAAAGGCCATTTTACGGTCTTTAGAGGTCTGTAAGCGTAGTTGACGGTGTTATAAAGCCATGGCGCAATGGAAAACGACTTGGGAAGTCTTAGTCCATTGACAGTGGAAGGATTAGACCACTGTTAAACAGCGCAGGCATGTGGAACCACCTGCTTTACGTGTAAGGCCTTTATTAGGCATCGAAAGGCCATATTACAGTGTTTAGAGGCCTGTAAGCGTAGCTGACTGTGTTTTAAAGACATGACGCAGTGGAAAACAACTTGGGACGTCGTAGTCCATTGACAGTGAAAGGATTGGACCAATGGTAACCTGCAAAGGCACGTGGAACCACGTGATTTACGTACAAGGCTTTTATTAAGCATCAAAAGGCCATATTACAGTCTTTACAGGCCTGTGCGCGTAGTTGACTGTGTTTTAAAGACTTGGCGCAATGGAAAAAGACTTGGGACGTCGTAGTCTAATGAGAGTTGAAGGACTAGATCAATGGTAACCTGCGCAGGCACGTGGAACTACGTGATTTATGTGTAAGGCCTTTATTAGGCATCAAAATGCCATATTACGGTCTTTAGAGGCCTGTGCGCGTAGTTCACTGTGTTTTAAAGACATGGCGCAATGGAAAACGATTTGGGACGTCGTAGTCTATAGAGAGTGGCAAGGTTAGACCAATGGTAACCTGCGCAGGCACGTGAAACCACGTGATTTACGTGTAAGGCCTTTATTAGGTGTCAAAAGGCATATTCCGCCTTCAGGGGCCTGTAAGAGTAGTTGACGGTGTTATTAAGCCTAGGCGCAATGGAACATGACTTGGGAAGTCGTAGTCCATTGAGAGTGGAGTGATTAGACGAATGGTAAACAGCGCAGGCACGTGGAACCACGTGCTTTACGTGTAAGGCCTTTATTAGGCATCAAAAAGCCATATTACAGTGTTTAGAGACCTGTGCGCGTAGTTGACTGTGTTTTAAAGACAGGACGCAGTGGAAAACGATTTGGGACTTCGTAGTGCGTTGAGAGTGTAAGGATTAGACCAACCTGTGTTTTAAAGACTTGGTGCAATGGAAAAAGACTTGGGACGTCGTAGTTTAATGAGAGTTGAAGGACTAGATCAATGGTAACCTGCACAGGCACGTGGAACTACGTGATTTATGTGTAAGGCCTTTATTAGGCAGCAAAAGGCCCTATTACAGCGTTTAGAGGCCTGTAAGCGTAGTTGACTGTGTTTTAAAGACATGACGCAATGGAAAACAACTTGGGACGTCGTAGTCTATAGAGAGTGGAAAGATTAGACCAATGGTAACCTGTGCAGGCACGTGAAACCACGTGATTTACGTGTAAGGCTCTTCTTAGGCATCAAAATGCCATATTACGGTCTTTAGAAGCCTGTGCGCGTAGTTCACTGTGTTTTAAAGACATGGCGCAATGGAAAACGATTTGGGACGTCGTAGTCTAATGAGAGTTGAAGGACTAGACCATTGTTAAACAGCGCAGGCAAGTGGAACCACGTGCTTTACGTGTAAGGGGCCTTTATTAGGCATCAAAAGGCCATATGACAGTGTTTAAAGGCCTGTAAGCGTAGTTGACTGTGTTTTAAAGACATGACGCAGTGGAAAACAACTTTGGACGTCGTAGTCCGTTGACAGTGAAAGGATTAGACCAATGGTAACCTGTGCAGGCACGTGGAACCACGTGATTTACGTACAAGGCTTTTATTAAGCATCAGAAGGCCATATTACAGTCTTTACAGGCCTGTGCGCGTAGTTGACGGTGTTATAAAGCCATGGCGCAATGGAAAACGACTTGGGAAGTCTTAGTCCATTGAGAGTGGAAGGATTAGACCATTGTTAAACAGCGCAGGCATGTGGAACCACGTGCTTTACGTGTAAGGCCTTTATTAGGCATCAAAAGGCCACATTACAGTGTTTAGAGGCCTGTAAGCGTAGTTGACTGTGTTTTAAAGACATGGCGCAATGGAAAACGATTTGGGACTTCGTAGTGCGTTGAGAGTGTAAGGATTAGACCAATGGTAACATGCACAGGCACGTGAAACCACGTCATTTACGTGTAAGGCTTTTATTAAGTGTCAAAAGGCATATTACTGCCTTCCGAGGCCTGTAAGAGTAGTTGACGGTGTTATTAAGCCTAGGCGCAATGGAAAACGACTTGGGAAGTCGTAGTCCATTGAGAGTGGAGGGATTAGACGAATGGTAAACAGCGCAGGCACGTGGAACCACGTGCTTTAAGTGAAAGGCCCTTACTAGTTGTCAAAAGGCCATTTTACGGTCTTTAGAGGTCTGTAAGCGTAGTTGACGGTGTTATAAAGCCATGGCGCAATGGAGAACAACTTGGGAAGTCTTAGTCCATTGAGAGTGGAAGGATTAGACCATTGTTAAATAGCACAGGCATGTGGAACCACGTGCTTTACGTGTAAGGCCTTTATTAGGCATCAAAAGGCCATATTACAGTGTTTAGAGGCCTGTAAGCGTAGTTGACTGTGTTTTAAAGACATGACGCAATGGAAAACAACTTAGGACGTCGTAATCTGTTGATGGTGGAAGGATTAGACCAATAGTAACCAGCGCAAGCACGTGGAACCACGTGATTTATGTGTAAGGCCTTTATTAGGCAGCAAAAGGCCATATTACAGCGTTTAGAGGCCTGTAAGCGTAGTTGACTGTGTTTTAAAGACATGACGCAATGGAAAACAACTTAGGACGTCGTAATCTGTTGATGGTGGAAGGATTAGACCAATAGTAACCAGCGCAAGCACGTGGAACCACGTGATTTATGTGTAAGGCCTTTATTAGGCATCAAAATGCCATATTACGGCGTTTAGAGGCCTGTGCGCGTAGTTCATTGCGTTTTAAAGACATGGCGCAATGGATAACGATTTGGGACGTCGTAGTCTATAGAGAGTGGCAAGGTTAGACCAATGGTAACCTGCGCAGGCACGTGAAACCACGTGATTAACGTGTAAGGCCTTTATTAGGTGCCAAAAGGCCATATTACAGTCTTTAGAGGCCTGTGCGCGTAGTTCACTGTGTTTTAAAGACAAGGCGCAATGGAAAACGATTTGGGACGTCGTAGTCTATAGAGAGTGGCAAGGTTAGACCAATGGTAACCTGCGCAGGCACGTGAAACCACGTGATTTACGTGTAAGGCCTTTATTAGGTGTCAAAAGGCATATTACGGCCTTCAGAGGCCTGTAAGCGTAGTTGACTGTGTTTTAAAGACATGACGCAGTGGAAAACAACTTGGGACGTCGTAGTCCATTGACAGTGAAAGGATTAGACCAATGGTAACCTGCGAAGGCACGTGGAACCACGTGATTTACGTACAAGGCTTTTATTAAGCATCAAAAGGCCATATTACAGTCTTTACAGGCCTGTGCGCGTAGTTGACTGTGTTTTAAAGACTTGGCGCAATGGAAAAAGACTTGGGACGTCGTAGTCTAATGAGAGTTGAAGGACTAGATCAATGGTAACCTGCGCAGGCACGTGGAACCACGTGATTTACGTGTAAGGCTTTTATTAAGTGTCAAAAGGCATAATACGGCCTTCAGAGGCCTGTAAGAGTAGTTGACGTTGTTATTAAGCCTAGGCGCAATGGAAAACGACTTGGTACGTCGTAGTCTATTGATGGTGGAAGGATTAGACCAATGGTAACCAGCGCAAGCACGTGGAACCACGTGATTTAAGTGAAAGGCCCTTACTAGCTGTGAAAAGGCCATTTTACGGTCTTTAGAGGTCTGTAAGCGTAGTTGACGGTGTTATAAAGCCATGGCGCAATGGAAAACGACTTGGGAAGTCTTAGTCCATTGACAGTGGAAGGATTAGACCACTGTTAAACAGCGCAGGCATGTGGAACCACGTGCTTTACGTGTAAGGCCTTTATTAGGCATCGAAAGGCCATATTACAGTGTTTAGAGGCCTGTAAGCGTAGTTGACTGTGTTTTAAAGACATGACGCAGTGGAAAACAACTTGGGACGTCGTAGTCCATTGACAGTGAAAGGATTGGACCAATGGTAACCTGCGAAGGCACGTGGAACCACGTGATTTACGTACAAGGCTTTTATTAAGCATCAAAAGGCCATATTACAGTCTTTACAGGCCTGTGCGCGTAGTTGACTGTGTTTTAAAGACTTGGCGCAATGGAAAAAGACTTGGGACGTCGTAGTCTAATGAGAGTTGAAGGACTAGATCAATGGTAACCTGCGCAGGCACGTGGAACTACGTGATTTATGTGTAAGGCCTTTATTAGGCATCAAAATGCCATATTACGGTCTTTAGAGGCCTGTGCGCGTAGTTCACTGTGTTTTAAAGACATGGCGCAATGGAAAACGATTTGGGACGTCGTAGTCTATAGAGAGTGGCAAGGTTAGACCAATGATAACCTGCGCAGGCACGTGAAACCACGTGATTTACGTGTAAGGCCTTTATTAGGTGTCAAAAGGCATATTCCGCCTTCAGGGGCCTGTAAGAGTAGTTGACGGTGTTATTAAGCCTAGGCGCAATGGAACATGACTTGGGAAGTCGTAGTCCATTGAGAGTGGAGTGATTAGACGAATCGTAAACAGCGCAGGCACGTGGAACCACGTGCTTTACGTGTAAGGCCTTTATTAGGCATCAAAAAGCCATATTACAGTGTTTAGAGACCTGTGCGCGTAGTTGACTGTGTTTTAAAGACATGACGCAGTGGAAAACGATTTGGGACTTCGTAGTGCGTTGAGAGTGTAAGGATTAGACCAACCTGTGTTTTAAAGACTTGGTGCAATGGAAAAAGACTTGGGACGTCGTAGTCTAATGAGAGTTGAAGGACTAGATCAATGGTAACCTGCACAGGCACGTGGAACTACGTGATTTATGTGTAAGGCCTTTATTAGGCAGCAAAAGGCCCTATTACAGCGTTTAGAGGCCTGTAAGCGTAGTTGACTGTGTTTTAAAGACATGACGCAATGGAAAACAACTTGGGACGTCGTAGTCTATAGAGAGTGGAAAGATTAGACCAATGGTAACCTGTGCAGGCACGTGAAACCACGTGATTTACGTGTAAGGCTCTTCTTAGGCATCAAAATGCCATATTACGGTCTTTAGAAGCCTGTGCGCGTAGTTCACTGTGTTTTAAAGACATGGCGCAATGGAAAACGATTTGGGACGTCGTAGTCTAATGAGAGTTGAAGGACTAGACCATTGTTAAACAGCGCAGGCAAGTGGAACCACGTGCTTTACGTGTAAGGGGCCTTTATTAGGCATCAAAAGGCCATATGACAGTGTTTAAAGGCCTGTAAGCGTAGTTGACTGTGTTTTAAAGACATGACGCAGTGGAAAACAACTTTGGACGTCGTAGTCCGTTGACAGTGAAAGGATTAGACCAATGGTAACCTGTGCAGGCACGTGGAACCACGTGATTTACGTACAAGGCTTTTATTAAGCATCAGAAGGCCATATTACAGTCTTTACAGGCCTGTGCGCGTAGTTGACGGTGTTATAAAGCCATGGCGCAATGGAAAACGACTTGGGAAGTCTTAGTCCATTGAGAGTGGAAGGATTAGACCATTGTTAAACAGCGCAGGCATGTGGAACCACGTGCTTTACGTGTAAGGCCTTTATTAGGCATCAAAAGGCCACATTACAGTGTTTAGAGGCCTGTAAGCGTAGTTGACTGTGTTTTAAAGACATGGCGCAATGGAAAACGATTTGGGACTTCGTAGTGCGTTGAGAGTGTAAGGATTAGACCAATGGTAACATGCACAGGCACGTGAAACCACGTCATTTACGTGTAAGGCTTTTATTAAGTGTCAAAAGGCATATTACTGCCTTCCGAGGCCTGTAAGAGTAGTTGACGGTGTTATTAAACCTAGGCGGAATGGAAAACGACTTGGGAAGTCGTAGTCCATTGAGAGTGGAGGGATTAGACGAATGGTAAACAGCGCAGGCACGTGGAACCACGTGCTTTAAGTGAAAGGCCCTTACTAGTTGTCAAAAGGCCATTTTACGGTCTTTAGAGGTCTGTAAGCGTAGTTGACGGTGTTATAAAGCCATGGCGCAATGGAGAACAACTTGGGAAGTCTTAGTCCATTGAGAGTGGAAGGATTAGACCATTGTTAAATAGCGCAGGCATGTGGAACCACGTGCTTTACGTGTAAGGCCTTTATTAGGCATCAAAAGGCCATATTACAGTGTTTAGAGGCCTGTAAGCGTAGTTGACTGTGTTTTAAAGACATGACGCAATGGAAAACAACTTAGGACGTCGTAATCTGTTGATGGTGGAAGGATTAGACCAATAGTAACCAGCGCAAGCACGTGGAACCACGTGATTTATGTGTAAGGCCTTTATTAGGCAGCAAAAGGCCATATTACAGCGTTTAGAGGCCTGTAAGCGTAGTTGACTGTGTTTTAAAGACATGACTCAGTGGAAAACAACTTGGGACGTCGTAGTCCATTGACAGTGAAAGGATTAGACCAATGGTAACCTGCGCAGGCACGTGAAACCACGTGATTTACGTGTAAGGCTCTTTTTAGGCATCAAAATGCCATATTACGGCGTTTAGAGGCCTGTGCGCGTAGTTCATTGCGTTTTAAAGACATGGCGCAATGGATAACGATTTGGGACGTCGTAGTCTATAGAGAGTGGCAAGGTTAGACCAATGGTAACCTGCGCAGGCACGTGAAACCACGTGATTAACGTGTAAGGCCTTTATTAGGTGTCAAAAGGCCATATTACAGTCTTTAGAGGCCTGTGCGCGTAGTTCACTGTGTTTTAAAGACAAGGCGCAATGGAAAACGATTTGGGACGTCGTAGTCTATAGAGAGTGGCAAGGTTAGACCAATGGTAACCTGCGCAGGCACGTGAAACCACGTGATTTACGTGTAAGGCCTTTATTAGGTGTCAAAAGGCATATTACGGCCTTCAGAGGCCTGTAAGCGTAGTTGACTGTGTTTTAAAGACATGACGCAGTGGAAAACAACTTGGGACGTCGTAGTCCATTGACAGTGAAAGGATTAGACCAATGGTAACCTGCGAAGGCACGTGGAACCACGTGATTTACGTACAAGGCTTTTATTAAGCATCAAAAGGCCATATTACAGTCTTTACAGGCCTGTGCGCGTAGTTGACTGTGTTTTAAAGACTTGGCGCAATGGAAAAAGACTTGGGACGTCGTAGTCTAATGAGAGTTGAAGGACTAGATCAATGGTAACCTGCGCAGGCACGTGGAACCACGTGATTTACGTGTAAGGCTTTTATTAAGTGTCAAAAGGCATAATACGGCCTTCAGAGGCCTGTAAGAGTAGTTGACGGTGTTATTAAGCCTAGGCGCAATGGAAAACGACTTGGTACGTCGTAGTCTATTGATGGTGGAAGGATTAGACCAATGGTAACCAGCGCAAGCACGTGGAACCACGTGATTTAAGTGAAAGGCCCTTACTAGCTGTGAAAAGGCCATTTTACGGTCTTTAGATGTCTGTAAGCGTAGTTGACGGTGTTATAAAGCCATGGCGCAATGGAAAACGACTTGGGAAGTCTTAGTCCATTGACAGTGGAAGGATTAGACCACTGTTAAACAGCGCAGGCATGTGGAACCACGTGCTTTACGTGTAAGGCCTTTATTAGGCATCGAAAGGCCATATTACAGTGTTTAGAGGCCTGTAAGCGTAGTTGACTGTGTTTTAAAGACATGACGCAGTGGAAAACAACTTGGGACGTCGTAGTCCATTGACAGTGAAAGGATTGGACCAATGGTAACCTGCGAAGGCACGTGGAACCACGTGATTTACGTACAAGGCTTTTATTAAGCATCAAAAGGCCATATTACAGTCTTTACAGGCCTGTGCGCGTAGTTGACTGTGTTTTAAAGACTTGGCGCAATGGAAAAAGACTTGGGACGTCGTAGTCTAATGAGAGTTGAAGGACTAGATCAATGGTAACCTGCGCAGGCACGTGGAACTACGTGATTTATGTGTAAGGCCTTTATTAGGCATCAAAATGCCATATTACGGTCTTTAGAGGCCTGTGCGCGTAGTTCACTGTGTTTTAAAGACATGGCGCAATGGAAAACGATTTGGGACGTCGTAGTCTATAGAGAGTGGCAAGGTTAGACCAATGGTAACCTGCGCAGGCACGTGAAACCACGTGATTTACGTGTAAGGCCTTTATTAGGTGTCAAAAGGCATATTCCGCCTTCAGGGGCCTGTAAGAGTAGTTGACGGTGTTATTAAGCCTAGGCGCAATGGAACATGACTTGGGAAGTCGTAGTCCATTGAGAGTGGAGTGATTAGACGAATGGTAAACAGCGCAGGCACGTGGAACCACGTGCTTTACGTGTAAGGCCTTTATTAGGCATCAAAAAGCCATATTACAGTGTTTAGAGACCTGTGCGCGTAGTTGACTGTGTTTTAAAGACATGACGCAGTGGAAAACGATTTGGGACTTCGTAGTGCGTTGAGAGTGTAAGGATTAGACCAACCTGTGTTTTAAAGACTTGGTGCAATGGAAAAAGACTTGGGACGTCGTAGTCTAATGAGAGTTGAAGGACTAGATCAATGGTAACCTGCACAGGCACGTGGAACTACGTGATTTATGTGTAAGGCCTTTATTAGGCAGCAAAAGGCCCTATTACAGCGTTTAGAGGCCTGTAAGCGTAGTTGACTGTGTTTTAAAGACATGACGCAATGGAAAACAACTTGGGACGTCGTAGTCTATAGAGAGTGGAAAGATTAGACCAATGGTAACCTGTGCAGGCACGTGAAACCACGTGATTTACGTGTAAGGCTCTTCTTAGGCATCAAAATGCCATATTACGGTCTTTAGAAGCCTGTGCGCGTAGTTCACTGTGTTTTAAAGACATGGCGCAATGGAAAACGATTTGGGACGTCGTAGTCTAATGAGAGTTGAAGGACTAGACCATTGTTAAACAGCGCAGGCAAGTGGAACCACGTGCTTTACGTGTAAGGGGCCTTTATTAGGCATCAAAAGGCCATATGACAGTGTTTAAAGGCCTGTAAGCGTAGTTGACTGTGTTTTAAAGACATGACGCAGTGGAAAACAACTTTGGACGTCGTAGTCCGTTGACAGTGAAAGGATTAGACCAATGGTAACCTGTGCAGGCACGTGGAACCACGTGATTTACGTACAAGGCTTTTATTAAGCATCAGAAGGCCATATTACAGTCTTTACAGGCCTGTGCGCGTAGTTGACGGTGTTATAAAGCCATGGCGCAATGGAAAACGACTTGGGAAGTCTTAGTCCATTGAGAGTGGAAGGATTAGACCATTGTTAAACAGCGCAGGCATGTGGAACCACGTGCTTTACGTGTAAGGCCTTATTAGGCATCAAAAGGCCACATTACAGTGTTTAGAGGCCTGTAAGCGTAGTTGACTGTGTTTTAAAGACATGGCGCAATGGAAAACGATTTGGGACTTCGTAGTGCGTTGAGAGTGTAAGGATTAGACCAATGGTAACATGCACAGGCACGTGAAACCACGTCATTTACGTGTAAGGCTTTTATTAAGTGTCAAAAGGCATATTACTGCCTTCCGAGGCCTGTAAGAGTAGTTGACGGTGTTATTAAGCCTAGGCGGAATGGAAAACGACTTGGGAAGTCGTAGTCCATTGAGAGTGGAGGGATTAGACGAATGGTAAACAGCGCAGGCACGTGGAACCACGTGCTTTAAGTGAAAGGCCCTTACTAGTTGTCAAAAGGCCATTTTACGGTCTTTAGAGGTCTGTAAGCGTAGTTGACGGTGTTATAAAGCCATGGCGCAATGGAGAACAACTTGGGAAGTCTTAGTCCATTGAGAGTGGAAGGATTAGACCATTGTTAAATAGCGCAGGCATGTGGAACCACGTGCTTTACGTGTAAGGCCTTTATTAGGCATCAAAAGGCCATATTACAGTGTTTAGAGGCCTGTAAGCGTAGTTGACTGTGTTTTAAAGACATGACGCAATGGAAAACAACTTAGGACGTCGTAATCTGTTGATGGTGGAAGGATTAGACCAATAGTAACCAGCGCAAGCACGTGGAACCACGTGATTTATGTGTAAGGCCTTTATTAGGCAGCAAAAGGCCATATTACAGCGTTTAGAGGCCTGTAAGCGTAGTTGACTGTGTTTTAAAGACATGACGCAATGGAAAACAACTTAGGACGTCGTAATCTGTTGATGGTGGAAGGATTAGACCAATAGTAACCAGCGCAAGCACGTGGAACCACGTGATTTATGTGTAAGGCCTTTATTAGGCAGCAAAAGGCCATATTACAGCGTTTAGAGGCCTGTAAGCGTAGTTGACTGTGTTTTAAAGACATGACGCAATGGAAAACGATTTGGGACGTCGTAGTCTATAGAGAGTGGAAAGATTAGACCAATGGTAACCTGCGCAGGCACGTGAAACCACGTGATTTACGTGTAAGGCCTTTATTAGACATCAAAAAGCCATATTACAGTGTTTAGAGGCCTGTGCGCGTAGTTGACTGTGTTTTAAAGACATGGCGCAGTGGAAAACGATTTGGGACTTCGTAGTGCGTTGAGAGTGTAAGGATTAGACCAATGGTAACATGCACAGTCACGTGAAACCACGTGATTTACGTGTAAGGCTTTTATTAAGTGTCAAAAGGCATATTACGGCCTTCAGAGGCCTGTAAGAGTAGTTGACGGTGTTATTAAGGCTAGGCGCAATGGAAAACGACTTGGTACGTCGTAGTCTATTGATGGTGGAAGGATTAGACCAATGGTAACCAGCGCAAGCACGTGGAACCACGTGATTTAAGTGAAAGGCCCTTACTATCTGTCAAAAGGCCATTTTACGGTCTTTAGAGGTCTGTAAGAGTAGTTGACGGTGTTATAACGCCATGGCGCAATGGAAAACGACTTGGGAAGTCTTAGTCCATTGAGAGTGGAAGGATTAGACCATTGTTAAACAGCGCAGGCATGTGGAACCACGTGCTTTACGTGTAAGGCCTTTATTAGACATCAAAAGGCCATATTACAGTGTTTATAGGCCTGTAAGCGTAGTTGACTGTGTTTTAAAGACATGACGCAGTGGAAAACAACTTGGGACGTCGTAGTCCATTGACAGTGAAAGGATTAGACCAATGGTAACCTGCGAAGGCACGTGGAACCACGTGATTTACGTACAAGGCTTTTATTAAGCATCAAAAGGCCATATTACAGTCTTTACAGGCCTGTGCGCGTAGTTGACTGTGTTTTAAAGACTTGGCGCAATGGAAAAAGACTTGGGACGTCGTAGTCTAATGAGAGTTGAAGGACTAGATCAATGGTAACCTGCGCAGGCACGTGGAACTACGTGATTTATGTGTAAGGCCTTTATTAGGCAGCAAAAGGCCATATTACAGCGTTTAGAGGCCTGTAAGTGTAGTTGACTGTGTTTTAAAGACATGACGCAATGGAAAACAACTTGGGACGTCGTAGTCTATAGAGAGTGGAAAGATTAGACCAATGGTAACCTGCGCAGGCACGTGAAACCATGTGATTTACGTGTAAGGCTCTTTTTAGGCATCAAAATGCCATTTTACGGCGTTTAGAGGCCTGTGCGCGTAGTTCATTGCGTTTTAAAGACATGGCGCAATGGATAACGATTTGGGACGTCGTAGTCTATAGAGAGTGGCAAGGTTAGACCAATGGTAACCTGCGCAGGCACGTGAAACCACGTGATTAACGTGTAAGGCCTTTATTAGGTGCCAAAAGGCCATATTACAGTGTTTAGAGGCCTGTGCGCGTAGTTTACTGTGTTTTAAAGACAAGGCGCAATTGAAAACGATTTGGGACGTCGTAGTCTATAGAGAGTGGCAAGGTTAGACCAATGGTAACCTGCGCAGGCACGTGAAACCACGTGATTTACGTGTAAGGCCTTTATTAGGTGTCAAAAGGCATATTACGGCCTTCAGAGGCCTGTAAGAGTAGTTGACGGTGTTATTAAGCCTAGGCGCAATGGAAAATGACTTGGGAAGTCGTAGTTCATTAAGAGTAGAGGGATTAGAGGAATGGTAAACAGCGCAGGCACGTGGAACCACGTGCTTTACGTGTAAGGCCTTTATTAGACATCAAAAGGCCATATTACAGTGTTTAGAGGCCTGTAAGCGTAGTTGACTGTGTTTTAAAGACTTGGCGCAATGGAAAAAGACTTGGGACGTCGTAGTCTAATGAGAGTTGAAGGACTAGATCAATGGTAACCTGCGCAGGCACGTGGAACCACGTGATTTACGTGTAAGGCTTTTATTAAGTGTCAAAAGGCATAATACGGTCTTCAGAGGCCTGTAAGAGTATTTGCCGGTGTTATTAAGCCTAGGCGCAATGGAAAACGACTTGGTACGTCGTAGTCTATTGATGGTGGAAGGAATAGACCAATGGTAACCAGCGCAAGCACGTGGAACCACGTGATTTAAGTGAAAGGCCCTTACTAGCTGTGAAAAGGCCATTTTACGGTCTTTAGAGGTCTGTAAGCGTAGTTGACGGTGTTATAAAGCCATGGCGCAATGGAAAACGACTTGGGAAGTCTTAGTCCATTGACAGTGGAAGGATTAGACCACTGTTAAACAGCGCAGGCATGTGGAACCACGTGCTTTACGTGTAAGGCCTTTATTAGGCATCGAAAGGCCATATTACAGTCTTTACAGGCCTGTGCGCGTAGTTGACTGTGTTTTAAAGACTTGGCGCAATGGAAAAAGACTTGGGACGTCGTAGTCTAATGAGAGTTGAAGGACTAGATCAATGGTAACCTGCGCAGGCACGTGGAACTACGTGATTTATGTGTAAGGCCTTTATTAGGCATCAAAATGCCATATTACGGTCTTTAGAGGCCTGTGCGCGTAGTTTACTGTGTTTTAAAGACATGGCGCAATGGAAAACGATTTGGGACGTCGTAGTCTATAGAGAGTGGCAAGGTTAGACCAATGGTAACCTGCGCAGGCACGTGAAACCACGTGATTTACGTGTAAGGCCTTTATTAGGTGTCAAAAGGCATATTCCGCCTTCAGGGGCCTGTAAGAGTAGTTGACGGTGTTATTAAGCCTAGGCGCAATGGAACATGACTTGGGAAGTCGTAGTCCATTGAGAGTGGAGTGATTAGACGAATGGTAAACAGCGCAGGCACGTGGAACCACGTGCTTTACGTGTAAGGCCTTTATTAGGCATCAAAAAGCCATATTACAGTGTTTAGAGGCCTGTGCGCGTAGTTGACTGTGTTTTAAAGACATGACGCAGTGGAAAACGATTTGGGACTTCGTAGTGCGTTGAGAGTGTAAGGATTAGACCAACCTGTGTTTTAAGACTTGGCGCAATGGAAAAAGACTTGGGACGTCGTAGTCTAATGAGAGTTGAAGGACTAGATCAATGGTAACCTGCACAGGCATGTGGAACTACGTGATTTATGTGTAAGGCCTTTATTAGGCAGCAAAAGGCCCTATTACAGCGTTTAGAGGCCTGTAAGCGTAGTTGACTGTGTTTTAAAGACATGACGCAATGGAAAACAACTTGGGACGTCGTAGTCTATAGAGAGTGGAAAGATTAGACCAATGGTAACCTGTGCAGGCACGTGAAACCACGTGATTAACGTGTAAGGCTCTTCTTAGGCATCAAAATGCCATATTACGGTCTTTAGAACCTGTGCGCGTAGTTCACTGTGTTTTAAAGACATGGCGCAATGGAAAACGATTTGGGACGTCGTAGTCTAATGAGAGTTGAAGGACTAGACCATTGTTAAACAGCGCAGGCATGTGGAACCACGTGCTTTACGTGTAAGGGGCCTTTATTAGGCATCAAAAGGCCATATGACAGTGTTTAAAGGCCTGTAAGCGTAGTTGACTGTGTTTTAAAAACATGACGCAGTGGAAAACAACTTTGGACGTGGTAGTCCGTTGACAGTGAAAGGATTAGACCAATGGTAACCTGTGCAGGCACGTGGAACCACGTGATTTACGTACAAGGCTTTTATTAAGCATCAGAAGGCCATATTACAGTCTTTACAGGCCCGTGCGCGTAGTTGACGGTGTTATAAAGCCATGGCGCAATGGAAAACGACTTGGGAAGTCTTAGTCCATTGAGAGTGGAAGGATTAGACCATTGTTAAACAGCGCAGGCATGTGGAACCACGTGCTTTACGTGTAAGGCCTTTATTAGGCATCAAAAGGCCACATTACAGTGTTTAGAGGCCTGTAAGCGTAGTTGACTGTGTTTTAAAGACATGACGCAGTGGAAAACAACTTGGGACGTCGTAGTCCATTGACAGTGAAAGGATTAGACCAATGGTAACCTGCGCAGGCACGTGAAACAACGTGATTTACGTGTAAGGCTCTTTTTAGGCATCAAAATGCCATATTACGGCGTTTAGAGGCCTGTGCGCGTAGTTTATTGTGTTTTAAAGACATGGCGCAATAGATAACGATTTGGGACGTCGTAGTCTATAGAGAGTGGCAAGGTTAGACCAATGGTAACCTGCGCAGGCACGTGAAACCACGTGATTTACGTGTAAGGCCTTTATTAGGTGTCAAAAGGCCATATTACAGTCTTTAGAGGCCTGTGCGCGTAGTTCACTGTGTTTTAAAGACATGGCGCAATGGAAAACGATTTGGGACGTCGTAGTCTATAGAGAGTGGCAAGGTTAGACCAATGGTAACCTGCGCAGGCACTAGGAACTACGTGATTTATGTGTAAGGCCTTTATTAGGCATCAAAAATCCATATTACAGTGTTTAGAGGCCTGTGCGCGTAGTTGACTGTGTTTTAAAGACATGACGCAGTGGAAAACGATTTGGGACTTCGTAGTGCATTGAGAGTGTAAGGATTAGACCAATGGTAACATGCGCAGGCACGTTAAACCACGTGATTTACGTGTAAGGCTTTATTAAGTGTCAAAAGGCATATTACGGCCTTCAGAGGCCTGTAAGAGTAGTTGACGGTGTTATTAAGCCTAGGCGCAATGGAAAACGACTTGGTACGTCGTAGTCTATTGATGGTGGAAGGATTAGACCAATGATAACCAGCGCAAGCACGTGGAACCACGTGATTTAAGTGAAGAGCCCTTACTAGCTGTCAAAAGGCCATTTTACGGTCTTTAGAAGTCTGTAAGCGTAGTTGACGGCGTTATAAAGCCATGGCACAATGGAAAACGACTTGGGAAGTCTTAGTCCATTGACAGTGGAAGGATTGGACAATTGTTAAACAGCGCAGGCACGTGGAACCACGTGATTTACGTACAAGGCTTTTATTAAGCATCAAAAGGCCATATTACAGTCTTTACAGGCCTGTGCGCGTAGTTGACTGTGTTTTAAAGACTTGGCGCAATGGAAAAAGACTTGGGACGTCGTAGTCTAATGAGAGTTGAAGGACTAGATCAATGGTAACCTGCGCAGGCACGTGGAACTACGTGATTTATGTGTAAGGCCTTTATTAGGCAGCAAAAGGCCATATTACAGCGTTTAGAGGCCTGTAAGTGTAGTTGACTGTGTTTTAAAGACATGACGCAATGGAAAACAACTTGGGACGTCGTAGTCTATAGAGAGTGGAAAGATTAGACCAATGGTAACCTGCGCAGGCACGTGAAACCATGTGATTTACGTGTAAGGCTCTTTTTAGGCATCAAAATGCCATTTTACGCCGTTTAGAGGCCTGTGCGCGTAGTTCATTGCGTTTTAAAGACATGGCGCAATGGATAACGATTTGGGACGTCGTAGTCTATAGAGAGTGGCAAGGTTAGACCAATGGTAACCTGCGCAGGCACGTGAAACCACGTGATTAACGTGTAAGGCCTTTATTAGGTGCCAAAAGGCCATATTACAGTCTTTAGAGGCCTGTGCGCGTAGTTTACTGTGTTTTAAAGACAAGGCGCAATTGAAAACGATTTGGGACGTCGTAGTCTATAGAGAGTGGCAAGGTTAGACCAATGGTAACCTGCGCAGGCACGTGAAACCACGTGATTTACGTGTAAGGCCTTTATTAGGTGTCAAAAGGCATATTACGGCCTTCAGAGGCCTGTAAGAGTAGTTGACGGTGTTATTAAGCCTAGGCGCAATGGAAAATGACTTGGGAAGTCGTAGTTCATTAAGAGTAGAGGGATTAGAGGAATGGTAAACAGCGCAGGCACGTGGAACCACGTGCTTTACGTGTAAGGCCTTTATTAGACATCAAAAGGCCATATTACAGTGTTTAGAGGCCTGTAAGCGTAGTTGACTGTGTTTTAAAGACTTGGCGCAATGGAAAAAGACTTGGGACGTCGTAGTCTAATGAGAGTTGAAGGACTAGATCAATGGTAACCTGCGCAGGCACGTGGAACCACGTGATTTACGTGTAAGGCTTTTATTAAGTGTCAAAAGGCATAATACGGCCTTCAGAGGCCTGTAAGAGTATTTGCCGGTGTTATTAAGCCTAGGCGCAATGGAAAACGTCTTGGTACGTCGTAGTCTATTGATGGTGGAAGGAATAGACCAATGGTAACCAGCGCAAGCACGTGGAACCACGTGATTTAAGTGAAAGGCCCTTACTAGCTGTGAAAAGGCCATTTTACGGTCTTTAGAGGTCTGTAAGCGTAGTTGACGGTGTTATAAAGCCATGGCGCAATGGAAAACGACTTGGGAAGTCTTAGTCCATTGACAGTGGAAGGATTAGACCACTGTTAAACAGCGCAGGCATGTGGAACCACGTGCTTTACGTGTAAGGCCTTTATTAGGCATCGAAAGGCCATATTACAGTCTTTACAGGCCTGTGCGCGTAGTTGACTGTGTTTTAAAGACTTGGCGCAATGGAAAAAGACTTGGGACGTCGTAGTCTAATGAGAGTTGAAGGACTAGATCAATGGTAACCTGCGCAGGCACGTGGAACTACGTGATTTATGTGTAAGGCCTTTATTAGGCATCAAAATGCCATATTACGGTCTTTAGAGGCCTGTGCGCGTAGTTTACTGTGTTTTAAAGACATGGCGCAATGGAAAACGATTTGGGACGTCGTAGTCTATAGAGAGTGGCAAGGTTAGACCAATGGTAACCTGCGCAGGCACGTGAAACCACGTGATTTACGTGTAAGGCCTTTATTAGGTGTCAAAAGGCATATTCCGCCTTCAGGGGCCTGTAAGAGTAGTTGACGGTGTTATTAAGCCTAGGCGCAATGGAACATGACTTGGGAAGTCGTAGTCCATTGAGAGTGGAGTGATTAGACGAATGGTAAACAGCGCAGGCACGTGGAACCACGTGCTTTACGTGTAAGGCCTTTATTAGGCATCAAAAAGCCATATTACAGTGTTTAGAGGCCTGTGCGCGTAGTTGACTGTGTTTTAAAGACATGACGCAGTGGAAAACGATTTGGGACTTCGTAGTGCGTTGAGAGTGTAAGGATTAGACCAACCTGTGTTTTAAAGACTTGGCGCAATGGAAAAAGACTTGGGACGTCGTAGTCTATTGATTGTGGAAGGATTAGACCAATGATAACCAGCGCAAGCACGTGGAACCACGTGATTTAAGTGAAGAGCCCTTACTAGCTGTCAAAAGGCCATTTTACGGTCTTTAGAAGTCTGTAAGCGTAGTTGACGGCGTTATAAAGCCATGGCACAATGGAAAACGACTTGGGAAGTCTTAGTCCATTGAGAGTGGAAGGATTGGACAATTGTTAAACAGCGCAGGCACGTGGAACCACGTGATTTACGTACAAGGCTTTTATTAAGCATCAAAAGGCCATATTACAGTCTTTACAGGCCTGTGCGCGTAGTTGACTGTGTTTTAAAGACTTGGCGCAATGGAAAAAGACTTGGGACGTCGTAGTCTAATGAGAGTTGAAGGACTAGATCAATGGTAACCTGCGCAGGCACGTGGAACTACGTGATTTATGTGTAAGGCCTTTATTAGGCAGCAAAAGGCCATATTACAGCGTTTAGAGGCCTGTAAGTGTAGTTGACTGTGTTTTAAAGACATGACGCAATGGAAAACAACTTGGGACGTCGTAGTCTATAGAGAGTGGAAAGATTAGACCAATGGTAACCTGCACAGGCACGTGAAACCATGTGATTTACGTGTAAGGCTCTTTTTAGGCATCAAAATGCCATTTTACGGCGTTTAGAGGCCTGTGCGCGTAGTTCATTGCGTTTTAAAGACATGGCGCAATGGATAACGATTTGGGACGTCGTAGTCTATAGAGAGTGGCAAGGTTAGACCAATGGTAACCTGCGCAGGCACGTGAAACCACGTGATTAACGTGTAAGGCCTTTATTAGGTGCCAAAAGGCCATATTACAGTCTTTAGAGGCCTGTGCGCGTAGTTTACTGTGTTTTAAAGACAAGGCGCAATTGAAAACGATTTGGGACGTCGTAGTCTAATAGAGAGTGGCAAGGTTAGACCAATGGTAACCTGCGCAGGCACGTGAAACCACGTGATTTACGTGTAAGGCCTTTATTAGGTGTCAAAAGGCATATTACGGCCTTCAGAGGCCTGTAAGAGTAGTTGACGGTGTTATTAAGCCTAGGCGCAATGGAAAATGACTTGGGAAGTCGTAGTTCAATAAGAGTAGAGGGATTAGAGGAATGGTAAACAGCGCAGGCACGTGGAACCACGTGCTTTACGTGTAAGGCCTTTATTAGACATCAAAAAGCCATATTACAGTGTTTAGAGGCCTGTGCGCGTAGTTGACTGTGTTTTAAAGACATGACGCAGTGGAAAACGATTTGGGACTTCGTAGTGCGTTGAGAGTGTAAGGATTAGACCAATGGTAACATGCGCAGGCACGTGGAACCACGTGATTTAAGTGAAAGGCCCTTACTAGCTGTCAAAAGAACATTTTACGGTCTTTAGGTGTCTGTAAGCGTAGTTGACGATGTTATAAAGCCATGGCGCAATGGAAAACGACTTGGGAAGTCTTAGTCCATTGAGAGTGGAAGGATTAGACCATTGTTAAACAGCGCAGGCATGTGGAACCACGTGCTTTACGTGTAAGGCCTTTATTAGACATCAAAAGGCCATATTACAGTATTTAGAGGCCTGTAAGCGTAGTTGACTGTGTTTTAAAGACTTGGCGCAATGGAAAAAGACTTGGGACGTCGTAGTCTAATGAGAGTTGAAGGACTAGATCAATGGTAACCTGCGCAGGCACGTGGAACCACGTGATTTACGTGTAAGGCTTTTATTAAGTGTCAAAAGGCATAATACGGCCTTCAGAGTCCTGTAAGAGTATTTGCCGGTGTTATTAAGCCTAGGCGCAATGGAAAACGACTTGGTACGTCGTAGTCTATTGATGGTGGAAGGAATAGACCAATGGTAACCAGCGCAAGCACGTGGAACCACGTGATTTAAGTGAAAGGCCCTTACTAGCTGTGAAAAGGCCATTTTACGGTCTTTAGAGGTCTGTAAGCGTAGTTGACGGTGTTATAAAGCCATGGCGCAATGGAAAACGACTTGGGAAGTCTTAGTCCATTGACAGTGGAAGGATTAGACCACTGTTAAACAGCGCAGGCATGTGGAACCACGTGCTTTACGTGTAAGGCCTTTATTAGGCATCGAAAGGCCATATTACAGTCTTTACAGGACTGTGCGCGTAGTTGACTGTGTTTTAAAGACTTGGCGCAATGGAAAAAGACTTGGGACGTCGTAGTCTAATGAGAGTTGAAGGACTAGATCAATGGTAACCTGCGCAGGCACGTGGAACTACGTGATTTATGTGTAAGGCCTTTATTAGGCATCAAAATGCCATTTTACGGTCTTTAGAGGCCTGTGCGCGTAGTTCACTGTGTTTTAAAGACATGGCGCAATGGAAAACGATTTGGGACGTCGTAGTCTATAGAGAGTGGCAAGGTTAGACCAATGGTAACCTGCGCAGGCACGTGAAACCACGTGATTAACGTGTAAGGCCTTTATTAGGTGCCAAAAGGCCATATTACAGTCTTTAGAGGCCTGTGCGCGTAGTTTACTGTGTTTTAAAGACAAGGCGCAATTGAAAACGATTTGGGACGTCGTAGTCTATAGAGAGTGGCAAGGTTAGACCAATGGTAACCTGCGCAGGCACGTGAAACCACGTGATTTACGTGTAAGGCCTTTATTAGGTGTCAAAAGGCATATTACGGCCTTCAGAGGCCTGTAAGAGTAGTTGACGGTGTTATTAAGCCTAGGCGCAATGGAAAATGACTTGGGAAGTCGTAGTTCAATAAGAGTAGAGGGATTAGAGGAATGGTAAACAGCGCAGGCACGTGGAACCACGTGCTTTACGTGTAAGGCCTTTATTAGACATCAAAAAGCCATATTACAGTGTTTAGAGGCCTGTGCGCGTAGTTGACTGTGTTTTAAAGACATGACGCAGTGGAAAACGATTTGGGACTTCGTAGTGCGTTGAGAGTGTAAGGATTAGACCAATGGTAACATGCGCAGGCACGTGGAACCACGTGATTTAAGTGAAAGGCCCTTACTAGCTGTCAAAAGAACATTTTACGGTCTTTAGGTGTCTGTAAGCGTAGTTGACGATGTTATAAAGCCATGGCGCAATGGAAAACGACTTGGGAAGTCTTAGTCCATTGAGAGTGGAAGGATTAGACCATTGTTAAACAGCGCAGGCATGTGGAACCACGTGCTTTACGTGTAAGGCCTTTATTAGACATCAAAAGGCCATATTACAGTATTTAGAGGCCTGTAAGCGTAGTTGACTGTGTTTTAAAGACTTGGCGCAATGGAAAAAGACTTGGGACGTCGTAGTCTAATGAGAGTTGAAGGACTAGATCAATGGTAACCTGCGCAGGCACGTGGAACCACGTGATTTACGTGTAAGGCTTTTATTAAGTGTCAAAAGGCATAATACGGCCTTCAGAGTCCTGTAAGAGTATTTGCCGGTGTTATTAAGCCTAGGCGCAATGGAAAACGACTTGGTACGTCGTAGTCTATTGATGGTGGAAGGAATAGACCAATGGTAACCAGCGCAAGCACGTGGAACCACGTGATTTAAGTGAAAGGCCCTTACTAGCTGTGAAAAGGCCATTTTACGGTCTTTAGAGGTCTGTAAGCGTAGTTGACGGTGTTATAAAGCCATGGCGCAATGGAAAACGACTTGGGAAGTCTTAGTCCATTGACAGTGGAAGGATTAGACCACTGTTAAACAGCGCAGGCATGTGGAACCCCGTGCTTTACGTGTAAGGCCTTTATTAAGCATCGAAAGGCCATATTACAGTCTTTACAGGCCTGTGCGCGTAGTTGACTGTGTTTTAAAGACTTGGCGCAATGGAAAAAGACTTGGGACGTCGTAGTCTAATGAGAGTTGAAGGACTAGATCAATGGTAACCTGCGCAGGCACGTGGAACTACGTGATTTATGTGTAAGGCCTTTATTAGGCATCAAAATGCCATATTACGGTCTTTAGAGGCCTGTGCGCGTAGTTCACTGTGTTTTAAAGACATGGCGCAATGGAAAACGATTTGGGACGTCGTAGTCTATAGAGAGTGGCAAGGTTAGACCAATGGTAACCTGCGCAGGCACGTGAAACCACGTGATTTACGTGTAAGGCCTTTATTAGGTGTCAAAAGGCATATTCCGCCTTCAGGGGCCTGTAAGAGTAGTTGACGGTGTTATTAAGCCTAGGCGCAATGGAACATGACTTGGGAAGTCGTAGTCCATTGAGAGTGGAGTGATTAGACGAATGGTAAACAGCGCAGGCACGTGGAACCACGTGCTTTACGTGTAAGGCCTTTATTAGGCATCAAAAAGCCATATTACAGTGTTTAGAGGCCTGTGCGCGTAGTTGACTGTGTTTTAAAGACATGACGCAGTGGAAAACGATTTGGGACTTCGTAGTGCGTTGAGAGTGTAAGGATTAGACCAACCTGTGTTTTAAAGACTTGGCGCAATGGAAAAAGACTTGGGACGTCGTAGTCTAATGAGAGTTGAAGGACTAGATCAATGGTAACCTGCACAGGCATGTGGAACTACGTGATTTATGTGTAAGGCCTTTATTAGGCAGCAAAAGGCCCTATTACAGCGTTTAGAGGCCTGTAAGCGTAGTTGACTGTGTTTTAAAGACATGACGCAATGGAAAACAACTTGGGACGTCGTAGTCTATAGAGAGTGGAAAGATTAGACCAATGGTAACCTGTGCAGGCACGTGAAACCACGTGATTTACGTGTAAGGCTCTTCTTAGGCATCAAAATGCCATATTACGGTCTTTAGAAGCCTGTGCGCGTAGTTCACTGTGTTTTAAAGACATGGCGCAATGGAAAACGATTTGGGACGTCGTAGTCTAATGAGAGTTGAAGGACTAGACCATTGTTAAACAGCGCAGGCATGTGGAACCACGTGCTTTACGTGTAAGGGGCCTTTATTAGGCATCAAAAGGCCATATGACAGTGTTTAAAGGCCTGTAAGCGTAGTTGACTGTGTTTTAAAGACATGACGCAGTGGAAAACAACTTTGGACGTCGTAGTCCGTTGACAGTGAAAGGATTAGACCAATGGTAACCTGTGCAGGCACGTGGAACCACGTGATTTACGTACAAGGCTTTTATTAAGCATCAGAAGGCCATATTACAGTCTTTACAGGCCCGTGCGCGTAGTTGACGGTGTTATAAAGCCATGGCGCAATGGAAAACGACTTGGGAAGTCTTAGTCCATTGAGAGTGGAAGGATTAGACCATTGTTAAACAGCGCAGGCATGTGGAACCACGTGCTTTACGTGTAAGGCCTTTATTAGGCATCAAAAGGCCACATTACAGTGTTTAGAGGCCTGTAAGCGTAGTTGACTGTGTTTTAAAGACATGACGCAGTGGAAAACAACTTGGGACGTCGTAGTCCATTGACAGTGAAAGGATTAGACCAATGGTAACCTGCGCAGGCACGTGAAACCACGTGATTTATGTGTAAGGCCTTTATTAGGCATCAAAATGCCATATTACGGTCTTTAGAGGCCTGTGCGCGTAGTTTACTGTGTTTTAAAGACATGGCGCAATGGAAAACGATTTGGGACGTCGTAGTCTATAGAGAGTGGCAAGGTTAGACCAATGGTAACCTGCGCAGGCACGTGAAACCACGTGATTTACGTGTAAGGCCTTTATTAGGTGTCAAAAGGCATATTCCGCCTTCAGGGGCCTGTAAGAGTAGTTGACGGTGTTATTAAGCCTAGGCGCAATGGAACATGACTTGGGAAGTCGTAGTCCATTGAGAGTGGAGTGATTAGACGAATGGTAAACAGCGCAGGCACGTGGAACCACGTGCTTTACGTGTAAGGCCTTTATTAGGCATCAAAAAACCATATTACAGTGTTTAGAGGCCTGTGCGCGTAGTTGACTGTGTTTTAAAGACATGACGCAGTGGAAAACGATTTGGGACTTCGTAGTGCGTTGAGAGTGTAAGGATTAGACCAACCTGTGTTTTAAAGACTTGGCGCAATGGAAAAAGACTTGGGACGTCGTAGTCTATTGATTGTGGAAGGATTAGACCAATGATAACCAGCGCAAGCACGTGGAACCACGTGATTTAAGTGAAGAGCCCTTACTAGCTGTCAAAAGGCCATTTTACGGTCTTTAGAAGTCTGTAAGCGTAGTTGACGGCGTTATAAAGCCATGGCACAATGGAAAACGACTTGGGAAGTCTTAGTCCATTGAGAGTGGAAGGATTGGACAATTGTTAAACAGCGCAGGCACGTGGAACCACGTGATTTACGTACAAGGCTTTTATTAAGCATCAAAAGGCCTTATTACAGTCTCTACAGGCCTGTGCGCGTAGTTGACTGTGTTTTAAAGACTTGGCGCAATGGAAAAAGACTTGGGACGTCGTAGTCTATTGATTGTGGAAGGATTAGACCAATGATAACCAGCGCAAGCACGTGGAACCACGTGATTTAAGTGAAGAGCCCTTACTAGCTGTCAAAAGGCCATTTTACGGTCTTTAGAAGTCTGTAAGCGTAGTTGACTGTGTTTTAAAGACATGACGCAATGGAAAACAACTTGGGACGTCGTAGTCTATAGAGAGTGGAAAGATTAGACCAATGGTAACCTGCACAGGCACGTGAAACCATGTGATTTACGTGTAAGGCTCTTTTTAGGCATCAAAATGCCATTTTACGGCGTTTAGAGGCCTGTGCGCGTAGTTCATTGCGTTTTAAAGACATGGCGCAATGGATAACGATTTGGGACGTCGTAGTCTATAGAGAGTGGCAAGGTTAGACCAATGGTAACCTGCGCAGGCACGTGAAACCACGTGATTAACGTGTAAGGCCTTTATTAGGTGCCAAAAGGCCATATTACAGTCTTTAGAGGCCTGTGCGCGTAGTTTACTGTGTTTTAAAGACAAGGCGCAATTGAAAACGATTTGGGACGTCGTAGTCTATAGAGAGTGGCAAGGTTAGACCAATGGTAACCTGCGCAGGCACGTGAAACCACGTGATTTACGTGTAAGGCCTTTATTAGGTGTCAAAAGGCATATTACGGCCTTCAGAGGCCTGTAAGAGTAGTTGACGGTGTTATTAAGCCTAGGCGCAATGGAAAATGACTTGGGAAGTCGTAGTTCAATAAGAGTAGAGGGATTAGAGGAATGGTAAACAGCGCAGGCACGTGGAACCACGTGCTTTACGTGTAAGGCCTTTATTAGACATCAAAAAGCCATATTACAGTGTTTAGAGGCCTGTGCGCGTAGTTGACTGTGTTTTAAAGACATGACGCAGTGGAAAACGATTTGGGACTTCGTAGTGCGTTGAGAGTGTAAGGATTAGACCAATGGTAACATGCGCAGGCACGTGGAACCACGTGATTTAAGTGAAAGGCCCTTACTAGCTGTCAAAAGAACATTTTACGGTCTTTAGGTGTCTGTAAGCGTAGTTGACGATGTTATAAAGCCATGGCGCAATGGAAAACGACTTGGGAAGTCTTAGTCCATTGAGAGTGGAAGGATTAGACCATTGTTAAACAGCGCAGGCATGTGGAACCACGTGCTTTACGTGTAAGGCCTTTATTAGACATCAAAAGGCCATATTACAGTATTTAGAGGCCTGTAAGCGTAGTTGACTGTGTTTTAAAGACTTGGCGCAATGGAAAAAGACTTGGGACGTCGTAGTCTAATGAGAGTTGAAGGACTAGATCAATGGTAACCTGCGCAGGCACGTGGAACCACGTGATTTACGTGTAAGGCTTTTATTAAGTGTCAAAAGGCATAATACGGCCTTCAGAGTCCTGTAAGAGTATTTGCCGGTTTTATTAAGCCTAGGCGCAATGGAAAACGACTTGGTACGTCGTAGTCTATTGATGGTGGAAGGAATAGACCAATGGTAACCAGCGCAAGCACGTGGAACCACGTGATTTAAGTGAAAGGCCCTTACTAGCTGTGAAAAGGCCATTTTACGGTCTTTAGAGGTCTGTAAGCGTAGTTGACGGTGTTATAAAGCCATGGCGCAATGGAAAACGACTTGGGAAGTCTTAGTCCATTGACAGTGGAAGGATTAGACCACTGTTAAACAGCGCAGGCATGTGGAACCACGTGCTTTACGTGTAAGGCCTTTATTAGGCATCGAAAGGCCATATTACAGTCTTTACAGGCCTGTGCGCGTAGTTGACTGTGTTTTAAAGACTTGGCGCAATGGAAAAAGACTTGGGACGTCGTAGTCTAATGAGAGTTGAAGGACTAGATCAATGGTAACCTGCGCAGGCACGTGGAACTACGTGATTTATGTGTAAGGCCTTTATTAGGCATCAAAATGCCATATTACGGTCTTTAGAGGCCTGTGCGCGTAGTTCACTGTGTTTTAAAGACATGGCGCAATGGAAAACGATTTGGGACGTCGTAGTCTATAGAGAGTGGCAAGGTTAGACCAATGGTAACCTGCGCAGGCACGTGAAACCACGTGATTTACGTGTAAGGCCTTTATTAGGTGTCAAAAGGCATATTCCGCCTTCAGGGGCCTGTAAGAGTAGTTGACGGTGTTATTAAGCCTAGGCGCAATGGAACATGACTTGGGAAGTCGTAGTCCATTGAGAGTGGAGTGATTAGACGAATGGTAAACAGCGCAGGCACGTGGTACCACGTGCTTTACGTGTAAGGCCTTTATTAGGCATCAAAAAGCCATATTACAGTGTTTAGAGGCCTGTGCGCGTAGTTGACTGTGTTTTAAAGACATGACGCAGTGGAAAACGATTTGGGACTTCGTAGTGCGTTGAGAGTGTAAGGATTAGACCAACCTGTGTTTTAAAGACTTGGCGCAATGGAAAAAGACTTGGGACGTCGTAGTCTAATGAGAGTTGAAGGACTAGATCAATGGTAACCTGCACAGGCATGTGGAACTACGTGATTTATGTGTAAGGCCTTTATTAGGCAGCAAAAGGCCCTATTACAGCGTTTAGAGGCCTGTAAGCGTAGTTGACTGTGTTTTAAAGACATGACGCAATGGAAAACAACTTGGGACGTCGTAGTCTATAGAGAGTGGAAAGATTAGACCAATGGTAACCTGTGCAGGCACGTGAAACCACGTGATTTACGTGTAAGGCTCTTCTTAGGCATCAAAATGCCATATTACGGTCTTTAGAAGCCTGTGCGCGTAGTTCACTGTGTTTTAAAGACATGGCGCAATGGAAAACGATTTGGGACGTCGTAGTCTAATGAGAGTTGAAGGACTAGACCATTGTTAAACAGCGCAGGCATGTGGAACCACGTGCTTTACGTGTAAGGGGCCTTTATTAGGCATCAAAAGGCCATATGACAGTGTTTAAAGGCCTGTAAGCGTAGTTGACTGTGTTTTAAAGACATGACGCAGTGGAAAACAACTTTGGACGTCGTAGTCCGTTGACAGTGAAAGGATTAGACCAATGGTAACCTGTGCAGGCACGTGGAACCACGTGATTTACGTACAAGGCTTTTATTAAGCATCAGAAGGCCATATTACAGTCTTTACAGGCCCGTGCGCGTAGTTGACGGTGTTATAAAGCCATGGCGCAATGGAAAACGACTTGGGAAGTCTTAGTCCATTGAGAGTGGAAGGATTAGACCATTGTTAAACAGCGCAGGCATGTGGAACCACGTGCTTTACGTGTAAGGCCTTTATTAGGCATCAAAAGGCCACATTACAGTGTTTAGAGGCCTGTAAGCGTAGTTGACTGTGTTTTAAAGACATGACGCAGTGGAAAACAACTTGGGACGTCGTAGTCCATTGACAGTGAAAGGATTAGACCAATGGTAACCTGCGCAGGCACGTGAAACCACGTGATTTACGTGTAAGGCTCTTTTTAGGCATCAAAATGCCATATTACGGCGTTTAGAGGCCTGTGCGCGTAGTTTAATGTGTTTTAAAGACATGGCGCAATAGATAACGATTTGGGACGTCGTAGTCTATAGAGAGTGGCAAGGTTAGACCAATGGTAACCTGCGCAGGCACGTGAAACCACGTGATTTACGTGTAAGGCCTTTATTAGGTGTCAAAAGGCCATATTACAGTCTTTAGAGGCCTGTGCGCGTAGTTCACTGTGTTTTAAAGACATGGCGCAATGGAAAACGATTTGGGACGTCGTAGTCTATAGAGAGTGGCAAGGTTAGACCAATGGTAACCTGCGCAGGCACGTGAAACCACGTGATTTACGTGTAAGGCTTTTATTAGGTGTCAAAAGGCATATTACGGCCTTCAGAGGCCTGTAAGAGTAGTTGACGGTGTTATTAAGCCTAGGCGCAATGGAAAACGACTTGGGAAGTCGTAGTCCATTGAGAGTGGAGGGATTAGACCAATGGTAACCTGCGCAGGCACTAGGAACTACGTGATTTATGTGTAAGGCCTTTATTAGGCATCAAAAATCCATATTACAGTGTTTAGAGGCCTGTGCGCGTAGTTGACTGTGTTTTAAAGACATGACGCAGTGGAAAACGATTTGGAACTTCGTAGTGCATTGAGAGTGTAAGGATTAGACCAATGGTAACATGCGCAGGCACGTGAAACCACGTGATTTACGTGTAAGGCTTTATTAAGTGTCAAAAGGCATATTACGGCCTTCAGAGGCCTGTAAGAGTAATTGACGGTGTTATTAAGCCTAGGCGCAATGGAAAACGACTTGGTACGTCATAGTCTATTGATGGTGGAAGGATTAGACCAATGATAACCAGCGCAAGCACGTGGAACCACGTGATTTAAGTGAAGAGCCCTTACTAGCTGTCAAAAGGCCATTTTACGGTCTTTAGAAGTCTGTAAGCGTAGTTGACGGCGTTATAAAGCCATGGCACAATGGAAAACGACTTGGGAAGTCTTAGTCCATTAAGAGTGGAAGGATTGGACAATTGTTAAACAGCGCAGGCACGTGGAACCACGTGATTTACGTACAAGGCTTTTATTAAGCATCAAAAGGCCATATTACAGTCTTTACAGGCCTGTGCGGGTAGTTGACTGCGTTTTAATGACTTGGCGCAATGGAAAAAGACTTAGGACGTCGTAGTCTAATGAGAGTTGAAGGACTAGACCATTGTTAAACAGCGCAGGCATGTGGAACCACGTGCTTTACGTGTAAGGGGCCTTTATTAGGCATCAAAAGGCCACATTACAGTGTTTAGAGCCCTGTAAGCGTAGTTGACTGTGTTTTAAAGACATGACGCAGTGGAAAACAACTTGGGACGTCGTAGTCCATTGACAGTGAAAGGATTAGACCAATGGTAACCTGCGCAGGCACGTGAAACCACGTGATTTACGTGTAAGGCTCTTTTTAGGCATCAAAATGCCATATTACGGCGTTTAGAGGCCTGTGCGCGTAGTTTATTGTGTTTTAAAGACATGGCGCAATAGATAACGATTTGGGACGTCGTAGTCTATAGAGAGTGGCAAGGTTAGACCAATGGTAACCTGCGCAGGCACGTGAAACCACGTGATTTACGTGTAAGGCTCTTTTTAGGCATCAAAATGCCATTTTACGGTCTTTAGAGGTCTGTAAGCGTAGTTGACGGTGTTATAAAGCCATGGCGCAATGGAAAACGACTTGGGAAGTCGTAGTCCATTAAGAGTGGAGGGATTAGACCAATGGTAACCTGCGCAGGCACTAGGAACTACGTGATTTATGTGTAAGGCCTTTATTAGGCATCAAAAAGCCATATTACAGTGTTTAGAGGCCTGTGCGCGTAGTTGACTGTGTTTTAAAGACATGACGCAGTGGAAAACGATTTGGGACTTCGTAGTGCATTGAGAGTGTAAGGATTAGACCAATGGTAACATGCGCAGGCACGTGAAACCACGTGATTTACGTGTAAGGCTTTATTAAGTGTCAAAAGGCATATTACGGCCTTCAGAGGCCTGTAAGAGTAGTTGACGGTGTTATTAAGCCTAGGCGCAATGGAAAACGACTTGGTACGTCGTAGTCTATTGATGGTGGAAGGATTAGACCAATGATAACCAGCGCAAGCACGTGGAACCACGTGATTTATGTGAAGAGCCCTTACTAGCTGTCAAAAGGCCATTTTACGGTCTTTAGAAGTCTGTAAGCGTAGTTGACGGCGTTATAAAGCCATGGCACAATGGAAAACGACTTGGGAAGTCTTAGTCCATTGAGAGTGGAAGGATTAGACAATTGTTAAACAGCGCAGGCACGTGGAACCACGTGATTTACGTACAAGGCTTTTATTAAGCATCAAAAGGCCATATTACAGTCTTTACAGGCCTGTGCGGGTAGTTGACTGCGTTTTAATGACTTGGCGCAATGGAAAAAGACTTAGGACGTCGTAGTCTAATGAGAGTTGAAGGACTAGACCATTGTTAAACAGCGCAGGCATGTGGAACCACGTGCTTTACGTGTAAGGGGCCTTTATTAGGCATCAAAAGGCCACATTACAGTGTTTAGAGCCCTGTAAGCGTAGTTGACTGTGTTTTAAAGACATGACGCAGTGGAAAACAACTTGGGACGTCGTAGTCCATTGACAGTGAAAGGATTAGACCAATGGTAACCTGCACAGGCACGTGAAACCACGTGATTTACGTGTAAGGCTCTTTTTAGGCATCAAAATGCCATATTACGGCGTTTAGAGGCCTGTGCGCGTAGTTTATTGTGTTTTAAAGACATGGCGCAATAGATAACGATTTGGGACGTCGTAGTCTATAGAGAGTGGCAAGGTTAGACCATTGTTAAACAGCGCAGGCATGTGGAACCACGTGCTTCACGTGTAAGTCCTTTATTAGGCATCAAAAGGCCATATTACAGTGTTTAGAGGCCTGTAAGCGTAGTTGACTGTGTTTTAAAGACATGACGCAGTGGAAAACAACTTGGGACGTTGTAGTCCATTGACAGTGAAAGGATTAGACCAATGGTAACCTGCGCAGGCACGTGAAACCACGTGATTTACGTGTAAGGCTCTTTTTAGGCATCAAAATGCCATATTACGGCGTTTAGAGGCATTTGCGCGTAGTTCATTGCGTTTTAAAGACATAGCGCAATGGATAACGATTTGGGACGTCGTAGTCTATAGAGAGTGGCAAGGTTAGACCAATGGTAACCTGCGCAGGCACGTGAAACCACGTGATTAACGTGTAAGGCCTTTATTAGGTGCCAAAAGGCCATATTACAGTGTTTAGAGGCCTGTGCGCGTAGTTGACTGTGTTTTAAAGACATGACGCAGTGGAAAACGATTTGGGACTTCGTAGTGCGTTGAGAGTGTAAGGATTAGACCAATGGTAACATGCGCAGGCACGTGAAACCACGTGATTTACGTGTAAGGCTTTTATTAAGTGTCAAAAGGCATATTACGGCCTTCAGAGGCCTGTAAGAGTAGTTGACGGTGTTATTAAGGCTAGGCGCAATGGAAAACGACTTGGTACGTCGTAGTCTATTGATTGCGGAAGGATTAGACCAATGGTAACCAGCACAAGCACGTGGAACCACGTGATTTAAGTGAAAGGCTCTTACTAGCTGTCAAAAGGCCATTTTACGGTCTTTAGAGGTCTGTAAGAGTAGTTGACGGTGTTATAACGCCATGGCGCAATGGAAAACGACTTGGGAAGTCTTAGTCCATTGAGAGTGGAAGGATTAGACCATTGTTAAACAGCGCAGGCATGTGGAACCACGTGCTTTACGTGTAAGGCCTTTATTAGACATCAAAAGGCCATTTTACGGTCTTTAGAGGTCTGTAAGAGTAGTTGACTGTGTTTTAAAGACATGACGCAGTGGAAAACAACTTGGGACGTCGTAGTCCATTGACAGTGAAAGGATTAGACCAATGGTAACCTGCGCAGGCACGTGAAACCACGTGATTTACGTGTAAGGCTCTTTTTAGGCATCAAAATGCCATATTACGGCGTTTAGAAGCCTTTGCGCGTAGTTCATTGCGTTTTAAAGACATAGCGCAATGGATAACGATTTGGGACGTCGTAGTCTATAGAGAGTGGCAAGGTTAGACCAATGGTAACCTGCGCAGGCACGTGAAACCACGTGATTAACGTGTAAGGCCTTTATTAGGTGCCAAAAGGCCATATTACAGTGTTTAGAGGCCTGTGCGCGTAGTTGACTGTGTTTTAAAGACATGACGCAGTGGAAAACGATTTGGGACTTCGTAGTGCGTTGAGAGTGTAAGGATTAGACCAATGGTAACATGCGCAGGCACGTGAAACCACGTGATTTACGTGTAAGGCTTTTATTAAGTGTCAAAAGGCATATTACGGCCTTCAGAGGCCTGTAAGAGTAGTTGACGGTGTTATTAAGGCTAGGCGCAATGGAAAACGACTTGGTACGTCGTAGTCTATTGATGGTGGAAGGATTAGACCAATGGTAACCAGCGCAAGCACGTGGAACCACGTGATTTAAGTGAAAGGCTCTTACTAGCTGTCAAAAGGCCATTTTACGGTCTTTAGAGGTCTGTAAGAGTAGTTGACGGTGTTATAACGCCATGGCGCAATGGAAAACGACTTGGGAAGTCTTAGTCCATTGAGAGTGGAAGGATTAGACCATTGTTAAACAGCGCAGGCATGTGGAACCACGTGCTTTACGTGTAAGGCCTTTATTAGACATCAAAAGGCCATTTTACGGTCTTTAGAAGTCTGTAAGAGTAGTTGACTGTGTTTTAAAGACATGACGCAGTGGAAAACAACTTGGGACGTCGTAGTCCATTGACAGTGAAAGGATTAGACCAATGGTAACCTGCGAAGGCACGTGGAACCACGTGATTTACGTACAAGGCTTTTATTAAGCATCAAAAGGCCATATTACAGTCTTTACAGGCCTGTGCGCGTGGTTGACTGTGTTTTAAAGACTTGGCGCAATGGAAAAAGACTTGGGACGTCGTAGTCTAATGAGAGTTGATAGATCAATGGTAACCTGCGCAGGCACCTGGAACTACGTGATTTATGTGTAAAGCCTTTATTAGGCAGCAAAAGGCCATATTACAGCGTTTAGAGACCTGTAAGCGTAGTTGACTGTGTTTTAAAGACATGACGCAATGGAAAACAACTTGGGACGTCGTAGTCTATAGAGAGTGGAAAGATTGGACCAATGGTAACCTGCGCAGGCACGTGAAACCACGTAATTTATGTGTAAGGCCTTTATTAGGCAGCAAAAGGCCATATTACAGCGTTTAGAGACCTGTAAGCGTAGTTGACTGTGTTTTAAAGACATGACGCAATGGAAAACGATTTGGGACGTCGTAGTCTATAGAGAGTGGAAAGATTAGATCAATGGTAACCTGCGCAGGCACGTGAAACCACGTGATTTACGTGTAAGGCTCTTTTTAGGCATCAAAATGCCATTTTACGGTCTTTAGAGGTCTGTAAGCGTAGTTGACGGTGTTATAAAGCCATGGCGCAATGGAAAACGACTTGGGAAGTCTTAGTCTATTGAGAGTGGAAGGATTAGACCATTGTTAAACAGCGCAGGCATGTGGAACCACGTGCTTCACGTGTAAGTCCTTTAATAGGCATCAAAAGGCCATATTACAGTGTTTAGAGGCCTGTAAGCGTAGTTGACTGTGTTTTAAAGACATGACGCAGTGGAAAACAACTTGGGACGTTGTAGTCCATTGACAGTGAAAGGATTAGACCAATGGTAACCTGCGCAGGCACGTGAAACCACGTGATTTACGTGTAAGGCTCTTTTTAGGCATCAAAATGCCATATTACGGCGTTTAGAGGCCTTTGCGCGTAGTTCATTGCGTTTTAAAGACATAGCGCAATGGATAACGATTTGGGACGTCGTAGTCTATAGACAGTGGCAAGGTTAGACCAATGGTAACCTGCGCAGGCACGTGAAACCACGTGATTAACGTGTAAGGCCTTTATTAGGTGCCAAAAGGCCATATTACAGTGTTTAGAGGCCTGTGCGCGTAGTTGACTGTGTTTTAAAGACATGACGCAGTGGAAAACGATTTGGGACTTCGTAGTGCGTTGAGAGTGTAAGGATTAGACCAATGGTAACATGCGCAGGCACGTGAAACCACGTGATTTACGTGTAAGGCTTTTATTAAGTGTCAAAAGGCATATTACGGCCTTCAGAGGCCTGTAAGAGTAGTTGACGGTGTTATTAAGGCTAGGCGCAATGGAAAACGACTTGGTACGTCGTAGTCTATTGATGGTGGAAGGATTAGACCAATGGTAACCAGCGCAAGCACGTGGAACCACGTGATTTAAGTGAAAGGCTCTTACTAGCTGTCAAAAGGCCATTTTACGGTCTTTAGAGGTCTGTAAGAGTAGTTGACGGTGTTATAACGCCATGGCGCAATGGAAAACGACTTGGGAAGTCTTAGTCCATTGAGAGTGGAAGGATTAGACCATTGTTAAACAGCGCAGGCATGTGGAACCACGTGCTTTACGTGTAAGGCCTTTATTAGACATCAAAAGGCCATTTTACGGTCTTTAGAGGTCTGTAAGAGTAGTTGACTGTGTTTTAAAGACATGACGCAGTGGAAAACAACTTGGGACGTCGTAGTCCATTGACAGTGAAAGGATTAGACCAATGGTAACCTGCGAAGGCACGTGGAACCACGTGATTTACGTACAAGGCTTTTATTAAGCATTAAAAGGCCATATTACAGTCTTTACAGGCCTGTGCGCGTGGTTGACTGTGTTTTAAAGACTTGGCGCAATGGAAAAAGACTTGGGACGTCGTAGTCTAATGAGAGTTGAAGGACTAGATCAATGGTAACCTGCGCAGGCACGTGGAACTACGTGATTTATGTGTAAAGCCTTTATTAGGCAGCAAAAGGCCATATTACAGCGTTTAGAGACCTGTAAGCGTAGTTGACTGTGTTTTAAAGACATGACGCAATGGAAAACAACTTGGGACGTCGTAGTCTATAGAGAGTGGAAAGATTAGACCAATGGTAACCTGCGCAGGCACGTGAAACCATGTGATTTACGTGTAAGGCTCTTTTTAGGCATCAAAATGCCATTTTACGGTCTTTAGAGGTCTGTAAGCGTAGTTGACGGTGTTATAAAGCCATGGCGCAATGGAAAACGACTTGGGAAGTCTTAGTCTATTGAGAGTGAAGGATTAGACCATTGTTAAACAGCGCAGGCATGTGGAACCACGTGCTTTACGTGTAAGACCTTTATTAGGCATCAAAAGGCCATATTACAGTCTTTACAGGCCTGTGCGGGTAGTTGACTGCGTTTTAATGACTTGGCGCAATGGAAAAAGACTTAGGACGTCGTAGTCTAATGAGAGTTGAAGGACTAGACCATTGTTAAACAGCGCAGGCATGTGGAACCACGTGCTTTACGTGTAAGGGGCCTTTATTAGGCATCAAAAGGCCACATTACAGTGTTTAGAGCCCTGTAAGCGTAGTTGACTGTGTTTTAAAGACATGACGCAGTGGAAAACAACTTGGGACGTCGTAGTCCATTGACAGTGAAAGGATTAGACCAATGGTAACCTGCGCAGGCACGTGAAACCACGTGATTTACGTGTAAGGCTCTTTTTAGGCATCAAAATGCCATATTACGGCGTTTAGAGGCCTGTGCGCGTAGTTTATTGTGTTTTAAAGACATGGCGCAATAGATAACGATTTGGGACGTCGTAGTCTATAGAGAGTGGCAAGGTTAGACCAATGGTAACCTGCGCAGGCACGTGAAACCACGTGATTTACGTGTAAGGCTCTTTTTAGGCATCAAAATGCCATTTTACGGTCTTTAGAGGTCTGTAAGCGTAGTTGACGGTGTTATAAAGCCATGGCGCAATGGAAAACGACTTGGGAAGTCGTAGTCCATTAAGAGTGGAGGGATTAGACCAATGGTAACCTGCGCAGGCACTAGGAACTACGTGATTTATGTGTAAGGCCTTTATTAGGCATCAAAAAGCCATATTACAGTGTTTAGAGGCCTGTGCGCGTAGTTGACTGTGTTTTAAAGACATGACGCAGTGGAAAACGATTTGGGACTTCGTAGTGCATTGAGAGTGTAAGGATTAGACCAATGGTAACATGCGCAGGCACGTGAAACCACGTGATTTACGTGTAAGGCTTTATTAAGTGTCAAAAGGCATATTACGGCCTTCAGAGGCCTGTAAGAGTAGTTGACGGTGTTATTAAGCCTAGGCGCAATGGAAAACGACTTGGTACGTCGTAGTCTATTGATGGTGGAAGGATTAGACCAATGATAACCAGCGCAAGCACGTGGAACCACGTGATTTAAGTGAAGAGCCCTTACTAGCTGTCAAAAGGCCATTTTACGGTCTTTAGAAGTCTGTAAGCGTAGTTGACGGCGTTATAAAGCCATGGCACAATGGAAAACGACTTGGGAAGTCTTAGTCCATTGAGAGTGGAAGGATTAGACAATTGTTAAACAGCGCAGGCACGTGGAACCACGTGATTTACGTACAAGGCTTTTATTAAGCATCAAAAGGCCATATTACAGTCTTTACAGGCCTGTGCGGGTAGTTGACTGCGTTTTAATGACTTGGCGCAATGGAAAAAGACTTAGGACGTCGTAGTCTAATGAGAGTTGAAGGACTAGACCATTGTTAAACAGCGCAGGCATGTGGAACCACGTGCTTTACGTGTAAGGGGCCTTTATTAGGCATCAAAAGGCCACATTACAGTGTTTAGAGCCCTGTAAGCGTAGTTGACTGTGTTTTAAAGACATGACGCAGTGGAAAACAACTTGGGACGTCGTAGTCCATTGACAGTGAAAGGATTAGACCAATGGTAACCTGCACAGGCACGTGAAACCACGTGATTTACGTGTAAGGCTCTTTTTAGGCATCAAAATGCCATATTACGGCGTTTAGAGGCCTGTGCGCGTAGTTTATTGTGTTTTAAAGACATGGCGCAATAGATAACGATTTGGGACGTCGTAGTCTATAGAGAGTGGCAAGGTTAGACCAATGGTAACCTGCGCAGGCACGTGAAACCACGTGATTAACGTGTAAGGCCTTTATTAGGTGCCAAAAGGCCATATTACAGTGTTTAGAGGCCTGTGCGCGTAGTTGACTGTGTTTTAAAGACATGACGCAGTGGAAAACGATTTGGGACTTCGTAGTGCGTTGAGAGTGTAAGGATTAGACCAATGGTAACATGCGCAGGCACGTGAAACCACGTGATTTACGTGTAAGGCTTTTATTAAGTGTCAAAAGGCATATTACGGCCTTCAGAGGCCTGTAAGAGTAGTTGACGGTGTTATTAAGGCTAGGCGCAATGGAAAACGACTTGGTACGTCGTAGTCTATTGATTGCGGAAGGATTAGACCAATGGTAACCAGCACAAGCACGTGGAACCACGTGATTTAAGTGAAAGGCTCTTACTAGCTGTCAAAAGGCCATTTTACGGTCTTTAGAGGTCTGTAAGAGTAGTTGACGGTGTTATAACGCCATGGCGCAATGGAAAACGACTTGGGAAGTCTTAGTCCATTGAGAGTGGAAGGATTAGACCATTGTTAAACAGCGCAGGCATGTGGAACCACGTGCTTTACGTGTAAGGCCTTTATTAGACATCAAAAGGCCATTTTACGGTCTTTAGAGGTCTGTAAGAGTAGTTGACTGTGTTTTAAAGACATGACGCAGTGGAAAACAACTTGGGACGTCGTAGTCCATTGACAGTGAAAGGATTAGACCAATGGTAACCTGCGCAGGCACGTGAAACCACGTGATTTACGTGTAAGGCTCTTTTTAGGCATCAAAATGCCATATTACGGCGTTTAGAAGCCTTTGCGCGTAGTTCATTGCGTTTTAAAGACATAGCGCAATGGATAACGATTTGGGACGTCGTAGTCTATAGAGAGTGGCAAGGTTAGACCAATGGTAACCTGCGCAGGCACGTGAAACCACGTGATTAACGTGTAAGGCCTTTATTAGGTGCCAAAAGGCCATATTACAGTGTTTAGAGGCCTGTGCGCGTAGTTGACTGTGTTTTAAAGACATGACGCAGTGGAAAACGATTTGGGACTTCGTAGTGCGTTGAGAGTGTAAGGATTAGACCAATGGTAACATGCGCAGGCACGTGAAACCACGTGATTTACGTGTAAGGCTTTTATTAAGTGTCAAAAGGCATATTACGGCCTTCAGAGGCCTGTAAGAGTAGTTGACGGTGTTATTAAGGCTAGGCGCAATGGAAAACGACTTGGTACGTCGTAGTCTATTGATGGTGGAAGGATTAGACCAATGGTAACCAGCGCAAGCACGTGGAACCACGTGATTTAAGTGAAAGGCTCTTACTAGCTGTCAAAAGGCCATTTTACGGTCTTTAGAGGTCTGTAAGAGTAGTTGACGGTGTTATAACGCCATGGCGCAATGGAAAACGACTTGGGAAGTCTTAGTCCATTGAGAGTGGAAGGATTAGACCATTGTTAAACAGCGCAGGCATGTGGAACCACGTGCTTTACGTGTAAGGCCTTTATTAGACATCAAAAGGCCATTTTACGGTCTTTAGAAGTCTGTAAGAGTAGTTGACTGTGTTTTAAAGACATGACGCAGTGGAAAACAACTTGGGACGTCGTAGTCCATTGACAGTGAAAGGATTAGACCAATGGTAACCTGCGAAGGCACGTGGAACCACGTGATTTACGTACAAGGCTTTTATTAAGCATCAAAAGGCCATATTACAGTCTTTACAGGCCTGTGCGCGTGGTTGACTGTGTTTTAAAGACTTGGCGCAATGGAAAAAGACTTGGGACGTCGTAGTCTAATGAGAGTTGATAGATCAATGGTAACCTGCGCAGGCACCTGGAACTACGTGATTTATGTGTAAAGCCTTTATTAGGCAGCAAAAGGCCATATTACAGCGTTTAGAGACCTGTAAGCGTAGTTGACTGTGTTTTAAAGACATGACGCAATGGAAAACAACTTGGGACGTCGTAGTCTATAGAGAGTGGAAAGATTGGACCAATGGTAACCTGCGCAGGCACGTGAAACCACGTAATTTATGTGTAAGGCCTTTATTAGGCAGCAAAAGGCCATATTACAGCGTTTAGAGACCTGTAAGCGTAGTTGACTGTGTTTTAAAGACATGACGCAATGGAAAACGATTTGGGACGTCGTAGTCTATAGAGAGTGGAAAGATTAGATCAATGGTAACCTGCGCAGGCACGTGAAACCACGTGATTTACGTGTAAGGCTCTTTTTAGGCATCAAAATGCCATTTTACGGTCTTTAGAGGTCTGTAAGCGTAGTTGACGGTGTTATAAAGCCATGGCGCAATGGAAAACGACTTGGGAAGTCTTAGTCTATTGAGAGTGGAAGGATTAGACCATTGTTAAACAGCGCAGGCATGTGGAACCACGTGCTTCACGTGTAAGTCCTTTAATAGGCATCAAAAGGCCATATTACAGTGTTTAGAGGCCTGTAAGCGTAGTTGACTGTGTTTTAAAGACATGACGCAGTGGAAAACAACTTGGGACGTTGTAGTCCATTGACAGTGAAAGGATTAGACCAATGGTAACCTGCGCAGGCACGTGAAACCACGTGATTTACGTGTAAGGCTCTTTTTAGGCATCAAAATGCCATATTACGGCGTTTAGAGGCCTTTGCGCGTATTTCATTGCGTTTTAAAGACATAGCGCAATGGATAACGATTTGGGACGTCGTAGTCTATAGACAGTGGCAAGGTTAGACCAATGGTAACCTGCGCAGGCACGTGAAACCACGTGATTAACGTGTAAGGCCTTTATTAGGTGCCAAAAGGCCATATTACAGTGTTTAGAGGCCTGTGCGCGTAGTTGACTGTGTTTTAAAGACATGACGCAGTGGAAAACGATTTGGGACTTCGTAGTGCGTTGAGAGTGTAAGGATTAGACCAATGGTAACATGCGCAGGCACGTGAAACCACGTGATTTACGTGTAAGGCTTTTATTAAGTGTCAAAAGGCATATTACGGCCTTCAGAGGCCTGTAAGAGTAGTTGACGGTGTTATTAAGGCTAGGCGCAATGGAAAACGACTTGGTACGTCGTAGTCTATTGATGGTGGAAGGATTAGACCAATGGTAACCAGCGCAAGCACGTGGAACCACGTGATTTAAGTGAAAGGCTCTTACTAGCTGTCAAAAGGCCATTTTACGGTCTTTAGAGGTCTGTAAGAGTAGTTGACGGTGTTATAACGCCATGGCGCAATGGAAAACGACTTGGGAAGTCTTAGTCCATTGAGAGTGGAAGGATTAGACCATTGTTAAACAGCGCAGGCATGTGGAACCACGTGCTTTACGTGTAAGGCCTTTATTAGACATCAAAAGGCCATTTTACGGTCTTTAGAGGTCTGTAAGAGTAGTTGACTGTGTTTTAAAGACATGACGCAGTGGAAAACAACTTGGGACGTCGTAGTCCATTGACAGTGAAAGGATTAGACCAATGGTAACCTGCGAAGGCACGTGGAACCACGTGATTTACGTACAAGGCTTTTATTAAGCATTAAAAGGCCATATTACAGTCTTTACAGGCCTGTGCGCGTGGTTGACTGTGTTTTAAAGACTTGGCGCAATGGAAAAAGACTTGGGACGTCGTAGTCTAATGAGAGTTGAAGGACTAGATCAATGGTAACCTGCGCAGGCACGTGGAACTACGTGATTTATGTGTAAAGCCTTTATTAGGCAGCAAAAGGCCATATTACAGCGTTTAGAGACCTGTAAGCGTAGTTGACTGTGTTTTAAAGACATGACGCAATGGAAAACAACTTGGGACGTCGTAGTCTATAGAGAGTGGAAAGATTAGACCAATGGTAACCTGCGCAGGCACGTGAAACCATGTGATTTACGTGTAAGGCTCTTTTTAGGCATCAAAATGCCATTTTACGGTCTTTAGAGGTCTGTAAGCGTAGTTGACGGTGTTATAAAGCCATGGCGCAATGGAAAACGACTTGGGAAGTCTTAGTCTATTGAGAGTGAAGGATTAGACCATTGTTAAACAGCGCAGGCATGTGGAACCACGTGCTTTACGTGTAAGACCTTTATTAGGCATCAAAAGGCCATATTACAGTGTTTAGAGGCCTGTAAGCGTAGTTGACTGTGTTTTAAAGACATGACGCAGTGGAAAACAACTTGGGACGTCGTAGTCCATTGACAGTGAAAGGATTAGACCAATGGTAACCTGCGCAGGCACGTGAAACCACGTGATTTACGTGTAAGGCTCTTTTTAGGCATCAAAATGCCATATTACGGCGTTTAGACGCCTGTGCGCGTAGTTCATTGCGTTTTAAAGACATGGCGCAATGGATAACGACTTGGGAAGTCTTAGTCCATTGAGAGTGGAAGGATTAGACCATTGTTAAACAGCGCAGGCATGTGGAACCACGTGCTTTACGTGTAAGGCCTTTATTAGGCATCAAAAGGCCATATTACAGTGCTTAGATGCCTGTAAGCGTAGTTGACTGTGTTTTAAAGACATGACGCAGTGGAAAACAACTTGGGACGTCTTAGTCCATTGAGAGTGGAAAGATTAGACCAATGGTAACCTGCGCAGGCACGTGAAACCACGTGATTTACGTGTAAGGCTCTTTTTAGTCATCAAAATGCCATATTACGGCGTTTAGAGGCCTGTGCGCGTAGTTCACTGTGTTTTAAAGACATGGCGCAATGGAAAACGATTTGGGACGTCGTAGTCTATAGAGAGTGGCAAGGTTAGACCAATGGTAACCTGCGCAGGCACGTGAAACCACGTGATTTACGTGTAAGGCTCTTTTTAGGCATCAAAATGCTATTTTACGGTCTTTAGAGGTCTGTAAGCGTAGTTGACGGTGTTATAAAGCCATGGCGCAATGGAAAACGTCTTAGGAAGTCTTAGTCCATTGAGAGTGGAAGGATTAGACCATTGTTAAACAGCGCAGGCATGTGGAACCACGTGCTTCACGTGTAAGTCCATTATTAGGCATCAAAAGGCCATATTACAGTGTTTAGAGGCCTGTAAGCGTAGTTGACTGCGTTTTAAAGACATGACGCAGTGGAAAACAACTTGGGATGTTGTAGTCCATTGACAGTGAAAGGATTAGACCAATGGTAACCTGCGCAGGCACGTGAAACCACGTGATTTACGTGTAAGGCTCTTTTTAGGCATCAAAATGCCATATTACGGCGTTTAGACGCCTGTGCGCGTAGTTCATTGCGTTTTAAGGACATGGCGCAATGGATAACGACTTGGGAAGTCTTAGTCCATTGAGAGTGGAAGGATTAGACCATTGTTAAACAGCGCAGGCATGTGGAACCACGTGCTTTACGTGTAAGGCCTTTATTAGGCATCAAAAGGCCATATTACAGTGCTTAGATGCCTGTAAGCGTAGTTGACTGTGTTTTAAAGACATGACGCAGTGGAAAACAACTTGGGACGTCTTAGTCCATTGAGAGTGGAAATATTAGACCAATGGTAACCTGCGCAGGCACGTGAAACCACGTGATTTACGTGTAAGGCTCTTTTTAGTCATCAAAATGCCATATTACGGCGTTTAGAGGCCTGTGCGCGTAGTTCACTGTGTTTTAAAGACATGGCGCAATGGAAAACGATTTGGGACGTCGTAGTCTATAAAGAGTGGCAAGGTTAGACCAATGGTAACCTGCGCAGGCACGTGAAACCACGTGATTTACGTGTAAGGCCTTTATTAGGTGTCAAAAGGCCATATTACAGTCTTTACAGGCCTGTGCGGGTAGTTGACTGTGTTTTAAAGACTTGGCGCAATGGAAAAAGACTTGGGACGTCGTAGTCTAATGAGAGTTGAAGGACTAGACCAATGGTAACCTACGCAGGCACGTGGAATTACGTGATTTATGTGTAAGGCCTTTATTAGGCAGCAAAAGGCCATATTACAGCGTTTAGAGGCCTGTAAGCGTAGTTGACTGTGTTTTAAAGACATGACGCAATGGAAAACAATTTGGGACGTCGTAGTCTATAGAGAGTGGAAAGATTAGACCAATGGTAACCTGCGCAGGCACGTGAAACCACGTGATTTACGTGTAAGGCTCTTTTTAGGCATCAAAATGCTATTTTACGGTCTTTAGAGGTCTGTAAGCGTAGTTGACGGTGTTATAAAGCCATGGCGCAATGGAAAACGTCTTAGGAAGTCTTAGTCCATTGAGAGTGGAAGGATTAGACCATTGTTAAACAGCGCAGGCATGTGGAACCACGTGCTTCACGTGTAAGTCCTTTATTAGGCATCAAAAGGCCATATTACAGTGTTTAGAGGCCTGTAAGCGTAGTTGACTGTGTTTTAAAGACATGACGCAGTGGAAAACAACTTGGGACGTTGTAGTCCATTGACAGTGAAAGGATTAGACCAATGGTAACCTGCGCAGGCACGTGAAACCACGTGATTTACGTGTAAGGCTCTTTTTAGGCATCAAAATGCCATATTACGGCGTTTAGAGGCCTTTGCGCGTAGTTCATTGCGTTTTAAAGACATAGCGCAATGGATAACGATTTGGGACGTCGTAGTCTATAGAGAGTGGCAAGGTTAGACTAATGGTAACCTGCGCAGGCACGTGAAACCACGTGATTAACGTGTAAGGCCTTTATTAGGTGCCAAAAGGCCATATTACAGTGTTTAGAGCCCTGTAAGCGTAGTTGACTGTGTTTTACAGACATGACGCAGTGGAAAACAACTTGGGACGTCGTAGTCCATTGACAGTGAAAGGATTAGACCAATGGTAACCTGCGCAGGCACGTGAAACCACGTGATTTACGTGTAAGGCTTTTATTAGGTGTCAAAAGGCATATTACGGCCTTCAGAGGTCTGTAAGAGTAGTCGACGGTGTTATTAAGCCTAGGCGCAATGGAAAACGACTTGGGAAGTCGTAGTCCATTGAGAGTGGAGGGATTAGACGAATGGTAAACAGCGCAGGCACGTGGAACCACGTGCTTTACGTGTAAGGATTTTATTAGACATCAAAAAGCCATATTACAGTGTTTAGAGGCCTGTGCGCGTAGTTGACTGTTTTTTAAAGACATGACGCAGTGGAAAACGATTTGGGACGTCGTAGTGCGTTGAGAGTGTAAGGATTAGACCAATGGTAACATGCGCAGGCACGTGAAACCACGTGATTTACGTGTAAGGCTTTTATTAAGTGTCAAAAGGCATATTACTGCCTTCAGAGGCCTGTAAGAGTAGTTGACTGTGTTTTAAAGACATGACGCAGTGGAAAACAATTTGGGACTTCGTAGTGCGTTGAGAGTGTAAGGATTAGACCAATGGTAACATGCGCAGGCACGTGAAACCACGTGATTTACGTGTAAGGCTTTTATTAAGTGTCAAAAGGCATATTACTGCCTTCAGAGGCCTGTAAGAGTAGTTGACGGTGTTATTAAGCCTAGGCGCAATGGAAAACGACTTGGGAAGTCGTAGTCCATTGAGAGTGAAAGGATTAGACCAATGGAAACCTGCGCAGGCACGTGAAACCACGTGATTTACGTGTAAGGCTCTTTTTAGGCATCAAAATGCCATATTACGGCGTTTAGAAGCCTTTGCGCGTAGTTCATTGCGTTTTAAAGACATAGCGCAATGGATAACGATTTGGGACGTCGTAGTCTATAGAGAGTGGCAAGGTTAGACCAATGGTAACCTGCGCAGGCACGTGAAACCACGTGATTAACGTGTAAGGCCTTTATTAGGTGCCAAAAGGCCATATTACAGTGTTTAGAGGCCTGTGCGCGTAGTTGACTGTGTTTTAAAGACATGACGCAGTGGAAAACGATTTGGGACTTCGTAGTGCGTTGAGAGTGTAAGGATTAGACCAATGGTAACATGCGCAGGCACGTGAAACCACGTGATTTACGTGTAAGGCTTTTATTAAGTGTCAAAAGGCATATTACGGCCTTCAGAGGCCTGTAAGAGTAGTTGACGGTGTTATTAAGGCTAGGCGCAATGGAAAACGACTTGGTACGTCGTAGTCTATTGATGGTGGAAGGATTAGACCAATGGTAACCAGCGCAAGCACGTGGAACCACGTGATTTAAGTGAAAGGCTCTTACTAGCTGTCAAAAGGCCATTTTACGGTCTTTAGAGGTCTGTAAGAGTAGTTGACGGTGTTATAACGCCATGGCGCAATGGAAAACGACTTGGGAAGTCTTAGTCCATTGAGAGTGGAAGGATTAGACCATTGTTAAACAGCGCAGGCATGTGGAACCACGTGCTTTACGTGTAAGGCCTTTATTAGACATCAAAAGGCCATTTTACGGTCTTTAGAGGTCTGTAAGAGTAGTTGACTGTGTTTTAAAGACATGACGCAGTGGAAAACAACTTGGGACGTCGTAGTCCATTGACAGTGAAAGGATTAGACCAATGGTAACCTGCGAAGGCACGTGGAACCACGTGATTTACGTACAAGGCTTTTATTAAGCATCAAAAGGCCATATTACAGTCTTTACAGGCCTGTGCGCGTGGTTGACTGTGTTTTAAAGACTTGGCGCAATGGAAAAAGACTTGGGACGTCGTAGTCTAATGAGAGTTGATAGATCAATGGTAACCTGCGCAGGCACGTGGAACTACGTGATTTATGTGTAAAGCCTTTATTAGGCAGCAAAAGGCCATATTACAGCGTTTAGAGACCTGTAAGCGTAGTTGACTGTGTTTTAAAGACATGACGCAATGGAAAACGACTTGGGACGTCGTAGTCTATAGAGAGTGGAAAGATTAGACCAATGGTAACCTGCGCAGGCACGTGAAACCATGTGATTTACGTGTAAGGCTCTTTTTAGGCATCAAAATGCCATTTTACGGTCTTTAGAGGTCTGTAAGCGTAGTTGACGGTGTTATAAAGCCATGGCGCAATGGAAAACGACTTGGGAAGTCTTAGTCTATTGAGAGTGGAAGGATTAGACCATTGTTAAACAGCGCAGGCATGTGGAACCACGTGCTTTACGTGTAAGACCTTTATTAGGCATCAAAAGGCCATATTACAGTGTTTAGAGGCCTGTAAGCGTAGTTGACTGTGTTTTAAAGACATGACGCAGTGGAAAACAACTTGGGACGTCGTAGTCCATTGACAGTGAAAGGATTAGACCAATGGTAACCTGCGCAGGCACGTGAAACCACGTGATTTACGTGTAAGGCTCTTTTTAGGCATCAAAATGCCATATTACGGCGTTTAGACGCCTGTGCGCGTAGTTCATTGCGTTTTAAAGACATGGCGCAATGGATAACGATTTGGGACGTCGTAGTCTATAGAGAGTGGCAAGGTTAGACCAATGGTAACCTGCGCAGGCACGTGAGTCCACGTGATTTACGTGTAAAGCCTTTATTAGGTGTCAAAAGGCCATATTACAGTCTTTACAGGCCTGTGCGGGTAGTTGACTGTGTTTTAAAGACTTGGCGCAATGGAAAAAGACTTGGGACGTCGTAGTCTAATGAGAGTTGAAGGAATAGATCAATAATAACCTACGCAGGCACGTGGAATTACGTGATTTAAGTGTAAGGCCTTTATTAGGCAGCAAAAGGCCATATTACAGCGTTTAGAGGCCTGTAAGCGTAGTTGACTGTGTTTTAAAGACATGACGCAATGGAAAACGATTTGGGACGTCGTAGTCTATAGAGAGTGGAAAGATTAGATCAATGGTAACCTGCGCAGGCACGTGAAACCACGTGATTTACGTGTAAGGCTCTTTTTAGGCATCAAAATGCCATTTTACGGTCTTTAGAGGTCTGTAAGCGTAGTTGACGGTGTTATAAAGCCATGGCGCAATGGAAAACGACTTGGGAAGTCTTAGTCTATTGAGAGTGGAAGGATTAGACCATTGTTAAACAGCGCAGGCATGTGGAACCACGTGCTTCACGTGTAAGTCCTTTATTAGGCATCAAAAGGCCATATTACAGTGTTTAGAGGCCTGTAAGCGTAGTTGACTGTGTTTTAAAGACATGACGCAGTGGAAAACAACTTGGGACGTTGTAGTCCATTGACAGTGAAAGGATTAGACCAATGGTAACCTGCGCAGGCACGTGAAACCACGTGATTTACGTGTAAGGCTCTTTTTAGGCATCAAAATGCCATATTACGGCGTTTAGAGGCCTTTGCGCGTAGTTCATTGCGTTTTAAAGACATAGCGCAATGGATAACGATTTGGGACGTCGTAGTCTATAGAGAGTGGCAAGGTTAGACCAATGGTAACCTGCGCAGGCACGTGAAACCACGTGATTAACGTGTAAGGCCTTTATTAGGTGCCAAAAGGCCATATTACAGTGTTTAGAGGCCTGTGCGCGTAGTTGACTGTGTTTTAAAGACATGACGCAGTGGAAAACGATTTGGGACTTCGTAGTGCGTTGAGAGTGTAAGGATTAGACCAATGGTAACATGCGCAGGCACGTGAAACCACGTGATTTACGTGTAAGGCTTTTATTAAATGTCAAAAGGCATATTACGGCCTTCAGAGGCCTGTAAGAGTAGTTGACGGTGTTATTAAGGCTAGGCGCAATGGAAAACGACTTGGTACGTCGTAGTCTATTGATGGTGGAAGGATTAGACCAATGGTAACCAGCGCAAGCACGTGGAACCACGTGATTTAACTGAAAGGCTCTTACTAGCTGTCAAAAGGCCATTTTACGGTCTTTAGAGGTCTGTAAGAGTAGTTGACGGTGTTATAACGCCATGGCGCAATGGAAAACGACTTGGGAAGTCTTAGTCCATTGAGAGTGGAAGGATTAGACCATTGTTAAACAGCGCAGGCATGTGGAACCACGTGCTTTACGTGTAAGGCCTTTATTAGACATCAAAAGGCCATTTTACGGTCTTTAGAGGTCTGTAAGAGTAGTTGACTGTGTTTTAAAGACATGACGCAGTGAAAAACAACTTGGGACGTCGTAGTCCATTGACAGTGAAAGGATTAGACCAATGGTAACCTGCGAAGGCACGTGGAACCACGTGATTTACGTACAAGGCTTTTATTAAGCATTAAAAGGCCATATTACAGTCTTTACAGGCCTGTGCGCGTGGTTGACTGTGTTTTAAAGACATGACGCAATGGAAAACAACTTGGGACGTCGTAGTCCATTGACAGTGAAAGGATTAGACCAATGGTAACCTGCGAAGGCACGTGGAACCACGTGCTTTACGTGTAAGGCCTTTATTAGACATCAAAAGGCCATTTTACGGTCTTTAGAGGTCTGTAAGAGTAGTTGACTGTGTTTTAAAGACTTGGCGCAATGGAAAAAGACTTGGGACGTCGTAGTCTAATGAGAGTTGAAGGACTAGACCAATGGTAACCTACGCAGGCACGTGGAATTACGTGATTTATGTGTAAGGCCTTTATTAGGCAGCAAAAGGCCATATTACAGCGTTTAGAGGCCTGTAAGCGTAGTTGACTGTGTTTTAAAGACATGACGCAATGGAAAACAATTTGGGACGTCGTAGTCTATAGAGAGTGGAAAGATTAGACCAATGGTAACCTGCGCAGGCACGTGAAACCACGTGATTTACGTGTAAGGCTCTTTTTAGGCATCAAAATGCTATTTTACGGTCTTTAGAGGTCTGTAAGCGTAGTTGACGGTGTTATAAAGCCATGGCGCAATGGAAAACGTCTTAGGAAGTCTTAGTCCATTGAGAGTGGAAGGATTAGACTATTGTTAAACAGCGTAGGCATGTGGAACCACGTGCTTTACGTGTAAGGCCTTTATTAGGCATCAAAAGGCCACATTACAGTGTTTAGAGCCCTGTAAGCGTAGTTGACTGTGTTTTAAAGACATGACGCAGTGGAAAACAACTTGGGACGTCGTAGTCCATTGACAGTGAAAGGATTAGACCAATGGTAACCTGCGCAGGCACGTGAAACCACGTGATTTACGTGTAAGGCTCTTTTTAGGCATCAAAATGCCATATTACGGCGTTTAGACGCCTGTGCGCGTAGTTCATTGCGTTTTAAAGACATGGCGCAATGGAAAACGACTTGGGAAGTCGTAGTCCATTGAGAGTGGAGGGATTAGACGAATGGTAAACAGCGCAGGCACGTGGAACCACGTGCTTTACGTGTAAGGATTTTATTAGACATCAAAAAGCCATATTACAGTGTTTAGAGGCCTGTGCGCGTAGTTGACTGTTTTTTAAAGACATGACGCAGTGGAAAACGATTTGGGACGTCGTAGTGCGTTGAGAGTGTAAGGATTAGACCAATGGTAACATGCGCAGGCACGTGAAACCACGTGATTTACGTGTAAGGCTTTTATTAAGTGTCAAAAGGCATATTACTGCCTTCAGAGGCCTGTAAGAGTAGTTGACGGTGTTATTAAGCCTAGGCGCAATGGAAAACGACTTGGGAAGTCGTAGTCCATTGAGAGTGGAGGGATTAGACGAATGGTAAACAGCGCAGGCACGTGGAACCACGTGCTTTAAGTGAGGGCCCTTACTAGCTGTCAAAAGGCCATTTTACGGTCTTTAGATGTCTGTAAGCGTAGTTGACGGTGTTATTAAGCCTAGGCGCAATGGAAAACGACTTGGGAAGTCGTAGTCCATTGAGAGTGGAGGGATTAGATCAATGATAAACAGCGCAGGCACGTGGAACCACGTGCTTTACGTATAAGGCCTTTATTAGGCATCAAAAAGCCATATTACAGTGTTTAGAGGCCTGTGCGCGTAGTTGACTGTGTTTTAAAGACATGACGCAGTGGAAAACGATTTGGGACTTCGTAGTACATTGAGAGTGTAAGGATTAGACCAATGGTAACCTGCGCAGGCACGTGAAACCACGTGATTTACGTGTAAGGCTCTTTTTAGGCATCAAAATGCCATTTTACGGTCTTTAGAGGTCTGTAAGCGTAGTTGACGGTGTTATAAAGCCATGGCGCAATGGAAAACGACTTGGGAAGTCTTAGTCTATTGAGAGTTGAAGGATTAGACCATTGTTAAACAGCGCAGGCATGTGCAACCACGTGCTTTACGTGTAAGGCCTTTATTAGGCATCAAAAGGCCATATTACAGTGTTTAGAGGCCTGTAAGCGTAGTTGACTGTGTTTTAAAGACATGACGCAGTGGAAAACAACTTGGGACGTCGTAGTCCATTGACAGTGAAAGGATTAGAGGAATGGTAAACAGCGCAGGCACGTGGAACCACGTGCTTTACGTGTAAGGCCTTTATTAGACATCAAAAAGCCATATTACAGTGTTTAGAGGCCTGTGCGCGTATTGACTGTGTTTTAAAGACATGACGCAGTGGAAAACGATTTGGGACTTCGTAGTGCGTTGAGAATGTAAGGATTAGACCAATGGTAACATGCGCAGGCACGTGAAACCACGTGATTTACGTGTAAGGCTCTTTTTAGGCATCAAAATGCCATATTACGGCATTTAGAGGCCTGTAAGCGTAGTTTATTGTGTTTTAAAGACATGGCGCAATGGATAACGATTTGGGACGTCGTAGTCTATAGAGAGTGGCAAGGTTAGCCCAATGGTAACCTGCGCAGGCACGTGAAACCACGTGATTTACGTGTAAGGCTCTTTTTAGGCATCAAAATGCCATTTTACGGTCTTTAGAGGTCTGTAAGCGTAGTTGACGGTGTTATAAAGCCATGGCGCAATGGAAAACGACTTGGGAAGTCTTAGTCTATTGAGAGTGGAAGGATTAGACCATTGTTAAACAGCGCAGGCATGTGGAACCACGTGCTTCACGTGTAAGTCCTTTATTAGGCATCAAAAGGCCATATTACAGTGTTTAGAGGCCTGTAAGCGTAGTTGACTGTGTTTTAAAGACATGACGCAGTGGAAAACAACTTGGGACGTTGTAGTCCATTGACAGTGAAAGGATTAGACCAATGGTAACCTGCGCAGGCACGTGAAACCACGTGATTTACGTGTAAGGCTCTTTTTAGGCATCAAAATGCCATATTACGGCGTTTAGAGGCCTTTGCGCGTAGTTCATTGCGTTTTAAAGACATAGCGCAATGGATAACGATTTGGGACGTCGTAGTCTATAGAGAGTGGCAAGGTTAGACCAATGGTAACCTGCGCAGGCACGTGAAACCACGTGATTAACGTGTAAGGCCTTTATTAGGTGCCAAAAGGCCATATTACAGTGTTTAGAGGCCTGTGCGCGTAGTTGACTGTGTTTTAAAGACATGACGCAGTGGAAAACGATTTGGGACTTCGTAGTGCGTTGAGAGTGTAAGGATTAGACCAATGGTAACATGCGCAGGCACGTGAAACCACGTGATTTACGTGTAAGGCTTTTATTAAGTGTCAAAAGGCATATTACGGCCTTCAGAGGCCTGTAAGAGTAGTTGACGGTGTTATTAAGGCTAGGCGCAATGGAAAACGACTTGGTACGTCGTAGTCTATTGATGGTGGAAGGATTAGACCAATGGTAACCAGCGCAAGCACGTGGAACCACGTGATTTAAGTGAAAGGCTCTTACTAGCTGTCAAAAGGCCATTTTACGGTCTTTAGAGGTCTGTAAGAGTAGTTGACGGTGTTTTAACGCCATGGCGCAATGGAAAACGACTTGGGATGTCTTAGTCCATTGAGAGTGGAAGGATTAGACCATTGTTAAACAGCGCAGGCATGTGGAACCACGTGCTTTACGTGTAAGGCCTTTATTAGACATCAAAAGGCCATTTTACGGTCTTTAGAGGTCTGTAAGAGTAGTTGACTGTGTTTTAAAGACATGACGCAGTGGAAAACAACTTGGGACGTCGTAGTCCATTGACAGTGAAAGTATTAGACCAATGGTAACCTGCGCAGGCACGTGAAACCACGTGATTTACGTGTAAGGCTCTTTTTAGGCATCAAAATGCCATATTACGGCGTTTAGAAGCCTTTGCGCGTAGTTCATTGCGTTTTAAAGACATAGCGCAATGGATAACGATTTGGGACGTCGTAGTCTATAGAGAGTGGCAAGGTTAGACCAATGGTAACCTGCGCAGGCACGTGAAACCACGTGATTAACGTGTAAGGCCTTTATTAGGTGCCAAAAGGCCATATTACAGTGTTTAGAGGCCTGTGCGCGTAGTTGACTGTGTTTTAAAGACATGACGCAGTGGAAAACGATTTGGGACTTCGTAGTGCGTTGAGAGTGTAAGGATTAGACCAATGGTAACATGCGTAGGCACGTGAAACCACGTGATTTACGTGTAAGGCTTTTATTAAGTGTCAAAAGGCATATTACGGCCTTCAGAGGCCTGTAAGAGTAGTTGACGGTGTTATTAAGGCTAGGCGCAATGGAAAACGACTTGGTAAGTCGTGGTCTATTGATGGTGGAAGGATTAGACCAATGGTAACCAGCGCAAGCACGTGGAACCACGTGATTTAAGTGAAAGGCTCTTACTAGCTGTCAAAAGGCCATTTTACGGTCTTTAGAGGTCTGTAAGAGTAGTTGACGGTGTTATAACGCCATGGCGCAATGGAAAACGACTTGGGAAGTCTTAGTCCATTGAGAGTGGAAGGATTAGACCATTGTTAAACAGCGCAGGCATGTGGAACCACGTGCTTTACGTGTAAGGCCTTTATTAGACATCAAAAGGCCATTTTACGGTCTTTAGAGGTCTGTAAGAGTAGTTGACTGTGTTTTAAAGACATGACGCAGTGGAAAACAACTTGGGACGTCGTAGTCCATTGACAGTGAAAGGATTAGACCAATGGTAACCTGCGAAGGCACGTGGAACCACGTGATTTACGTACAAGGCTTTTATTAAGCATCAAAAGGCCATATTACAGTCTTTACAGGCCTGTGCGCGTGGTTGACTGTGTTTTAAAGACTTGGCGCAATGGAAAAAGACTTGGGACGTCGTAGTCTAATGAGAGTTGAAGGACTAGATCAATGGTAACCTGCGCAGGCACGTGGAACTACGTGATTTATGTGTAAAGCCTTTATTAGGCAGCAAAAGGCCATATTACAGCGTTTAGAGACCTGTAAGCGTAGTTGACTGTGTTTTAAAGACATGACGCAATGGAAAACAACTTGGGACGTCGTAGTCTATAGAGAGTGGAAAGATTAGACCAATGGTAACCTGCGCAGGCACGTGAAACCATGTGATTTACGTGTAAGGCTCTTTTTAGGCATCAAAATGCCATTTTACGGTCTTTAGAGGTCTGTAAGCGTAGTTGACGGTGTTATAAAGCCATGGCGCAATGGAAAACGACTTGGGAAGTCTTAGTCTATTGAGAGTGGAAGGATTAGACCATTGTTAAACAGCGCAGGCATGTGGAACCACGTGCTTTACGTGTAAGACCTTTATTAGGCATCAAAAGGCCATATTACAGTGTTTAGAGGCCTGTAAGCGTAGTTGACTGTGTTTTAAAGACATGACGCAGTGGAAAACAACTTGGGACGTCGTAGTCCATTGACAGTGAAAGGATTAGACCAATGGTAACCTGCGCAGGCACGTGAAACCACGTGATTTACGTGTAAGGCTCTTTTTAGGCATCAAAATGCCATATTACGGCGTTTAGACGCCTGTGCGCGTAGTTCATTGCGTTTTAAAGACATGTCGCAATGGATAACGATTTGGGACGTCGTAGTCTATAGAGAGTGGCAAGGTTAAACCAATGGTAACCTGCGCAGGCACGTGAAACCACGTAATTTATGTGTAAGGCCTTTATTAGGCAGCAAAAGGCCATATTACAGCGTTTAGAGGCCTGTAAGCGTAGTTGACTGTGTTTTAAAGACATGACGCAATGGAAAACGATTTGGGACGTCGTAGTCTATAGAGAGTGGAAAGATTAGATCAATGGAAACCTGCGCAGTTACGTGAAACCACGTGATTTACGTGTAAGGCTCTTTTTAGGCATCAAAATGCCATTTTACGGTCTTTAGAGGTCTGTAAGCGTAGTTGACGGTGTTATAAAGCCATGGCGCAATGGAAAACGACTTGGGAAGTCTTAGTCTATTGAGAGTGGAAGGATTAGACCATTGTTAAACAGCGCAGGCATGTGGAACCACGTGCTTCACGTGTAAGTCCTTTATTAGGCATCAAAAGGCCATATTACAGTGTTTAGAGGCCTGTAAGCGTAGTTGACTGTGTTTTAAAGACATGACGCTGTGGAAAACAACTTGGGACGTTGTATTCCATTGACAGTGAAAGGATTAGACCAATGGTAACCTGCGCAGGCACGTGAAACCACGTGATTTACGTGTAAGGCTCTTTTTAGGCATCAAAATGCCATATTACGGCGTTTAGAGGCCTTTGCGCGTAGTTCAATGCGTTTTAAAGACATAGCGCAATGGATAACGATTTGGGACGTCGTAGTCTATAGAGAGTGGCAAGGTTAGACCAATGGTAACCTGCGCAGGCACGTGAAACCACGTGATTAACGTGTAAGGCCTTTATTAGGTGCCAAAAGGCCATATTACAGTGTTTAGAGGCCTGTGCGCGTAGTTGACTGTGTTTTAAAGACATGACGCAGTGGAAAACGATTTGGGACTTCGTAGTGCGTTGAGAGTGTAAGGATTAGACCAATGGTAACATGCGCAGGCACGTGAAACCACGTGATTTACGTGTAAGGCTTTTATTAAGTGTCAAAAGGCATATTACGGCCTTCAGAGGCCTGTAAGAGTAGTTGACGGTGTTATTAAGGCTAGGCGCAATGGAAAACGACTTGGTACGTCGTAGTCTATTGATGGTGGAAGGATTAGACCAATGGTAACCAGCGCAAGCACGTGGAACCACGTGATTTAACTGAAAGGCCCTTACTAGCTGTCAAAAGGCCATTTTACGGTCTTTAGAGGTCTGTAAGAGTAGTTGACGGTGTTATAACGCCATGGCGCAATGGAAAACGACTTGGGAAGTCTTAGTCCATTGAGAGTGGAAGGATTAGACCATTGTTAAACAGCGCAGGCATGTGGAACCACGTGCTTTACGTGTAAGGCCTTTATTAGACATCAAAAGGCCATTTTACGGTCTTTAGAGGTCTGTAAGAGAAGTTGACTGTGTTTTAAAGACATGACGCAGTGGAAAACAACTTGGGACGTCGTAGTCCATTGACAGTGAAAGGATTAGACCAATGGTAACCTGCGAAGGCACGTGGAACCACGTGATTTACGTACAAGGCTTTTATTAAGCATCAAAAGGCCATATTACAGTCTTTACAGGCCTGTGCGCGTGGTTGACTGTGTTTTAAAGACTTGGCGCAATGGAAAAAGACTTGGGACGTCGTAGTCTAATGAGAGTTGAAGGACTAGATCAATGGTAACCTGCACAGGCACGTGGAACTACGTGATTTATGTGTAAAGCCTTTATTAGGCAGCAAAAGGCCATATTACAGCGTTTAGAGACCTGTAAGCGTAGTTGACTGTGTTTTAAAGACATGACGCAATGGAAAACAACTTGGGACGTCGTAGTCTATAGAGAGTGGAAAGATTAGACCAATGGTAACCTGCGCAGGCACGTGAAACCATGTGATTTACGTGTAAGGCTCTTTTTAGGCATCAAAATGCCATTTTACAGTCTTTAGAGGTCTGTAAGCGTAGTTGACGGTGTTATAAAGCCATGGCGCAATGGAAAACGACTTGGGAAGTCTTAGTCTATTGAGAGTGGAAGGATTAGACCATTGTTAAACAGCGCAGGCATGTGGAACCACGTGCTTTACGTGTAAGACCTTTATTAGGCATCAAAAGGCCATATTACAGTGTTTAGAGGCCTGTAAGCGTAGTTGACTGTGTTTTAAAGACATGACGCAGTGGAAAACAACTTGGGACGTCGTAGTCCATTGACAGTGAAAGGATTAGACCAATGGTAACCTGCGCAGGCACGTGAAACCACGTGATTTACGTGTAAGGCTCTTTTTAGGCATCAAAATGCCATATTACGGCGTTTAGACGCCTGTGCGCGTAGTTCATTGCGTTTTAAAGACATGGCGCAATGGATAACGACTTGGGAAGTCTTAGTCCATTGAGAGTGGAAGGATTAAACCATTGTTAAACAGCGCAGGCATGTGGAACCACGTGCTTTACGTGTAAGGCCTTTATTAGGCATCAAAAGGCCATATTACAGTGCTTTGATGCCTGTAAGCGTAGTTGACTGTGTTTTAAAGACATGACGCAGTGGAAAACAACTTGGGTCGTCGTAGGCCATTGACAGTGAAAGGATTAGACCAATGGTAACCTGCAAAGGCACGTGGAATTACGTGATTTATGTGTAAGGCCTTTATTAGGCAGCAAAAGGCCATATTACAGCGTTTAGAGGCCTGTAAGCGTAGTTGACTGTGTTTTAAAGACATGACGCAATGGAAAACAATTTGGGACGTCGTAGTCTATAGAGAGTGGAAAGATTAGACCAATGGTAACCTGCGCAGGCACGTGAAACCACGTGATTTACGTGTAAGGCTCTTTTTAGGCATCAAAATGCCATTTTACGGTCTTTAGAGGTCTGTAAGCGTAGTTGACGGTGTTATAAAGCCATGGCGCAATGGAAAACGACTTGGGAAGTCTTAGTCTATTGAGAGTGGAAGGATTAGACCATTGTTAAACAGCGCAGGCATGTGGAACCACGTGCTTTACGTGTAAGGCCTTTATTAGGCATCAAAAGGCCATATTACAGTGCTTTGATGCCTGTAAGCGTAGTTGACTGTGTTTTAAAGACATGACGCAGTGGAAAACAACTTGGGACGTCGTAGTCCATTGACAGTGAAAGGATTAGACCAATGGTAACCTGCGAAGGCACGTGGAATTACGTGATTTATGTGTAAGGCCTTTATTAGGCAGCAAAAGGCCATATTACAGCGTTTAGAGGCCTGTAAGCGTAGTTGACTGTGTTTTAAAGACATGACGCAATGGAAAACAATTTGGGACGTCGTAGTCTATAGAGAGTGGAAAGATTAGACCAATGGTAACCTGCGCAGGCACGTGAAACCACGTGATTTACGTGTAAGGCTCTTTTTAGGCATCAAAATGCCATTTTACGGTCTTTAGAGGTCTGTAAGCGTAGTTGACGGTGTTATAAAGCCATGGCGCAATGGAAAACCACTTGGGAAGTCTTAGTCTATTGAGAGTGGAAGGATTAGACCATTGTTAAACAGCGCAGGCATGTGGAACCACGTGCTTTACGTGTAAGGCCTTTATTTGGTGTCAAAAGGCCATATTACAGTCTTTAGAGGCCTGTGCGCGTAGTTCACTGTGTTTTATAGACATGGCGCAATGGAAAACGACTTGGGAAGTCTTAGTCCATTGAGAGTGGAAAGATTAGACCAATGGTAACCTGCGCAGGCACGTGAAACCACGTGATTTACGTGTAAGGCTCTTTTTAGTCATCAAAATGCCATATTACGGCGTTTAGAGGCCTGTGCGCGTAGTTCACTGTGTTTTAAAGACATGGCGCAATGGAAAACGATTTGGGACGTCGTAGTCTATAGAGAGTGGCAAGGTTAGACCAATGGTAACCTGCGCAGGCACGTGAAACCACGTGATTTACGTGTAAGGCCTTTATTAGGTGTCAAAAGGCCATATTACAGTCTTTACAGGCCTGTGCGGGTAGTTGACTGTGTTTTAAAGACTTGGCGCAATGAAAAAAGACTTGGGACGTCGTAGTCTAATGAGAGTTGAAGGACTAGACCAATGGTAACCTACGCAGGCACGTGGAATTACGTGATTCATGTGTAAGGCCTTTATTAGGCAGCAAAAGGCCATATTACAGCGTTTAGAGGCCTGTAAGCGTAGTTGACTGTGTTTTAAAGACATGACGCAATGGAAAACAATTTGGGACGTCGTAGTCTATAGAGAGTGGAAAGATTAGACCAATGGTAACCTGCGCAGGCACGTGAAACCACGTGATTTACGTGTAAGGCTCTTTTTAGGCATCAAAATGCTATTTTACGGTCTTTAGAGGTCTGTAAGCGTAGTTGACGGTGTTATAAAGCCATGGCGCAATGGAAAACGTCTTAGGAAGTCTTAGTCCATTGAGAGTGGAGGGATTAGACGAATGGTAACCAGCGCAAGCACGTGGAACCACGTGATTTAAGTGAGGGCCCTTACTAGCTGTCAAAAGGCCATTTTACGGTCTTTAGAGGTCTGTAAGCGTAGTTGACGGTGTTATTAAGCCTAGGCGCAATGGAAAACGACTTGGGAAGTCGTAGTCCATTGAGAGTGGAGAGATTAGACCAATGATAAACAGCGCAGGCACGTGGAACCACGTGCTTTACGTGTAAGGCCTTTATTAGGCATCAAAAAGCCATATTACAGTGTTTAGAGGCCTGTGCGCGTAGTTGACTGTGTTTTAAAGACATGACGCAGTGGAAAACGATTTGGGACTTCGTAGTACATTGAGAGTGTAAGGATTAGACCAATGGTAACCTGCGCAGGCACGTGAAACCACGTGATTTACGTGTAAGGCTCTTTTTAGGCATCAAAATGCCATTTTACGGTCTTTAGAGGTCTGTAAGCGTAGTTGACGGTGTTATAAAGCCATGGCGCAATGGAAAACGACTTGGGAAGTCTTAGTCTATTGAGAGTTGAAGGATTAGACCATTGTTAAACAGCGCAGGCATGTGGAACCACGTGCTTTACGTGTAAGACCTTTATTAGGCATCAAAAGGCCATATTACAGTGTTTAGAGGCCTGTAAGCGTAGTTGACTGTGTTTTAAAGACATGACGCAGTGGAAAACAACTTGGGACGTCGTAGTCCATTGACAGTGAAAGGATTAGAGGAATGGTAAACAGCGCAGGCACGTGGAACCACGTGCTTTACGTGTAAGGCCTTTATTAGACATCAAAAAGCCATATTACAGTGTTTAGAGGCCTGTGCGCGTATTGACTGTGTTTTAAAGACATGACGCAGTGGAAAACGATTTGGGACTTCGTAGTGCGTTGAGAGTGTAAGGATTAGACCAATGGTAACATGCGCAGGCACGTGAAACCACGTGATTTACGTGTAAGGCTTTTATTAAGTGTCAAAAGGCATATTACGGCCTTCAGAGGCCTGTAAGAGTAGTTGACGGTGTTATTAAGGCTAGGCGCAATAGAAAACGATTTGGTACGTCGTAGTCTATTGATGGTGGAAAGATTAGACCAATGGTAACCAGCGCAAGCACGTGGAACCACGTGATTTAAGTGAAAGGCCCTTACTAGCTGTCAAAAGGCCATTTTACGGTCTTTAGAGGTCTGTAAGAGTAGTTGACGGTGTTATACGCCATGGCGCAATGGAAAACGACTTGGGAAGTCTTAGTCCATTGAGAGTGGAAGGATTAGACCATTGTTAAACAGCGCAGGCATGTGGAACCACGTGCTTTACGTGTAAGGCCTTTATTAGACATCAAAAGGCCATATTACAGTGTTTAGAGGCCTGTAAGCGTAGTTGACTGTGTTTTAAAGACATGACGCAGTGGAAAACAACTTGGGACGTCGTAGTCCATTGACAGTGAAAGGATTAGACCAATGGTAACCTGCGCAGGCACGTGAAACCACGTGATTTACGTGTAAGGCTTTTATTAGGTGTCAAAATGCATATTACGTCCTTCAGAGGTCTGTAAGAGTAGTTGACTGTGTTATTAAGCCTAGGCGCAATGGAAAACGACTTGGGAAGTCGTAGTCCATTGAGAGTGGAGGGATTAGACGAATGGTAAACAGCGCAGGCACGTGGAACCACGTGCTTTACGTGTAAGGATTTTATTAGACATCGAAAAGCCATATTACAGTGTTTAGAGGCCTGTGCGCGTAGTTGACTGTTTTTTAAAGACATGACGCAGTGGAAAACGATTTGGGACGTCGTAGTGCGTTGAGAGTGTAAGGATTAGACCAATGGTAACATGCGCAGGCACGTGAAACCACGTGATTTACGTGCAAGGCTTTTATTAAGTGTCAAAAGGCATATTACTGCCTTCAGAGGCCTGTAAGAGTAGTTGACTGTGTTTTAAAGACATGACGCAGTGGAAAACAATTTGGGACTTCGTAGTGCGTTCAGAGTGTAAGGATTAGACCAATGGTAACATGCGCAGGCACGTGAAACCACGTGATTTACGTGTAAGGCTTTTATTAAGTGTCAAAAGGCATATTACTGCCTTCAGAGGCCTGTAAGAGTAGTTGACGGTGTTATTAAGCCTAGGCGCAATGGAAAACGACTTGGGAAGTCGTAGTCCATTGAGAGTGGAGGGATTAGACGAATGGTAAACAGCGCAGGCACGTGGAACCACGTGCTTTACGTGTAAGGCCTTTATTAGGCATCAAAAAGCCATATTACAGTGTTTAGAGGCCTGTGCGCGTAGTTGACTGTGTTTTAAAGACATGACGCAGTGGAAAACGATTTGGGACTTCGTAGTACATTGAGAGTGTAAGGATTAGACCAATGGTAACCTGCGCAGGCACGTGAAACCATGTGATTTACGTGTAGGGCTCTTTTTAGGCATCAAAATGCCATTTTACGGTCTTTAGAGGTCTGTAAGCGTAGTTGACGGTGTTATAAAGCCATGGCGCAATGGAAAACGACTTGGGAAGTCTTAGTCTATTGAGAGTTGAAGGATTAGACCATTGTTAAACAGCGCAGGAATGTGGAACCACGTGCTTTACGTGTAAGGCCTTTATTAGGCATCAAAAGGCCATATTACAGTGTTTAGAGGCCTGTAAGCGTAGTTGACTGTGTTTTAAAGACATGACGCAGTGGAAAACAACTTGGGACGTCGTAGTCCATTGACAGTGAAAGGATTAGAGGAATGGTAAACAGCGCAGGCACGTGGAACCACGTGCTTTACGTGTAAGGCCTTTATTAGACATCAAAAAGCCATATTACAGTGTTTAGAGGCCTGTGCGCGTAGTTGACTGTGTTTTAAAGACATGACGCAGTGGAAAACGATTTGGGACTTCGTAGTGCGTTGAGAGTGTAAGGATTAGACCAATGGTAACATGCGCAGGCACGTGAAACCACGTGATTTACGTGTAAGGCTTTTATTAAGTGTCAAAAGGCATATTACGGCCTTCAGAGGCCTGTAAGAGTAGTTGACGGTGTTATTAAGGCTAGGCGCAATAGAAAACGACTTGGTACGTCGTAGTCTATTGATGGTGGAAGGATTAGACCAATGGTAACCAGCGCAAGCACGTGGAACCACGTGATTTAAGTGAAAGGCCCTTACTAGCTGTCAAAAGGCCATTTTACGGTCTTTAGAGGTCTGTAAGAGTAGTTGACGGTGTTATACGCCATGGCGCAATGGAAAACGACTTGGGAAGTCTTAGTCCATTGAGAGTGGAAGGATTAGACCATTGTTAAACAGCGCAGGCATGTGGAACCACGTGCTTTACGTGTAAGGCCTTTATTAGACATCAAAAGGCCATATTACAGTGTTTAGAGGCCTGTAAGCGTAGTTGACTGTGTTTTAAAGACATGACGCAGTGGAAAACAACTTGGGAAGTCTTAGTCCATTGAGAGTGGAAAGATTAGACCAATGGTAACCTGCGCAGGCACGTGAAACCACGTGATTTACGTGTAAGGCTCTTTTTAGTCATCAAAATGCCATATTACGGCGTTTAGAGGCCTGTGCGCGTAGTTCACTGTGTTTTAAAGACATGGCGCAATCGAAAACGATTTGGGACGTCGTAGTCTATAGAGAGTGGCAAGGTTAGACCAATGGTAACCTGCGCAGGCACGTGAAACCACGTGATTTACGTGTAAGGCCTTTATTAGGTGTCAAAAGGCCATATTACAGTCTTTACAGGCCTGTGCGGGTAGTTGACTGTGTTTTAAAGACTTGGCGCAATGGAAAAAGATTTGGGACGTCGTAGTCTAATGAGAGTTGAAGGACTAGACCAATGGTAACCTACGCAGGCACGTGGAATTACGTGATTTATGTGTAAGGCCTTTATTAGGCAGCAAAAGGCCATATTACAGCGTTTAGAGGCCTGTAAGCGTAGTTGACTGTGTTTTAAAGACATGACGCAATGGAAAACAATTTGGGACGTCGTAGTCTATAGAGAGTGGAAAGATTAGACCAATGGTAACCTGTGCAGGCACGTGAAACCACGTGATTTACGTGTAAGGCTCTTTTTAGGCATCAAAATGCCATTTTACGGTCTTTAGAGGTCTGTAAGCGTAGTTGACGGTGTTATAAAGCCATGGCGCAATGGAAAACGACTTAGGAAGTCTTAGTCCATTGAGAGTGGAAGGATTAGACCATTGTTAAACAGCGTAGGCATGTGGAACCACGTGCTTTACGTGTAAGGCCTTTATTAGGCATCAAAAGGCCACATTACAGTGTTTAGAGCCCTGTAAGCGTAGTTGACTGTGTTTTAAAGACATGACGCAGTGGAAAACAACTTGGGACGTCGTAGTCCATTGACAGTGAAAGGATTAGACCAATGGTAACCTGCGCAGGCACGTGAAACCACGTGATTTACGTGTAAGGCTCTTTTTAGGCATCAAAATGCCATATTACGGCATTTAGAGGCCTGTGCGCGTAGTTTATTGTGTTTTAAAGACATGGCGCATTGGATAACGATTTGGGACGTCGTAGTCCATAGAGAGTGGCAAGGTTAGACCAATGGTAACCTGCGCAGGCACGTGAAACCACGTGATTTACGTGTAAGGCCTTTTTTAGGTGTCAAAAGGCCATATTACAGTCTTTAGAGGCCTGTGCGCGTAGTTCACTGTGTTTTAAAGACATGGCGCAATGGAAAACGATTTGGGACGTCGTAGTCTATAGAGAGTGGCAAGGTTAGACCAATGGTAACCTGCGCAGGCACGTGAAACCATGTGATTTACGTGTAGGGCTCTTTTTAGGCATCAAAATGCCATTTTACGGTCTTTAGAGGTCTGTAAGCGTAGTTGACGGTGTTATAAAGCCATGGCGCAATGGAAAACGACTTGGGAAGTCTTAGTCTATTGAGAGTTGAAGGATTAGACCATTGTTAAACAGCGCAGGAATGTGGAACCACGTGCTTTACGTGTAAGGCCTTTATTAGGCATCAAAAGGCCATATTACAGTGTTTAGAGGCCTGTAAGCGTAGTTGACTGTGTTTTAAAGACATGACGCAGTGGAAAACAACTTGGGACGTCGTAGTCCATTGACAGTGAAAGGATTAGAGGAATGGTAAACAGCGCAGGCACGTGGAACCACGTGCTTTACGTGTAAGGCCTTTATTAGACATCAAAAAGCCATATTACAGTGTTTAGAGGCCTGTGCGCGTAGTTGACTGTGTTTTAAAGACATGACGCAGTGGAAAACGATTTGGGACTTCGTAGTGCGTTGAGAGTGTAAGGATTAGACCAATGGTAACATGCGCAGGCACGTGAAACCACGTGATTTACGTGTAAGGCTTTTATTAAGTGTCAAAAGGCCATTTTACGGTCTTTAGAGGTCTGTAAGAGTAGTTGACGGTGTTATACGCCATGGCGCAATGGAAAACGACTTGGGAAGTCTTAGTCCATTGAGAGTGGAAGGATTAGACCATTGTTAAACAGCGCAGGCATGTGGAACCACGTGCTTTACGTGTAAGGCCTTTATTAGACATCAAAAGGCCATATTACAGTCTTTACAGGCCTGTGCGGGTAGTTGACTGTGTTTTAAAGACATGGCGCAATCGAAAACGATTTGGGACGTCGTAGTCTATAGAGAGTGGCAAGGTTAGACCAATGGTAACCTGCGCAGGCACGTGAAACCACGTGATTTACGTGTAAGGCCTTTATTAGGTGTCAAAAGGCCATATTACAGTCTTTACAGGCCTGTGCGGGTAGTTGACTGTGTTTTAAAGACTTGGCGCAATGGAAAAAGATTTGGGACGTCGTAGTCTAATGAGAGTTGAAGGACTAGACCAATGGTAACCTACGCAGGCACGTGGAATTACGTGATTTATGTGTAAGGCCTTTATTAGGCAGCAAAAGGCCATATTACAGCGTTTAGAGGCCTGTAAGCGTAGTTGACTGTGTTTTAAAGACATGACGCAATGGAAAACAATTTGGGACGTCGTAGTCTATAGAGAGTGGAAAGATTAGACCAATGGTAACCTGTGCAGGCACGTGAAACCACGTGATTTACGTGTAAGGCTCTTTTTAGGCATCAAAATGCCATTTTACGGTCTTTAGAGGTCTGTAAGCGTAGTTGACGGTGTTATAAAGCCATGGCGCAATGGAAAACGACTTGGGAAGTCTTAGTCTATTGAGAGTGGAAGGATTAGACCATTGTTAAACAGCGCAGGCATGTGGAACCACGTGCTTCACGTGTAAGTCCTTTATTAGGCATCAAAAGGCCATATTACAGTGTTTAGAGGCCTGTAAGCGTAGTTGACTGTGTTTTAAAGACATGACGCAGTGGAAAACAACTTGGGACGTTGTAGTCCATTGACAGTGAAAGGATTAGACCAATGGTAACCTGCGCAGGCACGTGAAACCACGTGATTTACGTGTAAGGCTCTTTTTAGGCATCAAAATGCCATATTACGGCGTTTAGAGGCCTTTGCGCGTAGTTCATTGCGTTTTAAAGACATAGCGCAATGGATAACGATTTGGGACGTCGTAGTCTATAGAGAGTGGCAAGGTTAGACCAATGGTAACCTGCGCAGGCACGTGAAACCACGTGATTAACGTGTAAGGCCTTTATTAGGTGCCAAAAGGCCATATTACAGTGTTTAGAGGCCTGTGCGCGTAGTTGACTGTGTTTTAAAGACATGACGCAGTGGAAAACGATTTGGGACTTCGTAGTGCGTTGAGAGTGTAAGGATTAGACCAATGGTAACATGCGCAGGCACGTGAAACCACGTGATTTACGTGTAAGGCTTTTATTAAGTGTCAAAAGGCATATTACGGCCTTCAGAGGCCTGTAAGAGTAGTTGACGGTGTTATTAAGGCTAGGCGCAATGGAAAACGACTTGGTACGTCGTAGTCTATTGATGGTGGAAGGATTAGACCAATGGTAACCAGCGCAAGCACGTGGAACCACGTGATTTAAGTGAAAGGCTCTTACTAGCTGTCAAAAGGCCATTTTACGGTCTTTAGAGGTCTGTAAGAGTAGTTGACGGTGTTTTAACGCCATGGCGCAATGGAAAACGACTTGGGATGTCTTAGTCCATTGAGAGTGGAAGGATTAGACCATTGTTAAACAGCGCAGGCATGTGGAACCACGTGCTTTACGTGTAAGGCCTTTATTAGACATCAAAAGGCCATTTTACGGTCTTTAGAGGTCTGTAAGAGTAGTTGACTGTGTTTTAAAGACATGACGCAGTGGAAAACAACTTGGGACGTCGTAGTCCATTGACAGTGAAAGTATTAGACCAATGGTAACCTGCGCAGGCACGTGAAACCACGTGATTTACGTGTAAGGCTCTTTTTAGGCATCAAAATGCCATATTACGGCGTTTAGAAGCCTTTGCGCGTAGTTCATTGCGTTTTAAAGACATAGCGCAATGGATAACGATTTGGGACGTCGTAGTCTATAGAGAGTGGCAAGGTTAGACCAATGGTAACCTGCGCAGGCACGTGAAACCACGTGATTAACGTGTAAGGCCTTTATTAGGTGCCAAAAGGCCATATTACAGTGTTTAGAGGCCTGTGCGCGTAGTTGACTGTGTTTTAAAGACATGACGCAGTGGAAAACGATTTGGGACTTCGTAGTGCGTTGAGAGTGTAAGGATTAGACCAATGGTAACATGCGCAGGCACGTGAAACCACGTGATTTACGTGTAAGGCTTTTATTAAGTGTCAAAAGGCATATTACGGCCTTCAGAGGCCTGTAAGAGTAGTTGACGGTGTTATTAAGGCTAGGCGCAATGGAAAACGACTTGGTAAGTCGTGGTCTATTGATGGTGGAAGGATTAGACCAATGGTAACCAGCGCAAGCACGTGGAACCACGTGATTTAAGTGAAAGGCTCTTACTAGCTGTCAAAAGGCCATTTTACGGTCTTTAGAGGTCTGTAAGAGTAGTTGACGGTGTTATAACGCCATGGCGCAATGGAAAACGACTTGGGAAGTCTTAGTCCATTGAGAGTGGAAGGATTAGACCATTGTTAAACAGCGCAGGCATGTGGAACCACGTGCTTTACGTGTAAGGCCTTTATTAGACATCAAAAGGCCATTTTACGGTCTTTAGAGGTCTGTAAGAGTAGTTGACTGTGTTTTAAAGACATGACGCAGTGGAAAACAACTTGGGACGTCGTAGTCCATTGACAGTGAAAGGATTAGACCAATGGTAACCTGCGAAGGCACGTGGAACCACGTGATTTACGTACAAGGCTTTTATTAAGCATCAAAAGGCCATATTACAGTCTTTACAGGCCTGTGCGCGTGGTTGACTGTGTTTTAAAGACTTGGCGCAATGGAAAAAGACTTGGGACGTCGTAGTCTAATGAGAGTTGAAGGACTAGATCAATGGTAACCTGCGCAGGCACGTGGAACTACGTGATTTATGTGTAAAGCCTTTATTAGGCAGCAAAAGGCCATATTACAGCGTTTAGAGACCTGTAAGCGTAGTTGACTGTGTTTTAAAGACATGACGCAATGGAAAACAACTTGGGACGTCGTAGTCTATAGAGAGTGGAAAGATTAGACCAATGGTAACCTGCGCAGGCACGTGAAACCATGTGATTTACGTGTAAGGCTCTTTTTAGGCATCAAAATGCCATTTTACGGTCTTTAGAGGTCTGTAAGCGTAGTTGACGGTGTTATAAAGCCATGGCGCAATGGAAAACGACTTGGGAAGTCTTAGTCTATTGAGAGTGGAAGGATTAGACCATTGTTAAACAGCGCAGGCATGTGGAACCACGTGCTTTACGTGTAAGACCTTTATTAGGCATCAAAAGGCCATATTACAGTGTTTAGAGGCCTGTAAGCGTAGTTGACTGTGTTTTAAAGACATGACGCAGTGGAAAACAACTTGGGACGTCGTAGTCCATTGACAGTGAAAGGATTAGACCAATGGTAACCTGCGCAGGCACGTGAAACCACGTGATTTACGTGTAAGGCTCTTTTTAGGCATCAAAATGCCATATTACGGCGTTTAGACGCCTGTGCGCGTAGTTCATTGCGTTTTAAAGACATGGCGCAATGGATAACGATTTGGGACGTCGTAGTCTATAGAGAGTGGCAAGGTTAAACCAATGGTAACCTGCGCAGGCACGTGAAACCACGTAATTTATGTGTAAGGCCTTTATTAGGCAGCAAAAGGCCATATTACAGCGTTTAGAGGCCTGTAAGCGTAGTTGACTGTGTTTTAAAGACATGACGCAATGGAAAACGATTTGGGACGTCGTAGTCTATAGAGAGTGGAAAGATTAGATCAATGGAAACCTGCGCAGTTACGTGAAACCACGTGATTTACGTGTAAGGCTCTTTTTAGGCATCAAAATGCCATTTTACGGTCTTTAGAGGTCTGTAAGCGTAGTTGACGGTGTTATAAAGCCATGGCGCAATGGAAAACGACTTGGGAAGTCTTAGTCTATTGAGAGTGGAAGGATTAGACCATTGTTAAACAGCGCAGGCATGTGGAACCACGTGCTTCACGTGTAAGTCCTTTATTAGGCATCAAAAGGCCATATTACAGTGTTTAGAGGCCTGTAAGCGTAGTTGACTGTGTTTTAAAGACATGACGCTGTGGAAAACAACTTGGGACGTTGTATTCCATTGACAGTGAAAGGATTAGACCAATGGTAACCTGCGCAGGCACGTGAAACCACGTGATTTACGTGTAAGGCTCTTTTTAGGCATCAAAATGCCATATTACGGCGTTTAGAGGCCTTTGCGCGTAGTTCAATGCGTTTTAAAGACATAGCGCAATGGATAACGATTTGGGACGTCGTAGTCTATAGAGAGTGGCAAGGTTAGACCAATGGTAACCTGCGCAGGCACGTGAAACCACGTGATTAACGTGTAAGGCCTTTATTAGGTGCCAAAAGGCCATATTACAGTGTTTAGAGGCCTGTGCGCGTAGTTGACTGTGTTTTAAAGACATGACGCAGTGGAAAACGATTTGGGACTTCGTAGTGCGTTGAGAGTGTAAGGATTAGACCAATGGTAACATGCGCAGGCACGTGAAACCACGTGATTTACGTGTAAGGCTTTTATTAAGTGTCAAAAGGCATATTACGGCCTTCAGAGGCCTGTAAGAGTAGTTGACGGTGTTATTAAGGCTAGGCGCAATGGAAAACGACTTGGTACGTCGTAGTCTATTGATGGTGGAAGGATTAGACCAATGGTAACCAGCGCAAGCACGTGGAACCACGTGATTTAACTGAAAGGCCCTTACTAGCTGTCAAAAGGCCATTTTACGGTCTTTAGAGGTCTGTAAGAGTAGTTGACGGTGTTATAACGCCATGGCGCAATGGAAAACGACTTGGGAAGTCTTAGTCCATTGAGAGTGGAAGGATTAGACCATTGTTAAACAGCGCAGGCATGTGGAACCACGTGCTTTACGTGTAAGGCCTTTATTAGACATCAAAAGGCCATTTTACGGTCTTTAGAGGTCTGTAAGAGAAGTTGACTGTGTTTTAAAGACATGACGCAGTGGAAAACAACTTGGGACGTCGTAGTCCATTGACAGTGAAAGGATTAGACCAATGGTAACCTGCGAAGGCACGTGGAACCACGTGATTTACGTACAAGGCTTTTATTAAGCATCAAAAGGCCATATTACAGTCTTTACAGGCCTGTGCGCGTGGTTGACTGTGTTTTAAAGACTTGGCGCAATGGAAAAAGACTTGGGACGTCGTAGTCTAATGAGAGTTGAAGGACTAGATCAATGGTAACCTGCACAGGCACGTGGAACTACGTGATTTATGTGTAAAGCCTTTATTAGGCAGCAAAAGGCCATATTACAGCGTTTAGAGACCTGTAAGCGTAGTTGACTGTGTTTTAAAGACATGACGCAATGGAAAACAACTTGGGACGTCGTAGTCTATAGAGAGTGGAAAGATTAGACCAATGGTAACCTGCGCAGGCACGTGAAACCATGTGATTTACGTGTAAGGCTCTTTTTAGGCATCAAAATGCCATTTTACAGTCTTTAGAGGTCTGTAAGCGTAGTTGACGGTGTTATAAAGCCATGGCGCAATGGAAAACGACTTGGGAAGTCTTAGTCTATTGAGAGTGGAAGGATTAGACCATTGTTAAACAGCGCAGGCATGTGGAACCACGTGCTTTACGTGTAAGACCTTTATTAGGCATCAAAAGGCCATATTACAGTGTTTAGAGGCCTGTAAGCGTAGTTGACTGTGTTTTAAAGACATGACGCAGTGGAAAACAACTTGGGACGTCGTAGTCCATTGACAGTGAAAGGATTAGACCAATGGTAACCTGCGCAGGCACGTGAAACCACGTGATTTACGTGTAAGGCTCTTTTTAGGCATCAAAATGCCATATTACGGCGTTTAGACGCCTGTGCGCGTAGTTCATTGCGTTTTAAAGACATGGCGCAATGGATAACGACTTGGGAAGTCTTAGTCCATTGAGAGTGGAAGGATTAAACCATTGTTAAACAGCGCAGGCATGTGGAACCACGTGCTTTACGTGTAAGGCCTTTATTAGGCATCAAAAGGCCATATTACAGTGCTTTGATGCCTGTAAGCGTAGTTGACTGTGTTTTAAAGACATGACGCAGTGGAAAACAACTTGGGTCGTCGTAGGCCATTGACAGTGAAAGGATTAGACCAATGGTAACCTGCAAAGGCACGTGGAATTACGTGATTTATGTGTAAGGCCTTTATTAGGCAGCAAAAGGCCATATTACAGCGTTTAGAGGCCTGTAAGCGTAGTTGACTGTGTTTTAAAGACATGACGCAATGGAAAACAATTTGGGACGTCGTAGTCTATAGAGAGTGGAAAGATTAGACCAATGGTAACCTGCGCAGGCACGTGAAACCACGTGATTTACGTGTAAGGCTCTTTTTAGGCATCAAAATGCCATTTTACGGTCTTTAGAGGTCTGTAAGCGTAGTTGACGGTGTTATAAAGCCATGGCGCAATGGAAAACGACTTGGGAAGTCTTAGTCTATTGAGAGTGGAAGGATTAGACCATTGTTAAACAGCGCAGGCATGTGGAACCACGTGCTTTACGTGTAAGGCCTTTATTAGGCATCAAAAGGCCATATTACAGTGCTTTGATGCCTGTAAGCGTAGTTGACTGTGTTTTAAAGACATGACGCAGTGGAAAACAACTTGGGACGTCGTAGTCCATTGACAGTGAAAGGATTAGACCAATGGTAACCTGCGAAGGCACGTGGAATTACGTGATTTATGTGTAAGGCCTTTATTAGGCAGCAAAAGGCCATATTACAGCGTTTAGAGGCCTGTAAGCGTAGTTGACTGTGTTTTAAAGACATGACGCAATGGAAAACAATTTGGGACGTCGTAGTCTATAGAGAGTGGAAAGATTAGACCAATGGTAACCTGCGCAGGCACGTGAAACCACGTGATTTACGTGTAAGGCTCTTTTTAGGCATCAAAATGCCATTTTACGGTCTTTAGAGGTCTGTAAGCGTAGTTGACGGTGTTATAAAGCCATGGCGCAATGGAAAACCACTTGGGAAGTCTTAGTCTATTGAGAGTGGAAGGATTAGACCATTGTTAAACAGCGCAGGCATGTGGAACCACGTGCTTTACGTGTAAGGCCTTTATTTGGTGTCAAAAGGCCATATTACAGTCTTTAGAGGCCTGTGCGCGTAGTTCACTGTGTTTTATAGACATGGCGCAATGGAAAACGACTTGGGAAGTCTTAGTCCATTGAGAGTGGAAAGATTAGACCAATGGTAACCTGCGCAGGCACGTGAAACCACGTGATTTACGTGTAAGGCTCTTTTTAGTCATCAAAATGCCATATTACGGCGTTTAGAGGCCTGTGCGCGTAGTTCACTGTGTTTTAAAGACATGGCGCAATGGAAAACGATTTGGGACGTCGTAGTCTATAGAGAGTGGCAAGGTTAGACCAATGGTAACCTGCGCAGGCACGTGAAACCACGTGATTTACGTGTAAGGCCTTTATTAGGTGTCAAAAGGCCATATTACAGTCTTTACAGGCCTGTGCGGGTAGTTGACTGTGTTTTAAAGACTTGGCGCAATGAAAAAAGACTTGGGACGTCGTAGTCTAATGAGAGTTGAAGGACTAGACCAATGGTAACCTACGCAGGCACGTGGAATTACGTGATTCATGTGTAAGGCCTTTATTAGGCAGCAAAAGGCCATATTACAGCGTTTAGAGGCCTGTAAGCGTAGTTGACTGTGTTTTAAAGACATGACGCAATGGAAAACAATTTGGGACGTCGTAGTCTATAGAGAGTGGAAAGATTAGACCAATGGTAACCTGCGCAGGCACGTGAAACCACGTGATTTACGTGTAAGGCTCTTTTTAGGCATCAAAATGCTATTTTACGGTCTTTAGAGGTCTGTAAGCGTAGTTGACGGTGTTATAAAGCCATGGCGCAATGGAAAACGTCTTAGGAAGTCTTAGTCCATTGAGAGTGGAGGGATTAGACGAATGGTAACCAGCGCAAGCACGTGGAACCACGTGATTTAAGTGAGGGCCCTTACTAGCTGTCAAAAGGCCATTTTACGGTCTTTAGAGGTCTGTAAGCGTAGTTGACGGTGTTATTAAGCCTAGGCGCAATGGAAAACGACTTGGGAAGTCGTAGTCCATTGAGAGTGGAGAGATTAGACCAATGATAAACAGCGCAGGCACGTGGAACCACGTGCTTTACGTGTAAGGCCTTTATTAGGCATCAAAAAGCCATATTACAGTGTTTAGAGGCCTGTGCGCGTAGTTGACTGTGTTTTAAAGACATGACGCAGTGGAAAACGATTTGGGACTTCGTAGTACATTGAGAGTGTAAGGATTAGACCAATGGTAACCTGCGCAGGCACGTGAAACCACGTGATTTACGTGTAAGGCTCTTTTTAGGCATCAAAATGCCATTTTACGGTCTTTAGAGGTCTGTAAGCGTAGTTGACGGTGTTATAAAGCCATGGCGCAATGGAAAACGACTTGGGAAGTCTTAGTCTATTGAGAGTTGAAGGATTAGACCATTGTTAAACAGCGCAGGCATGTGGCACCACGTGCTTTACGTGTAAGACCTTTATTAGGCATCAAAAGGCCATATTACAGTGTTTAGAGGCCTGTAAGCGTAGTTGACTGTGTTTTAAAGACATGACGCAGTGGAAAACAACTTGGGACGTCGTAGTCCATTGACAGTGAAAGGATTAGAGGAATGGTAAACAGCGCAGGCACGTGGAACCACGTGCTTTACGTGTAAGGCCTTTATTAGACATCAAAAAGCCATATTACAGTGTTTAGAGGCCTGTGCGCGTATTGACTGTGTTTTAAAGACATGACGCAGTGGAAAACGATTTGGGACTTCGTAGTGCGTTGAGAGTGTAAGGATTAGACCAATGGTAACATGCGCAGGCACGTGAAACCACGTGATTTACGTGTAAGGCTTTTATTAAGTGTCAAAAGGCATATTACGGCCTTCAGAGGCCTGTAAGAGTAGTTGACGGTGTTATTAAGGCTAGGCGCAATAGAAAACGATTTGGTACGTCGTAGTCTATTGATGGTGGAAAGATTAGACCAATGGTAACCAGCGCAAGCACGTGGAACCACGTGATTTAAGTGAAAGGCCCTTACTAGCTGTCAAAAGGCCATTTTACGGTCTTTAGAGGTCTGTAAGAGTAGTTGACGGTGTTATACGCCATGGCGCAATGGAAAACGACTTGGGAAGTCTTAGTCCATTGAGAGTGGAAGGATTAGACCATTGTTAAACAGCGCAGGCATGTGGAACCACGTGCTTTACGTGTAAGGCCTTTATTAGACATCAAAAGGCCATATTACAGTGTTTAGAGGCCTGTAAGCGTAGTTGACTGTGTTTTAAAGACATGACGCAGTGGAAAACAACTTGGGACGTCGTAGTCCATTGACAGTGAAAGGATTAGACCAATGGTAACCTGCGCAGGCACGTGAAACCACGTGATTTACGTGTAAGGCTTTTATTAGGTGTCAAAATGCATATTACGTCCTTCAGAGGTCTGTAAGAGTAGTTGACTGTGTTATTAAGCCTAGGCGCAATGGAAAACGACTTGGGAAGTCGTAGTCCATTGAGAGTGGAGGGATTAGACGAATGGTAAACAGCGCAGGCACGTGGAACCACGTGCTTTACGTGTAAGGATTTTATTAGACATCGAAAAGCCATATTACAGTGTTTAGAGGCCTGTGCGCGTAGTTGACTGTTTTTTAAAGACATGACGCAGTGGAAAACGATTTGGGACGTCGTAGTGCGTTGAGAGTGTAAGGATTAGACCAATGGTAACATGCGCAGGCACGTGAAACCACGTGATTTACGTGCAAGGCTTTTATTAAGTGTCAAAAGGCATATTACTGCCTTCAGAGGCCTGTAAGAGTAGTTGACTGTGTTTTAAAGACATGACGCAGTGGAAAACAATTTGGGACTTCGTAGTGCGTTCAGAGTGTAAGGATTAGACCAATGGTAACATGCGCAGGCACGTGAAACCACGTGATTTACGTGTAAGGCTTTTATTAAGTGTCAAAAGGCATATTACTGCCTTCAGAGGCCTGTAAGAGTAGTTGACGGTGTTATTAAGCCTAGGCGCAATGGAAAACGACTTGGGAAGTCGTAGTCCATTGAGAGTGGAGGGATTAGACGAATGGTAAACAGCGCAGGCACGTGGAACCACGTGCTTTACGTGTAAGGCCTTTATTAGGCATCAAAAAGCCATATTACAGTGTTTAGAGGCCTGTGCGCGTAGTTGACTGTGTTTTAAAGACATGACGCAGTGGAAAACGATTTGGGACTTCGTAGTACATTGAGAGTGTAAGGATTAGACCAATGGTAACCTGCGCAGGCACGTGAAACCATGTGATTTACGTGTAGGGCTCTTTTTAGGCATCAAAATGCCATTTTACGGTCTTTAGAGGTCTGTAAGCGTAGTTGACGGTGTTATAAAGCCATGGCGCAATGGAAAACGACTTGGGAAGTCTTAGTCTATTGAGAGTTGAAGGATTAGACCATTGTTAAACAGCGCAGGAATGTGGAACCACGTGCTTTACGTGTAAGGCCTTTATTAGGCATCAAAAGGCCATATTACAGTGTTTAGAGGCCTGTAAGCGTAGTTGACTGTGTTTTAAAGACATGACGCAGTGGAAAACAACTTGGGACGTCGTAGTCCATTGACAGTGAAAGGATTAGAGGAATGGTAAACAGCGCAGGCACGTGGAACCACGTGCTTTACGTGTAAGGCCTTTATTAGACATCAAAAAGCCATATTACAGTGTTTAGAGGCCTGTGCGCGTAGTTGACTGTGTTTTAAAGACATGACGCAGTGGAAAACGATTTGGGACTTCGTAGTGCGTTGAGAGTGTAAGGATTAGGCCAATGGTAACATGCGCAGGCACGTGAAACCACGTGATTTACGTGTAAGGCTTTTATTAAGTGTCAAAAGGCATATTACGGCCTTCAGAGGCCTGTAAGAGTAGTTGACGGTGTTATTAAGGCTAGGCGCAATAGAAAACGACTTGGTACGTCGTAGTCTATTGATGGTGGAAGGATTAGACCAATGGTAACCAGCGCAAGCACGTGGAACCACGTGATTTAAGTGAAAGGCCCTTACTAGCTGTCAAAAGGCCATTTTACGGTCTTTAGAGGTCTGTAAGAGTAGTTGACGGTGTTATACGCCATGGCGCAATGGAAAACGACTTGGGAAGTCTTAGTCCATTGAGAGTGGAAGGATTAGACCATTGTTAAACAGCGCAGGCATGTGGAACCACGTGCTTTACGTGTAAGGCCTTTATTAGACATCAAAAGGCCATATTACAGTGTTTAGAGGCCTGTAAGCGTAGTTGACTGTGTTTTAAAGACATGACGCAGTGGAAAACAACTTGGGAAGTCTTAGTCCATTGAGAGTGGAAAGATTAGACCAATGGTAACCTGCGCAGGCACGTGAAACCACGTGATTTACGTGTAAGGCTCTTTTTAGTCATCAAAATGCCATATTACGGCGTTTAGAGGCCTGTGCGCGTAGTTCACTGTGTTTTAAAGACATGGCGCAATCGAAAACGATTTGGGACGTCGTAGTCTATAGAGAGTGGCAAGGTTAGACCAATGGTAACCTGCGCAGGCACGTGAAACCACGTGATTTACGTGTAAGGCCTTTATTAGGTGTCAAAAGGCCATATTACAGTCTTTACAGGCCTGTGCGGGTAGTTGACTGTGTTTTAAAGACTTGGCGCAATGGAAAAAGATTTGGGACGTCGTAGTCTAATGAGAGTTGAAGGACTAGACCAATGGTAACCTACGCAGGCACGTGGAATTACGTGATTTATGTGTAAGGCCTTTATTAGGCAGCAAAAGGCCATATTACAGCGTTTAGAGGCCTGTAAGCGTAGTTGACGGTGTTATAAAGCCATGGCGCAATGGAAAACGACTTGGGAAGTCTTAGTCTATTGAGAGTTGAAGGATTAGACCATTGTTAAACAGCGCAGGAATGTGGAACCACGTGCTTTACGTGTAAGGCCTTTATTAGGCATCAAAAGGCCATATTACAGTGTTTAGAGGCCTGTAAGCGTAGTTGACTGTGTTTTAAAGACATGACGCAGTGGAAAACAACTTGGGACGTCGTAGTCCATTGACAGTGAAAGGATTAGAGGAATGGTAAACAGCGCAGGCACGTGGAACCACGTGCTTTACGTGTAAGGCCTTTATTAGACATCAAAAAGCCATATTACAGTGTTTAGAGGCCTGTGCGCGTAGTTGACTGTGTTTTAAAGACATGACGCAGTGGAAAACGATTTGGGACTTCGTAGTGCGTTGAGAGTGTAAGGATTAGACCAATGGTAACATGCGCAGGCACGTGAAACCACGTGATTTACGTGTAAGGCTTTTATTAAGTGTCAAAAGGCATATTACGGCCTTCAGAGGCCTGTAAGAGTAGTTGACGGTGTTATTAAGGCTAGGCGCAATAGAAAACGACTTGGTACGTCGTAGTCTATTGATGGTGGAAGGATTAGACCAATGGTAACCAGCGCAAGCACGTGGAACCACGTGATTTAAGTGAAAGGCCCTTACTAGCTGTCAAAAGGCCATTTTACGGTCTTTAGAGGTCTGTAAGAGTAGTTGACGGTGTTATACGCCATGGCGCAATGGAAAACGACTTGGGAAGTCTTAGTCCATTGAGAGTGGAAGGATTAGACCATTGTTAAACAGCGCAGGCATGTGGAACCACGTGCTTTACGTGTAAGGCCTTTATTAGACATCAAAAGGCCATATTACAGTGTTTAGAGGCCTGTAAGCGTAGTTGACTGTGTTTTAAAGACATGACGCAGTGGAAAACAACTTGGGAAGTCTTAGTCCATTGAGAGTGGAAAGATTAGACCAATGGTAACCTGCGCAGGCACGTGAAACCACGTGATTTACGTGTAAGGCTCTTTTTAGTCATCAAAATGCCATATTACGGCGTTTAGAGGCCTGTGCGCGTAGTTCACTGTGTTTTAAAGACATGGCGCAATCGAAAACGATTTGGGACGTCGTAGTCTATAGAGAGTGGCAAGGTTAGACCAATGGTAACCTGCGCAGGCACGTGAAACCACGTGATTTACGTGTAAGGCCTTTATTAGGTGTCAAAAGGCCATATTACAGTCTTTACAGGCCTGTGCGGGTAGTTGACTGTGTTTTAAAGACTTGGCGCAATGGAAAAAGATTTGGGACGTCGTAGTCTAATGAGAGTTGAAGGACTAGACCAATGGTAACCTACGCAGGCACGTGGAATTACGTGATTTATGTGTAAGGCCTTTATTAGGCAGCAAAAGGCCATATTACAGCGTTTAGAGGCCTGTAAGCGTAGTTGACTGTGTTTTAAAGACATGACGCAATGGAAAACAATTTGGGACGTCGTAGTCTATAGAGAGTGGAAAGATTAGACCAATGGTAACCTGTGCAGGCACGTGAAACCACGTGATTTACGTGTAAGGCTCTTTTTAGGCATCAAAATGCCATTTTACGGTCTTTAGAGGTCTGTAAGCGTAGTTGACGGTGTTATAAAGCCATGGCGCAATGGAAAACGACTTAGGAAGTCTTAGTCCATTGAGAGTGGAAGGATTAGACCATTGTTAAACAGCGTAGGCATGTGGAACCACGTGCTTTACGTGTAAGGCCTTTATTAGGCATCAAAAGGCCACATTACAGTGTTTAGAGCCCTGTAAGCGTAGTTGACTGTGTTTTAAAGACATGACGCAGTGGAAAACAACTTGGGACGTCGTAGTCCATTGACAGTGAAAGGATTAGACCAATGGTAACCTGCGCAGGCACGTGAAACCACGTGATTTACGTGTAAGGCTCTTTTTAGGCATCAAAATGCCATATTACGGCATTTAGAGGCCTGTGCGCGTAGTTTATTGTGTTTTAAAGACATGGCGCATTGGATAACGATTTGGGACGTCGTAGTCCATAGAGAGTGGCAAGGTTAGACCAATGGTAACCTGCGCAGGCACGTGAAACCACGTGATTTACGTGTAAGGCCTTTTTTAGGTGTCAAAAGGCCATATTACAGTCTTTAGAGGCCTGTGCGCGTAGTTCACTGTGTTTTAAAGACATGGCGCAATGGAAAACGATTTGGGACGTCGTAGTCTATAGAGAGTGGCAAGGTTAGACCAATGGTAACCTGCGCAGGCACGTGAAACCATGTGATTTACGTGTAGGGCTCTTTTTAGGCATCAAAATGCCATTTTACGGTCTTTAGAGGTCTGTAAGCGTAGTTGACGGTGTTATAAAGCCATGGCGCAATGGAAAACGACTTGGGAAGTCTTAGTCTATTGAGAGTTGAAGGATTAGACCATTGTTAAACAGCGCAGGAATGTGGAACCACGTGCTTTACGTGTAAGGCCTTTATTAGGCATCAAAAGGCCATATTACAGTGTTTAGAGGCCTGTAAGCGTAGTTGACTGTGTTTTAAAGACATGACGCAGTGGAAAACAACTTGGGACGTCGTAGTCCATTGACAGTGAAAGGATTAGAGGAATGGTAAACAGCGCAGGCACGTGGAACCACGTGCTTTACGTGTAAGGCCTTTATTAGACATCAAAAAGCCATATTACAGTGTTTAGAGGCCTGTGCGCGTAGTTGACTGTGTTTTAAAGACATGACGCAGTGGAAAACGATTTGGGACTTCGTAGTGCGTTGAGAGTGTAAGGATTAGACCAATGGTAACATGCGCAGGCACGTGAAACCACGTGATTTACGTGTAAGGCTTTTATTAAGTGTCAAAAGGCCATTTTACGGTCTTTAGAGGTCTGTAAGAGTAGTTGACGGTGTTATACGCCATGGCGCAATGGAAAACGACTTGGGAAGTCTTAGTCCATTGAGAGTGGAAGGATTAGACCATTGTTAAACAGCGCAGGCATGTGGAACCACGTGCTTTACGTGTAAGGCCTTTATTAGACATCAAAAGGCCATATTACAGTCTTTACAGGCCTGTGCGGGTAGTTGACTGTGTTTTAAAGACATGGCGCAATCGAAAACGATTTGGGACGTCGTAGTCTATAGAGAGTGGCAAGGTTAGACCAATGGTAACCTGCGCAGGCACGTGAAACCACGTGATTTACGTGTAAGGCCTTTATTAGGTGTCAAAAGGCCATATTACAGTCTTTACAGGCCTGTGCGGGTAGTTGACTGTGTTTTAAAGACTTGGCGCAATGGAAAAAGATTTGGGACGTCGTAGTCTAATGAGAGTTGAAGGACTAGACCAATGGTAACCTACGCAGGCACGTGGAATTACGTGATTTATGTGTAAGGCCTTTATTAGGCAGCAAAAGGCCATATTACAGCGTTTAGAGGCCTGTAAGCGTAGTTGACTGTGTTTTAAAGACATGACGCAATGGAAAACAATTTGGGACGTCGTAGTCTATAGAGAGTGGAAAGATTAGACCAATGGTAACCTGTGCAGGCACGTGAAACCACGTGATTTACGTGTAAGGCTCTTTTTAGGCATCAAAATGCCATTTTACGGTCTTTAGAGGTCTGTAAGCGTAGTTGACGGTGTTATAAAGCCATGGCGCAATGGAAAACGACTTAGGAAGTCTTAGTCCATTGAGAGTGGAAGGATTAGACCATTGTTAAACAGCGTAGGCATGTGGAACCACGTGCTTTACGTGTAAGGCCTTTATTAGGCATCAAAAGGCCACATTACAGTGTTTAGAGCCCTGTAAGCGTAGTTGACTGTGTTTTAAAGACATGACGCAGTGGAAAACAACTTGGGACGTCGTAGTCCATTGACAGTGAAAGGATTAGACCAATGGTAACCTGCGCAGGCACGTGAAACCACGTGATTTACGTGTAAGGCTCTTTTTAGGCATCAAAATGCCATATTACGGCATTTAGAGGCCTGTGCGCGTAGTTTATTGTGTTTTAAAGACATGGCGCATTGGATAACGATTTGGGACGTCGTAGTCCATAGAGAGTGGCAAGGTTAGACCAATGGTAACCTGCGCAGGCACGTGAAACCACGTGATTTACGTGTAAGGCCTTTTTTAGGTGTCAAAAGGCCATATTACAGTCTTTAGAGGCCTGTGCGCGTAGTTCACTGTGTTTTAAAGACATGGCGCAATGGAAAACGATTTGGGACGTCGTAGTCTATAGAGAGTGGCAAGGTTAGACCAATGGTAACCTGCGCAGGCACGTGAAACCACGTGATTTACGTGTAAGGCTTTTATTAGGTGTCAAAAGGCATATTACGGCCTTCAGAGGTCTGTAAGAGTAGTTGACGGTGTTATTAAGCCTAGGCGCAATGGAAAACGACTTGGGAAGTCGTAGTCCATTGAGAGTGGAGGGATTAGACGAATGGTAAACAGCGCAGGCACGTGGAACCACGTGCTTTACGTGTAAGGATTTTATTAGACATCAAAAAGCCATATTACAGTGTTTAGAGGCCTGTGCGCGTAGTTGACTGTGTTTTAAAGACATGACGCAGTGGAAAACAATTTGGGACTTCGTAGTCCATTGACAGTGAAAGGATTATAGGAATGGTAAACAGCGCAGGCACGTGGAACCACGTGCTTTACGTGTAAGGCCTTTATTAGACATCAAAAAGCCATATTACAGTGTTTAGAGGCCTGTGCGCGTAGTTGACTGTGTTTTAAAGACATGACGCAGTGGAAAACGATTTGGGACTTCGTAGTGCGTTGAGAGTGTAAGGATTAGACCAATGGTAACATGCGCAGGCACGTGAAACCACGTGATTTACGTGTAAGGCTCTTTTTAGGCATCAAAATGCCATTTTACGGTCTTTAGAGGTCTGTAAGCGTAGTTGACGGTGTTATAAAGCCATGGCGCAATGGAAAACGACTTGGGAAGTCGTAGTCCATTGAGAGTGGAGGGATTAGACGAATGGTAAACAGCGCAGGCACGTGGAACCACGTGATTTATGTGTAAGGCCTTTATTAGGCAGCAAAAGGCCATATTACAGCTTTTAGAGGCCTGTCAGCGTAGTTGACTGTGTTTTAAAGACATGACGCAATGGAAAACAACTTAGGACGTCGTAGTCTATAGAGAGTGGAAAGATTAGACCAATGGTAACCTGCGCAGGCACGTGAAACCACGTGATTTACGTGTAAGGCTCTTTTTAGGCATCAAAATGCCGTTTTACGGTCTTTAGAGGTCTGTAAGCGTAGTTGACGGTGTTATAAAGCCATGGCGCAATGGAAAACGACTTGGGAAGTCTTAGTCTATTGAGAGTGGAAGGATTAGACCATTGTTAAACAGCGCAGGCATGTGGAACCACGTGCTTTACGTGTAAGGCCTTTATTTGGTGTCAAAAGGCCATATTACAGTCTTTAGAGGCCTGTGCGCGTAGTTCACTGTGTTTTATAGACATGGCGCAATGGAAAACGACTTGGTACGTCGTAGTTTATTGATGGTGGAAGGATTAGACCAATGGTAACCTGCGCAGGCACGTGAAACCACGTGATTTACGTGTAAGGCCTTTATTAGGTGTCAAAAGGCCATATTACAGTCTTTACAGGCCTGTGCGGGTAGTTGACTGTGTTTTAAAGACTTGGCGCAATGGAAAAAGACTTGGGACGTCGTAGTCTAATGAGAGTTGAAGGACTAGACCAATGGTAACCTACGCAGGCACGTGGAATTACGTGATTTATGTGTAAGGCCTTTATTAGGCAGCAAAAGGCCATATTACGGTCTTAAGAGGTCTGTAAGCGTAGTTGACTGTGTTTAAATACATGACGCAATGGAAAACGATTTGGGACTTCGTAGTCTATAGAGCGTGGAAAGATTAGACCAATGCTAGCCTGCGCAGGCACTTGGAACCACGTGATTTACGTGTGAGGCTTTTATTGAGCATCAAAAGGCCATTTTACAGTCTTTACAGGCCTGTGCGCCTAGTTGACTGTGTTTTAATGACATGACGCAATGGAAAACGCCTTGGGACGTCGTAGTCCATTGAGAGCGGAAGGATTAGACCAATGGTAACCCTCGCAGGCACGTGGAGCCACGTGATCTAAGTGTGAGGCTTTTACTAGGCATCAAAACACCATAATACAGTCTTTAGAGGCCTGTACATGTAGTTGACGTTGTTATAAAGCCATAGCGCAATGGAAAACGATTTGGGACGTCGTAGTCTATAGAGAGTGGAAAGATTAAACCAATGGTAACCTGCGCAGGCACGTCGAAATACGTGATTTATGTCTAAGGCCTTTATTAGGCTGCGAAAGGCCATATTACAGCGTTTAGAGGCCTGTGCGCGTAATTGACTGTGTTTTAATGACATGACGCAATGGAAAACGATTTGGGAAGTCGTAGTCCATTGAGAGTGCAAGGATTAGGCCAATGGTAACCTGCGCAGGCACGTGGAACCACGTGATTTACGCACAAGGCTTTTATTAAGCATCAAAAGGTCATATTACAGTCTTTACAGGCCTGTGCGCTTAGTTGACTGTGTTTTAAAGACATGGCGCAATGGAAAACGACTTGGGACGTCGTAGTCTAATGAGAGTTGAAGGACTAGACCAATGGTAAATAGCGCAGGCACGTGGAACTACGTGATGTATGTGTAAGGACTTTATTAGGCATCAAAAAGCCATATTACAGCGTTTAGAGGCCTGTAAGCGTAGTTAACTGTGTTTAAATACATGACGCAATGGAAAACGATTTGGGACTTCGTAGTCTATAGAGCGTGGAAAGATTAGACCAATGCTAGCCTGCGCAGGCACTTGGAACCACGTGATTTACGTGTAAGGCTTTTATTGAGCATCAAAAGGCCATTTTACAGTCTTTACAGGCCTGTGCGCCTAGTTGACTGTGTTTTAATGACATGACGCAATGGAAAACGCCTTGGGACGTCGTAGTCCATTGAGAGCGGAAGGATTAGACCAATGGTAACCCTCGCAGGCACGTGGAGCCACGTGATCTAAGTGTGAGGCTTTTACTAGGCATCAAAACACCATATTACAGTCTTTAGAGGCCTGTACATGTAGTTGACGTTGTTATAAAGCCATAGCGCAATGGAAAACGATTTGGGACTTCGTAGTCTATAGAGTGTGGAAAGATTAGACCAATGCTAGCCTGCGCAGGCACTTGGAACCACGTGATTTATGTCTAAGGCCTTTATTAGGCTGCAAAAGGCCATATTACGGCCTTTAGAGGCCTCTGCGCGTAGTTAACTGTGTTTTAAAGACATGGCGCAATGGAAAACGACTTGGGACGTCGTAGTCTATTGAGAGTGCAAGGATTAGGCCAATGGTAACCTGCGCAGGCACGAGGAACCACGTGATTTTTTTAAGGCCTTTATTAGGCGTAAAAAGGCCATATTACGGCCTTTACAGGCCTGTGCGCGTAGTTGACTGTGTTTTAAAGACATGGCGCAATGGAAAACGACTTGGGACGTCGTAGTCTATTGACAGTGCAAGGATTAGACAAATGGTAACCTGCGCAGGCACGTGGAACCACGTGATTTACGTACAAGGCTTTTATTAAGCATCAAAAGGTCATATTACAGTCTTTACATGCCTGTGCGCTTAGTTGACTGTGTTTTAAAGACATGGCGCAATGGAAAACGACTTGGGACGTCGTAGTCTAATGAGAGTTGAAGGACTAGACCAATGGTAAATAACGCAGGCACGTGGAACTACGTGATTTATGTGTAAGGACTTTATTAGGCATCAAAAAGCCATATTACAGCGTTTAGAGGCCTGTAAGCGTAGTTAACTGTATTTAAATACATGACGCAATGGAAAACGATTTGGGACTTCGTAGTCTATAGAGAGTAGAAAGATTAGACCAATGGTAACCAGCGCAGGCACGTGAAACCAAGTGATTTACGTGTAAGGCCTTTATTAGGTGTCAAAAGGCGTATTACGGCCTTCAGAGGCCTGTAAGAGTAGTTGACGGTGTTATTAAGCCTGGGCGCAATGGAAAACGACTTGGTACGTCGTAGTCTATTGATGGTGGAAGGATTAGACAACTGGTAACCAGCGCAGGCACGTGGAACCACGTGATTTAAGTGTATGGTCCTTACTAGCAGTCAAAAAGGCCATATTACGGCCTTTAGAGGCCTCTGCGCGTAGTTAACTGTGTTTTAAAGACATGGCGCAATGGAAAACGACTTGGGACGTCGTAGTCTATTGACAGTGCAAGGATTAGACCAATGGTAACCTGCATAGGCACGTGCAACCACGTGATTTACGTGTAATTCTTCTATTAGGCATCAAAAGGCGATATTACAGTCTTTACAGGCCTGTGCGCCTAGTTGACTGTGTTTTAATGACATGACGCAATGGAAAACGCCTTGGGACGTCGTAGTCCATTGAGAGTGTAAGGATTAGACCAATGGTAACATGCGCAGGCACGTGGAACCACGTGATCTAAGTGTAAGGCTTTACTAGGCATCAAAACACCATATTACAGTCTTTAGAGGCCTGTAAGCGTAGTTGACTGTGTTTTAAAGACATGACGCAATGGAAAACAACTTGGGACGTCGTAGTCTATAGAGAGTGGAAAGATTAGACCAATGGTAACCTGCGCAGGCACGTGAAACCACGTGATTTACGTGTAAGGCTCTTTATAGGCATCAAAATGCCATATTACGGTCTTTACAGGCCTGTGCACGTAGTTCACTGTGTTTTAAAGACATGGCGCAATGGAAAACGATTTGGGACGTCGTAGTTTATAGAGAGTGGCAAGGTTAGACCAATGGTAACATGCGCAGGCACGTGGAACCACGTGATTTACGTGTAAGGCCTTTATTAGGTGTCAAAAGGCATATTACGGCCTTCAGAGGCCTGTAAGAGTAGTTGACGGTGTTATTAAGCCTAGGCGCAATGGAAAACGACTTGGGAAGTCGTAGTCCATTGAGAGTGGAAGGATTAGACCAATGGTAAACAGTGCAGGCACGTGGAACCTGTGATTTACGTGTAAGGCCTTTATTACGCATCAAAAGGCCATATTACAGTGTTTAGAGGCCTGTAAGCGTAGTTGACTGTGTTTTAAAGACATATCGCAGTGGAAAACAACTTGGGACGTCGTAGTCCATTGACAGTGAAAGGCACGTGAAACCACGTGATTTACGTGTAAGGCTTTTATTAAGTGTCAAAGGCATATTACGGCCTTCAGAGGCCTGTAAGAGTAGTTGACGGTGTTTTTAAGCCTAGGCGTAGTCTATTGATGGTGGAAGGATTAGACCAATGGTAACCAGCGCAAGCACATGGAACCACGTGATTTAAGTGAAAGGCCCTTACTAGCTGTCAAAAGGCCATTTTACGGTCTTTAGAGGTCTGTAAGCGTAGTTGACGGTGTTATAATGCCATGGCGCAATGGAAAACGACTTGGGAAGTCTTAGTCCATTGAGAGTGGAAGGATTAGACAATTGTTAAACAGCGCAGGCATGTGTAACCACGTGCTTTACGTGTAAGGCCTTTATTAGGCATCAAAAGGCCATATTACACTGTTTAGAGGCCTGTAAGCGTAGTTGACTGTGTTTTAAAGACATGACGCAGTGGAAAACAACTTAGGACATCGTAGTCCATTGACAGTGAAAGGATTAGACCAATGGTAACCTGCACAGGCACGTGGAACCACGTGATTTACGTACAAGGCTTTTATTAAGCATCAAAAGGCCATATTACAGTCTTTACAGGCCTGTGCGCGTAGTTGACTGTGTTTTAAAGACTTGGCGCAATGGAAAAAGACTTAGGACGTCGTAGTCTAATGAGAGTTGAAGGACTAGACCAATGGTAACCTGCGCAGGCACGTGGAACTACGTGACTTATGTGTAAGGCCTTTATTAGGCAGCAAAAGGCCATGTTACAGCGTTTAGAGGCCTGTAAGCGTAGTTGACTGTGTTTTAAAGACATGACGCAATGGAAAACGACTTGGTACGTCGTAGTCTAATGAGAGTTGAAGGACTAGACCAATGGTAACCTGCGCAGGCACGTGGAACTACGTGATTTATGTGTAAGGCCTTTATTAGGCAGCAAAAGGCCATTTTACAGCGTTTAGAGGCCTGTAAGCGTAGTTGACTGTGTTTTAAAGACATGACGCAATGGAAAACGATTTGGGACGTCGTAGTCTATAGAGAGTGGCAAGGTTAGACCAATGGTAACCTGTGCAGGCACGTGGAACCACGTGATTTACGTACAAGGCTTTTATTAAGCACCAAAAGGCCATATTACAGTCTTTACAGGCCTGTGCGGGTAGTTGACTGTGTTTTAAAGACTTGGCGCAATGGAAAAAGACTTGGGACGTCGTAGTCTAATGAGAGTTGAAGGACTACACCAATGGTAACCTGCGCAGGCACTAGGAACTACGTGATTTATGTGTAAGGCCTTTATTAGGCATCAAAAAGCCATATTACAGTGTTTAGAGGCCTGTGCGCGTAGTTGACTGTGTTTTAAAGACATGACGCAGTGGAAAACGATTTGGGACTTCGTAGTGCATTGAGAGTGTAAGGATTAGACCAATGGTAACATGCGCAGGCACGTGAAACCACGTGATTTACGTACAAGGCTTTTATTAAGCATCAAAAGGCCATATTACAGTCTTTACAGGCCTGTGCGCGTAGTTGACTGTGTTTTAAAGACTTGGCGCAATGGAAAAAGACTTGGGACGTCGTAGTCTAATGAGAGTTGAAGGACTAGACCAATGGTAACCTGCGCAGGCACGTGGAACTACGTGACTTATGTGTAAGGCCTTTATTAGGCAGCAAAAGGCCATATTACAGCGTTTAGAGGCCTGTAAGCGTAGTTGACTGTGTTTTAAAGACATGACGCAATGGAAAACGACTTGGTACGTCGTAGTCTAATGAGAGTTGAAGGACTAGACCAATGGTAACCTGCGCAGGCACGTGGAACTACGTGATTTATGTGTAAGGCCTTTATTAGGCAGCAAAAGGCCATATTACAGCGTTTAGAGGCCTGTAAGCGTAGTTGACTGTGTTTTAAAGACATGACGCAATGGAAAACGATTTGGGACGTCGTAGTCTATAGAGAGTGGCAAGGTTAGACCAATGGTAACCTGTGCAGGCACGTGGAACCACGTGATTTACGTACAAGGCTTTTATTAAGCATCAAAAGGCCATATTACAGTGTTTAGAGGCCTGTGCGCGTAGTTGACTGTGTTTTAAAGACATGACGCAGTGGAAAACGATTTGGGACTTCGTAGTGCATTGAGAGTGTAAGGATTAGACCAATGGTAACATGCACAGGCACGTGAAACCACGTGATTTACGTGTAAGGCTTTATTAAGTGTCAAAAGGCATATTACGGCCTTCAGAGGCCTGTAAGAGTAGTTGACGGTGTTAGTAAGCCTAGGCGCAATGGAAAACGACTTGGTACGTCGTAGCCTATTGATGGTGGAAGGATTAGACCAATGGTAACCAGCGCAAGCACGTGGAACCACGTGATTTAAGTGAAGAGCCCTTACTAGCTGTCAAAAGGCTATTTTACGGTCTTTAGAGGTCTGTAAGCGTAGTTGACGGTGTTATAAAGCCATGGCGCAATGGAAAACGACTTGGGAAGTCTTAGTCCATTGAGAGTGGAAGGATTAGACAATTGTTAAACAGCGCAGGCACGTGGAACCACGTGATTTACGTACAAGGCTTTTATTAAGCATCAAAGGGCCATATTACAGTCTTTACAGGCCTGTGCGGGTAGTTGACTGTGTTTTAAAGACTTGGCGCAATGGAAAAAGACTTAGGACGTCGTAGTCTAATGAGAGTTGAAGGACTAGACCATTGTTAAACAGCGTAGGCATGTGGAACCACGTGCTTTACGTGTAAGGGGCCTTTATTAGGCATCAAAAGGCCATATGACAGTGTTTAAAGGCCTGTAAGCGTAGTTGACTGTGTTTTAAAGACATGACGCAGTGGAAAACAACTTTGGACGTCGTAGTCCGTTGACAGTGAAAGGATTAGACCAATGGTAACCTGTGCAGGCACGTGGAACCACGTGATTTACGTACAAGGCTTTTATTAAGCATCAGAAGGCCATATTACAGTCTTTACAGGCCTGTGCGCGTAGTTGACGGTGTTATAAAGCCATGGCGCAATGGAAAACGACTTGGGAAGTCTTAGTCCATTGAGAGTGGAAGGATTAGACCATTGTTAAACAGCGCAGGCATGTGGAACCACGTGCTTTACGTGTAAGGCCTTTATTAGGCATCAAAAGGCCACATTACAGTGTTTAGAGGCCTGTAAGCGTAGTTGACTGTGTTTTAAAGACATGACGCAGTGGAAAAGAACTTGGGACGTCGAAGTCCATTGACAGTGAAAGGATTAGACCAATGGTAACCTGCGCAGGCACGTGAAACCACGTGATTTACGTGTAAGGCTCTTTTTAGGCATCAAAATGCCATATTACGGCGTTTAGAGGCCTGTGCGCGTAGTTTATTGTGTTTTAAAGACATGGCGCAATAGATAACGATTTGGGACGTCGTAGTCTATAGAGAGTGGCAAGGTTAGACCAATGGTAACCTGCCCAGGCACGTGAAACCACGTGATTTACGTGTAAGGCCTTTATTAGGTGTCAAAAGGCCATATTACAGTCTTTAGAGGCCTGTGCGCGTAGTTCACTGTGTTTTAAAGACATGGCGCAATGGAAAACGATTTGGGACGTCGTAGTCTATAGAGAGTGGCAAGGTTAGACCAATGGTAACCTGCGCAGGCACGTGAAACCACGTGATTTACGTGTAAGGCTTTTATTAGGTGTCAAAAGGCATATTACGGCCTTCAGAGGCCTGTAAGAGTAGTTGACGGTGTTATAAAGCCATGGCACAATGGAAAACGACTTGGGAAGTCTTAGTCCATTGAGAGTGGAAGGATTAGACAATTGTTAAACAGCGCAGGCACGTGGAACCACGTGATTTACGTACAAGGCTTTTATTAAGCATCAAAAGGCCATATTACAGTCTTTACAGGCCTGTGCGGGTAGTTGACTGTGTTTTAAAGACATGACGCAGTGGAAAACGATTTGGGACGTCGTAGTGCATTGAGAGTGTAAGGATTAGACCAATGGTAACATGCGCAGGCACGTGAAACCACGTGATTTACGTGTAAGGCTTTTATTAAGTGTCAAAAGGCATATTACTGCCTTCAGAGGCCTGTAAGAGTAGTTGACGGTGTTATTAAGCCTAGGCGCAATGGAAAACGACTTGGGAAGTCGTAGTCCATTGAGAGTGGAGGGATTAGACGAATGGTAAACAGCGCAGGCACGTGGAACTACGTGCTTTACGTGTAAGGATTTTATTAGACATCAAAAAGCCATATTACAGTGTTTAGAGGCCTGTGCGCGTAGTTGACTGTGTTTTAAAGACATGACGCAGTGGAAAACGATTTGGGACTTCGTAGTGCGTTGAGAGTGTAAGGATTAGACCAATGGTAACATGCGCAGGCACGTGAAACCACGTGATTTACGTGTAAGGCTTTTATTAAGTGTCAAAAGGCATATTACTGCCTTCAGAGGCCTGTAAGAGTAGTTGACGGTGTTATTAAGCCTAGGCGCAATGGAAAACGACTTGGGAAGTCGTAGTCCATTGAGAGTGGAAAGATTAGACCAATGGTAACCTGCGCAGGCACGTGAAACCACGTGATTTACGTGTAATGCTTTTATTAAGTGTCAAAAGGCATATTACGGCCTTCAGAGGCCTGTAAGAGTAGTTGACGGTGTTATTAAGCCTAGGCGCAATGGAAAACGACTTGGTACGTCGTAGTCTGTTGATGGTGGAAGGATTAGACCAATGGTAACCAGCGCAAGCACGTGGAACCACGTGATTTATGTGTAAGGCCTTTATTAGGCAGCAAAAGGCCATATTGCAGCGTTTAGAGGCCTGTAAGCGTAGTTGACTGTGTTTTAAAGACATGACGCAATGGAAAGCGATTTGGGACGTCGTAGTCTATAGAGAGTGGAAAGATTAGATAAATGGTAACCTGCGCAGGCACGTGAAACCACGTGATTTACGTGTAAGGCTCTTTTTAGGCATCAAAATGCCATTTTACGGTCTTTAGAGGTCTGTAGGCGTAGTTGACGGTGTTATAAAGCCATGGCGCAATGGAAAACGACTTGGGAAGTCTTAGTCTATTGAGAGTGGAAGGATTAGACCATTGTTAAACAGCGCAGGCATGTGGAACCACGTGCTTCACGTGTAAGTCCTTTATTAGGCATCAAAAGGCCATATTACAGTGTTTAGAGGCCTGTAAGCGTAGTTGACTGTGTTTTAAAGACATGACGCAGTGGAAAACAACTTGGGACGTTGTAGTCCATTGACAGTGAAAGGATTAGTCCAATGGTAACCTGCGCAGGCACGTGAAACCACGTGATTTACGTGTAAGGCTCTTTTTAGGCATCAAAATGCCATATTACGGCGTTTAGAGGCCTTTGCGTAGTTCATTGCGTTTTAAAGACATAGCGCAATGGATAACGATTTGGGACGTCGTAGTCTATAGAGAGTGGCAAGGTTAGACCAATGGTAACCTGCACAGGCACGTGAAACCACGTGATTAACGTGTAAGGCCTTTGTTAGGTGCCAAAAGGCCATATTACAGTCCTTAGAGGCCTGTGCGCGTAGTTGACTGTGTTTTAAAGACAAGGCGCAATGGAAAACGATTTGGGACTTCGTAGTGCGTTGAAAGTGTAAGGATTAGACCAATGGTAACATGCGCAGGCACGTGAAACCACGTGATTTACGTGTAAGGCTTTTATTAAGTGTCAAAAGGCATATTACTGCCTTCAGAGGCCTGTAAGAGTAGTTGACGGTGTTATTAAGTCTAGGCGCAATGGAAAACGACTTGGGAAGTCGTAGTCCATTGAGAGTGGAGGGATTAGACGAATGGTAAACAGTGCAGGCACGTGGAACCACGTGCTTTAAGTGAAAGGCCCTTACTAGCTGTCAAAAGACCATTTTACGGTCTTTAGAGGTCTGTAAGCGTAGTTGACGGTGTTATAAAGCCATGGCGGAATAAAAAACAACTTGGGAAGTCGTAGTCCATTGAGAGTGAAAGGATTAGACCAATGATAACCTGCGAAGGCACGTGGAACCACGTGAAGGCTTTTATTAAGCATCAACAGGCCATAATACAGTCTTTACAGGCCTGTGCGCGTAGTTGACTGTGTTTTAAAGACTTGGCGCAATGGAAAAAGACTTGGTACGTCGTAGTCTAATGAGAGTTGAAGAACTAGACCAATGTTAACCTGCGCAGGCACGTGGAACTACGTGATTTATTTGTAAGGCCTTTATTAGGCAGCAAAAGGCCATATTACAGCGTTTAGAGGCCTGTAAGCGTAGTTGACTGTGTTTTAAAGACATGACGCAATGGAAAACAACTTAGGACGTCGTAGTCTATAGAGAGTGGAAAGATTAGACCAATGGTAACCTGCGCAGGCACGTGAAACCACGTGATTTACGTGTAAGGCTTTTATTAAGTGTCAAAAGGCATATTACGGCCTTCAGAGGCCTGTAAGAGTAGTTGACGGTGTTATTAAGCCTAGACGCAATGGAAAACCACTTGGTACGTCGTAGTCTGTTGATGGTGGAAGGATTAGACCAATGGTAACCAGCGCAAGCACGTGGAACCACGTGATTTATGTGTAAGGCCTTTATTAGGCAGCAAAAGGCCATATTACAGCGTTTAGAGGCCTGTAAGCGTAGTTGACTGTGTTTTAAAGACATGACGCAATGGAAAACGATTTGGGACGTCGTAGTCTATAGAGAGTGGAAAGATTAGATCAATGGTAACCTGCGCAGGCACGTGAAACCACGTGATTTACGTGTAAGGCTCTTTTTAGGCATCAAAATGCCATTTTACGGTCTTTAGAGGTCTGTAAGCGTAGTTGACGGTGTTATAAAGCCATGGCGCAATGGAAAACGACTTGGGAAGTCTTAGTCTATTGAGAGTGGAAGGATTAGACCATTGTTAAACAGCGCAGGCATGTGGAACCACGTGCTTCACGTGTAAGTCCTTTATTAGGCATCAAAAGGCCATATTACAGTCCTTAGAGGCCTGTGCGCGTAGTTGACTGTGTTTTAAAGACATGACGCAGTGGAAAACGATTTGGGACTTCGTAGTGCGTTGAGAGTGTAAGGATTAGACCAATGGTAACATGCGCAGGCACGTGAAACCACGTGATTTACGTGTAAGGCTTTTATTAAGTGTCAAAAGGCATATTACGGCCTTCAGAGGCCTGTAAGAGTAGTTGACGGTGTTATTAAGGCTAGGCGCAAGGGAAAACGACTTGGTACGTCGTAGTCTATTGATGGTGGAAGGATTAGACCAATGGTAACCAGCGCAAGCACGTGGAACCACGTGATTTAAGTGAAAGGCTCTTACTAGCTGTCAAAAGGCCATTTTACGGTCTTTAGAGGTCTAAAAGAGTAGTTGACGGTGTTATAACGCCATGGCGCAATGGAAAACGACTTGGGAAGTCTTAGTCCATTGAGAGTGGAAGGATTAGACCATTGTTAAACAGCGCAGGCATGTGGAACCACGTGCTTTACGTGTAAGGCCTTTATTAGACATCAAAAGGCCATTTTACGGTCTTTAGAGGTCAGTAAGAGTAGTTGACGGTGTTATAACGCCATGGCGCAATGGAAAACGACTTGGGAAGTCTTAGTCCATTGAGAGTGGAAGGATTAGACCATTGTTAAACAGCGCAGGCATGTGGAACCACGTGCTTTACGTGTAAGGCCTTTATTAGACATCAAAAGGCCATATTACAGTGTTTAGAGGCCTGTAAGCGTAGTTGACTGTGTTTTAAAGACATGACGCAGTGGAAAACAACTTGGGACGTCGTAGTCCATTGACAGTGAAAGGATTAGACCAATGGTAACCTGCGAAGGCACGTGGAACCACGTGATTTACGTACAAGGCTTTTATTAAGCATCAAAAGGCCATATTACAGTCTTTACAGGCCTGTGCGCGTGGTTGACTGTGTTTTAAAGACTTTGCGCAATGGAAAAAGACTTGGGACGTCGTAGTCTAATGAGACTTGAAGGACTAGATCAATGGTAACCTGCGCAGGCACGTGGAACTACGTGATTTATGTGTAAGGCCTTTATTAGGCAGCAAAAGGCCATATTACAGCGTTTAGAGGCCTGTAAGCGTAGTTGACTGTGTTTTAAAGACATGACGCAATGGAAAACAATTTGGGACGTCGTAGTCTATAGAGAGTGGAAAGATTAGACCAATGGTAACCTGCACAGGCACGTGAAACCACGTGATTTACGTGTAAGGCCTTTATTTGGTGTCAAAAGGCCATATTACAGTCTTTAGAGGCCTGTGCGCGTAGTTCACTGTGTTTTAAAGACATGGCGCAATGGAAAACGACTTGGTACGTCGTAGTCTATTGATGGTGGAAGGATAAGACCAATGGTAACCAGCGCAAGCACGTGGAACCACGTGATTAAGTTAAAGGCCCTTACTAGCTGTCAAAAGGCCATTTTACGGTCTTTAGAGGTCTGTCAGCGTAGTTGACGGTGTTATAAAGCCATGGCGCAATGGAAAACGACTTGGGAAGTCTTAGTCCATTGAGAGTGAAAAGATTAGACCAATGGTAACCTGCGCAGGCACGTGAAACCACGTGATTTATGTGTAAGGCTCTTTTTAGTTATCAAAATGCCATATTACGGCGTTTAGAGGCCTGTGCGCGTAGTTCACTGTGTTTTAAAGACATGGCGCAATGGAAAACGATTTGGGACGTCGTAGTCTATAGAGAGTGGCAAGGTTAGACCAATGGTAACCTGCGCAGGCACGTGAAACCACGTGATTTACGTGTAAGGCCTTTATTAGGCAGCAAAAGGCCATATTACAGCGTTTAGAGGCCTGTAAGCGTAGTTGACTGTGTTTTAAAGACATGACGCAATGGAAAACAATTTGGGACGTCGTAGTCTATAGAGAGTGGAAAGATTAGACCAATGGTAACCTGCGCAGGCACGTGAAACCACGTGATTTACGTGTAAGGCTCTTTTTAGGCATCAAAATGCCATATTACGGCGTTAAGAGGCCTGTGCGCGTAGTTTATTGTGTTTTAAAGACATGGCGCAATGGATAACGATTTGGGACGTCGTAGTCTATAGAGAGTGGCAAAGTTAGACCAATGGTAACCTGCGCAGGCACGTGAAACCACGTGATTTACGTGTAAGTCCTTTATTAGGCATCAAAATGCCATATTACGGCATTTAGAGGCCTTTGCGCGTAGTTCATTGCGTTTTAAAGACATAGCGCAATGGATAACGATTTGGGACGTCGTAGTCTATAGAGAGTGGCAAGGTTAGACCAATGGTAACCTGCGCAGGCACGTGAAACCACGTGATTAACGTGTAAGGCCTTTATTAGGTGCCAAAAGGCCATATTACAGTCCTTAGAGGCATGTGCGCGTAGTTCACTGTGTTTTAAAGACAAGGCGCAATGGAAAACGATTTGGGACGTCGTAGTCTATAGAGAGTGGCAAGGTTAGACCAATGGTAACCTGCGCAGGCACGTGAAACCACGTGATTTACGTGTAGGGCCTTTATTAGGTGTCAAAAGGCATATTACGGCCTTCAGAGGCCTGTAAGAGTAGTTGACGGTGTTATTAAGCCTAGGCGCAATGGAAAATGACTTGGGAATTCGTAGTCCATTAAGAGTGCAGGGATTAGAGGAATGGTAAACAGCGCAGGCACGTGGAACCACGTGCTTTACGTGTAAGGCCTTTATTAGACATCAAAAAGCCATATTACAGTGTTTAGAGGCATGTGCGCGTAGTTGACTGTGTTTTAAAGACATGACGCAGTGGAAAACGATTTGGGACTTCGTAGTGCGTTGAGAGTGTAAGGATTAGACCAATGGTAACATGCGCAGGCACGTGAAACCACGTGATTTACGTGTAAGGCTTTTATTGAGTGTCAAAAGGCATATTACGGCCTTCAGAGGCCTGTAAGAGTAGTTGACGGTGTTATTAAGGCTAGGCGCAATGGAAAACGACTTGGTACGTCGTAGTCTATTGATGGTGGAAGGATTAGACCAATGGTAACCAGCGCAAGCACGTGGAACCACGTGATTTAAGTGAAAGGCTCTTACTAGCTGTCAAAAGGCCATTTTACGGTCTTTAGAGGCCTGTAAGAGTAGTTGACGGTGTTATAACGCCATGGCGCAATGGAAAACGACTTGGGAAGTCTTAGTCCATTGAGAGTGGAAGGATTAGACCATTGTTAAACAGCGCAGGCATGTGGATCCACGTGCTTTACGTGTAAGGCCTTTATTAGACATCAAAAGGCCATTTTACGGTCTTTAGAGGTCTGTAAGAGTAGTTGACGGTGTTATAACGCCATGGCGCAATGGAAAACGACTTGGGAAGTCTTAGTCCATTGAGAGTGGAAGGATTAGACCATTGTTAAACAGCGCAGGCATGTGGAACCACGTGCTTTACGTGTAAGGCCTTTATTAGACATCAAAAGGCCATATTACAGTGTTTAGAGGCCTGTAAGCGTAGTTGACTGTGTTTTAAAGACATGACGCAGTGGAAAACAACTTGGGACGTCGTAGTCCATTGACAGTGAAAGGATTAGACCAATGGTAACCTGCGAAGGCACGTGGAACCACGTGATTTACGTACAAGGCTTTTATTAAGCATCAAAAGGCCATATTACAGTCTTTACAGGCCTGTGCGCGTGGTTGACTGTGTTTTAAAGACTTGGCGCAATGGAAAAAGACTTGGGACGTCGTAGTCTAATGAGAGTTGAAGGACTAGATCAATGGTAACCTGCGCAGGCACGTGGAACTACGTGATTTATGTGTAAGGCCTTTATTAGGCAGCAAAAGGCCATATTACAGCGTTTAGAGGCCTGTAAGCGTAGTTGACTGTGTTTTAAAGACATGACGCAATGGAAAACAATTTGGGACGTCGTAGTCTATAGAGAGTGGAAAGATTAGACCAATGGTAACCTGCACAGGCACGTGAAACCACGTGATTTACGTGTAAGGCCTTTATTTGGTGTCAAAAGGCCATATTACAGTCTTTAGAGGCCTGTGCGCGTAGTTCACTGTGTTTTAAAGACATGGCGCAATGGAAAACGACTTGGTACGTCGTAGTCTATTGATGGTGGAAGGATAAGACCAATGGTAACCAGCGCAAGCACGTGGAACCACGTGATTAAGTTAAAGGCCCTTACTAGCTGTCAAAAGGCCATTTTACGGTCTTTAGAGGTCTGTCAGCGTAGTTGACGGTGTTATAAAGCCATGGCGCAATGGAAAACGACTTGGGAAGTCTTAGTCCATTGAGAGTGAAAAGATTAGACCAATGGTAACCTGCGCAGGCACGTGAAACCACGTGATTTATGTGTAAGGCTCTTTTTAGTCATCAAAATGCCATATTACGGCGTTTAGAGGCCTGTGCGCGTAGTTCACTGTGTTTTAAAGACATGGCGCAATGGAAAACGATTTGGGACGTCGTAGTCTATAGAGAGTGGCAAGGTTAGACCAATGGTAACCTGCGCAGGCACGTGAAACCACGTGATTTACGTGTAAGGCCTTTATTAGGCAGCAAAAGGCCATATTACAGCGTTTAGAGGCCTGTAAGCGTAGTTGACTGTGTTTTAAAGACATGACGCAATGGAAAACAATTTGGGACGTCGTAGTCTATAGAGAGTGGAAAGATTAGACCAATGGTAACCTGCGCAGGCACGTGAAACCACGTGATTTACGTGTAAGGCTCTTTTTAGGCATCAAAATGCCATATTACGGCGTTAAGAGGCCTGTGCGCGTAGTTTATTGTGTTTTAAAGACATGGCGCAATGGATAACGATTTGGGACGTCGTAGTCTATAGAGAGTGGCAAAGTTAGACCAATGGTAACCTGCGCAGGCACGTGAAACCACGTGATTTACGTGTAAGTCCTTTATTAGGCATCAAAATGCCATATTACGGCATTTAGAGGCCTTTGCGCGTAGTTCATTGCGTTTTAAAGACATAGCGCAATGGATAACGATTTGGGACGTCGTAGTCTATAGAGAGTGGCAAGGTTAGACCAATGGTAACCTGCGCAGGCACGTGAAACCACGTGATTAACGTGTAAGGCCTTTATTAGGTGCCAAAAGGCCATATTACAGTCCTTAGAGGCCTGTGCGCGTAGTTCACTGTGTTTTAAAGACAAGGCGCAATGGAAAACGATTTGGGACGTCGTAGTCTATAGAGAGTGGCAAGGTTAGACCAATGGTAACCTGCGCAGGCACGTGAAACCACGTGATTTACGTGTAGGGCCTTTATTAGGTGTCAAAAGGCATATTACGGCCTTCAGAGGCCTGTAAGAGTAGTTGACGGTGTTATTAAGCCTAGGCGCAATGGAAAATGACTTGGGAATTCGTAGTCCATTAAGAGTGCAGGGATTAGAGGAATGGTAAACAGCGCAGGCACGTGGAACCACGTGCTTTACGTGTAAGGCCTTTATTAGACATCAAAAAGCCATATTACAGTGTTTAGAGGCATGTGCGCGTAGTTGACTGTGTTTTAAAGACATGACGCAGTGGAAAACGATTTGGGACTTCGTAGTGCGTTGAGAGTGTAAGGATTAGACCAATGGTAACATGCGCAGGCACGTGAAACCACGTGATTTACGTGTAAGGCTTTTATTGAGTGTCAAAAGGCATATTACGGCCTTCAGAGGCCTGTAAGAGTAGTTGACGGTGTTATTAAGGCTAGGCGCAATGGAAAACGACTTGGTACGTCGTAGTCTATTGATGGTGGAAGGATTAGACCAATGGTAACCAGCGCAAGCACGTGGAACCACGTGATTTAAGTGAAAGGCTCTTACTAGCTGTCAAAAGGCCATTTTACGGTCTTTAGAGGCCTGTAAGAGTAGTTGACGGTGTTATAACGCCATGGCGCAATGGAAAACGACTTGGGAAGTCTTAGTCCTTTGAGAGTGGAAGGATTAGACCATTGTTAAACAGCGCAGGCATGTGGATCCACGTGCTTTACGTGTAAGGCCTTTATTAGACATCAAAAGGCCATTTTACGGTCTTTAGAGGTCTGTAAGAGTAGTTGACGGTGTTATAACGCCATGGCGCAATGGAAAACGACTTGGGAAGTCTTAGTCCATTGAGAGTGGAAGGATTAGACCATTGTTAAACAGCGCAGGCATGTGGAACCACGTGCTTTACGTGTAAGGCCTTTATTAGACATCAAAAGGCCATATTACAGTGTTTAGAGGCCTGTAAGCGTAGTTGACTGTGTTTTAAAGACATGACGCAGTGGAAAACAACTTGGGACGTCGTAGTCCATTGACAGTGAAAGGATTAGACCAATGGTAACCTGCGAAGGCACGTGGAACCACGTGATTTACGTACAAGGCTTTTATTAAGCATCAAAAGGCCATATTACAGTCTTTACAGGCCTGTGCGCGTGGTTGACTGTGTTTTAAAGACTTGGCGCAATGGAAAAAGACTTGGGACGTCGTAGTCTAATGAGAGTTGAAGGACTAGATCAATGGTAACCTGCGCAGGCACGTGGAACTACGTGATTTATGTGTAAGGCCTTTATTAGGCAGCAAAAGGCCATATTACAGCGTTTAGAGGCCTGTAAGCGTAGTTGACTGTGTTTTAAAGACATGACGCAATGGAAAACAATTTGGGACGTCGTAGTCTATAGAGAGTGGAAAGATTAGACCAATGGTAACCTGCACAGGCACGTGAAACCACGTGATTTACGTGTAAGGCCTTTATTTGGTGTCAAAAGGCCATATTACAGTCTTTAGAGGCCTGTGCGCGTAGTTCACTGTGTTTTAAAGACATGGCGCAATGGAAAACGACTTGGTACGTCGTAGTCTATTGATGGTGGAAGGATAAGACCAATGGTAACCAGCGCAAGCACGTGGAACCACGTGATTAAGTTAAAGGCCCTTACTAGCTGTCAAAAGGCCATTTTACGGTCTTTAGAGGTCTGTCAGCGTAGTTGACGGTGTTATAAAGCCATGGCGCAATGGAAAACGACTTGGGAAGTCTTAGTCCATTGAGAGTGAAAAGATTAGACCAATGGTAACCTGCGCAGGCACGTGAAACCACGTGATTTATGTGTAAGGCTCTTTTTAGTCATCAAAATGCCATATTACGGCGTTTAGAGGCCTGTGCGCGTAGTTCACTGTGTTTTAAAGACATGGCGCAATGGAAAACGATTTGGGACGTCGTAGTCTATAGAGAGTGGCAAGGTTAGACCAATGGTAACCTGCGCAGGCACGTGAAACCACGTGATTTACGTGTAAGGCCTTTATTAGGCAGCAAAAGGCCATATTACAGCGTTTAGAGGCCTGTAAGCGTAGTTGACTGTGTTTTAAAGACATGACGCAATGGAAAACAATTTGGGACGTCGTAGTCTATAGAGAGTGGAAAGATTAGACCAATGGTAACCTGCGCAGGCACGTGAAACCACGTGATTTACGTGTAAGGCTCTTTTTAGGCATCAAAATGCCATATTACGGCGTTAAGAGGCCTGTGCGCGTAGTTTATTGTGTTTTAAAGACATGGCGCAATGGATAACGATTTGGGACGTCGTAGTCTATAGAGAGTGGCAAAGTTAGACCAATGGTAACCTGCGCAGGCACGTGAAACCACGTGATTTACGTGTAAGTCCTTTATTAGGCATCAAAATGCCATATTACGGCATTTAGAGGCCTTTGCGCGTAGTTCATTGCGTTTTAAAGACATAGCGCAATGGATAACGATTTGGGACGTCGTAGTCTATAGAGAGTGGCAAGGTTAGACCAATGGTAACCTGCGCAGGCACGTGAAACCACGTGATTAACGTGTAAGGCCTTTATTAGGTGCCAAAAGGCCATATTACAGTCCTTAGAGGCCTGTGCGCGTAGTTCACTGTGTTTTAAAGACAAGGCGCAATGGAAAACGATTTGGGACGTCGTAGTCTATAGAGAGTGGCAAGGTTAGACCAATGGTAACCTGCGCAGGCACGTGAAACCACGTGATTTACGTGTAGGGCCTTTATTAGGTGTCAAAAGGCATATTACGGCCTTCAGAGGCCTGTAAGAGTAGTTGACGGTGTTATTAAGCCTAGGCGCAATGGAAAATGACTTGGGAATTCGTAGTCCATTAAGAGTGCAGGGATTAGAGGAATGGTAAACAGCGCAGGCACGTGGAACCACGTGCTTTACGTGTAAGGCCTTTATTAGACATCAAAAAGCCATATTACAGTGTTTAGAGGCATGTGCGCGTAGTTGACTGTGTTTTAAAGACATGACGCAGTGGAAAACGATTTGGGACTTCGTAGTGCGTTGAGAGTGTAAGGATTAGACCAATGGTAACATGCGCAGGCACGTGAAACCACGTGATTTACGTGTAAGGCTTTTATTGAGTGTCAAAAGGCATATTACGGCCTTCAGAGGCCTGTAAGAGTAGTTGACGGTGTTATTAAGGCTAGGCGCAATGGAAAACGACTTGGTACGTCGTAGTCTATTGATGGTGGAAGGATTAGACCAATGGTAACCAGCGCAAGCACGTGGAACCACGTGATTTAAGTGAAAGGCTCTTACTAGCTGTCAAAAGGCCATTTTACGGTCTTTAGAGGCCTGTAAGAGTAGTTGACGGTGTTATAACGCCATGGCGCAATGGAAAACGACTTGGGAAGTCTTAGTCCATTGAGAGTGGAAGGATTAGACCATTGTTAAACAGCGCAGGCATGTGGATCCACGTGCTTTACGTGTAAGGCCTTTATTAGACATCAAAAGGCCATTTTACGGTCTTTAGAGGTCTGTAAGAGTAGTTGACGGTGTTATAACGCCATGGCGCAATGGAAAACGACTTGGGAAGTCTTAGTCCATTGAGAGTGGAAGGATTAGACCATTGTTAAACAGCGCAGGCATGTGGAACCACGTGCTTTACGTGTAAGGCCTTTATTAGACATCAAAAGGCCATATTACAGTGTTTAGAGGCCTGTAAGCGTAGTTGACTGTGTTTTAAAGACATGACGCAGTGGAAAACAACTTGGGACGTCGTAGTCCATTGACAGTGAAAGGATTAGACCAATGGTAACCTGCGAAGGCACGTGGAACCACGTGATTTACGTACAAGGCTTTTATTAAGCATCAAAAGGCCATATTACAGTCTTTACAAGACTGTGCGCGTGGTTGACTGTGTTTTAAAGACTTGGCGCAATGGAAAAAGACTTGGGACGTCGTAGTCTAATGAGAGTTGAAGGACTAGATCAATGGTAACCTGCGCAGGCACGTGGAACTACGTGATTTATGTGTAAGGCCTTTATTAGGCAGCAAAAGGCCATATTACAGCGTTTAGAGACGTGTAAGCGTAGTTGACTGTGTTTTAAAGACATGACGCAATGGAAAACAACTTGGGACGTCGAAGTCTATAGAGAGTGGAAAGATTAGACCAATGGTAACCTGCGCAGGCACGTGAAACCATGTGATTTACGTGTAAGGCTCTTTTTAGGCATCAAAACGCCATTTTACGGTCTTTAGAGGTCTGTAAGCGTAGTTGACGGTGTTATAAAGCCATGGCGCAATGGAAAACAACTTGGGAAGTCTTAGTCTATTGAGAGTGGAAGGATTAGACCATTGTTAAACAGCGCAGGCATGTGGAACCACGTGCTTTACGTGTAAGGCCTTTATTAGGCATCAAAAGGCTATATTACAGTGTTTAGAGGCCTGTAAGCGTAGTTGACTGTGTTTTAAAGACATGACGCAGTGGAAAACAACTTGGTACGTCGTAGTCCATTGACAGTGAAAGGATTAGACCAATGGTAACCTGTGCAGGCACGTGAAACCACGTGATTTACGTGTAAGGCTCTTTTTAGGCATCAAAATGCCATATTACGGCGTTTAGAGGCCTGTGCGCGTAGTTTATTGCGTTTTAAAGACATGGCGCAATGGATAACGATTTGGGACGTCGTAGTCTATAGAGAGTGCCAAGGTTAGACCAATGGTAACCTGCGCAGGCACGTGAAACCACGTGATTAACGTGTAAGGCCTTTATTAGGTGCCAAAAGGCCATATTACAGTCTTTAGAGGCCTGTGCGCGTAGTTCACTGTGTTTTAAAGACAAGGCGAAATGGAAAACGATTTGGGACGTCGTAGTCTATAGAGAGTGGCAAGGTTAGACCAATGGTAACCTGCGCAGGCACGTGAAACCACGTGATTTACGTGTAAGGCCTTTATTAGGTGTCAAAAGGCATATTACGGCCTTCAGAGGCCTGTAAGAGTAGTTGACGGTGTTATTAAGCCTAGGCGCAATGGAAAATGACTTGGGAAGTCGTAGTCCATTAAGAGTAGAGGGATTAGAGGAATGGTAAACAGCGCAGGCACGTGGAACCACGTGCTTTACGTGTAAGGCCTTTATTAGACATCAAAAAGCCATATTTCATGTTTAGAGGCCTGTGCGCGTAGTTGACTGTGTTTTAAAGACATGACGCAGTGGAAAACGATTTGGGACTTCGTAGTGCGTTGAGAGTGTAAGGATTAGACCAATGGTAACATGCGCAGGCACGTGGAACCACGTGATTTAAGTGAAAGGCCCTTACTAGCTGTCAAAAGGCCATTTTACGGTCTTTAGAGGTCTGTAAACGTAGTTTACGGTGTTATAAAGCCATGGCGCAATGGAAAACGACTTGGGAAGACTTAGTCCATTGAGAGTGGAAGGATTAGACCATTGTTAAACAGCGCAGGCATGTGGAACCACGTGCTTTACGTGTAAGGCCTTTATTAGGCATCGAAAGGCCATATTACAGTGTTTAGAGGCCTGTAAGCGTAGTTGACTGTGTTTTAAAGACATGACGCAGTGGAAAACAACTTGGGACGTCGTAGTCCATTGACAGTGAAAGGATTAGACCAATGGTAACCTGCGAAGGCATGTGGAACCACGTGATTTACGTACAAGGCTTTTATTAAGCATCAAAAGGCCATATTACAGTCTTTACAGGCCTGTGCGCGTAGTTGACTGTGTTTTAAAGACTTGGCGCAATGGAAAAAGACTTGGGACGTCGTAGTCTAATGAGAGTTGAAGGACTAGATCAATGGTAACCTGCGCAAGCACGTGGAACTACGTGATTTATGTGTAAGGCCTTTATTAGGCAGCAAAAGGCCATATCACAGCGTTTAGAGGCCTGTAAGCGTAGTTGACTGTGTTTTAAAGACATGACGCAATGGAAAACAACTTGGGACGTTGTAGTCCATTGACAGTGAAAGGATTAGACCAATGGTAACCTGCGCAGGCACGTGAAACCACGTGATTTACGTGTAAGGCTCTTTTTAGGCATCAAAATGCCATATTACGGCGTTTAGAGGCCTTTGCGCGTAGTTCATTGCGTTTTAAAGACATAGCGCAATGGATAACGATTTGGGACGTCGTAGTCTATAGAGAGTGGCAAGGTTAGACCAATGGTAACCTGCGCAGGCACGTGAAACCACGTGATTAACGTGTAAGGCCTTTATTAGGTGCCAAAAGGCCATATTACAGTCCTTAGAGGCCTGTGCGCGTAGTTCACTGTGTTTTAAGGACAGGGCGCAATGGAAAACGATTTGGGACGTCGTAGTCTATAGACAGTGGCAAGGTTAGACCAATGGTAACCTGCGCAGGCACGTGAAACCACGTGATTTACGTGTAAGGCCTTTATTAGGTGTCAAAAGGCATATTACGGCCTTCAGAGGCCTGTAAGAGTAGTTGATGGTGTTATTAAGCCTAGGCGCAATGGAAAATGACTTGGGATGTCGTAGTCCATTAAGAGTGGAGGGATTAGAGGAATGGTAAACAGCGCAGGCACGTGGAACCACGTGCTTTACGTGTAAGGCCTTTATTAGACATCAAAAAGCCATATTACAGTGTTTAGAGGCCTGTGCGCGTAGTTGACTGTGTTTTAAAGACATGACGCAGTGGAAAACGATTTGGGACTTCGTAGTGCGTTGAGAGTGTAAGGATTAGACCAACCTGTGTTTTAAAGACTTGGCGCAATGGAAAAAGACTTGGGACGTCGTAGTCTAATGAGAGTTGAAGGACTAGATCAATGGCACAGGCACGTGGAACTACGTGATTTATGTGTAAGGCCTTTATTAGGCAGCAAAAGGCCATATTACAGCGTTTAGAGGCCTGTAAGCGTAGTTGACTGTGTTTTAAAGACATGACGCAATGGAAAACAACTTGGGACGTCGTAGTCTATAGAGAGTGGAAAGATTAGACCAATGGTGACCTGTGCAGGCACGTGAAACCACGTGATTTACGTGTAAGGCTCTTCTTAGGCATCAAAATGCCATATTACGGTCTTTAGAGGCCTGTGCGCGTAGTTCACTGTGTTTTAAAGACATGGCGCAATGGAAAACGATTTGGGACGTCGTAGTCTATAGTGAGTGGCAAGGTTAGACCAATGGTAACCTGCGCCGGCACGTGAATCCACGTGATTTAAGTGAAAGGCCCTTACTAGCTGTCAAAAGGCCATTTTACGGTCTTTAGAGGTCTGTAAGCGTAGTTGACGGTGTTATAAAGCCATGGCGCAATGGAAAACGACTTGGGAAGTCTTAGTCCTTTGAGAGTGGAAGGATTAGACCATTGTTAAACAGCGCAGGCACGTGAAACCACGTGATTTACGTGTAAGGCTCTTTTTAGTCATCAAAATGCCATATTACGGCGTTTAGAGGCCTGTGCGCGTAGTTCACTGTGTTTTAAAGACATGGCGCAATGGATAACGATTTGGGAAGTCGTAGTCTATAGAGAGTGGCAAGGTTACACCAATGGTAACCTGCGCAGGCACGTGAGTCCACGTGATTTACGTGTAAGGCCTTTATTAGGTGTCAAAAGGCCATATTACAGTCTTTACAGGCCTGTGCGGGTAGTTGACTGTGTTTTAAAGACTTGGCGCAATGGAAAAAGACTTGGTACGTCGTAGTCTAATGAGAGTTGAAGGACTAGACCAATGATAACCTACGCAGGCACGTGGAATTACGTGATTTAAGTGTAAGGCCTTTATTAGGCAGCAAAAGGCCATATTACAGCGTTTAGAGGTCTGTAAGCGTAGTTGACTGTGTTTTAAAGACATGACGCAATGGAAAACAATTTGGGACGTCGTAGTCTATAGAGAGTGGAAAGATTGGACCAATGGTAACCTGCGCAGGCACGTGAAACCTCGTGATTTGCGTGTAAGGCTCTTTTTAGGCATCAAAATGCCATTTTACGGTCTTTAGAGGTCTGTAAGCGTAGTTGACGGTGTTATAAAGCCTTGGCGCAATGGAAAACGACTTGGGAAGTCTTAGTCCATTGAGAGTGGAAGGATTAGACCATTGTTAAACAGCGCAGGCATGTGGAACCACCTGCTTTACGTGTAAGGCCTTTATTAGGCATCAAAAGGCCATATTACAGTGCTTAGATGCCTGTAAGCGTAGTTGACTGTGTTTTAAAGACATGACGCAGTGGAAAACAACTTGGGACGTCGTAGTCCATTGACAGTGAAAGGATTAGACCAATGGTAACCTGCGAAGGCACGTGGAATTACGTGATTTATGTGTAAGGCCTTTATTAGGCAGCAAAAGGCCATATTACAGCGTTTAGAGGCCTGTAAGCGTAGTTGACTTTGTTTTAAAGACATGACGCAATGGAAAACAATTTGGGACGTCGTAGTCTATAGAGAGTGGAAAGATTAGACCAATGGTAACCTGCACAGGTACGTGAAACCACGTGATTTACGTGTAAGGCTCTTTTTAGGCATCAAAATGCTATTTTACGGTCTTTAGAGGTCTGTAAGCGTAGTTGACGGTGTTATAAAGCCATGGCGCAATGGAAAGCGACTTGGGAAGTCTTAGTCCATTGAGAGTGGAAGGATTAGACCATTGTTAAACAGCGCACGCATGTGGAACCACGTGCTTTACGTGTAAGGCCTTTATTAGGCATCAAAAGGCCATATTACAGTGTTTAGAGGCCTGTAAGCGTAGTTGACCGTGTTTTAAAGACATGGCGCAATGGATAACGATTTGGGACGTCGTAGTCTATAGAGAGTGGCAAGGTTAGACCAATGGTAACATGCGCAGGCACGTGAAACCACGTGATTTACGTGTAAGGCTTTTATTAAGTGTCAAAAGGCATATTACGGCCTTCAGAGGCCTGTAAGAGTAGTTGACGGTGTTATTAAGGCTAGGCGCAATGGAAAACGACTTGGTACGTCGTAGTCTATTGATGGTGGAAGGATTAGACCAATGGTAACCAGCGCAAGCACGTGGAACCACGTGATTTAAGTGAAAGGCCCTCACTAGCTGTGAAAAGGCCATTTTACGGTCTTTAGAGGTCTGTAAGAGTAGTTGACGGTGTTATAAAGCCATGGCGCAATGGAAAACGACTTGGGAAGACTTAGTCCATTGAGAGTGGAAGGATTAGACCATTGTTAAACAGCGCAGGCATGTGGAACCACGTGCTTTACGTGTAAGGCCTTTATTAGACATCAAAAGACCATATTACAGTGTTTAGAGGCCTGTAAGCGTAGTTGACTGTGTTTTAAAGACATGACGCAGTGGAAAACAACTTGGGACGTCGTAGTCCATTGACAGTGAAAGGATTAGACCAATGGTAACCTGCGAAGGCGCGTGGAACCACGTGATTTACGTACAAGGCTTTTATTAAGCATCAAAAGGCCATATTACAGTCTTTACAGGCCTGTGCGCGTAGTTGACTGTGTTTTAAAGACTTGGCGCAATGGAAAAAGACTTGGGACGTCGTAGTCTAATGAGAGTTGAAGGACTAGATCAATGGTAACCTGCGCAGGCACGTGGAACCACGTGATTTACGTGTAAGGCTTTTATTAAGTGTCAAAAGGCATATTACGGCCTTCAGAGGCCTGTAAGAGTAGTTGACGGTGTTATTAAGCCTAGGCGCAATGGAAAACGACTTGGTACGTCGTAGTCTATTGATGGTGGAAGGATTAGACCAATGGTAACCAGCGCAAGCACGTGGAACCACGTGATTTAAGTGAAAGGCCCTCACTAGCTGTGAAAAGGCCATTTTGCGTCTTTAGAGGTCTGTAAGCGTAGTTGACGGTGTTATAAAGCCATGGCGCAATGGAAAACGACTTGGGAAGTCTTAGTCCATTGACAGTGGAAGGATTAGACCATTGTTAAACAGCGCAGGCATGTGGAACCACGTGCTTTACGTGTAAGGCCTTTATTAGGCATCAAAAAGCCATATTACAGTGTTTAGAGGCCTGTGCGCGTAGTTGACTGTGTTTTAAAGACATGACGCAGTGGAAAACAACTTGGGACGTCGTAGTCCATTGACAGTGAAAGGATTAGACCAATGGTAACCTGCGAAGGCATGTGGAACCACGTGATTTACGTACAAGGCTTTTATTAAGCATCAAAAGGCCATATTACAGTCTTTACAGGCCTGTGCGCGTAGTTGACTGTGTTTTAAAGACTTGGCGCAATGGAGAAAGACTTGGGACGTCGTAGTCTAATGAGAGTTGAAGGACTAGATCAATGGTAACCTGCACAGGCACGTGGAACTACGTGATTTATGTGTAAGGCCTTTATTAGGCAGCAAAAGGCCATATTACAGCGTTTAGAGGCCTGTAAGCGTAGTTGACTGTGTTTTAAAGACATGACGCAATGGAAAACAACTTGGGACGTCGTAGTCTATAGAGAGTGGAAAGATTAGACCAATGGTAACCTGTGCAGGCACGTGAAACCACGTGATTTACGTGTAAGGCTCTTCTTAGGCATCAAAATGCCATATTACGGTCTTTAGAGGCCTGTGCGCGTAGTTCACTGTGTTTTAAAGACATGACGCAATGGAAAACAATTTGGGACGTCGTAGTCTATAGAGAGTGGAAAGATTAGACCAATGGTAACCTGTACAGGCACGTGAAACCACGTGATTTACGTGTAAGGCTCTTTTTAGGCATCAAAATGCTATTTTACGGTCTTTAGAGGTCTGTAAGCGTAGTTGACGGTGTTATAAAGCCATGGCGCAATGGAAAGCGACTTGGGAAGTCTTAGTCCATTGAGAGTAGAAGGATTAGACCATTGTTAAACAGCGCACGCATGTGGAACCACGTGCTTTACGTGTAAGGCCTTTATTAGGCATCAAAAGGCCATATTACAGTGTTTAGAGGCCTGTAAGCGTAGTTGACCGTGTTTTAAAGACATGGCGCAATGGATAACGATTTGGGACGTCGTAGTCTATAGAGAGTGGCAAGGTTAGACCAATGGTAACATGCGCAGGCACGTGAAACCACGTGATTTACGTGTAAGGCTTTTATTAAGTGTCAAAAGGCATATTACGGCCTTCAGAGGCCTGTAAGAGTAGTTGACGGTGTTATTAAGCCTAGGCGCAATGGAAAACGACTTGGTACGTCGTAGTCTATTGATGGTGGAAGGATTAGACCAATGGTAACCAGCGCAAGCACGTGGAACCACGTGATTTAAGTGAAAGGCCCTCACTAGCTGTGAAAAGGCCATTTTACGGTCTTTAGAGGTCTGTAAGCGTAGTTGACGGTGTTATAAAGCCATGGCGCAATGGAAAACGACTTGGGAAGTCTTTGTCCATTGACAGTGGAAGGATTAGACCATTGTTAAACAGCGCAGGCATGTGGAACCACGTGCTTTACGTGTAAGGCCTTTATTAGGCATCAAAAAGCCATATTACAGTGTTTAGAGGCCTGTGCGCGTAGTTGACTGTGTTTTAAAGACATGACGCAGTGGAAAACAACTTGGGACGTCGTAGTCCATTGACAGTGAAAGGATTAGACCAATGGTAACCTGCGAAGGCATGTGGAACCACGTGATTTACGTACAAGGCTTTTATTAAGCATCAAAAGGCCATATTACAGTCTTTACAGGCCTGTGCGCGTAGTTGACTGTGTTTTAAAGACTTGGCGCAATGGAAAAAGACTTGGGACGTCGTAGTCTAATGAGAGTTGAAGGACTAGATCAATGGTAACCTGCACAGGCACGTGGAACTACGTGATTTATGTGTAAGGCCTTTATTAGGCAGCAAAAGGCCATATTACAGCGTTTAGAGGCCTGTAAGCGTAGTTGACTGTGTTTTAAAGACATGACGCAATGGAAAACAACTTGGGACGTCGTAGTCTATAGAGAGTGGAAAGATTAGACCAATGGTAACCTGCGCCGGCACGTGAATCCACGTGATTTAAGTGAAAGGCCCTTACTAGCTGTCAAAAGGCCATTTTACGGTCTTTAGAGGTCTGTAAGCGTAGTTGACGGTGTTATAAAGCCATGGCGCAATGGAAAACGACTTGGGAAGTCTTAGTCCATTGAGAGTGGAAGGATTAGACCATTGTTAAACAGCGCAGGCATGTGGAACCACCTGCTTTACGTGTAAGGCCTTTATTAGGCATCAAAATGCCATATTACGGCGTTTAGAGGCCTGTGCGCGTAGTTCACTGTGTTTTAAAGACATGGCGCAATGGATAACGATTTGGGAAGTCGTAGTCTATAGAGAGTGGCAAGGTTACACCAATGGTAACCTGCGCAGGCACGTGAGTCCACGTGATTTACGTGTAAGGCCTTTATTAGGTGTCAAAAGGCCATATTACAGTCTTTACAGGCCTGTGCGGGTAGTTGACTGTGTTTTAAAGACTTGGCGCAATGGAAAAAGACTTGGTACGTCGTAGTCTAATGAGAGTTGAAGGACTAGACCAATGGTAACCTGCGAAGGCACGTGGAATTACGTGATTTATGTGTAAGGCCTTTATTAGGCAGCAAAAGGCCATATTACAGCGTTTAGAGGCCTGTAAGCGTAGTTGACTTTGTTTTAAAGACATGACGCAATGGAAAACAATTTGGGACGTCGTAGTCTATAGAGAGTGGAAAGATTAGACCAATGGTAACCTGCACAGGCACGTGAAACCACGTGATTTACGTGTAAGGCTCTTTTTAGGCATCAAAATGCTATTTTACGGTCTTTAGAAGTCTGTAAGCGTAGTTGACGGTGTTATAAAGCCATGGCGCAATGGAAAGCGACTTGGGAAGTCTTAGTCCATTGAGAGTGGAAGGATTAGACCATTGTTAAACAGCGCACGCATGTGGAACCACGTGCTTTACGTGTAAGGCCTTTATTAGGCATCAAAAGGCCATATTACAGTGTTTAGAGGCCTGTAAGCGTAGTTGACTGTGTTTTAAAGACATGACGCAGTGGAAAACAACTTGGGACGTCGTAGTCCATTGACAGTGAAAGGATTAGACCAATGGTAACCTGCGAAGGCACGTGGAATTACGTGATTTATGTGTAAGGCCTTTATTAGGCAGCAAAATGCTATTTTACGGTCTTTAGAGGTCTGTAAGCGTAGTTGACGGTGTTATAAAGCCATGGCGCAATGGAAAGCGACTTGGGAAGTCTTAGTCCATTGAGAGTGGAAGGATTAGACCATTGTTAAACAGCGCACGCATGTGGAACCACGTGCTTTACGTGTAAGGCCTTTATTAGGCATCAAAAGGCCATATTACAGTGTTTAGAGGCCTGTAAGCGTAGTTGACCGTGTTTTAAAGACATGGCGCAATGGATAACGATTTGGGACGTCGCAGTCTATAGAGAGTGGCAAGGTTAGACCAATGGTAACATGCGCAGGCACGTGAAACCACGTGATTTACGTGTAAGGCTTTTATTAAGTGTCAAAAGGCATATTACGGCCTTCAGAGGCCTGTAAGAGTAGTTGACGGTGTTATTAAGGCTAGGCGTAATGGAAAACGACTTGGTACGTCGTAGTCTATTGATGGTGGAAGGATTAGACCATTGTTAAACAGCGCAGGCATGTGGAACCACGTGCTTTACGTGTAAGGCCTTCATTAGACATCAAAAGGCCATATTACAGTGTTTAGAGGCCTGTAAGCGTAGTTGACTGTGTTTTAAAGACATGACGCAGTGGAAAACAACTTGGGACGTCGTAGTCCATTGACAGTGAAAGGATTAGACCAATGGTAACCTGCGAAGGCACGTGGAACCACGTGATTTACGTACAAGGCTTTTATTAAGCATCAAAAGGCCATATTACAGTCTTTACAGGCCTGTGCGCGTGGTTGACTGTGTTTTAAAGACTTGGCGCAATGGAAAAAGACTTGGGACGTCGTAGTCTAATGAGAGTTGAAGGACTAGATCAATGGTAATCTGCGCAGGCACGTGGAACTACGTGATTTATGTGTAAGGCCTTTATTAGGCAGCAAAAGGCCATATTACAGCGTTTAGAGACCTGTAAGCGTAGTTGACTGTGTTTTAAAGACATGACGCAATGGAAAACAGCTTGGGACGTCGTAGTCTATAGAGAGTGGAAAGATTAGACCAATGGTAACCTGCGCAGGCACGTGAAACCATGTGATTTACGTGTAAGGCTCTTTTTAGGCATCAAAATGACATTTTACGGGCTTTAGAGGTCTGTAAGCGTAGTTGACGGTGTTATAAAGCCATGGCGCAATGGAAAACGACTTGGAAAGTCTTAGTCTATTGAGAGTGGAAGGATTAGACCATTGTTAAACAGCGCAGGCATGTGGAACCACGTGCTTTACGTGTAAGGCCTTTATTAGGCATCAAAAGGCTATATTACAGTGTTTAGAGGCCTGTAAGCGTAGTTGACTGTGTTTTAAAGACATGACGCAGTGGAAAACAACTTGGTACGTCGTAGTCCATTGACAGTGAAAGGATTAGACCAATGGTAACCTGTGCAGGCACGTGAAACCACGTGATTTACGTGTAAGGCTCTTTTTAGGCATCAAAATGCCATATTACAGTCTTTAGAGGCCTGTGCGCGTAGTTCACTGTGTTTTAAAGACAAGGCGAAATGGAAAACGATTTGGGACGTCGTAGTCTATAGAGAGTGGCAAGGTTAGACCAATGGTAACCTGCGCAGGCACGTGGAACCACGTGATTTACGTGTAAGGCTTTTATTAAGTGTCAAAAGGCATATTACGGCCTTCAGAGGCCTGTAAGAGTATTTGACGGTGTTATTAAGCCTAGGCGCAATGGAAAACGACTTTGTACGTCGTAGTCTATTGATGGTGGAAGGATTAGACCAATGGTAACCAGCGCAAGCACGTGGAACCACGTGATTTAATTGAAAGGCCCTCACTAGCTGTGAAAAGGCCATTTTACGGTCTTTAGAGGTCTGTAAGCGTAGTTGACGGTGTTATAAAGCCATGGCGCAATGGAAAACGACTTGGGAAGTCTTAGTCCATTGACAGTGGAAGGATTAGACCATTGTTAAACAGCGCAGGCATGTGGAACCACGTGCTTTACGTGTAAGGCCTTTATTAGGCATCGAAAGGCCATATTACAGTGTTTAGAGGCCTGTAAGCGTAGTTGACTGTGTTTTAAAGACATGACGCAGTGGAAAACAACTTGGGACGTCGTAGTCCATTGACAGTGAAAGGATTAGACCAATGGTAACCTGCGAAGGCATGTGGAACCACGTGATTTACGTACAAGGCTTTTATTAAGAATCAAAAGGCCATATTACAGTCTTTACAGGCCTGTGCGCGTAGTTGACTGTGTTTTAAAGACTTGGCGCAATGGAAAAAGACTTGGGACGTCGTAGTCTAATGAGAGTTGAAGGACTAGATCAATGGTAACCTGCGCAGGCACGTGGAACTACGTGATTTATGTGTAAGGCCTTTATTAGGTGTCAACAGGCATATTACGGTCTTTAGAGGCCTGTGCGCGTAGTTCACTGTGTTTTAAAGACATGGCGCAATGGAAAACGATTTGGGACGTCGTAGTCTATAGAGAGTGGCAAGGTTAGACCAATGGTAACCTGCGCAGGCACGTGAAACCACGTGATTTACGTGTAAGGCCTTTATTAGGTGTCAAAAGGCATATTCCGCCTTCAGGGGCCTGTAAGAGTAGTTGACGGTGTTATTAAGCCTAGGCGCAATGGAACACGACTTGGGAAGTCGTAGTCCATTGAGAGTGGAGGGATTAGACGAATGGTAAACAGCGCAGGCACGTGGAACCACGTGCTTTACGTCTAAGGCCTTTATTAGGCATCAAAAAGCCATATTACAGTGTTTAGAGGCCTGTGCGCGTAGTTGACTGTGTTTTAAAGACATGACGCAGTGGAAAACGATTTGGGACTTCGTAGTGCGTTGAGAGTGTAAGGATTAGACCAACCTGTGTTTTAAAGACTTGGCGCAATGGAAAAAGACTTGGGACGTCGTAGTCTAATGAGAGTTGAAGGACTAGATCAATGGTAACCTGCACAGGCACGTGGAACTACGTGATTTATATGTAAGGCCTTTATTAGGCAGCAAAAGGCCATATTACAGCGTTTAGAGGCCTGTAAGCGTAGTTGACGGTGTTATAAAGCCATGGCGCAATGGAAAACGACTTGGGAAGTCTTAGTCCTTTGAGAGTGGAAGGATTAGACCATTGTTAAACAGCGCAGGCACGTGAAACCACGTGGTTTACGTGTAAGGCTCTTTTTAGTTATCAAAATGCCATATTACGGCGTTTAGAGGCCTGTGCGCGTAGTTCACTGTGTTTTAAAGACATGGCGCAATGGATAACGATTTGGGAAGTCGTAGTCTATAGAGAGTGGCAAGGTTACACCAATGGTAACCTGCGCAGGCACGTGAGTCCACGTGATTTACGTGTAAGGCCTTTATTAGGTGTCAAAAGGCCATATTACAGTCTTTACAGGCCTGTGCGGGTAGTTGACTGTGTTTTAAAGACTTGGCGCAATGGAAAAAGACTTGGGACGTCGTAGTCTAATGAGAGTTGAAGGACTAGACCAATGATAACCTACGCAGGCACGTGGAATTACGTGATTTAATTGTAAGGCCTTTATTAGGCAGCAAAAAGCCATATTACAGCGTTTAGAGGCCTGTAAGCGTAGTTGACTGTGTTTTAAAGACATGACGCAATGGAAAACAATTTGGGACGTCGTAGTCTATAGAGAGTGGAAAGATTGGACCAATGGTAACCTGCGCAGGCACGTGAAACCTCGTGATTTGCGTGTACGGCTCTTTTTAGGCATCAAAATGCCATTTTACGGTCTTTAGAGGTCTGTAAGCGTAGTTGACGGTGTTATAAAGCCATGGCGCAATGGAAAACGACTTGGGAAGTCTTAGTCCATTGAGAGTGGAAGGATTAGACCATTGTTAAACAGCGCAGGCATGTGGAACCACGTGCTTTACGTGTAAGGCCTTTATTAGGCATCAAAAGGCCATATTACAGTGCTTAGATGACTGTAAGCTTAGTTGACTGTGTTTTAAAGACATGTAAGAGTAGTTGACGGTGTTATTAAGCCTAGGCGCAATGGAACACGACTTGGGAAGTCGTAGTCCATTGAGAGTGGAGGGATTAGACAAATAGTAAACAGCGCAGGCACGTGGAACCACGTGCTTTACGTCTAAGGCCTTTATTAGGCATCAAAAAGCCATATTACAGTGTTTAGAGGCCTGTGCGCGTAGTTGACTGTGTTTTAAAGACATGACGCAGTGGAAAACGATTTGGGACTTCGTAGTGCGTTGAGAGTGTAAGGATTAGACCAACCTGTGTTTTAAAGACTTGGCGCAATGGAAAAAGACTTGGGACGTCGTAGTCTAATGAGAGTTGAAGGACTAGATCAATGGTAACCTGCACAGGCACGTGGAACTACGTGATTTATATGTAAGGCCTTTATTAGGCAGCAAAAGGCCATATTACAGCGTTTAGAGGCCTGTAAGCGTAGTTGACTGTGTTTTAAAGACATGACGCATTGGAAAACAACTTGGGACGTCGTAGTCTATAGAGAGTGGAAAGATTAGACCAATGGTAACCTGTGCAGGCACGTGAAACCACGTGATTTACGTGTAAGGCTCTTTTTAGTCATCAAAATGCCATATTACGGCGTTTAGAGGCCTGTGCACGTAGTTCACTGTGTTTTAAAGACATGGCGCAATGGATAACGATTTGGGAAATCGTAGTCTATAGAGAGTGGCAAGGTTACACCAATGGTAACCTGCGCAGGCACGTGAGTCCACGTGATTTACGTGTAAGGCCTTTATTAGGTGTCAAAAGGCCATATTACAGTCTTTACAGGCCTGTGCGGGTAGTTGACTGTGTTTTAAAGACTTGGCGCAATGGAAAACAACTTGGGACGTCGTAGTCTATAGAGAGTGGAAAGATTAGACCAATGGTAACCTGTGCAGGCACGTGAAACCACGTGATTTACGTGTAAGGCTCTTTTTAGGCATCAAAATGCCATGTTACAGTCTTTAGAGGCCTGTGCGCGTAGTTCACTGTGTTTTAAAGACAAGGCGAAATGGAAAACGATTTGGGACGTCGTAGTCTATAGAGAGTGGCAAGGTTAGACCAATGGTAACCGGCGCAGGCACGTGAAACCACGTGATTTACGTGTAAGGCCTTTATTAGGTGTCAAAAGGCATATTACGGCCTTCAGAGGCCTGTAAGAGTAGTTGACGGTGTTATTAAGCCTAGGCGCAATGGAAAATGACTTGGAAAGTCGTAGTCCATTAAGAGTAGAGGGATTAGAGGAATGGTAAACAGCGCAGGCACGTGGAACCACGTGCTTTACGTGTAAGGCCTTTATTAGACATCAAAAAGCCATATTACAGTGTTTAGAGGCCTGTGCGCGTAGTTGACTGTGTTTTAAAGACATGACGCAGTGGAAAACGATTTGGGACTTCGTAGTGCGTTGAGAGTGTAAGGATTAGACCAATGGTAACATGCGCAGGCACGTGGAACCACGTGATTTAAGTGAAAGGCCCTTACTAGCTGTCAAAAGGCCATTTTACGGTCTTTAGAGGTCTGTAAGCGTAGTGTACGGTGTTATAAAGCCATGGCGCAATGGAAAACGACTTGGGAAGACTTAGTCCATTGAGAGTGGAAGGATTAGACCATTGTTAAACAGCGCAGGCATGTGGAACCACGTGCTTTACGTGTAAGGCCTTTATTAGACATCAAAAGGCCATATTACAGTGTTTAGAGGCCTGTAAGCGTAGTTGACTGTGTTTTAAAGACATGACGCAGTGGAAAACAACTTGGGACGTCGTAGTCCATTGACAGTGAAAGGATTAGACCAATGGTAACCTGCGAAGGCACGTGGAACCACGTGATTTACGTACAAGGCTTTTATTAAGCATCAAAAGGCCATATTACAGTCTTTACAGGCCTGTGCGCGTAGTTGACTGTGTTTTAAAGACTTGGCGCAATGGAAAAAGACTTGGGACGTCGTAGTCTAATGAGAGTTGAAGGACTAGATCAATGGTAACCTGCGCAGGCACGTGGAACTACGTGATTTATGTGTAAGGCCTTTATTGGGTGTCAAAAGGCATATTACGGTCTTTAGAGGCCTGTGCGCGTAGTTCACTGTGTTTTAAAGACATGGCGCAATGGAAAACGATTTGGGACGTCGTAGTCTATAGAGAGTGGCAAGGTTAGACCAATGGTAACCTGCGCAGGCACGTGAAACCACGTGATTTACGTGTAAGGCCTTTATTAGGTGTCAAAAGGCATATTCCGCCTTCATGGGCCTGTAAGAGTAGTTGACGGTGTTATTAAGCCTAGGCGCAATGGAACACGACTTGGGAAGTCGTAGTCCATTGAGAGTGGAGGGATTAGACGAATGGTAAACAGCGCAGGCACGTGGAACCACGTGCTTTACGTCTAAGGCCTTTATTAGGCATCAAAAAGCCATATTACAGTGTTTAGAGGCCTGTGCGCGTAGATGACTGTGTTTTAAAGACATGACGCAGTGGAAAACGATTTGGGACTTCGTAGTGCGTTGAGAGTGTAAGGATTAGACCAACCTGTGTTTTAAAGACTTGGCGCAATGGAAAAAGACTTGGGACGTCGTAGTCTAATGAGAGTTGAAGGACTAGATCAATGGTAACCTGCACAGGCACGTGGAACTACGTGATTTATATGTAAGGCCTTTATTAGGCAGCAAAAGGCCATATTACAGCGTTTAGAGGCCTGTAAGCGTAGTTGACGGTGTTATAAAGCCATGGCGCAATGGAAAACGACTTGGGAAGTCTTAGTCCTTTGAGAGTGGAAGGATTAGACCATTGTTAAACAGCGCAGGCACGTGAAACCACGTGGTTTACGTGTAAGGCTCTTTTTAGTCATCAAAATGCCATATTACGGCGTTTAGAGGCCTGTGCGCGTAGTTCACTGTGTTTTAAAGACATGGCGCAATGGATAACGATTTGGGAAGTCGTAGTCTATAGAGAGTGGCAAGGTTACACCAATGGTAACCTGCGCAGGCACGTGAAACCACGTGATTTACGTGTAAGGCCTTTATTAGGTGTCAAAAGGCCATATTACAGTCTTTACAGGCCTGTGCGGGTAGTTGACTGTGTTTTAAAGACTTGGCGCAATGGAAAAAGACTTGGGACGTCGTAGTCTAATGAGAGTTGAAGGACTAGACCAATGATAACCTACGCAGGCACGTGGAATTACGTGATTTAAGTGTAAGGCCTTTATTAGGCAGCAAAAGGCCATATTACAGCGTTTAGAGGCCTGTAAGCGTAGTTGACTGTGTTTTAAAGACATGACGCAATGGAAAACAATTTGGGACGTCGTAGTCTATAGAGAGTGGAAAGATTGGACCAATGGTAACCTGCGCAGGCACGTGAAACCTCGTGATTTGCGTGTACGGCTCTTTTTAGGCATCAAAATGCCATTTTACGGTCTTTAGAGGTCTGTAAGCGTAGTTGACGGTGTTATAAAGCCATGGCGCAATGGAAAACGACTTGGGAAGTCTTAGTCCATTGAGAGTGGAAGGATTAGACCATTGTTAAACAGCGCAGGCATGTGGAACCACGTGCTTTACGTGTAAGGCCTTTATTATGCATCAAAAGGCCATATTACAGTGCTTAGATGCCTGTAAGCGTAGTTGACTGTGTTTTAAAGACATGACGCAATGGAAAACAACTTGGGACGTCGTAGTCTATAGAGAGTGGAAAGATTAGACCAATGGTAACCTGTGCAGGCACGTGAAACCACGTGATTTACGTGTAAGGCTCTTTTTAGTCATCAAAATGCCATATTACGGCGTTTAGAGGCCTGTGCGCGTAGTTCACTGTGTTTTAAAGACATGGCGCAATGGATAACGATTTGGGAAGTCGTAGTCTATAGAGAGTGGCAAGGTTACACCAATGGTAACCTGCGCAGGCACGTGAGTCCACGTGATTTACGTGTAAGGCCTTTATTAGGTGTCAAAAGGCCATATTACAGTCTTTACAGGTCTGTGCGGGTAGTTGACTGTGTTTTAAAGACTTGGCGCAATGGAAAAAGACTTGGGACGTCGTAGTCTAATGAGAGTTGAAGGACTAGACCAATGATAACCTACGCAGGCACGTGGAATTACGTGATTTAAGTGTAAGGCCTTTATTAGGCAGCAAAAGGCCATATTACAGCGTTTAGAGGCCTGTAAGCGTAGTTGACTGTGTTTTAAAGACATGACGCAATGGAAAACAACTTGGGACGTCGTAGTCTATAGAGAGTGGAAAGATTAGACCAATGGTAACCTGTGCAGGCACGTGAAACCACGTGATTTACGTGTAAGGCTCTTCTTAGGCATCAAAATGCCATATTACGGTCTTTAGAGGCCTGTGCGCGTAGTTCACTGTGTTTTAAAGACATGGCGCAATGGAAAACGATTTGGGACGTCGTAGTCTATAGTGAGTGGCAAGGTTAGACCAATGGTAACCTGCGCAGGCACGTGAATCCACGTGATTTAAGTGAAAGGCCCTTACTAGCTGTCAAAAGGCCATTTTACGGTCTTTAGAGGTCTGTAAGCGTAGTTGACGGTGTTATAAAGCCATGGCGCAATGGAAAACGACTTGGGAAGTCTTAGTCCTTTGAGAGTGGAAGGATTAGACCATTGTTAAACAGCGCAGGCACGTGAAACCACGTGATTTACGTGTAAGGCTCTTTTTAGTCATCAAAATGCCATATTACGGCGTTTAGAGGCCTGTGCGCGTAGTTCACTGTGTTTTAAAGACATGGCGCAATGGATAACGATTTGGGAAGTCGTAGTCTATAGAGAGTGGCAAGGTTAAACCAATGGTAACCTGCGCAGGCACGTGAGTCCACGTGATTTACGTGTAAGGCCTTTATTAGGTGTCAAAAGGCTATATTACAGTCTTTACAGGCCTGTGCGGGTAGTTGACTGTGTTTTAAAGCCTTGGCGCAATGGAAAAAGACTTGGGACGTCGTAGTCTAATGAGAGTTGAAGGACTAGACCAATGATAACCTACGCAGGCACGTGGAATTACGTGATTTAAGTGTAAGGCCTTTATTAGGCAGCAAAAGGCCATATTACAGCGTTTAGAGGCCTGTAAGCGTAGTTGACTGTGTTTTAAAGACATGACGCAATGGAAAACAATTTGGGACGTCGTAGTCTATAGAGAGTGGAAAGATTGGACCAATGGTAACCTGCGCAGGCACGTGAAACCTAGTGATTTGCGTGTAAGGCTCTTTTTAGGCATCAAAATGCCATTTTACGGTCTTTAGAGGTCTGTAAGCGTAGTTGACGGTGTTATAAAGCCATGGCGCAATGGAAAACGACTTGGGAAGTCTTAGTCCATTGAGAGTGGAAGGATTAGACCATTGTTAAACAGCGCAGGCATGTGGAACCACGTGCTTTACGTGTAAGGCCTTTATTAGGCATCAAAAGGCCATATTACAGTGCTTAGATGCCTGTAAGCGTAGTTGACTGTGTTTTAAAGACATGACGCAGTGGAAAACAACTTGGGACGTCGTAGTCCATTGACAGTGAAAGGATTAGACCAATGGTAACCTGCGAAGGCACGTGGAATTACGTGATTTATGTGTAAGGCCTTTATTAGGCAGCAAAAGGCCATATTACAGCGTTTAGAGGTCTGTAAGCGTAGTTGACGGTGTTATAAAGCCATGGCGCAATGGAAAGCGACTTGGGAAGTCTTAGTCTATTGAGAGTGGAAGGATTAGACCAATGGTAACCAGCGCAAGCACGTGGAACCACGTGATTTAAGTTAAAGGCCCTTACTAGCTGTCAAAAGGCCATTTTACGGTCTTTAGAAGTCTGTAAGCGTAGTTGACGGTGTTATAAAGCCATGGCGCAATGGAAAACGACTTGGGACGTCGTAGTCTAATGAGAGTTGAAGGACTAGACCAATGGTAACCTACGCAGGCACGTGGAATTACGTGATTTATGTGTAAGGCCTTTATTAGGCAGCAAAAGGCCATATTACAGCGTTTAGATGCCTGTAAGCGTAGTTGACTGTGTTTTAAAGACATGACGCAGTGGAAAACAACTTGGGACGTCGTAGTCCATTGACAGTGAAAGGATTAGACCAATGATAACCTGCAAAGGCACGTGGAACCACGTGAAGGCTTTTATTAAGCATCAAAAGGCCATATTACAGTCTTTACAGGCCTTTGCGCGTAGTTGACTGTGTTTTAAAGACTTGGCGCAATGGAAAAAGACTTGGGACGTTGTAGTCTAATGAGAGTTGAAGGACTAGACCAATGGTAACCTACGCAGGCACGTGGAATTACGTGATTTATGTGTAAGGCCTTTATTAGGCAGCAAAAGGCCATATTACGGTCTTTAGAGGCCTGTAAGCGTAGTTGACTGTGTTTTAAAGACATGACGCAGTGGAAAACAACTTGGGACGTCGTAGTCCATTGACAGTGAAAGGATTAGAGGAATGGTAAACAGCGCAGGCACGTGGAACCACGTGCTTTACGTGTAAGGCCTTTATTAGACATCAAAAAGCCATATTACAGTGTTTAGAGGCCTGTGCGCGTAGTTGACTGTGTTTTAAAGACATGACGCAGTGGAAAACGATTTGGGACTTCGTAGTGCGTTGAGAGTGTAAGGATTAGACCAATGGTAACATGCGCAGGCACGTCAAACCACGTGATTTACGTGTAAGGCTCTTTTTAGGCATCAAAATGCCATTTTACGGTCTTTAGAGGTCTGTAAGCGTAGTTGACGGTGTTATAAAGCCATGGCGCAATGGAAAACGACTTGGGAAGTCTTAGTCTATTGAAAGTGGAAGGATTGGACCATTGTTAAACAGCGCAGGCATGTGGAACCACGTGCTTTACGTGTAACGCCTTTATTTGGTGTCAAAAGGCCATATTACAGTCTTTAGAGGCCTGTGCGCGTAGTTTACTGTGTTTTATAGACATGGCGCAATGGAAAACGACTTGGTACGTCGTAGTTTATTGATGGTGGAAGGATTAGACCAATGGTAACCAGCGCAAGCACGTGGAACCACGTGATTTAAGTTAAAGGCCCTTACTAGCTGTCAAAAGGCCATTTTACGGTCTTTAGAGGTCTGTAAGCGTAGTTGACGGTGTTATAAAGCCATGGCGCAATGGAAAACGACTTGGGAAGTCTTAGTCCATTGAGAGTGGAAAGATTAGACCAATGGTAACCTGCGCAGGCACGTGAAACCACGTGATTTACGTGTAAGGCTCTTTTTAGTCATCAAAATGCCATATTACGGCGTTTAGAGGCCTGTGCGCGTAGTTCACTGTGTTTTAAAGACATGGCGCAATGGAAAACGATTTGGGACGTCGTAGTCTATAGAGAGTGGCAAGGTTAGACCAATGGTAACCTGCGCAGGCACGTGAAACCACGTGATTTACGTGTAAGGCCTTTATTAGGCAGCAAAAGGCCATATTACAGCGTTTAGAGGCCTGTAAGCGTAGTTGACTGTGTTTTAAAGACATGACGCAATGGAAAACAATTTGGGACGTCGTAGTCTATAGAGAGTGGAAAGATTAGACCAATGGTAACCTGCGCAGGCACGTGAAACCACGTGATTTACGTGTAAGGCTCTTTTTAGGCATCAAAATGCCATTTTACGGTCTTTAGAGGTCTGTAAGCGTAGTTGACGGTGTTATAAAGCCATGGCGCAATGGAAAACGACTTAGGAAGTCTTAGTCCATTGAGAGTGGAAGGATTAGACCATTGTTAAACAGCGTAGGCATGTGAAACCACGTGCTTTACGTGTAAGGCCTTTATTAGGCATCAAAAGGCCACATTACAGCGTTTAGAGCCCTGTAAGCGTAGTTGACTGTGTTTTAAAGACATGACGCAGTGGAAAACAACTTGGGACGTCGTAGTCCATTGACAGTGAAAGGATTAGACCAATGGTAACCTGCGCAGGCACGTGAAACCACGTGATTTACGTGTAAGGCTCTTTTTAGGCATCAAAATGCCATATTACAGTCTTTAGAGGCCTGTGCGCGTAGTTCACTGTGTTTTAAAGACATGGCGCAATGGAAAACGATTTGGGACGTCGTAGTCTATAGAGAGTGGCAAGGTTAGACCAATGGTAACCTGCGCAGGCACGTGAAACCACGTGATTTACGTGTAAGGCTTTTATTAGGTGTCAAAAGGCATATTACGGCCTTCAGAGGTCTGTAAAAGTAGTTGACGGTGTTATTAAGCCTAGGCGCAATGGAAAACGACTTGGGAAGTCGTAGTCCATTGAGAGTGGAGGGATTAGACGAATGGTAAACAGCGCAGGCACGTGGAACCACGTGCTTTACGTGTAAGGATTTTATTAGACATCAAAAAGCCATATTACAGTGTTTAGAGGCCTGTGCGCGTAGTTGACTGTTTTTAAAGACATGACGCAGTGGAAAACGATTTGGGACGTCGTAGTGCGTTGAGAGTGTAAGGATTAGACCAATGGTAACATGCGCAGGCACGTGAAACCACGTGATTTACGTGTAAGGCTTTTATTAAGTGTCAAAAGGCATATTACTGCCTTCAGAGGCCTGTAAGAGTAGTTGACGGTGTTATTAAGCCTAGGCGCAATGGAAAACGACTTGGGAAGTTGTAGTCCATTGAGAGTGGAGGGATTAGACGAATGGTAAACAGCGCAGGCACGTGGAACCACGTGCTTTAAGTGAAAGGCCCTTACTAGCTGTCAAAAGGCCATTTTACGGTCTTTAGAGGTCTGTAAGCGTAGTTGACGGTGTTATAAAGCCATGGCGCAATGGAGAACGACTTGGGAAGTCTTAGTCCATTGGGAGTGGAAGGATTAGACCATTGTTAAACAGCGCAGGTATGTGGAACCACGTGCTTTACGTGTAAGGCCTTTATTAGGCATCAAAAGGCCATATTACAGCGTTTAGAGGCCTGTAAGCGTAGTTGACTGTGTTTTAAAGACATGACGCAATGGAAAACAATTTGGGACGTCGTAGTCTATAGAGAGTGGAAAGATTAGACCAATGGTAACCTGCGCAGGCACGTGAAACCACGTGATTTACGTGTAAGGCTCTTTTTAGGCATCAAAATGCCATTTTTCGGTCTTTAGAGGTCTGTAAGCGTAGTTGACGGTGTTATAAAGCCATGGCGCAATGGAAAACGACTTAGGAAGTCTTAGTCCATTGAGAGTGGAAGGATTAGACCATTGTTAAACAGCGTAGGCATGTGGAACCACGTGCTTTACGTGTAAGGCCTTTATTAGGCATCAAAAGGCCACATTACAGTGTTTAGAGCCCTGTAAGCGTAGTTGACTGTGTTTTAAAGACATGACGCAGTGGAAAACAACTTGGGACGTCGTAGTCCATTGACAGTGAAAGGATTAGACCAATGGTAACCTGCGCAGGCACGTGAAACCACGTGATTTACGTGTAAGGCTCTTTTTAGGCATCAAAATACCATATTACGGCATTTAGAGGCCTGTGCGCGTAGTTTATTGTGTTTTAAAGAAATGGCGCAATGGATAACGATTTGGGACGTCGTAGTCTATAGAGAGTGGCAAGGTTAGACCAATGGTAACATGCGCAGGCACGTGAAACCACGTCATTTACGTGTAAGGCCTTTTTTAGGTGTCAAAAGGCCATATTACAGTCTTTAGAGGCCTGTGCGCGTAGTTCACTGTGTTTTAAAGACATGGCGGAATGGAAAACGATTTGGGACGTCGTAGTCTATAGAGAGTGGCAAGGTTAGACCAATGGTAACCTGCGCAGGCACGTGAAACCACGTGATTTACGTGTAAGGCTTTTATTAGGTGTCAAAAGGCATATTACGGCCTTCAGAGGTCTGTAAGAGTAGTTGACGGTGTTATTAAGCCTAGGCGCAATGGAAAACGACTTGGGAAGTCGTAGTCCATTAAGAGTGGAGGGATTAGACGAATGGTAAACAGCGCAGGCACGTGGAACCACGTGCTTTACGTGTAAGGATTTTATTAGACATCAAAAAGCCATATTACAGTGTTTAGAGGCCTGTGCGCGTAGTTGACTGTGTTTTAAAGACATGACGCAGTGGAAAACGATTTGGGACGTCGTAGTGCGTTGAGAGTGTAAGGATTAGACCAATGGTAACATGCGCAGGCACGTGAAACCACGTGATTTACGTGTAAGGCTTTTATTAAGTGTCAAAAGGCATATTACTGCCTTCAGAGGCCTGTAAGAGTAGTTGACGGTGTTATTAAGCCTAGGCGCAATGGAAAACGACTTGGGAAGTCGTAGTCCATTGAGAGTGGAGGGATTAGACGAATGGTAAACAGCGCAGGCACGTGGAACCACGTGCTTTAAGTGAAAGGCCCTTACTAGCTGTCAAAAGGCCATTTTACGGTCTTTAGAGGTCTGTAAGCGTAGTTGACGGTGTTATAAAGCCATGGCGCAATGGAGAACGACTTGGGAAGTCTTAGTCTATTGAGAGTGGAAGGATTAGACCATTGTTAAACAGCGCAGGTATGTGGAACCACGTGCTTTACGTGTAAGGCCTTTATTAGGCATCAAAAGGCCATATTACAGTGTTTAGACTCCTGTAAGCGTAGTTGACTGTGTTTTAAAGACATGACGCAGTGGAAAACAACTTGGGACGTCGTAGTCCATTGCCAGTGAAAGGATTAGACCAATGGTAACCTGCGCAGGCACGTGAAACCACGTGATTTACGTGTAAGGCTCTTTTTAGGCATCAAAATGCCATATTACGGCATTTAGAGGCCTGTGCGCGTAGTTTATTGTGTTTTAAAGACATGGCGCAATGGATAACGATTTGGGACGTCGTAGTCTATAAAGAGTGGCAAGGTTAGACCAATGGTAACCTGCGCAGGCACGTGAAACCACGTGATTTACGTGTAAGGCCTTTTTTAGGTGTCAAAAGGCCATATTACAGTCTTTAGAGGCCTGTGCGCGTAGTTCACTGTGTTTTAAAGACATGGCGGAATGGAAAACGATTTGGGACGTCGTAGTGCGTTGAGAGTGTAAGGATTAGACCAATGGTAACATGCGCAGGCACGTGAAACCACGTGATTTACGTGTAAGTCTTTTATTAAGTGTCAAAAGGCATATTACTGCCTTCAGAGGCCTGTAAGAGTAGTTGACGGTGTTATTAAGCCTAGGCGCAATGGAAAACGACTTGGGAAGTCGTAGTCCATTGAGAGTGGAGGGATTAGACGAATGGTAAACAGCGCAGGCACGTGGAACCACGTGCTTTAAGTGAAAGGCCCTTACTAGCTGTCAAAAGGCCATTTTACGGTCTTTAGAGGTCTGTAAGCGTAGTTGACGGTGTTATAAAGCCATGGCGCAATGGAGAACGACTTGGGAAGTCTTAGTCCATTGAGAGTGGAAGGATTAGACCATTGTTAAACAGCGCAGGTATGTGGAACCACGTGCTTTACGTGTAAGGCCTTTATTAGGCATCAAAAGGCCATATTACAGTGTTTAGACTCCTGTAAGCGTAGTTGACTGTGTTTTAAAGACATGACGCAGTGGAAAACAACTTGGGACGTCGTAGTCCATTGACAGTGAAAGGATTAGACCAATGGTAACCTGCGAAGGCACGTGGAACCACGTGAAGGCTTTTATTAAGCATCAAAAGGCCATATTACAGTCTTTACAGGCCTGTGCGCGTAGTTGACTGTGTTTTAAAGACTTGGCGCAATGGAAAAAGACTTGGTACGTCGTAGTCTAATGAGAGTTGAAGGACTAGACCAATGATAACCTGCGCAGGCACGTGGAACTACGTGATTTATGTGTGAGGCCTTTATTAGGCAGCAAAAGGCCATATTACAGCGTTTAGACGCCTGTAAGCGTAGTTGACTGTGTTTTAAAGACATGACGCAATGGAAAACAACTTAGGACGTCGTAGTCTATAGAGAGTGGAAAGATTAGACCAATGGTAACCTGCGCAGGCACGTGAAACCACGTGATTTACGTGTAAGGCCTTTATTAGGTGTCAAAAGGCATATTACGGCCTTCAGAGGCCTGTAAGAGGAGTTGACGGTGTTATTAAGCCTAGGCGCAATGGAAAACGACTTGGGAAGTCGTAGTCCATTGAGAGTGGAGGGATTACACCAATGATAAACAGCGCAGGCACTTGGAACCACGTGCTTTACGTGTAAGGCCTTTATTAGGCATCAAAAAGCCATATTACAGTGTTTAGAGGCCTGTGCGCGTAGTTGACTGTGTTTTAAAGACATGACGCAGTGGAAAACGATTTGGGACTTCGTAGTACATTGAGAGTGTAAGGATTAGACCAATGGTAACCTGCGCAGGCACGTGAAACCACGTGATTTACGTGTAAGGCTCTTTTTAGGCCTCAAAATGCCATTTTACGGTCTTTAGAGGTCTGTAAGCGTAGTTGACGGTGTTATAAAGCCATGGCGCAATGGAAAACGACTTGGGAAGTCTTAGTCTATTGAGAGTGGAAGGATTAGACCATTGTTAAACAGCGCAGGCATGTGGAACCACGTGCTTTACGTGTAAGGCCTTTATTAGACATCAAAAAGCCATATTACAGTGTTTAGAGGCCTGTGCGCGTAGTTGACTGTGTTTTAAAGACATGACGCAGTGGAAAACGATTTGGGACTTCGTAGTGCGTTGAGAGTGTAAGGAATAGACCAATGGTAACATGCCCAGGCACGTGAAACCACGTGATTTACGTGTAAGGCTTTTATTAAGTGTCAAAAGGCATATTACGGCCTTCAGAGGCCTGTAAGAGTAGTTGACGGTGTTATTAAGGCTAGGCGCAATGGAAAACGACTTGGTACGTCGTAGTCTATTGATGGTGGAAGGATTAGACCAATGGTAACCAGCGCAAGCACGTGGAACCACGTGATTTAAGTGAAAGGCCCTTACTAGCTGTCAAAAGGCCATTTTACGGTCTTTAGAGGTCTGTAAGGGTAGTTGACGGTGTTATACGCCATGGCGCAATGGAAAACGACTTGGGAAGTCTTAGTCCATTGAGAGTGGAATGATTAGACCATTGTTAAACAGCGCAGGCACGTGGAACTACGTGATTTATGTGTAAGGCCTTTATTAGGCAGCAAAAGGCCATATTACAGCGTTTAGAGGCCTGTAAGCGTAGTTGACTGTGTTTTAAAGACATGACGCAATGGAAAACAACTTAGGACGTCGTAGTCTATAGAGAGTGGAAAGATTAGACCAATGGTAACCTGCGCAGGCACGTGAAACCACGTGATTTACGTGTAAGGCTCTTTTTAGGCATCAAAATGCCATTTTACGGTCTTTAGAGGTCTGTAAGCGTAGTTGACGGTGTTATAAAGCCATGGCGCAATGGAAAACGACTTGGGAAGTCTTAGTCTATTGAGAGTGGAAGGATTAGACCATTGTTAAACAGCGCAGGCATGTGGAACCACGTGCTTTACGTGTAAGGCCTTTATTAGGCATCAAAAGGCAATATTACAGTGTTTAGAGGCCTGTAAGCGTAGTTGACTGTGTTTTAAAGACATGACGCAGTGGAAAACAACTTGGGACGTTGTAGTCCATTGACAGTGAAAGGATTAGACCAATGGTAACCTGCGCAGGCACGTGAAACCACGTGATTTACGTGTAAGGCTCTTTTTAGGCATCAAAATGCCATATTACGGCGTTTAGAGGCCTTTGCGCGTAGTTCATTGCGTTTTAAAGACATGGCGCAATGGATAACGATTTGGGACGTCGTAGTCTATAGAGAGTGGCAAGGTTAGACCAATGGTAACCTGCGCAGGCACGTGAAACCACGTGATTAACGTGTAAGGCCTTTATTAGGTGCCAAAAGGCCATATTACAGTCCTTAGAGGCCTGTGCGCGTAGTTCACTGTGTTTTAAAGACAAGGCGCAATGGAAAACGATTTGGGACGTCGTAGTCTATAGAGAGTGGCAAGTTTAGACCAATGGTAACCTGCGCAGGCACGTGAAACCACGTGATTTACGTGTAAGGCCTTTATTAGGTGTCAAAAGGCATATTACGGCCTTCAGAGGCCTGTAAGAGTAGTTGACGGTGTTATTAAGCCTAGGCGCAATGGAAAATGACTTGGGAAGTCGTAGTCCATTGAGAGTGGAAGGATTAGACCATTGTTAAACAGCGCAGGCATGTGGAACCACGTGCTTTACGTGTAAGGCCTTTATTAGACATCAAAAGGCCATATTACAGTGTTTAGAGGCCTGTAAGCGTAGTTGACTGTGTTTTAAAGACATGACGCAGTGGAAAACAACTTGGGACGTCGTAGTCTATTGACAGTGAAAGGATTAGACCAATGGTAACCTGCGAAGGCACGTGGAACCACGTGATTTACGCACAAGGCTTTTATTAAGCATGAAAAGGCCATATTACAGTCTTTACAGGCCTGTGCGCGTGGTTGACTGTGTTTTAAAGACTTGGCGCAATGGAAAAAGACTTGGGACGTCGTAGTCTAATGAGAGTTGAAGGACTAGATCAATGGTAACCTGCGCAGGCACGTGAAACCATGTGATTTACGTGTAAGGCTCTTTTTAGGCATCAAAATGCCATTTTACGGTCTTTAGAGGTCTGTAAGCGTAGTTGACGGTGTTATAAAGCTATGGCGCAATGGAAAACGACTTGGGAAGTCTTAGTCTATTGAGAGTGGAAGGATTAGACCATTGTTAAACAGCGTAGGCATGTGGAACCACGTGCTTTACGTGTAAGGCCTTTATTAGGCATCAAAAGGCCACATTACAGTGTTTAGAGCCCTGTAAGCGTAGTTGACTGTGTTTTAAAGACATGACGCAGTGGAAAACAACTTGGGACGTCGTAGTCCATTGACAGTGAAAGGATTAGACCAATGGTAACCTGCGCAGGCACGTGAAACCACGTGATTTACGTGTAAGGCTCTTTTTAGGCATCAAAATGCCATATTACGGCATTTAGAGGCCTGTGCGCGTAGTTTATTGTGTTTTAAAGACATGGCGCAATGGATAACGATTTGGGACGTCGTAGTCTATAGAAAGTGGCAAGGTTAGACCAATGGTAACCTGCGCAGGCACGTGAAACCACGTGATTTACGTGTAAGGCTTTTATTAGGTGTCAAAAGGCATATTACGGCCTTCAGAGGTCTGTAAGAGTAGTTGACGGTGTTATTAAGCCTAGGCGCAATGGAAAACGACTTGGGAAGTCGTAGTCCATTGAGAGTGGAGGGATTAGACGAATGGTATAGAGCGCAGGCACGTGGAACCACGTGCTTTACGTGTAAGGATTTTATTAGACATCAAAAAGCCATATTACAGTGTTTAGAGGACTGTGCGCGTAGTTGACTGTGTTTTAAAGACATGACGCAGTGGAAAACGATTTGGGACGTCGTAGTGCGTTGAGAGTGTAAGGATTAGACCAATGGTAACATGCGCAGGCACGTGAAACCACGTGATTTACGTGTAAGGCTTTTATTAAGTGTCAAAAGGCATATTACTGCCTTCAGAGGCCTGTAAGAGTAGTTGACGGTGTTATTAAGCCTAGGCGCAATGGAAAACGACTTGGGAAGTCGTAGTCCATTGAGAGTGGAGGGATTAGACGAATGGTAAACAGCGCAGGCACGTGGAACCACGTGCTTTAAGTGAAAGGCCCTTACTAGCTGTCAAAAGGCCATTTTACGGTCTTTAGAGGTCTGTAAGCGTAGTTGACGGTGTTATAAAGCCATGGCGCAATGGAGAACGACTTGGGAAGTCTTAGTCCATTGAGAGTGGAAGGATTAGACCATTGTTAAACAGCGCAGGTATGTGGAACCACGTGCTTTACGTGTAAGGCCTTTATTAGGCATCAAAAGGCCATATTACAGTGTTTAGACTCCTGTAAGCGTAGTTGACTGTGTTTTAAAAACATGACGCAGTGGAAAACAACTTGGGACGTCGTAGTCCATTGACAGTGAAAGGATTAGACCAATGGTAACCTGAGCAGGCACGTGAAACCACGTGATTTACGTGTAAGGCTCTTTTTAGGCATCAAAATGCCATATTACGGCATTTAGAGGCCTGTGCGCGTAGTTTATTGTGTTTTAAAGACATGGCGCAATGGATAACGATTTGGGACGTCGTAGTCTATAGAGAGTGGCAAGGTTAGACCAATGGTAACCTGCGCAGGCACGTGAAACCACGTGATTTACGTGTAAGGCCTTTTTTAGGTGTCAAAAGGCCATATTACAGTCTTTAGAGGCCTGTGCGCGTAGTTCACTGTGTTTTAAAGACATGGCGGAATGGAAAACGATTTGGGACGTCGTAGTCTATAGAGAGTGGCAAGGTTAGACCAATGGTAACCTGCGCAGGCACGTGAAACCACGTGATTTACGTGTAAGGCTTTTATTAGGTGTCAAAAGGCATATTACGGCCTTCAGAGGTCTGTAAGAGTAGTTGACGGTGTTATTAAGCCTAGGCGCAATGGAAAACGACTTGGGAAGTCGTAGTCCATTGAGAGTGGAGGGATTAGACGAATGGTAAACAGCGCAGGCACGTGGAACCACGTGCTTTACGTGTAAGGTTTTTATTAGACATCAAAAAGCCATATTACAGTGTTTAGAGGCCTGTGCGCGTAATTGACTGTGTTTTAAAGACATGACGCAGTGGAAAACGATTTGGGACGTCGTAGTGCGTTGAGAGTGTAAGGATTAGACCAATGGTAACATGCGCAGGCACGTGAAACCACGTGATTTACGTGTAAGGCTTTTATTAAGTGTCAAAAGGCATATTACTGCCTTCAGAGGCCTGTAAGAGTAGTTGACGGTGTTATTAAGCCTAGGCGCAATGGAAAACGACTTGGGAAGTCGTAGTCCATTGAGAGTGGAGGGATTAGACGAATGGTAAACAGCGCAGGCACGTGGAACCACGTGCTTTAAGTGAAAGGCCCTTACTAGCTGTCAAAAGGCCATTTTACGGTCTTTAGAGGTCTGTAAGCGTAGTTGACGGTGTTATAAAGCCATGGCGCAATGGAGAACGACTTGGGAAGTCTTAGTCCATTGAGAGTGGAAGGATTAGACCATTGTTAAACAGCGCAGGTATGTGGAACCACGTGCTTTACGTGTAAGGCCTTTATTAGGCATCAAAAGGCCATATTACAGTGCTTAGACTCCTGTAAGCGTAGTTGACTGTGTTTTAAAGACATGACGCAGTGGAAAACAACTTGGGACGTCGTAGTCCATTGACAGTGAAAGGATTAGACCAATGGTAACCTGCGAAGGCACGTGGAACCACGTGAAGGCTTTTATTAAGCATCAAAAGGCCATATTACAGTCTTTACAGGCCTGTGCGCGTAGTTGACTGTGTTTTAAAGACTTGGCGCAATGGAAAAAGACTTGGTACGTCGTAGTCTAATGAGAGTTGAAGGACTAGACCAATGATAACCTGCGCAGGCACGTGGAACTACGTGATTTATGTGTGAGGCCTTTATTAGGCAGCAAAAGGCCATATTACAGCGTTTAGAGGCCTGTAAGCGTAGTTGACTGTGTTTTAAAGACATGACGCAATGGAAAACAACTTAGGACGTCGTAGTCTATAGAGAGTGGAAAGATTAGACCAATGGTAACCTGCGCAGGCACGTGAAACCACGTGATTTACGTGTAAGGCCTTTATTAGGTGTCAAAAGGCATATTACGGCCTTCAGAGGCCTGTAAGAGTAGTTGACGGTGTTATTAAGCCTAGGCGCAATGGAAAACGACTTGGGAAGTCGTAGTCCATTGAGAGTGGAGGGATTAGACCAATGATAAACAGCGCAGGCACGTGGAACCACGTGCTTTACGTGTAAGGCCTTTATTAGGCATCAAAAGGCCACATTACAGTGTTTAGAGCCCTGTAAGCGTAGTTGACTGTGTTTTAAAGACATGACGCAGTGGAAAACAACTTGGGACGTCGTAGTCCATTGACAGTGAAAGGATTAGACCAATGGTAACCTGCGCAGGCACGTGAAACCACGTGATTTACGTGTAAGGCTCTTTTTAGGCATCAAAATGCCATATTACGGCATTTAGAGGCCTGTGCGCGTAGTTTATTGTGTTTTAAAGACATGGCGCAATGGATAACGATTTGGGACGTCGTAGTCTATAGAAAGTGGCAAGGTTAGACCAATGGTAACCTGCGCAGGCACGTGAAACCACGTGATTTACGTGTAAGGCTTTTATTAGGTGTCAAAAGGCATATTACGGCCTTCAGAGGTCTGTAAGAGTAGTTGACGGTGTTATTAAGCCTAGGCGCAATGGAAAACGACTTGGGAAGTCGTAGTCCATTGAGAGTGGAGGGATTAGACGAATGGTATAGAGCGCAGGCACGTGGAACCACGTGCTTTACGTGTAAGGATTTTATTAGACATCAAAAAGCCATATTACAGTGTTTAGAGGACTGTGCGCGTAGTTGACTGTGTTTTAAAGACATGACGCAGTGGAAAACGATTTGGGACGTCGTAGTGCGTTGAGAGTGTAAGGATTAGACCAATGGTAACATGCGCAGGCACGTGAAACCACGTGATTTACGTGTAAGGCTTTTATTAAGTGTCAAAAGGCATATTACTGCCTTCAGAGGCCTGTAAGAGTAGTTGACGGTGTTATTAAGCCTAGGCGCAATGGAAAACGACTTGGGAAGTCGTAGTCCATTGAGAGTGGAGGGATTAGACGAATGGTAAACAGCGCAGGCACGTGGAACCACGTGCTTTAAGTGAAAGGCCCTTACTAGCTGTCAAAAGGCCATTTTACGGTCTTTAGAGGTCTGTAAGCGTAGTTGACGGTGTTATAAAGCCATGGCGCAATGGAGAACGACTTGGGAAGTCTTAGTCCATTGAGAGTGGAAGGATTAGACCATTGTTAAACAGCGCAGGTATGTGGAACCACGTGCTTTACGTGTAAGGCCTTTATTAGGCATCAAAAGGCCATATTACAGTGTTTAGACTCCTGTAAGCGTAGTTGACTGTGTTTTAAAAACATGACGCAGTGGAAAACAACTTGGGACGTCGTAGTCCATTGACAGTGAAAGGATTAGACCAATGGTAACCTGAGCAGGCACGTGAAACCACGTGATTTACGTGTAAGGCTCTTTTTAGGCATCAAAATGCCATATTACGGCATTTAGAGGCCTGTGCGCGTAGTTTATTGTGTTTTAAAGACATGGCGCAATGGATAACGATTTGGGACGTCGTAGTCTATAGAGAGTGGCAAGGTTAGACCAATGGTAACCTGCGCAGGCACGTGAAACCACGTGATTTACGTGTAAGGCCTTTTTTAGGTGTCAAAAGGCCATATTACAGTCTTTAGAGGCCTGTGCGCGTAGTTCACTGTGTTTTAAAGACATGGCGGAATGGAAAACGATTTGGGACGTCGTAGTCTATAGAGAGTGGCAAGGTTAGACCAATGGTAACCTGCGCAGGCACGTGAAACCACGTGATTTACGTGTAAGGCTTTTATTAGGTGTCAAAAGGCATATTACGGCCTTCAGAGGTCTGTAAGAGTAGTTGACGGTGTTATTAAGCCTAGGCGCAATGGAAAACGACTTGGGAAGTCGTAGTCCATTGAGAGTGGAGGGATTAGACGAATGGTAAACAGCGCAGGCACGTGGAACCACGTGCTTTACGTGTAAGGTTTTTATTAGACATCAAAAAGCCATATTACAGTGTTTAGAGGCCTGTGCGCGTAATTGACTGTGTTTTAAAGACATGACGCAGTGGAAAACGATTTGGGACGTCGTAGTGCGTTGAGAGTGTAAGGATTAGACCAATGGTAACATGCGCAGGCACGTGAAACCACGTGATTTACGTGTAAGGCTTTTATTAAGTGTCAAAAGGCATATTACTGCCTTCAGAGGCCTGTAAGAGTAGTTGACGGTGTTATTAAGCCTAGGCGCAATGGAAAACGACTTGGGAAGTCGTAGTCCATTGAGAGTGGAGGGATTAGACGAATGGTAAACAGCGCAGGCACGTGGAACCACGTGCTTTAAGTGAAAGGCCCTTACTAGCTGTCAAAAGGCCATTTTACGGTCTTTAGAGGTCTGTAAGCGTAGTTGACGGTGTTATAAAGCCATGGCGCAATGGAGAACGACTTGGGAAGTCTTAGTCCATTGAGAGTGGAAGGATTAGACCATTGTTAAACAGCGCAGGTATGTGGAACCACGTGCTTTACGTGTAAGGCCTTTATTAGGCATCAAAAGGCCATATTACAGTGCTTAGACTCCTGTAAGCGTAGTTGACTGTGTTTTAAAGACATGACGCAGTGGAAAACAACTTGGGACGTCGTAGTCCATTGACAGTGAAAGGATTAGACCAATGGTAACCTGCGAAGGCACGTGGAACCACGTGAAGGCTTTTATTAAGCATCAAAAGGCCATATTACAGTCTTTACAGGCCTGTGCGCGTAGTTGACTGTGTTTTAAAGACTTGGCGCAATGGAAAAAGACTTGGTACGTCGTAGTCTAATGAGAGTTGAAGGACTAGACCAATGATAACCTGCGCAGGCACGTGGAACTACGTGATTTATGTGTGAGGCCTTTATTAGGCAGCAAAAGGCCATATTACAGCGTTTAGAGGCCTGTAAGCGTAGTTGACTGTGTTTTAAAGACATGACGCAATGGAAAACAACTTAGGACGTCGTAGTCTATAGAGAGTGGAAAGATTAGACCAATGGTAACCTGCGCAGGCACGTGAAACCACGTGATTTACGTGTAAGGCCTTTATTAGGTGTCAAAAGGCATATTACGGCCTTCAGAGGCCTGTAAGAGTAGTTGACGGTGTTATTAAGCCTAGGCGCAATGGAAAACGACTTGGGAAGTCGTAGTCCATTGAGAGTGGAGGGATTAGACCAATGATAAACAGCGCAGGCACGTGGAACCACGTGCTTTACGTGTAAGGCCTTTATTAGGCATCAAAAAGCCATATTACAGTGTTTAGAGGCCTGTGCGCGTAGTTGACTGTGTTTTAAAGACATGACGCAGTGGAAAACGATTTGGGACTTCGTAGTACATTGAGAGTGTAAGGATTAGACCAATGGTAACCTGCGCAGGCACGTGAAACCACGTGATTTACGTGTAAGGCTCTTTTTAGGCATCAAAATGCCATTTTACGGTCTTTAGAGGTCTGTAAGCGTAGTTGACGGTGTTATAAAGCCATGGCGCAATGGAAAACGACTTGGTACGTCGTAGTCTATTGATGGTGGAAGGATTAGACCAATGGTAACCAGCGCAAGCACGTGGAACCACGTGATTTAAGTGAAAGGCCCTTACTAGCTGTCAAAAGGCCATTTTACGGTCTTTAGAGGTCTGTAAGAGTAGTTGACGGTGTTATACGCCATGGCGCAATGGAAAACGACTTGGGAAGTCTTAGTCCATTGAGAGTGGAATGATTAGACCATTGTTAAACAGCGCAGGCACGTGGAACTACGTGATTTATGTGTAAGGCCTTTATTAGGCAGCAAAAGGCCATATTACAGCGTTTAGAGGCCTGTAAGCGTAGTTGACTGTGTTTTAAAGACATGACGCAATGGAAAACAACTTAGGACGTCGTAGTCTATAGAGAGTGGAAAGATTAGACCAATGGTAACCTGCGCAGGCACGTGAAACCACGTGATTTACGTGTAAGGCTCTTTTTAGGCATCAAAATGCCATTTTACGGTCTTTAGAGGTCTGTAAGCGTAGTTGACGGTGTTATAAAGCCATGGCGCAATGGAAAACGACTTGTGAAGTCTTAGTCTATTGAGAGTGGAAGGATTAGACCATTGTTAAACAGCGCAGGCATGTGGAACCACGTGCTTTACGTGTAAGGTCTTTATTAGGCATCAAAAGGCCATATTACAGTGTTTAGAGGCCTGTAAGCGTAGTTGACTGTGTTTTAAAGACATGACGCAGTGGAAAACAACTTGGGACGTTGTAGTCCATTGACAGTGAAAGGATTAGACCAATGGTAACCTGCGCAGGCACGTGAAACCACGTGATTTACGTGTAAGGCTCTTTTTAGGCATCAAAATGCCATATTACGGCGTTTAGAGGCCTTTGCGCGTAGTTCATTGCGTTTTAAAGACATGGCGCAATGGATAACGATTTGGGACGTCGTAGTCTATAGAGAGTGGCAAGGTTAGACCAATGGTAACCTGCGCAGGCACGTGAAACCACGTGATTAACGTGTAAGGCCTTTATTAGGTGCCAAAAGGCCATATTACAGTCCTTAGAGGCCTGTGCGCGTAGTTCACTGTGTTTTAAAGACAAGGCGCAATGGAAAACGATTTGGGACGTCGTAGTCTATAGAGAGTGGCAAGGTTAGACCAATGGTAACCTGCGCAGGCACGTGAAACCACGTGATTTACGTGTAAGGCCTTTATTAGGTGTCAAAAGGCATATTACGGCCTTCAGAGGCCTGTAAGAGTAGTTGACGGTGTTATTAAGCCTAGGCGCAATGGAAAATGACTTGGGAAGTCGTAGTCCATTAAGAGTGGAGGGATTAGAGGAATGGTAAACAGCGCAGGCACGTGGAACCACGTGCTTTACGTGTAAGGCCTTTATTAGACATCAAAAAGCCATATTACAGTGTTTAGAGGCCTGTGCGCGTAGTTGACTGTGTTTTAAAGACATGACGCAGTGGAAAACGATTTAGGACTTCGTAGTGCGTTGAGAGTGTAAGGATTAGACCAATGGTAAAATGCGCAAGCACGTGAAACCACGTGATTTACGTGTAAGGCTTTTGTTAAGTATCAAAAGGCATATTACGGCCTTCAGAGGCCTGTAAGAATAGTTGACGGTGTTATTAAGGCTAGGCGCAATGGAAAACGACTTGGTACGTCGTAGTCTATTGATGGTGGAAGGATTAGACCAATGGTAACCAGCGCAAGCACGTGGAACCACGTGATTTAAGTGAACGGCCCTTACTAGCTGTCAAAAGGCCATTTTACGGTCTTTAGAGGTCTGTAAGAATAGTTGACGGTGTTATAACGCCATGGCGCAATGGAAAACGACTTGGGAAGTCTTAGTCCATTGAGAGTGGAAGGATTAGACCATTGTTAAACAGTGCAGGCATGTGGAACCACGTGCTTTACGTGTAAGGCCTTTATTAGACATCAAAAGGCCATATTACAGTGTTTAGAGGCCTGTAAGCGTAGTTGACTGTGTTTTAAAGACATGACGCAGTGGAAAACAACTTGGGACGTCGTAGTCTATTGACAGTGAAAGGATTAGACCAATGGTAACCTGCGAAGGCACGTGGAACCACGTGATTTACGCACAAGGCTTTTATTAAGCATCAAAAGGCCATATTACAGTCTTTACAGGCCTGTGCGCGTGGTTGACTGTGTTTTAAAGACTTGGCGCAATGGAAAAAGACTTGGGACGTCGTAGTCTAATGAGAGTTGAAGGACTAGATCAATGGTAACCTGCGCAGGCACGTGGAACTACGTGATTTATGTGTAAGGCCTTTATTAGGCAGCAAAAGGCCATATTACAGCGTTTAGAGGCCTGTAAGCGTAGTTGACTGTGTTTTAAAGACATGACGCAATGGAAAACAACTTGGGACGTCGTAGTCTATAGAGAGTGGAAAGATTAGACCAATGGTAACCTGCGCAGGCACGTGAAACCATGTGATTTACGTGTAAGGCTCTTTTTAGGCATCAAAATGCCATTTTACGATCTTTAGTGGTCTGTAAGCGAAGTTGACGGTGTTATAAAGCCATGGCGCAATGGAAAACGACTTGGGAAGTCTTAGTCTATTGAGAGTGGAAGGATTAGACCATTGTTAAACAGCGCAGGCATGTGGAACCACGTGCTTTACGTGTAAGGCCTTTATTAGGCATCAAAAGGCCATATTACAGTGTTTAGAGGCCTGTAAGCGTAGTTGACTGTGTTTTAAAGACATGACGCAGTGGAAAACAACTTGGGACGTCGTAGTCCATTGACAGTGAAAGGATTAGACCAATGGTAACCTGCGCAGGCACGTGAAACCACGTGATTTACGTGTAAGGCTCTTTTTAGGCATCAAAATGCCATATTACGGCGTTTAGAGGCCTGTGCGCGTAGTTCATTGCGTTTTAAAGACATGGCGCAATGGATAACGATTTGGGACGTCGTAGTCTATAGAGAGTGGCAAGGTTAGACCAATGGTAACCTGCGCAGGCACGTGAAACCACGTGATTAACGTGTAAGGCCTTTATTAGGTGCCAAAAGGCCATATTACAGTCTTTAGAGGCCTGTGCGCGTAGTTCACTGTGTTTTAAAGACAAGGCGCAATGGAAAACGATTTGGGACGTCGTAGTCTATAGAGAGTGGCAAGGTTAGACCAATGGTAACCCGCGCAGGCACGTGAAACCACGTGATTTACGTGTAAGGCCTTTATTAGGTGTCAAAAGGCATATTACGGCCTTCAGAGGCCTGTAAGAGTAGTTGACGGTGTTATAAAGCCATGGCGCAATGGAAAACGACTTGGGAAGACTTAGTCCATTGAGAGTGGAAGGATTAGACCATTGTTAAACAGCGCAGGCATGTGGAACCACGTGCTTTACGTGTAAGGCCTTTATTAGACATCAAAAGGCCATATTACAGTGTTTAGAGGCCTGTAAGCGTAGTTGACTTTGTTTTAAAGACATGACGCAGTGGAAAACGATTTGGGACTTCGTAGTGCGTTGAGAGTGTAAGGATTAGACCAATGGTAAAATGCGCAGGCACGTGAAACCACGTGATTTACGTGTAAGGCTTTTGTTAAGTGTCAAAAGGCATATTACGGCCTTTAGAGGCCTGTAAGAGTAGTTGACGGTGTTATTAAGGCTAGGCGCAATGAAAAACGACTTGGTACGTCGTAGTCTATTGATGGTGGAAGGATTAGACCAATGGTAACCAGCGCAAGCACGTGGAACCACGTGATTTAAGTGAAAGGCCCTTACTAGCTGTCAAAAGGCCATTTTACGGTCTTTAGATGTCTGTAAGAGTAGTTGACGGTGTTATAACGCCATGGCGCAATGGAAAACGACTTGGGAAGTCTTAGTCCATTGAGAGTGGAAGGATTAAACCATTGTTAAACAGCGCAGGCATGTGGAACCACGTGCTTTACGTGTAAGGCCTTTATTAGACATCAAAAGGCCATATTACAGTGTTTAGAGGCCTGTAAGCGTAGTTGACTGTGTTTTAAAGACATGACGCAGTGGAAAACAACTTGGGACGTCGTAGTCCATTGACAGTGAAAGGATTAGACCAATGGTAACCTGCGAAGGCACGTGAAACCACGTGATTTACGTGTAAGGCCTTTATTTGGTGTCAAAAGGCCATATTACAGTCTTTAGAGGCCTGTGCGCGTAGTTCACTGTGTTTTATAGACATGGCGCAAAGGAAAACGACTTGGTACGTCGTAGTCTATTGATGGTGAAAGGATTAGACCAATGGTAACCAGCGCAAGCACGTGGAACCACGTGATTTAAGTGAACGGCCCTTACTAGCTGTCAAAAGGCCATTTTACGGTCTTTAGAGGTCTGTAAGAATAGTTGACGGTGTTATAACGCCATGGCGCAATGGAAAACGACTTGGGAAGTCTTAGTCCATTGAGAGTGGAAGGATTAGACCATTGTTAAACAGCGCAGGCATGTGGAACCACGTGCTTTACGTGTAAGGCCTTTATTAGACATCAAAAGGCCATATTACAGTGTTTAGAGGCCTGTAAGCGTAGTTGACTGTGTTTTAAAGACATGACGCAGTGGAAAACAACTTGGGACGTCGTAGTCTATTGACAGTGAAAGGATTAGACCAATGGTAACCTGCGAAGGCACGTGGAACCACGTGATTTACGCACAAGGCTTTTGTTAAGTGTCAAAAGGCATATTACGGCCTTTAGAGGCCTGTAAGAGTAGTTGACGGTGTTATTAAGGCTAGGCGCAATGAAAAACGACTTGGTACGTCGTAGTCTATTGATGGTGGAAGGATTAGACCAATGGTAACCAGCGCAAGCACGTGGAACCACGTGATTTAAGTGAAAGGCCCTTACTAGCTGTCAAAAGGCCATTTTACGGTCTTTAGATGTCTGTAAGAGTAGTTGACGGTGTTATAACGCCATGGCGCAATGGAAAACGACTTGGGAAGTCTTAGTCCATTGAGAGTGGAAGGATTAAACCATTGTTAAACAGCGCAGGCATGTGGAACCACGTGCTTTACGTGTAAGGCCTTTATTAGACATCAAAAGGCCATATTACAGTGTTTAGAGGCCTGTAAGCGTAGTTGACTGTGTTTTAAAGACATGACGCAGTGGAAAACAACTTGGGACGTCGTAGTCCATTGACAGTGAAAGGATTAGACCAATGGTAACCTGCGAAGGCACGTGAAACCACGTGATTTACGTGTAAGGCCTTTATTTGGTGTCAAAAGGCCATATTACAGTCTTTAGAGGCCTGTGCGCGTAGTTCACTGTGTTTTATAGACATGGCGCAAAGGAAAACGACTTGGTACGTCGTAGTCTATTGATGGTGAAAGGATTAGACCAATGGTAACCAGCGCAAGCACGTGGAACCACGTGATTTAAGTGAACGGCCCTTACTAGCTGTCAAAAGGCCATTTTACGGTCTTTAGAGGTCTGTAAGAATAGTTGACGGTGTTATAACGCCATGGCGCAATGGAAAACGACTTGGGAAGTCTTAGTCCATTGAGAGTGGAAGGATTAGACCATTGTTAAACAGCGCAGGCATGTGGAACCACGTGCTTTACGTGTAAGGCCTTTATTAGACATCAAAAGGCCATATTACAGTGTTTAGAGGCCTGTAAGCGTAGTTGACTGTGTTTTAAAGACATGACGCAGTGGAAAACAACTTGGGACGTCGTAGTCTATTGACAGTGAAAGGATTAGACCAATGGTAACCTGCGAAGGCACGTGGAACCACGTGATTTACGCACAAGGCTTTTATTAAGCATCAAAAGGCCATATTACAGTCTTTACAGGCCTGTGCGCGTGGTTGACTGTGTTTTAAAGACTTGGCGCAATGGAAAAAGACTTGGGACGTCGTAGTCTAATGAGAGTTGAAGGACTAGATCAATGGTAACCTGCGCAGGCACGTGGAACTACGTGATTTATGTGTAAGGCCTTTATTAGGCAGCAAAAGGCCATATTACAGCGTTTAGAGGCCTGTAAGCGTAGTTGACTGTGTTTTAAAGACATGACGCAATGGAAAACAACTTGGGACGTCGTAGTCTATAGAGAGTGGAAAGATTAGACCAATGGTAACCTGCGCAGGCACGTGAAACCATGTGATTTACGTGTAAGGCTCTTTTTAGGCATCAAAATGCCATTTTACGATCTTTAGTGGTCTGTAAGCGAAGTTGACGGTGTTATAAAGCCATGGCGCAATGGAAAACGACTTGGGAAGTCTTAGTCTATTGAGAGTGGAAGGATTAGACCATTGTTAAACAGCGCAGGCATGTGGAACCACGTGCTTTACGTGTAAGGCCTTTATTAGGCATCAAAAGGCCATATTACAGTGTTTAGAGGCCTGTAAGCGTAGTTGACTGTGTTTTAAAGACATGACGCAGTGGAAAACAACTTGGGACGTCGTAGTCCATTGACAGTGAAAGGATTAGACCAATGGTAACCTGCGCAGGCACGTGAAACCACGTGATTTACGTGTAAGGCTCTTTTTAGGCATCAAAATGCCATATTACGGCGTTTAGAGGCCTGTGCGCGTAGTTCATTGCGTTTTAAAGACATGGCGCAATGGATAACGATTTGGGACGTCGTAGTCTATAGAGAGTGGCAAGGTTAGACCAATGGTAACCTGCGCAGGCACGTGAAACCACGTGATTAACGTGTAAGGCCTTTATTAGGTGCCAAAAGGCCATATTACAGTCTTTAGAGGCCTGTGCGCGTAGTTCACTGTGTTTTAAAGACAAGGCGCAATGGAAAACGATTTGGGACGTCGTAGTCTATAGAGAGTGGCAAGGTTAGACCAATGGTAACCCGCGCAGGCACGTGAAACCACGTGATTTACGTGTAAGGCCTTTATTAGGTGTCAAAAGGCATATTACGGCCTTCAGAGGCCTGTAAGAGTAGTTGACGGTGTTATAAAGCCATGGCGCAATGGAAAACGACTTGGGAAGACTTAGTCCATTGAGAGTGGAAGGATTAGACCATTGTTAAACAGCGCAGGCATGTGGAACCACGTGCTTTACGTGTAAGGCCTTTATTAGACATCAAAAGGCCATATTACAGTGTTTAGAGGCCTGTAAGCGTAGTTGACTTTGTTTTAAAGACATGACGCAGTGGAAAACGATTTGGGACTTCGTAGTGCGTTGAGAGTGTAAGGATTAGACCAATGGTAAAATGCGCAGGCACGTGAAACCACGTGATTTACGTGTAAGGCTTTTGTTAAGTGTCAAAAGGCATATTACGGCCTTTAGAGGCCTGTAAGAGTAGTTGACGGTGTTATTAAGGCTAGGCGCAATGAAAAACGACTTGGTACGTCGTAGTCTATTGATGGTGGAAGGATTAGACCAATGGTAACCAGCGCAAGCACGTGGAACCACGTGATTTAAGTGAAAGGCCCTTACTAGCTGTCAAAAGGCCATTTTACGGTCTTTAGATGTCTGTAAGAGTAGTTGACGGTGTTATAACGCCATGGCGCAATGGAAAACGACTTGGGAAGTCTTAGTCCATTGAGAGTGGAAGGATTAAACCATTGTTAAACAGCGCAGGCATGTGGAACCACGTGCTTTACGTGTAAGGCCTTTATTAGACATCAAAAGGCCATATTACAGTGTTTAGAGGCCTGTAAGCGTAGTTGACTGTGTTTTAAAGACATGACGCAGTGGAAAACAACTTGGGACGTCGTAGTCCATTGACAGTGAAAGGATTAGACCAATGGTAACCTGCGAAGGCACGTGAAACCACGTGATTTACGTGTAAGGCCTTTATTTGGTGTCAAAAGGCCATATTACAGTCTTTAGAGGCCTGTGCGCGTAGTTCACTGTGTTTTATAGACATGGCGCAAAGGAAAACGACTTGGTACGTCGTAGTCTATTGATGGTGAAAGGATTAGACCAATGGTAACCAGCGCAAGCACGTGGAACCACGTGATTTAAGGTAAAGGCCCTTACTAGCTGTCAAAAGGCCATTTTACGTTCTTTAGAGGTCTGTGTTATAAAGCCATGGCGCAATGGAAAACGATTTGGGACGTCGTAGTCTATAGAGAGTGGCAAGGTTAGACCAATGGTAACCTGCGCAGGCACGTGAAACCACGTGATTTACGTGTAAGGCCTTTATTAGGTGTCAAAAGGCCATATTACAGTCTTTACAGGCCTGTGCGGGTAGTTGACTGTGTTTTAAAGACTTGGCGCAATGGAAAAAGACTTGGGACGTCGTAGTCTAATGAGAGTTGAAGGACTAGACCAATGGTAACCTACGCAGGCACGTGGAATTACGTGATTTATGTGTAAGGCCTTTATTAGGCAGCAAAAGGCCATATTACAGCGTTTAGAGGCCTGTAAGCGTAGTTGACTGTGTTTTAAAGACATGACGCAATGGAAAACAATTTGGGACGTCGTAGTCTATAGAGAGTGGAAAGATTAGACCAATGGTAACCTGCGCAGGCACGTGAAACCACGTGATTTACGTGTAAGGCTCTTTTTAGGCATCAAAATGCCATTTTACGGTCTTTAGAGGTCTGTAAGCGTAGTTGACGGTGTTATAAAGCCATGACGCAATGGAAAACGACTTAGGAAGTCTTAGTCCATTGAGAGTGGAAGGATTAGACCATTGTTAAACAGCGTAGGCATGTGGAACCACGTGCTTTACGTGTAAGGCCTTTATTAGGCATCAAAAGGCCACATTACAGTGTTTAGAGCCCTGTAAGCGTAGTTGACTATGTTTTAAAGACATGACGCAGTGGAAAACAACTTGGGACGTCGTAGTGCATTGACAGTGAAAGGATTAGACCAATGGTAACCTGCGCAGGCACGTGAAACCACGTGATTTACGTGTAAGGCTCTTTTTAGGCATCAAAATGCCATATTACGGCATTTAGAGGCCTGTCCGCGTAGTTTATTGTGTTTTAAAGACATGGCGCAATGGATAACGACTTGGGACGTCGTAGTCTATAGAGAGTGGCAAGGTTAGACCAATGGTAACCTGCACAGGCACGTGAAACCACGTGATTTACGTGTAAGGCTTTTATTAGGTGTCAAAAGGCATATTACGGCCTTCAGAGGTCTGTAAGAGTAGTTGACGGTGTTATTAAGCCTAGGCGCAATGGAAAACGACTTGGGAAGTCGTAGTCCATTGAGAGTGGAGGGATTAGACGAATGGTAAACAGCGCAGGCACGTGGAACCACGTGCTTTACGTGTAAGGATTTTATTAGACATCAAAAAGCCATATTACAGTGTTTAGAGGCCTGTGCGCGTAGTTGACTGTGTTTTAAAGACATGACGCAGTGGATAACGATTTGGGACGTCGTAGACTATAGAGAGTGGCAAGGTTAGACCAATGGTAACCTGCACAGGCACGTGAAACCACGTGATTTACGTGTAAGGCTTTTATTAGGTGTCAAAAGGCATATTACGGCCTTCAGAGGTCTGTAAGAGTAGTTGACGGTGTTATTAAGCCTAGGCGCAATGGAAAACGACTTGGGAAGTCGTAGTCCATTGAGAGTGGAGGGATTAGACGAATGGTAAACAGCGCAGGCACGTGGAACCACGTGCTTTACGTGTAAGGATTTTATTAGACATCAAAAAGCCATATTACAGTGTTTAGAGGCCTGTGCGCGTAGTTGACTGTGTTTTAAAGACATGACGCAGTGGAAAACGATTTGGGACGTCGTAGTGCGTTGAGAGTGTAAGGATTAGACCAATGGTAACATGCGCAGGCACGTGAAGCCACGTGATTTACGTGTAAGGCTTTTATTAAGTGTCAAAAGGCATATTACTGCCTTCAGAGGCCTGTAAGAGTAGTTGACGGTGTTATTAAGTCTAGGCGCAATGGAAAACGACTTGGGAAGTCGTAGTCCATTGAGAGTGGAGGGATTAGACGAATGGTAAACAGCGCAGGCACGTGGAACCACGTGCTTTACGTGTAAGGATTTTATTAGACATCAAAAAGCCATATTACAGTGTTTAGAGGCCTGTGCGCGTAGTTGACTGTGTTTTAAAGACATGACGCAGTGGAAAACAATTTGGGACTTCGTAGTGCGTTGAAAGTGTAAGGATTAGACCAATGGTAACATGCGCAGGCACGTGAAACCACGTGATTTACGTGTAAGGCTTTTATTAAGTGTCAAAAGGCATATTACTGCCTTCAGAGGCCTGTAAGAGTAGTTGACGGTGTTATTAAGCCTAGGCGCAATGGAAAACGACTTGGGAAGTCGTAGTCCATTGAGAGTGGAGGGATTAGACGAATGGTAAACAGCGCAGGCACGTGGAACCACGTGCTTTAAGTGAAAGGCCCTTACTAGCTGTCAAAAGACCATTTTACGGTCTTTAGAGGTCTGTAAGCGTAGTTGACGGTGTTATAAAGCCATGACGCAATGGAAAACGACTTAGGAAGTCTTAGTCCATTGAGAGTGGAAGGATTAGACCATTGTTAAACAGCGTAGGCATGTGGAACCACGTGCTTTACGTGTAAGGCCTTTATTAGGCATCAAAAGGCCACATTACAGTGTTTAGAGCCCTGTAAGCGTAGTTGACTATGTTTTAAAGACATGACGCAGTGGAAAACAACTTGGGACGTCGTAGTGCATTGACAGTGAAAGGATTAGACCAATGGTAACCTGCGCAGGCACGTGAAACCACGTGATTTACGTGTAAGGCTCTTTTTAGGCATCAAAATGCCATATTACGGCATTTAGAGGCCTGTGCGCGTAGTTTATTGTGTTTTAAAGACATGGCGCAATGGATAACGACTTGGGACGTCGTAGTCTATAGAGAGTGGCAAGGTTAGACCAATGGTAACCTGCACAGGCACGTGAAACCACGTGATTTACGTGTAAGGCTTTTATTAGGTGTCAAAAGGCATATTACGGCCTTCAGAGGTCTGTAAGAGTAGTTGACGGTGTTATTAAGCCTAGGCGCAATGGAAAACGACTTGGGAAGTCGTAGTCCATTGAGAGTGGAGGGATTAGACGAATGGTAAACAGCGCAGGCACGTGGAACCACGTGCTTTACGTGTAAGGATTTTATTAGACATCAAAAAGCCATATTACAGTGTTTAGAGGCCTGTGCGCGTAGTTGACTGTGTTTTAAAGACATGACGCAGTGGATAACGATTTGGGACGTCGTAGTCTATAGAGAGTGGCAAGGTTAGACCAATGGTAACCTGCACAGGCACGTGAAACCACGTGATTTACGTGTAAGGCTTTTATTAGGTGTCAAAAGGCATATTACGGCCTTCAGAGGTCTGTAAGAGTAGTTGACGGTGTTATTAAGCCTAGGCGCAATGGAAAACGACTTGGGAAGTCGTAGTCCATTGAGAGTGGAGGGATTAGACGAATGGTAAACAGCGCAGGCATGTGGAACCACGTGCTTTACGTGTAAGGCCTTTATTAGGCATCAAAAGGCCACATTACAGTGTTTAGAGCCCTGTAAGCGTAGTTGACTATGTTTTAAAGACATGACGCAGTGGAAAACAACTTGGGACGTCGTAGTGCATTGACAGTGAAAGGATTAGACCAATGGTAACCTGCGCAGGCACGTGAAACCACGTGATTTACGTGTAAGGCTCTTTTTAGGCATCAAAATGCCATATTACGGCATTTAGAGGCCTGTGCGCGTAGTTTATTGTGTTTTAAAGACATGGCGCAATGGATAACGACTTGGGACGTCGTAGTCTATAGAGAGTGGCAAGGTTAGACCAATGGTAACCTGCACAGGCACGTGAAACCACGTGATTTACGTGTAAGGCTTTTATTAGGTGTCAAAAGGCATATTACGGCCTTCAGAGGTCTGTAAGAGTAGTTGACGGTGTTATTAAGCCTAGGCGCAATGGAAAACGACTTGGGAAGTCGTAGTCCATTGAGAGTGGAGGGATTAGACGAATGGTAAACAGCGCAGGCACGTGGAACCACGTGCTTTACGTGTAAGGATTTTATTAGACATCAAAAAGCCATATTACAGTGTTTAGAGGCCTGTGCGCGTAGTTGACTGTGTTTTAAAGACATGACGCAGTGGATAACGATTTGGGACGTCGTAGTCTATAGAGAGTGGCAAGGTTAGACCAATGGTAACCTGCACAGGCACGTGAAACCACGTGATTTACGTGTAAGGCTTTTATTAGGTGTCAAAAGGCATATTACGGCCTTCAGAGGTCTGTAAGAGTAGTTGACGGTGTTATTAAGCCTAGGCGCAATGGAAAACGACTTGGGAAGTCGTAGTCCATTGAGAGTGGAGGGATTAGACGAATGGTAAACAGCGCAGGCACGTGGAACCACGTGCTTTACGTGTAAGGATTTTATTAGACATCAAAAAGCCATATTACAGTGTTTAGAGGCCTGTGCGCGTAGTTGACTGTGTTTTAAAGACATGACGCAGTGGAAAACGATTTGGGACGTCGTAGTGCGTTGAGAGTGTAAGGATTAGACCAATGGTAACATGCGCAGGCACGTGAAGCCACGTGATTTACGTGTAAGGCTTTTATTAAGTGTCAAAAGGCATATTACTGCCTTCAGAGGCCTGTAAGAGTAGTTGACGGTGTTATTAAGCCTAGGCGCAATGGAAAACGACTTGGGAAGTCGTAGTCCATTGAGAGTGGAGGGATTAGACGAATGGTAAACAGCGCAGGCACGTGGAACCACGTGCTTTACGTGTAAGGATTTTATTAGACATCAAAAAGCCATATTACAGTGTTTAGAGGCCTGTGCGCGTAGTTGACTGTGTTTTAAAGACATGACGCAGTGGAAAACAATTTGGGACTTCGTAGTGCGTTGAAAGTGTAAGGATTAGACCAATGGTAACATGCGCAGGCACGTGAAACCACGTGATTTACGTGTAAGGCTTTTATTAAGTGTCAAAAGGCATATTACTGCCTTCAGAGGCCTGTAAGAGTAGTTGACGGTGTTATTAAGCCTAGGCGCAATGGAAAACGACTTGGGAAGTCGTAGTCCATTGAGAGTGGAGGGATTAGACGAATGGTAAACAGCGCAGGCACGTGGAACCACGTGCTTTAAGTGAAAGGCCCTTACTAGCTGTCAAAAGACCATTTTACGGTCTTTAGAGGTCTGTAAGCGTAGTTGACGGTGTTATAAAACCATGGCGCAATGGAGAACGACTTGGGAAGTCTTAGTCCATTGAGAGTGGAAAGATTAGACCATTGTTAAACAGCGCAGGCATGTGGAACCACGTGCTTTACGTGTAAGGCCTTTATTAGGCATCAAAAGGCCATATTACAGTGTTTAGAGGCCTGTAAGCGTAGTTGACTGTGTTTTAAAGACATGACGCAGTGGAAAACAACTTGGGACGTCGTAGTCCATTGACAGTGAAAGGATTAGACCAATGGTAACCTGCGAAGGCACGTGGAACCACGTGAAGGCTTTTATTAAGCATCAAAAGGCCATATTACAGTCTTTACAGGCCTGTGCGCGTAGTTGACTGTGTTTTAAAGACTTGGCGCAATGGAAAAACACTTGGTACGTCGTAGTCCATTGAGAGTGGAGGGATTAGACCAATGATAAACAGCGCAGGCACGTGGAACCACGTGCTTTACGTGTAAGGCCTTTATTAGGCATCAAAAAGCCATATTACAGTGTTTAGAGGCCTGTGCGCGTAGTTGACTGTGTTTTAAAGACATGACGCAGTGGAAAACGATTTGGGACTTCGTAGTGCATTGAGAGTGTAAGGATTAGACCAATGGTAACTTGCGCAGGCGCGTGAAACAACCTGTGTTTTAAAGACTTGGCGCAATGGAAAAAGACTTGGGACGTCGTAGTCTAATGAGAGTTGAAGGACTAGATCAATGGTAACCTGCACAGGCACGTGGAACTACGTGATTTATGTGTAAGGCTCTTTTTAGTCATCAAAATGCCATATTACGGTGTTTAGAGGCCTGTGCGCGTAGTTCACTGTATTTTAAAGACATGGCGCAATGGATAACGATTTGGGAAGTCGTAGTCTATAGAGAGTGGCAAGGTTAGACCAATGGTAACCTGCGCAGGCACGTGAGTCCACGTGATTTACGTGTAAGGCCTTTATTAGGTGTCAAAAGGCCATATTACAATCTTTACAGGCCTGTGTGGGTAGTTGACTGTGTTTTAAAGACTTAAGGCAATGGAAAAAGACTTGGGACGTCGTAGTCTAATGAGAGTTGAAGGACTAGACCAATGATAACCTACGCAGGCACGTGGAATTACGTGATTTAAGTGTAAGGCCTTTATTAGGCAGCAAAAGGCCATATTACAGCGTTTAGAGGCCTGTAAGCGTAGTTGACTGTGTTTTAAAGACATGACGCAATGGAAAACAATTTGGGACGTCGTAGTCTATAGAGAGTGGAAAGATTAGACCAATGGTAACCTGCACAGGCACGTGAAACCACGTGATTTACGTGTAAAGCTCTTTTTAGGCATCAAAATGCTATTTTACGGTCTTTAGAGGTCTGTAAGCGTAGTTGACGGTGTTATAAAGCCATGGCGCAATGGAAAACGACTTGGGAAGTCTTAGTCCATTGAGAGTGGAAGGATTAGACCATTGTTAAACAGCGCACGCATGTGGAACCACGTGCTTTACGTGTAAGGCCTTTATTAGGCATCAAAAGGCCATATTACAGTGTTTAGAGGCCTGTAAGCGTAGTTGACTGTGTTTTAAAGCCATGGCGCAATGGAAAACGACTTGGGAAGTCTTAGTCCATTGAGAGTGGAAAGATTATAACAATGGTAACCTGCGCAGGCACGTGAAACCACGTGACTTACGTGTAAGGCTTTTATTAAGTGTCAAAAGGCATATTACTGCCTTCAGAGGCCTGTAAGAGTAGTTGACGGTGTTATTAAGCCTAGGCGCAATGGAAAACGACTTGGGAAGTCGTAGTCCATTGAGAGTGGAGGGATTAGACGAATGGTAAACAGCGCAGGCACGTGGAACCACGTGCTTTACGTGTAAGGATTTTATTAGACATCAAAAAGCCATATTACAGTGTTTAGAGGCCTGTGCGCGTACTTGACTGTGTTTTAAAGACATGACGCAGTGGAAAACAATTTGGGACTTCGTAGTGCGTTGAGAGTGTAAGGATTAGACCAATGGTAACATGCGCAGGCACGTGAAACCACGTGATTTGCGTGTAAGGCTTTTATTAAGTGTCAAAAGGCATATTACTGCCATCAGAGGCCTGTAAGAGTAGTTGACGGTGTTATTAAGCCTAGGCGCAATGGAAAACGATTTGGTACGTCGTAGTCTATTGATGGTGGAAGGATTAGACCAATGGTAACCAGCGCAAGCACGTGGAACCACGTGATTTAAGTGAAAGGCCCTTACTAGCTGTCAAAAGGCCATTTTACTGTCTTTAGAGGTCTGTAAGAGTAGTTGACGGTGTTATAACGCCATGGCGCAATGGAAAACGACTTGGGAAGTCTTAGTCCATTGAGAGTGGAAGGATTAGACCATTGTTAAACAGCGCAGGCATGTGGAACCACGTGCTTTACGTGTAAGGCCTTTATTAGACATCAAAAGGCCATATTACAGTGTTTAGAGGCCTGTAAGCGTAGTTGACTGTGTTTAAAAGACATGACGCAGTGGAAAACAACTTGGGACGTCGTAGTCCATTGACAGTGAAAGGATTAGACCAATGGTAACCTGCGAAGGCGCGTGGAACCACGTGATTTATGCACAAGGCTTTTATTAAGCATCAAAAGGCCATATTACAGTGCTTAGATGCCTGTAAGCGTAGTTGACTGTGTTTTAAAGACATGACGCAGTGGAAAAGAACTTGGGACGTCGTAGTCCATTGACAGTGAAAGGATTAGACCAATGGTAACCTGCACAGGCACGTGAAATCACGTGATTTACGTGTAAGGCCTTTATTTGGTGTCAAAAGGCCATATTACAGTCTTTAGAGGCCTGTGCGCGTAGTTCACTGTGTTTTATAGACATGGCACAATGGAAAACGACTTGGTACGTCGTAGTCTATTGATGGTGGAAGGGTTAGACCAATGGTAACCAGCGCAAGCACGTGGAACCACGTGATTTAAGTTAAAGGCCCTTACTAGCTGTCAAAAGGCCATTTTACGGTCTTTAGAGGTCTGTAAGCGTAGTTGACGGTGTTATAAAGCCATGGCGCAATGGAAAACGACTTGGGAAGTCTTAGTCCATTGAGAGTGGAAAGATTAGACCAATGGTAACCTGCGCAGGCACGTGAAACCACGTGATTTACGTGTAAGGCTCTTATTAGGCATCAAAATGCCATATTACGGCGTTTAGAGGCCTGTGCGCGTAGTTCATTGCGTTTTAAAGACATGGCGCAATGGATAACGATTTGGGACGTCGTAGTCTATAGAGAGTGGCAAGGTTAGACCAATGGTAACCTGCGCAGGCACGTGAAACCACGTGATTAACGTGTAAGGCCTTTATTAGGTGCCAAAAGGCCATATTACAGTCTTTAGAGGCCTGTGCGCGTAGTTCACTGTGTTTTAAAGACAAGGCGCAATGGAAAACGATTTGGGACGTCGTAGTCTATAGAGAGTGGCAAGGTTAGACCAATGGTAACCCGCGCAGGCACGTGAAACCACGTGATTTACGTGTAAGGCCTTTATTAGGTGTCAAAAGGCATATTACGGCCTTCAGAGGCCTGTAAGAGTAGTTGACGGTGTTATAAAGCCATGGCGCAATGGAAAACGACTTGGGAAGACTTAGTCCATTGAGAGTGGAAGGATTAGACCATTGTTAAACAGCGCAGGCATGTGGAACCACGTGCTTTACGTGTAAGGCCTTTATTAGACATCAAAAGGCCATATTACAGTGTTTAGAGGCCTGTAAGCGTAGTTGACTTTGTTTTAAAGACATGACGCAGTGGAAAACGATTTGGGACTTCGTAGTGCGTTGAGAGTGTAAGGATTAGACCAATGGTAAAATGCGCAGGCACGTGAAACCACGTGATTTACGTGTAAGGCTTTTGTTAAGTGTCAAAAGGCATATTACGGCCTTCAGAGGCCTGTAAGAGTAGTTGACGGTGTTATTAAGGCTAGGCGCAATGGAAAACGACTTGGTACGTCGTAGTCTATTGATGGTGGAAGGATTAGACCAATGGTAACCAGCGCAAGCACGTGGAACCACGTGATTTAAGTTAAAGGCCCTTACTAGCTGTCAAAAGGCCATTTTACGGTCTTTAGAGGTCTGTAAGCGTAGTTGACGGTGTTATAAGCCCATGGCGCAATGGAAAACGACTTGGGAAGTCTTAGTCCATTGAGAGTGGAAGGATTAGACCATTGTTAAACAGCGCAGGCACGTGAAACCACGTGCTTTACGTGTAAGGCCTTTATTAGACATCAAAAGGCCATATTACAGTGTTTAGAGGCCTGTAAGCGTAGTTGACTGTGTTTTAAAGACATGACGCAGTGGAAAACAACTTGGGACGTCGTAGTCCATTGACAGTGAAAGGATTAGACCAATGGTAACCTGCGAAGGCACGTGAAACCACGAGATTTACGTGTAAGGCCTTTATTAGGTGTCAAAAGGCCATATTACAGTCTTTAGAGGCCTGTGCGGGTAGTTGACTGTGTTTTAAAGACTTGGCGCAATGGAAAAAGACTTGGGACGTCGTAGTCTAATGAGAGTTGAAGGACTAGACCAATGGTAACCTACGCAGGCACGTGGAATTACGTGATTTATGTGTAAGGCCTTTATTAGGCAGCAAAAGGCCATATTACAGCGTTTAGAGGCCTGTAAGCGTAGTTGACTGTGTTTTAAAGACATGACGCAATGGAAAACAATTTGGGACGTCGTAGTCTATAGAGAGTGGAAAGATTAGACCAATGGTAACCTGCGCAGGCACGTGAAACCACGTGATTTACGTGTAAGGCTCTTTTTAGGCATCAAAATGCCATTTTACGGTCTTTAGAGGTCTGTAAGCGTAGTTGACGGTGTTATAAAGCCACGGCGCAATGGAAAACGACTTAGGAAGTCTTAGTCCATTGAGAGTGGAAGGATTAGACCATTGTTAAACAGCGTAGGCATGTGGAACCACGTGCTTTACGTGTAAGGCCTTTATTAGGCATCAAAAGGCCACATTACAGTGTTTAGAGCCCTGTAAGCGTAGTTGACTATGTTTTAAAGACATGACGCAGTGGAAAACAACTTGGGACGTCGTAGTGCATTGACAGTGAAAGGATTAGACCAATGGTAACCTGCGCAGGCACGTGAAACCACGTGATTTACGTGTAAGGCTCTTTTTAGGCATCAAAATGCCATATTACGGCATTTAGAGGCCTGTGCGCGTAGTTTATTGTGTTTTAAAGACATGGCGCAATGGATAACGATTTGGGACGTCGTAGTCTATAGAGAGTGGCAAGGTTAGACCAATGGTAACCTGCACAGGCACGTGAAACAACGTGATTTACGTGTAAGGCCTTTATTAGGTGTCAAAAGGCCATATTACAGTCTTTAGAGGCCTGTGCGCGTAGTTCACTGTGTTTTAAAGACATGGCGCAATGGAAAACGATTTGGGACGACGTAGTCTATAGAGAGTGGCAAGGTTAGACCAATGGTAACCTGCACAGGCACGTGAAACCACGTGATTTACGTGTAAGGCTTTTATTAGGTGTCAAAAGGCATATTACGGCCTTCAGAGGTCTGTAAGAGTAGTTGACGGTGTTATTAAGCCTAGGCGCAATGGAAAACGACTTGGGAAGTCGTAGTCCATTGAGAGTGGAGGGATTAGACGAATGGTAAACAGCGCAGGCACGTGGAACCACGTGCTTTACGTGTAAGGATTTATTAGACATCAAAAAGCCATATTACAGTGTTTAGAGGCCTGTGCGCGTAGTTGACTGTGTTTTAAAGACATGACGCAGTGGAAAACGATTTGGGACGTCGTAGTGCGTTGAGAGTGTAAGGATTAGACCAATGGTAACATGCGCAGGCACGTGAAACCACGTGATTTACGTGTAAGGCTTTTATTAAGTGTCAAAAGGCATATTACTGCCTTCAGAGGCCTGTAAGAGTAGTTGACGGTGTTATTAAGCCTAGGCGCAATGGAAAACGACTTGGGAAGTCGTAGTCCATTGAGAGTGGAGGGATTAGACGAATGGTAAACAGCGCAGGCACGTGGAACCACGTGCTTTACGTGTAAGGATTTTATTAGACATCAAAAAGCCATATTACAGTGTTTAGAGGCCTGTGCGCGTAGTTGACTGTGTTTTAAAGACATGACGCAGTGGAAAACAATTTGGGACTTCGTAGTGCGTTGAGAGTTTAAGGATTAGACCAATGGTAACATGCGCAGGCACGTGAAACCACGTGATTTACGTGTAAGGCTTTTATTAAGTGTCAAAAGGCATATTACTGCCTTCAGAGGCCTGTAAGAGTAGTTGACGGTGTTATTAAGCCTAGGCGCAATGGAAAACGACTTGGAAAGTCGTAGTCCATTGAGAGTGGAGGGATTAGACGAATGGTAAACAGCGCAGGCACGTGGAACCACGTGCTTTAAGTGAAAGGCCCTTACTAGCTGTCAAAAGGCCATATTACAGTCTTTAGAGGCCTGTGCGGGTAGTTGACTGTGTTTTAAAGACTTGGCGCAATGGAAAAAGACTTGGGACGTCGTAGTCTAATGAGAGTTGAAGGACTAGACCAATGGTAACCTACGCAGGCACGTGGAATTACGTGATTTATGTGTAAGGCCTTTATTAGGCAGCAAAAGGCCATATTACAGCGTTTAGAGGCCTGTAAGCGTAGTTGACTGTGTTTTAAAGACATGACGCAATGGAAAACAATTTGGGACGTCGTAGTCTATAGAGAGTGGAAAGATTAGACCAATGGTAACCTGCGCAGGCACGTGAAACCACGTGATTTACGTGTAAGGCTCTTTTTAGGCATCAAAATGCCATTTTACGGTCTTTAGAGGTCTGTAAGCGTAGTTGACGGTGTTATAAAGCCACGGCGCAATGGAAAACGACTTAGGAAGTCTTAGTCCATTGAGAGTGGAAGGATTAGACCATTGTTAAACAGCGTAGGCATGTGGAACCACGTGCTTTACGTGTAAGGCCTTTATTAGGCATCAAAAGGCCACATTACAGTGTTTAGAGCCCTGTAAGCGTAGTTGACTATGTTTTAAAGACATGACGCAGTGGAAAACAACTTGGGACGTCGTAGTGCATTGACAGTGAAAGGATTAGACCAATGGTAACCTGCGCAGGCACGTGAAACCACGTGATTTACGTGTAAGGCTCTTTTTAGGCATCAAAATGCCATATTACGGCATTTAGAGGCCTGTGCGCGTAGTTTATTGTGTTTTAAAGACATGGCGCAATGGATAACGATTTGGGACGTCGTAGTCTATAGAGAGTGGCAAGGTTAGACCAATGGTAACCTGCACAGGCACGTGAAACAACGTGATTTACGTGTAAGGCCTTTATTAGGTGTCAAAAGGCCATATTACAGTCTTTAGAGGCCTGTGCGCGTAGTTCACTGTGTTTTAAAGACATGGCGCAATGGAAAACGATTTGGGACGACGTAGTCTATAGAGAGTGGCAAGGTTAGACCAATGGTAACCTGCACAGGCACGTGAAACCACGTGATTTACGTGTAAGGCTTTTATTAGGTGTCAAAAGGCATATTACGGCCTTCAGAGGTCTGTAAGAGTAGTTGACGGTGTTATTAAGCCTAGGCGCAATGGAAAACGACTTGGGAAGTCGTAGTCCATTGAGAGTGGAGGGATTAGACGAATGGTAAACAGCGCAGGCACGTGGAACCACGTGCTTTACGTGTAAGGATTTATTAGACATCAAAAAGCCATATTACAGTGTTTAGAGGCCTGTGCGCGTAGTTGACTGTGTTTTAAAGACATGACGCAGTGGAAAACAATTTGGGACTTCGTAGTGCGTTGAGAGTTTAAGGATTAGACCAATGGTAACATGCGCAGGCACGTGAAACCACGTGATTTACGTGTAAGGCTTTTATTAAGTGTCAAAAGGCATATTACTGCCTTCAGAGGCCTGTAAGAGTAGTTGACGGTGTTATTAAGCCTAGGCGCAATGGAAAACGACTTGGAAATTCGTAGTCCATTGAGAGTGGAGGGATTAGACGAATGGTAAACAGCGCAGGCACGTGGAACCACGTGCTTTAAGTGAAAGGCCCTTACTAGCTGTCAAAAGGCCATTTTACGGTCTTTAGAGGTCTGTAAGCGTAGTTGACGGTGTTATAAAGCCATGGCGCAATGGAGAACGACTTGGGAAGTCTTAGTCCATTGAGAGTGGAAAGATTAGACCATTGTTAAACAGCGCAGGCATGTGGAACCACGTGCTTTACGTGTAAGGCCTTTATTAGGCATCAAAAGGCCATATTACAGTGTTTAGAGGCCTGTAAGCGTAGTTGACTGTGTTTTAAAGACATGAAGCAGTGGAAAACGATTTGGGACGTCGTAGTCCATTGACAGTGAAAGGATTACACCAATGGTAACCTGCGAAGGCACGTGGAACCACGTGAAGGCTTTTATTAAGCATCAAAAGGCCATATTACAGTCTTTACAGGCCTGTGCGCGTAGTTGACTGTGTTTTAAAGACTTGGCGCAATGGAAAAAGACTTGGTACGTCGTAGTCTAATGAGAGTTGAAGGACTAGACCAATGATAACCTGCGCAGGCACGTGGAACTACGTGATTTATGTGTAAGGCCTTTATTAGGCAGCAAAAGGCCATATTACAGCGTTTAGAGGCCTGTAAGCGTAGTTGACTGTGTTTTAAAGACATGACGCAATAGAAAACAACTTAGGACGTCGTAGTCTATAGAGAGTGGAAAGATTAGACCAATGGTAACCTGCGCAGGAACGTGAAACCACGTGATTTACGTGTAAGGCCTTTATTAGGTGTCAAAAGGCATATTACGGCCTTCAGAGGCCTGTAAGAGTAGTTGACGGTGTTATTAAGCCTAGGCGCAATGGAAAACGACTTGGGAAGTCGTAGTCTATTGAGAGTGGAGGGATTAGACCAATGATAAACAGCGCAGGCACGTGGAACCACGTGCTTTACGTGTAAGGTCTTTATTAGGCATCAAAAAGCCATATTACAGTGTTTAGAGGCCTGTGCGCGTAGTTGACTGTGTTTTAAAGACATGACGCAGTGGAAAACGATTTGGGACTTCGTAGTGCATTGAGAGTGTAAGGATTAGACCAATGGTAACTTGCGCAGGCGCGTGAAACAACCTGTGCTTTAAGGACTTGGCGCAATGGAAAAAGACTTGGGACGTCGTAGTCTAATGAGAGTTGAAGGACTAGATCAATGGTAACCTGCACAGGCACGTGGAACTACGTGATTTATGTGTAAGGCATTTATTAGGCAGCAAAAGGCTATATTACAGCGTTTAGAGGCCTGTAAGCGTAGTTGACTTTGTTTTAAAGACATGACGCAATGGAAAACAACTTGGGACGTCGTAGTCTATAGAGAGTGGAAAGATTAGACCATTGTTAAACAGCGCAGGCACGTGAAACCACGTGATTTACGTGTAAGGCTCTTTTTAGTCATCAAAATGCCATATTACGGCGTTTAGAGGCCTGTGCGCGTAGTTCACTGTATTTTAAAGACATGGCGCAATGGATAACGATTTGGGAAGTCGTAGTCTATAGAGAGTGGCAAGGTTAGACAAATGGTAACCTGCGCAGGCACGTGAGTCCACGTGATTTACGTGTAAGGCCTTTATTAGGTGTCAAAAGGCCATATTACAATCTTTACAGGCCTGTGTGGGTAGTTGACTGTGTTTTAAAGACTTGGCGCAATGGAAAAAGACTTGGGACGTCGTAGTCTAATGAGAGTTGAAGGACTAGACCAATGATAACCTACGCAGGCACGTGGAATTACGTGATTCAAGTGTAAGGCCTTTATTAGGCAGCAAAAGGCCATATTACAGCGTTTAGAGGCCTGTAAGCGTAGTTGACTGTGTTTTAAAGACATGACGCAATGGAAAACAATTTGGGACGTCGTAGTCTATAGAGAGTGGAAAGATTGGACCAATGGTAACATGCGCAGGCACGTGAAACCTCGTGATTTACGTGTAAGGCTCTTTTTAGGCATCAAAATGCCATTTTACGGTCTTTAGAGGTCTGTAAGCGTAGTTGACGGTGTTATAAAGCCATGGAGCAATGGAAAACGACTTGGGAAGTCTTAGTCCATTGAGAGTGGAAGGATTAGACCATTGTTAAACAGCGCAGGCATGTGGAACCACTGCTTTACGTGTAAGGCCTTTATTAGGCATCAAAAGGCCATATTACAGTGCTTAGATGCCTGTAAGCGTAGTTGACTGTGTTTTAAAGACATGACGCAGTGGAAAACAACTTGGGACGTCGTAATCCATTGACAGTGAAAGGATTAGACCAATGGTAACCTGCGAAGGCACGTGGAATTACGTGATTTATGTGTAAGGCCTTTATTAGGCATCAAAAGGCCATATTACAGTGCTTAGATGCCTGTAAGCGTAGTTGACTGTGTTTTAAAGACATGACGCAGTGGAAAACAACTTGGGACGTCGTAATCCATTGACAATGAAAGGATTAGACCAATGGTAACCTGCGAAGGCACGTGGAATTACGTGATTTATGTGTAAGGCCTTTATTAGGCAGCAAAAGGCCATATTACAGCGTTTAGAGGCCTGTAAGCGTAGTTGACAGTGTTTTAAAGACATGACGCAATGGAAAACAATTTGGGACGTCGTAGTCTATAGAGAGTGGAAAGATTAGACCAATGGTAACCTGCACAGGCACGTGAAACCACGTGATTTACGTGTAAGGCCTTTATTAGGTGTCAAAAGGCCATATTACAGTCTTTAGAGGCCTGTGCGGGTAGTTGACTGTGTTTTAAAGACTTGGCGCAATGGAAAAAGACTTGGGACGTCGTAGTCTAATGAGAGTTGAAGGACTAGACCAATGGTAACCTACGCAGGCACGTGGAATTACGTGATTTATGTGTAAGTCCTTTATTAGGCAGCAAAAGGCCATATTACAGCGTTTAGAGGCCTGTAAGCGTAGTTGACTGTGTTTTAAAGACATGACGCAATGGAAAACAATTTGGGACGTCGTAGTCTATAGAGAGTGGAAAGATTAGACCAATGGTAACCTGCGCAGGCACGTGAAACCACGTGATTTACGTGTAAGGCTCTTTTTAGGCATCAAAATGCCATTTTACGGTCTTTAGAGGTCTGTAAGCGTAGTTGACGGTGTTATAAAACCACGGCGCAATGGAAAACGACTTAGGAAGTCTTAGTCCATTGAGAGTGGAAGGATTAGACCATTGTTAAACAGCGTAGGCATGTGGAACCACGTGCTTTACGTGTAAGGCCTTTATTAGGCATCAAAAGGCCACATTACAGTGTTTAGAGCCCTGTAAGCGTAGTTGACTATGTTTTAAAGACATGACGCAGTGGAAAACAACTTGGGACGTCGTAGTGCATTGACAGTGAAATGATTAGACCAATGGTAACCTGCGCAGGCACGTGAAACCACGTGATTTACGTGTAAGGCTCTTTTTAGGCATCAAAATGCCATATTACGGCATTTAGAGGCCTGTGCGCGTAGTTTATTGTGTTTTAAAGACATGGCGCAATGGATAACGATTTGGGACGTCGTAGTCTATAGAGAGTGGCAAGGTTACACCAATGGTAACCTGCACAGGCACGTGAAACAACGTGATTTACGTGTAAGGCCTTTATTAGGTGTCAAAAGGCCATATTACAGTCTTTAGAGGCCTGTGCGCGTAGTTCACTGTGTTTTAAAGACATGGCGCAATGGAAAACGATTTGGGACGACGTAGTCTATAGAGAGTGGCAAGGTTAGACCAATGGTAACCTGCACAGGCACGTGAAACCACGTGATTTACGTGTAAGGCTTTTATTAGGTGTCAAAAGGCATATTACGGCCTTCAGAGGTCTGTAAGAGTAGTTGACGGTGTTATTAAGCCTAGGCGCAATGGAAAACGACTTGGGAAGTCGTAGTCCATTGAGAGTGGAGGGATTAGACGAATGGTAAACAGCGCAGGCACGTGGAACCACGTGCTTTACGTGTAAGGATTTATTAGACATCAAAAAGCCATATTACAGTGTTTAGAGGCCTGTGCGCGTAGTTGACTGTGTTTTAAAGACATGACGCAGTGGAAAACGATTTGGGACGTCGTAGTGCGTTGAGAGTGTAAGGATTAGACCAATGGTAACATGCGCAGGCACGTGAAACCACGTGATTTACGTGTAAGGCTTTTATTAAGTGTCAAAAGGCATATTACTGCCTTCAGAGGCCTGTAAGAGTAGTTGACGGTGTTATTAAGCCTAGGCACAATGGAAAACGACTTGGGAAGTCGTAGTCCATTGAGAGTGGAGGGATTAGACGAATGGTAAACAGCGCAGGCACGTGGAACCACGTGCTTTACGTGTAAGGATTTTATTAGACATCAAAAAGCCATATTACAGTGTTTAGAGGCCTGTGCGCGTAGTTGACTGTGTTTTAAAGACATGACGCAGTGGAAAACAATTTGGGACTTCGTAGTGCGTTGAGAGTGTAAGGATTAGACCAATGGTAACATGCGCAGGCACGTGAAACCACGTGATTTACGTGTAAGGCTTTTATTAAGTGTCAAAAGGCATATTACTGCCTTCAGAGGCCTGTAAGAGTAGTTGACGGTGTTATTAAGCCTAGGCGCAATGGAAAACGACTTGGAAAGTCGTAGTCCATTGAGAGTGGAGGGATTAGACGAATGGTAAACAGCGCAGGCACGTGGAACCACGTGCTTTAAGTGAAAGGCCCTTACTAGCTGTCAAAAGGCCATTTTACGGTCTTTAGAGGTCTGTAAGCGTAGTTGACGGTGTTATAAAGCCATGGCGCAATGGAGAACGACTTGGGAAGTCTTAGTCCATTGAGAGTGGAAAGATTAGACCATTGTTAAACAGCGCAGGCATGTGGAACCACGTGCTTTACGTGTAAGGCCTTTATTAGGCATCAAAAGGCCATATTACAGTGTTTAGAGGCCTGTAAGCGTAGTTGACTGTGTTTTAAAGACATGAAGCAGTGGAAAACAACTTGGGACGTCGTAGTCCATTGACAGTGAAAGGATTACACCAATGGTAACCTGCGAAGGCACGTGGAACCACGTGAAGGCTTTTATTAAGCATCAAAAGGCCATATTACAGTCTTTACAGGCCTGTGCGCGTAGTTGACTGTGTTTTAAAGACTTGGCGCAATGGAAAAAGACTTGGTACGTCGTAGTCTAATGAGAGTTGAAGGACTAGACCAATGATAACCTGCGCAGGCACGTGGAACTACGTGATTTATGTGTAAGGCCTTTATTAGGCAGCAAAAGGCCATATTACAGCGTTTAGAGGCCTGTAAGCGTAGTTGACTGTGTTTTAAAGACATGACGCAATAGAAAACAACTTAGGACGTCGTAGTCTATAGAGAGTGGAAAGATTAGACCAATGGTAACCTGCGCAGGAACGTGAAACCACGTGATTTACGTGTAAGGCCTTTATTAGGTGTCAAAAGGCATATTACGGCCTTCAGAGGCCTGTAAGAGTAGTTGACGGTGTTATTAAGCCTAGGCGCAATGGAAAACGACTTGGGAAGTCGTAGTCCATTGAGAGTGGAGGGATTAGACCAATGATAAACAGCGCAGGCACGTGGAACCACGTGCTTTACGTGTAAGGTCTTTATTAGGCATCAAAAAGCCATATTACAGTGTTTAGAGGACTGTGCGCGTAGTTGACTGTGTTTTAAAGACATGACGCAGTGGAAAACGATTTGGGACTTCGTAGTGCATTGAGAGTGTAAGGATTAGACCAATGGTAACTTGCGCAGGCGCGTGAAACAACCTGTGCTTTAAAGACTTGGCGCAATGGAAAAAGACTTGGGACGTCGTAGTCTAATGAGAGTTGAAGGACTAGATCAATGGTAACCTGCACAGGCACGTGGAACTACGTGATTTATGTGTAAGGCCTTTATTAGGCAGCAAAAGGCTATATTACAGCGTTTAGAGGCCTGTAAGCGTAGTTGACTGTGTTTTAAAGACATGACGCAATGGAAAACAACTTGGGACGTCGTAGTCTATAGAGAGTGGAAAGATTAGACCATTGTTAAACAGCGCAGGCACGTGAAACCACGTGATTTACGTGTAAGGCTCTTTTTAGTCATCAAAATGCCATATTACGGCGTTTAGAGGCCTGTGCGCGTAGTTCACTGTATTTTAAAGACATGGCGCAATGGATAACGATTTGGGAAGTCGTAGTCTATAGAGAGTGGCAAGGTTAGACAAATGGTAACCTGCGCAGGCACGTGAGTCCACGTGATTTACGTGTAAGGCCTTTATTAGGTGTCAAAAGGCCATATTACAATCTTTACAGGCCTGTGTGGGTAGTTGACTGTGTTTTAAAGACTTGGCGCAATGGAAAAAGACTTGGGACGTCGTAGTCTATAGAGAGTGGAAAGATTAGACCAATGGTAACCTGCACAGGCACGTGAAACCACGTGATTTACGTGTAAGGCCTTTATTAGGTGTCAAAAGGCCATATTACAGTCTTTAGAGGCCTGTGCGGGTAGTTGACTGTGTTTTAAAGACTTGGCGCAATGGAAAAAGACTTGGGACGTCGTAGTCTAATGAGAGTTGAAGGACTAGACCAATGGTAACCTACGCAGGCACGTGGAATTACGTGATTTATGTGTAAGTCCTTTATTAGGCAGCAAAAGGCCATATTACAGCGTTTAGAGGCCTGTAAGCGTAGTTGACTGTGTTTTAAAGACATGACGCAATGGAAAACAATTTGGGACGTCGTAGTCTATAGAGAGTGGAAAGATTAGACCAATGGTAACCTGCGCAGGCACGTGAAACCACGTGATTTACGTGTAAGGCTCTTTTTAGGCATCAAAATGCCATTTTACGGTCTTTAGAGGTCTGTAAGCGTAGTTGACGGTGTTATAAAACCACGGCGCAATGGAAAACGACTTAGGAAGTCTTAGTCCATTGAGAGTGGAAGGATTAGACCATTGTTAAACAGCGTAGGCATGTGGAACCACGTGCTTTACGTGTAAGGCCTTTATTAGGCATCAAAAGGCCACATTACAGTGTTTAGAGCCCTGTAAGCGTAGTTGACTATGTTTTAAAGACATGACGCAGTGGAAAACAACTTGGGACGTCGTAGTGCATTGACAGTGAAATGATTAGACCAATGGTAACCTGCGCAGGCACGTGAAACCACGTGATTTACGTGTAAGGCTCTTTTTAGGCATCAAAATGCCATATTACGGCATTTAGAGGCCTGTGCGCGTAGTTTATTGTGTTTTAAAGACATGGCGCAATGGATAACGATTTGGGACGTCGTAGTCTATAGAGAGTGGCAAGGTTACACCAATGGTAACCTGCACAGGCACGTGAAACAACGTGATTTACGTGTAAGGCCTTTATTAGGTGTCAAAAGGCCATATTACAGTCTTTAGAGGCCTGTGCGCGTAGTTCACTGTGTTTTAAAGACATGGCGCAATGGAAAACGATTTGGGACGACGTAGTCTATAGAGAGTGGCAAGGTTAGACCAATGGTAACCTGCACAGGCACGTGAAACCACGTGATTTACGTGTAAGGCTTTTATTAGGTGTCAAAAGGCATATTACGGCCTTCAGAGGTCTGTAAGAGTAGTTGACGGTGTTATTAAGCCTAGGCGCAATGGAAAACGACTTGGGAAGTCGTAGTCCATTGAGAGTGGAGGGATTAGACGAATGGTAAACAGCGCAGGCACGTGGAACCACGTGCTTTACGTGTAAGGATTTATTAGACATCAAAAAGCCATATTACAGTGTTTAGAGGCCTGTGCGCGTAGTTGACTGTGTTTTAAAGACATGACGCAGTGGAAAACGATTTGGGACGTCGTAGTGCGTTGAGAGTGTAAGGATTAGACCAATGGTAACATGCGCAGGCACGTGAAACCACGTGATTTACGTGTAAGGCTTTTATTAAGTGTCAAAAGGCATATTACTGCCTTCAGAGGCCTGTAAGAGTAGTTGACGGTGTTATTAAGCCTAGGCACAATGGAAAACGACTTGGGAAGTCGTAGTCCATTGAGAGTGGAGGGATTAGACGAATGGTAAACAGCGCAGGCACGTGGAACCACGTGCTTTACGTGTAAGGATTTTATTAGACATCAAAAAGCCATATTACAGTGTTTAGAGGCCTGTGCGCGTAGTTGACTGTGTTTTAAAGACATGACGCAGTGGAAAACAATTTGGGACTTCGTAGTGCGTTGAGAGTGTAAGGATTAGACCAATGGTAACATGCGCAGGCACGTGAAACCACGTGATTTACGTGTAAGGCTTTTATTAAGTGTCAAAAGGCATATTACTGCCTTCAGAGGCCTGTAAGAGTAGTTGACGGTGTTATTAAGCCTAGGCGCAATGGAAAACGACTTGGAAAGTCGTAGTCCATTGAGAGTGGAGGGATTAGACGAATGGTAAACAGCGAAGGCACGTGGAACCACGTGCTTTAAGTGAAAGGCCCTTACTAGCTGTCAAAAGGCCATTTTACGGTCTTTAGAGGTCTGTAAGCGTAGTTGACGGTGTTATAAAGCCATGGCGCAATGGAGAACGACTTGGGAAGTCTTAGTCCATTGAGAGTGGAAAGATTAGACCATTGTTAAACAGCGCAGGCATGTGGAACCACGTGCTTTACGTGTAAGGCCTTTATTAGGCATCAAAAGGCCATATTACAGTGTTTAGAGGCCTGTAAGCGTAGTTGACTGTGTTTTAAAGACATGAAGCAGTGGAAAACAACTTGGGACGTCGTAGTCCATTGACAGTGAAAGGATTACACCAATGGTAACCTGCGAAGGCACGTGGAACCACGTGAAGGCTTTTATTAAGCATCAAAAGGCCATATTACAGTCTTTACAGGCCTGTGCGCGTAGTTGACTGTGTTTTAAAGACTTGGCGCAATGGAAAAAGACTTGGTACGTCGTAGTCTAATGAGAGTTGAAGGACTAGACCAATGATAACCTGCGCAGGCACGTGGAACTACGTGATTTATGTGTAAGGCCTTTATTAGGCAGCAAAAGGCCATATTACAGCGTTTAGAGGCCTGTAAGCGTAGTTGACTGTGTTTTAAAGACATGACGCAATAGAAAACAACTTAGGACGTCGTAGTCTATAGAGAGTGGAAAGATTAGACCAATGGTAACCTGCGCAGGAACGTGAAACCACGTGATTTACGTGTAAGGCCTTTATTAGGTGTCAAAAGGCATATTACGGCCTTCAGAGGCCTGTAAGAGTAGTTGACGGTGTTATTAAGCCTAGGCGCAATGGAAAACGACTTGGGAAGTCGTAGTCCATTGAGAGTGGAGGGATTAGACCAATGATAAACAGCGCAGGCACGTGGAACCACGTGCTTTACGTGTAAGGTCTTTATTAGGCATCAAAAAGCCATATTACAGTGTTTAGAGGCCTGTGCGCGTAGTTGACTGTGTTTTAAAGACATGACGCAGTGGAAAACGATTTGGGACTTCGTAGTGCATTGAGAGTGTAAGGATTAGACCAATGGTAACTTGCGCAGGCGCGTGAAACAACCTGTGCTTTAAAGACTTGGCGCAATGGAAAAAGACTTGGGACGTCGTAGTCTAATGAGAGTTGAAGGACTAGATCAATGGTAACCTGCACAGGCACGTGGAACTACGTGATTTATGTGTAAGGCCTTTATTAGGCAGCAAAAGGCTATATTACAGCGTTTAGAGGCCTGTAAGCGTAGTTGACTGTGTTTTAAAGACATGACGCAATGGAAAACAACTTGGGACGTCGTAGTCTATAGAGAGTGGAAAGATTAGACCATTGTTAAACAGCGCAGGCACGTGAAACCACGTGATTTACGTGTAAGGCTCTTTTTAGTCATCAAAATGCCATATTACGGCGTTTAGAGGCCTGTGCGCGTAGTTCACTGTATTTTAAAGACATGGCGCAATGGATAACGATTTGGGAAGTCGTAGTCTATAGAGAGTGGCAAGGTTAGACAAATGGTAACCTGCGCAGGCACGTGAGTCCACGTGATTTACGTGTAAGGCCTTTATTAGGTGTCAAAAGGCCATATTACAATCTTTACAGGCCTGTGTGGGTAGTTGACTGTGTTTTAAAGACTTGGCGCAATGGAAAAAGACTTGGGACGTCGTAGTCTAATGAGAGTTGAAGGACTAGACCAATGATAACCTACGCAGGCACGTGGAATTACGTGATTTAAGTGTAAGGCCTTTATTAGGCAGCAAAAGGCCATATTACAGCGTTTAGAGGCCTGTAAGCGTAGTTGACTGTGTTTTAAAGACATGACGCAATGGAAAACAATTAGGGACGTCGTAGTCTATAGAGAGTGGAAAGATTGGACCAATGCTAACATGCGCAGGCACGTGAAACCTCGTGATTTACGTGTAAGGCTCTTTTTAGGCATCAAAATGCCATTTTACGGTCTTTAGAGGTCTGTAAGCGTAGTTGACGGTGTTATAAAGCCATGGAGCAGTGGAAAACAACTTGGGACGTCGTAATCCATTGAGAGTGGAAGGATTAGACCATTGTTAAACAGCGCAGGCATGTGGAACCACGTGCTTTACGTGTAAGGCCTTTATTAGGCATCAAAAGGCCATATTACAGTGCTTAGATGCCTGTAAGCGTAGTTGACTGTGTTTTAAAGACATGACGCAGTGGAAAACAACTTGGGACGTCGTAATCCATTGACAGTGAAAGGATTAGACCAATGGTAACCTGCGAAGGCACGTGGAATTACGTGATTTATGTGTAAGGCCTTTATTAGGCATCAAAAGGCCATATTACAGTGCTTAGATGCCTGTAAGCGTAGTTGACTGTGTTTTAAAGACATGACGCAGTGGAAAACAACTTGGGACGTCGTAATCCATTGACAGTGAAAGGATTAGACCAATGGTAACCTGCGAAGGCACGTGGAATTACGTGATTTATGTGTAAGGCCTTTATTAGGCAGCAAAAGTCCATATTATAGCGTTTAGAGGCCTGTAAGCGTAGTTGACAGTGTTTTAAAGACATGACGCAATGGAAAACAATTTGGGACGTCGTAGTCTATAGAGAGTGGAAAGATTAGACCAATGGTAACCTGCACAGGCACGTGAAACCACGTGATTTACGTGTAAGGCTCTTTTTAGGCATCAAAATGCTATTTTACGGTCTTTAGAGGTCTGTAAGCGTAGTTGACGGTGTTATAAAGCCATGGCGCAATGGAAAACGACTTGGGAAGTCTTAGTCCATTGAGAGTGGAAGGATTAGACCATTGTTAAACAGTGCACGCATGTGGAACCACGTGCTTTACGCGTAAAGCCTTTATTAGGCATCAAAAGGCCATATTACAGTGTTTAGAGGCCTGTAAGCGTAGTTGACTGTGTTTTAAAGCCATGGCGCAATGGAAAACGACTTGGGAAGTCTTAGTCCATTGAGAGTGGAAAGATTAGACCAATGGTAACCTGCGCAGGCACGTGAAACCACGTGATTTACGTGTAAGGCTTTTATTAAGTGTCAAAAGGCATATTACTGCCTTCAGAGGCCTGTAAGAGTAGTTGACGGTGTTATTAAGCCTAGGCGCAATGGAAAACGACTTGGAAAGTCGTAGTCCATTGAGAGTGGAGGGATTAGACGAATGGTAAACAGCGCAGGCACGTGGAACCACGTGCTTTACGTGTAAGAATTTTATTAGACATCAAAAAGCCATATTACAGTGTTTAGAGGCCTGTGCGCGTAGTTGACTGTGTTTTAAAGACATGACGCAGTGGAAAACAATTTGGGACTTCGTAGTGCGTTGAGAGTGTAAGGATTAGACCAATGGTAACATGCGCAGGCACGTGAAACCACGTGATTTACGTGTAAGGCTTTTATTAAGTGTCAAAAGGCATATTACTGCCTTCAGAGGCCTGTAAGAGTAGTTGACGGTGTTATTAAGCCTAGGCGCAATGGAAAACGACTTGGGAAGTCGTAGATCATTGAGAGTGGAGGGATTAGACGAATGGTAAACAGCGCAGGCACGTGGAACCACGTGCTTTAAGTGAAAGGCCCTTACTAGCTGTCAAAAGGCCATTTTACGGTCTTTAGAGGTCTGTAAGCGTAGTTGACGGTGTTATAAAGCCATGGCGCAATGGAGAACGACTTGGGAAGTCTTAGTCCATTGAGAGTGGAAGGATTAGACCAATGGTAACCTGCGCAGGAACGTGAAACCACGTGATTTACGTGTAAGGCCTTTATTAGGTGTCAAAAGGCATATTACGGCCTTCAGAGGCCTGTAAGAGTAGTTGACGGTGTTATTAAGCCTAGGCGCAATGGAAAACGACTTGGGAAGTCGTAGTCCATTGAGAGTGGAGGGATTAGTCCAATGATAAACAGCGCAGGCACGTGGAACCACGTGCTTTACGTGTAAGGCCTTTATTAGGCATCAAAAAGCCATATTACAGTGTTTAGAGGCCTGTGCGCGTAGTTGACTGTGTTTTAAAGACATGACGCAGTGGAAAACGATTTGGGACTTCGTAGTGCATTGAGAGTGTAAGGATTAGACCAATGGTAACTTGCGCAGGCGGGTGAAACAACCTGTGTTTTTAAGACTTGGCGCAATGGAAAAAGACTTGGGACATCGTAATCTAATGAGAGTTGAAGGACTAGATCAATGGTAACCTGCACAGGCACGTGGAACTACGTGATTTATGTGTAAGGCCTTTATTAGGCAGCAAAAGGCCATATTACAGCGTTTAGAGGCCTGTAAGCGTAGTTGACTGTGTTTTAAAGACATGACGCAATGGAAAACAACTTGGGACGTCGTAGTCTATAGTGAGTGGCAAGGTTAGACCAATGGTAACCTGCGCAGGCACGTGAAACCACGTGATTTAAGTGAAAGGCCCTTACTAGCTGTCAAAAGGCCATTTTACGGTCTTTAGAGGTTTGTAAGCGTAGTTGACGGTGTTATAAAGCCATGGCGCAATGGAAAACGACTTGGGAAGTCTTAGTCCTTTGAGAGTGGAAGGATTAGACCATTGTTAAACAGCGCAGGCACGTGAACCACGTGATTTACGTGTAAGGCTCTTTTTAGTCATCAAAATGCCATATTACGGCGTTTAGAGGTTTGTAAGCGTAGTTGACGGTGTTATAAAGCCAGGGCGCAATGGAAAACAAATTGGGACGTCGTAGTCTATAGAGAGTGGAAAGATTAGACCAATGGTAACCTGTACAGGCACGTGAAACCACGTGATTTACGTGTAAGGCTCTTCTTAGGCATCAAAATGCCATATTACGGTCTTTAGAGGCCTGTGCGCGTAGTTCACTGTGTTTTAAAGACATGGCGCAATGGAAAACGATTTTAGACGTCGTTGTCTATAGTGAGTGGCAAGGTTAGACCAATGGTAACCTGCGCAGGCACGTGAAACCACGTGATTTAAGTGAAAGGCCCTTACTAGCTGTCAAATGGCCATTTTACGGTCTTTAGAGGTTTGTAAGCGTAGTTGACGGTGTTATAAAGCCAGGGCGCAATGGAAAACGACTTGGGAAGTCTTAGTCCTTTGAGAGTGGAAGGATTAGACCATTGTTAAACAGCGCAGGCACGTGAAACCACGTGATTTACGTGTAAGGCTCTTTTTAGTCATCAAAATGCCATATTACGGCGTTTAGAGGCCTGTGCGCGTAGTTCACTGTATTTTAAAGACATGGCGCAATGGATAACGATTTGGGAAGTCGTAGTCTATAGAGAGTGGCAAGGTTAGACCAATGGTAACCTGTGCAGGCACGTGAGTCCACGTGATTTACGTGTAAGGCCTTTATTAGGTGTCAAAAGGCCATATTACAATCTTTACAGGCCTGTGTGGGTAGTTGACTGTGTTTTAAAGACTTGGCGCAATGGAAAAAGACTTGGGACGTCGTAGTCTAATGAGAGTTGAAGGACTAGACCAATGATAACCTACGCAGGCACGTGGAATTACGTGATTTAAGTGTAAGGCCTTTATTAGGCAGCAAAAGGCCATATTACAGCGTTTAGAGGCCTGTAAGCGTAGTTGACTGTGTTTTAAAGACATGACGCAATGGAAAACAATTTGGGACGTCGTAGTCTATAGAGAGTGGAAAGATTGGACCAATGGTAACCTGCGCAGGCACGTGAAACCTCGTGATTTACGTGTAAGGCTCTTTTTAGGCATCAAAATGCCATTTTACGGTCTTTAGAGGTCTGTAAGCGTAGTTGACGGTGTTATAAAGCCATGGCGCAATGGAGAACGACTTGGGAAGTCTTAGTCCATTGAGAGTGGAAGGATTAGACCAATGGTAACCTGCGCAGGAACGTGAAACCACGTGATTTACGTGTAAGGCCTTTATTAGGTGTCAAAAGGCATATTACGGCCTTCAGAGGCCTGTAAGAGTAGTTGACGGTGTTATTAAGCCTAGGCGCAATGGAAAACGACTTGGGAAGTCGTAGTCCATTGAGAGTGGAGGGATTAGACCAATGATAAACAGCGCAGGCACGTGGAACCACGTGCTTTACGTGTAAGGCCTTTATTAGGCATCAAAAAGCCATATTACAGTGTTTAGAGGCCTGTGCGCGTAGTTGACTGTGTTTTAAAGACATGACGCAGTGGAAAACGATTTGGGACTTCGTAGTGCATTGACAGTGAAAGGATTAGACCAATGGTAACCTGCGAAGGCACGTGGAATTACGTGATTTATGTGTAAGGCCTTTATTAGGCATCAAAAGGCCATATTACAGTGCTTAGATGCCTGTAAGCGTAGTTGACTGTGTTTTAAAGACATGACGCAGTGGAAAACAACTTGGGACGTCGTAATCCATTGACAGTGAAAGGATTAGACCAATGGTAACCTGCGAAGGCACGTGGAATTACGTGATTTATGTGTAAGGCCTTTATTAGGCAGCAAAAGTCCATATTATAGCGTTTAGAGGCCTGTAAGCGTAGTTGACAGTGTTTTAAAGACATGACGCAATGGAAAACAATTTGGGACGTCGTAGTCTATAGAGAGTGGAAAGATTAGACCAATGGTAACCTGCACAGGCACGTGAAACCACGTGATTTACGTGTAAGGCTCTTTTTAGGCATCAAAATGCTATTTTACGGTCTTTAGAGGTCTGTAAGCGTAGTTGACGGTGTTATAAAGCCATGGCGCAATGGAAAACGACTTGGGAAGTCTTAGTCCATTGAGAGTGGAAGGATTAGACCATTGTTAAACAGTGCACGCATGTGGAACCACGTGCTTTACGCGTAAAGCCTTTATTAGGCATCAAAAGGCCATATTACAGTGTTTAGAGGCCTGTAAGCGTAGTTGACTGTGTTTTAAAGCCATGGCGCAATGGAAAACGACTTGGGAAGTCTTAGTCCATTGAGAGTGGAAAGATTAGACCAATGGTAACCTGCGCAGGCACGTGAAACCACGTGATTTACGTGTAAGGCTTTTATTAAGTGTCAAAAGGCATATTACTGCCTTCAGAGGCCTGTAAGAGTAGTTGACGGTGTTATTAAGCCTAGGCGCAATGGAAAACGACTTGGAAAGTCGTAGTCCATTGAGAGTGGAGGGATTAGACGAATGGTAAACAGCGCAGGCACGTGGAACCACGTGCTTTACGTGTAAGAATTTTATTAGACATCAAAAAGCCATATTACAGTGTTTAGAGGCCTGTGCGCGTAGTTGACTGTGTTTTAAAGACATGACGCAGTGGAAAACAATTTGGGACTTCGTAGTGCGTTGAGAGTGTAAGGATTAGACCAATGGTAACATGCGCAGGCACGTGAAACCACGTGATTTACGTGTAAGGCTTTTATTAAGTGTCAAAAGGCATATTACTGCCTTCAGAGGCCTGTAAGAGTAGTTGACGGTGTTATTAAGCCTAGGCGCAATGGAAAACGACTTGGGAAGTCGTAGATCATTGAGAGTGGAGGGATTAGACGAATGGTAAACAGCGCAGGCACGTGGAACCACGTGCTTTAAGTGAAAGGCCCTTACTAGCTGTCAAAAGGCCATTTTACGGTCTTTAGAGGTCTGTAAGCGTAGTTGACGGTGTTATAAAGCCATGGCGCAATGGAGAACGACTTGGGAAGTCTTAGTCCATTGAGAGTGGAAGGATTAGACCAATGGTAACCTGCGCAGGAACGTGAAACCACGTGATTTACGTGTAAGGCCTTTATTAGGTGTCAAAAGGCATATTACGGCCTTCAGAGGCCTGTAAGAGTAGTTGACGGTGTTATTAAGCCTAGGCGCAATGGAAAACGACTTGGGAAGTCGTAGTCCATTGAGAGTGGAGGGATTAGTCCAATGATAAACAGCGCAGGCACGTGGAACCACGTGCTTTACGTGTAAGGCCTTTATTAGGCATCAAAAAGCCATATTACAGTGTTTAGAGGCCTGTGCGCGTAGTTGACTGTGTTTTAAAGACATGACGCAGTGGAAAACGATTTGGGACTTCGTAGTGCATTGAGAGTGTAAGGATTAGACCAATGGTAACTTGCGCAGGCGGGTGAAACAACCTGTGTTTTTAAGACTTGGCGCAATGGAAAAAGACTTGGGACATCGTAATCTAATGAGAGTTGAAGGACTAGATCAATGGTAACCTGCACAGGCACGTGGAACTACGTGATTTATGTGTAAGGCCTTTATTAGGCAGCAAAAGGCCATATTACAGCGTTTAGAGGCCTGTAAGCGTAGTTGACTGTGTTTTAAAGACATGACGCAATGGAAAACAACTTGGGACGTCGTAGTCTATAGTGAGTGGCAAGGTTAGACCAATGGTAACCTGCGCAGGCACGTGAAACCACGTGATTTAAGTGAAAGGCCCTTACTAGCTGTCAAAAGGCCATTTTACGGTCTTTAGAGGTTTGTAAGCGTAGTTGACGGTGTTATAAAGCCATGGCGCAATGGAAAACGACTTGGGAAGTCTTAGTCCTTTGAGAGTGGAAGGATTAGACCATTGTTAAACAGCGCAGGCACGTGAACCACGTGATTTACGTGTAAGGCTCTTTTTAGTCATCAAAATGCCATATTACGGCGTTTAGAGGTTTGTAAGCGTAGTTGACGGTGTTATAAAGCCAGGGCGCAATGGAAAACAAATTGGGACGTCGTAGTCTATAGAGAGTGGAAAGATTAGACCAATGGTAACCTGTGCAGGCACGTGAAACCACGTGATTTACGTGTAAGGCTCTTCTTAGGCATCAAAATGCCATATTACGGTCTTTAGAGGCCTGTGCGCGTAGTTCACTGTGTTTTAAAGACATGGCGCAATGGAAAACGATTTTAGACGTCGTTGTCTATAGTGAGTGGCAAGGTTAGACCAATGGTAACCTGCGCAGGCACGTGAAACCACGTGATTTAAGTGAAAGGCCCTTACTAGCTGTCAAATGGCCATTTTACGGTCTTTAGAGGTTTGTAAGCGTAGTTGACGGTGTTATAAAGCCAGGGCGCAATGGAAAACGACTTGGGAAGTCTTAGTCCTTTGAGAGTGGAAGGATTAGACCATTGTTAAACAGCGCAGGCACGTGAAACCACGTGATTTACGTGTAAGGCTCTTTTTAGTCATCAAAATGCCATATTACGGCGTTTAGAGGCCTGTGCGCGTAGTTCACTGTATTTTAAAGACATGGCGCAATGGATAACGATTTGGGAAGTCGTAGTCTATAGAGAGTGGCAAGGTTAGACCAATGGTAACCTGTGCAGGCACGTGAGTCCACGTGATTTACGTGTAAGGCCTTTATTAGGTGTCAAAAGGCCATATTACAATCTTTACAGGCCTGTGTGGGTAGTTGACTGTGTTTTAAAGACTTGGCGCAATGGAAAAAGACTTGGGACGTCGTAGTCTAATGAGAGTTGAAGGACTAGACCAATGATAACCTACGCAGGCACGTGGAATTACGTGATTTAAGTGTAAGGCCTTTATTAGGCAGCAAAAGGCCATATTACAGCGTTTAGAGGCCTGTAAGCGTAGTTGACTGTGTTTTAAAGACATGACGCAATGGAAAACAATTTGGGACGTCGTAGTCTATAGAGAGTGGAAAGATTGGACCAATGGTAACCTGCGCAGGCACGTGAAACCTCGTGATTTACGTGTAAGGCTCTTTTTAGGCATCAAAATGCCATTTTACGGTCTTTAGAGGTCTGTAAGCGTAGTTGACGGTGTTATAAAGCCATGGCGCAATGGAGAACGACTTGGGAAGTCTTAGTCCATTGAGAGTGGAAGGATTAGACCAATGGTAACCTGCGCAGGAACGTGAAACCACGTGATTTACGTGTAAGGCCTTTATTAGGTGTCAAAAGGCATATTACGGCCTTCAGAGGCCTGTAAGAGTAGTTGACGGTGTTATTAAGCCTAGGCGCAATGGAAAACGACTTGGGAAGTCGTAGTCCATTGAGAGTGGAGGGATTAGACCAATGATAAACAGCGCAGGCACGTGGAACCACGTGCTTTACGTGTAAGGCCTTTATTAGGCATCAAAAAGCCATATTACAGTGTTTAGAGGCCTGTGCGCGTAGTTGACTGTGTTTTAAAGACATGACGCAGTGGAAAACGATTTGGGACTTCGTAGTGCATTGAGAGTGTAAGGATTAGACCAATGGTAACTTGCGCAGGCGCGTGAAACAACCTGTGTTTTAAAGACTTGGCGCAATGGAAAAAGACTTGGGACGTCGTAGTCTAATGAGAGTTGAAGGACTAGATCAATGGTAACCTGCACAGGCACGTGGAACTACGTGATTTATGTGTAAGGCCTTTATTAGGCAGCAAAAGGCCATATTACAGCGTTTAGAGGCCTGTAAGCGTAGTTGACTGTGTTTTAAAGACATGACGCAATGGAAAACAACTTGGGACGTCGTAGTCTATAGTGAGTGGCAAGGTTAGACCAATGGTAACCTGCGCAGGCACGTGAAACCACGTGATTTAAGTGAAAGGCCCTTACTAGCTGTCAAAAGGCCATTTTACGGTCTTTAGAGGTTTGTAAGCGTAGTTGACGGTGTTATAAAGCCATGGCGCAATGGAAAACGACTTGGAAAGTCTTAGTCCTTTGAGAGTGGATGGATTAGACCATTGTTAAACAGCGCAGGCACGTGAAACCACGTGATTTACGTGTAAGGCTCTTTTTAGTCATCAAAATGCCATATTACGGCGTTTAGAGGCCTGTGCGCGTAGTTCACTGTATTTTAAAGACATGGCGCAATGGATAACGATTTGGGAAGTCGTAGTCTATAGAGAGTGGCAAGGTTAGACCAATGGTAACCTGCGCAGGCACGTGAGTCCACGTGATTTACGTGTAAGGCCTTTATTAGGTGTTAAAAGGCCATATTACAATCTTTACAGGCCTGTGTGGGTAGTTGACTGTGTTTTAAAGACATGACGCAATGGAAAACAACTTAGGACGTCGTAGTCTATAGAGAGTGGAAAGATTAGACCAATGGTAACCTGCGCAGGCACGTGAAACCACGTGATTTACGTGTAAGGCCTTTATTAGGTGTCAAAAGGCATATTACGGCCTTCAGAGGCCTGTAAGAGTAGTTGACGGTGTTATTAAGCCTAGGCGCAATGGAAAACGACTTGGGAAGTCGTAGTCCATTGAGAGTGGAGGGATTAGACCAATGATAAACAGCGCAGGCACGTGGAACCACGTGCTTTACGTGTAAGGCCTTTATTAGGCATCAAAAAGCCATATTACAGTGTTTAGAGGCCTGTGCGCGTAGTTGACTGTGTTTTAAAGACATGACGCAGTGGAAAACGATTTGGGACTTCGTAGTGCATTGAGAGTGTAAGGATTAGACCAATGGTAACTTGCGCAGGCGCGTGAAACCACGTGATTTACGTGTAAGGCTTTTATTAAGTGTCAAAAGGCATATTACTGCCTTCAGAGGCCTGTAAGAGTAGTTGACGGTGTTATTAAGCCTAGGCGCAATGGAAAACGACTTGGGAAGTCGTAGTCCATTGAGAGTGGAGGGATTAGACGAATGGTAAACAGCGCAGGCACGTGGAACCACGTGCTTTAAGTGAAAGGCCCTTACTAGCTGTCAAAAGGCCATTTTACGGTCTTTAGAGGTCTGTAAGCGTAGTTGACGGTGTTATAAAGCCATGGCGCAATGGAAAACGACTTGGGAAGTCTTAGTCTATTGAGAGTGGAAGGATTAGACCATTGTTAAACAGCGCAGGCATGTGGAACCACGTGCTTTACGTGTAAGGCCTTTATTAGGCATCAAAAGCCCATATTACAGTGTTTAGAGGCCTGTAAGCGTAGTTGACTGTGTTTTAAAGACATGACGCAGTGGAAAACAACTTGGGACGTCGTTGTCCATTGACAGTGAAAGGATTAGACCAATGGTAACCTGCGCAGACACGTGAAACCACGTGATTTACGTGTAAGGCTCTTTTTAGGCATCAAAATGCCATATTACGGCGTTTAGAGGCCTTTGCGCGTAGTTTATTGCGTTTTAAAGACATGGCGCAATGGATAACGATTTGGGACGTCGTAGTCTATAGAGAGTGGCAAGGTTAGACCAATGGTAACCTGCGCAGGCGCGTGAAACCACGTGATTTACGTGTAAGGCTTTTATTAAGTGTCAAAAGGCCTATTACGGCCTTCAGAGGCCTGTAAGAGTAGTTGACGGTGTTATTAAGCCTAGGCGCAATGGAAAACGACTTGGTACGTCGTAGTCTGTTGATGGTGGAAGCATTAGACCAATGGTAACCAGCGCAAGCACGTGGAACCACGTGATTTATGTGTAAGGCCTTTATTAGGCAGCAAAAGGCCATATTACAGCGTTTAGAGGCCTGTAAGCGTGGTTGACTGTGTTTTAAAGACATGACGCAATGGAAAACGATTTGGGACGTCGTAGTCTATAGAGAGTGGAAAGATTAGACCAATGGTAACCTGCGCAGGCACGTGAAACCACGTGATTTACGTGTAAGGCCTCTATTAGACATTAAAAAGCCATATTACAGTGTTTAGAGGCCTGTGCGCGTAGTTGACTGTGTTTTAAAGACATGACGCAGTGGAAAACGATTTGGGACTTCGTAGTGCGTTGAGAGTGTAAGGATTACACCAATGGTAACATGCCCAGGCACGTGAAACCACGTGATTTACGTGTAAGGCTTTTATTAAGTGTCAAAAGGCATATTACGGCCTTCAGAGGCCTTTAAGAGTAGTTGACGGTGTTATTAAGGCTAGGCGCAATGGAAAACGACTTGGTACGTCGTAGTCTATTGATGGTGGAAGGATTAGACCAATGGTAACCAGCGCAAGCACGTGGAACCACGTGATTTAATTGAAAGGCCCTTACTAGCTATCAAAAGGCCATTTTACGGTCTTTAGAGGTCTGTAAGAGTAGTTGACGGTGTTATAACGCCATGGCGCAATGGAAAACGACTTGGGAAGTCTTAGTCCATTGAGAGTGGAAGGATTAGACCATTGTTAAACAGCGCAGGCATGTGGAACCACGTGCTTTACGTGTAAGGCCTTTATTAGACATCAAAAGGCCATATTACAGTGTTTAGACGCCTGTAAGCGTAGTTGACTGTGTTTTAAAGACATGACGCAGTGGAAAACAACTTGGGACGTCGTAGTCCATTGACAGTGAAAGGATTAGACCAATGGTAACCTGCGAAGGCACGTGGAAGCACGTGATTTACGTACAAGGCTTTTATTAAGCATCAAAAGGCCATATTACAGTCTTTACAGGCCTGTGCGCGTAGTTGACTGTGTTTTAAAGACTTGGCGCAATGGAAAAAGACTTGGGACGTCGTAGTCTAATGAGAGTTGAAGGACTAGATCAATGGTAACCTGCGCAGGCACGTGGAACTACGTGATTTATGTGTAAGGCCTTTATTAGGCAGCAAAAGGCCATATTACAGCGTTTAGAGGCCTGTAAGCGTAGTTGACTGTGTTATAAAGCCATGGCGCAATGGAAAACGACTTGGGAAGTCTTAGTCTATTGAGAGTGGAAGGATTAGACCATTGTTAAACAGCGCAGGCATGTGAAACCACGTGCTTTACGTGTAAGGCCTTTATTAGGCATCAAAAGGCCATATTACAGTGTTTAGAGGCCTGTAAGCGTAGTTGACTGTGTTTTAAAGACATGACGCAGTGGAAAACAACTTGGGACGTCGTAGTCCATTGACAGTGAAAGGATTAGACCAATGGTAACCTGCGCAGGCACGTGAAACCACGTGATTTACGTGTAAGGCTCTTTTTAGGCATCAAAATGCCATATTACGGCGTTTAGAGGCCTTTGCGCGTAGTTCATTGCGTTTTAAAGACATGGCGCAATGGATAACGATTTGGGACGTCGTAGTCTATAGAAAGTGGCAAGGTTAGACCAATGGTAACCTGCGCAGGCTCGTGAAACCACGTGATTAACGTGTAAGGCCTTTATTAGGTGCCAAAAGGCCATATTACAGTCTTTAGAGGCCTGTGCGCGTAGTTCACTGTGTTTTAAAGACAAGGCGCAATGGAAAACGATTTAGGACGTCGTAGTCTATAGAGAGTGGCAAGGTTAGACCAATGGTAACCTGCGCAGGCACGTGAAACCACGTGATTTACGTGTAAGGCCTTTATTAGGTGTCAAAAGGCATATTACGGCCTTCAGAGGCCTGTAAGAGTAGTTGACGGTGTTATTAAGCCTAGGCGCAATGGAAAATGACTTGGGAAGTCGTAGTTCATTAAGAGTAGAGGGATTAGAGGAATGGTAAACAGCGCAGGCACGTGGAACCACGTGCTTTACGTGTAAGGCCTTTATTAGACATAAAAAAGCCATATTACAGTGTTTAGAGGCCTGTGCGCGTAGTTGACTGTGTTTTAAAGACATGACGCAGTGGAAAACGATTTGGGACTTCGTAGTGCGTTGAGAGTGTAAGGATTAGACCAATGGTAACATGCGCAGGCACGTGGAACCACGTGATTTAAGTGAAAGGCCCTTACTAGCTGTCAAAAGACCATTTTACGGTCTTTAGAGGTCTGTAAGCGTAGTTGACGATGTTATAAAGCCATGGCGCAATGGAAAACGACTTGGGAAGTCTTAGTCCATTGAGAGTGGAAAGATTAGACCATTGTTAAACAGCGCAGGCATGTGGAACCACGTGCTTTACGTGTAAGGCCTTTATTAGACATCAAAAGGCCATATTACAGTGTTTAGAGGCCTGTAAGCGTAGTTGACTGTGTTTTAAAGACATGACGCAGTGGAAAACAACTTGGGACGTCGTAGTCCATTGACAGTGAAAGGATTAGACCAATGGTAACCTGCGAAGGCACGTGGAACCACGTGATTTACGTACAAGGCTTTTATTAAGCATCAAAAGGCCATATTACAGTCTTTACAGGCCTGTGCGCGTAGTTGACTGTGTTTTAAAGACTTGGCGCAATGGAAAAAGACTTGGGACGTCGTAGTCTAATGAGAGTTGAAGGACTAGACCAATGATAACCTATGCAGGCACGTGGAATTACGTGATTTAAGTGTAAGGCCTTTATTAGGCAGCAAAAGGCCATATTACAGCGTTTAGAGGCCTGTAAGCGTAGTTGACTGTGTTTTAAAGACATGACGCAGTGGAAAACAATTTGGGACTTCGTAGTGCGTTGAGAGTGTAAGGATTAGACCAATGGTAACATGCGCAGGCACGTGAAACCACGTGATTTACGTGTAAGGCTTTTATTAAGTGTCAAAAGGCATATTACTGCCTTCAGAGGCCTGTAAGAGTAGTTGACGGTGTTATTAAGCCTAGGTTCAATGGAAAACGACTTGCGAAGTCGTAGATCATTGAGAGTGGAGGGATTAGACGAATGGTAAACAGCGCAGGCACGTGGAACCACGTGCTTTAAGTGAAAGGCCCTTACTAGCTGTCAAAAGGCCATTTTACGGTCTTTAGAGGTCTGTAAGCGTAGTTGACGGTGTTATAAAGCCATGGCGCAATGGAGAACGACTTGGGAAGTCTTAGTCCATTGAGAGTGGAAGGATTAGACCAATGGTAACCTGCGCAGGAACGTGAAACCACGTGATTTACGTGTAAGGCCTTTATTAGGTGTCAAAAGGCATATTACGGCCTTCAGAGGCCTGTAAGAGTAGTTGACGGTGTTATTAAGCCTAGGCGCAATGGAAAACGACTTAAGAAGTCGTAGTCCATTGAGAGTGGAGGGATTAGTCCAATGATAAACAGCGCAGGCACGTGGAACCACGTGCTTTACGTGTAAGGCCTTTATTAGGCATCAAAAAGCCATATTACAGTGTTTAGAGGCCTGTGCGCGTAGTTGACTGTGTTTTAAAGACATGACGCAGTGGAAAACGATTTGGGACTTCGTAGTGCATTGAGAGTGTAAGGATTAGACCAATGGTAACTTGCGCAGGCGCGTGAAACAACCTGTGTTTTAAAGACTTGGCGCAATGGAAAAAGACTTGGGACGTCGTAGTCTAATGAGAGTTGAAGGACTAGATCAATGGTAACCTGCACAGGCACGTGGAACTACGTGATTTATGTGTAAGGCCTTTATTAGGCAGCAAAAGGCCATATTACAGCGTTTAGAGGCCTGTAAGCGTAGTTGACTGTGTTTTAAAGACATGACGCAATGGAAAACAACTTGGGACGTCGTAGTCTATAGTGAGTGGCAAGGTTAGACCAATGGTAACCTGCGCAGGCACGTGAAACCACGTGATTTAAGTGAAAGGCCCTTACTAGCTGTCAAAAGGCCATTTTACGGTCTTTAGAGGTTTGTAAGCGTAGTTGACGGTGTTATAAAGCCATGGCGCAATGGAAAACGACTTGGGAAGTCTTAGTCCTTTGAGAGTGGAAGGATTAGACCATTGTTAAACAGCGCAGGCACGTGAAACCACGTGATTTACGTGTAAGGCTCTTTTTAGTCATCAAAATGCCATATTACGGCGTTTAGAGGTTTGTAAGCGTAGTTGACGGTGTTATAAAGCCAGGGCGCAATGGAAAACAAATTGGGACGTCGTAGTCTATAGAGAGTGGAAAGATTAGACCAATGGTAACCTGTGCAGGCACGTGAAACCACGTGATTTACGTGTAAGGCTCTTCTTAGGCATCAAAATGCCATATTACGGTCTTTAGAGGCCTGTGCGCGTAGTTCACTGTGTTTTAAAGACATGGCGCAATGGAAAACGATTTTAGACGTCGTAGTCTATAGTGAGTGGCAAGGTTAGACCAATGGTAACCTGCGCAGGCACGTGAAACCACGTGATTTAAGTGAAAGGCCCTTACTAGCTGTCAAAAGGCCATTTTACGGTCTTTAGAGGTTTGTAAGCGTAGTTGACGGTGTTATAAAGCCAGGGCGCAATGGAAAACGACTTGGGAAATCTTAGTCCTTTGAGAGTGGAAGGATTAGACCATTGTTAAACAGCGCAGGCACGTGAAACCACGTGATTTACGTGTAAGGCTCTTTTTAGTCATCAAAATGCCATATTACGGCGTTTAGAGGCCTGTGCGCGTAGTTCACTGTATTTTAAAGACATGGCGCAATGGATAACGATTTGGGAAGTCGTAGTCTATAGAGAGTGGCAAGGTTAGACAAATGGTAACCTGTGCAGGCACGTGAGTCCACGTGATTTACGTGTAAGGCCTTTATTAGGTGTCAAAAGGCCACATTACAATCTTTACAGGCCTGTGTGGGTAGTTGACTGTGTTTTAAAGACTTGGCGCAATGGAAAAAGACTTGGGACGTCGTAGTCTAATGAGAGTTGAAGGACTAGACCAATGATAACCTACGCAGGCACGTGGAATTACGTGATTTAAGTGTAAGGCCTTTATTAGGCAGCAAAAGGCCATCTTACAGCGTTTAGAGGCCTGTAAGCGTAGTTGACTGTGTTTTAAAGACATGACGCAATGGAAAACAATTTGGGACGTCGTAGTCTATAGAGAGTGGAAAGATTGGACCAATGGTAACCTGCGCAGGCACGTGAAACCTCGTGATTTACGTGTAAGGCTCTTTTTAGGCATCAAAATGCCATTTTACGGTCTTTAGAGGTCTGTAAGCGTAGTTGACGGTGTTATAAAGCCATGGAGCAATGGAAAACGACTTGGGAAGTCGTAGTCCATTGAGAGTGGAGGGATTAGACGAATGGTAAACAGCGCAGGCACGTGGAACCACGTGCTTTACGTGTAAGGATTTTATTAGACATCAAAAAGCCATATTACAGTGTTTAGAGGCCTGTGCGCGTAGTTGACTGTGTTTTAAAGACATGACGCAGTGGAAAACAATTTGGGACTTCGTAGTGCGTTGAGAGTGTAAGGATTAGACCAATTGTAACATGCGCAGGCACGTGAAACCACGTGATTTACGTGTAAGGCTTTTATTAAGTGTCAAAAGGCATATTACTGCCTTCAGAGGCCTGTAAGAGTAGTTGACGGTGTTATTAAGCCTAGGCGCAATGGAAAACGACTTGGGAAGTCGTAGATCATTGAGAGTGGAGGGATTAGACGAATGGTAAACAGCGCAGGCACGTGGAACCACGTGCTTTAAGTGAAAGGCCCTTACTAGCTGTCAAAAGGCCATTTTACGGTCTTTAGAGGTCTGTAAGCGTAGTTGACGGTGTTATAAAGCCATGGCGCAATGGAGAACGACTTGGGAAGTCTTAGTCCATTGAGAGTGGAAGGATTAGACCAATGGTAACCTGCGCAGGAACGTGAAACCACGTGATTTACGTGTAAGGCCTTTATTAGGTGTCAAAAGGCATATTACGGCCTTCAGAGGCCTGTAAGAGTAGTTGACGGTGTTATTAAGCCTAGGCGCAATGGAAAACGACTTGGGAAGTCGTAGTCCATTGAGAGTGGAGGGATTAGACCAATGATAAACAGCGCAGGCACGTGGAACCACGTGCTTTACGTGTAAGGCCTTTATTAGGCATCAAAAAGCCATATTACAGTGTTTAGAGGCCTGTGCGCGTAGTTGACTGTGTTTTAAAGACATGACGCAGTGGAAAACGATTTGGGACTTCGTAGTGCATTGAGAGTGTAAGGATTAGACCAATGGTAACTTGCGCAGGCGCGTGAAACAACCTGTGTTTTAAAGACTTGGCGCAATGGAAAAAGACTTGGGACGTCGTAGTCTAATGAGAGTTGAAGGACTAGATCAATGGTAACCTGCACAGGCACGTGGAACTACGTGATTTATGTGTAACGCCTTTATTAGGCAGCAAAAGGCCATATTACAGCGTTTAGAGGCCTGTAAGCGTAGTTGACTGTGTTTTAAAGACATGACGCAATGGAAAACAACTTGGGACGTCGTAGTCTATAGTGAGTGGCAAGGTTAGACCAATGGTAACCTGCGCAGGCACGTGAAACCACGTGATTTAAGTGAAAGGCCCTTACTAGCTGTCAAAAGGCCATTTTACGGTCTTTAGAGGTTTGTAAGCGTAGTTGACGGTGTTATAAAGCCATGGCGCAATGGAAAACGACTTGGGAAGTCTTAGTCCTTTGAGAGTGGATGGATTAGACCATTGTTAAACAGCGCAGGCACGTGAAACCACGTGATTTACGTGTAAGGCTCTTTTTAGTCATCAAAATGCCATATTACGGCGTTTAGAGGCCTGTGCGCGTAGTTCACTGTATTTTAAAGACATGGCGCAATGGATAACGATTTGGGAAGTCGTAGTCTATAGAGAGTGGCAAGGTTAGACCAATGGTAACCTGCGCAGGCACGTGAGTCCACGTGATTAACGTGTAAGGCCTTTATTAGGTGTTAAAAGGCCATATTACAATCTTTACAGGCCTGTGTGGGTAGTTGACTGTGTTTTAAAGACTTGGCGCAATGGAAAAAGACTTGGGACGTCGTAGTCTAATGAGAGTTGAAGGACTAGACCAATGATAACCTACGCAGGCACGTGGAATTACGTGATTTAAGTGTAAGGCCTTTATTAGGCAGCAAAAGGCCATATTACAGCGTTTAGAGGCCTGTAAGCGTAGTTGACTGTGTTTTAAAGACATGACGCAATGGAAAACAATTTGGGACGTCGTAGTCTATAGAGAGTGGAAAGATTGGACCAATGGTAACCTGCGCAGGCACGTGAAACCACGTGATTTACGTGTAAGGCTCTTTTTAGGCATCAAAATGCCATTTTACGGCCTTTAGAGGTCTGTAAGCGTAGTTGACGGTGTTATAAAGCCATGGAGCAATAGAAAACGACTTGGGAAGTCTTAGTCCATTGAGAGTGGAAGGATTAGACCATTGTTAAACAGCGCAGGCATGTGGAACCACGCGCTTTACGTGTAAGGCCTTTATTAGGCATCAAAAGGCCATATTACAGTGCTTAGATGCCTGTAAGCGTAGTTGACTGTGTTTTAAAGACATGACGCAGTGGAAAACAACTTGGGACGTCGTAGTCCATTGACAGTGAAAGGATTAGACCAATGGTAACCTGCGCAGGCACGTGAAACCACGTGATTTACGTGTAAGGCTTTTATTAAGTGTCAAAAGGCATATTACTGCCTTCAGAGGCCTGTAAGAGTAGTTGACGGTGTTATTAAGCCTAGGCGAAATGGAAAACGACTTCGGAAGTCGTAGTCCATTGAGAGTGGAGGGATTACACGAATGGTAAACAGCGCAGGCACGTGGAACCACGTGCTTTACATGTAAGGATTTTATTAGACATCAAAAAGCCATATTACAGTGTTTAGAGGCCTGTAAGCGTAGTTGACTGTGTTTTAAAGACATGACGCAGTGGAAAACAACTTGGGACGTCGTAGTCCATTGAAAGTGAAGGGATTAGACCAATGGTAACCTGCGAAGGCACGTGGAACCACGTGAAGGCTTTTATTAAGCATCAAAAGGCCGTATTACAGTCTTTACAGGCCTGTGCGCGTAGTTGACTGTGTTTTAAAGACTTGGCGCAATGGAAAAAGACTTGGTACGTCGTAGTCTAATGAGAGTTGAAGGACTAGACCAATGATAACCTGCGCAGGCACGTGGAACTACGTGATTTATGTGTAAGGCCTTTATTAGGCAGCAAAAGGCCATATTACAGCGTTTAGAGGCCTGTAAGCGTAGTTGACTGTGTTTTAAAGACATGACGCAATGGAAAACAACTTAGGACGTCGTAGTCTATAGAGAGTGGAAAGATTAGACCAATGGTAACCTGCGCAGGCTCGTGAAACCACGTGATTTACGTGTAAGGCCTTTATTAGGTGTCAAAAGGCATATTACGGCCTTCAGAGGCCTGTAAGAGTAGTTGACGGTGTTATTAAGCCTAGGCGCAATGGAAAACGACTTGGGAAGTCGTAGTCCATTGAGAGTGGAGGGATTAGACCAATGATAAACAGCGCAGGCACGTGGAACCACGTGCTTTACGTGTAAGGCCTTTATTAGGCATCAAAAAGCCATATTACAGTGTTTAGAGGCCTGTGCGCGTAGTTGACTGTGTTTTAAAGACATGACGCAGTGGAAAACGATTTGGGACTTCGTAGTGCATTGAGAGTGTAAGGATTAGACCAATGGTAACTTGCGCAGGCGCGTGAAACAACCTGTGTTTTAAAGACTTGGCGCAATGGAAAAAGACTTGGGACGTCGTAGTCTAATGAGAGTTGAAGGACTAGATCAATGGTAACCTGCACAGGCACGTGGAACTACGTGATTTATGTGTAAGGCCTTTATTAGGCAGCAAAAGGCCATATTACAGCGTTTAGAGGCCTGTAAGCGTAGTTGACTGTGTTTTAAAGACATGACGCAATGGAAAACAATTTGGGACGTCGTAGTCTATAGAGAGTGGAAAGATTGGACCAATGGTAACATGAGCAGGCACGTGAAACCTCGTGATTTACGTGTAAGGCTCTTTTTAGGCATCAAAATGCCATTTTACGGTCTTTAGAGGTCTGTAAGCGTAGTTGACGGTGTTATAAAGCCATGGAGCAATGGAAAACGACTTGGGAAGTCTTAGTCCATTGAGAGTGGAAGGATTAGACCATTGTTAAACAGCGCAGGCATGTGGAACCACGTGCTTTACGTGTAAGGCCTTTATTAGGCATCAAAAGGCCATATTACAGTGCTTAGATGCCTGTAAGCGTAGTTGACTGTGTTTTAAAGACATGACGCAGTTGAAAACAACTTGGGACGTCGTAATCCATTGACAGTGAAAGGATTAGACCAATGGTAACCTGCGAAGGCACGTGGAATTACGTGATTTATGTGTAAGGCCTTTATTAGGCAGCAAAAGGCCATATTACAGCGTTTAGAGGCCTGTAAGCGTAGTTGACAGTGTTTTAAAGACATGACGCAATGGAAAACAATTTGGGACGTCGTAGTCTATAGAGAGTGGAAAGATTAGACCAATGGTAACCTGCACAGGCACGTGAAACCACGTGATTTACGTGTAAGGCTCTTTTTAGGCATCAAAAGGCCATATTACAGTGTTTAGAGGCCTGTAAGCGTAGTTGGCTGTGTTTTAAAGCCATGGCGCAATGGAAAACGACTTGGAAAGTCGTAGTCCATTGAGAGTGGAGGGATTAGACGAATGGTAAACAGCGCAGGCACGTGGAACCACGTGCTTTACGTGTAAGTATTTTATTAGACATCAAAAAGCCATATTACAGTGTTTAGAGGCCTGTGCGCGTAGTTGACTGTGTTTTAAAGACATGACGCAGTGGAAAACAATTTGGGACTTCGTAGTGCGTTGAGAGTGTAAGGATTAGACCAATGGTAACATGCGCAGGCACGTGAAACCACGTGATTTACGTGTAAGGCTTTTATTAAGTGTCAAAAGGCATATTACTGCCTTCAGAGGCCTGTAAGAGTAGTTGACGGTGTTATTAAGCCTAGGTTCAATGGAAAACGACTTGCGAAGTCGTAGATCATTGAGAGTGGAGGGATTAGACGAATGGTAAACAGCGCAGGCACGTGGAACCACGTGCTTTAAGTGAAAGGCCCTTACTAGCTGTCAAAAGGCCATTTTACGGTCTTTAGAGGTCTGTAAGCGTAGTTGACGGTGTTATAAAGCCATGGCGCAATGGAGAACGACTTGGGAAGTCTTAGTCCATTGAGAGTGGAAGGATTAGACCAATGGTAACCTGCGCAGGAACGTGAAACCACGTGATTTACGTGTAAGGCCTTTATTAGGTGTCAAAAGGCATATTACGGCCTTCAGAGGCCTGTAAGAGTAGTTGACGGTGTTATTAAGCCTAGGCGCAATGGAAAACGACTTAAGAAGTCGTAGTCCATTGAGAGTGGAGGGATTAGTCCAATGATAAACAGCGCAGGCACGTGGAACCACGTGCTTTACGTGTAAGGCCTTTATTAGGCATCAAAAAGCCATATTACAGTGTTTAGAGGCCTGTGCGCGTAGTTGACTGTGTTTTAAAGACATGACGCAGTGGAAAACGATTTGGGACTTCGTAGTGCATTGAGAGTGTAAGGATTAGACCAATGGTAACTTGCGCAGGCGCGTGAAACAACCTGTGTTTTAAAGACTTGGCGCAATGGAAAAAGACTTGGGACGTCGTAGTCTAATGAGAGTTGAAGGACTAGATCAATGGTAACCTGCACAGGCACGTGGAACTACGTGATTTATGTGTAAGGCCTTTATTAGGCAGCAAAAGGCCATATTACAGCGTTTAGAGGCCTGTAAGCGTAGTTGACTGTGTTTTAAAGACATGACGCAATGGAAAACAACTTGGGACGTCGTAGTCTATAGTGAGTGGCAAGGTTAGACCAATGGTAACCTGCGCAGGCACGTGAAACCACGTGATTTAAGTGAAAGGCCCTTACTAGCTGTCAAAAGGCCATTTTACGGTCTTTAGAGGTTTGTAAGCGTAGTTGACGGTGTTATAAAGCCATGGCGCAATGGAAAACGACTTGGGAAGTCTTAGTCCTTTGAGAGTGGAAGGATTAGACCATTGTTAAACAGCGCAGGCACGTGAAACCACGTGATTTACGTGTAAGGCTCTTTTTAGTCATCAAAATGCCATATTACGGCGTTTAGAGGTTTGTAAGCGTAGTTGACGGTGTTATAAAGCCAGGGCGCAATGGAAAACAAATTGGGACGTCGTAGTCTATAGAGAGTGGAAAGATTAGACCAATGGTAACCTGTGCAGGCACGTGAAACCACGTGATTTACGTGTAAGGCTCTTCTTAGGCATCAAAATGCCATATTACGGTCTTTAGAGGCCTGTGCGCGTAGTTCACTGTGTTTTAAAGACATGGCGCAATGGAAAACGATTTTAGACGTCGTAGTCTATAGTGAGTGGCAAGGTTAGACCAATGGTAACCTGCGCAGGCACGTGAAACCACGTGATTTAAGTGAAAGGCCCTTACTAGCTGTCAAAAGGCCATTTTACGGTCTTTAGAGGTTTGTAAGCGTAGTTGACGGTGTTATAAAGCCAGGGCGCAATGGAAAACGACTTGGGAAATCTTAGTCCTTTGAGAGTGGAAGGATTAGACCATTGTTAAACAGCGCAGGCACGTGAAACCACGTGATTTACGTGTAAGGCTCTTTTTAGTCATCAAAATGCCATATTACGGCGTTTAGAGGCCTGTGCGCGTAGTTCACTGTATTTTAAAGACATGGCGCAATGGATAACGATTTGGGAAGTCGTAGTCTATAGAGAGTGGCAAGGTTAGACAAATGGTAACCTGTGCAGGCACGTGAGTCCACGTGATTTACGTGTAAGGCCTTTATTAGGTGTCAAAAGGCCATATTACAATCTTTACAGGCCTGTGTGGGTAGTTGACTGTGTTTTAAAGACTTGGCGCAATGGAAAAAGACTTGGGACGTCGTAGTCTAATGAGAGTTGAAGGACTAGACCAATGATAACCTACGCAGGCACGTGGAATTACGTGATTTAAGTGTAAGGCCTTTATTAGGCAGCAAAAGGCCATCTTACAGCGTTTAGAGGCCTGTAAGCGTAGTTGACTGTGTTTTAAAGACATGACGCAATGGAAAACAATTTGGGTCGTCGTAGTCTATAGAGAGTGGAAAGATTGGACCAATGGTAACCTGCGCAGGCACGTGAAACCTCGTGATTTACGTGTAAGGCTCTTTTTAGGCATCAAAATGCCATTTTACGGTCTTTAGAGGTCTGTAAGCGTAGTTGACGGTGTTATAAAGCCATGGAGCAATGGAAAACGACTTGGGAAGTCGTAGTCCATTGAGAGTGGAGGGATTAGACGAATGGTAAACAGCGCAGGCACGTGGAACCACGTGCTTTACGTGTAAGGATTTTATTAGACATCAAAAAGCCATATTACAGTGTTTAGAGGCCTGTGCGCGTAGTTGACTGTGTTTTAAAGACATGACGCAGTGGAAAACAATTTGGGACTTCGTAGTGCGTTGAGAGTGTAAGGATTAGACCAATGGTAACATGCGCAGGCACGTGAAACCACGTGATTTACGTGTAAGGCTTTTATTAAGTGTCAAAAGGCATATTACTGCCTTCAGAGGCCTGTAAGAGTAGTTGACGGTGTTATTAAGCCTAGGCGCAATGGAAAACGACTTGGGAAGTCGTAGATCATTGAGAGTGGAGGGATTAGACGAATGGTAAACAGCGCAGGCACGTGGAACCACGTGCTTTAAGTGAAAGGCCCTTACTAGCTGTCAAAAGGCCATTTTACGGTCTTTAGAGGTCTGTAAGCGTAGTTGACGGTGTTATAAAGCCATGGCGCAATGGAGAACGACTTGGGAAGTCTTAGTCCATTGAGAGTGGAAGGATTAGACCAATGGTAACCTGCGCAGGAACGTGAAACCACGTGATTTACGTGTAAGGCCTTTATTAGGTGTCAAAAGGCATATTACGGCCTTCAGAGGCCTGTAAGAGTAGTTGACGGTGTTATTAAGCCTAGGCGCAATGGAAAACGACTTGGGAAGTCGTAGTCCATTGAGAGTGGAGGGATTAGACCAATGATAAACAGCGCAGGCACGTGGAACCACGTGCTTTACGTGTAAGGCCTTTATTAGGCATCAAAAAGCCATATTACAGTGTTTAGAGGCCTGTGCGCGTAGTTGACTGTGTTTTAAAGACATGACGCAGTGGAAAACGATTTGGGACTTCGTAGTGCATTGAGAGTGTAAGGATTAGACCAATGGTAACTTGCGCAGGCGCGTGAAACAACCTGTGTTTTAAAGACTTGGCGCAATGGAAAAAGACTTGGGACGTCGTAGTCTAATGAGAGTTGAAGGACTAGATCAATGGTAACCTGCACAGGCACGTGGAACTACGTGATTTATGTGTAACGCCTTTATTAGGCAGCAAAAGGCCATATTACAGCGTTTAGAGGCCTGTAAGCGTAGTTGACTGTGTTTTAAAGACATGACGCAATGGAAAACAACTTGGGACGTCGTAGTCTATAGTGAGTGGCAAGGTTAGACCAATGGTAACCTGCGCAGGCACGTGAAACCACGTGATTTAAGTGAAAGGCCCTTACTAGCTGTCAAAAGGCCATTTTACGGTCTTTAGAGGTTTGTAAGCGTAGTTGACGGTGTTATAAAGCCATGGCGCAATGGAAAACGACTTGGGAAGTCTTAGTCCTTTGAGAGTGGATGGATTAGACCATTGTTAAACAGCGCAGGCACGTGAAACCACGTGATTTACGTGTAAGGCTCTTTTTAGTCATCAAAATGCCATATTACGGCGTTTAGAGGCCTGTGCGCGTAGTTCACTGTATTTTAAAGACATGGCGCAATGGATAACGATTTGGGAAGTCGTAGTCTATAGAGAGTGGCAAGGTTAGACCAATGGTAACCTGCGCAGGCACGTGAGTCCACGTGATTAACGTGTAAGGCCTTTATTAGGTGTTAAAAGGCCATATTACAATCTTTACAGGCCTGTGTGGGTAGTTGACTGTGTTTTAAAGACTTGGCGCAATGGAAAAAGACTTGGGACGTCGTAGTCTAATGAGAGTTGAAGGACTAGACCAATGATAACCTACGCAGGCACGTGGAATTACGTGATTTAAGTGTAAGGCCTTTATTAGGCAGCAAAAGGCCATATTACAGCGTTTAGAGGCCTGTAAGCGTAGTTGACTGTGTTTTAAAGACATGACGCAATGGAAAACAATTTGGGACGTCGTAGTCTATAGAGAGTGGAAAGATTGGACCAATGGTAACCTGCGCAGGCACGTGAAACCACGTGATTTACGTGTAAGGCTCTTTTTAGGCATCAAAATGCCATTTTACGGCCTTTAGAGGTCTGTAAGCGTAGTTGACGGTGTTATAAAGCCATGGAGCAATAGAAAACGACTTGGGAAGTCTTAGTCCATTGAGAGTGGAAGGATTAGACCATTGTTAAACAGCGCAGGCATGTGGAACCACGCGCTTTACGTGTAAGGCCTTTATTAGGCATCAAAAGGCCATATTACAGTGCTTAGATGCCTGTAAGCGTAGTTGACTGTGTTTTAAAGACATGACGCAGTGGAAAACAACTTGGGACGTCGTAGTCCATTGACAGTGAAAGGATTAGACCAATGGTAACCTGCGCAGGCACGTGAAACCACGTGATTTACGTGTAAGGCTTTTATTAAGTGTCAAAAGGCATATTACTGCCTTCAGAGGCCTGTAAGAGTAGTTGACGGTGTTATTAAGCCTAGGCGAAATGGAAAACGACTTCGGAAGTCGTAGTCCATTGAGAGTGGAGGGATTACACGAATGGTAAACAGCGCAGGCACGTGGAACCACGTGCTTTACATGTAAGGATTTTATTAGACATCAAAAAGCCATATTACAGTGTTTAGAGGCCTGTGCGCGTAGTTGACTGTGTTTTAAAGACATGACGCAGTGGAAAACAATTTGGGACTTCGTAGTGCGTTGAGAGTGTAAGGATTAGACCAATGGTAACATGCGCAGGCACGTGAAACCACGTGATATACGTGTAAGGCTTTTATTAAGTGTCAAAAGGCATATTACTGCCTTCAGAGGCCTGTAAGAGTAGTTGACGGTGTTATTAAGCCTAGGCGCAATGGAAAACGACTTGGGAAGTCGTAGTCCATTGAGAGTGGAGGGATTAGACGAATGGTAAACAGCGCAGGCACGTGGAACCACGTGCTTTAAGTGAAAGGCCCTTACTAGCTGTCAAAAGGCCATTTTACGGTCTTTAGAGGTCTGTAAGCGTAGTTGACGGTGTTATAAAGCCATGGCGCAATGGAGAACGACTTGGGAAGTCTTAGTCCATTGAGAGTGGAAGGATTAGACCATTGTTAAATAGCGCAGGCATGTGGAACCACGTGCTTTACGTGTAAGGCCTTTATTAGGCATCAAAACGCCATATTACAGTGTTTAGAGGCCTGTAAGCGTAGTTGACTGTGTTTTAAAGACATGACGCAGTGGAAAACAACTTGGGACGTCGTAGTCCATTGACAGTGAAGGGATTAGACCAATGGTAACCTGCGAAGGCACGTGGAACCACGTGAAGGCTTTTATTAAGCATCAAAAGGCCGTATTACAGTCTTTACAGGCCTGTGCGCGTAGTTGACTGTGTTTTAAAGACTTGGCGCAATGGAAAAAGACTTGGTACGTCGTAGTCTAATGAGAGTTGAAGGACTAGACCAATGATAACCTGCGCAGGCACGTGGAACTACGTGATTTATGTGTAAGGCCTTTATTAGGCAGCAAAAGGCCATATTACAGCGTTTAGAGGCCTGTAAGCGTAGTTGACTGTGTTTTAAAGACATGACGCAATGGAAAACAACTTAGGACGTCGTAGTCTATAGAGAGTGGAAAGATTAGACCAATGGTAACCTGCGCAGGCTCGTGAAACCACGTGATTTACGTGTAAGGCCTTTATTAGGTGTCAAAAGGCATATTACGGCCTTCAGAGGCCTGTAAGAGTAGTTGACGGTGTTATTAAGCCTAGGCGCAATGGAAAACGACTTGGGAAGTCGTAGTCCATTGAGAGTGGAGGGATTAGACCAATGATAAACAGCGCAGGCACGTGGAACCACGTGCTTTACGTGTAAGGCCTTTATTAGGCATCAAAAAGCCATATTACAGTGTTTAGAGGCCTGTGCGCGTAGTTGACTGTGTTTTAAAGACATGACGCAGTGGAAAACGATTTGGGACTTCGTAGTGCATTGAGAGTGTAAGGATTAGACCAATGGTAACTTGCGCAGGCGCGTGAAACAACCTGTGTTTTAAAGACTTGGCGCAATGGAAAAAGACTTGGGACGTCGTAGTCTAATGAGAGTTGAAGGACTAGATCAATGGTAACCTGCACAGGCACGTGGAACTACGTGATTTATGTGTAAGGCCTTTATTAGGCAGCAAAAGGCCATATTACAGCGTTTAGAGGCCTGTAAGCGTAGTTGACTGTGTTTTAAAGACATGACGCAATGGAAAACAACTTGGGACGTCGTAGTCTATAGTGAGTGGCAAGGTTAGACCAATGGTAACCTGCGCAGCAGGCACGTGAAACCACGTGATTTAAGTGAAAGGCCCTTACTAGCTGTCAAAAGGCCATTTTACGGTCTTTAGAGGTTTGTAAGCGTAGTTGACGGTGTTATAAAGCCATGGCGCAATGGAAAACGACTTGGGAAGTCTTAGTCCTTTGAGAGTGGAAGGATTAGACCATTGTTAAACAGCGCAGGCACGTGAAACCACGTGATTTACGTGTAAGGCTCTTTTTAGTCATCAAAATGCCATATTACGGCGTTTAGAGGTTTGTAAGCGTAGTTGACGGTGTTATAAAGCCAGGGCGCAATGGAAAACAAATTGGGACGTCGTAGTCTATAGAGAGTGGAAAGATTAGACCAATGGTAACCTGTGCAGGCACGTGAAACCACGTGATTTACGTGTAAGGCTCTTCTTAGGCATCAAAATGCCATATTACGGTCTTTAGATGCCTGTGCGCGTAGTTCACTGTGTTTTAAAGACATGGCGCAATGGAAAACGATTTTAGACGTCGTAGTCTATATTGAGTGGCAAGGTTAGACCAATGGTAACCTGCGCAGGCACGTGAAACCACGTGATTTAAGTGAAAGGCCCTTACTAGCTGTCAAAAGGCCATTTTACGGTCTTTAGAGGTTTGTAAGCGTAGTTGACGGTGTTATAAAGCCAGGGCGCAATGGAAAACGACTTGGGAAGTCTTAGTCCTTTGAGAGTGGAAGGATTAGACCATTGTTAAACAGCGCAGGCACGTGAAACCACGTGATTTACGTGTAAGGCTCTTTTTAGTCATCAAAATGCCATATTACGGGGTTTAGAGGCCTGTGCGCGTAGTTCACTGTATTTTAAAGACATGGCGCAATGGATAACGATTTGGGAAGTCGTAGTCTATAGAGAGTGGCAAGGTTAGACCAATGGTAACCTGTGCAGGCACGTGAGTCCACGTGATTTACGTGTAAGGCCTTTATTAGGTGTCAAAAGGCCATATTACAATCTTTACAGGCCTGTGTGGGTAGTTGACTGTGTTTTAAAGACTTGGCGCAATGGAAAAAGACTTGGGACGTCGTAGTCTAATGAGAGTTGAAGGACTAGACCAATGATAACCTACGCAGGCACGTGGAATTACGTGATTTAAGTGTAAGGCCTTTATTAGGCAGCAAAAGGCCATCTTACAGCGTTTAGAGGCCTGTAAGCGTAGTTGACTGTGTTTTAAAGACATGACGCAATGGAAAACAATTTGGGACGTCGTAGTCTATAGAGAGTGGAAAGATTGGACCAATGGTAACCTGCGCAGGCACGTGAAACCTCGTGATTTACGTGTAAGGCTCTTTTTTGGCATCAAAATGCCATTTTACGGTCTTTAGAGGTCTGTAAGCGTAGTTGACGGTGTTATAAAGCCATGGAGCAATGGAAAACGACTTGGGAAGTCGTAGTCCATTGAGAGTGGAGGGATTAGACGAATGGTAAACAGCGCAGGCACGTGGAACCACGTGCTTTACGTGTAAGGTTTTTATTAGACATCAAAAAGCCATATTACAGTGTTTAGAGGCCTGTGCGCGTAGTTGACTGTGTTTTAAAGACATGACGCAGTGGAAAACAATTTGGGACTTCGTAGTGCGTTGAGAGTGTAAGGATTAGACCAATGGTAACATGCGCAGGCACGTGAAACCACGTGATTTACGTGTAAGGCTTTTATTAAGTGTCAAAAGGCATATTACTGCCTTCAGAGGCCTGTAAGAGTAGTTGACGGTGTTATTAAGCCTAGGCGAAATGGAAAACGACTTCGGAAGTCGTAGTCCATTGAGAGTGGAGGGATTACACGAATGGTAAACAGCGCAGGCACGTGGAACCACGTGCTTTACATGTAAGGATTTTATTAGACATCAAAAAGCCATATTACAGTGTTTAGAGGCCTGTGCGCGTAGTTGACTGTGTTTTAAAGACATGACGCAGTGGAAAACAATTTGGGACTTCGTAGTGCGTTGAGAGTGTAAGGATTAGACCAATGGTAACATGCGCAGGCACGTGAAACCACGTGATATACGTGTAAGGCTTTTATTAAGTGTCAAAAGGCATATTACTGCCTTCAGAGGCCTGTAAGAGTAGTTGACGGTGTTATTAAGCCTAGGCGCAATGGAAAACGACTTGGGAAGTCGTAGTCCATTGAGAGTGGAGGGATTAGACGAATGGTAAACAGCGCAGGCACGTGGAACCACGTGCTTTAAGTGAAAGGCCCTTACTAGCTGTCAAAAGGCCATTTTACGGTCTTTAGAGGTCTGTAAGCGTAGTTGACGGTGTTATAAAGCCATGGCGCAATGGAGAACGACTTGGGAAGTCTTAGTCCATTGAGAGTGGAAGGATTAGACCATTGTTAAATAGCGCAGGCATGTGGAACCACGTGCTTTACGTGTAAGGCCTTTATTAGGCATCAAAACGCCATATTACAGTGTTTAGAGGCCTGTAAGCGTAGTTGACTGTGTTTTAAAGACATGACGCAGTGGAAAACAACTTGGGACGTCGTAGTCCATTGACAGTGAAGGGATTAGACCAATGGTAACCTGCGAAGGCACGTGGAACCACGTGAAGGCTTTTATTAAGCATCAAAAGGCCGTATTACAGTCTTTACAGGCCTGTGCGCGTAGTTGACTGTGTTTTAAAGACTTGGCGCAATGGAAAAAGACTTGGTACGTCGTAGTCTAATGAGAGTTGAAGGACTAGACCAATGATAACCTGCGCAGGCACGTGGAACTACGTGATTTATGTGTAAGGCCTTTATTAGGCAGCAAAAGGCCATATTACAGCGTTTAGAGGCCTGTAAGCGTAGTTGACTGTGTTTTAAAGACATGACGCAATGGAAAACAACTTAGGACGTCGTAGTCTATAGAGAGTGGAAAGATTAGACCAATGATAACCTGCGCAGGCTCGTGAAACCACGTGATTTACGTGTAAGGCCTTTATTAGGTGTCAAAAGGCATATTACGGCCTTCAGAGGCCTGTAAGAGTAGTTGACGGTGTTATTAAGCCTAGGCGCAATGGAAAACGACTTGGGAAGTCGTAGTCCATTGAGAGTGGAGGGATTAGACCAATGATAAACAGCGCAGGCACGTGGAACCACGTGCTTTACGTGTAAGGCCTTTATTAGGCATCAAAAAGCCATATTACAGTGTTTAGAGGCCTGTGCGCGTAGTTGACTGTGTTTTAAAGACATGACGCAGTGGAAAACGATTTGGGACTTCGTAGTGCATTGAGAGTGTAAGGATTAGACCAATGGTAACTTGCGCAGGCGCGTGAAACAACCTGTGTTTTAAAGACTTGGCGCAATGGAAAAAGACTTGGGACGTCGTAGTCTAATGAGAGTTGAAGGACTAGATCAATGGTAACCTGCACAGGCACGTGGAACTACGTGATTTATGTGTAAGGCCTTTATTAGGCAGCAAAAGGCCATATTACAGCGTTTAGAGGCCTGTAAGCGTAGTTGACTGTGTTTTAAAGACATGACGCAATGGAAAACAACTTGGGACGTCGTAGTCTATAGTGAGTGGCAAGGTTAGACCAATGGTAACCTGCGCAGCAGGCACGTGAAACCACGTGATTTAAGTGAAAGGCCCTTACTAGCTGTCAAAAGGCCATTTTACGGTCTTTAGAGGTTTGTAAGCGTAGTTGACGGTGTTATAAAGCCATGGCGCAATGGAAAACGACTTGGGAAGTCTTAGTCCTTTGAGAGTGGAAGGATTAGACCATTGTTAAACAGCGCAGGCACGTGAAACCACGTGATTTACGTGTAAGGCTCTTTTTAGTCATCAAAATGCCATATTACGGCGTTTAGAGGTTTGTAAGCGTAGTTGACGGTGTTATAAAGCCAGGGCGCAATGGAAAACAAATTGGGACGTCGTAGTCTATAGAGAGTGGAAAGATTAGACCAATGGTAACCTGTGCAGGCACGTGAAACCACGTGATTTACGTGTAAGGCTCTTCTTAGGCATCAAAATGCCATATTACGGTCTTTAGATGCCTGTGCGCGTAGTTCACTGTGTTTTAAAGACATGGCGCAATGGAAAACGATTTTAGACGTCGTAGTCTATATTGAGTGGCAAGGTTAGACCAATGGTAACCTGCGCAGGCACGTGAAACCACGTGATTTAAGTGAAAGGCCCTTACTAGCTGTCAAAAGGCCATTTTACGGTCTTTAGAGGTTTGTAAGCGTAGTTGACGGTGTTATAAAGCCAGGGCGCAATGGAAAACGACTTGGGAAGTCTTAGTCCTTTGAGAGTGGAAGGATTAGACCATTGTTAAACAGCGCAGGCACGTGAAACCACGTGATTTACGTGTAAGGCTCTTTTTAGTCATCAAAATGCCATATTACGGCGTTTAGAGGCCTGTGCGCGTAGTTCACTGTATTTTAAAGACATGGCGCAATGGATAACGATTTGGGAAGTCGTAGTCTATAGAGAGTGGCAAGGTTAGACCAATGGTAACCTGTGCAGGCACGTGAGTCCACGTGATTTACGTGTAAGGCCTTTATTAGGTGTCAAAAGGCCATATTACAATCTTTACAGGCCTGTGTGGGTAGTTGACTGTGTTTTAAAGACTTGGCGCAATGGAAAAAGACTTGGGACGTCGTAGTCTAATGAGAGTTGAAGGACTAGACCAATGATAACCTACGCAGGCACGTGGAATTACGTGATTTAAGTGTAAGGCCTTTATTAGGCAGCAAAAGGCCATCTTACAGCGTTTAGAGGCCTGTAAGCGTAGTTGACTGTGTTTTAAAGACATGACGCAATGGAAAACAATTTGGGACGTCGTAGTCTATAGAGAGTGGAAAGATTGGACCAATGGTAACCTGCGCAGGCACGTGAAACCTCGTGATTTACGTGTAAGGCTCTTTTTTGGCATCAAAATGCCATTTTACGGTCTTTAGAGGTCTGTAAGCGTAGTTGACGGTGTTATAAAGCCATGGAGCAATGGAAAACGACTTGGGAAGTCGTAGTCCATTGAGAGTGGAGGGATTAGACGAATGGTAAACAGCGCAGGCACGTGGAACCACGTGCTTTACGTGTAAGGTTTTTATTAGACATCAAAAAGCCATATTACAGTGTTTAGAGGCCTGTGCGCGTAGTTGACTGTGTTTTAAAGACATGACGCAGTGGAAAACAATTTGGGACTTCGTAGTGCGTTGAGAGTGTAAGGATTAGACCAATGGTAACATGCGCAGGCACGTGAAACCACGTGATTTACGTGTAAGGCTTTTATTAAGTGTCAAAAGGCATATTACTGCCTTCAGAGGCCTGTAAGAGTAGTTGACGGTGTTATTAAGCCTAGGCGCAATGGAAAACGACTTGGGAAGTCGTAGATCATTGAGAGTGGAGGGATTAGACGAATGGTAAACAGCGCAGGCACGTGGAACCACGTGCTTTAAGTGAAAGGCCCTTACTAGCTGTCAAAAGGCCATTTTACGGTCTTTAGAGGTCTGTAAGCGTAGTTGACGGTGTTATAAAGCCATGGCGCAATGGAGAACGACTTGGGAAGTCTTAGTCCATTGAGAGTGGAAGGATTAGACCAATGGTAACCTGCGCAGGAACGTGAAACCACGTGATTTACGTGTAAGGCCTTTATTAGGTGTCAAAAGGCATATTACGGCCTTCAGAGGCCTGTAAGAGTAGTTGACGGTGTTATTAAGCCTAGGCGCAATGGAAAACGACTTGGGAAGTCGTAGTCCATTGAGAGTGGAGGGATTAGACCAATGATAAACAGCGCAGGCACGTGGAACCACGTGCTTTACGTGTAAGGCCTTTATTAGGCATCAAAAAGCCATATTACAGTGTTTAGAGGCCTATGCGCGTAGTTGACTGTGTTTTAAAGACATGACGCAGTGGAAAACGATTTGGGACTTCGTAGTGCATTGAGAGTGTAAGGATTAGACCAATGGTAACTTGCGCAGGCGCGTGAAACAACCTGTCTTTTAAAGACTTGGCGCAATGGAAAAAGACTTGGGACGTCGTAGTCTAATGAGAGTTGAAGGACTAGATCAATGGTAACCTGCACAGGCACGTGGAACTACGTGATTTATGTGTAAGGCCTTTATTAGGCAGCAAAAGGCCATATTACAGCGTTTAGAGGCCTGTAAGCGTAGTTGACTGTGTTTTAAAGACATGACGCAATGGAAAACAACTTGGGACGTCGTAGTCTATAGTGAGTGGCAAGGTTAGACCAATGGTAACCTGCGCAGGCACGTGAAACCACGTGATTTAAGTGAAAGGCCCTTACTAGCTGTCAAAAGGCCATTTTACGGTCTTTAGAGGTTTGTAAGCGTAGTTGACGGTGTTATAAAGCCATGGAGCAATAGAAAACGACTTGGGAAGTCTTAGTCCTTTGAGAGTGGAAGGATTAGACCATTGTTAAACAGCGCAGGCACGTGAAACCACGTGATTTACGTGTAAGGCTCTTTTTAGTCATCAAAATGCCATATTACGGCGTTTAGAGGCCTGTGCGCGTAGTTCACTGTATTTTAAAGACATGGCGCAATGGATAACGATTTGGGAAGTCGTAGTCTATAGAGAGTGGCAAGGTTAGACAAATGGTAACCTGTGCAGGCACGTGAGTCCACGTGATTTACGTGTAAGGCCTTTATTAGGTGTCAAAAGGCCATATTACAATCTTTACAGGCCTGTGTGGGTAGTTGACTGTGTTTTAAAGACTTGGCGCAATGGAAAAAGACTTGGGACGTCGTAGTCTAATGAGAGTTGAAGGACTAGACCAATGATAACCTACGCAGGCACGTGGAATTACGTGATTTAAGTGTAAGGCCTTTATTAGGCAGCAAAAGGCCATCTTACAGCGTTTAGAGGCCTGTAAGCGTAGTTGACTGTGTTTTAAAGACATGACGCAATGGAAAACAATTTGGGTCGTCGTAGTCTATAGAGAGTGGAAAGATTGGACCAATGGTAACCTGCGCAGGCACGTGAAACCTCGTGATTTACGTGTAAGGCTCTTTTTAGGCATCAAAATGCCATTTTACGGTCTTTAGAGGTCTGTAAGCGTAGTTGACGGTGTTATAAAGCCATGGAGCAATGGAAAACGACTTGGGAAGTCGTAGTCCATTGAGAGTGGAGGGATTAGACGAATGGTAAACAGCGCAGGCACGTGGAACCACGTGCTTTACGTGTAAGGATTTTATTAGACATCAAAAAGCCATATTACAGTGTTTAGAGGCCTGTGCGCGTAGTTGACTGTGTTTTAAAGACATGACGCAGTGGAAAACAATTTGGGACTTCGTAGTGCGTTGAGAGTGTAAGGATTAGACCAATGGTAACATGCGCAGGCACGTGAAACCACGTGATTTACGTGTAAGGCTTTTATTAAGTGTCAAAAGGCATATTACTGCCTTCAGAGGCCTGTAAGAGTAGTTGACGGTGTTATTAAGCCTAGGCGCAATGGAAAACGACTTGGGAAGTCGTAGATCATTGAGAGTGGAGGGATTAGACGAATGGTAAACAGCGCAGGCACGTGGAACCACGTGCTTTAAGTGAAAGGCCCTTACTAGCTGTCAAAAGGCCATTTTACGGTCTTTAGAGGTCTGTAAGCGTAGTTGACGGTGTTATAAAGCCATGGCGCAATGGAGAACGACTTGGGAAGTCTTAGTCCATTGAGAGTGGAAGGATTAGACCAATGGTAACCTGCGCAGGAACGTGAAACCACGTGATTTACGTGTAAGGCCTTTATTAGGTGTCAAAAGGCATATTACGGCCTTCAGAGGCCTGTAAGAGTAGTTGACGGTGTTATTAAGCCTAGGCGCAATGGAAAACGACTTGGGAAGTCGTAGTCCATTGAGAGTGGAGGGATTAGACCAATGATAAACAGCGCAGGCACGTGGAACCACGTGCTTTACGTGTAAGGCCTTTATTAGGCATCAAAAAGCCATATTACAGTGTTTAGAGGCCTGTGCGCGTAGTTGACTGTGTTTTAAAGACATGACGCAGTGGAAAACGATTTGGGACTTCGTAGTGCATTGAGAGTGTAAGGATTAGACCAATGGTAACTTGCGCAGGCGCGTGAAACAACCTGTGTTTTAAAGACTTGGCGCAATGGAAAAAGACTTGGGACGTCGTAGTCTAATGAGAGTTGAAGGACTAGATCAATGGTAACCTGCACAGGCACGTGGAACTACGTGATTTATGTGTAACGCCTTTATTAGGCAGCAAAAGGCCATATTACAGCGTTTAGAGGCCTGTAAGCGTAGTTGACTGTGTTTTAAAGACATGACGCAATGGAAAACAACTTGGGACGTCGTAGTCTATAGTGAGTGGCAAGGTTAGACCAATGGTAACCTGCGCAGGCACGTGAAACCACGTGATTTAAGTGAAAGGCCCTTACTAGCTGTCAAAAGGCCATTTTACGGTCTTTAGAGGTTTGTAAGCGTAGTTGACGGTGTTATAAAGCCATGGCGCAATGGAAAACGACTTGGGAAGTCTTAGTCCTTTGAGAGTGGATGGATTAGACCATTGTTAAACAGCGCAGGCACGTGAAACCACGTGATTTACGTGTAAGGCTCTTTTTAGTCATCAAAATGCCATATTACGGCGTTTAGAGGCCTGTGCGCGTAGTTCACTGTATTTTAAAGACATGGCGCAATGGATAACGATTTGGGAAGTCGTAGTCTATAGAGAGTGGCAAGGTTAGACCAATGGTAACCTGCGCAGGCACGTGAGTCCACGTGATTAACGTGTAAGGCCTTTATTAGGTGTTAAAAGGCCATATTACAATCTTTACAGGCCTGTGTGGGTAGTTGACTGTGTTTTAAAGACTTGGCGCAATGGAAAAAGACTTGGGACGTCGTAGTCTAATGAGAGTTGAAGGACTAGACCAATGATAACCTACGCAGGCACGTGGAATTACGTGATTTAAGTGTAAGGCCTTTATTAGGCAGCAAAAGGCCATATTACAGCGTTTAGAGGCCTGTAAGCGTAGTTGACTGTGTTTTAAAGACATGACGCAATGGAAAACAATTTGGGACGTCGTAGTCTATAGAGAGTGGAAAGATTGGACCAATGGTAACCTGCGCAGGCACGTGAAACCACGTGATTTACGTGTAAGGCTCTTTTTAGGCATCAAAATGCCATTTTACGGCCTTTAGAGGTCTGTAAGCGTAGTTGACGGTGTTATAAAGCCATGGAGCAATAGAAAACGACTTGGGAAGTCTTAGTCCATTGAGAGTGGAAGGATTAGACCATTGTTAAACAGCGCAGGCATGTGGAACCACGCGCTTTACGTGTAAGGCCTTTATTAGGCATCAAAAGGCCATATTACAGTGCTTAGATGCCTGTAAGCGTAGTTGACTGTGTTTTAAAGACATGACGCAGTGGAAAACAACTTGGGACGTCGTAGTCCATTGACAGTGAAAGGATTAGACCAATGGTAACCTGCGCAGGCACGTGAAACCACGTGATTTACGTGTAAGGCTTTTATTAAGTGTCAAAAGGCATATTACTGCCTTCAGAGGCCTGTAAGAGTAGTTGACGGTGTTATTAAGCCTAGGCGAAATGGAAAACGACTTCGGAAGTCGTAGTCCATTGAGAGTGGAGGGATTACACGAATGGTAAACAGCGCAGGCACGTGGAACCACGTGCTTTACATGTAAGGATTTTATTAGACATCAAAAAGCCATATTACAGTGTTTAGAGGCCTGTGCGCGTAGTTGACTGTGTTTTAAAGACATGACGCAGTGGAAAACAATTTGGGACTTCGTAGTGCGTTGAGAGTGTAAGGATTAGACCAATGGTAACATGCGCAGGCACGTGAAACCACGTGATATACGTGTAAGGCTTTTATTAAGTGTCAAAAGGCATATTACTGCCTTCAGAGGCCTGTAAGAGTAGTTGACGGTGTTATTAAGCCTAGGCGCAATGGAAAACGACTTGGGAAGTCGTAGTCCATTGAGAGTGGAGGGATTAGACGAATGGTAAACAGCGCAGGCACGTGGAACCACGTGCTTTAAGTGAAAGGCCCTTACTAGCTGTCAAAAGGCCATTTTACGGTCTTTAGAGGTCTGTAAGCGTAGTTGACGGTGTTATAAAGCCATGGCGCAATGGAGAACGACTTGGGAAGTCTTAGTCCATTGAGAGTGGAAGGATTAGACCATTGTTAAATAGCGCAGGCATGTGGAACCACGTGCTTTACGTGTAAGGCCTTTATTAGGCATCAAAACGCCATATTACAGTGTTTAGAGGCCTGTAAGCGTAGTTGACTGTGTTTTAAAGACATGACGCAGTGGAAAACAACTTGGGACGTCGTAGTCCATTGACAGTGAAGGGATTAGACCAATGGTAACCTGCGAAGGCACGTGGAACCACGTGAAGGCTTTTATTAAGCATCAAAAGGCCGTATTACAGTCTTTACAGGCCTGTGCGCGTAGTTGACTGTGTTTTAAAGACTTGGCGCAATGGAAAAAGACTTGGTACGTCGTAGTCTAATGAGAGTTGAAGGACTAGACCAATGATAACCTGCGCAGGCACGTGGAACTACGTGATTTATGTGTAAGGCCTTTATTAGGCAGCAAAAGGCCATATTACAGCGTTTAGAGGCCTGTAAGCGTAGTTGACTGTGTTTTAAAGACATGACGCAATGGAAAACAACTTAGGACGTCGTAGTCTATAGAGAGTGGAAAGATTAGACCAATGGTAACCTGCGCAGGCTCGTGAAACCACGTGATTTACGTGTAAGGCCTTTATTAGGTGTCAAAAGGCATATTACGGCCTTCAGAGGCCTGTAAGAGTAGTTGACGGTGTTATTAAGCCTAGGCGCAATGGAAAACGACTTGGGAAGTCGTAGTCCATTGAGAGTGGAGGGATTAGACCAATGATAAACAGCGCAGGCACGTGGAACCACGTGCTTTACGTGTAAGGCCTTTATTAGGCATCAAAAAGCCATATTACAGTGTTTAGAGGCCTGTGCGCGTAGTTGACTGTGTTTTAAAGACATGACGCAGTGGAAAACGATTTGGGACTTCGTAGTGCATTGAGAGTGTAAGGATTAGACCAATGGTAACTTGCGCAGGCGCGTGAAACAACCTGTGTTTTAAAGACTTGGCGCAATGGAAAAAGACTTGGGACGTCGTAGTCTAATGAGAGTTGAAGGACTAGATCAATGGTAACCTGCACAGGCACGTGGAACTACGTGATTTATGTGTAAGGCCTTTATTAGGCAGCAAAAGGCCATATTACAGCGTTTAGAGGCCTGTAAGCGTAGTTGACTGTGTTTTAAAGACATGACGCAATGGAAAACAACTTGGGACGTCGTAGTCTATAGTGAGTGGCAAGGTTAGACCAATGGTAACCTGCGCAGCAGGCACGTGAAACCACGTGATTTAAGTGAAAGGCCCTTACTAGCTGTCAAAAGGCCATTTTACGGTCTTTAGAGGTTTGTAAGCGTAGTTGACGGTGTTATAAAGCCATGGCGCAATGGAAAACGACTTGGGAAGTCTTAGTCCTTTGAGAGTGGAAGGATTAGACCATTGTTAAACAGCGCAGGCACGTGAAACCACGTGATTTACGTGTAAGGCTCTTTTTAGTCATCAAAATGCCATATTACGGCGTTTAGAGGTTTGTAAGCGTAGTTGACGGTGTTATAAAGCCAGGGCGCAATGGAAAACAAATTGGGACGTCGTAGTCTATAGAGAGTGGAAAGATTAGACCAATGGTAACCTGTGCAGGCACGTGAAACCACGTGATTTACGTGTAAGGCTCTTCTTAGGCATCAAAATGCCATATTACGGTCTTTAGATGCCTGTGCGCGTAGTTCACTGTGTTTTAAAGACATGGCGCAATGGAAAACGATTTTAGACGTCGTAGTCTATATTGAGTGGCAAGGTTAGACCAATGGTAACCTGCGCAGGCACGTGAAACCACGTGATTTAAGTGAAAGGCCCTTACTAGCTGTCAAAAGGCCATTTTACGGTCTTTAGAGGTTTGTAAGCGTAGTTGACGGTGTTATAAAGCCAGGGCGCAATGGAAAACGACTTGGGAAGTCTTAGTCCTTTGAGAGTGGAAGGATTAGACCATTGTTAAACAGCGCAGGCACGTGAAACCACGTGATTTACGTGTAAGGCTCTTTTTAGTCATCAAAATGCCATATTACGGGGTTTAGAGGCCTGTGCGCGTAGTTCACTGTATTTTAAAGACATGGCGCAATGGATAACGATTTGGGAAGTCGTAGTCTATAGAGAGTGGCAAGGTTAGACCAATGGTAACCTGTGCAGGCACGTGAGTCCACGTGATTTACGTGTAAGGCCTTTATTAGGTGTCAAAAGGCCATATTACAATCTTTACAGGCCTGTGTGGGTAGTTGACTGTGTTTTAAAGACTTGGCGCAATGGAAAAAGACTTGGGACGTCGTAGTCTAATGAGAGTTGAAGGACTAGACCAATGATAACCTACGCAGGCACGTGGAATTACGTGATTTAAGTGTAAGGCCTTTATTAGGCAGCAAAAGGCCATCTTACAGCGTTTAGAGGCCTGTAAGCGTAGTTGACTGTGTTTTAAAGACATGACGCAATGGAAAACAATTTGGGACGTCGTAGTCTATAGAGAGTGGAAAGATTGGACCAATGGTAACCTGCGCAGGCACGTGAAACCTCGTGATTTACGTGTAAGGCTCTTTTTTGGCATCAAAATGCCATTTTACGGTCTTTAGAGGTCTGTAAGCGTAGTTGACGGTGTTATAAAGCCATGGAGCAATGGAAAACGACTTGGGAAGTCGTAGTCCATTGAGAGTGGAGGGATTAGACGAATGGTAAACAGCGCAGGCACGTGGAACCACGTGCTTTACGTGTAAGGTTTTTATTAGACATCAAAAAGCCATATTACAGTGTTTAGAGGCCTGTGCGCGTAGTTGACTGTGTTTTAAAGACATGACGCAGTGGAAAACAATTTGGGACTTCGTAGTGCGTTGAGAGTGTAAGGATTAGACCAATGGTAACATGCGCAGGCACGTGAAACCACGTGATTTACGTGTAAGGCTTTTATTAAGTGTCAAAAGGCATATTACTGCCTTCAGAGGCCTGTAAGAGTAGTTGACGGTGTTATTAAGCCTAGGCGAAATGGAAAACGACTTCGGAAGTCGTAGTCCATTGAGAGTGGAGGGATTACACGAATGGTAAACAGCGCAGGCACGTGGAACCACGTGCTTTACATGTAAGGATTTTATTAGACATCAAAAAGCCATATTACAGTGTTTAGAGGCCTGTGCGCGTAGTTGACTGTGTTTTAAAGACATGACGCAGTGGAAAACAATTTGGGACTTCGTAGTGCGTTGAGAGTGTAAGGATTAGACCAATGGTAACATGCGCAGGCACGTGAAACCACGTGATATACGTGTAAGGCTTTTATTAAGTGTCAAAAGGCATATTACTGCCTTCAGAGGCCTGTAAGAGTAGTTGACGGTGTTATTAAGCCTAGGCGCAATGGAAAACGACTTGGGAAGTCGTAGTCCATTGAGAGTGGAGGGATTAGACGAATGGTAAACAGCGCAGGCACGTGGAACCACGTGCTTTAAGTGAAAGGCCCTTACTAGCTGTCAAAAGGCCATTTTACGGTCTTTAGAGGTCTGTAAGCGTAGTTGACGGTGTTATAAAGCCATGGCGCAATGGAGAACGACTTGGGAAGTCTTAGTCCATTGAGAGTGGAAGGATTAGACCATTGTTAAATAGCGCAGGCATGTGGAACCACGTGCTTTACGTGTAAGGCCTTTATTAGGCATCAAAACGCCATATTACAGTGTTTAGAAGCCTGTAAGCGTAGTTGACTGTGTTTTAAAGACATGACGCAGTGGAAAACAACTTGGGACGTCGTAGTCCATTGACAGTGAAGGGATTAGACCAATGGTAACCTGCGAAGGCACGTGGAACCACGTGAAGGCTTTTATTAAGCATCAAAAGGCCGTATTACAGTCTTTACAGGCCTGTGCGCGTAGTTGACTGTGTTTTAAAGACTTGGCGCAATGGAAAAAGACTTGGTACGTCGTAGTCTAATGAGAGTTGAAGGACTAGACCAATGATAACCTGCGCAGGCACGTGGAACTACGTGATTTATGTGTAAGGCCTTTATTAGGCAGCAAAAGGCCATATTACAGCGTTTAGAGGCCTGTAAGCGTAGTTGACTGTGTTTTAAAGACATGACGCAATGGAAAACAACTTAGGACGTCGTAGTCTATAGAGAGTGGAAAGATTAGACCAATGATAACCTGCGCAGGCTCGTGAAACCACGTGATTTACGTGTAAGGCCTTTATTAGGTGTCAAAAGGCATATTACGGCCTTCAGAGGCCTGTAAGAGTAGTTGACGGTGTTATTAAGCCTAGGCGCAATGGAAAACGACTTGGGAAGTCGTAGTCCATTGAGAGTGGAGGGATTAGACCAATGATAAACAGCGCAGGCACGTGGAACCACGTGCTTTACGTGTAAGGCCTTTATTAGGCATCAAAAAGCCATATTACAGTGTTTAGAGGCCTGTGCGCGTAGTTGACTGTGTTTTAAAGACATGACGCAGTGGAAAACGATTTGGGACTTCGTAGTGCATTGAGAGTGTAAGGATTAGACCAATGGTAACTTGCGCAGGCGCGTGAAACAACCTGTGTTTTAAAGACTTGGCGCAATGGAAAAAGACTTGGGACGTCGTAGTCTAATGAGAGTTGAAGGACTAGATCAATGGTAACCTGCACAGGCACGTGGAACTACGTGATTTATGTGTAAGGCCTTTATTAGGCAGCAAAAGGCCATATTACAGCGTTTAGAGGCCTGTAAGCGTAGTTGACTGTGTTTTAAAGACATGACGCAATGGAAAACAACTTGGGACGTCGTAGTCTATAGTGAGTGGCAAGGTTAGACCAATGGTAACCTGCGCAGCAGGCACGTGAAACCACGTGATTTAAGTGAAAGGCCCTTACTAGCTGTCAAAAGGCCATTTTACGGTCTTTAGAGGTTTGTAAGCGTAGTTGACGGTGTTATAAAGCCATGGCGCAATGGAAAACGACTTGGGAAGTCTTAGTCCTTTGAGAGTGGAAGGATTAGACCATTGTTAAACAGCGCAGGCACGTGAAACCACGTGATTTACGTGTAAGGCTCTTTTTAGTCATCAAAATGCCATATTACGGCGTTTAGAGGTTTGTAAGCGTAGTTGACGGTGTTATAAAGCCAGGGCGCAATGGAAAACAAATTGGGACGTCGTAGTCTATAGAGAGTGGAAAGATTAGACCAATGGTAACCTGTGCAGGCACGTGAAACCACGTGATTTACGTGTAAGGCTCTTCTTAGGCATCAAAATGCCATATTACGGTCTTTAGATGCCTGTGCGCGTAGTTCACTGTGTTTTAAAGACATGGCGCAATGGAAAACGATTTTAGACGTCGTAGTCTATATTGAGTGGCAAGGTTAGACCAATGGTAACCTGCGCAGGCACGTGAAACCACGTGATTTAAGTGAAAGGCCCTTACTAGCTGTCAAAAGGCCATTTTACGGTCTTTAGAGGTTTGTAAGCGTAGTTGACGGTGTTATAAAGCCAGGGCGCAATGGAAAACGACTTGGGAAGTCTTAGTCCTTTGAGAGTGGAAGGATTAGACCATTGTTAAACAGCGCAGGCACGTGAAACCACGTGATTTACGTGTAAGGCTCTTTTTAGTCATCAAAATGCCATATTACGGCGTTTAGAGGCCTGTGCGCGTAGTTCACTGTATTTTAAAGACATGGCGCAATGGATAACGATTTGGGAAGTCGTAGTCTATAGAGAGTGGCAAGGTTAGACCAATGGTAACCTGTGCAGGCACGTGAGTCCACGTGATTTACGTGTAAGGCCTTTATTAGGTGTCAAAAGGCCATATTACAATCTTTACAGGCCTGTGTGGGTAGTTGACTGTGTTTTAAAGACTTGGCGCAATGGAAAAAGACTTGGGACGTCGTAGTCTAATGAGAGTTGAAGGACTAGACCAATGATAACCTACGCAGGCACGTGGAATTACGTGATTTAAGTGTAAGGCCTTTATTAGGCAGCAAAAGGCCATCTTACAGCGTTTAGAGGCCTGTAAGCGTAGTTGACTGTGTTTTAAAGACATGACGCAATGGAAAACAATTTGGGACGTCGTAGTCTATAGAGAGTGGAAAGATTGGACCAATGGTAACCTGCGCAGGCACGTGAAACCTCGTGATTTACGTGTAAGGCTCTTTTTTGGCATCAAAATGCCATTTTACGGTCTTTAGAGGTCTGTAAGCGTAGTTGACGGTGTTATAAAGCCATGGAGCAATGGAAAACGACTTGGGAAGTCGTAGTCCATTGAGAGTGGAGGGATTAGACGAATGGTAAACAGCGCAGGCACGTGGAACCACGTGCTTTACGTGTAAGGTTTTTATTAGACATCAAAAAGCCATATTAAAGTGTTTAGAGGCCTGTGCGCGTAGTTGACTGTGTTTTAAAGACATGACGCAGTGGAAAACAATTTGGGACTTCGTAGTGCGTTGAGAGTGTAAGGATTAGACCAATGGTAACATGCGCAGGCACGTGAAACCACGTGATTTACGTGTAAGGCTTTTATTAAGTGTCAAAAGGCATATTACTGCCTTCAGAGGCCTGTAAGAGTAGTTGACGGTGTTATTAAGCCTAGGCGCAATGGAAAACGACTTGGGAAGTCGTAGATCATTGAGAGTGGAGGGATTAGACGAATGGTAAACAGCGCAGGCACGTGGAACCACGTGCTTTAAGTGAAAGGCCCTTACTAGCTGTCAAAAGGCCATTTTACGGTCTTTAGAGGTCTGTAAGCGTAGTTGACGGTGTTATAAAGCCATGGCGCAATGGAGAACGACTTGGGAAGTCTTAGTCCATTGAGAGTGGAAGGATTAGACCAATGGTAACCTGCGCAGGAACGTGAAACCACGTGATTTACGTGTAAGGCCTTTATTAGGTGTCAAAAGGCATATTACGGCCTTCAGAGGCCTGTAAGAGTAGTTGACGGTGTTATTAAGCCTAGGCGCAATGGAAAACGACTTGGGAAGTCGTAGTCCATTGAGAGTGGAGGGATTAGACCAATGATAAACAGCGCAGGCACGTGGAACCACGTGCTTTACGTGTAAGGCCTTTATTAGGCATCAAAAAGCCATATTACAGTGTTTAGAGGCCTATGCGCGTAGTTGACTGTGTTTTAAAGACATGACGCAGTGGAAAACGATTTGGGACTTCGTAGTGCATTGAGAGTGTAAGGATTAGACCAATGGTAACTTGCGCAGGCGCGTGAAACAACCTGTCTTTTAAAGACTTGGCGCAATGGAAAAAGACTTGGGACGTCGTAGTCTAATGAGAGTTGAAGGACTAGATCAATGGTAACCTGCACAGGCACGTGGAACTACGTGATTTATGTGTAAGGCCTTTATTAGGCAGCAAAAGGCCATATTACAGCGTTTAGAGGCCTGTAAGCGTAGTTGACTGTGTTTTAAAGACATGACGCAATGGAAAACAACTTGGGACGTCGTAGTCTATAGTGAGTGGCAAGGTTAGACCAATGGTAACCTGCGCAGGCACGTGAAACCACGTGATTTAAGTGAAAGGCCCTTACTAGCTGTCAAAAGGCCATTTTACGGTCTTTAGAGGTTTGTAAGCGTAGTTGACGGTGTTATAAAGCCATGGAGCAATAGAAAACGACTTGGGAAGTCTTAGTCCATTGAGAGTGGAAGGATTAGACCATTGTTAAACAGCGCAGGCATGTGGAACCACGCGCTTTACGTGTAAGGCCTTTATTAGGCATCAAAAGGCCATATTACAGTGCTTAGATGCCTGTAAGCGTAGTTGACTGTGTTTTAAAGACATGACGCAGTGGAAAACAACTTGGGACGTCGTAGTCCATTGACAGTGAAAGGATTAGACCAATGGTAACCTGCGCAGGCACGTGAAACCACGTGATTTACGTGTAAGGCTTTTATTAAGTGTCAAAAGGCATATTACTGCCTTCAGAGGCCTGTAAGAGTAGTTGACGGTGTTATTAAGCCTAGGCGAAATGGAAAACGACTTCGGAAGTCGTAGTCCATTGAGAGTGGAGGGATTACACGAATGGTAAACAGCGCAGGCACGTGGAACCACGTGCTTTACATGTAAGGATTTTATTAGACATCAAAAAGCCATATTACAGTGTTTAGAGGCCTGTGCGCGTAGTTGACTGTGTTTTAAAGACATGACGCAGTGGAAAACAATTTGGGACTTCGTAGTGCGTTGAGAGTGTAAGGATTAGACCAATGGTAACATGCGCAGGCACGTGAAACCACGTGATATACGTGTAAGGCTTTTATTAAGTGTCAAAAGGCATATTACTGCCTTCAGAGGCCTGTAAGAGTAGTTGACGGTGTTATTAAGCCTAGGCGCAATGGAAAACGACTTGGGAAGTCGTAGTCCATTGAGAGTGGAGGGATTAGACGAATGGTAAACAGCGCAGGCACGTGGAACCACGTGCTTTAAGTGAAAGGCCCTTACTAGCTGTCAAAAGGCCATTTTACGGTCTTTAGAGGTCTGTAAGCGTAGTTGACGGTGTTATAAAGCCATGGCGCAATGGAGAACGACTTGGGAAGTCTTAGTCCATTGAGAGTGGAAGGATTAGACCATTGTTAAATAGCGCAGGCATGTGGAACCACGTGCTTTACGTGTAAGGCCTTTATTAGGCATCAAAAGGCCATATTACAGTGTTTAGAGGCCTGTAAGCGTAGTTGACTGTGTTTTAAAGACATGACGCAGTGGAAAACAACTTGGGACGTCGTAGTCCATTGACAGTGAAGGGATTAGACCAATGGTAACCTGCGAAGGCACGTGGAACCACGTGAAGGCTTTTATTAAGCATCAAAAGGCCGTATTACAGTCTTTACAGGCCTGTGCGCGTAGTTGACTGTGTTTTAAAGACTTGGCGCAATGGAAAAAGACTTGGTACGTCGTAGTCTAATGAGAGTTGAAGGACTAGACCAATGATAACCTGCGCAGGCACGTGGAACTACGTGATTTATGTGTAAGGCCTTTATTAGGCAGCAAAAGGCCATATTACAGCGTTTAGAGGCCTGTAAGCGTAGTTGACTGTGTTTTAAAGACATGACGCAATGGAAAACAACTTAGGACGTCGTAGTCTATAGAGAGTGGAAAGATTAGACCAATGGTAACCTGCGCAGGCTCGTGAAACCACGTGATTTACGTGTAAGGCCTTTATTAGGTGTCAAAAGGCATATTACGGCCTTCAGAGGCCTGTAAGAGTAGTTGACGGTGTTATTAAGCCTAGGCGCAATGGAAAACGACTTGGGAAGTCGTAGTCCATTGAGAGTGGAGGGATTAGACCAATGATAAACAGCGCAGGCACGTGGAACCACGTGCTTTACGTGTAAGGCCTTTATTAGGCATCAAAAAGCCATATTACAGTGTTTAGAGGCCTGTGCGCGTAGTTGACTGTGTTTTAAAGACATGACGCAGTGGAAAACGATTTGGGACTTCGTAGTGCATTGAGAGTGTAAGGATTAGACCAATGGTAACTTGCGCAGGCGCGTGAAACAACCTGTGTTTTAAAGACTTGGCGCAATGGAAAAAGACTTGGGACGTCGTAGTCTAATGAGAGTTGAAGGACTAGATCAATGGTAACCTGCACAGGCACGTGGAACTACGTGATTTATGTGTAAGGCCTTTATTAGGCAGCAAAAGGCCATATTACAGCGTTTAGAGGCCTGTAAGCGTAGTTTACTGTGTTTTAAAGACATGACGCAATGGAAAACAACTTGGGACGTCGTAGTCTATAGTGAGTGGCAAGGTTAGACCAATGGTAACCTGCGCAGCAGGCACGTGAAACCACGTGATTTAAGTGAAAGGCCCTTACTAGCTGTCAAAAGGCCATTTTACGGTCTTTAGAGGTTTGTAAGCGTAGTTGACGGTGTTATAAAGCCATGGCGCAATGGAAAACGACTTGGGAAGTCTTAGTCCTTTGAGAGTGGAAGGATTAGACCATTGTTAAACAGCGCAGGCACGTGAAACCACGTGATTTACGTGTAAGGCTCTTTTTAGTCATCAAAATGCCATATTACGGCGTTTAGAGGTTTGTAAGCGTAGTTGACGGTGTTATAAAGCCAGGGCGCAATGGAAAACAAATTGGGACGTCGTAGTCTATAGAGAGTGGAAAGATTAGACCAATGGTAACCTGTGCAGGCACGTGAAACCACGTGATTTACGTGTAAGGCTCTTCTTAGGCATCAAAATGCCATATTACGGTCTTTAGATGCCTGTGCGCGTAGTTCACTGTGTTTTAAAGACATGGCGCAATGGAAAACGATTTTAGACGTCGTAGTCTATATTGAGTGGCAAGGTTAGACCAATGGTAACCTGCGCAGGCACGTGAAACCACGTGATTTAAGTGAAAGGCCCTTACTAGCTGTCAAAAGGCCATTTTACGGTCTTTAGAGGTTTGTAAGCGTAGTTGACGGTGTTATAAAGCCAGGGCGCAATGGAAAACGACTTGGGAAGTCTTAGTCCTTTGAGAGTGGAAGGATTAGACCATTGTTAAACAGCGCAGGCACGTGAAACCACGTGATTTACGTGTAAGGCTCTTTTTAGTCATCAAAATGCCATATTACGGCGTTTAGAGGCCTGTGCGCGTAGTTCACTGTATTTTAAAGACATGGCGCAATGGATAACGATTTGGGAAGTCGTAGTCTATAGAGAGTGGCAAGGTTAGACCAATGGTAACCTGTGCAGGCACGTGAGTCCACGTGATTTACGTGTAAGGCCTTTATTAGGTGTCAAAAGGCCATATTACAATCTTTACAGGCCTGTGTGGGTAGTTGACTGTGTTTTAAAGACTTGGCGCAATGGAAAAAGACTTGGGACGTCGTAGTCTAATGAGAGTTGAAGGACTAGACCAATGATAACCTACGCAGGCACGTGGAATTACGTGATTTAAGTGTAAGGCCTTTATTAGGCAGCAAAAGGCCATCTTACAGCGTTTAGAGGCCTGTAAGCGTAGTTGACTGTGTTTTAAAGACATGACGCAATGGAAAACAATTTGGGACGTCGTAGTCTATAGAGAGTGGAAAGATTGGACCAATGGTAACCTGCGCAGGCACGTGAAACCTCGTGATTTACGTGTAAGGCTCTTTTTTGGCATCAAAATGCCATTTTACAGTCTTTAGAGGTCTGTAAGCGTAGTTGACGGTGTTATAAAGCCATGGAGCAATGGAAAACGACTTGGGAAGTCGTAGTCCATTGAGAGTGGAGGGATTAGACGAATGGTAAACAGCGCAGGCACGTGGAACCACGTGCTTTACGTGTAAGGTTTTTATTAGACATCAAAAAGCCATATTACAGTGTTTAGAGGCCTGTGCGCGTAGTTGACTGTGTTTTAAAGACATGACGCAGTGGAAAACAATTTGGGACTTCGTAGTGCGTTGAGAGTGTAAGGATTAGACCAATGGTAACATGCGCAGGCACGTGAAACCACGTGATTTACGTGTAAGGCTTTTATTAAGTGTCAAAAGGCATATTACTGCCTTCAGAGGCCTGTAAGAGTAGTTGACGGTGTTATTAAGCCTAGGCGCAATGGAAAACGACTTGGGAAGTCGTAGATCATTGAGAGTGGAGGGATTAGACGAATGGTAAACAGCGCAGGCACGTGGAACCACGTGCTTTAAGTGAAAGGCCCTTACTAGCTGTCAAAAGGCCATTTTACGGTCTTTAGAGGTCTGTAAGCGTAGTTGACGGTGTTATAAAGCCATGGCGCAATGGAGAACGACTTGGGAAGTCTTAGTCCATTGAGAGTGGAAGGATTAGACCAATGGTAACCTGCGCAGGAACGTGAAACCACGTGATTTACGTGTAAGGCCTTTATTAGGTGTCAAAAGGCATATTACGGCCTTCAGAGGCCTGTAAGAGTAGTTGACGGTGTTATTAAGCCTAGGCGCAATGGAAAACGACTTGGGAAGTCGTAGTCCATTGAGAGTGGAGGGATTAGACCAATGATAAACAGCGCAGGCACGTGGAACCACGTGCTTTACGTGTAAGGCCTTTATTAGGCATCAAAAAGCCATATTACAGTGTTTAGAGGCCTATGCGCGTAGTTGACTGTGTTTTAAAGACATGACGCAGTGGAAAACGATTTGGGACTTCGTAGTGCATTGAGAGTGTAAGGATTAGACCAATGGTAACTTGCGCAGGCGCGTGAAACAACCTGTCTTTTAAAGACTTGGCGCAATGGAAAAAGACTTGGGACGTCGTAGTCTAATGAGAGTTGAAGGACTAGATCAATGGTAACCTGCACAGGCACGTGAAACTACGTGATTTATGTGTAAGGCCTTTATTAGGCAGCAAAAGGCCATATTACAGCGTTTAGAGGCCTGTAAGCGTAGTTGACTGTGTTTTAAAGACATGACGCAATGGAAAACAACTTGGGACGTCGTAGTCTATAGTGAGTGGCAAGGTTAGACCAATGGTAACCTGCGCAGGCACGTGAAACCACGTGATTTAAGTGAAAGGCCCTTACTAGCTGTCAAAAGGCCATTTTACGGTCTTTAGAGGTTTGTAAGCGTAGTTGACGGTGTTATAAAGCCATGGCGCAATGGAAAACGACTTGGGAAGTCTTAGTCCTTTGAGAGTGGATGGATTAGACCATTGTTAAACAGCGCAGGCACGTGAAACCACGTGATTTACGTGTAAGGCTCTTTTTAGTCATCAAAATGCCATATTACGGCGTTTAGAGGCCTGTGCGCGTAGTTCACTGTATTTTAAAGACATGGCGCAATGGATAACGATTTGGGAAGTCGTAGTCTATAGAGAGTGGCAAGGTTAGACCAATGGTAACCTGCGCAGGCACGTGAGTCCACGTGATTAACGTGTAAGGCCTTTATTAGGTGTTAAAAGGCCATATTACAATCTTTACAGGCCTGTGTGGGTAGTTGACTGTGTTTTAAAGACTTGGCGCAAGGACTAGATCAATGGTAACCTGCACAGGCACGTGGAACTACGTGATTTATGTGTAAGGCCTTTATTAGGCAGCAAAAGGCCATATTACAGCGTTTAGAGGCCTGTAAGCGTAGTTGACTGTGTTTTAAAGACATGACGCAATGGAAAACAACTTGGGACGTCGTAGTCTATAGTGAGTGGCAAGGTTAGACCAATGGTAACCTGCGCAGGCACGTGAAACCACGTGATTTAAGTGAAAGGCCCTTACTAGCTGTCAAAAGGCCATTTTACGGTCTTTAGAGGTTTGTAAGCGTAGTTGACGGTGTTATAAAGCCATGGCGCAATGGAAAACGACTTGGGAAGTCTTAGTCCTTTGAGAGTGGATGGATTAGACCATTGTTAAACAGCGCAGGCACGTGAAACCACGTGATTTACGTGTAAGGCTCTTTTTAGTCATCAAAATGCCATATTACGGCGTTTAGAGGCCTGTGCGCGTAGTTCACTGTATTTTAAAGACATGGCGCAATGGATAACGATTTGGGAAGTCGTAGTCTATAGAGAGTGGCAAGGTTAGACCAATGGTAACCTGCGCAGGCACGTGAGTCCACGTGATTAACGTGTAAGGCCTTTATTAGGTGTTAAAAGGCCATATTACAATCTTTACAGGCCTGTGTGGGTAGTTGACTGTGTTTTAAAGACTTGGCGCAATGGAAAAAGACTTGGGACGTCGTAGTCTAATGAGAGTTGAAGGACTAGACCAATGATAACCTACGCAGGCACGTGGAATTACGTGATTTAAGTGTAAGGCCTTTATTAGGCAGCAAAAGGCCATATTACAGCGTTTAGAGGCCTGTAAGCGTAGTTGACTGTGTTTTAAAGACATGACGCAATGGAAAACAATTTGGGACGTCGTAGTCTATAGAGAGTGGAAAGATTGGACCAATGGTAACCTGCGCAGGCACGTGAAACCTCGTGATTTACGTGTAAGGTTCTTTTTAGGCATCAAAATGCCATTTTACGGCCTTTAGAGGTCTGTAAGCGTAGTTGACGGTGTTATAAAGCCATGGAGCAATGGAAAACGACTTGGGAAGTCTTAGTCCATTGAGAGTGGAAGGATTAGACCATTGTTAAACAGCGCAGGCATGTGGAACCACGTGCTTTACGTGTAAGGCCTTTATTAGGCATCAAAAGGCCATATTACAGTGCTTAGATGCCTGTAAGCGTAGTTGACTGTGTTTTAAAGACATGACGCAGTGGAAAACAACTTGGGACGTCGTAGTCCATTGACAGTGAAAGGATTAGACCAATGGTAACCTGCGAAAGCACGTGGAATTACGTGATTTATGTGTAAGGCCTTTATTAAGCAGCAAAAGGCCATATTACAGCGTTTAGAGGCCTGTAAGCGTAGTTGACTGTGTTTTAAAGACATGACGCAATGGAAAACAATTTGGGACGTCGTAGTCTATAGAGAGTGGAAAGATTAGACCAATGGTAACCTGCACAGGCACGTGAAACCACGTGATTTACGTGTAAGGCCTTTATTAGGTGTCAAAAGGCATATTACGGCCTTCAGAGGCCTGTAAGAGTAGTTGACGGTGTTATTAAGCCTAGGCGCAATGGAAAACGACTTGGGAAGTCGTAGTCCATTGAGAGTGGAGGGATTAGACCAATGATAAACAGCGCAGGCACGTGGAACCACGTGCTTTACGTGTAAGGCCTTTATTAGGCATCAAAAAGCCATATTACAGTGTTTAGAGGCCTGTGCGCGTAGTTGACTGTGTTTTAAAGACATGACGCAGTGGAAAACGATTTGGGACTTCGTAGTGCATTGAGAGTGTAAGGATTAGACCAATGGTAACTTGCGCAGGCGCGTGAAACAACCTGTGTTTTAAAGACTTGGCGCAATGGAAAAAGACTTGGGACGTCGTAGTCTAATGAGAGTTGAAGGACTAGATCAATGGTAACCTGCACAGGCACGTGGAACTACGTGATTTATGTGTAAGGCCTTTATTAGGCAGCAAAAGGCCATATTACAGCGTTTAGAGGCCTGTAAGCGTAGTTGACTGTGTTTTAAAGACATGACGCAATGGAAAACAACTTGGGACGTCGTAGTCTATAGTGAGTGGCAAGGTTAGACCAATGGTAACCTGCGCAGCAGGCACGTGAAACCACGTGATTTAAGTGAAAGGCCCTTACTAGCTGTCAAAAAGCCATTTTACGGTCTTTAGAGGTTTGTAAGCGTAGTTGACGGTGTTATAAAGCCAGGGCACAATGGAAAACGACTTGGGAAGTCTTAGTCCTTTGAGAGTGGAAGGATTAGACCATTGTTAAACAGCGCAGGCACGTGAAACCACGTGATTTACGTGTAAGGCTCTTTTTAGTCATCAAAATGCCATATTACGGTGTTTAGAGGCCTGTGCGCGTAGTTCACTGTATTTTAAAGACATGGCGCAATGGATAACGATTTGGGAAGTCGTAGTCTATAGAGAGTGGCAAGGTTAGACCAATGGTAACCTGCGCAGGCACGTGAAACCTCGTGATTTACGTGTAAGGCTCTTTTTAGGCATCAAAATGCCATTTTACGGTCTTTAGAGGTCTGTAAGCGTAGTTGACGGTGTTATAAAGCCATGGAGCAATGGAAAACGACTTGGGAAGTCGTAGTCCATTGAGAGTGGAGGGATTAGACGAATGGTAAACAGCGCAGGCACGTGGAACCACGTGCTTTACGTGTAAGGATTTTATTAGACATCAAAAAGCCATATTACAGCGTTTAGAGGCCTGTGCGCGTAGTTGACTGTGTTTTAAAGACATGACGCAGTGGAAAACAATTTGGGACTTCGTAGTGCGTTGAGAGTGTAAGGATTAGACCAATGGTAACATGCGCAGGCACGTGAAACCACGTGATTTACGTGTAAGGCTTTTATTAAGTGTCAAAAGGCATATTACTGCCTTCAGAGGCCTGTAAGAGTAGTTGACGGTGTTATTAAGCCTAGGCGCAATGGAAAACGACTTGGGAAGTCGTAGATCATTGAGAGTGGAGGGATTAGACGAATGGTAAAGAGCGCAGGCACGTGGAACCACGTGCTTTAAGTGAAAGGCCCTTACTAGCTGTCAAAAGGCCATTTTACGGTCTTTAGAGGTCTGTAAGCGTAGTTGACGGTGTTATAAAGCCATGGCGCAATGGAGAACGACTTGGGAAGTCTTAGTCCATTGAGAGTGGAAGGATTAGACCAATGGTAACCTGCGCAGGAACGTGAAACCACGTGATTTACGTGTAAGGCCTTTATTAGGTGTCAAAAGGCATATTACGGCCTTCAGAGGCCTGTAAGAGTAGTTGACGGTGTTATTAAGCCTAGGCGCAATGGAAAACGACTTGGGAAGTCGTAGTCCATTGAGAGTGGAGGGATTAGACCAATGATAAACAGCGCAGGCACGTGGAACCACGTGCTTTACGTGTAAGGCCTTTATTAGGCATCAAAAAGCCATATTACAGTGTTTAGAGGCCTGTGCGCGTAGTTGACTGTGTTTTAAAGACATGACGCAGTGGAAAACGATTTGGGACTTCGTAGTGCATTGAGAGTGTAAGGATTAGACCAATGGTAACTTGCGCAGGCGCGTGAAACAACCTGTGTTTTAAAGACTTGGCGCAATGGAAAAAGACTTGGGACGTCGTAGTCTAATGAGAGTTGAAGGACTAGATCAATGGTAACCTGCACAGGCACGTGGAACTACGTGATTTATGTGTAAGGCCTTTATTAGGCAGCAAAAGGCCATATTACAGCGTTTAGAGGCCTGTAAGCGTAGTTGACTGTGTTTTAAAGACATGACGCAATGGAAAACAACTTGGGACGTCGTAGTCTATAGTGAGTGGCAAGGTTAGACCAATGGTAACCTGCGCAGCAGGCACGTGAAACCACGTGATTTAAGTGAAAGGCCCTTACTAGCTGTCAAAAAGCCATTTTACGGTCTTTAGAGGTTTGTAAGCGTAGTTGACGGTGTTATAAAGCCAGGGCACAATGGAAAACGACTTGGGAAGTCTTAGTCCTTTGAGAGTGGAAGGATTAGACCATTGTTAAACAGCGCAGGCACGTGAAACCACGTGATTTACGTGTAAGGCTCTTTTTAGTCATCAAAATGCCATATTACGGTGTTTAGAGGCCTGTGCGCGTAGTTCACTGTATTTTAAAGACATGGCGCAATGGATAACGATTTGGGAAGTCGTAGTCTATAGAGAGTGGCAAGGTTAGACCAATGGTAACCTGCGCAGGCACGTGAAACCTCGTGATTTACGTGTAAGGCTCTTTTTAGGCATCAAAATGCCATTTTACGGTCTTTAGAGGTCTGTAAGCGTAGTTGACGGTGTTATAAAGCCATGGAGCAATGGAAAACGACTTGGGAAGTCGTAGTCCATTGAGAGTGGAGGGATTAGACGAATGGTAAACAGCGCAGGCACGTGGAACCACGTGCTTTACGTGTAAGGATTTTATTAGACATCAAAAAGCCATATTACAGCGTTTAGAGGCCTGTGCGCGTAGTTGACTGTGTTTTAAAGACATGACGCAGTGGAAAACAATTTGGGACTTCGTAGTGCGTTGAGAGTGTAAGGATTAGACCAATGGTAACATGCGCAGGCACGTGAAACCACGTGATTTACGTGTAAGGCTTTTATTAAGTGTCAAAAGGCATATTACTGCCTTCAGAGGCCTGTAAGAGTAGTTGACGGTGTTATTAAGCCTAGGCGCAATGGAAAACGACTTGGGAAGTCGTAGATCATTGAGAGTGGAGGGATTAGACGAATGGTAAAGAGCGCAGGCACGTGGAACCACGTGCTTTAAGTGAAAGGCCCTTACTAGCTGTCAAAAGGCCATTTTACGGTCTTTAGAGGTCTGTAAGCGTAGTTGACGGTGTTATAAAGCCATGGCGCAATGGAGAACGACTTGGGAAGTCTTAGTCCATTGAGAGTGGAAGGATTAGACCAATGGTAACCTGCGCAGGAACGTGAAACCACGTGATTTACGTGTAAGGCCTTTATTAGGTGTCAAAAGGCATATTACGGCCTTCAGAGGCCTGTAAGAGTAGTTGACGGTGTTATTAAGCCTAGGCGCAATGGAAAACGACTTGGGAAGTCGTAGTCCATTGAGAGTGGAGGGATTAGACCAATGATAAACAGCGCAGGCACGTGGAACCACGTGCTTTACGTGTAAGGCCTTTATTAGGCATCAAAAAGCCATATTACAGTGTTTAGAGGCCTGTGCGCGTAGTTGACTGTGTTTTAAAGACATGACGCAGTGGAAAACGATTTGGGACTTCGTAGTGCATTGAGAGTGTAAGGATTAGACCAATGGTAACTTGCGCAGGCGCGTGAAACAACCTGTGTTTTAAAGACTTGGCGCAATGGAAAAAGACTTGGGACGTCGTAGTCTAATGAGAGTTGAAGGACTAGATCAATGGTAACCTGCACAGGCACGTGGAACTACGTGATTTATGTGTAAGGCCTTTATTAGGCAGCAAAAGGCCATATTACAGCGTTTAGAGGCCTGTAAGCGTAGTTGACTGTGTTTTAAAGACATGACGCAATGGAAAACAACTTGGGACGTCGTAGTCTATAGTGAGTGGCAAGGTTAGACCAATGGTAACCTGCGCAGGCACGTGAAACCACGTGATTTAAGTGAAAGGCCCTTACTAGCTGTCAAAAGGCCATTTTACGGTCTTTAGAGGTTTGTAAGCGTAGTTGACGGTGTTATAAAGCCATGGCGCAATGGAAAACGACTTGGGAAGTCTTAGTCCTTTGAGAGTGGATGGATTAGACCATTGTTAAACAGCGCAGGCACGTGAAACCACGTGATTTACGTGTAAGGCTCTTTTTAGTCATCAAAATGCCATATTACGGCGTTTAGAGGCCTGTGCGCGTAGTTCACTGTATTTTAAAGACATGGCGCAATGGATAACGATTTGGGAAGTCGTAGTCTATAGAGAGTGGCAAGGTTAGACCAATGGTAACCTGCGCAGGCACGTGAGTCCACGTGATTAACGTGTAAGGCCTTTATTAGGTGTTAAAAGGCCATATTACAATCTTTACAGGCCTGTGTGGGTAGTTGACTGTGTTTTAAAGACTTGGCGCAATGGAAAAAGACTTGGGACGTCGTAGTCTAATGAGAGTTGAAGGACTAGACCAATGATAACCTACGCAGGCACGTGGAATTACGTGATTTAAGTGTAAGGCCTTTATTAGGCAGCAAAAGGCCATATTACAGCGTTTAGAGGCCTGTAAGCGTAGTTGACTGTGTTTTAAAGACATGACGCAATGGAAAACAATTTGGGACGTCGTAGTCTATAGAGAATGGAAAGATTGGACCAATGGTAACCTGCGCAGGCACGTGAAACCTCGTGATTTACGTGTAAGGCTCTTTTTAGGCATCAAAATGCCATTTTACGGCCTTTAGAGGTCTGTAAGCGTAGTTGACGGTGTTATAAAGCCATGGAGCAATGGAAAACGACTTGGGAAGTCTTAGTCCATTGAGAGTGGAAGGATTAGACCATTGTTAAACAGCGCAGGCATGTGGAACCACGTGCTTTACGTGTAAGGCCTTTATTAGGCATCAAAAGGCCATATTACAGTGCTTAGATGCCTGTAAGCGTAGTTGACTGTGTTTTAAAGACATGACGCAGTGGAAAACAACTTGGGACGTCGTAGTCCATTGACAGTGAAAGGATTAGACCAATGGTAACCTGCGAAAGCACGTGGAATTACGTGATTTATGTGTAAGGCCTTTATTAAGCAGCAAAAGGCCATATTACAGCGTTTAGAGGCCTGTAAGCGTAGTTGACTGTGTTTTAAAGACATGACGCAATGGAAAACAATTTGGGACGTCGTAGTCTATAGAGAGTGGAAAGATTAGACCAATGGTAACCTGCACAGGCACGTGAAACCACGTGATTTACGTGTAAGGCTCTTTTTAGGCATCAAAATGCTATTTTACGGTCTTTAGAGGTCTGTAAGCGTAGTTGACGGTGTTATAAAGCCATGGCGCAATGGAAAACGACTTGGGAAGTCTTAGTCCATTGAGAGTGGAAGGATTAGACCATTGTTAAACAGCGCACGCATGTGGAACCACGTGCTTTACGTGTAAGGCCTTTATTAGGCATCAAAAGGCCATATTACAGTGTTTAGAGGCCTGTAAGCGTAGTTGACTGTGTTTTAAAGCCATGGCGCAATGGAAAACGACTTGGGAAGTCTTAGTCCATTGAGAGTGGAAAGATTAGACCAATGGTAACCTGCGCAGGCACGTGAAACCACGTGATTTACGTGTAAGGCTTTTATTAAGTGTCAAAAGGCATATTACTGCCTTCAGAGGCCTGTAAGAGTAGTTGACGGTGTTATTAAGCCTAGGCGCAATGGAAAACGACTTCGGAAGTCGTAGTCCATTGAGAGTGGAGGGATTACACGAATGGTAAACAGCGCAGGCACGTGGAACCACGTGCTTTACGTGTAAGGATTTTATTAGACATCAAAAAGCCATATTACAGTGTTTAGAGGCCTGTGCGCGTAGTTGACTGTGTTTTAAAGACATGACGCAGTGGAAAACAATTTGGGACTTCGTAGTGCGTTGAGAGTGTAAGGATTAGAACAATGGTAACATGCGCAGGCACGTGAAACCACGTGATATACGTGTAAGGCTTTTATTAAGTGTCAAAAGGCATATTACTGCCTTCAGAGGCCTGTAAGAGTAGTTGACGGTGTTATTAAGCCTAGGCGCAATGGAAAACGACTTGGGAAGTCGTAGTCCATTGAGAGTGGAGGGATTACACGAATGGTAAACAGCGCAGGCACGTGGAACCACGTGCTTTAAGTGAAAGGCCCTTACTAGCTGTCAAAAGGCCATATTACAGTGTTTAGAGGCCTGTAAGCGTAGTTGACTGTGTTTTAAAGACATGACGCAGTGGAAAACAACTTGGGACGTCGTAGTCCATTGACAGTGAAAGGATTACACCAATGGTAACCTGCAAAGGCACGTGGAACCACGTGAAGGCTTTTATTAAGCATCAAAAGGCCGTATTACAGTCTTTACAGGCCTGTGCGCGTAGTTGACTGTGTTTTAAAGACTTGGCGCAATGGAAAAAGACTTGGTACGTCGTAGTCTAATGAGAGTTGAAGGACTAGACCAATGATAACCTGCGCAGGCACGTGGAACTACGTGATTTATGTGTAAGGCCTTTATTAGGCAGCAAAAGGCCATATTACAGCGTTTAGAGGCCTGTAAGCGTAGTTGACTGTGTTTTAAAGACATGACGCAATGGAAAACAACTTAGGACGTCGTAGTCTATAGAGAGTGGAAAGATTAGACCAATGGTAACCTGCGCAGGCACGTGAAACCACGTGATTTACGTGTAAGGCCTTTATTAGGTGTCAAAAGGCATATTACGGCCTTCAGAGGCCTGTAAGAGTAGTTGACGGTGTTATTAAGCCTAGGCGCAATGGAAAACGACTTGGGAAGTCGTAGTCCATTGAGAGTGGAGGGATTAGACCAATGATAAACAGCGCAGGCACGTGGAACCACGTGCTTTACGTGTAAGGCCTTTATTAGGCATCAAAAAGCCATATTACAGTGTTTAGAGGCCTGTGCGCGTAGTTGACTGTGTTTTAAAGACATGACGCAGTGGAAAACGATTTGGGACTTCGTAGTGCATTGAGAGTGTAAGGATTAGACCAATGGTAACTTGCGCAGGCGCGTGAAACAACCTGTGTTTTAAAGACTTGGCGCAATGGAAAAAGACTTGGGACGTCGTAGTCTAATGAGAGTTGAAGGACTAGATCAATGGTAACCTGCACAGGCACGTGGAACTACGTGATTTATGTGTAAGGCCTTTATTAGGCAGCAAAAGGCCATATTACAGCGTTTAGAGGCCTGTAAGCGTAGTTGACTGTGTTTTAAAGACATGACGCAATGGAAAACAACTTGGGACGTCGTAGTCTATAGTGAGTGGCAAGGTTAGACCAATGGTAACCTGCGCAGCAGGCACGTGAAACCACGTGATTTAAGTGAAAGGCCCTTACTAGCTGTCAAAAGGCCATTTTACGGTCTTTAGAGGTTTGTAAGCGTAGTTGACGGTGTTATAAAGCCAGGGCGCAATGGAAAACGACTTGGGAAGTCTTAGTCCTTTGAGAGTGGAAGGATTAGACCATTGTTAAACAGCGCAGGCACGTGAAACCACGTGATTTACGTGTAAGGCTCTTTTTAGTCATCAAAATGCCATATTACGGTGTTTAGAGGCCTGTGCGCGTAGTTCACTGTATTTTAAAGACATGGCGCAATGGATAACGATTTGGGAAGTCGTAGTCTATAGAGAGTGGCAAGGTTAGACCAATGGTAACCTACGCAGGCACGTGGAATTACGTGATTTAAGTGTAAGGCCTTTATTAGGCAGCAAAAGGCCATATTACAGCGTTTAGAGGTCTGTAAGCGTAGTTGACTGTGTTTTAAAGACATGACGCAATGGAAAACAATTTGGGACGTCGTAGTCTATAGAGAGTGGAAAGATTGGACCAATGGTAACCTGCGCAGGCACGTGAAACCTCGTGATTTACGTGTAAGGCTCTTTTTAGGCATCAAAATGCCATTTTACGGTCTTTAGAGGTCTGTAAGCGTAGTTGACGGTGTTATAAAGCCATGGAGCAATGGAAAACGACTTGGGAAGTCGTAGTCCATTGAGAGTGGAGGGATTAGACGAATGGTAAACAGCGCAGGCACGTGGAACCACGTGCTTTACGTGTAAGGATTTTATTAGACATCAAAAAGCCATATTACAGTGTTTAGAGGCCTGTGCGCGTAGTTGACTGTGTTTTAAAGACATGACGCAGTGGAAAACAATTTGGGACTTCGTAGTGCGTTGAGAGTGTAAGGATTAGACCAATGGTAACATGCGCAGGCACGTGAAACCACGTGATTTACGTGTAAGGCTTTTATTAAGTGTCAAAAGGCATATTACTGCCTTCAGAGGCCTGTAAGAGTAGTTGACGGTGTTATTAAGCCTAGGCGCAATGGAAAACGACTTGGGAAGTCGTAGATCATTGAGAGTGGAGGGATTAGACGAATGGTAAACAGCGCAGGCGCGTGGAACCACGTGCTTTAAGTGAAAGGCCCTTACTAGCTGTCAAAAGGCCATTTTACGGTCTTTAGAGGTCTGTAAGCGTAGTTGACGGTGTTATAAAGCCATGGCGCAATGGAGAACGACTTGGGAAGTCTTAGTCCATTGAGAGTGGAAGGATTAGACCAATGGTAACCTGCGCAGGAACGTGAAACCACGTGATTTACGTGTAAGGCCTTTATTAGGTGTCAAAAGGCATATTACGGCCTTCAGAGGCCTGTAAGAGTAGTTGACGGTGTTATTAAACCTAGGCGCAATGGAAAACGACTTGGGAAGTCGTAGTCCATTGAGAGTGGAGGGATTAGACCAATGATAAACAGCGCAGGCACATGGAACCACGTGCTTTACGTGTAAGGCCTTTATTAGGCATCAAAAAGCCATATTACAGTTGTTAGAGGCCTGTGCGCGTAGTTGACTGTGTTTTAAAGACATGACGCAGTGGAAAACGATTTGGGACTTCGTAGTGCATTGAGAGTGTAAGGATTAGACCAATGGTAACTTGCGCAGGCGCGTGAAACAACCTGTGTTTTAAAGACTTGGCGCAATGGAAAAAGACTTGGGACGTCGTAGTCTAATGAGAGTTGAAGGACTAGATCAATGGTAACCTGCACAGGCACGTGGAACTACGTGATTTATGTGTAAGGCCTTTATTAGGCAGCAAAAGGCCATATTACAGCGTTTAGAGGCCTGTAAGCGTAGTTGACTGTGTTTTAAAGACATGACGCAATGGAAAACAACTTGGGACGTCGTAGTCTATAGTGAGTGGCAACGTTAGACCAATGGTAACCTGCGCAGGCACGTGAAACCACGTGATTTAAGTGAAAGGCCCTTACTAGCTGTCAAAAGGCCATTTTACGGTCTTTAGAGGTTTGTAAGCGTAGTTGACGGTGTTATAAAGCCATGGCGCAATGGAAAACGACTTGGGAAGTCTTAGTCCTTTGAGAGTGGATGGATTAGACCATTGTTAAACAGCGCAGGCACGTGAAACCACGTGATTTACGTGTAAGGCTCTTTTTAGTCATCAAAATGCCATATTACGGCGTTTAGAGGCCTGTGCGCGTAGTTCACTGTATTTTAAAGACATGGCGCAATGGATAACGATTTGGGAAGTCGTAGTCTATAGAGAGTGGCAAGGTTAGACCAATGGTAACCTGCGCAGGCACGTGAGTCCACGTGATTAACGTGTAAGGCCTTTATTAGGTGTTAAAAGGCCATATTACAATCTTTACAGGCCTGTGTGGGTAGTTGACTGTGTTTTAAAGACTTGGCGCAATGGAAAAAGACTTGGGACGTCGTAGTCTAATGAGAGTTGAAGGACTAGACCAATGATAACCTACGCAGGCACGTGGAATTACGTGATTTAAGTGTAAGGCCTTTATTAGGCAGCAAAAGGCCATATTACAGCGTTTAGAGGCCTGTAAGCGTAGTTGACTGTGTTTTAAAGACATGACGCAATGGAAAACAATTTGGGACGTCGTAGTCTATAGAGAGTGGAAAGATTGGACCAATGGTAACCTGCGCAGGCACGTGAAACCTCGTGATTTACGTGTAAGGCTCTTTTTAGGCATCAAAATGCCATTTTACGGCCTTTAGAGGTCTGTAAGCGTAGTTGACGGTGTTATAAAGCCATGGAGCAATGGAAAACGACTTGGGAAGTCTTAGTCCATTGAGAGTGGAAGGATTAGACCATTGTTAAACAGCGCAGGCATGTGGAACCACGTGCTTTACGTGTAAGGCCTTTATTACGCATCAAAAGGCCATATTACAGTGCTTAGATGCCTGTAAGCGTAGTTGACTGTGTTTTAAAGACATGACGCAGTGGAAAACAACTTGGGACGTCGTAGTCCATTGACAGTGAAAGGATTAGACCAATGGTAACCTGCGAAAGCACGTGGAATTACGTGATTTATGTGTAAGGCCTTTATTAAGCAGCAAAAGGCCATATTACAGCGTTTAGAGGCCTGTAAGCGTAGTTGACTGTGTTTTAAAGACATGGCGCAATGGAAAACGATTTGGGACGTCGTAGTCTATAGTGAGTGGCAAGGTTAGACCAATGGTAACCTGCGCAGGCACGTGAATCCACGTGATTTAAGTGAAAGGCCCTTGCTAGCTGTCAAAAGGCCATTTTACGGTCTTTAGAGGTCTGTAAGCGTAGTTGACGGTGTTATAAAGCCATGGCGCAATGGAAAACGACTTGGGAAGTCTTAGTCCATTGAGAGTGGAAGGATTAGACCATTGTTAAACAGCGCACGCATGTGGAACCACGTGCTTTACGTGTAAGGCCTTTATTAGGCATCAAAAGGCCATATTACAGTGTTTAGAGGCCTGTAAGCGTAGTTGACTGTGTTTTAAAGCCATGGCGCAATGGAAAACGACTTGGGAAGTCTTAGTCCATTGAGAGTGGAAAGATTAGACCAATGGTAACCTGCGCAGGCACGTGAAACCACGTGATTTACGTGTAAGGCTTTTATTAAGTGTCAAAAGGCATATTACTGCCTTCAGAGGCCTGTAAGAGTAGTTGACGGTGTTATTAAGCCTAGGCGCAATGGAAAACGACTTCGGAAGTCGTAGTCTATTGAGAGTGGAGGGATTACACGAATGGTAAACAGCGCAGGCACGTGGAACCACGTGCTTTACGTGTAAGGATTTTATTAGACATCAAAAAGCCATATTACAGTGTTTAGAGGCCTGTGCGCGTAGTTGACTGTGTTTTAAAGACATGACGCAGTGGAAAACAATTTGGGACGTCGTAGTCTATAGAGAGTGGAAAGATTAGACCAATGGTAACCTGCGCAGGCACGTGAAACCACGTAATTTACGTGTAAGGCTCTTTTTAGGCATCAAAATGCCATTTTACGGTCTTTAGAGGTCTGTAAGCGTAGTTGACTGTGTTTTAAAGACATGACGCAGTGGAAAACAACTTGGGACGTCGTAGTCCATTGACAGTGAAAGGATTAGACCAATGGTAACCTGCGCAGACACGTGAAACCACGTGATTTACGTGTAAGGCTCTTTTTAGGCATCAAAATGCCATATTACGGCGTTTAGAGGCCTTTGCGCGTAGTTTATTGCGTTTTAAAGACATGGCGCAATGGATAACGATTTGGGACGTCGTAGTCTATAGAGAGTGGCAAGGTTAGACCAATGGTAACCTGCGCAGGCGCGTGAAACCACGTGACTTACGTGTAAGGCTTTTATTAAGTGTCAAAAGGCCTATTACGGCCTTCAGAGGCCTGTAAGAGTAGTTGACGGTGTTATTAAGCCTAGGCGCAATGGAAAACGACTTGGTACGTCGTAGTCTGTTGATGATGGAAGGATTAGACCAATGGTAACCAGCGCAAGCACGTGGAACCACGTGATTCATGTGTAAGGCCTTTATTAGGCAGCAAAAGGCCATATTACAGCGTTTAGAGGCCTGTAAGCGTAGTTGACTGTGTTTTAAAGACATGACGCAATGGAAAACGATTTGGGACGTCGTAGTCTATAGAGAGTGGAAAGATTAGACCAATGGTAACCTGCGCAGGCACGTGAAACCACGTGATTTACGTGTAAGGCTTTTATTAAGTGTCAAAAGGCATATTACGGCCTTCAGAGGCGTTTAAGAGTAGTTGACGGTGTTATTAAGGCTAGGCGCAATGGAAAACGACTTGGTACGTCGTAGTCTATTGAGAGTGGCAAGGTTAGACCAATGGTAACCTGCGCAGGCACGTGAAACCACGTGATTTACGTGTAAAGCCTTTATTAGGTGTCAAAAGGCATATTACGGCCTTCAGAGGCCTGTAAGAGTAGTTGACGGTGTTATTAAGCCTAGGCGCAATGGAAAATGACTTGGGAAGTCGTAGTTCATTAAGAGTAGAGGGATTAGAGGAATGGTAAACAGCGCAGGCACGTGGAACCACGTGCTTTACGTGTAAGGCCTTTATTAGACATCAAAAGGCCATATTACAGTGTTTAGAGGCCTGTAAGCGTAGTTGACTGTGTTTTAAAGACATGACGCAGTGGAAAACAACTTGGGACGTCGTAGTCCATTGACAGTGAAAGGATTAGACCAATGGTAACCTGCGAAGGCACGTGGAACCACGTGATTTACGTACAAGGCTTTTATTAAGCATCAAAAGGCCATATTACAGTCTTTACAGGCCTGTGCGCGTAGTTGACTGTGTTTTAAAGACTTGGCGCAATGGAAAAAGACTTGGGACGTCGTAGTCTAATGAGAGTTGAAGGACTAGATCAATGGTAACCTGCGCAGGCACGTGGAACCACGTGATTTACGTGTAAGGCTTTTATTAAGTGTCAAAAGGCATAATACGGCCTTCAGAGGCCTGTAAGAGTAGTTGACGGTGTTATTAAGCCTACGCGCAATGGAAAACGACTTGGTACGTCGTAGTCTATTGATGGTGGAAGGGTTAGACCAATGGTAACCAGCGCAAGCACGTGGAACCACGTGATTTAAGTGAAAGGCCCTTACTAGCTGTGAAAAGGCCATTTTACGGTCTTTAGAGGTCTGTAAGCGTAGTTGACGGTGTTATAAAGCCATGGCGCAATGGAAAACGACTTGGGAAGTCTTAGTCCATTGACAGTGGAAGGATTAGACCCATGTTAAACAGCGCAGGCATGTGGAACCACGTGCTTTACGTGTAAGGCCTTTATTAGGCATCGAAAGGCCATATTACAGTGTTTAGAGGCCTGTAAGCGTAGTTGACTGTGTTTTAAAGACATGACGCAGTGGAAAACAACTTGGGACGTCGTAGTCCATTGACAGTGAAAGGATTAGACCAATGGTAACCTGCGAAGGCACGTGGAACCACGTGATTTACGTACAAGGCTTTTATTAAGCATCAAAAGGCCATATTACAGTCTTAACAGGCCTGTGCGCGTAGTTGACTGTGTTTTAAAGACTTGGCGCAATGGAAAAAGACTTGGGACGTCGTAGTCTATAGAGAGTGGCAAGGTTAGAGCAATGGTAACCTGCGCAGGCACGTGAAACCACGTGATTTACGTGTAAGGCCTTTATTAGGTGTCAAAAGGCATATTCCGCCTTCAGGGGCCTGTAAGAGTAGTTGACGGTGTTATTAAGCCTAGGCGCAATGGAACAAGGCTTGGGAAGTCGTAGTCCATTGAGAGTGGAGGGATTAGACGAATGGTAAACAGCGCAGGCACGTGGAACCACGTGCTTTACGTGTAAGGCCTTTATTAGGCATCAAAAAGCCATATTACAGTGTTTAGAGGCCTGTGCGCGTAGTTGACTGTGTTTTAAAGACATGACGCAGTGGAAAACGATTTGGGACTTCGTAGTGCGTTGAGAGTGTAAGGATTAGACCAACCTGTGTTTTAAAGACATGACGCAATGGAAAACAACTTGGGACGTCGTAGTCTATAGAGAGTAGAAAGATTAGACCAATGGTAACCTGTGCAGGCACGTGAAACCACGTGATTTACGTGTAAGGCTCTTCTTAGGCATCAAAATGCCATATTACGGTCTTTAGAAGCCTGTGCGCGTAGTTCACTGTGTTTTAAAGACATGGCGCAATGGAAAACGATTTGGGACGTCGTAGTCTATAGTGAGTGGCAAGGTTAGACCAATGGTAACCTGCGCAGGCACGTGAAACCACGTGATTTACGTGTAAGGCCTTTATTAGGTGTCAAAAGGCTATTTTACGGTCTTTAGAGGTCTGTAAGCGTAGTTGACGGTGTTATAAAGCCATGGCGCAATGGAAAACGACTTGGGAAGTCTTAGTCCTTTAAGAGTGGAAGGATTAGACCATTGTTAAACAGCGCAGGCACGTAAAACCACGTGATTTACGTGTAAGGCTCTTTTTAGTCATTAAAATGCCATATTACGGCGTTTAGAGGCCTGTGCGCGTAGTTCACTGTGTTTTAAAGACATGACGCAGTGGAAAACGATTTGGGACTTCGTAGTGCATTGAAAGTGTAAGGATTAGACCAATGGTAACTTGCGCAGGCGCGTGAAACCACGTGATTTACGTGTAAGGCCTTTATTAGGCAGCAAAAGGCCATATTACAGCGTTTAGAGGCCTGTAAGCGTAGTTGACTGTGTTTTAAAGACATGACGCAATGGAAAACGATTTGGGACGTCGTAGTCTATAGAGAGTGGAAAGATTAGACCAATGGTAACCTGCGCAGGCACGTGAAACCACGTGATTTACGTGTAAGGCTCTTTTTAGGCATCAAAATGCCATTTTACGGTCTTTAGAGGTCTGTAAGCGTAGTTGACGGTGTTATAAAGCCATGGCGCAATGGAAAACGACTTGGGAAGTCTTAGTCTATTGAGAGTGGAAAAATTAGACCATTGTTAAACAGAGCAGGCATGTGGAACCACGTGCTTTACGTGTAAGGCCTTTATTAGACATCAAAAAGCCATATTACAGTGTTTAGAGGCCTGTGCGCGTAGTTGACTGTGTTTTAAAGACATGACGCAGTGGAAAACGATTTGGGACTTCGTAGTGCGTTGAGAGTGTAAGGATTAGACCAATGGTAACATGCGCAGGCACGTGAAACCACGTGATTTACGTGTAAGGCTTTTATTAAGTGTCGAAAGGCATATTACGGCCTTCAGAGGCCTGTAAGAGTAGTTGACGGTGTTATTAAGGCTAGGCGCAATGGAAAACGACTTGGTACGTCGTAGTCTATTGATGGTGGAAAGATTAGACCAATGGTAACCAGCGCAAGCACGTGGAACCACGTGATTTAAGTGAAAGGCCCTTACTAGCTGTCAAAAGGCCATTTTACGGTCTTTAGAGGTCTGTAAGAGTAGTTGACGGTGTTATAACGCCATGGCGCAATGGAAAACGACTTGGGAAGTCTTAGTCCATTGAGAGTGGAAGGATTAGACCATTGTTAAACAGCGCAGGCATGTGGAACCACGTGCTTTACGTGTAAGGCCTTTATTAGACATCAAAAGGCCATATTACAGTGTTTAGAGGCCTGTAAGCGTAGTTGACTGTGTTTTAAAGACATGACGCAGTGGAAAACAACTTGGGACGTCGTAGTCCATTGACAGTGAAAGGATTAGACCAATGGTAAGCTGCGAAGGCACGTGGAACCACGTGATTTACGTACAAGGCTTTTATTAAGCATCAAAAGGCCATATTACAGTCTTTACAGGCCAGTGCGCGTAGTTGACAGTGTTTTAAAGACTTGGCGCAATGGAAAAAGACTTGGGACGTCGTAGTCTAATGAGAGTTGAAGGACTAGATCAATGGTAACCTGCGCAGGCACGTGGAACTACGTGATTTACGTGTAAGGCTCTTTTTAGGCATCAAAATGCCATTTTACGGTCTTTAGAGGTCTGTAAGCGTAGTTGACGGTGTTATAAAGCCATGGCGCAATGAAAAACGACTTGGGAAGTCTTAGTCTATTGAGAGTGGAAGGATTAGACCATTGTTAAACAGCGCAGGCATGTGAAACCACGTGCTTTACGTGTAAGGCCTTTATTAGGCATCAAAAGGCCATATTACAGTGTTTAGATGCCTGTAACCGTAGTTGACTGTGTTTTAAAGACATGACGCAGTGGAAAACAACTTGGGACGTCGTAGTCCATTGACAGTGAAAGGATTAGACCAATGGTAACCTGCGCAGGCACGTGAAACCACGTGATTTACGTGTAAGGCTCTTTTTAGGCATCAAAATGCCATATTACGGCGTTTAGAGGCCTGTGCGCGTAGTTCATTGCGTTTTAAAGACATGGCGCAATGGATAACGATTTGGGACGTCGTAGTCTATAGAGAGTGGCAAGGTTAGACCAATGGTAACCTGCGCAGGCACGTGAAACCACGTGATTAACGTGTAAGGCCTTTATTAGGTGCCAAAAGGCCATATTACAGTCTTTAGAGGCCTGTGCGCGTAGTTCACTGTGTTTTAAAGACAAGGCGCAATGGAAAACGATTTGGGACGTCGTAGTCTATAGAGAGTGGCAAGGTTAGACCAATGGTAACCTGCGCGGGCACGTGAAACCACCTGATTTAAGTGAAAGGCCCTTACTAGCTGTCAAAAGACCATTTTACGGTCTTTAGAGGTCTGTAAGCGTAGTTGACGATGTTATAAAGCCATGGCGCAATGGAAAACGACTTGGGAAGTCTTAGTCCATTGAGAGTGGAAGGATTAGACCATTGTAAAACAGCGCAGGCATGTGGAACCACGTGCTTTACGTACAAGGCTTTTATTAGACATCAAAAGGCCATAATACAGTCTTTACAGGCCTGTGCGCGTAGTTGACTGTGTTTTAAAGACTTGGCGCAATGGAAAAAGACTTGGGACGTCGTAGTCTAATGAGAGTTGAAGGACTAGATCAATGGTAACCTGCGCAGGCACGTGGAACCACGTGATTTACGTGTAAGGCTTTTATTAAGTGTCAAAAGGCATAATACGGCCTTCAGAGGCCTGTAAGAGTAGTTGACGGTGTTATTAAGGCTAGGCGCAATGGAAAACGACTTGGTACGTCGTAGTCTATAGTGAGTGGCAAGGTTAGACCAATGGTAACCTGCGCAGGCACGTGGAACCACGTGATTTAAGTGAAAGGCCCTTACTAGCTGTCAAAAGGCCATTTTACGGTCTTTAAAGGTCTGTAAGCGTAGTTGACGGTGTTATAAAGCCATGGCGCAATGGAAAACGACTTGGGAAGTCTTAGTCCTTTGAGAGTGGAAGGATTAGACCATTGTTAAACAGCGCAGGCACGTGAAACCACGTGATTTACGTGTAAGGCCTTTATTAGGCATCGAAAGGCCATATTACAGTGTTTAGAGGCCTGTCAGCGTAGTTGACTGTGTTTTAAAGACATGACGCAGTGGAAAACAACTTGGGACGTCGTAGTCCATTGACAGTGAAAGGATTAGACCAATGGTAACCTGCGAAGGCACGTGGAACCACGTGATTTACGTACAAGGCTTTTATTAAGCATGAAAAGGCCATATTACAGTCTTTACAGGCCTGTGCGCGTAGTTGACTGTGTTTTAAAGACTTGGCGCAATGGAAAAAGACTTGGGACGTCGTAGTCTAATGAGAGTTGAAGGACTAGACCAATGATAACCTGCGCAGGCACGTGGAACTACGTGATTTATGTGTAAGGCCTTTATTAGGCAGCAAAAGGCCATATTACAGCGTTTAGAGGCCTGTAAGCGTAGTTGACTGTGTTTTTAAGACATGACGCAATGGAAAACAACTTGGGACGTCGTAGTCTATAGAGAGTGGAAAGATTAGACCAATGGTAGCCTGCGCAGGCACGTGGAACCACGTGATTTACGTGTAAGGCTCTTTTTAGGCATCAAAATGCCATATTACGGTCTTTAGAGGCCTGTGCGCGTAGTTCACTGTGTTTTAAAGACATGGCGCAATGGAAAACGATTTGGGACGTCGTAGTCTATAGAGAGTGGGAAGGTTAGACCAATGGTAACCTGCGCAGGCACGTGAAACCACGTGATTTACGTGTAAGGCCTTTATTAGGTGTCAAAAGGCATATTACGGCCTTCAGAGGCCTGTAAGAGTAGTTGACGGTGTTATTAAGCCTAGGCGCAATGGAAAACGACTTGGGAAGTCGTAGTCCATTGAGAGTGGAGGGATTAGACCAATGATAAACAGCGCAGGCACGTGGAACCACGTGCTTTACGTGTAAGGCCTTTATTAGGCATCAAAAAGCCATATTACAGTGTTTAGAGGCCTGTGCGCGTAGTTGACTGTGTTTTAAAGACATGACGCAGTGGAAAACGATTTGGGACTTCGTAGCGCATTGAGAGTGTAAGGATTAGACCAATGGTAACATGCGCAGGCACGTGAAACCACGTGATTTACGTGTAAGGCTTTTATTAAGTGTCAAAAGGCATATTACGGCCTTCAGAGGCCTGTAAGAGTAGTTGACGGTGTTATTAAGCCTAGGCGCAATGGACAACGACTTGGTACGTCGTAGTCTGTCGATGGTGGAAGGATTAGACCAATGGTAACCAGCGCAAGCACGTGGAACCACGTGATTTATGTGTAAGGCCTTTATTAGGCAGCAAAAGGCCATATTACAGCGTTTAGAGGCCTGTAAGCGTAGTTGACTGTGTTTTAAAGACATGACGCAATGGAAAACGATTTGGGACGTCGTAGTCTATAGAGAGTGGAAAGATTAGACCAATGGTAACCTGCGCAGGCACGTGAAACCACGTGATTTACGTGTAAGGCTCTTTTTAGGCATCAAAATGCCATTTTCCGGTTTTTAGAGGTCTGTAAGCGTAGTTGACGGTGTTATAAAGCCATGGCGCAATGGAAAACGACTTGGGAAGTCTTAGTCTATTGAGAGTGGAAGAATTAGACCATTGTTAAACAGCGCAGGCATGTGGAACCACGTGCTTTACGTGCAAGGCTTTTATTAGGCATCAAAAGGCCATGTTACAGTGTTTAGAGGCCTGTAAGCGTCGTTGACTGTGTTTTAAAGACATGACGCAGTGGAAAACAACTTGGGACGTCGTAGTCCAGTGACAGTGAAAGGATTAGACCAATGGTAACCTACGCAGGCACGTGGAATTACGTGATTTATGTGTAAGGCCTTTATTAGGCAGCAAAAGGCCATATTACAGCGTTTAGAGGTCTGTAAGCGTAGTTGACTGTGTTTTAAAGACATGACGCAGTGGAAAACAACTTGGGACGTCGTAGTCCAGTGACAGTGAAAGGATTAGACCAATGGTAACCTGCGCAGGCACGTGAAACCACGTGATTTACGTGTAAGGCTCTTTTTAGGCATCAAAAAGCCATATTTCAGTGTTTAGAGGCTTGTGCGCGTAGTTGACGGTGTTATAAAGCCATGGCGCAATGGAAAACAACTTGGGAAGTCGTAGTCCATTGAGAGTGCCAGGATTAGACCAATGGTAACGTGCGCAGGCACGTGAAACCTCGTGATTTACGTGTAAGGCTCTTTTTAGGCATCAAAATGCCATTTTACGGTCTTTAGAGGTCTGTAAGCGTAGTTGACGGTGTTATAAAGCCATGGCGCAATGGAAAACGACTTGGGAAGTCTTAGTCCATTGAGAGTGGAAGGATTAGACCATTGTTAAACAGCGCAGGCATGTGGAACCACGTGCTTTACGTGTAAGGCCTTTATTAGGCATCAAAAGGCCATATTACAGTGCTTAGAGGCCTGTAAGCGTAGTTGACTGTGTTTTAAAGACATGACGCAGTGGAAAACAACTTGGGACGTCGTAGTCCATTGACAGTGAAAGGATTAGACCAATGGTAACCTGCGAAGGCACGTGGAACCACGTGAAGGCTTTTATTAAGCATCAAAAGGCCATATTACAGTCTTTACAGGCCTGTGCGCGTAGTTGACTGTGTTTTAAAGACTTGGCGCAATGGAAAAAGACTTGGTACGTCGTAGTCTAATGAGAGTTGAAGGACTAGACCAATGATAACCTGCGCAGGCACGTGGAACTACGTGATTTATGTGTAAGGCCTTTATTAGGCAGCAAAAGGCCATATTACAGCGTTTAGAGGCCTGTAAGCGTAGTTGACTGTGTTTTAAAGACATGACGCAACGGAAAACAACTTGGGACGTCGTAGTCTATAGAGAGTGGAAAGATTAGACCAATGGTAACCTGCGCAGGCACGTGAAACCACGTGATTTACGTGTAAGGCTCTTTTTAGGCATCAAAATGCCATATTACGGCGTTTAGAGGCCTGTGCGCGTAGTTCATTGCGTTTTAAACACATGGCGCAATGGATAACGATTTGGGACGTCGTAGTCTATAGAGAGTGGCAAGGTTAGACTAATTGTAACCTGCGCAGGCACGTGAAACCACGTGATTAACGTGTAAGGCCTTTATTAGGTGCCAAAAGGCCATATTACAGTCTTTAGAGGCCTGTGCGCGTAGTTCACTGTGTTTTAAAGACAAGGCGCAATGGAAAACGATTTGGGACGTCGTAGTCTATAGAGAGTGGCAAGGTTAGACCAATGGTAACCTGCGCTGGCACGTGAAACCACGTGATTTACGTGTAAGGCCTTTATTAGGTGTCAAAAGGCATATTACGGCCTTCAGAGGCCTGTAAGAGTAGTTGACGGTGTTATTAAGCCTAGGCGCAATGGAACACGACTTGGGAAGTCGTAGTCCATTGAGAGTGGAGGGATTAGACGAATGGTAAACAGCGCAGAAACGTGGAACCACGTACTTTACGTGTAAGGCCTTTATTAGGCATCAAAAAGCCACATTACAGTGTTTAGAGGCCTGTGCGCGTAGTTGACTGTGTTTTAAAGACATGACGCAGTGGAAAACGATTTGGGACTTCGTAGTGCGTTGAGAGTGTAAGGATTAGACCAATGGTAACATGCGCAGGCACGTGAAACCACGCGATTTACGTGTAAGGCTTTTATTAAGTGTCAAAAGGCATATTACGGTCTTTAGAGGCCTGTAAGCGTAGTTGACTGTGTTATAAAGCCATGACGCAGTGGAAAACAACTTGGGACGTCGTAGTCCATTGAAAGTGAAAGGATTAGACCAATGGTAACCTGCGAAGGCACGTGAAACCACGTGATTTCCGTACAAGGCTTTTATTAAGCATCAAAAGGCCATATTACAGTCTTTACAGGCCTGTGCGCGTAGTTGACTGTGTTTTAAAGACTTGGCGCAATGGAAAAAGACTTGGGACGTCGTAGTCTAATGAGAGTTGAAGGACTAGACCAATGGTAACCTGCGCAGGCACGTGAAACCACGTTATTTACGTGTAAGGCTCTTTTTAGGCATCAAAATGCCATATTACGGTCTTTAGAGGCCTGTGCGCGTAGTTCACTGTGTTTTAAAGACATGGCGCAATGGAAAACGATTTGGGACGTCGTAGTCTATAGAGAGTGGCAAGGTTAGACCAATGGTAACCTGCGCAGGCACGTGAAACCACGTGATTTACGTGTAAGGCCTTTATTAGGTGTCAAAAGGCATATTCCGCCTTCAGAGGCCTATAAGAGTAGTTGACGGTGTTATTAAGCCTAGGCGCAATGGAACACGACTTGGGAAGTCGTAGTCCATTGAGAGTGGAGGGATTAGACGAATGGTAAACAGCGCAGGCACGTGGAACCACGTGCTTTACGTGTAAGGCCTTTATAAGGCATCAAAAAGCCATATTACAGTGTTTAGAGGCCTGTGCACGTAGTTGACTGTGTTTTAAAGACATGACGCAGTGGAAAACGATTTGGGACTTCGTAGTGCGTTGAGAGTGTAAGGATTAGACCAATGGTAACATGCGCAGGCACGTGAAACCACGTGATTTACGTGTAAGGCTTTTGTTAAGTGTCAAAAGGCATATTACGGCCTTCAGAGGCCTGTAAGAGTAGTTGACGGTGTTATTAAGCCTAGGCGCAATGGAAAACGATTTGGGACGTCGTAGTCTATAGAGAGTGGCAAGGTTAGACCAATGGTAACCTGCGCAGGCACGTGAAACCACGTGATTTACGTGTAAGGCCTTTATTAGGTGTCAAAAGGCATATTACGGCCTTCAGAGGCCTGTAAGAGTAGTTGACGGTGTTATTTAGCCTAGGTGCAATGGAACACGACTTGGGAAGTCGTAGTCCATTGAGAGTGGAGGGATTAGACGAATGGTAAACAGCGCAGGCACGTGGAACCACGTGCTTTACGTGTAAGGCCTTTATTAGGCATCAAAAAGCCATATTACAGTGTTTAGAGGCCTGTGCGGGTAGTTGACTGTGTTTTAAAGACATGACGCAGTGGAAAACGATTTGGGACTTCGTAGTGCGTTGAGAGTGTAAGGATTAGACCAATGGTAACATGCGCAGGCACGTGAAACCACGTGATTTACGTGTAAGGCTTTTATTAAGTGTCAAATGCATATTACGGCCTTCAGAGGCCTGTAAGAGTAGTTGACGGTGTTATTAAGCGTAGGCGCAATGGAAAACGACTTGGTACGTCGTAGTCTATTGATGGTGGAAGGATTAGACCAATGGTAACCAGCGCAAGCACGTGGAACCACGTGATTTAAGTGAAAGGCCCCTACTAGCTGTCAAAAGGCCATTTTACGGTCTTTAGAGGTCTGTAAGCGTAGTTCACTGTGTTTTAAAGACATGGCGCAATGGATAACGATTTGGGACGTCTTAGTCCATTGAGAGTGGAAGGATTAGACCATTGTTAAACAGCGCAGGCATGTGGAACCACGTGCTTTACGTGTAAGGCCTTTATTAGGCATCAAAAGGCCATATTACAGTGTTTAAAGGCCTGTAAGCGTAGTTGACTGTGTTTTAAAGACATGACGCAGTGGAAAACAACTTGGGACGTCGTAGTCCATTGACAGTGAAAGGATTAGACCAATGGTAACCTGCGCAGGCACGTGAAAAGCACGTGACTTACGTGTAAGACCTTTAATAGGTGCCAAAAGGCCATATTACAGTCATTAGAGGGCTGTGCGCGTAGTTCACTGTGTTTTAAAGACATGGCGGAATGGAAAACGATTTGGGACGTGGTAGTCTATAGAGAGTGGCAAGGTTAGACCAATGGTAACCTGCGCAGGCACGTGAAACCACGTGATTTACGTGTAAGGCCTTTATTAGGTGTCAAAAGGCATATTACGGCCTTCAGAGGCCTGTAAGAGTAGTTGACGGTGTTATTTAGCCTAGGCGCAATGTACAACGACTTGGGAAGTCGTAGTCCATTGAGAGTGGAGGGATTAGACGAATGGTAAACAGCGCAGGCACGTGGAACCACGTGCTTTACGTGTAAGGCCTTTATTAGACATCAAAAAGCCATATTACAGTGTTTAGAGGCCTGTGCGCGTAGTTGACTGTGTTTTAAAGACATGACGCAGTGGAAAACGATTTGGGACTTCGTAGTGCGTTGAGAGTGTAAGGATTAGACCAATGGTAACATGCGCAGGCACGTGAAACCACGTGATTTACGTGTAAGGCTTTTATTAAGTGTCAAAAGGCATATTACGGCCTTCAGAGGCCTGTAAGAGTAGTTGACGGTGTTATTAAGCCTAGGCGCAATGGAAAACGATTTGGGACGTCGTAGTCTATAGAGAGTGGCAAGGTTAGACCAATGGTAACCTGCGCAGGCACGTGAAACCACGTGATTTACGTGTAAGGCCTTTATTAGGTGTCAAAAGGCATATTACGGCCTTCAGAGGCCTGTAAGAGTAGTTGACTGTGTTTTAAAGACATGACGCAGTGGAAAACGATTTGGGACTTCGTAGTCTATAGAGAGTGGAAAGATTAGACCAATGGTAACCTGCGCAGGCACGTGAAACTACGTGATTTACGTGTAAGGCCTTTATTAGGTGTCAAAAGGCATATTACGGCCTTCAGAGGCCTGTAAGAGTAGTTGACGGTGTTATTAAGCCTAGGCGCAATGGAAAACGATTTGGGACGTCGTAGTCTATAGAGAGTGGCAAGGTTAGACCAATGGTAACCTGCGCAGGCACGTGAAACCACGTGATTTACGTGTAAGGCCTTCATTATGTGTCAAAAGGCATATTACGGCCTTCAGAGGCCTGTAAGAGTAGTTGACGGTGTTATTAAGCCTAGGCGCAATGGACAACGACTTGGGAAGTCGTAGTCCATTGAGAGTGGAGGGATTAGACGAATGGTAAACAGCGCAGGCACGTGGAACCACGTGCTTTACGTGTAAGGCCTTTATTAGACATCAAAAAGCCATATTACAGTGTTTAGAGGCCTGTGCGCGTAGTTGACTGTGTTTTAAAGACATGACGCAGTGGAAAACGATTTGGGACTTCGTAGTGCGTTGAGAGTGTATGGATTAGACCAATGGTAACATGCGCAGGCACGTGAAACCACGTGATTTACGTGTAAGGCTTTTATGAAGTGTCAAAAGGCATATTACGGCCTTTAGAGGCCTGTAAGAGTAGTTGACGGTGTTATTAAGCCTAGGCGCAATGGAAAACGACTTGGGACGTCGTAGTCTATAGAGAGTGGAAAGATTAGACCAATGGTAACCTGCGCAGGCACGTGAAACCACGTGATATACGTGTAAGGCTTATTTTAGGCATCAAAATGCCATATTACGGTCTTTAGATTCCTGTGCGCGTAGTTCACTGTGTTTTAAAGACATGGCGCAATGGAAAACGATTTGGGACGTCGTAGTCTATAGAGAGTGGCAAGGTTAGAACAATGGTAACCTGCGCAGGCACGTGAAACCACGTGATTTATGTGTAAGGCCTTAATTAGGTGTCAAAAGGCATATTACGGCCTTCAGAGGCCTATAAGAGTAGTTGAAGGTGTTATTAAGCCTAGGCGCAATGGAAAACGACTTGGGAAGTCGTAGTCCATTGAGAGTGGAGGGATTAGACCAATGATAAACAGCGCAGGCACGTGGAACCACGTGCTTTACGTGTAAGGCCTTTATTAGGCATCAAAAAGCCATATTACAGTGTTTAGAGGCCTGTGCGCGTAGTTGACTGTGTTTTAAAGACATGACGCAGTGGAAAACGATTTGGGACTTCGTAGTGCATTGAGAGTGTAACGATTAGACCAATGGTAACATGCGCAGGCACGTGAAACCACGTGATTTACGTGTAAGTCTTTTATTAAGTGTCACAAGGCATATTACGGCCTTCATGTTGGGACGTCGTAGTCTATAGAGAGTGGAAAGATTAGACCAATGGTAACCTGCGCAGGCACGTGAAACCACGTGATTTACGTGTAAGGCTCTTTTTAGGCATCAAAATGCCATATTACGGCGTTTAGAGGCCTGTGCGCGTAGCTCACTGTGTTTTAAAGACATGGCGCAATGGATAACGATTTGGGACGTCGTAGTCTATAGAGAGTTGAAGGAATAGACCAATGGTAACCTGCGAAGGCACGTGGAACTACGTGATTTATGTGTAAGGCCTTTATTAGGCAGCAAGAGGCCATATTACAGCGTTTAGAGGCCTGTAAGCGTAGTTGACTTTGTTTTAAAGACATGACGCAATGGAAAACGATTTGGGACGTCGTAGTCTATAGAGAGTGGAAAGATTAGACCAATGGTAACCTGCGCAGGCACGTGAAACCACGTGATTTACGTGTAAGGCCTTTATTAGGTGTCAAAAGGCATATTACGGCCTTCAGAGGCCTGTAAGAGTAGTTGACGGTGTTATTAAGCCTAGGCGCAATGGAAAACGACTTGGTACGTCGTAGTCTATTGATGGTGGAAGGATTAGACCAATGGTAACCTGCGCAGGCACGTGAAACCACGTGATTTACGTATAAGGCCTTTATTAGGTCTCAAAAGGCATATTACGGCCTTCAGAGGCCTGTAAGAGTAGTTGACGGTGTTATTAAGCCTAGGCGCAATGGAAAACGACTTGGGAAGTCGTAGTTTATTGAGAGTGGAGGGATTAGACCAATGGTAATAAGCGCAGGCACGTGTAACCACGTGCTTTACGTGGAAGGCCTTTATTAGGCATCAAAAAGCCATATTACAGTGTTTAGAGGCCCGTGCGCGTAGTTGACTGCGTTTTAAAGACATGACGCAATGGAAAACGATTTGGGACGTCGTAATCCATTGAGAGTGGAAGGATTAGACCAATGGTAACCTGCGCATCGCACGTGGAACCACGTGATTTACGTACAAGGCTTTTATTAAGCATCAAAAGGCCATATTACAGTCTTTACAGGTCTGTGCGCGTAATTGACTGTGTTTTAAAGACTTGGCGCAAGGGAAAAAGACCTGGGATGTTGTAGTCTAATGAGAGTTGAAGGGCTAGACCAATGGTAACCTGCGAAGGCACGTGGAACTACGTGATTTTTGTGTAAGGCCTTTATTAGGCAGCAAGAGCCAATGTTACAGCGTTTAGAGGCCTATAAGCGTAGTTGACTATGTTTTAAAGACATGACGCAATGGAAAACGATTTGGGAAGTCGTAGTCTATAGAGAGTGGAAAGATTAGACCAATGGTAACCTGCGCAGGTACGTGAAACCACGTGATTTACGTGTAAGGCCTTTTGTAGGTGTCCAAAGGCCTATTACGGCCTTCAGAGGCCTGTAAGAGTAGTTGACGGTGTTATTAAGTGTAGGCGCAATGGAAAACGACTTGGTACGTCGTAGTCTATTGATGGTGGAAGGATTAGACCAATGGTAACCAGCGCAGGCACGTGGAACCACGTGATTTAAGTGTAATGCCGTTACTAGCTGTCAAAAGGCCATATTACGGTCTTTAGAGGTCTGTGACCTTAGTTGACTGCGTTTTAAAGACATGACGCAATGGAATACGATTTGGGACGTCGTAATCCATTGAGAGTGGAAGAATTACACCAATGGTAGCCTGCGCAGGCACATGGAACCACGTGATTTACGTGTAAGGCTTTTATTAGGCATCAAAAGGCCATATCACAGTCTTTACAGGTCTGTGCGCGTAGTTGACTGTGTTTTAATGACATGACGCAATGGAAAATGCCTTGGGACGTCGTAGTCCATTGAGAGCGGAAGGATTAGCCCAATGGTAACCCTCGCAGGCACGTGGAACCACGTGATTTCAGTGTGAGGCTTTTACTGGGCATCAAAACACCATATTACAGTCTTTAGAGGCCTGTACACGTAGTTGACGTTGTTATAAAGCCATGGCGCAATGGAAAACTTCTTGGAAAGTCGTAGTCCATTGAGAGTGGAAGGATTAGACCATTGGTAAACAGCGCAGGCACGTGGAACCACGTGCTTTACGTGTAAGGCCTTTATTAGGCATCAAAAGGCGATATTACAGCGTTTAGAGGTCTGTGACCGTAGTTGACTGCGTTTTAAAGACATGACGCAATGGAAAACGATTTGGGACGTCGTAATCCATTGAGAGTGGAAGAATTAGACCAATGGTAGCCTGCGCAGGCACGTGGAACCACGTGATTTACGAGTAAGGCTTTTATTAGGAATGAAAAGGCCATATTACAGTCTTTACAGGCCTGTGCGCGTAGTTGACTTTGTTTTTATGACATGACGCAATGGAAAAGGCCTTGGGACGTCGTAGTCCATTAAGAGCGGAAGGATTAGACCAATGGTAACACTTGCAGGCACGTGGAACCACGTGATTTAAGTGTGACGCTTTTACCAGGCATCAAAACACCATATTACAGTCTTTAGAATCCTGTACAAGTAGTTGACGTTGTTATAAAGCCATAGCGCAATGGAAAACGACTTGGGACGTCGTAGTCTATTAAGAGTTGAAGGACTAGACCAATGGTAACCTGCGCAGGCTCGTCGAAATAGGTGATTTATGTGTAAGGCCTTTATATGGCGTCAAAATGCGATATTACGGTCTTTAGAGGCCTGTTAGCGTAGTTGACGGTGTTATAAAGCCATGGCGCAATGGAAAACAACTTGGGAAGTCGTAGTCCTTTGAGAGTGGCAGGATTAGACCCATGGTAAACAGCGCAGGCACGTGGAACCACGTGTTTTACGTGTAAGGCCTTTATTAGGCATCAAATGCCCTATTACAGCGTTTAGAAGCCTATGCGCGTAGTTGACTGTGTTTTAAAGACATGACGCAGTGGAAAACGATTTGGAACGTCGTAGTCCATTGAGAGTGAAAGGATTAGACCAATGGTAAATAGTGCAGGCACGTGGAACTACGTGGTTTATGTGTAAGGCCTTTTGTAGGCATAAAAAGGCAATATTACAGCGTTTAGAGGCCTGTAAGCGTAGTTGACTGTGTTTTAAAGACATGACGCAATGGAAAACAATTTGGGATTTCGTAGTCTATAGAGAGTGGAAAGATTAGACCAATGGTAACCTACGCAGGCACGTCGAAATACGTGATTTATGTGTAAGGCCTTTATTTGACGTCAAAAGGCCATATTACGGTCTTTAGAGGCCTGTTAGCGTAGTTGACGGTGTTATAAAGCCATGGCGCAATGGAAAACAACTAGGGAAGTCGTAGTCCATTGAGAGTGCCAGGATTAGACCCATGGTAAACAGCGCAGGGACGTGGAACCACGTGTTTTGCGTGTAAGGCCTTTATTAGGCATCAAAAGGCCATATTTCAGCGTTTGGAGGCCTGTGCGCGTAATTGACTGTGTTTCAAAGACATGACGCAATGGAAAACGATCTGGGAAGTCGTAGTCCATTGAGAGTGCAAGGATTAGGCCAATGCTAAAACCAGCGCAGGCACGTGGAACCACGTGATTTTTTTAAGGCCTTTATTAGGCGTAAAAAGGCCATATTACGGCTTTTAGAGGCCTGTGCGCGTAGTTGACTGTGTTTTTAAGACATGGCGCAATGGAAAACGACTTGGGACGTCGTAGTCCATTGACAGTGAAAGGATTAGACCAATGGCAAATAGCGCAGGCACGTGGAACCAAGTGATTTAAGTGTGAGGCCCTTACTAGGTGTCAAAAGGCCATATTACGGCCTTTAGAGGCCTGTGCGCGTAGTTGACTATGTTTTAAAGACATGGCGCAATGGAAAACGACTTGGGACGTCGTAGTCTATTGAGAGTTGAAGGACTTGACCAATGGTAACCTGCGCAGGCACGTCAAAATACGTGATTTGTGTGTAAGGCCTTTATTTGGCGTCAAAAGGCCATATTACAGCGTTTAGAGGCCTGTGACCGTAGTTGACTGCGTTTTAAAGACATGACGCAATGGAAAGTGACTTGGTACGTCGTAGTCTATTGACAATGCAAGGATTAGACCAATGGTAACCTGTGCAGGCACGTGGAACCACGTGATTTACGTACAAGCCTTTTATTAAGCATCAAAAGGCCATATTACAGTCTTTACAGGCCTGTGCGCTTAGTTGACTGTGTTTTAAAGACATGGCGCAATGTAAAACAACTTGGGACGTCGTAGTCTAATGAAAGTTGAAGGACTAGACCAATGGTAACCTGCGCAGGCACGTGGAACTACGTGATTTATGTGTAAGGCCTTTATTAGGCAGCAAAAGGCCATATTACAGCGTTTAGAGGCCTGTAAGCGTAGTTGACTGTGTTTTAAAGACATGACGCAATGGAAAACGATTTGGGACATCGTAGTCTATAGAGAGTGGAAAGATTAGACCAATGGTAACCTGCGCAGGCACGTGAAACCACGTGATTTACGTGTAAGGCCTTTATTAGGTGTCCAAAGACATATTACGGCCTTCAGAGGCCTGCAAGAGTAGTTGACGGTGTTATTAAGTCTAGGCGCAATGGAAAATGACTTGGTACGTCGTAGTCTATTGATGGTGGAAGGATTAGACCAATGGTAACCAGCGCAGGCACGTCGAAATAGGTGATTTATGTGTAAGGCCTTTATATGGCGTCAAAAGGCGATATTACGGTCTTTAGAGGCCTGTTAGCGTAGTTGACGGTGTTATAAAGCCATGGCGCAATGGAAAACAACTTGGGAAGTCGTAGTCCTTTGAGAGTGGCAGGATTAGACCCATGGTAAACAGCGCAGGCACGTGGAACCACGTGTTTTACGTGTAAGGCCTTTATTAGGCATCAAAAGGCCCTATTACAGCGTTTAGAAGCCTATGCGCGTAGTTGACTGTGTTTTAAAGACATGACGCAGTGGAAAACGATTTGGGACGTCGTAGTCCATTGAGAGTGAAAGGATTAGACCAATGGTAAATAGTGCAGGCACGTGGAACTACGTGGTTTATGTGTAAGGCCTTTTGTAGGCATAAAAAGGCAATATTACAGCGTTTAGAGGCCTGTAAGCGTAGTTGACTGTGTTTTAAAGACATGACGCAATGGAAAACAATTTGGGATTTCGTAGTCTATAGAGAGTGGAAAGATTAGACCAATGGTAACCTACGCAGGCACGTCGAAATACGTGATTTATGTGTAAGGCCTTTATTTGACGTCAAAAGGCCATATTACGGTCTTTAGAGGCCTGTTAGCGTAGTTGGCGGTGTTATAAAGCCATGGCGCAATGGAAAACAACTAGGGAAGTCGTAGTCCATTGAGAGTGCCAGGATTAGACCCATGGTAAACAGCGCAGGGACGTGGAACCACGTGTTTTGCGTGTAAGGCCTTTATTAGGCATCAAAAGGCCATATTTCAGCGTTTGGAGGCCTGTGCGCGTAATTGACTGTGTTTCAAAGACATGACGCAATGGAAAACGATCTGGGAAGTCGTAGTCCATTGAGAGTGCAAGGATTAGGCCAATGCTAAAACCAGCGCAGGCACGTGGAACCACGTGATTTTTTTAAGGCCTTTATTAGGCGTAAAAAGGCCATATTACGGCTTTTAGAGGCCTGTGCGCGTAGTTGACTGTGTTTTTAAGACATGGCGCAATGGAAAACGACTTGGGACGTCGTAGTCCATTGACAGTGAAAGGATTAGACCAATGGTAAATAGCGCAGGCACGTGGAACCAAGTGATTTAAGTGTGAGGCCCTTACTAGGTGTCAAAAGGCCATATTACGGCCTTTAGAGGCCTGTGCGCGTAGTTGACTATGTTTTAAAGACATGGCGCAATGGAAAACGACTTGGGACGTCGTAGTCTATTGAGAGTTGAAGGACTTGACCAATGGTAACCTGCGCAGGCACGTCAAAATACGTGATTTGTGTGTAAGGCCTTTATTTGGCGTCAAAAGGCCATATTACAGCGTTTAGAGGCCTGTGACCGTAGTTGACTGCGTTTTAAAGACATGACGCAATGGAAAGTGACTTGGTACGTCGTAGTCTATTGACAATGCAAGGATTAGACCAATGGTAACCTGTGCAGGCACGTGGAACCACGTGATTTACGTACAAGCCTTTTATTAAGCATCAAAAGGCCATATTACAGTCTTTACAGGCCTGTGCGCTTAGTTGACTGTGTTTTAAAGACATGGCGCAATGTAAAACAACTTGGGACGTCGTAGTCTAATGAAAGTTGAAGGACTAGACCAATGGTAACCTGCGCAGGCACGTGGAACTACGTGATTTATGTGTAAGGCCTTTATTAGGCAGCAAAAGGCCATATTACAGCGTTTAGAGGCCTGTAAGCGTAGTTGACTGTGTTTTAAAGACATGACGCAATGGAAAACGATTTGGGACATCGTAGTCTATAGAGAGTGGAAAGATTAGACCAATGGTAACCTGCGCAGGCACGTGAAACCACGTGATTTACGTGTAAGGCCTTTATTAGGTGTCCAAAGACATATTACGGCCTTCAGAGGCCTGCAAGAGTAGTTGACGGTGTTATTAAGTCTAGGCGCAATGGAAAATGACTTGGTACGTCGTAGTCTATTGATGGTGGAAGGATTAGACCAATGGTAACCAGCGCAGGCACGTGGAACCACGTGATTTAAGTGTAATGCCGTTACTAGCTGTCAAAAGGCCATATTACGGTCTTTAGAGGTCTGCAAGCGTAGTTGACGGTGTTTTAATGACATGACGCAATGGAAAATGCCTTGGGACGTCGTAGTCCATTGAGAGCGGAAGGATTAGACCAATGGTAACCCTCGCAGGCACGTGGAACCACGTGATTTCAGTGTGAGGCTTTTACTGGGCATCAAAACACCATATTACAGTCTTTAGAGGCCTGTACACGTAGTTGACGTTGTTATAAAGCCATGGCGCAATGGAAAACTTCTTGGAAAGTCGTAGTCCATTGAGAGTGGAAGGATTAGACCATTGGTAAACAGCGCAGGCACGTGGAACCACGTGCTTTACGTGTAAGGCCTTTATTAGGCATCAAAAGGCCATATTACAGAGTTTAGAGGTCTGTGACCGTAGTTGACTGCGTTTTAAAGACATGACGCAGTGGAAAACGATTTGGGACGTCGTAGTCCATTGAGAGTGAAAGGATTAGACCAATGGTAAATAGTGCAGGCACGTGGAACTACGTGGTTTATGTGTAAGGCCTTTTGTAGGCATAAAAAGGCAATATTACAGCGTTTAGAGGCCTGTAAGCGTAGTTGACTGTGTTTTAAAGACATGACGCAATGGAAAACAATTTGGGATTTCGTAGTCTATAGAGAGTGGAAAGATTAGACCAATGGTAACCTACGCAGGCACGTCGAAATACGTGATTTATGTGTAAGGCCTTTATTTGACGTCAAAAGGCCATATTACGGTCTTTAGAGGCCTGTTAGCGTAGTTGACGGTGTTATAAAGCCATGGCGCAATGGAAAACAACTTGGGAAGTCGTAGTCCATTGAGAGTGCCAGGATTAGACCCATGGTAAACAGCGCAGGGACGTGGAACCACGTGTTTTGCGTGTAAGGCCTTTATTAGGCATCAAAAGGCCATATTTCAGCGTTTGGAGGCCTGTGCGCGTAATTGACTGTGTTTCAAAGACATGACGCAATGGAAAACGATCTGGGAAGTCGTAGTCCATTGAGAGTGCAAGGATTAGGCCAATGGTAACCTGCCCAGGCACGAAGAATCACGTGATTTTTTTAAGGCCTTTATTAGGCGTAAAAAGGCCATATTACGGCTTTTAGAGGCCTGTGCGCGTAGTTGACTGTGTTTTAAAGACATGGCGCAATGGAAAACGACTTGGGACGTCGTAGTCCATTGACAGTGAAAGGATTAGACCAATGGTAAATAGCGCAGGCACGTGGAACCAAGTGATTTAAGTGTGAGGCCCTTACTAGGTGTCAAAAGGCCATATTACGGACTTTAGAGGCCTGTGCGCGTAGTTGACTATGTTTTAAAGACATGGCGCAATGGAAAACGACTTGGGACGTCGTAGTCTATTGAGAGTTGAAGGACTTGACCAATGGTAACCCTCGCAGGCACGTGGAACCACGTGATTTAAGTGTGAGGCTTTTACTGGGCATCAAAACACCATATTACAGTCTTTAGAGGCCTGTACACGTAGTTGACGTTGTTATAAAGCCATGGCGCAATGGAAAACAACTTGGTACGTCGTAGTCTATTGATGGTGGAAGGATTAAACCAATGCTAAAACCAGCGCAGGCACGTGGAACCACGTGATTTTTTTAAGGCCTTTATTAGGCGTAAAAAGGCCATATTACGGCTTTTAGAGGCCTGTGCGCGTAGTTGACTGTGTTTTTAAGACATGGTGCAATGGAAAACGACTTGGGACGTCGTAGTCCATTGACAGTGAAAGGATTAGACCAATGGTAAATAGCGCAGGCACGTGGAACCAAGTGATTTAAGTGTGAGGCCCTTACTAGGTGTCAAAAGGCCATATTACGGCCTTTAGAGGCCTGTGCGCGTAGTTGACTATGTTTTAAAGACATGGCGCAATGGAAAACGACTTGGGACGTCGTAGTCTATTGAGAGTTGAAGGACTTGACCAATGGTAACCTGCGCAGGCACGTCAAAATACGTGATTTGTGTGTAAGGCCTTTATTTGGCGTCAAAAGGCCATATTACAGCGTTTAGAGGCCTGTGACCGTAGTTGACTGCGTTTTAAAGACATGACGCAATGGAAAGTGACTTGGTACGTCGTAGTCCATTGACAATGCAAGGATTAGACCAATGGTAACCTGTGCAGGCACGTGGAACCACGTGATTTACGTACAAGCCTTTTATTAAGCATCAAAAGGCCATATTACAGTCTTTACAGGTCTGTGCGCTTAGTTGACTGTGTTTTAAAGACATGGCGCAATGTAAAACAACTTGGGACGTCGTAGTCTAATGAAAGTTGAAGGACTAGACCAATGGTAACCTGCGCAGGCACGTGGAACTACGTGATTTATGTGTAAGGCCTTTATTAGGCAGCAAAAGGCCATATTACAGCGTTTAGAGGCCTGTAAGCGTAGTTGACTGTGTTTTAAAGACATGACGCAATGGAAAACGATTTGGGACATCGTAGTCTATAGAGAGTGGAAAGATTAGACCAATGGTAACCTGCGCAGGCACGTGAAACCACGTGATTTACGTGTAAGGCCTTTATTAGGTGTCCAAAGACATATTACGGCCTTCAGAGGACTGCAAGAGTAGTTGACGGTGTTATTAAGTCTAGGCGCAATGGAAAATGACTTGGTACGTCGTAGTCTATTGATGGTGGAAGGATTAGACCAATGGTAACCAGCGCAGGCACGTGGAACCACGTGATTTAAGTGTAATGCCGTTACTAGCTGTCAAAAGGCCATATTACGGTCTTTAGAGGTCTGCAAGCGTAGTTGACGGTGTTATAAAGCCATGGCGCAATGGAAAACAACTTGGGAAGTCGTTGTCCATTGAGAGTGGCAGGATTAGACCCATGGTAAACAGCGCAGGCACGTGGAACCACGTGTTTTACGTTTAAGGCCTTTATTAGGCATCAAAACGCCATATTACAGAGTTTAGAGGCCTGTGACCTTAGTTGACTGCGTTTTAAAGACATGACGCAATGGAATACGATTTATGACGTCGTAATCCATTGAGAGTGGAAGAATTACACCAATGGTAGCCTGCGCAGGCACATGGAACCACGTGATTTACGTGTAAGGCCTTTATTAGGCATCAAAAGGCCATATCACAGTCTTTACAGGTCTGTGCGCGTAGTTGACTGTGTTTTAATGACATGACGCAATGGAAAACGCCTTGGGACGTCGTAGTCCATTGAGAGCGGAAGGATTAGACCAATGGTAACCCTCGCAGGCACGTGGAACCAAGTTATTTAAGTGTGAGGCTTTTACTAGGTGTCAAAAGGCCATATTACGGCCTTTAGAGGCCTGTGCGCGTAGTTGACTATGTTTTAAAGACATGGCGCAATGGAAAACGACTTGGGACGTCGTAGTCTATTGAGAGTTGAAGGACTTGACCAATGGTAACCTGCGCAGGCACGTCAAAATACGTGATTTGTGTGTAAGGCCTTTATTTGGCGTCAAAAGGCCATATTACAGTCTTTACAGGCCTGTGCGCGTAGTTGACTGTGTTTTAATGACATGACGCAATGGAAAACGCCTTTGGACGTCGTAGTCCATTGAGAGCGGAAGGATTAGACCAATGGTAACCTGCGCAGGCACGTGGAATCACGTGATTTAAGTGTAAGGCCCTTACTAGGTGTTAAAAGGCCATATTACGGCCTTTAGAAGCCTATAAGCGTAATTGACCGTGTTTTAATGACATGACGCAATGGAAAACGATTTGGGAAGTCGTAGTCCATTGAGAGTGCAAGGATTAGGCCAATGGTAACCTGCGCAGGCACGAGGAACCACGTTATTTTTTTAAGGCCTTTATTAGGCGTAAAAAGGCCATATTACGGCCTTTAGAGGCCTGTGCGCGTAGTTGACTGTGTTTTAAAGACATGGCGCAATGGAAAACGACTTGGGACGTCGTAGTCTATTGAGGATTGAAGGACTAGACCAATGGTAAACAGCGCAGGCACGTGGAACCACGTGATTTAAGTGTAGGCTCCTTACTAGCAGTCAAAAGGCCATATTACGGTCTTAAGAGGTCTGTAAGCGTAGTTGACGTTGTTATAAAGCCAAAGCGCAATGGAAAATGACTTGGGACGTTGTAGTCTATTAAGAGTGGAAGGATTAGAGCAATGGTAACCTGCGCAGGCACGTGGAATCACGTGATTTAAGTGTAAGCCGCGGACTAGGTGTCAAAAGGCCATATCACAGTCTTTACAGGTCTGTGCGCGTAGTTGACTGTGTTATATAGCCATGGTGCAAAGGAAAACGACTTGGGAAGTCGTAGTCCATTGAGAGTGGAGGGATTAGACCAATGGTAAACAGCGCAGGCACGTGGAACTACGTGATTTATGTGTAAGGACTTTATTAGGCATCAAAAAGCCATATTACAGCGTTTAGAGGCCTGTAAGCGTAGTTGACTGTGTTTAAATACATGACGCAATGGAAAACGATTTGGATCTTCGTAGTCTATAGAGAGTAGAAAGATTAGACCAATGGTAACCTGCGCAGGCACGTGAAACCACGTGATTTACGTGTAAGGCCTTTATTAGGTGTCAAAAGGCGTATTACGGCCTTCAGAGGCCTGTAAGTGTAGTTGACGGTGTTATTAAGCCTGGGCGCAATGGAAAACGACTTGGTACGTCGTAGTCTATTGATGGTGGAAGGATTAGACAACTGGTAACCAGCGCAGGCACGTGGAACCACGTGATTTAAGTGTAAGGTCCTTACTAGCAGTCAAAAAGCCATATTACGGTCTTAAGAGTTCTGTAAGCGTAGTTGACTGTGTTTAAATACATGACGCAATGGAAAACGATTTGGGACTTCGTAGTCTATAGAGCGTGGAAAGATTAGACCAATGCTAGCCTGCGCAGGCACTTGGAACCACGTGATTTACGTGTAAGGCTTTTATTGAGCATCAAAAGGCCATTTTACAGTCTTTACAGGCCTGTGCGCCTAGTTGACTGTGTTTTAATGACATGACGCAATGGAAAACGCCTTGGGACGTCGTAGTCCATTGAGAGCGAAAGGATTAGACCAATGGTAACCCTCGCAGGCACGTGGAGCCACGTGATCTAAGTGTGAGGCTTTTACTAGGCATCAAAACACCATATTACAGTCTTTAGAGGCCTGTACATGTAGTTGACGTTGTTATAAAGCCATAGCGCAATGGAAAACGATTTGGGACGTCGTAGTCTATAGAGAGTGGAAAGATTAAACCAATGGTAACCTGCACAGGCACGTCGAAATACGTGATTTATGTCTAAGGCCTTTATTAGGCTGCAAAAGGCCATATTACAGCGTTTAGAGGCCTGTGCGCGTAATTGACTGTGTTTTAATGACATGACGCAATGGAAAACGATTTGGGAAGTCGTAGTCCATTGAGAGTGCAAGGATTAGGCCAATGGTAACCTGCGCAGGCACGAGGAACCACGTGATTTTTTTAAGGCCTTTATTAGGCGTAAAAAGGCCATATTACGGTCTTTACAGGCCTGTGCGCGTAGTTGACTGTGTTTTAAAGACATGGCGCAATGGAAAACGACTTGGGACGTCGTAGTCTATTGACAGTGCAAGGATTAGACAAATGGTAAATAGCGCAGGCACGTGGAACTACGTGATTTATGTGTAAGGACTTTATTAGGCATCAAAAAGCCATATTACAGCGTTTAGAGGCCTGTAAGCGTAGTTAACTGTGTTTAAATACATGACGCAATGGAAAACGATTTGGGACTTCGTAGTCTATAGGGAGTAGAAAGATTAGACCAATGGTAACCTGCGCAGGCACGTGAAACCAAGTGATTTACGTGTAAGGCCTTTATTAGGTGTCAAAAGGCGTATTACGGCCTTCAGAGGCCTGTAAGAGTAGTTGACGGTGTTATTAAGCCTGGGCGCAATGGAAAACGACTTGGTACGTCGTAGTCTATTGATGGTGGAAGGATTAGACAACTGGTAACCAGCGCAAGCACGTGGAACCACGTGATTTAAGTGTATGGTCCTTACTAGCAGTCAAAAAGGCCATATTACGGCCTTTAGAGGCCTCTGCGCGTAGTTGACTGTGTTTTAAAGACATGGCGCAATGGAAAACGACTTGGGACGTCGTAGTCTATTGACAGTGCAAGGATTAGACAAATGGTAACCTGCGCAGGCACGTGGAACCACGTGATTTACGTACAAGGCTTTTATTAAGCATCAAAAGGTCATATTACAGTCTTTACAGGCCTGTGCGCTTAGTTGACTGTGTTTTAAAGACATGGCGCAATGGAAAACGACTTGGGACGTCGTAGTCTAATGAGAGTTGAAGGACTAGACCAATGGTAAATAGCGCAGGCACGTGGAACTACGTGATTTATGTGTAAGGACTTTATTAGGCATCAAAAAGCCATATTACAGCGTTTAGAGGCCTGTAAGCGTAGTTAACTGTGTTTAAATACATGACGCAATGGAAAACGATTTGGGACTTCGTAGTCTATAGGGAGTAGAAAGATTAGACCAATGGTAACCTGCGCAGGCACGTGAAACCAAGTGATTTACGTGTAAGGCCTTTATTAGGTGTCAAAAGGCGTATTACGGCCTTCAGAGGCCTGTAAGAGTAGTTGGCGGTGTTATTAAGCCTGGGCGCAATGGAAAACGACTTGGTACGTCGTAGTCTATTGATGGTGGAAGGATTAGACAACTGGTAACCAGCGCAGGCACGTGGAACCACGTGATTTAACTGTATGGTCCTTACTAGCAGTCAAAAAGGCCATATTACGGCCTTTAGAGGCCTCTGCGCGTAGTTAACTGTGTTTTAAAGACATGGCGCAATGGAAAACGACTTGGGACTTCGTAGTCTATAGAGAGTGGAAAGATTAGACCAATGGTAGCCTGCGCAGGCACGTGGAACCACGTGATTTACGTGTAAGGCTTTTACTAAGCATCAAAACGCCATTTTACAGTCTTTACAGGCCTGTGCGCCTAGTTGACTGTGTTTTAATGACATGACGCAATGGAAAAGGCCTTGGGTCGTCGTAGTCCATTGAGAACGGAAGGATTAGACCAATGGTAACCCTTGCAGGCACGTGGAACCACGTGATCAAAGTGTGAGGCTTTTAATAGGCATCAAAACACCATATTACAGTCTTTAGAGGCCTGTACACGTTGTTGACGTTGTTATAAAGCCATAGCGCAATGGAAAACGACTTGGGACGTCGTAGTCTATTCAGATTGGAAGGATTAGAGCAATTGTAACCTGCCCAGGCACGTGGAATCACGTGATTTACGTGTAAGGAATTTATTAGGTGTCAAAAGGCGTATTACGGCCTTCAGAGGCCTGTAAGAGTAGTTGACGGTGTTATTAAGCCTGGGCGCAATGGAAAACGACTTGGTCCGTCGTAGTCTATTGATGGTGGAAGGATTAGACAACTGGTAACCAGCGCAGGCACGTGGAACCACGTGATTTAAGTGTAAGGTCCTTACTAGCAGTCAAAAAGGCCATATTACGGCCTTTAGAGGCCTCTGCGCGTAGTTAACTGTGTTTTAAAGACATGGCGCAATGGAAAACAACTTGGGACGTCGTAGTTTATTGACAGTGCAAGGATTAGACCAATGATAACCTGCATAGGCACGTGGAACCACGTGATTTACGTGTAAGGCTTCTATTAGGCATCAAAAGGCGATATTACAGTCTTTACAGGCCTGTGCGCCTAGTTGACTGTGTTTTAATGACATGACGCAATGGAAAACGCCTTGGGACGTCGTAGTCCATTGAGAGCGGAAGGATTAGACCAATGGTAACCCTCGCAGGCACGTGGAACCACGTGATCTAAGTGTGAGGCTTTACTAGGCATCAAAACACCATATTACAGTCTTTAGAGGCCTGTAAGCGTAGTTGACTGTGTTTTAAAGACATGACGCAATGGAAAACAACTTGGGACGTCGTAGTCTATAGAGAGTGGAAAGATTAGACCAATGGTAACCTGCACAGGCACGTGAAACCACGTGATTTACGTGTAAGGCTCTTTATAGGCATCAAAATGCCTTATTACGGTCTTTAGAGGCCTGTGCGCGTAGTTCACTGTGTTTTAAAGACATGGCGCAATGGAAAACGATTTGGGACGTCGTAGTCTATAGAGAGTGGCAAGGTTAGACCAATGGTAACCTGCGCAGGCACGTGGAACCACGTGATTTACGTGTAAGGCCTTTATTAGGTGTCAAAAGGCATATTACGGCCTTCAGAGGCCTGTAAGAGTAGTTGACGGTGTTATTAAGCCTAGGCGCAATGGAAAACGACTTGGGAAGTCGTAGTCCATTGAGAGTGGAAGGATTAGACCAATGGTAAACAGTGCAGGCACGTGGAACCTGTGATTTACGTGTAAGGCCTTTATTAGGCATCAAAAAGGCCATATTACAGTGTTTAGAGGTCTGTAAGCGTAGTTGACTGTGTTTTAAAGATATATCGCAGTGGAAAACAACTTGGGACGTCGTAGTCCATTGACAGTGAAAGGCACGTGAAACCACGTGATTTACGTGTAAGGCTTTTATTAAGTGTCAAAGGCATATTACGGCCTTCAGAGGCCTGTAAGAGTAGTTGACGGTGTTATTAAGCCTAGGCGCAATGGAAAACGACTTGGGAAGTCGTAGTCCATTGAGAGTGGAAGGATTAGACCAATGGTAAACAGTGCAGGCACGTGGAGTCACGTGATTTACGTGTAAGGCCTTTATTAGGCATCAAAAGGCCATATTACAGTGTTTAGAGGCCTGTAAGCGTAGTTGACTGTGTTTTAAAGACATGACGCAGTGGAAAACAACTTGGGACGTCGTAGTCCATTGACAGTGAAAGGATTAGACCAATGGTAACCTGCGAAGGCACGTGGAACCACGTGATTTGCGTACAAGGCTTTTATTAAGCATCAAAAGGCCATATTACAGTCTTTACAGGCCTGTGCGCGTAGTTGACTGTGTTTTAAAGACTTGGCGCAATGGAAAAAGACTTGGGACGTCGTAGTCTAATAAGAGTTGAAGGACTAGATCAATGGTAACCTGCGCAGGCACGTGGAACTACGTGATTTATGTGTAAGGCCTTTATTAGGCAGCAAAAGGCCATATTACAGCGTTTAGATGCCTGTAAGCGTAGTTGACTGTGTTTTAAAGACATGACGCAGTGGAAAACAACTTGGGACGTCGTAGTCCATTGACAGTGAAAGGATTAGACCAATGGTAACCTGCGAAGGCACGTGGAACCACGTGATTTGCGTACAAGGCTTTTATTAAGCATCAAAAGGCCATATTACAGTCTTTACAGGGCTGTGCGCGTAGTTGACTGTGTTTTAAAGACTTGGCGCAATGGAAAAAGACTTGGGACGTCGTAGTCTAATGAGAGTTGAAGGACTAGATCAATGGTAACCTGCGCAGGCACGTGGAACTACGTGATTTATGTGTAAGGCCTTTATTAGGCAGCAAAAGGCCATATTACAGGGTTTAGAGGCCTGTAAGCGTAGTTGACTGTGTTTTAAAGACATGACGCAATGGAAAACAACTTGGGACGTCGTAGTCTATAGACAGTGGAAAGATTAGACCAATGGTAACCTGCGCAGGCACGTGAAACCACGTGATTTATGTGTAAGGCTCTTTTTAGGCATCAAAATGCCATATTACGGCGTTTAGAGGCCTGTGCGCGTAGTTCATTGTGTTTTAAAGACATGGCACAATAGATAACGATTTGGGACGTCGTAGTCTATAGAGAGTGGCAAGGTTAGACCAATGGTAACCTGCGCAGGCACGTGAAACCACGTGATTAACGTGTAAGGCCTTTATTAGGTGCCAAAAGGCCATATTACAGTCTTTAGAGGCCTGTGCGCGTAGTTCACTGTGTTTTAAAGACAAGGCGCAATAAAAAACGATTTGGGACGTCGTAGTCTATAGAGAGTGGCAAGGTTAGACCAATGGTAACCTGCGCAGGCACGTGAAACCACGTGATTTACGTGTAAGGCCTTGATTAGGTGTCCAAAGGCTTATTACGGCCTTCAGAGGCCTGTAAGAGTAGTTGACGGTGTTATTAAGTCTAGGCGCAATGGAAAACGACTTGGTACGTCGTAGTCTATTGATGGTGGAAGGATTAGACCAATGGTAACCAGCGCAGGCACGTGGAACCACGTGATTTAAGTGTAATACCGTTACTAGCTGTCAAAAGGCCATATTACGGTCTTTAGAGGTCTGCAAGCGTATTTGACGGTGTTATAAAGCCATGGCGCAATGGAAAACAACTTGGGAAGTCGTAGTCCATTGAGAGTGGCAGGATTAGACCCATGGTAAACAGCACAGGCACGTGGAACCACGTGTTTTACGTGTAAGGCCTTTATTAGGCATCAAAACGCCATATTACAGCGTTTAGAGGCCTGTGACCTTAGTTGACTGCGTTTTAAAGACATGACGCAATGGAATACGATTTGGGACGCCGTAATCCATTGAGAGTGGAAGAATTACACCAATGGTAGCCTGCGCAGGCACATGGAACCACGTGATTTACGTGTAAGGCTTTTATTAGGCATCAAAAGGCCATATCACAGTCTTTACAGGTCTGTGCGCGTAGTTGACTGTGTTTTAATGACATGACGCAATGGAAAATGCCTTGGGACGTCGTAGTCCATTGAGAGCGGAAGGATTAGACCAATGGTAACCCTCGCAGGCACGTGGAACCACGTGATTTCAGTGTGAGGCTTTTACTGGGCATCAAAACACCATATTACAGTCTTTAGAGGACTGTACACGTAGTTGACGTTGTTATAAAGCCATGGCGCAATGGAAAACTTCTTGGAAAGTCGTAGTCCATTGAGAATGGAAGGATTAGACCATTGGTAAACAGCGCAGGCACGTGGAACCACGTGCTTTACGTGTAAGGCCTTTATTAGGCATCAAAAGGCCATATTACAGAGTTTAGAGGTCTGTGACCGCAGTTGACTGCGTTTTAAAGACATGACGCAATGGAAAACGATTTGGGACGTCGTAATCCATTGAGAGTGGAAGAATTAGACCAATGGTAGCCTGCGCAGGCACGTGGAACCACGTGATTTACGAGTAAGGCTTTTATTAGGCATGAAAAGGCCATATTACAGTCTTTACAGGCCTGTGCGCGTAGTTGACTTTGTTTTTATGACATGACGCAATGGAAAAGGCCTTGGGACGTCGTAGTCCATTAAGAGCGGAAGGATTAGACCAATGGTAACCCTTGCATTTACGTGGAACCACGTGATTTAAGTGTGACGCTTTTACCAGGCATCAAAACACCATATTACAGTCTTTAGAATCCTGTACACGTAGTTGACGTTGTTATAAAGCCATAGCGCAATGGAAAACGACTTGGGACGTCGTAGTCTATTAAGAGTTGAAGGACTAGACCAATGGTAACCTGCGCAGGCACGTCGAAATAGGTGATTTATGTGTAAGGCCTTTATTTGGCGTCAAAAGGCGATATTACGGTCTTTAGAGGCCTGTTAGCGTAGTTGACGGTATTATAAAGCCATGGCGCAATGGAAAACAACTTGGGAAGTCGTAGTCCTTTGAGAGTGGCAGGATTAGACCCATGGTAAACAGCGCAGGCACGTGGAACCACGTGTTTTACGTGTAAGGCCTTTATTAGGCATCAAAAGGCCCTATTACAGCGTTTAGAAGCCTGTGCGCGTAGTTGACTGTGTTTTAAAGACATGACGCAGTGGAAAACGATTTGGGACGTCGTAGTCCATTGAGAGTGAAAGGATTAGACCAATGGTAAATAGCGCAGGCACGTGGAACTACGTGGTTTATGTGTAAGGCCTTTTGTAGGCATAAAAAGGCAATATTACAGCGTTTAGAGGCCTGTAAGCGTAGTTGACTGTGTTTTAAAGACATGACGCAATGGAAAACAATTTGGGATTTCGTAGTCTATAGAGAGTGGAAAGATTAGACCAATGGTAACCTACGCAGGCACGTCGAAATACGTGATTTATGTGTAAGGCCTTTATTTGACGTCAAAAGGCCATATTACGGTCTTTAGAGGCCTGTTAGCGTAGTTGACGGTGTTATAAAGCCATGGCGCAATGGAAAACAACTTGGGAAGTCGTAGTCCATTGAGAGTGGCAGGATTAGAACCATGGTAAACAGCCCAGGGACGTGGAACCACGTGTTTTGCGTGTAAGGCCTTTATTAGGCATCAAAAGGCCATATTTCAGCGTTTGGAGGCCTGTGCGCGTAATTGACTGTGTTTCAATGACATGACGCAATGGAAAACGATTTGGGAAGTCGTAGTCCTTTGAGAGTGCAAGGATTAGGCCAATGGTAACCTGCCCAGGCACGAAGAATCACGTGATTTTTTTAAGGCCTTTATTAGGCGTAAAAAGGCCATATTACGGCTTTTAGAGGCCTGTGCGCGTAGTTGACTGTGTTTTTAAGACATGGCGCAATGGAAAACGACTTGGGACGTCGTAGTCCATTGACAGTGAAAGGATTAGACCAATGGTAAATAGCGCAGGCACGTGGAACCAAGTGATTTAAGTGTGAGGCCCTTACTAGGTGTCAAAAGGCCATATTACGGACTTTAGAGGCCTGTGCGCGTAGTTGACTATGTTTTAAAGACATGGCGCAATGGAAAACGACTTGGGACGTCGTAGTCTATTGAGAGTTGAAGGACTTGACTAATGGTAACCCTCGCAGGCACGTGGAACCACGTGATTTAAGTGTGAGGCTTTTACTGGGCATCAAAACACCATATTACAGTCTTTAGAGGCCTGTACACGTAGTTGACGTTGTTATAAAGCCATGGCCCAATGGAAAACGACTTGGTACGTCGTAGTCTATTGATGGTGGAAGGATTAAACCAATGCTAAAACCAGCGCAGGCACGTGGAACCACGTGATTTAAGTGTAATGCCGTTACTAGCTGTCAAAAGGCCATATTACGGTCTTTAGAGGTCTGCAAGCGTAGTTGACGGTGTTATAAAGCCATGGCGCAAAGGAAAACAACTTGGGAAGTCGTAGTCCATTGAGAGTGGCAGGATTAGACCCATGGTAAACAGCGCAGGCATGTGGAACCACGTGTTTTACGTGTAAGGCCTTTATTAGGCATCAAAACGCCATATTACAGCGTTTAGAGGCCTGTGACCTTAGTTGACTGCGTTTTAAAGACATGACGCAATGGAATACGATTTCGGACGTCGTAATCCATTGAGAGTGGAAGAATTACACCAATGGTAGCCTGCGCAGGCACATGGAACCACGTGATTTACGTGTAAGGCTTTTATTAGGCATCAAAAGGCCATATCACAGTCTTTACAGGTCTGTGCGCGTAGTTGACTGTGTTTTAATGACATGACGCAATGGAAAACGCCTTGGGACGTCGTAGTCCATTGAGAGCGGAAGGATTAGACCAATGGTAACCCTTGCAGGCACGTGGAACCACGTGATCAAAGTGTGAGGCTTTTACTGGCCATCAAAACACCATATTACAGTCTTTAGAGACCTGTACACGTAGTTGACGTTGTTATAAAGCCATAGCGCAAGGGAAAACGACTTGGGACGTCGTAGTCTATTAAGAATAGAAGGATTAGAGCAATGGTAACGTGTGCAGGCACGTGGAATCACGTGATTTAAGTGTAAGTCCTTTACTAGGTGTCAAAAGACCATATTACGGCCTTTAGAGGCCTATAAGCGTAGTTGACGGTGTTATAAAACCATGGCGCAATGGAAAACGATTTGGGAAGTCGTAGTCCATTGAGAGTGGAAGGATTAGAACAATGATAACCCTCGCCGGCACGTGGAACCGCGTGATTTACGTGTAAGGCTCTTATTAGGCATCAAAATGAAATATTACGGCCTTTAGAGGCCTGTGCGCGAAGTTCACTGTGTTTTAAAGACATGGCGCAATGGAAAACGATTTGGGACGTCGTAATCCATTGAAAGTGGAAGAATTAGACCAATGGTAGCCTGCGCAGGCACGTGGAACCACGTGATTTACGAGTAAGGCTTTTATTAGGCATAAAAAGGCAATATTACAGCGTTTAGAGGCCTGTAAGCGTAGTTGACTGTGTTTTAAAGACATGACGCAATGGAAAACAATTTGGGATTTCGTAGTCTATAGAGAGCGGAAAGATTAGACCAATGGTAACCTGTGCAGGCACGTGGAATCACGTGATTTAAGTGTAAGTCCCTTACTAGGTGTCAAAAGACCATATTATGGCCTTTAGAGGCCTATAAGCGTAGTTGACCGTGTTATAAAGCCATGGCGCAATGGAAAACGATTTGGGAAGTCGTAGTCCATTTAGAGTGGAAGGATTAGAACAATGATAACCCTCGCCGGCACGTGGAACCGCGTGATTTACGTGTAAGGCTCTTATTAGGCATCAAAATGAAATATTACGGTCTTTAGAGGCCTGTTAGCGTAGTTGACGGTGTTATAAAGCCATGGCGCAATGGAAAACAACTTGGGAAGTCGTAGTCCATTGAGAGTGGCAGGATTAGACCCATGGTAAACAGCGCAGGGACGTGGAACCACGTGTTTTGCGTGTAAGGCCTTTATTAGGCATCAAAAGGCCATATTTCAGCGTTTGGAGGCCTGTGCGCGTAATTGACTGTGTTTCAATGACATGACGCAATGGAAAACGATTTGGGAAGTCGTAGTCCATTGAGAGTGCAAGGATTAGGCCAATGGTAACCTGCCCAGGCACGAAGAATCACGTGATTTTTTTAAGGCCTTTATTAGGCGTAAAAAGGCCATATTACGGCTTTTAGAGGCCTGTGCGCGTAGTTGACTGTGTTTTTAAGACATGGCGCAATGGAAAACGACTTGGGACGTCGTAGTCCATTGACAGTGAAAAGATTAGACCAATGGTAAATAGCGCAGGCACGTGGAACCAAGTGATTTAAGTGTGAGGCCCTTACTAGGTGTCAAAAGGCCATATTACGGCCTTTAGAGGACTGTGCGCGTAGTTGACTATGTTTTAAAGACATGGCGCATTGGAAAACGACTTGGGACGTCGTAGTCTATTGAGAGTGGAAGGACTTGACCAATGGTAACCTGCGCAGGCACGTCAAAATACGTGATTTGTGTGTAAGGCCTTTATTTGGCGTCAAAAGGCCATATTACGGTCTTTAGAGGCCTGTTAGCGTAGTTGACGGTGTTGTAAAGCCATGCTGCAATGGAAAACAACTTGGGAAGTCGTAGTCCATTGAGAGTGGCAGGATTAGACCCATGTAAACGCGCAGGCACGTCGAACCTTGTGCTTTACGTGTAAGGCCTTCATTAGGCATCAAAAGGCCATATTACAGTGTTTAGAGGCCTGTAAGCGTAGTTGACTGTGTTTTAAAGACATGACGCAGTGGAAAACAACTTGGGACGTCGTAGTCCATTGACAGTGAAAGGATTAGACCAATGGTAACCTGCGAAGGCACGTGGAACCACGTGATTTGCGTACAAGGCTTTTATTAAGCATCAAAAGGCCATATTACAGTCTTTACAGGGCTGTGCGCGTAGTTGACTGTGTTTTAAAGACTTGGCGCAATGGAAAAAGACTTGGGACGTCGTAGTCTAATGAGAGTTGAAGGACTAGATCAATGGTAACCTGCGCAGGCACGTGGAACTACGTGATTTATGTGTAAGGCCTTTATTAGGCAGCAAAAGGCCATATTACAGGGTTTAGAGGCCTGTAAGCGTAGTTGACTGTGTTTTAAAGACATGACGCAATGGAAAACAACTTGGGACGTCGTAGTCTATAGACAGTGGAAAGATTAGACCAATGGTAACCTGCGCAGGCACGTGAAACCACGTGATTTATGTGTAAGGCTCTTTTTAGGCATCAAAATGCCATATTACGGCGTTTAGAGGCCTGTGCGCGTAGTTCATTGTGTTTTAAAGACATGGCGCAATAGATAACGATTTCGGACGTCGTAGTCTATAGAGAGTGGCAAGGTTAGACCAATGGTAACCTGCGCAGGCACGTGAAACCACGTGATTAACGTGTAAGGCCTTTATTAGGTGCCAAAAGGCCATATTACAGTCTTTAGAGGCCTGTGCGCGTAGTTCACTGTGTTTTAAAGACAAGGCGCAATAAAAAACGATTTGGGACGTCGTAGTCTATAGAGAGTGGCAAGGTTAGACCAATGGTAACCTGCGCAGGCACGTGAAACCACGTGATTTACGTGTAAGGCCTTGATTAGGTGTCCAAAGGCTTATTACGGCCTTCAGAGGCCTGTAAGAGTAGTTGACGGTGTTATTAAGTCTAGGCGCAATGGAAAACGACTTGGTACGTCGTAGTCTATTGATGGTGGAAGGATTAGACCAATGGTAACCAGCGCAGGCACGTGGAACCACGTGATTTAAGTGTAATGCCGTTACTAGCTGTCAAAAGGCCATATTACGGTCTTTAGAGGTCTGCAAGCGTATTTGACGGTGTTATAAAGCCATGGCGCAATGGAAAACAACTTGGGAAGTCGTAGTCCATTGAGAGTGGCAGGATTAGACCCATGGTAAACAGCGCAGGCACGTGGAACCACGTGTTTTACGTGTAAGGCCTTTATTAGGCATCAAAACGCCATATTACAGCGTTTAGAGGCCTGTGACCTTAGTTGACTGCGTTTTAAAGACATGACGCAATGGAATACGATTTGGGACGCCGTAATCCATTGAGAGTGGAAGAATTACACCAATGGTAGCCTGCGCAGGCACATGGAACCACGTGATTTACGTGTAAGGCTTTTATTAGGCATCAAAAGGCCATATCACAGTCTTTACAGGTCTGTGCGCGTAGTTGACTGTGTTTTAATGACATGACGCAATGGAAAATGCCTTGGGACGTCGTAGTCCATTGAGAGCGGAAGGATTAGACCAATGGTAACCCTCGCAGGCACGTGGAACCACGTGATTTCAGTGTGAGGCTTTTACTGGGCATCAAAACACCATATTACAGTCTTTAGAGGACTGTACACGTAGTTGACGTTGTTATAAAGCCATGGCGCAATGGAAAACTTCTTGGAAAGTCGTAGTCCATTGAGAGTGGAAGGATTAGACCATTGGTAAACAGCGCAGGCACGTGGAACCACGTGCTTTACGTGTAAGGCCTTTATTAGGCATCAAAAGGCCATATTACAGAGTTTAGAGGTCTGTGACCGCAGTTGACTGCGTTTTAAAGACATGACGCAATGGAAAACGATTTGGGACGTCGTAATCCATTGAGAGTGGAAGAATTAGACCAATGGTAGCCTGCGCAGGCACGTGGAACCACGTGATTTACGAGTAAGGCTTTTATTAGGCATGAAAAGGCCATATTACAGTCTTTACAGGCCTGTGCGCGTAGTTGACTTTGTTTTTATGACATGACGCAATGGAAAAGGCCTTGGGACGTCGTAGTCCATTAAGAGCGGAAGGATTAGACCAATGGTAACCCTTGCATTCACGTGGAACCACGTGATTTAAGTGTGACGCTTTTACCAGGCATCAAAACACCATATTACAGTCTTTAGAATCCTGTACACGTAGTTGACGTTGTTATAAAGCCATAGCGCAATGGAAAACGACTTGGGACGTCGTAGTCTATTAAGAGTTGAAGGACTAGACCAATGGTAACCTGCGCAGGCACGTCGAAATAGGTGATTTATGTGTAAGGCCTTTATTTGGCGTCAAAAGGCGATATTACGGTCTTTAGAGGCCTGTTAGCGTAGTTGACGGTATTATAAAGCCATGGCGCAATGGAAAACAACTTGGGAAGTCGTAGTCCTTTGAGAGTGGCAGGATTAGACCCATGGTAAACAGCGCAGGCACGTGGAACCACGTGTTTTACGTGTAAGGCCTTTATTAGGCATCAAAAGGCCCTATTACAGCGTTTAGAAGCCTGTGCGCGTAGTTGACTGTGTTTTAAAGACATGACGCAGTGGAAAACGATTTGGGACGTCGTAGTCCATTGAGAGTGAAAGGATTAGACCAATGGTAAATAGCGCAAGCACGTGGAACTACGTGGTTTATGTGTAAGGCCTTTTGTAGGCATAAAAAGGCAATATTACAGTGTTTAGAGGCCTGTAAGCGTAGTTGACTGTGTTTTAAAGACATGACGCAATGGAAAACAATTTGGGATTTCGTAGTCTATAGAGAGTGGAAAGATTAGACCAATGGTAACCTACGCAGGCACGTCGAAATACGTGATTTATGTGTAAGGCCTTTATTTGACGTCAAAAGGCCATATTACGGTCTTTAGAGGCCTGTTAGCGTAGTTGACGGTGTTATAAAGACATGGCGCAATGGAAAACGACTTGGGACGTCGTAGTCTATTGAGAGTTGAAGGACTTGACTAATGGTAACCCTCGCAGGCACGTGGAACCACGTGATTTAAGTGTGAGGCTTTTACTGGGCATCAAAACACCATATTACAGTCTTTAGAGGCCTGTACACGTAGTTGACGTTGTTATAAAGCCATGGCCCAATGGAAAACGACTTGGTACGTCGTAGTCTATTGATGGTGGAAGGATTAAACCAATGCTAAAACCAGCGCAGGCACGTGGAACCACGTGATTTAAGTGTAATGCCTTTACTAGCTGTCAAAAGGCCATATTACGGTCTTTAGAGGTCTGCAAGCGTAGTTGACGGTGTTATAAAGCCATGGCGCAAAGGAAAACAACTTGGGAAGTCGTAGTCCATTGAGAGTGGCAGGATTAGACCCATGGTAAACAGCGCAGGCATGTGGAACCACGTGTTTTACGTGTAAGGCCTTTATTAGGCATCAAAACGCCATATTACAGCGTTTAGAGGCCTGTGACCTTAGTTGACTGCGTTTTAAAGACATGACGCAATGGAATACGATTTCGGACGTCGTAATCCATTGAGAGTGGAAGAATTACACCAATGGTAGCCTGCGCAGGCACATGGAACCACGTGATTTACGTGTAAAGCTTTTATTAGGCATCAAAAGGCCATATCACAGTCTTTACAGGTCTGTGCGCGTAGTTGACTGTGTTTTAATGACATGACGCAATGGAAAACGCCTTGGGACGTCGTAGTCCATTGAGAGCGGAAGGATTAGACCAATGGTAACCCTCGCAGGCACGTGGAACCACGTGATTTAGTGTGAGGCTTTTACTGGCCATCAAAACACCATATTACAGTCTTTAGAGGCCTGTACACGTAGTTGACGTTGTTATAAAGCCATAGCGCAATGGAAAACGACTTGGGACGTCGTAGTCTATTAAGAATAGAAGGATTAGAGCAATGGTAACCTGTGCAGGCACGTGGAATCACGTGATTTAAGTGTAAGTCCCTTACTAGGTGTCAAAAGACCATATTACGGCCTTTAGAGGCCTATAAGCGTAGTTGACGGTGTTATAAAACCATGGCGCAATGGAAAACGATTTGGGACGTCGTAATCCATTGAAAGTGGAAGAATTAGACCAATGGTAGCCTGCGCAGGCACGTGGAACCACGTGATTTACGAGTAAGGCTTTTATTAGGCATAAAAAGGCAATATTACAGCGTTTAGAGGCCTGTAAGCGTAGTTGACTGTGTTTTAAAGACATGACGCAATGGAAAACAATTTGGGATTTCGTAGTCTATAGAGAGCGGAAAGATTAGAGCAATGGTAACCTGTGCAGGCACGTGGAATCACGTGATTTAAGTGTAAGTCCCTTACTAGGTGTCAAAAGACCATATTATGGCCTTTAGAGGCCTATAAGCGTAGTTGACCGTGTTATAAAGCCATGGCGCAATGGAAAACGATTTGGGAAGTCGTAGTCCATTTAGAGTGGAGGGATTAGAACAATGATAACCCTCGCCGGCACGTGGAACCGCGTGATTTACGTGTAAGGCTCTTATTAGGCATCAAAATGAAATATTACGGTCTTTAGAGGCCTGTTAGCGTAGTTGACGGTGTTATAAAGCCATGGCGCAATGGAAAACAACTTGGGAAGTCGTAGTCCATTGAGAGTGGCAGGATTAGACCCATGGTAAACAGCGCAGGGACGTGGAACCACGTGTTTTGCGTGTAAGGCCTTTATTAGGCATCAAAAGGCCATATTTCAGCGTTTGGAGGCCTGTGCGCGTAATTGACTGTGTTTCAATGACATGACGCAATGGAAAACGATTTGGGAAGTCGTAGTCCATTGAGAGTGCAAGGATTAGGCCAATGGTAACCTGCCCAGGCACGAAGAATCACGTGATTTTTTTAAGGCCTTTATTAGGCGTAAAAAGGCCATATTACGGCTTTTAGAGGCCTGTGCGCGTAGTTGACTGTGTTTTTAAGACATGGCGCAATGGAAATCGACTTGGGACGTCGTAGTCCATTGACAGTGGAAGGACTTGACCAATGGTAACCTGCGCAGGCACGTCAAAATACGTGATTTGTGTGTAAGGCCTTTATTTGGCGTCAAAAGGCCATATTACGGTCTTTAGAGGCCTGTTAGCGTAGTTGACGGTGTTGTAAAGCCATGCTGCAATGGAAAACAACTTGGGAAGTCGTAGTCCATTGAGAGTGGCAGGATTAGACCCATGTAAACGCGCAGGCACGTCGAACCTTGTGCTTTACGTGTAAGGCCTTCATTAGGCATCAAAAGGCCATATTACAGCGTTTAGAGGCCTGTGACCGTAGTTGACGGCGTTTTAAAGACATGACGCAATGGAAAGTGACTTGGTACGTCGTAGTCTATTGACAATGCAAGGATTAGACCAATGGTAACCTGTGCAGGCATGTGGAACCACGTGATTTACGTACAAGACTTTTATTAAGCGTCAAAAGGCCATATTACAGTCTTTACAGGCCTGTGCGCTTAGTTGACTGTGTTTTAAAGACATGGCGCAATGTAAAACAACTTGGGACGTCGTAGTCTAATGAGAGTTGAAGGACTAGACCAATGGTAACCTGCGCAGGCACGTGGAACTACGTGATTTATGTGTAAGGCCTTTATTAGGCAGCAAAAGGCCATATTACAGCGTTTAGAGGCCTGTAAGCGTAGTTGACTGTGTTTTAAAGACATGACGCAATGGAAAACGATTTGGGACGTCGTAGTCTATTGATGGTGGAAGGATTAGACCAATGGTAACCAGCGCAGGCACGTGGAACCACGTGATTTAAGTGTAATGCCGTTACTAGCTGTCAAAAGGCCATATTACGGTCTTTAGAGGTCTGCAAGCGTAGTTGACGGTGTTATAAAGCCATGGCGCAATGGAAAACAACTTGGGAAGTCGTAGTCCATTGAGAGTGGCAGGATTAGACCCATGGTAAACAGCGCAGGCACGTGGAACCACGTGTTTTACGTGTAAGGACTTTATTAGGCATCAAAACGCCATATTACAGCGTTTAGAGGCCTGTGACCTTAGTTGACTGCGTTTTAAAGACATGACGCAATGGAATACGATTTCGGACGTCGTAGTCCATTGAGAGTGGAAGGATTAGAACAATGATAACCCTCGCCGGCACGTGGAACCGCGTGATTTACGTGTAAGGCTCTTATTAGGCATCAAAATAAAATATTACGGTCTTTAGAGGCCTGTTAGCGTAGTTGACGGTGTTATAAAGCCATGGCGCAATGGAAAACAACTTGGGAAGTCGTAGTCCATTGAGAGTGGCAGGATTAGACCCATGGTAAACAGCGCAGGGACGTGGAACCACGTGTTTTGCGTGTAAGGCCTTTATTAGGCATCAAAAGGCCATATTTCAGCGTTTGGAGGCCTGTGCGCGTAATTGACTGTGTTTCAATGACATGACGCAATGGAAAACGATTTGGGAAGTCGTAGTCCATTGAGAGTGCAAGGATTAGGCCAATGGTAACCTGCCCAGGCACGAAGAATCACGTGATTTTTTTAAGGCCTTTATTAGGCGTAAAAAGGCCATATTACGGCTTTTAGAGGGCTGTGCGCGTAGTTGACTGTGTTTTTAAGACATGGCGCAATGGAAAACGACTTGGGACGCCGTAGTCCATTGACAGTGAAAGGATTAGACCAATGGTAAATAGCGCAGCTACGTGGAACCAAGTGATTTAAGTGTGAGGCCCTTACTAGGTGTCAAAAGGCCATATTACGGCCTTTAGAGGCCTGTGCGCGTAGTTGACTATGTTTTAAAGACATGGCGCAATGGAAAACGACTTGGGACGTCGTAGTCTATTGAGAGTTGAAGGACTTGACCAATGGTAACCTGCGCAGGCACGTCAAAATACGTGATTTGTGTGTAAGGCCTTTATTTGGCGTCAAAAGGCCATATTACGGTCTTTAAAGGCCTGTTAGCGTAGTTGACGGTGTTGTAAAGCCATGCTGCAATGGAAAACAACTTGGGAAGTCGTAGTCCAATGAGAGTGGCAGGATTAGACCCATGTAAACGCGCAGGCACGTCGAACCTTGTGCTTTACGTGTAAGGCCTTTATTAGGCATCAAAAGGCCATATTACAGCGTTTAGAGGCCTGTGACCGTAGTTGACTGCGTTTTAAAGACATGACGCAATGGAAAGTGACTTGGTACGTCGTAGTCTATTGACAATGCAAGAATTAGACCAATGGTAACCTGTGCAGGCACGTGGAACCACGTGATTTACGTACAAGCCTTTTATTAAGCATCAAAAGGCCATATTACAGTCTTTACAGGCCTGTGCGCTTAGTTGACTGTGTTTTAAAGACATGGCGCAATGTAAAACAACTTGGGACGTCGTAGTCTAATGAGAGTTGAAGGACTAGACCAATGGTAACCTGCGCAGGCACGTGGAACTACGTGATTTATGTGTAAGGCCTTTATTAGGCAGCAAGAGGCCATATTACAGCGTTTAGAGGCCTGTAAGCGTAGTTGACGGTATTGTAAAGCAATGCTGCAATGGAAAACAACTTGGGAAGTCGTAGTCCAATGAGAGTGGCAGGATTAGACCCATGTAAACGCGCAGGCACGTCGAACCTTGTGCTTTACGTGTAAGGCCTTTATTAGGCATCAAAAGGCCATATTACAGCGTTTAGAGGCCTGTGACCGTAGTTGACTGCGTTTTAAAGACATGACGCAATGGAAAGTGACTTGGTACGTCGTAGTCTATTGACAATGCAAGGATTAGACCAATGGTAACCTGTGCAGGCACGTGGAACCACGTGATTTACGTACAAGCCTTTTATTAAGCATCAAAAGGCCATATTACAGTCTTTACAGGCCTGTGCGCTTAGTTGACTGTGTTTTAAAGACATGGCGCAATGTAAAACAACTTGGGACGTCGTAGTCTAATGAGAGTTGAAGGACTAGACCAATGGTAACCTGCGCAGGCACGTGGAACTACGTGATTTACGTGTAAGGCTTTTATTAGGCATCAAAAGGCCATATCACAGTCTTTACAGGTCTGTGCGCGTAGTTGACTGTGTTTTAATGACATGACGCAATGGAAAACGCCTTGGGACGTCGTAGTCCATTGAGAGCGGAAGGATTAGACCAATGGTAACCCTCGCAGGCACGTGGAACCACGTGATTTAGTGTGAGGCTTTTACTGGGCATCAAAACACCATATTACAGTCTTTAGAGTCCTGTACACGTAGTTGACGTTGTTATAAAGCCATGGCGCAATGGAAAACGATTTGGGAAGTCGTAGTCCATTGAGAGTGGAAGGATTAGAACAATGGTAAACAGCGCAGGCACGTGGAACCTGTGATTTACATGTAAGGCCTTTATTAGGCTGCAAAATGCCATATTACAGCGTTTAGAGGCCTGTGAGCGTAGTTCACTGTGTTTTAATGACATGACGCAATGGAAAACGATTTGGGACGTCGTAATCTATTGAGAGTTGAAGGACTAGACCAATGGTAACCATCGCCGGCACGTGGAACCGCGTGATTTACGTGTAAGGCTCTTATTAGGCATCAAAATGAAATATTACGGCCTTTAGAGGCCTGTGCGCGTAGTTGACTGTGTTTTTAAGACATGGCGCAATGGAAAACGACTTGGGACGTCGTAGTCCATTGACAGTGAAAGGATTAGACCAATGGTAACCTGCGCAGGCACGTCAAAATACGTGATTTGTGTGTAAGGCATTTATTTGGCGTCAAAAGGCCATATTACAGTCTTTACAGGCCTATGCGCGTAGTTGACTGTGTTTTAGTGACATGACGCAATGGAAAAGGCCTTGGGACGTCGTAGTCCATTGAAAGCGGAAGGATTAGACCAATGGTAACCCTTGCAGGCACGTGGAACCACGTGATTTATGTGTGACGCTTTTACCAGGCATCAAAACACCATATTACAGTCTTTAGAGGCCTGTACACGTAGTTGACGTTGTTATAAAGCCATAGCGCAATGGAAAACGACTTGGGACGTCGTAGTCTATTGAGATTTGAAGGACTAGGCCAATGGTAACCTGCGCAGGCACGTGTAACTACGTGATTTATGTGTAAGGCCTTTATTAGGCTGCAAAATGCCATATTACAGCGTTTAGAGGCCTGTAAGCGTAGTTGACTGTGTTTTAAAGACATGACGCAATGGAAAACAATTTGTGATTTCGTAGTCTATAGAGAGTGGAAAGATTAGACCAATGGTAACCTATGCAGGCACGTGGAATCACGTGATTTAAGTGTAAGTCCCTTACTAGGTGTCAAAAGACCATATTATGGCCTTTAGAGGCCTATAAGCGTAGTTGACGGTGTTATAAAGCCATGGCGCAATGGAAAACGATTTGGGAAGTCGTAGTCCATTGAGAGTGGAAGGATTAGAACAATGATAACCCTCGCCGGCACGTGGAACCGCGTGATTTACGTGTAAGGCTCTTATTAGGCATCAAAATGAAATATTACGGTCTTTAGAGGCCTGTTAGCGTAGTTGACGGTGTTATAAAGCCATGGCGCAATGGAAAACAACTTGGGAAGTCGTAGTCCATTGAGAGTGGCAGGATTAGACCCATGGTAAACAGCGCAGGGACGTGGAACCACGTGTTTTCCGTGTAAGGCCTTTATTAGGCATCAAAAGGCCATATTTCAGCGTTTGGAGGCCTGTGCGCGCAATTGACTGTGTTTCAACGACATGACGCAATGGAAAACGATTTGGGAAGTCGTAGTCCATTGAGAGTGCAAGGATTAGGCCAATGGTAACCTGCCCAGGCACGAAGAATCACGTGATTTTTTTAAGGCCTTTATTAGGCGTAAAAAGGCCATATTACGGCTTTTAGAGGCCTGTGCGCGTAGTTGACTGTGTTTTTAAGACATGGCGCAATGGAAAACGACTTGGGACGTCGTAGTCCATTGACAGTGAAAGGAATAGACCAATGGTAAATAGCGCAGGCACGTGGAACCAAGTGATTTATGTGTGAGGCCCTTACTAGGTGTCAAAAGGCCATATTACGGCCTTTAGAGGCCTGTGCGCGTAGTTGACTATGTTTTAAAGACATGGCGCAATGGAAAACGACTTGGGACGTCGTAGTCTATTGAGAGTTGAAGGACTTGACCAATGGTAACCTGCGCAGGCACGTCAAAATACGTGATTTGTGTGTAAGGCCTTTTTTTGGCGTCAAAAGGCCATATTACGGTCTTTAGAGGCCTGTTAGCGTAGTTGACGGTGTTGTAAAGCCATGCTACAATGGAAAACAACTTGGGAAGTCGTAGTCCATTGAGAGTGGAAGGATTAGACCCATGTAAACGCACAGGCACGTCGAACCTTGTGCTTTACGTGTAAGGCCTTTATTAGGCATCAAAAGGCCATATTACAGCGTTTAGAGGCCTGTGACCGTAGTTGACTGCGTTTTAAAGACATGACGCAATGGAAAGTGACTTGGTACGTCGTAGTCTATTAACAATGCAAGGATTAGACCAATGGTAACCTGTGCAGGCACGTGGAACCACGTGATTTACGTACAAGCCTTTTATTAAGCATCAAAAGGCCATATTACAGTCTTTACAGGCCTGTGCGCTTAGTTGACTGTGTTTTAAAGACATGGCGCAATGTAAAACAACTTGGGACGTCGTAGTCAAATGAGAGTTGAAGGACTAGACCAATGGTAACCTGCGCAGGCACGTGGAACTACGTGATTTATGTGTAAGGCCTTTATTAGGCAGCAAAAGGCCATATTACAGCGTTTAGAGGCCTGTAAGCGTAGTTGACTGTGTTTTAAAGACATGACGCAATGGAAGACGATTTGGGACGTCGTAGTCTAAAGAGAGTGGAAAGATTAGACCAATGGTAACCTGCGCAGGCACGTGAAACCACGTGATTTACGTGTAAGGCCTTTATTAGGTGTCCAAAGACATATTACGGCCTTCAGAGGCCTGTAAGAGTAGTTGACGGTGTTACTAAGTCTAGGCGCAATGGAAAACGACTTGGGACGTCGTAGTCTATTCAGATTGGAAGGATTAGACAACTGGTAACCAGCGCAGGCACGTGGAACCACGTGATTTAAGTGTATGGTCCTTACTAGCAGTCAAAAAGGCCATATTACGGCCTTTAGAGGCCTCTGCGCGTAGTTAACTGTGTTTTAAAGACATGGCGCAATGGAAAACGACTTGGGACTTCGTAGTCTATAGAGAGTGGAAAGATTAGACCAATGGTAGCCTGCGCAGGCACGTGGAACCACGTGATTTACGTGTAAGGCTTTTACTAAGCATCAAAACGCCATTTTACAGTCTTTACAGGCCTGTGCGCCTAGTTGACTGTGTTTTAATGACATGACACAATGGAAAACGCCTTGGGTCGTCGTAGTCCATTGAGAGCGGAAGGATTAGACCAATGGTAACCCTTGCAGGCACGTGGAACCACGTGATCAAAGTGTGAGGCTTTTAATAGGCATCAAAACACCATATTACAGTCTTTAGAGGCCTGTACACGTAGTTGACGTTGTTAAAAAGCCATAGCGAAATGGAAAACGACTTGGGACGTCGTAGTCTATTCAGATTGGAAGGATTAGAGCAATTGTAACCTGCCCAGGCACGTGGAATCACGTGATTTACGTGTAAGGCCTTTATTAGGTGTCAAAAGGCGTATTACGGCCTTCAGAGGCCTGTAAGAGTAGTTGACGGTGTTATTAAGCCTGGGCGCAATGAAAAACGACTTGGTACGTCGTAGTCTATTGATGGTGGAAGGATTAGACAACTGGTAACCAGCGCAGGCACGTGGAACCACGTGATTTAAGTGTAAGGTCCTTACTAGCAGTCAAAAAGCCATATTACGGTCTTAAGAGGTCTGTAAGCGTAGTTGACTGTGTTTAAATACATGACGCAATGGAAAACGATTTGAGACTTCGTAGTCTATAGAGCGTGGAAAGATTAGACCAATGCTAACCTGCGCAGGCACTTGGAACCACGTGATTTACGTACAAGGCTTTTATTAAGCATCAAAAGGCCATATTACAGTCTTTACAGGCCTGTGCGCTTAGTTGACTGTGTTTTAATGACATGACGCAATGGAAAACGCCTTGGGACGTCGTAGTCCATTGAGAGCGGAAGGATTAGACCAATGGTAACCCTCGCAGGCACGTGGAGCCACGTGATCTAAGTGTGAGGCTTTTACTAGGCATCAAAACACCATATTACAGTCTTTAGAGGCCTGTACATGTAGTTGACGTTGTTATAAAGCCATAGCGCAATGGAAAACGATTTGGGACGTCGTAGTCTATAGAGAGTGGAAAGATTAAACCAATGGTAACCTGCGCAGGCACGTCGAAATACGTGATTTATGTCTAAGGCCTTTATTAGGCTGCAAAAGGCCATATTACAGCGTTTAGAGGCCTGTGCGCGTAATTGACTGTGTTTTAATGACATGACGCAATGGAAAACGATTTGGGAAGTCGTAGTCCATTGAGAGTGCAAGGATTAGGCCAATGGTAACCTGCGCAGGCACGAGGAACCACGTGATTTTTTTAAGGCCTTTATTAAGCATCAAAAGGTCATATTACAGTCTTTACAGGCCTGTGCGCTTAGTTGACTGTGTTTTAAAGACATGGCGCAATGGAAAACGACTTGGGACGTCGTAGTCTAATGAGAGTTGAAGGACTAGACCAATGGTAAATAGCGCAGGCACGTGAAACTACGTGATTTATGTGTAAGGACTTTATTAGGCATCAAAAAGCCATATTACAGCGTTTAGAGGCTTGTAAGCGTTGTTAACTGTGTTTAAATACATGACGCAATGGAAAACGATTTGGGACTTCGTAGTCTATAGAGAGTAGAAAGATTAGACCAATGGTAACCTGCGCAGTCACGTGAAACCAAGTGATTTACGTGTAAGGCCTTTATTAGGTGTCAAAAGGCGTATTACGGCCTTCAGAGGCCTGTAAGAGTAGTTGACGGTGTTATTAAGCCTGGGCGCAATGGAAAACGACTTGGTAGGTTGTAGTCTATTGATGGTGGAAGGATTAGACAACTGGTAACCAGCGCAGGCACGTGGAACCACGTGATTTAAGTGTATGGTCCTTACTAGCAGTCAAAAAGGCCATATTACGGCCTTTAGAGGCCTCTGCGCGTAGTTAACTGTGTTTTAAAGACATGGCGCAATGGAAAACGACTTGGGACTTCGTAGTCTATAGAGAGTGGAAAGATTAGACCAATGGTAGCCTGCGCAGGCACGTGGAACCACGTGATTTACGTGTAAGGCTTTTACTAAGCATCAAAACGCCATTTTATAGTCTTTACAGGCCTGTGCGCCTAGTTGACTGTGTTTTAATGACATGACGCAATGGAAAACGCCTTGGGTCGTCGTAGTTCATTGAGAGCGGAAGGATTAGACCAATGGTAACCCTTGCAGGCACGTGCAACCACGTGATCAAAGTGTGAGGCTTTTAATAGGCATCAAAACACCATATTACAGTCTTTAGAGGCCTGTACACGTAGTTGACGTTGTTATAAAGCCATAGCGCAATGGAAAACGACTTGGGACGTCGTAGTCTATTCAGATTGGAAGGATTAGAGCAATTGTAACCTGCCCAGGCACGTGGAATCACGTGATTTACGTGTAAGGCCTTTATTAGGTGTCAAAAGGCGTATTACGGCCTTTAGAGGCCTGTAAGAGTAGTTGACGGTGTTATTAAGCCTGGGCGCAATGGAAAACGACTTGGTCCGTCGTGGTCTATTGATGGTGGAAGGATTAGACAACTGGTAACCAGCGCAGGCACGTGGAACCACGTGATTTAAGTGTAAGGTCCTTACTAGCAGTCAAAAAGGCCATATTACGGCCTTTAGAGGCCTCTGCGCGTAGTTAACTGTGTTTTAAAGACATGGCGCAATGGAAAACGACTTGGGACGTCGTAGTCTATTGACAGTGCAAGGATTAGACCAATGGTAACCTGCGCAGGTACGTGGAACCACGTGATTTACGTACAAGGCTTTTATTAAGCATCAAAAGGCCATATTACAGTCTTTACAGGCCTGTGCGCTTAGTTGACTGTGTTTTAAAGACATGGCGCAATGGAAAACGACTTTGGACGTCGTAGTCTAATGAGAGTTGAAGGACTAGACATGATAACCTGCATAGGCACGTGGAACCACGTGATTTACGTGTAAGGCTTCTATTAGGCATCAAAAGGCGATATTACAGTCTTTACAGGCCTGTGCGCCTAGTTGACTGTGTTTTAATGACATGACGCAATGGAAAACGCCTTGGGACGTCGTAGTCCATTGAAAGCGGAAGGATTAGACCAATGGTAACCCTCGCAGGAACGTGGAACCACGTGATCTAAGTATGAGGGTTTATTAGGCATCAAAACACCATATTACAGTCTTTAGAGGCCTGTAAGCGTAGTTGACTGTCTTTTAAAGACATGACGCAATGGAAAATAACTTGGGACGTCGTAGTCTATAGAGAGTGGAAAGATTAGACCAATGGTAACCTGCGCAGGCACGTGAAACCACGTGATTTACGTGTAAGGCTCTTTATAGGCATCAAAATGCCATATTACGGTCTTTAGAGGCCTGTGCGCGTAGTTGACTGTGTTTTAAAGACTTGGCGCAATGGAAAAAGACTTGGAACGTCGTAGTCTAATGAGAGTTGAAGGACTAGATCAATGGTAACCTGCGCAGGCACGTGGAACTACGTGATTTATGTGTAAGGCCTTTATTAGGCAGCAAAAGGCCATATTACAGCGTTTAAAGGCCTGTAAGCGTAGTTGACTGTGTTTTAAAGACATGACGCAGTAAAAAACAACTTGGGACGTCGTAGTCCATTGATAGTAAAAGGATTAGACCAATGGTAACCTGCGAAGGCACGTGGAACCACGTGATTTGCGTACAAGGCTTTTATTACGCATCAAAAGGCCATATTACAGTCTTTACAGGCCTGTGCGCGTAGTTGACTGTGTTTTAAAGACTTGGCGCAATGGAAAAAGACTTGGGACGTCGTAGTCTAATGACAGTTGAAGGACTAGAACAATGGTAACCTGCGCAGGCACGTGGAACTACGTGATTTATGTGTAAGGCCTTTATTAGGCAGCAAAAGGCCATATTACAGCGTTTAGAGGCCTGTAAGTGTAGTTGACTGTGTTTTAAAGACATGACGCAATGGAAAACAACTTGGGACGTCGTAGTCTATAGACAGTGGAAAGATTAGACCAATGGTAACCTGCGCAGGCACGTGAAACCACGTGATTTACGTGTAAGGCTCTTTTTAGGCATCAAAATGCCATATTACGGCGTTTAGAGGCCTGTGCGCGTAGTTCATTGTGTTTTAAAGACATGGCGCAATAGTAACGATTTGGGACGTCGTATTACAGTGTTTAGAGGCCTGTAAGCGTAGTTGACTGTGTTGTAAACACATGACGCAGTGGAAAACAACTTGGGACGTCGTAGTCCATTGACAGTGAAAGGATTAGACCAATGGTAACCTGCGAAGGCACGTGGAACCACGTGATTTACGTACAAGGCTTTTATTAAGCATCAAAAGGCCATATTACAGTCTTTACAGGCCTGTGCGCGTAGTTGACTGTGTTTTAAAGACTTGGCGCAATGGAAAAAGACTTGGGACGTCGTAGTCTAATGACAGTTGAAGGACTAGATCAATGGTAACCTGCGCAGGCACGTGGAACTACGTGATTTATGTGTAAGGCCTTTATTAGGCATCAAAAGGCCATATTACAGCGTTTAGAGGCCTGTAAGCGTAGTTGACTGTGTTTTAAAGACATGACGCAATGGAAAACAACTTGGGACGTCGTACTCTATAGAGAGTGGTAAGATTAGACCAATGGTAATCTGCGCAGGCACGTGAAACCACGTGATTTACGTGTAAGGCTCTTTTTAGGCATCAAAATGCCATATTACGGTCTTTAGAGGCCTGTGCGCGTAGTTCACTGTGTTTTAAAGACATGGCGCAATGGAAAACTATTTGGGACGTCGTGGTCTATAGAGAGTGGCAAGGTTAGACCAATGGTAACCTGCGCAGGCACGTGAAACCACGTGATTTACGTGTAAGGCCTTTATTAGGTGTCAAAAGGCATATTACGGCCTTCAGAGGCCTGTAAGAGTAGTTGACGGTGTTATTAAGCCTAGGCGCAATGGAACACGACTTGGGAAGTGGTAGTCCATTGAGAGTGGAGGGATTAGACGAATGGTAAACAGCGCAGGCACGTGGAACCACGTGCTTTACGTGTAAGGCCTTTATTAGGCATCAAAAAGCCATATTACAGTGTTTAAAGGCCTGTGCGCGGAGTTGACTGTGTTTTAAAGACATGACGCAGTGGAAAACGATTTGGGACTTCGTAGTGCGTTGAGAGTGTAAGGATTAGACCAATGGTAACATGCGCAGGCACGTGAAACCACGTGATTTACGTGTAAGGCTTTTATTAAGTGTCAAAAGGCATATTACGGCCTTCAGAGGCCTGTAAGAGTAGTTGACGGTGTTATTAAGCATAGGCGCAATGGAAAACGACTTGGTACGTCGTAGTCTATTGATGGTGGAAGGATTAGACCAATGGTAACCAGCGCAAGCACGTGGAACCACGTGATTTAAGTGAAAGGCCCTTACTAGCAGTCAAAAGTCCATATTACGGTCTTTAGAGGTCTGTAAGCGTAGTTGAAAGTGCTATAAAGCCATGGCGCAATGGAAAACGACTTGGGAAACCTTAGTCCATTTAGAGTGGAAGGATTAGACCATTGTTAAACAGCGCAGGCATGTGGAACCACGTGCTTTACGTGTAAGGCCTTTATTAGGCATCAAAAGGCCATATTACAGTGTTTAGAGGCCTGTAAGCGTAGTTGACTGTGTTTTAAAGACATGACGCAGTGGAAAACAACTTGGGACGTCGTAGTCCATTGACAGTGAAAGGATTAGACCAATGGTAACCTGCGAAGGCACGTGGAACCACGTGATTTACGTACAAGGCTTTTATTAAGCATCAAAAGGCCATAATACAGTCTTTACAGGCCTGTGCGCGTAGTTGACTGTGTTTTAAAGACTTGGCGCAATGGAAAATGACTTGGGACGTCGTAGTCTAATGAGAGTTGAAGGACTAGACCAATGGTAACCTGCACAGGCACGTGAAACCACGTGATTTACGTGTAAGGCTCTTTTTAGTCATTAAAATGCCATATTACAGCGTTTACAGGCCTGTGCGCGTAGTTCACTGTGTTTTAAAGACATGACGCAATGGAAAACAACTTGGGACGTCGTAGTCTATAGAGAGTGGAAAGATTAGACCAATGGTAACCTGCGCAGGCGCGTGAAACCACGTGATTTACGTGTAAGGCTCTTTTTAGACATCAAAATGCCATATTACGGTCTTTAGAGGCCTGTGCGCGTAGTTCACTGTGTTTTAAAGACATGGCGCAATGGAAAACGATTTGGGACGTCGTAGTCTATAGAGAGTGGCAAGGTTAGACCAATGGTAACCTGCGCAGGCACGTGAAACCACGTGATTTACGTGTAAGGCCTTTATTAGGTGTCAAAAGGCATATTACGGCCTTCAGAGGCCTGTAAGAGTAGTTGACGGTGTTATTAAGCCTAGGCGCAATGGAACACGACTTGGGAAGTCGTAGTCCATTGAGAGTGGAGGGATTAGAGGAATGGTAAACAGCGCAGGCACGTGGAACCACGTGCTTTACGTGTAAGGCCTTTATTAGGCATCAAAAAGCCATATTACAGTGTTTAGAGGCCTGTGCGCGTAGTTGACAGTGTTTTAAAGACATGACGCAGTAGAAAACGATTTGAGACGTCGTAGTCTATAGAGAGTGGCAAGGTTAGACCAGTGGTAACTTGCGCAGGCACGTGAAACCACGTGATTTACGTGTAAGACTTTTATTAAGTGTCAAAAGGCATATTACGGCCTTCAGAGGCCTGTAAGAGTAGTTGACGGTGTTATTAAGCCTAGGCGAAATGGAAAACGACTTGGTACGTCGTAGTCTATTGATGGTGGAAGGATTAGACCAATGGTAACCAGCGCAAGCACGTGGAACCACGTGATTTAAGTGAAAGGCCCTTACTAGCTGTCAAAAGGCCATTTTACGGTCTTTAGAGGTCTGTAAGCGTAGTTGACGGTGTTATAAAGCCATGGCGGAATGGAAAACGACTTGGGAAGTTTTAGTCCATTGAGAGTGGAAGGATTAGACCATTGTTAAACAGCGCAGGCATGTGGAACCTCGTGCTTTACGTGTAAGGCCTTTATTAGGCATCAAAATGCCATATTACGGCGTTTAGAGGCCTGTGCGCGTAGTTCACTGTGTTTTAAAGACTTGGCGCAATGGAAAAAGACTTGGGACGTCGTAGTCTAATGAGAGTTGAAGGACTAGACCAATGGTAACCTGCGCAGGCACGTGAAACCACGTGATTTACGTGTAAGGCTCTTTTTAGTCATTAAAATGCCATATTACGGCGTTTAGAGGCCTGTGCGCGTAGTTCACTGTGTTTTAGAGACATGGCGCAATGGATAACGATTTGGGACGTCGTAGTCTATAGAGAGTGGCAAGGTTAGACCAATGGTAACCTACGCAGGCACGTGAGTCCACGTGATTTACGTGTAAGGCCTTTATTAGGTGTCAAAAGGACATATTACAGTCTTTACAGGCCTGTGCGGGTAGTTGACTGTGTTTTAAAGACTTGGCGCAATGGAAAAAGACTTGGGACGTCGTAGTCTAATGAGAGTTGAAGGACTAGACCAATGATAACCTACGCAGGCACGTGGAATTACGTGATTTATGTGTAAGGCCTTTATTAGGCAGCAAAAGGCCATATTACAGCGTTTAGAGGCCTGTAAGCGTAGTTGACTGTGTTTTAAAGATATGACGCATTGGAAAACAATTTGGGACGTCGTAGTCTATAGAGAGTGGAAAGATTAGACCAATGGTAACCTGCGCAGGCACGTGAAACCACGTAATTTACGTGTAAGGCTCTTTTTAGGCAGCAAAAGGCCATATTACAGCGTTTAGAGGCCTGTGCGCGTAGTTCACTGTGTTTTAAAGACATGGCGCAATGGATAACGATTTGAGACGTCGTAGTCTATAGAGAGTGGAAGGATTAGACTATTGTTAAACAGCGCAGGCATGTGGAACCAAGTGCTTTACGTGTAAGGCCTTTATTAGGCATCAAAAGGCCATATTACAGTGCTTAGAGGCCTGTAAGCGTAGTTGACTGTGTTTTAAAGACATGACGCAGTGGAAAACAACTTGGGACGTCGTAGTCCATTGACAGTGAAAGGATTAGACCAATGGTAACCTGTGCAGGCACGTGGTACCACGTGATTTACGTGTAAGGCCTTTATTAGGTGTCAAAAGGCCATATTACAGTCTTTACAGGCCTGTGCGGGTAGTTGACTGTGTTTTAAAGACTTGTAGCAATGGAAAAAGACTTGGGACGTCGTAGTCTAATGAGAGTTGAAAGACTAGACCAATGATAACCTACGCAGGCACGTGGAATTACGTGATTTATGTGTAAGGCCTTTATTAGGCAGCAAAAGGCCATATTACAGCGTTTAGAGGCCTGTAAGCGTAGTTGACTGTGTTTTAAAGACATGACGCAATGGAAAACAATTTGGGACGTCGTAGTCTATAGAGAGTGGAAAGATTAGACCAATGGTAACCTGCGCAGGCACGTGAAACCACGTGATTTACGTGTAAGGCTTTTTTTAGGCATCAAAATGCCACTTTACGGTCTTTAGAGGTCTGTAAGCGTAGTTGACATTGTTATAAGGCCATGGCGCAATGGAAAACGACTTGGGAAGTCTTAGTCCATTGAGAGTGGAAGGATTAGACCATTGTTAAACAGCGCAGGCATATCGAACCACGTGCTTTACGTGTAAGGCCTTTATTAGGCATCAAAAGGCCATATTACAGTGTTTAGAGGCCTGTAAGCGTAGTTGACTGTGTTTTAAAGACATGACGCAGTGGAAAACAATTTGGGACGTCGTAGTCCATTGACAGTGAAAGGATTAGACCAATGGTAACCTGCGCAGGCACGTGAAACCACGTGATTTACGTGTAAGGCTCTTTTTAGGCATCAAAATGCCATATTACGGCGTTTAGAGGCCTGCGCGCGTAGTTCATTGTGTTTTAAAGACATGGCGCAATGGATAACAATTTGGGACGTCGTAGTCTATAGAGAGTGGCAAGGTTAGACCAATGGTAACCTGCGCAGGCACATGAAACCACGTGATTTACGTGTAAGGCCTTTATTAGGTGTCAAAAGGCCATATTACAGTCTTTAGAGGCCTGTGCGCGTAGTTCACTGTGTTTTAAAGACATGGCGCAATGAAAAACAATTTGGGACGTCGTAGTCTATAGAGAGTGGCAAGGTTAGACCAATGGTAACCTGCGCAGGCACGTGAAAACACGTGATTTACGTGTAAGGCCTTTATTAGGTGTCAAAAGGCATATTACGGCCTTCAGAGGCCTGTAAGAGTAGTTGACGGTGTTATTAAGCCTAGGCGCAAAGGACAACGACTTTGGAAGTCGTAGTCCATTGAGAGTGGAGGGATTAGACGAATGGTAAACAGCGCAGGCACGTGGAACCACGTGCTTTACGTGTAAGGCCTTTATTAGGCATCAAAAGGCCATATTACAGTGTTTAAAGGCCTGTGCGCGTAGTTGACTGTGTTTTAAAGACTTGGCGCAATGGAAAAAGACTTGGGACGTCGTAGTCTAATGAGAGTTGAAGGACTAGACCAATGGTAACCTGCGCAGGCACGTGAAACCACGTGATTTACGTGTAAGGCTCTTTATAGTCATCAAAATGCCATATTACGGCGTTTAGAGGCCTGTGCGCGTAGGTCACTGTGTTTTAAAGACATGGCGCAATGGATAACGATTTGGGACGTCGTAGTCTATAGAGAATGGCAAGGTTAGACCAATGGTAACCTGCGCAGGCACGTGATTCCACGTGATTTACGTGTAAGGCCTTTATTAGGTGTCAAAAGGCCATATTACAGTCTTTACAGGCCTGTGCGGGTAGTTGACTGTGTTTTAAGGACTTGGCGCAATGGAAAAAGACCTGGGACGTCGTAGTCTAATGAGAGTTGAAGGACTAGACCAATGATAACCTACGCAGGCATGTGGAATTACGTGATTTATGTGTAAGGCCTTTATTAGGTAGCAAAAGGCCATATTACAGGGTTTAGAGGCCTGTAAGCGTAGTTGACTATGTTTTATAGACATGACGCAATGGAAAACAATTTGGGACGTCGTAGTCTATAGAGAGTGGAAAGATTAGACCAATGGTAACCTGCGCAGGCACGTGAAACCACGTGATTTACGTGTAAGGCTCTTTTTAGGCATCAAAATGCCACTTTACGGTCTTTAGAGGTCTGTAAGCGTAGTTGACGGTGTTATAAAGCCATGGCGCAATGGAAAACGACTTGGGAAGTCTTAGTCCATTGAGAGTGGAAGGATTACACCATTGTTAAACAGCGCAGGCATGTGGAACCACGTGCTTTACGTGTAAGGCCTTTATTAGGCATCAAAAGGCCATATTACAGTGCTTAGAGGCCTGTAAGCGTAGTTGACTGTGTTTTAAAGACATGACGCAGTGGAAAACAACTTGGGACGTCGTAGTCTATAGAGAATGGCAAGGTTAGACCAATGGTAACCTGCGCAGGCACGTGAAACCACGTGATTTACGTGTAAGGCTCTTTTTAGGCATCAAAATGCCATTTTACGGTCTTTAGAGGTCTGTAAGCGTAGTTGACGGTGTTATAAAGCCATGGCGCAATGGAAAACGACTTGGGAAGTCTTAGTCCATTAGAAGTGGAAGGATTAGACCATTGTTAAACAGCGCAGGCATGTGGAACCACGTGCTTTACGTGTAAGGCCTTTATTAGGCATCAAAAGGCCATATTACAGTGCTTAGAGACCTGTAAGCGTAGTTGACTGTGTTTTAAAGACATGACGCAGTGGAAAACAACTTGGGACGTCGTAGTCCATTGACAGTGAAAGGATTAGACCAATGGTAACCTGTGCAGGCACGTGGAACCACGTGATTTACGTGTAAGGCCTTTATTAGGTGTCAAAAGGCCATATTACAGTCTTTACAGGCCTGTGCGGGTAGTTGACTGTGTTTTAAAGACTTGGGGCAACGGAAAAAGACTTGAGACGTCGTAGTCTAATGAGAGTTGAAGGACTAGACCAATGATAACCTGTGGAATTACGTGATTTATGTGTAAGGCCTTTATTAGGCAGCAAAAGGCCATATTACAGCGTTTAGAGGCCTGTAAGCGTAGTTGACTGTGTTTTAAAGACTTCGCGCAATGGAAAACAATTTGGGACGTCGTAGTCTATAGAGAGTGGAAAGATTAGACCAATGGTAACCTGCGCAGGCACGTGAAACCACGTGATTTACGTGTAAGGCTCTTTTTAAGCATCAAAATGCCATTTTACGGTCTTTAGAGGTCTGTAAGCGTAGTTGACGGTGTTATAAATCCATGGCGCAGTGGAAAAGAACTTGGGACGTCGTAGTCCACTGAGAGTGGAGGGATTAGACGAATGGTAAACAGCGCAGGCACGTGGAACCACGTGCTTTACGTGTAAGGCCTTTATTAGGCATCAAAAGGCCATATTACAGTGTTTAAAGGCCTGTGCGCGTAGTTGACTGTATTTTAAAGACTTGGCGCAATGGAAAAAGACTTGGGACGTCGTAGTCTAATGAGAGTTGAAGGACTAGACCAATGGTAACCTGCGCAGGCACGTGAAACCACGTGATTTACGTGTAAGGCTCTTTTTAGTCATCAAAATGCCATATTACGGCGTTTAGAGGCCTGTGCGCGTAGTTCACTGTGTTTTAAAGACTGGCGCAATGGAAAAAGACTTGGGACGTCGTAGTCTAATGAGAGTTGAAGGACTAGACCAATGATAACCTACGCAGGCACGTGGAATTACGTGATTTATGTGTAAGGCCTTTATTAGGCAGCAAAAGGCCATATAACAGCGTTTAGAGGCCTGTAAACGTAGTTGACTGTGTTTTAAAGACATGACGCAATGGAAAACAATTTGGGACGTCGTAGTCTATAGAGAGTGGAAAGATTAGACCAATGGCAACCTGCGCAGGCACGTGAAACCACGTGATTTACGTGTAAGGCTCTTTTTAGGCATCAAAATGCCACTTTACGGTCTTTAGAGGTCTGTAAGCGTAGTTGACATTGTTATAAAGCCATGGCGCAACGGAAAACGACTTGGGAAGTCTTAGTCCATTGAGAGTGGAAGGATTAGACCATTGTTAAACAGCGCAGGCATGTGGAACCACGTGCTTTACGTGTAAGGCCTTTATTAGGCATCAAAAGGCCATATTACAGTGTTTAGAGGCCTGTAAGCGTAGTTGACTGTGTTTTAAAGACATGACGCAGTGGAAAACAACTTGGGACGTCGTAGTCCATTGACAGTGAAAGGATTAGACCAATGGTAACCTGCGCAGGCACGTAAAACCACGTGATTTTACGTGTAAGGCTCTTTTTAGGTATCAAAATGCCATATTACGGCATTTAGAGGCCTGTGCGGGTAGTTCATTGTGTTTTAAAGACATGGCGCAATGGATAACAATTTGGGACGTCGTAGTCTATAGAGAGTGGCAAGGTTAGACCAATGGTAACCTGCACAGGCACGTGAAACCACGTGATTTACGTGTAAGGCCTTTATTAGGTGTCAAAAGGCATATTACGGCCTTCAGAGGCCTGTAAGAGTAGTTGACGGTGTTATTAAGCCTAGGCGCAAAGGACAACGACTTGGGAAGTCGTAGTCCGTTGAGGGTGGAGGGATTAGACGAATGGTAAACAGCGCAGGCACGTGGAACCACGTGCTTTACGTGTAAGGCCTTTATTAGACATCAAAAAGCCATATTACAGTGTTTAAAGGCCTGTGCGCGTAGTTGACTGTATTTTAAAGACTTGGCGCAATGGAAAAAGACTTGGGACGTTGTAGTCTAATGAGAGTTGAAGGACTAGACCAATGGTAACCTGCGCAGGCACGTGAAACCACGTGATTTACGTGTAAGGCTCTTTTTAGTCATCAAAATGCCACTTTACGGTCTTTAGAGGTCTGTAAGCGTAGTTGACATTGTTATAAAGCCATGGCGCAATTGAAAACGACTTGGGAAGTCTTAGTCCATTGAGAGTGGAAGGATTAGACCATTGTTAAACAGCGCAGGCATGTGGAACCACGTGCTTTACGTGTAAGGCCTTTATTAGGCATCAAAAGGCCATATTACAGTGTTTAGAGGCCTGTAAGCGTAGTTGACTGTGTTTTAAAGACATGACGCAGTGGAAAACAACTTGGGACGTCGTAGTCCATTGACAGTGAAAGGATTAGACCAATGGTAACCTGCGCAGGCACGTAAAACCACGTGATTTACGTGTAAGGCTCTTTTTAGGTATCAAAATGCCATATTACGGCGTTTAGAGGCCTGTGCGGGTAGTTCATTGTGTTTTAAAGACATGGCGCAATGGATAAAAATTTGGGACGTCGTAGTCTATAGAGAGTGGCAAGGTTAGACCAATGGTAACCTGCACAGGCACGTGAAACCACGTGATTTACGTGTAAGGCCTTTATTAGGTGTCAAAAGGCATATTACGGCCTTCAGAGGCCTGTAAGAGTAGTTGACGGTGTTATTAAGCCTAGGCGCAAAGGACAACGACTTGGGAAGTTGTAGTCCGTTGAGGGTGGAGGGATTAGACGAATGGTAAACAGCGCAGGCACGTGTAACCACGTGCTTTACGTGTAAGGGCTTTATTAGACATCAAAAAGCCATATTACAGTGTTTAGAGGCCTGTAAGCGTAGTTGACTGTGTTTTAAAGACATGACGCAATGGAAAACAACTTGGGACGTCGTAGTCCATTGACAGTGAAAGGATTAGACCAATGGTAACCTGTGCAGGCACGTGGAACCACGTGATTTACGTGTAAGGCCTTTATAAGGTGTCAAAAGGCCATATTACAGTCTTTACAGGCCTGTGCGGGTAGTTGACTGTGTTTTAAAGACTGGCGCAATGGAAAAAGACTTGGGACGTCGTAGTCTAATGAGAGTTGAAGGACTAGACCAATGATAACCTACGCAGGCACGTGGAATTACGTGATTTATGTGTAAGGCCTTTATTAGGCAGCAAAAGGCCATATTACAGTGTTTAGAGGCCTGTAAGCGTAGTTGACTGTGTTTTAAAGACATGACGCAATGGAAAACAATTTGGGACGTCGTAGTCTATAGAGAGTGGAAAGATTAGACCAATGGTAACCTGCGCAGGCACGTGAAACCACGTGATTTACGTGTAAGGCTCTTTTTAGGCATCAAAATGCCACTTTACGGTCTTTAGAGGTCTGTAAGCGTAGTTGACATTGTTATAAAGCCATGGCGCAATGGAAAACGACTTGGGAAGTCTTAGTCCATTGAGAGTGGAAGGATTAGACCATTGTTAAACAGCGCAGGCATGTGGAACCACGTGCTTTACGTGTAAGGCCTTTATTAGGCATCAAAAGGCCATATTACAGTGTTTAGAGGCCTGTAAGCGTAGTTGACTGTGTTTTAAAGACATGACGCAGTGGAAAACAACTTGGGACGTCGTAGTCCATTGACAGTGAAAGGATTAGACCAATGGTAACCTGCACAGGCACGTAAAACCACGTGATTTACGTGTAAGGCTCTTTTTAGGTATCAAAATGCCATATTACGGCGTTTAGAGGCCTGTGCGGGTAGTTCATTGTGTTTTAAAGACATGGCGCAATGGATAACAATTTGGGACGTCGTAGTCTAAAGAGAGTGGCAAGGTTAGACCAATGGTAACCTGCACAGGCACGTGAAACCACGTGATTTACGTGTAAGGCCTTTATTAGGTGTCAAAAAGCCATATTACAGTGTTTAGAGGCCTGTGCGCGTAGTTGACTGTGTTTTAAAGACATGACGCAGTGGAAAACGATTTGGGACTTCGTAGTGCGTTGAGAGTGTAAGGATTAGACCAATGGTAACATGAGCAGGCACATGAAACCACCTGATTTACGTGTAAGGCTTTTATTAAGTGTCAAAAGGCATATTACTGTAAGAGGAGTTGACGGTGTTATTAAGCCTAGGCGCAACGGAAAACGACTTGGTACGTCGTAGTCTATTGATGGTGGAAGGATCAGACCAATGTTAACCAGCGCAAGCACGTGGAACCACGTGATTTAAGTGAAAGGCCCTTACTAGCTGTCAAAAGGCCATTTTACGGTCTTTAGAGGTCTGTAAGCGTAGTTGACGGTGTTATAAAGCCATGGCGCAATGGAAAACGACTTGGGAAGTCTTAGTCCATTGAGAGTGGAAGGATTAGACCATTGTTAAACAGCGCAGGCATGCGGAACCACGTGCTTTACGTGTAAGGCCTTTATTAGGCATCAAAAGGCCATATTACAGTGCTTAGAGACCTGTAAGCGTAGTTGACTGTGTTTTAAAGACATGACGCAGTGGAAAACAACTTGGGACGTCGTAGTCCATTGACAGTGAAAGGATTAGACCAATGGTAACCTATGCAGGCACGTGGAACCACGTGATTTACGTGTAAGGCCTTTATTAGGTGTCAAAAGGCCATATTACAGTCTTTACAGGCCTGTGCGGGTAGTTGACTGTGTTTTAAAGACTTGGGGCAACGGAAAAAGACTTGAGACGTCGTAGTCTAATGAGAGTTGAAGGACTAGAGCAATGATAACCTGTGGAATTACGTGATTTATGTGTAAGGCCTTTATTAGGCAGCAAAAGGCCATATTACAGTGTTTAGAGGCCTGTAAGCGTAGTTGACTGTGTTTTAAAGACATGACGCAGTGGAAAACAACTTGGGACGTCGTAGTCCATTGACAGTGAAAGGATTAGACCAATGGTAACCTGCACAGGCACGTAAAACCACGTGATTTACGTGTAAGGCTCTTTTTAGGTATCAAAATGCCATATTACGGCGTTTAGAGGCCTGTGCGGGTAGTTCATTGTGTTTTAAAGACATGGCGCAATGGATAACAATTTGGGACGTCGTAGTCTAAAGAGAGTGGCAAGGTTAGACCAATGGTAACCTGCACAGGCACGTGAAACCACGTGATTTACGTGTAAGGCCTTTATTAGGTGTCAAAAAGCCATATTACAGTGTTTAGAGGCCTGTGCGCGTAGTTGACTGTGTTTTAAAGACATGACGCAGTGGAAAACGATTTGGGACTTCGTAGTGCGTTGAGAGTGTAAGGATTAGACCAATGGTAACATGAGCAGGCACATGAAACCACCTGATTTACGTGTAAGGCTTTTATTAAGTGTCAAAAGGCATATTACTGTAAGAGGAGTTGACGGTGTTATTAAGCCTAGGCGCAACGGAAAACGACTTGGTACGTCGTAGTCTATTGATGGTGGAAGGATCAGACCAATGTTAACCAGCGCAAGCACGTGGAACCACGTGATTTAAGTGAAAGGCCCTTACTAGCTGTCAAAAGGCCATTTTACGGTCTTTAGAGGTCTGTAAGCGTAGTTGACGGTGTTATAAAGCCATGGCGCAATGGAAAACGACTTGGGAAGTCTTAGTCCATTGAGAGTGGAAGGATTAGACCATTGTTAAACAGCGCAGGCATGCGGAACCACGTGCTTTACGTGTAAGGCCTTTATTAGGCATCAAAAGGCCATATTACAGTGCTTAGAGACCTGTAAGCGTAGTTGACTGTGTTTTAAAGACATGACGCAGTGGAAAACAACTTGGGACGTCGTAGTCCATTGACAGTGAAAGGATTAGACCAATGGTAACCTATGCAGGCACGTGGAACCACGTGATTTACGTGTAAGGCCTTTATTAGGTGTCAAAAGGCCATATTACAGTCTTTACAGGCCTGTGCGGGTAGTTGACTGTGTTTTAAAGACTTGGGGCAACGGAAAAAGACTTGAGACGTCGTAGTCTAATGAGAGTTGAAGGACTAGAGCAATGATAACCTGTGGAATTACGTGATTTATGTGTAAGGCCTTTATTAGGCAGCAAAAGGCCATATTACAGCGTTTAGAGGCCTGTAAGCGTAGTTGACTGGGTTTTAAAGACTTGGCGCAATGGAAAACAATTTGGGACGTCGTAGTCTATAGAGAGTGGAAAGATTAGACCAATGGTAACCTGCGCAGGCACGTGAAACCACGTGATTTACGTGTAAGGCTCTTTTTAGGCATCAAAATGCCATTTTACGGTCTTTAGAGGTCTGTAAGCGTAGTTGACGGTGTTATAAAGCCATGGCGCAATGGAAAACGACTTGGGAAGTCTTAGTCCATTGAGAGTGGAAGGATTAGACCATTGTTAAACAGCGCAGGCATGTGGAACCACGTGCTTTACGTGTAAGGCCTTTATTAGGCATCAAAAGGCCATATTACAGTGCTTAGAGGCCTGTAAGCGTAGTTGACTGTGTTTTAAAGACATGACGCAGTGGAAAACAACTTTGGACGTCGTAGTCCATTGACAGTGAAAGGATTAGACCAATGGTAACCTGTGCAGGCACGTGGAACCACGTGATTTACGTGTAAGGCCTTTATAAGGTGTCAAAAGGCCATATTACAGTCTTTACAGGCCTGTGCGGGTAGTTGACTGTGTTTTAAAGACTGGCGCAATGGAAAAAGACTTGGGACGTCGTAGTCTAATGAGAGTTGAAGGACTAGACCAATGATAACCTACGCAGGCACGTGGAATTACGTGATTTATGTGTAAGGCCTTTATTAGGCAGCAAAAGGCCATATTACAGCGTTTAGAGGCCTGTAAGCGTAGTTGACTGTGTTTTAAAGACATGACGCAATGGAAAACAATTTGAGACGTCGTAGTCTATAGAGAGTGGAAAGATTAGACCAATGGTAACCTGCGCAGGCACGTGAAACCACGTGATTTACGTGTAAGGCTCTTTTTAGGCATCAAAATGCCACTTTACGGTCTTTAGAGGTCTGTAAGCGTAGTTGACATTGTTATAAAGCCATGGCGCAATGGAAAACGACTTGGGAAGTCTTAGTCCATTGAGAGTGGAAGGATTAGACCATTGTTAAACAGCGCAGGCATGTGGAACCACGTGTTTTACGTGTAAGGCCTTTATTAGGCATCAAAAGGCCATATTACAGTGTTTAGAGGCCTGTAAGCGTAGTTGACTGTGTTTTAAAGACATGACGCAGTGGAAAACAACTTGGGACGTCGTAGTCCATTGACAGTGAAAGGATTAGACCAATGGTAACCTGTGCAGGCACGTGGAACCACGTGATTTACTTGTAAGGCCTTTATAAGGTGTCAAAAGGCCATATTACAGTCTTTACAGGCCTGTGCGGGTAGTTGACTGTGTTTTAAACACTTGGCGCAATGGAAAAGGACTTGGGACGTCGTAGTCTATAGAGAGTGGCAAGGTTAGACCAATGGTAACCTGCGCAGGCACGTGAAACCACGTGATTTACGTGTAAGGCCTTTATTAGGTGTCAAAAGGCATATTACGGCCTTCAGAGGCCTGTAAGAGTAGTTGACGGTGTTATTAAGCCTAGGCGCAAAGGACAACGACTTGGGAAGTCTTAGTGAATTGAGAGTGGAAGGATTAGACCATTGTTAAACAGCGCAGGCATGTGGAACCACGTGCTTTACGTGTAAGGCCTTTATTAGGTTTCAAAAGGCCATATTACAGTGTTTAGAGGCCTGTAAGCGTAGTTGACTGTGTTTTAAAGACATGACGCAGTGGAAAACAACTTGGGACGTCGTAGTCCATTGACAGTGAAAGGATTAGACCAATGGTAACCTGCAAAGGCACGTGGAACCACGTGATTTACGTACAAGGCTTTTATTAAGCATCAAAAGGCCATATTACAGTCTTTACAGGCCTGTGCGGGTAGTTGACTGTGTTTTAAAGACTTGGCGCAATGGAAAAAGACTTGGGACGTCGTAGTCTAATGAGAGTTGAAGGACTAGACCAATGATAACCTACGCAGGCACGTGGAATTACGTGATTTATGTGTAAGGCTTTTATTAGGCAGCAAAAGGCCATATTACAGCGTTTAGAGGCCTGTAAACGTAGTTGACTGTGTTTTAAAGACATGACGCAATGGAAAACAACTTGGGACGTCGTAGTCTATAGAGAGTGGAGAGATTAGACAAATGGTAACCTGCGCAGGCACGTGAAACCACGTGTTATTTACGTGTAAGGCTCTTTTTAGGCATCAAAATGCCATTTTACGGTCTTTAGAGGTCTGTAAGCGTAGTTGACGGTGTTTTAAAGCCATGGCGCAATGGAAAACGACTTGGGAAGTCTTAGTCCATTGAGAGTGGAAGGATTAGACCATTGTTAAACTGCGCAGGCATGTGGAACCACGTGCTTTACGTGTAAGGCCTTTATTAGGCATCAAAAGGCCATATTACAGTGCTTAGAGGCCTGTAAGCGTAGTTGACTGTGTTTTAAAGACATGACGCAGTGGAAAACAACTTGGGACGTCGTAGTCCATTGACAGTGAAAGGATTAGACCAATGGTAACCTGCAAAGGCACGTGGAACCACGTGATTTACGTACAAGGCTTTTATTAAGCATCAAAAGGCCATATTACAGTCTTTACAGGCCTGTGCGGGTAGTTGACTGTGTTTTAAAGACTTGGCGCAATGGAAAAAGACTTGGGACGTCGTAGTCTAATGAGAGTTGAAGGACTAGACCAATGATAACCTACGCAGGCACGTGGAATTACGTGATTTATGTGTAAGGCCTTTATTAGGCAGCAAAAGGCCATATTACAGCGTTTAGAGGCCTGTAAGCGTAGTTGACTGTGTTTTAAAGACATGACGCAATGGAAAACAACTTGGGACGTCGTAGTCTATAGAGAGTTGAGAGATTAGACAAATGGTAACCTGCGCAGGCACGTGAAACCACGTGTTATTTACGTGTAAGGCTCTTTTTAGGCATCAAAATGCCATTTTACGGTCTTTAGAGGTCTGTAAGCGTAGTTGACGGTGTTTTAAAGCCATGGCGCAATGGAAAACGACTTGGGAAGTCTTAGTCCATTGAGAGTGGAAGGATTAGACCATTGTTAAACTGCGCAGGCATGTGGAACCACGTGCTTTACGTGTAAGGCCTTTATTAGGCATCAAAAGGCCATATTACAGTGCTTAGAGGCCTGTAAGCGTAGTTGACTGTGTTTTAAAGACATGACGCAGTGGAAAACAACTTGGGACGTCGTAGTCCATTGACAGTGAAAGGATTAGACCAATGGTAACCTGTGCAGGCACGTGGAACCACGTGATTTACGTGTAAGGTTTTTATTAGGTGTCAAAAGGCCATATTACAGTCTTTACAGGCCTGTGCGGGTAGTTGACTGTGTTTTAAAGACTTGGCGCAATGGAAAAAGACTTGGGACGTCGTAGTCTAATGAGAGTTGAAGGACTAGACCAATGATAACCTACGCAGGCACGTGGAATTACGTGATTTATGTGTAAGGCATTTATTAGGCAGCAAAAGGCCATATTACAGCGTTTAGAGGCCTGTAAGCGTAGTTGACTGTGTTTTAAAGACATGACGCAATGGAAAACAATTTGGGACGTCGTAGTCTATAGAGAGTGGAAAGATTAGACCAATGGTGACCTGCGCAGGCACGTGAAACCACGTGATTTGCGTGGTAAGGCTCTTTTTAGGCATCAAAATGCCACTTTACGGTCTTTAGAGGTCTGTAAGCGTATTTGACATTGTTATAAAGACATGACGCAATGGAAAACAATTTGGGACGTCGTAGTCTATAGAGAGTGGAAAGATTAGACCAATGGTAACCTGCGCAGGCACGTGAAACCACGTGATTTACGTGTAAGCCTCTTTTTAGGCATCAAAATGCCACTTTACGGTCTTTAGAGGTCTGTAAGCGTAGTTGACATTGTTATAAAGCCATGGCGCAATGGAAAACGACTTGGGAAGTCTTAGTCCATTGAGAGTGGAAGGATTAGACCATTGTTAAACAGCGCAGGCATGTGGAACCACGTGCTTTACGTGTAAGGCCTTTATTAGGCATCAAAAGGCCATATTACAGTGTTTAGAGGCCTGTAAGCGTAGTTGACTGTGTTTTAAAGACATGACGCAGTGGAAAACAACTTGGGACGTCGTAGTCCATTGACAGTGAAAGGATTAGACCAATGGTAACCTGCGCAGGCACGTAAAACCACGTGATTTACGTGTAAGGCTCTTTTTAGGTATCAAAATGCCATATTACGGCATTTAGAGGCCTGTGCGGGTAGTTCATTGTGTTTTAAAGACATGGCGCAATGGATAACAATTTGGGACGTCGTAGTCTAAAGAGAGTGGCAAGGTTAGACCAATGGTAACCTGCACAGGCACGTGAAACCACGTGATTTACGTGTAAGGCCTTTATTAGGTGTCAAAAAGCCATATTACAGTGTTTAGAGGCCTGTGCGCGTAGTTGACTGTGTTTTAAAGACATGACGCAGTGGAAAACGATTTGGGACTTCGTAGTGCGTTGAGAGTGTAAGGATTAGACCAATGGTAACATGCGCAGGCACATGAAACCACCTGATTTACGTGTAAGGCTTTTATTAAGTGTCAAAAGGCATATTACTGTAAGAGGAGTTGACGGTGTTATTAAGCCTAGGCGCAACGGAAAACGACTTGGTACGTCGTAGTCTATTGATGGTGGAAGGATCAGACCAATGGTAACAGGCGCAAGCACGTGGAACCACGTGATTTAAGTGAAAGGCCCTTACTAGCTGTCAAAAGGCCATTTTACGGTCTTTAGAGGTCTGTAAGCGTAGTTGACGGTGTTATAAAGCCATGGCGCAATGGAAAACGACTTGGGAAGTCTTAGTCCATTGAGAGTGGAAGGATTAGACCATTGTTAAACAGCGCAGGCATGTGGAACCACGTGATTTACGTGTAAGGCCTTTATTAGGTGTCAAAAGGCCATATTACAGTCTTTACAGGCCTGTGCGGGTAGTTGACTGTGTTTTAAAGACTTGGGGCAACGGAAAAAGACTTGAGACGTCGTAGTCTAATGAGAGTTGAAGGACTAGACCAATGATAACCTACGCAGGCACGTGGAATTACGTGATTTATGTGTAAGGCCTTTATTAGGCAGCAAAAGGCCATATTACAGCGTTTAGAGGCCTGTAAGCGTAGTTGACTGTGTTTTAAAGACTTGGCGCAATGGAAAACAATTTGAGACGTCGTAGTCTATAGAGAGTGGAAAGATTAGACCAATGGTAACCTGCGCAGGCACGTGAAACCACGTGATTTACGTGTAAGGCTCTTTTTAGGCATCAAAATGCCACTTTACGGTCTTTAGAGGTCTGTAAGCGTAGTTGACATTGTTATAAAGCCATGGCGCAATGGAAAACGACTTGGGAAGTCTTAGTCCATTGAGAGTGGAAGGATTAGACCATTGTTAAACAGCGCAGGCATGTGGAACCACGTGTTTACGTGTAAGGCCTTTATTAGGCATCAAAAGGCCATATTACAGTGTTTAGAGGCCTGTAAGCGTAGTTGACTGTGTTTTAAAGACATGACGCAGTGGAAAACAACTTGGGACGTCGTAGTCCATTGACAGTGAAAGGATTAGACCAATGGTAACCTGCGCAGGCACGTGAAACCACGTGATTTACGTGTAAGGCTCTTTTTAGGTATCAAAATGCCATAATACGGCGTTTAGAGGCCTGTGCGGGTAGTTCATTGTGTTTTAAAGACATGGCGCAATGGATAACAATTTGGGACGTCGTAGTCTGTAGAGAGTGGCAAGGTTAGACCAATGGTAACCTGCACAGGCAGGTGAAACCACGTGATTTACGTGTAAGGCCTTTATTAGGTGTCAAAAGGCATATTACGGCCTTCAGAGGCCTGTAAGAGTAGTTGACGGTGTTATTAAGCCTAGGCGCAAAGGACAACGACTTGGGAAGTCGTAGTCCGTTGAGGGTGGAGGGATTAGACGAATGGTAAACAGCGCAGGCACGTGGAACCACGTGCTTTACGTGCAAGGCCTTTATTAGACATCAAAAAGCCATATTACAGTGTTTAGAGGCCTGTGCGCGTAGTTGACTGTGTTTTAAAGACATGACGCAGTGGAAAACGATTTGGGACTTTGTAGTGCGTTGAGAGTGTAAGGATTAGACCAATGGTAACATGCGCAGGCACGTGAAACCACGTGATTTACGTGTAAGGCCTTTATTAGGTGTCAAAAGGCCATATGTGCGGGTAGTTGACTGTGTTTTAAAGACTTGGCGCAATGGAAAAAGACTTGGGACGTCGTAGTCTAATGAGAGTTGAAGGACTAGACCAATGATAACCTACGCAGGCACGTGGAATTACGTGATTTATGTGTAAGGCCTTTATTAGGCAGCAAAAGGCCATATTACAGCGTTTAGAGGCCTGTAAGCGTAGTTGACTGTGTTTTAAAGACATGACGCAATGGAAAACAACTTGGGACGTCGTAGTCTATAGAGAGTGGAGAGATTAGACCAATGGTAACCTGCGCAGGCACGTGAGTCCACGTGATTTACGTGTAAGGCCTTTATTAGGTGTCAAAAGGCCATATGTGCGGGTAGTTGACTGTGTTTTAAAGACTTGGCGCAATGGAAAAAGACCTGGGACGTCGTAGTCTAATGAGAGTTGAAGGACTAGACCAATGATAACCTACGCAGGCATGTGGAATTACGTGATTTATGTGTAAGGCCTTTATTAGGCAGCAAAAGGCCATATTACAGCGTTTAGAGGCCTGTAAGCGTAGTTGACTGTGTTTGATAGACATGACGCAATGGAAAACACTTTGGGACGTCGTAGTCTATAGAGAGTGGAAAGATTAGACCAATGGTAACCTGCGCAGGCACGTGAAACCACGTGATTTACGTGTAAGGCTCTTTTTAGGCATCAAAATGCCATTTTACGGTCTTTAGAGGTCTGTAAGCGTAGTTGACGGTGTTATAAAGCCATGGCGCAATGGAAAACGACTTGGGAAGTCTTAGTCCATTGAGAGTGGAAGGATTAGACCATTGTTAAACAGCGCAGGCATGTGGAACCACGTGCTTTACGTGTAAGGCCTTTATTAGGCATCAGAAGGCCATATTACAGTGCTTAGAGGCCTGTAAGCGCAGTTGACTGTGTTTTAAAGACATGACGCAGTGGAAAACAACTTGGGACGTCGTAGTCCATTGACAGTGAAAGGATTAGACCAATGGTAACCTGTGCAGGCACGTGGAACCACGTGATTTACGTGTAAGGCCTTTATTAGGTGTCAAAAGGCCATATTACAGTCTTTACAGGCCTGTGCGGGTAGTTGACTGTGTTTTAAAGACTTGGCGCAATGGAAAAAGACTTGAGACGTCGTAGTCTAATGAGAGTTGAAGGACTAGACAAATGATAACCTACGCAGGCACGTGGAATTACGTGATTTATGTGTAAGGCCTTTATTAGGCAGCAAAAGGCCATATTACAGCGTTTAGAGGCCTGTAAGCGTAGTTGACTGTGTTTTAAAGACTTGGCGCAATGGAAAACAATTTGGGACGTCGTAGTCTATAGAGAGTGGAAAGATTAGACCAATGGTAACCTGCGCAGGCACGTGAAACCACGTGATTTACGTGTAAGGCTCTTTTTAGGCATCAAAATGCCATTTTACGGTCTTTAGAGGTCTGTAAGCGTAGTTGACGGTGTTATAAAGCCATGGCGCAATGGAAAACGACTTGGGAAGTCTTAGTCCATTGAGAGTGAAAGGATTAGACCATTGTTAAACAGCGCAGGCATGTGGAACCACGTGCTTTACGTGTAAGGCCTTTATTAGGCATCAAAAGGCCATATTACAGTGTTTAGAGGCCTGTAAGCGTAGTTGACTGTGTTTTAAAGACATGACGCAGTGGAAAACAACTTGGGACGTCGTAGTCCATTGACAGTGAAAGGATTAGACCAATGGTAACCTGTGCAGGCACGTGGAACCACGTGATTTACTTGTAAGGCCTTTATAAGGTGTCAAAAGGCCATATTACAGTCTTTACAGGCCTGTGCGGGTAGTTGACTGTGTTTTAAACACTTGGCGCAATGGAAAAGGACTTGGGACGTCGTAGTCTATAGAGAGTGGCAAGGTTAGACCAATGGTAACCTGCGCAGGCACGTGAAACCACGTGATTTACGTGTAAGGCCTTTATTAGGTGTCAAAAGGCATATTACGGCCTTCAGAGGCCTGTAAGAGTAGTTGACGGTGTTATTAAGCCTAGGCGCAAAGGACAACGACTTGGGAAGTCTTAGTGAATTGAGAGTGGAAGGATTAGACCATTGTTAAACAGCGCAGGCATGTGGAACCACGTGCTTTACGTGTAAGGCCTTTATTAGGTTTCAAAAGGCCATATTACAGTGTTTAGAGGCCTGTAAGCGTAGTTGACTGTGTTTTAAAGACATGACGCAGTGGAAAACAACTTGGGACGTCGTAGTCCATTGACAGTGAAAGGATTAGACCAATGGTAACCTGCGAAGGAACGTGGAACCACGTGATTTACGTACAAGGCTTTTATTAAGCATCAAAAGGCCATATTACAGTCTTTACAGGCCTGTGCGGGTAGTTGACTGTGTTTTAAAGACTGGGCGCAATGGAAAAAGACTTGGGACGTCGTAGTCTAATAAGAGTTGAAGGACTAGACCAATGATAACCTACGCAGGCACGTGGAATTACGTGATTTATGTGTAAGGCCTTTATTAGGCAGCAAAAGGCCATATTACAGCGTTTAGAGGCCTGTAAGCGTAGTTGACTGTGTTTTAAAGACATGACGCAATGGAAAACAACTTGGGACGTCGTAGTCTATAGAGAGTGGAGAGATTAGACAAATGGTAACCTGCGCAGGCACGTGAAACCACGTGTTATTTACGTGTAAGGCTCTTTTTAGGCATCAAAATGCCATTTTACGGTCTTTAGAGGTCTGTAAGCGTAGTTGACGGTGTTTTAAAGCCATGGCGCAATGGAAAACGACTTGGGAAGTCTTAGTCCATTGAGAGTGGAAGGATTAGACCATTGTTAAACTGCGCAGGCATGTGGAACCACGTGCTTTACGTGTAAGGCCTTTATTAGGCATCAAAAGGCCATATTACAGTGCTTAGAGGCCTGTAAGCGTAGTTGACTGTGTTTTAAAGACATGACGCAGTGGAAAACAACTTGGGACGTCGTAGTCCATTGACAGTGAAAGGATTAGACCAATGGTAACCTGTGCAGGCACGTGGAACCACGTGATTTACGTGTAAGGTTTTTATTAGGTGTCAAAAGGCCATATTACAGTCTTTACAGGCCTGTGCGGGTAGTTGACTGTGTTTTAAAGACTTGGCGCAATGGAAAAAGACTTGGGACGTCGTAGTCTAATGAGAGTTGAAGGACTAGACCAATGATAACCTACGCAGGCACGTGGAATTACGTGATTGATGTGTAAGGCATTTATTAGGCAGCAAAAGGCCATATTACAGCGTTTAGAGGCCTGTAAGCGTAGTTGACTGTGTTTTAAAGACATGACGCAATGGAAAACAATTTGGGACGTCGTAGTCTATAGAGAGTGGAAAGATTAGACCAATGGTGACCTGCGCAGGCACGTGAAACCACGTGATTTGCGTGGTAAGGCTCTTTTTAGGCATCAAAATGCCACTTTACGGTCTTTAGAGGTCTGTAAGCGTAGTTGACATTGTTATAAAGCCATGGCGCAATGGAAAACGACTTGGGAAGTCTTAGTCCATTGAGAGTGGAAGGATTAGACCATTGTTAAACAGCGCAGGCATGTGGAACCACGTGCTTTACGTGTAAGGCCTTTATTAGGCATCAAAAGGCCATATTACAGCGTTTAGAGGCCTGTAAGCGTAGTTGACTGTGTTTTAAAGACATGACGCAGTGGATAACAATTTGGGACGTCGTAGTCTATAGAGAGTGGCAAGGTTAGACCAATGGTAACCTGCGCAGGCACGTGAAACCACGTGATTTACGTGTAAGGCCTTTATTAGGTGTCAAAAGGCCATATGTGCGGGTAGTTGACTGTGTTTTAAAGACTTGGCGCAATGGAAAAAGACCTGGGACGTCGTAGTCTAATGAGAGTTGAAGGACTAGACCAATGATAACCTACGCAGGCACGTGGAATTACGTGATTTATGTGTAAGGCCTTTATTAGGCAGCAAAAGGCAATATTACAGCGTTTAGAGGAATGTAAGCGTAGTTGACTGTGTTTTAAAGACATGACGCAGTGGAAAACAACTTGGGACGTCGTAGTCCATTGACAGTGAAAGGATTAGACCAATGGTAACCTGCGAAGGAACGTGGAACCACGTGATTTACGTACAAGGCTTTTATTAAGCATCAAAAGGCCATATTACAGTCTTTACAGGCCTGTGCGGGTAGTTGACTGTGTTTTAAAGACTGGGCGCAATGGAAAAAGACTTGGGACGTCGTAGTCTAATGAGAGTTGAAGGACTAGACCAATGATAACCTACGCAGGCACGTGGAATTACGTGATTTATGTGTAAGGCCTTTATTAGGCAGCAAAAGGCCATATTACAGCGTTTAGAGGCCTGTAAGCGTAGTTGACTGTGTTTTAAAGACATGACGCAATGGAAAACAACTTGGGACGTCGTAGTCTATAGAGAGTGCAGAGATTAGACAAATGGTAACCTGCGCAGGCACGTGAAATTACGTGTTATTTACGTGTAAGGCTCTTTTTAGGCATCAAAATGCCATTTTACGGTCTTTAGAGGTCTGTAAGCGTAGTTGACGGTGTTTTAAAGCCATGGCGCAATGGAAAACGACTTGGGAAGTCTTAGTCCATTGAGAGTGGAAGGATTAGACCATTGTTAAACTGCGCAGGCATGTGGAACCACGTGCTTTACGTGTAAGGCCTTTATTAGGCATCAAAAGGCCATATTACAGTGCTTAGAGGCCTGTAAGCGTAGTTGACTGTGTTTTAAAGACATGACGCAGTGGAAAACAACTTGGGATGTCGTAGTCCATTGACAGTGAAAGGATTAGACCAATGGTAACCTGTGCAGGCACGTGGAACCACGTGATTTACGTGTAAGGTTTTTATTAGGTGTCAAAAGGCCATATTACAGTCTTTACAGGCCTGTGCGGGTAGTTGACTGTGTTTTAAAGACTTGGCGCAATGGAAAAAGACTTGGGACGTCGTAGTCTAATGAGAGTTGAAGGACTAGACCAATGATAACCTACGCAGGCACGTGGAATTACGTGATTTATGTGTAAGGCATTTATTAGGCAGCAAAAGGCCATATTACAGCGTTTAGAGGCCTGTAAGCGTAGTTGACTGTGTTTTAAAGACATGACGCAATGGAAAACAATTTGGGACGTCGTAGTCTATAGAGAGTGGAAAGATTAGACCAATGGTGACCTGCGCAGGCACGTGAAACCACGTGATTTGCGTTGTAAGGCTCTTTTTAGGCATCAAAATGCCACTTTACGGTCTTTAGAGGTCTGTAAGCGTAGTTGACATTGTTATAAAGCCATGGCGCAATGGAAAACGACTTGGGAAGTCTTAGTCCATTGAGAGTGGAAGGATTAGACCATTGTTAAACAGCGCAGGCATGTGGAACCACGTGCTTTACGTGTAAGGCCTTTATTAGGCATCAAAAGGCCATATTACAGCGTTTAGAGGCCTGTAAGCGTAGTTGACTGTGTTTTAAAGACATGACGCAGTGGATAACAATTTGGGACGTCGTAGTCTATAGAGAGTGGCAAGGTTAGACCAATGGTAACCTGCGCAGGCACGTGAAACCACGTGATTTACGTGTAAGGCCTTTATTAGGTGTCAAAAGGCCATATGTGCGGGTAGTTGACTGTGTTTTAAAGACTTGGCGCAATGGAAAAAGACCTGGGACGTCGTAGTCTAATGACAGTTGAAGGACTAGACCAATGATAACCTACGCAGGCATGTGGAATTACGTGATTTATGTGTAAGGCCTTTATTAGGCAGCAAAAGGCCATATTACAGCGTTTAGAGGCCTGTAAGCGTAGTTGACTGTGTTTTAAAGACATGACGCAATGGAAAACAACTTGGGACGTCGTAGTCTATAGAGAGTGGAGAGATTAGACAAATGGTAACCTGCGCAGGCACGTGAAACCACGTGTTATTTACGTGTAAGGCTCTTTTTAGGCATCAAAATGCCATTTTACGGTCTTTAGAGGTCTGTAAGCGTAGTTGACGGTGTTTTAAAGCCATGGCGCAATGGAAAACGACTTGGGAAGTCTTAGTCCATTGAGAGTGGAAGGATTAGACCATTGTTAAACTGCGCAGGCATGTGGAACCACGTGCTTTACGTGTAAGGCCTTTATTAGGCATCAAAAGGCCATATTACAGTGCTTAGAGGCCTGTAAGCGTAGTTGACTGTGTTTTAAAGACATGACGCAGTGGAAAACAACTTGGGACGTCGTAGTCCATTGACAGTGAAAGGATTAGACCAATGGTAACCTGTGCAGGCACGTGGAACCACGTGATTTACGTGTAAGGTTTTTATTAGGTGTCAAAAGGCCATATTACAGTCTTTACAGGCCTGTGCGGGTAGTTGACTGTGTTTTAAAGACTTGGCGCAATGGAAAAAGACTTGGGACGTCGTAGTCTAATGAGAGTTGAAGGACTAGACCAATGATAACCTACGCAGGCACGTGGAATTACGTGATTTATGTGTAAGGCATTTATTAGGCAGCAAAAGGCCATATTACAGCGTTTAGAGGCCTGTAAGCGTAGTTGACTGTGTTTTAAAGACATGACGCAATGGAAAACAATTTGGGACGTCGTAGTCTATAGAGAGTGGAAAGATTAGACCAATGGTGACCTGCGCAGGCACGTGAAACCACGTGATTTGCGTTGTAAGGCTCTTTTTAGGCATCAAAATGCCACTTTACGGTCTTTAGAGGTCTGTAAGCGTAGTTGACATTGTTATAAAGCCATGGCGCAATGGAAAACGACTTGGGAAGTCTTAGTCCATTGAGAGTGGAAGGATTAGACCATTGTTAAACAGCGCAGGCATGTGGAACCACGTGCTTTACGTGTAAGGCCTTTATTAGGCATCAAAAGGCCATATTACAGCGTTTAGAGGCCTGTAAGCGTAGTTGACTGTGTTTTAAAGACATGACGCAGTGGATAACAATTTGGGACGTCGTAGTCTATAGAGAGTGGCAAGGTTAGACCAATGGTAACCTGCGCAGGCACGTGAAACCACGTGATTTACGTGTAAGGCCTTTATTAGGTGTCAAAAGGCCATATGTGCGGGTAGTTGACTGTGTTTTAAAGACTTGGCGCAATGGAAAAAGACCTGGGACGTCGTAGTCTAATGACAGTTGAAGGACTAGACCAATGATAACCTACGCAGGCATGTGGAATTACGTGATTTATGTGTAAGGCCTTTATTAGGCAGCAAAAGGCCATATTACAGCGTTTAGAGGCCTGTAAGCGTAGTTGACTGTGTTTTAAAGACATGACGCAATGGAAAACAACTTGGGACGTCGTAGTCTATAGAGAGTGGAGAGATTAGACAAATGGTAACCTGCGCAGGCACGTGAAACCACGTGTTATTTACGTGTAAGGCTCTTTTTAGGCATCAAAATGCCATTTTACGGTCTTTAGAGGTCTGTAAGCGTAGTTGACGGTGTTTTAAAGCCATGGCGCAATGGAAAACGACTTGGGAAGTCTTAGTCCATTGAGAGTGGAAGGATTAGACCATTGTTAAACTGCGCAGGCATGTGGAACCACGTGCTTTACGTGTAAGGCCTTTATTAGGCATCAAAAGGCCATATTACAGTGCTTAGAGGCCTGTAAGCGTAGTTGACTGTGTTTTAAAGACATGACGCAGTGGAAAACAACTTGGGACGTCGTAGTCCATTGACAGTGAAAGGATTAGACCAATGGTAACCTGTGCAGGCACGTGGAACCACGTGATTTACGTGTAAGGTTTTTATTAGGTGTCAAAAGGCCATATTACAGTCTTTACAGGCCTGTGCGGGTAGTTGACTGTGTTTTAAAGACTTGGCGCAATGGAAAAAGACTTGGGACGTCGTAGTCTAATGAGAGTTGAAGGACTAGACCAATGATAACCTACGCAGGCACGTGGAATTACGTGATTTATGTGTAAGGCATTTATTAGGCAGCAAAAGGCCATATTACAGCGTTTAGAGGCCTGTAAGCGTAGTTGACTGTGTTTTAAAGACATGACGCAATGGAAAACAATTTGGGACGTCGTAGTCTATAGAGAGTGGAAAGATTAGACCAATGGTGACCTGCGCAGGCACGTGAAACCACGTGATTTGCGTGGTAAGGCTCTTTTTAGGCATCAAAATGCCACTTTACGGTCTTTAGAGGTCTGTAAGCGTAGTTGACATTGTTATAAAGCCATGGCGCAATGGAAAACGACTTGGGAAGTCTTAGTCCATTGAGAGTGGAAGGATTAGACCATTGTTAAACAGCGCAGGCATGTGGAACCACGTGCTTTACGTGTAAGGCCTTTATTAGGCATCAAAAGGCCATATTACAGCGTTTAGAGGCCTGTAAGCGTAGTTGACTGTGTTTTAAAGACATGACGCAGTGGATAACAATTTGGGACGTCGTAGTCTATAGAGAGTGGCAAGGTTAGACCAATGGTAACCTGCGCAGGCACGTGAAACCACGTGATTTACGTGTAAGGCCTTTATTAGGTGTCAAAAGGCCATATGTGCGGGTAGTTGACTGTGTTTTAAAGACTTGGCGCAATGGAAAAAGACCTGGGACGTCGTAGTCTAATGAGAGTTGAAGGACTAGACCAATGATAACCTACGCAGGCACGTGGAATTACGTGATTTATGTGTAAGGCCTTTATTAGGCAGCAAAAGGCAATATTACAGCGTTTAGAGGAATGTAAGCGTAGTTGACTGTGTTTTAAAGACATGACGCAGTGGAAAACAACTTGGGACGTCGTAGTCCATTGACAGTGAAAGGATTAGACCAATGGTAACCTGCGAAGGAACGTGGAACCACGTGATTTACGTACAAGGCTTTTATTAAGCATCAAAAGGCCATATTACAGTCTTTACAGGCCTGTGCGGGTAGTTGACTGTGTTTTAAAGACTGGGCGCAATGGAAAAAGACTTGGGACGTCGTAGTCTAATGAGAGTTGAAGGACTAGACCAATGATAACCTACGCAGGCACGTGGAATTACGTGATTTATGTGTAAGGCCTTTATTAGGCAGCAAAAGGCCATATTACAGCGTTTAGAGGCCTGTAAGCGTAGTTGACTGTGTTTTAAAGACATGACGCAATGGAAAACAACTTGGGACGTCGTAGTCTATAGAGAGTGCAGAGATTAGACAAATGGTAACCTGCGCAGGCACGTGAAATTACGTGTTATTTACGTGTAAGGCTCTTTTTAGGCATCAAAATGCCATTTTACGGTCTTTAGAGGTCTGTAAGCGTAGTTGACGGTGTTTTAAAGCCATGGCGCAATGGAAAACGACTTGGGAAGTCTTAGTCCATTGAGAGTGGAAGGATTAGACCATTGTTAAACTGCGCAGGCATGTGGAACCACGTGCTTTACGTGTAAGGCCTTTATTAGGCATCAAAAGGCCATATTACAGTGCTTAGAGGCCTGTAAGCGTAGTTGACTGTGTTTTAAAGACATGACGCAGTGGAAAACAACTTGGGATGTCGTAGTCCATTGACAGTGAAAGGATTAGACCAATGGTAACCTGTGCAGGCACGTGGAACCACGTGATTTACGTGTAAGGTTTTTATTAGGTGTCAAAAGGCCATATTACAGTCTTTACAGGCCTGTGCGGGTAGTTGACTGTGTTTTAAAGACTTGGCGCAATGGAAAAAGACTTGGGACGTCGTAGTCTAATGAGAGTTGAAGGACTAGACCAATGATAACCTACGCAGGCACGTGGAATTACGTGATTTATGTGTAAGGCATTTATTAGGCAGCAAAAGGCCATATTACAGCGTTTAGAGGCCTGTAAGCGTAGTTGACTGTGTTTTAAAGACATGACGCAATGGAAAACAATTTGGGACGTCGTAGTCTATAGAGAGTGGAAAGATTAGACCAATGGTGACCTGCGCAGGCACGTGAAACCACGTGATTTGCGTTGTAAGGCTCTTTTTAGGCATCAAAATGCCACTTTACGGTCTTTAGAGGTCTGTAAGCGTAGTTGACATTGTTATAAAGCCATGGCGCAATGGAAAACGACTTGGGAAGTCTTAGTCCATTGAGAGTGGAAGGATTAGACCATTGTTAAACTGCGCAGGCATGTGGAACCACGTGCTTTACGTGTAAGGCCTTTATTAGGCATCAAAAGGCCATATTACAGTGCTTAGAGGCCTGTAAGCGTAGTTGACTGTGTTTTAAAGACATGACGCAGTGGAAAACAACTTGGGACGTCGTAGTCCATTGACAGTGAAAGGATTAGACCAATGGTAACCTGTGCAGGCACGTGGAACCACGTGATTTACGTGTAAGGTTTTTATTAGGTGTCAAAAGGCCATATTACAGTCTTTACAGGCCTGTGCGGGTAGTTGACTGTGTTTTAAAGACTTGGCGCAATGGAAAAAGACTTGGGACGTCGTAGTCTAATGAGAGTTGAAGGACTAGACCAATGATAACCTACGCAGGCACGTGGAATTACGTGATTTATGTGTAAGGCATTTATTAGGCAGCAAAAGGCCATATTACAGCGTTTAGAGGCCTGTAAGCGTAGTTGACTGTGTTTTAAAGACATGACGCAATGGAAAACAATTTGGGACGTCGTAGTCTATAGAGAGTGGAAAGATTAGACCAATGGTGACCTGCGCAGGCACGTGAAACCACGTGATTTGCGTGGTAAGGCTCTTTTTAGGCATCAAAATGCCACTTTACGGTCTTTAGAGGTCTGTAAGCGTAGTTGACATTGTTATAAAGCCATGGCGCAATGGAAAACGACTTGGGAAGTCTTAGTCCATTGAGAGTGGAAGGATTAGACCATTGTTAAACAGCGCAGGCATGTGGAACCACGTGCTTTACGTGTAAGGCCTTTATTAGGCATCAAAAGGCCATATTACAGCGTTTAGAGGCCTGTAAGCGTAGTTGACTGTGTTTTAAAGACATGACGCAGTGGATAACAATTTGGGACGTCGTAGTCTATAGAGAGTGGCAAGGTTAGACCAATGGTAACCTGCGCAGGCACGTGAAACCACGTGATTTACGTGTAAGGCCTTTATTAGGTGTCAAAAGGCCATATGTGCGGGTAGTTGACTGTGTTTTAAAGACTTGGCGCAATGGAAAAAGACCTGGGACGTCGTAGTCTAATGAGAGTTGAAGGACTAGACCAATGATAACCTACGCAGGCACGTGGAATTACGTGATTTATGTGTAAGGCCTTTATTAGGCAGCAAAAGGCAATATTACAGCGTTTAGAGGAATGTAAGCGTAGTTGACTGTGTTTTAAAGACATGACGCAGTGGAAAACAACTTGGGACGTCGTAGTCCATTGACAGTGAAAGGATTAGACCAATGGTAACCTGCGAAGGAACGTGGAACCACGTGATTTACGTACAAGGCTTTTATTAAGCATCAAAAGGCCATATTACAGTCTTTACAGGCCTGTGCGGGTAGTTGACTGTGTTTTAAAGACTGGGCGCAATGGAAAAAGACTTGGGACGTCGTAGTCTAATGAGAGTTGAAGGACTAGACCAATGATAACCTACGCAGGCACGTGGAATTACGTGATTTATGTGTAAGGCCTTTATTAGGCAGCAAAAGGCCATATTACAGCGTTTAGAGGCCTGTAAGCGTAGTTGACTGTGTTTTAAAGACATGACGCAATGGAAAACAACTTGGGACGTCGTAGTCTATAGAGAGTGCAGAGATTAGACAAATGGTAACCTGCGCAGGCACGTGAAATTACGTGTTATTTACGTGTAAGGCTCTTTTTAGGCATCAAAATGCCATTTTACGGTCTTTAGAGGTCTGTAAGCGTAGTTGACGGTGTTTTAAAGCCATGGCGCAATGGAAAACGACTTGGGAAGTCTTAGTCCATTGAGAGTGGAAGGATTAGACCATTGTTAAACTGCGCAGGCATGTGGAACCACGTGCTTTACGTGTAAGGCCTTTATTAGGCATCAAAAGGCCATATTACAGTGCTTAGAGGCCTGTAAGCGTAGTTGACTGTGTTTTAAAGACATGACGCAGTGGAAAACAACTTGGGATGTCGTAGTCCATTGACAGTGAAAGGATTAGACCAATGGTAACCTGTGCAGGCACGTGGAACCACGTGATTTACGTGTAAGGTTTTTATTAGGTGTCAAAAGGCCATATTACAGTCTTTACAGGCCTGTGCGGGTAGTTGACTGTGTTTTAAAGACTTGGCGCAATGGAAAAAGACTTGGGACGTCGTAGTCTAATGAGAGTTGAAGGACTAGACCAATGATAACCTACGCAGGCACGTGGAATTACGTGATTTATGTGTAAGGCATTTATTAGGCAGCAAAAGGCCATATTACAGCGTTTAGAGGCCTGTAAGCGTAGTTGACTGTGTTTTAAAGACATGACGCAATGGAAAACAATTTGGGACGTCGTAGTCTATAGAGAGTGGAAAGATTAGACCAATGGTGACCTGCGCAGGCACGTGAAACCACGTGATTTGCGTTGTAAGGCTCTTTTTAGGCATCAAAATGCCACTTTACGGTCTTTAGAGGTCTGTAAGCGTAGTTGACATTGTTATAAAGACTGGGCGCAATGGAAAAAGACTTGGGACGTCGTAGTCTAATGAGAGTTGAAGGACTAGACCAATGATAACCTACGCAGGCACGTGGAATTACGTGATTTATGTGTAAGGCCTTTATTAGGCAGCAAAAGGCCATATTACAGCGTTTAGAGGCCTGTAAGCGTAGTTGACTGTGTTTTAAAGACATGACGCAATGGAAAACAACTTGGGACGTCGTAGTCTATAGAGAGTGCAGAGATTAGACAAATGGTAACCTGCGCAGGCACGTGAAATTACGTGTTATTTACGTGTAAGGCTCTTTTTAGGCATCAAAATGCCATTTTACGGTCTTTAGAGGTCTGTAAGCGTAGTTGACGGTGTTTTAAAGCCATGGCGCAATGGAAAACGACTTGGGAAGTCTTAGTCCATTGAGAGTGGAAGGATTAGACCATTGTTAAACTGCGCAGGCATGTGGAACCACGTGCTTTACGTGTAAGGCCTTTATTAGGCATCAAAAGGCCATATTACAGTGCTTAGAGGCCTGTAAACGTAGTTGACTGTGTTTTAAAGACATGACGCAGTGGAAAACAACTTGGGATGTCGTAGTCCATTGACAGTGAAAGGATTAGACCAATGGTAACCTGTGCAGGCACGTGGAACCACGTGATTTACGTGTAAGGTTTTTATTAGGTGTCAAAAGGCCATATTACAGTCTTTACAGGCCTGTGCGGGTAGTTGACTGTGTTTTAAAGACTTGGCGCAATGGAAAAAGACTTGGGACGTCGTAGTCTAATGAGAGTTGAAGGACTAGACCAATGATAACCTACGCAGGCACGTGGAATTACGTGATTTATGTGTAAGGCATTTATTAGGCAGCAAAAGGCCATATTACAGCGTTTAGAGGCCTGTAAGCGTAGTTGACTGTGTTTTAAAGACATGACGCAATGGAAAACAATTTGGGACGTCGTAGTCTATAGAGAGTGGAAAGATTAGACCAATGGTGACCTGCGCAGGCACGTGAAACCACGTGATTTGCGTTGTAAGGCTCTTTTTAGGCATCAAAATGCCACTTTACGGTCTTTAGAGGTCTGTAAGCGTAGTTGACATTGTTATAAAGCCATGGCGCAATGGAAAACGACTTGGGAAGTCTTAGTCCATTGAGAGTGGAAGGATTAGACCATTGTTAAACAGCGCAGGCATGTGGAACCACGTGCTTTACGTGTAAGGCCTTTATTAGGCATCAAAAGGCCATATTACAGCGTTTAGAGGCCTGTAAGCGTAGTTGACTGTGTTTTAAAGACATGACGCAGTGGATAACAATTTGGGACGTCGTAGTCTATAGAGAGTGGCAAGGTTAGACCAATGGTAACCTGCGCAGGCACGTGAAACCACGTGATTTACGTGTAAGGCCTTTATTAGGTGTCAAAAGGCCATATGTGCGGGTAGTTGACTGTGTTTTAAAGACTTGGCGCAATGGAAAAAGACCTGGGACGTCATAGTCTAATGAGAGTTGAAGGACTAGACCAATGATAACCTACGCAGGCACGTGGAATTACGTGATTTATGTGTAAGGCCTTTATTAGGCAGCAAAAGGCCATATTACAGCGTTTAGAGGCCTGTAAGCGTAGTTGACTGTGTTTTAAAGACATGACGCAATGGAAAACAACTTGGGACGTCGTAGTCTATAGAGAGTGGAGAGATTAGACCAATGGTAACCTGCGCAGGCACGTGAGTCCACGTGATTTACGTGTAAGGCCTTTATTAGGTGTCAAAAGGCCATATGTGCGGGTAGTTGACTGTGTTTTAAAGACTTGGCGCAATGGAAAAAGACCTGGGACGTCGTAGTCTAATGACAGTTGAAGGACTAGACCAATGATAACCTACGCAGGCATGTGGAATTACGTGATTTATGTGTAAGGCCTTTATTAGGCAGCAAAAGGCCATATTACAGCGTTTAGAGGCCTGTAAGCGTAGTTGACTGTGTTTTAAAGACATGACGCAATGGAAAACAATTTGGGACGTCGTAGTCTATAGAGAGTGGAAAGATTAGACCAATGGTGACCTGCGCAGGCACGTGAAACCACGTGATTTGCGTGGTACGGCTCTTTTTAGGCATCAAAATGCCACTTTACGGTCTTTAGAGGTCTGTAAGCGTAGTTGACATTGTTATAAAGCCATGGCGCAATGGAAAACGACTTGGGAAGTCTTAGTCCATTGAGAGTGGAAGGATTAGACCATTGTTAAACAGCGCAGGCATGTGGAACCACGTGCTTTACGTGTAAGGCCTTTATTAGGCATCAAAAGGCCATATTACAGCGTTTAGAGGCCTGTAAGCGTAGTTGACTGTGTTTTAAAGACATGACGCAGTGGATAACAATTTGGGACGTCGTAGTCTATAGAGAGTGGCAAGGTTAGACCAATGGTAACCTGCGCAGGCACGTGAAACCACGTGATTTACGTGTAAGGCCTTTATTAGGTGTCAAAAGGCCATATGTGCGGGTAGTTGACTGTGTTTTAAAGACTTGGCGCAATGGAAAAAGACCTGGGACGTCGTAGTCTAATGAGAGTTGAAGGACTAGACCAATGATAACCTACGCAGGCACGTGGAATTACGTGATTTATGTGTAAGGCCTTTATTAGGCAGCAAAAGGCCATATTACAGCGTTTAGAGGCCTGTAAGCGTAGTTGACTGTGTTTTAAAGACATGACGCAATGGAAAACAACTTGGGACGTCGTAGTCTATAGAGAGTGGAGAGATTAGACCAATGGTAACCTGCGCAGGCACGTGAGTCCACGTGATTTACGTGTAAGGCCTTTATTAGGTGTCAAAAGGCCATATGTGCGGGTAGTTGACTGTGTTTTAAAGACTTGGCGCAATGGAAAAAGACCTGGGACGTCGTAGTCTAATGAGAGTTGAAGGACTAGACCAATGATAACCTACGCAGGCATGTGGAATTACGTGATTTATGTGTAAGGCCTTTATTAGGCAGCAAAAGGCCATATTACAGCGTTTAGAGGCCTGTAAGCGTAGTTGACTGTGTTTTATAGACATGACGCAATGGAAAACAATTTGGGACGTCGTAGTCTATAGAGAGTGGAAAGATTAGACCAATGGTAACCTGCGCAGGCACGTGAAACCACGTGATTTACGTGTAAGGCTCTTTTTAGGCATCAAAATGCCATTTTACGGTCTTTAGAGGTCTGTAAGCGTAGTTGACGGTGTTATAAAGCCATGGCGCAATGGAAAACGACTTGGGAAGTCTTAGTCCATTGAGAGTGGAAGGATTAGACCATTGTTAAACAGCGCAGGCATGTGGAACCACGTGCTTTACGTGTAAGGCCTTTATTAGGCATCAGAAGGCCATATTACAGTGCTTAGAGGCCTGTAAGCGCAGTTGACTGTGTTTTAAAGACATGACGCAGTGGAAAACAACTTGGGACGTCGTAGTCCATTGACAGTGAAAGGATTAGACCAATGGTAACCTGTGCAGGCACGTGGAACCACGTGATTTACGTGTAAGGCCTTTATTAGGTGTCAAAAGGCCATATTACAGTCTTTACAGGCCTGTGCGGGTAGTTGACTGTGTTTTAAAGACTTGGCGCAATGGAAAAAGACTTGAGACGTCGTAGTCTAATGAGAGTTGAAGGACTAGACAAATGATAACCTACGCAGGCACGTGGAATTACGTGATTTATGTGTAAGGCCTTTATTAGGCAGCAAAAGGCCATATTACAGCGTTTAGAGGCCTGTAAGCGTAGTTGACTGTGTTTTAAAGACATGACGCAGTGGATAACAATTTGGGACGTCGTAGTCTATAGAGAGTGGAAAGATTAGACCAATGGTAACCTGCGCAGGCACGTGAAACCACGTGATTTACGTGTAAGGCTCTTTTTAGGCATCAAAATGCCATTTTACGGTCTTTAGAGGTCTGTAAGCGTAGTTGACGGTGTTATAAAGCCATGGCGCAATGGAAAACGACTTGGGAAGTCTTAGTCCATTGAGAGTGAAAGGATTAGACCATTGTTAAACAGCGCAGGCATGTAGAACCACGTGCTTTACGTGTAAGGCCTTTATTAGGCATCAAAAGGCCATATTACAGTGCTTAGAGGCCTGTAAGCGTAGTTGACTGTGTTTTAAAGACATGACGCAGTGGAAAACAACTTGGGACGTCGTAGTCCATTGACAGTGAAAGGATTAGACCAATGGTAACCTGTGCAGGCACGTAGAACCACGTGATTTACGTGTAAGGCCTTTATAAGGTGTCAAAAGGCCATATTACAGTCTTTACAGGCCTGTGCGGGTAGTTGACTGTGTTTTAAAGACTTGGCGCAATGGAAAAGGACTTGGGACGTCGTAGTCTAATGAGAGTTGAAGGACTAGACCAATGATAACCTACGCAGGCACGTGGAATTACGTGATTTATGTGTAAGGCCTTTATTAGGCAGCAAAAGGCCATATTACAGCGTTTAGAGGCCTGTAAGCGTAGTTGACTGTGTTTTAAAGACATGACGCAAAGGAAAACAATTTGGGACGTCGTAGTCTATAGAGAGTGGAAAGATTGGACAAATGGTAACCTGCGCAGGCACGTGAAACCACGTGATTTACGTGTAAGGCTGTTTTTAGGCATCAAAATGCCACTTTACGGTCTTTAGAGGTCTGTAAGCGTAGTTGACATTGTTATAAAGCCATGGCGCAATGGAAAACGACTTGGGAAGTCTTAGTCCATTGAGAGTGGAAGGATTAGACCATTGTTAAACAGCGCAGGCATGCGGAACCACGTGCTTTACGTGTAAGGCCTTTATTAGGCATCAAAAGGCCATATTACAGTGTTTAGAGGCCTGTAAGCGTAGTTGACTGTGTTTTAAAGACATGACGCAGTGGAAAACAACTTGGCACGTCGTAGTCCATTGACAGTGAAAGGATTAGACCAATGGTAACCTGCGCAGGCACGTAAAACCACGTGATTTACGTGGAAGGCTCTTTTTAGGTATCAAAATGCCATATTACGGCGTTTAGAGGCCTGTGCGGGTAGTTGACTGTGTTTTAAAGACTTGGCGCAATGGAAAAAGACTTGGGACGTCGTATTCTAATGAGAGTTGAAGGACTAGACCAATGATAACCTACGCAGGCACGTGGAATTACGTGATTTATGTGTAAGGCCTTTATTAGGCAGCAAAAGGCCATATTACAGCGTTTAGAGGCCTGTAAGCGTAGTTGACTGTGTTTTAAAGACATGACGCAATGGAAAACAATTTGGGACGTCATAGTCTATAGAGAGTGGAAAGATTAGACCAATGGTGACCTGCGCAGGCACGTGAAACCACGTGATTTACGTGGTAAGGCTCTTTTTAGGCATCAAAATGCCACTTTACGGTCTTTAGAGGTCTGTAAGCGTAGTTGACATTGTTATAAAGCCATGGCGCAATGGAAAACGACATGGGAAGTCTTAGTCCATTGAGAGTGGAAGGATTAGACCATTGTTGAACAGCGCAGGCATGTGGAACCACGTGCTTTACGTGTAAGGCCTTTATTAGGCATCAAAAGGCCATATTACAGCGTTTAGAGGCCTGTAAGCGTAGTTGACTGTGTTTTAAAGACATGACGCAGTGGATAACAATTTGGGACGTCGTAGTCTATAGAGAGTGGCAAGGTTAGACCAATGGTAACCTGCGCAGGCACGTGAAACCACGTGATTTACGTGTAAGGCCTTTATTAGGTGTCAAAAGGCCATATTACAGTCTTTAGAGGCCTGTGCGCGTAGTTCACTGTGTTTTAAAGACATGGCGCAATGGAAAATGATTTGGGACGTCGTAGTCTATAGAGAGTGGCAAGGTTAGACCAATGGTAACCTGCGCAGGCACGTGAAACCACGTGATTTACGTGTAAGGCCTTTATTAGGTGTCAAAAGGCATATTACGGCCTTCAGAGGCCTGTAAGAGTAGTTGACGGTGTTATTAAGCCTAGGCGCAAAGGACAACGACTTGGGAAGTCGTAGTCCATTGAGAGTGGAGGGATTAGACGAATGGTAAACAGCGCAGGCACGTGGAACCACGTGCTTTACGTGTAAGGCCTTTATTAGACATCAAAAAGCCATATTACAGTGTTTAGAGGCCTGTCTAGTAGTTGACTGTGTTTTAAAGACATGACGCAGTGGAAAACGATTTGGGACTTCGTAGTGCGTTGAGAGTGTAAGGATTAGACCAATGGTAACATGCGCAGGCACGTGAAACCACGTGATTTACGTGTAAGGCTTTTATTAAGTGTCAAAAGGCATATTACTGTAAGAGTAGTTGACGGTGTTATTAAGCCTAGGCGCAATGGAAAACGACTTGGTACGTCATAGTCTATTGATGGTGGAAGGATTAGACCAATGGTAACCAGCGCAAGCACGTGGAACCACGTGATTTAAGTGAAAGGCCCTTACTAGCTGTCAAAAGGCCATTTTACGGTCTTTAGAGGTTGGAAAACGACTTGGGAAGTCTTAGTCCATTGAGAGTGGAAGGATTAGACCATTGTTAAACAGCGCAGGCATGTGGAACCACGTGCTTTACGTGTAAGGCCTTTATTAGGCTTCAAAAGGCCATATTACAGTGTTTAGAGGCCTGTAAGCGTAGTTGACTGTGTTTTAAAAACATGACGCAGTGGAAAACAACTTGGGACGTCGTAGTCCATTGACAGTGAAAGGATTAGACCAATGGTAACCTGCGAAGGCACGTGGAACCACGTGATTTACGTACAAGGCTTTTATTAAGCATCAAAAGGCCATATTACAGTCTTTACAGGCCTGTGCGCGTAGTTGACTGCGTTTTAAAGACTTGGCGCAATGAAAAAAGACTTGGGACGTCGTAGTCTAATGAGAGTTGAAGGACTAGACCAATGCTAACCTGCGCAGGCACGTGGAACTACGTGATTTATGTGTAAGGCCTTTATTAGGCAGCAAAAGGCCATATTACAGCGTTTAGAGGCCTGTAAGCGTAGTTAAGTGATTTTTAAAGACATGACGCAATGGAAAACAACTTGGGACGTCGTAGTCTATTGAGAGTGGAGAGATTAGACCAATGGTAACCTGCGCAGGCACGTGAAACCACGTGATTTACGTGTAAGGCTCTTTTTAGGCATCAAAATGCCATATTACGGTCTTTAGAGGCCTGTGCGCGTAGTTCGCTGTGTTTTAAAGACATGGCGCAATGGAAAACGATTTGGGACGTCGTAGTCTATAGAGAGTGGCAAGGTTAGACCAATGGTAACCTGCGCAGGCACGTGGATCCACGTGCTTTACGTGTAAGGCCTTTATTAGGCATCAAAAAGCCATATTACAGTGTTTAGAGGCCTGTGCGCGTAGTTGACTGTGTTTTTAAGACATGACGCAGTGGAAAACGATTTGGGACTTCGTAGTGCATTGAGAGTGTAAGGATTAGACCAATGGTAACATGCGCAGGCACGTGAAACCTCGTGATTTACGTGTAAGGCTTTTATTAAGTGTCAAAAGGCATATTACGGCCTTCAGAGGCCTGTAAGAGTAGTTGACGGTGTTATTAAGCCTAGGCGCAATGGAAAACGACTTGGTACGTCGTAGTCTGTTGATGGTGGAAGGATTAGACCAATGGTAACCAGCGCAAGCACGTGGCACCACGTGATTTAAGTGAAAGGCCCTTACTAGCTGTCTAAAGGCCATTTTACGGTCTTTAGAGGTCTGTAAGAGTAGTTGACGGTGTTATTAAGCCTACGCGCAATGGAAAACGACTTGGTACGTCGTAGTCTGTTGATGGTGGAAGGATTAGACCAATGGTAACCAGCGCAAGCACGTGGCACCACGTGATTTAAGTGAAAGGCCTTTATTAGGCATCAAAAGGCCATATTACAGTGTTTAGAGGCCTGTAAGCGTAGTTGACTGTGTTTTAAAGACATGACGCAGTGGAAAACAACTTGGGACGTCGTAGTCCATTGACAGTAAAAGGATTAGACCAATGGTAACCTGCGCAAGCACGTGGAACCACGTGATTTACGTACAAGGCTTTTATTAAGCATCAAAAGGCCATATTACAGTCTTTACAGGCCTGTGCGCATAGTTGACATTGTTATAAAGCCATGGCGCAATGGAAAACGACTTGGGAAGTCTTAGTCCATTGAGAGTGGAAGGATTAGACCATTGTTAAACAGCGCAGGCATGTGGAACCACGTGCTTTACGTGTAAGGCCTTTATTAGGCATCAAAAGGCCATATTACAGCGTTTAGAGGCCTGTAAGCGTAGTTCACTGTGTTTTAAAGACATGACGCAGTGGATAACAATTTGGGACGTCGTAGTCTATAGAGAGTGGCAAGGTTAGACCAATGGTAACCTGCGCAGGCACGTGAAACCACGTGATTTACGTGTAAGGCCTTTATTAGGTGTCAAAAGGCCATATTACAGTCTTTAGAGGCCTGTGCGCGTAGTTCACTGTGTTTTAAAGACATGGCGCAATGGAAAATGATTTGGGACGTCGTAGTCTATAGAGAGTGGCAAGGTTAGACCAATGGTAACCTGCGCAGGCACGTGAAACCACGTGATTTACGTGTAAGGCCTTTATTAGGTGTCAAAAGGCATATTACGGCCTTCAGAGGCCTGTAAGGGTAGTTGACGGTGTTATTAAGCCTAGGCGCAAAGGACAACGACTTGGGAAGTCGTAGTCTACCGAGAGTGGAGGGATTAGACCAATGGTAACCTGCGCAGGCACGTTGAACCATGTACTTTACCTGTAAGGCTTTTATTGGACATCACAAGGCCATACTACAGCGTTTAGAGGCCTGTGCGCGTAGTTGACGAAGTTGTAAAGAAATGGCCCAATGGAAAACGACTTGGGACGCCGTAGTCTATTGAGAGTAGAAGGATTAGATCAATGGTAACCTGCACAGGCACGTGGAATCACGTGATTTAAGTATAAGGCTTTTATTAAGCATCAAAACACCATATTACAGTCTTTAGAGTCCTCTACACGTAGTTGACGGTGTTATAAAGCCATGGCACATTGGAAAACGACTTGGGACGTCTTAATCTATTGAGAGTGGAAGGATTAGACAAATGCTAACCTGCGCAGGCACGTGGAACCACGTGATTTACGTGTAAGACTTTTCTTACGCATCACAAGGCCATATTACAGCGTTTCGAGCCTGTGCGCGTAGTTGACGAAGTTGTAAAGAAGTGGCGCAATGGAAAACGACTTGGTACGCCGTAGTCTAATGAGAGTAGAAGGATTAGATAAATGGTAACCTGCACAGGCACGTTGAATCACGTGATTTAACTGTAAGGCTTTTATTAAGCATCAAAACACCATATTACAGTCTTTAGAGGCCTCTACACGTAGTTGGCGGTGTTATAAAGCCATGGAGCAATGGAAAACGACTTGGCACGTCGTAGTCTAATGACAGTAGAAGGATTAGATCAATGGTAATCTGAGCAGGCACGTGGAACCACGTGATTTAAGTGTCAGGCTTTTATTAAGCATCCAAACACCATATTACAGTCTTTAGAGGTCTGTACACGTAGTTGACGGTGTTATAAAGCCATGGCGCAATGGAAAACGACTTGGCACGTCGTAATCTATTGAGAGTGGAAGGAATAGACCAATGGTAACCTGCGCAGGCACGTTGAACCACGTATTTTACGTGTAAGGCTTTTATTGGGCATCACAAGGCCATACTACAGTGTTTAGAGACCTGTTCGCGTAGTTGACGAAGTTGTAAAGAAATGGCACAATGGAAAACGAATTGGGACGCCGTAGTCTAATGAGAGTAGAAGGATTAGATCAATGGTAACCTGCGCAGGCACGTGGAATCACGTGATTTAAGTGTAAGGCTTTTATTAAGCATCAAAACACCATATTACAGTCTTTAGAGCCCTCTACACGTAGTTGACGGTGTTATAAAGCCATGGCGCAATGGAAAACGACTTGGCACGTCGTAGTCTAATGACAGTAGAAGGATTAGATCAATGGTAACCTGAGCAGGCACGTGGAACCACGTGATTTAAGTGTAAGGCTTTTATTAAGCATCCAAACACCATGTTACTGTCTTTAGAGGTCTGTACACGTAGTTGACGGTGTTATAAAGCCATGGCGCAATGGAAAACGACTTGGGAAGTCGTAGTCTACCGAGAGTGGAAGGATTAGACCAATGGTAACCTGTGCAGGCACGTTGAACCACGTGATTTAAGTGTAAGGCTTTTATTAAGCATCAAAACACCATATTACAGTCTTTACATGCCTGTGCGCGTAGTTGACGAAGTTGTAAAGAAATGGCACAATGGAAAACGACTTGAAACGCCGTAGTCTAATGAGAGTAGAAGGATTAGATCAATGGTAACCTGCGCAGGCACGTGGAATTACGTGATTTATGTGTAAGGCATTTATTAGGCAGCAAAAGGCCATATTACAGCGTTTAGAGGCCTGTAAGCGTAGTTGACTGTGTTTTAAAGACATGACGCAATGGAAAACAATTTGGGACGTCGTAGTCTATAGAGAGTGGAAAGATTAGACCAATGGTGACCTGCGCAGGCACGTGAAACCACGTGATTTGCGTTGTAAGGCTCTTTTTAGGCATCAAAATGCCACTTTACGGTCTTTAGAGGTCTGTAAGCGTAGTTGACATTGTTATAAAGCCATGGCGCAATGGAAAACGACTTGGGAAGTCTTAGTCCATTGAGAGTGGAAGGATTAGACCATTGTTAAACAGCGCAGGCATGTGGAACCACGTGCTTTACGTGTAAGGCCTTTATTAGGCATCAAAAGGCCATATTACAGCGTTTAGAGGCCTGTAAGCGTAGTTGACTGTGTTTTAAAGACATGACGCAGTGGATAACAATTTGGGACGTCGTAGTCTATAGAGAGTGGCAAGGTTAGACCAATGGTAACCTGCGCAGGCACGTGAAACCACGTGATTTACGTGTAAGGCCTTTATTAGGTGTCAAAAGGCCATATGTGCGGGTAGTTGACTGTGTTTTAAAGACTTGGCGCAATGGAAAAAGACCTGGGACGTCGTAGTCTAATGAGAGTTGAAGGACTAGACCAATGATAACCTACGCAGGCACGTGGAATTACGTGATTTATGTGTAAGGCCTTTATTAGGCAGCAAAAGGCAATATTACAGCGTTTAGAGGCCTGTAAGCGTAGTTGACTGTGTTTTAAAGACATGACGCAATGGAAAACAACTTGGGACGTCGTAGTCTATAGAGAGTGGAGAGATTAGACCAATGGTAACCTGCGCAGGCACGTGAGTCCACGTGATTTACGTGTAAGGCCTTTATTAGGTGTCAAAAGGCCATATGTGCGGGTAGTTGACTGTGTTTTAAAGACTTGGCGCAATGGAAAAAGACCTGGGACGTCGTAGTCTAATGACAGTTGAAGGACTAGACCAATGATAACCTACGCAGGCATGTGGAATTACGTGATTTATGTGTAAGGCCTTTATTAGGCAGCAAAAGGCCATATTACAGCGTTTAGAGGCCTGTAAGCGTAGTTGACTGTGTTTTAAAGACATGACGCAATGGAAAACAATTTGGGACGTCGTAGTCTATAGAGAGTGGAAAGATTAGACCAATGGTGACCTGCGCAGGCACGTGAAACCACGTGATTTGCGTGGTACGGCTCTTTTTAGGCATCAAAATGCCACTTTACGGTCTTTAGAGGTCTGTAAGCGTAGTTGACATTGTTATAAAGCCATGGCGCAATGGAAAACGACTTGGGAAGTCTTAGTCCATTGAGAGTGGAAGGATTAGACCATTGTTAAACAGCGCAGGCATGTGGAACCACGTGCTTTACGTGTAAGGCCTTTATTAGGCATCAAAAGGCCATATTACAGCGTTTAGAGGCCTGTAAGCGTAGTTGACTGTGTTTTAAAGACATGACGCAGTGGATAACAATTTGGGACGTCGTAGTCTATAGAGAGTGGCAAGGTTAGACCAATGGTAACCTGCGCAGGCACGTGAAACCACGTGATTTACGTGTAAGGCCTTTATTAGGTGTCAAAAGGCCATATGTGCGGGTAGTTGACTGTGTTTTAAAGACTTGGCGCAATGGAAAAAGACCTGGGACGTCGTAGTCTAATGAGAGTTGAAGGACTAGACCAATGATAACCTACGCAGGCACGTGGAATTACGTGATTTATGTGTAAGGCCTTTATTAGGCAGCAAAAGGCCATATTACAGCGTTTAGAGGCCTGTAAGCGTAGTTGACTGTGTTTTAAAGACATGACGCAATGGAAAACAACTTGGGACGTCGTAGTCTATAGAGAGTGGAGAGATTAGACCAATGGTAACCTGCGCAGGCACGTGAGTCCACGTGATTTACGTGTAAGGCCTTTATTAGGTGTCAAAAGGCCATATGTGCGGGTAGTTGACTGTGTTTTAAAGACTTGGCGCAATGGAAAAAGACCTGGGACGTCGTAGTCTAATGAGAGTTGAAGGACTAGACCAATGATAACCTACGCAGGCATGTGGAATTACGTGATTTATGTGTAAGGCCTTTATTAGGCAGCAAAAGGCCATATTACAGCGTTTAGAGGCCTGTAAGCGTAGTTGACTGTGTTTTATAGACATGACGCAATGGAAAACAATTTGGGACGTCGTAGTCTATAGAGAGTGGAAAGATTAGACCAATGGTAACCTGCGCAGGCACGTGAAACCACGTGATTTACGTGTAAGGCTCTTTTTAGGCATCAAAATGCCATTTTACGGTCTTTAGAGGTCTGTAAGCGTAGTTGACGGTGTTATAAAGCCATGGCGCAATGGAAAACGACTTGGGAAGTCTTAGTCCATTGAGAGTGGAAGGATTAGACCATTGTTAAACAGCGCAGGCATGTGGAACCACGTGCTTTACGTGTAAGGCCTTTATTAGGCATCAGAAGGCCATATTACAGTGCTTAGAGGCCTGTAAGCGCAGTTGACTGTGTTTTAAAGACATGACGCAGTGGAAAACAACTTGGGACGTCGTAGTCCATTGACAGTGAAAGGATTAGACCAATGGTAACCTGTGCAGGCACGTGGAACCACGTGATTTACGTGTAAGGCCTTTATTAGGTGTCAAAAGGCCATATTACAGTCTTTACAGGCCTGTGCGGGTAGTTGACTGTGTTTTAAAGACTTGGCGCAATGGAAAAGGACTTGGGACGTCGTAGTCTAATGAGAGTTGAAGGACTAGACCAATGATAACCTACGCAGGCACGTGGAATTACGTGATTTATGTGTAAGGCCTTTATTAGGCAGCAAAAGGCCATATTACAGCGTTTAGAGGCCTGTAAGCGTAGTTGACTGTGTTTTAAAGACATGACGCAAAGGAAAACAATTTGGGACGTCGTAGTCTATAGAGAGTGGAAAGATTGGACAAATGGTAACCTGCGCAGGCACGTGAAACCACGTGATTTACGTGTAAGGCTCTTTTTAGGCATCAAAATGCCACTTTACGGTCTTTAGAGGTCTGTAAGCGTAGTTGACATTGTTATAAAGCCATGGCGCAATGGAAAACGACTTGGGAAGTCTTAGTCCATTGAGAGTGGAAGGATTAGACCATTGTTAAACAGCGCAGGCATGCGGAACCACGTGCTTTACGTGTAAGGCCTTTATTAGGCATCAAAAGGCCATATTACAGTGTTTAGAGGCCTGTAAGCGTAGTTGACTGTGTTTTAAAGACATGACGCAGTGGAAAACAACTTGGGACGTCGTAGTCCATTGACAGTGAAAGGATTAGACCAATGGTAACCTGCGCAGGCACGTAAAACCACGTGATTTACGTGTAAGGCTCTTTTTAGGTATCAAAATGCCATATTACGGCGTTTAGAGGCCTGTGCGGGTAGTTGACTGTGTTTTAAAGACTTGGCGCAATGGAAAAAGACTTGGGACGTCGTAGTCTAATGAGAGTTGAAGGACTAGACCAATGATAACCTACGCAGGCACGTGGAATTACGTGATTTATGTGTAAGGCCTTTATTAGGCAGCAAAAGGCCATATTACAGCGTTTAGAGGCCTGTAAGCGTAGTTGACTGTGTTTTAAAGACATGACGCAATGGAAAACAATTTGGGACGTCATAGTCTATAGAGAGTGGAAAGATTAGACCAATGGTGACCTGCGCAGGCACGTGAAACCACGTGATTTACGTGGTAAGGCTCTTTTTAGGCATCAAAATGCCACTTTACGGTCTTTAGAGGTCTGTAAGCGTAGTTGACATTGTTATAAAGCCATGGCGCAATGGAAAACGACATGGGAAGTCTTAGTCCATTGAGAGTGGAAGGATTAGACCATTGTTGAACAGCGCAGGCATGTGGAACCACGTGCTTTACGTGTAAGGCCTTTATTAGGCATCAAAAGGCCATATTACAGCGTTTAGAGGCCTGTAAGCGTAGTTGACTGTGTTTTAAAGACATGACGCAGTGGATAACAATTTGGGACGTCGTAGTCTATAGAGAGTGGCAAGGTTAGACCAATGGTAACCTGCGCAGGCACGTGAAACCACGTGATTTACGTGTAAGGCCTTTATTAGGTGTCAAAAGGCCATATTACAGTCTTTAGAGGCCTGTGCGCGTAGTTCACTGTGTTTTAAAGACATGGCGCAATGGAAAATGATTTGGGACGTCGTAGTCTATAGAGAGTGGCAAGGTTAGACCAATGGTAACCTGCGCAGGCACGTGAAACCACGTGATTTACGTGTAAGGCCTTTATTAGGTGTCAAAAGGCATATTACGGCCTTCAGAGGCCTGTAAGAGTAGTTGACGGTGTTATTAAGCCTAGGCGCAAAGGACAACGACTTGGGAAGTCGTAGTCCATTGAGAGTGGAGGGATTAGACGAATGGTAAACAGCGCAGGCACGTGGAACCACGTGCTTTACGTGTAAGGCCTTTATTAGACATCAAAAAGCCATATTACAGTGTTTAGAGGCCTGTGCTCGTAGTTGACTGTGTTTTAAAGACATGACGCAGTGGAAAACGATTTGGGACTTCGTAGTGCGTTGAGAGTGTAAGGATTAGACCAATGGTAACATGCGCAGGCACGTGAAACCACGTGATTTACGTGTAAGGCTTTTATTAAGTGTCAAAAGGCATATTACTGTAAGAGTAGTTGACGGTGTTATTAAGCCTAGGCGCAATGGAAAACGACTTGGTACGTCATAGTCTATTGATGGTGGAAGGATTAGACCAATGGTAACCAGCGCAAGCACGTGGAACCACGTGATTTAAGTGAAAGGCCCTTACTAGCTGTCAAAAGGCCATTTTACGGTCTTTAGAGGTTGGAAAACGACTTGGGAAGTCTTAGTCCATTGAGAGTGGAAGGATTAGACCATTGTTAAACAGCGCAGGCATGTGGAACCACGTGCTTTACGTGTAAGGCCTTTATTAGGCTTCAAAAGGCCATATTACAGTGTTTAGAGGCCTGTAAGCGTAGTTGACTGTGTTTTAAAAACATGACGCAGTGGAAAACAACTTGGGACGTCGTAGTCCATTGACAGTGAAAGGATTAGACCAATGGTAACCTGCGAAGGCACGTGGAACCACGTGATTTACGTACAAGGCTTTTATTAAGCATCAAAAGGCCATATTACAGTCTTTACAGGCCTGTGCGCGTAGTTGACTGCGTTTTAAAGACTTGGCGCAATGAAAAAAGACTTGGGACGTCGTAGTCTAATGAGAGTTGAAGGACTAGACCAATGCTAACCTGCGCAGGCACGTGGAACTACGTGATTTATGTGTAAGGCCTTTATTAGGCAGCAAAAGGCCATATTACAGCGTTTAGAGGCCTGTAAGCGTAGTTAAGTGATTTTTAAAGACATGACGCAATGGAAAACAACTTGGGACGTCGTAGTCTATTGAGAGTGGAGAGATTAGACCAATGGTAACCTGCGCAGGCACGTGAAACCACGTGATTTACGTGTAAGGCTCTTTTTAGGCATCAAAATGCCATATTACGGTCTTTAGAGGCCTGTGCGCGTAGTTCGCTGTGTTTTAAAGACATGGCGCAATGGAAAACGATTTGGGACGTCGTAGTCTATAGAGAGTGGCAAGGTTAGACCAATGGTAACCTGCGCAGGCACGTGGATCCACGTGCTTTACGTGTAAGGCCTTTATTAGGCATCAAAAAGCCATATTACAGTGTTTAGAGGCCTGTGCGCGTAGTTGACTGTGTTTTTAAGACATGACGCAGTGGAAAACGATTTGGGACTTCGTAGTGCATTGAGAGTGTAAGGATTAGACCAATGGTAACATGCGCAGGCACGTGAAACCTCGTGATTTACGTGTAAGGCTTTTATTAAGTGTCAAAAGGCATATTACGGCCTTCAGAGGCCTGTAAGAGTAGTTGACGGTGTTATTAAGCCTAGGCGCAATGGAAAACGACTTGGTACGTCGTAGTCTGTTGATGGTGGAAGGATTAGACCAATGGTAACCAGCGCAAGCACGTGGCACCACGTGATTTAAGTGAAAGGCCCTTACTAGCTGTCTAAAGGCCATTTTACGGTCTTTAGAGGTCTGTAAGAGTAGTTGACGGTGTTATTAAGCCTACGCGCAATGGAAAACGACTTGGTACGTCGTAGTCTGTTGATGGTGGAAGGATTAGACCAATGGTAACCAGCGCAAGCACGTGGCACCACGTGATTTAAGTGAAAGGCCTTTATTAGGCATCAAAAGGCCATATTACAGTGTTTAGAGGCCTGTAAGCGTAGTTGACTGTGTTTTAAAGACATGACGCAGTGGAAAACAACTTGGGACGTCGTAGTCCATTGACAGTAAAAGGATTAGACCAATGGTAACCTGCGCAAGCACGTGGAACCACGTGATTTACGTACAAGGCTTTTATTAAGCATCAAAAGGCCATATTACAGTCTTTACAGGCCTGTGCGCATAGTTGACATTGTTATAAAGCCATGGCGCAATGGAAAACGACTTGGGAAGTCTTAGTCCATTGAGAGTGGAAGGATTAGACCATTGTTAAACAGCGCAGGCATGTGGAACCACGTGCTTTACGTGTAAGGCCTTTATTAGGCATCAAAATGCCATATTACAGCGTTTAGAGGCCTGTAAGCGTAGTTCACTGTGTTTTAAAGACATGACGCAGTGGATAACAATTTGGGACGTCGTAGTCTATAGAGAGTGGCAAGGTTAGACCAATGGTAACCTGCGCAGGCACGTGAAACCACGTGATTTACGTGTAAGGCCTTTATTAGGTGTCAAAAGGCCATATTACAGTCTTTAGAGGCCTGTGCGCGTAGTTCACTGTGTTTTAAAGACATGGCGCAATGGAAAATGATTTGGGACGTCGTAGTCTATAGAGAGTGGCAAGGTTAGACCAATGGTAACCTGCGCAGGCACGTGAAACCACGTGATTTACGTGTAAGGCCTTTATTAGGTGTCAAAAGGCATATTACGGCCTTCAGAGGCCTGTAAGAGTAGTTGACGGTGTTATTAAGCCTAGGCGCAATGGAAAACGACTTGGTACGTCGTAGTCTGTTGATGGTGGAAGGATTAGACCAATGGTAACCAGCGCAAGCACGTGGCACCACGTGATTTAAGTGAAAGGCCCTTACTAGCTGTCTAAAGGCCATTTTACGGTCTTTAGAGGTCTGTAAGAGTAGTTGACGGTGTTATTAAGCCTACGCGCAATGGAAAACGACTTGGTACGTCGTAGTCTGTTGATGGTGGAAGGATTAGACCAATGGTAACCAGCGCAAGCACGTGGCACCACGTGATTTAAGTGAAAGGCCTTTATTAGGCATCAAAAGGCCATATTACAGTGTTTAGAGGCCTGTAAGCGTAGTTGACTGTGTTTTAAAGACATGACGCAGTGGAAAACAACTTGGGACGTCGTAGTCCATTGACAGTAAAAGGATTAGACCAATGGTAACCTGCGCAAGCACGTGGAACCACGTGATTTACGTACAAGGCTTTTATTAAGCATCAAAAGGCCATATTACAGTCTTTACAGGCCTGTGCGCATAGTTGACATTGTTATAAAGCCATGGCGCAATGGAAAACGACTTGGGAAGTCTTAGTCCATTGAGAGTGGAAGGATTAGACCATTGTTAAACAGCGCAGGCATGTGGAACCACGTGCTTTACGTGTAAGGCCTTTATTAGGCATCAAAATGCCATATTACAGCGTTTAGAGGCCTGTAAGCGTAGTTCACTGTGTTTTAAAGACATGACGCAGTGGATAACAATTTGGGACGTCGTAGTCTATAGAGAGTGGCAAGGTTAGACCAATGGTAACCTGCGCAGGCACGTGAAACCACGTGATTTACGTGTAAGGCCTTTATTAGGTGTCAAAAGGCCATATTACAGTCTTTAGAGGCCTGTGCGCGTAGTTCACTGTGTTTTAAAGACATGGCGCAATGGAAAATGATTTGGGACGTCGTAGTCTATAGAGAGTGGCAAGGTTAGACCAATGGTAACCTGCGCAGGCACGTGAAACCACGTGATTTACGTGTAAGGCCTTTATTAGGTGTCAAAAGGCATATTACGGCCTTCAGAGGCCTGTAAGGGTAGTTGACGGTGTTATTAAGCCTAGGCGCAAAGGACAACGACTTGGGAAGTCGTAGTCTACCGAGAGTGGAGGGATTAGACCAATGGTAACCTGCGCAGGCACGTTGAACCATGTACTTTACCTGTAAGGCTTTTATTGGACATCACAAGGCCATACTACAGCGTTTGGAGGCCTGTGCGCGTAGTTGACGAAGTTGTAAAGAAATGGCCCAATGGAAAACGACTTGGGACGCCGTAGTCTATTGAGAGTAGAAGGATTAGATCAATGGTAACCTGCGCAGGCACGTGGAATCACGTGATTTAAGTATAAGGCTTTTATTAAGCATCAAAACACCATATTACAGTCTTTAGAGTCCTCTACACGTAGTTGACGGTGTTATAAAGCCATGGCACATTGGAAAACGACTTGGGACGTCTTAATCTATTGAGAGTGGAAGGATTAGACAAATGCTAACCTGCGCAGGCACGTGGAACCACGTGATTTACGTGTAAGACTTTTCTTACGCATCACAAGGCCATATTACAGCGTTTCGAGCCTGTGCGCGTAGTTGACGAAGTTGTAAAGAAGTGGCGCAATGGAAAACGACTTGGTACGCCGTAGTCTAATGAGAGTAGAAGGATTAGATAAATGGTAACCTGCACAGGCACGTTGAATCACGTGATTTAACTGTAAGGCTTTTATTAAGCATCAAAACACCATATTACAGTCTTTAGAGGCCTCTACACGTAGTTGGCGGTGTTATAAAGCCATGGAGCAATGGAAAACGACTTGGCACGTCGTAGTCTAATGACAGTAGAAGGATTAGATCAATGGTAATCTGAGCAGGCACGTGGAACCACGTGATTTAAGTGTCAGGCTTTTATTAAGCATCCAAACACCATATTACAGTCTTTAGAGGTCTGTACACGTAGTTGACGGTGTTATAAAGCCATGGCGCAATGGAAAACGACTTGGCACGTCGTAATCTATTGAGAGTGGAAGGAATAGACCAATGGTAACCTGCGCAGGCACGTTGAACCACGTATTTTACGTGTAAGGCTTTTATTGGGCATCACAAGGCCATACTACAGTGTTTAGAGACCTGTTCGCGTAGTTGACGAAGTTGTAAAGAAATGGCACAATGGAAAACGAATTGGGACGCCGTAGTCTAATGAGAGTAGAAGGATTAGATCAATGGTAACCTGCGCAGGCACGTGGAATCACGTGATTTAAGTGTAAGGCTTTTATTAAGCATCAAAACACCATATTACAGTCTTTAGAGCCCTCTACACGTAGTTGACGGTGTTATAAAGCCATGGCGCAATGGAAAACGACTTGGCACGTCGTAGTCTAATGACAGTAGAAGGATTAGATCAATGGTAACCTGAGCAGGCACGTGGAACCACGTGATTTAAGTGTAAGGCTTTTATTAAGCATCCAAACACCATGTTACTGTCTTTAGAGGTCTGTACACGTAGTTGACGGTGTTATAAAGCCATGGCGCAATGGAAAACGACTTGGGAAGTCGTAGTCTACCGAGAGTGGAAGGATTAGACCAATGGTAACCTGTGCAGGCACGTTGAACCACGTGATTTAAGTGTAAGGCTTTTATTAAGCATCAAAACACCATATTACAGTCTTTACATGCCTGTGCGCGTAGTTGACGAAGTTGTAAAGAAATGGCACAATGGAAAACGACTTGGGACGCCGTAGTCTAATGAGAGTAGAAGGATTAGATCAATGGTAACCTGCGCAGGCACGTGGAATAACGTGATTTAAGTGTAAGGCTTTCATTAAGCATCCAAACACCATAATACAGTCTTTAGAGGTCTTTACACGTACTTGACGGTGTTACAAAGCCATGGCGCAATGGAAAACGACTTGGAAGTTTTAATCTATTGAGAGTGGAAGGATTAAACCAATGGTAACCTGCGCAGGCACGTTGAACTACGTACTTTACCTGCAAGGCTTTTATTGGACATCACAAGGCCATACTACAGCGTTTACAGGCCTGTGCGCGGAGTTGACGGTGTTATAAAGCCATGGCGCAATAGAAAACGACTTGGCACGTCGTAGTCTAATGACAGTAGAAGGATTAGATCAATGGTAACCTGAGCAGGTACGTGGAACCACGTGATTTAAGTGTAAGGCTTTTATTAAGCATCCAAACACCATATTACTGTCTTTAGAGGTCTGTACACGTAGTTGACGGTGTTATAAAGCCATCACGCAATGGAAAACGACTTGGGACGTCTTAATCTATTGAGAGTGGAAGGATTAGACCAATGGTAACCTGTGCAGGCACGTGGAACCACGTGATTTAAGTGTAAGGCTTTTATTAAGCATCCAAACACCAGATTACTGTCTTTAGATGTCTGTACACGTAGTTGACGGTGTTATAAAGCCATCACGCAATGGAAAACGACTTGGGACGTCTTAATCTATTGAGAGTGGAAGGATTAGATCAATGGTAACTTGCGCAGGCACGTGGAATCACGTGATTTAAGTGTAAGGCTTTTATTAAGCATCAAAACATCATATTACAGTCTCTAGAGGCCTCTACACGTAGTTGACGGTGTTATAAAGCGATGGCGCAATGGAAAATGACTTGGCACGTCGTAGTGTAATGACAGTAGAAGGATTAGGTCAATGGTAACCTGAGCAGGCACGTGGAACCACGTGATTTAAGTGTAAGGCTTTTATTAAGCATCCAAACACCATATTACAGTCTTTAGAGGTCTGCACACGTAGTTGACGGTGTTATAAAGCCATGGCGCAATGGAAAACGACTTGGGCCGATTTAATCTATTGAGAGTGGAAGGATTAGACCAATGGTAACCTGCGCAGGCACGTTGAACCACGTACTTTACCTGTAAGGCTTTTATTGGACATCACAAGGCCATACTACAGCGTTTAGGGGCCTGTGCGCGTAGTTGACGAAGTTGTAAAGAAATGGCACAATGGAAAACGACTTGGGACGCCGTAGTATAATGAGAGTAGTAGGATTAGATCAATGGTAACCTGCCCAGGCACGTGGAATCACGTGCCTGCGCAGGTTACAGTCTTTAGAGGCCTCTACACGCAGTTGACGGTGTTATAAAGCCATGGCGTAATGGAAAACGACTTGGCACGTCGTAGTCTAATGACAGTAGAAAGATTAGATCAATGGTAACCTGAGCAGGCACGTGGAACCACGTGATTTAAGTGTAAGGCTATTATTAAGCATCCAAACACCATATTACAGTCTTTAGAGGTCTGTACACGTAGTTGACGGTGTTATAAAGGCATCACGCAATGGAAAACGACTTGGGACGTCTTAATCTATTGAGAGTGGAAGGATTAGACCAATGGTAACCTGCGCAGGCACGTTGAACCACGTACTTTACCTGCAAGGCTTTTATTGGACATCACAAGGCCATACTACAGCGTTTACAGGCCTGTGCGCGTAGTTGACGAAGTTGTAAAGAAATGGCTCAATGGAAAACGACTTGGGACGCCGTAGTCTAATGAGAGTAGAAGGATTAGATCAATGGTAACTTGCGCAGGCACGTGGAATCACGTGATTTAAGTGTAAGGCTTTTATTAAGCATCAAAACATCATATTACAGTCTCTAGAGGCCTCTACACGTAGTTGACGGTGTTATAAAGCGATGGCGCAATGGAAAATGACTTGGCACGTCGTAGTGTAATGACAGTAGAAGGATTAGGTCAATGGTAACCTGAGCAGGCACGTGGAACCACGTGATTTAAGTGTAAGGCTTTTATTAAGCATCCAAACACCATATTACAGTCTTTAGAGGTCTGCACACGTAGTTGACGGTGTTATAAAGCCATGGCGCAATGGAAAACGACTTGGGCCGATTTAATCTATTGAGAGTGGAAGGATTAGACCAATGGTAACCTGCGCAGGCACGTTGAACCACGTACTTTACCTGTAAGGCTTTTATTGGACATCACAAGGCCATACTACAGCGTTTAGGGGCCTGTGCGCGTAGTTGACGAAGTTGTAAAGAAATGGCACAATGGAAAACGACTTGGGACGCCGTAGTATAATGAAAGTAGTAGGATTAGATCAATGGTAACCTGCCCAGGCACGTGGAATCACGTGCCTGCGCAGGTTACAGTCTTTAGAGGCCTCTACACGCAGTTGACGGTGTTATAAAGCCATGGCGTAATGGAAAACGACTTGGCACGTCGTAGTCTAATGACAGTAGAAAGATTAGATCAATGGTAACCTGAGTAGGCACGTGGAACCACGTGATTTAAGTGTAAGGCTATTATTAAGCATCCAAACACCATATTACAGTCTTTAGAGGTCTGTACACGTAGTTGACGGTGTTATAAAGGCATCACGCAATGGAAAACGACTTGGGACGTCTTAATCTATTGAGAGTGGAAGGATTAGACCAATGGTAACCTGCGCAGGCACGTTGAACCACGTACTTTACCTGTAAGGTTTTTATTGGACATCACAAGGCCATACTACAGCGTTTAGAGGCATGTGCGCGTGGTTGACGAAGTTGTAAAGAAATGGCACAATGGAAAACGACTTGGGACGCCGTAGTCTAATGAGAGTAGAAGGATTAAATCAATGGTAACCTGCTCAAGCTCGTGGAATCACGTGATTTAAGTGTAAGGCTTTTATTAAGCATCAAAACACCACATTACAGTCTTTAGAGGCCTGTACACGTAGTTGACGGTGTTATAAAGCCATGACGCAATGGAAAACGACTTGGGACGTCGCAGTCTATTGAGAGTGGAAGGATTAGACCAATGATAATCTGCGCAGGCACGTGGAATTACGTGATTTACGTGTAAGGCTTTTGTTAGGCGTCACAAGGCCATGTTACAGCTTTTATAGGCCTGTGCACGTAATTGACGGTGTTGTAAAGACATGGGCTAGGGAAAACGTTTTGGGACGTCGTAGTCCATTGAGAGCGCAAGGACTAGAGCAATGGTAGCTTGCGGAGGCATGTGGAACTACGTTATTGACGTGTAAGGCCTTTATTAGGTGTCAAAACACCATTTTACAGTCTTCAGAGGCCTGTACACGTAGTTGACGGTGTTATAAAGCCATGGCGCAATGGAAAACGACTTGGGACGTCGTAATCTATTAAGAGTGGAAGGATTAGACCAATGCTAACCTGCACAGGCACGTGGAACTACGTGATTTATGTGTACGGCCTTTATTAGGCGTTAAAAGGCAATATTACGGCCTTTAGAGGCCTGAACGCGTAGTTGACGGTGTTACAAAGCTATCGCGCAATGGAAAACAACTTGAGACGTCGTAGTCCATTGAGAGTGGAAGGATTAGGCCTATGGTAACCTGTGCAGGCACGACGAACCACGTGATTTACGTATAAGACTTTTATTGGGCATCACAAGGCCATACTACAGCGTTTAGAGACCTGTTCGCGTAGTTGACGAAGTTGTAAAGAAATGGCACAATGGAAAACGACTTGGGACGTCGTAATCTATTGAGAGTGGAAGGATTAGACCAATGCTAACCTGTGCAGGCACGTGGAACCACGTGATTTACTTGTAAGACTTTTATTACGCATCACAAGGTCATATTACAGCGTTTCGAGCCTGTGCGCGTAGTTGACGAAGTTGTAAAGAAGTGGCGCAATGGAAAACGACTTGGTACGCCGTAGTCTAATGAGAGTAGAAGGATTAGATCAATGGTAACCTGCACAGGCACGTGGAATCACGTGACTTAACTGTAAGGCTTTTATTAAGCATCAAAACACCACATTACAGTCTTTAGAGGCGTCTACACGTAGTTGACGGTGTTATAAAGCCATGGCGCGATGGAAAACGACTTGGCACGTCGTAGTCTAATGACAGTAGAATGATTAGATCAATGGCAACCTGAGCAGGCACGTGGAACCACGTGATTTAAGTGTGAGGCTTTTATTAAGCATCCAAACACCATATTAAGGTCATTAGAGGTCTGTACACGTAGTTGACGGTGTTATAAAGCCATGGCGCAATGGAAAACGACTTGGGACGTCGTAATCTAGTGAGAGTAGAAGGATTAGACCAATGGCAACCTGCGCAGGCACGTTGAACCACGTATTTTACGTGTAAGGTACTTATTGGGCATCACAAGGCCATACTACAGCGTTTAGAGACCTGTTCGCGTAATTGACGAAGTTGTAAAGAAACGGCACAATGGAAAACGACTTGGGACGCCGTAGTCTTATGAGAGTAGAAGGATTAGATCAATGGTAACCCGCGCAGGCACGTGGAATCACGTGCCTGCGCAGGTTACAGTCTTTAGAGGCCTCTACACGCAGTTGACGGTGTTATAAAGCCATGGCGCAATGGAAAACGACTTGGCACGTCGTAGTCTAATGACAGTAGAAGGATTAGATCAATGGTAACCTGAGCAGGCACGTGGAATCACGTGACTTAAGTGTAAGGCTTTTATTAAGCATCAAAACACCATATTACAGTCTTTAGAGGCCTCTACACGTAGTTGACGGTGTTATAAAGCCATGGCGCAATGGAAAACGACTTGGCACGTCGTAGTCTAATGACAGTAGAAGGATTAGATCAATGGTAACCTGAGCAGGCACGTGGAACCACGTGATTTAAGTGTAAGGCTTTTATTAAGCATCCAAACACCATATTACAGCCTTTAGAGGTCTGTACACGTAGTTGACGGTGTTATAAAGCCATCACGCAATGGAAAACGCCTTGGGACGTCTTAATCTATTGAGAGTGGAAGGATTAGACCAATGGTAACCTGTGCACGCACGTTGAACCACGTGATTTAAGTGTAAGGCTTTTATTAAGCATCAAAACACCATATTACAGTCTTTAGAGGCCTCTACACGTAGTTGACGGTGTTGTAAAGCGATGGAGCAATGGAAAACGACTTGGCACGTCGTAGTCTAATGACAGTAGAAGAATAAGATCAATGGTAACCTGAGCAGGCACGTGGAACCACGTGATTTAAGTCTAAGGCTTTTATTAAGCATCCAAACACCATAATACAGTCTTTAGAGGCCTCTACACGTAGTTGACCGTGTTATAAAGCCATGGCGCAATGGAAAGCGACTTGGCACGTCGTAGTCTAATGACAGTAGAAGGATTAGATCAATGGTAACCTGAGCAGGCACGTGGAACCACGTGATTTAAGTGTAAGGCTTTTATTAAGCATCCAAACACCATATTACAGTCTTTAGAGGTCTGTACACGTAGTTGACGGTGTTATAAAGCCATGGCGCAATGGAAAACGACTTGGGACGTCTTAATCTGTTGAGAGTGGAAGGATTAGACCAATGGTATCCTGTGCAGGCACGTTGAACCACGTGATTTAAGTGTAAGACTTTTATTAAGCATCAAAACACCGTATTACAGTCTTTAGAGGCCTCTACACGTAGTTGACGGTGTTATAAAGCGATGACGCAATGGAAAACAACTTGGGACGTCGTAGTCTATAGAGAGTGGAGAGATTAGACCAATGGTAACCTGCGCAGGCACGTGAGTCCACGTGATTTACGTGTAAGGCCTTTATTAGGTGTCAAAAGGCCATATGTGCGGGTAGTTGACTGTGTTTTAAAGACTTGGCGCAATGGAAAACGACTTGGGCCGATTTAATCTATTGAGAGTGGAAGGATTAGACCAATGGTAACCTGCGCAGGCACGTTGAACCACGTACTTTACCTGTAAGGCTTTTATTGGACATCACAAGGCCATACTACAGCGTTTAGGGGCCTGTGCGCGTAGTTGACGAAGTTGTAAAGAAATGGCACAATGGAAAACGACTTGGGACGCCGTAGTATAATGAGATTAGAAGGATTAGATCAATGGTAACCTGCGCAGGCACGTGGAATCACGTGCCTGCGCAGGTTACAGTCTTTAGAGGCCTCTACACGCAGTTGACGGTGTTATAAAGCCATGGCGCAATGGAAAACGACTTGGCACGTCGTAGTCTAATGACAGTAGAAGGATTAGATCAATGGTAACCTGAGCAGGCACGTGGAACCACGTGATTTAAGTGTAAGGCTATTATTAAGCATCCAAACACCATATTACAGTCTTTAGAGGCCTGTACACGTAGTTGACGGTGTTATAAAGCTATGACGCAATGGAAAACGACTTGGGACGTCGCAGTCTATTGAGAGTGGAAGGATTAGACCAATGATAATCTGCGCAGGCACGTGGAATTACGTGATTTACGTGTAAGGCTTTTGTTAGGCGTCACAAGGCCATGTTACAGATTTTATAGGCCCGTGCACGTAATTGACGGTGTTGTAAAGACATGGGCTAGGGAAAACGTTTTGGGACGTCGTAGTCCATTGAGAGCGCAAGGACTAGAGCAATGGTAACTTGCGGAGGCATGTGGAACTACGTTATTGACGTGTAAGGCCTTTATTAGGTGTCAAAACACCATTTTACAGTCTTCAGAGGCCTGTACACGTAGTTGACGGTGTTATAAAGCCATGGCGCAATGGAAAACGACTTGGCACGTCGTAGTCTAATGACAGTAGAATGATTAGATCAATGGTAACCTGAGGAGGCACGTGGAACCACGTGATTTAAGTGTGAGGCTTTTATTAAGCATCCAAACACCATGTTACGGTCTTTAGAGGTCTGTACACGTAGTTGACGGTGTTATAAAGCCATGGCGCAATGGAAAACGACTTGGGACGTCGTAATCTATTGAGAGTGGAAGGATTAGACCAATGGTAACCTGCGCAGGCACGTTGAACCACGTACTTTACCTGTAAGGTTTTTATTGGACATTACAAGGCCATACTACAGCGTTAAGAGGACTGTGCGCGTAGTTGACGAAGTTGTAAAGAAATGGCACAATGGAAAACGACTTGGGACGCCGTAGTCTAATGAGAGTAGAAGGATTAGATGAATGGTAATCGGCTCGGGCAGGTGGAACCACCTGATTTATTTGTAAGGCCTTTATTAGGCGTAAAAAGGCCACATTACGGCCTTTAGGGGCCTGAAAGCGTAGTTGACGGTTTTATAAGGCTATCGCGCAATGGAGAACGCTTTGGAACGTCGTAGTCCATTGCCAGTGGAAGGACTAGGCCAATGGTAACCTGCGCAGGCACGTGGGACCACATGATTTACGTGTAAGGCCATTAATAGGCGTAAAAAGGCAATATTACGGCCTTTATTGGCCTAAACGCGTAGTTGACGGTTTTATAAAGCCATCGCGCAATGGAAAACAATTTGGGAAGTCGTAGTCTACCGAGAGTGGAGGGATTAGACCAATGGTAACCTGCGCACGCACGTCGAACCACGTGATTTACGTGTAAGACTTTTCTTACGCATCACAAGGCCATATTACAGCGTTTCGAAACTGTGCGCGTAGTTGACGAAGTTGTAAAGAAGTGGCGCAATGGAAAACGACTTGGTACGCCGTAGTCTAATGAGAGTAGAAGGATTAGATCAATGGTAACCTGCACAGGCACGTGGATTAACGTGATTTAACTGTAAGGCTTTTATTAAGCATCAAAACACCACATTACAGTCTTTAGAGGCGTCTACACGTAGTTGACGGTGTTATAAAGCCATGGCGCAATGGAAAACGACTTGGCACGTCGTAGTCTAATGACAGTAGAATGATTAGATCAATGGTAACCTGAGGAGGCACGTGGAACCACGTGATTTAAGTGTGAGGCTTTTATTAAGCATCCAAACACCATGTTACGGTCTTTAGAGGTCTGTACACGTAGTTGACGGTGTTATAAAGCCATGGCGCAATGGAAAACGACTTGGGACGTCGTAATCTATTGAGAGTGGAAGGATTAGACCAATGGCAACCTGCGCAGGCACGTTGAACCACGTATTTTACGTGTAAGGTATTTATTGGGCATCACAAGGCCATACTACAGCGTTTAGAGACCTGTTCGCGTAGTTGACGAAGTTGTAAAGAAATGGCACAATGGAAAACGACTTGGGACGCCGTAGTCTATTGGGAGTAGAAGGATTAGATCAATGATAACCTGCGCAGGCACGTGGAATCACGTGATTTAAGTGTAAGGCTTTTATTGGACATCACAAGGCCATACTACAGTGTTTAGAGGCCTGTGCGCGTAGTTGACGAAGTTGTAAAGAAATGGCACAATGGAAAACGACTTGGGACGCCGTAGTCTATTGAGAGTAGAAGGATTAGATCAATGATAACCTGCGCAGGCACGTGGAATCACGTGATTTAAGTGTAAGGCTTTTATTAAGCATCAAAACACCATATTACAGTCTTTAGAGGCCTCTACACGTAGTTGACGGTGTTATAAAGCCATGGCGCAATGGAAAACGACTTGGCACGTCGTAGTCTAATAAGAGTAGAAGGATTAGATCAATGGTAACCTGAGCAGGCACGTGGAACCACGTGATTTAAGTGTAAGGCTTTTTTTAAGCATCCAAACACCATATTACAGTCTTTAGAGGTCTGTACACGTGGTTACCGGTGTTATAAAGCCATCACGCAATGGAAAACGACTTGGGACGTCTTAATCTATTGAGAGTGGAAGGATTAGACCAATGGTAACCTGCGCAGGCACGTTGAACCACGTACTTTACCTGTAAGGTTTTTATTGGACATCACAAGGCCAAACTACAGCGTTTAGAGGCCTGTGCGCGTAGTTGACGAAGTTGTAAAGAAATGGCACAATGGAAAACGACTTGGGACGCCGTAGTCTAATGAGAGTAGAAGGATTAGATGAATGGTAATCGGCTCGGGCAGGTGGAACCACCTGATTTTTTTGTAAGGCCTTTATTAGGCGTAAAAAGGCCACATTACGGCCTTTAGGGGCCTTAAAGCGTAGTTGACGGTTTTATAAGGCTATCGCGCAATGGAGAACGCTTTGGAACGTCGTAGTCCATTGCCAGTGAAAGGACTAGGCCAATGGTAACCTGCGCAGGCACGTGGGACCACATGATTTACGTGTAAGGCCATTAATAGGCGTAAAAAGGCAAAATTACGGCCTTTATTGGCCTAAACGCGTACTTGACGGTTTTATAAAGCCATCGCGCAATGGAAAACAATTTGGGAAGTCGTAGTCTACCGAGAGTGGAGGGAGTAGACCAATGGTAACCTGCGCACGCACGTCGAACCACGTGATTTACGTGTAAGACTTTTCTTACGCATCACAAGGCCATATTACAGCGTTTCGAGCCTGTGCGCGTAGTTGACGAAGTTGTAAAGAGGTGGCGCAATGGAAAACGACTTGGTACGCCGTAGTCTAATGAGAGTAGAAGGATTAGATAAATGGTAACCTGCACAGGCACGTGGAATCACGTGATTTAACTGTAAGGCTTTTATTAAGCATCCAAACACCATATTACAGTCTTTAGAGGCCTCTACACGTAGTTGACGGTGTTATAAAGCCATGGCGCAATGGAAAACGACTTGGCACGTAGTAGTCTAATGACAGTAGAAGGATTAAATCAATGGTAACCTGAGCAGGCACGTGGAACCACGTGATTTAAGTGTAAGGCTTTTATTAGGCATCAAAACACCATATTACAGTCTTTAGAGGCCTCTACACGTATTTGACGGTGTTATAAAGCCATGGCGCAATGGAAAAGGACTTGGGACGTTTTAATCTATTGAGAGTGAAAGGATTAAACCAATGGTAACCTGCGCAGGCACGTTGAACTACGTACTTTACCTGCAAGGCTTTTATTGGACATCACAAGGCCATACTACAGCGTTTACAGGCCTGTGCGCGTAGTTGACGAAGTTGTAAAGAAATGGCACAATGGAGAACGACTTGGGACGCGGTAGTCTAATGAGAGTAGAAGGATTAGATCAATGGTAACTTGCGCAGGCACGTGGAATCACGTGATTTAAGTGTAAGGCTTTTATTAAGCATCAAAACACCATATTACAGTCTTTAGAGGCCTCTACACGTAGTTGACAGTGTTATAAAGCCATGGCGCAATGGAAAACGACTTGGCACGTCGTAGTCTAATGACAGTAGCAGGATTAGATCAATGGTAACCTGAGCAGGCACGTGGAACCACGTGATTTAAGTGTAAGGCTTTTATTAAGCATCCAAACACCATATTACAGTCTTTAGAGGCCTGTACACGTAGTTGACGGTGCTATAAAGCCATCACGCAATGGAAAACGATTTGGGACGTCTTAATCTATTGAGAGTGGAAGGATTAGACCAATGGTAACCTGTGCAGGCACGTTGAACCACGTGATTTAAGTGTAAGGCTTTTATTAAGCATCAAAACACCATATTTCAGTCTTTAGAGGCCTCTACACGTAGTTGACGGTGTTATAAAGCCATGGCGCAATGGAAAACGACTTGGCACGTCGTAGTCTAATGACAGTAGAAGGATTAGATCAATGGTAACCTGAGCAGGCACGTGGAACCACGTGATTTAAGTGTAAAGCTTTTATTAAGCATCCAAACACCATATTACAGTCTTTAGAGGTCTATACACGTAGTTGACGGTGCTATAAAGCCATGGCGCAATGGAAAACGACTTGGGACGTTTTAATCTATTAAGAGTGGAAGGATTAAACCAATGGTAACCTGCGCAGGCACGTTGAACCACGTACTTTACCTTTAAGGCTCTTAATGGACATCACAAGGCCATACTACAGCGTTTAGAGGCCTGTGCGCGTAGTTGACGAAGTTGTAAAGAAATGGCACAATGGAGAACGACTTGGGACGCCGTAGTCTAATGAGAGTAGAAGGATTAGATCAATGGTAACCTGCGCAGGCACGTGGAATCACGTGATTTAAGTGTAAGGCTTTTATTAAGCATCAAAACACCACATTACAGTCTTTAGAGGCCTCTACACGTAGTTGACAGTGTTATAAAGCTATGGCGCAATGGAAAACGACTTGGCACGTCGTAGTCTAATGACAGTAGCAGGATTAGATCAATGGTAACCTGAGCAGGCACGTGGAACCACGTGATTTAAGTGTAAGGTTTTTATTAAGCATCAAAACACCATATTACAGTCTTTAGAGGCCTCTACACGTAGTTGACGGTGTTATAAAGCGATGGCGCAATGGAAAACGACTTGGCGCGTCGTAGTCTAATGACAGTAGAAGAATTAGATCAATGGTAACCTGAGCAGGCACGTGGAACCAGGTGATTTAAGTCTAAGGCTTTTATTAAGGATCCAAACACCATATTACAGTCTTTAGAAGTCTTTACACGTAGTTGACGGTGTTATAAAGCCATGGCGCAATGGAAAACGACTTGGGACGTTTTAATCTATTGAGAGTGGAAAGATTAAACCAATGGTAACCTGCGCAGGTACGTTGAACTACGTACTTTACCTGCAAGGCTTTTATTGGACATCACAAGGCCATACTACAGCGTTTACAGGCCTGTGCGCGTAGTTGACGAAGTTGAAAAGAAATGGCACAATGGAAAACGACTTGGGACGCCGTAGTCTAATGAGAGTAGAAGGATTAGATCAATGGTAACTTGCGCAGGCACGTGGAATCACGTGATTTAAGTGTAAGGCTTTTATTAAGCATCAAAACGTCATATTACAGTCTTTAGAGGCCTCTACACGTAGTTGACGGTGTTATAAAGCGATGGCGCAATGGAAAACGACTTGGCACGTCGTAGTCTAATGACAGTAGAAGGATTAGGTCAATGGTAACCTGAGCAGGCACGTGGAACCACGTGATTTAGGTGAAAGGCTTTTATTAAGCATCCAAACACCATATTACAGTCTTTAGAGGCCTCTACACGTAGTTGACGGTGTTATAAAGCGATGGCGCAATGGAAAACGACTTGGCGCGTCGTAGTCTAATGACAGTAGAAGAATTAGATCAATGGTAACCTGAGCAGGCACGTGGAACCAGGTGATTTACGTCTAAGGCTTTTATTAAGGATCCAAACACCATATTACAGTCTTTAGAAGTCTTTACACGTAGTTGACGGTGTTATAAAGCCATGGCGCAATGGAAAACGACTTGGGACGTTTTAATCTATTGAGAGTGGAAGGATTAAATCAATGGTAACCTGCGCAGGTACGTTGAACTACGTACTTTACCTGCAAGGCTTTTATTGGACATCACAAGGCCATACTACAGCGTTTACAGGCCTGTGCGCGTAGTTGACGAAGTTGAAAAGAAATGGCACAATGGAAAACGACTTGGGACGCCGTAGTCTAATGAGAGTAGAAGGATTAGATCAATGGTAACTTGCGCAGGCACGTGGAATCACGTGATTTAAGTGTAAAGCTTTTATTAAGCATCACAACGTCATATTACAGTCTTTAGAGGCCTCTACACGTAGTTGACGGTGTTATAAAGCGATGGCGCAATGGAAAACGACTTGGCACGTCGTAGTCTAATGACAGTAGAAGGATTAGGTCAATGGTAACCTCAGCAGGCACGTGGAACCACGTGATATAAGTGTAAGGCTATTATTAAGCATCCAAACACCATATTACAGTCTTTAGAGGTCTGTACACGTAGTTGACGGTGTTTTAAAGCCATCCCGCAATGGAAAACGACTTGGGACGTCTTAATCTATTGAGAGTGGAAGGATTAGACCAATGGTAACCTGTGCAGGCACGTTGAACCACGTGATTTAAGTGTAAGGCTTTTATTAAGCATCAAAACACCATATTACAGTCTTTAGAGGTCTGTACACGTAGTTGACGGTGTTATAAAGCCATGGCGGAATGGAAAACGACTTGGGCCGATTTAATCTATTGAGAGTGGAAGGATTAGACCAATGGTAACCTGCGCAGGCACGTTGAACCACGTACTTTACCTGTAAGGCTTTTATTAGACATCACAAAGCCATATTACAGCGTTTAGGGGCCTGTGCGCGTAGTTGACGAAGTTGTAAAGAAATGGCACAAGGGAAAACGCCTTGGGACGCCGTAGTTTAATGAGAGTAGAAGGATTAGATCAATGGTAACCTGCGCAGGCACGTGGAATCACGTGATTTAAGTGTAAGGCTTTTATTAAGCATCAAAACACCATATTACAGTCTTTAGAGGCCTCTACACGCAGTTGACGGTGTTATAAAGCCATGGCGCAATGGAAAACGACTTGGCACGTCGTAGTCTAATGACAGTAGAAGGATTAGATCAATGGTGACCTGAGCAGGCACGTGGAACCACGTGATATAAGTGTAAGGCTATTATTAAGCATCCAAACACCATATTACAGTCTTTAGAGGTCTGTACACGTAGTTGACGGTGTTATAAAGCCATCCCGCAATGGAAAACGACTTGGGACGTCTTAATCTATTGAGAGTGGAAGGATTACACCAATGGTAACCTGTGCAGGCACGTTGAACCACGTGATTTAAGTGTAAGGCTTTTATTAAGCATCAAAACACCATATTACAGTCTTTAGAGGCCTCTACACGTAGTTGACGGTGTTATAAAGCGATGGCGCAATGGAAAACGACTTGGCGCGTCGTAGTCTAATGACAGTAGAAGAATTAGATCAATGGTAACCTGAGCAGGCACGTGAAACCAGGTGATTTAAGTCTAAGGCTTTTATTAAGCATCCAAACACCATATTACAGTCTTTAGAGGTCTGTACACGTAGTTGACGGTGTTATAAAGCCATGGCGCAATGGAAAACGACTTGGGACGTTTTAATCTATTGAGAGTGGAAGGATTAAACCAATGGTAACCTGCGCAGGTACGTTGAACTACGTACTTTACCTGCAAGGCTTTTATTGGACATCACAAGGCCATACTACAGCGTTTACAGGCCTGTGCACGTAGTTGACGAAGTTGTAAAGAAATGGCACAATGGAAAACGACTTGGGACGCCGTAGTCTAATGAGAGTAGAAGGATTAGATCAATGGTAACTTGCGCAGGCACGTGGAATCACGTGATTTAAGTGTAAGGCTTTTATTAAGCATCAAAACGTCATATTACAGTCTTTAGAGGCCTCTACACGTAGTTGACGGTGTTATAAAGCGATGGCGCAATGGAAAACGACTTGGCACGTCGTAGTCTAATGACAGTAGAAGGATTAGGTCAATGGTAACCTGAGCAGGCACGTGGAACCACGTGATTTAAGTGTAAGGCTATTATTAAGCATCCAAACACCATATTACAGTCTTTAGAGGTCTGTACACGTAGTTGACGGTGTTATAAAGCCATGGCGCAATGGAAAACGACTTGGGACGTTGTAATCTATTGAGTGTGGAAGGATTAGACCAATGGTAATCTGCGCGGGCACGTGCAACCACGTGATTTACGTACATGGCTTTTATAAGGCATTAAAAGGCCATATTACAGCATTTCGAGCCTGTGCGCGTACTTGACGAAGTTGTAAAGAAATGGCGCAATGGAAAATGGCTTGGGACGCCGTAGTCTAATTAGAGTAGAAGGATTAGATGAATGGTAATCGGCTCGGGCACGTGGAACCACCTGATTTATTTGTAAGGCCTTTATTAGGCGTAAAAAGGCCACATTACGGCCTTTAGGGGCCTGAAAGGGTAGTTGACGGTGTTATAAGGCTATCGCGCAATGGAGAACGCTTCGGGACGTCGTAGTCCATTGCGAGTGGAAAGACTAGATAAATGGTAACCTGCGCAGGCACGTGGAACCACATGATTTACGTGTGAGGCCTTTAATAGGCGTAAAAAGGCCGTATTACGGCCTTTAGAGGCCTAAACGCGTAGTTGACGGTTTTATAAAGCCATTGTGCAATGGAAAACGCCTTGGGACGTCGTACTATCTTGAGAGCGAAAGAACTAAACTAATGGTAACCTGCGCAGGCACGTGGAACCACGCGATTTACGTGTAAGGCCTTTAATAGGCATCAAAAGGCCATATTACAGCGTTTAGAGGCCTGTGCGCGTAGTTAACTGTGTTTTAAAGACATGGCGCAATGGTAAACAATTTGGGAATTCGTAGTCTACCGAGAGTGGAGGGATTAGACCAATGGTAGCCTGCGCAGGCACGTCGAACCATGTATTTTACGTGTAAGGCTTTTATTGGGCATCACAAGGCCATATTACAGTCTTTAGAGGCCTGTACACGTAGTTGACGGTGTTATAAAGCCATGGCGCAATGGAAAACGACTTGGCACGTCGTAGTCTAATGAGAGTAGAAAGATTAGATCAATGGTAACCTGTGCAGGCACGTGGAACCACGTGATTTACGTACAAGGCTTTTATAAAGCATTAAAAGGCCATATTACAGAATTTCGAGCCTGTGCGCGTAGTTGACGAAGTTGTAAAGAAATGGCGCAATGGAAAATGGCTTGGGACGCCGTAGTGTAATGAGGGTAAAAGGATTAGATGAATGGTAATCGGCTCGGGCACGTGGAACCACCTGATTTATTTGTAAGGCCTTTATTAGGCGTAAAAAGGCCACATTACAGCCTTTAGGGGCCTGAAAGCGTAGTTGACGGTGTTATAAGGCTATCGCGCAATGGAAAACAACTTGGGACGTTTTAATCTATTGAGAGTGGAAAGATTAGACCAATTGTAACCTGCGCAGGCACGTTGAACCACGTACTTTACCTGTAAGGCTTTTACTGGACATCACAAGGCCATACTACAGCGTTTAGAGGCCTGTGCGCGTAGTTGACGAAGTTGTAAAGAAATGGCACAATGGAAAACAACTTGGGACGCCGTAGTCTAATGAGAGTAGAAGGATTAGATCAATGGTCAGGCACGTGGAATCACGTGATTTAAGTGTAAGGCTTTTATTAAGCATCAAAACACCATATTACAGTCTTTAGAGGCCTCTACACGTAGTTGACGGTGTTATAAAGCCATGGCGCAATGGAAAACGACTTGGCACGTCGTAGTCTAATGACAGTAGAAGGATTAGATCAATGGTAGCCTGAGCAGGCACGTGGAACCACGTGATTTAAGTGTAAGGCTTTTATTAAGCATCCAAACACCATCGGTGTTATAAAGCCATGGCGCAATGGAAAACGACTTGGCACGTTTTAATCTATTGAGAGTGGAAGGATTAGACCAATGGTAACCTACGCAGGCACGTTGAACCACGTACTTTACCTGTAAGGCTTTTATTGGACATCACAAGGCCATACTACAGCGTTTAGAGGCCTGTGCGCGTAGTTGACGAAGTTGTGAAGAAGTGGCACAATGGAAAACGACTTGGGACGCCGTAGTCTAATGAGAGTAGAAGGATTAGATCAATGGTAACCAGCGCAGGCACGTGGAATCACGTGATTTAAGTGTAAGGCTTTTATTAAGCACCAAAACACTATATTACAGTCTTTAGAGGCCTCTACACGTAGTTGACGGTGTTATAAAGTCATGGCGCAATGGAAAACGACTTGGCACGTCGTAGTCTAATGACAGTGGAAGGATTGGATCAATGGTAACCTGAGCAGGCACGTGGAACCACGTGATTTAAGTGTAAGGCTTTTATTAAGCATCAAAACACCATATTACAGTCTTTAGAGGCCTCTACACGTAGTTGACGGTGTTATAAAGCCATGGCGCAATGGAAAACGACTTGGCACGTCGTAGTCTAATGAGAGTAGAAGGATTAGATCAATTGTAACCTGAGCAGGCACGTGGAACCACGTGATTTACGTGTAAGACTTTTATTAGGTATCACAAGGCTATATTACAGCGTTTAGAGGCCTGTGCGCGTAGTTGACGGTGTTGTAAAGACATGGCGCAAGGGAGAACGACTTGGGACGTCGTAGTCCATTGAGAGTGGAAGGATTAGGCCAATTGTAACCTACGCAGGCACGTGGAAACACGTGATTTACGTACAAGGCTTTTATAAGGCATTAAAAGGCTATATTACAGCGTTTCCAGCCTGTGCGCGTAATTGACTGTGTTTTAAAGACATGGCGCAACGGAAAACGAATTGGGAAAACGACCTGCGTAGACACGTGGACCAACGTGATTTACGTGTAAGGCTTTTATTGGGCATCACAAGGCCATATTACAGTCTTTAGAGGCCTATTGGAGTAGTTGGCAGTATTATTATGCCATGCCGCTATGGAAAACGACTTGGGACGTCATAGTACATTGATAGTGAAAGGATTTGACCAATGGTATCCTGCACAGGCAGGTGGAATTACGTGATTTATGTGTAAGGCCTTTATTAGGCGTTAAAAGGCAATATTACGGCCTTTAGAGGCCTGAACGCGTACTTGACGAAGTTGTAAAGAAATGGCACAATGGAAAACGACTTGGGACGCCGTATTCTAATGAGAGTGGAAGGATTAGACCAATGGTAACCTACGCAGGCACGTTGAACCACGTACTTTACCTGTAAGGCTTTTATTGGACATCACAAGGCCATACTACAGCGTTTAGAGGCCTGTGCTCGTAGTTGACGAAGTTGTAAAGAAGTGGCACAATGGAAAACGACTTGGGACGCCGTAGTCTAATGAGAGTAGAAGGATTAGATCAATGGTAACCAGCGCAGGCACGTGGAATCACGTGATTTAAGTGTAAGGCTTTTATTAAGCATCAAAACACCATATTACAGTCTTTAGAGGCCTCTACACGTAGTTTACGGTGTTATAAAGTCATGGCGCAATGGAAAACGACTTGGCACGTCGTAGTCTAATTACAGTGGAAGGATTAGATCAATGGTAACCTGAGCAGGCACGTGGAACCACGTGATTTAAGTGTAAGGCTTTTATTAAGCATCAAAACACCATATTACAGTCTTTAGAGGCCTCTACACGTAGTTGACGGTGTTAAAAAGCCATGGCGCAATGGAAAACGACTTGGCACGTCGTAGTCTAATGAGAGTAGAAGGATTAGATCAATTGTAACCTGAGCAGGCACGTGGAACCACGTGATTTACGTGTAAGACTTTTATTAGGTATCACAAGGCTATATTACAGCGTTTAGAGGCCTGTGCGCGTAGTTGACGGTGTTGTAAAGACATGGCGCAAGGGAGAACGACTTGGGACGTCGTAGTCCATTGAGAGTGGAAGGATTAGGCCAATTGTAACCTACGCAGGCACGTGGAAACACGTGATTTACGTACAAGGCTTTTATAAGGCATTAAAAGGCTATATTACAGCGTTTCGAGCCTGTGCGCGTAATTGACTGTGTTTTAAAGACATGGCGCAACGGAAAACGAATTGGGAAAACGACCTGCGTAGACACGTGGACCAACGTGATTTACGTGTAAGGCTTTTATTGGGCATCACAAGGCCATATTACAGTCTTTAGAGGCCTATTGGAGTAGTTGGCAGTATTATTATGCCATGCCGCTATGGAAAACGACTTGGGACGTCATAGTACATTGATAGTGAAAGGATTTGACCAATGGTATCCTGCACAGGCAGGTGGAATTACGTGATTTATGTGTAAGGCCTTTATTGGGCGTTAAAAGGCAATATTACGGCCTTTAGAGGCCTGAACGCGTACTTGACGAAGTTGTAAAGAAATGGCACAATGGAAAACGACTTGGGACGCCGTAATCTAATGAGAGTAGAAGGATTAGATCAATGGTAACCAGCGCAGGCACGTGGAATCACGTGATTTAAGTGTAAGGCTTTTATTAAGCATCAAAACACCATATTACAGTCTTTAGAGGCCTCTACACGTAGTTGACGGTGTTATAAAGTCATGGCGCAATGGAAAACGACTTGGCACGTCGTAGTCTAATGACAGTAGAAGGATTAGATCAATGGTAACCTGAGCAGGCACGTGGAACCACGTGATTTAAGTGTAAGGCTTTTATTAAGCATCCAAACACCATCGGTGTTATAAAGCCATGGCGCAATGGAAAACGACTTGGCACGTTTTAATCTATTGAGAGTGGAAGGATTAGACCAATGGTAACCTACGCAGGCACGTTGAACCACGTACTTTACCTGTAAGGCTTTTATTGGACATCACAAGGCCATACTACAGCGTTTAGAGGCCTGTGCGCGTAGTTGACGAAGTTGTAAAGAAATGGCACAATGGAAAACAACTTGGGACGCCGTAGTCTAATGAGAGTAGAAGGATTAGATCAATGGTCAGGCACGTGGAATCACGTGATTTAAGTGTAAGGCTTTTATTAAGCATCAAAACACCATATTACAGTCTTTAGAGGCCTCTACACGTAGTTGACGGTGTTATAAAGCCATGGCGCAATGGAAAACGACTTGGCACGTCGTAGTCTAATGACAGTAGAAGGATTAGATCAATGGTAGCCTGAGCAGGCACGTGGAACCACGTGATTTAAGTGTAAGGCTTTTATTAAGCATCCAAACACCATCGGTGTTATAAAGCCATGGCGCAATGGAAAACGACTTGGCACGTTTTAATCTATTGAGAGTGGAAGGATTAGACCAATGGTAACCTACGCAGGCACGTTGAACCACGTACTTTACCTGTAAGGCTTTTATTGGACATCACAAGGCCATACTACAGCGTTTAGAGGCCTGTGCGCGTAGTTGACGAAGTTGTGAAGAAGTGGCACAATGGAAAACGACTTGGGACGCCGTAGTCTAATGAGAGTAGAAGGATTAGATCAATGGTAACCAGCGCAGGCACGTGGAATCACGTGATTTAAGTGTAAGGCTTTTATTAAGCACCAAAACACTATATTACAGTCTTTAGAGGCCTCTACACGTAGTTGACGGTGTTATAAAGTCATGGCGCAATGGAAAACGACTTGGCACGTCGTACTCTAATGACAGTGGAAGGATTAGATCAATGGTAACCTGAGCAGGCACGTGGAACCACGTGATTTAAGTGTAAGGCTTTTATTAAGCATCAAAACACCATATTACAGTCTTTAGAGGCCTCTACACGTAGTTGACGGTGTTATAAAGCCATGGCGCAATGGAAAACGACTTGGCACGTCGTAGTCTAATGACAGTAGAAGGATTAGATCAATGGTAGCCTGAGCAGGCACGTGGAACCACGTGATTTAAGTGTAAGGCTTTTATTAAGCATCCAAACACCATCGGTGTTATAAAGCCATGGCGCAATGGAAAACGACTTGGCACGTTTTAATCTATTGAGAGTGGAAGGATTAGACCAATGGTAACCTACGCAGGCACGTTGAACCACGTACTTTACCTGTAAGGCTTTTATTGGACATCACAAGGCCATACTACAGCGTTTAGAGGCCTGTGCGCGTAGTTGACGAAGTTGTAAAGAAGTGGCACAATGGAAAACGACTTGGGACGCCGTAGTCTAATGAGAGTAGAAGGATTAGATCAATGGTAACCAGCGCAGGCACGTGGAATCACGTGATTTAAGTGTAAGGCTTTTATTAAGCATCAAAACACCATATTACAGTCTTTAGAGGCCTCTACACGTAGTTGACGGTGTTATAAAGTCATGGCGCAATGGAAAACGACTTGGCACGTCGTAGTCTAATTACAGTGGAAGGATTAGATCAATGGTAACCTGAGCAGGCACGTGGAACCACGTGATTTAAGTGTAAGGCTTTTATTAAGCATCAAAACACCATATTACAGTCTTTAGAGGCCTCTACACGTAGTTGACGGTGTTATAAAGCCATGGCGCAATGGAAAACGACTTGGCACGTCGTAGTCTAATGAGAGTAGAAGGATTAGATCAATTGTAACATGAGCAGGCACGTGGAACCACGTGATTTACGTGTAAGACTTTTATTAGGTATCACAAGGCTATATTACAGCGTTTAGAGGCCTGTGCGCGTAGTTGACGGTGTTGTAAAGACATGGCGCAAGGGAGAACGACTTGGGACGTCGTAGTCCATTGAGAGTGGAAGGATTAGGCCAATTGTAACCTACGCAGGCACGTGGAAACACGTGATTTACGTACAAGGCTTTTATAAGGCATTAAAAGGCTATATTACAGCGTTTCGAGCCTGTGCGCGTAATTGACTGTGTTTTAAAGACATGGCGCAACGGAAAACGAATTGGGAAAACGACCTGCGTAGACACGTGGACCAACGTGATTTACGTGTAAGGCTTTTATTGGGCATCACAAGGCCATATTACAGTCTTTAGAGGCCTATTGGAGTAGTTGGCAGTATTATTATGCCATGCCGCTATGGAAAACGACTTGGGACGTCATAGTACATTGATAGTGAAAGGATTTGACCAATGGTATCCTGCACAGGCAGGTGGAATTACGTGATTTATGTGTAAGGCCTTTATTAGGCGTTAAAAGGCAATATTACGGCCTTTAGAGGCCTGAACGCGTACTTGACGAAGTTGTAAAGAAATGGCACAATGGAAAACGACTTGGGACGCCGTAATCTAATGAGAGTAGAAGGATTAGATCAATGGTAACCAGCGCAGGCACGTGGAATCACGTGATTTAAGTGTAAGGCTTTTATTAAGCATCAAAACACCATATTACAGTCTTTAGAGGCCTCTACACGTAGTTGACGGTGTTATAAAGTCATGGCGCAATGGAAAACGACTTGGCACGTCGTAGTCTAATGAGAGTAGAAGGATTAGATCAATGGTAACCTGAGCAGGCACGTGGAACCACGTGATTTAAGTGTAAGGCTTTTATTAAGCATCCAAACACCATCGGTGTTATAAAGCCATGGCGCAATGGAAAACGACTTGGCACGTTTTAATCTATTGAGAGTGGAAGGATTAGACCAATGGTAACCTACGCAGGCACGTTGAACCACGTACTTTACCTGTAAGGCTTTTATTGGACATCACAAGGCCATACTACAGCGTTTAGAGGCCTGTGCGCGTAGTTGACGAAGTTGTGAAGAAGTGGCACAATGGAAAACCACTTGGGACGCCGTAGTCTAATGAGAGTAGAAGGATTAGATCAATGGTAACCAGCGCAGGCACGTGGAATCACGTGATTTAAGTGTAAGGCTTTTATTAAGCACCAAAACACTATATTACAGTCTTTAGAGGCCTCTACACGTAGTTGACGGTGTTATAAAGTCATGGCGCAATGGAAAACGACTTGGCACGTCGTAGTCTAATGACAGTGGAAGGATTAGATCAATGGTAACCTGAGCAGGCACGTGGAATCACGTGATTTAAGTGTAAGGCTTTTATTAAGCATCAAAACACCATATTACAGTCTTTAGAGGCCTCTACACGTAGTTGACGGTGTTATAAAGCCATGGCGCAATGGAAAACGACTTGGCACGTCTAGTCTAATGACAGTAGAAGGATTAGATCAATGGTAGCCTGAGCAGGCACGTGGAACCACGTGATTTAAGTGTAAGGCTTTTATTAAGCATCCAAACACCATCGGTGTTATAAAGCCATGGCGCAATGGAAAACGACTTGGCACGTTTTAATCTATTGAGAGTGGAAGGATTAGACCAATGGTAACCTACGCAGGCACGTTGAACCACGTACTTTACCTGTAAGGCTTTTATTGGACATCACAAGGCCATACTACAGCGTTTAGAGGCCTGTGCGCGTAGTTGACGAAGTTGTAAAGAAGTGGCACAATGGAAAACGACTTGGGACGCCGTAGTCTAATGAGAGTAGAAGGATTAGATCAATGGTAACCAGCGCAGGCACGTGGAATCACGTGATTTAAGTGTAAGGCTTTTATTAAGCATCAAAACACCATATTACAGTCTTTAGAGGCCTCTACACGTAGTTGACGGTGTTATAAAGTCATGGCGCAATGGAAAACGACTTGGCACGTCGTAGTCTAATTACAGTGGAAGGATTAGATCAATGGTAACCTGAGCAGGCACGTGGAACCACGTGATTTAAGTGTAAGGCTTTTATTAAGCATCAAAACACCATATTACAGTCTTTAGAGGCCTCTACACGTAGTTGACGGTGTTATAAAGCCATGGCGCAATGGAAAACGACTTGGCACGTCGTAGTCTAATGAGAGTAGAAGGATTAGATCAATTGTAACCTGAGCAGGCACGTGGAACCACGTGATTTACGTGTAAGACTTTTATTAGGTATCACAAGGCTATATTACAGCGTTTAGAGGCCTGTGCGCGTAGTTGACGGTGTTGTAAAGACATGGCGCAAGGGAGAACGACTTGGGACGTCGTAGTCCATTGAGAGTGGAAGGATTAGGCCAATTGTAACCTACGCAGGCACGTGGAAACACGTGATTTACGTACAAGGCTTTTATAAGGCATTAAAAGGCTATATTACAGCGTTTCGAGCCTGTGCGCGTAATTGACTGTGTTTTAAAGACATGGCGCAACGGAAAACGAATTGGGAAAACGACCTGCGTAGACACGTGGACCAACGTGATTTACGTGTAAGGCTTTTATTGGGCATCACAAGGCCATATTACAGTCTTTAGAGGCCTATTGGAGTAGTTGGCAGTATTATTATGCCATGCCGCTATGGAAAACGACTTGGGACGTCATAGTACATTGATAGTGAAAGGATTTGACCAATGGTATCCTGCACAGGCAGGTGGAATTACGTGATTTATGTGTAAGGCTTTTATAAAGCATTAAAAGGCCATATTACAGCATTTCAAGTCTGTGCGCGTAGTTGACGAAGTTGTAAAGAAATGGCGCAATGGAAAATGGCTTGGGACGCCGTAGTCTAATGAGATTAAAAGGATTAGATGAATGGTAATCGGTTCGGGCACGTGGAACCACCTGATTTATTTGTAAGGCCTTTATTAGGCGTGAAAAGGCCACATTACGGCCTTTAGGGGTCTGAAAGCGTAGTTGACGGTGTTATAAGGCTATCGCGCAATGGAGAACGCTTTGGGACGTCGTAGTCCATTGCGAGTGGAAGGACTAGACCAATGGTAACCTGCGCAGGCACGTGGAACTACATGATTTACGTGTATGGCCTTTACTAGGCATCAAAAGGTCATAAAACAGCATTTAGGGGCCTGTGCGTGTAGTTGACGGTGTTATAAAGCCATGGCGCAATTGAAAACGACTTGGGACGTTTTAATCTATTGAGAGTGGAAGGATTAGACGAATGGTAACCTGCGCAGGCACGTTGAACCACGTACTTTACCTGTAAGGCTTTTATTGGACATCACAAGGCCATACTACAGCGTTTAGAGGCCTGTGCGCGAAGTTGACGGTGTTGTAAAGACATGGCGCAAGGGAAAACGACTTGGGACGCCGTAGTCTAATGAGAGTAGAAGGATTAGATCAATGGTAACCAGCGCAGGCACTTGGAATCACGTGATTTAAGTGTAAGGCTTTTATTAAGCATCAAAACACCAAATTACAGTCTTTAGAGGCCTGTACACGTAGTTGACGGTGTTGTAAAGACATGGCGCAAGGGAAGACGACTTGGGCGTCGTAGTCCATTGAGAATGGAAGGATTAGGCCAATGGTAACCTGCGCAGGCACGTGAAAGGCTTTTATAAAGCATTAAAAGGCCATATTACAGCATTTCGAGCCTGTGCGCATAGTTGACGAAGTTGTAAAGAAATGGCGCTATGGAAAATGGCTTGGGACGCCGTAGTCTAATGAGAGTAAAAGGATTAGATGAATGGTAATTGGCTCGGGCACGTGGAACCACCTGATTTATTTGTAAGGCTTTTATTAGGCGTAAAAATGCCACATTACGGACTTTAGGGGCCTGAAAGCGTAGTTGACGGTGTTATAAGGCTATCGCGCAATGGAGAACGCTTTGGGACGTCGTAGTCCATTGCCAGTGGAAGGACTAGACCAATGGTAACCTGCGCAGGCACGTGGAACTACATGATTTACGTGTAAGGCCTTTAATAGGCGTAAAAAGGCCATATTACGGCCTTTAGAGGCCTAAACGCGTAGTTGACGGTTATATAAAGCCATCGCGCAATGGAAAACGCTTGGGACGTCGTAGTATCTTGAGAGCGAAAGAACTAGACTAATGGTAACCTGCGCAGGCATGTGGAACCACGCGATTTACGTGTATGGCCTTTACTAGGCATCAAAAGGTCATAAAACAGCATTTAGGGGCCTGTGCGCGTAGTTGACGGTGTTATAAAGCCATGGCGCAATGGAAAACGACTTGGGACGTTTTAATCTATTGAGAGTGGAAGGATTAGACCAATGGTAACCTGCGCAGGCACGTTGAACCACGTACTTTACCTGTAAGGCTTTTATTGGACATCACAAGGCCATACTATAGCGTTTAGAGGCCTGTGCGCGTAGTTGACGGTGTTGTAAAGACATGGCACAAGGGAAAAAGACTTGGGACGTCGTAGTCCATTGAGAGTGGAAGGATTCGGACAATGGTAACCTGCGCAGGCACGTGGAACCACGTGATTTACGTACAAGGCTTTTATAAAGCATTAAAAGGCCATATTACAGCATTTCGAGCCTGTGCGCGTAGTTGACGAAGTTGTAAAGAAATGGCGCAATGGAAAATGGCTTGGGACGCCGTAGTCTAATGAGAGTGGAAGGATTAGATGAATGGTAGTCGGTTCGGGCACGTGGAACCACCTGATTTATTTGTAAGGCCTTTATTAGGCGTAAAAAAGCCATATTACAGCGTTTAGAGGCCTGTGCGCGTAGTTAACTGTGTTTTAAAGACATGGCGCCAATTTTGGAAGTCGTAGTCTACCGAGAGTGGAGGGATTAGACCAATGGTAATCTGCGCAGGCACATTGAACCATGTATTTTACGTGTAAGGCTTTTATTGGGCATCACAAGGCCATATTACAGTCTTTAGAGGCCTGTACACGTAGTTGACGGTGTTATAAAGCCATGGCGCAATGGAAAACGACTTGGCACGTCGTAGTCTAATGAGAGTAGAAGGATTAGATCAATGGTAAACTGAGCAGGCACGTGGAACCACGTGATTTACGTGTAAGACTTTTATTAGGCATCACAAGGCTATATTACAGCGTTTAGAGGCCTGTGCGCGTAGTTGACGGTGTTGTAAAGACATGGCGCAAGGGAGAACGACTTGGGACGTCGTAGTCCATTGAGAGTGGAAGGATTAGGCCAATTGTAACCTACGCAGGCACGTGGAAACACGTGATTTACGTACAAGGCTTTTATAAGGCATTAAAAGGCTATATTACAGCGTTTCGAGCCTGTGCGCGTAATTGACTGTGTTTTAAAGACATGGCGCAAAGGAAAACGAATTGGGAAAACGACCTGCGTAGACACGTGGAACAACGTGATTTACGTGTAAGTCTTTTATTGGGCATCACAAGCCCATATTACAGTTTTTAGAGGCCTGTTAGAGTAGCTGACAGTATTATTATGCCATGCCGCTATGGAAAACGACTTGGGACGTCATAGTCTAATGACAGTAGAAGGATTAGATCAATGGTAACCTGAGCAGGCACGTGGAACCACGTGATTTCAGTGTAAGGCTTTTATTAAGCATCCAAACACCATATTACAGTCTTTAGAGGTGTGTATACGTAGTTGACGGTGTTATAAAGCCATGGCGCAATGGAAAACGACTTGGAACGTTCTAATCTATTGAGAGTGGAAGGATTTGACCAATGGTAACCTGCGCAGGCACGTTGAACCACGTACTTTACCTGTAAGGCTTTTATTGGACATCACAAGGCCATACTACAGCGTCTAGAGACCTGTTCGCGTAGTTGACGAAGTTGTAAAGAAATGGCACAATAGAAAACGACTTGGGACGCCGTAGTCTAATGAGAGTAGAAGGATTAGATCAATGGTAACCTGCGCAGGCACGTGGAATCACGTGATTTAAGTGTAAGGCTTTTATTAAGCATCAAAACACCACATTACAGTCTTTAGAGGCCTGTACACGTAGTTGACGGTGTTGTAAAGACATGGCGCAAGGGAAAACGACTTGGGACGTCGTAGTCCATTGAGAGTGGAAGGATTAGGCCAATGGTAACCTGCACAGGCAGGTGGAATTACGTGATTTATGTGTAAGGCCTTTATTAGGCCTTAAAAGGCAATATTACGGCCTTTAGAGGCCTGAACGCGTAGTTGGCGGTGGTAAAAGGCCATCGCGCAATGGAAAACGACTTGAGACGTCGTAGTCCAATGAGAGTAGAAGGATTAGATCAATGGTAGCCTGAGCAGGCACGTGGAACCACGTGATTTAAGTGTAAGGCTTTTATTAAGCATCCAAACACCATCGGTGTTATAAAGCCATGGCGCAATGGAAAACGACTTGGCACGTTTTAATCTATTGAGAGTGGAAGGATTAGACCAATGGTAACCTACGCAGGCACGTTGAACCACGTACTTTACCTGTAAGGCTTTTATTGGACATCACAAGGCCATACTACAGCGTTTAGAGGCCTGTACATGTAGTTGACTGTGTTATAAAGGCATGACGCAATGGAAAACGACTTTGAAGGTCGTAGTCTATTGAGATTGGAAGGACTAGACCAATGGTAACCTGCGCAGGCACGTGGAACCACGTGATTTACTTGTATGGCTTTTACTAGGCATCAAAATGTCATAATACAGCGTTTAGGGGCCTGTGCGCGTAGTTCACGGTGTTAAAAACCATGACGCCATGGAAAACGACTTGGGACGTTGTAGTCTATTGTGAGTGGAAGGATTAGACCAATGGTAACCTGCGCAGGCACGTGGAATTACGTGATTTATGTGTAAGGCCTTTAGTTGGCGTCAAAAGGCTGTATTACAGCGTTTCCAGCCTGTGTGCGTAGTTGACGAAGTTGTAAGGAAATGGCGCAATGGAAAACGACTTGGGAAGTCTAGTCTATTGAGAGTAGAGAGATCAGACGAATGGTAACCTGCTCAGGCACGTGGAACCACGTGATTTTTCTGTAAGGCAAAGGCCTTACAAAAAAATAAAACTAAAAAAAGGCAATATTACGGCCTTTAGAGGCCTAAACGCGTAGTTGACGGTGTTATAAGGCCATAGCGCATTGGAAAACAACTTGAGACGTCGTAGTCTATTGAGAGTGGATGGATTAGACCAATGCTAAGGGGCGCAGGCACGTTCAACCACGTATTTTACGTGTAAGGCTTTTATTGGGCATCACAAGGCCATATTAAGCGTGTAGAAGCCTGTGAGCGTAGTTCACGGTGTTCTAAAGACATGGCGCAAGAGAAAACGACTTGGGACGTCGTAGTCCATTGAGAGCGGAAGGATTTGAGCAATGGTAACTTGCCGAGGCATGTGGAACTACGTGATTGACGTGTAAGGCCTTTATTAGGTGTCAAAACACCATATTACAGTCTTTAGAGGACTTTACACGTAGTTGACTGTGTTATAAAGGCATGGCGCAATGGAAAACGACTTTGGAGGTCGTGGTCTATTGAGAGTGAAAGGACTAGACCAATGGTAACCTGCGCATGGCACGTGGAACCAGGAGATTTACGTGTAAGGCCCTTACAAGGTGTGAAAAAGCCATATTACGGCCTTTAGAGGCCTGTTAGAGTAGTTGACAGTGTTATTAAGCCATGGCGCAATGGAAAACGACTTGGAAGGTCGTAGTGCATTGATAGTGAAAGGATTTGTCCAATGGTATCCTGCGCAGGCACATGGAATTACTTGATTTACGTGTAAGGCCTTTATTTGGAGTCAAAAGGCTATACTAAAGCGTTTCGAGCCTGTGTGCGTAGTTGACGACGTTGTAAAGAAATGGCGCAATGGAAAACGACTTGGGAAGTCTAGTCTATTGAGAGTAGAAGGATCAGACGAATGGTAACCTGCTCAGGCACGTAGAACCACGTGATTTTATTGTAAGGCCTTTACTAGGCGTAAAAAGTCAATATTACGGCCTTTAGAGGCCTAAATCCGTAGTTGACGGTGTTATAAGGCCATCGCGCAATGGAAAACGACTTGGGAGTCTAGTCTATTGAGAGTGGAAGGATCAGACCAATGGTAACCTGGCCAGGCGCGTGGAATCACTTGATTTAAGTGTAAGGCTTTCATTAAGCAACAAAACACCATATTACAGTCTTTAGAGGCCTAAACGCGTAGTTGACGGTGTTATAAAGCCATGGCGCAATGGAAAACAACTTGGGACGTCGTAATCCATTGAGAGTGGAAAGATTAGACCAATGCTAAGGGGCGCAGGCACGTTCAACCACGTATTTTACGTGTAAGGCTTTTATTGGGCATCACAAGGCCATATTAAGCGTTTAGAAGCCTGTGAGCGTAGTTCACGGTGTTCTAAAGACATGGCGCAACAGAAAACGACTTGGGACGTCGTAGTCCATTGAGAGCGGAAGGATTAGAGCAATGGTAACTTGCCGAGGCATGTGGAACTACGTGATTGACGTGTAAGGCCTTTATTAGGTGTCAAAACACCATATTACAGTCTTTAGTGGACTTTACACGTAGTTGACTGTGTTATAAAGGCATGGCGCAATGGAAAACGGCTTTGGAGGTCGTGGTCTGTTGAGAGTGAAAGGACTAGACCAATGGTAACATGCGCATGGCACGTGGAACCAGGAGATTTACGTGTAAGGCCCTTACAAAGTGTGAAAATGCCATATTACGGCCTTTAGAGGCCTGTTAGAGTAGTTGACAGTGTTATTAAGCCATGGCGCAATGGAAAACGACTTGGAACGTCGTAGTGCATTGATAGTGAAAGGATTTGTCCAATGGTATCCTGCGCAGGCACATTGAATTACTTGATTTATGTGTAAGGCCTTTATTTGGCGTCAAAAGGCTATACTAAAGCGTTTCGAGCCTGTGCACGTAGTTGACGACGTTGTAGAGAAATGGCGCAATGGAAAACGACTTGGGAAGTCTAGTCTATTGAGAGTAGAAGGATCAGACGAATGGTAACCTGCTCAGGCACGTAGAACCACGTGATTTTATTGTAAGGCCTTTACTAGGCGTAAAAAGTCAATATTACGGCCTTTAGAGGCCTAAACCCGTAGTTGACGGTGTTATAAGGCCATCGCGCAATGGAAAACGACTTGGGAGTCTAGTCTATTGAGAGTGGAAGGATCAGACCAATGGTAACCTGGCCAGGCGCGTGGAATCACTTGATTTAAGTGTAAGGCTTTCATTAAGCAACAAAACACCATATTACAGTCTTTAGAGGCCTAAACGCGTAGTTGACGGTGTTATAAAGCCATGGCGCAATGGAAAACAACTTGGGACGTCGTAATCCATTGAGAGTGGAAAGATTAGACCAATGCTAAGGGGCGCAGGCACGTTCAACCACGTATTTTACGTGTAAGGCTTTTATTGGGCATCACAAGGCCATATTAAGCGTTTAGAAGCCTGTGAGCGTAGTTCACGGTGTTCTAAAGACATGGCGCAACAGAAAACGACTTGGGACGTCGTAGTCCATTGAGAGCGGAAGGATTAGAGCAATGGTAACTTGCCGAGGCATGTGGAACTACGTGATTGACGTGTAAGGCCTTTATTAGGTGTCAAAACACCATATTACAGTCTTTAGTGGACTTTACACGTAGTTGACTGTGTTATAAAGGCATGGCGCAATGGAAAACGGCTTTGGAGGTCGTGGTCTGTTGAGAGTGAAAGGACTAGACCAATGGTAACATGCGCATGGCACGTGGAACCAGGAGATTTACGTGTAAGGCCCTTACAAAGTGTGAAAATGCCATATTACGGCCTTTAGAGGCCTGTTAGAGTAGTTGACAGTGTTATTAAGCCATGGCGCAATGGAAAACGACTTGGAACGTCGTAGTGCATTGATAGTGAAAGGATTTGTCCAATGGTATCCTGCGCAGGCACATTGAATTACTTGATTTATGTGTAAGGCCTTTATTTGGCGTCAAAAGGCTATACTAAAGCGTTTCGAGCCTGTGCACGTAGTTGACGACGTTGTAGAGAAATGGCGCAATGGAAAACGACTTGGGAAGTCTAGTCTATTGAGAGTAGAAGGATCAGACGAATGGTAACCTGCTCAGGCACGTAGAACCACGTGATTTTATTGTAAGGCCTTTACTAGGCGTAAAAAGGCAATATTACGGCCTTTAGAGGCCTAAACCCGTAGTTGACGGTGTTATAAGGTCATCGCGCAATGGAAAACGACTTGGGACGTCGTAATCCATTGAGAGTGGAAAGATCAGGCGAATGCTAACCCGCGCAGGCACGTGGAACCACGTGATTTACGTGTAAGACTTTTATTACGCATCACAAGGCTATGTTTCGGCGTTTAGATGCCTGTGCGCGTATTTGACGGTGCTGTAAAGCCATGGCGCAAGGGAAAACCACTTGGGACGTCGTAGTCCATTGAGAGCGAAAGGATTAGATCAATGGTAACCTGCACAGGCACGTGGAACCACGTGATTTACGTGTAAGGCCTTTAATAGGCGTAAAAAGGCCATATTACGGCCTTTAGAGGTCTAAACGCGTAGTTGACGGTTATATAAATCCATCTCGCAATGGAAAACGCCTTGGGACGTCGTAGTAGCTTGAGAGCGAAAGAACTAGACTAATGGTAATCGGCTCGGGCACGTGGAACCACCTGATTTATTTGTAAGGCCTTTATTAGGCGTAAAAAGGCCATATTACAGCGTTTAGAGGTCTGTGCGCGTAGTTAACTGCGTTTTAAAGACATGGCGCAATGGAAAACAATTTGGGAAGTCGTAGTCTACCGAGAGTGGAGGGATTAGACCAATGGTAACCTGCCCAGGCACGTTGAACCATGTATTTTACGTGTAAGGCTTTTATTGGGCATCACAAGGCGATATTACAGTCTTTAGAGGCCTGTTAGAGTAGTTGACAGTATTATTATGCCATGCCGCAATGGAAAACGACTTGGGACGTCGTAGTACATTGATAGTGAAAGGATTTGACCAATGGTATCCTGCACAGGCAGGTGGAATTACGTGATTTATGTGTAAGGCCTTTATTTGGCGTCAAAAGGCTGTACTACAGCGTTTCCAGCCTGTGCGCGTAGTTGACGAAGTTGTAAGGAAATGATTTAATGGAAAACGACTTGGGAAGTCTAGTCTATTGAGAGTAGAGAAATCAGACGAATGGTAACCTGCTCAGGCACGTGGAGCAACGTCATTTTTTGTAAGGCCTTTATTAGGCGTAAAAAGGCAATATTACGGCCTTTAGAGGCCTAAACGCGTAGTTGACGGTGTTATAAGGCCATCGCGCATTGGAAAACAACTTGAGACGTCGTAGTCTATTGAGAGTGGAAGGATTAGACCAATGCTAAGCGACGCAGGCACGTTGAACCACGTATTTTACCTTTAAGGCTTTTATAGGGCATCACAAGGCCATATTAAGCGTTTAGAGGCCTGTGAGCGTAGTTGACGGTGTTCTAAAGACATGGCGCAAGAGAAAACGACTTGGGACGTCGTAGTTCATTGAGAGCGGAAGGAATATATTACAGTCTTTAGAGGACTTTACACGTAGTTTACTGTGTTATAAAGGCATGGCGCAATGGAAGACGACTTTGGAGGTCGTGTTCTATTGAGAGTGAAAGGACTAGACCAATGGTAACCTGCGCATGGCACGTGGAACCAGGAGATTTACGTGTAAGGCCCTTACAAGGTGAGAAAATGCCATATTACGGCATTTAGAGGCCTGTTAGAGTAGTTGACAGTGTTATTAAGCCATGGCGCAATGGAAAACGACTTGAAACGTCGTAGTGCATTGATAGTGAAAGGATTTGTCCAATGGTATCCTGCGCAGGCACATGGAATTACGTGATTTATGTGTAAGGCCTTTATTTGGCGTCAAAAGGCTATACTACAGCGCTTCGAGCCTGTGCGCGTAGTTGACGAAGTTGTAAAGAAATGGCGCAATGGAAAACGACTTGGGAAGTCTAGTCTATTGAGAGTAGAAGGATCAGACGAATGGTAACCTGCTCAGGCACGTAGAACCACGTGATTTTATTGTAAGGCCTTTACTAGGCGTAAAAAGTCAATATTACGGCCTTTAGAGGCCTAAACCCGTAGTTGACGGTGTTATAAGGCCATCGCGCAATGGAAAACGACTTGGGAAGTCTAGTCTATTGAGAGTGGAAGGATCAGACCAATGGTAACCTGGCCAGGCGCGTGGAATCACTTGATTTAAGTGTAAGGCTTTCATTAAGCAACAAAACACCATATTACAGTCTTTAGAGGCCTAAACGCGTAGTTGACGGTGTTATAAAGCCATGGCGCAATGGAAAACAACTTGGGACGTCGTAATCCATTGAGAGTGGAAAGATTAGACCAAAGCTAAGGGGCGCAGGCACGTTCAACCACGTATTTTACGTGTAAGGCTTTTATTGGGCATCACAAGGCCATATTAAGCGTTTAGAAGCCTGTGAGCGTAGTTCACGGTGTTCTAAAGACATGGCGCAACAGAAAACGACTTGGGACGTCGTAGTCCATTGAGAGCGGAAGGATTAGAGCAATGGTAACTTGCCGAGGCATGTGGAACTACGTGATTGACGTGTAAGGCCTTTATTAGGTGTCAAAACACCATATTACAGTCTTTAGTGGACTTTACACGTAGTTGACTGTGTTATAAAGGCATGGCGCAATGGAAAACGGCTTTGGAGGTCGTGGTCTGTTATGAGTGAAAGGACTAGACCAATGGTAACATGCGCATGGCACGTGGAACCAGGAGATTTACGTGTAAGGCCCTTACAAAGTGTGAAAATGCCATATTACGGCCTTTAGAGGCTTGTTAGAGTAGTTGACAGTGTTATTAAGCCATGGCGCAATGGAAAACGACTTGGAACGTCGTAGTGCATTGATAGTGAAAGGATTTGTCCAATGGTATCCTGCGCAGGCACATTGAATTACTTGATTTATGTGTAAGGCCTTTATTAGGCGTAAAAAGGCAATATTACGGCCTTTAGAAGCCTAAACGCGTAGTTGACGGTGTTATAAGGCTATCGCGCATTGGAAAACAACTTGAGACGTCGTAGTCTATTGAGAGTGGAAGGATTAGACCAATGCTAAGCGACGCAGGCACGTTGAACCACGTATTTTACCTTTAAGGCTTTTATTGGGCATCACAAGGCCATATTAAGCGTTTAGAGGCCTGTGAGCGTAGTTGACGGTGTTCTAAAGACATGGCGCAAAAGAAAACGACTTGGGACGTCGTAGTCCATTGAGAGCGGAAGGAATATATTACAGTCTTTAGAGGACTTTACACGTAGTTGACTGTGTTAAAAAGGCATGGCGCAATGGAAAACGACTTTGGAGGTCGTGTTCAATTGAGAGTGAAAGGACTAGACCAATGGTAACCTGCGCAGGCACGTGGAACCACGTATTTTACGTGTATGGCTTTTATTAGGCATCACAAGGCGTTATTACAGCGTTTGGAGGCCTATGCGCGTAGTTGACGAAGTTGTAAAGACATGGCGCAATGGAAAGCGACTTGGGACGTCGAAGTCTAATGAGAGTAGAAGGATTAGCCCAATAGTAACCTGCGCATCGCACGTGGAACCACGCGATATACGTCTAAGGCCCTTATTAGGTGTCAAAAGGCCATAAAACCACAGTTAGAGTCCTGTAAGCGTAGTTGACGGTGTTGTAAAGACATGACGCAATGGAAAACCACTTTGGAGGTCGTAGTCTTTTTAAGTTGGAAGGACTAGACCCATGGTAACCTGCACAGTCACGTGGAACCACGTGATTTATGTGTAAGGCTTTCATTAGGCATCAAAAGGCCATATTACAGCGTTTAGAGGCCTATGCGCGTAGTTGACGGTGTTGTAAAAACATGGCGCAAAGGAAAAAGACTTGGGACTTCGTAGTCTATTGAAAGTAGAAGGATTAGACGAATGGTAATCTCCTCAGGCACGTGGAACTACCTGATTTATTTGTAAAGCCTTTATTAGGCGTAAAAAGGCCATATTACGGCCTTTAGAGGGCTGAAAGCGTAGTTGACGGTGTTATAAGGCCATCGCGCAATGGAAAACGCTTTGGGACGTCGTAGTCCATTGGGAGTGGAAGGACTAGACCAATGGTAACTTGCGCAGGCACGTGGAACCACGTGATTTAAGTGTAAGGCTTATATTAGGCATCAAAACACCATGTTACGATCTTCAGAGGCCTGTAAACGTAGTTGACGGTGTTATAAAGCCATGACGCAATGGAAAAGGACTTGGGACGACGCAGTCTATTGAGAGTGGAAGGATTAGACGAATGGTAATCTGCGCAGGCACGTGGAACTACGTGATTTACGTGTAAGGCTTTTATTAGGCATCACAAGGCCATGTTACAGCTTTTATAGGCCTGTGCGCGTAGTTTACGGTGTTGTAAAGATAGGGCAAGGAAAAACGTTTTGGGACGTCGTAGTCCATTGAGAGCGGAAGGACTGGAGCAATGGTAACGTGGGGAGGCATGTGGAACTACGTGATTGACGTGTAAGGCCTTTATTAGGTGTCAAAACACCATATTACAGTCTTTAGAGGCCTGTACACGTAGTTGACGGTGTTATAAAGCCATGGTGCAATGGAAAACGACTTGGCACGTCGTAGTCTAATGAGAGTAGAAGGATTAGATCAATGGAAATCTGAGCAGGCACGTGGAACCACGTGATTTAAGTGTAAGGCTTTTATTAAGCATCAAAACACCATAATACAGTCTTTAGAGGTCTGTACACGTAGTTGGCGGTGGTTGGTATTTTATGATGCTAGCTATAAAACGTGTCTGGCATCAATAGTCTCATCAAAACTGAAAAAAAAAACATGAAAAGACCTTACAGAAACCTTGCTATGATTAACTTATTAAACCATGCTCTTCTTCAAATGTTTTTTTAAAGATTTATGTTGAATGAAAGAGGAGAATACTAAAAAAAACAGCCATCTTTTTCGTAAACACAATTTCTGTTCTATGCTAGGAGCTTCATTTAGCGGTACGTATCCTTTGTGAATATCTAATACCGTTTCATATTTAGCGATACCTATATATATAAGCTCATATAGATTTTTTGGCATAAGGGTATATATATATATATATATATATATTTATATCGTTATTAGCTGCGGGTTATATATTTACACTTTATGTGCGATTTCTATGAAGTACATGCCTAACTTTTTTAGTTAAATTTTAGCGTACAGCCACGTCATAAGTATGTGACCCGTGTTTTCCGTGTCGTGGACTCACACTTTTACTCACGCAAGGGAATTAATATATAAGATACATATTGTTATTAACATTTGGTGATAATATGGGATAACTAGTTGTTAGCCCGTAGAAAATCCACGGGTTCGCTTGTCGCAGCTAAGCTACCATTTTGCATGAGAGACAGACGTATACGGGCATTATAATATAGATAGCCGGGAAACCAGGCGTCGATACGCCCGGGTAAGTGACAAGTCAAGGTGTGACCCGTCGTTGAACACTATGTGGGGCGCTTAATAAGAGCCGTAAACTGTCCCACACGGTCAGGTGGAGCGCTTTAGTACAGGTATGCAGTATGTCGTTAATCGAGTAAAGCGCACACAACACTATAGTGTTTCGGTTGTAGTGTATTTTTGAAAATATAACTCTACTGCAACTTTAGCCAAAATAAAAACACAATTTACAACTTTTTGTTGCCCCGTCATAGGAAAAACAATTGGTCAATTTTATTTTATTTTGCGAAATAAGTTTCCGTAAAGGTTAACAAATTAATTGTGACACTGGACTGAGCGCTTAGTACAGGTAAACCACGGCACATGCGTTTAGGCTTAAGACCCTATTCAAAAAAACTATTGCAGCTTTGGCTTACAAAACACAGGATACACTCTGGTGAAACACCGAGTTAAGGCACAAGTAGCTGTTACCCAGCATTAAACACCAGATTGAGTGATTAATAAGAACCGTCAACAGTGCCACACATTCAGGTAAAGCGCTTTAGTACAGCCATATAGTGTGTAGAAAATCAAGTGAAGTGCACACAACTTTATGGTGTTTCCTGTGTAATATACTATTCAAAAAATAACTTTCGACAACCTAGATTACAATTCATTGTTACCCCGTCATAGCGAAAGCAGCTGGCCAATTTATTTTTCAGGGAATGTTTCCAGGGAAAAGTTCAAAAAAATGTTAAGCTGAGCGCTTAGTATAGGTAAACAATGTGTACTTTTTTCTGTAAAATACGTTATCACAACTTCGGTTAAACAGAAACACAGGAAACACCCCGTTGTTAACACCGGACTAAGCGCTTAGTACAGGTAGACTGTGTCGCACATGAGTATAGGCGTAACACCATTTTAAAAAAAACTTTATCGCGACTTCCGTTTAAAAAAATCAGGAAACCGTCTGTCGTTATCAAGTTCAGTTAAAAAAATATATACTCAGCAATTTTATTTTTCAGCATAAGCTTTCATAGCAGTAATAAAATTGGTAGCTGCCTAACTGCATTTAGCATAGGAATTAAGAATCGTGTTGCAGCCAAACTGCATTTATAGCTACTTTCACTTTTTAGCCAGAGGTAGCTAAAAGGAGCTAGCTAGGTAGACCCAACTTTAACATAAAGATAAATAACAATATAACAAACTGAAAAAAAACTTTAAAAGAATAGGAATAAAAATAACAATAGCTATAGCTAGCTGGCGGCCTCAAAATCTACGTTTTTAGCTAGCTAGCTAAACACTCAAAATTGTTTTGTTAAAGATTTATACATGGCTAGAAAACGTCATGTTATACTCACCTTAACATGTGAAAACACACAGAAACTAAATAATCCTATAGGATACAAAGTACTCAGAAGAAAAAAGGATCAAAAGGAGACATACAAATTTCAAACCATCACTTCCAAACCAAAATGACCTTTGTAGGGGTAGCATGTTTCCTCCGTTGGCATGTTGAGGCCGCGAAAAATAGTCTATATTTTGCAAAAGTGACATCGATAAGGCCCGTGGAAAAATCCACTTAGGCAAAAGGCCAATGAAAAATAGGTTGCTTTAGATGTGTTGCTGACGTCAGTAGTGCATATACAAAAAAAAATGTTCTAAAATCTTACATCAAATGTCAAATTGCATTAAATCCTCCACACAAATCTTACACAAAGTAAAAAAGAACAGTTTGCAAGGTGTAAAATATAGTTGATAAAAAGTTACAACAACGACACTCACAACATCGACACTCACAACACCAATACTCACAAAACCGACAGTAAGAACACCGACAGTTAGATAATAATAATCTCAGAAATAACGCATCTCAAATATGTACATCTTAAGTGATTACGTTGAAAACCCTCAGTATTTTATTCTGAAATGTCAAAAAGGAGGCCTGCAAGAGTTAGCGCAAATCAACAAATATATAAGTCATTTTACACATTTTAAATATTGTCTTTCCCTTAAAAGATTATACAAAAATATGAAAAAGCCATAGTTTCGAAAACATCAAATTTAAATCTAGAAAAATCAGTCATTACGGTTGGATACCATCCTCTCCCACAAAAATTTACACAAAATGTAAAAATCAACCAGTTAAGAACACAAAAATTTTCCTTTTTAGTTCCGTACTGCCCCTTACCAACAATTTTAAACCTAAATGTCAAAAAATCAATGAGCAAAGAATAAACTTGAATCAACAAAGATCATTATTTTGGAAACATTGTATATGGTTCGTAAACAAAAGTTTACACAAAATGTAAAACAGATCGGTTTTTGAGAAACACATCTAAATCAACAAAAATAAGTTCATTCAGCATGTCGTATATTGCCATTACCCATTAATCTTCTACAAAAAGGTTATAAAACACATCAAAATTTAAAAAAATCAGTGTTCAGTGCATACAGTCCTCGCGTTTAGATTACAAAATATAAAAAACAAAAACAGTTTCAGTCAGAACATTAAGTATATAATTTTTTATTATCAGCAAACATTTATCCCTACAAAATTTTGTAAAATTCTCAAGAAAAACAAAAACGTGAAACCATGGAATTTTCTTCCAGCAAAAATTACATCACATACAGTTAGTTCTCCCAAACAATAATTTATAATACGAAATATAAAGACAAAGTTGTTTATATAGTCTGAAGATGTACTTAGTGTACAAAAAGCTTAACAAATAAATACTTTTTAACTTTCAAACTCGTTTTATTTTTTCTTAATTAGTAAAATATGGCTGTTATTTTTACCGATAAAGACATCAGCTTTACAACAGCTTACAGTGAAGTCTGATTCTACAAAGATTTGTTCTTTCAGTATATATATTGCATGTGGTCTATTTCCACAAAAGTTTACACAAAATTTCAAAAAAACAGCATTTTGCAACACGAACAACATAAACTGACAACCATACCATCCTCTCAAAAATGTTTTTAACCCAAAGTCATAAACCCACGTATATATAAATTTCCAATCAAATGTCAAAAACCCTTGTAAAAAAACCTGGCATTTTACATGTAGGCTGACAAAAGTTTAACAGGATGAGGAAACAAAACAATAAAAAATAACTTAATACACACACTTTAAATTCTATAAAATTTGTTCCACTTGTCATATTGTGGTCCCCTTGTAAAGTTTACAGGAAATGTAAAAAAAATTATTCTCTGTGGGCATAAAAATGTGTCACAGTATCCTAAAAGTTCAAGAAAGATTTTGTAGCTATAGCTTGTTGTTACATCATAATTCGTGTTCAAAAAAGAAGAGAAGTTTGAGTACTAAGGTAGCTATAAATACATAAAAAAAGAGGAATAACGACAAAACTCATAGATTAAAGCTAGCTATGGGATGGAGCCTTGAAGCTAACATTAGCTAGCCAGCTAACAAAACAGTACCTAAGACACCCAGTTAAATATACTTAAGCTGGGGAGACTTAGCTAAGTCTATAGCTAGCTGTTTATGCTTAGTAAAACATATATAAAGGAAAACAATAGCAATGTAAAAATTATGACATTTGCAGTTAGTTCAACAAACCAAAACTTTCTATTTCGCTGGCACATTTGTTTGGTAGCCAGCTAACAGCTTTATGCAGCATTTTAAATTTTAGGACAAATACATTAGTTACGCACCGGGGGATACATTAATTATGCAAAAAACAGTAAATGCTAGCTTTTTTATAAAAAACGCGGTAAAACATAAAACTTAAAGAATTTGAAGCTTTTAAGTGACTTTTTCCTGGCAAATGCGAGTCTGCCTGACACGTAACTCTAGCGACATAAAAACATAACGTCTAAAAATATCAAACTTCTTACTATATGTGAATCCAAATCGACTTTAAACCCAAGCTTTTATTTTCTACTTCTAACTTTTCTTTACTACTTCTAGCTGCACTCTTCACTTTCGAAGTAACTTCTCGTGGCTTCTAACTTTACTTTTGTACTTCTACTTCTCCACTTTTACTTTTCTTGCTTTTAATATCTGCACTTTTTTGTGACTAAGGGATCGTCGAAAATAAGACATTTTTTAACCGCTTCTTCAGTTCGCCTTTTGTGTCGAGAACTTTGTCGAGAAATTTTTATGTTTGTTTGTTTTTACGCTAACGGAACTTTTTATTCGAATGCCGTCCCGTTCGAAAGTACGTATTTGAACGAATCATACTGCTTATTTTCTATCACGTGATTTCTAACGGTTGCGAGACAAATGTAAACAAAACAAAAAAACTCGAAAAACTCGCGCATTCGGGTGGTAAAAAATATCGTGTTTGCAAAATTGACAGACAGACACACGGAACTGGCTTATTATTATAAGAGATAGCATGTACCATTGGGCCGTTATAATGCTTTCTTATTATTCTTGGTGTTAAATTATTATATAGATAGCATGTACCATTGGGCCGTTCTAATGCTTTCTTATTATTCTTGGTGTTAAATGAGCTAGCTTTGAATATGATATAAGTAGCTATAGCAAACTAGATGGTTGGCTGATTTGTTCCAAACAAACGTGAAATTTCAAGCTGTTTACCAAAATTGATGATGTTGCTGGTATATATCTTAGGTCCAGTTATTGAGTGTACTTCATTTTTTAAACAACATCTGTGAAAATAACATTAGCCATGCTTACTGACTGTGGTTTTAAAATAGTAGTTGAGTTGACCTTGCCTTAAATTTTTAAATTTTTTTTTCAAGGGAGGGTAGTTTTGGAAGTATTTATAACTCACATTTTACACATTTGTGATTTTAGAATTAGGATACTAATTTGACTTGGTGGGAAAAGTTGGACTTTGAAACTTTCTTGGAATGTTCTTGCTTATTTGTATTAAATTAAAAGCCTCTATCATAGATTGAATTTGGCTAAAAAAATTATCTAAAATTTCAAACTATAAGGTTGACTAAAAGGATGATATCCTAATTTTTAAATTTTGTATTCAGAGAGTTACCATCTCAGTATTTGTCCAGTGATCTGTCAGAAACAAATATTTCCTTGAATGGATCACTTCAAAAAATTGAAAAATTTTGTCCGTCGAACTTTAATAATTGAAAACAATTAACTTTAACTTTAAGTGAAAACAATGTGAACTTTTTTTGTGATGTCAAAAACAAAATTTTTGGTTTTGTATTTTCACTTTAGAAATATTTCATTGAGATTTTTTTCTGCAAATAAACGATTGGAATAATTCTGCAAGATTAATTTTCAAGATTTCAAAAAAGCAAGAAAACAAAATACATAAGGACCTGGTTTTTAAGAACATTGAGACTGAGATTTTGATAAATATTAGGCACGTTTACAGCAGAAATCCAGAAATTTTTATATATTATTTTTTTAAACTTTTTTCCCCTAAAAACCTGAAAAAATGAGGTGCCATTTTTATCAATTCATATTACTTAGAAACTGTAAGTATTAAGGTTAACCATCACAATGCTTGATACAAATGTACGATTATTGAAAGTCAGTAAGAGACGGAGTGGTGACAGAGGAAGTGTGACAATTACATGATCACAACAGCCAATACCGAAAATATTAATTTTAAATATCAGTTTACGCAATAAATGATTCATTGGTAACTCATGCAGCTAAGCTATAGCTCCAACCCTGGAAAAAATACTTGTGAAAATGCTATAAGAAAATCCAGCCTTCGAAATCTCTTTACTGTGCCATCCCCTTTCCCCTGAAGTCAATGTTATTTTTCTTTAGGTTTCTGGAATACTTCTGTTAGCATCTGTCAAGCATATTCAATATTGATTTTTGGGGAATGGGGAGCTCAAAATGATATTTACAATATGTTTTTCCAGGGTTTTAGCTTAGCTGCTGGCTACTTTTTGGCTTAGCTATACTAGCAACCTAATTTTAATTTTTTTAACTGATCAGAAGTAATAAGAAGTGCCACTGAGCGTTAGTAAACTGTATATTGAGTTTTAGTTCTAAATTCACTTGGAAACAGTAAATAAAAATGTATTCACATCATTCCAAAAACGGGGCTAGATTTAACGTGTCTAGGAGGTTTTAGAGGTTTAGCTAGCTACTTAATATATACCAAAAGATACACCCTTAAAATCTGCAATATTTTAATTTTGTTTTTGTAACAGTACCACTACCAAAACCCTCTTTATAACTGTGTTAAATACGATTATGTGAAACTGCCAGTTGATACATTTTGTTGATACATTCTTCAAACTTGCATGTAAACAACCAGCATCCCGAAATTTGCTCATAACTAATCTCGTTTTCATGTTATTCTGCATTTTGAGTATGTATATTTTGTGGAGCCAAATGGATATGGAAATAGGTCTATTGATATCATGTTAAGTTTTAAAAGGTGACAGCGCACTCACATGTCAATAAGTTCTCTTTTTGGTCAAACGCAGCAAATTGCCATGCCTAAACTGTCTGAACTTGTCCTGCGTGATTATACCTTAAGTTCTGTCTCCGTTCTTTTGAAAGTAAAAACAGGATTTCATGTTATTCCATCATAAAGCAAAGTTCAAGTTTTTAGTTTGTTTCGTCTATAAGCAAAACGTCAGCCTACTCTAAGCCTGTTGCGTTTTACGCATAAGCATATTCCAGTCTATTTAGAATTTCACGCGCCCAGAAAAAAGTGTTCTGGGAAAGAGATTGCGAGTTTTATTGTCAGTTTATATCGGGAAATTTGTACTAAATAAGCAATGATCAAAAATTAAAACAAATCCAAAAAAAAAAAAATGAAATAAACGAAGTTTTTATTTTTATTTCTATCATGTTGAATGCGTTTAAATTTGCAACAGCTTGATTCATGATTTCACATAAAATTTTCATTAAGGGTAAACGCAGTATGGTGCGTTCGCCAAAAACCAAAATAAGCTGTTCAATGATATGAAAACAAACAGGCAACATGCTTCACAGAATTGCCTACTTGTTGCTTGTTCACTATCTGCATCGAGAGTTCAAATTATTGTTTTGTTTGATTGGTGTTCATTCGAGGTTGATCATTTCTTGAAACAGATCTGTCCGTTCGAACATTTTTTGCGGTAGCTTTAGACGTTGACGACATTGTTTGGGGTCTTCGCATTGATAAAAGCAGTTCTAACAGGGGGGACTCTGGAATGATGCGCGAACATTAAATAAATAATAATCTTGTTCTTTTGGAGGAAATGAATTGTGTTGAAGTCCGCAAATAAGTTTCTCAATGTTAAATGGATTTAAACTTGACAGGTGGCACATCAACGTGACGAATAACACATGTAACCATAATTAAAAAGAGTAAAAGTAAACTAAAAATGGATCCGACACCAAAAAGGACTGAGAACAGCAGAAACAAACCTGAGTAAACCATAAAATAATATGAACCAGCAAAACGAAGAGAAACGCGTGGTTTTACGGGAGTGTGACTTTGTTTCGGTAAACTTATCGACATATTTGTGTAATGATTAATCTGTGTTACTTTCGAAAACTTGCGTAACGTACGTCCAAGTGTATCTTGACGATTAAATAAGCGCTCCAACGATTTGGCAAACTACAAAATAATGAGAAATAAAAAAAATAACAGCGTTAATACACAGCCACAACAAAAATTTTTGCTGCATGCTGGTAAAATAAGAATCACGTTAACAACGTCTTTTTCTACGAAAAGTTCTAGCAAATTTTTATTAACATCATACATCTACGCTAACAGGATCTACCTCAAAAAATAACATCAACAACACCACTGTAATTAGTAAGTAAGCAAAAAAATGTAGATTTGACCAATTACTCTAAACCGTTAAAGAAAAACGATATACGAAAAGAAAGAAGTGAAGTCAAGCAATACGTTAGAATAAGTTCTCACCTTTTCGTTAATCTTTATAGCTGCTTGAAACAGATACCGTACAGCTGTTTCAGACTCGTAACTACGAAGTGGTTGCAACTCTGGATCACCACTATATAACAGATCGAACTTCTGCAAACCTTGCAAAATCTAGCGAATAATAGAAAATAATACGTGATAAAAAAATGAAAAAAACGAATAAACTATATTGGCAATGTTTCTGCAATAATTCAATTTAAGCTGATTTGATAACGATCCGCAAATTTCAAGTCTGTTGTCGTCGCACTGCTTCTTAGCATGTTTTTCGCTCGCAATTCAAACTGAACCTTAGAACCTTTCCACGAAGCGAATTGTAAATGGCAAATTCGGCGGCGAATTAGCTGAAAAATATCTTTTCCATTTTCACGAGAAACAAAAAACATGTGGCGAATTTAAATTTCTAAATGTAATGACTCTTTTGGGTATTATAAACAAGGCAGTTATTTTGAATTCATTCTAAGAATAAATACTGCAAATGCTCTGTGAATGGTTAAAAGTGTACAGCGAAATATTTCACTGTTAAAAAAAAGTAGAAACTGTTTCTACTTTGCGCTAGTCTAATTATTTTAAAGCAAAATCAAAACAAATAAAACTATGCATACTCCGATACATTTCGCCGTCTAATTCGCCGTCTAATTCGCTTCATAAAATCCCCCTTTACACATGCATATATTGTGTGGGCTAATCAGTCTCTGTTTTTAAGTAATGCTTTATTTGCTGTCTTATTGAACCATTGAATTTTCTTAAAAATGGTAACAGACGCTAAGTCAAACACAGTCCCGTGAAAATTACAATGCGCACACTTTACTTTAAAAGAAAATCAATGCATATTACTAAAAACAACTTAGTAGCTGTTACGAAGGAATCGATAATTTGGTTACAATTTTTAGATTTTTCGGGAAATTTTACAGACGTTTGCCCGCCCTGCAAATGATTTTCGCAAGATTTGCATATTCATAAAACCTATAGAGAAAAAAAGGAGCAAAATATTATTTCATTTACCTGTATTCTTCCTTTATCAGTGAGTTGTACACCACTACTTGTGACAGCATATTCTGCCCCAAGGCTCGATGTATTATCTTTGCTCCACTCACATTTTTTCCTTTCGTCAAAAGGATAAGTAGAAGAAACATCTGTTGGCCCCCGAAGCTAAAACAGGAAGCAATTCAAGCCAACAACATTAAAATCGAAAAATTGCGTCTCTATAAAAAGTAACTTAAAATTCCATGAAAAGAAAAAATGTAAGCGAAGTTTTATGTTGTAGAAGAATTGTCGACATTAGCGAAAAAACCAAAAGTTACATATTTAAGTTTAAGGGAATTTCAAAAGCATCAATGCAAGGGTAAAGTAACAGAGTGGAAAAATAAATTTTGAGAATAGAATGCAGTGCAATTTAAATGGGTGTCCACAATCATTGGCATTACTTCAATAGTATTTACGTATTTGCGAAGTATGTTATGGTTTACAGTTTTTTCCTAATAGGACACTATAGGTATGTGGTTGAGAACACAAAAAAATACTAGAAATAAATTTTAAGGGATAATGTTGTTTCAAGATTGGTCGCAATGGTCTGCATTTAAATGTAACTAACGAAAGAAATGTCACCTGGAAAATAAAACTTAACAACTCTCCGGATTGTTCCAAATATCTGAGAAGTTCTTGTTGTTGGTTTATATGGAAAGATTGAATATTATCTGTTTCCGAAAGTAGATTCTTAATCTTCTCAAATATGGTTGGGTACTGTGCGTTGTTATTTTTTAGGCTTGAAAGTTTATTTCTTAGATCGTCAACAGTTCTTGCAATCAGCTCGAATAGTTGTTGTGCCTAAAAAGCAACATTGAAAGTTTTTAATAATTTTTGCTAAATTTTTTTTTAAATAGCCGTTAAATTGATCAACAATGAATAGGGGCTAACACGTTATTATTTCGAGTGCAAGGTTTCTATATTAATACCCTTCGTCTGTGAATTATTTTACATTTGCGCTACGGGCAAACGAAATGTGGTAATTAGAACAGGCAAATTTGTAGAATTAACCACGGGCAACCATTGACTAGTCTCTATTATAATAGGTAGTTTGGCTGTGTGTATAAAATGGTTGCGCGGCAGCTTTATTTTGGAACCTCCGCAAAGTAAGTAAAGTCTGTAGACGTGCAAACCTGTGGATTTTTTTTACGGAACAAAGACTAATCTCTATATTAATAATAACCGTTCTACTTTGTCGTCAAAAACCGGGTTGTGCTAACCACGCACTAAATGTTCAAGCTACATATAACAAATGAGACATATTTTCAACGACTCTGTTTTGACCACTCGCAAGCAGTTGCGCAATCACAATGCTTCATTTTTAAGAATAGTCAATCCAAATTCTTTACGGCGTCGACATGTGGATGAAGGAACATACAACAATTAGAGCAACGATAATAATGGTCATACAGTTGACTCCCTTTAATTTGAATCTCTATAATTCTCTATAATTCGAACTTTCTACAATTCAAATTTCTCTAATTGGAAACTTTCTCTAATTCGAACAGTTTTTCAGTCCCTTCAGCACGATTCTCTCCATAATTCGAATTTATTTATAAATTTATAAATAAATTTATAAATATTCAACAGTATTCAGCAGTTTTTCAAATAGAGTTTCTTTTTTGTGTAAACTATGAAAATAAAGATTGAACGAAACCATTATGTTTTCTTGATTTTGAAATTAACGTAATTTCTCTCTGTATTCGAATTTTCACTCTCTGAAGCTACAAGTTGGAATTGCAGAGACTTTTTATAATTCGAATCTCTCTATAATTCGAACAAAATTTTTTTCTCGTGGGAATTCGAATTAGGGAGAGTCAACTGTATTTAGTTTGGTGATGTTGACGTTTGGAGATCTCTTATTAACCGTTTCCCCTTCTAAATACTTTCTATTTATAAATTCGTCACGTTCTTTATGTAAAAATATTAAACGAACTACTTTAAAGATTTTGGCTATAAACAAAACATTGTTAAACCAACTTAGTAAGGACTTTTTGAGCCTTGAATTATGAGGGAAGGGGCACAAAGTGTTCATAACTTATCACAAAGGCATAGAGACCAAGAGACGCGTCGTGCCAATGATGCACTAAATTTTATATCTGCACGAAAAATCAAATGCGATATATTTTTACATGTAGCAACCAATCATAACGTCCGATTTTTTCGATAAATTAATCCGAGATTTGTGTGGCCACGACATGCCGACGAAGGAACGTGTAAAGCAGAACCGTACAGGCCCTTTTGATTTTGAAAATGGTGTGTTCAGTGCTACGTTTGTAGGTTTCTGTTTGACCTTTTTATCTTCTAAAAGCTTCTTATTTTTGTAATATTTGTCCTGTATGTTGTCACATGTTAAGGTAAATATATTGTCACGATTTTTAGCCACATACAAATCTTAAATCACCAATTATAAAATTTTAAGATTTTGAGGGCGCATCCTAAAGCCAGCTAGCTATTGCTTTTATGGTTTTTAGTCAGTTTGGTATAAGAGTTTTTTATTCTAGTCAACATTATTTATTTTCATCCTAGGGTTGTTGCAGCTAGCTCTTTATCAGCTACCTCTGGATAAAAGTGAAAGTAGCCAAATGCAGTTTGGCTACAACAAAATTCTTGATTAACAATTCTTATGCTAAATGCAGGCAGTTAGGTAGCTACACCTTCTATTACTGTCTTGAAAACTTATTCTACAAAATATAATTGCTGAGTGATCGTACTAAGCGCTCAACCCAGTGTTTAAGACATGCTGTTTCCCGTGTTTATTTAAACCAAGGGGCGACAAAGTTTTTTGTGGAAAAGTGTATTACGCCTATACAGATGTGTGTGTGTTGCTAAGCGCCCAGCCCGACGTTAAGGACGGGCTGAGCGATAAAGTTGCGATAAAGTTTTTTTGAAAAGGGTATCACGCTCATACGCATATTAAACATGGTTTACATGTACTGAGTGCTCAGCCCGGTATCATGATTAACTTTTAAACTTTCATAAAACTTATTCCCCCAAATAAAATAAAATTAACAGATTGTTTTTGTTACGACAAGGTAACAACGGGTTGTAAAGTGTGTTTTTATTTCTGCTAAAGTTTTTGCGGATTAGCCCGGCTTTTCGACGTCCCCGGCTAGTAGTATGAGAATAACGTAGCATAACAATTTTAATGCCAATGTCAGCGTTTTTTGTGTGACGACATCAATAATTTTACAATCATGGACAAAAAGATTACCTAACAAAATCACGTTTGTAATCGTTCTAGACAATATTTTGCTATTCATTTTGTTGTTCTGTTAGCAGTATAAATGGTTTAAAGACTGCGGATTCTTGCACATAAAATGGATAAGTATTTCAAAATGCGACATATTTTATATATCGTAACAGAACCGTGAAAATCGCAGGGATCTTATTTGTATGGTGGTTATGAGCAATGTTTAATAACTCGTGACATCATCAACAGATTAGGAGAAATTCTTCTTGAATACGTCAATTTGGGTTGTGGCTAGCTACGGCTTCCTAAATACTGAAAGTAGCCAAGTACAGTTGGCCGTAACAAACATTATTTCTTATTTATATTAAATGCAGCTAGGTAGCTACACCTTTCGCTGCCATATAACATGGGCAAAGTTTACTGATTCAATAAAAGGTAGTTTGTGCAAAAAACCTCTCCTGATACTTGGTTAATTTCTGATACTTTGGCTGTAAGTGTTCACCCGGATAGCAACATGGCTTACATGTACTAAGTGGTCATCCCTGTGCCACTCACAATTAATTTTTGAACTTTCACGGCGACTTGTACCGCAAAACAGAAAATGACATTACGCCTGGAAGGGTCACTCCATACGTGCGACATGGTTTATCTGTACTAGGCATTGAAACCGGTCAGTCTCAATTAACTCTTGAACTTACTTGAAGATACATATAAAAATATTGAGGTAAATTTTTCATGCAAATAATTGTCCCACAATTTATTATATTAATCTCAGAATTTATTTCGATCCAAAAATAAAATAATTTAATTTTAAAATATACAGTGTTCACATCAAATCTTCACCCTAAAGTTTACTAAAATAACTTTTACGGATAGAATTTAGAAAATGTTAAAGCGCAATTATAATTTAACTAGTCGATAAGGCCCGTGGAAAAATCCACTTAGGCAAAAGGTCAATGAAAAAATAGGTTGCTTTATATAGATGTTTTGCTGACGTCAGCAGTGCATATACAAAAAAAAAATGTTCTTAAAATCTTACACCAAATCTCAAATGTCAAATCGCATTAAATCCTCCACACAAATCTTACACAAAATAAAAAAAAACAGCTTGCAAGGTGCAAAATCTAGTTGGTAAAAAGTTACAACAATGACACTCACAACATCAACACTCACAACACCCACAAAACCGACAGTAAAACACCGACAGTTACAACACCGACAGTCACAACACGGATAATAACAATGTTAGAAATAACGCATCTCAAATATGTATATCTTATAAGTGATTATGTTGAAAACCCTCAGTATTTTATTCTGAAATGTCAAAAAGGAGGCCTGCAAGAGTTAGCACAAATCAACAAAAATAAGTTCTTTACACATTTTAAATATTATACAAAAATATGAAAAAGCCATAGTTTGGAAAACATCAAATTTAAATCTATAGAAAAATTTACACAAAATGTAAAAATCAACCAATTCAGAACAAAAAAAATTATTTTTTAGTATGATGATCCATACTGCCCTTTACCAACAATTTTAAACCTAAATGTCAAAAAATCAATAAGCAAAGAATAAACTTGAATCAACAAACATTGTATATATACGGTTCATAAACAAAAGTTTACACAAAATGTAAAACAGATCGGTTTTTGAGAAACACATCTAAATCAACAAAAATAAGTTCATTCAGCATGTCGTATATTGCCATTACCCATTAATCTTCCACAAAAAGGTTATGAAACACATCAAAATTTTTAAAAAAACAGTCATTTCAGTGCATACAGTCCTCGCGTTTAGATTACAAAATATAAAAAACAAAAACAGTTTCAGTCAGAACATTAAGTAATTTTTTTATCATCAGCAAACATTTGGTATAGTATACGAAATATAAAGACAAAGTTGTTTATATAGTCTGAAGATGTACTTAGTGTACGAAAAGCTTAACAAATAATTACTTTTTAACTTTCAAACTCGTTTTATCTTTTTCTTAATTAGTAAACTATGGCTGTTATTTTTACCGATAAGGACATCAGCTTTATAACAGCTTACAGTGAAGTTTGATTCTACAAAGATTTGTTCTTTCAGTATATATATTGCATGTGGTCTATTTCCACAAAAGTTTACACAAAATATCAAAAAACAGCATTTTGCAACACAAACAATATGAACTGACACCCATACCATCCTCTCATAAATTAAAATAAAGTCATAAACCCACGTAAATTGCCAATCAAATGTCTACAAAACCCTGTAACAATAACCTGGTATTTTACATGTAGGCTGACAAAAGTTTAACAGGATGTCAGAAACAAAACAATAAAAATAACTTAACACACACGCTTTAAATTCTGAAAAAAATTATTCCACTTGTCATATTGCTTGGGTCCCCTTGCTAAGTTTACAGGAAATGTGAAAATAATTATACTCTCAAAAAAATACATCCTACTATCCTGCAAAAGTTCAAGTCTTTGAAAGATTTTGTAGGTAGCTAGCTAGCTTGTTACATCATAATTCGTGCTCATAAAAGAAGAAAGGTTTGGAAACTAAGGTAGCTAGCTATAGATAATTAAAAAAGAGGAATAACAACATAAGTCATAGGTTAGGGCTAGCCATGGGGGGGATGGGAAGAGTAGGATCTGGAGGCTATAACATTAGCTAGCTAACAGTAGCTAAGACACCCCCAGTTAAATATACTTAAACTGGGAACATTTAGCTAAAACTAAAGCTAGCTATTTATGCTTAGTAAAACACATATAAAGAGAAACAATAGTAATGTAAAAATAATAACATTACAGTAAGTTCAACAAACCAAAGTTTTCCGTTTGTTAGTCAGCTAACAGCTTTATGTAGCATTTTGAATTTTTAGGACAAACACATTAGTTACGCGCCAGGGGATACATTAATTATGCAACAAAAACATAAACAAATATGGTGGCTAGGTTGTTTTTTTAAAAAAGCGGTAAAAGTTAGCCGTTAAATTTATTTCAGCAAATCAAATTGAGTCGTTTTCATCACGTGACGTAAACAAAGTAAACCCGCTAGCAAAATGGACAAAATTTTTTCGGCAACATCAAAGAGAATTTCGGCAACATCAAAGGAAAATGACGATATCAACTTTGCCTGTTACAGACACACGGAACTGGCTTATTATTATAGAGATAGTCAATATGCGCCTACGGTATTCATCTTTGGTATTAAGTCCAGGTTTTATTGGCTTGGTCGCTAGGAATTTAAGAATCAATAATTGTGTTATTGTTCTCGCTGTACTGATAATAGACACATGTTCCATTTTTAGTTTAATATCACATTCCATAGGGTACGAACGGTTTTTGTCGGGTTCGAGTGTTCTTTTAGTCGGGTGATCATATGTCGGTCAGTCTGACCAACATAGCAAGCTTCGCAACTTGGACAAACAATATAGATACCATACGACGTTTCACTCGTCAACCTTTGCCTTGAGCGATGGAACTGATTTCAGCTTTCAAATGGTAAATATAACTTTGCTCAGAGCATTCATTCGCTTCAACGAGGAATTTTTCAGAACATTTCCCTCTGTATTGTACAAAAATCATTTTCTCCTTAACAGGTTCTTTTTCGCCGTCCTTTACATTAGTTCTTTCTAGATTGATAAAGTTGTCGATTTTATTATCGGATCATAAAAATACGGAGGGTACTGATTAACCATTCATGGGAATTTTTCCATGAAATACAGTCACTGTGAATTCTGTGGATGAATCCTGAAACAACTGATCTCTTATATCTTTGTGGTGGAAGTACATGATAGTTCATCCCCGTTAACCCGGTTGGCTTGAATAACACGTAAATGATATCTTTGTTCTAGTCTGCAGCATCTTCATGACAAGAAATGGAAGTGTCTGGTCTTTTTTCTTCTTGATAGTAAATTGTAAAGACGGATGTTAATCATTGACTTCGCTCAATTTCATTTCAATTAAATTTCGATTAATGTTCCGCATGATATCGTCCATATAACGTACGTATAAGGTAACGTTAATCGAACTTACTCATCGAGCCATTTGCAACCATTGGTTGCTGTTGGACTCCCCATGGCGAGGCTGTCGGTTTGCAAATAATATCAGTTATTTGTCAGCATCAAAACGTTACAACTACAAATTTCATGCTCTTAAATGTTTCTCTATCCACAGGTGGTGTCGGGTATCTTCCAGAGAACAGAAGATCTGTACAATGACTGATGGCTTCGTTCACCGGTACATTCGTGTACAGAGATTTTACATCAAAGCTAATAATTTCATCGCATTCACTTAGTTCGATATTTTTTAAACTATCTGTTATCTGTTTTGATAACGTATCTATGTTGCATTCAGGAACAACTTCTAACCTATCAGCTACTTGACAAGCAATTTTGTAAAACGCTGAGCCAGGCATCGATAGTACAGGTCGTGAAGGCACGTTATCCTTGCGAATGTTAGCAAGACCATATTATACCACCGGTACTTGGCTACCACGACGTTTCAGTTTTTTGTACAGTTCCTGACTAACTTTTCTTTATTCAATAGCTCTTTCAAAAAAATTACTGATCTTTTCTTCCTCCTTAAGAATTGGGTGTTTGGCATTTTTTCCTTGGTGGCACATACTTTTCGAATTGCAAAAGTCGAGTATGTATCGCAGTTTATTCTGGTAAGTTTTAGTTCACATTAGACAAATTCCAATACCTTCATCGAATTGAACGGCTATTAAATCATTTTCCTTCAGATACGTAGATTGAGAAAATTGTCAGCGTTAAAAAAAACGGCATGCGCGAACAAAACGATAGGTTTGCATCTAGGTCTGCATCGTAAAAGCGGCCGCAGCTATGTACAGGATAGTTTTCCGTAGACAAACCATGTGTGCAGCTTACTACGTGACATCAAAACTATATTGTTAGACTCAACAGTCGGCAAGGCTTTGCCAAAACGTGCTCTTAAAGGCCAGTGCTTTTTTCAAGGGGAACAGTAACTTTAATTCCATAAAAGTCTTACATTTATCTATTGCATCATTTTACTCTTCAAGTAGGTATTAAGAGTAACATTGTCAAAATTATTATTATCATTATTATTATTATTATTATTATTATTATTATTATTATTATTATTATTATTATTATTAACGATTCAAACGTAGAAGATTAGGTTTGAGGCGAGCCTTCTCTTTTTGAGAGCTATAGAAATAGTCTAGTGTTCTCAAATTTTCCTTAGCTATCTAGCTAGAAACTTCTCCAAATAAACCAAATGATTTTTTTTAACAAGCTAGCTAGGCATACCAAGCTAACTCTAAATTATCCAAAGAATCACTGGTTACTTTTTATTTCGTGATGTACAGCTAGTATTATAACTTCAGCAAAAAATCTGTATCGGCTACCATAAAGGAAATGTCAAGTTGTGGAAATAATAATGACAGTAGTGGTGATGAAGAATCGCAATGACAACCTACTTAGCATCTATTGTGTCCGAGTTTTATAGCTGCACTGAGAATCAGCTGAATACCATCATCGCTAGTGATGTCCATGATGATTATTTCTCTGCTGGCAAATTTCCACAAAACCCTCTACCACCACCGCAGCAGACTGTAGCATAATCGTCAGGCATTAGGGAAGGTCAATAAAAAAAGGCAAAGAAGGAAAAATGGTGGATATGGAACGATGAAATGGCTGAAAAATTGTTTCAGAATCTACACAAGTACAAAAGTTACGAAGGTCTAGATTTTGAAGCAGATTTTGTGAAGACCGAAATGGCTTATTTGGACTCATTTCGGTCCGAAATAAATAAATCATTTTCGATATCAGATTTTTGACCAGAATCCATTCCAAGAACAGGCAAGGATGAAGGAAACATTTACTACAAAAAAGGATAATAAAAGTTAAACAAACTAAAACAAGAAGGATATACGCTCGTTAATAACAAGGTCAGGTAGTTAGGACGTGGTTACAAGCAAGCAGTCGATCGGGTTACACATTTAGGATCTGGGAGATTGATGGCTAACAATTACGAACTACTAGGGAGATATGGGGTGGATGCCCATCCGTTACTACCATACCCACGAATAGGTATCGCTACAAGCAGCAGAACAAGATGTTGTTAGGTGAAGAGGAGGAATAAGTAGAAACTGTGACCGAAGACTCCGTTCCTAAGGACAGGGGCAAGATATCAAATATGCAAAAGATTTATCTGCACACCAACGGGACATGATGCTGGAACTCGAGTTAAAACGGGAAAACATCGAGTCACGAGGATCTCAGCAGCAAAGTGAGGAAGCCATAAAAGGCATGACAAAGTCTATGAACTCGATAGAGAATAGCATAAAAGATGGACTTGGGTTGTTAGCAAATGCATTTTTGAAAGCTCAATCTCAGATACAGCCTCCTATGTACCCATTTTACAACACCCAAGGTCATAGTGCTTACTAGTACCAACCAGCATTTATGTCTACCGCGAACACCATATAGTGAAAAATAAATCGAGAAATAGTATTTGTATCTATATTTTTTAACGAGTATTTGTATATAGATTTTTTTTTAACCTATGGTTTTACTTTTTTGACGGTACTTTTTTTAAAATCCTATCTTGTAGAGTTGTTGGGGGTAATTTCGCATCGTGTCAGTACGTACCACAAAGGTAGGTCAAAGCTGATTAAGCGTTTCGAGAATATTTTTTGGCATAAGCTGCATTTGCAGCAAATCAGGATGATCACCTTATTAACTTAACAATAATCACGAAGAACAAAATACCAGTATAATAACTCCAGAGCAAAACCCAAATCACCATCAACACAGCAATTAAAATTCTTCACCGTATTTTCAATTGATCAAAAGCACATTCAATTTGAAATGTGCACGGCGTAAGTTATCATTAAACACTAGTCGATAAAGCCTGTGGAAAAATCCACTGAGACACGATAAAAAAAAAAAGCGTTATTTGAATTTTGATGACGTCAGCAACCCATCCACACAAAAAATAATTCAGAAACCTGTTTTTACGTTGCCTCTATTGTGTAGAGCTTAAAGCGCCGATCAAGAAAATGTATATGAACATGCGCTTTTGATGAGCGGTTAATGAGATATAAGGGTTTAAAAATTTTGCTGACGTCAGCAAATAGCCCGTTAAAACCTTAATTCTTTTTTTGAAATTTGTAAGCCTGGTGCCTTCATCGCATAGATCTTGAAACGCTGATCAAGAAAATGAATAGGATCATGTACTTTTGATAAATGGTTGCAGAGATATTAGGGTTTAAAGATTTTTTGAGGACGTCATCAACCCGTCCATTCCGAAACGGATTCGGGGACCAAGGTTTGGGAAACTTACCCAAATTGGTCCCAAGTGGTCCCTAGTTACCCACGCGGTGAAAAATCCATGACGCAACCACCTTGTTTCCAAGTTATTTGGCCTCAAAGTTTTAGGTGAACTATAATGGTTTCATCAATTTAGTATAACATATTGACGTTACAGTAGTGTTATTGACGTCGCGTCGTAACGTCATAAAATTTAACATTTGAGACACTGTTTTCGGCGACTTTTTAAAAATTTAGGCGACATCAAAGGAAAATGACGATATCCACTATGACCGTCACATACACTTCGCATTATTATATAAGACTAGCCGATAAGGCCCGTGGAAAAATCCACTTAGGCAAGAAAACAATGAAAAATAGGTTGTTTCAGATGTTTTGTCGACGTCAGCAGTACATATAGAAAAAGATTTGCCGAAAATTTGTTCATTCGTAGCCTCTATTATGTAGAGCTTAAAACGCTAATCAAGAAAATGTATATGATCATGCGCTTTTGATGAGCGGTTAATGAGATACTAGCCGAATTCCCGTGGAAGAATCCACTGAATCTCTCATTAAACTGATGTAAGGGATACCATACAAAAACATACAACAGTAATTTGAATTTTTAAAACTCACATTTCAACCTCCACCCCGGCTCTTTGTCTCTTTTATAACGGGATGGCAAAAAGAGAAAAAGCCTTGGGATCGAGGTTGCTCACAATCTGCACTATTCTATGTTTATAAACGCTGAAATAAAAATCTAAAAATATAAGTATGTGCAACAACAAAAAATAATAAAAAAATAATAATGTCCAAAAATATCAAAGGCGTAAAACAACCGTTACGTAAAAAGCGGAATACGCCAAAACTATATACTTGCTTTGCCGTTCCAGAAGTACACCAGGAAAAAAAAGGATACCAAACATCAAAAAAAATCCAACATTTTTTGTTAAGTCATACAAAATCAGCTATTTAGTCTGTTGCATACGGCAAACCTTTCAAAGTTATACTCAAACTATAATAATTGAAAACACATGAAAAAGAGAAATATAAAAACTTGAATCATTTGGTATATTGTATATCTACAAAAATATTTTAATCCAAAATATTAAAAAACAGTTTGCTTTAACAGACCCAAACTTATAATCAAGAAAATCACGCATAAAATCAAAGAAGATAACAATGCAGTGTTTTCGAATTTAAGAATCGAATATTATTCAAACGATCGTAACGTAACAGATGTAGACATTGATTTAAGTTTAGGATTTAGGTTTAGGTTTTTTATAACGACATCAACACTGAATCACACAGTCTGTAGTATTAAAAACATTAACCACGGAAAAATTACTTTTTACAGTTTATGTAAATTCTTCTCTAGGGTATACACGCTGTTTTTATAAGAATAGTGTGTTTTAGTTTCAGCCTTTATGTTCTTAACTTTTTTGACAAATGCTATCCTCATTATTCTCAATGTTCTTAACATGACTATGGTCTGAAAATATATAATGCCTTAATAAAATAAAGCATGCTATAAGTTACTATAGCTAGCTAATGGCAATTCTACTACATGTAACGGCCCATTGCTTGGACACAAAAAAGTTTAGTTCGTTTGATATACAATAAAAAAAGTAAAACTTCTAATCAATTTTGTGCGTCATACAAATGTTCATATTCAAACTATCAAGCTCAGACATATTCTTCGGATATTCTAAACTTCTCACCCACTTTTCAGAGTATATTCTTACAAAATAAGTGCTTAAAGGAAATATTTTTCGGCTCAAGACACAACAACAAACTTAATATTTAAAGAAAAAATTTAGCTCTGAAAGAAACGGCTAAAAAATCGTTATACACCCAAATTCAATTCTCTATCAAAATTTTAGAGAACACACCTGCTTTTCTTTCGCTTTCTCAGTAGTCCAATCGGTTTTTTACTTCGAGAACTAAATTTCGCTTCATCCCAAAGAGAACGAATTGAAAATGTATAGCTACAATTGTCTGATGCATTTCCAATCAATTCTTTTTGTGATGTTATATCATCGTACGTTTTTCTTCGTTTTAAAAAATATTTCTGACAACAACATTATTAATTTCGTTCGACAACAACAGTTTGTTTTTTACATTTTAAATTCGAATTACATTACAGCCATATTAGAATGCGATACAATCTCGGTCCCAGAACACAAAAATGTAAAATATAGAAAAACATATAAGCTTTAAACTAACCTCATGATGATTAAACATTAGCATGCTTTGTTTGAAGTAACTTTTTTCAGGATTAACATGAAAAACAGACTACCTTCATCGCTTCGGTTTTCTTTTTTCAGTTGATAAACAACTTGTTTCCATGAGATACGGCGATACAAATTTAGAAATTTGTATACCTGTTGCCTTCATCATCGTATAGATCTTGAAACACTGATCAAGAAAGTGTATAGGATTATGTACTTTTGACAAACGGTTGCAGAGATATTAGGGTTTAAGGCTTTTGATGACGTCATCAACCCGTCTATTCCGAAACGGATTTGGGGACCCGGGTTTGGGAAAATTACTCAAATTAGTCATAGGTGGTCCTTAGTTACCCACGCGATGAAAAATCATTGACGTCACCACCTCGTTTCCAAGTTATTTGGCCTCAAAGTTTTAGGTGCACTGTAATGGCTTCATTAATAATATAAGATATTGACGTTAAAGTAGTGTTAATGACGTCGCGCCGTAACGTCAGAAAACTTAACATATTAGACATGCATTTTTCGGCAACATCAAAGGAAATAAACACATCCACTTTGCCTGTTACGGACAGACACACACAGTCTCCGTATTATTATATAAACTAGTCGATAAAGCCCGTGGAAAAATCCACTTAGACAGGATAACAGAGAAAAACAACCGTCATTTAAATTTTGATGACGTCTGCAGAGACATGTCAGAACACAAATTTTTTTTTTTTAAAATGTGTATGCCTGTTGCCTTCTGACAAACGGATGCAGAGATATTAGGGTTTGAAGGTTTTTTTATGACGTCATTAACCCGTCCATTCCGAAACGGATTTGGTGACCCAGGTTTGAAAAACTGACCCAAATTGGTCCCAGGTAGTCCCTAGTTACCCACGCAGGAGATGACGTCAGTTATGTCCACCTGTTTCCAAGTTATTAAGCCTTAAATTTAAAAGTGCAATGCATTGGCTTCACTAATCTTAATATACTTTCCTTTGACGTCAATATTGCTTTAACGTCAAAGTTTGCTAATTTAAAGAAGAAATTTATAGGCGATGTTTTTATAGACTTTATCAAAGAAATTTTATCCACTTCGCAAAAGTCACAGACAGAAGCTCCGTATTATTATATAGACTAGTCGATAAGGCCCGTGGAAAAATCCACTTAGGCAGAAGGACAATGGAAAAGTAGGTTGTTTTAGATTTTTTGCTGACGTCAGCAGTTCAATTACAAAAATATTTGGCGAAATTTAGTTTATTCGTTGCCTGTACTATGCAGATGTTAAAACGCTGACCAAGAAAATGTATATGATCATATCTTTTTGATAAGCAGTTAATGAAACATAAGGGTTTTAACATTTTGCTGATGCCAGCAATGGCCAGTCAAACCCCCCAAATTTTTTTTTAAAAAATTTGTATACCTGCTGCCTTCATTGTATAGGTCTTGAAACGCTTATCAAGAAAATGTATAGGATCGCGTATTTTTGACAAACGGTTGCAGAGATATTAGAATTTGAAGGTTTTTCGATGACGTCATCAACTCGTCCATTCCGAAACGGATTCTGCGACCCAGGTTTGGGAAAATTACCCAAATTGGTCTTAGTTGGTCCCTAGTTACCCACGCGGTGAAAAATCATTGACGTCACTACCTCGTTTCCAAGTTATTTGGCCTCAAAGTTTTAGGTGCACTGTAATGGCTTCATTAATTTAATATAGGATATTGACGTTAAAGTAGTGTTATTTTCGTCGCGTCGTAACGTCAGAAAATTTAACATATTAAACATGCATTTTTCGGCAACATCAAAGGAAAATGAAGACATCCACTTGGCTTGTCACAGACACACAGACAGACACACCTAGCGTATTATTATAGAGACTAGTTGATAAGGCCAGTGGAGAAATCCACTTAGGCAGAAGGACAATGGGAAAATAGGTTCTTTTAGATGTTTTTCTGACGTCAGCAGTGTATATACAAAAAAATGTTCTTAAAATCTTACACAAAATGTCAAATATCAAATCACATTAAATCCTCCACACAAATCTTACACAAAATAAAAAAGAACAGCTTGCAAGGTGTAAAATCTAGTTGATAAAAAGTTACAACAACGACACTCACAACATCGACACTCACAACACTAAACTCACAAAACCGACAGTAAGAAGACCGACAGTTACAACACCAACAGTCACAACACGGATAATAACAATTTCAAAAATAACGCATCTCAAATATTTACATCTTATAAGTGATTATGTTGAAAACCCTCAGTATTTTATTCTGAAGTGTCAAAAAGGAGGCCTCCAAGAGTTAGGAAAAATAAGTTTTTTACACATTTTAAATATTGTTTTTCCCTTACGCTTATACAAAAATATGAAAAAGCCGTAGTTTGGAAAACATAAAATTTAAATCTAGAAAAGTCAGTCATTTTAGTTGCATTACCATCCTCTCCCACAAAAATTTACACAAAATGTAAAAATCAACCAGTTAAGAACACAAAAATTTTCTCTTTTAGTTCCGCACTGCCCTTTACCAACAATTTTAAACATAATTGTCAAAAAATCAATGAGCAAAGAATAAACTTGAATCAACAAAGATTATGTGTAGAGCTTGAAACACTAATCAAAATAATGTTAGAATCAAGTACAACACTAACAATAATAATAAAGTCAGAAATAACACATCTCAAATATTTACTTCGTTGAAAACCTTTAATATTTCAATCAGAAGTGTCAAAAAACTTCAAATTTATATCTGGAAAACATTTATTCAATTACATACTATCCTGTTTCCCAAAAATATACACAAATTGTAAAAATTAACAGGTTAAGAACACAAAAAAATTTTCCTTTGTATGATGATCTGTAGTTACCTTTACCAACCATTTTAAACGTGAAAGTCAAAAATAAATAAGGAGTAAATTTGAATCAACAAAGATATTACTTTTGGAAAACAAAGTGTATATACGGTCCGTCCTCACACAAGTTAACACAAAATGTAAAACAGATCGGTTTTTAAGGAGCACATCCAAATCAACAAAAATCAGTTCATTTAGCATGTTCTATATTGCTATTGCCCATAAATCTTCCACAAAAAGGTTATGAAACACATCAAATTATAGAAAAATCAGGCATTTCATAAAATATAAAAAACAAAAAAGTTTTTTCATCATCACCAAACACAGTTATATATTACCACAATTATAAAATTCTTAACAAAAACGTGAAACCATGGAATTTTCTTCCAGCAAAAATGACATCACATACAGTTTAGTTCTCCCCAACAAAAGTTTATAATACGAACTATGAAAAAGCCATTAGCTTACACAACAGCCTTTAGTGGAGGCCAATTCTACAAAATTTGTGCTTTCAGTATAGTGCATGTGGTCTTTTTCCCACAAAAGTTTACAGAAAATTTTAAAAAACAGCAGTTTGCAACACAAACAAAAACACGAACAACCTTCCCGAACCGAACGACCATCCTCTCATAAATTAAAATAAAGTCAAAAACCCATGTAAATTTCCAATCAAATGTCTAGCTACACCCCCCTGTAAAAATAACCTGGCATTTTACATGTAGGCTGACGAAAGTTAAACAGGATGTCAGAAACAAAACAATAAAAAATAACTTAACACACACGCTTTAAATTCTGGAAAAAAAAAATTCCACTTGTCATATTGCACGTGGTCCCTTTGTAAAGTTTACAGGAAATGCGAAAAGAAATATAAAATACATCTGCAAAAGTTCAAGTCTTTAAAGATTTTGTAGGTAGGTAGCTAGCTAGCTTGTTACATCATAATTCGTGCTCATAAAAGAAAATAAGTTTGGAAACTAAGGTAGCTAGCTATAGATAATTAAAAAAGAGGAATAACAATATAAGTCATAGGTTAGAGCTAGCCCATGGAGGACAACATTAGCTAGCTAACAGTAGCTAAGACCCCCAGTTAAATATACTTAAACTGGGAACACTTAGCTAAAACTAAAGCTAGCTATTTATGCTTAGTAAAACCTCCACCAAGTTACCAAGATTTTCTTATTTCCAAATCTCGTTTAGACATATCGAACCATACGATAATCTCTGAGCCTCCACAGTGAGCCTTCCTATGCTTGGGTTTTATATTATAGAATTTTTTTTTTTTTTTTTTATATATATATATATATATATATAGTTATCACATTTCAAAAAAAAAAAAATCCTTATTATGCAATAAGTGCTGGCTGCTACGGTTTCAATGAGCTGTTTATTTCAACACAGCCAACGTTTTATCTCTAACGAAGTCTTTCAGAGTCGAAGGAGACCTTCCGCCGATATACAACTATAGCCTATGCCTTTCCTCTATTTAATCTATCAACAACCATTTAACAAAACCTAAATCTACAACTCTTATTGAAACCTAGATCTCCATGCTTCTTGTATCATTTTTGTTCTAAACTTTTTATTCTTATTGTTGTTATTATTATGTTATTATAGGGATAATAACCATTGTATAATGGAACCCGAATAAATGTCAAAAAAAAAAAAAAAAAAAAAAAAAAAAAATATAAGGAGAAACAATAGTAATGTAACATTACAGTGATCAGTAAGTTCAACAAACCAAAGTTTTCCGTTTGTTAGTCAGCTAACAGCTTTATGTAGCATTTTGAATTTTAGGACAAACACATTAGTTACGCACCAGGGGATACATTAATTATGCAACAAAAACATAAACAAATATGGTGGCTAGGTTTGTTTTTAAAAAAGCGCTAAAATATGAAACTTCAAGAATTTGAGGCTTTTCTTGGAAAATGCGAGTCTGCTTGCTCCAGTGACATAAAAACTAAACGTCTAAAAACATCAAAGTTCTTACTATTTGTGATTTCAAATCCACTTCAACCTCTAGCTTCTATTTTCTTCTTCTAACTTTACTACTTTACTTCTAGCTCTAGCTACCACTTCTCACTTCATTTCTTGGACTTTTCTTTCTCTGAATTACTTTTTGCAATTTTTCAAGACGAAGGGGCTGTTTTCTTGTTGTTGCTTTTGTGTCGAGGGTTACCATTTTTCGGGAGTTAGCCGTTAAAATTTTTTCAGCAAATCAAGTTGCTTCATTTAGATCACGTGATGTAAACAAAGTAAACCCGCTGGCAAAATGGATATAACTTTTTCGGAGACTTCAAAGGAAATTTCGGCTACATCAAAGGAAAATAAACACATCCACTTTGCCTGTCACAGACAGACGGACACACTCTCCGTATTATTATAAGAGATTACTTCTTTTGCATTGTTGCAGGTAGCAAATCCCTTCATTACATTGGGAAGTAATGGACATGCAGGATCTCCAATCACCAATGGCGGTACAGGTGTGTAACCAGGTACCAACTCTTGAAAACATAATAGATTACGCTCGCTGACAAAACTCTTTGCCACTGAACTTTTCAGAACAAGAGAGATGTTATACTCCTTGCGGACGAAATAAAAATCTTGGAAGATTTAGTGTTATATAAGCCCACAGGTGATTTAATTGGATATGTGGATTTAGGTAACACAGAACTAAATTATACTACTTTGAAAAAAAACTATGAATTTGCATCACACGTTTAGTATTTTAAGTTCCAAGTTACAATCCTATGAAATTCAAACTAGCCAATTTTGCCACTAAAAGTGTCACTTCCACTCAATCCTTCCCCTTACTCTGAAAGGCTTTTGTTCTTCTTATGGCTGTCAACTCTGACAGAGCTTCAGCAAACCGCACAATCTAATAAATACGTAAAAGCATGAGGCATTTATACCTGTAGATTACGAAGAGAAAAACATTGTTTATAAAACAAAAAACATATTTTCTTATGATCGTGAATTTTTTTTTATTTGTGATCAGTCGCACTCGGTAACACTGGCAGTAACAACGTTGCACATTCTGGTTCTAAAGATTTAGAGCTTCGCCTTCAGTTACATCCTAAAATTACTACTGAACACATAAGATTAACACCATTTCAGTATGTATGTCCGCCTTGCAGCATAAGTTTTAAGTACCACTGTAAGTATTGATCTCAAAGAGTGAGGGCAACCAGAAGCAGCTGGCACTGCGAAGTAGTGTAAAATGTTCCACAAAACTTTTTATTGTATAAACAGAAATCATTTTTTTTAACACGAGTATTCTCCGCTTCTGGGAAAAAAATATCCTTATATAATGTTACATAATAATGTTAATAACATTAAATAATAATGTTATATAAGAGCGACCTGGCACATACCTAGGAGAGAATCTCTTTTCGTTTAAGTCAGCGCCAGGAATATGCTGTGAATGACAACTGTGGCTTATTAACTTCCAGATTTGCTGTCATTTTTAAATACTTATTTCCTGCAATTGATCACATGGCAATGCGCATTGTATTGTTGAGACTCCACATAAGCAAAAATGGGAGGACTGCAAGCTTTAACTACATGTGCAATTTAATTAAATTTATTACTTCCTCATATTATTTGCTCATCGAGAACACACATTTTTTAAGAGTAAAATTAAGAAACAGGTCTCCACAAGATGCAACACTTACCTTATTTTTAGTTGATTGCAAATAAAAACTTGTGTTGTTTTGTGGTCGCATCCAATTGGAGATTAGTCCAACTTTAGCCGAATTCTGTTGAAGAAAAGAGGTTTGCGCTATTGATGCATCAATTTCTAAAATAGCGAAAAAAGACGTTTTAATTATTATGAAACCATTAGGTTTATGTGAAACCAATGCGGTTCGCCGTCGTGTTTGTGCTACTTGCACATACAATTAATATAGCATATACTCATGGCATAGCCTTGTTTACATTGATGGTGTTAGGGGGTTAACAGAATACGACCACCATGTTGCCATAGTGAACTCACTATTTATTTCAAATACTATATAATCTTAAGAAAACATCCTCTCCCGTGGACAATTCCTGTGACTTTTCCCTTTTTTATCAAACATTGTCCGATCTGAATTTTTTTCCCATATCTCAGATTCTTTATTTTATTAGGAAATTGAAACTACTGTCATTTCATTGCCCCAATTTCACAATAGTTCTAATTCACTGATCCGAACTTACAGTACTAGAGAAATAAGACTTGGTAGGGTTTTCATGATCACTTCCAAAAATAAAGGAGGCTTTTGTGACATTTTCAATTTCTGACTTTAAAATAGACTGAAAGTGACAATTTTTGACTTACCAAACCTTGGTTGGTGTTAAACTTAGGACACGTCCTTTAGCTATAAGGCTGTGAAGGAACAATACAAATTGACTTACTCTACTTCATTTTATGCATAGATAATGCAAGTGACTTTTTTTGACTTACTTTTGGATTTGACTTACCACATAGCTGTACTAGGATGGGCAATTATAAGACGTTACTTTAGTTTTTTGGGGGAGGAAATGCTGTCATTTTATCCTGGAAGGGTTAAAGTGAATAGTGAGTGATCATTTTTGACTTACTTTGGTTATATGTGGCAAAACATGACTTACTTTCTATTTTCCATAGCAGACAAAATACTTGATAGGTTGGTTATATTTTTTCTCGCACACACTTACTTTGTCTACTATTAAAGGCCACCACATAATGCTTTAAAGATACAGGTGACTTTATTTGACTTACTGTTATTATTTTTGTGGAACATTTTTTGATAATTTTAAACATTTTTAGTGATAAATCAGTGCTAGAACCTTTAATTATTAGTTATAAAAATAAGTTTTTATGACCAAATACATGTGTCATTTATTGACTTACTCTGTGTGTTTATTTATGATAAGTGACCATGATTTGACTTACTGTTTCATATATCATACTATAAGTTAACTTTGAAATGGATCTACTCCATTTTGTTTAACCAAGCAGACTATCATACAGTAATGTTCTGATGACAGAATTTATGTTAAAAGTTGACTTACTTGAAATTTGAAGTCATTGCATTGCTAGAAATAGATTGTTCTGTATTCTAACATTTTATAAATAGAATGTTTAGGTTGTTTGATACAAAAGCTGGTAGAAAAAGTCTGTGATGATGCTAACTTTAGTTTATTGTTTTTAGTAAAAAGTTTAGTAAAAATGAAGTTAAAAACAAATATCTGGTTGTGCAAAAGTCCAGGCTGTAAAAAACAATTTAAGCACAAACAAAGTCTTCAAAATCACAAGTCAGTTTGTGGTGTAGGTGGCAAAATTAAATGCCCAATTTGTTTGAAATCATTTTAAAGAGCATGGTATTTAAAACAGCACCGTTGCAAAGAGAACCAGTTGCCAGATTGTATCCAGTGTGGCAAAAGATTTCTAAAATTGTGGCATTTGAAGCGTCACATTGCAAGTATACATTCTGGCAAAAAGGAAATCTGAATTGCAATTCCTGCCACAAACAGTTTACAAGGAAAGCCTATTTTAAAGTCCACAGATGTAACATGAAACAGAGAAGGAGCATGGATGAAAATAACTTTAGTAGTGAGCTATATGCAGTAGAAAAAGATTTTGAAGAGATGGTTCAATGGAGTCTGAGTTACGTTACAAATGGAACTGATGAAGAGGACATGTTTGTTCCAAGTATGGCATTCACTGAGGATACTGTTCCAGAAACAGCTCCGAATACCAACATAGCAAGATACCAAGAACAGGTTTGTTTGCTATTTTTTTGTTACTTGTTTTACGAATGTGTTTGTCAAAAGTTTTATTTAGAATGAGAACCAAGTTCAGGAGTTTTAGTAAATTACAGTAGACTTGGCTTTTAATTTGGACTTGTGAATGTGTGCAATAAAAAAATTGAAGCTAGAAATGAAACGTTTTTTTATTAGCCCACTGAAATGCAGCAAACAGACATACATGTGTCGAGTATCAAGGTAGTCAAGAACCAACCGATCAAGAGACAGTCACCAGTTCATCATTGTTAGAGACCCCTACAAAGGATGTAATCTCAGCTAAAGCTATGACACCTAACACAAGAAAAAGAAAGTCCAGGTTAGCTGAAGAACTCTCTGAACTTGTAGAAGGTTGGAGTCTTGGAGAAAAAGGACATATTGCTGATGTCGTTCTCTTATTATTAAATCAACTTGGACTCTCTAATGAATTTTAAAGAAAGTTGGGAACAAACACTTTTTCTAAGACACGTTGCCGAAAAATGACTTCTTATGCCACTAGGAAAGTTATATGGGACTTTTACTATCAACAGGCTACACCTTCCACCATTACTTCGCGTCCTGCTAAACTAAAAGTATCTGAGAGAAATAACATTCAAATTGGCTTGAACTTTGTAAGCACAACAACTATCATTTCAAAACGATGTAAACAGTTTTACGAAAATAACTGGATGATGTTGCATTCAACATACCAAGAGCTATCCATCAAGTTTAACAGGTCTTACCCTGATCACAAGGTCTCCCTCAAACCCTTTTACATAAGGGCTGAGACAGAAAAGGACATTGAAATGTGTTGCTGCAAGTTGCACTTGCATGCAAAGTGGGCAATCAAAGGGATCATTGTGTGTGTAGAAAAGCACGGTTTAGATCTCACATTTTCTATTTACAAATCATTCTTCCAACTCTGGGCTACGGATTGTGGAGATTCAGAAACAACATACATTCCTTGGGCCTGCACCCTAAATAAAAAGGATCTTTGTCAACACATTCAAAAGATATGGTGTAACCTTTCTACAAAATTAAAAGTATCATCAAACGAGAACATCCACATTCCTTTCACAACCTTTGAAAAGGTTGAATATCTTAACAAAAGAAGGGAACCAGCCAAGCATTTAAAAGCAAAAACCAAGGAATCTTCGTTACGCAACATTGTTATGTTTCTTGATGCGAATTTAACCAAAATTATAAACCACCGGAACCATTTGAGACACTTCAGGGGTGTTGTTAATATCTTTCGAGAGCATTTTGATGTTCTTTTCGTAGATATTGATATCTCTGAAAACCTCAATTTTCCAGTGAAGTTTGAGCCGTCTATGCACTGGCATCATGAAAGCATCACTGTACATTCTGGTATCACCCATACATCTCTGACGACAAAAAAACATGAGCAAAAGTTGGAAAAACAGTCCTAGAACAATTGCTACAAACAATTGAGTCCATTTCAGAAATGTGTGCAATTGAGAGTGACAACTGCAGTTCTCAGTATAAATCAGCCCAACACTTCGATGATATACAATGCATCGCCAACCAACTAAATATTCCTGTAATACGATAATAATATTTAATAATAATATTTTTAGTGTGACTGGACATGGCAAAGGGGAAGTAGATCATGTTGGTGGAATGGCAAAATGTGCTTTAAGAAGATTCATAGGAACTGGGGGCTTGATTCGTACTGCCAAAGATTGTGTAGACTTCTTTCAAAATAAATTTGCTGACAAAACACACCAAAACGTGATTGTCAAGGAGATTAAAAAGGAGCAGTTGGAAGAAAGAAGAGCTGAAGCAAGATTGAAGAGATTTCCTACTGTTGAAGGCTCTGATAAATTTTAAGTAATTGTGTTTACTCCCTATACAACATGATTCAAAGGAGCTACTCAATTGTGCATGTGTGATTTGTGCAAACAAATGTATGGGTCGTGCTCTCTTTTCACAACACATCAACTCCGAACAGCAGATTTAAAGAAGAACCACCTTAGATCTGAAGTAAAAGTACCATTATCAAACACCAACATGGGAAAAGGGTTAGATGATGACCTGATCCTGCCAGACTCATACTGTGCTTTTGCTGCTGACGGAGCATCAAATGAAACAGTATGGTTCATTAAAATCAACAAGTCTGTGCAAAACATCCTTTTTCGCGAATCTGTTGTTTACCCTTTTGTTCAATTTCAGCCTACAAAGAAAGGACTTTTTTGCCAATCAAAGAGTATGTCGAAATCTTGAATTTTATTGAAGGCAATGGACTTTCCTACATTTAATATATGAGATAGTTAATTTGTTCTTTATTAAAGTTTAAGATTCTAGTCTACTCAGGTTTGTAGACTTAATTTGTTCTGTATTTTTAGAGAAGTGATTTGTTTCCTTTGAAAGTTTTTCATACAGTTACTATTAAAATGATTTTGTTTCAAATAAATGCAAAATTCAAAATCACTTGTTTACTAGAGAAAAACGTTTGTGTTTTCAAATATATCTCATCCTTTATATATTTGCACATATGTCAAGGTATAAGGTTTAAGTTTCCATGAATATTTTAAAGAAATATGTAATGTGAATTTTTTGACTTACTTTAAATATACCTAGTCATTTTCTGTTGTAAGTCAAAAAATAGCACCTCTATCGCAATTTTCAAGCCATACACCAATTTAAATAGGCTATTTCTACCAGTGATAAAAATTTTAGGCTAAAATAACCAAGTAAGTCAATTTTATGCACATTTTCAATTTTTTAGCCTTTTTTAAGAGAAAAAAAATGTCACACTATTTTTGGAACTGATCTCATACACTAGGAGAATAAGACTATACTAATCTTAATTCCCCTCTAATTTCCTGTAAGTTGAAAGAAAAACGTAAGGTCATGAAAAAGGATATGAAGTAAGGATTCAAAGTACTAAGAATGTGGGCTGTGATATCAGGTCAACAATGTATCACTGACACAAAAACGCAATGTTATTTGACAAAATTCTCAAAAAAATAATTCTGTGAAGCTACGAGTGTACAGTAAGGGCAGGAAAACAAAGATTTTATGATTTTTTACTAGGCTTGTAGTGTTGTATGTTGTTCTCAGAAATTAAATTTAGCTAAAATGAAAAAAAAACGTAAGTTGAGAAATTGAAAAAGGATAATTAAAGAAGGCTTGTTGGTGTCTTAATGTTAATGAAACTATAAACACTGACTTGTTGATGCTTTGTTTTGATATCATTGAAGCTAGCTGGTAATTTCATATCAATAAAAATATTTTAACTGTGTTCAGTAAAACATTAGAAAAACACCTTGGCCAGTACTGTCCGAAAAAAATTATGCACCAATAAACCTGATCGAATATTTTTTTTTTAAATTAGCTATTGTATTAGTTATTTAACTTTTTGTTCCAATATGAGTTCAACATTATTTCGAACTTAGGCATTTAATACACCTGATAACATAGTTACAATGTTAAATTTTTTTATCATTTTTATATCTTATGTTTTTAACCTTGCAATGTTTCATTTAAGGCAGGTGTCTAGTTTTTTTTATTTTATTTTCCTGTTTTTAATCCCTTGCTATGAACTTATAAACTGCATCGTAAAAAGATTTCAGAGGAAGATAACTTTCATTTAGCATCTCCTTACTTAAGCTTAAAGTCAGTAATTTGAGGCACGAATGTAAGATAAGGTGCTATATCAGTACAAAAAACTAAGAATGAATATTCAATAATGAAGGAGTCACTAAGATTTTTATGCTTACCTTCTAACAATTGTGGCAGTGCTGACTGAGAAAAAACCTAAAAAACGCCGTAATCATTTGTACATACATATGGTATAGTAAAGAAAGACAGGACAGTTGAAAAAATAACAACAAAAACATTTTAATACCTTAAAAACACGGTACATGAGGTACACATCACCACAAGAATAAAAATCTGATCTTAATGCTCGACTCAAAAAGCTGTAAAATAATGAAGAGTAGAAGGCGATGTTTTCTTTAATAAACCCCTTCCTAAAAACAAATAAATTGGGAATCTTTGAACTGTTGTAAATTATATACGTTCAATGCAACATCGATGTCGAAAACTTTAAACGCAAAGAAACTGCTTGTTCGTTTTGACATTTTTTAGAATTTTGTTTCAAACCAATGAAAGATAAACATTGTCGAATCTCTACCATGGTAACAGGCTGGTGTCAGAGGACGTTTCTCCCACTGTCGTATATCGCCAAGGTTGGATAAAACTCAACCAAGTTTCAAGCACCTACAAAAAACGCAAAAAAGCACTCGCTAAGCATTTCAAAGATTTCTGACTTTTTCAATCATTCAGTTACGTTTATTGACTAATAGACAAATCAACTTAATGGTCCCATCTGAATATGCTTGATAGATACACAAGAAAAAATACCGGAACACAAATAGGTTAGAATTTTCTTTAAATGACATGACCTTAGGAGGTCTTAACAAATTAGTACAGCAGTTTATAAAATTCCAGACTTCCTTATAATTACACTTAACGTTAATCGTTTTTTGGAACTTCTGGATAACTTGATACAGTCATATACTTTACCATTCTAAATGACGCATCCAATTGCCAGTGTCCAAAACAATATGCCAAATACATGTATAACTTTGTGTTCAGGGCAGCAGGCAAAACAATACTGTAAAAAAGGACAGACTATTAATAATAATCCTCATCTATGAATTTCGACAGGATGTTGATCAACCTGTTGAAACTAGTTTACATGAACATTAAATGAAAATATGAAATAAAACCTACAACCTAATTCTTCATAATAAGAACCGCATCCGAAGCTGCCATATTTGTATTTGTGTGAAAATCAGTGTGTTATTCCCTCTCGCTTTCCCCATCGTACATTGAACAATCAAATTGGTTTAGTTTAAGTTTGTTCGAGCGAACATGTTGTTGTAGTTTGCTCTGGTTATCTACCAATATATAAGTGTTGATATTGGCAATTTGTGTTTCGTTCTTTTTTAAAAAAACTAACTGAATAATGAGATCATCAGTTGATTTCTAGCACGGACTAATCAATAACTCCTCGTGATAGTGGGCCATACCTTGGCTTAGGTATTCTCATCAGTTAGTAAAAACAATTTTCTTTTTTCAACTTACTGTTCTTAATGTCGTGCAACGGAAACAAACTTAAAGGATCGTTTTGATTCATGATGCGTATGTATATCTTGCGTATGTATATCTTGCGTATGTATGTCTTGCTACGACAACTACTCGAGTGAGAAGAGGTCGATTATAAGATATGTGTAGCCATATATAGTTGAAGGGCCGTTTAAACGGGCCGTTGTCGCCTGTTGTTCGTGTTTTTCAAAAATGCGCAATGTGAGTATTATTTGTTGCCATAGCGATATGGGTTATAATCAATTTAAGAGACCGGTTAAAATTTTGTACTCAGGTCTCTTTTATAAGTAAAACACAATTTAGGATTTTAGTACGGCTAATTTCAGAGTTTAATTACGCAAAATTTGAAAAGGAATACTCAAAATAAATATTAACAAAAACATTGGATGAACCAGACAAAAATATTTCTTCCATAACACAGTTGCATCAAGATTCGACACAAACCTTTTTAGTTCTTCCACATGAGCATATGAATAATTCACACTGACTAATGATTGAATTTGCTGTTGATCGAAAGTGCTGTTGACAAACGAATGCAAATACTTGACAAGAATTCTCACCACGTGTGAGTGATTCAGAGAGGGTAGTTTATACTCCTATGGGAAGAAAGTAGTATTTTTGGCTAAAAACTCTTTTCATTACCATATAGAAGGTACTGAAGTTTCCTACATGAATTATTGGATGGCTGTCAAACAATGAAAAATATCTATGAAATAAATATCTTTGAAATGCAGTCTACGAAAATACATTAGACTTACAAAGTAAGCATTTAATGTGTTGTGCTGTTTTATGTGTTTACCTGGTCAAGTTGGGTAAATTCTTCTGTATTCAAAGTCAGCCAAAAATCACACAAAATCTAAAACATTAAATTTTAATACAGGCTTGGTAACAATGCTCCCCTGAAGACAGTAGTACAAATTTAAAACGCTTTGATACAATGTTACATTTACAATAATTATATCAATTTATTGTTATTAAAATGCTAAATTTTGTTGACAAAAGTACTACCTTGTTACAATTTACAGAGGGCGGCACTCCCCCTTCCTCCCCGTGCTTACACAAAGTCCAAATAAAACCCTTACAGATTAGGGTTCAATTGCCATAAATTTTGTTTAACAGACCATATAAAAAGACAACCTGCAAAAAACTTTCGCTTTGTATCAAATTAAACTGGTGATTTGAAGCAGAACTTTCATGTGCGTGGTGAGACTTCCTAAAATATATAAGCATCACATAACTATTAAACAAAATCTTAACTACGTAATGCGAAGTTACAAAAAATTCTAAATAATAGTTACTGAAAGCAACATAAAGGAGAACTACGTTATGTGAAACCATGCGCATAAACTTTATGAATAACTATGCAACTAACGTTTATAACAGGAAAACTGATTATTTTATGTTACAGAGTATAAAAAGTTGTTTATCGAGTCTTTTTTTAAAAATCTCTTTTCGTTCTTTAGATATTTAGCTTCAAAGATTTCCATCTGATTTATGACATCATTATCTTTGATGCAATAGTAAGCATAATTTTCTTTAAATATCTTGTAGTTTCACAAAATTAAAAAATATTGGCAGTGTTTGTTAAATTTATCGCCTGTCATCAAAATTTGTTCGCCTAAATACGAAGTTCTTTTTTATGTCTTGTCGTAATATCTTGTGTTGTTATGGTTATTTCATGGCACATTTATTGTCATTAAATGTTCGTTGTTTACATTTGTGCCATTAGGGATTTGTTTTTTCTGCATGTGTCGGTTCTATGTTCAATATAGATTCATTTCAATATTCTATTAAACGTTTAGCAACATCTGTAGAAAAAATGTTTGTCTCAAAGTTTATACATATTCAAATACAAGAACAATGCTTATTTAAATCAATATATTTTTTGAAGCGAACTAACGCAACTCTCGTCAGCTTTTCTTTTCTGTTTAGCTATCAGTATTTATCATTTTTTATTAGCATTGTATATTTAAGAATTGTATGCATTCCATTTAGTTTAAACATTTCTATATATTAATACGCTTTGTGCGTGTGTGTATGCGCATGGTGAGGCCAATGACAAAAATTACCAGTCACTTTTTTACAGATCACGCATGCGCCCCCTAAAGCGTGGCGTTACGTTAATATTTCACCATAATAGTTAGACTGTTACTTCATAGAAATCACATAAAAGTTATAACTATATATATAACCACAATGTACTATATAAATATATATACCATATGACAAAGTACCTATATAGGAATATATATGCTACATTTGAATTAACGGGCTTAGATATTCACAAAGTACACAGACTGTTAAATGAAGTTCCCAGCATAAAGAAACGGAAGCTGTGTTTACAAAAAAGATGGCTGTTCTTTTTGAATATTTTCTACTCTTTCCTTCAAAATAAATCTTTAAAGAAACATTTGAAGAAAAGCATCATTATGTAGATTAGTCATAGCAAGGTTTCTGTAAGGCTTGTTCATGTGTTTTTTTCAGTTTTGATGAAATTATTGATGCGAGACGGGTTTCTTAGCTATCATCACAAAAGCCAGCCACCAACAACAACTAGCTAGCTAGAAAGTAGAATTGCTATCTAATTTATATATATGTAGCCATGTTATTTATACTTAGCTAACTCTCTAGTTTATATTTAACTGACCAGCTATTACTTGCTGTAACTAGCTAATGTTAGCATTAAACTAAAGCTCCCCAGTACCTAGCTAAACTTGTGAGTTTTATGTTGCTATTACATGTAGCTAGCTAGCTACTGTAGTTATCTTAGTGGTCTTTGCTAGGAATATGGCTGTAACTTATTTGACCTTTTAAGCTTAAATTGAAAGACATAACAGGCCACAACACCTTTTAAGAAAGTAATAATATTTAAGGATAGTTTAAGAAACCTTTTTTATGTAATATATTTAATATTTAACACGTATTGTAAGTCTGGTAGCGTAAGTGTGGTGTTTTTTTGTTGTTCTAGATGTACTGACTCAAATATTTTTGATTATGACATTACGTGTTATTTAAAAAAGTTTAAACTTTTTTCAGGGAGTACTATATATATACATGTTAACATCGAAAAACCTGTGTTTCTTATTTTACAGAGATTTTGACACCGAGGAAAATTTGCGTAGCCTTTTCACATTTTTTGATTTTGTTGCAGTATTTACATGAGTTTTTGATAATTTATTTATTTATTTTTTATTATATTTTTGGGTGGGGGAAGGATTTACATGTTTTTTTACATTTAGGGTAAGAAAATGTACAGGTAAGGCTGGGGTGACTTTCCATATATAAGTTCTTTTCCTGCAAAAATTTCTAAAAATAAAGTATAGAATTAATTATTTTTAAAATGTAAATTTAATTTGTTCTAAATTGTGGTTTTGACATTTCCATGTATATAAGAGTTTTTGGGCAAGGACATAATTAGCATGCTGAAAGAACTGACTTTTGTGGATTTAGTATTACCTTTTCTTTACATTTAGTGTAAACGTTTGTGTGTATGGCCATATTTAATACACCAAAAGAGCTACTTTGTTATACTCTTTGTAAGCTATTTTTTTTAGACATTTTGGATTAACTTATTGTTGTAGAAGGCATATACAATATGCATATTAAAATAATGGAATTTTGCCAATTTATGTTTTATCGCTCAATTTTCACATTCTATATAAACTTCTTTAAGACAGGATGGTATGAAATAGACCAAAATACCTGATCTTAGTTGTTTTTAATTTACAGGCTGTGGCTTGTGAAACTTTAAGGTGAACATTTTGTGGAAGACAATTATATACATGACATATACTGATAGAACTGATTTCATGTTAATTTTATGAGGAAAGACCATAGACAGAAGAAGAATTAGATTTTACACCTTGCAACTGTGTTTTTCTATATTTTGTATAAGTTCTTACCAGGGAGGACTGTGTGCAACATACCGAAATGGCTGATCCTTCTTGATTTAAATTTGATGCGTTCCAAATCGTACTTTGTGAAGCTTTTGTGGGAAAAGAGTACATGCAATTATAATTTATCCTTGCAATTATTTTTTTTACATCTCAGATAAAAATTTCTGCCAAAGGCACAATTCATTGTTTATTTTTCGCATTGTGTGCCACCTTTGGCAGGGTTTGCAATAAACTAACTGATTCTAACATATACATTGAGAAAGATTTGTGTTTGACACTGATCAGCTTTTTTGTGAGACATTTTGTATGTGACATTATTAGTGATTTAAATTTTAAGAGTGAGATGTATTTTGAAATGCTTTATTAAACTTCTTTCTGAATAATTTTCGCATTATAAGAGGGTTAAGAGCAAGTAATGTAAACATCACATAACTGCCGTTGTTAGACACCTTTAATTTTTTTGGTCACTTATATAATAATGCAATATATAATTTGCTCTGCCGTATTATTTGTTTTTTGATGGACGTATCTGTTACATGAATTAAATGAGAAATACAGTGGATTCTTCCATGGACATACAGCTAGTTTAAATTAATAAAGCCATTACAATGCAGTTATAACTTTGAAGCCAAATAACTTAAAAACGAGGTGGTGACGTCTGTAATTTCACCGCGCAGGTAACTAGGGACACCCTGGGACCAAATTGGGTAAGTTTTGAAAACTTAAATCCGTTTCGGAATGCACAGGTTGATGACGTCATCAAAAAACCTCTACAGCACAATATCTCTGTAACCGTTCGTCAAAAGCACGTGATCCTATACATTTTCTTGATCAGCGCTTCAACCTCTACACAATAGCAATAAGATGTTTGAGAAATTTTTTTAAAAAAAATTTCTTTATTGCACAGATCTTGCTGACGTCAGCAAAATTTTTAAACCCTTACATCTCCTTAACCGTTCGTTAAAAGCACATGATCTTAAACATTACTTGATTAGCTTCTCAGGTTTTATAAAATACAGGCAACAAGTATTTTTTTTTTGATCATTGCTGAGTCATTAAAATCTAAATGAGGGATCTTTTTTATTGTTCCACTGCCTAAGTGGGTTTTTCCACGGGCTAAAACGACTATAATAAAACTTTTGTCTGTCTGTCTGTCTGTCTGTCTGTCTGCCTGCCTGCCTGCCTGCCTGCCTGCCTGCCTGCCTGCCTGCCTGCCTGCCTGCCTGCCTGCCTGCCTGGTTGCCTGGCTGCCTGCCTGTCTATTCTTTTAAGTTTAAGGCTAAATAATTTGGAAATGGGTGGAAGTAACTAATGTCAACTCCTGAGTGGGTAACTAGAGTCTAGCTGGGACCAAATTAGGACCAATTTTCTAAAGCTGGTTCAACCGACACGTTTCGGAACTGAAGGGTTGATGACGTAGGTAAAGAAAATTGTGAAATTATTCGAGCATCGACAGGTCATTGTTGACGTCATCAAAATTTAAATGACGGATCTTTTTTGGTTCTTTTCTGCCTGATTTTTCCACGGGCCTTATCGACTAGTACATTTATGATTACGATAAAATTGTGTGTTACAAGCAAGACTTTTTTAATTTATATCATTAACCCAACTGTGCTAGTGTGGACTGATGTTGTGTTGATATATTTACATAAGCAAAGTTTGGAAGTTGAATAATGTTTATATTTTGAATTACAGGTATAAATGTAACATTAACATTTTTAAGAGGCATCATATGACATCACAAGAACTTTAAAAAATTCCAAAAGACTTTTTAACCAATTTTTATCCCCCATAACAAACAAAAAATCATTTTTTGCGTTAGTATCCCTCTAACCTATCAATTCATTTATCATCCAAACTTTAAATACTTATAGACATACCATAAATCTGCAGTCATCATGCTGGTGGATGGTACCGACTTTGTGCGTGAATTTTTTTCCTCAGGAATTGGGAAAAAAGACTTCAAATAATCTTCCAGTATTCTGACATATAGAATATCATCAATATTACTCCAGTGGTTATTGTCCTAAACAAGAAATAAAGTATGCATTGGGATATGAAGAATGATTTGTCAAATATGGAAATAAATGGTGAAATTAAAGACAAAGAAATAGAGAAAAAAGGATGACATTTTTTGAAGAAGTATTCTTTGCATATGCAAATTTTAAATTCTTACCTGAACTTTCTCTGGATTCATTACGTAGCAGGCAAAGAGTGCCAGAAAATATTCCATAGCATCTTAACACGAGTTAAAGAAAATGTAACATTAAGAAATAATGCCTACAAAACAAAATTTTGTCTCACAAGCTGTACAAAAATACATACATAAAGTTTATAAGCATATGTAGACTGAGATTCCATACAATTTAAGCAAAGAATAAGCATATTTAAGGCTGAACATAATTTAATTTCGAAATCTTTTCTTGCACAGTAATTTCTTTCCTTAAGGTAGTGTTTTTTCTGTGACCAATATTTACGGGGACGGTCAAGACGGTCATAAAAAAATTTGGGTATAAATAAACTTGTCTAGTAAAACATATTTTATAAAATGGTACGTGATTTTAATAAATGAAAAAAAGTTCGATTATCGTGATTTAAGTTCTCCTTTAAATATTTTTTTCCTTCATGTTATTCAGAAAAGGATACCAAAATTAATAACAGCCTTATTGTCAGGTAACACAATTATCTTTTTCTCAAACCAAGCAGACATTTGCCCTTTCTTGTTTATAAACTCTGCTATGCCAACCTGAAGAAATGATTACAAGAACTTAACTTCAATCTATGCTTTCACAATATATATTAAATTGTTAAAAAATGCTTACTGGCAAAAGTGTGCATGGGAACTGAAAATATGCTTCTTGTTGCATCATTATTTTTCCAATGATTTGAAATAAAATTCCATCAAAAGAGAGAAAATTATAAGCTGCATCAAATTCGCGTTGATGATATTTTGCATCATATAGGTTTAACCCCCAACCTTTACCACCAGAAAAACCAAATATATCATTTAACAGACGAGGGTATATGCAAGTTAGTTCCTACAAAAGAGCAAAAGTTAAACAATTTTACAAGTATAGTATAACAATATTCAAAGTCTGCTGTCTACAAGAACAGTTGAAGATAATGTACAGCAATACTGCATCATGTGTGGCAACAAATATTTTTTTCATTAAGTGCAGGCTATAAATAAATGAAAAGTGCAGTCTAAAAGTTTCAGTTTTCTCCATTACAGAAGCTGCTTGCCATGAGATCAATGTTTTACGCATGATTTTCAATGTCAATTCTGTTGATCAAAATGGTCTGGGAACATGTTTGGTCACCAGCATTATCATAAAAGTTGCAATAGAAAGCGAGAGGATGTCCCGGTTGAACTTGCATTTAACGGAGAAATACCATGTCATTACCTGAAACATTGGTTTATTAAAAGATCAGAACTAATTTCTAATTGTCGCCACATGAACAAAATAGTTTTGATAAATCATAAACCAGTTCTTCGGGATTAGTAATTATCTTTCATAGCATTTACTGTTTTAAGATTTTTGTATTGTCAAGATTCTGTAAGGTCTCGTTGCATATATCTTCAAACGTTTTAAGGTGTATTTTTAGTACATCTGATGATCGCATAATAAATAGGTTTATTTGTATATCAAATAATTTGCTATAATTAATTGTGAAATTATAGAAATGCAAAATATTTCTATAAACTTTATATATATACCAAGTATAGATCTATATTATACTACTGTCAGTCTGTAAGCCAATTAAAAAACAAGGGGTTTTGTAATCAGATAACACGATAATAATCGCACCTATAATCATAGTAATAACCTCTGTTCAAGCAAATGTTATTACTTCAAGTTAACAGGTGGGCAAGCAGGTTTACCATTATTTTAAAGATGTTAAAAAAAACTAATATTAGAAGACTTGGAGGAGACTTTTCAAAATTGAGGAGAATTAAAGACTTTTGAGTAGTGATGGACGACACACTGTGGAATTTTACATAAGCTAATGACTAGTATAATATGAAATGATAAATAAAACAACCGGTTAGGCAGGATATTCTGTGACCGATTTGAAAAATAATTTACAAATTTATGAAGCTGTATTGACAAATTAAAAATATTAGATTACCTGCACTTTCCTGCGACCTCCTAAAAATAATGTTCTTATTCTATCTACAGATTCTAAACTTTCATAGCAACAACCTTTCGTTTAGAAACAGCAGATCAAAAGTTCGTTTTTTGGTATATTTTTCAACCTCAACCTTTCATATTCATCAAACGTCTGCTCATCTCTGCGCTTATTTTCTTAACTTAACAGTTATATTATTATTATTATTATTATTATTATTATTATTATATTATTATTATTATTATTATTATTATTATTATTATTATTATTTTTTATTAACAATTTCTTTTACATTGACGTGTAAAAAAAAATAAAAAAAAATTCTAGCTTCTCGGGAAAAGTCGCTAATTAAAGTCAATGAAGAAGGCAATTAATTTAGTTAATTTGACTTCTTTGCTTTGCATACCATCATCCTGAGATAAAGGATGGTTAGACTATAGCTTTTATTTTTGAGATCCTATATATTGCAAGGAAGTGGTATGCCAGAAAATTCGGGAAAAAAAAAAAACACAACAAAAACAAATCGCAAAATGCTATAAATACTAAATAAAAGTCTGCCTGTCAAATAAAACCTAATCCATTAATATACGGTTTGCACAACCTACAAGGGCAACTTTCTGGATTCCATTTCTTAATTTTTGACTTAAACTCTTGTAACGTTTCAGATGTTTTTATATTTGATGGTATCATCTGCCACAATTTTGGCGCAAAATTTGAGATAGTTTCAGTGCCATAAGTAGACGTTTTTGCTGTGCGATAGCAAAGTTCTCTTTCATTTCTCAAATTATAAGTGCTACTACGGAACAGAAAAATATCACTTATTATATCAGGTGAGAGTTTGTTTTTAGCTTTATATATTTCTATAGCTAGTGTTTCAAGATTTTTTTCGTGTATCGTTTTTGATTTATCTCTATGTAACAGTTCCTTAAATGTTGATGTATGGTCACAATAGATTATTCGAAGTGCTCTTACATGCAGATTATTAATTCTGTTATTCAATGTTCTATTGTGGAACATCCATATCAAAGGACAGTAACTGAATTGAGAGGTAACAAAACCCTTCATAATAACTCTTCTTTTTTGAGTATCCATGTAAGGTGCAACACACGCTAACGCATGTAGTTTGTGGCTGGTTTTTTGACATAAGTCCGTTACATGCAAATCAAATTTTAATTTCCGATCAATTTTTATCCCTAACAGTTTCTGTTGGTCACTGTTTTCAATGTACGTGTCTCCAACGACAGCTTTTGTATCAAGTGGTAAGCTAGAAAGAAGATGGCTCTTTGCTTCATTGGCTTTCATACCGTTTTCAGCAAACCATATAAACATTCTTTTTGCTGTTTTTTCAAGGTCTTCTACAACTTGATTTTTATCAGACCCATACGTATATGGGGTGTTGTCATCTGCGTAGCTAGCTATATCAGTTTCAATCGTTATCAGAAATAAATCTATCAGGAAAACGTTGAAGAGTAGTGGGCCTAAAATAGACCCTTGTGGCACACCAAATAAGATGTCCAGTAACGTACTAAATGAGTTGTTTATTTCAACTCTTTGTTTCCGGCCAGTTAAATAGCTATGTATTAATCTCAAAGCATCCTTGTCAAACCCATAAGCGTGCAATTTAGCAATAAGTAAATTGTGATTTATACAGTCAAAAGCTTTAGACAAGTCTGTCAATAACGCTGCGTAAGACCCTTTATTATCTAGGCTTTTTTTACATTTTTCGATCATTGCTATAAGGCATTGCTGCGTACTAAAACCTCTCCGAAAACCACACTGCTGCTTGTTAAAAATGGGTTGAAAAAAAGCTTCAATTTGTTTGTATAAGCATTTTTCGAAAATCTTAGAGATATTAGGCAGTATACTGACCGGGCGGTAGTTACACTTTTCCGTACGGTCCTCCTTTTTAAAAACTGGAATGACGTCTGCGTTCTTAAGGCTTTTTGGAAAATTGGATTGGTCGATGTTATAATTTATGCTATTGCACAAAACATTTCCAAAAATGTCAGAATTTTCCTGTATTATTTTCGTTGGAATGTAATCCAGTGGAGTCAATCTAAAAAAATCTCTCATAATAATACGAAGAGTGTATACGTCTGTCTGTGTCAGGCGGAGTGGATGTGTTTTTCTTTTTCTTTGAAGTCGCTTAAAAAAGTATGTCCATTTTGCCAGAAAAAAGGCAGCAGGTTTACTTTGCTTACGTCACGTGATTAAAATGACTTAATTTGATTTGCTGATATAATTTTAACGGTCCAAAAAGTGCAAAAAATCAAATCAAGAAAAATTAAAGTGAAAAAGTAAAGTAGTAAATGCATATTTGAAAAGGAAAGAAGAATCCAAGTAAAGAATTAAAGTGTGGGGTTATCAAGTACAAAGGTTAGCTAGATATAGAAGTAGAAAAGTGGAGTTAGAAGCTACGAGAAGTTACTTCAGATGTAAAGAGTGGAGGTAGATGTAATAAAGTAAAGCTGAAATGTGATATTGTTAGACTTTCAGTTTTTATGTAGCTTTTCTATGTAGCACACTTTAAGTTGTCAAGCAGAATCATTTTCCAAAAAAAAGCCACTTAAGAGCCTCAAATTCTTAAAGTTTTAAATTTTACCGCATTTTACATAAAAAAGCTAATTTGTTTACATTTTTGCGTAATTAATGGTGCATAACTAATGTATTTGTCCTAAAATTTAAAATGCTACAAAAAGCTGTTGGCTGGCTACCAAACAAATTTGCTGGCCAAACAGAAAACTTCGGTTTGTTATACTCACCGTAATGTTATCATTTTTACATCACTAGTGTTTCTTTTTATATGTGCTTTACTAAGCATAAATAGCTAGATAGCTAAAGACCTAGCTAAGTCTCCCCAGTTTAACTATAATTAACTGGGAGTCTTGGCTACTGTTAGCTCGCTTATGTTAACTTCAAGGCTCCATCTCATAGCTAGCTCTAACTTATGAGTTATGTTGTTATTCCTCTTTTTTAGCTACCTTAGTAGTCAAATTTCTCTTGTTTTTTGAGCACGAATTATGATGTAACAAGCAAGCTACAAAATCTTTCAAAGACATACTGAACTTTTAGGATAGTGTGAGGGGGTTACAGGGGTTGTTGACATTTAAATGGAAATTTATGTCGGTTTATGACTTAGGTTAAAAAAGTTTATGACAGGATGGTATGGTTGTCCACTTATATCATTCGTGTTGCAAACTGCTGTTTTTTTAATTTTGTGTAAACTGTTGTGGAAATAAGATCACATGCAATATACTGAAAAACGTTTTTTGCCAAAATATACTTTACTGTAACCAACTGTAAAACAAACATCAGCTTACACAGCTAATTTTTGTTTTATATTTTATGTTTTTTGACACCATGTCAAAAAACCAGAGTTTGAAATATTAAATTTATATCTAGAAAAAAAGTCATTTCGGTATACATATACTTTATTATCACAATTTTTTAAGGGGAGAAAATAACGCAGTTGACAAAGTTCAATGGATTTTGCGATAATTAATATTTAGTGATGATCAAAAATTATATATACATATATATGTATTATCTGCAATACACTGAAATGACTGACTTTTGTGTAAAACTTTATGGGTAAAGACAATATACAACATACAATATGCTGAATGAACTGATTTTTGTTGATTTGGATTTGCTCTTCAGAAACCGTTCTGTTTTACATTTTGTGTTAGGCATTAAAATTGCATCGCCGGTTATGTCATTCAAGAAATGAACGATAAAAAGTATTAAATCAAGTACAGTGTATAGTGGAAAGGAATAATAAGTTTTATATGAGTCAATGATGAAGACAATGAATGATACAAAGTGTGAAATGGAGACAGCCCTTGTGGGGGCAGTATCACCAAAGAATGCCAAATTAGCTTGTTTTTTGGAGCAAACATAAACCTATCATCTGTTATCACTGATTTGCCACCAGCTATAGAACCTGTTGTTCTAGTGAGATAATTAGAAAGAATCTGAATGTGTTACACAGTGCCCATCAAAAGCTGAATCAAGTGAAAGGATAAGACGTGCATAAGGCATAAAATATAGTGACAAAAGGTTGGAAAGGTTGTGGTACAGTTCTTGGAGTAGATGGAAATTTTATTCCTGTGCATCATGGAAGTGCTTTTTACAGATGTCATCCATGTCAATCAATGAAGGTGATACAATACAATTAAGGAAAATGATACACCAAAGGATGTTCGTATCTGAAGAATCACAGAAAAACAAAATGAAGACAGATGACAAATGGAAAAGAAAAGAATAATGTAATGTGTATGAAGAAGAAAAAATTGCGGACAATAATTCAAGCAGTGATGAGAATAGTGGGTGTGAGAATAGCGTAATAGTTTTTACAAACAAAAAAAGTAATACAAAAATTCGATTTATGAAGAAAGATGGTAGTAGTAGTTGAGCATTGGTTTTATCTAGACAGTCTAAAAGAACTGGAAGCTCGAGAGATTGTGTTAATGTGAAATTAGTTGGTAAAAATGATGCAAGTAGCATTAATTGGAAGGAAATATCTTGGTGGAAACAGCTTCATAATGAAGAGAATGTTCTTTTGTTGACATCTTCTGATAAAATTAGCTAAGCTGTGATTGATGCAAAGTCAAAAGAATTTAAAAACCTGGAAGATAAGTAAGTCTTTCTTTTGGTTGATAATAACGGTGAGGAGACAGTATCTTGTAAATGGGTGACTACTGAAAAGGAAAAGGAAGATGGTTAAAATATGCTGAAAGCAAGACTGGTGGCAAGGGGCTTTGAAAAAAGAAAAGCTGGTAAAACAGATTCACCAACATATAGTCGACAAGCATTAAGAATGGTATTTGTATCTGCTTGTACAATGGGTTGGAATTTAGAAAGTTTGGACATAAGAGCTGTATTTTTACAAGGTGATGAAATATAAAGAGAAGTCTTCATATGCATTCTGGAAAAGTGCACAGCACAAGAGAAAATCTGGAAGCTGTGTTGTTTCTATGGTTTGAATGATGCATCTGGAATGTGGTATAATAGAGTTGAAAAAGTGCTACTTGACCTTGGTGGAAAGAAGAGTTTGTATGATAATTTCTATCGCATGATCACAATGGCCTGCTATGTGGTATTCTGATAAATCATGTTGATGACTTCATATTCTGTTGATTAAGACCAATATGTGGTCACTTTGAAACCAATTGACTGATGTTAAAAACACGTCATTGTGGTAATTAAGTGGACAATTATTGTGGGTTACATCACAAACAGGAGCTGATTGTTCATTTGATAGCTGTTTTGTGAGTAACTATGGAAAACATCCAACGGTTAGAAATATAGTAGATGCAAACAAGCTGTTAAGAAACTGACTTCGAAAAAAAGTCTTGGTAATTCAGAAAACCTTAAGATTATTGTGAATGATGATGCAACACATGCAAGTTTGCCTAACAGAACTTCTGAAAGATCACATATTTTTCAATGGCTAAAGGAGACTACCCCAGTTACCCGAAGATCAAGAAACATCATAGGGTTACAAAGAGTCCTCTGGCATCAGAAACAATGGCTCGAAGTGAATCTGAAGATGCTGGATGGTGCATTGTTTCAATGACAAAAGAAGTTTTTGGTCTGAAAAAATCTCTGGAAGTACTATGCTTGACAGTCAACAACTCATTAAAAAAACATCTTCACAGCACTAAGATTATCCAAGATTTATGATTATGGGTTGATATAGGAAGAATAAGAGAAATGCTCGAACTTGGTGAAATTAAAATAAATTGGGTATAGTCACTCAAAATCAACTTGCTGATTAAATGACAAAATCTGGGACATCGGCAGCGGGTTTAATAAATATGCTCAGAAAGGGTGCATTTTTAAACCTAGAGTTTTGTAAATAAAAGAAGTTGTGGAAATTCTAAAGAAAAAAAGAAAAAAAAAATTTTTTTTACATAATTTCGAGAATGACTGGATTCTTAGAAATACAAAATAGTTCTATGATTGTGTGTCAGATTTGCATTAGTGGATGGTTTGATTATCCAATGGGTTTTAATGCTTGTTGGCGTTCACAAGACAGCATCAACGTTAATCTTATTTTTAATTTACTTTTGTTATTATAGTATATTAGCGTGGAGGTGTTATCATAGTGAAGTTGATTGCATAAGGGAAGAGCCATCTCAATAATCTACAGGTATCAATCTGAGTTTAACAGCTTCTACTTTTAATTATCAATCGTTTGCAAAGTTAATCTTCTGGAAAATTTATGTTATACCACCACCTGCCACCACATCAGCAGCGAAATAAGCCCAACTTCACGGCGGTCAACATGGTAGTTGTCGCTTTGCAAAAGTATTTGCTTAATTATAAATTTGATTTATAAAGTGGGAGTACTAAACTATTTGGTTCCCAGCTTTGACAGAAAGTAACCTATATATTTATAATAAAAAGCGTGGTATTAATATCTTCAATTCTACTGGAGGAGGTTTGGAGGAATGTTGTAAACTTATTCTGACACTTATTTACTATCATCTGATTTCGTTGGATTATTTACTATTTTTACCGTACGGCGATTTCATTTTATTTTTCCTCTTTCAGCGCATTTTGGCAGCTACAAATTTCGGAGTAAATTAACCAATTAACAAGCCTTGAAATTTGTAGCCTGCCTTTCCCTATTGTTAAATTACTTTTGCCCACGTTTCTGTTTTACGCCTCGCTAAATGACAAAAATGGTAGTGTGAAATTTAGCAAGTTCACTTAAGCAACCAAATCGTGGTCATGGTTTGTAAGTAGGTCTCTATTTGATTTTTCGTTTCTTCTGAAAGCTTTTTATTTTTGTAATATTTGTTTTCTGTACACATTTTCACATGTTAAGATACATATATAAGATACATATATAAGATACATATATAAGATACTATATAAGATACATATATAAGATATAAATGTCACGTTTTCTATCCAATTATAGATCTTAACCAATTTTAAAACTTTGGCTACACAAACAAAGATTGTAAGGTAGTGTCCTAAAGTTACGAGCTAGCTATCTTATTTATTGCTATTTCTTTTAAGGTTTTTCTTCATTTTTATATAAAAGCTATTTATCCTAGCCAACATTGGTTATTTTTGTACTATCTGCGCCAATCTGACTCAAATAATCCTCCTGTGCTAAATGCAGTTAGGTACCTAGCTAGCTAGCTAGCTACACCTTTTACTGTATATAATATAAGTCTTAGAGTTTATTGATGAGAACATTTTCGATTTACCATTTTACCCACAATTAATTTTGTATCGACAGGCTTTACAATGTGTTTTTATTGGAACTGGCAATGAATTTTGCAAATAAAGTTGCTGAGTGATTATTTTAGCTGAGTGGGAAATAACAGGCTGTTTCATGTGTTTTTATTTAAACCAAAGCTGCAATTTTTTTTTGAGAAGAAGGGTACTACAATATCATGCACTCCACATATGGTTGTGCAACATCATTCACCGGTACGAAGTGCTCAGCCCGGTTGCACAATTAATTTTTTTGGAACTTTCCACACAAAAGGAACTTATTCCACACAAAAAAAATGTCGGCCAGCTGTCTTTTCTATGACGGGGTGACAACAGGTTGTTAAACTGCGTTTTTTTTTTTGGCTAAAGTTACGGGTAAGTTATTTTATGAAAATTATATTATACCCGAAACATTTTGATGTGTGCACTGCAATTGATTTACAACATGCTGTACACCTTACTAAGGCGCTCCCCCTGAATGTATAGCACAGTTTACGGCTCTTATCAGCCTGTAACCTAATGCCGAAGTCACACATTTAATTGTGGCTTAACACGATGTGTGAATTTGTTGCCTGATGTTTTAAGACAATCAAAGATATAATAGAAAAATATCCAATCCTTGTTAGCAATACTTAAGTAAGTTCAAATCGAATAGGTAACACTGGAAATATATACTGATTTCACACATATTGTACTTATTTTTGCATTAGCTGCTTCTCTAAGGGCTTTATTATGCATTTAACCTGAATTTGTACACAATATATTGGTACAGGGTCAGTTTCAAGTGACGATGTGTAACAATTTATGTACTTCTATTAAAGACAATTAATTCTATTATATATCACAACCAAATCTCGGTATAGGTTACTGGAAATAGCAAAGCACGGTTTCTTTGTTACGTGGTGTCATTCGTAACGAGTGAGCCAATGACATAATTTTTTAGCTTTTTAGCTCGGTTAAAAGTCAAAACTTAGGAGGAAAATTACATCACAGTTTTTAAAATCATATTACACATATTTGAGAACACCTGTGGGAAAATTCATTGTTCATCAAGTTACCCCATATGGGTAATATGGAAGATTTCTTCATAAGAAACATCAGAAACTTTTTTATGTGGATTACTTTAACATTAACAAAAATTAAAATCTTTTACAATAAACTTTTGCGATTTTGTCATTAAATAGTTTTCAAATTTTTCGCTGGAAAAAATTTTTAAGGTTTAAAACCCATGTGCAACAGTAACTTTTTCATCCCTATGCTAATGTCATATGCATAAGCTATGCAACAACTTTTGCAGGAAAATAAAAACACATAAAGAGAAAAAGTTTATTATTAAAATATTATAAATTAATTTCAAACCGATTAGTCCCTGCAGCCATTTTGGTGTCAGCGGTATGAAAAACTATGCTAAAACTATACTAAGTAAAAGTCTTATTACTTCGGTAAAAATTGAAATAATGACTTAAAACTTGGTATTATATGTTTTTAGACCAGTTTGATGAAATGAACCCAAAATTTTTTTTACTACTATCATAGTTTCTGAGTTCCTGAATTTAGCCATTTTTGGAGATGCCTTATAAACTGTTTTTGACAGAATATCAATTTTGACAAGTCATGTGTACAGAAAACATTCAAAGTGATTCTCAGGATTAAAAATAATTCAAACAGATAAAATGTGTTGCAGGTTTAGGACCAAATACCTTATCCAGTTCAGAGAAAGTGTGAATGTGCTTCTAAACACAGTGCCAAATACATAATCTAAATTTTATGCCGCATAAATACAAAGTGGTTAGAAAGTTATTTTTTTCTCCACCTGGATCTGCAAGCGTTTACTTGCACTAATCGCTCAGCCTGGTGCCACTCACAATTAATTTTTGAATATCCACAGGAACTTATTATGCAAAATGAAAAATGCTAAACAACTGTATTAGCTTTGCAGAAGTAACAATAGGCTTTATCATAAGTCTTGTGAATGTTGGTTTATGAAAAATATATTACACCTTTAATGCTATACAGTAAGCGCTCCACTGGATTTGTAACACATTACAGTAAGTGTCCTCCGTGTGACACAGTTTACCCTTTACTAAGTCTTAAACTGGACAGAGACTTTAGGTCTTCCCGCTCCAGGTGAATATTACTTCTGGCTATACTTTCCCAAATTTTGTTATTTCATAAAAGAAACCTGAAAATCTACAAAAATTTATTTATGAAAAATAGGTTCCCGTTCGATAAAAGAAACCTGAACATTTGCAGAAATTTATTTATAAAATATAGGTTTCTGTTTGTCGTGACAACATATTTAACTAACATGCAATGCCTTGCATACCTGACTAGCTATATACTTAACTGTTCACTGTTATGGGAGGTCGAAATAGCTAGCTAGCTATCTTTATTTAAAATGACAGAATGCCTTGAAAAATCTTTTGTGTAGCTAGCTACATAAAAATAATATATTTAACTCTTGTACTTTATCACTTAATTATTTAATAAAAAATGTGCCCCTGGAGTGCTGGCATGGTACTAACTAGGTAGCTTAAAATCACAAAATAAATATTATCCAGATGTGACCATCCCTCATCATCAGACATTAGAAAGGCATTTCTGTTCTTCACTTCTCGTTGTGGGGTACCTCAAATTCTTATAAATCCAATGAAAAAAAATTACTTAAGACTTCCTCTTCTTTCCCTTGCACTACTCATGGCATATCATTGCATGTCTTCAGTTCCAAGCCACGATTCATTAGCTTCCCACCGCGTCTCGTTCACAAGTTTCAGCACTAGCCAATATGATGGACAACGTCGAGGAACCCTGGGTAATTTTGAAAAAATGTGGTTCTGCCTGATATCAGCATATTTTAGCCCTTGAGTGCCACACCTCCGTATATATAGGAGTTAATTATCTTTAAAACATGTACTGTCTAATATAATATTGTTTCACTTCAGTAGAATGGATTGAAGTATCCAAACACATTTTACCCTTTACTTCTTGCGCATCTTCACTCCTCCTAAAATAAAGGCTCCATGTGGTCTCCCAGTCTGTCCACCACAAGACAATTCTAATAAAGGTCTGACTTGATATTTATATAGTCACTTTTACGCAAAACATTACAGTGGTGCAATCGTAGAGGGTATTTCCCTACCACCACCATGACATCATTGACACTATTGACAACGAGTACAAACTCAGAACGCAAACGCACCCAAAAACATTTAAAACACGCAAATACACAATTCTTTTAAATTTTTAGTTTTGCTATGCGATTTTGTGTATTAAGAACAAGGAATTCAAAAATAAAGTTATTCCGTGTTTATTAATGTAAAACTAAATCAATGAATAATTTATTACTTGAAAAACTCATCAATAATATTATAATAAAACTATTCCACTGACACCAGCAAGCGTTGTCCATAACTGATCGGCAACAAACTTTACGGTTTCTTTTGCAGCATTAAACAATCATGCCACAACAGAGCCAATAAGATCAGGCAGTGCATCCAATCCCTTCTCCCCAAATTTACCAAACAACTTTGATGGAGATTTTAATTGTATCTTCATCCATTCACCTGCACCCTTACCACCACCACTACTACCACCAATAATAACAACATCACCACCAATACCACCTTCCACAGTCAATACAATAGTACTAATTGTCATACCAATAACTGTCAGTAGAGTAGCAATGGTAACCCCCTGCTCCTTAAACAACGTCTTTACCCTTTCCCTTAACAACACATCACCATTCATCAATTGCTTAAACGACTCCTTAATCTTCACAACCTCACTAGACAACTATCCTTTAAGATTGAAATTTGTTCCTCATGCATATTCAAATCATCCTTTAGCTCCACAATCCTATCCTCAACCTCCTTCTTCAACCCTAGATATTCATTACGCAACTCAGTACTCTCCCCATCAATCAACTTCTGTTTCTCATAATCATCCTACAACTTCTTTTTCCCCTTACTCTTTATCCAAATGCGCCTTCGTCATAGCATATTTCTCTGTAGCAGTCTTCAATGCACCCCTAATATCCCGCAATGACCTATTATCTCCCGCAAACACTTCTCAAACTTGAGCGTCGGTCCATCCTTAATCACAGTCTCGACCACCTCAACAATCTTATCTGCCTCCTCAACAACTCATTACGATCCGAATACTCTATTTCACTGTTATCTGGCATCTTTATTCGCCATCTCCTTTAACTTAATTTCTTCCAATGATATTTGCTTCGATTTTTTCCTCAATTCAAAGCACTTATCAACTCATCGGATGTAAAGCCAAGAGTTTTTAATCGTCTAATACCCGAACTTTCTCGATTTCTTCATAAAGATCATTCACCTTAGTTCTATCTAATCTAGTCCTTAAAGACAATCCTGATGTACTCCCCTTGTCTATTTGTTCAGTATTAGTCTGTGTAGGATCACTATAAGAAGCTTTCTGTCGGTTGTATCATCAGTATTTTCATCATCATCAAAACCCACATTATCAACAAATATCTTCAAATAAAAATGGAGTCGAAGAAATCTATCCAAAACTTCCATCCACTCCAACAGAAGAAGTAAATTTCAATGCAGATATATATTGAAACGGATACTATAGTGAATTACAACAAAGGAGAATCTTCAGCACAAGTATAAAAAACATTGTAGGAGGTCGTACATAGCATGTAAGTATTTTAGTGGGGCTGAATGTATTAGTACTTTCTTAGGTGCAGGGGCATTAGCATCAGTACCAACAGTCATCGCCTTACCAGCATCTCTAGTATTCGGATCTCTATCCACAGCCTTCGGTCTATCAATCCTATATCGACATCAAAATTCATCAAAATATGCCAGAAAAAGATACACAAATACTCAACCCTGATCGATAAACTGAACTCGTCTATAGTGATAATCGATACTCTAATATCACAGGACTGTAATGTTAGTGATGAGTTTAAGAAGATAAGGGATGAATACATTAGGATTACTAGGGAAATAAGTAAAGTAAGTATCAAGTCAAAAAACGATCAAATGAGGCTTATATTGGAAAAAATGGAAGGCCTCGAGTCGAAGCTGCATTCTTTGGCATGATCTTCATATTTTTTTATATATAAATGGATAAGAAATTGAAGAGGATTTATTATGGAGTTGGTGGGTATTGGAAGGGTTTATCAGCAGTGGATAAGTTTGCAAGGTTAGTAGGAATGATGATGAGAAATGGTTAAGAAAACAACCAACATTCCAAATTTATTTACCCCAACCAGAGTACATACTAAGACCAAATTCATCATATCACTTATTCCTAAAACCAGACCTCTTATACCTTCCTCATGACAAATATAAACAAAAAACATACAAATACGCTCTGTGTGTTGTTGATGTTGCGTCCAGATACAAAGCAGCATACCAACTTACCTTAAAAACAACAAAGGGGACGATGACTGCATTCGAAAAATATACAAGACTACACCATTAACGTACCCTGATCTAATAATGGTTGCTGAGGGAAAGGAGTTTTACGGTGATGTTACAAAATTATTTAAGAATCATTCCACATCCATCTAAAGAGGTGATCCAAAACAACATAGAATTCAGGGTATTGTCGAAAGGTTTAATAGGACGTTAGGGGAGAGATTGTTTAGTCATCAATATAGGAAAGAGATGAAAAATGGTGGAGGAGGAATGTTGAGTGATTGCAGAGTGGTATTAATGAAGTAAGACTAGACTTATTGGAATGAGACCTGTTAATGCGGTTAAGGTGGATAGTATTTATCAGGGTTTTTCATAGCCAAGGAAGCATGGTGAGGTGTTGTTGGATGTGGGTACCTCTGTGAGATATTTGTATAAAGATGGTGAATTATAGGGTGGCAGGAGGAGGGCAACAGATCCAAATTGGTCGGTGGATGTGTATCAGATTGTGAATAGAAGTATTAGTGTTAATCAACCAACGTTGTATTATTTAGATAGAGTGAAGAGGTATTTTGTGAGGGAGGAATTGTTGGTCGTTTAGTTGAGTTGGCAACCAGGCTATCTTTTGTCGTGTTTTTTGTTTGATTTTGTTGGGGATGTAGTTGTTTTTCGTTGTATTTTTATTGTGATTTGTTGGTTACCTAGTTGTGCATTGTTGGTTACCTAGTTGTGAATTGTTGGTAGCTAGTTGGTTAGGTAGTTGTGTGGTAGTTGATTAGCTGGTTATTAAATGATTGAGTATTTGAATTTTTTTATTAGTGCCAGTTTGTTTGTGGGATTTTCATATGTGTTTTGGAGACTTTGGAGGTTAATAAGTTATGGAAGGTTTTGCTGATGTTTGTGGTAGTGATAGTGTGAAATTAGAAGGATTAATTGCCTGTGTTAATGGTAGTGGTGTGAAGCAATATCTCGGGAAACATTATAAGGAGGAACAGATTAGTGCTTTGTCGGTAGATGATGTTGAGAATCTTCATTTGCAGTATGATCTAGATTGGGGGCTGCAATGGTGAAATCATTAGGGATAACAATTATTAGCCTTTTCAAGTGTTGTTTCAAATGCTTTTGCTTTTTTGATGATAGTGAGTTAGAGGATGATCTGGGAAATGATTCCTTTTTGAATGCAACTTTGCAGAGAGTTAGTGTGACTTGTATTATAGGTTTAGTTCCTATCTTGCACCTTTAAGTGTTATAACTGGAAAACATTATCTAAAAAAATCTTGGAGTGATAAAAATGGAGACAGTGAGGAAGAAAAAAAAGAATCCAAAATGAGTGGAACAGGGGAAGAAACTTGCTGAGTTTAATCAGAAAAGGAAGGAGGAGATATTGAGGGGTGTGGAACATATTGAGAAAAGGGAGGTAGAATATGAGAGGGATAATGGTTATCTTATTTATTTTGCTGGTGCTTTGGTTGTTTTATTGTGTGAGAGTGCTTGGTATTTCAGGAAGAGTCGTGATGTGGAGATGACGAAACCCGTTGTGGTGCAGGAGTCTACCCAGGAAAAATCCAATGTGGTTCATGAAATGGATTAAAAAAATCCCTATGTAAATGAGTGAAGTTAAGAATGATGTTTATCATGCCACCGTTGTTAGTGGAAAGTATTGGTTATGCGATGTTGCTGAAAATTCTTTTTAAAGTCCCCGCACCGAATTTACGTGACTCTGTCAAGTTGGTTGGGATTGTCACTGCGTCCATGTTTACGAAGGAATTTCTTGTCAAGCAGAAGATTATTCCTGATAATGTGTAGATAATAAAATGTTGATTTATTCTGGTCGAGTATAATTTTAATAAGCAGTTGATGGATGAAATAAGGGTCAAGAAGATTATTTCTCATAACCTAACTCTTTTGAATAACGCTTTTTTTATAAGAATAGTGTTTTTTCGTTGAGGGTTAAGTATTCTTATGATTTGGCGAAATATGAGGGTGAAGTATTCTTAATATATTCTTATTTTTCAGAGTAAAGTTTCTGTCACATGTATGCACAGGAACAACTATTTCACAACAGCTGAATATGTTTCTTTTTAATGAGATGTTCACACATATTTTTTAGTACACTGTTAGGCATTTACAGCATGTTTATGTTTTATGTTTATCAAACCAAATATAACAGGTTAAACACTTGTCTCATTTTGATTTCCCTAATTTTTTGGTTAACTAACAATTTTATTCTAAGCAAACTCACCCTGGAAATATTCTTAAGATATTCTTACAATTTAGGCAATTATCAACCTGATATTCTTATAGAAGTTATTCTTATAAAAAAGCGTGTAGTGAAGGTGGGTTAAGGATTATTAGGGATAACCCAACTGCTTTGAATAAGGAAGGTGTGTTGAGTATTATTAGGGATAACCCGCCTCCATTAAATACTGAAAGTGTGGTGAAGATTACAAAAGATCACCCAACTCCATAAAATACTGAAGATATATTGAAGATTATCGAGGATAACCCACCCCCATTAACTACTGGAAGTGCGTTGAAGATTATAAAGGATAACCCATCTCCATTAAATACTGAAGGTGTGAAGATTACAAAAGATCATCTAACTCCATAAATTAAGTATTGAAGATTATCGAGGATAACCCACCCACACTACTGAAAGTGTGTTGAAGATTATAAAGGATAACCCATCTCCATTAAATACTGAAGGTGTGTTGAATATTATTAGGGATAACCCTCCAAACCCTAATATTAATCTTATTGTGGATACCGTGAAAAGGTATGTAAATCCTGAGATTATTCGTGCAGCCGTTAAAGATTATACTATAAATAAGGAAGATATGTTTTTTTCGTATAATTTACTGTAGAATTCTTTAATGGGTGGTTATGACATCTCGTTGAATCTATCGAAGCTATCCATGTAATCGTAGGAATAAACACCTTTCCTTGTTATTAGATCTAATTGTTTACCTTCGTAGTGATTTGATATACTTTGTGTTCGGTTGCTGGATAGTTTGTCGAGGGATGATGACGTGAACTAGAAACTGTCTATGAATCTTGGTTCAATGTAGATGTGGTTGTCAACGGTTATCTTTTTTGAGAACGAGATGTACTTTTCTTCATTCATCGAGATGCAGTTTATGTCAACTTCTATTTCTCCCAGTTGGTTTATGAATAGATGAGAGTCATATCATTGTAAGTTGTGGAATATTAATGGTAAGAATAATGGTATTTAAAGTTTAGATTGCAGTTGTTCTGTGCAGGACCTTTAAACTTTCCTGTGATGTGGTCGTGATCTTTTGTATTGTTTACTGGTTTGTCGCATATGTGACAATTTTTTGTTGTAAGTTATTCTCTCCAATTTATTATTGTGGTGTCTGTGTCTTTATTTTTTGTACATGTTAAATGAACTGGCTGACCATTGGATGGAACTTGTCTGTATTCTATTGGTTTATTACAAATGTGACAGTCTTTATCCTAATATCTTTTCCAATCGTCTTTGCTCATTTCTAGTGGTTTTTTGGGTTTCAGATGGTTTTTGTATATTGTTTTTGTTAGTTCCTCTAATTTTCTAGCAAATATATTTGGAGAATCTTCTCTGCGATAGAGGATTGGTTGATACTCTGTTAGACCTTCGACATAGATGCAAAATCAGTATGCCTTATGATGTTGATATTTTGTTGTATACGATTTATCTTTATTGATCTCTTGTTCCGATTTAATCTTTCGTGTGATGGATTCAAAGTCGGCATATAACACATAAGACACCAGCATTGATCTATTGAAATTAGTAAAAGTTAGTTTTGAATATGGTTTTGGCATGTCAACCCATGATGGCATCTTTTCCTTTGCATGTTTCGATGTGTTTTTTGTATGCGGACTCTAGTTGGAAGGGGTTGATGCAACGTTTACATATGAAATTTGTTTTTGTTTTTATTTATCTGCGAAGATACTATCTGCGAAGATGCCTTGAAATGTTCTTTATCCAGCAATAATGACTGGTTTGTTCGTTGGATATTAGTAGGAGGTTAATTGCTTCTTCGTTGTCTGTGAGTCTTATTGGATATATATTTTATTTTCATAACTAAACACAATCACCAATATATTGTTCTGTTTCTCGAATTTGGTTATATCTTTGATGGTTACTGGGAATTTAATGTTGTCAAAGATGAGGTCGTTGAGGTAGTTTTTTATATTTATTTTGTCTTTGGAGGTTTCTCTCTTGTGGATACAATGCTGATAATATCTTGTACATAAAACATTTATCGTTGGTGCTTTTAACGTTTACTAATGCCATGGTTTTCTTTAGTTTTGTGGTAGATCGATATAAGTTGATCCTCTTAATGGTTTAAACATATCAATTCATGCCTAGGATTTTTGACATTAACCAACCTGATCCATTAGAATCACCTACTTTTTCCAGTCTTTCTAATATTTGACGTACTAATTACTCAAATATATCATCAACTTGACTAGATCGTTTAAATACTTTTTCTTTTGTGTTTGAAGATAATGTTTGTCGCATTTGTAATTACCCGTACTTGGGTCTCATTTTTTTAATTCTATATCACAATGAGGGCTACCCTATGTTCCTTTTTTATAACTTTATGTAAGCCTTTTTTACACATCCTTATATAACGATTGACATTCAGGCCTTCAGTAGCATCAAAATTGTAAGTTGTCACAGCATTACCTGTTTCCAAAAACTTAAATATCTTCTTTAATCCCTTAAATTGTCCCTATTTATATCGTATTGGAATAGTTAAATTTTTCGAGTTATCTTATGCAGATTCCATATAGGGAAGTGGGGTAGACGAATCCAAAACCCTTTAAATTCTGAGTCAGTTGGGGTGTAGGGGAAGTAGAGTAGAGTTAATAGTAGAATGGATTGAAGTATCCAACGGGGGATGGGGGGGGGGGTGGGGGAGAGGAGTGAGGATTCGATTTTATTCTACTCACTTTAATACCTTTTTTTACAGTAAGATTATTAAATTAATCTGTTGTGCAGGTAAAAAAATATTTTATCATTTTCTGTATACTTTCCCCATCTTTCAAAAGTTTATTTTGCACATAAAGAAATAGAGTGCAGTAATATGGCCTTGCTTGACTTATTTTTTATGTTCAATACTATTTCCTAAATTGAGCTCAAATGCATCTGTTGGCTTTCAGAGTTTTTATTGTACATATTTATTTTTAGAGCGTTTTTCGTTTCGTAAACCTTGTTAGCAAATTATAATTCATGTAAAAATTGTAAACTAATAATATACTGACAATAAATTGTTTTATATAAACATTAGTTTTTTTTATATAGAGTCTGGATGCAAGTATTGAAGTAAGTAACACCAGGGTTTTTAAAATACCCGTGAATCTGTAGAGGGTATAATACAGTGCTCTTAAAATGCCGTACAGTGTAAAATAAATACCGAATAATAATAAAAGGATTTTAAAAAGGTTTGTGATTAAGTACGGGTGTGACTACTATACTACCCGTCAATTTTTGCACTGCATAAAATAAGTACCAAAAAAATGAAAGGTTTTTAAACACACTCAGGGTTTACTATAATAACTCTAAATTACAATGGATGTATAAGCATGCTTGCGCTAGAGGAATCTTATTACCTCCTTTAGGAGTGTGATCTTAGGCATAGGGTGGTAACACTTGTAACACCTCGCACACTCTCAGTGTATTTTTAATCACACGGTCAGTCTATATAAAGCTGTATAACCTGGCATCAGCATAGCTAATGAAAGCAAAACAAAACGTCTTTGAGACAAATTAATTCCCTGAGCTTACGTTGCTCCTTCACAGCAGATACATAAAAGTATAAGTTCTATACAAAATGGACAACATTCATAGTTTGGGTTTTTAGAAATCAGGTGTATTTGTTAAAGATTTTCTTGTGACAAGGTTGTAAAAACCAGACTTTGTTAACAAAAGAAAACGTTCGGTTTGAATATAATTGTCTCAATTTTTCAAATAGAAGTACAAGCACAAAAAAAAATTTGAATAACCATATATATATAATTTTTTTAAACTTTTCTTGAACCAAAATTTATCACAGAAATTGTGAAAATGAAAGCCTTTCACAAAAAAATTTTTGTAAAGTGTGATAAAAGTCATTCGTTATTAAACCTTAGGTGGGCTTTTATTTTTATTTCACTGAAGTATAAAAAATTAAAAAGAGAATGAGATTTGACATACCTGTACAGATAGTTTACTGCATTCTCTTTCAACTTCGCTACACTTTGATTGAAATTCCGTTGTTAAATGACGACTACTGAAAAAGGTGCTTTGCTTCGAAACCAGCATTTCAGATGTTCTGTTTGATTGTAGAGCATTAAATTGTGGATTGATTGTCAGTTTTTCATTTCCTGTAAAACATCAGCAGTGTTTACTTTTCTAAGTGTATCTGCATGGTTAACTAAAACTCCCTTAAAAGGGATATGGAGTGGTAAATGATGTCAAGCTGATGTTGTGGAGCTAGTGTCATTTAAGGAAAATTGCAATGCTTTTCATATTGTTTAAGTACCTCTTATGTTGGCAAAGTTTGAATCCATAAGCATTTACGGTTTAAAAAATGACAATAGAAAATGGGCCAACATGACATCATATAATTTCTGCAGAATAAACTGAATGTAAACATCTTTAAGAACCCAATGAGCTTTTTCAAAAACTTTAAAAGACTAGTCAATATTATGTATGGGAAAAATAATAAAATTTTAATTTTGAAAAATGGCTGACATCCATGAGCAGCAGCACTCTGTAAAAGGTTATTGGTAATAAAAGTATCTATTTTTTCTTAAAACAACATTGCCATGAAACCCAGTACTTTATTTTAACCAGATAACTACTATTTCATGTATGATGATGCGCATCAATAAAATGCAGCACAACAACATTCTGTTCAATAAAAGAGAACAAAATTTATCAAAAAATGTTTTTGCAGGATTAACTAATCACATTGCAAAATTATTTCTGTTTTTTACTGCTTTGCTTTAGAAAGTTTGGGTTAAAAGACATATAATACAACTGTACAGAAAAACATGCTCTCTGCAAATAAAATAACTTTTAGCCTGGCTTGCTGAAAACTTAGTAAAAACAACTGAACTCTCTGCAAGGCTTGCTGGCTTGCTTCATAAACACATGCTATTTATAAGGCTTTTTGAAACATGGCGGGATCTTGCCTAGGCAGGGCAGCCCTGTCAAACAGGCCAGATTGGCTCCATATGAACAGCCTTTTAGATGGCACAATTTTTGTAACGCTATAACGAGATATGGCAACGATAGGTTTTAGTCATTATAGAACGAAACACTTAGTGTATACCGCCCTAATAATAACCCGTTATCCTGCCGAACTGCATCAAGTGTTGTAGGATTCATAAATTCTATCTTTTCGGGCTGTCTTATTATTTCAAAGTCGGTCCTTATATCGCTACCCTCTTAAAAAACACTCAGAATTTATGAAGAAAACTTTTTTTAAAATACAAAACATATAACGTTTTAATTTGAACAATTTAGACCAATCAGTTTGAGTATGTCTTGTTTTAAGTGTCTTCTAAAAGTTGATTGATTCTTGCACTCCCAAAATTAGACCATTCAATCGAATAATTACTGCGATTAAGTTGAATCAGGAAGTTAGATGTTCCAAGCATCTATTTATACTAAAACAACAATCCATAGACAAAGCGTTGGCGTGGAAACACGTTTTGTTTCTGGTGGCGTTATTAGGATAGTAAAGATAATAGGGCGGTATACAAAAGGTATTTGAGCTTCATACAGACCTCTTATCGTCCAATGTTTAAAGGTTTTTAAGGTTCACAGGCTGGTTTTTCGTAACTGTTTTTAGGAATTTCTGGGCTTTGTATTGTTATGTGTTTAGCATGTTGAAAATAAAAACACTTAGATTTAAGCCTTATAAGACCGTAAGACAGTGTTTCCGTCGTTTTAGAACGAAACTAGGCAGTTTACTTCCAAAGCAAAATTAATATTAGCTAAAACGAGGCGGAAAACTATTTTATAAGGATAATATTCTGCTACAATTAATTTTAATATTTTTTTTTTACTTTGTCTCAAAACAAAACAAATAATATTGAAAGAAAGACTTTTTAATCTCATTATATTTCGTAGGTCTGATTTAATTACATACAAACACCCTAAACAAACACTAACATGTGCATAGCTGAGACTTTTTCAACAACACAGATTTTCTTGAGTTTGAGGCTGGCAGATTTTTTAAAGAGATTTTAAGTAATTTCTAATATCTCGGTCTTCAAATCCGTTTCGGAATGGACGAGTTAATGACGTCATTAAAAAACTTCAAACCCTAATATCTCTGCAATCGTTTGTCAAAAGTACATGATCCCATACATTTTCTTGATCAGCGTTTCAAGATCTATATGATGAAAGCAACAGGTATACAAACTTCTAACAAAAAAGTTATGGGTTTTGACAGGCCATTGCTGACGTCAGGAAAATCTTTAAACTCTTATATCTTATCTCATTAACCATTTATCAAAAGCACATGATCATATACATTTTCTTGATCAGTATTTTAAGCTCTGCACAATAGAGGCAATGTGAAAACAAGCCTCAGTGGATTTTTCCACGTGCCTTATCAACTAGTTACTATAATATTAAAACATTTTAAATACTTTTTGTCGATAAAAAATCCAAAAATGTATTTGGTTGCATGATAACAGTAATTTCACTTCCGTATTTTTCTGTCTCTTTACATAATTTTTTCCCAATGTGTATAAGGCCCTTAATTTAATTTGTGAAGATACAAAGAAGAAGTAGGGAGAGATTTTAAATCAATAACTTTGTACCTTCTATCAGATTCTGATAATGCAATACTTAATAAAAAATTGCTTCAAATCCTTTTAATCGTGATTATTTCAAAGATGACAATAGTAAAGATGCAGGACCTGAACTAGATGAACTCTTACCTATGGTAAAACCACCAAAAAAATTAATCGAAGGATGTGTTGGCAGATGAACTGTATGCAAAAAACCCTGCAAGAACAATATCTAAAAGAATTTCCAAGTCTAGAACCTCAAGACTTGTCTTTTCACTGCCTGCCTTGCTGTCAGAGTTGGAAATAATATCGTAAAAAGAAAACAGTTTTACATTGTCATTAGACGGGATTCTAGCTTCGCAACATGCCTTTTTCTAAAGAAGCGTGAAAGCAATATAGGCAATAATAATGCATTAGATGTCCATTATGCTAGAGAAAATAGGATTGATGATGGAGCTTTACGCCGTGAGTTCTTAACAAATGTTTTGGAAGGAATGCGAGAAAGCCTATTCAAAATTGGAGTTTCTCGTGACTCGATGCTTGACATTCAAAATGAGAGTTTTCGTACTTGTGGGCAAATTTGTGCTGTATCAATTGTTCAACGAGGACCTCCGCCTCTGCTGTTACATCCTAAAATGCTTGATTTGATGTTGGACGGTAAAAACATTGATCTGAACAATTTGACATTTGAAAAGCATTGTATTCCTGCTGATGCAGAACTATTCAAAAGAATCAGAAAAAATTGCGAATCAGAAACTGATTTGGTCATTGAGAACGGATACATAAAGTTAATAAAGAGAGAAAACATCGAAATAGTTACTTCCACTGTAATCATTGGAATAACTACAAGGAGAATTAACTGCTTGAATTAATTCTTACAAGGCTTATATATTTTAAGCCTAAGTGACTATTTATGGTCAAAGAAAAAGAAGGCAACAACTCAGTTGATTCAAGTTATTTTCTACTCTCAAACTTCAATTCTCATTAGAGCCATGCTCTAAAAGAGTGGTGGAGGAACATGCTTTGGTTATTTTTTAAGATTTCTTAAACATGTTGGAGGAAAAACCAATTACTGGCCGTAGTGAGCAAATGACTTATGATAGTGATAACATGAATGGTGAGAAAAAAGAATTGTTTGTAGATTTATCACCTGCTTGGATCCCAAAATGGATGACAGGACAAAGTCACAAGCCCTTAGGTGGTGAACACTTTGACATCACTGTTAATTTTAACCACGATTGCTACAAGTGTGTTTTCCTATGGTACATTCTTGATCTGTGGAAATCACACTACCTGTACAGCACATGGGAACATTTGCTGACTTTGAGAGGTATTTTAAACTTGCAGTTTGTAAAGGACAGATTTTTGGGTTACACTAATTAGATATAATTACATAACACTTTCATTTGTTTGTTCATATAAGTTAAACATACGTTTTGTAGTTTATATTTTGTTGCATAAATTTTTTCCTTGTATTATCTTTTTTATTAAAGTTTGACCTTTTGTTGTGTTTAAAAGACATGAATTATATGTTTGTCTTCTTGTTAAGTATCCCTTTGTCATGTCCACTCTAGAAACCAAAGCTTTCATTAAGTTTTCATCTATCAAAATTAATATCCTAATAGTCCTCGCATAAAGATTCTAATTTATCTTAAAGTTCAAAGGCCTCTTTTCAGTTTGTTGGTTTCAAAATTTGGTAGTAATCAGTAACATAGTCTAAATATTCAGTGAACTCGTTGGAATAATTGTTCACCGCAACATGTCGTGAAACACCTTCTACAACGTCTTCTTGCTTGTAATCCCTGCTGCTGTTCAGGCAAAAATAAAGTGAATCCGGATGACCAGATTCAGTTAGGTGTCACAATTTTCTGATCCTATGAGTGTTCTAAAAATCTTTGACGTGATCTAAGCCTTTTCGTAGAACTTCTGAGAAGGAAAACCACAATGCATTTTTTTCCATTTTCATCTTCCACTTTTATATGAACTATCCTGCCAGACGTTTCGAGGGGGAAGAACATAGTTTGCAAAATTGTGACCACCATGCCGCTAATCGTTGGTTCTCTGAAATAAGCATGAATAAGTGTAATAAAACTGTTTTCTGTACCCACGTCAGTAATGAGCTCGATGGGACAACCATTGCTTAAGTAATAGCAAGCAGTGTTGTCAGACGCATTGTTGGATCGAGCTAATTTTAGCCAAATTACTTTGTGGCTGAATCCATCTATGGTCCTGTGAATTGAAATCCTTAAGGCTTAAGTTTACCATACCATAACGAAAAATTACAGGGTTCACAACCATTCTTCTTCGAAGTCTATGTCCTCTTCGATTTGATAAACCGACAGGATGCAGATCTTTAAAAATGCGTTGCACAATTAACCTGGGTACCCTCATCACCTCAAGCTGCAAAGAATTGCAGAATAATTCGATAACCTGCAGCAGTGACTGGATCATTAATTATTTGTTTTATTCTTTTTTGCACTAAATGAAGGTTCACATTTTTTGGTCTTCTGCGTAATTTATAGCACTTCAAACGTCCTAAAAGAGTTCTATAGCTGACTACAATTCCATGATGCATCTCCAGAGAGCACAGTGACTCAGGGTAGCTAAAACCTTTGTTATAGCAGTATTTAATCAGCATCTCTTCATCAAAATGCTCCACCACATTAAATAAGTCCTCTCTGTCTGTGCTCTCAGCCATGTTTCTCAAACATGTGCACACAAAACAGCAAAAATATGACCATTAATGTTTTACCCTAGCTTTTTCCTTTTGCCGTTGCTTTTTCTTTTACTGTGGCGTTTACAGTGACTTTTTCTTTTTTTTGTGGCATTTACCGTAGCCTTTTCTTTTTCCATGGCTTTTTCTGTTTCTGCGACATTTACCGTGGCTTTTGCCCTATTAGCTTTTGCTGTGGCTTTTTCTTTTGCTGTGTCTTTTTCTTTTGCCAAGGCTTTTTTTTTTGCTGTGACTTTTTCTTTTCATGTTATTTTTTCTGATGCTGTGGCAGTTGTGGGCCACTGTAAGACAACCTGTTTATAAATAAATAATTTTTTATGATGAATTTGCTACTTTTTTATTTCAGTATTCTCTTCGGCGGTAAAATAATCTACAGTCTGTAAAATATATTAAATATCAGTAAATTGACAGTTTGGTTTGAAGAGGGAACAGAGACAACACGAGGAGCTGTATTTGTTAAAAAATGTTACTTTAAGAAGCTTTAGGAAGGTAATTAATATCTCTTAGCTTTAAGACGGTAATTAAGACCTCTAAAAAGATTTTAAAGTTATTGTTGTTGCTTAGACTGGCTTTATGTACAATAAACTTGTATATTTTTATGCATAATTTCGAAGGATATAAGTAGTATAGGATATGGGGGTACGGGCACATTTTCTGTACTACTTATCATATGACGTCATCAAGTTGGGCATGCCCGGACACATTTCCTGTACTACTTATCATATGACGTCATCAAGTTGGGCATGCCCAGACACATGTTTCTTTTATGTGCATGTAATCATGTTATTGTTTATTGTTTTAAAAACGTATAAATAGGGCTTAAATATTTAGATGATTTAGTTTGAAAAAAGAAAGAAGACATATTCACATTTTACTTTTAACACTATACTACTGTAATGTCGGTTACATCTGATGGTCAATGTGTTTAAGACTTAAAGAAATAACCTGTATGTATAGTATAGATGAATAAACTTACAGATAGCGAAATGTTGGAATTAGGTGATGAGGATTTACTTGATTATATGGGGTATCATATGGATGATTATTTTGGTGATACTGATTATATGATAAGATCATATAGATTGGTGGAAAAGATAAAGAGCATAACATCATCTACACTAGTTTGTCCAAAATCTGGTGTAGTTAGTGATATTCCTGTTTATATACCTTCATACAGTGTTTTTGAAGGTTGTACTTTTCGGAAGAAGTGCATATACAAGAGGGATGGGAATCAAGATGTACCCAATGATGTGATAAAAACTTTATGTGACCACATTAATAATACAGACAATGCATTATACAATTATACTATACCACTCAGTTTGTCCAGTTAAATTTGTCCTTCCAATTCACCAGGTTCATATAGATATCTAACATTAGTACCAACATCAAGTAATGTTTCATTATCACCTTTGATTGGCTGTGAGAATCCTTGCTTTACTAAAGTATGTTTTATAGCATCTGCAGGTTTCATATCAATTAGATCACCATATCACCATAAAACTCATTGCCAGCATCACAAATCAATGTTTTGGGGAATTTTAGTTCGGTATTAACATATATCCAATCAAAGGCTTTAGCGGTTTCTTTTGAGCTTTTTTTACTGGTTAGTTGATACCTACTAGCTACATCCACAACACAGAGAGCATGCTTATGTTTCTCTTTTGTACTTATCATTTGGAAGATACAAGACATCTACCTGGTGTATATCATTGGGTGTAGCATAAATAGAATATGAGGAATTGGGTCGTGGAACATACCTTGGTGCTGGTAGATATATTTGATACAATGGTTGTCTCAGTAGCCATTTTTCTGCTTCCTCATTGGTTGTACCAGCTTTTTTAGCTAACTTACTTATTGCACTTTTACCTCTCCAGTAGCCAGTATCAGAGTAGTAAATCTTATCCATTCTTATAATATAAGCAGTTAAAAAACATACAGCAATTCATGGCAAACACTACTTTTTTTCAATCACGTTTTTTAAATTGTGTATTTCATCCATAATTGTTTTTTGATAATTTTCTTCGATAGTTGATTTCATTTTATGGTCACGGTTTCTAATGCCATTAATTACTTCAAGATTGAAATTTGAATCTATGATGAAACCATCAGTTAATGATTTACTGATGTTCGAATTTACCAATAGAAGTGGTCAACCTGTCTAATAGCTCGACAGTTTCAGCAATCTTTTTGTTCTACCTTTTGAAATAAAATGTTAATACAGATGATACGGCAGCTGCTAGTGGGAACGCTTGTCAGAGCAGCTCAAAGATAAATTAATCAAGTCTTCAAGATACTTTCTCACGGTGTCAATATGAAATTGATCAGGTGAATTCATTGATGGAGCGGTAGGTAATGTAGGGTATATTTTCTCAGCCATATATATATTTTGATTATAAAAAATGGCAGAAGGAGAATGGGAAATTCCAGATGTTGATGAATCTAATAAAGATACTGATGAAGATGAAAATTTTAACTTTATCGATCTTAATGCATCAATTACTGAGGAAAATGAATTAAATTTTAGGAAAATGAAATAAATAAAGAAGATCCGAGCAAGATTGATGAAGAAGCATTAGAAAAAATAAAGAAATGGAAAAGGCAAATAAAAGAAAAGGAAGTGATAGCTAGATATAGTAAGGATACTAAGGAATGAACATAAAATATTAAAAAATGGTGACAAGGTAGCAGTTAAATTGGAAAATGCTGCCAATATATTGTATAAGGGGATTTTCTTTGATGGGGATGATATTTCATTCAAGAGTGAAAAAGGTAAAAAAACTAAATTATTAAAAAATAACAATAAATGGAAAAAACCTTATACATATGGTGATATATTAGGTAAAACCCTTCTTAGGAAGATGGGTTTAGATCCGAATTCATCTATATCAGCAGAAGTAAAAGAAAAAGAAGAAAGAAGTGAGAAGTGAGAAGGCTACTGAACTACAGGGAGATTTTAATAAATTAGGATCAGGCCATGATAATAAAGGTTTTGATGGGTGAAGGGTCTCTTTAAGACACAAGAGAGGAGTTGAACGTCCTCCACCATACCTTAGTTTAAAGGGGCGATTGTGGAAGTCCCATGAAATGCCACATAGTGATGGTGTCACTTTAAAAAACACCCAGTCCGGTCTGTGAACGGTTGGCGCTACGAAGGGCATCCAGCTGTAAAACAATGCCAAAACTCTTTACTAATGGCCGTAAGAACAGTTGATCAGACAAACTGGTGAACGGGGCTGAAACTCTAAGGAGTGAAGGTGTCGGGCACGGTAGGACAGATGTCAGGTGTGAGCATCCTCAGACCGTTACCCAGCTATCACATCACAAGGTAGATAACACTAGGTTGAGAATGGCTAGTGTAAATGTTGGTTCTCTGAGAGGTAGAGCAGGTGAAGTAGTTGAAATGTTAGAACGTAGATCTGTTGATATGTGTTGTGTTCAGAAAGTCAGGTGGAGAGGAGATTCAGTGAGATTTGTGGAAGGTAGGAGGGCAAGGTATAGCTTCTTTGGATTGGTAATAGTGATGGATATGGAGGAGTTGGCATATTTGTTGCAGAGAAGTGGGTAGAAAAAGTAATAGATTTTATGCGTGTTAATAGTCGTATTATAGTGATAAAGTTTTTGATAGGTAATAGGATTGTCACTTTTCTGTCAGTGTATGCTCCACAGTGTGGACTCAGTGAGGAAGATAAAGATAAGTTTTATGATGAGTTGATAGCAGTCACATCAAAGTTTGGAGACACTGAACTTGTCATGGTGGGCGGCGACTTTAATGGTCATGTTGGGAAGTCATTTAAGGTTATAGAGGTGTGCATGGAGGCTATGGATTTGGGAGCAGAAATAAGGAAGGGGAGAGATTGCTTGAGATTGCAATGGCAACGGACATGGTGGCTTGCAATACATCATTCAGTAAGAGACAGAGAAGGCTGATAACATATGAGTCAGGTGGCTGTAAGACACAGATAGATTACTTCCTGGTTAGAAAGTCAGATAAGAAAGTGGTGAAGGACGTGAAAGTTATATCGGGGGAAGAGTGTGTTTCCCATCATAAGTTGCTGGTGTGTGATATTATCTTGAAGAGTGTTAAAGAAGCCAAGGGAAAGTACAGGCCCCGTCGTAAAGTCTGGAAGCTGAAGGAAGAGATTGTAGCAAGACAATTTAGTGCAAAAGTTCAGCAGTTAGCCCGCAATGGTCAGTTTGATAGTGACAATGTTGAAAGTACTTGGACTACTTTGAAGAATTGTCTTCTAGAAGCTTCTGATGATACATGTGGGTGGACGAGAGGACCAGCTAGACATAGACAGACCTGGTGGTGGAATAATGAGGTTGACCAGTGTATAAAGGAAAAGAGGAAACTTTGGAAAGAGTGGAAGTAGCCAGTATCAGAGGTAACTATAGAGGTTTGAAGTTGGTTGATCTAGTAATGAAAGTTATTGAAAGAGTGACTGATAAGTTACTTAGAGAAAGAATTGATATAGATAAGATGCAATTTGGTTTTGTTCCAGGGCGTGGCACTACAGATGCAATATTTTTACTCAGACAGCTTCACGAAAAGTATTTAGGAAAGAGAAAGAATCTCTATTTTGCCTTTGTAGATTTAGAGAAAGCTTTTGATAGAGTGCCACGTAAAGTTATTTGGTGGGCTATGAGAAAATTAGGTGTGGATGAGTGGCTAGTTACGATGGTACAGTCTATGTACAGCAATGCTAGAAGTCGTGTCAGGATTAACGATTCACTTAGTGATGAATTTAGTGTAAATGTTGGTGTACATCAGGGTTCTGTACTTAGTCCTTTGTTGTTTGTTCTAGTCTTAGAAGCGCTGTCGATGGAGTTCAGAACAGGTTGTCCATGGGAGTTATTGTATGCAGATGATTTGGTTCTCATAGCAGAGTCGATGGAAAAATTAGTTGAAAAGTTTAAGAAGTGGAAGAAAGGACTAGAAGAGAAAGGGCTAAGGGTGAACACAGCAAAGTCTAAAGTCATGATTAGTAGCACTGCAGCCAAGTGTGACCTTGTAGTTGAAAAGTGGCCTTGTGGAGTTTGCAGGAAAGGGGTTGGTAGTAACTCAATTTTTTGTCAAACTTGCAAGCATTGGGTACATAAGAAGTGCAGTAGTATTGGTGGAAGGTTAAGAGCTGACATTCAGTTTGTATGCAAGAGTTGCAAAGGTGAGATTATAGAGAATGAAGTATTTCCAGCTTCATTGATGTACAACAGTGGCTCGTTAGGGATAGTTGAGAACTTCTGTTACTTGGGTGATATGTTGGGCAGTGAAGGGGGTGTTGGAAGAAGTGTTACTTGCAGGATAGGTTCTGCTTGGAAAAAGTTCAAAGAGTTACTTCCTTTGTTGACTAGCAGAGTCTTGTCAATTGAGTTAAAAGGTAGGTTGTATGAGGCCTGTGTAAGAAGTGTTATCTTGTACGATAGTGAGAAATGGGCAGTGAAGCAGGAAGATCTTGACCGTTTAGAAAGGAATGATATGAGAATGGTTAGGTGAATGTGTAACGCCAGTCTGAGAGACAGAAAGAGTTCAGATGAGCTAAGAAGCAGGCTAAGTATCCGTAGAATTTAAGATGTTATACAGATAAGAAGATAGAATTGGCTGGGGCACTTGGAAAGAATGGAGGGGGATAATTGGGTAAGAAAGTGTAGAGACTTGATAGTTCCTGGGGCAAAGCCCAGAGGCAGAGCGAGAAAGACTTGGCAGGAGGTTATAAGGACAGACTTGATACAAAGGAAGTTGAGTTTAGATCTAACACAGTCTAGATCAGATTGGAACGGGGTACTTAATATACCCCGTCCAACCCATGCTAGCATGGAAAACGGACGTTAAACCGGGAATGATGATGATGATGATGATGATGATGATATGGAAATGGATGATATTACAAAAGCATCAGAAGCATTGAAAGGAGTAGATGATTTAACACATACTATAGATACATCCTTTATTAGTGATGAAAATACTTCTCTACTAAATAAAGAACTAAAATCAAGAAATAGTGCATTTAAGAAACTCATAGATAGAATTAAAGCTCTATATGATAGAATAAAGAAAACCAAAAATAGACAAAACAAGGTGTACATAAAGCTTAACGTAATGGAAGATGATGAGAGCTATACAGAGGAACAGAAACAGGAAGTCAGAGATAGAATAGATGAAGAGAATGAAGATCTTAGAAAAAGTAATGAGGATCTTAGTAAGTTAAAAGTTGAATATACAAATACAACAAATTAAAGATGCACTTTCACATTTTGTAGATAAAGAAACCAGTACACTAGGCGAAAGGATTAAAAATCTTTTTCATGAACAGGGTGTAACAATAGTATCAATTCTAACAGCTTTTGGATTGACTATTGGTGTCCTAGTTGAAGCATTAACCAGTGGTGGATCAGCAGCAGCAGCGGCAGCTGTTGGTGGAGGTGGTGATACACCTCGTGGCAAATGAGGTGCCAAGGAATGGATAAAGAGCAAGTTGAAAGCACTCGCTGGCCTGCTAGGTAAATTAGCAGGAAAAGCAGCAGCAGCACTACCAGGTATAATAGGATCCGTGGTCGCATGGATACTAAATAGACCAAAGGATGCCATTGAATAGTTATCACAAAATGCATGGGCACTTATTACAGGTATAGGTGTGTTAATCTATACATACTTTATGACAAGAAAAAGAGGGAATCTATCTAAAAAAGATACCACCATATTGAAAACACAGTAGTTATAGTTAATATTAACGCTATTTTCTCCTCCTCATGAGTTATTTCATCGGTACTTACTTCTGATTTTGTATTATCAGTAGTCTTCTTCTTTGGAATTGTAGAATCTGTCTTCTTCTTCTTTGGTGTAGTTGGATCTGGGTTTTTTTCTTTTGGTATAGGTTTTGGATCCGTTTTCTTTTCTGTATTAATTTTAAGATTAGTACCCAAGCCAAAAACTGATTTCGATACTAGGATTTCATTATTATAATTATTAACTTTGCCTATTCTAAGGTTCATATCACTTGGCAACATATACACGTTTTCACCAACAACATAATCAACTTTACTTCTAGCATATTGTAGTGTATCCTGGAACCTTTTGATGTCCTCTGCTATATCTACATGTCTATTAATTATGTTTTCAAACTAGTTTAGAAATACTTGTCGACAATCTAAAGCTGGACCCGAATTACCAAGAATACTAGATCTTGAAGAAGTTTAGGACGTTAGTAGTAGGTATGAATAGGCTCTCACAGATTCACTAAGCTTCTGTACACCAATAGTTGAAATGCCTCTCGAATGTTCTATAATCCATCTAGCAAAACTGTTGGAATCATAATATGCATTACCAGGAGTATTGTTAAAATCTGGTCTCTTACTCTGGTATGAACTCATATAGTTTTTATTTCTCCATGTATTATAATTGCTGTCAACACCATATTCCCTACATAATTGCAAATATTTATCCCTTGTGAAAGTATTATTACTAGCAGAAAATCCTTGTTGATATGGTAGATAGACTTCCAGTATTTTGAATATCCGTCTAATGTGATAATAAACATGGAATCTGTATATGCTTTTAGCCAAAGGATGGTTCAAATTCAAATGTTTAGGTGATATTCCACATACGCTTGTTGATAGAAATACTGCAAAATTTAATTGAGTCTGCAGGCCATTTCTTAAATAAAACTATGCCAGAGCTACACAAAGCACCCGCTATCAAAATTACGAGTGCTATGGTGTGCAAAAAATCGCACTCGTAAGCAAAATTTACAAGTGCGATGTGAATATCTGTGATATAAGCTTGTATAAGCCCTATATGTTTACTCACAAAATTTGATTGCAAACCGACATGCATATCCCAAGTTATGAGTTCGTCATGAAAACATTAACCTTTCACGCCCCAGGCATTTTTTAACACATTATGTCCCTGATCCCAGGCATTTTTAGTAAAAAAACACATTTTTCGTAAATTTTATAATATTAGTCTAAAATAAACCTTAACAACTAATTTAAAGCATATACTATGTTTAAAATGCATGTAAGGTATTTCTCTTTTTTTAAAAAATGGTCATGAAGCATTATCTAAGTCCCAGTTCGACTCCGGTAATAGACAAATCAGTAAGAATTGTAAGTATATAAAAGGAAAGTTGGCAATCCGTCTATTAGCCATGCTTAGATTGTGCTTATCGGACCACAACCTATGCTTAGTTAGTGCTTTAGACCAGCAAATAAAAGGAATGTAGGAGGAACTTCTTATCAAATATATAAAACATAATTTTGAGATATATAAAACATAATGTATATACTAAAACGTTATCGGTTTCTCAGTTCTCTATTCGGACATCATTTGAATATATTTACCAATGAAATCTTTATACTTATGATAGAGCATCCATTCTTGACATGACAGTTCTTGGAAATGGAGTAGAAATAATAGTGTCTGTTGACCAATAAGACTTTAAATAAAACAATAAGACAAAATAAAAAGTCAAAGCCAAGAAGCTTGACATTTTTTCAGTAGAGATTCCATTTAAAGGCCATCTAGCCAGGTCTGAAGAGGGAGGAAGACCATCACCAGCTTTTTAAAGAAATTCATGAGCATAGCAATTAGTTTCAGTAGTTATATCATAAATAATTTCATTGGTGATAAACAGTTTGAAAAAACAAAGTTCGTCGGCATCCTCAGGAATATCAACATTTATTCGAGGATTTGCAGCAGAATGGGGCAACTCTTGCAACTTCTTGTCACCAGATTTCCATTGCCCTATGTTCCAACCAGGATAGTGTGGTTCCTTTCTACCTTTTTGTGAACTAGGTTCTGCCAATTCATCATTATCAGTTGAACTTTCATCAACACATTCTTCCCCACCATCAGAAAATCCCAAAAACTCTTTGTCTTCACTATCACTCTGGCCAAATAATCTGTTAATTGGATATCACTTGCTACTACATCCTCATCGCCATCCTCTTCAAGGTTTAGTTCATTAATAGAGATGCCAAATGATGCATTACTGCTGCTAAAAGGCGAAGATCCAGAGCCACAGCATGCGCTAAATCCAGTCGCAATCTTTGTTTTAATTTTGAAAAGCAAATCTGCATAACTTACAGTAGCTGAATTTAAAAATCGTCAGATCGGGCGCAAATGAAAGATGAATTATTCTAGTGTTAAAAAAAATCGATCTTGTTAGTTTTAAAGATACAGGCCGGCTGTGTGGGCCGTTCAAAGTGGTCCTAGTGAAATCCCGGACCTGTCCAAGATCGGGATTATTTTGGCGCAGCAATATCCCGGACTAGTCCGGGAACGGGACAGGAAAGGTTAAGAGGCCTGGGACGAGCAAACAAGTGTCATTTTGGCAAAAAAAATTATGTTAATCAATTAACCTTTATAATATCTATGCATTGATAAAGTTTGAATGCACACCCCTTAACAGGTCTAAAATTACTGATGAATGAAAATGTCTAAATTTGCTATTATTGAAATATGACATCATAATTCATGCAGCATAATTAATTCTGAAATTCTTTAAATGTGAATATCTTGAGAACAAAAAGAGCTTTTTAAAAAATTTAAAAAGACTTGTTAGCTAACTTTTTAAGCTCTATAATATAAGTCCAACATCATTTTATACCTCGGGTTTCCTTTAAAGTTTATTTTATTCAAAAGTTTGAGTTAAAAGCAAGGTAAGTAGAATAAATCATGGATATCCAATATATGTAGGGAACACTTCTGTCATTTTTAGTTATATTTGAATGTCCAATATGACATTTAAGATGATTAAGTAGTTGTTTTTGTCGTCAGTGATCATAAATTTTTCCACCACCATTAGCTCGACTTTGGTGTAAGTCACTAAATTAGAAAACCAACAGCTTTTTGGTAGCTCTTTTAAACGTAAAAAAGATAATAGTCAATGAGAAAAATTATTTGTTTGCCTAGACATTAGTTTCATGGATGCCTTGAGGAGAGCTTCCAACTGCAAGAATGTTTCACACTTTTATTCTATATAGGCTTCTCAATCGCATAAATAAGTTCCACAAAATTTCTCTCCTCTTAACACAATAGATCAGTTGAATTGTTTGTTTCCATCCAGGTCCATAAAATAGTTAATTAATTTAATTGCTGTGAACTGTTTGGTTTATTTCGATCCTCTAATTATCTCCTCAACTTTGGCCCAAAATGGCCGAAATTGATTTTGATCATTTCCCATCGATGACAACTGTAGTTGTCGAAATGTAGCCCAGAGTAAACTCACTTGTTCATGACATGATAATATTTATAGTATTCAATTTAATAAAATACACATATAACCCTTTCATCCTGAAAATATAGTGATTTTGAAAAGTTCAGGGGTTATTAAAATAGTCATTTATATAATTACTTTTCCTCAGATTTTTTTTGTTGATTTGTGGTCCGTGAATCTCCTGATGACCTGACGTAACCGCCCTAGGCCTCTTCTCAATGACTTAATTTTTGATGATTATTATTATGATTAATTTTCGGTCAACATGTACTTAATGTCCTTGCAGTCATTCATCGTTATTCTTCATTGTCTTGTCAATAAAATCAAGAATTCTGAACTGATGTCAACTGGGATCGCATGACATGATAATATTTATAGTATTCAATTTAATAAAATACACATATAACCCTTTCATCCTGAAAATATAGTGATTTTGAAAAGTTCAGGGGTTATTAAAATAGTCATTTATATAATTACTTTTCCTCAGATTTTTTTTGTTGATTTGTGGTCCGTGAATCTCCTGATGACCTGACGTAACCGCCCTAGGCCTCTTCTCAATGACTTAATTTTTGATGATTATTATTATGATTAATTTTCGGTCAACATGTACTCAATGTCCTTGCAGTCATTCATCGTTATTCTTCATTGTCTTGTCAATAAAATCAAGAATTCTGAACTGATGTCAACTGGGATCGCACACAGCTCTAGGTAAATCAGTTCTAGGTAAAAAATTTTTTCAGTAAATTGCATACAGATGCCCTGGTCTCAAGACCACTTTCCTTTTTAGAATTGTAACTATTTATTGTTATTCTGTGATTAGACTGTAATTGCAAAATCCTACGACAAAAATGATCTGACAAGCAGTGAACCATCATTCACTGCTTATATGTAGTGTTAACAGAATATCTATACATATTATTTAATATTTCTTTTAAACAATAGCAATGACTCAGACAGTGTGTTCATGTAGTAACAGTTAGTTAATTTTACTTCCAACTCATTCAATATTTTATAATATTTAAAATATATTTTAAGTAGGTGGCTTAATAAATACCTGTAATATTGTTTACATAGACCACATGTGTCATGGCAATAATAACTTTTGCATTATGCTTATTCCTCACTTTTTCTTCTTCCAATGCTCAAAAATTTTGTTCTTGTACATAATTTAAACAACAGGTTTCACATTAATGTTGTTTTTTTCTTTTGTTAAAGGCTTGTAATTATTTGTTAATCTGACAAACAACATTGTTTCCAGTACTCTCAGAGTGTTTTTGTTTATCATAAAAGATACACAAATACATAGGCCTGGTGACGAAAATAGACAAAATTATGTAAGTTGAAATAATTTTAAATTTTACCATTTCACTATCTTTATCTGAATGAACAAGATAGCCTCCTTTTACTAAAACTTATAAGTATGCATCAGTATAATTTTTGGAGGACAAGACGTTGTGGAACAAAAGATTTTTGAGCTATAAAGTTAAAAGGTCCCCCCCCCCCCACTTGTCTTCAAAATTAAAAAATAATGATGAATAAAAGAAAAAGATAACAAAAACAAAAGTGCCAACTTCACCACACTTTTTCGAAATTGTGGGCAATGTTGTAAGGTGCAGTTCCTATAGGATGGTTGCCACATCATGTACAACCAATTATTTATAGCTATAAAGACTTGACTTTACGGAGTGTGGCGTAATAAATAGCCTTGTTTCCATGTTATTTGAGAAGGAGGAGAAAATAAGCAGAAAATTTGACATAAGAACCTTGCAGGGGAAAGCCTCCTTTCCAAGTAATTTACATTTGAAGGTAACGGCTAGCCTCGTCGACAAGAGAACATAACTAAAAGATTTGTTGTAAGAACCTTACACAGGGGAAGCCTTTCAAGTTTAATAGCTAGAAAATCAAATATTTTAACAAAGTCAAAATGTCATATGGAAATATTACTGATAAAATCACCCAGAAAAAGCGAATATAAGTTTTGCATTTTTTTGCAATTTTGACAGTATCTGAAATTTATGGTGAGAACTTTTGTTTAATAATAAAAAGTTTTAAAAACTTTATTTGTACATAAACTTCACTTAGTTACTCAATGTCTTCATTCATTGCGAAAGTAAACTCTCAAGACAGCAGCATTAAGGGCAATCGTGTAACACGTCGCTGTAAAAATATTTTTTATAATTTGCATTAAAAAGCCATCCTTTGTCAAGACAACTTCTGTTTGTTATTCACTGAATGGAGATGTTTTAGATTTAAATGGTTCTCAACCATATGAATCCTTATCCGTTAATACAACAAACTCAACATGTACAAGAACAAAGAAATATTGCACTTGAACTTTTGTTATTGTGGAGATATCGAATTTTGTCCTGGTCTATTTAGCAGTTGATTTATACTGGTGTTAGAAACCTTACTTGGACGAAAAAGGTATGAGAATTTTACATCAGAACGTATGGTTTATTCAGAAACAAGGATTGTTGGATATTTTAAAAAGTTTTCGTAATGCGATGCTCTCTAGGAAATCTATGGCGTAATTATAGATGCCATAATTTATTCTAAAGTGACAAACATAAGACTTTATGAAGCTTAAACATTCGATCTTAAATGACGAGAAAATGACCCTGCGAAACTTAAAAAATGCCATATTTCATTCTAAAATGACTAAAAAATGACCCTGCACTACTTAAAAATCTCTGTTTCATTCCAAAATGACACAAAAATGACCCTGCAAAGCTTAAAAACCGCCGTACTTTATTCTAAAATGACCCTGCAAAGCTTAAAATCTCTGTTTGCATTTCAAAATGACACAAAAATGAGCCTGCGAAACTTAAAAATCGCAGAATTTCATTCAAAAAATATCGAAGACAGGGATATACTAAAGTTACACATAGATGCATCGTCTTCTTAGATGACAAAAAACGAACCTGTTGTATTTGTTATAAAGTTAAAAAAATAGGTCACCTTAGGGATCGTCTCCACGATAATTTTTTTTGAAACGATCCCTATACGAATTTGAAACAATTTTAAAATATTTTTTTGCCAAAAAAATCGTTTCAAATCCGTTTCTAAATAGTTTAAAATAATTTTGTTGCAACAAAAATCGTTTCGCAATCGTTTCGTATTCGTTTCTTAATCGTCTCACAATATCAAAATCAATTCCTTTCAACAGCTTGTTAAATTCGTTTTAGTTCAAATCGTTTCAAAATCGCTTTCATGATGAACGAGATTGTAAGAAGCTAAAACATTGTCATAGATCGTTTAGAAATTATCAAAATGCGATCGTAAGAAGCAAAAACATTGCTGTAAATCGTTTAAAAATTATCAAAACGCGATCGTGAGAAGCAAAAATATCGCCGTAGACAGATTAAAAACCATAAAAACGGGATCGTAGGAAGCTAAAACATCCCCATAGATTGTTCAAAAGTTTTCAAAACGTGATCGTAAGAAACGAAAACATCGCCGTAAATCGTTTAAAAACCATAAAAACAAGATCGTAGGAAGCTAAAACATCGCCGCAGATTGTGAGTTGAAACAATTAAATGACTACTTACGAACACAAGATTGATTGATACGATTCTGAAAATGTGAATACAGCATGGATGCACATGTTAAATAACCTGACAAACGCGTTCAACTTATTTACACCTAATATCAAAGCAAGCTCGGATGAAATTATCTCCTTGGTTAACACCAATGATTTAAAAGGTTACGAACGAACCTGATAAACTGTTGCAAAAATCTCCTAAGTCCAATGTAAGAGCAATCAAACATGAATGCAGAACGCAATCAAGTAAATAGCATCATACGTACTGCTTAATCAAACTACGCTAGAACACAGCTTGAAGAAAATGCAAATAACCTAAGAAAATTTTGGAACAATATAAAAAAAATTTTCCTTGCAAATCAAAAAATAGTCGTTTCGATCAATCTTTCAATATCAAAGGGAAATATGACAACAAATCCAATTGCAATATCAAACGGCTTCTGTGATTACTTTACGAACATTACGAACATTGTTAGCAACCTTAAAAAGGTTGCATTTCCACTCATTGACTTTATTTAGAGGAAACCAAAACGTCTTTTATCACAAACTACCTCAAAGTTTCGTTTCAGTTATATCTGAACTCTGGAAGTGCCAAATCATCTACATATAATCAATAGAAAAAAGGCGATCTTCACCCAGGCATGTGGAAAGACTCAATAATAGCACAACCTTTTGCGTTCATTACCTATCTATCTTTACGTACTGGTGTTTTTCCAAATGAGTGGAAAGTTGTAAGAATAACACCTCTCCATAAGAATTGGGCCAACAGATAAATTTGACAACTATAGACCAATATCTACATTACCAACTTTTGTCGAAAAATTATTGAGAAGATAGTCCATAAATTCATTACCTAGTAAACAACAATTCGGTTTTCGTGCAAAGAGATCAATCAAACTTGCTGCCACCTTATTTACCAATGACATCAGGCAATATGTTGATAAAAAAAATGCTTGTAGATGTGTATTTATTGACTTTAGTAAAAAATTTGATACATTATCTCATGCAATGCTTTTGAAGAAACTAGCATACAGAATAAAATATCTTGAATTAAATCGGTTCTCGAGTTATTTGTTCAATAGAAAGCGTGTTATAGCATACAACAGTCACAACTCACAACCTGGCATAATTAAAGATGAAGTACCCCAGTGCTTAAAACTCCAACCCCTGTTATTTCTGATTTAAGTGAATAAGTTGATCATATCAAGCAGTCACAAATTATAAAAAAAAGCTGTTTGCACTGTGTTATATACAGTACAGTCTGAATGTAATCTACAGTACAGTCCAGATGTAAGCGTACGCTTACGCTCAACTTGCAAAAATAATTGCTTTCATTAAAAAAACAATAGGATAGCGAGTTCCTTTCAAATTGCGCGAAAATAATTGCTTCGTGTTAAAAACAAAAGCATAGCAAGAAACATTGTTTAAAAACAATACTCTGTGCGAGAATAAATTAAACGCGAAGGCCATTGAATTTATATTTTTTTAACAACGAAACTAATTATAGTAACGCGATTTTAATCTCGATTTATTTAAAAAAACACAAGCTCTTTTAAAAAAGAACAAATCCAATGATCTAAATATTTAAAATAAACATTTCTATCGCTGCTTTTTGTTTTTAAACTTTTAAAATGTGATCTAAAAAAGCTTTTCTATAGCGGTTTTTCGTTTTTAAACTTTTAAAATGCGATCTAAAAAAGCTTTTATATAGCGGTTTTTCGTTTTTAAACTTTCAAAATGCGATCTAAAAAAACATTTCTATCGCCGTTTTTCGTTTTTAAACTTTTAAAATGCGATCTAAAAAAGCTTTTCTATCAAAATTAAAGTTTCAATCTTTGTTATGATATAATAAATTCTATCGCTTAAAAGCTTTATTTAACCCGTGCAACCAACAATGCCTTCTCGCTAGTTTATTTAGTTTCCACGCAAAACTTTTGTTTAATAAAAATATTAAACAATGGCTCTTCGTGTCACATTGATAGAGTTGATAACATTTGCAATATGCTATTGGGAATAGTTATGTTAACACTATTTGACAATAGTTGCGCGCAGTTATAATAAGCTATTTTTTCTTCAATAATCTTTTGTTTATTACGTGCAAGTTAATGACTTACAAGACTCGCAAGATAATTAATAAGAACAAAAGACAAACAACTACCGCCTCAGAGAAAAAGTGTGAAACTTGAGTGTACGCGTACGCTTACATCTGGACTGTACTGTACCGCGTACACGCTAATATCACACCTTTGCGTGGAGGACGGCAGTCAGTTGTCTTTTGTTATAATTAAATCCCTTGAGTGTTTTGCGAGTTTATATTTGCGTGTTAAAAAACAATGCGCTCACGAAAAAATATTGGAGCAATTATATTTTTTCTAATAGCGAGATGCATTGTGTAAATGTATTGATAAGCTATTCCCTTAAGTATTAGCGTGAAGTAATTAAATAATAAAAATCTTTCGCGAAGTTTTATAATACATTGCGCGAGAATGTATTGTTGATTTAATTACTTAAAAAAATTCCAGCGCGTTTAATCTAAGAAACATACGAAAAGCATTGTTCACAACTATTAAATGCCGCTTTTCGTTTTTAAACATTTAAAATGCGATTAAAAAAACATTTCTATCGCTGCTTTTCGATTTTAAAGTTTTAAAATGTGATCTAAAAAACATATCTATCGCCGCTTTTCGATTTTAAAGTTTTAAAATGCGATCTAAAAAAACATTTCTATCACCGCTGTTCGTTTTTAAACATTTAAAATGCGATTAAAAAACATTTCTATCATCGCTATTCGTTTTTAAACTTTTAAAATGCAATCTAAAAAAACATTTCTATCGCCGCTTTTCGTTTTTAAACTTTTAAAATGCGATCTAAAAAAACATTTCTATCGCCGCTTTTCGTTTTTAAGCTTTTAAAATGCGATCTAAAAAAACATTTCTATCGCCGCTTTTCGTTTTTAAGCTTTTAAAAAGCGATGTAAAAAACATTTCTATCGCCGCTTTTCGTTTTTAAACTTTTAAAATGCGATCTAAAAAACATTTCTATTGCCGCTTTTCGTTTTTAAACTTTTAAAATGCGATCTAAAAAACATTTCTATCGCCGCCTTTCGTTTTTAAACTTTTAAAATGCGATCTAAAAAATATGCTTAATTACTGCAATTAAAATTTTCAAAAGAGTTCGCGCAACATAGATTGCTAAAATTGATCTTGCAACCTATTGTGATTAAACAATTGATCGCGCGGGGTCATTGTTTATCAGCGAGGCAATTATTTTCTTAAAAAAAACAAAAGCTATTGTTCTGTGTAACTATTCATGCGAGTTTCGCGTCCGCAGTAGATTACATTGAGACTGTACTGTACTCCCGGAAAAGACGTTGTGACAATCGAAGAAAAACTTTCTTTAGACATGCAAGCTATTGCAACCTGCTGTAAGATAATGAATTGATATTAAACCAGAAAAATCGAAAAACTGAGTATATGCTGTTCGGTACAGCAAAACGTAGACTTACGATCGTGTTTTGATGGTTTTTACATTATCAAAACACGATCGTAGAAACGAAAAACATCGCCGTAGATCGTTTAAAAACCATAAAAATAAGGTGATAAGAAGCTAAAACATCGACATAGATCGATGTATATAGATATTTTAAATATTTTGATAAAAAATTTCTTTAGAAATCGGTGCGTGTGATAAACTTAATAATAATAATAATGGTGTTAAATTTGAAGCGATTTAGAAACGATTTGAACTGAATTGAATTTAACAAACTGTTGAAACGCATTGATTTTGATATTGTGAGACGATTATGACACGAATGCGAAACAATTGCGAAACGATTTTCGTTTCCACAAAATGATTTTAAACTATTTTGAAACGATTGAAAAAGAATTTTAAACGATTTTTTTTGCAAAAAAAAAATTAAAATAGTTTCAAATTGGTATAGAGATTGTTTTAAAAAAAAATTATACAAATTGAACCAATTATTTTTGAAACGATCGTGGAGACGATCCTTAACCTTTAAGGTGGCATAACCCTTTTTTAGCTGTCCAATTATCTGAATTATTTACTCAGTGTTTTATTTACACCATTTTTTTTACTATTTCCTAAAAATATAGCCCTTAATACATAATAAAACGATTTTAACTTCACACCAAAATTGCTGAGTCAGCAGAAATTTCTATTTAAAAATGTATCATAAACAAGAAAAAATTCTGCTTCTACGAGCTCCAACTTTTTACAATCTTGTTATTTTTCATCAGCTTCTGTTTTTAAATGAACCTTGGGTTAACACTGTTAAAACGGTGTGTGAAGTTTTTTTGTTCATTCATATGTTAACAACATTAGCCTTTTGTTTTTTTTCAAAAGATTCTTTGTTAGCATCCCCTGCTGCATCAAACACTGTTAAAAAAAATATTCAGAATAAAAAGATTTCTGCACAACGTATCATCGCTGCAAAACGAAAATGCTATCGAAAGTTAAAGCTTGTGCAGTGTAGCTTAATGAAGATCGTCTTAAATTTCTACATAATGCACCATCTTTGTTGTTATTAACGTTTCTCTTTAATAATTACGTCATTTCTTTCTATACAATTTCGGAAGCACGTAGAATTAAACTATATTCGGCAGAACTAATTAAATAATCATGAATTTTATTTTAAAGAGGCTGAACATTTTTGGTGAAATATAATATATAGTATTTTAGCTATAAAATCGTGACAAGTGTGTTATAAAAGAAAAAATATGAATATATAGTCTGAAAATAACCTTTCGTAACTAATTATTTAAAAAATTTTTTTTGGATTTTTTAAATGGTTACTGCCACCTTAAAGGATGTAGAAAAAAGTGCAAAAAAAACTAACGTTAATTTTTTAATGCATCATTTGTTGCAGACAAAGGAAAACCACTTCACTCCGTTTTAACTTTACGTAGAATCCTCATCTTAAGTTATTTCAGACCTTAAAAGATCAACTTTGCCCCTCTCAGGGAAACAAAGTCAAAGTTAACAATTAATAGGAAGAATAACACGTCTGCAAAAGATATTAGTTTAGGAAAATTTTGTAATTTAAATCCCGATAGTACAGAAAAATGTCACGTGCCGACCTGTGAAGTGCCTCTAAATCGGTTTTGCTGACCTCATTTTCGTTGTAGGTCCGTAAAATTTTGCCGGTCTTTGACCACAGAACGTTGGCACTATTGTGTCAACTTTCAGTACTTTGGATTCACAGGGCTAGGCTTTAGTTGTAGGGTCAAGGAAACAGGAAGTTGGACTTGTAGTGCTAAATTTGAGGCCTTCACCAAGGACGAGAGAATTGCAACAATTCTATCAGAAGAAATTTTGAAAATCAAGAAAAAATATACCCACTTTGAAATGACAATTGATGAATTAAAAATAGTTAAACAACCTTTTTTTAAATGATTTTATTTTAATAAAACCTACAGTCTTGGTAAAAATTGTTATTTATTGTGCTAATTCTATTAAGCGCCCCCTTTTCTCAAGGGGGATAGGGCTCATTAGAGCAGGGGCGCTTTCCTAATCCTGGAGAGCTAATTGGACAGAAGCGCTTACTGGGTAAGGGGCGCTTAATCCGTTATTTATAGTATTCTCATTGCATTTTGTTCTAAAATGACGAGAGACGTCCCTACGAAATATAAATTTTTTCCATAAACATTTACTTTTTAAGTGTGAATGTCCATTTAGTTATATAGTTGATGAATATAATACTTATTTTTTTACTATTCTTTGACATCCTGAAACAATTTTAAAACAATATATATCAAAAGGCTGAAACGAATTATGCTGTGTGAAACGATTACATAAACATAATTTTGAAACAAATAAGAAAATTATGAAATGATTTCCATATGATTTGAAACGACTTCATTAAGGAAAAGTAATTTTAAAATTGTTTCACATTTGTATGGCAAGTAATGGTAATTAAAAAATGAAACAATATCAAAATGGGTCTGCGTAGCTCAAAATGAGCATTAAATACTCTAGGACTCTCCATCTACGCCATGGCCCCTCCTGGAAATAATAGACAGGGTATATCCCTCGATATTTGTGAGGCTAGCCATGTAAAATATGCACATCTATCTATCTATCTATCTATCTATCTATCTATCTATCTATCTATCTATCTATCTATCTATATTATATGAAACAATTTTTTTTTGAATTGTTTGTAAATCTGTACCAAGAAATATCCAAGGTCAAAAGTATAAACTTATCTTTTAGTCACTGCTTGTATAGACCTTAAGATGTATAACTTACCCAATATGCTCCTTAATTTTAATATTGATCCACCAGGGTTATGTTGTCTTGAGTTTGTTAGTGCCATATGCTTTGGGTAAAGCTCATTCTTGTTTAAATAAGAGCAGAATCCTTCACGATTGGGTGTTTGAGCATTGCCATCTCTTAAACTGTCATTTGATTGAAAAATCTGTGCCATATACTTAGCTATACCTGAAATCAAATATTAATGGTGTAACTTAAAGTCTTGCCTCCAGTATACATGTATATTAGTAAAAAGTATTCCATTAAAAAATACTCAAAGTACTATCCAGTCGCTGAGTATAAGTCACTGAGTATAAGTCGCTGAGTTATAACTTTATGAAAAAGCACAAAAAAACTTAAAACAATAACTGCTCAAAGGGCTCAAAAAAGATTGGTGCCTATCACATAATCAAATTCTAAAAAGATAGTAATACAATTGCATTTTTATTTAAGGGGTTTGTTTGGGACCTCCAAGAAGTTTATTATATAATCTCCTTCTTTTCATCTTTGCAACCCTTTCTATTATTTTAAAGGTTGCCTCCGAAGTTATAACAAGTTCATCTTAATTGAAAGAAACCATTAAAACATTATAGAAAAAAGTATTATTTAATGATTTACTTGCAAAATAAAAGCATAAACACAATTTACTTATTCCATGTTTTCATAAAACCTTGTGCTTCGACCGCCATTATTGCAGCATTAAAAACACGCTTCAAAATCTTGATAAAAACATCAGGATACCTCCTGACGTCACAAGAGCCAAAACCACAGACTGTCTTGCAGCTTAAAGATACTGTCCGATTAAAAATCAACTAAAATTTTGACAAAAAATTCTTATTTGGAACTAATTTTTATAAAATAATTAAATAATTATTTGTTTTCTTTCCTAACACCAACTGAACAATATCTCATTCTTGTTTACAAAAAAAGCATGCGGTCTCTCGCTTCGAGTGTTTATATGGATGGCGGATGATAGGCATTAAAGCGAGGCTGAAATAATATGTCGCGTGTGACGTATTTACCTGGAGCGCGCCGAACTGACCAAAATAGATAAAACGTGGGCCAGGGCTGATATTTTATTATATGTTTAAAAATTTTGGTAATTTTACCCCCTGAATTGGGAAAGACCGCTTTTTATGAATTATTCATATGGAATTAAAAAATCGAAGGCGAGAGATGTGTCTAGACCTTAAGGTAAACACACACTGTGCTAATTCTGTACGAACCTAAGTAAGAAGCTTTCGCTAATAAAACTTGAAGTTCAATATGACTTTAGCCTTAGGGTTGCATAGTTGTTTCAGCTACTCTAAAGACAACCAATCAATAATTAAAAATTAGTTTCCTCTTCACTAGATGTCCCGCCACAGAGAGATTAGACTCAGATCGCACATTCAGTAAGGTTGAGAGGCAGAATAATGTCGTGGTGCGCTGTTGTGAATTGCACTAACAACAGTCGAAAAAAACAGGATAAAATTTTTTTTTCGCTTCTCAAGGATCCAAAAAAAAATCTTCCGTATAAGGAAAAACCAAAAGTCAGAGAATCCATTTTGTAGCGTGCGATGGCAGCCCTCGAAATAATTTTTGGACAGTCGTCAGACAAAACGTCCGATAGATTTCCGTATTGGTCGGACACTTTTAGATCTCAGAAATTATTGAATAGTCCTGGTCCTTTTAATCCACGAGCAAGCCTATTCATAGCCAACCTGACCATCCTAGCTAATTCACCGACTCCTGACTTAGTTAAAAAAACTACGTAGACATAAATCTCTTTTGCCTGGCCCCTTCGTCGTTGGTAACCAGGTCTTACACAAGAAATCCAGCCATGCGGTTCTTAACTAATGCGGAGGTGAACGCCGACGGAGCACGGATGAAGCAGGTCTGCAAAACTGCACTTACAGGCGGAATAGACATTTTATCATGGATTTAATTGTAGATAATTTCTTCATTTGACAAAATAATTGGAAACCATAGCAGGTCCGAATTTAATGGATTTTTTCTTTATGCCTGTAAAACCGAAACCCACGGGCGGTATAAATTTTTTTCTGTAAAAATTTTGTTAAAGTGTAGCTGAACTTTTTGAATGAATTTTGAAGTTTTATTTAAGCCACGTGGATAAAGGTTTTTTTTAATTTGAAAACAAAGCATATTTTTGCCTATTTGCTTGTGAAAAATAAACAATAAATATAAAAATGACAGTATAGTCATGCATACTATTTCGGACATGTAGAAAAGGAAGTTAAGATTGAGAGAGTCGCTATACCAGTAGACGCTCGATCATCGTGTTTGGGGTTCACGATTGAAAACGTCCCCCACTTTTCTACCGCAAAATGAATGCGCAACAAAAATAACCTCGGAGCTCGTATCGCAGGCGTAACATTCTTTGCACGTGCGTTTTACATCGCACGCATTACTTGATTTACACGTGCGAATCATCGCACACCTACTCAAATATTCCTGAAAAAGACTGAGAGCCTGTCTCGTGACAGCAAAAACATTCTACACTTCAGAGGGCATCCTCTCACATTTAGGAGTAGGAGCAACAAGGTTTCCAATGTTATGTTCGTCTACGTCTTGAAAAGTCGGAACTAGCTCATCATTCGCTGTTCTTTCCGGCTCGAATTGAAATCCTAGAACCTGCGAATTATTTTTCATTCATTGCTATCTTCATGAAGAACTTTTTTAAACAAAGGAAAAAAATTATAAATAAACATGTAGTCGTTCGATGCGCAAGTCGGGGGGGTTCGCCTAATAAAAAGCCAGGTAACTACGTCACAAGCAAAAATGTGCTGAATAATGAATTGACCCAGTCCTTTTGCCGCGTTCGAAAGTTCGTGAAGATGGTAGGCTAGTGCAGCAAGATCAAAACAAACAAACGATGGTGCTAAGTATTGGATAAATCTTTGTTGTTTAAGAGTGCAATCTTCGTTATTTTTGATACTTAATAAAACAAAAGAAAAGATATTGTTTTTTAATCGGACAGTACCTTTAAAAACGACGAAGCGAGATTTCTATATGAAATTAATTATTAAGAAGTTGTTCCGCTATCACAATTCTAATTAGCTTTAAAAATATTTTCTTTTTCATATTGTACACATGATTTTTGATTGGGTGTCCCTACTCTCCAGTGGAGGATTCGAAGTATCGTATGTAGAGAAAGGATGTTGTGTGGGTAAAGAGATGACCTAAGAAACAAGGGCTTCATCAGACGCACAGGCCTTGTTTCTTATACCACTTTCTGCTTGGGTAGTGAAATTGATCCATGATAGAATCAAAACAACCCGACCTGGCGTAAGCGGTCAGTCATTACGAAGGGTCTGTTTATAACAAAAGGGTTACCTCTAAATAATTCTTTCTCGATTTGTTTGTTGGCCATGCTTAACAGAATTGGTTAGTGATTGATAACAAACCACGAGCGATTATTAGCGAGGTAAAAAAGGAAAGGGAAAAAATGTGCTGTCTTGTTGGTAAAGAAGACTAAGTCACGTGATTTTATGTAATATAATTGGTAGGTGAAAGGCACCTGTAATTGCCGCCCGGGAAGAAAACGAGCCTTCATTACCCCTGCCGAAAGACCCTCTGTAGAGAGGAAATTTTTGAAAACTCAATTAAATACTCACGAATGACATAATTTTGTTTTACGTTTTATTTTATGTAATTTGTACTTATTATTTTTTATTTTTTTTTATTTTTTTAATTAAGTTAAAATACATTTTCGGCATCATGGAAAACCCATGTTAACTCATTTTCAGGAACTACATGCCCTTCCATATATCCTGTGTATACCCCGTCAGGCTCTGGATAAGCATCACAAATTTTTTTCACTGCACATGACGGGATGACCCTTAGCACAGATTTGCCAAGTCTGTTGTGAACCCACCACGTGAACTGTCGGTAAGCAGCATAGCAATATGTTCTAAAAGAAAAATGTTAACCTGAAATATCAAACTTATGTTCTTATAACCCATATTTCTATAAACAGCGTGTTTTGACTGGAACAACATCTACTTACTTATTGGGAACGTCATTTCTTGGAGGAAGATATGTCGATTCTCTATCATACATTCCAACCAAAGCAGTCCAGAGATTTCCTTTCCTTAAAACAATCGGGTCGAAATCTTCGTGATTGACTATACAGTTTATTTCTAAAGAATATATTTTTAATAACTTAATAATCAGCATATAATGTTTCGTATATCCTGCTAAAAAGTACACACCTTGTAGGTTATATATATGTCTTGATTCCAGTTTGTGACAGCAAAAACATTCATTTTCAGTGCTCATTTGAGGGCAATTGTTGCATTTACACCGCGACGTAGCGTGAAGGCTAATCCTTAATTCTGCTATTTCCCCATCGTTATCACTGTCATATGTCACCCACGATGACTCCGATAAATCCCCCCTACGTGTAGGTTTAAACTGGAAGCCAAGTACAAAGTTAGAACATTTTGATTCCGACTCATCCGAAGATTACATTACTTAACAAACGTGTTGCTTTTAAAAGAAAACAAATAATTCTGCATTAAGCAAACAACAAAATTTTTTTCTAGTGCTAATGAATCTTCTATATCTCATAAATATTTAATACTTCGAAACATATCAACAAGGCATTCTAAACACGATTTAGTCAGTAGAATATATCACCGTAAGGCATCCTATAATTCTTTGGTCCTTGTGACGTCAATTATGCAGCCATTATGAATTTCAAAGTTCGAGAAGAAGCGTGAGCATGATAAAGCCGCATGAAGTGAGGTAGCTCAAAATTTGAAAGTTTATTTACAATTATTTGCTGTACTAAACTTTTCTGTAAAAAACGAATGTTCTTTTCTTAAATACTTATATGAATAGAACTTAATTAGGTAGCATCATTAAAACGTCGGAGGGAACCTTTAACAATAGATCAAACTATGGCATGTAATGATTAATAGACATATTAATTGCTGTAGTTCCCAATAAAAACACAAACTTGTAGTAGAAAATTTATTTCAATTTTGTAAGAATAAACTGAGGATAATTTGGCGGAATCGAGTGAGGATGCTAGGCTGAGGAGAAGATAGATAGATTGTCTCAAGCTCACGTGCGTGTTCCCAATAAATTCGCTCTTCTCCACTACATCCAAAGCTCTTCTCCTAGTAGTGTTCGCTCTTCTCCACTACATCCGGAGCTCTTCTCCTAGTAGTGTTTTCTGGCTTAACTAATCTCTCAATCACATCCGGAGCTTCTCTCCTGTGATTCCATTTCCTCTATCATATCTCACAAGAACCTACTCTTTATGAGCTCTAGCTTCTTTTGCATTTCACACCTGTTATTAACCTCTTGGTGCACCACCTCTGACTGTCAGCGCCGCATCCTGTAGTGAAATATTCGGCACCCCTGAATTATTCGGCACCCCCTTGGGTTTCTGCTGATGGTTTTTAGAGTTACATTTGTTTGGTTATTTGTACGGAATTAAATAATTCATAATGGTAGATAGAGCAGTCCATAATGGTAGATTGACAGTAAGAGTATGAGTATGAGTCTTTTCTCAGAGCATGGACTTAATTGTTAATGTAATGTTGGATCATCCTCATTCAACCGTTTTATCTTTCTGATTATAAAATAGATGACTCAAGTATTTTGATATTAATAAATAGATCACAGAAAGAATGATATTTTGATTTACTATACCTAGCTAGCTGCTCCCCACTTTTTTGGACACACAGGCCAGTCCTTTTGAATAAAAGCTGACGAAGTAAGTAAGTAAATCATCTATTTCGTAGCTTGCTCAAAACTATTTTATATATTGGTAAGGACAAAAAAATATTTCACAATTTAAATAGATAATATATATAATATATACAGTGCAATAATATACATACCGCTATTTATAGCTAGCTAGCATGAAACCACAAGAAGCAGGGTTCGAAGAATGTGAGGCCCAACTACACAAAACTATGACCGGTGACAATTTAGGGACTTGATATGTAAAAAAGGTAGCTACATCTATATTATAATACCCATATACATCTGTCTGTCTGTCACGCAAAATGGTAGCTTAGCTGCGCCAAGTAGCGAGACACATGCAATGCAGTATAAAAAGGACGGGCGAACCTGTAACGACTAGTAGCTAGATAAAAACAAAAAAACAAAAAGAAGCAGAAACAAATTAGCACACACAAATACACAACATAATCATACAACAAAACAGTAATACAAAACAGTAATACAAAACAAACAGTAATATGTACAGATGCTTACAAAACTACTTAATATAATACAGCAAGGTTTTAGCAATTGACATTAAACAGGGTGGAAATAAAACGTTTACAAATGCTGCCTAATAAATTTTTAGAACCATTTAAGATTTTTCAAAAAAGTGGAAAGATTTGTAAACAACTTTTTAAGCTCCTTCATATGAACTTCCTGCAAGGAGCATGCAGAATAATAAATATATATGCCAGATGATAAAATGATCTTTTTTTCATAAGTTAAGAATTATTAGACTTTTTGATAATTTGTTAATTTGTCATTCTAAATATATATAGCTCTACTGTCAGGAATCCTGTAGTAATATTTTAGCAATTTTGAAGTGTAGTATCTCAATAAATGTATACCTATGATTGCTACAATTGTTCGTTTACGGGATGTATATGTAGTGTGTATATATTTAGTCATTTTCAGTTTAACATAAACATGTGATTTTTCGTCTACTATAGTGTCAAAAACTGCAATTTTAGGTGGTACAAAATTGTCTTCATGTTAAGTTAATGTGTTAGTTTTTTGAAGGTTATAATTATTTTTTCTTGACAATTTAAAATAAATTTTAAAAAATGATCATGTGCTTATAGTAAAGCTAAGGGGGCACGAGGGACATATCTAATTTGTACTGCAATGGAGCAAAAAATGTTGCATGGAGCAACATTTTTTTGCTCCACAACTTTTGGGACAAAATATATCTGAATCTGTTTTGTACCTGTGCTCCGGGGACAAAATTTGATGAACATTTTGTTGCATAGCAAATGTTGCTCGTGTCACCACCTGCTTCAACATCCTGGGACAAAATTATTGTTATGACACATTTGTGCCTTGTGTCCCCATATCATGCAACAAATATTTTGCAAAATCATTTGAGGCAGTCAATTACACTATGTAGTGTAATTGACCAATGAAAATGCAAGAAACATTGCTTTTCTTGAGTCGAACATTAGTGAAGAGAGAAAACAGGAGAAAAAGCAAAAATGCTGGATGAAAAGACAAAGCTATCTGATGAGGAAAAGACAATTTTAATTGACTTTTATAAAACAAATTCTGCATTATGGGATAGTAAGGATATACTTTTGTAGTATACTACAAAAATAATAATATCTGGTTAGTTACTTCAACAGCGCATACAGCTCCAATAACTTCGAATAAACTTTACACTTACTTCACATCTATACTTTGGGATGTAGGAACATTTAAATCAAAGTTTTTCATAAGACAATTCTGCAGCTAATCAGAAGTGACATCACAAAAAAACATTTCATGCGCATGCTATGGGACATGTTGCATAGCGTGGGAATGAAAATATCCCTCGTGTCCCCTTACCTTAATGAGCTATAAGCACATTTTCAAATGCATTCTAATTAAAAATTGATGTCATTGATGTAAGAATAAGTTAATATTTGCTCTTTTTGTGTTAAACACCATCCAAATTGTTTTAAAGTAATGTATGATACTTGCTGAGAAAAACAATAGCTACATAGTAACTAGTGTAGATATATAACTAGTTATTAAGCTGCATTTTGTTTTACATTGGGACTATTTAGCAAATTCAGGACTTTAGGATATTTGATCCATGTTATTTTCTTCTTTTTAGATACTGATTTTCTAGATTAAGAAAGCACACAAGTTTCAAAAGTGACCAAAAAGTTATGATGGTTTTGGTTTCGGCTCAGGTCATCATTACCTTCACAAAGTGCAGAAAAAAGGTGCAAATTGATCTCTTATTTTAATTGTTTAATTGTTTTAATAATTCATGAAATATAATAAATTTTGTTTCTACACAAAAGCATCGTTTCTCCTTTGTAATTGTTAATATGCACAGCATTTTCTTGTTTATACATTTTGTTTCCTTTTCGGAATGTGTGTTTTTACATTCGTTCTCTAGGAAACTGTATCACTAACAAAAGCAGTAAACAAAGGGACTCCAACAGTGTGTGTTTCATGTACTTTTTGTTACAAAGAAATAAATTGAGCCACTTCTGTTGCAAAAAAAGCTGGGGGAGAAGGCATTTGCTATTTTTTGTTTTGAAATGTATGGAATCATCCATAAAGGATGTTTGAATCTTTGAGAGTAAGGTGTCTTGATTGTATTTTTACTGATTTCGTTGTCGTCTTTGAAGGGAAGAGTATTGTACTTTATTTTGTTTGTTGGGTGTGGATGTTATTTCAGAAGCCCTGGTTACAAAGTTTTTCTCTAATTTAAGAAGCACGATTATCAGGAACAAATACCAAGAATATATTTCCATGTCAATAAATGCCCAGAATGTATTCAAGCTTCTTTCCAATGGGGAAAAAACCTTGTAGCCATTTGAAATGAAAATAAAGTATACAATTTTCGAAGTACTCAAAGTTGCTATTTTTGACATATTTAGAAACAGCTGCTTTAGAATTTTATGCTCACAACAAGGTAAGCATTTGCACAAATCTTGCATTGATTTTCAGTCTTTTATTTTGCATTGTTTTCTCAGAGAATTATTTTTTAATTTCCATTGTTTCTCTAGAAAATAGTTTTAATCTTTTTTCAGAAAATTTTTCTTTAATTTGGCTCTTTCCTTCGAAACTTATTTTTTAATTTAGCTTTTTTTCCACAGAGGTTAAAATTGTCTCTTTTGCTGTTATAGAAAATGATTAAATCCATATTAACTAGAAATGCAAATGCTTTATTGATGATACATTATAATTGAGGCTAAACAAATCTTTGGTAAAAAATAATGATAACTTATTTTGAATTTGAATGATTTATTAATAGTAGAAACAAATTCAGGTTGAATGGGGGCTGTTCCCTATCAACTGGATTTTCCTCCATATCGGGCAACAGTCTTCGAATGTCAGATATAAAAGATTGCAGAAGTAACATATCACTGTGGCAGAAAAACTGCCAAAGACAATGGTCAAAAGCAAATGTCTCTGCAGATTTTTTAATTTTTTAAAATTAAAAAAATATATATTAGCGAAGTGAGCAGTGAGAAGTTTTTTGTCATTGTGGTGGGATCTAGGAGTATGAAAAATTTGAATATATAATCATAAAAAAAGCCTTATAACTGCTTATAATTTGGCATTTGCTGAAGCAAAATTTGAAGGCTGGGGCAAAATTTGAAGATGTTTTTGATTTGAAAAAATTTGATTTGTACTAACATTTTTACACTATATTAAATTAAAATTATGATAATAGAGAAAAGAAAAATTTAATGTAATGACCTCATTATTTGCCAATAATGGGGTCATTATGATTTCACTTTCAAGTAAGTAACTTTGTGAAAAAAATCTGAAAAACATTAAAGACCAGACTGTAACTGAAAGCTAACTTCACAAATTGTGTAATCAAAAAGAAAAGGTTTATTTATCTTCTTTTTTTACATATATTACTATAGGTACAATGCAGGAGTAGACCATGAAAACCATTAAGTTTTTAGTAGCAAGCGAAACTTATCTTCACCAAGTAGCACCATAATTCTAAATTCAGAGGAATATGCAGTGTAAATTTGATGAAGGGTTGTGTAATTTAACAAGTGTGAGTAAAATTAGTTGCAGAATGACAAGCTATATTGTGTCAGTGCCTGAAGATTTTTTTATATTTAACAAAATTGCGGTATCAAAAATACCATGTTCAAGGCATGATCAGCGTTTTTTTCAGGATTTTTTTACTACTGTTAAACAGTAGTAAAAAAATCACTCTTGAAGTTGGGTTTTAACTCAATCTTATAAAATAAAAAAATATTTGAGGTAAAAAAATGCTTATTTGATTCAATTTTAAAATTAAAAATTCTCTAAAAACAGAAAAGTAAAACATTCAGATGAGAAAAAGGTTGAATGATGGATAAACACAAATAAAAACATCAACATGTGTACCAATGTACAGCTTTTTAAAAAGACCCTCCAACTTTGTCTACCATTGTCTTTATGCCATAAACGAACCTAACGGTGGTTGAAGAAACTTAAAGCTTCTCCGGGAGTAAATTTATTTTTAAAGAAAAGAGTTTAAGCACAAGGTATGTTACAGAAGAATATTGGTTGTTCGTTACCGTAATAGTAGTAGTACAAATCCCTAATTTAGCTGCACAACTTGTTTTGATCACAACTTAAGTCATTCCAAAAAATATGCTAGACTAGCTATGTCCATTTTTTGTTTTAAAAACACTGTTTTGCAGGATGTGTAATCAACAAACATTCAAAGAATTTTGTCTTACTTGTTTCCTGTTTAATTAGCTGTGAAATTTATGCATCAGCAATATAGCGCTTTTATCGATATTGGCAGAGAAAACAAATCAACTAAATGATAAATATTGCTTAGCATTGCTTATAGCTATGTAGCAAATCAAGTGGCCATACAGTGATCAATTTTTATTTAGCAATAAATTTATTGTTTTTTATCTAATTATCGCTAAATAGTTATCGTTAATTATTGCTTGCTATCAAATTCCCTGCAATTATCACATAGCTGCAGTCATCGCATTTTCCTTCTTTAAAGGTCCTTGTGCTAATCACAGATAAAATTGATCTTCATTGTATATCAATGACAAAATCCAATTTTGATGGCAATTTTCCTCAAATAATTATTTTTATTCAAATTCACATGCAACTCACTTATTATTTCAAATTAAGAAAAAATTCAGGTTAACAGACGAGAAAATATTTATATATAATGGTTTTTGTAAAATATATTTTCGTACAAATATTCTATCCACTTTACTCAGATATAGGGCAATAATGATAATAACAAAAAAATTATTTTTTAGAAACACTATCTACAGAGTCGATGTATGACGGTTGCAGTTTTTATCCATATTTGCACAATTTAAACTTGTCAAAGTTCATTTGCCATAGTTCACAGCAGACTTTGGACTAAAGATATTAAGTAATTTAGTTAGATCTACACTCTTAGAATGTGCTAATTGTTGCTGAATCAGCATGTCCATGTATTTAGATGTAATGATGGATTAGTGTGAGTAATCCTTTTTAAATTCTGCTTTCCTAAACTATCATCATCATCATTCTTGGCTTAATGTCGGTTTTCTCTGCTGGCGTTAGATCTCATTTCTCTTCATCAAGTCTCTCCTTATTACCTCCTGTCCAGCCTTTCTTGGTCTACCTATGGGCTTTGTTCCAAGAACTAATAAATTTCCAAACTTTCTTACCCAATTATCCTACTCCATTCTTTCCTAATGCCCCATCCAACTCGATCCTCTTATTTGGATAATATCTTTAATGCTATGCATACCTAGCCTTTTTCTTGGCTCATCTGAACTCTTTCTGTCTCTAAAACTGGCGTTACACATCCATGCAACTAATTTCATATCATTCCTTTCTAAACAATCAAGACCTTGCTGGCTTACCGCCCATGTCGAACTACTGTACAACATGTACTATGCTTCCATCTTTAAAAGTATCAATTTTGTGCCCTTCTCTGCAGCCTACCAGTAATGTAGAATTTGCAAGTTGATGTGTTTACCAAATTTGTAAGCTACAGAAGGTAAAAAAACTTGCTATGATTTTGAAAAGAATACCTTTAGAACTATAATAAAAACACAAAATGTATTACTCCTTTCCTCATGTTGAGTTTAAATTTCAAAAATTTAGCAGCTTCACAATTTTTCGATAGAATACTACAAAACCCATGATGGTTTTTGATTTGTGGAGGTTATTTTCTGTTTGGTTCAAATTTGTTCAGGGTGACCTAAAATTTATATTTCCCAGTGTCCTTCCGGAATATAATTTAATTGCCTATTCCATGTAGTTTAAAACTGTTTCTGTTGTTTTAAAGCCATGAAAGCTATTGGTTCGAATCCAATCCATCTTTACAAGGTGGTAGTTCAAGTGGAAGAACAACATGGTGTGCAAAATTAAAACTGTTCAATGCTGAACTACAACTTACAATATTGTAAATCAATCCTAAATTAATTGCAAAGAAAATGGGTTGGGTTAAAAGTTAGATCCAGCGACGGGAAAGTAAAATAAAGAGAGACCCTAAATTTGATGTACATAGAATTTTTTTTCACATTTTTTCTCCTGGTTTGTGGCAGTAACTCTCAGGGTTTAGTTAAAAAATAATTTTTTGAGGAAATTAAAAATATAACACCATTTGTACGTAGAACCTTGGTAAAACTAATACTTTTTTGTTCCTGTTAGGAAGTTATCCTCTCAAAAGACATTTAATTAAAAAAATCATATTGTTTTGCGCTTTTGCAATCCTTTCACAGCTTTCCTCATTGTGTAGCAGCAGGGACATTGCTTGACAAGTCAAGAAAAAGGCATTTACATGCTAAAATTTGAAATAGCTGTTACTCTAAACGAAAATTTGCAGTAAAATAGTAAGAGAGAAGTGAATATAATGTCTGCTGATGTCCGAATTTTTCGCTTTATAGGATGTCTGTTTTAGAGAGGTCTCTTACCATGCTATTGTGTTTCTATGAAGCTGCGCTCTCTGTATTTAAACGATGGACGAAATTAGAACAATAGAAGAAGCAATGCAATAACTATTTTGAAAAAAGTCTAATAACGTAACAAAATCTTTCTAATAGTATGTACATAAAAATAACCTCTCCCAGGGTCTTAAAGCGGTACTTCTCATACTATTGAGAATAAACAAGACAGAACAGAACTACACATCTTTCAAGATTACTTCAATTTAGAGTTTTGGAACGTTGGCAAATCTTCGATCCTAAATGTTCCGCATAAAGGTGAAGTGTTTTTGACTTCTGTAGTAAAAAACACTTTCTTCTAAATTCAATATATGCTACTGATTTTATCCGAATTGAAAACATATCTTGGCTTAGGGAATGTGTGTTGAACACCTCAGTTAAAAAAGAACAATCTCTTGGGTGATAGGTTACTGGTATGGAAATGACACTGGTGCAAGTGAGCCTTCTGCTACCATTACTTCCCCGAAACTGACCATGCTGCCAACAGCAGCTGAGGTTTTAGTATTAGAGGATGGCTGGATCCCTCATTGATACTTGTAAAAGAACTGAATACCGTGACTGACTTTGCCATGCGGATGTTATTATCAAAATTCGAGATGTTCTCTTTTGACTTTGGCTAGAAGTTTGCTGAAACAAAGTGGGGGAACAGCATACCCAAAAATATTCTTCCACTTCTGAATCATTTATGTCCGTTTGCGTCCTGATGATTTAAATTTGGTTAGACTCAGTATTTGTTGCCTTTGCAGATAGCGATGTTGTAATCACGCCGATAAAATAGCTTGTATTGTGAAAACTAATTTTAGAATAGTTGTCTCTGATGACGGAAGTAGAAGGACACTTTTTTCTTCTGGAAGAGTCAATGTCATGTCCACAGAATCTATCACTAACCCTAGAAACTTTTTCTGTTGGGTTGGTTGCAATTGAGATTTCTTTTGGTTTATCACAAACCCCAGATTTTGTAAAACATAAATCAATGTGTTTCTGGTCATTACTAACTCGTCCCATGTTTTCCCTATTAACAACATGTTGTCCAAGAACACTATTACTCTTAAATTTATCGTTCCTAGTACAGATATCGAAATTTTGTGAAAATTAGTGAGCCTGACCTATTTAGAGGCAACTTTACCCGATAAGATTGCTGCAGAAAGGTATTTGTACCCTCTCACAATTGATAACATGTTTTGATCCTTGGTCAGATGTTCCCAGTTGTATAGAAAATATTTTATTCTGCCAGCCAGGGGCGCAGGAGTATCACTTACCTGCTGTGTGGACTTTCTTCGCACCAAATAAGCTGATTAATTAATTAATCGTTCAATTTCCACGTGCTTTGTGAAGGGAAATTTTGTGATTTCCAAATCCGTTCATCATTTTTCGCACCTCTGGACAACAAACAAGCAAAAATATTTTGATCTTTTAACCAATTCTGATCTTAGCTGCTAGACTAAATAATTATATTTTAAAAATATGTAGCTTGTATCGTTAGGGCTATGTGAAATGTGTAATTTCTTTTTTGAATATAAAAAGGGGTTGAATAAGTTCCAATCGTTAGCATTTTTTTTTGTTTCTGCCCCCAAAACATAACAAAAGATAGCCTACTCAACTAAACTCTATTTGAGGATGTTAAAACGAGTTTTTCTTGTAAGTACTTCTGGATGAATTCATTAGGATCAGCTCGTGTGCTTTGCAAGTGTATAGTTTATCAGTCTCGTGTAACATTTACGTGGATCTTAGATGCGCTCTCCACCATCTCTTCGATGGTCGTTATGAAGTATTCAAATTCCAGAACGTTGCCATCGAAATAATCCGGATGTACTTCTAATGCTCCTTGTTGTAAAAAAAGGTTCTGCAAGGCTTCTTCATTAGTGTTGCTTCGCACTCCATTCGTTAAATCGTTTTTTATAAGACGGAACTTTATTTCTCGATCATTTGATTGAGCTAAATTTTGTGCTTGATCGGACGAGCGAACATTGACGTCTGGAATTATAGATTTATGCATTGTTCGTTGTGTATCATCTTCTTGAGCCAACCCAAAACCAGTACTTCTGAAGAGATAAAGGTTTTGGTCGTTTTTGTATTGTGTTCGTAAATAAATTTGTCTGACCAACAACATACTAACAACAAATCTTGGAAGTTGCAATCACTTCTCTCGAAATCGTACATGTGTTGTAACATATTATCGATGTTGCGTTCGTTCAACTTGATCTACGACAAAAAACTGATGACAACTCGAATCAACGTCAAGTTATTTTACGCTAATTTTGTTTAAGCTGCATCATCTTAAAACGAACTCCTCTGGTCCCAATGCGCTAGGATAAACTGCTCCTATCAGAAAATCTATGCGGATTTCTACGCTCGCCTGAGCCAGAGTTTCATCGTTTGACACTGGCATAGTTTGACACTCCGAATGACCATTTTTGAAGCATTTGACCGTTAGACAAACAAACAAACAAACAAACAAACAAACAAACAAACAAGTATCTTCGCCATTGAGAGTTTTAAAATGATTTTGCTTGCACCAATAAAGGGGTGCCATATAATTCAGATACGAAGACCTGAATTATATGGCACCCCTTTCGGTGTTGAGGGGTTATGTGTCTGTTAGGAGGTGTCGGTCAACGCCCTATGTGTAGCCATATAATTCAGTACCGTATTATTCGTCTATTCGCATTATATTTCAACATGTTGTATTCGGACTAGTCGTTAGCTCGTGAGACAATCTACGAGAATTTGCCCGTCGTTTTCATTTACCGACCGTTTTTTCATGCATCTGTTATGAAGCTACTTTGCACAAGTCATGTTCCCTGAAATGATCCACTTTAGGCATCAAAGTATTATGCACTACACGCTATCCTTTTTCTAGTCAAATTTGACAAAGTTAAATAACAAATTCATTTGATCAGCTATGCCCTTTTTATATGCAATACATATTTACTTGAGAAAAAGGCTCCTCTTGTAAATAGATTTTAAAACAGTTAAGAACATAATACAACAATTTCAGCAGAAAAAATAAAACCATCCAGCTTCGGCCTTCAGAATTTAAATTTAACAATCGTATTTTTATTATAAGTCGCTTTGCTAATTCAAACTAAAACGCGGGGAAAATGGTCAATAAACTAAAAATCAACTTAAATTTTAAAAAGTATTCTTCTTCTCTTCTCCATCAGTTTTTGTTATTTCTTTCAAAAGGCGCGAATAATAATAATAATTAAAATTATCGAATTAGGATAAACGCCATAGCATCAATAGTTGATCTCAAACACTTCTACCATAAGCTTTTATTTCCAGCACTTTTTGAACAAAAGAAATCCAAAAAAAATATGAAACAAAAGTCAATTGAAACAATGTTATTAACAGAAAGAATATATTTTGCAGTCTGAAAACGTCCTGAAAATACCAGGCACCATTCTCACCTCCTTATGAAACGCTCTTAATGAAAAAAAAACTCTGCACAGAAGTGCAGAGGGTTGGTTAAAAATAACATGTAAGTTTATTGCATCATCAAGAAAAAAGACTTTTTTTGTTATTTTTAGGATAAAACTTTGTTAGGATGCATATCTAACTGGAATAAGAAACTCGATTGTGTTGTGTGTTGAAATTATGGTGATTTAATAACTATAAATGTAAATATCAAGGTCTCCAAAATTTAATCTTAACACGCTCAGGTTATGGATTTTCTTATAATTTTCTTAAGATTTAGAGGTTCTTGAGGCTAAGTAGTTTTTTTTATATTGAAATAAAAATAAGCGTCGCTTGTGCAGTATTAATAAACTCATTTAATATGGCGAAATTGAACACCTTGGTCTAAGCATATTTTATAAGAGATATTTAAGATATTCCTCGCTTGGGAAGTTTGTAAGGTTCATTGTTGATATGTTTATTGCGCTGGTTAATGTAATCAGGTGTATTCATTGTTGATGTTCAACATGTTAAAAAAAACCAATTTTTGGCGGGAAACTAGTTAGTTTCTCATAAAAAACACTGTGTATCACATTTTTTGAACAGTAATTTGAAAGTCATGTTAAGAATTGTTTCAGGCCTACAATATCGATTTTTTAAGAATCACGGAGCTCAAACAGAGAAGTAGCGATATGCACAATGAATCGTATGGCGTTTTATTTACAATTATCACTCGCTTTTTCTGGATGCACGCAATTAGAAAAATATGTATGAAACACATTTTCCTAATTCGATAGAGAGCGTCCAATAAAGAATTTACAATGCATATTTTCACCTTTTCTAATTCCGCTTTATAAAACAGGAAGGGTTGTTAGACAAGTTATGGTGTGTCTACAGAAATGTTTCGCAGAAGTCGTGACATCAAAAGAAAAAAAGAGGCAAATATTTATAGAATCTCACACTAGCTCGATAGGTGGTCATTCGCGTGAAATAAAAACCGTCGACAAAATAAGAAAAAAAGTATTACTGGTCTGGGATGTGCGGTAATATAAAATCTTGGGTAAGTTTTATATTTACAAAAAAGCGTGGGATGTTGTGATCAAAATTATAAAATCACCTTTTTTGTAAAAGTGAATTAACCTTGCAAAGGTTATACTTTCCCTAGTTTTCAGTACTTTTGACTGAGTAATATATCCTTTTCTTTCGTAGGTTAAACGATGTGCCACTTGCCAACAACATGGGTCATTGCCATCATTAAGAAAGGAAATGACGCATGCTAAGGTTCGATTTTTTCTTTTAGTCTTTTCTACAAAAAGAAATTGATGTTGCTTTGTGTATTAATGTTATTATTTAGACGAGCCAGGTGTGGAAATTGATGGGTATAGACTTTGTTAGGTAATTGCAAGAAACCAAACGAGGAAACAAGTACATATTTGCACAGATTTTTTGTCAAAATGGCCTCTTGCATACGCATTGCCAAATAAGAATGCTGAAACAGTGACCATTAGCATGCTAAGAGTTTTAACCACATTTGGTATACTAAAAGCCATACTCTCAGATAATGGGAGTGAATTTAACAACAAGGTAAGAATCTGAAAATATAAAAGTTAGTATTGTTTACAAAATTTGTTCCGTTGTTTCCATGATCCTCATATTTAATCCTTATTTAGTTAAACGACGAAATTTATGTACGAATTCAAAGGAGGAAAACAGCGGTTTATCATCCACAGTGAAACGGACAGGATGAAAACACAAACTTTAAAAAGGTAGATTCTTTGTTTTCTATTTGTTACCCCTTGCATTTGAGTGCCGTAACAAATTTCGCATGCTTATCTATTTTTTATTATTATTTTTTATTATATAATATAGTATACAAATTATGCTTTAGCCAAAAACAAAAACAAAAAGTAAAAATAAAATATTCAACGGTATGTTGCGTTCTCGTTCGCACGTCAATTCTACCAACTGATTGGGATATAAGGATATGTTTGATGGATCAGTTGGCATGGCATTCCTTTTCAAAGTTCTCGATCCTCCTATACACAAGATTGCTGATTTCAATAGCGTGAATGATATTTTCGTTTGTAACTAGCTCATCACAACACCTTCTTCCGTTCCTTGTCTACGCGCTAACTTCAACGAAAGTTCTTTAATGAATCGTTCTGTCTCACGACTACAACCACCATGACTCGAAAACACCAAAGGAGTAAATGAGCCGTCTCTATTTCAATCACTCGTTGGTTGTATTTTTGTTTCTTCTCTTTTTCATTGTTGCAAATTACCTTCTAAAGATTCTGATTTACATGGCTTGAAGCGAACGGGTTGAAAAACCTTACATCAAAGAATTTTCTTTGACCACGTTTCCAAAAACTTCTAGCTGCAATATCTAGTCTGGCTTCATCCCCCTGAATAGCATTTGGTGGAAGAGCTTCTCCATTTTCTATTTAGAAAATTGAAAAAACTGGTCAGTGTAACAGGGGCAGACTGGGCTTATTATCTTGACGTCTGTCTCTTCTCTATGAGAACGAAACGGCAAAACTCTACGAAGGTTTCGCCGTTCGAAGTTATGTTTGGTGGACGACCACCAAAATTTAAGGAGGATTTCAATGAGGTACGAATATCTTTCCCTGTGCACTGCCTTTATAAGCGCGATAGGCTCAAATATAAAGAGGAGATTGGTGTGAAGTTAACGAAAGAAGTATTGTAGCTATTTTGAGAAACATATACCCTCTACCTATATATACCTTCGGTCTTCGCGAGCTAAATTTAATTGTGTGTTACTTTCAAAATATACTAGAGTATAGTTTTGGATGGCTTACCTTCTTCTGAAGCTGTCGAAGCTGCAATGAATTTAGCTGTTGCTAATATCAAGAAAGCTACTAAACTTGTAAGAAGAGTAAGTATATCGTATTTATAGCATGTTAATAATAAAATTCGTTTAGTGTGTACGTTTTTTTTTTACTTTACTTTTGTAGGTCATGTTAATTTTAACGTTACCATAGTGCTTAAGGGTAGATTATAGCATACATTTGTTTCTTTGAACGCTAAAAACGTCGAACTTTTGTAATTTGTAAAAACTAGGTAGAAACAATGGCAGATGATCTTGCTGCTTATTCGAACCGCGAATAATTTAATCATTTCGCTAAGAGTCACTTCAAAATTTTGAAATTTTTAAAAAAGAAGAAAAGAATCGTGTTGGACGATGTTGGATGTAGTTTGATCGCCGTCAAACATTTCATCCAACATTTTCGGCAAGATCAAAGGAATTCTCTATCTGAGTTGCGTGAATTTTCATGTTGGATTGGTTTGATGGTACTTTTCATCCAACATATAAAAATCCCGCGAATTTCGAACGTTGATGATATCAGATGGAATATTTCATTAAGGAGGAAATCGAAACCCCCCACATCCATCCGAAACACTTCCCTAAATCTGATATTCCCTAAATCTGATATTACTAAAATATCTATTTTGTTCCCTCCTCTTTGTACACTCTCTTGTTTTTCCGCGGGTTGGTTTTTCATCGTCTGAATCGACGAGTTCATTCAGCAACATAAGCAGCACTGAAGAATTCCTTCCGTCCGTCATTTTGTTTTCCAGGAATGAATGAACTCTTTATCGTCCGAATGTTTTTAAAAGCAGTCCCACAAACCTAAAACTTTGCTTCATCCAACATGCATTTTTTTATCCAACATTTCATCCAACGTGGGAAAAAAATGTTGGATGAAATGTTGGACTGGTTTGCCCCCGCCTTAATCGAACGATTTTTTAATCCTCAAACCCAAATCCGTATTTTTTCACTGATAAGCCCACCTGCATATTAACCCACCCGTGTATAAGCCTATGTATTTTTTAATAATAAAGGGAATAAAGGAAAAACTATTATGGCCTTCACACATTTTCATACGTTTTTTATCCTACAATATGTGTAGACACACCCGTTTTAAGCCCATTTATGAGACTTGCCATGAGATAAGCACATAAATTATCTGCAAAAAGAATGTGTGTCCGTTAAGTAGAAATACAACTTTTTTATTATCAAAGACACAATGCGTTAATAAAAAGGCGCTTGCAAGGTAGACATTCGAAAGCTTCTCCCATCGCCAAGGTTTATCCTGTAACTTTAACTTAACTCGACTTCCGTTTATTTTATTTCTTTAAATTAGTTAACATCCACTGGTTCATGCAAAGAGTTCGTTTTTTTGCTAAATATTTAATAAATATTACTAATTATTCCATATTTAGAACATAGAAGTTGCTCAAGAAAAGCAAAATAAACGTTTATGATAAGCGTATTAGAGCAACGGCTGTCAAAAGGGATTTTAAAGAAGATGCAATGGATATTTTGGCAGATCAAACAAAAAGAAAAGGCCTCAAACCCAGATTTAAAGGTCCGTTTATTGTTGAGTCAGTCACACCACATGGAAACATCAAACTAAAAAAATGAAAAACACAGCCATTACCCAAAGCATTTGAAAAAAATTGCTGAAGGTAGGCTTGTAACGCAACGCATATTTTAAATAAAATTAACAGATAGGAGGAAGAAAAGGAGAGAGAAAAGCAGAAAGAGGAAAGGGGAAACTTGTGGTTGTCTTTTGTAAGGTCACTTCACATTACGAATAACACATTTCTTGTCAAAACGAGACTCTTACACATAATAACAGTACTCACTTATTGGGACTGGACTATAAGCAACTATAAAATGTTAGTAGTTATGTTATCATTGTATTCTTTTCAATCTTAGCTCCTGAACCAACCATCATACCCACCGAAGAGATACGACTTGATGATATTGATAACGGTACTATTAAATCAGTAGTTCATCGTCTATAGCAAATAAAACACTTTAGGAAATCACTGTATAGTAGTTATGTTATCATTGCATTCTTTTTAATCTTAACCTATCAATTAACTCATTTTAATCATAAAATTGCTTCTAGCAAGTCTGTGCACAAGAGGGACATAGTGGCCCCCACTACCATATTATATAAGGAAAAATCACTAGTTGACATTCAGCTACAAATAGGACAAGTTTGGATGCCAGAATTAAGTGCTATATAAAGCAAGGTATATCTTTCGTTCTCGTTGCAACACATGAGAAGGTCATTATTACATACTCCTAACGAAAGAACTCAGCCTTATAATACTCACACAGTTCATGTAACAAATCCTAATCATTAAAACCTCTGCTGTAAACACTTATTAAAGACTTTGCGTCAAGCCGGGAAATAAATCTGTTGGCTCGTTTAGTTCAGTTGTTCTTATAAAGACTTGCATCGTATCAACCTTAAAAACTTTGATTTTACTTTTGATTTTAAGATATTTTTCCCCGTTACAGATAGGGAAACTATTAGCTATTGAACACAGATCAATACAACAAAACATATTTTTTGAATTATATTTAGAATGAAGAAGTCGCATGCAGCCAAGGTATGTTTCTATGGAAGATAAGTGGAAAATATAATTAGCAAATATTTCTCACGATCGCTTAGGTTCATTAACATCACATCTTGAGCAAAGAAGCAAATTTCTTCTGGATCAAATTTGTGCATATAAAGGATTGCTGTCTAACTTCATAATCTTATCTTTAGAAGAATGATACAGAAGTTGACGATGGATGGTTTATAATAAAACCAACAAATAGTTACATGCGTAAATGTGCAGGGTGTGGTGGCAACTTTGCAAACTCTGACATGTGCTTGATGACGACGAAGTTGCGCCTAATTAGAGGGAAAAAGCGCCGGATGAAAAAAAGAAAAAAAACAAATATGCATTTACATGTTGATAAAAAATGCTTGGGCAGAGGATTTAGTATAAAGAAGTACTAAATCCAATGAAAGTAAGCATTTCTCAAGCCCAGTTTAAAACTTTCAAACAAAAAGGCGTAGATTTAAAAAAAAAAAAAAATTGTAAAATCATTAACTCTTTTTATATATTCTGTGACTATATTATCACTATAAATCTGTTTAAAAATATGGCCTGTTTTGTCTAAAGAAACCATAATTTAAACGAAATACTACTATAAACTAATATAGGAAGTGAATTTCAAGTGTTTATGCCTGAAATATAATGTACCTCCTCTTTTTCAGGAAGCATAAGTAAAATTCAAAGTAGCATATTTGGTATTTTTATTGCATAATTATTAATATTTATGTTTAACATTTATGCAACATACAATATTTAACTTGTTTTGTTTTATGGGAAAGAGTTGAGTGTGCTGAAGTTTATGTAATTTTACGGTATAATCTATTATTTAATACTTAATATTGGAAACTTTTGATTTTGAAAAGTCTTGTCCATTCTGCTTATCAAATACAATTAAATCTTACTGTTCTCCTTGTTTTATTAATGCAACAAAACTCTGAAAAAATGAAGTTGTGTGATCAACGCAAACTTAAAAAATAATTTTTTGAGGAAAAAGTCAAACTTTTATTGTTACTTAAAGATTAAGCCTTTAAGCCTTTACAAATCAAAAATTACTAAAGTTCTAAGATAAACATCTCCAAAGTTAAATTTTCTCTTACAAAAAAGTTTTATTCACGCTATTAAAAAAGTAACAAATAATTAGAATCCTACAATTGTATATATTATAACACCCGTATACGCCTGTCTGTCTGTCACGCAAAATGGTAACTTCCCTGCGTAACTAGCGAGACGCACGCAATGCGGTATAAAAAGGACGGGGGAACCCGTGGATATCTCCACGGGCTAACGACTAGTCTTATAAAGAAAGTAAAAATGAGCAGATTTTACCTTCTCCCAGATGATGTAAATATCAAACGCAAAAATCAATCACACTATACAGACTTATATGACACACTCTCATAATTTATAACGACGAAAATGTGTCAACGCCGTTGCTGGTGCAACATAATTCAAGACAGAATCCTGAATTAAATGACACTGATCCAATTTTTATAATCTTCATCATCTGCAGAAAATCCTACCGGCTGCCATATAATTCAGGTGTGTCTTATAAATCGGGCATGTATGCATGAATTAAGTAGCGCTCATCCAATTTTTATGACTTCATCATATGACGAAAATCTTGGGGGGTGCCATATAATTCAGGTACGAAGGGCTGAATTATTTAGCACCCCCTCCCATATTAAGACATTAACTATTTCTTAACGCTTTTAAGGTGACTTATAAATCGAGTATCGATGCATGAATAATGGCGCTTATCCAAATTTTATGACTTCACCACTTGTCAAAAATTATGGGGGGTGCCATATAATTCAGGTACAAAACGCTGAATTATTTGGCACCCCCTCCCATATTGACACATTAACTGTCTCTTAACACTTTAAGAGCGAGTTATAAATCGGGTATCAATGCATGAATAATGGCGCTTATCCAATTTTTATGACTTCATCATTTGCCGAAAAATCTTGGTGGGGTGCCAAATAATTCAGGTACGAAATGCTAAAGTATTTCGCACCCCATCCCATATTGAGACATTAACTATCTCTTAACTCTTTAAGAGTGCCTTATAAATCGGTCATGGATGCATGAACTAAGTGGCGTTCATCCAATTTTCATGAAATTCATCATTTGCCAAAAATTATGGGGGGTGCCATATAATTCAGGTACGAAGGGCTGAATTATTTGGCACCCCCTTCTATATAGAGACTTCAAATGTCTCTTAGGGCTTTAAAAGTGACTTATAAATCGGTCATGGATGCATGAATTAAGTGGCGTTCATCCAATTTTCATGAAATTCATCATTTGCCGAAAATCTTGTGGGGGGGGGGAGGGGGGAGTGCCATATAATTCAGGCGCGAAAGGCTGAATTATTTGGCACCCCCTTCCATATAGAGACTTCAAATGTCTCTTAGGGCTTTAAAAGTGACTTACAAATCGGGTGTGGATGCATGAATTAAGTGGCGTTAATCCAATTTTCATGAAATTCACCACTTGTCAAAAGTCTTGGGGGGTGCCATATAATTCAGGTACGAAAGGCTGAATTATTTGGCACCCCCTTCCATATAGAGACTTCAAATGTCTCTTAGCGATTTAAAAGTGACTTATAAATCGGGTGTGGATGCATGAATTAAGTGGCGTTCATCCAAATTTTACGAACTTCATCATTTGCCAAAAGTCTTTGGGGGTGCCATATAATTCAGGTAGGAAAGGCTGAATTATTTGGCACCCCCTCCCATATTGAGACATTAACTGTTCTTAACTCTTTGAAAGTGCCTTATAAATCGGGCATGGATGCATGAATTAAGTGGCGTTAATCCAATTTTCATGAAATTCATCATTTGCCGAAAGTCTTGGGGGGGGGGGGGGTGCCATATAATTCAGGCGCGAAGGGCTGAATTATTTGGCACCCCCTTTCATATAGAGACCTCAAATGTCTCTTAGCGCTTTAAAAGTGACTTATAAATCGGTCATGGATGCATGAATTAAGTGGCGCTCATCCAATTTTTATGACTTCATCATTTGCCGAAAATTTTGGGGGGTGCCATATAATTCAGGTGCGAAAGGCTGAATTATTTGGCACCCCCTCCCATACTGAGACATTAACTGTCTCTTAACTCTTTAAGAGCGACTTGAGTCGGGTATGAATGCATAAATTATGTCCCACCACTTCCCAAATTGCAAAGAGAAGCATCAGACAACGCTTTTAAGGGTGCTGCCTAGTAATCCAAGTAAGAATAAGAGAGAAATAACGGAAAAATAGCCGGTTCTTAAAGACATACTTTAAAACCCAAGGGGGTGCCGAATAAATCGGGGGTGCTGAATATTTCACTACAATCCCCCTGCTGTTATTTCCCCAGTCATCTGTCCTGCTCGCGTGGTGCACCATCGTTCGTCTCCTTGCACCTGTACTTAATTCACCATACTCTTCCAGGGGTACACGCACATATCTACACTTTGTGGCTGCCCAGGGCAGCCCAGCACCCCCACCAGTTAAATTTAACACATTGACATAATTGAGTGAAGTTGCCAATTGCTTCCACCACTGGACTAAAACCTTGTTGGTCGTACTAAGCCAAACTACGCCAATTCAAGGAAACCGTGTAGCTAAAGCAATTGGACATTTCTTTACGCTCGACGACGTTATGTAGCCTCGATGAACCAGTTCGATTGTAGATAGTCCGTTATCGTTCCAACATAGTGTGGCGATGATGCAGGTGTGTCACATAAAGAGCAAAATAAAATAAAATTAACCAAATATATGGGTGGGTGGGTGGGAAAATTATTTCAGTTAAGCAAGTTATTGCTACTACTGGTGAGAAGCTAAATCGGAGTAACTCCCTCCTATTTATAGGGCCCCTGGATTGTTGATTGGCTAACTTAGAACCTCCTAATATGACGTACTATACCCAAACCTTTAGTCCCCAACTCTAAAGTATCAACAACAAAAAAGTTGCTTCAAGTTATGACACATAGCTTTGATTTGCTTAATTGGGATAAAGATGCCTTGGGTGAGCAAGACAACCTTGTCTACCCTTAATGATGCATCTGCATAGCAACTATCAAGTATTGGGAACTGCAATTAACATGAGCTAAACTGTGTTTAGCTCCATTTAATTGCTGTAGTTCCCAATAAAAACACAAACTTGGAGTAGAAAATTTATTTCAATTTTGTAAGAATAAACTGAGGATAATTTGGCGGAATCGGGTGAGGATGCTAGGCTGAAGAGAAGATATTGTCTCAAGCTCACGTGCGTGTTCCCAATAAATTCGCTCTTCTCCACTACATCCGGAGCTCTTCTCCTAGTAGTGTTCGCTCTTCTCCACTACATCCGGAGCTCTTCTCCTAGTAGTGTTTTCTGGCTTAACTAATCTCTCAATCACATCCGGAGCTTCCCTCCTGTGATTCCATTTCCTCTATCATACCTCACAAGAACCTACTCTTTATGAGCTCTAGCTTCTTTTGCATTTCACACCTGTTATTAACCTCTTGGTACACCACCTCTGACTGTCAGCGCCGCATCCCCCCTGCTGTTATTTCCCCAGTCATCTGTCCTGCTCGCGTGGTGCACCGTCGTTCGTCTCCTCGCACCTGTACTTAATTCACCATACTCTTCCAGGGGTACACGCACATCTCTACACTTTGTGGCTGCCCAGGGCAGCCCAGCACCCCCAAATTCCCCAAATGAAAATTCATTATCTATGAGGCAATATTTTTGACGAGAACTACGACGAGATAATTCAACATGCCATAACAGGCTTAACAAATAGACATGAAAAAGAAACTACATGCAAGTGCCTATAAATTAGCCTTTTACAATTCGGGTAATAAAACCCCATTTGATAAAACAAACAATGGGCCAGCCTTAGCCCCCCGAAATAACGGGTAATTTCTTAAAGCTTTTACTGAGCAAAATTTGTGTTCAATCATAGCACAACGAATTGTGACACCTTTCCTAAATGGAGCTGTTTTGGATGCTTTGATGTTAAATGTAAATGGCAGTTCTGAAAATAGAAGCCTAACCTTATTTATTAATCACTCTAAGGCAAATGTATAATGGCTAATATGGAAGATTTCTTCATAAAAAACATCGGAAACTTTTTTCATGTGGATTACCTTTACATTAACAAAATTAAAAATTTGAAGATAAACTTCTGGTATTTTGTCATTCAATAGTTTTCAAATTTCTCCCTGGAAATTTTTAAGGTTTAAAACCCAATTCCCACAGTAACTTTTTCATCCTAAAAGTTTAAAATCGAAAATAGGCGATAGAAATGTTGTTTTTTTTTTAGATCGCATTTTAAAAGTTTATAAACGAAAAGCGGCATTTAATAGTTGTGAACAATGCTTCTCGAATGTTTCTTAGATTAAACGCGCTGGAATTTTTTAAGTAATTAAATCAACAATACATTCTCGCGCAATGTATTATAAAACTTCGCGAAAGACTTTTATTATTTAATTACTTCACGCTAAAGGGAATAGCAATACATTTACACAATGCATCTCGCTATTAAAAAAAAATATAATTGCTCCGATATTTCTTCGCGAGCGCATTGTTTTTTAACACGCAAATATAAACTCGCAAAACGCTCAAGGGATTTAATTATAACAAAAGGCAAACGACTGCCGTCCTCCACGCAAAGGTGTGATATTAGCGTGTACGCGGTAGATTACACTCAAACTGTACTGTACTGAATCACTCTACAATGACACGTGTTTAAATGCCTAATATAAAGGGAATACATAAAATCGAAATCCTAACCATATTTATACGCCCAAACATTCTAAGTTAAGGGCACTGACAATAAAAGCATTTCCAGATTTCCAAATGGCACAAAAGATATAGCCTGATCGAACAATTTTGGGTATCATTCAAAATACGGCTATGTAAAATGTTTATAAAATTGATCCTAAAGACTGGACACATATTGCAAGAAAAAAAAAATTAAAAAATCCAACTTAAAGTGAGGTAGGATTGCCTAAGTAGAAATTGCCAATGAGAAGATCATGTCGATCTAAACTAGTAATCGGTTGGAAGCAACGCATAATTTTATTATTGGCGTTTAAAAAGGTTCCTTGCGCCCAGGAGTCGAGTTAAAATTTTTATCTAAACTACTCAGGAGTGTTTCACGAGGCTCAACTCTCTGGTTTCACGGTAGTTTAACTACATTGCCGCTTTTTTCCGATTGTTGCGCGATTCCTTGTCTTCTGCCGTAAAATAGTCGACTTCGGCGGCAGCCGAAGTGTGGACTTTTGACCCTCTCAAACAAACAAATAATTTTGACGCCAAGAAGAATCGCGCCGAAGTGTGGACTTCTGGACTCTTGTAAAACAAAGAATATGTGACGTCAAGAAGAATCCCGCCGAAGTCGTCGAAATTTACAGTAAAGAAAGATTGAAATTAATTTACTCTACCTATTGTTATTGCCTCCCGGTAGCCGGTCGGTTGGATAGGGTAGGATTTAACATGTCTAAAGGCTAAGAAAGTTTTGTATTGACTTGCAGCAAGTGAATGGAAGGCTTGAATATATGATTGCGGAATGAAATTGAGCAATGTTGCTAAAAAGAAACATGACTGGAAAACATTTATTCTCTGTGTCGCCTGGAATTGCAGAAGAAAGCAGTTTGGCAAAATCAACAGACTTTTTTTTTTGAGTTAACAAAATTATAGCATTAACTTTATAATGACAACGTTTTCAGGTACATCTGTTTATTTTTTATTCCATTGATTCTTGAACTTTCTATTGCTGTGCTAGCAAGTTTGAGCATAAAACTGTTTATAGTTTCACTTTCAACAACTCTAAAAAGGCCTGTCTTAAACTCAAAGTTCCTGTGTTGTCTTGGGGTAGCTACCTACAAGTGATTTGATAGCAATACAATAAATCGAATAGCTGCATGACAACTTGTATGTTTGCTTTGTAGATTCAAAGCTTCTGGCAATAGACACTTTTTAAACGACTTCTTAAAATGCCACAAGGCCACAGACGAGAACACTAGTCGTGACTAGTTTTGGGAGAATGACTTCGACAAGACTTGATGATGATTGGTTTAAAAGCTCTAATCTTATATCAAAATAATTCCTGGGAACTATTTTAATTATTAAAATATTAGGAAAAAAGCATGGTTTTAATTAATGGGTGAAATGACGAAAGTTTTTCACATTTCACTAAAGAAGTTATGCTGACAGGCATGGAAAATGTTTGTGGTTCTACCAACATAACGAAATGACTTAGCATATATACATATACAGCGCTATCCTGATTGACACAAAATGTGTAAATGTAGTTAATGATATCTGTTTTTAAATGATTTGTTTTGTTAAAAATTTCAAGTAGTTAGTGTTTATCGCGAGAGATGCAAGGTAGTAAAATTGAATACCGAAAGGTAGTCTTTTTACAGTGCCTATCGGGACTACCTTTCATGAGTTTTTATTACTACCTTTCGTGAGTCAGATTTACTCTTTTTAGAGAGTCAAAATTATACGCAATTGTGAGTAAGAATTACGACGTTAGGTAGTCATTCGTAAATGACGATCTTTCGTGAGTCAGGTTGACAACCTTTAGTAAGTCGAATATACTCAGGTCAAGTAGTAATTTCTACTACCGTGGTGAGTCTTTTGTAAAAGACTACCGTTACCTAGTCCTAATGACTGCTGTTACCTAGTCCTAATGACTGTCTTTACCTAGTCCAAATGACTGTCTTTACCTAGTTTATGACTACCTTACCTAAAGTTGGTGAAAAGAATACATTGGTAAAAGTTTTTTCTAGTAAAGTATAACATTGAAAGAAAAAATATATGCATAAAAATAGGAATCTTTCATAGAATAAAGAAGTTACAATGTTAATGTTAAAAGTTTCTTCGGAATAATTAAAAAATAAATATATTATATACATGCATAAAAATAGGAATCTTTCATGGAATATGATACAATTTTAAGGATACATGAAACACCAAAATCGTTATTTTCGTCAATTTTTTGATTTTTATATCATTGGAAAGCTTATAATTCATAGAATATTTATTTTAAATGTCTGTTTTTTTCTTAAAAATAAATTGTTAAGATATTTTCACAGTGTGAAGGTAAAAAGAACAACAGAGAAGCTCGAAAAGCAACTTTTCGATATAAATTCAGAACTAGACCCTAAAAAGCCAAACCCAGACACTATTTTAGTACTCAATTGGAGTAGATTTAAATGGTGTGATTTTTTGCGATAAGCTTTAAATGCCTGTGCCTTTTAGACTCGAGAGTTGGCAACTCGAAAAATGTGTTCGATAATTTTTTACGTTTTCCCAGTTTATTATTTTATGACAAAAATAACACTATTCGATAGGAAATTTATGTGGCTTTCAGAAAATATATACTTTTATTTCGCAGTTTAGGAAATATAGACACTCTTCTCAACATGGGTAATATGTTTCATGTATCCTTAATATAAAAATTATCTACGGCATAATTGAAAAATAAATAATATACACTAATATAATAATCTATATATTAATCTGCAATAAATACTTTTGGAACAATTTTACTAATTAGCCCTTTTGGCCATTTATTAAACAGACTTTATTATCCCGATAATGCAACAAGTTAATTTTAGATATACCATTTTTTCATCTTCACTTCGAGATCTATCCAATTGTATAAGATTTTCTTATGAAAAAATTTACAGGGGGACCACACGAGTTGTTTGTTTTTTTGGATATTCTGGTCTGCAAAATACAACCTAAAAAACCCTATTTTGACACGGAGAGTTTTAAGAAAATCTCAAATGATGTTTGATCAGAATTTCAAACTGAACGAAATTAATGACAACCACGCGTAGAGAGATAAATTTCTATTGGCACCACGAAGTAGCTTAGGTATATGGCTTTCAGAAAAAGTATGTCAAACGATGTTTTCCTGGAAGAAACATCATATACAAACCATAAACTGACGCAGCAATATTTAGACATTTAAGAATGCTCCAGATCTACACAACGTAATAAAGCAAGTGTGATTCGTTTTTGCATAAACAGAGTTAAGGTGAAAGATAAAAACCAAAAAATATTATATTTCGTTTAACTTAGAAATTAGCTTCAGCGCTTTTGAATTGGGTGCTGTACCAACCTTTAATTTTATAATATGTTTCTGAATAAAACTGAAAAAGGCTTCTAAGCATGTAGGATAAGCCAGGTTAAACAAGTAATGTAGGGCGAACACTACTTCGAAAGCCATAATGAGGCTGTCAGTCGCATCCGTCTCATTACCATCGATCACGACACGATATGTTGCACCCGTCCTAAACACATCTGATAACGTAGGAACATGACCAGTAGCACATATTTGGACAAAGGTCTTTTTGCCAAAATTTTGGAACAAGTTGGATGCATCTTCTCTCAAAAGATGAGGCAGCAGTACCATGGACATTTGATATTTCTCTAAAAGAAAAACCCAAGCTAATGGTTCGAATCTTACAAAAAAAAAAAAAAAAAGATGTAGCCAATATACTTTGCAATGTTCTCGAAAACACTGTTGTTTCACATGAATTCTCATTAAGGGATTGCCAGACTATTTCCAAATTGGTAAAAAGGAACAAAAAAGTGCATCTCACCATCACATGTAGCTTCACAACTAATTGTCTCCATCAAATTAGGATCAATATGTAGCTTAGGAGGTTGCAATCTGATGATTTTTGCTGCATTTTTAGATAAATGCTGTTGAAAACAGAGGTCAACATCCAACTCAGTTAAAGAATATGATAGAATATAAGAATATGAGGCTCAAATATTTGCTAAAAACAATAGATCCGATTGTTAGAAATAACAGTATTCCCATATCGAGCCAAAAATATAACATTCTTATAAATCTTACATGGTTCAGGCGATGAAAATATAATATAAATCTGTAACTTGAATGCTTTTTACCTGTCGAGGTTCTTTTAACAGGGGGAACTTATCAAATAATTCCGCTACACTACACCCATCTTCAATAATCAATTTCCTCCGCCATGAAAATGTTTTATTCATAGCAACCTGTAATACTGACATCTTTCTGTTATAATGATGCACATTATACTGCTTGACAAGGGTTCGGGGTTCGTCTATGCATCTCCATGGTTCATCATCTTCTCCTGGATCACAAGCTGGTAGGTGGTTTTTAACACCCCAGACATTGCTGCTTCTAACAGCTCCTTTAATTTCATGAGCAGCATCTTTTTTTGGTTGCTTAGAAAACTTGCTTTTCATTAAGATTATTTCAGGAAGCTGTCCACATTTCCGCTTTCTAGTATTACGGAAAAATTCTCTCAGTTTTTTTTTCCATGCCCACTAAAAGGTATAAATTTTAAAACATTATGGGTACGCTGCTACCATCATTATTATCTCACATGTAGGCCATGCAACATATTATAAACCAGAGCTGAATTCAGATAATCAGTCATTCACTTGAGAGGTACACGAGTCACTTAAATTTAAACGTGGATTGATGCAGTGCTTACACTTTAGCAAACGCTGATAATTAAGTTTACACCAAGGATTCAAAGGAGACTAACATGTTAGAACATTACCTTAGCATCCAATTCTGTTGGATATGCATTCATCAGATGAGGCCACTTCACCAAAATCGCCATTGTTAGTTCCATGTATTGCCATGGTGTTGGATAGCTAAAAATATTGACCAATGTTAAACAGCATTTTTATATCCTTGCAGTCTGTTTCAGGAGACGTGTGCAATAGCAAGTGCACACTCAAAAATCTTTGATGCCTGCTACTGATAGCATCCGTAAAACTACAAATTTTATTAGACTGAAACAGCACACGCTAATGCACATGCAGAACACTGTGTGTGAGTTTCACCACATGCATACCCCATTTTACCAGAAATAGACGTTTAGATGAAAATTTCTGTAAATTATACCAACTGACTGCTTGCACGTATACCTACTGGAGTGCTTATATTGAAAAAAAAAGTGGCAATTAATATGAAGGAAAACACCTAAAAATATTAACAACTGAAAGATCTTACTATGTATATTCAATCACTTCATCCAAGATCGAAGAGAATAGAGATGTCACATCTGCAGTAGTTAGTTTCACTTTCTGTTGCAGAAGTTTGAGTGTGGATGGCCGAACCATTTTATCTTTAATTATAAATGGATGTGGCCATGGCTTAGTATTGGAAGAGCTACCACAACTAAAAGTAGATAATTTTTCAACATTTTCGTCAGGTTCCTTTACCAATTTTTCATTTTTACTGCTAGATTCATCATTTTCCTTGTTCATGTCAGGCTGTGCTGCACATGGTTCGTTAAACGAGCGTGACAAAGACTCATTTAACGAAACATCATAAACTGGGAGAATCTTTATTTTGTTGTTTACTTCCAGGACCTTTTCGTCATCAAGATCTAAATAATCTTGGATTTCACTGTCAAAACATTGCACAAGGTATTCTTGGGGAAGCTTCACCGGACTGGCAGAAAAGGCTGTTTCAATTAATTCTTTTAAGTCATCAGTATCAAAAACTTTAATACGTTTTCTCATGTTCAAATATTCAACCAACAAGATTATTTCTGTGTCAAATAACACCATTTTTATGCACTATAAATAACAATAATGTTAAGATACAGATTTTCAATAGAGATACTGGTCAAAAAACAGTATGACCACAAAGATGTCAATATCTGACACAAGGAAAAGGTTGCAAAATAGTGAATTTTAATTACTTTAACCAAAGTCACAAAATGTCAATAGTAAAACTAACAAACAAAAAACACCTTTTCAATTTACTCCAAAAAAAGTAGGAACACAGTATTATTAAGCATACTCTCTTTCTTCTAACATTTTTAAACTATTATCTTAACATTTTATATACAACATAACAAAAAAGTTGTAGATTATTATATATTATTTGGTGCATTGAATGTAGTGATGAAGAGGTATAAACATTTGCTCCAAATGATAAATACCCAGAGGGTGGTAATCATGCAAATCATCAACCCTGACTAACGCATACACATCAGGAATTCTTTTCATGGAAAATGAATTGAAATGTTTAGCAAAAGATAATACTTCCAACTTGTTGCACATAAGATAGGGTATATCATGTACAATAAAAACAGATATAATCTCACCAAATTCGACCTTGCCAGCAAAACATGATAAAACTACAGCATCTCCACTGTAGTAATTTTGGCCCTGATGAGTAACGCCACGCGCCTCACTGATAGACTCACCAAAAATCGAACACTTTTTATTTATTAAATCAAAAAACTTCTCTGGTAACGAGGACACCAGAACTTCCTTTAATCCAACGACTTCTATAGCTGATGAAAAATAAAAATCTTCTTTATGTTCTAAATACATCAGCATTTGGTGGTGTACAGCCATAGATTAGCATAAATTTATTGTATTTCGTGATGCAGCTACACAAGACTTCAAGTAGCCATTATTCGATTCGAACCGCAACGTCTTCACAAGAGGACCAAATAGACGAATATTCATTGGATAGTGAGTGATAAAATGTGCTTTAGGTTTGATTGAGTCATCTGGAAATATTGTAAGAAATGGTTGGAAAAAAAATTTGATTTTTTCCTCAAGTTTACATAACTCTTCCTCATTAAAAGATGGTGCACACAGCCTTTCAACTATATCTAGAAAATGAATGAAGCACATCCATGCAGCATTATCACGATATATATCATTGCCAATCATTAATGGAAACAAGCGAAGCAAGTTCCACATTTCACATGCTGTTTGTTTAAATCTTAATTGGGTTAAAGGTCGATCTTTCAATATCTGAGGCTTGTTACTTTTATCAACTTCTGCATATGGAAATTCATTTATCTTTTTGTTGATGTGTGGTATTGTTAACAATTTATCTTTCAAAAAAATAACAACCAGCATTGAAACAAAATCCACAGCAAAATCCTCAAAAATATCATGTGCAATATCTCCAGGACAACCAGTACTTATATGAAAATATTTTAATTGGTTCAGAACTGACCTTTCCTTGATACCATACAATTTTGTCAGTTCTGGATTTTTTTCTACTTCCAGTACTTGTGCATCGTATGCCTCCTTGGTTCTCAAAATATCATGGCAAGTCATATCACAAATTCTTGACTTCACACGATTACATACGCGACAAAATCTTTCCACAGTGGAAAAGTTCTGATAATATCCGCCAATAGCATGGGCAGCAAGGTTATCTGCTACAAGCATCGAAAGAGATCCAAAAAACTTTATCAAAGATTGATCAAATTCAATCTCAATTCCAAATTCTTCTAACTTCTTGATGTCTTCAATGCAGGGATTTAATACATGGTGACCACTCAAAAAAAACTTTCAAATTCCAGGACATTCCAGGACATTTTACCTTTTTTTCCAGGACATTTTAAATTAAAATCCAGGACATTTCAGGACAAAATTGAAAAAAAATAAAAAATTCCAGAACATTCCAGGACAACAAATAAAGTAAAGTCATGTATTTCTTTGAGCTTAAAACTAAAAGCTGTAACAACATAAGAATTCAATCTCTGAACTAAAATAAACACTAGCTAGCCAAACAAAAATTAACCCCAATAACAGAATAGCAACATAAGACTACAAAATACTTTTCCAATCAAACAATGGAATCCTTTCGAAGTATTAATGCTTGCTCCATCTGAACCAACTCGTCAAATTGTTCTTTCTTGGTGTTGGCTAACATTCGTAAATCGTTTGATCGTCCGAGGATTTGAAAGTCAGCATTTGTGTGTGCTTTCAATGCCAATTCATCAGCATCTTTAATGAGAGTGTTTATACTGGTTTGGAGGAATTGTTTTTTCCTTTGCACTTCTTTAATTTCAGTTGAAATAACCTTTCGTTTCAATGCTTTTCCAGAATCCACTTTTAACTTCTTCTTTTCATTTTTAATTTCAACATAACGCGATCTTGCACACTTGACAGACTTAACTAATTCCCTTGTAATTGGAATGTTGTGTGCTCGCACTTCTTTTGCAATCATGTGATCGTGCAGAATTCTTAATGATTTCAGCGAACATTCTGACTGGTTCTCTTTAATGAATTCTTTATTTGCTTTGAAGCCTCGTTCAATAGCAGATTGTCCGTGACTCAGGCAGAATACGAGCTTAAAAATACTCCATAAAGACTCAAAACCTTTTGTTTTTAGAAACTGGGCAAAGAATGTATCTAGCCTTTGATCAAACTTTTCAAATGAGAGAAACTTTTCCTGGTGTTCAGGTACAACATCATTAATGAGCTTTGAGAACTGTTCTTTAGCATCATCAGCAACTTTAGGGGTGACTTGCCCTAAAGAAGTTAGCTTTTCTAACATCTTGGAAAATCTTAACTTTGAAACTTCTCTTTCATCCCTAATGGCCAGCCTGTTGGGATTGATTGAACTGCAGCATCGAATGATCATGTGTTTCAGGGGGCATTTCTCTACCATGTGACTGGTCACACTGGATAAGAACAGAACAGTTTCTTGATGAAAGTTTCGAAGGGAACTTCCTTTAAAATCACCGCTTCTCCGAAATTGTGAGATGTGGAGTTGTGCACCCATACCAACATCAATCGTTTCAGAGGGCTTATGTATGTTCTTATCCGAGACATCGATCTTTAAAAGTTTCATTGTTGTATCAGCCTTTTTGATGGTATCTGAAGGTATCAATCAAAAAATCAAAAATGGTAAGGAAAGATCGGTGTTAAATAAATAATCAATTCTCAAGCAAAATAAGAAAAGTGTAATATATAAAGGATAAGCAAACGGCATTTACCAGTCCAGTACAGTAACTTTTACACAAGTCAATGTAGTCATAAGTAGATGTAGATGTTATTGTAGACGTACTGTAGATCTGTCTCGTTCTATCCTTTAAATAAATAGTATTAGTGAGTTGTCTTTCATAGTATCTGTCATTTATAGCTTCTGTTGTTGTATATTGTACCAGATCTTCGTGAACTTACCTGTTAGAATAAACATTTTCATAATTGAAGTAAGAAGATCCTTAAGGACATCACATAGGAATGGAACCATTGGTTGATCCGTTTGAAAGCCTCTCAGAAATTTGTTAAGCTTTGAAGCGATGAACTCTACCAACTTGAGTTTTGTAGGCATCAAGGGATCTTTAACTGCTTTTTGAAGAACTGCAAATGATTTCCCCTGTGGCTGTCTGGACTTTATAAGACCATCTAGATGTTTGATGAACTTCACAAATTCAGGCCATATGGTGTCTGCTCGATTTGCACAGTTTTCATTCTCACACCACCTGTGACCACAATAAGGCAGTGGATAAATTTTTGTTTCTGACATTTGGTTCTTCCGCAAGAAAATTTTTCTGCTATTTGGCTGTCAGGAAACATCACATGAAATAGTTCACTGAGTCCATCACAAGAGCGTTGGGAAAAGTTAGCCTGGACCACCTTTATAGCCCAGCGGATTTCTGCAAATAATATTTGATCTCTCTCAAACATGGAATCTAAAGTACCTTGACAGGGTTTAGTTGAGAAACTTGCTTTATCAGAGGATGTTGGCTCAGAAGAGGATGTTGGCTCAGAAGAGTACGTTAGCTTGGAAGAATCTGTTACATTTTGGTTACCGGTAACAAAAGGGAGAACAGAAGAATTAACAGGTTCTCTTTCATTGTGTTTTTTACTTTTTTTATGACTTTTGATAGCTGCTTCGCCCATATTTGTGACGCAAATATCTTTCGAGCAGTATTTACATCTTCCAAAGCCTTCATTTTTTTTGGAAAGCCAGCTCTTGTAATTCGGATCTTTTAGCCAGTCGTCTAAAGATTTTGATTTCCTTGGCATTATTATATCATTAGTAATCTCTTTTAGTCTAATTCTAAACAGAAATAAAAAGTAAACTATAAGAAACTCAATTGTTAGGTAAGGTCAAGTGAAATATAACATAGATATACCATGGTAGATAAATACTAAACCAATGATAAAACTAGAAATCAAGCAAGAAAGCCTAAAAAAAAGAATTTGATTATCCTTAAAAATTAAATATGCAGCCTTCAAACTAAATTCCAGGACATTCCAGGACAATCTCTAAAAAAGAAGGAAAGTCCAGGACATTCCAGGACATCCCAGGACAAAAACTAAATTCCAGGACATTCCAGGACATTCCAGGACAGTGGTCACCATGTAATACTGTCTTATATCCATATTTTTTCACTAACGATGCATTACACAACAAAGCTAGCTGAATGTCTTTCAATCTTGATCGGTGCTCTGGTTTTAAATTTCCCAATATTAAATAAAATCCTGAAACTTTACATTTATGTGTTTTATTCCCAAGAGGGTTGGCAACTTGGAAATCATCATGATATAAGACTATTTGTAGTGCATTTGGCTTATGAGAAAATAGGGAATTAGCTTGATGCAATGATCCATCAGAAAAGCGATTCAATCTTCCATTCTGACATTCCACTGTCACCGGCTGTAAAACTTCACCCAATACATCTTCATGGCATAACATACTTTTCAATGTCTTGAAAATGCAAGAGATAGATCTATCTATCTCTTGCATGGTTTCTTTTGAACCACTGTCACTGTAACCAAGAAAAACTTCACTGGGGGCCACATACTCAGGCTTTTTTGCAACAAAGTTAGTCAAGACTGTCCCATTTCGGAATCTATCAAGCGATTTTTTGAAAGGACTTTCACAATCAAGAAATATTTTTGTCTCTTCATGAATTAAGGGTCCAGGATTATCATATAGTGAATTAACAATTTGCTTTTTGTGCACTTCTCTATCAATGCGAAGAATATTGCACACTTTTTCACAAATGAATGAAACAGCGTTTTGAGTTACATAATACCTTTCTCTGAGTTCGACTAGTATATCAGCAATGATTGAATCGAAATCAAGTGACAGTGGTGAACATTCAGATACATCATCAAAACAGGTATCATCCAATTCAACCTCATTAGCATCTTTGTTGATGAGTGTCTCATAATTTACATCATCTTCAGTCTGCTTTGAAGTACCCACTGCTTCAGGAAAATCAGTTGTATACCTTTTCATATGATTAAGGTAAAAGTTTCCATGTTTTAATTTCAGATGTCTCAGAAAACTTTTCTCATTTCTGAATTTTTTTATGCAACTGGAAACGCCACAAACAACAGCAAACTTTTGAGATAATGAATGGAAATCCCACATATGTTTAATAAGCCACTTAAAACAAACTGAAGTGTGCTCACAAAATTGACAATTGTATTTCATTTTTCTGTTTGCTTCTATAAAACATAATATTTTTCAGTTTCAAAATTACAAAAACATATATATATATATATATATATATATATATATATATATATATATATATATATATATATATATATATATATATATATATATATATATATATATATATATATATATATATATATATATATATATATATATATATATATATATATATATATATATATATATATATATATATATATATATATATATATATATATATATATATATATATATATATATATATATATATATATAGTGTGTAAAATGAAAAAAACAACTTCGTTTGGAACTCAAAGTTTCATGCGTTCGTTGAACACAATCTTCAGCCATTCAACCATTAACAAGAAATTCAACCATTAACAAGAAATTGGTGACATCTCTACATGTAAACCAATGGAAATGTACAGAAAATGTTATAGAATGGTTTAACAAAATTGAAAATAAAGACAAACATAAATTCTTAATGTTTGACGTTAAGGATTTTTATCCTTCTATTAATGAAACAACACTTAATAAAGCATTAACGTTTGCCAAGACAATTGTCAAAATCTCTAAAAAAGATGAAGAAATCATAAAACATTCAAAAAAATCTTTATTGTTTAACGGTAATGACACATGGATTAAATCGAACAGTGGTTTATTTGACGTTACAATGGGCGCATATGATGGTGCCGAAACCTGTGAACTTGTAGGAACGTACATACTAAATCTTGTAGCTAAGAAATACAAAAAAAGCGATATTGGTTTGTATAGAGACGATGGATTAGCCGTGTTTAAGCAGAAAAGTGGACCACAACTAGAGAAAATTAAGAAAGACATCCAAAAAACATTTAAAGAATGTGGATTATCAATAACAATCCAGAGTAACATGAAAATTGTAAACTATTTGGATTGTACCTTCAACTTAAACAACGGAACCTATAAACCTTACCGTAAACCTAATGACGAAACCAGTTACATAAACGTAGAATCTAACCATCCACCTTCAATTATTAAACAAGTTCCAATAGCCTTAGAAGAACGACTTTCACTACTGTCTGCAAACGAAAAAATATTTTACCAATCTACACCTTACTACGAACAAGCGCTCAAAAACTCAGGTTATTCCAAAAAACTTACATACACAAACAAACAAAAAAACAATAACAAAAAAAACAGAAAAAGAAATATAATTTGGTTTAATCCCCCCTACAGCGTAAATGTTAAAACAAGAATCGCAAAGCAATTTTTATCGCTAATCGACAAACATTTTACTCGAAAACACAAGTATCACAAAATATTTAACCGAAACAATGTTAAAGTAAGCTACAGTTGCGTGCCTAACATGAAACAACACATAGATGCCCATAATAAAAACATTATTAACACCAAACCTTCCCAAAAAGAACACAACTGCAACTGCATCAAAAAAGAACTATGTCCCTTAAACCACCAATGCCTAACACCATGCATTGTTTACCAAGCTAATTTGATGTCTGAAGAAAATCCACGGTATGAGGCAAATTATATTGGCATTAGCGAAGTGGCATTTAAAAAACGTTACGCAAACCATAAGAAATCATTCAACACAGAACGATACATGAATGATACAGCCTTATCAAAAGAAGTATGGCGATTGAAGAAGAACAAAGAAACACCAAAAATTCGATGGAAAATCATCAAAAAATGTTCCCCGTATAAACCCAATTCAAAAAACTGTAACCTCTGCCTTAACGAAAAATATGAAATTTTAACCTTTAAAGGAAACAACCTTTTGAACCAGAAAAGTGAACTTATATCAAAATGTAGACACCAAAACAAATTCTTGTTGGCCAGTTTTGACACTAATGACTGACGTCAAATGAAGTCATTGCATATACGTGAGAACATGATATTGAATATTAAACGTTAACTTTGTAAATTTTTTAGTCAGTTGGCTGAAGATTGTGTTCAACGAACGCATGAAACTTTGAGTTCCAAACGAAGTTGTTTTTTTCATTTTACACACTGTATTTGCTCTATTATCTTATTGAGCACTCTTTAATGAAAAAGAAATTAAGGTACTTGGTACGCTTGTTATATTCGCTCCTTTGTTGTTGAGCACTTTGCTTTTATTCACTCAAGAAATGGAGAAAATCAACCTCAATTACTCGACTAAAAATATACCAATACCATCAAAAAGAAGATATTTAATGCAACTCACGGAAAAAGTCGAATTGTTTATAAAACGAATGCGTTGGAAAGCGATATTTTTTGAAACAAAAAAATCTGAAGTAGAAGACCCGATAAAAACTAATATATATGGACTAAAAACTTTAAAATGCCCGCCACAAGTCAAAGAATTGATACCTTTTGAAAACGACTTACTAGAGATGATCAAAAACGTTAAGTTCCAGTACGTAAGTAACAACTTCCAAGATAGACTAAACAATGATTTGAAAGAAATCCGTGGGTCAAATAAAACACTAACAGCCGCAGATAAAACTTCAAACATGTATAGGCTAACCAATGAAGACTACAATAAATTAATTACAAATTCCATTACATCAGCCTACAAAAAAACAAACAGCAATATTCACAAGCAGGTCATAAACAAAGGCAAAGTTATTCTAAAAGGAGACAATGTTATCGACAGATTAAAAATAAATTCTAAAACTAACTGTTTTATTACTTTAAAAGATCACAAAGAGAATTTTGAAAATAACCCGACTGTACGGTTAATTAATCCGGCGAAAAATGAACTTGGACGTATAAGCAAGAAAATCCTTGAAACCATTAACAAGAAATTGGTGACATCTCTACATGTAAACCAATGGAAATGTACAGAAAATGTTATAGAATGGTTTAACAAAATTGAAAATAAAGACAAACATAAATTCTTAATGTTTGACGTTAAGGATTTTTATCCTTCTATTAATGAAACAACACTTAATAAAGCATTAACGTTTGCCAAGACAATTGTCAAAATCTCTAAAAAAGATGAAGAAATCATAAAACATTCAAAAAAATCTTTATTGTTTAACGGTAATGACACATGGATTAAATCGAACAGTGGTTTATTTGACGTTACAATGGGCGCATATGATGGTGCCGAAACCTGTGAACTTGTAGGAACGTACATACTAAATCTTGTAGCTAAGAAATACAAAAAAAGCGATATTGGTTTGTATAGAGACGATGGATTAGCCGTGTTTAAGCAGAAAAGTGGACCACAACTAGAGAAAATTAAGAAAGACATCCAAAAAACATTTAAAGAATGTGGATTATCAATAACAATCCAGAGTAACATGAAAATTGTAAACTATTTGGATTGTACCTTCAACTTAAACAACGGAACCTATAAACCTTACCGTAAACCTAATGACGAAACCAGTTACATAAACGTAGAATCTAACCATCCACCTTCAATTATTAAACAAGTTCCAATAGCCTTAGAAGAACGACTTTCACTACTGTCTGCAAACGAAAAAATATTTTACCAATCTACACCTTACTACGAACAAGCGCTCAAAAACTCAGGTTATTCCAAAAAACTTACATACACAAACAAACAAAAAAACAATAACAAAAAAAACAGAAAAAGAAATATAATTTGGTTTAATCCCCCCTACAGCGTAAATGTTAAAACAAGAATCGCAAAGCAATTTTTATCGCTAATCGACAAACATTTTACTCGAAAACACAAGTATCACAAAATATTTAACCGAAACAATGTTAAAGTAAGCTACAGTTGCGTGCCTAACATGAAACAACACATAGATGCCCATAATAAAAACATTATTAACACCAAACCTTCCCAAAAAGAACACAACTGCAACTGCATCAAAAAAGAACTATGTCCCTTAAACCACCAATGCCTAACACCATGCATTGTTTACCAAGCTAATTTGATGTCTGAAGAAAATCCACGGTATGAGGCAAATTATATTGGCATTAGCGAAGTGGCATTTAAAAAACGTTACGCAAACCATAAGAAATCATTCAACACAGAACGATACATGAATGATACAGCCTTATCAAAAGAAGTATGGCGATTGAAGAAGAACAAAGAAACACCAAAAATTCGATGGAAAATCATCAAAAAATGTTCCCCGTATAAACCCAATTCAAAAAACTGTAACCTCTGCCTTAACGAAAAATATGAAATTTTAACCTTTAAAGGAAACAACCTTTTGAACCAGAAAAGTGAACTTATATCAAAATGTAGACACCAAAACAAATTCTTGTTGGCCAGTTTTGACACTAATGACTGACGTCAAATGAAGTCATTGCATATACGTGAGAACATGATATTGAATATTAAACGTTAACTTTGTAAATTTTTTAGTCAGTTGGCTGAAGATTGTGTTCAACGAACGCATGAAACTTTGAGTTCCAAACGAAGTTGTTTTTTTCATTTTACACACTGTATTTGCTCTATTATCTTATTGAGCACTCTTTAATGAAAAAGAAATTAAGGTACTTGGTACGCTTGTTATATTCGCTCCTTTGTTGTTGAGCACTTTGCTTTTATTCACTCAAGAAATGGAGAAAATCAACCTCAATTACTCGACTAAAAATATACCAATACCATCAAAAAGAAGATATTTAATGCAACTCACGGAAAAAGTCGAATTGTTTATAAAACGAATGCGTTGGAAAGCGATATTTTTTGAAACAAAAAAATCTGAAGTAGAAGACCCGATAAAAACTAATATATATGGACTAAAAACTTTAAAATGCCCGCCACAAGTCAAAGAATTGATACCTTTTGAAAACGACTTACTAGAGATGATCAAAAACGTTAAGTTCCAGTACGTAAGTAACAACTTCCAAGATAGACTAAACAATGATTTGAAAGAAATCCGTGGGTCAAATAAAACACTAACAGCCGCAGATAAAACTTCAAACATGTATAGGCTAACCAATGAAGACTACAATAAATTAATTACAAATTCCATTACATCAGCCTACAAAAAAACAAACAGCAATATTCACAAGCAGGTCATAAACAAAGGCAAAGTTATTCTAAAAGGAGACAATGTTATCGACAGATTAAAAATAAATTCTAAAACTAACTGTTTTATTACTTTAAAAGATCACAAAGAGAATTTTGAAAATAACCCGACTGTACGGTTAATTAATCCGGCGAAAAATGAACTTGGACGTATAAGCAAGAAAATCCTTGAAACCATTAACAAGAAATTGGTGACATCTCTACATGTAAACCAATGGAAATGTACAGAAAATGTTATAGAATGGTTTAACAAAATTGAAAATAAAGACAAACATAAATTCTTAATGTTTGACGTTAAGGATTTTTATCCTTCTATTAATGAAACAACACTTAATAAAGCATTAACGTTTGCCAAGACAATTGTCAAAATCTCTAAAAAAGATGAAGAAATCATAAAACATTCAAAAAAATCTTTATTGTTTAACGGTAATGACACATGGATTAAATCGAACAGTGGTTTATTTGACGTTACAATGGGCGCATATGATGGTGCCGAAACCTGTGAACTTGTAGGAACGTACATACTAAATCTTGTAGCTAAGAAATACAAAAAAAGCGATATTGGTTTGTATAGAGACGATGGATTAGCCGTGTTTAAGCAGAAAAGTGGACCACAACTAGAGAAAATTAAGAAAGACATCCAAAAAACATTTAAAGAATGTGGATTATCAATAACAATCCAGAGTAACATGAAAATTGTAAACTATTTGGATTGTACCTTCAACTTAAACAACGGAACCTATAAACCTTACCGTAAACCTAATGACGAAACCAGTTACATAAACGTAGAATCTAACCATCCACCTTCAATTATTAAACAAGTTCCAATAGCCTTAGAAGAACGACTTTCACTACTGTCTGCAAACGAAAAAATATTTTACCAATCTACACCTTACTACGAACAAGCGCTCAAAAACTCAGGTTATTCCAAAAAACTTACATACACAAACAAACAAAAAAACAATAACAAAAAAAACAGAAAAAGAAATATAATTTGGTTTAATCCCCCCTACAGCGTAAATGTTAAAACAAGAATCGCAAAGCAATTTTTATCGCTAATCGACAAACATTTTACTCGAAAACACAAGTATCACAAAATATTTAACCGAAACAATGTTAAAGTAAGCTACAGTTGCGTGCCTAACATGAAACAACACATAGATGCCCATAATAAAAACATTATTAACACCAAACCTTCCCAAAAAGAACACAACTGCAACTGCATCAAAAAAGAACTATGTCCCTTAAACCACCAATGCCTAACACCATGCATTGTTTACCAAGCTAATTTGATGTCTGAAGAAAATCCACGGTATGAGGCAAATTATATTGGCATTAGCGAAGTGGCATTTAAAAAACGTTACGCAAACCATAAGAAATCATTCAACACAGAACGATACATGAATGATACAGCCTTATCAAAAGAAGTATGGCGATTGAAGAAGAACAAAGAAACACCAAAAATTCGATGGAAAATCATCAAAAAATGTTCCCCGTATAAACCCAATTCAAAAAACTGTAACCTCTGCCTTAACGAAAAATATGAAATTTTAACCTTTAAAGGAAACAACCTTTTGAACCAGAAAAGTGAACTTATATCAAAATGTAGACACCAAAACAAATTCTTGTTGGCCAGTTTTGACACTAATGACTGACGTCAAATGAAGTCATTGCATATACGTGAGAACATGATATTGAATATTAAACGTTAACTTTGTAAATTTTTTAGTCAGTTGGCTGAAGATTGTGTTCAACGAACGCATGAAACTTTGAGTTCCAAACGAAGTTGTTTTTTTCATTTTACACACTGTATTTGCTCTATTATCTTATTGAGCACTCTTTAATGAAAAAGAAATTAAGGTACTTGGTACGCTTGTTATATTCGCTCCTTTGTTGTTGAGCACTTTGCTTTTATTCACTCAAGAAATGGAGAAAATCAACCTCAATTACTCGACTAAAAATATACCAATACCATCAAAAAGAAGATATTTAATGCAACTCACGGAAAAAGTCGAATTGTTTATAAAACGAATGCGTTGGAAAGCGATATTTTTTGAAACAAAAAAATCTGAAGTAGAAGACCCGATAAAAACTAATATATATGGACTAAAAACTTTAAAATGCCCGCCACAAGTCAAAGAATTGATACCTTTTGAAAACGACTTACTAGAGATGATCAAAAACGTTAAGTTCCAGTACGTAAGTAACAACTTCCAAGATAGACTAAACAATGATTTGAAAGAAATCCGTGGGTCAAATAAAACACTAACAGCCGCAGATAAAACTTCAAACATGTATAGGCTAACCAATGAAGACTACAATAAATTAATTACAAATTCCATTACATCAGCCTACAAAAAAACAAACAGCAATATTCACAAGCAGGTCATAAACAAAGGCAAAGTTATTCTAAAAGGAGACAATGTTATCGACAGATTAAAAATAAATTCTAAAACTAACTGTTTTATTACTTTAAAAGATCACAAAGAGAATTTTGAAAATAACCCGACTGTACGGTTAATTAATCCGGCGAAAAATGAACTTGGACGTATAAGCAAGAAAATCCTTGAAACCATTAACAAGAAATTGGTGACATCTCTACATGTAAACCAATGGAAATGTACAGAAAATGTTATAGAATGGTTTAACAAAATTGAAAATAAAGACAAACATAAATTCTTAATGTTTGACGTTAAGGATTTTTATCCTTCTATTAATGAAACAACACTTAATAAAGCATTAACGTTTGCCAAGACAATTGTCAAAATCTCTAAAAAAGATGAAGAAATCATAAAACATTCAAAAAAATCTTTATTGTTTAACGGTAATGACACATGGATTAAATCGAACAGTGGTTTATTTGACGTTACAATGGGCGCATATGATGGTGCCGAAACCTGTGAACTTGTAGGAACGTACATACTAAATCTTGTAGCTAAGAAATACAAAAAAAGCGATATTGGTTTGTATAGAGACGATGGATTAGCCGTGTTTAAGCAGAAAAGTGGACCACAACTAGAGAAAATTAAGAAAGACATCCAAAAAACATTTAAAGAATGTGGATTATCAATAACAATCCAGAGTAACATGAAAATTGTAAACTATTTGGATTGTACCTTCAACTTAAACAACGGAACCTATAAACCTTACCGTAAACCTAATGACGAAACCAGTTACATAAACGTAGAATCTAACCATCCACCTTCAATTATTAAACAAGTTCCAATAGCCTTAGAAGAACGACTTTCACTACTGTCTGCAAACGAAAAAATATTTTACCAATCTACACCTTACTACGAACAAGCGCTCAAAAACTCAGGTTATTCCAAAAAACTTACATACACAAACAAACAAAAAAACAATAACAAAAAAAACAGAAAAAGAAATATAATTTGGTTTAATCCCCCCTACAGCGTAAATGTTAAAACAAGAATCGCAAAGCAATTTTTATCGCTAATCGACAAACATTTTACTCGAAAACACAAGTATCACAAAATATTTAACCGAAACAATGTTAAAGTAAGCTACAGTTGCGTGCCTAACATGAAACAACACATAGATGCCCATAATAAAAACATTATTAACACCAAACCTTCCCAAAAAGAACACAACTGCAACTGCATCAAAAAAGAACTATGTCCCTTAAACCACCAATGCCTAACACCATGCATTGTTTACCAAGCTAATTTGATGTCTGAAGAAAATCCACGGTATGAGGCAAATTATATTGGCATTAGCGAAGTGGCATTTAAAAAACGTTACGCAAACCATAAGAAATCATTCAACACAGAACGATACATGAATGATACAGCCTTATCAAAAGAAGTATGGCGATTGAAGAAGAACAAAGAAACACCAAAAATTCGATGGAAAATCATCAAAAAATGTTCCCCGTATAAACCCAATTCAAAAAACTGTAACCTCTGCCTTAACGAAAAATATGAAATTTTAACCTTTAAAGGAAACAACCTTTTGAACCAGAAAAGTGAACTTATATCAAAATGTAGACACCAAAACAAATTCTTGTTGGCCAGTTTTGACACTAATGACTGACGTCAAATGAAGTCATTGCATATACGTGAGAACATGATATTGAATATTAAACGTTAACTTTGTAAATTTTTTAGTCAGTTGGCTGAAGATTGTGTTCAACGAACGCATGAAACTTTGAGTTCCAAACGAAGTTGTTTTTTTCATTTTACACACTGTATTTGCTCTATTATCTTATTGAGCACTCTTTAATGAAAAAGAAATTAAGGTACTTGGTACGCTTGTTATATATATATATATATATATGCACACAAAAATGTTGTATTTATATCTTGCTTGGAAACATACGAGAACTCATAAAAACACAGAATTTATGTCAAAGAATAATATAACGAAGCCCTATGTTCAATGATATTTTGTTCAAAATAGCATCTTTCTAAGTAATTACATTGCCTAATTTATCAAATGTTTTACTTGTTTTTTATTGGTAAATATTTAGGACATTAATTATTAAACACTGGTGGCCTCCTTCAGAATAGTCTTTGACTAATAGGTGTCTCCTATCAATTAGTCATTTTGTAACAAAATATTTATTATTATTTATTTATTTAGTTTTACATTGTACCTGACTTATTGATAAATAAATTTTACTACTACTACACTACTAGCTAGAGCTAGCTATAGGTATGGAAAAATTCCACCAGGAGAACCTAGCTAGCTAATATCAAAACAAGTGACAAGGGGGAATAAAACATGCAATAACTTTGTACGCAACTTATAAAAGATATGCCCATGCAATACAGATGTTTAAAAAATACTAAAGTAATTAAAATAATAATTATCCAAATCCATACCAAATCGGAAGATCAACAAATCTACAAAACTGCTCTAACAAATTTGCAACATCGTCCCCAGGGCCTGTTAGGCTTTTTTTATTTGAACAGCCTTGTTCAGGCCGTCTAAATATGAAAAGCCTATCAGGTCCTGGGGACGAGGTTGACATTTTTGCAGAAAAATCCCGGCAAAATTTGATTATTGTTTTGTCTCGCTTATTTTGATCTATCTTTGCAATCAATCAAAACTATATTGGGAAAACGAGTTGTCACATGCTAATTTCATCCAATGAATAGCGTGCGCCATTGTTCGAATTACCGGGAAAACTTCATCCCCGGCCCTTTTTCTTTCAGTGCACAAGAAATGGCCCCAGTGTTATTTTGAGAGTATCTTGAGGCCAAACGCTCACAAGTTAGTGCGGAAATTTTATAAACGCCCGATATCAATATATATGTACTGATATATGTATACTAACGGAGAACTGGGTGAGAGTTCAGAGTGCTCAGAGTATTGGACGAAGTTTCAACCAAACATCACGTTCAGATGGTTAAATGGGCATTTTTAATTTTCAAAATTCGCAGTTAACCCTTGTGATGCGGCCTGTTTGTGGAATGACCCTTCTTTTTCAGTGAACAAATAAATTAGCTTCGCAAAACTTGAGCTGCGGTTAAGGTCGTAACGGTCTACTGGGCGAGGGGGGCGCATGTCCCCTCCAAAATTTTTGTCGACCATGGTTAAGATTTGATAGATTTATGCTATGCTTTTTTACCAATCTAGGAGGTTAAAATCCCAAATCCCCCCCCCCCCCAAAAAAAAATAAATAAATAAATAAATAATAATAAAATAAATTTTCAGCTTTCTATGACTCACTTTATTGACTATCTAATGTAGTCAAAATGACTACCTTTGACGACCATTAGGTAGTAATAATGACGATATAAAGGTAGTCTTTCTTCGACTAACTTTATTGACTATTTAATGTAGTCAAAATGACTACGTTGAAGGGAGTCATTTTTTCTCAACGTGCAGTGACTACGTTAAGATAGTCACAATACCACTTTTTGACTATCATAGGTCGTATTTCAGTAATGACTACCTGAACCTAGTCAGTATGACTCAATGAAATTTCTCAGTGTTCAGCATTTTAGAGTCTTAGCCAATAAGGGCTACATATTTTTGACTGAATGTTGTGCTAAATCAGTGGTCATTCACTTGTTGTGGTAGGTTGTGTTGTTTTTAATTAGCTATTGCTGCGTAAAAACCAAATTTTATATAGCGGCCTTTACTTGTGCAAAAGCATGATATAATTTTGCTATTTTATTTTTATTTATCTGTTGTTGTTTATGGTGTACTATGATCTAATAATACAAATAAAGCCTATTTACAATGCAGTTTGTGTTGTTGTTGTTGCTTATTTCTCTATCTTTCTCCTTTTCATGTGATTAAATGTTTCAAATAGATTAAATATCAAAAATTTTATTAGTAATAGATACCGTTTGCATGTCCTTTACAGAATCTAGTTTCTCCAAATTTATAGCCTGAATATTGGCCCCAAAGCTATTATATTCACCAATAACTTACGAAAACAAGCCTGCAAATGTTTTTCTGGATGTGGAAAAAGGAAGTTTTTCTGGCTAGCTAGGTATAGTCTATTATAAGATTAAAAAGGGAAAACACGAGGCCAAATTTTCACGCAGATACAATTTACTATATAGAGCAGGATCGTATCATGATCGTCTATCGCGGTGAATGAACATAAACAACACTATACATAACATAACGAGTTATCATAATGGCAACCTGGCTACAAGGTTGGCTGTATAAAAGCCATAATGGCTCTAGGGTGGTTAAAAAGTGACAGTTTCTGGGCTCCTAACATGATATAATATATAAAATGAAACAAACCGACCTGGCTACATGCAATATCTGTCCTGAAGAAATATCTGAAGGTTTCTCCTGATACCAGAGGTACATGATCCAAAATTTGCTAGAGTCATTGGTTGTCATTGGATGCGCTGCCATTATAGTAATTGAAGCCAAAAGATGGAGTTGATGATATTAGTAGGTTGCAGTGATAGAAGCTTCTTGAAAACGTGGAGCTAGCTTAAAATTATTTCAGTTAAGCAAGTTATTGCTACTACTGGTGAGAAGCTAAATCAGAGTAACTCCCTCCTATTTATAGGGCCCCTGGATTGTTGATTGGCTAACTTAGAACCTCCTAATATGGACGTACTATACCCAAACCTTTAGTCCCCAACTCTAAAGTATCAACAACAAAAAAGTTGCTTCAAGTTATGACACATAGCTTTGATTTGCTTAATTGGGATAAAGATGCCTTGGGTGAGCAAGACAACCTTGTCTACCCTTAATGATGCATCTGCATAGCAACTATCAAGTATTGGGAACTGCAATTAACATGAGCTAAACTGTGTTTAGCTCCATTTAGTCAGGCAGGGAGAAGTGATAATTAGCCGTATCAAGATAGTTGTGCTCTTTACAGTGTAAAACTTCACACAATCTTGACCATAAGTTCGTTAGAAGTACCCGCAAATTACGATGGTACCACAGAATAACAGTTTCTTACACTGCAGAAATATCAAACATGAGAAATTATTTCTTGTATATACATTTCAAACCAAGTGGGATATGAACACATTATAAACACCATATTACCATTAAATTCCTTGTTGGCATTTCACCAACAGGTTACATAACCTATATATTTATCTTCTTGCTATGATGGAAGGGCTTCAGACAAATTCATTTGTAATGACAGTGGCTTCCTTGAATTATTGGAGTATGGTGACAAAGTCATGGCTGACCGAGGATTCCAGATTACAAAGAAATTAATGATGCAACATTGTCGACTTGTTGTACCACCTGGTGCACGAAATCTCAGATGACATTTGCAGAATGCAGTAAGACAAAAACAGTGGCAAACCTCAGGATTCATGTGGAAAGAGCAATTCGCAGAATTAAAGACATTCAGGATTCTCTTGACTGTCATACCTATATATCTCAATGCTTCATCACATTGATGAAGCATTGAGATATATAGGTATGACATTGTCCGTACTTGTGCTGCTTTATGTAATTTAAACCATTGTTGATTCAAGAAAAAAAAAGGGGAAATAGTTTTTATTTTTTTTATTTTTTTGTATATGTTTATGGTTTTTTGCATTCTTAAAAATATATTTAAATTATATTTAAAGAAACACAAGTCGTTAGCCTGTGGAAAATCCCGTAGATACTAAAAGTAGGAAACAGCAGTATTTCGAAGTAACCACCAGAGAACCACCAGTATTTTGAAGTAACCACCAGAGAACCACCAGAATTTTGAAGTAACCACTAGAGAACCAGCTGTTAATATCAGAGAACTAGCAGTTATTATCAATTTCCTCCAGATCGTGGCTCCGTAGATTAGTGGTTATAGCTCTCGTACTCTGTGCGGGAGACCGGGGTTCGATTCCTCTTGACGGCGATTCAACATGGGCGAGTGAATGTTACCATAGCCCCGGGTTAACCCAAGCCATCTGAGGGAAATTGGGAAGATGGCACACTGTGTGGGCCGTTAGATGTTGCCGGGAGTTGTCTAGTAGAGCGCGGGTTCTAATTGGGTCTGCGTAGCTCAAAATGAGCATTAAATACTCTAGGACTCTCCATCTACGCCATGGCCCCTCCTGGAAATAATAGACAGGGTATATCCCTTGATATTTGTGAGGCTAGCCATGTAAAATATGCACATCTATCTATCCAGATAAGGCAGCAACGGCGGCCCCGTTCTGCTCAGATTGCGAAAACGAGATGTTTATAAATAAGACGGTCAGCACACGGGGGAAGTTACTATCCGCAGCAATATAAATAGAACATTATGCAATGGAAGGGTTGCACTGATTGGTTGATGCTAGCACTATAAATGGCACCTTGGCTGTGATAAGTGCTGGAGACCCGAACGCGTACACGCGTACAGTCGGGCAACAACAGACATTCTTGTTTTTTAAAGGGTAGCTTTTTGCTATTGATGATCTTTAATTATTTTTTTTTAGTTAAATAAATCTAATCAGAGAGCTAGCTGAAGTAGAACTGTCGTATGATGCTGTTGACATAGCGCGGAGGGAAATCAGCCTTTTTGTATTTCGTCTTGATGTTCTTAGTCAAAATTTGAGCTGATACGTTTGGCTCTATGGAGGTCACCGACGACGGCGTTACGTTTGTAACGTTTCGGGACCTTTGACGGCCATGGGATCGGTAACTAGTCAAATGGTTTAAGATATTCTGTCCCTTTTCTCCAGGCTAATTTCCATTTGGATTCGCCATAGTCATACCTTAATTTTGTGTTCAAAGGAACATCCTTTTTGGCGAAAAGGTGTGGTATTGAGTCAGTAAACTTTAGGATCTTCTTGCAATTTGCATAGGACGATGGTGAGTCATTGACATATCTAACAAGGTAATCTGTTCTAGTAGCATCAATTTCGTAAGTAAACCATGAAATTTCCATCTACATCTTGTAAATTTTAGCTACTTCATGTGTCTCATCAGCATTCAACAAGGTGCCGCGATAACTGAGAAGTGCATCTTTTTTCCTGTAATCTCTTCTTGCAAATATACCATGTCCTAAACGTTAAAAAAGTTTACATTTTATTTAAAACCCGGTCCGGGTATTTTCAAACATATTCAGACGTTAAAGCGCGTGTTATAATTGATGCAAACTATCAATGCTTTTTATCTATAACTGCGGCGTTAAGCACGAGTGCAAGTTAGCTCTAACGCTTTATGGAATTTATGCAGCGATTACACTGTGGATTGCCTTTAAAGATATCAAACACGGACATTCTGTTTTGATTCGTTTTCGAACTGATGGGATTATTTTTAACTTAAAAAGACTAAAAGCGAACACTAGAGCTTTCTTTGAATATATCAGAGATGCTCAATACCCTGATGATATAGCTATCCTAAGCGATACGGCTTACGGTTTGCAGACTTTACTCTCAGCATACAACGAAAGTGTTTTGGACTGCGAATTAATGGGAAAAAGACCGAAGTCATGTGCTTGGGTCCAGAAATAGAATTTTTACTGACAATCCAAAATTAGCAAATGTTGACCGCTTTAAATAACTCGGGAGCCTTGTCAGCGAGGAATTTTCTTTGAAAGACGGGATAACTGCGCGTATGCAAGCTGCTTCGTGTGCCTACGGTCGACTTAAGCAACGTGTTTATAAAAAACGAAATTTGACAACTGTGGCAAAAATCACTGTCTACCCATACTTCTCTACGGAAATGACACATGGACATTGTATTCCCACGAAATAAAAAAACTTGGAAATCTTTAGCAACGTCATCTCAGAGCCATTATGAAAATCAAATGGGATGACTTCATCAGTAATGAAAAATTTCTGAACAGAACGCGTTGCGAAGACATTGAGATTCTTTTAGCGGAAAGGTGACAAAGGTGGCTCGGCCACATCTGTCGAATGGATTACTCACGGACGGTAAAAAGGGTATTCCACGGTGAGCTGGCGCAAGGTAGCCGAAAAGCTGGTCGACCGAAATTACGTTTCAAAGACAATTGCAAGCGAACTCTTAAACTTGCTGACTGTTAAACATTATTTTGTTAATGTTTGTATATTACTATTTCGCGAGTTGAGGCAAATATATATATACACACGGGAAAGAAACAAAGACAATTGTTACATTCAATACTATAGTTTTATGCTTTCGCAATGTTCAGTTGAATAAATTGACATTTAAACCGTAAAAACAATAACAGAGGGATTCTAGTCGATGTTACAAAGTTGTGTTGCAAGTTTCAAGTTCTAAGGATAATCCTAACAAGAGTTATTAATTTTCCCGACTATGAGGATTTTATAGAGATTTTTAGGGGTAGTTTCGAGTAATAGCCAATGTCACAACCTCTGAGAGATATGGGACCAAAAAATCTGGCACACAGGTGTATAATAAAAAAATATTGAACTCCATATGTATTATAGCCATACTGTATATCATAAAAAAGTTATTAAAAATAACCGCCCGGGAGTGCGGAATCCGCCCCCCCCCCTGCCTGACCGATTGGGGTTAACCCTATTCGGACTGGGTTATAGGTGGGCTAGCGAAGTCGCGAACAGGAGGGGTGGCATGTTCTACCATCGTAACTTCTCGGGTTGGGTGGTAATTCTTAAAAATTAGTACGGGTGACGCCTGTCACGTGAGAATTAAAAACCATGCTTGAAATGAAGCTGAAGTCCACTATTCACTTTGTGAGATATGACCCTTGATGAGAATTTATAGCAATTTAAATTTTAGAGAGTTTACTATGGTGATTTTAGGCAATGTGTGATAAGTCCTAACGTGATCAACAGTTAGTCACGAAGTTATCTAACAATTGAGCAAATAAGTCGGAACACAATTTGAAATTACCACCGGTACTTTATACAAACCTTCTTCCCCGTCATTTCCCGCATACTCAGTAGGGTTAAGGCATAAATTTAGAAAAGCAACCAAAGAAATTATCCCAGTGGCTTTAGAAATCAACATTTTTTTAAAGAAGTACATATATTATACCAATTACAGAATCGATAAATACTGAGTTAATCCTTCGCCATCAGACAATAGTGTAGGTCGGTCATGGTCGAGGTGCTGCATAATCCTTTACCTAAAAAGAATTAAAATGTAAATATACATATACAGGGCCTTCGAACGTTAAATGTTCATGTGATTTAGCGCGAGTTGTCTTTATTATCTTTTGGGCGAAATCTTTGTTGGCTGATTCCGCCTCCTCGGAGAATTTTCCGGATCGGATTTCAACTTGGATCAGGTTTTACACGGCAGCACTCGGTATGAAATAGCGAGATCTGTCATTATTATAAAGATCGAGTTCGTTGGTTCTTCGGATTTTCGCCTGTTATATTAATGTTGCAGCGCAACAATTTTGAACTGACGAAATATGGCTATTATTTTAGAAACTAGTCGTTAGCTCGTAGAAAAATCAACGAGAATTCGCTGTCGCACATACTTCCCGCATCTAAATCTCGTGCGATTTAGTCCGCCTGTTAACACCTGTTGTCGGTTATTACTAAAAAATAAAGCTACAATGAGACCTATTTGACAGACAAAATTATTATAGTGATTTGAGGGGTAGTTTCAAGAAATACCTAAAACTGAAGTTCTGAAAGATATGAGAACTAAGCATTTGGCAAGAATGTGCGTAATGAATACACGCCTTTATATACCGTAAATACTGGTTTAAGCGCCCGGGTGCTTATTTACAAATATGAATTTTAGAGGGGCGCATATGTGAATGAAATTCCGCATGAAATCTCGTTTTTATGTCATGTTAAAGTTCTCTGTTAATCCTCCCAATAAGGTTCTTACCCTAATCCTGACCCTGGCCCTCTGGTTGGGAAATAACCGACAAGCACCAAACTTTTTTATTGGGAAACTATAATTCTTGTAAAATATAAAAACAGAACAGAACATATGTATGTAACAGGTATAAGTAACATTTATCTGATAAGTGTTCTTAATATATAGTGAACTGCATAAACGAAAAGATAGATAAAAAAAACTAATTATGATATGAAATTTCACGGTTTGACCATGAAAGAACCAAGTTTATAAGAACATAAATTTTAGAACATTTTAAGAACATTCAAGGCAAAATAACAGTAAAATTAAGAGCAATTTGAGAAAATTTTGAGGCTTTAAATTGGAGAAGTTGAAAACATTAAAAGGCTTCCTTCAGGATCAGCATTCTTATAAAAAACATGTACCTTAATGAGTTTCCGATGTTTACAAAAGTTTTTTTTCATATGCGCCAGAATTTCAGTAGATAGAAAATATAAACAAAGAACATGTAAAACATGAATGAAAAAATGAGGAAAAGACCAATAAAAACCAATGTAAAAGCAACAAAAAAGTGAAATTTCGAACTATTCGAATTTCACAAAACACATTATTCTTAAAATATTTCTAAAATTTCGGATTTTGAACCTAGTCCAAAAGCGCTAGCATTCCTTAATTTTTAATTATTTTTGAATAGTCAAATCGTGTCCAGTGTCCAATGAGATTTTAACAGTCAACGTAAGTAAAATATATGTCTAAACAAGCCACAATTCTGATAACATTAAATGTCAAGCTACAGTGTGATATAACGATATACGTGAGTATTATTTGTGTATTATTCCCCCTCCCGAGCTTTTTGTAAAACAAGTGTGTGACTACCAGATAATGTGTCACTTTATCACCGATCAACTTACATACAGATAACGTCTGGCACAGGAGTCGAACCTGCTGCAATTGCTTTGCAAAAAGAATTTGACCCTAATCACAGCTTTTTGAAAAAAGAAACAAACAAATTTTCATAGTCGTATAATAACGTCAAATTGGCAGCACAGAAAGCAGCAGCGTTTGTGGCTGCTCTATTATTTGTTGTATTATTGCTGCAAAAACGTTTTTACTTATGCTCAAATGAAAGTTATTCGCTTTATTTTAAAAGTGGTATGGATATTGTCGAGAGTAGTGGTATTTGTAACATTGAATCGTGCTTTTTTACAAGTCTTAACAAAACCGGAGTATATTTCTCTAGACGAAGCAGATGGTTGTTTGTGTTGTTGCTTTTAAGCGGTGATGTTGAAAAGTGTCCTGGACCTAATGCCACAGATGAAATCCGTGAATTTACTAATGCAAAGGGTATGAATATGTTTCACCTGAACGTTAGAGGTCTATGGGCAAATTTTGCTGAGATTTCGAACATTCTTATAAACAACAGAAAAATCGACATTTTTTCTCTTACGGAAATACATACGGGAGATGAACCGGAGGACATGTTTGCAATTAATGGATACACATTTATACAAAATTCTCGTAAATTTGGAAAAGGAGGCGGAGTAGCATTTTATGTTGCTGATCATATTATTTATAAAAGGCGACTCGATCTAGAAATAAATGAAATTGAAGGTATTTGGTTAGAAATATGTCCAAAAAATGCGAAATCGTATTTACTTCCCGTAATTTATAGACCCCCGGATAATTCAAAGTATCTTAATAAAGATTTTTCATCTCTTCTATCTGATGTACTGTCATTAAAATTAGACGGTATCAAAGAAGTTATAATCTTAGGGGACCTTAATGTCGATTTTCTGAAAAAGAACGATCATGTTGGGATTAAGACAGCTTTAACGTTACACGGTTTTAAACAAGTCATTAAATCACCAACCCGAATAGCGGAAACGTCACAAACTCTTATCGACATTATCGCTACAACTAATTGCACAGTTATAGCGGATACCAAAGTCATCCCCATTTCTTTTAGTGACCATGACCTTATATGTTGTATTAGAAAACAACATCACACCCGTTTCGTTAGCAAAACCAATAAATTGTCGAAACTATCGAAATTATGACAAAGATAAATTTTGTCAAACACTTTCATCACAGAATTTTCAAGATGTTTATAATTCAACGAACGTCAATAAAGCATGGTCTTTGTTAAAGGGAATTATATATCGCACCTACGATTCCATGGCTCCATTAGTTCGTAAAAAAGTTCGCGGTAAGCCATGTGATTGGATGACTGTTGATCTCAAGAAGGAGATGAACTCACGCGACAATTTGTTACGAAAATCGCGTAAAACCAAATCAGAAGCAGATATCACCGCTTATAAAAAAATAAGAAACAAGGTTAATAATAAAGTTCGTAAAGCAAAGAATACGTATCAGCGACAGTTATTTGAGGAGAACACCGGAAATCCAGAACCCTTCTGGCGGTCGATAAAAAAAGTATTTCCACTTAGATCGAACTCTCAAGTGAATACTACTATACAAATCGACGAGAAATTGGTAACCGATCAACATTCTATTGCTAATGCGTTTTGTAGATTTCTTTCTAATGTTGTAAATTCACTTAAAAGATCTGCTTTTGTGTTGACAAACTTCGTCTGGAAATATCATAAAGAAATACCGAGTAAATCTAACCCAAAATTTCGACTTAAACCAATCACTGTTAATGAAACCATGAAACATCTACAATCATTAAAACGTAAAAAGTCTGTTGGGCTAGATGATCTACCATCCTGGTTACTCAAAGACTGCATGGAGGTAATCGCTTCACCACTGACATATATTATTAACATGTCTTTTGAAACTTCAACTTTTCCAAGTGACTGGAAACGCACCAAAGTGTTACCACTTTTCAAATCTGGAGCAAAGTCATCTGTTAATAACTATAGACCAATATCTGTTATTCCAGCTATATCCAAGGTGATTGAAAAAGTTGTGCATGAACAATTGACTGCATATCTGGAAAGTAACAATTTAATAAACAACAACCAGTTCGGTTTCAGGCCTCGTCGCTCAACTGAACTGGCTGCAACAATCTTTATCGACACTGTGAAATTGAAGGTTAACGATGGCAAAATGGTCGGTGCCGTATTTTTAGACCTCACAAAAGCATTCGACATGTTAAGTCATGGTGAACTACTGTCAAAATTAAGCAGTTTTGGAATTGTTGGAGACGAACATGAGTGGTTCACAGACTATTTGTTTGGTAGATTTCAGCAAGTTCAATACAAAAATTCTTTGTCTGATGAACATCCAGTCAATAGTGGAGTACCACAAGGGTCAATTTTGGGCCCACTACTATTTATTATGTTTTTCAATGATCTTTGTACCGTAGTGAAACACTCTGAAGTAGTCAAATATGCAGACGATACTGTTTTATTTGTTGCTGGTAAGGACTTAGAGATCATAGAAACCCGTCTTTCATCCGACATGAATTGTGTACTTGCATGGTGTTTGGAAAATGAATTAATTTTAAAGCAATATTATTTGGTTCGAAAAATAACCTCTCTAAACAAAACAGCTCATTAAACGTAACTTACGGCTACCAAACTGTGAGGGTGACATCCACGTATAAATATCGCTGATTACAGATAAAGCTGCATTGGCAATTTTTCAAACAATGATTTAACCAGTATTAACATATTGCGGATTTGTTCACCTTAAGAATTCTCAGACACAACTACTCAAACTCCAATCTTTACATAGACGAGCAACTTCAATTATTGGAAATCAATTCTTGACACCACCTGATACTGTCAATATGATAGAAATGCGAGCTTGTAATTTCATTCGCCGTTGCTTGGACAACGATGTGTGTGAAAATTTTAAAAATTACTTCACAAAAAAAAACCACACAAGAAACACACGTAACAACAGAAATAGCTTGAAATTACCTAATCTTCGTTTGGAATATGCTCGTGGATCTTTCTGTTACACTGGAGCACAAATTTACAATACACTCCCGTTGGACATTAGAAAATGTGAATCATACAATATTTTTAAGTCGCAACTGAGAGAATATTATCTGCGTATTTAGTCCTTTTTATGGCTTTTTGTTTGTTTTTTGTTTTTCGTCTTGATCAACTCATTTTCTAGTGTGGTATTTTGATTTTTAGCCTTTTGTCTGTGTGTTTTTTGCAGTTTATATATTTTATACTCACCGTTTTTATTGTACATTTACATTTTCTTGTTTTATTGTTACTAATATTTTTTTTTTATCCTATTTATTCCAAGGACCCATGTTGATAACAGACTTTATAATGTCTGAAATGGCCATCCTTGTAAAACATTCGTGAAATAAAATAAATAAATAAATAAATAAATAAATAAATAACATAAAATGTACAAAATAGTGTGAATCAGTACCATGATATTAATATCACAATCAACTAAGTATCACACCTAACCGAAGGAAATTTGAGGTAAAAAATGATGTTGTACTTTATTAAAGAGCTTAAAAAGTTGGTTAACAAGTCTTTAAATTTTTAAAACTACTTTTTTTAACACTATAAAAGTCCAACATCATTATATACCTCGCGTTCCCTTTAACAAAAGCTACATGCCTCCTTATAAGAAACTCGTTTTCAAAAAACATGCAGATAAGAATACTTTTAACTGGTAAGTCGCAAAAATCGAAAAATTTGAAAAAGTAAATTTAAGAATCAACAAGACTCATACTGAAAAGCATTATAAAGGCTATTTTCCACTTCAAGAAAATTTTCCGCGGCACGAAACGGAGAAGTAAGCATGTTGATATTGCGATTTGTGTTAATTCTGTTGTTATCTTTCAGTAACCAATACAATAGTATTAGAGACTGGTGAAACCTTCAAGTTACCTCATCAAGAGATTGGTCGTTATGAAACAAGATTAATTTGAATTTAGAAGGAGCCAGCTAACTATCTGAAAAAATTAACATAAAAGAATGGAAATCACAATTCATGTTTGTGATGAAACTAAAAACTTAAAGAAAGATTTCACATGTCCCAGGGACTTGCTGTTGGGAGAAATGAAGTATTTTCAAGATTATTTATCAGCTGACACAGAGAAATGGGAAGATGTTGACATTTCTGTCCATTGTGACATTAAAATATTTGATTGGTTGATAAGATATGTAAAAAGGGATAAAGAAGAACAACTACCAGAACTAGATGCTCAAAACGCGGTCTCAATACTCATCTCATCAGATTTCTTAAAGATGGATCAGTTGGTGCAACACTGCATCAATTATTGTCACCACAACCTGTCTGCTATTATTGCTAGTCCATGCAACATGAGTTGCATTAATGATATACTGGTAACCAGAATTGCTTACACATTTGATCAACATCAACTTGAACAAGTGAAAGACAACAAGGATAAATTCAAGAGTAAATTATTTTGTAAGAAGATTAAAGACTTGTTCTCTGAAACTTACAGTAGTGTTTATTCATCAAATAATGCTAGCTGTCTATTTAGGTGTGTTCATTGTGGTAAAATGCTTTCATCTGTTGTCCAGGAACGGATTCGATGTACAAATTCCAGGACGACATTGGACAATAGGGGAAATATACGATACAACCATACACGAGATTCTACTTGCGATATTACAGAAGTTTTATTGAATCTTAAAACACAAGGAAAGACTTGGAGACGCTCCATGTTTTGTCAAGCAGTCAGCTAATTGGTGTTTTACTTCAACCCACTTGACAGTAATCTCATCTGAACCAATTGGTATTTGGCCATAATGTGAACACACCCACTATTCTGACAGATCATTTACCAGCATTGGAGCCAACTACGTCAAGTGAAATAGTGAAAAAAAATCTATCTGCTCTGCATAGGGCAAGCGAGAATTTCATTAAAGCAGAATCCAGTGAGAGAATTAAAAGAGCGCTTAGACATAATGTTAGAACATATTCTGATGAGACGTATTTGAATGGGGAAAAAGTCTTCTACAAGCGCAAAAACACCAAGGGTTGGAAAGGTCCAGGTGTGGTTTTGGGACAAGATGGTGCATCCATGTCAGTTGATGAAACATAGCCAAAATTATAAAGTTAGTGAATTCAAGTCAGATCATGTCAAGAGGAAGGAAGGCCATTTGAATAAGTTGTATGATATGAACGATAGTGTCAATGATTGTGATAATGATGATGATGATGATTGTGATGGTGATGATTATGATAATGATGATGATGATGATGATGATGATGATGATGACACGGCTGATAAGAATGTGATAGATGTTTATGATGATTCTGAAGATGTAGAGCAATATCATCAAGAACAAGCTAGAAATGTAGACGGAAATCACCAAGAAGATTCTGGCACAAGTGAAAATGAAGTTGAGGAAAACAGGGATACTCATAACAATAATAAAACTAAAGAAGACGAAGGTAGTGGTTGTACAAGTGACATTTTTAGAAGACCAGCTACAGAATCCAAGAAAGTTGAATCGAAACTAAAAGCAAAATCATACATCAAATACAATCTAAATGGAAGATGGTATCGTGCAAGAGTTCTCTCAGCACAACCTAAAAGAAGTGGGTTAATGTGCCTAATGATGGTGATAGAAAGCCAAAAAGCATCAATTGAAATGATGTGTCCAAATGGGTCAAGCTGGAAAGTCCGGAATTCCCCGTCTATATGTGTGAAATGTTTTCACAGGAAGTAGTTGATGCAAAGGAGAGAGAATTGCAGAATTTAAAAGAAAATGATGTCTTCGAAGACGTTCCAGACACTGGTCAAACAACTGTATCAAGCAAATGGGTCATAACTGAGAAATTTAAAGGTGAAAAAAGGGTTGTGAAAGCTAGATTGGTGGCTAGAGGCTTTGAGGAAAATTCACATTCGTTGAAAACAGATTCTCCAACTTGTGGCAAACAAACTCTTCGACTTGCTAATGCTATCATAGTTAGCAATGATTGGCAGATCAATTCACTTGATATCACTGCAGCTTTTCTTCAGGGAGATGCTATTGAAAGAGAACTGTTTCTACAACCACCAAAAGACACATTGTCATTGGGAACAGTGTGGAAACTAAAGAGATGTTTGTATGGGTTAAACGATGCATCTAGAGCATGGTACAAACGAGTGAGAAGTGAAATGTTGAAACTTGGTGGTGAAACGTGTACCTACGATCCTGCTGTGTTTTACTGGTATAGAGGCAAGCAAATCACTGGAATTCTTGTTTGCCATGTTGATGACTTTGTGTATGGTGGTAGTCCAGCTTTCCACAAAGATGTTATTTTTAAACTTTTCGAAACGTTCAAAATCAGTACGCAATCGAGCTCAACCTTCAAGTACCTAGGTTTAGATGTGGATCAATTTAAAAGCAAAATTAAGATTAATCAAGTGAGCTATATAGACTCTTTGATAACTGTTAATATTGAAAATGATGTTAACAATGAACGAAAATTGACTAGCAAGGAAAAGACCATGCTGAGATCGTTGAGTGGCCAAATTGCTTGGGTGGCCGGACAAACCCGCCCTGATGTGGCTTATGATAGTTGCCAAACGTCTAATTATGGCAAGGAACCTACAGTTCAAAATTTGAAAGATGCCAACAAGATTATTCGAAAAATTAGGAGAAAGCATGTTGCAATAACCATTGCCAAAATTGCAAATATGAAAAATTGTGAAATTATTTGCTACACATATGCAACTCATGCCAGTTTGAAGTGTGGATCATCACAAGGTGCATTCATCATATTTGTGAAACACCTAAGCGAAGTTATACCAATCTGCTGGCAATCAAAGAAACTACAAAGGGTAACCAAAAGCCCAATTGCTTCGGAAACACTTGCTCTGAGTGAAGGAGCTGATGCTAGTTTTTACTTGGCCAATGTCATACAGCAAATCTGCAAGTTGACGAAGGTTCCAAAGATCACTTGTATTATCGACAACAAGTCATTATTTGAAACCTTGAAAACGACAAATGTCACAAAGGATTTGAGACTGCCAGTTGATATAGCCAGATTGAAGCAGATGGTGGAACAAGATGAGATTACTGTCAAGTGGGTTGAAGGAAAACACCAATTAGCTGACTGCTTGACAAAACATGGAGCGTCTCCAAACAAGTTGCTTGAGGTTTTGGAGACATCCAAAATATCTCTACAATAATTAATTGTAGTGATTACCGTTGTGTTTTTTTTTGATGATTTTAATTTGTTTGTCATGTTGATTGTGACAAACAGTTGTAGCATGCAATTTGATATTCTATTTGTGTTGGCTTTAAAATTGTGTTCCTGGTGGCAATGTTGATATTGCGATTTGTGTTAATTCTGTTGTTATCTTTCGGTAACCAATACAATAGTATTAGTGACTGGTGAAGCCTTCAAGTTACCTCATCAAGGTAAGAATCAATTAACAAAGCATACTTAAAATGTTTACATCACGTGAACAGAAAATCTTTTTGTCCGTTTTGTTATGCGGAAAGTCTCCTTTATGTGGAAAATAGCCTTAAAGGTTTAAGATAGGAGCCACATTTTCTAAGACCATCTAGTTACCTTTAAATGTAAGAAAAAAAATATATCACCTATTTACATAACAAATTATTAGATTTAAGAAAACGATGCAAATCTATCGTATTATTACACCAAGAACTAGTATATCAAATATCACAATCAACTGAGTATCATGAATTATCGAATTTAATAAAACGATGCAAATCTATCCTATTACTAGACAAAAAAATATAAAAATATCACAATCAACTGAGTATCACAAATTTTCAAATTTAAAAAAACGATGCAAATCTATCCTAACATTACACAGGAAATCGGTAAAATAACACAATCAACTGAGTATCACAAACTTTTGAATTTACCAAAACGATGAAAATCTATCCTATTATTATATACATCAAAAACTAGGATATCAAATATCACAATCAACTGAGTATCATGAATTATTGAATTTAACAAAACGATGCAAATCTATCCTATTATTACATCAAAAAATAGTATATCATTTATCACAATCAACTGAGTATCATGAATTATTGAATTTAACAAAACGATGCAAATCTATCCTATTATTACATCAAAAAAAATATAAAAATATAACAATCAACTGAGTATCACGAATTTTCCATTTTAACAAAACGATGGAAATCTATCCTATTATTAGACAAAAAATATAAAAATATCACAATCAACTGAGTATCACAAATTTTCCAATTTAACAAAACGATGCAAATCTATCCTATCATTACACAGGATCGGTAAAATAACATAATCAACTAAGTAACATGAATTATCAAATAATAAAAACAATGCAAATCTGTGCTATCATATACTAATGCAAAAAAAATTATAAAATTTCACAGTCAACCGAGTTTGTATATCGTGAATTAAAAAATCTAACAAAACGATGCAAATGTATCCTATTAGCCAGTATTTTGGTAAAATATGGCAATGAAGTGAGTATAACACACCTATTCTTAAATTTAGGAAGAATTATGCAAATCCATCCTATATTTCATTGTAGCGATTTGGAAAATCACACAATAACTTCACAATTTTCAAGGTGTTTTTCACCATAGTGATACAATAATGAAATTTGGTAAACTGAATACTGTGATTTATGAAATTTAACAAATTGATGCAAAGTCTATCCTGAGTAAAATATGAGTAAAACATAACTAAATATTACCAAATATAATAAAACAAATTAAAGTAAGAAGTATAGTTTTTCATTTTCTTTGCTGACATTTCTTTCAAAACCATTCTTCTTTCGCATGAAATTTTGAAACATTGGCGCAATCCCTTAAAATATAAATGTTACTATTACTTTTCCATAATTTAAATACAAAAACATGACATACGTAGGTTATCTAAAATTTACCAGTGAAACCATTGTTGACATGTATCACACATTATCATATTGGAGTAGTTGCTTGTTGTACATATGCTGCAACTCCACGTCCCTTTCAATATCTCCACTAAACAAAAATATGCTGATCGTTAAGAACTAATGAACAGTATTGATGAAATAATGACACAAAACTCACGTACTTGCATCCGTAATAATTTCCCAACAATTTTCATCGAAATAAGCTTGCAGATCATTGATGTTTACGTTTATCAACATAGGATTTGGAAAATTATGTGCATCCATATCCAAAGAAGACTTCGTGACGTTTTAAGCATCGAGTTGATGCAGCTACGCCGCAAACATGACATTTGTACTCATTAAGGTTCGCTTGGTTCTTCGTTCCACTTTTTACAGCGTTTTTAGTTTTATTCTTTGTATCGCTTATTGAATCATTCCCATTTGTAGAAAACCAGTCCAGTTCCTTTTCAACACATGTTTCAACCTCTTTTGCCTTGTGCAGCTGCATGACAATTTCCACAGAGTTTTCATTATATTTTCCTAAGTTTGAAGATTCGTAATAAAATATATCTGTAGCCATGGCTTTGGCTTTCTTCAGATTTTGATGCCAGCGTTTTAGGCTAGTTAGTGGTGGTATGAAATTGCTACTTAATGGGTTTGCACAATTCTCGTTACTTTTACTGTGCATAAGTTTTTCACTCATTGGCTCCCTTATTTTAGGCTTGACGCATTCGAATGCTTGAAGTCGAGTAAAGTTCATTAATTCTTTATGGTTAAGATGCCTTGAATTATGTTGAGAATCCTATAAATAATGAAATCGTGTGTTGATTTTAATTTGACTCCCCTGTTTCGCTGTTTAATAATTAATATTATGAAAAAAATCGTTGTACTCCTACTGAGCTTTTAAATTTAAAGACAATTTAATGTGATTTTAAATAGGCATTTTATTTATACAAAGAATTAATAGTCTCTAACCATGTTTATTTCTTTGATTTTGGAAAATGAATTCCAGGCGATTGTCGCAGTAAATAAAATAAATATAATAAATTTTTTTCTGATAAAAAAGTTTCTATTAATGATAAAAACACGTGCTCTTTGGAACTTTCCCGAGGAGATTAAATGTAAACAAACACCTGAATATCTTTCCCGCATTATTAAATGCGGAGTAGTGTAAATATATACACACTAGTCGTTACCCGTGGAAATATCCACGGTTTCGCCCGTCCTTTATATTTACCCGTCGCAACAAAGTGGATAAAAAGATATCGCATTTGATATTCGTGTTTCCGTAACATCATTTTCTAACTCAGCGGGGGGTACGCGCAGAGACAGACAGACTACGGCTATTATTATAGAGACATATATACACACGCTATCAGTCAAGTACTATATGATAAATATGTTTTGGTATAGTATTTTTGGTCGGAGCAGCTGCGGTATTTAACGGCATGTTCTCACCACCTCAAGTTGCCATCTTTAAATTGTTAAATTGTTAAAAATTGTACGGCGGCCGTAAGAGATGCAATTCTATCCTATAGCGATGCAAATCTATCCGACAACGATGCAAATCTATCCGATAGCGATGCAAATCTATCCTACAGCGATGCAAATCTATCCGATAGCGATGCATTTCTATCCGGTTGCCGTCAGACGATACAAATCTATCCGAAAATGATGTAAATCTATCCGAAAATCAACAATCCATGTTATTATTATTATTATTATTATTATTATTATTATTATTATTATTATTATTATTATTATTATTATTATTATTATTATTATTATTATTATTATTATTATTATTATTATTATTATTATTATTATTATTATTATTATTATTATTATTATTATTTTATTAGTAGTACTATTCTAACATTAGTAGTACTATTCTAACATAGTAGTACTATTCTACCTTTTAGTAGTACTATTCTAACGGAGTAGTATTATTCTATCAGCAGGACTATTCTAACATAAAGTAGTATTATTCTAACCTGTTGTGATAATAAGACCTCTCCGTCATCCATTTCAAAAGGGTAACTTTGACAGATTGTGAAGTACAAAATTGTGCCCTGAATTGTTTCTGGATCTGAATTAATGTCTGCTGTCGACATAATTTGGAATAGTAAACAAAAAAATGTGTTTTTTTCACCTAAGTATCGCTTTAAGCACTAATTGGTCGAAATAATTGAAAATGATTTTTTAGACAAAGATAAGCACAGCAAAAAAAAAGTATGCCGAACATGATGATGGCATTAAAAACTCCTTTTTTGTGACCTAAGTACCGCTTTCAGCAAAGTTTAAAAATCATTTTTCTTTTTTTCACAAATTATGATCACAACAGACCTATATAAGTGTCACCTATCTTGAATTGTGATGTGTTGTTCTAATAGACCATTGTACTTATTCAGGTATTAGTTTGTCACAGGAACACTGTTTGAAAAAAAAATTTTGTTTTTAAACATAGCAGTTGTAGGCTCTTTATTGGATGAATTGCTTGTGATTTTTTCGGGATTTATGTACTTTTTCACGGAGAATAAACTTCGTTATTTGGTGGGAAAATGGCGAAAAACGATGCGACAGACAAATGAATTGCATAGAAGAAAGGGTTAGCGGTGCACATTTCTCTTTTTTTAGTCTGATAAACCAACTTGTTTTTCTAAAAAAAATGTTTTTTTAGAAAGAGAGAATTGGTTTGTCTATTTACAAGTAAAAATAATAGCCACACCACGTAATTAACACCAGCCCTATAATATTAATAAAGTACGTTAAGAGCATATGGACAGTATTGGGGTTTTGGGTTTAGAATTGAAAAGATAATTAGAAATTCAATCATAACGGTTAATGAAATAAATAAGCGTTGCTGCAACAAAAATTTATTTGTACCACAAAGCCACTAAAACAAAATATTTTTTAAACAGGGGTAAACATAAAAAGCATTAGTTCTTAATCGTTACTATTTGAATAGTATGTGACGCAAACTGAACTGGACCTAAATGTGGAAAGAACTTATTGTTTCCTTTCGTAAGTAAGTCTTGTACGCGGTTGAGCAAATGAGTATTTTTCCAGCAATTCGGAACCTTCCAAGCTTTCTAAAACTCTATACTCTGTAATTGGCCTAAATCTTATTATTTTAGCACATTTGCTTGCAACTCTTTAATGTCACTACTTGAAAACATCTTTCTTCATGTATTGGATTTTTTCGCCTCGACCTCGCTGTCGGATAAGGTGTCATCGAAGTTATCGTGATGTTCAGGATCTACTTCTATTATTTCTCTTCCAGAATGTTTGGTACGGTGAAAATCTACATCACTTACATCGTTGGCGTTATCGTCGGCTTCAGTGTTTAGATCAAAGTATGTCTATAATATCTAATGTGTTTAAACAGAGGATGACACCTTTCCTGCACAGACAATTTATAATAAATTCTTTGTACGATGTTTCGACGTCTTTTTGGATACACTTTTTTACACACATTTGATTTTGCCATGCATTTTAGGCGAAAGGAACCGAGTGCTAAGAACTTCACAACTTTAGTAAAGGAGATCACTTTGTATTTTTCAATGCATATTAAACAGAATCGTTGAACATACAAAACATACATATCGTATCACCTTTCCATTTATCTTACGTCAATGCAAGCTCTACCTAGCATACTTAAGGATTAGCTAACCCAACAACCCTGAATTTCTTAGTAGCTCATTTTTTTCATTTTGGAATTCAAGGTTAAAAAACGCCCTGGGGCGTTAATGTTTTTCTGCAGTCACACCCATTTACGACCAAAAATACACGAAATATCTCATTAAAAAATTGAATCAACCTTTTCGGACGTTTTGTCTGGCACCTGAGTAAATCGATAAATAGTGATTAAATAGTTGAATGTCATTAAAGTATCAAAATAATACTTTATTTGAATAATTTTAAACAAATCTTGATAAAAATATCTGTCGAACAATAGATCTTCTTTTTAAAAATATGCTGACGTCAGCAAGAAGTAATACTGATAGCAATCATTTAAGGCATGGATTTTAATTTTCATATGACAGACATAATTTATACCAAGTGCGCGAGTCAAAAAACGCAAAATCAAGGGAAAAAACTTTAGCGAATGACACCCTTCAATTATTTTCGCGGGAAAAAATTTCGCGATCTGTCATTTCTATAATTTTTTCGTAAGAATTACCTTTTGCGATAGGCGGTGGTGTCGACAGCATTTGTCCTATTTTTGTTTCTTGTCTTTCAGTGAAGTACATGTTTCTACAAAAGAAATTAGCTACACAGCAAAAAAATTCGTGAGGATTAACTTTCGCGAATAGGCTGTGTCAACATATTTTGCGGGAATAAACTTTCACGATTGGGGCCACAAATCGCGAAATTTCTTTCGCTAAAGTTTCTTTCTTTGAAGTAATATCATTTCTGCTTAGAAATAAATCACTAGATCGAAATTTTAACATTCTGTTTGAAGTTTCTGACAGCCAAATGAAAGCTGCTTAACAACATATCTTCCGTTTTTTCATATTTCGTATTGCCCGAAAATGCAATTTTTCCTGATTTTTGGGTAAAATCCGCAAAAATCCTGTTAACCACGTGTGAAAACTTTCTAGAATGATTTTTGTTAATAAAATAAAGTTATGTTGTTAGTCACAAGTTTCAAGTATCATCCTAGCGAAAGTTATTTTATTTTACGGATCTTGAGGATCTCAAAAAAATTTAGGGGCTAGTGTCCAAAAATGGCCAATATCTAAGGCTCTGGGAGGTATGTAACCTAAATATTTGGTAGGCAGGTGTCTAATAGATAAATACGAGAACTCAAAAAGTATCATAGCTATGCTACATTGCAAAAAGAAGAGGGGGAAAGAGTGGGGGGAGGGGTTAGTCAGGGAGCGAACCGAATAGTGTTAATCCCAAAACTGACTGAAATGACACAAACAGCCATGCGAATACTTAAAAACTGTTCTGAATGCTTACTTGATTGAATGAAGACTTTTTTCTTAAGAAATAGTCATTTATAGTTAGTTCTAAATAACAAAATCACGTTGTCTTCAAACAGGGTTCTGTAACAAAAAAGGGTACAAATTTTTATAACTGAGATAGAAAACGTAGCCGCAAAATAGCGCTAGCTGGTCACGTGGCATTGTAACTGCGATTGTCGATTATTCTCCTGTCTCTGAACTCATCTGCAAAATAAGCTGCACCTCCATTGCATAGCTTAACAGAGAAATATTACTGTACAAACTTTCGATTTTTTGAGTAGTATTATTCTAACATTAGAGATAAATGCGTCGCAGCAGGTACCTGTAAGGAAAAATAATATAAAAAAAAGTTTATCATTATACAGCTGCAGTCATGTTACTTCTATTTCCAACATTATTTTTTAATTATTTTACTATATTTCAACGTAGGAAGAATTTTCGCTGAAATGTTGAAACTTGCTTCCGTGATTTTGAGCATCGAGTAAGCTGAGATTTGTTTTACTTGAATTTTCGGCAAATTGAAAAATAATAACAATAAAACAAAAGAGACTCCAAATCTTTATTGTAGTGTTAAAGGACATTTAAAACTTACCCCAAAAAATATAATCTGAGCGTGAAAGGGATTATGGGTAAGAATTTATTGCCAATTTAATGTAGTAGTACTATTCTAACATAGTATTAATTTTTTAGCGTTTAAATAAATTTTAGACAAATTCCCTTGGTATATGAAATAAACAACTTATAAGTACACCATATATGAAAGGTTACCACTTTTAATCAAATAGAAAGAAAATTATGGCAATTTAAATTTCATGATAGAATAGTACTATTCAATAAATATAATTATTATTATTATTATTATTATTATTATTATTATTATTATTATTATTATTATTATTATTATTATTATTATTATTATTATTATTATTATTATTATTATTATTATTATTATTATTATTATTATTATTATTATTATTATTATTATTATTATTATTATTATTATTATTATTATTATTATTATTATTATTATTATTATTATTATTATTATTATTATTATTATTATTATTATTATTATTATTATTATTATTATTATTATTATTATTATTATTATTATTATTATTATTATTATTATTATTATTATTATTATTATTATTATTATTATTATTATTATTATTATTATTATTATTATTATTAATATTATTAATATTATTATTATTATTATTATTATTATTATTATTAGGGAAGATATACGTGGCGTCGTGATTCTGTACATCTTAGTCAAGTGGGAAATGTCACTGTGTATGCAGATGTTCCAGGCTTTCTAAACCCATCAACCCTGTTCGAATCTGCTAGACCAGACATTGTCTTCGTGAAGGACAACACCTATCATATTATCGAGTTGACGATTTGTTTCGAGAGCAATTTGGTGAAATCACATGAATATAAAAGGAGAATGCACGAATGCATACAGGATTATGTGATTGATAAGAACTTCGACGTCGTACTTTACCCTGGAATTTAGTTCCGTGGGGTTCGTTCCTCCTTCGATGAAGAAGCTTAATAGCTTTTTGAGACAAAACAAAATAGACGTAAGTAGAATGATTTTAAAATGCAGCGAAGTTGCTTGCAGATGTTCCTATTATGTATTTAATAGACGAAACAAGAGCTGGTTGGAAATGCCAATAATGAAGTTTGTGTAATGTATGTTTATCTGCTGCCCTTTTTAATAGCGAACACAGCAGAATTTAAATTTCTAGTTGTATCTAGATAAATTAACAAAATATTCAACTGTCAAGGTCTAGATAGCAAAATAAAACAAATGCAGATCGCAGACGACTTCCTACAACATGATCTATCAATTAGGATGGTACAAGAAATCATCAACGGACAACAAAACGCTTCACCTATATAACTCTGGAAACGAGTCGAAATCACGAAATGGGACTGGAATCATTCCTAAACCAAACATTGACGTCGTTTTTAAACCAATCTTAGATAGAATTTGCATGTTAACAATAAAAAAATGCTAATAATGTTACATGTAACTATATTAGCTCTTATGCTCCATCGCTAGAAAGAACAATGAAGAAACCTTATGAAACAACTAACACATGTTTCAAACACAAACCAAGTCATCGCACCACAGGGAAATCACCTGTAACCGCTCAAAATAATCTCTATCCTTATAATGGGGAAAATATAATAACTCTTGTTAGGGTTATCGTTAGAACTTGAAACTTTGTTTCATCGAAAAGAATCATTTTGCCTGTTTTGGACACGTAATTAATCAAATTTCCCGATTTTTTCGGATCTCTCCCCCCCTCCCCCGGTCATAATATGTTCTAAAAACCCCGGACCGAATAGGGTTAAAGGAATATTCAACAAAAATGAAACAACAGTAAGAAAACCAATAACACCAACCCCAATGACAAATAAATTTACAAAAAAAGACATAAAATCAGCTACGAAAGTAATCACCAAAGCCCTGGCAAAGATAACAACAATGGTGATCTAATCAAAGACCCACCAGACATAATATACGAGAACATAGAAAATATCTTCAATAACATTGCAGAGACAGGCGAACACCCAAACGAAATAGATCATGGTTTAATCCGAGCACTACAAAAACCGGGAAAACCAAAGGGACCGCCTTCCAACTTGAGACCAATCATACTACTATCTGTTCTGAGAAAAATTCTAGCAATGTGTTTAATAAAGCGCATTGGATCAAGACTAGACGACAAAATTCCAATCAACCAAACTGCATACAGCAAAAGTCGATCAACAACTGAACACGTATTTACCACCAAACTGATAACTGATAGAACAATAACATCAAAACACGAAACTGTATACCTTATTCTTCTAGATATGAACCCTAACGTCAAATGTTAATAAACGACCTTAACCCTATTTGGGCCGAGATTTTTCGAACATACTATGACCGGGGGAGAATCCGCCCCTCCTGAATAACTTCTCATAGGGTTGTTCAAATTGAATCAAACTTGGCACACTTATAGTACGTCATATAATTAACAAAATGGCAGCAATAAGTTTTTGTTTGCGTCAGCACATCTTCTGTGATGTCATCAGAAGCTTGAAATTTGTTAAAAATGACACTATGTGATTAAAATTTAATTACTTTTGTTCCAGATGGAATTTTTGCATTCTGTTTGAAAATGCTGAACGCTAAATAAAAGTTGTTTAACATATTTTTCGGTCTTTACGTGGATCGCATAACAAATTGCCAAAAATTTCCCGAAAATCCGGTTTTTTCCGATTTTCGGGTAAAATCTGACGAAATCGGGAAATCGGACTAATCACGTGTCCAAATTGTACAAAATGATTCTTCTTAATAAAACAAAGTTGTGTTGCAAGTTTCAGGTACTTATGTATTGACTAAGGATAATCCTAAGAGGAGTTATTAAATCTTACCCATTATAAGGGTTTCATAGAGATTTTTAGGGGTAGTTTCGAGTAATGGCTAATATCAAAGCCTCTGAAAGGTATGCGACCTAAAAATTTGCCATGCAGGTGTCTAATAGATAAATATTGAAACTCAATATGCTTCATAGCCATATAACATAGCAATAAGGAGTTATTTAAAGAAAACCGTCAGGGAGGGGGGGGGGGGGGGGCGGAATCCGCCCCCCCTCCCCGACCGAATAGGGTTAACACCGTTATCAATAAAGACGAATTAGATCTAGTTCAAATTCTCTTAAATGTGAAATTAACAGCAAAATGCGGTCAATACATAAGCGAATATATTTTAACCGATACTGGTGCACCACAAAATGATTGTGCTAGTGCAAATGAATTTACCTTTCATCTAGCAAAATCACTCGAATCAGACATCAATAATTATACACCACCAATACACGTTAAACTACAGCAATAAACAAAAAGTTAACTGCCAGAAAAATTAAGATTAAAAGGGTTACAAATAAATGAAGACAAAACAGAGGAATATAAAATCAGTAACAAGAACTGCGACGACAAATGAAAAAAATACAAATTACTAGTGTCACTATTAGATACAAATAACGACATCAATAGGAGAAAACAGCTTTCTATAACATCTGCAAAATTAAAACACATCTTTATTAGTAAAAGAATAACCATCATCACAAAAATATCTGCTTTACAAAAATACGTTGAACCTATCTTCCTCACATTTCATTGCACACACAGATATAGTCCATTCGTTAAAGTATAAAAAAAACACTGGCTTGGAAAAAAATGATATAGAGCTGAAATTTGGCGCACTTACTCCCTTTAATATGTAGATTAGCAGAAAAAAAAGCCCCATCGATAGCATTTGTAGAGAATGAGACATGCGGCATTTTTAAAAATGGTGGAGAAACGAAAGTTGGTCAACTCGAAAACCAGTCAATTTTCACACCAACTCTTCTAAATCATTTTTTTTAAAGTCATGGATTTCTTTAATAGTTGTCATCTTAAAAAAGTAAAAATATGTATACAAATATGTAAAATCAAAATGCATCAAATATATCAAAAATGTTTCTATTCTCTTCTTCATTTTCCAAATCATCTTCGACGTTACTATCACCATCGCATACAAAATTAATAAGACAAAGGTTTGCTTTTTTGCTGAAATGACTCCTTATAAGAGATTTGCCTGAAGAATTATAGAGAGCGGACCTCTTTATTTTCACATGTTTCACCGTGACATTCTCCACAAGACTACAGACACTAAACCCCCTGCTGGGACAGCAGGTGTTTAAGTCAAAGTGATGAAGTCCATTAAGTTAAATCAAATATTATGTTATTGGCAGGTTCTTTTGAAATCGGTTCATTGCTGGGTCCACTAATTAACTTCGCATTTCGAAATATTGACTGGTGCGTTGGTGACTGGCATTTGACATATGTGAATGTTCCTTCTCTTTTTATATCTTTTCTTTTTGGGTGCATGGCAGTGATTGTACTGACATTTCTGCATGATTTGCCTGACACAAGACAAAGTTTGAAAAATAAAGACACAAAACCATGCTATGTCGCTATGCACACACGAGAAATTAGTGGGCAATGCAAGACTCGTTATGAATTATTTCAGAAAGGATACATAGATGTCGTTTTAATAATGTTGTTGTCATCGTTTGAAATGTTTTGTTTAATGAAATCTTATATCTGGTTTCCGCTTTTATTTGTCGAGGCTGACCGTTACACCATCAGAGAAATGAGTTTAGTCTATGTTCTTGCCGCAGCTATTGGGTTGGTGTTGCTGGTTATTTTGTGTTGGCGCGAAGTAACACTATTGATGTCCTTTATCCTTATCAATGTTTCCCTTTTATCCATAATTGCGTTGGAATATCTATCTGTTTTGCTTAAGTTTGGACATTTTCAGAGCACCACGTTTGTTATGGCTTGGATTTTATATGCACTTATAATTGCAGTTGTTGTTATTCTGCAAAATATCATTTCAGCAAGTGTCCTTACGCAAATGGCTTCTTCAGAGAAATGCTCAGCTGTCAATGGAACACGGATAACCTTATCACGCGCAGGCGCTTTGCTGACACTACTAACCGCTGTTGTGTTATATACGGTAATGGAGTATGTTGCACTTACCGTATCTATCGTATGTTCTATATTTTTGTTTATTTTTTTTATACGCAGGAAGGAATTTTTGTCTCATAGGATAATAATTGCTTAAATACAGTTGGAATACATATCCCAAAATGTATTTTTTAGCTTTTTACTTATACACAAAAATTGTTTACACCGCAGAAGTGAAACTCTTCTTTTTTAATGAGCAGTAAAGTAAGACTAACGCGACACTCAAAAGTGAGAACACATCCATCAAACATTAAGGCAGATACAAACAGTGTGTTTGAATGTGGTTTTTACTTTTGGGGTCTCCTTTTTAAAAAAAGATTAATAAACTAAATGTAAGACCTGGTTTTAAATTCTTACTGATGGATAACTGCAATAAGCCGGACACTAGAAAATGCAACTCACTCGAAAATTACACAAAAGCACATAGTTCACTTGCCAACAATTTTTAAGCAGTTACACCTTAAATGAAAAGTTTTTTATTAATTACACTTTTGTGTCTGAAGAATCAATTGACAAAAATATAAAATTGCAACAAAGTGAGGTAAAAAACATCTGCCAATCTTTTTTCTAGCTTCTTAGCATTCGTCAAATAAGGCGTCATTATAAGGTTGGGAACAGACAAGGAAACAGGTTATTGCGACATCATGGGTGAATATTCTCAGTCAGTCAGTGGATCAGGCTACCTCCAACCTCATTTCAACTCTCTGTAATTCGTCTTGACGCCTATTCGTTAATTTGATTGTCAATCCAGTCATATTAAAATGGAAAAACTAACTACGTGCATATCCAGTATCATAGCACTTATAGATATGGCGATAGCTTCAACGTAAGCCGGTAGTTAAAATCTAAGAGAAGGAAGCCGTTAGTCCTACTTTAAAATTATACAGGCTCCACCTCACAATAAGGTACATATACCTATTTTATACTATATTATCAGTTTGAAAAAACAAAAAATAATTATCATGAATCAAATATCAAAAAATAATTTTGAGTTCACTTCGCCTTTGAAAAGGAAAGTACTAATGATATATACTCACAAAATCTTTCGATTAACTATGTATCACCCAGACGTGATGTCATGTCAACTACCGCTCCATAGCTTCTTGAACATTGATTTATCTGTTTTTGTTGATTATTGTATTTATTTAATTGATCATTCTAGGATTCGAAACAATGCAAATGTTAAGTTTTATAGAGATGCAACGCAAATGTCAAATAAAAAGTTTTCTAACAACCCAATCAAAAAAGATGAAAATAATATAAAAATATGATTGATATGTTTTTTGTATAACTTTAAATAACAATGACGATAATGAAGATGTAGAATATTATGTGGAAATTTAAGTGTTCCATTGCTAAGAGAAAAAGTTAGGAAATATTTGCCACACATTCAGCGAAATAGCTTTTTGAGCGAGTAATCACGATCAAATTTGTCAAAGGCGAAATTTGCTTTTAAAAGTTATTAGGAGATACACAATACTTTTTTACACAATAGTTGAATAGGATTTTTTGAATTCGACAACTTCTTTGGTTGTATATTTTTGATACAATTTTAAAAAAATTGATTGGTCGATGTTTCTTTCAACAAATCTAAAAATTACAGAATGGATCGTTTATTGCCCACTTTAAGCACTTTTTCAAAAGGGAACTAAGCTAGAGTAGGGGATGAATTTAATCCGGTTTTAGGTTTTCGACGGTCAAACCCCTATTAAAAATCGCTGCTTTTAGACCCCTAAAAACAGCTGTGACGTCACAGATTTTATCATACCTCAAATGAGTAATAACAGATTTCATCATACCTCAAATGAGTAATCACAGATTTCATCATGCCTCAAATGAGTAAACACGTGACATCATGACGGCACACGATAAAAACTGCTGACATCAATATGTTTGAATAGGGAAATTCCCTACTCAAATTGCGACCACTGTTGGTTGGAACCTATCTATAATAAATAAAAGAAATGGGTTGGTTCAAGAATACAATCATGGAACTTCCAGCTGAAAATGGTCACATTGAGATTGTTAAGATGTTCAAAGAGTGGTGTGTGACAGACTTTTATTGGGCCATGAAAATTGCAGCTAAATATGGTCACATAGAGATTGTTAAGCTGTCCAAAGATTGGGGTGTGACGGACTTTGATTTGGCTCTAGAAAGTGCAGCTCTCAATGGTCACATCGAGATTGTTAAACTGTGCAAAGAATGGGGTGCAACGAATTTTAATTGGGCTAATAATAATGCAGCTTTCAATGGTCACATAGAGATTGTTAAACTGGTCAAAGGGTGGGGTGCGACAGATTTTGATTGGACCATGAGCCTTGCAGCTTTCAATGGTCACATAGAGATTGTTAAGATGTTCAAAGAGTGGGGTGCGACATACTTTGATTTTGCTTTAGAAAATGCAGCTGAAAATGGTCACATCGAGATTGTTAAGCTGTGCAAAGAGTGGGGTGCGACATACTTTAATGGGGCCATGAGACTTGCAGCTGAAAACGGTCACATCGAGATTGTTGTATTGCTGCGTGGTTTTGATGTCATTCATGATGAATTGCTGCGACATCATCACAAGCGCAATTTTTATGTAAAAATATGGAATGAGGTAATGCCAGTGGCGTGGCATCCGGATCGATATTGGAATTGGTGTTTAGATGAGGAAGAAAAGCGCGAGATATCTAAATTATAAAAGTAATGTCCAGTATTTTGATCCTGGTTGAGGTTTAAAAATATATAATAAAGAGATGCCTTTCCTATCTGCAGAACAATTTGATGCCTTGAAATCAGAGAGCATTATGAAGTGGCGTGATGTTCCCACTGGAATAATCTTCAAAATTGAGTATGTTGAAGAGATCAAGACTAAAAAAGGTGATGCAACTGTCATCACATTGATCGATTACGATGGTGAACGATTTCAAGCATGGGCAACGAGTGTACTGAGAGAAGCTTTGATAGGTCGAACAGGTCAGATGTTCATCAAATCACTGGGAAGGAAACAATTTACGAAGAATCCTGGTCAATTTTACTATGATTACGACCTTGTGGAAGTGGAAGACTAAAAAGTAATCTTTTGTGACTGGAGACAGTCACAAAAATAACGAAAGCCTGGCGCTGTTCACATAAACAAATGGACAAACTGCGACAAGAACCTAAAGTCTTAGGTCTCAAAGGGTACTCTACGTTGAAGCGAGTAGACCTTGTTGAAGCTATACGGAAAGTCAAGTATAAGGATGCGTCGACACAAACGGGCGGACCGTACTGCGAGCCTTGTGTTAAAATTGCATGACAGAAAAATCTTAAACAATATTTGAGGGATCTCGCTCAGCGACATGTCGTACATGATGGCGACTTGCTCATAGATCAAGATACAGAAGAAGTAATCGTCTAGTATGTTGACCAACATATTAGACTTTGTAAGCAGGTGGAGACTCTAAGTAGCGCTGGCATACTGCGCAGATTGCAGTTTTTTAAAAATTTCATCTTTAGCTTCTTGCCTGCCTTGTGCTAGCAACTCTGCGCGTTCATTGTCGTTGATGGATTTCACAGCCTTTTTCATTCGTTGTCGAATCTGCTCCTTGAGCACCATATAGCGCTGTTTTTCCTGCATGATCCATGTAAACTCGTAGTCTGAAATTATACCATCTTGGATCGCCCTGGAAATCTTATCGTATACAGTGTCTAGTTTTGATTCAACTAGGAGTTTAATGCACTCATGTTTGTGCACCTTATACTGTATCCGTTTGGAAGCATTCTTTAAACCTACTTGGCCTATGCCCACTGCAAGAGCCGCGGCTTCAAGACCAATTGCTATAGGGGCTCCGAATCCAGTTGCAAGCGTGGCAATACCTGCTGCGGAGGTGATGACTGTAACAGCAATCATACCATGATCAGCATAGCGAAGCCCCAACCCCCAAAGCTTGAACTTTTTGTAGAGTTTTTCTCTCTCTTTAATGTCAGACCGCCGGTACTGCTTGATTTCTTCGATCTTTTTTTGTCTGTAGATCTGACTTTCTTCAGGCTCATGCTCAGGCGCACTTGGCGGCAAAGTTGGGTAAAGCTTATCAGCCATTTATTCTAGGAGTAAATGCATCGTAATTCCGACGAACGAAACATTTTTTTCATGATGATGCTCGTCCGTCAGCATGAACTCCAGTCTGTCTGTTGAGCCTTTCAAAGGAAGGTAGATTGGACTGTCAAAATTCCAAGTTAACATGTCTCCCCATGCGTTTGATTCTTTCGTGGGAAGCAAAGCAAGAATTTTTGATTTCTTCCTATCCAGCAGGCAGTCATCCTCATCTAACTGAGGGCAAACGAGTCTCAATCTTTGGTACACGTCAGTTTTGTAGTAGCTGTCATAGTCGCCTTTGGTAAAATACTTTTTGCAGGGTTGTAGGGTAGCCCCATAAGCTCCTGCAGTTTTCGATGGATTACCACAGTATACCCGTCACTAACCCTAAGCCTGCATAGTCCGTTCTTTAATACAAACAACTTGATCTTGTCCTGTGATTGACTGTTGACGATGGCCGCGATATCTTCAATCTTGTACAAACCGTTCATAATTTCAATTCTAGTCTCTGTTTGATCAGGCCCTGCCCTACGAATGACAAAATCATTGTTGGAGTAAAGGTTCAGCCAGACAGGCCTGATACTTATCGATTTCAGGGCAATTCTCGTATCCTGACCTAGGTAATCGTTAAAAATCGTAGGCTTCTCTATATCCGTGACATACAGCTGTCTCATGTTTCTTTCTTTAAAGAAACATGAACATTTATAGCTATAACCACAAAGCAAAATACAAGTCCAATAGAGGCGAATGGCCTCTCGGTGTAATTAATCTAGAGCATCAAGACCTCTACGTTTCTACAGAATCGCACATTCTCGTGACCTTCTCGATTTTCACAAAATATCCCATAAAAGTCCCCACTAACCTGTTGAACGACCCCGTAAGTGTAAATTGGACTGGTCAAGCCCTTGGCTACTGGAATATACAAGTTAATTTCGCTTGTCATTGCGCTAGCACCGCCCTGGGTATATCCGCCAAACACTTCAATGGCTCCGTGCCTCTAATCAACAGTATCTTTAAATTCTACGTCTATTACCACATGCGGCGTATCCTAGCGAAAATGAAGGTACCCATGCCATACGATGACAACTTTTCTCAATACGAGAACCCCTACTCTACATCTGGATATGCCCAGATTTGTCGTGAATATGGTGCCGACCCCAATGCCCAATACAAGTTTAAGGCTCTCATGTCCTCGCTCACAAATGGTAGATGGTGGCCGCAAGTAGATGGTGATTGGGCCAAGTTTATCATTCCTACGAGCCAAGGCCTGACATCGGAAGGTCTGACGAAGCTTAGCGAGAGTATTCGTGTTTACGTGATTTTACTACTAGGGTCCCAAGCTGATGCCAAGGCATCCCTTATAGGTTCGGATGCTGACAATTTCACAGCGAGACAGATACTACTACAGAAATTCGAAGCTATGGTACAACGTGAGGAGAACGTAGGTCATGATATCACCGAGTTTCAAAAGGTGCTTCAATATGCCAGGACCCCAGTGAATTTTGCCGTGATGCACCACGTGTACATGCTACCATCCGATATGAACCTGCGTATTGGTAAAATTGTGGGGTATAACAACAACATCTTGATTGCGCCGGCGAGTGCGATGATTGGCATAAGGCTAGACCTAAACAACAAACCCACACAGCCTCGGTTTTTAAAACGGGTCAGGTCACCACCTGGGCAAGAGATATCGAGGGGTGCCCTAAAATCTGAAAAGATACCTCAGTCAGGTCTAGGAGATGGAAACCCTCACGAGGGCACCAAGGCCACCTTGGTTACTGCTGGAGTATTATCGATCCTAATGTACATTTAGTTAAAGAAATATTAGTGCTCCGCGGGAGCACCAATATTTACGATAGTTGGGAAGGGTGGCAAACCCTTCCCAACGTAGACCACAACAAAAGCGACGGCAGCAGCGTTTGTCATGTAGAGGTGTTTGGCTGCGTATTTAACAACTTTTGCAGCCAATCTGAAAAAGAACGAGACAACCGTACCAGTAATCCCTGGTAGCGCCGCACCTGCCTTACCTGCTAGGTATTTCAAAAATTTTCCAAGCCTTTCCAGCTGTTTTTGCAAAAAACCCTTCCCTGCGGCACTCCCTCCTGCGCCTGTTGCTGAACCTCCACCTGTAACTGCGAGTACGATGGTGGAAATCAGTAAACCAACAGCCGAGACGATGCTAGCTATAGTAACACCTTGCTCCTTGAATAAGATTCTAAGCTTTTCAGCCAGAGATTTATCGCCTTCTGCGATTTTCATCTGCGTTTCCTTAATAGATTTCAGTTGGCTCTGAATGTCAGATGATAGTAAACCGTGTGCTTCTCGTACTGCTTCCTTTTGATCTTGGAGTCGTTCTAGATCTTCTCTAGCCTTTCCAAGGTCTTCGTTCCAGATAGTTTGCTGTTCCTCTGATACTCCAGGTGTAGCTTTCTTCGTCTCAAGCCTTTTTACCTTGGCTTCTGCTTTGGCGATCTCGCTGTCGTAGAAGATCATCTTGTTTTTTAAGTGCTATAGGTTACCCCTTAGTGTTTGAATCTCGAGGTTGAGCCCTCTTCTTTCACGCTATGTGAAGGCTTCGCTGGCGCCAAAAGGAGTCTCTTCTATCAGGCTTTCCGTTTCATCAAGGACGTTCTCGAGCAGCGGCATCATTTCGATATCATCGGCCTTCTGTTCAACATGAACAATCTCGTTAAGGAGTTTCTGAGCCATTGCTTTACTGCCTTTGTTTGGTGTAGTATAGTCGGTAAACCCCAATTCTCGCAAGCGATTTGTACCTAATCTCTTCTGTATCTCGGCAACGCTCTTCAATTTACCATTCCTTTTAGTGATCTCTATGCCATCGAAAAGAAGCTGGTTTCCTTGTGCCTCAAACTCGTTATAAAATCTCGCGATTGGCTGCCCCAGCTCCTCAGCAAGGTGTTCGTAAAGATCGTCGACCTTTGATTTTAGTAGCTCTTCCCTCTGTCTTGTCGTGGTGTCTCTTGCGGAGACGGTAGGCGATTGACCCTGATCTGGCGTTATCGTGGATCTGGCACCAGACCTACTGAAATCCTCGTCTGGAATTTTTTCCTCTGACGTAAAGTCGTCTCCTTCGTATATTGGATTAATCGGCATTTATTTCAGCTAATCATGAACATGAGTAACATATTCGGAACTAAGCTCGATCCCTACGCGGAGATTAAAACAATGATGGCTATGAAGGGGAAGAAGCAACGTGTAAAAGTAAGTCATGTCCCTAGTACGATTAATCAGAACGAGGACTTGTATGTAGACATACCAACATGGACCAGAACGACGTAATTTTTCCATCTAGCATCAAACTCCTCTTTGATCTTGAATTAACGGGTACCAATACCAAGCGTACAATTGTAAGCAATATCGGCAAAGCCCTGGTACAAAATCTTAGAATCAGCCTGAACGGTAACGAGGTGCAAAATATTAGCGACTACAGGGTGCTCGCTACCTACAAGGACCTATGGTTGCCCAAGCTTCTTCAGGAAAACAACTTGATCCTAGAGGGGATCAACCCCAATGATGGTACAAGCCGCGCCTTACAGATCAAAGCGACTGATCATGTAGGCACGGATGAGGAAAAAGCGATCGTCGCAGCCTACGGCAACACCTTTTGCATCCCTATCGGTAAAATGTTCGAACTCACGAGGAATCTGCCCTTTTACCAACCAGGCTTACACGATAGGCTTCAGTTTGTAATACATTTTGCATCATATGGTGACGTTATAAAGGATGCCGGTACGGTGTCTTCAGGAAGCACGGCAGCTAAGCCTGCAGACAGTGCGTACAAGATCACTAATATCGCACTAGAGTTTGACAAGGTTAATAACGAGGGTCTCGCGAGCGCTATGATGTCACAGTATAGTCGTTTGGCGCTTCCCTATGAAAGGGTACTCTGTAGCAAGGTCGTCACGATAAAAAAGGCTGATACCAGCTACAATTTGCAAATTGATATTCCAGCAAAAAGTTTAAAAGGCGTCTTATTACTGTTCGTAGATCCGGGGAAAGTAAAGGCTTACTCGGGCGCTAACGAGGTCTTCTACAACCCCAAGATTGAAAAAATCTCGATCACTGTCGAGGGTGAGCCTAATGAGCTCTACACGCACGCGATGCTCCCGAAAGATCACCTCGAGCAGATCGTAAACTTATTCGGTAGCCACGATTCAAAGGTGACAATTGGGCAGTTTTTTACTGAGAGATACGCCCTGTTTGTTGATTTCCGAGAATCACCTGATAACAGTCTCCACGGTTCCGGAAGGCCATTACAGAGATTGTCAGACGGTATAACCTTGCATATGACAAAGAAGGCAGACGGAACAACGGGGGATATTAAATGCTACGGTTTCCTACTTCAAGATGCTCAGCTGAACATCTTAGATGGGCGTTTTCACAGTGTCGAATATTAAAATAAAGATGGCAAGCATATTAGTACTCGCGGGTGGGGCTATAATCAATGCTCTAGCATTCTCGGGGAGTAACTATCTGTTCAGTAAGCCGTCAGGCCATGGTGAGGCCGAGCGTAAAAAGCATGATAAGGCAATTGAAAAACTTCAAGCAGCTCAGCAGCAGTGGATAAGAGATCGGCAGGCAAAGATCGATTGGTATAACCATCAACGAGAGCTGAAAAGGCAAGCTGGAGAGAGCTTGAAGGAGCTCGATGAAGGTATGAGGGAGTACTATATCGCAACGATCGAGAAGGCTCCTAAGTTATCCGACTTCTACACGCCCAGCAAACAGCAACAGGACGGTGAGCTAACGTTCATCGTTGGATCCTTAGCCCTCCTTGGTTTTGCAGTGTACAAATGGAGGTAATCGACATGTAATAAACATGTCGAAACATATCATTACTCCAGAAGAAGCGAAAAAATTAAGCAGTATTTACTATACCCCTGAAAATTTATGGACTGGTCGAAAGGCTGTTAAATTGCTCGCTGAGCAGAGCGGACTACCTAAAAAGAAAGTCGTACACTGGCTATCTTGTCAGTTGCTCTGGCTCAGACATATCAAGGGGCCCAAGCGCATCAACTACCCACATTTTACCATTAAAAAACATAATGAAATGCACCAATTTGACTTGCTCTACATGCCTCATGACAAAGTCTACAGCAACGTGTACAAATATATCCTCACAGGGATCGATGTAGCCTCGCGCTACAAGGTAGCTAGACCATTGAGAACGAAGAAAGCCAGCGAAGTCGCTGACATGATCAAGGACATTTACAAAGCAGGACCTTTACGCTATCCGAAGATCTTCCAGTGCGACAACGGTAGTGAGTTCAAGTCAGACGTAACAAAGCTGTTAGAAGCAAAAGACGTCGAGATTAAGCGCGCAACCACCAAATATCATCATACGTTCACAGCCTTTGTCGAGTCCTATAACAAGGTGCTCGCTGAGAGACTTTTCAAGTCCCAGGATGCACAAGAGTTGGTCACTGATGAGACCAGTACCACATGGGTGAAACATTTCTACACTATCGTCAAAAGCATGAACAATACCAAAACTGCCATGATCGGTATGAAACCCAACAAGGCAATCAAGCTAGATGAAGTCCCACTTACGAAAGACCCGCGGCCTGAAGAAAAGCCGTTACCTGAGGACGGTCTTTACTTGTACCTGCTGCAGCCGGGGGAAGAGCATGGTGATGCTAAAAGACGTGCAACGGACGCTTGGTAGAGCAAAAAGGCGTATAGGCTCGATCGCATCGAGCAGAACAGCCGTGTGCTATATTACTTGCAAGATGGGCCTGATCGAAGCTTTGTGGCAGAGGAGTTGATGCTGGTGCCGGAAGATGTTGAAGTACCTCCGGAGCATGTAAAAGAATGGTAAATTTCACGATCCATTAGTTCCCCGCTACGGGGGACTTGCTCAGTTGGCATTGTATAAGCGTAGTTAATGTGAACCTGTGGCTCACATTAATACAAAAAATGTTCGGTATCCCTGGAGGAGGCTAATATCTAGTATATAGTATTTTCAAGAGTACGTCTAATGGTTCATTCTCTAAATTTTTATTCGGATCCCACAAATATAGTAAAGGGGGCTCTGTATAGAACAGATATCCGTACATGATACCTCGAATAACATCAGGCTCGATATCAAGATCGATGTCAACTAAACGTCTATCTTCAATAGGAAATTTGAGTATTTCACTTATTTTATTCAAATCAGCCAGATCCGAGAGCTTTAACTCAGGATCCTTAATGACCTTGTAGCAGAGCATGCCCCACTTGTTTCTTTTAATATTTACAATATGCAAATCCCGGTCTTCAATATCAACCTTGATCCCCTCATCTTCCTCCACACAGGGAATTGTTGCCCACGGCTTTTCACCCGATGCTACTCTGTCTAGAAGCTCGTCATCATCTGGATATACAAACCCCTCATAGTATGCACCACCCCTAAATCTAAAATTTTCCAGACAAGTGGGACAGTAACCAGTGGTAGATTCTGCCTTTATGCAGCATCTCAGCACGGGTACCTTAATACTATAATAGTTTTTTTGTTGACCCTGTACATTGGTTTCCATTTTTTTTCTTAAAGTGTTAACTATCTTTTAACACTTGAAGTGGTCACGAAAGCTTCGTCCATAGCCTTGGTGTATGATATCAGGGCTTCGCCCGTCTCCGCAGGAGCACGGGTTACAAAAAAATCCTAGATCTCGGCAAGCTCCATCAATCTCTGATGTGTATAATTACGACCTAATCGAAAGTGCCTTGGACGTTCGGGATTTACTTCGATGCATCCACGCTCTCGGAGCCAGTTGTAATGTACAATGGCATTTGGAGTTTCTGCAAGAACGATGAGTTAACCGTTGGGATGATCTGTTAACTTGTTGCGAATCTTTTGCGCTACATAGCCTTGTTGCCCACATATAGCGACATACGGATATTCATAGTTGTTATTCTTTTGGATTATAACCATCCCGTTATCCCTTCTAGGGTTTTCAAGGTGAGGAACAGCTCGCTGTCGTAGCTCTGTGATTACTTGCGCTTGTACGGCTATCGTTCGATCTCTGTCGTCAACATCTTCCTCTAGGGTAAAAATTTGACGACCTTTGTCCTCTAAATCGTCGCTGAGCAGAGCCAGCGCCGCTTGATTTTCTTCTACAATTTCAGCAAGCTTGCGGACCTCTCGAGGTAAAACCTCTTCAACAACCCAATCCAAAAATGGTTCTGCTTCAGGTCTACCGCACCTTAAGAGGAAGCAATAAAGGCCTGGTTCCGTCAGTAAAACTGTATCTTGCTGGGGGTGGACAGATCTGTCCACCCTCTGGAGCTCAACAACAGCGTCACCTTTCCGTATTTTGTACTTGTTGGGAACAAGTCTCTGAATAGCTTTTACTCCCGCTTCCCGCTTATAGCCCGCGCTCTCCAAACATCGGAGGCTACGATGCATTGACCTTTATCCTGAACAAAGAATGATCGGACTTGCTTTCCTTCAAAATAATCAACCACAAGAGACATGTTGCTTGTGAGTTTTTGGAATTCCCGGGATCATGTTGCATGGACGGTGCTCTTGATTTTGAAACAACATGTGCTAGTTAATGTGAACCTGTGGCTCACATTAATACTTACCTCGTCCCCAGGGCACCATCTAATAGGACGAAGCCGTCGTGCTATCATTCAGCAAGTCTCTTGCCAGCAGCAACACGACCCTCATTCTTCTTGGTTATGACTTGGTTAGATTGCTCCTCACTCATTTATTTAATTGGAAAAATAGTAGTTTTAAACGACCGTAGGCACGTTTGGGCTAAATATCTGACTGCTCCCCATTTCTTTTACATCAAGACGGCTAGATCTTGATCATACATCTGGAGGCCTTCAAACCGTTTCTGCCAGCGTATCTTATCGCGTTCTTATACGAGGTCCTCACTAAATTACACGCCTGTGGTGGAAAGCGATCAGCTCCTGGTGTCAGGATTACCCAACCGCGTGAGCAGGAGTCACCGTAAATGCTGCACCAAGCTGTGTACCGTGCTCTTGTTCTACCCATTTTCCCCTTGCTTATACGATCAATAATTTCACGATTGCTCATATGAAACTTCGAAAGACTGTTTCCCATCTTTTTCTTGCTGTTCGTCATCTCGCTTTTCATCTGTCTTGGACTTCACGGAGAGCTGAGTGTGATTAATAGTATGAGCAGCAATCAATAGTGGCGCTAGATATTTTCCAAAGGCAGAGTACACAAGGATCCCCAAATCTGCCATGGAGTCTTTAATGATGGGGTCCTCTTCGATGTCTTTTCTAAGTCCTTTGACAGAGTCGATTTTGACGTAATTTCCCACAGCGTTAGCGTACAGGTTGATAGCATGCGTAGAGAGTGCTTTGGCGGTTTTTTCTCCCTTATCTTGGAGCTCTCGTTGAACATAGTCGGCGTACGCTTTTTCGATCGCCTCCTCAGGAGCTTTGTCGACAAATCCTTCGGTACATTTTTTGGGTAAGAGATGCGATTTCCCTTGCCTTATCGCATCCTTCAAGGCCCGGCGATTGTCTGCCGGTTTTTCTTTGGCTTGAAAGGCTTCTGCTGGTGTGTCATCAAATATAGCTGTAATCTCACTCATCTTTATTAATACCCTTCTATAGCGCAAAAAGTAGAGCACGATGAAGACGTACGGAAGAATTATTGCTACGGTGAGGGCTATGTCGTTCATCATTTTTTATTTTTCAAAACAAAACTCTCGCAAGGGAACCCTCTAGGTTTTTGTTGTTTTTGTTGTTGTTTGAACCCAGAGGGTTTTTGATTCTGTGAGACTCAAAGCCTTTGGTTCACCATATCCGAGGTGTTTTTCAGTGCTGTCCTGCTTTACAGGCCTAGCGTGTACTTGCTCTTTATACTCTATACAGAATGTCGTGCTTGTACTACGCATTAACGAGACCCACCTTTTTAAGACTTTCAGAGGCCGTTCCTGCACTGACATTTAACCGGCATTTTGGCACAATTTTTCCCGTCGTGGCACAGTGTGGGAGAAGCCGGGGCGAGACGGCCGCTTCCAGTTAGGACGTGCTCTCGCTCGCGCACTCCTACCCTTCCGCCAGGATCTAAGCCTGCTCCCACAATTTTACTATAATTCGAGCTTCGTATATAAGCTATTCAGTATCACCTTGAGTACTACCTGTGTGAAAATTCACGCATCACCGGTTAGCTCGTTTGCACATCATACAGAAAACCTCTTGCTTATTCAAAAATGTTTATCATTTTTGAATGGATGAGGCAAATGAGTTTTATCTTGTTTCTACCGCTTCATACTGAAGAGGAGTGACTCGAAGTTGCGAGAGAAAAAAAAAACACAAATATTTTTTCAACGCGACCTTTACCCAGATATATATCGATCGCCCTTGCTTTGATTATCCTCGGTCCACAAGGGTTGCATGTTGGTATAGTGGAGCCTTGCTAATTGCACCTCCTCGCTGGGGTATTCTCCGTTCTCTCTGTATTTTAGTGGCACCTTGTGATCAAACTGCCACTGCCCTCGGTTTCCACAGCACATCCCATCTTTGAATTGATCCTGGATATGACCGATAAATGTGCAGATACCGCACCCCAGGTACTCCGTAGAGATCTCCCTATCATACATTAGAGCCTTGTGAATTTTATTTAGAATGAGGTTATACTGATAAGCAGGGTGATCGCATATGGAGCATCCGTGTCTATGTTTTTTATGCGGGCATTTGCTACGTTCCCGTGACGCCTTGACAATATTGCGGCATTTGATGCACTATTTTGTTCGCTGGCTTTTGTTTTGGATTTTGAAGTTGTCTAGTGGTTTATTTCGTTTACATTTTGTACACCTTTTACCTTCCATTTGTTGTTGCTTTTTGTGAAGTGGTACTTCACAAAAATCCGGACAGGGAAACCTCACTATTCACTCTAGCGGTACTGTGTGGATACCATCCTCGAGTACCTTCCGCTTATCATAAAACGCCGAGAGGCCCAGCTTGTTTTGTTCGTACGTAACCATCCCCTGGTTGCGCAGTCGGAAACCTACGTTTTTCGCAGTGTCAATAGAACCATTCAACGCGTTATTATACCTCTCCCATGTCATAGCGTTCTGCTTCTTCGACATGCCCTTACAGGAGAATTTTGTGTCTTTCTTCCCTTCCACAAAGTAACACTTTGCTGTCAAAGCTATCATTCTAAAACCTATAAATTCTAGTTTGAATATCTCTCCTGTTTGACTCGAGTACTTATCAGTGACGAGCCAGTTTTTTACGTCTTTGTCGTACTCGTCAAGCAGTTCAGTGCGACCGACATCTCGCAAACACTCTCCGCTGATGGCAAAGTAGGCGGAATCTGTATCCATGTAAATGTATTCAAAGTCTCGACGATCCACGTACTTGTCAATGAAGTCGTAGTAAAATTCCAACATGCGCAATTTGGCCAGCTGGTACACCGCAATGCCGCACTGGTATGCTCTGTCGATATGCACCTTTTTCTTTCCTTTTCTGATCTCGTACGCAACTCCTGTCTCTTCAAGGTCTTCAAGGTACGGCGATCTCATTGCTGCATCCACCTTCTTTTCATCTCTGGTAAACGTAGTATTAGCGTGCCTCGCTAGATCTTCGATCATTTTTCCATAGAATGAGTTCCCCTTCAACTTGGCTGTATCTCCTGCAATACGCTTGTCAGGGTCTTTATCCGCTTGTCGTCGTGCATCCGCAATCTCTTTCGGAAACCATGCAACTGGATTATCTCGAGTGTACTTGATGAACTGGTGAAAAGCAGTCACTTTCAGGCCATGGTCAAGGTACCACTTTAGCACCGGAGTGTACAGCAAGATCTTTTTATCTTTCATCAAGCCTAGAAGCTTACGCGTACCTGAAACACGCTTTCGCCCTGTTGCTTTTAGGTACTCTTGCATGTGCTCAGGGATTTGATCGTCGGGTATCTCTTTCAGGACAAACAGTGGAGGCATCTCACTGAATTTCTCATACAGCTCCTTTTGCACACCTTGTGTTAGTAGCTCGAGATTGTGTTTCGCTGTCGGTGTTTTGATCTTGATCAGCTTCTCCTTCCCACAAGGAAAGTCTTGCATCAACGTACTCGGGTACAGTATATTCGCATCATAGCCAAGAATGGTTTTGCACTTTTTACTGTTTGGACCATAGATGTGGGATCTGATACCTGTCACGTCTCTCTCGTGGTACCTACAGAACACGATGGTAGGCCCTCCCACCATACCCGTCTGCAAGAGCTCGTAGGCTTCATTCTTCGTGCACTCAGTGCAAGCCTTTTGCACCTTTTTACACACCTTGCAAGACCTTTGGTAGCAGTCTTTATTACACTTGTGTTTACACGGCTCCCTTGGGGCGTAGAGCTCTAACTTTGGGTTCAGTCGTAGAGACTTGTTCAAAACGTAGCGCATCGACACACCTGGAATGCTTACCGCATCTTTAAAAATGTCTATCTCGTCGTCGTAGTACTGCAACCTTGTCTTGTCCACGGCTTCGATGAAGGGTTCCACGTCGGCTAGATTGTACTCGCGCAACCAGTCCATCATGGTGACGCAGCCTCGCTTGTAAAACTCTGCACGGAATGTTTCGTACTCATCAAGAGAAAGGGTGTTTTTCCCAATAAGACTGCTTTAGAAGTGTTCGTACGCCACGGGTCCGACGTGGGTTAGCTCGTCATAGCTCGTCAGCCACTCGTATGGGAGCACGAGCTTTTTGAGTTTGCAATCCAGAGATTTGCACCACTCGTCGTAGCTCATGCCAGGAGCTATAAAATTTTTGATATCGATAAATTTGAACCTCGAGGTCGTGAGGAACATGTAGTCGTTGTCTTTCTTCGCCACTTTGATCTTTTTGCTATCGTCTTTGGTAATGTGATCGACAAAGTACCGCTTGATCATGTTCAGGTCATAATTGCCACTGTTGAAACCTATCACGACCACTTGGTTTACCCACTCGTTCCATGCCTTCTGAGTCTTGTCTGGAAGCATGTCAAAATCATCAGGTCTTGGATACATTCTCTCCACATCTTTCACGATGAGGGCGTGTCTTTTTTCGAGCTGCTCCACAAATTGTTCAACCAAGATCTTTGGATTATCGTGCACAAGGAACGTTGGATCTCCGTTCAGACTATCGTGAATGGCGACGCTGACTGGTACATGCTCTGAGATGTATGTTAGATCGGATGTTTGTTGCTGATTCAGAAGGAGCAAGAGGGCCTCGAAATCAAACACGATGTAGTGAGGATAGGGTCGAAATTCTTTCTTAAAGTACCTCTTGGCTTTGGTTGGGCTCTCGCACTCCCACACTGTCACAAGGTTGTAACTAAGTTTTCGGATGCCTTCCTCCTTAGACTTGGTGGTCTTATATCTGTTTATGTTTGCTGTTCCTTGGCAGGGGCATCCGTGCCACTTGCAACCGTGGTACTCATAGACCGTCCTGGTCTGAGGTTCATAGCCGTCTACCTTGTAGACCTAATTTTCTTTCTCCCCGTAGCGAATCACACGTTTTCCTCCATGCCCACACAGCGCGTGATGGATGTGCCTTTCCCTCGATATGTGCTCGATCCATTTACAAGCGTCATAGCTGAAGCCCTCACCGTAAAAGACCTTCTCTGACTTGCTAGGCATGCGGTTGACCTTCTCGCCTTTGCAGATGATAGTCGGCTTTTTTCCTTCACACTCTTCCTTTGTGTGCCTTGTGAGATGACAGACTTGCGTGAATCGCTGTTTGCAGACCATGCACTTCCAGTGTTGCGTTAAAACATCTATCTTTTTAATGTAAAAACAGTGCCAATCCAACATAACAAGTTTGATCGTGTCTAAATCTTTTTTGTATTGATTTTGACCATACACGAGTCTCCAGGGTGCCTTTTCAGAGTTGGTCAGGGGAATTGCCCTACTCAAACAGATTTTGTTGATGTCACGTGATTACTCATTTGAGGCATGATGAAATCTGTGATTACTCATTTGAGGCATGATGAAATCTGTGATTACTCATTTGAGGCATGATAAAATCTGTGATTACTCATTTCAGGCATGATGAAATCTGTGACGTCACAGCTGTTTTAAGGCGTCTAAAAGCAGCGTTTTTTGATAGGGGTTTGACCGTCGAAAACCTAAAATCGGATTAAATTCATGCCCTACTCTAGCTAACTATCGTCACTGCATTAAATCGCAATCCTCAGTCTGTCGCTACAGTTGTATATCCAGGCTGGTAACATAACCTGCATGCTGTTTAGCTGCTTTATGCTGAAAAGGGTATTTTTAAGGGTATCTTGCAACAGAATTTAAAAATGATCATTTCGTGGCTTTTGAGATAGGAAGAGATATTTCATGAAATTCTTTCGCATGTTCAAAATATTAACAAATGGGAAAGCGTGTTACACAACCGAGACACGCATTTTATTTATCTGACGCACTTTATCTGACGTATTTCAATCATGAGAATTCGTCCACGTATCTTTGTCGAAATTGGTGTGCATTCATAAATCGTTTATCGGCGTCTCCGAAGCCGGCTAAAATCAGGAACTCTAGAACTATGATAATAGTGAAAAAGGTTTTTGGCTCCATTTCATGAAACCGATGGATGCCACATACAACAACCTCGTCCCCAGGGCATCTTGTATCTTTTCTGACCCCGTGACGGCGATACGAACATGGCCCTGCAGGAGGCTGGTCCAATATGAAACCTAAATTGGCGCGGATATGTCAAATAATTAATGCGTCATACAAAACATTTTGGCGAGGCGGCGAGTCTGTGACCAACAGGAGGAAGCTGTTCGTATTAAAATGGCGGAGGAGGTGTATCAGCAGTATCAAGTTTTTTTAAAAGTGAAAAATTTAATAAAAAGCATTACTAAGCAATGAGAGTATAAAATAAGACATCATAAAGTAATACTGCTTACATGACAATATTTCAACAGCTAGGAATGTTTAATAAAGCTAGAAAAGTAGCTAGCTAGCACACTATACCTAGCAAACTATCAAGATAAGAACAAAAGAAAGAAACTCAACTTGTTTCCAAGTGGCCAGGTTTAATTTGCAGCTTTTTGCAAAGAATGACGTTCCATAAAATTGTAGCCCATGTCCTTTACAGACAAAATAATTTTGCACAAAATATCGAAAATGTTTTTTTTACAAAATATATATACATTACGTTTTAAATTATATCAGGTTGTTATTAGTGGGCATGTTTTATTACCTTATATGCTTTGGTTACCATAAATAGTATAAAAAGCCAGTAGGTTAACCGTAGTAGCCATTTTGTCATTTACTGCACATTTACCCGGCCTAATTCATGAAAATTTAAAGTGCAATAACTTCGGTAAAAAAATAAAGTTATTGACTTGAAACTTGTTAAGGAGTAGTTTTAAACCAATCTGATATAATATAATTTTACACGAGGCATAAAAAATTTACAAAGCCATTTTGAGGAAGAGAAAAAGGTAGGAAGATTTTCTTAAACTGATTCTTGCTGGGCCTTTTATAACACGCTATGAAGAAATTTCAGAAAATCGAGTGCTCAATCAGGCATATGGTTAAATCCAGAATGTACTGAAGATGGTGGTAGATATTTAACAGCTCACCACTGTGGTTTATTATCTCAAGAGTTTTAATACAAATTACAAAGCAGTGAACTTAAAAAATAACAAAAAAAGTCTAAACCGAGTATATAGTTTATATAGAGCGTCCCGTAACTTCAGTAAAAATTAAAATATTGACTTGAGATTTGGTATGATATGGTTTTAGATTGGTTTGATGAAATTGAGCCAAAAAATCGTTCTATTATCATCACACTTTCTGAGTTTCAGAATTTAGCCCTTTTCAGAGACTCCGATAAGCCGTTTTGACAGCATAACAATTTTGACCAAGATACAGATTCAGAAAACTTTAAAAGCTATTCTAACCTCAGAAATAGGTCAGATAAGATTCAACCTAAAATTATGCCAGTAAACAAAAAATTTAGTTGCAAGGAATATCTCTTTGCTGATATCTTTTTGTGATAGGATGCTCTTATAAGAATACTGAATTAATCTTCACGGTTAGCTAGTTTGGAATTTTGAATATTTTCCAAGCAGAATGATAACAATAAATAGATATATATATATATCAATAAAAAATCGATTTTTGAACAGCAGCAGAAATTTGATGAGCTCTAAAAAGCGCGAATTTATGAAAATAATTTTGGTCCAAAATCCCCAAAATAATTTCCTCAAAAAATTATTCCCGAAACATTTTTTTCTTAAGGTAGCAATACTTTGCTGTTGGTAAAGTCGTATACCAATTCTTTCTAAACTATTAAGGCAGTGGATTAAATCGAGAAAACAGATCACACGTAGACTTGTCGATTTCAATTTTTAAACCAGCATAATGCTCTTGATAAAATTTTTGGATTATTTATGTTTTAAACAGAAAAAAACTTGTTTTTGTATATCTGTGTGTGCAAATTAAATGTGAACTTGTTGAGTAAAGAATAAAAAAGCTGCAAGGCGTTTTAAAAACATGTCATTAAGAAAAGAAAAAGCAGAATTTATCAGTAATGGGTGGCTTTTTGAAAATGTTAAGGCCACAAATGTAAAAGAAAAAAAATACTTCTGAAGTAAATACTTTTCTGAAGCTTTTTTTACCCAATATAACTGCAAGCAGTGAGTCCATCATATAAGAATTCAGTTTCAGTTAAACATTGTTTAAATACAGCAAAATCTTTGTCATCATATAAAAGCAGTAATGCAGACACAGATATGAACTCACCATAAATAAGAATTCTAAAGTTCAGCCAAAATGAATAAAAAATGTAAATGTTAATCTGAATTTTAGTCAGGCACGTAGAATGATACGAACATTTGAAAATTATGTAGCCATATTTGCACCTTAGACAACCAACGAAGTGCTATGTTCAGATGGGCAAATCATTGCGGAGAGAAGCGGAGTGCGCGCCAGCGCACGGAGCGTAGCGGAGCCCATTTCCTCATTAAATAAGCCAAATATAAGGGACGGAGGAGAGTGTATAGGATTTCCGCACGTATACATCAAAATTTAAATTTTCGTAGGACGTTTTTCGACTGGGTTGCCCAGTAGCTTACTGTGGTCATTTTTCCCGTAAATTTATGATTCAGCGAGACAACATCAAAGGCACGGTGATGGAGTGCTTTTGTTACTTTTAAAGATGGCCTAACGGGGATTTCCAGTTCAGATTAAGGTACCTTTAGCCACGTGATATTTAGTCACTTTAACTAATATCACGTGACTTTTTCTCGGATAACATAGCGCCTCAAACTCAAACTTCCGTTAATCTAAGCTAGCTATATCGCAGCCGAAGGAGGAAGGAAGATGCTTTATCCAAAATGCCATTCCGTGGTTTAAAATTTTAAAATTAACTACTCTTTAAAATACTTCGGCATTAAATATGGCTTCCTTTAGACGCACTTATTACCCAGATCCCCGATTTACCCAGATTTTATTGGTAATTGAGCAGCAGTGTCATTAAACTGCTCCTGCTCCGTTGGTACATCATAAATGAAAGATGGATCGTATTCAGGGAACTCTTCAACCACAGACGTCGCAAGATTTTCTTCTTTTTTAGAGACAATGTTGATTATGGATGAAAACTTTTTTTTTCATCAGCCAAACCGACTCTTCCCGAAAACGCCGATTTTTTTTGTTTTGGGAGAGGTTGGAATTTTTTACTTAAATATGTTGATCCTATAAGTTTTGGTCTTTCCACAACCAAATTGTCGTCCTTGGGAGCATGAAATGATAGATCATTTAAAGCCTGAGTCAAGGTTTCATAAAGGTGGTCTAGTGCATCATTATCATACACTATGAATGACAAGCTCTTGATTTGGTTTAAATTTCTCTGCAACACGAGGCCTTAAACCTATTTGGGAAACATATGTTAGGAATAGAATTAATTAAAACGGACTCGGTTTCGACATCATTAATGTCAATAAAATCGTACTTCATGATCCAAGATGAAAAAAGGAGATAAAGTGTATCGCGACGATAAAGATTTCCAGGATACATCTGCGACATTGCCACTAATGACGGATAGGATGTGCTACAGGGCAACAAGGTTTTACGCCAATCCAAGCAAGTACATGACGGATAGTTGTTTTCGTCACCCAAACAAACCGTGCAGCTATCAGCCAGGACAGACTTCGTACCAAAAAGTATCCGGAAAAAAATTTTCGATTTTGATTTATTTCTAGCTTTTATTTTTTCTTTATAATATCCAAGAATAATAAAAAAAAAACTTTGACAACTTACCATCTAGATTTTAATTATTCGTTTTATTTATTTCGATTATTGAACGATGATTACAGTTCGAAAGGTTTTTTTTTAGTTGAAAATTTCAACGGTATACAAAATCTCAAAAACACGTGCGTGTGCGTCCAGGTTTTTTCCGCAAACTTCTGCTAAATGCGCACCCAATGCATTTCGGTATTACGCAACAATACGTCATATTTAAATGACGTAATTCTAATAATAATTTAAATTTAAAACCACGGAATCGCATTTTGGATAAAGCATCTTCCAAGGAGGAAGGGCTTGTTCAAGAAAATGAAGAAAGGGTATGTTTAGCTCGCTTGTATATCACTATTTTTTACATGTAATGAACCCATTCTTATTCTCACTCACACCAAAAGCTAGCTAGCTTAAAACTGCAGATTTAGATAGAATAATAATAGAACTTAGATAGCATTTAGCTACCTAGCTACTGTAAGAGTTAGCTAGCATAAAAACAAACAAATAATGCAATATAGCTAGCATAAAACTAGCTACAAAGCTTGCAGAAAATTAACTACTTAGCTGGGATAGAACTACCCTTGTAGCTAGCAATAAATTGCTATTTTTGCTGGCATAAAATCAGCAACATAGCTAGCATAGAAAAATTGTTTGAGACTGATTTTCTACCTATCCCTCTATCTAGCTAGCTATTATACATAGCTATATACTGCACAGTGAGTGAGATAATTCTACTCTGTAGGAATGTCCCATCATACAGCTTGTTCTAGCTACAATCGTCCACAAAATGGCAAAACATAGCCAGCTAGATATTTTGCAGATAGTAAATGTTTATATATATACAGGTATGTCACGTGTAATTGTTTATGTTGCTTAGCCACAAATGGGCAGTTCTTAACATTAAGGGGGAATAGAGAGCTATATTTTCGTGGACGGTTGTAGCTAGCTATATATATTGTACACACGTCAGGAAATAAACTTTTTTAACCCTGCCGCTGAGCATACATCAGTGCGGCTTAAGTTGCAAAAGCGAAAATTATTTCAATATATATATATATATATCGGGATATTTTTACAACATCAACATTTGTTATTACTGAGGCTTTTTAAATTCTGAATAGCGGTTCTCGTTCAATCGTCGACATGTATTGAATATCTGCAAATGTATTCATTATTTCTTTTTCACGATATGTATATGTTTTTTTCAGTTTTGGATAAGAGCTTTTTATCCTACCGTCATGAAAACTTGTTTGCAAAATAAACATATACTGCTGTTTGATTTTTAGCTGGACATGATAACAACAGGCTGTTTCCGCTGTGTTTTTTTAAACCGAAGTTGCAAGAAAGTTTTTTGGGAAAATGTGTTACGCCTATCAGATGTCACAATTAATTTTTGATCTTTCACAGAAACTTTTCCCATAAAATATTGCAGTTTTTTTTTGCTTTAAGAGGGTAAAAACAGGTTATAAACTGTATTTTTATTTTTAAATGTTACAAAATTTTCCACAAAGTAAAATTGTTTTAGGTGCGTAGGATTACAACAGCTTGTTAACTGTCTGTTTGTTTGAACCGAAGTTAGGATATATAAGATGCACATGTAAAGTTTTTCATATATATATATATTCATGCCCTGTTGGTCTAATGGCTATGACACTCATGCAAATGAGAGATCCAGGTTCAAATCCTGGACAGGGCTAGGAAAAATATAATTATCTTGCATCTACAACAAGCAGGTATTCATAAGTATATGATATTAGCTATATTGAGTATAATAGGTAATCTTTTGAGTTGTACTTAATGCCTTTGCCTTGGCAACCTCTCCGCAACACTTTCTATACTAGTTTACTACTTTCCAAGTTTCCCCTAGCTACAAGTTTTGCAACCCAGTGCTTGCTATTCAACCAATTCAGTGAAATACACATAACTAAATTGCTTGAATTTCTTCAAGTAAACAACAGCCTAAATAACATTATTGTATATTTATACATTTACACAAAACAATCAAGGGCAATATGCGAGAAGTTTGTGTGTAGCAATGAGAGGAATCAAAACAAACTAGCCACACGTATCTGCGACGTAAAACGCCGATCTCGCTTACCTCTGCAAGGTTATATATAAAACTTTGGTACATTGAGACAAATCTCATTAAATATTACACAAAGAAATACTGTGTATTGGAGGGTCACGTGACGAAACCTCCTCCAGGGCCATGTTCGTATCGCCGTCCGGGGGTCAGAAAAGATACAAGATGCCCTGGGGACGAGGTTGCACATACAAAACAATATAATTTGCCTTGCCTCTGTTATTTCTGGTCGTGAAAACGAATGTATCATATCAAGTAAGATTTGTACTAATCTAGTATTCTTCCACAGTGAATAGTTAAACATTGCATGTTGTAATTTGCGTCTTTTTTAAAGTTGTTGCTGTAAACGTTACTGAAAAAGAAAGCACAGAAATGATAAAAAATGCTTAAAAAAAGGTATTTTGTTATTTTTTACACTTTTTTCTTCTCAATTCAATTAATTTGATTTTGATATCTGCTTTGTTTTAAAAGAATAGAATCCTTCTGTGAATCCTAAATATGCTATGGTTGATCATGACAACGCGAAATCTCAAGTTTCCAAGACGTCTTCTCCGACATACAGACATTCCTATTTTCATAGGGAGCAAGCTTGGAGTAGGAAGGAGAATTAGTCCGTTTATTCTGTATGTGTAAAGTTAGTATGATTCAATCACGTTCCAGGTGCATGTAGTCTCTTTTTTATCCATATTGTGGAAAAAAAAAAAACAGGCTGCCTATGATTATTATAGCAAAAGGAATGCGAAATTTTGAAGACGTCTTTCCACTATTTCGTGAACATCCTTACGTCACATTAGGCCAAGGATTATTTACACCACAAGTAGATGAAAGTAATGATTTTGTCAACACTAGTTATATGTCTGTAGAAAATGACAAAGATGTGATAGAAACAGGAAGTTCGCAAGATGTGGATAAAGAAATTCCGATGCTGAAGGAGTTGCCAAGAAGATTTTCAAATTTTAAATCTAAACAAGGAACCGCGGTCGGTTTGAAATCACACAAACATTTTATCGTACGCGTTCCGGCCAATAATAGAAGCATGTGTCGCTAAGATACCAATCTGGATATTAATGGAAAAAATAATTAGCTGTATCCAGTTGTATCGGTTGTGTGTGCATGTAAATTCTGTATTAGGGACGGATTAACAAAATTAGGCATATCGGAAAAGTGGGACTCGAGACCCGGGAACCCTGGCTGGGACTCTGACTCAGGACATGGTATTTTGGAGCTTGGGCTCGGGATTCGAGACTTGAGACTCAATATTTACAAATGTTTAAAAGTCAGACCAAAAGAAATACCGAAAGTCCACAACGTTTTTCTCTAATAAAAAAAGCCCTATTTAAGCTCTGATAAAACTATCTACAATATAAGCTCTGATAAAAAATATAGATCAAAAAACAAAATTTAAAAAATCGTCAAAGGAGGATAGGAAACATTATGCTCAAAATTAAAGTTGTTAGGGGTTAAGTATAATACACACTGTAATGCGAAGAATAAAAACTCGATGAAGTGAAAGATAACAAAAAGAGATCAGGTGGAAGTCTGTTAATAATTCGGACACTTTCAAAAAAATAACAATAGATATATACATGTAGAAAATATACATGTTTTTTATAAGAACACTCAACTTGAAGGACGCCCTCAAATGTTCTTTCCTTTTACAATTTGAAGCATCAAAATTATTCTTTTATTCTTCATAATTTTCCTCTTATTTTATCATTTATGAAGTTTAAAGGAGAATTTTAGTACTTCTCGATATTGACAAAGCCTTAAATATTCTCAACATGTTCTAAAGGTTTGGAAGCCATATAACGTGTATATCCACATATGCTGAAATAAAATCTGTTATAATTTAATATAAGATAAGCACTTGGAATAGCAAAAACAAAGAGATATGGGAACAACTTACAAAATAGACCTGTCTCAAATTGTAAATATATGCACGGCAATGTAAACTCGTTTACAAATAACCTGTTATAAAAAAATAAAAAAATAACAAGAAGCCCTGTGGGGCTCTAAGAATTTCCGCGCGCTACCAAAATATTTGATGAAAACCTGCTAATTCGTTGTGTTATTGTGCCAAACATTCGAAGGGGTTTGGTGCATGAACCTCTGAAGATAAAGCACACCAGTGACATTATATCTTACAACAAACGCAAACAAAACGAAACGTGTCATAATAAACTCACATTTTAAAAGAAATTGCTAACAAAAAATACAGCCTATCATTCATGGTTGAAAGTCTTGCGATTGAAACGTTTATGGTCTTAAACGGCATTAGTTGACAAAAAATCAAAATTTTGATGTGACCATCATTTTCAGCATACTTTTTTTATTAACTGTGTCAATTTTTGTCGAAAATAAAGCAGTTTTAATTTTTGGATAAATTTTGACCTGAAATGACATTTAGGTAACAAAAAATCAAACTTTTGTACCATCATCATTTTCAGCATACTTTATTTGTTTACTGTGCCAAATTTTGTTAAAAATAAAGTAGTTTTAATTTTTGGACCAATTTTGGTCTGAAATGACATTTAGGTAAGAAGAAATCAAAATTTTGATGTCACCATCATGTTCAGCATACTTTATTTGTTAACTGTTCCAAATTTTGTTGAAAATAAAGTAGTTCTAATTTTTGGACCAATTTTGGCCTAAAATGACATGTAGGTGACAAAAATCAAAATTATTATGTCACCATTATGTTCAGCATACTTTTTTTGTTAACTGTGCCAAATTTTGTCGAAAACAAAATACCAATTTTGGCCTGAAGCGTCAATACTAGACTTCCCAGTAGTTAAGGAGCTTGGGTACGAAGTTTACATCTGTGACGGAACAACGTGAAATCCCAGGGTCGATTTTTTCTCAAAAAATGCTCCGAAAGAAAAAAACGACGGTTTTAAAGAATTTCCTACGCCTTCGGGCGCGGAAATTCAAAAATAGTCGATAAGGCCCGTGGAAAAATCCACTTAGGCAAAACGACAATGGAAAATAGGCTGATTTAGATTTTTTGCTGACGTCAACAGTGCAGATACAAAAGAAAATTAGCAAAATTTAGTTTATTTGTTGCCTGTAATGTGTAGAGGCTGAAACGCTGATCAAAATAATGCATAGGATCATATTTTCGATGAACGCCTAAGGAGATATAAGAGTTTAAAAAATTTTGCTGACGTCAGCAAAGACAAACAAATATGCGAAAAAAAATCATTTTTTTTAAAATTGTATCAAAAATATACAACCAAAGAAGTTGTCGAATTCAAAAAATCCTATTCAACTATTGTGTAAAAAAGTATTGTGTATCTCCTAATAACTTTTGAAAACAAATTTCGCCTTTGACAAATTTGATCGTGATTACTCGCTCAAAAGGCTATTTCGCTGAATGTGTGGCAAATATTTCCTAACTTTTTCTCTTAGCAATGGAACACTTAAATTTCCACATAATATTCTACATCTTCATTATCGTCATTGTTATTTAAAGTTATACAAAAAACATATCAATCATATTTTTATATTATTATCAATTTTTTTGATTGAGTTGTTAGAAAACTTTTTATTTGACATTTGCGTTGCATCTCCATAAAACTTAACATTTGCATTGTTTCGAATCCTAGAATGATCAATTAAATAAATACAATAATCAACAAAAACAGATAAATCAATGTTCAAGAAGCTATGGAGCGGTAGTTGACATGACATCACGTGTGGGTGATACATAGTTAATCGAAAGATTTTGTGAGTATATATCATTAGTACTTTCCTTTTCAAAGGGGAAGTGAACTCAAAATTATTTTTTGATATTTGATTCATGATAATTATTTTTTGTTTTTTCAAACTGATAATATAGTATAAAATAGGTATATGTACCTTATTGTGAGGTGGAGCCTGTATAATTTTAAAGTAGGACTAACGGCTTCCTTCTCTTAGATTTTAACTACTGGCTTACGTTGAAGCTATCGCCATATCTACAAGTGCTATGATACTGGATATGCACGTAGTTAGTTTTTCCATTTTAATATGACTGGATTGACAATCAAATTAACGAATAGGCGTCAAGACGAATTACAGAGAGTTGAAATGAGGTTGGAGGTAGCCTGATCCACTGACTGACTGAGAATATTCACCCATGATATCGCAATAACCTGTTTCCTTGTCTGTTCCCAACCTTATAATGACGCCTTATTTGACGAATGCTAAGAAGCTAGAAAAAAGGTTGGCAGATGTTTTTTACCTCACTTTGTTGCAATTTTATGTTTTTGTCAATTGATTCTTCAGACACAAAAGTGTAATTAATAAAAAACTTTTCATTTAAGGTGTAACTGCCTAAAAATTGTTGGCAAGTGAACTATGTGCTTTTGTGTAATTTTCGAGTGAGTTGCATTTTCTAGTGTCCGGCGTATTGCAGTTATCCATCAGTAAGAATTTAAAACCAGGTATTACATTTAGTTTATTAATCTTTTTTTAAAAAGGAGACCCCAAGAGTAAAAACCACATTCAAACACACTGTTTGTATCTGCCTTAATGTTTGATGGATGTGTTCTCACTTTTGAGTGTCGCGTTAGTCTTACTTTACTGCTCATCAAAAAAGAAGAGTTTCACTTCTGCGGTGTAAACAATTTTTGTGTATAAGTAAAAAGCTAAAAAATACATTTTGGGATATATATTCCAACTGTATTTAAGCAATTATTATCCTATGAGACAAAAATTCCTTCCTGCGTATAAAAAGTATAAACAAAAATATAGAACATACGATAGATACGGTAAGTGCAACATACTCCATTACCGTATATAACGCAACAGCGGTTAGTAGTGCCAGCAAAGCGCCTGCGCGTGATAAGGTTATCCGTGTTCCATTGACAGCTGAGCATTTCTCTGAAGAAGCCATTTGCGTAAGGACACTTGCTGAAATGATATTTTGCAGAATAACAACAACTGCAATTATAAGTGCATATAAAATCCAAGCCATAACAAACGTGGTGCTCTGAAAATGTCCAAACTTAAGCAAAACAGATAGATATTCCAACGCAATTATGGATAAAAGGGAAACATTGATAAGGATAAAGGACATTAATAGTGTTACTTCGCGCCAACACAAAATAACCAGCAACACCAACCCAATAGCTGCGGCAAGAACATAGACTAAACTCATTTCTCTGATGGTGTAATGGTCAGCCTCGACAAATAAAAGCGGAAACCAGATATAAGATTTCATTAAACAAAACATTTCAAACGATGACAACAACATTATTACAACGACATCTATGTATCCTTTCTGAAATAATTCATAACGAGTCTTGCATTGCGCACTAATTTCTCGTGTGTGCATAGCGACATAGCATGGTTTTGTGTCTTTATTTTTCAAACTTTGTCTTGTGTCAGGCAAATCATGCAGAAATGTCAGTACAATCACTGCCATGCACCCAAAAAGAAAAGATATAAAAAGAGAAGGAACATTCACATATGTCAAATGCCAGTCACCAACGCACCAGTCAATATTTCGAAATGCGAAGTTAATTAGTGGACCCAGCAATGAACCGATTTCAAAAGAACCTGCCAATAACATAATATTTGATTTAACTTGGACTTCATCACTTTGACTTATCTCACCAAACGCAATTGGAACTAAACCCCCTGCTGACCCAGCAATAAATCGTCCAATTACCAAAATTGCTGGAGCGAAATTGAAAGTGAACAAAACATTTCCAACTATTGCGCAAATGTTTATTAATGTGTATGTATAACGTAGTTTAACATTTTTCCGTAGATATCGGTAGTAAATAAACGTTGTCAGAATTGTCATAAGTAAATAGCATGACGAAATTATTGTGTAAAGTACTTTTTCAAGGACTTTATTACTTACAACCGATTTGACATAAAACCATGTTGTAAGAAATGTTACGCTATACTCAATCCCACATAAGAACTCTTGAATTATAAACACAATGAGTCTCGATTGTCGAATATTTCTCCAAACTTCATCGTACGTTTTGCTAGCATGCGACATGCTTCTACTGTAGTTTTTTAAAAGCAGTTTTACTTAAAAATCTTTCACACGCTTAATTAATTTTTATAATTAGCAACAAATCGTTTCTGTGATAGAGGTAATCGTGTTGTTGCATGGCAACGTTCTAACAAGATCTGTCGGATGAGAAAATAATTAATGTTCTCTATCAAGTTTGAGTGATTCTCCGCAGGTTTCTTCTATATCCAGGCTTCACAAAAAGTTTTATATGTCTATTTTTCATAAACATTTTAGAAATGCTAATACTTTCTAAAATTGTAATATTTGATTTTGTAAGTGACGTTTGCAGCAGTTCTTTACTAGGCGGAATATTTTAGCAGAAATGTTATTATTCTGATTAATAGGCCGAATTGTATTTTAGCAGAAATGTTATTATTTTTATTGTTAGGCGGCAATTTTCGCTAACCTGACGTAGGAATGATTTACAGGTGCAGAACAACAGGTGGACGGAGAGGAAAGCTAAACTTTCTAAATCGAAAAAGTATCCAAAAATTACTGATTGTGATGGCAAATCAATAAATAAAGTTAACTTTTCTTCAGAGAAACTCTGGAAACATCGATTAAACACAAACAAAGGATGTTTCTCAATAAAGTTGTTGCAAAAAAAACCATTGTCTCAAAGTTTGTGAAGTGATTAAATGTACCTTTCTTGTAAAGAAAGCTCGTTCCCCTGGCCTCTTTTCGCTTTTGAAAATACAGACCCTTTCCATATTTTCAAAAGCAAAAGGAAGACCTGAAGACAAGGTTTTATGTGAAGCCGTTCTTTTACGTGTTTCTTTTTCAATATATTGTAACGTTTTTTTAAGTTTATAGATTATTTTCTGTACTGTGCAGTTATACACACTAAGAATCGTAGTGAAAATAGAAACGACATAACTATTTCGTTTATTTAGTGCATTTTTTTATTATTATTAATGTTTTGGATAAAAATATATAATTTTAACAGTGCGGCAAACCCACAAAAACGAAAAAACGGCAAAAACAGGAAAAATATCGCCAAATTCATAAGGGCTATATATGAATACTTTCAGGAAAACATAGACGCTTTGAAGCGTGAATGTTTGTAGGAAGAGGCGCAAACTGTTCTAACTAATTGCGTAAGTACGAACCTCAAATGGAGTAAATCAATATTATGTCAAGAAATTCACTAAATATTAATATAAGGCTTTTTGAAAATAAAAGTTTGTTACTAACGAAAGCAGTAAAGGAAGGGCATTTGGGAATTTTTACTGTATTTAGGCCGGTCTTTGTGGGAGTTCTAAAAAGCCCGGAGAGAAGCAGACCAGCTGTTAGTACACTACACTTTCCAAATCAGGAGGTTTTTGTCGCCAAAAAGAGTAGTTTTTCAAAAATGGATTGGGGTTTCTAAAATACGTAGCAAAAATAAAAATTTGAGCAGGATTTTAGTTGAACAAATTTTATTTTACCCGGAATGTTTACTTTTAAACCACTTTTTTGTTTACCAACAGAAAAGCGCTAGAAAATCATCATTTTCCAATCGACTTAACCAGGCTTAGTCAGTGAAAGTAAAAATTAGCATGACAATGGGTTTTGTAACCTAGGTTCGAAAGTCGTATCGCACCCGATAAAACATTTAAAATCACAAAAATGGTGCGTAAGTATCATATAAAAGTTTGAAACAATGCGTAGCCTAAATTTTAAAGATGTGTGTATTGTGAATAAAGCTAGTGTAGGGATGGAATATAAATATACTTTTTAAAAAACACGGTCAAACTCTCATAAAAAAATATCATACAGAATTTTGCTTGTGACGTCACAACTTTTCGTCACGCCTCATTGCACAAAAATCTATTGATATGCATGAAAAAATCCCCATCATGCTTAGTCATGCATATCAAGGTTAAGTCCCTATCATACAAAATTGAGTAGAAAAGGGGAATTCCCTATAAATCAACGCATGCGCAGTAAAGAGGTGAATAACTCTGTAATTTTCAGACTTTGTTGAAATATGTATATAACTAGTCGTTAGCCCGTGGACAATCCACGGGTTCGCCCGTCGCAGCTAAGCTACCATTTTGCGTGACAGACAGACGGACGGACGGACAGACGTATACGGGCATTATAATATAGATAAAGATGAGTTGGTTTCACAGTATTCCGGACCATGCCAAGACGCAAGACATGTGCAACAAAGCCGTTGTGCAACAAAGCCCCATCTACTCAAATATGTCCCGGATAGGTTCAAGACGCAGGACATGTGCAATAGGGTCGTTGAAAAGTATCCCTACCTATTCAAGTATGTCCCAAAAAGGTCGTCGAGGCGAGGCATGTGTAATGAGGCTGTTGAAAAAAATCCCCATGCGCTCAGGCGCGTGCCGGATCAATTCAAAACGCAGGGCATGTGCAACAAGGCCGCTGAAAATTACGGGCTGGTGCTCAAATATGTCCCCGACAAGTTCAAGACGCAAGGCATGTGTAACAAGGCTGTTGAAAAGAATCCCGGCGCGCTCGAGTATGTACCAGATTGGTTCAAGACACAAGACATGTGCAACAGGGCCTCATCGTAGAAGGCCTGCCCCAGACTAGAGGCGACTTGACGCAAATGGAATTTTTAGGGATGGTTTGAAACGTTATCTTACAACATGGTTGTAAGATACTATTACTAATAAAATGTGCATTAACTGTCAATCAAAATTCAATAGCTTTGGAACGGTACTAGCCATGACATTTATAGCCGGTATTGGTATCTCCCTGCCGCTAATGGCGTTGGCCATGGTACAAGAATCAGAGAGGGAGAAGTATAATAAGCAGAGGATTCAAGACCTATGGGATCGCCTTAATGCCTTAGAATCATAATATAAATGGAGCAGTGTGAAAACTGTGAAAGGGTACTTGACGAGTATGATAGATGTACCTGCGGGCGTAGTTTTGTGGTAAAGGGTAAAATGTAGTGCTGGTACTGCTAGCATGAATATATCACGTATAATGGGGGTGGCTGCGCGTGTACAATGACATGCAATTCTCTGCAGTCGTTCGAAATATACAATAAACAAGATGCTACAATTTGAAAATGAGCTTGTCAAACCCAAGCTATTCTACTCATTTGCTGCTACCTTTACTGATATAAACGATATCAACGCGGACTACCTGACAGTGTCGGATCCCATTCCTGCTAATGGGGGTAAGGATCAACGGTTTATAGTAGGATACCATACACGGTACCTTGTGGTAGCCCTCAGGGTAAAAACACCAAAAATCTGGTCCCCACATGGGGTATCCGGTATAACGCCAATACAGTACCGGCAATGAGTCTCGATTTCGAGGAGTACCCCGATTGGATTGCAAAGTATCGACAAATATGGAACAAAACCGAGGAGTTAATCTCTGAGCAATTGACGACAGAGCCTGTGAAAAAGGATCGATATGTGAACGCCAAGCTTAAGTATTACAAAGATGCAATCATAACTAAATTCCATGGTATGCCGGTACCCTATTATGAACCGTGCCAAGCCAGTGCCATCCTGGCTATTTAAAAACCACTACCCTCAGGTACACATCACAGAATGCCGGTATAAGGACTTTAAGAAGGAATGGTTGCTGAGTGAGGATTAAAAAAACATATATTTTATAGGTCTACAAGGCCTATAAAATGTATATATAAATTAGGGTTTATACTCAGGCGGAAACTCTAAGTAGCGCTTGCATACTGCACAGACTGAAGATTTTTTTATAACATCATTTTTTCCCTCTTCCCTGCCCTTGGCAAATAACTGGGCTTTCTCCTGTTCGTCGATGGCATTCACGATTCTGGAGAACTGCTGCCGCATCTGTTCTTTCAATAGCATATATTTTTCCTTTTCATGGCTAATCAGGCTGTACTCGTAGTCACTAATCACATCGTTTTCCATTGCCTTGCTGATCAGGTCGACGATAGAGTTTAATTTACTTTCCGCGAGGAGCCTGATACCTTCAAGCTTCTTGCTCTTAACCCCGAGCCTTTTTGAAGCGTTTCTAAGACCTGCTTGACCTATCCCGGCTGCAATAGTCAGCCCTCCCATTGCAATGGCCAAGGGGACTCCTAGGACGGAGGCTATAGCTCCAATGCCAAGCCCCAACGCTTATTATCACGCTTATACCAAGCAGTCCGTGTTCGCAAAAGCGTACCCACGTATTATGCATTTTAAACTTCTTGGCAAGCCTGTTCCGCTCCTTAATTTCATTTTGTAAATATACCTCAATTTCCTAAATATTTTTAAGCCCAAAGACCTGGCTCTCATCCTGCATATCAGAGCCTTGCGCAGGTGCACTCGGTAAATTTGGGTACAGTTTAGCTATATCGCTCATCCTTATTCTATGAGGATGCACATAGTTAGACCAGTGAACGTAACGTTCTTCTCATGTTGATAGACGTCCGTTAGCATGAACTCTAAACGATCCGTAGAGCCCTTCAGTGGAAGGTAAACAGTGGTATCAAAACTCCAGGTTAACATATCCCCCCAAGCGTTTAGCTCTTTGGTGGGAGGCAGGGCTAGAATTTTAGACTTTTTGCCATCAAGCATGCAGTCGTCTTTATCCAACTGCGGACAAACGAGTCTTAATCTATGGTAAACATCAGTCCTATAGTATGCATCGTGGTCACCGCTCGTGTAGTACTTTTTTGCAGGGTCGTAGGGTAGGCCCAAAAGCTCTTGCAATGGTCTGTTAATCACCACCGTATAGCAATCGCTGACACGGAGCCTGCAGAGTCCATTTTTCAGGACAAACAGTTTAATCTTGTCCTCCACCTGGCTATTGACAATAGTCGCGATATCCTCGATCTTGTACAAGCTGTTCATAATATCAATCCTCGTTACTCTCTGATCAGGCCCGACTTTCCGGATCGTAAAGTCGTTATTGCTATACAGGTTAAGCCATGCAGGTCTAATACTGATGGATTTCAGAGCTATCCTCGTATCCTGTCCCAAATAGTCCTCGAAAACCGTAGGTTTTTCAATTGCAGTGATGTAGAGTTGTTTCATCCTTTGTTTAAGAAAGGTTGAACATATACTCATACAACGCCAAGGCAAAGTACAAAAGCAACGAGGGAGAATTTCCACTTGGTGTAAACAACTTGGAACATCAGGACCTCTACGTGTCTACAGAATCACATTTCTCTGTAGTATTCCCTGAGTTTACCAAGTATGCCATCAAAGTTCCAACAACCTACCTTGATGACCCCGTTCAACTGGGGTGGGCAGGACAGGCGCTGGACTATTGGAATATCCAGGGAAAACTTCGCTACCCATTGCGCAACTACCGCGTTAGGCATCTGTGCCAAGCACATGACGGCTCCGTACCCCTTATCAACTCCATTTTTAAGTTTCACGTGTACAACCACATGCGTCGTATTCTTGCCAGAATGAAAGTACCCATGCCGTATGACGATGGTTTTGTACAGTACGAAAACCCCTACTCCTCCTCTGGATATGCCCAAGTATGTCGCGCGAGAATGGCGCAGACCCTGATGCCTTCTACAAATTCAATGCCGTTATGTCGTCACTCACCAACGGGGAATGGCGGCCTATGGTTGATGGCAATTGGGCCAAATTCATCATGCCAACAATTCAGGGTTTGACATCCAAAGGGCTGACCAAGCTAAGCGAGAGTATCAGGGTTTACGTGGTCTTATTGCTAGGATCGCAAGCAGGGGCCAAAGCATCTTAGTCGGGTCCGGTGCGGACAACTACACGGCCAGGCAAATCCTATTGCAAAAATTTGAAGCCATGGTACAACGTCAGGAGAATGTAAGCCACTACATCACCGAATTTCAGAAGGTGTTGCAATATGCACGAACTCCGGTGAATTTTGCGGTTATGCATGGCGTCTACATGTTGCCCTCAGACATGAATCTGAGGATAGGCAAAATTGAAGGGTGTAACAACAACATTTTGATCGCGCCCGCCAATGCAATCATTGGTATCCGGCTTGATTTAAATAACAGACCTATTCACACGGAGAGGGCTATCAAACCACCCCAAAGCATACTATCAGACATGTGGCAGCTATCAAACCACCCATACATACCATCAGACATGTGGCGGCTGCCATATCACCTCAAAAGCATACTACGCTCCCTAGGCATGTCCTTCAAGTTGAGTGTTCTTATAAAAAACATGTATATTTTCTACATGTATATATCTATTGTTATTTTTTTGAAAGTGTCCGAATTATTAACAGACTTCCACCTGATCTCTTTTTGTTATCTTTCACTTCATCGAGTTTTTATTCTTCGCATTACAGTGTGTATTATACTTAACCCCTAACAACTTTAATTTTGAGCATAATGTTTCCTATCCTCCTTTGACGATTTTTTAAATTTTGTTTTTTGATCTATATTTTTTATCAGAGCTTATATTGTAGATAGTTTTATCAGAGCTTAAATAGGGCTTTTTTTATTAGAGAAAAACGTTGTGGACTTTCGGTATTTCTTTTGGTCTGACTTTTAAACATTTGTAAATATTGAGTCTCAAGTCTCGAATCCCGAGCCCAAGCTCCAAAATACCATGTCCTGAGTCAGAGTCCCAGCCAGGGTTCCCGGGTCTCGAGTCCCACTTTTCCGATATGCCTAATTTTGTTAATCCGTCCCTAATACAGAATTTACATGCACACACAACCGATACAACTGGATACAGCTAATTATTTTTTCCATTAATATCCAGATTGGTATCCTAGCGACACATGCTTCTATTATTGGCCGGAACGCGTACGATAAAATGTTTGTGTGATTTCAAACCGACCGCGGTTCCTTGTTTAGATTTAAAATTTGAAAATCTTCTTGGCAACTCCTTCAGCATCGGAATTTCTTTATCCACATCTCGCGAACTTCCTGTTTCTATCACATCCTTGTCATTTTCTCCAGACATATAACTAGTGTTGACAAAATCATTACTTTCATCTACTTGTGGTGTAAATAATCCTTGGCCTAATGTGACGTAAGGATGTTCACGAAATAGTGGAAAGACGTCTTCAAAATTTCGCATTCCTTTTGCTATAATAATCATAGGCAGCCTGTTTTTTTTTTTCCACAATATGGATAAAAAAGAGACTACATGCACCTGGAACGTGATTGAATCATACTAACTTTACACATACAGAATAAACGGACTAATTCTCCTTCCTACTCCAAGCTTGCTCCCTATGAAAATAGGAATGTCTGTATGTCGGAGAAGACGTCTTGGAAACTTGAGATTTCGCGTTGTCATGATCAACCATAGCATATTTAGGATTCACAGAAGGATTCTATTCTTTTAAAACAAAGCAGATATCAAAATCAAATTAATTGAATTGAGAAGAAAAAAGTGTAAAAAATAACAAAATACCTTTTTTTAAGCATTTTTTATCATTTCTGTGCTTTCTTTTTCAGTAACGTTTACAGCAACAACTTTAAAAAAGACGCAAATTACAACATGCAATGTTTAACTATTCACTGTGGAAGAATACTAGATTAGTACAAATCTTACTTGATATGATACATTCGTTTTCACGACCAGAAATAACAGAGGCAAGGCAAATTATATTGTTTTGTATGTGCAACCTCGTCCCCAGGGCATCTTGTATCTTTTCTGACCCCCGGACGGCGATACGAACATGGCCCTGGAGGAGGTTTCGTCACGTGACCCTCCAATGCACAGTATTTCTTTGTGTAATATTTAATGAGATTTGTCTCAATGTACCAAAGTTTTATATATAACCTTGCAGAGGTAAGCGAGATCGGCGTTTTACGTCGCAGATACGTGTGGCTAGTTTGTTTTGATTCCTCTCATTGCTACACACAAACTTCTCGCATATTGCCCTTGATTGTTTTGTGTAAATGTATAAATATACAATAATGTTATTTAGGCTGTTGTTTACTTGAAGAAATTCAAGCAATTTAGTTATGTGTATTTCACTGAATTGGTTGAATAGCAAGCACTGGGTTGCAAAACTTGTAGCTAGGGGAAACTTGGAAAGTAGTAAATGATTTGCCCATCTGAACATAGCACTTCGTTGGTTGTCTAAGGTGCAAATATGGCTACATAATTTTCAAATGTTCGTATCATTCTACGTGCCTGACTAAAATTCATATTAACATTTACATTTTTTATTCATTTTGGCTGAACTTTAGAATTCTTATTTATGGTGAGTTCATATCTGTGTCTGCATTACTGCTTTTATATGATGACAAAGATTTTGCTGTATTTAAACAATGTTTAACTGAAACTGAATTCTTATATGATGGACTCACTGCTTGCAGTTATATTGGGTAAAAAAAGCTTCAGAAAAGTATTTACTTCAGAAGTATTTTTTTTCTTTTACATTTGTGGCCTTAACATTTTCAAAAAGCCACCCATTACTGATAAATTCTGCTTTTTCTTTTCTTAATGACATGTTTTTAAAACGCCTTGCAGCTTTTTTATTCTTTACTCAACAAGTTCACATTTAATTTACACACACAGATATACAAAAACAAGTTTTTTTCTGTTTAAAACATAAATAATCCAAAAATTTTATCAAGAGCATTATGCTGGTTTAAAAATTGAAATCGACAAGTCTACGTGTGATCTGTTTTCTCGATTTAATCCACTGCCTTAATAGTTTAGAAAGAATTGGTATACGACTTTACCAACAGCAAAGTATTGCTACCTTAAGAAAAAAATGTTTCGGGAATAATTTTTTGAGGAAATTATTTTGGGGATTTTGGACCAAAATTATTTTCATAAATTCGCGCTTTTTAGAGCTCATCAAATTTCTGCTGCTGTTCAAAAATCGATTTTTTATTGATATATATATATATCTATTTATTGTTATCATTCTGCTTGGAAAATATTCAAAATTCCAAACTAGCTAACCGTGAAGATTAATTCAGTATTCTTATAAGAGCATCCTATCACAAAAAGATATCAGCAAAGAGATATTCCTTGCAACTAAATTTTTTGTTTACTGGCATAATTTTAGGTTGAATCTTATCTGACCTATTTCTGAGGTTAGAATAGCTTTTAAAGTTTTCTGAATCTGTATCTTGGTCAAAATTGTTATGCTGTCAAAACGGCTTATCGGAGTCTCTGAAAAGGGCTAAATTCTGAAACTCAGAAAGTGTGATGATAATAGAACGATTTTTTGGCTCAATTTCATCAAACCAATCTAAAACCATATCATACCAAATCTCAAGTCAATATTTTAATTTTTACTGAAGTTACGGGACGCTCTATATAAACTATATACTCGGTTTAGACTTTTTTTGTTATTTTTTAAGTTCACTGCTTTGTAATTTGTATTAAAACTCTTGAGATAATAAACCACAGTGGTGAGCTGTTAAATATCTACCACCATCTTCAGTACATTCTGGATTTAACCATATGCCTGATTGAGCACTCGATTTTCTGAAATTTCTTCATAGCGTGTTATAAAAGGCCCAGCAAGAATCAGTTTAAGAAAATCTTCCTACCTTTTTCTCTTCCTCAAAATGGCTTTGTAAATTTTTTATGCCTCGTGTAAAATTATATTATATCAGATTGGTTTAAAACTACTCCTTAACAAGTTTCAAGTCAATAACTTTATTTTTTTACCGAAGTTATTGCACTTTAAATTTTCATGAATTAGGCCGGGTAAATGTGCAGTAAATGACAAAATGGCTACTACGGTTAACCTACTGGCTTTTTATACTATTTATGGTAACCAAAGCATATAAGGTAATAAAACATGCCCACTAATAACAACCTGATATAATTTAAAACGTAATGTATATATATTTTGTAAAAAAAACATTTTCGATATTTTGTGCAAAATTATTTTGTCTGTAAAGGACATGGGCTACAATTTTATGGAACGTCATTCTTTGCAAAAAGCTGCAAATTAAACCTGGCCACTTGGAAACAAGTTGAGTTTCTTTCTTTTGTTCTTATCTTGATAGTTTGCTAGGTATAGTGTGCTAGCTAGCTACTTTTCTAGCTTTATTAAACATTCCTAGCTGTTGAAATATTGTCATGTAAGCAGTATTACTTTATGATGTCTTATTTTATACTCTCATTGCTTAGTAATGCTTTTTATTAAATTTTTCACTTTTAAAAAAACTTGATACTGCTGATACACCTCCTCCGCCATTTTAATACGAACAGCTTCCTCCTGTTGGTCACAGACTCGCCGCCTCGCCAAAATGTTTTGTATGACGCATTAATTATTTGACATATCCGCGCCAATTTAGGTTTCATATTGGACCAGCCTCCTGCAGGGCCATGTTCGTATCGCCGTCACGGGGTCAGAAAAGATACAAGATGCCCTGGGGACGAGGTTGTTGTATGTGGCATCCATCGGTTTCATGAAATGGAGCCAAAAACCTTTTTCACTATTATCATAGTTCTAGAGTTCCTGATTTTAGCCGGCTTCGGAGACGCCGATAAACGATTTATGAATGCACACCAATTTCGACAAAGATACGTGGACGAATTCTCATGATTGAAATACGTCAGATAAAGTCTAAATAAAATGCGTGTCTCGGTTGTGTAACACACTTTCCCATTTGTTAATAATTGGAACATGCGAAAGAATTTCATGAAATATCTCTTCCTATCTCAAAAGCCACGAAGTGATTATTTTTAAATTCTGTTGCAAGTTACCCTTAAAAAAGTTAGCAAACCTCAGCTCAAATTTTCAGCATAAAGCAGCTAAACAGCATGCAGGTTATGTTACCAGCCTGGATATACAACTGTAGCGACAGACTGAGGATTGCGATTTAATGCAGTGATGATAGTTCCCTTTTGAAAAAGTGCTTAAAGTGGGCAATAAACGATCCATTCTGTAATTTTTAGATTTGTTGAAAGAAACATCGACCAATCAATAATCATTTCTCTGATGGTGTAATGGTCAGCCTCGACAAATAAAAGCGGAAACCAGATATAAGATTTCATTAAACAAAACATTTCAAACGATGACAACAACATTATTAAAACGACATCTATGTATCCTTTCTGAAATAATTCATAACGAGTCTTGCATTGCCCACTAATTTCTCGTGTGTGCATAGCGATATAGCATGGTTTTGTGTCTTTATTTTTCAAACTTTGTCTTGTGTCAGGCAAATCATGCAGAAATGTCAGTACAATCACTGCCATGCACCCAAAAAGAAAAGATATAAAAAGAGAAGGAACATTCACATATGTCAAATGCCAGTCACCAACGCACCAGTCAATATTTCGAAATGCGAAGTTAATTAGTGGACCCAGCAATGAACCGATTTCAAAAGAACCTGCCAATAACATAATATTTGATTTAACTTAATGGACTTCATCACTTTGACTTAAACACCTGCTGTCCCAGCAGGGGGTTTAGTGTCTGTAGTCTTGTGGAGAATGTCACGGTGAAACATGTGAAAATAAAGAGGTCCGCTCTCTATAATTCTTCAGGCAAATCTCTTATAAGGAGTCATTTCAGCAAAAAAGCAAACCTTTGTCTTATTAATTTTGTATGCGATGGTGATAGTAACGTCGAAGATGATTTGGAAAATGAAGAAGAGAATAGAAACATTTTTGATATATTTGATGCATTTTGATTTTACATATTTGTATACATATTTTTACTTTTTTAAGATGACAACTATTAAAGAAATCCATGACTTTAAAAAAAATGATTTAGAAGAGTTGGTGTGAAAATTGACTGGTTTTCGAGTTGACCAACTTTCGTTTCTCCACCATTTTTAAAAATGCCGCATGTCTCATTCTCTACAAATGCTATCGATGGGGCTTTTTTTTCTGCTAATCTACATATTAAAGGGAGTAAGTGCGCCAAATTTCAGCTCTATATCATTTTTTTCCAAGCCAGTGTTTTTTTTATACTTTAACGAATGGACTATATCTGTGTGTGCAATGAAATGTGAGGAAGATAGGTTCAACGTATTTTTGTAAAGCAGATATTTTTGTGATGATGGTTATTCTTTTACTAATAAAGATGTGTTTTAATTTTGCAGATGTTATAGAAAGCTGTTTTCTCCTATTGATGTCGTTATTTGTATCTAATAGTGACACTAGTAATTTGTATTTTTTTCATTTGTCGTCGCAGTTCTTGTTACTGATTTTATATTCCTCTGTTTTGTCTTCATTTATTTGTAACCCTTTTAATCTTAATTTTTCTGGCAGTTAACTTTTTGTTTATTGCTGTAGTTTAACGTGTATTGGTGGTGTATAATTATTGATGTCTGATTCGAGTGATTTTGCTAGATGAAAGGTAAATTCATTTGCACTAGCACAATCATTTTGTGGTGCACCAGTATCGGTTAAAATATATTCGCTTATGTATTGACCGCATTTTGCTGTTAATTTCACATTTAAGAGAATTTGAACTAGATCTAATTCGTCTTTATTGATAACGGTGTTAACCCTATTCGGTCGGGGAGGGGGGGGGCGGATTCCGCCCCCCCCCCCCCTCCCTGACGGTTTTCTTTAAATAACTCCTTATTGCTATGTTATATGGCTATGAAGCATATTGAGTTTCAATATTTATCTATTAGACACCTGCATGGCAAATTTTTAGGTCGCATACCTTTCAGAGGCTTTGATATTAGCCATTACTCGAAACTACCCCTAAAAATCTCTATGAAACCCTTATAATGGGTAAGATTTAATAACTCCTCTTAGGATTATCCTTAGTCAATACATAAGTACCTGAAACTTGCAACACAACTTTGTTTTATTAAGAAGAATCATTTTGTACAATTTGGACACGTGATTAGTCCGATTTCCCGATTTCGTCAGATTTTACCCGAAAATCGGAAAAAACCGGATTTTCGGGAAATTTTTGGCAATTTGTTATGCGATCCACGTAAAGACCGAAAAATATGTTAAACAACTTTTATTTAGCTTTCAGCATTTTCAAACAGAATGCAAAAATTCCATCTGGAACAAAAGTAATTAAATTTTAATTACATAGTGTCATTTTTAACAAATTTCAAGCTTCTGATGACATCACAGAAGATGTGCTGACGCAAACAAAAACTTATTGCTGCCATTTTGTTAATTATATGACGTACTATAAGTGTGCCAAGTTTGATTCAATTTGAACAACCCTATGAGAAGTTATTCAGGAGGGGCGGATTCTCCCCCGGTCATAGTATGTTCGAAAAATCTCGGCCCAAATAGGGTTAAGGTCGTTTATTAACATTTGACGTTAGGGTTCATATCTAGAAGAATAAGGTATACAGTTTCGTGTTTTGATGTTATTGTTCTATCAATTATCAGTTTGGTGGTAAATACGTGTTCAGTTGTTGATCGACTTTTGCTGTATGCAGTTTGGTTGATTGGAATTTTGTCGTCTAGTCTTGTTCCAATGCGCTTTATTAAACACATTGCTAGAATTTTTCTCAGAACAGATAGTAGTATGATTGGTCTCAAGTTGGAAGGCGGTCCCTTTGGTTTTCCCGGTTTTTGTAGTGCTCGGATTAAACCATGATCTATTTCGTTTGGGTGTTCGCCTGTCTCTGCAATGTTATTGAAGATATTTTCTATGTTCTCGTATATTATGTCTGGTGGGTCTTTGATTAGATCACCATTGTTGTTATCTTTGCCAGGGCTTTGGTGATTACTTTCGTAGCTGATTTTATGTCTTTTTTTGTAAATTTATTTGTCATTGGGGTTGGTGTTATTGGTTTTCTTACTGTTGTTTCATTTTTGTTGAATATTCCTTTAACCCTATTCGGTCCGGGGTTTTTAGAACATATTATGACCGGGGGAGGGGGGGAGAGATCCGAAAAAATCGGGAAATTTGATTAATTACGTGTCCAAAACAGGCAAAATGATTCTTTTCGATGAAACAAAGTTTCAAGTTCTAACGATAACCCTAACAAGAGTTATTATATTTTCCCCATTATAAGGATAGAGATTATTTTGAGCGGTTACAGGTGATTTCCCTGTGGTGCGATGACTTGGTTTGTGTTTGAAACATGTGTTAGTTGTTTCATAAGGTTTCTTCATTGTTCTTTCTAGCGATGGAGCATAAGAGCTAATATAGTTACATGTAACATTATTAGCATTTTTTTATTGTTAACATGCAAATTCTATCTAAGATTGGTTTAAAAACGACGTCAATGTTTGGTTTAGGAATGATTCCAGTCCCATTTCGTGATTTCGACTCGTTTCCAGAGTTATATAGGTGAAGCGTTTTGTTGTCCGTTGATGATTTCTTGTACCATCCTAATTGATAGATCATGTTGTAGGAAGTCGTCTGCGATCTGCATTTGTTTTATTTTGCTATCTAGACCTTGACAGTTGAATATTTTGTTAATTTATCTAGATACAACTAGAAATTTAAATTCTGCTGTGTTCGCTATTAAAAAGGGCAGCAGATAAACATACATTACACAAACTTCATTATTGGCATTTCCAACCAGCTCTTGTTTCGTCTATTAAATACATAATAGGAACATCTGCAAGCAACTTCGCTGCATTTTAAAATCATTCTACTTACGTCTATTTTGTTTTGTCTCAAAAAGCTATTAAGCTTCTTCATCGAAGGAGGAACGAACCCCACGGAACTAAATTCCAGGGTAAAGTACGACGTCGAAGTTCTTATCAATCACATAATCCTGTATGCATTCGTGCATTCTCCTTTTATATTCATGTGATTTCACCAAATTGCTCTCGAAACAAATCGTCAACTCGATAATATGATAGGTGTTGTCCTTCACGAAGACAATGTCTGGTCTAGCAGATTCGAACAGGGTTGATGGGTTTAGAAAGCCTGGAACATCTGCATACACAGTGACATTTCCCACTTGACTAAGATGTACAGAATCACGACGCCACGTATATCTTCCCTAATAATAATAATAATAATAATAATAATAATAATAATAATAATAATAATAATAATAATAATAATAATAATAATAATAATAATAATAATAATAATAATAATAATAATAATAATAATAATAATAATAATAATAATAATAATAATAATAATAATAATAATAATAATAATAATAATAATAATAATAATAATAATAATAATAATAATAATAATAATAATAATAATAATAATAATAATAATAATAATAATAATAATAATAATAATAATAATAACATGGATTGTTGATTTTCGGATAGATTTACATCATTTTCGGATAGATTTGTATCGTCTGACGGCAACCGGATAGAAATGCATCGCTATCGGATAGATTTGCATCGCTGTAGGATAGATTTGCATCGCTATCGGATAGATTTGCATCGTTGTCGGATAGATTTGCATCGCTATAGGATAGAATTGCATCTCTTACGGCCGCCGTACAATTTTTAACAATTTAACAATTTAAAGATGGCAACTTGAGGTGGTGAGAACATGCCGTTAAATACCGCAGCTGCTCCGACCAAAAATACTATACCAAAACATATTTATCATATAGTACTTGACTGATAGCGTGTGTATATATGTGTGTATATATTTACACTACTCCGCATTTAATAATGCGGGAAAGATATTCAGGTGTTTGTTTACATTTAATCTCCTCGGGAAAGTTCCAAAGAGCACGTGTTTTTATCATTAATAGAAACTTTTTTATCAGAAAAAAATTTATTATATTTATTTTATTTACTGCGACAATCGCCTGGAATTCATTTTCCAAAATCAAAGAAATAAACATGGTTAGAGACTATTAATTCTTTGTATAAATAAAATGCCTATTTAAAATCACATTAAATTGTCTTTAAATTTAAAAGCTCAGTAGGAGTACAACGATTTTTTTCATAATATTAATTATTAAACAGCGAAACAGGGGAGTCAAATTAAAATCAACACACGATTTCATAATTTATAGGATTCTCAACATAATTCAAGGCATCTTAACCATAAAGAATTAATGAACTTTACTCGACTTCAAGCATTCGAATGCGTCAAGCCTAAAATAAGGGAGCCAATGAGTGAAAAACTTATGCACAGTAAAAGTAACGAGAATTGTGCAAACCCATTAAGTAGCAATTTCATACCACCACTAACTAGCCTAAAACGCTGGCATCAAAATCTGAAGAAAGCCAAAGCCATGGCTACAGATATATTTTATTACGAATCTTCAAACTTAGGAAAATATAATGAAAACTCTGTGGAAATTGTCATGCAGCTGCACAAGGCAAAAGAGGTTGAAACATGTGTTGAAAAGGAACTGGACTGGTTTTCTACAAATGGGAATGATTCAATAAGCGATACAAAGAATAAAACTAAAAACGCTGTAAAAAGTGGAACGAAGAACCAAGCGAACCTTAATGAGTACAAATGTCATGTTTGCGGCGTAGCTGCATCAACTCGATGCTTAAAACGTCACGAAGTCTTCTTTGGATATGGATGCAGATAATTTTCCAAATCCTATGTTGATAAACGTAAACATCAATGATCTGCAAGCTTATTTCGATGAAAATTGTTGGGAAATTATTACGGATGCAAGTACGTGAGTTTTGTGTCATTATTTCATCAATACTGTTCATTAGTTCTTAACGATCAGCATATTTTTGTTTAGTGGAGATATTGAAAGGGACGTGGAGTTGCAGCATATGTACAACAAGCAACTACTCCAATATGATAATGTGTGATACATGTCAACAATGGTTTCACTGGTAAATTTTAGATAACCTACGTATGTCATGTTTTTGTATTTAAATTATGGAAAAGTAATAGTAACATTTATATTTTAAGGGATTGCGCCAATGTTTCAAAATTTCATGCGAAAGAAGAATGGTTTTGAAAGAAATGTCAGCTTTAACAACGTTTATGTGCCTTAATTCGTCGTTGGCTACGTCACCCTTTATATATTGTACCGTTTCAGATGCATCCAACGGAGTCTCTTCACTTGTCATCGATGTGTTTTGCGCAATCTCATCTAGAATTTCTTTAATTTGTTTTTGTCATTTGACATGCCACCTTGTACCATATCTCTAAATGTGACAGCATGTTCACTTGCTGCTTCGATCTGTTTATTCAGTAAAGCAGCAAATCTCAATCAGCCAATAAAAGTTGATTTCGTTTTTGCTTGAAAAAATTCATTGTCTTAGTGAAAATAAATGTTAAAAAACCATTCTAGGATTTTTATAGTACCAGTCGTTAACCCGTGGAAAATCCACGGGGCCGCCCATCCTTTATATATCGCATTTCGTGTTTCCGTAACAGGACGCGTCTTTCGCAGCCAGACAGACAAACGACGGCGATTATTACAGAGATAGTCGTTATCACGTGGAAAAATCCACGGGTTCCCCCGTCCTTTAAATTTACCCGTCGCAACAAAGTGGATAAAAATATATTGCATTTAATATTTGTGCGCATTTTGAAAATTTCGGACGCGTCTTTCGCGGACACACAGACAAAAAACGGCTATTATTAAAGAGACTAGCCGGGAAACCCGGCGTCGAAACGCCGCGGTAAGCCACAAGTCAAGGTGTGACCCGCTATTGAACACTATGTGGAGCGCTTAATAAGAGCCGTAAACTGTACTACACGGTCGGGTGGAGCGCTTTAGTACAGGTACGCAGTATGTCGTTAATCGAGTAAAGCACACACAACACTATAGTGTTTCGGCTGTAGTGTATTTTTGAAAATACAACTCTACTGTAACTTTAGCTAAAATAAAAACACAATTTACAACCATTTGTTACCCCGTCATAGGAAAAACAATTGGTCAATTTTATTTTATTTTGCGAAATAAGTTTCAGTAAAGGTTAACAAATTAATTGTGACACTGGACTGAGCACTTAGTACAGGTAAATCGTGCGACACATGCGTTTAGGCTTAAGACCCTATTCAAAAAAACTATTGAAGCTTTGGTTTACACAACACAGAATACACTCTATGCCGGGTTAAGCCACAAGTAGCTGTGTTACCCAGCGTTAAACACCAAATTGAGTGATTAATAAGAACCGTCAACTGTGCCACACATTCAAGTAAAGCGCTTTAGTACAGCCATATAGTGTGTAGAAAATCAAGTGAAGTGCACACAACTTTATGGTGTTTCCGGTGTAATATACTATTCAAAAAATAACTTTCGACAGCTTAGGTAAAATAAAAACCCAGATTACAATTCAATGTTACCCCATCATAGCGAAAGCAGCTGGCCAACCTTCTTTATTTTTCAGGGAATGTTCCCGGGAAAAGTTCAAAAAAATGTTAAGCTGAGCGCTTAGTATAGGTAAACAGTGTGTACTTTTTTTCTGTAAAAAACGTTATCACAACTTCGGTTAAACAGAAACACAGGAAACAGCCCGTTGTTACCACCGGACTAAGCGCTTAGTACATCTAGACTGTGTCGCACATGAGTATAGGCATAACACCATTTTTAAAAAAACTTTATCGCGACTTCAGTTTAAAAAAAATCAGGAAACCGCCTGTCGTTATCAAGTTCAGTTAAAAAAATATATACTCAGCAATTTTATTTTTCAGCATAAGCTTTCATAGCAGTAATAAAATTGGTAGCTGCCTATAACTGCATTTAGCTACTTTCACTTCTTAGCCAGAGGTAGAGCTAAAAGGAGCTAGATAGGTAGACCCAACTTCAACATAAAAATAAATAATAATATACCAAACTGAATAAAAACTTTAAAAGAATAGGAATAAATAAAGCTAGCTATAGCTAGCTGCCTCAAAATGTACGTTTTGTAGCTAGCCAAAAACTTAAAATTGGTTTGTTTAAGATTTATACGTAGCTAGAAAACGTGATGAAATATTCACCTTAACATGTGAAAACAAACTAAATAATCCTATAGGATAAAAAGTACTCAGAAGATATAAGGAGGATTGAAAGGAAACCTACAAACTTCACACCATCACTTCCAAACCAAAATGGCCTTCGTAGGGGTAGCATGTTTCCTCCCGTCGGCATGTTGAGGCCGCGAAGCATTTGGATTGGTCATTAGTGAAAATGGGGCCTCGTGATTGGTTTATTACATTGAGCGGCAAAGCAAGGCCGGTAAAAAAACGGGGTCTGCCGGGGATTCGAAATAAAGCTGCAGGGCCGCGGGGATTTTCGGCGGGTCTCGCTACTTGAGGTGCCATCTTGCGCAGAGACAGACAAAATACGGCTATTATCAAAGAGATAAGCGGAAGCTTTTCGGACTATGTCCGTCTTCAGTACAATAAATATACAAGTGAAAGGAAAAATACAGAAGTAAACAGATAAAAAGAAATCTAGAAAATTGATTATATAAAAAAAGGATGTACATATAAAAGAAAGGTGTTAAAACAAGTAATTACTAAGTAATCCCAAAACCAAAAAAACATAACATTTGGAAATGTAATTGTTCATTGAAAAATGGTCTCTTAATGGCTATGATAAGAGCTTTTAAGTTCTTTCTCTCTCTATCATTCAATGAAGCATGACTAATAACCTATGTAAAAGTGTGTGGGGGGTTCTCTACGAGATGGTTGGTTGGTTCTGATTTGTGAGGAAGGCGGTGTTCGTTCCATCTTTGTTCCACATTCCTTTTTGTTTCACCTACATATGTGACACCGCATACGCACGTATATTTTGCACGCAGGGTGAGAGGATTTAAAGGGAACAATGTTCTTGTAAATTTTGTCAGCTGTTTAATTGACACATGGAACCGCGAATTAGTGTAGACGTTAAACTTTTTAAGGAAAGTTTTTGAAAGCTGTTCATTTTTCTCACAGAAATGTATTTCAAAAAGTAAAAATACCTTATCTTCTTTTTCATCAAACAAACCAGGTGGAATTAAAAAGGACTCTGGGTTTGACGCTTTAGTCTTCGTAAAACTGCCGTATGATGCTGTTGACATAGCGCGGAGGAAAATCAGCCTTTTTGTATTTCGTCTTGATGTTATCGACTTCTTGGTCAACATTTGAGCTGATACGTTTGGCTCTATGGAGGTCACCGACGACGGCGTTACGTTTGTAACGTGGACCTTTGACAGCCATGGGATTGGTAACTAGTCAAATGATTTAAGATATTCTGTCCCTTTTCTCCAGGCTAATTTCCATTTGGATTCGCCATAGTCATACCTTGATTTTATGTTCAAAGGAATATCCTTTTTGGCGAAAAGGTGTGGTATTGAGGCAGTAAACTTTAGGATCCTCTTGCAATTTGCATAGGACGATGGTGAGTCATTGACATATCTAACAAGGTAATCTGTTCTAGTAGCATCAATTTCGTAAGTAAACCATGAAATTTCCATCTACATCTTGCAAACTTTAGCTACTTCATGTGCCTCATCAGCATTCAACAAGGTGCCGCGATAACTGAGAAGTGCATCTTTTTTCCTGTAATCTCTTCTTGCAAATATACCATGTCCTAAATGTTGAAAAAGTTTACATTTTATTTAAAACCCTCTTCGGTCCGGCTATTTTTCAATCATATTCAGACGTTAAAGCGCGTGTTATAATTGATGCAAACTATCAAACCTTTTTATCTATAACTGCGGCGTTAAGCAAGACTGCAAGTTAGCTCCAACGCTTTATGGAATTTATGCAGCGATTACACTGTGGATTGCCTTTACAGATATCAAACACGGACATTCTGTTTTGATTCATTTTCGTACTGATGGGATTATTTTTAACTTAAAAAAACTAAAAGCGAACACTAAAGCTTTCTTTGAATATATAAGAGAAGGTCAATACCCTGATGATATAGCAATCCTAAGCGATACGGATTACGGTTTGCAGACTTTACTCTCAGCATACAATGAAACTTCAAAGCGTTTTGGACTGCGAATTAATGGAGAAAGACCGAAGTCATGTGCTTGGGTCCAGAAATAGACTTTTTATTGAAAGACGAGATAACTGCGCGTATGCAAGCTGCTTCGTGTGTCTACGGTCGACTTAAGCAACGTGTTTTTAAAAAACGAAATTTGACAACTGTGGCAAAAATCACTGTCTACCCATACTTCTCTACGGAAATGACACATGGACATTGTATTCCCACGAAATAAAAAAACTTGGAAATCTTTAGCAACGTCATCTCAGAGCCATTATGAAAATCAAATGGGATGACTTCATCAGTAATGAAGAATTTCTGAACAGAACGCGTTGCGAAGACATTGAGATTCCTTTAGCGAAAAGGCGACTAAGGTGGCTCGGCCACATCTGTCGAATGGATGACTCACGGACGGTGAAAAGGGTATTCTATGGTGAGCTGGCTAAAGGTAGCCGAAAAGCTGGTCGACCGAAATTACGTTTTAAAGACAATTGCAAGCGAACTCTTAAACTTGCTGACTGTTAAATTTTATTTTGTTAATGTTTGTATATTACTTGTTCGCGAGTTGAGGCAAATATATATATACACACACGGGAAAGAAACAAAGACAATTGCTACATTCAATGCTATAGTTTTATGCTTTCGCAATGTTCAGTTGAATAAATTGACATTTAAACCGTAAGAAGAACAACAGAGGGATTCTAGTTGATGTTACAAAGTTGTGTTGTAAGTTTCAAGTACTAAGGATAATCCTAAAAAGAGTCACTAATTTTCCCGACTATGAGGATTTCATAGAGATTTTTAGGGGTAGTTTCGAGTAATAGCCAATATCACAACCTCTGAGAGATATGGGACCAAAAAATCTGGCACGCAGGTGTATAATAGAAAAATATTGAACTCCATATGTATTATAGCCATACTGTATATCATAAAAAAGTTATTAAAAATAACCGCCCGGGAGTGCGGAATCCGCTTCCCCTGCCTGACCGATTGGAGTTAACCCTATTCGGACTGGGTTATAGGTGGGCTAGCGAAGTCGCGAACAGGAGGGGTGGCATGTTCTACCATCGTAACTTCTCGGGTTGGGTGGTAATTCTTAAAAATTGGTACGGGTGACGCCTGTCACGTGAGAATTAAAAACCATGCTTGAAATGAAGCTGAAGTCTACTATTCACTTTGTGAGATATGACCCTTGATAAGAATTTATAGCATTTTAAATTTTAGAGAGTTTACTATGGTGTTTTTAGGCAATGTGTGATAAGTCCTAACGTGATCAACAGTTAGTCACGAAGTTCTAACAATTGAGCAAATAATTCGGAACACAATTTGAAATTACCATAGGTACTTTATGCAAACCTCCTTCCTCGTCATTTACCGGATACTCAGTAGGGTTAAGGCATAAATTTAGAAAAGCAACCAAAGAAATTATCCCAGTGGCTTTAGAAATCAACATTTTTTTAAAGAAGTACATATAATATACCAATTACAGGATCGATAAATACTGAGTTAATCCTTCGCCATCGGACAAGAGTGTAGGTGGGTCATCGTCGAGGTGCTGCATAATCCTTTACCTAAAAATAATTATAATAAAGTTCTGAAAGATATGAGAACTAAGCATTTGGCAAGAATGTGCGTAATGAATACACGCCTTTATATACCGTAAGTACTGGATTAAGCGCCCGGGTGCTTATTTACAATTATGAATTTTAGAGGGGCGCATATGTGAATGAAATCCCGTATGAAATCTCATTTTTATGTCATGTTAAAGTTCTCCGTTAAACCTCCCAATAAGGTTCTTACCCTAATCCTGACCCTGGCCCTCTGGTTGGGAAATAACCGGCAAGCACCAAACTTTTTATTGGGAAACTATAATGCTTGTAAAATATAAAAACAGAACAGAACATATGTATGTAACAGGTATAAGTAACATGTATCTGATAAGTGTTCTTAATATATAGTGAACTGCATAAACGAAAAGATAGATAAAAAAAACTAATTATGATATGAAATTTCACGGTTTGACCATGAAAGAACCAAGTTTATAAGAACATAAATTTTAGTACATTTTAAGAACATTTAAGGCATAATAACAGTAAAATTAAGAGCAATTTGAGAAAATTTTGAGGCTTTAAATTGGAGAAGTTGAAAACATTAAAAGGCTTCCTTCAGGATCAGCATTCTTATAAAAAACATGCACTTTAAGGAGTTTCCAATGTTTACAAAAGTTTTTTTGCACATGCGCCGGAATTTCAGTAGATAGAAAATATAAACAAAGAACATGTAAAACATGACTGAAAAAATGATGAAAAGACCAATAAAAACCAATGTATAAGCAACAAAAAAGTGAAATTTCGAACTATTCGAATTTCACAAAACACATTATTCTTAAAATATTCCTAAAATTTCGGATTTTGAGCCTAGTCCAAAAGCGATAGCATTTCGTCAATTTTTAATTATTTTAGAATAGTCAAATCATGTCCAGTGTCCAATGAGATTTTAACAGTCAACGTAAGTAAAATATATGTCTAAACAAGCCACAATTCCGATAACATTAAATGTCAAGCCTACAGTGTGATATAACGATATACGTGAGTATTATTTGTGTATTATTATTAATTTGAGGTACAAAATGATGTTGGACTTTATTAAAGAGCTTAAAAAGTTGGTTAACAAGTCTTTAAATTTTTAAAACTACTGATAAAGTGTTTTTTAACACTATAAAAGTCCAACATCATTTTATACCTCGCGTTCCCTTTAACAAAAGCTACATGCTTCCTTATAAGAAACACGTTTTTAAAAAACATGCAGATAAGAATACTTTTAACTGGTAAGTCGCAAAAATCGAAAAATTTGAAAAAGTAAATTTAAGAATCAACAAGACTCATACTGAAAAGCATTATAAAGCCTATTTTCCACTTCAAGAAAATTTTCCGCAGCACGAAACGGAGAAGTAAGCGTACTTAAAATCTTTACATCACGTGAACGGAAAATCTTTTTGTCCGTTTTGTTTCCTTTATGTGGAAAATAGCCTTAAAGGTTTAAGATAGGAGCCACATTGTATATTTTTTTTTTCTTTTGTCTGAAAGACAGAAGTGAAATTCTACTGTGGGTTTAAAAACCTGGATGTAAACACACCTAAGTACAGTAACAAATGACTGCAGTCGTCGTAATAAATATTCTTAAAAAATATTAATTTAGTCACTTGCAAATACTAATACTGTGTTATTTCCAAACTTTTCCCCGCAAAAATGTGCTAATAATAATGACCTTTAATCAAAACTAGTAATTGTTTACAATTATTATATGCAACAAATTGTGTAAATATGACAGAATCTGCCATTTATCATTGACATTTAATGTCCTGAGTTAAAGGCATTGTGCTAGCGTGAAAAAAGCTTAATTCATGTAAGTTTAGTTGACATTTTTGAGAATGTACTAACACAAAACAAAATATAAGTTTGCGGACATGAAACGAATTGAATATAAAATTCAATACAAACCTTATACAGTTATACCAAGAAAATAAAATCACAGTTAAATGCGGCTTTAAAAGGCTATACACATTAGCTATGCTTGACACATAATAACACTAATCGAGTAGCAAAACATGTAAAACTTTGCCCAACAAACACAATCACAATAAAGGCAGAACAAGTTTAGCAATAGCTATCATTTTGATAGTGACACAAAATAATATTAGACAATATATTGGATGTAAACATCTAAAAAGAATTAAAAAAACTGCAGACAAATCTTCACCCCTTCTCTTCCATAAACACTATATATCACTTTACATTGGATCTTTACAATAATAGCTAGCTAACATATGATTTTCATTTATATATCTATATACATTTTAAAAATCAACTGACTGAGGAAACGACTAAATCCTTTGTGTGACATTCTTTTCATGACGGTGAGCTGGCTTGTTTAGCTGAGATCTTACCATTGGTTAAAAAATCCTCTAGATGAATTCTGTTGTTTACATTTCAGCTCTTTCGACCCTGGCATCTACGTGGCTGAAAAAAAGATGAAGAGGCTAGGTAAAGCAAATTAATTATCAGTCCATTTCATCACATGAATGCATTTTTAAGAGTTTAGATGAATTCAAATATATTTCATTTTTTCCTGCCACGCAAATGCCAGAGTACCGCTGAAAAGTAAACAAAAACGTCACGCTGGAATTCAAATCAGCCTTGTCGAGATCTTGGTTGTCTCCACCAATTTATTTTATAATCAAATTTCCTTTGAGTGATCTGTTTCAAAATAAAAACAAAACTTTTGTGCCCCCCTTATGTGAACATAAAAAAAACATCAAGTTCTTGATGCTTAACTGCTTAAGAGTTTAGCTACTGGCTAGCTAGGAACTAAATGAATGCAACTGACTAACCAGGTAACTACACAAAAGACAATATATCTTCTTAAGAAACTAAAACTATCACATTAATTACCTTTTTATTTAAAATAGCTAACTAACAGTTCTTACATTCACACCAGTCATTTTCTCACCGCCTTAAGTTGCCATCTTTAAATAGTTAAATTGTTAAAAATTGTACGGCAGCCGTAAGAGATGCAATTCTATCCTATAGCGATGAAAGTCTATCCGACAACGATGCAAATCTATCCGATAGCGATGCAAATCTATCCTACAGCGATGCAATTCTATCCGGTTGCCGTCAAACGATGCAAATATATCCGAAAATGATGCAAATCTATCCGAAAATCAACAATCCATGTTATTATTATTATTATTATTATTATTATTATTATTATTATTATTATTATTATTATTATTATTATTATTATTATTATTATTAGTGGCGGGTGGCCTAGTGGTTATGGCGTTTGCTTCTTAATCATAAGGTCCGTGGTTCGGTCCACAGCGCGGGCATGTTTAGCAAGTGTACCACAGCTACGGGTCAACCTTGCCATGTGAGGGAAATTGGGTAGGCTACCGGTGAATACCTAACGTATACATTCAGAACACAGGACCCACATTAATAACAGTGTTTCCAACACTGAAGTGGCTTCATCCTGTATAAATATTCAGGATGATGATTATAACATTATAACTGTTTTGTGAATCATACAGATAGAAAATTTGTGGAAATGTATAATCAAACATGAGATTCTCTTGGCTTGGCAAGTTCGATTACCTATACAATGAACAAAATAAACCTTTAGTTACTAACATAATCAAAAATACAAGAAAGATAGTTAAAAAAAATTTGTCGTAATTGTCGTATTGCATTCTGCTTTCTCAGTTGCCTTATTGGCGTCCGTACTCTACGATATCGTTTGTTTATCTTGTGCACTGCCGGTTGCCGAAAGCGTTCCGCGAACGAAGTTCGAAACACTCCCCACCACAATATACTCAGCCTATAGTTTGTCTCTCTTCGGCCGGAATAAGCACTATTAGTCTTTGAACTGGTCGTTCTATTCTCGTATATCGAATACCTCCGTAGCTGTTAGCGTCGTTCTCGTTGCGAATGTTTTTGTAAGATACAGTTACACGTCTCACCTTTCCGTCGTCTCCAGGATGTGTCTCTGTGACCACTCCCATTTTCCATTCTCCTCGGATAGCGTTACTGTCCTGGATAAGTACAACGTCATCTTTTTGCACGTTACGCCTCGCAAGATGCCATTTGGGTTGCATGATCATGTTGGGGAAAACATCGCGGGACCACTTCTTCCAAAATGAGTTAACTACAGCTTCAATAAAGTCGAGCCTATGTTTGTTGCTAATTCTTTCTTTAAATGGCCCTTGCGGCGATTTGTTAGAAGCCCGCCCTAAAATAAGATCGTTGGGGCATAGATAAGAGCCATCCGGTGTCGTTGGGTGTGAACCGATTGGCCGTTGATTAACAATTTGGGCCACTTCAAACATGACGGTTTGTAGTTCGCTAAACGTCATAATTTGCTCTCCGATTGTTGCATTTAGTACTCGTTTCACTGATTTCACTAAAGCTTCTGTCACACCATTGAACCATGGGCCATCGGCTGGAGAAAACCTCCACGTCGTGTTGTATTTTAGACCATATCGCTGAATCGACGACTGGCTCATACCTTGAATTGCAGTCTTTAGTTCGTTAGATGCCCCCACAAGCTGGGAAGCTGGATCGCTGTAAATCCTGCGCGGCCAACCCCGTAAACTAGAAAATCGTCGTAGCACTTGAAGAAAAGCATCTGTCGAGTAGTCGTGGCTTAAATCGATGTAAACTGCTCTTGACACCATACATGTCATTATTACACCATAACACTTTCCTCTGACTCGTTTTTGAACTTCGCCACGAATGAGGTATGGTCCAAAGAAATCCAAACTGGTTGAACTAAACGGTGGCGACGGGCGAAGTCTCTCAACAGGGAGGCTACTCATGACTTGAAGACTCTTTTCCTTGCGTTTCCTTATACAGATAACACATTGCGACAGTATTCCTTTCACTAAGGCTCTCACTCCAATGATCCAGTAGTGCGACCTAATTCTTGATATCGCCGCTGATATCCCCAAGTGTCCACTCAACTTATGCTCTGTTGGGGCAATAAGATAGGATAGCCTGTGATTTGCTGGTAAAAGGATGATCTTTTGCTTGTTCCACGTCGCCTCCATCCATCGCTCTGTCCGACCACCCACCACCAGAATTTCATCTTCATACTTCGGACACAGCTTAATATACTTTCCCTTCTTAACTTCGTCCTCGATAGTTCTCTGAGCTTCCTTGATCCAAAAATTGTCTGCATATTGCCGGTCCTCTATTGTCAGCTCGCCTTTGCCTATTTCTCTACCTTGGTTGGTCGACAGGAATCTTTTGTATAATCTTAGGATTCTTGATGTCGTATTTCTAAGTAGCTCGAGTTTGCTGAAGCGCTCAATATCGATCCTCTCAGCTAAAGTTTCTACACACTGACCATCGGACACAGCGACAAAAGAAATCTTTGGACATTCTGGTAATTCTTTTATGGTGGTGGTACTTTGAACGGGCCAGTTATCAACGCATCGAGACAAAAATCGTGGTCTGGTCTGCCAAATGCTTTCCCTTTTGAGATCTTTTGGATGTTTTCCCCTGGTGATCCAATCAGCTATGTTTAGAGATCCCTTCACCCAAAACCATTCTGATGGACTGGTAGAGTGTTGTATTTCGCCAATTCTGTTTGCAGCAAATGTGTTGAAACCATAACTTTCCTTCGAGATCATCGCTTTGACTATTTCACTATCAACTATGTGATACACTTTTGAGAACTTCAATTTAGTCTCCTTTTCGATAAAGCATCTGATGCGCTTACTTAAAACAGCAGCAATTAACTCCAAGCGCACAATGTCAATTATCCTTATAGGTGCGACTCGATTCTTAGCCACAATGATTCTACTTCCAAATGACCCGTCAATCAGTTCCCATCTGGCGTAAGCCACGGCACCATATGCTGTTCCAGATGCATCAGAAAATATGACTAATGTAGGTTCTCCAACAGCTTTCTTCGGTTTGATGGCTCGCGGGTAAGAAATCCTTTGTAATTCAGGTAGCACTTGAAAGAATTCACGCCATTCATAATATCTCTCATTGATAATATCTCTCTTCTTGTGAATCTTAATGGCTTTGAAGTCTGTTGGAATCGGTAGAGGCGTTGACTTTACTTGTTGATATCAAAAAGTAAGTGGTCAACTTTAAATTGCCATTTCATTCTAAGCACTTTCTCCGTATCCTCATTATCTAATTTACCAATTGGATGAGTTCCATTACTACCTGGTTTCTCTAACCCAGATATCGTCCATTCCTTAATCTTAAAACCACCCGTTGCAAGAATGATATCGATCTCCCGAGTTCGCTGAATTGCTTCCTCTGCGTTATCAACGTTGTCTGTGATGTCTTCCATGTAACTGTTGTCTATAATTGCTTTACACGCTATGGGGTAGTTCTGCCTTTGCTTTTCTGCCGTCTTTCGTAGGGCGACCATAGCCATAGTCGCGGAAGGTTTGTCTCCAGAATTTACAGCTGTCATCGCATACGTGTTTGGTTCTTTATCTGTCTGAAGATCTCGCCATAAGAACAAGTGTGTCATCTGATCACGAACTGGTATTTTTATAGCGTGAAACATTTTTGATATATCGCCAAGAAGGGCTACACGATTTTCTCTGAATCTCAGCAAGACCCCCAGCAACGTGTTCAGCATATCTGGGCCTTTAGCATAATATTCGTTGAGGACATGGCCGTGGAAGTTGGCACTGCTGTTAAATACAATTCTACACGGTGTACTTTTAGAATCCGGCTTAAGGACGGCATGGTGAGAAATGTAATGAATTGGTCCGCGATACTGATTCAATTCTTCCGTACTGACTATTCTGGAAGCTCCCCTTTTAATCATGTCTTGAATCTGTCGATTGTAAGTATCAGCATGTTCTAAGTTCTTTAGTAAGCGTTTTTCGGTTGACTGTAACCTTGCTAGCACAACCGATCTATTGTTTGGAAGTTCATGGGGGTTCTTTATCCATGGATAAGCCGCCTCCCACTTTTTCTCGGTTTTATCATATTTTAAGTTATCTTCAATTAGCCTGTATTCTCTCTCTTCCTTCAGTGTCATATCCTTTCCCCCTGGATGACAGTTTCCACATTTGCAAGAAACACATCTAGGTGTACACTGAATTCCTAAGCTTTCAATAGAAAAGAATTTGTTTAGATGCCCTTGAACATGGCAGACCTGTGCATTTTCCACTCTTTTATTAAATACACCTTTTCTCACTGGCTGGCAACAACCTACTAGGCGGCCAAATCTATTCTGAAGTACAAGTAAATGTCCTGCAACTTTTATCGGCACTGGATGGAAAGCCGCGTAGTCGTATCCAATGAGACAATCTATACGACCTCCAACTTGCGGTCTGTTAATACTGGTATGTGGAATGTCTGCTGTCAGTTCAGGATTGTCATTCGTGTGCAATCCAGCAATGTCATTAGAAATAACGTCAATCCCTAAGACATTAAATCGAACATGCCGATTGTTCTCATCAATGCGCGTAACATTGTATTTCATAGATTCGATAAGAGAAACTTCTCCACCGACTTTTGTTATCTCCAGTCTTGTACTCCTTCCGCTCAAATTTAGTCTTCTGGCTGCGTCGAAAGTAATTAGTGAAATAGTGCTTCCTCCATCCCACAGGACATTTATTTTATTTTTGTTACTGCCTCTACTGTAACATGTTACTTCCTGGACTTGAAGAATGACCTCTCTTTTTTGAGCGAATGAGCGACCATGAAATACAGCTCCAGAAGCGTGCGCTTCATGTAGAAGTTGGTGATGGGGCAATCCACACTCCTCTTCGCGACATTTGAATCCTCTCTTGCAATTGTTAGCCACATGTCCTACTTCAAGACATGCAAAACAATTATAAAAACAGTTATACTTTTTGGTTAGATCAACTCTTTCTTCCGGAGATTTGCTTTAAAAGAGTCTGCATCGCCAGATAGGATGGTCCCCGTTAACTTGGTGCAACCAGCAGCGCTGCTTCGATGTATTCTCAAGGCTATTTCGGGGATCTCAAGAGTCGCTTAGATTAACATTTCCGCGAAATTCATCACATGATGTGATATTGGAGCACTTGTATTCAATTCTCTCGCGATACGTTAAGAGTAATTTCAATAGTGCTGGGAATTTGTTTCGCGATATCTCTACCCTCTGTTCTCCAGTCGCTGTTTTTATCCACTCCTTCTGGACTTCATCCGATAGCCTTTCCTCAATAACCGAAACAATAGTAGCGTTGTTTATCTCTTGTTCCCTTCCCAGTCGTGCAAGTTCTCTGTGTGCTCTCTAAACGGTGTTAATCAGGTTTAAAGTGCTCTCCACATCGGAATCCTCACACTTCGACATTTCTTTAATGTCTGCCTATATTGCGTCGACATGCTTACCTTTATCGCCATATTTCTTGTCTAATCGCGCCCAAATTTCATTGATGTCATCTAACGACTTGACCTGTTCTTTAACGTTATCATTTAAGTAAGATTTTAGAACAAACTCAGCTTGATCGGTCTTGTATGCGGGGAGTATATATTTGACAAAATCGCTTTTGAATTTAGGATACTTTCTTAAGTTCCCGCTAAATGATTAAAATTTTAGTCTCTCCAAACGCAATCCTGACGAAGAAGCATGTGTTTGTTGCCTATGCCCCCAAGGAAAACACGGGCCTCTGATCGAAGTTCATTACAGCGTCTCCATGCATCAAGGAAGCGCTCACTCTCTTCTCGGGTTGTTTCCTCATCTTTTAATGTCGACATGTATTCTTGTTGCACTTCTTCACAAACTTTCATCCTTTGATTTACCGTATTCTCTACCTCCTTCATTATCACAAATTTATCCTCAGTGTGGTCGCTGCTTCTTGACACCAAAAGTTTTGCCATAGAGTCCATGCATTCTGACAGTCTGGTCAATTCAAACTCCATTCGTAATTTCAGCGTTAGCTCCCTTTCTTTGTCACGTTCTAACTCCTTTTTTGCGTGTTCCTCAGCCTCTGATTTCTGAATAAACCAATTAGTTTTTTCTTCCAATTCACAATAGACGTTATTTAGTTCCTCTATCCAATTATCTTCCGTTTCTTGCTGTTCCGATGCCAAGATCGAAACAAATTGATCATGCTTCTCCTGCACCACTATCCAAGCTTGTCTGAGATCTGAAAATCTATTTTTAATAGTGGCGAGAATAGCATTATTTTCAAGAGATTTTCGTAAGTTGTTAACTTGTCTTGTGTAAGTTCTTTTAGCTTGTGTGCGTTCCCTTTTCGCGTTCGACTGATCGGGTACATCGTTTTCTGTGGTGCTCATTTTTGGGGCGGGTCCGCAGTTTATAGCTGGCCGGTCCGAAATAGCCCCAAAGTAGCGTTTATTGGTCTACAGTGCTAATTGAAGCTACGAAGTCGCTTCAAAATTTTGGCTTTCTCGTGATTTTTTTAAGATGGCGATTTGGACAGTGATCTTGCGTAACATTAACAGTGAATTAAGTACATATATAAATTCAATAAATTCGGATATTCAGTTGATCTTATAATCGCCTTTGCGATACATCAAGTGTAGTCACTAATCGAATGTTTTGTGGATCATACAGATAGAAAACAAATTTGTGGAAATGTATAATCAAACATGAGATTCTCTTGGCTTGGCAAGTTCGATTACCTATACAATGAACAAAAGAAAACTTTAGTTACTAACATAATCAAAAATACAAGAAAGATCGTTAAAAAAAAGACTGTCATTTTCTCACTTTTCGACCACGTATTTGTCGTATTGCATTCTGCTTTCTCAGCTGCCTTCTTAGCGTCTGTACTCTACGATATCGTTTATTTATCTTGTGCACTGCCGGTTGCCGAAAGCGTTCCGCGAACGAAGTTCGAAACAATAACCACCGAACAAGCTGGATGGTAGCGTGAAGTCTGAGGTTGATCAATACCGCCGTGATACAAAAGGTGGTTTGCAACCTAAACACAACAACCGATGACGTCTCTACAAAGTGAACGTCGAATTATTACAGCAACTGTCTATACGGAATTATGTAAGAAGGAAGACCTTAATGCGAAGGTAAAATACAACGAAAACGAGTTTATGCACAAAGAAGGATGTAAAGAGTATTGGTAGAACCCTTCTATTATGTCTCTATGGAAAAACGCACCGGTAAAGACAGCGACAAAGGTGAAACACAATAAACATGATATAATCGAGTGGGATATACAACGTAAAACATGCAAAATTATCGCAATAAGCTGCCTGGCTGATGTAAACGTTACGTCAACGATATGCGAGAAAGAGAACATATACAGTCCTTAATACGGAATATGCAGTTAATGTACCAAGGTTATACGTTATCGTTTGTACCTGCTATTTTCGGTGCTCTTAGAACTGTTCCTAAATGCTTGTAAAGCAGTTTGAACGATCTCAATTTCACACAAAAGGAAAACTTATCTATTGTGCATACCTTATCGGGGAAAAAAATTTCAGGGGAAAATTTTGTAGGGGAAAAATTAAGTCACTTTTGAAAAATAATTCACTTTTCCCCAACTAATTTTTCAAATAAGTCACTTTTTCCCGACTAATGTTTGATATTCCTGTAGATAACCTCACAAGGGAATTTGAATCAATTTTTATTTATTTATTTATGCATGTTTTTCATACAAAAACAACTACGAGAATAAGTATAAAAATCTAGTCCAAAACATTTTTTGTTTCCATTATGTTTTTTATGTCCCCGATCCTTTTTTGTAACCTTCCTCGCAATTTATTAAGGTGGTAACAATGGGAAAAAAAGTTTAGGATAAAAGAAAAAAGTCGGGGTAAATTCTTAGTCGGGTTTAAAAAAATCGGGTAAAAGTACTAGTCGGGGAAAAATAATCGGGGAAAATTTTGGTCGGGGAAAAATTAAGTCACTTGCAAAAAATTTAGTCGACTTTTTTTCCCCTGATAAGGTATGCCGCATATTCATAGTGCAATCCAAAAGGTCAAGTTTAAGGAAGCCAAGACGCAGACCATGGGTCCGTACTGTAACCCTTGCTTACAGACGGCAGAAGAGGTGGATCTTGTACTGGTGTTGTGATAGTGGAACATGGTGTCCTTGGCGAAGACGCAAATTGAGAAGTTTTGTAGTGACGCTATATCATCGTACATTTTTCTTCTTTGTAAAAATATTTCTAACTAATGCCAACTTTTTATACTCGACAGCAACTGTTTGGTTTTTTGGTAGACGTCCCTTAATCCGAATGCCGCTTAATTCGAACTTTCCGTTATTTTGAACAAATTGCCAAATCCCTTGAGCTTAGTTTAATTAAGCCTTATATTTTGAGCTGCTTAATTGGAACTCCGATAATTCGAACATTTTGCTAATTTAAAAATTTTTTACTCCCAAGGCTACATTAATTCGAACTTTTGTGCATCGATAAATAAAATCTTACGGGAAAATAAAAAAAAAACGTTTTCATTTTTATTGTATCAATGGTGGCAAAATTTCTTTCAATTTATCAATTACAGTTTACAAGGAATTTGGAGGCCTTGCTCATCGCCTATGTTCACTCTTTTTCCTGTCACTTTAACTTTGCAGCTGTTGTCTTTGCTTACACAAAGAAAGAATGAGACTGTTTTTGCGAAACGACCAGTCTTTCCTTTTGTTAAATGTCCAACCACGACGCTGTTCTGGGTAAATGCAACCGCATATTTGTCGAATTCATTTTTTTTGGGTTCCAATCGAGTTTCAAGGAGTCCTTCTTCGGTTCGGTTCCCATATTGTCATATAAGCATGATAACCTTTTACATGGGAACACAATTTATATTCCTTGAGTAACATAATTGGCAGTTCTTCTTCTATAGAAAGGTTGGATAATTCCATGGCAGAGTGAAAATATATGTGTACGCCTACGCAATGTGTGTGTGTTTGATTTCCAAAACGTTTGATCTATATAATAATACGCCAGTTCTGTCTGTCTGTCACTTTTGCAAAGTGGATAAAATTTCTTTGATAAAGTCTATAAAACGTAAATTATCAAACTTTGACGTTAGAGCAATATTGACGTCAAAGGAAAGTATATTAAGATTAGTGAAGCCATTGCATTGCACTTTTAAATTTAAGGCTAAATAACTTGGAAACGGATGAAAATCTGCGTGGATAACTAGGGACTACCTGGGACCAATTTGGGTAAGTTTCCCAAACCTGGATCCCCGAATCCGTTTCGGAATGGACGGGTTGATGACGTCATCAAAAAACCTTTAAACCTTGATATCTCTGCAACCGTTTGTCAAAAGTACCTGACCCTATACATTTTCCTGATCAGCGTTTTAAGATATATACGATGAAGGCAACAGGTATATAAATTTCTAAAAAAAAATTTGGGGGTTTTGACGGGCCAATGCTGACGTCAGCAAAATTTTAAACCCTTATATTTCCTTACTCGCCTCATCAACACCACACGATATACATTTTCTCGATCAGCAGTGTAAGCCCTACACAATGGAGGAAACATGAAAACAAGGTACTAATTTTTTTGTAGATGGGTTGTTGCCGTCATCAAAATTTAAATGGCGCTTCTTTCTCATTTTTATCCTGCCTCAATGGATTTCTCCACGGGTCTTATCGACTAGTCTCTATAATAATAGCCGTATTCCGTCTGTCTGTCTGTTCAAAAGGGTTACCGATATTCCTTTGATCTTTCCGCGATTTTTAGAAAACAGGGGGTTGTTTAATTGCAAATCAAATTACTGATTAAAATAAATTCCAAAAATTAATTTATTTCTCTAATTAATTGAATTGCTTTATTTTATTACCATAAGTAAGAAAAATAAATTTAGTGATAAAATGAATGTATTGTTTTGATACGCCATTTTTAATAATAATTACCCCCGTGACCTCAATCGCCGTTTTCGGCGATTGAGGTCACGGAAAGGCTGTTAATGAAAGGCTGTTCCCTGTGTTTTCATTAAAACCGAATTTGCAATGAAGTTTTTTGGAAAGGGGTATTACGCCTATACGCCTGTTCAACTCTGCTTAATTATACTAAGCGGTTATTCCAGGGTTAACAACAGACTGTTGTGTTTGGTAAAGGCTGTTACGCCTATGCGCCATGTACAACGTGGTTTACCTGTACTAAGGGGTCAACCTTATGTGACAATTCATTTTTAAACTTTCTCGGTAATCACGTCTGTATGAATGTGCAACAATGTTTACCTGGACTAACCGCTCAGCTCTGTTGTGTTTTTTTTAAACAGAGTCAGTGAGAATGTTTTTTCCAAAGGCGTATTATTCCTATACGCCTGTGCAACACGGTTTAACTGTAGTAAGCGCTTAGCCCAGTGTCACGATAAATCTTTTAACTTTCACAAAACTTATTCTGCAAAATAAAATAATATTGACTGATTGTTTTTGCTGTGATGGGGTACCGACTGTTGTTTGTAAACTGTGTTTTTATTTCTGGGGGAATATTTTTTGAAAAAAATGTTACAGTCGCAAGACTATAATGGTGTATGCGCTTTACTTAATTTACGACATATATACTGTATACCTGTACTAAAGCGCTCCACCTGATCATGTGGCACAGTTTATTAAGCGCTCCACAAAGTGTTCAACATCAGGTCACACCTTGACTTTGGCTTACCTCGGCGTTTCGACACCAGGTTAAGCCAAACGCGAGACGCGCTTAAGTGGTATAAAAAGGATGGGCGGACCCGTGGATTTTTCCACGCGCCATCGACTAGTCTATTATAATAATACGGAGTGTATGTGACGGTCATAGTAGATATCGTCATTTTTCTTTAAAGTTGTCGAAATTTCCTTTGAAGTTGCCGAAGAAAGCATGTCTCAAATGTTAAATTTCATGACGTTACGGCGCAACGTCAATAACACTACTTTAACGTCAATACCTATATTAAATTAATGAAGCCATTACAATGCACTTAAAACTTGGAGGCCAAATAACTTGGAAACGAGTTGTGACGTCAATGATTTTTCACCGGGTGGGTAGCTAGGGGCCACCACCAGGACCAATTTGGGTAAATTTTCCAAACCTGGGTCCCCAAATCCGTTTCGGAGTGGACGGGTTGATGACGTCATCAAAAAACCTTCAAACCCTAATATCTCTACAACCGTTTGTCACAAATACATGATCCTATACATTTTCTTGATCAGCGTTTCAAGATCTATACAATGAAGGCAGCAGGAATACAAATCTCTCAAAAAAAGTTTTTGTCTTCACGGGTCACTCCTGACGTCAGCAAAATTTTTAAACCCTCCTATCTCAATAACCGATCATCAAAAGCACATGATCATATAAATTTTCCTGATCAGCCCTTTAAGCTCTCCACAATAGAGGCAATGTGAAAACAAAATTCTAAATTTTTTTAATGGATGAGTTGCTGACGTCATCAAAATTTTTATCCTGCCTTAGTGGATTTTTCCACGGGCCTTATCGACTAGTTTTAAAAATGCTTTAGAATCAAATCGAACGTTCAAAACGTTCGATTTTTAAAATACTTTAGAATCAAATCAAATACTTTGTATTCAGCTGTTTGTATTTTCGTTTGCTATTCACGTTTAAAGATGTTGATCGCTGGAAAACGTAAAAACAACCACAAAAGTTTGCGTGAAAAATGTCAGGCCTTAAAGGATTTGCAAAAAGGGATGAGTATTAAAGATGCTGCACCAAAATATGATGTACTGAAAAACACTTTGTCAACGTGGGTCAAGAATAAAGAAAAACTTATAGATGTGCTAGAAAAAGGAACCAATGTAAAACGACAAAAGTTGAGAACAGGTACCATTAAATTAGTATACAAGGCTGTTCTAATTTGGTTTCAAAGCATGCGAAGTCAAAATGTCCCAATATCTGCAGCCATGCTTCAAGAGAAAGCAATTGTATTCGCCAAAGAATTAAACGTTGAAAATGTTCAGGCATCAGATCTTTGGCTACGACGTCGGAAGGAAAGAAACCACATATCTTTCAAGACCATATCAGGAGAATCAAAATCAGTTTGATTAATGGGTGTTGGCAAACTTCTATCCCTACACTTTCGTCAAACTACGAGCTTCAAAACATTTATAATGCTGATGAATTTGGATTTTTTTACGAATGCCTTCCAAATAAAACGTATCAACTTAAATCTGAAAAATGCTCTGGTTAAGTAAAATATGCATTACTGGCTTGGCAGCAGCTAATGCCATTGGAGAAAAACTACCGATGTTTGTCATTGGCAAGTCTAAAAAGCCACGGTGCTTCAAGAACATCAGATTTTTACCATGTCGCTATAGAAATTAATGCAAGAGTTGGATGGATAGTGTGTTGTTTGAAGAGTGGGTAAGGGAGATGGATAGGAAATTTGCTGATGAAGGCAGAAAAATCCTTTTTCTCCTTTGGGGAGAAAATGCGTGAGCTGTGAGAAAGTGACCCGTGATTTTAGTACCGTGAACTCATATAGTCACTCACTCAAGCGTATTATAATATAGGATATTCCTGTTTTTTCGTTGTCGTTGTTTTAAAACCCCCTACCCAGTTTGGAATACAGCAATAAATACTTTTTCCTCCTTTCTTTATTTTACCTGGCCCTGATTTAGACGAGCTTGCATAATTTTCCTCGCTCATTTTTAACACTACTAGTTGTCGACATAAACAACTTTACGAAAAAACATGCTTTCATAAAACATATTTTTTGTTTTTAGGGATAAAAATTATTCAGCATTGATGGTATTTCATTATTGGGTATAGTAGAGGCGTGTAAGAGTTGTGAGGAGCTTTCCGTTGGATTTTCCCTGTTAATTTCGCTTTTACGTAATAATCGCGGACTACCGTTTAAGTTTTTCAAACGAGAACTTTATCTTGATGTATTTACAATTATAACTACGCTTAGCTAAAAATATAACTCAACATAAAACAGGATAACAAGATTCAGGCATATTGAATACTTATTAAGCTAAATGTTTGGAAACTCTTGCAAAACTTGCTATAACAACACAACAGCAATAGCAAAAATAACTACAACAACAAATAACACATGAAAAAGATCTGGATTAAACAATTTAAGCTATCAGCTTTACATATTTTTTCTGTTCTGAATTTCATAGATTTTTTAAATTTAGCTGCAATTTCGTTAAGACTCGTCTCCACAAGGCTTATATGATTGTCTGACGATAATTTTATCATCATTATTTTGTCTAATGGAGATAAGACTTTGCAACAATGCGACTTGACAAATCATCATTCAAACCATAACACAATTAACGTTAACAGATGTAACATCAAAGAAACAATTTATTTCACATTTTCAAAATGCGACGATTAAATAACATTGGTAGAAATTAATATCCGTCACAGTTAAAACTTTCTGTATTCGAGAACCAGGATTCCGGAAAGAAATGGTCACAGCAACAATAATTAACAATGCAGAATAAGAAAAGAAAACCATATAAATCGTACTACTTTTTACAAACAATTACGTAGAAAATTTCATGTTCTACCTTATATTTACTATCTTGAAGCGAAATTGAAGTTTAAAGTAATCTCATTTCCGGTACTGTACTCGCACTTGATATAACGGAGCGTTTACAGAACCAGACAAAAAAGCGCTAACAATAATAGAATTTACGATTTACATCTCTCTGTCAGTTAAAATCTCATCATGTAATACGTGATCAGACTTCTGTAGCAACGTGGGTAGTATTCTCAGTTCAGTTGTATTTGCAACACGTAAAGATACACAATGGAAATAACTATCATTTAATTTTCCCACACATCTAAAGAAAGACAATTTTACAAATATTGTGTAAGTTTGTGCATCTTTTTAACAATAAAGTCCAACCGCATTACAACAAAATGACTTGCATCCGAATTGTAATAGCTCAGGGTTTTAAAAGTTTGTGTTTGTGTTTCGTGGCAGGTTAAGTGTTCTCAGAACTCTTGCTAGATATAGTTACCCCGTATACCTGAACAACCATTAGTTAATATTACGCACAAACAGTTACGAATTAATATTTATACACGTCTAAAATAATATCTAAACCTTATTCTTGTTCCTCTACCTATCTTCGGCAATCGTCGATCCTAAAAAGAGAAAGAAAAAAAAGCGATTTTTAACAGTTGCCACAACGATTATTATAGTCTATAGTTATTTAGTTGTCTAACGCCGTCAACATTTAACTATGGTTGAAAAAATCAAGGTAATACATAAAACTTCAGAAATTATGTTAAATGCCACCAGAAGTGAAAATTAAAATGTATCTTTGACAGGTATCTAATAGGGTCATACAATAATTACGTAACACCTAAATGTGCGATTTTTTACCACTCGCCCACCCTTCAACGCATCTTTACAAATCTAGTACAACTCAGCCACCCCCTTGTTACGTGATATTTCGAATCTTAAGACCCTATCTATTCATTTCCTATACTAACAAAAACCTTCATGTAACGGATAATCAGGCAAACTAGTGCTCTAATATGAGAAAAAGATATAACAGGGCCATTTATTCAGCACACGGGATGTCATTTTTGCGTAAGCAAAGAGGCAAGAAACAAATTCAGGAATGTAAATCATACACTAAAATAACTAAAAATATCCGTAGTACATAAAATTTTTCTCCTTCCCCACTTAAATTTTCGTAACAGTTCGTAACAAAAAAGGTTCATACCGACACCCCTCAGACGTTACGTAATTATTGAATGGCTCCCAAAGATGTGACTTCTGCAAAATAAATGTTTTAATATTACAAACCGTTACGGAAGCAAGATTTCAAGTTTTACAGTTTCTTACTAATTTCACTGATAATTACTTTGTCTATAATCTGTTGTTAGATGTAAAGGAAAGGCGAACAAACAATTATTTTGTGGTAGCCAGAAACTAAATTTTAGGCGAGAGAAAAAATATATAAAGATTTCTAACTCCTAAAATCTACTAAGAAAACTACTATAACAAATACCCCAGTGAGCACATAACGTTATTAAAACGTTAAAAAAACGTTATATTTTGGTTGTAACGTTATATACCCAAATTGTAACGTTATATTAACGTTGTCGTCTCAAACCCATGACGTTATTCCAACGTTAAAATAACGTTTCAAATTTGATAAAGCATTTGCAAATTAAGGGCTAGTTAAATAACTTTAAAATAAACGTTGCTTTAACGTTAAGATAACGTTACTGTTGCAACGTTTTAAAACAGTTTAAATTTAACGCATATCAACGTTAAAATAAAGTTTGGGTTGAATGACAACGACCGGCGTTGAAAGACGGCGACCAATTTCAAACCGAGCACCAAGTTGGTAACGTTGCTTCAACGTTAAAGTAACGTTCAAAACGGCGTAATACTAACGTTAAGGAACGTTATAAAGACGTTTGCGTTGAAAGACAACAAACGGCGTTGAAAGACGGCGTCAAACTTTAATCTGAGCGTGAAAATGTAACGTTATATAACCGTTGTAATAACGTTTGCGTGATGTTTTGTACAGTACGTTGAATGACAGCTACCGGTCAGCTAGCATCTTTGACCTAAGCTAACATCTCCGACTGGTAAAATCATATAAAAAATTATCACAAAAAGAACTTTTTGTCACGGAAATTTTCCCGTCGTGACATTAACAGTCACTTACAGTGAAAATTAAATTAAGGGTAGTGTTACTGCGCGTTGTTGTTCGGTTCACATAAAAAGACAGAATTTTGTAAGATTCAACAGTTTCTTTCCAATAATAAAGTACAAATCCTCAAAATCCGTAGTAAACTGTTCTCGCTGTTCACAACGCTAAGCAACTGTTTTACACAGAAATACAACTCTTTTTATACACAAAAGTGACACAAAAACATAACAATTACTGCACAGCTACGATACGCACGACTAACACACACAATGACATTAGCGCACCACAAGGGACAACTCATACACACAAACTATAATTGTCTCTAAACGAAATCCCATAGGGGCCATTTCATCTGGCTCCCCTCAAGTTCATCTTGAAAATTGTGGCTCCTCGTCGGGGATTCGATATTCTAACAATTGTATCAATTTCGTGATTGGTCGATCCAATATTGTACCAGCACGGCTACCAAGCTTCACGCTACAACTCCGAACCTTTCCATCTGCACCCGTTTTTACAGCCACCACTCTTGCCAGTGGCCACCGTCCTCTTTCACAATCCTCATTTTGCACCATCACTATATCACCGGCAGCAAAATTTCGTTCGTTTTTATTCCACTTTGTTCGTGTCTGTAGTGAACACAGATATTCGCATTTCCATCGTCTCCAGAACATATCCAACACATACTGAGCTCTTTTTCACTGTTTCCTGCAATATAACGACGCTTCTTCAAAATTACCAGGAGGCGGTAAAACTACCTTTGATTTTATCGTTAGAAGAGCAAGTGGTGAAATTGGTGTTGCACTGTTTGCATCGCTGATTGCTTCGACGCATAAAGGTCTAGAGTTAACGATACTTTCTGCTTCTGTTAAAATAGTGTGCCGCGATTCTTCACTCAAACGCGAGCCATTATGATTGAAAAGATCTTTTAATATTGCGCGCACAGATCGAATCTGGCGCTCCCATACTCCACCCATGTGCGAAGCAGCAGGTGTATTCCTCTTCCAGAGAATCCAATCACAACCAACACTTTTAAGGAATTGTTTAACTTTCGCATTGTCCATTTGTTTTAATGCCTTTATGAACTCGGTCTTGGTGCCGACAAAGTTAGTGCCGTTGTCGCTTCTCATCGTTCGAATGTTTCCTCTTCTAGCAACAAACCGTCGCAAAGCTAGAATGAAGGAGTCAGTTTCCAAGGTGTTGACAACTTTAATATGGACGGCTCTGCTCGCCAAACAGGTAAAGAGGCAGCCATATCTTTTTACAAGCTTTCGATATGGTTTTATGACCAATGGCCCAAAGAGATCCACTGCGCAGTATGTGAAAGGTGGGCATGCGTCTACTCGATCTTTGGGTAAATCTGCCATGACTTGCTGGCCAGCTCTTCCCCTTAATATTCTACATCGTACACAATGATGAATCAACTGTCGTACTGCTGAGTTGATGTGTATGATCCAATATCCACGTTGCCGAATTTCTTGCAATGTTATTCCTCTCCCCGAATGGTGAGTGTTTTCGTGGCACCATCGGAGCACAAGTTCGGAAAACCAACTTTCTTTGGGAAGAAAAGCAGGATATTTGAATTGATACGCTTCATCCATGTTGCAAAATCTTCCACCAACTCTGAGAATTCCATCATCGTCAATGAAAGGACTCAATTTGTATAATTTGCTGCATTCTTTCAAAGCACTTCTTAATTTTGTCGTTTCGTCGATCTTGTCTCCATTCCTTTGAAGCAAGAGCTTTAATTTCAGAGGCAAAGTGTTGTTGTTGTACTAATTTTATTAAACATTTTTCGGCTCGTTGAAGATCTTCAACGCACAGCATTGGGGGACTCGCCTTCTGGCTTCTTCTTGTCATCCCATGACTTGGGGCTTTTATTTTCATCTTCAGAATGTCGATAAATCGACCGACCAAGGCCATGACCCGTATGCATTTCTGTAGCCTGGAAATTCTTCTCTCGAATGTACATAAGATTCCAGAATCAGTTGCTGAAACAAATACTGAAACGCTACGTTTAAATTCGGGATCATCAGTGACACTGTTTTTCGCTGGATCGTAGGCAGCTGGCCATGCTTCCCTTTCTTCCCAGAGAAACTGAGGTCCCTTGAACCATCTACTACTCTTCTCTACATGTTTCAAACTTATGCCTCTCGAGGCATCATCGGCTGGGTTTTCATGGGAAGGAACGTAATTCCATTGATCCAACGAAGTATTTTCTTGAATTTGTTGAATTCTATTTGCCACAAAAATATGAAAACGTCTTAATTCGTTATTAATATAACCCAGTACTACGTTGCTGTCTGTCCAATAACATTCGTAGTCTACGACAGGCATTTCTTGCTTCAACATTACTCCGACCTTTACGCCCACAGTTGCTGCTGTCAACTCCAACCTTGGTATTGAAACCATCTTTATTGGAGCTACTCTCGATTTTTCAAGGAGTAAGCAGCAGTTAACGTTTCCTTCTACATCTCTGATGCGAAGATACGTAGCAGTTCCGTAACCTTCATTGGATGCGTCTGAAAAATGATGGAGGGACGTTGACTCGATCTCTTTGAAATGAAGTGGCTTGACGCATCGGTTAACTTCCAGTTTTTCAAGAAGGACGATATCTAATCGCCATCTTTCCCAAGCGCTTCGAAGAGGTTCAGAGATCTCTTCGTCCCATGATGTTTTTTCTTTGCAAAGATTTTGCATAATTTTTCTACCCTTCAACAAGAACGGCGCTGCTAATCCAAGCGGGTCATAAATTGAGCTTATGGTAGCCAACACCCCTCTCTTCGACAGAGGTTTGTCTTGCATGGTTATGCGAAAACCTAGTTTGTCGTCCTCTATCGACCAATGAACACCGAGGGCCCTTTCGATCGGCAGCGATTCGTTTTTCAAGTCCAGGGACTTATGTTCTTTGCGCGTTCTTCAGTAGAAATGGAATTGATAACCTCTCTGCTATTTGATATGAACTTTGTGAGGCGGAAGCCACCTTTGCTGCAAATTTGTATCGTTGATTTGATGATTTTGATGGCTTCTTCGATACTTTTCACGGATTTCAAAAGATCGTCGACATAAAAATCCTTCATAATAACTTTCACAGCCTCCTCACCAAATTCACTTTCGTTGTCTGTTCCACTTCTTTTCAGGGCATAGTTGGAACAACTTGGGGAGGAATTTCCACCGCATATATGGACAGTCATGCGATGATCTACCAAATCTTTAGAGGTATCCCCATCAGGCCACCAAAGGTATCGCAAATAATCCCGTTGATTCGGCGGCACCTTAACCTGATAGAACATGGACTCGATATCCGCCATAAACGCTACTGGTTCCAACCGGAATCTACACAGAATTCCAACTAGCAGATTTGTCATATCTGGGCCTTGCATGAGTCGTCCGTTCAGGGAGACGCCTTTGTATGTAGCAGTACAATCAAATACTACTCTGATCTTCCCAGGCTTACGCGGATGATAAACTCCATGGTGGGGAATATACCACACATGACCAGGTTCCCTTTCAACTTCCTGCTCTGGAACCATCTCCGCGAAACCTTGGGTCGTCAGGTTGTTCATGAACGTGAGGTAATCCTCTTTGAAGATCGAATTACTTTCAAGCTTCTTCTTGATCCATTTCAGCCTTGCCAAGGCCTGACATTTATTATTTGGAAATGGAAGTTGGTTTATTAAAGGCAGCGGGAGTTGATATTTTCCATTTACAAATTTTACTTCCTTTTCCATTAGTGATAAAAATTTTTGGTCGTGAATGGATACGTAATCACTTTTAATATTCTTGAATGCGTTCATTTCTGAAAAATCAGCATCGTACATTCTTTTCAGCATCCCCTCAATTGTTACATCCCGTAATTCATCTTGTTGAATTAGGTGAAGTGCAGCAACTTTGTCAGTGGAGGAATCTTTCACAGCAATTCTGTTGCATCGAATTTTCTGCTTCTCCCCTTTGCGACGAAGCACAGGTCCGACAAGACTCCATTCCAACCTTGTTTTTAACCCATATGGTCCATTTCCATCGGATGGAATTACCTTTATCGGTTCTAGCGCTTGTGGGCAATTGGCTCCAATAAGCAAACCAATCGGTATTCCAGGATCGTATTTGTGAAAGGAATGCTTTATATGTCGCAAATGAGGCCATTCAGCAACTTTCTCGCGAGTAGGTATTTCCATGGGATCTATTGGAAGATGTCTGTAACAACTCTGTATTGTTACTTTGAAATCTCGTGTAATGGGCTCTACCATCAAGCCGGTTATTAGAGAAGAATCTTCACGACTCTCGCTTGTGAGAGTGTTCACGACGATCGTCGACGAAATACCGGTTAAATTCAAGCGATGAACGATTTCATCGGTTATGAACGTACCCTGACTGCAATTATCCAACATAGCATAGGTGGTGATTGACTCAGCAGACTTTGGATGCGACAACACCACAGGCACTACAGACATGCTGATGATTTCTACGTTGTTATCTGTCTTGCAACAAACAGATTTCTTCGTTCTTGCAAATGCATTTGAGATTTCAGGCTCCTCTTATTTTCCTTGTCGTTCTTGTTGGTCCTCTTTGGTCGGATGAAACCATGCAAAATCGTTGGGTGCCTCTTTTTGCACGTCTTGCAAGACAATTTGTTTTCGCAATTTCTTGCTTGGTGATTGCTGGTAATTGGTTCCAAACACGCGAAACAAAGCTTCTTCTCCCAAACAAATTTGTTTCTTTCCTCTACGTCTATTTTCATTATTTTTCGACAATCTTCCAATTTATGTTTGTTCGAACAGTAGAGACATCTCTGGTGACGCCCGTCAGGTTTGTTTTAAGTTTGGGTGGATCTTTCTTGTTTTTCACGTCATTATCCTTTTTATTCTTCAATTCACTGATGGCTTCTCTAGAGTAGAGGGGATCATTTTCAAGCGTTGTCTCTTGCTCCATGAAGTCAACAAAATCCCTCAGCTCCGCTTCGTGATGGTTTTTCCGACGGACGTTGAGAACCGTCCGATTCCATCTTTGTTGCAAGGCTTGTGGGAGCTTTGATTGAAGTTGTCTGAGGACTTCTGGAGAGTTTAGTTCGCTTTTTATTTGTCTCTCCAAACCACCGTAGCATTTTATGAGGAACGTATAGAACTTTCTGAACGCTTCAGAATCACCAGCACGGAGAGTGGGCCATTCTCTGAGCTCCTTTCTGTAGGCATTTGCAATTCTGAATTGATCACCGTAGGTTTTCTTCAGAAGATCCTTTGCTCTTGAGTAGCAATGTTCTGATGTATCATATATACAGCTTTTGATCAATTCTTTTGGCTCACCAGTTGTGTAATTGATCAGGCGAGTCAATCGACCTTTATTACTTTTGATCTTGGTCTCAACAACTGCTTCAAATGTGGTCATGAAGTATTGGAAGTCAAGCACATTTCCATCAAATGGGTCAATTTTGATGTCTGATGCACTTTGCTGTAGCAGTAATTCGCATAACACCCTTTCTGTGTTATTTCCAAATGGGTTTGGAGATTCCTGCTCATTGTTAATGTTCCAGTCTTTGTTAACATCAACTGAATTATCGACCACTTGCGATTGCGCGGTGTTTTGTAGCACATCAGGAAGAAATTTGGGAATTTTCTTTACCAACTTTGGATGACTTCTAGCGCCTTCATAACCGGAGCCAATGACACCTATACAACCATGATTCACCCAAGATTGGCACTTCGCATATGAGCGGATTTGTTCATCATCCGTGTCCAATGGTCTTGAGAAATGACTTTTTTCATCTTCGTCCTTGGCTTCTTAATATATGCTGAGTTTTGCTTCTGCCAAAGCAAACTGCTCTTTAAGCTCCAATCTTTTCATGCTTGCTTCAGCTTCCAGTTTTGCTTCTAAAAATGACGCCTTTGTCTTCAGTTGCGCTAACTCAGCCTTTTGATCCGCAGCACGACTACGCAAGGAAGATACTTGCGAACGACCTGAAGATCTTGTCTCTTTCGAACGTGTCGAGGGCGATCCGTGCGATCTATGCGACTTTCCAACTGACTTCGGGTGAATAATAACATCAGCTTTTAGGCTGGTAGTTGCCCGATCAACAACGGGGAACTTATGATTTAGAAGTTGTGAATCCAAGAGCGTCATCTCTCAACAGAGCATTTGTGTTTTCGTCAGCGTGAAGCTTTGATTTTTCATACTGGTTCCACGCCCATTCATTTCTTTTTAGCCAATCATTACAATGATGCTGAAAGAGTCGAACCCTATCCTCAAGTCTAGTCAATTCTGCATTTAAATCTTCCTTCAGTTCTTCTGAATTCGCTAATGCCATACATTCATGGCTGTAAGCTTTAAATTCAGACAGTTTTACGCCAAGGATGTCCACGTTGTTAAAGATGAAGGCATAATTTTCATCCGATAAGGCAATATCCATTTCTGCAATCAGTCGATCAATCTCAAGGAGCACCTTTCGCTTGAATGATTCCTTCAAGGAATATATATTCCTTTCCCTTGCTAGTCATTTTCTTGGTCCGAGCAAGTGGGAGAGTATCTGAATAAGACATGATATGACGGAAATAACGTCACCAAGACTACAGCAGCTTGAACCAAGCAGAACCAAATGAACGTTGGTTGGAGAACACGAGACAAAGAATTGCCTCACAACAGCACAGGACGACGGGAATACCAAGATTGCAGCACGTCGAAATGTGGATATGACGGAGATAACGTCACCAAGACTACAGCAGCTTGAACCAAGCAAAACCAAATGAACGTTGGTTGAAGAACACGAGACAAACAAATTGCCTCACTACAGCACAGGACGACGGGAATACCAAGATTGCAGCACGTCGAAATGTGGATATGACGGAGATAACGTCACCAAGACTACAGCAGCTTGAACCAATCAGAACTAAATGAACGTTGGTTGGAGAACACGAGACAGACAAATTGCCTCACTACATCACAGGACGACGGGAATACCAAGATTGCAGCACGTCGAAATGTGGATATGACGGAGATAACGTCACCAAGACTACAGCAGCTTGAACCAAGCAGAACCAAATGAACGTTGGTTGAAGAACACGAGACAAACAAATTGCCTCACTACAGCACAGGACGACGGGAATACCAAGATTGCAGCACGTCGAAATGTGGATATGACGGAGATAACGTCACCAAGACTACAGCAGCTTGAACCAAGCAGAACCAAATGAACGTTGGTTGAAGAACACGAGACAAACAAATTGCCTCACTACAGCACAGAACGACGGGAATACCAAGATTGCAGCACGTCGAAATGTGGATATGACGGAGATAACGTCACCAAGACTACAGCAGCTTGAACCAAGAAGAACCAAATGAACGTTGGTTGAAGAACACGAGACAAACAAATTGCCTCACTACAGCACAGGACGACGGGAATACCAAGATTACAGCACGTCGAAATGTGGATATGATGGAGATAAGGTGACGTCAGGGGTTTGGTGACCAGGCGTGAAATAAAAACGAAGGATGTTTTAGTCGCTGACTTCTGTTTCGGATAAACTAAAAGAAAATTGTTGTATTTGCTCACCGAAATATCTTTTTGCTTTCTTTGATGATCATCTTTTTGTCGAGAGTAAATTCTTCTTATCACGTCCTGTACCACGTATAAATTTTCTCGAACCACTACTACAGCAAGTTTACTACTATGTTACTGCGCGTTGTTGTTCGGTTCACATAAAAAGACAGAATTTTGTAAGATTCAACAGTTTCTTTCCAATAATAAAGTACAAATCCTCAAAATCCGTAGTAAACTGTTCTCGCTGTTCACAACGCTAAGCAACTGTTTTACACAGAAATACAACTCTTTTTATACACAAAAGTGACACAAAAACATAACAATTACTGCACAGCTACGATACGCACGACTAACACACACAATGACATTAGCGCACCACAAGGGACAACTCATACACAAACTATAATTGTCTCTAAACGAAATCCCATAGGGGCCATTTCAGGTAGTTAAAGATTTTCTCTTCGAGAGACAAATAATACATTCGATGGAGCGCAAAATTTTAATTATGGCCAATCGCACTTGGAGGTTTGTTCAAAAGGTAATTATAAATTTTACATGGCTAGTGTGGCCACGACATAAATTGGCGCGCAAGAGCTAACGAACTTCTTATCACAACGAATTGCGAAGTTGTCTGCACACACACATTTCAGTTCATTATCTGTAAGTAAGAATTTGGATATTATTTGTTTGCATTAATTTGTGTATTTATCTATCTTTTGTATGTATTTTCTTAGTGCAAAATTGTTTTTGTTTACCTAAGTTATGACAGTAAAGTAAATGAAGTACCTCATTTCCTTTACCAAGAAGTTTGGCAGATTTAAAACGTTGGAAAACAACTGAATTGCGTCAATTTTTACTTTATACAGGTCCTTTTGCTTTGCGTAGTGTGTTAGATGATCGTACGTTTATCCATTTCTTATCCCTTTGTGTTGGGATGAGGATGTTGTTGGATATGAAAAAGTTTTGTGTCTTATTATGACCATATTTTTTAGAATATACCCTGTTTTTTTCTAATGTAAATTTAATACCATTTTTTCTATAGTTGCAGGTTTTTTAAGAAAATAATGGTACATGCTCAGGTCAAGTGTTAGATGTGCTTTTGTGTGTACTGTATCAGTCAAATCTTCTTCCTTTTCACCTAGAGTTCAAGATGAAAGTACTTTCAAGATTGTCAAAATTGAACAATTATTACTTCATAAAAACAATCAATCAAATTGAAATGAAGATAATGCAGTAAAAATAGATATAGTAGAAACTGTCGAAAAACTCAACGAGATAGAAGAAAAACTTAAGATGCACCATACTGCCATCTTTTTGTAACTTCAAGTCATTATTCGCGGTAACAATGAAAGGTTTTAGGAAACGTTTTTGCACATTTCGATGGAACATTTCCGTGGTTAAGCACATACCCTTGCCAATAAGTGTTAAATACCCTCTTCTATCAATATCCTTATTAAATTTTAGCCGAAAAAAGCTTTGCTAGTGAGTTTATTATGTTTCTTGACATGTTGTCAACTAAATATAGATTACATTTGTTTATAGGCTTATGGCTAACAGCTTACAGTATGGTAATCGAATTGAACTATAATCGGTGATCATGACGCACATTAAAATAGAGCAGATCGAGCAAATGGGGTCGGAAACAACAGTAAATACAGACATTTTATGTACATATTTAAAGACATTATTTAATCATATTTTTATGACCATTTCAAGATAATTTTTAACCATATTTTATATGCATATTTGAAAGCATTTTTGATTTCCGTCAGCGAAGGCGGAATCTTTAAAATCGCCTGAGGAGATAGATAGAGAGATAGAGAGAGCGCAGCTAGGCTGGACGCCCGAAACTTACCCAGGCTAAATATTTTTTTCTGAGAACGAGGCTAAAATGAGTTTTAAGCCAATAAGAATCCTAACAGTGCAACAGATTGTTTTATTATCCAATGAACAATACTTTATTTTAAACTTTATATGCTATCGAAAGTTAAAGCTCGTGCAGTGTAGCATAATGAAGATCGTCTTATAATGCGCCATCTTTGATGTTACGTCATTTCTTTCTGTACTATTTTGCAAGCACGTAGACTAAAGCTATATTCAGCAGAGCGTAATTAATTATTCATTAATTTTATTTTTTATTTATTGAGTTGTATTTTAACATTGCAGGTTAGTTACAATAATAATTGAGAATACTCAATAATTTGTTTACCCCATAATTCTCCGTTTTCAAGATCAACTTCAAATTTTAAAATCTTTTAGGCTAATGGCGGAAATCTTTAAGCCCCTGGGCTTCTTGTTTAAATATATGTTTTGCATATATTTAAAGATAATATATTTTTTTTCAGAATTGTTTTTTCATAGACTCCTTTATTTCCTAAAGTAAAGTTTTGCAAGTAACGTCGCATACGAACTTTGGAGAGTGATTCAACGTAATGATAACGTTAAAATAACGTCGCAAACGAAAAGGTTATATTAACGTTTATTTAACGTACGTTAATACAACGTTATATGAACGTTTAAATAACGTTTTTGATAACGTTATTTTAACGTTTAATTTTGACGTCAAATTTGTTTCCAAGATCCCTTCTTTTAACGTTATTCTAACGTTACGAATGGACGTTAATTTAAAGTTAAAATAACGTTGTTGTGCCCACTAGGACAGTGGACTCCGGGTAACTCGAACACCGGTTAACTGAAACTTTTATTAGCTCATACTGTTTTCTACGGTCCCTTGGACGTTTCTTAATACTTCCTTATAAAAACTGCTCGTTAACTCGAACCCCGGAAACTCGAACATTCGTATTCTCGAACCACTTTTTGGTCCCCCTGAAGTTAATTTCTTCGGATAACTCGAACTTTTTAGTGTCTAAGTTCCCCCTGAAGTTAATTTCTTCGGATAACTCGAACTTTTTAGTGTCTAAGTAGAAAATAAATGTTCAAAAAATGAATACTTGTATGTAATGTAGCCAGATATTTATCACAGATTTGTACAAAAATAAAAATTGTTCTTTACATGTTATTCAACATTTTTCCCGTTTTGGACTTCAACTTTCTCTTGTTCAATTATTTTGTCGCTATCACAATAGAAAGAAAGATATTCTATTGTTTTTAATTTAGCTACCCATTTGGCAATTGTGTAAAAATACTCAATTATAAATAATTCAAAACTGGTACAGTATACTCTCGTTCGTTAAGTAGGTCGCTCAATGGAGCTAGAAGAAACGTCCTACTTAATCGAATCTCCTTGTAAGTAAGATTTTCATAAAATGGCTCAATTTGTCTTAGTTATCGAGATAATTTCAAAATTTTTGTAAAACTCAATCTAGAGGACTCACTAAACACAGCTTATAAACAAGACACAATGATATTCGGGTTTACTTTTTATATTGCATTCAAAACAAGACAAATTGCTTAGAGCAAGGGGGTTTAAACCTCTCTTTTAACCTCCTTACCTAGAATGAGCTGTTACTTCATTTCCCACCAATCTGGAAACTTTGACCGTTAACGATTTTAGTACAGCCGTATCAATCGTCATAGAGTAGTTCATCACGATGTCAATGGCATCAAGTAATTGAGATGTGGTTGGTTTCTCCAAAACAGGAGCTGCAACTAGATTATCACCTTCCTCTGATGAAATGATTGCATAGGACATCCAGTCCTACTTAAGCGGAGTTTTTGCTACAAGGGGCCAAAGAAAGTGTAATACTTAGCGAGTGTCCTACTTATCCAGGGTCCGATTTAAGCGTAGTTTTTTGCTTGAAAAGGTTTCGCAAGTTCAAGGGAGCAAAAAAGTGTACTATATAGGGGGCGTCCTACTTATCCGAGGTCTGATCTAACGAGAGTATACTGTATCTATAACAGACTGATTTATCCTTTGGCTCTACTGTGTTGTCGTTTCTCAAAGTTTTCAGGTGAAAATTCACTGATGTTTATGCAAAAAACATCAAATTTTTATTACTTTACGAATATTTTTAATATACAAACATTCTTAATGTTTGTTCAAGACTTCTTTCGTACCATAATAGCTGTTACACGTAAAATCGAATAATAGTGAGAACCTTTAATGGAGCAAAACAAGCCAGTCGGTCTGATCTTCAAAATCAACACCGGCATCGTGAACTTTTATCAAGCAGCCATGCCGCAGCGCAGTTCGCCTCTCCTTTAAAGAGGCACAGTGAACATAAAAAGTTCTTGCAGAACAAACTGCAACTTAAGTAGTTACTCTGATAATTGTTTTTTTCTTTATACGCCTGTTCGAGGTAAATGTAGATTTCATTTTTGGAATAACCTTCTGACCAAATCAAGAAGAATGAAATATAAAATGTGAAATGTGGAGTAAAACTATAGAATTGTTTGCATTTACTTATTCCTTACGAATAAGTAAATAGTGGAAATGTGCTAACGTCGTGTAACAATTAAACGATCAAATAAATAAGTAAAGAAAGACTTTGAAAACTTACTATTTCCCAAAATTTACACCTAAAAATGGAACAAAATTAAATTAGTATGTAGTTACTTAAAAGCATTGATTTAAAATCGATCTTGACATATAAACTCACCTAATATTGGCTGTATTGTTTTTCAAGGTGAACATTTTCTCTGCATCTGCTGCGTGATATGGTATGGTCGAATCAAGTACACCTAAAAAAACATAATGCTGGCGACAAAAAAATACTATGCGCGAAATATTTCGGAGCAATATGTGAGCAAATTGGGGGGCGCGAAATTAAAAAGAGACCATACTAGTCCGGGAGCTACCAACGGATCTTTTTATGTCATTTTCCTCAAAAGGTTTGATACTCTCAATCTATTGTTTTTCAGGTCAGTAATTAAAATTGCTTTGTCAGAGTTTTTAGGGTTCCTCTAGGTTCCAGGGACCAAAATATAACACTCAAAAGACCCTAATAGTAGGCTGTAGTAGTACTACTATCTTCTGTGATAACAAAAATACAAAATCTAACATAAAATTTGGGTTCCTAGGTCGTGTCAGACTACTAACATAGCACCATAAAAATGGTTTGTTTTCATGTCATGAGCCTCATGGCTGAAATTTCTCAGGTCCTTAATTTCCCACTTACACCTATGAATACAAAAAATACAAGTCTAACATCAAATTTGGGTTCATGTCCAAGTCAGACCCCTCAAAAAGGTTTTTTGTAAAAGTAAAAAATATGAATTGATCAGTGGATTAAGGTTTTGTGGACAATTTACAAATTTACAATAAAAAATGTATTAAACAAACACATACATTAAAAACATAACAACCCCTAGCAATTGCGTCGATGAAGGCTGTAAGCATAGGCAAGATTATATTATGCTGGGCATAATATCAGCACTAGGTGTTTGAAACAAAATAACGTTAAGGAGCTTTAGGTGATGATATAACGCTCTTCACACGGCAATTTTTCTAAAAGCTTATTTGTGCATTCTGGCAGAAAATCTTGAATTGTCTTTTACATTTACGACAGATTATATCATTAATATTATCAGTTTGCAAAATTGCGATACCCACAACATCTTGTATTTTTTCGTAAGCTGTTTCTAGGTGCCAATACTTCTGAAAAGTTGACTAAACCGTTTATGTAAGTTTCAGCACACAGCCTACATTCAGCACATCCACCATAATTTATGTTGTGTGATATTTTCTTTCTTGTTGCCTCAAAACAAAAATATATATTTACTTGTGATTTTTTGTATTTATTTCTTTTTGTTTAACACTAGCTATACTTTATTTCCTAATTTGTTACAAGTTTGTTAAAAGATATCGTTAACACGTGTTTACTTGTCATTGTTGTAATTGTTTGTGCATCTTCAAACCAAAAGCATCTAGCCAGGTACTCAGCATACACACTACAGTTACATTTGCACCAAGTTTTTCTTTACTTTTTAGCATATGAGAAGTTTTTTAAAAGTATTGTGTCACAAATAAAAGGTGAGAAGTACCTGTTACTTTGATCGCACGATGCCATTTGAGTTATATTGAAGAAGAACTACTTTGTTCATCACTAACATACTGCCAAGCAGTGAGCGGGGGCAGTATGTTAGTGATGAACAAAGTAGTTCTTCTTCAATATGACTTACACGCATTATACTCTATACGCATTATACTTTTGTCTAACACCAGAGGACACGATAAAGCACTTTTTAAAAGAAGCTGTAACTTGGATTTGCGAAAGTTCTCATTCACGAATCGTGTAATGACTTTATGGAATTCTTTACCTGAGGACACAGTGTCATGTAACACAGTGAATCAATTTAAAATGAAGCTAGACAAATTATGGTCTGATAAAGACCAATTATATTATTATGATCTGGATATTACTAATTTCATATATTAGATAGGGAGGAGTGTCTTTGTGAATGGGGTGTTTAAACAATTTTTTTTTTTTTTTTTAAATTAACTTCACTAATTTCATTATTATCATACTCTTTTCAAATTTTATTTATAATCTAAAGCAAAGTTAAATATTTTACCAATTACATTTTAAAAAGTATTAAAAATTTAAAATCATAGTATTTCATGCCTGGTACACAGATGTATTCGAAATCGCAGTGTAAAAGTATTTACTCAAATTGACTGAGAAGCCTCCTTGTTCAATTGCTTTTAGGTAGCTGCTATAAGGTTTATTCAAATCTTATCCATGTTCTTTACCGAGCTTCCATTCTTGTCCAGGGAGTTTATTATTTAATTATTTTTATTTTCTGTTTTTTTTTATCTATTTATTATGAGCTGACCCTAGAGGTTGTTGTAACCTGAAATTATTGTCAGAATACATTATACTATACTATACTCGCCCGTCATGATCAGAGGTCTGATCAGGGTGAAGCATTCTCTGTTGAGAATGAAATACGGATGTGCTATGATAAATATTCACCTATATGTATACACACCATCCGGATAAACATCTGAGTACATCACTAACATATTGCCGCACGTAGTGTAGTGGTTTCGTCTGCGGCTCCCAGTTCTGGGGACCGTGGATCGAATCCCGCTCACTGCTTGGCAGTATGTTAGTGTTGAACAAAGTAGTTCTTCTTCAATATGACTTACACGCATTATACTCGCCCGTCATGATCAGAGGTCTGATCGGGGTAAAGTATTCTCTGTTGAGAATGAAATACGGATGTGCTATGATAAATATTCACCTATATCCACTTGAGTTGTCAGCTGCCTTTTTTCACCATCAGTGAGAAAACAAAAGTAATGTTTAAAATTTTTGAACAGCTTCGATAAACTTGTAAACGATGCAAGGAAAGTCAAAAATAACGTGAATTAATAAATATTTTCTTCACAAACAAGTAACTATAAAAATCTTCGTAATGCTCATCACCATATTTGTTGTTGATAAAAAAATGCTGTGCTTGCAAAAAAACTTCTGCATTATCTTTTTAACATAATTTCAAAAAGCTGTACACACAATCTCATTGGTTAAGTAAGTCTGTTGTACCAGGGCCTCGTACGCGTTTCATCCTCATATCAAAAACACGCTACAGGCCATGGGAACGAGGTTGAAGATTAGGGTCTTTTTGAGTGATAATTTTTGTCCCTGGAACCTAGAGGAACCCTAAAAACTCTGTCTGACAAAGCAATTTTAATTACTGACCTGAAAAACAATAGATTGAGACTATCAAACCTTCTGAGGAAAATGACATCAAAAGATCAGGTAGTTCCTGGACTATACAATTTAAGAACTAAAGGCCGATTTCCATTTAACGAAAACTGAGCGGGCGTGGCGGATGCTTTCCTCTGAGCAGAAGATTACTTCTTACTGACACAATCCGCAGGAATGTGCGTTTCGTTTGACCTTTCTTCGGCGTCTCCGAAAAATGGAGCATTTGTGCTGATGCGTTCATATGTGAAGCTCTTAGCATAATTTTTTATTCCCCTGAACTAACGTTCCCGAAACTTTTTTATTTGCATTGACTAGCGAAGTATCGTTTACTACGAGGCCAGATTTTGTTCAAAAATCGACAAATAATGGCACAAATACAACTTTTTCCGTAGAGCCAGTTACAGTAGCAAATAAATATTGTTAACACATATTTTGTTAAACAAGGGAAATTTTTTTGTATTTTTGACTAGTAGCTAGCTAGAATATAGCTACAGAGTGTTTGTGAACTATATATCCAATAGCCTGCATAGCTCTGCTATAGCTAGCTAGCTAGATGTTGTTGACTTTTTGAGTTAACTAGCTATAGCTTACTATACTGTAAAAATTTTTTTAAAAAAAAACAGTTAATGCTTGACCTGCGAGCACAGGGGAGAGCGTCTGATTGAACCCACTGTATCAGCCAGAGGGGAAAACTAACTAAGGGGTCATCTACAAAATTCGTAGCAATTCGTATCAAAAAAATTCGTATATGCTATACGAATTTTCTTTTGCCATACAGTAATTAAATTCGTATGAAATTTTTCTAAATTCGTATAAAATTCGTACGAGTTTTTAATTAAATTCGTATGAGTTTTAAATTAAATTCGTATGAGTTTTAAATTAAATTCGTATGAGTTAAAAAAGTACGTATGAGTTTTAAATTAAATTTGTATAAGTTTTAAATTAAATTCGTATGAGTTAAATTCGTACGAGTTTAACAAAAAATGCGTATGAGATTTTAATTAGATGCGTATGGTTTTAAAAAAAAGAAAATCGTTTGACATTGTATTAAATTCGTATATGAGTTTTAAAATAAAATTCGTTTGAGTTTTTATAATTAGATGCGTATGGTTTTTTTTAAAAAAAATCGTATATAATACAGTCCAGATGTAAGCTTACGCGTACGCTCAAGTTTCACACCTTTTTCTCGGAGGCGGTAGTTGTTTGTCTTTTGATTTTAATAATTATCTTGCGAGTCTTGTAAGTCATTAACTTGCGCGTAATAAACAAGGGATTATTGAAGAAAAATAGCTTATTATAACTGCGCGTAACTATTGTTAAATAGTGTTAACTATTTCCAATAGCATAATTGCAAATGTTATCAACTCTATCAATGTGACACGAGAAGCCATTGTTTAATAGTTTTATTAAACAAAGGTTTTGCGTGGAAACTAAATAAACTAGCGAGAAGGCATTGTTGGTTGCGCGGGTTAAATAAAGCTTTTAAGCGATAGAAATTATTATATTTTAACAAAGATTGAAACTTTAATTTTCATAGAAAAGCTTTTTTAGATCGCATTTTGAAAGTTGAAAAACGGCGATAGAAATGTTTTTTTAGATCGCATTTTAAAAGTTTTAAAACGAAAAACGGCGATAGAACTGTTTTTTTAAATCCCATTTTAAAAGTTTATAAACGAAAAACGGCGATAGAAATGTTCTTTTAGATCGCATTTTAAAAGTTTATAAACGAAAAACGGCGATAGAAATGTTTTTTAGATCGCATTTTAAAAGTTTAAAAACGAAAAGCGGCGATAGAAATGTTCTTTTAGATCGCATTTTAAAAGTTTAAAAACGAAAAGCGGCGATAGAAATATTTTTTTAGATCGCATTTTAAAAGTTTTAAAACTAAAAAACGGTGATAGAAATGCTTTTTAGATCGCATTTTAAAAGTTTAAAAACGAAAAGCGGCGATAGAAATGTTCTTTTAGATCGCATTTTAAAAGTTTAAAAACAAAAAGCGGCGATAGAAATATTTTTTTAGATCGCATTTTAAAAGTTTTAAAACTAAAAAGCGGCGATAGAAATGTTTCTTTAGATTGCATTTTAAAAGTTTAAAAACGAAAAGCGGCGATAGTAATGTTCTTTTAGATCGCATTTTAAAAGTTTAAAAACGAAATGCGGCGATAGAAATGTTTTTTAGATCGCATTTTAAAAGTTTAAAAACGAAAAACGGCGATAGAAATGTTTTTTTAGATCGCATTTTAAAGGTTTAAAAACGAAAAATATAATTCGTATGAAAATTCGTATAAATAAAAGAGTATAATTCGTATGACAATTCGTATGAAAATCGTATAAAATTCGTATTAAATTTTTTAAAAATCGTATAACTATTTAACACTATAAGAATTTTATACGATTTTTATACGAATTAAAAGCAATTAAATTCGTATATATTCGTATAAAATACCATACGAAATTTGTAGACGACCCCTAAGCGAACACTGCTTATTGGACGTACTACTCCTAATTAGCAGAATAATCCAGCCTATTTGGATGAAGAATGCCTAATCTAACAAATACAAAATCATTGAATTCTAATTTGGCGAATTACATCATTCGTTTTCCACCATTTTTGGGATCCTTAGTTAGCAGTTTCCCTGAATGCATATCAAATAACTGTGTTTGAGCAACAATACAATAAATTCCCATTTAGAAAACATTAACAAAACATTTTTTTCGCAGACTCCAATATTTTTTTCTAAGAGTTTATTAGGTAGCTAGCTGCTTTACAGCTTCTGGCCAAGTATGTGTTTTTTTTGTTTTAGGAGAAGAAATGGTGATGTGTTGGATTGCTAGCTAGGAACATTGGTTTCCACAATTTGTTTTTTGTCAAATAAAGTGTACACAATCTGTTTTTTGTCGAATAGTGTATTACATTCTCTGTACCAAGAATGTTTACAGAACCTTGTTTTAATCAATAAAGCTTACAAAGTGTAATCGATACTATGGAATTTATTGTTAAACTATTTCAAAGGAGAAACTAAAAGGCGTAGGTGATTGTAACTTTTAACCAATTAAGGAGCTTTGAAAGTTCTTGTGTGAAAAACGATGAAAAAGAAGAACAATGTTGCCATGTGTATTGATTATCTCTTGATACATTTGGAAATATGATGTGAAGTTAAAATAACACCAGAGAATCATGCTGACTTATTTAGCTAAATTTAGAAGTATTGGAACCAAAAATATGTATATATAGCTATACTTTGAGATTCTATATAGCTATTAACAAGTTTTGATTTACACCTGCTTTTTCGTGCTTGCTCAAGCATTTTGTAGAAGTCCAAAAAAAGGAATTTAAGCTATATGGATAGCTTAAATTCCTTATTTTTAGATTTTTTAAATGCAACACTGAAATTAAATTTAACTATTATCTTTTTTTCAAAAGTAAGTTTTGCCTTTGCGTTAACAATTATAAATGTTGAAATTAACTTTTGTCGTTTTACAAGCTATTTGAATATTTTACAATATGTACCCTTCCATCACACAAATTTATACAAGAAAAAATTTAGGCCATAATGCCCAATGCAAGAATGCATGAAATGAAAAGAAGTTTTTGCTGCTCATTTATTTCTAATACAACGTACAGTTATAATAAGGAAAAAATGTTGTATTTATTATAGTGTATTAAAATTGTTTATCTTATGAAGTTTATTTCATATTCCTGTACAAGTTCTTTTTCTTGCATCGACAAATTTTCATGGCGATATTTTGGTTGATTTATAAGTTTGGATTGTGTGAGTGCTCAAACCGATTAATTTTCTTGTTTCCATTTCAAATATTCTGTGGGAGCGTAAAAAATAAATGTACACAAACATGGCTGCTGATGACGATAGGCTTTACCTAGGAAGATCGAAATTAATCTCTATTTTTATCCTCCTGGCTAAATTCAGACACATTGCATCACAGCGTATGTTTTTCTGCCCACTTGTTCAGCTTTTGTTGAGTGGAAATCAGCCTTATATATAATTACCGAATATTTCAAACATCAACAAAGCTTTGTCGCTTAAATCTCTCCACAATTCTATTCCTTGTATTGACGATGTTATGACTCTGGTCACCATGGTTGTTCTTTTTTTTAATACGCATTTTTTATCGTTGGTTGCTGGTATTGGTTTATTGATCTGAAAAAAACCCTTTTCATTAATGATATTCTACTTTTTCGACATGTGTTTCCAATAAAGTTGTAACAGCAACTTTTGTACAACTATTCGACTGTTGTACAACTGCTCAACTGCTTTTTATGGCAATCGAAACCGACCCTAAACTTAAGGATGCATGCACGTGTAATGCACCATGGCAATAGAAGAAAAATCTTATCAAAGGTACGTGCTTACTAATTTTATTAAAGGAAGGTCTGTACTTTTCATAAAAATTTTTAGTAAAGTCACATATTTTAATAAAGTCACAAGAGAATATGATTGACATATTAGGCGGCTTTCTAGTTGAGCGGCTGTTGTACTTGAACGCGTTCTGCTCAAATGGAACCCCCTTCGCAGGATCCTCATTGATCACATAATATATTTCATTATAAGTCTTGTTTTATAACTTTGCATGGTTTTGTTTAGCCAATCAGTCTTTCATGAATGTGGCTAAAATTCTCAAACTTTGTAAAAAATTCTCCAGTAAATAAATTTTCCCAAACCTTGCCTGTTGTGATGTTTGTTTGGATGTGTTCTGGTGTTTTGAAGTTCCAACAAGAATTCCTATGTAGACAATGGTACATGTAAAAAATCATGGTTATATTTTTTTTATGGTCAGAAATCCAACATTATTAGGACATTTCTTTATCTAAAAATTAATGTACCTGTTTGAGGAGAATTTTTGCAATGTATTATTTCTATTTCTTGAGGGAGGAGGAAGTAACGGCAATTTATTATGTTGTGGCTGATATGAAAACTTCTCTCTTTCTGTCATTTGGTTCTTCTTAGCCGGAAAATGGAACTCGTTTTTACTATTATTATTTATTAAATGATTTTCTGTTCTTCTATCAGATGGGTTGTAAATAAATTTCCCCTTGGATTTGGCTGTAATTTCTTGCTCGGGATAGGGTATACTGTTGGTAAAGAAAATAACATCATCATCATCGTTACTTCGTAGATCTAGTGGATCAGCGTAAACAGCTTGGCGTTGACGTTTTCGACAACCAAAAATCGGAACAATAGGTCTACCACCATGTTCTATGATATAAAAATTAAGAATTTCGAAATTTTTGCATTGTTTGAAACATAACAACATATTTTGCTAATGGAAGTATTTTTCTTATCCGTGATTAAGTTTTTGGAAAGAGAAACACGACTTTGTTTTATTTTTCATGATAGTAATTTTTAACTTAATAACATGGTAAATACCTCTGCTTTTCCTTTGCATTTCACAATGCTTTCGTCAACGATTTTCTTTGTTTTGACTCCTGTCTGGATTGCCCGTGTTTGTTTTGATGTTGTTTGCCGCGTTCGAATGTTTCTTTTTATGCCCAGTCTTTTATTGGCAATGACTTCATTTAGCACCGGGCTAAGTGGTCCCGACACACGACGTACAACATAACTAGCACCCTTCATACTTTATCGATATTAAAAGTCCGACAGACGTTCAGTCATACTTCTCCAACCAAATGGACCCGACAAATGAAACCGCATTATCCGACATCCTCTCTATATAACAAATACATATTTTTTCTGTCGATGGTCATACCAACGTAATATCGCATAATACTGCATAATACCTTCATAATCCATAAAAGATACATAATTTTTCTGTTGATGGCCATACCAACGTAATATCGCATAATGCTGCATAATACCTTCATAATACTCTCTGTCGCTGCGTAACAAATACATATTTTTTCTGTTAATAATCCATAACCAACGTAATATCACATAATACTGCATGATACTGCATAATACCTTCATAATTCATAAAAGATACATAATTTCCGCTGTTAGTTGAAGTCTGAATGTACTTATAATAAAAGAAATGAGTTGGTTCAAGAATGCAATTAGTAAATTATATAGCGCTGTCTCAACGCCAGTAGCAGCAACTCGCGATGCTCTTGCAGGTCGACTACAGAGCGTGCGAGATACTGTTAGGTATTATTATAACAGGGCGAGGGAGCAAATTGCTGGAAGGGCAACGCTGCACGATGAAATCGAGAGAGAAGCGCGAGAGGACTTTTACGATGCTGGAGACATACCATACGAATACAGCGGAGTCGAAGACATCAAGCACATGTTCCCACAAAAGAAAAACCGATCCGAAGGAGTCGAAGACATTCAGCATATTTTTGATGAAAATGACACACAGATGTTGGAAGACGGAAATCGTGTCAAGACATGGCGGTTCAACAAGAACCTTAATCAGCCACTGGCGGAGGCCATCATACGAAGAATTGGGCCCTACATAGACATGAGAGTCAAGGTAGTCTACAGTTTTGCTTGCACCATATACGAAGCAGGAGGTGGCACGGCTCCGTATCACAAGACCAAGGGAAGCGAGGGATCGCTTACGAGCCTAGCTGACATCGAAGCCTTTATCGAAAAATGCGAAATGCAGCGTTTAGATCTAGGAGATCATGAGTTTTGGGGGAAGGCGTACTTACCACCAGAAAGAACAATCGAGACCCCAGGATCGTACGAAGGGAAAATTGTCTTCCAGCATGTGCAGATCAAGATCATCTCCACAAGGGAGCCCCTGTTAGGCTGTGGACCTTTACCAGACTGGTTGCGAAAGAAGAGGTGCATCTACAGCTTTGACAAGGAGGATGAGAGAACCGACAATTTGTGTGTCTGGAGATGTCTTGCCGTACACTACCGTGGAGAAAGAGAGCAGCGCGAGAAACGTGTCACGAGACCAGCTTTCGCAATAGCACGCGAGTACTACGAGAATCCTAAACTAAAGCGGGAAGAAGTACGTGCTACGAAGCTTGTTGACTTCGAGGGCATAACGAAGCGTTTCAAGATCAACATCAGAGTCATTGAACCCAAGACCAACTCTGAGAAAGCGCCATGGAGACTCGTGTACGGTCAGAATCAATACAAAAAAGATTTAGACACAATCAACCTTGGTATGCTGGATGGACACTGTTTCTACATCAAGGATTTAGACGTACTAGCACGACAGAGATGGGAATGCGAAGCCTGCAAGCAAATGTTTACAAGCAGCGGAGATCTTACGAGACATAAGAAGATATGTGAAGGAAAAAAGCCGACTATTATCTGCAAAGGCAATAAGGTCAAGCGCATGCCTAGCAAGTCAGAGAAGGTCTTTTACGGTGAGGGCTTGAGCTATGACGCTTGTAAATGGCTCGAGCACATGTCGAGGGAAACTGGAAGACACATTTATCACGCACTCTGTGGGCATGGGGGAGAACGCGTGATTCGCTACGGGGAGAAAGAAAATGAGGACTACAAGGTAGACGGCTATGAACCTCAGACCAGGACAGTCTACAAGTACCACGGCTGCAAGTGGCACGGATGCCCCTGCCAAGGAACAAACAAAAATCGATATACGGCCACCAAATCAAAGGAGGAAGGCATCCGAATACTTGGCTACAACCTCGAAGCCGTGTGGGAGTGTGAGAGCCCACCCAAAGCCAAGGGGTACTTTAAGAAAGAATTTCGACCCTACCCTCACTACATCGTGTTTGATTTCGAGGCCCTCCCAGCACCTTTACACCGGCGGCAAACAGCAGACCTGATGTATATATCGGAGCATGTGCCGGTCAGCATCGCTATTCACGATAGTCTGAACGGAGATCCAACGTTCCTGGAGCACGATGATCCCAAGATCTTGGTTAAACGATTTGTGGAGCAGCTTGAAAAGAGACACGCCCTCATCGTGAAAGAGGTGGAGAGAATGTACCCGAGACCCGATGATTTTGACATGCTTCCAGATAAGACTCAGAAGGCATAGAACGAGTGGGTAAACCAAGTGGCCGTGATCGGCTTCAACAGTGGCAATTATGACCTGAACATGATCAAGCGGTACTTTGTCGATCAAATTGCCAAAGACGATAGCGAAAAGATCAACGTGGCGAAGAAAGACAACAACTACATGTTCTTTACGACCTCGAGGTTCAAATTTCTCGATATCAAAAATTTTCTCTCTCCTGTTATGAGCTATGACCTATGGTGGAAGTCTCTGGATTGCAAGCTCGAAAAGCTGGTGTTCCCCTACGAGTGGCTGACGAGCTATGACAAGCTAAACCACGTCGGCCCCGTGAAGCACAAGAACTTCTATAGCAGTCTTATTGGGAAAAACACCCTCTCTCTTGATGAGTACGAAACATTCCGTGCAGAGTTTTACAAGCGAGGCTTCGTCACCATGATGGACTGGTTGTGTGAGTACACTTTAGCCGACGTGGAACCTTTCATCGAAGCTGTGGACAAGACAAGGTTGCAGTACTACGACGACGAGATAGACATTTTAAAAGACGCAGTGCGCATACCAGGTGTATCGATGCGCTACGTCTTGAACAAGTCTCTACGACTGAATCAAAAGCTAGAGCTATACGCTCCAGGAGAGCCTTGTAAGCATAAGTGTAATGAAGAATGCTTCAACAAGAAGTGCAAGGCGTGCAAAAAGGTGCAAAAGGCTTGCACTGAGTGCACGAAGAATGAGGCGTATGAACTGCTTCAAACGGGGATGGTGGGAGGGCCTGCCATCGTGTTCTGTAGGTACCACGAGAGAGACGTGACGGGTATCAGATCCCACATCTACCAGGAGCCACGGAAGTGCAAAACTGTTTTGGGGCTTGACGCGAACATACTGTACCCGAGTACGTTGATGAACTACTTTCCTTGTGGGAAGGAGAAGCTGATCAAGATCAACCCACCCACGGCTGAGCACAACATCAGACTGTTGATAGAAGGTATGCAAAATGGATCCCTCTTTGGTTGTGCGCAGGTCGACATCGAGGTCCCTCTGAAACTGTATGACAAATTCAACGAGAAGGCTCCGCTATTTGTGGTCAAGGAGATACCCGACGATCAAGTCCCCGAGCACATGCACGAGTACCTAAAAGCAACAGGGCGCAAACGTATTTCAGGCACACGTAAGCTCCTAGGGTTGATGAAAGCTGAAAAGATCTTGCTGTACACTTCGGTGCTAAAGTGGTACCTTGACCATGGCCTAAAGGTGACAGCGTTTCACCAATTTATCAAATATAAGCGAGGTAAACCGTTTGCGTGGTTTCCAGAAGAAATTGCTGATGCACGAAGACAAGCCGATAAGGATCCTGACAAGCGTCTGGCTGGAGATACGGCCAAGCTGAAAGGGAACTCGTTCTATGGAAAAATGATCGAGGACCAAGCGAGGCACGCGAACACCACCTTTACGAGAGATGAAAAGAAGGTGGATGAAGCGATGAGATCACCATACCTTGAAGATCTTGAAGAGATAGGTGATGCTTACGAGATCCGAGAAGGAAAGAAAAAGGTGCATATCGACAGAGCGTACCAGTGCGGCATTGCGGTGTACCAGCTGGCCAAATTGCGCATGCTTGAGTTTTATTACGATTTTTTGGATAAGTACGTGGATCGTCGAGACTTTGAGTACGTGTATATGGATACAGATAGCGCGTATTTTGCCATCTCTGGAGAAGAGTTACGAGATGTCGTTCGCCCTGAACTGCTTGACGAGTACGACAAAGACGTGAAAAACTGGCTCGTCACTGATAAGTACTCAAGTCGAACAGGAGGGATATTCAAACCGGAATTTATCGGGTTTAGGATGATTGCTGACTCAATCAAGTCTTATTTCATCGAAGATAAAGAGGGCACAAAATTCTCCTGTAAGGGTATGTCAAAGAAGGTATAAGAACGCGATGAATGGCTCTATTGACATAGCCAAAAACGTAGGTTTCCGGGTGAACAAACAGGGGATGGTTACGTACGAACAAAACAAGCTGGGCCTCTCGGCGTTTTATGATAAGCGGAAGGTACTCGAGGATGGCATCCACACAGTACCGCTAGAGTTGTGAATAGTGAGGTTTCCCTGTCCGGATTTTTGTGAAGTACCACTTCACAAAAAGCAACAACAAATGGAAGGTAAAAGGTGTACAAAATGTAAACGAAATCAACCACTAGACAACTTAAAAATCCAAAACAAAAGCCAGCGAACAAAACAGTGCATCAAATGCCGCAAAATTGTCAAGGCGTCACGGGAACGTAGCAAATGCCCGCATAAAAAACATAGACACGGATGCTCCATATGCGATCACCCTGCTTATCAGTATAACCTCATTCTAAATAGAATTCACAAGGCTCTAATGTATGATAGGGAGATAGCCTCTACGGATTACCTGGGGTGCGGTATCTGCACATTTATCGGTCATATCCAGGATCAATTCAAAGATGGGATGTGCTGTGGAAACCGAGGGCAGTGGCAGTTTGATCACAAGGTGCCACTAAAATACAGAGAGAACGGAGAATACCTCAGCGAGGAGGTGCAATTAGCAAGGCTCCACTATACCAACATGCAACCCTTGTGGACCGAGGATAATCAAAGCAAGGGCGATCGATATATATCTGGGTAAAGGTCGCGTTGAAAAAATATTTGTGTTTCTTTTTTCTCTCGCAACTTCGAGTCACTCCTCTTCAGTATGAAGCGGTAGAAACAAGATAAAACTCATTTGCCTCATCCATTCAAAAATGATAAACATTTTTGAATAAGCAAGAGGTTTTCTGTATGATGTGCAAACGAGCTAACCGGTGATGCGTAAATTTTCACACAGGTAGTACTCAAGGTGATACTGAATAGCTTATATATGAAGCTCGAATTATAGTAAAATTGTGGGAGCAGGCTTAGATCCTGGCGGAAGGGTAGGAGTGCGCGAGCGAGAGCACGTCCTAACTGGAAGCGGCCGTCTCGCCCCGGCTTCTCCCACACTGTGCCACGACGGGAAAAATTGTGCCAAAATGCCGGTTAAATGTCAGTGCAGGAACGGCCTCTGAAAGTCTTAAAAAGGTGGGTCTCGTTAATGCGTAGTACAAGCACGACATTCTGTATAGAGTATAAAGAGCAAGTACACGCTAGGCCTGCAAAGCAGGACAGCACTGAAAAACACCTCGGATATGGTGAACCAAAGGCTTTGAGTCTCACAGAATCAAAAACCCTCTGGGTTCAAACAACAACAAAAACAACAAAAACCTAGAGGGTTCCCTTGCGAGAGTTTTGTTTTGAAAAATAAAAAATGATGAACGACATAGCCCTCACCGTAGCAATAATTCTTCCGTACGTCTTCATCGTGCTCTACTTTTTGCGCTATAGAAGGGTATTAATAAAGATGAGTGAGATTACAGCTATATTTGATGACACACCAGCAGAAGCCTTTCAAGCCAAAGAAAAACCGGCAGACAATCGCCGGGCCTTGAAGGATGCGATAAGGCAAGGGAAATCGCATCTCTTACCCAAAAAATGTACCGAAGGATTTGTCGACAAAGCTCCTGAGGAGGCGATCGAAAAAGCGTACGCCGACTATGTTCAACGAGAGCTCCAAGATAAGGGAGAAAAAACCGCCAAAGCACTCTCTACGCATGCTATCAACCTGTACGCTAACGCTGTGGGAAATTACGTCAAAATCGACTCTGTCAAAGGACTTAGAAAAGACATCGAAGAAGACCCCATCATTAAAGACTCCATGGCAGATTTGGGGATCCTTGTGTACTCTGCCTTTGGAAAATATCTAGCGCCACTATTGATTGCTGCTCATACTATTAATCACACTCAGCTCTCCGTGAAGTCCAAGACAGATGAAAAGCGAGATGACGAACAGCAAGAAAAAGATGGGAAACAGTCTTTCGAAGTTTCATATGAGCAATCGTGAAATTATTGATCGTATAAGCAAGGGGAAAATGGGTAGAACAAGAGCACGGTACACAGCTTGGTGCAGCATTTACGGTGACTCCTGCTCACGCGGTTGGGTAATCCTGACACCAGGAGCTGATCGCTTTCCACCACAGGCGTGTAATTTAGTGAGGACCTCGTATAAGAACGCGATAAGATACGCTGGCAGAAACGGTTTGAAGGCCTCCAGATGTATGATAAAGATCTAGCCGTCTTGATGTAAAAGAAATGGGGAGCAGTCAGATATTTAGCCCAAACGTGCCTTCGGTCGTTTAAAACTACTATTTTTCCAATTAAATAAATGAGTGAGGAGCAATCTAACCAAGTCATAACCAAGAAGAATGAGGGTCGTGTTGCTGCTGGCAAGAGACTTGCTGAATGGAATCGCAAGAACAAGGCTGACTTACAGAAGAACTTGGGCAAAAGTACTTCGCAAGAGGGTCAGGAACTTATCGCAGGTCCTCACAAGTTCAGTGCATATCTCTATGTCGCTGGAGGTCTCGCTGCCGTACTTGCCGCTTGCGTGGCAGTCTATTACATACGTAAGAAGCCTCCTGAAAAGCCTAGCGTCTCCACAGGAGTACGTGCGCCCATGTCAGCGGAAGGGCCGTCTCAGCAGCACACACAAAAGCAACGCGATCGCCTAGCGGCTCCGCAGGAGCAAGGGCGTCATATTGACATTTTCAAGATGCGATAACCTATAATAAATGAGTGTTACCCCTCGGGAGAAAGAAATTATCGACATGATCTATGAAACAGTCGTGGATCTAGGCTTTACGTTCACCTACGCCATAACCGGGAAGAAATTTCTGGGAATCTCTAGCCCCAGCACCAAGATGGATACCAGCGACGTGCTGAAGATGTTTGCTTACTTTTCAGCGGGTCGAGGCTCGCGGGAATTTGTGGTAGCAAAGGGGTGGATTCCGGCATCTATCGTACCAAAGCCTATGTAAGTCTACAAGGTTTATGTCTGTCCAAGACAAACACAAAGCGCTGCAATACCCTCAGAATAAAATGGACATTGTCAAAGAACCGCATACAGCAATCTTTACTGGACCGACAAGCTGTGGCAAGACGCAGCGTGTCCTGGCTTTGATTGAGAACGAGTACAAGCACCATTTCGACAACATTGTTATTCTATGCCCTACAATCCGCTGGAACAAGACCTATCAAGAGAGATCCTCGCTATGGAGGGATGACTACGTGTTTCTGGTGGAGCCCAAGGAGCAGCTGTTCAAATGGATTCAAAAACTGTCGTCATTGCTGGCGGGCGAAGAGACGTTGTTTATCGTTGACGATATGATATCCAACGAGGATCACGATAAAAAGCGACAGCCCTTGCTTGACATCGCAAACACAGTCTCTGGCTACTCACTGCAAGCTACACGGCCATCCCGAAGAACCTTCGAAGGCAAAAAAAGCAGTTGTTTATGTGGTACCCCCACGAACGATCAGACATGAAACTCGTCGACGAGGAAACAAACATGATCAACGACTGGGAGACTATCAAGGCTGAGCTGAAAAAGTCCAAGCACGCTTGCCTTTGGATCAGATTTAAGCACCCCAGGACTTGGAAAATTTTTTGAGTTCTGTCCCAAGCAATCTGGTTGGAATTATTTTAAAACTACAAAATGAAAAATATGGAGATAAATCGTCTTTTCAGATCCCTTCCAGCCCGTTTTAAACAAACCCGCAACCAGCTCAGGAATAACAACGGCAATCCCCACGATATCTTCATCTCTCTCGAGGGACTCAAGTGGATGGAAAGCAATACAAGAGACCCCGATATTCGAGGTAGACTACGAGCACTTATAGATAGCACGACGGCTTCGTCCTATTAGATGGTGCCCTGGGGACGAAGTAAGTATTAATGTGAGCCACAGGTTCACATTAACTAGCACATGTTGTTTCAAAATCAAGAGCACCGTCCATGCAACATGATCCCGGGAATTCCAAAAACTCACAAGCAAAATGTCTCTTGTGGTTGATTATTTTGAAGGAAAGCAAGTCCGATCATTCTTTGTTCAGGATAAAGGTCAATGCATCGTAGCCTCCGATGTTTGGAGAGCCGCGGCCTATAAGCGAGAAGCGGGAGTAAAAGCTATTCAGAGACTTGTTCCCAACAAGTACAAAATACGGAAAGGTGACGCTGTTGTTGAGCTCCAGAGGGTGGACAGATCTGTCCACCCCCAGCAAGATACAGTTTTACTGACAAAACCAGGCCTTTATTGCTTCCTCTTGAGGTGCGGTAGACCTGAAGCAGAACCATTTTTGGATTGGGTTGTTGAAGAGGTTTTACCTCGAGAGGTCCGCAAGCTTGCTGAAATTGTAGAAGAAAATCAAGCGGCGCTGGCTCTGCTCAGCGACGATTTAGAGGACAAGGATCGTCAAATTTTTACCCTAGAGGAAGATGTTGACGACAGAGATCGAACGATAGCCGTACAAGCGCAAGTAATCACAGAGCTACGACAGCGAGCTGTTCCTCACCTTGAAGACCCTAGAAAGGATAACGGGATGGTTATAATCCAAAAGAATAACAACGATGAATATCTGTATGTCGCTATATGTGGGCAACAAGGCTATGTAGAGCAAAAAATTAGCAACAAGTTAACAGATCATCCCAACGGTCAACTCGTCGTTCTTGCAGAAACTCCAAATGCCATTGTACATTACAACTGGCTCCGAGAGCGTGGATGCATCGAAGTAAATCCCGAACGTCCAAGGCACTTTCGATTAGGTCGTAATTATACACATCAGAGATTGATGGAGCTTGCCGAGATCTAGGATTTTTTTGTAACCCGTGCTCCTGCGGAGACGGGCGAAGCCCTGATATTATACACCCAGGCTATGGACGAAGCTTTCGTGACCACTTCAAGTGTTAAAAGATAGTTAACACTTTAAGAAAAAAAATGGAAACCTATGTACAGGGTCAACAAAAAAAATTATAGTATTAAGGTACCCGTGCTGAGATGCTTCATAAAGGCAGAATCTACCACTGGTTACTGTCCCACTTGTCTGGAAAATTTTAGATTTAGGGGTGGTGCATACTATGAGGGGTTTGTATATCCAGATGATGACGAGCTTCTAGACAGAGTAGCATCGGGTGAAAAGCCGTGGGCAACAATTCCCTGTGAGGAGGAAGATGAGGGGATCGAGGTTGATATTGAAGACCGGGATTTGCATATTGTAAATATTAAAAGAAACAAGTGGGGCATGCTCTGCTACGAGGTCATTAAGGATCCTGAGTTAAAGCTCTCGGATCTGGCTGATTTGAATAAAATAAGTGAAATACTCAAATTTCCTATTGAAGATAGACGTTTAGTTGACATCGATCTTGATATCGAGCCTGATGTTATTCGAGGTATCGTGTACGGATATCCGTTCTATACAGAGCCCCCTTTACTATATTTGTGGGATCCGAATAAAAATTTAGAGAATGAACCATTAGACGTACTCTTTAAAATACTATATACTAGATATTAGTCTCCTCCAGGGATACCGAACATTTTTTGTATTAATGTGAGCCACAGGTTCACATTAACTACGCTTATACAATGCCAACTGAGCAAGTCCCCCGTAGCGGGGAACTAATGGATCGTGAAATTTACCATTCTTTTACATGCTCCGGAGGTACTTCAACATCTTCCGGCACCAGCATCAACTCCTCTGCCACAAAGCTTCGATCAGGCCCATCTTGCAAGTAATATAGCACACGGCTGTTCTGCTCGATGCGATCGAGCTTATACGTCTTTTTGCTCCACCAAGCGTCTGTTGCACGTCTTTTAGCATCACCATGCTCTTCCCCCGGCTGCAGCAGGTACAAGTAAAGACCGTCCTCAGGTAACGGCTTTTCTTCAGGCCGCGGGTCCTTTGTAAGTGGGACTTCATCTAGCTTGATTGCCTTGTTGGGTTTCATACCGATCATGGCAGTTTTGGTATTGTTCATGCTTTTGACGATAGTGTACAGAAGTTTCACCCATGTGGTACTGGTCTCATCAGTGACCAACTCTTGTGCATCCTGGGACTTGAAAAGTCTCTCAGCGAGCACCTTGTTATAGGACTCGACAAAGGCTGTGAACGTATGATGATATTTGGTGGTTGCGCGCTTAATCTCGACGTCTTTTGCTTCTAACAGCTTTGTTACGTCTGACTTGAACTCACTACCGTTGTCGCACTGGAAGATCTTCGGATAGCGCAAAGGTCCTGCTTTGTAAATGTCCTTGATCATGTCAGCGACTTCGCTGGCTTTCTTCGTTCTCAATGGTCTAGCTACCTTGTAGCGCGAGGCTACATCGATCCCTGTGAGGATATATTTGTACACGTTGCTGTAGACTTTGTCATGAGGCATGTAGAGCAAGTCAAATTGGTGCATTTCATTAGGTTTTTTAATGGTAAAATATGGGTAGTTGATGCGCTTGGGCCCCTTGATATGTCTGAGCCAGAGCAACTGGCAAGATAGCCAGTGTACGACTTTCTTTTTAGATAGTCCGCTCTGCTCAGCGAGCAATTTAACAGCCTTTCGACCAGTCCATAAATTTTCAGGGGTATAGTAAATACTGCTTAATTTTTTCGCTTCTTCTGGAGTAATGATATGTTTCGACATGTTTATTACATGTCGATTACCTCCATTTGTACACTGCAAAACCAAGGAGGGCTAAGGATCCAACGATGAACGTTAGCTCACCGTCCTGTTGCTGTTTGCTGGGCGTGTAGAAGTCGGATAACTTAGGAGCCTTCTCGATCGTTGCGATATAGTACTCCCTCATACCTTCATCGAGCTCCTTCAAGCTCTCTCCAGCTTGCCTTTTCAGCTCTCGTTGATGGTTATACCAATCGATCTTTGCCTGCCGATCTCTTATCCACTGCTGCTGAGCTGCTTGAAGTTTTTCAATTGCCTTATCATGCTTTTTACGCTCGGCCTCACCATGGCCTGACGGCTTACTGAACAGATAGTTACTCCCCGAGAATGCTAGAGCATTGATTATAGCCCCACCTGCGAGTACTAATATGCTTGCCATCTTTATTTTAATATTCGACACTGTGAAAACGCCCATCTAAGATGTTCAGCTGAGCATCTTGAAGTAGGAAAACGTAGTATTTAATATCCCCCGTTGTTCCGTCTGCCTTCTTTGTCATATGCAATGTTATACCGTCTGACAATCTCTGTAATGGCCTTCCGGAACCGTGGAGACTGTTATCAGGTGATTCTCGGAAATCAACAAACAGGGCGTATCTCTCAGTAAAAAACTGCCCAATTGTCACCTTTGAATCGTGGCTACCGAATAAGTTTACGATCTGCTCGAGGTGATCTTTCGGGAGCATCGCGTGCGTGTAGAGCTCATTAGGCTCACCCTCGACAGTGATCGAGATTTTTTCAATCTTGGGGTTGTAGAAGACCTCGTTAGCGCCCGAGTAAGCCATTACTTTCCCCGGATCTACGAACAATAATAAGACGCCTTTTAAACTTTTTGCTGGAGTATCAATTTGCAAATTGTAGCTGGTATCAGCCTTTTTATCGTGACGACCTTGCTACAGAGTACCCTTTCATAGGGAAGCGCCAAACGACTATACTGTGACATCATAGCGCTCGCGAGACCCTCGTTATTAACCTTGTCAAACTCTAGTGCGATATTAGTGATCTTGTACGCACTGCCTGCAGGCTTAGCTGCCGTGCTTCCTGAAGACACCGTACCGGCATCCTTTATAACGTCACCATATGATGCAAAATGTATTACAAACTGGAGCCTATCGTGTAAGCCTGGTTGGTAAAAGGGCAGATTCCTCGTGAGTTCGAACATTTTACCGATAGGGATGCAAAAGGTGTTGCCGTATGCTGCGACGATCGCTTTTTCCTCATCCGTGCCTACATGATTAGTCGCTTTGATCTGTAAGGCGCGGATTGTACCATTATTGGGGTTGATCCCCTTTAGGATCAAGTTGTTTTCCCGATGAAGCTTGGGCAACCATAGGTCCTTGTAGGTAGCGAGCACCCTGTAGTCGCTAATATTTTGCACCTCGTTACCGTTCAGGCCGATTCTAAGATTTTGTACCAGGGCTTTGCCGATATTGCTTACAATTGTAAGCTTGGTATTGGTACCCGTTAATTCAAGATCAAAGAGGAGTTTGATACTGAATGGAAAAATTACGTCGTTCTGGCCCATGTTGGTATGTCTACATACAAGTCCTCGTTCTGGTTAATCGTACTAGGGACATGACTTACTTTTACACGCTGCTTCTTCCCTTTCATAGCCATCATTGTTTTAATCTCCGCGTAGGGATCGAGCTTAGTTCCGAATATGTTACTCATGTTTATTTTTAGCTGAAATAAATGCCGATTAATCCAATATACGAAGGAGACGACTTTACGTCAGAGGAAAAAATTCCAGACGAGGATTTCAGTAGGCCTGATGCCAGCTCCACAATAACGCCAGATCAGGGTCAATCGCCTACCGTCTCCGCAAGAGACACCACGACAAGACAGAGGGAAGAGCTACTAAAATCAAAGGTCGACGATCTTTACGAACACCTTGCTGAGGAGCTGGGGCAGCCAATCGCGAGATTTTATAACGAGTTTGAGGCACAAGGAAACCAGCTTCTTTTCGATGGCATAGAGATCACTAAAAGGAATGGTAAATTGAGGAGCGTTGCCGAGATACAGAGGAGATTAGGTACAAATCGCTTGCGAGAATTGGGGTTTACCGACTATACTACACCAAACAAAGGCAGTAAAGCAATGGCTCAGAAACTCCTTAACGAGATTGTTCATGTTGAACAGAAGGCCGATGATATCGAAATGATGCCGCTGCTCGAGAACGTCCTTGATGAAACGGAAAGCCTGATAGAAGAGACTCCTTTTGGCGCCAGCGAAGCCTTCACATAGCGTGAAAGAAGAGGGCTCAACCTCGAGATTCAAACACTAAGGGGTAACCTAAAGCACTTAAAAAACAAGATGATCTTCTACGACAGCGAGATCGCCAAAGCAGAAGCCAAGGTAAAAAGGCTTGAGACGAAGAAAGCTACACCTGGAGTATCAGAGGAACAGCAAACTATCTGGAACGAAGACCTTGGAAAGGCTAGGGAAGATCTAGAACGACTCCAAGATCAAAAGGAAGCAGTACGAGAAGCACACGGTTTACTATCATCTGACATTCAGAGCCAACTGAAATCTATTAAGGAAACGCTGATGAAAATCGCAGAAGGCGATAAATCTCTGGCTGAAAAGCTTAGAATCTTATTCAACGAGCAAGGTGTTACTATAGCTAGCATCGTCTCGGCTGTTGGTTTACTGATTTCCACCATCGTACTCGCAGTTGCAGGTGGAGGTTCCGCAACAGGCGCAGGGGGAAGTGCCGCAGGGAAGGGTTTTTTGCCAAAACAGCTGGAAAGGCTTGGAAAATTTTTGAAATACCTAGCAGGTAAGGCAGGTGCGGCGCTACCAGGGATTATTGGTACGGTTGTCTCGTTCTTTTTCAGATTGGCTGCAAAAGTTGTTGAATACGCAGCCAAACACCTCTACATGACAATCGCTGCTGCCGTCGCTTTTGTTGTGGTCTACGTTGGGAAGGGTTTGCCACCCTTCCCAACTATCGTAAATATTGGTGCTCCCGCGAAGCACTAATATTTCTTTAACCAAATGTACATTAGGATCGATAATACTCCAGCAGTAACCAAGGTGGCCTTGGTGTCCTCGTGAGGGTTTCCATCTCCTAGACCTGACTGAGGTATCTTTTCAGATTTTAGGGCACCCCTCGATATTTCTTGCCCAGGTGGTGACCTGACCCGTTTTAAAAACCGAGGCTGTGTGGGTTTGTTGTTTAGGTCTAGCCTTATGTCAATCATCGCACTCGCCGACGCAATCAAGATGTTGTTGTTATACCCCACAATTTTACCAATACGCAGGTTCATATCGGATGGTAGCATGTACACGTGGTGCATCACGGCAAAATTCACTGAGGTCCTGGCATATTGAAGCACCTTTTGAAACTCGGTGATATCATGACCTACGTTCTCCTCACGTTGTACCATAGCTTCGAATTTCTGTAGTAGTATCTGTCTCGCTGTGAAATTGTCAGCATCCGAACCTATAAGGGATGCCTTGGCATCAGCTTGGGACCCTAGTAGTAAAATCACGTAAACACGAATACTCTCGCTAAGCTTCGTCAGACCTTCCGATGTCAGGCCTTGGCTCGTAGGCATGATAAACTTGGCCCAATCACCATCTACTTGCGGCCACCATCTACCATTTGTGAGCGAGGACATAAGAGCCTTAAACTTGTATTGGGCATTTGGGTCGGCACCATTTTTACGACAAATCTGGGCATATCCAGATGTAGAGTAGGGGTTCTCATATTGAGAAAAGACGTCATCGTATGGCATGAGTACCTTCATGAAATCACCATCTACTTCACGCCGCATGTGGTAATAGATGTGGAATTTAAAGATACTGTTGATGAGAGGCACGGAGCCATTCAAGTGTTATGGGGCTACCCTACGACCCTGCAAAAAGTATTTTACCAAAGGCGACTATGACAGCTACTACAAAACTGACGTGTACCAAAGATTGAGACTCGTTTGCCCTCAGTTAGATGAGGATGACTGCCTGCTGGATAGGAAGAAATCAAAAATTCTTGCTTTGCTTCCAACGAAAGAATTAAACGCATGGGGAGACATGTTAACTTGGAATTTTGACAGTCTAATCTACCTTCCTTTGAAAGGCTCAACAGACAGACTGGAGTTCATGCTGACGGACGAGCATCATCATGAAAAAAATGTTTCGTTCGTCGGAATTACGATGCATTTACTCCTAGAATAAATGGCTGATAAGCTTTACCCAACTTTGCCAAGTGCGCCTGAGCATGAGCCTGAAGAAAGTCAGGTCTACAGACTAAAAAAGATCGAAGAAATCAAGCAGTACCTGCGGTCTGAGATCAAAGAGAGAGAAAAACTCTGCAAAAAGTTCAAGCTTTGGGGGATGGGGCTTCGCTATGCTGATCATGGTATGATTGCTGTTACAGTCATCACCTCCGCAGCAGGTATTGCCACGCTTGCAACTGGATTCGCAGCCCCTATAGCAATTGGTCTTGAAGCCGCGGCTCTTGCAGTGGGCATAGGCCAAGTAGGTTTGAAGAATGCTTTCAAACGGATACAGTATAAGGTGCACAAACATGAGTGCATCAAACTCCTAGCTGAATCAAAACTAGACACTGTATACGATAAGATTTCCAGGGCGATCCAAGATGGTATAATTTCAGACTACGAGTTTACATGGATCATGCAGGAAAAACAGCGCTATTATGGTGCTCAAGGAGCAGATTCGACAACGAATGAAAAAGGCTGTGAAATCCATCAACGACAATGAACGCGCAGAGTTGCTAGCACAAGGCAGGCAAGAAGCTAAAGATGAAATTTTTAAAAAACTGCAATCTGCGCAGTATGCCAGCGCTACTTAGAGTCTCCACCTGCTTACAAAGTCTAATATGTTGGTCAACATACTAGACGATTACTTCTCCTGTATCTTGATCTATGAGCAAGTCGCCATCATGTACGACATGTCGCTGAGCGAGATCCCTCAAATATTGTTCAAGATTTTTCTGCCATGCAATTTTAACACAGGCTCGCAGTGCCCGTTTGTGTCGACGCATCCTTATACTTGACTTTCCGTATAGCTTTAACAAGGTCTACTCACTTCAACGTAGAGTACCCTTTGAGACCTAAGACTTTAGCTTCTTGTCGCAGTTTGTCCATTTGTTTCTTCTAGTTCTTTAATTATCTCTACTAGAGCGTTGATATCACTCTCACACTCTTCTTCTTTCTCACTTTTCTTTACGGTAGAGAATAGTTCTCTCAAAAAAGTTACCATTATAAAATGTGTGTACCAATCTAACGCTGTCATTTTAGGTCTTCGGTCGTTGCTTGACATTTATTATACCAGTAATACGTTTGTTTTTCTCGCAACAATTTTATTTAGTTTTTTGCGCACCATTTCTTCTAGATCGTCAATTCTCTTTACTATAGCGTTAATAACCCTCCCGCACTCTTCTTCTTCTTTCATATCTTTCAGCACAAGTTCGGTAGAGGTGAGGGCTAGGGCAACTATCACAAGCGCGGTAGAGGTGAGGGCTAGGACAGCTCCCACACCTACAAAAAACGTTAAAAGTATAAAAAGTGTGTACCAATCTTGCGGTGTCTTGTTGTTTAACATTTATTATACGTACATTCAGACTTCAACTAACAACGGTCGCAATTTGAGTAGGGAATTTCCCTACTCAAACAGATTTGTTGATGTTAGCAGTTTTTGTCGAGTGCCGTCATGATGTCAGCAGTTTTGTCGAGTGCCGTCATGATGTCACGTGACTTTTGAGGCATGATGAAATCTGTGACGTCACAGCTTTTTTAAGGGGTCTAAAAGCAGCGTTTTTTAATAGGGTTTTGACCGTCGAAAACCTAAACTGTACTTATGCGGGTGTACTACTCTAGCTTAGTTTACGTTAAATACAAGGTCTTGATCTTTGCAAACACCTTTTAACGCCATGTCGCAAGTTGGTCCTGGTGCTCTCGGTTTCTGGACGCCTTGCCAAAGAGTATTCTTTGACGTAAGGGTTTTAACCTACACGCTCAGAGGTACAGGCGTTCAGAAAATGAGAGATGCTTTCAGATGAACGAAAGAGAGAAGAAGCGACAGTACAACGAACGGGTGTTGCAAATCGAGAATGATACGTTCACACCACTGGTGTTCGCTGCGAATGGTGCAATGGCAAAAGAATGCAAAGCCTTCTACAATCGGTTAGCTGATATGATTGCAGAAAAACGCAGCATTTCAAATTCGGTCGCAACCAATGTCATAAGAACGAAAATCAGCTTTTCGCTCATAAGATCAACATTGAGATGCATTCGAGGATCAAGATCACCGAGAAATGCGGACAATAACATAGAAGAATTTGAACTCGCTAACAACGCGACAATTCATCAAGAGTGATGGAGTAAGAAAAAAAAAAAAAACATCTAGTATTTTATTTATGTGAGATAACAACCTAATTTATGTATAACACAGTTAATGTTAATAAAAAAGTTTATTTGTTATACAAAAAAAAAGGAAAAAAAAGTTGGTCCTGGCCCGTCAATTGACATTTATATAGGAAGTTATCATTCGAAGTTCGAAATAGGAGTTATCATTCGAAATTATCATTCGAATTCGATAGTTTTTTTTAAAAAAAGAAAGCAACCTCGGTCCCAGAACACAAAAATGATAGAAGAAACAAATAAGCTTTAATCTAAAACAAAATCTAAAACAAAATCTATTAAATTTTGTTAGAATTCGTCTAATTGAGACGAATTAAATTTAAACTAAATTTTGAGACGAATAATAGGAAAAACTGTTGTACGGACATTGAAAGACGGCACATTGAAATCGACAGGTGATTTACAACTTTACGCTGGTCAAGAAGCAGGATGTGAAGCAGCAGTACATTCTATGGCGAAAGTTTTTGAGCATGAAAGTACGGATGCCGTAATCCTTGTAGATGCATCAAATGCATTTAATAGTTTAAATAGACATGTCATGCTTCACAACATTCGAATCACGTGTCCTGTTATAGCGACATTTGTTGTCAATTGTTATACTGCATCTGCTCGCTTGTTTGTCATTGGTAGAATAGAAATTTGGTCGGAACAGGGAACAACTCAAGGTGACCCCACATCTATGGTAGTTTACGCCCTGTCAACGCTTCCTCTTTTATCTGTAATAAAAACTGAAAATGTTCGTTATGTTGCATACGCAGACGATCTGAGTGGTGCTGGGAAGATTGGTGACTTGAGAAAATGGTGGGATTCAGTAGTAGCTCAAGGCCCAAGCATTGGATATTACCCAAATTCATTTAAATCATGGATCATAGTTAAACCTGAAAAACCGAAAGAAGCTGAAAGAATATTCTCTAATACAAATATCAACATCACCATTGACAGGAAACGACATCTTGGGGCTGTAATTGGCAGTGATATATACAAAGAAGAAAACGTGAATGATCTGGTGCATGTTTGGGTATCAGAGATAACTATGCTCTCAAAAATTGCAAAAATCTTCCCGCAGTCTGCTTACTGCGCGTTCACAGCAGTTTATGTCCATAAATTCACATACGTCATGAGAACTATTAGTAATGTAGAGCGGCTTTTGAAACCCATTGAAGATGTAATCAGACATAAGTTAATCATCATCATTCATCATTCTCGGCTTAACGTCCGTTTTCCATGCTAGCATGGGTTGGACGGGGTATATTAATGACCCTCTTACAATCTGATCTAGACTGTGTTAGATCTAAACTCAACTTCCTCTGTATCAAGTCTGTCCTTATAACCTCCTGTTAAGTCTTTCTCGGTCTGCCTCTGGGCTTTGCCCCAGGAACTATCAAATCTCTACACTTTCTTACCCAATTATCCTCCTCCATTCTTTCCAAGTGCCCCAGCCAATTCTATCTTCTTATCTGTATAACATCCTAAATTCTACGGATACTTAGCCTGCTTCTTAGCTCATCTGAACTCTTTCTGTCTCTTAGACTGGCGTTACTAAGACTAGAACAAACAACAAAGGACTAAGTTCAGAACGCTGATATACACCAACGTTTACACTAAATTCATCACTAAGTGAATCGTTAATCCTGACACCACTTCTAGCATTGCTGTACATAGACTGTACCATCGTACCTAGCCACTCATCCACACCTAAGTTTCTCATAGCCCACTAAATAACTTTACGTGGCACTCTATCAAAAGCTTTCTCTAAATCTACAAAGGCAAAATAGAGATTCTTTCTCTTTCCTAAATACTTTTCCTGAAGCCGTCTGAGTAAAATTATTGCATCTGTAGTGCCGCGCCCTGGAACAAAACCAAATTACATCTTATCTATATCAATTCTTTCTCTAAATAACTTATCAATCACTCTTTCAATAACTTTCATTACTTGATCAACCAACTTCAAACCTCTATAGTTACCTCTTTCTAATGCATCACCCTTGCCCTTGAAACAATTCACTATTACACTCGACTGTCACTCACTCGGAATAGCTCCATCCTTTATAATCTGATTAGCAAGACTTGTAATAAGCTCAACTCCAATATACCCATCTCTGCAACAATACCTGATACTCCTGCAGCCTTGCCAATTTCAACTTCCTAATAGCCTCCACTACCCATTCTGCCTTGATCTGCATAGCTGGCCCTTCTACAACATCATCATCAGCCAAATTATCCTCATCCCAATCAAACTCAGTGTTAAGCAACCTCTGATAATAATTCTTCCAAGCTACCCTTTTCTCCTCCTCTGTGCTAGCCAAAACACCTTCATCATTACGTATACACTTCTTACCTACAACATCTTGATTCATTACGTATACACTTCTCACCTACAACATCTTGATTAGTCTTCTTCATTTACTTTGCTATCTTGAATACCTCATTGCGCTGGTCTTCCCTTCTTAACACATCTGAAAATCTGTTTCTCTCTGCTTCTGATTTTGCCTTATACACTGCTGTACGAGCACAAAGCTTAGGTTCTAAGTAAATATTTTTACTCCCCCCTGACTTCCACTCTCTCCAAAGTTTCCTCTTTTCCTTTATACACTGGTCAACCTCATTATTCCACCACCAGGTCTGTCTATGTCTAGCTGGTCCTTTCCTCCACCCACAGATATCATCAGAAGCTTCTAGAAGACAATTCTTCAAAATAGCCCAAGTACTTTCAACATTGTCACTATCACATTGACTATTGTAGGCTAACTGCTGAACTTTTGCACTAAATTGTCTTGCTACAATCTTCTCCTTCAGCTTCCAGACTTCACGACGGGGCCTGTACTTTCCCTTGGCTTCTTTAACACTCTTCAAGATAATATCACAAACCAGCAACCTATGCTGGGAAACACACTCTTCCCCCGATATAACCTTCACGTCCTTCACCACTTTCTTGTCTGACTTTCTAACCAGGAAGTAATCTATCTGTGTCTTAAAACTACCTGACTCATATGTTATTAGCCTACTCTGACTCTTACTAAATGATGTGTCGCAAACCACCATGTCCGTCGCCATTCCAAACTCAAGCAGTCTCTCCCCTTCCTTATTTCTGCTCCCAAATCCATAGCCTCCATGCACACCTCTATAACCTTCAGATGACTTCCCAACATGACCATTAAAGTCGCCGACTACCATGACAAGTTCAGTGTCTTCAAACTCTGATGTGACTGCTGTTAACTCATCATAAAACGTATCTTTATCTTCCACACTGTGGAGCATAAACTGACAGAAAAGTGACAATCCTATTACCTATCAAAAATTTTATCACTATAATCCGACTATTAACACGCATAACCTCTATTACTTTTTCTACCCACTTCTCTGCAACAAATATGCCAACTCCTCCATATCCATCACTATTACCAATCCAAAGAAGCTTATACCTTGCCCTCCTACTTTCCACATATCTCACTGAAGCTCCTCTCCGCTTGACTTCCTGAACACAACACATATCAAAAGATCTACGTTCTAACATTTCAACTACTTTACCTGCTCTACCTCTCAGAGTGCCAACATTTAAACTAGCCATTCTCAACCTAGTGTTATCTACCTTGTGATGTGATAGCTGGGTAACGGTCTGACGATGCTCACACCTGACATCTGTCCTACCATGCGCGACACCTTCACTTCTCAGAGTTCCAGCCCTATTTACGCAGTTTGTCTGATCAACTGTTCTTACGGCCATTAATAAAGAGTTTTGGCATTGTTTTACAGCTGGATACCAGCATTATGTGAAAATAGAGAATGTAGTGATAACGAAAAAAGTTAATATCACTTCCTATAAGACTTGGTGGTTTAGGCATTCTCATATTAACTGATATCGCAGATTTAGAACATCATAGTTCAGAGCGTAAAACAGTGGACTTACAAAATGCAATTGTAAATCAGGAAAATAATCATTTCAATATATTTAATGATAGAAATGCTAATCCCACTACGAAACATGAATATCACAAGCATTTGATCGAAAATCTGAGATCGAGAATGAACGGCATTCAAATGAAGTTCAATGATATAGCATGTAGTGATGGCGCTTCAGCATGGTTACCTGCATTACCAAGGAAAAATCAGAACTTCGCACTCAACAAAAGAGAATTTTATGATGCGATTTATTTACGTTATGGTTGGAACATGTCACGAATACCTTCAATATGTGTGTGTTCAAGGAAGAATTCCATTGAACATGCTTTACAATGCAAATCAGTCAGTCTGAGGCACAACGAGTTACGTGATCTAAGGGCAGAAATGTTGTCGGAAGTTTGTAAAAATGTAGCTGTGGAACCGATTATCTCAAGCACAAATGAGAAGTCAATAGAGTTACGAGCTGATGTAAGCGCGCGAGGATTTTGGCAGCCATTGCAAAGGGCATTTTTTGATGTGCGGGTATTTCACCCTTTCGCCCCAAGTTATGTAAGCCAAAATATGAACACGCTGTTCCAATCAATGGAAAAGGAAAAGAAAAGAAAGTATAACAAAGCTGTTCTAGAACACGAATACGGATCGTTTACATCGCTAGTATTCTCGAGTAATGGTGGGATGTCTAGGGAGACATCAACATTTTTGTCTAAAATTTCAGAACTGATATCCATCAAAAGGAACCGAACTAAAAGTGAGGTAGCCTGTCATGTCAAGAGGAGATTATCATTTTTTAGCATCATTCGAAGTGCTACCATATGCATAAGAGGATCCAGATGTCGAAAGTTTGCACCTGCTCCTATGAATGAATGTGACATTTGAATCATTAACGTCTCAAGCAAAATTTAATAATATTCTATTTTCCAATCCTACAAATCGACGTTTTCCCTGCTAGTTTTCAGCAACTCCTTGTTGGAATTTAGTTTAAGTGGACCATGTGTTCAAGATCTTTATAATAATGTAATAGTAAATATCATTTTTATCATTTTAAGTTTATATTACGATTTAGCATTGGTTACACGCAGATTCATTAACAGTTGTAAAAGGATATCATGTTAAATTGACAGGGCATGTCAAAAGATGGGCCACCGTGTCTAATGATGGTCCGTCCCGTCTTAAGACGGGCCGTGTTCTAAGTTGGGTCAGAATAGTTACACCAATACTTGTCATCAAAACCCTCTGGAATAAGCTGACACGTTTTTGGTTCTTAAAAATATGGTATTTTGTGAATGAAAAGTACCATTTTAGATGTATACGTTAGGTGTCAGGATGGCGATTGAAAGGGGAACGTTATCACTTTATATGGCCAAAATTTCAATGCATAATGACATTACTCTTCAACAAAAAAACCAAACGACCAAGGTAAAAATTTTCTGTATAAAAAGAAAACGGTTTTTTCTCTCAATAAAAGCGATTTGGAAGAAAGGTTTGTCAGGGGATCAGGACCTAGTGGTCAGAAAGTTAACAAATCCAGCAACTGTGTAGAGCTAAAGCATTATGAAACGGCGATTGTTGTGAAGGTATGTTTAATAGCCTGTTTAGACAAAATTAAGTTGTAGCTATAGCTACCTTGCTTAATCTGGAGCAACTTGCTTTTATGTCCAGGTGTGTGCTTTTTAATTTTTCGATTAGTCTGTTTACAAAAAATAAACTTTTGCATGTGTGTTATTGGTTTTACAAAACAAAAAATAACTCAAACTACTATTCAGTCACTGAGTATAAGTTTATAGATATATAATTATATGTAGACAAAGTGAACGGTTAAGGCTTCCAAATCCGGTTATTGCAGTCCTAACAGCTAACCACTTGCTGTGAAAGTGTTGATACGGCCAAAAGACTGTTGGTGCCAGTTATCAGTTTTACTAGCTTGACACTTGCTGTAACTCTAGCGTAGTAGAAAAGTGTTGCACAGATTTTACTAGTGGTTGAATTTTGTGTAATTGGCTTTTACTCAAGATCTTACTTATAATGGATGTGGATCTTACAGAGAAGACCATCGATCACAAACACTTATCTACTTAAAAAACTGGAATCCCAACATGGTTATTGTTCATGATCAACTGGTTCCAATGGAAAGAAATTCTTGTTTTATCTGTAATCAATCTGATCATGTGATGACCAATGGTCCCGCAGGCACAGAAATTGTACAGTATTTTGTTTGTGAACGCTTTGTCAATAGGTCACCAGCTAAACGATTTTCAGTGCTGAGATCTAAAGGCCTCTGTTTTCAGTGTCTTTTTCCAGGTGCAGAAATGAATAGAGGCAAACACAAAGAAGGTCATTGTCAAAAGGACTTTATTTGTAAGCATCCTTTGCATGGTAAGTACCCAAGAAAGAAACATATTCTTGTGTGTGAAGAACACAAGGACAACGAAGAAAATCAAGATGTACTCGACATCTACAAAACCAGATGTATTTTGAGACGATATCAAGTTGAATTACCTTCTTTTGCAAAGGATATCAAATTGTCACACCATGTTGAAGCAACCAAAAGCTCTAGCTACAAATCAACGTTAATCAACGAAAAGAAAGACAATAAAGCAATCTATATGCTACAAACAATCAAGATTGATAATCACCAATACTCGATGTTCTACGATACAGGATGTGGTGATTTTATAAGCAGACTCAATGCTGTTCATAAGCTTGGACAACGTGCAGTTCAAGAGTGTACTGGACCGATAACCCTTGGTGGAGTCGGAGGTATCATGACAAAAACACCTCATTGAATATATAGTGTCAGACTAGCTAGTGGTGTGATGCTGTGATGTCAGGATTATGCATGGAACAAATAACAGCAACGTTCCCAAAATACCCACTTGTTGGAAGAGTAGAGTCTGATATTAAAGAATCATACCTTCAATCAGGAAATGATTATTTTGTTGCATTTTGTATATATTTTTATAAAAAGATTTTGTTTTTTATTGCATTTTGTAAATTTTTAAGAACGTATTTTTACAAACATTCTGTATATTTCTTGTTGCAAAACATAATGTATTTGAATTTTTGTTGTTTGTTTTTGGCGATCAGTCACAAAATTTGCTCAAAGTCAACAGCTGATTTGAGAAATAGAGTTGTTTATGCAAAATGTACTTTATTGTCAAAAAGTGAAGGTTTTCACAAAATTATGAAATAAAGTTATGAGAAATACCAACACATTAGTTTTAAAAAAAGATTTAGCACAAAATTTATTTAGTGTTAGATTGAAACAGCTTTTTCTGAAATCCAATTTTATTCTCTAAGAATAAGGTTTTTGTATTAAAATTAGATGGTTACAATCTGCTTTTATTTTTTTAGATTATATTTAAGTACATTATGCAAAATCGTTTAGAGAGATCTGCGGTTGCATCTGTTCAAAATGTATTGGACTTTATTCATAATGGACTTCAACAGATAAAAAGAATTACAGATGATGAAAATATTACAGATGCTAATGCAAACGCAAGTCGAAAACACCTTGATGACATACAAAGAAATCTAACAAGATTGAATTCTGTCATTAGCAACGACGTATACTTGCAAATATCATCAGAAATAGAAGTTGTGAGACATAAAGTGGATTTAAAGAGCATACAAGGTAACAATTCAAAAGAAGTTGAAAAAATGCCCAGAAAAAAAAATAACAAAAAAAAGGGCAATGTATTTTGTGACATTAAAAAGGAAAATGTTATCCATTTTTTGTCACTTGGTTTTACCGTAAAGTCAATTGCAGAGAAGGGACTACTTGGTGGAAAAATGCATCCAAACACCTTGCATAACTTCATCCGTAACAACCAAATACAGACACCAAGACAACATTACTCTGACATAACTGATGATGATTTGTCTTCAAAGTTGCATGATTTGTCTTCCCGATTTCCTAATTCTGGTGTTCAGGAAATGTTAGCTCTCTTGAGGTCTGAAGATCCCCCTGTCATTGTTCAGAGAAGAAGAGTTACAGAACTTCTGTCCAAAATTGATTCAGTTGGCACTGCCAGAAGATGGGCACAGACAATTTCTAGAAGAAAGTATAGTGTTCCGACTCCAAATTCACTTTGACATATTGATACATGCCATGCGCTTATTATGTAAGTAACACCATTTTACAATTGTTTTATATTATAATTAAAAATAAATGATACCCTTTTTTAAATTGCTTTAAAGTTAAATATAAATTTTTATACTTTTTACAGTTGGAACTTTGTAATTGATGGCTGCATTGATGGGTATTCAAGACTGATACCATATCTCACTATTAACACTGATAATCTAGCTACATCAGCTTTTAACGATTTCTTGACAGGTGCTCTTAATTATGGTATTCCAAGTCGTGTACGGGCAGATAAAGGAAGTGAATTTGTACATGTTTGTAAGTTTATGGAATATGCTAACGGTGGAGATAGAGGAAGCTTTATCCAAGGAAAATCAGTACATAACATCCGAATAGAGCGTTTGTGGAGAGATGTGGCTACAAAAGTAGTTGATAAGTATTACAAGCTTTTTAAACATATGGAAGACAGTCAAATACTTGATGTCTCTAATAGTGTGCATATGGCTTGTTTACATCGTGTTTTCCTACCAAGAATCAGGAAAGATTTGGACGATTGGAAAGCAGGATGGAACAACCATAAAATTCGAACAGAAAGAAACCAAACACCCCGTCAACTTTGGTATGGTGCTAGCACCTTCAATGCAGAACGTAATTTAACATCGATGAACAATATTTATCGAAGGCATGAGGAAGAAACAGTTGCTGAGCTAATCAACACTTTTCGCACCGATAATCAGCTGGTGGAACCTTCTAACGTTTCGTATGTCTTAACTCGGTATCCGTTACCTTTGACTGTTGCTGAGCAGGAACTGCTATCACGCGATGTTGATGTTATGGCAGAGTCAGAAAGCCATGGCATTGATTTATATGCTAAAACATTGAAATATGTCAATGACTGTGTAAATCGACAATAGAATGTATTGAGTTACTGTATTATTGCCAAACTTTGTATTGTTTTTACACCTATTATTTTTTAATAGAAATGAGTAGCACCAACTGTCAATACATACAATTTATATGCGTTCGTATGTACAAAAGCGAGCCTGTTCTGCAGTTGTTTTGTTAATTATTGATCTTTAAATTACACGTTATATTAATATGGTATTTTTATGCTATTAAAATGGGTCATTTTTTCCTGTATTTCATGATTTTAGAAAGAAATATGAGGCCGATGTTGTGTTTTTCACTTTAATTAATGAAATATTTAAGTAAATTTTACAATTTTAAGGTTAAAAATAGGGGTCAAGTTGCATAAATTTAAAAAAAAGTTATTTTCCTTATATATATTTGCAGCTTACATTGTAATTTGGTCCTATTTACATTTTGAGCTTCTGGTTTCGTGTACATAATTTTGAAATATTTATGTTCATTTTAGCATGGAAACATCTAGTATAGTTAATGAGATAATTTGTGGCTCATTCAAGAGTGATGACGATTGTTCTTCTGGTCGTAAAAAGTACCTTTGTCGTATAAGATCTCGTTTGAGAAAAAGTTTAGATGTAAGTATTTTTTACTAATTTAGAGGTCGATGATATTAAACGATAAAAAAAATTCCGTACATGAAATTTAATAATGTAGATGAGCAGTTTCTTAAAAATGTAATCAACTATTTTAGAAGCAAGTTGCTGATTTAATAAAATCACACACAAAAGATGAAGTCGTGGAAATGTTAACTGCTCAAATAAGTGAAAAATACCGTACACCAACCTCCAAGGTGAGAAAAACTCTATATAAATACAGAAAGAGATAATTGCACTGTTATAAGTACGACAATACTCGTTGTATTTTTAGGAAAGCGTTGTTGAATCGAGGCGTGACAAGGATCTAAAGGAACAGCTGATTTTAGAAAGAAAAAGATTGAGAAAGCAGAGAATCCTGAATGCAAGATGGTTATGCAAGAATCGGTTCCTTGCGCAGCGTAGCAGACAACTAGCAAAGATCAAACTAGATTCTCACTTTTCGTCGAGAACAGTTTTAATGATGGATTCTGCAAACTTTTCGGATTATCTATGTCATGTTGACGACGTTTTATTGAATGTAGAACCAAATATAATTGATTTCCCAAACAATACCGGACGTCAGTTAATAGCGTCAACGAACAGATATAATTTATTCAAGTCAGCTCTTAAAAACGGTGAATTTGTGGTTTTAAAACAACCGTCAGGTAACTTTTCACATGGTAAAGATTTAACCGTCCTCAGTTACGAAACAAAAATACTTACCCTGATCGGATACCATTTTAACGTCGTATTATGTCATGGGCTGACTTCAACAGATTCAATTTCTGCTTTAGTATTAAGTTATGAATCTGACTTAACTTTAATGAGTTATTTGCGAAATTTTGCTGTTCTTGAATTGGAGGTTATTAAACGCATGCTTTCAAGTTTAAGCGAAGCCATTTTGTATATCCATCGCAAAGGGATTTTGCATAATCAAATTGTTCCAGATAACATATGCTTACGACAGAAAAATGAGTTTTACGAACCAGTTGTTGTCGGTTTTTCGTATTCCTGTCGCGCAGATACCGCTAAACGATTTACACTTATCCAGCAAAATATTTATAAAGACGCTCTGCATCTCCCAAAAAAGGTAAAGGAAGGCGTTACGGCACCATCTTTTCATTCAGATGTTTACTCGTAAAGTCGTAGTTGATTTTCATTTAATGAAACTGTAATTTTTTTACAAAAAGGAAACAAACCAGCGTTTGCAAATATTTCTTGTGTTTTTCCCAAGTCTTAACGTGACCGAGAGACCGCGCTACTTGGCTTTTCACAAAATTCGAACCAACCTTGATCACATCAATGTTTTAAGCCGGAATCTTTCCCAAAAACGTAGAAAGTTTGTTCAAAGTTGCAATTATAAAAGACTAGTCGATAAAGCCCGTGGAAAAATCCACTAAAGCAGGATAAAAATTTTGATGTTAATGAGATATAAGAATTTAAAGATTTTGCTGACGTCAGCAATGGCCCCGTCAAAACCGATAAATTTTTTTAAGAAATTTGTATACCTGTTGCCTCTATCGTATAGATCTTGAAACGCTGATCAAGAAAATGTATAGGATTATGTACTTTTGACAAACGGTTGCAGAGATATTAGGGTTTAAAGGTTTTTGATGACGTCATCAACCCACCCATTCCAAAACGGATTTGGGGACCCAGGTTTGAAAAACTTACCCAAATTGGTCCCAGGTTGTCCCTAGTTACCCACGCGGTGAAAAACATTGACGTCACCACCTCGTTTCCAAGTTATTTGGCCTCAAAGTTTTAAGTGCATTGTAATGGCTTCACTAACCTTAATTAACTTTCCTTTGACGTCAATACTATTTTATCGGTAAAGTTTGGTAAATTACAGAACAATTTTATAGGCGATGTTTTATAGAATTTGTTAAAGAAAATTTTGAAGAATGTAATCCACTTTGCAAAAGTGACAGACAGACACACGAAATTAGCGTATTATTATAGAGATTAATGTGAGAAACGTGGTCAGTAATGCTCATTCCAGGGGCGTTTCAAGTCGGTTCTTGTGAACCCAGGAACATCTCAAGTTGATTGAATGTTGCTGACCTGTTTCTTATATTGGTATATTGCAGCTGAATCCACACGCTTCTAACGGAAAAAAATTCTGACATATCACCCTAATTTCCTTTGTCTAACAAAAAATGGTACCACAACTGTTTTGGCGCAATTCCATAACTGCTACGGACTCGAAATGTGATTATAAAGAAAGGGCAAATGCGTTTTATTTTTATCTATTTTGTTTCCGTGAATAACATACGTAGAAAGGATGTTTTTTATTTCAAAATCAGCTACCTAAAATTTTACAGACCGTTCTAATGTGTTTAGAGTTGTCCCAGGTCAACTTTCAGAATACAACATGTTGTTCATGTTCAACATGTTCATTTTTCCATTATATAAATAAAAAAGATATGTCTAGCAATTAGCTTAGAATACAATAGATTAGGTTCAGAATTATTTTATCGGTTCTCATAATGAAAAATGTCAAGCTAACTTTTTTTTATTTTGATGACATGTTATTTGGATCAAAAAAGCTTCTTCGATCGAGTTATCTAACCAGCTGAAATAGGAAAAACAACATTCTAAATACGAAGTAGCAATGTTTTACTTCTTGTTAACAATACTCCTAAGGCATTTTTTTGTGTATGGATGCTTTATAAAAATCAAGACACACACTATCAATCTTTTGTAAACACGGCTTTAGAATTCCCCGTTCCCACTATGCGATAAATACGCAATGCATTCATGTAGTTGTAGCCAACATAATAAACAATACAATTCTTTCGTCGTACCAAGTATCTGATAATGACTGTTGCAACGTGGTCGATTCAATTTGAGCAACATCTACATGTGACATCTGAAGTTTGCGTGTAACGAAATCTTGATCATCATACTTACGCAAATTAAGTTCTAAAGAATAATTTAATGATTCTACCACTCCACTGACAACTTGTCTAATTTCTATTTGGTCTACTTCCAAATTATTATATGCCGCAATTGACATAATTATTACTTTCCAATAAATTGGCAAAAGCAACACCTTGACCCAAAGCAAAAAAATCATCGCTTAGTTTTTTAATTTTTTTTGTGCTTGACACAAATGTACGTAAACAGTGTATCTATCTTTCCTCATTGAAGCAACTACAAAACTTTTCACAATGAAGGATAAAGTTCCTCTCTCTTAATTGTCGAAGCTCTCTCCTGAAACCATATAGCCATGTATTTTTTCGTTAGTAATCTCTCTAAATACTTGTACCCGTGCAAGAGTTTTTAGAAAAACTAGGGTCCAAGGTTGTTGTTGATAAAATATTTGAGGATGTATCTTTAGGCTGTAATAATTTGTTTATGGTGCTACTTATTTAAAAATGGAATCACAGTATAATGGCGTGATCCATCCATCCATCCATCCATCCATCCATCCATCCATCCATCCATCCATCCATCCATCCATCCATCCATCCATCCATCCATCCATCCATCCATCCATCCATCCATCCATCCATCCATCCATCCATCCATCCATCCATCCATCCATCCATCCATCCATCCATCCATCCATCCATCCATCCATCCATCCATCCATCCATCCATCCATCCATCCATCCATCCATCCATCCATCCATCCATCCATCCATCCATCCATCCATCCATCCATCCATCCATCCATCCATCCATCCATCCATCCATCCATCCATCCATCCATCCATCCATCCATCCATCCATCCATCCATCCATCCATCCATCCATCCATCCATCCATCCATCCATCCATCCATCCATCCATCCATCCATCCATCCATCCATCCATCCATCCATCCATCCATCCATCCATCCATCCATCCATCCATCCATCCATCCATCCATCCATCCATCCATCCATCCATCCATCCATCCATCCATCCATCCATCCATCCATCCATCCATCCATCCATCCATCCATCCATCCATCCATCCATCCATCCATCCATCCATCCATCCATCCATCCATCCATCCATCCATCCATCCATCCATCCATCCATCCATCCATCCATCCATCCATCCATCCATCCATCCATCCATCCATCCATCCATCCATCCATCCATCCATCCATCCATCCATCCATCCATCCATCCATCCATCCATCCATCCATCCATCCATCCATCCATCCATCCATCCATCCATCCATCCATCCATCCATCCATCCATCCATCCATCCATCCATCCATCCATCCATCCATCCATCCATCCATCCATCCATCCATCCATCCATCCATCCATCCATCCATCCATCCATCCATCCATCCATCCATCCATCCATCCATCCATCCATCCATCCATCCATCCATCCATCCATCCATCCATCCATCCATCCATCCATCCATCCATCCATCCATCCATCCATCCATCCATCCATCCATCCATCCATCCATCCATCCATCCATCCATCCATCCATCCATCCATCCATCCATCCATCCATCCATCCATCCATCCATCCATCCATCCATCCATCCATCCATCCATCCATCCATCCATCCATCCATCCATCCATCCATCCATCCATCCATCCATCCATCCATCCATCCATCCATCCATCCATCCATCCATCCATCCATCCATCCATCCATCCATCCATCCATCCATCCATCCATCCATCCATCCATCCATCCATCCATCCATCCATCCATCCATCCATCCATCCATCCATCCATCCATCCATCCATCCATCCATCCATCCATCCATCCATCCATCCATCCATCCATCCATCCATCCATCCATCCATCCATCCATCCATCCATCCATCCATCCATCCATCCATCCATCCATCCATCCATGACTGTCCCTCGGTCCCAACTGCTTTTTTTATTAGAATCAAAATCTTTGCATTCTTCTTCAATGAATGATTTGACGTCCTCAGTTACAACTTTTGAGCATGTCACCATTATTAGCAAAGTGATAATTTTGTCTAATGACGCCATTGTGTCAGGAATTTAGTAGTGAATTTATCGGTGAAATTACAAAATGACAGAGGTTTCTCTAGCTTTTAAGATTTTTTTTTTCGATCACACGTTACCATCGCTAATATGAACCCCGCATAAAAAAGCTGTCGCCGTATGGTACTTTTACTTTCTGATGTTAAAACTAATCCCGGGCCTTGCACTATTCTAAAGTCGGTACAGGGATCTTTTCATCAAGAGGATGTTAGGCTTGGAAATTTTACTGGTACACAATGTATGTGTAATTCCCTGTTTGCAATCGTTTTGTCGGCTCTTAAAAAAGTTTCTTTTTGGAATCCAGGTGATCTTGATCATATCCTTTACAAAGGAACAAACTGGAACACAAACCTAGGATACACAAACAAAGCGCAACTGAGCTCCCAAATAGTTTGGTTCTTGAAAATGAGGTCATACAAATACAAAGTTTAGAAAATGTTTCTCATATTATTACAGACGATAGCACTTTATTACGCAATTTTCATAATTCATCTGAATCCGATAAAGGGCAAGGAATGCTGGGCATTATTAGCGGCGTTAGTTTTGCTATAGTTTGGGACCACCCACAAATTTATTTATTTGATCCTCATAGCCGAACTAGTTTAGGACAAATAACTGAACAGGGTACGTCAGTCGTTTTAAAATTTGATTCTTTGCAACATGTTGAAAACTACATACGCGAAATATACGTCACCCCTGGCGAAGCAATGTGTCTTGAAACTCAATATTTCAAAATACTCACAACTGAACAGATAACTGGTAAGATTATGCTTAACATTCGCATAAAAAGAAAACTAGATCAATCAGAGAGAGGCCGAGTGAAACAAAAAAATTCAATAGGCAAATATCAGAAAACGGAACACGGCCAAGCTAAGTTGAGCGAGTCGATAAGCAAATATCGGAATACGAAACAGGGGCAAGCTAAGATGAAAAAGTCAATAGCCAAATATCAGAAAACAGAAAAGGGACACGCTAAGATAAAAGAGTCGATAGGCAAATATCAAAATACAGTAAATGGTCGATCCAAGCTAAGAGAGTCGAAAAGTAAATACAAAAGAACGGAACAGGGCCAAGTGAAGCAAAGGGAGTCCGTAGGTAAATATCGGGAAACTGAGCAGGGCCAACAGGCACAAAAAACTGCAAAGAAACGCCATATAGGGGAAGGTAAAGCAACAAAACGGAAGCGTGTTAACAATCTGCCTGATTTTGATGAAAAAATAAACCAATTTAAAAAATGCATTTGGGAATGGGCCATTTTATATATGTGTCATATGTAATCGTTCTTTATATAAGCTGTCAATTAAATTTTTTCGCCACATCAATTATCCTGCCATTCCAGAAGAGCATTTTCGCTTCAGAGTACAAAGTTTTGACGGCAAAGAATACATATGTGCAACATGCCATTCAAAACTTACTAAAGGAAAAATTCCTTCCCAGGCTGTATCTAATAATCTCCAAATGTTTGATCTCCCAGAATCAATGAGCACATTACGACGATTAGAAAAAATCATTATATCTAAAAGAATTTTATTTAAACGAATTGCAATAATGCCTAAAGGTCAGTGTCCTAGAATAAAAGGTGCAATATGTAATGTTCCAATAAAAGCGGATGAAATAAGCAATGTCTTACCAAGAGGAATGGATAATAATGGTGTAGTGCAAGTTGCGTTAAAGAAAAAACTGAATTTCAAATCTAACGTTTATTTAGAATCCGTAAGGCCAGATGTTATTCGGGAAGTTCTTTGTTATCTGAAACTGGTTAACCCTCTCAAATATTGAAATTAATCTCACAAACATATCACCTTCCTGGATTAATTTACATCTGAACATAAAATTGGGGAAAGTGAAAATGAAATGAACGTTGATTTTGCAATAAAATCGACAACAAATAATAATATTGGTGATGTAAAAACCAAGATTGAAGATTACCTGGACAATAGCGAAGAAGAGAATGAAAACCCGTTAAACGAATATCGCTTGCCTTGCCAAGAAACGTCTTTTGTTCCAACTATTCCACATGAACAAATTGACGACCGAAATATTGTTATTGCTCCAGGAGAGAACAAATTTCCCATAGCAATAATTTCTGATGAGCATTGTGAAGAACTTTCCCACCCCTATCTATTTCCAACAGCTAAATTCGGATATCACACGAAAAGACAAGTACCACTTTCCCCGACCAAGTATTTCAACCAAAGATTACTGAACTATAGACAGAAGTTTGCCTCTGATACTGACTATATATTCTTTGCTCATGCAGTGACTCAACATCTTAATTTAAATAGTCGCATAAACATCGCTATGCAAAAAATTAAAGCAGATGGTCTTACAGCAGAAATGATGTCTGCGAATTTTAAAGAAAGAGTTAAATCGTTTATAGCCAGTGACGACGCTTTCACGTTTATGAACACGTTGAAAGGAACTCCTGCATATTGGAAACGATTTCTCTTTGAAGTTTTGGCTATGGTAAAACAGCTAGGACTTCCAACATTTTTTATGACTTTGTCCTGTGCAGACTTAAGATGGAATGAACTGGTTAAAATCATTACTAAATTAAAAGGTAATGACATATCTGAAGAAGAAATCGAAGATCTAAATTATTATCAAAGAACAGAGATTCTTAACAGTAATCCAGTTCTTCTAGCAAGACATTTCCAATACAGAGTTGAGACGTTTTTTAAAACCATATTTGTCAACGGGCCATTAGGTAATGTAAACTACTACGCGATTAGAGTTGAATTTCAGGTTAGAGGTAGCCCACACATCCACTCTTTATTATGGGTTGTTAATGCACGTAGCGATAACAAAAAAGAATATATTGCCTTTGTGGATAACATAGTTAAATGTCAGCTTCCTAATAAAGACAGCAACCCAGATCTCTACAAACTAGTTTCGACATATCAAACACATTCTCATTCTAAATCTTGTCGTAAATATAAAAACAAGAATTGTCGATACTCTTTCGGCAAGTTTTTTACAGACCGAACAATTGTTGCTGAGCCTTTACCTGATAACATCTCAAAGAAAGAAAGAGAAACACGGTTAAAAGAAAGAAAGGCTATACTAGAAAAAGTTAAAACTTACATAGATTCAAATTTGAATCCAAGATTCAACAATATTCTTCATCCAGATGAACCGAATTATAACCAACCAGGAACAATTGAACAAATCCTTCAAAGTTTAGCCATAACAAAAAAAGAATATGAAAACGCACTAAGCATCTCACCTGACACTGGATTTCAAATTCACTTCCGAAGGCTTCCAGATTCTTGTTTTATCAATAATTATTTTACTGAAGGTTTGAACGCATGGGAAGCTAACATAGACATTCAACCTGTTCTTGATTATTATAAAGCAGTTTCTTACATGTGTGCTTATTTGTCGAAAGTTGAAAATGAATCTTCAGAGGCAATGAAAAAAGCTGCATCGCAGGCACTAGAAACTGGTGATTCATTATTTGAACAGATGAAGTCAAATGCAAATGCGTATCGAAATCATCGCGAAATGTCAGTTCAAGAAGCAGTAGCTACCATAATGCCAGAAATATGGTTACGAAAGACATTTCCAGCTGTAGTTTTTGCAAATAGTAACATTCCTGAGAAGCGATACAGGGTTTGTCGTAAGGAAGAAGAAATTTTAAGTTTACCACCAGACAGTACGGATAATTTTAAACGAAACATGTTGGATAGATACATGGATAGACCAAATTTAGAATTTAAAAAAGGCAGATACCCCATGTTGGAACAAATGTGTTATGCTGAGTTCTTGTCCAGCTATTCCATGAAAATAAAACCGAAACCAGAAGATGAAAATGACAAGCAACCAGAAGTACTTAAAGAAATAATAGCTGAGATTCAAGTCGAATCTCCTTATCCAAAAATTATACCTCTGATGTCATCAAAAGAAATGTTGAACTTGCGAAAAGAAAAATGTGTTCTAAGATACCATGTGTACCTAGTCGAGACAAAAATCCAGAAGGATATGCACATCATTTGCTCTTTATGTTTTATCCTTTTCGCCAGGAAGCAGAATTGCTAAGCGAAAACTCGTGTACTTTCTCAGAGAAATTATTGGAAAACGGTGTATTAGAAATTATAAATACAAATAAAAGGATATGCGAACCATTTGGTGAACTTGTTGAAGAAGCAATGATAAATTTTCACGCAAATGTAAATAATCTTGATTCTTTCGCCGAACAGGAAAACGACGATGTTACTGATGAGATTAGTAGTATAAACAACCATGACACTGACGAAATTCGAAGTGAAACCGAAAACATCCCAGTTTTTGGAAACACTTTTTCATCTATTACTGAGCCTGGAATTTCCGAAGACGAACTCCATGAAAAGATTCGAACATTAAATAAAACACAAAGGCAAATTTTTGAAGTGGTAAATGATTGGGTTAGAACTTACGTAAAAGGTTTAGCATGTAACGCACACCATAAAATTAAGCCAATTCACATTTTTCTAACAGGAAGTGCAGGTTGTGGAAAGTCCCATTTAATAACAACAATTTCTGACATGCTAAATAAAGCACTTTCCTATCGTGCAGGAAACTTAGAAAAGGATAAAATTCTCATTTTAGCACCAACCGGTGTTGCTGCCATTAATATAGAGGGAAAAACAATACATTCAGCATTAGGTATACCAGCGGATAGAAGTTTCACTAAACACATTTCTAAGTTAAGTGATAAAAAGAAATGTATGCTGCGAAACAAGCCTTCAGAACTAAGCGTTATTGTAATAGATGAAATCTCAATGGTTTCAAACAAGCTACTTTTACATACTCATCAACGGCTAACCGAAATATTTGGATGCGCAGATGACATTCCATTTGCAGGAATATCTGTTATAGCATGTGGCGATTTCTACCAACCTCCACCAATTCAAGCAAAGCCAGTTTACGCAGAATACAAAGATGCATTATTAAATCTTTCACATTGCTGGAAGCATTTTAAGATTGCTGAACTAACGAAAGTTATGGGACAGCGTGATGATCAACATTTGATTGAATTATTAAACAATATCAGAGTGGGAAAATTAGAAAGGCAACACGAAGATTTACTAAAATCTAAATTTATTTCACCAAATGACCCACATTACCCCAAAAATGCAATTCATATATTTGCTGAAAATCAACCCGCCTCTGAGCAGAACAAAAAAATGCTTAATAGCATAACATCGGACGAAATAAATATCGAAGCTATTGACAAAATTCCAGAAAATATACCCGTGCAATTAGTCCAAAATCTTAATTCTCGCACTCAAATGGAAACAGGTGGACTTGCGCGAAACCTTCTGTTAAAACTTCATGCAAAAGTCATGTTGACGTCAAATATTGATGTATCTGATAAACTCATTAGCGGACAGATAGGTACTGTTCATCGGTTGAAAACCGATAGCTCAGGAAATGTAACAAGAATATATTTTGACATGTATACTGGACTTAAAGCTTCGAGAACAGATCCATATGCTATTCAAGAAAATGTTGTTCCAATTAACAGAGTAGAGAAAGAAATCAAATTTAACAAACATAATCCATCTTCACCTTCTATGAAACGACTGCAATTCCCACTAATGCTGTCATGGGCCTGCACTGTTCACAAGGTTCAAGGAAAAACGTTTGATAAAATTGTTGTCTGTTTTGATTTATTAAAACAATGAGCCTTTCACTCAGGACAAATCTATGTTGCATTAAGTCGAGTCACAAGTTTAGACGGTTTATACCTAACGGGTACATTTGCTAAGTCAACCATTAAGTCAGACACACAAGCAACAGAGCAATACAATTACATGCGAGAACATTCAAAATTGACACAAAAAGAAACTGGTGTAATTAGCGAAAATTCTATTATGGTCACTTTGCTTAATACAAGATCCTACAACAAGCATAAAAACGATATTAAATCCGACCGCGTTCTCATGGAAAGTGATTTATTATGCCTAACGGAAACTCAGATACCATTGAACTCACATTGCGACTCAAAACTAGATTACTTTACTTTAATTCCAAACAACAATGTGGACAAATTTTCTAGTCTATTAATTGGTCATAATGAAACTATACAATTGTTTGATATTGTAAAAATTCCTGGTGTAATATTTTTTAGAATGACAAAAAGAACGTTTCACGAAAACGCTATTAATGTTTTGCTTCTATATCGTAAAAATTCCCTCAATAGAGATGAGTCATTATACCTTATTCAATATTTTTTGGGAAATGAAACTGTTGATATTATACTCGGAGATTTTAATGTGAATGCATTTAGCGATGAAAACTATTTCCCTGATTTTCTTACTGGATATAAACAAGTCGTAACCTCGCCAACTCATATATCAGGTTTACTTATTGACCATGTCTATATCCGTGAGAATGTTTTTAATACTTTTAAAGTCGAGACCTTCGTTAAAACTGTCTATTTCAGTGATCACGATGCAATCAGGCTTAAACTCTCTCTCTCTCTGATTTGAAAAAACAACCTTTACAGACGACTTCAAACAACTTTTTTCTTCGTGTTTTTAACCTCCTTTATTTTTTTTGGCATTTTAAACTTTTAAATTAATACTGTCCTCGATCGCAACGCATATAATTGCTTTCCAAAATGTTTGCTTAAGGCGAAAATCTTCAAGCCACAGGGCTTCTTGTCTTATTTAATTTCCCAATATGTATACAAATAATGTCCCGATAATTACATAGTTATAAACTGTGTTTTTATTTGAAAATTTAATACAAACTTTTCCACAAAATAAAATGGCTGAGTGATTGTTTTACCTGCACAGGGTAACAACAGGTTCTTTTGTGTGTTGTTATTTAAATGAAAGTTGGATTCTTTTTTGGCAAGGCTATACGTATTTGCAACAAGGTTTACATCTAACAAGTGCTGAGCCCGGGTTTACATCTAACAAGTGCTGAGCCCGGTGTTAACAAGGGGTACTTTCCTGTGTTTTTATTTAAATTTTTTTCTTGATAAAGTTTTCTTGAAAAAGAGTGTTACGCCTATATGTACTTTGCGTTTACATAGGATTAAAATAAACTTTTGAAAATTCACCGGGAACATTTCTTGCAAAATAAAGGTTGGCAAAATGTTTTCGCTATTACAGGGCGCAACGTGTAAATTGTGTTTTTATTCCAGCTAAAGTTGAAGGACAGTTATTTTCTGGAAAATATATTGCCGCCGAATCACATATGCTGTGCGTGTTTCACTCGATTTACGATATACTGCATACCTGTACTAAGGCGCTCCACCTGAATGTGTGGTACAATTTACAATTTGTATTAACTGTTTCAAACCAGCATTTCTCAAAAGTTTAATTATCTAGGCTGTGTGCTGTAAATTCCTAAGTGTATATAATATTCACCTGTAAAGTTTCGTATATGTATATATATATATTTATTTATGCCCTGCTGGTCTAATGGCTATGACACTCATGCAAATGAGAGATCCAGGTTCAAATCCTGGACAGGGCTAGGAAACACATAATTATCTTGCACCTACAATTTTTTAAAGTCAAGCGTTGAAAAACATAAACAACCGAGATACATCGCCCTCTTCATGTGCAGGTGAAGAATGGGAACTCGAAGTTGCTTTTATTAGCCAGAGAAATTGTAATTAGAAAGTAAGCGAGGAGAGCAATTTAAAATATTGCACATATTTTATAAATAGGACAGGGCGTCTATGCAAGGCGTTAAACAGCGGTTTCACTAAAACACTGAAAGTGGGAAATTCCGAAAACAAATGTTTGATATTTATAGAGAATAACACAAAAATTACAATGATATATTTCTGCGGAAGGCTTATTTTCATACAGCAGTATTATAGCGCCCAGTCGTTAAAAGCGCCGCAACTTTTGATCTACGCATACGCATTTTCGGAATAATTCCGCTGAACTCGCGCTTTTGTATGCGCCGGGACGATTGAATAAAAGTTGGACAGACTACTTTGTGGAAGCAACATTTCAGCCAATTAAAATCTATACTTGATTTGCGTAATAATTTTTAATAAGATTTTCATTTCCAAATAGCTAGCAACAACGTGCACGGTTTTGCTTTGAAATTCTACCCAAAATCGAATAAAGTATACGTAGTAAAATAAACACTGCGTGAAAGATGTTTCTTTGATGACGCCAGCTAAGACTATTTTTCATCCAAAATTTCCTTCAAACAATACGATGTCTGTATTTTCACTTTTGAGGGAGGACTCTTTAGCCTCTCTATTTATAGCCGCTTAGAACCCCTAAAAAGCATTTAGTGATTTCCGCTAGTCGAGCAAAAAAGGGAGAAAAAAACAATTGTATGTGATTTATAAATTCAGAGATGAGTGTCTTCATCTTGATGTCTAAACTATAAAATTACAATTGATAACATAAACATCACATTTTTAAAACTTAAAGCAGCTGCTTGTTTCGACTTTTTTCCTTCTAAGCTGTAAAAAAAATGGTGAAAGTACAGAAACTCATCGAATCACAACCTTCTGAATAACTTTCTGCTCATTTATAAAGCTAAGGGGGCATGCGCATGAAAATGTTTCTAGTGCAGCAACACGTGGCTAGATCGTTTTACATTTTACACTTGTTGATAAATAGCATTCTTTTCTATTGGTTTCAGAGTAAAAAAGAACTTGAAAGAGTTTTACAAGCCTAATGATTGTGACAACCTTTTATTTTTATTATCTTTAATATAACCGTCTCTGCTCGAATTTAACGACCATTGTCCGTGTTTTCCTATCAAACGATCCTCATGTCATGTTATTGGCTGCTGAAGTCGCCCCTCCTGAGTGAAGAGAATGCAATCCATAATTTTTCCTTCTTCTCTGAGCAAAGCTCGTATTTGCTCCATAAATATTTCTCTGGTTCTAGTGTATGATAATCTTTTTTAACCGTGAACATTGTAGCCTTTTGAAGTTTTGGCCAGGCGACAAATAAGGAACGAATCTGGTTCGTTAACTAAATTTGTCTCGTGCAAATACTTATTTACCCAAAATACAGGGCAGTAACGAGTTTCTCTTATATAAACGATGTTTCCTTTTCTTATCTGATCACATTTCGATATTTCAAGGAAAATTTGCGGCTTGTTTTGTAGATTATACCGAAAACTCGTTGATCGATTAAGATGTCATTTGCAAGTATGCCGTACATACACTAAAAATGTAAATACATTTCCACCACATTTGGGCGTTAAACATATTTCAGCCCCGCAGGCTATTTCACGTCACCGCTACATTTGAGCGGGCGCCACATTTGGGCGTTATCAACATTCGTGAACTTACGTCATGTAACTCTTTATTTCTTGCCTCTTATAGCTAAATTACTGGTCAATCACCTGCCCGACCTTGGCGTTATAAACGTATAACCAGTGCTTTGGTAATTGCTTCTCCGCTTCTTAAGGCGCTGAATTTTACGCTGCTCGTTAGTTTGACAATGAAATAATTGAAAAAATTAACGTTTTATTTCGAACAATCGATGTACAAAGCTAACGATTTAAATCTAGCAAATCCCTTAAAAACTGATTCACATTTACAATTGTTACTAAAATAAGGATCCATTAATAAACATTGTTTTATGCACGTGTCAAAACAAACACCGTCTCCGGTTAATAAAGGCCAATAGTATGCCGATCGCCACTCTGGCACAAATAAAACTCCCTTGGTTTTGCATAACTGTAAATGACGCAGCACATTGCTAATACGGCTGATAGGAGGGCACAACCAATTAAATTCATTTTCCCAGTTAAATGTAAAAGCATTCATTCCGCTCGACTTACGGCATAAAAATTTCCAATTGAACTTCTTCACTCTATGATTTAACTCGTCTGCAAATCTATCACATGTGAATTCCCAAAACATACTTTAAATATAGCCAAATGACTCATTATCGATGCTCCAGTTAACATTATCGTTTAATTTTGAAAGCCAAGTTGGTTTAAGAGTAACATTTAATTTTAAACAAAGGTCGTAAATGTCTAAAGCAATTTGCTGCAATTAACTTTTGTGCTTCCCGCATCAATAATTTTAACCAAGTGACATTATCAGAGAACCACAGAACAAATTCGTTGCGTAGGAAATCTCCAAGTAACTCAAGCAAATATTTACGTGTTACGTGTTTTTTCGTATTCGTTGAAATTTCCTCTAGCAATAACACCTAATCGTTGTAAAACGTATCCACCATATCCAAAACCACTTGCGTCTGAATAAACCACCCTAGTTGGGTTATGTTTTATAGCAAAACCATTACTTTTAGATAAGTTTCTTTGCCAAAATTCCAGCTCAAATTTTGTCAATTCATCTATTTCCAAAAAACGAAACCACGTAATTCAAGTTTCTATAAATTTGTACATCCCACGTGTAAATAAAACAGATTAGATGCCCTGCAATTTTTGAGATTTCATGAGCATTAGAATATTGTTTTGATAACGCAAAATTAATTAAACGCAATTTTTTCACTATTTTTTCTTGCGGGACTCTGTGCTCCATTTCGTTTGTGTCGACTACAAAACCTAACGATTTTGCTTGTTTTTATGGATAGAGTTTCGATTTTTGTAAATTTAGAGTAAATCCCACAGCAAGTAGATCTTGTTGGACTTTTTCCAGAATTTTTGAGACACGCTCATAACCTTGGTCGCCTGGATACCATCGTCCAGACACACAACACATTTTATTCCTTCTCCTCGCCATTTCTTAACAGAGGGCCTTGTAAGTTTTGTATAAACGTAACAACCACTTGCTAATCTGAATTGAAGAACTAAGAATTGGAAATATTTTGTCACTCCGTCTTCCAAATTCCAAGCAAAGCCTAAATATTTTCTAAATTATGCGGCTATTTTGACATGATGGTATCTGCTTTTCAAATGTTGTTCAAAATCCAGTGTTTTTAAATTTTCGAATCGAACCTTTTTTAATTCTAAATGTTCGTTGACATGTCTTAAATCTAAAAACAATCTAGGTTTTTCTCATTCTGCCACAGTTACAGGATTAACACAGTATGGGGCTTCGGCCACTTCTTGATACAATTAGTTTTTATCAAATCCGAAGTAGAGACTTCTACAAATTCTCTGTTCCTTGTTAGATGCATTGTTTTTGGCGTATAATGGAGGTGTAGTTAATTTGAAAGGTAGCTGATAACAATTCTCGACTACATTCAACACAAAGGACAGTTTTCCAAAAAGGTAAACACTTTTTTATTTTTCCGGCAACTACACTCTCTTGGCTCTCGTATTCCCAATTACGACCTAAAAAATTTTAAATATATATATTATATATCAAGACGTACATTTCACATAATATCAACACATTTCACATAATATCAACACATTTCACATAATATCAACATTCTAATTAGGCCTGTCAGGTATTTTTACTTGATTGTTTTTCGAAAATGGGCAATACATTTAAAAATATCCTTGACGGCCATACGACCAACAAGTTTTGTTTTCGTGAATTTTTGTTAAATGAGAACCTTTGCTGAGTATACTCGCGGTTATTGTTAGTGCTATGAGGTGAATTGTAAGGTAATCGTGAACGACAGAGGTTCTAGAATAAGGATTTCGTTCTCTCTTGCGCTTCTCTCTTTTTGCATTAGCACTCCTGATAGCTTCCGATATTTCTTTTTCGTCGTCAGTATCAGAGGCCCCCTCATCGGTCAAATATTCTTGTAGAGTTACCCAATCCTCTCTATCCGCTAGTTTAATTAATTTCATTCGTTTTTTTCCAAGACTCTTAGCCGTCTCCAGTGTTTCCTTCGCTTTGTTTATTTTCCCATCGTCTAACCGTGTCTGTATCTTTTCCATATTCTCCAAAACCTCCAGATTGTAATCGTGCATCTTTTCATTTCCTTTCTTGTTAAATTTTGTTTTCTTCTTTTCTTTTACTTTCTAGGTTTGATGTCAACCAATCCAGCATTTCATCCTGTTTTGCTACGACTTGTTGCATCACTTTTGCTGCTGCAGCTGCTGCCAACTCGATCATTCTTGGTTCGGATTGCCTGATGGATTCGTTGAACGCAGAAGAATTCGATGGACCCTGTTCGGGAGTCATGACTCAAATATATGTTAAATTTACCGTACATCTGAGTCAAATCCAGAATGACTGTATTATTCAGTCTTCTTTTATACCCCGCCCTTATCCTACTACGCATGCTCCCCATACACCTTCCCCCTCGCAGAGCCGAAACGAAACTCCATTTCCGATTTTCTTGCGAACATCGGAAATGCCGCTTGGTAGGGCAACAATATATTGCAGGTTTTTTTTGCATAGCTTACGATAAATAAATGATTTATAATGCTTTTTCCCATCACCAACACACACCGCCTTTTTATTTATATGTGCCTTGATTATCTGCCTCTTCGTAGTCACATCTGCTTAATTGAAAAGCTACCTTACATGTTATTTCTACTATCGTGCAGTTGGCCAGTCGTCAAAAACAAGACATGTAAGGCAAAATTTCTGACTAAACCAAACTCTCATATTTTGCTTCGCCCTAAAGTAGGTGTGTAGGTGCTCTCCTCTCTTCTTCATAAAAATTTTAATTTTGTTATAAACGCATTTGTTTTACAGCAAGTTTAAACAGCATTATTATATTAATTATACAAAGTTTTCCCTACATTATTGCTTTTTTCTCACCGATGTTTTGTAAATAAGGGAAACATTTCTTCCGTTTTCTGTGTTTTTGGCTGCAACGTAACAGATAAATATCGTTTCATTAGATAACGCCAACAACATCAAACTACTACATCAACACTGCGTGCGTTGACTATTGACAGTCATCAATAAATACTGTAAAAATAGCATTCTATTGTGTTAAATTACATTAATTATTTTTTAAAAATAGCTAAAAAAATTAAAATAACATCGTTACAAACCTAAATCCATCCCTCCTTTTTCCCTCTTTAAATCACAGACAGCGTATTCCATCTTATTTCAAGAGCCATAAAACACGCAAAAATTATAACCTTATTTATATTCTTTTTATCTCTCTCTACCAAGATGACAATACTTTGAGCGTTTATAACTTTCCTCTGTAGTTTTTCTTGTTTGCGTGATTTTTTAACTTTTAACCGTCGTTCGATTTCTAATTCAATTTGCAAAAACAAACATAAAAATGATTTTTAAAGAACATTTTTTTGAAACACACAAGTAGGTAAAATACTTTTTAATCGGAAGTCATAATCAGAACTTGAGTAAAATGGCAAATAGCTACGCTTGGGCTCAAATTGCTTTGCTCGCTGGCTTAGGTCCGCAAAAAGGATTTCTATTTAAAATCCAGTCTGCGAGTACAAAATTGATTTGATTATAATTTTGGAAATCTTACGGGTTTAATTTTGCGTAGGAAGGTATGACTTAAATTAGAACGATTTATAGAGTGAACTGCACGTGTTTTCTAAATGTTTTCTAGAGAATATGGAAAGGTTGTAGATTAAAGAATTACACTTCGAATCGAAAAAAGTTGACTTTTCGATATCGAAACCAGAAAACACGCCTAATTCAAGACATTCTTTTTTTCATTAATTGTCAAATTGTGTTTACCCTTCTTCACTGGACGTCGACATCGGAAATTAATCGCGAATTTTATTATTCGGAACTTTATTATTGTTTCAGTTCGATAGCCAATGAGAAATGCATTATATTTGTCATGTTGCTGGTAAAGAATACATGTTTTCATCATACTAACCTTATGTTGCAATCTCGAGAATTTACCAAGTTGAAACATTAAGTTGGCAATAAAAAGAGTATAACCAGAAAATCAGCTACAGAACGATTGATTTTTTTAAAACAAGCAGTAGTTGGAGATGGCGCGGAACTAATGATGAGGAATGATCTGGAATAAAGAAAGGTAAAAACCAGGCTTTAGCCCAGAAACAGGCTTATTACTTAATTTTATTGCTTATTAAATTGCGAAATTAATGTTGCTCGACTTATTTTGTAGTTAAGTGCAAATGCAAATACAAATAAGAAGAAAGAAATTTTAAAAAAACATAAGATTCGTAAAAATAAATCCCGCAAAACATAAATTATAGCCAGCAAAAATATATAAACTCTATTACAAAAAATATTCTTTAAGTCCCGTTTCTATTTGACTGCTTTTTACACTAAAGCCTGCGCACTGTCACAAAAGCAGAAATATAATCACAAGGACCATCGTCTAGGTTTTTCCATGCTCGTTTAAGAACAAATAAACATCTTTTGACTGAACATTTACGATATTTTTCGATAGATATGTTTCGTATATTTTAGTAATTTTAATAATTCCAATACTAACATAATAAAGCTAATCTTTCTGCGGAGACTGATAGTCTTGTGAGCTATTCCAGAGACTAAAAGCGTAAGTTGGCAATAATCAACGTAGACATCAAGTTATATATAATAACATAAAAGTGATTAAAACATATACTATCCATGAAATGTTTTTTTAACTCCCTTTAATTATACGGTATAGAAGAAATGAATCGGCACGTGCGTGAAACAATAAAATGTCTTAATTAAAGGCTGGCGTGGCAAAAGAGGCAATCAAAATGTTGAACACACAAAAGATAAGTCTCCAGAGCTACCCTCAACGGAACGCAAAACGCACGAATCATAGGTGTTCAACGTGTTCGTTCCATCAAGCACCAAACTTACAAAAGATCTGCTAAAATTGTTAGAAGCTCTCTTGATAGAAAAATGTGTGAGAGCTTTAATGAATATTTTTTGGTAAAGTGACCAACAATTTTTATCAATAACGATATATTTCGACTTTTACAGTCGTCATCAGGAAAAATCTAAAATAATAGTTAATACAGATTAAAACAAAAGTATCTACAACATCACTTCACGTTCACTATACTAAAAAATATTGAAATTATATTAAAATTTTATCAAAAGAGTGTGACTTTTAAACTCGTGTTTTGTATTTAATGATGGCTTAATGTCATTTATAAAAAGAGTTTTCAAAATCAATAAGTGCCGTTGAGACTTCAAGGTCGATAAAATTTTAAATTTTCCATTGATAGCATACATTCGCAACTATTAAAATGTAAGCCCACCGGACTGGAAATTCTTGAATGCTCCTTTATGCGGGTGATAAGATGCCACTGACATAGCGCGAATTACATCGCAACAAATTTCATAGACCACACCACTTTTAAAGGCCTTATCAACTGGTTGTTTCAGGGAAGGAAGAACAGTTTTCAACTTTCTTAACCATGTAATATCTTTTCAGCTTTCGTGTATTTATGACCATGTACTACAAGCTCTATCTGATGTACCATTCCTGACACCACTGAACGTTTATATTTATCAGGGGCCAAGGCATGGAAGTTCATTAATAAACCTGTGTCCGTCTTTTTGCTATACCAAGTTGAGTCTAGCAATCCATTTTGTTTACGGTAATTAACATATCTAAGAACGGCAATTCACCGTTTCTTTCATTTCCAACCGTAAATTTTAATGATGGATGAAGATTGTTGATATTCTGTAACACGTTTTCAATCTGGTTCATCTTTATATTTCTCAAATAATTATCCATATATCTTGTAAATAGACTAGCATCCCCTTTTACGATCTTATCAAATTTGTGCATCCAACCGTTTGCGATAGGAGGGGCTCCCATCGCTAAACCATCAACTTGCCGGTAGTAACCATCGTTTGTTAACATAATAACGTTACAGCTAGAAATCTTGAGCAATTTTTCTTTCTGAGATCAATCGAACTTGAACCAACCTCCGAAAGCGAACAACATCAACGAAATATCCGATCCAACTGCATCTGACCATCCAGACTGGCTAATCGATCTCCTAACCAATGATACAATGGTTACGTATAAAATAGACACTGGTGCTCGTGTGAACGTTCTATCGATCTCTGTCTTTCAACGTCTCAGCAAAAAAGCAATGAGTATGACATCCTACTTGTATATTTTATATACATACCACACAAAAACCTGCTTGAAAAGTTTCACTCTAAAATTATTCTTGCATTAATGTATACAAAAAAGTTGCATAGTACTATTTTTATCTTTAATATATTATAAAAAATATTTACACCTGTGAAAAACATGTCAATTTCCTATGTGCTCATGCCAGTTTTTGAAATTTGATATCTTAAGAACTGCCCTAGATTTTTAATAGTGGGGAGATTCCTCTATGCTGCTTTTCAAAAAAATTCACAGGAAAAAAGAAAAAAAAATATTTATGTAGCATATTTTTAAGATTGTAGTAACTGTTTTACTTATGTGTTTAGTATTTTTACTTGTACATTTATATTATAAATTCCCGAAAAACATTTCTAAAAATTGTCACCCAAAGACGTCCTTCCTCAAATCTTCAGAGTGTTGGCTTTGTAATTGAAATTTGCTTGTGCGAATTTAGGTTCTCTGAGTTAGTGTTTGTCCACGCACGACCATAGGTGTAATACAATTTGAATATTTTTCGGTCCTAGTATTTATTTTTTGTTATTGATAATAATTAATATTTTTCGTTCCTAACATTTATTTATTTTTCGTTATTGATAATAATTAATTTTTTTTTGTTCCCAATATCTATACTATAATGCCCGTATACGTCTGTCCGTCCGTCCGTCCATCCGTCTGTCTGTCACGCAAAATGGTAGCTTAGCTGCGCAGGTAGCGAGACGCACGCAATACGGTATAAAAAGGACGGGCGAACCCGTGGATTTTCCACGGGCTGACGACTAGTATTAATAAATTAATGTACATTTTTAAGCCTGAATTAACAAGGCAATAAAAACTCCAATGATATATCTGATGTTTTTTTCTACGCAATGAACGCGTAACGGGAACTATTATTACTCATTGAAACCCTTTACGGACTTATTGACGGCCTGTGTGGAGTACATAAAAAAAGTCATAGAAAAATTGACTCTTGCAAAGGAGTCGTTTTAAATTTATAGGTCGAAATGAGTAACAAGAAGGAGTCATTAATCATGACAACTTAAAAGGAGTCATTTGAGCACTTATTTTGACTCCTTTAATGTGCTCTTAATGACTCCCTAAAGGAGGTCCCCATAGGCACCGTAAAAAAAACCTTTTTAAGTTTCATTTGACTCATCTAAATTTATCAGTGACTAGAGAAATCCATTAAGCTACTTGGTTTGCAATATTAAAATAGGCAGAGTCTGGCATTGATAGGACTGGTCGTACTGGAACTGGTGGTTGACTGCCAATAGGCTTCAGCTTATTGTACAAACTTCGGGAAATTTTATTTTCATTCTTCAATGATTTCAGCAATGTTATGACTCGTTCTTCCTCTTTTAGTATGGGACTTTAATGAATACTTTAAAATAAATTGCTTGCAAAATCCACACGTAATAATGACTTCTTCATGTGAAGGTATCTGTAACCTTTTATTAGCCGTTTAATCTTTGTTTAATTTTTAAAATTGCTGAGTCAGCAGATAATTCTTTATTGACTTCTGTTTTAAAACAAACCTTGGGTAAAAGGCTGTGCGGAAAACTTTGATACTGTTGTCACAAAATACATGTTTTAGTACATGAAGAAAAATAAATCAGTGGGAGAGTCCCCCAACAATATCGACCCTCTTTTAACCCCCCCCCCTGCTGCCATCATCAGTCAGTTCCGCAGTATATGGTGACCCTTCCCAGAGAAAAGCAAAAACCAAGAGAATGAAGACAACGAACGCACTTAGTTCAACTTTCAGTGACATTATAACATTTTACTTTACAAGTTGTATTTTATGTTGTTACTTTTTCAAAATATTTAACAAAGATAATTCTGATTTTTTAACCACCCGCCATTGTTATCATTGATTTGATAAAGGCTAAAATTCAGCATCGTAGTTTTGAGCAACTAGCACATCATTTGGATTAACTACCTCTTGTCTAATTTCACAAAAGTTATGTAGTAGAAAAAAACAGGAATGAATTACAACAGAAAGTCCTTAAAATTTATGTCCATTTCTCTCCTTAAAGAGCCAAACCGAGCTTTTAATCGCCCAAATGCGCACTCGACAGCTATTCTTGCTGAGGATAAACGTTGACCCAAAAAAAGTTCGTTAGAGTTCTTCCCTCTTTCGAAAATTTCATCATTAAAAATAGTAGTAAAGGATATGCTGGGTCTCCTAACATGAAAACTGGTACTGCAGGCTCACCTTCGACAATGGTTCTTTCGTATTTTTTGATAGTTTGTTGATATATTCGGTCACGGCATTTTAGATGTTGTGATGACTAAGCATTTTTAGTTTGTTCTAGAAGGTTCTACGCAATATGGTAGACCTTGCTTTTGCATAAGACTTACATTCGTACTTATAATTCTTGGTGTCACTTCTTGTTTTCAATCCTCCATCATGTTAACAGGTTATGGGCCCAGTGCCACCAGCCAGTGGAAGAATATTAGTTTCGATGGAGATGAAAGAAAGTTTGAATTGTGGGAAGTTAAATTTCTTGGATACATGAAGATACGCAAACTGAAACATGTTTTTGTTGGCAATGAGGACATATCTGCTGATGAAAATGAAACTGCTTTTTCTGAATTGATCCAATTCCTCGATGAACGTTCGATATCACTTATAATGAGAGACGCACGTGACGACGGTAGAAAAGCATTCAAAATTCTCCAGGATCATTATGCTGGAAGTGGGAAACCAAGAATCATAGCCCTGTATACCCAACTAACTTCATTAAAGAAAAGTGAGACTGAACCGATAACAGATTACATCTTGAGAGCTGAATCTGCTGCAAATGCACTTAGAAATGCTGACGAAATTGTTAGTGACGGACTACTTGTTGCGATGGTAGTTAAGGGGTTGCCAGATAGATATAAAGCATTTATTGCTGTAACCTCTCAATCAGAACATTTGATTCAGAACTTTCAGAAGTTCAAGCAATCACTCAAGAATTTTGAGGATACTGAACGTACTCGTACCGAGAAACCGGCTGGCGACAATGTTATGAATACTGTTGACCAGAGGCAGACACCGGGTAAATTGATTTGTTATAACTGTGGTAAAGCAGGACATAAATCATTTGAATGCAGAAATACCAAAAATAGAAAGTGGTGTTCGGTATGTAAGACCTCTTCGCATACTGACAAAGTTTGCAGAAAGCAAAAACATGCGACTAAAACTGTCAATGACAACACTGAAGTAAAAAATGATCATTCTTATGCTTTCAAAATTAGTGATAGCATCCATTTAACCAGTGACATTGGTGAGAAAATTTTAGTAGATTGTGGAGCTACAACTCACATCGTTAACACAGATGCAAACTTCATCCATACCGATGAATCTTTTAAGCCGGAAGAACACTACATTGAGCTAGCAGATGGCTCAAAGTCTAACAACCTTGCCAAGAAGAAGGGGACAGTTTTAATTTCGTTGCAAGACAACAATGGGAATATTGCTGATGTCAAAATGGAGAATGTGTTATTTGTACCTTCATTTCCCCAAAATATATTTTCAGTCCAGTCGGCAACAAAAAAGGGTGCGAAAGTAGTTTTTGATGGTAACCGTGGGACATTAACTACTCATGATAATGTAAAATTTCCTATCAATCAACATGGTAGGCTATACTATCTGTGTAAAACATCTGTTGGGAGAAATCGATTAGAAAGTCTTGAAATGTGGCATAAATTACTCGGCCACTGCAACATTGCTGATGTTCGAAAACTTGAAAATGTCGTTCAAGGTATGACCATTTCTGATTCAAGTCAATTCAATTGTGAAACATGCATCCTCGCGAAGAAAACTGATACCCGTAACCGAGATGCTGATACCCGTGCCTCCAAACCGTTTGAATTAATTCACACAGACCTTGCAGGTCCTGTTGATCCTGTTGCAAAGGACGGTTTCAGATACGCTATTATTTTTACCGATGACTACTCTGGGTGCTCGTTTACCTATTATTTGAAAGAAAAATCAGATGCACTGAAAGCGACCGAAAAATTTCTTGCTGATGTTAACCCATATGGCAAAGTCAAATCATTCAATTTCCATGCTGATATATTTCCAACCGGTGATGTGAGTCGCATGAGGAGTGATAATGGTGGTGAATATATATCTAACGAGTTTAAGTCGCTGTTCAGGAAAAACAACATAAAACATGAGCTATCTTCTCCACATTCACCACACCAGAATGGAACTGCTGAGCGTAATTGGAGAACATTATTTGATATGGCCCGTGCATTGCTGATTGAATCGGGGTTGCCGAAATACCTCTGGACCTATGCATTGATGACCGCTACGCACATCAGAAACCGTTGTTATGTTCAACGCATCAAAAGTACACCATACAGTTTGATTACCGGTCGCAAACCTGATGTTTCCAAACTCCATGTCTTCGGAACTGTATGTTATGCTTACACTCCTAACACGAAAAAGCTGGACCCACGATGCAAGAAGGGGTATTTTGTCGGTTATGATCGAGAAAGTCCAGCTTATCTTGTCTATTACCCTGATAACCACACCGTGATGAAGCATAGAGTTGTAACCTTCACTGAAAAGTTTCAAAACGAAGAAACAAACGATGATCAAATCATGCCTCAAACAGCTGAAGTACCAGAACCAGCTGAAGTGTCAGTGGAGCAGTCAGAACCGAAAGAGCAATCTGAATCGCGATACCCGACAAGACAGCGACAGCCACCATCGTACCTAGCAGATTATGACCAGAGCGAAAACTCTGATGACAACGACCATGTGAGCTATATAGATTATTGTTATTTAATGGACACACCGCAAACATATCAGACCGCTATTAACCGAAATGACTCATGCAAGTGGAAAGCGGCAATGGATGAACAAATCGAGTCACTTCAAACCAATGACACCTATACGTTGACAGACCCACCAAAAGATCGCAAAGTTATCGGTGGAAAATGGGTATTTAACCTCAAAGGAGACCCAGAACAACCTATTTACAAGGCTAGATATGTTGCAAAAGGATTTAGCCAGATCGAGGGAGTTGATTATGTCGAAACGTTTTCACCAACCGCACGCATGGAGACAGTTAGGTCACTCATGCAGGTCGCAGTGCAAGAAAACCTTACCCTACACCAGATGGATGTGAAGAGTGCTTTCCTTCATGCTGCCCTTAACGAAGAAGTATATGTTACACAGCCGGCCGGGTATGAAATCGAAGGGAAAGTATGGAAACTAAACAAATCGCTCTATGGACTGAAGCAAAGTGGTCGAAACTGGCACAACTTACTTCATGACTACCTAATAGAACTTGGTTTTAAACAATCAGCAGCAGATCCATGTCTCTTCTTCAAACGCAATGAGAGTGAGATTATTTTTCTGTTGATATGGGTAGATGATATTATTATTGCAGGTAGTTCAACCGATGTCATAAACGAGATTAAAAGTCAATTGTCATCGAAGTTTCATATGAAGGACCTTGGAACTCTATCAACTTTCCTTGGAATCAAATTTAGTCAACAAAATGGAAGTATTACAATGTCTCAAGCACATTATCTTGAAAACATCTTGAAAGCTTTTGATATGCATAACTGCAAACCACGATCAACCCCGGGTGAGCAAAACGTTAATGCCTACATGGAAGCCAACCTTCAAATCGATAACCAGCGAAAATACCGTCAAATGGTTGGAAGTCTGATATACGCAATGTCATGCACACGACCAGACCTTGCCTTTGTTGTAACGAAATTATCAGAAAAATTGTCTTGTCCTGAACCTGCTAACTGGGCAATGTTGAAGCATGTATTCCAGTACGTCAAGAAAACAACAGCGTATGAATTAACATTCACCGCATCATCTGCACAACCGAGAATCTACGCCTTTTGTGATGCTGATTGGGCATCATCAACGAATGACCGCCGCAGTGTAACTGGATACCACATTAGCCTAAACGAGCTTGGACCGCCTATCAGCTGGAAATCCAAGAAGCAGACATCTGTCGCGTTATCAACTTGTGAGGCAGAGTACATGGCACTGTCCGCAGCGTGCCAAGAAATTATTTATCTTAGTCGATTGGTTAGCGAGTTATTACCGTTTACCATGTTAACACCGATGCTTATGAATGACAACCAAGGTGCATTGTCTTTGGTTAAGAATCCTGTTAAGCATTCGAAATCGAAGCATATCGATATACGCTTTCATTTTATTCGCGATTGTTACCGTGATTCCCGCATTTATTTGGATCACGTGCCGTCAGATGAAAACATCGCTGACATCTATACTAAACTTTCGAAGAGACACTATTTACAGAAATTCGAACGATATCTTTTTGGACAGAAACTTGACCTCTAGAGGGGGTGTTGATATATTCGGTCACGGCATTTTAGATGTTGTGATGACTAAGCATTTTTAGTTTGTTCTAGAAGGTTCTACGCAATATGGTAGACCTTGCTTTTGCATAAGACTTACATTCGTACTTATAATTCTTGGTGTCACTTCTTGTGTTCAATCCTCCATCATGTTAACAAGTTCCATCTCTAAACAATTCATTTAAGGTAGAATTTACAATCTCTTTAATAATAGCCGTATTCCGTCTGTCTGTGTGTCCGCGAAAGCCGCGTCCCGTAACGGAAACACGAAATTTTGTAAATTACCAAATGCGATATATTTTTACCGACTTTGTTTTGACCGCTCGCGCGTGGAACACCATTCACAACGCCTGATTCTTTAAAAAAAAACCAAGATTTTCGCGACCAGAAAGAATCCAAGATCTTCGCGGAACGAAGGCCATTTTGATAATGGTCGTGTTTGTGGTCAGTGTGTGAGGTTTGTAGGCCTGTTTGACTTTTTTATCTTCTAAAAGCCTTATATATTTGTAATATTTGTTTTCTGTTTGTTTTCAATGTTAGGATAAATATATTGTCACGTTTTTTAGCCACGTACAGATCTTAAACGCACCAGTTTTAGGATGTTTGGCTAGGAACGAAGATTAGCTAGCTATAGCTACTAGCTAGCTAGAGCCTCACTTATTGCTATTCTGTATGGTATAAGAGCTTTTTATCCTAGCCAACATTTATTTTTATGTTGAGGCTGTGGCTATTTAGCTAGCCCCTTAAAAAGTGAAAGTATAAAAATGCAGTTTGGCTACAACAATATTCTTAAGCAATATATAATTTTTATGCTAAATGCAGTTAGCTAGCTAGGTATAGCTACATATTTTATTATTTTTCTGCAAACTTTTTCTGCAAATGAAATGGCTGAGCGATTGTTTTGGCTGGACGAGTAACGACAGGCTGTTCCCTGTGTTTTTATTTAAACCAAAGTTGCAATGAACATTTTTGGAAAAGGGTAATATGCCTTATGCGCCTGTTCAACTGTGTTTAACTGTACTAAGCGGTTAGCCCAGTGTTAAAAACAGACTGTTTTTTGTAAAAGGCTGTTACGCCTATGGGCATGTGCAACACCGTTTACCTGTATATACTAAGGTCAGCCCACCACTGTGACAATTAATTTTTAAACTTTCTTGGGAATCACGCCTGGACTAACCGCTCAGCCCTGTGTCTGCGAGAAAGTTTTTTTCAAAAGGGTATTATTACTATACGCTGTACAACACGGTTTAACTGTACTAAGCGCTCAGCCCAGTGTCACGATTAATTTTTTAACTTTTAAAAAGACTTTTCCACAAAATAAAATAATATTGACCGATTGTTTTTGCTATGATGGAGTAACAACACTTTGTAAACTCTGTTTTTATATCAGTTATCGTTGCGGGAAAGTTATATTTTGAAAAATATGTTACAGTCGCACACTATAATGGTGTATTCGCTTAACTTGATTTACGCCTGTGCAACACGGTTTAACTGTACTAAGCGTTCAGCTCAGTGTCACGATTAATTTTTTAACTTGCGCAAAAAGTTATCCCGCAAAATAAAATAATATTGACCGATTGTTTTTGCTATGATGGAGTAACAACACTTTGTAAACTCTGTTTTTATATCAGTTATCGTTGCGGGAAAGTTATTTTTTGAAAAATATGTTACAGTCGCACACTATAATGGTGTATGCGCTTCAAATGATTAACGACATACTGTATACCTGTACTAAAGCGCTCCACCTGACGTGTGGGACAGTTTACGGCTCTTATTAAGCGCTCCACAGAGTGTTCAATGCCGGATCACACCTTTACTTGTGGCTTAACTCAGCGTTTCGACGCTGGGTTTCCTGGCTATATATCTATATTAAAATACCCGTATACGTCTGTCTGTCACGCAAAATGGTAGCTTAGCTGCGCGACTAGCAAGACACGCGCGCAATGCGGTATAAAAAGGACGGGCGAACCCGTGGATTTTTCCACGGGCTAACGTCTAGTCTCTTTAATAATAGCCGTATTTTGTCTGTCTGTCCGCGAAAGATGCGTCCCGTAACGGAAACACGAAATTTTGTAAATTACGCGCCGATACCAAATGCGATATATTTTTATTGACTTTGTTTTGACCGCTCGCGCGTGGAACACCATTCACAACGCCTGATTCTTTAAAAAAAAACCAAGATTTTCGCGACCAGAAAGAATCCAAGATCTTCGCGGAACGAAGGCCATTTTGATAATGGTCGTGTTTGTGGTCAGTGTGTGAGGTTTGTAGGCCTGTTTGACTTTTTTATCTTCTAAAAGCCTTATATATTTGTAATATTTGTTTTCTGTTTGTTTTCAATGTTAGGATAAATATATTGTCACGTTTTTTAGCCACGTACAGATCTTAAACGCACCAGTTTTAGGATGTTTGGCTAGGAACGAAGATTAGCTAGCTATAGCTACTAGCTAGCTAGAGCCTCACTTATTGCTATTCTGTATGGTATAAGAGCTTTTTATCCTAGCCAACATTTATTTTTATGTTGAGGCTGTGGCTATTTAGCTAGCTCCTTAAAAAGTGAAAGTATAAAAATGCAGTTTGGCTACAACAATATTCTTAAGCAATATATAATTTTTATGCTAAATGCAGTTAGCTAGCTAGGTATAGCTACATATTTTATTATTTTTCTGCAAACTTTTTCTGCAAATGAAATGGCTGAGCGATTGTTTTGGCTGGACGAGTAACGACAGGCTGTTCCCTGTGTTTTTATTTAAACCGAAGTTGCAATGCAACCGACTAGTTTGATGTAAAATTACCTTTTCTGCTAGCATAATACGTTGGCCTTTTTGATTTTCATATGCATACCGTTAACAGCACCAATACATTAGGGTAAACCAAATCTATAGGTTTTTGACATACTATTCAACTTCTTCTGTCGTTTTAGAAAACACTTTGTAAATTAGCCTAAGTATTTCTGAAATCACAGAGGTAACACGGCATCGGCTAAATAGTACTGCCAACTTAAACAGGTTTTCAGAGTCTGTAGGAAGAGTTAATTATTCCAACGCACCCATCCCCTAATATCAATCTTTCTATTACCGTAAATTTCGACGACTTCGGTGAAATTCTTCTTGACGTCACAAATTTTTTAAGTTTCAAGGGGGTCGAAGAGACCACATTTTACGGCAGAGAAAAAAGGAATATAGAGAGCAACAAAATCAGCGAAATGCGGCAATGTCGACTACCGTGAAAAACATAGTACTTCGGCAAAGCACATGGAAGGAGAGTCGAGCCTCAGCAAACACTTCTGTGGAGATAAAATCAATAATTCGGATCCTGGGCGCAAAGGAACCTTATTAAACGCTTATAATAAAATTATGCAATGCTTTTAGACCAATAACTAGTTTTAAATACACAGAATTTTCACATTGGAAAATTCTACTTAGGCAAATGCCGACTTATTGAAACAAAGATGTAACTGCAAGTAGTGGCTTACGAATTTCCGTTGATTTTCCCATCTGTGCAAAGCAGTTTCTTGATCCAGTCTAAGTTACGTTATTATCTCTAACATTTTTATTAAAGTGTGCATATCGATTTCTTGTTTGTCAATAGACCTATTTCAATATCCATTTCCATTCCGCAAAATACACAGTCGGAATAGACATACTAACATGAAAACGAGGTTAGTTTAGAGACAATTTTAATTTTCCAGCGAAGAGATGCACAAAAGTTTGTTTACCTTTATTTTTTCTCAAATTACCTTGTCAAATGGGCAAATTATAAACTTTTGGTAAAAGAAATAGAAATTGGCATTTATTTTATACCCATTGGGCTTATTAAAGTTGCTGGTTTTTATTTTTTTACTAGTGTTGATTGGTCTGGATTTTATATGTTACACTAGCACTAGCATTGGTTACTACTAGTTAGCTAGTTGGAGCTTTAACCAATGTTGTTAAAATATATATACACTTTATTCTTTGTTATTGGATATCTTTTTTTTAAACATCTGTAAATAACATTATGACTTGGCTATCCTAAGTATGTTGTGTTGGTGGTTTTCGGCTGAATACTGGTCTGTATGTTATATATTCAACAAATTGTAATAAAAGTATTGCAATCACGCAAGGTTAAATCATGCTTACTCATAAGTACCCTTCAGCCTTGATTTTTTAAAAATTATGGCCTGTAAGAATGTTACAGTTGCAGCTACAAAAAATTGTTGTTGTTTTTTAAATTCACAAATTGTTCTGTCAATCAGTAGTATTTCTATAAGTATTGCCTGTAAGAATGTTACAGTTGCAGCTACAGAAAATTGTTGTTGTTTTTTAAATTCACAAATTGTTCTGTCAATCAGTAGTATTTCTATAAGTATTGCCAGTAATATTATTTCTATAAGTATTGCCAGATTGTTTTTCCATGTATTGTAATTTATTTGCACCTAAAATAGTGGGGGTCAACTTGTCATCCCGTGTGCACAGACTTGTTAGAAGCAAACTTTCGATTGAAATGAATTCATAAGGTGGTAAATATGCAAAAAAAATCGTGGTGGCATTTTTTGACACGCCCCTAAGTAGAAATTGATGACGTCAGCAATTTTACAGTCAGCAAAACAAAAAATCAATATTTTTTAAACATTTTGATACGAATAAATAGATAATTTTAATCGGAACAAAAAATGTATAAAAACTATATGTTCAAAATGTACGGTTCTCAAGTTATAGTAGTTTTAAATTATGTAAAATACAGACCGGAAATTCGCAAACCAGTATCTTAAATCTGCAATAACTCGATAATAACATGTGATTAAAGCTTCAAACTAGGTACGTTGGTAGATCTTATCAATTGCTAGTGTGTGATACTTAGATGAGACATAATGAATACTATAATGGCAGAAATCAACAAAAACACTGACCATAAATTCACAAATTTGCAAATAACAATTGATTGTACTCAGTATGTTGGTTGATTTTAATAATCACAACATCTTTAGCCTTGTGAATTAGTGTGTTTTCATAAAACAGTAATACAGTTGTAATAACATAATTCTAATAATTTATTTATGTAAAATTGATTGATTTCGATGGAATTTTTTTTATGCTCCTTTTTCAACAAAATTTTCATTTCAGGAGAAACTATGGCGTTTAGAATATTAAATCTTGTAAAATGCGAGCACGGTGTAATCTGAAATTCTAAATTTGATTGCTTGCATTTTAGGGGGAAAATGGAATAACGCATCCTGTAATGCTCTAACAGAGCTAGGTTTTCAAGAATTTTTTTTTAAATTTGTGTAATAGTTGATTTTGAGACAAGTTGAAGCTCATTTTGGTATTAAAAAAAGCAATAAGGTTTTCATTGAAGACAGTAAATCTGAAAATCTTTTGTTCTTCATTCTCTTTAAATGGAATTACCAACCTCGTTCCCAGGGCTTTTTGTCTCTCATCGGCGCTGCGCTTATTGATAGGTCTGACGAAAAAGGCCCTGGAGGAGGCTGGTTTTATTCCGAGCCGTGATTGGTCGAGAATTTCACCTAATTATGCGAAAGATAAAACGTCACTCGGTCCGTGAAATATTCACGCTGAAACTAACTGTAAACAATAAAGATGGCCGACACTGTGCATACATGTTTTGTATCAGAAAAAAATATTTGAAAAATACATTTTGGCAAGAAACTTTTATGGCTTCAATTAGTTTTAACTAGTTAACTCTCAGTCCAGATGTGCTTGTATGTAACTACATGCTACTTATGCTCAAATTAATATTAGCAACTGACCAAGAGATTGTCTAGAGCTAGCTAGTTATAAAACAAGAAGTGTAGACATATATATAGTTACAGATAGATAGCTACTAGTTATTTATTATTATTATTACTACTGAACATCAGAATACAAAGTAAGCGCAGTTAGCTACATCAACGCAAAAACAGATAAAGGATTGGATGTATTTTCCATGCTAATTACACAGATTTTACATATTGCAAGAATTCTGTTAACTCTTAAAATGGTAAGGGATTATATATACGGAGTGTATATTCTGCCGGTACCGGCGGAAATAGTAACACGCGTTAGTCGGACGGTACCGGCTGGTTAAGGAAGAAAATTATTCTGCCGGCAGTAAATTTCCCGCCAAATCGCGTACTTAACATCATTCAGACATAATCGTAATGGCGGATGATGTTGATGGTGCATTTACTGTTGGTGAAAAGTTTGCGAGCTATAAGGATTTATGTAATAAATTAGAACGTTTTAAAGCATCACACTTTGTAGATTTATGGATTAGAGATTCTCGGACAATAAAAGCTTCTCAAGGGAGAGTAAAGAAAACACTAAATCCTGAGTTAAAATATTATGAGCTAAAACTGTCTTGTGTTCATGGTGGTCGTAAATTTCACTCAGAAAGTTCAGGAAAACGCTCCTCGCAGTAAGTAGATATCAATAAGTTATTTATTTCTAGCTTTTTATTGAAAATAATTTCTGCATAGTATTAGTTTAGCAAGCTCTGTTCCTCTGTGTTCACCTAGCCTAGCTAGCTACTGTTCTTTTTTCTTTATTGCAGAACACTGAAGAATAACTGCCCATTTAGTATCAAGATTAGGGCATCTGCAGATGGCCAAACTTTAGAAGTAAAAGATATAGTTGATAAACATAATCATGAACTCAACCAGGTAACTGCTAGCTACACACAGTGGTACAATTTTTATGATAAACATCATTTACCTTTATGACGTTTCGCCACCCTGTTGTGGCGTATTTCAGAGATTAAACATTGCTGTACACGGACAATTACATATAAATGACTACTATATAATAAATACAATAAAATATTGAAACCTAATAATATAATAATAATAATATAATAGTAACAATAATAAAGTGTTCAGTCATATATAACTTAAGACGTAAAAATAATGTACAAAGTCAACTTAAAAATTGTTATGTTCGAAGGTATAGTTTAACGGAAAAACGGCATGGCTCTTGCCTTGCAGTTGCGGGTTCAATTCCTGCTGCCTTCATTTATTATCTGTATATACATAATAAAATTAAAAGTAATCTTTTTAATATAAATTTGATTTTTAATGTTAATGTTATAATGTAATACATTTAAATGGTATATTTTTCATAGAAGTTGTTCAACCACTTGCCAAAACAAAGGCGTCTCACAGACCAAAGCAAGGAAAAGGCTAAGTACCTGCTCTCGATGAATGTCAACAAAAAGTTATTGCAGCAGGAACTCTCGAGAGAATGTGGGAAAGTTGTAACACTCCGAGATATTTCCAACATCGCTGCAGAAAACAAAAGAGAAAAAACTCGTAACGACCTAAACTCAGTTGTAGATATTTTAACAAATAAATACGGTTGGTTTTACTTATTTATCAACTCTGTATTATGGGGCAGTTATTGTCTTCTTTGTTTCTCTTTTGGGTTTTTTTAGCCTTCATGCTTCTATTTTGAAAGAGAATTTCTAAAAATACAGAGGTTTAACTCTTGACTTACAAATTGATACTGTAAACATGATTGCAATAAAATTTTCACTTTGTAAACAATTTGTAAATCTACTGTAGGTTGCACTGTTAGCATTCATGCTGATGAAGAAAAAAATTTGATTGGGATTTTCTTTCAAGATGATTTCATGAAAATTGTAACGGCAGCATATGCTGAAATATTTTTCATTGATGCTACATATAAGTTGACAGAACTAAAAATTCCTGTTTATTTGTTGGTGGTTGAAGATTCCATGGGTGGAACCGAGGTTGCTGCTGTGGGGCTTCTTGTATCTGAAAATGAGGAGTCAATTACTTGGCTTTTAAACACTTTTAAAGAAAATAATAATGGGTTAATTCCTCGCATCGTAATGGCCGACAAAGATCTGACATTGAGAAAGGTGGTTAAAGAAATTTTCCCCACCTGTAAACTATTGATTTGTTTATTTCACACACTACGTAGTTTTAAGCGTGAAATTTCTAACCAATCATTTAATTTACGAGAATGCCAACAAGTGGTATTAAAAGAACTTTTTCAGAAAATGTGTTACAGCAAAACGGAAAGTGAATATCGTGAACAATACGATCTATTTATGAAGGCTGCTCCAGAAATGGTTCAAAGCTACTTTACAGAGAATTGGCACGATATAAAGAATGAGTGGGTTTTAGGTGATGTCCTTAATGTCAATAGCTTCCTAAATACGACGAACAATAGACTTGAGAGCTTAAATGGCAAACTCAAATCTGTCATTAAGTTGTACAGTCCGTTAGAAGACTTTATTGACGGTTTTTTCACGGTTTTGTACTCCTTAAGGAACGAACGAGATCACAAAGCTGCATCAACATTACTCAAGCGCAAAGTAATACCATTTAATATTTCAACCCCTCAATACCAATATTCAAATTTGTTAACAAGTTACGCCTTAAATTTTGTGCTGAACCAATTAAAAGAAATGAAAAATGTCGGAAATGTTCATAAAGAGGGGACAGTTTTCAAAGTTCGTGGTGAAATGCATTTAAATGTCAACACAAATTCGTGCACATGCAGTTTTTCCATGGCTTTTGAAACAGTTTGTACACAACAAATGTCGTCAAAAACGGTTTTAACCCCGTCTAGCTCTCCATTTAAGTTGTACTTTGACGACTTACAGTCACTTAGTCCACGAACTATGGTGTTAGGGGAAGTTATTGATGGCTTATTTATCCTGATATCATCAACAGTATTTCAAGAGAAAAATATTTTCATTTTGCCTTCTTCCTTTTTCGAACGCGTTAAAAGAGATTCAACACTTGAGGCAGTTTTGCCTGGTGACTGTGAAGATATCGATTTAATCGTGTCTGCTTCTTTTTACTCCAACCACTGGTCCTTGGTTTTGATTGATTGTGTGCAAAAGAATATTCTTTATCTGGACCCTATGTATGGTTATGTTCCAGACACGAAATTCAAGCAAGATATCAATGTTATAAACCACATCATTTGGTATAATATTCTCAATAACAATTTGGAAACGCCAATACCGGAATCCATACCAGACTGGTGCATAATCACATCAGAGAGATTTGAGTTTTCTTTTTCGCGAAAGTTACCAAGGCAGAGAAACGGAGTGGATTGTGGCATATTTGCGGTAATGTACTTCTTATACATAGTCAAGGACGCCGAATTCGATTTTTATCCTGGTGACATGATACAAATACGCAAATGGTTTTATCACCTTTTGACTTGCAGTATGACGTACACACACAATTACATATCTTGGATTTTGTCGAAACTAAACAGCAATCGAATTGGTGGCATGCAGATTAAGAAAATCAATTATCTGACAACTATTCCTGTGAGTCATATGTCATAAATGTCACCTTGTCGTTTCTTTATTTTTAATTATTACCTTTCATGAATTTTGAAGCAACTAACTTCTTAATACCTACCAAAATCTTTTAGGATGCTGGCGTTTCAGAAAAATCTTGCGCTTCTTCGATAATAGATACAGGCACACTATCTGAGGAACACCATAATTCAAGTAAATATCTATATTATAATACCCGTGTGCGTCTGTCTGTCACGCAAAATGGTACCGTACCGTAAGTAGCGAGACGCGCTTAAGTGGTATAAAAAGGATGGGCGGACCCGTGGATTCTTCCACGGGCCATCGACTAGTCTAATCTATTGCGTTTATTAACAGTTTCTTTCTTTTTATACTTGAATGTCACAAAAAATTTCCATCTGCTTTATATTTTAGGTGATTTGCAAACTTATGACTTTAACAAGATGAACGAAGAAGGAAAGGCTAAAATGATTTTGTCTGTTTTGTTTTGCCCCGAATTTGCTATCGACTGTATAAATGAAAACGAAAGTGTAGACGAAGATGCGTTTCGAAGGATGGTCGAACAGGATCTTCCAAATTGCATAAGTGACGAATCATTCGATATAAAACTAATTAGGAGATTTTGCCTAAAAGAAACTTATGGTAAGCTGTGCAAATACATAAAAGATGCAGTTGAATCACGGAAAGAAAGTTTGTGTGGAAATTGTAAAGCAGAGTTGGTCGAACCACGCTCTTGTACAAGGTGCTTAGTCAGATACCACGACATTTGTTTTAATAGCACAGATGGAAATATTTGCTTTAGTTGTGAGAAATTTTTGAAAAAACGTAAGTTTTTTTACAAAAGTTTATAATACAGAAATCTATAATTATTTTGTCATTACATTCTCAAAATAATGTTACCATATTCCATTAGGAAAAGAGGAGATGGAAAAAGCAATTGAAGAAGGTATATAGCCGGCATCATATTTTTTTGCCACTTAACTCGCTTTAATTTTTTATTTATTAGTCACTTCTGCTTCTTAGAACAACGTGAAAAAAAGAACTAGAAAGGTGGTTTTGTCATTGGCGGCTGCTGTTAAGAAAAATGGCACATGACGGAAGTTTGATGGATATTGTGCAAGAGTCAAGTGATCCTGATAACAATAAATTACTTGCGATTTGTAAGTACGAAGGGAAAAAGTACGCCCACGCGCTGGAAGAATTATTCAACACATTTCCGAAATTCGAAAAGGAGTATAAGTTATATGCCAATGATGAAACTGAACCAAAGGAAAAAATTTTACATTTTGTCCATCACGGTTATAAGGAGAGCTTTGACATTGGTAAAACTACCTGTGCTAGATTAGAACATATTGTTATGCGACTCGTCAATGCGTATAAGTCATGAACCGGTAACACGACTGATGTATTTTTATTTTTGTTCTAATTAACTTACTTGTGTTGGTTCAAGAACTTTCATTTTGTAAAAATTCAGAAAGTTTGGTATATGGAGATCTTTATCTTTATATACTGCAATTTTAATAGTACAGTTTTTAGTAGTGTTTGGTACACTTTACACGTTTTTTTTGTCTCCGTCATGTCGTGGAATAAAACCGGAGTTTTGTTTGCTTTGAGTTTTTTTGTATTTTTGCCACGATTATGTACTATATTTACTTTTTGCAAAATAATACCTTTTTGGTGTATTTATCGTGATTTCCGTTATTACTGCCGGCAGACTAATATCTCTCTTTATTCTGCCGGTAGTTGATTACTGCCGGCAGAATTAATAGCCCCCTTTATTCTGCCGGTAGTTACTGCCGGCAGACTATCTCTCTTTATTCTGCCGGTAGTTGGTTACTGCCGGCAGAATAAACACCCCTACTTATTCTGCCGGTACCGGCAGAATATCCACGTCCTTATATATAAGATAAAAACACAAAGCTATCTATATATTTATATATATACATCTATATTGCTAAATATAAAAATTTTCTTTTTTTATTCAAGGTATAGAAGAATGGCTAAGCCAGCTACTCCTAAGAAGATTTACTTTCGTAACACTTCCAATGATGGAAATTTCTGCAGGTTATGTGCCAAATTAAAACAAAAATCTTTGTTTATAAAAATATTCAGCAATATTGGAAAAAACAAAAACATTGAGAACAAAATAAGTCTAACATGTGGGTTAAGAACAACGGAACTGGATGCTCTTCCAACTGTTATATGTCAGTCTTGTGTCACCTTTGTCGAGAAAATGTCAGACTTTCGGAAAAATGTTCAACTGAATCAAATTCAGTTACGACAAAACGTGTCTGTCAAACGTGGCATATTGTCTCCGCATAACGAGAAAAATCAAACTATTGAAAGTGAGAAAAAGAACGAAAAAGGAAAATCTAGAAAGCAACTTAACTTTGCTGAAAACAAGGAGTTAACTGAAGTTCCTACCACACAACTGCAACCACGCAATATTGTTTCTCCCGAAGACAATATACCAGCAATGCAAAAATTAAAACTGGAAACAGCGCTTAAATCCAATAATAATATGGTAGTAGCAAATACAATCATTAACCACTGTCCAACTATATCTACATATTTGAAAAATAATTATATTAATAATTTGAAAAGTTCCTGTAAAAAACTTGCCACAAGAAAAAAACCATCAATTTTACACAAAAAAGGGTATGAAGAGATGCAAAATTTTAATATTGAAAAACTGTGGGCTGAGATCAAAGAAAATCATCCATTACTTGTTGATGTTCTTAGTGCTGTGTGTGGGCAAAAGGATATTGTACTTGAAACTAAAAACAAATTTTGTTTCATATATTCCATACTGATGCAAATGCGGTGGCATGAACTTAGTTTATATCAGAGAGTCAACACTGTTTTGATCATTGAGGGTGGATGCAGCAAAAAGGTAATATATAAGTCAGTAGATGTAAGATGTAAATAATGGGAAATGCTCTTGAGATTTTAACTCCGACTAATAGAAAAAGTTTCTGTTCTTATTTTGCTTTTTATAGAAAGGTGAAAATTTATCCAAAAAATTCTAAATGTATATATATATATATTAAAACTTTTCATTAAAACATGTTTTTGGATATAAGTAAACATAACGAACAACTAAATTAAGCTATGTTGGGTACTTATATTCTAGTTACAAGAAAGATTCAACAAACTAGGAGTATGCCTGTCACACAAGATGAAAGGAAATCTGTTAAACTTGATTGGAAGCCACTATATGGAAAAGGCGATTGATTTAGTGAAAAACAACACAACACTCAGAGGAAGCGGCGATAACTGGGATCTGAAAGTACTAGTGGAGACAAGAAAGGGTGTTGACAACAAAGATTACCATCTTTTTGCAACAAATCTAATCGCAAACAGAATTCCTTTTGACCATCTTCCAAACAACCAGCCAATTGGAGATATTCGGTATATGGACAGGAAGAAATTTGCTGTCAATATGGCAGAATGGGAATGTTACAGACAGACAACAAAGGTTCTGATTGGAAGAATTCTGGTTGAGTTTTTCCCAAAATTTAAATTTTTAAAAAAAGTAATCCCAGATCATATTGACAACAGATTTAGTGACAAAATGTCCCAAAAGTCAACAATAATTTCAATGCCAATCATTGATGCAAATGAAGCAAGGTATGCAGATTGTGTCGAGATCCTGCGAACATATGAGAAATGGATTGCAGAGATATACCAAAAGGCTGGTAAACTGACTGACATGCCAATTATCGACAATACACCATTACCTGAAAACACAGCTGAGCCAGGTCAATCATATTCTCATACTGTGTTTACCAACGAAGATCCAATGAAGGACATGAAAATAATGTTTAGTGGTGATCAGCTGACACGAGTCCGTTTCGTTGGTGCGAAATCCCTATTAGCTGGGAATCACATACCAACAGACCGGTTGGAGCATTGTTCCCCTTTCAAAGCTGCAATGTGGCACTGTAAGGCATCTTTACTTCAATATTCATTTGCTCTGCTTTACTCAGCAAACTCTGTCAACCAGATAGGAACACTGAAGTATTTCAGGGAGAAAATGAATAGAAGGAATTCAACCCCAGGTAAAGTGTTAGACTCATACGAAGGTAGTGAAGATCTGTTTTTAAGTGTTGGTAGAGCATATGTTGTTGTAGCAGCAATGTCTTTTTTGGAGATGGATACATTGGAAGATGAACCAAAAAGACATCCCTTTCCTAAAAATTTGGTGCATGCTAGCAAAGAGGTAAAAAAAGAATATTTTAACACTTTACTGGATAATTTTGTCGATCAATTTGTTCTCCAAAAATCAATTGAAGATGGTGATCAAGTGAAAAATTACGGTCTGTGTATCATTTTCTTAACAGTCCTCATCCTTCAGATGAAAGATCCAGCTAAAGAAGGAGATGGTGACAGAAACCTCATCAATCAAAAGCTTTTGTTGTCAATATTTCGATCACTTGGTGCATACAGTAAATATGCGATAGAGATGTTTGTAAGCATTGCACAAGTAGAATGCTTGTTGACACCTAGATTGTCTGAGGAGTTCAAATGGGGATACTTTTCAAATTGGAGAGGTGGAGCAGGGCAAAACATTGAAGATGATCTATCACAAGAAATCAGTAATCGTTTAGGAAAACACATCGTGCAAAGAATGGGAGCAAATAAAACAATAAAATCCATTAGCAAAGTGTGCAAGGCTGTGAGCGGTGTAAAAGAAATCAAAGAAAATTATGATCAAAACCTAAATATTCATGATACATCGGTCCAACACTCTAAACGAGAGTCCATATCTGATGAAAAAGAGATGACAAACGACCTGCTTAATCTTCACCCATTTAGCCACATTGTTGGAAGAGCTCATCAAAGTTTTCCTGATATTAAACGTTCCCCACTACGTTACTTGAATATTGTAGAACATCAAAAATGGTTAGAAAAACATAAATTACAGCTATATGTTCCCTAGGATTTTATAAAGTAAGAATCTGTTATATCAAGGTGAGTTCCATAAACGTATATATATTATTTATGCTAACATTGACTGCTGATAATTCAAACCTCCAGAAAAAGTAGAACTTTTTTAAATTCTGTCTACTGAGTGCTTTTAATCTTACAAGTTTGTTTTATCAGAAGTGAATATTATATACTATATATTTTAAAGTTTGTTTATATATATTTATATATATACCTAAATTATTTATGCTTTGGGGCATACTTATTTATTTTATCGTATATGGTGGTAGCATATTGATCATCCCAAACATCATATTCAAATAACAGATCATTTTTAGATCTTATAAATGGAAGTTTACTCAATAGTGTTTGAACCAAATTTTTATTGATAGATGGAAGTTCATAAGTTTGATCAAGGGTAGTCAATAGCGAAAGTCTCCAAGTTTCAATAATTTCTTTCAGCTCAGTTTGTAAGCATTTAAAAGCATCTTCTGATACTAAATCACGGCAAGGTAATGTTGTTTCTTTTATCAGCAAATTAGACTTTGTACAATTTGAGCAACAATTATCTTGTTCATATTTTTTAAAACCAAAGAAATTTAGAATAAATTTCCTTAAGCACAGATCTGTTTTGCAGAAGCACTTCATGCTATCGTCAACATTATTTTTATTAACAGCAATATCTGCATTATTGTAATACAATGTTGCAGTTGAGTTTTGCCCACGTCTTCCAGCTCTACCAATTTCTTGCATGTAAGATTCAATATTGGCTGGAGGCGTTATGTGGATAACTTCAGTAACCTTTGGTGCATTAACACCCATCCCGAGTGCTGTGGTTGATAACACAACTCTAATAGACGAATCTTGTTTTGTAATTTCATCTAAGATTTCTTTCTTCATTCTAGATGTTTGAGGAGCATGAAATTGACAAAATAGTTTTGTGTTATTTGGAGTTACTGTTTGCTGAAATAACGAATAAGCATAGCCACAATATTTTAGCTTCATGTAAATGATTGTCATGGGATAATCATCCCGTAATTTATTTAACTCTTTAGCAATGGGAACTAAAATATCGTCATAGCTTCTTAAGCCAAAGTTGTTTCCGCGTCTTGGCAATTTCTTTAAAAATATATTTTTTCTATTTGGATTTGCAACAACAACCTTTTACAATAAGGACTGAAACATAGTTTCTCTTTTAAATTTTTTATTTTGCTTGGGGGTGCAGTTGCTGTCAAAGCAATCATGGGTGTGCTTGGAAAAAGAGCTTTCAGTGTGCATAATTTTCCAAAATCTTCACGAAATTCAGCACCCCTAAAACATATAAATGGAGTGTTTTTTTTAAAATTTTGTATAGCTAATATATTAGCAATTTATTATACTATGTACCAACAGATATATATTATCAACTTGTCAAAAGATATGTTCGTTTATATTAGTTTCATTATATATTTTCATATATATATTACATATAGCTATATATATATAACAGATTTTTATACTGTATATATTCAGTTTTGTTAAATATTTCATATGATATGTGCTATATACATACCTACAGTACTTCATTATTATTTTATAAAATGAATTTTAAAAACCACCAAAGTTTTTTTATAATTTTATAATCTATATTCTTGAATAGCCAGCTAGAGCTAGTTTACTTACCACATTTCAACACAATGCGCTTCATCAACCACGCAAGCTACCACATTTTGTTGATAAATTTTGCTCTTTAAAATTGAACGCCCTTGATCAGATAAAAAGGATTCTGGATGGGCAAATAAAATCTTAATATCTCCGTTTTTAATACCACAATCAATTGTAATATTTGTACCATCATGGTCGTCCTCCACTGCATCATTACTTCCAAACAAGCTCTCATCTGCCTCAAACTTCCTCTGTTCCAAGTTCAATACAGCAGCAGAAAAACCAATCCCATTCAAGTATTTCACCTGATCATTTATAATGGAAGTTAAAGGGCTGATGACCAAAACAATATTCTTTTCATTTTTAACTGGGAAGAGATCAGCAAGTAAATGAAAAATAATTGATTCTCCAAATCCAGTAGGCAGAACTGCCACCACATCATTCCCCTTTAACAAAGCTTCCAAACATATGACTTGCTTTGGTTTCAGGCAAAACTGAAAAATGTAATTATTTAATGCGAAAGATATTCGCTTTAAAATATCAATATACGTTAGAGCCATCACGACCTAAAGCCTTCAAGGTCCAGTCTTCACTAAAAAGTTCTATTTCCATCGATCACGATAAAATCCAGACCCTAATAATTAAATTGAAACTCGCTTACCAAAGACTAGGAAGTATAAAATTCCTGATAAACGAGACACGAGTGCATTAATTAAAAATCTGCGAAAATCAAAGATTTTTGACCAGCCTCCACCAGGGCCATGTTCGTCTCGCCGTCCGATATTCAAAAAGAGACAACTTGTCCTGTGATCGAGGTTGTGGAATTACAGCATCCTTGATGGCTCCAAAAGGAATGAAACTTCTTTTTTCCTCTTGGATATGTTTTTCAAAAACAAAAATACCTGCTTATGTGATCTTGTTGCAAGTCATATTTAAGGACTGGGTGTTCTTTGACATAGTACATTATGATGTAAACAATATCTTCAGCTAACCGTATACAAAATTTCAGAACTAGAGCATTATAGGATAAAAAGATACACCTTATGCAATAATTCAATTCTTTCGCTAGCGGAGTATTTCCATCCTTGAGTGCTCCTAACTTTAAACCCGCATAACTTATGACCACGAAATGTTTATAAATCCGGGAAAAAGAAAATGGAATATTTTATCTTTTGTCAATGAGATGGAATTTTAGATTCATGCACAATATACTTAATTTGCCACTTTAATCGCCTTTTCAGAAAAGGACACTTTTTACTAAGTTGAAAAAAAAACACTAACATAAGTGGAAAATGGAAGGTGGAACAGATGTGAAAAAGAGAATAATGTCTGCAGAGTTCAACTCATCAAGATGTATCATATGTCGGGAGGATCTTCTATGATTCACCATTTTAAATGTTAGGATGTTGAATTCATCATATAGCCATACTGTTTACCATTAATTTTATTTTCAAATTAGTTTGTGGCAAATCCAAGGATGAATTCTATGGAGAATTTTTTTGCCTGTATTAAAGAAAGAGCTGAATTTGAAGATGAAAAAACAAAATGCTGCTCAGAACGTCTTAAATAAATTCAATGAGGTCAATTTTCTTGAAAGGGATTATTCATATTTTTCTGATTGCCATAAAAACTACAGAAACAAAACTAAAGTAAAACGATGAAAAGAAAGGCTTCAGAAAAAGATTTTATCACTCCAATTCAACGAAAACGAAATCCAAAGAACCTTGAACCTATTTTCTTAGAGAAGAGAGCAAACTACACCTACTAAAGTTTTTTCAAGGAATGATAAACCTACAATACTAATATGAATCTGAAAAGACAAACCGAAAAAAACAAAAAAAAATGTGATTACTACGTACACTGGGTTTAGCCAAAAGTAATGAAAACGAAACTTTCACATATCCACTAATGGCTCAAAATGTTCCTCTTGTGGAGTACGTTCAATTCATACACAAAAGAAATTGTTTGTGCAACATGCCTGGGAAAACAGCCAGGGAGGGGGGGGGCAGCATATTCTAAGCGGCGTAGAATATTCTGCCCCCCTTAGAATATTCTGCCCCCCCCCCCCCCCCCCCCTGGAAAATACATGAAGATGAAAATTTCACATATCCACCAATGGCTTTAAATCTTCCTCTAGTACAGTACGTTCAATCCGTACACAAAAGAAATTGTTTGCGCAATATGCCCCCCTTAGGATATTCTGCCCCCCCCCCCCCCCCCCTGCAAATTACATGAAGATGAAACTTTCACATATCCACTAATGGCTCAAAATGTTCCTCTAGTACAGTATGTTCAATCTATACACAAAAGAAATTGTTGATGTTGTGCTTGGAAAAGCAACAAAGGGGCCCGTATATTCTAAGTGGCGTAGAATATTCTGCCCACTTAGAATACTCTGCCCGCTGTAAATTACATGAAGATGAAAGTTTCACATATCCACTAATGGCTCAAAATGTTCCTCTAGTAGAATACGTTCAATCCATACACTTGACGGCTTTCAAAGGCTTCATGTCGATCATGACGGACTTGGTATTGTTCATGCTTTTGACGATAGTGTACAAGTGTTTAACCCATGTGGTACTAGTTTCGTCCGAGGCAAGCTCTTGCGCATCTTGAGGTTAGATCAGTCATCAGTCTCTCCGCGAGCACCTTGTTGAAGTCCTCGACAAAAGCTGTTAATATATGGTGGTGCTTGGTAGTCGTTCGCTTTAATTCGACCCATTTTCCCTCCAGCAGCTTCGTAACATCTGATTTAAATTCACTAACGTTGTCGCACTGGAATGTCTTTGGATAGCGGAGAGGTCCCGCTTTGTAAATGTCCTGGATCATATCAGCGACTTCGCTGGCTTTCTTGGTTCTCAAGGGCCTAGCCACTTTGTAGCGCGAAGCTACGTCGATACCTGTTAAAATTTATTTATAGGTGCTTCCATAGAGTTTGTCATGCGGCATGTACAGCAAATCAAACTGATGCATCTCGTTGGGTCTCGTGATGGTGAAATGTGGGTAGTCGATACGCTTGGGGCCTCGAATATGTCTGAGCCAAGCAAATTGACGGGTCAGCCAATGAGTAACCCTCTTCTTGGATAGACTACTCTGCTTGGCGAGCAGTTTGATAGCTTTGCGCCCAGTCCAGAGATGTTCCAGGGTATAATAGATTTGGCTCAATTTCCCCGCTTCTTCCTCGGTAACGATATATGATTTTGACATATTTATTATATCTCAAAATGCTTAAGCATACTTGTACACCGCGAAATCTAGTAGAGCCAGTGACCCACGATGAACGTCAGTTCGCCGTCCTTCTGTTGCTGTGAAGGTACATAATAGTCCGAGAGCCTTGGAGCCTTTTCGATCGTCGCGATATAGTACTCTCTCATGCCTTCATGGAGCTCTTTCAAGCTCTCACCCGCTTGACGCTTGAGCTCGCGCTGCTTGTTGTACCAATCGACTTTGGCTTGCCTGTCCCGGATCCATTGTGCCTGGGCAGCATTCAGCTGTTCCACAGCATTGTCATGTCTTTTACGTTCCTTTTCACCATGCCCAGATAGCTTGGAGAATAGGTAATTTGAACCGCTGAATGCCAATGCGTTAATTGCGGCACCTGCAACAAGAACACCGATAGTTGCCATTTATTCTGAGATAAAACGATTGCCTTTTGCAATGTTTTCCCTCGCCAACATGGATTGAGTATTAAGATAATGCAGTATTCTGCTGACCTCGACAAGCGATGGAGCCACCCCGTTTTCTCGGTATTGTAGCGGCACCTTATGATCTATGTGCCAGCATTTGCCGTAATTAGCCCATGTCATACCCTTTGAAAATTGCGCTTCAATATGTGCCCGCAGCGTAGCGATATTGCATCCAAGATATTCCTGGGAACCGAGTTCCTTGTTTTCCTTCAGGGCCCGGAAGGTTTGGCTGCGTACAACAACAGGCCAGATGGCCGGTGGGATTGCAGTCTTTGCATTGAAATCTTAGCCTATTATGTTCTTCGCATCTACTACCACCTCCGCAGTCCTTACACTCCGATCTTATCCTGCCATGCGGTTTGCATATTCCCCCACCTCCACAGTCCTTACACCTTGATCTCCGTTTTTCATGCTTGCATATTTGACTCCCCTCGCAGTCCTTACAATCGGATCTTCGCCTATCATGCCTGCTGCATATTTCCACACCCCACAGTCTTTGCAACGAGATGTTTGCTTTTGATGCCGGCATCTATTGTGTTTCTTTGACGCTTTGTTAGCTTCGAGGCATACGATGCACCATTTTGTTTGTTTACCATTTTTCATCACCCTGAATGCATCCAATAAAATGCTCCTTTTACACTTTTGACAGCTCTTGCTTTCCATATTTTTTTTTGTATTTATCCAATATGGTAAATACAAAATTATGGTCTTCTAATATATTATATCCTCGAGCCATTTATTGTTTGACCTTCTTACACCCACCGCGCCTGTATTTCCTTTTTTCATGTGCGCGGGTTTGACTGCCCTTGCACTCCTTGCAATGGACCCTCTGTTTTATATGAGGGCAGATTTGACTGCCCTTGCACTCCTTGCAATGGGCCCTCTGTTTTTCATGAGGGCAGATTTGAATGCCCTTGCATTCCTTACAATGGTACCTCTGCCTTTCATGTGGGCAGATTTGGCTGCCCTTGCATTCTTTACAATAGGCCCTCCGTTTTTAATGAGGGCTGATTGGTTACCCTTACATTCCTTGCAATTAGCCCTCCGTTTTTCATGAGGGCAGATTTGGCTGCCCTTACATTCCTTAAAACTGGACCTCTGTCTTTCATGAGGGCACTTTGCACAACCGCGTGACGTCTTGGCAGAATCTAGACATTTGATGCACCGTTTTGTTTTTTTACCATTTTTCATCACCTTGAATGCATCCAATAAAAGACTCCTTTTACACTTTTGACAGCTCTTGCTTTCCCTATTTTTTTTGTATTTATCCAACATGGTAAATACAAAAATTGTGGTCTTCTAATACATTACATCTTTCAGTCTACCATCCAAAATGTTCAACTGCGCGTCTTGCAGGAGGTATACATAACATGTGATATCCCCGGTCCCCTCGGCCTCCTTCGTCATGTGCAAAGTGATCCCATCACTAAGTCGTTGCAAGGGTCTACCTGAACCATGCAACTTGCTATCGTTGGATACTCTAAAGTCTATAAAGAGCTCGTATCTCTCGTTGAAAAACTGGCCTATTGTTTCTGTCAAGTGTGCACCTCCTAGCAGCCCCGCAACTTGCCCGAAATGGTCCTTGGGTAGCATGGTGTGGCTGTATAGTTCGTTCGGTTCGCCTTCCACGGTAATCCCGACCTACTCAATCCCGGGGTTGTAGAACGTCTCATTTATGCCGGAGTATGTCTTCACTCTGTCGGGGTCTTGAAACAGTAATAGCACACCTTTTAACGACTTTGCCGGTGTATCAATCAGAAAATTGTAACTAGTATCCGCTATTTGCATTTTCACCACTTTGCTGCGGAGCACCCGCTCGTATGGTAGCGCCAGCCTCGACACCATAGCACTAGCCAGGCTTTCTTGGTATACCTTGTCAAACTCCAGCGCGATGTTGGTAATTTTGTAGCTTGCATCCGCGGGTTTAGCCGCTACCACACTAGATCCAGACCCCGACCGGGGTGTGCCTTCATCTTTGATGACGGCGCTATATGCCGCAAAGTGCAGCACAAACTGTAGTCTGTCGTGCAGGCCCGCTTGATAGAAGGGCAAGTCTCTCGTCAGCTCGAACATTTTGCCGAGCGGGAAGCAAAAGGTGTTGCGATGGCTTTCATCATTTCCATCTTTAAATGTAGATTTCACTTGTAGTTGTCTGGTTGCACCATCCGGCTCGCCAATGCCCTCGAGTACTAAGTCGTTTTCGCGCTCAAATTTGGGCAACCAGAGGTCCCTGTACACTGCAAAGGTGCTGTAGTCGCTAAAGTTCTGTACTTCTCTGCTGTTTAGCGTGATGCGAAGGTCTCGCACCAGGGCCTTACCAATGTTGTTAACGATCGTGCGCTTCGTGTTGGTCCCCGTGATTTCAAGGTGAAAGAGGAGTTTGAAAGAGCCGGGGCAAATGACATTATTCATGCTCATATTGGGAATGTCCACGTATAAGTCCTCGTATATCGACTTATACATATGGATCTAGCTCAATTCCGTACATCTTTATTAGTAGCGTTATGAGAGTGGAATAAATGACAGATAATCCTGGATTTGATGACGATTTCACGGCGTAGGAGGACCTTGACCGTAGGGAAGAGGAGGAATCTTTCGGTAGACCTGAGGATATTTCCGGGTCCACCACCACGCCCGCAACACCTTCACGAGGTGGCCTCACTGACATCACGACTCTCACGGCAAGGGGGAGCTACTGAAGTCAAAGGCTAATAGCCTTTACAAGCATCTTGAGGAGCTGGGGCAGCCTAGCGCTAGATACTACAACGACATTTAGGTCAAAGGGAACCAGCTTCTTTGCGATGGTGTAGAGCTCACGAAAAGGAATGGTGAACTGAGGAGCGTTGCCGAGATACAACGGAGGTTGGGGACGAATCGCATGCGAGCCATGGGGTTTACCGACTATACTACACCAAACAGGGGCAGTAAGACAGCGGCTCAGAAACGTATGGGCGAATTGAATCATATTGAGGAAAGGGCCGATGACATCGAGATGATGCCACTGCTCGGAAATGTTCTAGACGAGACGGAGAGTCTTATCGAAGATACTTCCTTTGGTGGGGATGGAACCTTCAAAGAGCGTGAAAGAAGAGGGCTCGACCTCCAGCTTCAAACATTGCGAGGTAACCGGAAGCACCTGAAGGGTAAGATGATATTTTACGATGGCGAGATCGATAAAGCGGAAGCCAAGGTGAAGAGGCTCGTGAACAGAAAGAACACGCCTGGAGTATCCGAGGAGCAGCTAGCTATCTGGAATGAAGACATTGCAAAGGCCAATGAAGAGCTAGACCAACTAAAGGATAAGAAGGAAGAAGCACGAAAAGCGCACGGTTTACTTTCCTCCAAGACTCAGAGCCAACTGAAAGCGATCAAAGAGACTCTGATGAATATCTGGAGATGATACATCACTGCTGGAAAAGCTCAAGATATTGTTCTAGGAACAAGGCTTAACTATCGCGAGCATCGTCTCGTATACTAAGAATTACGTCGAGACTTTTTTCTTTCGCCATGTCTAGTTTTTAGGGGTGTTCTATCTTCCAGAAAATGTTTAATTCACAAAAGTTTGAAGAAAATGCCAATCACAGCCTGCCTGACCAACCATTTTATATCAGCGTTCATAATCCGGTCACCACGACATAACCAGTGCAAAAAAAAAACATAATCGGACCATGCATACATAATCCGGCTGTCCCATTTGTAAACAGGTCGTTTTCGCAATCTGGGCAGAACAGAGCCGCTAAGTTTTTATAAAAATTCGATACCCGTGAAAAGATGGCGGACCAAGAAACAAAGCAAAAGATTTTAAATTTTAACATTGGAGTTTTAGGCCACGTGGATAGTGGGAAAACGTCCTTGTCAAAGGCACTAAGTACTACAGCTTCTACAGCTGCTTTTGACAAAAATCCACAGAGTAAAGACAGAGGAATCACGCTTGACCTTGGATTTAGCTCATTTCTGGTTGACTTGCCAAAAAAATTAACCTCTCAAGTTTCTGAACTGAACTACGATGTTAGTGAGCTGCAATTTACATTAGTGGATTGCCCTGGCCATGCTTCGCTGATAAAAACAATAATAGGTAGGTGTATAAATGTTAAAAAAATGCTTAATGTGTTCATATTGTCATGTATGTGGTACCACACTTTCGGTCGAGGTAAAACATGGTATTTTTAAAGTCAAACTCTCACAGAAGAAGCTTCGATTAAAGAAAAACTACAAGTATATAAATTAAAGTAAAGCTAAGTTAGCAAAAACTCTTCTAAAACTACTATACGAGATGGCAGACGTTTGCGTATTACGCTCACTATATCGATATATCATATATAATGGATAATACACCTCTTCACAGTGTCGATATTCCGCGCTATTCCGTTCCTTAAAATATCAATCATCGCACAATATATCATGTGATCAAATAGCTTTGGTAGGTAAATTTTGGTTTCAAAGGGCGGTAGCAGTCAGTAGCTTTTGAAAAAACAAAATAGTTGTAAATATTTTTTAAAGTTTTTTAAGGAGTTTACAGACCACAAACGGAAATGATCAGAGCTAATATTCTTATTCATATTTTTTAAAAAACATGCGCTCAGCAAATGTTACTATGCGGAGTGTTTTGCTTTCACTTTTGCGCTCCCCTTTCGAGTATAAAACATCTGATTGGTAGATTTGATAAGCTTAGTACTTACTTCCCAGGGAATTTTATTTTGTGGAACATGCACTGAGAACTAGTTATCGCCCGCAATATGAGCCAATACAGAGAATCGTTAAATTAATGCCGAAAACCAATTAATTCTTCAGGAGATAAAAAGCATCGCCAATATTGCGCATTAACGTGTATAATAAAAACAAACTTTAACATAAATGGTAGAACAGGAGCATGAACAGCGATTAATTGACATGGCATTTACAAGTATAATCGCATCAAATCTACTAACTTATTCAGTACTTTAGACTGTTGCTAGCTTTGTTTACCTACCATAGGTAGCCATACTTAATTTGGATACTATAGCAACGTGAGTTTGCGTATGACCAAACGACACTGTGAAAAGGTGTATTACGCAAAATTGTTCTGCCCGGATAATAAACGTTGCCCAGATTATGTACGGCAGCTTGCCCCGGTTAAAAACAGGGCAGAAAATATATATTCACGGCAACATAATCAGGACAGAGGCCAGCTTATTATGTACGACAGTTAAAAAATATTTTTTGGCACTAATAAAAGGAACATAATCAGGGCAGGCTGGTTTATGTACGACAGTCTAGTATCATTTGTTGCTTAAAAAACAAACATGATCAGGGCAGGCTGACTTATGTAGGACAGTCTAATATTATTTGAGACTTATAAAACGAACATGATAGGGGCGGGTCGGCTTATATACAACATTTTTATATTATTTCTCACCTATTATAGATAGAACATAATTGGGGCCGACCGGCTTTTATATCATTCGTGACAAGCAATAGCCCTGGTGGCAAAGTTGTTGTTCTCAAATGAAACAAAATTTTGTGGAAACTAAATTTCAGGATTCGCAAGTTAATTTTTCACCAAACTTAATTCCTGCAAAATGAATAGCTTAGGTCATCCCCAGAATTTAATTCCTGCGAAAAATAAAAATGAACCCACCCATCCCCAAAATCTAGTTAGTTTTCAATGGTGTTTTATCATGCAGAGAAAAATTACGTCGAGACATTTTTCTTTCGCTATGCCGAGTTTTTAATGGTGTGTTATCTTGCAGACAAAAATTGCATGTGACAATAATTCGTCAATGGTTTATTCACAAAAGTTCGAAGGAAATGCTAATCACGGCCTGCCTTAGCCAGCCATTATATCAGCGTTCACGACATAATCAGGACAAAAAAACATAATCAAGCCATGCGTACATAATCCGACCGTCCTGTTTGTAAACAGACCGTTTTCGCAATCTGGGCAGAACAAAATCGTTATACTCTATAGCTACATATATAGAAAATTATGTAAACTATATTCGCATATCGGGTAAAATAATAAGCGAACAAATGCTCGCGTAAATGACAAATATATCCTACAGTACCGCTTAAATTTAGCTTTACATGTGCACGAAATATTTTTATCACCTTCACACGAACCTTCGGTAGCGTCAGAACTTTCTTTGTTATTGTTAACCCATTGTTAAATACATGAGCTATTTTTGCATGTTGAAAACAATAGAGTTCATGTCTCACATGCGAACTTTAATTAGCTCATGTAAACTTCGCGTAACTCATTGTTGTATTTAATTGCTATAGCTGTCAAGGGATCAACGGAAGAAAAATATAAAATTTAACAAAGCTTTAACCTTTGTTTTCACATATGATTTATTATGATACTTTGATAGAATCTCGTGTTTTTACACAAACCTAAATGTTGTATATATTTTATTTAGGGACCATCTCCATCATCGTTTAACATTTATACAATTGAAACGATCATTTCTATGATCCCGATTTCATGATTTTTAAATGATCTATGCCGATCTTTTCGATTTCTACAATTCCGTTTTATACGATCCCGTTTTCATGATAATTCCGTTTTATACGATCCCGTTTTCATGATTTTTAAACGATCTACGGCGACCTTTTCGCTTTCTACGATGCTGTTTTCATCATTTCTAAACGATCTACGGCAATCTTTTTGCTTTCTACGATGCTGTTTCCATCATTTTTTAACCATCTACGGCGATGCAACAAAACGAAACACAACAAAAATTACTGAAACTTGGGATTAACGAAAATGGCAAATTCACCAAACCAAAACTAGTATTCGAAACTACTATTTTTAGCTGCATGCACAAAAATCAAGGCACATGAGTATCGAAACAGGGTTCTCAAAATGGAAATAAAAAAAACAGATAGCAATGCGCAAGTTACAAAGCTGTTACAAAAAGTTTTAGTATGAAATCTTTGATTTTACATTCTACGCATAAACATGATTTTACATTTAACACAACATTCATGTTTTAAAAAATATATATCTTTAAATAGCTTTCGTGAACGTTAACACTTTAAACAATAGCATGCATGTTACATGTAAGAACAAAAGGATGCATCAAATCTTATTGTTATGACTCGCGCATGACGATAACAATAGAAAGTTCATGTGTAAACAAAAGATATGCAAAGGTTCTTTATGTAGACAGGACATCGTTACACAACGTCGTAAAACTCGCATACATGTAAAGTTACATTTAAACGGTACTGTGTATGTATAATTACGCCAACAATATTTTGCAAACAATTTCTCAAAAGTATAATATAAAATAATAAGCTGACTGATTTCGCCTATTCCTTCTTATATAATAATAAATGATACATACAGTACAGTCCAGATGTAACGACAACGAAACTAATTATAGTAACACGATTTTAATCTGATATATTTAAAAAACACAAGCTCTTTTAAAAAAAAACAAATCAAATGATCTAAATATTTTAAAAAAACTAATGCTACTTTTAAAACTTTTAGTAATATTTCTTTATCGTCGAAATATATTTTTAACATGCGAAACTTTTAAATGTTATTTTTATAAAAAGCTTTAGCAACGCAAACGGAAAAACCCTACGTTCGAGATTTCAATAAGATTTCGAAAATAAATTAAATTTTAATACCAAAGAAAGAAAAAATCTAAAAATATAACTTTTGACGTTTTATAGTATCACGCTACATTTTATTGTTAAAAACATTGTCTTTGTTTTTTTAGCGCGCAACAGCTCTATCTCTTAAAAGATTTAAACAATGCATCTCGCTGTCTATTTAGTTTCCACGCAAATCTTTTATTTTATTAAACTATCAAACAATGGCTCGCCGTGTCACATTGATAGAGTTGATAACGAAGCTTTCCTATCCCCGTTCTTCGTTCTTTAACTTTCTAAAAAATCATTTCTATCGCCGCTCTTCGTCATTAAACTTTTAAAATGTGATATAATGAATCTTTTCTATCGCCGTTCTTCGTTTTTAAACTTTCAAAATGCGATCTAAAAAACATTTCTATCGCCGTTTTCCGTTTTTAAACTTTTAAAATGCGATCTAAAAAACATTTCTATTGCTGTTTTCTGTTTTTAAACTTTTAAAATGCGATCTAAAAAACATTTCTATCGCCGTTTTTCGTTTTAAACTTTCAAAATTCGATCTAAAAAAAACATTTCTATCACCTTTTTCCGTTTTTAAACTTTTAAAATGCGATCTAAAAAAAACATTTCTATTGCCGTTTTCCGTTTTAAAACTTTTAAAATGCGATCTAATAAAACATTTCTATTAAAATTAAAGTTTTAATCTTTGTTATAATAAAATAATTTCTATCGCCTAAAAGCTTTATTTAACCCGCACAACCAACAATGCCTTCTCGCTAGTTTATTTGGTTTCCACGCAAAACATTTGTTTAATAAAAATATTAATTTTCTGTTTTGTATGGGCGGGCACATGATGTAGTGATGGAACGTTTTAATGAATGATTGGAAAAAATCGAAGAAAACCAAACCTAAATACAGTCGCTGCTAGAACAAGTTTTTAACAAAGAGAGGATGATGGGTAAAATATCTTTCTTTGGCCGCACTCATCGCATGAGTCCCATCAATAGAAGTCGAAGCTATACACTGAATTACAAATGCTGAACCGGAAGTTGTTGTCTATTCCAAACTTTGCAAAACATTTGTCCGAGCAACTGTTCACAAGAGAAGAAAGAAAAGAACGCAATTGTGCTGGAACAAAGGGAAAAAAATAATAAGAGACTAGTAGACTCAGATTAATAGAGAAATACGTTTTTTCACTACATCAGATGATTGCTGCAGAGAAAGCTCTAGTTTGGAAGAAGTGTAAAGATGCAATTAACGAGGCAGGCCTGATGAAAGGAACTTTTTTTGCAGTGTTTATTTTTTTAATTGCTTTTCATGTAAATATTTTTTATTTTTTAAAAAATGATTTTGACACAGCTGGGCTCAATCTGTCTTTGTCATCCTTTAGTTATGCATTTAAGGTTGTCCAGTGAATAAATCAGGATCAATAGAACATTAAACAACAGTAACCAGGCAAGAGAATCTTTTGTATTATCCAACAGGCGGATTATATGAGGCGATGTTTTTTTTATATATATATAATATATATATATAAATATATTTATCTAGTTATATATATAAAAAACAGTACAAAAAGGGTATGTTTGTACTTTCCAAGCGGGTACATTATAAACAAACAATGTATTAAAAATTGTTTGCTACAGCAAAGTTATTAATCCAAGAGATAAGAAAGTGTTAAAGACCTCAATAACTTCGAAAATGATATCGAGACAGATTCATTGCGAAGCCGTCTCGATCCAATTTAAAAGAAAGCAAACATCCATGGCGGATCGCGAAAATCGTCGCGATATCTCATCATTTTATTTTATACTTTCTTTTCATCAAAACATTACGCAAAAGGTTATAAAAAATTGTGCATGAAACTATGGTTGTTGAAAAAAGTTCTATGCCCATATTTTTTGTTTCAAAATTTTTTTGCGTTTTCAAAAAGGTTACTAAAAATAGGAACCAGTAGTATTTTGAAGTAACCACCAGAGAACAAGCAATTTTTTATCAATTTTACTCCAAATAAGGCAGCAATGGCATCCCTAAGTTGTTGCTTTTTATGCACAACACTTCATGACCTTAAAATACCAAATATGATAAAAGAGTACCTACTTTTAGAGCTCTTTGCAGCCACTGTTGTATAACAGTCACACAACAGTTGTAAAACAATAGCCATTACGACTTTTTGGAAACAAATGTTGTACAAAGCAACGCAATAGAGGTTCAGAATAACTGTTGCACGACAAATACTGACTTCATTTGTTTTTGCAATGTCTAAAAAAATTCATTTCATTAATAAGATTAGTTTTTGTGAACCCTTATTGTTTTTGCAATGTCTAAAAAAATTCATTTCGTCATATGGAGATTTTTAGAAAGAATTTTATTACATTACTTTTCATGAATTTACTTTTGCGAAATGTTAGGAGATAAGGTAGTCTATATTTTAACTTGCTCATATCCTACAGGGCTGCCATTATTTTATCAACTATAAAAACGAATGGAAGAAATATAAATTTATCAAGCTGAAATTTCTTCTGTGAGAAAAACAAACGTTTATTTTATATGATGTGATCCAGGCTTTATGCAACAGTTGATTAAAAGACTGAAGGCTTTTCAAAAAAAAATATTTCGAAACCATGTAAAAATTAACAGGAACAAATTTAAAATTTTAAGTAATGAACTAAGTATTGCAAATATCTGGATTGTAAATCAATGTGATGAAAAACCCATACTATAGCATGGAAAATGGACATTAAGCCGAGAATGATACTAATGATGACAGTACCTCTTTGCCATAAATTTGGCCAAAATTGAAGTCCATCAACCTCGTTCCCAGGGCAATTTTTCGCTTTTTTGATATTCGAGACGGCGCAAAGAAATGACCCTGGGCCAGGCTGGTTAAAGTCAGCACGATTCATGCTGATTTTTAATTTATTCATAGTTTGGTCATTTTGTTAAGAATTGCATGCGGACCGCCGAGAACACCGTATTGCTATAATTTATGCAAAACAATCTTGGATCAGAAACAAGTTGTTAAAGTGTTTTGAGTTTTTGCTTCGAGAAAACCTGATTGCAGTGCTGCCATCGCTTTTTTTTGCTACATAGAAATTTTAAATATATATTTATTTTAAAGTTTTCAGCCATCTATAGCTAGCTAGCTAGCTAGCAAAGGTCAAAGACGTACTTTAGTAGCTACAAAGGTTGTGCAAACCAAGGTAGCTAGCTATACACGTTTTTAGCTATCTTTATTTCATATTATAGTTAAAAGTGAAAGTACTTTTACCTAGCTATAGCTAGCTTCCAAGCCACAGAATTCTCAGAGGGTTTTGTGATTAGAATTACTGAAGATGCCTATTATTATTTTATTATTAAAATTATTTACCTAGGATAGCCTCTTCAGTTCCTGTTGGTACTGCTATCAACAAGGATCCTGCGAAGGGGGTCCTAGCGCATTTGAAGCACAGCAATCACTCAACTAGACAACCGCCTAAGATATCAATCCTATTCTCATGCTGGATGCTAAAGAAAAAGGATAGATTCACACTTTTATAGTCTCTGACATGACTCGGCTGGGGTTTGAACCCAAGACCTTCCGCACTGAAAGCGAACGCTCTTCCACAAGGCTAGCTAGTTAAGTTTTTAGTATTCTTTTAGACACATGCAGTCTTTCTAATTCCATTTTTGTCTTGCGGGCGACTTATTGCTGACGTGAACCTCTATAAACCTAAGTTGAGGCTTTATCACGCCGGCATTATAGTGGCGTGGTGTAGCTATATATTATACTAGTATTGAGTCATCAACGTAACCATGTGTAAGTCAGATACAGATCAGATATATCTGTTTTGACGTATATAATAACTGGCTCCTTTTGTCTGTTATTGTCGTATCGTGCATATACACCTAAATAAAATTGTATTGCCTAAAAAATTTTACAATTGTTAGGTCAAAATTTATAATTGTCTTTAAAAAAAATCTTATCGCCCTGCTTCGAATGCCTAAATTCGAAAAGTATAGCTATTACAGAATCATTTTTTATGCTAATTCCATCAGACCAGCCTAAAAGCATCTCCTAACAAGTTTTAACTCAATATCTTTCTTTTTCATCCTTCTTTTTTATCATATTACAGTTTCGGTTTTTACGAAACGGGTCCCTGGAAACTCATTTACAACTAAATGGCCACTATGTCAAATCAATTGGCTTTTTTCAATAAATTTATGCTTGTTGCTTTACTAAGAGATTAAAAGTCATAAAACATAGGATGTTGCATTTCACGCAGTCAAAGAAAATTGTTTTTTTAATCTGTAAAATCAATTGTTATTTAATCTGTAACCGATTTAATTAAGCGTATAACTATTTAGTTAATTAAATGGTATGAACCTCTTAATCCAGTTTTTAATCTTTTTCAATCAAATCAACAGCATATGATTTTATTTTTTATGTTTGTGTGTTCTGCCTCCAAAGAATATTAGCTAGAGTGTAAAAGAAGGTCTGTTCGGGAGAAATAGGATTAGTTATGTATACCTGTATATACTTTGTGTTGTATTTGAGCTAGCTAGATAGCTGCTAAACACGTCTTCAAGGAAACCTTCATTGTGTTTTTTACTATACCCTGTGCACAAAAGCTAGCATAGCTACCTTTCTAGTCTAGTAGCTACCTCCTGATCTGAACTGCAAAAAAACAAAAGCTTACTTTAACAGCCTGTGAGTACAACTAAAAGCTATTTAATTTTGTTTGCACGTTATGCTATATATACTAACAATGCCAAATATTTTATTTTTCACAAAAATAAATTCAGTCCAGCAGAACATTAAACATTCCAGCGTCCCTTTCGCACATAAACTTAACCGCCATTATTGTTTTTCTGTTATCATTCAATTTTTTACGCTTAATTTAATTTATTTTCATAATTAACGGAAACTTGAGAAACCAATCAGATCTCAGAACTGACCAGTGTGGCCCAGTGTCATTTCTTCTCGCCGTCCGAGATTGTCAGAAAGAGAAAAATGGGCCTGGGGACGAGGTTGGAAGTCCATACTACTTTACATTTTTTGTCACTGTTTATGTGTCAGTAAAATAAAATTACAAAATCTAATTTAGATGGTTTCAGGTCAAACATTTATTTAGTGATGAAATATTGTTGGCAGCTTGATTTCTTAATGTTATTTTAGGCGGTGCACAAATAATTGACATGATGATGCTCGTAATTGATATTACCAAAGGAATGCAAACACAAACTGCTGAATGCTTAGTGATTGGTGAAATTCTTTGTGAAAAGATGGTTGTTGTTTTGAACAAAGTAGACATGGTGGAAGAAAAGCAACGTAAGACTGTTATTGAAAAGGTAAATATCATTATTTTTAAAGATTGAGTAATCCTAGATTTTATAGATTAACTCGTCATTTTCTTAACAATATTTTCTCTGTTTCTAAAATGTTTATTGGTCTTACAATATAATAACACTAGATTAAATTCGTTATCAGCATGTGTCACAATCCCAAAACATAGCGTCCAGGGGCGGATACAGGATTTTCTCTTTAGGGAAAATTTTGAGCGAAACATTTACATATCCTTTGCGAAGCGAAAAATGCACGTACTGCTATAGCTGGGGGTGTGGGGGGGTGTATTGGCCAATTTACCTATACGTTACTGTAAAACTCTACGGGGTTTTTTTTTTGTAATCAAGGCTTATAACAGGAAGCCCAGGAGCTTGAAGATTTCCGCCATTAGCCTTAAAGATTTTAAAATTTGAAATTGATCTTGAAAACGGAGAATTATGGGGTAAACAAATCATTGAATATTCTCAATTATTATTGTAACTAACCTGCAATGTTAAAATACAACTCAATAAATAAAAAATAAAATTCATGAATAATTAATTAGTTCTGCTGAATATAGCTTTAGTCTACGTGCTTGCAAAATTGGACAGAAAGAAATGACGATCTTCATTATGCTACACTGCACAAGCTTTAACTTTTGATAGCATATAAACTTTAAAATATAGTATTGTTCATTGGATAATAAAACAATCTGTTGCACTGTTAGGATTCTTATTGGCTTAAAGCTCATTTTAACTTCGTTTTCAGAAAAAAAATCTTTAGCCTGGATAAGTTTCGGGCGTCCAGCCTAGCCGCGCTGTCTCTATCTATCAATCTATCTTCTCAGGCGATTTTAAAGATTCCGCCTTCGCTGGCGGAAATCAATAAGAAGCAAGCAATCTTTCTTTCTCCTTATATTAAAATTTTAAGGATTAAATTAACAACTCAGTAAAGTCTTTTAAGCAGTCATGGACAAAGTGAACTTCATAGTCAAATGAATCAGTGTGTGTTTATATGGAAAAAAACGTCCCACCTGAGCCAGGATCGGTCCTGCCTGAGGCAGAATCGGTCCTGCCTGAGCCAGAATCGGTCCCGCTTGGCCGGGACAGGACAAAATTTTCCCGGGACAAAAATTGTTTATATGAATACAAAGTAATTTTTAGTATAATTATTAATGATAGGGGGGTCCCGGCAAATGTCCCGTCCCGGCAATCGTCCCATCCCACCTCTCATATAAACAACCCCTATGTAGTGAGAATATATAATGGAACCGGATAGAACCCGCTAGGTGTAGGACTGAATTTTTTAATAGGACCAAATGTTAAATTAGTACTCGTACACTCCGCAAAATCGTCCAAACTATGCAAAGCCCTCAGAAGGAGAGACAACAACAAAAATTAAATAGCAAAATGAAACAGAAACCCAATTGTAAAGATTCAAGAAAGCGGATTTGGCATCCAAGTTTCTTGGGCGAGCGCTGATTTGGCGATTGTGTAAATCGCCCCTGCCTTTCATACCTGTTGAAGTATAAAAATTTTTCCTTTTTATTGTGCTTTTATGAAGATAACGCTTCAAGGAAATGTGTTGTGCATTTGGATCCTACCATATATTAATTTGCATGGGCAAACAACTAGGTTTAAAGTTTTAAACAACTAGGTTTAACCCTATTCGGTCCGGGGGGGGGGGGGGGGGGGGGGGGGGGCGGATTCCGCCCCCCCTGACGGTTTTTTTTTAATAACTCCTGATTGCTTTGTTATATGGCTATGATACTTACTGAGTTTCAACATTTATCTATTAGACACCTGCATGCTAATTTTTTAGGTCCCATACCTTTCAGAGGCTTTGATATTGGCCATTACTCGAAACTACCCCTAAAAATCTCTATGAAATCCTTATAATGGGGAAAATATAATAACTCCTGTTAGAATTATTCTTAGAACTTGAAACTTGCAACACAACTTTATTTCATCAAGAAGAATCATTTTGAATAATTTGAACACGTGACTAATCCGATTTCCCGATTTTGTCGGATTTCACCCGAAAATCGGAAAAAAACGGATTTTCGGGCAATTTTTGGCAATTTTTTATCCGATCCATGTAAAAACCGGAAAATATGTTAAATAACTTTTATTTAGCTTTCAGAAACTTTAAACAGAATGTAAAAATTCGCTCTAGAACGAAAGTAATTATATTTTAAGCAGATAGTGGCATTTTTGACAATTTTCAAGCTTCTGATGACGTCACAGAAAATGTGCTGACGCAAGCAAAAGTTTATTGGCGCCATTTTGTTCCTTTTATGACGTACTATAAGTGTGCCAAGTTTGATTTAATTTGAACAATCCTATGAAAAGTTATTGGTCATAGTATGTTCGAAAAACCCCGGACCGAATAGGGTTAAAGTTTTAAAACCAAAAGTTTTCTAAGAGAATTTTCTTCCGTTTACCTTGACTTACTTTTAATAGATTACTACCCTTTACCCTCTGTTTAAGTGTCTCGAAATTAAGCAACATTTTTTTAGGAACCTTAGAAATGTTTTGGCTAATTGTGTGTTTTTATTCTAGATGCAAAAAAGAATGTTAAAGACTCTTGAAAACACGAGGTTTGCCAACAGTCCTGTTGTTGCTGTGGCAGCAAAAACTGGTGGTGCAGAATCTGATTCTAGTGAATCGATCGGTATACAGAATTTGATTGACTGTTTGAAAGAACATGCTTATGTTCCAAACAGAAAAACCACTGGTCCATTTATGTTCTCTGTTGATCATTGTTTTTCAATTCGTGGACAAGGTACAGTCTTGACTGGAACTGTTCTATCTGGTTCTGTTTCTATAAATGATACTATCGAGATACCTGCACTGAAGGTTAGTAATAAGCCATTTTCAATTTTTATAGTACACATATTTTAACTTTTATAGTACACATATTTTTAACTTTTATAGTACACATATTTTCAACTTTTATAGTACACAACATATTTTCAACTTTCACATGTTAAGTGATGCTTAAAAGATTATTAAACAAACGGATTTGCATTTAACTCTAGAAGTTTTGGTTTTAATTACGGACAAAATCGATATTCAATTGCTCGATACGATCTGGAAAATTATACGATTGTTTATTCCTGCTTTCAAATCCTCTTTTAATCCCAAGGATAACTATTACTTTAACCAGTGAAACTTTAAACGAATGTCCTACAGAGGGGTGAATACTTTCATAAAGAAGCAATACACCAATCCGGAATAGGATTCTGCCATTATGGATACCGCGTTAAGAAAAGACTGGTATCTAGTTTAACATTGACAATTTGATTGTAAACAAATCAGTTAACTGGAGAGATAGGCGGAAAATGGATTACAACATGATACAAAAAATGAAAAACGAAGAATTAAAAAGTTATCTAGACAACGTGGAATGAAAGTAACAGGTAATAAGTCAGAGTTGGTTGCTCGAGTATTTGTGGCTTGTGAGAACAACGTAAAACCGATTCTTACGGCTGCTGAAGTAGAGGTTACCCTACGGGAAGAATAAAAATCAAAATTATTTGTCGAAAATGAAGTCATTCCAGATCCTTCAAAGTTATTGATGTTTGGATCACAAAAGAAGATGAAATAACCAATTGGCCTATGATAACATATGCAAACATTTTTAAAACTTCATAGTGTTCTTTCCAAGTGAACTTGGCAGTACGGATTTAAATGACTAAAACAACCGAAGCATATAGCTATTTTAAGAATGGTTGGTTTGGATATGTATCGTATCATCCTATTTCTGAGGAGTCACAGTTTTGTCTACTCAAAGCGGATTGCAGAGCATCAGAGTGTCTTCGTGACCCTCCTCATAAACTTTGGGTTTGTGTAAATAAAAAGGATGGTGTGATAAAGACAGCACATTGTTCCTGTATGGCAGGAATGTTGGAAACCTGTAATCATGTCACAGCCTTTGTTTCGTGTTGATGCTGCCGTGACGTGTGGTCTAGCAAACCCTGACAGTATTTTATACACTACAGTACCACTACCCAAAATTGACTTTGTACGTGAAATTGTTAAAGCGCATACATTGCATGAAAATGTGACAACTGTACATGATGTTATAGTTATGTCAGGATACTTAGAAATATGTTTTGAAAATTTAGCCAAGCGTAGTACAGAAAATTGAAATTTTAACTCATGGTCAAAGTGAAAACGAAGCCTGGTATGCATTCAGAAAGGCGTCATCACAGGTTCAAAAGCACATGAAGTAAAAACAGAAATAAATAAAATTGAAAAAGGGCAAAAACCTGAACTATGGCCACTATTTCAAAATATATCAAGAAATGTTTTTCACCAAGGCATTTCCGAGTGTCATACTCACTAATCTAATCCACGTTTTGAATGTGTTTGAACAAACTGTTTGGCTAATTCCAAAACGGTCAGCTAAGTCCTCATTTAATATTCCCAACCGTGATCGCATCAAAGTAAGAAGAAACTCATTTTTGTGTGACAGCTTTCTCAATACGTTTGGTTTAAAATGTCGACGCACTTTAGTAGAAACCACATTTAGATGTGCAACACCTCTCCAATATGTTGTTTGTGAAACATATGGCCACAAAATTTCAAATATTTTATGGAATGCCTGGATGCTCACAATTCCTGTGTAGAAATTTATTTTTGCGTCTGTTTTTATTTGATGGAACGAAAATGGTACTTTGTCTGGTTTCAAACGTACTTGCTTTTTCAAATATTTGTTACTTAGTGTCAAACGCTCTATTTTTCTTGACATTGATTGAATCAAATTATTCTTATCAACACAAGATAAGCATTTTTCTTCGTCAGGTTTAAGGCTGTACGAATGATTTAAAAATGTTGAACATGTAAATACATTTGTTGGTGTCATTAAATTTCCAGTTGGAGACAAGGGTGGTGAGGAAAATGGTAAAGATTCTAACATTTTCTCTTTTTTTGGTAGTGGTATCGGCTGTTTGAAAAGAGTTCTTCTTGGTGTTGAAGTTGTTAGTCCGTATTGTAATTTAAGCGTAGGGTTAGGATTTTCAACTGTAGGAATTTTATCAACAAAATGGTCACTACAAATTCTATCATACCTTGTAGGTTTCCAAAAAGTTTTATTATCGTTTTCTCGTCTCACTAACTTTATCCACTGATTTCGTTTCTCTTTGTATCTTACTTCCCCAGGAAAACAAAACATTCGAAATGGCTGAGGGCACTCACAGTCAGCATTCAGCTTTCCTTCGTGAATCATACAAGATTCCTTCTTCCACTTGTCAATATGTCTTGTATTATTCGTACAACCAACAACAGCGCAGTTTACAGGACCCATAACGAGATTATATTTATTTTGTTTATCTTTTTCACGTCTTTCATTCACTAAGCCACCATATTACTAACTTGAACATTACCGTTTTGTCCATGCTACGGCTCAAAAAAGGCCGGATTGGATAAAGATGTTGCATACCAACATCTTTATTATTGATGACAGAAAAGGGAGAAGTCATTTCCCTTTGTTATTTTGTTCCCTAATGTTATTGCATTATTTTTCTAGGAAGAATCTGTGTGAATACTCATTGTTAAAAGTTTCGATTAAGGTATATAGTGATAAAGGAAAGATATAATACGAGCATTACGTAGCTATACAACACTTTTCGACATTCCCCCTTTAAATACCTAAACTATTGAAACAAAGTTATTTAGCCATAGTTGGGTTTCGACTTTCTGAAATTTAGCGACAATAGACGGGTTAAAAATTTCCCAGTAAAAAGGGTGGGTTGAGCAAAATAGGGGGTTGTTGTAAAAGAAAGTGGGGTTGCTCTGTATTCCAGAGTAAATTATTGCTTGTTAGATTACCTACTTAAAGTAAGACAGATAATTTAATTTAGCCTGGAAACAGCAATTGCTCATTTTTTGTATTGTTTTAGTTTGTAGCCAGTTTCTATTTCTTACTTTCAAAAGTTACATGCTGTTTATTCATTAATATATCTAAATCCATGTTTCCGCCTGGGGCTTGTCTTTGCATTAGAGATCTTGCTGAAAATTCTAAAAATACCAGGTGTTTTTAGTCACGTTTGGTGGCTGTGCAAGGAAGACAAAGTAGACAAATAAAAGTAGCAAGAGTTGTAACTTGTTAGAACTATTTAACTATTAATCGCTTTTTGGTAGGTTACATATATTTTTTAACAACAATAACAAACAAGACGTGTAATATACGTAATTTAGCTCGCAAAACAACAGGTAAATGAATGGGTTCTGACCCCTCTGCCAACTATGTTAGCCTTGTCAATATTTATAACCTTCCGGCATACATTCGTACTTGATATAAGGTTATTGAGTTAAAACCGTAGCTGTTATTATGAAGATTTTTTTGTTGAGGGAGTTTTCAAAAATTGTTACTCATACTCGCTTACTTATTGTTATTTCTTCTCAATTTTTGAAGTTGTATTTTGCATTTATTTATATTTCATCAAATAAACAAAAATACCACCACGCACATCTTATGTTCAATCTCTGCAATTAAAATTGTTCTGAGAAAAATTTCTTTTACTAGAAAGTTACTTTTGAGGAATTACTTTTTTCAAATACAATTCTTGGGGGTGTTGTTACTAATTACTGTAATTTATTAGCATATTATTTTGGATATATGTTACTATTTTTATTATTTCATCTGTGTGAAACACAGTATGGTTTTATCTGAGCCTCGCGATCTCATCGTACGATTTTGATTTTTTTTCGGTCCCGTAAACTTGGATTTCAATTTGTTTATGGCGTTTAATTTGGCAACGACTCCATTTAGCACCGGGCTAAGTGGACCCGACACACGACGTTCAACAATAGAGAAAATATGTCTTTGTTATGTAACGATGGATAGTATTATAAGGTTAATATGCAATATTATGCGATATTACGTTGGTTATGGCTTATCTACAGAGAAAATATGTATTTGTTATGTAACGATAGAGAGGGTGTCGGATAATGAGGGTTCATCTTTCGGATCCATTTGGTTGGAGTAATTTAATGAACGTGTGTCGGAGTTTTTATGTTAATAAGGTATCAAGCGGTGTTACTTCATGTTGTCATTGCCTTTAATTTTTGGCCGGAGCCTCCACGACATCACCAGAATATACATAAGCAACCACGAGGCCACGAGGACGGATTGGTGTTACATTGCTTTTACACACTTATTCCTTTGCCCATCTTTTCCTATTTTTTTGAAGCACTTACTACACCTTAACGTTTTACCGCTTTATATTTCTTATGATAGCTGCTCATGATATAGCTCTATGAGAATATGATAAATATATTACCACGTTCTCTAGCCATGTATAAATCTTAAACAAACCAATTTTAAGATTTTACCTAGGAACGTTTTCCAAAAAATAAAAGAGATTGGTGGACTGTTTCTGCTATGACGGGTAGCAATGAAATGTAAACTGTGTTTTTATTTCAGCTAAAGTTAATGGTAACTTTGAAAAATGTCTATTGGACAATCAGATAAACTGGCCTGTCCATGATCTTTTTTTGTTGACGTTTTTAATGGTGCCTTTTCGATTATTGATATTACGCACATAAATGCGAAAAAATTCTTATTTGTCGCGATCCGTTTTTAGCGAAGATGAAAGAAATGCTTGTTCAAACGAAGCTGAGTAGAAACTAACGGGGTAGGGGGAGGCGAAATGTGGCTGGCTAAGGTACATTTCGTCTGCCTACTGTACTGTAAAATACGTTCAACATTCGTATGAAGGAACAGAGCATAATGCTCCACACTGATGGTTGGAGACGAATGTCTTCTTGTTTTTTTTTATTTCTTGTTTTTTTTTGTTTTAGGAGACCAAGAAAGTCAAATCCATGCAGATGTTTCGTCAGCCGATTAAAACAATTGTCCAAGGAGACCGCTCTGGAATTTGCGTGACACAATTCGATCCCAAGCGTTTAGAGCGAGGTGTAGTTTGTACCCCTGGGTACTTAGTGTATTTGTACGGGGCTGTGGTGCGCGTGAATAAAATCCCATACTTTAAAGGAAGTTGTATAAACAAAACGAAATTCCACATCACTGTTGGCCACGAAACTGTAATGGCGAAATTACAATTTTTCGGCCCGCCACCAACTTACGATGCAGATAAATACCAAGAGTGTTTAAATACGGATTTAGAGTATATATTTAAACTTGGTTTAAACGATAATGCAAGTGTTGTAGACTCGAAGTCTTCATCATTTCTTCAGTATGTTATATTAGAGTTTGATAAACCTATCACGTGCATGAAAGATTCACTGTTGATTGGTTCACGGTTGGATACTGATATCAATTTAAATACATGTCGTTTGGCGTTTTATGGTCGGATTGAGGTGCCGTTTTTAAGTAAAGATTACGCGAAAACGTATCTACCGTTTTTAAAAATCTACAAAACGAAACAAAAAGATGGAATTGTTGAGCGGATGATGGACGATTATACTGTAATAGTAAAATCATTATTTAAAAAGGAAACCAATATGAAGTTGTTTGAAAACATGAAGGTAACTCTCTCCACCGGAGAGCAGGGTGTCATTGAAGGGACGTTTGGACTGAGTGGAAAGGTTAAAATCCGTGTTTCAAACGGACTATCGGATTCGACGAAAGAAAGACTAGCTACAACTAAAAGAGGTAGAGAGAAGAAAATGGAGGATTTGAGTTTAAACGAAACTTCTGAACCTGTAAAAATATTTTTGGATTTTAAAAAGTTTATTTACGATGAAAGTCATAAGATGATTCAAACGTGAGTTTTTGTAAGCTTTGTACAACTTAAAATTTTCTACTTAGATGTTTTTTCGAAATTTTTATCTCTTAACTTTTGGTTTTGTGTTGCTGTATGAACACCTGTTAAATTCAAACTGATCCTGTTTTGAATACATATATGTTCTATATTTTCTTCTGTTGTTGTCGTTGTTGTGGCGGCGGCTGACGAAGCCAGCTGACAAAGTTGTGTGGGACCACGCGGAAGTATTTATTTACTTACTTCATTTCAAGTAGGAATGTCTCAGTACATTTTTTTCCTAAGAGGTGTGGCTTGGTCTTTCGTATATCCTGCAAAGCCTGGCGTTTATCTATTTTTTGTTCAACAGCTTCTGCTGGTGTATCTACAACATCAAATATCTCCGATAAATTGTGAGCCATGTTTATTAAAGATCTGTATCTGAAATAACTGATAATAATCAAGACATAAGGTAGTAGCACTGCGATCAGTAGTAATAACTCCATTTTGATCTACAGCTTTGTATAAGGGTGGTGCCTCACAACACCTTTAATGCTTATCAGCGCGCATAAGTCGTAATATTTACATCCCAGGCCTCGTGACATGTGGTATGTCCCGCGGTACAACAGCAGCCTGTACTACTGGTTTCTTTATTTCTGCACTGTCGGGTTTACTGGATGGTTCAACCCATATCCAGCGCCCTGGGTGATCACAGTTACCCATACAAAAGGATCGCTCGCAATCTTCTTTCCAAGGCATTTTTTTGTTGTTGTATATACTATCAGTATATACAATTGGGACAATAGTCGTCATTTATAAATCTAAATGCTTTGTGTGTATACGATCCTCTAGCACTACCCTCTTATCGTAGAACGCTGATAGACCCAGCTTGTTTTGTTGATATGTGACCATACCCTGGTTATGTACGCGGAAGCCCACATTTTTAGCGGTATCTAGCTCGCCTTTCAGTGCTTCCATGTACCTTGACCATGTCACCTCATTTTGCCTTTTCGACATTCTTTTGCAGGAAAATTTCGTGCCGTCTTTTCCTTCAACGAAGTAGCATTTCGCGGTCAATGCAATCATCCTCGAACCGATGAATTCTTCTTTGAATAACACTCCGGTGCGGCTTGAATATTTATCGGTGACTAGCCAGTTTTTAACAGCCTCATCGTACTGCTTGATTAATTCAGAACGAACAACATCACGTAAGTTATCTCCAGAGATTGCAAAATACGCGGAGTCCGTATCCATATAAAGGTACTCGTAATTTTGTCGATCTACGTACTTATCCAGGAAGTCATAGTAAAATTCGAGCATCCGCAGCTTGGCCAATTGATATACACATATCCCGCATTGGTACGCTGTATTAATTGAAACGCCTTGTTTACTCCGTCTTACTTCGTACGCATCTCCAATTTCTTCAAGATCCTCCAGGTATGGGCTCCTCATTGCTGCATCTACTACCTTTTCATCCTTTGTAAATGTGGCATTGTTATGTCTCGCCAGATCCTCGATCATTTTTCCATAGAAAGAGTTCCCCTTCAGCTTTGCAGTATCGCCAGCGATGCGCTTATCAGGATCTTTATCTGCTTTGCGACGCGCGTCCGCTATTTCCTCAGGAAACCAAGCGAATGGTTTACCACGTGAGTACTTGAGTATTTGATAACAAGCCGTAATTTTTAATCCATGATTTAGGTACCTTTTAAGCAGGTCATTACAAAGCAGGATCTTCTCAGCTTTTATCACTCCCAACAGCTTCAGCGATCTCTCTAACCACAAATAACGGGGACATTTCACTGAATTTTTCGTACAACTCAGTAGGCACTTTAATGTCAACTTGGGCAAACCCGAATAGCGATCCATCAAGAATGTCTCGCACCAGATCATCTAATTCTTCAGCAGGGTCTGCCCTTTTTATGAACTTCTCCTTACCACAAGGAAAATCTTGTAGCAGAGTGCTTGGATAGAGCATGTTCGCATCATAGCCCAGTATAGTCTTGCACTTTTTCGGTTCGTTATAAATATGCGATCTGATACCCGTCACATTACTCTCATGGTACCTACAAAATACGATAGCTGGGCCACCTACCATGCCTGTTTGGAGGAGTTCATAGGCCTCGTTCTTTGTACATATTGTACAAGCGTTTTGAACCTGTTTACAATGCTCGCATCAGGCTTTGGTGCAACGAGCCTCACATTTATGCCTACAGGGATCACCCGGGGCATAAAGCTTTATATCTGGGTTCAACCGCAGAAACTTGTTCAGAACGTAGCGCATTGACACACCCGGGCTGCTAACAGCATCTTTCAAAATGTCAATTTCATCCTCGTAGTATGTATTGCGGGTTTTGTCGACGGCCTCGATAAATGGTATTACGTCCGCCATATTGTATTCGGCTAACCAATCCAGCATCGTGACGCATTCGCTTTTAAAAAACTCATTTCTGAACGTCTGGTAATTTTCGGGTGAGAGTGTGTTTTTACCACTGAGAGTGCTATAAAACGCCTCATGATCTACTGGGCCCACATGGTTCAACTTTTCGTAGCATGTTAGCCACTAGTACGGAAACACTAGCTTCACGAGATTGCACTCCAATGATTTCCACCATTTTTCATAATTCAAGCCTGGTGCGAGGATATTTTTTATATCGATGAATTTGAACCTCGATGTGGTTAGAAACATGTAATCATTGTCTTTTTTCGCCACTTTAATATTGTCATCATCCGCAATCTGTTGGACAAAATACCGCCTTATCAGATTTATATCGTACTTGCCGCTATTGAAACCCATCACTGTCACTTGATTTACCCATTCGTACCAAGCATTTTGGATTTGTTCCGTGAGCATATCAAAATTATCCGGCTTGGGATATATACGTTCGACTTCTTTGACAATCCGTATCTGTCTCTGCTCTATTTGCTCGACAAATTTTTGCACAAGCACCTTTTCATTCATGATGAAGGTAGCATGTTGTTGCAAGCTATCGTGGATGGCTACGCTGACGGGTATATGCTCGGAGATATATGTTAGATCATACGTTTGCTGCTGGTTCAATGGTGCCAGGAGAGCCTCGAAATTAAAGACAATGAAGTGGGGATAGGGTCGAATTTTTTCTTGAATAACCTCTTAGCCTTGGGAGGCTTTTCGCACTCCCATGCAGTGACAAGATTGTAACCGAGTTCTCGAATGTGATCCTTGTGAATGTGAATTTGGTACAATTGAAATTATTTTTATCTACGTTGGTTTGCTCTGGTTGACATGGGCATCCATGCTATTTACAGCCGTGATATTCGTATACTGTCTTTGTATGAGGATCATAACCGTCGATCTTGTATACAGCCTTACTACCATCGCGTATCACACGCTCTCCTCCATGTCCACAAAGCGCATGATGTACATGCCTACCTGTTTGCTCTGACATGGCATCAATCCATTGGCATGCCGCGTAACTGAAACCCTTATCGGGATAGAATACCTTTTCAGAGCTACTCTGCATGCGCTCGATCTTTTCACCTTTGCAAATGATCTTTGTCTTGATGCCTTCGCATTCGTTATTCTTGTGTCGTGTGAGATTTTCGGATCTGGTAAATCTTTGTGTACAAACCTCGCATTCCCAATGCTGCGTCAATACATCCATCTTCTTGATATAGAAACAATGACCCTGCAGCATAGCAGTATTGATCGTGTCTAAGTCTTTTTTGTATTGGGCTTGTCCATAGACGAGACGACATGGAGTCTTGTCGGAGTTTGTCTTTGGTTCGAAGACTCTGATATTAATTTCAAATCTTTTAGCGATGCCCTCAAAGTCCACGAGCCTCGTAGCACGTACATCCTCGCTCTTTAGATTATGGTCCTCGTAGTAGTCGCGGGCTAATTTGAGGGCCTCTTGCGTAATATGTTTTTCACGTTGCTTTCGATTCTCGCGGTAATGAACGGCCAAGCATCTCCAAAAGCATAGGCTGTCAGTTCTTTCGTCTGTCTTGTCAAAACTATAAATGCACCTCTTGATGTGCAGCCAGCCTGGCAAAGGTCCACATCCAAGTAGGGGTTCTCTCGTAAAAATTATCTTGATCTGAGCGTGCTTGAATATTGTTTTACCTTCATATGCTCCTGATGTCTCAATTCGGCATCTTCCAGATCCAGGCGCTTCATCTCGCATTCATCCATAAAAGCCTTGATTTCAGCCATGCTTGAGAGTGACCCGGAGCTCTTTTTTTTGTGGTAATTGGCCACATCTCCACCATCTCGGTAAATTTCGCAGCTAAAGCTGTATACCACCTTCACACGCATGTCTACGTGTGGTGTGATTTTTCGCATGATGGCCTCCGTCAATGGCTGGTTAAGGTTATTATTAAATCGCCATATTTTCATGCGGTTTCCGTCTTCTATCATTTCCGCGTCATCATCAAAAATATTATGGATATCCTCAATTACATCAGTATTGGTGGCATGCTTAGATTTTTTCCCGAACATGTGTTTGAGGTCCTCAATTCCTTGGTATTCATCTTCGATGGTGACCCGTTGAACCTCATTGTGGAGAGTTGGTGTTCCTGAAAATTTATCCCTGACCTTGTTAAAATAGTAACTAACGGTATCCTTCACGTTCCTTATTTGGTTAGCGAGAGCTTCGCGAGTTGCCGCTACTGGTGCTGATACTGTATCATATAGTGTACTGATTGCCTTTTTGAAAAAAATCATCCCTTTATTATAGGTACATTTTATTCCAACCAGAAAAATTTTTGATTTGGTCAAGGATTGGATAATTGGGGAATTTCCCTTATATTCTGTATACTATTATTTATAGTATATATGCCTTTGCGCATGCGTATTATCGGAATCGGTATTTCTCGGATTTTATTTTCGTATGACGTCGGGTTTACCGATTTTGGGTGGAGGTGGTGGTGGAAGTGGTGGAAGCGGGGTTTTGGGGGGTGAAGGTGTGGAAGGAACGAAAACGTACTTATATTCACTCCCTACTACTACTAACACTCTTCGAGAAAGGCTATGCCAGACCAACACCAACTGATCAATTGTATCCTTAGGAAGGAAAAAAGTTGGTACTTTCCACATTTTGGTGTCTACCATCCAATGAAACCAGACAAAATAAAGGTTGTTTTCGATTGCAGTGCTACGTCAAAAGGAATTTTGTTAAACAAGAAGCTGTTACAAGGACCTGAACTAACGAATGCGTTAGTTGGGGTACTATGTTATTGGAGTGTTATTCAAAGAAGAATTCATCGGTTCGAGGATGATTGCATTGACCGCGAAATGCTACTTCGTTAAAGGAAAAGACGGCACGAAATTTTCCTGCAAAAGAATGTCGAAAAGGCAAAATGAGGTGACATGGTCAAGGTACATGGAAGCACTGAAAGGCGAGCTAGATACCGCTAAAAATGTGGGCTTCCGCGTACATAACCAGGGTATGGTCACATATCAACAAAACAAGCTGGGTCTATCAGCGTTCTACGATAAGAGGGTAGTGCTAGAGGATCGTATACACACAAAGCATTTAGATTTATAAATGACGACTATTGTCCCAATTGTATATACTGATAGTATATACAACAACAAAAAAATGCCTTGGAAAGAAGATTGCGAGCGATCCTTTTGTATGGGTAACTGTGATCACCCAGGGCGCTGGATATGGGTTGAACCATCCAGTAAACCCGACAGTGCAGAAATAAAGAAACCAGTAGTACAGGCTGCTGTTGTACCGCGGGACATACCACATGTCACGAGGCCTGGGATGTAAATATTACGACTTATGCGCGCTGATAAGCATTAAAGGTGTTGTGAGGCACCACCCTTATACAAAGCTGTAGATCAAAATGGAGTTATTACTACTGATCGCAGTGCTACTACCTTATGTCTTGATTATTATCAGTTATTTCAGATACAGATCTTTAATAAACATGGCTCACAATTTATCGGAGATATTTGATGTTGTAGATACACCAGCAGAAGCTGTTGAACAAAAAATAGATAAACGCCAGGCTTTGCAGGATATACGAAAGACCAAGCCACACCTCTTAGGAAAAAAATGTACTGAGACATTCCTGGACAAAGCATCACCGAGGTTATTGAGAAAATACACGCCGAGGTAGTCGAAAAGGAACTCCATGAGAAAGGAGAGAAGACTGCAAAGGCATTGTCAACTCACGCCCTTAGGCTATATAGCAAAGATATCGGTAACTTATACCACTGGATAGTTCTGAAGCCCTCCGTCATGATTTAGAAAACGATCCTATTATCAGGGAGAGCATGACTGATATTGTAATCCTCATATATACAGCCTTTGGTTGATTCCTGGCACCTTTGCTCGTTGCGGCGCACACCATTAATCATACAAAATTGTCCAAACAGGGTTCCCCCGATTCGGAGGAACTGGTAAATGGTACAAGCTCTCCATTATAAAGGAAGATTTTATAAGTCTCGCAGCTTATAAAGAAATGAGTATTGAACAACCACAAGAAGAGATGGTAATAACAGAACCAGTGAAGCATCCTGGTAGAGTAGCCCAAGGCCACAAGTTGGCCGCACTGATGAAGAAGAGAAAAGAAGATCTTAGACAACAAGAGGGTGTTGTACAATCTCCAGTCAAAACCTCTTCTGAAGTGAGATGTATACAGTCAGGAAATGGAATATACAGTAGTGGAAGCCTACTCGCGATCGCATGTATTGGAGGTATCCTATATTTTACTCGTAAAAAATCCGCGATTACTCAGCAGCCTCCACCAGCGGTTCATCAACCAATCGCGAGGCAGGAGCCCAAGGCAGATATTGACATTTTCAAGATGCGATGAGCCTATAATAAAAGCATGAGCGGCAAAAAATATCAGAAGAAAGTTGTTGATAGCCTATGGGAGTCTGTCAGACTAGTTTCATATACAATCGTCTTGGCACTGGGTGCCAAAAAAGCATTAGGCGTTTCTCGACCAGGTGCGAAGATGGATCTGGAGGATGGGCTTAAGCTCGCTGGATATGACAGGAGCGATCTTATGTGACGATTATACAATAAAACAACCCTTGTATAAGCGTTCCATGATGCCTCCAAAATAGAATAATAGTCCAGCGAAAAATTTGTGTATATCAGGCGGTGTACACAAACAATATGGGGACCAAGAAATACAATAAATGCAATCGCTCTTTTACATTAAACAATTTTAAGATCAACAAGCGTAATGGGCAATGGACAAAACAATGTATCAAATGCCTAGACGCATGAAGGCGTCAAGGGAACGAAATAGGTGTATTGAATATGGTAGGATAAGATATCAATGTAAGGACTGCGGAGGTAATCAAATATGCATCGAACATAGTAAGATAAGATCCATATGTAAAGATTGTGGAAGTGGAGGTATATGCCCACATAACAAGATAAGATCCAGATGTAAAGATTGTGAGGCAGTCAAATATGCCCATGTGGTTGGATAAGATCGATCTGTAAAATTCATGATCCCCCTGGCCATCCCGCCCATGTTGTACGCAGTCGGGTCAGCCATACCCTACATAGGAGCAAAGAGCTCATATCTCAAGAGTACCTTGGGTGCAATATGGCTATACTGAGGGATCATATCGAAGTTCAGTTCACTGAAGGTATGAATTGGGACAATTATGGAGATTGGCATATTCACCATAAAATTCCACTACAATATAAGAAAAATGGTGTTGCTACGTCGCTTGATGAAGTGGCGAGACGGTTCCACTACACCAATACTCAACCAATGTGAGCAGACGAGAACATGTCCAAGGGTAATCGAAAAATTACAGAATAAGCACATGCAAATTTCATGTATACCACGTGGTATACATAAAAAATAAATGACTCTAGACATCGTTAAAGAACCCCATACGACAATATTCACCGGTCCCACCTCATGTGGGAGGACCCAACGTGTCCTCGATCTTTTGGAAAATGAGTACAAGGGTCATTTTATTAAAATCGTGATACTCTGCCCCACCATCCGTTGGAACACAACATACTTGGAAAGATCTTCACTTTGGAGAGATCAATATGTATTCTTTATTGATCCACGAGATCAACTCTTTTACTGGATAGAACAACTATCGAGGCTTTTAGCAGGCGAAGAAAGCCTATTCATTATAGATGATATGATAGCCGACGAGAGTATGAATAAGAACGTCAACCCTTGCTCGAGTTAGCTATCAGCGGGAGAAATTGAAAGCACAGTCTCTGGCTGCTAACGCAGTCTTATACTGCCCTACCCAAGAATCTCCACCGACAGAAAAAGCAGTTGTTCATGTGGTTTCCCTCGGAGCGCTCTGATATGAAAATTATTGATGAAGAAACGAATCTTATAGAGGATTGAGAATCGATTAAGACCAGCTTGAAAAAATCCAATCATGCCTGTCTCTGGATCAGGCTTGAGCACCCTCGGACTTAGAAAATTTTGGACTGGCCTGGGCGTACATACACTTGAAATTTGGAGCCTTGACTTTCAACTAAAAATAAATGACTTCTATCAACAGATTACATGAGGAAAAGTGGGAATTGGAAAATCAGCTGGCTTCCTGCCACCAAGAAATGGATCGGATACCCTATCTTGAATCTCAATTGGAAGCTCTTGACGAAGAGCTAAGGGATGCATTAGAAAGGGAAAAGAATAATAAGTATTTTTTTATATCTGTCCTAATGATATGGTCCCTGGTTAGGCTAATGTAAATAATAAAAATGTCCTCAATTACATTATTTAACACATTGCCTACCATTGAGATATTATTAAACAATCAAGGCCAACCAATGTTTAAGCGTGCTGATTTGGGGAGATTTTTAGGTATTACTGATATTCGAACATCCTGTAGAGCGCTTAATATAGCGGAGAAGACGCGTAGGAAGCTAAATGCTCAGAACCCGGCATACCATGCCGGGCTAAAGGCAACTAAAATGCTCACGATGTATTCATCTCTTTGGATGATGCTTTAGAGATTTGTGTACATTCAAGAAAACCAAAGTCACTTGAAATTATGAGAATGCTGGCGTCGAAAGGGATTGAAAAATTACAAGAAACCATCGAAGAGCATCATCAAGCTCTTGCAATACTCAACGATGATTTTCAGGAAAGGGACGTAACCATTACCAACCTTTAGGAGGATCTTCGTGAGAGAGAGAAGCAGCTCGATCTACGAACATTGGAAAATGCGGAGCTTCGTGATCGATACGTACCTAATGGTTATCCGTATGATAATGTGATATGTGTTATTGACAAGAACTATCCTAATGAATGTGGAAAAAAGGGCCAACATCCTCATTACATTATTCGTTGCCAGCGTAGATCCTTAAATGATGAACTCCGCACCCTACGGGAGATGTATCCTAATATGATCGAGAGACATCCATTATGCGGTGATCCAAACGCCGTACATACATGGAATAGGTTTAGAGATGATAATCTTGGGATAGAGAATTCATGGCGAAATCATTTCATCTTAGGCAACGATACCTCAAGCTCCTCTAATATTTTTTGAATTTGGAAATAGACATGGAATCGATAAACAGCGCGAACAAGGGGTAATGGAGACTTTATGTGTTGCATTGATATCCCACAAACTGATGTAGCGCAAAATACAGCGAAATTTAGCTGCGTTGACCAGAGGCTAAATGGATAAGTGCTCCAAGTATTGACCGGAGGATTACTGTGGAAAACATAGTTAACGAAAATATTAGGGAACCCTACCCTAAATAACGATCCGCGAGCATCAACAACAATGTCCTGCTGGGTAAGGTCCGAGCCCTTGAGTCTCTCGAGATAACGCCCATGTGTAGGGGTATATTTTGTTCTTGAGTTGTACAAATAGATATTCATATTTGTTATAACAAACATGAAGCAGTTATACATTACGAACATAGATAAACCTACGATTTTTGAGGACTACCTAGGGCAGGATACGAGGATCGCTCTTAAATCCATCAGCATTCGACCTACATTTTTGAACCTTTACCAAGACTGTGATTTTACCATCCGTAAAGTAGGGCCCAATCAGAGGGAGATTAGGATTGAAATCATGAACGGCCTGTATAGGATAGAGGATTTGGCGGCCATTCTGAACGGTCAGGCACAGGATAGGATTAAGCTGTTTGTTCTGAAAAATGGACTATGCAGGCTCCGGGTCAATGACGGATATACTGTGGTAATTCATCGACAACTGCAAGAGCTCTTAGGTCTACCCTACGATCCCAGTAAAAAATACTATATGAAAGGTGACTATGAGTCATTCTACAGAACTGACGTATACCAAAGACTGAGGCTTGTTTGTCCCCAGTTAGATGAGGATGATTGCTTGCTGGATGGTAAAAAATCAAAGATTTTAGCCGTACTTCCAAAGGTTACAGGTACCGGCTTGTATTTGCACTCTTCGAGTAGGACCTGCAGATAGTGCTTGGATCCCTGTCGATAAATGGTGGATATTTTTAGTATACAGATACAGGAACATGGTTGTCGCATAGGTACTGGAAGATCATAGAAATACGTGTTTATTTTACCATCCCATTCTTTAATTTTTGTGTTCAGGTATCTACCATTCTTCACTGATGAGGTCGTGAACTCACTACCATATAATTTCTCTATCCTGGCCAGGATACACTTACATTTTTCAAGCCATTCAGGATATTGATGTATGTCAAATGACATGGTAAGCGACGATCCATCGTCATATTTGGATGCACCATTGCTATATAACCCTCTCGGTGTTATGATTAACAATGATGATATCTTGTTATATCTTCATAACCAATGACAAAACGCTCATCCTTGCCTTTATTAGCATTAATCGGATTGCTAACTACAATATTCTCAATTTGACCCTCCTCTATGCTTAGTATAGATGGTTCGCTATAAAAATTCCTTGTTTCTACAGATTCATTGCAAAATTTGAACATCCCTTTATTTATAGAAATTGGACTCCAACTAGGAATAATATACACCATCATAGGTGATCCACATGATATAGTGCTGCCAGCAAAGCATCCTTCCTTTTATGCTTAGCCTCCGTCCACACTTCTCGCATCTATCATATTTATCAAGTGCATTCGTCGCAATACTCAGTCATCGTTTATTTACTCCACAAGAGCTTGAAGTCCGCCTTTTCATCTTCCGAGAAGCACCAGCCTATAACTCTATCGGGATGCCACGCAATAGGAAGTATTTCTTCCTTAATCATGGACTTTTCCTTCTTCCTCGATCGGTACGCATCAAGTACTTCGGGATCAATTTCATTATTTATCGCTTGATTCATGAACCAATCAAGAATATACGCGAGGGTACTTGGATTCCTCTTTGCGGCCTCGATACACATTTCTTGAGTCTTGAAATGATCTGGAACATGTCTGAGCATCCCTGGATACTCTCCAACCACCATAGTGCACATATCCCACGTCTTGGACCTGTCGGGGTATACTTGAATAGCCAGGGGTTCTTTTGAACAGCACCATTGCACATTTCTTGAGTTTTGAAATGATCTGGAACATACGTTACCACTGGAGGATCCTCTTCAACCAATTTTTTCCATCTTTTTTTTCTTTAATTCATTATATAATTTTTTGATTCCAACTAACAATTTTTCTGGGAAAGTTGAATAATTTTTACTCATTTTCTGTATAATAGCATATATGCTATTGCGCATGCGTTTATGATGTCATGTATTTCTGGTATCTATTATTATGTGTTGGTTATTGGCATTTAATATTATTATGTGTTATTATCAGCATATGATTTACCGATTTTGGGTGGAGGTGGTGGTGGAAGTGGTGGAAGCGGGGTTTTGGGGGGTAAAGGTGTGGAAGGAGCGAAAACGTACTTATATTCACTCCCTACTACTACTGTGTTTTTATAAAATCTTTGTAATCATTTAACATCTTAGAGCTTTGCACTAATTTCCTTTTTAACCATTTCATTCGTTGAAGTACCTGGAACTTATTGTTGACGAAGGTTACATTATTATCTCTAAAGGGCAAAGGCAGTTGGTAATGTCCATCAATCTTGCTGACATTGTTTTCCAAAAGTAAAAATATGAAATATTCTTGTGACATGCTATTGATGATAGAATGATCATCGAAGTCGAGTTGATACTTTGTTACTAGCATATCAGTCACCGATTGATCTATAACCTTGCTTGGAATGCAAAAGTTGTGTGAAGCAATCTCTAGGTCAGCAATATTTTTCACAACTATCTTTTACATTTCATACTTGATGGACTTTCTTCTGCTATGGGATCCATGATACATCAGCCAAGTTTCGTCCTATAAGCATAGGAACCTCAATCTTTACTCGCAATTAATTCCTTGGGTTCTAATGTCAGAGGGCAATTTCTACCAATCAGTATCCCAATTTCTATATTATACCCATCTCGCGGCAGGTATCGCTGAATAGCCTCCAGATACTTCCATTTTTTAATCTTTTTTTTGGTCTTGGCACCTCTTCTTTATCTACCGGAAGTTCATTTTGACTGGAACAGGGGGGTAACTTAATCCTTGATTCTCTTCCATTGATACTTGATGCATATTAACCATTAACTAATTTGCACTTGTTCGACGTTTCTCCATTGATTGTCTTGATGGAAACCATCGCCTCAATACCATCTACTGCTTGTTCCTTCATTCCTCTTTCACTAATAAACGACCCTTGGCTACCATTGTCTAATAAGGCATGTGTTGGTTTTGTTGTGTAAACTTACAGGTACTACGCACAGGCTGATGACACATAAATCATGACCTTGATGATTGTGTTACATACACAATCATCAAGGTGATGATCCAGTGAACATAATGGACAAGTACTTTTGGTTGCTGAAAAACGGAATACCTTCTTTTCTTTCTTAGATGTTCTCTCTGACAATGTCTGTGTCTCTATGTTTGCCTCCCTTAACAGAGTGGGTCATAAATGAGATCAACTTTGCGCCAGTAGTCTTTCTCACTTTTAGAGCCTGTCTGTTCCATCTGTCTAGCAAGTAGATATGCAACTTTGAATGCAAGATCTGAATCAACTCTGGACTATCGTACCAACTAATGCCACTGTAAGTCAATGTAGCCTTAAACTTTACTAAGAAGGTGTAGAATCTGCTAAAACTGGATAAGAAACTCTACCTTCCTGGTTCATCAGAATCAAACATTTTGCATGGGTGCTCATAAAATTCTCAAAAAGCTTATTTAGAGAATTAAACTTGTCTGTAAACAATTTCTTATCTCCATCCGACCTTACAAGTACTTCTAACTCACTTATCTGGAGTCTAGTGGACTTTTCCTGGCTTTTTCTGTTCTCCTGGAGTAAGCCAATCTCATACTGTCTACCCTTTTCGGTTAACTTTCGAGATCTTTTCGGAGTCAGAACTTCAAATGACATGCTTGCACAAGGTATGTCTCCGTTGTCTGACTAAATATTAGTTTACTATTAATGTCGCACACACACAAGTCGGCACTATTGCTTAGGTTCAAACGGAAATGGACTAATGCAACAAACAACAGGTTTTAAACCATAAACGCTAAATAAAAACACAAAACTTTACTTAAAAATACAAAAAGAGCAAATAATAAAAAGAAAGCAAACAAAAACGCACGAACAAAAATAGATATAGAAACATAAAAACAAAATCAAATATCTTACTAAACCACTTTCACAAACCACCACCAAACAACATCACACGCAAGCTATACACACATACTAAGTAACAACACACACACATGAATCCACTATATGCTAAAAATGTGAAACGCAACAAAAGTAATAAAAAAACAAAAGAACTTTACAAGTAAGACAATGGGCCGTTAACAGACATAAGAACAGAGGAACAAGGCAGCAATAACATACATTAAAATGCTAACATGTAACATAAAGTTAATGACGTGTAACATTTAACATAAAACTTAAGGCTATGAACACACACCAGAAATAAAACTATACACACACTACAATATAAACACGATCTTCCAGGGGTGCCTAAACGCTGGCAATGCTGTGCCTCAGCAGCAGCAATAATAGCTTTATAAGAATGAAAAATGTGACAAGAAGACGCATGCAAGTATTGGTGCGTATCAGTTGGTTTAGTGTATAAATCATTGATAAGCTGGTTCCCCTGCTTAATGACCTTTCTATCTAAAAAATTGTTGCTTTTGCCGGAGTATTCAGCCGTAAATTTAATAGTGGCAGTTTCACCGTGTTGCCATAACATAAAAATGTCGTCAATATATCTCCACCACACTAAAGGTTTTAAGCTATGTATCCCCAAAAACCTCTCCTTTAAACCCCTCTGCATTTAACAGCAACCTTTACCTCTTTTCTTTTTTCCCCATAGTGCATTAGTCCCTTTAATTAGGCTCCCAAAGAACTCGTGCACTCTAAAATTTTTTCCTCTTTTCTTTAATGGCGCAACTGCCGGAGTGGCATCTTAAATAAATGTTACGCTATTGCTCTCCTCGCAAATACACACTAGCTCTTATTATTTGATAGAAAATATTGTACAGCTTGGGGAACTCCGTAAATATAACGGGTCTTAGGCGAATGGGATTTGACCTTCTGGGATATTGGCTGTACTTAAAACTTCAATCTGTCTTCTGCACACGCCGTCTAATTGGCATGCGTAGGAATTGTTTTATGTTTGTGGAATGTGATGTCCTTACTGTTAAGTATTATTTTTCATCATTACTTTCGGTGTTTTAATTTAATCCTATAAGTTAATCATTATTGTTTGATTTTAATTCGGGACTTGGTCTGAGAAATTATTGTGTTTATTGTCGATTGAAATTGGGGGTTTGCTCTGACGCATTAGTTTGCGTGTAAGCTTCGTATGAGAGAAACTCAATTTTAATATCTCGAAGAAAGCTTAGTTAACTCGGCAAGACTGAATCTGGTGCATATGAACCAGTGCTTTCTTCGAGTTTTTACTTTAGTCACATGACTAATTCAAGCCCGAAAGGTAACAAATCAGTTGCTATGGCTGTTTCTATTTCTGTAATCCGCTTCATCCCTCTATGTTATTTATATAACACAATAAATTTGTGTACAGCTGCCATTCGTGCAGTGTCGTCCACATCAACATTGTAATTGTAGATAAGGGGAGGTAGTTTCAGAGTTTTTGCGAAAGATTGCAGGTTTATAAGTTACTTGTTGACAAAATGAAAAAAATACCTTCGTACACATTTTTCATACACGAGGCTGAAATTACAGGAAGCTCATAGCCTCAGGCTCAACTCGCATTTTTCAGACTCTTTACTCGCAAAAATTTCTTCCACAAAAATTCCTTCTCGTCGGATTTGTAAGAAAAAACAAGTTTGCATGTTTTCGTCATCCATAAAATTAAATTTCCAACCAAATTTATATTTTTGTTATTGGCAAAATTTAGCCGCATTTTCTTTCCGCAAAAATTTACTCCCTTAAGGTCAACCACGAATGTTCAGATAAAACAAAGAATAGACAGTTTTTTTTGCTTAAAGTTACTATTATAGGCAAAAGAATGCATTGGATTGATGTTGCTACGAACGACGGTACAAGAATCGATACGAAAGCAATTCACTCTTGCAGTCTGTTGTAGCGGTAACAGCACATCGGAGGAAAAAAACACAAAATCAAAATTCTAACTTAACAAATTTTCTTTTTCTCTTTAAAATTTTTTCATGCGTTTATTGAATTAATTATTTTTGCAGAATTCCTCTCCTTTAGCAATGTTGTCTTTCAACTCTGGCATGAGCTAAAACAGAAAAAAAAATAATTGCATACATTATTTATTTGGTCATTTGAATTCCAGAAAATTCCAGTACAGGACTTTTCAGGACAATTTTTTATTTTTCCATTTTTAGGAGTTTTTTAAATACTTTTCGGAAAAGTTATTTCTGTAATCTTGATTGCTTTCCTCAATTTATTTAATTTAAAGATTTCAATATCTCGATTTACAAATTAAACCCAACATGATTACTTTCCAGTACCATTCCAGGACACCTTTAAATTTTGGTCAAAATTATAGAAATTTCTAGGAATGCCTTCACCATGAAAAAAACACGAACAGTATCTTTGAAAAGTTAGCGAAAACAAAAACAAAATTCAGAAGACGACGTTGACGAAGCCGAACTAACCTCTTTCAACTTTTGTTTTTCAAATTCAGATAAATCACCCATTCCAAGATTCTTTTCTAAACCTTCAGGCTAAAAACAAAACCAATTTAATTTATTAGAGGTCAAATCTGCAAACGCAACATCTCAGAAATGGTGTCCGGTTCTTTAATAAAATGAATAGTTGAGTAAAATTTTAATTTATAAATTTTTGCAATAGGGTTACGGTGCATTTGCGTACGCATATTATTTATTTATTTATTCCAGATTTAGATTTTCCAAACTTCTTGATTTTGTAAAGGTATGTAAGTCTCCTGCTTTGCCCCTGATCAGGCAGACATCATGTTTCCATGAAATTTGTTAACAACTAAACAATTAAATTTTACCCCTAACAAAATAGGCGTGGCAAAATATAATGCTTCTGTGACATCAGATGCAACGTAGGCACATTCCACAACTCCTTTCTTGCCATTCATTGCTTCCAGGACAGAAAAACCGAAACGTGCACCTGCATACGCCATAGAAAGAGTTGCAGATCCCTGAAAACAAAAAAAAGATTTAGACAATTTTGCTTGAGTGGACATACGAGATATGCGGAAATCAAAACTGCGAATCACAGAGGTTTCAAAGGTTTATTTAAATTCAAAAGTTCCAAACTTAAAACTACGTTGCACGTATTTGACGAGCCTGTTTGAGCGCACTAGTCAACCGCACTAATAAAAGAGGAATATGCAACATAACAACCAATCTCCATAGCTGCACCTACAAGAAGATGTGCGTTATTTTTTTTCTGGCCAAACCATCCGTATTTTTGGCGGTTTGGAAGTTCAGACAAGTAAACTTTCAAAGCATTGGCAGTGAACAAATCAAAATTCAAACAACTTTCATCTTTATTATCACGAGATTAAGCATTAAGTGTGGCCAAAAACGCTTAAATAGAAACTGGTCTAACTTACAGCACCGGCTTTAGCTTCAACTACTTCAGTTCCAGCATTTTGTATTCTGTCAGTTAGTGATGCAAGCTCTTCTTCAGTGAAGGAAGTTTTTGGCACAAGTTGCGAAAGTAATGGCAAAATGGTGACACCAGAGTGGCCACCGATGACTGGAACGTTGGTTTTGGTGATGTCTAAATCTTTTTTCTCTGCTACAAAGGTATTGGCACGAACAACATCTAGGGTTGTCACACCAAACATTCTAAAGTAGAAAATGGATACACTGTACCAAATATGCCATGCATCAAGAAAAGAAAAAAAAAGTACAGTAGTACAGCTATTTCCTAAAGAATTTCCCTGACTATTATACGATTTATAACACAACCTATGTGTTTGGTACCAGCAAGACAAAAAAAAAACACTCATCGAGTAAATCTTTTTTTGTCTCGGTGTCCTTGTTGTCTCTAAAGATTTGAATGCGATAAAAAATGTTAATCGAGATTCTTTTATGCGTTTTCTTCGTTTGCCTCGTTTAATGTGCTCAATTGTCGCTGCAGCCACGTGAATTTATCTTCAAGAATAGATTTGTTTTTGTCTGAACCACGTTGTTGCTAAACCTGTTAACAGTGAGTAAGTGGAAGGATTACTTTATGTCTTATATGATATTAAACTTAGGACGGTTCCTGGCGTTGATCCAAAGGCCGCAATTTAGGGATGCATCGAAATTTGTAACTGGGAAGTTTTCTTGTGCCGTTGATACATTTTTTGAACTTTTTATTAATGCTGTATGTCAGTACTTGCCTTCTTGTGAAGAAGGATGTTACATGTTAAGGTTGTTATCTGATGCTAAGGTACATTATGTGGTCAATTATCTCTAAAGATTGCGTGTATATACGGCTATGAAACTGCTTAAATTTTGTTGGTCTTGCCTTCCTGATCTAGCTTGTCGTAGTAGCTTTACTGATGTAGCTAGGGAGCTAAATACTATTTTTAAATTCCTCTAAAATTACTTTTACTAGCTATATATAAAGCTAGCCAGCTAGCTAGCTACACAAAATAGTGCTTTAATTACCTTTAAAAAACCTTTGTCCTGCTTTGCATAATTTTATCAACAAGGGTGCTGATAAGCCGCATACGCCGTAAAAAGTTAGGGCGAGTCCGGCGTTTCGAAAAAATTCAAGTATTGGCTCGAAAAAACTCGCATAACCCAGAAGATGCCCGAAAAAAGCGCCTTCTTCCAACTATCGTCCGCATTCTATGTTACAAGAAATTGCATTTCGTGAATTTCCGGACGAGTTAGGGAGAGTTCGTGTTTTTTATCTTCTGCAGAAAAGTTGTCGAAGCCTGACAAAAATTTATTGTTGCTTGCACTAAACAGTGAAGGTGAATCAATAATTAGCCAATAACATGATAGTTAGCCGTTGCATAACTATACGCTACCGACAGTATAATTGTTGTTACAGGCTTCTTTGTGTTCTTCACTTTTCATGTTTTTTCTTGAAATCAGAATAGTGTCTTTTTAAATAACATGACATACTGCTACAGTAACACTATTATCTTCTTGGCACAAGCGTTTCTTGTTCCTATTTTTGGTTTTAATTGAAGTACAACTTTATGTGGATCTATATAAATATAGATGGCTATGGGGAGATCGATAACGAAGAAATGTGTGTAAATTTAAGTCAAAAAAAATGATATCGTATAATTATACTGTATGCACCCTATATATAATAACTCTACATCGGCTAACCATTCTGTTACTGGCTAATTATCAGTTCTTTTTGAGTGCCCAATAGCCAGATATTTTGTTGAAAAAAATGGACCCCAATTTGCTTGAAAAACTTTCTTGACTTTACCTAAAGTATCACAATATATTTTTCTAAGATTACTTAGAAAAGACTTGATTATAAACTCTCATGAAAAGACCGTCAATTTATTAAATTTGACAAACTTATTAATTGTGCGTTTACCCTTTTTTGTTTCAACTTGTTGAATTCAATTTGAAATTTCAAAAGTTAGATATGTTCAACTTTTTGAATTTGTCAAACAAATCAATGACCAATAAAATTCCTCAAAATCAAAAAAGGATAATAAACGATCAAATTTGTTCAACTCAATAAATTGATTTCACAAAATAAATCCTGTATTGTCCACAGGTTTGAAAATCATGGATCGCCTGCTTAAAATGTTACTTGTTTAACAATGATATTGAAAGTCAGCTTGACTAAATTTATATGCATTAATAAATTCTCACTTCAAATCAAAAAGGGAGACAATAATTACACAACCTGGTATTAATTCAGTTCCTGGTAAAATTGTATTCTTGTTTCTTATTTTTAAATGTACTTTTTTTTCAGATCAACTGTTATCAAACCATGCACCATCAGCATTATCGAAAAATCTTCAACGAGAGAGTAACTTTTAAAGGATTTTATTGGTAAATTATTGAGTAATAATTAATTGAAATTGAACTTGTTCAGATGTTGTTATATTCGAATCGTCAAGTTCATACATTAACAATCTGTATCCTAGAATTTCAAGAATTTTTCAGATCAGTTATAAAAATATCCAGTTAAAGTTTTTAGAATATATACTATATATATGCAAAAAATATATTTCTTAATTTTTATTTATTACGTTGTATTTTAGGTTAGTGACAATAATAATTGAGAATTAGGATACTTATGATTTGTTTACCCATTGTTCTCCGTTTTCAAAGTCTATAGTTCAAGTTTCAGAATCTTCCAGGCTAATGACGGAAATCTTCAAGCCGCAGGGCTTCTTATTTATAATTTTTCCCCTGGGCAATAAGCTTATCCACAAGTCTCTATTCCATTCTGTTCTGCATTTCTGTTATCATACCCGTTACATGTTACATGAAACATCCACCATTTTCCATTTGAAAATTCGAACCCATTCTAAATTCGTATTTTTTAAATCGTTAATAGCAATTCGGGGCGCATTAGTGGTAACTATGGCTAGTTTTAGGTAAAAAAAAGGTACCGACTGCGCGAAGAAAGACTGCTGAAACGAAAATAGCTTTTATTACTCTAACATTGTGTTAAAAATGCTTAGAAAACAACGTGCTACAGACACCAACAAACTTGAGAGTAGTGGAAGAACTAAACTGTAACACTTTACACATAAATTTATTTGACCGATCTGTTAAAACAAGGCTTGTGTCAAAATTTAAATGAGCACTGATAAAGTCAGGAAACATTGGAAACAACATTGAGGGTAAGTGTTAGATTCTATAGTCATACTTAGATGGGTTGTACACTCCATGTTTCTTGTACACCTCTGACGCAATGGGAACTGTCGAGTTTACCTGAAAAAGAGGAAGCATTGCACTAATGTATTTGTATTTATAGTTTACATTTTTAGGCTGAAAAAATAAAAATTCTTTATTAACTTAAGCCAAATTTATCCAATTTCTATTAAACAGAAAGGATGTGGGTAAAAAGCTTTGCATTTTCCCAGTTAGTTCCGATTGGTTAAAGCTACAGAAGGGTTAACTGTCTACGTCATAAACTGGTCTATATGACTTCAGTACATTACGTTACTTACGGATTAGTTATTCTAAGGTTTAAGCTTGTCTTATTTAGTTAAACTACCAACTATAACTAATATAAAACGAGTGTGACTTTAATAGATCATTTACAAAAACATATTTATTATCAGTTTATTTCACTTGTCTCGAAAAAAACATGTAAACTAACTGATCTAATGCAGTAGTCACACTGAACAGTTACAATCATCTCTCATTTTACTAATATTAAATTAGCTACCGAAGTCACGCTATATGACGTAAACATTTAATCTATCTTTAATTTAACTATTCAGCGTGACTTAGGCTATTAAGTCTATGTACACCTAATGTTTATTGCTGATACAGGATGTTGTTTGACAGAAAGGATAGTAGTTTTAGTGCTGCTTAACATTGTTACACTTACTGGGTTTGTAATGATTCCAACAATGGCATCTGGACAATTTCTATAAATTGAGTGAAAAAAAACCATAGTGATAGGGAAAAGAAAAATAGATGTAGAAGTTAACATTGTGTCTAAACACTGGCACATTAGGAATAAACAGCAGTCAATCTTTTTACCTCGCACAAGCATCTGCTAAGTTCATAGCAATGGATGCGTTGGTATTAAAGAGATCATCACGAGTCATTCCTAAGATTAAAATCAATGACAGAAAAAATCTAGTAAAGTGTGAATATTTTCTGACATCCAGAAAGTTTTAAAAATCTTTAACAATAAAGAGGCACCCAAACTTTCTAGCTCCTTTCTTAATGCTAGCTTGAAGTACATTATGTCATCATAGCTAACACATTACTTGCTTTTTTAAATGTTTTATTTTTATTTTTCATAGTTTATATCTTTACCTGGCTTACGTGGCATACCAGCAGGTATCAAGACCAGTGAGCATCCTTTCAAACATTCATCCAATTGTTCTGGACCAGTGTGAGATGAAACTTCACTAAGTGTCTCGATATGACTCAAATCTTTACCAACTCCTGTAAATTGTAGAAAACGTACGAAAATTGCCCACATACACAAAGTTTGTGTTGTTTACAGTTTCACTCGGCAAGCGTTTTTTATTCAGAAGGTTAGTAAAAATCTTTATTCTATGGCCAGTCTATCGGCAGCGTTGATCATCACGACCACGTAAGTGAACACACAAAGGACGGGTGCAAGCTAAAACACCTACTGGTCAAATTTGTCGAATAGGCCAGGTGCGGCCTAGCACCTGAACTTAAAATTCAGGCAACCTTGCCTCACGGGCCATTGCGTTCTTGATATGAGGATGAACCGCGTACGTGACACGAAAAACAAATCGAAGTAAAGTAATACAAGAAAGATAAGACACAACAACAACAAGTATGCGTTTTATCTTCGATATAAAAAAAACATGACCTGCAATTGAGGTTGAAATTCACGCAAACACGGTTCAGGCGGAACGTACGGCAAGGGCACACATGGTAAGCCGCGCATAGCAGGTTGCAAATTCCCACATTGTCGTACCAAAATATTAGAGAAGCCCGACGCGCAATGTAACTGAAGAGCGTCAACCACATGTTAGAATTTGCGCAGGACCTCTGCTTAAACAAGAAAAAGTTAGACTGAGATTAAGAATTGACACCAGGCTGGTGAAAAGTGTTCGTCTTTATTAAATCTCGTTTTGGAACAGTATCAATCTGTTAGTGGGTTCTTGCAGCTCGTTGTTTCTTGCGTGGTAAAGGCTGAAAAAAGAATGCTTTTTAGTGCCACTTTTATTATTCTTGTTACAAAAAGGAATAGCTCAAGAAGACAATTTATAATTATTCACAAAATTAAACTTGTAAAATTTAATAGTTGTAATAATTTACACTTCGCGTTTTGCGGAAACATGTTCAAGGGGCCTTTTTTACCCTCTGGGAGATGACGTCAAACTGGGTTTAATCTGAAAATTTTTTATCACATAATGGAAGTTTTTTGAAAAGGCACAATGTTGTAAACACAACAGAATGAGGCTTTATATTTGCTTTATAATTTCGATTTTTTTTAATTAATGTTAAATAACGTTACTAATTGCGAACATAGTATAAACAGGATCATATTTATTTTTTAAAATGGGAGGTAAGCGTTAATAAAGCATTGTATTAATGTTAATTTGTTTATTAATGTTAAAGTATTGTATTAATGGTTTGATCACAAATTCGTATCATTACAAGATAGAAATTGAAAACTAGTTCTCGGTTGTCAGTACCCAAACTTAAAATATCCTAGAAAGTTCGAGATAAGGAAATGCGTTGGTGTTTTCCTGACTTTACACGTACATCTAGGGTCGATGAAGTAGGCATGTAAGTTTCAAAGGGTCGCAACCAAAACCATCAAAAAGCCGATTTGAAGCATTTTTGAATGATTTTGGTTTCAAGTGTGGACTGTGTCCGTATGTAACAAGCAAAGTGGATGTGTTTATTTTCCTTTAAACTTGATGAAAAAGATACGTTAACTAACGTTAACATGAGACGTCTATGCTTAGAGTGACTTCAATGACATGCGGTAAGTCGTACGCCCTTAGCTTTGATAACTTTCAAAGCGCGACGTCCTACTAAAATCTAGAAATTCAGAAAAAAAAATTGAAGAAATTAAGTAACTTATTTTTCTCCAAAAGACAACCATACCGGCTCTTAAAATAATTTTTTCGAACCTGACAACGCAAGATCGTTACTTTCTAAATCTTAGGGATCATACTTTTTTAACAAAGATGATAATCACACACTCCGGTGGTGGTGAACACGTATTCTCTGAACCATACTCAAGGATTACATTTTTTTAAACACTTAAAAATTTAAAAGTATTAGTAGTATTAAAGTTCGACGCCATACAAAAACAGCACTTGATTAAATAAATGTAATTTCTGGGATAATTTAATTTAATCATCGTTATACACTATTTATAACGATGTAGTTAAGGCGCAAAAATATCTTACTGTTTGATAGGAGCTTTTAATGTTTGGCATTGCCGTAGAAGACAACTGAAATGCTGAAGTAGACACTTTGTTAGGCTGCAGACTTACCAAGTATATCCAATAGTGCTTTTAGGAAACGAGGTGATTTTTAATTTTAATTGGAATAATGTAATAATGCCTCATTCCATATGGCCTTTGTAAAGCCTAAAACGAACGTTAAAAGCTTAAAACGAACACTAAACGAAAAACCAATTAGCTGTGGGCTATTCTGTTTATTCTTTACTTCGTTAATTCATTGTGTCAGCAAGTTTTGATTTTGTTCACCGTAAACTTTCCACCAAAATGTTCCCTTAATTTAGCCATAAGGGATTCCCGCAGCACTCAATCTCTATACTCTTGTAGAGTGTGGTTCCAAAATGCAGGGTTCTCCCGATAGCAGTCAATCAACTCCTCTATTTTGTTGAATGTAAATTGTGATTTTTTCTTTTCTTTTGAAGATATGTTACGATAAACTCCATCTGCTCATAAAACTTTCATTTCCTTAAGGGAACTTCGCTTCCAGCACTTCGTTTTACTTCATGAAGCATGAATGATTGGAGAAAATGGAAAGTTTTTGAGGTTGTCAGAGCTGTATAAACCCTTGAATTTACTAACCATATCTTGCTTATGGCTTCTTTTTTGTTTTTATCTTAGTAGTATAGATCACTTCTATTCCATAACACCGATTTGTTTTGTAAAAATCAAAATTCGTTTTTCCTCGTCAGATAGCTTCCTCTTTTCGTCTGACATTATACATTGCTTTTTGTCCATTTTCTCTCCTCACTTGATATTCAACTTCAAGAAAAGCAATATTTGTATTTTCATTGGTCAGTTACACTATGCCTTAAATGATGTGACACTACAGGTATACGATTTTAGGTATACAATTTTTATTTATCGTACCATTGTGATACGTGATTGGTATTCAAACGATATTGTGTTTGTGGCAACGGCGGCTAACAAAGTATCGAAAGCTTCACCAATGTTCAGTGAAGAAAATGATTACATAGCGTGGAAAAATGATATTGAGGTGTGGCAGATTTTTACTGACTTGGATACAAAAAAACGAGGACCTGGCTGATATTGGTATTGATAAAATAATTACTAAATTGGATGCATTGCTTTTTAAGGACAAAAATACCAGAGCCTATAAAATGCATTCACAGAATTTTACAATTACAAAAGTACTTTTAGTGAAAAGCATTGAGATTATTCAACTTGAAAAGTTATATAAAAACATAAAAAAGTATGATATGAAATTACCAGAAGCAGTTGGAGCCTACTTTCTACTGAATGCAATAAAAATGACTGAAAATAACGAAAAGGCCAGAACAACCTGCGATGAGCTGACTTACAGCAACATAAAAAAGATAATTATGAAGGTGTTTGGCGACAGTAGTGATAAAACCCAGTCAACTTTGCCAATTAAGAAGGAATGTCTTGTTGGATATTTAAGTTCATCATAAGGTTCAAAAGGAGGCACTGGTAGAGGTTATCAGAGAATTAGAGATAGAGGAAGAGGTAAAAAGATGGAATTATGTTCACAGAAAAGATGGTGAACATAATCCTTTAAAGTTGGTATGAATCAAAAGGATATTGCTTTATGGGTGAGGTGTTTTTAAAGGGAATTCTCGACTCTGGATGCACGAAACTGTCTCTGTTAAATTTGGATTGATGTATATGTATCAATCTTACCAGAGAAGTACAGGAAACTTGTGGTACATTCTAAATCTTCAAGATTCAAATTTGAAAATGTTAATACTAGTTGAATACTAGTATTAACATGTTGACAACCAGTTGTAATTGAAAAGAAGTTGTACAAACCTTCAGTGGATGTTGTAGATAATAAACTACCACTTTTGATTAGCAGAAAGTCAGTGAAGTCATTGAGCATAAAATTGAATGTTGAGAGGGACTTGATTGAGACTGAGAATATGAAATTCCACTGTACATCTCAAGCAGTAGACACTATCGGATAGCATTGACACCATGGGAACTTGATGTGAAATACAGCAATATCATTCTGCATGCAACCAATATCCGTGGTTTATCAAGAATGATAACATAAATAAGGCATTGAAACTACACCGACAATTTGCACATGCATCAAAAAAGACACTTATAAAGCTAGTAGTAAGAAGTAAGTAGTAAGAAAATAAAGATTTTTTTAAACGCATTGAGGAGTGTTGTTATGCCTGTGATACATGCAAAAAGTATAAACATCCTTATCATGGTCCTGCCAAGTGCGGATTCAATCAAGTGTTATACATGGATTTTAGAGAGTTTTCACATAGATATTTCATCTATAATTGATGCATTTACAAGATTTTCTATGGCTTGTTTAATGTACACAAAGAGAAGGGACGTTATCACTTAAAATATATTTTTAGTTTTGGGTAGCCTATTTTGGTCGACCCTTCCGAATACTTAGTGAGAATGAAGGCAAATTAGATAATGAGAAGATGCAAGAATTTGGAGAAATATAAGAACAACTGCTGCAGAGTCACCATTCAGTAATGGAATTGTGGAGCAACACAATAAAATTGTTTTCGAGTGTAAGGAAGTATAAGGAAAACCATTGATGATTGCAATTGTTTCCCAGATATAGCTCTGGCATATGCTATATCTGCAAAAAGGCTCTTCAAAATAATAACAATGGCTTAACAAAACTTCCATATTCCATCAGTGCTGCAGGACAAACTTCCTCCTTTAGATACAGAAACCTTAAGTGATGTTGTACGTAATAATTTGAATGCTCTACACTCTGCTAGAAAGAATTTTATTGCAGCTGAAGCTACTGGGCAAAGATGGCCAAAATTTTCTTGTTAGGCATGGAGGTGGTCACTATAAAGCTCATCCAAGCCAACTCATACATGTTAATGCAAACAAGGCGGTTTTAATACCACTGAAAAACCTACTAAGAAAAAAGAAATGGGACAGCCGATAGAGTCATGTGAGTCGGAAAAAGCTGCATGGTCAATATGGAAGATACCACCTAGTGAGTTGAATGTGTCACCAGAGAAAGATCTAGGAGATATCCCAGCCCTGTGAATCTAGGTCGGCACTCGACCTAAAAACCGACTTTCATTATACTAAGGTCCGCTTGCACATGCTGTCAAGCCCTATATTCTTTCCATGGTCGGCATGCCGAAAAAATTAATTTATTACGTCGGCAAAACCGACCTTGTTTCAAAAATAAGTATTAAAAGTGTAGCTTCAATGAACTGTTACTGTTTTCATATTTCGCTCAAAGCTTTACTTGCTAATAACAAGATTCTTTGAGAGCACTCCGTATACGTCTGTCCTCAAACCACACCTCAATAATGCTGAAATAACCATAGTATTTGTTTTTTTCATAACCTTTTCATCTTCCTACCAACCTTTTTATACATCTTTTTAAGTCACGTCCCTTTTTACCACGACCTTCGCCACTGCATAAAATCGGCATTTTTGACATAGCCACCCGACCAATAATCCATACTATTAATCCGGAGTTTTAAGCCTGTTAACCCTTTTGCGCTAGACTTTAATTTAATAACCAATCAGAAACCTTATTCGTTTCACATGTTTACGCAACCAGGCGTTTAATTTTAGGCCAGAGCGTCCACGAGATCACCAGAATATGCATGCATACAGAATATGCATCACCAGAATAACACATCAGGAGGCAGACAAATTAATGCTTGCCGACAAAGACGTCACCATGGTAATCAGATCCCTAAAGCCGCGCAAGCGTGCCAACAACTTGATGCTGAGCAACATAGACTTCATCACGCTAACCAGATCCCTGAAGTCGTTCAGGCGCGTCAACAACTTGATGCTGAGCAACATAGACTTCATTGTGCTAATGAGATCCCTGAAGTCGTTCAGGCCACCCTAATAATAACTCCCCATGTATGGCTGATGGTCCTAAACACTTTGGGGATGAGACTGTCATTAATGTTGATGGTTATCCGCTTTATGCCAGACCTGACAATGGGAGAACCGTCACAATCAGAGGTGTTGATTTGGATAACAGGTAGGTTGTGCCTTACAATCCCGACCTTCCCAAAACGTTTAATGCCCACATTAATCTTGAAGCATGTGTTTCTATAAAAGGTGTGAAATACCTTTATAAGTACATCTACAAAGGTTATGACACAGCACATGTTGAAATTAATGAGTGCATTGACCATGATGAAGTAAAAACGTTTTTAGATGCCACAGATGTATCTGCCCCTGAAGCTGCGTGGCGCCTAATTTGCTTTTCCCATGCAGTCACATAGTCACAGCATTGTATGCCTTCCCTTACATCTCCCTAACAATCAACATGTCTTTTTCAGAAATGGAGAGAAAGGTGCTGCGGCACTAAGGGCTGAAGTTCAAAACACTATGCTTACATCTTAGTTTCTTTTAAATCAAAACCACGAATATGCCAGACAGTTTTTGTATACGGATATCCCATACCATTTTGTTTTTATTAAAAAGGATAAAGTATGGCAGCCAAGATAAAGAGATGTTGAAAAAATTATCACCCACATGTATAGTATCTAATAAGGAGAGTGATTCTTCCTCCGCATACTGTTATTGCATGTTCCTGATGCCACTTCTTTTAACTATTTAAAAACTGTCGATGGAAATATTTGTCCAACTTTAGAAAAGCTATTGCACGTCATCTTCTAGATGATAATACCATGTGGAGCAATACAATGCAAGATGTTGTGGACATAGCGTCACCACACATAATACCCCTGTTTTCCTTTATTTTAATTCAAACAACCCCGCTGAGTTACGGCAGGCTTATCGTCTCCCAATGATGGAGAATTTTATGAGGAGGATCATATCAGCTACTTTAGTACAAGATGGTAAGACTGTACATTCTTTATTTAAATTGCCAGTCCCAGTTTTGGACAACAGTTAGGGTTAGTTAGTTAGTAAACAGGCTAATTTTCTTAGAATGCAACATGTTATCACCTTTGACGAGGCCAGCATGATACCTAAACATGCAATTGAAGCTATTGATAGAATGTTTCAAGACATTTGCAATAACGACTCTCCTTTTGGAGGAAAAGTTATTCTTTTAGGTGGTGATTTTAGGCAAACTCTTCCCATAGTAAAGCATGCTCGGCCAGCACAAGTAGTGAAAGTTTGTCTTAAAAGCTCTATTATAAGGCTGTCCAGATCTTTCATTTACGCACCAACATGAGAGCAGAGCTACAAGAGAAAGCTTTTGCAAATTGGTTACTTGAATTAGGCGATAAAGATAAAGGCAGTAAAGCAGGATGATAAGGCTGCATTCAAATGCCTGCTGAATGTGTACTTCAACACAATGACGATCACATTCAAGCTATTTTTGGTGATGTTGCAGCAGGTGATTATAGGAGTCGTGTTATTTTGACACCAACAAATGATAGCTCTAGAAATTGATGACCTCATTTTAGAAACACTTCCTGGGGACATGCTAACTTATTTTTCCCTCGATTCAGTTGTTTCAGACGACCCTGAAGAAATTGGTATGTATCCTATGGAGTTTTTAAATAGCATTACGCCTTCTGGTATGCCGCCACACAGGTGTCATACGAAATCTAAATCCTAAAAAATAGATTGTGCAATGGCACAAGATTAGTTGTTTGCCACATGAGAGACAATGTTCTTTATTGTGAAGTTCTTACTGGGATTGCTGCAGGTAATTGTGTACTAATTCCACGCATTGCACTTGCTCCCAATGACACTAACTTGCCATTTCAAATTAAACGTGTGCAACTTTCATTACGTCTTTCGTACACATTGACTATACACAAAGTCAAGGTCAAACATTTGAAAAAGTTAGAATATATCTTCGCAGACCTTGCTTTAGCCATGGTCAACTTTATGTTGCATTTTCAAGAGCTTGTGCTCTTAGACATGTGAAGGTCAAGGTACACAACAGCGTATGTACGAGATAGATGCTATACTAAAAATGTTGTTTACCCACAAGTTTTGTAATTTTCAAAACATAAATGTGATTTTTCAGCAACACCCTGTTACCCGCACATGGGTCATATTTTATGCCTTGCATATAAAATTTGATTCTGTTACACAATTTTTTGAGCTGATAGCTTTTCATTGAAAATTTGAATATCGCCTTCACTTTGAAATTGGAAACAAAAACTACTTTGCTTCAATAAAAAATGGTGTACTTTGTAGAGTGCTGACCTGTACACCATATTTATACTCATAATACAATTATTTTATTTTATTTTGAATTTGGTGTCAGGTTAGTTTAATTTTTCCTAAACATAGGCGTACCTTTTACAGGTATACATGACAGTGTCAGTTGTGTTCTGTTGAAGTGGGCAATGTTGATATGTGTTTTGTCCATGGACAGTGCTCAAAGCTCTTGCACAAAAAGTTCTTGCAACTTACTCTGATTAAACTTTGCGTTCTGTCTAAATATTTGCACCAGTGCCAGGAAATTTGTGGATACCAAAAAGGTTTCACACGGTGTTGCTACAGAGTGTCTATCTTATACACCATCTAACATGTTTCTTTTTACATCTAATGCCTGTGAAAGTTTTGAAATTCAATGTTGTTTGTTTGGCTAACGTCTGCTTTTCTTTTTCTCTCATAGGTGGGGTTCAAAATCCTATGGCTTACCTTCTCGTGGTGTACTTTGTTATGTGAATCTTAACTACCCTCAATGAACAAAGATCTACAAAGTATTTTTCCTCATTAGCATGTAGTAAAAGTTCACAAACTAAAAGCCAAGGTTATTACTCCCAGTTGGTGGTGGAACTTCCCAAAGCTGCCATTTTACAATTTCTATCATTCTTTCTAATCATCCATCACCTAGTGTGTAATATCTCTTTATTAGAAATGTAATTTCTGTTTTGTGCTTATATGTTTCATTCACAATCTGTCTGTCACATCAATAAAATTTTTGGTATTTTAGATTAGATTAAAATGTCAAAAAGTCTTCAAACAAAGTCTTCGTCCTTTGGCGCCGTAGATTAGTGGTTATAGCTTTCGTACTCTGTGCGGGAGACCAGGGTTCGATTCCTCTTGACGGCGATTCAACATGGGCGAGTGAATGTTACCATAGCCCCGGGTTAACCCAAGCCATGTGAGGGAAATTGGGGAGATGGCACACTGTGTGGGCCGTTGGATGTTGCCGGGAGTTGTCTAGTAGAGCGTGGGCCCTACTAATTGGGTCTGCGTAGCTCAAAATGAGCATTAAATACTCTAGGACTTTCCATCTAAGCCATGGCCCCTCCTGGAAATAATAGACAGGGTATATCCCTCGATATTTGTGAGGCTAGCCATGTAAAATATGCACATCTATCTATCTATCTATCTATCTGTATACCAACCTAATGTTGATACCTATGAGGAAGAGGAGGAGGAAGAGGAGGAGGAAACCGAGGAGCATCATGACACAAAAGAAAGTATGGAAGCTGCTGAACAACCTCAAGTAAACTTTCTTTAACCATGCAAAACGTTGTTTTATTTGGTCTTTTTTTGTCAGTATTTTCTCCCAGCTTTTTGTATTTTAATTATTAGGACTTTTCATTTCAAGCCTTTCAACGTTTTCGGAAGGCTAACCCTGGACCATGGTCCCTGCTGCATTTTTGGTGTGGCGGTGAAATGGTGGCAGTGACCGTGCTGACTTCGTTTGATGGAAAAAACAGAAGCTGAAGAAGAGGGTTGAAATCGGCCACCCACACCTACCAGGATGGGAAGTGCGTAACTGTAATGAAGTACCATTAATTGGTCCTTTATTTTTATAACACCATTTACACAAAAACACTTCCTTTCTTGGTTTGTGTGGTTTATATCACCCCCCGTTTCGTTCATATGCTCATTTGTTTTGTTCTTTTTATTAAAACTGCAGGTACGACTCCTTTGATCGTGTCTGGTAATGTAACACCGACTATCTGCTTAGTTAAATACGACCAACTTCTTTCGATGGGCTTAAATTGTGAGTGGCCAGGCGCATAACATTGTACAATTAGCGTATCCAAGTGACAATTTAGCCACAAAAAACCCAGCAACATTAAATTGATACCTCCTTTCACAGACCAATCTGGTCCACCGTCGTTCTTTTTTCTTCAAACTTGATAGCCAGTCGGGACGAGTTTACAATTTGAATGCAAAAAATTATGGTCGTCGTAGTTCAGCGCATCTCTGTTCATGTAAAACCTACATATTTTTACTACATCGACTTGTTGCTGGAATCCCCACCTCCACTTTATTTTTGTTGTCAACGGACAAACAAAGAGTGTTTTCTTTACAAAGTGTTGCCATCTGATTTACAAAACTTACTTGAGTGGAGGTGTAATGAAAATTGATGTGAGTTTTCTTTTCAGCAGTGTTGCGTTTCGGTGGAACACGTGCATCAATTAAGCCCTTAAAACGCTTACTCGCAGTTGTCTTTCGACGAGGGCAAAGCAAAAGTCTGTGGACGGTGTCTTTGCTTACATATATCCCCAATGTACTTTTATAATGTACTAATATCTTTTAATGTAACTCATTAGTGTACATTGTATCACTTCTGCATCTAAGGTGGACGCAAGCTGAACCTTATTCTATAAAGCTAATGATGCACGGAACAAGTTCTGGATTATTTTCGTGGACGCAGCGGTTTGTTGTTGTTTTCCTCAGCATTTTTAAAAGTAAAATGGAAAATAGAAATACATAATTTTAAAAACAAACTTACGATCAAACAAGAAAGTTCTTTTAGAAAACATACGAAAAAATAAACTCGTTAATTCTTGCCTTATAAATATCTTCAACATTAAGATTTTCATCTTATGGATAACTTTCAAACAACAAATCCAAAGCTTCAAATTCACTGTCATCCAAAGTGGCCATGGTGTTTTAGTTTTTAGAAAAACTATGAATGAATGATAAATATAAGATTTCTTTAAAAACGTACGTCGTAGATATAAAGGAAGTTGAAGCTTGTAAATGACGCCTTCTCTAGGACCGACACTTGCTCTAAAATAATTTTTAAGAATCGATTTTTATTGCGTTTTAATTGTTTTAATTAAGCTTCAAAGAAAAAAGTCGTTTCCGAATTCGTTTTTGAAGTTGTTTCTGAATCGTTTCAGAAGTTTGATTCTAAATCGTTTCGATACTTTGTTTCTAAATCGTTTCCCATTCGTTTCATTTTTTAATTCGTATAAAAAGTGAAACAATCGTGGAGACAGTCCCTTACTGAAAAGAAATTGTTTTGCTAACCACTTACATGTAACACTTAAAATTGTTGTGTTTTCATCGTGAATCTGCAACAAAACAAATCTGCAATCAAATCTGAAATTCTGAATTGCAGATTTGATTGCTACGGACTCAGTCTAACACTTTTAAACGTAAAAACAGATCTTCTTTTGCGTCATAAGTGCAGCAAAAGATTAAATATTTGGAAATAATGCTTAATTTGAAAAGTACATTATTTAAAATGAAGATAAACTTTTTTCATAAAGCTGCTCTCTCATTTGATCGAAGCCTGAAAATGGATAATTATTTTTTAAAGACTGCAGTTTTAATATAACTGCTTTGATGGCGCAACTTAATTTTGCTTTAATATGATCTTGTTTGTTTTCGACTTTTATTTTGAATGACTGAGTTCTTTATTATGAAGAAATTAAAGGTATGTAAAAGTTATGTTTTGCGGCATAATTCCTGTTTTCTCTGTAAACAGCTGAAAATGCTAATCCTATAAAAAAGAAGAGAGAATTTAGAATATTGTGCAAACACTTGAGTCTGTAACAATAATCATACTCAAATACTTTCAAAAATTTATACAAATCCGCAATCATTTTTGGAAACTGTAAAAGTGCTTTAGTGTAAACTTAGTATTAGCAGGCTGTCCGACCCTTATCGTTGACTTAAATCTTTTTTTTTAGAAGAATATTTAATCGATTTGTTTTTACTTGTGGTCAAGTCAAGCTTTACAAAAACTTACTATAATATTATAATCTTTTTAGGGTCGTCTTTCGGAGAATTAAACTGAGAAAAATTTGGCAATAAATATAATATTTATTTAAGTAATGATTTTCGTGATCCATCTTTAGCGTTAGTGGTAAATGTCAGTAATTTAATTAACATTAAGTATTGTTTGTCCCAGAAGTAGCGACAAAGTTTAATTAATGACTTCAATAACAAGTTTTTGTACATGGATTTAAATTCCTGGTCCTGAACTTTGATGGAACTTGCTCTACGTATGTTCCCCACGCGAAAACAGTAGCCCGTTTGGTGTACAGGGGTTAAGGAATTTTCTTTTAAAATCGCATAAGCAGCGCACACGCAAAATTATTGAGGCATGTGATTCTATGCAAGCCGACCTAAACTCTGCCTGTGAGTTGAAAGAAAAGCAAACAGGTCCACTTTGCCTGTTACACATAGGAAATTATTATTAGGTTTGTTATACACTACAAAATATTACAAAACAAGAACTGGTCTCAGAATAATGACAAATTATTTAAACCATTGCAATTTAATGCTAGTTTAGCCGAGAGATATTCATCATAAACCAGAAGAGAAAACTAAACTAATACCTGGAGTGAATGGTGCAATATCGTACAACGATAGATGACTGATCATAGGTGAGTGTTTTAAGAGCAAGGCTAATGGTTGACCAATGCCACCAGCTGCACCAAGCACAGCCACTTTTGCATGTTTCTGAAAAAAAAGTATTAGAGGGACCTAATTCTGGGTTCTCCTTCTCAAGTAAGAGACCATCTTAAAATATTATTGTACGTAATTGGTAATTCATATCAAAAACGTCGTTTTCATCATTTTACTTTCAATACAATCTTTTTTATACAATTAAATTATTTGTATAAAGTTTGTATAAAGTTTGTATAATTTGGATTAAAGTTTGTATATATTTTGTGTGAAGAATAATAAATTTTGTTAATTAATTGCACTATTATCAAATATCATTATTTAAAAATAATAAAGTTTGTTTGGTAATGCCATTATTATAAATCTTTATTCAAAAACAATACAAAGTTTGTTTTGTTACGTAGTTGATTTATATTAATTGTGCTATTATCGCACATTTTTTTATTTAAAAATAATAAAAAGTTTGTTTTGTTATACAAATTTCAGTTATATAAATTGCGTTATTATCAATAATAACAAAGTTCGTGCTGAGTTTAACAACGACTTGTTTTGTTCGAAATCATTAAAACATGATTTTATAAAGTTTAAACAATGCTGTATTTTGTTCTAAAAGCATAAAAAAAAGATCATATGAAGAGTAAACATCGCCATATTTTGTTCTAGAAGCAACAAAACGTGGTCGTTTAAAATTTAAACAACGCTGTATTTAGTTCCAAAACCATAAACTTTTAAATACTATACTTTGTTTAAATTTTTGTTTTATATAAAGAAAGTTAAGTTTGAGATGTTACGTGACTACAATTTTAGACTCCTCACATTTTTAGACTGAGTACCCTATGATGTATGTTATTGAATCAAAAGCACTCACTAGGTTTATCTAAAGATTTATCACGTCAAAAGATCATTCTGGATCATTCGAAGAACCTGTTTTATTCTTCTTATTACTGTTACTGAACACACCATGAAACACTTTAACACACAGAATCGAAACTACATACATGTGTTACTTCCGAATTTTACCATTTGTTTTAAGTGTAACACCTTTTGAATGTTTAGACCATGCAAAGCTGTTTTAATCAGGGATTATTTAGCATTCTATTGAACTTGTCTGTTTTTATACACGTGCTTCAAAATTGTCAGATTTCAAGATGACTTCAGCATCAAAAGAAAACTCTGTAAGGGGTCATCTACAAAATTCGTAGCAATTCGTATCAAAAAAATTCGTATATGCTATACGAATTTTCTTTTGCCATACAGTAATTAAATTCGTATGAAATTTTTCTAAAATCGTATAAAATTCGTATGAGTTTTTAATTAAATTCGTATGAGTTTTAAATTAAATTCGTATGAGTTTTAAATTAAATTCGTATGAGTTTAAAAAGTTCGTATGAAAAAAGTATTAAAAGTTGAAAAACGAAATATAATTCGTATGAAAATTCGTATAAAAGAGAATATAATTCGAATGACAATTCGTATGAAAGAGAATATAATTCGTATGACAATTCGTATGAAAATCGTATAAAAGAGAATATAATTCGTATGACAATTCGTATGAAAATCGTATAAAATTTGTATTAGATTTTTTAAAAATCGTATAACTATTTAACACTATACGAATTGTATACGATTTTTATACGAATTAAAAGCAATTAAATTCGTATATATTCGTATAAAATATCATACGAAATTTGTAGACGACCCCTAAACGTAAAAACTTTAATGATGGGAAAGTCTCTGAAACAATGGAATATAAAGTGGATCAGGAATATTTAATTTTATTCACACAATCCGCAGGAATATGAACACATTGATGAATCTTTTACGCAGAGCTTATTCATGTGCGAGGTTACATGAAAAACTAACCAAGGCTTAAAAAAGTTCTTATTTATAAAGCAGGTAGACATTGATTTTTAAAAGAATGTCTTAAGATCTGGTTCCCATAATGTTGTATTTATTATAGTGTAGTCATGTTTAGATTAAGATAAACCTATTTCATATCCCTGTACAAGTTGTTGACTCAAACCTTAGGTGGCTGGTCTTTGAAACAACTTCCGGAACGAAAAGTTGCTTGATGGCACGCCGTTTATTCATTTTTGCGCAAAAGGCGCCTCTTTTGCTTTCCGTACAAATGTTTGGCTGGTTTTTTCTGCCATTTTGAGTGTTATCGCACATGTGTTGGTTGTTACACATTGTTTACTGGTTACTTGTTGTGGATTTTCATGTATGTATTGAGTCCTTATCTTAGTGTTGTTAAAAAATTGTTTTTGTTCAAAAAACATTGAACTCTGTAGATTGTTTGTTTTTGTTTCAATTGTTATGAATTATTATTATCTGAGTTCCATGTATTATCTTCCGGTTGAAAGAAAGAGCAAACTTTACGATGAAATTTTCGCACACCCTCTTGGGTTGTACCACTCATTTTAACTTAATAAAATGGTTAACTTTACATGGCTTATTGACTAGCAAAAGCTTTATCAATCATGGATTTACGGTGACCAACACTGACAATATTGTGATTATTAGCACTTTTTAGTTTCATCATTCTGTGAAAAATAGTGTTACAAAATTGTAACTCTCATTATTTGCTTTGTTAGTTTCACATAATCTAAATTTCTCACATTTTTTGAAAAGAAATAACTTGCGCACATCAAATATTTGTACAGCCAAATTGGCAAAAAATTGTTCTGCAGATCATTCATTTCATAACCTCGTCCCCCAGGCTCTTCTATGTCTATAATATTCAGTTTTGATGTATACTCACAAGATGTTGGCGCCTCACTGTAATATATCGAAGAGAAACAAGAAGCGCTAGGGAGAAAATATTGGCTGGTTTTAATTTTAATACACCTTTACGATAATTCGATCAGAACAACTAAACTGGATCGGCTAAAGCATTGGGAGGTAAACAAACTTTAACATGACCATTTTAGTTCATTTTAGTAGGCGGAAAGACAGTACCTACATTCTTTCGAACAAGTTTATTGAAGACATCTTAAAAATATATCTTATTTATCTATCTTAAAAATATAATGTCAAAACATTATGATGTCAGTGGCTGCTCTAATGGCGATTACAGGCTGATAAAGTTTCTTTACCTCTACCATATGGTTTGTCTATTGTCTATATCTGGCTGAGTAACTTTTATGCACTGAGATCCAGATAATTCATAATTTAATTTTTTTATCAAAACTAGCTAAATAAGTGGCCATCCTTTTCACTGTTTTGTCTGGCTTTATTCTTATTTTAGGCTTTATTCGTTCCCTGAGAAAAAGAAAAGTCCAAGTGACAGAGAAATATGGAAAAACTTAATTAACCACATAAAAACTAAAAACTGTGGAGTCCGGGTGTGAAGTCAAGAGTATGTTGAGAACACTTCGAAGCAGACTTTTCATACCCTATCTGCAACCTTGGTTATCCTGGGGCTGATGAAAAAGTGGGTACACTGTTCCCTGGATATTTCAGTAAGAGAAGAAAACTTGATTATAAGCCTAGTAAAATTTAGATAATACTGTTTTGCACACTTCATCAATTGGGGAATTGCTAATTTGCCATGTGAAGTTTCAGAGCCTTTACCACCTAAACCTAATTTTATGGTAGAACAAAAGATAATGGAAGACACTTTGTATCACAGTTATCTCTTGTCGAGAAAAACAATCAGCAGCTTTTAAAAGAAATCGACATAATTAAATCAGAAAATAAAGGAATATACGTAACACAGTTAAAAATCTACAAAATAAACAAAGCAAGTGCATGAATTGTTACTAAAAAATGACTAAGAGGCTCTATTTTATACAGGTTGTCCAACCGTAAACTCTTTCTATGCGCTGCATGATTTAGCTCTACCATTCTTTAAAAGAAAATGGAAAAGAAAATTACTTACATCAAGGCTTTTAAGGACATTCGTAAAGTCACCAAAAAAATTAGGAGGAAAAACCAAAGTATCAAGCAAAAATGAGCTTTTCTTGACACTAATGAAGATAAAACTTGGCTTGATGGAGGCAGATCTACACTCTTTTTTTTACAAGGATAGTGTTTTTTCGTTTCAGCCTCAGTATTCTTAACTTTTTGATAAATCTCAGCCTCAAATATTCTTAAAAATATTCTTAACATGGCTACAGTCAGAAAGCATGTAATTACCCTTAATATGCCTAAAGATGATACTCTTGAGGTCATTCTGCTAATTGACGAAAAAACAATATGGACAGAACAGAATTACTACTATTGTAATGGTTAAAAAATGTGTGAAAGTAATTAAACAAAGTGTAAAAGACAGGTGAGCTGACAAGAAAATAAACATACAGTATAAGAAATTAAACTTCTAATCAAAATTTATGCATCACACAAATTTTTATATCTGACACAAAAGGTTGAGCTTGGGTATATTCTTAGGATATTCTTAACTTTTAACCCATTTCTCAGCGTCGATATTCTTTGTTATAAAAAAAAAGTGTGTAGCACATCGCTTTAAAGTATTAATGGCAGTGGTTTCCAGTACCTTTATTACATGAGTTAAGCAGTTTTGAGCCAATAGTTTTGTCTGATATGGTTTTTATACCCAACCAAGGTAGGTTAAATTTGACCAGACCAAAGAGATTTGACCACATCAAGGAAATACACCAAATTATTGACTTCTCTGAAATCTTTGTGGAAACCCCAAGAACCCTGATTTGCAAAAACTTATGTGTAAACATCACAATACTGTGAAGGTACTGATTGCCTATACTCCTAACACGTTTGTGTCGTTTGTTTCGCTGACCTACAGTTCCGCCTGCATGTAAATTGACATGTACGCAAGTTTTACAACCTCATGTAACAATCTCATGTCTACATAAAGAACGTTCGCATATCTTTTGTTTACACATAAACTTAATTCCTTTCTATTGTTATCATCGTGTGCGAGTCATAACAATAAGATTTGATATTATTTTAGAAAAAAGAACGAACTATTTAAAAAAACTAACGCAGCTACTTTTTAAAACTTTTAGTAATATTTCTTTATCATTGAAGCATATTTTTTAACATGCAAAACTTTTAAAAGTTCTTCTATAAGAAGCAACGTTTAACAGCGCAAACGGAAAAACCCTACTTTTAGGACTTTTCCCTTCGCGATAAGATTTCAAAAACAAATTAAATTTCAATACCGAAGAAAGAAAATCAAAAAATCTAACTTTTGACGTTTTTACAGATCTAAACACTCATTGTGAGAACATTTTGTTATTGCGATGCCTTCTAAATAAGCATTTCTATCGCCGCTCTTCGTTCTTAAACTTTTAAAATGCGATCTTAAAAAGCTTTTCCATTGCAGCTTTTCGTTCTTAAACTTTAAAAACGCGATCTAAAAAGGCATTTCTATTGCTGCTTCTCGTTCCTAAAATTTTGAAACGTGATCTAAAAAAGTATTTCTATCGCCACTTTTCGTTTTTAAATTTTTAAATCGTGATCTAAAAAAGCGTTTCTATCGACGCTTTTCAGTCTTAAACTTTGAAAATGCGATCTAAAAAAGCTTTTCTATCGCTGCTTTTTGTTCTTAAAATTTTAAAATGTGATCTCAAAAAGCTTTTCTATCGCCGTTCTTCGTTCTTAAACTTTTAAAATGCGATCTAAAAAAGCTTTTCTATCACCGCTTTTTGTTCTTAAACTTTTAAAATTCGATCTAATCATTAAAACATTGTTGTTTAACCTATCGAGCGTGAAACGTGCGCAGACTCCCTCGATACGCGATGTACCGTGTTTATGATAAAGAAACAATTAAAATAAATTGTCGCGATCTATTGAGAATCTAGTATCGTCACAAAATCGTCATTAAAATGCGATCTAAAAAAAACTTTTCTATCGCCGTTCTTCGTTCTTAAATTTTTAAAATGCGATCTATTGAAGATTTTCTATCGCAGATCTTAGTTCTTAAATTTTTAAAACGTGATCTAAAAAAGAAAGATTAACGCGAGGTGTATAGCCTAGATTGTTATGCATAAGTTAAAAAAATATAACACAAAGGAAGTATTATTATATTTAAACATAGTTCTATTATGAAAAAGTGTTTAATGGCCTGGATAACTTCGAGAATGATATCGAGACTGATGCATCGTGAAGCCCTCTCGATACAATTTGAAAGTAAAAAAAACATCTATCGCGGATCCAGAATACTGTCGCGATACGCAAAGCACGATGTTAATCAACCTTTTTCCAGTACTGTAGGTCGAGTATCTGAACATTAAAACAATGTTTTTATTTCGTTTGTTTCCATTTCCCAGAGGCCAATTGTAATTTTTGTCGACACGTTAACTTTTATAAGAGAATTGTTTGCGCGATTTTTTAAGAGTTACATATATTTTATGTGCGAAATATAACATTTAGCTTTGTTTGAAAAGAAATAAAATTGCACAGACGCTTTCGTAAAACACGAGCATCAGAGAAAACATAACATTTATAAATAAATGGTTTAACATTACCATTCGTGAGTATAAACAACAGATACTTAAATCGTTTTGTTAAATTTTATTTTCTCTCGTTGATCTCTTGACGACTACAGCAATTAAATACAACAATGGGACACACGCAGTTAACATGAGCTAATTAAATTTCGCTAACAAGACATGAATTCTATTGTTTTCAACATGCAAAAATAGCTCATGTATTTAACAATAGGTTAACAATAACAACAAAAGTTCTGACGCTACCAAAAGCTCATGCGAATGTGATAACTATCGCATACATGTTAAGTTACATTCCGGCGGTATTGTATATACATAGTGAGATTATTTTTCGCTAAAATAGTTATACTTAAAGTGAAAAACAAGATTGATTATTATTGTCTTAACACCCTCCTTCGTCAACATTATTTGTTATGGTAAAAATATGTTAGCTAAAACGCGTATTAAAAATTCAGAACGAAGAACAGCGACAGAAAAGCTTTGTTAGATCGCATTTTAAATGTTTAAGAACGCAGAGCGGCGATAGAAATGCTTTTTTTCTAGATCGCGTTTTAGGTTTAAGAACGAAGAACGGCGATAGAAATGCTTTTTTAGATCGCATTTTTAAAGTATAAGAACAAAGAACGGCGATAGAAAAGCTTTTTTTATTGATCGCATTTGAAAAATTAAAGAACGACGAAAGGCTATAGAAATGCTTTTTTAGATTGTGTTTTGAAAGTTTAAGAACGAAAAACAGCGATAGAAAATCTTCGTTAGATCTCGTTTTAAAAGTTTAAGAACGAAAAGCGGCTACAGCAATGCTTTTTTAGATCGCATCACAAAAACAAAATATTCTCACAATGATTGTTTTGATCTATCAACAAAGTCAAAAGTTAGATTTTTTAGATTTTTTCTTTCTTTGGTATTGAAATTTAATTTGTTTTCAAAATCTTATCCTGAAGGGAAAAGTCCAGAACGTTTCCGTTGTTAAACGTTGCTTTTTATAAGAAGAACTTTTAGAACTTTTGCATGTTAAAAAATATGTTTCAATGATAAAGAAATATTACTAAAAGTTTTAAAAAGTAGCAGAATTAGTTTATTTTAAATATTTATCTAAACAAAACTTTTTTTAGCGCGATGAAAAAAACAAATATTTCTGAGAATAATTAAAACTTTTTAGCGCGATAAGAAAAAACACTTGCAAAAAAAAATTTTGAGCACAGTAAAAAGAGTGTTAATATTATTCCTGAATATTATAGTTGATATTTTGTGATTGTTAACACATTTAAACAATAACATGCATGTCTTAAATTTGAAAAAAAGTTTTTCGTATATATTATAGTTAACACACGCAATTATAGATAACAATAGAACATCAAAATACATGTGATAACAATAGACATATGAAGTTTTTTATGTAAACATGACTTTGTTACGCGACATCATGAAATGCGTGTACATGTAACATTACATTCACGCGGTACTGTACTTGTACAGGTTGGTTTAGTCAGGCCACTTGAAACAGCTGCTTTCACCATGAACAAAATAGCTACCACATGGTTACAGCTGCCAAGTAGACCAGCTGTACAAGAGCAATACACACTGACCACTTTTCAACTTGGGTTGAGTTTTTCCACAGCTGCCCAACATTGTATGTGCTGGAAGATGTGCATTGTGAACTTTACATTTGAGAATAGGACTTTCCGTGATCCCGTGCCAATATATTTCTTTTACAAAACCACATGCGAAATATCTATATCCTTTTCCTTCCTTGTAATCACAGTTGATGGAGTAATTCCCCTGGTGTGTTAATATTAGTTAAAAAACTAGCGATGTCGTTATAATTGACTGGGGGGGTCACTTTTTTAAACCATGCTCTCCAATCCACTTTGCCTGTGGAATTGTGCAAGGATCAGGCAAAACTGTTTTGCTATTTATAAGTTTCTTTTTATATTCGTTTTGCAAAAGTAAATGTTGCTTTTCAACTTTGTCATTAATCAGTATTTGACTTTCCCAGCAGGCAAATGTTCTAAATAGAACGTGCCAGGTTTAAAAGTGTGTACCTTTTTTGCAAATTTTCGACAATAAAAGATGCATTTTTAAAGATTATATTATCTCAAAACTAAAGTATCAAAGTCACATTTAGGAAACTTGTTATGTAGTGATAAAAACACTCTAAGATTATCCACAGACATCAATTTAAAATCTTGCAACGTCATAGGTTTCGTCGACACATTTACACATGTGTAGGCCATGTACTTTCTTTCAAGCCCACAGCAACAACACCAACAATCCTGGGGGAATTATCAAAGTCTGTCTTGCTGTGCGTTTCGATAGATCCAAAATATAAAGTATAAACATTTACGATATGCTGGCGAAGAAGCCAGAAGAACCAGAAGTTTGAGAAACTTTTTAAAAGGTAGGAAAACATTGTTTTTAATCATACTTCCGTAAAAAATATTAGAGCTTGGCCATATTTACGGTTTGTTTACCTCCTTTAGCTATGTTGCATAGCAACAGAAGATGTGCATGCATCTTTTTGGGGGGAAGGTTACATTATGCCATATCTTGATTGCATGCTACACATTGCATGTAGCGAACAAAAATAAATAAAAAACTGCAGTTTATCATTCAGCTAGGACATAGCTATAGTCAATGATCTCACCTGTCCATTTGTTGAAAATTTGCGTAAACCGGCTAAGGCAATTCGAGATGATCGAGTAGCAAAATGAGCGAGCATCTTAAGCAATAGTTTGAAGTTGAAAAGTGAGCTGCTTCCAAAATACCTGCTGCTCAGCTACGCCTGACCTTCAACGTCCTGCTCTGCAAGAAGGTCGTTTGAAAATGCCAGATTTTCCAATCCGAAATGTACGGAGGCCGAGGAGTCATTTTTATAACCAATCACAAACCTAGCATCCTTGACTTTATTGGCTTGTATTGGATCGCTAAGTACAATGTTTTCGATCTTTATATCAAAGATGTTAAATGCAGCTAGGTTTATATAAAAAGCCGTTGTTTCAATATCATTTCCATAAAATTTAAACATCCCGTTTATTTATGAAATTTAGACTCTAACTAGGGTTTTTACAAGGACAGCACCCACCATTGTACGTGATAAACATCATGTAATGCTGCCAACACAGCATTTTCCCGCATATAATTAACCTCCGTCCACACTTGCATCTATCATATTTATCGAGATCAATTCCACATTCATCACAATACTCAGTCATTTATTTTTAAAGGCTTCGGGTAACCATGGCTCTGAAACGATTTGGAACATACTCGAACATCAAGGGATTGCGTTCAACGGCTCTGATACACACTTCTAAGGTCTTGAAATGGTTGGGGACATACTTGAGCAACCATGGATCCTTCGTAGTAGCCTTGATGCACATGTCTTTTGTTTTGCAGTGATCTGGAATAGAACAGAGATATCAGGGGTAGCGCTCAGTGTCTCTGATATTGAGCTCTTGATAAATATCCATATTTATTTTGGAATAATTCAGAGAGGACATGATAATTTTTACTCATATTCTGTATAATAGCATATATACTACATATGCTATTGCGCATGCGTTGATGTTATATGATTTAATATTATTATGTGTTGGTATTTAATATTATTTTTGTTGATATCAGCATATGATTTTGTTTTTTACTTGTTTTTGGATGGGGTGGTGATGGCAGTGGTGGAAGCGGGGTTTTGGGGGGTAAAGGTGTAGGAGGAGGTCGGTGTACTTAAATTCACTCCTTACTACTACTAGCCGTACTTAACTTTATTTCGTTCTATTAAACATTTTCAAGCACATGAAGTCGTTTCTTACGATAGGACCCAGCCGTACCTTAGTATTGTCCAGATGCTTCTTAGTTTGGCTAGGCGTACCGAACATAATCTCCATTTTATTGAACGTTTTCAGGCACATAAAGTTGTTTTCTATATGAGAGGACCAAGTCGTACCTTAATGTTGTCCAGCCGGACGTAATTTTAGTTATCCGTACCTAATTGAATTTAGTTTTTATTGAATGTTTTTAGCACATAAAGTTGTTTCTTCTATGATAGGACCCAGGCGTGCCTTAATATTGTCCTGCCGAACCTTATTTTAGCAAGCCGCAGCTAACATAATTTCGTTTATCTTGAACATTGTTCCAGCATTTAAAGAAGTTTTTTACACGATAAGACCCAGTCGCATGTTAATATTGTCCAGCTGTACCTTACTTTAACTAGTCGTACTTAACTTAACTTGGTTCTATTGAACATTTCCAAGCACATAAAATCGTTTCTTTTATGATAGGGCCAAGCCGTACCTTAATATTGTCCAGAAGTACCTTATTTTGGCTAGTCGTGCCTAACATAATCTCCCTTTTATTGAACGTTTTCAAGCACATAAAGTTGTTTCCTCTATGATAGGACCCAGGCGTACCTTAATATTATCCAGCCGTGCCTTATTTTATTTATCGGTACCTAACTTAATTTAATTTTTACCTGTCCATTTGTTGAAAATTTGCGTAAACCGGCTAAGGCAATTCAAGATGATCGAGTAGCAAAATGAGCGAGCATCTTAAGCAATAGTTTGAAGTTGAAAAGTGAGCTGCTTCCAAAATACGTGCTGCTCAGCTACGCCTGACCTTCAACGTCCTGCTCTGCAAGAAGGTCGTTTGAAAATGCCAGATTTTCCAACCCGAAATGTACGGAGGCCGAGGAGTACCGTCGATTAAACGCCGCCCTCTTTAATAATAAATGACAGGACCCAACCGCGCCTTAGTATTGTCCAGCCGTACCTTATTTTAGCTTCCCGTACCTAACTTAATTTCGTTTATATTGAACATTGTTTCATCATTTAAAGAAGGCTTTTATATTATAGGACCCGGCCGCATCTTAAAATTGTCCAGCCGTACCTTTTTCAGTTATCCGTACGTAACTTAATTTAGTTTTTATTGGACGGTGTTAGCACATAAAGTTGATTCTTATATGATAAGACCCAGCCGTACCTTAATATTTTCCAGCCGTACCTTATTTCAGCTGTCTGTACCTAAATTAATTTCATTTTTATTTAACATATTTAGCACTTGAATTTTCTTTTCTATATGATCAGACCCAGCCGTACCTTAATAATGTCCAGCCGTATCTGATTTCAGCTAGCCGTACCTAATTTATTTTCGTTCTATTAAACATTTTCAAGCACATAAAGTCGTTTCTTTTATGATAGGACTTAGCCGTACCTTAATATTGTCCAGCCGTACCTTATTTTTGCTAGCCGTACCTAACTTAATTTCGTTTTTTTTTTTTTGAACATTTCTAGCAATCAGGATGTATTTATATGTATTACCGTACAAACGATCATGGGGCATGTATAGTAAATCAAACTGGTGCATGTCATTCGGTGTTGTGATGGTAAAGTGGGGGTAGTCTATACGTTTTGGACCCCTGATGTGTCTCAACCACAAGAGTTGCCTGGATAGCCAATGAGTAACCTTCTTCTTCGAGAGACCACTCTCCTTCGCGAGTAATTTAATAGATTTACGTCCGACCCAGAGATGTTCTGGCATATAGTAAATTTGCCTTAGCTTTTCAGTCTCTTCTTCGGTAATATGTGGTGATTTTTCTGACATGTCTTTATTATATGTCAGAAAAACGTTTCTATAGGTATTTATAAGCCACAAAGCCCAGTAGAGACAACGACCCAAGGACGAACGTTAACTGACCATCCTGTTGCTGCTTCGAGGGTAAATAGAGTTAAAAGACTAACTGCGGGGGGCTTTTTTGTCTGAGGCGATGTAGAACCGAAACATATCGTCATCGAGTCCACTCAGACTTTTGCCGCCTTATTTGCATCTTCCTTTGCTTGGCGAACCAGTCGAGCTTATCTTGCCTTTTCCTGATCCACTCCGCCTGAGCTGCATTGAACTTTTTCATAGCCTCCGCGTGACGTCTTCGTTCCGCCTCGCCGTGTCCCGAGAGCTTGCTAAATAGAAAATTGGTCCCACTGAACGCCAATGCGTTGATTGCCGCGCCTGCCACGGTCACGGCTATAGTTGCCATGTCTCTTTATTTCTTCAGTATTCCACAGAATGGAACTTACCGTACAAGATGTTCAACTGGGCATCCTGTAAGAGGTAGACGTAAGCCATGAAATCCCCGGTTCCGTCTGCCTTCTTTGTGATATGTAGGGTAAACCCATCGGACAGACGTTGTAGAGGCCTTCCACTACCATGTAGGGTATGATCAGGAGACGCCCGAAAGTCTACAAACAGGGCATACCGTTTGTTAAAGAATTGCCCAATCGGACGTTCGAGTCGTGGCTACCATCGTGGGGAGCATTGCATGAGAGTACAACTCATTAGGCTCTCCATCGACAGTGACTCTGATCTTCTCAATTTTTGGATTGTAAAAGACCTCGTTAACGCCAGCGTAAGCCTTCACTTTCCCAGGATCTATGAAGAGTAGCATGATACCCTTAAATGACTTCGAGGGGTGTCAATCTGTAAATTGTATGAGGTATCTTCTTTTTTCATAGGGATAACCTTGCAGAGCCAATCTTGCATACTGGAACACATAGCGCCCGCGAGACATTCGTGAGTGAGCTTGTCAAATTCAAGCCTAATGTTGTTAATCTTATAGGTGGCATCGGCTGCCTTGGCTGCCGTGGACCCCGAGGCTGCTGTCCCGGCATCCTTGATGTCGTCACCAAAAGCCGCGAAATTGATAACGAATTGTAGCCTGTCGTATAATCCCGCTGCATAAAAGGGTAGGTCCCTCGTCAGGTCAAACATTTTTCCCAAGGGTATACAGAACGTATTACCATACACGGCAACAATCGCCTTTTCTTCATTGGTACCTACATGATCACTAGCTTTGACCTGCAGGGCCCCAATGGTCCCGTCATTGGGGTTAATGCCCTATAAAACAAGGTTGTTGTCCCTATCAAATGTTGACAGCCAGAGGTCCCTATATACTGCCAGGGTATTGTAGTCGCCTATATTCTGTACCTCGTTACCATTCAAAGTGATGCGTAGGTTTCGTATCAGGCCTTTGCCAATGTTACTGACAATACTACGTTTTGTATCGGTCACCGTCAGCGTCAGGTCAAATAAGAGTTTGATGGACCCTGGAAAGATGACATCATTCCCGGACATATTAGGTGTATCCACATGCAGGTCCTCGTTGTGTTCGATGGTTGAAGGTATGTGGCTTATCTGAACCCTTTGTTTTCGGCCCTTGATATCAAAGAGTTGCTTCATCTCTGTATATGGGTCTAGCGTCGTTCCAAATGCACTCATATTTATTATATAGGGAAATTTTAAATAAAAGAATGCCGAATAATTCAGTATTTGTACCTGACATTGATATTGATGATGACGAAGAGGATGGGAGCCATCCGGATAAACCCGATGATACTACGTCAAAACTTCCTGGAACGCCAAAACTCCCAGGAACGTCCGGGCCTTCAACAGAACAACACCAGGGGGATACGCTGATGGGGCAGAGGCAAAAACTACTAAAATCAAAGATCGATGGACTTTACGATCGAATGTCGGAGAAATTGGGGTTACAGATTAATGCGAGGTATTACGATGCCTTCAGAGAAGACAAGGGGAATCATCTAATTGTTAAGGAGATAGTGTAAAGTAAGAAAACCTTCAAGGAAATAGTGGTTACAAATCAAGATGGTAACCTAAAAACCGTTGGTCAGATACAAACCTGTGTACAGATACAAACCTTGTGTGTAGGTGGTATGGTATGTATAGGTGTGGCATGCTGCACAATAGGCTTGTTATTCAGGTCAAGCCGCATACCGATCATTACATTGGATGGTGCGATCAAAATATAATTATTAGTGTACCCGACAATTTTGCCTATGCGCAAGTTCATATCGGATGGCAGCATATACACACCATGCATGACGTCGAAGTTCACTGGGGTCCGGGCATACTGCAGAACATTTTGGAATTCAGTGATGTCATGGCTTACATTTTCTTGCGTTTGGACCATAGCCTCAAATTTTTGTACTAAAATTTGCTTTGCTGTATAGTTGTCTGCACCGGTCCCTAGAAGGGATGCTTTGGCCCCAGAAATAGGACCACAAAAACCCGGATACTCTCACTCAGCCTGGTCAGACCCTCTGACGTCAGACCTTGGCTTGTGGGCATAGTAACGTGGCCCAATCACCGTCAACCTGCGGGCACCATCTGCCATCTGTCAATGACGACATGACAGCCTTGAATTTGTAGAGGCTATTAGGATCTGCACCGTACTCGCGGAATACCTGGGAGTATCCGGGGCTCGAGTATGGGTTTTTGTACTGTGAGAAGCCATCGTCATATGGCACGGGTTCCTTCATCCTTGCTAGAATACGACGCATGTGGTAATAGACATGGAATTTAAAGATCGAGTTGATAAGGTGTACCGAACCCGTCATGTGCTTGGCACATATCCCTATTGCCGTTGTCGCGCAATGGGTAGAGAAATTAACCTGGATATTGCAATAGTGCAACGCCTGCCCTATCCAACCCAGTTGAACGGGGTCATCGAGGTGGGTTGTTGGAACTTTGATGGCATACTTGGCAAACTCGGGGAATATCACGGAAATATGGGAGTCTGCACTCACGTACAGGTCCTGATGTTCCAAGTTGCTTTCACCAAGTGGCCACTCCCCCTTTTACTTTTGTACTTTGCCTTGTGGTTGTACGAGTATATATTCATCTTTGTTTTAAAACAAAGATGAAACAACTGTACATCACGGATATCGATAAACCTACCATAATCGAAGACTACCTGGAAGAGGACACTCGTATTGCCCTGAAATCGATATCTATTAGGCCTGGTTGGTTGAATTTGTACTCAGTCACCCCATTCGGGAACCAGGTTTTAGGCCTCTTTACCCTAAGGGCTACCATAACGTCATGTGTATGATACCCCACCACATATCGTTTGTCGTTGCCCCCATTGGCAGGCATGGGATCTGATACCGTCAGGTAGTCTACATTGATATTGTTAATGTCTGCAAACGTAGAGACAAAATTATAGAATAATTTAGATTTAACAAGTTCATTTTCAAATTGTACCATCTTCTTTATTGTATATTTCAAACGACTCCAGAGAATTACATGTCATTGTGCACGCACAGCCGCCTCCATTATATATGATATATGCATGGTAGCAGTACCAGCATAACATTTTACCGCTTACAATGAACCTACGCCCGCAGGTACATTTATCATATGCATCGAGTACACTTTCACAGTCGTTACATTGTTCCATTCTATTTACCACAGTTACAGGGGCGATAATCCTCCACCATTACCATATTTTTTCCGACGTTTTGCCAAGGCATCAGCATGTCTAGCATCAATGCACCCGATGCAACATTTTGTCAGCTGTATATAGATAAATATTGTCTACATTGTTGGCATTTTAAGCATTCTATTCTTCTTTTACATCTCTGGGGTAGAGAGAGACCCTCGAACAAACGGGCAGGATGTTGAGTATAGTAATTTCCCCTACTCAACATGTTGGTCACGTGTTACTGCGCATGCGTTGATTATTAGCGGAATTTTGTGCAATGAGGCGTGACGAAAAGTTGTGACGTCACAAGCAAAATTCTGTATAATAATTTATATGAGAGTTTGACCGTGTTTTTAAAAAATCCTGGTTATATTCCATCTCTACACTAGCTCATCTTAATACTTTCCAGCCGTACCTTATTTTAGCTAGCCGTACCTACCTTAATTTAGTTCTTCTTGAACAGTTTTAGCACATAAAGCTGTTTCATCTATGAGAGACCCAGCCGTACCTTAATGTTGTTCAGTCGTACCTGATTTTGGCTAGCCGTAGCTAACTAATTTTCCTTTTTATTAAACATTTATTTATTTATTTATTTTTTATTTAGCATTTGGAGTTGTTTCTTATATGATAAGACCGAGCCGTATCTTAATATTGTCCGGCCGTATGTTATTTTAGTTAGCCGTACCTACCTTGTCCGGTCGTACCTTATTTTAGTAAGCCGCAGCTGACATAACTTTGTTTTTATTGAACATTATTTTAGCATTTGAAGATGTTTCTGATACGATAGGACCCATGTGCACTTTAATATTGCCAGGCGTACCTTATTCTCAGTTTTTATTGAACGTTTTTAGCACATAAAGTTGTTTCCTCTATGATAGGACCCAGCCATACCTTATTATTGTTCGGAAGGACCTTATTTGAGTTAGCCGCAGCTAACATAATTTCGTTTATATTAATTTTCGTCCTTATTAATGTACCTGTAAAGTTTTATATATATATATATTCATGCCCTGTTGGTCTAATGGCTATGACACTCTTGCAAATGAGTGATCCAGGTTCGAATACTGGACAGGGCTAGAAAAAAGATAGTTATCTTGGTTGCTATGTGGCTAAGAAAGGAGATATAATCGCACTGCTCCATCTCTAGCACACAGTTATCACTCTTATTCATAGAATAATAAAAAAAAATGCCATGTATATCAAACAAAAATGTTTATATGTATTTAACCAGGTTTCTTAATTATATTTGTTCTTAGCATTATCTGAACAATTATTATTATTTTAAGCTAAGAAACACGACTCGTTATAATAAAGAAGTTTTTGAATTAGTGTCACTTTCATGTGTCTCTCTATTTTCAAGGGTAGCAAGGGTAGTAAGATGTTTTATTTATTTTAAAGATAGTTAATGACATGGATGGCAGATTTAAAGTTGTTTTTATTCTTAAAAAGTATTTATTTACATTGTGATTTCAAAATTTGTTTCTGTACAAAGCATATAAGAAAATTGTTTGTAACATGCTCAGGTATTTTGCTGCAAATACACTGGCGACTGTGGGTATAACATGTAGGTCAGGAACCGTATGGATGGGGGACGCTGATTCCCAATACCAGGTTTACGGTTTATTAACATTTAAACATTTTCTGATTCGTCAGGTTATTGAACATGTAAATGTAAATGTAATGTCATTGGTCCTTGAAACATTGTGCCCGGAGAAACTGGGGATTGGCTAGTACGGGGCTAATTTTTTGAAAAATAAACATTTTTGGTTTGATTGGACAAAATGGATCACGTGCATTCCGCGGTTAAAATGTACCTTTTGGCGGCACTTTTTTTCAAACCCTCTGGAAGTTTACTGGAGCGTGTTTTGTTTGTTTACGGCTGGGTCTATATAGGAAACAACTCCAATTGCTAAAAATATTTAATAAAAACGAAATTAAGTTAGGTACGGCCAGCTAAAATAAGGTACGACTGGACAATATTAAGGTACGGCTGGGTTCTATCATAAAAGAAACGACTTTATGTGCTTGAAAATGTTTAATAAAAACTAAATTAAGTTAGGTACGGATAACTAAAATAAGGTACGGATGGACAATATTAAAGTACGACTTTGTCCTATCATATAGGAAACATCTTTATGTGCTTGAAAACGTTCAATAAAAGGGAGATTATGTTAGGCACGACTAGCCAAAATAAGGTACTTCTGGACAATAATAAGGTACGGCTGGGCCCTATCATAAAAGAAACGACTTCATGTGCTTGAAAATGTTCAATAGAACGAAATTAAGTACACTGCAGCTGCCCAAAAGAAGGTACGGCTGGACAATATTAAGATGCGGCTAGGTCCTGTCATATAAAAAACTTCTTTAAATGCTGAAAGAGTGTTCAGTATAAACGAAATTATATTAAGTGCGGCTAACTAAAATAAGGTACGGCCGGACAATATTAAGGTGCGGCTGGGTCTCATCATATAAGAAACAACTTCCAATGTTAAAAATGTTTAGTAAAAACGAAATTAAATTAGGTACGGTTATCTAAAATAAGGTACGGCTGGACAATATTAAGGTGCGCCTGGGTCCCATCATAGAAGAAACAACTTTTTGTACTAAAAACGTTCAATAAAAATTAAATTAAGTTAGGTACCGATAAATAAAGTAAGGCACGGCTGGACAATATTAAGGTACGCCTGGGTCCTATCATAGAGGAAACAACTTTATGTGCTTGAAAATGTTCAATAGAACCAAGTTAAGTTAAGTATGGCTAGTTAAAATAAGATACAGCTGGACAATATTAACATGCGGCTGGGTCTTATCGTGTAAAAAACTTCTTTAAATGCTGGAACAATGTTCAAGATAAACGAAATTATCTTAGCTGCGGCTTGCTAAAATAAGGTACGGCTGGACAATATTAAGGCACGCCTGGGTCCCATCATAGAAGAAACAACTTTATGTGCTAAAAACATTCGATAAAAACTAAATTCAATTAGGTACGAATAACTAAAATTACGTCCGGCTGGACAACATTAAGGTACGACTTGGTCCTCTCATATATAAAACAACTTTATGTGCTTGAAAACGTTCAATAAAATGGAGATTATGTTCGGTACGCCTAGCCAAACTAAGAAGCGTCTGGACAATACTAAGGTACGGCTGGGTCCTATCGTAAAAGAAACGACTGCATGTGCTTGAAAATGTTCAATAGAACGAAATTAAGTTAAGTACGGCTAGCAGTAGTAAGGAGTGAATTTAAGTACACCGACCTCCTCCTACACCTTTACCCCCCAAAACCCCGCTTCCACCACTGCCATCACCACCCCATCCAAAAACAAGTAAAAAACAAAATCATATGCTGATATCAACAAAAATAATATTAAATACCAACACATAATAATATTAAATCATATAACATCAACGCATGCGCAATAGCATATGTAGTATATATGCTATTATACAGAATATGAGTAAAAATTATCATGTCCTCTCTGAATTATTCCAAAATAAATATGGATATTTATCAGGAGCTCAATATCAGAGACACTGAGCGCTACCCCTGATATCTCTGTTCTATTCCAGATCACTGCAAAACAAAAGACATGTGCATCAAGGCTACTACGAAGGATCCATGGTTGCTCAAGTATGTCCCCAACCATTTCAAGACCTTAGAAGTGTGTATCAGAGCCGTTGAACGCAATCCCTTGATGTTCGAGTATGTTCCAAATCGTTTCAGAGCCATGGTTACCCGAAGCCTTTAAAAATAAATGACTGAGTATTGTGATGAATGTGGAATTGATCTCGATAAATATGATAGATGCAAGTGTGGACGGAGGTTAATTATATGCGGGAAAATGCTGTGTTGGCAGAATTACATGATGTTTATCACGTACAATGGTGGGTGCTGTCCTTGTAAAAACCCTAGTTAGAGTCTAAATTTCATAAATAAACGGGATGTTAAATTTTATGGAAATGATATTGAAACAACGGCTTTTTATATAAACCTAGCTGCATTTAACATCTTTGATATAAAGATCGAAAACATTGTACTTAGCGATCCAATACAAGCCAATAAAGTCAAGGATGCTAGATTTGTGATTGGTCATAAAAATGATAATAGAATTACCGCCCTACTAATCAGAACACCAGGGGGGGGGCTATATAGCAAGGGAGCATCCCGCTATGATGATAGTTCCTCACTTACAATGTCATTTAACTTACGGAAGCATCCATAATGGCTTCAGAAATACCAAGGTAGCGCTTACATACTGAGCATACTGCAAGTTTTTTAACAGTTCTGCTCTGGCCTCCTGTCTTCCCTGTGCCAACAATTCCGCGCGCTCGTTATCGTTGATCATTGTCACAGCCTTCTTAGTCCTCTGACGTATCTGCTCCTTTAGCACCATATATTTTTGCTTCCCCTGCATAATAAGGCTAAACTCATAATCGGATATCACACCATTTTCGATAGCCCTGCTAATGAGATCAACTATACTACTAAGCTTAGTCTCTGCCAATAATCTTATTGATTCATGCTTCTTGGATTTTGCATCCAGCTTTTTCGCAGCGTTCCTTAAACCTGCCTGACCAAGTCCTACGGCTATTGCGATGCCTCCCACGGCCACGCTCAGGGGAGCTCCCAATCCTGATAATAATGCTCCAATACCGACACTTGAGGTTATCACGGAGATACTCAACAATCCGTGATCGCAAAATCTAATCCATGTTCCATGCATTTTAAACTTTTTAGTGAGGTTATACCGATCTTTAATCTCACCCCGGAAGAAAGCCTCGATCTCTTCAATCTTTTTTAACCTGTATGTCTGCCCCTCATTTTCTTTATCAGGTGCACTCGGTGGTAAGCTCGGATATAATTTCATGATATCAGTCATTTATTCTATAAGCAAATGCAATTTTATTGACGCGAGAGGGTTCTTTTCATCTTGATATTCATTTATGAGCATGAAATCTAACCTATCTGTTGAACCCTTAATGGGGAGGTAAACAGGGTTATTAAAATTCCAGGTAAGCATATCCCCCCAAGCAGTAAGCTCTTTGATAGGGAGTATTGCTATTATATTGGATTTCTTACCATTTAAAAGACAGTAATCTTTATCTATCTGGGGGCATACGATTCTCAGCCTCTGATGAATGTCAGTATTGTACTTGCTGTCGTAGTCACCTGCTGAAAATAGTACTTTGTTATTAAAAGCATACCCCATAAGGTCCTGCAGCGGTTGATCAATTATCACAACATACCCTTTATTAACTCTAATCCTACTCACGCCGGTCCTGAGTACAAATAGCTCTATCCTATCCCCTGCTTGGTTTTTGACAATAGCCGAGAGATCCTCGATTCTATACAAGCCCAGCTTCCAATGGCCCTACATTAAACGTCCCGTCACTCATCTCGGCACTTGCTTTATAGATATTGAATTCACTCTTTTTATAAAGATTCACCCACCTGGGGCGGATACTAATTTTTTTAGCGCTATTCTGGTGCCTTCACTCAGATATTCATCAAATATCGTGGGATTCGAAATGTCGGTTATATATCACTGTTTTAAGAAACAATGAACATATATTCATATAATTCAAGAGCAAAATATACTCCTAACCATGGGAAATACCTGCAGCAGCTAAGAGGTAAAAATCTCACGGTACAAGATATAGTAATAGACGCGAAGGGCTCGTCATTTTCGACGTTTATCGAGGCCTTCATCGGCTATGACGTCATCAATCACAAACAAGTTCTCCTCCCCTGGCAGCAACGAGGATAATTTCGCTATCCATTCAAACAGCTCATTTCCTGGGTCTATCAGAAATACATAGGGGTCCTTCCATAGCGATGCCCTATCAAAATAGGTGGCATTCCACCGTATAGTTGGGCACAAAATGACAATATTCTGGAACTGTTTCCGGTACTCATTTTCCAACAGGTCCAGGACGCGCTGTGTCTTACCACAGCCTGTAGGACCTGTGAAATTTGCCGTGTGTGGATTTCTTACGACATCCAACATTTTATTTTAATAGTTGCTCCACTTCCTGTCGTGAAATTTGGGGTACAGGACCGCAAATGCCCCGCAAATCCATTTACCCCCATGGTTGTTTTCCAGGAACCCCCGACAAGCGGGGCATAGCTTGGTCCCTCGAGCCTTGTATTGCGGGGGTAGTGGAGTATATCTTAATATCTTTTGTAGGCACCGCAGTGCATTGCGATACCTCTCAACGAGCCTTGCCTTCTCCGGGCTATTCCCGATGAGTTCGGTAACCCGGGGTATAATGTTATATGTGAGTAGGTCATAGAGAATCAGGTAATTCTCATTCTGTTTAAACCCTCTAATTTCCATATCAATAGCAAGCGGGTCCATTTCAACGTCCTCGATGTCCTTCTTTTTAACATTCCGCCTCTCCTTCACTTTGGCCAGGCAAACCATGAAACTTTTCGTTAGACTATTCCTCCTAATTTTGAACCTGTCTGGGGGAAGCAGTTTTTGCATGCCCTACTACGTCTGATGTCCATTTAGTATTGCGGTACCAGCACTTGGTTCCTTCCATAACTCGTGTTTGTCCCTAAGTTTTACCGGATGCCCTATTTCGGGTCTATTCCGAGACATATCGGCTACCCTTGGCTATATTTTCGCTTGCCTACATAGGTTGCGTATTGGTGTAGTGTAGTCTTTTCGCTACCTCATCAAGCGGCGGGGCATCACCATTTTCCCTATATTTAATCGGTGATCTATATGCCACTCTCCATAATTATCCCATGCCATCCCATCGGAAAACTGGGCTTCAGTATGGGGCCGAAGCGTAGCCATGTCGCAACCAAGATATTCCTGGGAGCTGAGCTCCTTGTTTCCTTTTAGAGCCTTGTGGGTTCGACATCGTACAACGGAAGCGATATGTCCGTGGGGGTTGCAAATGGGGCATATTGCTCTATGTTTTTCATGGTGGCAAAACTGAGTTCCCTTGCAGTCTTTGCAATAGGCCCTCTGCCTTTGATAATGGCAAATCTGTCTACTTTTGCACTCTTTACAATAGGCTCTCAATCTTTGATGATGGCAAATTTCACTTCCCCCGCATTCTATACATTGGAGTCTCTGTCTTTGATGGGAGCACTTTGTACGCTCCTTTGACGCCTTGCTAGCATCGAGGCACTTGATGCACATTCGTGTTATTTGACCGCTACGCCTTATCCTGAAACTGTCCAAGGATAAAAAGTGTTTACATTTTGAACACTTACATTTTCCATCCATGCTGACTCGTTTTTGACCTAGGAGGACAAACACGAGTTGTGGTCACTTATTTCGACTTGGGGACATACTTGCGGGTAACCACCCTTTAGAGACGACCATCTCGCCGCTCGCCCGGCCTGCTGCAAAATAGGCCATCGTTTTGAGAACGTCGTTGGTGTCCATCTTGGTAGAGGGCCTTGTTATGCCCAACAATTTCTTGCCTGCCATGGCATAGGCAAAGGTGAAACTAAGGTCCACAACTGTTTCGTACAACAAATCCAAAATTCAATGCATCTTAAAGATGTCAATTTGAGGCCGAGTTTTGCCTTATGTCCCCTGAGGCTCCGGTGAGGGGTTTTGGGGTTTGTTTTTACCCCTGCCTAATTTGTACCAGACGTAAAATCGGATAGGCGTAATACATTTTTCCAAAAAACTTTACTGCAACTTCGGTTTAATAAAAACAGCGGAAACACTTTTTTTCCTGCCGTAAATGACCGTGTGTTACCCTGCATGACAATAGGATAAGAAATTCTTATTTCCAACTAAATAAACAAAACTTCAAAATAATAGCAATTAATTAGGCTACTGGACTTAAGCTTGATATCCTGCGTTGGTGTAAAAGTTCAGGTCATAAATTAGAAAATGCTAAAAAGGTTAAACAGAAACAGAATGGTGTCCGACAGAAGAAGAAGAAGGGATATAGTTGGCTGAAACTAATGTTTACAAATAAAAGGAAAACAGCATTGTCAAATTAATTTTAATTCATTATTATTTCGGCAATCGGAGACAAGGAAGTTAAGACTGAGAGAGTCGCTAGTTCAGACACTCGGTTCTCGTGTTTGGGGTTCACGAGTTTAAACGTCCCCGATTTGTCTCCATCATGAAAAAAACAGAACACACGCACATGATTATAAAATGATTAAGGTAAGTAAAAATACGCTGAAGTTTTTTCTTAACACGATGCGGGTTATGCAAAGGTGCGGGTAAGTAAAACACATCGATTGAAATTTTATGCGGGTTATACGAAGGTGCGGGCTATCTGATAGCATTTAGTTTATAACTCCCTAAAAAAGCTGAGCTGCAGGTTATACGATGTGCGGGTTATATACCGGAAAATACGGTAGCACGAATTTCGGGAGAAATTTTAACTCGATGGGTATATTTCGAATGAAAAATTCCGTGGCTTTCACTTTCTGGTTGTTCGTGAAAATTTTTCTTTAAATAGAAGAAAAAATTGAGCTTAAAAAGCCATTATTTTAGCGGTTGAATAATAATCTTTTCTTCCTAAATATAACATGGCGACCAACTGTGAAAAAAGATTTATCTTCATAAAGTACTTTAAATCAAGCTTTTGCTTGGCAAAGAAAAAACCCCAAATTTATCCATACACCATATAAATACACCATTTATAACAACAAAACAATGTTCTCCCTTTCTGTACTTACAAACAAATGAAAATATAATGAAAAAGTTAACAATGGAGGAGAATATTGTTTTGTATAAAACCTTTTAATCATTACGTCACAATAAAATGAACTTTGCATTTGAGTGACAGAAAGTCGAGCTATAGCAGGAATAATAACACTGACGTCCTTCAAATATCACGAATATAATTTAAATAATAAAGACCTCTCAAGTAAAAAGAGAAAAACATATAAAACTCATATATATAAAACTTGGCATGTACATGGAACACTAAGAAATTTGCAGATGCAAAAGTTTTATCTGTATTATTTGTCTTCCATGAACTCTGAAAAAAATTTAGATAAATGTTTTACTAAGAACAAACCAATACCAGATATAAATTATTTAGGGTTCAAAATTTTCTACAAAATATATAACACATGCCCAGTACAGTGTGTAAACACTATAGGCGTGAAAAATCTAGTTGCATGATTATCAATTTTAGGTTAAAATATCCAATGGCTTTAGATAACATCTAACAAAAAAACATTTAGCAAGACTGAAACATCTCCTGGTATTGTTGATGGAACAAAATTATTCAATAATGGTTTCAAGTTTTAAAAGTCCATTTAGAAAAGGAAAAATAAAAAAATTCAAGAAATAACACAAAAACGTAAAGTTTGTACAAAATACTTTTGGAAGATCACAAAAAGATCGGTAAACTAAAATGTGGTTTATATATCCATATTTATATGAACTCTATTCTAACACGTCTGTCAAGAAATAAACATTCAAAAGTCTGAAACTACGCCAAGTAATCACATATTTCATATGCACACAAAAATATGTATATATATATGTAATTTATAGGGTTACATCAAAAAACTGATGTGATATAATACTAACTTAATCTGACATCTGATGGTAAATTTGAATCTGATGGTAAATATCCACTCTATTAACATATGTACAATAACAAAAATAAATAAGAGAAAGAGGATGAAATTCCCTTTTAAAAAAATTGGAAGAACTGATATTGCAATGTTATTTTTTTAAAAAGACATGCCTTGAAAACAAACACCACAGCCACACACGATTATTTATTCCCATCCATTTTCTTTCAACATATGAGCCATTTCAATGATAAATTTTCCTTCTTTATACTTTTGGCTACTTTCAAATGCATGTTCCTAAATGGAATAAATTTTATAAGTTTTATTTATGGCAAGATAAAAAATAAATTTGAGATTTATAAGTCTCTTGGATGCAATTACAAATACATTATTTGAAAATAATGTTTCATTCTCCATCAGCTATGTAGGTTTTCTTATACAGCTGGGGATATTTTTGCACTTGTCAAACTGGATTATAGTTTGCTTTAATTGCTTAATGAACCCCCCATAACAGTAAAATAATTGGTTTATGTAAGCATCCACATTAAAATAAAACTGTCTTGCTACAGAGAATAACTAACTCATGTAAATCACTTCTTTTAGTGGTTCACTAATCAATAATGATTTGTTTATTGAATTACATCCGTCAGGAAAGTTTAGTGATTAACTTTGTCTTTTGTCAGGAAAAGAGAAGAAAAAACCTTGTCCTTGAGTTTTGAATAAAAAAGAAACTTACATATTTCCAGCCCAGTGTAGTTTTGCAGTTTTCGCAGTAAATATCAGCAACTGCATGTAAGCCAGTTAACAAAATTCTTTCTTCAGCTGGTCCACATCCTACATTTAATCTAAAAATATGAAAATAACATGATAAAAAGAGTTTTTGTTGTTGGAAAATAAAATATTTCTTAACAAAAGAAAACAAAACTTACACAGAATTGAACAAATAAGCTCTTCCTTGACTCCCCTGAAAAGACTAAAGCAAAAAAACAGCTACAGATGACAACACAACTAATCATTGTAATGTCATCTGACTCAAGTATAATGCAAGTTATTGTTGTAGATACATAATATTACAGCTACAGACTTTTTTAAGATTTAAGAAAGTACTAAAATAGTCCAACTTTAGCTTGCATTTACTGTTCACCAGGTGGTTCTATAGTCAAGTCAAAAATATTTTATCCTTCGATAAAAATAAGTATTTTTATCGAAGGATAAAATATTTTTGACTTGTAGTACTAGCTATATAAAAGGGCAAACATAAACAAAGTGCTGGAGAAATATAATAACATAGCATTGGTAGAGTATATAGATATATAAAATTTAGGACCTTCTCGCTATAGCTAGCTATATAGCTACCTTTGAAATCAGGTCATCGTGGCTAGCTAAGTGAGCTCGACAATGTACACAACTGTATTTACGATACGCCGTTGTAGGAAGGTATGCTCGAAACGTTTTCCCCATGTTTGCGAATATATGATTCAATGCCTTCAAACAGCTTGGTTTTAGATCAATTTCCGTTTCTATCCTATCTTTTGTTTGCCTTATCCTTTTCTGTCACATGAAAAAATATATCCACGCTATATCCAATGTTTTCAGTTAGCTTCTATGGACCGGAAAACTCTAATAACAAGTGCCGGGTCGGAGGTTCATAAAAAACAATATTTTGGACGAGTTTTCGCGAGTTGTTCCGAATATCTAAACAAACTATGCCCGTACGGCTTGAATACCCACGCGGAATGGAATAAAACACTTTCGTTCGTTTTTGTTTTTTTTTCTTATGAGATAAGATAAATTTACAACAAACACTTTTACACATTTTGCAATACCAATTCTTGTTGGTTGGACTTCTTAAAAACGCTGTTTGGTATGTTTTCACACATTCCGTGAAACCATTTTTTGCACTTGTCACACTGCGCCATCCTTTCATTTCCAAAAATACCACAACACACGGTTAGCATATGGTTGTTGATAATTTTGTCCATTTCACGCAAAGTCAACAATTCTTTTTCACTCAGTAACTGGCCCGGGACAACGTCAGTTTTTCCTGTTTTCTGGGGTGAGGTCAAATTAATGACAGGTGGAGATTGAGGCGGAGTTACAGTATTACAATCTATCACATTGTCGATGAACTCCTCTACAATAAGAAATTTTGATCGATCTATGATAAACGTAACTTTGTTGTGCTTATGTACATGTGGTTTGTGATGTCACGTCGTGTAGGAAAAAATGTTCTGTTTGTTGGTGAAGGAACCATTTTATCACAAAACAACTTGTTTTGAACATATATCTTTATGTGTCTTTCCATCTCTTTTACTTGCCTTATTCCTTGACCATCGAGTTCGTGAATTTTCGTTATTATTCTTGAATCGATTTGTTGACTGATACCACCGCGCTGAAACGATTTCAAGTTTAATATAATTGCAACAGCGTCCTTAGTGTATTTATACGTTACATTATATTATATTGACAATACCTCCCCTTACAAATGGTCTGCGTGGCAATCTAATATTTTTATCCAAATTTCTCTGTTGGTCTTCACTTGGGATTTATTAGCTGCCCATTCATTTTTCAACTTTTTGGCGCAGTTTTTCTTCCATTCAGTTAACTTGTCTATCTAAATAAACAATAAAATAATATTAGGACGGTGTTATCCTATAGCATTTACGGGTAATCTTGAATGGAAAAATATTATTTCACCTTGTAATCTGGAAAGGAAACAATATCTCGAAGGATAATTTTCGCTCTAGCTTATTTTCTTTTCTTTCTTTCTTGTGAGAAGCGTTCCTATCAGTACCATGGGCTTTTTGTTCCAACAACTATAAACGGTATCCCGTCGAACATTATTTGAGAAATGGAAGATTTTTTGTCTTCAAACAAAATGCATTTTCCTTTTAATTCAAAAATTTATTTGGATAACTTATTTCCACGCTTAAATTAAAATTTAATTTAAATCACATTTTATGTAGCTATATTCTATTAAATATTTAGTCAAAACTTACTGTCTGCACCGAAAGCTACATCCTTAAAGTATTATTGAAGATATTATTTCGGTTTGTCTGTTCAGTATTCATGTTATGTTATTCATCCTTAAAGTAGTTAGAATACGATGTTCCGGTTTCTATTTCATGTTGCTGAATTATTTCTTTAGCTTCTCGTAAGGAGTCGACACATTCTGTCTAACTTTCTAAAGCAGTATAGTTTCATTGATTAGAAGAAATGTCTACGACGGTATAACATACACGTTTTTGTAAAGACAATGAAATGATGTTAAAACGTCATTAAGAAAACCTTGTTCTAAGTTTGTGACCAAATCGTAGCTAATGCAAACAAGTAAAAGTTGTTAGCAAAATAATACGTTTTCTTTGCGCTTTTTCTACAATCTCTGGGTTTTTTCCACTTCCATGTCAGATTTACTTTTATGTTTTTGCTCCACTATTATTTTAACAAAAGGATTATTGCAATTAAAACATCATGAATAATTAATTTATTGTATAGATTTACCAAGTTTTCTTTTACGAGATTGCGCATGATTTTTTTGTATTTTTAAAATTTCATCTCTATAATAAATAAATAAAATGCGCGCTATTATAGCTACTGTAGAAGAATTTTAATAATGTATAAACACAAAAATAAAAAATATATTTCTTTACATCGCATCAGATTTAAAGAACGAATCATCTTCTTCGTCACTTGAAAATAGTCATTCTCCATCATATTCTACAACACGAGTATATCAAAAATGACTATTTTTCACGATAAACAGAGATAAAAATAAAATAAAAAAAACAGTGAATTCACCTATTTTTAAAATCGGTTGAATCAATCTTTGCTTGGTCTTTTTCCATGATAATAGATCATAGATTAAAAATTATAACGCAAACCAAGAGAAACCGAATCTCGTGTGCGCAGTTTTCGCGCGTCTCATGAATCATCGAGACAAGAATGACCTCCATATGTCAGCTACTCGAATTTCTTAAGTTAGTCGCCGAGCAAAATAGGCCCTCCAACCTGGCACTTGTTATTAGAGTTTTCCCCGTGCAGAGAAGTTTTCAAACCAATGAGAAGAGGCAATTTTTATTTAAAAACAATAGGACCATTGCTTAAAATTTCGGCTGTCGGCAACTAATTGCCTGTAATGTAAACAAACATGGCCGCAATAAATATTCTGCGGTAAAGATTCTTTTTATATTGATCGCTCAGGAGTGCCACCAAGAGGAAACATCATCGTCTTATTCCTATAACGCTTTCCTACGACTATGTTTAAAATGTATACGCTCGATATGGCGGTGAAAACTGATAAGCATATGTGTACCTTTGGTACCTGGGATTTTAGCAGCCTCATGTATGGAAGACGTAAATAAATTAGGACTGTGAGCAAACCTCAACGATAAATTCACATTTGGAGCATTGGAAGAAAATTTCGTCGTAAAAAATTACCAGGAACATCTTCCTGTTAAAATACCGATCATATACAGATGCTATCTTTAAAGGTTTTGAAAGGCGCTCAAACTTGTTTAGTTGTGAATCAAACGTCCAGGTTTAAATCAAGTATCAAGTACCATATCTTTGCTGGGTCACTAACTCAGAATTTAGACTCTAGTTTCCCCACGATTTAATTTTGCGATCCAGCTATTTTTAAAGTTTTCGCGAGGATTTAATTTTGCGAATTAAAACTTTCTATATTTTTCGCGAGGATTTATTTGGATAAATTTCAAATTTGGTTTTCATAAAAAGAAACAAAATCAGCCATAGCAAGGAGGTAAAATTTGTTAACAGAAAAAAATTGTAAACAAACATAATGTCTTCTTTTTACTCTCCACTGAAACAAATCGTGTCGCGAATGGCGATCGCGAATGACTCCGAAATAACTTTATGATTTCCACGAGAAAAAAAGTGACGGGTTTAAAATCCCGAATGCAAACATTCTTTTAAGCATTAAAAACAACAGTTAATGATATTATCTTGAGACTTGTGTAATAAATCAGACCTTCATGTTTTGTTAGTTATTAAGGTTTTTCCTATCTAGAATATAAGAAAACAGAGTACTAAATAACTGAATAATACATAAATATCACATTCACCATAGGATAAAAGAAACAAGAGCAGAGGTTGAGTCGCAAAGGGTCTGGCTTTATCTGCCTATATTTTTAACCACGTAGCCAAGGATATTGAGTCTAGTTGTTCTGAATGCACATTTTTCCTTATTGTATGTTAAATTCGTCTTTTTGGCTAATTCTACTCCATCATGGTGCTCTATCGATGTTCAACATCGTAGATACTAAAAGTAGGAACCAGCAGTAACCAACAGTAACCAGCAGTATTTCGAAGTAACCACCAGATAACCACCAGTATTTTGAAGTAACCACCAGAGAACCAGCTGTTTTTTTAAGTAACCACAAGAGAACGAGCAGTTATTATTAATTTACTCCAGATAAGGCAGCAACAGCGGCGCAAAGGTGTTGTGATTTTTATGCACAACACTTCATGACTTTAAACTATCAAATATGATAATTAAAAGGGCACCTAGTTCCCAGGGCTTTTCTTCTGATACTCTATGTTGTTCTTGCTAATTAGCTACTTTTAAGTTGTTTTCACGAGGTCCAATAAAATGCATTCCGCGAAGATTAATTTTCGAAAATATGAATAAAAGTCGCGGAATTCGCGATAATTAATCAACTTAAGTTGTTTAGTTACTTATTTTGCCTAGAGGCAATTATGGAATCAAAAAGAACAGAACGAAAATAGTGTTTTCAGGATTAAAGTTTTTTCTTTGAAATAAAATGTAACATGTTTCAAGTAAAAAACGTTCATATTGAAAGCATAAGATTATAACTTGAACAAAGATGAGATATGTTCACACACTACATGTTTCAAAATGAGTAGATTTGAACAGATATTAACAAAATAGAAGAATTTTAAAAGAAAAATCCCCACTATATATAGTATAGCTTAACTTAGAATTGACTTGAATGCACAGAAGTTGTAGTTATAAGCAGTTATTTCAACTTAATTTGGAAAGATAACATAATATAAAAGAAACAAAATCACAAAAGTATAAAAAACTTTTATTGAATAGAACTAAATATACATGTGAGTTTGTATAAGTTACTCGATGTTGCAGCCTTTTGTTTTAAGCTTGTGTATCTCTGAAGGTTTGAGATGGTTCTGTGTTCCTTTCGGTACGTTTATTGAATTGAAATTGAAGTTCTTTTGGACACGTAGTGATATAATGAAGATACACGTTTCCAAACGATTTCTTTTTTTGACCGTTTTTGTCCGTATATTCGCGATCAAAATTTGTTTTTACGGCTACAAAATCTTGGGGCATGAAACTGATACGACATTCTTGACAGCGCTGCACAGTTGTTGGAAATGATTTTTTGTCATTTTTATGAACAAATGTATATTGTTTCGTGGGTCTTCTATCTGGATTGAAGATATCGTTCGTTGTGATTTCAGGCGATTTAACTTTCCAATTTGTTGATGAAATTTTGCTAATTTTAACCGGTGATATTTTGTGGTTAGATGATGTTACTTCCGTGTCGATTGCAAATGAAGATCGCTCAGAAAAGAATTGTGGTTCAGGAAGATTACATCTTCTTTTTTGACCTGCCTTTGTATTTCCTTTTTTGACCTGCGTTACTTGGCTTCACGTAAGATGACTATGCTTTTGCAGTAAAATTTAGGAAAGAATCTAGATGTTAAGATTGGCGTTCTTTCGACCACTTCAAAAATAGCGTAGGTTCTCGAAAAAATTGCTGATATCCCGGACCTAATCTGTATTTTCCTTGTCCATAAAAATCTCTGTTAATTTCATGGATGAAGTTTTCAGTAATCCATTTTTCAAGGTAGAAGGAAACTTCTCCAATTTCAGTTCCACTATTGTTGTCACTAAGTTTCTTTTTAATAGGCGATGTTTCAATTCTAGTCCATTGGAGTAATACCTCCCTTTTATTCCTTTACTTTCTCTTGCTGACAGCACAAGACATTCCACAAATCCTTCAAATCTGCACTTTTTAAACCATGTATAAAAAGAAGGCACTAGGCTTTCCCACGTACTTTCCAAACTTTCCAATTTTACCAGCAAATCGTTTTCGTCTTCAGCATCTGCCAATCCGAATTCGAGGACATTTTCGTTTTGTGTCACATAAATGTCTGCCATGACTCTGTCCACAGTACGGTTGTTCGCATTTAACTTTCTAAGTTTACGCGTATCAGCTTCTTGAAGGTGTTCGGTACACCAGAAGTGATTGGGAGCGTTTAATACATCGTTTAATCCACATGCAATGGCAGCATCTAAATCATGCCCCACATTTCGAATGTTCCTCAGCTCAGACTTAGCGAGACAAGTTTCTCCCATATACCTTCGATAAGACTCTGTATCTTTTTTCCAGTGCCATTGACTGGGTCCAGGGAATTTTGGATGTTTCCCATTACCATCGATTAACGCTTTGTATGGATAAGTGGAGTCGGTAAGCCATAATCCATCAGCAACCTGGAATGTTGTGTCCACAGTAAAAACACCGTCATCGTCCACACAAAAACGTTTTAAGTCAGTAAGCATGTGTGGCATAATATTCATTGCTGAATAACGATCTTTCTCGAAACATATGTTGTAAACAATGCCTTTATTTTTGACTAGTTTCACTAGCTTTTCAACTTCATGCATTTCATCCGATTTGTTGGCTGTGTTCATAATTGAATTATATTTTCTGTTGCTCACAATTTTAGAACTATGCAATGTTTTGCTAAACCGATTCTCTGTTTACCTGAAGATATATTTCATCATTCGAGATTCCCTTTTCTAATCCATTATCAATTTTGTCAAAAACGTTTGGATCTTTTCGATAATATGCTGGAGCAGTTGCCTTTTTGGCATTGCCATGTATAGGTACAATAAATTCACCTTCAATGCCATCATCCCATCTATTTAATTAGTAATAGTAAGGCCACATTTCTGCACTGTCCATATTCTTGATGGTTGCTATTAGGTTTGTGAAATTATTCACCTTGCTCTTTCGATAACATCTAGATAAGAGGAAACTTTTGCAGCAGGTACTATCGTTCGGTCATATATTGGTGTCCGAGATGCACAACTTCGACGTTCTGAAATTTTTCTGTCATTCTAATAAAAACTGTCCTGGACACCAACAGATTTTCTTTAGTCTTAATTTTATATTATGCTAACAAACCATGTGAGAAAAATAAACGTATATTTCTATCCGATGCCACGATGTTTCTCCACAACATTTATTAATTCATTCAATTCATTCGAGCTTTATTTTGTCTACCAAAAGAAAAAAATGTCTCGTTTTGGACCCTCCTCCGTATAGCGTTTTTCGTTATATTTGGGTTACACGAATTGCAAAATGAAAATCCTTCGGTCAAATCATGGAGGTATACATAATCTGATAAAGCGGAATAATTTTTTAGGAAGCGTTAAAGGAAGTGTGTAATCGCTGCGAAAAATAAACTTTGATATGGATTCCTCAACAGTGGATAGAATGGCAGTAGAGGTATCTCTCACGCTCGTGACTTCAAACTGTGCTGTATATTAATTCATTCATTCAATTCATTTAATTCATTCGAACTTTAACTTTGTCTACCAGAAGGAAAAAATGTCTCCTTTTGGACTCTCATCCGTATATATATGTTTTTCGTTATATTTGGTTTACAATTCAGATATTAGTTCATTATTTAAAATATTAATTTTGTTTTTGTTAATTCTCGCGTGTGGTTTTAAAATACTAATACAGTCAGTATATACTTTTTTCAAAGAGCCTTCTGTCTTTTAATCAACTGTTGCATAAAGCCCAAGTCACACCAGACATAAACATTTCAACAAATGGGTCATGAACTATTGTGTACATTATAAAATGTTTCACATTTGAAGCGGTAGTTGCGTTTATTTCGTTTTATCTATTTAACTGCTCGTTTTCTGTTGGTTACTTCAAAATACTGGTGGTTCTCTGTTGGTTACTTCATAATACTGGTGGTTCTCTGGTGGTTACTTCGAAATCTGCTGGTTCCTACTTTTAGAAAAAGCGGTTTGGTTCACTGAGCGGTATTTGATAATAAGCTGATTTTAGATCGTTGGTACTGAAGTAAGAATATTGAGCTGTGTTGATTTAATCATCGATCCGAGGTAAAAGATATAAGCATCTAATTCTGGAAAGGTATTGATAGTCTGACTGTAGTCAATAACACGTCTCTTGTTCTTCTCTGTTACTACTACTTGTGCTCTACACGGTGAGTTTTTTGGTTGTATAATTCCTTCTGCTAATATACGCTGAATTTCCTGATCAATGAATTATCTGTCATCCTTACTATATCGTCGTGATTTTGTTGAAACATGAAGACTGTCAAAGAGTTTGAAGGAGAAAAATTAAGGTTGATAATCCACAGACATTTAAAGGTATTTGTATCCCTCCTAAAGTAAGAGTCCCACTCTCATGGAGCGATTGGAAATCCAATCCAAGTATTAAATCTGCACACAGATTTTTCATAACATTCAGTTTGATATTGTCGCAATTTGACATTAAGTTTGTGTATACGACACCAATAATTTCATTATTAAACGAACTGATGCCATAGAAACTTGCCCAGAAGCTATGATTATCCTGGTTGCTGTCTTCTGGTAGCCAGTTTATGACGAGCATAAACAGTGTTGGTTGGCCTGATAAATACATCTTCAAGGCGGTTATAGCAGCCTCGTATGAAGAAGCTTCACATATTATATCTTATATATTAATTCCCTTGCGTGAGTAAAACTGTGAGTCCACGACACGGAAATCACGGGTCACTTTCTTATGACGTGGATGTACGCTTAAATTAAACTAAAAAGATTAGGGATGTACTTCATAGAAAAGATAGTAAGGGCTAGATGCAATATGTCAAAAAAACTTTTTTTGTTGAATCAGAAGCACTCCCTACAACCATTCTTTTTTTTACAGTTTGTGAAGCTTTTGTGAGGAAAGAGTGTATGCAATATTATCGAAATAACTGATTTTTGTTGGCATTTTGTCTAAAGTTTGGTGAGGAAGGACCGTATGCAATATATCAAATAATGTTTTATTGCATTATAATTTATCCTTGCAATCCCTTTTTAACACCTTAGATAAAAATTTCCACTTAGGCAAAATTTATTGTTTATTTTTCACATTTTGTGTCAACCTTTGGCAGGGTTTGCAATAAACTAACTGATTTTAACATATACAATGAGAGAGATTTGTGTTTGACATTGATCAGCTTTTTTGTATATATGTGGCGTTTTGAGTGATTTAAATTTTATGGGTGAGATGTATGTTGAAATGCTTTTAAAAACTTTTTTCCGAATAATTTTCGCATTTGTCAGATGGTCAGAGCAAGTAATTTTAGTAGATTTAGATTTTAAACGTCACATACATACTGCAGTTGTTGAAAACCTTTAATTTTTTTGGTTATTTATATAATAATGCAGATGGAAGATGCGCACTGCTGTATTGTTTGTTTTTTGATGGACATATATCTGCTACATAAATTAAATGGAATACAGTGGATTCTTCCACGGGAAACAGCTAGTCTTATATATTAATTCCCTTGCGTGAGTAAAACTGTGAGTCCACGACACGGAAATCACGGGTCACTTTCCTATGACGTGGCTGTACGCTAAAATTTAACTAAAAAGATTAGGGATGTACTTCATAGAAATCGCACATAAGGTGCAAATATATAACCCGCTGCTAATAACGATATAAATATATATACCCTTATGCCAAAAAACTCTATGTTAGCATATATATATAGGTATCGCTACATATGAAACGGTATTAGATATTAACAAAGCATACGGACTGTTAAATGAAGTTCCTAGCATAAAACGGAAATTGTGTTTACGAAAAAGATGGCTGTTCTTTTTGAGTATTCTCTACTCTTTTATTCAAAATAAATCTTTAAAAAAACATTTGAAGAAGAGCATGATTTTATAAATTAATCATAGCAAGGTTCTGTAAGGTTTTTTCATGTTTTATTTTCAGTTTTGATTATATTATTGTTGCCAGACATGTTTTATAGCTAGCATCATAAAAAGCCAACCACCACCAACAACTAGCTAGCTAGCTAGGAATATATATATATACTAGCTGTTTCCCGTGGAAGAATCCACTGTATTCCATTTAATTTATGTAGCAGATATATGTCCATCAAAAAACAAACAATACAGCAGTGCGCATCTTACATCTGCATTATTATATAAATGACCAAAAATATTAAAGGTTTTCAACAACTGCAGTACATATGTGACATTTAAAATCTAAATCTACTAAAATTACTTGCTCTGACCATCTGACAAATGCGAAAATTATTCGGAAAAACGTTTTTAAAAAGCATTTCAACATACATCTCACCCATAAAATTTAAATCACTCAAAACGCCACATATGTACAAAAAAGCTGATCAATGTCAAACACAAATCCCTCTCATTGTATAATAGTCAGTTAGTTTATTGCAAACCCTGCCAAAGGTTGACACAAAATGTGAAAAATAAACAATAAATTTTGCCTAAGTAGAAATTTTTATCTAAGGTGTTAAAAAGGGATTTGCAAGGATAAATTATAATGCAATAAAACATTATTTGATATATTGCATACGGTCCTTCCTCACCAAACTTTAGACAAAATGCCAACAAAATAACGGTGTTTAAATCTAAAATTAATAAAGTCCTTTTAGCAATTTGCGTGCTGTTTTACCATCAATAAAGTAAACAAAATTTCAAATCTCACATAGTATTCTGTCACAAATTTTCATAAAATATATATATAAGTCATAATGAGTCATGTTAAACAACAGCAATCAATCTATATATAAGTTCATTTTATGTCAATTTTTGCACCAATTTTGCAACACAAAATACAAATTCTAAATAATACTAAAATCTCTTATTTTGGTCCTTCGCATACCGACGGTCTCCCACAAAAGTTTAATCAAAATGTAAAAAATGAGAGGTAACAACAAAATCAAAGTTTGCAAAATTTAATTATTTCGGCACATATATCTACTGCATATGCCCTCTAAAATAATATTTTAATCCAAAATGCCAAAGAAAAACAGTTTGCAACAAAAATCAGTTATTTCGATAATATTGCATACACTCTTTCCTCACAAAAGCTTCACAAACTGTAAAAAAAAGAATGGTTGTAGGGAGTGCTTCTGATTCAACAAAAAAGGTTTTTTTGACATATTGCATCTAGCCCTTACCCATTAAATCTTACACAAAATTTCCAAAACTATATACGATTTAGAACACATCAAATTTAAATCGAGAAGGATCAGTCATTTCGATATATTGCACGGAGTCCTCCCCAGTAAGAATTTATACAAAATATAGAAAACAAAGCTTGCAAGGTGTAAAATTGAATTCTTCTTCTGTGTATATATATATGGTCCTTCCTCGCAAAATTAACATAAAATGTCAAAAAGGTTCAGATATAACATCTAACACAACAAAAATCAGTTCTATCAGTATATGTCATGCCATTGTCTTCCACCAAATGTTCCCCTTAAAGTTTCACAGACACAGCCTGTAAATTAAAAACAACTAAGATCAGGTATTTTGGTCTATTTCATACCATTCTGTTCCAAATAACTTATAAAATGTAAAAATTGAGTGGTAAAACAAAATTTGCAAAATTCCATTTTTTTATATGCATGTATATTATATGCCTTCAACAACAATAAGTTAATTCCAAATGTCAAAAAGAAGAAAAAAATAGCTTACAAAGAGTATAAAATTGAAATCAACAAAGTAGCTCTTTTGGTGTATTAAATATAAGCCATACGCACAAAAGTTTACACTAAATGTAAGAAAATGGTTGTGTTTAGTAATTCTAAATTAAGAAAAGTCAGTTCTTTTAGCATGCTGATTAAGGTTTTTGCCCACAAATTCTTACATGAAAATGTCAAAACCACAATTTGAAACAAATTAAATTTACATTTTAAAAATAAGTAATTTCTGAACTTTATTTTCAGAATATTTGGAGGAAAAGAACTTCGCAAACCAAAAAAAACCCAGGAAAATGTTTAAAATTTTCAGGGTTAATAACGTTTGATGTGTTTTCAGTCAGGGATAACGGCAAATTAGGCTATCACGCCAAATTAGGCTAGTAGCTCAGTTAGGAGATTTTTCATAGACTATTTAGGCGAGTATCTCCTATTTAGGCGATTTGCTATCTTCTTTTATGATTATCTCGAAAACCACGTTTGGTCGCACCATCTTCTTTCAGAGCTTTGTTGCTCATTCTACTACGCTCTACTACACGCTACTACACTCTACTACAAGCTACTACAGGCTACTACACTCTACTACAGAGAAATACGCTTTACTACAGAGAAATACATTCTACTACGCTGTACTACACGCTACTACGCTGTACTACAGGCTACTACACTCTACTACAGAGAAATACGCTTTACTACAGAGAAATACATTCTACTACGCTCTACTACACTCTACTAAACTCTACTACAAGCTACTACAGGCTACTACACTCTACTACAGAGAAATACGCTTTACTACAGATAAATACATTCTACTACGCTCTACTACACGCTACTACACTCTACTACAAGCTACTACAGGCTACTACACTCTACTACAGAGAAATACGCTTTACTACAGAGAAATACATTCTACTACGCTCTACTACACGCTACTACACTCTACTACAAGCTACTACAGGCTACTACACTCTACTACAGAGAAATACGCTTTACTACAGAGAAATACATTCTACTACGCTCTACTACAAAGAAATACGTTCTACTACGGCCTGCTACAGAAAATAACGTACTGCTACACATCGCTACGAAAAATTACGCTTTGCTACATTGTATTACAAGGAAAGAAAAGGCTTGCTACACTCGACAACAGACATTGAAGAGCCTCACTACAATGTGCTTTATGGAGAATAGCACATTATTGTCTCTACCAGACTTGGGAACGTACATAGGTCTAACGCATGTTGAATACTATATCTCCTTCATTTTCAGGAAGTAATACGTGGACGACTTATGGTAAGCCTTTTCTTTCCTTGTAATACAATGTAGCAAAGCGTAATTTTTCGTAGCGATGTGTAGCAGTACGTTATTTTCTGTAGCAGGCCGTAGTAGAACGTATTTCTTTGTAGTAGAGCATAGTAGCCTGTAGTAGCATCTGTAGTAGCCTGTAGTAGCTTGTAGTAGAGTGTAGTAGCGTGTAGTAGAGCGTAGTAGAATGTATTTCTCTGTAGTAAAGCGTATTTTTCTGTAGTAGAGTGTAGTAGCCTGTAGTAGCTTGTAGTAGAGTGTAGTAGCGTGTAGTAGAGCGTAGTAGAATGTATTTCTCTGTAGTAAAGCGTATTTCTCTGTAGTAGAGCGTAGTAGCGTGTAGTAGAGCGTAGTAGAATGTATTTCTCTGTAGTAAAGCGTATTTCTCTGTAGTAGAGTGTAGTAGCCTGTAGTAGCTTGTAGTAGAGTGTAGTAGCGTGTAGTAGAGCGTAGTAGAATGTATTTCTCTGTAGTAAAGCGTATTTCTCTGTAGTAGAGTGTAGTAGCCTGTAGTAGCTTGTAGTAGAGTGTAGTAGCGTGTAGTAGAGCGTAGTAGAATGTATTTATCTGTAGTAAAGCGTATTTCTCTGTAGTAGAGTGTAGTAGCCTGTAGTAGCTTGTAGTAGAGTTTAGTAGAGTGTAGTAGAGCGTAGTAGAATGTATTTCTCTGTAGTAAAGCGTATTTCTCTGTAGTAGAGTGTAGTAGCCTGTAGTACAGCGTAGTAGCGTGTAGTACAGCGTAGTAGAATGTATTTCTCTGTAGTAAAGCGTATTTCTCTGTAGTAGAGTGTAGTAGCCTGTAGTAGCTTGTAGTAGAGTGTAGTAGCGTGTAGTAGAGCGTAGTAGAATGAGCAACAAAGCTCTGAAAGAAGATGGTGCGACCAAACGTGGTTTTCGAGATAATCATAAAAGAAGATAGCAAATCGCCTAAATAGGAGATACTCGCCTAAATAGTCTATGAAAAATCTCCTAACTGAGCTACTAGCCTAATTTGGCGTGATAGCCTAATTTGCCGTTATCCCTGACTGAAAACACATCAAACGTTATTAACCCTGAAAATTTTAAACATTTTCCTGGGTTTTTTTTGGTTTGCGAAGTTCTTTTCCTCCAAATATTCTGAAAATAAAGTTCAGAAATTACTTATTTTTAAAATGTAAATTTAATTTGTTTCAAATTGTGGTTTTGACATTTTCATGTAAGAATTTGTGGGCAAAAACCTTAATCAGCATGCTAAAAGAACTGACTTTTCTTAATTTAGAATTACTAAACACAACCATTTTCTTACATTTAGTGTAAACTTTTGTGCGTATGGCTTATATTTAATACACCAAAAGAGCTACTTTGTTGATTTCAATTTTATACTCTTTGTAAGCTATTTTTTTCTTCTTTTTGACATTTGGAATTAACTTATTGTTGTTGAAGGCATATAATATACATGCATATAAAAAAATGGAATTTTGCAAATTTTGTTTAACCACTCAATTTTTACATTTTATAAGTTATTTGGAACAGAATGGTATGAAATAGACCAAAATACCTGATCTTAGTTGTTTTTAATTTACAGGCTGTGTCTGTGAAACTTTAAGGGGAACATTTGGTGGAAGACAATGGCATGACATATACTGATAGAACTGATTTTTGTTGTGTTAGATGTTATATCTGAACCTTTTTGACATTTTATGTTAATTTTGCGAGGAAGGACCATATATATATACACAGAAGAAGAATTCAATTTTACACCTTGTAAGCTTTGTTTTCTATATTTTGTATAAATTCTTACTGGGGAGGACTCCGTGCAATATATCGAAATGACTGATCCTTCTCGATTTAAATTTGATGTGTTCTAAATCGTATATAGTTTTGGAAATTTTGTGTAAGATTTAATGGGTAAGGGCTAGATGCAATATGTCAAAAAAACCTTTTTTGTTGAATCAGAAGCACTCCCTACAACCATTCTTTTTTTTACAGTTTGTGAAGCTTTTGTGAGGAAAGAGTGTATGCAATATTATCGAAATAACTGATTTTTGTTGCAAACTGTTTTTCTTTGGCATTTTGGATTAAAATATTATTTTAGAGGGCATATGCAGTAGATATATGTGCCGAAATAATTAAATTTTGCAAACTTTGATTTTGTTGTTACCTCTCATTTTTTACATTTTGATTAAACTTTTGTGGGAGACCGTCGGTATGCGAAGGACCAAAATAAGAGATTTTAGTATTATTTAGAATTTGTATTTTGTGTTGCAAAATTGGTGCAAAAATTGACATAAAATGAACTTATATATAGATTGATTGCTGTTGTTTAACATGACTCATTATGACTTATATATATATTTTATGAAAATTTGTGACAGAATACTATGTGAGATTTGAAATTTTGTTTACTTTATTGATGGTAAAACAGCACGCAAATTGCTAAAAGGACTTTATTAATTTTAGATTTAAACACCGTTATTTTGTTGGCATTTTGTCTAAAGTTTGGTGAGGAAGGACCGTATGCAATATATCAAATAATGTTTTATTGCATTATAATTTATCCTTGCAAATCCCTTTTTAACACCTTAGATAAAAATTTCTACTTAGGCAAAATTTATTGTTTATTTTTCACATTTTGTGTCAACCTTTGGCAGGGTTTGCAATAAACTAACTGACTATTATACAATGAGAGGGATTTGTGTTTGACATTGATCAGCTTTTTTGTATATATGTGGCGTTTTGAGTGATTTAAATTTTATGGGTGAGATGTATGTTGAAATGCTTTTTAAAAACTTTTTTCCGAATAATTTTCGCATTTGTCAGATGGTCAGAGCAAGTAATTTTAGTAGATTTAGATTTTAAATGTCACATATGTACTGCAGTTGTTGAAAACCTTTAATATTTTTGGTCATTTATATAATAATGCAGATGTAAGATGCGCACTGCTGTATTGTTTGTTTTTTGATGGACATATATCTGCTACATAAATTAAATGGAATACAGTGGATTCTTCCACGGGAAACAGCTAGTCAAATATATTATTCTGATTTATCGGAGGTCCTGGAAATCCTTGCTTAGTTACTGTAACTATCCCTGGAAGCATCAAAGATCATATGTTGATTCAACTTTTTCAGCAAATGGTCGAGGAACTTTATTGTGCTCCGAAAGAAAAAATTCGATTTTGGAAAATGTTTCAGAATATGACAGAGCAAGCGTAGACTGAAAAAGAAAAACACAACTTCGACTAAGAAAAATAAAGAAACTCTAAAAGGTGTAAATTTATCAGAAACGTTTTTTCAAAATGCTGGTAGACCTTGCGGTAACAAAAACAGTACAAGAACAATAGTCATCGATTAAAAGTTACATACGTTTTATGAAAAATAAAAGAAAGAAGTTCTATCTTTACTTATATATTTTGGAAATTTTTGCGAGGACTTATTTTCACGAATAACGAAATTCGAAATTTTTTGCAATTTCGAAATATTTCGCGTAAAATTTAATCCACGAAAAAATTAATCCCCTATTGGTTGTACTTTGCAACGCAGTATTTTACTTTTCTAATTTTTATGAAACAGGTTTGGAGATCGTAACAGAAACAAATTGACGACATTTCTGTAAAACGAAAATTTTCCATGAAATTGTGCCTTACACGGAAATAAACACAAGAGATATGCATCCAACCTGATCCCCAGGGCATCTTGTATCTTTTCTGACCCCGGGACGTATCTTTTAACATTTTTATAAAAATATAGCACAACGGTCTACCGTAAATGACGGATTAAGCGCCCGGGGCATCTTGACAGGGGCACTTATTTGGCAGGGGCGGTTAATTCAGCAGTGGCGCTTATTAATTTTTTTTTGAGAAAAGCAAATCTTTAAACTCGTAATTTTTATGAATAAAAAATAGAAATACCAACAAAAAAGAAATACAATAGTAACAAGATGCAGGGGCTGTATAAACTATCTCGCATGTCAATGTCAATTACACATCACTGCAACAATATATTTTTAATTTATTAACGGAGTCATTTAACAAAACCTAAAAATTGATATACAGCTGTTCCTGGTGTGAGGGATATGATGCATGGCTAGGATACATACTCACTTTTTATATTTATCTATTACTATTAGACACCTGCATGTGAAATTCTTAGATTCAATACCTCTGAGAGCCTTTAGCCATTTCTCCAAAATACCGCTTAAAAGTTCTTATGAAATCCTCATAATGGGGAAATTCATTAGGATTATTCTTACAACTTTATTTCGAGAGGAATCAAAATCGCAAAAAAAATTCTATAAAACTTTTCTATTTCGCATCAATATTTTCATGTTCATCACAACAACACTTTCATGTCTTTTTCAGTCAAAATTGATAGTTAATTTTTTTTAAATTTCTCTTCCGCAAGGCTTATCTTCTTTAAAACAATGGATTAATTCATCTTCTGACCCATCAGTATTTAGGTTTAACGCGCATGACTTTAAAGATTATTTAATTTTTGGCCTGATTTTTCCCATGCCTCAAGAATCCAGTTTACAATCGTGCGAAGGGGAGGCGGCTTCAAATTCCCAGGCAGGAGTAAGCTAGTGGATTCATTCGTCAGCCAACCACTGGTCGTACTTTTCCGCTGCATATGCCTTGAACGGCTTATTTCTGCTCACGTTTGGTGCCTGTATATACTTTGTGCAGCCCCAGGAGGGGTGGCTTATTAGAACAGAGGCGGTTATTTACAAATTTTTCCCTAACTCTGGGACGTTTATTAGGCACGGGGAAATAATAGAGAAATATTGACGAATACGAAAAAAATGTTTGAAAAGTAAGTCTTTCACAGTCTGAAATTTAGTATTTGATATATAATCGAATTTCTTCGACAATGCATCACAATTTTTCTTAAGTTTCTTAATAACTATTTTCTTCTTAATACAAAAATACAGCCAGGACAGCCTAAAGCTTGTTAAATTCTTGCTTTGAAGTGAGTGCATGGCAAAACATCCGTCCAAGAAACTTGATTGAAGAAATTATTTGACCACACCGGGTCCTTCGTAAGGCTGAAAACAAGATATAAAAACTTTTATAAACGGGTATAGATGAGTTGTGAATGTTTACAAAGTTCCGTATATGCGCGTGCATCCCAACAGGCAAGGAAAAGTAGGACAACATAGGCCAAATTTGCAATTTACGCCCATTCATAGATTTTTTGGAATATAAGATTGAAAATACATTGGAATTGTTTTTTCTCAACTATTATCATCTCTGTTTATACGCAGACTTTAGTATTTTTTCCCCACCTAATATTATCGATCGTCGCGATCTGTTGTTTATATTTTTTGCCTGTGCATGTACGTGCGCATGTCCATTGTTATCGATGAAAAATGAAAACATTACGTCACGCCGCAACTCATCTATATGCCAAACAAACGTGTTCAACGTGAGAATTAATCTCTGCCAGGATTATTATTCCACATTAACGTAGATCTTAGCAAATGCATCATCCTTGAAAATCCACCGATGAATTAAAAAATAACAAAATCTCTAATAAAAACAAACTTGCCGATGTTAAATTCGAAATAAAGAATTTTGTAAATGATAAAATGTCGGCAGGTACTCATTGTTTTTGTGTTGTAAATGCTTTTGGTGTAGCAACTTTTGCGAATACAAACCTTCGCTACAGGGAAAACTGGAGAAACTTTTTGTATTTCGCGAACAGGAAGTTTCGCGAGGAAGCCATATTAAAGAATTTTGCGAAATCATCTTTGAAAATTTCACTAGTATTACCTTTCGCGAATTACCAAAGGTTACAAGCAGATAAAATGTTTTATATCGAAAAGATTTTGCTTCATTTCTAAACATTTGCTCTTTTTAATTCAACCTTAACTTTCAACATTAAACTAATGGTGTACATACTTAACATTAACACAAATTTTCGCGATATTCGAGAAGTTTCGACACTTAAATTGCACACATAAACCAGTGAAAAAAATGTGATATTGTACCTACCATAGAATCACAATAAAAGTCCAGTGGTTGGGGTACTCTTATCAATTTGCATTGACTAAAACGAAAGCAAATATAGAGATATACATATTTTCATAACGTATAAGGTGTAAAATACGGTAACAAAGGTTAAGAGGCACAGTTGACCAATTTCTTTCGTTGCATCTTACAGCTTAAAAATTAGGGTGGCATTATTAGTGCAAACCGGCAGCAATGCTAAGAAGTGTAGAATTAATTAAAGCGACTTTGTGCAACCTGCTTAAAGCGGACATTTTCCAGGTCCAGCACGACTATTTACACCAGAATTTACCTCTATAAAGCAGACAAAAATTGTAACCAGAATATGAAAAATAAATATAAATGATTTTTCTTTTTTCATTTTGTCTACGCACATTGTTACAACACTTTCGTGTTGTTTTGTTATTAAATTGTCTTGACTACTAACAAAGTATAGCTTTAATCCATATCCAGCTCCTCAGTTGACGTAATTTCCAGTCGCCTCTGCTTCAAATTATGAGCCTGTAAAATATGGTAATGATCTTTGATAACCGTAAAGGAATGTGCTGTATGACTTTGCAATCATTATAGTCTTACCCGGTTCTTATATTCTTCAACCCTACTACCCAAAACGTCCCTGTTTAGCAAAATTTTATTTCTTCAGGCCACATAGCCTAAGTGGAAAGAGGTAAAGCGTAATATGGGCATACCTAATTGATTTCAGGCTTTGGGTTGAAATTTTTTCCGATTTTTTTGCCAAAAAAGCAAAACCTCTCTATGGGGCTGTTCATATGAGAAATATTTCCTCGGTAGGCGGGAGAATATTTCTGCTCATTTTCAAATTTAATCCTATTCATATGGGTGAGGCGGGAAAACTTTTCCTCGGGTTGGATTTGTCGCGTGACAGGCGGGAACTTTTAAAAACAAATATAGCGGATATGGACGTAAGCAAAACAAACTCATTAGCATTGCTTACTGCAAACCTTGCAGAACTTTGTTACTCATTTTGTGGAGCTTCAAGGAGTAACTTTGTTGTGGAATCTTAACCAAGTGAAAATATCCAACCTTATATTGGGGATAATAAGTCAAAAAGCAAAAATTTATAAAACAAAGAAAACAGCGAAGTTGTTGGTACAAGTCTGGTCGGACAGAGTTATGGTGGAGAAATATACGCCTTGGTATTACACCAAAGGACTGGAAAAAGTCCATTCGAATAAACAAGAACCTGTTTTACAAATTGTTGGACAAAATAAATCCTTATATTGCTCCAAATCTATTGTCTCCATCGATTTCCATCCGACAGATTTTCTCTATTCTAAAATAGCACGTGCATGTAATCAAATAGGATGTGCTTTTGGCCGCTTGAAAGCGGCTAGTCAGTTTTGACAAAGTTGGTTGACTTGAAACTTGAATCAGTGCCAACTGTTATTTATGCCTGCTTTGTGTCACACAATGCTTGTAAAGAAAACAAAGTAACAATCGATAATGATGAGTTACAAGAACAAATACATTTGATCAGGAAAATGGAAGAACAGTTTGGAAATCAACTCGACCCTATTTATTCGTACAATGAAGGAGAAGGAGAAATTGTAAGAAATATAATCACTACTTTATTACAGAAACGTGATTCGAAACAAGCTGTATTCACCACACCAAACCATGCCTATACAAAACTTTCAACACAACAAAATTAAACAGTTTGAACAAAAATGTTTAAATGTTTTTGTTTTTTTATCTTACTTGTACTTATATGACTTAATGTTTATTATTGCTGTTTGCTGTATTTTGAAACTGATTTTCATTTAACATTTGCGAGAAATATGGTTGAGGATGACTTCCATACATTTGTGAGTTCTGATAAAAAACATTTTGTGCAGGATTTAACTGCTGTTGATTAATAATTATATTTATTAACATTTGAACAGACTGAGAAATTCCAGCTCCAATTCCCATCATGGCATTACTAACTAATTTAATGCTATTTGAAAGGCTTTCAGTTGATTCCTTTAGTTCTTGTGTCAAATCTTTTCTAAATTGAGCATCCTCTTTTGCCTTGTTTATTAGAATTTGATCTCTTTGAACAGCCGAAAGGTTTCGTTTCATGTGTTTGCGTTTGTTATCAACCAACTTAACAACATTCTTTCGTTTTGCTGTTAACGGCGTAGTTGAATGTGTTTATGTGTTATCATTATTATTTTCTTGGTCAAAGAAATGTGAGTGTTCATCTTCATCGTGTTCTTCTTGTTCTGTTATGTTAACTCTACTACCAACTTCCCAGCACCACTGCGCATCCCTGCTACTACAGCTTTTGAAAATTTTGTCAAATGTCTTTTATTTTTTCCATTACACGTTTGTGAGCTTTTGAAATAAGGTCCTTCGCCAGTTTGATTTCATTTTTAAGAGTCCGCTTTTCTACTGTTGATAGTTCATCGAAATTATCTGGTATCTTTGGAGCAGATACAGGACCAAAAAAGCTATCGCATTTTTTAGCCAAGGACAAACTATCGATTATCGAACTGCATGCTTTTATCCGCATCGAAATCAAATCCTTTGTACACCATCTCTGATTTATATCTGGATAAGCAATCTATCAAATATTCAATATATGCTCCCGGCGAAAGTTTTTCTTGCCTTTACCTGCGTGTCAGCCATTGTAATTTGTGAAATGTTTTTTTTATTTACGATGAATTAGCATTATAATTGCCCCATTTACCAAGAAAATCGTGTTTATATGGAAAAAAAGTTTCCCCCGCTTACCGAGATCCCGCGTATGCTCAACCGAGATCTCGCCAAACTTTTCTCCATGTGAACAGCCCCTAAAGCAGAGAACATATTTGATCCTGTTAATATCCGCTTTAAGGTGGTTTCATTGTATTTAAGTATAAGTAACAACGCAATTTACGATTTTGTTAAGAAACTTAATAAATTTAACTTTTTGCATAAGTGTGAAACTCACTAGTTTGAATTGATATTTTTTAGGCGTTTGTGTGGAACGAATGAGTGCAATTTTTACACAAATTTGCACTAACAAGTCCCGTACTTTTTTAGTTTGCACGTATTCATTCTTGAACTTTTTAATACTAATTTCAATTGTTACTTAAGCTGTTCTTCAGAAAATGTTTATAGACAAAATGTTAAAAAAAAATCCCTAGCAATATGACACTGACAAACAATTAATCAAAACACACGATGCTTTAAAAAATATTGAATAAAACATGTAGACTGAGACCGAGAAACAGTTTCTCGAAAAATAATAATAACTTACTTATTCCTTTTCAGACTATTATCGCACGAATCAATCTTAAAATGAAAAGTGAGAATTCGTTACTTTAAAAAACAACACAAAGGTCTATAAGCTATTTTGCAACATGAAACATACGTTCAGCAGCGATTAAGCGTTAAAGCGTTTTATCAGACTAGTGGGCAAAGCTCTTTTTGAGAATACAAAAAGTGACTGTTAAAAAACACTAGCTGTCTCATTATACCCTAATATTTTTTAAAACTTTTGTTTTGAGTTTGTTATAAGATCAGCTATAAATCAGTCACATAAAAATAAATTCAATTGATATGTATTTGAGCAGTAGGACGGCATTACCCCAACCCAACTGGAGCTATTTTTATTGTTCCTTCCTTCCCCCTAAAATTCTGAGATCTGACTTACACATGCGTCAATGCGCGCTTATAGTAGTTTATTCATTTTTCCTATCAACAATTTGCTCAGAAAATTAGATTATTACGATGGTCCTAGGTGCCCTGTTCCACCTAATCAAATTAATTCGATATGAGAGATTCGTAATTGCGGCCAAGAGCGAGGACATATGATTTTCAGGTTCCTCTTTAACTACGTCTCTTACCATTAATGTTCATGCTTGCTAAAAGACAATTGATAAAATAAGATACATGGCGTGGGCACAGGTGTCGTGCACAAACCTCACGAAAAATTAGAAAAATACAGACCGATGGTGCTAAATTGAGGACTTCAAATTTGGAATTATTGATAATTTTTCTTTTACACGATGAACTTTCTTGAAGTAAGAATTTCACTTACTTGCAATGGATCTCGCACTTCTTTGTAGTAATGACAATCTTTAGACTAAAAATAGTAACTTACACAATACATAAAATTATAAAATAGTGCCTGGTACTGACGCTAAATATCGCATCTCGAAAGGAGTACTTAATCGAAATGGAAACTTTATTTTTTCTTATTTGTCATTCTTTAGACCTCCCGGACGCACCCAATTAAGAGAAAGGCAGTTAAGATGGGCCCTTTTAACAAAATCTTTATTAAAAGACCATGGCTTTATCAATGGTCAGATTTTCTTATTGGTCAGCGCCGTCAGGTAGCTGATCTTGTGAAATGCTTTATGGGCCATCTGTTACTCTTCTATTGCGTCTGTGCGTCGTCTATTGCGTCTGACACTAGGGACTGATCTTTACGTCAACCTAGGTTACAAAAGTCAATATCTTGCTTTAGACGACCTGCCCAATTCAATTGTAACTGAAAAACGGGAATATTCAAATTGAAAAGTCAGATTCCTATTTATTTGAACTTTCGAGAAATAGTACTTCCTTTCTCCGTGCCCAGGAATATGCCAATGGTGGCATCATAGTTGCTGGTGGTTTCGGCACTTCGTATATATCGTGTAATAGGGTTGTGTATGTGTTTGACTCTCATAGTCGCAATTTGCTAGTCTTACCACACCATTCCGGTACATCTGTTCTTTTGAAATTCAACTCTACCAGGGAAGCTGAGTCATACATTAAGTATTTATATCTAACACATTTTCAAAACGAAAGATTGTTCTGTGACTTGCAACATTTTAATGTTAATATTACGGATGCTGAAAAAACATATTTGCAAACAACATTTCGAAAAGGGAAAATTAATGCTCGAAAGCGAAAACTTCGCCACACGAATAAATCGAAACCCGATAAGGACCGTGTTGATAAAGCTAAGAGACGGGCTGCTCGATCCGACATACAAAAGGCAAATCTGAAAGAAAAGGATCGTCTCAAAAAAGCTGCTTTGAATGCTACTCTTTCTAAGCAAATCTTTCCGCGGAAGAAAAAACAACTTTGAATAAAAAGATAGGATCAGAATGGCTGCTTTCCGAGCACAGAATCGGGTTTACAAACTATGGAATCGATCGATAGAGGCTCAACCTCGAACCCAGGGCCTGTAGCGTTTTCGAGGTTGATAGAGGCTTTCAAAAAGCACATTAAAAAAGGGCCGTTTTATCTTTGTGTCGTTTGTAACCGGTGTTTGTACCTAAGATCTGTATTGCTCTTTCGTGAAGAAAAGTATGATGTTACTGGGAATATCTTCGAATCCCGCGTATTAAGCTACAACAGAAAAAAATATATTTGTAAGACATGTCACTCTAAACTTTTGAAGAAAAGAATTCAAGCTGTTTGGGACAATATGCAAGTAATTGAATTACCCGAGCACTTTTTAGATATTCGTAAATTGGAAAAAATAATTATTTCTAAGAGACTTTTATTTAAAAAGGTTACAATCATGCCAAAAGGACAATGCCCAAAAAAGAAAGGTGTCATTTGTAATGTTCCAATACGCGCCGATGATGTTTGTTATATTTCACCGCGAGGAATGGATAATAATAGCGTTGTTCATGTAGCATAAAAAAAGAAATGAGTTTCAAGTCTGACGTTTATTTTAAAGCTGTCCGTCCTGATTTTATCAGAGAAATTCTCCTATATTTAAAGCAAAATAACACGTTTTATTCAGATATTAAAGTAAACATAACTAATGTACCACAAAAGTGGGTAAATACGATTAATAATACTGACGACAGCGACATTCATTTTGTTAATGAAGGGGATGTCTCGATAGTTACTCGTGATGAAAAAGGAAGTCTATTCGAAGAAGATACCAATCCATTAGACAACTACCGTCTCGGAGCTTCGGAAACTGCTTATGTTTCAGATCTGGCTTTTGAAGTGACTCATGATGCAAACGTGACAGTTGCTCCAGGAGAAAATAGGAAACCTCTTCCCGTTATCTGTGATGATGATTGTGAACTTCTTGCTCATCCATACTTATTTCCCACTGGAAAATTTGGATACACACATCAAAGGGAAATTACCTTAAGCCCTTGCAAATATTTCAACCAAAGACTCTTAAATTACACACAAAAGTTTGCCTCTGATTCTGAACACTTGAACTTTAATAGTTGCATAAATATAGCCATGGAAAAAATTAAAGCTGACAGTGTGACTGCTGGTGGGTTATCACAAAATTTTAAGGAGAAAATTCGCACCTTTATTGCAAATGATGAAGCGTTTAATTTCATGAACACTTTAAAAGGAACACCTGAATACTGGAAACGATTTTTGTTTGAGGTTCTTGCTATGGTAAAGCAACTCGGTTTGCCAACATTTTTCATGACACTTTCATGTGCCGACCTCAGGTGGAATGAATTAGTAGAAATCATCAGCAAGTTGAATGATTTGATTTGTCAAAAGAACAAATTGAAAATTTGAATTATTTTGAACGTACAAAAATTCTTAACAGTTATCCCGTTTTATTGGCAAGACATTTTCAATATAGGGTTGAAAACTTATATAATATATATTGATGACAATTTAAATACAAAATACAAGAACCTTGATGATCCTACCAAAGAAAACTTTAAGCAATCAAAAACAATTCCAGAAATTCTCGAAGACCTTGAAATCGAAGAAGAAGAATATTACGGGTGTCTAACAACTTCTTCTGATAGTAGCTATCAAATTCACTTCAAACGGTCCCCAGAATCGTGTTTTACTAACAACTACTTTGAAGATTGCATGGGAGGCATAGGAGGCAAATATAGACATTCAGCCTGTTCTAGATTATTATAAGGCCGTAGCTTATATGTGTGCTTACCTCTCAAAATCAGAAGATGAATCATCAGAGGCCATGAAACAAGCAGCTTCTGAAGCTTTTGAATCAGGAAAAACTGTTTACTATAGAATGAAGGCGGTTGTAAAAGCATATAGAACTCATCGTGAAATGTCTATTCGAGAGGCTGTTTCAATTGTTTTGCCAGAAATTTGGCTACGCAAAACAACTCCAGTTGTGACATTTGCAAATAGTAATTTACCTGAAAAGTGCTATTGTGTATGTCGTAGTGAAGAAGAAAATGCGAACATGGCCGAAGACGAGACAAACCTATTTAAAAGAAACATGTTGGATCGATATATGGATAGACCAGATTCAGGGTACAAAAGAGGAAAGTATGCAATGATAGAAAATCTTTGTTATGCCGAGTTCGTAGCAAACTATACAATAGATACAAAAAGATATCACGCAGAAGTAAACGATAGTCAGCCAGCAGTTTTAGAAGAGCTCATTATAGACGATGAAGTTTCTGTACTACTACCAAAATCTGTCCCATTAATGTCCCCTAAGGAATACGTTAAATTAAGAAAGACTAGATGTGTTTTGAGGTACCATGTTCCCAATAAAGTTACAAAACCAGAAGCATATGCTCATCATATGTTAATTATGTTTTACCCCTTTTGTAACGAAAATGATTCAAACTAGACTCCTTCTGGTACATATTCAGAAAAGGTTTTAGAACAAGGGGTAATAAATGTAGTAAATCAAAATAAAAGTGAACCATTTGGTCAAGTAGTAGATGATGCGTTCGTTCATTTTAGTGAAAACAATGCCTGTGGGCTAGATCCATTGGGAAAACAAGAAAATGATGATATACATGATGAAATTGAAGAATTTCGAAATAAGGAGTCATTTACTGGAAGAGCCTTAGCAGAAGCACCTTCTTTGATCTCTAATGATGATCTAAATGAAAAGATACGCACATTAAATATTAAACAAAGGCAGATTTTTCAATTTGTATGTAAATGGACCCGAGAAACAATAAAATCTATGCGTATTGAAGGAGCACCCAAACCAGATTTATTTCATATTTTTCTGACAGGAAGTGCAGGATGTGGCAAATCCCATACTTTAACAACAATAACACATTATTTGAAAAAGGCTCTACCATATGGTTCAGGTGACACTAGTAAAGAAAGAATGTTAATGTTAGTACCAACTGGAGTTGCAGCAGTTCACGTAGACGGATCAACAATTCATTCGGGTCTTGGAATAATACCAGACCGATCATGTAGTAAATCTGTGTCTAAACTCAATGATAAAAAAAGAAGTGCTTTAAGACAACGATTTTCTGAACCCCAAGTGATAATCAATGATGAAATTTCGATGGTATCAAATAAATTATTACTCTATATTCATCAAAGGTTATGTGAAATCTTTGGATACCCCGTTTCCTGGCATTTCCATGATAACATGTAGTGATTTAAATCAACTTCCTTCGATTAAACAAAGACCTGTATACGCAATTTCAATGACAGCATGTTGAATTTATTACACTGCTTGAGATACTTCAAGATCGCAGAACTAACTGAGGTAATGCGTCAACGAGGAGATCAGATCTTTATAGATTTACTTAACAATATCCGCATTGGTATAGTAACAGAACAGGATGTAAAAATATTGCTTTCCCGATTTATAGAAAAGACAGACCCGAATTATCCAACAGAAGCAATACATATCTGGGCTGAGAATGCATTAGTAAGTGATCATAATAGATGTAAGCTCGGCGAGCTACAAGGTATTGAACATGACCTACTTGCTATTGATAAATTACCAGAAAATATTACAGATTCTGTTTTGGAGAAAGTGTATCAGCGCAGTCAAATGGATACTGAAGGGCTAGCGCACAAGTTTACAATAAAGCTAAAGGCGAAGTCAACATAGATGTAGAAGATAACTTATGTAACGGACAAATAGGAACGATCGAACATTTAAAATTTGATCGAGAAGGAAACATTGTAACAATCTATCTGAAAATGGAGGATGATGATGTTGGTCTTAAAACTATAAGCTCCGATAATTTTGGTCGAACTCACAATCTAGTTCCAGTAAAGAGAATTGAGAAGGAAATAAAGATAAAAAAACAGTTTATCATCTCCTAGTATCAAAAGACTTCAATATCCTTTAATTTTATCCTGGGCATGCACCGTTCATAAAGTTCAGGGAAAAACTTTCCCAAAGATTGTCTTTAATTTTGATATGGTAAGACAACGTCATTTTAATAATGGTCAGGTATATGTTGCACTTAGCTGCGTTACTTCTTTGGCTGGACTGTATCTAACTGGAACACAAATTTCATAAAGTTTGATCAACGTGCAATGGATGAATATACTTATATGAGAGAACACTATATGTTAATGCCTGTCAAGAACAACTATATTCTAAGTGAAGACTCTCTTACCTTTACCCTCCTAAATGTGAGATCACTATCAAAACATGCCATAGATGTCTAGTGTGACAATGTATTAATGGAAAGTGACATTCTGTTCTTCACAGAAACTCAGCTAATGTCTGAACCCAATACTACTCTATTTGAAACAATGAAACCTTTTTTCCTGCCTAGCAACAACTTGAGTACTGACAAATTTTCAAACATTGCGCTAGCACATCGCGAAATATCGCTTTACTAAACAATTTTTCTATCCCCAGTGCTTCGTTATATACTGTATCTCAGTTTTCGTTCTTCGACAGTCATATTAATATAATATTATTATATCGTAAAAGTAACCGTAGACAAGAAGATTTATTGTATATTATTCATCACCTGCAGAACCAAATTGATTTTGTTCACATAATTTAGGCGACTTTAACATGAATAATTCCCTTAACGGTGAAAATTGCTTACGGGAATATGAAATGGTTGTAGATTTTCCTACACATATATCAGGGTCCGTTATTAATCACGTATATATCCATAAATACTTTCTTAAATGTTATACTGCTGATACTTTTGCACACAGCATTTACTTTTCTGACCATGACGCAGTTAAAATCGAATTAAAAAAAATTCGTAAATATTACCGTCAGCATATTACCAAGCATAAGAAGTGAGACGATATTTAAACTAATATCGTTATTTACAGGAAAGTGGGTAAATTTTACTATTTTGAAGCGGAAAATTTTCTTTCTTACTTTCGTGGACAAGCAATTCTCACTCACAGATTTAAAGTTCTCAGTCGCGCTGACCTCAAGGCCTAAGGGCCTCTAGTTTAAAAATCAATATGTGGAGAATGGGAGGTTTAGCACTATTGCTCGACTGAGAGGGTGAGATTGTTATTTTTAAAAATTTTGCAACTCGATTGGTTAGAATTTACATCATATCGTGGTACCATCGCTACTGTTGGTAGTATGGAATGAATTAAACAGTTTACAGATGCAAGAAAAAAGGTAAATAGTAGTGTGCTGATAATGTACTACGCTTCTAGCAAACAACTTATTCGGTACTCTAGGGAAAGATGACATAATACCGGCATAAAAATAATATTTGGTTTATATTTTTCGTTTAAGTGTATGTTTCAAGGACATCGTTTTATAAGAAAAATGTTTTATATCGGTGTCTACATTCTGCTTTAGCTGTTTTATTTCCTTTTTTAAATCACCGTACACTAAGGTAATAATTCATTGTTACGTATTCTTTGATGTTAGTCAATATTGAGAATAATGATAATAAATGTTACCACCTACTTCAGAATATGGCGGAGAAAGTATATCTAATATGGCTGCATCACCCCTAGTAAAAAACAACAAAAAATACCACAAAATGTGTAAATGATTCCTTACAGTTCAGTTTAAAATCTATACATCGCCAAACCCTTATATAACAACAAAGGCTTTTGTTCATCAGTGTCAGACTCACCCTATAGCAGTTAACGAGTGGTAATTAGCATTGTGAGACGTTAAAACCTTGCAATCACACGTTGGGTTGACAATTTCATCAGGTAGTTTGATTGCATTTATTTCTAAAAAATACATTCTAGTTCCGTAATTCTACATATGGCAGGGCATACCAAATTATCAACACATTATTTTCAGATAATTGCAGGTGTTAAAAATAAAGACAAATTGTAATAGACCTATTTCCATATCCATTTGGTTTCGCGAAATATGCATGCGAAAATGCAGAATAACATAAAAACGAGATTAGTTATGAGCAAATTTTGGATGCTAGTTGTTTACATTCAAGTTTAAAGAATGTATCAACAAAATGTTGACTTTTACAGCTTTTAACTGGTAGTTTCATAAAATCGAAGTTAACACAGTTATAAAGAGGGTATTGGTAGTGGTAGTGTAATCACAGTTAAGATATTGCAGATTTTAAGAGCGTATTCTTTCGGTATATGTTAGCTAGCTAAACCTAAAACGTAGCCACGTTTTTAGAATAATGTGAATACATTTTTTATTTTACTGTTTTCTAGTAAAGTAAGAAGTAAAACTTAATGTACAGTTTACTAACGCTCAGTCACACCTCATATTACTCTATTACCAGGCAAAACAGCAAGTAGCTAGCTAAGCTGCTTGACTGATGCTACCAGAATTACTCCAGAAACATGGATTAACAGAGATAAGTAACACTGACTTTAGGAAAAAGGGCAGTAAAGAGATTTCAACATCAAGAATAATGAAGGCTGAATTTTCTTATTACATTGTCAAAAGTATTTTTTCCAGGGTTGTAGTAATCAACAAATCAATTTCAACATTTGTTGCGTACAATGGTTTTTCAAAATAAATATTTTCAAACTTTTGGCTGTTGTGATTATGTAACTGTCACACTCCCTGTGTCACTACTCTCTCTCTCTTTCTCTCTCTCTCTCTCTCTCTCTTACCCACTTTCAATATCGCATATTTCTATCAAGCATTGTAATGGTTAACCTTAATAGTAACAGTTTGTAAGTAATAATAATTGGTAGAGCATATAGCTCATCATAAATCTCCATATATAGAAAGACAAAGTCTTTTTTTAAAATGGCACCATATTTTTCAGGTTTTTATCCAAAAAAAGGAAAATAAAATAATATATAACTTTTTTCTTATGCTTACTTGTTGGCAAAAACTCGGTCTCAATGTTCCTAAAAGCCAGGTCCTTATGTATTTATGCTTATATGTATATATATAAAATCTTAAAAATTATGTTGTAATGGATTTTGTTTTCAACCTTACAAAAATTTCACATTGTTTTCTCTGATTAATATTAAAGTTCGACATGACAAGTATTTTGTAGACAAAATTTTACAGAAATTAATTTCTTTCTAGGTTATATGTCAGAACTGTTTGAGTAACCATTTTGTGTTTTTTTTCAACGAACAATTTTTAAATTGCTTTATCAAGCGATCCTCCCAAGAAAATATTTGTTTTTGACTGAGCAATATCACTGGAAAATTTCAATTCACTAAAAAACAGCAAGATCTTTGAATATAAAATTTAAGAATTAGGATAACATCCCTTTTGCTAACCTTACATTTTGAAATTTAAAAAAATATTTTATACCAAATACAATCTACGGTCAAAACTAGTTCTTTCGCACATAAGTTGGTACTGAAAAAAGATGTTTTTGCATGGAATAAATGGTCACATTTAATTATAATATTTTGGGTTCTCCGATTGACTTTCCACAAATCTGGACATTTACTAGTGTTTGCGGTGTTGCCCATGTCAATTTTGCATGATTTTAACACAAGAGTATTGTTGTTTACCATAACAAAATTATGAATGTAGTTTATACAAAATATAACCAGAAAGATACTGCAAATTTTTACTTCCTTTTCTGAAATTTCAACTACTTGTTGTGAAAGGTTAAATTACGTCACATCTGTTCTGGAGAGATGTATCAAAACATGATTAGCAACTTCCATTAGCAAAGTATTAGCTAAGGTGACATTGTTAGCAAAAGATTTTAATTTAATAACCCATAAAATTCTGAATAAAATTTCTCAGCACCACATGAATTGTTCAATTACAATTTTAGTTTTTCCCAAAGTTCCACTGCCTCTTCAACAGAAAAGTTAAAGTTTAAAAACGCATTCCTTGACTGTTCAGGTAGACATATATCTTTCTGTACAATGGTGGCACATTCCTTCATAATAACACTAGTTTTAAAGGGTGTAATTTTTTATGTGACTGTTCTTCCTTAGTAAGAGTTAACGGCGTTGCTGAATCACTACTTTTTGCTTTATGTTTAGTATTTTTGTGTCTTGTTAATCCTCCACCAGATTTTATCACTTTTCCACATTGACTACACTCAAATTGATTGCTTTTATCTTGATCTATATATCCACGTGGATCTATATCCACGTTAAAATCGGCATCATCATCCAAAAATCCACCTTCAATCAGCAGAATTAAGTCATCAAGATCACTACAAAAAAACTCATCGTTCTTCGACGCCATTTTCAACTATCTGTGCAGTGGTAGAGGGTCCCGAATAAATTCTAAGCTGAAAACTGTAAACAACAGGAACGGGCCAGGAATGCAGACTATATTGTTTTTATAACTATGCTCGCATGCACAGAAAAATTGCCTTTTAAATCGATTCGTTCCAAGGCAAAAAAAAAAAATTAACAACAGTGAAATTTCTTTGTGATTGGAAATGCATGATATTTAGTTAAATTAATAAACAAGCTTGTTAAAGAGGTTAGAGGTTAGAAAGTTTACCTTATTCCTGAATAAGTTGCATTGAATTGTTTTCTTACAACATGCTATGTCATACCTTACACAAAAACATATCTTTCTGAAGGATTAGAAATAATGCTTGGTCAAGGTCTATCAATCTGTAAAAACAATACTTCAAAATAAGCTAACATAAGAAAAAAATGTTTAATTTAGAAATGAAAACAGCCTACCATTTTCTGTGGGAGAATATATGCTAAACAAAAGAATAATTGTAAGAATCACAAAGAATAATTCATAGTTAAATAGAAAAAGAATATGAAAGGAATTATTTTCATTGTCATGGATTATTAAAAGTTCCATAAGAATACAAATTACACAGAAGAAAATACCATTATTCAAATTAAATTAATCAAAGTTTGCATACTATATTCTTAAATTCAATTTTGTCATAAAGATATAGGGAATATTTTCGGTATCAGTAATGAAATTTTTGAATATCCATAAGGAAAAGAAGAGTATCACAATTTTTCCCAGGTTAAAAACAAACCTTGGATGCATCTTTTGATATGATTTAATCTTGATGTTCCCATACAACACTTTACTAAAACAAAGTAAAACTATCAAAGATAGAAAAGCTTGGCATTAAGAAAATGGGCAATGTCTTAAACCTATCCCTGCTGGACTATTTAGAGGCTCCTCCATGCTGAGGAGGAGCGAATCAGCCCCCTCCCCTTCACCATTAAGTCCCCGATGTTGTGTGACGAGTGTCCCTACCCAGAATTTTTCTTTATTTAATAGCAAACTATCAATTTGCCTGTTTGTCAAATTCTCTACATTGTTCACAACATTATTTAATTGCTAATGTTTCCAGAAAAAACACAGTATTAGTAAAACAAATGTATTTCATTTAATGACTTCGTGATGTTAATATAAAGGGATATTTGGCGAAAAGGGGTGAGGATGCTGGGCAAGCAAAAATACACAAAACTCTCGTGCGCGTGTACCCAATTTATTAACACTCTCCGTGACACCTATCCTAATCTCATAAAGCATATTTGTTTTCAACAACAATTTTTTTCCTTCTCGCAATTTTTTTACAAAAGTTTATTCGTTGTTTTCTTTTCACTCTCTTTTTTACAACAGTTCATTCGTTGTTTCTAACTTTTTGTTGTTTCTTTTCTCTCTTTTTTATTACAACTTTTGTTGTTTCCTTTATCTCTCTTTTTTACAACTTTTTGTTTTTTCCTTTCTCTCTTTTTTTACAACTTCTCATTGTTTCATTTCTCTCTTTTTACAACTTCTTGTTGGTTCCTTTCTTTCTTTTTTACAACTTGTATATACTTATTTCCTTTCTCTCTTTTTTAAAACTACTCGTGTGAAATTGCCCTTATCTCATGAGTACGCACACACCACAAAACGAAGGCTGACCAAGGCAGCCCAGCATCCCCAAATTTCCCCAAATTTAAAGACCTACCACATAACATTGCTTGTGTTTACAATATAACAAGATAACAGTTTTCACAAATATCAATCAGGGCACAAATAGAACACTGTCCTAAAAATATGCACAACTTCCTTACAGGTACATTGTTAACAATGACACCCATAATGTCTGAACATAACTACGACAGCATCATGGAAATGCTACACAATTGAATTGTGTCCCATAATTTAGTAACACCACTGAGGCATGCCAAACAGATTGGTCACCTCAAACCCACATTCTAGCAGTTAAAAAGAAGTAAATTTAAAAGCAAGCAAGATTAAATGTGAAATGTGCATTCCCTTATAGTATTGACTACAGTACAGTCTGAATGTAATCTACCGCGGACGCGAAACTCGCATGAATAGTCACACAGAACAATAACATTGCGATAGCTTTTGTTTTTTTAAGAAAATAATTGCCTCGCTGATGAACAATGACCCCATGCGATCGATTGTTTAATCACAATAGGTTGCTAGATCAATTTTAGCAAGCTATTTTGCGCAAACACTTTTTAATTGCAGTAATTAAGCGTTTTTTTAGATCGCATTTTAAAAGTTTATAAATGAAAAGCGGTGATAGAAATGTTTTTTAGATTGCATTTTAAAAGTTTAAAAACGAAAAGCAGCCATAGAAATGTTTTTTTAGATTGCATTTTAAAAGTTTAAAAACGAAAAGCGGCGATAGAATTGTTTTTTTAGATCGCTTTTTAAAAGTTTAAAAACGAAAAGCGGCGATAGAAATGTTTTTTAGATTGCCTTTTAAAAGTTTAAAAACGAAAAGCGGCATTTAATAGTTGTGCACAATGCTTCTCCTATGTTTTGCTGGAATCTTTTTAAGTAATTAAATCAACAATACATTTTCGTGCAATGTATTATAAAACTTCGCGAAATCTTCGCTAATACATAAGGGAATAGCTTATCAATACATTTACACAATGCATCTGCTATTAGAAGAAATATAATTGCTCCGATATTTCTTCGCTAGCACATTGTTTTTTAACACGCAAATATAAGCTCGCAAAACGCTCAAGGGATTTAATTATAACAAAAGACAAACGACTGCCGTCCTCCACGGCAAAGGTGTGATATTAGCGTGTACGCGGTAGATTACATTCAAACTGTACTGTAAACACCGCCTTTACCACCATGGATGTTGCCAATAGAGGAAGCTTATCACGTATGTAATGCAAGCATGATCAAATGTGGAATATGCACACCCTTTCTTTTAGAGAAACCCTAAAGTAAAATTAATGAAAATCGAAAGCTGGACCATACAAAAACTCCAACACACTATGTATCAAGCACCCAACCAAGTAATGTTGTTTCTTTCATTGTAAAAGAAACCCCTTGTAAAAGAAACCCCATATCCCACCAGGGATATGTGTAAAAGATAAAAAGAAGTTCTGAAAATAGAAGCCTGACCTTATTTATACCATTAATCACTCTAGGTCAAATGTATACTTAATCACTTTACATCGACATTTAGTTAAATCTAATTTTTAGTAATTGTGCTAAATATATGCAGATGCGGGAGAAAAACAAAATAGATATTATTTTTATAAACTAGTGAACATAGCTGTAGAAAAAGAACCACCTGATAGAGCAGTTTTATGTGAAAAAATTCATATGCAGTTCTTTCCTTACAAAGAAGCCCCCTCTTGACATCATGGATGTACGCCTAATATAAATAGAATACCTAATAATCAGAAGCCTAACTATATTTATACCCCCAATCATTCTCCATTAAGGGCCCTGCCAATAAAAGTATTCCCAGATTTCCAAAATTTTGCACAAGTATATAGCCTGATTGAACAATTTTTGGGTATCATTCAAAAATGCAGCTATGTGAAATGCTCATAAAATTGATCCTAAAGAATTCAATGTTAAAGTGAGGTATGATTGCCTAGGTAGAAATTTCCAATTGCCAATGAGAAGATTGTGTGTATCTAAAACTAGTAAATGGTTTAAAGCAACGCATAATTTTATTATAGGCATTTAATAAGGTTCCTTTGCGCCCAGGTTTAACTCTCCTTTGGTGTGCTTTGCCAAAGTACTATGGTTTCCACGGTAGTCGAACTACATTTGCCGCATTTCGCTGATTGTTGCTCGATTCCTTGTTTTCTGCCGTAAAACAGTCGACTGCGAAACATAAGAATAATGATGTCAAGAAGAATCTCGCCGAAGTGTGGACTTTTGGACTCTTGTAAAACAAAAGAAGATGTGACGACAAAAAAATATCGCCGAACTCGTCGAAATCCACGGTAAAAGAAAGATTGCTATTAGGGGATGGGTGCGTAGGAATACTTTACTCTACCTATTGTTATTGCTCGCGGTAGCCGGTCAGTTTGATAGGCGCGGATTCAACATGTCTAAAGGCTAAAGAATCGTTTTGTAGTGAGTTCGAGCAAGCAAAATGGAAGGTTTGAAAAATGACTGTGGAATAAAGTTGCGCAATGCTGCTAAGAAGAAACATTACTGGAAAACATTTATTCTCTGTGTCGCCTGTGATTGCAGAACAAAAGCAGGTGGAAGAAAAGCAGGCTTTGAGTTAACAAAATTCATAGCATTAACTTGATGAATACGTATTTAGGTACATCTGTTTACTTTTAATTCCATTGATCTTAGAGCTTTCTATTGCTGTGCTAGCAAGTGTGAACATGTTTATAGTTTCACTTTCAACAAATTGAAAAAGCTTTGTGTCAAATTCAAAAAAATCTTGTGATCAAATAGCCAGCCAGCTGGTCACTTTTGTAGCTGGAAAAGGTGTAATGTATAACAATTGTAGACTTCATAACAGCTTTGCATGTTTACTTTTGTAGAATTTTTCTTTATATAATAGCAAACTATCAATTTGCCTGTTTGTTAAATTCTCTACATTGTTCACAACATTAACTATATAATAAAACCAATATTTTGCACGGAGGCATCAGGACATTCATCAATAAAATGTTTCACAACTTTGCAAGATGGTATATTCTTTTTAATGTGGGATTTGTAATTCGAAAGGTGAGGCTTCCAAGCAACACCTTGCTTGCCACATAATTTACAAAAAGCAATGTATATATAACATTCTTTGAACTGCAACTGCTTTCTTGACGAATTTTAAATTTCCTGCCAGTTGCTTTTGATACTATAAAAGTGGTTTCAATTACTTAATTCTTGCAGAAGTCACATTTTTGATTTTTACATTTCACATAACCATTGTGGTCTGATAAATCGGACTTGATATTGTAAGGATCAGCACGTAATATTAAATCCCTTAAGTTATTCTAGTCTTATTTCTAGTCTTATCCTTTGGGATTTCAGACTTTTACTAAATAATAATAATGAAATCTGTGGATAAAAAATTATTAAACCCCATTTTTACTTAAAAAAACAGTATTTTAGGTGTACATACCATATGCCAATCATTTCAGGATGATCATGCAATGGAATAGATTCTCCTTTTCGAATGATAAACATGCATATTGTCATATTGGACCCTTCATAAATACCAATATGTGATGCTGGGGCTTGGTAAAATGGTCTCCTGTTCAAATCATCTTTGGGAACTTTTAAACAAACATCATATGGAGTCACAGACTTTACCTAAATAGAATATAAATAAAGACCATACAGTACTGTAAAAAGGTATCTTAACATTGCGATCCTCTATCGTGCGCGACGCGAACGATACGCGATAACTTTTTGAGCATATTTTTGTCTCGGTAGAAGTGAATCATATCGCGTCTATCAGGATATCGCAATAGGCTCGATCTATCGCGTAGTATTACTCGATGACGTATTGCTTTATAATACTTATTTTAAATTAAATACTGAACTTCAAACAAGTTTCTTTTTTTCTATGATAATTTAGGAATAATAATTCTTGTATAAATAAAGTTAAACAAAGTTGCCTGACTTTCAACGAAAGTAATAAAAAGTAAATTAAATATTTTTTTTCGCTGGGATTATCTGGAGGCCTAAAACATTGTTAGTTTACAGACATTTTCATATAAGAATCATTCTTTTTTTTGTTAAATTGACATTTCAAGCCTTGAATAATTCTTAAGATTCTTAAAATGCGATCTAAAAAAGCTTTTCTATCGCCGTTCTTCGTTCTTAAGTTTTTAAAATGCAATCTATAAAAAAATTTCTATCACCGCTTTTCGTTCTTAAAATGTGATCTAAAAAAGCTTCTCTATCGCCGTTCTTCGTTCTTAAACTTTTAAAATGCGATCTAAAAAAGCTTTTCTATTGCTGTTCTTCGTTCTTAAACTTTTAAAATGCGATCTAAAAAAGCTTTTCTATTGCCGTTCTTCGTTCTTAAACTTTTAAAATGCGATCTAATTTTATTGCAAAAACGTCGCTTTTATGCAATCTTTTAACTGGAAAGAACTCCAAGCCTTCCGTGATAGGCTTTATTTAACCTTATTAATTTCTAAGAAAATTATGACGAAACTATACAAGCAATTCTTAGATTTGTTGATCTTACGATAAAAAGCAACTTTCAAAATTAGAATGTTCTTTTACAAAGAAGTATTTAATTTCTTTACTTTTTTTTAAAAAAATAGAAGTTACGCTAGCTAAAATGTAATACTGCATGACTTCGTCGATCCATTTAGGAAACATAAAAAAAACAAGGTAGAATACGCTTGTCGTAACACCCTTCTCTGTTATTATTTTCAAATATATAATTTTAATGCTGCGAAAGACTTTAAATATTGTCAACTAAACTATATATAGTCTGTAAAAGGATTTTGCACTTAGATTTTGATTTTCATATAAGACTGTGCAAAAAACATTAAAAATTATTTTTTCTGTTTTTTCTTTTATTTTAAGTGGGAGGAGAATGACTTGCTGTATAAATTTTGATACAGCGCAAGAATAATTCTTGCTGTATAACTTTCAAAACAGCACAAGAAATATTCTTGCTGCATCTATAAAAAACATGTTTTTGAACATGCAAGTATTTTCATCTTTTCACCTTGAGAGCTAGTTATTTTAATAATTCAAAACAAGAGAAAAATTTTATCCCAAAAATTTTTAGTGAGACAAATTATTATTATTTTTCCCTTCGCAACAAAAAATATTTATTGCGTACGTGATGCAATAATACATAAAAAAAATGCTTGTCGTAACACCCTTCTCCGTTGTAGACACTGTATTGAAGAATTAAACTTATTATTTAATTCTAGCGCAAGCAATATTATTTAAACTTATTATTTAATTTTCATAAAGTAAAGTTTAGTTTTTTTTATAGCAAGACGCAGTGAGTTTATTTTGAAAGCGTGAATAATGCTTGTTAAACGAACTTCGTTAATAAAACGATTTTGTCATTTGTAAAAAATATTTAAATATAAAAACCTAATAAGTCCAATAAGTATAAAGACCATAGATAATAGTCCAATTATCATAAACGAACTTCATATAAGCAAATTTTTTATACAAACTTCTTTGAAACGGTACAAACTACAAACGAACTTTATTTTAAATGATGCAAACTTTATATGAACTTTATAATTTTGATGGTATGAAAAAGTTGTATTAAAAATAAAATTATACTAAAGATTTAATAAATGGATACACAGTTTTTGATACAAATTATACGAATTAAGTATGGACATTTTGAGACGATCCCTTATTTTTTTCTTTACGCTGTGATTTGAGAGCAGTATAATAAAATTATTTCTTTCGAAATTATCGTTTACTTATTTCTTTTCTTTGCGCTACAATTTAATAAGAACAGATATCTAATTACTTTTAACACATCGCGATGTATCGAGACTGCCTATCGACGAAGCGCGATAAGGCTTCACGCGATAGAAATTTAGGAGCAAAAAAAGGTATTACGTATCGATCGCGCTGCGCACGATACGCGATCCTCGATGTTAAGATACCTTTTTACAGTACTGGACATTGTTGTCACTATTGTTGTGGTTGTCACATAGTGAATTTGCCATTTGAAAATAAAAATGTAATTAAATTGATTTATTCAAACTTGTAACTGTAACTAGGTGTTTTTCATTATTGCTTGTTTTCCTTCATGATACTGTATGAAGAGAAATCATACCTATTTTAAAGTATATTATATTAAAAAAAAAAAAATTGGTTCATGAAAGAGCATTTCGCATGGACAAGAGTTTCCGATTAAAAGTTAAGAAACAATAGTTCTTTGATTTGCCCTATGATTTAGGGGTCATCTACAAAATTCGTAGCAATTCGTATCAAAAAAATAAATGCTATACGAATTTTCTTTTGCCATACAGTAATTAAATTCGGATGAAATTTTTCTAAATTCGTATAAAATTCGTATGAGTTTTTAATTAAATTCGTATGAGTTTTAAATTAAATTCGTATGAGTTTTAAATTAAATTCGTATGAGTTTTAAATGAAATTCGTATGAGTTTAAAAAAATTTGTATGAGTTTTAAATTAAATTCGTATGAGTTTTAAATGAAATTCGTATGAGTTTAAAAAAATTCGCATGAGTTTTAAATTAAATTCATATAAGTTTTTAATTAAATTCGTATGAGTTAAATTCGTACGAGTTTAACAAAAAATTCGTATGAGATTTTAATTAGATGCGTATGGTTTTAAAAAAAAGAAAATCGTTTGACATTGTATTAAATTCGTATATGAGTTTCAAAATAAAATATTTTTTAGATTGCATTTTAAAAGTTTAAAAACGAAAAACGGCGATAGAAATGTTTTTTTTAGATCGCATTTTCAAAAGTTGAAAAACGAAAAACGGCGATAGAAATTTTTTTTTAGATCGCATTTTAAAAGTTTAAAAACGAAAAAAGGCGATAGAAATGTTTTTTTAGATTGCATTTTAAAAGTTTAAAAACAAAAAACGGCGATAGAAATGTTTTTTTAGATCGCATTTTTAAAAGTTAAAAAACAAAAAACGCCGATAGAAATGTTTTTTTAGATCGCATTTTAAAAGTTTAAAAACGAAATATAATTCGTATGAAAATTCGTATAAAAGAGAATATAATTCGTATGATAATTCGTATGAAAATCGTATAAAAGAGAATATAATTTGTATGACAATTCAGATGAAAATCGTATAAAATTTGTATTAGATTTTTTAAAAATCGTATAACTATTTAACACTATACGAATTGTATACGATTTTTATACAAATTAAAAGCAATTAAATTCGTATATATTCATATAAAATATCATACGAAATTTGTAGACGACCCCTTATTCTAAGGCAAATGTTACAGAAGTTTTATAAAACACAGAAGTTTTATAAAACACAGAATCTTTTTATAGGAGATGTTTTATATGAGAAATTCACACATATGGTACACACTTCCAAAGTTTCATTTAAAGTTTTAACCCAACACTTTGATGGTACCAGTTTGCATACTCAGGAAGCTGCTTTATCGTTTTTGCAGAGTTTGGCTGGTGGTTCACACTTTAGCGTGTGGAGTAGCATAAACTGTCTCTTTGCTGCCACATGCCATCAAATTGAAGTGAACTGTACCAAAAAGAATTTTTTTTAACTGTATAGCTAAAGCTTATTATGACATAGAGTGTCTGGAATATAACATACACGTTTTCACAGTTATTATAGTGGTTTCAAAGGACAATGCTGCACGGCTATGAGAAAAATCTGAAATGAAGAAAACAACAACAAACACGTTTGCCAGCCCACAGCAGTGGGTAAAAAGGAAAGGTCGTTTTCAGTGTTCATATTGAACTTATGTCTTCTAAATTGGTTTTAAGATGATTAGTACAGTGCAACTAGTTGTACAGATAACTTGAGTTGGATAAAAATAAGGGTATGTTATTTTTACTCAACTGTGAAAAGGTGTATTATGCACTTTAGATATAGCTAGCTAGCTAGTTATAGTTAATTAGCTAGAAGACTCTGTTTGTCAGGTAAAAAAAAAATTCACAAAAAATCCAAGACTTTTGTTGGTCGCACCAATATTTTGTTCTTCATTTCTATTGTGGACTAGGGTCCATATAGGGTACATATATAAAAAACATTTAACCAGTTATCCAATATTATTGGGGAATATATCAATTAAATTAACTGTTCAGCTTTGCGTTGACTGTTTTTTGGGTTGACATATAAACTTACCAGTGCAAGTAATTTTTCTAGATCTGAAGTAAAATTGTAGGATTTTTCGTTCTGCTGAAAGGTCAGAAAAGCTTGATTTACAATTCTCTTGATAAGGCACATTGTATTGTAAAAGCGAAACTTACAACAAATAACAACTTAAGAAAAAATGTTCCGTACGATGTCATTCACTGTACGAAGTTAGTTAGGCTTTTTTGCCGTACCGCCGAGATTGACCATCTTCGTATTTACCGTATTTCTTTGGTATTGAAGTTTTACAATCATGGCGTCTGTTGCTGGGACACAACGTAAAGCAGAAAACAAGGCCTGTAAAATAAAATACAAAGCCTTAAAGGAGGTGGAGAAAGGAACTGCTCCAAAAAATGTTGCTGCCCGATTCGGTGTACCTAGCAGTACATTGTCAACATGAATTTTTTTATTTTTTCAGTCCGTTCTTAGCCTACAAGGTCGAGATTTTTATCCTGTACAAAGAACGATTTCGTTCGCATTCCATATAAGGGAGAAAATTCACGCTTAATTGGCCATTTATACAAAATTCGTACAAAACTCCTAACTCTCTATTACCCAAACCTCTCTAAAATTCGAACGATTTCCGATTCTCCGTGGCTGTTCGAGTTATAGAGAGTCCACTGTATAAATTAAAAACGGGTTTTTGTTTACGTGTATTTTACACGCGGGCTCCACAAACGCGCCAAAAAACGTGACAGATAGAGAAGGTTAAAAGGTTGATGTTACTGACAGCTACTGATTGCTGATATAGCTAGCCAGAGGTAAGTTTAAATATTCAAGGTAAATCTAATATTAAAAGAAGCTATATCACATAGATACTTTTAATATTAGATTTGATCTGATAACATTAAAACATCTAGCTAGCTATAGCTAAAGTTCATGCGTCGTAGAACACATTTTAGAGATAGAGAAATGTTCGTTCTGGCGCAGTTGACGTCGACCAAAGCGAAATTCCCTAAGTCACCCGTTAGTAATCAACACAAAATAATATGATTGTGCTAATAACCAACACATAATAATATATACTAGAAATACCTGACGTCATCTACCAATCACCAACACATAATAATATTAAATGATAGATACATTAAATACTAACACATGATCATATTAAATAATATAAACGAAATCATATGACGTCATGCGCAATAGTATATACTCATATTATACAGAATATGAGTAAAGGGAAATTCCCTAATTATTCAAAATCATCACCGCGCCAGAAAAATTTGTTGAAATCAAAGAGATGAATTTAAATTCTAATACCGTAAAACAATTACACGTAATTGCAAAATCCCGTGGGATTAAGGGATATTCAAAATTACGCAAAGCAGACCGCGTTACTTTATTATTAGAACCCACTCATACCCCATTTACACCAGACGTAAAGGACATTTTTAAAAAACAAGAAATGGCTCGATCCCGACCTATTAAGAGGAACATCGAGCTACATGTACCCACGTTTGAGGAAATGAATGAGTTTGAACGCCAAGAATTGAAGAAAAATCGTCCAGTAGTCAAAAGTAAGTTGCGGGAGTGGTCAGAGTGGCTGTTATCACATGTACCGGAGAGTATCAAGAAACCAGTGCAAGGTATATATGCATCAGTTAAAAATCGTATCCTTTCACTATATGATGGTGCTAAAAAGGCACTGGTTGGCGAGGTCGAGGAAGAAGCGAGGGAAGATCATGCCCCAGAGCAACCAAACCAAGATGATTTTACGCATCAGGAACACAAGCATGCGCTTCATAAGACTTTTAGAAGTTATCGCATAGCTGGCATCGATGGAACAGATATTGATAGACATTTTGGTATGATACGATCACATGTGAAAAATTTGATCGAGAACCAAGTGCAACAAATGGGATCTGCGAAGGTGCAACTTTCCCTTTGGATCCTATGGAAAAAACAAATCGATGGTACCAACGAGTTTATAGAAGTAGACAAGGTGTTCGATAGCAACATGACATCAGTATTTCAGGGCACCATAGTGGATGAATCGATGTATACGATGTTCGCGCAAATCAGAACGCATGTTGAGAATCCCGCGTTGCCTAACAGCGGCTTTAGTATCGGTCGCATCCTACATCTTGACGTAGACTTCCACAAACTCAAGCTTACGAGAGGCTCCTCATATATAGAAACACCCAAGTGGATCGTTACGAAGAAAGCCATCATCAACCCGAATTATAGCCGCCTTGCATCATGAGCATATAGCAAAAGATCCTCAAAGGATCAGCAAGCTACGGCCTTATGTGGATCGACATAACTGGCAAGGCATTAAAATTTCCAACATCCATCAAGGACATCAACAAATTTGAGCGGAACAATCCCGACATTGCAGTTAACGTTCTGTATGTAACGGGTAAGAGCTTTAATATCCTGCGTAGATCGGCATTTAACGAACGTGAGAAGCAGGCTAATTTACTATTGCTTACCGATGAGAAGAGGAATCATTACGTAACCATCAAAAATATTTCTCGATTATTGGGTAGCGAGATATCGAAAGACCACGGAAAAATGAGTTTTTGTCTAAATTGCTTGCAGGGATTCCAAACGATAGAATCTCGGGATAACCACTATGCCTATTGCAAAGATAATGAATCGGTAAAAAACACGATGCCAAGGGAAAAAGAAAAATGGTTATATTACCAGGATGGACAATGCCAATTCAAGGTTCCATTCGTCATATACGCAGACTTTGAAAGCCTACTGATCCCAATGAAGGAGAATGTTCGGGATACCAAGACTAAGACGTTGAATAAGCATGTACCATGCGGGTGGGCCACATGTTCCACCTTTGCCTATGGGTCCTTGCCAGATCCACTGAAAGTATACAGGGGTGAAAACTATGTGAAGAAGTTCGTCGATCATCTAGAGAATGAGGTAAAGCGACTCTACAGCACCTATCTTCAACAGAACATGTTACCACTAACGGAAGTACTAAAAAAGGAGCACGACTCCGCCACGAGTTGTCACATCTGCATGAAACATTTTGACAACGACGAATATAGCCGTGAAGTTCGAGACCACTGTCACTACACGGGGCTATATAGGGGTGCAGCGCACGCGATCTGCAATCTCAGATATAAGATACCAAGCCACGTGCCTGTGATCTTCCACAACCTGTCAGGGTACGATGCCCAATTATTCATCCGAGAATTGGGGGAGAAATATGATACCCAGGATATTGGTTGCATTGCTGAAAACACGAAGAAGTATATCTCCTTCAACGCAAAAATCAAAGTACCCATTGCAATGGGTAATGGTGAAACATATAAGAAGATAGAAATCAGATTCATTGATAGTTGCCGATTTATGGCATCAAGCTTGGAAAAATTAGCTAATAATCTCGATGATGAACAGTGCAAAAATCTCTGTTGGTATTTCAACGAGGATGACATCTTTAAACTCATGCGTAGAAAAGGTGTCTATCCATACGAATACATGAATAGCTTGCAACGATTTAAAGAGACTGAGTTACCTCTGAAAGAGGCTTTCTATAGCAAGTTGAACATGAATGGGATTAACGATGAAGAATACGAACACGCTCAAAAAGCTTGGAATGCTTTTACTCCGAAGAGCCCAGAGACTACCATGGGTGACTATCATGATATATATCTCGCCACAGACGTCCTGTTGCTTGCCGATATCTTTCAGAATTTTCGGCAAGTCTGCCAGAATCAATACAAACTCGACCCTGCTCACTTTTACAGCGCACCAGGCTTGGCGTGGAATGCGGCGTTGAAGTACACAGAAATCAAACTAGAGCTGCTAACAGATCCTGACATGCTCCTGATGTTTGAAAAGGGTATTCGAGGTGGTATCACGTAGAGTGTTCACAGGTACGCGAGGGCCAACAACAAATACATGGGGGACCAATACGATTCCAATGAAGAATCGTCATATTTGCAGTACCTAGATGCCAACAATCTTTATGACTGGGCCATGCAACAACCCCTCCCAATTCATGGTTTTAAATGGGTGTCGAATATTGAGATAATAGACGAAAAGAAGATTGATAAGCTCGTTGCTGATAACAAGCATGGGGACCCCCTGGAGGTCGATGTTGATTATCCGAAGGAGCTCCATTATAAGCACAATGAGCTACCCTTCCTACCAGAGTGCAAGTTTGTACATAGAGTAGAGAAGCTAATAACAAATCTCGAACATAAGAAGAAATACGTAGTACACATCGGAGCTCTACATCAAGCCCTAAAGCATGGCTTGGTATTAACTAAGGTCCACCGTGTTATTCAATTTAAACATAGTGCTTGGCTTAAACCATATATCGATCACAATACGAGGCTTAGAACTGCCGCCAAAAACGAGTTGGAGAAAGATTTTTACAAGCTGATGAACCTCTCGGTCTTTGGAAAGACGATGGAAAACATACGCAATCACCGCAACATCAAGCTAGTTACGAATGAAGCCGCATATACGAAGCTGACCTTGCAACCAAACTTTAAAAGCGGCACATGCTTCAGTAAGAATCTTATGGGCATTGACATGGGTAGAACGGGAATCAAGATGAATAAACCGGTCTATATAAGTCAAGCTATCCTGGATCAGTCAAAAACCGTCATGTATGAGTTCCACTACGATTACATGCCGCCCAAATATGGTTCTAAGATAAAGTTATGTTATATGGACACCGACAGTTTCATTTACCACATACGAACTCATGATATTTATAAGGATATTGCTGATGATGCAGAAACACGCTTCGATACGAGTGCTTATGACAAGGATGACAACAGACCTCTCCCTATCGGCAAAAATAAAAAGATCGTGGGTATGATGAAGGATGAGCTCAATGGCAAGCCTATGACGGAATTCATCACATTGAGACTGAAGGCTTATGCATACAAGAGCCTCACGAAAGAAGGCGGCGATCGTAAGGCCAAAGGTGTGAAGAGAGCTGTAACCAAAAAATGTATAACTTTCGAAGATTACAAGCAATGTCTGAATGAAGGTATTAATATCAACAAAACTTGGTGTTGTATACAAAATAAAGATCACAATATATAAACGGAGGAAGTTACAAAGATCGCGTTAAATAGGGCTGATGACAAAAGGATCGTTTAGGCGGATCAAATCACCACACTGGCTAGGGGACATTACCGGTTGAAAGAGAAATAAACAATGGAGGTATTAGTATTGATTGCGATAATTCTTCCATATATATTGATACTTGCTTTCCTCTATCGATATAAACATATAATAAATAAGATGTATTTATTATCTGAAATATTCGACGATGTTGTAGATACACCAGCAGAGGCTGTTGATCAACCTATAGATAAACGCCAGGCTTTGAAGGATATACGAAAGACCAAGTCACATTTACTGCCTAAAAAATGTAGCGAAGGTTTCCTGGACAAAGCTTCAGATAAAACAATCGATAAAATTCATGCTGAGTACATCCAACGAGAGCTGTAGGAAAAGGGAGAAACGACAGCTCGAGCCATAAGCACTCACGCGATTGGGTTATATAGCAAAACCATAAGCAATTTTGTACCCATCGATGATGTTGATGCTCTCCGTAAGGATCTAGAAAATGATCCTATTATCAGGGAGAGCATGACTGATCTTGGAATCCTCGTTTATACGGCGTTCGGAAAATTTTTAGCGCCTCTGCTCGTTGCGGCCCGCACGATAAATCATACTAAGATGTCTAAACAGGTTTCCCCGATTCGGGGGAACTGGTGAATGATACAAGCTCTCCATCATAAAGAAGATTTTATAAGTCTCACGACTTATAAAGAAATGAGCACTAAACAACCACAAAAACAGAGAGTTATAACAAAGCCAGTAAAGCACCCAGGGCAAGTAGCCCAAGGGCACAAGTTGGCGGCACTGATGAAGAAGAGGAAGGCAAATCTTAAACAACAAGAGGGTTCTGTGCGACCTCCAGTCAAAACCTCTTCTGGAGTGAGTTCTGTACAGTCAAGCAATGGATATATATATGGCGCTGGGGGCCTTATTATCCTCGCATGTATCGGAGGTGCCTACTATTTTATCAGTAAAATACCCGCCGGTACCCAGCCTCCACCAGCGGTTCATTACGTTCATCCAAGCGTTAGGCAGGAGCCTAAGGCAGATATTGACATTTTTCGTATGAGGTAGGCCTATAATAAAGCATGACCAGAAAACAATATCAGAAAGAGGTTATAGATTCTTTATGGGAGTCCGTGAGATTAGTATCATATACTACCCTACTAGCGCTGTTCTAAAAACGCATTTGGTGTTTCTCGACCAGGTGCGAAGATGGATCTAGAGGACGGTGTTAAATTGGCAGGATATATGACAGGAGCGATCCTATTCGATGACTATGCCATTAAACAAGGCTGGTAAAAGCGTTCCATGATGCCTCTAAAATAAAAAGTTCAAGGTTTTGTTGTTTGTCCATGGCATACAACAAACATGAATGTTGTTAAAGAATCCCACACAGCAATCTTCGCCGGCCCCACAAGCTGTGGCAAAAACACAAAGAGTTCTCTTACAGGGGTCACTTTCATAATATCGTTATATTCTGCCCTACTCTCCGATGGAATAGGACTTACTTGGAGAGATCCTCGCTGTGGCTCGATCCTTACGTGTTCCTAATTAACCCGAAGGGCCAGTTATTTGAATGGATCGAGAAACTATCGTCTCTGCTGGCAGGCGAAGAAAGCTTATACATCGTCAACGATATGATAGCCGATGAAAATCTCGATAAGCGACGACAGCCATTGCTCGAATTAGCTATTAGCGGGAGGCACAGGAAGCATTCGTTATGGCTCCTTACTCAGAGTTATACCGCTTTGCCTAAAAATTTGAGACGACAAAAGAAGCAGCTGTTTATGTGTTACCCTAGTGGGCGCTCCGATATGAAATTAATTGATGAAGAGACTAACCTTATCGATGATTGGGAAGCTATTAAGGCTCAACTCAAAAAGTCTAAGCACGCGTGCTTGTATATTAGGTTGGAACATCCTTGGACTTGGTGTATATTAAAAAAATGTCATATATCAGAACATTAGAAAGGCAATTGGAAAATTGTTATAAAGAGATGGACAGAATACCCTATCTTGAATCTCAATTAGAGGCTCTTGATGAACAGCTAAGAGATACATTAGAAAGGGAAAGGAATACCAAGTATTTTTTCATATCTGCCTAATTATATGGACCCTGGTTAGAACCATTATTTAAAATAAAATGTCACTTACCTTATTACCTACCATTGAGATATTATTAAACAATCAAGGTCAACCCATGTTCAAGCGTGCTGATCTGGGAAGGTTCTTGGGAATTGCTGATATAAGAGCAACTTACAGAGAGGTAAAAACCACGTCTCGTCATGATATCACAAACCACGCGGCTAACGCATGGTCCAAGGATGTGCAAGGGTATTAGATTTTTGCATGCGCGGCAACATTTGATGTCCATTTTATTGTTTCCGATGACTATTCCGAGACATATCGGTTACCCTTGGCTATATTTTCGCTTGCCCAAATAGGTTGCGTATTGGTGTAGTGTAGTCTTTTCACCACCTCGGCAAGCGAAGGATCACCCCCATTTTCTCGATACTTTAGTGGGATTTTATGATCACTATGCCACCCCCCATGGTTGTCCCATGTCATCCCCTAAGAAAACTGTACTTCGATATGGGTCATCAGTGTAGCCATATTGACTCGTTTTTGTCCTTGGGACAATCACGAGTTTTTACGGGACATTTATTTTGAAGATATCAGGAGTTTCTTCTACCATCCCTGTTTTATCGCATATTCGTCGAATAGTAACGCCGCACTCATATACCCGATTAGTTTAAAACCATCTTCCAAACCCATTTTAGACCCGGGCCTGGAAACCCCCAAGGCTTTTTTTTCCACCCATAGCGATCAGAATTGTGTACGACACGAGCCTAACAGACTCCCATAAGGCATCGATTATCATGGTTTCCTTCGGTCCCATGTTTTCATCATATTTGCTTGTTGCCAATTAATAAGTGTTATTTTTTAGCAAAATTCATTGCATGCTAGGGATAGGCTGGATATTGCCCTGTATGTCTTGCCGTATGACCCACCACAAGCAATGGGGCTAAACACCTCCCAATGCTACAGTATACGAGGATCCCTAGATCGGTCATGGAGTCCCGAATAATATGATCTTCTTCGATATCCCTCTTTAACTCTTCAACGCTGTCAATATCCACAAAATTCCCTATCATGCTGGCATATAGATTTATAACATGTGTGGATAGGGCTTTTGCGGTCTTTTTCCCCTTCTCCTGGAGTTCCCGTTGTACATACTCGGTATGTACCTTATCGATAGTGTCCTCCGGTGCCTTATCAACAAAACCTTCTGTACATTTTTTAGGCAGGAAATGCCCTTTGCCTTTACGAAGAGCCTCCTTGAAAATTTGGCGTTTATCGATGGGCTTCTCAATATTTTCATATTCTGCAGAGGCATTGTTAAAGACTAGTGCGATATCAGACATCCTTTTTATTAGTAGTCGATATCTAAAAAATATGTAGGCCATTATGGACTATTTAGAGGCTCCTCCATGCTGAGGAGGAGCGAATCAGCCCCCTCCCCTTCACCATTAAGTCCCCGATGTTGTGTGACGAGTGTCCCTACCCAGAATTTTTCTTTATTTAATAGCAAACTATCAATTTGCCTGTTTGTCAAATTCTCTACATTGTTCACAACATTATTTAATTGCTAATGTTTCCAGAAAAAACACAGTATTAGTAAAACAAATGTATTTCATTTAATGACTTCGTGATGTTAATATAAAGGGATATTTGGCGAAAAGGGGTGAGGATGCTGGGCAAGCAAAAATACACAAAACTCTCGTGCGCGTGTACCCAATTTATTAACACTCTCCGTGACACCTATCCTAATCTCATAAAGCATATTTGTTTTCAACAACAATTTTTTTCCTTCTCGCAATTTTTTTACAAAAGTTTATTCGTTGTTTTCTTTTCACTCTCTTTTTTACAACAGTTCATTCGTTGTTTCTAACTTTTTGTTGTTTCTTTTCTCTCTTTTTTATTACAACTTTTGTTGTTTCCTTTATCTCTCTTTTTTACAACTTTTTGTTTTTTCCTTTCTCTCTTTTTTTACAACTTCTCATTGTTTCATTTCTCTCTTTTTACAACTTCTTGTTGGTTCCTTTCTTTCTTTTTTACAACTTGTATATACTTATTTCCTTTCTCTCTTTTTTAAAACTACTCGTGTGAAATTGCCCTTATCTCATGAGTACGCACACACCACAAAACGAAGGCTGACCAAGGCAGCCCAGCATCCCCAAATTTCCCCAAATTTAAAGACCTACCACATAACATTGCTTGTGTTTACAATATAACAAGATAACAGTTTTCACAAATATCAATCAGGGCACAAATAGAACACTGTCCTAAAAATATGCACAACTTCCTTACAGGTACATTGTTAACAATGACACCCATAATGTCTGAACATAACTACGACAGCATCATGGAAATGCTACACAATTGAATTGTGTCCCATAATTTAGTAACACCACTGAGGCATGCCAAACAGATTGGTCACCTCAAACCCACATTCTAGCAGTTAAAAAGAAGTAAATTTAAAAGCAAGCAAGATTAAATGTGAAATGTGCATTCCCTTATAGTATTGACTACAGTACAGTCTGAATGTAATCTACCGCGGACGCGAAACTCGCATGAATAGTCACACAGAACAATAACATTGCGATAGCTTTTGTTTTTTTAAGAAAATAATTGCCTCGCTGATGAACAATGACCCCATGCGATCGATTGTTTAATCACAATAGGTTGCTAGATCAATTTTAGCAAGCTATTTTGCGCAAACACTTTTTAATTGCAGTAATTAAGCGTTTTTTTAGATCGCATTTTAAAAGTTTATAAATGAAAAGCGGTGATAGAAATGTTTTTTAGATTGCATTTTAAAAGTTTAAAAACGAAAAGCAGCCATAGAAATGTTTTTTTAGATTGCATTTTAAAAGTTTAAAAACGAAAAGCGGCGATAGAATTGTTTTTTTAGATCGCTTTTTAAAAGTTTAAAAACGAAAAGCGGCGATAGAAATGTTTTTTAGATTGCCTTTTAAAAGTTTAAAAACGAAAAGCGGCATTTAATAGTTGTGCACAATGCTTCTCCTATGTTTTGCTGGAATCTTTTTAAGTAATTAAATCAACAATACATTTTCGTGCAATGTATTATAAAACTTCGCGAAATCTTCGCTAATACATAAGGGAATAGCTTATCAATACATTTACACAATGCATCTGCTATTAGAAGAAATATAATTGCTCCGATATTTCTTCGCTAGCACATTGTTTTTTAACACGCAAATATAAGCTCGCAAAACGCTCAAGGGATTTAATTATAACAAAAGACAAACGACTGCCGTCCTCCACGGCAAAGGTGTGATATTAGCGTGTACGCGGTAGATTACATTCAAACTGTACTGTAAACACCGCCTTTACCACCATGGATGTTGCCAATAGAGGAAGCTTATCACGTATGTAATGCAAGCATGATCAAATGTGGAATATGCACACCCTTTCTTTTAGAGAAACCCTAAAGTAAAATTAATGAAAATCGAAAGCTGGACCATACAAAAACTCCAACACACTATGTATCAAGCACCCAACCAAGTAATGTTGTTTCTTTCATTGTAAAAGAAACCCCTTGTAAAAGAAACCCCATATCCCACCAGGGATATGTGTAAAAGATAAAAAGAAGTTCTGAAAATAGAAGCCTGACCTTATTTATACCATTAATCACTCTAGGTCAAATGTATACTTAATCACTTTACATCGACATTTAGTTAAATCTAATTTTTAGTAATTGTGCTAAATATATGCAGATGCGGGAGAAAAACAAAATAGATATTATTTTTATAAACTAGTGAACATAGCTGTAGAAAAAGAACCACCTGATAGAGCAGTTTTATGTGAAAAAATTCATATGCAGTTCTTTCCTTACAAAGAAGCCCCCTCTTGACATCATGGATGTACGCCTAATATAAATAGAATACCTAATAATCAGAAGCCTAACTATATTTATACCCCCAATCATTCTCCATTAAGGGCCCTGCCAATAAAAGTATTCCCAGATTTCCAAAATTTTGCACAAGTATATAGCCTGATTGAACAATTTTTGGGTATCATTCAAAAATGCAGCTATGTGAAATGCTCATAAAATTGATCCTAAAGAATTCAATGTTAAAGTGAGGTATGATTGCCTAGGTAGAAATTTCCAATTGCCAATGAGAAGATTGTGTGTATCTAAAACTAGTAAATGGTTTAAAGCAACGCATAATTTTATTATAGGCATTTAATAAGGTTCCTTTGCGCCCAGGTTTAACTCTCCTTTGGTGTGCTTTGCCAAAGTACTATGGTTTCCACGGTAGTCGAACTACATTTGCCGCATTTCGCTGATTGTTGCTCGATTCCTTGTTTTCTGCCGTAAAACAGTCGACTGCGAAACATAAGAATAATGATGTCAAGAAGAATCTCGCCGAAGTGTGGACTTTTGGACTCTTGTAAAACAAAAGAAGATGTGACGACAAAAAAATATCGCCGAACTCGTCGAAATCCACGGTAAAAGAAAGATTGCTATTAGGGGATGGGTGCGTAGGAATACTTTACTCTACCTATTGTTATTGCTCGCGGTAGCCGGTCAGTTTGATAGGCGCGGATTCAACATGTCTAAAGGCTAAAGAATCGTTTTGTAGTGAGTTCGAGCAAGCAAAATGGAAGGTTTGAAAAATGACTGTGGAATAAAGTTGCGCAATGCTGCTAAGAAGAAACATTACTGGAAAACATTTATTCTCTGTGTCGCCTGTGATTGCAGAACAAAAGCAGGTGGAAGAAAAGCAGGCTTTGAGTTAACAAAATTCATAGCATTAACTTGATGAATACGTATTTAGGTACATCTGTTTACTTTTAATTCCATTGATCTTAGAGCTTTCTATTGCTGTGCTAGCAAGTGTGAACATGTTTATAGTTTCACTTTCAACAAATTGAAAAAGCTTTGTGTCAAATTCAAAAAAATCTTGTGATCAAATAGCCAGCCAGCTGGTCACTTTTGTAGCTGGAAAAGGTGTAATGTATAACAATTGTAGACTTCATAACAGCTTTGCATGTTTACTTTTGTAGAATTTTTCTTTATATAATAGCAAACTATCAATTTGCCTGTTTGTTAAATTCTCTACATTGTTCACAACATTAACTATATAATAAAACCAATATTTTGCACGGAGGCATCAGGACATTCATCAATAAAATGTTTCACAACTTTGCAAGATGGTATATTCTTTTTAATGTGGGATTTGTAATTCGAAAGGTGAGGCTTCCAAGCAACACCTTGCTTGCCACATAATTTACAAAAAGCAATGTATATATAACATTCTTTGAACTGCAACTGCTTTCTTGACGAATTTTAAATTTCCTGCCAGTTGCTTTTGATACTATAAAAGTGGTTTCAATTACTTAATTCTTGCAGAAGTCACATTTTTGATTTTTACATTTCACATAACCATTGTGGTCTGATAAATCGGACTTGATATTGTAAGGATCAGCACGTAATATTAAATCCCTTAAGTTATTCTAGTCTTATTTCTAGTCTTATCCTTTGGGATTTCAGACTTTTACTAAATAATAATAATGAAATCTGTGGATAAAAAATTATTAAACCCCATTTTTACTTAAAAAAACAGTATTTTAGGTGTACATACCATATGCCAATCATTTCAGGATGATCATGCAATGGAATAGATTCTCCTTTTCGAATGATAAACATGCATATTGTCATATTGGACCCTTCATAAATACCAATATGTGATGCTGGGGCTTGGTAAAATGGTCTCCTGTTCAAATCATCTTTGGGAACTTTTAAACAAACATCATATGGAGTCACAGACTTTACCTAAATAGAATATAAATAAAGACCATACAGTACTGTAAAAAGGTATCTTAACATTGCGATCCTCTATCGTGCGCGACGCGAACGATACGCGATAACTTTTTGAGCATATTTTTGTCTCGGTAGAAGTGAATCATATCGCGTCTATCAGGATATCGCAATAGGCTCGATCTATCGCGTAGTATTACTCGATGACGTATTGCTTTATAATACTTATTTTAAATTAAATACTGAACTTCAAACAAGTTTCTTTTTTTCTATGATAATTTAGGAATAATAATTCTTGTATAAATAAAGTTAAACAAAGTTGCCTGACTTTCAACGAAAGTAATAAAAAGTAAATTAAATATTTTTTTTCGCTGGGATTATCTGGAGGCCTAAAACATTGTTAGTTTACAGACATTTTCATATAAGAATCATTCTTTTTTTTGTTAAATTGACATTTCAAGCCTTGAATAATTCTTAAGATTCTTAAAATGCGATCTAAAAAAGCTTTTCTATCGCCGTTCTTCGTTCTTAAGTTTTTAAAATGCAATCTATAAAAAAATTTCTATCACCGCTTTTCGTTCTTAAAATGTGATCTAAAAAAGCTTCTCTATCGCCGTTCTTCGTTCTTAAACTTTTAAAATGCGATCTAAAAAAGCTTTTCTATTGCTGTTCTTCGTTCTTAAACTTTTAAAATGCGATCTAAAAAAGCTTTTCTATTGCCGTTCTTCGTTCTTAAACTTTTAAAATGCGATCTAATTTTATTGCAAAAACGTCGCTTTTATGCAATCTTTTAACTGGAAAGAACTCCAAGCCTTCCGTGATAGGCTTTATTTAACCTTATTAATTTCTAAGAAAATTATGACGAAACTATACAAGCAATTCTTAGATTTGTGGATCTTACGATAAAAAGCAACTTTCAAAATTAGAATGTTCTTTTACAAAGAAGTATTTAATTTCTTTACTTTTTTTTAAAAAAATAGAAGTTACGCTAGCTAAAATGTAATACTGCATGACTTCGTCGATCCATTTAGGAAACATAAAAAAAACAAGGTAGAATACGCTTGTCGTAACACCCTTCTCTGTTATTATTTTCAAATATATAATTTTAATGCTGCGAAAGACTTTAAATATTGTCAACTAAACTATATATAGTCTGTAAAAGGATTTTGCACTTAGATTTTGATTTTCATATAAGACTGTGCAAAAAACATTAAAAATTATTTTTTCTGTTTTTTCTTTTATTTTAAGTGGGAGGAGAATGACTTGCTGTATAAATTTTGATACAGCGCAAGAATAATTCTTGCTGTATAACTTTCAAAACAGCACAAGAAATATTCTTGCTGCATCTATAAAAAACATGTTTTTGAACATGCAAGTATTTTCATCTTTTCACCTTGAGAGCTAGTTATTTTAATAATTCAAAACAAGAGAAAAATTTTATCCCAAAAATTTTTAGTGAGACAAATTATTATTATTTTTCCCTTCGCAACAAAAAATATTTATTGCGTACGTGATGCAATAATACATAAAAAAAATGCTTGTCGTAACACCCTTCTCCGTTGTAGACACTGTATTGAAGAATTAAACTTATTATTTAATTCTAGCGCAAGCAATATTATTTAAACTTATTATTTAATTTTCATAAAGTAAAGTTTAGTTTTTTTTATAGCAAGACGCAGTGAGTTTATTTTGAAAGCGTGAATAATGCTTGTTAAACGAACTTCGTTAATAAAACGATTTTGTCATTTGTAAAAAATATTTAAATATAAAAACCTAATAAGTCCAATAAGTATAAAGACCATAGATAATAGTCCAATTATCATAAACGAACTTCATATAAGCAAATTTTTTATACAAACTTCTTTGAAACGGTACAAACTACAAACGAACTTTATTTTAAATGATGCAAACTTTATATGAACTTTATAATTTTGATGGTATGAAAAAGTTGTATTAAAAATAAAATTATACTAAAGATTTAATAAATGGATACACAGTTTTTGATACAAATTATACGAATTAAGTATGGACATTTTGAGACGATCCCTTATTTTTTTCTTTACGCTGTGATTTGAGAGCAGTATAATAAAATTATTTCTTTCGAAATTATCGTTTACTTATTTCTTTTCTTTGCGCTACAATTTAATAAGAACAGATATCTAATTACTTTTAACACATCGCGATGTATCGAGACTGCCTATCGACGAAGCGCGATAAGGCTTCACGCGATAGAAATTTAGGAGCAAAAAAAGGTATTACGTATCGATCGCGCTGCGCACGATACGCGATCCTCGATGTTAAGATACCTTTTTACAGTACTGGACATTGTTGTCACTATTGTTGTGGTTGTCACATAGTGAATTTGCCATTTGAAAATAAAAATGTAATTAAATTGATTTATTCAAACTTGTAACTGTAACTAGGTGTTTTTCATTATTGCTTGTTTTCCTTCATGATACTGTATGAAGAGAAATCATACCTATTTTAAAGTATATTATATTAAAAAAAAAAAAATTGGTTCATGAAAGAGCATTTCGCATGGACAAGAGTTTCCGATTAAAAGTTAAGAAACAATAGTTCTTTGATTTGCCCTATGATTTAGGGGTCATCTACAAAATTCGTAGCAATTCGTATCAAAAAAATAAATGCTATACGAATTTTCTTTTGCCATACAGTAATTAAATTCGGATGAAATTTTTCTAAATTCGTATAAAATTCGTATGAGTTTTTAATTAAATTCGTATGAGTTTTAAATTAAATTCGTATGAGTTTTAAATTAAATTCGTATGAGTTTTAAATGAAATTCGTATGAGTTTAAAAAAATTTGTATGAGTTTTAAATTAAATTCGTATGAGTTTTAAATGAAATTCGTATGAGTTTAAAAAAATTCGCATGAGTTTTAAATTAAATTCATATAAGTTTTTAATTAAATTCGTATGAGTTAAATTCGTACGAGTTTAACAAAAAATTCGTATGAGATTTTAATTAGATGCGTATGGTTTTAAAAAAAAGAAAATCGTTTGACATTGTATTAAATTCGTATATGAGTTTCAAAATAAAATATTTTTTAGATTGCATTTTAAAAGTTTAAAAACGAAAAACGGCGATAGAAATGTTTTTTTTAGATCGCATTTTCAAAAGTTGAAAAACGAAAAACGGCGATAGAAATTTTTTTTTAGATCGCATTTTAAAAGTTTAAAAACGAAAAAAGGCGATAGAAATGTTTTTTTAGATTGCATTTTAAAAGTTTAAAAACAAAAAACGGCGATAGAAATGTTTTTTTAGATCGCATTTTTAAAAGTTAAAAAACAAAAAACGCCGATAGAAATGTTTTTTTAGATCGCATTTTAAAAGTTTAAAAACGAAATATAATTCGTATGAAAATTCGTATAAAAGAGAATATAATTCGTATGATAATTCGTATGAAAATCGTATAAAAGAGAATATAATTTGTATGACAATTCAGATGAAAATCGTATAAAATTTGTATTAGATTTTTTAAAAATCGTATAACTATTTAACACTATACGAATTGTATACGATTTTTATACAAATTAAAAGCAATTAAATTCGTATATATTCATATAAAATATCATACGAAATTTGTAGACGACCCCTTATTCTAAGGCAAATGTTACAGAAGTTTTATAAAACACAGAAGTTTTATAAAACACAGAATCTTTTTATAGGAGATGTTTTATATGAGAAATTCACACATATGGTACACACTTCCAAAGTTTCATTTAAAGTTTTAACCCAACACTTTGATGGTACCAGTTTGCATACTCAGGAAGCTGCTTTATCGTTTTTGCAGAGTTTGGCTGGTGGTTCACACTTTAGCGTGTGGAGTAGCATAAACTGTCTCTTTGCTGCCACATGCCATCAAATTGAAGTGAACTGTACCAAAAAGAATTTTTTTTAACTGTATAGCTAAAGCTTATTATGACATAGAGTGTCTGGAATATAACATACACGTTTTCACAGTTATTATAGTGGTTTCAAAGGACAATGCTGCACGGCTATGAGAAAAATCTGAAATGAAGAAAACAACAACAAACACGTTTGCCAGCCCACAGCAGTGGGTAAAAAGGAAAGGTCGTTTTCAGTGTTCATATTGAACTTATGTCTTCTAAATTGGTTTTAAGATGATTAGTACAGTGCAACTAGTTGTACAGATAACTTGAGTTGGATAAAAATAAGGGTATGTTATTTTTACTCAACTGTGAAAAGGTGTATTATGCACTTTAGATATAGCTAGCTAGCTAGTTATAGTTAATTAGCTAGAAGACTCTGTTTGTCAGGTAAAAAAAAAATTCACAAAAAATCCAAGACTTTTGTTGGTCGCACCAATATTTTGTTCTTCATTTCTATTGTGGACTAGGGTCCATATAGGGTACATATATAAAAAACATTTAACCAGTTATCCAATATTATTGGGGAATATATCAATTAAATTAACTGTTCAGCTTTGCGTTGACTGTTTTTTGGGTTGACATATAAACTTACCAGTGCAAGTAATTTTTCTAGATCTGAAGTAAAATTGTAGGATTTTTCGTTCTGCTGAAAGGTCAGAAAAGCTTGATTTACAATTCTCTTGATAAGGCACATTGTATTGTAAAAGCGAAACTTACAACAAATAACAACTTAAGAAAAAATGTTCCGTACGATGTCATTCACTGTACGAAGTTAGTTAGGCTTTTTTGCCGTACCGCCGAGATTGACCATCTTCGTATTTACCGTATTTCTTTGGTATTGAAGTTTTACAATCATGGCGTCTGTTGCTGGGACACAACGTAAAGCAGAAAACAAGGCCTGTAAAATAAAATACAAAGCCTTAAAGGAGGTGGAGAAAGGAACTGCTCCAAAAAATGTTGCTGCCCGATTCGGTGTACCTAGCAGTACATTGTCAACATGAATTTTTTTATTTTTTCAGTCCGTTCTTAGCCTACAAGGTCGAGATTTTTATCCTGTACAAAGAACGATTTCGTTCGCATTCCATATAAGGGAGAAAATTCACGCTTAATTGGCCATTTATACAAAATTCGTACAAAACTCCTAACTCTCTATTACCCAAACCTCTCTAAAATTCGAACGATTTCCGATTCTCCGTGGCTGTTCGAGTTATAGAGAGTCCACTGTATAAATTAAAAACGGGTTTTTGTTTACGTGTATTTTACACGCGGGCTCCACAAACGCGCCAAAAAACGTGACAGATAGAGAAGGTTAAAAGGTTGATGTTACTGACAGCTACTGATTGCTGATATAGCTAGCCAGAGGTAAGTTTAAATATTCAAGGTAAATCTAATATTAAAAGAAGCTATATCACATAGATACTTTTAATATTAGATTTGATCTGATAACATTAAAACATCTAGCTAGCTATAGCTAAAGTTCATGCGTCGTAGAACACATTTTAGAGATAGAGAAATGTTCGTTCTGGCGCAGTTGACGTCGACCAAAGCGAAATTCCCTAAGTCACCCGTTAGTAATCAACACAAAATAATATGATTGTGCTAATAACCAACACATAATAATATATACTAGAAATACCTGACGTCATCTACCAATCACCAACACATAATAATATTAAATGATAGATACATTAAATACTAACACATGATCATATTAAATAATATAAACGAAATCATATGACGTCATGCGCAATAGTATATACTCATATTATACAGAATATGAGTAAAGGGAAATTCCCTAATTATTCAAAATCATCACCGCGCCAGAAAAATTTGTTGAAATCAAAGAGATGAATTTAAATTCTAATACCGTAAAACAATTACACGTAATTGCAAAATCCCGTGGGATTAAGGGATATTCAAAATTACGCAAAGCAGACCGCGTTACTTTATTATTAGAACCCACTCATACCCCATTTACACCAGACGTAAAGGACATTTTTAAAAAACAAGAAATGGCTCGATCCCGACCTATTAAGAGGAACATCGAGCTACATGTACCCACGTTTGAGGAAATGAATGAGTTTGAACGCCAAGAATTGAAGAAAAATCGTCCAGTAGTCAAAAGTAAGTTGCGGGAGTGGTCAGAGTGGCTGTTATCACATGTACCGGAGAGTATCAAGAAACCAGTGCAAGGTATATATGCATCAGTTAAAAATCGTATCCTTTCACTATATGATGGTGCTAAAAAGGCACTGGTTGGCGAGGTCGAGGAAGAAGCGAGGGAAGATCATGCCCCAGAGCAACCAAACCAAGATGATTTTACGCATCAGGAACACAAGCATGCGCTTCATAAGACTTTTAGAAGTTATCGCATAGCTGGCATCGATGGAACAGATATTGATAGACATTTTGGTATGATACGATCACATGTGAAAAATTTGATCGAGAACCAAGTGCAACAAATGGGATCTGCGAAGGTGCAACTTTCCCTTTGGATCCTATGGAAAAAACAAATCGATGGTACCAACGAGTTTATAGAAGTAGACAAGGTGTTCGATAGCAACATGACATCAGTATTTCAGGGCACCATAGTGGATGAATCGATGTATACGATGTTCGCGCAAATCAGAACGCATGTTGAGAATCCCGCGTTGCCTAACAGCGGCTTTAGTATCGGTCGCATCCTACATCTTGACGTAGACTTCCACAAACTCAAGCTTACGAGAGGCTCCTCATATATAGAAACACCCAAGTGGATCGTTACGAAGAAAGCCATCATCAACCCGAATTATAGCCGCCTTGCATCATGAGCATATAGCAAAAGATCCTCAAAGGATCAGCAAGCTACGGCCTTATGTGGATCGACATAACTGGCAAGGCATTAAAATTTCCAACATCCATCAAGGACATCAACAAATTTGAGCGGAACAATCCCGACATTGCAGTTAACGTTCTGTATGTAACGGGTAAGAGCTTTAATATCCTGCGTAGATCGGCATTTAACGAACGTGAGAAGCAGGCTAATTTACTATTGCTTACCGATGAGAAGAGGAATCATTACGTAACCATCAAAAATATTTCTCGATTATTGGGTAGCGAGATATCGAAAGACCACGGAAAAATGAGTTTTTGTCTAAATTGCTTGCAGGGATTCCAAACGATAGAATCTCGGGATAACCACTATGCCTATTGCAAAGATAATGAATCGGTAAAAAACACGATGCCAAGGGAAAAAGAAAAATGGTTATATTACCAGGATGGACAATGCCAATTCAAGGTTCCATTCGTCATATACGCAGACTTTGAAAGCCTACTGATCCCAATGAAGGAGAATGTTCGGGATACCAAGACTAAGACGTTGAATAAGCATGTACCATGCGGGTGGGCCACATGTTCCACCTTTGCCTATGGGTCCTTGCCAGATCCACTGAAAGTATACAGGGGTGAAAACTATGTGAAGAAGTTCGTCGATCATCTAGAGAATGAGGTAAAGCGACTCTACAGCACCTATCTTCAACAGAACATGTTACCACTAACGGAAGTACTAAAAAAGGAGCACGACTCCGCCACGAGTTGTCACATCTGCATGAAACATTTTGACAACGACGAATATAGCCGTGAAGTTCGAGACCACTGTCACTACACGGGGCTATATAGGGGTGCAGCGCACGCGATCTGCAATCTCAGATATAAGATACCAAGCCACGTGCCTGTGATCTTCCACAACCTGTCAGGGTACGATGCCCAATTATTCATCCGAGAATTGGGGGAGAAATATGATACCCAGGATATTGGTTGCATTGCTGAAAACACGAAGAAGTATATCTCCTTCAACGCAAAAATCAAAGTACCCATTGCAATGGGTAATGGTGAAACATATAAGAAGATAGAAATCAGATTCATTGATAGTTGCCGATTTATGGCATCAAGCTTGGAAAAATTAGCTAATAATCTCGATGATGAACAGTGCAAAAATCTCTGTTGGTATTTCAACGAGGATGACATCTTTAAACTCATGCGTAGAAAAGGTGTCTATCCATACGAATACATGAATAGCTTGCAACGATTTAAAGAGACTGAGTTACCTCTGAAAGAGGCTTTCTATAGCAAGTTGAACATGAATGGGATTAACGATGAAGAATACGAACACGCTCAAAAAGCTTGGAATGCTTTTACTCCGAAGAGCCCAGAGACTACCATGGGTGACTATCATGATATATATCTCGCCACAGACGTCCTGTTGCTTGCCGATATCTTTCAGAATTTTCGGCAAGTCTGCCAGAATCAATACAAACTCGACCCTGCTCACTTTTACAGCGCACCAGGCTTGGCGTGGAATGCGGCGTTGAAGTACACAGAAATCAAACTAGAGCTGCTAACAGATCCTGACATGCTCCTGATGTTTGAAAAGGGTATTCGAGGTGGTATCACGTAGAGTGTTCACAGGTACGCGAGGGCCAACAACAAATACATGGGGGACCAATACGATTCCAATGAAGAATCGTCATATTTGCAGTACCTAGATGCCAACAATCTTTATGACTGGGCCATGCAACAACCCCTCCCAATTCATGGTTTTAAATGGGTGTCGAATATTGAGATAATAGACGAAAAGAAGATTGATAAGCTCGTTGCTGATAACAAGCATGGGGACCCCCTGGAGGTCGATGTTGATTATCCGAAGGAGCTCCATTATAAGCACAATGAGCTACCCTTCCTACCAGAGTGCAAGTTTGTACATAGAGTAGAGAAGCTAATAACAAATCTCGAACATAAGAAGAAATACGTAGTACACATCGGAGCTCTACATCAAGCCCTAAAGCATGGCTTGGTATTAACTAAGGTCCACCGTGTTATTCAATTTAAACATAGTGCTTGGCTTAAACCATATATCGATCACAATACGAGGCTTAGAACTGCCGCCAAAAACGAGTTGGAGAAAGATTTTTACAAGCTGATGAACCTCTCGGTCTTTGGAAAGACGATGGAAAACATACGCAATCACCGCAACATCAAGCTAGTTACGAATGAAGCCGCATATACGAAGCTGACCTTGCAACCAAACTTTAAAAGCGGCACATGCTTCAGTAAGAATCTTATGGGCATTGACATGGGTAGAACGGGAATCAAGATGAATAAACCGGTCTATATAAGTCAAGCTATCCTGGATCAGTCAAAAACCGTCATGTATGAGTTCCACTACGATTACATGCCGCCCAAATATGGTTCTAAGATAAAGTTATGTTATATGGACACCGACAGTTTCATTTACCACATACGAACTCATGATATTTATAAGGATATTGCTGATGATGCAGAAACACGCTTCGATACGAGTGCTTATGACAAGGATGACAACAGACCTCTCCCTATCGGCAAAAATAAAAAGATCGTGGGTATGATGAAGGATGAGCTCAATGGCAAGCCTATGACGGAATTCATCACATTGAGACTGAAGGCTTATGCATACAAGAGCCTCACGAAAGAAGGCGGCGATCGTAAGGCCAAAGGTGTGAAGAGAGCTGTAACCAAAAAATGTATAACTTTCGAAGATTACAAGCAATGTCTGAATGAAGGTATTAATATCAACAAAACTTGGTGTTGTATACAAAATAAAGATCACAATATATAAACGGAGGAAGTTACAAAGATCGCGTTAAATAGGGCTGATGACAAAAGGATCGTTTAGGCGGATCAAATCACCACACTGGCTAGGGGACATTACCGGTTGAAAGAGAAATAAACAATGGAGGTATTAGTATTGATTGCGATAATTCTTCCATATATATTGATACTTGCTTTCCTCTATCGATATAAACATATAATAAATAAGATGTATTTATTATCTGAAATATTCGACGATGTTGTAGATACACCAGCAGAGGCTGTTGATCAACCTATAGATAAACGCCAGGCTTTGAAGGATATACGAAAGACCAAGTCACATTTACTGCCTAAAAAATGTAGCGAAGGTTTCCTGGACAAAGCTTCAGATAAAACAATCGATAAAATTCATGCTGAGTACATCCAACGAGAGCTGTAGGAAAAGGGAGAAACGACAGCTCGAGCCATAAGCACTCACGCGATTGGGTTATATAGCAAAACCATAAGCAATTTTGTACCCATCGATGATGTTGATGCTCTCCGTAAGGATCTAGAAAATGATCCTATTATCAGGGAGAGCATGACTGATCTTGGAATCCTCGTTTATACGGCGTTCGGAAAATTTTTAGCGCCTCTGCTCGTTGCGGCCCGCACGATAAATCATACTAAGATGTCTAAACAGGTTTCCCCGATTCGGGGGAACTGGTGAATGATACAAGCTCTCCATCATAAAGAAGATTTTATAAGTCTCACGACTTATAAAGAAATGAGCACTAAACAACCACAAAAACAGAGAGTTATAACAAAGCCAGTAAAGCACCCAGGGCAAGTAGCCCAAGGGCACAAGTTGGCGGCACTGATGAAGAAGAGGAAGGCAAATCTTAAACAACAAGAGGGTTCTGTGCGACCTCCAGTCAAAACCTCTTCTGGAGTGAGTTCTGTACAGTCAAGCAATGGATATATATATGGCGCTGGGGGCCTTATTATCCTCGCATGTATCGGAGGTGCCTACTATTTTATCAGTAAAATACCCGCCGGTACCCAGCCTCCACCAGCGGTTCATTACGTTCATCCAAGCGTTAGGCAGGAGCCTAAGGCAGATATTGACATTTTTCGTATGAGGTAGGCCTATAATAAAGCATGACCAGAAAACAATATCAGAAAGAGGTTATAGATTCTTTATGGGAGTCCGTGAGATTAGTATCATATACTACCCTACTAGCGCTGTTCTAAAAACGCATTTGGTGTTTCTCGACCAGGTGCGAAGATGGATCTAGAGGACGGTGTTAAATTGGCAGGATATATGACAGGAGCGATCCTATTCGATGACTATGCCATTAAACAAGGCTGGTAAAAGCGTTCCATGATGCCTCTAAAATAAAAAGTTCAAGGTTTTGTTGTTTGTCCATGGCATACAACAAACATGAATGTTGTTAAAGAATCCCACACAGCAATCTTCGCCGGCCCCACAAGCTGTGGCAAAAACACAAAGAGTTCTCTTACAGGGGTCACTTTCATAATATCGTTATATTCTGCCCTACTCTCCGATGGAATAGGACTTACTTGGAGAGATCCTCGCTGTGGCTCGATCCTTACGTGTTCCTAATTAACCCGAAGGGCCAGTTATTTGAATGGATCGAGAAACTATCGTCTCTGCTGGCAGGCGAAGAAAGCTTATACATCGTCAACGATATGATAGCCGATGAAAATCTCGATAAGCGACGACAGCCATTGCTCGAATTAGCTATTAGCGGGAGGCACAGGAAGCATTCGTTATGGCTCCTTACTCAGAGTTATACCGCTTTGCCTAAAAATTTGAGACGACAAAAGAAGCAGCTGTTTATGTGTTACCCTAGTGGGCGCTCCGATATGAAATTAATTGATGAAGAGACTAACCTTATCGATGATTGGGAAGCTATTAAGGCTCAACTCAAAAAGTCTAAGCACGCGTGCTTGTATATTAGGTTGGAACATCCTTGGACTTGGTGTATATTAAAAAAATGTCATATATCAGAACATTAGAAAGGCAATTGGAAAATTGTTATAAAGAGATGGACAGAATACCCTATCTTGAATCTCAATTAGAGGCTCTTGATGAACAGCTAAGAGATACATTAGAAAGGGAAAGGAATACCAAGTATTTTTTCATATCTGCCTAATTATATGGACCCTGGTTAGAACCATTATTTAAAATAAAATGTCACTTACCTTATTACCTACCATTGAGATATTATTAAACAATCAAGGTCAACCCATGTTCAAGCGTGCTGATCTGGGAAGGTTCTTGGGAATTGCTGATATAAGAGCAACTTACAGAGAGGTAAAAACCACGTCTCGTCATGATATCACAAACCACGCGGCTAACGCATGGTCCAAGGATGTGCAAGGGTATTAGATTTTTGCATGCGCGGCAACATTTGATGTCCATTTTATTGTTTCCGATGACTATTCCGAGACATATCGGTTACCCTTGGCTATATTTTCGCTTGCCCAAATAGGTTGCGTATTGGTGTAGTGTAGTCTTTTCACCACCTCGGCAAGCGAAGGATCACCCCCATTTTCTCGATACTTTAGTGGGATTTTATGATCACTATGCCACCCCCCATGGTTGTCCCATGTCATCCCCTAAGAAAACTGTACTTCGATATGGGTCATCAGTGTAGCCATATTGACTCGTTTTTGTCCTTGGGACAATCACGAGTTTTTACGGGACATTTATTTTGAAGATATCAGGAGTTTCTTCTACCATCCCTGTTTTATCGCATATTCGTCGAATAGTAACGCCGCACTCATATACCCGATTAGTTTAAAACCATCTTCCAAACCCATTTTAGACCCGGGCCTGGAAACCCCCAAGGCTTTTTTTTCCACCCATAGCGATCAGAATTGTGTACGACACGAGCCTAACAGACTCCCATAAGGCATCGATTATCATGGTTTCCTTCGGTCCCATGTTTTCATCATATTTGCTTGTTGCCAATTAATAAGTGTTATTTTTTAGCAAAATTCATTGCATGCTAGGGATAGGCTGGATATTGCCCTGTATGTCTTGCCGTATGACCCACCACAAGCAATGGGGCTAAACACCTCCCAATGCTACAGTATACGAGGATCCCTAGATCGGTCATGGAGTCCCGAATAATATGATCTTCTTCGATATCCCTCTTTAACTCTTCAACGCTGTCAATATCCACAAAATTCCCTATCATGCTGGCATATAGATTTATAACATGTGTGGATAGGGCTTTTGCGGTCTTTTTCCCCTTCTCCTGGAGTTCCCGTTGTACATACTCGGTATGTACCTTATCGATAGTGTCCTCCGGTGCCTTATCAACAAAACCTTCTGTACATTTTTTAGGCAGGAAATGCCCTTTGCCTTTACGAAGAGCCTCCTTGAAAATTTGGCGTTTATCGATGGGCTTCTCAATATTTTCATATTCTGCAGAGGCATTGTTAAAGACTAGTGCGATATCAGACATCCTTTTTATTAGTAGTCGATATCTAAAAAATATGTAGGCCATTATGGCATACGGCAGGAGTATAGCAATACACAAACATACCTCCATTTTTATTCCCCTGCAGACGCAAGGCGGTAATGGCCTCTGGCAAGTGTTGTAATCTGGTCCGGTTGTACAATACGTTTATCGTCTGCCCTGTTTAGTGCCAACTTCAATACTTCTTGGGTATATACCTTATGGCCCTTGTGTTCTCGAACATTTGATGTTTTGTGATCACTTTCCATCATCGCTTCACAATTTCTCAGTACTTGGAGAAGAGTGTAATGATTTTAAACTTACTCTGATGGAGAGCTTATTAATTAAGCGGAACCGTCCCATTTTAAATAACACAGTAAAATTTATTCTATGCCTTTAGAATTATTATAATAGTTCTATTTTCTTTCTATTATATCCTATTATGTTTAGTATTTTATTTCCACATGTAAAAATTGAAATCAGTGTGAACATGCCAACCTGGTCGTTAGCTTGCTGAAATATATATTTGGGATATGTCGTAGATTTTGTCGTTCTTACCTTTTTAATATACCTTACGAATAAAAAATTTATAAAGTATGAATGTTTTTAATAACAGGTTTAAGTAACTGATAAATCTTGTTTATCAGTGTTTAAATTCCACAGCATGTACATACCTCAATTGAGTATCCTAGTACTCCACTCCATGTGGGTCAGCCTAGTACTCCACTCCATGTGGGTCAGCCCCATTCCTTCTAGAAGGTTTCTCCCAGAATCCCTTGCCTCAAAGTATATATAGTTGACACATGGTTTTCAGCCGAATTTGCTAATCATTGCACTCATTGCTGAATTTTACATAGCTAGCAAGCTACTAATTTTATATTAAAACATTTTGCTGGCCTTGGTATCCTCTGTATATACATCAGCTGCCTCCTCAGACAACGATGATGCTGCATCACAAGCAGGCATCCTCCATCTGGAAGCACAGAAAAATGTAAGCGTCAAAGACCGGGTTGCCCTGGTTGTCGAGAGCCAGTTGACAATCATGACTTTAACCCTCGAAGTCGACTTTGCCAAGGTCGAGAAGTGTTGTCCTCTCGAGTGGACTCAGATCGACATGTCCAGCAGCAACACCTTTCATCTGTTCGGTCTACAACGCCTCAGCGTCAATCCACCCACCAGAAGTCTTAAAACAAGACTCAGGACCAGTCAGCAGTAGCTCATCCACTCACTGACCTTCGTAACGAACTGGCTCGCCTTGAAGACGATCATGCCACTCTTCAGCGTAGCATCAAATCCAACTTCGCCAAGAGATCGCTGAGCGACAGGCTCAAATCCAAAAACTGCGTTCGGTCCGACCACGAACAGAGCCACTTGTTACTCCATCAGCCACAGCTAATCATTCCTGTGATGACCCGAACCTTCAAACAAGGCAGCAATTTATGATTGATTATCTGCTGCGCCCATCGACTATGTTTTCCGAAAATTTTGGCCATCCTTCGGACCAACGATCACAACGCTCCCTCACAGACGTTTATCGCGAGCAAGAACATCGTTCCTCTGAGCTTTTCTTGCGACCATCTCGAACCTCGGATACTGGACAGGGTAAGCCTTTACGAATTGTCGATTTTATGTTCCGTCTGCGGCCTACTGAGGAAGAAAAAGTTATCACTACTGACTCTGGTGGACAAGCTAGGCTTATGTTGTCGATTGGTCATGCAAAACCGAAATTGGAGTCTGTCAGCCTCGAAAAATTTTCAATCGCCAATATGCGAATTTTTTACGAATTGTTGTGTAGTAATAGTATTCCTATGTCTTCTGACTTGCGAGACTACCTCTCATATTTAATTAAAATTATGGAATTGGCTCGGAAGTATACCTAGGAGTCAGTGTTGAAGTATGATGATAAATATCGGATTCTTCAGCACACTTATGGCTACCCATGGTCCTTCGACAACAGCCATCTACACAAGGTTATGCTCATGCCCCGCTGGGCAATGCAATCACGCGCTTTGTCTAGTACAGGGGGTCTAAGCCTGGTTTTACTGGGCCTTTGCTTCCTGCATTAGGTACACACACCCAGACTGAAATCGATAATTGTCGAAACTTTAACCGCCTTAAGGGTTGTCAAAAACCGGATTGCAAATTCTCACACTCCTGCAACCGCAAGGATGGTAATCAGGTTTGTGGCAAGCAACACTCAGCTTGTCAACACACACCTTCTAATTGACTAGCTTTGCCTCAGTTTTCCTCACCTCTCAATTTGAAATTATGGACCACTGAACTAGCTGATGACCCAGACAGAGAATTCCTTCTTGATGGAATTACTCATGGGTTCCAGCTTTTGCCTGCAGACATTTCTCTTATGCCGGCCGAAATGCATACTTATTCCTCAGCTACTAATCCTCTCTCTGCTGATAAGGTGGAGGCTACTATCATAGAGGAAATTAGTGCTGGCAATTATGTCTTGACAGACTCCAGGCCTACTATTGTTATTGCCTTGGGGGCTGTTCCTAAGCCTGATAGTGAGGACCTGCGCCTCATTCATGACTGCTCAATGCCTCCTGGTAAAGATGTTAATACCTACATTACCATTGAAAAACAACGATTTCAAACCATAGAAGCTGATAAGTAATGGTTGTTTTCTGGCAAAAATTGACCAAAAACGTGCATACCGGTCTGTACCGGTGCACCCTTCTAACTATGCTGCCCTGGGTTTGAAGTGGAAATTCAAGGGTGCTTTAACTTTTTCTTACCTTGTGGATACACGCCTACCTTTTGGTGGTAGGAGTGCCCCTGGTATTTTCCACTGCATAACTCAAGCTGTTCGGCGGATAATGGGTAAGAAAGGCTTTAACCTCTAGTTGTGTACCTTGATTTCTCATCATTGGGAAAAACAGGAGTGAATGCAAAGCCGCATTCGATGCTTTGTCCGCTTTACTTGTGTCTTTGGGCTTTCAACTCAGTCCATCTAAAGTGGTTACACCATGTCAGGAGCTTGTGTCCCTTGGCGTCCTTCTTAATTCTGTGGATTGCACGGTTTCCTTTCCAGCTAATAAATTGTCTGCGTTAAAGGAAACGGTCAACTCTTTCTCCCTCCGGCAAAGAGCCTCCAAGAAACAGCTTCAACAACTTGCAGGACGCCTTAACTGGGCTTGTAAGGTGGTGTATGGTGGCCGTACCTTTTTAAGACGCGTTCTTGATCTGATGAACACCTTGTCGTCCACTGTCTGGCGATGTCGCTTGACACCCGAATTCCACAGGGACATCGACTGGTGGTGTCAGTCCTTGGACGCTTTTAATGGGAAGTGCGACCTCTGTGACACTCGTCCCATTACTGACTTAGAAACAGATGCATGTTCCACTGGTATGGGCGCTTACTTTCAAGGAGATTGGTTTTATTCCCACCTTCTTGTTGATCACCCGGCATTGCTCATATGCACATCAACTTCAAAGAACCACTCTGCATAGTGTTTTCTGCGATGCGGTGGTGTTCTTCCTGGAAAAACAAAACCATCCATGTGTACTGTGACAATACTGCTGCTGTTGCTATGTTAAATAAGGGTACCACATCCAACATTGTTGTTATGAAGTACCTTCGGCACCTGTTTTGGCTTTCTGCTCTTTACAACTTTCGCTTAAAAGTTTACCATATACCGGGGGTGGAGAATGTTACAGCCAACCACATTTCCCGGTTAGAGGATGCGTCACATATCCTTGCTTTCATGATACAAATTGATCTGCAAGGGATATGTTCTGCAAATATCTCTATGTCTGAGTCCTGTTACTATTAACTATTAGCTAAGTTTTTTGTGTTATCATTAAGGATGTTTTTTATTTTTGTTCTAGATCTCGCCTCTTTCAAACATGGCCTGCTCTCTGATGTTTTGTTTTTTCGTGAAGCCACCTACTCTGCTAACACAAAAAAGAGCTTGTGTGTCAGTTTGTGTGCACTTCAATTTTGTTGGACTTCCGCACCGGGAGATGGGGTTCCATAATCCACTCTCCAATAACTGGGTCCTTTCCTCTGTTCTGACTGGTATGAAGCGGATGCTTGGTGTTCCACCACAGCCCCGTCTTCCTAATACCATAAATTTGCTTCTTGGTATCCGGTCTCGCTTAAATCTCAATTCCAGTAAACATGCCTCCTTTTGGGCTATATGCCTTGTATCCTTTTTTGGCCTATTTCGCAAGTCTCACCTACTACCTACATCGTCAGCTGCCTTCAATGCTCGCATGAACTTTACTAGGCGTGATTTTGTTTTATCCCATTCACAGTTGTTGATACTAGTTCGCTGGAGTAAAACCATCCAGTTGGGACAGCGTACTATTACTGTTCCGAGGTGGCTATTCCATCATCACCTTTGTGCTCAGGTGCTGCTGTCGCTCACGCGTTTTCTCTTACGCCTGATGTACCAGCTAACTTTCAAGCATTATGCTGGCACGACTCTGCCTCATTCGCTACTAGTATTTTTACCTATCGATCTTTTATTGCCTGTATTAAGAAAGTTTTGACAGAGCTTGGGGCTCCTGCCCACTGGATTCCATCTCCATTCTTGGAGACTGGAAGTCAGATTGTATGTTTCTCTACCTACACATGCCACTATCATGGCATTGCACCTTACCACACATTCCTAATTTACAATTTAACATACATTTGGATTTGGATATTCGCATTACCTACTATCTATATAATTGTAATATAGACTCAGCTTTATATTAGCTACTTTGTCTTTATATAGTAGTATGCTCACTCATTTATCGTTGTATATATTTAGTTGTTTTTGTGTATGCTTGCTGCTCTTTGTATTTATTTGTTGTTGTTTTTAGTATTCTTGCTAATAGAACTGTTTACTGCATATTTGCGTTTTTACTGTGTGAGTTTAACTCAAGTTAAAAATATGGCACATTTAATCTCTCAGATGGATCAAGGCAATGGTTTATTAGATAGATTTTTGGTTTGTGTCCGAAAATCTTTTCGCCCACTTCCTGAAGATCAACTTACTGCCTAAGAAAATTTAAAAAATCACACTTTTGATTTATATTTACTCAGTTGTGTTAAACTTGAACTCGTCAACCCAATTTTTGTTTTGTTTTCTGATGAAGGAATAAAGTAAGTTTATTATCACATATAACAATGCGTGTTTATTAACATTCATTAAATAAAATTTGCATTCAAGCGATATAAAATTCCAAAATCAGTACGAGTTTGTTTACTTACAATTAGCATTGTGAAAATTTTTTATATCTTCTTAATAATGAGAGAGAAGAATGAAAATTACAAAGTTCACGCACAATGATAAACTCAACAAGTTAGGTCTTAAAATTCAAATTCTACAGGTTTTGCTCCTCTAAAGAATATGCTCAAATAAAAAAAACACATTTCTTCCTTTCTCCAAGGAGATAATTGGCACAAAAATTGAACGACGTTTCTCTTAAAAGAAAAAAAAGCAACTGGAGAACTTCAGGGATGATCGAAAGGCTACTGGATTTCGGCTGTACTGAAACAACACGAGAATTGGTGAAATTCACTCATGCTTGGGATCTGGTGCGGGCCTACTGCCTCCTGCAAGACACCAGCCGCATTCATGACACCATCCGCCAAAACCAATAACTTTTGTTAAACATTGGAAAAAGAAGAGTTGACAACTACACATCGTAAGCCCAGGTCTAAGAAAGGTAGACTTTGAACCCAGCCGTTAGCAAGGTTGTGACAAAGAATAAAAAGCAGCAAACCTGGAAATAGAAAAGCTTTCTGACCTTAGACATGAACACTTGAGAAATCGTATCGTAATGCTTAAGCTGACCAAGAAACCGCCCCTTAGAAAGGCAGACTTGGAACCCAGCAGTGGCAACCCAAAAAACCAATACATATCGTCTCAAACTGAAACAAGTAATTCACTTCACCACCCAGTCAACTTTTATGCTTCGAATATTAATTATCACCACTTCATGCAAATCAAACTTTGCACAATTGCATCTAAAATGTTAATCGATTTGTATTTAAAATCATAGATATACCAGCAAATGGAAACAATTTTTTTGAAAGAATTGAATGAGGATTTAGAAAATGGTCGACCAATTTAGTTCCAAAAATTGCGACAGTGTTACACATTATTGAGTCGTTATTTTGCCATTTGATAAATGAAAAAGAAACATTGCTTTTGAATGAAGAAATTTCAGAAACCAATTGTGGATGCTGAATCATTAGAAGATCAAAAAGCATTGCTTCATAATGTAAGTTTGGATTGTTAAGGTTTTATTGTTAAAATAAGGTTTTATTGTTCGGATTGTTAAGGTTTTCATGTAGCTATAACTGCCATTTTCGTGAGTTCCAAACAGAGTGATGCATCATCAGCATTACTAATTCATATAAATTATTCGCCAAATACCCAAATTTATTTTAGAACTTTGATCTGCTTGTTTTAGGAAAATGTTGAAATTTATCGGCAAACAGTATACCTTAATGTTCATTTGAAGCAAAATTTGTGAAAATAATAGGCATCATTATGATTGTCAACAAGCTAAACCAGCAATGACTCCTCCCAAAAGCATCACACAGACTATGCTTGATGTAGCAGCTAATAATTCATAGATATTTTTAACCTTAATGGAAATGACGTTCTCTACAGTTAAAGGAATAATTGAGATAACACACTTTTTTATATAAATTGTCATTTTTTTTTGAGTGTCGTAATTCTTAATAAGTTTTTGACAGACGTTACCATTATTCTTACAATATTTGAAGATATCAAATGGTAATAATTATTATAAAAAATAATTATAATGAAAGTTTTAATAGAATTAATGGCATAATACCTGTATATGTATTTTTAAATTCTTTATATTCTTTTGGTGCCAAACAAGTAAATAAGTTCCACACCAATGTAGACAATATTTATGTTTTGAAATTATTATTGCTAAAACTTTTAAACTTTGCAAAAAGTTTTCTAATTTTATACCACCCTTTAAAAGTTTTGTTACAATAGCCAAAGGCTGATATCCTAACAAACTTAAATTTAAAATGAGAGTGCATATTTCACTTGACAACATCTCTACGAACTGACAACTTAAAATGAGTATTTTTTTATTAATAAAGTATGAACAAGTTTGTGTGCTAATTGGGTCTCTATCCTTTTATATACTTAGCAGTGCTGTAATTGTTGAAAGATTTAACGAAACCAAATATTTATCAACAATATTATCGAAGGAATTGAAACGAAATGATTGATATAAGTAAACACCCGCATGATAATTATTTCACTTTGATTTTCGTATACACTCGTACACTGAAAAAAAAAACATTGCAACGCATCGACAAACAAACAAGAAATGGCTTCTGCAGATGTTGTTAAGAACAGGCAAAGAAAATTGCAAATTACGCGTTGGTGGACTTTCAAGAAGATAAAGTAACGGCTATTCTGAGAAAGAGGAAAATTGTGGACGAGGAACTTGTAAGGCAATATTTACAAGACAAGAAAGAAATTAAAGTTAAATTAAAAATTTATAACGCACAAGCTAGAGCCATTGACATATACCAGGCAGTGTTATTAGGATTAAGTGGTAAATTTATATCTTGTTATATTTGATTTCCTTTTTTCCTTCTTCATATTATTATTTTTAGATTTAAGAGTAGAACTAAACGAATTTGAGAAAGGATATCAAGGAAAAAACCCATAACTCTTTTTTATTGAATATGAAGAAGAGAAGGATACTCTACAGAGGAAGATTGGACTTGTTCTGTCAAAGACAAGACAATGCATCAAAAAAACTTGAAAATTGAAAAAAAATCAAATTATAAAAAAAGAAAACCTGTAGCAAGAAAAGCCGAAGAACCAGAAAATGTTAAAAGACAAAATTATCAATTCTGAAAGAAGTAGAAGTCCAGTTGATGATTACGAATTTGATAGACACAAAATTAAGAATGACTTTCATTAAATAAATAATATTTTTAGGCAAGATTACAAGAAGTTCTCAAAGGACAAGATATTATTGATCGTGCTCATACAAAAATAACGAACAAGCAAAACGAAAAAACGTGCTGCACTTGTGAGGAGGTTCACCAAGCAGTAAAAATAACAATGAGTAAGCAGAAAGAAATGACGCAAATTCTTCAGGTAAATATTTCTTGATGCGACGTTAAGTAAAAAAAGCTTTAACTGTGAAAAATATTGAGCTTACAAAATCTAAGGATTTGACTCCTACAATTTATGACATCAACACCAGTAAACAAAGGCCTTCCACCTCCACAACAGCCACCACCACCACAGCCATCACCATCACAGCCTTGACATCACCCAAACAGCCACTACTATCACAAGAACAACAACAGCCAGAACTTGAAGAAAAATCCATTTCTTTACAATCCTTATCACAGATATTCACCATTTTTTCACCTTGCTGCCTTCAATTTTCCCGACGATGTTATATGATTTGCAAGGAATCAATCCAGTGGCACACTAGAATGAACAAAAATGGAAATTACAAAGTGCACAATGATAAACTCTACCAGTTAAGTCATAAAATTTAAATTCTAGAGGTTTTGCTCCTCTAAGGAATATGCTCATATAAAAAAACGCAATTTTTCTTTTTTCCTAGGTATCTCCTAGGAAAAAAGAAAAATTGAACAAACAAACAGAGAGTAGGACAGGACTTCTGTAAAAGGTACAAGGGTTTCGACTCATATTCCTGAACTAAAGGTACCCAAAATGTCTAGCTGAGTCATCTCAAAAGAGCACTGCAAACAGTCTTCGGCAGGAACTAGACATTTCATTCATATATAACTTTTTATCTGTCCTACTTTGTACAGTCAAACCCCTTTGCTGACATAATTTTTTTTTTTTTTTTTTTTGCGACTGGGGTAAAAGTGGAGTTGTCAATCTTCCAATATAGGACCCGGTACATTCAAACCTCCTTGGTGGCGTGACTTTTATTTTGTTTTTAGCTTTTATTTGACTGGGGTAATAAGTGGAGTCGCCTTTCTCCAAAGACAAAAAAAAAAGTAGTAAAAAAATCAGAATAGTCAAACTCCCTTGTTCACATAAACTGAAAGTTGTGGCGCTGACGGCTATTTACCTAACCTTTTTAAGAAAAAGGATGTAATGTTAAACACCACTAAGCAAGCTTTGTTTGCAAAAGACCACTGCTCTGTCGTTGCAATGCAACCACCTACCATGGACTTGATTAAAAGAAACAGTAGTGTAATGACCATTGTTCAAGTTTCCAGAGTGGTTAATTACAGCCCTTAAGTTGTAGTGCTTGCGACAAGAGACTTCACTTTCTACAGTGATAAGTATAGAAACGGTGCCCGGTTGTAAACAGAAAATGTTTGCACAAAGAGCCCTTGCACAATAAATGCATCAAGTATATCAAACATCTGGGGTTTAACAACTTCGACGTAGCAGGGGTACAACAAAAATCAGCATGGTCAACCACAGTGAATTCAACGAATGAATATTTAAGACTTCGTAAATTAAATAATAGCGAATGTTGAACTTCTTTCATTTTTTCGTATATATTTTGTATTATAGCGTTTTTGAAAATAAAAAACTGCTTATTATTAAAGGACTATTATTAATTTTTCAGTTGCTCATGTTGAGTTTGTGTAAATTTTACATATTCAACTTTTTGTTTTGCTCGCACATTGATTTCTTAATTGAGTCTAGACATCCCTTTCTTCCTAAAGTAAACTTTGACCACTTTCTGTTCAACTGTGCTATTCTTTGTTTTTAACTCAGGTAATAAGTGGAGTCGTTACTCTTCAAAGACAAGATCATGTGTGATCAACCCCCCTGCTAATATTTTTTTTGTGTTTTTTTTTAACTGGGGTAATAAGTGGAGTCGTCACTCACCAAAGACAAGACTGAGTGTAGTCAAGCCCCCTTGCCGACTCATTTTGGTTAAAATATTCTTATCTCAGCTCTTCTAAAAAGAAAACATATGACCCGTGACTGTTAATAAGGCGGTCATCACAGAAAATTACTGCTCTATCGTTGCAATGTATCCACCTGTGAACCATTTGGTTGAAGGCTATGGTTGTGTAGTGACAATTATTTAAGTTGCCGCAATGGTTGATAATAGCCCTTAATTGAAAATTTTTACGAAATTTCACTTCTCCATCTACAGTAAAAGGTATGAAAAGGGTACCAGGGTAAGCAGTAATACGAGAGGCAATTTTTGACACACGGCCGTTGGCACTGGCAAAACGTTTTAGCTGTAAAATGACATGGGAACCGCACGACACTACCTCTTTTTCAACTAGAGCAGTTTGATGAGCGTTGAAAACATGGCAGAAGTAGGCATTGGTGTCTGACAACTCCTCGCCTTCAAAGAAATTATCTAAGGAAGATTGTAACATAGGGTGCAGAAAAAGTTGGATGCATGGTGCTATAACTTCTGAGGAATTGGTAATATGACAAGAATTGCAAGTGGTTGATGTCTTGATGCCAGTACTAAAAAGACTTCTAAGAAATGGTAAGTCTAATGACAGACCAGGAGATATTGAAGAACCTCGGGGACGTCGTGCTGAGCAAAGATATTAAATGCACTTCCCTTCGCAGCTGAGATATGATGTTGCATAGCACGCAAAAAATGGGAGGGATCAATTGGACTTCTAGAAACAGCCAAACTTTGAAGAACACCTACAAATGCTTCGCCTAACTTTGAGGTTATTTTGCTGACTGAAATGGCTTCTTTAACTTTTGGAAGGTTATAAAAACATTGTAAGATTGAGTTTGCATAACATGTGTTTCCCAAGTTCTTTAGACCGCAATTCCTAAAATCAGGGTTAGATGGCAATGCGACAGTTGTTTTGGAAGACCTTGTAGCAAGTTCTTCGGGTTTTTTGATTTTACAAGTTTTTGTGTGACTTGCGGAAGATTTCTCAGGGGTTTTTGATTTCTTACATTCCATATTTGTAACAGAAGAAACTTCAGGATTGATTGGGGCCTTTTCAGGCTCAACCCAAGTGGTAGAATTTCGAGACATCCAGATGTAAAAAGAAGCACTCATGGAGGTAAAAGTTAGGGATTTTAATAGGGAACGTAAAGGCTTGTTAGGGAAACCAAGGCGACGAAAACAGGTCCTTACTGATTCTGAACGCACCCACCTCAATGGCAAAGAAATGCACGATCCATCCATTGTTTTTCATAGCATAACAAAGTGAAGAAGCTTTGGTTTGTGCCAATATTCCGTGTTCTCTTCACATGGACAAGTCAGTTCTACCATAATTACAGTTTTGGATATCAATTTGGATATTAATAACACGTCTGGGCGTAGTTGTATTATTGCAATGTATGGTGGAACAACTAAAACGGAATCTAAATCTGACAGTATTTTCCAATCGGAAGCAAGGTGAAGAAGGCCTGGACACTTTGTATGCCTCTTCTTAGATGTTGATTGACCGGCCGGAATGAAATTAATTTTTTTGCACTTGGAAACCTTAGAGGTTCATATGATACCAAAAACTCCTAATGCCTTAACCAAAACTATTAAAACCGAGTCATGACGGTATGTGTATCTACCCTGCGTAAGGGAGGTCCTACAGGCACCCAATATGTGAGAGACATTTGAGGATGGTTTCTTGCACAGAATGCAACTTTTGTCTTTCTCAATTCCCCATCTCACAAGATTGGTTGGAGAGTGAAGGGTGTCGTAGGTTGCGCCAATAAAAAAGGAAGTTAGGCATTGTGGCAGTGAAAGAATTGTTCTCCAAGATAAATCATTTTTCATATAAGCACCATTTTGTCCAATTGCCTTGCAAATGCAACTGTGCAGCTCTGGCATGGTAAATATCTTCTTCATTTTTTTCAATGGTATTGGAAACAAGCTTTCGGTAAGCATAAGTGCCTTTTGGTGGTATATTTTTGTGGTCTAAGAGCCCTAAGCCAGCTCGACCAGTCTAATGCAAACCTAAAATCTTTTTGAAATTGAGATGATTATCCGCCGAAAGAACTGCCTCACTAACTTTCCAATTTCCAGCTTTTAACTCTGGTACGTACTTAGACACACAAGGGTCAACAAAATCTCTTAGTAACAGATGTTCACTGATTTTGGCAGATTTGAGAACAGATGCAAGACTTTTCAGGGGAAGAGGACAAGGCAATGTCGAGGAATATAAGGAAATGTTGGAAATTGAATGATGTAGTTTTAACTATTTCCTAATGAAAACAGAAAGTGTTTTGTGATAGTAGATAGAGAAACTTCATAAATTAATAATAGCCAAACCTTATGGACCCCTTCATGAAAGGACCTGTCTATAGCTATAAGTTTGTCTTCGGCATCATTTAGAAATTCTTGTATTGCAGTAGAATCAGACAAGGATGAGTTTATTGTTCTGCCTAAAAACCTAATTGGATTAGAATGAATGGATGGAATTTTTTCGCTGCCAACTGTAAACGGTGAACTTTGGACGACTTTTCCCTTATCAATAACAATGCTACGTGATTTAGAAGGCCTAAACGACATGCCTACCCAATCAAAAGCTGTTATACACCTGTTTAATAAATTTCTAGTACTTGGAATTGACGTTGACATTAAGAATATATCATCCATAAAAACTTTTATTGTGGGTTGGTCTGGGATTTTTTTTATTATTATCTTCAGTATCAATAAGGGTGGGGGTAACAAACACATATTCAATAATAACGTTTATAGCTCCAGAAATAGTATAATGGAAAGTGTACAGCCGATAAAAATTCCCCTGAAGTGTTGATGCCAACTGGAAGGAGCAGAAGCCGAAAAAAACTTACTCCACATGCTGCCGTAGTATAGCTGTATGAGCCCTATCCAGGATTCTGGTACACCATAGCGTCTGAGAGCCATTAAATTCAGCTTGTGCGGAACTTAAGGGTACGCATTAGCAATATCAAGCCATATGGCTGAAAGTGACAAATGTTGTGCCTTTGCATTCTTAAGTGTGGACCAAACAGAGACATGTGTTCCCAGCAACCCGGAACTTTTTCCATACAGCCTTTTTGAATGGAAGTATTAATGAAGTTGTTTTTCTTTATAATATGCAATTCTAACCGCTTGGAAATCAAACTAAAAAAGAGCTTTCCTTCAACATTCAGAAGAGCTATGGGGCGAAAATCCTTTATGTTGGATGGACAAGGTGTGTTGTTTTTAGGTATATAAACTTCTGATGCAATTCTCCATTGCACAGGAATAAAAGACTTCTTTAGACAAGCTTGAAAAATGTTAAACAGAAACGATGCAATATGAGGACAATTCTTATATACTCTGTAAGGAATTTGGTTCAGCCCAGGAGAAGAAGCATTTCTACAAGAATGTAGGACAGCTTGGAAATCCTTGAACTTTTGCTTGGAAGAATCGAAAGCTGAGACTAGATTTGGTGGTGAAGGCAATCCAGGGAGATCTGAAAGGGGTATATGGCGTGAGGGATCGTTCAAGGTTGAATGTTTGTGTGAATCCATCTCGTCCTGGGCAACTTCAAGTTTTATTGAACATTTGGGATCTAAAATATTTTTTCCAGCCTGATAAGGATTCTTAGAGGAAGCCCGGCGTGCATTCGAGATTTTCCAACGTCTTTTCCTATTCCGCTCACCTCTCCGAAGTAACCTTAACTTGGCCATTATATCATCTAAAAGGTTTTGCATGTTGCTTTTCTCAACTGGGTCAGATGTGTTCTTAAGAGTTCGGAGTAGACTCTTCTTCTCGTTTACCCAACTGATGCTGCATAAAGCTCTCCTGTTCAAACCTGATAGGTTGTGCTGGGAAAGTGACCTTACACCAAACAGGTGAGACGCATGGTAGTAAATTGTTGATTCCAACAGCTCCACTTTTTTTGACAATGGGTGGCAAGCCACCGCAATGATGAACTCAACCTGTTAGGTTTTTGGAAACAAGCTAGAGGATGTACTCATCTAGAGAATATGCCTCTAAAAGCACAATTCTCCCTCTTTACAAGGAATTATAAAAAAAAGATATAAAAAAAAATAAAAAATAAAAAGGACACAACACATTTGAAAAGATGAACAGAACTTTAACCAAGGGCAGGTAGGTTTCGACCCATATTTCTGAACCTAAGTACCCTGAATGTGTAGCTGGGTCACCTCGAAGAGGTCCGCGGACGGTCATCAGCAGAAACTAGAGTTTGTACATACTTATGCTAAATCTATTGCAACACATTATCATTATATACTTTTGGGTATTGTATAAAACCACTTCGTTCAAACTCTGTCACATAATTAACGCAAGACGCATCCACACAAATTGGTACATCACTATCTGGTTATGGCAGATAGAAACGAGCTTTTTGGAAAGACTAAAGCGATGTATTATATGCAACAACTTCATGCTTTTAACACAGTTATAACGACGTTCACTTATGATGTTACATGCCGTAAGGCTACTTAGATCTCAACAAAAAGATTACAACAGTTGATAAGACATTAAGCGGATAAAACGGATGGTATAGTGTTTTATGTTGAAGGGTTGAAATTATGCCTTATGATTACTTTATTTTCATAAAAAGAAAAGTATTGCTGACCTGGCTGCACAGAGTTTTGCTACACGACTTCTTTAATAAACAAATAACTACCGTCGCTCCTATCTGCCAATAGTATACGCCATTAGAATAAAATTTTGAGCTATATGTTTGTCACATTTATTTAAAAACTGTGATGAATATATTTTTTGCATCTTTAATAAAATAGAAAGGCAGATTAACACTTAGACTTATACTTTGAAATACGAATGTGCTATCTGTAAGTACTTAGAGTTAGAAATATGCTATCTCTACTTAGTAAGTAAGTAGTAAGTAAGTAAGTAAGTTAGTAAGTAAGTAAGTTAGTAAGTAAGTAAGTAGTCATTTATTCGGACTAAGAAATTTACAAGACTTATTCATTTGTAACAAAAATAAAATACAATATAAATATAAAAATAATGATATCTACACAACTATAAAAATTATGCAGGAAACCACACTATAGCATAGCTAGAAAAATATGAGGCTACCTTTGATTAAAGAACTATGATCAGTGACAATTTAGGGATATATGAAATGGGGTAACAATTAAATAACCAGATAAATAAATAAATAAATAAAACAAGCAAACAAAAAATAAAAAACAAAAACTGCAAACAATTGGAGACACATTTTACACACACACACATGACCCTAGTGTAATGACAAGGTTTTAAACAATTGGCTTGAAATAAGCAATTTAAGAAATAAGGAACTATTGTTGGGTATAAGATTGTAAAAAGAAATCAGTTAGTTTAATCCTTAAAGCATTAGGTGATAAATTGAGGAAGGATAAGTTGAAATGTTGGATAAGTTTGTTCCATGATCGAATGGATTGAAAGCGGATTGAATTTAAACCATAGGATATCGTTTGAACAGAAGGAACACTTATGAGACCATTACCATATCCATGAGTACCGTAGTTAACAGAAAAATCAATACCAAAAGTTTTAATGACAGGGAACGGAAGTGTTTTTAAAGTAATTTTTTTAAGAAATAGGACATTATGAAGGTGGACATAATCAGGCAATTTTAAGATTTTAAGTTGGGAGGAAAGTGGAGAGGCAACAAAAAGATCGCAGCGGTGGCTCATGGTTAAGATGTGACGATAAAGCAGTTGTTAGAGTTGCACCATCTGATTTAAATAACTCTCCTGTGTATGTTTTGTTTTTTGTGAAAATGTAAAAATTGTCTGATTAACATTCACATAAAAGGGGGAGGGTTATCTTTCCCTAGCGGTTTTGTATTACCCCAGCTGTTTCTGTCACAAGCAGTCAACTGTGAACCTAGAGTTTGCGGCTATTACAAATCTTATACATCCAAAGCAGCAAAATGGGGAATAGAAAATGAAGATAATGCTCGTAAATTGTATGTTAGGGGAATGAAAAAAACACATAAGAAATTTAATGTTAGATGTACCGGCTTCCATATAAGTCTTCAGCACCCTTTTGTTGGTGCCTCCCCAGATGGAATTGTTCATTGTGCATGTCATGAAACTGGATTATTGGAAATAAAATGTCCTTGGACATATCGAAACTTGACTGTGAAAGAGTATGCTGAAAAAAAGGAGAGTTGTTTGCATGTTGTAAATGGTCATGTTGAGTTGAAACGAAATCATCAATACTATTTTCAGGTACAGTGCCAGATGGGAGTTACTGGTTATAGATATTGTGATTTTTTCGTTTGTACATCTAAAGAATCGTTTACTGAGAGAATACCATTTGATGCAGCTTTCTGGTACATCAATGTTACAAAAGCAATGGTTTTTTATGAAACTGTCATCATCCCAGATCTTTTCAACAAAACATGGTAGAAAGCTCAGCATGACTTAGAATTTGCTGAAGTTTTAAATGATATTGTAAACAAAATTTGCAACACTCTATGAACATTGTAATTTTTTTTCCAACTAATGGTGTGATACATATTTTTAACATACACATTTTGAATCAACCTTTCCCACTATTTCTGATATGATACGTTTGTTTTATTAAACTTGCCCCCATTTCGAAATGACTTCGCGAAGTTTTTATCACCTTTTGTTTTTTTGCAATTCTGGCCCTCCATAGTTGCTAAATTTTCGACGAATCAGGCTGTTTTTTTTTGTTTGAGAAGGATCGCAAGAATATTATTTAGGGGCGCCGACTCGATCAAAATTCTAAAATCAACTTTGATGCGCGAAATCAGTTTGTTTACATATGACTTGTTTACATCAGACATGCGGATACTTCAATGGTATAAACTTTCGTGCGTTAGAAAATTCGCGAAATCTTTAAATTTAAAATCCATCATCATAGAAATTTTCGCGAGTGAATAAATTTTGAAAATTTGGATGGACAAACTTTCGCGAATTTCAAAGAGCAAGACCAAATTAAGTGTGGGGCATTATACAAGCAGAAAAAACAAAAAAGGTTTTTCTTTATGGGATAAACTTTCGCGAATAGAAAATTTAAAAAAATTTCGCGAGGATCAAGTTACGCGAATGGGCGATTTTACATTTTTACAGTACAAATAGGGCACAACATTGATCTCATCATTTTAAGCAAACCGAATCTTCAACTAAAAGAAAGACAAAATAAAATATTGATTTATAATAATTCGCATAATATCATAAAGGTACAAGTGCAGGTCCTAAATTCGTTATTGCTGAGCAAATAACAAATATATTGTCAAGTTGGTCCTTCAAAGTCAAAGGTAAAGCTCCTTGAATGATACGGAAATCTTTGATTCTCGCAATAGCTCTTTCAACATGAATACGAGCCTTCGCGATTTGTGATGTCTTACTACAATTTCTTTTCGAAAACTTCCCTTTGTCTCTCAAAAAAGGTGGGATTATTAATTTTGACCCTCTGCTAATCAGGAGATCACCGATATTAAAACCTTTGTCTGCCATAATATTATCACCATAATCGAGTTTGTCTAACATACCACTGGTTTCAACTATAAATCTATCAGATGCAGAGCCTCCATATGACTTTGATATGTATGATATAGTACCGGCAGGAGTGATGCAAAGCAGTTTTTTCCAAGTATTGCGCGATTTGTAAGATGAGTACGTTTGGCTTTGAGCTTTAGCAATAGATGGTTTTTCAATTATGCCCTCAGTGCAGTCTATAATTCCAACTATGTTGGAAAACGATTGAAAACATTTAGGATAGTATCGCAAAACATCATCACGAGATGGCCATATTATTAAACCAGTGAGTTCTTTACCAAGAAAAGAAATCCAAGTTGCCAATATCTGTGATGTAGCCGCCTGTGATATACTGAACCGAAAAGCCAAATCCTTTTCAGTTAACCCCAGTCTAATGCGGACCAAAGTCATAAAAAGTTCATTTTCAATGGTCATTTGTCTTGATTTGCCACTTTTCTTTTTTTTCAAAACCTGATGTCGCTTTGGTTGAAATGACCCAACTCCTCGATAATATTGGAGATTTTTTGCTTTGAATTGAATTTTATCGTAGAGCCATTTGAAAACAGTATAGTTTGGTAGACCGGTATAAAATTTAAACAAATCGTCATTTTCTTTAACATCCGACACTGCAAAGGTACTTCGGCTTTTCAACTCTGATTTCAATAATGTTATTTCATATTGAAGATCATTTATAATACTTTTCTGAATTATGTCTTGCTCAACAGTTTTCACCAATTTTTTTCTTGTGTTTTTACATCCTCTACATTGGACAAAAGCTACAGTTCTAGAATGTGGAGAAGTCATATCTACCTCGCTTATCTCATAATCATGATCCTTCGGAGTCGGTGAAAGAAGGATATCATTTTGAGGTTCATCGGTTGATTTTCGAGTGACATGTCGTGATCTTTTTTTCACAGGAGTTTCAAAGTCAATAGAACTGCTTCGTTTAACTGCTCCTTGGCGTTCTTTGGGTAGTTGCTGATCGTATCCCTTCATATATAAAGTCGGTATTCGACACACATCTGAACAATATCCTGCAGTGAAGTGATTGGAGCACACCTTTGTACTCATAGATATTTTGAAGTTTCCTCCTCTTTGAATCATCTTTCCCCAAAGTTGCATGTCAGCTTTCGTTTTGGGACTATGCCATCTCAGGATACCCACATGATCTTTCACGATGGGCCTGAAATGAACAAATAAGATAAATAATTATGCATTCAAAATGATTTAGATCGTGTTGTACGTACTTCAACAAAGCAGAAAGGTAATGTCATCTAGCTACGAAAATGCTTCATTTCTGTGCGAAAAACTTACTTATCTTTGTTGCTTCTACAGTTAGAACAACCATATACTGCACAAAAATCATTTCCACCCATTTCACAAACATAACATTATTTTTTTTGATGATGTAAAGTTTGAAAAGCTCCAGCTACCAGCCATTTTCATCAACTAGAGCGTTTGTTTTGATTTCATATCACCAAATCAATCCCAGAATGCATTGTGCGCGGGAAACTTATTTTTAATCGCAATATCGTCTATTAAGGGCTATTATCAACCATTGCGGCAACTTTAATAATTGTCACTACACAACCATAGCCTTCGACCAAATGGTTCACATGTGGATACATTGCAACGATAGAGCAGTAATTTTCTGTGATGACCGCCTTATTAACAGTCACGAGTCATATGTTTTCTTTTTAGAAGAGCTGAGATAATATTTTAACCAGAATGAGTCAGCAAGGGGGCTTGACTACACTCAGTCTTGTCTTTGGAGAGTGACGACTCCACTTATTACCGCAGTCAAAAATAAAACAAAATCAAATAAAAATTAAGTTAGCAAGGGGGTTTGATCATACTACTTGTCTTGGAGTGTGACGACTCCACTTATTACCCCAGTTAAAATATATATATATATATATATGTATATTAGCAGGGGGTTTGATCACACATGATCTTGTCTTTGGAGAGTAACGACTCCACTTATTACCTGAGTTAAAAACAAAGAATAGCACAGTTGAACAGAAAGTGGTCAAAGTTTACTTTAGGAAGATAGGGATGTCTAGTTTCTGCTGATGACCGTCCGCGGACCTCTTCGGGGTGACCCAGCTAGACATCCAGGGTACTTGGGTCGAAACCTACCTGCCCTTGGTGAAAGTTCTATTCTTCTTTTTAAATGTGTTGTGTCCTTTTTATTTTTTTATATATATATTTTTTAATTAATTCCTTGTAAAAAGAGAGAATTGTACTTTGAGAGGCATTTTCTCTAGATGATTACAACCTCTAGCTTATTTCCAAAGACCTAACAGGTTGAGTTCATCATTGCGGTGGCTTGCCACCTCTTTGTAAATTACTTCCTTTCTAATCCATTTAGGATTTTTGTAGGTTAATTTTTTTACATCGCTTAGCTTCCTTCTGCTCCTGTAATTCTTTATCATGAGCATTTTTTCCGCAAAAAATTTATTGCCTCTGATGTTGAGCGTCTATTTCTTTTCGAGCTACTTTGTTCTTCATCTTCGTCGTCTTCTTTTCTTAGTTTCGCCGATTCTTTTCATGGCTGTCTGTGTAACCTCTAGTGCTTTCTGCTGCTTTAAATTTGCAGTGTTTTCTTCTCTTCTACAGCAAGTTCGTGTTTCAGAGTTTGTATTTACTTATGGTAATATCATATTTTATAGTAAAAATCATTGTGTGTAAAGTACTCAAGATACATGCATCGAAAATCAGTTATATTTTCATGATTTACTTGCGTTTTCTTGTAAAAAGAAGTATTTGAGTATGTTGGTGTTAGCCCCAGGACACCATAACATAATCCACCCAAAACGTTTTTGTTAGAGTGACGACTCCGCTTATTACCCCAGTCAAAAAGAAAAAAACTAAAAAACAAAATAAAAATTAGGTCAGCAAGGGGGTTTGACTACACTGGTCTTATCTTTGGAGAGTGACGACTCCACTTCTTACCCCAGTCTCACAAGATTGTACAGAGTAGGACAGATGAAAAGTTATGGATGAAAGAAATGTCTAGTTCCTGCTGAAGACTGTTCGCAGACCTCTTTTGAGGTGACTCAGCTAGACATTTTGGGTATCTTGGTTCAGGAATATGAGTCGAAACCCTTGTACCCTTTACAGAAATCTTGTCCTACTCTCTCTGTCTGTTGGTTTGTTCAATTTTTGTGCCAATTATCTCCTTGGAAAAAGGAAGAATTGTGTTCCTTTATATGAGCATATTCTTTGGAGGAGTGAAACCTCTAGAATTTAAATTTTAAGACTTAACTGGTCGAGTTTATCATTGTGCGTGCACTTTGTAATTTTCATTCTTATTCTTTATAAACAATATATTCATAATAACTAGGGGAACCTAAAAGTAGAACTTATTTCTCGACATTGATTACAATTTGGAGATTATGGGTAGGCCTCAGTTCAAGTTCTTTGCTCATTCCCCGTATTGAAAAAAAAGAATTAATTAAATTCAAGAAGGGCCTAATCATAATATGAACTTTTGCAATTTCATGAAATAGAGTAAAAACTACAAAGAAAAAAACAAACTTTAACTCATCTCATGACTGCATTGTTTATATGTTTAGCAATATTTCACTCGTTGGGTATTGTACATTAGGAGCCTGGGGAGCTGGAGTATACATTTACTTCAATGTACATCCAAGATGATCAGAGTTGAAAAAAAATGATTACTAAACACTTTACTTCACAGGGAAAATTAGTCTACTCTAAACCGTCAAAACCCAGGGTAAATGAGAACAATACGCGTATACAACCAGACCTTGTAGCCTAGGCCGCTAGAATAAGCACAAGGTTATCTCAAATGAAACACTTAGTTTACTTCGCAGTCCAAAAAGCTTAAGAGTCAATCAACAAAATTTTTCACAATGACCAGAGAAACAAAAGCTTACCATCAATTTCACTGTTCAAATTTTTTGACGCTGTAGCAGATGTTTTGTCACTCGCTGCAGGTGTAGAAGAACTAACAGCTTTTTTACTGCTCGCATCTCCTGATAATGTAGTAGAAATTCTGTCACTTGTCGCAGATGTTGAAGTGTTGAATTGATCAGGCTTGGCTAATATAAAAAAAGTACTATAAACTCTATTACTGGGGTGATCAACAGAACCATGATGCTTTTTGGGAGGCAACAGAAATGTAAAATGGCCCTTCAGTAATTTTACACTTGAATGCTTCAATTCTATCTTGCATCCTATTTTTTTCTCTATATACTACCTTAGCTATACGATTCGATTATTTTAACTTTTCATGCTTTGTTGAATTTTTTTTTTTTTTTTTTTTTTTTTTTTTGCTCATGGTACAAATTTTTCCATTTTGAATCAGGTGTAGTCATGGCTGGGAAGATTTTTTTTTAAAGTATTACTGGTTTCAGATCCAATTTTCAATATCCTAGTAAATTGCACTTCATACTCTTGTGTTAAAGGCAAATACGTTAAACAAATGTATTTTTCCACTTGTAGCAATGAGGAGAATTTGAGCGAAACTGAAGCACTGCAAACCAGCAGAAATTCCAAACTTTACGTCACCCTGATAAGAAGATGCCTTGACAGTCTACAAAACATTGTATGTTCCAGGACCAGGGTTAGTCTCAACATCACCTGCTTGGGCAAGCAAGAGGAGTTTGATCTTGCACAATGTAATCATCAAAATTATTGCAAGGCCTAATAGTTGTACTACCACGTCCCGAAAGCCATAGTTTTGCACAAGTCCACCAGCATTTTGAGCAATCTTTTTCATCCGACTAGCATTTTTGCATGTACCATAAAAGGCACCAATTGCAGATCTGTAGGCTTCTATTGATATCATATTTGTGTACGGTACACCTTTTTGAATATAAGCCACTGTATCAATGGAGTTTGATTTCAAGTCGCGTTTCTAGCGACGTTTTCCTCAATCCGGGCAAGTGACGTGTCTCGTATTGCCAAGAAGGAGCAAAATAATAAGTAATAAAGTGATGAAAATGATAATAAAAAATAATGATAAGTAAAATTGAAAACAAATTAAAAAATACACTTTCACTTCTTCTATTTTCCTCAGCGACTTTAACACCCAAACTCGAAAAACTAATTGGCGGTCTCTACTGTATTTCACATATTTTTGGCCGTTTATCAAATATTATCCGATATTTGTTTTCGCCCTATGAGCGAAAGCTACTCTGAAAATGCTCTTTGTCATCCCACATTCATCTCGCCCCAATTCAAGAAAATGACTGCTTTTCTGTTTTTATCCAAGTTTACCCATTCAGTTGTATAACATTTTCCAGATCCATTGAATTTTATAATCATTTCGCCCCCGCTGCTATCGATCTTCGATTAATCGATCTGCTCACAAAATGAGCAAGGTTGTGAAATTGGTTGATGCAAATAATGTACAAAAAATAGGATTAATGGCGTGAAAAGACATCTAAACAGAAAGATAAAAAGGAAAGTGAAAACGAAAATAATGAAGAAAAAGTCCACTGATTTTACCAGTCTTCGAACTCGTACTACCATGGTCAGAAGACAAACACGCTACCACTGCGCCACATACACTGACCAGTTGAGACTATTTTCAAAGATATCTCAGAAATATTCTATGCTATAACAGCAAATTGCTCTACTAGAGTACATAATCCACTAAAATTACAATTTGATAGTAAAACAATATTGTTATTGTGGACATTAGGGAAGTAAGCAAGGGAATGGAAAAAGAAACATCACTAAGTTAGTAACGAAGGTGTGACTCGAACTCACTTTAAATCCCGTTTGGTGCTCAGAGAGCCAAAAAATTTCCATTTTGGGACGAACAGCTGTATTTGAATACCCTAGCATCTGCGAGCTAATGTAACAATTGGTGTGTACATTTCTTTGCTGTTGAAGTAGGAGCTAGGGCGTTTTATTCCGAAACAGTTAGAATCTGCCTCCGTTGACTCGACTTTTCTAACATGTCTGTGCGTTCCACTCTGAAATCTCTTGGTGAATCATCTATGCGATCATCTTTTTACATCTGGCTATCTCGAGATTCTTTTTCTTAGTTGCTCAGAGGGGCTAATATTATTGCAAGAGTTGCAAGTAGTGCAGATTTTCACACGAGTGTTTGAATAATCTACCAAATAAAGGAAAGGCTATGGACAACTCTGGTATGAGATACTTAAGAATCTTTAGGGCATCTTGCTGGAAGAACGGATTGAAAGCAGCCCCCCCTGTATTAGAAACAAGGCCTTTTAATGCATTTAGAACTGAAGAAGGGTTCACTGGAACCTTGGAGGAGGATAATTTGCGCAGAGTACTTACAAAACTTCTACCTTTCGCCATATGGGAATCATTGGGAGAGATGGCTGTGGCGACTGCAAATAAGATATAAAAACATTGCAAAATGGAATTGATGTAAACATGTGTTGCCCAAATTTAGCAAGCCGCTGTTGCTTCTTAGTGATTCTTGTGCAGGCAAGGTAGTGGAGCTCATTGTTTCGCCCTGGCGATTCGTGTCCTTAAAGCTAGTGGTCGAAGTTGCTTGTGACTTGCATGATATCTTTAAAACAGTTGGTATCAATTGAGCAGTATGCTGTGGATCCCTACCAGGAAGTCCATTTCTTCAACCGCCCTTGACATCGACTGTACAATCTGCAGTAGATAAATTTTTGGAGAGCAAAGAATTGTCAAGCGTTAACTCGTACTTCTGTCACTACTGCAATAGTTACCAAACTGCAACAGTTGAAAAAGGGTCGCAGAGTGCATTTCAATTTTCATTCTGCAATTAAAGCGTTTTGCCTATCACTAAGTTCTTGTGTCTAAGGTTTGGTCTCCTGTCACATCTTACCCGGCACCTCTCTTGTCGCAAGCACTACTTAAGGGCTGTAGTAACCACTCTTGAAATTTAAACAATGACCATTACACTACTGTTGTTTGTAACCAAGTGCATGGTATGTTGCTTCATTGCAATGACAGAGCAGTAGTCCTTGCAAACAAAGCTTGCTAAATGATGTACAACCTTCCTCATTTTCCTTAAAGAGCTTGGATAAATTGCAGTCAGCACCACAACTTTCGGCCTATGTCAACAACGGGGCGTGACTATTCTTTTTTTTGTAGTCCTATCTTTGAAGAGTGACGACTACACTTATTACCCCAGTCAAAAAATAAAAAATAAAAAAATATATCAGAGACGAGGTTGGACTGCACTGGTCTTTTATTTGGTGAGTGACGACTCTATTTCTTACCCCCGTCACACAAGATTGTACGGAGTAGGACAGGTAAAAAGTTATTGATAAAAGAAATGTCTAGTTCCTGCTGAGGACTGTTGGCAGACCTCTTTTGAGGTGACTCAGCTAGATATTTTGGGGACCTTGGTTCAGGAATATGAGTCGAAACCCTTGCCTGACCTACTCTCTCTCTCTGTTTGTTTGTTCAATTTTTGTGCCAAATTTTATATGAGCATATTCCTTAGAACCTCTAGAATTTAAATTTTAAGACTTAACTGGCCGAGTTTATCATTGTGTGTCCACTTTGTAATTTTCATTCTTCTTTTGAAACGCTCACTACACTTGACTTCTAATACTAAATTTATTTCCATGATTAATTTTTCCATCTGGTGTTGCACTGAAAATTTAAATAACAGAATCTAATATTAATCCACAGTCCTCAACATGGATTGTTTTTTTTGCCATTCTAAAATGCCGTTCATACATATGGATTGCAATTGGCTCTCGTAAAATTTTCCATTAGCCATTTTCATTTTAACAACGTTATTAATTTTCTTACATTACACTTCCTTAGTCCAAGATAAGGAAACGAAACAATGGATTCATTGCAATAATAAATCTGTAACATTATGTTACACCAAAAGCCTTAACAATAGCTTTTCCTACGTCTTATTTTTCGAAGCAATGTAAAATACACAACGAAATTAAAAAAATAGAATTCTCGCTTAGCAAGGGGTTTTGACGATGCTAGTATACCCCAGTCATGCTAAAGGTTTGCTCACTTTGTCCTCCAAGATTAGCAAGGGCGGTTGATCAGATTTGGTTTTATCTTGGGTGTGAAGACCCCGTAAAGCACAAAGAAAACAGCGGGAGTTGCATTGGATGTCTAAACTTAGGTCAGTGTTTCCATATGGGTTGTTGATGAACTTAATACAGAAAAAGCAAAATATGCTATACCATCCAGCACTTCCAAGATCACAACCTCACAATTCTCGACTTGATAGCTGCAAGGGTTACAATCCGCCACCTCTTTGTAAATTATTTTCTTATTAAGCTGTGAAGATATTTTACATCATCTAAAAAGTATGTTGTTAACAACAACACAACTAACATGATGCAATTAATTACCATCGGGTATGTGTTTCATCAATGAATAAGGGCATATTAAAACGATTCAAATTAAGTCATTGTTTTTATGCCATACTCGCTCCCATTGACTTTAAATTATACAAACCAACACCTTGCAAACCTAAAAGAAGCCCATCATCAATTTATGTCATGTATTTTTTGATAGCAAGGCTATTGAAAGAATTAACCTTCCTAGAATTTTTTATGATTCAACTATTGCTCACTGTGTTCCGTCTCAGGCAAGTACCTCCGAAACGCCAACAGTGGTTTACAACCTGACATATACTACGGGTTCGAAAATCTTTAATTTTAATAAATTTGTTTGCAATTAGGACATCAACACTTTTAAACATGCCACATCAAAGGATCCCCCTTTATTGACGAACACCATGGCCATATAATTACAGGAGATCTCAATATCATAAGTAACACCAATTTAGGAAAGTTAACGGTTCCAAAATACAGAGGACCTAAAACAGTTGATTGGCAAGCAGCACGGAAATGCATCCTGGATGGAGTGAATTCTTGTACATCTACTTCGTGCACAAAAAACAGAAAAAATGATGTTTTGCTTAAGGATTGGGTAAACAGTGTAATGAGTTTGGTTGATGATTGGATTAACATTTTTAAGAAGAGTGGACAGGAGATCTCAATATCATAAGTAACACCAATTTAGGAAAGTTAAAGGTTCCAAAATACAGAGGACCTAAAACAGTTGATTGGCAAGCAGCACGGAAATGCATCCTGGATGGAGTGAATTCTTGTACATCTACTTCGTGCACAAAAAACAGAAATAATGATGTTTTGCTTAAGGATTATGTAAACAGTGTAATGAGTTTGGTTGATGATTGGATTAACATTTTTAAGAAGAGTGACACCGTTAAGAATGTTTACAAGTTCTGAAGGACACCTTGCATAATAACTTAGTTGTTACACCTATTGACAAAGCAACAGGTATATTGCTGTGATTTGTAAACGGTTTTAAGCAGAGGTTTTGTTAAGGGAACTGAAAAACAACCTACAATCAAATTTATATATCAGCAACAGACATCATTACAAAACAGAAAAGTACCCTAAAAATAAATAACTTAAATGTTACCGGTGAAAATGAATGTCTTCCCCAAATTTATTGGATTCCTAAAATGAACAAAACGCCAACTAAATTCAGGTTCGTCATCGGGGCACCTAAATGCCGATACGGAGCAAGAACCCCCCTATTTCTGAGAGTAAACTTAATATTTTACCACTACTTCTTAAAATTTTATCATTTTCGTAAGTAGTAATGCAATCATATTGAAATTTTCACGCTTTTTTTCTGAAACCCTCTCTTAGCGGAAAATCCATTTTCCTGGACCAAAAATCCATAATGGCGGATAATTTTTTTTAAAAAAAGTGTAACTTTTCGTTTTGTTCAAGCTTAAAAAATATAATAATATTCCTTCAAATAAAGTTGTAAATATGCCTTAATCCATATACTTAATTATAATAGTTATAACTAGCTGTTTCCCGTGGAAGAATCCACTGTATTCCATTTAATTTATGTAGCAGATAAATGTCCATCAAAAAACAAACAATACAGCAGTGCGCATCTTACATCTGCATTATTATATAAATGACCAAAAAAATTAAAGGTTTTCAACAACTGCAGTATTTATGTGACATTTAAAATCTAAATCTACTAAAATTACTTGCTCTGACCATCTGACAAATGCGAAAATTATTCGGAAAGAAGTTTCCAAAAGCATTTCAACATACATCTCACCCATAAAATTTAAATCACTTAAAACGCCACATATATACAAAAAAGCTGATCAATGTCAAACACAAATCTCTCTCATTGTATATGTTAAAATCAGTTAGTTTATTGCAAACCCTGCCAAAGGTTGACACACAATGTGAAAAATAAACAATAAATTGTGCCTCTGACAGAATTTTTTATCTAAGGTGTAAAAAAAGGGATTTGCAAGGACAAATTATAATGCAATAAAACATTATTTGATATATTGCATACAGTCCCTCCTCACCAAACTTTAGACAAAATGCCAACAAAATAACGGTGTTTAAACCTAAAATTAATAAAGTCCTTTTAGCATTTTGCATGCTGTTTTACCATCAATAAAGTAAACAAAATTTCAAATCTCACATAGTATTCTGTCACAAATTTTCATAAAATATATATATAAGTCATAATGAGTCATGTTAAACAACAGCAATCAATCTGTATATAAGTTCATTTTATGTCAATTTTTGCACCAATTTTGCAACACAAAATACAAATTCTAAATAATACTAAAATCTCTTATTTTGGTCCTTCGCATACCGACGGTCTCCCACAAAAGTTTAATCAAAATGTAAAAAATGAGAGGTAACGACAAAATCAAAGTTTGCAAAATTTAACTATTTCAGTACATATATCTACTGCATATGCCCTCTAAAACAATATTTTAATCCAAAATGCCAAAGAAAAACAGTTTGCAACAAAAATCAGTTATTTCGATAATATTGCATACACTCTTTCCTCACAAAAGCTTCACAAACTGTAAAAAAAAGAATGGTTGTAGGGAGTGCTTCTGATTCAACAAAAAAAGTTTTTTTGACATATTGCATCTAGCCCTTACCCATTAAATCTTACACAAAATTTCCAAAACTATATACGATTTAGAACACATCAAATTTAAATCGAGAAGGATCAGTCATTTCGATATATTGCACGGAGTCCTCCCCAGTAAGAATTTATACAAAATTTAGAAAAACAAAGCTTGCAAGGTGTAAAATTGAATTCTTCTTCTGTGTATATATATATGGTCCTTCCTCGCAAAATTAACATAAAATGTCAAAAAGGTTCAGATATATATAACATCTAACACAACAAAAATCAGTTCTATCAGTATATGTCATGCCATTGTCTTCCACCAAATGTTCCCCTTAAAGTTTCACAGACACAGCCTGTAAATTAAAAACAACTAAGATCAGGTATTTTGGTCTATTTCATACCATTCTGTTCCAAATAACTTATAAAATGTAAAAATTGAGTGGTAAAACAGAAATGTCAAAAAGAAGAACAAAATAGCTTACAAAGAGTATAAAATTGAAATCAACAAAGTAGCTCTTTTGGTGTATTAAATATAAGCCATACGCACAACAGTTTACACTGATTGTAAGAAAATGGTTGTGTTTAGTAATTCTAAATTAAGAAAAGTCAGTTCTTTTAGCATGCTGATTAAGGTTTTTGCCCACAATTTGAAACAAATTAAATTTACATTTTAAAAATAAGTAATTTCTGAACTTTATTTTCAGAATATTTGGAGGAAAAGAACTTCGCAAACGAAAAAAAACCCAGGAAAATGTTTAAAATTTTCAGGGTTAATAACGTTTGATGTGTTTTGTGGGAATATATATACTGGGAATCTTTAGTTTAAAGCTAGCATTAGCTAGCTACAGCAGCTAATAGCTAGTCACTTAAATATAAACTGGAGACTTAGCTAGGTATAAAGAACATGGCTACACATATATATATATATTCCTAGCTAGCTAGCTAGTTGTTGGTGGTGGTTGGCTTTTTATGATGCTAGCTATAAAACATGTCTGGCAACAATAATATAATCAAAACTGAAAATAAAACATGAAAAAACCTTACAGAACCTTGCTATGATTAATTTATAAAACCATGCTCTTCTTCAAATGTTTTTTTAAAGATTTATTTTGAATGAAAGAGTAGAGAATCCTCAAAAAGAACAGCCATCTTTTTCGTAAACACAATTTCCGTTTTATGCTAGGAACTTCATTTAACAGTCCGTATGCTTTGTGAATATCTAATACCGTTTCATATGTAGCGATACCTATATATATATGCTAACATAGAGTTTTTTGGCATAAGGGTATATATATTTATATCGTTATTAGCAGCGGGTTATATATTTACAGCTTATGTGCGATTTCTATAAAGTACATCCCTAATCTTTTTAGTTAAATTTTAGCGTACAGCCACGTCATAAGAAAGTAACCCGTGATTTCCGTGTCGTGGACTCACAGTTTTAGTCACGCAAGGGAATTAATATATAAGACTAGCTGAATACCCGTGGGGGAATCCACTGAATCTCTCATTAAACCGATGTAAGGGATACCAAACAAAAACATACAACACAGTAATATGAATTTTTAAAAGTCACATATTTGTTCATATTAAAGGGAAAGTTTAGCTGGAAGCGTGTAAACGGCTTAAAAACGTCGCTTTACATTTTAGATTCTTATAAAAATTGTGTCAAAAGAAAACGCATTTAAGCTGAAGACGCAACAAGGAACTAAAACTTTAAAGGAAAAGCTGAGCCCTTAAAGTTACAACGGTTAAAAAAAAACGTTACATACCTAAACTTATCTCTTTACCAGATAAACTAAACAACACACCTGCCTTTCTTTGGCTTTCTCAGTTAGCTAGCGTCTCTTGATAAAAGACCAATCAGTTTTTTACTTCGATTATTAAACTTCGCTTCATCCCAAAGAAAACAAATTGAAAATGTATAGCTAGCTACAATTGTCTGATACATTTCCAATCAGTTCTCTTTTTGACGTTATATTATCGTACGTTTTTCTTCTTTATAACAAATACTTCTGGCAACAACATAAACTTTTTTTATTCTCGCTCGACATCAACAGTCGCTCTACAATGACAACAGTTTTGTTCTTTACTTCTTAGATTCGAATTATCATTCGAATTCGATAGTTTTTTTAAAAGAAAGCAACTTCGGTCCCAGAACACAAAAAAGATAGAAGAAACAAATAAGCTTTAATCTAACCTCGTGATGAGTAAACCTTATTTGAAATAATTTTTTCAGGATTACTTTGAAAAAGAGACAACTTTCTTCGCTTCGGTTTTCATTTTTCAGTTAATAAACTTTGTTTCCGTGAGATACGGCGCGCACATGGTAAACCGGGGGTAAAATTTAATTATTCTATCTTAAACGACCAGCGGACCAGAACAACAAAGAAACAAATAAAACCATTTGAAATTAAAATAAAAATTAGTTTTAATGAGTAAGGAAAAAGAGTTTTATTTTAAAAAAAAAATAAGAAAAGAGAATTAAATATTTATATAGTAACCCCCTGATTTGCGTTTTCTTTAACTTGGTAAATTTTAGCGTAACGCCACGTCGTAAGAAAGTGACCTGTGATTTGTGTGACGTGGCCTCACCGTGCGCACACACACACAAGGCGTATTAATATATAGATAGTAAGAAAATGGTTGAAAAATGTTAAAGTGGACACAAGATATGGCGGTTTTAGTAAACCGAGGAATTTGAATAGGAATCTGCGGTAACAAGCGAAACACAATAAAAAGTCTTAGAAAAAGTTTGTTAACTTTGATTCCTCACAATTCTAAAACCAAATAAATGTAACTAAATAAATCAGAGAAAAAAAACATAAAAAATTAGAAAGAAAAGTCTTAGTATTGTTCATAGGAACAAAATTACTCATCTTCCGCGCTATAATGAAGTTCGTATATTCTAAAACAGTTCTCAGGGTGAAGTCCTGAAGGGCAATAACTGCACACAAAAGTAGTTCTCAATGGCAATCCGCTCTGTGTGCGTTTTGCATAACAAACTGCAAATCTTTGAGGGATGCTTATTTGACGCTTCTGCGCATGCTTGCTTCAATGATAGGAAATGTCTACCAGTCAACCTAGCGTGGTTTTCCGCGACGAAAATTTTAAAAACGACATTGTTGATCCGGTTTCTGCGGCATGAATTTTGTGAGGATTAAGAATGGTCTGCATAATCAACCGCAATACAATTTTACGGTACCACTTATAAGACTTTCTAAGTGTTTAAAGATTGTGCAATTGCTGGTCCACTCTATCAACACTCCCATATGTTAGTTGTATGATTTAGCGGCAGTAGTCTTTAGAGTCTCAGCATCTGTTTTCACTGGTTCCATTGTAGGTTGATGGCATGTGGCAATTCCTCTTCACTGTTAGGGCTACCAGCTTCAGTATCAGTATCATTGTTTTCAGAATGTCTTTTTTTCTTCACTAGCAGCAGATGTTTCCTCTTGTTCAAGAGGAACATCTGGTGGAGCTATGGTTACAGTCTGATTTTCTTCTGACTCCAGTACATCTTCGTTTTCATGAACATGGCTTTCAGGGATAAAAACAACTGCAGGTTCTTTTTCATACTCCAAATCACCATCCATATCACTTTCATCTCCCAGAACAATATCATCATCAGACTCGTCATCATCTCCTGTTACTATCTCATCCATGTCTTCATACTTTCTTCTTGTGGCGGCCATTTGAATGAGAACTTTTGAAAAGTGATTATTTTTGAAAGAAAAATGCTATGAACGAACGGTGTTTTTCACCGATTCGGAAATTTATTCTATTTTCGGAATATATTTCGCTTTCTAGTCAAGGAAATGCCATAGCGATTCAGTCGCCTGATCTTTTCATTGGCAGTCGGACTGCCAACGCGGAAATTTTAATGATTTCTATACGCAGTCGCACTGGAAACGCGTACCAAAAAGATTAAGCCGTTATCAAAATCCATTTCTTCCATTTTAAAGCTTTTCAACTCTCAGACTCAGGCTTAGCATTAAAAGTCTCATTTTATTCTGGTGTCTTATCTTTCTGGGTCTTGCAGAATAATAAACCAGTTATCGAAAATATTCAGAAAATAAATTGTAGGTTGTTATGCCCCACTTTCTAATAACTTTGGCCCTACTTTGTAATTTCGGAGCTGCCCCGCTTTGTAATTTATCGTTGCCCCACTTTGTATTAATGTCTTGCCCACTTTGTATTCTTTGGTTTTTCACAAGCTGATCAATATGTAATTTTTATGACGTCATCATTACATCTTGAACAGTTTCAATCACGTCTCTACAGCCATTATTTTCAGGACGTGTCATTCTTTCATTGAGTGCTCTACCTGCTTCATAAATATAAAGTTGGTTAAAAACAGGTTTTTGGCCCTCAGGAGGGTGAAGATCCCCAACACGATGCCATATTTGACCGCAGATACGAAAACATGGTGGTCCACGGCCAGGGGGGAGGACGAAAATTTGCTCCAAATGAAGCGAACAAAACTGCACTATTATACTTACGTATATTGGCTTGAAAATTCCGTGCCTGAGCAGTATCACTATTTGTAAAAAGTTGCCTTAGCTGCTCAGGATAAGGTGACAAATTATCAAGTGAAACTTTGCCGTTATGACAGCATTTGAAACACTCTTCATTTTCAAACTTTACAGCTTGACAATACTGACATTTTTTGTCCATAGCACCTAAAAAATATTTCGGTGAGCACGCAGAGCTGTGCTCGTCATTATGCATTTTTCGAGCCATGGTTTGTCTATGAGCATATTCAGCACGTCTATTGGCAGGCCTGCTCATTGGATTCTAATTGTCTAGCAACAACGTACCGTTGTGCATCCATAACTTGTCTGTTACGAGTTTGCTGAGCTCCTTCTGCATTGCGCCTAGCTGCATGTCTAACAGCATCATTATGCCGCCTATTATTGGCCTATTCAGTCGATTCCAATCGACGTAAAGAGGCAACACATTTAGCATTTTGCCAGCGTCTAGCTGAGGAAACATCATTATTATCAGATAGACGTGGTACTACATTTCTTTGCATTTCTTGTGGCTGTTCAAAGTTTTGGGACATATGTGGTCTTTGCCTTAAAATGGCACCTACCAAACCTTGATTTTTTTCATGCTGTTGCAACACAAACCTACCTAAATTATTAAACAGCCTAAAACTACGAACAGTATTTGTGCTGTCATTAATTCCAGACCCATTAGACAATATATATATATCCTGATTAAAACTAAGTAAAACAAATTATAGGTATATACCACAATTCCAAAAATAAGAAAGAAAAAAATGATTTATATATATAATTATTGATAAAGCTAAATTGTTCAAATTTAAGAACCATAAAATAATTTCTTACTCACAGTTTCTATGTTCCAAATTATATAAATTCTGATCTGGTCTTGTATCTATACTAAAAACCATAATACAAAGGGAAACTCTTTTAACTAAGGTAGCTAGTCTTAAAAACATAAATATAGAAACACAAAAAGGCTAGCTATTATATATATATATAGGATAGTTTAGCTACACAGGCTTCTTTTTCTCACATTTGTAACAGTCTTGTGGCAGGCAAACATATAAGGATGACGTGAGTGGTGATGTAAAGAAGCTAGTTAGACTGCTAAAAAGTGTAGGTAAACTGATATCTTGCTGTCTTTATCTACAACTATGGCTACTTCTTTCCTTTCTTTTTCTTAACTATGACTGAAATCTTTAGCTTTTAACTAAACGTTTTATACAACACTGTAAACAACAATCCATGTGCTCGCCACATTTGTGCAGCATTTTAAAATAATTAAACACCCAGATTAGTTACGCACCTGGAGATACAATCATGCTAGCTTTGTTCTTATAAACAAATCAGAAAACGAAAGTATAAGAAACATTTCCCTTCTCTTTTTATTTTGCTTTGATTTATGCGCACCTACATTTTCGCCTTAGGTTGTTTCTTAACGTAGTAAAAGTAAAACTCATAGTTAACTTGAAAGTTATTTGTTAAATTATTATTCGTTTTCTGCGTTTTAAAAAATACCATCAACATTTTTATATTTTTATATTTGAAAACAAAGATGTATTAGCTAGTCTATTTATTAACATACAATGAAAGAGGAGAGAGTGTTTAAAACTTTACCTGTAAATCCCCTTTACACTTCTCATAAACTGTATTCTTTGTTGTTCTTTTTATTCTCTCACGATTTAATGCGGGTGTTTTTTTTTTGTTAGTTCACCTTTTTCTGTCTCTTCTAATGATATTAATTTTTTAAGTTCGTCTTTTATCGCGAGAACTTTAAACAATTTTTTGTTTGTTTGTTTTTACGGCAAGGAAACTTTCTATTCGAATGCTGTCCCGTGCGAAGGTATATATTTGAGCGAATCAAACTACTTATTTTCTATAACGTGGTTTCTAACGGTTGCGAGACAAAGGTAAACAAAACAAAAAAACTCGACAAACTTGTGCATTCGAGTGGAAAAATATCGTTATTGCAAAAGTTACAGACAGACACACGGAAGCTCCGTAATATTATATAGACTAGTGACTAGTATTTCAACAGTAATCTCCCAAGTAAGTTGTATCTAATGTCATGATATCTTTCTGATTGTTTAATTTGCAACTGGATGTTGGCATACAGCATCAGTAACTGATCATTTCTTATAACCAGGTGTAATTCATCACGTCTCATAGAAGCCAAAATAATCTGGTGCACGTTAATGTAAATACCTATGGTCACTTCAGCTGCTAAAAGAGCCCTGCTAGAATGAAGCGAGAACTTAACATCGCCACGGCCTCCTTTCATGAAGCAGTCTTTTTCGTGAATGCGAGTATACTTTGATGAAAAGAATACTTTGCAATGAATGCAAGGTACATAATCTTGATCTTTGTTGTTACTTTTTGGCCTTACAACCGCAATATCTGTTTTGTTTTTATAGACAATGTAGCAAGTTAACTAGCCATGTTGAAGAAGCATCCAGACAGAATGTTGCTAAATCTGGTTTTTTAAATGGTAAACTTGACATTGTTGTTGTTTCTATCCTATGAAAATGCTTTTATCAAATGTATTGTAGGAGTTAGATATATAATCATTTTTAATGCTTCTTAAAACTTTTTTGTGCTTATTTACATTTTGAGCGACCATTTTTCCTGACGACGGGCAATACCGCTCCATATCAGACCGTCGTAAAACTAAGCCAAGCAGAATGCCTAAAAACCCGTTTTGCCTGCTTGTAAAATCCAAGCGGTTAACAATGCAAGAAAACAACTTCAAGATGCCTACGGCGATAAAGAGGTAACAAGTCTGTTACAAATACTTTTGACAGAAATCGACAGCATTTGAAGTTAAGATAAAATAGTTTATGTTTTTGGACTTCACTGCAATGATTTTACAACAACAATTGAATATTATATACATCATGAAAACACAACATTTGTACTAAAATTGTTTCATATTCCCAAATTCATATTAAGCAATTCATACGTCGAACAAAAGTGTATAGCTTGCTTCTCACTGAGTTAACGTGAGTCAATTTTTGAGAATTTTTTTTTTAAACCCACGTTAACCGAAATAACGAAAAATCACAAAATCAACTCTAGCTATCCCACGTTGAGCCAGCCACATGTTAACGTAGGAAAAAATCTTCAGTAATTCGATACCAAGCTTAAAAACAAGTAAATGTCTAGAATGGCCTATTGCTTCACAAAAGTATTCAGTCTTAGAGATGTTGCACTTAGTTTTACTGAAATTCAGGAAAAAATGTGTCAAAATAGAAAAAAAAACCTGTTGAGACACTGGGAAAAACCAGGACACTGTTCGTAATATGACTGATTAACCGTTTTAAGAATGCACTTTGTATATTGATTTTGTTTTTGATTTTAACTGGAGCCTAATCCACGGTACGTGCCAATGGATGAATGGCTAATGGGTTAATTAGTCGCTAGTGAAACCTCACAGTCTTGGCGACGCTGTGAAAATTTTAGCCTTACCCTAAGCGCCAGGCAACGCAGGGCTGACTGTTTATATCCTGTGCATAATCAACCCCTATAGTTATAACTTCTTTTGTATCCAACCTTGAAAAGAATCATTGCAAAAAACAAAGTAATACGGTACACCAAAGCACTTATTGAAAAGTTGTTGTTCTGGAGGATGTGTGTTCTCTTAGTGTTGCTAAAAAGCTTAAGACCACAGTTTCGGCTTCGGTTAAAATCCACAAAAGTAAATTGTGTCGCACAGCGCAACTTCAGAACTTGGAGAAGAAAAAACCCATTCTTTGGGGTAAGATGAATGACACACGTTGGAGCGAATTGGACAGTGCTGTGCATAGCAAGTTAAATACTTGTAAGCATCTGTCTATTACTGAGAAAGTAAAAACACTTGAAACCTTGATTTATGAAGAAGGGTCAAAAATATTTGGTTGTCAATCTTCAAAACAAACCAAAAACCTCTCTAATATTAACAGGCGTACCATTCGTTCTATAATTTTAGTGAAGAGAGGAGAATATTATTTTAGCGCAGGTTTTTTTGTCATTCATCGAGGAAAAACTATCTGCGCCTATTAATCAGTTTAAATTACCTAATTGTTTTTTTTTGTTGTTGTCTTTTTATGTTTTTTTAGTGTTTTGTGCTATACCGTTGTTTTACGCGTCCTGTTTAATGGTCAATGTATTTTGTAAGAGAATCCTTGTTACAAGAGGGGGTTGATATTATGCAGAATCTTCGGAGGGCTACAACCTCCATAATAAGTAACCAACCATCATCACTTGCGACAATTTTTACATCAAGTTAGAATAAAAATTAGGGTAATGCGTCGAGGTGAAAAACGAAGGAGAAGAAAGTGTAGTTTAAAAATACCCAAATATTATTCAGGAAGGGTCCCTACCACGCGGGAAAAGACTTATTCAACCCTAAATCTTGTGTTCATCTTTGTGTCGAACAGTCTATTTTGGACAACCACAATTTATGCAACTTGAGTCACGATCTTCACGACTTTTCTCTGCCGGTTCTGCCAGGTCTTCCACCACCTCCGCAAATCTAAAAACCTTTCTCATCTTTAACTTTTAAATCTTCTGACTTTGCAAGTGTCTTACATAGACATAGAAACGCTTCAGCCCCCTGGCTGAACGGCGTATCGTATAAAGTTTAAAAAATGTACAAATATTTCATCCTTCTTGTTAATGCATTTAAATGTTGTTTAAGAAATTGTATTGTCCCTATCCAATGGCGTCATGCCCAAGAAATTTACATACCTAAGTCAAAAGCTGCTACGTCGACCAACCTAAAAGACTTTCGACCTATAGTTCTTCTAAACGTGGAAGGTAAATTATTTTTTAGCATTCTGTCAAAGCGTCTGGAAACGCATATCATCCACAACAACAAGTTAATTAATACTTCCATAAAAAGGGTGCATGGAGAAAGTTCTTGACTGTTGGGAACACATCATCGATTTGGACAGCCTTGAAAGGTACACGCTCGGAAAAAGCTGACCTTGCCACCAATTGGTTAGATATAGCAAGTGCATATCCATCAATTCCGCACAGATGAATCTTTTTTTTTGCATGGAAAGATATGGCATATCCCCAAGTTGGATTGCCATTGTGAAGAAATACCACTCTGGTCTGTACAGCAAATCATTTTCTAAATCTGATCCAAGCAAATGGCACCAACACCTTAAAGGCATCTTTGCAGGTTGTACATTGCCCATCATTCTGTTCCTGTCTGGTATAAATTTTGTCTTAGAATATACACTGGCAACATCAGTCTCTTGCTACATTACATCAGGCAAAGTTTCCTTACCTCTGATAAGACTCTTCATGAACGACATTAACCTTATGTCTTCTTCATTTGCTGGCAGAAAAATACCCCGCCAAACCTTTTATCTTTCTGTCTCCAGTCTACATATGATGTCTTACCATCCCCTAATAATCTAAAACGTTAGAAAATAATTACGGAATCATATTGTTATTTGTGCCACAAAGAAATCTTCACCTTTGCTCACATTCTGGGTGCATGTAAAATAGCTTTAGTTCAGGGAAGATATACGTTTAGGCACGATTCGGTGCTAGTGCACTTGGTTGACACTTTAAAACAATTCCTATCAGCACTTCCACTTACCATCTCTAGGAAATGTAATTCTACGACTTTTGTTGAGGCAGGTGCTTATATTAGTCCCAAATCAAAGACAAAGGTTACAGGTATATTGCATCCCACCAACGATTGGATAGTTGTTGCCGACACTAGTCCAAATTTTGTATTTACATGCCACATTGCTGTGACACAACTAAGACCTGATATAGTTATCTTTTCAAATAAGCTCAAACGAGTTATAATTATCAAACTCACTTGCCCTTGCGAAGGAAATACAAACTATTGGCACTTCACCAAAGTCCCTAAATATTCTTGCTTGGTTAACGTAATTCTATCATATTTCTTTGCTGTAGAAGTAGAGGCTAGAGGTTATTGCGCGAGAACAACCACATCGTGTCTGAAAAGGCTAGGTTTATCCAACACAATGGCATATTCCAACGCATAAAACCTTGGTAAAATCAGTATGAGAGCTTCTTTCTGTGTATGAATTGCTCAGGAGTCAAAAGACTGGTTTCAAGGCTCCTTAATTAAGGCAACCGGAACGAGAAAGACTTTTCCATCCAAGTCTGTTGTATCTCGTCAAAGTAATCCAGCTCCAGTTAAAGAAATGCCCAAAGTCGTTTATCAGGTCCACGCACTGCGGCCACTCTAAAAATCAACCATAACAAAACTAGTGCCAAAAAAAGACAAATTTTATAAATGTACGTTTTGTCAACAACAAAGGCAATACGTGCTATGCTATGTCATTTTCATTTTGCAAGCACTAAGTATTATTCCATTCCTATCGTCCCAGAGTGCTTCGGAGTCATCCCGTTTGTCAGCAATTATAAGGGCAATTGCTCTTAACATGACCATGCTAAACCGTTCTTTGACCCCTGTCGATCCTTCAAACTTTCTCAAAGCTCTAGAACATAAGATTCTGGAAATACAAGTTTCCAATACAATTCTCAGCAAGATGTAGCAGAGATGTTACTTCTTGTCTGATGAATTGAAAGGGTTCTCAGTAATTGCGTTTCAGAACATCTCGACAGAAGTATCGGTGTCAGTTAGCTGTAACACCTGTCTCTGTTCTTCAGTTACTGTTGAAAATCTGGACATCTTAACACTGTTACCGTCTCCAGCGTCCAATTGTCAGTTAGTATACTTTTAGATTCTTGAAATCTGGAGAATGAAAATAAATGGTTTTGCCCACAATGTTCCCTGCACCAAGAGACCACTAGGGAAACAAGGATTACGAGGAATAGCAAAATTTTAACCTTGCACCAGAAAAGGTTTGCATTATTATAATTATTATTCATTTATTTATAGTTGACTAAGTCTGCAGGAGCAGTTTGGTACCCACTTTTTAATTTGGGATTTAAAGGATTGCAAGGATGACATTTCTTTGATTCTTACCGGAATTTGTTGCCAGATTTTGTAACCGATGAAGGATAAAGTTTCTGTACCATAGTAAACTGATTTAGCATTACGGCCAGTAAATTCTCGATTATTTCTTAGATTGTATTTTGGATTATAAACAGGAAAAATATCTTGCATTATTTCTGGAGCCATGTCGTTTTTATTTTGTACATCTCAGTTGCAAGAGATTGTAGGTTTCGTTGGTGTACCGTAACAGAGCTGTCCTTATGAAGGAGGTCTGCGAAGGAAGAAGAACTGTCGCTATAGACTATCCGCAGTGCTTTTTCATGTATTCGACTAATACGATTGTTTAGAGCTCTGTTGTGAAACATCCAAACTAGAGGGCAGTAATTGAATTGCGAAATTACGAAGGAATTCATTAATAGTTTCTTCTTATTAAAGTTCATAAAAGATGTCATCCTTGTAAGCGCATTTAGTTTCTGACTCGCTTTTGCACAGAGTTTAGACACATGCAGATCAAATTTAAGTTTGTTATCGATAATGACTCCAAGTAGGCGTCTATGAGTGCTGCCTTTTATTACTGAGTTGCCTATCTGTGTACTTAATATTTCATTATCGCTTAAAAGCAAATGACACTTGTCATCATTTGCTTTCATTGCATTATTGTCAAACCATGTAAACACTTTTTCAGACATGTTTTGAAGTTTAGTAACGACTTCCTTTAAGTCATTACCGATAACATATGGTGTTGTGTCGTCTGCATAGCTCGCAAATTTAATGTCATTAAAATCAAATTCAACTGAGAAAAGTCCGCAGATAAATATGTTAAAAAGTAACGGGCCTAGAATAGATCCTTGCGGAACGCCAAACAATATTTCAAGCCATGAGCTATACGAATTTTTTATCTTTACTCTTTGAAATCTTCCACTCACATAACTCATAATTAGGCGTAGGGAATACATGTCAAATCCATATGCATGAAGTTTTGCGATCAGTAAATCATGTAGGAGACAGTCAAATGCTTTAGATAAATCAGTCAGAAGGGCTCCACATGCTTTACCTTCATCAACAGCCTTTTTCCATTTTTCAAGCATAACAGTGAGACAGTGCTGAGCACTGTAGCCTTTCCTAAATCCACACTGAAACTTACTTAAGTATCGGTTAAAATAATCTTCAATCTGACGATACAGACATCTCTCAAAGATTTTTGAAAGGTTACTAAGAATGCTTATAGGTCTGTAGTTTGATTTGTCAGATCTGTCTTTTTCTTTAAAAAGTGGTGTCACATCTGCCTTTTTCAAAAATTCTGGGTATTTACACAGATCAATTGCAGAGTTAACAGAGAAATGTAAAATTTCTAAATACTGATCTTCGTTTTCCTTAATTATTTTTGTTGGTATATCGGTTTCTTGGCATGCCTTACGAATATTCAAATTTCGTATCTCTCTCCTGATTTCAGCTTTTTCTACATGATTGAAGGAAAAACAGGTTTAGTTCGACAAAAAATCCTTCAAAATTGTCCGTACTAGTACTAGTTGGATGCAACTGTTTTGATGGAATATCTTGACGTACATATAAGAGAATACCTCCACCTTTACTATTACGATCCAGACGAAAAGGCTTTGTGTACCCGTCAATTTTAAATTGAGCGGTAGGAAAAGAGCTATCAATTTTAGTTTCAGAGATTAAAAGAACATCAAGGTTTCCATCAATTGCATCAACTAGACAGTCGAATTTATTTCGTACGGAATTAATGTTAATTTGTCTAAGAATAATCCTATTTAAGTTTTGTAGACGTAAGTTCTTTAAGCAGGAAGAGAACGATATATCATTTTCTATCGTTTCTAGGGTTTTATTTATATTAAATGGTGCAATTGCATTAGAAAGAGTTGCTTCTTTTTTGTTAGATATTTTTGCGGGGATACTATTGCTCATACAAACACCAAGTCAATCCTTAGAAATAAAATTTAAAAAAGAATTAGCCAGTGTTACCGATCCATATTGGTTCAAATGTAGTTTACTTCTGTTAAGGTGACGATTCCGATCCATCTGCTGATAGTGATTTATGAATGCGATATTTCGTTCAGCACATCCTTTATATAGGTGGTCATTGAGTTCGTCACATCTAATACCTTGATCGTCATTTCTTGGAGTCAGACCAGATACGGATACGTTCATATTCGAGTGAATCAATGATGTTGCTAAATTAATTATATCGTTAGCTATAACCTCTGGTGCTACGTTTCTAGAAAGATCATTTGTGCCAACATGAAGGATGATGTTATCTGGCTTTTTCTTCATGGTTGGTTTCACGTATTCATACATGTCTTCTGTCGTAGCTCCAGGAAAGGATTTTAGTATAACTCTCTTGTTTTGGTTGTAGTCAAGGGATTTGGTCATCTTGTAACCGTTGATGCCTTTTATTATACTGTCTCCTAGTATACATGTAATTTTTTTAGTGTTAATAATGTTATTAGCGTTATTAAGTAATTGCCTTTTTGTTGGAATGTTTTCTTTATTATTATGTACAATTATGTCTTCATTATTATGTACAATTAGTTCCTCATTATTATGTATAAAGTTATTATTATTACTAGTTATTTAAACCCGTGGAATAATCCACTTAAATATATTTTATTCGTTCGTTTTAAACGAAATCCCGCACAGATATCCACTCAAAAATATTAAAATTTATTCTATGTTTTTTATCACAAAATCATTGGTTGTCAGTTTCATTTTAAAGACGCAAACAATGGAAACTTTTAAACAAAATTGACAACTATAGTAACAACGTTGGTTGCCTGTGACTTTACTCGTATAACAATTTATAACAAAGGACCCGTCACGGTAAATTTAAATCGCATGCAATAAAATTCCCAGCTAATAAAATCACTTTATTTTATCACATGAGTTGTTTTAGCTAAACAGCGAATTCATTGTTCTTTTCGTCAAAACGTTTTTTGTTAATTCCATTCAAGCGGGAATAAATGAAACCAATATGTTATAACAGTAGACAATAGACACGTGCGTAAGGGAATAATAAAAATTAATTACCCGTGACTTTGTGTATTAAAGTTTACATCGTCACAGAAAGGTTTTTTATGAGAACAATAAAATAAATTAACCGTGACCTTTTTAAATCAAAAATTTTAAATCAATATGAAAAAGCACACAAAAGACAGAATAAAAAAAAGTTTAGCAAAAGTGACATGTTACTGCGGCTGTTTCTTTAGAAAAAACAACACGTCCACTTTGCCTGTTACAGACACACGGAACTGGCGTATTATTATATAGATAAGTATCACCTCTAAAACTTTCTGTTATTTCAGAGTGATCATTATTCTCATTATACAGATGTTCAAATCGATTTCGACGAACAAAGCTTTGGTTGTTATGGCGACTAACAGCTTTATTGTTGTTGCTAATGATTGTGCTTCTATTTTTATTTTTTTTTATTAACTGTTTGAAATGAATTAAAATTTTCTTGCTGTAGCGATTTTGTAGAATAGTTATGCTCGACTGAGTTTTCAACTAAAATTTTTATGATTTCGTTTTTACTTTGTATTTCTTGTCGCAAAAACTGAATTTCTTTTAATAAATTTGATTCCAGTTTATCCGTTTGGTCATCCTTATGAGCAACTGAACAATTATTTACAAGTTTTGAAATTTGATTTGAGATAAGAGTGTTTATCTCACCTTTTACGTCTTCAAGGATAGAATCTCTCAGTGCGCTGTATCTAGTTTTTTCATAGTGCTTATCGATAAAATCTTCTGCATTTAAAGTTGTATTAAGCTCTTTATATACACCTTTTTTAACAGTTACATTATTATGTGCAATATTCATCGCTTTATTAATATGCAATTAATTGGCAAGAGATGGAGAACATCTGGTTAAGGACAGATATGTAAACATTTTGACTACGGACAGCAGGGTTGTCAAGCCTGAAGACCAAGTTAGTAAACTTGGGCATCTTACTGAACTGGGGTAAAAAGTGGTTGGTTTTGTCGTGACCACCTCCTATGTAAGGCTGATTGTTGGGACCTGTAACTACAGCCAGAGTCACAAGTTCTGTCGCGCAGGAGTGTTTTATTTAATTCTCTTTTATAGTAATGTATTTTTGACATATGCATTTTTCTATTTGGAATCGATCTGTAACCAGTCCGTTTATGTTGTTAGATCTGTCTTGTGTCGTATTGGTTGTGATAGAACGATTGTTTTTTCTCTCTACGATTTTCTTAAGAAATAGTTTTAGGTCCAAGTTGTACAATACTCATGCTTGTAAGAAGCAAGAAAGTTTTCAGCACCTTCTTCTGGGAGCGTAATCCCAGTTTTGACAATCACGGTCCCTGTAGACAAGATGCTTCAGTGCGGCTTGCTGTATTGTAAACCTTTTTCATCTTTAATCAATCTGGTAAAACAACTTTCTTGTCCTTATAAATGCTGCCTAACAAAAAAATATAAAACAATCAGGCTAAGCAATCATCATTAGCCTGATTGTTGCAGAAGTTCATCTTTGCGATAAGTATTTGGCAATTCGCATGTTCGTAAAGCATAACATTGTTTGTCCTTCAGAGATTTTTCACTGATATCAATGAACAAAGGGATTGGTACAGTTCCTGTATCGTCACTTATTGTTGCCTTTCTAAATTTCGAAGGTTTACCATCTTTCTCACATGTTTGAAATGCTCCAATATCGAACATGATTCCGACTACATTTACTATATTATACATAGGACATTCACTAGAAATTGCTTCAATGCTTTTGTAAACTAACAAGTTTGTTGGCTTCTCAAAAGCAGGAGTGAACTGACGTACGCTGGAGAAATCAGTTATGAGGACATCATTGCTATCGCTTCTTTTAAACTTCTTTATTTCACAACCAGAATGTTGTTGAAAGATACGGTTTACCAAAGTATGTTTCTCTGAAGAACAACATACGGTTCTCTCTTGTTTTTCTTCTGTATTCAACGTGAAGTAAAAATACTTTCTCTTCTGATTTTTCAAAGCTTTAGTGGGAGATACTGCAGTTACATATCCAACAATCAGGTTTGCAGAATCTGAATATAAAAAATCTTGTCAGTAGTGCAGCTACATTATGCACCTTGAAAACAGACAAAATAATTTTAATACTCACCATTTTGTTTTTTAGGAGTGGTAGGTGGAGTTTTGCTGAAAGATGCCAATTCAACCTTGAAATAATTCAATAATATGTGAATGACACAAAATAAAAAAATTTATGATTTAAGTTTTTTTCAAAAAAGGGTATTATGCCTATACATAAAACGGTCCTCTATATCGATATTATTTATCAACAATACTGATGCTGATGTTTTGACAATCAAGTTTTTGCGGAGAGAGAGCCATTGCTCGAACGGAGCTATTTTCCTCGTTCCCATAAATATATTAGAGCGTGACAAATTTCCGCGTTTCCCCCTAGTACGTGAAATTTTGATGAAAACGTGGGCGTTTTTGACCCACTTACCCCACTTTTTTTTATGGTCATTTCTTTAAAAGGTTCCGTGAAAATCTGGTTGGTCGAGACCACGCCGTTTCCAGTTGAGATCAGGTCGGCATAGAGCTTTTGCCATGGTCACTTTTACTAATATCACGTGACCTTTTCTAAGATACTTAGCGCTTCAAACGGAAATTGCGTTGATAGCCATATTGGCTTGTTGGTGGCAATGGACAGAAGTTCATTTTCAAGAAACGAAGAAAAGGTATGTTTAGCTACCTGATATATCACTATATTTTTACATGTAATGATCCCCTTCTTAGCATTTCTCACACCTAAAGCTAGCTAGCATAAAACTGCAGACTTAGCTGCAATAATAATAGAACTTAGATAGCAAACTATATAACTACCTATAGCTACTTCTTGTTTGCTCTTTTTATGCTAACTAGCTAGCATAAAAAAAGAGCAAACAGTGCCATATAGCTAGCATAATACACTAGCTACACAGCTAGCATAAAATTAACTACTTACATGGGTTAAAACTACCAATGTAGCTAACATAAAATTAGCTATTTTTGCTAGCATAAAATCAGCTACATATCACCATAGAAAAGTTGTTTTAAACATATTTTCTAACTAGCTAGCTAACTAGCTATATATATACTACACAGTGAGTGAGATAATTCTACTCTTTAGAAATGTCCCATCACATAGATTGTTCTAGCTACAATCATCCACAAAATTTCTCGTCTCTACTGGCAATTTTATTCCAAAAACCAAGAACTAAAAAGTTTAGAAAGTCGAACGTAGAAAGAAGAACGTAGCTAGCTAGATATTTTGCAGATAGTATGTTCATGAAGGTATGTCACGTGTAATCGTTTACCTTGCTGAGCCACAAAGGTCAGTGTTTAACATGAGGGGGAATGGAGAGCCATATTGGACGATTGTAGTTATATATATATTGTACGCACGTCCAGGAAATGTTTCATCAAATCGAAGATGAAACCGTTTGATCGATTACCATGAGGCACGTGGGAACTTTGTTTTTTATACGATTCATTGTACAATTCAACCGAAAGTGGCATCTAAAATTTTTCGCTTGCGAACCTAGGGAACTCAGTTCTACGCTCCGCAACACTTTCTATATTTATTGCGGAGAGAGAGCCATTGCTCGAACGGAGCTATTTTCCTCGTTCCCATAAATATATTAGAGCGTAACGAATTTCCGCGTTTCCCCCTAGTACGTGAAATTTTGATGAAAACGTCCGACTTTTGACCCACTTACCCAAATATTTTTTATGGTCATTTCTTCCGTGAAAATCCGGTTGGTCGAGACACGCCATTTTCAGTTAAGATCAGGTCGGCATACAGCATTAGCCACGTGATTCATAAGTTACTCTTACTAATATCACATGACATTTCCTCAGATACATAGCGCTTGAAACGAAAATTTAGTTGATGATAGCTTGATGATAGGGTAGAAGGGTATTTTGAGGAAAACGAAGAAAGGGTATGTACAGCTAGTAGATCACTATTTCTTTACATTGATGATCCCCTTCTTATCCTTACTGCCACCTAAAGCTAGCTAGTATAAAACTGCCCACTTAGCTGGCATAATAACAGAACTTAGATAACATATAGCTAGCTTACTTTAACCGTTTAGCTAGCTATAAAAAAAGGGCTATAGCATAAAACTAGCTACAAAGCTAGCATAAAATTAACTACATAACTGGGATAAAACTACATTAAGGGGGAATAGAGAGCCATATTTTCATGGACGATTGTAGCTAGCTATATATATTGTACACACGTCAGGAAATAAACTTTTTTAACCCTGCCGCTGAGCATACACCAGTGCGGCTGAAGTTACAGAAGGGAAAATTATTTCAATACTCGTTCAATCGTCAACATGTATTAAAAATCTCCAAGTGTATTCATTCTTTCTTACCTAATTTCACGATATGTATACAAATAATGTCCCAATAATTTCTGTTTTTGTAACTTGACCCGATCCTTACACATGTGGCTCTAATGATGTTTTTGTTCAGTCTGGAATAAGATATTTTTATCCTATTGTCATGAAGACTTGTTTGCAAACAAAACATATAGTGCTATTTGATTTTTAGCTGCACAGGCTAACAACAGGCTGTTTCTGCTGTGTTTTTGTAAACCGAAGTTGCAGTAAAGGTTTTTTTAAAAATGTATTATGGCTGTCCGATTTTATGATATTTTGATCTAGCACAGAAACTTTTCCTATAAAATATTGCAGGATTCTTTAGGAGCGTAGAAACAGGTTTTGAACAGTGTTTTTATTTTTAAATGTTACAAAAACTTTTCCGCAAAATAAAATTGCTGAATGATTGTTTTAGCTGTGTTGGATAACAACAGGGTGTTTACTGTCTGTTTATTTGAACCAAAGTTTTTTCGGATGTGCGCCACAGTATATTTGTACTAATCACTCAGCCTAGTGTTAACGACAAGCTAATACCTGTGTTTCTATTTAACAGAAGTTGTGCTAAAGTTTTTTTGAAAGGGTTTGTTTACCTATACTAACGGCGCACCACAGATTAAAGTACATATATATTTTAACTTTTACCAGGAACATTTTGTGAAACAGTTTTCGCTATGACATGGCACAATATGTAAATTGTGTTTCTATTCAAGCTAAAGTTGAAGGAAATATATATTTTGTGAATCTGAAAAATATAATTACACACCCGACACACCTTTAATGTTGTGTGTTTTACTCGATTTATGATATACTGCACACCTGTACTAAAGCGAGCCACCTGAATGTGTGGTACAGTTTAAAATTTGTATTAATTGTTCCATCAAGCATTTAACGCCAGGTAACACAGTTGCTTGTGGCTTAACCAGCGTAAATTCCTAAGTGTATATAATACTCACCTGTAAAGTTTTGTATATATATTTATGTTTATGCCCTGCTGGTCTAATGGCTATGACACTCATGCAAATGAGAGATCCAGGTTCAAATCCTGGACAGGGCTAGGAAAAACATAATTATCTTGCACCTACAACAACCAGGTTTTCATATAATAGGTAATCTTTGAGTAAGACTTCTCTGATTATTTCTATATCTTGACTTTTTAATGTTGTTGTCATTGGAACCAAGTTAATCTCAGATTTATCAAAAAATGATATGTCGTTATGACCGATTGTTTAAATACTTGTAATGGCACATAATTCTGCTATGATTCACTGTGTATTGACCTGAGATAAATTTGAGACTTTTTTTTGAGATATTGAACTTGAAATATTTGCACCTCAATATTTTCTATACTCCTGGACTAATATGATACTTAACTTAGACATATTGAGTATACGCAATCTTTGAGTTGTAAGGTGGAGATTTTCTATTAAAGTCATGCACCCCTGCCTTGCCGTTCCATTGCCTTGCTAGCACTGACCGTGCCTTTCTTTGCCTACCCTTCCTATGCCTTTTCTGGTGCCTGCCTACTATGTCCTTGCCTGTGGCTCCCATCATGCCTTTCCTACCCCTGCCTTCCTGATTCCTCTTCCTATTTCCTTGCCTGCCTTTGCCCTTTCCTTGCCGTGCTTAATGCCTTTGCCTTGGCAACCTCTCCGCAACACTTTCTATATTGATTTGCTAAGCCGCCTGCTTGGCTCTGATTGCGATTTGCTGCAAGCTCAATTTTAGAATTACTGATATTTGGAGGGTGCTTATCAATAGCAGGAATAGTCAAAACATCTCCTTCTAATTCTGTTAACTTTTTGAGATTTAATTCATCCTTTAAACTATTTTCTGCGAAAATATAAACAGCATCAGCAGGAACAGTGTTAGAATCAATCAACCGTGAAGTTAAGAGTGACATGTTCTGTTCTGTTACACAACCAGTTCTCGCATTATTTAAAAGATCAACAAATTTATTATCACCTTGTTGGCGCAAAATTTCAGTGAGCTCAAAAAGTTGAAAATTATTCCATGGATGACATAAATTCAATAAATCCTCTTTGTAAGTGGAAAAAACAGGCAGCTGACGAATAAGTGGTAACTGATATAAATCACCTACTACTAAGATTGTTAATCCTCCAATTGGAACATTATTTATTTCACAGAGACGCTGATGGATATGGTGAAGTCTGATGTTAGACACCATGGAAAGTTCGTCAATTATTACTGCCTTCATTTCAGCATATTTGCCTGAATGAACACCTTAATTTATCACTTAATTTTCCCAAAGTTACAGATTTGCTTTGAATTGAAATACCAAAAGCTGCGTTTATTGTTGTTCCATTTATGTTAATTGCAGCAATGCCTGTAGGCGCAATCTTTAAAACTTTTACTTTATCAGGTAACCGGCATGACAGTTGAAGGTCTTTATAGGATTTGCCCACACCTGCACCAAAAAAATGTAAAGGCTCGATGATGTGTTTTGAAAGTGAGTTTTCAAATTTGATCTTCTTTTTCGACCAGGAATAGACCGTTTGAAAAAGTTCTTTTTGTTGAGAGTTTAATGATTGAATTAAATTATTCAAAGAATCATCCTCCAGAAAACGATGTCGGGGCAGAAGCGACTGAGTCAAAAAGAACCGTTAGGGTTAGGGTTAGGGTTAAAATGGTGCATCAGACACAGCATCATCATTTTCATCATTACTTAAAATACTGAGGTTCAACAATGCTTCATCAAGCTGATCTGCATTTGGTTCAAATACTTTTCTGTTTTCAGTAACAATTTCTGAAACCTCAGGCTGCAATAATTTTTGACAATAACTGCCATCGACTTTCAAATCTTTGTCGCTTCGAAAAGGAAAAAAAAATATAGGAGATACTGAGCATACTTTTCTGGTTACAACACATCATTTGGTATATGATACCTTAATACCTGTCGTGAAGATCGGCATTTCAATATTTCATTTGAGGAAGACATCAGAGTAAGAGAGCGAGGAAGACTTAAAAATTCTTGATCACAGTTGGGAACACTGTCGGGTAACACATCCGGCTGAGAATCATTTTCATCTATATCTCTAAAAGGAACAAAATAATATGCAAGAAACATCGCTAAACATAATTCATCAATAATGGCATAACGCCCCTTGAAATTTCGATCAGGCCTGTCCATATAGCGATCAGCCATGTTTTGTTTGAAAACATCAGTACTTTCTGGGTCAAGTTCATCAATTTCAGTTTCAGATTTACACATCCTACTTTGTTCTGAAGGTATATTAGTGTTGACATATATGGTCTTAGGAGAGCATTTTCGAAGCCATAATTCAGGTAAACAATGGTACACTGCTTCTTGCAAAGAAACTTGCCTGGATGTGGCATAAGCAGATGCTAACTTATACATGCCTTCTTAAGCCTTCAACTTCATATTTTTAATTTCTTTTGAAGGTTGTAGCAATGCTTGAGATGAATCAGATTCAGATTTTGATAAATATGCAGCCATGTACGACACGAATTGTAGTAATTGAAAACCGGCTGCAAATCCATATTCGCTTTCCATGCTCTCAACATCACAGGATTGTAATTATTGATAAAACAGGAATTAGGAAGGCTATACTACGATGGCCCACAAGGGTCACAGTGCGAGAATTTTTTACACACTGCGCGAGAATTCTAAAATGTGCGAGAATTTTCCACTACACTGCGCGAGAGCTTATAAACTATGCGAGAATTTTTTTGTACACTGCGCGAGAATATTCAACAATGCGCGAGAATTTCCAAATATTGCGAGAAAATTTATATAGACTGGACGAAAAAATATTTTAAATATCGCAGGCCTACATATCATCGATCTGGTCTTTAAAATTAATTTTCTTTCGCGCTTTTTTTCTCTTTTAATGGAAACAGCATGGACTTTCGAAAGCATAGCTCGAAGCCATAATGCCTATACCAACGCACTTGCCATGCATTTCAGTGAGTGTTAACAGTGATCGTGATTCTTTGATATCGCAATACTTCTCTCAAGACATGACAAATCTTGAAATAATATCTTTTCTTGCAATTCATCACAGTATTTACATAAGTTTGTCAACATTGAAAAGAAGTTTAAGAAAAATGGGCTTGAGACGACGCATTGGTCAGTACGAGTCCAGAGAGGAAGTGATTCAAGCGATTTCAAGTGAATTGACTGGAAGTGGAAAGTCACTAGGTATTATAGCATGAGTATACGAACAGGACTTAAATTTTTTAATGTCTTGTTCCCAAGCATTTTCTACCAGGCGTGAAAACTGTTATTACAGTTGTTTACTTTTTTTAGGCTACAGAAAGCTGTGGAAGGCCATAAAGGCAAACGGAATACCAGCCAGAAGATCATCTGTCATGGAAATTTTAAAAGAGTTGGATCCAGTAGGAGTTGAAAGTCGCGCAAAGAAACGGTTGAGGCGCCGAATCTACAGCGTACCTGGGCCAGATTTTTTATGGCACTTGGACGGGCATGACAAACTGAAGCCCTACGGTTTCAGTATACACAGTTGTATTGACGGGTTTTCCCGCCGATTAATTTGGCTCGAAGTTGGACCCACAAATAAACGACCAGAAGTTGTTTCCAACTATTTCTTAGAAGCTGTAACCCAGTTGAACAGACTACCTACTAGAATAAGAAGCGACGACGGGACCGAGAACAGCATAATCGAGGCCATTCAGATATGCATGAGGGCTGATCACACGGATGAGTATGCTGGTCTCGGCAGTTTCATCGTGGGATCCTCTCCGAACAATCAAAGGATTGAATGTTTTTGGTCGCAGTTGGCCAAGGATAGACCAATGTGGTGGAGAGAGTTTTTTGCAGAGCTTTCTGGGATGGGCTATTTGAATGGTGGCAATGTATTGATTGCGCAATGCGCTCGTTTTTGTTTCATGCACTTGATTCGAAAAGATTTAGATGATATGGCGGTGCGCTGGAATCAACATATCATTGCACCGAGCAGAGGTTCAACCCTACCACGCGGACGTCCAGATACCTTACATTTTATACCAGAGCTATACAATAGCAAATCATACAAGAAATTTGTTGACATTAGTGACATCAGCGAATTCAACGATCCTACATTTGCTATTGCTGTTGCAGACAACGAGCCTGAGTTTATTGAATTTGCAGACACAGTCCTTGCAATGAAAGGACACCCAAATGGACGTCCAAGTACAATTCAGCAAGCCTTAGAAATATACTTTCTTTTACTTGATGCTGTAGCAGAATTTATGTAGATAACAATGTAACAAGTTGGTGTTGAAAAATACAGATGTAATCTTGAAATCTTCAATCTTGAAACAAAATGTTTAATACATTTGAAACAGCTGTATTAAAAGTTAAAATAAAAAACAAAATAGAAGAATGGTCCATTATCAATAATAAAAAGCACTGATTCAGCTTCATTAAAAATAAAATACAGAACAAAATAGAGGAAAGAAAATCTGTGTCATTCAGAATTAAAACACAACAAAAACAGAAGACAAAACAAAAGACACCCCCCCCCCCCCCCCGTGTCAACGGCTATGAAAAACACAATTCAAGCATTGTCGTGGGCAATATTTGCAAAGCTAAATGATGTTTTAAAAAATATGCTAATTCAAAAAACAATAGAATACCACTGATAAAATATACTTATCAAACAATAAGTATTTTTAAACAATGCCAAAGCCCGGCGAATTAATAATATCTTCGGTAATGTTTCTAGAAAATTTTGACCCAGTATATCTTGGTACAACCGGAAAAGTGAGCTGATACTGACATGTCGAAACACTGATTCTTCCCTTTCCAGTTATATGATCAAAAAGAACTTTGATTTTTTCGTTATTAGGTACAACAGTAGAGCCTGTGAGAAACATCATAACAACGCCTAGTGAAAGTTTTTTCTCTGATTTAGCACTCTCTTCTGTTTTTTCATTCTCGACATCCGATAGGGTGAAAGTTTTAACAGTGATAGACTTACCGTGACCCAATTCATCGAGGAAGTTTTTTCAATTGTAAAAAATATCTTCCTCTAGGGAAGCTTTATCACTTTCGTTCGAATATGTTACATCAAAACAGGACTTGATAACCTCAGGATCAACAAGATCTTGGTTGTAAGTGAATAACTTTATGGCTTCCAAAGGATGCTTTCTAAGCAGATCAAGAACACCAAAAGCTTCAAGTCCCTTTAAAAATTGCTGAATTTCCTCTAATTGCATAGATATTATGATGTGGTGAGCCCCCTTTTGCAATAAATCAGTTTTGTCTGCTTGTTTCGGACATGGTTTGTTGTAACCATAGTCAAATCGTTCATGGAAACGTTGAACTTGAGACTGAAATTCTGCTTCTTTATCACAATTTCTGATATTTTCAAGTTTAATTTTGAGGTCAATGCTGGGTATGTCATCAATGCAACATAAACAGTCTTTATGCCCTGAAATAGATTAAATAATCTCAGGCATAAACAAGAAGTCAATATCAAAATTTGCCAAATAATTCACTGAAACACATGAAAACAAGGCCTTTTATAAAGCTTCCATACATCAACACTAATGTAAACCAAACGCCACCTTGGAAATCACATGTTAGTTAATCCTTAGACTCACCGACCCTGAACCTTTAAAACCTTATCCCCCCCCTCTCCCCCCAAACAATGTCGAAATGTACATATTTCATGAAGCAGTAAAATGAAATGAAGGCAAAAATAGGTTTTCGTTTTTAAGAACTCACCCACTATAAAGCCACTGAGACCAGCACTGAAGTATGGTGGATTGCAACCATGTAATAAAGATAATGACACAAATTTTCCAAAAAACATATATTGATCTTCTGTTAACTTTTGCAGATCATGGATAAAAAATTCATTATTTTGACGGCCATATGTAAGTTTACCAATTGTGCTTTGATAAAATAGCGATATTAACTCACGAGTAGGACCACCTGTGTCTACACCAGCTTCCTTACCACCCATACTGGTGAATTCTACCTTGAAAGGAGACAATTCAGCATCTGAAAAAAACACCTCCATTTTTTGCATAACATCATTAAATACACATCTTCTTCTGATATTAACAGTTACTTTACTTTTTTTCATGAACTTCGCTGACAAAACATTCAACTCTTTCTCCAAGTTTAATTTTGGTGAATTACTAGATAAAGGTTTAATACGTTGTTCTCCCAAATTTTTGATAGATCTGTCAGTAATATTTTCATTGGATGGTTCTTCGGATGTTGATCCACCTTCAGAGTCAAATGAATTCTTTTGACTATCTTTCTGCAATGACTGTTCAAACTCCTTATCTTGCTTACATCTGATGCAAAACCTGAAGTAAGTGCCCGAGCATGTGTCACAAATTTTTCTTTTCAAAGCAGGGCCAGCAGCAGTAATAGGCTCAGAATCAGAGAGTGACATACAATCATCATTTTAATCATAATCAAAATAATTTTCAAGCTCTGGACCATTATCATTTAAACTAGTTCTCAAAACAAACCATGTTTTTGATGGAAACAAACCCCTTTCTTTAAGATAATCTGGAATACTGTCCCGTAAGTTGACTGTAGTACCGGTAACATCTTCCAGTTTTGCAGTCACTTCTAGTCGGTCTTCATTGAAACAGTTCTTTCCACACACACCAAAATAAACATCCAGACTTTTGGTCAATAAATGCTCGAAAGTTTGATTCTCCTGATTTAAAGCAATGAAACGGCTTCCTCCTCCCTCTGCTTGTTTCACATTTATCCAATTTCCTCCAACCTTTCTCATCCACCTTACTTGGATTCTAATATCCTTTTTATTTGTTGAAGCATTGCCAGCAGCACGAACACTTTTTTTGGTTATCTTTGTCAACAAAGTGCTCAATCTGGTAGTGATGTTTCCATGTCTCTTCTGTTCGTTCTTGATATCACTGGATTCTCCATTACAAGCTTGGTCTTGGTCTTGTTTTGACAAAATACTTCTTTCAATTTCTTCTTTCACCTCTTTCCTGACTTCTTCCTTAACTTCTTCCCTCACTAAACGTCTGAGTACAGAATCCATTTTCAATTTGGAAAAAAAACAGAACAACTTTGCTCTCACCCCGAGATACCTAAATAAATCCTCCATAAATGGTATGGGAGGCGCTGTGGTGGAGTTCAACCTCGGTTCCAGGATACTGCAGATAAACTTCAGACCAAGGTCTGTAAAATAGCATAAATTTGATTTTCATAAGAAACTTTCTAACACAAATATAAATTCTCGCGCACAGTTTCGAAATTCTCGCGCACAACAGTTAGATTTCTCGCGCAGTGTAGCAGAAAATTCTCGCACATTTTAGAATTCTCGCGCAGTGTATAAAAAATTCTCGCACTGTGACCCTTGTTGGCCATCGTACTATACAGATGAACCTCAAAGTCCTCTGAGGTTGGGATAGACAATGATTTATAATATTTATTTTCATTTGTATGTAATTCATCTAGAAATTGGAAAAGCGTGGAGATTTTGCTGACGCATGCAAAACAGACCATTGTATTTTCTCATAGTTGATTGGATAAAAAACAAAAGATTCTGGCGATGAGTTTCTGAACGCGTGATCCAGCCCATGGATACACAGACCTGAGAGATCAGGTTTTTAGCTATATTCGACGGCAAAGAAAAAACGCGTGTGATACTAGAAACTGGTTACCCAGTTAATTAAAAGAAATGGAAGAAGCTCTTGCTTTTGGGCAATAGCATGCATTATGTATTTGCTGTAAAAAATTGTGTAAAAATCGTTTTCTACCTTAGCTTTGATAGGGCGTCGGAATATTCTCCAGCGAGAAGCTAATATGCCAAAAGTGTTTTCGATGGTTCTACGTGCCCTGGATAATCGGTAGTTAAATACCTTCTGAGACGCGGACAAGTTGCCAGGATATGGTCTCATCAGTCAAGGCTTTAAAGAGAAATCTCCAACGCGCAAATTTGTTTTGTTTTTTTTCACCTGTTTTCGAGAACCAGTCTTTAACTTGTAGAAGAGTTGCTGCGCCTCTTTAAACTTCTAAAAGCAGATCTTTAACAACTCCTCTCCTTAAATCACCTCAATATTATTCCAATCTGTTCCATGTTTTTATTTTCGAAATGCTTAGCAATAGGCAATTGGTACAGCAACCATTTCTACTTCACTGATTGCCTTACTCTTAAAATTACAAATATGTTCAGTTTATTAATGAATACATTCTTCTCAAAGTACCTAAGTGTACAAATTTTCGTGAGGATTTATTTTCGCGAGCTAAAAATAATTGCATTTCGCGAAATTAAATCATGGAACAGATTGGCCTAATATTGAGATTTTTTAATTTCGCGAATCAATTGTGTTCAAAAATTTTGCGAGGATTTATTTTCGCGAATCGAGGCGTTTCAAAAATTTCGTCAGAATTTATTTTTGCGTAACAGACAAAATATGGTATCAAATATATGTCAAATGCGCCTGGAATGAATGAAACTCATCCTTGTCCCCAGGTTTAAATGAAGAGGTTATAAATTTTTCTACTTGTTTATCACTTATATTATTTTGAGTATTATATTTTTACAAAGGTTAGACCATAGATTATAATGGGATCTTTTCTTGAAAAATAAAACATGCCTAAATGTCTATGTACGGCCAAAAAAGAGGAAAACTTCAAGGGAAGTGGAAAAACCATCAAAAGGATGTAAAGATATACAAAACTTCTTCCAAAAAAGGCGAAGGAAAAACGAGACTACACAAAGAAAAGTCCAGAAAAAAAACTTCCAGATACTGATTTCGCTGTTACTATTGGCTGAAGTGACTTTTTATATATTTTTATTGGGATACTTTTTGTACTTATTTTGATATAACTAATACTTTGGAACGAAATGGTGAAAATCAAAAAAAAGGATTCATTTTCGCGAATCAAGGCTTTTTAAAAATTTCGCGAGGATTCACTTTCGCGAATTGCCCATTTGGTAATATTTTGCGAGGATTTAATTTCGCGAATTTGGGCGAAAATCGCGAAAATTTGTGCACTAGGTAGGTTGAAAGTTCTCATTAAAAGTCCTCAAATGTCCTGAAACTTGACTCTATAAAAAAGTAGCAACCCGGAAGGGGAGACATCCCAGAAGCAAATTGCTCTTGATATATAGTTAAGTAACTACCAAGGCATAAGTATAAATGTTTTGCAAGTGCAACTGAAAAACTGAGATATACATAGAGGAAAACGTAGGCTTTTGACAAACTTGATTTGTGCTTAAAAAGCATCAACGATACGATTCTTTTACAGCGTTTTACAAAAGTTAATTGTTTTGGCGGCTAGTGTTGATGAATGTGGCGGGTGTCTTGCAGGAGGTAAGGGATTGTTACTCAGGGACCCGCACCAGGTCCTACATACATTTCACCAATTCCATGTTTTCACATTCATAGAAGTTTGTTTTAGCACAGCGTAAATCCATTAGCTTTATGATCATCTTGGTAAAGGGTAAAATGCAATAGACTAAGTTTTATAGCGGCTTTTTTTCTTTATAGAAACCTGCATTTTTTATTATTTTTTTTATTAAACTTTTCGTCTTCAAGGACTAGTTCTGTCTGTATTCCAATGTAGTTACTTATATTCCCCCAGGAACTTGTTTGCATGAGAAAAATCGCTGCGACCACATGTTCAGATGTTATCTCTTTAATAATAGCTGTCGTCTGTTTGTGCGCGAGAAGCACGTCGTGTTACGGAAACACGAAATGTGATATATAAAGGACGGGCGACCCGTGGATTTTTCCACAGGCTACTGGCAAGTATACCTATACTCCTACATAAGTAAATTATTTGTATTGCCGCCCTAGATGTAGGTAATAATGTTTTAAAAGTGTTACTAATCTTTAATCGATTCTCAGGATAAATGCTTAAAAAGCACGTGCCTTATGATCACTATTGGAAACCCCAATATTAAATCTTCTTGTCCTATTGGGAACATTAACAGACCAGCTATGGTAAAATGGTGCATTTTTAATATTTTTTTCTTGATATTTAATTACACAATTTCATAGACAAAGAAGTAGCATTTTCATTTTAATCTTTTATATTACTTTTCCTTTGTAATTTAAATATATAATCTGTTTATACATCTACCTCAATTGAAATTGTATTGAATTATATCAGTTCGTGCTGTATTTTGCAGCATCAAATCAACCTAAAAAAGCTTCCTTATTATTTGAATCTTACAATACTTAATCTTAGTAACTAATTCACAGAATGAAACAAAAACAACATGATATTTAATGGATTACCTCCCATAGTGATCTGAGAACGCCACTTGTATTAATGCGTGCCACCAAGAAGTCTTTGATTGTAATTGTTGAGTTCCAAAGATGTAAATTTTGTAATTCTACTTTATACCAATAAAGCAGGTAATAGGTTGCGAAAACAATTTTTTTTTTTTTTTAAATTGAACTAATATAAAATCTGAATAATATAAAATCAGACTGGCACATAAAAAAAGTGCAGTAGATGTCCATACATGAAAGATGCATGAAACTAACTGGCGATTAAATTTAGACTATAGATTTAACAGATTTGAACTAACTCGAGTGTTAATATTTTACTTATTTTACTAAAAAATCATTCAAAAACGCTCTTTGGGACGTAATAACTATGTTCCTCAATCGTTCCTCGTCGTAGTGTATTGACAGTAGTAGGATTAGACCAATGGTAACCTGCGCAGGCACGTGGAACCACTGGATTTACCAGTAAGGCCTTTATTAGGCGTCAAAAGGCCATATTACGGCCCTTAGAGGCCCCTTAGCGTAGTTGACGGTGTTAAAAAGCCATGGCGCAATGGAAAACGACTTGGGACGTCGTAGTCTATTGGGAGTGGAAGGATTAGACCAATGGTAACCTGCGCAGACACTTGGAACAACGTGATTTACGTGTAAAGCGTCAAAAGGCCATATTACAGCGCCTTAGAGGCCTGTAGAGTAGTTGACGATGTTATAAAGCCAAGGCGCAATGGAGAACAACTTCGAACGTCGTAGGCTGTTGAGAACAGCAGGATTAAACCAATGGTAACCTGTGCAGGCACGTGGAACCATGTGATTTACGTGTAAGGCCTTTATTAAGTGTCAAAAGACCATAATACAGCAGTTAGAGGCCTGTACACGTAGTTGACGGTGTTAAAAGGGTGTGCCGCAATGAAAAATCACTTGGGACGTCGAAGTCCATTGACAGTGGAAAGATTAGACCAATAGTAACCTACGCAGGCACGTGGAACCACTTGATTTACGTGTAAGGCCCATATTAGGCATCAAAAGGCATGTGGAACCACGTGATTTACGTGTAAGGCCTTTATAAGGAGTTAAAAGGCCATATTACAGCCTTTAGAAGACTTTTAGCGTAGTTGACGTTGTTATAAAGCCATGGCGGAATTAAAAAACGACTTAGGACGTCGTAGCCTATTGACAGTAGACGGATTAGACCAATTGTAACCTGCGCAGGCACGTGGAACCACGTGATTTACGTGTAAGGCCTTTACTAGGCATCAAAATGCCATATTACAGCGTTTAGAGGCGCGTGCGCGTAGTTGACGGTGTTTTAAAGCCGTGACGCAACGGAAAACCACTTGGGACGCCGTAGTCCATTGAGAGTGGAAGGATTAGACCAATGGTAACCTGCGCAGGCACGTGGAACCACTTGATTTACGTGTAAGGCCTTCATTAGGCGTCAAAAGGCCATATTAGAGCGTTTGTAGGCCTGTTAGCGTAGTTAACGGTGTTATAAAGCCATGGCGCAATGGAAAGCGACTTTGGACGTCGTAGTCCTTTGGCAGTAGTAGGATTAGACCAATGGTAACCTGCGCAGGCACGTGGAACCACGTGATTTACGTGTGAGACCTTTATTAGTCGTCAAAAGGCACGTGGAACCACTTGATTTACGTGTAAGGCCTTCATTAGGCGTCAAAAGGCCGTATTGCAGCGTTTGTAGGCCTGTTAACGTAGTTGACGGTGTTATAAAGCCATGGCGCAAGGGAAAGCGACTTTGGACGTCGTAGTCCATTGGCAGTAGTAGGATTAGACCAATGGTAACCTGCGCAGGCACGTGGAACCACGTGATTTACGTGTGAGACCTTTATTAGTCGTCAAAAGGCATGTGGAACCACGTGATTTACGTGTAAGGCCTTTATAAGGAGTTAAAAGGCCATATTACAGCCTTTAGAAGACTTTTAGCGTAGTTGACGTTGTTATAAAGCCATGGCGGAATTAAAAAACGACTTAGGACGTCGTAGCCTATTGACAGTAGACGGATTAGACCAATTGTAACCTGCGCAGGCACGTGGAACCACGTGATTTACGTGTAAGGCCTTTACTAGGCATCAAAATGCCATATTACAGCGTTTAGAGGCGCGTGCGCGTAGTTGACGGTGTTTTAAAGCCGTGACGCAACGGAAAACCACTTGGAACGCCGTAGTCCATTGAGAATGGAAGGATTAGACCAATGGTAACCTGCGCAGGCACGTGGAACCACTTGATTTACGTGTAAGGCCTTCATTAGGCGTCAAAAGGCCATATTAGAGCGTTTGTAGGCCTGTTAGCGTAGTTAACGGTGTTATAAAGCCATGGCGCAATGGAAAGCGACTTTGGACGTCGTAGTCCTTTGGCAGTAGTAGGATTAGACCAATGGTAACCTGCGCAGGCACGTGGAACCACTGGATTTACCAATAAGGCCTTTATTAGGGGTCAAAAGGCCATATTACGGCCCTTAGAGGCCTCTTAGCGTAGTTGACGGTGTTATAAAGCCATGGCGCAATGGAAAACGACTTGGGACGTCCTAGTCTATTGAGAGTGGAAGGATTAGACCAATGGTAACCTGCGCAGACACTTGGAACCACGTGATTTACGTGTAAAGCGTCAAAAGGCCATATTACAGCCCTTAGAGGCCTGTAGAGTAGTTGACGATGTTATAAAGCCAAGGCGCAATGGAGAACAACTTCGAACGTCGTAGGCTGTTGAGAACAGAAGGATTAAACCAATGGTAACCTGCGCAGGCACGTGGAACCATGTGATTTACGTGTAAGGCCTTTATAAGGCGTTAAAAGGCCATAATACAGCCTTTAGAAGAATTTTAGCGTGGTTGACGTTGTTATAAAGCCATAGCGGAATTAAAAAACGACTTAGGACGTCGTAGCCTATTGACAGTAGACGGATTAGAGCAATTGTAACCTGCGGAGGCACGTGAAACCACGTGATTTACGTGTAAGGCCTTTACTAGGCATCAAAATGCCATATTACCTCGTTGAGAGGCCCGTGCGTGTAGTTGACGGTATTTTAAAGATGTGACGCAACGGAAAACCACTTAGGACGTCGTAGTTCATTGAGAGTGGAAAGATTAGACCAATGGTAACCTGAGCAGGCACGTGGAACCACTTGATTTACGTGTAAGGCCTTCATTAGGCGTCAAAAGGCCGTATTGCAGCGTTTGTAGGCCTGTTAACGTAGTTGACGGTGTTATAAAGCCATGGCGCAAGGGAAAGCGACTTTGGACGTCGTAGTCCATTGGCAGTAGTAGGATTAGACCAATGGTAACCTGCGCAGGCACGTGGAACCACGTGATTTACGTGTGAGACCTTTATTAGTCGTCAAAAGGCCATATTGCAGCGTTTGTAGGCCTGTTAACGTAGTTGACGATGTTATAAAGCCAAGGCGCAAAGGAGAACGACTTGGGACGTCGTAGTTCATTGAGAGTGGAAAGATTAGACCAATAGTAACCTGTGCAGTCACGTTGAACCACGCGATTTACTTGTAAGGCTTTTATTAGGCATCAAATGCCATATTACAGCAGTTAGAGGCCTGTACACGTAGTTGACGGTGTTAAAAGGGTGTGCCGCAATGAAAAATCACTTGGGACGTCGAAGTCCATTGACAGTGTAAAGATTAGACCAATAGTAACCTACGCAGGCACGTGGAACCACTTGATTTACGTGTAAGCCATGGCGGAATTAAAAAACGACTTAGGACGTCGTAGCCTATTGAAAGTAGACGGATTACACCTATTGTAACCTGCGCAGGCACGTGGAACCACGTGATTTACGTGTAAGGCCTTTACTAGGCATCAAAATGCCATATTACAGCGTTTAGAGGCGCGTGCGCGTAGTTGACGGTCTTTTAAAGCCGTGACGCAACGGAAAACCACTTGGGACGCCGTAGTCCATTGAGAGTGGAAGGATTAGAGCAATGGTAACCTGCGCAGGCACGTGGAACCACTTGATTTACGTGTAAGGCCTTTATTAGGCGTCAAAAGGCCATATTAGAGCGTTTGTAGGCCGGTTAGCGTAGTTAACGGTGTTATAAAGCCATGGCGCAATGGAAAGCGACTTTGGACGTCGCAGTCCATTGGCAGTAGTAGGATTAGACCAATGGTAACCTGCGCAGGCACGTGGAACCACTGGATTTACCAGTAAGGCCTTTATTAGGGGTCAAAAGGCCATATTACGGCCCTTAGAGGCCTCTTAGCGTAGTTGACGGTGTTATAAAGCCATGGCGCAATGGAAAACGACTTGGGACGTCCTAGTCTATTGAGAGTGGAAGGATTAGACCAATGGTAACCTGCGCAGACACTTGGAACCACGTGATTTACGTGTAAAGCGTCAAAAGGCCATATTACAGCCCTTAGAGGCCTGTAGAGTAGTTGACGATGTTATAAAGCCAAGGCGCAATGGAGAACAACTTCGAACGTCGTAGGCTGTTGAGAACAGAAGGATTAAACCAATGGTAACCTGCGCAGGCACGTGGAACCATGTGATTTACGTGTAAGGCCTTTATAAGGCGTTAAAAGGCCATAATACAGCCTTTAGAAGACTTTTAGCGTGGTTGACGTTGTTATAAAGCCATAGCGGAATTAAAAAACGACTTAGGACGTCGTAGCCTATTGACAGTAGACGGATTAGAGCAATTGTAACCTGCGGAGGCACGTGAAACCACGTGATTTACGTGTAAGGCCTTTACTAGGCATCAAAATGCCATATTACCTCGTTGAGAGGCCCGTGCGTGTAGTTGACGGTATTTTAAAGATGTGACGCAACGGAAAACCACTTAGGACGTCGTAGTTCATTGAGAGTGGAAAGATTAGACCAATGGTAACCTGAGCAGGCACGTGGAACCACTTGATTTACGTGTAAGGCCTTCATTAGGCGTCAAAAGGCCGTATTGCAGCGTTTGTAGGCCTGTTAACGTAGTTGACGGTGTTATAAAGCCATGGCGCAAGGGAAAGCGACTTTGGACGTCGTAGTCCATTGGCAGTAGTAGGATTAGACCAATGGTAACCTGCGCAGGCACGTGGAACCACGTGATTTACGTGTGAGACCTTTATTAGTCGTCAAAAGGCCATATTGCAGCGTTTGTAGGCCTGTTAACGTAGTTGACGATGTTATAAAGCCAAGGCGCAAAGGAGAACGACTTGGGACGTCGTAGTTCATTGAGAGTGGAAAGATTAGACCAATAGTAACCTGTGCAGTCACGTTGAACCACGCGATTTACGTGTAAGGCTTTTATTAGGCATCAAATGCCATATTACAGCAGTTAGAGGCCTGTACACGTAGTTGACGGTGTTAAAAGGGTGTGCCGCAATGAAAAATCACTTGGGACGTCGAAGTCCATTGACAGTGTAAAGATTAGACCAATAGTAACCTACGCAGGCACGTGGAACCACTTGATTTACGTGTAAGTCCCATATTAGGCATCAAAAGGCATGTGGAACCACGTGATTTACGTGTAAGGCCTTTATAAGGAGTTAAAAGGCCATATTACAGCCTTTAGAAGACTTTTAGCGTAGTTGACGTTGTTATAAAGCCATGGCGGAATTAAAAAACGACTTAGGACGTCGTAGCCTATTGAAAGTAGACGGATTACACCTATTGTAACCTGCGCAGGCACGTGGAACCACGTGATTTACGTGTAAGGCCTTTACTAGGCATCAAAATGCCATATTACAGCGTTTAGAGGCGCGTGCGCGTAGTTGACGGTCTTTTAAAGCCGTGACGCAACGGAAAACCACTTGGGACGCCGTAGTCCATTGAGAGTGGAAGGATTAGAGCAATGGTAACCTGCGCAGGCACGTGGAACCACTTGATTTACGTGTAAGGCCTTTATTAGGCGTCAAAAGGCCATATTAGAGCGTTTGTAGGCCTGTTAGCGTAGTTAACGGTGTTATAAAGCCATGGCGCAATGGAAAGCGACTTTGGACGTCGCAGTCCATTGGCAGTAGTAGGATTAGACCAATGGTAAACTGCGCAGGCACGTGGAACCACTGGATTTACCAGTAAGGCCTTTATTAGGGGTCAAAAGGCCATATTACGGCCCTTAGAGGCCTCTTAGCGTAGTTGACGGTGTTATAAAGCCATGGCGCAATGGAAAACGACTTGGGACGTCGTAGTCTATTGAGAGTGGAAGGATTAGACCAATGGTAACCTGCGCAGACACTTGGAACCACGTGATTTACGTGTAAAGCGTCAAAAGGCCATATTACAGCCCTTAGAGGCCTGTAGAGTAGTTGACGATGTTATAAAGCCAAGGCGCAATGGAGAACAACTTCGAACGTCGTAGGCTGTTGAGAACAGAAGGATTAAACCAATGGTAACCTGCGCAGGCACGTGGAACCATGTGAATTACGTGTAAGGCCTTTATTAGGTGTCAAAAGACCACATTAGGGTCTATAGAGGCCCGTGCGCGTAGTTGACGGTGTTTTAATGCCATGGCGCAACATAAAAACACTTGGGACGTCGAAGTCCATTGAGGGTGGAAAGATTAGAGCAATAGTAACCTGCGCAGTCACGTTGAACCACGTGATTTACGTGTAAGGCTTTTATTAGGCATCAAAAGGCCATATTACAGCAGTTAGAGGCCTGTACACGTAGTTGACGGTGTTAAAAGGGTGTGCCGCAATGAGAAATCACTTGGGACGTCGAAGTCCATTGACAGTGGAAAGATTAGACCAATAGTAACCTACGCAGGCACGTGGAACCACTTGATTTACGTGTAAGGCCTTTATAAGGCGTTAAAAGGCCATATTACAGCCTTTAGAAGACTTTTAGCGTGGTTGACGTTGTTATAAAGCCATGGCAGAATTAAAAAACGACTTAGGACGTCGTAGCCTATTGACAGTAGACGGATTAGAGCAATTGTAACCTGCGGAGGCACGTGAAACCACGTGATTTACGTGTAAGGCCTTTACTAGGCATCAAAATACCATATTACATCGTTGAGAGGCCCGTGCGTGTAGTTGACGGTATTTTAAAGATGTGACGCAACGGAAAACCACTTAGGACGTCGTAGTTCATTGAGAGTGGAAGGATTAGACCAATGGTAACCTGAGCAGGCACGTGGAACCACTTGATTTACGTGTAAGGCCTTCATTAGGCGTCAAAAGGCCGTATTGCAGCGTTTGTAGGCCTGTTAACGTAGTTGACGGTGTTATAAAGCCATGGGGCAATGGAAAACGACTTGGGGAGTCGTAGTCCATTGTCAGTAAAAGGATTAGACCAATGATAACCTGCGCAGGCACGTGGAAACACTGGATTTACGTGTAAGGCCTTTATTAGGCGTCAAAAGCCATGGCGCAATGGAAAGCGACTTTGGACGTCGTAGTCCATTGGCAGTAGTAGGATTAGATCAATGGTAACCTGCGCAGGCACGTGAAACCACTGGATTTACGTGTAAGGCCTTCATTAGGCGTCAAAAGGCCGTATTGCAGCGTTTGTAGGCCTGTTAACGTAGTTGACGGTGTTATAAAGCCATGGCGCAATGGAAAACGACTTGGGGAGTCGTAGTCCATTGTCAGTAAAAGGATTAGACCAATGATAACCTGCGCAGGCACGTGGAAACACTGGATTTACGTGTAAGGCCTTTATTAGGCGTCAAAAGCCATGGCGCAATGGAAAGCGACTTTGGACGTCGTAGTCCATTGGCAGTAGTAGGATTAGACCAATGGTAACCTGCGCAGGCACGTGGAACCACGTGATTTACGTGTGAGACCTTTATTAGGCGTCAAAAGGCCATATTGCAGCGTTTGTAGGCCTGTTAACGTAGTTGACGATGTTATAAAGCCAAGGCGCAAAGGAGAACGACTTGGGACGTCGTAGTTCATTGAGAGTGGAAAGATTAGACCAATAGTAACCTGTGCAGTCACGTTGAACCACGTGATTTACGTGTAAGGCTTTTATTAGGCATCACAATGCCATATTACAGCAGTTAGAGGCCTGTACACGTAGTTGACGGTGTTAAAAGGGTGTGCCGCAATGAAAAATCACTTGGGACGTCGAAGTCCATTGACAGTGGAAAGATTAGACCAATAGTAACCTATGCAGGCACGTGGAACCACTTGATTTACGTGTAAGGCCCATATTAGGCATCAAAATGCATGTGGAGCCACGTGATTTACGTGTAAGGCCTTTATAAGGCCTGAAAAGACCATATTACAGCTTTTAGAAGACTTTTAGCGTAGTTGACGGTGTTATAAAGCCATGGCGCAATGGAAAGCGACTTTGGACGTCGTAGTCCATTGGCAGTAGTAGGATTAGACCAATGGTAACCTGCGCAGGCACGTGGAACCACGTGATTTACGTGTAAAGCCTTTATTAGGCGTCAAAAGGCCCTATTACGGCCCTTAGAGGCCTCTTAGCATAGTTGACGGTGTTATAAAGCCATGGCGCAATGGAAAACGACTTTGGAAGTCGTAGTCTATTGAGAGTTGAAGGATTAGACCAATGGTAACCTGCGCAGTCACGTTGAACCACGTGATTTACGTGTAAGGCTTTTATTGGGCATCAAAATGCCATATTACAGCAGTTAGAGGCCTGTACACGTAGTTGACGGTGTTAAAAGGGTGTGCCGCAATGAAAAATCACTTGGGACGTCGAAGTCCATTGACAGTGGAAAGATTAGACCAATGGTAACCTATGCAGGCACGTGGAACCATTTGATTTACGTGTAAGGCCCATATTAGGCATCAAAATGCATGTGGAGCCACGTGATTTACGTGTAAGGCCTTTATAAGGCGTTAAAAGGCCATATTACAGCCTTTAGAAGACTTTTAGCGTAGTTGACGTTGTTATAAAGCCATGGCGGAATTTAAAAACGACTTAGGACGTCGTAGCCTATTGACAGTAGACGGATTGGACCAATTGTAACCTGCGCAGGCACGTGGAACCACGTGATTTACGTGTAAGGCCTTTACTAGGCATCAAAATGCCATATTACTGCGTTTAGAGGCGCGTGCGCGTAGTTGACGGTGTTTTAAAGCCGTGACGCAACGGAAAGCCATTTGGGACGCCGTAGTCCATTGAGAGTGGAAGGATTAGACCAATGGTAACCTGCGCAGGCACGTGGAACCACTTGATTTACGTGTAAGGCCTTCATTAGGCGTCAAAAGGCCATATTAGAGCGTTTGTAGGCCTGTTAGCGTAGTTAACGGTGTTATAAAGCCATGGCGCAATGGAAAGCGACTTTGGACGTCGTAGTCCATTGGCAGTAGTAGGATTAGACCAATGGTAACCTGCGCAGGCACGTGGAACCACTGGATTTACCAGTAAGGCCTTTATTAGGCGTCAAAAGGCCATATTACGGCCCTTAGAGGCCTCTTAGCGTAGTTGACGGTGTTATAAAGCCATGGCGCAATTGAAAACGACTTGGGACGTCGTAGTCTATTGAGAGTGGAAGGATTAGACCAATGGTAACCTGTGCAGGCACTTGGAACCACTGGATTTACGTGTAAGGCCTTCATTAGGCGTCAAAAGGCCGTATTGCAGCGTTTGTAGGCCTGTTAACGTAGTTGACGGTGTTATAAAGCCATGGCGCAATGGAAAACGACTTGGGGAGTCGTAGTCCATTGTCAGTAAAAGGATTAGACCAATGATAACCTGCGCAGGCACGTGGAAACACTGGATTTACGTGTAAGGCCTTTATTAGGCGTCAAAAGCCATGGCGCAATGGAAAGCAACTTTGGACGTCGTAGTCCATTGGCAGTAGTAGGATTAGACCAATGGTAACCTGCGCAGGCACGTGGAACCACGTGATTTACGTGTGAGACCTTTATTAGGCGTCAAAAGGCCATATTGCAGCGTTTGTAGGCCTGTTAACGTAGTTGACGATGTTATAAAGCCAAGGCGCAAAGGAGAACGACTTGGGACGTCGTAGTTCATTGAGAGTGGAAAGATTAGACCAATAGTAACCTGTGCAGTCACGTTGAACCACGTGATTTACGTGTAAGGCTTTTATTAGGCATCAAAATGCCATATTACAGCAGTTAGAGGCCTGTACACGTAGTTGACGGTGTTAAAAGGGTGTGCCGCAATGAAAAATCACTTGGGACGTCGAAGTCCATTGACAGTGGAAAGATTAGACCAATAGTAACCTATGCAGGCACGTGGAACCACTTGATTTACGTGTAAGGCCCATATTAGGCATCAAAATGCATGTGGAGCCACGTGATTTACGTGTAAGGCCTTTATAAGGCCTGAAAAGACCATATTACAGCTTTTAGAAGACTTTTAGCGTAGTTGACGGTGTTATAAAGCCATGGCGCAATGGAAAGCGACTTTGGACGTCGTAGTCCATTGGCAGTAGTAGGATTAGACCAATGGTAACCTGCGCAGGCACGTGGAACCACGTGATTTACGTGTAAAGCCTTTATTAGGCGTCAAAAGGCCCTATTACGGCCCTTAGAGGCCTCTTAGCATAGTTGACGGTGTTATAAAGCCATGGCGCAATGGAAAACGACTTTGGAAGTCGTAGTCTATTGAGAGTTGAAGGATTAGACCAATGGTAACCTGCGCAGTCACGTTGAACCACGTGATTTACGTGTAAGGCTTTTATTGGGCATCAAAATGCCATATTACAGCAGTTAGAGGCCTGTACACGTAGTTGACGGTGTTAAAAGGGTGTGCCGCAATGAAAAATCACTTGGGACGTCGAAGTCCATTGACAGTGGAAAGATTAGACCAATGGTAACCTATGCAGGCACGTGGAACCATTTGATTTACGTGTAAGGCCCATATTAGGCATCAAAATGCATGTGGAGCCACGTGATTTACGTGTAAGGCCTTTATAAGGCGTTAAAAGGCCATATTACAGCCTTTAGAAGACTTTTAGCGTAGTTGACGTTGTTATAAAGCCATGGCGGAATTTAAAAACGACTTAGGACGTCGTAGCCTATTGACAGTAGACGGATTGGACCAATTGTAACCTGCGCAGGCACGTGGAACCACGTGATTTACGTGTAAGGCCTTTACTAGGCATCAAAATGCCATATTACTGCGTTTAGAGGCGCGTGCGCGTAGTTGACGGTGTTTTAAAGCCGTGACGCAACGGAAAGCCATTTGGGACGCCGTAGTCCATTGAGAGTGGAAGGATTAGACCAATGGTAACCTGCGCAGGCACGTGGAACCACTTGATTTACGTGTAAGGCCTTCATTAGGCGTCAAAAGGCCATATTAGAGCGTTTGTAGGCCTGTTAGCGTAGTTAACGGTGTTATAAAGCCATGGCGCAATGGAAAGCGACTTTGGACGTCGTAGTCCATTGGCAGTAGTAGGATTAGACCAATGGTAACCTGCGCAGGCACGTGGAACCACTGGATTTACCAGTAAGGCCTTTATTAGGCGTCAAAAGGCCATATTACGGCCCTTAGAGGCCTCTTAGCGTAGTTGACGGTGTTATAAAGCCATGGCGCAATTGAAAACGACTTGGGACGTCGTAGTCTATTGAGAGTGGAAGGATTAGACCAATGGTAACCTGTGCAGGCACTTGGAACCACGTGATTTACGTGTAAAGCGTCAAAAGGCCATATTACAGCCCTTAGAGGCCTGTAGAGTAGTTGACGATGTTATAAAGCCAAGGCGCAATGGAGAACAACTTCGAACGTCGTAGGCTGTTGAGAACAGAAGGATTAAACCAATGGTAACCTGCGCAGGCACGTGGAACCATGTGATTTACGTGTAAGGCCTTTATTAGGTGTCAAAAGACCACATTAGCGTCTATAGAGGCCCGTGCGCGTAGTTGACGGTGTTTTAAAGCCATGGCGCAACATAAATACACTTGGGACGTCGAAGTCCATTGAGGGTGGAAAGATTAGACCAATAGTAACCTGCGCAGTCACGTTGAACCACGTGATTTTCGTGTAAGGCTTTTATTAGGCATCAAAAGGCCATATTAAAGCAGTTAGAGGCCTGTACACGTAGTTGACGGTGTTAAAAGGGTGTGCCGCAATGAGAAATCACTTGGGACGTCGAAGTCCATTGACAGTGGAAAGATTAGACCAATAGTAACCTACGCAGGCACGTGGAACCACTTGATTTACGTGTAAGGCCTTTATAAGGCGTTAAAAGGCCATATTACAGCCTTTAGAAGACTTTTAGCGTGGTTGACGTTGTTATAAAGCCATGGCAGAATTAAAAAACGACTTAGGACGTCGTAGCCTATTGACAGTAGACGGATTAGACCAATTGTAACCTGCAGAGGCACGTGAAACCACGTGATTTACGTGTAAGGCCTTTACTAGGCATCAAAATGCCATATTACATCGTTGAGAGGCCCGTGCGTGTAGTTGACGGTATTTTAAAGATGTGACGCAACGGAAAACCACTTAGGACGTCGTAGTTCATTGAGAGTGGAAAGATTAGACCAATGGTAACCTGAGCAGGCACGTGGAACCACTTGATTTACGTGTAAGGTCTTCATTAGGCGTCAAAAGGCGGTATTGCAGCGTTTGTAGGCCTGTTAACGTAGTTGACGGTGTTATAAAGCCATGGCGCAATGGAAAACGACTTGGGGAGTCGTAGTCCATTGATAGTAAAAGGATTAGATCAATGGTAACCTGCGCAGGCACGTGGAACCACTGGATTTACGTGTAAAGCCTTTATTAGGCGTCAAAAGGCCCTATTACGGCCCTTAGAGGTCTCTTAGCGTAGTTGACGGTGTTATAAAGCCATGGCGCAAGGGAAAGCGACTTTTGACGTCGTAGTCCATTGGCAGTAGTAGGATTAGACCAATGGTAACCTGCGCAGGCACGTGGAACTACTAGACTTACGTGTAAGGCCTTTATTAGGCGTCAAAAGGCCATATTAAGGCCCTTAGAGGCCTCTTAGCGTAGTTGACGGTGTTATAAAGCCATGGCGCAATGGAAAAAGACTTCAGACGTCGTAGTCCATTGAGAGTGGAAGGATTAGACCAATATTAACCTGAGCAGGCACGTGGAACCACGTGATTTACGTGTGAGACCTTTATTAGGCGTCAAAAGGCCATATTGCAGCGTTTGTAGGCCTGTTAACGTAGTTGACGATGTTATAAAGCCAAGGCGCAAAGGAGAACGACTTGGGACGTCGTAGTTCATTGAGAGTGGAAAGATTAGACCAATAGTAACCTGTGCAGTCACGTTGAACCACGTGATTTACGTGTAAGGCCCATATTAGGCATAAAAAGTCCATATTACAGCAGTTAGAGGCCTGTACACGTAGTTGACGGTGTTAAAAGGGTGTGCCGCAATGAAAAATCACTTGGGACGTCGAAATTCATTGACAGTGGAAAGATTAGACCAATGGTAACCTATGCAGGCACGTGGAACCATTTGATTTACGTGTAAGGCCCATATTAGGCATCAAAATGCATGTGGAGCCACGTGATTTACGTGTAAGGCCTTTATAAGGCGTTAAAAGGCCATATTACAGCCTTTAGAAGACTTTTAGCGTAGTTGACGTTGTTATAAAGCCATGGCGGAATTTAAAAACGACTTAGGACGTCGTAGCCTATTGACAGTAGACGGATTGGACCAATTGTAACCTGCGCAGGCACGTGGAACCACGTGATTTACGTGTAAGGCCTTTACTAGGCATCAAAATGCCATATTACTGCGTTTAGAGGCGCGTGCGCGTAGTTGACGGTGTTTTAAAGCCGTGACGCAACGGAAAGCCATTTGGGACGCCGTAGTCCATTGAGAGTGGAAGGATTAGACCAATGGTAACCTGCGCAGGCACTTGGAACCACGTGATTTACGTGTAAAGCGTCAAAAGGCCATATTACAGCCCTTAGAGGCCTGTAGAGTAGTTGACGATGTTATAAAGCCAAGGCGCAATGGAGAACAACTTCGAACGTCGTAGGCTGTTGAGAACAGAAGGATTAAACCAATGGTAACCTGCGCAGGCACGTGGAACCATGTGATTTACGTGTAAGGCCTTTATTAGGTGTCAAAAGACCACATTAGCGTCTATAGAGGCCAGTGCGCGTAGTTGACGGTGTTTTAAAGCCATGGCGCAACATAAATACACTTGGGACGTCGAAGTCCATTGAGGGTGGAAAGATTAGACCAATAGTAACCTGCGCAGTCACGTTGAACCACGTGATTTACGTGTAAGGCTTTTATTAGGCATCAAAAGGCCATATTAAAGCAGTTAGAGGCCTGTACACGTAGTTGACGGTGTTAAAAGGGTGTGCTGCAATGAGAAATCACTTGGGACGTCGAAGTCCATTGACAGTGGAAAGATTAGACCAATAGTAACCTACGCAGGCACGTGGAACCACTTGATTTACGTGTAAGGCCTTTATAAGGCGTTAAAAGGCCATATTACAGCCTTTAGAAGACTTTTAGCGTGGTTGACGTTGTTATAAAGCCATGGCAGAATTAAAAAACGACTTAGGACGTCGTAGCCTATTGACAGTAGACGGATTAGACCAATTGTAACCTGCAAAGGCACGTGAAACCACGTGATTTACGTGTAAGGCCTTTACTAGGCATCAAAATGCCATATTACATCGTTGAGAGGCCCGTGCGTGTAGTTGACGGTATTTTAAAGATGTGACGCAACGGAAAACCACTTAGGACGTCGTAGTTCATTGAGAGTGGAAAGATTAGACCAATGGTAACCTGAGCAGGCACGTGGAACCACTTGATTTACGTGTAAGGCCTTCATTAGGCGTCAAAAGGCGGTATTGCAGCGTTTGTAGGCCTGTTAACGTAGTTGACGGTGTTATAAAGCCATGGCGCAATGGAAAACGACTTGGGGAGTCGTAGTCCATTGATAGTAAAAGGATTAGATCAATGGTAACCTGCGCAGGCACGTGGAAACACTGTATTTACGTGTAAGGCCTTTATTAGGCGTCAAAAGGCCCAATTACGGCCCTTAGAGGTCTCTTAGCGTAGTTGACGGTGTTATAAAGCCATGGCGCAATGGAAAGCGACTTTGGACGTCGTAGACCATTGGCAGTAGTAGGATTAGACCAATGGTAACCTGCGCAGGCACGTGGAACTACTGGACTTACGTGTAAGGCCTTTATTAGGCGTCAAAAGGCCATATTAAGGCCCTTAGAGGCCTCTTAGCGTAGTTGACGGTGTTATAAAGCCATGGCGCAATGGAAAAAGACTTCAGACGTCGTAGTCCATTGAGAGTGGAAGGATTAGACCAATATTAACCTGAGCAGGCACGTGGAACCACGTGATTTACGTGTGAGACCTTTATTAGGCGTCAAAAGGCCATATTGCAGCCTTTAGAAGACTTTTAGCGTAGTTGACGTTGTTATAAAGCCATGGCGGAATTTAAAAACGACTTAGGACGTCGTAGCCTATTGACAGTAGACGGATTGGACCAATTGTAACCTGCGCAGGCACGTGGAACCACGTGATTTACGTGTAAGGCCTTTACTAGGCATCAAAATGCCATATTACTGCGTTTAGAGGCGCGTGCGCGTAGTTGACGGTGTTTTAAAGCCGTGACGCAACGGAAAGCCATTTGGGACGCCGTAGTCCATTGAGAGTGGAAGGATTAGACCAATGGTAACCTGCGCAGGCACGTGGAACCACTTGATTTACGTGTAAGGCCTTCATTAGGCGTCAAAAGGCCATATTAGAGCGTTTGTAGGCCTGTTGGCGTAGTTAACGGTGTTATAAAGCCATGGCGCAATGGAAAGCGACTTTGGACGTCGTAGTCCATTGGCAGTAGTAGGATTAGACCAATGGTAACCTGCGCAGGCACGTGGAACCACTGGATTTACCAGTAAGGCCTTTATTAGGCGTCAAAAGGCCATATTACGGCCCTTAGAGGCCTCTTAGCGTAGTTGACGGTGTTATAAAGCCATGGCGCAATTGAAAACGACTTGGGACGTCGTAGTCTATTGAGAGTGGAAGGATTAGACCAATGGTAACCTGCGCAGGCACTTGGAACCACGTGATTTACGTGTAAAGCGTCAAAAGGCCATATTACAGCCCTTAGAGGCCTGTAGAGTAGTTGACGATGTTATAAAGCCAAGGCGCAATGGAGAACAACTTCGAACGTCGTAGGCTGTTGAGAACAGAAGGATTAAACCAATGGTAACCTGCGCAGGCACGTGGAACCATGTGATTTACGTGTAAGGCCTTTATTAGGTGTCAAAAGACCACATTAGCGTCTATAGAGGCCAGTGCGCGTAGTTGACGGTGTTTTAAAGCCATGGCGCAACATAAATACACTTGGGACGTCGAAGTCCATTGAGGGTGGAAAGATTAGACCAATAGTAACCTGCGCAGTCACGTTGAACCACGTGATTTACGTGTAAGGCTTTTATTAGGCATCAAAAGGCCATATTAAAGCAGTTAGAGGCCTGTACACGTAGTTGACGGTGTTAAAAGGGTGTGCCGCAATGAGAAATCACTTGGGACGTCGAAGTCCATTGACAGTGGAAAGATTAGACCAATAGTAACCTACGCAGGCACGTGGAACCACTTGATTTACGTGTAAGGCCTTTATAAGGCGTTAAAAGGCCATATTACAGCCTTTAGAAGACTTTTAGCGTGGTTGACGTTGTTATAAAGCCATGGCAGAATTAAAAAACGACTTAGGACGTCGTAGCCTATTGACAGTAGACGGATTAGACCAATTGTAACCTGCAAAGGCACGTGAAACCACGTGATTTACGTGTAAGGCCTTTACTAGGCATCAAAATGCCATATTACATCGTTGAGAGGCCCGTGCGTGTAGTTGACGGTATTTTAAAGATGTGACGCAACGGAAAACCACTTAGGACGTCGTAGTTCATTGAGAGTGGAAAGATTAGACCAATGGTAACCTGAGCAGGCACGTGGAACCACTTGATTTACGTGTAAGGCCTTCATTAGGCGTCAAAAGGCGGTATTGCAGCGTTTGTAGGCCTGTTAACGTAGTTGACGGTGTTATAAAGCCATGGCGCAATGGAAAACGACTTGGGGAGTCGTAGTCCATTGATAGTAAAAGGATTAGATCAATGGTAACCTGCGCAGGCACGTGGAAACACTGTATTTACGTGTAAGGCCTTTATTAGGCGTCAAAAGGCCCAATTACGGCCCTTAGAGGTTTCTTAGCGTAGTTGACGGTGTTATAAAGCCATGGCGCAATGGAAAGCGACTTTGGACGTCGTAGTGCATTGGCAGTAGTAGGATTAGATCAATGGTAACCTGCGCAGGCACGTGGAACCACTGGATTTACGTGTAAGGCCTTTATTAGGCGTCAAAAGGCCCTATTACGGCCCTTAGAGGTCTCTTAGCGTAGTTGACGGTGTTATAAAGCCATGGCGCAAGGGAAAGCGACTTTTGACGTCGTAGTCCATTGGCAGTAGTAGGATTAGACCAATGGTAACCTGCGCAGGCACGTGGAACTACTGGACTTACGTGTAAGGCCTTTATTAGGCGTCAAAAGGCCATATTAAGGCCCTTAGAGGCCTCTTAGCGTAGTTGACGGTGTTATAAAGCCATGGCGCAATGGAAAAAGACTTCAGACGTCGTAGTCCATTGAGAGTGGAAGGATTAGACCAATATTAACCTGAGCAGGCACGTGGAACCACGTGATTTACGTGTGAGACCTTTATTAGGCGTCAAAAGGCCATATTGCAGCGTTTGTAGGACTGTTAACGTAGTTGACGATGTTATAAAGCCAAGGCGCAAAGGAGAACGACTTGGGACGTCGTAGTTCATTGAGAGTGGAAAGATTAGACCAATAGTAACCTGTGCAGTCACGTTGAACCACGTGATTTACGTGTAGGGCTTTTATTAGGCATCAAAAGTCCATATTACAGCAGTTAGAGGCCTGTACACGTAGTTGACGGTGTTAAAAGGGTGTGCCGCAATGAAAAATCACTTGGTACGTCGAAGTCCATTGACAGTGGAAAGATTAGACCAATAGTAACCTATGCAGGCACGTGGAACCACTTGATTTACGTGTAAGGCCCATATTAGGCATCAAAATGCATGTGGAGCCACGTGATTTACGTGTAAGGCCTTTATAAGGCCTGAAAAGACCATATTACAGCCTTTAGAAGACTTTTAGCGTAGTTGACGGTGTTATAAAGCCATGGCGCAATGGAAAACGAATTTGGACGTCGTAGTCTATTGAGATTGAAGGATTAGACCAATGGTAACCTGCGCAGACACTTGGAACCACGTGATTTACGTGTAAGGCCTCAAAAGGCCATATTATAGCCCTTAGAGGCATGTAGCGTAGTTGACGATGTTATAAAGCCAAGGTGCAATGGAGAACGACTTGGATCGTCGTAGGCTATTGAGAACAGAAGGATTAAACCTGTGGTAACCTGCGCAGGCACGTGAAACCATCGGATTTACGTGTAAGGCCTTTATTAGGCGTCAAATAGCCACATTAGGGTCTTTAGAGGCCCGTGCGCGTAGTTGACGGTGTTTTAAAGCCATGGCGCAACATAAAAACACTTGGGACGTCGAAGTCCATTGAGAGTGGAAAGATTAGACCAATAGTAACCTGCGCAGTCACGTTGAACCACGTGATTTACGTGTAAGGCTTTTATTAGGCATCAAAATGCCATATTAGAGCAGTTAGAGGTCTGTACACGTAGTTGACGGTGTTAAAAGGGTGTGCCGCAATGAAAAGTCACTTGGGACGTCGAAGTCCATTGACAGTGGAAGGATTAGACCAATAGTAACCTACGCAGGCATGTGGAACCACTTGATTTACGTGTAAGGTCCATATTAGGCATCAAAAGGCATGTGGAGCCTCGTGATATACGTGTAAGGCCTTTACTAGGCATCAAAATGCCATATTACAGCGCTTAGAGGCCCGTGCGCGTGGTTGACGGTGTTTTAAAGCCGTGACGCGACGGAAAACCACTTGGGACGCCGTAGTCCATTGAGAGTCAAAGGATTAGACCAATGGTAACCTGCGCAGGCACGTGGAACCACTTGATTTACGTGTAACCACTTGATTTACGTGTTTATTAGGCGTCAAAAGGCCATATTACGGTCTTTAGAGGCCCGTGCGCGTAGCTGACGGTGTTTTAAAGCCATGGCGCAACAGAAAATCACTTGGGACGTCGAAGTCCGTTGAGAGTGGAAGGATCAGACCAATGGTAACCTACGCAGGCGCGTGGAGCCACTTGATTTACGTGTAAGGCCTTTATTAGGCATCAAAATACCATATCACAGTGTTTAGAGGACCGTGCGCGTAGTTAACGGTGTTTTAAAGCCGTGACGCAACGGAAAACCACTTGGGACGTCGTAGTCCATCGAGAGTGAAAGGATTAGACCAATGGTAACCTGCGCAGACACGTGGAACCACTTGATTTACGTGAAAGGCCTTTATTAGGCGTCAAAATGCCATATTACGGCCTTTAGAGGTCTCTTAGCGTGGTTGGGGGTGTTATAAAGCCATGGGGCAATGGAAAACGACTTGAAACGTTTTAGGCCATTCACAACAGAAGGATTAGACCAATGGTAACTTGCGCAGGCACGTGGAACCACGTGATTTACGTGTAAGGCCTTAACTAGGCGTCAAACTGCCACATTACCGTCTTTAGAGGCCCGTGCGCGTAGCTGACGGTGTTTTAAAGCCATGGCGCAACAGAAAATCACTTGGGACGTCGAAGTCTATTGAGAGTGGAAAGATTAGACAAATATTAACCTGCGCAAGCTCGTGGAACTACGTGATATACGTGTAAGGCTTTTATTAGGCATCCGAAGACCATATTACAGCGTTTAGAGGCCCTTGCGCGTAGTTGACAGTATTTTAAAGCCGTGACGCAACGGAAAACTACTTGGGACGTCGTAGTCCATTGAGAGTGAAAAGATTAGACCAATGGTAACCTGCGCAGGCACGTGGAACCACTTGATTTACGTGAAAGGCCTTTTATAGGCGTCAAAAGGCCATATTACGGCCTTTAGAGGCCCGTGCGCGTAGCTGACGGTGTTTTAAAGCCATGGGGCAACAGAAAATCACTTGGGACGTCGAAGTCCATTGAGAGTGGAAAGATTAAACCAATATTAAGCTGCGCAAGCTCGTGGAACTACGTGATTTACGTGTAAGGCTTTTATTAGGCATCAGAAGGCCATATTACAGCGCTTAGAGGCCCTTGCGCGTAGTTGACAGTGTTTTAAAGCCATGGCGCAATGGAAAAAGACTTCAGACGTCGTAGTCCATTGAGAGTGGAAGGATTAGACCAATATTAACCTGAGCAGGCACGTGGAACCACGTGATTTACGTGTGAGACCTTTATTAGGCGTCAAAAGGCCATATTGCAGCGTTTGTAGGACTGTTAACGTAGTTGACGATGTTATAAAGCCAAGGCGCAAAGGAGAACGACTTGGGACGTCGTAGTTCATTGAGAGTGGAAAGATTAGACCAATAGTAACCTGTGCAGTCACGTTGAACCACGTGATTTACGTGTAAGGCTTTTATTAAGCATCAAAAGGCCATATTGCAGCGTTTGTAGGCCTGTTAACGTAGTTGACGATGTTATAAAGCCAAGGCGCAAAGGAGAACGACTTGCGACGTCGTAGTTCATTGAGAGTGGAAAGATTAGACCAATAGTAACCTGTGCAGTCACGTTGAACCACGTGATTTACGTGTAAGGCTTTTATTAGGCATCAAAAGTCCATATTACAGCAGTTAGAGGCCTGTACACGTAGTTGACGGTGTTAAAAGGGTGTGCCGCAATGAAAAATCACTTGGGACGTCGAAGTCCATTGACAGTGGAAAGATTAGACCAATAGTAACCTATGCAGGCACGTGGAACCACTTGATTTACGTGTAACCACTTGATTTACGTGTTTATTAGGCGTCAAAAGGCCATATTACGGTCTTTAGAGGCCCGTGCGCGTAGCTGACGGTGTTTTAAAGCCATGGCGCAACAGAAAATCACTTGGGACGTCGAAGTCCGTTGAGAGTGGAAGGATCAGACCAATGGTAACCTACGCAGGCGCGTGGAGCCACTTGATTTACGTGTAAGGCCTTTATTAGGCATCAAAATACCATATCACAGTGTTTAGAGGACCGTGCGCGTAGTTAACGGTGTTTTAAAGCCGTGACGCAACGGAAAACCACTTGGGACGTCGTAGTCCATCGAGAGTGAAAGGATTAGACCAATGGTAACCTGCGCAGACACGTGGAACCACTTGATTTACGTGAAAGGCCTTTATTAGGCGTCAAAATGCCATATTACGGCCTTTAGAGGTCTCTTAGCGTGGTTGGGGGTGTTATAAAGCCATGGGGCAATGGAAAACGACTTGAAACGTTTTAGGCCATTCACAACAGAAGGATTAGACCAATGGTAACTTGCGCAGGCACGTGGAACCACGTGATTTACGTGTAAGGCCTTAACTAGGCGTCAAACTGCCACATTACCGTCTTTAGAGGCCCGTGCGCGTAGCTGACGGTGTTTTAAAGCCATGGCGCAACAGAAAATCACTTGGGACGTCGAAGTCTATTGAGAGTGGAAAGATTAGACAAATATTAACCTGCGCAAGCTCGTGGAACTACGTGATATACGTGTAAGGCTTTTATTAGGCATCCGAAGACCATATTACAGCGTTTAGAGGCCCTTGCGCGTAGTTGACAGTATTTTAAAGCCGTGACGCAACGGAAAACTACTTGGGACGTCGTAGTCCATTGAGAGTGAAAAGATTAGACGAATGGTAACCTGCGCAGGCACGTGGAACCACTTGATTTACGTGAAAGGCCTTTTATAGGCGTCAAAAGGCCATATTACGGCCTTTAGAGGCCCGTGCGCGTAGCTGACGGTGTTTTAAAGCCATGGGGCAACAGAAAATCACTTGGGACGTCGAAGTCCATTGAGAGTGGAAAGATTAAACCAATATTAAGCTGCGCAAGCTCGTGGAACTACGTGATTTACGTGTAAGGCTTTTATTAGGCATCAGAAGGCCATATTACAGCGCTTAGAGGCCCTTGCGCGTAGTTGACAGTGTTTTAAAGCCATGGCGCAATGGAAAAAGACTTCAGACGTCGTAGTCCATTGAGAGTGGAAGGATTAGACCAATATTAACCTGAGCAGGCACGTGGAACCACGTGATTTACGTGTGAGACCTTTATTAGGCGTCAAAAGGCCATATTGCAGCGTTTGTAGGACTGTTAACGTAGTTGACGATGTTATAAAGCCAAGGCGCAAAGGAGAACGACTTGGGACGTCGTAGTTCATTGAGAGTGGAAAGATTAGACCAATAGTAACCTGTGCAGTCACGTTGAACCACGTGATTTACGTGTAAGGCTTTTATTAAGCATCAAAAGGCCATATTGCAGCGTTTGTAGGCCTGTTAACGTAGTTGACGATGTTATAAAGCCAAGGCGCAAAGGAGAACGACTTGCGACGTCGTAGTTCATTGAGAGTGGAAAGATTAGACCAATAGTAACCTGTGCAGTCACGTTGAACCACGTGATTTACGTGTAAGGCTTTTATTAGGCATCAAAAGTCCATATTACAGCAGTTAGAGGCCTGTACACGTAGTTGACGGTGTTAAAAGGGTGTGCCGCAATGAAAAATCACTTGGGACGTCGAAGTCCATTGACAGTGGAAAGATTAGACCAATAGTAACCTATGCAGGCACGTGGAACCACTTGATTTACGTGTAAGGCCCATATTAGGCATCAAAATGCATGTGGAGCCACGTGATTTACGTGTAAGGCCTTTATAAGGCCTGAAAAGACCATATTACAGCCTTTAGAAGACTTTTAGCGTAGTTGACGGTGTTATAAAGCCATGGCGCAATGGAAAACGACTTTGGACGTCGTAGTCTATTGAGAGTTGAAGGATTAGACCAATGGTAACCTGCGCAGACACTTGGAACCACTGGATTTTCGTGTAAGGATTTTATTAGGCGTCAAAAGGCCCTATTACGGCCCATAGAGGCCTCTTAGCATAGTTGACGGTGTTATAAAGCCATGGCGCAATGGAAAACGACTTTGGACGTCGTAGTCTATTGAGAGTTGAAGGATTAGACCAATGGTAACCAGCGCAGACACTTGGAACCACGTGATTTACGTGTAAGGCCTTTATTAGGCGTCAAATAGCCACATTAGGGTCTTTAGAGGCCCGTGCGCGTAGTTGACGGTGTTTTAAAGCCATGGCGCAACATAAAAACACTTGGGACGTCGAAGTCCATTGAGAGTGGAAAGATTAGACCAATAGTAACCTGCGCAGTCACGTTGAACCACGTGATTTACGTGTAAGGCCTTTACTAGGCATCAAAATGCCGTATTACAGCGCTTAGAGGCCCGTGCGCGTGGTTGACGGTGTTTTAAAGCCGTGACGCGACGGAAAACCACTTGGGACGCCGTAGTGCATTGAGAGTCAAAGGATTAGACCAATGGTAACCTGCGCAGGAACGTGGAACCACTTGATTTACGTGTAACCACTTGATTTACGTGTTTATTAGGCGTCAAAAGGCCATATTACGGCCTTTAGAGGCCCGTGCGCGTAGCTGACGGTGTTTTAAAGCCGTGACGCGACGGAAAACCACTTTGGACGCCGTAGTCCATTGAGAGTCAAAGGATTAGACCAATGGTAACCTGCGCAGGCACGTGGAACCACTTGATTTACGTGTAACCACTTGATTTACGTGTTTATAAGGCGTCAAAAAGCCATATTACGGTCTTTAGAAGCCCGTGCGCGTAGCTGACGGTGTTTTAAAGCCAGAGTGCAACAGAAAATCACTTGGGACGTCGAAGTCCGTTGAGAGTGGAAGGATTAGACCAATGGTAACCTACGCAGGCGCGTGGAGCCACTTGATTTACGTGTAAGGCCTTTATTAGGCATCAAAATACCATATCACAGCGTTTAGAGGACCGTGCGCGTAGTTAACGGTGTTTTAAAGCCGTGACGCAACGGAAAACCACTTGGGACGTCGTAGTCCATCGAGAGTGAAAGGATTAGACCAATGGTAACCTGCGCAGACACTTGGAACCACTTGATTTACGTGAAAGGCCTTTATTAGGCGTCAAAATGCCATATTACAGCTTTTAGAGGTCTCTTAGCGTGGTTGAGGGTGTTATAAAGCCATGGGGCAATGGAGAACGACTTGGATCGTCGTAGGCTATTGAGAACAGAAGGATTAAACCTGTGGTAACCTGCGCAGGCACGTGAAACCATCTGATTTACGTGTAAGGCCTTTATTAGGCGTCAAATAGCCACATTAGGGTCTTTAGAGGCCCGTGCGCGTAGTTGACGGTGTTTTAAAGCCATGGCGCAACATAAAAACACTTGGGACGTCGAAGTCCATTGAGAGTGGAAAGATTAGACCAATAGTAACCTGCGCAGTCACGTTGAACCACGTGATTTACGTGTAAGGCTTTTATTAGGCATCAAAATGCCATATTAGAGCAGTTAGAGGTCTGTACACGTAGTTGACGGTGTTAAAAGGGTGTGCCGCAATGAAAAGTCACTTGGGACGTCGAAGTCCATTGACAGTGGAAGGATTAGACCAATAGTAACCTACGCAGGCATGTGGAACCACTTGATTTACGTGTAAGGTCCATATTAGGCATCAAAAGGCATGTGGAGCCTCGTGATATACGTGTAAGGCCTTTACTAGGCATCAAAATGCCATATTACAGCGCTTAGAGGCCCGTGCGCGTGGTTGACGGTGTTTTAAAGCCGTGACGCGACGGAAAACCACTTGGGACGCCGTAGTCCATTGAGAGTCAAAGGATTAGACCAATGGTAACCTGCGCAGGCACGTGGAACCACTTGATTTACGTGTAACCACTTGATTTACGTGTTTATTAGGCGTCAAAAGGCCATATTACGGTCTTTAGAGGCCCGTGCGCGTAGCTGACGGTGTTTTAAAGCCATGGCGCAACAGAAAATCACTTGGGACGTCGAAGTCCGTTGAGAGTGGAAGGATCAGACCAATGGTAACCTACGCAGGCGCGTGGAGCCACTTGATTTACGTGTAAGGCCTTTATTAGGCATCAAAATACCATATCACAGTGTTTAGAGGACCGTGCGCGTAGTTAACGGTGTTTTAAAGCCGTGACGCAACGGAAAACCACTTGGGACGTCGTAGTCCATCGAGAGTGAAAGGATTAGACCAATGGTAACCTGCGCAGACACGTGGAACCACTTGATTTACGTGAAAGGCCTTTATTAGGCGTCAAAATGCCATATTACGGCCTTTAGAGGTCTCTTAGCGTGGTTGGGGGTGTTATAAAGCCATGGGGCAATGGAAAACGACTTGAAACGTTTTAGGCCATTCACAACAGAAGGATTAGACCAATGGTAACTTGCGCAGGCACGTGGAACCACGTGATTTACGTGTAAGGCCTTAACTAGGCGTCAAACTGCCACATTACCGTCTTTAGAGGCCCGTGCGCGTAGCTGACGGTGTTTTAAAGCCATGGCGCAACAGAAAATCACTTGGGACGTCGAAGTCTATTGAGAGTGGAAAGATTAGACAAATATTAACCTGCGCAAGCTCGTGGAACTACGTGATATACGTGTAAGGCTTTTATTAGGCATCCGAAGACCATATTACAGCGTTTAGAGGCCCTTGCGCGTAGTTGACAGTATTTTAAAGCCGTGACGCAACGGAAAACTACTTGGGACGTCGTAGTCCATTGAGAGTGAAAAGATTAGACCAATGGTAACCTGCGCAGGCACGTGGAACCACTTGATTTACGTGAAAGGCCTTTTATAGGCGTCAAAAGGCCATATTACGGCCTTTAGAGGCCCGTGCGCGTAGCTGACGGTGTTTTAAAGCCATGGGGCAACAGAAAATCACTTGGGACGTCGAAGTCCATTGAGAGTGGAAAGATTAAACCAATATTAAGCTGCGCAAGCTCGTGGAACTACGTGATTTACGTGTAAGGCTTTTATTAGGCATCAGAAGGCCATATTACAGCGCTTAGAGGCCCTTGCGCGTAGTTGACAGTGTTTTAAAGCCATGGCGCAATGGAAAAAGACTTCAGACGTCGTAGTCCATTGAGAGTGGAAGGATTAGACCAATATTAACCTGAGCAGGCACGTGGAACCACGTGATTTACGTGTGAGACCTTTATTAGGCGTCAAAAGGCCATATTGCAGCGTTTGTAGGACTGTTAACGTAGTTGACGATGTTATAAAGCCAAGGCGCAAAGGAGAACGACTTGGGACGTCGTAGTTCATTGAGAGTGGAAAGATTAGACCAATAGTAACCTGTGCAGTCACGTTGAACCACGTGATTTACGTGTAAGGCTTTTATTAAGCATCAAAAGGCCATATTGCAGCGTTTGTAGGCCTGTTAACGTAGTTGACGATGTTATAAAGCCAAGGCGCAAAGGAGAACGACTTGCGACGTCGTAGTTCATTGAGAGTGGAAAGATTAGACCAATAGTAACCTGTGCAGTCACGTTGAACCACGTGATTTACGTGTAAGGCTTTTATTAGGCATCAAAAGTCCATATTACAGCAGTTAGAGGCCTGTACACGTAGTTGACGGTGTTAAAAGGGTGTGCCGCAATGAAAAATCACTTGGGACGTCGAAGTCCATTGACAGTGGAAAGATTAGACCAATAGTAACCTATGCAGGCACGTGGAACCACTTGATTTACGTGTAAGGCCCATATTAGGCATCAAAATGCATGTGGAGCCACGTGATTTACGTGTAAGGCCTTTATAAGGCCTGAAAAGACCATATTACAGCCTTTAGAAGACTTTTAGCGTAGTTGACGGTGTTATAAAGCCATGGCGCAATGGAAAACGACTTTGGACGTCGTAGTCTATTGAGAGTTGAAGGATTAGACCAATGGTAACCTGCGCAGACACTTGGAACCACTGGATTTTCGTGTAAGGATTTTATTAGGCGTCAAAAGGCCCTATTACGGCCCATAGAGGCCTCTTAGCATAGTTGACGGTGTTATAAAGCCATGGCGCAATGGAAAACGACTTTGGACGTCGTAGTCTATTGAGAGTTGAAGGATTAGACCAATGGTAACCAGCGCAGACACTTGGAACCACGTGATTTACGTGTAAGGCCTTTATTAGGCGTCAAATAGCCACATTAGGGTCTTTAGAGGCCCGTGCGCGTAGTTGACGGTGTTTTAAAGCCATGGCGCAACATAAAAACACTTGGGACGTCGAAGTCCATTGAGAGTGGAAAGATTAGACCAATAGTAACCTGCGCAGTCACGTTGAACCACGTGATTTACGTGTAAGGCCTTTACTAGGCATCAAAATGCCGTATTACAGCGCTTAGAGGCCCGTGCGCGTGGTTGACGGTGTTTTAAAGCCGTGACGCGACGGAAAACCACTTGGGACGCCGTAGTGCATTGAGAGTCAAAGGATTAGACCAATGGTAACCTGCGCAGGAACGTGGAACCACTTGATTTACGTGTAACCACTTGATTTACGTGTTTATTAGGCGTCAAAAGGCCATATTACGGCCTTTAGAGGCCCGTGCGCGTAGCTGACGGTGTTTTAAAGCCGTGACGCGACGGAAAACCACTTTGGACGCCGTAGTCCATTGAGAGTCAAAGGATTAGACCAATGGTAACCTGCGCAGGCACGTGGAACCACTTGATTTACGTGTAACCACTTGATTTACGTGTTTATAAGGCGTCAAAAAGCCATATTACGGTCTTTAGAAGCCCGTGCGCGTAGCTGACGGTGTTTTAAAGCCAGAGTGCAACAGAAAATCACTTGGGACGTCGAAGTCCGTTGAGAGTGGAAGGATTAGACCAATGGTAACCTACGCAGGCGCGTGGAGCCACTTGATTTACGTGTAAGGCCTTTATTAGGCATCAAAATACCATATCACAGCGTTTAGAGGACCGTGCGCGTAGTTAACGGTGTTTTAAAGCCGTGACGCAACGGAAAACCACTTGGGACGTCGTAGTCCATCGAGAGTGAAAGGATTAGACCAATGGTAACCTGCGCAGACACGTGGAACCACTTGATTTACGTGAAAGGCCTTTATTAGGCGTCAAAATGCCATATTACAGCTTTTAGAGGTCTCTTAGCGTGGTTGAGGGTGTTATAAAGCCATGGGGCAATGGAAAATGACTTGGAACGTTTTAGGCCATTCACAACAGAAGGATTAGACCAATGGTAACTTGCGCAGGCACGTGGAACCACGTGATTTACGTGTAAGGCCTTAACTAGGCGTCAAACTGCCACATTACCGTCTTTAGAGGCCCGTGCGCGTAGCTGACGGTGTTTTAAAGCCATGGCGCAACAGAAAATCACTTGGGACGTCGAAGTCTATTGAGAGTGGAAAGATTCGACAAATATTAACCTGCGCAAGCTCGTGGAACTACGTGATATACGTGTAAGGCTTTTATTAGGCATCCGAAGACCATATTATAGCGTTTAGAGGCCCTTGCGCGTAGTTGACAGTGTTTTAAAGCCGTGACGCAACGGAAAACTACTTGGGACGTCGTAGTCCATTGAGAGTGGAAAGATTAGACCAATGGTAACCTGCGCAGGCACGTGGAACCACTTGATTTACGTGAAAGGCCTTTTATAGGCGTCAAAAGGCCATATTACGGCCTTTAGAGGCCCGTGCGCGTAGCTGACGGTGTTTTAAAGCCATGGGGCAACAGAAAATCACTTGGGACGTCGAAGTCCATTGAGAGTGAAAAGATTAAACCAATATTAACCTGCGCAAGCTCGTGGAACTACGTGATTTACGTGTAAGGCTTTTATTAGGCATCAGAAGGCCATATTACAGCGCTTAGAGGCCCGTGCGCGTAGTTGACAGTGTTTTAAAGCTGTGACGCAACGGAAAACTACTTGGGACGTCGTAGTCCATTGAGAGTGGAAGCATTAGACCAATGGTAACTTGCGCAGGCACGTTGAACCACGTCATTTACGTGCAAGGCTTTTATTAAGCATCAAAAGGCCATATTGCAGCGTTTGTAGGCCTGTTAACGTAGTTGACGATGTTATAAAGCCAAGGCGCAAAGGAGAACGACTTGGGACGTCGTAGTTCATTGAGAGTGAAAAGATTAGACCAATAGTAACCTGTGCAGTCACGTTGAACCACGTGATTTACGTGTAAGGCTTTTATTAGGCATCAAAAGTCCATATTACAGCAGTTAGAGGCCTGTACACGTAATTGACGGTGTTAAAAGGGTGTGCCGCAATGAAAAATCACTTGGGACGTCGAAGTCCATTGACAGTGGAAAGATTAGACCAATAGTAACCTATGCAGGCACGTGGAACCACTTGATTTACGTGTAAGGCGTCAAAAGGCCATATTATAGCCCTTAGAGGCATGTAGCGTAGTTGACGATGTTATAAAGCCAAGGCGCAATGGAGAACGACTTGGATCGTCGTAGGCTATTGAGAACAGAAGGATTAAACCTGTGGTAACCTGCGCAGGCACGTGGAACCATCTGATTTACGTGTAAGGCCTTTATTAGGCGTCAAATAGCCACATTAGGGTCTTTAGAGGCCCGTGCGCGTAGTTGACGGTGTTATAAAGCCATGGCGCAACATAAAAACACTTGGGACGTCGAAGTCCATTGAGAGTGGAAAGATTAGACCAATAGTAACCTGTGCAGTCACGTTGAACCACGTAATTTACGTGTAAGGCTTTTATTAGGCATCAAAATGCCATATTAGAGCAGTTAGAGGTCTGTACACGTAGTTGACGGTGTTAAAAGGGTGTGCCGCAATGAAAAATCACTTGGGACGTCGAAGTCCATTGACAGTGGAAGGATTAGACCAATAGTAACCTACGCAGGCACGTGGAACCACTTGATTTACGTGTAAGGTTCGTATCAGGCATCAAAAGGCATGTGGAGCCACGTGATTTACGTGTAAGGCCTTTACTAGGCATCAAAATGCCGTATTACAGCGCTTAGAGGCCCGTGCGCGTGGTTGACGGTGTTTTAAAGCCGTGACGCGACGGAAAACCGCTTGGGACGCCGTAATTCAATGAGAGTCAAAGGATTAGACCAATGGTAACCTGCGCAGGCACGTGGAACCACTTGATTTACGTGTAACCACTTGATTTACGTGTTTATTAGGCGTCAAAAGGCCATATTACGGCCTTTAGAGGCCCGTGCGCGTAGCTGACGGTGTTTTAAAGCCATGGCGCAACAGAAAATCACTTGGGACGTCAAAGTCCGTTGAGAGTGGAAGGATTAGACCAATGGTAACCTACGCAGGCGCGTGGAGCCACTTGCTTTACGTGTAAGGCCTTTATTGGGCATCAAAATACCATATTACAGCGTTTAGAGGACCGTGCGCGTAGTTAACGGTGTTATAAAGCCGTGACGCAACGGAAAACCACTTGGGACGTCGTAGTCCATCGAGAGTTAAAGGATTAGACCAATGGTAACCTGCGCAGACACGTGGAACCACTTGATTTACGTGAAAGGCCTTTATTAGACGTCAAAATGCCATATTACGGCCTTTAGAGGTCTCTTAGCGTGGTTGAGGGTGTTATAAAGCCATGGGGCAATGGAAAACGACTTGGAACGTTTTAGGCCATTCACAACAGAAGGATTAGACCAATGGTAACTTGCGCAGGCACGTGGAACCACGTGATTTACGTGTAAGGCCTTAACTAGGCGTCAAACTGCCACATTACCGTCTTTAGAGGCCCGTGCGCGTAGCTGACGGTGTTTTAAAGCCATGGCGCAACAGAAAATCACTTGGGACGTCGAAGTCTATTGAGAGTGGAAAGATTAGACAAATATTAACCACCGCAAGCTCGTGGAACTACGTGATATACGTGTAAGGCTTTTATTAGGCATCCGAAGACCATAATACAGCGTTTAGAGGCCCTGGCGCGTAGTTGACAGTGTTTTAAAGCCGTGACGCAACGGAAAACTACTTGGGACGTCGTAGTCCATTGAGAGTGGAAAGATTAGACCAATAGTAACCTGTGCAGTCACGTTGAACCACGTGATTTACGTGTAAGGCTTTTATTAGGCATCAAAAGTCAATATTACAGCAGTTAGAGGTCTGTACACGTAGTTGACGGTGTTAAAAGGGGGTGCCGCAATGAAAAATCACTTGGGACGTCGAAGTCCATTGACAGTGGAAAGATTAAACCGAACCACGTCATTTACGTGCAAGGCTTTTATTAAGCATCAAAAGGCCATATTACAGCGTTTGTAGGACTGTTAGCGTAGTTGACGTTGTTATAAAGCCGTGGCGCAATGGAAAGCGACTTGGGACGTTGTAGTCCATTGACAGTAGAAGGAGTAGAACAATTGTAACCTCCGCAGGCGCGTGGAACCACTTGATTTACGTGTAAGGCCTTTATTAGGCGTCAAAAGTCCATATTACAGCGTTTGGAGTCCCGTGCGCATATTTGACTGCGTCTTAAAGCTGTGACGCAACGGAAAACCACTTGGGACGTTGTAGTCCTTTGAGAGTGGAAGCATTAGACCAATGGTAACCTGCGGAGGCACGTGGAACCACGTCATTTACGTGCAAGGCTTTTATTAGGCATCAAAAGGCCATATTACAGTTGTTAGAGGCCTGTACACGTAGTTGACGTTGTTAAAAGGGTATGCCGCAATGGAAAGCCACTTCAGACGTCGTAGTCCATTGAGAGTGGAAGGATTAGACCAATAGTAACCTACGCAGGCACGTGGAACCACTTGATTTACGTGTAAGGTTCGTATCAGGCATCAAAAGGCATGTGGAGCCACGTGATTTACGTGTAAGGCCTTTACTAGGCATCAAAATGCCGTATTACAGCGCTTAGAGGCCCGTGCGCGTGGTTGACGGTGTTTTAAAGCCGTGACGCGACGGAAAACCGCTTGGGACGCCGTAGTCCAATGAGAGTCAAAGGATTAGACCAATGGTAACCTGCGCAGGCACGTGGAACCACTTGATTTACGTGTAACCACTTGATTTACGTGTTTATTAGGCGTCAAAAGGCCATATTACGGCCTTTAGAGGCCCGTGCGCGTAGCTGACGGTGTTTTAAAGCCATGGCGCAACAGAAAATCACTTGGGACGTCAAAGTCCGTTGAGAGTGGAAGGATTAGACCAATGGTAACCTACGCAGGCGCGTGGAGCCACTTGCTTTACGTGTAAGGCCTTTATTGGGCATCAAAATACCATATTACAGCGTTTAGAGGACCGTGCGCGTAGTTAACGGTGTTATAAAGCCGTGACGCAACGGAAAACCACTTGGAACGTTGTAGTCCTTTGAGAGTGGAAGCATTAGACCAATGGTAACTTGCGCAGGCACGTTGAACCACGTCATTTACGTGCAAGGCTTTTATTAAGCATCAAAAGGCCATATTGCAGCGTTTGTAGGCCTGTTAACGTAGTTGACGATGTTATAAAGCCAAGGCGCAAAGGAGAACGACTTGGGACGTCGTAGTTCATTGAGAGTGAAAAGATTAGACCAATAGTAACCTGTGCAGTCACGTTGAACCACGTGATTTACGTGTAAGGCTTTTATTAGGCATCAAAAGTCCATATTACAGCAGTTAGAGGCCTGTACACGTAATTGACGGTGTTAAAAGGGTGTGCCGCAATGAAAAATCACTTGGGACGTCGAAGTCCATTGACAGTGGAAAGATTAGACCAATAGTAACCTATGCAGGCACGTGGAACCACTTGATTTACGTGTAAGGCGTCAAAAGGCCATATTATAGCCCTTAGAGGCATGTAGCGTAGTTGACGATGTTATAAAGCCAAGGCGCAATGGAGAACGACTTGGATCGTCGTAGGCTATTGAGAACAGAAGGATTAAACCTGTGGTAACCTGGGCAGGCACGTTGAACCACGTCATTTACGTGCAAGGCTTTTATTAAGCATCAAAAGGCCATATTGCAGCGTTTGTAGGCCTGTTAACGTAGTTGACGATGTTATAAAGCCAAGGCGCAAAGGAGAACGACTTGGGACGTCGTAGTTCATTGAGAGTGGAAAGATTAGACCAATAGTAACCTGTGCAGTCACGTTGAACCACGTGATTTACGTGTAAGGCTTTTATTAGGCATCAAAAGTCCATATTACAGCAGTTAGAGGCCTGTACACGTAGTTGACGGTGTTAAAAGGGGGTGCCGCAATGAAAAATCACTTGGGACGTCGAAGTCCATTGACAGTGGAAAGATTAAACCGAACGACGTCATTTACGTGCAAGGCTTTTATTAAGCATCAAAAGGCCATATTACAGCGTTTGTAGGACTGTTAGCGTAGTTGACGTTGTTATAAAGCCGTGGCGCAATGGAAAGCGACTTGGGACGTTGTAGTCCATTGACAGTAGAAGGAGTAGAACAATTGTAACCTCCGCAGGCGCGTGGAACCACTTGATTTACGTGTAAGGCCTTTATTAGGCGTCAAAAGTCCATATTACAGCGTTTGGAGTCCCGTGCGCATATTTGACTGCGTCTTAAAGCTGTGACGCAACGGAAAACCACTTGGGACGTTGTAGTCCTTTGAGAGTGGAAGCATTAGACCAATGGTAACCTGCGGAGGCACGTGGAACCACGTCATTTACGTGCAAGGCTTTTATTAGGCATCAAAAGGCCATATTACAGTTGTTAGAGGCCTGTACACGTAGTTGACGTTGTTAAAAGGGTATGCCGCAATGGAAAGCCACTTCAGACGTCGTAGTCCATTGAGAGTGGAAGGCTTAGACCAATGGTAACCTACGCAGGAACCACTTGATTTACGTGAAAGGCCTTTATTAGGCGTCAAAAGGCCATATAGCGGCCTTTAGAGGTCTCTTAGCGTGGTTGACTGTGTTATAAAGCCATGGGGCCATGGAAAGTCACTTCGGACGTCGTAGACCATTAAGAGTGGAAGGATTAGAGCAATTGTAACCTGCGCAGGAACCACTTGATTTACGTGAAAGGCTTTTATTAGGCGTCAAAAGGCCATATTACGGCCTATAGAGGTCTCTTAGCGTGGTTGACGGTGTTATAAAGCCATGGGGCAATGGAAAGTCACTTCGGACGTCGTAGACCATTAAGAGGGGAAGGATTAGAGCAATTGTAACCTGCGCAGGCACGTGGAGCAACGTGATTTACGTGTAAGGCCTTTGTTAGAAGTCAAAAGGCCATATTACGGTCGTTCGAGGCATGTTAGCGTAGTTGACGGTGTTATTACGCCATGGCGCAATGGAAAACAACTTGGATCGTATTAGGCCATTGACAACAGAAGGATTAGACCAATGGTAACCTGCGCAGGCACGTGGAACCACTTGATTTACGTGAAAGGCCTTTTATAGGCGTCAAAAGGCCATATTACGGCCTTTAGAGGCCCGTGCGCGTAGCTGACGGTGTTTTAAAGCCATGGGGCAACAGAAAATCACTTGGGACGTCGAAGTCCATTGAGAGTGGAAAGATTAAACCAATAATAACCTGCGCAAGCTCGTGGAACTACGTGATTTACGTGTAAGGCTTTTATTAGGCATCAGAAGACCATATTACAGCGCTTAGAGGCCCGTGCGCGTAGTTGACAGTGTTTTAAAGCCGTGACGCAACGGAAAACTACTTGGGACGTCGTAGTCCATTGAGAGTGGAAGCATTAGACCAATGGTAACCTGCGCAGGCACGTTGAACCACGTCATTTACGTGCAAGGCTTTTATTAAGCATCAAAAGGCCATATTGCAGCGTTTGTAGGCCTGTTAACGTAGTTGACGATGTTATAAAGCCAAGGCGCAAAGGAGAACGACTTGGGACGTCGTAGTTCATTGAGAGTGGAAAGATTAGACCAATAGTAACCTGTGCAGTCACGTTGAACCACGTGATTTACGTGTAAGGCTTTTATTAGGCATCAAAAGTCCATATTACAGCAGTTAGAGGCCTGTACACGTAGTTGAGGGTGTTAAAAGGGGGTGCCGCAATGAAAAATCACTTGGGACGTCGAAGTCCATTGACAGTGGAAAGATTAAACCGAACCACGTCATTTACGTGCAAGGCTTTTATTAAGCATCAAAAGGCCATATTACAGCGTTTGTAGGACTGTTAGCGTAGTTGACGTTGTTATAAAGCCGTGGCGCAATGGAAAGCGACTTGGGACGTCGTAGTCCATTGACAGTAGAAGGAGTAGAACAATTGTAACCTCCGCAGGCGCGTGGAACCACTTGATTTACGTGTAAGGCCTTTATTAGACGTCAAAAGTCCATATTACAGCGTTTGGAGTCCCGTGCGCATATTTGACTGCGTCTTAAAGCTGTGACGCAACGGAAAACCACTTGGGACGTTGTAGTCCTTTGAGAGTGGAAGCATTAGACCAATGGTAACCTGCGGAGGCACGTGGAACCACGTCATTTACGTGCAAGGCTTTTATTAGGCATCAAAAGGCCATATTACAGTTGTTAGAGGCCTGTACACGTAGTTGACGTTGTTAAAAGGGTATGCCGCAATGGAAAGCCACTTCAGACGTCGTAGTCCATTGAGAGTGGAAGGATTAGACCAATGGTAACCTACGCAGGAACCACTTGATTTACGTGAAAGGCCTTTATTAGCCGTCAAAAGGCCATATAGCGGCCTTTAGAGGTCTCTTAGCGTGGTTGACTGTGTTATAAAGCCATGGGGCCATAGAAAGTCACTTCGGACGTCGTAGACCATTAAGAGTGGAAGGATTAGAGCAATTGTAACCTGCGCAGGAACCACTTGATTTACGTGAAAGGCTTTTATTAGGCGTCAAAAGGCCATATTACGGCCTATAGAGGTCTCTTAGCGTGGTTGACGGTGTTATAAAGCCATGGGGCAATGGAAAGTCACTTCGGACGTCGTAGACCATTAAGAGGGGAAGGATTAGAGCAATTGTAACCTGCGCAGGCACGCGGAGCAACGTGATTTACGTGTAAGGCCTTTGTTAGAAGTCAAAAGGCCATATTACGGTCGTTCGAGGCATGTTAGCGTAGTTGACGGTGTTATTACGCCATGGCGCAATGGAAAACAACTTGGATTGTATTAGGCCATTGACAACAGAAGGATTAGACCAATGGTAACCTGCGCAGGCACGTGGAACCACTTGATTTACGTGAAAGGCCTTTATTAGGCGTCAAAAGGCCATATTACGGCCTTTAGAGGGCCGTGCGCGTAGCTGACGGTGTCTTCAAGCTGTGACGCGACGGAAAACCACTTGGGACGCCGTAGTCCATTGAGAGTCAAAGGATTAGACCAATGGTAACCTGCACAGGCACGTGGAACCACTTGATTTACGTGTAACCAGTTGATTTACGTGTTTATTAGGCGTCAAAAGACCATATTACGGCCTTTAGAGGCCCGTGCGCGTAGCTGACGGTGTTTTAAAGCCATGGCGCAACAGAAAATCACTTGGGACGTCGAAGTCCGTTGAGAGTGGAAGGATTAGACCAATGGTAACCTACGCAGGCGCGTGGAGCCACTTGATTTACGTGTAAGGCCTTTATTAGGCATCAAAATATCATATTACAGCGTTTAGAGGACCGTGCGCGTAGTTAACGGTGTTTTAAAGCCGTGACGCAACGGAAAACCACTTGGGACGTCGTAGTCCATCGAGAGTGAAAGGATTAGACCAATGGTAACCTGCGCAGAATCGTGGAACCACTTGATTTACGTGAAAGGCCTTTATTAGGCGTCAAAATGCCATATTACGGCCTTTAGAGGTCTCTTAGCGTGGTTGAGGGTGTTATAAAGCCATGGGGCATTGGAAAATGACTTGGAACGTTTTAGGCCATTCACAACAGAAGGATTAGACCAATGGTAACTTGCGCAGGCACGTGGAACCACGTGATTTACGTGTAAGGCCTTAACTAGGCGTCAAGCTGCCACATTACCGTCTTTAGAGGCCCGTGCGCGTAGCTGACGGTGTTTTAAAGCCATGGCGCAACAGAAAATCACTTGGGACGTCGTAGTCTATTAAGAGTGGAAAGATTAGACAAATATTAACCTGCGCATGCACGTGGAACCACTTGATTTACGTGAAAGGCCTTTATTAGGCGTCAAAAGGCCATATTACGGCCTTTAGAGGGCCTTGCGCGTAGCTGACGGTGTCTTCAAGCTGTGACGCAACGGAAAACCACTTGGGACGTCGTAGTCCATTGAGAGTGGAAGGATTAGACCAATGGTAATCTGCACAGGCACGTGGAACCACTTGATTTACGTGAAAGGCCTTTATTAGGCGTCAAAAGGCCATATTACGGCCTTTAGAGGTCTCTTAGCGTGGTTGACGGTGTTATAAAGCCAAGGGGCAATGGAAAGCCACTACGACCTCGTAGACCATTAAGAGTGGAAGGATTAGAGCAATGGTAACCTGCGCAGGCACGTGGAGCAACGTGATTTACGTGTAAGGCCTTTATTAGAAGTCAAAAGGCCATATTACGGTCGTTCGAGGCTTGTTAGCGTAGTTGACGGTGTTATTACGCCATGGCGCAATGGAAAACAACTTCGAACGTCTTAGGCCATTGACAACCGAAGGATTAGACCAATGGTAACCTGTGCAGGCACGTGGAACCACTTGATTTACGTGAAAGGCCTTTATGAGGCGTCAAAAGGCCATATTACGGCCTTTAGATGCCCGTGCGCGTAGCTGACGGTGTTTTAAAGCCATGGCGCAACAGAAAATCACTTGAGACGTCGAAGTCCATTGAGAGTGGAAAGATTAGACCAATATTAACCTGCGCAAGCACGTGGAACTACGTGATTTACGTGTAGGGCTGTTATTAGGCATGAAAAGGCCATATTACAGTAGTTAGAGGACCGTGCGCGTAGTTAACGGTGTTTTAAAGCCGTGACGCAACGGAAAACCACTTGGGACGTCGTAATTCATCGAGAGTGGAAGGATTAGACCAATGGTAGCCTGCGCAGACACGTGGAACCACTTGATTTACGTGAAAAGCCTTTATTAGGCGTCAAAAGGCCATATTACGGCCTTTAGAGGTCTCTTAGCGTGGTTGAGGGTGTTATAAAGCCATGGGGCAATGGAAAACGACTTGGAACGTTTTAGGCCATTCACAACAGAAGGATTAGACCAATGGTAACTTGCGCTGGCACGTGGAACCACGTGATTTACGTGTAAGGCCTTAACTAGGCGTCAAACTGCCACATTACCGTCTTTAGAGGCCCGTGCGCGTAGCTGACGGTGTTTTAAAGCCATGGCGCAACAGAAAATCACTTGGGACGTCGAAGTCTATTGAGAGTGGAAAGATTAGACAAATATTAACCTGCGCAAGCTCGTGGAACTACGTGATATACGTGTAAGGCTTTTATTAGGCATCCGAAGACCATAATACAGCGTTTAGAGGCCCTGGCGCGTAGTTGACAGTGTTTTAAAGCCGTGACGGAAAACTACTTGGGACGTCGTAGTCCATTGAAAGTGGAAAGATTAGACCAATGGTAACCTGCGCAGGCACGTGGAACCACTTGATTTACGTGAAAGGCCTTTTATAGGCGTCAAAAGGCCATATTACGGCCTTTAGAGGCCCGTGCGCGTAGCTGACGGTGTTTTAAAGCCATGGGGCAACAGAAAATCACTTGGGACGTCGAAGTCCATTGAGAGTGGATAGATTAAACCAATATTAACCTGCGCAAGCTCGTGGAACTACGTGATTTACGTGTAAGGCTTTTATTAGGCATCAGAAGGCCATATTACAGCGCTTAGAGGCCCGTGCGCGTAGTTGACAGTGTTTTAAAGCCGTGACGCAACGGAAAACTACTTGGGACGTCGTAGTCCATTGAGAGTGGAAGCATTAGACCAATGGTAACCTGCGCAGGCACGTTGAACCACGTCATTTACGTGCAAGGCTTTTATTAAGCATCAAAAGGCCATATTGCAGCGTTTGTAGGCCTGTTAACGTAGTTGACGATGTTATAAAGCCAAGGCGCAAAGGAGAACGACTTGGGACGTCGTAGTTCATTGAGAGTGGAAAGATTAGACCAATAGTAACCTGTGCAGTCACGTTGAACCACGTGATTTACGTGTAAGGCTTTTATTAGGCATAAAAAGTCCAAATTACAGCAGTTAGAGGCCTGTGCACGTAGTTGACGGTGTTAAAAGGGGGTGCCGCAATGAAAAATCACTTGGGACGTCGAAGTCCTTTGACAGTGGAAAGATTAAACCGAACCACGTCATTTACGTGCAAAGCTTTTATTAAGCATCAAAAGGCCATATTACAGCGTTTGTAGGACTGTTAGCGTAGTTGACGTTGTTATAAAGCCGTGGCGCAATGGAAAGCGACTTGGGACGTCGTAGTCCATTGACAGTAGAAGGAGTAGAACAATTGTAACCTCCGCAGGCGCGTGGAACCACTTGATTCACGTGTAAGGCCTTTATTAGGCGTCAAAAGTCCATATTACAGCGTTTGGAGTCCCGTGCGCATATTTGACTGCGTCTTAAAACTGTGACGCAACGGAAACCACTTGGGACGTTGTAGTCCTTTGAGAGTGGAAGCATTAGACCAATGGTAACCTGCGGAGGCACGTGGAACCACGTCATTTACGTGCAAGGCTTTTATTAGGCATCAAAAGGCCATATTACAGTTGTTAGAGGCCTGTACACGTAGTTGACGTTGTTAAAAGGGTATGCCGCAATGGAAAGCCACTTCAGACGTCGTAGTCCATTGAGAGTGGAAGGATTAGATCAATGGTAACCTACGCAGGAACCACTTGATTTACGTGAAAGGCCTTTATTAGGCGTCAAAAGGCCATATAGCGGCCTTTAGAGGTCTCTTAGCGTGGTTGACTGTGTTATAAAGCCATGGGGCCATGGAAAGTCACTTCGGACGTCGTAGACCATTAAGAGTGGAAGGATTAGAGCAATTGTAACCTGCGCAGGCACGTGGAACCACTTGATTTACGTGAAAGGCCTTTTATAGGCGTCAAAAGGCCATATTACGGCCTTTAGAGGCCCGTGCGCGTAGCTGACGGTGTTTTAAAGCCATGGGGCAACAGAAAATCACTTGGGACGTCGAAGTCCATTGAGAGTGAAAAGATTAAACCAATATTAACCTGCGCAAGCTCGTGGAACTACGTGATTTACGTGTAAGGCTTTTATTAGGCATCAGAAGGCCATATTACAGCGCTTAGAGGCCCGTGCGCGTAGTTGACAGTGTTTTAAAGCCGTGACGCAACGGAAAACTACTTGGGACGTCGTAGTCCATTGAGAGTGGAAGCATTAGACCAATGGTAACTTGCGCAGGCACGTTGAACCACGTCATTTACGTGCAAGGCTTTTATTAAGCATCAAAAGGCCATATTGCAGCGTTTGTAGGCCTGTTAACGTAGTTGACGATGTTATAAAGCCAAGGCGCAAAGGAGAACGACTTGGGACGTCGTAGTTCATTGAGAGTGAAAAGATTAGACCAATAGTAACCTGTGCAGTCACGTTGAACCACTTGATTTACGTGTAACCAGTTGATTTACGTGTTTATTAGGCGTCAAAAGACCATATTACGGCCTTTAGAGGCCCGTGCGCGTAGCTGACGGTGTTTTAAAGCCATGGCGCAACAGAAAATCACTTGGGACGTCGAAGTCCGTTGAGAGTGGAAGGATTAGACCAATGGTAACCTGCGCAGACACGTGGAACCACTTGATTTACGTGAAAGGCCTTTATTAGGCGTCAAAATGCCATATTACGGCGTTTAGAGGTCTCTTAGCGTGGTTGAGGGTGTTATAAAGCCATGGGGCATTGGAAAACGACTTGGAACGTTTTAGGCCATTCACAACAGAAGGATTAGACCAATGGTAACTTGCGCAGGCACGTGGAACCACGTGATTTACGTGTAAGGCCTTAACTAGGCGTCAAGCTGCCACATTACCGTCTTTAGAGGCCCGTGCGCGTAGCTGACGGTGTTTTAAAGCCATGGCGCAACAGAAAATCACTTGGGACGTCGTAGTCTATTAAGAGTGGAAAGATTAGACAAATATTAACCTGCGCATGCACGTTGAACCACTTGATTTACGTGAAAGGCCTTTATTAGGCGTCTAAAAACGCCATATTACGGCCTTTAGAGGGCCTTGCGCGTAGCTGACGGTGTCTTCAAGCTGTGACGCAACGGAAAACCACTTGGGACGTCGTAGTCCATTGAGAGTGGAAGGATTAGACCAATGGTAACCTGCGCAGGCACGTGGAACCACTTGATTTACGTGAAAGGCCTTTATTAGGCGTCAAAAGGCCATATTACGGCCTTTAGAGGTCTCTTAGCGTGGTTGACGGTGTTATAAAGCCAAGGGGCTATGGAAAGCCACTACGACCTCGTAGACCATTAAGAGTGGAAGGATTAGAGCAATGGTAACCTGCGCAGGCACGTGGAGCAACGTGATTTACGTGTAAGGCCTTTATTAGAAGTCAAAAGGCCATATTACGGTCGTTCGAGGCTTGTTAGCGTAGTTGACGGTGTTGTTACGCCATAGCGCAATGGAAAACAACTTCGAACGTCTTAGGCCATTGACAACAGAAGGATTAGACCAATGGTAACCTGTGCAGGCACGTGGAACCACTTGATTTACGTGAAAGGCCTTTATGAGGCGTCAAAAGGCCATATTACGGCCTTTAGATGCCCGTGCGCGTAGCTGACGGTGTTTTAAAGCCATGGCGCAACAGAAAATCACTTGAGACGTCGAAGTCCATTGAGAGTGGAAAGATTAGACCAATATTAACCTGCGCAAGCACGTGGAACTACGTGATTTACGTGTAGGGCTGTTATTAGGCATCAAAAGGCCATATTACAGTAGTTAGAGGACCGTGCGCGTAGTTAACGGTGTTTTAAAGCCGTGACGCAACGGAAAACCACTTGGGACGTCGTAATTCATCGAGAGTGGAAGGATTAGACCAATGGTAGCCTGCGCAGACACGTGGAACCACTTGATTTACGTGAAAAGCCTTTATTTGGCGTCAAAAGGCCATATTACGGCCTTTAGAGGTCTCTTAGCGTGGTTGACGGTGTTATATAGCCAAGGGGCAATGGAAAGCCACTTCGACCTCGTAGACCATTAAGAGTGGAAGGATTAGAGTAATGGTAACCTTCGCAGGCACGTGGAGCAACGTAATTTACGTGTAAGGCTTTTGCCAGAAGTCAAAAGGCCATATTACGGTCGTTCGAGGCTTGTGAGCGTAGTTGACGGTGTTATTACGCCATGGCGCAATGGAAAACAACTTGGAATGTCTTAGGCCATTGACAACAGAAGGATTAGACCAATGGTAAGCTGTGCAGGCACGTGGAACCACGTGATTTACGTGTAAGGCCTTAATTAGGCGTCAAAATGCCACATTACCGTCTTTAGAGGACCGTGCGAGTAGCTGACGGTGTTTTAAAACCATGGCGCAACAGAAAATCACTTGGGACGTCTAAGTCTAATGAGTGTGGAAAGATTAGACCAATATTAACCTGCGCAAGTACGTGGAACTACGTCATTTACGTGTAAGGCTTTTATTAGGCATCAGAAGGCCATATTACAGCGTTTAGAGGCCCGTGCGCGTAGTTGACAGTGTTTTAAAGCCGTGACGCAACGGAAAACCACTTGGAACGTCGTAGTCCATTGAGAGTGGAAGTATTAGACCAATGGTAACATGCGCAGGCACGTGGAACCACGTCATTTACGTGCAAGGCTTTTATTAAGCATCAAAAGCCCATATTACAGTAGTTAGAGGCCTGTACACGTAGGTGACGGTGTTAAAAGGGTTAGCCGCAATGGAAAGCCACTTCGGACGTCGTAGTCCATTGAGAGTGGAAGGATTAGACCAATGGTAACCTACGCAGGCGCGTGGAGCCACTTGATTTACGTGTAAGGCCTTTATTTAGCATCAAAATGCAATATTACAGCGTTTAGAGGACCGTGCGCGTAGTTAACGGTGTTTTAAAGCCGTGACGCAACGGAAAACCACTTGGGACGTCGTAATTCATCGAGAGTGGAAGGATTAGACCAATGGTAGCCTGCACAGACACGTGGAACCACTTGATTTACGTGAAAAGCCTTTATTAGGCGTCAAAAGGCCATATTACGGCCTTTAGAGGTCTCTTAGCGTGGTTGACGGTGTTATAAAGCCAAGGGGCAATGGAAAGCCACTTTGACCTCGTAGACCATTAAGAGTGGAAGGATTAGAGTAATGGTAACCTGCGCAGGCACGTGGAGCAACGTAATTTACGTGTAAGGCCTTTGCTAGAAGTCAAAAGGTCATATTACGGTCGTTCGAGGCTTGTGAGCGTAGTTAAAGGTGTTATTACGCCATGGCGCAATGGAAAACAACTTGGAATGTCTTAGGCCATTGACAACAGAAGGATTAGACCAATGGTAAGCTGTGCAGGCACGTGGAACCACGTGATTTACGTGTAAGGCCTTAATTAGGCGTCAAAATGCCACATTACCGTCTTTAGAGGACCGTGCGAGTAGCTGACGGTGTTTTAAAACCATGGCGCCACAGAAAATCACTTGGGGCGTCTAAGTCTAATGAGTGTGGAAAGATTAGACCAATATTAACCTGTGCAAGTACGTGGAACTACGTCATTTACGTGTAAGGCTTTTATTAGGCATCAGAAGGCCATATTACAGCGTTTAGAGGCCCATGCGCTTAGTTGACAGTGTTTTAAAGCCGTGACGCAACGGAAAACCACTTGGAACGTCGTAGTTCATTGAGAGTGGAAGTATTAGACCAATGGTAACATGCGCAGGCACGTGGAACCACGTCATTTACGTGCAAGGCTTTTATTAAGCATCAAAAGACCATATTACGGCCTTTAGAGGCCCGTGAGCGTAGCTGACGGTGTTTTAAAGCCATGGCGCAACAGAAAATCACTTGGGACGTCGAAGTCCGTTGAGAGTGGAAGGATTAGACCAATGGTAACCTACGCAGGCGCGTGGAGCCACTTGATTTACGTGTAAGGCCTTTATTAGGCATCAAAATATCATATTACAGCGTTTAGAGGACCGTGTGCGTAGTTAACGGTGTTTTAAAGCCGTGACGCAACGGAAAACCACTTGGGACGTCGTAATTCATCGAGAGTGGAAGGATTAGACCAATGGTAGCCTGCACAGACACGTGGAACCACTTGATTTACGTGAAAAGCCTTTATTAGGCGTCAAAAGGCCATATTACGGCCTTTAGAGGTCTCTTAGCGTGGTTGACGGTGTTATAAAGCCAAGGGGCAATGGAAAGCCACTTCGACCTCGTAGACCATTAAGAGTGGAAGGATTAGAGTAATGGTAACCTGCGCAGGCACGTGGAGCAACGTAATTTACGTGTAAGGCCTTTGCTAGAAGTCAAAAGGTCATATTACGGTCGTTCGAGGCTTGTGAGCGTAGTTAAAGGTGTTATTACGCCATGGCGCAATGGAAAACAACTTGGAATGTCTTAGGCCATTGACAACAGAAGGATTAGACCAATGGTAAGCTGTGCAGGCACGTGGAACCACGTGATTTACGTGTAAGGCCTTAATTAGGCGTCAAAATGCCACATTACCGTCTTTAGAGGACCGTGCGAGTAGCTGACGGTGTTTTAAAACCATGGCGCCACAGAAAATCACTTGGGGCGTCTAAGTCTAATGAGTGTGGAAAGATTAGACCAATATTAACCTGTGCAAGTACGTGGAACTACGTCATTTACGTGTAAGGCTTTTATTAGGCATCAGAAGGCCATATTACAGCGTTTAGAGGCCCGTGCGCGTAGTTGACAGTGTTTTAAAGCCGTGACGCAACGGAAAACCACTTGGAACGTCGTAGTTCATTGAGAGTGGAAGTATTAGACCAATGGTAACATGCGCAGGCACGTGGAACCACGTCATTTACGTGCAAGGCTTTTATTAAGCATCAAAAGACCATATTACGGCCTTTAGAGGCCCGTGCGCGTAGCTGACGGTGTTTTAAAGCCATGGCGCAACAGAAAATCACTTGGGACGTCGAAGTCCGTTGAGAGTGGAAGGATTAGACCAATGGTAACCTACGCAGGCGCGTGGAGCCACTTGATTTACGTGTAAGGCCTTTATTAGGCATCAAAATATCATATTACAGCGTTTAGAGGACCGTGTGCGTAGTTAACGGTGTTTTAAAGCCGTGACGCAACGGAAAACCACTTGGGACGTCGTAGTCCATCCAGAGTGAAAGGATTAGACCAATGGTAACCTGCGCAGACACGTGGAACCACTTGATTTACGTGAAAGGCCTTTATTAGGCGTCAAAATGCCATATTACGGCCTTTAGAGGTCTGTTAGCGTGGTTGAGGGTGTTATAAAGCCATGGGGCATTGGAAAACGACTTGGAACGTTTTAGGCCATTCACAACAGAAGGATTAGACCAATGGTAACTTGCGCAGGCACGTGGAACCACGTGATTTACGTGTAAGGCCTTAACTAGGCGTCAAGCTGCCACATTACCGTCTTTAGAGGCCCGTGCGCGTAGCTGACAGTGTTTTAAAGCCATGGCGCAACAGAAAATCACTTGGGACGTCGTAGTCTATTAAGAGTGGAAAGATTAGACAAATATTAACCTGCGCATGCACGTTGAACCACTTGATTTACGTGAAAGGCCTTTATTAGGCGTCAAAAGGCCATATTACGGCCTTTAGAGGGCCTTGCGCGTAGCTGACGGTGTCTTCAAGCTGTGACGCAACGGAAAACCACTTGGGACGTCGTAGTCCATTGAGAGTGGAAGGATTAGACCAATGGTAACCTGCGCAGGCACGTGGCACCACTTGATTTACGTGAAAGGCCTTTATTAGGCGTCAAAAGGCCATATTACGGCCTTTAGAGGTCTCTTAGCGTGGTTGACGGTGTTATAAAGCCAAGGGGCAATGGAAAGCCACTACGACCTCGTAGACCATTAAGAGTGGAAGGATTAGAGCAATGGTAACCTGCGCAGGCACGTGGAGCAACGTGATTTACGTGTAAGGCCTTTATTAGAAGTCAAAAGGCCATATTACGGTCGTTCGAGGCTTGTTAGCGTAGTTGACGGTGTTATTACGCCATAGCGCAATGGAAAACTACTTCGAACGTCTTAGGCCATTGACAACAGAAGGATTAGACCAATGGTAACCTGTGCAGGCACGTGGAACCACTTGATTTACGTGAAAGGCCTTTATGAGGCGTCAAAAGGCCATATTACGGCCTTTAGATGCCCGTGCGCGTAGCTGACGGTGTTTTAAAGCCATGGCGCAACAGAAAATCACTTGAGACGTCGAAGTCCATTGAGAGTGGAAAGATTAGACCAATATTAACCTGTGCAAGCACGTGGAACTACGTGATTTACGTGTAGGGCTGTTATTAGGCATCAAAAGGCCATATTACAGTAGTTAGAGGACCGTGCGCGTAGTTAACGGTGTTTTAAAGCCGTGACGCAACGGAAAACCACTTGGGACGTCGTAATTCATCGAGAGTGGAAGGATTAGACCAATGGTAGCCTGCACAGACACGTGGAACCACTTGATTTACGTGAAAAGCCTTTATTAGGCGTCAAAAGGCCATATTACGGCCTTTAGAGGTCTCTTAGCGTGGTTGACGGTGTTATAAAGCCAAGGGACAATGGAAAGCCACTTCGACCTCGTAGACCATTAAGAGTGGAAGGATTAGAGTAATGGTAACCTGCGCAGGCACGTGGAGCAACGTAATTTACGTGTAAGGCTTTTGCTAGAAGTCAAAAGGTCATATTACGGTCGTTCGAGGCTTGTGAGCGTAGTTAAAGGTGTTATTACGCCATGGCGCAATGGAAAACAACTTGGAATGTCTTAGGCCATTGACAACAGAAGGATTAGACCAATGGTAAGCTGTGCAGGCACGTTGAACCACGTGATTTACGTGTAAGGCCTTAATTAGGCGTCAAATTGCCACATTACCGTCTTTAGAGGACCGTGCGAGTAGCTGACGGTGTTTTAAAACCATGGCGCCACAGAAAATCACTTGGGGCGTCTAAGTCTAATGAGTGTGGAAAGATTAGACCAATATTAACCCGCGCAAGTACGTGGAACTACGTCATTTACGTGTAAGGCTTTTATTAGGCATCAGAAGGCCATATTACAGCGTTTAGAGGCCCGTGCGCGTAGTTGACAGTGTTTTAAAGCCGTGACGCAACGGAAAACCACTTGGAACGTCGTAGTCCATTGAGAGTGGAAGTATTAGACCAATGGTAACATGCGCAGGCACGTGGAACCACGTCATTTACGTGCAAGACTTTTATTAAGCATCAAAAGCCCATATTACAGTAGTTAGAGGCCTGTACACGTAGGTGACGGTGTTAAAAGGGTTAGCCGCAATGGAAAGCCACTTCGGACGTCGTAGTCCATTGAGAGTGGAAGGATTAGACCAATGGTAACCTACGCAGGCGCGTGGAGCCACTTGATTTACGTGTAAGGCCTTTATTTAGCATCAAAATGCAATATTACAGCGTTTAGAGGACCGTGCGCGTATTTAACGGTGTTTTAAAGCCGTGACGCAACGGAAAACCACTTATGACGTCGTAGTCCATTGAGAGTGGAAGGATTAGACAAACGGTAACCTGCGCAGGCACGTGGAACCACTTGATTTACGTGTAAGGCCTTTATTGGGCGTCAAAAGGCCATATTACAGCGTTTGTAGGATTGTTACCGTAGTTGACGGTGTTATAAAGTCATGGCGCAATGGAAAACGGCTTCGGACGTCGAGTCCATTGAGAGTAAGGCCTTTATTAAGCGTCAAAATGCCATATTACAGCGTTTGGAGGCCCGTGCGCGTATTTGACGGTGTCTTCAAGCTGTGACGCAACGAAAAACCACTTGGGACGTCGTAGTCCATTGAGAGTGGAAGGATTAGTCCAATGGTAACCTGCGCAGGCACGTGGAACCACTTGATTTACGTGAAAGGCCTTATTAGGCATCGAAATGCCATATTACAGCGTTTAGAGGACCGTGCGCGTAGTTGACGGTGTTTCAAAGCCGTGGCTTCGGACGTCGAGTCCATTGAGAGTGGAAGGATTAGACCAATGGTAACCTGCGTAGGCACGTGGAACCACTTGATTTACGTGAAAGGCCTTTATTAGGCGTCAAAATGCCATATTACGGCCTTTAGAGGTCTCTAAGCGTGGTTGAGGGTGTTATAAAGCCATGGGGCAATGGAAAACGACTTGGAACATCTTAGGCCATTGACAACAGAAGGATTAGACGAATGGTAACCTGCACAGGCACGTGAAACCACGTGATTTACGTGCAAGGCTTTTATTAAGCATCAAAAGACCATATTACGGCCTTTAGAGGCCCGTGCGCGTAGCTGACGGTGTTTTAAAGCCATGGCGCAACAGAAAATCACTTGGGACGTCGAAGTCCGTTGAGAGTGGAAGGATTAGACCAATGGTAACCTACGCAGGCGCGTGGAGCCACTTGATTTACGTGTAAGGCCTTTATTAGGCATCAAAATATCATATTACAGCGTTTAGAGGACCGTGTGCGTAGTTAACGGTGTTTTAAAGCCGTGACGCAACGGAAAACCACTTGGGACGTCGTAGTCCATCCAGAGTGAAAGGATTAGACCAATGGTAACCTGCGCAGACACGTGGAACCACTTGATTTACGTGAAAGGCCTTTATTAGGCGTCAAAATGCCATATTACGGCCTTTAGAGGTCTCTTAGCGTGGTTGAGGGTGTTATAAAGCCATGGGGCATTGGAAAACGACTTGGAACGTTTTAGGCCATTCACAACAGAAGGATTAGACCAATGGTAACTTGCGCAGGCACGTGGAACCACGTGATTTACGTGTAAGGCCTTAACTAGGCGTCAAGCTGCCACATTACCGTCTTTAGAGGCCCGTGCGCGTAGCTGACGGTGTTTTAAAGCCATGGCGCAACAGAAAATCACTTGGGACGTCGTAGTCTATTAAGAGTGGAAAGATTAGACAAATATTAACCTGCGCATGCACGTTGAACCACTTGATTTACGTGAAAGGCCTTTATTAGGCGTCAAAAGGCCATATTACGGCCTTTAGAGGGCCTTGCGCGTAGCTGACGGTGTCTTCAAGCTGTGACGCAACGGAAAACCACTTGGGACGTCGTAGTCCATTGAGAGTGGAAGGATTAGACCAATGGTAACCTGCGCAGGCACGTGGAACCACTTGATTTACGTGAAAGGCCTTTATTAGGCGTCAAAAGGCCATATTACGGCCTTTAGAGGTCTCTTAGCGTGGTTGACGGTGTTATAAAGCCAAGGGGCAATGGAAAGCCACTACGACCTCGTAGACCATTAAGAGTGGAAGGATTAGAGCAATGGTAACCTGCGCAGGCACGTGGAGCAACGTGATTTACGTGTAAGGCCTTTATTAGAAGTCAAAAGGCCATATTACGGTCGTTCGAGGCTTGTTAGCGTAGTTGACGGTGTTATTACGCCATAGCGCAATGGAAAACTACTTCGAACGTCTTAGGCCATTGACAACAGAAGGATTAGACCAATGGTAACCTGTGCAGGCACGTGGAACCACTTGATTTACGTGAAAGGCCTTTATGAGGCGTCAAAAGGCCATATTACGGCCTTTAGATGCCCGTGCGCGTAGCTGACGGTGTTTTAAAGCCATGGCGCAACAGAAAATCACTTGAGACGTCGAAGTCCATTGAGAGTGGAAAGATTAGACTAATATTAACCTGTGCAAGCACGTGGAACTACGTGATTTACGTGTAGGGCTGTTATTAGGCATCAAAAGGCCATATTACAGTAGTTAGAGGACCGTGCGCGTAGTTAACGGTGTTTTAAAGCCGTGACGCAACGGAAAACCACTTGGGACGTCGTAATTCATCGAGAGTGGAAGGATTAGACCAATGGTAGCCTGCACAGACACGTGGAACCACTTGATTTACGTGAAAAGCCTTTATTAGGCGTCAAAAGGCCATATTACGGCCTTTAGAGGTCTCTTAGCGTGGTTGACGGTGTTATAAAGCCAAGGGGCAATGGAAAGCCACTTCGACCTCGTAGACCATTAAGAGTGGAAGGATTAGAGTAATGGTAACCTGCGCAGGCACGTGGAGCAACGTAATTTACGTGTAAGGCTTTTGCTAGAAGTCAAAAGGTCATATTACGGTCGTTCGAGGCTTGTGAGCGTAGTTAAAGGTGTTATTACGCCATGGCGCAATGGAAAACAACTTGGAATGTCTTAGGCCATTGACAACAGAAGGATTAGACCAATGGTAAGCTGTGCAGGCACGTTGAACCACGTGATTTACGTGTAAGGCCTTAATTAGGCGTCAAAATGCCACATTACCGTCTTTAGAGGACCGTGCGAGTAGCTGACGGTGTTTTAAAACCATGGCGCCACAGAAAATCACTTGGGGCGTCTAAGTCTAATGAGTGTGGAAAGATTAGACCAATATTAACCCGCGCAAGTACGTGGAACTACGTCATTTACGTGTAAGGCTTTTATTAGGCATCAGAAGGCCATATTACAGCGTTTAGAGGCCCGTGCGCGTAGTTGACAGTGTTTTAAAGCCGTGACGCAACGGAAAACCACTTGGAACGTCGTAGTCCATTGAGAGTGGAAGTATTAGACCAATGGTAACATGCGCAGGCACGTGGAACCACGTCATTTACGTGCAAGACTTTTATTAAGCATCAAAAGCCCATATTACAGTAGTTAGAGGCCTGTACACGTAGGTGACGGTGGTAAAAGGGTTAGCCGCAATGGAAAGCCACTTCGGACGTCGTAGTCCATTGAGAGTGGAAGGATTAGACCAATGGTAACCTACGCAGGCGCGTGGAGCCACTTGATTTACGTGTAAGGCCTTTATTTAGCATCAAAATGCAATATTACAGCGTTTAGAGGACCGTGCGCGTATTTAACGGTGTTTTAAAGCCGTGACGCAACGGAAAACCACTTATGACGTCGTAGTCCATTGAGAGTGGAAGGATTAGACAAACGGTAACCTGCGCAGGCACGTGGAACCACTTGATTTACGTGTAAGGCCTTTATTGGGCGTCAAAAGGCCATATTACAGCGTTTGTAGGATTGTTACCGTAGTTGACGTTGTTATAAAGCCGTGGCGCAATGGAAAGAGACTTGGGACGTCGAAGTCCATTGAGAGTGGAAAAATTAAACCAATATTAAACTGCGCAAGCTCGTGGAACTACGAGATATACGTTTAAGGCTTTTATTAGGCATTCGAAGGCCATATTACAGCGTTTAGAGGCCCGTGCGCGTAGTTGACAGTGTTTTAAAGCCGTGACGCAACGGAAAACTACTTGGGACGTCGTAGTCTATTGAAAGTGAAAAGATTAGACCAATGGTAACCTGCGCAGGCACGTGGAACTACTTGATTTACGTGAAAGGCCTTTATTAAGCGTCAAAAGGCCATATTACGGCCTTTAGAGGGTTCTTAGCGTAGTTGACGGTGTTATAAAGTCATGGCGCAATGGAAAACGGCTTCGGACGTCGAGTCCATTGAGAGTAAGGCCTTTATTAAGCGTCAAAATGCCATATTACAGCGTTTGGAGGCCCGTGCGCGTATTTGACGGTGTCTTCAAGCCGTGACGCAACGGAAAACCACTTATGACGTCGTAGCCCATTGAGAGTGGAAGGATTAGACAAACGGTAACCTGCGCAGGCACGTGGAACCACTTGATTTACGTGTAAGGCCTTTATTGGGCGTCAAAAGGCCATATTACAGCGTTTGTAGGATTGTTACCGTAGTTGACGTTGTTATAAAGCCGTGGCGCAATGGAAAGAGACTTGGGACGTCGAAGTCCATTGAGAGTGGAAAAATTAAACCAATATTAAACTGCGCAAGCTCGTGGAACTACGAGATATACGTTTAAGGCTTTTATTAGGCATTCGAAGGCCATATTACAGCGTTTAGAGGCCCGTGCGCGTAGTTGACAGTGTTTTAAAGCCGTGACGCAACGGAAAACTACTTGGGACGTCGTAGTCTATTGAAAGTGAAAAGATTAGACCAATGGTAACCTGCGCAGGCACGTGGAACTACTTGATTTACGTGAAAGGCTTTTATTAAGCGTCAAAAGGCCATATTACGGCCTTTAGAGGGTTCTTAGCGTAGTTGACGGTGTTATAAAGTCATGGCGCAATGGAAAACGGCTTCGGACGTCGAGTCCATTGAGAGTAAGGCCTTTATTAAGCGTCAAAATGCCATATTACAGCGTTTGGAGGCCCGTGCGCGTATTTGACGGTGTCTTCAAGCTGTGACGCAACGAAAAACCACTTGGGACGTCGTAGTCCATTGAGAGTGGAAGGATTAGTCCAATGGTAACCTGCGCAGGCACGTGGAACCACTTGATTTACGTGAAAGGCCTTATTAGGCATCGAAATGCCATATTACAGCGTTTAGAGGACCGTGCGCGTAGTTGACGGTGTTTCAAAGCCGTGGCTTCGGACGTCGAGTCCATTGAGAGTGGAAGGATTAGACCAATGGTAACCTGCGTAGGCACGTGGAACCACTTGATTTACGTGAAAGGCCTTTATTAGGCGTCAAAATGCCATATTACGGCCTTTAGAGGTCTCTAAGCGTGGTTGAGGGTGTTATAAAGCCATGGGGCAATGGAAAACGACTTGGAACATCTTAGGCCATTGACAACTGAAGGATTAGACGAATGGTAACCTGCACAGGCACGTGAAACCACGTGATTTACGTGTAAGGCCTTAACTAGGCGTCAAACTGCCACATTACCGCCTTTAGAGGCCCGTGCGGGTAGCTGACGGTGTTTTAAAGCCATGGTGCAACAGAAAATCACTTGGACGTCGAAGTCCATTGAAAGTGGAAAGATTAGACCAATATTAACCGGCGCAAGCACGTGGAACTACATGATTTACGTGTAAGGCTGTTATTAGGCATCAAAAGGCCATATTACAGTAGTTAGAGGACCGTGCGCGTAGTTAGCGGTGTTATAAAGCCGTGACGCAACGGAAAACCACTTGGGACGTCGTAATCCATCGAGAGTGGATGGATTAGACCAATGGTAGCCTGCTCAGACACGTGGAACCACTTGATTTACGTGAAAGGCCTTTATTAGGCGTCAAAAGGCCATATTACGGCCTTTAGAGGTCACTTAGCGTGGTTGACGGTGTTATAAAGCCAAGGGGCAATGGAAAGCCACTCCGACGTCGTAGACCATCAAGAGTGGAAGGATTAGAGCAATGGTAAGCTGCGCAGGCACGTGGAGCAACGTGATTTACTTGTAAGGCCTTTGTTAGAAGTCAAAATGCCATATTACGGTCGTTCGAGGCTTGTTAGCGTAGTTGACGGTGTTATTACGCCATGGCGCAATGGAAAACAACTTGGAACGTCTTAGGCCATTGACAACAGAAGGATTAGAACAATGGTAACCTGCGCAGGCACGTGGAACCACTTGATTTACGTGAAAGGCCTTTATTAGGCTTCAAAAGGCCATATTACGGTCTTTAGAGGCCCGTGCGCGTTGCTGACGGTGTTTTAAAGCCATGGCGCAACAAAAACTCACTTGGGACGTCGAAGTCCGTTGAGAGTGGAAGGATTAGACCAATGGTAACCTACGCAGGCGCGAGGAGCCACTTGATTTACGTGTAAGGCCTTTATTAGGCATCAAAATACCATATTACAGCGTTTAGAGGACCGTGTGCGTAGTTAACGAAGTTTTAAAGCCGTGACGCAACGGAAAACCACTTTGGACGTCGTAGTCCATTGAGAGTGGAAGGGTTAGACCAATGGTAACCTGCGCAGGCACGTGGAACCACTTGATTTACGTGAAAGGCCTTTATTAGACGTCAAAAGGCCGTATTACGGCTTTTAGAGGGTTCTTAGCGTAGTTGACGGTGTTATAAAGTCATGGCGCAATTGAAAACGGCTTCGGACGTCGAGTCCATTGAGAGTAGGGACTTTATTAGGCGTCAAAATGCCATATTACAGCGTTTGGAGGCCCGTGCGCGTATTTGACGGTGTCTTAGCTGTGACGCAACGAAAAACCACTTGGGACGTCGTAGTCCATTGAGAGTGGAAGGATTAGTCCAATGGTAACCTGCGCAGGCACGTGGAACCACTTGATTTACGTGAAAGACCTTTATTAGGCATCGAAATGCCATATTACAGCGTTTAGAGGACCGTGCGCGTAGTTGACGGTGTTATAAAGCCGTGGCTTCGGACGTCGAGTCCATTGAGAGTGGAAGGATTAGACCAATGGTAACCTGCGTAGGCACGTGGAACCACTTGACTTACGTGAAAGGCCTTTATTAGCCGTCAAAATGCCATATTACGGCCTTTAGAGGTCTCTAAGCGTGGTTGAGGGTGTTATAAAGCCATGGGGCAATGGAAAACGACTTGGAACATCTTAGGCCATTGACAACAGAAGGATTAGACCAATGGTAACCTGCGCAGGCACGTGAAACCACGTGATTTACGTGTAAGGCCTTAACTAGGCGTCAAACTGCCACATTACCGTCTTTAAAGGCCCGTGCGCGTAGCTGACGGTGTTTTAAAGCCATGGTGCAACAGAAAATCACTTGGACGTCGAAGTCCATTGAGAGTGGAAAGATTAGACCAATATTAACCTGCGCAAGCACGTGGAACTACGTGATTTACGTGTAAGGCTGTTATTAGGCATCAAAAGGCTATATTACAGTAGTTAGAGGACCGTGCGCGTAGTTAACGGTGTTATAAAGCCGTGACGCAACGGAAAACCACTTGGGACGTCGTAATCCATCGAGAGTGGAAGGATTAGACCAATGGTAACCTGCGCAGGCACGTGGAACCACTTGATTTACGTGAAAGGCCTTTATTAGACGTCAAAAGGCCGTATTACGGCCTTTAGAGGGTTCTTAGCGTAGTTGACGGTGTTATAAAGTCATGGCGCCATGGAAAACGGCTTCGGACGTCGAGTCCATTGAGAGTAGGGCTTTTATTAGGCGTCAAAATGCCATATTACAGCGTTTGGAGGCCCGTGCGCGTATTTGACGGTGTCTTCAAGCTGTGACGCAACGAAAAACCACTTGGGACGTCGTAGTCCATTGAGAGTGGAAGGATTAGACCAATGGTAACCTACGCAGGCACGAGGAGCCACTTGATTTACGTGTAAGGCCTTTATTAGGCATCAAAATACCATATTACAACGTTTAGAGGACCGTGTGCGTAGTTGACAGTGTTTTAAAGCCGTGACGCAACGGAAAACTACTTGGGACGTCGTAGTCCATTGAGAGTGGAAGCATTAGACCAATGGTAACCTGCGCAGACACGAGGAACCACTTGATTTACGTGAAAGGCCTTTATTAGGCGTCAAAAGGCCATATTACGGCCTTTAGAGGTCTCTTAGCGTGGTTGACGGTGTTATAAAGCCAAGGGGCAATGGAAAGCCACTCCGACCTCGTAGACCATTAAGAGTGGAAGGATTAGAGTAATGGTAACCTGCGCAGGCACGTGGAGCAACGTAATTTACGTGTAAGGCCTTTGTTAGAAGTCAAAAGGCCATATTACGGTCGTTCGAGGCTTGTGAGCGTAGTTGACGGTGTTATTACGCCATGGCGCAATGGAAAACAACTTGGAATGTCTTAGGCCATTGACAACAGAAGGATTAGACCAATGGTAAGCTGCGCAGGCACGTGGAACCACGTGATTTACGTGTAAGGCCTTAATTAGGCGTCAAAATGCCACATTACCGTCTTTAGAGGACCGTGCGCGTAGCTGACGGTGTTTTAAAGCCATGGCGCAACAGAAAATCACTTGGGACGTCTAAGTCTATTGAGTGTGGAAAGATTAGACCAATATTAACCTGCGCAAGCACGTGGAACTACGTGACTTACGTGTAATGCTTTTATTAGGCATCAGAAGGCCATAATACAGTGTTGAGAGGCCCGTGCGCGTAGTTGACAGTGTTTTAAAGCCGTGACGCAACGGAAAACTACTTGGGACGTCGTAGTCCATTGAGAGTGGAAGCATTAGACCAATGGTAACCTGCGCAGGCACGTGGAACCACTTGATTTACGTGAAAGGACTTTATTAGGCATCGAAATGCCATATTACAGCGTTTAGAGGACCGTGCGCGTAGTTGACGGTGTTATAAAGCCGTGACTTCGGACGTCGAGTCCATTGAGAGTGGAAGGATTAGACCAATGGTAACCTACGCAGGCGCGTGGAGCCACTTGATTTACGTGTAAGGCCTTTATTAGACGTCAAAAGGCCGTATTACGGCCTTTAGAGGGTTCTTAGCGTAGTTGACGGTGTTAAAAAGTCATGGCGCAATGGAAAACGGCTTTGGACGTCGAGTCCATTGAGAGTAAGGCCTTTATTAGGCGTCAAAATGCCATATTACAGCGTTTAGAGGACCGTGCGCGTAGTTGACGGTGTTATAAAGCCGTGACTTCGGACGTCGAGTCCATTGAGAGTGGAAGGATTAGACCAATGGTAACCTGCGTAGGCACGTGGAACCACTTGATTTACGTGAAAGGCCTTTATTAGGCGTCAAAATGCCATATTACGGCCTTTAGAGGTCTCTAAGCGTGGTTGAGGGTGTTATAAAGCCATGGGGCAATGGAAAACGACTTGGAACATCTTAGGCCATTGACAACAGAAGGATTAGACCAATGGTAACCTGCGCAGGCACGTGAAACCACGTGATTTACGTGAAAGGCCTGTATTAGGCGTCAAAAGGCCATATTACGGTCTTTAGAGGCCCGTGCGCGTAGCTGACGGTGTTTTAAATCCATGGCGCAACAAAAAATCACTTGGGACGTCGAAGTCCGTTGAGAGTGGAAGGATTAGACCAATGGTAACCTACGCAGGCACGAGGAGCCACTTGATTTACGTGTAAGGCCTTTATTAGGCATCAAAATACCATATTACAGCGTTTAGAGGACCGTGTGCGTAGTTGACAGTGTTTTAAAGCCGTGACACAACGGAAAACTACTTGGGACGTCGTAGTCCATTGAGAGTGGAAGCATTAGACCAATGGTAACCTGCGCAGACACGTGGAACCACTTGATTTACGTGAAAGGCCTTTATTAGGCGTCAAAAGGCCATATTACGGCCTTTAGAGGTCTCTTAGCGTGGTTGACGGTGTTATAAAGCCAAGGGGCAATGGAAAGCCACTCCGACCTCGTAGACCATTAAGAGTGGAAGGATTAGAGTAATGGTAACCTGCGCAGGCACGTGGAGCAACGTAATTTACGTGTAAGGCCTTTGTTAGAAGTCAAAAGGCCATATTACGGTCGTTCGAGGCTTGTGAGCGTAGTTGACGGTGTTATTACGCCATGGCGCAATGGAAAACAACTTGGAATGTCTTAGGCCATTGACAACAGAAGGATTAGACCAATGGTAAGCTGCGCAGGCACGTGGAACCACGTGATTTACGTGTAAGGCCTTAATTAGGCGTCAAAATGCCACATTACCGTCTTTAGAGGACCGTGCGCGTAGCTGACGGTGTTTTAAAGCCATGGCGCAACAGAAAATCACTTGGGACGTCTAAGTCTATTGAGTGTGGAAAGATTAGACCAATATTAACCTGCGCAAGCACGTGGAACTACGTGACTTACGTGTAATGCTTTTATTAGGCATCAGAAGGCCATATTACAGTGTTTAGAGGCCCGTGCGCGTATTTGACGGTGTCTTCAAGCTGTGACGCAACGAAAAACCACTTGGGACGTCGTAGTCCATTGAGAGTGGAAGGATTAGTCCAATGGTAACCTGCGCAGGCACGTGGAACCACTTGATTTACGTGAAAGGACTTTATTAGGCATCGAAATGCCATATTACAGCGTTTAGAGGACCGTGCGCGTAGTTGACGGTGTTATAAAGCCGTGACTTCGGATGTCGAGTCCATTGAGAGTGGAAGGATTAGACCAATGGTAACCTGCGTAGGCACGTGGAACCACTTGATTTACGTGAAAGGCCTTTATTAGGCGTCAAAATGCCATATTACGGCCTTTAGAGGTCTCTAAGCGTGGTTGAGGGTGTTATAAAGCCATGGGGCAATGGAAAACGACTTGGAACATCTTAGGCCATTGACAACAGAAGGATTAGAGCAATGGTAACCTGCGCAGGCACGTGAAACCACGTGATTTACGTGAAAGGCCTGTATTAGGCGTCAAAAGGCCATATTACGGTCTTTAGAGGCCCGTGCGCGTAGCTGACGGTGTTTTAAATCCATGGCGCAACAAAAAATCACTTGGGACGTCGAAGTCCGTTGAGAGTGGAAGGATTAGACCAATGGTAACCTACGCAGGCACGAGGAGCCACTTGATTTACGTGTAAGGCCTTTATTAGGCATCAAAATACCATATTACAGCGTTTAGAGGACCGTGTGCGTAGTTGACAGTGTTTTAAAGCCGTGACACAACGGAAAACTACTTGGGACGTCGTAGTCCATTGAGAGTGGAAGCATTAGACCAATGGTAACCTGCGCAGACACGTGGAACCACTTGATTTACGTGAAAGGCCTTTATTAGGCGTCAAAAGGCCATATTACGGCCTTTAGAGGTCTCTTAGCGTGGTTGACGGTGTTATAAAGCCAAGGGGCAATGGAAAGCCACTCCGACCTCGTAGACCATTAACAGTGGAAGGATTAGAGTAATGGTAACCTGCGCAGGCACGTGGAGCAACGTAATTTACGTGTAAGGCCTTTGTTAGAAGTCAAAAGGCCATATTACGGTCGTTCGAGGCTTGTGAGCGTAGTTGACGGTGTTATTACGCCATGGCGCAATGGAAAACAACTTGGAATGTCTTAGGCCATTGACAACAGAAGGATTAGACCAATGGTAAGCTGCGCAGGCACGTGGAACCACGTGATTTACGTGTAAGGCCTTAATTAGGCGTCAAAATGCCACATTACCGTCTTTAGAGGACCGTGCGCGTAGCTGACGGTGTTTTAAAGCCATGGCGCAACAGAAAATCACTTGGGACGTCTAAGTCTATTGAGTGTGGAAAGATTAGACCAATATTAACCTGCACAAGCACGTGGAACTACGTGACTTACGTGTAATGCTTTTATTAGGCATCAGAAGGCCATATTACAGTGTTTAGAGGCCCGTGCGCGTAGTTGACAGTGTTTTAAAGCCGTGACGCAACGGAAAACTACTTGGGACGTCGTAGTCCATTGAGAGTGGAAGCATTAGACCAATGGTAACCTGCGCAGGCACGTGGAACCACTTGATTTACGTGAAAGGACTTTATTAGGCATCGAAATGCCATATTACAGTGTTTAGAGGACCGTGCGCGTAGTTGACGGTGTTATAAAGCCGTGACTTCGGACGTCGAGTCCATTGAGAGTGGAAGGATTAGACCAATGGTAACCTACGCAGGCGCGTGGAGCCACTTGATTTACGTGTAAGGCCTTTATTAGACGTCAAAAGGCCGTATTACGGCCTTTAGAGGGTTCTTAGCGTAGTTGACGGTGTTAAAAAGTCATGGCGCAATGGAAAACGGCTTTGGACGTCGAGTCCATTGAGAGTAAGGCCTTTATTAGGCGTCAAAATGCCATATTACAGCGTTTGGAGGCCCGTGCGCGTATTTGACGGTGTCTTCAAGCTGTGACGCAACGAAAAACCACTTGGGACGTCGTAGTCCATTGAGAGTGGAAGGATTAGTCCAATGGTAACCTGCGCAGGCACGTGGAACCACTTGATTTACGTGAAAGGACTTTATTAGGCAACGAAATGCCATATTACAGCGTTTAGAGGACCGTGCGCGTAGTTGACGGTGTTATAAAGCCGTGACTTCGGACGTCGAGTCCATTGAGAGTGGAAGGATTAGACCAATTGTAACCTGCGTAGGCACGTGGAACCACTTGATTTACGTGAAAGGCCTTTATTAGGCGTCAAAATGCCATATTACGGCCTTTAGAGGTCTCTAAGCGTGGTTGAGGGTGTTATAAAGCCATGGGGCAATGGAAAACGACTTGGAACATCTTAGGCCATTGACAACAGAAGGATTAGACCAATGCGTAGGTTACCATTGGTCTAATCCTTCCACTCTCAACGGACTTCGACGTCCCAAGTGATTTTTTGTTGCGCCATGGATTTAAAACACCGTCAGCTACGCGCACGGGCCTCTAAAGACCGTAATATGGCCTTTTGACGCCTAATAAAGGCCTTTCACGTAAATCACGTGGTTTCACGTGCCTGCGCAGGTTACCATTGGTCTAATCCTTCCACTCTCGATGAATTACGACGTCCCAAGTGATTTTCCGTTGCGTCACGGCTTTAAAACACCGTTAACTACGCACACGGTCCTCTAACTACTGTAATATGGCCATGGTTTTACTGTTTTCCAGAATAACCTATTGTCAGTTATATTTTTAACATTAAGGTTGTTGAAGAATTTGTATTTACTTTTTCTTATTAGTGAAACACAAAAATTCCTTTGTTTATTGTATGCTAATTTACTCTCTGGAGTTTTATCCTTCCTATGCTTATTTAAAAGTTTTGATCTCTTCATAATTGCCTTGTTTATTTCTTTACTCATAAAAGCTGCCTGATTATGACGTACATACCTTTTCTTTCGAGGAGCATGATTATCTAAGATGCTTAAAACACTGTTTTTGAAATTTTCAAACATTTTAAAATCATCGAGATTTTTGTCATCATTTAGAGCACCCATTATATCATGGCGGAAATTTACATTATTGAAATTCCGATATGCTCTATAATTTATAATTTTTGGTTTTCGTTTAGCAAAGTTGGCTTTTAAAACAGTCATTGTCAATTTATGAAAATCAGACAAGCCTGTTTCAATAGCCCTGGAGTGACAAAAAGATCTTGGGTGGTTTGTTAAGATGAGATCTATGTTTGTAGGGTTATCTATGCTTTTGAAGCATGTAGGCTCTTTTATTAAAGAGTTAAGTTTATATGTTGTTAAAAATTCATTTACATGTAGATTGCTAATTTCAGCGTTAAAATCACCCAGTATTACATAGTTCTCATATTTGCAGGAAAACGAATCAATGTTTTTACTTATGTGGTTTAAGTTTTGAGCAATAAGATTAGTTTTTGGGTTATATAAACACACAACTAACCATTTTTTGCTTCTTAAATTTAGTTCAATATAAAAAATTTCAAGCTCACTACTTTCACATTTGGGTTTTAAAAGTTTTGAGGGAATATCATTTCGTACATAGAGAATCATTCCTCCCCCATTGCCATTTCTGTCGAAACGGTATGCATTATAGCCTTGAATCAAAAACTGATTAGTAGGAAATGATTCATTTAATTTTGTCTCTGAAATTAAAAAGAGATCAAGGTTTCTATTAACTTGATCAATAAGAGGCTCAAACTTATTTCGTAGTGAATTGATATTAACATGCCCAAAAATTAGTCTATTTATGTTTTGTGATCTCAAATTGTCAAGAATCTTTTTTGCATTCTCGTAATTGTTTTTACCCAAGATATTTTCCACACTGCAGTTTACTGGTAGTTCAACATTGTCTTTTGCAGAATATTCCTGACATCAATTTCGAGATTTCATTTTTCTAATAAAATTTACAGCTAATTTCCCTGCCCCCAACCCACTCAAATGTAACCCTTTTTTCCCAAGACATTCAGATGAAATATTGTCATTATCAATAACATTCAGAGACAGTTCTTTTAAATGCCTATTCAAATGGCTTACCGTTACTGCGGCTTTTGCATTAATGTCAATGGCCTAATACGATCCAAGTTGTTTTCCATTGCGCCATGGCGTAATAACACCGTCAACTACGCTAACAAGCCTCGAACGACCGTAATATGGCCTTTTGACTTCTAACAAAGGCCTTACACGTAAATTACGTTGCTCCACGTACCTGCGCAGGTTACCATTACTCTAATCCTTCCACTCTTAATGGTCTACGACGTCCGAAGTGGCTTTCCATTGCCCATTGCCCATTCCATTCCACTCTCAACGGACTTCGACGTCCCAAGTGATTTTTTGTTGCGCCATGGCTTTAAAACACCGTCAGCTACGCGCACGGGCCTCTAAAGACCGTAATATGGCCTTTTGACGCCTAATAAAGGCCTTTCACGTAAATCAAGTGGTTCCAAGTGCCTGCGCAGGTTACCATTGGTCTAATCCTTCTGTTGTCAATGGCCTAAGACGTTCCAAGTTGTTTTCCATTGCGCCATGGCGTAATAACACCGTCAACTACGCGCACGGTCCTCTAACTACTGTAATATGGCCTTTTGATGCCTAATAACAGCCTTACACGTAAATCACGTAGTTCCACGTGCTTGCACAGGTTAATATTGGTCTAATCTTTCCACTCTCAATGGACTTCGACGTCCAAGTGATTTTCTGTTGCACCATGGCTTTAAAACACCGTCAGCTACGCGCACGGGCCTCTAAAGACGGTAATGTGGCAGTTTGACGCCTAGTTAAGGCCTTACACGTAAATCACGTGGTTTCACGTGCCTGCGCAGGTTACCATTGGTCTAATCCTTCTGTTGTCAATGGCCTAAGATGTTCCAAGTCGTTTTCCATTGCCCCATGGCTTTATAACACCCTCAACCACGCTTAGAGACCTCTAAAGGCCGTAATATGGCATTTTGACGCCTAATAAAGGCCTTTCACGTAAATCAAGTGGTTCCACGTGCCTACGCGGGTTACCATTGGTCTAATCCTTCCACTCTCAATGGACTCGACGTCCAAAGCCACGGCTTTATAACACCGTCAACTACGCGCACGGTCCTCTAAACGCTGTAATATGGCATTTCGATGCCTAATAAATGCCTTTCACGTAAATCAAGTGGTTCCACGTGCCTGCGCAGGTTACCATTGGACTAATCCTTCCACTCTCAATGGACTACGACGTCCCAAGTGGTTTTTCGTTGCGTCACAGCTTGAAGACACCGTCAAATACGCGCACGGGCCTCCAAACGCAGTAATATGGCATTTTGACGCCTAATAAAGGCCCTACTGTCAATGGACTCGACGTCCGAAGCCGTTTTCCATTGCGCCATGACTTTATAACACCGTCAACTACGCAAAGAACCCTCTAAAGGCCGTAATACGGCCTTTTGACGTCTAATAAAGGCCTTTCACGTAAATCAAGTGGTTCCACGTGCCTGCGCAGGTTACCATTGGTCTAATCCTTCCACTCTCAATGGACTACGACGTCCCAAGTGGTTTTCCGTTGCGTCACGGCTTTAAAACACCGTTAACTACGCACACGGTCCTCTAAACGCTGTAATATGGTATTTTGATGCCTAATAAAGGCCTTACACGTAAATCAAGTGGCTCCTCGCGCCTGCGTAGGTTACCATTGGTCTAATCCTTCCACTCTCAACGGACTTCGACGTCCCAAGTGATTTTTTGTTGCGCCATGGATTTAAAACACCGTCAGCTACGCGCACGGGCCTCTAAAGACCGTAATATGGCCTTTTGACGCCTAATAAAGGCCTTTCACGTAAATCACGTGGTTTCACGTGCCTGCGCAGGTTACCATTGGTCTAATCCTTCTGTCGTCAATGGTCTAAGATGTTCCAAGTCGTTTTCCATTGCCCCATGGCTTTATAACACCCTCAACCACGCTTAGAGACCTCTAAAGGCCGTAATATGGCATTTTGACGCCTAATAAAGGCCTTTCACGTAAATCAAGTGGTTCCACGTGCCTACGCAGGTTACCATTGGTCTAATCCTTCCACTCTCAATGGACTCGACGTCCGAAGTCACGGCTTTATAACACCGTCAACTACGCGCACGGTCCTCTAAACGCTGTAATATGGCATTTCGATGCCTAATAAAGGCCTTTCACGTAAATCAAGTGGTTCCACGTGCCTGCGCAGGTTACCATTGGACTAATCCTTCCACTCTCAATGAACTACGATGTCCCAAGTGGTGTTTCGTTGCGTCACAGCTTGAAGACACCGTCAAATACGCGCACGGGCCTCCAAACGCTGTAATATGGCATTTTGACGCCTAATAAAAGCCCTACTCTCAATGGACTCGACGTCCGAAGCCGTTTTCCATTGCGCCATGACTTTATAACACCGTCAACTACGCTAAGAACCCTCTAAAGGCCGTAATACGGCCTTTTGACGTCTAATAAAGGCCTTTCACGTAAATCAAGTTGTTCCACGTGCCTGCGCAGGTTACCATTGGTCTAATCCTTCCACTCTCAATGGACTACGACGTCCCAAGTGGTTTTCCGTTGCGTCACGGCTTTAAAACACCGTTAACTACGCACACGGTCCTCTAAACGCTGTAATATGGTATTTTGATGCCTAATAAAGGCCTTACACGTAAATCAAGTGGCTCCTCGCGCTTGCGTAGGTTACCATTGGTCTAATCCTTCCACTCTCAACGGACTTCGACGTCCCAAGTGATTTTTTGTTGCGCCATGGTTTTAAAACACAGTCAGCTACGCGCACGGGCCTCTAAAGACCGTAATATGGCCTTTTGACGCCTAATAAAGGCCTTTCACGTAAATCACGTGGTTTCACGTGCCTGCGCAGGTTACCATTGGTCTAATCCTTCTGTTGTCAATGGCCTAAGATGTTCCAAGTCGTTTTCCATTGCCCCATGGCTTTATAACACCCTCAACCACGCTTAGAGACCTCTAAAGGCCGTAATATGGCATTTTGACGCCTAATAAAGGCCTTTCACGTAAATCAAGTGGTTCCACGTGCCTACGCAGGTTACCATTGGTCTAATCCTTCCACTCTCAATGGACTCGACGTCCGAAGTCACGGCTTTATAACACCGTCAACTACGCGCACGGTCCTCTAAACGCTGTAATATGGCATTTCGATGCCTAATAAAGGCCTTTCACGTAAATCAAGTGGTTCCACGTGCCTGCGCAGGTTACCATTGGACTAATCCTTCCACTCTCAATGAACTACGATGTCCCAAGTGGTGTTTCGTTGCGTCACAGCTTGAAAACACCGTCAAATACGCGCACGGGCCTCCAAACGCTGTAATATGGCATTTTGACGCCTAATAAAAGCCCTACTCTCAATGGACTCGACGTCCGAAGCCGTTTTCCATTGCGCCATGACTTTATAACACCGTCAACTACGCTAAGAACCCTCTAAAGGCCGTAATACGGCCTTTTGACGTCTAATAAAGGCCTTTCACGTAAATCAAGTTGTTCCACGTGCCTGCGCAGGTTACCATTGGTCTAATCCTTCCACTCTCAATGGACTACGACGTCCCAAGTGGTTTTCCGTTGCGTCACGGCTTTAAAACACCGTTAACTACGCACACGGTCCTCTAAACGCTGTAATATGGTATTTTGATGCCTAATAAAGGCCTTACACGTAAATCAAGTGGCTCCTCGCGCTTGCGTAGGTTACCATTGGTCTAATCCTTCCACTCTCAACGGACTTCGACGTCCCAAGTGATTTTTTGTTGCGCCATGGCTTTAAAACACAGTCAGCTACGCGCACGGGCCTCTAAAGACCGTAATATGGCCTTTTGACGCCTAATAAAGGCCTTTCACGTAAATCACGTGGTTTCACGTGCCTGCGCAGGTTACCATTGGTCTAATCCTTCTGTTGTCAATGGCCTAAGATGTTCCAAGTCGTTTTCCATTGCCCCATGGCTTTATAACACCCTCAACCACGCTTAGAGACCTCTAAAGGCCGTAATATGGCATTTTGACGCCGAATAAAGGCCTTTCACGTAAATCAAGTGGTTCCACGTGCCTACGCAGGTTACCATTGGTCTAATCCTTCCACTCTCAATGGACTCGACGTCCGAAGTCACGGCTTTATAACACCGTCAACTACGCGCACGGTCCTCTAAACGCTGTAATATGGCATTTCGATGCCTAATAAAGGCCTTTCACGTAAATCAAGTGGTTCCACGTGCCTGCGCAGGTTACCATTGGACTAATCCTTCCACTCTCAATGAACTACGATGTCCCAAGTGGTGTTTCGTTGCGTCACAGCTTGAAGACACCGTCAAATACGCGCACGGGCCTCCAAACGCTGTAATATGGCATTTTGACGCCTAATAAAAGCCCTACTCTCAATGGACTCGACGTCCGAAGCCGTTTTCCATTGCGCCATGACTTTATAACACCGTCAACTACGCTAAGAACCCTCTAAAGGCCGTAATACGGCCTTTTGACGTCTAATAAAGGCCTTTCACCTAAATCAAGTGGTTCCACGTGCCTGCGCAGGTTACCATTGGTCTAATCCTTCCACTCTCAATGGACTACGACGTCCCAAGTGGTTTTCCGTTGCGTCACAGCTTTAAAACACCGTTAACTACGCACACGGTCCTCTAAACGCTGTAATATGGTATTTTGATGCCTAATAAAGGCCTTACACGTAAATCAAGTGGCTCCTCGCGCCTGCGTAGGTTACCATTGGTCTAATCCTTTCACTCTCAACGGACTTCGACGTCCCAAGTGATTTTTTGTTGCGCCATGGCTTTAAAACACAGTCAGCTACGCGCACGGGCCTCTAAAGACCGTAATATGGCCTTTTGACGCCTAATAAAGACCTTTCACGTAAATCACGTTGCTCCACGTGCCTGCGCAGCTTACCATTGCTCTAATCCTTCCACTCTTGATGGTCTACGACGTCGGAGTGGCTTTCCATTGCCCCTTGGCTTTATAACACCGTCAATCACGCTAAGTGACCTCTAAAGGCCGTAATACGGCCTTTTGACGTCTAATAAAGGCCTTTCACGTAAATCAAGTGGTTCCACGTGCCTGCGCAGGTTACCATTGGTCTAATCCTTCCACTCTCGATGGATTACGACGTCCCAAGTGGTTTTCCGTTGCGTCACGGCTTTATAACACCGCTAACTACGCGCACGGTCCTCTAACTACTGTAATATGGCCTTTTGATGCCTAATAACAGCCTTACACGTAAATCACGTAGTTCTACGAGCTTGCGCAGGTTAATATTGGTCTAATCTTTCCACTCTCAATGGATTTCGACGTCCAAGTGATTCTCTGTTGCACCATGGCTTTAAAACACCGTCAGCTACGCGCACGGGCCTTTAAAGACGGTAATGTGGCAGTTTGACGCCTAGTTAAGGCCTTACACGTAAATCACGTGGTTTCACGTGCCTGCGCAGGTTACCATTGGTCTAATCCTTCTGTTGTCAATGGCCAAAGATGTTCCAAGTCGTTTTCCATTGCCCCATGGCTTTATAACACCCTCAACCACGCTTAGAGACCTCTAAAGGCCGTAATATGGCATTTTGACGCCTAATAAAGGCCTTTTACGTAAATCAAGTGGTTCCACGTGCCTACGCAGGTTACCATTGGTCTAATCCTTCCACTCTCAATGGACTTCGACGTCCAAGTGATTTTCTGTTGCACCATGGCTTTAAAACACCGTCAGCTACGCGCACGGGCCTTTAAAGACGGTAATGTCGCAGTTTGACGCCTAGTTAAGGCCTTACACGTAAATCACGTGGTTTCACGTGCCTGCGCAGGTTACCATTGGTCTAATCCTTCTGTTGTCAATGGCCTAAGATGTTCCAAGTCGTTTTCCATTGCCCCATGGCTTTATAACACCCTCAACCACGCTTAGAGACCTCTAAAGGCCGTAATATGGCATTTTGACGCCTAATAAAGGCCTTTCACGTAAATCAAGTGGTTCCACGTGCCTACGCAGGGGACCATTGGTCTAATCCTTCCACTCTCAATGGACTCGACGTCCGAAGCCACGGCTTTATAACACCGTCAACTACGCGCACGGTCCTCTAAACGCTGTAATATGGCATTTCGATGCCTAATAAAGGCCTTTCACGTAAATCAAGTGGTTCCACGTGCCTGCGCAGGTTACCATTGGACTAATCCTTCCACTCTCAATGGACTACGACGTCCCAAGTGGTTTTTCGTTGCGTCACAGCTAAGACACCGTCAAATACGCGCACGGGCCTCCAAACTTTGTAATATGGCATTTTGACGCCTAATGAAGGCCCTACTCTCAATGGACTCGACGTCCGAAGCCGTTTTCCATTGCGCCATGACTTTATAACACCGTCAACTACGCTAAGAACCCTCTAAAGGCCGTAATACGGCCTTTTGACTTCTAATAAAGGCCTTTCACGTAAATCAAGTGGTTCCACGTGCCTGCGCAGGTTACCATTGGTCTAATCCTTCCACTCTCAATGGACTACGACGTCCCAAGTGGTTTTTTGTTGCGCCATGGCTTTAAAACACCGTCAGCTACGCGCACGGGCCTCTAAAGACCGTAATATGGCCTTTTGACGCCTAATAAAGGCCTTTCACGTAAATCAAGTGGTTCCACGTTCCTGCGCAGGTTACCATTGTTCTAATCCTTCTGTTGTCAATGGCCTAAGACGTTCCAAGTTGTTTTCCATTGCGCCATGACGTAATAACACCGTCAACTACGCTAACAAGCCTCGAACGACCGTAATATGGCATTTTGACTTCTAACAAAGGCCTTACACGTAAATCACGTTGCTCCACGTGCCTGCGCAGGTTACCATTGCTCTAATCCTTCCACTCTTGATGGTCTACGACGTCGGAGTGGCTTTCCATTGCCCCTTGGCTTTATAACACCGTCAACCACGCTAAGTGACCTCTAAAGGCCGTAATATGGCCTTTTGACGCCTAATAAAGGCCTTTCACGTAAATCAAGTGGTTCCACGTGTCTGAGCAGGCTACCATTGGCCTAATCCTTCCACTCTCGATGGATTACGACGTCCCAAGTGGTTTTCCGTTGCGTCACGGCTTTATAATATCGCTAACTACGCGCACGGTCCTCTAACTACTGTAATATGGCCTTTTGATGCCTAATAACAGCCTTACACGTAAATCACGTAGTTCCACGTGCTTGCGCAGGTTAATATTGGTCTAATATTTCCACTCTCAATGGACTTCGACGTCCAAGTGATTTTCTGTTGCACCATGGCTTTAAAACACCGTCAGCTACGCGCACGGGCCTCTAAAGGCGGTAATGTGGCAGTTTGACGCCTAGTTAAGGCCTTACACGTAAATGACGTGGTTTCACGTGCCTGCGCAGGTTACCATTGGTCTAATGCTTCTGTTGTCAATGGCCTAAGATGTTCCAAGTCGTTTTCCATTGCCCCATGGCTTTATAACACCCTCAACCACGCTTAGAGACCTCTAAAGGCCGTAATATGGCATTTTGACGCCTAATAAAGGCCTTTCACGTAAATCAAGTGGTTCCATGTGCCTACGCAGGTTACCATTGGTCTAATCCTTCCACTCTCAATGGACTCGACGTCTGAAGCCACGGCTTTATAACACCGTCAACTACGCGCACGGTCCTCTAAACGCTGTAATATGGCATTTCGATGCCTAATAAAGGCCTTTCACGTAAATCAAGTGGTTCCACGTGCCTGCGCAGGTTACCATTGGACTAATCCTTCCACTCTCAATGGACTACGACGTCCCAAGTGGTTTTTCGTTGCGTCACAGCTTGAAGACACCGTCAAATACGCGCACGGGCCTCCAAACGCTGTAATAAGGCATTTTGACGCCTAATAAAGGCCTTACTCTCAATGGACTCGACGTCCGAAGCCGTTTTCCATTGCGCCATGACTTTATAACACCGTCAACTACGCTAAGAACCCTCTAAAGGCCGTAATACGGCCTTTTGACGTCTAATAAAGGCCTTACACGTAAATCAAGTGGCTCCACGCGCCTGCGTAGGTTACCATTGGTCTAATCCTTCCACTCTCAATGGACTACGACGTCCGAAGTGGCTTTCTATTGCGGCATGCCCTTTTAACACCGTCAACTACGTGTACAGGCCTCTAACAACTGTAATATGGCCTTTTGATGCTTAATAAAAGCCTTGCACTTAAATGACGTGGTTCAACGTGCCTGCACAGGTTACCATTGGTCTAATGCTTCCACTCTCAATGGACTACGACGTCCCAAGTAGTTTTCCGTTGCGTCACGGCTTTAAAACACTGTCAACTACGCGCACGGGCCTCTAAGCGCTGTAATATGGCCTTCTGATGCCTAATAAAAGCCTTACACGTAAGTCACGTAGTTCCACGAGCTTGCGCAGGTTAATATTGGTTTAATCTTTCCACTCTCAATGGACTTCGACGTCCCAAGTGATTTTCTGTTGCCCCATGGCTTTAAAACACCGTCAGCTACGCGCACGGGCCTCTAAAGGCCGTAATATGGCCTTTTGACGCCTAATAAAGGCCTTTCACGTAAATCAAGTGGTTCCACGTGCCTGCGCAGGTTACCATTGGTCTAATCTTTTCACTCTCAATAGACTACGACGTCCCAAGTAGTTTTTCGTTGCGTCACGGCTTTAAAACACTGTCAACTACGCGCACGGGCCTCTAAACGCTGTAATATGGCCTTCGGATGCCTAATAAAAGCCTTAAACGTATATCTCGTAGTTCCACGAGCTTGCGCAGTTTAATATTGGTTTAATCTTTCCACTCTCAATGGACTTCGACGTCCCAAGTCTCTTTCCATTGCGCCACGGCTTTATAACAACGTCAACTACGCTAACAATCCTACAAACGCTGTAATATGGCCTTTTGACGCCCAATAAAGGCCTTACACGTAAATCAAGTGGTTCCACGTGCCTGCGCAGGTTACCGTTTGTCTAATCCTTCCACTCTCAATGGACTACGACGTCATAAGTGGTTTTCCGTTGCGTCACGGCTTTAAAACACCGTTAACTACGCGCACGGTCCTCTAAACGCTGTAATATTGCATTTTGATGCTAAATAAAGGCCTTACACGTAAATCAAATGGCTCCACGCGCCTGCGTAGGTTACCATTGGTCTAATCCTTCCACTCTCAATGGACTACGACGTTCCAAGTGGTTTTCCGTTGCGTCACGGCTTTAAAACACTGTCAACTACGCGCACGGGCCTCTAAACGCTGTAATATGGCCTTCTGATGCCTAATAAAAGCCTTACACGTAAATGACGTAGTTCCACGTACTTGCGCAGGTTAATATTGGTCTAATCTTTCCACACTCAATAGACTTAGACGTCCCAAGTGATTTTCTGTTGCGCCATGGTTTTAAAACACCGTTAACTACGCGCACGGTCCTCTAAAGACGGCAATGTGGCATTTTGACGCCTAATTAAGGCCTTACACGTAAATCACGTGGTTCCACGTGCCTGCACAGCTTACCATTGGTCTAATCCTTCTGTTGTCAATGGCCTAAGACATTCCAAGTTGTTTTCCATTGCCCCTTGGCTTTATAACACCGTCAACCACGCTAAGAGACCTTTAAAGGCCGTAATATGGCCTTTTGACGCCTAATAAAGGCTTTTCACGTAAATCAAGTGGTTCCACGTGTCTGCGCAGGCTACCATTGGTCTAATCCTTCCACTCTCGATGAATTACGACGTCCCAAGTGGGTTTCCGTTGCGTCACGGCTTTAAAACACCGTTAACTACGCGCACGGTCCTCTAACTACTGTAATATGGCCTTTTGATGCCTAATAACAGCCCTACACGTAAATCACGTTGTTCCACGTGCTTGCGCAGGTTAATATTGTTCTAATCTTTCCACTCTCAATGGACTTCGACGTCTCAAGTGATTTTCTGTTGCGCCATGGCTTTAAAACACCGTCAGCTACGCGCACGGGCATCTAAAGGCCGTAATATGGCCTTTTGACGCCTAATAAAGGCCTTTCACGTAAATCAAGTGGTTCCACGTGCCTGCACAGGTTACCATTGGTCTAATCCTTCTGTTGTCAATGGCCTAAGACGTTCGAAGTTGTTTTTCATTGCGCTATGGCGTAATAACACCGTCAACTACGCTAACAAGCCTCGAACGACCGTAATATGGCCTTTTGACTTCTAATAAAGGCCTTACACGTAAATCACGTTGCTCCACGTGCCTGCGCAGGTTACCATTGCTCTAATCCTTCCACTCTTAATGGTCTACGAGATCGTAGTGGCTTTCCATTGCCCCTTGGCTTTATAACACCGTCAACCACGCTAAGAGACCTCTAAAGGCCGTAATATGGCATTTTGACGCCTAATAAAGGCCTTTCACGTAAATCAAGTGGTTCCTGCGCAGGTTACAATTGCTCTAATCCTTCCACTCTTAATGGTGTACGACGTCCGAAGTGACTTTCCATGGCCCCATGGCTTTATAACACAGTCAACCACGCTAAGAGACCTCTAAAGGCCGTAATATGGCATTTTGACGCCTAATAAAGGCCTTTCACGTAAATCAAGTGGTTCCTGCGTAGGTTACCATTGGTCTAATCCTTCCACTCTCAATGGACTACGACGTCTGAAGTGGCTTTCCATTGCGGCATACCCTTTTAACAACGTCAACTACGTGTACAGGCCTCTAACAACTGTAATATGGCCTTTTGATGCTTAATAAAAGCCTTGCACGTAAATGACGTGGTTCCACGTGCCTCCGCAGGTTACCATTGGTCTAATGCTTCCACTCTCAAAGGACTACAACGTCCCAAGTGGTTTTCCGTTGCGTCACAGCTTTAAGACGCAGTCAAATATGCGCACGGGACTCCAAACGCTGTAATATGGACTTTTGACGCCTAATAAAGGCCTTACACGTAAATCAAGTGGTTCCACGCGCCTGCGGAGGTTACAATTGTTCTACTCCTTCTACTGTCAATGGACTACGACGTCCCAAGTCGCTTTCCATTGCGCCACGGCTTTATAACAACGTCAACTACGCTAACAGTCCTACAAACGCTGTAATATGGCCTTTTGATGCTTAATAAAAGCCTTGCACGTAAATGACGTGGTTCAACGTGCCTGCGCAGGTTACCATTGGTCTAATGCTTCCACTCTCAATGGACTACGACGTCCCAAGTAGTTTTCCGTTGCGTCACGGCTTTAAAACACTGTCAACTACGCGCACGGGCCTCTAAGCGCTGTAATAAGGCCTTCTGATGCCTAATAAAAGCCTTACACGTAAATCACGTAGTTCCACGAGCTTGCGCAGGTTAATATTGGTTTAATCTTTTCATTCTCAATGTACTTCGACGTCCCAAGTGATTTTCTGTTGCCCCATGGCTTTAAAACACCGTCAGCTACGCGCACGGGCCTCTAAAGGCCGTAATATGGCCTTTTGACGCCTATAAAATGCCTTTCACGTAAATCAAGTGGTTCCACGTGCCTGCGCAGGTTACCATTGGTCTAATCTTTCTACTCTCAATGGACTACGACATCCCAAGTAGTTTTCCGTTGCGTCACGGCTTTAAAACACTGTCAACTACGCGCAAGGGCCTCTAAACGCTGTATTATGGTCTTCGGATGCCTAATTAAAGCCTTACACGTATATCACGTAGTTCTACGAGCTTGCGCAGGTTAATATTTGCCTAATCTTTCCACTCTCAATAGACTTCGACGTCCCAAGTGATTTTCTGTTGCGCCATGGCTTTAAAACACCGTCAGCTACGCGCACGGGCCTCTAAAGACGGTAATGTGGCAGTTAGACGCCTAGTTAAGGCCTTACACGTAAATCACGTGGTTCCACGTGCCTGCGCAAGTTACCATTGGTCTAATCCTTCTGTTGTGAATGGCCTAAAACGTTCCAAGTCGTTTTCCATTGCCCCATGGCTTTATAACACCCTCAACCACGCTAAGAGGCCTCTAAAGGCCGTAATATGGCATTTTGACGCCTAATAAAGGCCTTTCACGAAAATCAAGTGGTTCCACGTGTCTGCGCAGGTTACCATTGGTCTAATCCTTTCACTCTCGATGGACTACGACGTCCCAAGTGGTTTTCCGTTGCGTCACGGCTTTATAACACCGTTAACTACGCGCACGGTCCTCTAAACGCTGTAATATGGTATTTTGATGCCTAATAAAGGCCTTACACGTAAATCAAGTGGCTCCACGCGCCTGCGTAGGTTACCATTGGTCTAATCCTTCCACTCTCAACGGACTTTGACGTCCCAAAGTATTTTCTGTTGCGCCATGGCTTTAAAACACCGTCAAATACGCGCACGGGCCTCTAAAGGCCGTAATATGGCCTTTTGACGCCTAATAAACACGTAAATCAAGTGGTTACACGTAAATCAAGTGGTTCCACGTGCCTGCGCAGGTTACCATTGGTCTAATCCTTTGACTCGCAATGGACTACGGCGTCCCAAGTGGTTTTCCGTCGCGTCACGGCTTTAAAACACCGTCAACCACGCGCACGGGCCTCTAAGCGCTGTAATACGGCATTTTGATGCCTAGTAAAGGCCTTACACGTAAATCACGTGGCTCCACATGCCTTTTGATGCCTAATATGAACCTTACACGTAAATCAAGTGGTTCCACGTGCCTGCGCAGGTTACCATTGGTCTAATCCTTTGACTCTCAATGGACTACGGCGTCCCAAGTGGTTTTCCGTCGCGTCACAGCTTGAAGACACTGTCAGCTACGCGCACGGCCCTCTAAAGGCCGTAATATGGCCTTTTGACGCCTAATAAAGGCCTTTCACGTAAATCAAGTGGTTCCACGTGCCTGCGCAGGTTACCATTGGTCTAATCCTTCTGTTGTCAATGGCGTAATACGATCCAAGTTGTTTTCCATTGCGCCATGGCGTAATAACACCGTCAACTACGCTAACAAGCCTCGAACGACCGTAATATGGCCTTTTGACTTCTAACAAAGGCCTTACACGTAAATCACGTTGCTCCACGTGCCTGCGCAGGTTACAATTGCTCTAATCCTTCCACTCTTATTGGTCTACGACGTCCGAAGTGACTTTCCATTGCCCCATGGCTTTATAACACTGTCAACCACGCTAAGAGACCTCTAAAGGCCGTAATATGGCCTTTTGACGCCTAATAAAAGCCTTTCACGTAAATCAAGTGGTTCCTGCGCAGGTTACAATTGCTCTAATCCTTCCACTCTTAATGGTCTACGACGTCCGAAGTGACTTTCCATGGCCCCATGGCTTTATAACACAGTCAACCACGCTAAGAGACCTCTAAAGGCCGCTATATGGCCTTTTGACGCCTAATAAAGGCCTTTCACGTAAATCAAGTGGTTCCTGCGTAGGTTACCATTGGTCTAATCCTTCCACTCTCAATGGACTACGACGTCTGAAGTGGCTTTCCATTGCGGCATACCCTTTTAACAACGTCAACTACGTGTACAGGCCTCTAACAACTGTAATATGGCCTTTTGATGCTTAATAAAAGCCTTGCACGTAAATGACGTGGTTCCACGTGCCTCCGCAGGTTACCATTGGTCTAATGCTTCCACTCTCAAAGGACTACAACGTCCCAAGTGGTTTTCCGTTGCGTCACAGCTTTAAGACGCAGTCAAATATGCGCACGGGACTCCAAACGCTGTAATATGGACTTTTGACGCCTAATAAAGGCCTTACACGTAAATCAAGTGGTTCCACGCGCCTGCGGAGGTTACAATTGTTCTACTCCTTCTACTGTCAATGGACTACGACGTCCCAAGTCGCTTTCCATTGCGCCACGGTTTTATAACAACGTCAACTACGCTAACAGTCCTACAAACGCTGTAATTTGGCCTTTTGATGCTTAATAAAAGCCTTGCACGTAAATGACGTGGTTCAACGTGCCTGCGCAGGTTACCATTGGTCTAATGCTTCCACTCTCAATGGACTACGACGTCCCAAGTAGTTTTCCGTTGCGTCACGGCTTTAAAACACTGTCAACTACGCGCACGGGCCTCTAAGCGCTGTAATAAGGCCTTCTGATGCCTAATAAAAGCCTTACACGTAAATCACGTAGTTCCACGAGCTTGCGCAGGTTAATATTGGTTTAATCTTTCCACTCTCGATGGACTTCGACGTCCCAAGTGATTTTCTGTTGCCCCATGGCTTTAAAACACCGTCAGCTACGCGCACGGGCCTCTAAAGGCCGTAATATGGCCTTTTGACGCCTATAAAATGCCTTTCACGTAAATCAAGTGGTTCCACGTGCCTGCGCAGGTTACCATTGGTCTAATCTTTCTACTCTCAATGGACTACGACATCCCAAGTAGTTTTCCGTTGCGTCACGGCTTTAAAACACTGTCAACTACGCGCAAGGTCCTCTAAACGCTGTATTATGGTCTTCGGATGCCTAATAAAAGCCTTACACGTATATCACGTAGTTCCACGAGCTTGCGCAGGTTAATATTTGTCTAATCTTTCCACTCTCAATAGACTTCGACGTCCCAAGTGATTTTCTGTTGCGCCATGGCTTTAAAACACCGTCAGCTACGCGCACGGGCCTCTAAAGACGGTAATGTGGCAGTTAGACGCCTAGTTAAGGCCTTACACGTAAATCACGTGGTTCCACGTGCCTGCGCAAGTTACCATTGGTCTAATCCTTCTGTTGTGAATGGCCTAAAACGTTCCAAGTCGTTTTCCATTGCTCCATGGCTTTATAACACCCTCAACCACGCTAAGAGGCCTCTAAAGGCCGTAATATGGCATTTTGACGCCTAATAAAGGCCTTTCACGAAAATCAAGTGGTTCCACGTGTCTGCGCAGGTTACCATTGGTCTAATCCTTTCACTCTCGATGGACTACGACGTCCCAAGTGGTTTTCCGTTGCGTCACGGCTTTATAACACCGTTAACTACGCGCACGGTCCTCTAAACGCTGTAATATGGTATTTTGATGCCTAATAAAGGCCTTACACGTAAATCAAGTGGCTCCACGCGCCTGCGTAGGTTACCATTGGTCTAATCCTTCCACTCTCAACGGACTTTGACGTCCCAAGTGATTTTCTGTTGCCCCATGGCTTTAAAACACCGTCAGCTACGCGCACGGGCCTCTAAAGGCCGTAATATGGCCTTTTGACGCCTAATAAACACGTAAATCAAGTGGTTACACGTAAATCAAGTGGTTACACGTGCCTGCGCAGGTTACCATTGGTCTAATCCTTTGACTCTCAATGGACTACGGCGTCCCAAGTGGTTTTCCGTCGCGTCACGGCTTTAAAACACCGTCAACCACGCGCACGGGCCTCTTAGCGCTGTAATACGGCATTTTGATGCCTAGTAAAGGCCTTACACGTAAATCACGTGGCTCCTCATGCCTTTTGATGCCTAATATGAACCTTACACGTAGATCAAGTGGATCCACGTGCCTGCGTAGGTTACTATTGGTCTAATCCTTCCACTGTCAATGGACTTCGACGTCCCAAGTGATTTTTCATTGCGGCACACCCTTTTAACACCGTCAACTACGTGTACAGACCTCTAACTGCTCTAATATGGCATTTTGATGCCTAATAAAAGCCTTACACGTAAATCACGTGGTTCAACGTGACTACGCAGGTTACTATTGGTCTAATCTTTCCACTCTCAATGGACTTCGACGTCCCAAATGTTTTTATGTTGCGCCATGGCTTTTAAACACCGTGAACTAAGCGCACGGGCCTCTAAAGACCCTAATGTGGCTATTTGACGCCTAATAAAGGCCTTACACGTAAATCAGATGGTTCTACGTGCCTGCGCAGGTTATCACAGGTTTAATCCTTCTGTTCTCAATAGCCTACGACGATCCAAGTCGTTCTCCATTGTGCCTTGGCTTTATAACATCGTCAACTACGTTAACAGGCCTACAAACGCTGCAATATGGCCTTTTGAATCTTAATAAAAGCCTTGTACGTAAATGACGTGGTTCAACGTGCCTGCGCAGGTTACCATTGGTCTAATGCTTCCACTCTCAATGGACTACGACGTCCCAAGTAGTTTTCCGTTCATCACGGCTTTAAAACACTGTCAACTACGCGCACGGGCCTTTAAGCGCTGTAATATGGCCTTCTGATGCCTAATAAAAACCTTACACGTAAATCACGTAGTTCCACGAGCTTGCGCAGGTTAATATTGGTTTAATCTTTCCACTCTCAATGGATTTCGACGTCCCAAGTGATTTTCTGTTGCCCCATGGCTTTAAAACACCGTCAGCTACGCGCACGAGCCTCTAAAGGCCGTAATATGGCCTTTTGACGCCTATAAAAGGCCTTTCACGTAAATCAAGTGGTTCCACGTGCCTGCGCAGGTTACCATTGGTCTAATCTTTCCACTTTCAATGGACTACGACGTCCCAAGTAGTTTTCCGTTGCGTCACGGCCTTAAAACACTGTCAACTACGCGCAAGGGCCTCTAAACGCTGTATTATGGTCTTCGAATGCCTAATAAAAGCCTTACACGTATATCACGTAGTTCCTCGAGCTTGCGCAGGTTAATATTTGTCTAATCTTTCCACTCTCAATAGACTTCGACGTCCCAAGTGATTTTCTGTTGCGCCATGGCTTTAAAACACCGTCAGCTACGCGCACGGGCCTCTAAAGACGGTAATGTGGCAGTTTGACGCCTAGTTATGGCCTTACACGTAAATCACGTGGTTCCACGTGCCTGCGCAAGTTACCATTGGTCTAATCCTTCGGTTGTGAATGGCCTAAAACGTTCCAAGTCGTTTTCCATTGCCCCATGGCTTTATAACACCCTCAACCACGCTAAGAGACCTCTAAAGGCCGTAATATGGCATTTTGACGCCTAATAAAGGCCTTTCACGTAAATCAAGTGGTTCCACGTGTCTGCGCAGGTTACCATTGGTCTAATCCTTTCACTCTCGATAGACTACGACGTCCCAAGTGGTTTTCCGTTGCGTCACGGCTTTATAACACCGTTAACTACGCGCACGGTCCTCTAAACGCTGTAATATGGTATTTTGATGCCTAATAAAGGCCTTACACGTAAAGCAAGTGGCTCCACGCGCCTGCGTAGGTTACCATTGGTCTAATCCTTCCACTCTCAACGGACTTTGACGTCCCAAGTGATTTTCTGTTGCGCCATGGCTTTAAAACACCGTCAGCTACGCGCACGGGTCTCTAAAGGCCGTAATATGGCCTTTTGACGCCTAATAAACACGTAAATCAAGTGGTTACACGTAAATCAAGTGGTTCCACGTGCCTGCGCAGGTTACCATTGGTCTAATCTTTCCACTCTCAATGGACTACGACGTCCCAAGTAGTTTTCCGTTGCGTCACGGCTTTAAGACACTGTCAACTACGCGCAAGGGCCTCTAAACGCTGTAATATGGTCTTCGGATGCCTAATAAAAGCCTTACACGTATATCACGTAGTTCCACGAGCTTGCGCAGGTTAATATTTGTCTAATCTTTCCACTCTCAATAGACTTTGACGTCCCAAGTGATTTTCTGTTGCGCCATGGCTTTAAAACACCGTCAGCTACGCGCACGGGCCTCTAAAGACGGTAATGTGGCAGTTTGACGCCTAGTTAAGGCCTTACACGTAAATCACGTGGTTCCACGTGCCTGCGCAAGTTACCATTGGTCTAATCCTTCTGTTGTGAATGGCCTAAAACGTTCCAAGTCATTTTCCATTGCCCCATGGCTTTATAACACCCTCAACCACGCTAAGAGACCTCTAAAGGCCGTAATATGGCATTTTGACGCCTAATAAAGGCCTTTCACGTAAATCAAGTGGTTCCACGTGTCTGCGCAGGTTACCATTGGTCTAATCCTTTCACTCTCGATGGACTACGACGTCCCAAGTGGTTTTCCGTTGCGTCACGGCTTTAAAACACCGTTAACTACGCGCACGGTCCTCTAAACGCTGTGATATGGTATTTTGATGCCTAATAAAGGCCTTACACGTAAATCAAGTGGCTCCACGCGCCTGCGTAGGTTACCATTGGTCTGATCCTTCCACTCTCAACGGACTTCGACGTCCCAAGTGATTTTCTGTTGCGCCATGGCTTTAAAACACCGTCAGCTACGCGCACGGGCCTCTAAAGACCGTAATATGGCCTTTTGACGCCTAATAAACACGTAAATCAAGTGGTTACACGTAAATCAAGTGGTTCCACGTGCCTGCGCAGGTTACCATTGGTCTAATCCTTTGACTCTCAATGGTCTACGGCGTCCCAAGTGGTTTTCCGTCGCGTCACGGCTTTAAAACACCGTCAACCACGCGCACGGGCCTCTAAGCGCTGTAATACGGCATTTTGATGCCTAGTAAAGGCCTTACACGTAAATCACGTGGCTCCACATGCCTTTTGATGCCTAATATGGACCTTACACGTAAATCAAGTGGTTCCACGTGCCTGCGTAGGTTACTATTGGTCTAATCCTTCCACTGTCAATGGACTTCGACGTCCCAAGTGATTTTTCATTGCGGCACACCCTTTTAACACCGTCAACTACGTGTACAGACCTCTAACTGCTCTAATATGGCATTTTGATGCCTAATGAAGGCCTTACACGTAAATCACGTGGTTCAACGTGCCTGCGCAGGTTACCATTGGTCTAATGCTTCCACTCTCAATGGACTACGACGTCCCAAGTAGTTTTCCGTTGCGTCACGGCTTTAAAACACTGTCAACTACGCGCACGGGCCTCTAAGCGCTGTAATATGGCCTTCTGATGCCTAATAAAAGCCTTACACGTAAATCACGTAGTTCCACGAGCTTGCGCAGTTTAATATTGGTTTAATCTTTCCACTCTCAATGGACTTCGACGTCCCAAGTGATTTTCTGTTGCCCCATGGCTTTAAAACACCGTCAGCTACGCGCACGGGCCTCTAAAGGCCGTAATATGGCCTTTTGACACCTATAAAAGGCCTTTCACGTAAATCAAGTGGTTCCACGTGCCTGCGCAGGTTACCATTGGTCTAATCTTTCCACTCTCAATGGACTACGACGTCCCAAGTAGTTTTCCGTTGCGTCACGCCTTTAAAACACCGTCAGCTACGCGCACGGACCTCTAAAGACGGTAATGTGGCAGTTTGACGCCTAGTTAAGGCCTTACACGTAAATCACGTGGTTCCACGTGCCTGCGCAAGTTACCATTGGTCTAATCCTTCTGTTGTGAATGGCCTAAAACGTTCCAAGTCGTTTTCCATTGCCCCATGGCTTTATAACACCCTCAACCACGCTAAGAGACCTCTAAAGGCCGTAATATGGCATTTTGACGCCTATTAAAGGCCTTTCACGTAAATCAAGTGGTTCCACGTGTCTGCGCAGGTTACCATTGGTCTAATCCTTTCACTCTCGATGGACTACGACGTCCCAAGTGGTTTTCCGTTGCGTCACGGCTTTAAAACACCGTTAACTACGCGCACGGTCTTATAAACGCTGTAATATGGTATTTTGATGCCTAATAAAGGCCTTACACGTAAGTCAAGTGGCTCCACGCGCCTGCGTAGGTTACCATTGGTCTAACCCTTACAGCGCTTATTAGACGTCAAAAGGCCATATTACGGCATTTAGAGGGTTCTTAGCGTAGTTGACGGTGTTATAAAGTCATGGCGCAATAGAAAACGGCTTCGGACGTCGAGTCCATTGAGAGTGGAAGGATTAGAGCAATGGTAACCTGCGCAGGCACGTGGAACCACGTGATATACGTGTAAGGCTTTTATTAGGCAACAGAAGGCCATGTTACAGCGGTTAGAGGCCCGTGCGCGTAGTTGACGGTGTTATAAAGCCATGGCGCAATAGAAGACGACTTGGAACGCCTTAGGCCATTGACAACAGAAGGATTAGATCAATGGTAACCTGCGCAGGCACGTGGAACCACTTGATTTACGTGAAAGGCCTTTATTAGGCGTCAAAAGGTCATATTACGGCCTTTAGAGGCCCGTGCGCGTAGCCGACGGTGCTTTAAAGCCATGGCGCAACAGAAACTCACTTGGGACGTCGAAGTTCATTGAGAGTGGAAAGATTAAACCAATATTAACCTGCGCAAGCTCGTGGAACTACGTGATTTGCGTGTAAGGCTTTTATTAGCCATCAGAAGGCCGTATTACAGCGTTTAGAGGCCCGTGCGCGTAGTTGACGGTGTTTTAAAGCTGTGACGCAACGAAAAACCACTTGGAACGTCTTGGTCCATTGAGAGTGGAAGGATTAGACCAATGGTAATCTGCTCAGGCACGTGGAAGCACTTGATTTACGTGTAAGACCTTTATTAGGCGTCAAAAGTCCATAATACGGCCTTTTGAGGTCTTTTAGCGTAGTTGACGTGTTATAAAGCCATGGCGCAATGGAGAACGCCTTCGGACGTCGTAGTCCATTGCGAGTGGAAGAATGAAAGCAAAGGTAATATGCCCAGGCACGTGGAACCACGTGATATACGTGTAAGGCTTTTATTAGGCAACAAAAGGCCATGTTACAGCGGTTAGAGGCCTGTACACGTAGTTGACTGTGTTAAAAGGGCATGCCGCAATGGAAAACCACTTTGGACGTCGTTGTCCATTAAGAGTGGAAGGATTAGACCAATGGTAACCTGCGCAGGCGCGTGGATCCACTTGATTTACGTGTAAAGCCTTTATTAGGCATCAAGATGCCATATTACAGCGTTTAGAGGCCCGTGCGCGTAGTTGACGGTGTTTTAAAGCCGTGACGCAACGGAAAACGACTGGGGACGTCGTAGCCCATTAAAAGTGGAAGGATTAGACCAATGGTAACCTGCCCAGGCACGTGGAACCACGTGATTTACCTGTAAGGCCTTTATTAGGCGTCAAAAGGCCATATTACGGTCGTTCGAGGCTTGTTAGCGTAGTTGACGGTGTTATTACGTCATGGCGCAATGGAAAACAACTTGGAACATCTTAGGCCATTGACAACAGAAGGATTAGACCAATGGTAACCTGCCCAGGCACGTGGAGCAACGTGATTTACGTGTAAGGCCTTTGTTAGGCGTCAAAAGGTCATATTACGGCCTTTAGAGGACCGTGCGCGTAGCCGACGGTGTTTTAAAGCCGTGACGCAACGGAAAACCACTTGGGACGTCGTAGTCCATTGAGAGTGGAAGTATTAGACCAATGGTAACTTGCGCAGGCACGTGGAACCACTTGAGTTACGTGTAAGGCCTTTATTGGGCGTCAAAATGCCATATTACGGTCGTTCGAGGCTTGTTAGCGTAGTTGACGATGTTATTAAGGCATGGCGCAATGGAAGACGACTTAGAACGTCTTGGGCCATTGACAACAGAAGGATTAGACCAATGGTAACATGCGCAGGCACGTGGAACCACTTGATTTACGTGTAAGGGCTTTATTAAGCGTCAAAAGGCCATATTACAGCGTTTGTAGGACTGTTAGCGTAGTTGACGTTGTTATAAAGCCGTGGCGCAATGGAAAGCGACTTGGGACGTCGCAGTCCATTGAGAGTGGAAAGATTAGACCAATGGTAACCTCCGCAGGCGCGTGGAACCACTTGATTTACGTGTAAGGCCTTTATTAGGCGTCAAAAGTCCATATTACGGCGTTTAGAGGCCCGTGCGCGTAGTTAACGGTGTTTTAAATCCGTGACGCAACGGAAAACTACTTGGGACGTCGTAGTCCATTGAGAGTGGAAGGATTAGACCAATGGTAACCTGCCCAGGCACGTGGAGCAACGTGATTTACGTGTAAGGCCTTTGTTAGAAGTCCAAAGGCCATATTACGGTCGTTCGAGGCTTGTTAGCGTAGTTGACGGTGTTATTACGTCATGGCGCAATGGAAAACAACTTGGAACGTCTTAGGCCATTGACAACAGAAGGATTAGACCAATGGTAACCTGCGCAGGCACGTGGAACCACTTGATTTACGTGTAAAGCCTTTATTAGGCATCAAAATGCCATATTACGGCGTTTAGAGGCCCGTGCGCGTAGTTAACGGTGTTTTAAAGCCGTGACGCAACGGAAAACTACTTGGGACGTCGTAGCCCATTAAAAGTGGAAGGATTAGACCAATGGTAATCCGCCCATGCACGTGGAACACAGTGATTTACGTGTAAGGCCTTTATTAAGCGTCAAAAAGCCATATTACAGCGTTTGTAGGACTGTTAGCGTAGTTGACGTTGTTATAAAGCCGTGGCGCAATGGAAAGCGACTTGGGACGTCGTAGTCCATTGAGAGTGGAAGTATTAGACTAATGGTAACTTGCGCAGGCACGTGGAACCACTTGATTTACGTGTAAGACCTTTATTGGGCGTCAAAATGCCATATTACGGTCGTTCGAGGCTTGTTAGCGTGATTGACGGTGTTATTAAGCCATGGCGCAATGGAAGACGACTTAGAACGTCTTAGGCCATTGACAACAGAAGGATTAGACCAATGGTAACATGCGCAGGCACGTGCAACCACTTGATTTACGTGTAAGGCTTTTATTAGGCATCAAAATGCCATATTACAGCGTTTGGAGTCCGGTGCGCGTATTTGACGGTGTCTTAAAGCTGTGACGCAACGGAAAACCATTCGCGACGTCGTAGTCCATTGAGAGTGGAAAGATTAGACCAATGGTAACCTCCGCAGGCGCGTGGAACCACTTGATTTACGTGTAAGGCCTTTATTAGGCGTCAAAAGTCCATATTACGGCGTTTAGAGGCCCGTGCGCGTAGTTAACGGTGTTTTAAATCCGTGACGCAACGGAAAACTACTTGGGACGTCGTAGTCCATTGAGAGTGGAAGGATTAGACCAATGGTAACCTGCGCAGGCACGTGGAGCAACGTGATTTACGTGTAAGGCCTTTGTTAGAAGTCCAAAGGCCATATTACGGTCGTTCGAGGCTTGTTAGCGTAGTTGACGGTGTTATTACGTCATGGCGCAATGGAAAACAACTTGGAACGTCTTAGGCCATTGACAACAGAAGGATTAGACCAATGGTAACCTGCGCAGGCACGTGGAACCACTTGATTTACGTGTAAGGCCTTTATTAGGCATCAAAATGCCATATTACAGCGTTTGGAGTCCGGTGCGCCTATTTGACGGTGTCTTAAAGCTGTGACGCAACGGAAAACCATTCGGGACGTCGTAGTCCATTGAGAGTGGAAAGATTAGACCAATGGTAACCTCCGCAGGCGCGTGGAACCACTTGATTTACGTGTAAGGCCTTTATTAGGCGTCAAAAGTCTTAGGCCATTGACAACAGAAGGATTAGACCAATGGTAACCTGCGCAGGCACGTGGAACCACTTGATTTACGTGTAAGGCCTTTGTTAGAAGTCCAAAGGCCATATTACGGTCGTTCTAGGCTTGTTAGCGTAGTTGACGGTGTTATTACGTCATGGCGCAATATAAAAACAACTTGGAACGTCTTAGGCCATTGACAACAGAAGGATTAGACCAATGGTAACCTGCGCAGGCACGTGGAACCACTTAATTTACGTGTAAGGCCTTTATTAGGCATCAAAATGCCATATTACAGTGTTTGGAGTCCCGTGCGCGCATTTGACGGTGTCTTAAAGTTGTGACGCAACGGAAAACCACTTGGGACGTCGTAGTCCATTGAGAGTGAGAAGATTAGACCAATGGTAACCTGCGCAGGCACGTGGAACCACTTGATTTACGTGAAAGGCCTTTATTAGGCGTCAAAATGCCATATTACTGCCTTTAGAGGCCCGTGCGCGTAGCCGACAGTGTTTTAAAGCCGTGACGCAACGGAAAACCACTTGGGACGTCGTAGTCCATTGAGAGTGGAAGGATTAGACCAATGGTAATCCGCCCATGCACGTGGAACACAGTGATTTACGTGTAAGGCCTTTATTAAGCGTCAAAAAGCCATATTACAGCGTTTGTAGGACTGTTAGCGTAGTTGACGTTGTTATAAAGCCGTGGCGCAATGGAAAGCGACTTGGGACGTCGTAGTCCATTGAGAGTGGAAGTATTAGACTAATGGTAACTTGCGCAGGCACGTGGAACCACTTGATTTACGTGTAAGGCCTTTATTGGGCGTCAAAATGCCATATTACGGTCGTTCGAGGCTTGTTAGCGTGATTGACGGTGTTATTAAGCCATGGCGCAATGGAAGACGACTTAGAACGTCTTAGGCCATTGACAACAGAAGGATTAGACCAATGGTAACATGCGCAGGCACGTGCAACCACTTGATTTACGTGTAAGGCTTTTATTAGGCATCAAAATGCCATATTACAGCGTTTGGAGTCCGGTGCGCGTATTTGACGGTGTCTTAAAGCTGTGACGCAACGGAAAACCATTCGCGACGTCGTAGTCCATTGAGAGTGGAAAGATTAGACCAATGGTAACCTCCGCAGGCGCGTGGAACCACTTGATTTACGTGTAAGGCCTTTATTAGGCGTCAAAAGTCCATATTACGGCGTTTAGAGGCCCGTGCGCGTAGTTAACGGTGTTTTAAATCCGTGACGCAACGGAAAACTACTTGGGACGTCGTAGTCCATTGAGAGTGGAAGGATTAGACCAATGGTAACCTGCGCAGGCACGTGGAGCAACGTGATTTACGTGTAAGGCCTTTGTTAGAAGTCCAAAGGCCATATTACGGTCGTTCGAGGCTTGTTAGCGTAGTTGACGGTGTTATTACGTCATGGCGCAATGGAAAACAACTTGGAACGTCTTAGGCCATTGACAACAGAAGGATTAGACCAATGGTAACCTGCGCAGGCACGTGGAACCACTTGATTTACGTGTAAGGCCTTTATTATGCATCAAAATGCCATATTACAGCGTTTGGAGTCCGGTGCGCCTATTTGACGGTGTCTTAAAGCTGTGACGCAACGGAAAACCATTCGGGACTTCGTAGTCCATTGAGAGTGGAAAGATTAGACCAATGGTAACCTCCGCAGGCGCGTGGAACCACTTGATTTACGTGTAAGGCCTTTATTAGGCGTCAAAAGTCTTAGGCCATTGACAACAGAAGGATTAGACCAATGGTAACCTGCGCAGGCACGTGGAACCACTTGATTTACGTGTAAGGCCTTTGTTAGAAGTCCAAAGGCCATATTACGGTCGTTCTAGGCTTGTTAGCGTAGTTGACGGTGTTATTACGTCATGGCGCAATATAAAAACAACTTGGAACGTCTTAGGCCATTGACAACAGAAGGATTAGACCAATGGTAACCTGCGCAGGCACGTGGAACCACTTAATTTACGTGTAAGGCCTTTATTAGGCATCAAAATGCCATATTACAGTGTTTGGAGTCCCGTGCGCGCATTTGACGGTGTCTTAAAGTTGTGACGCAACGGAAAACCACTTGGGACGTCGTAGTCCATTGAGAGTGAGAAGATTAGACCAATGGTAACCTGCGCAGGCACGTGGAACCACTTGATTTACGTGAAAGGCCTTTATTAGGCGTCAAAATGCCATATTACTGCCTTTAGAGGCCCGTGCGCGTAGCCGACAGTGTTTTAAAGCCGTGACGCAACGGAAAACCACTTGGGACGTCGTAGTCCATTGAGAGTGGAAGTATTACACCAATGGTAACTTGCGCAGGCACGTGGAACCACTTGATATACGTGAAAGGCCTTTATTAGGCTTTAAAATGCCATATTACGGTCGTTCGAGGCTTGTTAGCGTAGTTGACGGTGTTATTAAGCCATGGCGCAATGGTAAACGACTTGGAACGTCTTAGGCCATTGACAACAGAAGGATTAGACCAATGGTAACATGCGCAGGCACGTGGAACCACTTGATTTACGTGTAAGGCCTTTATTAGGCATCAAATTGCCATATTCCAGTGTTTGGAGTCCCGTGCGCGTATTTGACGGTGTCTTAAAGCTGTGACGCAACGGAAAACCACTTGGGACGTCGTAGTCCATTGAGAGTGGGAAGATTAGACCAATGGTAACGTGCGCAGGCACGTGGAACCACTTGATTTACGTGAAAGGCCTTTATTAGGCGTCAAAAGGTCATATTACGGCCTTTAGAGGCCCGTGCGCGTAGCCGACGGTGTTTTAAAGCCGCGACGCAACGGAAAACCACTTGGGACGTCGTAGTCCATTGAGAGTGGAAGTATTAGACCAATGGTAACTTGCACAGGCACGTGGAACCACTTGATTTACGTGTAAGGCCTTTTTAGGCATCAAAATGCCATATTACGGCGTTTAGAGGCCCGTGCGCGTAGTTAACGGTGTTTTAAAGCCGTGACGCAACGGAAAACTACTTGGGACGTCGAAGCCCATTAAAAGTGGAAGGATTAGACCAATGGTAATCCGCGCATGCACGTGGAACAACGTGATTTACGTGTAAGGCCTTTATTGGGCGTCAAAAGGCCATATTACAGCGTTTGTAGGACAGTTAGCGTAGTTGACATTGTTTTAAAGCCGTGGCGCAATGGAAAGCGACTTGGGACGTCGTAGTCCAATGTCAGTAGAAGGAGTAGAACAATTGTAACCTCCGCAGGCGCTTGGAACCACTTGATTTACGTGTAAGGCCTTTATTAGGCGTCAAAAGGCCATATTACGGCGTTTAGAGGCCCGTGCGCGTATTTAACGGTGTTTTAAATCCGTGACGCAACGGAAAACTACTTGGGACGTCGTAGTCCATTGAGAGTGGAAGGATTAGACCAATGGTAACCTGCGCAAGCACGTGGAGCAACGTGGTTTACGTGTAAGGCCTTTATTAGGCGTCAAAATGCCATATTACGGTCGTTCAAGGCTTGTTAGCGTAGTTGACGGTGTTATTAAGCCATGGCGCAATGGAAGACGACTTGGAACGTCTTAGGCCATTGACAACAGAAGGATTAGACCAATAGTAACCTGCGCAGGCACGTGGAATCACTTGATTTACGTGTAAGGCCTTTTTTAGGCATCAAAATGCCATATTACGGCGTTTAGAGGCCCGTGCGCGTAGTTAACGGTGTTTTAAAGCGGTGACGCAACGGAAAACTACTTGGGACGTCGTAGCCCATTAAAAGTGGAAGGATTAGACCAATGGTAATCCGCGCATGCACGTGGAACAACGTGATTTACGTGTAAGGCCTTTATTGGGCGTCAAAAGGCCATATTACAGCGTTTGTAGGACTGTTAGCGTAGTTGACGTTGTTATAAAGCCGTGGCGCAATGGAAAGTGACTTGGGACGTCGTAGTCCAATGACAGTAGAAGGAGTAGAACAATTGTAACCTCCGCAGGCGCTTGGAACCACTTGATTTACGTGTAAGGCCTTTATTAGGCGTCAAAAGGCCATATTACGGCGTTTAGAGGCCCGTGCGCGTAGTTAACGGTGTTTGAAATCCGTGACGCAACGGAATACTACTTGGGACGTCGTAGTCCATTGAGAGTGGAAGGATTAGACCAATGGTAACCTGCGCAGGCACGTGGAGCAACGTGATTTACGTGTAAGGCCTTTGTTAGGCGTCAAAAGGTCACATTACGGCCTTTAGAGGCCCGTGCGCGTAGTTAACGGTGTTTTAAACCGTGACGCAACGAAAAACTACTTGGGACGTCGTAGTCCATTGAGAGTGGAAGGATTAGACCAATGGTAACCTGCACAAGCACGTGGAGCAACGTGATTTACGTGTAAGGCCTTTGTTAGAAGTCCAAAGGCCATATTACAGTCGTTCGAGGCTTGTTAGCGTAGTTGACGGTGTTATTACGTCATGGCGAAATGGAAAACAACTTGGAAGGTCTTAGGCCATTGACAACAGAAGGATTAGACCAATGGTAACCTGCGCAGGCACGTGGAACCACTTAATTTACGTGTAAGGCCTTTATTAGGCATCAAAATGCCATATTACAGTGTTTGGAGTCCCGTGCGCGTATTTGACGGTGTCTTAAAGCTGTGACGCAACGGAAAACCACTTGGGACGTCGTAGTCCATTGAGAGTGGGAAGATTAGACCAATGGTAACCTGCGCAGGCACGTGGAACCACTTGATTTACGTGAAAGGCCTTTATTAGGCGTCAAAATGCCATATTACGGTCGTTCGAGGCTTGTTAGCGTAGTTGACGGTGTTATTAAGCCATGGCGCAATGGAAGACGACTTGGAACGTCTTAGGCCATTGACAACAGAAGGATTAGACCAATGGTAACCTGGGCAGGCACGTGGAACCACTTAATTTACGTGTAAGGCCTTTATTAGGCATCAAAATGCCATATTACAGCGTTTGGAGTCCCGTGCGCGTATTTGACGGTGTCTTAAAGCTGTGACGCAACGGAAAACCATTCGGGACGTCGTAGTCCATTAAGAGTGGAAAGACTAGACCAATGGTAACCTGCGCAGGCACGTGGAATCACTTGATTTACGTGTAAGGCCTTTTTTAGGCATCAAAATGCCATATTACGGCGTTTAGAGGCCCGTGCGCGTATTTAACGGTGTTTGAAATCCGTGACGTAACGGAAAACTACTTGGGACGTCGTAGTCCATTGAGAGTGGAAGGATTAGACCAATGGTAACCTGCGCAGGCACGTGGAGCAACGTGGTTTACGTGTAAGGCCTTTATTAGGCGTCAAAATGCCATATTACGGTCGTTCGAGGCTTGTTAGCGTAGTTGACGGTGTTATTAAGCCATGGCGCAATGGAAGACGACTTGGAACGTCTTAGGCCATTGACAACAGAAGGATTAGACCAATGGTAACCTGCGCAGGCACGTGGAATCACTTGATTTACGTGTAAGGCCTTTTTTAGGCATCAAAATGCCATATTAAGGCGTTTAGAGGCCCGTGCGCGTAGTTAACGGTGTTTTAAAGCCGTGACGCAACGGAAAACTACTTGGGACGTCGTAGCCCATTAAAAGTGGAAGGATTAGACCAATGGTAATCCGCGCATGCACGTGGAACAACATGATTTACGTGTAAGGCCTTTATTGGGCGTCAAAAGGCCATATTACAGCGTTTGTAGGACTGTTAGCGTAGTTGACGTTGTTATAAAGCCGTGGCGCAATGGAAAGCGACTTGGGACGTCGTAGTCCAATGACAGTAGAAGGAGTAGAACAATTGTAACCTCCGCAGGCGCTTGGAACCACTTGATTTACGTGTAAGGCCTTTATTAGGCGTCAAAAGGCCATATTACGGCGTTTAGAGGCCCGTGCGCGTAGTTAACGGTGTTTGAAATCCGTGACGCAACGGAAAACTACTTGGGACGTCGTAGTCCATTGAGAGTGGAAGGATTAGACCAATGGTAACCTGCGCAGGCACGTGGAGCAACGTGGTTTACGTGTAAGGCCTTTATTAGGCGTCAAAATGCCATATTACGGTCGTTCGAGGCTTGTTAGCGTAGTTGACGGTGTTATTAAGCCATGGCGCAATGGAAGACGACTTGGAACGTCTTAGGCCATTGACAACAGAAGGATTAGACCAATGGTAACCTGCGCAGGCACGTGGAATCACTTGATTTACGTGTAAGGCCTTTTTTAGGCATCAAAATGCCATATTACGGCGTTTAGAGGCCCGTGCGCGTAGTTAACGGTGTTTTAAAGCCGTGACGCAACGGAAAACTACTTGGGACGTCGTAGCCCATTAAAAGTGGAAGGATTAGACCAATGGTAATCCGCGCATGCACGTGGAACAACGTGATTTACGTGTAAGGCCTTTATTGGGCGTCAAAAGGCCATATTACAGCGTTTGTAGGAGTGTTAGCGTAGTTGACGTTGTTATAAAGCCGTGGCGCAATGGAAAGCGACTTGGGACGTCGTAGTCCAATGACAGTAGAAGGAGTAGAACAATTGTAACCTCCGCAGGCGCTTGGAACCACTTGATTTACGTGTAAGGCCTATATTAGGCGTCAAAAGGCCATATTACGGCGTTTAGAGGCCCGTGCGCGTAGTTAACGGTGTTTGAAATCCGTGACGCAACGGAAAACTACTTGGGACGTCGTAGCCCATTAAAAGTGGAAGGATTAGACCAATGGTAATCCGCGCATGCACGTGGAACAACGTGATTTACGTGTAAGGCCTTTATTGGGCGTCAAAAGGCCATATTACAGCGTTTGTAGGACTGTTAGCGTAGTTGACGTTGTTATAAAGCCGTGGCGCAATGAAAAGCGAATTGGGACGTCGTAGTCCAATGACAGTAGAAGGAGTAGAACAATTGTAACCTCCGCAGGCGCTTGGAACCACTTGATTTACGTGTAAGGCCTTTATTAGGCGTCAAAAGGCCATATTACGGCGTTTAAAGGCCCGTGCGCGTAGTTAACGGTGTTTGAAATCCGTGACGCAACGGAAAACTACTTGGGACGTCGTAGTCCATTGAGAATGGAAGGATTAGACCAATGGTAACCTGCGCAGGCACGTGGAGCAACGTGATTTACGTGTAAGGCCTTTGTTAGAAGTCCAAAGGCCATATTACGGTCGTTCGAGGCTTGTTGGCGTAGTTGACGGTGTTATTACGTCATGGCGCAATGGAAAACAACTTGGAAGGTCTTAAGCCATTGACAACAGAAGGATTAGACCAATGGTAACCTGCGCAGGCACGTGGAACCACTTGATTTACGTGAAAGGCCTTTATTAAGCGTCAAAATGCCATATTACGGTCGTTCGAGGCTTGTTAGCGTAGTTGACGGTGTTATTAAGCCATGGCGCAATGGAAGACGACTTGGAACGTCTTAGGCCATTGACAACAGAAGGATTAGACCAATGGTAACCTGCGCAGGCACGTGGAACCACTTGATTTACGTGTAAGGCCTTTTTAGGCATCAAAATGCCATATTACGGCGTTTAGAGGCCCGTGCGCGTATTTAACGGTGTTTGAAATCCGTGACGCAACGGAAAACTACTTGGGACGTCGTAGCCAATTGAGAGTGGAAGGATTAGACCAATGGTAACCTGCACAAGCACGTGGAGCAACGTGATTTACGTGTAAGGCCTTTGTTAGAAGTCCAAAGGCCATATTACGGTCGTTCGAGGCTTGTTAGCGTAGTTGACGGTGTTATTACGTCATGGCGCAATGGAAAACAACTTGGAAGGTCTTAGGCCATTGACAACAGAAGGATTAGACCAATGGTAACCAGCGCAGGCACGTGGAACAACGTGATTTACGTGTAAGGCCTTTATTGGGCGTCAAAAGGCCATATTACAGCGTTTGTAGGACTGTTAGCGTAGTTGACGTTGTTATAAAGCCGTGGCGCAATGGAAAGCGACTTGGGACGTCGTAGTCCAATGTCAGTAGAAGGAGTAGAACAATTGTAACCTCTGCAGGCGCTTGGAACCACTTGATTTACGTGTAAGGCCTTTATTAGGCGTCAAAAGGCCATATTACGGCGTTTAGAGGCCCGTGCGCGTATTTAACGGTGTTTGAAATCCGTGACGCAACGGAAAACTACTTGGGACGTCGTAGTCCATTGAGAGTGGAAGGATTAGACCAATGGTACCCTGCGCAGGCACGTGGAGCAACGTGGTTTACGTGTAAGGCCTTTATTAGGCGTCAAAATGCCATATTACGGTCGTTCGAGGCTTGTTAGCGTAGTTGACGGTGTTATTAAGCCATGGCGCAATGGAAGACGACTTGGAACGTCTTAGGCCATTGACAACAGAAGGATTAGACCAATGGTAACCTGCGCAGGCACGTGGAATCACTTGATTTACGTGTAAGGCCTTTTTTAGGCATCAAAATGCCATATTAAGGCGTTTAGAGGCCCGTGCGCGTAGTTAACGGTGTTTTAAAGCCGTGACGCAACGGAAAACTACTTGGGACGTCGTAGCCCATTAAAAGTGGAAGGATTAGACCAATGGTAATCCGCGCATGCACGTGGAACAACATGATTTACGTGTAAGGCCTTTATTGGGCGTCAAAAGGCCATATTACAGCGTTTGTAGGACGGTTAGCGTAGTTGACGTTGTTATAAAGCCGTGGCGCAATGGAAAGCGACTTGGGACGTCGTAGTCCAATGACAGTAGAAGGAGTAGAACAATTGTAACCTCCGCAGGCGCTTGGAACCACTTGATTTACGTGTAAGGCCTTTATTAGGCGTCAAAAGGCCATATTACGGCGTTTAGAGGCCCGTGCGCGTAGTTAACGGTGTTTGACATCCGTGACGCAACGGAAAACTACTTGGGACGTCGTAGTCCATTGAGAGTGGAAGGATTAGACCAATGGTAACCTGCGCAAGCACGTGGAGCAACGTGGTTTACGTGTAAGGCCTTTATTAGGCGTCAAAATGCCATATTACGGTCGTTCAAGGCTTGTTAGCGTAGTTGACGGTGTTATTAAGCCATGGCGCAATGGAAGACGACTTGGAACGTCTTAGGCCATTGACAACAGAAGGATTAGACCAATGGTAACCTGCGCAGGCACGTGGAATCACTTGATTTACGTGTAAGGCCTTTTTTAGGCATCAAAATGCCATATTACGGCGTTTAGAGGCCCGTGCGCGTAGTTAACGGTGTTTTAAAGCCGTGACGCAACGGAAAACTACTTGGGACGTCGTAGCCGATTAAAAGTGGAAGGATTAGACCAATGGTAATCCGCGCATGCACGTGGAACAACGTGATTTACGTGTAAGGCCTTTATTGGGCGTCAAAAGGCCATATTACAGCGTTTGTAGGACTGTTAGCGTAGTTGACGTTGTTATAAAGCCGTGGCGCAATGGAAAGTGACTTGGGACGTCGTAGTCCAATGACAGTAGAAGGAGTAGACCAATGGTAACCTGCGCAGGCACGTGGAACCACTTGATTTACGTGAAAGGCCTTTATTAAGCGTCAAAATGCCATATTACGGTCGTTCGAGGCTTGTTAGCGTAGTTGACGGTGTTATTAAGCCATGGCGCAATGGAAGACGACTTGGAACGTCTTAGGCCATTGACAACAGAAGGATTAGACCAATGGTAACCTGCGCAGGCACGTGGAACCACTTGATTTACGTGTAAGGCCTTTTTAGGCATCAAAATGCCATATTACGGCGTTTAGAGGCCCGTGCGCGTATTTAACGGTGTTTGAAATCCGTGACGCAACGGAAAACTACTTGGGACGTCGTAGCCAATTGAGAGTGGAAGGATTAGACCAATGGTAACCTGCACAAGCACGTGGAGCAACGTGATTTACGTGTAAGGCCTTTGTTAGAAGTCCAAAGGCCATATTACGGTCGTTCGAGGCTTGTTAGCGTAGTTGACGGTGTTATTACGTCATGGCGCAATGGAAAACAACTTGGAAGGTCTTAGGCCATTGACAACAGAAGGATTAGACCAATGGTAACCTGCGCAGGCACGTGGAACAACGTGATTTACGTGTAAGGCCTTTATTGGGCGTCAAAAGGCCATATTACAGCGTTTGTAGGACTGTTAGCGTAGTTGACGTTGTTATAAAGCCGTGGCGCAATGGAAAGCGACTTGGGACGTCGTAGTCCAATGTCAGTAGAAGGAGTAGAACAATTGTAACCTCTGCAGGCGCTTGGAACCACTTGATTTACGTGTAAGGCCTTTATTAGGCGTCAAAAGGCCATATTACGGCGTTTAGAGGCCCGTGCGCGTATTTAACGGTGTTTGAAATCCGTGACGCAACGGAAAACTACTTGGGACGTCGTAGTCCATTGAGAGTGGAAGGATTAGACCAATGGTAACCTGCGCAGGCACGTGGAGCAACGTGGTTTACGTGTAAGGCCTTTATTAGGCGTCAAAATGCCATATTACGGTCGTTCGAAGCTTGTTAGCGTAGTTGACGGTGTTATTAAGCCATGGCGCAATGGAAGACGACTTGGAACGTCTTAGGCCATTGACAACAGAAGGATTAGACCAATGGTAACCTGCGCAGGCACGTGGAATCACTTGATTTACGTGTAAGGCCTTTTTTAGGCATCAAAATGCCATATTAAGGCGTTTAGAGGCCCGTGCGCGTAGTTAACGGTGTTTTAAAGCCGTGACGCAACGGAAAACTACTTGGGACGTCGTAGCCCATTAAAAGTGGAAGGATTAGACCAATGGTAATCCGCGCATGCACGTGGAACAACATGATTTACGTGTAAGGCCTTTATTGGGCGTCAAAAGGCCATATTACAGCGTTTGTAGGACGGTTAGCGTAGTTGACGTTGTTATAAAGCCGTGGCGCAATGGAAAGCGACTTGGGACGTCGTAGTCCAATGACAGTAGAAGGAGTAGAACAATTGTAACCTCCGCAGGCGCTTGGAACCACTTGATTTACGTGTAAGGCCTTTATTAGGCGTCAAAAGGCCATATTACGGCGTTTAGAGGCCCGTGCGCGTAGTTAACGGTGTTTGACATCCGTGACGCAACGGAAAACTACTTGGGACGTCGTAGTCCATTGAGAGTGGAAGGATTAGACCAATGGTAACCTGCGCAAGCACGTGGAGCAACGTGGTTTACGTGTAAGGCCTTTATTAGGCGTCAAAATGCCATATTACGGTCGTTCAAGGCTTGTTAGCGTAGTTGACGGTGTTATTAAGCCATGGCGCAATGGAAGACGACTTGGAACGTCTTACGCCATTGACAACAGAAGGATTAGACCAATGGTAACCTGCGCAGGCACGTGGAATCACTTGATTTACGTGTAAGGCCTTTTTTAGGCATCAAAATGCCATATTACGGCGTTTAGAGGCCCGTGCGCGTAGTTAACGGTGTTTTAAAGCCGTGACGCAACGGAAAACTACTTGGGACGTCGTAGCCCATTAAAAGTGGAAGGATTAGACCAATGTTAATCCGCGCATGCACGTGGAACAACGTGATTTACGTGTAAGGCCTTTATTGGGCGTCAAAAGGCCATATTACAGCGTTTGTAGGACTGTTAGCGTAGTTGACGTTGTTATAAAGCCGTGGCGCAATGGAAAGTGACTTGGGATGTCGTAGTCCAATGACAGTAGAAGGAGTAGAACAATTGTAACCTCCGCAGGCGCTTGGAACCACTTGATTTACGTGTAAGGCCTTTATTAGGCGTCAAAAGGCCATATTACGGCGTTTAGAGGCCCGTGCGCGTAGTTAACGGTGTTTGAAATCCGTGACGCAACGGAATACTACTTGGGACGTCGTAGTCCATTACAGCGTTTGTAGGACTGTTAGCGTAGTTGACGTTGTTATAAAGCCGTGGCGCAATGGAAAGTGACTTGGGACGTCGTAGTCCAATGACAGTAGAAGGAGTAGACCAATGGTAACCTGCGCAGGCACGTGGAACCACTTGATTTACGTGAAAGGCCTTTATTAAGCGTCAAAATGCCATATTACGGTCGTTCGAGGCTTGTTAGCGTAGTTGACGGTGTTATTAAGCCATGGCGCAATGGAAGACGACTTGGAACGTCTTAGGCCATTGACAACAGAAGGATTAGACCAATGGTAACCTGCGCAGGCACGTGGAACCACTTGATTTACGTGTAAGGCCTTTTTAGGCATCAAAATGCCATATTACGGCGTTTAGAGGCCCGTGCGCGTATTTAACGGTGTTTGAAATCCGTGACGCAACGGAAAACTACTTGGGACGTCGTAGCCAATTGAGAGTGGAAGGATTAGACCAATGGTAACCTGCACAAGCACGTGGAGCAACGTGATTTACGTGTAAGGCCTTTGTTAGAAGTCCAAAGGCCATATTACGGTCGTTCGAGGCTTGTTAGCGTAGTTGACGGTGTTATTACGTCATGGCGCAATGGAAAACAACTTGGAAGGTCTTAGGCCATTGACAACAGAAGGATTAGACCAATGGTAACCTGCGCAGGCACGTGGAACAACGTGATTTACGTGTAAGGCCTTTATTGGGCGTCAAAAGGCCATATTACAGCGTTTGTAGGACTGTTAGCGTAGTTGACGTTGTTATAAAGCCGTGGCGCAATGGAAAGCGACTTGGGACGTCGTAGTCCAATGTCAGTAGAAGGAGTAGAACAATTGTAACCTCTGCAGGCGCTTGGAACCACTTGATTTACGTGTAAGGCCTTTATTAGGCGTCAAAAGGCCATATTACGGCGTTTAGAGGCCCGTGCGCGTATTTAACGGTGTTTGAAATCCGTGACGCAACGGAAAACTACTTGGGACGTCGTAGTCCATTGAGAGTGGAAGGATTAGACCAATGGTAACCTGCGCAGGCACGTGGAGCAACGTGGTTTACGTGTAAGGCCTTTATTAGGCGTCAAAATGCCATATTACGGTCGTTCGAAGCTTGTTAGCGTAGTTGACGGTGTTATTAAGCCATGGCGCAATGGAAGACGACTTGGAACGTCTTAGGCCATTGACAACAGAAGGATTAGACCAATGGTAACCTGCGCAGGCACGTGGAATCACTTGATTTACGTGTAAGGCCTTTTTTAGGCATCAAAATGCCATATTAAGGCGTTTAGAGGCCCGTGCGCGTAGTTAACGGTGTTTTAAAGCCGTGACGCAACGGAAAACTACTTGGGACGTCGTAGCCCATTAAAAGTGGAAGGATTAGACCAATGGTAATCCGCGCATGCACGTGGAACAACATGATTTACGTGTAAGGCCTTTATTGGGCGTCAAAAGGCCATATTACAGCGTTTGTAGGACGGTTAGCGTAGTTGACGTTGTTATAAAGCCGTGGCGCAATGGAAAGCGACTTGGGACGTCGTAGTCCAATGACAGTAGAAGGAGTAGAACAATTGTAACCTCCGCAGGCGCTTGGAACCACTTGATTTACGTGTAAGGCCTTTATTAGGCGTCAAAAGGCCATATTACGGCGTTTAGAGGCCCGTGCGCGTAGTTAACGGTGTTTGACATCCGTGACGCAACGGAAAACTACTTGGGACGTCGTAGTCCATTGAGAGTGGAAGGATTAGACCAATGGTAACCTGCGCAAGCACGTGGAGCAACGTGGTTTACGTGTAAGGCCTTTATTAGGCGTCAAAATGCCATATTACGGTCGTTCAAGGCTTGTTAGCGTAGTTGACGGTGTTATTAAGCCATGGCGCAATGGAAGACGACTTGGAACGTCTTACGCCATTGACAACAGAAGGATTAGACCAATGGTAACCTGCGCAGGCACGTGGAATCACTTGATTTACGTGTAAGGCCTTTTTTAGGCATCAAAATGCCATATTACGGCGTTTAGAGGCCCGTGCGCGTAGTTAACGGTGTTTTAAAGCCGTGACGCAACGGAAAACTACTTGGGACGTCGTAGCCCATTAAAAGTGGAAGGATTAGACCAATGTTAATCCGCGCATGCACGTGGAACAACGTGATTTACGTGTAAGGCCTTTATTGGGCGTCAAAAGGCCATATTACAGCGTTTGTAGGACTGTTAGCGTAGTTGACGTTGTTATAAAGCCGTGGCGCAATGGAAAGTGACTTGGGATGTCGTAGTCCAATGACAGTAGAAGGAGTAGAACAATTGTAACCTCCGCAGGCGCTTGGAACCACTTGATTTACGTGTAAGGCCTTTATTAGGCGTCAAAAGGCCATATTACGGCGTTTAGAGGCCCGTGCGCGTAGTTAACGGTGTTTGAAATCCGTGACGCAACGGAATACTACTTGGGACGTCGTAGTCCATTGAGAGTGGAAGGATTAGACCAATGGTAACCTGCGCAGGCACGTGGAGCAACGTGATTTACGTGTAAGGCCTTTGTTAGGCGTCAAAAGGTCATATTACGGCCTTTAGAGGCCCGTGCGCGTAGTTAACGGTGTTTTAAACCGTGACGCAACGAAAAACTACTTGGGACGTCGTAGTCCATTGAGAGTGGAAGGATTAGACCAATGGTAACCTGCACAAGCACGTGGAGCAACGTGATTTACGTGTAAGGCCTTTGTTAGAAGTCCAAAGGCCATATTACAGTCGTTGGAGGCTTGTTAGCGTAGTTGACGGTGTTATTACGTCATGGCGAAATGGAAAACAACTTGGAAGGTCTTAGGCCATTGACAACAGAAGGATTAGACCAATGGTAACCTGCGCAGGCACGTGGAACCACTTAATTTACGTGTAAGGCCTTTATTAGGCATCAAAATGCCATATTACAGTGTTTGGAGTCCCGTGCGCGTATTTGACGGTGTCTTAAAGCTGTGACGCAACGGAAAACCACTTGGGACGTCGTAGTCCATTGAGAGTGGGAAGATTAGACCAATGGTAACCTGCGCAGGCACGTGGAACCACTTGATTTACGTGAAAGGCCTTTATTAGGCGTCAAAATGCCATATTACGGTCGTTCGAGGCTTGTTAGCGTAGTTGACGGTGTTATTAAGCCATGGCGCAATGGAAGACGACTTGGAACGTCTTAGGCCATTGACAACAGAAGGATTAGACCAATGGTAACCTGGGCAGGCACGTGGAACCACTTAATTTACGTGTAAGGCCTTTATTAGGCATCAAAATGCCATATTACAGCGTTTGGAGTCCCGTGCGCGTATTTGACGGTGTCTTAAAGCTGTGACGCAACGGAAAACCATTCGGGACGTCGTAGTCCATTAAGAGTGGAAAGACTAGACCAATGGTAACCTGCGCAGGCACGTGGAATCACTTGATTTACGTGTAAGGCCTTTTTTAGGCATCAAAATGCCATATTACGGCGTTTAGAGGCCCGTGCGCGTATTTAACGGTGTTTGAAATCCGTGACGTAACGGAAAACTACTTGGGACGTCGTAGTCCATTGAGAGTGGAAGGATTAGACCAATGGTAACCTGCGCAGGCACGTGGAGCAACGTGGTTTACGTGTAAGGCCTTTATTAGGCGTCAAAATGCCATATTACGGTCGTTCGAGGCTTGTTAGCGTAGTTGACGGTGTTATTAAGCCATGGCGCAATGGAAGACGACTTGGAACGTCTTAGGCCATTGACAACAGAAGGATTAGACCAATGGTAACCTGCGCAGGCACGTGGAATCACTTGATTTACGTGTAAGGCCTTTTTTAGGCATCAAAATGCCATATTAAGGCGTTTAGAGGCCCGTGCGCGTAGTTAACGGTGTTTTAAAGCCGTGACGCAACGGAAAACTACTTGGGACGTCGTAGCCCATTAAAAGTGGAAGGATTAGACCAATGGTAATCCGCGCATGCACGTGGAACAACATGATTTACGTGTAAGGCCTTTATTAGGCGTCAAAAGGCCATATTACGGCGTTTAGAGGCCCGTGCGCGTAGTTAACGGTGTTTGAAATCCGTGACGCAACGGAAAACTACTTGGGACGTCGTAGTCCATTGAGAGTGGAAGGATTAGACCAATGGTAACCTGCGCAGGCACGTGGAGCAACGTGGTTTACGTGTAAGGCCTTTATTAGGCGTCAAAATGCCATATTACGGTCGTTCGAGGCTTGTTAGCGTAGTTGACGGTGTTATTAAGCCATGGCGCAATGGAAGACGACTTGGAACGTCTTAGGCCATTGACAACAGAAGGATTAGACCAATGGTAACCTGCGCAGGCACGTGGAATCACTTGATTTACGTGTAAGGCCTTTTTTAGGCATCAAAATGCCATATTACGGCGTTTAGAGGCCCGTGCGCGTAGTTAACGGTGTTTTAAAGCCGTGACGCAACGGAAAACTACTTGGGACGTCGTAGCCCATTAAAAGTGGAAGGATTAGACCAATGGTAATCCGCGCATGCACGTGGAACAACGTGATTTACGTGTAAGGCCTTTATTGGGCGTCAAAAGGCCATATTACAGCGTTTGTAGGAGTGTTAGCGTAGTTGACGTTGTTATAAAGCCGTGGCGCAATGGAAAGCGACTTGGGACGTCGTAGTACAATGACAGTAGAAGGAGTAGAACAATTGTAACCTCCGCAGGCGCTTGGAACCACTTGATTTACGTGTAAGGCCTATATTAGGCGTCAAAAGGCCATATTACGGCGTTTAGAGGCCCGTGCGCGTAGTTAACGGTGTTTGAAATCCGTGACGCAACGGAAAACTACTTGGGACGTCGTAGCCCATTAAAAGTGGAAGGATTAGACCAATGGTAATCCGCGCATGCACGTGGAACAACGTGATTTACGTGTAAGGCCTTTATTGGGCGTCAAAAGGCCATATTACAGCGTTTGTAGGACTGTTAGCGTAGTTGACGTTGTTATAAAGCCGTGGCGCAATGAAAAGCGAATTGGGACGTCGTAGTCCAATGACAGTAGAAGGAGTAGAACAATTGTAACCTCCGCAGGCGCTTGGAACCACTTGATTTACGTGTAAGGCCTTTATTAGGCGTCAAAAGGCCATATTACGGCGTTTAAAGGCCCGTGCGCGTAGTTAACGGTGTTTGAAATCCGTGACGCAACGGAAAACTACTTGGGACGTCGTAGTCCATTGAGAGTGGAAGGATTAGACCAATGGTAACCTGCGCAGGCACGTGGAGCAACGTGATTTACGTGTAAGGCCTTTGTTAGAAGTCCAAAGGCCATATTACGGTCGTTCGAGGCTTGTTGGCGTAGTTGACGGTGTTATTACGTCATGGCGCAATGGAAAACAACTTGGAAGGTCTTAGGCCATTGACAACAGAAGGATTAGACCAATGGTAACCTGCGCAGGCACGTGGAACCACTTGATTTACGTGAAAGGCCTTTATTAAGCGTCAAAATGCCATATTACGGTCGTTCGAGGCTTGTTAGCGTAGTTGACGGTGTTATTAAGCCATGGCGCAATGGAAGACGACTTGGAACGTCTTAGGCCATTGACAACAGAAGGATTAGACCAATGGTAACCTGCGCAGGCACGTGGAACCACTTGATTTACGTGTAAGGCCTTTTTAGGCATCAAAATGCCATATTACGGCGTTTAGAGGGCCGTGCGCGTATTTAACGGTGTTTGAAATCCGTGACGCAACGGAAAACTACTTGGGACGTCGTAGCCCATTGAGAGTGGAAGGATTAGACCAATGGTAACCTGCACAAGCACGTGGAGCAACGTGATTTACGTGTAAGGCCTTTGTTAGAAGTCCAAAGGCCATATTACGGTCGTTCGAGGCTTGGTAGCGTAGTTGACGGTGTTATTACGTCATGGCGCAATGGAAAACAACTTGGAAGGTCTTAGGCCATTGACAACAGAAGGATTAGACCAATGGTAACCTGCGCAGGCACGTGGAACAACGTGATTTACGTGTAAGGCCTTTATTGGGCGTCAAAAGGCCATATTACAGCGTTTGTAGGACTGTTAGCGTAGTTGACGTTGTTATAAAGCCGTGGCGCAATGGAAAGCGACTTGGGACGTCGTAGTCCAATGTCAGTAGAAGGAGTAGAACAATTGTAACCTCAGCAGGCGCTTGGAACCACTTGATTTACGTGTAAGGCCTTTATTAGGCGTCAAAAGGCCATATTACGGCGTTTAGAGGCCCGTGCGCGTATTTAACGGTGTTTGAAATCCGTGACGCAACGGAAAACTACTTGGGACGTCGTAGTCCATTGAGAGTGGAAGGATTAGACCAATGGTAACCTGCGCAGGCACGTGGAGCAACGTGGTTTACGTGTAAGGCCTTTATTAGGCGTCAAAATGCCATATTACGGTCGTTCGAGGCTTGTTAGCGTAGTTGACGGTGTTATTAAGCCATGGCGCAATGGAAGACGACTTGGAACGTCTTAGGCCATTGACAACAGAAGGATTAGACCAATGGTAACCTGCGCAGGCACGTGGAATCACTTGATTTACGTGTAAGGCCTTTTTTAGGCATCAAAATGCCATATTAAGGCGTTTAGAGGCCCGTGCGCGTAGTTAACGGTGTTTTAAAGCCGTGACGCAACGGAAAACTACTTGGGACGTCGTAGCCCATTAAAAGTGGAAGGATTAGACCAATGGTAATCCGCGCATGCACGTGGAACAACATGATTTACGTGTAAGGCCTTTATTGGGCGTCAAAAGGCCATATTACAGCGTTTGTAGGACGGTTAGCGTAGTTGACGTTGTTATAAAGCCGTGGCGCAATGGAAAGCGACTTGGGACGTCGTAGTCCAATGACAGTAGAAGGAGTAGAACAATTGTAACCTCCGCAGGCGCTTGGAACCACTTGATTTACGTGTAAGGCCTTTATTAGGCGTCAAAAGGCCATATTACGGCGTTTAGAGGCCCGTGCGCGTAGTTAACGGTGTTTGACATCCGTGACGCAACGGAAAACTACTTGGGACGTCGTAGTCCATTGAGAGTGGAAGGATTAGACCAATGGTAACCTGCGCAGGCACGTGGAGCAACGTGGTTTACGTGTAAGGCCTTTATTAGGCGTCAAAATGCCATATTACGGTCGTTCGAGGCTGGTTAGCGTAGTTGACGGTGTTATTAAGCCATGGCGCAATGGAAGACGACTTGGAACGTCTTAGGCCATTGACAACAGAAGGATTAGACCAATGGTAACCAGCCATGGCGCAATGGAAGACGACTTGGAACGTCTTAGGCCATTGACAACAGAAGGATTAGACCAATGGTAACCTGCGCAGGCACGTGGAATCACATGATTTACGTGTAAGGCCTTTTTTAGGCATCAAAATGCCATATTACGGCGTTTAGAGGCCCGTGCGCGTAGTTAACGGTGTTTTAAAGCCGTGACGCAACGGAAAACTACTTGGGACGTCGTAGCCCATTAAAAGTGGAAGGATTAGACCAATGGTAATCCGCGCATGCACGTGGAACAACGTGATTTACGTGTAAGGCCTTTATTGGGCGTCAAAAGGCCATATTACAGCGTTTGTAGGAATGTTAGCGTAGTTGACGTTGTTATAAAACCGTGGCACAATGGAAAGCGACTTGGGACGTCGTAGTCCAATGTCAGTAGAAGAAGTAGAACAATTGTAACCTCCGCAGGCGCTTGGAACCACTTGATTTACGTGTAAGGCCTATATTAGGCGTCAAAAGGCCATATTACGGCGTTTAGAGGCCCGTGCGCGTAGTTAACGGTGCTTGAAATCCGTAACGCAACGGAAAACTACTTGGGACGTCGTAGCCCATTAAAAGTGGAAGGATTAGACCAATGGTAATCCGCGCATGCACGTGGAACAACGTGATTTACGTGTAAGGCCTTTATTGGGCGTCAAGTTGACGGTGTTATTACGTCATGGCGCAATGGAAAACAACTTGGAAGGTCTTAGGCCATTGACAACAGAAGGATTAGACCAATGGTAACCTGCGCAGGCACGTGGAACCACTTGATTTACGTGAAAGGCCTTTATTAGGCGTCAAAATGCCATATTACGGTCGTTCGAGGCTTGTTAGCGTAGTTGACGGTGTTATTAAGCCATGGCGCAATGGAAGACGACTTGGAACGTCTTAGGCCATTGACAACAGAAGGATTAGAACAATGGTAACCTGCGCAGGCACGTGGAACCACTTGATGTACGTGAAAGGCCTTTATTAGGCGTCAAAAGGTCATATTACGGCCTTTAGAGGCCTGTGCGCGTAGCCGACGGTGTTTTAAAGCCATGGCGCAACAGAAAATCACTTGGGACGTCGAAGTCCATTGAGAGCGGAAAGATAAAACCAATATTAACCTGCGCATGCTCGTGGAACTACGTGATTTACGTGTAAGGCTTTTATTACGCATCAGAAGGCCATATTACAGCGTTTGTAGGACTGTTAGCGTAGTTGACGTTGTTATAAAGCCGTGGCGCAATGGAAAGCGACTTGGGACGTCGTAGTCTAATGACAGTAGAAGGATTAGACCAATGGTAACCTGCGCAGGCACGTGGAGCAACATGATTTACGTGTAAGGCCTTAATTAGGCGTCAAACTGCCACATTACTGTCTTTAGAGGCCCGTGCGCGTAGCTGACGGTGTTTTAAAGCCATGGTGCAACAGAAAATCACTTGGGACGTCGAAGTCCATTAAGAGTGGAAAGATTAGACCAATAATAACCTGCGCAGGCACGTGGAACCACTTGATTTACCGTTAAGGCCTTTATTAGGCATCAAAATGCCATATTACAGCGTTTGGAGTCCCGTGCGCGTATTTGACGGTGTCTTAAAGCTGTGACGCAACGGAACACCACTTGGGACGTCGTAATCCATTGAGAGTGGAAAGATTAAACCAATGGTAACCTACGCAGTCACGTGGAACCACTTGATTTACGTGTAAGGCCTTTATTAGACGTCAAAAAGCCGTATTACGGTCGTTCGAGGCTTGTTAGCGTAGTTGACGGTGTTATTACGTCATGGCGCAATGGAAAACAACTTGGAACGTCTTAGGCCATTGACAACAAAAGGATTAGACCAATGGTAACCTGCGCAGGCACGTGGAACCACTTGATTTACGTGTAAGGCCTTTATTAGGCATCGAAATGCCATATTACAGCATTTAGAGGACCGTGCGCGTAGTTAACGGTGTTTTAAAGCCGTGACGCAACGGAAAACCACTTGGGACGTCGTAGTCCATTGAGAATGGAAGGATTAGACCAATGGTAACCTGCGCAGACACGTGGAACCACTTGATTTACGTGTAAGGCCTTTATTAGACGTCAAAAGGCCGTATCACGGCCTTTAGAGGGTTCTTAGCGTAGTTGACGGTGTTATAAAGCCATGGCGCAATGGAAAACGGCTTCGGACGTCGAGTCCATTGAGAGTGGAAAGATTAGACCAATGGTAACCTGCGCAGGCACGTGGAACCACTTGATTTACGTGAAAGGCCTTTATTAGGCGTCAAAAGGTCATATTACGGCCTTTAGAGACCTGTGCGCGTAGCCGACGGTGTTTTAAAGCCATGGCGCAACAGAAAATCACTTGGGACGTCGAAGTCCATTGAGAGCGGAAAGATAAAACCAATATTAACCTGCGCAAGCTCGTGGAACTACGTGATTTACGTGTAAGGCTTTTATTAGGCATCAGAAGGCCATATTACAGCGTTTGTAGGACTGTTAGCGTAGTTGACGTTGTTATAAAGCCGTGGCGCAATGGAAAGCGACTTGGGACGTCGTAGTCCAATGAAAGTAGAAGGATTAGACCAATGGTAACATGCGCAGGCACGTGGAACCTCTTGATTTACGTGTAAGGCTTTTATTGGGCGTCAAAAGGCCATATTACAGCGTTTATAGGACTGTTAGCGTAGTTGACGTTGTTATAAAGCCGTGGCGCAATGGAAAGCGACTTGGGACGTCGTAGTCCATTGACAGTAGAAGGAGTAAAACAATTGTAACCTCCGCAGGCGCGTGGAACCACTTGATTTACGTGTAAGGCCTTTATTAGGCGTCAAAAATCCATATTACAGCGTTTAGAGGCCCGTGCGCGTAGTTGACAGTGTTTTAAAGCCGTGACGCAACGGAAAACCACTTGGGACGTCGTAGTCCATTGAGAGTGGAAGTATTAGACCAATGGTAACTTGCGCAGGCACGTGGAACCACTTGATTTACGTGAAAGGCCTTTATTAGGCGTCAAAAGGTCATATTACGGCGTTTAGAGGCCCGTGCGCGTAGTTGACAGTGTTTTAAAGCCGTGACGCAACGGAAAACCACTTGGGACGTCGTAGTCTATTGAGAGTGGAAGGATTAGACCAATGGTAACCTGCGCAGGCACGTGGAGCAACGTGATTTACGTGTAAGGCCTTTGTTAGAAGTCAAAAGGCCATATTACAGTGTTTGGAGTCCCGTGCGCGTATTTGACGGTGTCTTAAAGCTGTGACGCAACGGAAAACCACTTGGGACGTCGTAGTCCATTGAGAGTGGAAAGATTAGACCAATGGTAACCTGCGCAGGCACGTGGAACCACTTGATTTACGTAAAAGGCCTTTATTAGGCGTCAAAAGGTCATATTACGGCCTTTAGAGGCCCGTGCGCGTATTTGACGGTGTCCTAAAGCTGTGACGCAACGGAAAACCACTTGGGTCGTCGTAGTCCATTGAGAGTGGAAAGATTAGACCAATGGTAACCTGCGCAGGCACGTGGAACCACTTGATTTACGTGAAAGGCCTTTATTAGGCGTCAAAATGCCACACTACCGTCTTTAGAGGCCCGTGCGCGTAGCTGACGGTGTTTTAAAGCCATGGCGCAACAGAAAATCACTTGGGACGTCAATGTCCATTGAGAGCAGAAAGATTAAACCAATATTAACCTGCGCAAGCTCGTGGAAATACGTGATTTACGTGTAAAGCTTTTATTAGGCATCAGAAGGCCATAATACGGCGTTTAGAGGCCCGTGCGCGTAGTTGACAGTGTTTTAAAGCCGTGACGCAACGGAAAACCACTTGGGACGTCGTAGTCTTTTGACAACAGAAGGATTAGACCAATGGTAACATGCGCAGGCACGTGGAACCACTTGAGTTACGTGTAAGGCCTTTATTGGGCGTCAAAAGGCCATATTACAGCGTTTGTAGGACTGTTAGCGTAGTTGACGTTGTTATAAAGCCGTGGCGCAATGGAAAGCGACTTGGGACGTCGTAGTCCATTGGCAGTAGAAGGAGTAGAACAATTGTAACCTCCGCAGGCGCGTGGAACCACCTGATTTGCGTGTAAGGCCTTTATTAGGCGTCAAAAATCCATATTACGGCGTTTAGAGGCCCGTGCGCGTAGTTAACGGTGTTATAAAGCCGTGGCGCAACGGAAAACTACTTGGGACGTCGTAGTCCATTGAGAGTGGAAAGATTAGACCAATGGTAACCTGCGCAGGCACGTGGAACCACTTGATTTACGTGAAAGGCCTTTATTAGGCGTCAAAAGGTCATATTACGGCCTTTAGAGGCCCGTGCGCGTAGCCGACGGTGTTTTAAAGCCATGGCGCAACAGAAAATCACTTGGGACGTCGAAGTCCATTGAGAGCGGAAAGATTAAACCAATATTACCCTGCGCAAGCTCGTGGAACTACGTGATTTACGTGTAAGGCTTTTATTAGGCATCAGAAGGCCATATTACAGCGTTTAGAGGCCCGTGCGCGTAGTTGACAGTGTTTTAAAGTTGTGACGCAACGGAAAACTTTTTAGGACGTCGTAGTCCATTGAGAGTGGAAGGATTAGACCAATGGTAACCTGTGCAGGCACGTGGAGCAACGTGATTTACGTGTAAGGCCTTTATTAGAAGTCAAAAGGCCATATTACGGTCGTTCGAGGCTTGTTAGCGTAGTTGACGGTGTTATTAAGCCATGGCGCAACGGAAGACGACTTGGAACGTCTTAGGCCATTGACAACAGAAGGATTAGACCAATGGTAACCTGCGCAGGCACGTGGAACCACTCGATTTACGTGTAAGGCCTTTATTAGGCATCAAAACGCCATATTACAGCGTTTGGAGTCCGGTGCGCGTATTTGACGGTGTCTTAAAGCTGTGACGCAACGGAAAACCACTTGGGACGTCGTAGTCCATTGGGAGTGGAAAGATTAGACCAATGGTAACCTTTGCAGGCACGTGGAACCACTTGATTTTCGTTAAAGGCCTTTATTAGGCGTCAAAAGGCCATATTACGGCGTTTAGAGGCCCGTGCGCGTAGTTAATGGTGTTTTAAAGCCGTGACGCAACGGAAAACTACTTGGGACGTCGTAGTCCAATGACAGTAGAAGGAGTAGAACAATTGTAACCTCCGCAGGCGCGTGGAACTACTTGATTCACGTGTAGGGCCTTTATTAGGCGTCAAAAGTCCATATTACGGCGTTTAGAGCCCCGTGCGCGTAGTTAACGGTGTTTTAAATCCGTGAAGCAACGGAAAACTACTTGGGACGTCGTAGTCCATTGAGAGTGGAAGGATTAGACCAATGGTAATCTGCGCATGCACGTGGAACAACGTGAATTACGTGTAAGGCCTTAATTAGGCGTCAAACTGCCACATTACTGTCTTTAGAGGCCCGTGCGCGTAGCTGACGGGGTTTTAAAACCAGGTGCAACAGAAAATCACTTGGGACGTCGAAATCCATTAAGAGTGGAAAGATTAGACCAATAATAACCTGCGCAGGCACGTGGAACCACTTGATTTACGTGTAAGGCCTTTATTAGGCATCAAAATGCCATATTACAGCGTTTGGAGTCCCGTGCGCGTATTTGACGGTGTCTTAAAGCTGTGACGCAACGGAACACCACTTGGGACGTCGTAATCCATTGAGAGTGGAAGGATTAGACCAATGGTAACCTGCGCAGACACGTGGAACCACTTGATTTACGCGTAAGGCCTTTATTAGGCATCGAAATGCCATATTACAGCATTTAGAGGACCGTGCGCGTAGTTAACGGTGTTTTAAAGCCGTGACGCAACGGAAAACCACTTGGGACGTCGTAGTCCATTGAGAGTGGAAGGATTAGACCAATGGTAACCTGCGCAGACACGTGGAACCACTTGATTTACGTGTAAGGCCTTTATTAGACGTCAAAAGGCCGTATTACGGTCGTTCGAGGCTTGTTTGCGTATTTGACGGTGTTATTACGTCATGGCGCAATGGAAAACAACTTGGAACGTCTTAGGCCATTGACAACAAAAGGATTAGACCAATGGTAACCTGCGCAGGCACGTTGAACCACGTGATTTACGTGTAAGGCCTTAAATAGGCGTCAAAATGTCACATTACCGTCTTTAGAGGCCCGTGCCCGTAGCTGAGGCTGTTTTAAAGCCATGGCGCAACAGAAAATCACTTTGGACGTCGCAGTCCATTGAGAGTGGAAGGACTAGACCAATGGTAACCTGCGCAGGCACGTGGAACCACTTGAGTAACGTGTAAGGCCTTTATTAGACGTCAAAAGGCCGTATCACGGCCTTTAGAGGGTTCTTAGCGTAGTTGACGGTGTTATAAAGCCATGGCGCAATGGAAAACGGCTTCGGACGTCGAGTCCATTGAGAGTGGAAAGATTAGACCAATGGTAACCTGCGCAGGCACGTGGAACCTCTTGATTTACGTGTAAGGCTTTTATTGGGCGTCAAAAGGCCATATTACAGCGTTTATAGGACTGTTAGCGTAGTTGACGTTGTTATAAAGCCGTGGCGCAATGGAAAGCGACTTGGGACGTCGTAGTCCATTGACAGTAGAAGGAGTAGAACAATTGTAACCTCCGCAGGCGCGTGGAACCACTTGATTTACGTGTAAGGCCTTTATTAGGCGTCAAAAATCCATATTACAGCGTTTAGAGGCCCGTGCGAGTAGTTGACAGTGTTTTAAAGCCGTGACGCAACGGAAAACCACTTGGGACGTCGTAGTCCATTGAGAGTGGAAGTATTAGACCAATGGTAACTTGCGCAGGCACGTGGAACCACTTGATTTACGTGTAAGGCCTTTATTAGGCATCAAAATGCCATATTACAGCGTTTGTAGGACTGTTAGCGTAGTTGACGTTGTTATAAAGCCGTGACGCAACGGAAAACAACTTAGGACGTCGTGGCCCATTAAAAGTTGAAGGATTAGATCAATGGTAATCTTAGCATGCACGTGGAACAACGTGATTTACGTGTAAGGCCTTTATTGGGCGTCAAAAGGCCATATTACAGCGTTTGTAGGACTGTTAGCGTAGTTGACGTTGTTATAAAGCCGTGGCGCAATGGAAAGCGACTTGGGACGTCGTAGTCCATTGACAGTAGAAGGAGTAGAACAATTGTAACCTCTGCAGGCGCGTGGAACCACTTGATTTACGTGTAAGGCCTTTATTAGGCGTCAAAAATCCATATTACAGCGTTTAGAGGCCCGTGCGCGTAGTTGACAGTGTTTTAAAGCCGTGACGCAACGGAAAACCACTTAGGACGTCGTAGTCCATTGAGAGTAGAAGTATTAGACCAATGGTAACTTGCGCAGGCACGTGGAACCACTTGATTTACGTGTAAGGCCTTTATTAGGCATCAAAATGCCATATTACAGCGTTTGTAGGACTGTTAGCGTAGTTGACGTTGTTATAAAGCCGTGACGCAACGGAAAACAACTTAGGACGTCGTAGCCCATTAAAAGTTGAAGGATTAGATCAATGGTAATCTTAGCATGCACGTGGAACAACGTGATTTACGTGTAAGGCCTTTATTAGACGTCAAAAGGCCGTATCACGGCCTTTAGAGGGTTCTTAGCGTAGTTGACGGTGTTATAAAGCCATGGCGCAATGGAAAACGGCTTCGGACGTCGAGTCCATTGACAGTGGAAGGATTAGACCAATGGTAACCTACGCAGGCACGTGGAACCACTTGATTTACGTGTAAGGCCTTTATTAGGCATCAAAATGCCATATTACAGCGTTTGGAGTCCTGTGCGCGTATTTGACGGTGTCTTAAAGCTGTGACGCAACGGAACACCACTTGGGACGTCGTAATCCATTGAAAGTGGAAAGATTAAACCAATGGTAACCTACGCAGGCACGTGGAACCACTTGGTGCAACAGAAAATCACTTGGGACGTCGAAGTCCATTAAGAGTGGAAAGATTAGACCAAGAATAACCTGCGCATGCACGTGGAACCACTTGATTTACGTGTAAGGCCTTTATTAGGCATCAAAATGCCATATTACAGCGTTTGGAGTCCCGTGCGCGTATTTGACGGTGTCTTAAAGCTGTGACGCAACGGAACACCACTTGGGACGTCGTAATCCATTGAGAGTGGAAAGATTAAACCAATGGTAACCTACGCAGGCACGTGGAACCACTTGATTTACGTGTAAGGCCTTTATTAGGCATCGAAATGCCATATTACAGCATTTAGAGGACCGTGCGCGTAGTTAACGGTGTTTTAAAGCCGTGACGCAACGGAAAACCACTTGGGACTTCGTAGTCCATTGAGAGTGGAAGGATTAGACCAATGGTAACCTGCGCAGGCACGTGGAACCACTTGATTTACGTATAAGGCCTTTATTAGACGTCAAAAGGCCGTATTACGGCGCAGGCACGTGGAACCACTTGATTTACGTGAAAGGCGTTTATTAGGTGTCAAAATGCCATATTACTGTCTATAGAGGCCCGTGCGCGTAGCTGACGGTGTTTTAAAGCCATGGTGCCACAGAAAATCACTTGGGACGTCGAAGTCCATTAAGAGTGGAAAGATTAGACCAATAATAACCTGCGCAGGCACGTGGAACCACTTGATTTACGTGTAAGGATTTTATTAGGCATCAAAATGCCATATTACAGCGTTTGGAGTCCCGTGCGCGTATTTGACGGTGTCTTAAAGCTGTGACGCAACGGAAATCTACTTGGGACGTCGTAGCCCATTAAAAGTGGAAGGATTAGACCAATGGTAATCTGCGCATGGACGTGGAACAACGTGATTTACGTGTAAGGCCTTTATTGGGCGTTAAAAGGCCATATTACAGCGTTTGTAGGACTGTTAGCGTAGTTGACGTTGTTATAAAGCCGTGGCGCAATGGAAAGCGACTTGGGACGTCGTAGTCCATTGACAGTAGAAGGAGTGGAACAATTGTAACCTCCGCAGGCGCGTGGAACCACTTGATTTACGTGTAAGGCCTTTATTAGGCGTCAAATATCCATATTACGGCGTTTAGAGAATCGTGCGCGTAGTTAACGGTGTTTTAAAGCCGTGACGCAACGGAAAACTACTTGGGACGTCGTAGTCCATTGAGAGTGGAAAGATTAGACCAATGGTAACCTGCGCAGGCACGTGGAACCACTTGATTTACGTGAAAGGCCTTTATTAGGCGTCAAAAGGTCATATTACGGCATTTAGAGGCCCGTGCGCGTAGCCGACGGTGTTTTAAAGCCATGGCGCAACAGAAAATCACTTGGGACGTCGAAGTCCATTGAGAGCAGAAAGATTAAACCAATATTAACCTGCGCAAGCTCGTGGAAATACGTGATTTACGTGTAAGGCTTTTATTAGGCATCAGAAGGCCATATTACGGCGTTTAGAGGCTCGTGCGCGTAGTTGACAGTGTTTTAAAGCCGTGACGCAACGGAAAACCACTTGGGACGTCGCAGTCTATTGACAACAGAAGGATTAGACCAATGGTAACATGCGCAGGCACGTGGAACCACTTGAGTTACGTGTAAGGCCTTTATTGGTCGTCAAAAGGCCATATTACAGCGTTTGTAGGACTGTTAGCGTAGTTGACGTTGTTATAAAGCCGTGGCGCAATGGAAAGCGACTTGGGACGTCGTAGTCCATTGACAGTAGAAGGAATAGAACATTTGTAACCTCCGCAGGCGCGTGGAACCACTTGATTTACGTGTAAGGCCTTTATTAGGCGTCAAATATCCATATTACGGCGTTTAGAGGCCCGTGCGCGTAGCTAACGGTGTTATAAAGCCGTGGCGCAACGGAAAACTACTTGGGACGTCGTAGTCCATTGAGAGTGGAAAGATTAGATCAATGGTAACCTGCGCGGGCACGTGGAACCACTTGATTTACGTGAAAGGCCTTTATTAGGCGTCAAAAGGTCATATTACGGCCTTTAGAGGCCCGTGCGCGTAGCTGACGGTGTTTTAAAGCCATGGTGCAACAGAAAATCACTTGGGACGTCGAAGTCCATCAAGAGTGGAAAGATTAGACCAATAATAACCTGCGCAGGCACGTGGAACCACTTGATTTACGTGTAAGGCCTTTATTAGGCATCAAAATGCCATATTACAGCGTTTGGAGTCCCGTGCGCGTATTTGACGGTGTCTTAAAGCTGTGACGCAACGGAACACCACTTGGGACGTCGTAATCCATTGAGAGTGGAAAGATTAAACCAATGGTAACCTACGCAGACACGTGGAACCGCTTGATTTACGTGTAAGGCCTTTATTAGACGTCAAAAGGCCGTATTACGGTCGTTCGAGGCTTGTTAGCGTAGTTGACGGTGTTATTACGTCATGGCGCAATGGAAAACAACTTGGAACGTCTTAGGCCATTGACAAAAAAAGGATTAGACCAATGGTAACCTGCGCAGGCACGTTGAACCACGTGATTTACGTGTAAGGCCTTAAATAGGCGTCAAAATGCCACATTACCGTCTTTAGAGGCCCGTGCCCGTAGCTGACGGTGTTTTAGAGCCATGGCGCAACAGAAAATCACTTTGGACGTCGCAGTCCATTGAGAGTGGAAGGATTAGACCAATGGTAACCTGCGCAGGCACGTGGAACCACTTGAGTAACGTGTAAGGCCTTTATTAGACGTCAAAAGGCCGTTTTACGGCCTTTAGAGGGTTCTTAGCGTAGTTGACAGTGTTATAAAGCCATGGCGCAATGGAAAACGGCTTCGGACGTCGAGTCCATTGAGCGTGGAAAGATTAGACCAATGGTAACCTGCGCAGGCACGTGGAACCACTTGATTTACGTGAAAGGCCTTTATTAGGCGTCAAAAGGTCATATTACGGCCTTTAGAGGTCTGTGCGCGTAGCCGACGGTGTTTTAAAGCCATGGCGCAACAGAAAATCACTTGGGACGTCGAACTCCATTGAGAGCGGAAAGATAAAACCAATATTAACCTGCGCAAGCTCGTGGAACTACGTGATTTACGTGTAAGGCTTTTATTAGGCATCAGAAGGCCATATTACAGCGTTTGTAGGACTGTTAGCGTAGTTGACGTTGTTATAAAGCCGTGGCGCAATGGAAAGCGACTTGGGACGTCGTATTCCAATGACAGTAGAAGGATTAGACCAATGGTAACATGCGCAGGCACGTGGAACCACTCTATTTACGTGTAAGGCTTTTATTGGGCGTCAAAAGGCCATATTACAGCGTTTATAGGACTGTTAGCGTAGTTGACGTTGTTATAAAGCCGTGGCGCAATGGAAAGCGACTTGGGACGTCGTAGTCCATTGACAGTAGAAGGAGTAGAACAATTGTAACCTCCGCAGGCGCGTGGAACTACTTGATTTACGTGTAAGGCCTTTATTAGGCGTCAAAAGTCCATATTACGGCGTTTAGAGCCCCGTGCGCGTAGTTGACGTTGTTATAAAGCCGTGGCGCAATGGAAAGCGACCTGGGACGTCGTAGTCTAATGACCGTAGAAGAATTAGACCAATGGTAACATGCGCAGGCACGTGGAACCACTTGATTTACGTGTAAGGCCTTTATTGGGCGTCAAAAGGCCATATTACAGCGTTTATAGGACTGTTAGCGTAGTTGACGTTGTTATAAAGCCGTGGCGCAATGGAAAGCGACTTGGGACGTCGTAGTCCATTGACAGTAGAAGGAGTAGAACAATTGTAACCTCCGCAGGCGCGTGGAACCACTTGATTTACGTGTAAGGCCTTTATTAGTCGTCAAAAATCCATATTACAGCGTTTAGAGGCCCGTGCGCGTAGTTGACAGTGTTATAAAGCCGTGACGCAACGGAAAACAATTTGGGACGTGGTAGCCCATTAAAAGTTGAAGGATTAGATCAATGGTAATCTTAGCATGCACGTGGAACAACGTGATTTACGTGTAAGGCCTTTATTGGGCGTCAAAAGGCCATATTACAGCGTTTGTGGGACTGTTAGCGTAGTTGACGTTGTTATAAAGCCATGGAGCAACAGAAAATCACTTCGGACGTCGTAGTCCATTGAGAGTGGAAGGATTAGACCAATGGTAACCTACGCAGGCGCGTGGAGCCACTTGATTTACGTGTAAAGCCTTTATTAGGCATCGAAATGCCATATTACAGCGTTTGGAGGACCGTGCGCGTAGTTAACGGTGTTTTAAAGCCGTGACGCAACGGAAAATCACTTGGGACGTCGTTGTCCATTGAAAGTGGAAGGATTAGACCAATGTTAACCTGCGCAGGCACGTGGAACCACTTGATTAACGTGTAAGGCCTTTATTAGACGTCAAAAGGCCGTATCACGGCCTTTAGAGGGTTCTTGGCGTAGTTGACGGTGTTATAAAGCCATGGCGCAATGGAAAACGGCTTCGGACGTCGAGTCCATTGAGAGTGGAAGGATTAGACCAATGGTAACCTGCGCAGGCACGTGGAGCAACATGATTTACGTGTAAGGCCTTAATTAGGCGTCAAACTGCCACATTACTGTCTTTAAAGGCCCGTGCGCGTAGCTGACGGTGTTTTAAAGCCATGGTGCAACAGAAAATCACTTGGGACGTCGAAGTCCATTAAGAGTGGAAAGATTAGACCAATAATAGCCTGCGCAGGCACGTGGAACCACTTGATTTACGTGTAAGGCCTTTATTAGGCATCAAAATGCCATATTACAGCGTTTGGAGTCCCGTGCGCGTATTTGACGGTGTCTTAAAGCTGTGACGCAACGGAACACCACTTGGGACGTCGTAATCCATTGAGAGTGGAAAGATTAAACCAATGGTAACCTACGCAGGCACGTGGAACCACTTGATTTACGTGTAAGGCCTTTATTAGGCATCGAAATGCCATATTACAGCATTTAGAGGACCGTGCGCGTAGTTAACGGTGTTTTAAAGCCGTGACGCAACGGAAAACTACTTGGGACGTCGTAGTCCATTGAGAGTGGAAGGATTAGACCAATGGTAACCTGCGCAGACACGTGGAACCAATTGATTTACGTGTAAGGCCTTTATTAGACGTCAAAAGGCCGTATTACGGTCGTTCGAGGCTTGTTAGCGTAGTTGACGGTGTTATTACGTCATGGCGCAATGGAAATCAACTTGGAACGTCTTAGGCCATTGACAAAAAAAGGATTAGACCAATGGTAACCTGCGCAGGCACGTTGAACCACGTGATTTACGTGTAAGGCCTTAAATAGGCGTCAAAATGCCACATTACCGTCTTTAGAGGCCCGTGCCCGTAGCTGACGGTGTTTTAAAGCCATGGCGAAACAGAAAATCACTTTGGACGTCGCAGTCCATTGAGAGCAGAAAGATAAAACCAATATTAACCTGCGCAAGCTTGTGGAACTACGTGATTTACGTGTAAGGCTTTTATTAGGCATCAGAAGGCCATATTACAGCGTTTGTAGGACTGTTAGCGTAGTTGACGTTGTTATAAAGCCGTGGCGCAATGGAAAGCGACTTGGGACGTCGTAGTCCATTGACAGTAGAAGGAGTAGAACAATTGTAACCTCCGCAGGCGCGTGGAACCACTTGATTTACGTGTAAGGCCTTTATTAGGCGTCAAAAATCCATATTACAGCGTTTAGAGGCCCGTGCGCGTAGTTGACAGTGTTTTAAAGCCGTGACGCAACGGAAAACCACTTGGGACATCGTAGTCCATTGAGAGTGGAAGTATTAGACCAATGGTAACTTGTGCAGGCACGTGGAACCACTTGATTTACGTGTAAGGCCTTTATTAGGCATCAAAATGCCATATTACAGCGTTTGTAGGACTGTTAGCGTAGTTGACGTTGTTATAAAGCCGTGACGCAACGGAAAACAACTTAGGACGTCGTAGTCTATTGAGAGTGGAAGGATTAGACCAATGGTAACCTGCGCAGGCACGTGGAGCAACGTGATTTACGTGTAAGGCCTTTGTTAGAAGTCAAAAGGCCATATTACAGTGTTTGGAGTCCCGTGCGCGAATTTGACGGTGTCTTAAAGCTGTGACGCAACGGAAAACCACTTGGGACGTCGTGATCCATTGAGAGTGGAAAGATTAGACCAATGGTAACCTGCGCAGGCACGTGGAACCACTTGATTTATGTGTAAGGCCTTTATTAGGCATCAAAATGCCATATTACAGCGTTTGGAGTCCGGTGCGCGTATTTGACGGTGTCTTAAAGCTGTGACGCAACGGAAAACCATTCGGGACGTCGTAGTCCATTGAGAGTGGAAAGATTAGACCAATGGTAACCTGCGCAGGCACGTGGAACCACTTGATTTACGTGAAAGGCTTTTATTATGCGTCAAAAGGCCATATTACGGCGTTTAGAGGCCCGTGCGCGTAGTTAACGGTGTTTTAAAGCCGTGACGCAACGGAAAACTACTTGGGACGTCGTAGTCCATTGAGAGTGGAAGGATTAGACCAATGGTAACCTGCGCAGACACGTGGAACCACTTGATTTACGTGTAAGGCCTTTATTAGACGTCAAAAGGCCGTATTACGGTCGTTCGAGGCTTGTTAGCGTAGTTGACGGTGTTATTACGTCATGGCGCAATGGAAAACAACTTGGAACGTCTTAGGCCATTGACAAAAAAAGGATTAGACCAATGGTAACCTGCGCAGGCACGTTGAACCACGTGATTTACGTGTAAGGCCTTAAATAGGCGTCAAAATGCCACATTACCGTCTTTAGAGGCCCGTGCCCGTAGCTGACGGTGTTTTAAAGCCATGGCGAAACAGAAAATCACTTTGGACGTCGCAGTCCATTGAGAGCAGAAAGATAAAACCAATATTAACCTGCGCAAGCTTGTGGAACTACGTGATTTACGTGTAAGGCTTTTATTAGGCATCAGAAGGCCATATTACAGCGTTTGTAGGACTGTTAGCGTAGTTGACGTTGTTATAAAGCCGTGGCGCAATGGAAAGTGACTTGGGACGTCGTAGTCCATTGACAGTAGAAGGAGTAGAACAATTGTAACCTCCGCAGGCGCGTGGAACCACTTGATTTACGTGTAAGGCCTTTATTAGGCGTCAAAAATCCATATTACAGCGTTTAGAGGCCCGTGCGCGTAGTTGACAGTGTTTTAAAGCCGTGACGCAACGGAAAACCACTTGGGACATCGTAGTCCATTGAGAGTGGAAGTATTAGACCAATGGTAACTTGTGCAGGCACGTGGAACCACTTGATTTACGTGTAAGGCCTTTATTAGGCATCAAAATGCCATATTACAGCGTTTGTAGGACTGTTAGCGTAGTTGACGTTGTTATAAAGCCGTGACGCAACGGAAAACAACTTAGGACGTCGTAGTCTATTGAGAGTGGAAGGATTAGACCAATGGTAACCTGCGCAGGCACGTGGAGCAACGTGATTTACGTGTAAGGCCTTTGTTAGAAGTCAAAAGGCCATATTACAGTGTTTGGAGTCCCGTGCGCGAATTTGACGGTGTCTTAAAGCTGTGACGCAACGGAAAACCACTTGGGACGTCGTGATCCATTGAGAGTGGAAAGATTAGACCAATGGTAACCTGCGCAGGCACGTGGTACCACTTGATTTATGTGGAAGGCCTTTATTAGGCATCAAAATGCCATATTACAGCGTTTGGAGTCCGGTGCGCGTATTTGACGGTGTCTTAAAGCTGTGACGCAACGGAAAACCATTCGGGACGTCGTAGTCCATTGAGAGTGGAAAGATTAGACCAATGGTAACCTGCGCAGGCACGTGGAACCACTTGATTTACGTGAAAGGCTTTTATTATGCGTCAAAAGGCCATATTACGGCGTTTAGAGGCCCGTGCGCGTAGTTAACGGTGTTTTAAAGCCGTGACGCAACGGAAAACTACTTGGGACGTCGTAGCTCGTTAAAAGTGGAAGGATTAGACCAATGGTAATCTGCGCATGCACGTCTAACAACGTGATTTGCGTGTAAGGCCTTTATTAGGCGTCAAAAGGCCACATTACAGCGTTTGTAGGACTGTTAGCGTAGTTGACGTTGTTATAAAGCCGTGGCGCAATGGAAAGCGACTTGGAACGTCGTAGTCCAATGACAGTAGAAGGAGTAGAACAATTGTAACCTCCGCAGGCGCGTGGAACCACTTGATTTACGTGTAAGGCCTTTATTAGGCGTCAAATTCCATATTACGGCGTTTAGAGGCCCGTGCGCGTAGTTAACGGTGTTTTAAAGCCGTGACGCAACGGAAAACTACTTGGGACGTCGTAGTCCATTGAGAGTGGATGGATTAGACCAATGGTAAACTGCGCAGGCACGTGGAGCAACGTGATTTACGTGTAAGGCCTTTATTAGAAGTCAAAAGGCCATATTACGGTCGTTGGATGCCTGTACACGTAGTTGACGGTGTTAAGAGGGCATTCCGCAATGGAAAACCACTTCAGACGTCGTAGTTCATCGAGAGTGGAAGGATTAGACCAATGGTAACCTGCGTAGGCACGTGGAACCACTTGATTTACGTGTAAGGACTTTATTATACATCAAAAGGCCATATTACAGTGTTTAGAGGCCCGTGCGCGTAGTTGACGGTGTTTTAAAGCCGTGACGCAACGTAAATCCACTCTCGACGTCGTAGTCCATCGAGAGTGGAAGGATTAGACCAATGAAAACCTACGCGGGCACGTGGAACCACGTGATTCACGTGTAAGGCTTTTATTAGGCAACAAAAGGCCATGTTACAGCGGTTAGAGGCCTGTACACGTAGTTGACGGTGTTAAAAGGGTATGCCGCAATGGAAAACCACTTTGGACGTCGTTGTCCATTGGGAGTGGAAGGATTAGACAAATGGTAACCTGCGCAGGCGCGTGGATCCACTTGAATTACGTGTAAGGCCTTTATTGGGCGTCAAAAGGCCATATTACAGCGTTTGTAGGACTGTTAGCGTAGTTGACGTTGTTATAAAGCCGTGGCGCAATGGAAAGCGACTTGGGACGTCGTAGTCCATTGACAGTAGAAGGAGTAGAACAATTGTAACCTCCGCAGGCGCGTGGAACCACTTGATTTACGTGTAAGGCCTTTATTAGGCGTCAAATATCCATATTACGGCGTTTAGAGAATCGTGCGCGTAGTTAACGGTGTTATAAAGCCGTGGCGCAACGGAAAACTACTTGGGACGTTGTAGTCCATTGAGAGTGGAAAGATTAGACCAATGGTAACCTGCGCAGCACGTGGAACCACTTGATTTACGTAAAAGGCCTTTATTAGGCGTCAAAAGGTCATATTACGGCCTTTAGAGGCCCGTGCGCGTAGCCGACAATGTTTTAAAGCCATGGCGCAACAGAAAATCACTTGGGACGTCGAAGTCCATTGAGAGCGGAAAGATTAAACCAATATTAACCTGCGCAAGCTCGTGGAACTAATTGATTTACGTGTAAGGCTTTTATTAGGCATCAGAAGTCGATATTACAGCGTTTAGAGGCCCGTGCGCGTAGTTGACAGTGTTTTAAAGCCGTGACGCAACGGAAAACTACTTGGAACGTCGTAGTCCATTGAGAGTTGAAGTATTAGACCAATGATAACTTGCACAGGCACGTGGAACCACTTGATTTACGTGTAAGGCCATTATTAGGCGTCAAAATGCCATATTACGGTCGTTCGAGGCTTGTTAGCGTAGTTGACGGTGTTATTAAGCCATGGCTCAATGGAAGACGACTTGGAACGTCTTAGGCCATTGACAACAGGAGGATTAGACCAATGGTAACCTGCGCAGGCACGTGGAGCAACGTGATTTACGTGTTAGGCCTTTGTTAGAAGTCAAAAGGCCATATTACAGTGTTTGGAGTCCCGTGCGCGTATTTGACGGTGTCTTAAACCTGTGACGCAACGGAAAACCACTTGGGACGTCGTAGTCCATTGACAGTGGAAAGATTAGACCAATGGTAACCTGCGCAGGCACGTGGAACCACTTGATTTACGTGAAAGGCCTTTATTAGGCGTCAAAAAGTCATATTACGGCCTTTAGAGGCCCGTACGCGTATTTGACGGTGTCTTAAAGCTGTGACGCAACGGAAAACCACTTGGGACGTCGTAGTCCATTGAGAGTGGAAAGATTAGACCAATGGTAACCTGCGCAGGCACGTGGAACCACTTGATTTACGTGAAAGGCCTTTATTAGGCGTCAAAAGGTCATATTACGGCCTTTAGAGGCCCGTGCGCGTGGCCGACGGTGTTTTAAAGCCATGGCGCAACAGAAAATCACTTGGGACGTCGAAGTCCATTGAGAGCGGAAAGATTAAACCAATATTAACCTGCGCAAGCTCATGGAACTAATTGATTTACGTGTAAGGCTTTTATTAGGCATCAGAAGTCCATATTACAGCGTTTAGAGGCCCGTGCGCGTAGTTGACAGTGTTTTAAAGCCGTGACGCAACGGAAAACTACTTGGGACGTCGTAGTCCATTGAGAGTGGAAGTATTAGACCAATGATAACTTGCACAGGCACGTGGAACCACTTGATTTACGTGTAAGGCCATTATTAGGCGTCAAAATGCCATATTACGGTCGTTCGAGGCTTGTTAGCGTAGTTGACGGTGTTATTAAGCCATGGCTCAATGGAAGACGACTTGGAACGTCTTAGGCCATTGACAACAGGAGGATTAGACCAATGGTAACCTGCGCAGGCACGTGGAGCAACGTGATTTACGTGTTAGGCCTTTGTTAGAAGTCAAAAGGCCATATTACAGTGTTTGGAGTCCCGTGCGCGTATTTGACGGTGTCTTAACCCTATTCGGTCCGGGGGGGGGGGGCGGATTCCGCCCCCCTGACGGTTTCTTTTTAATAACTCCTGATTGTTTTGTTATATGGCTATGATACTTACTGAGTTTCAACATTTATCTATTAGACACCTGCATGCTAATTTTTTAGGTCCCATACCTTTCAGAGGCTTTGATATTGGTCATTACTCAAAACTACCCCTAAAAATCTCTATGAAATCCTTATAATGGGGAAAATATAATAACTCCTGTTAGGATTATCCTTAGAACTTGAAACTTGCAGCACAACTTTGTTTCATTAAGAAAAATCATTTGGAATAATTTGAACACGTGACTAATCCGATTTCCCGATTTTGTCAGATTTTACCCGAAAAGCGGAAAAAAAACGGATTTTCGGGCAATTTTTGGCAATTTTTCATCCGATCCATGTAAAAACCGGAAGATATGTTAAATAGCTTTTATTTAGCTTTCAGAAACTTCAAACAGAATGTAAAAATTCGCTCTAGAACAAAAGTAATTATATTTTAAGCAGATAGTGGCATTTTTAACAATTTTCAAGCTTTTGATGACGTCACAGAAAATGTGCTTACGCAAGCAAATTTTTTTTGGCGCCATTTTGTTCCTTTTATGACGTACTATAAGTGTGCCAAGTTTGATTCAATATGATCAACCCTATGAAAAGTTATTGAGGGGGGGCAGAATCCGCCCCCCCCGGTCATAGTATGTTCGAAAAACCCCGGACCGAATAGGGTTAAACCTGTGACGCAACGGAAAAACACTTGGGACGTCGTAGTCCATTGACAGTGGAAAGATTAGACCAATGGTAACCTGCGCAGGCACGTGGAACCACTTGATTTACGTGAAAGGCCTTTATTAGGCGTCAAAAAGTCATATTACGGCCTTTAGAGGCCCGTGCGCGTATTTGACGGTGTCTTAAAGCTGTGACGCAACGGAAAACCACTTGGGACGTCGTAGTCCATTGAGAGTGGAAAGATTAGACCAATGGTAACCTGCGCAGGCACGTGGAACCACTTGATTTACGTGAAAGGCCTTTATTAGGCGTCAAAAGGTCATATTACGGCCTTTAGAGGCCCGTGCGCGTGGCCGACGGTGTTTTAAAGCCATGGCGCAACAGAAAATCACTTGGGACGTCGAAGTCCATTGAGAGCAGAAAGATTAAACCAATATAAACCTGCGCAAGCTCGTGGAAATACGTGATTTACGTGTAAGGCCTTTATTAGGCGTCAAAATGCCATATTACGGTCGTTCGAGGCTTGTTAGTGTAGTTGACGGTGGTATTAGGCCATGGCGCAATGGAAGACGACTTGAAACGTCTTAGGCCATTGACAACAGAAGGATTAGACCAATGGTAACCTGCGCAGGCACGTGGAACCACTTGATTTACGTGAAAGGCCTTTATTAGGCGTCAAAAGGTCATATTACGGCGTTTAGAGGCCCGTGCGCGTAGTTGACAGTGTTTTAAAGCCGTGACGCAACGGAAAACCACTTGGGACGTCGTAGTCTATTGAGAGTGGAAGAATTAGACCAATGGTAACCTGCGCAGGCACGTGGAGCAACGTGATTTACGTGTAAGGCCTTTGTTAGAAGTCAAAAGGCCATATTACAGTGTTTGGAGTCCCGTGCGCGTATTTGACGGTGTCTTAAAGCTGTGACGCAACGGAAAACCACTTGGGACGTCGTAGTCCATTGAGAGTGGAAAGATTAGACCAATGGTAACCTGCGCAGGCACGTGGAACCACTTGATTTACGTGAAAGGCCTTTATTAGGCGTCAAAAGGTCATATTACGGCCTTTAGAGGCCCGTGCGCGTAGCTGACGGTGTTTTAAAGCCATGGTGCAACAGAAAATCACTTGGGACGTCGAAGTCCATTAAGAGTGGAAAGATTAGACCAATAATAACCTGCGCAGGCACGTGGAACCACTTGATTTACGTGTAAGGCCTTTATTAGGCATCAAAATGCCATATTACAGCGTTTGGAGTCCCGTGCGCGTATTTGACGGTGTCTTAAAGCTGTGACGCAACGGAACACCACTTGGGACGTCGTAGTCCATTGAGAGTGGAAGGATTAGACCAATGGTAACCTGCGCAGACACGTGGAACCACTTGATTTACGTGTAAGGCCTTTATTAGGCATCGAAATGCCATATTACAGCATTTAGAGGACCGTGCGCGTAGTTAACGGTGTTTTAAAGCCGTGACGCAACGGAAAACCACTTGGGACGTCGTAGTCCATTGAGAGTGGAAGGATTAGACCAATGGTAACCTGCGCAGACACGTGGAACCACTTGATTTACGTGTAAGGCCTTTATTAGACGTCAAAAGGCCGTATTACGGTCGTTCGAGGCTTGTTAGCGTAGTTTACGGTGTTATTACGTCATGGCGCAATGGAAAACAACTTGGAACGTCTTAGGCCATTGACAAAAAAAGGATTAGACCAATGGTAACCTGCGCAGGCACGTTGAACCACGTGATTTACGTGTAAGGCCTTAAATAGGCGTCAAAATGCCACATTGCCGTCTTTAGAGGCCCGTGCCCGTAGCTGACGGTGTTTTAAAGCCATGGCGCAACAGAAAATCACTTTGGACGTCGCAGTCCATTGAGAGTGGAAGGATTAGACCAATGGTAACCTGCGCAGGCACGTGGAACCACTTGAGTAACGTGTAAAGCCTTTATTAGACGTCAAAAGGCCGTATCACGGCCTTTAGAGGGTTCTTAGCGTAGTTGACGGTGTTATAAAGCCATGGTGCAATGGAAAACGGCTTCGGACGTCGAGTCCATTGAGAGTGGAAAGATTAAGCCAATGGTAACCTGCGCAGGCACGTGGAACCACTTGATTTACGTGAAAGGCCTTTATTAGGCGTCAAAAGGTCATATTACGGCCTTTAGAGGCCTGTGCGCGTAGCCGACGGTGTTTTAAAGCCATGGCGCAACAGAAAATCACTTGGGACGTCGAAGTCCATTGAGAGCGGAAAGATAAAACCAATATTAACCTGCGCAAGCTCGTGGAACTACGTGATTTACGTGTAAGGCTTTTATTAGGCATCAGAAGGCCATATTACAGCGTTTGTAGGACTGTTAGCGTAGTTGACGTTGTTATAAAGCCGTGGCGCAATGGAAAGCGACTTGGGACGTCGTAGTCCATTGACAGTAGAAGGAGTAGAACAATTGTAACCTCCGCAGGCGCGTGGAACCACTTGAATTACGTGTAAGGCCTTTATTAGGCGTCAAAAATCCATATTACAGCGTTTAGAGGCCCGTGCGCGTAGTTGACAGTGTTTTAAAGCCGTGACGCAACGGAAAACCACTTGGGACGTCGTAGTCCATTGAGAGTGGAAGTATTAGACCAATGGTAACTTGCGCAGGCACGTGGAACCACTTGATTTACGTGTAAGGCCTTTATTAGACATCAAAATGCCATATTACAGCGTTTGTAGGACTGTTAGCGTAGTTGACGTTGTTATAAAGCCGTGACGCAACGGAAAACAACTTAGGACGTCGTAGTCTATTGAGAGTGGAAAGATTAGACCAATGGTAACCTGCGCAGGCACGTGGAGCAACGTGATTTACGTGTAAGGCCTTTGTTAGAAGTCAAAAGGCCATATTACAGTGTTTGGAGTCCCGTGCGCGTATTTGACGGTGTCTGAAAGCTGTGACGCAACGGAAAACCACTTGGGACGTCGTAGTCCATTGAGAGTGGAAAGATTAGACCAATGGTAACCTGCGCATGCACGTGGAACCACTTGATTTACGTGTAATGCCTTTATTAGGCATCAAAATGCCATATTACAGAGTTTGGAGTCCGGTGCGCGTATTTGACGGTGTCTTAAAGCTGTGACGCAACGGAAAACCATTCGGGACGTCGTAGTCCATTGAGAGTGGAAAGATTAGACCAATGGTAACCTGCGCAGGCACGTGGAACCACTTGATTTACGTGTAAGGACTTTATTATACATCAAAAGGCCATATTACAGTGTTTAGAGGCCCGTGCGCGCAGTTAGACGGTGTTTTAAAGCCGTGACGCAACGGAAAACCACTTGGGACGTCGTAGCTTGTTAAAAGTGGAAGAATTAGACCAATGGTAATCTGCGCATGCACGTGGAACAACGTGATTTACGTGTCAGGCCTTTATTGGGCGTCAAAAGGCCATATTACAGCGTTTGTAGGACTGTTAGCGTAGTTGACGTTGTTATAAAGCCGTGGCGCAATGGAAAGCGACTTGGGACGTCGTAGTCCATTGACAGTAGAAGGAGTAGAACAATTGTAACCTCCGCAGGCGCGTGGAACCACTTGATTTACGTGTAAGGCCTTTATTAGGCGTCAAATATCCATATTACGGAGTTTAGAGGCCCGTGCGGGTAGTTAACGGTGTTTTAAAGCCGTGACGCAACGGAAAACTACTTGGGACGTCGTAGTCCATTGAGAGTGGATGGATTAGACCAATGGTAAACTGCGCAGGCACGTGGAGCAACGTGATTTACGTGTAAGGCCTTTATTAGAAGTCAAAAGGCCATTTTACGGTCGTTGGATGCCTGTACACGTAGTTGACGGTGTTAAGAGGGCATTCCGCAATGGAAAACCACTTCAGACGTCGTAGTTCATCGAGAGTGGAAGGATTAGACCAATGGTAACCTGCGTAGGCACGTGGAACCACTTGATTTACGTGTAAGGACTTTATTATACATCAAAAGGCCATATTACAGTGTTTAGAGGCCCGTGCGCGTAGTTGACGGAGTTTTAAAGTCGTGACGCAACGTAAATCCACTCTCGACGTCGTAGTCCATCGAGAGTGGAAGGATTAGACCAATGAAAACCTACGCGGGCACCTGGAACCACGTGATTCACGTGTAAGGCTTTTATTAGGCAACAAAAGGCCATGTTACAGCGGTTAGAGGCCTGTACACGTAGTTGATGGTGTTAAAAGGGTATGCCGCAATGGAAAACCACTTTGGACGTCGTTGTCCATTGAGAGTGGAAGGATTAGACAAATGGTAACCTGCGCAGGCGCGTGGATCCACTTGAATTACGTGTAAGGCCTTTATTGGGCGTCAAAAGGCCATAATACAGCGTTTGTAGGACTGTTAGCGTAGTTGACGTTGTTATAAAGCCGTGGCGCAACGGAAAACTACTTGGGACGTCGTAGTCCATTGAGAGTGGAAAGATTAAACCAATATTAACCTGCGCAAGCTCGTGGAACTAATTGATTTACGTGTAAGGCTTTTATTACGCATCAGAAGTCCATATTACAGCGTTTAGAGGCCCGTGCGCGTAGTTGACAGTGTTTTAAAGCCGTGACGCAACGGAAAACTACTTGGGACGTCGTAGTCCATTGAGAGTGGAAGTATTAGACCAATGGTAACTTGCACAGGCACGTGGAACCACTTGATTTACGTGTAAAGCCATTATTAGGCGTCAAAACGCCATATTACGGTCGTTCGAGGCTTGTTAGCGTAGTTGACGGTGTTATTAAGCCATGGCTCAATGGAAGACGACTTGGAACGTCTTAGGCCATTGACAACAGGAGGATTAGACCATTGGTAACCTGCGCAAGCACGTGGAGCAACGTGATTTACGTGTTAGGCCTTTGTTAGAAGTCAAAAGGCCATATTACAGTGTTTGGAGTCCCGTGCGCGTATTTGACGGTGTCTTAAAGCTGTGACGCAACGGAAAACCACTTGGGACGTCGTAGTCCCTTGAGAGTGGAAAGATTAGACCAATGGTAACCTGCGCAGGCACGTGGAACCACTTGATTTACGTGAAAGGCCTTTATTAGGCGTCAAAAGGTCATATTACGGCCTTTAGAGGCCCGTGCGCGTAGCCGACGGTGTTTTAAAGCCATGGCGCAACAGAAAATCACTTGGCACGTCGAAGTCCATTGAGAGCAGAAAGATTAAACCAATATAAACCTGCGCAAGCTCGTGGAAATACGTGATTTACGTGTAAGGCCTTTATTAGGCGTCAAAATGCCATATTACGGTCGTTCGAGGCTTGTTAGTGTAGTTGACGGTGGTATTAGGCCATGGCGCAATGGAAGACGACTTGAAACGTCTTAGGCCATTGACAACAGAAGGATTAGACCAATGGTAACCTGCGCAGGCACGTGGAACAACTTGATTTACGTGAAAGGCCTTTATTAGGCGTCAAAAGGTCATATTACGGCGTTTAGAGGCCTGTGCGCGTAGTTGACAGTGTTTTAAAGCCGTGACGCAACGGAAAACCACTTGGGACGTCGTAGTCTATTGAGAGTGGAAGGATTAGACCAATGGTAACCTGCGCAGGCACGTGGAGCAACGTGATTTACGTGTAAGGCCTTTGTTAGAAGTCAAAAGGCCATATTACAGTGTTTGGAGTCCCGTGCGCGTATTTGACGGTGTCTTAAAGCTGTGACGCAACGGAAAACCACTTGGGACGTCGTAGTCCATTGAGAGTGGAAAGATTAGACCAATGGTAACCTGCGCAGGCACGTGGAACCACTTGATTTACGTGAAAGGCCTTTATTAGGCGTCAAAAGGTCATATTACGGCCTTTAGAGGCCCGTGCGCGTATTTGACGGGGTCCTAAAGCTGTGACGCAACGGAAAACCACTTGGGTCGTCGTAGTCCATTGAGAGTGAAAAGATTAGACCAATGGTAACCTGCGCAGGCACGTGGAACCACTTGATTTACGTAAAAGGCCTTTATTAGGCGTCAAAATGCCACATTACCGTCTTTAGAGGCCCGTGCGCGTAGCTGACGGTGTTTTAAAGCCATGGCGCAACAGAAAATCACTTGGGACGTCGATGTCCATTGAGAGCAGAAAGATTAAACCAATATTAACCTGCGCAAGCTCGTGGAAATACGTGATTTACGTGTAAAGCTTTTATTAGGCATCAGAAGGCCATATTACGGCGTTTAGAGGCTCGTGCGCGTAGTTGACAGTGTTTTAAAGCCGTGACGCAACGGAAAACCACTTGGGACGTCGTAGTCTATTGACAACAGAAGGATTAGACCAATGGTAACATGCGCAGGCACGTGGAACCACTTGAGTTACGTGTAAGGCCTTTATTGGGCGTCAAAAGGCCATATTGCAGCGTTTGTAGGACTGTTAGCGTAGTTGACGTTGTTATAAAGCCGTGGCGCAATGGAAAGCGACTTGGGACGTCGTAGTCCATTGACAGTAGAAGGAGTAGAACAATTGTAACCTCCGCAGGCGCGTGGAACCACTTGATTTACGTGTAAGGCCTTTATTAGGCGTCAAAAATCCATATTACAGCGTTTAGAGGCCCGTGCACGTAGTTAACAGTGTTTTAAAGCCGTGACGCAACGGAAAACCACTTGGGACGTCGTAGTCCATTGAGAGTGGAAGTATTAGACCAATGGTAACTTGCGCAGGCACGTGGAACCACTTGATTTACGTGTAAGGCCTTTATTAGGCATCAAAATGCCATATTACAGTGTTTGGAGTCCCGTGCGCGTATTTGACGGTGTCTTAAAGCTGTGACGCAACGGAAAACCACTTGGGACGTCGTAGTCCATTGAGAGTGGAAAGATTAGACCAATGGTAACCTGCGCAGGCACGTGGAACCACTTGATTTACGTGTAAGGTCTTTATTAGGCATCAAAATGCCATATTACAGCGTTTGGAGTCCGGTGCGCGTATTTGATGGTGTCTTAAAGCTGTGACAGAACGGAAAACCATTCGGGACGTCGTAGTCCATTGAGAGTGGAAAGATTAGACCAATGGTAACCTGCGCAGGCACGTGGAACCACTTGATTTACGTGAAAGGCCTTTATTATGCGTCAAAAGGCCATATTACGGCGCTTAGAGGCCCGTGCGCGTAGTTAACGGTGTTTTAAAGCCGTGACGCAACGGAAAACTACTTGGGACGTCGTAGCTCGTTAAAAGTGGAAGGATTAGACCAATGGTAATCTGCGCATGCACGTCTAACAACGTGATTTGCGTGTAAGGCCTTTATTAGGCGTCAAAAGGCCACATTACAGCGTTTGTAGGACTGTTAGCGTAGTTGACGTTGTTATAAAGCCGTGGCGCAATGGAAAGCGACTTGGAACGTCATAGTCCAATGACAGTAGAAGGAGTAGAACAATTGTAACCTCCGCAGGCGCGTGGAACCACTTGATTTACGTGTAAGGCCTTTATTAGGCGTCAAAAGTCCATATTACGGCGTTTAGAGGCCCGTGCGCGTAGTTAACGGTGTTTTAAAGCCGTGACGCAACGGAAAACTACTTGGGACGTCGTAGTCCATTGAGAGTGGATGGATTAGACCAATGGTAAACTGCGCAGGCACGAGGAGCAACGTGATTTACGTGTAAGGCCTTTATTAGAAGTCAAAAGGCCATATTACGGTCGTTGGATGCCTGTACACGTAGTTGACGGTGTTAAGAGGGCATTCCGCAATGGAAAACCACTTCAGACGTCGTAGTTCATCGAGAGTGGAAGGATTAGACCAATGGTAACCTGCGTAGGCACGTGGAACCACTTGATTTACGGGTAAGGACTTTATTATACATCAAAAGGCCATATTACAGTGTTTAGAGGCCCGTGCGCGCAGTTAGACGGTGTTTTAAAGCCGTGACGCAACGGAAAACCACTTGGGACGTCGTAGCTTGTTAAAAGTGGAAGAATTAGACCAATGGTAATCTGCGCATGCACGTGGAACAACGTGATTTACGTGTCAGGCCTTTATTGGGCGTCAAAAGGCCATATTACAGCGTTTGTAGGACTGTTAGCGTAGTTGACGTTGTTATAAAGCCGTGGCGCAATGGAAAACGACTTGGGACGTCGTAGTCCATTGACAGTAGAAGGAGTAGAACAATTGTAACCTCCGCAGGCGCGTGGAACCACTTGATTTACGTGTAAGGCCTTTATTAGGCGTCAAATATCCATATTACGGCGTTTAGAGGCCCGTGCGCGTAGTTAACGGTGTTTTAAAGCCGTGACGCAACGGAAAACTACTTGGGACGTCGTAGTCCATTGAGAGTGGATGGATTAGACCAATGGTAAACTGCGCAGGCACGTGGAGCAACGTGATTTACGTGTAAGGCCTTTATTAGAAGTCAAAAGGCCATTTTACGGTCGTTGGATGCCTGTACACGTAGTTGACGGTGTTAAGAGGGCATTCCGCAATGGAAAACCACTTCAGACGTCGTAGTTCATCGAGAGTGGAAGGATTAGACCAATGGTAACCTGCGTAGGCACGTGGAACCACTTGATTTACGTGTAAGGACTTTATTATACATCAAAAGGCCATATTACAGTGTTTAGAGGCCCGTGCGCGTAGTTGACGGTGTTTTAAAGTCGTGACGCAACGTAAATCCACTCTCGACGTCGTAGTCCATCGAGAGTGGAAGGATTAGACCAATGAAAACCTACGCGGGCACGTGGAACCACGTGATTCCCGTGTAAGGCTTTTATTAGGCAACAAAAGGCCATGTTACAGCGGTTAGAGGCCTGTACACGTAGTTGATGGTGTTAAAAGGGTATGCCGCAATGGAAAACCACTTTGGACGTCGTTGTCCATTGAGAGTAGAAGGATTAGACAAATGGTAACCTGCGCAGGCGCGTGGATCCACTTGAATTACGTGTAAGGCCTTTATTGGGCGTCAAAAGGCCATATTACAGCGTTTGTAGGACTGTTAGCGTAGTTGACGTTGTTATAAAGCCGTGGCGCAATGGAAAGCGACTTGGGACGTCGTAGTCCATTGACAGTAGAAGGAGTAGAACAATTGTAACCTCCGCAGGCGCGTGGAACCACTTGATTTACGTGTAAGGCCTTTATTAGGCGTCAAATATCCATATTACGGCGTTTAGAGAATCGTGCGCGTAGTTAACGGTGTTATAAAGCCGTGGCGCAACGGAAAACTACTTGGGACGTCGTAGTCCATTGAGAGTGGAAAGATTAAACCAATATTAACCTGCGCAAGCTCGTGGAACTAATTGATTTACGTGTAAGGCTTTTATTACGCATCAGAAGTCCATATTACAGCGTTTAGAGGCCCGTGCGCGTAGTTGACAGTGTTTTAAAGCCGTGACGCAACGGAAAACTACTTGGGACGTCGTAGTCCATTGAGAGTGGAAGTATTAGACCAATGGTAACTTGCACAGGCACGTGGAACCACTTGATTTACGTGTAAGGCCATTATTAGGCGTCAAAATGCCATATTACGGTCGTTCGAGGCTTGCTAGCGTAGTTGACGGTGTTATTAAGCCATGGCTCAATGGAGAACGACTTGGAACGTCTTAGGCCATTGACAACAGGAGGATTAGACCAATGGTAACCTGCGCAAGCACGTGGAGCAACGTGATTTACGTGTTAGGCCTTTGTTAGAAGTCAAAAGGCCATATTACAGTGTTTGGAGTCCCGTGCGCGTATTTGACGGTGTCTTAAAGCTGTGACGCAACGGAAAACCACTTGGGACGTCGTAGTCCATTGAGAGTGGAAAGATTAGACCAATGGTAACCTGCGCAGGCACGTGGAACCACTTGATTTACGTGTAAGGCCTTTATTAGGCATCAAAATGCCATATTACAGCGTTTGGAGTCCGGTGCGCGTATTTGACGGTGTCTTAAAGCTGTGACGCAACGGAAAACCATTCGGGACGTCGTAGTCCATTGAGAGTGGAAAGATTAGACCAATGGTAACCTGCGCAGGCACGTGGAACCACTTGATTTACGTGAAAGGCCTTTATTAGGCGTCAAAAGGTCATATTACGGCCTTTAGAGGCCCGTGCGCGTATTTGACGGTGTCCTAAAGCTGTGACGCAACGGAAAAACACTTGGGTCGTCGTAGTCCATTGAGAGTGGAAAGATTAGACCAATGGTAACCTGCGCAGGCACGTGGAACCACTTGATTTACGTGAAAGCCTTTATTAGGCGTCAAAATGCCACATTACCGTCTTTAGAGGCCCGTGCGCGTAGCTGACGGTGTTTTAAAGCCATGGCGCAACAGAAAATCACTTGGGACGTCGATGTCCATTGAGAGCAGAAAGATTAAACCAATATTAACCTGCGCAAGCTCGTGGAAATACGTGATTTACGTGTAAAGCTTTTATTAGGCATCAGAAGGCCATATTACGGCGTTTAGAGGCTCGTGCGCGTAGTTGACAGTGTTTTAAAGCCGTGACGCAACGGAAAACCACTTGGGACGTCGTAGTCTATTGACAACAGAAGGATTAGACCAATGGTAACATGCGCAGGCACGTGGAACCACTTGAGTTACGTGTAAGGCCTTTATTGGGCGTCAAAAGGCCATATTACAGCGTTTGTAGGACTGTTAGCGTAGTTGACGTTGTTATAAAGCCGTGGCGCAATGGAAAGCGACTTGGGACGTCGTAGTCCATTGACAGTAGAAGGAGTAAAACAATTGTAACCTCCGCAGGCGCGTGGAACCACTTGATTTGCGTGTAAGGCCTTTATTAGGCGTCAAAAATCCATATTACGGCGTTTAGAGGCCCGTGCGCGTAGTTAACGGTGTTATAAAGCCGTGGCGCAACGGAAAACTACTTGGGACGTCGTAGTCCATTGAGAGTGGAAAGATTAGACCAATGGTAACCTGCGCGGGCACGTGGAACCACTTGATTTACGTGAAAGGCCTTTATTAGGCGTCAAAAGGTCATATTACGGCCTTTAGAGGCCCGTGCGCGTAGCCGACGGTGTTTTAAAGCCATGGCGCAACAGAAAATCGCTTGGGACGTCGAAGTCAATTGAGAGCGGAAAGATTAAACCAATATTACCCTGCGAAAGCTCGTGGAACTACATGATTTACGTGTAAGGCTTTTATTAGGCATCAGAAGGCCATATTACAGCGTTTAGAGGCCCGTGCGCGTAGTTGACAGTGTTTTAAAGTTGTGACGCAACGGAAAACTTTTTAGGACGTCGTAGTCCATTGAGAGTGGAAGGATTAGACCAATGGTAACCTGCGCAGGTACGTGGAGCAACGTGATTTACGTGTAAGGCCTTTGTTAGAAGTCAAAAGGCCATATTACAGTGTTTGGAGTCCCGTGCGCGTATTTGACGGTGTCTTAAAGCTGTGACGCAACGGAAAACCATTCGGGACGTCGTAGTCCATTGAGAGTGGAAAGATTAGACCAATGGTAACCTGCGCAGGCACGTGGAACCACTTGAATTACGTGAAAGGCCTTTATTATGCGTCAAAAGGCCATATTACGGCGCTTAGAGGCCCGTGCGCGTAGTTAACGGTGTTTTAAAGCCGTGACGCAACGGAAAACTACTTGGGACGTCGTAGCTCGTTAAAAGTGGAAGGATTAGACCAATGGTAATCTGCGCATGCACGTCTAACAACGTGATTTGCGTGTAAGGCCTTTATTAGGCATCAAAATGCCATATTACAGCGTTTGGAGTCCGGTGCGCGTATTTGACGGTGTCTTAAAGCTGTGACGCAACGGAAAACCATTCGGGACGTCGTAGTCCATTGAGAGTGGAAAGATTAGACCAATGGTAACCTGCGCAGGCACGTGGAACCACTTGAATTACGTGAAAGGCCTTTATTATGCGTCAAAAGGCCATATTACGGCGCTTAGAGGCCCGTGCGCGTAGTTAACGGTGTTTTAAAGCCGTGACGCAACGGAAAACTACTTGGGACGTCGTAGCTCGTTAAAAGTGGAAGGATTAGACCAATGGTAATCTGCGCATGCACGTCTAACAACGTGATTTGCGTGTAAGGCCTTTATTAGGCGTCAAAAGGCCACATTACAGCGTTTGTAGGACTGTTAGCGTAGTTGACGTTGTTATAAAGCCGTGGCGCAATGGAAAGCGACTTGGAACGTCGTAGTCCAATGACAGTAGAAGGAGTAGAACAATTGTAACCTCCGCAGGCGCGTGGAACCACTTGATTTACGTGTAAGGCCTTTATTAGGCGTCAAAAGTCCATATTACGGCGTTTAGAGGCCCGTGCGCGTAGTTAACGGTGTTTTAAAGCCGTGACGCAACGGAAAACTACTTGGGACGTCGTAGTCCATTGAGAGTGGATGGATTAGACCAATGGTAAACTGCGCAGGCACGTGGAACCACTTGATTTACGTGAAAGGCCTTTATTATGCGTCAAAAGGCCATATTACGGCGCTTAGAGGCCCGTGCGCGTAGTTAACGGTGTTTTAAAGCCGTGACGCAACGGAAAACTACTTGGGACGTCGTAGCTCGTTAAAAGTGGAAGGATTAGACCAATGGTAATCTGCGCATGCACGTCTAACAACGTGATTTGCGTGTAAGGCCTTTATTAGGCGTCAAAAGGCCACATTACAGCGTTTGTAGGACTGTTAGCGTAGTTGACGTTGTTATAAAGCCGTGGCGCAATGGAAAGCGACTTGGAACGTCGTAGTCCAATGACAGTAGAAGGAGTAGAACAATTGTAACCTCCGCAGGCGCGTGGAACCACTTGATTTACGTGTAAGGCCTTTATTAGGCGTCAAATATCCATATTACGGCGTTTAGAGGCCCGTGCGCGTAGTTAACGGTGTTTTAAAGCCGTGACGCAACGGAAAACTACTTGGGACGTCGTAGTCCATTGAGAGTGGATGGATTAGACCAATGGTAAACTGCGCAGGCACGTGGAGCAACGTGATTTACGTGTAAGGCCTTTATTAGAAGTCAAAAGGCCATTTTACGGTCGTTGGATGCCTGTACACGTAGTTGACGGTGTTAAGAGGGCATTCCGCAATGGAAAACCACTTCAGACGTCGTAGTTCATCGAGAGTGGAAGGATTAGACCAATGGTAACCTGCGTAGGCACGTGGAACCACTTGATTTACGTGTAAGGACTTTATTATACATCAAAAGGCCATATTACAGTGTTTAGAGGCCCGTGCGCGCAGTTAGACGGTGTTTTAAAGCCGTGACGCAACGGAAAACCACTTGGGACGTCGTAGCTTGTTAAAAGTGGAAGAATTAGACCAACGGTAATCTGCGCATGCACGTGGAACAACGTGATTTACGTGTCAGGCCTTTATTGGGCGTCAAAAGGCCATATTACAGCGTTTGTAGGACTGTTAGCGTAGTTGACGTTGTTATAAAGCCGTGGCGCAATGGAAAACGACTTGGGACGTCGTAGTCCATTGACAGTAGAAGGAGTAGAACAATTGTAACCTCCGCAGGCGCGTGGAACCACTTGATTTACGTGTAAGGCCTTTATTAGGCGTCAAATATCCATATTACGGCGTTTAGAGGCCCGTGCGCGTAGTTAACGGTGTTTTAAAGCCGTGACGCAACGGAAAACTACTTGGGACGTCGTAGTCCATTGAGAGTGGATGGATTAGACCAATGGTAAACTGCGCAGGCACGTGGAGCAACGTGATTTACGTGTAAGGCCTTTATTAGAAGTCAAAAGGCCATTTTACGGTCGTTGGATGCCTGTACACGTAGTTGACGGTGTTAAGAGGGCATTCCGCAATGGAAAACCACTTCAGACGTCGTAGTTCATCGAGAGTGGAAGGATTAGACCAATGGTAACCTGCGTAGGCACGTGGAACCACTTGATTTACGTGTAAGGACTTTATTATACATCAAAAGGCCATATTACAGTGTTTAGAGGCCCGTGCGCGTAGTTGACGGTGTTTTAAAGTCGTGACGCAACGTAAATCCACTCTCGACGTCGTAGTCCATCGAGAGTGGAAGGATTAGACCAATGAAAACCTACGCGGGCACGTGGAACCACGTGATTCCCGTGTAAGGCTTTTATTAGGCAACAAAAGGCCATGTTACAGCGGTTAGAGGCCTGTACACGTAGTTGATGGTGTTAAAAGGGTATGCCGCAATGGAAAACCACTTTGGACGTCGTTGTCCATTGAGAGTGGAAGGATTAGACAAATGGTAACCTGCGCAGGCGCGTGGATCCACTTGAATTACGTGTAAGGCCTTTATTGGGCGTCAAAAGGCCATATTACAGCGTTTGTAGGACTGTTAGCGTAGTTGACGTTGTTATAAAGCCGTGGCGCAATGGAAAGCGACTTGGGACGTCGTAGTCCATTGACAGTAGAAGGAGTAGATCAATTGTAACCTCCGCAGGCGCGTGGAACCACTTGATTTACGTGTAAGGCCTTTATTAGGCGTCAAATATCCATATTACGGCGTTTAGAGAATCGTGCGCGTAGTTAACGGTGTTATAAAGCCGTGGCGCAACGGAAAACTACTTGGGACGTCGTAGTCCATTGAGAGTGGAAAGATTAAACCAATATTAACCTGCGCAAGCTCGTGGAACTAATTGATTTACGTGTAAGGCTTTTATTACGCATCAGAAGTCCATATTACAGCGTTTAGAGGCCCGTGCGCGTAGTTGACAGTGTTTTAAAGCCGTGACGCAACGGAAAACTACTTGGGACGTCGTAGTCCATTGAGAGTGGAAGTATTAGACCAATGGTAACTTGCACAGGCACGTGGAACCCCTTGATTTACGTGTAAGGCCATTATTAGGCGTCAAAATGCCATATTACGGTCGTTCGAGGCTTGTTAGCGTAGTTGACGGTGTTATTAAGCCATGGCTCAATGGAAGACGACTTGGAACGTCTTAGGCCATTGACAACAGGAGGATTAGACCAATGGTAACCTGCGCAAGCACGTGGAGCAACGTGATTTACGTGTTAGGCCTTTGTTAGAAGTCAAAAGGCCATATTACATTGTTTGGAGTCCCGTGCGCGTATTTGACGGTGTCTTAAAGCTGTGACGCAACGGAAAACCACTTGGAACGTCGTAGTCCATTGAGAGTGGAAAGATTAGACCAATGGTAACCTGCGCAGGCACGTGGAACCACTTGATTTACGTGAAAGGTTTTTATTAGGCGTCAAAAGGTCATATTACGGCCTTTAGAGGCCCGTGCGCGTATTTGACGGTGTCTTAAAGCTGTGACGCAACGGAAAACCACTTGGGACGTCGTAGTCCATTGAGAGTGGAAAGATTAGACCAATGGTAACCTGCGCAGGCACGTGGAACCACTTGATTTACGTGAAAGGTTTTTATTAGGCGTCAAAAGGTCATATTACGGCCTTTAGAGGCCCGTGCGCGTATTTGACGGTGTCTTAAAGCTGTGACGCAACGGAAAACCACTTGGGACGTCGTAGTCCATTGAGAGTGGAAAGATTAGACCAATGGTAACCTGCGCAGGCACGTGGAACCACTTGATTTACGTGAAAGGCCTTTATTAGGCGTCAAAAGGTCATATTACGGCCTTTAGAGGCCCGTGCGCGTAGCCGACGGTGTTTTAAAGCCATGGCGCAACAGAAAATCACTTGGGACGTCGAAGTCCATTGAGAGCAGAAAGATTAAACCAATATAAACCTGCGCAAGCTCGTGGAAATACGTGATTTACGTGTAAGGCATTTATTAGGCGTCAAAATGCCATATTACGGTCGTTCGAGGCTTGTTAGTGTAGTTGACGGTGGTATTAGGCCATGGCGCAATGGAAGACGACTTGAAACGTCTTAGGCCATTGACAACAGAAGGATTAGACCAATGGTAACCTGCGCAGGCACGTGGAGCAACGTGATTTACGTGTAAGGCCTTTATTAGAAGTCAAAAGGCCATATTACGGTCGTTCGAGGCTTGTTAGCGTAGTTGACGGTGTTATTAAGCCATGGCGCAATGGAAGACGACTTGGAACGTGTTAGGCCATTGACAACAGAAGGATTAGACCAATGGTAACCTGCGCAGGCACGTGGAACCACTTGATTTACGTGTAAGGCCTTTATTAGGCATCAAAACGCCATATTACAGCGTTTGGAGTCCGGTGCGCGTATTTGACGGTGTCTTAAAGCCGTGACGCAACGGAAAACTACTTGGGACGTCGTAGTCCAATGACAGTAGAAGGAGTAGAACAATTGTAACCTCCGCAGGCGCGTGGAACTACTTGATTTACGTGTAAGGCCTTTATTAGGCGTCAAAAGTCCATATTACGGCGTTTAGAGCCCCGTGCGCGTAGTTAACGGTGTTTTAAATCCGTGACGCAACGGAAAACTACTTGGGACGTCGTACTCCATTGAGAGTGGAAGGATTAGACCAATGGTAATCTGCGCATGCACGTGGAACAACGTGAATTACGTGTAAGGCCTTTATTAGGCGTCAAAAGGCCATATTACAGCGTTTGTAGGACTGTTAGCGTAGTTGACGTTGTTATAAAGCCGTGGCGCAATGGAAAGCGACTTGGGACGTCGTAGTCCATTGACAGTAGAAGAAGTAGAACAATTGTAACCTCCGCAGGCGCGTGGAATCACTTGATTTACGTGTAAGGCCTTTATTAGGCGTCAAAAATCCATATTACAGAGTTTAGAGGCCCGTGCGCGTAGTTGACAGTGTTTTAAAGCCGTGACGCAACGGAAAACCACTTGGGACGTCGTAGTCCATTGAGAGTGGAAGTATTAGACCAATGGCAACTTGCGCAGGCACGTGGAACCACTTGATTTACGTGTAAGGCCTTTATTAGGCATCAAAATGCCATATTACAGCGTTTGTAGGCTTGTTAGCGTAGTTGACGGTGTTATTACGTCATGGCGCAATGGAAAACAACTTGGAACGTCTTAGGCCATTGACAACAAAAGGATTAGACCAATGGTAACCTGCGCAGGCACGTTGAACCACGTGATTTACGTGTAAGGCCTTAAATAGGCGTCAAAATGCCACATTACCGTCTTTAGAGGCCCGTGCCCGTAGGTGACGGTGTTTTAAAGCCATGGCGCAACAGAAAATCACTTTGGACGTCGCAGTCCATTGAGAGTGGAAGGATTAGACCAATGGTAACCTGCGCAGGCACGTGGAACCACTTGAGTAACGTGTAAGGCCTATATTAGACGTCAAAAGGCCGTATCACGGCCTTTAGAGGGTTCTTAGCGTAGTTCACGGTGTTATAAAGCCATGGCGCAATGGAAAACGGCTTCGGACGTCGAGTCCATTGAGAGTGGAAGGATTAGACCAATGGTACCCTGCACAGGCACGTGGAGCAACGTGATTTACGTGTAAGGCCTTAATTAGGCGTCAAAATGCCACATTACCGTCTTTAGAGGCCCGTGCCCGTAGCTGACGGTGTTTTAAAGCCATGGCGCAACAAAAAATCACTTCGGACGTCGTAGTCCATTGAGAGTGGAAGGATTAGACCAATGATAACCTGCGCAGGCACGTGGAACCACTTGATTTACGTGTAAGGCCTTTATTAGGCATCAAAATGCCATATTACAATGTTTGTAGGACTGTTAGCGTAGTTGACGTTGTTATAAAGCCATGGAGCAACAGAAAATCACTTCGGACGTCGTAGTCCATTGAGAGTGGAAGGATTAGACCAATGGTAACCTACGCAGGCGCGTGGAGCCACTTGATTTACGTGTAAAGCCTTTATTAGGCATCGAAATGCGATATTACAGCGTTTGGAGGACCGTGCGCGTAGTTAACGGTGTTTTAAAGCCGTGACGCAACGCAAAACCACTTGGGACGTCGTAGTCCATTGAGAGTGGAAGGATTAGACCAATGGTAACCTGCGCAGGCACGTGGAACCACTTGATATGCGTGAAAGGCCTTTATTAGGCGTCAAAAGGTCATATTACGGCCTTTAGAGGCCTGTGCGCGTAGCCGACGGTGTTTTAAAGCCATGGCGCAACAGAAAATCACTTGGGACGTCGAAGTCCATTGAGAGCGGAAAGATAAAACCAATATTAACCTGCGCAAGCTCGTGGAACTACGTGATTTACGTGTAAGGCTTTTATTAGGCATCAGAAGGCCATATTACAGCGTTTGTAGGACTGTTAGCGTAGTTGACGTTGTTATAAAGCCGTGGCGCAATGGAAAGCGACTTGGGACGTCGTAGTCTAATGACAGTAGAAGGATTAGACCAATGGTAACATGCGCAGGCACGTGGAACCACTTGATTTACGTGTAAGGCCTTTATTGGGCGTCAAAAGGCCATATTACAGCGTTTATAGGACTGTTAGCGTAGTTGACGTTGTTATAAAGCCGTGGCGCAATGGAAAGCGACTTGGGACGTCGTAGTCCATTGACAGTAGAAGGAGTAGATCAATTGTAACCTCCGCAGGCGCGTGGAACCACTTGATTTACGTGTAAGGCCTTTATTAGGCGTCAAATATCCATATTACGGCGTTTAGAGAATCGTGCGCGTAGTTAACGGTGTTATAAAGCCGTGGCGCAACGGAAAACTACTTGGGACGTCGTAGTCCATTGAGAGTGGAAAGATTAAACCAATATTAACCTGCGCAAGCTCGTGGAACTAATTGATTTACGTGTAAGGCTTTTATTACGCATCAGAAGTCCATATTACAGCGTTTAGAGGCCCGTGCGCGTAGTTGACAGTGTTTTAAAGCCGTGACGCAACGGAAAACTACTTGGGACGTCGTAGTCCATTGAGAGTGGAAGTATTAGACCAATGGTAACTTGCACAGGCACGTGGAACCCCTTGATTTACGTGTAAGGCCATTATTAGGCGTCAAAATGCCATATTACGGTCGTTCGAGGCTTGTTAGCGTAGTTGACGGTGTTATTAAGCCATGGCTCAATGGAAGACGACTTGGAACGTCTTAGGCCATTGACAACAGGAGGATTAGACCAATGGTAACCTGCGCAAGCACGTGGAGCAACGTGATTTACGTGTTAGGCCTTTGTTAGAAGTCAAAAGGCCATATTACAGTGTTTGGAGTCCCGTGCGCGTATTTGACGGTGTCTTAAAGCTGTGACGCAACGGAAAACCACTTGGAACGTCGTAGTCCATTGAGAGTGGAAAGATTAGACCAATGGTAACCTGCCCAGGCACGTGGAACCACTTGATTTACGTGAAAGGTTTTTATTAGGCGTCAAAAGGTCATATTACGGCCTTTAGAGGCCCGTGCGCGTATTTGACGGTGTCTTAAAGCTGTGACGCAACGGAAAACCACTTGGGACGTCGTAGTCCATTGAGAGTGGAAAGATTAGACCAATGGTAACCTGCGCAGGCACGTGGAACCACTTGATTTACGTGAAAGGTTTTTATTAGGCGTCAAAAGGTCATATTACGGCCTTTAGAGGCCCGTGCGCGTATTTGACGGTGTCTTAAAGCTGTGACGCAACGGAAAACCACTTGGGACGTCGTAGTCCATTGAGAGTGGAAAGATTAGACCAATGGTAACCTGCGCAGGCACGTGGAACCACTTGATTTACGTGAAAGGCCTTTATTAGGCGTCAAAAGGTCATATTACGGCCTTTAGAGGCCCGTGCGCGTAGCCGACGGTGTTTTAAAGCCATGGCGCAACAGAAAATCACTTGGGACGTCGAAGTCCATTGAGAGCAGAAAGATTAAACCAATATAAACCTGCGCAAGCTCGTGGAAATACGTGATTTACGTGTAAGGCATTTATTAGGCGTCAAAATGCCATATTACGGTCGTTCGAGGCTTGTTAGTGTAGTTGACGGTGGTATTAGGCCATGGCGCAATGGAAGACGACTTGAAACGTCTTAGGCCATTGACAACAGAAGGATTAGACCAATGGTAACCTGCGCAGGCACGTGGAGCAACGTGATTTACGTGTAAGGCCTTTATTAGAAGTCAAAAGGCCATATTACGGTCGTTCGAGGCTTGTTAGCGTAGTTGACGGTGTTATTAAGCCATGGCGCAATGGAAGACGACTTGGAACGTGTTAGGCCATTGACAACAGAAGGATTAGACCAATGGTAACCTGCGCAGGCACGTGGAACCACTTGATTTACGTGTAAGGCCTTTATTAGGCATCAAAACGCCATATTACAGCGTTTGGAGTCCGGTGCGCGTATTTGACGGTGTCTTAAAGCCGTGACGCAACGGAAAACTACTTGGGACGTCGTAGTCCAATGACAGTAGAAGGAGTAGAACAATTGTAACCTCCGCAGGCGCGTGGAACTACTTGATTTACGTGTAAGGCCTTTATTAGGCGTCAAAAGTCCATATTACGGCGTTTAGAGCCCCGTGCGCGTAGTTAACGGTGTTTTAAATCCGTGACGCAACGGAAAACTACTTGGGACGTCGTACTCCATTGAGAGTGGAAGGATTAGACCAATGGTAATCTGCGCATGCACGTGGAACAACGTGAATTACGTGTAAGGCCTTTATTAGGCGTCAAAAGGCCATATTACAGCGTTTGTAGGACTGTTAGCGTAGTTGACGTTGTTATAAAGCCGTGGCGCAATGGAAAGCGACTTGGGACGTCGTAGTCCATTGACAGTAGAAGAAGTAGAACAATTGTAACCTCCGCAGGCGCGTGGAATCACTTGATTTACGTGTAAGGCCTTTATTAGGCGTCAAAAATCCATATTACAGAGTTTAGAGGCCCGTGCGCGTAGTTGACAGTGTTTTAAAGCCGTGACGCAACGGAAAACCACTTGGGACGTCGTAGTCCATTGAGAGTGGAAGTATTAGACCAATGGCAACTTGCGCAGGCACGTGGAACCACTTGATTTACGTGTAAGGCCTTTATTAGGCATCAAAATGCCATATTACAGCGTTTGTAGGCTTGTTAGCGTAGTTGACGGTGTTATTACGTCATGGCGCAATGGAAAACAACTTGGAACGTCTTAGGCCATTGACAACAAAAGGATTAGACCAATGGTAACCTGCGCAGGCACGTTGAACCACGTGATTTACGTGTAAGGCCTTAAATAGGCGTCAAAATGCCACATTACCGTCTTTAGAGGCCCGTGCCCGTAGGTGACGGTGTTTTAAAGCCATGGCGCAACAGAAAATCACTTTGGACGTCGCAGTCCATTGAGAGTGGAAGGATTAGACCAATGGTAACCTGCGCAGGCACGTGGAACCACTTGAGTAACGTGTAAGGCCTATATTAGACGTCAAAAGGCCGTATCACGGCCTTTAGAGGGTTCTTAGCGTAGTTCACGGTGTTATAAAGCCATGGCGCAATGGAAAACGGCTTCGGACGTCGAGTCCATTGAGAGTGGAAGGATTAGACCAATGGTACCCTGCACAGGCACGTGGAGCAACGTGATTTACGTGTAAGGCCTTAATTAGGCGTCAAAATGCCACATTACCGTCTTTAGAGGCCCGTGCCCGTAGCTGACGGTGTTTTAAAGCCATGGCGCAACAAAAAATCACTTCGGACGTCGTAGTCCATTGAGAGTGGAAGGATTAGACCAATGATAACCTGCGCAGGCACGTGGAACCACTTGATTTACGTGTAAGGCCTTTATTAGGCATCAAAATGCCATATTACAATGTTTGTAGGACTGTTAGCGTAGTTGACGTTGTTATAAAGCCATGGAGCAACAGAAAATCACTTCGGACGTCGTAGTCCATTGAGAGTGGAAGGATTAGACCAATGGTAACCTACGCAGGCGCGTGGAGCCACTTGATTTACGTGTAAAGCCTTTATTAGGCATCGAAATGCCATATTACAGCGTTTGGAGGACCGTGCGCGTAGTTAACGGTGTTTTAAAGCCGTGACGCAACGCAAAACCACTTGGGACGTCGTAGTCCATTGAGAGTGGAAGGATTAGACCAATGGTAACCTGCGCAGGCACGTGGAACCACTTGATATGCGTGAAAGGCCTTTATTAGGCGTCAAAAGGTCATATTACGGCCTTTAGAGGCCTGTGCGCGTAGCCGACGGTGTTTTAAAGCCATGGCGCAACAGAAAATCACTTGGGACGTCGAAGTCCATTGAGAGCGGAAAGATAAAACCAATATTAACCTGCGCAAGCTCGTGGAACTACGTGATTTACGTGTAAGGCTTTTATTAGGCATCAGAAGGCCATATTACAGCGTTTGTAGGACTGTTAGCGTAGTTGACGTTGTTATAAAGCCGTGGCGCAATGGAAAGCGACTTGGGACGTCGTAGTCTAATGACAGTAGAAGGATTAGACCAATGGTAACATGCGCAGGCACGTGGAACCACTTGATTTACGTGTAAGGCCTTTATTGGGCGTCAAAAGGCCATATTACAGCGTTTATAGGACTGTTAGCGTAGTTGACGTTGTTATAAAGCCGTGGCGCAATGGAAAGCGACTTGGGACGTCGTAGTCCATTGACAGTAGAAGGAGTAGAACAATTGTAACCTCCGCAGGCGCGTGGAACCACTTGATTTACGTGTAAGGTCTTTATTAGGCGTCAAAAATCCATATTACAGCGTTTAGAGGCCCGTGCACGTAGTTGACAGTGTTTTAAAGCCGTGACGCAACGGAAAACCACTTAGGACGTCGTAGTCCATTGAGAGTGGAAATATTAGACCAATGGTATCTTGCGCAGGCACGTGGAACCACTTGATTTACGTGAAAGGCCTTTATTAGGCGTCAAAAGGCCGTATCACGGCCTTTAGAGGGTTCTTAGCGTAGTTGACGGTGTCATAAAGCCATGGCGCAATGGAAAACGGCTTCGGACGTCGAGTCCATTGAGAGTGGAAGGATTAGACCAATGGTACCCTGCGCAGGCACGTGGAGCAACGTGATTTACGTGTAAGGCCTTAATTAGGCGTCAAAATGCCACATTACTGTCTTTAGAGGCCCGTGCCCGTAGCTGACGGTGTTTTAAAGCCATGGCGCAACAAAAAATCACTTCGGACGTCGTAGTCCATTGAGAATGGAAGGATTAGACCAATGATAACCTGCGCAGGCACGTGGAACCACTTGAGTAACGTGTAAGGCCTTTATTAGACGTCAAAAGGCCGTATCACGGCCTTTAGAGGGTTCTTAGCGTAGTTGACGGTGTTATAAAGCCATGGCGGAATGGAAAACGGCTTCGGACGTCGAGTCCATTGAGAGTGGAAGGATTAGACCAATGGTAACCTGCGCAGGCACGTGGAACCACTTGATTTACGTGTAAGGCCTTTTCCTAGGCATCAAAATGCCATATTACAGCGTTTGTAGGACTGTTAGCGTAGTTGACGTTGTTATAAAGCCATGGAGCAACAGAAAATCACTTCGGACGTCGTAGTCCATTGAGAGTGGAAGGATTAGACCAATGGTAACCTACGCAGGCGCGTGGAGCCACTTGATTTACGTGTAAAGCCTTTATTAGGCATCGAAATGCCATATTACAGCGTTTGGAGGACCGTGCGCGTAGTTAACGGTGTTTTAAAGCCGTGACGCAACGGAAAACCACTTGGGACGTCGTAGTCCATTGAGAGTGGAAGGATTAGACCAATGGTAACCTGCGCAGGCACGTGGAACCACTTGATATACGTGAAAGGCCTTTATTAGGCGTCAAAAGGTCATATTACGGCCTTTAGAGGCCTGTGCGCGTAGCCGACGGTGTTTTAAAGCCATGGCGCAACAGAAAATCACTTGGGACGTCGAAGTCCATTGAGAGCGGAAAGATAAAACCAATATTAACCTGCGCAAGCTCGTGGAACTACGTGATTTACGTGTAAGGCTTTTATTAGGCATCAGAAGGCCATATTACAGCGTTTGTAGGACTGTTAGCGTAGTTGACGTTGTTATAAAGCCGTGGCGCAATGGAAAGCGACTTGGGACGTCGTAGTCTAATGACAGTAGAAGGATTAGACCAATGGTAACATGCGCAGGCACGTGGAACCACTTGATTTACGTGTAAGGCCTTTATTGGGCGTCAAAAGGCCATATTACAGCGTTTATAGGACTGTTAGCGTAGTTGACGTTGTTATAAAGCCGTGGCGCAATGGAAAGCGACTTTGGACGTCGTAGTCCATTGACAGTAGAAGGAGTAGAACAATTGTAACCTCCGCAGGCGCGTGGAACCACTTGATTTACGTGTAAGGCCTTTATTAGGCGTCAAAAATCCATATTACAGCGTTTAGAGGCCCGTGCGCGTAGTTGACAGTGTTTTAAAGCCGTGACGCAACGGAAAACCACTTGGGACGTCGTAGTCCATTGAGAGTGGAAATATTAGACCAATGGTAACTTGCGCAGGCACGTGGAACCACTTGATATGCGTGAAAGGCCTTTATTAGGCGTCAAAAGGTCATATTACGGCCTTTAGAGGCCTGTGCGCGTAGCCGACGGTGTTTTAAAGCCATGGCGCAACAGAAAATCACTTGGGACGTCGTAGTCCATTGAGAGTGGAAGGATTAGACAAATGGTAACCTACGCAGGCGCGTGGAGCCACTTGATTTACGTGTAAAGCCTTTATTAGGCATCGAAATGCCATATTACAGCGTTTGGAGGACCGTGCGCGTAGTTAACGGTGTTTTAAAGCCGTGACGCAACGGAAAATCACTTGGGACGTCGTAGTCCATTGAGAGTGGAAGGATTAGACCAATGGTAACCTGCGCAGGCACGTGGAACCACTTGATATGCGTGAAAGGCCTTTATTAGGCGTCAAAAGGTCATATTACGGCCTTTAGAGGCCTGTGCGCGTAGCCGACGGTGTTTTAAAGCCATGGCGCAACAGAAAATCACTTGGGACGTCGAAGTCCATTGAGAGCGGAAAGATAAAACCAATATTAACCTGCGCAAGCTCGTGGACCTACGTGATTTACGTGTAAGGCTTTTATTAGGCATCAGAAGGCCATATTACAGCGTTTGTAGGACTGTTAGCGTAGTTGACGTTGTTATAAAGCCGTGGCGCAATGGAAAGCGACTTGGGACGTTGTAGTCTAATGAAAGTAGAAGGATTAGACCAATATTAACATGCGCAGGCACGTGGAACCACTTGATTTACGTGTAAGGCTTTTATTGGGCGTCAAAAGGCCATATTACAGCGTTTATAGGACTGTTAGCGTAGTTGACGTTGTTATAAAGCCGTGGCGCAATGGAAAGCGACTTGGGACGTCGTAGTCCATTGACAGTAGAAGGAGTAGAACAATTGTAACCACCGCAGGTGCGTGGAACCACTTGATTTACGTGTAAGGCCTTTATTAGGCGTCAAAAATCCATATTACAGCGTTTAGAGGCCCGTGCGCGTAGTTGACAGTGTTTTAAAGCCGTGACGCAACGGAAAACCACTTGGGACGTCGTAGTCCATTGAGAGTGGAAGTATTAGACCAATGGTAACTTGCGCAGGCACGTGGAACCACTTGATTTACGTGTAAGGCCTTTATTAGGCATCAAAATGCCATATTACAGCGTTTGTAGGACTGTTAGCGTAGTTGACGTTGTTATAAAGCCGTGACGCAACGGAAAACAACTTAGGACGTCGTAGCCCATTAAACGTTGAAGGATTAGATCAATGGTAATCTTAGCATGCACGTGGAACAACGTGATTTACGTGTAAGGCCTTTATTAGGCGTCAAAAGGCCGTATCACGGCCTTTAGAGGGTTCTTAGCGTAGTTGACGGTGTTATAAAGCCATGGCGCAATGGAAAACGGCTTCGGACGTCGAGTCCATTGAGAGTGGAAGGATTAGACCAATGGTACCCTGCGCAGGCACGTGGAGCAACGTGATTTACGTGTAAGGCCTTAATTAGGCGTCAAAATGCCACATTACCGTCTTTAGAGGCCCGTGCCCGTAGCTGACGGTGTTTTAAAGCCATAGCGCAACAGAAAATCACTTCGGACGTCGTAGTCCATTGAGAGTGGAAGGATTAGACCAATGATAACCTGCGCAGGCACGTGGAACCACTTGAGTAACGTGTAAGGCCTTTATTAGACGTCAAAAGGCCGTATCACGGCCTTTAGAGGGTTCTTAGCGTAGTTGACGGTGTTATAAAGCCATGGCGGAATGGAAAACGGTTTCGGACGTCGAGTCCATTGAGAGTGGAAGGATTAGACCAATGGTAACCTGCGCAGGCACGTGGAACCACTTGATTTACGTGTAAGGCCTTTATTAGACGTCAAAAGGCCGTATTACGGCCTTTAGAGGCCCGTGCGCGTATTTGACGGTGTCTTCAAGCTGTGACGCAACGAAAAACCACTTGGGACGTCGTAGTCCATTAAGAATGGAAGGATTAGACCAATGGTAACCTGCGCAGGCACGTGGAACCACTTGATTTACGTGAAAGGCGTTTATTAGGTGTCAAAATGCCATATTACTGTCTATAGAGGCCCGTGCGCGTAGCTGACGGTGTTTTAAAGCCATGGTGCAACAGAAAATCACTTGGGACGTCGCAGTCCATTAAGAGTGGAGAGATTAGACCAATAATAACCTGCGCAGGCACGTGGATCCACTTGATTTACGTGTAAGGCCTTTATTAGGCATCAAAATGCCATATTACAGCGTTTGGAGTCCCGTGCGCGTATTTGACGGTGTCTTAAAGCTGTGACGCAACGGAAATCTACTTCGGACGTCGTAGCCCATTAAAAGTAGAAGGATTAGACCAATGGTAATCTGCGCATGGACGTGGAACCACTTGATTTACGTGAAAGGCCTTTATTAGGCGTCAAAAGGTCATATTACGGCCTTTAGAGGCCCGTGCGCGTAGCCGACGGTGTTTTAAAGCCATGGCGCAACAGAAAATCACTTGGGACGTCGAAGTCCATTGAGAGCAGAAAGATTAAACCAAAATTAACCTGCGCAAGCTCGTGGAAATACGTGATTTACGTGTAAGGCCTTTATTAGGCGTCAAAATGCCATATTACGGTCGTTCGAGGCTTGTTAGTGTAGTTGACGGTGGTATTAGGCCATGGCGCAATGGAAGACGACTTGGAACGTCTTAGGCCATTGACAACAGAAGGATTAGACCAATGGTAACCTGCGCAGGCACGTGGAACCACTTGATTTACGTGAAAGGCCTTTATTAGGCATCGAAATGACATATTACAGCATTTAGAGGACCGTGCGCGTAGTTAACGGTGTTTTAAAGCCGTGACGCAACGGAAAGCCACTTGGGACGTCGTAGTCCATTGAGAATGGAAGGATTAGACCAATGGTAACCTGCGCAGGAACGTGGAACCACTTGATTTACGTGTAAGGCCTTTATTAGACGTTAAAAGGCCGTATTACGGCCTTTAGAGGGTTCTTAGCGTAGTTGACGGTGTTATAAAGCCATGGGGCAATGGAAAACGACCTGAAACGTCTTAGGTCATTGACAACAGAAGTATTAGACCAATGGTAACCTGCGCAGGCACGTGGAACCACGTGATTTACGTGTAAGGCCTTAATTAGGCGTTAAACTGCCACATTACTGTCTTTAGAGGCACGTGCGCGTAGCTGACGGTGTTTTAAAGCCATCGTGCAACAGAAAATCACTTGGGACGTCGAAGTCCATTAAGAGTGGGAAGATTAGACCAACAATAACCTGCGCAGGCACGTGGAACCACTTGATTTACGTGTCAGGCCTTTATTAGGCATCAAAATGCCATATTACAGCGTTTGGAGTCCCGTGCGCGTATTTGACGGTGTCTTAAAGCTGTGACGCAACGGAACACCACTTGGGACGTCGTAATCCATTGAGAGTGGAAAGATTAAACCAATGGTAACCTACGCAGGCACGTGGAACTACTTGATTTACGTGTAAGGCCTTTATTAGGCATCGAAATGCCATATTACAGCATTTAGAGGACCGTGCGCGTAGTTAATGGTGTTTTAAAGCCGTGACGCAACGGAAAACCACTTGGGACGTCGTAGTCCATTGAGAGTGGAAGGATTAGACCAATGGTAACCTGCGCAGGCACGTGGAACCACTTGATTTACGTGTAAGGCCTTTATTAGACGTCAAAAGGCCGTATTACGGCCTTTAGAGGGTTCTTAGCGTAGTTGACGGTGTTATAAAGCCATGGCGCAATGGAAAACGACCTGAAACGTCTTAGGCCATTGACAACAGAAGGATTAAACCAATGGTAACCTGCACAGGCACGTGGAACTACGTGATTTACGTGTAAGGCCTTAATTAGGCGTCAAACTGCCACATTACTGTCTTTTGACGGTGTTTTAAAGCCATGGTGCAACAGAAAATCACTTGGGACGTCGAAGTCCATTAAGAGTGGAAAGATTAGACCAAGAATAACCTGCGCAGGCACGTGGAACCACTTGATTTACGTGTAAGGCCTTTATTAGACGTCAAAAGGCCGTATTACGGCCTTTAGAGGGTTCTTAGCGTAGTTGACGGTGTTATAAAGCCATGGCGCAATGGAAAACGGCTTCAGACGTCGAGTCCATTGAGAGTGGAAGGATTAGACCAATGATAACCTGTGCAGGCACGTGGAACCACTTGATTTACATGAAAGGCCTTTATTAGGCATCAAAATGCCATATTACAGCGTTTGGAGGCCCGTGCGCGTATTTGACGGTGTCTTCAAGCTGTGACGCAACGAAAAACCACTTGGGACGTCGTAGTCCATTAAAAGTAGAAGGATTAGACCAATGGTAACCTGCGCAGGCACGTGGAACCACTTGATTTACGTGTAAGGCCTTTATTAGGCATCGAAATGCCATATTACAGCATTTAGAGGACCGTGCGCGTAGTTAACGGTGTTTTAAAGCCGTGACGCAACGGAAAACCACTTGGGACGTCGTAGTCCATTGAGAGTGGAAGGATTAGACCAATGGTAACCTGCGCAGGCACGTGGAACCACTTGATTTACGTGTAAGGCCTTTATTAGACGTCAAAAGGCCGTATTACGGCCTTTAGAGGCCCGTGCGCGTATTTGACGGTGTCTTCAAGCTGTGACGCAACGAAAAACCACCTGGGACTTCGTAGTCCATTAAGAATGGAAGGATTAGACCAATGGTAACCTGCGCAGGCACGTGGAACCACTTGATTTACGTGAAAGGCGTTTATTAGGTGTCAAAATGCCATATTACTGTCTATAGAGGCACGTGCGCGTAGCTGACGGTGTTTTAAAGCCATGGTGCAACAGAAAATCACTTGGGACGTCGAAGTCCATTAAGAGTGGAGAGATTAGACCAATAATAACCTGCGCAGGCACGTGGAACCACTTGATTTACGTGTAAGGCCTTTATTAGGCATCAAAATGCCATATTACAGCGTTTGGAGTCCCGTGCGCGTATTTGACGGTGTCTTAAAGCTGTGACGCAACGGAAATCTACTTCGGACGTCGTAGCCCATTAAAAGTAGAAGGATTAGACCAATGGTAATCTGCGCATGGACGTGGAACCACTTGATTTACGTGAAAGGCCTTTATTAGGCGTCAAAAGGTCATATTACGGCCTTTAGAGGCCCGTGCGCGTAGCCGACGGTGTTTTAAAGCCATGGCGCAACAGAAAATCACTTGGGACGTCGAAGTCCATTGAGAGCAGAAAGATTAAACCAAAATTAACCTGCGCAAGCTCGTGGAAATACGTGATTTACGTGTAAGGCCTTTATTAGGCGTCAAAATGCCATATTACGGTCGTTCGAGGCTTGTTAGTGTAGTTGACGGTGGTATTAGGCCATGGCGCAATGGAAGACGACTTGGAACGTCTTAGGCCATTGACAACAGAAGGATTAGACCAATGGTAACCTGCGCAGGCACGTGGAACCACTTGATTTACGTGAAAGGCCTTTATTAGGCGTCAAAAGGTCATATTACGGCGTTTAGAGGCCCGTGCGCGTAGTTGACAGTGTTTTAAAGCCGTGACGCAACGGAAAACCACTTGGGACGTCGTAGTCTATTGAAAGTGGAAGGATTAGACCAATGGTAACCTGCGCAGGCACGTGGAGCAACGTGATTTACGTGAAAGGCCTTTGTTAGAAGTCAAAAGGCCATATAACAGCGTTTGTAGGACTGTTAGCGTAGTTGGCGTTGTTATAAAGCCGTGGCGCAATGGAAAGCGACTTGGGACGTCGTAGTCCATTGACAGTAGAAGGAGTAGAACAATTGTAACCTCCGCAGGCGCGTGGAACCACTTGATTTACGTGTAAGGCCTTTATTAGGCGTCAAAAATCCATATTACGGCGTTTAGAGGCCCGTGCGCGTATTTGACGGTGTCCTAAAGCCGTGGCGCAACGGAAAACTACTTGGGACGTCGTAGTCCATTGAGAGTGGAAAGATTAGACCAATGGTAACCTGCGCGGGCACGTGGAACCACTTGATTTACGTGAAAGGCCTTTATTAGGCGTCAAAAGGTCATATTACGGCCTTTAGAGCCCCGTGCGCGTAGCTGACGGTGTTTTAAAGCCATGGCGCAACAGAAAATCACTTGGGACGTCGATGTCCATTGAGAGCGGAAAGATTAAACCAATATTACCCTGCGCAAGCTCGTGGAACTACGTGATTTACGTGTAAGGCTTTTATTAGGCATCTAAAGGCCATATTACAGCGTTTAGGGGCCCGTGCGCGTAGTTGACAGTGTTTTAAAGTTGTGACGCAACGGAAAACTTTTTAGGACGTCGTAGTCCATTGAGAGTGGAAGGATTAGACCAATGGTAACCTGTGCAGGCACGTGGAGCAACGTGATTTACGTGTAAGGCCTTTATTGGTCGTCAAAAGGCCATATTACAGCGTTTGTAGGACTGTTAGCGTAGTTGACGTTCTTATAAAGCCGTGGCGCAATGGAAAGCGACTTGGGACGTCGTAGTCCATTGACAGTAGAAGGAGTAGAACAATTGTAACCTCCGCAGGCGCGTGGAACCACTTGATTTTCGTGTAAGGCCTTTATTAGGCGTCAAAAATCCATATTACGGCGTTTAGAGGCCCGTGCGCGTAGTTAACGGTGTTATAAAGCCGTGGCGCAACGGAAAACTACTTGGGACGTCGTAGTCCATTGAGAGTGGAAAGATTAAACCAATATTACCCTGCGCGAGCTCGTGGAACTACGTAATTTACGTGTAAGGCTTTTATTAGGCATCAGAAGGCCATATTACAGCGTTTAGGGGCCCGTGCGCGTAGTTGACAGTGTTTTAAAGTTGTGACGCAACGGAAAACTTTTTAGGTCGTCGTAGTCCATTGAGAGTGGAAGGATTAGACCAATGGTAACCTGTGCAGGCACGTGGAGCAACGTGATTTACGTGTAAGGCCTTTATTAGAAGTCAAAAGGCCATATTACGGTCGTTCGAGGCTTGTTAGCGTAGTTGACGGTGTTATTAAGCCATGGCGCGATGGAAGACGACTTGGAACGTCTTAGGCCATTGACAACAGAAGGATTAGACCAATGGTAACCTGCGCAGGCACGTGGAACCACTTGATTTACGTGTAAGGCCTTTATTAGGCATCAAAACGCCATATTACAGCGTTTGGAGCCCGGTGCGCGTATTTGACGGTGTCTTAAAGCTGTGACGCAACGGAAAACCACTTGGGACGTCGTAGTCCATTGAGAGTGGAAAGATTAGACCAATGGTAACCTTTGCAGGCACGTGGAACCACTTGATTTACGTGAAAGGCCTTTATTAGGCGTCAAAAGGCCATATTACGGCGTTTAGAGGCCCGTGCGCGTAGTTGATGGTGTTTTAAAGCCGTGACGCAACGGAAAACTACTTGGGACGTCGTAGTCCAATGACAGTAGAAGGAGTAGAACAATTGTAACCTCCGCAGGCGCGTGGAACTACTTGATTTACGTGTAAGGCCTTTATTAGGCGTCAAAAGTCCATATTACGGCGTTTAGAGCCCCGTGCGCGTAGTTGACGTTGTTATAAAGCCGTGGCGCAATGGAAAGCGACTTGGGACGTCGTAGTCTAATGACAGTAGAAGGATTAGACCAATGGTAACATGTGCAGGCACGTGGAACCGCTTGATTTACGTGTAAGGCCTTTATTAGGCGTCAAAAATCCATATTACAGCGTTTAGAGGCCCGTGCGCGTAGTTGACAGTGTTATAAAGCCGTGACGCAACGGAAAACAATTTGGGACGTCGTAGCCCATTAAAAGTTGAAGGATTAGATCAATGGTAATCTTAGCATGCACGTGGAACAACGTGATTTACGTGTAAGGCCTTTATTGGGCGTCAAAAGGCCATATTACAGCGTTTATAGGACTGTCAGCGTAGTTGACGTTGTTATAAAGCCGTGGCGCAATGGAAACGACTTGGGACGTCGTAGTCCATTGACAGTAGAAGGAGTAGAACAATTGTAACCTCCGCAGGCGCGTGGAACCACTTGATTTACGTGTAAGGCTTTTATTAGGCGTCAAAAATCCATATTACAGCGTTTAGAGGCCCGTGCGCGTAGTTGACAGTGTTATAAAGCCGTGACGCAACGGAAAACAATTTGGGACGTCGTAGCCCATTAAAAGTTGAAGGATTAGATCAATGGTAATCTTAACATGCACGTGGAACAACGTGATTTACGTGTAAGGCTTTTATTAGGCGTCAAAAATCCATATTACAGCGTTTAGAGGCCCGTGCGCGTAGTTAACGGTGTTTTAAAGCCGTGACGCAACGGAAAATCACTTGGGACGTCGTTGTCCATTGAAAGTGGAAGGATTAGACCAATGTTAACCTGCGCAGGCACGTGGAACCACTTGATTAACGTGTAAGGACCTTATTAGGCGTCAAAAGGCCGTATCACGGCCTTTAGAGGGTTCTTGGCGTAGTTGACGGCGTTATAAAGCCATGGCGCAATGGAAAACGGCTTCGGACGTCGAGTCCATTGAGAGTGGAAGGATTAGACCAATGGTAACCTGCGCAGGCACGTGGAGCAACATGATTTACGTGTAAGGCCTTAATTAGGCGTCAAAATGCCATATTACAGCGTTTGGAGTCCCGTGCGCGTATTTGACGGTGTCTTAAAGCTGTGACGCAACGGAAAACCACTTGGGACGTCGTAGTCCATTGAGAGTAGAAGGAGTAGAACAATTGTAACCTCCGCAGGCGCGTGGAACTACTTGATTTACGTGTAAGGCCTTTATTAGGCGTCAAAAGTCCATATTACGGCGTTTAGAGCCCCGTGCGCGTAGTTGACGTTGTTATAAAGCCGTGGCGCAATGGAAAGCGACTTGGGACGTCGTAGTCTAATGACAGTAGAAGGATTAGACCAATGGTAACATGCGCAGGCACGTGGAACCACTTGATTTACGTGTAAGGCCTTTATTGGGCGTCAAAAGGCCATATTACAGCGTTTATAGGACTGTCAGCGTAGTTGACGTTGTTATAAAGCCGTGGCGCAATGGAAAGCGACTTGGGACGTCGTAGTCCATTGACAGTAGAAGGAGTAGAACAATTGCAACCTCCGCAGGCGCGTGGAACCACTTGATTTACGTGTAAGGCCTTTATTAGGCGTCCCAAATATATATTACAGCGTTTAGAGGCCCGTGCGCGTAGTTGACAGTGTTATAAAGCCGTGACGCAACGGAAAACAATTTGGGACGTCGTAGCCCATTAAAAGTTGAAGGATTAGATCAATGGTAATCTTAGCATGCACGTGGAACAACGTGATTCACGTGTAAGGCCTTTATTGGGCGTCAAAAGGCCATATTACAGCGTTTGTAGGACTGTTAGCGTAGTTGACGTTGTTATAAAGCCATGGAGCAACAGAAAATCACTTCGGACGTCGTAGTCCATTAAGATTTGAAGGATTAGACCAATGGTAACCTACGCAGGCACGTGGAGCCACTTGATTTACGTGTAAAGCCTTTATTAGGCATCGAAATGCCATATTACAGCGTTTGGAGGACCGTGCGCGTAGTTAACGGTGTTTTAAAGCCGTGACACAACGGAAAATCACTTGGGACGTCGTTGTCCATTGAAAGTGGAAGGATTAGACCAATGTTAACCTGCGCAGGCACGTGGAACCACTTGATTAACGTGTAAGGCCTTTATTAGACGTCAAAAGGCCGTATCACGGCCTTTAGAGGGTTCTTGGCGTAGTTGACGGTGTTATAAAGCCATGGCGCAATGGAAAACGGCTTCGGACGTCGAGTCTATTGAGAGTGGAAGGATTAGACCAATGGTAACCTGCGCAGGCACGTGGAGCAACATGATTTACGTGTAAGGCCTTAATTAGGCGTCAAAATGCCATATTACAGCGTTTGGAGTCCCGTGCGCGTATTTGACGGTGTCTTAAAGCTGTGACGCAACGGAACACCACTTGGGACGTCGTAATCCATTGAGAGTGGAAAGATTAAACCAATGGTAACCTACGCAGGCACGTGGAACCACTTGATTTACGTGTAAGGCCTTTATTAGGAATCGAAATGCCTTATTACAGCATTTACAGGACCGTGCGCGTAGTTAACGGTGTTTTAAAGCCGTGACGCAACGGAAAACCACTTGGGACGTCGTAGTCCATTGAGAGTGGAAGGATTAGACCAATGGTAACCTGCGCAGACACGTGGAACCACTTGATTTACGTGTAAGGCCTTTACTAGACGTCAAAAGGCCGTATTACGGTCGTTCGAGGCTTGTTAGCGTAGTTGACGGTGTTATTACGTCATGGCGCAATGGAAAACAACTTGGAACGTCTTAGGCCATTGACAAAAAAAAGATTAGACCAATGGTAACCTGCGCAGGCACGTTGAACCACGTGATTTACGTGTAAGGCCTTAAATAGGCGTCAAAATGCCACATTACCGTCTTTAGAGGCCCGTGCCCGTAGCTGACGGTGTTTTAAAGCCATGGCGCAACAGAAAATCACTTTGGACGTCGCAGTCCATTGAGAGTGGAAGGATTAGACCAATGGTAACCTGCGCAGGCACGTGGAACCACTTGAGTAACGTGTAAGGCCTTTATTAGACGTCAAAAGGTCATATTACGGCCTTTAGAGGCCCGTGCGCGTATTTGACGGTGTCCTAAAGCCGTGGCGCAACGGAAAACTACTTGGGACGTCGTAGTCCATTGAGAGTGGAAAGATTAGACCAATGGTAACCTGCGCGGGCACGTGGAACCACTTGATTTACGTGAAAGGCCTTTATTAGGCGTCAAAAGTTCATATTACGGCCTTTAGAGGCCCGTGCGCGTAGCTGACGGTGTTTTAAAGCCATGGCGCAACAGAAAATCACTTGGGACGTCGATGTCCATTGAGAGCGGAAAGATTAACCAATATTACCCTGCGCAAGCTCGTGGAACTACGTGATTTACGTGTAAGGCTTTTATTAGGCATCAGAAGGCCATATTACAGCGTTTAGGGGCCCGTGCGCGTAGTTGACAGTGTTTTAAAGTTGTGACGCAACGGAAAACTTTTTAGGACGTCGTAGTCCATTGAGAGTGGAAGGATTAGACCAATGGTAACCTGTGCAGGCACGTGGAGCAACGTGATTTACGTGTAAGGCCTTTATTAGAAGTCAAAAGGCCATATTACGGTCGTTCGAGGCTTGTTAGCGTAGTTGACGGTGTTATTAAGCCATGGCGCAATGGAAGACGACTTGGAACGTCTTAGGCCATTGACAACAGAAGGATTAGACCAATGGTAACCTGCGCAGGCACGTGAAACCACTTGATTTACGTGTAAGGGCTTTATTAGGCATCAAAACGCCATATTACAGCGTTTGGAGTCCGGTGCGCGTATTTGACGGTGTCTTAAAGCTGTGACGCAACGGAAAACCACTTGGGACGTCGTAGTCCATTGAGAGTGGAAAGATTAGACCAATGGTAACCTTTGCAGGCACGTGGAACCACTTGATTTACGTGAAAGGCCTTTATTAGGCGTCAAAAGGCCATATTACGGCGTTTAGAGGCCCGTGCGCGTAGTTAATGGTGTTTTAAAGCCGTGACGCAACGGAAAACTACTTGGGACGTCGTAGTCCATTGACAGTAGAAGGAGTAGAACAATTGTAACCTCCGCAGGCGCGTGGAACCACTTGATTTACGTGTAAGGCCTTTATTAGGCGTCAAAAGTCCATTTTACGGCGTTTAGAGCCCCGTGCGCGTAGTTGACGTTGTTATAAAGCCGTGGCGCAATGGAAAGCGACTTGGGACGTCGTAGTCTAATGACAGTAGAAGGATTAGACCAATGGTAACATGCGCAGGCACGTGGAACCACTTGATTTACGTGTAAGGCCTTTATTGGGCGTCAAAAGGCCATATTACAGCGTTTATAGGACTTTTAGCGTAGTTGACGTTGTTATAAAGCCGTGGCGCAATGGAAAGCGACTTGGGACGTCGTAGTCCATTGACAGTAGAAGGAGTAGAACAATTGTAACCTCCGCAGGCGCGTGGAACCACTTGATTTACGTGTAAGGCCTTTATTAGGCGTCAAAAATCCATATTACAGCGTTTAGAGGCCCGTGCGCGTAGTTGACAGTGTTATAAAGCCGTGACGCAACGGAAAACAATTTGGGACGTCGTAGCCCATTAAAAGTTGAAGGATTAGATCAATGGTAATCTTAGCATGCACGTGGAACAACGTGATTTACGTGTAAGGCCTTTATTGGGCGTCAAAAGGCCATATTACAGCGTTTGTAGGACTGTTAGCGTAGTTGACGTTGTTATAAAGCCATGGAGCAACAGAAAATCACTTCGGACGTCGTAGTCCATTGAGAGTGGAAGGATTAGACCAATGGTAACCTACGCAGGCGCGTGGAGCCACTTGATTTACGTGTAAAGCCTTTATTAGGCATCGAAATGCCATATTACAGCGTTTGGAGGACCGTGCGCGTAGTTAACGGTGTTTTAAAGCCGTGACGCAACGCAAAACCACTTGGGACGTCGTAGTCCATTGAGAGTGGAAGGATTAGACCAATGTTAACCTGCGCAGGCACGTTGAACCACTTGATTAACGTGTAAGGCCTTTATTAGACGTCAAAAGGCTGTATCACGGCCTTTAGAGGGTTCTTGGCGTAGTTGACGGTGTTATAAAGCCATGGCGCAATGGAAAACGGCTTCGGACGTCGAGTCCATTGAGAGTGGAAGGATTAGACAAATGGTAACCTGCGCAGGCACGTGGAGCAACATGATTTACGTGTAAGGCCTTAATTAGGCGTCCAGCTGCCACATTACTGTCTTTAGAGGCCCGTGCGCGTAGCTGACGGTGTTTTAAAGCCATGGTGCAACAGAAAATCACTTGGGACGTCGAAGTCCATTAAGAGTGGAAAGATTAGACCAAAAATAACCTGCGCAGGCACGTGGAACCACTTGATTTACGTGTAAGGCCTTTATTAGGCATCAAAATGCCATATTACAGCGTTTGGAGTCCCGTGCGCGTATTTGACGGTGTCTTAAAGCTGTGACGCAACGGAACACCACTTGGGATGTCGTAATCCATTGAGAGTGGAAAGATTAAACCAATGGTAACCTACGCAGGCACGTGGAACCACTTGATTTACGTGTAAGGCCTTTATTAGGCATCGAAATGCCATATTACAGCATTTAGAGGACCGTGCGCGTAGTTAATGGTGTTTTAAAGCCGTGACGCAACGGAAAACCACTTGGGACGTCGTAGTCCATTGAGAGTGGAAGGATTAGACCAATGGTAACCTGCGCAGACTCGTGGAACCACTTGATTTACGTGTAAGGCCTTTATTAGACGTCAAAAGGCCGTATTACGGTCGTTCGAGGCTTGTTAGCGTAGTTGACGGTGTTATTACGTCATGGCGCAATGGAAAACAACTTGGAACGTCTTAGGCCATTGACAAAAAAAGGATTAGACCAATGGTAACCTGCGCAGGCACGTTGAACCACGTGATTTACGTGTAAGGCCTTAAATAGGCGTCAAAATGCCACATTACCGTCTTTAGAGGCCCGTGCCCGTAGCTGACGGTGTTTCAAAGCCATGGCGCAACAGAAAATCACTTTGGACGTCGCAGTCCATTGAGAGTGGAAGGATTAGACCAATGGTAACCTGCGCAGGCACGTGGAACCACTTGAGTAACGTGTAAGGCCTTTATTAGACGTCAAAAGGCCGTATCACGGCCTTTAGAGGGTTCTTAGCGTAGTTGACGGTGTTATAAAGCCATGGCGCAATGGAAAACGGCTTTGGACGTCGAGTCCATTGAGAGTGGAAGGATTAGACCAATGGTAACATGCGCAGGCACGTGGAACCACTTGATTTACGTGTAAGGCTTTTATTGGGCGTCAAAAGGCCATATTACAGCGTTTATAGGACTGTTAGCGTAGTTGACGTTGTTATAAAGCCGTGGCGCAATGGAAAGCGACTTGGGACGTCGTAGTCCATTGACAGTAGAAGGAGTAGAACAATTGTAACCTCCGCAGGCGCGTGGAACTACTTGATTTACGTGTAAGGCCTTTATTAGGCGTCAAAAGTCCATATTACGGCGTTTAGAGCCCCGTGCGCGTAGTTGACGTTGTTATAAAACCGTGGCGCAATGGAAAGCGACTTGGGACGTCGTAGTCTAATGACAGTAGAAGGATTAGACCAATGGTAACATGCGCAGGCACGTGGAACCACTTGATTTACGTGTAAGACCTTTATTGGGCGTCAAAAGGCCATATTACAGCGTTTATAGGACTGTTAGCGTAGTTGACGTTGTTATAAAGCCGTGGCGCAATGGAAAGCGACTTGGGACGTCGTAGTCCATTGACAGTAGAAGGAGTAGAACAATTGTAACCTCCGCAGGCGCGTGGAACCACTTGATTTACGTGTAAGGCCTTTATTAGTCGTCAAAAATCCATATTACAGCGTTTAGAGGCCCGTGCGCGTAGTTGACAGTGTTATAAAGCCGTGACGCAACGGAAAAAAATTTGGGACGTCGTAGCCCATTAAAAGTTGAAGGATTAGATCAATGGTAATCTTAGCATGCACGTGGAACAACGTGATTTACGTGTAAGGCCTTTATTGGGCGTCAAAAGGCCATATTACAGCGTTTGTAGGACTGTTAGCGTAGTTGACGTTGTTATAAAGCCATGGAGCAACAGAAAATCACTTCGGACGTCGTAGTCCATTGAGAGTGGAAGGATTAGACCAATGGTAACCTACGCATGCGCGTGGAGCCACTTGATTTACGTGTAAAGCCTTAATTAGGCGTCAAACTGCCACATTACTGTCTTTAGAGGCCCGTGCGCGTAGCTGACGGTGTTTTAAAGCCATGGTGCAACAGAAAATCACTTGGGACGTCGAAGTCCATTAAGAGTGGAAAGATTAGACCAATAATAACCTGCGCAGGCACGTGGAACCACTTGATTTGCGTGTAAGGCCTTTATTAGGCATCAAAATGCCATATTACAGCGTTTGGAGTCCCGTGCGCGTATTTGACGGTGTCTTAAAGCTGTGACGCAACGGAACACCACTTGGGACGTCGTAATCCATTGAGAGTGGAAAGATTGAACCAATGGTAACCTACGCAGGCACGTGGAACCACTTGATTTACGTGTAAAGCCTTTATTAGGCATCGAAATGCCATATTACAGTATTTAGAGGACCGTGCGCGTAGTTAACGGTGTTTTAAAGCCGTGACGCAACGGAAAACCACTTGGGACGTCGTAGTCCATTGAGAGTGGAAGGATTAGACCAATGGTAACCTGCGCAGACACGTGGAACCACTTGATTTACGTGTAAGGCCTTTATTAGACGTCAAAAGGCCGTATTACGGTCGTTCGAGGCTTGTTAGCGTAGTTGACGGTGTTATTACGTCATGGCGTAATGGAAAACAACTTGGAACGTCTTAGGCCATTGACAAAAAAAGGATTAGACCAATGGTAACCTGGGCAGGCACGTTGAACCACGTGATTTACGTGTAAGGCCTTAAATAGGCGTCAAAATGCCACATTACCGTCTTTAGAGGCCCGTGCCCGTAGCTGACGGTGTTTTAAAGCCATGGCGCAACAGAAAATCACTTTGGACGTCGCAGTCCATTGAGAGTGGAAGGATTAGACCAATGGTAACCTGCGCAGGCACGTGGAACCACTTGAGTAACGTGTAAGGCCTTTATTAGACGTCAAAAGGCCGTATCACGGCCTTTAGAGGGTTCTTAGCGTAGTTGACGGTGTTATAAAGCCATGGCGCAATGGAAAACGGCTTCGGACGTCGAGTCCATTGAGAGTGGAAGGATTAGACCAATGGTAACATGCGCAGGCACGTGGAACCACTTGATTTACGTGTAAGGCTTTTATTGGGCGTCAAAAGGCCATATTACAGCGTTTATAGGACTGTTAGCGTAGTTGACGTTGTTATAAAGCCGTGGCGCAATGGAAAGCGACTTGGGACGTCGTAGTCCATTGACAGTAGAAGGAGTAGAACAATTGTAACCTCCGCAGGCGCGTGGAACTACTTGATTTACGTGTAAGGCCTTTATTAGGCGTCAAAAGTCCATATTACGGCGTTTAGAGCCCCGTGCGCGTAGTTGACGTTGTTATAAAACCGTGGCGCAATGGAAAGCGACTTGGGACGTCGTAGTCTAATGACAGTAGAAGGATTAGACCAATGGTAACATGCGCAGGCACGTGGAACCACTTGATTTACGTGTAAGACCTTTATTGGGCGTCAAAAGGCCATATTACAGCGTTTATAGGACTGTTAGCGTAGTTGACGTTGTTATAAAGCCGTGGCGCAATGGAAAGCGACTTGGGACGTCGTAGTCCATTGAGAGCGGAAAGATAAAACCAATATTAACCTGCGCAAGCTCGTGGAACTACGTGATTTACGTGTAAGGCTTTTATTAGGCATCAGAAGGCCATATTACAGCGTTTGTAGGACTGTTAGCGTAGTTGACGTTGTTATAAAGCCGTGGCGCAATGGTAAGCGACTTGGGACGTCGTAGTTCATTGACAGTAGAAGGAGTAGAACAATTGTAACCTCCGCAGGCGCGTGGAACCACTTGATTTACGTGTAAGGCCTTTATTAGGCGTCAAAAATCCATATTACAGCGTTTAGAGGCCCGTGCGCGTAGTTGACAGTGTTTTAAAGCCGTGACGCAACGGAAAACCACTTGGGACGTCGTAGTCCATTGAGAGTGGAAGTATTAGACCAATGGTAACTTGCGCAGGCACGTGGAACCACTTGATTTACGTGTAAGGCCTTTATTAGGCATCAAAATGCCATATTACAGCGTTTGTAGGACTGTTAGCGTAGTTGACGTTGTTATAAAGCCGTGACGCAACGGAAAACAACTTAGGACGTCGTAGTCTATTGAGAGTGGAAGGATTAGACCAATGGTAACCTGCGCAGGCACGTGGAACCACTTGATTTACGTGTAAGGCCTTTATAAGGCATCAAAATGCCATATTACAGCGTTTGGAGTCCGGTGCGCGTATTTGACGGTGTCTTAAAGCTGTGACGCAACGGAAAACCATTCGGGACGTCGTAGTCCATTGAGAGTGGAAAGATTAGACCAATGGTAACCTGCGCAGGCACCTGGAACCACTTGATTTACGTGAAAGGCCTTTATTAGAAGTCAAAAGGCCATATTACGGTCGTTGGATGCCTGTACACGTAGTTGACGGTGTTAAGAGGGCATTCCGCAATGGAAAACCACTTCAGACGTCGTAGTTCATCGAGAGTGGAAGGATTAGACCAATGGTAACCTGCGCAGGCGCGTGGATCCACTTGAATTACGTGTAAGGCCTTTATTGGGCGTCAAAAGGCCATATTACAGCGTTTGTAGGACTGTTAGCGTAGTTGACGTTGTTATAAAGCCGTGGCGCAATGGAAAGCGACTTGGGACGTCGTAGTCCATTGACAGTAGAAGGAGTAGAACAATTGTAACCTCCGCAGGCGCGTGGAACCACTTGATTTACGTGTAAGGCCTTTATTAGGCGTCAAATATCCATATTACGGCGTTTAGAGAATCGTGCGCGTAGTTAACGGTGTTATAAAGCCGTGGCGCAACGGAAAACTACTTGGGACGTCGTAGTCCATTGAGAGTGGAAAGATTAGACCAATGGTAACCTGCGCAGGCACGTGGAACCACTTGATTTACGTAAAAGGCCTTTATTAGGCATCGAAATGCCATATTACAGCATTTAGAGGACCGTGCGCGTAGTTAACGGTGTTTTAAAGCCGTGACGCAACGGAAAACCACTTGGGACGTCGTAATCCATTGAGAGTGGAAGGATTAGACCAATGGTAACCTGCGCAGACACGTGGAACCACTTGATTTACGTGTAAGGCCTTTATTAGCCGTCAAAAGGCCGTATTACGGTCGTTCGAGGCTTGTTAGCGTAGTTGACGGTGTTATTACGTCATGGCGCAATGGAAAACAACTTGGAACGTCTTAGGCCATTGACAAAAAAAGGATTAGACCAATGGTAACCTGCGCAGGCACGTGGAACCACTTGATTTACGTGTAAGGCCTTTATTAGGCATCAAAAGGCCATATTACGGCGTTTAGAGGCCCGTGCGCGTAGTTAACGGTGTTTTAAAGCCGTGACGCAACGGAAAACTACTTGGGACGTCGTAGCTCGTTAAAAGTGGAAGGATTAGACCAATGGTAATCTGCGCATGCACGTCTAACAACGTGATTTGCGTGTAAGGCCTTTATTAGGCGTCAAAAGGCCACATTACAGCGTTTGTAGGACTGTTAGCGTAGTTGACGTTGTTATAAAGCCGTGGCGCAATGGAAAGCGACTTGGAACGTCGTAGTCCAATGACAGTAGAAGGAGTAGAACAATTGTAACCTCCGCAGGCGCGTGGAACCACTTGATTTACGTGTAAGGCCTTTATTAGGCATCAAAAGTCCATATTACGGCGTTTAGAGGCCCGTGCGCGTAGTTAACGGTGTTTTAAAGCCGTGACGCAACGGAAAACTACTTGGGACGTCGTAGTCCATTGAGAGTGGATGGATTAGACCAATGGTAAACTGCGCAGGCACGTGGAGCAACGTGATTTACGTGTAAGGCCTTTATTAGAAGTCAAAAGGCCATATTACGGTCGTTGGATGCCTGTACACGTAGTTGACGGTGTTAAGAGGGCATTCCGCAATGGAAAACCACTTCAGACGTCGTAGTTCATCGAGAGTGGAAGGATTAGACCAATGGTAACCTGCGCAGGCACGTGGAACCACTTGAGTAACGTGTAAGGCCTTTATTAGACGTCAAAAGGCCGTATCACGGCCTTTAGAGGGTTCTTAGCGTAGTTGACGGTGTTATAAAGCCATGGCGCAATGGAAAACGGCTTCGGACGTCGAGTCCATTGAGAGTGGAAAGATTAGACCAATGGTAACCTGCGCAGGCACGTGGAACCACTTGATTTACGTGAAAGGCCTTTATTAGGCGTCAAAAGGTCATATTACGACCTTTAGAGCCCTGTGCGCGTAGCCGACGGTGTTTTAAAGCCATGGCGCAACAGAAAATCACTTGGGACGTCGAAGTCCATTGAGAGCGGAAAGATAAAACCAATATTAACCTGCGCAAGCTCGTGGAACTACGTGATTTACGTGTAAGGCTTTTATTAGGCATCAGAAGGCCATATTACAGCGTTTGTAGGACTGTTAGCGTAGTTGACGTTGTTATAAAGCCGTGGCGCAATGGAAAGCGACTTGGGACGTCGTAGTCCATTGACAGTAGAAGGAGTAGAACAATTGTAACCTCCGCAGGCGCGTGGAACCACTTGATTTACGTGTAAGGCCTTTATTAGGCGTCAAAAATCCATATTACAGCGTTTAGAGGCCCGTGCGCGTAGTTGACAGTGTTTTAAAGCCGTGACGCAACGGAAAACCACTTGGGACGTCGTAGTCCATTGAGAGTGGAAGTATTAGACCAATGGTAACTTGCGCAGGCACGTGGAACCACTTGATTTACGTGTAAGGCCTTTATTAGGCATCAAAATGCCATATTACAGCGTTTGTAGGACTGTTAGCGTAGTTGACGTTGTTATAAAGCCGTGACGCAACGGAAAACAACTTAGGACGTCGTAGTCTATTGAGAGTGGAAGGATTAGACCAATGGTAACCTGCGCAGGCACGTGGAACCACTTGATTTAAGTGTAAGGCCTTTATTAGGCATCAAAATGCCATATTACAGCGTTTGGAGTCCGGTGCGCGTATTTGACGGTGTCTTAAAGCTGTGACGCAACGGAAAACCATTCGGGACGTCGTAGTCCATTGAGAGTGGAAGGATTAGACCAATGAAAACCTACGCGGGCACGTGGAACAACGTGATTCACGTGTAAGGCTTTTATTAGGCAACAAAAGGCCATGTTACAGCGGTTAGAGACCTGTACACGTAGTTGACGGTGTTAAAAGGGTATGCCGCAATGGAAAACCACTTTGGACGTCGTTGTCCATTGAGAGTGGAAGGATTAGACAAATGGTAACCTGCGCAGGCGCGTGGATCCACTTGAATTACGTGTAAGGCCTTTATTGGGCGTCAAAAGGCCATATTACAGCGTTTGTAGGACTGTTAGCGTAGTTGACGTTGTTATAAAGCTGTGGCGCAATGGAAAGCGACTTGGGACGTCGTAGTCCATTGACAGTAGAAGGAGTAGAACAATTGTAACCTCCGCAGGCGCGTGGAACCACTTGATTTACGTGTAAGGCCTTTATTAGGCGTCAAATATCCATATTACGGCGTTTAGAGAATCGTGCGCGCAGTTAACGGTGTTATAAAGCCGTGGCGCAACGGAAGACTACTTGGGACGTCGTAGTCCATTGAGAGTGGAAAGATTAGACCAATGGTAACCTGCGCAGCACGTGGAACCACTTGATTTACGTAAAAGGCCTTTATTAGGCATCGAAATGCCATATTACAGCATTTAGAGGACCGTGCGCGTAGTTAACGGTGTCTTAAAGCTGTGACACAACGGAAAACCACTTGGGGCGTCGTAGTCCATTGAGAGTGGAAAGATTAGACCAATGGTAACCTGCGCAGGCACGTGGAACCACTTGATTTACGTGTAAGGCCTTTATTAGGCATCAAAAGGCCATATTACGGCGTTTAGAGGCCCGTGCGCGTAGTTAACGGTGTTTTAAAGCCGTGACGCAACGGAAAACTACTTGGGACGTCGTAGCTCGTTAAAAGTGGAAGGAATAGACCAATGGTAATCTGCGCATGCACGTGGAACAACGTGATTTACGTGTCAGGCCTTTATTAGGCGTCAAATATCCATATTACGGCGTTTAGAGGCCCGTGCGCGTAGTTAACGGTGTTTTAAAGCCGTGACGCAGCGGAAAACTACTTGGGACGTCGTAGTCCATTGAGAGTGGATGGATTAGACCAATGGTAAACTGCGCAGGCACGTGGAGCAACGTGATTTACGTGTAAGGCCTTTATTAGAAGTCAAAAAGCCATATTACGGTCGTTGGATGCCTGTACACGTAGTTGACGGTGTTAAGAGGGCATTCCGCAATGGAAAACCACTTCAGACGTCGTAGTTCATCGAGAGTGGAAGGATTAGACCAATGGTAACCTGCGTAGGCACGTGGAACCACTTGATTTATGTGTAAGGACTTTATTATACATCAAAAGGCCATATTACAGTGTTTAGAGGCCCGTGCGCGTAGTTGACGGTGTTTTAAAGCCGTGACGCAACGTAAATCCACTCTCGACGTCGTAGTCCATCGAGAGTGGAAGGATTAGACCAATGAAAACCTACGCGGGCACGTGGAACCACGTGATTCACGTGTAAGGCTTTTATTAGGCAACAAAAGGCCATGTTACAGCGGTTAGAGGCCTGTACACGTAGTTGACGGTGTTAAAAGGGTATGCCGCAATGGAAAACCACTTTGGGCGTCGTTGTCCATTGAGAGTGGAAGGATTAGACAAATGGTAACCTGCGCAGGCGCGTGGATCCACTTGAATTACGTGTAAGGCCTTTATTAGGCATCAAGATGCCATATTACAGCGTTTAGAGGCCCGTGCGTGCAGTTAGACGGTGTTTTAAAGCCGTGACGCAACGGAAAACCACTTGGGACGTCGTAGCTTGTTAAAAGTGGAAGAATTAGACCAATGGTAATCTGCGCATGCACGTGGAACAACGTGATTTACGTGTCAGGCCTTTATTAGGCGTCAAATATCCATATTACGGCGTTTAGAGGCCCGTGCGCGTAGTTAACGGTGTTTTAAAGCCGTGACGCAACGGAAAACTACTTGGGACGTCGTAGTCCATTGAGAGTGGATGGATTAGACCAATGGTAAACTGCGCAGGCACGTGGAGCAACGTGATTTACGCGTAAGGCCTTTATTAGAAGTCAAAAGGCCATTTTACGGTCGTTGGATGCCTGTACACGTAGTTGACGGTGTTAAGAGGGCATTCCGCAATGGAAAACCACTTCAGACGTCGTAGTTCATCGAGAGTGGAAGGATTAGACCAATGGTAACCTGCGTAGGCACGTGGAACCACTTGATTTACGTGTAAGGACTTTATTATACATCAAAAGGCCATATTACAGTGTTTAGAGGCCCGTGCGCGTAGTTGACGGTGTTTTAAAGTCGTGACGCAACGTAAATCCACTCTCGACGTCGTAGTCCATCGAGAGTGGAAGGATTAGACCAATGAAAACCTACGCGGGCACGTGGAACCACGTGATTCACGTGTAAGGCTTTTATTAGGCAACAAAAGGCCATGTTACAGCGGTTACAGGCCTGTACACGTAGTTGACGGTGTTAAAAGGGTATGCCGCAATGGAAAACCACTTTGGACGTCGTTGTCCATTGAGAGTGGAAGTATTAGACCAATGGTAACCTGCGCAGGCGCGTGGATCCACTTGAATTACGTGTAAGGCCTTTATTGGGCGTCAAAAGGCCATATTACAGCGTTTGTAGGACTGTTAGCGTAGTTGACGTTGTTATAAAGCCGTGGCGCAATGGAAAGCGACTTGGGACGTCGTAGTCCATTGACAGTAGAAGGAGTAGAACAATTGTAACCTCCGCAGGCGCGTGGAACCACTTGATTTACGTGTAAGGCCTTTATTAGGCGCCAAATATCCATATTACGGCGTTTAGAGAATCGTGCGCGTAGTTAACGGTGTTATAAAGCCGTGGCGCAACGGAAAACTACTTGGGACGTCGTAGTCCATTGAGAGTGGAAAGATTAGACCAATGGTAACCTGCGCAGCACGTGGAACCACTTGATTTACGTAAAAGGCCTTTATTAGGCGTCAAAAGGTCATATTACGGCCTTTAGAGGCCCGTGCGCGTAGCCGACAATGTTTTAAAGCCATGGCGCAACAGAAAATCACTTGGGACGTCGAAGTCCATTGAGAGCGGAAAGATTAAACCAATATTAACCTGCGCAAGCTCGTGGAACTAATTGATTTACGTGTAAGGCTTTTATTAGGCATCAGAAGTCCATATTACAGCGTTTAGAGGCCCGTGCGCGTAGTTGACGGTGTCTTAAAGCTGTGACGCAACGGAACACCACTTGGGACGCCGTAATCCATTGAGAGTGGAAAGATTAAACCAATGGTAACCTACGCAGGCACGTGGAACCACTTGATTTACGTGTAAAGCCTTTATTAGGCATCGAAATGCCATATTACAGTATTTAGAGGACCGTGCGCGTAGTTAACGGTGTTTTAAAGCCGTGACGCAACGGAAAACCACTTGGGACGTCGTAGTCCATTGAGAGTGGAAGGATTAGACCAATGGTAACCTGCGCAGACACGTGGAACCACTTGATTTACGTGTAAGGCCTTTATTAGACGTCAAAAGGCCGTATTACGGTCGTTCGAGGCTTGTTAGCGTAGTTGACGGTGTTATTACGTCATGGCGCAATGGAAAACAACTTGGAACGTCTTAGGCCATTGACAAAAAAAGGATTAGACCAATGGTAACCTGCGCAGGCACGTTGAACCACGTGATTTACGTGTAAGGCCTTAAATAGGCGTCAAAATGCCACATTACCGTCTTTAGAGGCCCGTGCCCGTAGCTGACGGTGTTTTAAAGCCATGGCGCAACAGAAAATCACTTTGGACGTCGCAGTCCATTGAGAGTGGAAGGATTAGACCAATGGTAACCTGCGCAGGCACGTGGAACCACTTGAGTAACGTGTAAGGCCTTTATTAGACGTCAAAAGGCCGTATCACGGCCTTTAGAGGGTTCTTAGCGAAGTTGACGGTGTTATAAAGCCATGGCGCAATGGAAAACGGCTTCGGACGTCGAGTCCATTGAGAGTGGAAGGATTAGACCAATGGTAACATGCGCAGGCACGTGGAACCACTTGATTTACGTGTAAGGCTTTTATTGGGCGTCAAAAGGCCATATTACAGCGTTTATAGGACTGTTAGCGTAGTTGACGTTGTTATAAAGCCGTGGCGCAATGGAAAGCGACTTAGGACGTCGTAGTCCATTGACAGTAGAAGGAGTAGAACAATTGTAACCTCCGCAGGCGCGTGGAACTACTTGATTTACGTGTAAGACCTTTATTAGGCGTCAAAAGTCCATATTACGGCGTTTAGAGCCCCGTGCGCGTAGTTGACGTTGTTATAAAACCGTGGCGCAATGGAAAGCGACTTGGGACGTCGTAGTCTAATGACAGTAGAAGGATTAGACCAATGGTAACATGCGCAGGCACGTGGAACCACTTGATTTACGTGTAAGACCTTTATTGGGCGTCAAAAGGCCATATTACAGCGTTTATAGGACTGTTAGCGTAGTTGACGTTGTTATAAAGCCGTGGCGCAATGGAAAGCGACTTGGGACGTCGTAGTCCATTGAGAGCGGAAAGATAAAACCAATATTAACCTGCGCAAGCTCGTGGAACTACGTGATTTACGTGTAAGGCTTTTATTAGGCATCAGAAGGCCATATTACAGCGTTTGTAGGACTGTTAGCGTAGTTGACGTTATTATAAAGCCGTGGCGCAATGGTAAGCGACTTGGGACGTCGTAGTTCATTGACAGTAGAAGGAGTAGAACAATTGTAACCACCGCAGGCGCGTGGAACCACTTGATTTACGTGTAAGGCCTTTATTAGGCGTCAAAAATCCATATTACAGCGTTTAGAGGCCCGTGCGCGTAGTTGACAGTGTTTTAAAGCCGTGACGCAACGGAAAACCACTTGGGACGTCGTAGTCCATTGAGAGTGGAAGTATTAGACCAATGGTAACTTGCGCAGGCACGTGGAACCACTTGATTTACGTGTAAGGCCTTTATTAGGCATCAAAATGCCATATTACAGCGTTTGTAGGACTGTTAGCGTAGTTGACGTTGTTATAAAGCCGTGACGCAACGGAAAACAACTTAGGACGTCGTAGTCTATTGAGAGTGGAAGGATTAGACCAATGGTAACCTGCGCAGGCACGTGGAACCACTTGATTTACGTGTAAGGCCTTTATAAGGCATCAAAATGCCATATTACAGCGTTTGGAGTCCGGTGCGCGTATTTGACGGTGTCTTAAAGCTGTGACGCAACGGAAAACCATTCGGGACGTCGTAGTCCATTGAGAGTGGAAAGATTAGACCAATGGTAACCTGCGCAGGCACGTGGAACCACTTGATTTACGTGAAAGGCCTTTATTAGAAGTCAAAAGGCCATATTACGGCCGTTGGATGCCTGTACACGTAGTTGACGGTGTTAAGAGGGCATTCCGCAATGGAAAACCACTTCAGACGTCGTAGTTCATCGAGAGTGGAAGGATTAGACCAATGGTAACCTGCGTAGGCACGTGGAACCACTTGATTTACGTGTAAGGACTTTATTATACATCAAAAGGCCATATTACAGTGTTTAGAGGCCCGTGCGCGTAGTTGACGGTGTTTTAAAGCCGTGACGCAACGTAAATCCACTCTCGACGTCGTAGTCCATCGAGAGTGGAAGGATTAGACCAATGAAAACCTACGCGGGCACGTGGAACCACGTGATTCACGTGTAAGGCTTTTATTAGGCAACAAAAGGCCATGTTACAGCGGTTAGAGGCCTGTACACGTAGTTGACGGTGTTAAAAGGGTATGCCGCAATGGAAAACCACTTTGGACGTCGTTGTCCATTGAGAGTGGAAGGATTAGACAAATGGTAACCTGCGCAGGCGCGTGGATCCACTTGAATTACGTGTAAGGCCTTTATTGGGCGTCAAAAGGCCATATTACAGCGTTTGTAGGACTGTTAGCGTAGTTGACGTTGTTATAAAGCCGTGGCGCAATGGAAAGCGACTTGGGACGTCGTAGTCCATTGACAGTAGAAGGAGTAGAACAATTGTAACCTCCGCAGGCGCGTGGAACCACTTGATTTACGTGTAAGGCCTTTATTAGGCGTCAAATATCCATATTACGGCGTTTAGAGAATCGTGCGCGTAGTTAACGGTGTTATAAAGCCGTGGCGCAACGGAAAACTACTTGGGACGTCGTAGTCCATTGAGAGTGGAAAGATTAGACCAATGGTAACCTGCGCAGCACGTGGAACCACTTGATTTACGTAAAAGGCCTTTATTAGGCATCGAAATGCCATATTACAGCATTTAGAGGACCGTGCGCGTAGTTAACGGTGTTTTAAAGCCGTGACGCAACGGAAAACCACTTGGGACGTCGTAATCCATTGAGAGTGGAAGGATTAGACCAATGGTAACCTGCGCAGACACGTGGAACCACTTGATTTACGTGTAAGGCCTTTATTAGACGTCAAAAGGCCGTATTACGGTCGTTCGAGGCTTGTTAGCGTAGTTGACGGTGTTATTACGTCATGGCGCAATGGAAAACAACTTGGAACGTCTTAGGCCATTGACAAAAAAAGGATTAGACCAATGGTAACCTGCGCAGGCACGTGGAACCACTTGATTTACGTGTAAGGCCTTTATTAGGCATCAAAAGGCCATATTACGGCGTTTAGAGGCCCGTGCGCGTAGTTAACGGTGTTTTAAAGCCGTGACGCAACGGAAAACTACTTGGGACGTCGTAGCTCGTTAAAAGTGGAAGGATTAGACCAATGGTAATCTGCGCATGCACGTCTAACAACGTGATTTGCGTGTAAGGCCTTTATTAGGCGTCAAAAGGCCACATTACAGCGTTTGTAGGACTGTTAGCGTAGTTGACGTTGTTATAAAGCCGTGGCGCAATGGAAAGCGTCTTGGAACGTCGTAGTCCAATGACAGTAGAAGGAGTAGAACAATTGTAACCTCCGCAGGCGCGTGGAACCACTTGATTTACGTGTAAGGCCTTTATTAGGCATCAAAAGTCCATATTACGGCGTTTAGAGGCCCGTGCGCGTAGTTAACGGTGTTTTAAAGCCGTGACGCAACGGAAAACTACTTGGGACGTCGTAGTCCATTGAGAGTGGATGGATTAGACCAATGGTAAACTGCGCAGGCACGTGGAGCAACGTGATTTACGTGTAAGGCCTTTATTAGAAGTCAAAAGGCCATATTACGGTCGTTGGATGCCTGTACACGTAGTTGACGGTGTTAAGAGGGCATTCCGCAATGGAAAACCACTTCAGACGTCGTAGTTCATCGAGAGTGGAAGGATTAGACCAATGGTAACCTGCGCAGGCACGTGGAACCACTTGAGTAACGTGTAAGGCCTTTATTAGACGTCAAAAGGCCGTATCACGGCCTTTAGAGGGTTCTTAGCGTAGTTGACGGTGTTATAAAGCCATGGCGCAATGGAAAACGGCTTCGGACGTCGAGTCCATTGAGAGTGGAAAGATTAGACCAATGGTAACCTGCGCAGGCACGTGGAACCACTTGATTTACGTGAAAGGCCTTTATTAGGCGTCAAAAGGTCATATTACGACCTTTAGAGCCCTGTGCGCGTAGCCGACGGTGTTTTAAAGCCATGGCGCAACAGAAAATCACTTATGACGTCGAAGTCCATTGAGAGCGGAAAGATAAAACCAATATTAACCTGCGCAAGCTCGTGGAACTACGTGATTTACGTGTAAGGCTTTTATTAGGCATCAGAAGGCCATATTACAGCGTTTGTAGGACTGTTAGCGTAGTTGACGTTGTTATAAAGCCGTGGCGCAATGGAAAGCGACTTGGGACGTCGTAGTCCATTGACAGTAGAAGGAGTAGAACAATTGTAACCTCCGCAGGCGCGTGGAACCACTTGATTTACGTGTAAGGCCTTTATTAGGCGTCAAAAATCCATATTACAGCGTTTAGAGGCCCGTGCGCGTAGTTGACAGTGTTTTAAAGCCGTGACGCAACGGAAAACCACTTGGGACGTCGTAGTCCATTGAGAGTGGAAGTATTAGACCAATGGTAACTTGCGCAGGCACGTGGAACCACTTGATTTACGTGTAAGGCCTTTATTAGGCATCAAAATGCCATATTACAGCGTTTGTAGGACTGTTAGCGTAGTTGACGTTGTTATAAAGCCGTGACGCAACGGAAAACAACTTAGGACGTCGTAGTCTATTGAGAGTGGAAGGATTAGAACAATGGTAACCTGCGCAGGCACGTGGAACCACTTGATTTAAGTGTAAGGCCTTTATTAGGCATCAAAATGCCATATTACAGCGTTTGGAGTCCGGTGCGCGTATTTGACGGTGTCTTAAAGCTGTGACGCAACGGAAAACCATTCGGGACGTCGTAGTCCATTGAGAGTGGAAGGATTAGACCAATGAAAACCTACGCGGGCACGTGGAACCACGTGATTCACGTGTAAGGCTTTTATTAGGCAACAAAAGGCCATGTTACAGCGGTTAGAGGCCTGTACACGTAGTTGACGGTGTTAAAAGGGTATGCCGCAATGGAAAACCTCTTTGGACGTCGTTGTCCATTGAGAGTGGAAGGATTAGACAAATGGTAACCTGCGCAGGCGCGTGGATCCACTTGAATTACGTGTAAGGCCTTTATTGGGCGTCAAAAGGCCATATTACAGCGTTTGTAGGACTGTTAGCGTAGTTGACGTTGTTATAAAGCTGTGGCGCAATGGAAAGCGACTTGGGACGTCGTAGTCCATTGACAGTAGAAGGAGTAGAACAATTGTAACCTCCGCAGGCGCGTGGAACCACTTGATTTACGTGTAAGGCCTTTATTAGGCGTCAAATATCCATATTACGGCGTTTAGAGAATCGTGCGCGCAGTTAACGGTGTTATAAAGCCGTGGCGCAACGGAAAACTACTTGGGACGTCGTAGTCCATTGAGAGTGGAAAGATTAGACCAATGGTAACCTGCGCAGCACGTGGAACCACTTGATTTACGTAAAAGGCCTTTATTAGGCATCGAAATGCCATATTACAGCATTTAGAGGACCGTGCGCGTAGTTAACGGTGTCTTAAAGCTGTGACACAACGGAAAACCACTTGGGGCGTCGTAGTCCATTGAGAGTGGAAAGATTAGACCAATGGTAACCTGCGCAGGCACGTGGAACCACTTGATTTACGTGTAAGGCCTTTATTAGGCATCAAAAGGCCATATTACGGCGTTTAGAGGCCCGTGCGCGTAGTTAACGGTGTTTTAAAGCCGTGACGCAACGGAAAACTACTTGGGACGTCGTAGCTCGTTAAAAGTGGAAGGATTAGACCAATGGTAATCTGCGCATGCACGTCTAACAACGTGATTTGCGTGTAAGGCCTTTATTAGGCGTCAAAAGGCCACATTACAGCGTTTGTAGGACTGTTAGCGTAGTTGACGTTGTTATAAAGCCGTGGCGCAATGGAAAGCGACTTGGAACGTCGTAGTCCAATGACAGTAGAAGGAGTAGAACAATTGTAACCTCCGCAGGCGCGTGGAACCACTTGATTTACGTGTAAGGCCTTTATTAGGCGTCAAAAGTCCATATTACGGCGTTTAGAGGCCCGTGCGCGTAGTTAACGGTGTTTTAAAGCCGTGACGCAGCGGAAAACTACTTGGGACGTCGTAGTCCATTGAGAGTGGATGGATTAGACCAATGGTAAACTGCGCAGGCACGTGGAGCAACGTGATTTACGTGTAAGGCCTTTATTAGAAGTCAAAAAGCCATATTACGGTCGTTGGATGCCTGTACACGTAGTTGACGGTGTTAAGAGGGCATTCCGCAATGGAAAACCACTTCAGACGTCGTAGTTCATCGAGAGTGGAAGGATTAGACCAATGGTAACCTGCGTAGGCACGTGGAACCACTTGATTTATGTGTAAGGACTTTATTATACATCAAAAGGCCATATTACAGTGTTTAGAGGCCCGTGCGCGTAGTTGACGGTGTTTTAAAGCCGTGACGCAACGTAAATCCACTCTCGACGTCGTAGTCCATCGAGAGTGGAAGGATTAGACCAATGAAAACCTACGCGGGCACGTGGAACCACGTGATTCACGTGTAAGGCTTTTATTAGGCAACAAAAGGCCATGTTACAGCGGTTAGAGGCCTGTACACGTAGTTGACGGTGTTAAAAGGGTATGCCGCAATGGAAAACCACTTTGGACGTCGTTGTCCATTGAGAGTGGAAGGATTAGACAAATGGTAACCTGCGCAGGCGCGTGGATCCACTTGAATTACGTGTAAGGCCTTTATTAGGCATCAAGATGCCATATTACAGCGTTTAGAGGCCCGTGCGCGCAGTTAGACGGTGTTTTAAAGCCGTGACGCAACGGAAAACCACTTGGGACGTCGTAGCTTGTTAAAAGTGGAAGAATTAGACCAATGGTAATCTGCGCATGCACGTGGAACAACGTGATTTACGTGTCAGGCCTTTATTAGGCGTCAAATATCCATATTACGGCGTTTAGAGGCCCGTGCGCGTAGTTAACGGTGTTTTAAAGCCGTGACGCAACGGAAAACTACTTGGGACGTCGTAGTCCATTGAGAGTGGATGGATTAGACCAATGGTAAACTGCGCAGGCACGTGGAGCAACGTGATTTACGCGTAAGGCCTTTATTAGAAGTCAAAAGGCCATTTTACGGTCGTTGGATGCCTGTACACGTAGTTGACGGTGTTAAGAGGGCATTCCGCAATGGAAAACCACTTCAGACGTCGTAGTTCATCGAGAGTGGAAGGATTAGACCAATGGTAACCTGCGTAGGCACGTGGAACCACTTGATTTACGTGTAAGGACTTTATTATACATCAAAAGGCCATATTACAGTGTTTAGAGGCCCGTGCGCGTAGTTGACGGTGTTTTAAAGTCGTGACGCAACGTAAATCCACTCTCGACGTCGTAGTCCATCGAGAGTGGAAGGATTAGACCAATGAAAACCTACGCGGGCACGTGGAACCACGTGATTCACGTGTAAGGCTTTTATTAGGCAACAAAAGGCCATGTTACAGCGGTTACAGGCCTGTACACGTAGTTGACGGTGTTAAAAGGGTATGCCGCAATGGAAAACCACTTTGGACGTCGTTGTCCATTGAGAGTGGAAGGATTAGACAAATGGTAACCTGCGCAGGCGCGTGGATCCACTTGAATTACGTGTAAGGCCTTTATTGGGCGTCAAAAGGCCATATTACAGCGTTTGTAGGACTGTTAGCGTAGTTGACGTTGTTATAAAGCCGTGGCGCAATGGAAAGCGACTTGGGACGTCGTAGTCCATTGACAGTAGAAGGAGTAGAACAATTGTAACCTCCGCAGGCGCGTGGAACCACTTGATTTACGTGTAAGGCCTTTATTAGGCGCCAAATATCCATATTACGGCGTTTAGAGAATCGTGCGCGTAGTTAACGGTGTTATAAAGCCGTGGCGCAACGGAAAACTACTTGGGACGTCGTAGTCCATTGAGAGTGGAAAGATTAGACCAATGGTAACCTGCGCAGCACGTGGAACCACTTGATTTACGTAAAAGGCCTTTATTAGGCGTCAAAAGGTCATATTACGGCCTTTAGAGGCCCGTGCGCGTAGCCGACAATGTTTTAAAGCCATGGCGCAACAGAAAATCACTTGGGACGTCGAAGTCCATTGAGAGCGGAAAGATTAAACCAATATTAACCTGCGCAAGCTCGTGGAACTAATTGATTTACGTGTAAGGCTTTTATTAGGCATCAGAAGTCCATATTACAGCGTTTAGAGGCCCGTGCGCGTAGTTGACAGTGTTTTAAAGCCGTGACGCAACGGAAAACTACTTGGGACGTCGTAGTCCATTGAGAGTGGAAGTATTAGACCAATGGTAACTTGCACAGGCACGTGGAACCACTTGATTTACGTGTAAGGCCATTATTAGGCGTCAAAATGCCATATTACGGTCGTTCGAGGCTTGTTAGCGTAGTTGACGGTGTTATTAAGCCATGGCTCAATGGAAGACGACTTGGAACGTCTTAGGCCATTGACAACAGGAGGATTAGACCAATGGTAACCTGCGCAGGCACGTGGAGCAACGTGATTTACGTGTTAGGCCTTTGTTAGAAGTCAAAAGGCCATATTACAGTGTTTGGAGTCCCGTGCGCGTATTTGACGGTGTCTTAAAGCTGTGACGCAACGGAAAACCACTTGGGACGTCGTAGTCCATTGAGAGTGAAAAGATTAGACCAATGGTAACCTGCGCAGGCACGTGGAACCACTTGATTTACGTGAAAGATTTTTATTAGGCGTCAAAAGGTCATATTACGGCCTTTAGAGGCCCGTGCGCGTATTTGACGGTGTCTTAAAGCTGTGACGCAACGGAAAACCACTTGGGACGTCGTAGTCCATTGAGAGTGGAAAGATTAGACCAATGGTAACCTGCGCAGGCACGTGGAACCACTTGATTTACGTGAAAGGCCTTTATTAGGCGTCAAAAGGTCATATTACGGCCTTTAGAGGCCCGTGCGCGTAGCCGACGGTGTTTTAAAGCCATGGCGCAACAGAAAATCACTTGGGACGTCGAAGTCCATTGAGAGCAGAAAGATTAAACCAATATAAACCTGCGCAAGCTCGTGGAAATACGTGATTTACGTGTAAGGCCTTTATTAGGCTTCAAATTGCCATATTACGGTCGTTCGAGGCTTGTTAGTGTAGTTGACGGTGGTATTAGGCCATGGCGCAATGGAAGACGACTTGAAACGTCTTAGGCCATTGACAACAGAAGGATTAGACCAATGGTAACCTGCGCAGGCACGTGGAACCACTTGATTTACGTGAAAGGCCTTTATTAGGCGTCAAAAGGTCATATTTCGGCGTTTAGAGGCCCGTGCGCGTAGTTGACAGTGTTTTAAAGCCGTGACGCAACGGAAAACCACTTGGGACGTCGTAGTCTATTGAGATTGGAAGGATTAGACCAATGGTAACCTGCGCAGGCACGTGGAGCAACGTGATTTACGTGTAAGGCCTTTGTTAGAAGTCAAAAGGCCATATTACAGTGTTTGGAGTCCCGTGCGCGTATTTGACGGTGTCTTAAAGCTGTGACGCAACGGAAAACCACTTGGGTCGTCGTAGTCCATTGAGAGTGGAAAGATTAGACCAATGGTAAACTGCGCAGGCACGTGGAACAACGTGATTTACGTGAAAGGCCTTTATTAGGCGTCAAAAGGCCATATTACGGCGTTTAGAGGCCCGTGCGCGTAGTTAATGGTGTTTTAAAGCCGTGACGCAACGGAAAACTACTTGGGACGTCGTAGTCCAATGACAGTAGAAGGAGTAGAACAATTGTAACCTCCGCAGGCGCGTGGAACTACTTGATTTACCTGTAAGGCCTTTATTAGGCGTCAAAAGTCCATATTACGGCGTTTAGAGCCCCGTGCGCGTAGTTAACGGTGTTTTAAATCCGTGACGCAACGGAAAACTACTTGGGACGTCGTAGTCCATTAAGAGTGGAAGGATTAGACCAATCGTATTCTGCGCATGCACGTGGAACAACGTGATTTACGTGTAAGGCCTTTATTAGGCGTCAAAAGGCCATATTACAGCGTTTGTAGGACTGTTAGCGTAGTTGACGTTGTTATAAAGCCGTGGCGCAATGGAAAGCGACTTGGGACGTCGTAGTCCATTGACAGTAGGAGGAGTAGAACAATTGTAACCTCCGCAGGCGCGTGGAATCACTTGATTTACGTGTAAGGCCTTTATTAGGCGTCAAAAATCCATATTACAGCGTTTAGAGGCCCGTGCGCGTAGTTGACAGTGTTTTAAAGCCGTGACGCAACGGAAAACCAGTTGGGACGTCGTAGTCCATTGAGAGTGGAAGTATTAGACCAATGGCAACTTGCGCAGGCACGTGGAACCACTTGATTTACGTGTAAGGCCTTTATTAGGCATCAAAATGCCATATTACAGCGTTTGTAGGACTGTTAGCGTAGTTGACGTTGTTATAAAGCCGTGACGCAACGGAAAACAACTTGGGACGTCGTAGCCCATTAAAAGTTGAAGGATTAGATCAATGGTAATCTTAGCATGCACGTGGAACAACGTGATTTACGTGTAAGGCCTTTATTGGGCGTCAAAAGGCCATATTACAGCGTTTGTAGGACTGTTAGCGTAGTTGACGTTGTTATAAAGCCATGGAGCAACAGAAAATCACTTCGGACGTCGTAGTCCATTGAGAATGGAAGGATTAGACCAATGGTAACCTACGCAGGCGCGTGGAGCCACTTGATTTACGTGTAAAGCCTTTATTAGGCATCGAAATGCCATATTACAGCGTTTGGAGGACCGTGCGCGTAGTTAACGGTGTTTTAAAGCCGTGACGCAACGGAAAACCACTTGGGACGTCGTAGTCCATTGAGAGTGGAAGGAGTAGACCAATGGTAACCTGCGCAGGCACGTGGAACCACTTGATATACGTGAAAGGCCTTTATTAGGCGTCAAAAGGTCATATTACGGCCTTTAGAGGCCTGTGCGCGTAGCTGACGGTGTTTTAAAGCCATGGCGCAACAGAAAATCACTTGGGACGTCGATGTCCATTGAGAGCAGAAAGATTAAATCAATATTAACCTGCGCAAGCTCGTGGAAATACGTGATTTACGTGTAAAGCTTTTATTAGGCATCAGAAGGCCATATTACGGCGTTTAGAGGCTCGTGCGCGTAGTTGACAGTGTTTTAAAGCCGTGACGCAACGGAAAACCACTTGGGACGTCGTAGTCTATTGACAACAGAAGGATTAGACCAATGGTAACATGCGCAGGCACGTGGAACCACTTGAGTTACGTGTAAGGCCTTTATTGGGCGTTAAAAGGCCATATTACAGCGTTTGTAGAACTGTTAGCGTAGTTGACGTTGTTATAAAGCCGTGGCGCAATGGAAAGCGACTTGGGACGTCGTAGTCCATTGACAGTAGAAGGAGTAGAACAATTGTAACCTCCGCAGGCGCGTGGAATCACTTGATTTACGTGTAAGGCCTTTATTAGGCGTCAAAAATCCATATTACAGCGTTTAGAGGCCCGTGCGCGTAGTTGACAGTGTTTTAAAGCCGTGACGCAACGGAAAACCACTTGGGACGTCGTAGTCCATTGAGAGTGGAAGTATTAGACCAATGGCAACTTGCGCAGGCACGTGGAACCACTTGATTTACGTGTAAGGCCTTTATTAGGCATCAAAATGCCATATTACAGCGTTTGTAGGACTGTTAGCGTAGTTGACGTTGTTATAAAGCCGTGACGCAACGGAAAACAACTTAGGACGTCGTAGTCTATTGAGAGTGGAAGGATTAGAACAATGGTAACCTGCGCAGGCACGTGGAACCACTTGATTTAAGTGTAAGGCCTTTATTAGGCATCAAAATGCCATATTACAGCGTTTGGAGTCCGGTGCGCGTATTTGACGGTGTCTTAAAGCTGTGACGCAACGGAAAACCATTCGGGACGTCGTAGTCCATTGAGAGTGGAAGGATTAGACCAATGAAAACTTACGCGGGCACGTGGAACCACGTGATTCACGTGTAAGGCTTTTATTAGGCAACAAAAGGCCATGTTACAGCGGTTAGAGGCCTGTACACGTAGTTGACGGTGTTAAAAGGGTATGCCGCAATGGAAAACCACTTTGGACGTCGTTGTCCATTGAGAGTGGAAGGATTAGACAAATGGTAACCTGCGCAGGCGCGTGGATCCACTTGAATTACGTGTAAGGCCTTTATTGGGCGTCAAAAGGCCATATTACAGCGTTTGTAGGACTGTTAGCGTAGTTGACGTTGTTATAAAGCTGTGGCGCAATGGAAAGCGACTTGGGACGTCGTAGCTTGTTAAAAGTGGAAGAATTAGACCAATGGTAATCTGCGCATGCACGTGGAACAACGTGATTTACGTGTGAGGCCTTTATTAGGCGTCAAATATCCATATTACGGCGTTTAGAGGCCCGTGCGCGTAGTTAACGGTGTTTTAAAGCCGTGACGCAACGGAAAACTACTTGGGACGTCGTAGTCCATTGAGAGTGGATGGATTAGACCAATGGTAAACTGCGCAGGCACGTGGAGCAACGTGATTTACGCGTAAGGCCTTTATTAGAAGTCAAAAGGCCATTTTACGGTCGTTGGATGCCTGTACACGTAGTTGACGGTGTTAAGAGGGCATTCCGCAATGGAAAACCACTTCAGACGTCGTAGTTCATCGAGAGTGGAAGGATTAGACCAATGGTAACCTGCGTAGGCACGTGGAACCACTTGATTTACGTGTAAGGACTTTATTATACATCAAAAGGCCATATTACAGTGTTTAGAGGCCCGTGCGCGTAGTTGACGGTGTTTTAAAGTCGTGACGCAACGTAAATCCACTCTCGACGTCGTAGTCCATCGAGAGTGGAAGGATTAGACCAATGAAAACCTACGCGGGCACGTGGAACCACGTGATTCACGTGTAAGGCTTTTATTAGGCAACAAAAGGCCATGTTACAGCGGTTACAGGCCTGTACACGTAGTTGACGGTGTTAAAAGGGTATGCCGCAATGGAAAACCACTTTGGACGTCGTTGTCCATTGAGAGTGGAAGGATTAGACAAATGGTAACCTGCGCAGGCGCGTGGATCCACTTGAATTACGTGTAAGGCCTTTATTGGGCGTCAAAAGGCCATATTACAGCGTTTGTAGGACTGTTAGCGTAGTTGACGTTGTTATAAAGCCGTGGCGCAATGGAAAGCGACTTGGGACGTCGTAGTCCATTAAGAGTGGAAGGATTAGACCAATGGTAACCTGCGCAGGCACGTGGAACCACTTGATTTACATGTAAGGCCTTTATTAGGCATCAAAATGTCATATTACAGCGTTTGGAGGCCGTGCGCGTATTTGACGGTGTCTTCAAGCTGTGACACAACGAAAAACCACTTAGGACGTCGTAGTCCATTGAGAGTGGAAGGATTAGACCAATGGTAACCTGCGCAGGCACGTGGAACCACTTGAGTTACGTGAAAGGCCTTTATTAGGCGTCAAAATGCCACATTACCGTCTTTAGAGGCCCGTGCGCGTAGCTGACGGTGTTTTAAAGCCATGGCGCAACGGAAAATCACTTGGGACGTCTAAGTCTATTGAGAGTGGAAAGATTAGACCAATATTAACCTGCGCAAGCACGTGGAACTACGTGATTTACGTGTAAGGCTTTTATTAGGCATCAGAAGTCCATATTACAGCGTTTAGAGGCCCGTGCGCGTAGTTGACAGTGTTTTAAAGCCGTGACGCAACGGAAAACTACTTGGGACGTCGTAGTCCATTGAGAGTGGAAGTATTAGACCAATGGTAACTTGCACAGGCACGTGGAACCACTTGATTTACGTGTAAGGCCATTATTAGGCGTCAAAATGCCATATTACGGTCGTTCGAGGCTTGTTAGCGTAGTTAACGGTGTTATTAAGCCATGGCTCAATGGAAGACGACTTGGAACGTCTTAGGCCATTGACAACAGGAGGATTAGACCAATGGTAACCTGCGCAGGCACGTGGAGCAACGTGATTTACGTGTTAGGCCTTTGTTAGAAGTCAAAAGGCCATATTACAGTGTTTGGAGTCCCGTGCGCGTATTTGACGGTGTCTTAAAGCTGTGACGCAACGGAAAACCACTTGGGACGTCGTAGTCCATTGAGAGTGAAAAGATTAGACCAATGGTAACCTGCGCAGGCACGTGGAACCACTTGATTTACGTGAAAGATTTTTATTAGGCGTCAAAAGGTCATATTACGGCCTTTAGAGGCCCGTGCGCGTATTTGACGGTGTCTTAAAGCTGTGACGCAACGGAAAACCACTTGGGACGTCGTAGTCCATTGAGAGTGGAAAGATTAGACCAATGGTAACCTGCGCAGGCACGTGGAACCACTTGATTTACGTGAAAGGCCTTTATTAGGCGTCAAAAGGTCATATTACGGCCTTTAGAGGCCCGTGCGCGTAGCCGACGGTGTTTTAAAGCCATGGCGCAACAGAAAATCACTTGGGACGTCGAAGTCCATTGAGAGCAGAAAGATTAAACCAATATAAACCTGCGCAAGCTCGTGGAAATACGTGATTTACGTGTAAGGCCTTTATTAGGCTTCAAATTGCCATATTACGGTCGTTCGAGGCTTGTTAGTGTAGTTGACGGTGGTATTAGGCCATGGCGCAATGGAAGACGACTTGAAACGTCTTAGGCCATTGACAACAGAAGGATTAGACCAATGGTAACCTGCGCAGGCACGTGGAACCACTTGATTTACGTGAAAGGCCTTTATTAGGCGTCAAAAGGTCATATTTCGGCGTTTAGAGGCCCGTGCGCGTAGTTGACAGTGTTTTAAAGCCGTGACGCAACGGAAAACCACTTGGGACGTCGTAGTCTATTGAGATTGGAAGGATTAGACCAATGGTAACCTGCGCAGGCACGTGGAGCAACGTGATTTACGTGTAAGGCCTTTGTTAGAAGTCAAAAGGCCATATTACAGTGTTTGGAGTCCCGTGCGCGTATTTGACGGTGTCTTAAAGCTGTGACGCAACGGAAAACCACTTGGGTCGTCGTAGTCCATTGAGAGTGGAAAGATTAGACCAATGGTAAACTGCGCAGGCACGTGGAACAACGTGATTTACGTGAAAGGCCTTTATTAGGCGTCAAAAGGCCATATTACGGCGTTTAGAGGCCCGTGCGCGTAGTTAATGGTGTTTTAAAGCCGTGACGCAACGGAAAACTACTTGGGACGTCGTAGTCCAATGACAGTAGAAGGAGTAGAACAATTGTAACCTCCGCAGGCGCGTGGAACTACTTGATTTACCTGTAAGGCCTTTATTAGGCGTCAAAAGTCCATATTACGGCGTTTAGAGCCCCGTGCGCGTAGTTAACGGTGTTTTAAATCCGTGACGCAACGGAAAACTACTTGGGACGTCGTAGTCCATTAAGAGTGGAAGGATTAGACCAATCGTATTCTGCGCATGCACGTGGAACAACGTGATTTACGTGTAAGGCCTTTATTAGGCGTCAAAAGGCCATATTACAGCGTTTGTAGGACTGTTAGCGTAGTTGACGTTGTTATAAAGCCGTGGCGCAATGGAAAGCGACTTGGGACGTCGTAGTCCATTGACAGTAGGAGGAGTAGAACAATTGTAACCTCCGCAGGCGCGTGGAATCACTTGATTTACGTGTAAGGCCTTTATTAGGCGTCAAAAGGCCATATTACAGTGTTTGGAGTCCCGTGCGCGTATTTGACGGTGTCTTAAAGCTGTGACGCAACGGAAAACCACTTGGGACGTCGTAGTCCATTGAGAGTGAAAAGATTAGACCAATGGTAACCTGCGCAGGCACGTGGAACCACTTGATTTACGTGAAAGATTTTTATTAGGCGTCAAAAGGTCATATTACGGCCTTTAGAGGCCCGTGCGCGTATTTGACGGTGTCTTAAAGCTGTGACGCAACGGAAAACCACTTGGGACGTCGTAGTCCATTGAGAGTGGAAAGATTAGACCAATGGTAACCTGCGCAGGCACGTGGAACCACTTGATTTACGTGAAAGGCCTTTATTAGGCGTCAAAAGGTCATATTACGGCCTTTAGAGGCCCGTGCGCGTAGCCGACGGTGTTTTAAAGCCATGGCGCAACAGAAAATCACTTGGGACGTCGAAGTCCATTGAGAGCAGAAAGATTAAACCAATATAAACCTGCGCAAGCTCGTGGAAATACGTGATTTACGTGTAAGGCCTTTATTAGGCTTCAAATTGCCATATTACGGTCGTTCGAGGCTTGTTAGTGTAGTTGACGGTGGTATTAGGCCATGGCGCAATGGAAGACGACTTGAAACGTCTTAGGCCATTGACAACAGAAGGATTAGACCAATGGTAACCTGCGCAGGCACGTGGAACCACTTGATTTACGTGAAAGGCCTTTATTAGGCGTCAAAAGGTCATATTTCGGCGTTTAGAGGCCCGTGCGCGTAGTTGACAGTGTTTTAAAGCCGTGACGCAACGGAAAACCACTTGGGACGTCGTAGTCTATTGAGATTGGAAGGATTAGACCAATGGTAACCTGCGCAGGCACGTGGAGCAACGTGATTTACGTGTAAGGCCTTTGTTAGAAGTCAAAAGGCCATATTACAGTGTTTGGAGTCCCGTGCGCGTATTTGACGGTGTCTTAAAGCTGTGACGCAACGGAAAACCACTTGGGTCGTCGTAGTCCATTGAGAGTGGAAAGATTAGACCAATGGTAAACTGCGCAGGCACGTGGAACAACGTGATTTACGTGAAAGGCCTTTATTAGGCGTCAAAACGCCATATTACGGCGTTTAGAGGCCCGTGCGCGTAGTTAATGGTGTTTTAAAGCCGTGACGCAACGGAAAACTACTTGGGACGTCGTAGTCCAATGACAGTAGAAGGAGTAGAACAATTGTAACCTCCGCAGGCGCGTGGAACTACTTGATTTACCTGTAAGGCCTTTATTAGGCGTCAAAAGTCCATATTACGGCGTTTAGAGCCCCGTGCGCGTAGTTAACGGTGTTTTAAATCCGTGACGCAACGGAAAACTACTTGGGACGTCGTAGTCCATTAAGAGTGGAAGGATTAGACCAATCGTATTCTGCGCATGCACGTGGAACAACGTGATTTACGTGTAAGGCCTTTATTAGGCGTCAAAAGGCCATATTACAGCGTTTGTAGGACTGTTAGCGTAGTTGACGTTGTTATAAAGCCGTGGCGCAATGGAAAGCGACTTGGGACGTCGTAGTCCATTGACAGTAGGAGGAGTAGAACAATTGTAACCTCCGCAGGCGCGTGGAATCACTTGATTTACGTGTAAGGCCTTTATTAGGCGTCAAAAATCCATATTACAGCGTTTAGAGGCCCGTGCGCGTAGTTGACAGTGTTTTAAAGCCGTGACGCAACGGAAAACCAGTTGGGACGTCGTAGTCCATTGAGAGTGGAAGTATTAGACCAATGGCAACTTGCGCAGGCACGTGGAACCACTTGATTTACGTGTAAGGCCTTTATTAGGCATCAAAATGCCATATTACAGCGTTTGTAGGACTGTTAGCGTAGTTGACGTTGTTATAAAGCCGTGACGCAACGGAAAACAACTTGGGACGTCGTAGCCCATTAAAAGTTGAAGGATTAGATCAATGGTAATCTTAGCATGCACGTGGAACAACGTGATTTACGTGTAAGGCCTTTATTGGGCGTCAAAAGGCCATATTACAGCGTTTGTAGGACTGTTAGCGTAGTTGACGTTGTTATAAAGCCATGGAGCAACAGAAAATCACTTCGGACGTCGTAGTCCATTGAGAATGGAAGGATTAGACCAATGGTAACCTACGCAGGCGCGTGGAGCCACTTGATTTACGTGTAAAGCCTTTATTAGGCATCGAAATGCCATATTACAGCGTTTGGAGGACCGTGCGCGTAGTTAACGGTGTTTTAAAGCCGTGACGCAACGGAAAACCACTTGGGACGTCGTAGTCCATTGAGAGTGGAAGGAGTAGACCAATGGTAACCTGCGCAGGCACGTGGAACCACTTGATATACGTGAAAGGCCTTTATTAGGCGTCAAAAGGTCATATTACGGCCTTTAGAGGCCTGTGCGCGTAGCTGACGGTGTTTTAAAGCCATGGCGCAACAGAAAATCACTTGGGACGTCGATGTCCATTGAGAGCAGAAAGATTAAATCAATATTAACCTGCGCAAGCTCGTGGAAATACGTGATTTACGTGTAAAGCTTTTATTAGGCATCAGAAGGCCATATTACGGCGTTTAGAGGCTCGTGCGCGTAGTTGACAGTGTTTTAAAGCCGTGACGCAACGGAAAACCACTTGGGACGTCGTAGTCTATTGACAACAGAAGGATTAGACCAATGGTAACATGCGCAGGCACGTGGAACCACTTGAGTTACGTGTAAGGCCTTTATTGGGCGTTAAAAGGCCATATTACAGCGTTTGTAGAACTGTTAGCGTAGTTGACGTTGTTATAAAGCCGTGGCGCAATGGAAAGCGACTTGGGACGTCGTAGTCCATTGACAGTAGAAGGAGTAGAACAATTGTAACCTCCGCAGGCGCGTGGAATCACTTGATTTACGTGTAAGGCCTTTATTAGGCGTCAAAAATCCATATTACAGCGTTTAGAGGCCCGTGCGCGTAGTTGACAGTGTTTTAAAGCCGTGACGCAACGGAAAACCACTTGGGACGTCGTAGTCCATTGAGAGTGGAAGTATTAGACCAATGGCAACTTGCGCAGGCACGTGGAACCACTTGATTTACGTGTAAGGCCTTTATTAGGCATCAAAATGCCATATTACAGCGTTTGTAGGACTGTTAGCGTAGTTGACGTTGTTATAAAGCCGTGACGCAACGGAAAACAACTTGGGACGTCGTAGCCCATTAAAAGTTGAAGGATTAGATCAATGGTAATCTTAGCATGCACGTGGAACAACGTGATTTACGTGTAAGGCCTTTATTGGGCGTCAAAAGGCCATATTACAGCGTTTGTAGGACTGTTAGCGTAGTTGACGTTGTTATAAAGCCATGGAGCAACAGAAAATCACTTCGGCCGTCGTAGTCCATTGAGAATGGAAGGATTAGACCAATGGTAACCTACGCAGGCGCGTGGAGCCACTTGATTTACGTGTAAAGCCTTTATTAGGCATCGAAATGCCATATTACAGCGTTTGGAGGACCGTGCGCGTAGTTAACGGTGTTTTAAAGCCGTGACGCAACGGAAAACCACTTGGGACGTCGTAGTCCATTGAGAGTGGAAGGAGTAGACCAATGGTAACCTGCGCAGGCACGTGGAACCACTTGATATACGTGAAAGGCCTTTATTAGGCGTCAAAAGGTCATATTACGGCCTTTAGAGGCCTGTGCGCGTAGCTGACGGTGTTTTAAAGCCATGGCGCAACAGAAAATCACTTGGGACGTCGATGTCCATTGAGAGCAGAAAGATTAAATCAATATTAACCTGCGCAAGCTCGTGGAAATACGTGATTTACGTGTAAAGCTTTTATTAGGCATCAGAAGGCCATATTACGGCGTTTAGAGGCTCGTGCGCGTAGTTGACAGTGTTTTAAAGCCGTGACGCAACGGAAAACCACTTGGGACGTTGTAGTCTATTGACAACAGAAGGATTAGACCAATGGTAACATGCGCAGGCACGTGGAACCACTTGAGTTACGTGTAAGGCCTTTATTGGGCGTTAAAAGGCCATATTACAGCGTTTGTAGAACTGTTAGCGTAGTTGACGTTGTTATAAAGCCGTGGCGCAATGGAAAGCGACTTGGGACGTCGAGTCCATTGAGAGTGGAAGGATTAGACCAATGGTAACCTGCGCAAGCACGTGGAGCAACGTGATTTACGTGTAAGGCCTTAATTAGGCGTCAAACTGCCACATTACTGTCTTTAAAGGCCCGTGCGCGTAGCTGACGGTGTCTTAAAGGTGTGACGCAACGGAACACCACTTGGGACGTCGTAATCCATTGAGAGTGGAAAGATTAAACCAATGGTAACCTACGCAGGCACGTGGAACCACTTGATTTACGTGTAAGGCCTTTATTAGGCATCGAAATGACATATTACAGCATTTAGAGGACCGTGCACGTAGTTAACGGTGTTTTAAAGCCGTGACGCAACGGAAAGCCACTTGGGACGTCGTAGTCCATTGAGAGTGGAAGGATTAGACCAATGGTAACCTGCGCAGGAACGTGGAACCACTTGATTTACGTGTAAGGCCTTTATTAGACGTCAAAAGGCCGTATTACGGCCTTTAGAGGGTTCTTAGCGTAGTTGACAGTGTTATAAAGCCATGGGGCAATGGAAAACGACCTGAAACGTCTTAGGCCATTGACAACAGAAGGATTAGACCAATGGTAACCTGCGCAGGCACGTGGAACCACGTGATTTACGTGTAAGGCCTTAATTAGGCGTCAAACTGCCACATTACTGTCTTTAGAGGCCCGTGCGCGCAGCTGACGGTGTTTTAAAGCCATGGTGCAACAGAAAATCACTTGGGACGTCGAAGTCCATTAAGAGTGGGAAGATTAGACCAACAATAACCTGCGCAGGCACGTGGAACCACTTGATTTACGTGTCAGGCCTTTATTAGGCATCAAAATGCCATATTACAGCGTTTGGAGTCCCGTGCGCGTATTTGACGGTGTCTTAAAGCTGTGACGCAACGGAACACCACTTGGGACGTCGTAATCCATTGAGAGTGGAAAGATTAAACCAATGGTAACCTACGCAGGCACGTGGAACCACTTGATTTACGTGTAAGGCCTTTATTAGGCATCGAAATGCCATATTTCAGAATTTAGAGGACCGTGCGCGTAGTTAACGGTGTTTTAAAGCCGTGACGCAACGGAAAACCACTTGGGACGTCGTAGTCCATTGAGAGTGGAAGGATTAGACCAATGGTAACCTGCGCAGGCACGTGGAACCACTTGATTTACGTGTTAGGCCTTTGTTAGAAGTCAAAAGGCCATATTACAGTGTTTGGAGTCCCGTGCGCGTATTTGACGGTGTCTTAAAGCTGTGACGCAACGGAAAACCACTTGGGACGTCGTAGTCCATTGAGAGTGAAAAGATTAGACCAATGGTAACCTGCGCAGGCACGTGGAACCACTTGATTTACGTGAAAGGTTTTTATTAGGCGTCAAAAGGTCATATTACGGCCTTTAGAGGCCCGTGCGCGTAGCTGACGGTGTCTTAAAGCTGTGACGCAACGGAACACCACTTGGGACGTCGTAATCCATTGAGAGTGGAAAGATTAAACCAATGGTAACCTACGCAGGCACGTGGAACCACTTGATTTACGTGTAAGGCCTTTATTAGGCGTCAAAAGGTCATATTATGGCCTTTAGAGGCCCGTGCGCGTAGCCGACGGTGTTTTAAAGCCATGGCGCAACAGAAAATCACTTGGGACGTCGAAGTCCATTGAGAGCAGAAAGATTAAACCAATATAAACCTGCGCAAGCTCGTGGAAATACGTGATTTACGTGTAAGGCCTTTATTAGGCTTCAAATTGCCATATTACGGTCGTTCGAGGCTTGTTAGTGTAGTTGACGGTGGTATTAGGCCATGGCGCAATGGAAGACGACTTGAAACGTCTTAGGCCATTGACAACAGATGGATTAGACCAATGGTAACCTGCGCAGGCACGTGGAACCACTTGATTTACGTGAAAGGCCTTTATTAGGCGTCAAAAGGTCATATTACGGCGTTTAGAGGCCCGTGCGCGTAGTTGACAGTGTTTTAAAGCCGTGACGCAACGGAAAACCACTTGGGACGTCGTAGTCTATTGAGATTGGAAGGATTAGACCAATGGTAACCTGCGCAGGCACGTGGAGCAACGTGATTTACGTGTAAGGCCTTAGTTAGAAGTCAAAAGGCCATATTACAGTGTTTGGAGTCCCGTGCGCGTATTTGACGGTGTCTTAAAGCTGTGACGCAACGGAAAACCACTTGGGTCGTCGTAGTCCATTGAGAGTGGAAAGATTAGACCAATGGTAAACTGCGCAGGCACGTGGAACAACGTGATTTACGTGAAAGGCCTTTATTAGGCGTCAAAAGGCCATATTACGGCGTTTAGAGGCCCGTGCGCGTAGTTAATGGTGTTTTAAAGCCGTGACGCAACGGAAAACTACTTGGGACGTCGTAGTCCAATGACAGTAGAAGGAGTAGAACAATTGTAACCTCCGCAGGCGCGTGGAACTACTTGATTTACCTGTAAGGCCTTTATTAGGCGTCAAAAGTCCATATTACGGCGTTTAGAGCCCCGTGCGCGTAGTTAACGGTGTTTTAAATCCGTGACGCAACGGAAAACTACTTGGGACGTCGTAGTCCATTAAGAGTGGAAGGATTAGACCAATGGTATTCTGCGCATGCACGTGGAACAACGTGATTTACGTGTAAGGCCTTTATTAGGCGTCAAAAGGCCATATTACAGCGTTTGTAGGACTGTTAGCGTAGTTGACGTTGTTATAAAGCCGTGGCGCAATGGAAAGCGACTTGGGACGTCGTAGTCCATTGACAGTAGAAGGAGTAGAACAATTGTAACCTCCGCAGGCGCGTGGAATCACTTGATTTACGTGTAAGGCCTTTATTAGGCGTCAAAAATCCATATTACAGCGTTTAGAGGCCCGTGCGCGTAGTTGACAGTGTTTTAAAGCCGTGACGCAACGGAAAACCACTTGGGACGTCGTAGTCCATTGAGAGTGGAAGTATTAGACCAATGGCAACTTGCGCAGGCACGTGGAACCACTTGATTTACGTGTAAGGCCTTTATTAGGCATCAAAATGCCATATTACAGCGTTTGTAGGACTGTTAGCGTAGTTGACGTTGTTATAAAGCCGTGACGCAACGGAAAACAACTTGGGACGTCGTAGCCCATTAAAAGTTGAAGGATTAGATCAATGGTAATCTTAGCATGCACGTGGAACAACGTGATTTACGTGTAAGGCCTTTATTGTTTGTTAAAAGGCCATATTACAGCGTTTGTAGGACTGTTAGCGTAGTTGACGTTGTTATAAAGCCATGGAGCAACAGAAAATCACTTCGGACGTCGTAGTCCATTGAGAATGGAAGGATTAGACCAATGGTAACCTACGCAGGCGCGTGGAGCCACTTGATTTACGTGTAAAGCCTTTATTAGGCATCGAAATGCCATATTACAGCGTTTGGAGGACCGTGCGCGTAGTTAACGGTGTTTTAAAGCCGTGACGCAACGGAAAACCACTTGGGACGTCGTAGTCCATTGAGAGTGGAAGGAGTAGACCAATGGTAACCTGCGCAGGCACGTGGAACCACTTGATATACGTGAAAGGCCTTTATTAGGCGTCAAAAGGTCATATTACGGCCTTTAGAGGCCTGTGCGCGTAGCTGACGGTGTTTTAAAGCCATGGCGCAACAGAAAATCACTTGGGACGTCGATGTCCATTGAGAGCAGAAAGATTAAACCAATATTAACCTGCGCAAGCTCGTGGAAATACGTGATTTACGTGTAAAGCTTTTATTAGGCATCAGAAGGCCATATTACGGCGTTTAGAGGCTCGTGCGCGTAGTTGACAGTGTTTTAAAGCCGTGACGCAACGGAAAACCACTTGGGACGTCGTAGTCTATTGACAACAGAAGGATTAGACCAATGGTAACATGCGCAGGCACGTGGAACCACTTGAGTTACGTGTAAGGCCTTTATTAGACGTCAAAAGGCCGTATCACGGCCTTTAGAGGGTTCTTAGCGTAGTTGACGGTGTTATAAAGCCATGGCGGAATGGAAAACGGCTTTGGACGTCGAGTCCATTGAGAGTGGAAGGATTAGACCAATGGTAACCTGCGCAAGCACGTGGAGCAACGTGATTTACGTGTAAGGCCTTAATTAGGCATCAAAATGCCATATTACAGCGTTTGGAGTCCCGTGCGCGTATTTGACGGTGTCTTAAAGCTGTGACGCAACGGAACACCACTTGGGACGTCGTAATCCATTGAGAGTGGAAAGATTAAACCAATGGTAACCTACGCAGGCACGTGGAACCACGTGATTTACGTGTAAGGCCTTAATTAGGCGTCAAACTGCCACATTACTGTCTTTAGAGGCCCGTGCGCGTAGCCGACGGTGTTTTAAAGCCATGGTGCAACAGAAAATCACTTGGGACGTCGAAGTCCATTAAGAGTGAAAAGATTAGACCAATAATAACCTGCGCAGGCACGTGGAACCACTTGATTTACGTGTAAGGCCTTTATTAGGCATCAAAATGCCATATTACAGAATTTAGAGGACCGTGCGCGTAGTTAACGGTGTTTTAAAGCCGTGACGCAACGGAAAACCACTTGGGACGTCGTAGTCCATTGAGAGTGGAAGGATTAGACCAATGGTAACCTGTGCAGGCACGTGGAACTACGTGATTTACGTGTAAGGCCTTAATTAGGCGTCAAACTGCCACATTACTGTCTTTAGAGGCCCGTGCGCGTAGCTGACGGTGTTTTAAAGCCATGGTGCAACAGAAAATCACTTGGGACGTCGAAGTCCATTAAGAGTGGAAAGATTAGACCAAGAATAACCTGCGCAGGCACGTGGAACCACTTGATTTACGTGTAAGGCCTTTATTAGGCATTAAAATGCCATATTACAGCGTTTGGAGTCTCGTGCGCGTATTTGACGGTGCCTTAAAGCCGTGGCGCAATGGAAAGCGACTTGGGACGTCGAGTCCATTGAGAGTGGAAGGATTAGACCAATGGTACCCTGCGCAGGCACGTGGAGCAACGTGATTTACGTGTAAGGCCTTAATTAGGCGTCAAAATGCCACATTACCGTCTTTAGAGGCCCGTGCCCGTAGCTGACGGTGTTTTAAAGCCAAGGCGAAACAGAAAATCACTTCGGACGTCGTAGTCCATTGAGAGTGGAAGGATTAGACCAATGATAACCTGCGCAGGCACGTGGAACCACTTGAGTAACGTGTAAGGCCTTTATTAGACGTCTAAAGGCCGTATCACGGCCTTTAGAGGGTTCTTAGCGTAGTTGACGGTGTTATAAAGCCATGGCGGAATGGAAAACGGCTTTGGACGTCGAGTCCATTGAGAGTGGAAGGATTAGACCAATGGTAACCTGCGCAAGCACGTGGAGCAACGTGATTTACGTGTAAGGCCTTAATTAGGCGTCAAACTGCCACATTACTGTCTTTAAAGGCCCGTGCGCGTAGCTGACGGTGTCTTAAAGCTGTGACGCAACGGAACACCACTTGGGACGTCGTAATCCATTGAGAGTGGAAAGATTAAACCAATGGTAACCTACGCAGGCACGTGGAACCACTTGATTTACGTGTAAGGCCTTTATTAGGCATCGAAATGACATATTACAGCATTTAGAGGACCGTGCACGTAGTTAACGGTGTTTTAAAGCCGTGACGCAACGGAAAGCCACTTGGGACGTCGTAGTCCATTGAGAGTGGAAGGATTAGACCAATGGTAACCTGCGCAGGAACGTGGAACCACTTGATTTACGTGTAAGGCCTTTATTAGACGTCAAAAGGCCGTATTACGGCCTTTAGAGGGTTCTTAGCGTAGTTGACAGTGTTATAAAGCCATGGGGCAATGGAAAACGACCTGAAACGTCTTAGGCCATTGACAACAGAAGGATTAGACCAATGGTAACCTGCGCAGGCACGTGGAACCACGTGATTTACGTGTAAGGCCTTAATTAGGCGTCAAACTGCCACATTACTGTCTTTAGAGGCCCGTGCGCGCAGCTGACGGTGTTTTAAAGCCATGGTGCAACAGAAAATCACTTGGGACGTCGAAGTCCATTAAGAGTGGGAAGATTAGACCAACAATAACCTGCGCAGGCACGTGGAACCACTTGATTTACGTGTCAGGCCTTTATTAGGCATCAAAATGCCATATTACAGCGTTTGGAGTCTCGTGCGCGTATTTGACGGTGTCTTAAAGCTGTGACGCAACGGAACACCACTTGGGACGTCTTATGCATTGAGAGTGGAAAGATTAAACCAATGGTAACCTACGCAGGCACGTGGAACCACTTGATTTACGTGTAAGGCCTTTATTAGGCATCGAAATGCCATATTTCAGAATTTAGAGGACCGTGCGCGTAGTTAACGGTGTTTTAAAGCCGTGACGCAACGGAAAACCACTTGGGACGTCGTAGTCCATTGAGAGTGGAAGGATTAGACCAATGGTAACCTGCGCAGGCACTTGGAACCACTTGATTTACGTGTATGGCCTTTATTAGACGTCAAAAGGCCGTATTACGGCCTTTAGAGGGTTCTTAGCGTAGTTGACGGTGTTATAAAGCCATGGCGCAATGGAAAACGACCTGAAACGTCTTAGGCCATTGACAACAGAAGGATTAAACCAATGGTAACCTGCGCAGGCACGTGGAACTACGTGATTTACGTGTAAGGCCTTAATTAGGCGTCAAACTGCCACATTACTGTCTTTAGAGGCCCGTGCGCGTAGCCGACGGTGTTTTAAAGCCATGGTGCAACAGAAAATCACTTGGGACGTCGAAGTCCATTAAGAGTGGAAAGATTAGACCAATAATAACCTGCGCAGGCACGTGGAACCACTTGATTTACGTGTAAGGCCTTTATTAGGCATCAAAATGCCATATTACAGAATTTAGAGGACCGTGCGCGTAGTTAACGGTGTTTTAAAGCCGTGACGCAACGGAAAACCACTTGGGACGTCGTAGTCCATTGAGAGTGGAAGGATTAGACCAATGGTAACCTGTGCAGGCACGTGGAACCACTTGATTTACGTGTAAGGCCTTTATTAGACGTCAAAAGGCCGTATTACGGCCTTTAGAGGGTTCTTAGCGTAGTTGACGGTGTTATAAAGCCATGGCGCAATGGAAAACGACCTGAAACGTCTTAGGCCATTGACAACAGAAGGATTAAACCAATGGTAACCTGCGCAGGCACGTGGAACTACGTGATTTACGTGTAAGGCCTTAATTAGGCGTCAAACTGCCACATTACTGTCTTTAGAGGCCCGTGCGCGTAGCTGACGGTGTTTTAAAGCCATGGTGCAACAGAAAATCACTTGGGACGTCGAAGTCCATTAAGAGTGGAAAGATTAGACCAAGAATAACCTGCGCAGGCACGTGGAACCACTTGATTTACGTGTAAGGCCTTTATTAGGCATTAAAATGCCATATTACAGCGTTTGGAGTCTCGTGCGCGTATTTGACGGTGCCTTAAAGCTGTGACGCAACGGAACACCACTTGGGACGTCGTAATCCATTGAGTGTGGAAAGATTAAACCAATTGTAACCTACGCAGCCACGTGGAACCACTTGATTTACGTGTAAGGCCTTTATTAGGCATCGAAATGCCATATTACAGCATTTAGAGGACCGTGCGCGTAGTTAACGGTGTTTTAAAGCCGTGACGCAACGGAAAACCACTTGGGACTTCGTAGTCCATTGAGAGTGGAAGGATTAGACCAATGAAAACCTGCGCAGACACGTGGAACCACTTGATTTACGTGTAAGGCCTTTATTAGACGTCAAAAGGCCGTATTACGGCCTTTAGAGGGTTCTTAGCGTAGTTGACAGTGTTATAAAGCCATGGCGCAATGGAAAACGGCTTCGGACGTCGAGTCCATTGAGAGTGGAAGGATTAGACCAATGATAACCTGTGCAGGCACGTGGAACCACTTGATTTACATGAAAGGCCTTGATTAGGCATCAAAATGCCATATTACAGCGTTTGGAGGCCCGTGCGCGTATTTGACGGTGTCTTCAAGCTGTGACGCAACGAAAAACCACTTGGGACGTCGTAGTCCATTAAAAGTAGAAGGATTAGACCAATGGTAACCTGCGCAGGCACGTGGAACCACTTGATTTACGTGTAAGGCCTTTATTAGGCATCGAAATGCCATATTACAGCATTTAGAGGACCGTGCGCGTAGTTAACGGTGTTTTAAAGCCGTGACGCAACGGAAAACCACTTGGGACGTCGTAGTCCATTAAGAGTGAAAGGATTAGACCAATGGTAACCTGCGCAGGCACGTGGAACCACTTGATTTACGTGTAAGGCCTTTATTAGACGTCAAAAGGCCGTATTACGGCCTTTAGAGGCCCGTGCGCGTATTTGACGGTGTCTTCAAGCTGTGACGCAACGAAAAACCACTTGGGACGTCGTAGTCCATTAAGAGTGGAAGGATTAGACCAATGGTAACCTGCGCAGGCACGTGGAACCACGTGATTTACGTGTAAGGCCTTAATTAGGCGTCAAACTGCCACATTACTGTCTTTAGAGGCCCGTGCGCGCAGCTGACGGTGTTTTAAAGCCATGGTGCAACAGAAAATCACTTGGGACGTCGAAGTCCATTAAGAGTGGGAAGATTAGACCAACAATAACCTGCGCAGGCACGTGGAACCACTTGATTTACGTGTCAGGCCTTTATTAGGCATCAAAATGCCATATTACAGCGTTTGGAGTCCCGTGCGCGTATTTGACGGTGTCTTAAAGCTGTGACGCAACGGAACACCACTTGGGACGTCGTAATCCATTGAGAGTGGAAAGATTAAACCAATGGTAACCTACGCAGGCACGTGGAACCACTTGATTTACGTGTAAGGCCTTTATTAGGCATCGAAATGCCATATTTCAGAATTTAGATGACCGTGCGCGTAGTTAACGGTGTTTTAAAGCCGTGACGCAACGGAAAACCACTTGGGACGTCGTAGTCCATTGAGAGTGGAAGGATTAGACCAATGGTAACCTGCGCAGGCACGTGGAACCACTTGATTTACGTGTATGGCCTTTATTAGACGTCAAAAGGCCGTATTACGGCCTTTAGAGGGTTCTTAGCGTAGTTGACGGTGTTATAAAGCCATGGCGCAATGGAAAACGACCTGAAACGTCTTAGGCCATTGACAACAGAAGGATTAAACCAATGGTAACCTGCGCAGGCACGTGGAACTACGTGATTTACGTGTAAGGCCTTAATTAGGCGTCAAACTGCCACATTACTGTCTTTAGAGGCCCGTGCGCGTAGCCGACGGTGTTTTAAAGCCATGGTGCAACAGAAAATCACTTGGGACGTCGAAGTCCATTAAGAGTGGAAAGATTAGACCAATAATAACCTGCGCAGGCACGTGGAACCACTTGATTTACGTGTAAGGCCTTTATTAGGCATCAAAATGCCATATTACAGAATTTAGAGGACCGTGCGCGTAGTTAACGGTGTTTTAAAGCCGTGACGCAACGGAAAACCACTTGGGACGTCGTAGTCCATTGAGAGTGGAAGGATTAGACCAATGGTAACCTGTGCAGGCACGTGGAACCACTTGATTTACGTGTAAGGCCTTTATTAGACGTCAAAAGGCCGTATTACGGCCTTTAGAGGGTTCTTAGCGTAGTTGACGGTGTTATAAAGCCATGGCGCAATGGAAAACGACCTGAAACGTCTTAGGCCATTGACAACAGAAGGATTAAACCAATGGTAACCTGCGCAGGCACGTGGAACTACGTGATTTACGTGTAAGGCCTTAATTAGGCGTCAAACTGCCACATTACTGTCTTTAGAGGCCCGTGCGCGTAGCTGACGGTGTTTTAAAGCCATAGTGCAACAGAAAATCACTTGGGACGTCGAAGTCCATTAAGAGTGGAAAGATTAGACCAAGAATAACCTGCGCAGGCACGTGGAACCACTTGATTTACGTGTAAGGCCTTTATTAGGCATCAAAATGCCATATTACAGCGTTTGGAGTCTCGTGCGCGTATTTGACGGTGTCTTAAAGCTGTGACGCAACGGAACACCACTTGGGACGTCGTAATCCATTGAGAGTGGAAAGATTAAACCAATTGTAACCTACGCAGGCACGTGGAACCACTTGATTTACGTGTAAGGCCTTTATTAGGCATCGAAATGCCATATTACAGCATTTAAAGGACCGTGCGCGTAGTTAACGGTGTTTTAAAGCCGTGACGCAACGGAAAACCACTTGGGACTTCGTAGTCCATTGAGAGTGGAAGGATTAGACCAATGGTAACCTGCGCAGGCACGTGGAACCACTTGATTTACGTGTAAGGCCTTTATTAGACGTCAAAAGGCCGTATTACGGCCTTTAGAGGGTTCTTAGCGTAGTTGACAGTGTTATAAAGCCATGGCGCAATGGAAAACGGCTTCGGACGTCGAGTCCATTGAGAGTGGAAGGATTAGACCAATGATTACCTGTGCAGGCACGTGGAACCACTTGATTTACATGAAAGGCCTTGATTAGGCATCAAAATGCCATATTACAGCGTTTGGAGGCCCGTGCGCGTATTTGACGGTGTCTTCAAGCTGTGACGCAACGAAAAACCACTTGGGACGTCGTAGTCCAATAAAAGTAGAAGGATTAGACCAATGGTAACCTGCGCAGGCACGTGGAACCACTTGATTTACGTGTAAGGCCTTTATTAGGCATCGAAATGCCATATTACAGCATTTAGAGGACCGTGCGCGTAGTTAACGGTGTTTTAAAGCCGTGACGCAACGGAAAACCACTTGGGACGTCGTAGTCCATTAAGAGTGAAAGGATTAGACCAATGGTAACCTGCGCAGGCACGTGGAACCACTTGATTTACGTGTAAGGCCTTTATTAGACGTCAAAAGGCCGTATTACGGCCTTTAGAGGCCCGTGCGCGTAGTTAATGGTGTTTTAAAGCCGTGACGCAACGGAAAACTACTTGGGACGTCGTAGTCCAATGACAGTAGAAGGAGTAGAACAATTGTAACCTCCGCAGGCGCGTGGAACTACTTGATTTACCTGTAAGGCCTTTATTAGGCGTCAAAAGTCCATATTACGGCGTTTAGAGCCCCGTGCGCGTAGTTAACGGTGTTTTAAATCCGTGACGCAACGGAAAACTACTTGGGACGTCGTAGTCCATTAAGAGTGGAAGGATTAGACCAATGGTATTCTGCGCATGCACGTGGAACAACGTGATTTACGTGTAAGGCCTTTATTAGGCGTCAAAAGGCCATATTACAGCGTTTGTAGGACTGTTAGCGTAGTTGACGTTGTTATAAAGCCGTGGCGCAATGGAAAGCGACTTGGGACGTCGTAGTCCATTGACAGTAGAAGGAGTAGAACAATTGTAACCTCCGCAGGCGCGTGGAATCACTTGATTTACGTGTAAGGCCTTTATTAGGCGTCAAAAATCCATATTACAGCGTTTAGAGGCCCGTGCGCGTAGTTGACAGTGTTTTAAAGCCGTGACGCAACGGAAAACCACTTGGGACGTCGTAGTCCATTGATAGTGGAAGTATTAGACCAATGGCAACTTGCGCAGGCACGTGGAACCACTTGATTTACGTGTAAGGCCTTTATTAGGCATCAAAATGCCATATTACAGCGTTTGTAGGACTGTTAGCGTAGTTGACGTTGTTATAAAGCCGTGACGCAACGGAAAACAACTTGGGACGTCGTAGCCCATTAAAAGTTGAAGGATTAGATCAATGGTAATCTTAGCATGCACGTGGAACAACGTGATTTACGTGTAAGGCCTTTATTGGGCGTCAAAAGGCCATATTACAGCGTTTGTAGGACTGTTAGCGTAGTTGACGTTGTTATAAAGCCATGGAGCAACAGAAAATCACTTCGGACGTCGTAGTCCATTGAGAATGGAAGGATTAGACCAATGGTAACCTACGCAGGCGCGTGGAGCCACTTGATTTACGTGTAAAGCCTTTATTAGGCATCGAAATGCCATATTACAGCGTTTGGAGGACCGTGCGCGTAGTTAACGGTGTTTTAAAGCCGTGACGCAACGGAAAACCACTTGGGACGTCGTAGTCCATTGAGAGTGGAAGGAGTAGACCAATGGTAACCTGCGCAGGCACGTGGAACCACTTGATATACGTGAAAGGCCTTTATTAGGCGTCAAAAGGTCATATTACGGCCTTTAGAGGCCTGTGCGCGTAGCTGACGGTGTTTTAAAGCCATGGCGCAACAGAAAATCACTTGGGACGTCGATGTCCATTGAGAGCAGAAAGATTAAACCAATATTAACCTGCGCAAGCTCGTGGAAATACGTGATTTACGTGTAAAGCTTTTATTAGGCATCAGAAGGCCATATTACGGCGTTTAGAGGCTCGTGCGCGTAGTTGACAGTGTTTTAAAGCCGTGACGCAACGGAAAACCACTTGGGACGTCGTAGTCTATTGACAACAGAAGGATTAGACCAATGGTAACATGCGCAGGCACGTGGAACCACTTGAGTTACGTGTAAGGCCTTTATTGGGCGTTAAAAGGCCATATTACAGCGTTTGTAGAACTGTTAGCGTAGTTGACGTTGTTATAAAGCCGTGGCGCAATGGAAAGCGACTTGGGACGTCGAGTCCATTGAGAGTGGAAGGATTAGACCAATGGTACCCTGCGCAGGCACGTGGAGCAACGTGATTTACGTGTAAGGCCTTAATTAGGCGTCAAAATGCCACATTACCGTCTTTAGAGGCCCGTGCCCGTAGCTGACGGTGTTTTAAAGCCATGGCGCAACAGAAAATCACTTCGGACGTCGTAGTCCATTGAGAGTGGAAGGATTAGACCAATGATAACCTGCGCAGGCACGTGGAACCACTTGAGTAACGTGTAAGGCCTTTATTAGACGTCAAAAGGCCGTATTACGGCCTTTAGAGGGTTCTTAGCGTAGTTGACGGTGTTATAAAGCCATGGCGGAATGGAAAACGGCTTTGGACGTCGAGTCCATTGAGAGTGGAAGGATTAGACCAATGGTAACCTGCGCAAGCACGTGGAGCAACGTGATTTACGTGTAAGGCCTTAATTAGGCGTCAAACTGCCACATTACTGTCTTTAAAGGCCCGTGCGCGTAGCTGACGGTGTCTTAAAGCTGTGACGCAACGGAACACCACTTGGGACGTCGTAATCCATTGAGAGTGGAAAGATTAAACCAATGGTAACCTACGCAGGCACGTGGAACCACTTGATTTACGTGTAAGGCCTTTATTAGGCATCGAAATGACATATTACAGCATTTAGAGGACCGTGCACGTAGTTAACGGTGTTTTAAAGCCGTGACGCAACGGAAAGCCACTTGGGACGTCGTAGTCCATTGAGAGTGGAAGGATTAGACCAATGGTAACCTGCGCAGGAACGTGGAACCACTTGATTTACGTGTAAGGCCTTTATTAGACGTCAAAAGGCCGTATTACGGCCTTTAGAGGGTTCTTAGCGTAGTTGACAGTGTTATAAAGCCATGGGGCAATGGAAAACGACCTGAAACGTCTTAGGCCATTGACAACAGAAGGATTAGACCAATGGTAACCTGCGCAGGCACGTGGAACCACGTGATTTACGTGTAAGGCCTTAATTAGGCGTCAAACTGCCACATTACTGTCTTTAGAGGCCCGTGCGCGCAGCTGACGGTGTTTTAAAGCCATGGTGCAACAGAAAATCACTTGGGACGTCGAAGTCCATTAAGAGTGGGAAGATTAGACCAACAATAACCTGCGCAGGCACGTGGAACCACTTGATTTACGTGTCAGGCCTTTATTAGGCATCAAAATGCCATATTACAGCGTTTGGAGTCCCGTGCGCGTATTTGACGGTGTCTTAAAGCTGTGACGCAACGGAACACCACTTGGGACGTCGTAATCCATTGAGAGTGGAAAGATTAAACCAATGGTAACCTACGCAGGCACGTGGAACCACTTGATTTACGTGTAAGGCCTTTATTAGGCATCGAAATGCCATATTTCAGAATTTAGAGGACCGTGCGCGTAGTTAACGGTGTTTTAAAGCCGTGACGCAACGGAAAACCACTTGGGACGTCGTAGTCCATTGAGAGTGGAAGGATTAGACCAATGGTAACCTGCGCAGGCACGTGGAACCACTTGATTTACGTGTATGGCCTTTATTAGACGTCAAAAGGCCGTATTACGGCCTTTAGAGGGTTCTTAGCGTAGTTGACGGTGTTATAAAGCCATGGCGCAATGGAAAACGACCTGAAACGTCTTAGGCCATTGACAACAGAAGGATTAAACCAATGGTAACCTGCGCAGGCACGTGGAACTACGTGATTTACGTGTAAGGCCTTAATTAGGCGTCAAACTGCCACATTACTGTCTTTAGAGGCCCGTGCGCGTAGCCGACGGTGTTTTAAAGCCATGGTGCAACAGAAAATCACTTGGGACGTCGAAGTCCATTAAGAGTGGAAAGATTAGACCAATAATAACCTGCGCAGGCACGTGGAACCACTTGATTTACGTGTAAGGCCTTTATTAGGCATCAAAATGCCATATTACAGAATTTAGAGGACCGTGCGCGTAGTTAACGGTGTTTTAAAGCCGTGACGCAACGGAAAACCACTTGGGACGTCGTAGTCCATTGAGAGTGGAAGGATTAGACCAATGGTAACCTGTGCAGGCACGTGGAACGACTTGATTTACGTGTAAGGCCTTTATTAGACGTCAAAAGGCCGTATTACGGCCTTTAGAGGGTTCTTAGCGTAGTTGACGGTGTTATAAAGCCATGGCGCAATGGAAAACGACCTGAAACGTCTTAGGCCATTGACAACAGAAGGATTAAACCAATGGTAACCTGCGCAGGCACGTGGAACTACGTGATTTACGTGTAAGGCCTTAATTAGGCGTCAAACTGCCACATTACTGTCTTTAGAGGCCCGTGCGCGTAGCTGACGGTGTTTTAAAGCCATGGTGCAACAGAAAATCACTTGGGACGTCGAAGTCCATTAAGAGTGGAAAGATTAGACCAAGAATAACCTGCGCAGGCACGTGGAACCACTTGATTTACGTGTAAGGCCTTTATTAGGCATTAAAATGCCATATTACAGCGTTTGGAGTCTCGTGCGCGTATTTGACGGTGCCTTAAAGCCGTGGCGCAATGGAAAGCGACTTGGGACGTCGAGTCCATTGAGAGTGGAAGGATTAGACCAATGGTACCCTGCGCAGGCACGTGGAGCAACGTGATTTACGTGTAAGGCCTTAATTAGGCGTCAAAATGCCACATTACCGTCTTTAGAGGCCCGTGCCCGTAGCTGACGGTGTTTTAAAGCCATGGCGAAACAGAAAATCACTTCGGACGTCGTAGTCCATTGAGAGTGGAAGGATTAGACCAATGATAACCTGCGCAGGCACGTGGAACCACTTGAGTAACGTGTAAGGCCTTTATTAGACGTCAAAAGGCCGTATCACGGCCTTTAGAGGGTTCTTAGCGTAGTTGACAGTGTTATAAAGCCATGGGGCAATGGAAAACGACCTGAAACGTCTTAGGCCATTGACAACAGAAGGATTAGACCAATGGTAACCTGCGCAGGCACGTGGAACCACGTGATTTACGTGTAAGGCCTTAATTAGGCGTCAAACTGCCACATTACTGTCTTTAGAGGCCCGTGCGCGCAGCTGACGGTGTTTTAAAGCCATGGTGCAACAGAAAATCACTTGGGACGTCGAAGTCCATTAAGTGTGGGAAGATTAGACCAACAATAACCTGCGCAGGCACGTGGAACCACTTGATTTACGTGTCAGGCCTTTATTAGGCATCAAAATGCCATATTACAGCGTTTGGAGTCCCGTGCGCGTATTTGACGGTGTCTTAAAGCTGTGACGCAACGGAACACCACTTGGGACGTCGTAATCCATTGAGAGTGGAAAGATTAAACCAATGGTAACCTACGCAGGCACGTGGAACCACTTGATTTACGTGTAAGGCCTTTATTAGGCATCGAAATGCCATATTTCAGAATTTAGAGGACCGTGCGCGTAGTTAACGGTGTTTTAAAGCCGTGACGCAACGGAAAACCACTTGGGACGTCGTAGTCCATTGAGAGTGGAAGGATTAGACCAATGGTAACCTGCGCAGGCACGTGGAACCACTTGATTTACGTGTATGGCCTTTATTAGACGTCAAAAGGCCGTATTACGGCCTTTAGAGGGTTCTTAGCGTAGTTGACGGTGTTATAAAGCCATGGCGCAATGGAAAACGACCTGAAACGTCTTAGGCCATTGACAACAGAAGGATTAAACCAATGGTAACCTGCGCAGGCACGTGGAACTACGTGATTTACGTGTAAGGCCTTAATTAGGCGTCAAACTGCCACATTACTGTCTTTAGAGGCCCGTGCGCGTAGCCGACGGTGTTTTAAAGCCATGGTGCAACAGAAAATCACTTGGGACGTCGAAGTCCATTAAGAGTGGAAAGATTAGACCAATAATAACCTGCGCAGGCACGTGGAACCACTTGATTTACGTGTAAGGCCTTTATTAGGCATCAAAATGCCATATTACAGAATTTAGAGGACCGTGCGCGTAGTTAACGGTGTTTTAAAGCCGTGACGCAACGGAAAACCACTTGGGACGTCGTAGTCCATTGAGAGTGGAAGGATTAGACCAATGGTAACCTGTGCAGGCACGTGGAACCACTTGATTTACGTGTAAGGCCTTTATTAGACGTCAAAAGGCCGTATTACGGCCTTTAGAGGGTTCTTAGCGTAGTTGACGGTGTTATAAAGCCATGGCGCAATGGAAAACGACCTGAAACGTCTTAGGCCATTGACAACAGAAGGATTAAACCAATGGTAACCTGCGCAGGCACGTGGAACTACGTGATTTACGTGTAAGGCCTTAATTAGGCGTCAAACTGCCACATTACTGTCTTTAGAGGCCCGTGCGCGTAGCTGACGGTGTTTTAAAGCCATGGTGCAACAGAAAATCACTTGGGACGTCGAAGTCCATTAAGAGTGGAAAGATTAGACCAAGAATAACCTGCGCAGGCACGTGGAACCACTTGATTTACGTGTAAGGCCTTTATTAGGCATTAAAATGCCATATTACAGCGTTTGGAGTCTCGTGCGCGTATTTGACGGTGCCTTAAAGCTGTGACGCAACGGAACACCACTTGGGACGTCGTAATCCATTGAGTGTGGAAAGATTAAACCAATTGTAACCTACGCAGCCACGTGGAACCACTTGATTTACGTGTAAGGCCTTTATTAGGCATCGAAATGCCATATTACAGCATTTAGAGGACCGTGCGCGTAGTTAACGGTGTTTTAAAGCCGTGACGCAACGGAAAACCACTTGGGACTTCGTAGTCCATTGAGAGTGGAAGGATTAGACCAATGAAAACCTGCGCAGACACGTGGAACCACTTGATTTACGTGTAAGGCCTTTATTAGACGTCAAAAGGCCGTATTACGGCCTTTAGAGGGTTCTTAGCGTAGTTGACAGTGTTATAAAGCCATGGCGCAATGGAAAACGGCTTCGGACGTCGAGTCCATTGAGAGTGGAAGGATTAGACCAATGATAACCTGTGCAGGCACGTGGAACCACTTGATTTACATGAAAGGCCTTGATTAGGCATCAAAATGCCATATTACAGCGTTTGGAGGCCCGTGCGCGTATTTGACGGTGTCTTCAAGCTGTGACGCAACGAAAAACCACTTGGGACGTCGTAGTCCATTAAAAGTAGAAGGATTAGACCAATGGTAACCTGCGCAGGCACGTGGAACCACTTGATTTACGTGTAAGGCCTTTATTAGGCATCGAAATGCCATATTACAGCATTTAGAGGACCGTGCGCGTAGTTAACGGTGTTTTAAAGCCGTGACGCAACGGAAAACCACTTGGGACGTCGTAGTCCATTAAGAGTGAAAGGATTAGACCAATGGTAACCTGCGCAGGCACGTGGAACCACTTGATTTACGTGTAAGGCCTTTATTAGACGTCAAAAGGCCGTATTACGGCCTTTAGAGGCCCGTGCGCGTATTTGACGGTGTCTTCAAGCTGTGACGCAACGAAAAACCACTTGGGACGTCGTAGTCCATTAAGAGTGGAAGGATTAGACCAATGGTAACCTGCGCAGGCACGTGGAACCACGTGATTTACGTGTAAGGCCTTAATTAGGCGTCAAACTGCCACATTACTGTCTTTAGAGGCCCGTGCGCGCAGCTGACGGTGTTTTAAAGCCATGGTGCAACAGAAAATCACTTGGGACGTCGAAGTCCATTAAGAGTGGGAAGATTAGACCAACAATAACCTGCGCAGGCACGTGGAACCACTTGATTTACGTGTCAGGCCTTTATTAGGCATCAAAATGCCATATTACAGCGTTTGGAGTCCCGTGCGCGTATTTGACGGTGTCTTAAAGCTGTGACGCAACGGAACACCACTTGGGACGTCGTAATCCATTGAGAGTGGAAAGATTAAACCAATGGTAACCTACGCAGGCACGTGGAACCACTTGATTTACGTGTAAGGCCTTTATTAGGCATCGAAATGCCATATTTCAGAATTTAGATGACCGTGCGCGTAGTTAACGGTGTTTTAAAGCCGTGACGCAACGGAAAACCACTTGGGACGTCGTAGTCCATTGAGAGTGGAAGGATTAGACCAATGGTAACCTGCGCAGGCACGTGGAACCACTTGATTTACGTGTATGGCCTTTATTAGACGTCAAAAGGCCGTATTACGGCCTTTAGAGGGTTCTTAGCGTAGTTGACGGTGTTATAAAGCCATGGCGCAATGGAAAACGACCTGAAACGTCTTAGGCCATTGACAACAGAAGGATTAAACCAATGGTAACCTGCGCAGGCACGTGGAACTACGTGATTTACGTGTAAGGCCTTAATTAGGCGTCAAACTGCCACATTACTGTCTTTAGAGGCCCGTGCGCGTAGGCGACGGTGTTTTAAAGCCATGGTGCAACAGAAAATCACTTGGGACGTCGAAGTCCATTAAGAGTGGAAAGATTAGACCAATAATAACCTGCGCAGGCACGTGGAACCACTTGATTTACGTGTAAGGCCTTTATTAGGCATCAAAATGCCATATTACAGAATTTAGAGGACCGTGCGCGTAGTTAACGGTGTTTTAAAGCCGTGACGCAACGGAAAACCACTTGGGACGTCGTAGTCCATTGAGAGTGGAAGGATTAGACCAATGGTAACCTGTGCAGGCACGTGGAACCACTTGATTTACGTGTAAGGCCTTTATTAGACGTCAAAAGGCCGTATTACGGCCTTTAGAGGGTTCTTAGCGTAGTTGACGGTGTTATAAAGCCATGGCGCAATGGAAAACGACCTGAAACGTCTTAGGCCATTGACAACAGAAGGATTAAACCAATGGTAACCTGCGCAGGCACGTGGAACTACGTGATTTACGTGTAAGGCCTTAATTAGGCGTCAAACTGCCACATTACTGTCTTTAGAGGCCCGTGCGCGTAGCTGACGGTGTTTTAAAGCCATAGTGCAACAGAAAATCACTTGGGACGTCGAAGTCCATTAAGAGTGGAAAGATTAGACCAAGAATAACCTGCGCAGGCACGTGGAACCACTTGATTTACGTGTAAGGCCTTTATTAGGCATCAAAATGCCATATTACAGCGTTTGGAGTCTCGTGCGCGTATTTGACGGTGTCTTAAAGCTGTGACGCAACGGAACACCACTTGGGACGTCGTAATCCATTGAGAGTGGAAAGATTAAACCAATTGTAACCTACGCAGGCACGTGGAACCACTTGATTTACGTGTAAGGCCTTTATTAGGCATCGAAATGCCATATTACAGCATTTAAAGGACCGTGCGCGTAGTTAACGGTGTTTTAAAGCCGTGACGCAACGGAAAACCACTTGGGACTTCGTAGTCCATTGAGAGTGGAAGGATTAGACCAATGGTAACCTGCGCAGGCACGTGGAACCACTTGATTTACGTGTAAGGCCTTTATTAGACGTCAAAAGGCCGTATTACGGCCTTTAGAGGGTTCTTAGCGTAGTTGACAGTGTTATAAAGCCATGGCGCAATGGAAAACGGCTTCGGACGTCGAGTCCATTGAGAGTGGAAGGATTAGACCAATGATTACCTGTGCAGGCACGTGGAACCACTTGATTTACATGAAAGGCCTTGATTAGGCATCAAAATGCCATATTACAGCGTTTGGAGGCCCGTGCGCGTATTTGACGGTGTCTTCAAGCTGTGACGCAACGAAAAACCACTTGGGACGTCGTAGTCCAATAAAAGTAGAAGGATTAGACCAATGGTAACCTGCGCAGGCACGTGGAACCACTTGATTTACGTGTAAGGCCTTTATTAGGCATCGAAATGCCATATTACAGCATTTAGAGGACCGTGCGCGTAGTTAACGGTGTTTTAAAGCCGTGACGCAACGGAAAACCACTTGGGACGTCGTAGTCCATTAAGAGTGAAAGGATTAGACCAATGGTAACCTGCGCAGGCACGTGGAACCACTTGATTTACGTGTAAGGCCTTTATTAGACGTCAAAAGGCCGTATTACGGCCTTTAGAGGCCCGTGCGCGTATTTGACGGTGTCTTCAAGCTGTGACGCAACGAAAAACCACTTGGGACGTCGTAGTCCATTAAGAGTGGAAGGATTAGACCAATGGTAACCTGCGCAGGCACGTGGAACCACTTGATTTACGTGTAAGGCCTTTATTAGGCATCAAAATGCCATATTACAGCGTTTGGAGTCTCGTGCGCGTATTTGACGGTGTCTTAAAGCTGTGACGCAACGGAACACCACTTGGGACGTCGTAATCCATTGAGAGTGGAAAGATTAAACCAATTGTAACCTACGCAGGCACGTGGAACCACTTGATTTACGTGTAAGGCCTTTATTAGGCATCGAAATGCCATATTACAGCATTTAAAGGACCGTGCGCGTAGTTAACGGTGTTTTAAAGCCGTGACGCAACGGAAAACCACTTGGGACTTCGTAGTCCATTGAGAGTGGAAGGATTAGACCAATGGTAACCTGCGCAGGCACGTGGAACCACTTGATTTACGTGTAAGGCCTTTATTAGACGTCAAAAGGCCGTATTACGGCCTTTAGAGGGTTCTTAGCGTAGTTGAAAGTGTTATAAAGCCATGGGGCAATGGAAAACGACCTGAAACGTCTTAGGCCATTGACAACAGAAGGATTAGACCAATGGTAACCTGCGCAGGCACGTGGAACCACGTGATTTACGTGTAAGGCCTTAATTAGGCGTCAAACTGCCACATTACTGTCTTTAGAGGCCCGTGCGCGCAGCTGACGGTGTTTTAAAGCCATGGTGCAACAGAAAATCACTTGGGACGTCGAAGTCCATTAAGTGTGGGAAGATTAGACCAACAATAACCTGCGCAGGCACGTGGAACCACTTGATTTACGTGTCAGGCCTTTATTAGGCATCAAAATGCCATATTACAGCGTTTGGAGTCCCGTGCGCGTATTTGACGGTGTCTTAAAGCTGTGACGCAACGGAACACCACTTGGGACGTCGTAATCCATTGAGAGTGGAAAGATTAAACCAATGGTAACCTACGCAGGCACGTGGAACCACTTGATTTACGTGTAAGGCCTTTATTAGGCATCGAAATGCCATATTTCAGAATTTAGAGGACCGTGCGCGTAGTTAACGGTGTTTTAAAGCCGTGACGCAACGGAAAACCACTTGGGACGTCGTAGTCCATTGAGAGTGGAAGGATTAGACCAATGGTAACCTGCGCAGGCACGTGGAACCACTTGATTTACGTGTATGGCCTTTATTAGACGTCAAAAGGCCGTATTACGGCCTTTAGAGGGTTCTTAGCGTAGTTGACGGTGTTATAAAGCCATGGCGCAATGGAAAACGACCTGAAACGTCTTAGGCCATTGACAACAGAAGGATTAAACCAATGGTAACCTGCGCAGGCACGTGGAACTACGTGATTTACGTGTAAGGCCTTAATTAGGCGTCAAACTGCCACATTACTGTCTTTAGAGGCCCGTGCGCGTAGCCGACGGTGTTTTAAAGCCATGGTGCAACAGAAAATCACTTGGGACGTCGAAGTCCATTAAGAGTGGAAAGATTAGACCAATAATAACCTGCGCAGGCACGTGGAACCACTTGATTTACGTGTAAGGCCTTTATTAGGCATCAAAATGCCATATTACAGAATTTAGAGGACCGTGCGCGTAGTTAACGGTGTTTTAAAGCCGTGACGCAACGGAAAACCACTTGGGACGTCGTAGTCCATTGAGAGTGGAAGGATTAGACCAATGGTAACCTGTGCAGGCACGTGGAACCACTTGATTTACGTGTAAGGCCTTTATTAGACGTCAAAAGGCCGTATTACGGCCTTTAGAGGGTTCTTAGCGTAGTTGACGGTGTTATAAAGCCATGGCGCAATGGAAAACGACCTGAAACGTCTTAGGCCATTGACAACAGAAGGATTAAACCAATGGTAACCTGCGCAGGCACGTGGAACTACGTGATTTACGTGTAAGGCCTTAATTAGGCGTCAAACTGCCACATTACTGTCTTTAGAGGCCCGTGCGCGTAGCTGACGGTGTTTTAAAGCCATGGTGCAACAGAAAATCACTTGGGACGTCGAAGTCCATTAAGAGTGGAAAGATTAGACCAAGAATAACCTGCGCAGGCACGTGGAACCACTTGATTTACGTGTAAGGCCTTTATTAGGCATTAAAATGCCATATTACAGCGTTTGGAGTCTCGTGCGCGTATTTGACGGTGCCTTAAAGCTGTGACGCAACGGAACACCACTTGGGACGTCGTAATCCATTGAGTGTGGAAAGATTAAACCAATTGTAACCTACGCAGCCACGTGGAACCACTTGATTTACGTGTAAGGCCTTTATTAGGCATCGAAATGCCATATTACAGCATTTAGAGGACCGTGCGCGTAGTTAACGGTGTTTTAAAGCCGTGACGCAACGGAAAACCACTTGGGACTTCGTAGTCCATTGAGAGTGGAAGGATTAGACCAATGAAAACCTGCGCAGACACGTGGAACCACTTGATTTACGTGTAAGGCCTTTATTAGACGTCAAAAGGCCGTATTACGGCCTTTAGAGGGTTCTTAGCGTAGTTGACAGTGTTATAAAGCCATGGCGCAATGGAAAACGGCTTCGGACGTCGAGTCCATTGAGAGTGGAAGGATTAGACCAATGATAACCTGTGCAGGCACGTGGAACCACTTGATTTACATGAAAGGCCTTGATTAGGCATCAAAATGCCATATTACAGCGTTTGGAGGCCCGTGCGCGTATTTGACGGTGTCTTCAAGCTGTGACGCAACGAAAAACCACTTGGGACGTCGTAGTCCATTAAAAGTAGAAGGATTAGACCAATGGTAACCTGCGCAGGCACGTGGAACCACTTGATTTACGTGTAAGGCCTTTATTAGGCATCGAAATGCCATATTACAGCATTTAGAGGACCGTGCGCGTAGTTAACGGTGTTTTAAAGCCGTGACGCAACGGAAAACCACTTGGGACGTCGTAGTCCATTAAGAGTGAAAGGATTAGACCAATGGTAACCTGCGCAGGCACGTGGAACCACTTGATTTACGTGTAAGGCCTTTATTAGACGTCAAAAGGCCGTATTACGGCCTTTAGAGGCCCGTGCGCGTATTTGACGGTGTCTTCAAGCTGTGACGCAACGAAAAACCACTTGGGACGTCGTAGTCCATTAAGAGTGGAAGGATTAGACCAATGGTAACCTGCGCAGGCACGTGGAACCACGTGATTTACGTGTAAGGCCTTAATTAGGCGTCAAACTGCCACATTACTGTCTTTAGAGGCCCGTGCGCGCAGCTGACGGTGTTTTAAAGCCATGGTGCAACAGAAAATCACTTGGGACGTCGAAGTCCATTAAGAGTGGGAAGATTAGACCAACAATAACCTGCGCAGGCACGTGGAACCACTTGATTTACGTGTCAGGCCTTTATTAGGCATCAAAATGCCATATTACAGCGTTTGGAGTCCCGTGCGCGTATTTGACGGTGTCTTAAAGCTGTGACGCAACGGAACACCACTTGGGACGTCGTAATCCATTGAGAGTGGAAAGATTAAACCAATGGTAACCTACGCAGGCACGTGGAACCACTTGATTTACGTGTAAGGCCTTTATTAGGCATCGAAATGCCATATTTCAGAATTTAGATGACCGTGCGCGTAGTTAACGGTGTTTTAAAGCCGTGACGCAACGGAAAACCACTTGGGACGTCGTAGTCCATTGAGAGTGGAAGGATTAGACCAATGGTAACCTGCGCAGGCACGTGGAACCACTTGATTTACGTGTATGGCCTTTATTAGACGTCAAAAGGCCGTATTACGGCCTTTAGAGGGTTCTTAGCGTAGTTGACGGTGTTATAAAGCCATGGCGCAATGGAAAACGACCTGAAACGTCTTAGGCCATTGACAACAGAAGGATTAAACCAATGGTAACCTGCGCAGGCACGTGGAACTACGTGATTTACGTGTAAGGCCTTAATTAGGCGTCAAACTGCCACATTACTGTCTTTAGAGGCCCGTGCGCGTAGCCGACGGTGTTTTAAAGCCATGGTGCAACAGAAAATCACTTGGGACGTCGAAGTCCATTAAGAGTGGAAAGATTAGACCAATAATAACCTGCGCAGGCACGTGGAACCACTTGATTTACGTGTAAGGCCTTTATTAGGCATCAAAATGCCATATTACAGAATTTAGAGGACCGTGCGCGTAGTTAACGGTGTTTTAAAGCCGTGACGCAACGGAAAACCACTTGGGACGTCGTAGTCCATTGAGAGTGGAAGGATTAGACCAATGGTAACCTGTGCAGGCACGTGGAACCACTTGATTTACGTGTAAGGCCTTTATTAGACGTCAAAAGGCCGTATTACGGCCTTTAGAGGGTTCTTAGCGTAGTTGACGGTGTTATAAAGCCATGGCGCAATGGAAAACGACCTGAAACGTCTTAGGCCATTGACAACAGAAGGATTAAACCAATGGTAACCTGCGCAGGCACGTGGAACTACGTGATTTACGTGTAAGGCCTTAATTAGGCGTCAAACTGCCACATTACTGTCTTTAGAGGCCCGTGCGCGTAGCTGACGGTGTTTTAAAGCCATAGTGCAACAGAAAATCACTTGGGACGTCGAAGTCCATTAAGAGTGGAAAGATTAGACCAAGAATAACCTGCGCAGGCACGTGGAACCACTTGATTTACGTGTAAGGCCTTTATTAGGCATCAAAATGCCATATTACAGCGTTTGGAGTCTCGTGCGCGTATTTGACGGTGTCTTAAAGCTGTGACGCAACGGAACACCACTTGGGACGTCGTAATCCATTGAGAGTGGAAAGATTAAACCAATTGTAACCTACGCAGGCACGTGGAACCACTTGATTTACGTGTAAGGCCTTTATTAGGCATCGAAATGCCATATTACAGCATTTAAAGGACCGTGCGCGTAGTTAACGGTGTTTTAAAGCCGTGACGCAACGGAAAACCACTTGGGACTTCGTAGTCCATTGAGAGTGGAAGGATTAGACCAATGGTAACCTGCGCAGGCACGTGGAACCACTTGATTTACGTGTAAGGCCTTTATTAGACGTCAAAAGGCCGTATTACGGCCTTTAGAGGGTTCTTAGCGTAGTTGACAGTGTTATAAAGCCATGGCGCAATGGAAAACGGCTTCGGACGTCGAGTCCATTGAGAGTGGAAGGATTAGACCAATGATTACCTGTGCAGGCACGTGGAACCACTTGATTTACATGAAAGGCCTTGATTAGGCATCAAAATGCCATATTACAGCGTTTGGAGGCCCGTGCGCGTATTTGACGGTGTCTTCAAGCTGTGACGCAACGAAAAACCACTTGGGACGTCGTAGTCCAATAAAAGTAGAAGGATTAGACCAATGGTAACCTGCGCAGGCACGTGGAACCACTTGATTTACGTGTAAGGCCTTTATTAGGCATCGAAATGCCATATTACAGCATTTAGAGGACCGTGCGCGTAGTTAACGGTGTTTTAAAGCCGTGACGCAACGGAAAACCACTTGGGACGTCGTAGTCCATTAAGAGTGAAAGGATTAGACCAATGGTAACCTGCGCAGGCACGTGGAACCACTTGATTTACGTGTAAGGCCTTTATTAGACGTCAAAAGGCCGTATTACGGCCTTTAGAGGCCCGTGCGCGTATTTGACGGTGTCTTCAAGCTGTGACGCAACGAAAAACCACTTGGGACGTCGTAGTCCATTAAGAGTGGAAGGATTAGACCAATGGTAACCTGCGCAGGCACGTGGAACCACTTGATTTACGTGAAAGGCGTTTATTAGGTGTCAAAATGCCATATTACTGTCTATAGAGGCCCGTGCGCGTAGCTGACGGTGTTTTAAAGCCATGGTGCAACAGAAAATCACTTGGGACGTCGAAGTCCATTAAGAGTGGAAAGATTAGACCAATAATAACCTGCGCAGGCACGTGGAACCACTTGATTTACGTGTAAGGCCTTTATTAGGCATCAAAATGCCATATTACAGCGTTTGGAGTCCCGTGCGCGTATTTGACGGTGTCTTAAAGCTGTGACGCAACGGAAATCTACTTGGGACGTCGTAGCCCATTAAAAGTAGAAGGATTAGACCAATGGTAATCTGCGCATGGACGTGGAACAACGTGATTTACGTGTAAGGCTTTATTGGGCGTTAAAAGGCCATATTACAGCGTTTGTAGGACTGTTAGCGTAGTTGACATTGTTATAAAGCCGTGGCGCAATGGAAAGCGACTTGGGACGTCGTAGTCCAATGACAGTAGAAGGAGTAGAACAATTATAACCTCCGCAGGCGCGTGGAACCACTTGATTTACGTGTAAGGCTTTTATTAGGCGTCAAAAGGCCATATTACGGCGTTTAGAGGCCCGTGCGCGTTATTGACGGTGTCTTAAAGCTGTGACGCAACGGAAATCTACTTGGGACGTCGTAGCCCATTAAAAGTAGAAGGATTAGACCAATGGTAATCTGCGCATGGACGTGGAACAACGTGATTTACGTGTAAGGCTTTATTGGGCGTTAAAAGGCCATATTACAGCGTTTGTAGGACTGTTAGCGTAGTTGACATTGTTATAAAGCCGTGGCGCAATGGAAAGCGACTTGGGACGTCGTAGTCCAATGACGGTAGAAGAAGTAGAACAATTATAACCTCCGCAGGCGCGTGGAACCACTTGATTTACGTGTAAGGCTTTTATTAGGCGTCAAAAGGCCATATTACGGTGTTTAGAGGCCCGCGCGCGTAGTTAACGGTGTTTTAAAGCCGTGAACAACGGAAATCTACTTGGGACGTCGTAGCCCATTAAAAGTGGAAGGATTAGACCAATGGTAACCTACGCAGGCACGTGGAACCACTTGATTTACGTGTAAGGCCTTTATTAGGCATCGAAATTCCATATTACAGCATTTAGAGGACCGTGCGCGTATTTGACGGTGTCTTAAAGCTGTGACGCAACGGAAATCTACTTGGGACGTCGTAGCCCATTAAAAGTGGAAGGATTAGACCAATGGTAATCTGCGCATGGACGTGGAACAACGTGATTTACGTGAAAGGCCTTTATTTGGCGTCGAAATGCCATATTACGGCCTTTAGACGTCTCTTAGCGTGGTTGAGGGTGTTATAAAGCCTTGGGGCAATGAAAAAGACCTGGAACGTCTTAGGCCATTGACAACAAAAGGATTAGACCAATGGTAACCTGCGCAGGCACGTGGAACCACTTGAGTTACGTGAAAGGCCTTTATTAGGCGTCAAAATGCCATATTACGGCCTTTAGACGTCTCTTAGCGTGGTTGAGGGTGTTATAAAGCCATGGGGCAATGAAAAACGACCTGGAACGTCTTAGGCCATTGACAACAAAAGGATTAGACCAATGGTAACCTGCGCAGGCACGTGGAACCACGTGATTTACGTGTAAGGCCTTAATTAGGCGTCAAACTTCCACATTACCGTCTTTAGAGGCCCGTGCGCATAGCTCACGGTGTTTTAAAGGCATGGCGCAACAAAAAATCACTTGGGACGTCGAAGTCCATTACGAGTGGAAAGATTTGACCAATAATAACCTGCGCAAGCACGTGGAACTACGTGATTTACGTGTAAGGCTGTTATTAGGCATCAAAAAGCCATATTACAGTAGTTAGAGGACCGTGCGCGTAGTTAGCGGTGTTTTAAAGCCGTGACGCAACGGAAAACCACTTGGGACGTCGTAATCCATAGATAGTGGAAGAATTAGACCAATGGTAACCTGCGCAAGCACTTGGAACTACGTGATTTACGTGTAAGGCTTTTATTAGGCATCAGAAGGCCATATTACAGCGTTTAGAGGCCCGTGCGCGTAGTTGACAGTGTTTTAAAGCCGTGACGCAACGGAAAACCACTTGGGACGTCGTAGTCCATTAAGAGTGGAAGTATTAGACCAATGGTAACTTGCGCAGGCACGTGGAACCACTTGATTTACATGTAAGGCCTTTATTAGGCATCAAAATGCTATATTACAGCGTTTGGAGGCCCGTGCGCGTATTTGACGGTGTCTTCAAGCTGTGACGCAACGAAAAACCACTTAGGACTCGTAGTCCATTGAGAGTGGAAGGATTAGACCAATGGTAACCTGCGCAGGCACGTGGAACCACTTGAGTTACGTGAAAGGCCTTTATTTGGCGTCAAAATGCCATATTACGGCCTTTAGACGTCTCTTAGCGTGGTTGAGGGTGTTATAAGGCCATGGGGCAATGAAAAATGACCTGGAACGCCTTAGGCCATTGACAACAAAAGGATTACAACAATGGTAACCTGCGCAGGCACGTGGAACCACGTGATTTACGTGTAAGGCCTTAATTAGGCGTCAAACTTCCACATTACCGTCTTTAGAGGCCCGTGCGCGTAGCTGACGGTGTTTTAAAGCCATGGTGCAACAGAAAATCACTTGGGACGTCGAAGTCCATTACGAGTGGAAAGATTTGACTAATAATAATCTGCGCAAGCACGTGGAACTACGTGATTTACGTGTAAGGCTGTTATTAGGCATCAAAAAGCCATATTACAGTAGTTAGAGGACCGTGCGCGTAGTTAGCGGTGTTTTAAAGCCGTGACGCAACGGAAAACCACTTGGGACGTCGTAGTCCATTGAGAGTGGAAGGATTAGACCAATGGTAACCTGCGAAGGCACGTGGAACCACTTGATTTACGTGTAAGGCCTATATTAGACGTCAAAAGGCCGTATTACGGCCTTTAGATGGTTCTTAGCGTAGTTGACGGTGTTATAAAGCCATGGCGCAATGGAAAACGGCTTCGGAGGTCGAGTCCATTGAGAGTGGAAGGATTAGACCAATGGTAACCTGCGCAGGCACGTGGAACCACTTGATTTACATGTAAGGCCTTTATTAGGCATCAAAATGTCATATTACAGCGTTTGGAGGCCGTGCGCGTATTTGACGGTGTCTTCAAGCTGTGACACAACGAAAAACCACTTAGGACGTCGTAGTCCATTGAGAGTGGAAGGATTAGACCAATGGTAACCTGCGCAGGCACGTGGAACTACTTGAGTTACGTGAAAGGCCTTTATTAGGCGTCAAAATGCCACATTACCGTCTTTAGAGGCCCGTGCGCGTAGCTGACGGTGTTTTAAAGCCATGGCGCAACGGAAAATCACTTGGGACGTCTAAGTCTATTGAGAGTGGAAAGATTAGACCAATATTAACCTGCGCAAGCACGTGGAACTACGTGATTTACGTGTAAGGCTTTTATTAGGCATCAGAAGGCCATATTTCCACGTTTACAGGCCCGTGCGCGTAGTTGACAGTGTTTTAAAGCCGTGACGCAACGGAAAGCCACTTGGGACGTCGTAGTCCATTGAGAGTGGAAGTATTAGACCAATGGTAACTTGCGCAGGCACGTGGAACCACGTCATTTACGTGCAAGGCTTTTATTAAGCATCAAAAGGCCATATTACAGTAGTTAGAGGCCTGTACACGTAGTTGACGGTGTTAAAAGAGTTAGCCGCAATGGAAAGCCACTTCGGACGTCGTAGTCCATTGAGAGTGAAAGGATTAGACCAATGGTAACCTACGCAGGCGCGTGGAGCCACTTGATTTACGTGTAAAGCCTTTATTAGGCATCGAAATGCCATATTACAGCGTTTGGAGGACCGTGCGCGTAGTTAACGGTGTTTTAAAGCCGTGACGCAACGGAAAATCACTTGGGACGTCGTTGTCCATTGAAAGTGGAAGGATTAGACCAATGTTAACCTGCGCAGGCACGTGGAACCACTTGATTAACGTGTAAGGCCTTTATTAGACGTCAAAAGGCCGTATTACGGCCTTTAGAGGGTTCTTGGCGTAGTTGACGGTGTTATAAAGCCATGGCGCAATGGAAAACGGCTTCGGACGTCGAGTCCATTGAGAGTGGAAGGATTAGACCAATGGTAACCTGCGCAGGCACGTGGAGCAACATGATTTACGTGAAAGGCCTTTATTTGGCGTCAAAATGCTATATTACAGCGTTTGGAGGCCCGTGCGCGTATTTGACGGTGTCTTCAAGCTGTGACGCAACGAAAAACCACTTAGGACTCGTAGTCCATTGAGAGTGGAAGGATTAGACCAATGGTAACCTGCGCAGGCACGTGGAACCACTTGAGTTACGTGAAAGGCCTTTATTTGGCGTCAAAATGCCATATTACGGCCTTTAGACGTCTCTTAGCGTGGTTGAGGGTGTTATAAGGCCATGGGGCAATGAAAAATGACCTGGAACGCCTTAGGCCATTGACAACAAAAGGATTACAACAATGGTAACCTGCGCAGGCACGTGGAACCACGTGATTTACGTGTAAGGCCTTAATTAGGCGTCAAACTTCCACATTACCGTCTTTAGAGGCCCGTGCGCGTAGCTGACGGTGTTTTAAAGCCATGGTGCAACAGAAAATCACTTGGGACGTCGAAGTCCATTACGAGTGGAAAGATTTGACTAATAATAATCTGCGCAAGCACGTGGAACTACGTGATTTACGTGTAAGGCTGTTATTAGGCATCAAAAAGCCATATTACAGTAGTTAGAGGACCGTGCGCGTAGTTAGCGGTGTTTTAAAGCCGTGACGCAACGGAAAACCACTTGGGACGTCGTAGGCCATTGAGAGTGGAAGGATTAGACCAATGGTAACCTGCGAAGGCACGTGGAACCACTTGATTTACGTGTAAGGCCTATATTAGACGTCAAAAGGCCGTATTACGGCCTTTAGATGGTTCTTAGCGTAGTTGACGGTGTTATAAAGCCATGGCGCAATGGAAAACGGCTTCGGAGGTCGAGTCCATTGAGAGTGGAAGGATTAGACCAATGGTAACCTGCGCAGGCACGTGGAACTACTTGATTTACATGTAAGGCCTTTATTAGGCATCAAAATGTCATATTACAGCGTTTGCAGGCCGTGCGCGTATTTGACGGTGTCTTCAAGCTGTGACACAACGAAAAACCACTTAGGACGTCGTAGTCCATTGAGAGTGGAAGGATTAGACCAATGGTAACCTGCGCAGGCACGTGGAACTACTTGAGTTACGTGAAAGGCCTTTATTAGGCGTCAAAATGCCACATTACCGTCTTTAGAGGCCCGTGCGCGTAGCTGACGGTGTTTTAAAGCCATGGCGCAACGGAAAATCACTTGGGACGTCTAAGTCTATTGAGAGTGGAAAGATTAGACCAATATTAACCTGCGCAAGCACGTGGAACTACGTGATTTACGTGTAAGGCTTTCATTAGGCATCAGAAGGCCATATTTCCACGTTTACAGGCCCGTGCGCGTAGTTGACAGTGTTTTAAAGCCGTGACGCAACGGAAAGCCACTTGGGACGTCGTAGTCCATTGAGAGTGGAAGTATTAGACCAATGGTAACTTGCGCAGGCACGTGGAACCACGTCATTTACGTGCAAGGCTTTTATTAAGCATCAAAAGGCCATATTACAGTAGTTAGAGGCCTGTACACGTAGTTGACGGTGTTAAAAGAGTTAGCCGCAATGGAAAGCCACTTCGGACGTCGTAGTCCATTGAGAGTGAAAGGATTAGACCAATGGTAACCTACGCAGGCGCGTGGAGCCACTTGATTTACGTGTAAAGCCTTTATTAGGCATCGAAATGCCATATTATAGCGTTTGGAGGACCGTGCGCGTAGTTAACGGTGTTTTAAAGCCGTGACGCAACGGAAAATCACTTGGGACGTCGTTGTCCATTGAAAGTGGAAGGATTAGACCAATGTTAACCTGCGCAGGCACGTGGAACCACTTGATTAACGTGTAAGGCCTTAATTAGGCGTCAAACTTCCACATTACCGTCTTTAGAGGCCCGTGCGCGTAGCTGACGGTGTTTTAAAGCCATGGTGCAACAGAAAATCACTTGGGACGTCGAAGTCCATTACGAGTGGAAAGATTTGACTAATAATAATCTGCGCAAGCACGTGGAACTACGTGATTTACGTGTAAGGCTGTTATTAGGCATCAAAAAGCCATATTACAGTAGTTAGAGGACCGTGCGCGTAGTTAGCGGTGTTTTAAAGCCGTGACGCAACGGAAAACCACTTGGGACGTCGTAGGCCATTGAGAGTGGAAGGATTAGACCAATGGTAACCTGCGAAGGCACGTGGAACCACTTGATTTACGTGTAAGGCCTATATTAGACGTCAAAAGGCCGTATTACGGCCTTTAGATGGTTCTTAGCGTAGTTGACGGTGTTATAAAGCCATGGCGCAATGGAAAACGGCTTCGGAGGTCGAGTCCATTGAGAGTGGAAGGATTAGACCAATGGTAACCTGCGCAGGCACGTGGAACCACTTGATTTACATGTAAGGCCTTTATTAGGCATCAAAATGTCATATTACAGCGTTTGCAGGCCGTGCGCGTATTTGACGGTGTCTTCAAGCTGTGACACAACGAAAAACCACTTAGGACGTCGTAGTCCATTGAGAGTGGAAGGATTAGACCAATGGTAACCTGCGCAGGCACGTGGAACTACTTGAGTTACGTGAAAGGCCTTTATTAGGCGTCAAAATGCCACATTACCGTCTTTAGAGGCCCGTGCGCGTAGCTGACGGTGTTTTAAAGCCATGGCGCAACGGAAAATCACTTGGGACGTCTAAGTCTATTGAGAGTGGAAAGATTAGACCAATATTAACCTGCGCAAGCACGTGGAACTACGTGATTTACGTGTAAGGCTTTCATTAGGCATCAGAAGGCCATATTTCCACGTTTACAGGCCCGTGCGCGTAGTTGACAGTGTTTTAAAGCCGTGACGCAACGGAAAGCCACTTGGGACGTCGTAGTCCATTGAGAGTGGAAGTATTAGACCAATGGTAACTTGCGCAGGCACGTGGAACCACGTCATTTACGTGCAAGGCTTTTATTAAGCATCAAAAGGCCATATTACAGTAGTTAGAGGCCTGTACACGTAGTTGACGGTGTTAAAAGAGTTAGCCGCAATGGAAAGCCACTTCGGACGTCGTAGTCCATTGAGAGTGAAAGGATTAGACCAATGGTAACCTACGCAGGCGCGTGGAGCCACTTGATTTACGTGTAAAGCCTTTATTAGGCATCGAAATGCCATATTACAGCGTTTGGAGGACCGTGCGCGTAGTTAACGGTGTTTTAAAGCCGTGACGCAACGGAAAATCACTTGGGACGTCGTTGTCCATTGAAAGTGGAAGGATTAGACCAATGTTAACCTGCGCAGGCACGTGGAACCACTTGATTAACGTGTAAGGCCTTTATTAGACGTCAAAAGGCCGTATTACGGCCTTTAGAGGGTTCTTGGCGTAGTTGACGGTGTTATAAAGCCATGGCGCAATGGAAAACGGCTTCGGACGTCGAGTCCATTGAGAGTGGAAGGATTAGACCAATGGTAACCTGCGCAGGCACGTGGAGCAACATGATTTACGTGAAAGGCTTTTATTTGGCGTCAAAATGCCATATTACGGCCTTTAGACGTCTCTTAGCGTGGTTGAGGGTGTTATAAGGCCATGGGGCAATGAAAAATGACCTGGAACGCCTTAGGCCATTGACAACAAAAGGATTAAAACAATGGTAACCTGCGCAGGCACGTGGAACCACGTGATTTACGTGTAAGGCCTTAATTAGGCGTCAAACTTCCACATTACCGTCTTTAGAGGCCCGTGCGCGTAGCTGACGGTGTTTTAAAGCCATGGTGCAACAGAAAATCACTTGGGACGTCGAAGTCCATTACGAGTGGAAAGATTTGACTAATAATATCCTGCGCAAGCACGTGGAACTACGTGATTTACGTGTAAGGCTGTTATTAGGCATCAAAAAGCCATATTACAGTAGTTAGAGGACCGTGCGCGTAGTTAGCGGTGTTTTAAAGCCGTGACGCAACGGAAAACCACTTGGGACGTCGTAGTCCACTGAGAGTGGAAGGATTAGACCAATGGTAACCTGCGAAGGCACGTGGAACCACTTGATTTACGTGTAAGGCCTATATTAGACGTCAAAAGGCCGTATTACGGCCTTTAGATGGTTCTTAGCGTAGTTGACGGTGTTATAAAGCCATGGCGCAATGGAAAACGGCTTCGGAGGTCGAGTCCATTGAGAGTGGAAGGATTAGACCAATGGTAACCTGCGCAGGCACGTGGAACAACTTGATTTACATGTAAGGCCTTTATTAGGCATCAAAATGTCATATTACAGCGTTTGGAGGCCGTGCGCGTATTTGACGGTGTCTTCAAGCTGTGACACAACGAAAAACCACTTAGGACGTCGTAGTCCGTTGAGAGTGGAAGGATTAGACCAATGGTAACCTGCGCAGGCACGTGGAACTACTTGAGTTACGTGAAAGGCCTTTATTAGGCGTCAAAATGCCACATTACCGTCTTTAGAGGCCCGTGCGCGAAGCTGACGGTGTTTTAAAGCCATGGCGCAACGGAAAATCACTTGGGACGTCTAAGTCTATTGAGAGTGGAAAGATTAGACCAATATTAACCTGCGCAAGCACGTGGAACTACGTGATTTACGTGTAAGGCTTTTATTAGGTATCAGAAGGCCATATTTCCACGTTTACAGGCCCGTGCGCGTAGTTGACAGTGTTTTAAAGCCGTGACGCAACGGAAAGCCACTTGGGACGTCGTAGTCCATTGAGAGTGGAAGTATTAGACCAATGGTAACTTGCGCAGGCACGTGGAACCACGTCATTTACGTGCAAGGCTTTTATTAAGCATCAAAAGGCCATATTACAGTAGTTAGAGGCCTGTACACGTAGTTGACGGTGTTAAAAGAGTTAGCCGCGATGGAAAGCCACTTCGGACGTCGTAGTCCATTGAGAGTGAAAGGATTAGACCAATGGTAACCTACGCAGGCGCGTGGAGCCACTTGATTTACGTGTAAGGCCTTTATTGGGCGTCAAAAGGCCATATTACAGCGTTTGTAGGACTGTTAGGGTAGTTGACGTTGTTATAAAGCCGTGACGCAACGGAAAACAATTTGGCACGTCGTAGCCCATTAAAAGTTGAAGGATTAGATCAATGGTAATCTTAGCATGCACGTGGAACAACGTGATTTACGTGTAAGGCCTTTATTGGGCGTCAAAAGGCCATATTACAGCTTTTGTAGGACTGTTAGCGTAGTTGACGTTGTTATAAAGCCATGGAGCAACAGAAAATCACTTCGGACGTCGTAGTCCATTGAGAGTGGAAGGATTAGACCAATGGTAACCTACGCAGGCGCGTGGAGCCACTTGATTTACGTGTAAAGCCTTTATTAGGCATCGAAATGCCATATTACAGCGTTTGGAGGACCGTGCGCGTAGTTAACGGTGTTTTAAAGCCGTGACGCAACGGAAAATCACTTGGGACGTCGTTGTCCATTGAAAGTGGAAGGATTAGACCAATGTTAACCTGCGCAGGCACGTGGAACCACTTGATTAACGTGTAAGGCCTTTATTAGACGTCAAAAGGCCGTATTACGGCCTTTAGAGGGTTCTTGGCGTAGTTGACGGTGTTATAAAGCCATGGCGCAATGGAAAACGGCTTCGGACGTCGAGTCCATTGAGAGTGGAAGGATTAGACCAATGGTAACCTGCGCAGGCACGTGGAGCAACATGATTTACGTGTAAGGCCTTAATTAGGCGTCAAACTGCCACATTACTGCCTTTAGAGGCCCGTGCGCGTAGCTGACGGTGTTTTAAAGCCATGGTGCAACAGAAAATCACTTGGGACGTCGAAGTCCATTAAGAGTGGAAAGATTAGACCAATAATAACCTGCGCAGGCACGTGGAACCACTTGATTTACGTGTAAGGCCTTTATTAGGCATCAAAATGCCATATTACAGCGTTTGGAGTCCCGTGCGCGTATTTGACGGTGTCTTAAAGCTGTGACGCAACGGAACACCACTTGGGACGTCGTAATCCATTGAGAGTGGAAAGATTAAACCAATGGTAACCTACGCAGGCACGTGGAACCACTTGATTTACGTGTAAGGCCTTTATTAGGCATCGAAATGCCATATTACAGCATTTAGAGGACCGTGCGCGTAGTTAACGGTGTTTTAAAGCCGTGACGCAACGGAAAACCACTTGGGACGTCGTAGTCCATTGAGAGTGGAAGGATTAGACCAATGGTAACCTGCGCAGACACGTGGAACCACTTGATTTACGTGTAAGGCCTTTATTAGACGTCAAAAGGCCGTATTACGGTCGTTCGAGGCTTGTTAGCGTAGTTGACGGTGTTATTACGTCATGGCGCAATGGAAAACAACTTGGAACGTCTTAGGCCATTGATAACAAAAGGATTAGACCAATGGTAACCTGCGCAGGCACGTTGAACCACGTGATTTACGTGTAAGGCCTTAAATAGGCGTCAAAATGCCACATTACCGTCTTTAGAGGCCCGTGCCCGTAGGTGACGGTGTTTTAAAGCCATGGCGCAACAGAAAATCACTTTGGACGTCGCAGTCCATTGAGAGTGGAAGGATTAGACCAATGGTAACCTGCGCAGGCACGTGGAACCACTTGAGTAACGTGTAAGGCGTTTACTATACGTCAAAAGGCCGTATCACGGCCTTTAGAGGGTTCTTAGCGTAGTTGACGGTGTTATAAAGCCATGGCGCAATGGAAAACGGCTTCGGACGTCGAGTCCATTGAGAGTGGAAAGATTAGACCAATGGTAACCTGCGCAGGCACGTGGAACCACTTGATTTACGTGAAAGGCCTTTATTAGGCGTCAAAAGGTCATATTACGGCCTTTAGAGGCCTGTGCGCGTAGCCGACGGTGTTTTAAAGCCATGGCGCAACAGAAAATCACTTGGGACGTCTAAGTCTATTGAGAGTGGAAAGATTAGACCAATATTAACCTGCGCAAGCACGTGGAACTACGTGATTTACGTGTAAGGCTTTTATTAGGCATCAGAAGGCCATATTTCCACGTTTACAGGCCCGTGCGCGTAGTTGACAGTGTTTTAAAGCCGTGACGCAACGGAAAGCCACTTGGGACGTCGTAGTCCATTGAGAGTGGAAGTATTAGACCAATGGTAACTTGCGCAGGCACGTGGAACCACGTCATTTACGTGCAAGGCTTTTATTAAGCATCAAAAGGCCATATTACAGTAGTTAGAGGCCTGTACACGTAGTTGACGGTGTTAAAAGAGTTAGCCGCAATGGAAAGCCACTTCGGACGTCGTAGTCCATTGAGAGTGAAAGGATTAGACCAATGGTAACCTACGCAGGCGCGTGGAGCCACTTGATTTACGTGTAAAGCCTTTATTAGGCATCGAAATGCCATATTACAGCGTTTGGAGGACCGTGCGCGTAGTTAACGGTGTTTTAAAGCCGTGACGCAACGGAAAATCACTTGGGACGTCGTTGTCCATTGAAAGTGGAAGGATTAGACCAATGTTAACCTGCGCAGGCACGTGGAACCACTTGATTAACGTGTAAGGCCTTTATTAGACGTCAAAAGGCCGTATTACGGCCTTTAGAGGGTTCTTGGCGTAGTTGACGGTGTTATAAAGCCATGGCGCAATGGAAAACGGCTTCGGACGTCGAGTCCATTGAGAGTGGAAGGATTAGACCAATGGTAACCTGCGCAGGCACGTGGAGCAACATGATTTACGTGAAAGGCCTTTATTTGGCGTCAAAATGCTATATTACAGCGTTTGGAGGCCCGTGCGCGTATTTGACGGTGTCTTCAAGCTGTGACGCAACGAAAAACCACTTAGGACTCGTAGTCCATTGAGAGTGGAAGGATTAGACCAATGGTAACCTGCGCAGGCACGTGGAACCACTTGAGTTACGTGAAAGGCCTTTATTTGGCGTCAAAATGCCATATTACGGCCTTTAGACGTCTCTTAGCGTGGTTGAGGGTGTTATAAGGCCATGGGGCAATGAAAAATGACCTGGAACGTCTAAGTCTATTGAGAGTGGAAAGATTAGACCAATATTAACCTGCGCAAGCACGTGGAACTACGTGATTTACGTGTAAGGCTTTCATTAGGCATCAGAAGGCCATATTTCCACGTTTACAGGCCCGTGCGCGTAGTTGACAGTGTTTTAAAGCCGTGACGCAACGGAAAGCCACTTGGGACGTCGTAGTCCATTGAGAGTGGAAGTATTAGACCAATGGTAACTTGCGCAGGCACGTGGAACCACGTCATTTACGTGCAAGGCTTTTATTAAGCATCAAAAGGCCATATTACAGTAGTTAGAGGCCTGTACACGTAGTTGACGGTGTTAAAAGAGTTAGCCGCAATGGAAAGCCACTTCGGACGTCGTAGTCCATTGAGAGTGAAAGGATTAGACCAATGGTAACCTACGCAGGCGCGTGGAGCCACTTGATTTACGTGTAAAGCCTTTATTAGGCATCAAAATGCCATATTACAGCGTTTGGAGGACCGTGCGCGTAGTTAACGGTGTTTTAAAGCCGTGACGCAACGGAAAATCACTTGGGACGTCGTTGTCCATTGAAAGTGGAAGGATTAGACCAATGTTAACCTGCGCAGGCACGTGGAACCACTTGATTAACGTGTAAGGCCTTTATTAGACGTCAAAAGGCCGTATTACGGCCTTTAGAGGGTTCTTGGCGTAGTTGACGGTGTTATAAAGCCATGGCGCAATGGAAAACGGCTTCGGACGTCGAGTCCATTGAGAGTGGAAGGATTAGACCAATGGTAACCTGCGCAGGCACGTGGAGCAACATGATTTACGTGAAAGGCTTTTATTTGGCGTCAAAATGCCATATTACGGCCTTTAGACGTCTCTTAGCGTGGTTGAGGGTGTTATAAGGCCATGGGGCAATGAAAAATGACCTGGAACGCCTTAGGCCATTGACAACAAAAGGATTAAAACAATGGTAACCTGCGCAGGCACGTGGAACCACGTGATTTACGTGTAAGGCCTTAATTAGGCGTCAAACTTCCACATTACCGTCTTTAGAGGCCCGTGCGCGTAGCTGACGGTGTTTTAAAGCCATGGTGCAACAGAAAATCACTTGGGACGTCGAAGTCCATTACGAGTGGAAAGATTTGACTAATAATAACCTGCGCAAGCACGTGGAACTACGTGATTTACGTGTAAGGCTGTTATTAGGCATCAAAAAGCCATATTACAGTAGTTAGAGGACCGTGCGCGTAGTTAGCGGTGTTTTAAAGCCGTGACGCAACGGAAAACCACTTGGGACGTCGTAGTCCATTGAGAGTGGAAGGATTAGACCATTGGTAACCTGCGAAGGCACGTGGAACCACTTGATTTACGTGTAAGGCCTATATTAGACGTCAAAAGGCCGTATTACGGCCTTTAGATGGTTCTTAGCGTAGTTGACGGTGTTATAAAGCCATGGCGCAATGGAAAACGGCTTCGGAGGTCGAGTCCATTGAGAGTGGAAGGATTAGACCAATGGTAACCTGCGCAGGCACGTGGAACCACTTGATTTACATGTAAGGCCTTTATTAGGCATCAAAATGTCATATTACAGCGTTTGGAGGCCGTGCGCGTATTTGACGGTGTCTTCAAGCTGTGACACAACGAAAAACCACTTAGGACGTCGTAGTCCGTTGAGAGTGGAAGGATTAGACCAATGGTAACCTGCGCAGGCACGTGGAACTACTTGAGTTACGTGAAAGGCCTTTATTAGGCGTCAAAATGCCACATTACCGTCTTTAGAGGCCCGTGCGCGAAGCTGACGGTGTTTTAAAGCCATGGCGCAACGGAAAATCACTTGGGACGTCTAAGTCTATTGAGAGTGGAAAGATTAGACCAATATTAACCTGCGCAAGCACGTGGAACTACGTGATTTACGTGTAAGGCTTTTATTAGGTATCAGAAGGCCATATTTCCACGTTTACAGGCCCGTGCGCGTAGTTGACAGTGTTTTAAAGCCGTGACGCAACGGAAAGCCACTTGGGACGTCGTAGTCCATTGAGAGTGGAAGTATTAGACCAATGGTAACTTGCGCAGGCACGTGGAACCACGTCATTTACGTGCAAGGCTTTTATTAAGCATCAAAAGGCCATATTACAGTAGTTAGAGGCCTGTACACGTAGTTGACGGTGTTAAAAGAGTTAGCCGCAATGGAAAGCCACTTCGGACGTCGTAGTCCATTGAGAGTGAAAGGATTAGACCAATGGTAACCTACGCAGGCGCGTGGAGCCACTTGATTTACGTGTAAGGCCTTTATTAGGCATCAAAAGGCCATATTACAGCGTTTGTAGGACTGTTAGGGTAGTTGACGTTGTTAGAAAGCCGTGACGCAACGGAAAACAATTTGGCACGTCGTAGCCCATTAAAAGTTGAAGGATTAGATCAATGGTAATCTTAGCATGCACGTGGAACAACGTGATTTACGTGTAAGGCCTTTATTGGGCGTCAAAAGGCCATATTACAGCTTTTGTAGGACTGTTAGCGTAGTTGACGTTGTTATAAAGCCATGGAGCAACAGAAAATCACTTCGGACGTCGTAGTCCATTGAGAGTGGAAGGATTAGACCAATGGTAACCTACGCAGGCGCGTGGAGCCACTTGATTTACGTGTAAAGCCTTTATTAGGCATCGAAATGCCATTTTACAGCGTTTGGAGGACCGTGCGCGTAGTTAACGGTGTTTTAAAGCCGTGACGCAACGGAAAATCACTTGGGACGTCGTTGTCCATTGAAAGTGGAAGGATTAGACCAATGTTAACCTGCGCAGGCACGTGGAACCACTTGATTAACGTGTAAGGCCTTTATTAGACGTCAAAAGGCCGTATTACGGCCTTTAGAGGGTTCTTGGCGTAGTTGACGGTGTTATAAAGCCATGGCGCAATGGAAAACGGCTTCGGACGTCGAGTCCATTGAGAGTGGAAGGATTAGACCAATGGTAACCTGCGCAGGCACGTGGAGCAACATGATTTACGTGTAAGGCCTTAATTAGGCGTCAAACTGCCACATTACTGCCTTTAGAGGCCCGTGCGCGTAGCTGACGGTGTTTTAAAGCCATGGTGCAACAGAAAATCACTTGGGACGTCGAAGTCCATTAAGAGTGGAAAGATTAGACCAATAATAACCTGCGCAGGCACGTGGAACCACTTGATTTACGTGTAAGGCCTTTATTAGGCATCAAAATGCCATATTACAGCGTTTGGAGTCCCGTGCGCGTATTTGACGGTGTCTTAAAGCTGTGACGCAACGGAACACCACTTGGGACGTCGTAATCCATTGAGAGTGGAAAGATTAAACCAATGGTAACCTACGCAGGCACGTGGAACCACTTGATTTACGTGTAAGGCCTTTATTAGGCATCGAAATGCCATATTACAGCATTTAGAGGACCGTGCGCGTAGTTAACGGTGTTTTAAAGCCGTGACGCAACGGAAAACCACTTGGGACGTCGTAGTCCATTGAGAGTGGAAGGATTAGACCAATGGTAACCTGCGCAGACACGTGGAACCACTTGATTTACGTGTAAGGCCTTTATTAGACGTCAAAAGGCCGTATTACGGTCGTTCGAGGCTTGTTAGCGTAGTTGACGGTGTTATTACGTCATGGCGCAATGGAAAACAACTTGGAACGTCTTAGGCCATTGATAACAAAAGGATTAGACCAATGGTAACCTGCGCAGGCACGTTGAACCACGTGATTTACGTGTAAGGCCTTAAATAGGCGTCAAAATGCCACATTACCGTCCTTAGAGGCCCGTGCCCGTAGGTGACGGTGTTTTAAAGCCATGGCGCAACAGAAAATCACTTTGGACGTCGCAGTCCATTGAGAGTGGAAGGATTAGACCAATGGTAACCTGCGCAGGCACGTGGAACCACTTGAGTAACGTGTAAGGCGTTTACTAGACGTCAAAAGGCCGTATCACGGCCTTTAGAGGGTTCTTAGCGTAGTTGACGGTGTTATAAAGCCATGGCGCAATGGAAAACGGCTTCGGACGTCGAGTCCATTGAGAGTGGAAAGATTAGACCAATGGTAACCTGCGCAGGCACGTGGAACCACTTGATTTACGTGAAAGGCCTTTATTAGGCGTCAAAAGGTCATATTACGGCCTTTAGAGGCCTGTGCGCGTAGCCGACGGTGTTTTAAAGCCATGGCGCAACAGAAAATCACTTGGGACGTCGAAGTCCATTGAGAGCGGAAAGATAAAACCAATATTAACCTACGCAGGCGCGTGGAGCCACTTGATTTACGTGTAAGGCCTTTATTGGGCGTCAAAAGGCCATATTACAGCGTTTGTAGGACTGTTAGGGTAGTTGACGTTGTTATAAAGCCGTGACGCAACGGAAAACAATTTGGCACGTCGTAGCCCATTAAAAGTTGAAGGATTAGATCAATGGTAATCTTAGCATGCACGTGGAACAACGTGATTTACGTGTAAGGCCTTTATTGGGCGTCAAAAGGCCATATTACAGCGTTTATAGGACTGTTAGCGTAGTTGACGTTGTTATAAAGCCATGGAGCAACAGAAAATCACTTCGGACGTCGTAGTCCATTGAGAGTGGAAGGATTAGACCAATGGTAACCTACGCAGGCGCGTGGAGCCACTTGATTTACGTGTAAAGCCTTTATTAGGCATCGAAATGCCATATTACAGCGTTTGGAGGACCGTGCGCGTAGTTAACGGTGTTTTAAAGCCGTGACGCAACGGAAAATCACTTGGGACGTCGTTGTCCATTGAAAGTGGAAGGATTAGACCAATGTTAACCTGCGCAGGCACGTGGAACCACTTGATTAACGTGTAAGGCCTTTATTAGACGTCAAAAGGCCGTATTACGGCCTTTAGAGGGTTCTTGGCGTAGTTGACGGTGTTATAAAGCCATGGCGCAATGGTAAACGGCTTCGGACGTCGAGTCCATTGAGAGTGGAAGGATTAGACCAATGGTAACCTGCGCAGGCACGTGGAGCAACATGATTTACGTGAAAGGCCTTTATTTGGCGTCAAAATGCCATATTACGGCCTTTAGACGTCTCTTAGCGTGGTTGAGGGTGTTATAAGGCCATGGGGCAATGAAAAATGACCTGGAACGTCTTAGGCCATTGACAACAAAAGGATTACAACAATGGTAACCTGCGCAGGCACGTGGAACCACGTGATTTACGTGTAAGGCCTTAATTAGGCGTCAAACTTCCACATTACCGTCTTTAGAGGCCCGTGCGCGTAGCTGACGGTGTTTTAAAGCCATGGTGCAACAGAAAATCACTTGGGACGTCGAAGTCCATTACGAGTGGAAAGATTTGACTAATAATAACCTGCGCAAGCACGTGGAACTACGTGATTTACGTGTAAGGCTGTTATTAGGCATCAAAAAGCCATATTACAGTAGTTAGAGGACCGTGCGCGTAGTTAGCGGTGTTTTAAAGCCGTGACGCAACGGAAAACCACTTGGGACGTCGTAGTCCATTGAGAGTGGAAGGATTAGACCAATGGTAACCTGCGAAGGCACGTGGAACCACTTGATTTACGTGTAAGGCCTATATTAGACGTCAAAAGGCCGTATTACGGCCTTTAGATGGTTCTTAGCGTAGTTGACGGTGTTATAAAGCCATGGCGCAATGGAAAACGGCTTCGGAGGTCGAGTCCATTGAGAGTGGAAGGATTAGACCAATGGTAACCTGCGCAGACACGTGGAACCACTTGATTTACGTGTAAGGCCTTTATTAGACGTCAAAAGGCCGTATTACGGTCGTTCGAGGCTTGTTAGCGTAGTTGACGGTGTTATTACGTCATGGCGCAATGGAAAACAACTTGGAACGTCTTAGGCCATTGATAACAAAAGGATTAGACCAATGGTAACCTGCGCAGGCACGTTGAACCACGTGATTTACGTGTAAGGCCTTAAATAGGCGTCAAAATGCCACATTACCGTCTTTAGAGGCCCGTGCCCGTAGGTGACGGTGTTTTAAAGCCATGGCGCAACAGAAAATCACTTTGGACGTCGCAGTCCATTGAGAGTGGAAGGATTAGACCAATGGTAACCTGCGCAGGCACGTGGAACCACTTGATTTACGTGAAAGGCCTTTATTAGGCGTCAAAAGGTCATATTACGGCCTTTAGAGGCCTGTGCGCGTAGCTGACGGTGTTTTAAAGCCATGGCGCAACAGAAAATCACTTGGGACGTCGAAGTCCATTGAGAGCGGAAAGATAAAACCAATATTAACCTACGCAGGCGCGTGGAGCCACTTGATTTACGTGTAAGGCCTTTATTGGGCGTCAAAAGGCCATATTACAGCGTTTGTAGGACTGTTAGCGTAGTTGACGTTGTTATAAAGCCATGGAGCAACAGAAAATCACTTCGGACGTCGTAGTCCATTGAGAGTGGAAGGATTAGACCAATGGTAACCTACGCAGGCGCGTGGAGCCACTTGATTTACGTGTAAAGCCTTTATTAGGCATCGAAATGCCATATTACAGCGTTTGGAGGACCGTGCGCGTAGTTAACGGTGTTTTAAAGCCGTGACGCAACGGAAAATCACTTGGGACGTCGTTGTCCATTGAAAGTGGAAGGATTAGACCAATGTTAACCTGCGCAGGCACGTGGAACCACTTGATTAACGTGTAAGGCCTTTATTAGACGTCAAAAGGCTGTATTACGGCCTTTAGAGGGTTCTTAGCGTAGTTGACGGTGTTATAAAGCCATGGCGCAATGGAAAACGGCTTCGGACGTCGAGTCCATTGAGAGTGGAAGGATTAGACCAATGGTAACCTGCGCAGGCACGTGGAGCAACATGATTTACGTGAAAGGCCTTTATTTGGCGTCAAAATGCCATATTACGGCCTTTAGACGTCTCTTAGCGTGGTTGAGGGTGTTATAAGGCCATGGGGCAATGAAAAGTGACCTGGAACGCCTTACGCCATTGACAACAAAAGGATTACAACAATGGTAACCTGCGCAGGCACGTGGAACCACGTGATTTACGTGTAAGGCCTTAATTAGGCGTCAAACTTCCACATTACCGTCTTTAGAGGCCCGTGCGCGTAGCTGACGGTGTTTTAAAGCCATGGTGCAACAGAAAATCACTTGGGACGTCGAAGTCCATTACGAGTGGAAAGATTTGACTAATAATAACCTGCGCAAGCACGTGGAACTACGTGATTTACGTGTAAGGCTGTTATTAGGCATCAAAAAGCCATATTACAGTAGTTAGAGGACCGTGCGCGTAGTTAGCGGTGTTTTAAAGCCGTGACGCAACGGAAAACCACTTGGGACGTCGTAGTCCATTGAGAGTGGAAGGATTAGACCAATGGTAACCTGCGAAGGCACGTGGAACCACTTGATTTACGTGTAAGGCCTATATTAGACGTCAAAAGGCCGTATTACGGCCTTTAGATGGTTCTTAGCGTAGTTGACGGTGTTATAAAGCCATGGCGCAATGAAAAACGGCTTCGGAGGTCGAGTCCATTGAGAGTGGAAGGATTAGACCAATGGTAACCTGCGCAGGCACGTGGAACCACTTGAGTAACGTGTAAGGCCTTTATTAGACGTCAAAAGGCCGTATCACGGCCTTTAGAGGGTTCTTAGCGTAGTTGACGGTGTTATAAAGCCATGGCGCAATGGAAAACGGCTTCGGACGTCGAGTCCATTGAGAGTGGAAAGATTAGACCAATGGTAACCTGCGCAGGCACGTGGAACCACTTGATTTACGTGAAAGGCCTTTATTAGGCGTCAAAAGGTCATATTACGGCCTTTAGAGGCCTGTGCGCGTAGCCGACGGTGTTTTAAAGCCATGGCGCAACAGAAAATCACTTGGGACGTCGAAGTCCATTGAGAGCGGAAAGATAAAACCAATATTAACCTGCGCAAGCTCGTGGAACTACGTGATTTACGTGTAAGGCTTTTATTAGGCATCAGAAGGCCATATTACAGCGTTTGTAGGACTGTTAGCGTAGTTGACGTTGTTATAAAGCCGTGGCGCAATGGAAAGCGACTTGGGACGTCGTAGTCCAATGAAAGTAGAAGGATTAGACCAATGGTAACATGCGCAGGCACGTGGAACCACTTGATTTACGTGTAAGGCTTTTATTGGGCGTCAAAAGGCCATATTACAGCGTTTATAGGACTGTTAGCGTAGTTGACGTTGTTATAAAGCCGTGGCGCAATGGAAAGCGACTTGGGACGTCGTAGTCCATTGACAGTAGAAGGAGTAGAACAATTGTAACCTCCGCAGGCGCGTGGAACCACTTGCTTTACGTGTAACGCCTTTATTAGGCGTCAAAAATCCATATTACAGCGTTTAGAGGCCCGTGCGCGTAGTTGACAGTGTTTTAAAGCCGTGACGCAACGGAAAACCACTTGGGACGTCGTAGTCCATTGAGAGTGGAAGTATTAGACCAATGGTAACTTGCGCAGGCACGTGGAACCACTTGATTTACGTGTAAGGCCTTTATTAGGCATCAAAATGCCATATTACAGCGTTTGTAGGACTGTTAGCGTAGTTGACGTTGTTATAAAGCCGTGACGCAACGGAAAACAACTTAGGACGTCGTAGCCCATTAAAAGTTGAAGGATTAGATCAATGGTAATCTTAGCATGCACGTGGAACAACGTGATTTACGTGTAAGGCCTTTATTGGGCGTCAAAAGGCCATATTACAGCGTTTGTAGGACTGTTAGCGTAGTTGACGTTGTTATAAAGCCGTGGCGCAATGGAAAGCGACTTGGGACGTCGTAGTCCATTGACAGTAGAAGGAGTAGAACAATTGTAACCTCCGCAGGCGCGTGGAACCACTTGATTTACGTGTAAGGCCTTTATTAGGCGTCAAAAATCCATATTACAGCGTTTAGAGGCCCGTGCGCGTAGTTGACAGTGTTTTAAAGCCGTGACGCAACGGAAAACCACTTGGGACGTCGTAGTCCATTGAGAGTGGAAAGATTTGACCAATAATAACCTGCGCAAGCACGTGGAACTACGTGATTTACGTGTAAGGCTGTTATTAGGCATCAAAAGGCCATATTACAGTAGTTAGAGGACCGTGCGCGTAGTTAGCGGTGTTTTAAAGCCGTGACGCAACGGAAAACCACTTGGGACGTCGTAATCCATCGATAGTGGAAGGATTAGACCAATGGTAACCTGCGCAGACACGTGGAACCACTTGATTTACGTGAAAGGCCTTTATTTGGCGTCGAAATGCCATATTACGGCCTTTAGACGTCTCTTAGCGTGGTTGAGGGTGTTATAAAGCCTTGGGGCAATGAAAAACGACCTGGAACGTCTTAGGCCATTGACAACAAAAGGATTAGACCAATGGTAACCTGCGCAGGCACGTGGAACCACTTGAGTTACGTGAAAGGCCTTTATTTGGCGTCAAAATGCCATATTACGGCCTTTAGACGTCTCTTAGCGTGGTTGAGGGTGTTATAAAGCCATGGGGCAATGAAAAACGACCTGGAACGTCTTAGGCCATTGACAACAAAAGGATTACAACAATGGTAACCTGCGCAGGCACGTGGAACCACGTGATTTACGTGTAAGGCCTTAATTAGGCGTCAAACTTCCACATTACCGTCTTTAGAGGCCCGTGCGCGTAGCTGACGGTGTTTTAAAGCCATGGTGCAACAGAAAATCACTTGGGACGTCGAAGTCCATTACGAGTGGAAAGATTTGACTAATAATAACCTGCGCAAGCACGTGGAACTACGTGATTTACGTGTAAGGCTGTTATTAGGCATCAAAAAGCCATATTACAGTAGTTAGAGGACCGTGCGCGTAGTTAGCGGTGTTTTAAAGCCGTGACGCAACGGAAAACCACTTGGGACGTCGTAGTCCATTGAGAGTGGAAGGATTAGACCAATGGTAACCTGCGAAGGCACGTGGAACCACTTGATTTACGTGTAAGGCCTATATTAGACGTCAAAAGGCCGTATTACGGCCTTTAGATGGTTCTTAGCGTAGTTGACGGTGTTATAAAGCCATGGCGCAATGGAAAACGGCTTCGGAGGTCGAGTCCATTAAGAGTGGAAGGATTAGACCAATGGTAACCTGCGCAGGCACGTGGAACCACTTGATTTACATGTAAGGCCTTTATTAGGCATCAAAATGTCATATTACAGCGTTTGGAGGCCGTGCGCGTATTTGACGGTGTCTTCAAGCTGTGACACAACGAAAAACCACTTAGGACGTCGTAGTCCATTGAGAGTGGAAGGATTAGACCAATGGTAACCTGCGCAGGCACGTGGAACCACTTGAGTTACGTGAAAGGCCTTTATTAGGCGTCAAAATGCCACATTACCGTCTTTAGAGGCCCGTGCGCGTAGCTGACGGTGTTTTAAAGCCATGGCGCAACGGAAAATCACTTGGGACGTCTAAGTCTATTGAGAGTGGAAAGATTAGACCAATATTAACCTGCGCAAGCACGTGGAACTACGTGATTTACGTGTAAGGCTTTTATTAGGCATCAAAAGGCCATATTTCCACGTTTACGGGCCCGTGCGCGTAGTTGACAGTGTTTTAAAGCCGTGACGCAACGGAAAGCCACTTGGGACGTCGTAGTCCATTGAGAGTGGAAGTATTAGACCAATGGTAATTTGCGCAGGCACGTGGAACCACGTCATTTACGTGCAAGGCTTTTATTAAGCATCAAAAGGCCATATTACAGTAGTTAGAGGCCTGTACACGTAGTTGACGGTGTTAAAAGAGTTAGCCGCAATGGAAAGCCACTTCGGACGTCGTAGTCCATTGAGAGTGAAAGGATTAGACCAATGGTAACCTACGCAGGCGCGTGAAGCCACTTGATTTACGTGTAAGGCCTTTATTGGGCGTCAAAAGGCCATATTACAGCGTTTGTAGGACTGTTAGGGTAGTTGACGTTGTTATAAAGCCGTGGCGCAACGGAAAACCACTTGGGACGTCGTAGTCCATTGAGAGTGGAAGGATTCGGCCAATGGTAACCTGCGCAGAAACGTGGAACCACTTGACTTACGTAAAAGGCCTTTATTAGGCGTCAAAAGGCCATATGTTACGGCCTTTAAAGGTCTCTTAGCGTGGTTGACGGTGTTATAAAACCATGGGGCAATGGAAAGCCACTTCGGACGTCGTAGACCATTAGGAGTGGAAGGATTAGAGTAATGGTAACCTGCGCAGGCACGTGGAGCAACGTAATTTACGTGTAAGGACTTTGTTAGAAGTCAAAAGGCCATATTACGGTCGTTCGAGGCTTGTTAGCGTAGTTGACGGTGTTATTACGCCAAGGCGCAATGGAAAACAACTTGGAACGTCTTAGGCCACTGACAACAGAAGGATTAGACCAATGGTAACATGCGCAGACACGTGGAACCACGTGATTTACGTGTAAGGCCTTAATTAGGCGTCAAAATGCCACATTACCGTCTTTAGAGGCCCGTGCGCGTAGCTGACGGTGTTTTAAAGCCATGGCGCAACGGAAAATCACTTGGGACGTCTAAGTCTATTGAGAGTGGAAAGATTAGACCAATATTAACCTGCGCAAGCACGTGGAACCACGTGATTTACGTGTAAGGCTTTTATTAGGCATCAGAAGGCCATATTTCCACGTTTACAGGCCCGTGCGCGTAGTTGACAGTGTTTTAAAGCCGTGACGCAACGGAAAGCCACTTGGGACGTCGTAGTCCATTGAGAGTGGAAGTATTAGACCAATGGTAACTTGCGCAGGCACGTGGAACCACGTCATTTACGTGCAAGGCTTTTATTAAGCATCAAAAGGCCATATTACAGTAGTTAGAGGACCGTGCGCGTAGTTAGCGGTGTTTTAAAGCCGTGACGCAACGGAAAACCACTTGGGACGTCGTAATCCATCGATAGTGGAAGGATTAGACCAATGGTAACCTGCGCAGACACGTGGAACCACTTGATTTACGTGAAAGGCCTTTATTTGGCGTCGAAATGCCATATTACGGCCTTTAGACGTCTCTTAGCGTGGTTGAGGGTGTTATAAAGCCTTGGGGCAATGAAAAACGACCTGGAACGTCTTAGGCCATTGACAACAAAAGGATTACAACAATGGTAACCTGCGCAGGCACGTGGAACCACGTGATTTACGTGTAAGGCCTTAATTAGGCGTCAAACTTCCACATTACCGTCTTTAGAGGCCCGTGCGCGTAGCTGACGGTGTTTTAAAGCCATGGTGCAACAGAAAATCACTTGGGACGTCGAAGTCCATTACGAGTGGAAAGATTTGACTAATAATAACCTGCGCAAGCACGTGGAACTACGTGATTTACGTGTAAGGCTGTTATTAGGCATCAAAAAGCCATATTACAGTAGTTAGAGGACCGTGCGCGTAGTTAGCGGTGTTTTAAAGCCGTGACGCAACGGAAAACCACTTGGGACGTCGTAGTCCATTGAGAGTGGAAGGATTAGACCAATGGTAACCTGCGAAGGCACGTGGAACCACTTGATTTACGTGTAAGGCCTATATTAGACGTCAAAAGGCCGTATTACGGCCTTTAGATGGTTCTTAGCGTAGTTGACGGTGTTATAAAGCCATGGCGCAATGGAAAACGGCTTCGGAGGTCGAGTCCATTGAGAGTGGAAGGATTAGACCAATGGTAACCTGCGCAGGCACGTGGAACCACTTGAGTAACGTGTAAGGCCTTTATTAGACGTCAAAAGGCCGTATCACGGCCTTTAGAGGGTTCTTAGCGTAGTTGACGGTGTTATAAAGCCATGGCGCAATGGAAAACGGCTTCGGACGTCGAGTCCATTGAGAGTGGAAAGATTAGACCAATGGTAACCTGCGCAGGCACGTGGAACCACTTGATTTACGTGAAAGGCCTTTATTAGGCGTCAAAAGGTCATATTACGGCCTTTAGAGGCCTGTGCGCGTAGCCGACGGTGTTTTAAAGCCATGGCGCAACAGAAAATCACTTGGGACGTCGAAGTCCATTGAGAGCGGAAAGATAAAACCAATATTAACCTGCGCAAGCTCGTGGAACTACGTGATTTACGTGTAAGGCTTTTATTAGGCATCAGAAGGCCATATTACAGCGTTTGTAGGACTGTTAGCGTAGTTGACGTTGTTATAAAGCCGTGGCGCAATGGAAAGCGACTTGGGACGTCGTAGTCCAATGAAAGTAGAAGGATTAGACCAATGGTAACATGCGCAGGCACGTGGAACCACTTGATTTACGTGTAAGGCTTTTATTGGGCGTCAAAAGGCCATATTACAGCGTTTATAGGACTGTTAGCGTAGTTGACGTTGTTATAAAGCCGTGGCGCAATGGAAAGCGACTTGGGACGTCGTAGTCCATTGACAGTAGAAGGAGTAGAACAATTGTAACCTCCGCAGGCGCGTGGAACCACTTGCTTTACGTGTAAGGCCTTTATTAGGCGTCAAAAATCCATATTACAGCGTTTAGAGGCCCGTGCGCGTAGTTGACAGTGTTTTAAAGCCGTGACGCAACGGAAAACCACTTGGGACGTCGTAGTCCATTGAGAGTGGAAGTATTAGACCAATGGTAACTTGCGCAGGCACGTGGAACCACTTGATTTACGTGTAAGGCCTTTATTAGGCATCAAAATGCCATATTACAGCGTTTGTAGGACTGTTAGCGTAGTTGACGTTGTTATAAAGCCGTGACGCAACGGAAAACAACTTAGGACGTCGTAGCCCATTAAAAGTTGAAGGATTAGATCAATGGTAATCTTAGCATGCACGTGGAACAACGTGATTTACGTGTAAGGCCTTTATTGGGCGTCAAAAGGCCATATTACAGCGTTTGTAGGACTGTTAGCGTAGTTGACGTTGTTATAAAGCCGTGGCGCAATGGAAAGCGACTTGGGACGTCGTAGTCCATTGACAGTAGAAGGAGTAGAACAATTGTAACCTCCGCAGGCGCGTGGAACCACTTGATTTACGTGTAAGGCCTTTATTAGGCGTCAAAAATCCATATTACAGCGTTTAGAGGCCCGTGCGCGTAGTTGACAGTGTTTTAAAGCCGTGACGCAACGGAAAACCACTTGGGACGTCGTAGTCCATTGAGAGTGGAAAGATTTGACCAATAATAACCTGCGCAAGCACGTGGAACTACGTGATTTACGTGTAAGGCTGTTATTAGGCATCAAAAGGCCATATTACAGTAGTTAGAGGACCGTGCGCGTAGTTAGCGGTGTTTTAAAGCCGTGACGCAACGGAAAACCACTTGGGACGTCGTAATCCATCGATAGTGGAAGGATTAGACCAATGGTAACCTGCGCAGACACGTGGAACCACTTGATTTACGTGAAAGGCCTTTATTTGGCGTCGAAATGCCATATTACGGCCTTTAGACGTCTCTTAGCGTGGTTGAGGGTGTTATAAAGCCTTGGGGCAATGAAAAACGACCTGGAACGTCTTAGGCCATTGACAACAAAAGGATTAGACCAATGGTAACCTGCGCAGGCACGTGGAACCACTTGAGTTACGTGAAAGGCCTTTATTTGGCGTCAAAATGCCATATTACGGCCTTTAGACGTCTCTTAGCGTGGTTGAGGGTGTTATAAAGCCATGGGGCAATGAAAAACGACCTGGAACGTCTTAGGCCATTGACAACAAAAGGATTACAACAATGGTAACCTGCGCAGGCACGTGGAACCACGTGATTTACGTGTAAGGCCTTAATTAGGCGTCAAACTTCCACATTACCGTCTTTAGAGGCCCGTGCGCGTAGCTGACGGTGTTTTAAAGCCATGGTGCAACAGAAAATCACTTGGGACGTCGAAGTCCATTACGAGTGGAAAGATTTGACTAATAATAACCTGCGCAAGCACGTGGAACTACGTGATTTACGTGTAAGGCTGTTATTAGGCATCAAAAAGCCATATTACAGTAGTTAGAGGACCGTGCGCGTAGTTAGCGGTGTTTTAAAGCCGTGACGCAACGGAAAACCACTTGGGACGTCGTAGTCCATTGAGAGTGGAAGGATTAGACCAATGGTAACCTGCGAAGGCACGTGGAACCACTTGATTTACGTGTAAGGCCTATATTAGACGTCAAAAGGCCGTATTACGGCCTTTAGATGGTTCTTAGAGTAGTTGACGGTGTTATAAAGCCATGGCGCAATGGAAAACGGCTTCGGAGGTCGAGTCCATTAAGAGTGGAAGGATTAGACCAATGGTAACCTGCGCAGGCACGTGGAACCACTTGATTTACATGTAAGGCCTTTATTAGGCATCAAAATGTCATATTACAGCGTTTGGAGGCCGTGCGCGTATTTGACGGTGTCTTCAAGCTGTGACACAACGAAAAACCACTTAGGACGTCGTAGTCCATTGAGAGTGGAAGGATTAGACCAATGGTAACCTGCGCAGGCACGTGGAACCACTTGAGTTACGTGAAAGGCCTTTATTAGGCGTCAAAATGCCACATTACCGTCTTTAGAGGCCCGTGCGCGTAGCTGACGGTGTTTTAAAGCCATGGCGCAACGGAAAATCACTTGGGACGTCTAAGTCTATTGAGAGTGGAAAGATTAGACCAATATTAACCTGCGCAAGCACGTGGAACTACGTGATTTACGTGTAAGGCTTTTATTAGGCATCAAAAGGCCATATTTCCACGTTTACGGGCCCGTGCGCGTAGTTGACAGTGTTTTAAAGCCGTGACGCAACGGAAAGCCACTTGGGACGTCGTAGTCCATTGAGAGTGGAAGTATTAGACCAATGGTAACTTGCGCAGGCACGTGGAACCACGTCATTTACGTGCAAGGCTTTTATTAAGCATCAAAAGGCCATATTACAGTAGTTAGAGGCCTGTACACGTAGTTGACGGTGTTAAAAGAGTTAGCCGCAATGGAAAGCCACTTCGGACGTCGTAGTCCATTGAGAGTGGAAGGATTAGACCAATGGTAACCTGCGCAGGCACGTAGAACCACTTGATTTACGTGAAAGGCCTTTATTAGACGTCAAAAGGCCGTATTACGGCCTTTAGAGGGTTCTTAGCGTAGATGACGATGTTATAAAGTCATGGCGCAACGAAAAACGGCTTCGGACGTCGAGTCCATTGAGAGTGGAAGGATTAGAGCAATGGTAACCTGCGCAGGCACGTGGAGCAACGTGATTTACGTGTAAGGCCTTTGTTAGAAGTCAAAAGGCCATATTACGGTCGTTCGGGGCTTGTTAGCGTAGTTGACGGTGTTATTAAGCTATGGCGCAATGGAAGACGAATTGGAACGTCTTAGGCCATTGACAACAGAAGGGTTAGACCAATGGTAACCTGCGCAGGCACGTGGAACCACTTGATTTACGTGAAAGGCCTTTATTAGGCGTCAAAAGGCCATATTACGGCCTTTAGAGGCCCGTGCGCGTAGCTGACGGAGTTTTAAAGCCATGGGGCAACAGAAAATCACTTGGGACGTCGAAGTCCATTGAGAGTGGAAAGATTAAACCAATATTAAACTGCGCAAGCTCGTGGAACTACGTGATTTACGTGTAAGGTCTTTATTGGGCGTCAAAAGGCCATATTACAGCGTTTGTAGGACTGTTAACGTAGTTGACGTTGTTATAAAGCCGTGGCGCAACGGAAAACCACTTGGGACGTCGTAGTCCACTGAGAGTGGAAGGATTAGACCAATGGTAACCTGCGCAGTCACGTAGAACCACTTGATTTACCTGTAAAACCTTTATTAGACGTCAAAAGGCCGTATTACGGCCTTTAGAGGGTTCTTAGCGTAGTTGACGGTGTTATAAAGCCATGGGGCAATGGAAAGCCACTTGGAACGTCTTAGGCCATTGACAACAGAAGGATTAGACCAATGGTAACCTGTGCAGGCACGTGGAACCACGTGATTTACGTGTAAGGTCTTAATTAGGCGTCAAAATGCCACATTACCGTCTTTAGAGGCCCGTGCGCGTAGCTGACGCTGTTTTAAAGCCTTGACGCAATGGAAAACCACTTGGGACGTCGTAGTCCATTGAGAGTGGAAGGATTAGACCAATAGTAACCTGCCCAGGCACGTGGAACCACTTGATTTACGTGTAAGACCTTTATTAGGCGTCAAAAAGCCACATTACAGCGTTTAGAGGCCTGTTACGCAGTTGACAGTGTTATAAAGCCATGGCGCAATGGAAAACGACTTCGGGCGTCGTAGTCCATTGAGAGTGGAAGGATGAAAGCAATGGTAATCTGTCCAGGCACGTGGAAACACGTCGTTTACGTGTAAGGCCTTTAATAGGCATCAAAAAGCCATATTACAAGGGTTAGAGGCCTGTACGCGTAGTTGACGGTGTTATAAGGCGCCACGGAATACCACTTGGGACGTTGAAGTCCATTAACAGTAAAAGGATTAGCTGTAACAGATTAGCTGTAACATTAACAGTAAAAGGATTAACTGTAACCCGCACAGGCACGTGGAACCACGTGATTTACGTGTAAGGCCTTTATTAGGCGTCAAAAGGCTATATTACGGCCTTTAGAAGTCTCTTTGCGTGGTTGACGGTGTTATAAAGCCAAGGGGCAATGGAAAGCCACTCCGACGTCGTAGACCATTAAGAGTGGAAGGATTAGAGCAATGGTAACCTGCGCAGGCACGCGGAGCAACGTGATTTACGTGTAAGGTCTTTGTTAGAAGTCAAAAGGCCATTTTACGGTCGTTCGATAATTGTTAGCGTAGTTGACGGTGTTATTACGCCATGCCGAAATGGAAAACAACTTGGAACGTCTTAGGCCATTGACAACAGAAGGATTAAACCAATGGTAACATGCGCAGGCACGTGGAACCACTTGATTTACATGTAAGGCCTTTATTAGGCATCAAAATGTCATATTACAGCGTTTGGAGGCCCGTGCGCGTAATTGACGGTGTCTTCAAGCTGTGACGCAACGAAAAACCACTTAGGACGTCGTAGTCCATTGAGAGTGGAAGGATTAGACCAATGGTAACCTGCGCAGGCACGTGGAACCACTTGAGTTACGTGAAAGGCCTTTATTAGGCGTCAAAATGCCATTTTACGGCCTTTAGACGTCTCTTAGCGTGGTTGAGGGTGTTATAAAGCCATGGGGCAATGAAAAACGACCTGGAATGTCTTAGGCCATGGACAACAAAAGGATTAGACCAATGGTAACCTGCGCAGGCACGTGGAACCACTTGATTTACGTGAAAGGCCTTTATTAGGCGTCAAAAGGCGATATTACGGCCTTTACAGGCCCGTGCGCGTAGCTGACGGTGTTTTAAAGCCATGGCGCAACAGAAAATCACTTGGGACGTCTAAGTCTATTGAGAGTGGAAAGATTAGACCAATAATAACTTGCGCAAGCACGTGAAACTACGTGATTTACGTGTAAGGCTTTCATTAGGCATCAGAAGGCCATATTACAGCGTTTAGAGGCCCGTGCGCGTAGTTGACAGTGTTTTAAAGCCGTGACGCAACGGAAAACCACTTGGGACGTCGTAGTCCATTGAGAGTGGAAGTATTAGACCAATGGTAACTTGCGCAGGCACGTGGAACAACGTCATTTACGTGCAAGGCTTTTATTAAGCATCAAAAGGCCATATTACAGTAGTTAGAGGCCTGTACACGTAGTTGACGGTGTTAAAAGTGTTAGCCGCAATGGAAAGCCACTTCGGACGTCGTAGTCCATTGAGAGTGGAAGGATTAGACCAATGGTAACCTGCGCAGAAACGTGGAACCACTTGATTTACGTGAAATGCCTTTATTAGGCGTCGAAAGGCCATATTACGGCCTTTAGAGGTCTCTTAGCGTGGTTGACGGTGTTATAAAGCCATGGGGCAATGGAAAGCCACTTCGGACGTCGTAGACCATTAGGAGTGGAAGGATTAGAGTAATGGTAACCTGCGCAGGCACGTGGAGCAACGTAATTTACGTGTAAGGCCTTTGTTAGAAGTCAAAAGGCCATATTACTGTCGTTCGAGGCTTGTTAGCGCAGTTGACGGTGTTATTACGCCATGGCGCAATGGAAAACAACTTGGAACGTCTTAGGCCATTGACAACAGAAGGATTAGACCAATGGTAACCTGCGCAGACACGTGGAACCACGTGATTTACGTGTAAGGCCTTTATTAGGCGTCAAAATGCCACATTACCGTCTTTAGAGGCCCGTGCGCGTAGCTGACGGTGTTTTAAAGCCATGGCGCAACAGAAAATCACTTGGGACGTCTAAGTATATTGAGAGTGGAAAGATTAGACCAATATTAACCTGCGCAAGCACGTGGAACTACGTGATTTACGTGTAAGGCTTTTATTAGGCATCAGAAGGCCATATTACGGCCTTTAGAGGTCTCTTAGCGTGGTTCAGGGTGTTATAAAGCCATGGGGCAATGGAAAACGACCTGGAACGTCTTAGGCCATTGACAACAGAAGGATTAGACCAATGGTAACCTGCGCAGGCACGTGGAACCACGTGATTTACGTGTAAAGCCTTAATTAGGCGTCAAACTGCCACATTACCGTCTTTAGAGGCCCGTGCGCGTAGCTGACGGTGTTTTAAAGCCATGGCGCAACAGAAAATCACTTGGGACGTCTAAGCCTATTGAGAGTGGAAAGATTAGACCAATATTAACCTGCGCAAGCACGTGGAACTACGTGATTTACGTGTAAGGTCTCTATTGGGCGTCAAAAGGCCATATTACAGCGTTTGTAGGACTGTTAACGTAGTTGACGTTGTTATAAAGCCGTGGCGCAACGGAAAACCACTTGGGACGTCGTAGTCCATTGAGAGTGGAAGGATCAGACCAATGGTAACCTGCGCAGTCACGTAGAACCACTTGATTTACGTGTAAAACCTTTATTAGACGTCAAAAGGCCGTATTACGGCCTTTAGAGGGTTCTTAGCGTAGTTGACGATGTTATAAAGTCATGGCGCAACGAAAAACGGCTTCGGACGTCGTAGTCCATTAAGAGTGGAAGGATTAGAGCAATAGTAACCTGCGCGTCAAATTAGGCGTCAAAAGGCCACATTACACCCTTCAGAGGCTTGTTAGCGTAGTTGACGGTGTTATTACGTCATGGCGCAATGGAAAACAACTTGGAACGTCTTAGGCCATTGACAACAGAAGGATAAGACCAATGGTAACCTGTGCAGGCACGTGGAACCACTTGATTTACGTGAAAGGACTTTATTAAGCGTCAAAAGACCATATTACGGCCTTTAGAGGTCTCTTAGCGTGGTTCAGGGTGTTATAAAGCCATGGGGCAATGGAAAACGACCTGGAACGTCTTAGGCCATTGACAACAGAAGGATTAGACCAATGGTAACCTGCGCAGGCACGTGGAACCACGTGATTTACGTGTAAGGCCTTAATTAGGCGTCAAACTGCCACATTACCGTCTTTAGAGGCCCGTGCGCGTAGCTGACGGTGTTTTAAAGCCATGGCGCAACAGAAAATCACTTGGGACGTCTAAGCCTATTGAGAGTGGAAAGATTAGACCAATATTAACCTGCGCAGGCACGTGGAACTACGTGATTTACGTGTAAGGCTTTTATTAGGCATCAGAAGGCCATATTTCCACGTTTACAGGCCCGTGCGCGTAGTTGACAGTGTTTTAAAGCCGTGACGCAACGGAAAGCCACTTGGGACGTCTTAGGCCACTGACAACAGAAGGATTAGACCAATGTTAACATGCGCAGACACGTGGAACCACGTGATTTACGTGTAAGGCCTTAATTAGGCGTCACAATGCCACATTACCGTCTTTAGAGGCCCGTGCGCGTAGCTGACGGTCTTTTAAAGCCATGGCGCAACGGAAAATCACTTGGGACGTCTAAGTCTATTGAGAGTGGAAAGATTAGACCAATATTAACCTGCGCAAGCACGTGGAACTACGTGATTTACGTGTAAGGCTTTTATTAGGCATCAGAAGGCCATAATTCCACGTTTACAGGCCCGTGCGCGTAGTTGACAGTGTTTTAAAGCCGTGACGCAACGGAAAGCCACTTGGGACGTCGTAGTCCATTGAGAGTGGAAGTATTAGACCAATGGTAACTTGCGCAGGCACGTGGAACCACGTCATTTACGTGCAAGGCTTTTATTAAGCATCAAAAGGCCATATTACAGTAGTTAGAGGCCTGTACACGTAGTTGACGGTGTTAAAAGAGTTAGCAGCAATGGAAAGCCACTTCAGACGTCGTAGTCCATTGAGAGTGACAGGATTAGACCAATGGTAGCCTACGCAGGCGCGTGAAGCCACTTGATTTACGTGGAAGGCCTTTATTAGGCATCAAAATGCCATATTACAGCGTTTAGAGGACCGTGCGCGTAGTTAACGGTGTTTTAAAGCCGTGACGCAACGGAAAACCACTTGGGACGTCGTAGACCATTAGGAGTGGAAGGATTAGAGTAATGGTAACCTGCGCAGGCACGTGGAGCAACGTAATTTACGTGTAAGGCCTTTGTTAGAAGTCAAAAGGCCATATTACGGTCGTTCGAGGCTTGTTAGCGTAGTTGACGGTGTTATTACGCCGTGACGCAACGGAAAGCCACTTGGGACGTCTTAGGCCACTGACAACAGAAGGATTAGACCAATGTTAACATGCGCAGACACGTGGAACCACGTGATTTACGTGTAAGGCCTTAATTAGGCGTCACAATGCCACATTACCGTCTTTAGAGGCCCGTGCGCGTAGCTGACGGTCTTTTAAAGCCATGGCGCAACGGAAAATCACTTGGGACGTCTAAGTCTATTGAGAGTGGAAAGATTAGACCAATATTAACCTGCGCAAGCACGTGGAACTACGTGATTTACGTGTAAGGCTTTTATTAGGCATCAGAAGGCCATATTTTCACGTTTACAGGCCCGTGCGCGTAGTTGACAGTGTTTTAAAGCCGTGACGCAACGGAAAGCCACTTGGGACGTCGTAGTCCATTGAGAGTGGAAGTATTAGACCAATGGTAACTTGCGCAGGCACGTGGAACCACGTCATTTACGTGCAAGGCTTTTATTAAGCATCAAAAGGCCATATTACAGTAGTTAGAGGCCTGTACACGTAGTTGACGGTGTTAAAGAGTTAGCAGCAATGGAAAGCCACTTCAGACGTCGTAGTCCATTGAGAGTGACAGGATTAGACCAATGGTAACCTACGCAGGCGCGTGAAGCCACTTGATTTACGTGGAAGGCCTTTATTAGGCATCGAAATGCCATATTACAGCGTTTAGAGGACCGTGCGCGTAGTTAACGGTGTTTTAAAGCCGTGACGCAACGGAAAACCACTTGGGACGTCGTAGTCCATTAAGAGTGGAAGGATTAGACCAATGGTAACCTGCGCAGGCACGTGGAGCAACGTGATTTACGTGTAAGGCCTTTATTGGACGTCAAAAGGCCGTATTACGGCCTTTAGAGGGTTCTTAGCGTGGTTGACGGTGTTATAAAGCCATGGGGCAATTGAAAGCCACTTCGGACGTCGTAGTCCATTAAGAGTGGAAGGATAAGAGCAATGGTAACCTACGCGGGCACGTGGAACCTCTTTATTTACGTGTGAGGTCTTTATTAGGCATCAAAATGCTATATTACAGCGTTTAGAGGCCCGTGCGCGTAGCTGACGGTGTTTTAAAGCCATGGGGCAACAGAAAATCACTTGGGACGTCGAAGTCCATTGAGAGTGGAAGGATTAGACCAATGGTAACCTGCGCAGGCACGTAGAACCACTTGATTTACGTGTAAGGCCTTTATGGTTCTTAGCGTAGTTGACGATGTTATAAAGTCATGGCGCAACGAAAAACGGCTTCGGACGTCGAGTCCATTGAGAGTGGAAGGATTAGTCCAATTGTAACTTGCGCAGGCACGTGGAACCACTTGATTTACGTGAAAGACCTTTATTAGGCGTCAAAATGCCATATTACGGCCTTTAGAGGTCTCTTAGCGTGGTTGACGGTGTTATAAAGCCATGGGGCAATGGAAAGCCACTTCGGACGTCGTAGTCCATTAAGAGTGAAAGGAATAGAGCAATGGTAACCTGCGCAGGCACGTGGAGCAACGTGATTTACGTGTAAGGCCTTTGTTAGAAGTCAAAAGGCCATATTACGGTCGTTCGAGGCTTGTTAGCGTAGTTGACGGTGTTATTAAGCTATGGCGCAATGGAAGACGAATTGGAACGTCTTAGGCCATTGACAACAGAAGGGTTAGACCAATGGTAACCTGCGCAGGCACGTGGAACTACTTGATTTACGTGAAAGGCCTTTATTATGCGTCAAAAGGCCATATTACGGCCTTTAGAGGCCCGTGCGCGTAGCTGACGGAGTTTTAAAGCCATGGGGCAACAGAAAATCACTTGGGACGTCGAAGTCCATTGAGAGTGGAAAGATTAAACCAATATTAAACTGCGCAAGCTCGTGGAACTACGTGATTTACGTGTAAGGTCTTTATTGGGCGTCAAAAGGCCATATTACAGCGTTTGTAGGACTGTTAACGTAGTTGACGTTGTTATAAAGCCGTGGCGCAACGGAAAACCACTTGGGACGTCGTAGTCCATTGAGAGTGGAAGGATTAGACCAATGGTAACCTGCGCAGTCACGTAGAACCACTTGATTTACGTGTAAAACCTTTATTAGACGTCAAAAGGCCGTATTACGGCCTTTAGAGGGTTCTTAGCGTAGTTGACGGTGTTATAAAGCCATGGGGCAATGGAAAGCCACTTCGGACGTCGTAGTCCATTAAGAGTGGAAGGATTAGAGCAATGGTAACCTGCGCAGTCACGTGGAGCAACGTGATTTACGTGTAAGGCCTTTGTTAGAAGTCAAAAGGCCATATTACGGACGTTCGAGGCTTGTTAGCGTAGTTGACGGTGTTATTACGTCATGGCGCAATGGAAAATAACTTGGAACGTCTTAGGCCATTGACAACAGAAGGATTAGACCAATGGTAACCTGTGCAGGCACGTGGAACCACGTGATTTACGTGTAAGGTCTTAATTAGGCGTCAAAATGCCACATTACCGTCTCTAGAGGCCCGTGCGCGTAGCTGACGGTGTTTTAAAGCCTTGACGCAATGGAAAACCCCTTGGGACGTCGAAGTCCATTGAGAGAGGAAGGATTAGACCAATGGTAACCTGCGCAAGCACGTGGAACTACGTGATTTACGTGTAAGGCTTTTATTAGGCATCAAAATGCCGTATTACAGCGTTTGGAGTCCCGTGCGCGTATTTGACGGTGTCTTAAAGCTGTGACGCAACGGAAAACCACTTGGGACGTCGTAGTCCATTGAGAGTGGAAGGATTAGACCAATGGTAAACTGCGCAGGCACGTGGAACCACTTGATTTACGTGAAAGGACTTTTTTAGGCATCAAAAGGCCATATTGCGGCCTTTAAAGGTCTCTTAGCGTGGTTGACGGTGTTATAAAGCCATGGGGCAATGGAAAGCCGCTTCGGACGTCGTAGTCCATTAAGAGTGGAAGGATTAGAGCAATGGCAATCTCCGCAGGCACGTGGAACCACTTGATCTACGTGAAAGGACTTAATTAGGCGTCAAATGGCCATATTACGGCATTTAGAGGTCTCTTAGCGTGGTTGAGGGTGTTATAAAGCCATGGGGCAATGGAAAGTCACTTCGGACGTCGTAGTCCATTAAGAGTAGAAGGATTAGAGCAATGGTAACCTGCGCAGGCACGTGGAGCAACGTGATTTACGTGTAAGGCCTTTGTTAGAAGTCAAAAGGCCATATTACGGTTGTTCGAGGCTTGTTAGCGTAGTTGACGGTGTTATTACGCCATGGCGCAATGGAAAACGACTTGGAACGTCTTAGGCCATTGACAACAGAAGGATTAGACCAATGGTAACCTGCGCAGTCACGTGAAACCACGTGATTTACGTGTAAGGCCTTAATTAGGCGTCAAAATGCCACATTACCCTCTTTAGAGGCCCGTGCGCGTAGCTGACGGTGTTTTAAAGCCATGGCGCAACAAAAAAATCACTTGGGACGTCGAAGTCCATTGAGAGAGGAAGGATTAGACCAATATTAACCTGCGCAAGCACGTGGAACTACGTGATTTAAGTGTAAGGCTTTTATTAGGCATCAGAAGGCCATATTACACCGTTTAGAGGACCGTGCGCGTACTTAACGGTGTTTTAAAGCTGTGACGCAACGGAAAACAACTTGGGACGTCGTAGTCCATTGAGAGTGGAAGGATTAGACCAATGGTAACCTGCGCAGGCACGTGGAACCTCTTGATTTACGTGTAAGGCCTTTATTAGGCGTCAAAAGGCCGTACTACGGCCTTTAGAGGGTTCTTAGCGTAGTTGGCGGTGTTATAAAGCCATGGCGCAATGGAAAACAACTTCGGACGTCGTAGTCCATTGAGAGTGGAAGGATTAGACCATTAATAACCTGCGCAAGCACGTGGAACCACTTGATTTACGTGTAAGGCCTTTATTAGGCACCAAAATGCCATATTACAGCGTTTGGAGGCCCGTGCGCGTATTTGACGAAGTCTTCAAGCTGTGACGCAACGAAAAACCACTTGGGACGTCGTAGTCCATTGAGAGTGGAGGGATTAGACCAATGGTAACCTGCGCAGGCACGTGGAACCACTTGATTTACGTGAAAGGCCTTTATTAGGCGTCAAAACGCCATATTACGGCCTTTAAAGATCTCTTAGCGTGGTTGAGGGTGTTATAAAGCCATGGGGCAATGGAAAGCCACTTCGGACGTCGTAGTCCATTAAGAGTGGAAGGAATAGAGCAATGGTAACCTGCGCAAGCACGTGGAACCACTTGATTTACGTGTAAGGCTTTTATTAGGCATCAAAATGCCATATTATAGCGTTTGGAGGCCCGTGCGCGTATTTGACGGTGTCTTCAAGCTATGACGGAACGAAAAACCGCTTGGGAAGTCGTAGTCCATTGAGAGTGGAAGGATTAGACCAATGGTAAACTGCGCAGGCACGTGGAACCACTTGATTTACGTGAAAGGACTTTTTTAGGCATCAAAAGGCCATATTGCGGCCTTTAGAGGTCTCTTAGGGTGGTTGACGGTGTTATAAAGCCATGGGGCAATGGAAAGCCACTTCGGACGTCGTAGTCCATTAAGAGTGAAAGGAATAGAGCAATGGTAACCTGCGCAGGCACGTGGAGCAACGTGATTTACGTGTAAGGCCTTTGTTAGAAGTCAAAAGGCCATATTACGGTCGTTCGAGGCTTGTTAGCGTAGTTGACGGTGTTATTAAGCTATGGCGCAATGGAGGACGAATTGGAACGTCTTAGGCCATTGACAACAGAAGGGTTAGACCAATGGTAACCTGCGCAGGCACGTGGAACTACTTGATTTACGTGAAAGGCCTTTATTAGGCGTTAAAAGGCCATATTACGGCCTTTAGAGGCCCGTGCGCGTAGCTGACGGAGTTTTAAAGCCATGGGGCAACAGAAAATCACTTGGGACGTCGAAGTCCATTGAGAGTGGAAAGATTAAACCAATATTAAACTGCGCAAGCTCGTGGAACTACGTGATTTACGTGTAAGGTCTTTATTGGGCGTCAAAAGGCCATATTACAGCGTTTGTAGGACTGTTAACGTAGTTGACGTTGTTATAAAGCCGTGGCGCAACGGAAAACCACTTGGGACGTCGTAGTCCATTGAGAGTGGAAGGATTAGACCAATGGTAACCTGCGCAGTCACGTAGAACCACTTGATTTACGTGTAAAACCTTTATTAGACGTCAAAAGGCCGTATTACGGCCTTTAGAGGGTTCTTAGCGTAGTTGACGGTGTTATAAAGCCATGGGGCAATGGAAAGCCACTTCGGACGTCGTAGTCCATTAAGAGTGGAAGGATTAGAGCAATGGTAACCTGCGCAGTCACGTGGAGCAACGTGATTTACGTGTAAGGCCTTTGTTAGAAGTCAAAAGGCCATATTACGGACGTTCGAGGCTTGTTAGCGTAGTTGACGGTGTTATTACGTCATGGCGCAATGGAAAATAACTTGGAACGTCTTAGGCCATTGACAACAGAAGGATTAGACCAATGGTAACCTGTGCAGGCACGTGGAACCACGTGATTTACGTGTAAGGTCTTAATTAGGCGTCAAAATGCCACATTACCGTCTCTAGAGGCCCGTGCGCGTAGCTGACGGTGTTTTAAAGCCTTGACGCAATGGAAAACCCCTTGGGACGTCGAAGTCCATTGAGAGAGGAAGGATTAGACCAATGGTAAGCTGCGCAAGCACGTGGAACCACTTGATTTACGTGTAAGGCTTTTATTAGGCATCAAAATGCCATATTATAGCGTTTGGAGGCCCGTGCGCGTATTTGACGGTGTCTTCAAGCTATGACGGAACGAAAAACCGCTTGGGAAGTCGTAGTCCATTGAGAGTGGAAGGATTAGACCAATGGTAAACTGCGCAGGCACGTGGAACCACTTGATTTACGTGAAAGGACTTTTTTAGGCATCAAAAGGCCATATTGCGGCCTTTAGAGGTCTCTTAGGGTGGTTGACGGTGTTATAAAGCCATGGGGCAATGGAAAGCCACTTCGGACGTCGTAGTCCATTAAGAGTGAAAGGAATAGAGCAATGGTAACCTGCGCAGGCACGTGGAGCAACGTGATTTACGTGTAAGGCCTTTGTTAGAAGTCAAAAGGCCATACTACGGTCGTTCGAGGCTTGTTAGCGTAGTTGACGGTGTTATTAAGCTATGGCGCAATGGAGGACGAATTGGAACGTCTTAGGCCATTGACAACAGAAGGGTTAGACCAATGGTAACCTGCGCAGGCACGTGGAACTACTTGATTTACGTGAAAGGCCTTTATTAGGCGTTAAAAGGCCATATTACGGCCTTTAGAGGCCCGTGCGCGTAGCTGACGGAGTTTTAAAGCCAAAGGGCAACAGAAAATCACTTGGGACGTCGAAGTCCATTGAGAGTGGAAAGATTAAACCAATATTAAACTGCGCAAGCTCGTGGAACTACGTGATTTACGTGTAAGGTCTTTATTGGGCGTCAAAAGGCCATATTACAGCGTTTGTAGGACTGTTAACGTAGTTGACGTTGTTATAAAGCCGTGGCGCAACGGAAAACCACTTGGGACGTCGTAGTCCATTGAGAGTGGAAGGATTAGACCAATGGTAACCTGCGGAGTCACGTAGAACCACTTGATTTACGTGTAAAACCTTTATTAGACGTCAAAAGGCCGTATTACGGCCTTTAGAGGGTTCTTAGCGTAGTTGACGGTGTTATTACGCCATGGCGCAATGGAAAACGACTTGGAACGTCTTAGGCCATTGACAACAGAAGGATTAGACCAATGGTAATCTGCGCAGTCACGTGAAACCACGTGATTTACGTGTAAGGCCTTAATTAGGCGTCAAAATGCCACATTACCCTCTTTAGAGGCCCGTGCGCGTAGCTGACGGTGTTTTAAAGCCATGGCGCAACAAAAAATCACTTGGGACGTCGAAGTCCATTGAGAGAGGAAGGATTAGACCAATATTAACCTGCGCAAGCACGTGGAACTACGTGATTTAAGTGTAAGGCTTTTATTAGGCATCAGAAGGCCATATTACACCGTTTAGAGGACCGTGCGCGTACTTAACGGTGTTTTAAAGCTGTGACGCAACGGAAAACCACTTGGGACGTCGTAGTCCATTGAGAGTAGAAGCATTAGACCAATGGTAACCTGCGCAGGCACGTGGAATCACGTCATTTACGTGCAAGGCTTTTATTAAGCATAAAAAGGCCATATTACAGTAGTTAGAGGCCTGTAAACGTAGTTGACGGTGTTATAAAGCCGTGACGCAACGGAAAACCACTTGGGACGTCGTAGTCCATTGAGACTGGAAGGATTAGACCAATGGTAACCTGCGCAGGCACGTGGAACCTCTTGATTTACGTGTAAGGCCTTTATTAGGCGTCAAAAGGCCGTACTACGGCCTTTAGAGGGTTCTTAGCGTAGTTGACGGTGTTATAAAGCCATGGCGCAATGGAAAACGGCTTCGGACGTCGTAGTCCATTGAGAGTGGAAGGATTAGACCAATAATAACCTGCGCAAGCACGTGGAACCACTTGATTTACGTGTAAGGCCTTTATTAGGCACCAAAATGCCATATTACAGCGTTTGGAGGCCCGTGCGCGTATTTGACGGTGTCTTCAAGCTGTGACGCAACGAAAAACCGCTTGGGAAGTCGTAGTCCATTGAGAGTGGAAGGATTAGACCAATGGTAAACTGCGCAGGCACGTGGAACCACTTGATTTACGTGAAAGGACTTTTTTAGGCATCAAAAGGCCATATTGCGGCCTTTAGAGGTCTCTTAGGGTGGTTGACGGTGTTATAAAGCCATGGGGCAATGGAAAGCCACTTCGGACGTCGTAGTCCATTAAGAGTGAAAGGAATAGAGCAATGGTAACCTGCGCAGGCACGTGGAGCAACGTGATTTACGTGTAAGGCCTTTGTTAGAAGTCAAAAGGCCATATTACGGTCGTTCGAGGCTTGTTAGCGTAGTTGACGGTGTTATTAAGCTATGGCGCAATGGAGGACGAATTGGAACGTCTTAGGCCATTGACAACAGAAGGGTTAGACCAATGGTAACCTGCGCAGGCACGTGGAACTACTTGATTTACGTGAAAGGCCTTTATTAGGCGTCAAAAGGCCATATTACGGCCTTTAGAGGCCCGTGCGCGTAGCTGACGGAGTTTTAAAGCCATGGGGCAACAGAAAATCACTTGGGACGTCGAAGTCCATTGAGAGTGGAAAGATTAAACCAATATTAAACTGCGCAAGCTCGTGGAACTACGTGATTTACGTGTAAGGTCTTTATTGGGCGTCAAAAGGCCATATTACAGCGTTTGTAGGACTGTTAACGTAGTTGACGTTGTTATAAAGCCGTGGCGCAACGGAAAACCACTTGGGACGTCGTAGTCCATTGAGAGTGGAAGGATTAGACCAATGGTAACCTGCGCAGTCACGTAGAACCACTTGATTTACGTGTAAAACCTTTATTAGACGTCAAAAGGCCGTACTACGGCCTTTAGAGGGTTCTTAGCGTAGTTGACGGTGTTATAAAGCCATGGCGCAATGGAAAACGGCTTCGGACGTCGTAGTCCATTGAGAGTGGAAGGATTAGACCAATAATAACCTGCGCAAGCACGTGGAACCACTTGATTTACGTGTAAGGCCTTTATTAGGCACCAAAATGCCATATTACAGCGTTTGGAGGCCCGTGCGCGTATTTGACGGTGTCTTCAAGCTGTGACGCAACGAAAAACCGCTTGGGAAGTCGTAGTCCATTGAGAGTGGAAGGATTAGACCAATGGTAAACTGCGCAGGCACGTGGAACCACTTGATTTACGTGAAAGGACTTTATTAGGCGTCAAAAGGCCATATTACGGCCTTTAGAGGCCCGTGCGCGTAGCTGACGGAGTTTTAAAGCCATGGGGCAACAGAAAATCACTTGGGACGTCGAAGTCCATTGAGAGTGGAAAGATTAAACCAATATTAAACTGCGCAAGCTCGTGGAACTACGTGATTTACGTGTAAGGTCTTTATTGGGCGTCAAAAGGCCATATTACAGCGTTTGTAGGACTGTTAACGTAGTTGACGTTGTTATAAAGCCGTGGCGCAACGGAAAACCACTTGGGACGTCGTAGTCCATTGAGAGTGGAAGGATTAGACCAATGGTAACCTGCGCAGTCACGTAGAACCACTTGATTTACGTGTAAAACCTTTATTAGACGTCAAAAGGCCGTACTACGGCCTTTAGAGGGTTCTTAGCGTAGTTGACGGTGTTATAAAGCCATGGCGCAATGGAAAACGGCTTCGGACGTCGTAGTCCATTGAGAGTGGAAGGATTAGACCAATAATAACCTGCGCAGTCACGTGGAGCAACGTGATTTACGTGTAAGGCCTTTGTTAGAAGTCAAAAGGCCATATTACGGACGTTCGAGGCTTGTTAGCGTAGTTGACGGTGTTATTACGTCATGGCGCAATGGAAAATAACTTGGAACGTCTTAGGCCATTGACAACAGAAGGATTAGACCAATGGTAACCTGTGCAGGCACGTGGAACCACGTGATTTACGTGTAAGGTCTTAATTAGGCGTCAAAATGCCACATTACCGTCTCTAGAGGCCCGTGCGCGTAGCTGACGGTGTTTTAAAGCCTTGACGCAATGGAAAACCCCTTGGGACGTCGAAGTCCATTGAGAGAGGAAGGATTAGACCAATGGTAACCTGCGCAAGCACGTGGAACTACGTGATTTACGTGTAAGGCTTTTATTAGGCATCAAAATGCCGTATTACAGCGTTTGGAGTCCCGTGCGCGTATTTGACGGTGTCTTAAAGCTGTGACGCAACGGAAAACCACTTGGGACGTCGTAGTCCATTGAGAGAGGAAGGATTAGACCAATGGTAAACTGCGCAGGCACGTGGAAGCACTTGATTTACGTGAAAGGACTTTTTTCGGCATCAAAAGGCCATATTGCGGCCTTTAAAGGTCTCTTAGCGTGGTTGACGGTGTTATAAAGCCATGGGGCAATGGAAAGCCACTTCGGACGTCGTAGTCCATTAAGAGTGGAAGGATTAGAGCAATGGTAACCTGCGCAGGCACGTGGAGCAACGTGATTTACGTGTAAGGCCTTTGTTAGAAGTCAAAAGGCCATATTACGGTTGTTCGAGGCTTGTTAGCGTAGTTGACGGTGTTATTACGCCATGGCGCAATGGAAAACGACTTGGAACGTCTTAGGCCATTGACAACAGAAGGATTAGACCAATGGTAATCTGCGCAGTCACGTGAAACCACGTGATTTACGTGTAAGGCCTTAATTAGGCGTCAAAATGCCACATTACCCTCTTTAGAGGCCCGTGCGCGTAGCTGACGGTGTTTTAAAGCCATGGCGCAACAAAAAATCACTTGGGACGTCGAAGTCCATTGAGAGAGGAAGGATTAGACCAATATTAACCTGCGCAAGCACGTGGAACTACGTGATTTAAGTGTAAGGCTTTTATTAGGCATCAGAAGGCCATATTACACCGTTTAGAGGACCGTGCGCGTACTTAACGGTGTTTTAAAGCTGTGACGCAACGGAAAACCACTTGGGACGTCGTAGTCCATTGAGAGTAGAAGCATTAGACCAATGGTAACCTGCGCAGGCACGTGGAATCACGTCATTTACGTGCAAGGCTTTTATTAAGCATAAAAAGGCCATATTACAGTAGTTAGAGGCCTGTAAACGTAGTTGACGGTGTTATAAAGCCGTGACGCAACGGAAAACCACTTGGGACGTCGTAGTCCATTGAGACTGGAAGGATTAGACCAATGGTAACCTGCGCAGGCACGTGGAACCTCTTGATTTACGTGTAAGGCCTTTATTAGGCGTCAAAAGGCCGTACTACGGCCTTTAGAGGGTTCTTAGCGTAGTTGACGGTGTTATAAAGCCATGGCGCAATGGAAAACGGCTTCGGACGTCGTAGTCCATTGAGAGTGGAAGGATTAGACCAATAATAACCTGTGCAAGCACGTGGAACCACTTGATTTACGTGTAAGGCCTTTATTAGGCACCAAAATGCCATATTACAGCGTTTGGAGGCCCGTGCGCGTGTTTGACGGTGTCTTCAAGCTGTGACGCAACGAAAAACCGCTTGGGAAGTCGTAGTCCATTGAGAGTGGAAGGATTAGACCAATGGTAAACTGCGCAGGCACGTGGAACCACTTGATTTACGTGAAAGGACTTTTTTAGGCATCAAAAGGCCATATTGCGGCCTTTAGAGGTCTCTTAGGGTGGTTGACGGTGTTATAAAGCCATGGGGCAATGGAAAGCCACTTCGGACGTCGTAGTCCATTAAGAGTGAAAGGAATAGAGCAATGGTAACCTGCGCAGGCACGTGGAGCAACGTGATTTACGTGTAAGGCCTTTGTTAGAAGTCAAAAGGCCATATTACGGTCGTTCGAGGCTTGTTAGCGTAGTTGACGGTGTTATTAAGCTATGGCGCAATGGAGGACGAATTGGAACGTCTTAGGCCATTGACAACAGAAGGATTAGACCAATGGTAACCTGCGCAGGCACGTGGAACTACTTGATTTACGTGAAAGGCCTTTATTAGGCGTCAAAAGGCCATATTACGGCCTTTAGAGGCCCGTGCGCGTAGCTGACGGAGTTTTAAAGCCATGGGGCAACAGAAAATCACTTGGGACGTCGAAGTCCATTGAGAGTGGAAAGATTAAACCAATATTAAACTGCGCAACCACGTGGAACTACGTGATTCACGTGTAAGGCTTTTATTAGGCATCAAAATGCCATATCACAGCGTTTGGAGTCCCGTGCGCGTATTTGACGGTGTCTTCAAGCTGTGACGCAACGAAAAACCGCTTGGGAAGTCGTAGTCCATTGAGAGTGGAAGGATTAGACCAATGGTAAACTGCGCAGGCACGTGGAACCACTTGATTTACGTGAAAGGACTTTTTTAGGCATCAAAAGGCCATATTGCGGCCTTTAGAGGTCTCTTAGCGTGGTTGACGGTGTTATAAAGCCATGGGGCAATGGAAAGCCACTTCGGACGTCGTAGTCCATTAAGAGTGGAAGGATTAGAGCAATGGTAATCTCCGCAGGCACGTGGAACCACTTGATCTACGTGAAAGGACTTAATTAGGCGTCAAATGGCCATATTACGGCCTTTAGAGGTCTCTTAGCGTGGTTGAGGGTGTTATAAAGCCATGGGGCAATGGAAAGACACTTCGGACGTCGTAGTCCATTAAGAGTGGAAGGATTAGAGCAATGGTAACCTGCGCAGGCACGTGGAGCAACGTGATTTACGCGTAAGGCCTTTGTTAGAAGTCAAAAGGCCATATTACGGTCGTTCGAGGCTTGTTAGCGTTGTTGACGGTGTTATTACGCCATGGCGCAATGGAAGACGACTTGGAGCGTCTTAGGCCATTGACAACAGAAGGATTAGACCAATGGTAACCTGCGCAGTCACGTGGAACCACGTGATTTACGTGTAAGGCCTTAATAATGCGTCGAAATGCCACATTACCGTCTTTAGAGGCCGGTTTAGAGGACCGTGCGCGTAGTTAACGGTGTTTTAAAGCTGTGACGCAACGGAAAACCACTTGGGACGTCGTAGTCCATAGAGACTGGAATGATTACACCAATGGTAACCTGCGCAGGCACGTGGAACCACTTGACTTACGTGAAAGGATTTTATTAGGCGTCAAAAGGCCATATTACGGTCGTTCGAGGCTTGTTAGCGTAGTTGACGGTGTTATTACGCCATGGCGCAATGGAAAACGACTTAGAACGTCTTAGGCCATTGACAACAGAAGGATTAGACCAATGGTAACCTGCGCAGTCACGTGAAACCACGTGATTTACGTGTAAGGCCTTAATTAGGCGTCAAAATGCCACATTACCGTCTTTAGAGGCCCGTGCGCGTAGCTGACGGTGTTTTAAAGCCATGGCGCAACAAAAAATCACTTGGGACGTCGAAGTCCATTGAGAGAGGAAGGATTAGACCAACATTAACCTGCGCAAGCACGTGGAACTACGTGATTTACGTGTAAGGCTTTTATTAGGCATCAGAAGGCCATATTACACCGTTTAGAGGACCGTGCGCGTACTTAACGGTGTTTTAAAGCTGTGACGCAACGGAAAACAACTTGGGACGTCGTAGTCCATTGAGAGTGGAAGGATTAGACCAATAATAACCTGCGCAAGCACGTGGAACCATTGATTTACGTGTAAGGCCTTTATTATGCACCAAAATGCCATATTACAGCGTTTGGAGGCCCGTGTGCGTATTTGACGGTGTCTTCAAGCTGTGACGCAACGAAAAACCACTTGGGACGTCTTAGTCCATTGAGAGTGGAGGGATTAGACAAATGGTAACCTGCGCAGGCACGTGGAACCACTTGATTTACGTGAAAGGCCTTTATTAGGCGTCAAAAGGCCATATTACGGCCTTTAAAAGACTCTTTGCGTGGTTGACGGTGTTATAAAGCCATGGGGCAATGGAAAGACACTTCGGACGTCGTAGTCCATTAAGAGTGGAAGGATTAGAGCAATGGTAACCTGCGCAGGCACGTGGAGCAACGTGATTTACGTGTAAGGCCTTTGTTAGAAGTCAAAAGGCCATATTACGGTCGTTCGAGGCTTGTTAGCGTAGTTGACGGTGTTATTACGCCATGGCGCAATGGAAAACGACTTGGAACGTCTTAGGCCATTGACAACAGAAGGATTAGACCAATGGTAACCTGTGCAGTCACGTGAAACCACGTGATTTACGTGTAAGGCCTTAATTAGGCGTCAAAATGCCACATTACCGTCTTTAGAGGCCTGTGCGCGTAGCTGACGGTGTTTTAAAGCCATGGCGCAACAAAAAATCACTTGGGACGTCGAAGTCCATTGAGAGAGGAAGGATTAGACCAATATTAACCTGCACAAGCACGTAGAACTACGTGATTTACGTGTAAGGCTTTTATTAGGCATCAGAAGGCCATATTACACCGTTTAGAGGACCGTGCGCGTACTTAACGGTGTTTTAAAGCTGTGACGCAACGGAAAACAACTTGGGACGTCGTAGTCCATTGAGAGTGGAAGGATTAGACCAATAATAACCTGCGCAAGCACGTGGAACCATTGATTTACGTGTAAGGCCTTTATTATGCACCAAAATGCCATATTACAGCGTTTGGAGGCCCGTGTGCGTATTTGACGGTGTCTTCAAGCTGTGACGCAACGAAAAACCACTTGGGACGTCTTAGTCCATTGAGAGTGGAGGGATTAGACCAATGGTAACCTGCGCAGGCACGTGGAACCACTTGATTTACGTGAAAGGCCTTTATTAGGCGTCAAAAGGCCATATTACGGCCTTTAGAAGACTCTTTGCGTGGTTGACGGTGTTATAAAGCCATGGGGCAATGGAAAGACACTTCGGACGTCGTAGTCCATTAAGAGTGGAAGGATTAGAGCAATGGTAACCTGCGCAGGCACGTGGAGCAACGTGATTTACGTGTAAGGCCTTTGTTAGAAGTCAAAAGGCCATATTACGGTCGTTTGAGGCTTGTTAGCGTAGTTGACGGTGTTATTACGCCATGGCGCAATGGAAAACGACTTGGAACGTCTTAGGCCATTGACAACAGCAGGATTAGAGCAATGGTAACCTGCGCAGGCACGTGGAGCAACGTGATTTACGTGTAAGGCCTTTGTTAGAAGTCAAAAGGCCATATTACGGTCGTTCGAGGCTTGTTAGCGTAGTTGACGGTGTTATTACGCCATGGCGCAATGGAAAACGACTTGGAACGTCTTAGGCCATTGACAACAGCAGGATTAGACCAATGGTAACCTGCGCAGTCACGTGAAACCACGTGATTTACGTGTAAGGCCTTAATTAGGCGTCAAAATGCCACATTACCGTCTTTAGAGGCCCGTGCGCGTAGCTGACGGTGTTTTAAAGCTGTGACGCAACGGAAAACAACTTGGGACGTCGTAGTCCATTGAGAGTGGAAGGATTAGACCAATAATAACCTGCACAAGCACGTGGAACCATTGATTTACGTGTAAGGCCTTTATTATGCACCAAAATGCCATATTACAGCGTTTGGAGGCCCGTGTGCGTATTTGACGGTGTCTTTAAGCTGTGACGCAACGAAAAACCACTTGGGACGTCTTAGTCCATTGAGAGTGGAGGGATTAGACCAATGGTAACCTGCGCAGGCACGTGGAACCACTTGATTTACGTGAAAGGCCTTTATTAGGCGTCAAAAGGCCATATTACGGCCTTTAGAAGACTCTTTGCGTGGTTGACGGTGTTATAAAGCCATGGGGCAATGGAAAGACACTTCGGACGTCGTAGTCCATTAAGAGTGGAAGGATTAGAGCAATGGTAACCTGCGCAGGCACGTGGAGCAACGTGATTTACGTGTAAGGCCTTTGTTAGAAGTCAAAAGGCCATATTACGGTCGTTCGAGGCTTGTTAGCGTAGTTGACGGTGTTATTACGCCATGGCGCAATGGAAAACGACTTGGAACGTCTTAGGCCATTGACAACAGAAGGATTAGACCAATGGTAACCTGCGCAGTCACGTGAAACCACGTGATTTACGTGTAAAGCCTTAATTAGGCGTCAAAATGCCACATTACCGTCTTTAGAGGCCCGTGCGCGTAGCTGACGGTGTTTTAAAGCCATGGCGCAACAAAAAATCACTTGGGACGTCGAAGTCCATTGAGAGAGGAAGGATTAGACCAATATTAACCTGCACAAGCACGTAGAACTACGTGATTTACGTGTAAGGCTTTTATTAGGCATCAGGAGGCCATATTACACCGTTTAGAGGACCGTGCGCGTACTTAACGGTGTTTTAAAGCCGTGACGCAATGGAAAACCACTTGGGACGTCGTAGTCCATTGAGAGTAGAAGCATTAGACCAATGGTAACCTGCACAGGCACGTGGAATCAGGTCATTTACGTGCAAGGCTTTTATTAAGCATAAAAAGGCCATATTACAGTAGTTAGAGGCCTGTAAACGTAGTTGACGGTGTTAAAGGGGTATGCCGCATTGGAAAGCCACTTCGGACGTCGTAGTCGATTGAGAGTGGAAGGATTAGACCAATGGTAACCTACGCAGGCGCGTGGAGCCACTTGATTTACGTGTAAGGCCTTTATTAGGCATCCAGATGCCATATTACACCGTTTAGAGGACCGTGCGCGTAGTTAACGGTGTTATAAAGCCGTGACGCAACGGAAAACCACTTGGGACGTCGTAGTCCATTGAGAGTGGAAGGATTAGACCAATGGTAACATACGCAGGCGCGTGGAGCCACTTGATTTACGTGTAAGGCCTTTATTAGACATCAAAATGCCATATTACACCGTTTACAGGACCGTGCGCGTAGTTAACGGTGTTATAAAGCCGTGACGCAACGGAAAACCACTTGGAACGTCGTAGTCCATTGAGAGTGGAAGGATTAGACCAATGGTAACCTGCGCAGGCACGTGGAACCTCTTGATTTACGTGTAAGGCCTTTATTAGGCGTCAAAAGGCCGTACTACGGCCTTTAGAGGGTTCTTGGCGTAGTTGACGGTGTTATAAAGCCACGGCGCAATGGAAAACGGCTTCGGACGTCGTAGGCCATTGAGAGTGGAAGGATTAGACCAATAATAACCTACGCAAGCACGTGGAACCACTTGATTTACGTGTAAGGCCTTTATTAGGCACCAAAATGCCATATTACCGTCTTTAGAGGCCGGTGCGCGTAGGTAACGGTGTTTTAAAGCCATGGCGCAACAGAAAATCACTTGGGACATCGAAGTCCATTTAGAGTGGAAAGATTAGACCAATATTAACCTGCGCAAGCACGTGGAACTACGTGATTTACGTGTAAGGCTTTTATTAGGCATCAGAAGGCCATATTACAGCGTTTAGAGGACCGTGCGCGTAGTTAACGGTGTTTTATAGCTGTGACGCAACGGAAAACCACTTGGGACGTCGAAGTCCATTGAGAGAGGAAGGATTAGACCAATATTAACCTGCGCAAGCACGTGGAACTACGTGATTTACGTGTAAGGCTTTTATTAGGCATCAGAAGGCCATATTACACCGTTCAGAGGACCGTGCGCGTACTTAACGGTGTTTTAAAGCTGTGACGCAACGGAAAACAACTTGGGACGTCGTAGTCCATTGAGAGTGGAAGGATTAGACCAATAATAACCTGCGCAAGCACGTGGAACCATTGATTTACGTGTAAGGCCTTTATTATGCACCAAAATGCCATATTACAGCGTTTGGAGGCCCGTGCGCGTATTTGACGGTGTCTTCAAGCTGTGACTCAACGAAAAACCACTTGGGACGTCGTAGTCCATTGAGAGAGGAAGGATTAGACCAATGGTAAACTGCGCAGGCACGTGGAACCACTTGATTTACGTGAAAGGACTTTTTTCGGCATCAAAAGGCCATATTGCGGCCTTTAAAGGTCTCTTAGCGTGGTTGACGGTGTTATAAAGCCATGGGGCAATGGAAAGCCACTTCGGACGTCGTAGTCCATTAAGAGTGGAAGGATTAGAGCAATGGTAACCTGCGCAGGCACGTGGAGCAACGTGATTTACGTGTAAGGCCTTTGTTAGAAGTCAAAAGGCCATATTACGGTTGTTCGAGGCTTGTTAGCGTAGTTGACGGTGTTATTACGCCATGGCGCAATGGAAAACGACTTGGAACGTCTTAGGCCATTGACAACAGAAGGATTAGACCAATGGTAATCTGCGCAGTCACGTGAAACCACGTGATTTACGTGTAAGGCCTTAATTAGGCGTCAAAATGCCACATTACCCTCTTTAGAGGCCCGTGCGCGTAGCTGACGGTGTTTTAAAGCCATGGCGCAACAAAAAATCACTTGGGACGTCGAAGTCCATTGAGAGAGGAAGGATTAGACCAATATTAACCTGCGCAAGCTCGTGGAACTACGTGATTTAAGTGTAAGGCTTTTATTAGGCATCAGAAGGCCATATTACACCGTTTAGAGAACCGTGCGCGTACTTAACGGTGTTTTAAAGCTGTGACGCAACGGAAAACCACTTGGGACGTCGTAGTCCATTGAGAGTAGAAGCATTAGACCAATGGTAACCTGCGCAGGCACGTGGAATCACGTCATTTACGTGCAAGGCTTTTATTAAGCATAAAAAGGCCATATTACAGTAGTTAGAGGCCTGTAAACGTAGTTGACGGTGTTATAAAGCCGTGACGCAACGGAAAACCACTTGGGACGTCGTAGTCCATTGAGACTGGAAGGATTAGACCAATGGTAACCTGCGCAGGCACGTGGAACCTCTTGATTTACGTGTAAGGCCTTTATTAGGCGTCAAAAGGCCGTACTACGGCCTTTAGAGGGTTCTTAGCGTAGTTGACGGTGTTATAAAGCCATGGCGCAATGGAAAACGGCTTCGGACGTCGTAGTCCATTGAGAGTGGAAGGATTAGACCAATAATAACCTGTGCAAGCACGTGGAACCACTTGATTTACGTGTAAGGCCTTTATTAGGCACCAAAATGCCATATTACAGCGTTTGGAGGCCCGTGCGCGTGTTTGACGGTGTCTTCAAGCTGTGACGCAACGAAAAACCACTTGGGAAGTCGTAGTCCATTGAGAGTGGAAGGATTAGACCAATGGTAAACTGCGCAGGCACGTGGAACCACTTGATTTACGTGAAAGGACTTTTTTAGGCATCAAAAGGCCATATTGCGGCCTTTAGAGGTCTCTTAGGGTGGTTGACGGTGTTATAAAGCCATGGGGCAATGGAAAGCCACTTCGGACGTCGTAGTCCATTAAGAGTGAAAGGAATAGAGCAATGGTAACCTGCGCAGGCACGTGGAGCAACGTGATTTACGTGTAAGGCCTTTGTTAGAAGTCAAAAGGCCATATTACGGTCGTTCGAGGCTTGTTAGCGTAGTTGACGGTGTTATTAAGCTATGGCGCAATGGAGGACGAATTGGAACGTCTTAGGCCATTGACAACAGAAGGATTAGACCAATGGTAACCTGCGCAGGCACGTGGAACTACTTGATTTACGTGAAAGGCCTTTATTAGGCGTCAAAAGGCCATATTACGGCCTTTAGAGGCCCGTGCGCGTAGCTGACGGAGTTTTAAAGCCATGGGGCAACAGAAAATCACTTGGGACGTCGAAGTCCATTGAGAGTGGAAAGATTAAACCAATATTAAACTGCGCAACCACGTGGAACTACGTGATTCACGTGTAAGGCTTTTATTAGGCATCAAAATGCCATATCACAGCGTTTGGAGTCCCGTGCGCGTATTTGACGGTGTCTTAAAGCTGTGACGCAACGGAAAACAACTTGGGACGTCGTATTTCATTGAGAGTAGAAGCATTAGACCAATGGTAACCTGCGCAGGCACGTGGAATCACGTCATTTACGTGCAAGGCTTTTATTAAGCATAAAAAGGCCGTACTACGGCCTTTAGAGGGTTCTCAGCGTAGTTGACGGTGTTATAAAGCCATGGCGCAATGGAAAACGGCTTCGGACGTCGTAGTCCATTGAGAGTGGAAGGATTAGACCAATAATAACCTGCGCAAGCACGTGGAACCACTTGATTTACGTGTAAGGCCTTTATTAGGCACAAAATGCCATATTACAGCATTTGGAGGCCCGTGCGCGTATTTGACGGTGTCTTCAAGCTGTGACGCAACGAAAAACCGCTTGGGAAGTCGTAGTCCATTGAGAGTGGAAGGATTAGACCAATGGTAAACTGCGCAGGCACGTGGAACCACTTGATTTACGTGAAAGGACTTTTTTAGGCATCAAAAGGCCATATTGCGGCCTTTAGAGGTCTCTTAGCGTGGTTGACGGTGTTATAAAGCCATGGGGCAATGGAAAGCCACTTCGGACGTCGTAGTCCATTAAGAGTGGAAGGATTAGAGCAATGGTAACCTGCGCAGGCACGTGGAACCACTTGATCTACGTGAAAGGACTTAATTAGGCGTCAAATGGCCATATTACGGCCTTTAGAGGTCTCTTAGCGTGGTTGAGGGTGTTATAAAGCCATGGGGCAATGGAAAGACACTTCGGACGTCGTAGTCCATTAAGAGTGGAAGGATTAGAGCAATGGTAACCTGCGCAGGCACGTGGAGCAACGTGATTTACGCGTAAGGCCTTTGTTAGAAGTCAAAAGGCCATATTACGGTCGTTCGAGGCTTGTTAGCGTTGTTGACGGTGTTATTACGCCATGGCGCAATGGAAGACGACTTGGAGCGTCTTAGGCCATTGACAACAGAAGGATTAGACCAATGGTAACCTGCGCAGTCACGTGGAACCACGTGATTTATGTGTAAGGCCTTAATAATGCGTCGAAATGCCACATTACCGTCTTTAGAGGCCGGTTTAGAGGACCGTGCGCGTAGTTAACGGTGTTTTAAAGCTGTGACGCAACGGAAAACCACTTGGGACGTCGTAGTCCATAGAGACTGGAATGATTACACCAATGGTAACCTGCGCAGGCACGTGGAACCACTTGACTTACGTGAAAGGATTTTATTAGGCGTCAAAAGGCCATATTACGGCCTTTAGAAGTCTCTTAGCGTGGTTGACGGTGTTATAAAGCCATGGGGCAATGGAAAGCCACTTCGGACGTAGTAGTCCATTAAGAGTGGAAGGATTAGAGCAATGGTAACCTGCGCAGGCACGTGGAGCAACGTGATTTACGTGTAAGGCCTTTGTTAGAAGTCAAAAGGCCATATTACGGTCGTTCGAGGCTTGTTAGCGTAGTTGACGGTGTTATTACGCCATGGCGCAATGGAAAACGACTTAGAACGTCTTAGGCCATTGACAACAGAAGGATTAGACCAATGGTAACCTGCGCAGTCACGTGAAACCACGTGATTTACGTGTAAGGCCTTAATTAGGCGTCAAAATGCCACATTACCGTCTTTAGAGGCCCGTGCGCGTAGCTGACGGTGTTTTAAAGCCATGGCGCAACAAAAAATCACTTGGGACGTCGAAGTCCATTGAGAGAGGAAGGATTAGACCAACATTAACCTGCCCAAGCACGTGGAACTACGTGATTTACGTGTAAGGCTTTTATTAGGCATCAGAAGGCCATATTACACCGTTTAGAGGACCGTGCGCGTACTTAACGGTGTTTTAAAGCTGTGACGCAACGGAAAACAACTTGGGACGTCGTAGTCCATTGAGAGTGGAAGGATTAGACCAATAATAACCTGCGCAAGCACGTGGAACCATTGATTTACGTGTAAGGCCTTTATTATGCACCAAAATGCCATATTACAGCGTTTGGAGGCCCGTGTGCGTATTTGACGGTGTCTTCAAGCTGTGACGCAACGAAAAACCACTTGGGACGTTTTAGTCCATTGAGAGTGGAGGGATTAGACCAATGGTAACCTGCGCAGGCACGTGGAACCACTTGATTTACGTGAAAGGCCTTTATTAGGCGTCAAAAGGCCATATTACGGCCTTTAAAAGACTCTTTGCGTGGTTGACGGTGTTATAAAGCCATGGGGCAATGGAAAGACACTTCGGACGTCGTAGTCCATTAAGAGTGGAAGGATTAGAGCAATGGTAACCTGCGCAGGCACGTGGAGCAACGTGATTTACGTGTAAGGCCTTTGTTAGAAGTCAAAAGGCCATATTACGGTCGTTCGAGGCTTGTTAGCGTAGTTGACGGTGTTATTACGCCATGGCGCAATGGAAAACGACTTGGAACGTCTTAGGCCATTGACAACAGAAGGATTAGACCAATGGTAACCTGCGCAGTCACGTGAAACCACGTGATTTACGTGTAAGGCCTTAATTAGGCGTCAAAATGCCACATTACCGTCTTTAGAGGCCTGTGCGCGTAGCTGACGGTGTTTTAAAGCCATGGCGCAACAAAAAATCACTTGGGACGTCGAAGTCCATTGAGAGAGGAAGGATTAGACCAATATTAACCTGCACAAGCACGTAGAACTACGTGATTTACGTGTAAGGCTTTTATTAGGAATCAGAAGGCCATATTACACCGTTTAGAGGACCGTGCGCGTACTTAACGGTGTTTTAAAGCTGTGACGCAACGGAAAACAACTTGGGACGTCGTAGTCCATTGAGAGTGGAAGGATTAGACCAATAATAACCTGCGCAAGCACGTGGAACCATTGATTTACGTGTAAGGCCTTTATTATGCACCAAAATGCCATATTACAGCGTTTGGAGGCCCGTGTGCGTATTTGACGGTGTCTTCAAGCTGTGACGCAACGAAAAACCACTTGGGACGTCTTAGTCCATTGAGAGTGGAGGGATTAGACCAATGGTAACCTGCGCAGGCACGTGGAACCACTTGATTTACGTGAAAGGCCTTTATTAGGCGTCAAAAGGCCATATTACGGCCTTTAGAAGACTCTTTGCGTGGTTGACGGTGTTATAAAGCCATGGGGCAATGGAAAGACACTTCGGACGTCGTAGTCCATTAAGAGTGGAAGGATTAGAGCAATGGTAACCTGCGCAGGCACGTGGAGCAACGTGATTTACGTGTAAGGCCTTTGTTAGAAGTCAAAAGGCCATATTACGGTCGTTCGAGGCTTGTTAGCGTAGTTGACGGTGTTATTACGCCATGGCGCAATGGAAAACGACTTGGAACGTCTTAGGCCATTGACAACAGCAGGATTAGAGCAATGGTAACCTGCGCAGGCACGTGGAGCAACGTGATTTACGTGTAAGGCCTTTGTTAGAAGTCAAAAGGCCATATTACGGTCGTTCGAGGCTTGTTAGCGTAGTTGACGGTGTTATTACGCCATGGCGCAATGGAAAACGACTTGGAACGTCTTAGGCCATTGACAACAGCAGGATTAGACCAATGGTAACCTGCGCAGTCACGTGAAACCACGTGATTTACGTGTAAGGCCTTAATTAGGCGTCAAAATGCCACATTACCGTCTTTAGAGGCCCGTGCGCGTAGCTGACGGTGTTTTAAAGCTGTGACGCAACGGAAAACAACTTGGGACGTCGTAGTCCATTGAGAGTGGAAGGATTAGACCAATGGTAACCTACGCAGGCGCGTGGAGCCACTTGATTTACGTGTAAGGCCTTTATTAGGCATCCAGATGCCATATTACACCGTTTAGAGGACCGTGCGCGTAGTTAACGGTGTTATAAAGCCGTGACGCAACGGAAAACCACTTGGGACGTCGTAGTCCATTGAGAGTGGAAGGATTAGACCAATGGTAACATACGCAGGCGCGTGGAGCCACTTGATTTACGTGTAAGGCCTTTATTAGACATCAAAATGCCATATTACACCGTTTACAGGACCGTGCGCGTAGTTAACGGTGTTATAAAGCCGTGACGCAACGGAAAACCACTTGGAACGTCGTAGTCCATTGAGAGTGGAAGGATTAGACCAATGGTAACCTGCGCAGGCACGTGGAACCTCTTGATTTACGTGTAAGGCCTTTATTAGGCGTCAAAAGGCCGTACTACGGCCTTTAGAGGGTTCTTGGCGTAGTTGACGGTGTTATAAAGCCACGGCGCAATGGAAAACGGCTTCGGACGTCGTAGGCCATTGAGAGTGGAAGGATTAGACCAATAATAACCTACGCAAGCACGTGGAACCACTTGATTTACGTGTAAGGCCTTTATTAGGCACCAAAATGCCATATTACCGTCTTTAGAGGCCGGTGCGCGTAGGTAACGGTGTTTTAAAGCCATGGCGCAACAGAAAATCACTTGGGACATCGAAGTCCATTTAGAGTGGAAAGATTAGACCAATATTAACCTGCGCAAGCACGTGGAACTACGTGATTTACGTGTAAGGCTTTTATTAGGCATCAGAAGGCCATATTACAGCGTTTAGAGGACCGTGCGCGTAGTTAACGGTGTTTTATAGCTGTGACGCAACGGAAAACCACTTGGGACGTCGAAGTCCATTGAGAGAGGAAGGATTAGACCAATATTAACCTGCGCAAGCACGTGGAACTACGTGATTTACGTGTAAGGCTTTTATTAGGCATCAGAAGGCCATATTACACCGTTCAGAGGACCGTGCGCGTACTTAACGGTGTTTTAAAGCTGTGACGCAACGGAAAACAACTTGGGACGTCGTAGTCCATTGAGAGTGGAAGGATTAGACCAATAATAACCTGCGCAAGCACGTGGAACCATTGATTTACGTGTAAGGCCTTTATTATGCACCAAAATGCCATATTACAGCGTTTGGAGGCCCGTGCGCGTATTTGACGGTGTCTTCAAGCTGTGACTCAACGAAAAACCACTTGGGACGTCTTAGTCCATTGAGAGTGGAGGGATTAGACCAATGGTAACCTGCGCAGGCACGTGGAACCACTTGATTTACGTGAAAGGCCTTTATTAGGCGTCAAAAGGCCATATTACGGCCTTTAGAAGACTCTTTGCGTGGTTGACGGTGTTATAAAGCCATGGGGCAATGGAAAGACACTTCGGACGTCGTAGTCCATTAAGAGTGGAAGGATTAGAGCAATGGTAACCTGCGCAGGCACGTGGAGCAACGTGATTTACGTGTAAGGCCTTTGTTAGAAGTCAAAAGGCCATATTACGGTCGTTCGAGGCTTGTTAGCGTAGTTGACGGTGTTATTACGCCATGGCGCAATGGAAAACGACTTGGAACGTCTTAGGCCATTGACAACAGCAGGATTAGAGCAATGGTAACCTGCGCAGGCACGTGGAGCAACGTGATTTACGTGTAAGGCCTTTGTTAGAAGTCAAAAGGCCACATTACCGTCTTTAGAGGCCCGTGCGCGTAGCTGACGGTGTTTTAAAGCCATGGCGCAACAAAAAAGCACTTGAGACGTCGAAGTCCATTGAGAGAGGAAGGATTAGACCAATATTAACCTGCACAAGCACGTAGAACTACGTGATTTACGTGTAAGGCTTTTATTAGGCATCAGAAGGCCATATTACACCGTTTAGAGGACCGTGCGCGTACTTAACGGTGTTTTAAAGCCGTGACGCAACGGAAAACCACTTGGGACGTCGTAGTCCATTGAGAGTAGAAGCATTAGACCAATGGTAACCTGCGCAGGCACGTGGAATCACGTCATTTACGTGCAAGGCTTTTATTAAGCATAAAAAGGCCATATTACAGTAGTTAGAGGCCTGTAAACGTAGTTAACGGTGTTATAAAGCCGTGACGCAACGGAAAACCACTTGGGACGTCGTAGTCTATTGAGAGTGGAAGGATTAGACCAATGGTAACCTACGCAGGCCCGTGGAGCCACTTGATTTACGTGTAAGGCCTTTATTAGGCGTCAAAATGCCATATTACAGCGTTTGGAGGCCCGTGCGCGTATTTGACGGTGTCTTCAAGCTGTGACGCAACAAAAAACCACTTGGGACGTCGTAGTCCATTGAAAGTGGAAGGATTAGACCAATGGTAACCTACGCAGGCTCGTGGAGCCACTTGATTTACGTGTAAGGCCTTTATTAGGCATCATAATGCCATATTACGGTCGTTCGAGGTTTGTTAGCGTAGTTGACGGAGTTATTACGCCATGGCGCAATGGAAAACGACTTGCAACGTCTTAGGCCATTGACAACAGAAGGATTAGACCAATGGTAACCTGCGTAGGCACGTGGAACCACTTGATTTACGTGTAAGGCCTTTATTACGCACCAAAATGCCATATTACAGCATTTGGAGGCCCGTGCGCGTATTTGACGGTGTCTTCAAGCTGTGACGCAACGAAAAACCACTTGGGACGTCGTAGTCCATTGAGAGTGGAGGGATTAGACCAATGGTAACCTGCGCAGGCACGTGGAACCACTTGATTTACGTGAAAGGCCTTTATTAGGCGTCAAAAGGCCATATTACGGCCTTTAGAAGTCTCTTTGCGTGGTTGACGGTGTTATAAAGCCATGGGGCAATGGAAAGACACTTCGGACGACGTAGTCCATTAAGAGTGGAAGGATTAGAGCAATGGTAACCTGCGCAGGCACGTGGAGCAACGTGATTTACGCGTAAGGCCTTTGTTAGAAGTCAAAAGGCCATATTACGGTCGTTCGAGGCTTGTTAGCGTTGTTGACGGTGTTATTACGCCATGGCGCAATGGAAAACGACTTGGAGCGTCTTAGGCCATTGACAACAGAAGGATTAGACCAATGGTAACCTGCGCAGTCACGTGGAACCACGTGATTTACGTGTAAGGCCTTAATAATGCGTCGAAATGCCACATTACCGTCTTTAGAGGCCGGTGCGCGTAGGTGACGGTGTTTTAAAGCCATGGCGCAACAGAAAATCACTTGGGACGTCGAAGTCCATTTAGAGTGGAAAGATTAGACCAATATTAACCTGCGCAAGCACGTGGAACTACGTGATTTACGTGTAAGGCTTTTATTAGGCATCAGAAGGTCATATTACAGCGTTTAGAGGACCGTACGCGTAGTTAACGGTGTTTTAAAGCTGTGACGCAACGGAAAACCACTTGGGACGTCGTAGTCCATAGAGACTGGAATGATTAGACCAATGGTAACCTGCGCAGGCACGTGGAACCACTTGACTTACGTGAAAGGATTTTATTAGGCGTCAAAAGGCCATATTACAGTAGTTAGAGGCCTGTACACGTGGTTGACGGTGTTAAAAGGGTATACCACAATGGAAAGCCACTTCGGACGTCGTAGTCCATTGAGAGTGGAAGGATTAGACCAATGGTAACCTATGCAGGCGCGTGGAGCCACTTGATTTACGTGTAAAGCCTTTATTAGGCATCAAAATGCCATATTACAGCGTTTAGAGGACCGTGCGCGTAGTTAACGGTGTTTTAAAGCCGTGACGCAACGGAAAACCACTTGGGACGTCGTAGTCCATTGAGACTGGAAAGATTAGACCAATGGTAACCTGCGCAGGCACGTGGAACCACTTGATTTACGTGTAAGGCCTTTCATTAAGCGTCAAAAGGCCGTATTACGGCCTTTAGAGGGTTCTTAGCGTAGTTGACGGTGTTATAAACCATGGCGCAATGGAAAACGGCTTCGGACGTGGTAGTCCATTGAAAGTGGAAGGATTAGACCAATGGTAACCTACGCAGGCACGTGGAACCACGTGATTTACGTGTAAGGCCTTAATTATGCGTCAAAATGCCACATTACCGTCTTTAGAGGCCGGTGCGCGTAGGTAACGGTGTTTTAAAGCCATGGCGCAACAGAAAATCACTTGGGACATCGAAGTCCATTTAGAGTGGAAAGATTAGACCAATATTAACCTGCGCAAGCACGTGGAACTACGTGATTTACGTGTAAGGCTTTTATTAGGCATCAGAAGGCCATATTACAGCGTTTAGAGGACCGTGCGCGTAGTTAACGGTGTTTTAAAGCCGTGACGCAACGGAAAACCACTTGGGACGTCGTAGTCCATTGAGAGTGGAAGGATTAGACCAATGGTAACCTGCGCAAGCACGTGGAACCACTTTATTTACGTGTAAGGCCTTTAATAGGCATCAAAATGCCGTATTAAAGCGTTTGCAGGCCCGTGCGCGTAGTTAACGGTGTTTTAAAGCTGTGACGCAACGGAAAACCACTTGGGACGTCGTAGTCCATAGAGACTGGAATGATTACACCAATGGTAACCTGCGCAGGCACGTGGAACCACTTGACTTACGTGAAAGGATTTTATTAGGCGTCAAAAGGCCATATTACGGCCTTTAGAAGTCTCTTAGCGTGGTTGACGGTGTTATAAAGCCATGGGGCAATGGAAAGCCACTTCGGACGTAGTAGTCCATTAAGAGTGGAAGGATTAGAGCAATGGTAACCTGCGCAGGCACGTGGAGCAACGTGATTTACGTGTAAGGCCTTTGTTAGAAGTCAAAAGGCCATATTACGGTCGTTCGAGGCTTGTTAGCGTAGTTGACGGTGTTATTACGCCATGGCGCAATGGAAAACGACTTAGAACGTCTTAGGCCATTGACAACAGAAGGATTAGACCAATGGTAACCTGCGCAGTCACGTGAAACCACGTGATTTACGTGTAAGGCCTTAATTAGGCGTCAAAATGCCACATTACCGTCTTTAGAGGCCCGTGCGCGTAGCTGACGGTGTTTTAAAGCCATGGCGCAACAAAAAATCACTTGGGACGTCGAAGTCCATTGAGAGAGGAAGGATTAGACCAACATTAACCTGCGCAAGCACGTGGAACTACGTGATTTACGTGTAAGGCTTTTATTAGGCATCAGAAGGCCATATTACACCGTTTAGAGGACCGTGCGCGTACTTAACGGTGTTTTAAAGCTGTGACGCAACGGAAAACAACTTGGGACGTCGTAGTCCATTGAGAGTGGAAGGATTAGACCAATAATAACCTGCGCAAGCACGTGGAACCATTGATTTACGTGTAAGGCCTTTATTATGCACCAAAATGCCATATTACAGCGTTTGGAGGCCCGTGTGCGTATTTGACGGTGTCTTCAAGCTGTGACGCAACGAAAAACCACTTGGGACGTCTTAGTCCATTGAGAGTGGAGGGATTAGACCAATGGTAACCTGCGCAGGCACGTGGAACCACTTGATTTACGTGAAAGGCCTTTATTAGGCGTCAAAAGGCCATATTACGGCCTTTAAAAGACTCTTTGCGTGGTTGACGGTGTTATAAAGCCATGGGGCAATGGAAAGACACTTCGGACGTCGTAGTCCATTAAGAGTGGAAGGATTAGAGCAATGGTAACCTGCGCAGGCACGTGGAGCAACGTGATTTACGTGTAAGGCCTTTGTTAGAAGTCAAAAGGCCATATTACGGTCGTTCGAGGCTTGTTAGCGTAGTTGACGGTGTTATTACGCCATGGCGCAATGGAAAACGACTTGGAACGTCTTAGGCCATAGACAACAGAAGGATTAGACCAATGGTAACCTGCGCAGTCACGTGAAACCACGTGATTTACGTGTAAGGCCTTAATTAGGCGTCAAAATGCCACATTACCGTCTTTAGAGGCCTGTGCGCGTAGCTGACGGTGTTTTAAAGCCATGGCGCAACAAAAAATCACTTGGGACGTCGAAGTCCATTGAGAGAGGAAGGATTAGACCAATATTAACCTGCACAAGCACGTAGAACTACGTGATTTACGTGTAAGGCTTTTATTAGGCATCAGAAGGCCATATTACACCGTTTAGAGGACCGTGCGCGTACTTAACGGTGTTTTAAAGCTGTGACGCAACGGAAAACAACTTGGGCCGTCGTAGTCCATTGAGAGTGGAAGGATTAGACCAATAATAACCTGCGCAAGCACGTGGAACCATTGATTTACGTGTAAGGCCTTTATTATGCACCAAAATGCCATATTACAGCGTTTGGAGGCCCGTGTGCGTATTTGACGGTGTCTTCAAGCTGTGACGCAACGAAAAACCACTTGGGACGTCTTAGTCCATTGAGAGTGGAGGGATTAGACCAATGGTAACCTGCGCAGGCACGTGGAACCACTTGATTTACGTGAAAGGACTTTTTTAGGCATCAAAAGGCCATATTGCGGCCTTTAGAGGTCTCTTAGCGTGGTTGACGGTGTTATAAAGCCATGGGGCAATGGAAAGCCACTTCGGACGTCGTAGTCCATTAAGAGTGGAAGGATTAGAGCAATGGTAACCTGCGCAGGCACGTGGAACCACTTGATCTACGTGAAAGGACTTAATTAGGCGTCAAATGGCCATATTACGGCCTTTAGAGGTCTCTTAGCGTGGTTGAGGGTGTTATAAAGCCATGGGGCAATGGAAAGACACTTCGGACGTCGTAGTCCATTAAGAGTGGAAGGATTAGAGCAATGGTAACCTGCGCAGGCACGTGGAGCAACGTGATTTACGCGTAAGGCCTTTGTTAGAAGTCAAAAGGCCATATTACGGTCGTTCGAGGCTTGTTAGCGTTGTTGACGGTGTTATTACGCCATGGCGCAATGGAAGACGACTTGGAGCGTCTTAGGCCATTGACAACAGCAGGATTAGACCAATGGTAACCTGCGCAGTCACGTGGAACCACGTGATTTACGTGTAAGGCCTTAATAATGCGTCGAAATGCCACATTACCGTCTTTAGAGGCCGGTTTAGAGGACCGTGCGCGTAGTTAACGGTGTTTTAAAGCTGTGACGCAACGGAAAACCACTTGGGACGTCGTAGTCCATAGAGACTGGAATGATTACACCAATGGTAACCTGCGCAGGCACGTGGAACCACTTGACTTACGTGAAAGGATTTTATTAGGCGTCAAAAGGCCATATTACGGCCTTTAGAAGTCTCTTAGCGTGGTTGACGGTGTTATAAAGCCATGGGGCAATGGAAAGCCACTTCGGACGTAGTAGTCCATTAAGAGTGGAAGGATTAGAGCAATGGTAACCTGCGCAGGCACGTGGAGCAACGTGATTTACGTGTAAGGCCTTTGTTAGAAGTCAAAAGGCCATATTACGGTCGTTCGAGGCTTGTTAGCGTAGTTGACGGTGTTATTACGCCATGGCGCAATGGAAAACGACTTAGAACGTCTTAGGCCATTGACAACAGAAGGATTAGACCAATGGTAACCTGCGCAGTCACGTGAAACCACGTGATTTACGTGTAAGGCCTTAATTAGGCGTCAAAATGCCACATTACCGTCTTTAGAGGCCCGTGCGCGTAGCTGACGGTGTTTTAAAGCCATGGCGCAACAAAAAATCACTTGGGACGTCGAAGTCCATTGAGAGAGGAAGGATTAGACCAACATTAACCTGCCCAAGCACGTGGAACTACGTGATTTACGTGTAAGGCTTTTATTAGGCATCAGAAGGCCATATTACACCGTTTAGAGGACCGTGCGCGTACTTAACGGTGTTTTAAAGCTGTGACGCAACGGAAAACAACTTGGGACGTCGTAGTCCATTGAGAGTGGAAGGATTAGACCAATAATAACCTGCGCAAGCACGTGGAACCATTGATTTACGTGTAAGGCCTTTATTATGCACCAAAATGCCATATTACAGCGTTTGGAGGCCCGTGTGCGTATTTGACGGTGTCTTCAAGCTGTGACGCAACGAAAAACCACTTGGGACGTTTTAGTCCATTGAGAGTGGAGGGATTAGACCAATGGTAACCTGCGCAGGCACGTGGAACCACTTGATTTACGTGAAAGGCCTTTATTAGGCGTCAAAAGGCCATATTACGGCCTTTAAAAGACTCTTTGCGTGGTTGACGGTGTTATAAAGCCATGGGGCAATGGAAAGACACTTCGGACGTCGTAGTCCATTAAGAGTGGAAGGATTAGAGCAATGGTAACCTGCGCAGGCACGTGGAGCAACGTGATTTACGTGTAAGGCCTTTGTTAGAAGTCAAAAGGCCATATTACGGTCGTTCGAGGCTTGTTAGCGTAGTTGACGGTGTTATTACGCCATGGCGCAATGGAAAACGACTTGGAACGTCTTAGGCCATTGACAACAGAAGGATTAGACCAATGGTAACCTGCGCAGTCACGTGAAACCACGTGATTTACGTGTAAGGCCTTAATTAGGCGTCAAAATGCCACATTACCGTCTTTAGAGGCCTGTGCGCGTAGCTGACGGTGTTTTAAAGCCATGGCGCAACAAAAAATCACTTGGGACGTCGAAGTCCATTGAGAGAGGAAGGATTAGACCAATATTAACCTGCACAAGCACGTAGAACTACGTGATTTACGTGTAAGGCTTTTATTAGGAATCAGAAGGCCATATTACACCGTTTAGAGGACCGTGCGCGTACTTAACGGTGTTTTAAAGCTGTGACGCAACGGAAAACAACTTGGGACGTCGTAGTCCATTGAGAGTGGAAGGATTAGACCAATAATAACCTGCGCAAGCACGTGGAACCATTGATTTACGTGTAAGGCCTTTATTATGCACCAAAATGCCATATTACAGCGTTTGGAGGCCCGTGTGCGTATTTGACGGTGTCTTCAAGCTGTGACGCAACGAAAAACCACTTGGGACGTCTTAGTCCATTGAGAGTGGAGGGATTAGACCAATGGTAACCTGCGCAGGCACGTGGAACCACTTGATTTACGTGAAAGGCCTTTATTAGGCGTCAAAAGGCCATATTACGGCCTTTAGAAGACTCTTTGCGTGGTTGACGGTGTTATAAAGCCATGGGGCAATGGAAAGACACTTCGGACGTCGTAGTCCATTAAGAGTGGAAGGATTAGAGCAATGGTAACCTGCGCAGGCACGTGGAGCAACGTGATTTACGTGTAAGGCCTTTGTTAGAAGTCAAAAGGCCATATTACGGTCGTTCGAGGCTTGTTAGCGTAGTTGACGGTGTTATTACGCCATGGCGCAATGGAAAACGACTTGGAACGTCTTAGGCCATTGACAACAGCAGGATTAGAGCAATGGTAACCTGCGCAGGCACGTGGAGCAACGTGATTTACGTGTAAGGCCTTTGTTAGAAGTCAAAAGGCCATATTACGGTCGTTCGAGGCTTGTTAGCGTAGTTGACGGTGTTATTACGCCATGGCGCAATGGAAAACGACTTGGAACGTCTTAGGCCATTGACAACAGCAGGATTAGACCAATGGTAACCTGCGCAGTCACGTGAAACCACGTGATTTACGTGTAAGGCCTTAATTAGGCGTCAAAATGCCACATTACCGTCTTTAGAGGCCCGTGCGCGTAGCTGACGGTGTTTTAAAGCTGTGACGCAACGGAAAACAACTTGGGACGTCGTAGTCCATTGAGAGTGGAAGGATTAGACCAATGGTAACCTACGCAGGCGCGTGGAGCCACTTGATTTACGTGTAAGGCCTTTATTAGGCATCCAGATGCCATATTACACCGTTTAGAGGACCGTGCGCGTAGTTAACGGTGTTATAAAGCCGTGACGCAACGGAAAACCACTTGGGACGTCGTAGTCCATTGAGAGTGGAAGGATTAGACCAATGGTAACATACGCAGGCGCGTGGAGCCACTTGATTTACGTGTAAGGCCTTTATTAGACATCAAAATGCCATATTACACCGTTTACAGGACCGTGCGCGTAGTTAACGGTGTTATAAAGCCGTGACGCAACGGAAAACCACTTGGAACGTCGTAGTCCATTGAGAGTGGAAGGATTAGACCAATGGTAACCTGCGCAGGCACGTGGAACCTCTTGATTTACGTGTAAGGCCTTTATTAGGCGTCAAAAGGCCGTACTACGGCCTTTAGAGGGTTCTTGGCGTAGTTGACGGTGTTATAAAGCCACGGCGCAATGGAAAACGGCTTCGGACGTCGTAGGCCATTGAGAGTGGAAGGATTAGACCAATAATAACCTACGCAAGCACGTGGAACCACTTGATTTACGTGTAAGGCCTTTATTAGGCACCAAAATGCCATATTACCGTCTTTAGAGGCCGGTGCGCGTAGGTAACGGTGTTTTAAAGCCATGGCGCAACAGAAAATCACTTGGGACATCGAAGTCCATTTAGAGTGGAAAGATTAGACCAATATTAACCTGCGCAAGCACGTGGAACTACGTGATTTACGCGTAAGGCCTTTGTTAGAAGTCAAAAGGCCATATTACGGTCGTTCGAGGCTTGTTAGCGTTGTTGACGGTGTTATTACGCCATGGCGCAATGGAAAACGACTTGGAGCGTCTTAGGCCATTGACAACAGAAGGATTAGACCAATGGTAACCTGCGCAGTCACGTGGAACCACGTGATTTACGTGTAAGGCCTTAATAATGCGTCGAAATGCCACATTACCGTCTTTAGAGGCCGGTGCGCGTAGGTGACGGTGTTTTAAAGCCATGGCGCAACAGAAAATCACTTGGGACGTCGAAGTCCATTTAGAGTGGAAAGATTAGACCAATATTAACCTGCGCAAGCACGTGGAACTACGTGATTTACGTGTAAGGCTTTTATTAGGCATCAAAAGGTCATATTACAGCGTTTAGAGGACCGTACGCGTAGTTAACGGTGTTTTAAAGCTGTGACGCAACGGAAAACCACTTGGGACGTCGTAGTCCATAGAGACTGGAATGATTAGACCAATGGTAACCTGCGCAGGCACGTGGAACCACTTGACTTACGTGAAAGGATTTTATTAGGCGTCAAAAGGCCATATTACAGTAGTTAGAGGCCTGTACACGTGGTTGACGGTGTTAAAAGGGTATACCACAATGGAAAGCCACTTCGGACGTCGTAGTCCATTGAGAGTGGAAGGATTAGACCAATGGTAACCTATGCAGGCGCGTGGAGCCACTTGATTTACGTGTAAAGCCTTTATTAGGCATCAAAATGCCATATTACAGCGTTTAGAGGACCGTGCGCGTAGTTAACGGTGTTTTAAAGCCGTGACGCAACGGAAAACCACTTGGGACGTCGTAGTCCATTGAGACTGGAAAGATTAGACCAATGGTAACCTGCGCAGGCACGTGGAACCACTTGATTTACGTGTAAGGCCTTTCATTAAGCGTCAAAAGGCCGTATTACGGCCTTTAGAGGGTTCTTAGCGTAGTTGACGGTGTTATAAAGCCATGGCGCAATGGAAAACGGCTTCGGACGTGGTAGTCCATTGAAAGTGGAAGGATTAGACCAATGGTAACCTACGCAGGCACGTGGAACCACGTGATTTACGTGTAAGGCCTTAATTATGCGTCAAAATGCCACATTACCGTCTTTAGAGGCCGGTGCGCGTAGGTAACGGTGTTTTAAAGCCATGGCGCAACAGAAAATCACTTGGGACATCGAAGTCCATTTAGAGTGGAAAGATTAGACCAATATTAACCTGCGCAAGCACGTGGAACTACGTGATTTACGTGTAAGGCTTTTATTAGGCATCAGAAGGCCATATTACAGCGTTTAGAGGACCGTGCGCGTAGTTAACGGTGTTTTAAAGCCGTGACGCAACGGAAAACCACTTGGGACGTCGTAGTCCATTGAGAGTGGAAGGATTAGACCAATGGTAACCTGCGCAAGCACGTGGAACCACTTTATTTACGTGTAAGGCCTTTAATAGGCATCAAAATGCCGTATTAAAGCGTTTGCAGGCCCGTGCGCGTAGTTAACGGTGTTTTAAAGCTGTGACGCAACGGAAAACCACTTGGGACGTCGTAGTCCATAGAGACTGGAATGATTACACCAATGGTAACCTGCGCAGGCACGTGGAACCACTTGACTTACGTGAAAGGATTTTATTAGGCGTCAAAAGGCCATATTACGGCCTTTAGAAGTCTCTTAGCGTGGTTGACGGTGTTATAAAGCCATGGGGCAATGGAAAGCCACTTCGGACGTAGTAGTCCATTAAGAGTGGAAGGATTAGAGCAATGGTAACCTGCGCAGGCACGTGGAGCAACGTGATTTACGTGTAAGGCCTTTGTTAGAAGTCAAAAGGCCATATTACGGTCGTTCGAGGCTTGTTAGCGTAGTTGACGGTGTTATTACGCCATGGCGCAATGGAAAACGACTTAGAACGTCTTAGGCCATTGACAACAGAAGGATTAGACCAATGGTAACCTGCGCAGTCACGTGAAACCACGTGATTTACGTGTAAGGCCTTAATTAGGCGTCAAAATGCCACATTACCGTCTTTAGAGGCCCGTGCGCGTAGCTGACGGTGTTTTAAAGCCATGGCGCAACAAAAAATCACTTGGGACGTCGAAGTCCATTGAGAGAGGAAGGATTAGACCAACATTAACCTGCGCAAGCACGTGGAACTACGTGATTTACGTGTAAGGCTTTTATTAGGCATCAGAAGGCCATATTACACCGTTTAGAGGACCGTGCGCGTACTTAACGGTGTTTTAAAGCTGTGACGCAACGGAAAACAACTTGGGACGTCGTAGTCCATTGAGAGTGGAAGGATTAGACCAATAATAACCTGCGCAAGCACGTGGAACCATTGATTTACGTGTAAGGCCTTTATTATGCACCAAAATGCCATATTACAGCGTTTGGAGGCCCGTGTGCGTATTTGACGGTGTCTTCAAGCTGTGACGCAACGAAAAACCACTTGGGACGTCTTAGTCCATTGAGAGTGGAGGGATTAGACCAATGGTAACCTGCGCAGGCACGTGGAACCACTTGATTTACGTGAAAGGCCTTTATTAGGCGTCAAAAGGCCATATTACGGCCTTTAAAAGACTCTTTGCGTGGTTGACGGTGTTATAAAGCCATGGGGCAATGGAAAGACACTTCGGACGTCGTAGTCCATTAAGAGTGGAAGGATTAGAGCAATGGTAACCTGCGCAGGCACGTGGAGCAACGTGATTTACGTGTAAGGCCTTTGTTAGAAGTCAAAAGGCCATATTACGGTCGTTCGAGGCTTGTTAGCGTAGTTGACGGTGTTATTACGCCATGGCGCAATGGAAAACGACTTGGAACGTCTTAGGCCATTGACAACAGAAGGATTAGACCAATGGTAACCTGCGCAGTCACGTGAAACCACGTGATTTACGTGTAAGGCCTTAATTAGGCGTCAAAATGCCACATTACCGTCTTTAGAGGCCTGTGCGCGTAGCTGACGGTGTTTTAAAGCCATGGCGCAACAAAAAATCACTTGGGACGTCGAAGTCCATTGAGAGAGGAAGGATTAGACCAATATTAACCTGCACAAGCACGTAGAACTACGTGATTTACGTGTAAGGCTTTTATTAGGCATCAGAAGGCCATATTACACCGTTTAGAGGACCGTGCGCGTACTTAACGGTGTTTTAAAGCTGTGACGCAACGGAAAACAACTTGGGACGTCGTAGTCCATTGAGAGTGGAAGGATTAGACCAATAATAACCTGCGCAAGCACGTGGAACCATTGATTTACGTGTAAGGCCTTTATTATGCACCAAAATGCCATATTACAGCGTTTGGAGGCCCGTGTGCGTATTTGACGGTGTCTTCAAGCTGTGACGCAACGAAAAACCACTTGGGACGTCTTAGTCCATTGAGAGTGGAGGGATTAGACCAATGGTAACCTGCGCAGGCACGTGGAACCACTTGATTTACGTGAAAGGCCTTTATTAGGCGTCAAAAGGCCATATTACGGCCTTTAGAAGACTCTTTGCGTGGTTGACGGTGTTATAAAGCCATGGGGCAATGGAAAGACACTTCGGACGTCGTAGTCCATTAAGAGTGGAAGGATTAGAGCAATGGTAACCTGCGCAGGCACGTGGAGCAACGTGATTTACGTGTAAGGCCTTTGTTAGAAGTCAAAAGGCCATATTACGGTCGTTCGAGGCTTGTTAGCGTAGTTGACGGTGTTATTACGCCATGGAGCAATGGAAAACGACTTGGAACGTCTTAGGCCATTGACAACAGCAGGATTAGAGCAATGGTAACCTGCGCAGGCACGTGGAGCAACGTGATTTACGTGTAAGGCCTTTGTTAGAAGTCAAAAGGCCATATTACGGTCGTTCGAGGCTTGTTAGCGTAGTTGACGGTGTTATTACGCCATGGCGCAATGGAAAACGACTTGGAACGTCTTAGGCCATTGACAACAGCAGGATTAGACCAATGGTAACCTGCGCAGTCACGTGAAACCACGTGATTTACGTGTAAGGCCTTAATTAGGCGTCAAAATGCCACATTACCGTCTTTAGAGGCCCGTGCGCGTAGCTGACGGTGTTTTAAAGCTGTGACGCAACGGAAAACAACTTGGGACGTCGTAGTCCATTGAGAGTGGAAGGATTAGACCAATAATAACCTGCGCAAGCACGTGGAACCATTGATTTACGTGTAAGGCCTTTATTATGCACCAAAATGCCATATTACAGCGTTTGGAGGCCCGTGTGCGTATTTGACGGTGTCTTTAAGCTGTGACGCAACGAAAAACCACTTGGGACGTCTTAGTCCATTGAGAGTGGAGGGATTAGACCAATGGTAACCTGCGCAGGCACGTGGAACCACTTGATTTACGTGAAAGGCCTTTATTAGGCGTCAAAAGGCCATATTACGGCCTTTAGAAGACTCTTTGCGTGGTTGACGGTGTTATTACGCCATGGCGCAATGGAAAACGACTTGGAACGTCTTAGGCCATTGACAACAGAAGGATTAGACCAATGGTAACCTGCGCAGTCACGTGAAACCACGTGATTTACGTGTAAAGCCTTAATTAGGCGTCAAAATGCCACATTACCGTCTTTAGAGGCCCGTGCGCGTAGCTGACGGTGTTTTAAAGCCATGGCGCAACAAAAAATCACTTGGGACGTCGAAGTCCATTGAGAGAGGAAGGATTAGACCAATATTAACCTGCACAAGCACGTAGAACTACGTGATTTACGTGTAAGGCTTTTATTAGGCATCAGAAGGCCATATTACACCGTTTAGAGGACCGTGCGCGTACTTAACGGTGTTTTAAAGCCGTGACGCAATGGAAAACCACTTGGGACGTCGTAGTCCATTGAGAGTAGAAGCATTAGACCAATGGTAACCTGCACAGGCACGTGGAATCAGGTCATTTACGTGCAAGGCTTTTATTAAGCATAAAAAGGCCATATTACAGTAGTTAGAGGCCTGTAAACGTAGTTGACGGTGTTAAAGGGGTATGCCGCATTGGAAAGCCACTTCGGACGTCGTAGTCGATTGAGAGTGGAAGGATTAGACCAATGGTAACCTACGCAGGCGCGTGGAGCCACTTGATTTACGTGTAAGGCCTTTATTAGGCATCCAGATGCCATATTACACCGTTTAGAGGACCGTGCGCGTAGTTAACGGTGTTATAAAGCCGTGACGCAACGGAAAACCACTTGGGACGTCGTAGTCCATTGAGAGTGGAAGGATTAGACCAATGGTAACATACGCAGGCGCGTGGAGCCACTTGATTTACGTGTAAGGCCTTTATTAGGCACCAAAATGCCATATTACCGTCTTTAGAGGCCGGTGCGCGTAGGTAACGGTGTTTTAAAGCCATGGCGCAACAGAAAATCACTTGGGACATCGAAGTCCATTTAGAGTGGAAAGATTAGACCAATATTAACCTGCGCAAGCACGTGGAACTACGTGATTTACGTGTAAGGCTTTTATTAGGCATCAGAAGGCCATATTACAGCGTTTAGAGGACCGTGCGCGTAGTTAACGGTGTTTTATAGCTGTGACGCAACGGAAAACCACTTGGGACGTCGAAGTCCATTGAGAGAGGAAGGATTAGACCAATATTAACCTGCGCAAGCACGTGGAACTACGTGATTTACGTGTAAGGCTTTTATTAGGCATCGGAAGGCCATATTACACCGTTCAGAGGACCGTGCGCGTACTTAACGGTGTTTTAAAGCTGTGACGCAACGGAAAACAACTTGGGACGTCGTAGTCTATTGAGAGTGGAAGGATTAGACCAATGGTAACCTACGCAGGCCCGTGGAGCCACTTGATTTACTGTGTAAGGCCTTTATTAGGCGTCAAAATGCCATATTACAGCGTTTGGAGGCCCGTGCGCGTATTTGACGGTGTCTTCAAGCTGTGACGCAACAAAAAACCACTTGGGACGTCGTAGTCCATTGAGAGTGGAAGGATTAGACCAATGGTAACCTACGCAGGCGCGTGGAGCCACTTGATTTACGTGTAAGGCCTTTATTAGGCATCATAATGCCATATTACGGTCGTTCGAGGTTTGTTAGCGTAGTTGACGGAGTTATTACGCCATGGCGCAATGGAAAACGACTTGCAACGTCTTAGGCCATTGACAACAGAAGGATTAGACCAATGGTAACCTGCGTAGGCACGTGGAACCACTTGATTTACGTGTAAGGCCTTTATTACGCACCAAAATGCCATATTACAGCATTTGGAGGCCCGTGCGCGTATTTGACGGTGTCTTCAAGCTGTGACGCAACGAAAAACCACTTGGGACGTCGTAGTCCAATAAAAGTAGAAGGATTAGACCAATGGTAACCTGCGCAGGCACGTGGAACCACTTGATTTACGTGTAAAGCCTTAATTAGGCGTCAAAATGCCACATTACCGTCTTTAGAGGCCCGTGCGCGTAGCTGACGGTGTTTTAAAGCTGTGACGCAACGGAAAACCACTTGGGACGTCGTAGTCCATAGAGACTGGAATGATTACACCAATGGTAACCTGCGCAGGCACGTGGAACCACTTGACTTACGTGAAAGGATTTTATTAGGCGTCAAAAGGCCATATTACGGCCTTTAGAAGTCTCTTAGCGTGGTTGACGGTGTTATAAAGCCATGGGGCAATGGAAAGCCACTTCGGACGTAGTAGTCCATTAAGAGTGGAAGGATTAGAGCAATGGTAACCTGCGCAGGCACGTGGAGCAACGTGATTTACGTGTAAGGCCTTTGTTAGAAGTCAAAAGGCCATATTACGGTCGTTCGAGGCTTGTTAGCGTAGTTGACGGTGTTATTACGCCATGGCGCAATGGAAAACGACTTAGAACGTCTTAGGCCATTGACAACAGAAGGATTAGACCAATGGTAACCTGCGCAGTCACGTGAAACCACGTGATTTACGTGTAAGGCCTTAATTAGGCGTCAAAATGCCACATTACCGTCTTTAGAGGCCCGTGCGCGTAGCTGACGGTGTTTTAAAGCCATGGCGCAACAAAAAATCACTTGGGACGTCGAAGTCCATTGAGAGAGGAAGGATTAGACCAACATTAACCTGCGCAAGCACGTGGAACTACGTGATTTACGTGTAAGGCTTTTATTAGGCATCAGAAGGCCATATTACACCGTTTAGAGGACCGTGCGCGTACTTAACGGTGTTTTAAAGCTGTGACGCAACGGAAAACAACTTGGGACGTCGTAGTCCATTGAGAGTGGAAGGATTAGACCAATAATAACCTGCGCAAGCACGTGGAACCATTGATTTACGTGTAAGGCCTTTATTATGCACCAAAATGCCATATTACAGCGTTTGGAGGCCCGTGTGCGTATTTGACGGTGTCTTCAAGCTGTGACGCAACGAAAAACCACTTGGGACGTCTTAGTCCATTGAGAGTGGAGGGATTAGACCAATGGTAACCTGCGCAGGCACGTGGAACCACTTGATTTACGTGAAAGGCCTTTATTAGGCGTCAAAAGGCCATATTACGGCCTTTAAAAGACTCTTTGCGTGGTTGACGGTGTTATAAAGCCATGGGGCAATGGAAAGACACTTCGGACGTCGTAGTCCATTAAGAGTGGAAGGATTAGAGCAATGGTAACCTGCGCAGGCACGTGGAGCAACGTGATTTACGTGTAAGGCCTTTGTTAGAAGTCAAAAGGCCATATTACGGTCGTTCGAGGCTTGTTAGCGTAGTTGACGGTGTTATTACGCCATGGCGCAATGGAAAATGACTTGGAACGTCTTAGGCCATTGACAACAGCAGGATTAGCCCAATGGTAACCTGCGCAGTCACGTGAAACCACGTGATTTACGTGTAAGGCCTTAATTAGGCGTCAAAATGCCACATAACCGTCTTTAGAGGCCCGTGCGCGTAGCTGACGGTGTTTTAAAGCTGTGACGCAACGGAAAACAACTTGGGACGTCGTAGTCCATTGAGAGTGGAAGGATTAGACCAATAATAACCTGCGCAAGCACGTGGAACCATTGATTTACGTGTAAGGCCTTTATTATGCACCAAAATGCCATATTACAGCGTTTGGAGGCCCGTGTGCGTATTTGACGGTGTCTTTAAGCTGTGACGCAACGAAAAACCACTTGGGACGTCTTAGTCCATTGAGAGTGGAGGGATTAGACCAATGGTAACCTGCGCAGGCACGTGGAACCACTTGATTTACGTGAAAGGCCTTTATTAGGCGTCAAAAGGCCATATTACGGCCTTTAGAAGACTCTTTGCGTGGTTGACGGTGTTATAAAGCCATGGGGCAATGGAAAGACACTTCGGACGTCGTAGTCCATTAAGAGTGGAAGGATTAGAGCAATGGTAACCTGCGCAGGCACGTGGAGCAACGTGATTTACGTGTAAGGCCTTTGTTAGAAGTCAAAAGGCCATATTACGGTCGTTCGAGGCTTGTTAGCGTAGTTGACGGTGTTATTACGCCATGGCGCAATGGAAAACGACTTGGAACGTCTTAGGCCATTGACAACAGAAGGATTAGACCAATGGTAACCTGCGCAGTCACGTGAAACCACGTGATTTACGTGTAAAGCCTTAATTAGGCGTCAAAATGCCACATTACCGTCTTTAGAGGCCCGTGCGCGTAGCTGACGGTGTTTTAAAGCCATGGCGCAACAAAAAATCACTTGGGACGTCGAAGTCCATTGAGAGAGGAAGGATTAGACCAATATTAACCTGCACAAGCACGTAGAACTACGTGATTTACGTGTAAGGCTTTTATTAGGCATCAGAAGGCCATATTACACCGTTTAGAGGACCGTGCGCGTACTTAACGGTGTTTTAAAGCCGTGACGCAATGGAAAACCACTTGGGACGTCGTAGTCCATTGAGAGTAGAAGCATTAGACCAATGGTAACCTGCACAGGCACGTGGAATCAGGTCATTTACGTGCAAGGCTTTTATTAAGCATAAAAAGGCCATATTACAGTAGTTAGAGGCCTGTAAACGTAGTTGACGGTGTTAAAGGGGTATGCCGCATTGGAAAGCCACTTCGGACGTCGTAGTCGATTGAGAGTGGAAGGATTAGACCAATGGTAACCTACGCAGGCGCGTGGAGCCACTTGATTTACGTGTAAGGCCTTTATTAGGCATCCAGATGCCATATTACACCGTTTAGAGGACCGTGCGCGTAGTTAACGGTGTTATAAAGCCGTGACGCAACGGAAAACCACTTGGGACGTCGTAGTCTATTGAGAGTAGAAGCATTAGACCAATGGTAACCTGCACAGGCACGTGGAATCAGGTCATTTACGTGCAAGGCTTTTATTAGGCATCAGAAGGCCATATTACAGCGTTTAGAGGACCGTGCGCGTAGTTAACGGTGTTTTATAGCTGTGACGCAACGGAAAACCACTTGGGACGTCGAAGTCCATTGAGAGAGGAAGGATTAGACCAATATTAACCTGCGCAAGCACGTGGAACTACGTGATTTACGTGTAAGGCTTTTATTAGGCATCAGAAGGCCATATTACACCGTTCAGAGGACCGTGCGCGTACTTAACGGTGTTTTAAAGCTGTGACGCAACGGAAAACAACTTGGGACGTCGTAGTCTATTGAGAGTGGAAGGATTAGACCAATGGTAACCTACGCAGGCCCGTGGAGCCACTTGATTTACTGTGTAAGGCCTTTATTAGGCGTCAAAATGCCATATTACAGCGTTTGGAGGCCCGTGCGCGTATTTGACGGTGTCTTCAAGCTGTGACGCAACAAAAAACCACTTGGGACGTCGTAGTCCATTGAGAGTGGAGGGATTAGACCAATGGTAACCTGCGCAGGCACGTGGAACCACTTGATTTACGTGAAAGGCCTTTATTAGGCGTCAAAAGGCCATATTACGGCCTTTAGAAGTCTCTTTGCGTGGTTGACGGTGTTATAAAGCCATGGGGCAATGGAAAGACACTTCGGACGACGTAGTCCATTAAGAGTGGAAGGATTAGAGCAATGGTAACCTGCGCAGGCACGTGGAGCAACGTGATTTACGCGTAAGGCCTTTGTTAGAAGTCAAAAGGCTACATTACACCCTTTAAAGGCCTGTTAGCGCAGTTGACGGTGTCATAAAGCCATGGCGCAATGGAAAACGACTTCGGACGTCGTAGTCCATTAAGAGCGGAAGGAGTAGAGCAATGGTAACCTGCGCAAGCACGTGGAACTACTTGATTTACGTGTAAGGCCTTTATTAGGCGTCAAAATGCCAAATTACCGTCTTTAGAGGCCCGTGCGCGTAGCTGACGGTGTTTTAAAGACGTGGCGCAACAGAAAATCACTTTGGACGCCGAAGTCCATTGAGACTGGAAAGATTAGACCAATATTAGCATGCGCAAGCACGTGGAACTACGTGATTTACGTGTAAGGCTGTTATTAGGCATCAAAAGGCCATATTGCAGCGTTTAGAGGCCCGTGCGCGTAGTTGACAGTGTTTTAAAGCCGTGACGCAACGGAAAATCACGTGGGACGTCGTAGTCCATTGAGAGTGGAAGGATTAGACCAATGGTAACCTGCGCAGGCACGTGGAACCACGTCATTTACGTGCAATGCTTTTATTAAGCATCAAAAGGCCATATTACAGTAGTTAGAGGCCTGTACACGTAGTTGACGGTGTTAAAAGGGTATGCCGCAATGGAAAGCCACTTCGGACGTCGCAGTCCATGAGAGTGGATGGATTAGACCAATGGTAACCTACGCAGGAGCGTGGAGCCACTTGATTTACGTGTAAGGCCTTTGTTAGAAGTCAAAAGGCCATATTACGGTCGTTCGAGGCTTGTTAGCGTAGTTGACGGTGTTATTACGCCATGGCGCAATGGAAAACGACTTGGAACGTCTTATGCCATTGTCAACAGAAGGATTAGACCAATGGTAACCTGCGCAAGCCCGTGGAACTACGTGACTTACGTGTAAGGCTTTTATTAGGCATCAAAATGCCATATTACAGCGTTTGGAGTCCCGTGCGCGTATTTGACGGTGTCTTAAAGCTGTGACGAAACGGAAAACAACTTGGGACGTCGAAGTCCATTGAGAGAGGAAGGATTAGACCAATATTAACCTGCGCAAGCACGTGGAACTACGTGATTTACGTGTAAGGCTTTTATTAGGCATCAAAATCCATATTACAGCGTTTGGAGTCCGGTGCGCTTATTTGACGGTGTCTTCAAGCTGTGACGCAACAAAAACCCACTTGGGACGTCGTAGTCCATTGAGAGTGGAAGGATTAGAGCAATGGTAACCTGCGCAGGCACGTGGAACCACTTGATTTACGTGTAAGGCCTTTATTAGGCGTCAAAAGGCCACATTACACCCTTTAAAGGCCAATAAGCGCAGTTGACGGTGTTATAAAGCCATGGCGCAATGGAAAACGACTTCGGACGTCGTAGTCCATTGAGAGTGGAAGGATGAAAGCAATGTTAATCTGCCCAGGCACGTGGAACCACGTGATTTACGTGAAAGGCCGTAATTAGGCGTCAAAATGCCACATTAACGTCTTTAGAGGCCCGTGCGCGTAGTTGACGGTGTTTTAAAGCCATGGCGCAACAGAAAATCACTTGGGACGTCGAAGTCCATTGGGAGTGGAAAGATTAGACCAATGGTAATCTGCGCAGGCACGTGGAACCACTTGATTTACGTGAAAGGACTTTATTAGGCGTCAAAAGGCCATATTACGGCCTTTAGAGGTCTCTTAGCGTGGTTGACGGTGTTATAAAGCCATGGGGCAATGGAAAGCCACTTCGGACGTAGTAGTCCATTAAAAGTGGAAGGATTAGAGCAATGGTAACCTGCGCAGGCACGTGGAGCAACGTGATTTACCTGTAAGGCCTTTGTTAGAAGTCAAAAGACCATATTACGGTCGTTCGAGGCTTGTTAGCGTAGTTGACGGTGTTATTACGCCATGGCGCAATGGAAAACGACTTGGAACGTCTTAGGCCATTGACAACAGAAGGATTAGACCAATGGTAACCTGCGCAGTCACGTGAAACCACGTGATTTACGTGTAAGACCTTAATTAGGCGTCAAAATGCCATATTACCATCTTTAGAGGCCCGTGCGCGTAGCTGACGGTGTTTTAAAGCCATGGCGCAACAAAAAATCACTTGGGACGTCGAAGTCCATTGAGAGAGGAAGGATTAGACCAATATTAACCTGCGCAAGCACGTGGAACCACTTGATTTACGTGTAAGGCCTTTATTAGGCACCAAAATGCCATATTACCGTCTTTAGAGGCCGGTGCGCGTACGTAACGGTGTTTTAAAGCCATGGCGCAACAGAAAATCACTTGGGACATCGAAGTCCATTTAGAGTGGAAAGATTAGACCAATATTAACCTGCGCAAGCACGTGGAACTACGTGATTTACGTGTAAGGCTTTTATTAGGCATCAGAAGGCCATATTACAGCGTTTAGAGGACCGTGCGCGTAGTTAACGGTGTTTTATAGCTGTGACGCAACGGAAAACCACTTGGGACGTCGAAGTCCAGTGAGAGAGGAAGGATTAGACCAATATTAACCTGCGCAAGCACGTGGAACTACGTGATTTACGTGTAAGGCTTTTATTAGGCATCAGAAGGCCATATTACACCGTTCAGAGGACCGTGCGCGTACTTAACGGTGTTTTAAAGCTGTGACGCAACGGAAAACAACTTGGGACGTCGTAGTCCATTGAGAGTGGAAGGATTAGACCAATAATAACCTGCGCAAGCACGTGGAACCATTGATTTACGTGTAAGGCCTTTATTATGCACCAAAATGCCATATTACAGCGTTTGGAGGCCCGTGCGCGTATTTGACGGTGTCTTCAAGCTGTGACTCAACGAAAAACCACTTGGGACGTCTTAGTCCAGTGAGAGTGGAGGGATTAGACCAATGGTAACCTGCGCAGGCACGTGGAACCACTTGATTTACGTGAAAGGCCTTTATTAGGCGTCAAAAGGCCATATTACGGCCTTTAGAAGACTCTTTGCGTGGTTGACGGTGTTATAAAGCCATGGGGCAATGGAAAGACACTTCGGACGTCGTAGTCCATTGAGAGAGGAAGGATTAGACCAATATTAACCTGCACAAGCACGTAGAACTACGTGATTTACGTGTAAGGCTTTTATTAGGCATCAGAAGGCCATATTACACCGTTTAGAGGACCGTGCGCGTACTTAACGGTGTTTTAAAGCCGTGACGCAACGAAAAACCACTTGGGACGTCTTAGTCCAGTGAGAGTGGAGGGATTAGACCAATGGTAACCTGCGCAGGCACGTGGAGCAACGTGATTTACGTGTAAGGCCTTTGTTAGAAGTCAAAAGGCCACATTACCGTCTTTAGAGGCCCGTGCGCGTAGCTGACGGTGTTTTAAAGCCATGGCGCAACAAAAAAGCACTTGAGACGTCGAAGTCCATTGAGAGAGGAAGGATTAGACCAATATTAACCTGCACAAGCACGTAGAACTACGTGATTTACGTGTAAGGCTTTTATTAGGCATCAGAAGGCCATATTACACCGTTTAGAGGACCGTGCGCGTACTTAACGGTGTTTTAAAGCCGTGACGCAACGGAAAACCACTTGGGACGTCGTAGTCCATTGAGAGTAGAAGCATTAGACCAATGGTAACCTGCGCAGGCACGTGGAATCACGTCATTTACGTGCAAGGCTTTTATTAAGCATAAAAAGGCCATATTACAGTAGTTAGAGGCCTGTAAACGTAGTTAACGGTGTTATAAAGCCGTGACGCAACGGAAAACCACTTGGGACGTCGTAGTCTATTGAGAGTGGAAGGATTAGACCAATGGTAACCTACTTAGGCCCGTGGAGCCACTTGATTTACGTGTAAGGCCTTTATTAGGCGTCAAAATGCCATATTACAGCGTTTGGAGGCCCGTGCGCGTATTTGACGGTGTCTTCAAGCTGTGACGCAACAAAAAACCACTTGGGACGTCGTAGTCCATTGAGAGTGGAAGGATTAGACCAATGGTAACCTACGCAGGCGCGTGGAGCCACTTGATTTACGTGTAAGGCCTTTATTAGGCATCATAATGCCATATTACGGTCGTTCGAGGTTTGTTAGCGTAGTTGACGGAGTTATTACGCCATGGCGCAATGGAAAACGACTTGCAACGTCTTAGGCCATTGACAACAGAAGGATTAGACCAATGGTAACCTGCGTAGGCACGTGGAACCACTTGATTTACGTGTAAGGCCTTTATTACGCACCAAAATGCCATATTACAGCATTTGGAGGCCCGTGCGCGTATTTGACGGTGTCTTCAAGCTGTGACGCAACGAAAAACCACTTGGGACGTCGTAGTCCATTGAGAGTGGAGTGATTAGACCAATGGTAACCTGCGCAGGCACGTGGAACCACTTGATTTACGTGAAAGGCCTTTATTAGGCGTCAAAAGGCCATATTACGGCCTTTAGAAGTCTCTTTGCGTGGTTGACGGTGTTATAAAGCCATGGGGCAATGGAAAGACACTTCGGACGACGTAGTCCATTAAGAGTGGAAGGATTAGAGCAATGGTAACCTGCGCAGGCACGTGGAGCAACGTGATTTACGCGTAAGGCCTTTGTTAGAAGTCAAAAGGCCATATTACGGTCGTTCGAGGCTTGTTAGCGTTGTTGACGGTGTTATTACGCCATGGCGCAATGGAAAACGACTTGGAGCGTCTTAGGCCATTGACAACAGAAGGATTAGACCAATGGTAACCTGCGCAGTCACGTGGAGCCACTTGATTTACGTGTAAGGCCTTTATTAGGCATCATAATGCCATATTACCGTCTTTAGAGGCCCGTGCGCGTAGCTGACGGTGTTTTAAAGACGTGGCGCAACAGAAAATCACTTGGGACGCCGAAATCCATTGAGACTGGAAAGATTAGACCAATATTAGCATGCGCAAGCACGTGGAACTACGTGATTTACGTGTAAGGCCTTAATTAGGCGTCAAAATGCCACATTACCGTCTTTAGAGGCCCGTGCGCGTAGCTGACGGTGTTTTAAAGCCATGGCGTAACAGAAAATCACTTGGGACATCGAAGTCCGTTGAGAGTGGAAGGATTAGAGCAATGGTAACCTGCGCAGGCACGTGGAACCACTTGATTTACGTGTAAGGCCTTTATAGGCGTCAAAAGGCCACATTACACCCTTTAAAGGCCTGTTAGCGCAGTTGACGGTGTCATAAAGCCATGGCGCAATGGAAAACGACTTCGGACGTCGTAGTGCATTAAGAGCGGAAGGAGTAGAGCAATGGTAACCTGCGCAAGCACGTGGAACTACTTGATTTACGTGTAAGGCCTTTATTAGGCGTCAAAATGCCAAATTACCGTCTTTAGAGGCCCGTGCGCGTAGCTGACGGTGTTTTAAAGACGTGGCGCAACAGAAAATCACTTGGGACGCCGAAGTCCATTGAGAGTGGAAGGATTAGACCAATGGTAACCTGCGCAGGCACGTGGAACCACGTCATTTACGTGCAATGCTTTTATTAAGCATCAAAAGGCCATATTACAGTAGTTAGAGGCCTGTACACGTAGTTGACGGTGTTAAAAGGGTATGCCGCAATGGAAAGCCACTTCGGACGTCGCAGTCCATGAGAGTGGATGGATTAGACCAATGGTAACCTACGCAGGAGCGTGGAGCCACTTGATTTACGTGTAAGGCCTTTGTTAGAAGTCAAAAGGCCATATTACGGTCGTTCGAGGCTTGTTAGCGTAGTTGACGGTGTTATTACGCCATGGCGCAATGGAAAACGACTTGGAACGTCTTATGCCATTGTCAACAGAAGGATTAGACCAATGGTAACCTGCGCAAGCCCGTGGAACTACGTGACTTACGTGTAAGGCTTTTATTAGGCATCAAAATGCCATATTACAGCGTTTGGAGTCCCGTGCGCGTATTTGACGGTGTCTTAAAGCTGTGACGAAACGGAAAACAACTTGGGACGTCGAAGTCCATTGAGAGAGGAAGGATTAGACCAATATTAACCTGCGCAAGCACGTGGAACTACGTGATTTACGTGTAAGGCTTTTATTAGGCATCAAAATCCATATTACAGCGTTTGGAGTCCGGTGCGCTTATTTGACGGTGTCTTCAAGCTGTGACGCAACAAAAAACCACTTGGGACGTCGTAGTCCATTGAGAGTGGAAGGATTAGAGCAATGGTAACCTGCCCAGGCACGTGGAACCACGTGATTTACGTGAAAGGCCGTAATTAGGCGTCAAAATGCCACATTAACGTCTTTAGAGGCCCGTGCGCGTAGTTGACGGTGTTTTAAAGCCATGGCGCAACAGAAAATCACTTGGGACGTCGAAGTCCATTGGGAGTGGAAAGATTAGACCAATGGTAATCTGCGCAGGCACGTGGAACCACTTGATTTACGTGAAAGGACTTTATTAGGCGTCAAAAGGCCATATTACGGCCTTTAGAGGTCTCTTAGCGTGGTTGACGGTGTTATAAAGCCATGGGGCAATGGAAAGCCACTTCGGACGTAGTAGTCCATTAAGAGTGGAAGGATTAGAGCAATGGTAACCTGCGCAGGCACGTGGAGCAACGTGATTTACCTGTAAGGCCTTTGTTAGAAGTCAAAAGGCCATATTACGGTCGTTCGAGGCTTGTTAGCGTAGTTGACGGTGTTATTACGCCATGGCGCAATGGAAAACGACTTGGAACGTCTTAGGCCATTGACAACAGAAGGATTAGACCAATGGTAACCTGCGCAGTCACGTGAAACCACGTGATTTACGTGTAAGACCTTAATTAGGCGTCAAAATGCCACATTACCGTCTTTAGAGGCCCGTGCGCGTAGCTGACGGTGTTTTAAAGCCATGGCGCAACAAAAAATCACTTGGGACGTCGAAGTCCATTGAGAGAGGAAGGATTAGACCAATATTAACCTGCGCAAGCACGTGGAACTACGTGATTTACGTGTAAGGCTTTTATTAGGCATCAGAAGGCCATATTACACCGTTTAGAGGACCGTGCGCGTACTTAACGGTGTTTTAAAGCTGTGACGAAACGGAAAACAACTTGGGACGTCGTAGTCCATTGAGAGTGGAAGGATTAGACCAATAATAACCTGCGCAAGCACGTGGAACCATTGATTTACGTGTAAGGCCTTTATTATGCACCAAAATGCCATATTACAGCGTTTGGAGGCCCGTGCGCGTATTTGACGGTGTCTTCAAGCTGTGACGCAACGAAAAACCACTTGGGACGTCTTAGTCCATTAAGAGTGGAAGGATTAGAGCAATGGTAACCTGCGCAGGCACGTGGAGCAACGTGATTTACGTGTAAGACCTTTGTTAGAAGTCAAAAGGCCATATTACGGTCGTTCGTGGCTTGTTAGCGTAGTTGACGGTGTTATTACGCCATGGGGCAATGGAAAACGACTTGGAACGTCTTAGGCCATTGACAACAGAAGGATTAGACCAATGGTAACCTGCGCAGTCACGTGAAACCACGTGATTTACGTGTAAGGCCTTAATTAGGCGTCAAAATGCCACATTACCGTCTTTAGAGGCCCGTGCGCGTAGCTGACGGTGTTTTAAAGCCATGGCGCAACAAAAAAGCACTTGGGACGTCGAAGTCCATTGAGAGAGGAAGGATTAGACCAATATTAACCTGCACAAGCACGTAGAAGTACGTGATTTACGTGTAAGGCTTTTATTAGGCATCAGAAGGCCATATTACACCGTTTAGAGGACCGTGCGCGTACTTAACGGTGTTTTAAAGCCGTGACGCAACGGAAAACCACTTGGGACGTCGTAGTCCATTGAGAGTAGAAGCATTAGACCAATGGTAACCTGCGCAGGCACTTGGAATCACGTCATTTACGTGCAAGGCTTTTATTAAGCATAAAAAGGCCATATTACAGTAGTTAGAGGCCTGTAAACGTAGTTGACGGTGTGAAAAGGGTATGCCGCATTGGAAAGCCACTTCGGACGTCGTAGTCCATTGAGAGTGGAAGGATTAGACCAATGGTAACCTACGCAGGCGCGTGGAGCCACTTGATTTACGTGTAAGGCCTTTATTAGGCATCCAAATGCCATATTACACCGTTTAGAGGACCGTGCGCGTAGTTGACGGTGTTTTAAAGCCATGGCGCAACAGAAAATCACTTGGGACGTCGAAGTCCATTGAGAGTGGAAAGATTAGACCAATGGTAATCTGCGCAGGCACGTGGAACCACTTGATTTACGTGAAAGGACTTTATTAGGCGTCAAAAGGCCATATTACGTCCTTTAGAGGTCTCTTAGCGTGGTTGACGGTGTTATAAAGCCATGGGGCAATGGAAAGCCACTTCGGACGTAGTAGTCCATTAAGAGTGGAAGGATTAGAGCAATGGTAACCTGCGCAGGCACGTGGAGCAACGTAATTTACCTGTAAGGCCTTTATTAGAAGTCAAAAGGCCATATTACGGTCGTTCGAGGCTTGTTAGCGTAGTTGACGGTGTTATTACGCCATGGCGCAATGGAAAACGACTTGGAACGTCTTAGGCCATTGACAACAGAAGGATTAGACCAATGGTAACCTGCGCAGTCACGTGAAACCACGTGATTTACGTGTAAGGCCTTAATTAGGCGTCAAAATGCCACATTACCGTCTTTAGAGGCCCGTGCGCGTAGCTGACGGTGTTTTAAAGCCATGGCGCAACAAAAAATCACTTGGGACGTCGAAGTCCATTGAGAGAGGAAGGATTAGACCAATATTAACCTGCGCAAGCACGTGGAACTACGTGATTTACGTGTAAGGCTTTTATTAGGCATCAGAAGGCCATATTACACCGTTTAGAGGACCGTGCGCGTACTTAACGGTGTTTTAAAGCTGTGACGCAACGGAAAACAACTTGGGACGTCGTAGTCCATTGAGAGTGGAAGGGTTAGACCAATAATAACCTGCGCAAGCACGTGGAACCATTGATTTACGTGAAAGGCCTTTATTATGCACCAAAATGCCATATTACAGCGTTTGGAGGCCCGTGCGCGTATTTGACGGTGTCTTCAAGCTGTGACGCAACGAAAAACCACTTGGGACGTCTTAGTCCATTGAGAGTGGAGGGATTAGACCAATGGTAACCTGCGCAGGCACGTGGAACCACTTGATTTACGTGAAAGGCCTTTATTAGGCGTCAAAATGCCACATTACCGTCTTTAGAGGCCCGTGCGCGTAGCTGACGGTGTTTTAAAGCCATGGCGCAACAAAAAAGCACTTGGGACGTCGAAGTCCATTGAGAGAGGAAGGATTAGACCAATATTAACCTGCACAAGCACATAGAACTACGTGATTTACGTGTAAGGCTTTTATTAGGCATCAAAAGGCCATATTACACCGTTTAGAGGACTGTGCGCGTACTTAACGGTGTTTTAAAGCCGTGACGCAACGGAAAACCACTTGGGAAGTCGTAGTCCATTGAGAGTAGAAGCATTAGACCAATGGTAACCTGCGCAGGCACGTGGAATCACGTCATTTACGTGCAAGGCTTTTATTAAGCATAAAAAGGCCATATTACAGTAGTTAGAGGCCTGTAAACGTAGTTGACGGTGTTAAAAGGGTATGCCGCATAGGAAAGCCACTTCGGACGTCGTAGTCCATTGAGAGTGGAAGGATTAGACCAATGGTAACCTACGCAGGCGCGTGGAGCCACTTGATTTACGTGTAAGGCCTTTATTAGGCATCCAAATGCCATATTACACCGTTTAGAGGACCGTGCGCGTAGTTAACGGTGTTATAAAGCCGTGACGCAACGGAAAACCACTTGGGACGTCGTAGTCCATTGAGAGTGGAAGGATTAGACCAATGGTAACCTACGCAGGCGCGTGGAGCCACTTGATTTACGTGTAAGGCCTTTATTAGACATCAAAATGCCATATTACACCGTTTAGAGGACCGTGCGCGTAGTTAACGGTGTTATAAAGCCGTGACGCAACGGAAAACCACTTGGGACGTCGTAGTCCATTGAGAGTGGAAGGATTAGACCAATGGTAACCTGCGCAGGCACGTGGAACCTCTTGATTTACGTGTAAGGCCTTTATTAGGCGTCAAGAGGCCGTACTACGGCCTTTAGAGGGTTCTTAGCGTAGTTGACGGTGTTATAAAGCCATGGCGCAATGGAAAACGGCTTCGGACGTCGTAGGCCATTGAGAGTGGAAGGATTAGACCAATAATAACCTACGCAAGCACGTGGAGCAACGTGATTTACGCGTAAGGCCTTTGTTAGAAGTCAAAAGGCCATATTACGGTCGTTCGAGGCTTGTTAGCGTTGTTGACGGTGTTTTTACGCCATGGCGCAATGGAAAACGACTTGGAGCGTCTTAGGCCATTGACAACAGAAGGATTAGACCAATGGTAACCTGCGCAGGCACGTGGAACCACGTGATTTACGTGTAAGGCCTTAATTATGCGTCGAAATGCCACATTACCGTCTTTAGAGGCCGGTGCGCGTAGGTGACGGTGTTTTAAAGCCATGGCGCAACAGAAAATCACTTTGGACGTCGAAGTCCATTGAGAGTGGAAAGATTAGACCAATGGTAATCTGCGCAGGCACGTGGAACCACTTGATTTACGTGAAAGGACTTTATTAGGCGTCAAAAAGCCATATTACGGCCTTTAGAGGTTTCTTAGCGTGGTTGACGGTGTTATAAAGCCATGCGGGAATGGAAAGCCACTTTGGACGTCGTAGTCCATTAAGAGCGGAAGGAGTAGAGCAATGGTAATCTGCGCAAGCACGTGGAACTACTTGATTTACGTGTAAGGCCTTTATTAGGCGTCAAAATGCCAAATTACCGTCTTTAGAGGCCCGTACGCGTAGCTGACGGTGTTTTAAAGACGTGGCGCAACAGAAAATCACTTGGGACGCCGAAGTCCATTGAGACTGGAAAGATTAGACCAATATTAGCTTGCGCAAGCACGTGGAACTACGTGATTTACGTGTAAGGCTGTTATTAGGCATCAAAAGGCCATATTGCAGCGTTTAGAGGCCCGTGCGCGTAGTTGACAGTGTTTTAAAGCCGTGACGCAACGGAAAACCACGTGGGACGTCGTAGTCCATTGAGAGTGGTAGGATTAGACCAATGGTAACCTGCGCAGGCACGTGGAACCACGTCATTTACGTGCAAGGCTTTTATTAAGCATCAAAAGGCCACATTACACCCTTTAAAGGCCTGTTAGCGCAGTTGACGGTGTCATAAAGCCATGGCGCAATGGAAAACGACTTCGGACGTCGTAGTCCATTAAGAGCGGAAGGAGTAGAGCAATGGTAACCTGCGCAAGCACGTGGAACTACTTGATTTACGTGTAAGGCCTTTATTAGGCGTCAAAATGCCAAATTACCGTCTTTAGAGGCCCGTGCGCGTAGCTGACGGTGTTTTAAAGACGTGGCGCAACAGAAAATCACTTGGGACGCCGAAGTCCATTGAGACTGGAAAGATTAGACCAATATTAGCATGCGCAAGCACGTGGAACTACGTGATTTACGTGTAAGGCTGTTATTAGGCATCAAAAGGCCATATTGCAGCGTTTAGAGGCCCGTGCGCGTAGTTGACAGTGTTTTAAAGCCGTGACGCAACGGAAAATCACGTGGGACGTCGTAGTCCATTGAGAGTGGAAGGATTAGACCAATGGTAACCTGCGCAGGCACGTGGAACCACGTCATTTACGTGCAATGCTTTTATTAAGCATCAAAAGGCCATATTACAGTAGTTAGAGGCCTGTACACGTAGTTGACGGTGTTAAAAGGGTATGCCGCAATGGAAAGCCACTTCGGACGTCGCAGTCCATGAGAGTGGATGGATTAGACCAATGGTAACCTACGCAGGAGCGTGGAGCCACTTGATTTACGTGTAAGGCCTTTGTTAGAAGTCAAAAGGCCATATTACGGTCGTTCGAGGCTTGTTAGCGTAGTTGACGGTGTTATTACGCCATGGCGCAATGGAAAACGACTTGGAACGTCTTATGCCATTGTCAACAGAAGGATTAGACCAATGGTAACCTGCGCAAGCCCGTGGAACTACGTGACTTACGTGTAAGGCTTTTATTAGGCATCAAAATGCCATATTACAGCGTTTGGAGTCCCGTGCGCGTATTCGACGGTGTCTTAAAGCTGTGACGAAACGGAAAACAACTTGGGACGTCGAAGTCCATTGAGAGAGGAAGGATTAGACCAATATTAACCTGCGCAAGCACGTGGAACTACGTGATTTACGTGTAAGGCTTTTATTAGGCATCAAAATCCATATTACAGCGTTTGGAGTCCGGTGCGCTTATTTGACGGTGTCTTCAAGCTGTGACGCAACAAAAAACCACTTGGGACGTCGTAGTCCATTGAGAGTGGAAGGATTAGAGCAATGGTAACCTGCGCAGGCACGTGGAACCACTTGATTTACGTGTAAGGCCTTTATTAGGCGTCAAAAGGCCACATTACACCCTTTAAAGGCCAATAAGCGCAGTTGACGGTGTTATAAAGCCATGGCGCAATGGAAAACGACTTCGGACGTCGTAGTCCATTGAGAGTGGAAGGATGAAAGCAATGTTAATCTGCCCAGGCACGTGGAACTACGTGATTTACGTGAAAGGCCGTAATTAGGCGTCAAAATGCCACATTAACGTCTTTAGAGGCCCGTGCGCGTAGTTGACGGTGTTTTAAAGCCATGGCGCAACAGAAAATCACTTGGGACGTCGAAGTCCATTGGGAGTGGAAAGATTAGACCAATGGTAATCTGCGCAGGCACGTGGAACCACTTGATTTACGTGAAAGGACTTTATTAGGCGTCAAAAGGCCATATTACGGCCTTTAGAGGTCTCTTAGCGTGGTTGACGGTGATATAAAGCCATGGGGCAATGGAAAGCCACTTCGGACGTAGTAGTCCATTAAGAGTGGAAGGATTAGAGCAATGGTAACCTGCGCAGGCACGTGGAGCAACGTGATTTACCTGTAAGGCCTTTGTTAGAAGTCAAAAGGCCATATTACGGTCGTTCGAGGCTTGTTAGCGTAGTTGACGGTGTTATTACGCCATGGCGCAATGGAAAACGACTTGGAACGTCTTAGGCCATTGACAACAGAAGGATTAGACCAATGGTAACCTGCGCAGTCACGTGAAACCACGTGATTTACGTGTAAGACCTTAATTAGGCGTCAAAATGCCACATTACCGTCTTTAGAGGCCCGTGCGCGTAGCTGACGGTGTTTTAAAGCCATGGCGCAACAAAAAATCACTTGGGACGTCGAAGTCCATTGAGAGAGGAAGGATTAGACCAATATTAACCTGCGCAAGCACGTGGAACTACGTGATTTACGTGTAAGGCTTTTATTAGGCATCAGAAGGCCATATTACACCGTTTAGAGGACCGTGCGCGTACTTAACGGTGTTTTAAAGCTGTGACGAAACGGAAAACAACTTGGGACGTCGTAGTCCATTGAGAGTGGAAGGATTAGACCAATAATAACCTGCGCAAGCACGTGGAACCATTGATTTACGTGTAAGGCCTTTATTATGCACCAAAATGCCATATTACAGCGTTTGGAGGCCCGTGCGCGTATTTGACGGTGTCTTCAAGCTGTGACGCAACGAAAAACCACTTGGGACGTCTTAGTCCATTAAGAGTGGAAGGATTAGAGCAATGGTAACCTGCGCAGGCACGTGGAGCAACGTGATTTACGTGTAAGGCCTTTGTTAGAAGTCAAAAGGCCATATTACGGTCGTTCGTGGCTTGTTAGCGTAGTTGACGGTGTTATTACGCCATGGGGCAATGGAAAACGACTTGGAACGTCTTAGGCCATTGACAACAGAAGGATTAGACCAATGGTAACCTGCGCAGTCACGTGAAACCACGTGATTTACGTGTCAGGCCTTAATTAGGCGTCAAAATGCCACATTACCGTCTTTAGAGGCCCGTGCGCGTAGCTGACGGTGTTTTAAAGCCATGGCGCAACAAAAAAGCACTTGGGACGTCGAAGTCCATTGAGAGAGGAAGGATTAGACCAATATTAACCTGCACAAGCACGTAGAAGTACGTGATTTACGTGTAAGGCTTTTATTAGGCATCAGAAGGCCATATTACACCGTTTAGAGGACCGTGCGCGTACTTAACGGTGTTTTAAAGCCGTGACGCAACGGAAAACCACTTGGGACGTCGTAGTCCATTGAGAGTAGAAGCATTAGACCAATGGTAACCTGCGCAGGCACTTGGAATCACGTCATTTACGTGCAAGGCTTTTATTAAGCATAAAAAGGCCATATTACAGTAGTTAGAGGTCTCTTAGCGTGGTTGACGGTGTTATAAAGCCATGGGGCAATGGAAAGCCACTTCGGACGTAGTAGTCCATTAAGAGTGGAAGGATTAGAGCAATGGTAACCTGCGCAGGCACGTGGAGCAACGTGATTTACCTGTAAGGCCTTTGTTAGAAGTCAAAAGGCCATATTACGGTCGTTCGAGGCTTGTTAGCGTAGTTGACGGTGTTATTACGCCATGGCGCAATGGAAAACGACTTGGAACGTCTTAGGCCATTGACAACAGAAGGATTAGACCAATGGTAACCTGCGCAGTCACGTGAAACCACGTGATTTACGTGTAAGGCCTTAATTAGGCGTCAAAATGCCACATTACCGTCTTTAGAGGCCCGTGCGCGTAGCTGACGGTGTTTTAAAGCCATGGCGCAACAAAAAATCACTTGGGACGTCGAAGTCCATTGAGAGAGGAAGGATTAGACCAATATTAACCTGCGCAAGCACGTGGAACTACGTGATTTACGTGTAAGGCTTTTATTAGGCATCAGAAGGCCATATTACACCGTTTAGAGGACCGTGCGCGTACTTAACGGTGTTTTAAAGCTGTGACGCAACGGAAAACAACTTGGGACGTCGTAGTCCATTGAGAGTGGAAGGGTTAGACCAATAATAACCTGCGCAAGCACGTGGAACCATTGATTTACGTGTAAGGCCTTTATTATGCACCAAAATGCCATATTACAGCGTTTGGAGGCCCGTGCGCGTATTTGACGGTGTCTTCAAGCTGTGACGCAACGAAAAACCACTTGGGACGTCTTAGTCCATTGAGAGTGGAGGGATTAGACCAATGGTAACCTGCGCAGGCACGTGGAACCACTTGATTTACGTGAAAGGCCTTTATTAGGCGTCAAAATGCCACATTACCGTCTTTAGAGGCCCGTGCGCGTAGCTGACGGTGTTTTAAAGCCATGGCGCAACAAAAAAGCACTTGGGACGTCGAAGTCCATTGAGAGAGGAAGGATTAGACCAATATTAACCTGCACAAGCACGTAGAACAACGTGATTTACGTGTAAGGCTTTTATTAGGCATCAAAAGGCCATATTACACCGTTTAGAGGACCGTGCGCGTACTTAACGGTGTTTTAAAGCCGTGACGCAACGGAAAACCACTTGGGAAGTCGTAGTCCATTGAGAGTAGAAGCATTAGACCAATGGTAACCTGCGCAGGCACGTGGAATCACGTCATTTACGTGCAAGGCTTTTATTAAGCATAAAAAGGCCATATTACAGTGGTTAGAGGCCTGTAAACGTAGTTGACGGTGTTAAAAGGGTATGCCGCATTGGAAAGCCACTTCGGACGTCGTAGTCCATTGAGAGTGGAAGGATTAGACCAATGGTAACCTACGCAGGCGCGTGGAGCCACTTGATTTACGTGTAAGGCCTTTATTAGGCATCCAAATGCCATATTACACCGTTTAGAGGACCGTGCGCGTAGTTAACGGTGTTATAAAGCCGTGACGCAACGGAAAACCACTTGGGACGTCGTAGTCCATTGAGAGTGGAAGGATTAGACCAATGGTAACCTGCGCAGGCACGTGGAACCTCTTGATTTACGTGTAAGGCCTTTATTAGGCGTCAAAAGGCCGTACTACGGCCTTTAGAGGGTTCTTAGCGTAGTTGACGGTGTTATAAAGCCATGGCGCAATGGAAAACGGCTTCGGACGTCGTAGGCCATTGAGAGTGGAAGGATTAGACCAATAATAACCTACGCAAGCACGTGGAGCAACGTGATTTACGCGTAAGGCCTTTGTTAGAAGTCAAAAGGCCATATTACGGTCGTTCGAGGCTTGTTAGCGTTGTTGACGGTGTTTTTACGCCATTGCGCAATGGAAAACGACTTGGAGCGTCTTAGGCCATTGACAACAGAAGGATTAGACCAATGGTAACCTGCGCAGGCACGTGGAACCACGTGATTTACGTGTAAGGCCTTAATTATGCGTCGAAATGCCACATTACCGTCTTTAGAGGCCGGTGCGCGTAGGTGACGGTGTTTTAAAGCCATGGCGCAACAGAAAATCACTTTGGACGTCGAAGTCCATTGAGAGTGGAAAGATTAGACCAATGGTAATCTGCGCAGGCACGTGGAACCACTTGATTTACGTGAAAGGACTTTATTAGGCGTCAAAAAGCCATATTACGGCCTTTAGAGGTTTCTTAGCGTGGTTGACGGTGTTATAAAGCCATGCGGGAATGGAAAGCCACTTTGGACGTCGTAGTCCATTAAGAGCGGAAGGAGTAGAGCAATGGTAACCTGCGCAAGCACGTGGAACTACTTGATTTACGTGTAAGGCCTTTATTAGGCGTCAAAATGCCAAATTACCGTCTTTAGAGGCCCGTGCGCGTAGCTGACGGTGTTTTAAAGACGTGGCGCAACAGAAAATCACTTGGGACGCCGAAGTCCATTGAGACTGGAAAGATTAGACCAATATTAGCTTGCGCAAGCACGTGGAACCACGTCATTTACGTGCAAGGCTTTTATTAAGCATCAAAAGGCCATATTACAGTAGTTAGAGGCCTGTACACGTAGTTGACGGTGTTAAAAGGGTATGCCGCAATGGAAAGCCACTTCGGACGTCGCAGTCCATGAGAGTGGATGGATTAGACCAATGGTAACCTACGCAGGAGCGTGGAGCCACTTGATTTACGTGTAAGGCCTTTGTTAGAAGTCAAAAGGCCATATTACGGTCGTTCGAGGCTTGTTAGCGTAGTTGACGGTGTTATTACGCCATGGCGCAATGGAAAACGACTTGGAACGTCTTATGCCATTGACAACAGAAGGATTAGACCAATGGTAACCTGCGCAAGCCCGTGAAACTACGTGACTTACGTGTAAGGCTTTTATTAGGCATCAAACTGCCATATTACAGCGTTTGGAGTCCCGTGCGCGTATTTGACGGTGTCTTAAAGCTGTGACGCAACGGAAAACCACTTGGGACGTCGTGTCCATTGAGAGTGGAAGGATTGGACCAATGGTAATCTGCTCAGGCACGTGGAACCACTTGATTTACGTGTAAGGCCTTTATTAGGCGTCAAAAGGCCATATTACGGCATTTAGAAGTCTCTTTGCGTGGTTGACGGTGTTATAAAGCCATGGGGCAATGGAAAGACACTTCGGACGTCGTAGTCCATTAAGAGTGGAAGGATTAGAGCAATGGTAACCTGCGCAGGCACGTGGAGCAACGTGATTTACGTGTAAGGCCTTTGTTAGAAGTCAAAAGGCCATATTACGGTCGTTCCAGGCTTGTTAGCGTAGTTGACGATGTTATTACGCCATGGCGCAATGGAAAACGACTTGGAACGTCTTAGGCCATTGACAACAGAAGGATTAGACCAATGGTAACCTGCGCAGTCACGTGGAACCACGTGATTTACGTGTAAGGCCTTAATTAGGCGTTAAAATGCCACATTACCGTCTTTAGAGGCCCGTGCGCGTAGCTGACGCTGTTTTAAAGCCATGGCGCAACAAAAAAACACTTGGGACGTCGAAGTCCATTGAGAGAGGAAGGATTAGACCAATATTAACCTGCGCAAGCACGTGGAACTACGTGATTTACGTGTAAGGCTTTTATTAGGCATCAAAATCCATATTACAGTGTTTGGAGTCCGGTGCGCTTATTTGACGGTGTCTTCAAGCTGTGACGCAACAAAAAACCACTTGGGACGTCGTAGTCCATTGAGAGTGGAAGGATTAGAGCAATGGTAACCTGCGCAGGCACGTGGAACCACTTGATTTACGTGTAAGGCCTTTATTAGGCGTCAAAAGGCCACATTACACCCTTTAAAGGCCAATAAGCGCAGTTGACGGTGTTATAAAGCCATGGCGCAATGGAAAACGACTTCGGACGTCGTAGTCCATTGAGAGTGGAAGGATGAAAGCAATGTTAATCTGCCCAGGCACGTGGAACCACGTGATTTACGTGAAAGGCCGTAATTAGGCGTCAAAATGCCACATTAACGTCTTTAGAGGCCCGTGCGCGTAGTTGACGGTGTTTTAAAGCCATGGCGCAACAGAAAATCACTTGGGACGTCGAAGTCCATTGGGAGTGGAAAGATTAGACCAATGGTAATCTGCGCAGGCACGTGGAACCACTTGATTTACGTGAAAGGCCTTTGTTAGAAGTCAAAAGGCCTTATTACGGTCGTTCGAGGCTTGTTAGCGTAGTTGACGGTCTTATTACGCCATGGCGCAATGGAAAACGACTTTGAACGTCTTATGCCATTGACAACAGAAGGATTAGACCAATGGTAATCTGCGCAGTCACGTGAAACCACGTGATTTACGTGTAAGGCCTTAATTAGGCGTCAAAATGCCACATTACCGTCTTTAGAGGCCCGTGCGCGTAGCTGACGGTGTTTTAAAGCCATGGCGCAACAAAAAATCACTTGGGACGTCGAAGTCCATTGAGAGAAGAAGGATTAGACCAATATTAACCTGCGCAAGCACGTGGAACTACGTGATTTACGTGAAAGGCCTTTATTAGGCGTCAAAAGGCCATATTACGGCCTTTAGAAGTCTCTTTGCGTGGTTGACGGTGTTATAAAGCCATGGGCAATGGAAAGACACTTCGGACGTCGTAGTCCATTAAGAGTGGAAGGATTAGAGCAATGGTAACCTGCGCAGGCACGTGGAGCAACGTGATTTACGTGTAAGGCCTTTGTTAGAAGTCAAAAGGCAATATTACGGTCGTTCCAGGCTTGTTAGCGTAGTTGACGGTGTTATTACGGCATGGCGCAATGGAAAACGACTTGGAACGTCTTAGGCCATTGACAACAGAAGGATTAGACCATTGGTAACCTGCGCAGTCACGTGAAACCACGTGATTTACGTGTAAGGCCTTAATTAGGCGTCAAAATGCCACATTACGGTCTTTAGAGGCCCTTGCGCGTAGCTGACGGTGTTTTTAAGCCATGGCGCAACAAAAAATCACTTGGGACGTCGAAGTCCTTTGAGAGAGGAAGGATTAGACCAATAATAACCTGCGCAAGCACGTGGAACCACTTGATTTACGTGTAAGGCCTTTATTAGGCGTCAAAAGGCCATATTACGGCATTTAGAAGTCTCTTTGCGTGGTTGACGGTGTTATAAAGCCATGGGGCAATGGAAAGACACTTCGGACGTCGTAGTCCATTAAGAGTGGAAGGATTAGAGCAATGGTAACCTGCGCAGGCACGTGGAGCAACGTGATTTACGTGTAAGGCCTTTGTTAGAAGTCAAAAGGCCATATTACGGTCGTTCCAGGCTTGTTAGCGTAGTTGACGGTGTTATTACGCCATGGCGCAATGGAAAACGACTTGGAACGTCTTAGGCCATTGACAACAGAAGGATTAGACCAATGGTAACCTGCGCAGTCACGTGGAACCACGTGATTTACGTGTAAGGCCTTAATTAGGCGTTAAAATGCCACATTACCGTCTTTAGAGGCCCGTGCGCGTAGCTGACGCTGTTTTAAAGCCATGGCGCAACAAAAAATCACTTGGGACATCGAAGTCCATTGAGAGAGGAAGGATTAAACCAATATTAACCTGCGCAAGCACGTGGAACTACGTGATTTACGTGTAAGGCTTTTATTAGGCATCAAAATCCATATTACAGCGTTTGGAGTCCGGTGCGCTTATTTGACGGTGTCTTCAAGCTGTGACGCAACAAAAAACCACTTGGGACGTCGTAGTCCATTGAGAGTGGAAGGATTAGAGCAATGGTAACCTGCGCAGGCACGTGGAACCACTTGATTTACGTGTAAGGCCTTTATTAGGCGTCAAAAGGCCACATTACACCCTTTAAAGGCCAATAAGCGCAGTTGACGGTGTTATAAAGCCATGGCGCAATGGAAAACGACTTCGGACGTCGTAGTCCATTGAGAGTGGAAGGATGAAAGCAATGTTAATCTGCCCAGGCACGTGGAACCACGTGATTTACGTGAAAGGCCGTAATTAGGCGTCAAAATGCCACATTAACGTCTTTAGAGGCCCGTGCGCGTAGTTGACGGTGTTTTAAAGCCATGGCGCAACAGAAAATCACTTGGGACGTCGAAGTCCATTGGGAGTGGAAAGATTAGACCAATGGTAATCTGCGCAGGCACGTGGAACCACTTGATTTACGTGAAAGGACTTTATTAGGCGTCAAAAGGCCATATTACGGCATTTAGAAGTCTCTTTGCGTGGTTGACGGTGTTATAAAGCCATGGGGCAATGGAAAGACACTTCGGACGTCGTAGTCCATTAAGAGTGGAAGGATTAGAGCAATGGTAACCTGCGCAGGCACGTGGAGCAACGTGATTTACGTGTAAGGCCTTTGTTAGAAGTCAAAAGGCCATATTACGGTCGTTCCAGGCTTGTTAGCGTAGTTGACGGTGTTATTACGCCATGGCGCAATGGAAAACGACTTGGAACGTCTTAGGCCATTGACAACAGAAGGATTAGACCAATGATAACCTGCGCAGTCACGTGGAACCACGTGATTTACGTGTAAGGCCTTAATTAGGCGTTAAAATGCCACATTACCGTCTTTAGAGGCCCGTGCGCGTAGATGACGCTGTTTTAAAGCCATGGCGCAACAAAAAATCACTTGGGACATCGAAGTCCATTGAGAGAGGAAGGATTAAACCAATATTAACCTGCGCAAGCACGTGGAACTACGTGATTTACGTGTAAGGCTTTTATTAGGCATCAAAATCCATATTACAGCGTTTGGAGTCCGGTGCGCTTATTTGACGGTGTCTTCAAGCTGTGACGCAACAAAAAACCACTTGGGACGTCGTAGTCCATTGAGAGTGGAAGGATTAGAGCAATGGTAACCTGCGCAGGCACGTGGAACCACTTGATTTACGTGTAAGGCCTTTATTAGGCGTCAAAAGGCCACATTACACCCTTTAAAGGCCAATAAGCGCAGTTGACGGTGTTATAAAGCCATGGCGCAATGGAAAACGACTTCGGACGTCGTAGTCCATTGAGAGTGGAAGGATGAAAGCAATGTTAATCTGCCCAGGCACGTGGAACCACGTGATTTACGTGAAAGGCCGTAATTAGGCGTCAAAATGCCACATTAACGTCTTTAGAGGCCCGTGCGCGTAGTTGACGGTGTTTTAAAGCCATGGCGCAACAGAAAATCACTTGGGACGTCGAAGTCCATTGGGAGTGGAAAGATTAGACCAATGGTAATCTGCGCAGGCACGTGGAACCACTTGATTTACGTGAAAGGCCTTTGTTAGAAGTCAAAAGGCCTTATTACGGTCGTTCGAGGCTTGTTAGCGTAGTTGACGGTCTTATTACGCCATGGCGCAATGGAAAACGACTTTGAACGTCTTAGGCCATTGACAACAGAAGGATTTGACCAATATTAACCTGCGCAAGCACGTGGAACTACGTGATTTACGTGAAAGGCCTTTATTAGGCGTCAAAAGGCCATATTACGGCCTTTAGAAGTCTCTTTGCGTGGTTGACGGTGTTATAAAGCCATGGGCAATGGAAAGACACTTCGGACGTCGTAGTCCATTAAGAGTGGAAGGATTAGAGCAATGGTAACCTGCGCAGGCACGTGGAGCAACGTGATTTACGTGTAAGGCCTTTGTTAGAAGTCAAAAGGCAATATTACGGTCGTTCCAGGCTTGTTAGCGTAGTTGACGGTGTTATTACGGCATGGCGCAATGGAAAACGACTTGGAACGTCTTAGGCCATTGACAACAGAAGGATTAGACCAATGGTAACCTGCGCAGTCACGTGGAACCACGTGATTTACGTGTAAGGCCTTAATTAGGCGTTAAAATGCCACATTACCGTCTTTAGAGGCCCGTGCGCGTAGCTGACGCTGTTTTAAGGCCATGGCGCAACAAAAAATCACTTGGGACGTCGAAGTCCATTGAGAGAGGAAGGATTAAACCAATATTAACCTGCGCAAGCACGTGGAACTACGTGATTTACGTGTAAGGCTTTTATTAGGCATCAAAATCCATATTACAGCGTTTGGAGTCCGGTGCGCTTATTTGACGGTGTTTTAAAGCTGTGACGCAACAAAAAACCACTTGGGACGTCGTAGTCCATTGAGAGTGGAAGGATTAGAGCAATGGTAACCTGCGCAGGCACGTGGAACCACTTGATTTACGTGTAAGGCCTTTATTAGGCGTCAAAAGGCCACATTACACCCTTTAAAGGCCAATAAGCGCAGTTGACGATGTTATAAAGCCATGGCGCAATGGAAAACGACTTCGGACGTCGTAGTCCATTGAGAGTGGAAGGATGAAAGCAATGTTAATCTGCCCAGGCACGTGGAACCACGTGATTTACGTGAAAGGCCGTAATTAGGCGTCAAAATGCCACATTAACGTCTTTAGAGGCCCGTGCGCGTAGTTGACGGTGTTTTAAAGCCATGGCGCAACAGAAAATCACTTGGGACGTCGAAGTCCATTGGGAGTGGAAAGATTAGACCAATGGTAATCTGCGCAGGCACGTGGAACCACTTGATTTACGTGAAAGGACTTTATTAGGCGTCAAAAGGCCATATTACGGCCTTTAGAGGTCTCTTAGCGTGGTTGACGGTGTTATAAAGCCATGGGGCAATGGAAAGCCACTTCGGACGTAGTAGTCCATTAAGAGTGGAAGGATTAGAGCAATGGTAACCTGCGCAGGCACGTGGAGCAACGTGATTTACCTGTAAGGCCTTTGTTAGAAGTCAAAAGGCCATATTACGGTCGTTCGAGGCTTGTTAGCGTAGTTGACGGTGTTATTACGCCATGGCGCAATGGAAAACGACTTGGAACGTCTTAGGCCATTGACAACAGAAGGATTAGACCAATGGTAACCTGCGCAGTCACGTGAAACCACGTGATTTACGTGTAAGACCTTAATTAGGCGTCAAAATGCCACATTACCGTCTTTAGAGGCCCGTGCGCGTAGCTGACGGTGTTTTAAAGCCATGGCGCAACAAAAAATCACTTGGGACGTCGAAGTCCATTGAGAGAGGAAGGATTAGACCAATATTAACCTGCGCAAGCACGTGGAACTACGTGATTTACGTGTAAGGCTTTTACTAGGCATCAGAAGGCCATATTACACCGTTTAGAGGACCGTGCGCGTACTTAACGGTGTTTTAAAGCTGTGACGAAACGGAAAACAACTTGGGACGTCGTAGTCCATTGAGAGTGGAAGGATTAGACCAATATTAACCTGCGCAAGCCCGTGGAACTACGTGATTTACGTGTAAGGCTTTTATTAGGCATCAAAATCCATATTACAGCGTTTGGAGTCCGGTGCGCTTATTTGACGGTGTCTTCAAGCTGTGACGCAACAAAAAACCACTTGGGACGTCGTAGTCCATTGAGAGTGGAAGGATTAGAGCAATGGTAACCTGCGCAGGCACGTGGAACCACTTGATTTACGTGTAAGGCCTTTATTAGGCGTCAAAAGGCCACATTACACCCTTTAAAGGCCAATAAGCGCAGTTGACGGTGTTATAAAGCCATGGCGCAATGGAAAACGACTTCGGACGTCGTAGTCCATTGAGAGTGGAAGGATGAAAGCAATGGTAACCTGCGCAGGCACGTGGAACCACGTGATTTACGTGTAAGGCCTTAATTATGCGTCGAAATGCCACATTACCGTCTTTAGAGGCCGGTGCGCGTAGGTGACGGTGTTTTAAAGCCATGGCGCAACAGAAAATCACTTTGGACGTCGAAGTCCATTGAGAGTGGAAAGATTAGACCAATGGTAATCTGCGCAGGCACGTGGAACCACTTGATTTACGTGAAAGGACTTTATTAGGCGTCAAAAAGCCATATTACGGCCTTTAGAGGTTTCTTAGCGTGGTTGACGGTGTTATAAAGCCATGCGGGAATGGAAAGCCACTTTGGACGTCGTAGTCCATTAAGAGCGGAAGGAGTAGAGCAATGGTAACCTGCGCAAGCACGTGGAACTACTTGATTTACGTGTAAGGCCTTTATTAGGCGTCAAAATGCCAAATTACCGTCTTTAGAGGCCCGTGCGCGTAGCTGACGGTGTTTTAAAGACGTGGCGCAACAGAAAATCACTTGGGACGCCGAAGTCCATTGAGACTGGAAAGATTAGACCAATATTAGCTTGCGCAAGCACGTGGAACTACGTGATTTACGTGTAAGGCTGTTATTAGGCATCAAAAGGCCATATTGCAGCGTTTAGAGGCCCGTGCGCGTAGTTGACAGTGTTTTAAAGCCGTGACGCAACGGAAAACCACGTGGGACGTCGTAGTCCATTGAGAGTGGTAGGATTAGACCAATGGTAACCTGCGCAGGCACGTGGAACCACGTCATTTACGTGCAAGGCTTTTATTAAGCATCAAAAGGCCATATTACAGTAGTTAGAGGCCTGTACACGTAGTTGACGGTGTTAAAAGGGTATGCCGCAATGGAAAGCCACTTCGGACGTCGTAGTCCATTAAGAGTGGAAGGATTAGAGCAATGGTAACCTGCGCAGGCACGTGGAGCAACGTGATTTACGTGTAAGGCCTTTGTTAGAAGTCAAAAGGCCATATTACGGTCGTTCCAGGCTTGTTAGCGTAGTTGACGGTGTTATTACGCCATGGCGCAATGGAAAACGACTTGGAACGTCTTAGGCCATTGACAACAGAAGGATTAGACCAATGGTAACCTGCGCAGTCACGTGGAACCACGTGATTTACGTGTAAGGCCTTAATTAGGCGTCAAAATGCCACATTACCATCTTTAGAGGCCCGTGCGCGTAGCTGACGCTGTTTTAAAGCCATGGCGCAACAAAAAATCACTTGGGACGTCGAAGTCCATTGAGAGAGGAAGGATTAGACCAATATTAACCTGCGCAAGCACGTGGAACTACGTGATTTACGTGTAAGGCTGTTATTAGGCATCAAAAGGCCATATTGCAGCGTTTAGAGGCCCGTGCGCGTAGTTGACAGTGTTTTAAAGCCGTGACGCAACGGAAAACCACGTGGGACGTCGTAGTCCATTGAGAGTGGTAGGATTAGACCAATGGTAACCTGCGCAGGCACGTGGAACCACGTCATTTACGTGCAAGGCTTTTATTAAGCATCAAAAGGCCATATTACAGTAGTTAGAGGCCTGTACACGTAGTTGACGGTGTTAAAAGGGTATGCCGCAATGGAAAGCCACTTCGGACGTCGTAGTCCATTAAGAGTGGAAGGATTAGAGCAATGGTAACCTGCGCAGGCACGTGGAGCAACGTGATTTACGTGTAAGGCCTTTGTTAGAAGTCAAAAGGCCATATTACGGTCGTTCCAGGCTTGTTAGCGTAGTTGACGGTGTTATTACGCCATGGCGCAATGGAAAACGACTTGGAACGTCTTAGGCCATTGACAACAGAAGGATTAGACCAATGGTAACCTGCGCAGTCACGTGGAACCACGTGATTTACGTGTAAGGCCTTAATTAGGCGTCAAAATGCCACATTACCATCTTTAGAGGCCCGTGCGCGTAGCTGACGCTGTTTTAAAGCCATGGCGCAACAAAAAATCACTTGGGACGTCGAAGTCCATTGAGAGAGGAAGGATTAGACCAATATTAACCTGCGCAAGCACGTGGAACTACGTGATTTACGTGTAAGGCTTTTATTAGGCATCAAAATCCATATTACAGCGTTTGGAGTCCGGTGCGCTTATTTGACGGTGTCTTCAAGCTGTGACGCAACAAAAAACCACTTGGGACGTCGTAGTCCATTGAGAGTGGAAGGATTAGAGCAATGGTAACCTGCGCAGGCACGTGGAACCACTTGATTTACGTGTAAGGCCTTTATTAGGCGTCAAAAGGCCACATTATACCCTTTAAAAGCCAATAAGCGCAGTTGACGGTGTTATAAAGCCATGGCGCAATGGAAAACGACTTCGGACGTCGTAGTCCATTGAGAGTGGAAGGATGAAAGCAATGTTAATCTGCCCAGGCACGTGGAACCACGTGATTTACGTGAAAGGCCGTAATTAGGCGTCAAAATGCCACATTAACGTCTTTAGAGGCCCGTGCGCGTAGTTGACGGTGTTTTAAAGCCATGGCGCAACAGAAAATCACTTGGGACGACGAAGTCCATTGAGAGTGGAAAGATTAGACCAATGGTAATCTGCGCAGGCACGTGGAACCACTTGATTTACGTGAAAGGACTTTATTAGGCGTCAAAAGGCCATATTACGGCCTTTAGAGGTCTCTTAGCGTGGTTGACGGTGTTATAAAGCCCTGGGGCAATGGAAAGCCACTTCGGACGTCGTAGTCCGTTAAGAGTGGAAGGAATAGAGCAATGGTAACCTGCGCAAGCACATGGAACCACTTGATTTACGTGTAAGGCTTTTATTAGGCATCAAAAGGCCATATTGCAGCGTTTAGAGGCCCGTGCGCGTAGTTGACAGTGTTTTAAAGCCGTGACGCAACGGAAAACCACGTGGGACGTCGTAGTCCATTGAGAGTGGAAAGATTAGACCAATGGTAACCTGCGCATGCCCGTGGAACCACGTCATTTACGTGCAAGGCTTTTATTAAGCATCAAAAGGCCATATTACAGTAGTTAGAGGCCTGTACACGTAGTTGACGGTGTTAAAAGGGTATGCCGCAATGGAAAGCCACTTCGGACGTCGCATTCCATTGAGAGTGGATGGATTAGACCAATGGTAACCTACGCAGGAGCGTGGAGCCACTTGATTTACGTGTAAGGCCTTTGTTAGAAGTCAAAAGGCCTTATTACGGTCGTTCGAGGCTTGTTAGCGTAGTTGACGGTCTTATTACGCCATGGCGCAATGGAAAACGACTTTGAACGTCTTATGCCATTGACAACAGAAGGATTAGACCAATGGTAATCTGCGCAGTCACGTGAAACCACGTGATTTACGTGTAAGGCCTTAATTAGGCGTCAAAATGCCACATTACCGTCTTTAGAGGCCCGTGCGCGTAGCTGACGGTGTTTTAAAGCCATGGCGCAACAAAAAATCACTTGGGACGTCGAAGTCCATTGAGAGAAGAAGGATTAGACCAATATTAACCTGCGCAAGCACGTGGAACTACGTGATTTATGTGTAAGGCTTTTATTAGGCATCAGAAGGCCATATTACACCGTTTAGAGGACCGTGCGCGTACTTAACGGTGTTTTAAAGCCGTGACGCAACGGAAAACCACTTGGGACGTCGTAGTCCATTGACAACAGAAGGATTAGACCAATGGTAACCTGCGCAGTCACGTGGAACCACGTGATTTACGTGTAAGGCCTTAATTAGGCGTCAAAATGCCACATTACCGTCTTTAGAGGCCCGTGCGCGTAGCTGACGGTGTTTTAAAGCCATGGCGCAACAAAAAATCACTTGGGACATCGAAGTCCATTGAGAGAGGAAGGATTAGACCAATAATAACCTGCGCAAGCACGTGGAACCACTTGATTTACGTGTAAGGCCTTTATTAGGCACCAAAATGCCATATTACAGCGTTTGGAGGCCCGTGCGCGTATTTGACGGTGTCTTCAAGCTGTGACGCAACGGAAAACCACTTGGGACGTCGTAGTCCATAGAGACTGGAATGATTAAACCAATGGTAACCTGCGCAGGCACGTGGAACCACTTGACTTACGTGAAAGGATTTTATTAGGCGTCAAAAGGCCATATTACGGCCTTTAGAAGTCTCTTAGAGTGGTTGACGGTGTTATAAAGCCATGGGGCAATGGAAAGCCATTTCGGACGTCGTAGTCCATTAAGAGTGGAAGGATTAGAGCAATGGTAACCTGCGCAGGCACGTGGAGCAACGTGATTTACGTGTAAGGCCTTTATTAGGCATCAAAATGCCGTATTACAGCGTTTGGAGGCCCGTGCGCGTATTTGACGGTGTCTTCAAGCTGTGACGCAACAAAAAACCACTTGGGACGTCGTAGTCCATTGAGAGTGGAAGGATTAGACCAATGGTAACCTACTCAGGCACGTGGAACCACTTGATTTACGTGAAAGGACTTTATTAGGCGTCAAAAGGCCATATTACGGCCTTTAGAGGTATCTTAGCGTGGTTGATGGAGTTATAAATCCATGGGGCAATGGAAAACGGCTTCAGACGTCGTAGTCCATTGAGAGTGGAAGGATTGGACCAATGGTAACCTACGCAGGCGCGTGGAGGCACTTGATTAACGTGTAAGGCCTTTATTAGGCATCATAATGCCATATTACGTTCGTTCGAGGTTTGTTAGCGTAGTTGACGGAGTTATTACGCCATGGCGAAATGGAAAACGACTTGGAACGTCTTAGGCCATTGACAACAGAAGGATTAGACCAATGGTAAGCTGTGTAGGCACGTGGAACCACGTGATTTACGTGTAAGGTCTTAATTAGGCGTCAAAATGCCACATTACCGTCTTTAGAGGTCCTTGCGCGTAGCTGACGGTGTTTTAAAGCCATGGCGCAACAGAAAATCACTTGGGACGTCGAAGTCCATTGAGAGTGGAAAGATTAGACCAATGGTAACCTGCGCAAGCACGTGGAACCACTTGATTTACGTGTAAGGCCTTTATTAGGCATCAAAATCCATATTACAGCGTTTGGAGTCCCGTGCGCTTATTTGACGGTGTCTTCAAGCTGTGACGCAACAAAAAACCACTTGGGACGTCGTAGTCCATTGAGAGTGGAAGGATTAAACCAATGGTAACCTGTGCAGGCACGTGGAACCACTTGACTTACGTGAAAGGATTTTATTAGGCGTCAAAAGGCCATATTACGGCCTTTAGAAGTCTCTTAGCGTGGTTGACGGTGTTATAAAGCCATGAGGCAATGGAAAGCCACTTCGGACGTCGTAGTCCATTAAGAGTGGAAGGATTAGAGCAATGGTAACCTGCGCAGGCACGTGGAGCAACGTGATTTACGTGTAAGGCCTTTGTTAGAAGTCAAAAGGCCGTATTACGGTCGTTCGAGGCTTGTTAGCGTAGTTGAAGGTGTTATTACGCCATAGCGAAATGGAAAACGACTTGGAACGTCTTAGGCCATTGACAACAGAAGGATTAGACCAATGGTAACCTGCGCAGGCACGTGGAACCACGTGATTTACGCGAAAGGCCTTAATTAGGCGTCAAAATGCCACATTACCGTCTTTAGAGGCCCATGCGCGTAGTTGACGGTGTTTTAAAGCCTTGACGCAATGGAAAACCACTTGGGACGTCGTAGTCCATTGTAAGTGGAAGGATTAGACCAATGGTAACCAGCCCAGGCACGTGGAACCACGTGAATTACCTGTAAGGCCTTTATTAGGCGTCAAAAGGCCACATTACACGCTTTAGAGGCCTGTTAGCGCAGTTGACGGTGTTATAAAGCCATGGCGCAACAGAAAATCACTTGGGACGTCGAAGTCCATTGAGAGTAAAAAGATTAGACCAATGGTAACCTGCGCAGGCACGTGGAATCACGTCATTTACGTGCAAGGCTTTTGTTAAGCATAAAAAGGCCATATTAAGGTAGTTAGAGGCCTGTAAACGTAGTTGACGGTGTTAAAAGGGTATGCCGCAATGGAAAGCCATTTCGGACGTCGTAGTCCATTGAGAGTGAAAGGATTAGACCAATGGTAACCTACGCAGGCGCGTGGAGCCACTTGATTTACGTGTAAAGCCTTTATTAGGCATCAAAATGCCATATTACAGCGTTTAGAGGACCGTGCGCGTAGTTAACGGTGTTTTAAAGCCATGGCGCAACAGAAAATCACTTGGGACGTCGAAGTCCATTGAGAGTGAAAAGATTAGACCAAAATTAACCTGCGCAAGCACGTGGAACTACGTGATTTACGTGTAAGGCTTTTATTGGGCATCAGAAGGCCATTATACAGCGTTTGGAGGTCCGTGCACGTAGTTGACAGTGTTTTCAAGCCGTGACGCAACGGAAAACCACTTGGGACGTCGTAGTTCATTGAGAGTGGAAGCATTAGACCAATGGTAACCTGCGCAGGCACGTGGAACCACGTCATTTACGTGCAAGGCTTTTATTAAGCATCAAAAGGCCATATTACAGTAGTTAGAGGCCTGTACACGTGGTTGACGGTGTTAAAAGGGTATACCACAATGGAAAGCCACTTCGGACGTCGTAGTCCATTGAGAGTGGAAGGATTAGACCAATGGTAACCTACGCAGGCGCGTGGAGCCACTTGATTTACGTGTAAATCCTTTATTAGGCATCTAAATGCCATATTACAGCGTTTAGAGGACCGTGCGCGTAGTTAACGGTGTTTTAAAGCCGTGACTCAACGGAAAACCACTTGGGACGTCGTAGTCCATTGAGACTGGAAAGATTAGACCAATGGTAACCTGCGCAGGCACGTGGAACCACTTGATTTACGTGTAAGGCCTTTATTAGGCGTCAAAAGGCCATATTACGGCCTTTAGAGGGTTCTTAGCGTAGTTGACGGTGTTATAAAGCCATGGCGCAATGGAAAACGGCTTCGGACGTGGTAGTCCATTGAAAGTGGAAGGATTAGACCAATGGTAACCTACGCAGGCACGTGGAACCACGTGATTTACGTGTAAGGCCTTAATTATGCGTCAAAATGCCACATTACCGTCTTTAGAGGCCGGTGCGCGTAGTTAACGGTGTTTTAAAGCTGTGACGCAACGGAAAACCACTTGGGACGTCGTAGTCCATAGAGACTGGAAAGATTAGACCAATATTAACCTGCGCAAGCACGTGGAACTACGTGATTTACGTGTAAGGATTTTATTAGGCGTCAAAAGGCCATATTACGGCCTTTAGAAGTCTCTTAGCGTGGTTGACGGTGTTATAAATCCATGGGGCAATGGAAAGACACTTCGGACGTCGTAGTCCATTAAGAGTGGAAGGATTAGAGCAATGGTAACCTGCGCAGGCACATGGAGCAACGTGATTTACGTGTAAGGCCTTTGTTAGAAGGCAAAAGGCCATACTACGGTCGTTCGAGGCTTGTTAGCGTAGTTGACGGTGTTATTACGCCATGGCGCAATGGAAAACGACTTGGAACGTCTTAGGCCATTGACAACAGAAGGATTAGACCAATGGTAACCTGCGCAAGCACGTGGAACTACGTGATTTACGTGTAAGGTTTTTATTAGGCATCAGAAGGCCATATTACACCGTTTAGAGGACCGTGCGCGTACTTAACGGTGTTTTAAAGCCGTGACGCAACGGAAAACCACTTTGGACGTCGTAGTCCATTGAGAGTGAAATGATTAGACCAATGGTAACCTGCGCAGGCACGTGGAACCACTTGACTTACGTGAAAGGATTTTATTAGGCGTCAAAAGGCCATATTACGGCCTTTAGAAGTCTCTTAGCGTGGTTGACGGTGTTATAAAGCAATGGGGCAATGGAAAGATACTTCGGACGTCGTAGTCCATTAAGAGTGGAAGGATTAGAGCAATGGTAACCTGCGCAGGCACATGGAGCAACGTGATTTACGTGTAAGGCCTTTGTTAGAAGTCAAAAGGCCATATTACGGTCGTTCGAGGCTTGTTAGCGTAGTTGACGGTGTTGTTACGCCATGGCGCAATGGAAAACGACTTGGAACGTCTTAGGCCATTGACAACAGAAGGATTAGACCAATGGTAACCTGCGCAGTCACGTGGAACCACGTGAATTACGTGTAAGGCCTTAATTAGGCGTCAAAATGCCACATTACAGTCTTTAGAGGCCCGTGCGCGTAGCTGACGGTGTTTTAAAGCCATGGCGCAACAAAAAATCACTTGGGACGTCGAAGTTCACTGAGAGAGGAAGGATTAGACCAATATTAACCTGCGCAAGCACGTGGAACTACGTGATTTACGTGTAAGGTTTTTATTAGGCATCAGAAGGCCATATTACACCGTTTAGAGGACCGTGCGCGTACTTAACGGTGTTTTAAAGCCGTGACGCAACGGAAAACCACTTGGGACGTCGTAGTCCATTGAGAGTGGAAGCATTAGACCAATGGTAACCTGCGCAGGCACGTGGAATCACGTCATTTACGTGCAAGGCTTTTATAAAGCATTAAAAGGCCATATTACAGTAGTTAGAGGCCTGTAAACGTAGTTGACGGTGTTAAAAGGGTATGCCGCAATGGAAAGCCACTTCGGACGTCGTAGTCCATTGAGAGTGGAAGGATTAGACCAATGGTAACCTACGCAGGCTCGTGGAGTCACTTGATTTACGTGTAAGGCCTTTATTAGGCATCAAAATGCCATATTACACCGTTTAGAGGACCGTGCGCGTAGTTAACGGTGTTATAAAGCCGTGACGCAACGGAAAACCACTTAGGACGTCGTAGTCTATTGAGAGTGAAAGGATTAGACCAATGGTAACCTGCGCAGGTACGTGGAACCACTTGATTTACGTGTAAGGCCTTTATTAGGCATCAAAATGCCATATTACACCGTTTAGAGGACCGTGCGCGTAGTTACCGGTGTTATAAAGCCGTGACGCAACGGAAAACCACTTGGGACGTCGTAGTCTATTGAGAGTGGAAGGATTAGACCAATGGTAACCTGCGCAGGCACGTGGAACCACTTGATTTACGTGTAAGGCCTTTATTAGGCGTCAAAAGGCCGTACTACGGCCTTTAGAGGGTTCTTAGCGTAGTTGACGGTGTTATAAAGCCATGGCGCAATGGAAAACGGCTTCGGACGTCGTAGTCCATTGAGAGTGGAAGGATTAGACCAATAATAACCTGCGCAAGCACGTGGAACCACTTGATTTACGTGTAAGGCATTTATTAGGCACCAAAATGCCATATTACAGCGTTTGGAGGCCCGTGCGCGTATTTTACGGTGTCTTCAAGCTGTGACGCAACGAAAAACCACTTGGGACGTCGTAGTCCATTTATAGTGGAGGGATTAGACCAATGGTAACCTGCGCAGGCACGTGGAGCAACGTGATTTACGCGTAAGGCCTTTGTTAGAAGTCAAAGGGCCATATTACGGTCGTTCGAGGCTTGTTAGCGTAGTTGACGGTGTTATTACGCCATGGCGCAATGGAAAACGACTTGGAACGTCTTAGGCCATTGACAACAGAAGGATTAGACCAATGGTAACCTGCGCAGGCACGTGGAACCACGTGATTTACGTGTAAGGCCTTTGTTAGAAGTCAAAAGGCCATATTACAGCGTTTAGAGGACTGTGCGCGTAGTTAACGGTGTTTTAAAGCCCTGACGCAACGGAAAACCACTTGGGACATCGTAGTCCATTGAGACTGGAAGGATTAGACCAATGGTAACCTGTGCAGGCACGTGGAACCACTTGATTTACGTGTAAGGCCTTTATTAGGCGTCAAAAGGCCGTATTACGGCCTTTAGAGGGTCCTTAGCGTAGTTGACGGTGTTATAAAGCCATGGCGCAATGGAAAACGGCATCGGACGTGGTAGTCCATTGAGAGTGGAAGGATTAGGCCAATGGTAACCTGCGCAAGCACGTGGAACCACTTGATTTACGTGTAAGGCCTTTATTATGCATCAAAATGCCGTATTACAGCGTTTGGAGGCTCGTGCGCGTATTTGACGGTGTCTTCAAGCTGTGACGCAACAAAAAACCACTTGGGACGTCGTAGTCCATTGAGAGTGGAAGGATTAGACCAATGGTAACCTACTCAGGCACGTGGAACCACTTGATTTACGTGAAAGGACTTTATTAGGCGTCAAAAGGCCATATTACGGCCTTTAGAGGTCTCTTAGCGTGGTTGACGGTGTTATAAAGCCCTGGGGCAATGGAAAGCCACTTCGGACGTCGTAGTCCGTTAAGAGTGGAAAGATTAGACCAATGGTAACCTGCGCATGCCCGTGGAACCACGTCATTTACGTGCAAGGCTTTTATTAAGCATCAAAAGGCCATATTACAGTAGTTAGAGGCCTGTACACGTAGTTGACGGTGTTAAAAGGGTATGCCGCAATGGAAAGCCACTTCGGACGTCGCATTCCATTGAGAGTGGATGGATTAGACCAATGGTAACCTACGCAGGAGCGTGGAGCCACTTGATTTACGTGTAAGGCCTTTGTTAGAAGTCAAAAGGCCTTATTACGGTCGTTCGAGGCTTGTTAGCGTAGTTGACGGTCTTATTACGCCATGGCGCAATGGAAAACGACTTTGAACGTCTTATGCCATTGACAACAGAAGGATTAGACCAATGGTAATCTGCGCAGTCACGTGAAACCACGTGATTTACGTGTAAGGCCTTAATTAGGCGTCAAAATGCCACATTACCGTCTTTAGAGGCCCGTGCGCGTAGCTGACGGTGTTTTAAAGCCATGGCGCAACAAAAAATCACTTGGGACGTCGAAGTCCATTGAGAGAAGAAGGATTAGACCAATATTAACCTGCGCAAGCACGTGGAACTACGTGATTTATGTGTAAGGCTTTTATTAGGCATCAGAAGGCCATATTACACCGTTTAGAGGACCGTGCGCGTACTTAACGGTGTTTTAAAGCCGTGACGCAACGGAAAACCACTTGGGACGTCGTAGTCCATTGAGAGTGGAAGCATTAGACCGATAATAACCTGCGCAAGCACGTGGAATCACTTGATTTACGTGTAAGGTCTTTGTTAGAAGTCAAAAGGCCATATTACGGTCGTTCGAGGCTTGTTAGCGTAGTTGACGGTGTTATTACGCCATGGCGCAATGGAAAACGACTTGGAACGTCTTAGGCCATTGACAACAGAAGGATTAGACCAATGGTAACCTGCGCAGTCACGTGGAACCACGTGATTTACGTGTAAGGCCTTAATTAGGCGTCAAAATGCCACATTACCGTCTTTAGAGGCCCGTGCGCGTAGCTGACGGTGTTTTAAAGCCATGGCGCAACAAAAAATCACTTGGGACATCGTAGTCCATTGAGAGTGGAGGGATTAGACCAATGGTAACCTGCGCAGGCACGTGGAACCACTTGATTTACGTGAAAGGCCTTTATTAGGCGTCAAAAGGCCATATTACGGCCTTTAGAAGTCTCTTTGCGTGGTTGACGGTGTTATAAAGCCATGGGCAATGGAAAGACACTTCGGACGTCGTAGTCCATTAAGAGTGGAAGGATTAGAGCAATGGTAACCTGTGCAGGCACGTGGAGCAACGTGATTTACGTGTAAGGCCTTTGTTAGAAGTCAAAAGGCCATATTACGGTCGTTCGAGGCTTGTTAGCGTAGTTGACGGTGTTGTTACGCCATGGCGCAATGGAAAACGACTTGGAACGTCTTAGGCCATTGACAACAGAAGGATTAGACCAATGGTAACCTGCGCAGTCACGTGGAACCACGTGAATTACGTGTAAGGCCTTAATTAGGCGTCAAAATGCCACATTACAGTCTTTAGAGGCCCGTGCGCGTAGCTGACGGTGTTTTAAAGCCATGGCGCAACAAAAAATCACTTGGGACGTCGAAGTTCACTGAGAGAGGAAGGATTAGACCAATATTAACCTGCGCAAGCACGTGGAACTACGTGATTTACGTGTAAGGTTTTTATTAGGCATCAGAAGGCCATATTACACCGTTTAGAGGACCGTGCGCGTACTTAACGGTGTTTTAAAGCCGTGACGCAACGGAAAACCACTTGGGACGTCGTAGTCCATTGAGAGTGGAAGCATTAGACCAATGGTAACCTGCGCAGGCACGTGGAATCACGTCATTTACGTGCAAGGCTTTTATAAAGCATTAAAAGGCCATATTACAGTAGTTAGAGGCCTGTAAACGTAGTTGACGGTGTTAAAAGGGTATGCCGCAATGGAAAGCCACTTCGGACGTCGTAGTCCATTGAGAGTGGAAGGATTAGACCAATGGTAACCTACGCAGGCTCGTGGAGTCACTTGATTTACGTGTAAGGCCTTTATTAGGCATCAAAATGCCATATTACACCGTTTAGAGGACCGTGCGCGTAGTTAACGGTGTTATAAAGCCGTGACGCAACGGAAAACCACTTAGGACGTCGTAGTCTATTGAGAGTGAAAGGATTAGACCAATGGTAACCTGCGCAGGTACGTGGAACCACTTGATTTACGTGTAAGGCCTTTATTAGGCATCAAAATGCCATATTACACCGTTTAGAGGACCGTGCGCGTAGTTACCGGTGTTATAAAGCCGTGACGCAACGGAAAACCACTTGGGACGTCGTAGTCTATTGAGAGTGGAAGGATTAGACCAATGGTAACCTGCGCAGGCACGTGGAACCACTTGATTTACGTGTAAGGCCTTTATTAGGCGTCAAAAGGCCGTACTACGGCCTTTAGAGGGTTCTTAGCGTAGTTGACGGTGTTATAAAGCCATGGCGCAATGGAAAACGGCTTCGGACGTCGTAGTCCATTGAGAGTGGAAGGATTAGACCAATAATAACCTGCGCAAGCACGTGGAACCACTTGATTTACGTGTAAGGCATTTATTAGGCACCAAAATGCCATATTACAGCGTTTGGAGGCCCGTGCGCGTATTTTACGGTGTCTTCAAGCTGTGACGCAACGAAAAACCACTTGGGACGTCGTAGTCCATTTATAGTGGAGGGATTAGACCAATGGTAACCTGCGCAGGCACGTGGAGCAACGTGATTTACGCGTAAGGCCTTTGTTAGAAGTCAAAGGGCCATATTACGGTCGTTCGAGGCTTGTTAGCGTAGTTGACGGTGTTATTACGCCATGGCGCAATGGAAAACGACTTGGAACGTCTTAGGCCATTGACAACAGAAGGATTAGACCAATGGTAACCTGCGCAGGCACGTGGAACCACGTGATTTACGTGTAAGGCCTTTGTTAGAAGTCAAAAGGCCATATTACAGCGTTTAGAGGACTGTGCGCGTAGTTAACGGTGTTTTAAAGCCCTGACGCAACGGAAAACCACTTGGGACATCGTAGTCCATTGAGACTGGAAGGATTAGACCAATGGTAACCTGTGCAGGCACGTGGAACCACTTGATTTACGTGTAAGGCCTTTATTAGGCGTCAAAAGGCCGTATTACGGCCTTTAGAGGGTCCTTAGCGTAGTTGACGGTGTTATAAAGCCATGGCGCAATGGAAAACGGCATCGGACGTGGTAGTCCATTGAGAGTGGAAGGATTAGGCCAATGGTAACCTGCGCAAGCACGTGGAACCACTTGATTTACGTGTAAGGCCTTTATTATGCATCAAAATGCCGTATTACAGCGTTTGGAGGCTCGTGCGCGTATTTGACGGTGTCTTCAAGCTGTGACGCAACAAAAAACCACTTGGGACGTCGTAGTCCATTGAGAGTGGAAGGATTAGACCAATGGTAACCTACTCAGGCACGTGGAACCACTTGATTTACGTGAAAGGACTTTATTAGGCGTCAAAAGGCCATATTACGGCCTTTAGAGGTCTCTTAGCGTGGTTGACGGTGTTATAAAGCCCTGGGGCAATGGAAAGCCACTTCGGACGTCGTAGTCCGTTAAGAGTGGAAAGATTAGACCAATGGTAACCTGCGCATGCCCGTGGAACCACGTCATTTACGTGCAAGGCTTTTATTAAGCATCAAAAGGCCATATTACAGTAGTTAGAGGCCTGTACACGTAGTTGACGGTGTTAAAAGGGTATGCCGCAATGGAAAGCCACTTCGGACGTCGCATTCCATTGAGAGTGGATGGATTAGACCAATGGTAACCTACGCAGGAGCGTGGAGCCACTTGATTTACGTGTAAGGCCTTTGTTAGAAGTCAAAAGGCCTTATTACGGTCGTTCGAGGCTTGTTAGCGTAGTTGACGGTCTTATTACGCCATGGCGCAATGGAAAACGACTTTGAACGTCTTATGCCATTGACAACAGAAGGATTAGACCAATGGTAATCTGCGCAGTCACGTGAAACCACGTGATTTACGTGTAAGGCCTTAATTAGGCGTCAAAATGCCACATTACCGTCTTTAGAGGCCCGTGCGCGTAGCTGACGGTGTTTTAAAGCCATGGCGCAACAAAAAATCACTTGGGACGTCGAAGTCCATTGAGAGAAGAAGGATTAGACCAATATTAACCTGCGCAAGCACGTGGAACTACGTGATTTATGTGTAAGGCTTTTATTAGGCATCAGAAGGCCATATTACACCGTTTAGAGGACCGTGCGCGTACTTAACGGTGTTTTAAAGCCGTGACGCAACGGAAAACCACTTGGGACGTCGTAGTCCATTGAGAGTGGAAGCATTAGACCGATAATAACCTGCGCAAGCACGTGGAATCACTTGATTTACGTGTAAGGTCTTTGTTAGAAGTCAAAAGGCCATATTACGGTCGTTCGAGGCTTGTTAGCGTAGTTGACGGTGTTATTACGCCATGGCGCAATGGAAAACGACTTGGAACGTCTTAGGCCATTGACAACAGAAGGATTAGACCAATGGTAACCTGCGCAGTCACGTGGAACCACGTGATTTACGTGTAAGGCCTTAATTAGGCGTCAAAATGCCACATTACCGTCTTTAGAGGCCCGTGCGCGTAGCTGACGGTGTTTTAAAGCCATGGCGCAACAAAAAATCACTTGGGACATCGTAGTCCATTGAGAGTGGAGGGATTAGACCAATGGTAACCTGCGCAGGCACGTGGAACCACTTGATTTACGTGAAAGGCCTTTATTAGGCGTCAAAAGGCCATATTACGGCCTTTAGAAGTCTCTTTGCGTGGTTGACGGTGTTATAAAGCCATGGGCAATGGAAAGACACTTCGGACGTCGTAGTCCATTAAGAGTGGAAGGATTAGAGCAATGGTAACCTGTGCAGGCACGTGGAGCAACGTGATTTACGTGTAAGGCCTTTGTTAGAAGTCAAAAGGCAATATTACGGTCGTTCCAGGCTTGTTAGCGTAGTTGACGGTGTTATTACGGCATGGCGCAATGGAAAACGACTTGGAACGTCTTAGGCCATTGACAACAGAAGGATTAGACCATTGGTAACCTGCGCAGTCACGTGAAACCACGTGATTTACGTGTAAGGCCTTAATTAGGCGTCAAAATGCCACATTACGGTCTTTAGAGGCCCGTGCGCGTAGCTGACGGTGTTTTAAAGCCATGGCGCAACAAAAAATCACTTGGGACGTCGAAGTCCATTGAGAGAGGAAGGATTAGACCAATAATAACCTGCGCAAGCACGTGGAACCACTTGATTTACGTGTAAGGCCTTTATTAGGCACCAAAATGCCATATTACAGCGTTTGGAGGCCCGTGCGCGTATTTGATGGTGTCTTCAAGCTGTGACGCAACGAAAAACCACTTGGGACGTCGTAGTCCATTGAGAGTGGAGGAATTAGACCAATGGTAACCTGCGCAGGCACGTGGAACCACTTGATTTACGTGAAAGGCCTTTATTAGGCGTCAAAAGGCCATATTACGGCATTTAGAAGTCTCTTTGCGTGGTTGACGGTGTTATAAAGCCATGGGGCAATGGAAAGACACTTCGGACGTCGTAGTCCATTAAGAGTGGAAGGATTAGAGCAATGGTAACCTGCGCAGGCACGTGGAGCAACGTGATATACGCGTAAGGCCTTTGTTAGAAGTCAAAAGGCCATATTACGGTCGTTCGAGGCTTGTTAGCGTAGTTGACGGTGTTATTACGCCATGGCGCAATGGAAAACGACTTGGAACATCTTAGGCCATTGACAACAGAAGGATTAGACCAATGGTAACCTGCGCAGGCACGTGGAACCACGTGATTTACGTGTAAGGCCTTAATTATGCGTCAAAATGCCACATTACCGTCTTTAGAGGCCGGTGCGCGTAGGTGACGGTGTTTTAAAGCCATGGCGCAACAGAAAATCACTTGGGACGTCGAAGTCCATTTAGAGTGGAAAGATTAGACCAATATTAACCTGCGCAAGCACGTGGAACTACGTGATTTACGTGTAAGGCTTTTATTAGGCATCAGAAGGCCATATTACAGCGTTTAGAGGACCGTGCGCGTAGTTAACGGTGTTTTAAAGCTGTGACGCAACGGAAAACCACTTGGGACGTCGTAGTCCATAGAGACTGGAATGATTAAACCAATGGTAACCTGCGCAGGCACGTGGAACCACTTGACTTACGTGAAAGGATTTTATTAGGCGTCAAAAGGCCATATTACGGCCTTTAGAAGTCTCTTAGAGTGGTTGACGGTGTTATAAAGCCATGGGGCAATGGAAAGCCATTTCGGACGTCGTAGTCCATTAAGAGTGGAAGCATTAGAGCAATGGTAACCTGCGCAGGCACGTGGAGCAACGTGATTTACGTGTAAGGCCTTTATTAGGCATCAAAATGCCGTATTACAGCGTTTGGAGGCCCGTGCGCGTATTTGACGGTGTCTTCAAGCTGTGACGCAACAAAAAACCACTTGGGACGTCGTAGTCCATTGAGAGTGGAAGGATTAGACCAATGGTAACCTACTCAGGCACGTGGAACCACTTGATTTACGTGAAAGGACTTTATTAGGCGTCAAAAGGCCATATTACGGCCTTTAGAGGTATCTTAGCGTGGTTGATGGAGTTATAAATCCATGGGGCAATGGAAAACGGCTTCGGACGTCGTAGTCCATTGAGAGTGGAAGGATTGGACCAATGGTAACCTACGCAGGCGCGTGGAAGCACTTGATTAACGTGTAAGGCCTTTATTAGGCATCATAATGCCATATTACGTTCGTTCGAGGTTTGTTAGCGTAGTTGACGGAGTTATTACGCCATGGCGAAATGGAAAACGACTTGGAACGTCTTAGGCCATTGACAACAGAAGGATTAGACCAATGGTAACCTGCGCAAGCACGTGGAACCACTTGATTTACGTGTAAGGCCTTTATTAGGCATCAAAATCCATATTACAGCGTTTGGAGTCCCGTGCGCTTATTTGACGGTGTCTTCAAGCTGTGACGCAACAAAAAACCACTTGGGACGTCGTAGTCCATTGAGAGTGGAAGGATTAAACCAATGGTAACCTGTGCAGGCACGTGGAACCACTTGACTTACGTGAAAGGATTTTATTAGGCGTCAAAAGGCCATATTACGGCCTTTAGAAGTCTCTTAGCGTGGTTGACGGTGTTATAAAGCCATGAGGCAATGGAAAGCCACTTCGGACGTCGTAGTCCATTAAGAGTGGAAGGATTAGAGCAATGGTAACCTGCGCAGGCACGTGGAGCAACGTGATTTACGTGTAAGGCCTTTGTTAGAAGTCAAAAGGCCGTATTACGGTCGTTCGAGGCTTGTTAGCGTAGTTGAAGGTGTTATTACGCCATAGCGAAATGGAAAACGACTTGGAACGTCTTAGGCCATTGACAACAGAAGGATTAGACCAATGGTAACCTGCGCAGGCACGTGGAACCACGTGATTTACGCGAAAGGCCTTAATTAGGCGTCAAAATGCCACATTACCGTCTTTAGAGGCCCGTGCGCGTAGTTGACGGTGTTTTAAAGCCTTGACGCAATGGAAAACCACTAGGGACGTCGTAGTCCATTGTAAGTGGAAGGATTAGACCAATGGTAACCAGCCCAGGCACGTGGAACCACGTGAATTACCTGTAAGGCCTTTATTAGGCGTCAAAAGGCCACATTACACGCTTTAGAGGCCTGTTAGCGCAGTTGACGGTGTTATAAAGCCATGGCGCAACAGAAAATCACTTGGGACGTCGAAGTCCATTGAGAGTAAAAAGATTAGACCAATGGTAACCTGCGCAGGCACGTGGAATCACGTCATTTACGTGCAAGGCTTTTATTAAGCATAAAAAGGCCATATTAAGGTAGTTAGAGGCCTGTAAATGTAGTTGACGGTGTTAAAAGGGTATGCCGCAATGGAAAGCCATTTCGGACGTCGTAGTCCATTGAGAGTGAAAGGATTAGACCAATGGTAACCTACGCAGGCGCGTGGAGCCACTTGATTTACGTGTAAAGCCTTTATTAGGCATCAAAATGCCATATTACAGCGTTTAGAGGACCGTGCGCGTAGTTAACGGTGTTTTAAAGCCATGGCGCAACAGAAAATCACTTGGGACGTCGAAGTCCATTGAGAGTGAAAAGATTAGACCAAAATTAACCTGCGCAAGCACGTGGAACTACGTGATTTACGTGTAAGGCTTTTATTGGGCATCAGAAGGCCATATTACAGCGTTTGGAGGTCCGTGCACGTAGTTGACAGTGTTAAAAGGGTATACCACAATGGAAAGCCACTTCGGACGTCGTAGTCCATTGAGAGTGGAAGGATTAGACCAATGGTAACCTACGCAGGCGCGTGGAGCCACTTGATTTACGTGTAAATCCTTTATTAGGCATCTAAATGCCATATTACAGCGTTTAGAGGACCGTGCGCGTAGTTAACGGTGTTTTAAAGCCGTGACTCAACGGAAAACCACTTGGGACGTCGTAGTCCATTGAGACTGGAAAGATTAGACCAATGGTAACCTGCGCAGGCACGTGGAACCACTTGATTTACGTGTAAGGCCTTTATTAGGCGTCAAAAGGCCATATTACGGCCTTTAGAGGGTTCTTAGCGTAGTTGACGGTGTTATAAAGCCATGGCGCAATGGAAAACGGCTTCGGACGTGGTAGTCCATTGAAAGTGGAAGGATTAGACCAATGGTAACCTACGCAGGCACGTGGAACCACGTGATTTACGTGTAAGGCCTTAATTATGCGTCAAAATGCCACATTACCGTCTTTAGAGGCCGGTGCGCGTAGTTAACGGTGTTTTAAAGCTGTGACGCAACGGAAAACCACTTGGGACGTCGTAGTCCATAGAGACTGGAAAGATTAGACCAATATTAACCTGCGCAAGCACGTGGAACTACGTGATTTACGTGTAAGGATTTTATTAGGCGTCAAAAGGCCATATTACGGCCTTTAGAAGTCTCTTAGCGTGGTTGACGGTGTTATAAAGCCATGGGGCAATGGAAAGACACTTCGGACGTCGTAGTCCATTAAGAGTGGAAGGATTAGAGCAATGGTAACCTGCGCAGGCACGTGGAGCAACGTGATTTACGTGTAAGGCCTTTGTTAGAAGTCAAAAGGCCGTATTACGGTCGTTCGAGGCTTGTTAGCATAGTTGAAGGTGTTATTACGCCATAGCGAAATGGAAAACGACTTGGAACGTCTTAGGCCATTGACAACAGAAGGATTAGACCAATGGTAACCTGCGCAGGCACGTGGAACCACGTGATTTACGCGAAAGGCCTTAATTAGGCGTCAAAATGCCACATTACCGTCTTTAGAGGCCCGTGCGCGTAGTTGACGGTGTTTTAAAGCCTTGACGCAATGGAAAACCACTTGGGACGTCGTAGTCCATTGTAAGTGGAAGGATTAGACCAATGGTAACCAGCCCAGGCACGTGGAACCACGTGAATTACCTGTAAGGCCTTTATTAGGCGTCAAAAGGCCACATTACACGCTTTAGAGGCCTGTTAGCGCAGTTGACGGTGTTATAAAGCCATGGCGCAACAGAAAATCACTTGGGACGTCGAAGTCCATTGAGAGTAAAAAGATTAGACCAATGGTAACCTGCGCAGGCACGTGGAATCACGTCATTTACGTGCAAGGCTTTTATTAAGCATAAAAAGGCCATATTAAGGTAGTTAGAGGCCTGTAAACGTAGTTGACGGTGTTAAAAGGGTATGCCGCAATGGAAAGCCATTTCGGACGTCGTAGTCCATTGAGAGTGAAAGGATTAGACCAATGGTAACCTGCGCAGTCACGTGGAACCACGTGAATTACGTGTAAGGCCTTAATTAGGCGTCAAAATGCCACATTACCGTCTTTAGAGGCCCGTGCGCGTAGCTGACGGTGTTTTAAAGCCATGGCGCAACAAAAAATCACTTGCGACGTCGAAGTTCATTGAGAGAGGAAGGATTAGACCAATATTAACCTGCGCAAGCACGTGGAACTACGTGATTTACGTGTAAGGTTTTTATTAGGCATCAGAAGGCCATATTACACCGTTTAGAGGACCGTGCGCGTACTTAACGGTGTTTTAAAGCCGTGACGCAACGGAAAACCACTTGGGACGTCGTAGTCCATTGAGAGTGGAAGCATTAGACCAATGGTAACCTGCGCAGGCACGTGGAACTACGTGATTTACGTGTAAGGATTTTATTAGGCGTCAAAAGGCCATATTACGGCCTTTAGAAGTCTCTTAGCGTGGTTGACGGTGTTATAAAGCCATGGGGCAATGGAAAGACACTTCGGACGTCGTAGTCCATTAAGAGTGGAAGGATTAGAGCAATGGTAACCTGTGCAGGCACGTGGAGCAACGTGATTTACGTGTAAGGCCTTAATTAGGCGTTAAAATGCCACATTACCGTCTTTAGAGGCCCGTGCGCGTAGCTGACGCTGTTTTAAGGCCATGGCGCAACAAAAAATCACTTGGGACGTCGAAGTCCATTGAGAGAGGAAGGATTAAACCAATATTAACCTGCGCAAGCACGTGGAACTACGTGATTTACGTGTAAGGCTTTTATTAGGCATCAAAATCCATATTACAGCGTTTGGAGTCCGGTGCGCTTATTTGACGGTGTCTTCAAGCTGTGACGCAACAAAAAACCACTTGGGACGTCGTAGTCCATTGAGAGTGGAAGGATTAGAGCAATGGTAACCTGCGCAGGCACGTGGAACCACTTGATTTACGTGTAAGGCCTTTATTAGGCGTCAAAAGGCCACATTACACCCTTTAAAGGCCAATAAGCGCAGTTGACGGTGTTATAAAGCCATGGCGCAATGGAAAACGACTTCGGACGTCGTAGTCCATTGAGAGTGGAAGATGAAAGCAATGTTAATCTGCCCAGGCACGTGGAACCACGTGATTTACGTGAAAGGCCGTAATTAGGCGTCAAAATGCCACATTAACGTCTTTAGAGGCCCGTGCGCGTAGTTGACGGTGTTTTAAAGCCATGGCGCAACAGAAAATCACTTGGGACGTCGAAGTCCATTGGGAGTGGAAAGATTAGACCAATGGTAACCTGCGCAGGCACGTGGAATCACGTCATTTACGTGCAAGGCTTTTATTAAGCATAAAAAGGCCATATTAAGGTAGTTAGAGGCCTGTAAACGTAGTTGACGGTGTTAAAAGGGTATGCCGCAATGGAAAGCCATTTCGGACGTCGTAGTCCATTGAGAGTGAAAGGATTAGACCAATGGTAACCTGCGCAGTCACGTGGAACCACGTGAATTACGTGTAAGGCCTTAATTAGGCGTCAAAATGCCACATTACCGTCTTTAGAGGCCCGTGCGCGTAGCTGACGGTGTTTTAAAGCCATGGCGCAACAAAAAATCACTTGCGACGTCGAAGTTCATTGAGAGAGGAAGGATTAGACCAATATTAACCTGCGCAAGCACGTGGAACTACGTGATTTACGTGTAAGGTTTTTATTAGGCATCAGAAGGCCATATTACACCGTTTAGAGGACCGTGCGCGTACTTAACGGTGTTTTAAAGCCGTGACGCAACGGAAAACCACTTGGGACGTCGTAGTCCATTGAGAGTGGAAGCATTAGACCAATGGTAACCTGCGCAGGCACGTGGAACTACGTGATTTACGTGTAAGGATTTTATTAGGCGTCAAAAGGCCATATTACGGCCTTTAGAAGTCTCTTAGCGTGGTTGACGGTGTTATAAAGCCATGGGGCAATGGAAAGACACTTCGGACGTCGTAGTCCATTAAGAGTGGAAGGATTAGAGCAATGGTAACCTGTGCAGGCACGTGGAGCAACGTGATTTACGTGTAAGGCCTTAATTAGGCGTTAAAATGCCACATTACCGTCTTTAGAGGCCCGTGCGCGTAGCTGACGCTGTTTTAAGGCCATGGCGCAACAAAAAATCACTTGGGACGTCGAAGTCCATTGAGAGAGGAAGGATTAAACCAATATTAACCTGCGCAAGCACGTGGAACTACGTGATTTACGTGTAAGGCTTTTATTAGGCATCAAAATCCATATTACAGCGTTTGGAGTCCGGTGCGCTTATTTGACGGTGTCTTCAAGCTGTGACGCAACAAAAAACCACTTGGGACGTCGTAGTCCATTGAGAGTGGAAGGATTAGAGCAATGGTAACCTGCGCAGGCACGTGGAACCACTTGATTTACGTGTAAGGCCTTTATTAGGCGTCAAAAGGCCACATTACACCCTTTAAAGGCCAATAAGCGCAGTTGACGGTGTTATAAAGCCATGGCGCAATGGAAAACGACTTCGGACGTCGTAGTCCATTGAGAGTGGAAGATGAAAGCAATGTTAATCTGCCCAGGCACGTGGAACCACGTGATTTACGTGAAAGGCCGTAATTAGGCGTCAAAATGCCACATTAACGTCTTTAGAGGCCCGTGCGCGTAGTTGACGGTGTTTTAAAGCCATGGCGCAACAGAAAATCACTTGGGACGTCGAAGTCCATTGGGAGTGGAAAGATTAGACCAATGGTAATCTGCGCAGGCACGTGGAACCACTTGATTTACGTGAAAGGACTTTATTAGGCGTCAAAAGGCCATATTACGGCATTTAGAAGTCTCTTTGCGTGGTTGACGGTGTTATAAAGCCATGGGGCAATGGAAAGACACTTCGGACGTCGTAGTCCATTAAGAGTGGAAGGATTAGAGCAATGGTAACCTGCGCAGGCACGTGGAGCAACGTGATTTACGTGTAAGGCCTTTGTTAGAAGTCAAAAGGCCATATTACGGTCGTTCCAGGCTTGTTAGCGTAGTTGACGGTGTTATTACGCCATGGCGCAATGGAAAACGACTTGGAACGTCTTAGGCCATTGACAACAGAAGGATTAGACCAATGATAACCTGCGCAGTCACGTGGAACCACGTGATTTACGTGTAAGGCCTTAATTAGGCGTTAAAATGCCACATTACCGTCTTTAGAGGCCCGTGCGCGTAAATGACGCTGTTTTAAAGCCATGGCGCAACAAAAAATCACTTGGGACATCGAAGTCCATTGAGAGAGGAAGGATTAAACCAATATTAACCTGCGCAAGCACGTGGAACTACGTGATTTACGTGTAAGGCTTTTATTAGGCATCAAAATCCATATTACAGCGTTTGGAGTCCGGTGCGCTTATTTGACGGTGTCTTCAAGCTGTGACGCAACAAAAAACCACTTGGGACGTCGTAGTCCATTGAGAGTGGAAGGATTAGAGCAATGGTAACCTGCGCAGGCACGTGGAACCACTTGATTTACGTGTAAGGCCTTTATTAGGCGTCAAAAGGCCACATTACACCCTTTAAAGGCCAATAAGCGCAGTTGACGGTGTTATAAAGCCATGGCGCAATGGAAAACGACTTCGGACGTCGTAGTCCATTGAGAGTGGAAGGATGAAAGCAATGTTAATCTGCCCAGGCACGTGGAACCACGTGATTTACGTGAAAGGCCGTAATTAGGCGTCAAAATGCCACATTAACGTCTTTAGAGGCCCGTGCGCGTAGTTGACGGTGTTTTAAAGCCATGGCGCAACAGAAAATCACTTGGGACGTCGAAGTCCATTGGGAGTGGAAAGATTAGACCAATGGTAATCTGCGCAGGCACGTGGAACCACTTGATTTACGTGAAAGGACTTTATTAGGCGTCAAAAGGCCATATTACGGCCTTTAGAGGTCTCTTAGCGTGGTTGACGGTGTTATAAAGCCATGGGGCAATGGAAAGCCACTTCGGACGTAGTAGTCCATTAAGAGTGGAAGGATTAGAGCAATGGTAATCTGCGCAGGCACGTGGAGCAACGTGATTTACCTGTAAGGCCTTTGTTACAAGTCAAAAGGCCATATTACGGTCGTTCGAGGCTTGTTAGCGTAGTTGACGGTGTTATTACGCCATGGCGCAATGGAAAACGACTTGGAACGTCTTAGGCCATTGACAACAGAAGGATTAGACCAATGGTAACCTGCGCAGTCACGTGAAACCACGTGATTTACGTGTAAGACATTAATTAGGCGTCAAAATGCCACATTACCGTCTTTAGAGGCCCGTGCGCGTAGCTGACGGTGTTTTAAAGCCATGGCGCAACAAAAAATCACTTGGGACGTCGAAGTCCATTGAGAGAGGAAGGATTAGACCAATATTAACCTGCGCAAGCACGTGGAACTACGTGATTTACGTGTAAGGCTTTTACTAGGCATCAGAAGGCCATATTACACCGTTTAGAGGACCGTGCGCGTACTTAACGGTGTTTTAAAGCTGTGACGAAACGGAAAACAACTTGGGACGTCGTAGTCCATTGAGAGTGGAAGGATTAGACCAATATTAACCTGCGCAAGCACGTGGAACTACGTGATTTACGTGTAAGGCTTTTATTAGGCATCAAAATCCATATTACAGCGTTTGGAGTCCGGTGCGCTTATTTGACGGTGTCTTCAAGCTGTGACGCAACAAAAAACCACTTGGGACGTCGTAGTCCATTGAGAGTGGAAGGATTAGAGCAATGGTAAACTGCGCAGGCACGTGGAACCACTTGATTTACGTGTAAGGCCTTTATTAGGCGTCAAAAGGCCACATTACACAACAAACGACTTGGAACGTCTTAGGCCATTGACAACAGAAGGATTAGACCAATGGTAACCTGCGCAGTCACGTGGAACCACGTGATTTACGTGTAAGGCCTTAATTAGGCGTTAAAATGCCACATTACCGTCTTTAGAGGCCCGTGCGCGTAGCTGACGCTGTTTTAAAGCCATGGCGCAACAAAAAAACACTTTGGACGTCGAAGTCCATTGAGAGAGGAAGGATTAGACCAATATTAACCTGCGCAAGCACGTGGAACTACGTGATTTACGTGTAAGGCTTTTACTAGGCATCAGAAGGCCATATTACACCGTTTAGAGGACCGTGCGCGTACTTAACGGTGTTTTAAAGCTGTGACGAAACGGAAAACAACTTGGGACGTCGTAGTCCATTGAGAGTGGAAGGATTAGACCAATATTAACCTGCGCAAGCACGTGGAACTACGTGATTTACGTGTAAGGCTTTTATTAGGCATCAAAATCCATATTACAGCGTTTGGAGACCGGTGCGCTTATTTGACGGTGTCTTCAAGCTGTGACGCAACAAAAAACCACTTGGGACGTCGTAGTCCATTGAGAGTGGAAGGATTAGAGCAATGGTAACCTGCGCAGGCACGTGGAACCACTTGATTTACGTGTAAGGCCTTTATTAGGCGTCAAAAGGCCACATTACACAACAAACGACTTGGAACGTCTTAGGCCATTGACAACAGAAGGATTAGACCAATGGTAACCTGCGCAGTCACGTGGAACCACGTGATTTACGTGTAAGGCCTTAATTAGGCGTTAAAATGCCACATTACCGTCTTTAGAGGCCCGTGCGCGTAGCTGACGCTGTTTTAAAGCCATGGCGCAACAAAAAAACACTTTGGACGTCGAAGTCCATTGAGAGAGGAAGGATTAGACCAATATTAACCTGCGCAAGCACGTGGAACTACGTGATTTACGTGTAAGGCTTTTATTAGGCATCAAAATCCATATTACAGCGTTTGGAGTCCGGTGCGCTTATTTGACGGTGTCTTCAAGCTGTGACGCAACAAAAAACCACTTGGGACGTCGTAGTCCATTGAGAGTGGAAGGATTAGAGCAATGGTAACCTGCGCAGGCACGTGGAACCACTTGATTTACGTGTAAGGCCTTTATTAGGCGTCAAAAGGCCACATTACACCCTTTAAAGGCCAATAAGCGCAGTTGACGGTGTTATAAAGCCATGGCGCAATGGAAAACGACTTCGGACGTCGTAGTCCATTGAGAGTGGAAGGATGAAAGCAATGTTAATCTGCCCAGGCACGTGGAACCACGTGATTTACGTGAAAGGCCGTAATTAGGCGTCAAAATGCCACATTAACGTCTTTAGAGACCCGTGCGCGTAGTTGACGGTGTTTTAAAGCCATGGCGCAACAGAAAATCACTTGGGACGTCGAAGTCCATTGGGAGTGGAAAGATTAGACCAATGGTAATCTGCGCAGGCACGTGGAACCACTTGATTTACGTGAAAGGCCTTTGTTAGAAGTCAAAAGGCCTTATTACGGTCGTTCGAGGCTTGTTAGCGTAGTTGACGGTCTTATTACGCCATGGCGCAATGGAAAACGACTTTGAACGTCTTATGCCATTGACAACAGAAGGATTAGACCAATGGTAATCTGCGCAGTCACGTGAAACCACGTGATTTACGTGTAAGGCCTTAATTAGGCGTCAAAATGCCACATTACCGTCTTTAGAGGCCCGTGCGCGTAGCTGACGGTGTTTTAAAGCCATGGCGCAACAAAAAATCACTTGGGACGTCGAAGTCCATTGAGAGAAGAAGGATTAGACCAATATTAACCTGCGCAAGCACGTGGAACTACGTGATTTACGTGAAAGGCCTTTATTAGGCGTCAAAAGGCCATATTACGGCCTTTAGAAGTCTCTTTGCGTGGTTGACGGTGTTATAAAGCCATGGGCAATGGAAAGACACTTCGGACGTCGTAGTCCATTAAGAGTGGAAGGATTAGAGCAATGGTAACCTGCGCAGGCACGTGGAGCAACGTGATTTACGTGTAAGGCCTTTGTTAGAAGTCAAAAGGCAATATTACGGTCGTTCCGGGCTTGTTAGCGTAGTTGACGGTGTTATTACGGCATGGCGCAATGGAAAACGACTTGGAACGTCTTAGGCCATTGACAACAGAAGGATTAGACCATTGGTAACCTGCGCAGTCACGTGAAACCACGTGATTTACGTGTAAGGCCTTAATTAGGCGTCAAAATGCCACATTACGGTCTTTAGAGGCCCTTGCGCGTAGCTGACGGTGTTTTTAAGCCATGGCGCAACAAAAAATCACTTGGGACGTCGAAGTCCTTTGAGAGAGGAAGGATTAGACCAATAATAACCTGCGCAAGCACGTGGAACCACTTGATTTACGTGTAAGGCCTTTATTAGGCACCAAAATGCCATATTACAGCGTTTGGAGGCCCGTGCGCGTATTTGACGGTGTCTTCAAGCTGTGACGCAACGAAAAACCACTTGGGACGTCGTAGTCCATTGAGAGTGGAGGGATTAGACCAATGGTAACCTGCGCAGGCACGTGGAACCACTTGATTTACGTGAAAGGCCTTTGTTAGGCGTCAAAAGGCCATATTACGGCATTTAGAAGTCTCTTTGCGTGGTTGACGGTGTTATAAAGCCATGAGGCAATGGAAAGACACTTCGGACGTCGTAGTCCATTAAGAGTGGAAGGATTAGAGCAATGGTAACCTGCGCAGGCACGTGGAGCAACGTGATTTACGTGTAAGGCCTTTGTTAGAAGTCAAAAGGCCATATTACGGTCGTTCCAGGCTTGTTAGCGTAGTTGACGGTGTTATTACGCCATGGCGCAATGGAAAACGACTTGGAACGTCTTAGGCCATTGACAACAGAAGGATTAGACCAATGGTAACCTGCGCAGTCACGTGGAACCACGTGATTTACGTGTAAGGCCTTAATTAGGCGTTAAAATGCCACATTACCGTCTTTAGAGGCCCGTGCGCGTAGCTGACGCTGTTTTAAGGCCATGGCGCAACAAAAAATCACTTGGGACGTCGAAGTCCATTGAGAGAGGAAGGATTAAACCAATATTAACCTGCGCAAGCACGTGGAACTACGTGATTTACGTGTAAGGCTTTTATTAGGCATCAAAATCCATATTACAGCGTTTGGAGTCCGGTGCGCTTATTTGACGGTGTTTTAAAGCTGTGACGCAACAAAAAACCACTTGGGACGTCGTAGTCCATTGAGAGTGGAAGGATTAGAGCAATGGTAACCTGCGCAGGCACGTGGAACCACTTGATTTACGTGTAAGGCCTTTATTAGGCGTCAAAAGGCCACATTACACCCTTTAAAGGCCAATAAGCGCAGTTGACGGTGTTATAAAGCCATGGCGCAATGGAAAACGACTTCGGACGTCGTAGTCCATTGAGAGTGGAAGGATGAAAGCAATGTTAATCTGCCCAGGCACGTGGAACCACGTGATTTACGTGAAAGGCCGTAATTAGGCGTCAAAATGCCACATTAACGTCTTTAGAGGCCCGTGCGCGTAGTTGACGGTGTTTTAAAGCCATGGCGCAACAGAAAATCACTTGGGACGTCGAAGTCCATTGCGAGTGGAAAGATTAGACCAATGGTAATCTGCGCAGGCACGTGGAACCACTTGATTTACGTGAAAGGACTTTATTAGGCGTCAAAAGGCCATATTACGGCCTTTAGAGGTCTCTTAGCGTGGTTGACGGTGTTATAAAGCCATGGGGCAATGGAAAGCCACTTCGGACGTAGTAGTCCATTAAGAGTGGAAGGATTAGAGCAATGGTAACCTGCGCAGGCACGTGGAGCAACGTGATTTACCTGTAAGGCCTTTGTTAGAAGTCAAAAGGCCATATTACGGTCGTTCGAGGCTTGTTAGCGTAGTTGACGGTGTTATTACGCCATGGCGCAATGGAAAACGACTTGGAACGTCTTAGGCCATTGACAACAGAAGGATTAGACCAATGGTAACCTGCGCAGTCACGTGAAACCACGTGATTTACGTGTAAGACCTTAATTAGGCGTCAAAATGCCACATTACCGTCTTTAGAGGCCCGTGCGCGTAGCTGACGGTGTTTTAAAGCCATGGCGCAACAAAAAATCACTTGGGACGTCGAAGTCCATTGAGAGAGGAAGGATTAGACCAATATTAACCTGCGCAAGCACGTGGAACTACGTGATTTACGTGTAAGGCTTTTACTAGGCATCAGAAGGCCATATTACACCGTTTAGAGGACCGTGCGCGTACTTAACGGTGTTTTAAAGCTGTGACGAAACGGAAAACAACTTGGGACGTCGTAGTCCATTGAGAGTGGAAGGATTAGACCAATATTAACCTGCGCAAGCACGTGGAACTACGTGATTTACGTGTAAGGCTTTTATTAGGCATCAAAATCCATATTACATCGTTTGGAGTCCGGTGCGCTTATTTGACGGTGTCTTCAAGCTGTGACGCAACAAAAAACCACTTGGGACGTCGTAGTCCATTGAGAGTGGAAGGATTAGAGCAATGGTAACCTGCGCAGGCACGTGGAACCACTTGATTTACGTGTAAGGCCTTTATTAGGCGTCAAAAGGCCACATTACACCCTTTAAAGGCCAATAAGCGCAGTTGACGGTGTTATAAAGCCATGGCGCAATGGAAAACGACTTCGGACGTCGTAGTCCATTGAGAGTGGAAGGATGAAAGCAATGGTAACCTGCGCAGGCACGTGGAACCACGTGATTTACGTGTAAGGCCTTAATTATGCGTCGAAATGCCACATTACCGTCTTTAGAGGCCGGTGCGCGTAGGTGACGGTGTTTTAAAGCCATGGCGCAACAGAAAATCACTTTGGACGTCGAAGTCCATTGAGAGTGGAAAGATTAGACCAATGGTAATCTGCGCAGGCACGTGGAACCACTTGATTTACGTGAAAGGACTTTATTAGGCGTCAAAAAGCCATATTACGGCCTTTAGAGGTTTCTTAGCGTGGTTGACGGTGTTATAAAGCCATGCGGGAATGGAAAGCCACTTTGGACGTCGTAGTCCATTAAGAGCGGAAGGAGTAGAGCAATGGTAACCTGCGCAAGCACGTGGAACTACTTGATTTACGTGTAAGGCCTGTATTAGGCGTCAAAATGCCAAATTAACGTCTTTAGAGGCCCGTGCGCGTAGCTGACGGTGTTTTAAAGACGTGGCGCAACAGAAAATCACTTGGGACGCCGAAGTCCATTGAGACTGGAAAGATTAGACCAATATTAGCTTGCGCAAGCACGTGGAACTACGTGATTTACGTGTAAGGCTGTTATTAGGCATCAAAAGGCCATATTGCAGCGTTTAGAGGCCCGTGCGCGTAGTTGACAGTGTTTTAAAGCCGTGACGCAACGGAAAACCACGTGGGACGTCGTAGTCCATTGAGAGTGGTAGGATTAGACCAATGGTAACCTGCGCAGGCACGTGGAACCACGTCATTTACGTGCAAGGCTTTTATTAAGCATCAAAAGGCCATATTACAGTAGTTAGAGGCCTGTACACGTAGTTGACGGTGTTAAAAGGGTATGCCGCAATGGAAAGCCACTTCGGACGTCGTAGTCCATTAAGAGTGGAAGGATTAGAGCAATGGTAACCTGCGCAGGCACGTGGAGCAACGTGATTTACGTGTAAGGCCTTTGTTAGAAGTCAAAAGGCCATATTACGGTCGTTCCAGGCTTGTTAGCGTAGTTGACGGTGTTATTACGCCATGGCGCAATGGAAAACGACTTGGAACGTCTTAGGCCATTGACAACAGAAGGATTAGACCAATGGTAACCTGCGCAGTCACGTGGAACCACGTGATTTACGTGTAAGGCCTTAATTAGGCGTCAAAATGCCACATTACCATCTTTAGAGGCCCGTGCGCGTAGCTGACGCTGTTTTAAAGCCATGGCGCAACAAAAAATCACTTGGGACGTCGAAGTCCATTGAGAGAGGAAGGATTAGACCAATATTAACCTGCGCAAGCACGTGGAACTACGTGATTTACGTGTAAGGCTTTTATTAGGCATCAAAATCCATATTACAGCGTTTGGAGTCCGGTGCGCTTATTTGACGGTGTCTTCAAGCTGTGACGCAACAAAAAACCACTTGGGACGTCGTAGTCCATTGAGAGTGGAAGGATTAGAGCAATGGTAACCTGCGCAGGCACGTGGAACCACTTGATTTACGTGTAAGGCCTTTATTAGGCGTCAAAAGGCCACATTATACCCTTTAAAAGCCAATAAGCGCAGTTGACGGTGTTATAAAGCCATGGCGCAATGGAAAACGACTTCGGACGTCGTAGTCCATTGAGAGTGGAAGGATGAAAGCAATGTTAATCTGCCCAGGCACGTGGAACCACGTGATTTACGTGAAAGGCCGTAATTAGGCGTCAAAATGCCACATTAACGTCTTTAGAGGCCCGTGCACGTAGTTGACGGTGTTTTAAAGCCATGGCGCAACAGAAAATCACTTGGGACGACGAAGTCCATTGAGAGTGGAAAGATTAGACCAATGGTAATCTGCGCAGGCACGTGGAACCACTTGATTTACGTGAAAGGACTTTTTTAGGCGTCAAAAGGCCATATTACGGCCTTTAGAGGTCTCTTAGCGTGGTTGACGGTGTTATAAAGCCCTGGGGCAATGGAAAGCCACTTCGGACGTCGTAGTCCGTTAAGAGTGGAAGGAATAGAGCAATGGTAACCTGTGCAAGCACATGGAACCACTTGATTTACGTGTAAGGCTTTTATTAGGCATCAAAAGGCCATATTGCAGCGTTTAGAGGCCCGTGCGCGTAGTTGACAGTGTTTTAAAGCCGTGACGCAACGGAAAACCACGTGGGACGTCGTAGTCCATTGAGAGTGGAAAGATTAGACCAATGGTAACCTGCGCATGCCCGTGGAACCACGTCATTTACGTGCAAGGCTTTTATTAAGCATCAAAAGGCCATATTACAGTAGTTAGAGGCCTGTACACGTAGTTGACGGTGTTAAAAGGGTATGCCGCAATGGAAAGCCACTTCGGACGTCGCATTCCATTGAGAGTGGATGGATTAGACCAATGGTAACCTACGCAGGAGCGTGGAGCCACTTGATTTACGTGTAAGGCCTTTGTTAGAAGTCAAAAGGCCTTATTACGGTCGTTCGAGGCTTGTTAGCGTAGTTGACGGTCTTATTACGCCATGGCGCAATGGAAAACGACTTTGAACGTCTTATGCCATTGACAACAGAAGGATTAGACCAATGGTAATCTGCGCAGTCACGTGAAACCACGTGATTTACGTGTAAGGCCTTAATTAGGCGTCAAAATGCCACATTACCGTCTTTAGAGGCCCGTGCGCGTAGCTGACGGTGTTTTAAAGCCATGGCGCAACAAAAAATCACTTGGGACGTCGAAGTCCATTGAGAGAAGAAGGATTAGACCAATATTAACCTGCGCAAGCACGTGGAACTACGTGATTTATGTGTAAGGCTTTTATTAGGCATCAGAAGGCCATATTACACCGTTTAGAGGACCGTGCGCGTACTTAACGGTGTTTTAAAGCCGTGACGCAACGGAAAACCACTTGGGACGTCGTAGTCCATTGACAACAGAAGGATTAGACCAATGGTAACCTGCGCAGTCACGTGGAACCACGTGATTTACGTGTAAGGCCTTAATTAGGCGTCAAAATGCCACATTACCGTCTTTAGAGGCCCGTGCGCGTAGCTGACGGTGTTTTAAAGCCATGGCGCAACAAAAAATCACTTGGGACATCGTAGTCCATTGAGAGTGGAGGGATTAGACCAATGGTAACCTGCGCAGGCACGTGGAACCACTTGATTTACGTGAAAGGCCTTTATTAGGCGTCAAAAGGCCATATTACGGCCTTTAGAAGTCTCTTTGCGTGGTTGACGGTGTTATAAAGCCATGGGCAATGGAAAGACACTTCGGACGTCGTAGTCCATTAAGAGTGGAAGGATTAGAGCAATGGTAACCTGCGCAGGCACGTGGAGCAACGTGATTTACGTGTAAGGCCTTTGTTAGAAGTCAAAAGGCAATATTACGGTCGTTCCAGGCTTGTTAGCGTAGTTGACGGTGTTATTACGGCATGGCGCAATGGAAAACGACTTGGAACGTCTTAGGCCATTGACAACAGAAGGATTAGACCATTGGTAACCTGCGCAGTCACGTGAAACCACGTGATTTACGTGTAAGGCCTTAATTAGGCGTCAAAATGCCACATTACGGTCTTTAGAGGCCCGTGCGCGTAGCTGACGGTGTTTTAAAGCCATGGCGCAACAAAAAATCACTTGGGACGTCGAAGTCCATTGAGAGAGGAAGGATTAGACCAATAATAACCTGCGCAAGCACGTGGAACCACTTGATTTACGTGTAAGGCCTTTATTAGGCACCAAAATGCCATATTACAGCGTTTGGAGGCCCGTGCGCGTATTTGACGGTGTCTTCAAGCTGTGACGCAACGGAAAACCACTTGGGACGTCGTAGTCCATAGAGACTGGAATGATTAAACCAATGGTAACCTGCGCAGGCACGTGGAACCACTTGACTTACGTGAAAGGATTTTATTAGGCGTCAAAAGGCCATATTACGGCCTTTAGAAGTCTCTTAGAGTGGTTGACGGTGTTATAAAGCCATGGGGCAATGGAAAGCCATTTCGGACGTCGTAGTCCATTAAGAGTGGAAGGATTAGAGCAATGGTAACCTGCGCAGGCACGTGGAGCAACGTGATTTACGTGTAAGGCCTTTATTAGGCATCAAAATGCCGTATTACAGCGTTTGGAGGCCCGTGCGCGTATTTGACGGTGTCTTCAAGCTGTGACGCAACAAAAAACCACTTGGGACGTCGTAGTCCATTGAGAGTGGAAGGATTAGACCAATGGTAACCTACTCAGGCACGTGGAACCACTTGATTTACGTGAGGCGTCAAAAGGCCATATTACGGCCTTTAGAGGTATCTTAGCGTGGTTGATGGAGTTATAAATCCATGGGGCAATGGAAAACGGCTTCAGACGTCGTAGTCCATTGAGAGTGGAAGGATTGGACCAATGGTAACCTACGCAGGCGCGTGGAGGCACTTGATTAACGTGTAAGGCCTTTATTAGGCATCATAATGCCATATTACGTTCGTTCGAGGTTTGTTAGCGTAGTTGACGGAGTTATTACGCCATGGCGAAATGGAAAACGACTTGGAACGTCTTAGGCCATTGACAACAGAAGGATTAGACCAATGGTAAGCTGCGTAGGCACGTGGAACCACGTGATTTACGTGTAAGGTCTTAATTAGGCGTCAAAATGCCACATTACCGTCTTTAGAGGTCCTTGCGCGTAGCTGACGGTGTTTTAAAGCCATGGCGCAACAGAAAATCACTTGGGACGTCGAAGTCCATTGAGAGTGGAAAGATTAGACCAATGGTAACCTGCGCAAGCACGTGGAACCACTTGATTTACGTGTAAGGCCTTTATTAGGCATCAAAATCCATATTACAGCGTTTGGAGTCCCGTGCGCTTATTTGACGGTGTCTTCAAGCTGTGACGCAACAAAAAACCACTTGGGACGTCGTAGTCCATTGAGAGTGGAAGGATTAAACCAATGGTAACCTGTGCAGGCACGTGGAACCACTTGACTTACGTGAAAGGATTTTATTAGGCGTCAAAAGGCCATATTACGGCCTTTAGAAGTCTCTTAGCGTGGTTGACGGTGTTATAAAGCCATGAGGCAATGGAAAGCCACTTCGGACGTCGTAGTCCATTAAGAGTGGAAGGATTAGAGCAATGGTAACCTGCGCAGGCACGTGGAGCAACGTGATTTACGTGTAAGGCCTTTGTTAGAAGTCAAAAGGCCGTATTACGGTCGTTCGAGGCTTGTTAGCGTAGTTGAAGGTGTTATTACGCCATAGCGAAATGGAAAACGACTTGGAACGTCTTAGGCCATTGACAACAGAAGGATTAGACCAATGGTAACCTGCGCAGGCACGTGGAACCACGTGATTTACGCGAAAGGCCTTAATTAGGCGTCAAAATGCCACATTACCGTCTTTAGAGGCCCATGCGCGTAGTTGACGGTGTTTTAAAGCCTTGACGCAATGGAAAACCACTTGGGACGTCGTAGTCCATTGTAAGTGGAAGGATTAGACCAATGGTAACCAGCCCAGGCACGTGGAACCACGTGAATTACCTGTAAGGCCTTTATTAGGCGTCAAAAGGCCACATTACACGCTTTAGAGGCCTGTTAGCGCAGTTGACGGTGTTATAAAGCCATGGCGCAACAGAAAATCACTTGGGACGTCGAAGTCCATTGAGAGTAAAAATATTAGACCAATGGTAACCTGCGCAGGCACGTGGAATCACGTCATTTACGTGCAAGGCTTTTGTTAAGCATAAAAAGGCCATATTACAGTAGTTAGAGGCCTGTACACGTGGTTGACGGTGTTAAAAGGGTATACCACAATGGAAAGCCACTTCGGACGTCGTAGTCCATTGAGAGTGGAAGGATTAGACCAATGGTAACCTACGCAGGCGCGTGGAGCCACTTGATTTACGTGTAAATCCTTTATTAGGCATCTAAATTCCATATTACAGCGTTTAGAGGACCGTGCGCGTAGTTAACGGTGTTTTAAAGCCGTGACTCAACGGAAAACCACTTGGGACGTCGTAGTCCATTGAGACTGGAAAGATTAGCCCAATGGTAACCTGCGCAGGCACGTGGAACCACTTGATTTACGTGTAAGGCCTTTATTAGGCGTCAAAAGGCCATATTACGGCCTTTAGAGGGTTCTTAGCGTAGTTGACGGTGTTATAAAGCCATGGCGCAATGGAAAACGGCTTCGGACGTGGTAGTCCATTGAAAGTGGAAGGATTAGACCAATGGTAACCTACGCAGGCACGTGGAACCACGTGATTTACGTGTAAGGCCTTAATTATGCGTCAAAATGCCACATTACCGTCTTTAGAGGCCGGTGCGCGTAGTTAACGGTGTTTTAAAGCCGTGACTCAACGGAAAACCACTTGGGACGTCGTAGTCCATTGAGACTGGAAAGATTAGACCAATGGTAACCTGCGCAGGCACGTGGAACCACTTGATTTACGTGTAAGGCCTTTATTAGGCGTCAAAAGGCCATATTACGGCCTTTAGAGGGTTCTTAGCGTAGTTGACGGTGTTATAAAGCCATGGCGCAATGGAAAACCACTTGGGACGTCGTAGTCCATAGAGACTGGAAAGATTAGACCAATATTAACCTGCGCAAGCACGTGGAACTACGTGATTTACGTGTAAGGATTTTATTAGGCGTCAAAAGGCCATATTACGGCCTTTAGAAGTCTCTTAGCGTGGTTGACGGTGTTATAAAGCCATGGGGCAATGGAAAGACACTTCGGACGTCGTAGTCCATTAAGAGTGGAAGGATTAGAGCAATGGTAACCTGCGCAGGCACATGGAGCAACGTGATTTACGTGTAAGGCCTTTGTTAGAAGGCAAAAGGCCATACTACGGTCGTTCGAGGCTTGTTAGCGTAGTTGACGGTGTTATTACGCCATGGCGCAATGGAAAACGACTTGGAACGTCTTAGGCCATTGACAACAGAAGGATTAGACCAATGGTAACCTGCGCAAGCACGTGGAACTACGTGATTTACGTGTAAGGTTTTCATTAGGCATCAGAAGGCCATATTACACCGTTTAGAGGACCGTGCGCGTACTTAACGGTGTTTTAAAGCCGTGACGCACCGGAAAACCACTTTGGACGTCGTAGTCCATTGAGAGTGGAGGGATTAGACCAATGGTAACCTGCGCAGGCACGTGGAACCACTTGATTTACGTGAAAGGCCTTTATTAGGCGTCAAAAGGCCATATTACGGCCTTTAGAAGTCTCTTTGCGTGGTTGACGGTGTTATAAAGCCATGGGCAATGGAAAGACACTTCGGACGTCGTAGTCCATTAAGAGTGGAAGGATTAGAGCAATGGTAACCTGCGCAGGCACGTGGAGCAACGTGATTTACGTGTAAGGCCTTTGTTAGAAGTCAAAAGGCAATATTACGGTCGTTCCAGGCTTGTTAGCGTAGTTGACGGTGTTATTACGGCATGGCGCAATGGAAAACGACTTGGAACGTCTTAGGCCATTGACAACAGAAGGATTAGACCATTGGTAACCTGCGCAGTCACGTGAAACCACGTGATTTACGTGTAAGGCCTTAATTAGGCGTCAAAATGCCACATTACGGTCTTTAGAGGCCCGTGCGCGTAGCTGACGGTGTTTTAAAGCCATGGCGCAACAAAAAATCACTTGGGACGTCGAAGTCCATTGAGAGAGGAAGGATTAGACCAATAATAACCTGCGCAAGCACGTGGAACCACTTGATTTACGTGTAAGGCCTTTATTAGGCACCAAAATGCCATATTACAGCGTTTGGAGGCCCGTGCGCGTATTTGACGGTGTCTTCAAGCTGTGACGCAACGGAAAACCACTTGGGACGTCGTAGTCCATAGAGACTGGAATGATTAAACCAATGGTAACCTGCGCAGGCACGTGGAACCACTTGAATTACGTGAAAGGATTTTATTAGGCGTCAAAAGGCCATATTACGGCCTTTAGAAGTCTCTTAGAGTGGTTGACGGTGTTATAAAGCCATGGGGCAATGGAAAGCCATTTCGGACGTCGTAGTCCATTAAGAGTGGAAGGATTAGAGCAATGGTAACCTGCGCAGGCACGTGGAGCAACGTGATTTACGTGTAAGGCCTTTATTAGGCATCAAAATGCCGTATTACAGCGTTTGGAGGCCCGTGCGCGTATTTGACGGTGTCTTCAAGCTGTGACGCAACAAAAAACCACTTGGGACGTCGTAGTCCATTGAGAGTGGAAGGATTAGACCAATGGTAACCTACTCAGGCACGTGGAACCACTTGATTTACGTGAAAGGACTTTATTAGGCGTCAAAAGGCCATATTACGGCCTTTAGAGGTATCTTAGCGTGGTTGATGGAGTTATAAATCCATGGGGCAATGGAAAACGGCTTCAGACGTCGTAGTCCATTGAGAGTGGAAGGATTGGACCAATGGTAACCTACGCAGGCGCGTGGAGGCACTTGATTAACGTGTAAGGCCTTTATTAGGCATCATAATGCCATATTACGTTCGTTCGAGGTTTGTTAGCGTAGTTGACGGAGTTATTACGCCATGGCGAAATGGAAAACGACTTGGAACGTCTTAGGCCATTGACAACAGAAGGATTAGACCAATGGTAAGCTGCGTAGGCACGTGGAACCACGTGATTTACGTGTAAGGTCTTAATTAGGCGTCAAAATGCCACATTACCGTCTTTAGAGGTCCTTGCGCGTAGCTGACGGTGTTTTAAAGCCATGGCGCAACAGAAAATCACTTGGGACGTCGAAGTCCATTGAGAGTGGAAAGATTAGACCAATGGTAACCTGCGCAAGCACGTGGAACCACTTGATTTACGTGTAAGGCCTTTATTAGGCATCAAAATCCATATTACAGCGTTTGGAGTCCCGTGCGCTTATTTGACGGTGTCTTCAAGCTGTGACGCAACAAAAAACCACTTGGGACGTCGTAGTCCATTGAGAGTGGAAGGATTAAACCAATGGTAACCTGTGCAGGCACGTGGAACCACTTGACTTACGTGAAAGGATTTTATTAGGCGTCAAAAGGCCATATTACGGCCTTTAGAAGTCTCTTAGCGTGGTTGACGGTGTTATAAAGCCATGAGGCAATGGAAAGCCACTTCGGACGTCGTAGTCCATTAAGAGTGGAAGGATTAGAGCAATGGTAACCTGCGCAGGCACGTGGAGCAACGTGATTTACGTGTAAGGCCTTTGTTAGAAGTCAAAAGGCCGTATTACGGTCGTTCGAGGCTTGTTAGCGTAGTTGAAGGTGTTATTACGCCATAGCGAAATGGAAAACGACTTGGAACGTCTTAGGCCATTGACAACAGAAGGATTAGACCAATGGTAACCTGCGCAGGCACGTGGAACCACGTGATTTACGCGAAAGGCCTTAATTAGGCGTCAAAATGCCACATTACCGTCTTTAGAGGCCCGTGCGCGTAGTTGACGGTGTTTTAAAGCCTTGACGCAATGGAAAACCACTTGGGACGTCGTAGTCCATTGTAAGTGGAAGGATTAGACCAATGGTAACCAGCCCAGGCACGTGGAACCACGTGAATTACCTGTAAGGCCTTTATTAGGCGTCAAAAGGCCACATTACACGCTTTAGAGGCCTGTTAGCGCAGTTGACGGTGTTATAAAGCCATGGCGCAACAGAAAATCACTTGGGACGTCGAAGTCCATTGAGAGTAAAAAGATTAGACCAATGGTAACCTGCGCAGGCACGTGGAATCACGTCATTTACGTGCAAGGCTTTTGTTAAGCATAAAAAGGCCATATTAAGGTAGTTAGAGGCCTGTAAACGTAGTTGACGGTGTTAAAAGGGTATGCCGCAATGGAAAGCCATTTCGGACGTCGTAGTCCATTGAGAGTGAAAGGATTAGACCAATGGTAACCTACGCAGGCGCGTGGAGCCACTTGATTTACGTGTAAAGCCTTTATTAGGCATCAAAATGCCATATTACAGCGTTTAGAGGACCGTGCGCGTAGTTAACGGTGTTTTAAAGCCATGGCGCAACAGAAAATCACTTGGGACGTCGAAGTCCATTGAGAGTGAAAAGATTAGACCAAAATTAACCTGCGCAAGCACGTGGAACTACGTGATTTACGTGTAAGGCTTTTATTGGGCATCAGAAGGCCATTATACAGCGTTTGGAGGTCCGTGCAGGTAGTTGACAGTGTTTTCAAGCCGTGACGCAACGGAAAACCACTTGGGACGTCGTAGTTCATTGAGAGTGGAAGCATTAGACCAATGGTAACCTGCGCAGGCACGTGGAACCACGTCATTTACGTGCAAGGCTTTTATTAAGCATCAAAAGGCCATATTACAGTAGTTAGAGGCCTGTACACGTGGTTGACGGTGTTAAAAGGGTATACCACAATGGAAAGCCACTTCGGACGTCGTAGTCCATTGAGAGTGGAAGGATTAGACCAATGGTAACCTACGCAGGCGCGTGGAGCCACTTGATTTACGTGTAAATCCTTTATTAGGCATCTAAATGCCATATTACAGCGTTTAGAGGACCTTTCGCGTAGTTAACGGTGTTTTAAAGCCGTGACTCAACGGAAAACCACTTGGGACGTCGTAGTCCATTGAGACTGGAAAGATTAGACCAATGGTAACCTGCGCAGGCACGTGGAACCACTTGATTTACGTGTAAGGCCTTTATTAGGCGTCAAAAGGCCATATTACGGCCTTTAGAGGGTTCTTAGCGTAGTTGACGGTGTTGTAAAGCCATGGCGCAATGGAAAACGGCTTCGGACGTGGTAGTCCATTGAAAGTGGAAGGATTAGACCAATGGTAACCTACGCAGGCACGTGGAACCACGTGATTTACGTGTAAGGCCTTAATTATGCGTCAAAATGCCACATTACCGTCTTTAGAGGCCGGTGCGCGTAGTTAACGGTGTTTTAAAGCTGTGACGCAACGGAAAACCACTTGGGACGTCGTAGTCCATAGAGACTGGAAAGATTAGACCAATATTAACCTGCGCAAGCACGTGGAACTACGTGATTTACGTGTAAGGATTTTATTAGGCGTCAAAAGGCCATATTACGGCCTTTAGAAGTCTCTTAGCGTGGTTGACGGTGTTATAAAGCCATGGGGCAATGGAAAGACACTTCGGACGTCGTAGTCCATTAAGAGTGGAAGGATTAGAGCAATGGTAACCTGCGCAGGCACATGGAGCAACGTGATTTACGTGTAAGGCCTTTGTTAGAAGGCAAAAGGCCATACTACGGTCGTTCGAGGCTTGTTAGCGTAGTTGACGGTGTTATTACGCCATGGCGCAATGGAAAACGACTTGGAACGTCTTAGGCCATTGACAACAGAAGGATTAGACCAATGGTAACCTGCGCAAGCACGTGGAACTACGTGATTTACGTGTAAGGTTTTCATTAGGCATCAGAAGGCCATATTACACCGTTTAGAGGACCGTGCGCGTACTTAACGGTGTTTTAAAGCCGTGACGCAACGGAAAACCACTTTGGACGTCGTAGTCCATTGAGAGTGAAATGATTAGACCAATGGTAACCTGCGCAGGCACGTGGAACCACTTGACTTACGTGAAAGGATTTTATTAGGCGTCAAAAGGCCATATTACGGCCTTTAGAAGTCTCTTAGCGTGGTTGACGGTGTTATAAAGCCATGGGGCAATGGAAAGACACTTCGGACGTCGTAGTCCATTAAGAGTGGAAGGATTAGAGCAATGGTAACCTGCGCAGGCACATGGAGCAACGTGATTTACGTGTAAGGCCTTTGTTAGAAGTCAAAAGGCCATATTACGGTCGTTCGAGGCTTGTTAGCGTAGTTGACGGTGTTGTTACGCCATGGCGCAATGGAAAACGACTTGGAACGTCTTAGGCCATTGACAACAGAAGGATTAGACCAATGGTAACCTGCGCAGTCACGTGGAACCACGTGAATTACGTGTAAGGCCTTAATTAGGCGTCAAAATGCCACATTACAGTCTTTAGAGGCCCGTGCGCGTAGCTGACGGTGTTTTAAAGCCATGGCGCAACAAAAAATCACTTGGGACGTCGAAGTTCATTGAGAGAGGAAGGATTAGACCAATATTAACCTGCGCAAGCACGTGGAACTACGTGATTTACGTGTAAGGTTTTTATTAGGCATCAGAAGGCCATATTACACCGTTTAGAGGACCGTGCGCGTACTTAACGGTGTTTTAAAGCCGTGACGCAACGGAAAACCACTTGGGACGTCGTAGTCCATTGAGAGTGGAAGCATTAGACCAATGGTAACCTGCGCAGGCACGTGGAATCACTTGATTTACGTGTAAGGTCTTTATTAGGCGTCAAAATGCCAAATTAACGTCTTTAGAGGCCCGTGCGCGTAGCTGACGGTGTTTTAAAGACGTGGCGCAACAGAAAATCACTTGGGACGCCGAAGTCCATTGAGACTGGAAAGATTAGACCAATATTAGCTTGCGCAAGCACGTGGAACTACGTGATTTACGTGTAAGGCTGTTATTAGGCATCAAAAGGCCATATTGCAGCGTTTAGAGGCCCGTGCGCGTAGTTGACAGTGTTTTAAAGCCGTGACGCAACGGAAAACCACGTGGGACGTCGTAGTCCATTGAGAGTGGTAGGATTAGACCAATGGTAACCTGCGCAGGCACGTGGAACCACGTCATTTACGTGCAAGGCTTTTATTAAGCATCAAAAGGCCATATTACAGTAGTTAGAGGCCTGTACACGTAGTTGACGGTGTTAAAAGGGTATGCCGCAATGGAAAGCCACTTCGGACGTCGTAGTCCATTAAGAGTGGAAGGATTAGAGCAATGGTAACCTGCGCAGGCACGTGGAGCAACGTGATTTACGTGTAAGGCCTTTGTTAGAAGTCAAAAGGCCATATTACGGTCGTTCCAGGCTTGTTAGCGTAGTTGACGGTGTTATTACGCCATGGCGCAATGGAAAACGACTTGGAACGTCTTAGGCCATTGACAACAGAAGGATTAGACCAATGGTAACCTGCGCAGTCACGTGGAACCACGTGATTTACGTGTAAGGCCTTAATTAGGCGTCAAAATGCCACATTACCATCTTTAGAGGCCCGTGCGCGTAGCTGACGCTGTTTTAAAGCCATGGCGCAACAAAAAATCACTTGGGACGTCGAAGTCCATTGAGAGAGGAAGGATTAGACCAATATTAACCTGCGCAAGCACGTGGAACTACGTGATTTACGTGTAAGGCTTTTATTAGGCATCAAAATCCATATTACAGCGTTTGGAGTCCGGTGCGCTTATTTGACGGTGTCTTCAAGCTGTGACGCAACAAAAAACCACTTGGGACGTCGTAGTCCATTGAGAGTGGAAGGATTAGAGCAATGGTAACCTGCGCAGGCACGTGGAACCACTTGATTTACGTGTAAGGCCTTTATTAGGCGTCAAAAGGCCACATTATACCCTTTAAAAGCCAATAAGCGCAGTTGACGGTGTTATAAAGCCATGGCGCAATGGAAAACGACTTCGGACGTCGTAGTCCATTGAGAGTGGAAGGATGAAAGCAATGTTAATCTGCCCAGGCACGTGGAACCACGTGATTTACGTGAAAGGCCGTAATTAGGCGTCAAAATGCCACATTAACGTCTTTAGAGGCCCGTGCACGTAGTTGACGGTGTTTTAAAGCCATGGCGCAACAGAAAATCACTTGGGACGACGAAGTCCATTGAGAGTGGAAAGATTAGACCAATGGTAATCTGCGCAGGCACGTGGAACCACTTGATTTACGTGAAAGGACTTTATTAGGCGTCAAAAGGCCATATTACGGCCTTTAGAGGTCTCTTAGCGTGGTTGACGGTGTTATAAAGCCCTGGGGCAATGGAAAGCCACTTCGGACGTCGTAGTCCGTTAAGAGTGGAAGGAATAGAGCAATGGTAACCTGTGCAAGCACATGGAACCACTTGATTTACGTGTAAGGCTTTTATTAGGCATCAAAAGGCCATATTGCAGCGTTTAGAGGCCCGTGCGCGTAGTTGACAGTGTTTTAAAGCCGTGACGCAACGGAAAACCACGTGGGACGTCGTAGTCCATTGAGAGTGGAAAGATTAGACCAATGGTAACCTGCGCATGCCCGTGGAACCACGTCATTTACGTGCAAGGCTTTTATTAAGCATCAAAAGGCCATATTACAGTAGTTAGAGGCCTGTACACGTAGTTGACGGTGTTAAAAGGGTATGCCGCAATGGAAAGCCACTTCGGACGTCGCATTCCATTGAGAGTGGATGGATTAGACCAATGGTAACCTACGCAGGAGCGTGGAGCCACTTGATTTACGTGTAAGGCCTTTGTTAGAAGTCAAAAGGCCTTATTACGGTCGTTCGAGGCTTGTTAGCGTAGTTGACGGTCTTATTACGCCATGGCGCAATGGAAAACGACTTTGAACGTCTTATGCCATTGACAACAGAAGGATTAGACCAATGGTAATCTGCGCAGTCACGTGAAACCACGTGATTTACGTGTAAGGCCTTAATTAGGCGTCAAAATGCCACATTACCGTCTTTAGAGGCCCGTGCGCGTAGCTGACGGTGTTTTAAAGCCGTGACGCAACGGAAAACCACTTGGGACGTCGTAGTCCATTGACAACAGAAGGATTAGACCAATGGTAACCTGCGCAGTCACGTGGAACCACGTGATTTACGTGTAAGGCCTTAATTAGGCGTCAAAATGCCACATTACCGTCTTTAGAGGCCCGTGCGCGTAGCTGACGGTGTTTTAAAGCCATGGCGCAACAAAAAATCACTTGGGACATCGTAGTCCATTGAGAGTGGAGGGATTAGACCAATGGTAACCTGCGCAGGCACGTGGAACCACTTGATTTACGTGAAAGGCCTTTATTAGGCGTCAAAAGGCCATATTACGGCCTTTAGAAGTCTCTTTGCGTGGTTGACGGTGTTATAAAGCCATGGGCAATGGAAAGACACTTCGGACGTCGTAGTCCATTAAGAGTGGAAGGATTAGAGCAATGGTAACCTGCGCAGGCACGTGGAGCAACGTGATTTATGTGTAAGGCCTTTGTTAGAAGTCAAAAGGCAATATTACGGTCGTTCCAGGCTTGTTAGCGTAGTTGACGATGTTATTACGGCATGGCGCAATGGAAAACGACTTGGAACGTCTTAGGCCATTGACAACAGAAGGATTAGACCATTGGTAACCTGCGCAGTCACGTGAAACCACGTGATTTACGTGTAAGGCCTTAATTAGGCGTCAAAATGCCACATTACGGTCTTTAGAGGCCCGTGCGCGTAGCTGACGGTGTTTTAAAGCCATGGCGCAACAAAAAATCACTTGGGACGTCGAAGTCCATTGAGAGAGGAAGGATTAGACCAATAATAACCTGCGCAAGCACGTGGAACCACTTGATTTACGTGTAAGGCCTTTATTAGGCACCAAAATGCCATATTACAGCGTTTGGAGGCCCGTGCGCGTATTTGACGGTGTCTTCAAGCTGTGACGCAACGGAAAACCACTTGGGACGTCGTAGTCCATAGAGACTGGAATGATTAAACCAATGGTAACCTGCGCAGGCACGTGGAACCACTTGACTTACGTGAAAGGATTTTATTAGGCGTCAAAAGGCCATATTACGGCCTTTAGAAGTCTCTTAGAGTGGTTGACGGTGTTATAAAGCCATGGGGCAATGGAAAGCCATTTCGGACGTCGTAGTCCATTAAGAGTGGAAGGATTAGAGCAATGGTAACCTGCGCAGGCACGTGGAGCAACGTGATTTACGTGTAAGGCCTTTATTAGGCATCAAAATGCCGTATTACAGCGTTTGGAGGCCCGTGCGCGTATTTGACGGTGTCTTCAAGCTGTGACGCAACAAAAAACCACTTGGGACGTCGTAGTCCATTGAGAGTGGAAGGATTAGACCAATGGTAACCTACTCAGGCACGTGGAACCACTTGATTTACGTGAAAGGACTTTATTAGGCGTCAAAAGGCCATATTACGGCCTTTAGAGGTATCTTAGCGTGGTTGATGGAGTTATAAATCCATGGGGCAATGGAAAACGGCTTCAGACGTCGTAGTCCATTGAGAGTGGAAGGATTGGACCAATGGTAACCTACGCAGGCGCGTGGAGGCACTTGATTAACGTGTAAGGCCTTTATTAGGCATCATAATGCCATATTACGTTCGTTCGAGGTTTGTTAGCGTAGTTGACGGAGTTATTACGCCATGGCGAAATGGAAAACGACTTGGAACGTCTTAGGCCATTGACAACAGAAGGATTAGACCAATGGTAAGCTGCGTAGGCACGTGGAACCACGTGATTTACGTGTAAGGTCTTAATTAGGCGTCAAAATGCCACATTACCGTCTTTAGAGGTCCTTGCGCGTAGCTGACGGTGTTTTAAAGCCATGGCGCAACAGAAAATCACTTGGGACGTCGAAGTCCATTGAGAGTGGAAAGATTAGACCAATGGTAACCTGCGCAAGCACGTGGAACCACTTGATTTACGTGTAAGGCCTTTATTAGGCATCAAAATCCATATTACAGCGTTTGGAGTCCCGTGCGCTTATTTGACGGTGTCTTCAAGCTGTGACGCAACAAAAAACCACTTGGGACGTCGTAGTCCATTGAGAGTGGAAGGATTAAACCAATGGTAACCTGTGCAGGCACGTGGAACCACTTGACTTACGTGAAAGGATTTTATTAGGCGTCAAAAGGCCATATTACGGCCTTTAGAAGTCTCTTAGCGTGGTTGACGGTGTTATAAAGCCATGAGGCAATGGAAAGCCACTTCGGACGTCGTAGTCCATTAAGAGTGGAAGGATTAGAGCAATGGTAACCTGCGCAGGCACGTGGAGCAACGTGATTTACGTGTAAGGCCTTTGTTAGAAGTCAAAAGGCCGTATTACGGTCGTTCGAGGCTTGTTAGCGTAGTTGAAGGTGTTATTACGCCATAGCGAAATGGAAAACGACTTGGAACGTCTTAGGCCATTGACAACAGAAGGATTAGACCAATGGTAACCTGCGCAGGCACGTGGAACCACGTGATTTACGCGAAAGGCCTTAATTAGGCGTCAAAATGCCACATTACCGTCTTTAGAGGCCCGTGCGCGTAGTTGACGGTGTTTTAAAGCCTTGACGCAATGGAAAACCACTTGGGACGTCGTAGTCCATTGTAAGTGGAAGGATTAGACCAATGGTAACCAGCCCAGGCACGTGGAACCACGTGAATTACCTGTAAGGCCTTTATTAGGCGTCAAAAGGCCACATTACACGCTTTAGAGGCCTGTTAGCGCAGTTGACGGTGTTATAAAGCCATGGCGCAACAGAAAATCACTTGGGACGTCGAAGTCCATTGAGAGTAAAAAGATTAGACCAATGGTAACCTGCGCAGGCACGTGGAATCACGTCATTTACGTGCAAGGCTTTTGTTAAGCATAAAAAGGCCATATTAAGGTAGTTAGAGGCCTGTAAACGTAGTTGACGGTGTTAAAAGGGTATGCCGCAATGGAAAGCCATTTCGGACGTCGTAGTCCATTGAGAGTGAAAGGATTAGACCAATGGTAACCTACGCAGGCGCGTGGAGCCACTTGATTTACGTGTAAAGCCTTTATTAGGCATCAAAATGCCATATTACAGCGTTTAGAGGACCGTGCGCGTAGTTAACGGTGTTTTAAAGCCATGGCGCAACAGAAAATCACTTGGGACGTCGAAGTCCATTGAGAGTGAAAAGATTAGACCAAAATTAACCTGCGCAAGCACGTGGAACTACGTGATTTACGTGTAAGGCTTTTATTGGGCATCAGAAGGCCATTATACAGCGTTTGGAGGTCCGTGCAGGTAGTTGACAGTGTTTTCAAGCCGTGACGCAACGGAAAACCACTTGGGACGTCGTAGTTCATTGAGAGTGGAAGCATTAGACCAATGGTAACCTGCGCAGGCACGTGGAACCACGTCATTTACGTGCAAGGCTTTTATTAAGCATCAAAAGGCCATATTACAGTAGTTAGAGGCCTGTACACGTGGTTGACGGTGTTAAAAGGGTATACCACAATGGAAAGCCACTTCGGACGTCGTAGTCCATTGAGAGTGGAAGGATTAGACCAATGGTAACCTACGCAGGCGCGTGGAGCCACTTGATTTACGTGTAAATCCTTTATTAGGCATCTAAATGCCATATTACAGCGTTTAGAGGACCGTGCGCGTAGTTAACGGTGTTTTAAAGCCGTGACTCAACGGAAAACCACTTGGGACGTCGTAGTCCATTGAGACTGGAAAGATTAGACCAATGGTAACCTGCGCAGGCACGTGGAACCACTTGATTTACGTGTAAGGCCTTTATTAGGCGTCAAAAGGCCATATTACGGCCTTTAGAGGGTTCTTAGCGTAGTTGACGGTGTTATAAAGCCATGGCGCAATGGAAAACGGCTTCGGACGTGGTAGTCCATTGAAAGTGGAAGGATTAGACCAATGGTAACCTACGCAGGCACGTGGAACCACGTGATTTACGTGTAAGGCCTTAATTATGCGTCAAAATGCCACATTACCGTCTTTAGAGGCCGGTGCGCGTAGTTAACGGTGTTTTAAAGCTGTGACGCAACGGAAAACCACTTGGGACGTCGTAGTCCATAGAGACTGGAAAGATTAGACCAATATTAACCTGCGCAAGCACGTGGAACTACGTGATTTACGTGTAAGGATTTTATTAGGCGTCAAAAGGCCATATTACGGCCTTTAGAAGTCTCTTAGCGTGGTTGACGGTGTTATAAAGCCATGGGGCAATGGAAAGACACTTCGGACGTCGTAGTCCATTAAGAGTGGAAGGATTAGAGCAATGGTAACCTGCGCAGGCACATGGAGCAACGTGATTTACGTGTAAGGCCTTTGTTAGAAGGCAAAAGGCCATACTACGGTCGTTCGAGGCTTGTTAGCGTAGTTGACGGTGTTATTACGCCATGGCGCAATGGAAAACGACTTGGAACGTCTTAGGCCATTGACAACAGAAGGATTAGACCAATGGTAACCTGCGCAAGCACGTGGAACTACGTGATTTACGTGTAAGGTTTTCATTAGGCATCAGAAGGCCATATTACACCGTTTAGAGGACCGTGCGCGTACTTAACGGTGTTTTAAAGCCGTGACGCAACGGAAAACCACTTTGGACGTCGTAGTCCATTGAGAGTGAAATGATTAGACCAATGGTAACCTGCGCAGGCACGTGGAACCACTTGACTTACGTGAAAGGATTTTATTAGGCGTCAAAAGGCCATATTACGGCCTTTAGAAGTCTCTTAGCGTGGTTGACGGTGTTATAAAGCCATGGGGCAATGGAAAGACACTTCGGACGTCGTAGTCCATTAAGAGTGGAAGGATTAGAGCAATGGTAACCTGCGCAGGCACATGGAGCAACGTGATTTACGTGTAAGGCCTTTGTTAGAAGTCAAAAGGCCATATTACGGTCGTTCGAGGCTTGTTAGCGTAGTTGACGGTGTTGTTACGCCATGGCGCAATGGAAAACGACTTGGAACGTCTTAGGCCATTGACAACAGAAGGATTAGACCAATGGTAACCTGCGCAGTCACGTGGAACCACGTGAATTACGTGTAAGGCCTTAATTAGGCGTCAAAATGCCACATTACAGTCTTTAGAGGCCCGTGCGCGTAGCTGACGGTGTTTTAAAGCCATGGCGCAACAAAAAATCACTTGGGACGTCGAAGTTCATTGAGAGAGGAAGGATTAGACCAATATTAACCTGCGCAAGCACGTGGAACTACGTGATTTACGTGTAAGGTTTTTATTAGGCATCAGAAGGCCATATTACACCGTTTAGAGGACCGTGCGCGTACTTAACGGTGTTTTAAAGCCGTGACGCAACGGAAAACCACTTGGGACGTCGTAGTCCATTGAGAGTGGAAGCATTAGACCAATGGTAACCTGCGCAGGCACGTGGAATCACGTCATTTACGTGCAAGGCTTTTATAAAGCATTAAAAGGCCATATTACAGTAGTTAGAGGCCTGTAAACGTAGTTGACGGTGTTAAAAGGGTATGCCGCAATGGAAAGCCACTTGGGACGTCGTAGTCCATTGAGAGTGGAAGGATTAGACCAATGGTAACCTACGCAGGCTCGTGGAGTCACTTGATTTACGTGTAAGGCCTTTATTAGGCATCAAAATGCCATATTACACCGTTTAGAGGACCGTGCGCGTAGTTAACGGTGTTATAAAGCCGTGACGCAACGGAAAACCACTTAGGACGTCGTAGTCTATTGAGAGTGAAAGGATTAGACCAATGGTAACCTGCGCAGGTACGTGGAACCACTTGATTTACGTGTAAGGCCTTTATTAGGCATCAAAATGCCATATTACACCGTTTAGAGGACCGTGCGCGTAGTTACCGGTGTTATAAAGCCGTGACGCAACGGAAAACCACTTGGGACGTCGTAGTCTATTGAGAGTGGAAGGATTAGACCAATGGTAACCTGCGCAGGCACGTGGAACCACTTGATTTACGTGTAAGGCCTTTATTAGGCGTCAAAAGGCCGTACTACGGTCGTTCGAGGCTTGTTAGCGTAGTTGACGGTGTTATTACGCCATGGCGCAATGGAAAACGACTTGGAACGTCTTAGGCCATTGACAACAGAAGGATTAGACCAATGGTAACCTGCGCAGGCACGTGGAACCACGTGATTTACGTGTAAGGCCTTTGTTAGAAGTCAAAAGGCCATATTACAGCGTTTAGAGGGTCCTTAGCGTAGTTGACGGTGTTATAAAGCCATGGCGCAATGGAAAACGGCATCGGACGTGGTAGTCCATTGAGAGTGGAAGGATTAGGCCAATGGTAACCTGCGCAAGCACGTGGAACCACTTGATTTACGTGTAAGGCCTTTATTATGCATCAAAATGCCGTATTACAGCGTTTGGAGGCTCGTGCGCGTATTTGACGGTGTCTTCAAGCTGTGACGCAACAAAAAACCACTTGGGACGTCGTAGTCCATTGAGAGTGGAAGGATTAGACCAATGGTAACCTACTCAGGCACGTGGAACCACTTGATTTACGTGAAAGGACTTTATTAGGCGTCAAAAGGCCATATTACGGCCTTTAGAGGTCTCTTAGCGTGGTTGACGGTGTTATAAAGCCCTGGGGCAATGGAAAGCCACTTCGGACGTCGTAGTCCGTTAAGAGTGGAAGGAATAGAGCAATGGTAACCTGCGCAAGCACATGGAACCACTTGATTTACGTGTAAGGCTTTTATTAGGCATCAAAAGGCCATATTGCAGCGTTTAGAGGCCCGTGCGCGTAGTTGACAGTGTTTTAAAGCCGTGACGCAACGGAAAACCACGTGGGACGTCGTAGTCCATTGAGAGTGGAAAGATTAGACCAATGGTAACCTGCGCATGCCCGTGGAACCACGTCATTTACGTGCAAGGCTTTTATTAAGCATCAAAAGGCCATATTACAGTAGTTAGAGGCCTGTACACGTAGTTGACGGTGTTAAAAGGGTATGCCGCAATGGAAAGCCACTTCGGACGTCGCATTCCATTGAGAGTGGATGGATTAGACCAATGGTAACCTACGCAGGAGCGTGGAGCCACTTGATTTACGTGTAAGGCCTTTGTTAGAAGTCAAAAGGCCTTATTACGGTCGTTCGAGGCTTGTTAGCGTAGTTGACGGTCTTATTACGCCATGGCGCAATGGAAAACGACTTTGAACGTCTTATGCCATTGACAACAGAAGGATTAGACCAATGGTAATCTGCGCAGTCACGTGAAACCACGTGATTTACGTGTAAGGCCTTAATTAGGCGTCAAAATGCCACATTACCGTCTTTAGAGGCCCGTGCGCGTAGCTGACGGTGTTTTAAAGCCATGGCGCAACAAAAAATCACTTGGGACGTCGAAGTCCATTGAGAGAAGAAGGATTAGACCAATATTAACCTGCGCAAGCACGTGGAACTACGTGATTTATGTGTAAGGCTTTTATTAGGCATCAGAAGGCCATATTACACCGTTTAGAGGACCGTGCGCGTACTTAACGGTGTTTTAAAGCCGTGACGCAACGGAAAACCACTTGGGACGTCGTAGTCCATTGAGAGTGGAAGCATTAGACCAATAATAACCTGCGCAAGCACGTGGAATCACTTGATTTACGTGTAAGGTCTTTGTTAGAAGTCAAAAGGCCATATTACGGTCGTTCGAGGCTTGTTAGCGTAGTTGACGGTGTTATTACGCCATGGCGCAATGGAAAACGACTTGGAACGTCTTAGGCCATTGACAACAGAAGGATTAGACCAATGGTAACCTGCGCAGTCACGTGGAACCACGTGATTTACGTGTAAGGCCTTAATTAGGCGTCAAAATGCCACATTACCGTCTTTAGAGGCCCGTGCGCGTAGCTGACGGTGTTTTAAAGCCATGGCGCAACAAAAAATCACTTGGGACATCGTAGTCCATTGAGAGTGGAGGGATTAGACCAATGGTAACCTGCGCAGGCACGTGGAACCACTTGATTTACGTGAAAGGCCTTTAATAGGCGTCAAAAGGCCATATTACGGCCTTTAGAAGTCTCTTTGCGTGGTTGACGGTGTTATAAAGCCATGGGCAATGGAAAGACACTTCGGACGTCGTAGTCCATTAAGAGTGGAAGGATTAGAGCAATGGTAACCTGCGCAGGCACGTGGAGCAACGTGATTTACGTGTAAGGCCTTTGTTAGAAGTCAAAAGGCAATATTACGGTCGTTCCAGGCTTGTTAGCGTAGTTGACGGTGTTATTACGGCATGGCGCAATGGAAAACGACTTGGAACGTCTTAGGCCATTGACAACAGAAGGATTAGACCATTGGTAACCTGCGCAGTCACGTGAAACCACGTGATTTACGTGTAAGGCCTTAATTAGGCGTCAAAATGCCATATTACGGCATTTAGAAGTCTCTTTGCGTGGTTGACGGTGTTATAAAGCCATGGGGCAATGGAAAGACACTTCGGACGTCGTAGTCCATTAAGAGTGGAAGGATTAGAGCAATGGTAACCTGCGCAGGCACTTGGAGCAACGTGATATACGCGTAAGGCCTTTGTTAGAAGTCAAAAGGCCATATTACGGTCGTTCGAGGCTTGTTAGCGTAGTTGACGGTGTTATTACGCCATGGCGCAATGGAAAACGACTTGGAACATCTTAGGCCATTGACAACAGAAGGATTAGACCAATGGTAACCTGCGCAGGCACGTGGAACCACGTGATTTACGTGTAAGGCCTTAATTATGCGTCAAAATGCCACATTACCGTCTTTAGAGGCCGGTGCGCGTAGGTGACGGTGTTTTAAAGCCATGGCGCAACAGAAAATCACTTGGGACGTCGAAGTCCATTTAGAGTGGAAAGATTAGACCAATATTAACCTGCGCAAGCACGTGGAACTACGTGATTTACGTGTAAGGCTTTTATTAGGCATCAGAAGGCCATATTACAGCGTTTAGAGGACCGTGCGCGTAGTTAACGGTGTTTTAAAGCTGTGACGCAACGGAAAACCACTTGGGACGTCGTAGTCCATAGAGACTGGAATGATTAAACCAATGGTAACCTGCGCAGGCACGTGGAACCACTTGACTTACGTGAAAGGATTTTATTAGGCGTCAAAAGGCCATATTACGGCCTTTAGAAGTCTCTTAGAGTGGTTGACGGTGTTATAAAGCCATGGGGCAATGGAAAGCCATTTCGGACGTCGTAGTCCATTAAGAGTGGAAGCATTAGAGCAATGGTAACCTGCGCAGGCACGTGGAGCAACGTGATTTACGTGTAAGGCCTTTATTAGGCATCAAAATGCCGTATTACAGCGTTTGGAGGCCCGTGCGCGTATTTGACGGTGTCTTCAAGCTGTGACGCAACAAAAAACCACTTGGGACGTCGTAGTCCATTGAGAGTGGAAGGATTAGACCAATGGTAACCTACTCAGGCACGTGGAACCACTTGATTTACGTGAAAGGACTTTATTAGGCGTCAAAAGGCCATATTACGGCCTTTAGAGGTATCTTAGCGTGGTTGATGGAGTTATAAATCCATGGGGCAATGAAAAACGGCTTCGGACGTCGTAGTCCATTGAGAGTGGAAGGATTGGACCAATGGTAACCTACGCAGGCGCGTGGAAGCACTTGATTAACGTGTAAGGCCTTTATTAGGCATCATAATGCCATATTACGTTCGTTCGAGGTTTGTTAGCGTAGTTGACGGAGTTATTACGCCATGGCGAAATGGAAAACGACTTGGAACGTCTTAGGCCATTGACAACAGAAGGATTAGACCAATGGTAACCTGCGCAAGCACGTGGAACCACTTGATTTACGTGTAAGGCCTTTATTAGGCATCAAAATCCATATTACAGCGTTTGGAGTCCCGTGCGCTTATTTGACGGTGTCTTCAAGCTGTGACGCAACAAAAAACCACTTGGGACGTCGTAGTCCATTGAGAGTGGAAGGATTAAACCAATGGTAACCTGTGCAGGCACGTGGAACCACTTGACTTACGTGAAAGGATTTTATTAGGCGTCAAAAGGCCATATTACGGCCTTTAGAAGTCTCTTAGCGTGGTTGACGGTGTTATAAAGCCATGAGGCAATGGAAAGCCACTTCGGACGTCGTAGTCCATTAAGAGTGGAAGGATTAGAGCAATGGTAACCTGCGCAGGCACGTGGAGCAACGTGATTTACGTGTAAGGCCTTTGTTAGAAGTCAAAAGGCCGTATTACGGTCGTTCGAGGCTTGTTAGCGTAGTTGAAGGTGTTATTACGCCATGGCGAAATGGAAAACGACTTGGAACGTCTTAGGCCATTGACAACAGAAGGATTAGACCAATGGTAACCTGCGCAGGCACGTGGAACCACGTGATTTACGCGAAAGGCCTTAATTAGGCGTCAAAATGCCACATTACCGTCTTTAGAGGCCCGTGCGCGTAGTTGACGGTGTTTTAAAGCCTTGACGCAATGGAAAACCACTAGGGACGTCGTAGTCCATTGTAAGTGGAAGGATTAGACCAATGGTAACCAGCCCAGGCACGTGGAACCACGTGAATTACCTGTAAGGCCTTTATTAGGCGTCAAAAGGCCACATTACACGCTTTAGAGGCCTGTTAGCGCAGTTGACGGTGTTATAAAGCCATGGCGCAACAGAAAATCACTTGGGACGTCGAAGTCCATTGAGAGTAAAAAGATTAGACCAATGGTAACCTGCGCAGGCACGTGGAATCACGTCATTTACGTGCAAGGCTTTTATTAAGCATAAAAAGGCCATATTAAGGTAGTTAGAGGCCTGTAAATGTAGTTGACGGTGTTAAAAGGGTATGCCGCAATGGAAAGCCATTTCGGACGTCGTAGTCCATTGAGAGTGAAAGGATTAGACCAATGGTAACCTACGCAGGCGCGTGGAGCCACTTGATTTACGTGTAAAGCCTTTATTAGGCATCAAAATGCCATATTACAGCGTTTAGAGGACCGTGCGCGTAGTTAACGGTGTTTTAAAGCCATGGCGCAACAGAAAATCACTTGGGACGTCGAAGTCCATTGAGAGTGAAAAGATTAGACCAAAATTAACCTGCGCAAGCACGTGGAACTACGTGATTTACGTGTAAGGCTTTTATTGGGCATCAGAAGGCCATATTACAGCGTTTGGAGGTCCGTGCACGTAGTTGACAGTGTTTTCAAGCCGTGACGCAACGGAAAACCACTTGGGACGTCGTAGTTCATTGAGAGTGGAAGCATTAGACCAATGGTAACCTGCGCAGGCACGTGGAACTACGTGATTTACGTGTAAGGATTTTATTAGGCGTCAAAAGGCCATATTACGGCCTTTAGAAGTCTCTTAGCGTGGTTGACGGTGTTATAAAGCCATGGGGCAATGGAAAGACACTTCGGACGTCGTAGTCCATTAAGAGTGGAAGGATTAGAGCAATGGTAACCTGCGCAGGCACGTGGAGCAACGTGATTTACGTGTAAGGCCTTTGTTAGAAGTCAAAAGGCCGTATTACGGTCGTTCGAGGCTTGTTAGCGTAGTTGAAGGTGTTATTACGCCATAGCGAAATGGAAAACGACTTGGAACGTCTTAGGCCATTGACAACAGAAGGATTAGACCAATGGTAACCTGCGCAGGCACGTGGAACCACGTGATTTACGCGAAAGGCCTTAATTAGGCGTCAAAATGCCACATTACCGTCTTTAGAGGCCCGTGCGCGTAGTTGACGGTGTTTTAAAGCCTTGACGCAATGGAAAACCACTTGGGACGTCGTAGTCCATTGTAAGTGGAAGGATTAGACCAATGGTAACCAGCCCAGGCACGTGGAACCACGTGAATTACCTGTAAGGCCTTTATTAGGCGTCAAAAGGCCACATTACACGCTTTAGAGGCCTGTTAGCGCAGTTGACGGTGTTATAAAGCCATGGCGCAACAGAAAATCACTTGGGACGTCGAAGTCCATTGAGAGTAAAAAGATTAGACCAATGGTAACCTGCGCAGGCACGTGGAATCACGTCATTTACGTGCAAGGCTTTTATTAAGCATAAAAAGGCCATATTAAGGTAGTTAGAGGCCTGTAAACGTAGTTGACGGTGTTAAAAGGGTATGCCGCAATGGAAAGCCATTTCGGACGTCGTAGTCCATTGAGAGTGAAAGGATTAGACCAATGGTAACCTGCGCAGTCACGTGGAACCACGTGAATTACGTGTAAGGCCTTAATTAGGCGTCAAAATGCCACATTACCGTCTTTAGAGGCCCGTGCGCGTAGCTGACGGTGTTTTAAAGCCATGGCGCAACAAAAAATCACTTGGGACGTCGAAGTTCATTGAGAGAGGAAGGATTAGACCAATATTAACCTGCGCAAGCACGTGGAACTACGTGATTTACGTGTAAGGTTTTTATTAGGCATCAGAAGGCCATATTACACCGTTTAGAGGACCGTGCGCGTACTTAACGGTGTTTTAAAGCCGTGACGCAACGGAAAACCACTTGGGACGTCGTAGTCCATTGAGAGTGGAAGCATTAGACCAATGGTAACCTGCGCAGGCACGTGGAGTCACGTCATTTACGTGCAAGGCTTTTATAAAGCATAAAAAGGCCATATTACAGTAGTTAGAGGCCTGTAAACGTAGTTGACGGTGTTAAAAGGGTATGCCGCAATGGAAAGCCACTTCGGACGTCGTAGTCCATTGAGAGTGGAAGGATTAGACCAATGGTAACCTACGCAGGCTCGTGGAGTCACTTGATTTACGTGTAAGGCCTTTATTAGGCATCAAAATGCCATATTACACCGTTTAGAGGACCGTGCGCGTAGTTAACGGTGTTATAAAGCCGTGACGCAACGGAAAACCACTTAGGACGTCGTAGTCTATTGAGAGTGAAAGGATTAGACCAATGGTAACCTGCGCTGGTACGTGGAACCACTTGATTTACGTGTAAGGCCTTTATTAGGCATCAAAATGCCATATTACACCGTTTAGAGGACCGTGCGCGTAGTTACCGGTGTTATAAAGCCGTGACGCAACGGAAAACCACTTGGGACGTCGTAGTCTATTGAGAGTGGAAGGATTAGACCAATGGTAACCTGCGCAGGCACGTGGAACCACTTGATTTACGTGTAAGGCCTTTATTAGGCGTCAAAAGGCCGTACTACGGCCTTTAGAGGGTTCTTAGCGTAGTTGATGGTGTTATAAAGCTATGGCGCAATGGAAAACGGCTTCGGACGTCGTAGTCCATTGAGAGTGGAAGGATTAGACCAATAATAACCTGCGCAAGCACGTGGAACCACTTGATTTACGTGTAAGGCATTTATTAGGCACCAAAATGCCATATTACAGCGTTTGGAGGCCCGTGCGCGTATTTTACGGTGTCTTCAAGCTGTGACGCAACGAAAAACCACTTGGGACGTCGTAGTCCATTTAGAGTGGAGGGATTAGACCAATGGTAACCTGCGCAGGCACGTGGAGCAACGTGATTTACGCGTAAGGCCTTTGTTAGAAGTCAAAGGGCCATATTACGGTCGTTCGAGGCTGGTTAGCGTAGTTGACGGTGTTATTACGCCATGGCGCAATGGAAAACGACTTGGAACGTCTTAGGCCATTGACAACAGAAGGATTAGACCAATGGTAACCTGCGCAGGCACGTGGAACCACTTGATTTACGTGTAAGGCCTTTATTAGGCGTCAAAAGGCCGTATTACGGCCTTTAGAGGGTTCTTAGCGTAGTTGACGGTGTTATAAAGCCATGGCGCAATGGAAAACGGCATCAGACGTGGTAGTCCATTGAGAGTGGAAGGATTAGGCCAATGGTAACCTGCGCAAGCACGTGGAACCACTTGATTTACGTGTAAGGCCTTTATTATGCATCAAAATGCCGTATTACAGCGTTTGGAGGCTCGTGCGCGTATTTGACGGTGTCTTCAAGCTGTGACGCAACAAAAAACCACTTGGGACGTCGTAGTCCATTGAGAGTGGAAGGATTAGACCAATGGTAACCTACTCAGGCACGTGGAACCACTTGATTTACGTGAAAGGACTTTATTAGGCGTCAAAAGGCCATATTACGGCCTTTAGAGGTATCTTAACGTTGTTGACGGAGTTATAAATCCATGGGGCAATGGAAAACGGCTTCGGACGTCGTAGTCCATTGAGAGTGGAAGGATTAGACCAATGGTAACCTGCCCAAGCACGTGGAACTACGTGATTTACGTGTAAGGCTTTTATTAGGCATCAGAAGGCCATAATACAGCGTTTAGAGGACCGTGCGCGTAGTTAACGGTGTTTTAAAGCTGTGACGCAACGGCAAAAACCACTTGGGACGTCGTAGTCCATAGAGACTGGAATGATTAGACCAATGGTAACCTGCGCAGGCACGTGGAACCACTTGACTTACGTGAAAGGATTTTATTAGGCGTCAAAAGGCCATATTACGGCCTTTAGAAGTCTCTTAGCGTGGTTGACGGTGTTATAAAGCCATGGGGCAATGGAAAGCCACTTCGGACGTCGTAGTCCATTAAGAGTGGAAGGATTAGAGCAATGGTAACCTGCGCAGGCACGTGGAGCAACGTGATTTACGTGTAAGGCCTTTGTTAGAAGTCAAAAGGCCATGTTACAGCGTTTAGAGGACCGTGCGCGTAGTTAACGGTGTTTTAAAGCCATGGCGCAACAGAAAATCACTTGGGACGTCGAAGTCCATTTAGAGTGGAAAGATTAGACCAATATCAACCTGCGCAAGCACGTGGAACTACGTGATTTACGTGTAAGGCTTTTATTAGGCATCAGAAGGCCATATTACAGCGTTTAGAGGACCGTGCGCGTAGTTAACGGTGTTTTAAAGCTGTGACGCAACGGAAAACTACTTGGGACGTCGTAGTCCATAGAGACTGGAATGATTAGACAAATGGTAACCTGCGCAGGCACGTGGAACCACTTGATTTACGTGTAAGGCCTTTATTAGGCGTCAAAAGGCCGTATTAAGGCCTTTAGAGGGTTCTTAGCGTAGTTGACGGTGTTATAAAGCCATGGCGCAATGGAAAACGGCTTCGGACGTGGTAGTCCATTGAAAGTGGAAGGATTAGACCAATGGTAACCTACGCAGGCACGTGGAACCACGTGATTTACGTGTAAGGCCTTAATTATGCGTCAAAATGCCACATTACCGTCTTTAGAGGCCGGTGCACGTAGTTAACGGTGTTTTAAAGCTGTGACGCAACGGAAAACCACTTGGGACGTCGTAGTCCATAGAGACTGGAAAGATTAGACCAATATTAACCTGCGCAAGCACGTGGAACTACGTGATTTACGTGTAAGGATTTTATTAGGCGTCAAAAGGCCATATTACGGCCTTTAGAAGTCTCTTAGCGTGGTTGACGGTGTTATAAAGCCATGGGGCAATGGAAAGACACTTCGGACGTCGTAGTCCATTAAGAGTGGAAGGATTAGAGCAATGGTAACCTGCGCAGGCACATGGAGCAACGTGCTTTACGTGTAAGGCCTTTGTTAGAAGGCAAAAGGCCATATTACGGTCGTTCGAGGCTTGTTAGCGTAGTTGACGGTGTTATTACGCCATGGCGCAATGGAAAACGACTTGGAACGTCTTAGGCCATTGACAACAGAAGGATTAGACCAATGGTAACCTGCGCAAGCACGTGTAACTACGTGATTTACGTGTAAGGTTTTTATTAGGCATCAGAAGGCCATATTACGGCCTTTAGAAGTCTCTTAGCGTGGTTGACGGTGTTATAAAGCCATGGGGCAATGGAAAGACACTTGGGATGTCGTAGTCCATTGAGAGTGGAAGCATTAGACCAATGGTAACCTGCGCAGGCACGTGGAATCACGTCATTGACGTGCAAGGCTTTTATAAAGCATAAAAAGGCCATATTACAGTAGTTAGAGGCCTGTAAACGTAGTTGACGGTGTTAAAAGGGTATGCCGCAATGGAAAGTCACTTCGGACGTCGTAGTCCATTGAGAGTGGAAGGATTAGACCAATGGTAACCTACGCAGGCGCGTGGAGCAACGTGATTTACGTGTAAGGCCTTTATTAGGCATCAAAATGCCGTATTACAGCGTTTGGAGGCCCGTGCGCGTATTTGACGGTGTCTTCAAGCTGTGACGCAACAAAAAACCACTTGGGACGTCGTAGTCCATTGAGAGTGGAAGGATTAGACCAATGGTAACCTACTCAGGCACGTGGAACCACTTGATTTACGTGAAAGGACTTTATTAGGCGTCAAAAGGCCATATTACGGCCTTTAGAGGTATCTTAGCGTGGTTGATGGAGTTATAAATCCATGGGGCAATGGAAAACGGCTTCAGACGTCGTAGTCCATTGAGAGTGGAAGGATTGGACCAATGGTAACCTACGCAGGCGCGTGGAGGCACTTGATTAACGTGTAAGGCCTTTATTAGGCATCATAATGCCATATTACGTTCGTTCGAGGCTTGTTAGCGTAGTTGAAGGTGTTATTACGCCATAGCGAAATGGAAAACGACTTGGAACGTCTTAGGCCATTGACAACAGAAGGATTAGACCAATGGTAACCTGCGCAGGCACGTGGAACCACGTGATTTACGCGAAAGGCCTTAATTAGGCGTCAAAATGCCACATTACCGTCTTTAGAGGCCCGTGCGCGTAGTTGACGGTGTTTTAAAGCCTTGACGCAATGGAAAACCACTTGGGACGTCGTAGTCCATTGTAAGTGGAAGGATTAGACCAATGGTAACCAGCCCAGGCACGTGGAACCACGTGAATTACCTGTAAGGCCTTTATTAGGCGTCAAAAGGCCACATTACACGCTTTAGAGGCCTGTTAGCGCAGTTGACGGTGTTATAAAGCCATGGCGCAACAGAAAATCACTTGGGACGTCGAAGTCCATTGAGAGTAAAAAGATTAGACCAATGGTAACCTGCGCAGGCACGTGGAATCACGTCATTTACGTGCAAGGCTTTTGTTAAGCATAAAAAGGCCATATTAAGGTAGTTAGAGGCCTGTAAACGTAGTTGACGGTGTTAAAAGGGTATGCCGCAATGGAAAGCCATTTCGGACGTCGTAGTCCATTGAGAGTGAAAGGATTAGACCAATGGTAACCTACGCAGGCGCGTGGAGCCACTTGATTTACGTGTAAAGCCTTTATTAGGCATCAAAATGCCATATTACAGCGTTTAGAGGACCGTGCGCGTAGTTAACGGTGTTTTAAAGCCATGGCGCAACAGAAAATCACTTGGGACGTCGAAGTCCATTGAGAGTGAAAAGATTAGACCAAAATTAACCTGCGCAAGCACGTGGAACTACGTGATTTACGTGTAAGGCTTTTATTGGGCATCAGAAGGCCATTATACAGCGTTTGGAGGTCCGTGCAGGTAGTTGACAGTGTTTTCAAGCCGTGACGCAACGGGAAACCACTTGGGACGTCGTAGTTCATTGAGAGTGGAAGCATTAGACCAATGGTAACCTGCGCAGGCACGTGGAACCACGTCATTTACGTGCAAGGCTTTTATTAAGCATCAAAAGGCCATATTACAGTAGTTAGAGGCCTGTACACGTGGTTGACGGTGTTAAAAGGGTATACCACAATGGAAAGCCACTTCGGACGTCGTAGTCCATTGAGAGTGGAAGGATTAGACCAATGGTAACCTACGCAGGCGCGTGGAGCCACTTGATTTACGTGTAAATCCTTTATTAGGCATCTAAATGCCATATTACAGCGTTTAGAGGACCGTGCGCGTAGTTAACGGTGTTTTAAAGCCGTGACTCAACGGAAAACCACTTGGGACGTCGTAGTCCATTGAGACTGGAAAGATTAGACCAATGGTAACCTGCGCAGGCACGTGGAACCACTTGATTTACGTGTAAGGCCTTTATTAGGCGTCAAAAGGCCATATTACGGCCTTTAGAGGGTTCTTAGCGTAGTTGACGGTGTTATAAAGCCATGGCGCAATGGAAAACGGCTTCGGACGTGGTAGTCCATTGAAAGTGGAAGGATTAGACCAATGGTAACCTACGCAGGCACGTGGAACCACGTGATTTACGTGTAAGGCCTTAATTATGCGTCAAAATGCCACATTACCGTCTTTAGAGGCCGGTGCGCGTAGTTAACGGTGTTTTAAAGCTGTGACGCAACGGAAAACCACTTGGGACGTCGTAGTCCATAGAGACTGGAAAGATTAGACCAATATTAACCTGCGCAAGCACGTGGAACTACGTGATTTACGTGTAAGGATTTTATTAGGCGTCAAAAGGCCATATTACGGCCTTTAGAAGTCTCTTAGCGTGGTTGACGGTGTTATAAAGCCATGGGGCAATGGAAAGACACTTCGGACGTCGTAGTCCATTAAGAGTGGAAGGATTAGAGCAATGGTAACCTGCGCAGGCACATGGAGCAACGTGATTTACGTGTAAGGCCTTTGTTAGAAGGCAAAAGGCCATACTACGGTCGTTCGAGGCTTGTTAGCGTAGTTGACGGTGTTATTACGCCATGGCGCAATGGAAAACGACTTGGAACGTCTTAGGCCATTGACAACAGAAGGATTAGACCAATGGTAACCTGCGCAAGCACGTGGAACTACGTGATTTACGTGTAAGGTTTTCATTAGGCATCAGAAGGCCATATTACACCGTTTAGAGGACCGTGCGCGTACTTAACGGTGTTTTAAAGCCGTGACGCAACGGAAAACCACTTTGGACGTCGTAGTCCATTGAGAGTGAAATGATTAGACCAATGGTAACCTGCGCAGGCACGTGGAACCACTTGACTTACGTGAAAGGATTTTATTAGGCGTCAAAAGGCCATATTACGGCCTTTAGAAGTCTCTTAGCGTGGTTGACGGTGTTATAAAGCCATGGGGCAATGGAAAGACACTTCGGACGTCGTAGTCCATTAAGAGTGGAAGGATTAGAGCAATGGTAACCTGCGCAGGCACATGGAGCAACGTGATTTACGTGTAAGGCCTTTGTTAGAAGTCAAAAGGCCATATTACGGTCGTTCGAGGCTTGTTAGCGTAGTTGACGGTGTTGTTACGCCATGGCGCAATGGAAAACGACTTGGAACGTCTTAGGCCATTGACAACAGAAGGATTAGACCAATGGTAACCTGCGCAGTCACGTGGAACCACGTGAATTACGTGTAAGGCCTTAATTAGGCGTCAAAATGCCACATTACAGTCTTTAGAGGCCCGTGCGCGTAGCTGACGGTGTTTTAAAGCCATGGCGCAACAAAAAATCACTTGGGACGTCGAAGTTCATTGAGAGAGGAAGGATTAGACCAATATTAACCTGCGCAAGCACGTGGAACTACGTGATTTACGTGTAAGGTTTTTATTAGGCATCAGAAGGCCATATTACACCGTTTAGAGGACCGTGCGCGTACTTAACGGTGTTTTAAAGCCGTGACGCAACGGAAAACCACTTGGGACGTCGTAGTCCATTGAGAGTGGAAGCATTAGACCAATGGTAACCTGCGCAGGCACGTGGAATCACGTCATTTACGTGCAAGGCTTTTATAAAGCATTAAAAGGCCATATTACAGTAGTTAGAGGCCTGTAAACGTAGTTGACGGTGTTAAAAGGGTATGCCGCAATGGAAAGCCACTTGGGACGTCGTAGTCCATTGAGAGTGGAAGGATTAGACCAATGGTAACCTACGCAGGCTCGTGGAGTCACTTGATTTACGTGTAAGGCCTTTATTAGGCATCAAAATGCCATATTACACCGTTTAGAGGACCGTGCAGGTAGTTGACAGTGTTTTCAAGCCGTGACGCAACGGAAAACCACTTGGGACGTCGTAGTTCATTGAGAGTGGAAGCATTAGACCAATGGTAACCTGCGCAGGCACGTGGAACCACGTCATTTACGTGCAAGGCTTTTATTAAGCATCAAAAGGCCATATTACAGTAGTTAGAGGCCTGTACACGTGGTTGACGGTGTTAAAAGGGTATACCATAATGGAAAGCCACTTCGGACGTCGTAGTCCATTGAGAGTGGAAGGATTAGACCAATGGTAACCTACGCAGGCGCGTGGAGCCACTTGATTTACGTGTAAATCCTTTATTAGGCATCTAAATGCCATATTACAGCGTTTAGAGGACCGTGCGCGTAGTTAACGGTGTTTTAAAGCCGTGACTCAACGGAAAACCACTTGGGACGTCGTAGTCCATTGAGACTGGAAAGATTAGACCAATGGTAACCTGCGCAGGCACGTGGAACCACTTGATTTACGTGTAAGGCCTTTATTAGGCGTCAAAAGGCCATATTACGGCCTTTAGAGGGTTCTTAGCGTAGTTGACGGTGTTATAAAGCCATGGCGCAATGGAAAACGGCTTCGGACGTGGTAGTCCATTGAAAGTGGAAGGATTAGACCAATGGTAACCTACGCAGGCACGTGGAACCACGTGATTTACGTGTAAGGCCTTAATTATGCGTCAAAATGCCACATTACCGTCTTTAGAGGCCGGTGCGCGTAGTTAACGGTGTTTTAAAGCTGTGACGCAACGGAAAACCACTTGGGACGTCGTAGTCCATAGAGACTGGAAAGATTAGACCAATATTAACCTGCGCAAGCACGTGGAACTACGTGATTTACGTGTAAGGATTTTATTAGGCGTCAAAAGGCCATATTACGGCCTTTAGAAGTCTCTTAGCGTGGTTGACGGTGTTATAAAGCCATGGGGCAATGGAAAGACACTTCGGACGTCGTAGTCCATTAAGAGTGGAAGGATTAGAGCAATGGTAACCTGCGCAGGCACATGGAGCAACGTGATTTACGTGTAAGGCCTTTGTTAGAAGGCAAAAGGCCATACTACGGTCGTTCGAGGCTTGTTAGCGTAGTTGACGGTGTTATTACGCCATGGCGCAATGGAAAACGACTTGGAACGTCTTAGGCCATTGACAACAGAAGGATTAGACCAATGGTAACCTGCGCAAGCACGTGGAACTACGTGATTTACGTGTAAGGTTTTCATTAGGCATCAGAAGGCCATATTACACCGTTTAGAGGACCGTGCGCGTACTTAACGGTGTTTTAAAGCCGTGACGCAACGGAAAACCACTTTGGACGTCGTAGTCCATTGAGAGTGAAATGATTAGACCAATGGTAACCTGCGCAGGCACGTGGAACCACTTGACTTACGTGAAAGGATTTTATTAGGCGTCAAAAGGCCATATTACGGCCTTTAGAAGTCTCTTAGCGTGGTTGACGGTGTTATAAAGCCATGGGGCAATGGAAAGACACTTCGGACGTCGTAGTCCATTAAGAGTGGAAGGATTAGAGCAATGGTAACCTGCGCAGGCACATGGAGCAACGTGATTTACGTGTAAGGCCTTTGTTAGAAGTCAAAAGGCCATATTACGGTCGTTCGAGGCTTGTTAGCGTAGTTGACGGTGTTGTTACGCCATGGCGCAATGGAAAACGACTTGGAACGTCTTAGGCCATTGACAACAGAAGGATTAGACCAATGGTAACCTGCGCAGTCACGTGGAACCACGTGAATTACGTGTAAGGCCTTAATTAGGCGTCAAAATGCCACATTACAGTCTTTAGAGGCCCGTGCGCGTAGCTGACGGTGTTTTAAAGCCATGGCGCAACAAAAAATCACTTGGGACGTCGAAGTTCATTGAGAGAGGAAGGATTAGACCAATATTAACCTGCGCAAGCACGTGGAACTACGTGATTTACGTGTAAGGTTTTTATTAGGCATCAGAAGGCCATATTACACCGTTTAGAGGACCGTGCGCGTACTTAACGGTGTTTTAAAGCCGTGACGCAACGGAAAACCACTTGGGACGTCGTAGTCCATTGAGAGTGGAAGCATTAGACCAATGGTAACCTGCGCAGGCACGTGGAATCACGTCATTTACGTGCAAGGCTTTTATAAAGCATTAAAAGGCCATATTACAGTAGTTAGAGGCCTGTAAACGTAGTTGACGGTGTTAAAAGGGTATGCCGCAATGGAAAGCCACTTGGGACGTCGTAGTCCATTGAGAGTGGAAGGATTAGACCAATGGTAACCTACGCAGGCTCGTGGAGTCACTTGATTTACGTGTAAGGCCTTTATTAGGCATCAAAATGCCATATTACACCGTTTAGAGGACCGTGCGCGTAGTTAACGGTGTTATAAAGCCGTGACGCAACGGAAAACCACTTAGGACGTCGTAGTCTATTGAGAGTGAAAGGATTAGACCAATGGTAACCTGCGCAGGTACGTGGAACCACTTGATTTACGTGTAAGGCCTTTATTAGGCATCAAAATGCCATATTACACCGTTTAGAGGACCGTGCGCGTAGTTACCGGTGTTATAAAGCCGTGACGCAACGGAAAACCACTTGGGACGTCGTAGTCTATTGAGAGTGGAAGGATTAGACCAATGGTAACCTGCGCAGGCACGTGGAACCACTTGATTTACGTGTAAGGCCTTTATTAGGCGTCAAAAGGCCGTACTACGGTCGTTCGAGGCTTGTTAGCGTAGTTGACGGTGTTATTACGCCATGGCGCAATGGAAAACGACTTGGAACGTCTTAGGCCATTGACAACAGAAGGATTAGACCAATGGTAACCTGCGCAGGCACGTGGAACCACGTGATTTACGTGTAAGGCCTTTGTTAGAAGTCAAAAGGCCATATTACAGCGTTTAGAGGGTCCTTAGCGTAGTTGACGGTGTTATAAAGCCATGGCGCAATGGAAAACGGCATCGGACGTGGTAGTCCATTGAGAGTGGAAGGATTAGGCCAATGGTAACCTGCGCAAGCACGTGGAACCACTTGATTTACGTGTAAGGCCTTTATTATGCATCAAAATGCCGTATTACAGCGTTTGGAGGCTCGTGCGCGTATTTGACGGTGTCTTCAAGCTGTGACGCAACAAAAAACCACTTGGGACGTTGTAGTCCATTGAGAGTGGAAGGATTAGACCAATGGTAACCTACTCAGGCACGTGGAACCACTTGATTTACGTGAAAGGACTTTATTAGGCGTCAAAAGGCCATATTACGGCCTTTAGAGGTCTCTTAGCGTGGTTGACGGTGTTATAAAGCCCTGGGGCAATGGAAAGCCACTTCGGACGTCGTAGTCCGTTAAGAGTGGAAGGAATAGAGCAATGGTAACCTGCGCAAGCACATGGAACCACTTGATTTACGTGTAAGGCTTTTATTAGGCATCAAAAGGCCATATTGCAGCGTTTAGAGGCCCGTGCGCGTAGTTGACAGTGTTTTAAAGCCGTGACGCACCGGAAAACCACGTGGGACGTCGTAGTCCATTGAGAGTGGAAAGATTAGACCAATGGTAACCTGCGCATGCCCGTGGAACCACGTCATTTACGTGCAAGGCTTTTATTAAGCATCAAAAGGCCATATTACAGTAGTTAGAGGCCTGTACACGTAGTTGACGGTGTTAAAAGGGTATGCCGCAATGGAAAGCCACTTCGGACGTCGCATTCCATTGAGAGTGGATGGATTAGACCAATGGTAACCTACGCAGGAGCGTGGAGCCACTTGATTTACGTGTAAGGCCTTTGTTAGAAGTCAAAAGGCCTTATTACGGTCGTTCGAGGCTTGTTAGCGTAGTTGACGGTCTTATTACGCCATGGCGCAATGGAAAACGACTTTGAACGTCTTATGCCATTGACAACAGAAGGATTAGACCAATGGTAATCTGCGCAGTCACGTGAAACCACGTGATTTACGTGTAAGGCCTTAATTAGGCGTCAAAATGCCACATTACCGTCTTTAGAGGCCCGTGCGCGTAGCTGACGGTGTTTTAAAGCCATGGCGCAACAAAAAATCACTTGGGACGTCGAAGTCCATTGAGAGAAGAAGGATTAGACCAATATTAACCTGCGCAAGCACGTGGAACTACGTGATTTATGTGTAAGGCTTTTATTAGGCATCAGAAGGCCATATTACACCGTTTAGAGGACCGTGCGCGTACTTAACGGTGTTTTAAAGCCGTGACGCAACGGAAAACCACTTGGGACGTCGTAGTCCATTGAGAGTGGAAGCATTAGACCAATAATAACCTGCGCAAGCACGTGGAATCACTTGATTTACGTGTAAGGTCTTTGTTAGAAGTCAAAAGGCCATATTACGGTCGTTCGAGGCTTGTTAGCGTAGTTGACGGTGTTATTACGCCATGGCGCAATGGAAAACGACTTGGAACGTCTTAGGCCATTGACAACAGAAGGATTAGACCAATGGTAACCTGCGCAGTCACGTGGAACCACGTGATTTACGTGTAAGGCCTTAATTAGGCGTCAAAATGCCACATTACCGTCTTTAGAGGCCCGTGCGCGTAGCTGACGGTGTTTTAAAGCCATGGCGCAACAAAAAATCACTTGGGACATCGTAGTCCATTGAGAGTGGAGGGATTAGACCAATGGTAACCTGCGCAGGCACGTGGAACCACTTGATTTACGTGAAAGGCCTTTAATAGGCGTCAAAAGGCCATATTACGGCCTTTAGAAGTCTCTTTGCGTGGTTGACGGTGTTATAAAGCCATGGGCAATGGAAAGACACTTCGGACGTCGTAGTCCATTAAGAGTGGAAGGATTAGAGCAATGGTAACCTGCGCAGGCACGTGGAGCAACGTGATTTACGTGTAAGGCCTTTGTTAGAAGTCAAAAGGCAATATTACGGTCGTTCCAGGCTTGTTAGCGTAGTTGACGGTGTTATTACGGCATGGCGCAATGGAAAACGACTTGGAACGTCTTAGGCCATTGACAACAGAAGGATTAGACCATTGGTAACCTGCGCAGTCACGTGAAACCACGTGATTTACGTGTAAGGCCTTAATTAGGCGTCAAAATGCCATATTACGGCATTTAGAAGTCTCTTTGCGTGGTTGACGGTGTTATAAAGCCATGGGGCAATGGAAAGACACTTCGGACGTCGTAGTCCATTAAGAGTGGAAGGATTAGAGCAATGGTAACCTGCGCAGGCACTTGGAGCAACGTGATATACGCGTAAGGCCTTTGTTAGAAGTCAAAAGGCCATATTACGGTCGTTCGAGGCTTGTTAGCGTAGTTGACGGTGTTATTACGCCATGGCGCAATGGAAAACGACTTGGAACATCTTAGGCCATTGACAACAGAAGGATTAGACCAATGGTAACCTGCGCAGGCACGTGGAACCACGTGATTTACGTGTAAGGCCTTAATTATGCGTCAAAATGCCACATTACCGTCTTTAGAGGCCGGTGCGCGTAGGTGACGGTGTTTTAAAGCCATGGCGCAACAGAAAATCACTTGGGACGTCGAAGTCCATTTAGAGTGGAAAGATTAGACCAATATTAACCTGCGCAAGCACGTGGAACTACGTGATTTACGTGTAAGGCTTTTATTAGGCATCAGAAGGCCATATTACAGCGTTTAGAGGACCGTGCGCGTAGTTAACGGTGTTTTAAAGCTGTGACGCAACGGAAAACCACTTGGGACGTCGTAGTCCATAGAGACTGGAATGATTAAACCAATGGTAACCTGCGCAGGCACGTGGAACCACTTGACTTACGTGAAAGGATTTTATTAGGCGTCAAAAGGCCATATTACGGCCTTTAGAAGTCTCTTAGAGTGGTTGACGGTGTTATAAAGCCATGGGGCAATGGAAAGCCATTTCGGACGTCGTAGTCCATTAAGAGTGGAAGCATTAGAGCAATGGTAACCTGCGCAGGCACGTGGAGCAACGTGATTTACGTGTAAGGCCTTTATTAGGCATCAAAATGCCGTATTACAGCGTTTGGAGGCCCGTGCGCGTACTTGACGGTGTCTTCAAGCTGTGACGCAACAAAAAACCACTTGGGACGTCGTAGTCCATTGAGAGTGGAAGGATTAGACCAATGGTAACCTACTCAGGCACGTGGAACCACTTGATTTACGTGAAAGGACTTTATTAGGCGTCAAAAGGCCATATTACGGCCTTTAGAGGTATCTTAGCGTGGTTGATGGAGTTATAAATCCATGGGGCAATGGAAAACGGCTTCGGACGTCGTAGTCCATTGAGAGTGGAAGGATTGGACCAATGGTAACCTACGCAGGCGCGTGGAAGCACTTGATTAACGTGTAAGGCCTTTATTAGGCATCATAATGCCATATTACGTTCGTTCGAGGTTTGTTAGCGTAGTTGACGGAGTTATTACGCCATGGCGAAATGGAAAACGACTTGGAACGTCTTAGGCCATTGACAACAGAAGGATTAGACCAATGGTAACCTGCGCAAGCACGTGGAACCACTTGATTTACGTGTAAGGCCTTTATTAGGCATCAAAATCCATATTACAGCGTTTGGAGTCCCGTGCGCTTATTTGACGGTGTCTTCAAGCTGTGACGCAACAAAAAACCACTTGGGACGTCGTAGTCCATTGAGAGTGGAAGGATTAAACCAATGGTAACCTGTGCAGGCACGTGGAACCACTTGACTTACGTGAAAGGATTTTATTAGGCGTCAAAAGGCCATATTACGGCCTTTAGAAGTCTCTTAGCGTGGTTGACGGTGTTATAAAGCCATGAGGCAATGGAAAGCCACTTCGGACGTCGTAGTCCATTAAGAGTGGAAGGATTAGAGCAATGGTAACCTGCGCAGGCACGTGGAGCAACGTGATTTACGTGTAAGGCCTTTGTTAGAAGTCAAAAGGCCGTATTACGGTCGTTCGAGGCTTGTTAGCGTAGTTGAAGGTGTTATTACGCCATGGCGAAATGGAAAACGACTTGGAACGTCTTAGGCCATTGACAACAGAAGGATTAGACCAATGGTAACCTGCGCAGGCACGTGGAACCACGTGATTTACGCGAAAGGCCTTAATTAGGCGTCAAAATGCCACATTACCGTCTTTAGAGGCCCGTGCGCGTAGTTGACGGTGTTTTAAAGCCTTGACGCAATGGAAAACCACTAGGGACGTCGTAGTCCATTGTAAGTGGAAGGATTAGACCAATGGTAACCAGCCCAGGCACGTGGAACCACGTGAATTACCTGTAAGGCCTTTATTAGGCGTCAAAAGGCCACATTACACGCTTTAGAGGCCTGTTAGCGCAGTTGACGGTGTTATAAAGCCATGGCGCAACAGAAAATCACTTGGGACGTCGAAGTCCATTGAGAGTAAAAAGATTAGACCAATGGTAACCTGCGCAGGCACGTGGAATCACGTCATTTACGTGCAAGGCTTTTATTAAGCATAAAAAGGCCATATTAAGGTAGTTAGAGGCCTGTAAATGTAGTTGACGGTGTTAAAAGGGTATGCCGCAATGGAAAGCCATTTCGGACGTCGTAGTCCATTGAGAGTGAAAGGATTAGACCAATGGTAACCTACGCAGGCGCGTGGAGCCACTTGATTTACGTGTAAAGCCTTTATTAGGCATCAAAATGCCATATTACAGCGTTTAGAGGACCGTGCGCGTAGTTAACGGTGTTTTAAAGCCATGGCGCAACAGAAAATCACTTGGGACGTCGAAGTCCATTGAGAGTGAAAAGATTAGACCAAAATTAACCTGCGCAAGCACGTGGAACTACGTGATTTACGTGTAAGGCTTTTATTGGGCATCAGAAGGCCATATTACAGCGTTTGGAGGTCCGTGCACGTAGTTGACAGTGTTTTCAAGCCGTGACGCAACGGAAAACCACTTGGGACGTCGTAGTTCATTGAGAGTGGAAGCATTAGACCAATGGTAACCTGCGCAGGCACGTGGAACTACGTGATTTACGTGTAAGGATTTTATTAGGCGTCAAAAGGCCATATTACGGCCTTTAGAAGTCTCTTAGCGTGGTTGACGGTGTTATAAAGCCATGGGGCAATGGAAAGACACTTCGGACGTCGTAGTCCATTAAGAGTGGAAGGATTAGAGCAATGGTAACCTGCGCAGGCACGTGGAGCAACGTGATTTACGTGTAAGGCCTTTGTTAGAAGTCAAAAGGCCGTATTACGGTCGTTCGAGGCTTGTTAGCGTAGTTGAAGGTGTTATTACGCCATAGCGAAATGGAAAACGACTTGGAACGTCTTAGGCCATTGACAACAGAAGGATTAGACCAATGGTAACCTGCGCAGGCACGTGGAACCACGTGATTTACGCGAAAGGCCTTAATTAGGCGTCAAAATGCCACATTACCGTCTTTAGAGGCCCGTGCGCGTAGTTGACGGTGTTTTAAAGCCTTGACGCAATGGAAAACCACTTGGGACGTCGTAGTCCATTGTAAGTGGAAGGATTAGACCAATGGTAACCAGCCCAGGCACGTGGAACCACGTGAATTACCTGTAAGGCCTTTATTAGGCGTCAAAAGGCCACATTACACGCTTTAGAGGCCTGTTAGCGCAGTTGACGGTGTTATAAAGCCATGGCGCAACAGAAAATCACTTGGGACGTCGAAGTCCATTGAGAGTAAAAAGATTAGACCAATGGTAACCTGCGCAGGCACGTGGAATCACGTCATTTACGTGCAAGGCTTTTATTAAGCATAAAAAGGCCATATTAAGGTAGTTAGAGGCCTGTAAACGTAGTTGACGGTGTTAAAAGGGTATGCCGCAATGGAAAGCCATTTCGGACGTCGTAGTCCATTGAGAGTGAAAGGATTAGACCAATGGTAACCTGCGCAGTCACGTGGAACCACGTGAATTACGTGTAAGGCCTTAATTAGGCGTCAAAATGCCACATTACCGTCTTTAGAGGCCCGTGCGCGTAGCTGACGGTGTTTTAAAGCCATGGCGCAACAAAAAATCACTTGGGACGTCGAAGTTCATTGAGAGAGGAAGGATTAGACCAATATTAACCTGCGCAAGCACGTGGAACTACGTGATTTACGTGTAAGGTTTTTATTAGGCATCAGAAGGCCATATTACACCGTTTAGAGGACCGTGCGCGTACTTAACGGTGTTTTAAAGCCGTGACGCAACGGAAAACCACTTGGGACGTCGTAGTCCATTGAGAGTGGAAGCATTAGACCAATGGTAACCTGCGCAGGCACGTGGAGTCACGTCATTTACGTGCAAGGCTTTTATAAAGCATAAAAAGGCCATATTACAGTAGTTAGAGGCCTGTAAACGTAGTTGACGGTGTTAAAAGGGTATGCCGCAATGGAAAGCCACTTCGGACGTCGTAGTCCATTGAGAGTGGAAGGATTAGACCAATGGTAACCTACGCAGGCTCGTGGAGTCACTTGATTTACGTGTAAGGCCTTTATTAGGCATCAAAATGCCATATTACACCGTTTAGAGGACCGTGCGCGTAGTTAACGGTGTTATAAAGCCGTGACGCAACGGAAAACCACTTAGGACGTCGTAGTCTATTGAGAGTGAAAGGATTAGACCAATGGTAACCTGCGCTGGTACGTGGAACCACTTGATTTACGTGTAAGGCCTTTATTAGGCATCAAAATGCCATATTACACCGTTTAGAGGACCGTGCGCGTAGTTACCGGTGTTATAAAGCCGTGACGCAACGGAAAACCACTTGGGACGTCGTAGTCTATTGAGAGTGGAAGGATTAGACCAATGGTAACCTGCGCAGGCACGTGGAACCACTTGATTTACGTGTAAGGCCTTTATTAGGCGTCAAAAGGCCGTACTACGGCCTTTAGAGGGTTCTTAGCGTAGTTGACGGTGTTATAAAGCTATGGCGCAATGGAAAACGGCTTCGGACGTCGTAGTCCATTGAGAGTGGAAGGATTAGACCAATAATAACCTGCGCAAGCACGTGGAACCACTTGATTTACGTGTAAGGCATTTATTAGGCACCAAAATGCCATATTACAGCGTTTGGAGGCCCGTTTGCGTATTTTACGGTGTCTTCAAGCTGTGACGCAACGAAAAACCACTTGGGACGTCGTAGTCCATTTAGAGTGGAGGGATTAGACCAATGGTAACCTGCGCAGGCACGTGGAGCAACGTGATTTACGCGTAAGGCCTTTGTTAGAAGTCAAAGGGCCATATTACGGTCGTTCGAGGCTGGTTAGCGTAGTTGACGGTGTTATTACGCCATGGCGCAATGGAAAACGACTTGGAACGTCTTAGGCCATTGACAACAGAAGGATTAGACCAATGGTAACCTGCGCAGGCACGTGGAACCACGTGATTTACGTGTAAGGCCTTTGTTAGAAGTCAAAAGGCCATATTACAGCGTTTAGAGGACCGTGCGCGTAGTTAACGGTGTTTTAAAGCCCTGACGCAACGGAAAACCACTTGGGACATCGTAGTCCATTGAGACTGGAAGGATTAGACCAATGGTAACCTGTGCAGGCACGTGGAACCACTTGATTTACGTGTAAGGCCTTTATTAGGCGTCAAAAGGCCGTATTACGGCCTTTAGAGGGTTCTTAGCGTAGTTGACGGTGTTATAAAGCCATGGCGCAATGGAAAACGGCATCAGACGTGGTAGTCCATTGAGAGTGGAAGGATTAGGCCAATGGTAACCTGCGCAAGCACGTGGAACCACTTGATTTACGTGTAAGGCCTTTATTATGCATCAAAATGCCGTATTACAGCGTTTGGAGGCTCGTGCGCGTATTTGACGGTGTCTTCAAGCTGTGACGCAACAAAAAACCACTTGGGACGTCGTAGTCCATTGAGAGTGGAAGGATTAGACCAATGGTAACCTACTCAGGCACGTGGAACCACTTGATTTACGTGAAAGGACTTTATTAGGCGTCAAAAGGCCATATTACGGCCTTTAGAGGTATCTTAACGTTGTTGACGGAGTTATAAATCCATGGGGCAATGGAAAACGGCTTCGGACGTCGTAGTCCATTGAGAGTGGAAGGATTAGACCAATGGTAACCTGCCCAAGCACGTGGAACTACGTGATTTACGTGTAAGGCTTTTATTAGGCATCAGAAGGCCATAATACAGCGTTTAGAGGACCGTGCGCGTAGTTAACGGTGTTTTAAAGCTGTGACGCAACGGCAAAAACCACTTGGGACGTCGTAGTCCATAGAGACTGGAATGATTAGACCAATGGTAACCTGCGCAGGCACGTGGAACCACTTGACTTACGTGAAAGGATTTTATTAGGCGTCAAAAGGCCATATTACGGCCTTTAGAAGTCTCTTAGCGTGGTTGACGGTGTTATAAAGCCATGGGGCAATGGAAAGCCACTTCGGACGTCGTAGTCCATTAAGAGTGGAAGGATTAGAGCAATGGTAACCTGCGCAGGCACGTGGAGCAACGTGATTTACGTGTAAGGCCTTTGTTAGAAGTCAAAAGGCCATGTTACAGCGTTTAGAGGACCGTGCGCGTAGTTAACGGTGTTTTAAAGCCATGGCGCAACAGAAAATCACTTGGGACGTCGAAGTCCATTTAGAGTGGAAAGATTAGACCAATATCAACCTGCGCAAGCACGTGGAACTACGTGATTTACGTGTAAGGCTTTTATTAGGCATCAGAAGGCCATATTACAGCGTTTAGAGGACCGTGCGCGTAGTTAACGGTGTTTTAAAGCTGTGACGCAACGGAAAACTACTTGGGACGTCGTAGTCCATAGAGACTGGAATGATTAGACAAATGGTAACCTGCGCAGGCACGTGGAACCACTTGATTTACGTGTAAGGCCTTTATTAGGCGTCAAAAGGCCGTATTAAGGCCTTTAGAGGGTTCTTAGCGTAGTTGACGGTGTTATAAAGCCATGGCGCAATGGAAAACGGCTTCGGACGTGGTAGTCCATTGAAAGTGGAAGGATTAGACCAATGGTAACCTACGCAGGCACGTGGAACCACGTGATTTACGTGTAAGGCCTTAATTATGCGTCAAAATGCCACATTACCGTCTTTAGAGGCCGGTGCACGTAGTTAACGGTGTTTTAAAGCTGTGACGCAACGGAAAACCACTTGGGACGTCGTAGTCCATAGAGACTGGAAAGATTAGACCAATATTAACCTGCGCAAGCACGTGGAACTACGTGATTTACGTGTAAGGATTTTATTAGGCGTCAAAAGGCCATATTACGGCCTTTAGAAGTCTCTTAGCGTGGTTGACGGTGTTATAAAGCCATGGGGCAATGGAAAGACACTTCGGACGTCGTAGTCCATTAAGAGTGGAAGGATTAGAGCAATGGTAACCTGCGCAGGCACATGGAGCAACGTGCTTTACGTGTAAGGCCTTTGTTAGAAGGCAAAAGGCCATATTACGGTCGTTCGAGGCTTGTTAGCGTAGTTGACGGTGTTATTACGCCATGGCGCAATGGAAAACGACTTGGAACGTCTTAGGCCATTGACAACAGAAGGATTAGACCAATGGTAACCTGCGCAAGCACGTGTAACTACGTGATTTACGTGTAAGGTTTTTATTAGGCATCAGAAGGCCATATTACGGCCTTTAGAAGTCTCTTAGCGTGGTTGACGGTGTTATAAAGCCATGGGGCAATGGAAAGACACTTGGGATGTCGTAGTCCATTGAGAGTGGAAGCATTAGACCAATGGTAACCTGCGCAGGCACGTGGAATCACGTCATTGACGTGCAAGGCTTTTATAAAGCATAAAAAGGCCATATTACAGTAGTTAGAGGCCTGTAAACGTAGTTGACGGTGTTAAAAGGGTATGCCGCAATGGAAAGTCACTTCGGACGTCGTAGTCCATTGAGAGTGGAAGGATTAGACCAATGGTAACCTACGCAGGCGCGTGGAGCAACGTGACTTACGTGTAAGGCCTTTATTAGGCGTCAAAAAGCCACATAACGGTCTTTAGAGGCCCGTGCGCGTAGTTGACGGTGTTTTAAAGCCATGGCGCAACAAAAAATCACTTGGCACGTCAAAGTCCATTGAGAGTGGAAAGATTAGACTAATATTAGCCTGCGCAGGCACGTGGAACCACTTGATTTACGTGTAAGGCCTTTATTAGGCGTCAAAACGCCATATTACGGCCTTTAGAAGTCTCTTAGCGTGGTTGACGGTGTTATAAAGCCATGGGGCAATGGAAAGACACTTCGGACGTCGTAGTCCATTAAGAGTGGAAGGATTAGAGCAATGGTAACCTGCGCAGGCACATGGAGCAACGTGATTTACGTGTAAGGCCTTTGTTGGAAGGCAAAAGGCCATATTACGGTCGGTCGAGGCTTGTTAGCGTAGTTGACGGTGTTATTACGCCATGGCGCAATGGAAAACGACTTGGAACGTCTTAGGCCATTGACAACAGAAGGATTAGACCAATGGTAACCTGCGCAAGCACGTGGAACTACGTGATTTACGTGTAAGGTTTTTATTAGGCATCAGAAGGCCATATTACACCGTTTAGAGGACCGTGCGTGTACTTAACGGTGTTTTAAAGCCGTGACGCAACGGAAAACCACTTTGGACGTCGTAGTCCATTGAGAGAGAAATGATTAGACCAATGGTAACCTGCGCAGGCACGTGGAACCACTTGACTTACGTGAAAGGATTTTATTAGGCGTCAAAAGGCCATATTACGGCCTTTAGAAGTCTCTTAGCGTGGTTGACGGTGTTATAAAGCCATGGGGCAATGGAAAGACACTTCGGACGTCGTAGTCCATTAAGAGTGGAAGGATTAGAGCAATGGTAACCTGCGCAGGCACATGGAGCAACGTGATTTACGTGTAAGGCCTTTGTTAGAAGTCAAAAGGCCATATTACGGTCGTTCGAGGCTTGTTAGCGTAGTTGACGGTGTTGTTACGCCATGGCGCAATGGAAAACGACTTGGAACGTCTTAGGCCATTGACAACAGAAGGATTAGACCAATGGTAACCTACTCAGGCACGTGGAACCACTTGATTTACGTGAAAGGACTTTATTAGGCGTCAAAAGGCCATATTACGGCCTTTAGAGGACCGTGCGCGTAGTTAACGGTGTTTTAAAGCCTTGACTCAACGGAAAACCACTTGGGACATCGTAGTCCATTGAGACTGGAAAGATTAGACCAATGGTAACCTGCGCAGGCACGTGGAACCACTTGATTTACGTGTAAGGCCTTTATTAGGCGTTAAAAGGCCGTATTACGGCCTTTAGAGGGTTCTTAGCGTAGTTGACGGTGTTATAAAGCCATGGCGCAATTGAAAACGGCTTCGGACGTGGTAGTCCATTGAAAGTGGAAGGATTAGACCAATGGTAACCTACGCAGGCACGTGGAACCACGTGATTTACGTGTAAGGCCTTAATTATGCGTCAAAATGCCACATTACCGTCTTTAGAGGCCGGTGCACGTAGTTAACGGTGTTTTAAAGCTGTGACGCAACGGAAAACCACTTGGGACGTCGTAGTCCATAGAGACTGGAAAGATTAGACCAATATTAACCTGCGCAAGCACGTGGAACTACGTGATTTACGTGTAAGGATTTTATTAGGCGTCAAAAGGCCATATTACGGCCTTTAGAAGTCTCTTAGCGTGGTTGACGGTGTTATAAAGCCATGGGGCAATGGAAAGACACTTCGGACGTCGTAGTCCATTAAGAGTGGAAGGATTAGAGCAATGGTAACCTGCGCAGGCACATGGAGCAACGTGCTTTACGTGTAAGGCCTTTGTTAGAAGGCAAAAGGCCATATTACGGTCGTTCGAGGCTTGTTAGCGTAGTTGACGGTGTTATTACGCCATGGCGCAATGGAAAACGACTTGGAACGTCTTAGGCCATTGACAACAGAAGGATTAGACCAATGGTAACCTGCGCAAGCACGTGGAACTACGTGATTTACGTGTAAGGTTTTTATTAGGCATCAGAAGGCCATATTACGGCCTTTAGAAGTCTCTTAGCGTGGTTGACGGTGTTATAAAGCCATGGGGCAATGGAAAGACACTTAGGATGTCGTAGTCCATTGAGAGTGGAAGCATTAGACCAATGGTAACCTGCGCAGGCACGTGGAATCACGTCCTTGACGTGCAAGGCTTTTATAAAGCATAAAAAGGCCATATTACAGTAGTTAGAGGCCTGTAAACGTAGTTGACGGTGTTAAAAGGGTATGCCGCAATGGAAAGTCACTTCGGACGTCGTAGTCCATTGAGAGTGGAAGGATTAGACCAATGGTAACCTACGCAGGCGCGTGGAGCAACGTGACTTACGTGTAAGGCCTTTATTAGGCGTCAAAAAGCCACATAACGGTCTTTAGAGGCCCGTGCGCGTAGTTGACGGTGTTTTAAAGCCATGGCGCAACAAAAAATCACTTGGCACGTCAAAGTCCATTGAGAGTGGAAAGATTAGACTAATATTAGCCTGCGGAGGCACGTGAAACTACGTGATTTACGTGTAAGGCTTTTATTAGGCATCAAAAGGCCATATTACAGCGTTTAGAGGCCCATGCGCGTAGTTAAAGGTGTTTTAAAGCCTTGACGCAACAGAAAACCACTTGGGACGTCGTAGTCCATTGAGAGTGGAAAGATTAGACAATTGGTAACCAGCAAAGGCTCGTGGAACCACGTGACTTACGTGTAAGGCCTTTATTAGGTGGAAAAAGCCATATTACAGCCTTTAGAGGCCGTACACGCAGTTGACGGTGTTATAAAGCCATGGCAATTTGGAAAAGGACTTGGGCCGTCGTAGTCCATTGAGAGTGGAAGGATTAGACCAATAGTAACCTGTGCAGGCACGTGGAACCACGTGATTTACGTGTAAGGCCATTATTAGGCGTGAAAAAGCCATATTACGGTCCTTCGAGGCTTATTAACTTAGGTGACAGTGTTACTAGGCCGTGGCGCAATGGAAAACGACTTGGAACGTCGTAGGCTATTCAGAACAGAAGGTCTAGATCCCGTGATTTACGTGTAAGGTTTATATTAGGCATCAAAAGGCCATATTACAGCGGTTAGAGGCGTGTGCGCGTAGTTGACGGTGTTATAAGGCCATGGCGGAATGGGAAAGCCTTGGGATGTGGTAGTCCATTGAGAGAGGAAAGACTAAACCGATGGTAACCTACTCAGGCAACTGGAACAAGATGATTTACGTGTAAGGCCTTTATTAAGCATCAAAAGTCTTTTCTACAGCCTTTAGAAGCCTGTACACGTAGTTGACGGTGTTATAAAGCCATGGCCCAATGCAAAAATACTTCGGACGTCGTAGTCCGTTGAGAGTTGAAAGATTAGACCAATTGTAACCTGTGTAGGCACGTGCAACCACGTGACATACGTGTAAGGCGTTTATTAGGCGTAAAAAGGCCATTTTGCCGTCTTTGGAGGCCTTTTAGCGTAGTTGACGGTGTTATTAAGCCATGGCGCAAAAGAACAGTCTTTGGGATGTGGTAGTCCCTTGAGAGTAAAAGGATTAGACCAATGGTAACCTGCGCAGGAATGTAGAACCAAGTGATTTACGTGTAAGGCCTTTATTAGGCGTCAAAAGAACATACTACGGACCTTCCAGGCCTGTTAGCGTAGTTGACGGTGTTATAAAGCCATGGGGCAATGGAAAGCCACTTCGGACGTCGCAGTCCATTAGGAGTGGAAGGATTAGACCGATGGTAACCTGCGCAGGCACGTGAAACCACGTGATTTACGTGTAAGGCCTTTATTAGGCATCAAAATGCCATATTACACCGTTTAGAGGACCGTGCGCGTAGTTAACGGTGTTATAATGCCGTGACGCAACGGAAAACCACTTGGGACGTCGTAGTCTATTGAGAGTGGAAGTATTAGACCAATGGTAACCTGCGCAGGCACGTGGAACCACTTGATTTACGTGTAAGGCCTTTATTAGGCGTCAAAAGGCCGTACTACGGCCTTTAGAGAGTTCTTAGCGTAGTTGACGGTGTTATAAAGCCATGGCGCAATGGAAAACGGCTTCGGACGTCGTAGTCCATTGAGAGTGGAAGGATTAGACCAATAATAACCTGCGCAAGCACGTGGAACCACTTGATTTGCGTGTAAGGCCTTTACTAGGCACCAAAATGCCATATTACAGCGTTTGGAGGCCCGTGCGCGTATTTGACGGTGTCTTCAAGCTGTGACGCAACGAAAAACCACTTGGAACGTCTTAGGCCATTGACAACAGAAGGATTAGACCAATAGTAACCTGCGCAGGCACGTGGAACCACGTGATTTACGTGTAAGGCCTTTGTTAGAAGTCAAAAGGCCATATTACAGCGTTTAGAGGACCGTGCGCGTAGTTAACGGTGTTTTAAAGCCCTGACGCAACGCAAAACCACTTGGGACATCGTAGTCCATTGAAACTGGAAGGATTAGACCAATGGTAACCTGCGCAGGCACGTGGAACCACTTGATTTACGTGTAAGGCCTTTATTAGGCGTCAAAAGGCCGTATTACGGCCTTTAGAGGGTTCTTAGCGTAGTTGACGGTGTTATAAAGCCATGGCGCAATGGAAAACGGAATCGGACGTGGTAGTCCATTGAGAGTGGAAGGATTAGGCCAATGTTAACCTGCGCAAGCACGTGGAACCACTTGATTTACGTGTAAGGCCTTTATTAGGCATCAAAATGCCGTATTACAGCGTTTGGAGGCTCGTGCGCGTATTTGACGGTGTCTTCAAGCTGTGGCGCAACAAAAAACCACTTGGGACGTCGTAGTCCATTGAGAGTGGAAGGATTAGACCAATGGTAACCTACTCAGGCACGTGGAACCACTTGATTTACGTGAAAGGACTTTATTAGGCGTCAAAAGGCCATATTACGGCCTTTAGAGGTATCTTAACGTTGTTGACGGAGTTATAAATCCATGGGGCAATGGAAAACGGCTTCGGACGTCGTAGTCCATTGAGAGTGGAAGGATTAGACCAATGGTAACCTACGCAGGCGCGTGGAGCCACTTGATTTACGTGTAAGGCCTTTATTAGGCATCAAAAGGCCATATTACAACGTTTAGAGGCCCATGCGCGTAGTCAACGGTGTTTTAAAGCCTTGACGCAACAGAAAACCATTTGGGACGACGTAGTCCATTGAGAGTGGAAAGATTAGACAATTGGTAACCAGCAAAGGCTCGTGGAACCACGTGACTTACGTGTAAGGCCTTTATTAGGTGGAAAAAAGCCATATTACAGCCTTTAGAGGCCGTACACGTAGTTGACGGTGTTATAAAGCCATGGCCCAATGCAAAAATACTTCGGACGTCGTAGTCCGTTGAGAGTTGAAAGATTAGACCAATTGTAACCTGTGTAGGCACGTGTAACCACGTGACATACGTGTAAGGCGTTTATTAGGCGTAAAAAGGCCATTTTGCCGTCTTTGGAGGCCTTTTAGCGTAGTTGACGGTGTTATTAAGCCATGGCGCAATAGAACAGTCCTTGGGATGTGGTAGTCCCTTGAGAGTAAAAGGATTAGACCAATGGTAACCTGCGCAGGAATGTAGAACCAAATGATTTACGTGTAAGGCCTTTATTAGGCGTCAAAAGAACATACTACAGACCTTCCAGGCCTGTTAGCGTAGTTGACGGTGTTATAAAGCCATGGGGCAATGGAAAGCCACTTCGGACGTCGTAGTCCATTAAGAGTGGAAGGATTAGACCAATGGTAACCTGCGCAGGCACGTGAAACCACGTGATTTACGTGTAGGGCTTTTATTAGGCGTCAAAAGGCCATATTACAGACTTTAGAGGCTTGATAGAGTAGTGAACGATGTTATAAAGCCATGGCGCAATGGAAAACAACTTGGGACGTCGTAGACCATTAGGAGTGAAAGGATTAGACCAATGGTAACACACGCAGGCACGTCGAACCACGTGATTTACGTGAAAGGCTTTTATTAGGCGTCAAAAGGCCATATTACGGTCTTCAGAGGCCCGTGCGCGTAGTTGACGGTTATATAAAGCCATGGCGGAATGGATATGGCCTTGGGATGTGGTAGTCCATTGAGAGAGGAAGGACTAGACCGATGGTAACCTACTCAGGCAACTGGAACAACGTGATCTAAGTGTAAGGCTTTTATTAGGCTGCAAAAGGCCATATTACGGCGTTTGAAGGCCTGTTAGCGTAGTTGACGGTGTTATAAAGCCATGACGCAATGGAAAGCGACTTGGAACGTTGAAGTCCATTGAGAGTGGAAAGATTACACCAATATTAACCTGCGCAAGCACGTGGAACTACGTGATTTACGTGTAAGGCTGTTGTTAGGCATCAAAAGGCCATATTGCAGCGTTTAGAGGCCCGTGCGCGTAGTTGACAGTGTTTTAAAGCCGTGACGCAACGGAAATCCACTTGGGACGTCGTAGTTCATTGAGAGTGGAAGCATTAGACCAATGGTAACCTGCGCAGGCACGTAAAACCACGTCATTTACGTGCAAGGCTTTTAATAAGCATCAAAAGGCCATATTACAGTAGTTAGAGGCCTGTACACGTAGTTGACGGTGTTAAAAGGGTAAACCGCAATGGAAAGCCACTTCGGACGTCGTAGTCCATTGAGAGTGGAAGGATTAGACCAATGGTAACCAACGCAGGCGCGTGGAGCCACTTCATTTACGTGTAAAACCTTTATTAGGCATCAAAATGCCATATTACAGCGTTTGGAGGCCCGTGCGCGTATTTGACGGTGTCTTGAAGCTGTGACGCAACGAAAAACCACTTGGGACGTCGTAGTCCATTGAGAGTGGAAGGATTAGACCAATGGTAACCTGCGCAGGCACGTGGAACCACTTGATTTACGTGCAAGGCTTTTATTAAGCATCAAAAGGCCATATTACAGTAGTTAGAGGCCTGTACACGTAGTTGACGGTGTTAAAAGGGTATGCCGCAATGGATAGCCACTTCGGACGTCGTAGTCCATTGAGAGTGGTAGGATTAGAGCAATGGTAACCTGTGCAGGCACGTGGAGCAACGTGACTTACGTGTAAGGCCTTTATTAGAAGTCAAATGCCATATTACAGCGCTTGTAGGCCTCTTAGCGTAGTTGAGGGTGTTATAAAGCCTCGGCGCAATGGAAGGCGACTTTGGACGTCGTAGTCCATTAAGAGTGGAAGGATTAGAGCAATGGTAACCTGCGCAGGCACGTAGAGCAACGTGATTTACGTGTAAGGCCTTTGTTAGAAGTCAAAAGGCCACATTGCCGTCTTCAGAGGCCCGTGCGCGTACCTGACGGTGTTTTAAAGCCATGGTGCAACAAAAAATCACTTGGAACGTCGAAGTCCATTGAGAGTGGAAAGATTAGACCAATATTAACCTGCGCAAGCACGTGGAACTACGTGATTTACGTGTAAGGCTGTTATTAGGCATTAAAAGGCCATATTACTGCGTTTAGAGGCCCATGCGCGTAGATGACAGTGTTTTAAAGCCGTGACGCAACGGAAAACCACTTGGGACGTCGTAGTCCATTGAGAGTGGAAGGATTGGACCAATGGTAATCTGCGCAGGCACGTGGAGCCACTTGATTTACGTGTAAACCCTTTATTAGGCATCAAAAGGCCATATTACAGCGTTTGTAGGCCTGTTAGCGTAGTTAAGGGTGTTATAAAGCCTCGGCGCAATGGAAGGCAACTTTGGACGTCGTAGTCCATTGGCAGTAGAAGGATTAGACCAATGGTAACCTGCTCAGGCACGTGGAACCAGGTGATTTACGTGTAAGGCCTTTATTAGGCGTCAAAAAGCCACATAACGGTCTTTAGAGGCCAGTGCGCGTAGTTGACGGTGTTTTAAAGCCATGGCGCAACAAAAAATCACTTGGCACGTCAAAGTGCATTGAGAGTGGAAAGATTAGACTAATATTACCTGCGCAGGCACGTGAAACTACGTGATTTACGTGTAAGGCTTTTATTAGGCATCAAAAGGCCATATTACAACGTTTAGAGGCCCATGCGCGTAGTTAACGGTGTTTTGAAGCTGTGACGCAACGGAAAACCACTTGGGACGTCGTAGTCCATAGAGACTGGAATGATTAGACCAATGGTAACCTGCGCAGGCACGTGGAACCACTTGACTTACGTGAAAGGATTTTATTAGGCGTCAAAAGGCCATATTACGGCCTTTAGAATTCTCTTAGCGTGGTTGACGGTGTTATAAAGCCATGGGGCAATGGAAAGCCACTTCGGACGTCGTAGTTCATTGAGAGTGGAAGCATTAGACCAATGGTAACCTGCGCAGGCACGTGGAACCACGTCATTTATGTGCAAGGCTTTTATTAAGCATCAAAAGGCCATATTACAGCGTTTAGAGGACCGTGCGCGTAGTTAACGGTGTTTTAAAGCTGTGACGCAACGGAAAACCACTTGGGACGTCGTAGTCCATAGAGACTGGAATGATTAGACCAATGGTAACCTGCGCTGGCACGTGGAACCACTTGACTTACGTGAAAGGATTTTATTAGGCGTCAAAAGGCCATATTACGGCCTTTAGAAGTCTCTTAGCGTGGTTGACGGTGTTATAAAGCCATGGGGCAATGGAAAGCCACTTCGGACGTAGTAGTCCATTAAGAGTGGAAGGATTAGAGCAATGGTAACCTGCGCAGGCACGTGGAGCAACGTGATTTACGTGTAAGGCCTTTGTTAGAAGTCAAAAGGCCATATTACGGTCGTTCGAGGCTTGTTAGCGTAGTTGACGGTGTTATTACGCCATGGCGCAATGGAAAACGACTTGGAACGTCTTAGGCCATTGACAACAGAAGGATTAGACCAATGGTAACCGGCGCAGTCACGTGAAACCACGTGATTTACGTGTAAGGCCTTAATTAGGCGTCAAAATGCCACATTACCGTCTTTAGAGGCCCGTGCGCGTAGCTGACGGTGTTTTAAAGCCATGGCGCAACAAAAAATCACTTGGGACGTCGAAGTCCATTGAGAGAGGAAGGATTAGACCAATATTAACCTGCGCAAGAACGTGGAACTACGTGATTTACGTGTAAGGCTTTTATTAGGCATCAGAAGGCCATATTACAGCGTTTAGAGGACCGTGCGCGTAGTTAACGGTGTTTTAAAGCTGTGACGCAACGGAAAACCACTTGGGACGTCGTAGTCCATAGAGACTGGAATGATTAGACCAATGGTAACCTGCGCAGGCACGTGGAACCACTTGACTTACGTGAAAGGATTTTGTTAGGCGTCAAAAGGCCATATTGCGGCCTTTAGAAGTCTCTTAGCGTGGTTGACGGAGTTATAAATCCATGGGGCAATGGAAAACGGCTTCGGACGTCGTAGTCCACTGAGAGTGGAAGGATTAGACCAATGGTAACCTACGCAGGCGCGTGGAGCCACTTGATTTACGTGTAAGGCCTTTATTAGGCATCATAATGCCATATTACGGTCTTCGAGGTTTGTTAGCGTAGTTGACGGAGTTATTACGCCATGGCGCAATGGAAAACGACTTGCAACGTCTTAGGCCATTGACAACAGAAGGATTAGACCAATGGTAACCTGCGTAGGCACGTGGAACCACGTGATTTACGTGTAAGGCCTTAATTAGGCGTCAAAATGCCACATAACCGTCTTTAGAGGCCCGTGCGCGTAGCTGACGGTGTTTTAAAGCCATGGCGCAACAGAAAATCACTTGGGACGTCGAAGTCCGTTAAGAGTGGAAGGATTAGAGCAATGGTAACCTGCGCAGGCACGTGGAACCACTTGATTTACGTGTAAGGCCTTTCATTAGGCGTCAAAAGGCCGTATTACGGCCTTTAGAGGGTTCTTAGCGTAGTTGACGGTGTTATAAAGCCATGGCGCAATGGAAAACGGCTTCGGACGTGGTAGTCCATTGAAAGTGGAAGGATTAGACCAATGGTAACACACGCAGGCACGTCGAACCACGTGATTTACGTGAAAGGCCTTTATTAGGCGTCAAAAGGCCACATTACGGTCTTCAGAGGCCCGTGCACGTAGTTAACGGTGTTATAAAGCCATGGCGGAATGGATATGGCCTTGGGATGTGGTAGTCAATTGAAAGTGGAAGGATTAGACCAATGGTAACCTACCGTGGAACCACGTGATTTACGTGTAAGGCCTTAATTATGCGTCAAAATGCCACATTACCGTCTTTAGAGGCCGGTGCGCGTAGGTAACGGTGTTTTAAAGCCATGGCGCAACAGAAAATCACTTGGGACATCGAAGTCCATTTAGAGTGGAAAGATTAGACCAATAATAACCTGCGCAAGCACGTGGAACTACGTGATTTACGTGTAAGGCTTTTATTAGGCATCAGAAGGCCATATTACAGCGTTTAGAGGACCGTGCGCGTAGTTAACGGGGTTTTAAAGCTGTGACGCAACGGAAAACCACTTGGGACATCGAAGTCCATTTAGAGTGGAAAGATTAGACCAATATTAACCTGCGCAAGCACGTGGAACTACGTGATTTACGTGTAAGGCTTTTATTAGGCATCAGAAGGCCATATTACAGCGTTTAGAGGACCGTGCTCGTACTTAACGGTGTTTTAAAGCCGTGACGCAACGGAAAACCACTTGGGACGTCGTAGTCCATTGAGAGTAGAAGCATTAGACCAATGGTAACCTGCGCAGGCACGTGGAATCACGTCATTTACGTGCAAGGCTTTTATTAAGCATAAAAAGGCCATATTACAGTAGTTAGAGGCCTGTAGACGTAGTTGACGGTGTTATAAAGCCGTGACGTAGCGGAAAACCACTTGGGACATCGAAGTCCATTTAGAGTGGAAAGATTAGACCAATATTAACCTGCGCAAGGACGTGGAACTACGTGATTTACGTGTAAGGCTTTTATTAGGCATCAGAAGGCCATATTACAGCGTTTAGAGGACCGTGCTCGTACTTAACGGTGTTTTAAAGCCGTGACGCAACGGAAAACCACTTGGGACGTCGTAGTCCATTGAGAGTAGAAGCATTAGACCAATGGTAACCTGCGCAGGCACGTGGAATCACGTCATTTACGTGCAAGGCTTTTATTAAGCATAAAAAGGCCATATTACAGTAGTTAGAGGCCTGTAGACGTAGTTGACGGTGTTATAAAGCCGCGACGCAGCGGAAAACCACTTGGGACGTCGTAGTCCATTGAGAGTGGAAGCATTAGACCAATGGTAACCTGTGCAGGCACGTGGAACCACGTCATTTACGTGCAAGGCTTTTACTAAGCATCAAAAGGCCATATTACAGTAGTTAGAGGCCTGTACACGTGGTTGACGGTGTTAAAAGGGTATACCACAATGGAAAGCCACTTCGGACGTCGTAGTCCATTGAGAGTGGAAGGATTAGACCAATGGTAACCTACGCAGGCGCGTGGAGCCACTTGATTTACGTGTAAAGCCTTTATTAGGCATCAAAATGCCATATTACAGCGTTTAGAGGACCGTGCGCGTAGTTAACGGTATTTTAAAGCCGTGACGCAACGGAAAACCACTTGGGACGTTGTAGTCCATTGAGACTGGAAAGATTAGACCAATGGTAACCTGCGCAGGCACGTGGAACCACATGATTTACGTGTAAGGCCTTTCATTAGGCGTCAAAAGGCCGTATTACGGCCTTTAGAGGGTTCTTAGCGTAGTTGACGGTGTTATAAAGCCATGGCGCAATGGAAAACGGCTTCGGACGTGGTAGTCCATTGAAAGTGGAAGGATTAGACCAATGGTAACCTACGCAGGCACGTGGAACCACGTGATTTACGTGTAAGGCCTTAATTATGCGTCAAAATGCCACATTACCGTCTTTAGAGGCCGGTGCGCGTAGGTAACGGTGTTTTAAAGCCATGGCGCAACAGAAAATCACTTGGGACATCGAAGTCCATTTAGAGTGGAAAGATTAGACCAATATTAACCTGCGCAAGCACGTGGAACTACGTGATTTACGTGTAAGGCTTTTATTAGGCATCAGAAGGCCATATTACAGCGTTTAGAGGACCGTGCGCGTAGTTAACGGTGTTTTAAAGCTGTGACGCAACGGAAAACCACTTGGGAGGTCGTAGTTCATAGAGACTTGAATGATTAGACCAATGGTAACCTGCGCAGGCACGTGGAACCACTTGACTTACGTGAAAGGATTTTATTAGGCGTCAAAAGGCCATATTACGGCCTTTAGAAGTCTCTTAGCGTGGTTGACGGTGTTATAAAGCCATGGGACAATGGAAAGACACTTCGGACGTCGTAGTCCATTAAGAGTGGAAGGATTAGAGCAATGGTAACCTGCGCAGGCACGTGGAGCAACGTGATTTACGCGTAAGGCCTTTGTTAGAAGTCAAAAGGCCATATTACGGTCGTTCGAGGCTTGTTAGCGTTGTTGACGGTGTTATTACGCCATGGCGCAATGGAAAACGACTTGCAACGTCTTAGGCCATTGACAACAGAAGGATTAGACCAATGGTAACCTGCGCAGGCACGTGGAACCACGTGATTTACGTGTAAGGCCTTAATTATGCGTCGAAATGCCATATTACCGTCTTTAGAGGCCGGTGCGCGTAGGTGACGGTGTTTTAAAGCCGTGGCGCAACAGAAAACCACTTGGGACATCGAAGTCCATTTAGAGTGGAAAGATTAGACCAATATTAACCTGCGCAAGCACGTGGAACTACGTGATTTACGTGTAAGGCTTTTATTAGGCATCAGAAGGCCATATTACAGCGTTTAGAGGACCGTGCGCGTAGTTAACGGTGTTTTAAAGCTGTGACGCAACGGAAAATCACTTGGGACGTCGTAGTCCATAGAGACTGGAATGATTAGACCAATGGTAACCTGCGCAGGCACGTGGAACCACTTGACTTACGTGAAAGGATTTTTATAGGCGTCAAAAGGCCATATTACGGCCTTTAGAAGTCTCTTAAGGTGGTTGACGGTGTTATAAAGCCATGGGGCAATGGAAAACGGCTTCGGACGTCGTAGTCCATTGAGAGTGGAAGGATTAGACCAATGGTAACCTACGCAGGCGCGTGGAGCCACTTGATTTACGTGTAAGGCCTTTATTAGGCATCATAATGCCATATTACGGTCGTTCGAGGTTTGTTAGCGTAGTTGACGGAGTTATTACGCCATGGCGCAATGGAAAACGTCTTGCAACGTCTTAGGCCATTGACAACAGAAGGATTAGACCAATGGTAACCTGCGTAGGCACGTGGAACCACGTGATTTACGTGTAAGGTCTTAATTAGGCGTCAAAATGCCACATTACCGTCTTTAGAGACCCGTGCGCGTAGCTGACGGTATTTTAAAGCCATGGCGCAACAGAAAATCACTTGGGACGTCGAAGTCCGTTGAGAGTGGAAGGATTAGAGCAATGGTAACCTGCGCAGGCACGTGGAACCACTTGATTTACGTGTAAGGCCTTTCATTAGGCGTCAAAAGGCCGTATTACGGCCTTTAGAGGGTTCTTAGCGTAGTTGACGGTGTTATAAAGCCATGGCGCAATGAAAAACGGCTTCGGACGTGGTAGTCCATTGAAAGTGGAAGGATTAGACCAATGGTAACCTACGCAGGCACGTGGAACCACGTGATTTACGTGTAAGGCATTAATTATGCGTCAAAATGCCACATTACCGTCTTTAGAGGCCTGTGCGCGTAGGTAACGGTGTTTTAAAGCCATGGCGCAACAGAAAATCACTTGGGACATCGAAGTCCATTTAGAGTGGAAAGATTAGACCAATATTAACCTGCGCAGGCACCTGGAACCACGTGATTTACGTGTAAGGCCTTAATTATGCGTCAAAATGCTACATTACCGTCTTTAGAGGCCGGTGCGCGTAGTTAACGGTGTTTTAAAGCTGTGACGCAACGGAAAACCACTTGGGACGTCGTAGTCCATAGAGACTGGAAAGATTAGACCAATATTAACCTGCGCAAGCACGTGGAACTACGTGATTTACGTGTAAGGATTTTATTAGGCGTCAAAAGGCCATATTACGGCCTTTAGAAGTCTCTTAGCGTGGTTGACGGTGTTATAAAGCCATGGGGCAATGGAAAGACACTTCGGACGTCGTAGTCCATGAAGAGTGGAAGGATTAGAGCAATGGTAACCTGCGCAGGCACATGGAGCAACGTGATTTACGTGTAATGCCTTTGTTAGAAGGCAAAAGGCCATATTACGGTCGTTCGAGGCTTGTTAGCGTAGTTGACGGTGTTACTACGCCATGGCGCAATGGAAAACGACTTGCAACGTCTTAGGCCATTGACAACAGAAGGATTAGACCAATGGTAACCTGCGCAGGCACGTGGAACCACGTGATTTACGTGTAAGGCCTTAATTTTGCGTCGAAATGCCATATTACCGTCTTTAGAGGCCGGTGCGCGTAGGTGACGGTGTTTTAAAGCCATGGCGCAACAGAAAACCACTTGGGACGTCGAAGTCCATTTAGAGTGGAAAGATTAGACCAATATTAACCTGCGCAAGCACGTGGAACTACGTGATTTACGTGTAAGGCTTTTATTAGGCATCAGAAGGCCATATTAAAGCGTTTAGAGGACCGTGCGCGTAGTTAACGGTGTTTTAAAGCTGTGACGCAACGGAAAATCACTTGGGACGTCGTAGTCCATAGAGACTGGAATGATTAGACCAATGGTAACCTGCGCAGGCACGTGGAACCACTTGACTTACGTGAAAGGATTTTTATAGGCGTCAAAAGGCCATATTACGGCCTTTAGAAGTCTCTTAGCGTGGTTGACGGAGTTATAAATCCATGGGGCAATGGAAAACGGCTTCGGACGTCGTAGTCCATTGAGCGTGGAAGGATTAGACCAATGGTAACCTACGCAGGCGCGTGGAGCCACTTGATTTACGTGTAAGGCCTTTATTAGGCATCATAATGCCATATTACGGTCGTTCGAGGTTTGTTAGCGTAGTTGACGGAGTTATTACGCCATGGCGCAATGGAAAACGTCTTGCAACGTCTTAGGCCATTGACAACAGAAGGATTAGACCAATGATAACCTGCGTAGGCACGTGGAACCACGTGATTTACGTGTAAGGCCTTAATTATGCGTCAAAATGCCACATTACCGTCTTTAGAGGCCGGTGCGCGTAGGTAACGGTGTTTTAAAGCCATGGCGCAACAGAAAATCACTTGGGACATCGAAGTCCATTTAGAGTGGAAAGATTAGACCAATATTAACCTGCGCAGGCACGTGGAACCACGTGATTTACGTGTAAGGCCTTAATTATGCGTCAAAATGCCACATTACCGTCTTTAGAGGCCGGTGCGCGTAGTTAACGGTGTTTTAAAGCTGTGACGCAACGGAAAACCACTTGGGACGTCGTAGTCCATAGAGACTGGAAAGATTAGACCAATATTAACCTGCGCAAGCACGTGGAACTACGTGATTTACGTGTAAGGATTTTATTAGGCGTCAAAAGGCCATATTACGGCCTTTAGAAGTCTCTTAGCGTGGTTGACGGTGTTATAAAGCCATGGGGCAATGGAAAGACACTTCGGACGTCGTAGTCCATTAAGAGTGGAAGGATTAGAGCAATGGTAACCTGCGCAGGCACATGGAGCAACGTGATTTACGTGTAAGGCCTTTGTTAGAAGGCAAAAGGCCATATTACGGTCGTTCGAGGCTTTTTAGCGTAGTTGACGGTGTTACTACGCCATGGCGCAATGGAAAACGACTTGGAACGTCTTAGGCCATTGACAACAGAAGGATTAGACCAATGGTAACCTGTGCAGTCACGTGGAACCACGTGATTTACGTGTAAGGCCTTAATTAGGCGTCAAAATGCCACATTACCGTCTTTAGAGGCCCGTGCGCGTAGCTGACGGTGTTTTAAAGCCATGGCGCAACAAAAAATCACTTGGGACGTCGAAGTTCATTGAGAGAGGAAGGATTAGACCAATATTAACCTGCGCAAGCACGTGGAACTACGTGATTAACGTGTAAGGTTTTTATTAGGCGTCAAAAGGCCATATTACGGCCTTTAGAAGTCTCTTAGCGTGGTTGACGGTGTTATAAAGCCATGGGGCAATGGAAAGCCACTTCGGACGTCGTAGTTCATTGAGAGTGGAAGTATTAGACCAATGGTAACCTGCGCAGGCACGTGGAATCACGTCATTTACGTGCAAGGCTTTAATTAAGCATAAAAAGGCCATATTACAGTAGTTAGAGGCCTGTAAACGTAGTTGACGGTGTTAAATGGGTATGCCGCAATGGAAAGCCACTTCGGACGTCGTAGTCCATTGAGAGTGGAAGGATTAGACCAATGGTAACCTACGCAGGGGCGTGGAGCCACTTGATTTACGTGTAAGGCCTTTATTAGACATCAAAATGCCATATTACACCGTTTAGAGGACCGTGCGCGTAGTTAACGGTGTTATAAAGCCGTGACGCAACGGAAAACCACTTGGGACGTCGTAGTCCATTGAGAGTGGAAGGATTAGACCAATGGTAACCTGCACAGGCACGTGGAACCACTTGATTTACGTGTAAGGCCTTTATTAGGCGTCAAAACACCGTACTACGGCCTTTAGAGGGTTTTTAGCGTAGTTGACGGTGTTATAAAGCCATGGCGCAATGGAAAACGGCTTCGGACGTCGTAGTTTATTGGGAGTGGAAGGATTAGACCAATAATAACCTGCGCAAGCACGTGGAACCACTTGATTTACGTGTAAGGCCTTTAAAAGGGCACCAAAATGCCATATTACAGCGTTTGGAGACCCGTGCGCGTATTTGACGGTGTCTTCAAGCTGTGACGCAACGAAAAACCACTTGGGACGTCGTAGTCTATTGAGAGTGAAGGGATTAGACCAATGGTAACCTGCGCAGGCACGTGGAACCACTTGATTTACGTGAAAGGCCTTTATTAGGCGTCAAAAGGCCATATTACGGCCTTTAGAAGTCTCTTTGCGTGGTTGACGGTGTTATAAAGCCATGGGGCAATGGAAAGACACTTCGGACGTCGTAGTCCATTAAGAGTGGAAGGATTAGAGCAATGGTAACCTGCGCAGGCACGTGGAGCAACGTGATATACGCGTAAGGCCTTTGTTAGAAGTCAAAAGGCCATATTACGGTCGTTCGAGGCTTGTTAGCGTAGTTGACGGTGTTATTACGCCATGGCGCAATGGAAAACGACTTGGAACCTCTTAGGCCATTGACAACAGAAGGATTAGACCAATGGTAACCTGCGCAGGCACGTGGAACCACGTGATTTACGTGTAAGGCCTTAATTATGCGTCAAAATGCCACATTACCGTCTTTAGAGGCCGGTGCGCGTAGGTGACGGTGTTTTAAAGCCATGGCGCAACAGAAAATCACTTGGGACGTGGAAGTCCATTTAGAGTGGAAAGATTAGACCAATATTAACCTGCGCAAGCACGTGGAACTACGTGATTTACGTGTAAGGCTTTTATTAGGCATCAGAAGGCCATATTACAGCGTTTAGAGGACCGTGCGCGTAGTTAACGGTGTTTTAAAGCTGTGACGCAACGGAAAACCACTTGGGACGTCGTAGTCCATAGAGACTGGAATGATTAAACCAATGGTAACCTGCGCAGGCACGTGGAACCACTTTACTTACGTGAAAGGATTTTATTAGGCGTCAAAAGGCCATATTACGGCCTTTAGAAGTCTCTTAGAGTGGTTGACGGTGTTATAAAGCCATGGGGCAATGGAAAGCCATTTCGGACGTCGTAGTCCATTAAGAGTGGAAGGTTTAGAGCAATGGTAACCTACTCAGGCATGTGGAACTACTTGATTTACGTGAAAGGACTTTATTAGGCGTCAAAAGGCCATATTACGGCCTTTAGAGGTATCTTAGCGTGGTTGATGGAGTTATAAATCCATAGGGCAATGGAAAACGGCTTCGGACGTCGTAGTCCATTGAGAGAGGAAGGATTAGACCAATGGTAACCTACGCAGGCGCGTGGAGGCACTTGATTTACGTGTAAGGCCTTTATTAGGCATCATAATGCCATATTACGGTCGTTCGAGGTTTGTTAGCGTAGTTGACGGAGTTATTACGCCATGGCGCAATGGAAAACGACTTGCAACGTCTTAGGCCATTGACAACAGAAGGATTAGACCAATGGTAACCTGCGTAGGCACGTGGAACCACGTGATTTACGTGTAAGGCCTTAATTAGGCGTCAAAATGCCACATTACCGTCTTTAGAGGCCTGTGCGCGTAGCTGACGGTGTTTTAAAGCCATGGCGCAACAGAAAATCACTTGGGACGTCGAAGTCCATGGAGAGTGGAAAGATTAGACCAATGGTAACCTGCGCAAGCACGTGGAACCACTTGATTTACGTGTAAGGCCTTTATTAGGCATCAAAATCCATATTACAGCGTTTGGAGTCCCGTGCGCTTATTTGACGGTGTCTTCAAGCTGTGACGCAACAAAAAACCAATTGGGACGTCGTAGTCCATTGAAAGTGGAAGGATTAAACCAATGGTAACCTGCGCAGGCACGTGGAACCACTTGACTTACGTGAAAGGATTTTATTAGGCGTCAAAAGGCCATATTACGGCCTTTAGAAGTCTCTTAGCGTGGTTGACGGAGTTATAAATCCATGGGGCAATGGAAAACGGCTTCGGACGTCGTAGTCCATTGAGAGTGGAAGGATTAGACCAATGGTAACCTACGCAGGCGCGTGGAGCCACTTGATTTACGTGTAAGGCCTTTATTAGGCATCATAATGCCATATTACGGTCGTTCGAGGTTTGTTAGCGTAGTTGACGGAGTTATTACGCCATGGCGCAATGGAAAACGTCTTGCAACGTCTTAGGCCATTGACAACAGAAGGATTAGACCAATGATAACCTGCGTAGGCACGTGGAACCACGTGATTTACGTGTAAGGCCTTAATTAGGCGTCAAAATGCCACATTACCGTCTTTAGAGGCCCGTGCGCGTAGCTGACGGTATTTTAAAGCCATGGCGCAACAGAAAATCACTTGGGACGTCGAAGTCCGTTGAGAGTGGAAGGATTAGAGCAATGGTAACCTGCGCAGGCACGTGGAACCACTTGATTTACGTGTAAGGCCTTTCATTAGGCGTCAAAAGGCCGTATTACGGCCTTTAGAGGGTTCTTAGCGTAGTTGACGGTGTTATAAAGCCATGGCGCAATGGAAAACGGCTTCGGACGTGGTAGTCCATTGAAAGTGGAAGGATTAGACCAATGGTAACCTACGCAGGCACGCGGAACTACGTGATTTACGTGTAAGGCCTTAATTATGCGTCAAAATGCCACATTACCGTCTTTAGAGGCCGGTGCGCGTAGGTAACGGTGTTTTAAAGCCATGGCGCAACAGAAAATCACTTGGGACATCGAAGTCCATTTAGAGTGGAAAGATTAGACCAATATTAACCTGCGCAGGCACGTGGAACCACGTGATTTACGTGTAAGGCCTTAATTATGCGTCAAAATGCCACATTACCGTCTTTAGAGGCCGGTGCGCGTAGTTAACGGTGTTTTAAAGCTGTGACGCAACGGAAAACCACTTGGGACGTCGTAGTCCATAGAGACTGGAAAGATTAGACCAATATTAACCTGCGCAAGCACGTGGAACTACGTGATTTACGTGTAAGGATTTTATTAGGCGTCAAAAGGCCATATTACGGCCTTTAGAAGTCTCTTAGCGTGGTTGACGGTGTTATAAAGCCATGGGGCAATGGAAAGCCACTTCGGACGTCGTAGTTCATTGAGAGTGGAAGTATTAGACCAATGGTAACCTGCGCAGGCACGTGGAATCACGTCATTTACGTGCAAGGCTTTAATTAAGCATAAAAAGGCCATATTACAGTAGTTAGAGGCCTGTAAACGTAGTTGACGGTGTTAAATGGGTATGCCGCAATGGAAAGCCACTTCGGACGTCGTAGTCCATTGAGAGTGGAAGGATTAGACCAATGGTAACCTACGCAGGGGCGTGGAGCCACTTGATTTACGTGTAAGGCCTTTATTAGACATCAAAATGCCATATTACACCGTTTAGAGGACCGTGCGCGTAGGTAACGGTGTTATAAAGCCGTGACGCAACGGAAAACCACTTGGGACGTCGTAGTCCATTGAGAGTGGAAGGATTAGACCAATGGTAACCTGCGCAGGCACGTGGAACCACTTGATTTACGTGAAAGGCCTTTATTAGGCGTCAAAAGGCCATATTACGGCCTTTAGAAGTCTCTTTGCGTGGTTGACGGTGTTATAAAGCCATGGGGCAATGGAAAGACACTTCGGACGTCGTAGTCCATTAAGAGTGGAAGGATTAGAGCAATGGTAACCTGCGCAGGCACGTGGAGCAACGTGATATACGCGTAAGGCCTTTGTTAGAAGTCAAAAGGCCATATTACGGTCGTTCGAGGCTTGTTAGCGTAGTTGACGGTGTTATTACGCCATGGCGCAATGGAAAACGACTTGGAACCTCTTAGGCCATTGACAACAGAAGGATTAGACTAATGGTAACCTGCGCAGGCACGTGGAACCACGTGATTTACGTGTAAGGCCTTAATTATGCGTCAAAATGCCACATTACCGTCTTTAGAGGCCGGTGCGCGTAGGTGACGGTGTTTTAAAGCCATGGCGCAACAGAAAATCACTTGGGACGTGGAAGTCCATTTAGAGTGGAAAGATTAGACCAATATTAACCTGCGCAAGCACGTGGAACTACGTGATTTACGTGTAAGGCTTTTATTAGGCATCAGAAGGCCATATTACAGCGTTTAGAGGACCGTGCGCGTAGTTAACGGTGTTTTAAAGCTGTGACGCAACGGAAAACCACTTGGGACGTCGTAGTCCATAGAGACTGGAATGATTAAACCAATGGTAACCTGCGCAGGCACGTGGAACCACTTTACTTACGTGAAAGGATTTTATTAGGCGTCAAAAGGCCATATTACGGCCTTTAGAAGTCTCTTAGAGTGGTTGACGGTGTTATAAAGCCATGGGGCAATGGAAAGCCATTTCGGACGTCGTAGTCCATTAAGAGTGGAAGGTTTAGAGCAATGGTAACCTACTCAGGCATGTGGAACTACTTGATTTACGTGAAAGGACTTTATTAGGCGTCAAAAGGCCATATTACGGCCTTTAGAGGTATCTTAGCGTGGTTGATGGAGTTATAAATCCATAGGGCAATGGAAAACGGCTTCGGACGTCGTAGTCCATTGAGAGTGGAAGGATTAGACCAATGGTAACCTACGCAGGCGCGTGGAGGCACTTGATTTACGTGTAAGGCCTTTATTAGGCATCATAATGCCATATTACGGTCGTTCGAGGTTTGTTAGCGTAGTTGACGGAGTTATTACGCCATGGCGCAATGGAAAACGACTTGCAACGTCTTAGGCCATTGACAACAGAAGGATTAGACCAATGGTAACCTGCGTAGGCACGTGGAACCACGTGATTTACGTGTAAGGCCTTAATTAGGCGTCAAAATGCCACATTACCGTCTTTAGAGGCCTGTGCGCGTAGCTGACGGTGTTTTAAAGCCATGGCGCAACAGAAAATCACTTGGGACGTCGAAGTCCATGGAGAGTGGAAAGATTAGACCAATGGTAACCTGCGCAAGCACGTGGAACCACTTGATTTACGTGTAAGGCCTTTATTAGGCATCAAAATCCATATTACAGCGTTTGGAGTCCCGTGCGCTTATTTGACGGTGTCTTCAAGCTGTGACGCAACAAAAAACCACTTGGGACGTCGTAGTCCATTGAAAGTGGAAGGATTAAACCAATGGTAACCTGCACAGGCACGTGGAACCACTTGACTTACGTGAAAGGATTTTATTAGGCGTCAAAAGGCCATATTACGGCCTTTAGAAGTCTCTTAGCGTGGTTGACGGTGTTTTAAAGCCTTGACGCAATGGAAAACCACTTGGGACGTCGTAGTCCATTGTAAGTGGAAGGATTAGACCAATGGTAACCAGCCCAGGCACGTGGAACCACGTGAATTACCTGTAAGGCCTTTATTAGGCGTCAAAAGGCCACATTACACCCTTTAGAGGCCTGTGCGCGTAGCTGACGGTGTTTTAAAGCCATGGCGCAACAGAAAATCACTTGGGACGTCGAAGTCCATGGAGAGTGGAAAGATTAGACCAATGGTAACCTGCGCAAGTACGTGGAACCACTTGATTTACGTGTAAGGCCTTTATTAGGCATCAAAATCCATATTACAGCGTTTGGAGTCCCGTGCGCTTATTTGACGGTGTCTTCAAGCTGTGACGCAACAAAAAACCACTTGGGACGTCGTAGTCCATTGAAAGTGGAAGGATTAAACCAATGGTAACCTGCGCAGGCACGTGGAACCACTTGACTTACGTGAAAGGATTTTATTAGGCGTCAAAAGGCCATATTACGGCCTTTAGAAGTCTCTTAGCGTGGTTGACGGTGTTTTAAAGCCTTGACGCAATGGAAAACCACTTGGGACATCGTAGTCCATTGTAAGTGGAAGGATTAGACCAATGGTAACCAGCCCAGGCACGTGGAACCACGTGAATTACCTGTAAGGCCTTTATTAGGCGTCAAAAGGCCACATTACACCCTTTAGAGGCCTGTGCGCGTAGCTGACGGTGTTTTAAAGCCATGGCGCAACAGAAAATCACTTGGGACGTCGAAGTCCATGGAGAGTGGAAAGATTAGACCAATGGTAACCTGCGCAAGTACGTGGAACCACTTGATTTACGTGTAAGGCCTTTATTAGGCATCAAAATCCATATTACAGCGTTTGGAGTCCCGTGCGCTTATTTGACGGTGTCTTCAAGCTGTGACGCAACAAAAAACCACTTGGGACGTCGTAGTCCATTGAAAGTGGAAGGATTAAACCAATGGTAACCTGCGCAGGCACGTGGAACCACTTGACTTACGTGAAAGGATTTTATTAGGCGTCAAAAGGCCATATTACGGCCTTTAGAAGTCTCTTAGCGTGGTTGACGGTGTTTTAAAGCCTTGACGCAATGGAAAACCACTTGGGACATCGTAGTCCATTGTAAGTGGAAGGATTAGACCAATGGTAACCAGCCCAGGCACGTGGAACCACGTGAATTACCTGTAAGGCCTTTATTAGGCGTCAAAAGGCCTCATTACACCCTTTAGAGGCCTGTTAGCGCAGTTGACGGTGTTATAAAGCCATGGCGCAATGGAAAATGACTTCGGACGTCGTAGTCCATTGAGAGTGGAAGGATGAAAGCAATGGTAATCTGCCCAGGCACGTGGAACCACGTGATTTACGTGAAAGGCCTTAATTAGGCGTCAAAATACCACATTACCGTCTTTAGAGGCCCGTGCGCGTAGCTGACGGGTTTTTAAAGCCATGGCGCAACATAAAATCACTTGGGACGTCGTAGTCCATTGAGAGTGGAAGCATTAGACCAATGGTAACCTGCGCAGGCACGTGGAATCACGTCATTTACGTGCAAGGCTTTTATAAAGCATAAAAAGGCCATATTACAGTAGTTAGAGGCCTGTAAACGTAGTTGACGGTGTTAAAAGGGTATGCCGCAATGGAAAGCCACTTCGGACGTCGTAGTCCATTGAGAGTGGAAGGATTAGACCAATGGTAACCTACGCAAGCGCGTGGAGCCACTTGATTTACGTGTAAGGCCTTTATTAGGCATCAAAATGCCATATTACACCGTTTAGAGGACCGTGCGCGTAGTTAACGGTGTTATAAAGCCGTGACGCAACGGAAAACCACTTGGGACGTCGTAGTCCATTGAGAGTGGAAGGATTAGACCAATGGTAACCTGCGCAGGCACGTGGAACCAATTGATTTACGTGTAAGGCCTTTATTAGGCGTCAAAAGACCGTACTACGGCCTTTAGAGGGTTCTTAGCGTAGTTGACGGTGTTATAAAGCCATGGCGCAATGGAAAACGGCTTCGGACGTCGTAGTTCATTGGGAGTGGAAGGATTAGACCAATAATAACCTGCGCAAGCACGTGGAACCACTTGATTTACGTGTAAGGCCTTTAAAAGGGCACCAAAATGCCATATTACAGCGTTTGGAGACCCGTGCGCGTATTTGACGGTGTCTTCAAGCTGTGACGCAACGAAAAACCACTTGGGACGTCGTAGTCCATTGAGAGTGGAAGGATTAGACCAATGGTAACCTACTCAGGCACGTGGAACCACTTGATTTACGTGAAAGGACTTTAATAGGCGTCAAAAGGCCATATTACGGCCTTTAGAGGTATCTTAGCGTGGTTGATGGAGTTATAAATCCATGGGGCAATGGAAAACGGCTTCGGACGTCGTAGTCCATTGAGAGTGGAAGGATTAGACCAATGGTAACCTACGCAGGCGCGTGGAGGCACTTGATTTACGTGTAAGGCCTTTATTAGGCATCATAATGCCATATTACGGTCGTTCGAGGTTTGTTAGCGTAGTTGACGGAGTTATTACGCCATGGCGCAATGGAAAACGACTTGCAACGTCTTAGGCCATTGACAACAGAAGGATTAGACCAATGGTAACCTGCGTAGGCACGTGGAACCACGTGATTTACGTGTAAGGCCTTAATTAGGCGTCAAAATGCCACATTACCGTCTTTAGAGGCCTGTGCGCGTAGCTGACGGTGTTTTAAAGCCATGGCGCAACAGAAAATCACTTGGGACGTCGAAGTCCATGGAGAGTGGAAAGATTAGACCAATGGTAACCTGCGCAAGCACGTGGAACCACTTGATTTACGTGTAAGGCCTTTATTAGGCATCAAAATCCATATTACAGCGTTTGGAGTCCCGTGCGCTTATTTGACGGTGTCTTCAAGCTGTGACGCAACAAAAAACCACTTGGGACGTCGTAGTCCATTGAGAGTGGAAGGATTAAACCAATGGTAACCTGCGCAGGCACGTGGAACCACTTGACTTACGTGAAAGGATTTTATTAGGCGTCAAAAGGCCATATTATGGCCTTTAGAAGTCTCTTAGCGTGGTTGACGGTGTTTTAAAGCCTTGACGCAATGGAAAACCACTTGGGACGTCGTAGTCCATTGTAAGTGGAAGGATTAGACCAATGGTAACCAGCCCAGGCACGTGGAACCACGTGAATTACCTGTAAGGCCTTTATTAGGCGTCAAAAGGCCACATTACACCCTTTAGAGGCCTGTTAGCGCAGTTGACGGTGTTATAAAGCCATGGCGCAATGGAAAATGACTTCGGACGTCGTAGTCCATTGAGAGTGGAAGGATGAAAGCAATGGTAATCTGCCCAGGCACGTGGAACCACGTGATTTACGTGAAAGGCCTTAATTAGGCGTCAAAATGCCACATTACCGTCTTTAGAGGCCCGTGCACGTAGTTGACAGTGTTTTCAAGCCGTGACGCAACGGAAAACCACTTGGGACGTCGTAGTTCATTGAGAGTGGAAGCATTAGACCAATGGTAACCTGCGCAGGCACGTGGAACCACGTCATTTACGTGCAAGGCTTTTATTAAGCATCAAAAGGCCATATTACGGCCTTTAGAAGTCTCTTAGCGTGGTTGACGGTGTTTTAAAGCCTTGACGCAATGGAAAACCACTTGGGACGTCGTAGTCCATTGTAAGTGGAAGGATTAGACCAATGGTAACCAGCCCAGGCACGTGGAACCACGTGAATTACCTGTAAGGCCTTTATTAGGCGTCAAAAGGCCACATTACACCCTTTAGAGGCCTGTGCGCGTAGCTGACGGTGTTTTAAAGCCATGGCGCAACAGAAAATCACTTGGGACGTCGAAGTCCATGGAGAGTGGAAAGATTAGACCAATGGTAACCTGCGCAAGTACGTGGAACCACTTGATTTACGTGTAAGGCCTTTATTAGGCATCAAAATCCATATTACAGCGTTTGGAGTCCCGTGCGCTTATTTGACGGTGTCTTCAAGCTGTGACGCAACAAAAAACCACTTGGGACGTCGTAGTCCATTGAAAGTGGAAGGATTAAACCAATGGTAACCTGCGCAGGCACGTGGAACCACTTGACTTACGTGAAAGGATTTTATTAGGCGTCAAAAGGCCATATTACGGCCTTTAGAAGTCTCTTAGCGTGGTTGACGGTGTTTTAAAGCCTTGACGCAATGGAAAACCACTTGGGACATCGTAGTCCATTGTAAGTGGAAGGATTAGACCAATGGTAACCAGCCCAGGCACGTGGAACCACGTGAATTACCTGTAAGGCCTTTATTAGGCGTCAAAAGGCCACATTACACCCTTTAGAGGCCTGTTAGCGCAGTTGACGGTGTTATAAAGCCATGGCGCAATGGAAAATGACTTCGGACGTCGTAGTCCATTGAGAGTGGAAGGATGAAAGCAATGGTAATCTGCCCAGGCACGTGGAACCACGTGATTTACGTGAAAGGCCTTAATTAGGCGTCAAAATGCCACATTACCGTTTTTAGAGGCCCGTGCACGTAGTTGACAGTGTTTTCAAGCCGTGACGCAACGGAAAACCACTTGGGACGTCGTAGTTCATTGAGAGTGGAAGCATTAGACCAATGGTAACCTGCGCAGGCACGTGGAACCACGTCATTTACGTGCAAGGCTTTTATTAAGCATCAAAAGGCCATATTACAGTAGTTAGAGGCCTGTACACGTGGTTGACGGTGTTAAAAGGGTATACAACAATGGAAAGCCACTTCGGACGTCGTAGTCCATTGAGAGTGGAAGGATTAGACCAATGGTAAACTACGCAGGCACGTGGAACCACTTGACTTACGTGAAAGGATTTTCATTAGGCGTCAAAAGGCCGTTTTCCGGCCTTTAGAGGGTTCTTAGCGTAGTTGACGGTGTTATAAAGCCATGGCGCAATGGAAAACGGCTTCGGACGTGGTAGTCCATTGAAAGTGGAAGGATTAGACCAATGGTAACCTACGCAGGCACGTGGAACCACGTGATTTACGTGTAAGGCCTTAATTATGCGTCAAAATGCCACATTACCGTCTTTAGAGGCCGGTGCGCGTAAGTAACGGTGTTTTAAAGCCATGGCGCAACAGAAAATCACTTGGGACATCGAAGTCTATTTAGAGTGGAAAGATTAGACCAATATTAACCTACGCAAGCACGTGGAACTACGTGATTTACGTGTAAGGCTTTTATTAGGCATCAGAAGGCCATATTACAGCGTTTAGAGGACCGTGCGCGTAGTTAACGGTGTTTTAAAGCTGTGACGCAACGGAAAACCACTTGGGAGGTCGTAGTCCATAGAGACTGGAATGATTAGACCAATGGTAACCTGCGCAGGCACGTGGAACCACTTGACTTACGTGAAAGGATTTTATTAGGCGTCAAAAGGCCATATTACGGCCTTTAGAAGTCTCTTAGCGTGGTTGACGGTGTTATAAAGCCATGGGGCAATGGAAAGACACTTCGGACGTCGTAGTCCATTAAGAGTGGAAGGATTAGAGCAATGGTAACCTGCGCAGGCACATGGAGCAACGTGATTTACGTGTAAGGCCTTTGTTAGAAGGCAAAAGGCCATATTACGGTCGTTCGAGGCTAGTTAGCGTAGTTGACGGTGTTATTACGCCATGGCGCAATGGAAAACGACTTGGAACGTCTTAGGCCATTGACAACAGAAGGATTAGACCAATGGTAACCTGCGCAGTCACGTGGAACCACGTGATTTACGTGTAAGGCCTTAATTAGGCGTCAAAATACCACATTACCGTCTTTAGAGGCCCGTGCGCGTAGCTGACGGGTTTTTAAAGCCATGGCGCAACATAAAATCACTTGGGACGTCGTAGTCCATTGAGAGTGGAAGCATTAGACCAATGGTAACCTGCGCAGGCACGTGGAATCACGTCATTTACGTGCAAGGCTTTTATAAAGCATAAAAAGGCCATATTACAGTAGTTAGAGGCCTGTAAACGTAGTTGACGGTGTTAAAAGGGTATGCCGCAATGGAAAGCCACTTCGGACGTCGTAGTCCATTGAGAGTGGAAGGATTAGACCAATGGTAACCTACGCAAGCGCGTGGAGCCACTTGATTTACGTGTAAGGCCTTTATTAGGCATCAAAATGCCATGTTACACCGTTTAGAGGACCGTGCGCGTAGTTAACGGTGTTATAAAGCCGTGACGCAACGGAAAACCACTTGGGACGTCGTAGTCCATTGAGAGTGGAAGGATTAGACCAATGGTAACCTGCGCAGGCACGTGGAACCAATTGATTTACGTGTAAGGCCTTTATTAGGCGTCAAAAGACCGTACTACGGCCTTTAGAGGGTTCTTAGCGTAGTTGACGGTGTTATAAAGCCATGGCGCAATGGAAAACGGCTTCGGACGTCGTAGTTCATTGGGAGTGGAAGGATTAGACCAATAATAACCTGCGCAAGCACGTGGAACCACTTGATTTACGTGTAAGGCCTTTAAAAGGGCACCAAAATGCCATATTACAGCGTTTGGAGACCCGTGCGCGTATTTGACGGTGTCTTCAAGCTGTGACGCAACAAAAAACCACTTGGGACGTCGTAGTCCATTGAGAGTGGAAGGATTAGACCAATGGTAACCTACTCAGGCACGTGGAACCACTTGATTTACGTGAAAGGACTTTAATAGGCGTCAAAAGGCCATATTACGGCCTTTAGAGGTATCTTAGCGTGGTTGATGGAGTTATAAATCCATGGGGCAATGGAAAACGGCTTCGGACGTCGTAGTCCATTGAGAGTGGAAGGATTAGACCAATGGTAACCTACGCAGGCGCGTGGAGGCACTTGATTTACGTGTAAGGCCTTTATTAGGCATCATAATGCCATATTACGGTCGTTCGAGGTTTGTTAGCGTAGTTGACGGAGTTATTACGCCATGGCGCAATGGAAAACGACTTGCAACGTCTTAGGCCATTGACAACAGAAGGATTAGACCAATGGTAACCTGCGTAGGCACGTGGAACCACGTGATTTACGTGTAAGGCCTTAATTAGGCGTCAAAATGCCACATTACCGTCTTTAGAGGCCTGTGCGCGTAGCTCACGGTGTTTTAAAGCCATGGCGCAACAGAAAATCACTTGGGACGTCGAAGTCCATGGAGAGTGGAAAGATTAGACCAATGGTAACCTGCGCAAGCACGTGGAACCACTTGATTTACGTGTAAGGCCTTTATTAGGCATCAAAATCCATATTACAGCGTTTGGAGTCCCGTGCGCTTATTTGACGGTGTCTTCAAGCTGTGACGCAACAAAAAACCACTTGGGACGTCGTAGTCCATTGAGAGTGGAAGGATTAAACCAATGGTAACCTGCGCAGGCACGTGGAACCACTTGACTTACGTGAAAGGATTTTATTAGGCGTCAAAAGGCCATATTATGGCCTTTAGAAGTCTCTTAGCGTGGTTGACGGTGTTTTAAAGCCTTGACGCAAGGGAAAACCACTTGGGACGTCGTAGTCCATTGTAAGTGGAAGGATTAGACCAATGGTAACCAGCCCAGGCACGTGGAACCACGTGAATTACCTGTAAGGCCTTTATTAGGCGTCAAAAGGCCACATTACACCCTTTAGAGGCCTGTTAGCGCAGTTGACGGTGTTATAAAGCCATGGCGCAATGGAAAATGACTTCGGACGTCGTAGTCCATTGAGAGTGGAAGGATGAAAGCAATGGTAATCTGCCCAGGCACGTGGAACCACGTGATTTACGTGAAAGGCCTTAATTAGGCGTCAAAATGCCACATTACCGTCTTTAGAGGCCCGTGCACGTAGTTGACAGTGTTTTCAAGCCGTGACGCAACGGAAAACCACTTGGGACGTCGTAGTTCATTGAGAGTGGAAGCATTAGACCAATGGTAACCTGCGCAGGCACGTGGAACCACGTCATTTACGTGCAAGGCTTTTATTAAGCATCAAAAGGCCATATTACAGTAGTTAGAGGCCTGTACACGTGGTTGACGGTGTTAAAAGGGTATACAACAATGGAAAGCCACTTCGGACGTCGTAGTCCATTGAGAGTGGAAGGATTAGACCAATGGTAACCTACGCAGGCGCGTGGAGCCACTTGATTTACGTGTAAAGCCTTTATTAGGCACCAAATGCCATATTACAGCGTTTAGAAGACCTGCGCGTAGTAACGGTGTTTTAAAGCCGTGATGCAACGGAAAACCACTTGGGACGTCGTAGTCAATTGAGACTGGAAAGATTAGACCAATGGTAACCTGCGCAGGCACGTGGAACCAATTGATTTACGTGTAAGGCCTTTCATTAGGCGTCAAAAGGCCGTTTTACGGCCTTTAGAGGGTTCTTAGCGTAGTTGACGGTGTTATAAAGCCATGGCGCAATGGAAAACGGCTTCGGACGTGGTAGTCCATTGAAAGTGGAAGGATTAGACCAATGGTAACCTACGCAGGCACGTGGAACCACGTCATTTACGTGCAAGGCTTTTATTAAGCATCAAAAGGCCATATTACAGTAGTTAGAGGCCTGTACACGTGGTTGACAGTGTTAAAAGGGTATACAACAATGGAAAGCCACTTCGGACGTCGTAGTCCATTGAGAGTGGAAGGATTAGACCAATGGTAAACTACGCAGGCACGTGGAACCACTTGACTTACGTGAAAGGATTTTCATTAGGCGTCAAAAGGCCGTTTTCCGGCCTTTAGAGGGTTCTTAGCGTAGTTGACGGTGTTATAAAGCCATGGCGTAATGGAAAACGGCTTCGGACGTGGTAGTCCATTGAAAGTGGAAGGATTAGACCAATGGTAACCTACGCAGGCACGTGGAACCACGTGATTTACGTGTAAGGCCTTAATTATGCGTCAAAATGCCACATTACCGTCTTTAGAGGCCGGTGCGCGTAAGTAACGGTGTTTTAAAGCCATGGCGCAACAGAAAATCACTTGGGACATCGAAGTCTATTTAGAGTGGAAAGATTAGACCAATATTAACCTGCGCAAGCACGTGGAACTACGTGATTTACGTGTAAGGCTTTTATTAGGCATCAGAAGGCCATATTACAGCGTTTAGAGGACCGTGCGCGTAGTTAACGGTGTTTTAAAGCTGTGACGCAACGGAAAACCACTTGGGACGTCGTAGTCCATAGAGACTGGAATGATTAGACCAATGGTAACCTGCGCAGGCACGTGGAACCACTTGACTTACGTGAAAGGATTTTATTAGGCGTCAAAAGGCCATATTACGGCCTTTAGAAGTCTCTTAGCGTGGTTGACGGTGTTATAAAGCCATGGGGCAATGGAAAGACACTTCGGACGTCGTAGTCCATTAAGAGTGGAAGGATTAGAGCAATGGTAACCTGCGCAGGCACATGGAGCAACGTGATTTACGTGTAAGGCCTTTGTTAGAAGGCAAAAGGCCATATTACGGTCGTTCGAGGCTTGTTAGCGTAGTTGACGGTGTTATTACGCCATGGCGCAATGGAAAACGACTTGGAACGTCTTAGGCCATTGACAACAGAAGGATTAGACCAATGGTAACCTGCGCAGTCACGTGGAACCATGTGATTTACGTGTAAGGCCTTAATTAGGCGTCAAAATACCACATTACCGTCTTTAGAGGCCCGTGCGCGTAGCTGACGGGTTTTTAAAGCCATGGCGCAACATAAAATCACTTGGGACGTCGTAGTCCATTGAGAGTGGAAGCATTAGACCAATGGTAACCTGCGCAGGCACGTGGAATCACGTCATTTACGTGCAAGGCTTTTATAAAGCATAAAAAGGCCATATTACAGTAGTTAGAGGCCTGTAAACGTAGTTGACGGTGTTAAAAGGGTATGCCGCAATGGAAAGCCACTTCGGACGTCGTAGTCCATTGAGAGTGGAAGGATTAGACCAATGGTAACCTACGCAAGCGCGTGGAGCCACTTGATTTACGTGTAAGGCCTTTATTAGGCATCAAAATGCCATATTACACCGTTTAGAGGACCGTGCGCGTAGTTAACGGTGTTATAAAGCCGTGACGCAACGGAAAACCACTTGGGACGTCGTAGTCCATTGAGAGTGGAAGGATTAGACCAATGGTAACCTGCGCAGGCACGTGGAACCAATTGATTTACGTGTAAGGCCTTTATTAGGCGTCAAAAGACCGTACTACGGCCTTTAGAGGGTTCTTAGCGTAGTTGACGGTGTTATAAAGCCATGGCGCAATGGAAAACGGCTTCGGACGTCGTAGTTCATTGGGAGTGGAAGGATTAGACCAATAATAACCTGCGCAAGCACGTGGAACCACTTGATTTACGTGTAAGGCCTTTAAAAGGGCACCAAAATGCCATATTACAGCGTTTGGAGACCCGTGCGCGTATTTGACGGTGTCTTCAAGCTGTGACGCAACGAAAAACCACTTGGGACGTCGTAGTCCATTGAGAGTGGAAGGATTAGACCAATGGTAACCTACTCAGGCACGTGGAACCACTTGATTTACGTGAAAGGACTTTAATAGGCGTCAAAAGGCCATATTACGGCCTTTAGAGGTATCTTAGCGTGGTTGATGGAGTTATAAATCCATGGGGCAATGGAAAACGGCTTCGGACGTCGTAGTCCATTGAGAGTGGAAGGATTAGACCAATGGTAACCTACGCAGGCGCGTGGAGGCACTTGATTTACGTGTAAGGCCTTTATTAGGCATCATAATGCCATATTACGGTCGTTCGAGGTTTGTTAGCGTAGTTGACGGAGTTATTACGCCATGGCGCAATGGAAAACGACTTGCAACGTCTTAGGCCATTGACAACAGAAGGATTAGACCAATGGTAACCTGCGTAGGCACGTGGAACCACGTGATTTACGTGTAAGGCCTTAATTAGGCGTCAAAATGCCACATTACCGTCTTTAGAGGCCTGTGCGCGTAGCTGACGGTGTTTTAAAGCCATGGCGCAACAGAAAATCACTTGGGACGTCGAAGTCCATGGAGAGTGGAAAGATTAGACCAATGGTAACCTGCGCAAGCACGTGGAACCACTTGATTTACGTGTAAGGCCTTTATTAGGCATCAAAATCCATATTACAGCGTTTGGAGTCCCGTGCGCTTATTTGACGGTGTCTTCAAGCTGTGACGCAACAAAAAACCACTTGGGACGTCGTAGTCCATTGAGAGTGGAAGGATTAAACCAATGGTAACCTGCGCAGGCACGTGGAACCACTTGACTTACGTGAAAGGATTTTATTAGGCGTCAAAAGGCCATATTATGGCCTTTAGAAGTCTCTTAGCGTGGTTGACGGTGTTTTAAAGCCTTGACGCAATGGAAAACCACTTGGCACGTCGTAGTCCATTGTAAGTGGAAGGATTAGACCAATGGTAACCAGCCCAGGCACGTGGAACCACGTGAATTACCTGTAAGGCCTTTATTAGGCGTCAAAAGGCCACATTACACCCTTTAGAGGCCTGTTAGCGCAGTTGACGGTGTTATAAAGCCATGGCGCAATGGAAAATGACTTCGGACGTCGTAGTCCATTGAGAGTGGAAGGATGAAAGCAATGGTAATCTGCCCAGGCACGTGGAACCACGTGATTTACGTGAAAGGCCTTAATTAGGCGTCAAAATGCCACATTACCGTCTTTAGAGGCCCGTGCACGTAGTTGACAGTGTTTTCAAGCCGTGACGCAACGGAAAACCACTTGGGACGTCGTAGTTCATTGAGAGTGGAAGCATTAGACCAATGGTAACCTGCGCAGGCACGTGGAACCACGTCATTTACGTGCAAGGCTTTTATTAAGCATCAAAAGGCCATATTACAGTAGTTACAGGCCTGTACACGTGGTTGACGGTGTTAAAAGGGTATACAACAATGGAAAGCCACTTCGGACGTCGTAGTCCATTGAGAGTGGAAGGATTAGACCAATGGTAACCTACGCAGGCGCGTGGAGCCGCTTGATTTACGTGTAAAGCCTTTATTAGGCACCAAATGCCATATTACAGCGTTTAGAAGACCTGCGCGTAGTAACGGTGTTTTAAAGCCGTGATGCAACGGAAAACCACTTGGGACGTCGTAGTCAATTAAGACTGGAAAGATTAGACCAATGGTAACCTGCGCAGGCACGTGGAACCACTTGATTTACGTGTAAGGCCTTTCATTAGGCGTCAAAAGGCCGTTTTACGGCCTTTAGAGGGTTCTTAGCGTAGTTGACGGTGTTATAAAGCCATGGCGCAATGGAAAACGGCTTCGGACGTGGTAGTCCATTGAAAGTGGAAGGATTAGACCAATGGTAACCTACGCAGGCACGTGGAACCACGTGATTTACGTGTAAGGCCTTAATTATGCGTCAAAATGCCACATTACCGTCTTTAGAGGCCGGTGCGCGTAGGTAACGGTGTTTTAAAGCCATGGCGCAACAGAAAATCACTTGGGACATCGAAGTCTATTTAGAGTGGAAAGATTAGACCAATATTAACCTGCGCAAGCACGTGGAACTACGTGATTTACGTGTAAGGCTTTTATTAGGCATCAGTAGGCCATATTACAGCGTTTAGAGGACCGTGCGCGTAGTTAACGGTGTTTTAAAGCTGTGACGCAACGGAAAACCACTTGGGACGTCGTAGTCCATAGAGACTGGAATGATTAGACCAATGGTAACCTGCGCAGGCACGTGGAACCACTTGACTTACGTGAAAGGATTTTATTAGGCGTCAAAAGGCCATATTACGGCCTTTAGAAGTCTCTTAGCGTGGTTGACGGTGTTATAAAGCCATGGGGCAATGGAAAGACACTTCGGACGTCGTAGTCCATTAAGAGTGGAAGGATTAGAGCAATGGTAACCTGCGCAGGCACATGGAGCAACGTGATTTACGTGTAAGGCCTTTGTTAGAAGGCAAAAGGCCATATTACGGTCGTTCGAGGCTTGTTAGCGTAGTTGACGGTGTTATTACGCCATGGCGCAATGGAAAACGACTTGGAACGTCTTAGGCCATTGACAACAGAAGGATTAGACCAATGGTAACCTGCGCAGTCACATGAAACCACGTGATTTACGTGTAAGGCCTTAATTAGGCGTCAAAATACCACATTACCGTCTTTAGAGGCCCGTGCGCGTAGCTGACGGGTTTTTAAAGCCATGGCGCAACAAAAAATCACTTGGGACGTCGAAGTTCATTGAGAGAGGAAGGATTAGACCAATATTAACCTGCGCAAGCACGTGGAACTACGTGATTTACGTGTAAGGTTTTTATTAGGCATCAGAAGGCCATATTACACCGTTTAGAGGACCGTGCGCGTACTTAACGGTGTTTTAAAGCCGTGACGCAACGGAAAACCACTTGGGACGTCGTAGTCCATTGAGAGTGGAAGCATTAGACCAATGGTAACCTGCGCAGGCACGTGGAATCACGTCATTTACGTGCAAGGCTTTTATAAAGCATAAAAAGGCCATATTACAGTAGTTAGAGGCCTGTAAACGTAGTTGACGGTGTTAAAAGGGTATGCCGCAATGGAAAGCCACTTCGGACGTCGTAGTCCATTGCGAGTGGAAGGATTAGACCAATGGTAACCTACGCAGGCGCGTGGAGCCACTTGATTTACGTGTAAGGCCTTTATTAGGCATAAAAATGCCATATTACACCGTTTAGAGGACCGTGCGCGTAGTTAACGGTGTTATAAAGCCGTGACGCAACGGAAAACCACTTGGGACGTCGTAGTCTATTGAGAGTGGAAGGATTAGACCAATGGTAACCTGCGCAGGCAGGTGGAACCACTTGATTTACGCGTAAGGCCTTTATTAGGCGTCAAAAGGCCGTACTACGGCCTTTAGAGGGTTCTTAGCGTAGTTGACGGTGTTATAAAGCCATGGCGCAATGGAAAACGGCTTCGGACGTGGTAGTCCATTGAAAGTGGAAGGATTAGACCAATGGTAACCTACGCAGGCACGTGGAACCACGTGATTTACGTGTAAGGCCTTAATTATGCGTCAAAATGCCACATTACCGTCTTTAGAGGCCGGTGCGCGTAGGTAACGGTGTTTTAAAGCCATGGCGCAACAGAAAATCACTTGGGACATCGAAGTCTATTTAGAGTGGAAAGATTAGACCAATATTAACCTGCGCAAGCACGTGGAACTACGTGATTTACGTGTAAGGCTTTTATTAGGCATCAGTAGGCCATATTACAGCGTTTAGAGGACCGTGCGCGTAGTTAACGGTGTTTTAAAGCTGTGACGCAACGGAAAACCACTTGGGACGTCGTAGTCCATAGAGACTGGAATGATTAGACCAATGGTAACCTGCGAAGGCACGTGGAACCACTTGACTTACGTGAAAGGATTTTATTAGGCGTCAAAAGGCCATATTACGGCCTTTAGAAGTCTCTTAGCGTGGTTGACGGTGTTATAAAGCCATGGGGCAATGGAAAGACACTTCGGACGTCGTAGTCCATTAAGAGTGGAAGGATTAGAGCAATGGTAACCTGCGCAGGCACATGGAGCAACGTGATTTACGTGTAAGGCCTTTGTTAGAAGGCAAAAGGCCATATTACGGTCGTTCGAGGCTTGTTAGCGTAGTTGACGGTGTTATTACGCCATGGCGCAATGGAAAACGACTTGGAACGTCTTAGGCCATTGACAACAGAAGGATTAGACCAATGGTAACCTGCGCAGTCACATGAAACCACGTGATTTACGTGTAAGGCCTTAATTAGGCGTCAAAATACCACATTACCGTCTTTAGAGGCCCGTGCGCGTAGCTGACGGGTTTTTAAAGCCATGGCGCAACAAAAAATCACTTGGGACGTCGAAGTTCATTGAGAGAGGAAGGATTAGACCAATATTAACCTGCGCAAGCACGTGGAACTACGTGATTTACGTGTAAGGTTTTTATTAGGCATCAGAAGGCCATATTACACCGTTTAGAGGACCGTGCGCGTACTTAACGGTGTTTTAAAGCCGTGACGCAACGGAAAACCACTTGGGACGTCGTAGTCCATTGAGAGTGGAAGCATTAGACCAATGGTAACCTGCGCAGGCACGTGGAATCACGTCATTTACGTGCAAGGCTTTTATAAAGCATAAAAAGGCCATATTACAGTAGTTAGAGGCCTGTAAACGTAGTTGACGGTGTTAAAAGGGTATGCCGCAATGGAAAGCCACTTCGGACGTCGTAGTCCATTGCGAGTGGAAGGATTAGACCAATGGTAACCTACGCAGGCGCGTGGAGCCACTTGATTTACGTGTAAGGCCTTTATTAGGCATCAAAATGCCATATTACACCGTTTAGAGGACCGTGCGCGTAGTTAACGGTGTTATAAAGCCGTGACGCAACGGAAAACCACTTGGGACGTCGTAGTCTATTGAGAGTGGAAGGATTAGACCAATGGTAACCTGCGCAGGCAGGTGGAACCACTTGATTTACGCGTAAGGCCTTTATTAGGCGTCAAAAGGCCGTACTACGGCCTTTAGAGGGTTCTTAGCGTAGTTGACGGTGTTATAAAGCCATGGCGCAATGGAAAACGGCTTCGGACGTCGTAGTCCATTGAGAGTGGAAGGATTAGACTAATAATAACCTGCGCAAGCACGTGGAACCACTTGATTTACATGTAAGGCCTTTATTAGGCACCAAAATGCCATATTACAGCGTTTGGAGGACCGTGCGCGTATTTGACGGTGTCTTCAAGCTGTGGCGCAACGAAAAACCACTTGGGACGTCGTAGTCCATTGAGAGTGGAGGGATTAGACCAATGGTAACCTGTGCAGGCACGTAGAACCACTTGATTTACGTGAAACGCCTTTATTAGGCGTCAAAAGGCCATATTACGGCCTTTAGAAGTCTCTTTGCCTGGTTGACGGTGTTATAATGCCATGGGGCAATGGAAAGACACTTCAGACGTCGTAGTCCATTAAGAGTGGAAGGATTAGAGCAATGGTAACCTGCGCAGGCACGTGGAGCAACGTGATTTACGCGTAAGGCCTTTGTTAGAAGTCAAAGGGCCATATTACGGTCGTTCGAGGCTTGTTAGCGTAGTTGACGGTGTTATTACGCCTTGGGCAATGGAAAACGACTTGGAACGTCTTAGGCCATTGACAACAGAAGGATTAGACCAATGGTAACCTGCGCAGGCACGTGGAACCACGTGATTTGCGTGTAAGGCCTTTATTAGGCATCATAATGCCATATTACGGTCGTTCGAGGTTTGTTAGCGTAGTTGACGGAGTTATTACGCCATGGCGCAATGGAAAACGACTTGCAACGTCTTAGGCCATTGACAACAGAAGGATTAGACCAATGGTAACCTGCATAGGCACGTGGAACCACGTGATTTACGTGTAAGGCCTTAATTAGGCGTCAAAATGCCACATTACCGTCTTTAGAGGCCCGTGCGCGTAGCTGACGGTGTTTTAAAGCCATGGCGCAACAGAGAATCACTTGGGACGTCGAAGTCCATTGAGAGTGGAAGGATTAGACCATTGGTACCCTGCGCAAGCACGTGGAACCACTTGACTTACGTGAAAGGATTTTATTAGGCTTCAAAAGGCCATCTTACGGCCTTTAGAAGTCTTTTAGCGTGGTTGACGGTGTTATAAAGCCATGGGGCAATGGAAAATGAGTTCGGACGTCGTAGTCCATTGAGAGTGAAAGGATGAAAGCAATGGTAATCTGCCCAGGCACGTGGAGCCATTTGATTTACGTGTAAACCCTTTATTAGGCATCAAAATGCCATATTACAGCGTTTAGAGGACCGTGCGCGTAGTTAACGGTGTTTTAAAGCCGTGACGCAACGTAAAACCACTTGGGACGTCGTAGTCCATTGAGACTTGAAAGATTAGACCAATGGTAACCTGCGCAGGCACGTGGAACCACTTGATTTACGTGTAAGGCCTTTATTAGGCGTCAAAAGGCCGTATTACGGCCTTTAGAGGGTTCTTAGCGTAGTTGACGGTGTTATAAAGCCATGGCGCAATGGAAAACGGCATCAGACGTCGTAGTCCATTGAGAGTGGAAGGATTAGGCCAATGGTAACCTGCGCAAGCACGTGGAACCACTTGATTTACGTGTAAGGCCTTTATTAGGCATCATAATGCCATATTACGGTCGTTCGAGGTTTGTTAGCGTAGTTGACAGAGTTATTACTCCATGGCGCAATGGAAAACGACTTGCAACGTCTTAGGCCATTGACAACAGAAGGATTAGACCAATGGTAACCTGCATAGGCACGTGGAACCACGTGATTTACGTGTAAGGCCTTAATTAGGCGTCAAAATGCCACATTACCGTCTTTAGAGGCCCGTGCGCGTACCTGACGGTGTTTTAAAGCCATGGCGCAACAGAAAATCACTTGGGACGTCGAAGTCCATTGACTCGAGAGATTAGACCAATGGTACCCTGCGCAAGCACGTGGAACCACTTGATTTACGTGTAAGGCCTTTATTAGGCATCAAAATCCATATTACAGCGTTTGGAGTCCGGTGCGCTTTTTGACGGTGTCTTCAAGCTGTGACGCAACAAAAAACCACTTGGGACGTCGTAGTCCATTGAGAGTGGAAGGATTAGACCAATGGTAACCTGCGCAGGCACGTGGAACCACTTGACTTACGTGAAAGAATTTTATTAGGCGTCAAAGGGCCATATTACGGCCTTTAGAAGTCTCTTAGCGTGGTTGACGGTGTTATAAAGCCATGGGGCAATGGAAAATGACTTCGGACGTCGTAGTCCATTGAGAGTGGAAGGATGAAAGCAATGGTAATCTGCCCAGGCACGTGGAGCCATTTGATTTACGTGTAAAGCCTTTATTAGGCATCAAAATGCCATATTACAGCGTTTAGAGGACCGTGCGCGTAGTTAACGGTGTTTTAAAGCCGTGACGCAACGTAAAACCACCTGGGACGTCGTAGTCCATTGAGACTGGAAAGATTAGACCAATGGTAACCTACGCAGGCACGTGGAACCACTTGATTTACGTGTAAGGCCTTTATTAGGCGTCAAAAGGCCGTATTACGGCCTTTAGAGGTTTCTTAGCGTAGTTGACGGTGTTATAAAGCCATGGCGCAATGGAAAACGGCTTCGGACGTGGTAGTCCATTGAAAGTGGAAGGATTAGACCAATGGTAACCTACGCAGGCACGTGGAACCACGTGATTTACGTGTAAAGCCTTAATTATGCGTCAAAATGCCACATTACCGTCTTTAGAGGCCGGTGCGCGTAGGTAACGGTGTTTTAAAGCCATGGCGCAGTAGAAAATCACTTGGGACGTCGAAGTCCATTTAGAGTGGAAAGATTAGACCAATATTAACCTGTGCAAGCACGTGGAACTACGTGATTTACGTGTAAGGCTTTTATTAGGCATCAGAAGGCCATATTACAGCGTTTAGAGGACCGTGCGCGTAGTTAACGGTGTTTTAAAGCAGTGACGCAACGGCAAAAACCACTTGGGACGTCGTAGTCCATAGAGACTGGAATGATTAGACCAATGGTAACCTGCGCAGGCACGTGGAACCACTTGACTTACGTGAAAGGATTTTATTAGGCGTCAAAAGGCCATATTACGGACTTTAGAAGTCTCTTAGCGTGGTTGACGGTGTTATAAAGCCATGGGGCAATGGAAAGCCACTTTGGACGTCGTAGTCCATTAAGAGTGGAAGGATTAGAGCAATGGTAACCTGCGCAAGCACGTGGAACCACTTGATTTACGTGAAAGGACTTTATTAGGCGTCAAAAGGCCATATTACGGCCTTTAGAGGTATCTTAGCGTGGTTGACGGAGTTATAAATCCATGGGGCAATGGAAAACGGCTTCGAACGTCGTAGTCCATTGAGAGTGGAAGGATTAGACCAATGGTAACCTGCGCAGGCACGTGGAACCACGTCATTTACGTGCAAGGCTTTTATTAAGCATCAAAAGGCCATATTACAGTAGTTAGAGGCCTGTACACGTAGTTGACGGCGTTAAAAGGGTATGCCGCAATGGAAAGCCACTTCAGACGTCGCATTCCATTGAGAGTGGATGGATTAGACCAATGGTAACCTACGCAGGAGCGTGGAGCCACTTGATTTACGTGTAAGGCCTTTGTTAGAAGTCAAAAGGCCATATTACGGTCGTTCGAGGCTTGTTAACGTAGTTGACGGTGTTATTACGCCATGGCGCAATGGAAAACGACTTGGAACGTCTTATGCCATTGACAACAGAAGGATTAGACCAATGGTAACCTGCGCAGGCACGTGGAACCACTTGACTTACGTGAAAGGATTTTATTAGGCGTCAAAAGGCCATATTACGGCCTTTAGAAGTCTCTTAGCGTGGTTGACGGTGTTATAAAGCCATGGGGCAATGGAAAATGACTTCGGACGTCGTAGTCCATTGAGAGTGGAAGGATGAAAGCAATGGTAATCTGCCCAGGCACGTGGAGCCATTTGATTTACGTGTAAAGCCTTTATTAGGCATCAAAATGCCATATTACAGCGTTTAGAGGACCGTGCGCGTAGTTAACGGTGTTTTAAAGCCGTGACGCAACGTAAAACCACTTGGGACGTCGTAGTCCATTGAGACTGGAAAGATTAGACCAATGGTAACCTGCGCAGGCACGTGGAACCACTTGACTTACGTGAAAGGATTTTATTATGCGTCAAAAGGCCATATTACGGCCTTTAGAAGTCTCTTAGCGTGGTTGACGGTGTTATAAAGCCATGGGGCAATGGAAAGCCACTTCGGACGTCGTAGTCCATTAAGAGTGGAAGGATTAGAGCAATGGTAACCTGCGCAGGCACGTGGAGCAACGTGATTTACGTGTTAGGCCTTAATTATGCGTCAAAATGCCACATTACCGTCTTTAGAGGCCGGTGCGCGTAGGTAACGGTGTTTTAAAGCCATGGCGCAACAGAAAATCACTTGGGACGTCAAAGTCCATTTAGAGTGGAAAGATTAGACCAATATCAACCTGCGCAAGCACGTGGAACTACGTGATTTACGTGTAAGGCTTTTATTAGGCATCAGAAGGCCATATTACAGCGTTTAGAGGACCGTGCGCGTAGTTAACGTTGTTTTAGAGCTGTGACGCAACAGAAAACCACTTGGGACGTCGTAGTCCATAGAGACTGGAATGATTAGACAAATGGTAACCTGCGCAGGCACGTGGAACCACTTGACTTACGTGAAAGGATTTTATTAGGCGTCAAAAGGCCATATTACGGCCTTTAGAAGTCTCTTAGCGTGGTTGACGGTGTTATAAAGCCATGGCGCAATGGATAACGGCATCGGACGTCGCAGTCCATTGAGAGTGGAAGGATTAGACCAATGGTAACCTGCGCAAGCACGTGGAACCACTTGATTTACGTGAAAGGACTTTATTAGGCGTCAAAAGGCCATATTACGGCCTTTAGAGGTATCTTAGCGTGGTTGACGGAGTTATAAATCCATGGGGCAATGGAAAACGGCTTCGAACGTCGTAGTCCATTGAGAGTGGAAGGATTAGACCAATGGTAACCTGCGCAGGCACGTGGAACCACGTCATTTACGTGCAAGGCTTTTATTAAGCATCAAAAGGCCATATTACAGTAGTTAGAGGCCTGTACACGTAGTTGACGGCGTTAAAAGGGTATGCCGCAATGGAAAGCCACTTCAGACGTCGCATTCCATTGAGAGTGGATGGATTAGACCAATGGTAACCTACGCAGGAGCGTGGAGCCACTTGATTTACGTGTAAGGCCTTTGTTAGAAGTCAAAAGGCCATATTACGGTCGTTCGAGGCTTGTTAACGTAGTTGACGGTGTTATTACGCCATGGCGCAATGGAAAACGACTTGGAACGTCTTATGCCATTGACAACAGAAGGATTAGACCAATGGTAACCTGCGCAGGCACGTGGAACCACTTGACTTACGTGAAAGGATTTTATTAGGCGTCAAAAGGCCATATTACGGCCTTTAGAAGTCTCTTAGCGTGGTTGACGGTGTTATAAAGCCATGGGGCAATGGAAAATGACTTCGGACGTCGTAGTCCATTGAGAGTGGAAGGATGAAAGCAATGGTAATCTGCCCAGGCACGTGGAGCCATTTGATTTACGTGTAAAGCCTTTATTAGGCATCAAAATGCCATATTACAGCGTTTAGAGGACCGTGCGCGTAGTTAACGGTGTTTTAAAGCCGTGACGCAACGTAAAACCACTTGGGACGTCGTAGTCCATTGAGACTGGAAAGATTAGACCAATGGTAACCTGCGCAGGCACGTGGAACCACTTGACTTACGTGAAAGGATTTTATTATGCGTCAAAAGGCCATATTACGGCCTTTAGAAGTCTCTTAGCGTGGTTGACGGTGTTATAAAGCCATGGGGCAATGGAAAGCCACTTCGGACGTCGTAGTCCATTAAGAGTGGAAGGATTAGAGCAATGGTAACCTGCGCAGGCACGTGGAGCAACGTGATTTACGTGTTAGGCCTTAATTATGCGTCAAAATGCCACATTACCGTCTTTAGAGGCCGGTGCGCGTAGGTAACGGTGTTTTAAAGCCATGGCGCAACAGAAAATCACTTGGGACGTCAAAGTCCATTTAGAGTGGAAAGATTAGACCAATATCAACCTGCGCAAGCACGTGGAACTACGTGATTTACGTGTAAGGCTTTTATTAGGCATCAGAAGGCCATATTACAGCGTTTAGAGGACCGTGCGCGTAGTTAACGTTGTTTTAGAGCTGTGACGCAACAGAAAACCACTTGGGACGTCGTAGTCCATAGAGACTGGAATGATTAGACAAATGGTAACCTGCGCAGGCACGTGGAACCACTTGACTTACGTGAAAGGATTTTATTAGGCGTCAAAAGGCCATATTACGGCCTTTAGAAGTCTCTTAGCGTGGTTGACGGTGTTATAAAGCCATGGCGCAATGGATAACGGCATCGGACGTCGCAGTCCATTGAGAGTGGAAGGATTAGACCAATGGTAACCTGCGCAGGCACGTGGAACCACGTGATTTACGTGTAAGGCCTTAATTATGCGTCAAATTGCCACATTACCGTCTTTAGAAGCCGGTGCGCGTAGGTGACGGTGTTTTAAAGCCATGGCGCAACAGAAAATCACTTGGGACGTCGAAGTCCATTTAGAGTGGAAAGATTAGACCAATATTAACCTGCGCAAGCACGTGGAACTACGTGATTTACGTGTAAGCTTTTATTAGGCATCAGAACGCCATATTACAGCGTTTAGAGGACCGTGCGCGTAGTTAACGGTGTTTTAATGCTGTGACGCAACGGAAAACCACTTGGGACGTCGTAGTCCATAGAGACTGGAATGATTAAACCAATGGTAACCTGCGCAGGCACGTGGAACCACTTTACTTACGTGAAAGGATTTTATTAGGCGTCAAAAGGCCATATTACGGCCTTTAGAAGTCTCTTAGAGTGGTTGACGGTGTTATAAAGCCATGGGGCAATGGAAAGCCATTTCGGACGCCGTAGTCCATTAAGAGTGGAAGGATTAGAGCAATGGTAACCTGCGCAGGCGCGTGGAGGCACTTGATTTACGTGTAAGGCCTTTATTAGGCATCATAATGCCATATTACGGTCGTTCGAGGTTTGTTAGCGTAGTTGACGGAGTTATTACGCCATGGCGCAATGGAAAACGACTTGCAACGTCTTAGGCCATTGACAACAGAAGGATTAGACCAATGGTAACCTGCGTAGGCACGTGGAACCACGTGATTTACGTGTAAGGCCTTAATTAGGCGTCAAAATGCCACAATACTGTCTTTAGAGGCCCGTGCGCGTAGCTGACGGTGTTTTAAAGCCATGGCGCAACAGAAAATCACTTGGGACGTCGAAGTCCATGGAGAGTGGAAAGATTAGACCAATGGTAACCTGCGCAAGGACGTGGAACCACTTGATTTACGTGTAAGGCCTTTATTAGGCATCAAAATCCATATTACAGCGTTTGGAGTCCCGTGCGCTTATTTGACGGTGTCTTCAAGCTGTGACGCAACAAAAAACCACTTGGGACGTCGTAGTCCATTGAGAGTGGAAGGATTAAACCAATGGTAACCTGCGCAGGCACGTGGAACCACTTGACTTACGTGAAAGGATTTTATTAGGCGTCAAAAGGCCATATTACGGCCTTCAGAAGTCTCTTAGCGTGGTTGACGGTGTTATAAAGCCATGGGGCAATGGAAAGCCACTTCGGACGTCGTAGTCCATTAAGAGTGGAAGGATTAGAGCAATGGTAACCTGCGCAGGCACGTGGAGCAAAGTGATTCACGTGTAAGGCCTTTGTTAGAAGTCAAAAGGCCATATTACGGTCGTTCGAGGCTTGTTACGTAGTTGACGGTGTTATAAAGCCATGGCGCAATGGAAAATGACTTCGGACGTCGTATTCCATTGAGAGTGGAAGGATGAAAGCAATGGTAATCTGCCCAGGCACGTGGAACCACGTGATTTACGTGAAAGGCCTTAATTAGGCGTCAAAATGCCACATTACCGTCCTTAGAGGCCCGTGCACGTAGTTGACAGTGTTTTCAAGCCGTGACGGAAGGGAAAACCACTTGGAACGTCGTATTTCATTGAGAGTGGAAGCATTAGACCAATGGTAACCTGCGCAGGCACGTGGAACCACGTCATTTACGTGCAAGGCTTTTATTAAGCATCAAAAGGCCATATTACAGTAGTTAGAGGCCTGTACACGTGGTTGACGGTGTTAAAAGGGTATACCACAATGGAAAGCCACTTCGGACGTCGTAGTCCATTGAGAGTGGAAGGATTAGACCAATGGTAACCTACGCAGGCGCGTAGAGCCACTTGATTTACATGTAAAGCCTTTATTAGGCATCAAAATGCCATATTACAGCGTTTAGAGGACCGTGCGCGTAGTTAACGGTGTTTTAAAGCCGTGACGAAACGGAAAACCACTTGGGACGTCGTAGTTCATTGAGACTGGAAAGATTAGACCAATGGTAACCTGCGCAAGCACGTGGAACTACGTGATTTACGTGTAAGGCTTTTATTAGGCATCAGAAGGCCATATTACAGCGTTTAGAGGACCGTGCGCGTAGGTAACGGTGTTTTAAAGCCATGGCGCAACAGAAAATCACTTGGGACATCGAAGTCCATTTAGAGTGGAAAGATTAGACCAATATTAACCTGCGCAAGCACGTGGAACCACTTGATTTACGTGTAAGACCTTTCATTAGGCGTCAAAAGGCCGTATTACGGCCTTTAGAGGGTTCTTAGCGTAGTTGACGGTGTTATAAAGCCATGGCGCAATGGAAAACGGCTTCGGACGTGGTAGTCCATTGAAAGTGGAAGGATTAGACCAATGGTAACCAACGCAGGCACGTGGAACCACGTGATTTTCGTGTAAGGCCTTAACTATCTGTCAAAATGCCACATTACCGTCTTTAGAGGCCGGTGCGCGTAGGTAACGGTGTTTTAAAGCCATGGCGCAACAGAAAATCACTTGGGACATCGAAGTCCATTTAGAGTGGAAAGATTAGACCAATATTAACCTGCGCAAGCACGTGGAACTACGTGATTTACGTGTAAGGATTTTTTTAGGCGTCAAAAGGCCATATTACGGCCTTTAGAGGGTTCTTAGCGTAGTTGACGGTGTTATAAAGCCATGGGGCAATGGAAAATGACTTCGGACGTCGTAGTCCATTGAGAGTGGAAGGATGAAAGCAATGGTAATCTGCCCAGGCACGTGGAGCCATTTAATTTACGTGTAAAGCCTTTATTAGGCATCAAAATGCCATATTACAGCGTTTAGAGGACCGTGCGCGTAGTTAACGGTGTTTTAAAGCCGTGACGCAACGTAAAACCACTTGGGACATCGTAGTCCATTGAGACTGGAAAGACTAGACCAATGGGAACCTGCGCAGGCACGTGGAACCACATGATTTACGTGTAAGGCCTTTATTAGGCGTCAAAAGGCCGTATTACGGCCTTTAGAGGGTTCTTAGCGTAGTTGACGGTGTTATAAAGCCATGGCGCAATGGAAAACGGCTTCGGACGTCGTAGTCCATTGAGAGTGGAAGGATTAGACCAATAATAACCTGCGCAAGCACGTGGAACCACTTGATTTACGTGTAAGGCCTTTATTAGGCACCAAAATGCCATATTGCAGCGTTTGGAGGCCCGTGCGCGTATTTGACGGTGTCTTCAAGCCGTGACGCAACGAAAAACCACTTGGGACGTCGTAGTCCATTGAGAGTGGAGGGATTAGACCAATGGTAACCTGCGCAGGCACGTGGAACCACTTGATTTACGTGAAACGCCTTTATTAGGCGTCAAAAGGCCATATTACGGCCTTTAGAAGTCTCTTTGCGTGGCTGACGGTGTTATAATGCCATGGGGCAATGGAAAGACACTTCAGACGTCGTAGTCCATTAAGAGTGGAAGGATTAGAGCAATGGTAACCTGCGCAGGCACGTGGAGCAACGTGATTTACGCGTAAGGCCTTTGTTAGAAGTCAAAGGGCCATATTACGGTCGTTCGAGGCTTGTTAGCGTAGTTGACGGTGTTATTACGCCATGGCGCAATGGAAAACGACTTGGAACGTCTTAGGCCATTGACAACAGAAGGATTAGACCAATGGTAATCTGCGCAGGCACGTGGAACCACGTGATTTACGTGTAAGGCCTTTGTTAGAAGTCAAAAGGCCATATTACAACGTTTAGAAGACCGTGCGCGTAGTTAACGGTGTTTTAAAGCCCTGACGCAACGGAAAACCACTTGGGACATCGTAGTCCATTGAGACTGGAAGGAATAGACCAATGGTAACATGCGCAGGCACGTGGAACCACTTGATTTACGTGTAAGGCCTTTATTGGGCGTCAAAAGGCCGTATTACGGCCTTTAGAGGGTTCTTAGCGTAGTTGACAGTGTTATAAAGCCATGGCGCAATGGAAAACGGCATCAGACGTGGTAGTCCATTGAGAGTGGAAGGATTAGGCCAATGGTAACCTGCGCAAGCACGTGGAACCACTTGATTTACGTGTAAAGCCTTTATTAGGCATCAAAATGCCGTATTACAGCGTTTGGAGGCTCGTGCGCGTATTTGACGGTGTCTTCAAGCTGTGACGCAACAAAAAACTACTTTTGACGTCGTAGTCCATTGAGAGTGGAAGGATTAGACCAATGGTAACCTACGCAGGCGCGTGGAGCCACTTGATTTACGTGTAAGGCCTTTATTAGGCATCATAATGCCATATTACGATCGTTCGAGGTTTGTTAGCGTAGTTGACGGAGTTATTACGCCATGGCGCAATGGAAAACGACTTGCAACGTCTTAGGCCATTGACAACAGAAGGATTAGACCAATGGTAACCGGCATAGGCACGTGGAACCACGTGATTTACGTGTAAGGCCTTAATTAGGCGTCAAAATGCGACATTACCGTCTTTATAGGCCCGTGCGCTTAGTTAACGGTGTTTTAAAGCCCTGACGCAACGGAAAACCACTTGGGACATCGTAGTCCATTGAGACTGGAAGGATTAAACCAATGGTAACATGCACAGGTACGTTGAACCACTTGATTTACGTGTAAGGCCTTTACTAGGCATCAAAATCCATATTACAGCGTTTGGAGTCCGGTGCGCTTTTTGACGGTGTCTTCAAGCTGTGACGCAACAAAAAACCACTTGGGACGTCGTAGTCCATTGAGAGTGGAAGGATTAGACCAATGGTAACCTGCGCACCCACGTGGAACCACTTGACTTACGTGAAAGGATTTTATTAGGCGTCAAAAGGCCATATTACGGCCTTTAGAGGGTTCTTAGCGTAGTTGACGGTGTTATAAAGCCATGGCGCAATGGAAAACGGCTTCGGACGTCGTAGTCCATTGAGAGTGGAAGGATTAGACCAATAATAACCTGCGCAAGCACGTGGAACCACTTGATTTACGTGTAAGGCCTTTATTAGGCACCAAAATGCCATATTACAGCGTTTAGAAGACCGTGCGCGTAGTTAACGGTGTTTTAAAGCCCTGACGCAACGGAAAACCACTTGGGACATCGTAGTCCATTGAGACTGGAAGGATTAGACCAATGGTAACATGCACAGGCACGTGGAACCACTTGATTTACGTGTAAGGCCTTTATTAGGCGTCAAAAGTCCGTATTACGGCCTTTAGAGGGTTCTTAGCGTAGTTGACAGTGTTATAAAGCCATGGCGCAATGGAAAACGGCATCAGACGTGGTAGTCCATTGAGAGTGGAAGGATTAGGCCAATGGTAACCTGCGCAAGCACGTGGAACCACTTGATTTACGTGTAAGGCCTTTATTAGGCATCAAAATGCCGTATTACAGCGTTTGGAGGCTCGTGCGCGTATTTGACGGTGTCTTCAAGCTGTGACGCAACAAAAAACTACTTTTGACGTCGTAGTCCATTGAGAGTGGAAGGATTAGACCAATGGTAACCTACGCAGGCGCGTGGAGCCACTTGATTTACGTGTAAGGCCTTTATTAGGCATCATAATGCCATATTACGGTCGTTCGAGGTTTGTTAGCGTAGTTGACGGAGTTATTACGCCATGGCGCAATGGAAAACGACTTGCAACGTCTTAGGCCATTGACAACAGAAGGATTAGACCAATGGTAACCGGCATAGGCACGTGGAACCACGTGATTTACGTGTAAGGCCTTAATTAGGCGTCAAAATGCGACATTACCGTCTTTAGAGGCCCGTGCGCTTAGTTAACGGTGTTTTAAAGCCCTGACGCAACGGAAAACCACTTGGGACATCGTAGTCCATTGAGACTGGAAGGATTAAACCAATGGTAACATGCACAGGTACGTTGAACCACTTGATTTACGTGTAAGGCCTTTACTAGGCATCAAAATCCATATTACAGCGTTTGGAGTCCGGTGCGCTTTTTGACGGTGTCTTCAAGCTGTGACGCAACAAAAAACCACTTGGGACGTCGTAGTCCATTGAGAGTGGAAGGATTAGACCAATGGTAACCTGCGCACCCACGTGGAACCACTTGACTTACGTGAAAGGATTTTATTAGGCGTCAAAAGGCCATATTACGGCCTTTAGAGGGTTCTTAGCGTAGTTGACGGTGTTATAAAGCCATGGCGCAATGGAAAACGGCTTCGGACGTCGTAGTCCATTGAGAGTGGAAGGATTAGACCAATAATAACCTGCGCAAGCACGTGGAACCACTTGATTTACGTGTAAGGCCTTTATTAGGCACCAAAATGCCATATTACAGCGTTTAGAAGACCGTGCGCGTAGTTAACGGTGTTTTAAAGCCCTGACGCAACGAAAAACCACTTGGGACATCGTAGTCCATTGAGACTGGAAGGATTAGACCAATGGTAACATGCACAGGCACGTGGAACCACTTGATTTACGTGTAAGGCCTTTATTAGGCGTCAAAAGTCCGTATTACGGCCTTTAGAGGGTTCTTAGCGTAGTTGACAGTGTTATAAAGCCATGGCGCAATGGAAAACGGCATCAGACGTGGTAGTCCATTGAGAGTGGAAGGATTAGGCCAATGGTAACCTGCGCAAGCACGTGGAACCACTTGATTTACGTGTAAGGCCTTTATTAGGCATCAAAATGCCGTATTACAGCGTTTGGAGGCTCGTGCGCGTATTTGACGGTGTCTTCAAGCTGTGACGCAACAAAAAACTACTTGGGACGTCGTAGTCCATTGAGAGTGGAAGGATTAGATCAATGGTAACCAACTCAGGCACGTGGAACCACTTGATTTACGTGAAAGGACTTTATTAGGCGTCAAAAAGCCATATTACGGCCTTTAGAGGTATCTTAGCGTTGTTGACGGAGTTATAAATCCATGGGGCAATGGAAAACGGCTTCGGACGTCGTAGTCCATTGAGAGTGGAAGGATTAGACCAATGGTAACCTACGCAGGCGCGTGGAGCCACTTGATTTACGTGTAAGGCCTTTATTAGGCATCATAATGCCATATTACGGTCGTTCGAGGTTTGTTAGCGTAGTTGACGGAGTTATTACGCCATGGCGCAATGGAAAACGACTTGCAACGTCTTAGGCCATTGACAACAGAAGGATTAGACCAATGGTAACCTGCACAGGCACGTGGAACCACGTGATTTACGTGAAAGGCCCTAATTAGGCGTCAAAATGCCACATTACCGTCTTTAGAGGCCCGTGCGCGTAGTTGACGGTGTTTTAAAGCCATGGCGCAACAGAAAATCACTTGAAACGTCGAAGTCCATTGAGAGTCGAAAGATTAGACCAATGGTACCCTGCGCAAGCACGTGGAACCACTTGATTTACGTGTAAGGCCTTTATTAGGCATCAAAATCCATATTACAGCGTTTGGAGTCCGGTTCTATTTTTTGACGGTGTCTTCAAGCTGTGACGCAACAAAAAACCACTTGGGACGTCGTAGTCCATTGAGAGTGGAAGGAATAAACCAATGGTAACCTGCGCAGGCACGTGGAACCACTTGACTTACGTGAAAGGATTTTATTAGGCGTCAAAAGGCCGTATTACGGCCTTTAGAGGGTTCTTAGCGTAGTTGACGGTGTTATAAAGCCATGGGGCAATGGAAAATGACTTCGGACGTCGTAGTCTATTGAGAGTGGAAGGATGAAAGCAATGGTAATCTGCCTAGGCACGTGGAGCCATTTGATTTACGTGTAAAGCCTTTATTAGGCATCAAAATGCCATATTACAGCGTTTAGAGGACCGTGCGCGTAGTTAACGGTGTTTTAAAGCCGTGACGCAACGTAAAACCACTTGGGACGTCGTAGTCCATTGAGACTGGAAAGATTAGACCAATGGTAACCTGCGCAGGCACGTGGAACCACTTGATTTACGTGTAAGGCCTTTATTAGGCGTCAAAAGGCCGTATTACGGCCTTTAGAGGGTTCTTAGCGTAGTTGACGGTGTTATAAAGCCATGGCGCAATGGAAAACGGCTTCGGACGTGGTAGTCCATTGAAAGTGGAAGGATTAGACCAATGGTAACCTACGCAGGCACGTGGAACCACGTGATTTACGTGAAAGGCCCTAATTAGGCGTCAAAATGCCACATTACCGTCTTTAGAGGCCCGTGCGCGTAGTTGACGGTGTTTTAAAGCCATGGCGCAACAGAAAATCACTTGGGACGTCGAAGTCCATTGAGAGTGGAAAGATTAGACCAATATTAACCTGCGCAAGCACGTGGAACTACGTGATTTACGTGTAAGGCCTTTGTTAGAAGTCAAAAGGCCATATTACGGTCGTTCGAGGCTTGTTAGCGTAGTTGACGGTGTTATTACGCCATGGCGCAATGGAAAACGACTTGGAACGTCTTAGGCCATTGACAACAAAAGGATTAGACCAATGGTAACCTGCGCAGTCACGTGAAACCACGTGATTTACGTGTAAGGCCTTAATTAGGCGTCAAAATGCCACATTACCGTCTTTAGAGGCCCGTGCGCGTAGCTGACGGTGTTTTAAAGCCATGGCGCAACAAAAAATCACTTGGGACGTCGAAGTCCATTGAGAGAGGAAGGATTAGACCAATGGTAACCTGCGCAGGCACGTGGAACCACGTGATTTACGTGTCAGGCCTTAATTATGCGTCGAAATGCCACATTACCGTCTTTAGAGGCCGGTGCGCGTAGGTGACGGTGTTTTAAAGCCATGGCGCAACAGAAAATCACTTGGGACGTCGAAGTCCATTTAGAGTGGAAAGATTAGACCATTCTTAACCTGCGCAAGCACGTGGAACTGCGTGATTTACGTGTAAGGCTTTTATTAGGCATCAGAAGGCCATATTACAGCGGTTAGAGGACCGTGCGCGTAGTTAACGGTGTTTTAAAGCTGTGACGCAACGGAAAATCACTTGGGACGTCGTAGTCCATAGAGACTGGAATGATTAGACCAATGGTAACCTGCGCAGGCACGTGGAACCACTTGACTTACGTGAAAGGATTTTATTAGGCGTCAAAAGGCCATATTACGGCCTTTAGAAGTCTCTTAGCGTGGTTGACGGTGTTATAAAGCCATGGGGCAATGGAACGCCACTTCGGACGTCGTAGTCCATTAAGAGTGGAAGGATTAGAGCAATGGTAACCTGCGCAAGCACGTGGAACCACTTTATTTACGTGTAAGGTCTTTAATAGTTATCAAAATGCCATATTACAGCGTTTAGAGGACCGTGCGCGTAGTTAACGGTGTTTTAAAGCCGTGACGCAACGGAAAACCACTTGGGACGTCGTAGTCCATTGAGAGTGAAGGGATTAGACCAATGGTAATCTGCGCAGGCACGTGGAACCACTTGATTTACGTGAAAGGACTTTATTAGGCGTCAAAATGCCACATTACCGTCTTTAGAGGCCCGTGCGCGTAGCTGACAGTGTTTTAAAGCCATGGTGCAACAAAAAATCACTTGGGACGTCGAAGTCCATTGAGAGAGGAAGGATTAGACCAATATTAACCTGCGCAAGCACGTGGAACTACGTGATTTACGTGTAAGGCTTTTATTAGGCATCAAATCCATATTACAGCGTTTGGAGTCCGGTGCGCTTATTTGACGGTGTCTTCAAGCTGTGACGAAACAAAAAACCACTTGGGATGTCGTAGTCCATTGAGAGTGGAAGGATTAGACCAATGGTAACCTACGCAGGCGCGTGGAGGCACTTGATTTACGTGTAAGGCCTTTATTAGGCATCATAATGCCATATTACGGTCGTTCGAGGTTTGTTAGCGTAGTTGACGGAGTTATTACGCCATGGCGCAATGGAAAACGACTTGCAACGTCTTAGGCCATTGACAACAGAAGGATTAGAACAATGGTAACCTGCGTAGGCACGTGGAACCACGTGATTTACGTGTAAGGCCTTAATTAGGCGTCAAAATGCCACATTACCGTCTTTAGAGGCCCGTGCGCGTAGCTGACGGTGTTTTAAAGCCATGGCGCAACAGAAAATCACTTGGGACGTCGAAGTCCATTGAGAGTGGAAAGATTAGACCAATGGTAACCTGCGCAAGCACGTGGAACCACTTGATTTACGTGTAAGGCCTTTATTAGGCATCAAAATCCATATTACAGCGTTTGGAGTCCCGTGCGCTTATTTAACGGTGTCTTCAAGCTGTGACGCAACAAAAAATCACTTGGGACGTCGAAGTCCATTTAGAGTGGAAAGATTAGACCAATATTAACCTGCGCAAGCACGTGGAACTACGTGATTTACGTGTAAGGCTTTTATTAGGCATCAGAAGGCCATATTACAGCGTTTAGAGGACCGTGCGCGTAGTTAACGGTGTTTTAAAGCTGTGACGCAACGGCAAAAACCACTTGGGACGTCGTAGTCCATAGAGACTGGAATGATTAGACCAATGGTAACCTGCGCAGGCACGTGGAACCACTTGACTTACGTGAAAGGATTTTATTAGGCGTCAAAAGGCCATATTACGGCCTTTAGAAGTCTCTTAGCGTGGTTGACGGTGTTATAAAGCCATGGCGCAATGGATAACGGCATCGGACGTCGCAGTCCATTGAGAGTGGAAGGATTAGACCAATGGTAACCTGCGCAAGCACGTGGAACCACCTGATTTATGTGTAAGGCCTTTATTAGGCATCAAAATGCCGTATTACAGCGTTTGGAGGCCTGTGCGCGTATTTGGCGGTGTCTTCAAGCTGTGACGCAACAAAAAACCACTTGGGACGTCGTAGTCCATTGAGAGTGGAAGGATTAGACCAATGGTAACCTACTCAGGCATGTGGAACTACTTGATTTACGTGAAAGGACTTTATTAGGCGTCAAAAGGCCATATTACGGCCTTTAGAGGTATCTTAGCGTGGTTGACGGAGTTATAAATCCATGGGGAATGGAAAACGGCTTCGAACGTCGTAGTCCATTGAGAGTGGAAGGATTAGAGCAATGGTAACCTGCGCAGTCACGTGAAACCACGTGATTTACGTGTAAGGCCTTAATTAGGAGTCAAAATGCCACATTACCGTCTTTAGAGGCCCGTGCGCGTAGCTGTCGGTGTTTTAAAGCCATGGCGCAACAAAAAAATCACTTGGGACGTCGAAGTCCATTGAGAGAGGAAGGATTAGACCAATATTAACCTGCGCAAGCACGTGGAACTACGTGATTTACGTGTAAGGCTTTTATTAGGCATCAGAAGGCCATATTACACCGTTTAGAGGATCGTGCGCGTACTTAACGGTGTTTTAAAGCCGTGACGCAACGAAAAACCACTTGGGACGTCGTAGTCCATTGAGAGTAGAAGCATTAGACCAATGGTAACCTGCGCAGGCACGTGGAATCACGTCATTTACGTGCAAGGCTTTTATTAAGCATAAAAAGGCCATATTACAGTAGTTAGAGGCCTGTAAACGTAGTTGACGGTGTTAAAAGGGTATGCCGCATTGGAAAGCCACTTCGGACGTGGTAGTCCATTGAGAGTGGAAGGATTAGACCAATGGTAACCAACGCAGGCGCGTGGAGCCACTTGATTTACGTGTAAGGCCTTTATTAGGCATCCAAATGCCATATTACACCGTTTAGAGGCCCGTGCGCGTAGTTAACGGTGTTTTAAAGCTGTGACGCAACGGAAAATCACTTGTGACGTCGTAGTCCATAGAGACTGGAATGATTAGACCAATGGTAACCTGCGCAGGCACGTGGAACCACTTGACTTACGTGAAAGGATTTTATTAGGCGTCAAAAGGCCATATTACGGCCTTTAGAAGTCTCTTAGCGTGGTTGACGGTGTTATAAAGCCATGGGGCAATGGAAAGCCACTTCGGACGTCGTAGTCCATTAAGAGTGGAAGGATTAGAGCAATGGTAACCTGCGCAAGCACGTGGAACCACTTTATTTACGTGTAAGGCCTTTAATAGTTATCAAAATGCCATATTACAGCGTTTAGAGGACCGTGCGCGTAGTTAACGGTGTTTTAAAGCCGAAACGCAACGGAAAACCACTTGGGACGTCGTAGTCCATTGAGAGTGGAAGGATTAGACTAATGGTAACCTACTCAGGCACGTGGAACCACTTGATTTACGTGAAAGGACTTTATTAGGCGTCAAAAGGCCATATTACGGCCTTTAGAGGTATTTTAGCGTGGTTGACGGAGTTATAAATCCATGGGGCAATGGAAAACGGCTTCGGACGTCGTAGGCCATTGAGAGTGGAAGCATTAGACCAATGGTAACCTACGCAGGCGCGTGGAGCCACTTGATTTACGTGTAAGGCCTTTATTAGGCATCATAATGCCATATTACGGTCGTTCGAGGTTTGTTAGCGTAGTTGACGGAGTTATTACGCCATGGCGCAATGGAAAACGACTTCAGACGTCTTAGGCCATTGACAACAGAAGGATTAGACCAATGGTAACCTGCGTAGGCACGTGGAACCACGTGATTTACGTGTAAGGCCTTAATTAGGCGTCAAAATGCCACATTACCGTTTTTAGAGGCCCGTGCGCGTAGTTGACGGTGTTGGCGCAACAGAAAATCACTTGGGACGTCGAAGTCCATTGAGAGTGGAAAGATTAGACCAATGGTAATCTGCGCAGGCACGTGGAACCACTTGATTTACGTGAAAGGACTTTATTAGGCGTCAAAAGGCCATATTACGGCCTTTAGAGGTCTCTTAGCGTGGTTGACGGTGTTATAAAGCCATGCGGGAAGAGAAAGCCACTTCGGACGTCGTAGTCCATTAAGAGTGGAAGGAGTAGAGCAAGGGTAACCTGCGCAAGCACGTGGAAGTAATTGATTTACGTGTAAGGCCTTTATTAGGCGTCAAAATGCCAAATTACCGTCTTTAGAGGCCCGTGCGCGTAGCTGACGGTGTTTTAAAGACGTGGCGCAACAGAAAATCACTTGTGACGCCGAAGTCCATTGAGACTGGAAAGATTAGACCAATATTAACCTGCGCAAGCACGTGGAACTACGTGATTTACGTGTAAGGCTTTTATTAGGCATCAGAAGGCCATATTACACCGTTTAGAGGACCGTGCGCGTACTTAACGGTGTTTTAAAGCCGTGACGCAACGGAAAACCACTTGGGACGTCGTAGTCTATTGAGAGTAGAAGCATTAGACCAATGGTAACCTGCGCAGGCACGTGGAATCACGTCATTTACGTGCAAGGCTTTTATTAAGCATAAAAAGGCCATATTACAGTAGTTAGAGGCCTGTAAACGTAGTTGACGGTGTTAAAAGGGTATGCCGCATTGGAAAGCCACTTCGGACGTGGTAGTCCATTGAGAGTGGAAGGATTAGACCAATGGTAACCTACGCAGGCGCGTGGAGCCACTTGATTTACGTGTAAGGCCTTTATTAGGCATCCAAATGCCATATTACACCGTTTAGAGGACCGTGCGCGTAGTTAACGGTGTTATAAAGCCGTGACGCAACGGAAAACCACTTGGGACGTCGTAGTCCATTGAGAGTGGAGGGATTAGACCAATGGTAACCTGCGCAGGCACGTGGAACCACTTGATTTACGTGAAAGGCCTTTATTAGGCGTCAAAAGGCCATATTACGGCCTTTAGAAGTCTCTTTGCGTGGTTGACGGTGTTATAAAGCCATGGGGCAATGGAAAGACACTTCGGACGTCGTACTCCATTAAGAGTGAAAGGATTAGAGCAATGGTAACCTGCGCAGGCACGTGGAGCAACGTGATTTACGCGTAAGGCCTTTGTTAGAAGTCAAAAGGCCATATTACGGTCGTTCGAGGCTTGTTAGCGTTGTTGACGGTGTTATTATGCCATGGGGCATTGGAAAACGACTTGGAGCGTCTCAGGCTATTGACAACAGAAGGATTAGACCAATGGTAACCTGCACAGGCACGTGGAACCACGTGATTTACGTGTAAGGCCTTAATTATGCGTCGAAATGCCACATTACCGTCTTTAGAGGCCGGTGCGCGTAGGTGACGGTGTTTTAAAGCCATGGCGCAACAGAAAATCACTTGGGACGTCGAAGTCCATTTAGAGTGGAAAGATTAGACCATTATTAACCTGCGCAAGCACGTGGAACTACGTTATTTACGTGTAAGGCTTTTATTAGGCATCAGAAGGCCATATTACAGCGTTTAGAGGACCGTGCGCGTGGAACCACTTGATTTACGTGTAAGGCCTTTATTAGGCATCAAAATCCATATTACAGCGTTTGGAGTCCCGTGTGCTTATTTGACGGTGTCTTCAAGCTGTGACGCAACAAAAAATCACTTGGGACGTCGAAGTCCATTTAGGGAAAGATTAGACCAATATTAACCTGCGCAAGCACGTGGAACTACGTGATTTACGTGTAAGGCTTTTATTAGGCATCAGAAGGCCATATTACAGCGTTTAGAGGACCGTGCGCGTAGTTAACGGTGTTTTAAAGCTGTGACGCAACGGCAAAAACCACTTGGGACGTCGTAGTCCATAGAGACTGGAATGATTAGACCAATGGTAACCTGCGCAGGCACGTGGAACCACTTGACTTACGTGAAAGGATTTTATTAGGCGTCAAAAGGCCATATTACGGCCTTTAGAAGTCTCTTAGCGTGGTTGACGGTGTTATAAAGCCATGGGGCAATGGAAAGCCACTTCGGACGTCGTAGTCCATTAAGAGTGGAAGGATTAGAGCAATAGTAACCTGCGCAAGCACGTGGAACCACTTTATTTACGTGTAAGGCCTTTAATAGTTATCAAAATGCCATATTACAGCGTTTAGAGGACCGTGCGCGTAGTTAACGGTGTTTTAAAGCCGAAACGCAACGGAAAACCACTTGGGACGTCGTAGTCCATTGAGAGTGGAAGGATTAGACTAATGGTAACCTACTCAGGCACGTGGAACCACTTGATTTACGTGAAAGGACTTTATTAGGCGTCAAAAGGCCATATTACGGCCTTTAGAGGTATTTTAGCGTGGTTGACGGAGTTATTACGCCATGGCGCAATGGAAAACGACTTCAGTCGTCTTAGGCCATTGACAACAGAAGGATTAGACCAATGGTAACCTGCGTAGGCACGTGGAACCACGTGATTTACGTGTAAGGCCTTAATTAGGCGTCAAAATGCCACATTACCGTTTTTAGAGGCCCGTGCGCGTAGTTGACGGTGTTGGCGCAACAGAAAATCACTTGGGACGTCGAAGTCCATTGACAGTGGAAAGATTAGACCAATGGTAATCTGCGCAGGCACGTGGAACCACTTGATTTACGTGAAAGGACTTTATTAGGCGTCAAAAGGCCATATTACGGCCTTTAGAAGTCTCTTAGCGTGGTTGACGGTGTTATAAAGCCATGCGGGAAGGGAAAGCCACTTCGGACGTCGTAGTCCATTAAGAGTGGAAGGAGTAGAGCAAGGGTAACCTGCGCAAGCACGTGGAAGTAATTGATTTACGTGTAAGGCCTTTATTAGGCGTCAAAATGCCAAATTTCCGTCTTTAGAGGCCCGTGCGCGTAGCTGACGGTGTTTTAAAGACGTGGCGCAACAGAAAATCACTTGGGACGCCGAAGTCCATTGAGACTGGAAAGATTAGACCAATATTAACCTGCGCAAGCACGTGGAACTACGTGATTTACGTGTAAGGCTTTTATTAGGCATCAGAAGGCCATATTACACCGTTTAGAGGACCGTGCGCGTACTTAACGGTGTTTTAAAGCCGTGACGCAACGGAAAACCACTTGGAACGTCGTAGTCTATTGAGAGTAGAAGCATTAGACCAATGGTAACCTGCGCAGGCACGTGGAATCACGTCATTTACGTGCAAGGCTTTTATTAAGCATAAAAAGGCCATATTACAGTAGTTAGAGGCCTGTAAACGTAGTTGACGGTGTTAAAAGGGTATGCCGCATTGGAAAGCCACTTCGGACGTGGTAGTCCATTGAGAGTGGAAGGATTAGACCAATGGTAACTTACGCAGGCGCGTTGAGCCACTTGATTTACGTGTAAGGCCTTTATTAGGCATCCAAATGCCATATTACATCGTTTAGAGGACCGTGCGCGTAGTTAACGGTGTTATAAAGCCGTGACGCAACGGAAAACCACTTGGGACGTCGTAGTCCATTGAGAGTGGAGGGATTAGACCAATGGTAACCTGCGTAGGCACGTGGAACCACTTGATTTACGTGAAAGGCCTTTATTAGGCGTCAAAAGGCCATATTACGGCCTTTAGAAGTCTCTTTGCGTGGTTGACGGTGTTATAAAGCCATGGGGCAATGGAAAGACACTTCGGACGTCGTACTCCATTAAGAGTGAAAGGATTAGAGCAATGGTAACCTGCGCAGGCACGTGGAGCAACGTGATTTACGCGTAAGGCCTTTGTTAGAAGTCAAAAGGCCATATTACGGTCGTTCGAGGCTTGTTAGCGTTGTTGACGGTGTTATTATGCCATGGCGCAATGGAAAACGACTTGGAGCGTCTCAGGCTATTGACAACAGAAGGATTAGACCAATGGTAACCTGCGCAGGCACGTGGAACCACGTGATTTACGTGTAAGGCCTTAATTATGCGTCGAAATGCCACATTACCGTCTTTAGAGGCCGGTGCGCGTAGGTGACGGTGTTTTAAAGCCATGGCGCAACAGAAAATCACTTGGGACGTCGAAGTCCATTTAGAGTGGAAAGATTAGACCATTATTAACCTGCGCAAGCACGTGGAACTACGTTATTTACGTGTAAGGCTTTTATTAGGCATCAGAAGGCCATATTACAGCGTTTAGAGGACCGTGCGCGTGGAACCACTTGATTTACGTGTAAGGCCTTTATTAGGCATCAAAATCCATATTACAGCGTTTGGAGTCCCGTGTGCTTATTTGACGGTGCCTTCAAGCTGTGACGCAACAAAAAATCACTTGGGACGTCGAAGTCCATTTAGGGAAAGATTAGACCAATATTAACCTGCGCAAGCACGTGGAACTACGTGATTTACGTGTAAGGCTTTTATTAGGCATCAGAAGGCCATATTACAGCGTTTAGAGGACCGTGCGCGTAGTTAACGGTGTTTTAAAGCTGTGACGCAACGGCAAAAACCACTTGGGACGTCGTAGTCCATAGAGACTGGAATGATTAGATCAATGGTAACCTGCGCAGGCACGTGGAACCACTTGACTTACGTGAAAGGATTTTATTAGGCGTCAAAAGGACATATTACGGCCTTTAGAAGTCTCTTAGCGTGGTTGACGGTGTTATAAAGCCATGGCGCAACAAAAAATCACTTGGGACGTCGAAGTCCATTGAGAGAGGAAGGATTAGACCAATATTAACCTGCGCAAGCACGTGGAACTACGTGATTTACGTTTAAGGCTTTTATTAGGCATCAGAAGGCCATATTACACCGTTTAGAGAACCGTGCGCGTACTTAACGGTGTTATAAAGCCGTGACGCAACGGAAAACCACTTGGGACGTCGTAGTCCATTAAGAGTGGAGGGATTAGACCAATGGTAACCTGCGCAGGCACGTGGAACCACGTGATTTACGTGTAAGGCCTTAATTATGCGTCGAAATGCCACATTACCGTCTTTAGAGGCCGGTGCGCGTGGGTGACGGTGTTTTAAAGCCATGGCGCAACAGAAAATCACTTGGGACGTCGAAGTTCATTTAGAGTGGAAAGATTAGACCATTATTAACCTGCGCAAGCACGTGGAACTACGTGATTTACGTGTAAGGCTTTTATTAGGCATCAGAAGGCCATATTACAGCGTTTAGAGGACCGTGCGCGTAGTTAACGGTGTTTTAAAGCTGTGACGCAACGGCAAAAACCACTTGGGACGTCGTAGTCCATAGAGACTGGAATGATTAGACCAATGGTAACCTGCGCAGGCACGTGGAACCACTTGACTTACGTGAAAGGATTTTATTAGGCGTCAAAAGGCCATATTACGGCCTTTAGAAGTCTCTTAGCGTGGTTGACGGTGTTATAAAGCCATGGCGCAACAAAAAATCACTTGGGACGTCGAAGTCCATTGAGAGAGGAAGGATTAGACCAATATTAACCTGCGCAAGCACGTGGAACTACGTGATTTACGTTTAAGGCTTTTATTAGGCATCAGAAGGCCATATTACAGCGTTTAGAGGACCGTGCGCGTAGTTAACGGTGTTTTAAAGCTGTGTCGCAACGGAAAATCACTTGTGACGTCGTAGTCCATAGAGACTGGAATGATTAGACCAATGGTAACCTGCGCAGGCACGTGGAACCACTTGACTTACGTGAAAGGATTTTATTAGGCGTCAAAAGGCCATATTACGGCCTTTAGAAGTCTCTTAGCGTGGTTGACGGTGTTATAAAGCCATGGGGCAATGGAAAGCCACTTCGGACGTCGTAGTCCATTAAGAGTGGAAGGATTAGAGCAATGGTAACCTGCGCAAGCACGTGGAACCACTTTATTTACGTGTAAGGCCTTTAATAGTTATCAAAATGCCATATTACAGCGTTTAGAGGACCGTGCGCGTAGTTAACGGTGTTTTAAAGCCGAAACGCAACTGAAAACCACTTGGGACGTCGTAGTCCATTGAGAGTGGAAGGATTAGACTAATGGTAACCTACTCAGGCACGTGGAACCACTTGATTTACGTGAAAGGACTTTATTAGGCGTCAAAAGGCCATATTACGGCCTTTAGAGGTATTTTAGCGTGGTTGACGGAGTTATTACGCCATGGCGCAATGGAAAACGACTTCAGACGTCTTAGGCCATTGACAACAGAAGGATTAGACCAATGGTAACCTGCGTAGGCACGTGGAACCACGTGATTTACGTGTAAGGCCTTAATTAGGCGTCAAAATGCCACATTACCGTTTTTAGAGGCCCGTGCGCGTAGTTGACGGTGTTGGCGCAACAGAAAATCACTTGGGACGTCGAAGTCCATTGACAGTGGAAAGATTAGACCAATGGTAATCTGCGCAGGCACGTGGAACCACTTGATTTACGTGAAAGGACTTTATTAGGCGTCAAAAGGCCATATTACGGCCTTTAGAGGTCTCTTAGCGTGGTTGACGGTGTTATAAAGCCATGCGGGAAGGGAAAGCCACTTCGGACGTCGTAGTCCATTAAGAGTGGAAGGAGTAGAGCAAGGGTAACCTGCGCAAGCACGTGGAAGTAATTGATTTACGTGTAAGGCCTTTATTAGGCGTCAAAATGCCAAATTTCCGTCTTTAGAGGCCCGTGCGCGTAGCTGACGGTGTTTTAAAGACGTGGCGCAACAGAAAATCACTTGGGACGCCGAAGTCCATTGAGACTGGAAAGATTAGACCAATATTAACCTGCGCAAGCACGTGGAACTACGTGATTTACGTGTAAGGCTTTTATTAGGCATCAGAAGGCCATATTACACCGTTTAGAGGACCGTGCGCGTACTTAACGGTGTTTTAAAGCCGTGACGCAACGGAAAACCACTTGGGACGTCGTAGTCTATTGAGAGTAGAAGCATTAGACCAATGGTAACCTGCGCAGGCACGTGGAATCACGTCATTTACGTGCAAGGCTTTTATTAAGCATAAAAAGGCCATATTACAGTAGTTAGAGGCCTGTAAACGTAGTTGACGGTGTTAAAAGGGTATGCCGCATTGGAAAGCCACTTCGGACGTGGTAGTCCATTGAGAGTGGAAGGATTAGACCAATGGTAACCTACGCAGGCGCGTTGAGCCACTTGATTTACGTGTAAGGCCTTTATTAGGCATCCAAATGCCATATTACATCGTTTAGAGGACCGTGCGCGTAGTTAACGGTGTTATAAAGCCGTGACGCAACGGAAAACCACTTGGGACGTCGTAGTCCATTGAGAGTGGAGGGATTAGACCAATGGTAACCTGCGTAGGCACGTGGAACCACTTGATTTACGTGAAAGGCCTTTATTAGGCGTCAAAAGGCCATATTACGGCCTTTAGAAGTCTCTTTGCGTGGTTGACGGTGTTATAAAGCCATGGGGCAATGGAAAGACACTTCGGACGTCGTACTCCATTAAGAGTGAAAGGATTAGAGCAATGGTAACCTGCGCAGGCACGTGGAGCAACGTGATTTACGCGTAAGGCCTTTGTTAGAAGTCAAAAGGCCATATTACGGTCGTTCGAGGCTTGTTAGCGTTGTTGACGGTGTTATTATGCCATGGCGCAATGGAAAACGACTTGGAGCGTCTCAGGCTATTGACAACAGAAGGATTAGACCAATGGTAACCTGCGCAGGCACGTGGAACCACGTGATTTACGTGTAAGGCCTTAATTATGCGTCGAAATGCCACATTACCGTCTTTAGAGGCCGGTGCGCGTAGGTGACGGTGTTTTAAAGCCATGGCGCAACAGAAAATCACTTGGGACGTCGAAGTCCATTTAGAGTGGAAAGAATAGACCATTATTAACCTGCGCAAGCACGTGGAACTACGTTATTTACGTGTAAGGCTTTTATTAGGCATCAGAAGGCCATATTACAGCGTTTAGAGGACCGTGCGCGTGGAACCACTTGATTTACGTGTAAGGCCTTTATTAGGCATCAAAATCCATATTACAGCGTTTGAAGTCCCGTGTGCTTATTTGACGGTGTCTTCAAGCTGTGACGCAACAAAAAATCACTTGGGACGTCGAAGTCCATTTAGGGAAAGATTAGACCAATATTAACCTGCGCAAGCACGTGGAACTACGTGATTTACGTGTAAGGCTTTTATTAGGCATCAGAAGGCCATATTACAGCGTTTAGAGGACCGTGCGCGTAGTTAACGGTGTTTTAAAGCTGTGACGCAACGGCAAAAACCACTTGGGACGTCGTAGTCCATAGAGACTGGAATGATTAGATCAATGGTAACCTGCGCAGGCACGTGGAACCACTTGACTTACGTGAAAGGATTTTATTAGGCGTCAAAAGGCCATATTACGGCCTTTAGAAGTCTCTTAGCGTGGTTGACGGTGTTATAAAGCCATGGCGCAACAAAAAATCACTTGGGACGTCGAAGTCCATTGAGAGAGGAAGGATTAGACCAATATTAACCTGCGCAAGCACGTGGAACTACGTGATTTACGTTTAAGGCTTTTATTAGGCATCAGAAGGCCATATTACACCGTTTAGAGAACCGTGCGCGTACTTAACGGTGTTTTAAAGCCGTGACGCAACGGAAAACCACTTGGGACGTCGTAGTCCATTGAGAGTAGAAGCATTAGACCAATGGTAACCTGCGCAGGCACGTGGGATCACGTCATTTGCGTGCAAGGCTTTTATTAAGCATAAAAAGGCCATATTACAGTAGTTACAGGCCTGTAAACGTAGTTGATGGTGTTAAAAGGGTATGCCGCATTGGAAAGCCACTTCGGACGTGGTAGTCCATTGAGAGTGGAAGGATTAGACCAATGGTAACCTACGCAGGCGCGTGGAGCCACTTGATTTACGTGTAAGGCCTTTATTAGGCATCCAAATGCCATATTACACCGTTTAGAGGACCGTGCGCGTAGTTAACGGTGTTATAAAGCCGTGACGCAACGGAAAACCACTTGGGACGTCGTAGTCCATTAAGAGTGGAGGGATTAGACCAATGGTAACCTGCGCAGGCACGTGGAACCACTTGATTTACGTGAAAGGCCTTTATTAGGCGTCAAAAGGCCATATTACGGCCTTTAGAAGTCTCTTTGCGTGGTTGATGGTGTTATAAAGCCATGGGGCAATGGAAAGACACTTCCGACGTCGTACTCCATTAAGAGTGGAAGGATTAGAGCAATGGTAACCTGCGCAGGCACGTGGAGCAACGTGATTTACGCGTAAGGCCTTTGTTAGAAGTCAAAAGGCCATATTACGGTCGTTCGAGGCTTTTTAGCGTTGTTGACGGTGTTATTACCCCATGGCGCAATGGAAAACGACTTGGAGCGTCTCAGGCCATTGACAACAGAAGGATTAGACCAATGGTAACCTGCGCAGGCACGTGGAACCACGTGATTTACGTGTAAGGCCTTAATTATGCGTCGAAATGCCACATTACCGTCTTTAGAGGCCGGTGCGCGTGGGTGACGGTGTTTTAAAGCCATGGCGCAACAGAAAATCACTTGGGACGTCGAAGTTCATTTAGAGTGGAAAGATTAGACCATTATTAACCTGCGCAAGCACGTGGAACTACGTGATTTACGTGTAAGGCTTTTATTAGGCATCAGAAGGCCATATTACAGCGTTTAGAGGACCGTGCGCGTAGTTAACGGTGTTTTAAAGCTGTGACGCAACGGAAAATCACTTGGGACGTCGTAGTCCATAGAGACTGGAATGATTAGACCAATGGTAACCTGCGCAGGCACGTGGAACCACTTGACTTACGTGAAAGGATTTTATTAGGCGTCAAAAGGCCATATTACGGCCTTTAGAAGTCTCTTAGCGTGGTTGACGGTGTTATAAAGCCATGGGGCAATGGAAAGCCACTTCGGACGTCGTAGTCCATTAAGAGTGGAAGGATTAGAGCAATGGTAACCTGCGCAAGCACGTGGAACCACTTTATTTACGTGTAAGGCCTTTAATAGTTATCAAAATGCCATATTACAGCGTTTAGAGGACCGTGCGCGTAGTTAACGGTGTTTTAAAGCCGTGACGCAACGGAAAACCACTTGGGACGTCGTAGTGCATTGAGAGTGGAAGGATTAGACTAATGGTAACCTACTCAGGCACGTGGAACCACTTGATTTACGTGAAAGAACTTTATTAGGCGTCAAAAGGCCATATTACGGCCTTTAGAGGTATCTTAGCGTGGTTGACGGAGTTATAAATCCATGGGGCAATGGAAAACGACTTCGGACGTCGTAGTCCATTGAGAGTGGAAGGATTAGACCAATGGTAACCTACGCAGGCGCGTGGAGCTACTTGATTTACGTGTAAGGCCTTTATTAGGCATCATAATGCCATATTACGGTCGTTCGAGGTTTGTTAGCGTAGTTGACGGAGTTATTACGCCATGGCGCAATGGAAAACGACTTCAGACGTCTTAGGCCATTGACAACAGAAGGATTAGACCAATGGTAACCTGCGTAGGCACGTGGAACCACGTGATTTACGTGTAAGGCCTTAATTAGGCGTCAAAATGCCACATTACCGTCTTTAGAGGCCCGTGCGCGTAATTGACGGTGTTGGCGCAACAGAAAATCACTTGGGACGTCGAAGTCCATTGAGAGTGGAAAGATTAGACCAATGGTAATCTGCACAGGCACGTGGAACCACTTGATTTACGTGAAAGGACTTTATTAGGCGTCAAAAGGCCATATTACGGCCTTTAGAGGTCTCTTAGCGTGGTTGACGGTGTTATAAAGCCATGCGGGCATGGAAAGCCACTTCGGACGTCGTAGTCCATTAAGAGTGGAAGGAGTAGAGCAAGGGTAACCTGCGCAAGCACGTGGAAGTAATTGATTTACGTGTAAGGCCTTTATTAGGCGTCAAAATGCTAAATTACCGTCTTTAGAGGCCCGTGCGCGTAGCTGACGGTGTTTTAAAGACGTGGCGCAACAGAAAATCACTTGGGACGCCGAAGTCCATTGAGACTGGAAAGATTAGACCAATATTAGCCTGCGCAAGCACGTGGAACTACGTGATTTACGTGTAAGGCTGATATTAGGCATCAAAAGGCCATCTTGCAGCGTTTAGAGGCCCGTGCGCGTAGTTGACAGTGTTTTAAAGCCGTGACGCAACGGAAAACCACGTGGGACGTCGTAGTCTATTGAGAGTGGAAGGATTAGACCAATGGTAACCTGCGCAGGCACGTGGAACCACGTCATTTACGTGCAAGGCTTTTATTAAGCATCAAAAGGCCATATTACAGTAGTTAGAGGCCTGTACACGTAGTTGACGGTGTTAAAAGGGTATGCCGCAATGGAAAGCCACTTCGGACGTAGCAGTCCATGAGAGTGGATGGATTAGACCAATGGTAACCTACACAGGAGCGTGGAGCCACTTGATTTACGTGTAAGGCCTTTGTTAGAAGTCAAAAGGCCATATTACGGTCGTTCGAGGCTTGTTAGCGTAGTTGACGGTGTTATTACGCCATGGCGCAATGGAAAACGACTTGGAACGTCTTATGCCATTGACAACAGAAGGATTAGACCAATGGTAACCTGCGCAAGCCTGTGGAACTACGTGACTTACGTGTAAGGCTTTTATTAGGCATCAAAATGCCATATTGCAGCGTTTGGAGTCCCGTGCGCGTATTTGACAGTGTCTTAAAGCTGTGACGCAACGGAAAACCACTTGGCACGTCGTAGTCCATTGAGAGTGGAAGGATTAGACCAATAATAACCTGCGCAAGCACGTGGAACCATTGATTTACGTGAAAGGACTTTATTAGGCGTCAAAATGCCACATTACCGTCTTTAGAGGCCCGTGCGCGTAGCTGACGGTGTTTTAAAGCCATGGTGCAACAAAAAATCACTTGGGACGTCAAAGTCCATTGAGAGAGGAAGAATGAAAGCAATGGTAATCTGCCCAGGCACGTGGAACCACGTGATTTACGTGAAAGGCCGTAATTAGGCGTCAAAATGTCACATTACACACTTTAAAGGCCAATAAGCGCAGTTGACGGTGTTATAAAGCCATGGCGCAATGGAAAACGACTTCGGACGTCGTAGTCCATTGAGAGTGGAAGGAGGAAAGCAATGTTAATCTGCCCAGGCACGTGGAACCACGTGATTTACGTGAAAGGCCGTAATTAGGCGTCAAAATGCCACATTACACCCTTTAAAGGCCAATAAGCGCAGTTGACGGTGTTATAAAGCCATGGCGCAATGGAGAACGACTTCGGACGTCGTAGTCCATTGAGAGTGAAAGGATGAAAGCAATGTTAATCTGCGCAGGCACGTGGAACCACGTGATTTACGTGAAAGGCCGTAATTAGGCGTCAAAATGCCACATTAATGTCTTTAGAGGCCCGTGCGCGTAGTTGACGGTGTTATAAAGCCCTGGGGCAATGGAAAGCCACTTCGGACGTCGTAGTCCGTTAAGAGTGGAAGGAATAGAGCAATGGTAACCTGCGCAAGCACGTGGAACCACTTGATTTACGTGTAAGGCTTTTATTAGGCATCAAAAGGCCATATTGCAGCGTTTAGAGGCCCGTGCGCGTAGTTGACAGTGTTTTAAAGCCGTGACGCAACGGAAAACCACGTGGGACGTCGTAGTCCATTGAGAGTGGAAGGATTAGACCAATGGTAACCTGCGCAGGCCCGTGGAACCACGTCATTTACGTGCAAGGCTTTTATTAAGCATCAAAAGGCCATATTACAGTAGTTAGAGGCCTGTACACGCAGTTGACGGTGTTAAAAAGGTATGCCGCAATGAAAAGCCACTTCGGACGTCGCATTCCATCGAGAGTGGATGGATTAGACCAATGGTAACCTACTCAGGCACGTGGAACCACTTGATTTACGTGAAAGGACTTTATTAGGCGTCAAAAGGCCATATTACGGCCTTTAGAGGTATCTTAGCGTGGTTGATGGAGTTATAAATCCATGGGGCAATGGAAAACGGCTTCGGACGTCGTAGTCCATTGAGAGTGGAAGGATTAGACCAATGGTAACCTACGCAGGCGCGTGGAGGCACTTGATTTACGTGTAAGGCCTTTATTAGGCATCATAATGCCATATTACGGTCGTTCGAGGTTTGTTAGCGTAGTTGACGGAGTTATTACGCCATGGCGCAATGGAAAACGACTTGCAACGTCTTAGGCTATTGACAACAGAAGGATTAGACCAATGGTAACCTGCGTAGGCACGTGGAACCACGTGATTTACATGTAAGGCCTTAATTAGGCGTCAAAATGCCACATTACCGTCTTTAGAGGCCCGTGCGCGTAGCTGACGGTGTTTTAAAGCCGTGGCGCAACAGAAAAAATTACTTGGGACGTCAAAGTCCATTGAGAGTGGAAAGATTACACCAATGGTAACCTGCGCAAGCACGTGGAACCACTTGATTTACGTGTAACGCCTTTATTAGGCATCAAAATCCATATTACAGCGTTTGGAGTCCCGTGCGCTTATTTGACAGTGTTTTCAAGCCGTGACGCAACGGAAAACCACTTGGGACGTCGTAGTTCATTGAAAGTGGAAGCATTAGACCAATGGTAACCTGCGCAGGCACGTGGAACCACGTCATTTACGCGTAAAGCCTTTATTAGGCATCAAAATGCCATATTACAGCGTTTAGAGGACCGTGCGCGTAGTTAACGGTGTTTTAAAGCTGTGACTCAACGGAAAACCACTTGGGACGTCGTAGTCCATTGAGACTGGAAAGATTAGACCAATGGTAACCTGCGCAGGCACGTGGAACCACTTGATTTACGTGTAAGGACTTTATTAGGCGTCAAAAGGCCGTATTACGGCCTTTAGAGGGTTCTTAGCGTAGTTGACGGTGTTATTACGCCATGGCGCAATGGAAAACGACTTGGAACGTCTTAGGCTATTGACAACAGAAGGATTAGGCCAATGGTAACCTGCGCAGTCACGTGGAACCACGTGATTTACGTGTAAGGCCTTAATTAGACCTCAAAATGCCACATTACCGTCTTTAGAGGCCCGTGCGCGTAGCTGACGGTGTTTTAAAGCCATGGCGCAACAAAAAATCACTTGGGACGTCGAAGTTCATTGAGAGAGGAAGGATTAGACCAATATTAACCTGCGCAAGCACGTGGAACTACGTGATTTACGTGTAAGGTTTTTATTATGCATCAGAAGGCCATATTACACCGTTTAGAGGACCGTGCGCGTACTTAACGGTGTTTTAAAGCCGTGACGCAACGGAAAACCACTTGGGACGACGTAGTCCATTGAGAGTGGAAGCATTAGACCAATGGTAACCTGCGCAAGCACGTGGAATCACGTCATTTACGTGCAAGGCTTTTATAAAGCACAAAAAGGCCATATTACAGTAGTTAGAGACCTGTAAACGTAGTTGACGGTGTTAAGAGGGTATGCCGCAATGGAAAGCCACTTCGGACGTCGTAGTCCTTTGAGAGTGGAAGGATTAGACCAATGGTAACCTACGCAGGCGCGTGGAGCCACTTGATTTACGTGTAAGGCCTTTATTAGGCATCAAAATGCCATATTACACCGTTTAGAGGACCGTGCGCGTTGTTAACGGTGTTATAAAGCCGTGACGCAACGGAAAACCACTTGGGACGTCGTAGTCTATTGAGAGTGGAAGGATTAGACCAATGGTAACCTGCGCAGGCACGTAGAACCACTTGATTTACGTGTAAGGCCTTTATTAGTCGTCAAAAGGCCGTACTACGGCCTTTAGAGGGTTCTTAGCGTAGTTGACGGTGTTATGAAGCCATGGCGCAATGGAAAACGGCTTCGGACGTCGTAGTCCATTGAGAGTGGAAGGATTAGACCAATAATAACCTGCGCAAGCACGTGGAACCACTTGATTTACGTGTAAGGCCTTTATTAGGCACCAAAATGCCATATTACAGCGTTTGGAGGCCCGTGCGCGTATTTGACGGTGTCTTCAAGCTGTGACGCAACGAAAAACCACTTGGGACGTCGTGGTCCATTGAGAGTGGAGGGATTAGATCAATGGTAACCTGCGCAGGCACGTGGAACCACTTGATTTACGTGAAAGGCCTTTATTGGGCGTCGAAAGGCCATATTACGGCCTTTAGAAGTCTCTTTGCGTGGTTGACGGTGTTATAAAGCCATGGGGCAATGGAAAGACACTTCGGACGTCGTAGTCCCTTAAGAGTGGAAGGAATAGAGCAATGGTAACCTGCGCAAGCACGTGGAACCACTTGATTTACGTGTAAGGCCTTTGTTAGAAGTCAAAAGGCCATATTACGGTCGTTCGAGGTTTGTTAGCGTAGTTGACGGTGTTATTACGATATGGCGCAATGGAAAATGACTTGGAACGTCTTAGGCCATTGAGAGTGGAAGCATTAGACCAATGGTAACCTGCGCAGGCACGTGGAATCACGTCATTTACGTGCAAGGCTTTTATTAAGCATAAAAAGGCCATATTACAGTAGTTAGAGGCCTGTAAACGTAGTTGACGGTGTTAAAAGTGTATGCCGCAATGGAAAGCCACTTCGGACGTCGTATTCCATTGAGAGTGGAAGGATTAGACCAATGGTAACCTACGCAGGGGCGTGGAGCCACTTGATTTACATGTAAGGCCTTTATTAGACATCAAAATGCCATATTACACCGTTTAGAGGACCGTGCGCGTAGTTAACGGTGTTATAAAGCCGTGACGCAACGGAAAACCACTTGGGACGTCGTAGTCCATTGAGAGTGGAAGGATTAGACCAATGGTAACCTGCGCAGGCACGTGGAACCGCTTGATTTACGTGTAAGGCCTTTATTAGGCGTCAAAAGGCCGTACTACTGCCTTTAGAGAGTTCTTAGCGTAGTTGACGGTGTTATAAAGCCATGGCGCAATGGAAAACGGCTTTGGACGTCGTAGTCCATTGAGAGTGGAAGGATTAGACCAATAATAACCTGCGCAAGCACGTGGAACAACTTGATTTACGTGTAAGGCCTTTATTAGGCACCAAAATGCCATATTACAGCGTTTGGAGGCCCGTGCGCGTATTTGACGGTGTCTTCAAGCTGTGACGCAACGAAAAACCACTTCGGATGTCGTAGTCCATTGAGAGTGGAAGGACTAGACCAATGGTAACCTACGCAGGGGCGTGGAGCCACTTGATTTACATGTAAGGCCTTTATTAGACATCAAAATGCCATTTTACACCGTTTAGAGGACCGTGCGCGTAATTAACGGTGTTATAAAGCCGTGACGCAACGGAAAACCACTTGGGACGTCGTAGTCCATTGAAAGTGGAAGGATTAGACCAATGGTAACCTGCGCAGGCACGTGGAACCACTTGATTTACGTGTAAGGCCTTTATTAGGCGTCAAAAGGCCGTACTACGGCCTTTAGGGAGTTCTTAGCGTAGTTGACGGTGTTATAAAGCCATGGCGCAATGGAAAACGGCTTCGGACGTCGTAGTCCATTGGGAGTGGAAGGATTAGACCAATAATAACCTGCGCAAGCACGTGGAACCACTTGATTTACGTGTAAGGCCTTTATTAGGCACCAAAATGCCATATTATAGCGTTTGGAGGCCCGTGCGCGTATTTGACGGTGTCTTCAAGCTGTGACGCAACGAAAAACCACTTGGGACGTCGTAGTCCATTGAGAGTGGAGGGATTAGACCAATGGTAACCTGCGCAAGCACGTGGAACTGCGTGATTTACGTGTAAGGCTTTTATTAGGCATCAGAAGGCCATATTACAGCGTTTAGAGGACCGTGCGCGTAGTTAACGGTGTTTTAAAGCTGTGACGCAACGGAAAACCACTTGGGACGTCGTAGTCCATAGAGACTGGAATGATTAAACCAATGGTAACCTGCGCAGGCACGTGGAACCACTTGACTTACGTGAAAGGATTTTATTAGGCGTCAAAAGGCCATATTACGGCCTTTAGAAGTCTCTTAGAGTGGTTGACGGTGTTATAAAGCCATGGGGCAATGGAAAGCCATTTCGGACGTCGTAGTCCATTAAGAGTGGAAGGATTAGAGCAATGGTAACCTGCGCAGGCACGTGGAGCAACGTGATTCACGTGTAAGGCCTTTATTAGGCATCAAAATGCCGTATTACAGCGTTTGGAGGCCCGTGCGCATATTTGACGGTGTTTTCAAGCTGTGACGCAACAAAAAACCACTTAGGACGTCGTAGTCCATTGAGAGTGGAAGGATTAGACCAATGGTAACCTACTCAGGCACGTGGAACCACTTGATTTACGTGAAAGGACTTTATTAGGCGTCAAAAGGCCATATTACGGCCTTTAGAGGTATCTTAGCGTGGTTGATGGAGTTATAAATCCATGGGGCAATGGAAAACGGCTTCGGACGTCGTAGTCCATTGAGAGTGGAAGGATTAGACCAATGGTAACCTACGCAGGCGCGTGGAGGCACTTGATTTACGTGTAAGGCCTTTATTAGGCATCATAATGCCATATTACGGTCGTTCGAGGTTTGTTAGCGTAGTTGACGGAGTTATTACGCCATGGCGCAATGGAAAACGACTTGCAACGTCTTAGGCCATTGACAACAGAAGGATTAGACCAATGGTAACCTGCGTAGGCATGTGGAACCACGTGATTTACGTGTAAGGCCTTAATTAGGCGTCAAAATGCCACATTACCGTCTTTAGAGGCCCTTGCGCGTAGCTGACGGTGTTTTAAAGCCATGGCGCAACAAAAAAAATCACTTGGGACGTTGAAGTCCATTGAGAGTGGAAAGATTACACCAATGGTAACCTGCGCAAGCACGTGGAACCACTTGATTTACGTGTAAGGCCTTTATTAGGCATCAAAATCCATATTACAGCGTTTGGAGTCCCGTGCGCTTATTTGACGGTGTCTTCAAGCTGTGACGCAACAAAAAACCACTTGGGACGTCGTAGTCCATTGAGAGTGGAAGGATTAGACCAATGGTAACCTACTCAGGCACGTGGAACCACTTGATTTACGTGAAAGGACTTTATTAGGCGTCAAAAGGCCATATTACGGCCTTTAGAGGTATCTTAGCGTAGTTGACGGTGTTATAAAGCCATGGCGCAATGGAAAACGGCTTCGGACGTCGTAGTCTATTGGGAGTGGAAGGATTAGACCAATAATAACCTGCGCAAGCACGTGGAACCACTTCATTTACGTGTAAGGCCTTTATTAGGCACCAAAATGCCATATTACAGCGTTTGGAGGCCCGTGCGCGTATTTGACGGTGTCTTCAAGCTGTGACGCAACGAAAAACCACTTGGGACGTCGTAGTCCATTGAGAGTGAAGGGATTAGACCAATGGTAACCTGCGCAGGCACGTGGAACCACTTGATTTACGTGAAAGGCCTTTATTAGGCGTCAAAAGGCGATATTACGGCCTTTAGAACTCTCTTTGCGTGGTTGACGGTGTTATAAAGCCATGGGGCAATGGAAAGACACTTCGGACGTCGTAGTCCATTAAGAGTGGAAGGATTAGAGCAATGGTAACCTGCGCAGGCACGTGGAGCAACGTGATATACGTGTAAGGCCTTTGTTAGAAGTCAAAAGGCCATATTACGGTCGTTCGAGGTTTGTTAGCGTAGTTGACGGAGTTATTACGCCATGGCGCAATGGAAAACGACTTGCAACGTCTTAGGCCATTGACAACAGAAGGATTAGACCAATGGTAACCTGCGTAGGCACGTGGAACCATGTGATTTACGTGTAAGGCCTTAATTAGGCGTCAAAATGCCACATTACCGTCTTTAGAGGCCGGTGCGCGTAGGTGACGGTGTTTTAAAGCCATGGCGCAACAGAAAATCACTTGGGACGTCGAAGTCCATTTAGAGTGGAAAGATTAGACCAATATTAACCTGCGCAAGCACGTGGAACTACGTGATTTACGTGTAAGGCTTTTATTAGGCATCAGAAGGCCATATTACAGCGTTTAGAGGACCGTGCGCGTAGTTAACGGTGTTTTAAAGCTGTGACGCAACGGAAAACCACTTGGGACGTCGTAGTCCATAGAGACTGGAAAGATTAGACCAATGGTAACCTGCGCAGGCACGTGGAACCACTTGATTTACGTGTAAGGCCTTTCATTAGGCGTCAAAAGGCCGTATTACGGCCTTTAGAGGGTTCTTAGCGTAGTTGACGGTGTTATAAAACCATGGCGCAATGGAAAACGGCTTCGGACGTGGTAGTCCATTGAAAGTGGAAGGATTAGACCAATGGTAACCTACGCAGGCACGTGGAACCACGTGATTTACGTGTAAGGCCTTAATTATGCGTCAAAATGCCACATTACCGTCTTTAGAGGCCGGTGCGCGTAGGTAACGGTGTTTTAAAGCCATGGCGCAACAGAAAATCACTTGGGACATCGAAGTCCATTTAGAGTGGAAAGATTAGACCAATATTAACCTGCGCAAGCACGTGGAACCACTTGATTTACGTGTAAGGCCTTTATTAGGCATCAAAATCCATATTACAGCGTTTGGAGTCCCGTGCGCTTATTTGACGGTGTCTTCAAGCTGTGACGCAACAAAAAACCACTTGGGACGTCGTAGTCCATTGAGAGTGGAAGGATTAGACCAATGGTAACCTACTCAGGCACGTGGAACCACTTGATTTACGTGAAAGGACTTTATTAGGCGTCAAAAGGCCATATTACGGCCTTTAGAGGTATCTTAGCGTAGTTGACGGTGTTATAAAGCCATGGCGCAATGGAAAACGGCTTCGGACGTCGTAGTCTATTGGGAGTGGAAGGATTAGACCAATAATAACCTGCGCAAGCACGTGGAACCACTTCATTTACGTGTAAGGCCTTTATTAGGCACCAAAATGCCATATTACAGCGTTTGGAGGCCCGTGCGCGTATTTGACGGTGTCTTCAAGCTGTGACGCAACGAAAAACCACTTGGGACGTCGTAGTCCATTGAGAGTGAAGGGATTAGACCAATGGTAACCTGCGCAGGCACGTGGAACCACTTGATTTACGTGAAAGGCCTTTATTAGGCGTCAAAAGGCGATATTACGGCCTTTAGAAGTCTCTTTGCGTGGTTGACGGTGTTATAAAGCCATGGGGCAATGGAAAGACACTTCGGACGTCGTAGTCCATTAAGAGTGGAAGGATTAGAGCAATGGTAACCTGCGCAGGCACGTGGAACAACGTGATATACGCGTAAGGCCTTTGTTAGAAGTCAAAAGGCCATATTACGGTCGTTCGAGGTTTGTTAGCGTAGTTTTCGGAGTTATTACGCCATGGCGCAATGGAAAACGACTTGCAACGTCTTAGGCCATTGACAACAGAAGGATTAGACCAATGGTAACCTGCGTAGGCACGTGGAACCATGTGATTTACGTGTAAGGCCTTAATTAGGCGTCAAAATGCCACATTACCGTCTTTAGAGGCCGGTGCGCGTAGGTGACGGTGTTTTAAAGCCATGGCGCAACAGAAAATCACTTGGGACGTCGAAGTCCATTTAGAGTGGAAAGATTAGACCAATATTAACCTGCGCAAGCACGTGGAACTACGTGATTTACGTGTAAGGCTTTTATTAGGCATCAGAAGGCCATATTACAGCGTTTAGAGGACCGTGCGCGTAGTTAACGGTGTTTTAAAGCTGTGACGCAACGGAAAACCACTTGGGACGTCGTAGTCCATAGAGACTGGAAAGATTAGACCAATGGTAACCTGCGCAGGCACGTGGAACCACTTGATTTACGTGTAAGGCCTTTCATTAGGCGTCAAAAGGCCGTATTACGGCCTTTAGAGGGTTCTTAGCGTAGTTGACGGTGTTATAAAACCATGGCGCAATGGAAAACGGCTTCGGACGTGGTAGTCCATTGAAAGTGGAAGGATTAGACCAATGGTAACCTACGCAGGCACGTGGAACCACGTGATTTACGTGTAAGGCCTTAATTATGCGTCAAAATGCCACATTACCGTCTTTAGAGGCCGGTGCGCGTAGGTAACGGTGTTTTAAAGCCATGGCGCAACAGAAAATCACTTGGGACGTCGAAGTCCATTTAGAGTGGAAAGATTAGACCAATATTAACCTGCGCAAGCACGTGGAACTACGTGATTTACGTGTAAGGCTTTTATTAGGCATCAGAAGGCCATATTACAGCGTTTAGAGGACCGTGCGCGTAGTTAACGGTGTTTTAAAGCTGTGACGCAACGGAAAACCACTTGGGACGTCGTAGTCCATAGAGACTGGAAAGATTAGACCAATGGTAACCTGCGCAGGCACGTGGAACCACTTGATTTACGTGTAAGGCCTTTCATTAGGCGTCAAAAGGCCGTATTACGGCCTTTAGAGGGTTCTTAGCGTAGTTGACGGTGTTATAAAACCATGGCGCAATGGAAAACGGCTTCGGACGTGGTAGTCCATTGAAAGTGGAAGGATTAGACCAATGGTAACCTACGCAGGCACGTGGAACCACGTGATTTACGTGTAAGGCCTTAATTATGCGTCAAAATGCCACATTACCGTCTTTAGAGGCCGGTGCGCGTAGGTAACGGTGTTTTAAAGCCATGGCGCAACAGAAAATCACTTGGGACATCGAAGTCCATTTAGAGTGGAAAGATTAGACCAATATTAACCTGCGCAAGCACGTGGAACCACTTGATTTACGTGTAAGGCCTTTATTAGGCATCAAAATCCATATTACAGCGTTTGGAGTCCCGTGCGCTTATTTGACGGTGTCTTCAAGCTGTGACGCAACAAAAAACCACTTGGGACGTCGTAGTCCATTGAGAGTGGAAGGATTAGACCAATGGTAACCTACTCAGGCACGTGGAACCACTTGATTTACGTGAAAGGACTTTATTAGGCGTCAAAAGGCCATATTACGGCCTTTAGAGGTATCTTAGCGTAGTTGACGGTGTTATAAAGCCATGGCGCAATGGAAAACGGCTTCGGACGTCGTAGTCTATTGGGAGTGGAAGGATTAGACCAATAATAACCTGCGCAAGCACGTGGAACCACTTCATTTACGTGTAAGGCCTTTATTAGGCACCAAAATGCCATATTACAGCGTTTGGAGGCCCGTGCGCGTATTTGACGGTGTCTTCAAGCTGTGACGCAACGAAAAACCACTTGGGACGTCGTAGTCCATTGAGAGTGAAGGGATTAGACCAATGGTAACCTGCGCAGGCACGTGGAACCACTTGATTTACGTGAAAGGCCTTTATTAGGCGTCAAAAGGCGATATTACGGCCTTTAGAAGTCTCTTTGCGTGGTTGACGGTGTTATAAAGCCATGGGGCAATGGAAAGACACTTCGGACGTCGTAGTCCATTAAGAGTGGAAGGATTAGAGCAATGGTAACCTGCGCAGGCACGTGGAACAACGTGATATACGCGTAAGGCCTTTGTTAGAAGTCAAAAGGCCATATTACGGTCGTTCGAGGTTTGTTAGCGTAGTTTTCGGAGTTATTACGCCATGGCGCAATGGAAAACGACTTGCAACGTCTTAGGCCATTGACAACAGAAGGATTAGACCAATGGTAACCTGCGTAGGCACGTGGAACCATGTGATTTACGTGTAAGGCCTTAATTAGGCGTCAAAATGCCACATTACCGTCTTTAGAGGCCGGTGCGCGTAGGTGACGGTGTTTTAAAGCCATGGCGCAACAGAAAATCACTTGGGACGTCGAAGTCCATTTAGAGTGGAAAGATTAGACCAATATTAACCTGCGCAAGCACGTGGAACTACGTGATTTACGTGTAAGGCTTTTATTAGGCATCAGAAGGCCATATTACAGCGTTTAGAGGACCGTGCGCGTAGTTAACGGTGTTTTAAAGCTGTGACGCAACGGAAAACCACTTGGGACGTCGTAGTCCATAGAGACTGGAAAGATTAGACCAATGGTAACCTGCGCAGGCACGTGGAACCACTTGATTTACGTGTAAGGCCTTTCATTAGGCGTCAAAAGGCCGTATTACGGCCTTTAGAGGGTTCTTAGCGTAGTTGACGGTGTTATAAAACCATGGCGCAATGGAAAACGGCTTCGGACGTGGTAGTCCATTGAAAGTGGAAGGATTAGACCAATGGTAACCTACGCAGGCACGTGGAACCACGTGATTTACGTGTAAGGCCTTAATTATGCGTCAAAATGCCACATTACCGTCTTTAGAGGCCGGTGCGCGTAGGTAACGGTGTTTTAAAGCCATGGCGCAACAGAAAATCACTTGGGACATCGAAGTCCATTTAGAGTGGAAAGATTAGACCAATATTAACCTGCGCAAGCACGTGGAACTACGTGATTTACGTGTAAGGCTTTTATTAGGCATCAGAAGGCCATATTACAGCGTTTAGAGGACCGTGCGCGTAGTTAACGGTGTTTTAAAGCTGTGACGCAACGGAAAACCACTTGGGACGTCGTAGTCCATAGAGACTGGAATGATTAGACCAATGGTAACCTGCGCAGGCACGTGGAACCACTTGACTCACGTGAAAGGATTTTATTAGGCGTCAAAAGGCCATATTACGGCCTTTAGAAGTCTCTTAGCGTGGTTGACGGTGTTATAAAGCCATGGGGCAATGGAAAGACACTTCGGACGTCGTAGTCCATTAAAAGTGGAAGGATTAGAGCAATGGTAACCTGCGCAGGCACATGAAGCAACGTGATTTACGTGTAAGGCCTTTGTTAGAAGGCAAAAGGCCATATTACGGTCGTTCGAGGCTTGTTAGCGTAGTTGACGGTGTTATTACGCCATGGCGCAATGGAAAACGACTTGGAACGTCTTAGGCCATTGACAACAGAAGGATTAGACCAATGGTAACCTGCGCAGTCACGTGGAACCACGTGATTTACGTGTAAGGCCTTAATTAGGCGTCAAAATGCCACATTACCGTCTTTAGAGGACCGTGCGCGTACTTAACGATGTTTTAAAGCCATGGCGCAACAGAAAATCACTTGGGACGTCGAAGTCCATTGAGAGTGAAAAGATTAGACCAATGGTAACCTGCGTAGGCACGTGGAATCACGTCATTTACGTGCAAGGCTTTTATTAAGCATAAAAAGGCCATATTACAGTAGTTAGAGGCCTGTAAACGTAGTTGACGGTGTTAAAAGAGTATGCCGCAATGGAAAGCCACTTCGGACTTCGTAGTCCATTGAGAGTGGAAGGATTAGACCAATGGTAACCTACGCAGGCGCGTGGAGCCACTTGATTTACGTGTAAAGCCTTTATTAGGCATCAAAATGCCATATTACAGCGTTTAGAGGACCGTGCGCGTAGTTAACGGTGTTTTAAAGCCATGGCGCAACAGAAAATCACTTGGAACGTCGAAGTCCATTGAGAGTGAAAAGATTAGACCAATATTAACCTGCGCAAGCACGTGGAACTACGTGATTTACGTGTAAGGCTTTTATTGGGCATCAGAAGGCCATATTACAGCGTTTGGAGGTCCGTGCACGTAGTTGACAGTGTTTTCAAGCCGTGACGCAACGGAAAACCACTTGGGACGTCGTAGTTCATTGAGAGTGAAAGCATTAGACCAATGGTAACCTGCGCAGGCACGTGGAACCACGTCATTTACGTGCAAGGCTTTCATTAAGCATCAAAAGGCCATATTACAGTAGTTAGAGGCCTGTACACGTGGTTGACGGTGTTAAAAGGGTATACCACAATGGAAAGCCACTTCAGACGACGTAGTCCATTGAGAGTGGAAGGATTAGACCAATGGTAACCTGCGCAGGCACGTAGAACCACTTGATTTACGTGTAAGGCCTTTATTAGGCGTCAAAAGGCCATATTACCGTCTTTAGAGGCCGGTGCGCGTAGGTGACGGTGTTTTAAAGCCATGGCGCAACAGAAAATCACTTGGGACGTCGAAGTCCATTTAGAGTCGAAAGATTAGACCAATATTAACCTGCGGAAGCACGTGGAACTACGTGATTTACGTGTAAGGCTTTTATTAGGCATCAGAAGGCCATATTACAGCGTTTAGAGGACCGTGCGCGTAGTTAACGGTGTTTTAAAGCTGTGACGCAACGGAAAACCACTTGGGACGTCGTAGTCCATAGAGACTGGAAGGATTAGACCAATGGTAACCTACTCAGGCACGTGGAACCACTTGATTTACGTGAAAGGACTTTATTAGGCGTCAAAAGGCCATATTACGGCCTTTAGAGGTATCTTAGCGTGGTTGATGGAGTTATAAATCCATGGGGCAATGGAAAACGGCTTCGGACGTCGTAGTCCATTGAAAGTGGAAGGATTAGACCAATGGTAACCTACGCAGGCGCGTGGAGGCACTTGATTTACGTGTAAGGCCTTTATTAGGCATCATAATGCCATATTACGGTCGTTCGAGGTTTGTTAGCGTAGTTGACGGAGTTATTACGCCATGGCGCAATGGAAAACGACTTGCAACGTCTTAGGCCATTGACAACAGAAGGATTAGACCAATGGTAACCTGCGTAGGCACGTGGAACCATGTGATTTACGTGTAAGGCCTTAATTAGGCGTCAAAATGCCACATTACCGTCTTTAGAGGCCGGTGCGCGTAGGTGACGGTGTTTTAAAGCCATGGCGCAACAGAAAATCACTTGGGACGTCGAAGTCCATTTAGAGTGGAAAGATTAGACCAATATTAACCTGCGCAAGCACGTGGAACTACGTGATTTACGTGTAAGGCTTTTATTAGGCATCAGAAGGCCATATTACAGCGTTTAGAGGACCGTGCGCGTAGTTAACGGTGTTTTAAAGCTGTGACGCAACGGAAAACCACTTGGGACGTCGTAGTCCATAGAGACTGGAAAGATTAGACCAATGGTAACCTGCGCAGGCACGTGGAACCACTTGATTTACGTGTAAGGCCTTTCATTAGGCGTCAAAAGGCCGTATTACGGCCTTTAGAGGGTTCTTAGCGTAGTTGACGGTGTTATAAAACCATGGCGCAATTGAAAACGGCTTCGGACGTCGTAGTCCATTGAAAGTGGAAGGATTAGACCAATGGTAACCTACGCAGGCACGTGGAACCACGTGATTTACGTGTAAGGCCTTAATTATGCGTCAAAATGCCACATTACCGTCTTTAGAGGCCGGTGCGCGTAGGTAACGGTGTTTTAAAGCCATGGCGCAACAGAAAATCACTTGGGACATCGAAGTCCATTTAGAGTGGAAAGATTAGACCAATATTAACCTGCGCAAGCACGTGGAACTACGTGATTTACGTGTAAGGCTTTTATTAGGCATCAGAAGGCCATATTACAGCGTTTAGAGGACCGTGCGCGTAGTTAACGGTGTTTTAAAGCTGTGACGCAACGGAAAACCACTTGGGACGTCGTAGTCCATAGAGACTGGAATGATTAGACCAATGGTAACCTGCGCAGGCACGTGGAACCACTTGACTCACGTGAAAGGATTTTATTAGGCGTCAAAAGGCCATATTACGGCCTTTAGAAGTCTCTTAGCGTGGTTGACGGTGTTATAAAGCCATGGGGCAATGGAAAGACACTTCGGACGTCGTAGTCCATTAAGAGTGGAAGCATTAGACCAATGGTAACCTGCGCAGGCACGTGGAACCACGTCATTTACGTGCAAGGCTTTCATTAAGCATCAAAAGGCCATATTACAGTAGTTAGAGGCCTGTACACGTGGTTGACGGTGTTAAAAGGGTATACCACAATGGAAAGCCACTTCAGACGACGTAGTCCATTGAGAGTGGAAGGATTAGACCAATGGTAACCTACGCAGGCGCGTGGAGCCACTTGATTTACGTGTAAAGCCTTTATTAGGCATCAAAATGCCATATTACAGCGTTTAGAGGACCGTGCGCGTAGTTAACGGTGTTTTAAAGCCGTGACTCAACGGAAAACCACTTGGGACGTCGTAGTCCATTGAGACTGGAAGGATTAGACCAATGGTAACCTGCGCAGGCACGTAGAACCACTTGATTTACGTGTAAGGCCTTTATTAGGCGTCAAAAGGCCATATTACCGTCTTTAGAGGCCGGTGCGCGTAGGTGACGGTGTTTTAAAGCCATGGCGCAACAGAAAATCACTTGGGACGTCGAAGTCCATTTAGAGTCGAAAGATTAGACCAATATTAACCTGCGGAAGCACGTGGAACTACGTGATTTACGTGTAAGGCTTTTATTAGGCATCAGAAGGCCATATTACAGCGTTTAGAGGACCGTGCGCGTAGTTAACGGTGTTTTAAAGCCGTGACGCAACGGAAAACCACTTGGGACGTCGTAGTCCATTGAGACTGGAAAGATTAGACCAATGGTAACCTGCGCAGGCACGTGGAATCACTTGATTTACGTGTAAGGCCTTTCATTAGGCGTCAAAAGGCCGTATTACGGCCTTTAGAGGGTTCTTAGCGTAGTTGACGGTGTTATGAAGCCATGGCGCAATGGAAAACGGCTTCGGACGTGGTAGTCCATTGAAAGTGGAAGGATTAGACCAATGGTAACCTACGCAGGCACGTGGAACCACGTGATTTACGTGTAAGGCCTTAATTATGCGTCAAAATGCCACATTACCGTCTTTAGAGGCCGGTGCGCGTAGGTAACGGTGTTTTAAAGCCATGGCGCAACAGAAAATCACCTGGGACATCGAAGTCCATTTAGAGTGGAAAGATTAGACCAATATTAACCTGCGCAAGCACGTGGAACTACGTGATTTACGTGTAAGGCTTTTATTAGGCATCAGAAGGCCATATTACAGCGTTTAGAGGACCGTGCGCGTAGTTAACGGTGTTTTAAAGCTGTGACGCAACGGAAAACAACTTGGGACGTCGTAGTCCATAGAGACTGGAATGATTAGACCAATGGTAACCTGCGCAGGCACGTGGAACCACTTGACTTACGTGAAAGGATTTTATTAGGCGTCAAAAGGCCATATTACGGCCTTTAGAAGTCTCTTAGCGTGGTTGACGGTGTTATAAAGCCATGGGGCAATGGAAAGACACTTCGGACGTCGTAGTCCATTAAGAGTGGAAGGATTAGAGCAATGGTAACCTGTGGAGGCACATGAAGCAAAGTGATTTACGTGTAAGGCCTTTGTTAGAAGGCAAAAGGCCATATTACGGTCGTTCGAGGCTTGTTAGCGTAGTTGACGGTGTTATTACGCCATGGCGCAATGGAAAACGACTTGGAATGTCTTAGGCCATTGACAACAGAAGGATTAGACCAATGGTAACCTGCGCAGTCACGTGGAACCACGTGATTTACTTGTAAGGCCTTAATTAGGCGTCAAAATGCCGCATTACCGTCTTTAGAGGACCGTGCGCGTACTTAACGGTGTTTTAAAGCCATGGCGCAACAGAAAATCACTTGGCACGTCGAAGTCCATTGAGAGTGAAAAGATTAGACCAATGGTAACCTGCACAGGCACGTGGAATCACGTCATTTACGTGCAAGGCTTTTATTAAGCATAAAAAGGCCATATTACAGTAGTTAGAGGCCTGTAAACGTAGTTGACGGTGTTAAAAGGGTATGCCGCAATGGAAAGCCACTTCGGACGTCGTAGTCCATTGAGAGTGGAAGGATTAGACCAATGGTAACCTACGCAGGCGCATGGAGCCACTTGATTTACGTGTAAAGCCTTTATTAAGCATCAAAATGCCATATTACAGCGTTTAGAGGACCGTGCGCGTAGTTAACGGTGTTTTAAAGCCATGGCGCAACAGAAAATCACTAGGAACGTCGCAGTCCATTGAGAGTGAAAAGATTAGACCAATATTAACCTGCGCAAGCACGTGGAACTACGTGATTTACGTGTAAGGCTTTTATTGGGCATCAGAAGGCCATATTACAGCGTTTGGAGGTCCGTCCATGTAGTTGACAGTGTTTTCAAGCCGTGACGCAACGGAAAACCACTTGGGACGTCGTAGTTCATTGAGAGTGGAAGCATTAGATCAATGGTAACCTGCGCAGGCACGTGGAACCACGTCATTTACGTGCAAGGCTTTTATTAAGCATCAAAAGGCCATATTACAGTAGTTAGAGGCCTGTACACGTGGTTGACGGTGTTAAAAGGGTATACCACAATGGAAAGCCACTTCGGACGTAGTAGTCCATTGAGAGTGGAAGGATTAGACCAATGGTAACCTACGCAGGCGCGTGGAGCCACTTGATTTACGTGTAAATCCTCTATTAGGCATCAAAATGCCATATTACAGAGTTTAGAGGACCGTGCGCGTATTTAACGGTGTTTTAAAGCCGTGACGCAACGGAAAACCACTTGGGACGTCGTAGTCCATTGAGACTGGAAAGATTAGACCAATGGTAACCTGCGCAGGCACGTGGAACCACTTGATTTACGTGTAAGGCCTTTCATTAGGCGTCAAAAGGCCGTATTACGGCCTTTAGAGGGTTCTTAGCGTAGTTGACGGTGTTATAAAGCCACGGCGCAATGGAAAACGGCTTCGGACGTGGTAGTCCATTGAAAGTGGAAGGATTAGACCAATGGTAACCTACGCAGGCACGTGGAACCACGTGATTTACGTGTAAGGCCTTAATTATGCGTCAAAATGCCACATTACCGTCTTTAGAGGCCGGTGCGCGTAGGTAACGGTGTTTTAAAGCCATGGCGCAACAGAAAATCACCTGGGACATCGAAGTCCATTTAGAGTGGAAAGATTAGACCAATATTAACCTGCGCAAGCACGTGGAACTACGTGATTTACGTGTAAGGCTTTTATTAGGCATCAGAAGGCCATATTACAGCGTTTAGAGGACCGTGCGCGTACTTAACGGTGTTTTAAAGCCATGGCGCAACAGAAAATCACTTGGCACGTCGAAGTCCATTGAGAGTGAAAAGATTAGACCAATGGTAACCTGCACAGGCACGTGGAATCACGTCATTTACGTGCAAGGCTTTTATTAAGCATAAAAAGGCCATATTACAGTAGTTAGAGGCCTGTAAACGTAGTTGACGGTGTTAAAAGGGTATGCCGCAATGGAAAGCCACTTCGGACGTCGTAGTCCATTGAGAGTGGAAGGATTAGACCAATGGTAACCTACGCAGGCGCATGGAGCCACTTGATTTACGTGTAAAGCCTTTATTAAGCATCAAAATGCCATATTACAGCGTTTAGAGGACCGTGCGCGTAGTTAACGGTGTTTTAAAGCCATGGCGCAACAGAAAATCACTAGGAACGTCGCAGTCCATTGAGAGTGAAAAGATTAGACCAATATTAACCTGCGCAAGCACGTGGAACTACGTGATTTACGTGTAAGGCTTTTATTGGGCATCAGAAGGCCATATTACAGCGTTTGGAGGTCCGTCCATGTAGTTGACAGTGTTTTCAAGCCGTGACGCAACGGAAAACCACTTGGGACGTCGTAGTTCATTGAGAGTGGAAGCATTAGATCAATGGTAACCTGCGCAGGCACGTGGAACCACGTCATTTACGTGCAAGGCTTTTATTAAGCATCAAAAGGCCATATTACAGTAGTTAGAGGCCTGTACACGTGGTTGACGGTGTTAAAAGGGTATACCACAATGGAAAGCCACTTCGGACGTAGTAGTCCATTGAGAGTGGAAGGATTAGACCAATGGTAACCTACGCAGGCGCGTGGAGCCACTTGATTTACGTGTAAATCCTCTATTAGGCATCAAAATGCCATATTACAGAGTTTAGAGGACCGTGCGCGTATTTAACGGTGTTTTAAAGCCGTGACGCAACGGAAAACCACTTGGGACGTCGTAGTCCATTGAGACTGGAAAGATTAGACCAATGGTAACCTGCGCAGGCACGTGGAACCACTTGATTTACGTGTAAGGCCTTTCATTAGGCGTCAAAAGGCCGTATTACGGCCTTTAGAGGGTTCTTAGCGTAGTTGACGGTGTTATAAAGCCACGGCGCAATGGAAAACGGCTTCGGACGTGGTAGTCCATTGAAAGTGGAAGGATTAGACCAATGGTAACCTACGCAGGCACGTGGAACCACGTGATTTACGTGTAAGGCCTTAATTATGCGTCAAAATGCCACATTACCGTCTTTAGAGGCCGGTGCGCGTAGGTAACGGTGTTTTAAAGCCATGGCGCAACAGAAAATCACCTGGGACATCGAAGTCCATTTAGAGTGGAAAGATTAGACCAATATTAACCTGCGCAAGCACGTGGAACTACGTGATTTACGTGTAAGGCTTTTATTAGGCATCAGAAGGCCATATTACAGCGTTTAGAGGACCGTGCGCGTAGTTAACGGTGTTTTAAAGCTGTGACGCAACGGAAAACAACTTGGGACGTCGTAGTCCATAGAGACTGGAATGATTAGACCAATGGTAACCTGCGCAGGCACGTGGAACCACTTGACTTACGTGAAAGGATTTTATTAGGCGTCAAAAGGCCATATTACGGCCTTTAGAAGTCTCTTAGCGTGGTTGACGGTGTTATAAAGCCATGGGGCAATGGAAAGACACTTCGGACGTCGTAGTCCATTAAGAGTGGAAGGATTAGAGCAATGGTAACCTGTGCAGGCACATGAAGCAAAGTGATTTACGTGTAAGGCCTTTGTTAGAAGGCAAAAGGCCATATTACGGTCGTTCGAGGCTTGTTAGCGTAGTTGACGGTGTTATTACGCCATGGCGCAATAGAAAACGACTTGGAATGTCTTAGGCCATTGACAACAGAAGGATTAGACCAATGGTAACCTGCGCAGTCACGTGGAACCACGTGATTTACTTGTAAGGCCTTAATTAGGCGTCAAAATGCCGCATTACCGTCTTTAGAGGACCGTGCGCGTACTTAACGGTGTTTTAAAGCCATGGCGCAACAGAAAATCACTTGGCACGTCGAAGTCCATTGAGAGTGAAAAGATTAGACCAATGGTAACCTGCGCAGGCACGTGGAATCACGTCATTTACGTGCAAGGCCTTAATTATGCGTCAAAATGCCACATTACCGTCTTTAGAGGCCGGTGCGCGTAGGTAACGGTGTTTTAAAGCCATGGCGCAACAGAAAATCACCTGGGACATCGAAGTCCATTTAGAGTGGAAAGATTAGACCAATATTAACCTGCGCAGGCACGTGGAACTACGTCATTTACGTGCAAGGCTTTTATTAAGCATCAAAAGGCCATATTACAGTAGTTAGAGGCCTGTACACGTGGTTGACGGTGTTAAAAGGGTATACCACAATGGAAAGCCACTTCGGACGTAGTAGTCCATTGAGAGTGGAAGGATTAGACCAATGGTAACCTACGCAGGCGCGTGGAGCCACTTGATTTACGTGTAAAGCCTCTATTAGGCATCAAAATGCCATATTACAGAGTTTAGAGGACCGTGCGCGTATTTAACGGTGTTTTAAAGCCGTGACGCAACGGAAAACCACTTGGGACGTCGTAGTCCATTGAGACTGGAAAGATTAGACCAATGGTAACCTGCGCAGGCACGTGGAACCACTTGATTTACGTGTAAGGCCTTTCATTAGGCGTCAAAAGGCCGTATTACGGCCTTTAGAGGGTTCTTAGCGTAGTTGACGGTGTTATAAAGCCACGGCGCAATGGAAAACGGCTTCGGACGTGGTAGTCCATTGAAAGTGGAAGGATTAGACCAATGGTAACCTACGCAGGCACGTGGAACCACGTGATTTACGTGTAAGGCCTTAATTATGCGTCAAAATGCCACATTACCGTCTTTAGAGGCCGGTGCGCGTAGGTAACGGTGTTTTAAAGCCATGGCGCAACAGAAAATCACCTGGGACATCGAAGTCCATTTAGAGTGGAAAGATTAGACCAATATTAACCTGCGCAAGCACGTGGAACTACGTGATTTACGTGTAAGGCTTTTATTAGGCATAAGAAGGCCATATTACAGCGTTTAGAGGACCGTGCGCGTAGTTAAGGGTGTTTTAAAGCTGTGACGCAACGGAAAACAACTTGGGACGTCGTAGTCCATAGAGACTGGAATGATTAGACCAATGGTAACCTGCGCAGGCACGTGGAACCACTTGACTTACGTGAAAGGATTTTATTAGGCGTCAAAAGGCCATATTACGGCCTTTAGAAGTCTCTTAGCGTGGTTGACGGTGTTATAAAGCCATGGGGCAATGGAAAGACACTTCGGACGTCGTAGTCCATTAAGAGTGGAAGGATTAGAGCAATGGTAACCTGTGCAGGCACATGAAGCAAAGTGATTTACGTGTAAGGCCTTTGTTAGAAGGCAAAAGGCCATATTACGGTCGTTCGAGGCTTGTTAGCGTAGTTGACGGTGTTATTACGCCATGGCGCAATGGAAAACGACTTGGAATGTCTTAGGCCATTGACAACAGAAGGATTAGACCAATGGTAACCTGCGCAGTCACGTGGAACCACGTGATTTACTTGTAAGGCCTTAATTAGGCGTCAAAATGCCGCATTACCGTCTTTAGAGGACCGTGCGCGTACTTAACGGTGTTTTAAAGCCATGGCGCAACAGAAAATCACTTGGCACGTCGAAGTCCATTGAGAGTGAAAAGATTAGACCAATGGTAACCTGCGCAGGCACGTGGAATCACGTCATTTACGTGCAAGGCTTTTATTAAGCATAAAAAGGCCATATTACAGTAGTTAGAGGCCTGTAAACGTAGTTCACGGTGTTAAAAGGGTGTGCCGCAATGGAAAGCCACTTCGGACGTCGTAGTCCATTGAGAGTGGAAGGATTAGACCAATGGTAACCTACGCAGGCGCGTGGAGCCACTTGATTTACGTGTAAAGCCTTTATTAGGCATCAAAATGCCATATTACAGCGTTTAGAGGACCGTGCGCGTAGTTAACGGTGTTTTAAAGCCATGGCGCAACAGAAAATCACTTGGGACGTCGAAGTCCATTGAGAGTGAAAAGATTAGACCAATATTAACCTGCGCAAGCACGTGGAACTACGTGATTTACGTGTAAGGCTTTTATTGGGCATCAGAAGGCCATATTACAGCGTTTGGAGGTCCGTGCACGTAGTTGACAGTGTTTTCAAGCCGTGACGCAACGGAAAACCACTTGGGACGTCGTAGTTCATTGAGAGTGGAAGCATTAGACCAATGGTAACCTGCGCAGGCACGTGGAACCACGTCATTTACGTGCAAGGCTTTTATTAAGCATCAAAAGGCCATATTACAGTAGTTAGAGGCCTGTACACGTGGTTGACGGTGTTAAAAGGGTATACCACAATGGAAAGCCACTTCGGACGTCGTAGTCCATTGAGAGTGGAAGGATTAGACCAATGGTAACATACGCAGGCGCGTGAAGCCACTTGATTTACGTGTAAGGCCTTTATTAGGCATCAAAATGCCATATTACAGCGTTTAGAGGACCGTGCGCGTAGTTAACGGTGTTTTAAAGCCGTGACTCAACGGAAAACCACTTGGGACGTCGTAGTCCATTGAGTCTGGAAAGATTAGACCAATGGTAACCTGCGCAGGCACGTGGAACCACTTGATGTAGTTGACGGTGTTATTACGCCATGGCGCAATGGAAAACGACTTGGAATGTCTTAGGCCATTGACAACAGAAGGATTAGACCAATGGTAACCTGCGCAGTCACGTGGAACCACGTGATTTACGTGTAAGGTTTTTATTAGGCATCAGAAGGCCATTTTACACCGTTTAGAGGACCGTGCGCGTACTTAACGGTGTTTTAAAGCCGTGACGCAACGGAAAACCACTTGGGACGTCGTAGTCCATTAAGAGTGGAAGCATTAGACCAATGGTAACCTGCGCAGGCACGTGGAATCACGTCATTTAAGTGCAAGGCTTTTATAAAGCATAAAAAGGCCATATTACAGTAGTTAGAGGCCTGTAAACGTAGTTGACGGTGTTAAAAGGGTATGCCGCAATGGAAAGCCACTTCGGACGTCGTAGTCCATTGAGAGTGGAAGGATTAGACCAATGGTAACCTACGCAGGCGCGTGGAGCCACTTGATTTACGTGTAAGGCCTTTATTAGGCATCAAAATGCCATGTTACACCGTTTAGAGGACCGTGCGCGTAGTTAACGGTGTTATAAAGCCGTGACGCAACGGAAACCCACTTGGGACGTCGTAGTCTATTGAGAGTGGAAGGATTGGACCAATGGTAACCTGCGCAGGCACGTAGAACCACTTTATTTACGTGTGAGGCCTTTATTACGCGTCAAAAGGCCGTACTACGGCCTTTAGAGGGTTTTTAGCGTAGTTGACGGTGTTATAAAGCCATGGCGCAATGGAAAACGGCTTCGGACGTCGTAGTCCATTGAGAGTGGAAGGATTAGACCAATAATAACCTGCGCAAGCACGTGGAACCACTTGATTTACGTGTAAGGCCTTTATTAGGCACCAAAATGCCATATTACAGCGTTTGGAGGACCGTGCGCGTAGTTAACGGTGTTGTAAAGCCGTGACGCAACGGAAAACCACTTGAGACGTCGTAGTCTATTGAGAGTGGAAGGATTAGACCAATGGTAACCTGCGCAGGCACGTAGAACCACTTGATTTACGTGAAAGGCCTTTATTAGGCGTCAAAAGGCCATGTTACGGCCTTTAAAAGTCTCTTTGCGTGGTTGACGGTGTTATAAAGCCATGGGGCAATGGAAAGACACTTCAGACGTCGTAGTCCATTAAGAGTGGAAGGATTAGAGCAATGGTAACCTGCGAAGGCACGTGGAGCAACGTGATTTACGCGTAAGGCCTTTGTTAGAAGTCAAAGCGCCATATTACGGTCGTTCGAGGCTTGTTAGCGTAGTTGACGGTGTTATTACGCCATGGCGCAATGGAAAACGACTTGGAACGTCTTAGGCCATTGACAACAAAAGGATTAGACCAATGGTAACCTGCGCAGGCACGTGGAACCACGTGATTTACGTGTAAGGCCTTTGTTAGAAGTCAAAAGGCCGTATTACGGCCTTTAGAGGGTTCTTAGCGTAGTTGACGGTGTTATAAAGCCATGGCGCAATGGAAAACGGCATCGGACGTGGTAGTCCATTGAGAGTGGAAGGATTAGGCCAATGGTAACCTGCGCAAGCACGTGGAACCACTTGATTTACGTGTAAGGCCTTTATTAGGCATCAAAATGCCGTATTACAGCGGTTGGAGGCTCGTGCGCGTATTTGACGGTGTCTTCAAGCTGTGACGCAACAAAAAACCACTTGGGACATCGTAGTCCATTGAGAGTGGAAGGATTAGACCAATGGTAACCTGCGCAGGCACGTGGAACCACTTGACTTACGTGAAAGGATTTTATTAGGCGTCAAAAGGCCATATTACGGCCTTTTGAAGTCTCTTAGCGTGGTTGACGGTGTTGTAAAGCCATGGGGCAATGGAAAATGACTTCGGACGTCGTAGTCCATTGAGAGTGGAAGTATGAAAGCAATGGTAATCTGCCCAGGCACGTGGAGCCATTTGATTTACGTGTAAAGCCTTTATTAGGCATCAAAAGGCCACATTACACCCTTTAGAGGCCTGTTAGCGCAGTTGACGGTGTTATAAAGCCATGGCGCAATGGAAAACGACTTCGGACGTCGTAGTCCACTGAGAGTGGAAGGATGAAAGCAATGTTCTTCTGCCCAGGCACGTGGAACCACGTGATTTACGTGAAAGGCCTTAATTAGGCATCAAAATGCCACATTACCGTCTTTAGAGGACCGTGCGCGTAGTTGACGGTGTTTTAAAGCCATGGCGCAACAGAAAATCACTTGGGACGTCGAAGTCCATTGAGAGTGGAAAGATTAGACCAATATTAACCTGCGCAAGCACGTGGAACTACGTGATTTACGTGTAAGGCTGTTATTAGGCATCAAAAGGCCATATTACAGTAGTTAGAGGCCTGTACACGTAGTTGACGGTGTTAAAAGGGTATACCGCAATGGAAAGCCACTTCGGACGTCGTAGTCCATTGAGAGTGGAAGGATTAGACCAATGGTAACCAACGCAGGCGCGTGGAGCCACTTGATTTACGTGTAAAGCCTTTATTAGGCATCAAAATGCCATATTACAGCGTTTGGAGGCCCGTGCGCGTATTTGACGGTATGTTGAAGCTGTGACGCAACGAAAAACCACTTGGGACGTCGTAGTCCATTGAGAGTGGAAGGATTAGACCAATGGTAACCTGCGCAGGCACGTGGAACCACTTGATTTACGTGCAAGGCTTTTTATAAGCATCAAAAGGCCATATTACAGTAGTTAGAGACCTGTACACGTAGTTGACGGTGTTAAAAGGGTATGCCGCAATGGATAGCCACTTCGGACGTCGTAGTCCATTGAGAGTGGAAGGATTAGAGCAATGGTAACCTGTGCAGGCACGTGGCGCAACAAGACTTACGTGTAAGGCCTTTATTAGGCGTCAAAAAGCCACATAACGGTCTTTAGAGGCCCGTGCGCGTAGTTGACGGTGTTTTAAAGCCATGGCCCAATGCAAAAAACTTCGGACGTCATAGTCCGTTGAGAGTTGAAAGATTAGACCAATTGTAACCTATGTAGGCACGTGCAACCACGTAACATACGTGTAAGGCGTTTATTAGGCGTAAAAAGGCCATTTTGCCGTCTTTGGAGGTCTTTTAGCGTAGTTGACGGTGTTATTAAGCCATGGCGCAATAGAACAGTCCTTGGGATATGGTAGTCCCTTGAGAGTAAAAGGATTAGACCAATGGTAACCTGCGCAGGAATGTAAAACCACGTGATTTACGTGTAAGGCCTTTATTAGGCGTCAAAAGAACATACTACGGACCTTTCAGGTCTGTTAGCGTAGTTGACGGTGTTATAAAGCCATAGGGCAATGGAAAGCCACTTCGTACGTCGTAGTCCATTAAGAGTGGAAGGATAAGACCAATGGTAACCTGCGCAGGCACGTGAAACCACTTGACTTACGTGAAAGGATTTTATTAGGCGTCAAAAGGCCATATTACGGCCTTTAGAAGTCTCTTAGCGTGGTTGACGGTGTTATAAAGCCATGGGGCAATGGAAAGACACTTCGGACGTCGTAGTCCATTAAGAGTGGAAGGATTAGAGCAATGGTAACCTGTGCAGGCACATGAAGCAAAGTGATTTACGTGTAAGGCCTTTGTTAGAAGGCAAAAGGCCATATTACGGTCGTTCGAGGCTTGTTAGCGTAGTTGACGGTGTTATTACGCCATGGCGCAATGGAAAACGACTTGGAATGTCTTAGGCCATTGACAACAGAAGGATTAGACCAATGGTAACCTGCGCAGTCACGTGGAACCACGTGATTTACTTGTAAGGCCTTAATTAGGCGTCAAAATGCCGCATTACCGTCTTTAGAGGACCGTGCGCGTACTTAACGGTGTTTTAAAGCCATGGCGCAACAGAAAATCACTTGGCACGTCGAAGTCCATTGAGAGTGAAAAGATTAGACCAATGGTAACCTGCGCAGGCACGTGGAATCACGTCATTTACGTGCAAGGCTTTTATTAAGCATAAAAAGGCCATATTACAGTAGTTAGAGGCCTGTAAACGTAGTTCACGGTGTTAAAAGGGTGTGCCGCAATGGAAAGCCACTTCGGACGTCGTAGTCCATTGAGAGTGGAAGGATTAGACCAATGGTAACCTACGCAGGCGCGTGGAGCCACTTGATTTACGTGTAAAGCCTTTATTAGGCATCAAAATGCCATATTACAGCGTTTAGAGGACCGTGCGCGTAGTTAACGGTGTTTTAAAGCCATGGCGCAACAGAAAATCACTTGGGACGTCGAAGTCCATTGAGAGTGAAAAGATTAGACCAATATTAACCTGCGCAAGCACGTGGAACTACGTGATTTACGTGTAAGGCTTTTATTGGGCATCAGAAGGCCATATTACAGCGTTTGGAGGTCCGTGCACGTAGTTGACAGTGTTTTCAAGCCGTGACGCAACGGAAAACCACTTGGGACGTCGTAGTTCATTGAGAGTGGAAGCATTAGACCAATGGTAACCTGCGCAGGCACGTGGAACCACGTCATTTACGTGCAAGGCTTTTATTAAGCATCAAAAGGCCATATTACAGTAGTTAGAGGCCTGTACACGTGGTTGACGGTGTTAAAAGGGTATACCACAATGGAAAGCCACTTCGGACGTCGTAGTCCATTGAGAGTGGAAGGATTAGACCAATGGTAACATACGCAGGCGCGTGAAGCCACTTGATTTACGTGTAAGGCCTTTATTAGGCATCAAAATGCCATATTACAGCGTTTAGAGGACCGTGCGCGTAGTTAACGGTGTTTTAAAGCCGTGACTCAACGGAAAACCACTTGGGACGTCGTAGTCCATTGAGTCTGGAAAGATTAGACCAATGGTAACCTGCGCAGGCACGTGGAACCACTTGATGTAGTTGACGGTGTTATTACGCCATGGCGCAATGGAAAACGACTTGGAATGTCTTAGGCCATTGACAACAGAAGGATTAGACCAATGGTAACCTGCGCAGTCACGTGGAACCACGTGATTTACGTGTAAGGTTTTTATTAGGCATCAGAAGGCCATTTTACACCGTTTAGAGGACCGTGCGCGTACTTAACGGTGTTTTAAAGCCGTGACGCAACGGAAAACCACTTGGAACGTCGTAGTCCATTGAGAGTGGAAGCATTAGACCAATGGTAACCTGCGCAGGCACGTGGAATCACGTCATTTAAGTGCAAGGCTTTTATAAAGCATAAAAAGGCCATATTACAGTAGTTAGAGGCCTGTAAACGTAGTTGACGGTGTTAAAAGGGTATGCCGCAATGGAAAGCCACTTCGGACGTCGTAGTCCATTGAGAGTGGAAGGATTAGACCAATGGTAACCTACGCAGGCGCGTGGAGCCACTTGATTTACGTGTAAGGCCTTTATTAGGCATCAAAATGCCATATTACACCGTTTAGAGGACCGTGCGCGTAGTTAACGGTGTTATAAAGCCGTGACGCAACGGAAAACCACTTGGGACGTCGTAGTCTATTGAGAGTGGAAGGATTGGACCAATGGTAACCTGCGCAGGCACGTAGAACCACTTGATTTACGTGTGAGGCCTTTATTACGCGTCAAAAGGCCGTACTACGGCCTTTAGAGGGTTTTTAGCGTAGTTGACGGTGTTATAAAGCCATGGCGCAATGGAAAACGGCTTCGGACGTCGTAGTCCATTGAGAGTGGAAGGATTAGACCAATAATAACCTGCGCAAGCACGTGGAACCACTTGATTTACGTGTAAGGCCTTTATTAGGCACCAAAATGCCATATTACAGCGTTTGGAGGACCGTGCGCGTAGTTAACGGTGTTGTAAAGCCGTGACGCAACGGAAAACCACTTGGGACGTCGTAGTCTATTGAGAGTGGAAGGATTAGACCAATGGTAACCTGCGCAGGCACGTAGAACCACTTGATTTACGTGAAAGGCCTTTATTAGGCGTCAAAAGGCCATGTTACGGCCTTTAAAAGTCTCTTTGCGTGGTTGACGGTGTTATAAAGCCATGGGGCAATGGAAAGACACTTCAGACGTCGTAGTCCATTAAGAGTGGAAGGATTAGAGCAATGGTAACCTGCGAAGGCACGTGGAGCAACGTGATTTACGCGTAAGGCCTTTGTTAGAAGTCAAAGCGCCATATTACGGTCGTTCGAGGCTTGTTAGCGTAGTTGACGGTGTTATTACGCCATGGCGCAATGGAAAACGACTTGGAACGTCTTAGGCCATTGACAACAAAAGGATTAGACCAATGGTAACCTGCGCAGGCACGTGGAACCACGTGATTTACGTGTAAGGCCTTTGTTAGAAGTCAAAAGGCCGTATTACGGCCTTTAGAGGGTTCTTAGCGTAGTTGACGGTGTTATAAAGCCATGGCGCAATGGAAAACGGCATCGGACGTGGTAGTCCATTGAGAGTGGAAGGATTAGGCCAATGGTAACCTGCGCAAGCACGTGGAACCACTTGATTTACGTGTAAGGCCTTTGTTAGAAGTCAAAAGGCCGTATTACGGCCTTTAGAGGGTTCTTAGCGTAGTTGACGGTGTTATAAAGCCATGGCGCAATGGAAAACGACTTCGGACGTCGTAGTCCACTGAGAGTGGAAGGATGAAAGCAATGTTCTTCTGCCCAGGCACGTGGAATCACGTGATTTACGTGAAAGGCCTTAATTAGGCATCAAAATGCCACATTACCGTCTTTAGAGGCCCGTGCGCGTAGTTGACGGTGTTTTAAAGCCATGGCGCAACAGAAAATCACTTGGGACGTCGAAGTCCATTGAGAGTGGAAAGATTAGACCAATATTAACCTGCGCAAGCACGTGGAACTACGTGATTTACGTGTAAGGCTGTTATTAGGCATCAAAAGGCCATATTACAGTAGTTAGAGGCCTGTACACGTAGTTGACGGTGTTAAAAGGGTATACCGCAATGGAAAGCCACTTCGGACGTCGTAGTCCATTGAGAGTGGAAGGATTAGACCAATGGTAACCAACGCAGGCGCGTGGAGCCACTTGATTTACGTGTAAAGCCTTTATTAGGCATCAAAATGCCATATTACAGCGTTTGGAGGCCCGTGCGCGTATTTGACGGTATGTTGAAGCTGTGACGCAACGAAAAACCACTTGGGACGTCGTAGTCCATTGAGAGTGGAAGGATTAGACCAATGGTAACCTGCGCAGGCACGTGGAACCACTTGATTTACGTGCAAGGCTTTTTATAAGCATCAAAAGGCCATATTACAGTAGTTAGAGACCTGTACACGTAGTTGACGGTGTTAAAAGGGTATGCCGCAATGGATAGCCACTTCGGACGTCGTAGTCCATTGAGAGTGGAAGGATTAGAGCAATGGTAACCTGTGCAGGCACGTGGCGCAACGTGACTTACGTGTAAGGCCTTTATTAGGCGTCAAAAAGCCACATAACGGTCTTTAGAGGCCCGTGCGCGTAGTTGACGGTGTTTTAAAGCCATGGCCCAATGCAAAAAACTTCGGACGTCATAGTCCGTTGAGAGTTGAAAGATTAAACCAATTGTAACCTATTTAGGCACGTGCAACCACGTAACATACGTGTAAGGCGTTTATTAGGCGTAAAAAGGCCATTTTGCCGTCTTTGGAGGTCTTTTAGCGTAGTTGACGGTGTTATTAAGCCATGGCGCAATAGAACAGTCCTTGGGATATGATAGTCCCTTGAGAGTAAAAGGATTAGACCAATGGTAACCTGCGCAGGAATGTAGAACCACGTGATTTACGTGTAAGGCCTTTATTAGGCGTCAAAAGAACATACTACGGACCTTTCAGGTCTGTTAGCGTAGTTGACGGTGTTATAAAGCCATAGGGCAATGGAAAGCCACTTCGTACGTCGTAGTCCATTAAGAGTGGAAGGATAAGACCAATGGTAACCTGCGCAGGCACGTGAAACCACGTGATTTACGTGTAGGGCTTTTATTAGGCGTCAAAAGGCCATATTACAGACTTTAGAGCCTTGATAGAGTAGTGAACGATGTTATAAAGCCATGGCGCAATGGAAAACGACTTGGGACGTCGTAGACCATTAGGAGTGGAAGGATTAGACCAATGGTAACACACGCAGGCACGTCGAACCACGTGATTTACGTGAAAGGCCTTTATTAGGCGTCAAAAGGTCATATTACGGTCTTCAGAGGCCCGTGCGCGTAGTTGACAGTGTTATAAAGCCATGCCGGAATGGATAGCCACTTCAAACGTCGTAGTCCATTGAGAGTGGAAAGATTAGACCAATATTAACCTGCGCAAGCACGTGGAACTACGTGATTTACGTGTAAGGCTGTTATTAGGCATCAAAAGGCCATATTACTGCGTTTAGAGGACCATGCGCGTAGTTGACAGTGTTTTAAAGCCGTGACTTAGCGGAAAACCACTTGGGACGTCGTAGTCCATTGAGACTGGAAAGATTAGACCAATGGTAACCTGCGCAGGCACGTGGAACCACTTGATTTACGTGTAAGGCCTTTATTAGGCGTCAAAAGGCCGTATTACGGCCTTTAGAGGGTTCTTAGCGTAGTTGACGGTGTTATTACGCCATGGCGCAATGGAAAACGACTTGGAACGTCTTAGGCCATTGACAACAGAAGGATTAGACCAATGGTAACCTGCGCAGTCACGTGGAACCACGTGATTTACGTGTAAGGCCTTAATTAGGCGTCAAAATGCCACATTACCGTCTTTAGAGGCCCGTGCGCGAAGCTGACGGTGTTTTAAAGCCATGGCGCAACAAAAAATCACTTGGGACGTCGAAGTTCATTCAGAGAGGAAGGATTAGACCAATATTAACCTGCGCAAGCACGTGGAACTACGTGATTTAAGTGTAAGGTTTTTATTAGGCATCAGAAGGCCATATTACACTGTTTAGAGGACCGTGCGCGTACTTAACGGTGTTTTAAAGCCGTGACGCAACGGAAAACCACTTGGGACGTCGTAGTCCATTGAGAGTGGAAGCATTAGACCAATGGTAACCTGCGCAGGCACGTGGAATCACGTCATTTACGTGCAAGGCTTTTATAAAGCATAAAAAGGCCATATTACAGTAGTTAGAGGCCTGTAAACGTAGTTGACGGTGTTAAAAGGGTATGCCGCAATGGAAAGCCACTTCGGACGTCGTAGTCCATTGAGAGTGGAAGGATTAGACCAATGGTAACCTATGCAGGCGCGTGGAGCCACTTGATTTACGTGTAAGGCCTTTATTAGGCATCAAAATGCCATATTACACCGTTTAGAGGACCGTGCGCGTAGTTAACGGTGTTATAAAGCCGTGACGCAACGGAAAACCACTTGGGACGTCGTAGTCTATTGAGAGTGGAAGGATTGGACAATGGTAACCTGCGCAGGCACGTAGAACCACTTGATTTACGTGTAAGGCCTTTATTAGGCGTCAAAAGGCCGTATTACGGCCTTTAGAGGGTTCTTAGCGTAGTTGACGGTGTTATAAAGCCATGGCGCAATGAAAAACGGCATCGGACGTGGTAGTCCATTGAGAGTGGAAGGATTAGGCCAATGGTAACCTGTGCAAGGACGTGGAACCACTTGATTTACGTGTAAGGCCTTTATTAGGCATCAAAATGCCGTATTACAGCGTTTGGAGGCTCGTGCGCGTATTTGACGGTGTCTTCAAGCTGTGACGCAACAAAAAACCACTTGGGACGTCGTAGTCCATTGAGAGTGGAAGGATTAGACCAATGGTAACCTACTCAGGCACGTGGAACCACTTGATTTACGTGAAAGGACTTTATTAGGCGTCAAAAGGCCTTATTAGAGGCATCTTAGCGTTGTTGACGCAGTTATAAATCCATGGGGCAATGGTAAACGGCTTCGGCCGTCGTAGTCCATTGAGAGTGGAAGGATTAGACCAATTGTAACCTACGCAGGTGCGTGGAGCCACTTGATTTACGTGTAAGGCCTTTATTAGGCATCATAATGCCATATTACGGTCGTTCGAGGTTTGTTAGCGTAGTTGACGGAGTTATTACGCCATGGCGCAATGGAAAAAGACTTGCAACGTCATAGGCCATTCACAACAGAAGGATTAGACCAATGGTAACCTGCATAGGCACGTGGAACCACGTGATTTACGTGTAAGGCCTTAATTAGGCGTCAAAATGCCACATTACCGTCTTTAGAGGCCCGTGCGCGTAGCTGACGGTGTTTTAAAGCCATGGCGCAACAGAAAATCATTCGGGACGTCGAAGTTCATTGAGAGTCGAAAGATTAGACCAATGGTAACCTGCGCAAGCACGTGGAACCACTTGATTTACGTGTAAGGCTTTTATTAGGCATCAAAATCCATATTACAGCGTTTGGAGTCCGGTGCGCTTTTTGACGGTGTCTTCAAGCTGTGACGCAACAAAAAACCACTTGGGACGTCGTAGTCCATTGAGAGTGGAAGGATTAGACCAATGGTAACCTGCGCAGGCACGTGGAACCACTTGACTTACGTGAAAGGATTTTATTAGGCGTCAAAAGGCCATATTACGGCCTTTAGAAGTCTCTTAGCGTGGTTGACGGTGTTATAAAGCCATGGCGCAATGAAAAACGGCTTTGGACGTGGTAGTCCATTGAAAGTGGAAGGATTAGACCAATGGTAACCTACGCAGGCACGTGGAACCACGTGATTTACGTGTAAAGCCCTAATTATGCGTCAAAATGCCACATTACCGTCTTTAGAGGCCGGTGCGCGTAGGTAACGGTGTTTTAAAGCCATGGCGCAACGTAAAACCACTTGGGTCGTCGTAGTCCATTGAGACTGGAAAGATTAGACCAATATTAACCTGCGCAAGCACGTGGAACTACGTGATTTACGTGTAAGGCTTTTATTAGGCATCAGAAGGCCATATTACAGCGTTTAGAGGACCGTGCGCGTAGTTAACGGTGTTTTAAAGCCGTGACGCAACGGAAAACCACTTGGGACGTCGTATTCCATTGAGAGTGGAAGGATTAGACCAATGGTAACCTACTCAGGCACGTGGAACCACTTGATTTACGTGAAAGGACTTTATTAGGCGTCAAAAGGCCATATTACGGCCTTTAGAGGGTTCTTGGCGTAGTTGACGGTGTTATAAAGCCATGGCGCAATGGATAACGGCATCGGACGTCGCAGTCTATTGAGAGTGGAAGGATTAGACCAATGGTAACCTGCGCAAGCACGTGGAACCACTTGATTTATGTGTAAGGCCTTTATTAGGCATCAAAATGCCGTATTACAGCGTTTGGAGGCCCGTGCGCGTATTTGGCGGTGTCTTCAAGCTGTGACGCAACAAAAAACCACTTGGGACGTCGTAGTCCATTGAGAGTGGAAGGATTAGACCAATGGTAACCTACTCAGGCACGTGGAACCACTTGATTTACGTGAAAGGACTTTATTAGGCGTCAAAAGGCCATATTACGGCCTTTAGAGGTATCTTAGCGTGGTTGACGGAGTTATAAATCCATGGGGCAATGGAAAACGGCTTCGGACGTCGTAGTCCATTGAGAGTGGAAGGATTAGACCAATGGGAACCTACGCAGGCGCGTGGAGCCACTTGATTTACGTGTAAAGCCTTTATTAGGCATCAAAATGCCATATTACAGCGTTTGGAGGCCCGTGCGCGTATTTGACGGTATGTTGAAGCTGTGACGCAACGAAAAACCACTTGGGACGTCGTAGTCCATTGAGAGTGGAAGGATTAGACCAATGGTAACCTGCGCAGGCACGTGGAACCACTTGATTTAAGTGCAAGGCTTTTTATAAGCATCAAAAGGCCATATTACAGTAGTTAGAGACCTGTACACGTAGTTTAAGGTGTTAAAAGGGTATGCCGCAATGGATAGCCACTTCGGACGTCGTAGTCCATTGAGAGTGGAAGGATTAGAGCAATGGTAACCTGTGCAGGCACGTGGAGCAACGTGACTTACGTGTCAGCCTTTATTAGGCGTCAAAAAGCCACATAACGGTCTTTAGAGGCCCGTGCGCGTAGTTGACGGTGTTTTAAAGCCATGGCCCAATGCAAAAAACTTCGGACGTCGTAGTCCGTTGAGAGTTGAAAGATTAGACCAATTGTAACCTGTGTAGGCACGTGCAACCACGTGACATACGTGTAAGGCGTTTATTAGTCGTAAAAAGGCCATTTTGCCGTCTTTGGAGGCCTTTTAGCGTAGTTGACGGTGTTATTAAGCCATGGCGCAATAGAACAGTCCTTGGGATGTGGTAGTCCCTTGAGAGTAAAAGGATTAGACCAATGGTAACCTGCGCAGGAATGTAGAACCACGTGATTTATGTGTAAGGCCTTTATTAGGCGTCAAAAGAACATACTACGGACCTTTCAGGTCTGTTAGCGTAGTTGACGGTGTTATAAAGCCATTGGGCAATGGAAAGCCACTTCGTACGTCGTAGTCCATTAAGAGTGGAAGGATAAGTCCAATGGTAACCTGCGCAGGCACGTGAAACCACGTGATTTACGTGTAGGGCTTTTATTAGGCGTCAAAAGGCCATATTACAGACTTTAGAGTCTTGATAGAGTAGTGAACGATGTTATAAAGCCATGGCGCAATGGAAAACGACTTGGGACGTCGTAGACCATTAGGAGTGGAAGGATTAGACCAATGGTAACACACGCAGGCACGTCGAACCACGTGATTTACGTGAAAGGCCTTTATTAGGCGTCAAAAGGCCATATTACGGTCTTCAGAGGCCCGTGCGCGTAGTTGACGGTGTTATAAAGCCATGCCGCAATGCATAGCCACTTCGGACGTCGTAGTCCATTGTGAGTGGAAAGATTAGACCAATATTAACCTGCGCAAGCACGTGGAACTACGTGATTTACGTGTAAGGCTGTTATTAGGCATCAAAAGGCCATATTACTGCGTTTAGAGGACCATGCGCGTAGTTGACAGTGTTTTAAAGCCGTGACGCAACGGAAAACCACTTGGGACGTCGTAGTCCATTGAGAGTGGAAGGATTGGACCAATGGTAATCTGCGCAGGCACGTGGAGCCACTTGATTTACGTGTAAACCCTTTATTAGGCATCAAAAGGCCATATTACAGCGTTTGTAGGCCTGTTAGCGTAGTTAAGGGTGTTATAAAGCCTCGGCGCAATGGAAGGCAACTTTGGACGTCGTAGTCCAATAGCAGTAGAAGGATTAGACCAATGGTAACCTGCTCAGGCACGTAGAACCAGGTGATTTACGTGTAAGGCCTTCATTAGGCGTCAAAAAGCCACATAACGGTCTTTAGAGGCCCGTGCGCGTAGTTGACGGTGTTTTAAAGCCATGGCGCAACAAAAAATCACTTGGCACGTCAAAGTCCATTAAGAGTGGAAAGATTAGACTAATATTAACCTGCGCAGGCACGTGAAACTACGTGATTTACGTGTAAGGCTTTTATTAGGCATCAAAAGGCCATATTACAGCGTTTAGAGGCCCATGCGCGTAGTTAACGGTGTTTTAAAGCCTTGACGCAACAGAAAACCACTTGGGACGTCGTAGTCCATTGAGAGTGGAAAGATTAGACAATTGGTAACCAGCAAAGGCTCGTGGAACCACGTGACTTACGTGTAAGGCCTTCATTAGGTGGAAAAAAGCCATATTACAGCCTTTAGAGGCCGTACACGCAGTTGACGGTGTTATAAAGCCATGGCAATTTGGAAAAGGACTTGGGCCGTCGTAGTCCATTGAGAGTGGAAGGATTAGACCAATGGTAACCTGTGCAGGCACGTGGAACCACGTGATTTACGTGTAAGGCCATTATTAGGCGTGAAAAGGCCATATTACGGTCCTTCGAGGCTTGTTAGCTTAGGTGACAGTGTTACTAGGCCGTGGCGCAATGGAAAACGACTTGGAACGTCGTAGGCTATTCAGAACAGAAGGTCCAGATCCCGTGATTTACGTGTAAGGTTTATATTAGGCATCAAAAGGCCATATTACAGCGGTTAGAGGCGTGTGCGCGTAGTTGACGGTGTTATAAGGCCATGGCGGAATGGGAAAGCCTTGGGATGTGGTAGTCCATTGAGAGAGGAAAGACTAAACCGATGGTAACCTACTCAGGCAACTGGAACAAGATGATTTACGTGTATGGCCTTTATTAAGCATCAAAAGTCTTTTCTACAGCATTTAGAAGCCTCTACACGTAGTTGACGGTGTTATAAAGCCATGGCCCAATGCAAAAATACTTCGGACGTCGTAGTCCGTTGAGAGTTGAAAGATTAGACCAATTGTAACCTGTGTAGGCACGTGCAACCACGTGACATACGTGTAAGGCGTTTATTAGGCGCAAAAAGGCCATTTTGCCGTCTTTGGTGGCCTTTTAGCGTAGTTGACGGTGTTATTAAGCCATGGCGCAATAGAACAGTCCTTGGGATGTGGTAGTCCCTTGAGAGTAAAAGGATTAGACCAATGGTAACCTGCGCAGGAATGTAGAACCACGTGATTTACGTGTAAGGCCTTTATTAGGCGTCAAAAGAACATACTACGGTCCTTCCAGGCCTGTTAGCGTAGTTGACGGTGTTATAAAGCCATGGGGCAATGCAAAGCCACTTCGGACGTCGTAGTCCATTAAGAGTGGAAGGATTAGACCAATGGTAACCTGCGCAGGCACGTGAAACCACGTGATTTACGTGTAGGGATTTTATTAGGCGTCAAAAGGCCATATTACAGACTTTAGAGGCTTGATAGAGTAGTGAACGATGTTATAAAGCCATGGCGCAATGGAAAACGACTTGGGACGTCGTAGACCATTAGGAGTGGAAGGATTAGACCAATGGTAACACACGCAGGCACGTCGAACCACGTGATTTACGTGAAAGGCCTTTATTAGGCGTCAAAAGGCCATATTACGGTCTTCAGAGGCCCGTGCGCGTAGTTGACGGTGTTATAAAGCCATGGCGGAATGGATATGGCCTTGGGATGTGGTAGTCCATTCAGAAAGGAAGGATTAGACCAATGGTAACCTGCATAGGCACGTGGAACCACGTGATTTACGTGTAAGGCCTTAATTAGGCGTCAAAATGCCACATTACTGTCTTTAGAGGCCCGTGCGCCTAGCTGACGGTGTTTTAAAGCCATGGCGCAACAGAAAATCACTTGGGACGTCGAAGTCCATTGAGAGTCGAAAGATTAGACCAATGGTAACCTGCGCAAGCACGTGGAACCACTGATTTACGTGTAAGGCCTTTATTAGGCGTCAAAAGGCTGTATTACGGTCTTTAGAGGCCCGTGCGCCTATCTGTGTTTTAAAGACATGGCGTAACGGAAAACCACTTGGGACGACGAAGTCCATTGAGAGTGGAAAGATTAGACCAATGGTGACTAGCAAAGGGTCGTGGAACCACGTGATTTACGCGTAAGGCCTTTATTGGGTGGAAAAAGGCCATATTACAGCCTTTATAGACCGTACACGTAGTTGACGGTGTTATAAAGCCATGGCGATTTGGAAAAGGACTTGGGTTGTCGTAGTCCATTCAGAGTGGATGGGTTAGACCAATGGTAACCTGCGCAAGCACGTGGAATCACGTGATTTAGCATATGTCATTATCCCGTATAGTCTAAAGCTCCTATTTGATCTGACGCTCACAGGGACTAACACGACAAGAACCATCGTCAGCAATATAGGAAAAAGTCTGGTGAGGAACCTACGCATTACCCTATATAATAAAGAGGTTCAAAATATAAGCCACTACAACGTCCTGGCATTGTACCGAGATCTTTGGCTATCCAAGTTTGAGCGCAACAATAACCATATATTAGAGGGTATTAACCCTAATGACGGCACAATCAGAGCCCTACAGGTCAAGGCAACCGGTCATGTCGGGATGGATGACGAGAAAGCCCTCGTTAAAGCCTATGTCAACACCTTTTGTATACCCATTGGAAAGATGTTTGAGCTGATACGAGATTTGCCTTTGTACCTGGCAGGCCTGTACGACTGGCTGCAATTCATTATAAACTTTGCGCCCTACAGCGATGTCATCAAGGATGCAGGGACGGCAGCCGCGGGGAGCACGAGAGCCAAGTCGGCTGACTCTGCGTATAAAATTAGTAATATCAGACTTGAATTTGATAAAATTACTAATTAAGGCCTAGCAAGCGCAATGATGTCCCGATGTTTGAGACTTGCCCTACCCTTTGAAAGGGTACTTAGAATGAAGGTGCTTACTATGAAAAAGGCTGATACCAGTTACAATCTCCAGATTGATAGCCCATCAAAATCGTTCAAGGGCGTACTGCTACTATTTTTAGACCCAGGAAAAGTGAAACCCTATGCCGGCGTTAACGAAACGTTTTACAACCCCAAAATCGAGAAGATTGGTGTGACGGTGGAAGGGGAACCTAATGAATTGTACTCTCGCGCCTTGCTTCCCAAGGATCATCTGGAACAGATCGTCAATATCTTTGGCAGACGCGGGAACTCGAACGTGACCATCGGACAGTTTTTCAACGTGCGATACGCGCTCTTCATCGACTTCCGGAGCTCCCCCGATGAGATACTATATGGTAGTTGTAGACCACTACAGCGACTGAGTGATGGTATAACCCTGCATATCACCAAAGAAGCCGACGGGACCGGTGAGTTCAAATGTTATGTGTATCTCTTACAGGATGCGCAGCTGAATATTTTGGATGGTAGATTGGACCGTGTGGAGTATTAAATGACCACAACTCGTTCTTGCCCTAGGAGGACAAACACGAGTTAATGTGGAAGGAACCAAGAGATGCTCAAAATGTAAGCAGTTTTTATCTTTGGACAAGTTTAGGATCAAGGGGAATGGTCAACCGACAAAAATGTGTATAAAATGCCTGAACGTAGCCAGGACGCCAGAGAAACGTGCAATATGCCCCCATCAAAGGCAGAGGGCATATTGTAAAGAGTGTGGGGAGAGCGGGATTTGCCCCCATTCAAGGCGGATGGATCAGTGTAAAGAATGTGGGGTAATTCAGATTTGCCCTCATGATAAATTAAAGTATCGCTGCAGGTACTGCAAGGGAAGTCAAATATGCCCCCATCAAAGGGTGAGATCCAGCTGTAGGGACTGCAGGGGTGGAAGCATATGTGACCATCAAAGGGAGAGATTCAAGTGCAAAGACTGTGGGGGTGGAAGCATATGTGACCATCAAAGGGAGAGGACAAGGTGCAAAGAGTGTGCGAGTGGACGCGTCTGCCACCATCAAAGAATAAGATCATTATGCAGATTGTAGAGGTGGAAGCATTTACTGGCATGAAAAACAAAGGCGATATTGTGTAATTTGCGACCCCTTCGGGCATCTGGCTGGTGCCGTAGGAAACCAAACCCGCTATGCCCTGAAGGGAAACAAGGAGCTCAGCTCCAGGGAGTATCGTTGGTGTGATATGGCTACACTGATGGCCCATATCGAAGCACAGTTTTCTGAGGGGATGACATGGAACAACCATGGGGAGTGGCATATTGATCATAAAATGCCAATTAAATATCGGGAAAATGGGGCATCCCCATCGCTTGCTGAGATAGCGAAAAGGCTTCACTACACCAATACGCAACCTATGTGGGCAAGTGAAAATATATCCAAGGGCAACCGTTTCGTCTCAGAATAAAATGGCTACTCTTATGATTATGGCGGGGCGGCGCGCTAATAAACGCCCTTGCATTCAGCAAAATTAATTATCTATTCAGCAAGCTATCGGGGCATGGTGAGACGGAGCGCAGGCGTCACGATGAGGCCGTTGAAAAGCTCAATACAGCCCAGGCCCAATGGATCAGGGATAGACAGAAAAAACTCGACTGGTTTAATACCCAGCGGGAGAAACAAAAAAAAGCCGGCAGAAGCCTAAAAGAATTGGACGACGGTATGTATAAATTTTATATCGTCTCGGACAAAAAAGCTCCGCAATTGAAGGATTTTTACACGCCTTCAAAACCCAACAGGATGGTGAACTCACGTTCATCCTTGGCTCCCTATTCCTGCTAGGCTTCTTTGCCTACAAGTATATGTAACAACATGTGTTTTTCTGACGTATAATAAAAGACATGTCAGAAAAATCATCACATATCATTACAGAGGAGAGGCAGAAAAGCTGAGCAATATCTACTATACCCCGGAACATCTGTGGACTTGCCGCAAAGCTATCGGGTTACAAGATGCAGAGGCCGGCCTATCCAAAAAGAAGGTAATACATTGGCTTAGTAGGCAACTCTTGGCTACGACACATTCGAGGTCCAAAACGTATTAACTACCCCCATTTTACCATTACAACACCGAATGAGATGCATCAATTCGATCTACTGTACATGCCGCATGACAAACTATATGGCAATACGTACAAGTACATCCTGACAGGTATTGACGTGGCCTCGCGTTACAAAGTAGCAAGACCCCTGCGAACAAAGAAATCCGGCAAGGTCGCCCACATGAACAAGGACATCTACAAAGCCGGACCTTTACACTACTCTAAAACTTTTCAGTGCGATAATGGTTTTGAGTTCAAAGCAGATGTGAGCAAGCTCCTGGAAGGTAAGGGTGTTGAGATCAAGAGGGCTACCACCAAATATCACCATACATTCACGGCCTTTGTAGAGTCCTACAACAAGGTCCTTGCAGAAAGATTATTCAAGCCCCAGGATGCCAAGGAGTTAGCATCCTATGGGACTAGTACCACCTGGGTCAAGCACCTGTATACCATCGTCAAACGTCTTAATAATACCAAGACTACCATGATCGGCGTGAAGCCTAACAAAGCCATCAAACTCGATGAGGTATCGCTCGCGAAAAGCGAGGAATATCCCGAAGAGAAATCCCTACCCGAGGATGGTTTATACTTGTACCTCCTGCAACCCGGGGAAGAGCATGTTGATGCGAAACGACGTGCAACCGATGCCTGGTGGAGTAGAAATATGTATAGGCTGGATCGCATTTTGATGGGTAGTCGCATGCTATATTATTTGAAAGATGGTCCTGAAAGAGGCTTCGTCTCGCAAAAATTGATGCTTATTCCCGAAGACGTTGCAGTGCCTCCAGAACATGTGAAGGAATGGTGATAGGAATCGAGCTTTACCAAGGGGTACGTAGCACCCCACCTATTTTTGCATACAATTTTCACTATCCGCAAGAGTAGTAAAAATTGTGTCTGCTTACGACATATCAATATCGAACATACCTTCGAATAGTTCCCGCGTATCATCGTCGGGCAACGTGAAATGGTTGAGGTAACAATTATCGCTACCAAGACGATCGTCTCTGAATCGACACCAAGCATGTACGGCATTCGGGTCGTTACATTCCGGTTTCCTCACCGTCATGTCGGGATACATTGCTTTTAATATATTTAGTCTTGTGCTGAGCTCCCTGCGTTGGCATCGTATCATATAATGCTCATGTATGCCCTTTTTTCCATGCTCATGGGGGTCGTTTTTATCAACCACACATAGTACGGTATCATATTGATGACAACGTGGTAGTTCCGAGTTGTCTTGCCTAAGGTCATCAAGATCGTCCTCGAGTATAGCGATGGAAATATCCCTTTCTTCGATTGTTGCAGTAAGCTTTTTGATTTCTCTGGGCAGCACCTCTTCCACGACCCATTCCAAAAAGGGTTCCGCATTAGGTTGACCACATCTCAACAGAAAGCAATAGAGGCAGGGCTCGGTCAGCAAAATCGTGTTTGGTTGGGTGTACTCAGATCTGATTACACCTAATCGCATTTTATACTTGGTGGGAACATATCGCTGAATGGCTTGTACCCCAGCCCTTCGTTTATATCCTGCGGCTCCCCAAACATCGGATGCTACAATACATTAGCCTTTATCCCGAACATAAAATGATCGGACTTGTTTTCCTTGGAAATAATCAATCGTTGCAAGAAACATCTTTTTTATTATATCGATCCCCAGCCGGAGGATTTCATCTTGCTCACTCCAAAATTTTCCAATTCCTAGGGTGCTCGAGCCTTACATAAACAGGCATGTTTGGACCTCTTTAATTCGGTCTTTATCTCCGACCAGTCAGGGATCAAATTGGTCTCCTCATCAATTAATCACATGTCGCTACGCTCGTGGCGATACCATAAAAACAGGGTTTTTTCTGTCTCCGCAAATTCTTTGGTAATGCCGTATAAGATTGCGTGAGTAGCGACAGGCTATGTTTACGATGCCTTCCCGAAATAGCCAGCTCAAGCAAGGGCTGCCTTTTTTATCGAGGCTTTCGTCGGATATCATGTCATCAACCACAAACAACGTGTTCTCTCCCGCCAGCAATTAGGACAGTTTTTGGATCCATTCGAAAAGTTGGTCCCTGGGATATATAAGGAACACGTAGTCGTCACGCCATAGCGATGCCCTCTCTAAATAGGTACTGTTCCACCGTAGGGTAGGGCAAAGTATCACTATATTGTGATAGTGTCCCCTATACTCATGCTGAAGCAGATCCAAAACACGTTGTGTCTTGCCGCAAGACGTCGGACCTGTAAATATTGCTGTATGTGGATCTCTTACGACATCCATTTACTAATAGTTGCTCCACTTTCGATTATGAAATTTTGGGTACAGGGCACCACAGCCCAAACATATAAATATACCCCCGTGGTTATTCACCAAGGACCCCCAACAGGCAGGGCAGAGCTTAGTCCCCCGGGCCTTGTATTCGAGGGGTGGTGGAGTATACCTTAATTTACCTTGCAGGCATCGCAATGCGTTGCGATACCTTTCAACGAGCCTTGCCTTCTCGGGGCTATCCCCAATAAGTTCGATATATTTGGGTATAATGTTATATGTGAGTAGATCATACAGGATTAGGTAGTTTTCATCCTGTTGAACACCTCCAATTTCCCTATCAATGGCAAGGGGGTCTATTTCAACGTTTTCAATGACCCTATTTTTGGGAGTCGCCAGCCTTTTTTTGGCTTTATCAAGGCAGTCTATGCAACTTTTCGTTCGGCTCTTACCCCTAATTTTAAACTTGTGTATGGGTATTAGATTTTTACATACGCGGCGATATTTAATGTCCATTCTATTGTTTCTGGTAGCCATTCCGAGACATATTTTAGCTTACAGCATCTGATTCCCGGATGTTATAGCATACTGTGCCCGTCGTAATGCAATTGTGACGTCAGCAAGTGTCGGGGAATTAAAAGTTTCATCGTATCTGAAGCGTACCCTAGTATTCACATGTCTTTCATAATTCTCCCAGGTATACCCCTCATTAAATTGGGCTTGAATATGATCATCTTGTAGGAGAATTATTAATTTATATAGATGCGACGTTTCGTCGTACCTTTTGATACCCTCCCAAGATCAAGATGTTTTTGTAAGTTGCCCTTGGTAGGGATTTTAAACATTTAAAACACTGCCTGGCCTCCTCTTCCATTATTTCTATTTACCCCAGGGGTAAATAGAAATTTCACTGGACGGTCTATTTTTGTTTAGGCACGATGCTTGCGGGTAGCCATCCTTTGGATACTGCCATTTCACGACTTGCTCTCCCTGCTAAAAAATAAGCAACCATCTTGAGGACGTCTTCGGTGTCCATTTTTGTAGATGGCCTTGTTATGCCCAGGAACTTTTTACCTGCCATGGCATACGCAAAGGTGAAACTAAGGTCTACCACTGTCTCATATAGCATGTCCAAAGTCTCCTTTTCCTTCGGTGTTACGTTACTTGCCATTTTATTAGGTGTTAGTTTTTAGCAAAATTATTGCATCTTGAAGATGTCAATCTGAGGCTTGATTTTGTCCTGTTTCCTCTGTTGGGACTCCGGTGCGGGGTTTTCGGGTTTGTTTTTACCCCTGCCAAACATATAGCAGACGCCTACCCCCACAGCAATCACGGCTATCGCTCCATCTCCATATATGTGAACCAACTGTATAGAACTATCCCCAGAAGAGGCTTTGAATGCAGGCTCTACACTACCCTCTTGTTGTTTCATTCCTTCCTTCCTCTTCTTTATGAGTGCCGCCAACTTGTGTCCCTGTGCAACTCTTCCTGGATGCTTTGGGGGCTTTGTAATGACTCTCTCTTCTTGTTTTTGTTCTTCTTCACTCATTTTATTGTTATAGTGACGTCTCCTCCGTCGTATCCGCCTCCTTCTTCCCCGCCCCATCCTCTTTTTTGGTACTGATATGTCGGGCCGTATGCCCAACAATTAAAATAGGCCCAAGATATTTGCCGAATGTAAGTTAGACCAGTATGCCCAATTCCGCGAAGGAGTCTTTAATAATAGGGTCATTGATATCATTTTTTAGGGCCTCAACGCTATCCAAATTTACAAAATTGTTAACCAGGTTGGCATATAGGGAGACGGCATGGGTAGCTAGCGCCCTTGACGTCTTCTCCCCTTTCTCTTGAAGCTCACGTTGTACGTACTCGGTATGTACCTTTTCTACCACCTCATCGGGGGCCTTGTCAATGAACGCTTTTGTACATTTCCTCGGTAGCAGATGTCCTTTGCCCTCACGCAGAGCCTCCTTTAAAATTTGGCGTTTATCGATGCGCTTTTCGATATTTTAATATTCTGCAGAGGCATTGTCGAATACTTGTGCAATGTCTGACATCTTTATTAGTAGTCGTTTATAACGAAAAAGTATATAAGCAATCATGACATACGGTAGTATTACGGCATTACACAAACATGCCTCCATTTAGTTATTTTGAAGAACCCTGCGGGTTTTTTATTGTTGTTGTTTGAAACTCGGAGGGTTTTTTGAGTTTGGGGATCCTTGGAAGCTTGGATTCTATCGGTCCGGAAGTCCACCGATATGGGATATTTTTCACCTCCATTGGTTCAATCCAACTCCCCCTGTGACCGCAGTCGCCAACGCAAAAGAATCGCTCGCAATCATTTTCCCAAGGCATTCTTTTTTTATTTAATCAACCTTGATGGTTAATAGTATGGGTCAAACACGCTTCCAATTTATTCCTTATTAGGCACCAGGCGGTAATGGCCTCTTGCAAGCGTCGTAATTTGATCTGGTTGTACAACCACTTATCGTCTGCCCTGTTTAGTGCCAACTTCAATACTTCTTGGGTATATACCTTATGGCCCTTCTTTTGGATCAAGATCTGGCTTTTGTATATGTCAACGCCCTCTTCCAGACATCGTTGATAGTCATCGAAGGTTATCGACTTCTTGGTGACACACCTGTTCACGCCCTTCGCTTTTCGATCACCGCCTTCCTTGGTAAGGCTCTTGTACGCATATAGCTTAGCCCTGAGGGTGATGAATTCAGTCATTATTTTACCACTTAATTCGTCCTTCATTAAGCCACCACTATATGGTATACGAACGAGTTCGTGTCCATATAGCAGATCCGCAGCTTGCTACCGTATTTGCGCTGCATATAGCCGTAGTGGAACTCGTACATGACTAACTTTGACATATCCAGGATGGCCTGTCCTATATACACCGGCTTTTTCATCTTCACCTCGGTCTTTCCCATCTCTACACCTAGTAAATTTTTACTGAACCTGCTACCACCCTTGAAATTAGGCTTCATTACGATCTTCATGGTCTTGCCGAATACCGAGAGGTTCATCAGCTTATAGAAGTCCTTTTCGAACTCGTTCCTCGCGTTTGTTCTCAACCCTGTGTTGTGATCGATATACCCCTTCAACCACGCCTTCTTGTTGAACCTAATGACCCTATGCACCTTCTTGAGTTCAAGCCCATGCTTTACAGCCTCGTGAAGTGCCCTGATGTGTACCAAATATTTACGCTTATCCCCCAAATTAGGTATGAATTTTTCGACCTTATGGACTATCTTGCGTTCAGGTAGGAACGGCAGCTCGTTATGTTTGTCATGCAATCTCTCTGGATAGTCAATATCAACCTCTAGGATATACCCATACCTATTGTCCTCGATGAGCTTCCTGATCCGCTTTTCAGTGAATGCCTCGACGTTCGATACCCATTTGAAACCATCTGTTGGTAGGTCTTGACGCATGGCCCAGCCGTATAGGTTGTTCGCATCCAGATATTGCAGGTAGGAGGATTCAACCCCTGGATCGTACTGATCCCCCATGTACTTATTGTTAGCCTTGGCATATCGGTGTACGGCCTGGGTTATACCTCCTTTTATACCCTTCTCGAACATTAGGAGCATGTCGGGATTGGTGAGAAGCTCTAACCTTATACCTGTAAATTTCAGGGTTGCCTTCCATGCCAGGCCGGGTGCGGAGTAAAAATGGGCAGGATCAAGGCTGTAGTTGTCCAAGCAGACGCCCCGAAATGTCTCGAAGACGTCGGCCAATAGCAGGAAGTCTATGGTCAGGTAGATGTCATGGTAGTCCACCATGGTGACGTTATCACCCTTTGGGGTAATGACATCCCATACCTTTTTTGCATAGGTATAATCCCTGTCGCTGATATCCTTCATATTAAGCTTGCTATAGAATGCCTTCTTGGGAGGTAGTTCTAGCTCCTCGAATCGCCGCCATCTATCCATGTACTCGTAGGGGTACACGCCCTTTCTCAGCATCAGCCTGAAGACGTCATCTTTGTCGATAAATTTGGCCATGGATGGTACGTTTGCCTTTACCTGGTCCCTATGAAGCTGCTTTGTGGTACCCGTCGATTCACAAGTTTTACACCAAAACTTTGCCATGTATTCAGCGCCTATACTCTGGAATTCAAGACAGGTATCTGCACACTGTTGACATTTCATACCTGCGGCGTTTGTTCCAATGAGGTTGCTTGCCAACTTATCCAGGCTTGAGGCCATGAACCTGCAGCTATCGATGAACCTAATCTCTATGGTCTTATACTTTTCCCCATCACCATATCCCATGCCTACAAGGGGTACCTTGATTTTGACATTGATGCTGATGTACTTCTCTGTATTCTCTGCGATGCAGCCAATGCCCTGGGTGTCATACTTCTCACCCAATTTCCGTATGAAGAGATGTGCATCATACCCCGACAAGTTATGGAATATCACAGGGATGTGGCTGGGTATCTTGTATTTGAGATTACAGCTATTATGCGTTGCACCCCTATATAACCCGGTATAGTGACAATGGTCCCTGACTTTACGGTTATTCTTGCCGTCATCGAAGGGTTTCAAACATATATGGCATTGCGATGCCTCATTGTGCTCCCTTTTTAGGATCTCTGTTAGAAGCTTCATGTCCTGCTGTGGGTATGTATTATATAGACGTTTCACCTCATCCTCCAGATGGTTGACAAAGAGGGTTACACAGTCCTCGCCCCTGTATACTGTTAGGGGATCTGGTACATTCCTATAGGCAAAGGTACTATACGTGCACCAGCCGGACGGTGCGTGCTTGCTCAGCTTTTTAGTCTTGGTATCCCCGTGTTGATTTTGTGGGGGTTGTTCAGGTATGGGAGACGATGTAACATGTTTTGGGGGTATAGATGGCATGGCCTGTATAGTATGATCAGGAGTATGTATATGCTTTGTGGGTCTTGTGTTGGCTGCCCTGCCATAGAGTCCCATAACCGTGCGTTTGAATGCTGCATAGGTCCGCTTGACCCCCTCCTTTATAGGTTTGAGGACAGCATCAACTATCCAGTTATAAAATCCCTTAATTCCATACATTACAATCGGGCGATTTTTCGACAGCTCCTGTTTCTCAAAAATATCCATGGCCTCCGGCCTTGGTAGTATGGTTGCCGGCCTTACAGGTTTTCGTTTTCCAGCCCTTCTGGGTGGCCTCTGTGGTATGTCTTCCACAGGTATCAATAGGCTCTCGAAATCTGCATAGATAGCAAAGGGTACCTTGAATTGTTGCTGCCCGTCCCTATAATATAACCATTTTTCAGCCTCTGTTGGCATTTCTTGACTGCCCCATGGTCGATTCAGTACCTATAATGCTTGTCCTTCGATTCGGCTGTTGGAAAAGCCTGTAGGCAGTTTAGGCAGAAGTGTATTGCGTTCCTATTCTTTGAGATCTCCTTGCCCAGGAGCCTCGAGAGACTTTTGACGGCTAATTAATGTCTCTTTTAATCATTGGTGATAAGCAGCAGGGTCACCACCATGGTACGCCCGTTGTGCACCGATCGGCGTAGGATGTTGATACTCTTTCTATCTATATAGAGAACGTTTACCGCAATGTCGGGGTTATTCACCTCAAATTTGTAGATTGATTTGATAGCGGTTGGGTACTCTATAACATCCTAATTATAAAGACCTACGTAGGGTCTCATCTAAGATTTTCTATTTGGATTCTTCCCTATATTCTCATGATGCAGTGATGCTATAATGGCCCATTTGAAACACTCCTTATCCTCATTCACCGGGTTAATGACGGCTTTTTTGGATGCTACCCATTTGGGTAGTTCAAGGTATGATGAGCCTCTTGTTAGTCTCAATTTGTGAAAGTTTATGTCAAGGTATAGTATTTGGGAGATGGTGAAACCACTTTGTGGTAACGAAGGATTTTCCACATGTGTTTCACCTGGGCAAACATCCCATCCAGCATGTCATCTACATTGTTACTCGGAATACCGGGGCCATATTGCTGTGGAATACCTTCTTTACCTCATTGCACTCCCCATCATTGGCCTCCTCCGGGTTGATCTTCTTCTTTTTCCACATGATCCATAGCGACAGCAGTATCTTCGCTGACCCCATATCTTCTACCTGCCCCTGAACCAAGGTTCGCACATTGGATCGCACCATCCCGATATACCCATCAACGTCAGAACCCCCTATACCGGGAATTTGGAAACTCCTGAAGGTCCTGTGAAGAGCATGCTTATGCTCCTGGGGTGTGAAGTCGCGTCCCGGCTCGAGATAGTCTTCCTCGGCCTCTTTTTCTACCTCATCATGGAGCGTGGGTCTTGTGTTGGTTGCCCTGTCATATAGCTCCATCACCCTGCGTTTGAAGGCTGCATAGGTACTCTTGACCTCCTCCTTTAAAGGATTTGGGACAGCATCAACAAGCCAGTTGTACCATTCCCGCATCTTGATGCCAACAATCGATCGATTTTTGGACATTTCCTGTTTCCCGAAAATATCCATGGCCTCCGGCGTTGGTAGTATGGTTGCCGGCCTTACAGGTTTTCGTTGTCTGACCCTTCTGGGTGGCCTCTGTGGTACGTCCAATAGGGAAACCAATTCAGCTTTACGTAGTCTATAATACCCTGTTAATCCACGACCTTTTGCAATACACGTAATTGTTTGACAGTTTTTGATTCCATTCTCTTTATTATATAGAATTTTTTGTTTTTTAAAAGATTTCATTTTGCTCGACTAACACAGTTATTTCCCTTGGGGAATTTGATGTAAAGGTAAAGTCCCTATCATACAACAATGAGTAAAAATAGTTCTAGCGCACATTGTTGTAAATTCCCCCTACATTCCGCTAATTATAATCAAAAATCAACGCATGCGCAGTAAAGATGTGAACTGTTCTAAGATAAAATCAAAATACTATTAATAAATGTGCATTAACTGTCAATCAAAATTCGATATATTTGGAACTGCAGTAGTCATGACCTTCCTAGCTGGCATTGGTCTCTCCCTCCCACTTATGGCCTTAGCATTAGTACAAGAATCAGAGAAGGAGAAGGAAAATGAGCAAAGGATTAAGGACCTGGAGGATGATGTTTATAATTGTAAACAAATGGAACAATGTAAGGACTGAGAACGTATGTTGGATGAGTATGATAGATGTCCCTGCAGATGTAGGTTTGTGGTAAAGGGTAAAATGCTGTGTTGGTACTGCTACCAGGAATATATCACGTATAATGGGGGTAGTTGTGTATGTACAACGAGAAGCAATCCTCTGAAGTTGTTTGAAATTCAATAAAGGAGGACGCTAGAATGTGAAGAAGAAATTGTCAACCCTAAAATTTTCTACTCATTTGCTGCTACTTTTACTGACATCAATGATATCAACGTGGACTATCTAACAGTGTCAGATCCCATTCTTGCCAATGGAGGTAAGGATAATCGGTACATTATAGGCTACCATACGTGAGACCTCGTGGTTGCCCTCAGGGTAAAGACGCCTAAAATCTGTTCCCCACATGGAGTGACCCGGTACAATACCAGTGCTGTACCAACAATGAGTCTCGATTTCGAAGAGTACCCTGATTGGATCGAAAATTATAGGCAAATTTGGTCAAAGATCGAAGAATTGATTTCTAAGAAATTGACGACGGAGCATGTGAAAAAGGACCGTTACATCAATGCCAAGTTTAAATACTACAAGGACGCGATCACGACTAAATTCCACGGTATGCCAGTACCCTATGATGAGCCATGCCAAGTCAGTGCCATCCTGGCTATTTCATCCGTGTATGTGCAAGGTAAAAACTACTACCCTCAGGTACATGTTGTGGAATGTCGATATAAGGACTTCAAAAAAGAATGTTTGCTGATTGAAGATTAAAAAACATACATTTTATAGGCCCTACAAGAACTATAAAATATATAAAATTAAGGTTTGTAAACAGGTGGATACTCTAGGTAGCGCTTGCATTCTGTACAGATTGAAGTTTTTTTAAAACATCGTTTCTACCTTCCTCCCGATTAAAAAACAGAGGGGGGCTCCGAGACCCGAGGCCAACGCCCCGATTCCAACGCCCGAAGTGATAATGCTGACACTTTGCAGTCCATGATCACAATACCTCACCCAGGTCCCATGCATTTTAAACTTCTTGGCAAGTCTGTCCCGTTCCTTAATTTCACTCCGTAGATACTGTTCAATCTCTCCAATCTTATCAAGTCTATATTTTTGGCTTTGCTCCGGCATGTCGGCGCTTTGCGCAGGTGCACTTGGTAAATTCGGATATAGCTTGGTTACATCATTCATTTATTCTATCAGTAAGCACATCGTAATTCCGGTGAAGGATACATTTTTCTCATGGTGATATTCGTTTGTTAACATGAATTCGAGGCGGTCCGTTGAGCCCTTCGAAGGCATGTAAATTGGGGTATCAAAACTCCAGGTCAGCATATCCTCCCAAGCATTTAGCTCCTTGGTGGGAAGCTATGCCAGAATTTTTTACTTCTTTCCATCCAGCAGGCAGTCGTCTTCATCCAACTGAGGGCAAACGAGTCGTAGCCGAATGTAAACGTCAGTCCTGTAGTATGCATTATTATCACCCTTCGTATAGTACTTTTTCACAGGATCGTAGGGTAGACCCAGGAGCTCTTGCAGTTGTCGATGAATTACAACCGTATAGCCATCGCTGACACGGAGCCTAAACAGTCCATTTTTCAGAACAAACAGCTTGATTTTATCGTCTGCCTGACTGTTGACGATAGTCGCCAGATCCTCGATTTTGTAGAGACCGTTCATAATTTCGATCCGAGTAACCCTCTGATCAGGCCCTACCTTACGGATTGTAAAGTCGTTGTTGCTATAAATGTTCAGCCATGTAGGTCGAATACTGATGGATTTCAAGGCAATCCTCGTGTCCTGTCCTAAGTAGTCCTCAAATATCGTAGGTTTTTCAATGTCGGTGATGTAGAGTGGCTTCATCCTTTCTTCTAAGAAAGGATGAACATGTATTCGTACAACCCCAAGGCAAAGTTCAAATCCAATAGGGGAGAATGGCCCCTTGGTATTACAAACCTTGAGCATCAGAACCTGTACGTGTCTACAGAATCACATATTTCCGTGGTATTCCCTGAATTTAGCAAATATGCCATAAAAATCCCCACAAATTTGCTGAAGGACCCTGTCAGAGTGGCTTGGAGAGGACAGGCCTTGGACTATTGGAATATCCAGGTTAACTTCGCCACTTATTGTGCAACAACATTAGGCATATCAGCCAAGCATATGACGGGTTCCGTACCCCTTGTCAACTCGATCTTCAAATTTCACGTGTACTATCTCATGCGCCGCATCCTTACCAGGATGAGGGTACCCATGCCTTATGACGATGGGTTTGCCCAACCCCTACTCAACCCCTGGATACGCACAACTCTGTAGCGAATACGGTGCAGATCCCAATAGTCTGTACAAATGCAAAGCTGTCATGTCGTCACTCACCAACGGTTCATGGTGGCCACAGGTTGATGGTGATTGGGCTAAATTCATCATACCAACAAGTCAGGGTCTGACGTCGGAAGGTCTGACCAAGCTGAGTGAAAGTATTCGCGTCTACGTGGTCTTGTTGCTTGGGTCGCAAGCGGGGGTGAAGGCATCCCTACTCGGGTCTGGTGCGGACAACTATACGGCAAGGCAGATTTTGTTACAAAAACTTGAAGCCATGGTACAACGGGAAGAAAATGTAGGGCATGACATCACACAATTCTAAAAAGTGCTTCAATATGCTAGAACGCCAGTGAATTTTACCGTCATGCCCAGCGTCTACATGTTGCCTTCTGATATGAACATGCGTATAGGTAAAATTGCGGGGTATAACAACAACATCCTCATAGCACCTGCCAATGTAAGTGTTGGGGTCTAAGTTGATTTGAATAACAAGCCTATTGTGAAGCATACAGAGAGGGTCATCAAACCACCCCCTAGGCACACTACACCTCCCAAGCATACTACACCTCACAAGCATACTACGCCCACTATGCATAGTACACATCCCAAGCATACTACGCCTACTAGGCAAATAACACCCCCTACACCACCTAAGCATGCTACGCCTCCTATACATACTCCTAAACAACCCCTACAGGGGAAACAACACGAGGATACCAAGGCCGCATTGATCACAACGGGGGTAGGTCTCATCATTGCCCACATATGGCTTAAAAAATAGTTCATATTAGGTCTTTTTCGTCTTTCCAACGTATACCACGACAAACCCAACGGCAGCAGCGACGGCCATATAGAGATGTTTAGCTGCATATTCGACAATGGTTGCCGCGACTCTGAGAAAGAATGAGACAACCGTACCAATAATACCAGGTAGGGCAGCACCTGCTTTACCTGCTAGATATTTTAAAAATTTACCTAATCGTTCCAGCTGCTTCTCTACAAACCCTTTTCCCGCACCCGCCGCGGCACTTCCTCCTGCACCTGCTGCGGCACTTCCTCCTGTAACTGCGAGTACAATGGTGGAAATCAGTAGACCAACAGCCGACACTCGCTTTAGTTAGACTCTGCTCCTTAAACAAGATTTTAATTCTCTGGCGATTTTCATCAGAGTCTCCTTGATGACCTTCAGCTGGGGTATATGTCAGAGGATAGTAGGCCGTGTGGTTCCTGTGTGGCCTTTTCCTTTTTGCTCCAGGTCTTCAATCTCTCCCTTAACCTTTTCTGTTTCATCATTAAGGTTCTTTTCATCCCACTGTCCTCCGTCTTTCCCTGCTTTCTTCTTCTCGAGTTTTTTTAACTTGGCTTTTGCCTTGTCAAGTTCACTGTCGTATAGGATCATCTTGCCTTTCAAGCTTTTTAAGTTACCCCTTAATGTCTGAATTTCGAGGTTAAGACCCCTTCTTTCACGTTCGGTGATGCCTTCATCAGGCCCACCAAAACATCTTCTATAAAACTTTGCGTCTTGTCTATAACATTCTCGAGTAAGGGAAGCATCTCCATATCATCAGCCTTCTCCTCAACCTCCTCCTCTATATGCTTGTACCCCTGCAGGAGCCCTTGGACCCTTGCTTTACTACATTTGTTGGGTGTAATATAATTGTCAAACCTAGGGCTATCATACGCTCCTTATCTAAAAATTTCCGTATCTGGCCAACAGTTTTTAAGAGACCATTTTAATTTGTTATTACTATTTCCGGATAGGTTTCTTTCCCTATCACAAGCCTTTTACCGATAAGTTGATTTCCTTTTTCCAACCTAAACCTGTCGTAATGTATCGCATTAGGCATCCCCAGCTCCTCCTCCAGATGATCTTAGAGACTATCAACCTTCGATTTTAAAAGTTGGGCCTCGAATGTCTTCTCACTCTGCTGTTCTCCATGCTGTTGTTCTTCTGACGTTGAAGGCCCTGGCGTTGATGGAAGTTTTTGTGTAGTATCCCCAGGTCTATCATCTGGACGGCCCTCCTCCTCCTCAATATCTGTTTCGTATACTGGGTTTGTCGGCATTTATTTAAAAACAAATTCCATATAAATAAATAAGTGCATTCGGAACTACATTGGATCCCTACGCAGAAATGAAACAGCTCTTCGGGATCAAGGGACGCCGTCAACGAGTTCAGATTAGTAACATACCCTCTACAATCAACCAGAATGAAGATCTATACGTGGATATGCCCTTGCGGTCTACCGGGATCTCTGGCTACCAAAATTTGATAGGGACAACAACCTAATTTTGGAGGGGATCAACCCCAATGATGGTACTATAAGGGCCTTACAGATCAAAGCTACTAGCCATAATGCTTGTCCCTCGATTCAATCGTAGAAAAGCCCTGCAGACAGCTCAGGCAGAAATGCATCCCACTTCTATTCTTCGATGTCTCCTTACCTAGGAGTCTAAATAGACTCTTGACGGCTGTGTAGTGGGCCTTTTTACCATCTGTGATAAGCAGCAGATTCACCTGCCTGTTACGCTTAATGTTGTGCCCGGATCGCCACAGGATGTTGATCTTCTTTTCCGTCACGTACAAGACGTTTACTGTGATGTCCGTGTTGTTCTTCTCAAACCCGGATATATCCTTAATGGTTTTTGGGGACTCTATATCCTGCCAATTGTAGAGAGGAACGTAGGGTCTCAGCTTAGATATCCTTTGCATGTCTTTTCCAATCTCTGCATGGTGTAGGGATACTATGACACCCCACTTGAAACATGCTTCGTCCTCATTTTTTGGGGTTGATGATGGCCCTTTTCGAGGCTATCCATTTGGGTATGTACGAGGAACCCCTTGTTAGCCGCAGTTTATGGAAATCTACATCTAGGTGTAGAATTCTATCAATAGTAAATCTACTTTGGGATAATGCCGGATTTTCAACCTGGGTCTTGATTTCAGCAAACATCCTGTCAACCATATCGTCTACATCGCTGCCTTGGAAAATTTCTGCCATCTTGCTGTTAAAGGCTTTCTTCACCTCGATGTACTCGTCGTTAGCCTCCTCCGAGACTGGCACGATCTTCTCCCACATTATCTATAGGGACAGCTGTACCTTTGCCGAGTTCATCTCTCTTACCTGCTTCTCGATCAAAGTTTTCACGTTGGGTCGCACCATCTCTATATACCCGTCAACGTCAGCCTTTTCTACACCAAAAATGCGGAAACTTCAAAATGTCTTGTGCAGCGCGTGCCTATGTTCCTGAGGCGTAAAATCTTGCCCTGGCTGATCATATAGATTTTGAATATCATTGAGGTAGTCTTCTTCAGCCTCTATTTCCACTTTATCATGAAGCGTAGGTCTCGCCATGATGTTAGTCGCACTATCATAGAGATTTATAACGTTACATTTGAAAACCGCATAGGTTCTCTTAACTCCCTCTTTTATAGGCTTAGGAACAGCGTCCACTAACCAGTTGTACCATCCTCGCATCTTGGTTTTCACGATCGAACGATTTTTTGACATCTCCTGTTTTTCAATTACATCCATGGCCTCCGGTGTTGGTATTATTGTCACAGGGCTGACTGGTTTTCGTTGTCCAGCCCTTCTAGGTGGTCTCTATGGTACATCCTCCAGCAAAGAAACCAATCCAGCCTTGCGTAGCCTGTAGTAACCAGTCAGCCCACGGCTTTTCGCGATATTACGTAATTCTTTTACAGTGTGCGTGTTCATCTTTATTAAATGAATTTTCGATTGTCAGTGAATTTCATGAGAAAAAAAAAATTAGCGCAGTTATGTGCTCAGGACCTGTTGATCATCTGCGCATGCGTTGATTTTTGTTGATATCAACAGTGTGTGGGGGAATTTACCTTCATGTGCGCTAGAACTATTTTTACTCATTTGCTGCATTATTTAATGTGCATGGATCAACACAGCATGCTAGAGACTTTATCTTGATGTGCATGAATAAACATAGCATGATAGGGACTTTACCTTGATGTGCATGAATAAACACAGCATGATAGGGACTTGTATTGGATGATCAAGGATTTGTTGTGTTTGACTGGGCGTGCGCGTGTGCGCGATGTGCGTTGCGCCAGAAGAAACATTTATCTATCTCTGCCTTTTACTACCTAATAAGGGCCTTGCGCTAGAAACACGTAGTTCCACGACCTCAGGCAGGTTATCATTGGTCTAGTCCTTCCAATCTAAATAGACTAAGACATTCCAAGTCGTTTTCTACCACGTTCCAAGTTCTTTTCCCTGGTGCCGCGGCCTTACAACACCGTCAACTACGTGCACAGGCTTCTAAAGGCTGTAATATAGACTTTAAAAAAAGACCTTACACGTAAATTACGTGTTTCCACTACTCCAGGAAGGTCACCATTGGTCTAGTCCTGCCAGTCTCAATAGACTACGACGTCCCAAGTCGTTTTTCTTGGCGGCAAGGCGTTAGAACACCGTCAACTACGTGCACAGGCCTCTAAAGGCCTTTCAATTTAAAGTCGTGTTTCTATGACCCCAGGCAGGTTACCATTAGTCTAGTCTTTCCGGTCTCAATAGACTACGACGTTCCAAGTCGTTTTCCTTGGCAGGAGAGCCTTAGAACACCGTCAACAACGTGCACAGGCCTCTAAACGCTGTAATAAAGGCCTTAATAAAGGCCATAATAAAGCATGTGCTTCCACGACCCGAGGAAGGTTACCATTTGTCTAGTCCTTCCAAACTCAAAGAACTACGAAGTCCCAAATCGTTTTCCTTGGCGTTATGACCTTAGAACATCGTTAGCAACATGCACAGTACTGTAAGGGCTGTATTACGGCCTTTCACTTCCTAATAAAAGCCTTACACTTAAAACACCTGTTTCCACGATATCAGGCACGTTACCATTAGACTATTCCTTCCGGTCTCAATAGAGTACGACGTTCCAAGTCGTTCTCATTGGCGCCAGGGCCTTACAACAACGTTAACTACGTGCACAGGCCTCTAAAGGCTGTACTATAGCCTTTTGCAGCTAAGTAAGGTGGAGTCACGTGTTTTAAGTGTAAGGCCTTTATTAGGTAGTAAAAGGCCGTATTACAGCCCTTAGAGGCTTGTGCACGTTGCGTCGCGTTGCATTTTTAGCCTTACAATAACAAGAGAGTTCCTGTCAATCTTTCAGTGAATGAGTGGTCTGCTCTCCTCTCCTTGAGTAAGAGATTTAATCTAGTTATTAAAAAACCTGACAAGGGGAATTCTGTTGTTATCGTAGATAAATCTGGCTATGTCACCAAAATTAAGGAGCCACCAGTGAAACTAGCAAGTTTATCAGTATTGCAGTTCCACCTGATAAAGAGCTCAACTCTATACTCAGTCAAGAACGCAAGGTTAAGTCTGTTTTAAAAGATATTTTAGATCGTGGTAAAATTGATAAAGCTGTTTTTGATAAATTATGTTCTACTGGATCAAGATTTGGTATTTTATATGGACTAGGAAAGGCTCACAAACATTGTGTAATGGTTCACCTCCTTTTCGACCCATTCTTTCAGCGATCAATACGCCCACTTATAATATGGCTAAGTATCTCGTTCCTCTTTTAGCACCTTTAACGACTAACGAGTATTCCGTTAAAAATTCTTTTACTTTCGCCGAAGAAATTAGCAAACAAAACACCAATCTCTTTTTGGCCAGTTTTGATGTTAAATTTCTATTCACCAACATTCCTTTAGAAGAAACCATTAACATACGTTGTGAAGATCTTTTTACAGATTGCGATGCCATTAACCATTTGAACGAAAATGATGTCTATAAGTTGTTATCTATTGCCACTACTTTATTCGGAGAAACTTTCGCGAGAGAAACTTTCGCGAATTTCGCGTTTTTGGCCTTTTTCGCGAAACTTTGTCTCGCGAAACTTTGAAAAATGGCCATTCGCGAAAGTTTATTCAGTACAAACTTTCTAAGTTGTCGATTCGCAAAAGTTTCTCCACTAAAATTTAAAAGAAATTTGCTGGTTTTAAAAGTTATTTCTTGACTCGCCCTCACTTGGCTCGCCCTTCCGATAAAAAAAAGAGACAACTGGCGATGGGAACGAGATTGGAATAAACTTAGAAATAGGCAAAAGCGATGATGCTTCAAATGCATATGTATGGCTTATAACCGAGTTACTGGCAAAAAGGCGATGACGACGATGCGTGGGAGCCGGAAGAAGACGAGCCTAGAAATGTGTTTGATCTGTTTTGTGATTTTGACGAGCCAGTTTGTAAATAGAAGTTTTTACATACCATTAGAAAGAAAATTACATCGTTAAAAAACACTTTTCTATCATAAGAAATATAGGCCACTTTTTTATAAGAACATAAAAAAAATCACGAATCGCGAAAGTTTATCTCGCCAAAACTATCCAATTTCAGATTTTGCGAAAGTTTATCTCGCGGGAATTTTTTAATTTGTAGATTCGCGAAAATTTATCCAAAAAATTTCGCGAGCTTTTGGACTCGCGAAAGTTTCTCCCGCGAAAGTTTCTCCAAATAACTTTTTTTTTTTTGATGGGGGTTATCCCCTGGTTCATGGAGTAGCCATGGGTTCGCCTCTCGGTCCGAGCCTTGCCAATGCTTTTCCTTGTCATTATGAAAACATCTGGCTTGATAACTGTCCATTGGAATTCAAACCTGCCTATTATAGAAAATATGTTGATGCGTTTTCTTTGCTTATTCACCTGAACATGTGCAGTTATTTCAGAATTATCTGAATAATCAACATGCCAACATTTCTTTTACTTCTGAAACTGAATAAGTGACACTCTTTCGTTTCTTGATGTCAAGGTTAGTTTTACTAATAATTTCTTTATTACTTCAGTTTATAGAAAACCTACTTTTAGTGGTATCTACTCTAATTTTAACAGTTTCGTACCTAACGAATATGAACGTGGTCTAGTTGATACATTGATTTTACGTATTTTTTCTATAGTCTATAATTTTGGATTATTTTTTATAGAGCTTATGAAACTCAAAAACATCTGATCAAAGAATGAATATCGGAGTTATTTTTGTTGACAAATGTATTAAACATTTTTTAAATAGACTACACATATCGAAAAATCTAGCGTGTGAGTCAGATAAAATAGTGTTACGAATATTTTTACCTTTAAGTGTAGTAGCTGCAATGCTTCTTATTACGGAAAGGCCTGTCGACATTTGAAAGTCAGAGCGTCAGAACATATGGGCGTGACCTCCTTAACGGGTAAACCTGTTAAGACTGCTCAGCCTACAGCAGTTAAGGAGCATTTACTTTTTTTGTGTACCATCTCGTTCCCTTGATGATTTTACGGTCATTACATCTGCACGTAATAATTTCTTATTAGAATTAAGAGATTTTAATGATATATAAAGACAAACCTGTTCTTAACAAAAACATATCATGATCTCCTTTGTACCTTTTTGATAAGTTTCAATCTCTGGGAATACTGCGTATGCGGATTCTGAAAATTGAATCTTTTCGTGATTTCACCATATTTGGTCAAAACAACTTATTTTATTGTATTACTTGATTGTAACGTTTTATATAAAATTTGGTAAAAAATTGATACGGCTGTACATTGAAAATGGTAGAAGTTCTACCCAAAGCTCTAAGAAAAAAAGAATGTGACGATGAATCCTGTGGGATTTTTTTTACTTAAAATGTTTACGTTCTACTTTACTTGATTTATAACCCCACACTTTAATTTTTTTTGTCTAGGGTAACCCTGTTGGGAAGTCAGCCGTTAAAATTATTTCAACAAATCAAATTGTTTCGTTTTTATCACGGACGTAAACAAATTAAACACGTGGTCTTCTTTCTAGCAAAACGAATATACGCGACTTCAAAGAAAATTTTGGCGACCTTAAGAATAAATGAACACATCCACAGCTTTGCCTGTTACAGACGGACGGAAGTAGCCTATCAATATAAGGTGATAGATATTTAAGACTATAAAGACATTACTACTTGTACATTTTTTAGCAAAATGTTAAAATGACAAGGCATAATGCGAAGTTCTTCCTATGTAGTCTATTTTCCATGACACACTTCCGTTATGACTATTCCAATAAATCTTTTAATGCTTCAGACATTGATACTGCATTATCTGTATGCCGGAGATTTCTTATTGAAGCTATTGGCAAAATATTAACTAACAAGGGAGAACGCATTATAAAGAAGTTCACATCTGAATAGTCACACGCGAATTGAAACATGAGCATAAATAATGAAACAAAGAAACTTTTAGACAAAAAGGAAAACCGTAGTGCCTAGATGCATAATTTTTCTCAAACATAAAATTAACTGAAAATTGGAAATAATCATCTGTTCTCAAGTTATAATTCATCTATAAAAATGAAACAGATTTTAAGTAAATGTTTTGAAACCAGAGTTTTGCCGCATGTGGGACCAAATGAAATTTGTAAATAATGATCTGTTCTAACATTTTAGTCCATTATAGAAAAATGTAATGGTACTTTTTTAAGAAACACTTATTCATAAGTAAGTTAGTGCAAAAAATCATTAAAATCTAATGAATGAATCCTGAGATAGCTGTGAGGAACGTAGATAAGGATGCAAAAATCTTTTGGCTAATTTTGGCACGTCTCATGTTGGTTGCCTATCATAAGGGACCAACTGGAATTTGTAGATAATGATCTATACTAACATTCTAAACCTTTCACTTTCTAGAATTTATTGATAATTAAATTCCCTTTAAAAAATCCAAAAAATATAATGAACGAATCCGAAGAAAAGCTGTGCCCAACGTAGATAAGGATGCAAAAAACCAACGAAAACGAAACCAAATGTACGAACAGAGAAAATTCAAAAACCCTATTTTTTTAGTTCTAGTTCCCAGCGTTATGAGAGGTCTGATACAACTGCGGCTGACTCGTTAAGAATAACTTTAATCTCTTCGCAGATCTTGTTTTTCCCAATCTGTACAAGGATTTTTGCGAAACTCCCACACTGATCCGGATGGTTTATAAACGAAACCATCTCCGTTCTTTTTCTCCAAGATAGCTTGCAACACTTTCGCCTAAAAAATAAAAGTTGATCTATAAGATTTTACCTCTCCCTCGTCCCCAGGTTTTTTTTGCCTTCTTAATATAAGATATGACGTCGAAAAATACCCTGGTATCGTTGACCGGATATTGAAATATTATTGGCTTTTACTTTTTCGCAAAATTATTACGACTTTCTCACTTTGTTAGATTTATTAAAATATCCCTGACTAGTTCACGGTGTCTAGTGTCAATGAGATATCCCTGAATTTCAAACTACCTTAACCGTATTCATGCAGGGGCAGGTAAAATCAACGTAAATTCGAAGATTACTAATTATCCATGAAGCAAGACTTCTACAATTAAACCAATCATAAAAGCTTTTGGTCTATATTATAAACTTTATTTCCAATTAATTTATGAACCGTAACTCCACTAAAGATTTATCTTGATAACAGAGAAGTATATACTTCTTTTTCATCCCAAATATATACTTAAAGCAGGCTGTTATAATCTGAAGCTGTCTACATATATCCACAAATTATTCTGCCCTTCTCTTCACTCCCTTGTTTTTTGCCATAGGATTCATAACGCCACAAAAATAAAAACTTTTTCCATATACTGGATTTGAAATCTAAACAATGAACTAAGTTCAGCAAACAAAAGTTCTATTCAGGAAGTACTTGCTAGCTAGCTAAACTATATTAAGGTGGTTCCCTACCAGATTGGCTAAATCGGTCAATATTTATCAGCATGAGGTGATCTTTGGAAATCTTATCACAAATGTCAAAAATTAGAAATTTTTCAAAAAAAATTATAATTAAATTAATTATGTGCATAATTAATAAGCCCAGACCAGATCCATTTTCCACATCTACATACAAAGATAATTATAGGCGACATGGGCATCATGATTATAAACATTTCCTAAAAATTTTAAGACAAACAAATAATCTGTTCAAATTTTATTCACCGCAGAAGTTCAAAATCTAAGTGTTTTCAAAGAAAATGAGATAACGTAAAAATAAGCAATATATAAATATTGAGTAATATGGATTACTGTAAAGTGACTGAACTCATAAATATCTCAGAAGCCCCCAGCTTCATAAACCTTGCCCTCCTTTTCTTTATTATTATCAGACCAGTTCTTTCGTACAGCACGTTAATTCTTACGTTGCCTATTTACCGGGGACGAAGATTTCCTGCAAATAGTGAGTGTGTCGTTCAAAACTTTATCGTTTTGCAAAGATTGTAAGTGTCCTACTACAAGTCCTGCTTTTTCCATGACCAATTTTCAATTCCAGTTTTTCCTTTATTAAATTCAATTATTCCAGAATTCACACCAATTTCAAGAGTTTTTCTTGTTACGTATACACGCTTCGGGCAACGTGTCCAGACAATACCATTGAAAGACTCATTATCTGTAGGTTTATTAGCAGCGCCAGTTGCAAGGTGTAAAGCTTGAGCTGCTTTGTTCATACTTTCTTCAGCTACCTGGGCATAGGGTGGGTGGATTAAATTCAGAATTTTTTCGTATCCGTACTTATTGAATGGTGGTGGCATATTCTTATGACGAGAAAAATTTACAATTGAGGAATGTCTGAGTCCAAGTTCTCGAAAACATATCGCTGTTCTAACGTTGATATCAAAAGAAGACATATCACTTTTGGGGTCAACCCTTTTACTGGGAAAATTTTTTTTAGTGTTTCCACATGAACAATTGACAATGATTAATTGTGATAGTCCTTGTTTCTTTATTGGGTCAGCGACTAACGAACGCGTCCCATAATTTTCACAATCCGTACACGGTTTATTCATAAGTTCACCAATTTTAACTAAAATATCACTGTTAAGGATAAAGTTAAAACTCTTGCTGGGATCTTCATCAACAGGTGGGACACCAGTGTCGTTATTTTAAGGCTGAGTGGAGTAGAGTGGATCGTTCCATAATGCGGATATTTTGGAAAGTTCGGCTAACGCATTTTCGTATTTCGTTACTCGGCCTACATCCCCAAACTAAAGCTTTTGCAGCCAGCCTACCAACTGCAGAGTACTGAGCAAATGATGCTGTTTGCCGATTTAGGAAAGAACTGAAAACGGACAATTTCCCAAATATTTTATGGTTGTAGGTATGGGTTCACCATATCAGCCCAAATAAAGTTAGCACAAAACGACGAAAATTTCTGGTGACATTTTCTGAGATGAAAACCTCGGCCGACTTTGCATAGCCAATAAAGCAGCTACTTTTTGTGTTTCCTGGTGCACTTTTGTTCATGCTTCACTTTTTATCCAGGTGTGTACATCACCCTCATTATATATTATACAGCCCTTTCCCCTTTATTTTTTTCATAATAAAAATATCCCCCAAAATTAATATAAAGCTGAAACTTGGTACAGAGGTAGGTTATAGTGTTAGGATTCACAGGAAAAAAACCTCCATTGACTGAGTCCAGACAACTCCCAAAATTGGGCAAAATTCATAATGGCGGATTTGGGTTTTGGTCAAAAATTCGCTTTTTCAACATATTATCATGTTATACATCGTAGGAAAGGAAATTCATGCTGAGTAACATTTCAGCACAGACTGGCCTTAATCACTTATATTTTGAGAGGCCTCGACTACAGTAGGTATTTTTTAATCATGATGAAGTGTTTCTTTTTTATAGCGCAACTATGTATACTTCGAATAGTAGCAGTAGTATTTCGAATAAAGTATAGAATATTGGTCGAATTAGCATGCTATGTAATGCCATCATAGTAGATAAGAATTAGAAACAAGAAGAAAGAGTTTGTTCGGTGTTAATGTTTGTCTGATAATGATTTTTTTTTAATTATATTTTGAGATTATTTGATCAACAATAACTTAATATATTTTCAGAAGTAAATACATTACATGACAATAAATAATTTGTGAATTGTGGTGAAATGGAAGTTTGTGCACTATGCAAAGAAAAATTCGGGAATGAGCAGCAGTGCAAGTGCAAGAAAAAGAAAACACTAATCAATGAACACTAAGCAATGAACGTGGATTAGATGAGTTATGCAGGTATATAGATAAAATTCTTTTTGCTCAGTATTTAGTAAATTTATTTATTAAGAAAAAGCTGAAAAAGTTGTTTTAATGGCATTAGAGGTATAGTAAAGTATTGGTTTAAATTGTTTTCAGATACTTCGAAGAGATAGCAAAGCAAGTTCAGCCTAAAGTTCTTGTGCATCACAATTGCAGACGGAAATTTGTTGATACTAGGAAATCCATTAGTTTACAAAAGCCTAGTAAGAAAGTAAGATCATCCAGTACTTTTAGTTGGAAAACAAACTGCTTTCTTTGTATGAAAAAAGCAATGCGAAAGTACCAACTGTTGCCAGAGTAACAACGCTACCAATGATTACAACACTCATGATTCGATGTAAGAGTAGAGGAGATACATGGGGAAATACTGTTCACTCACTTCTAAGTTCATGTAATGATTTGGTGGCAGAAGAGGCAATATACCATATCTCCTGCATGAATCGCTTCCGACTTCAAACGAGTAATAACAGTATGGTCGGGCGTCCTTTGAATGTTTCTAGGAGTGAGAATTTTAAAAATTTGTCTGTGGCTAGAGGAAGAAAGCGATAGTGTGCTCTACACGTTATCTTAAGTCCACAATAAGACGGTAGAAATAAGTGGAAATAGTGAATGCTATCCTAAAGGTTATTTAAAGAAAAATTAATCATTGTGGGGATCATATTTATTTTACTGAACAACCTGGGCGACCGAATCTTCTTTTCTTTAAAGAAATGGTATCGTGGATTTTAGCAGATTTAAAAAAAACATTATTCAAAATCCAATTGATATCTTAAATGCTGCAGCGAAACAAATTAAAAAATATTAGAGAAATGGCAGTAGATAAGTGCGAATACCCAACAGCTGACGAGATGGGCGATTATCAAACTAAATGGGTTCCAGAAAGTCTGCAACTATTTCTTAGTCATCTCTTTCCTTCAAAGCTGAAACAAATAAGTTTAGCTCAGTGTATCTCCCAAGCGTCAAGACCAAGATCAATGGTAGCACCAATTCCATTTGGGATTGGTGTATATGTTGACAAATCTTTCGGTACATGTTGGCTTGTAGATCATCTGGCAAAAGTTGGCTTCTCAATGTCATCAGACGAAGTTAAGCTTTTTAAACAGTCAGCTGCTAGTGCAAACAGTAAACAAGAAGATTAAGCATCAAATTCCACTCAGTGGGTTGCTGATAATGTTGATCACAATATACAAACACTTATTGGCAAAGGTACATTCCACGGAATGGGGATAACATCGATTAGTTCCTCAAAGCCGAAAGATGAAACTATAAAGCGTTTAAAACATAACGAGACAAAAGATTTATCTTTCCCAGCTGTGAAAATATTACCTTATGATGGATCAAGCTGTAATGGTTTACGTGAACTACAATTCAAGCCAGTAAAGGATCGAATATTAGGGAATATCCTAGCACCAGAGATGAATCTTGATCTTGTGTGGCATGCGTCATGATATTTTGGTCAACAAAACAATTATCGCCCAAATTGGTCAGGTTATATGATGCATGTGACATCAAATGTAACAACATTGTATGAGGCAACATCGGTGAAATTTCTTCCAATGATAGATCCCAACTCGTCCGATGAAACATGTATATTCTCTACACTATTGTTTGTGGCAGAACAAGCCAATAAGCTCAATATCCCAACAGCTTGTATAACTTTGACCAACCTTTTTGGAAGAAGGCTACGGGAATAATCAAGGAAAAGAACCTTCGAATGGTATGTCGACTAGGTGGATTTCATACGTTAATAAGTTCCCTTGGGAACATAGGGAATCTTATGAGTGGTGCTGGTTTAGCAGAAGTTTTTGAGGAAGTCTACTCTGAGGACACCGTGAAGCACATAATATAAGGACATGCAGTAGCAAGAGCTTTAGGAGCACATATTTTTGTCCAGAGTGCTTTGATTAATCACATTAACAACGCATTGATAGATGATGGGGTGATAAATATCTCTGAGTTTGAGGATGTCTACAACATGGTGATAGAAGAGGGTATAAACAAAGAACAGTTGGTTGAATTAAGCAGTAAAGATGTGTTTAGAAAAACTGAGAAAGCGTTTTCAACCTACGCAAAACAAAAGTAAAAGAACCAGCACTGCTAAGCTGTAGTTGCTCTATATTGAGTACATCGCCATCGTGAAACAGTTTATTTTTGCAGAGAGAACTTGCAACTGGCACCTACAGATCCAAACAATCGTGAAAATGATAAACTTATTTGAAGCTTCGGGTCATATAAATTATGCTAAATGCTCACGATTGTACTTTCAAGAAATGCTTTGCCTGCCGGAGACAAACCCATGGTTACACCAACAGTTTCAGGAAGGTCGCCATGCTGTACGACGATCTGGACGATTCTGGGCAGGACTGTGGTCTGACCTAGTCATCGAGCAAACTCTTATGCGCTCCATAAAATGCACTGGTGGTCTAACAAGGGGAAGAGGTTTTGGAGATAATGTGGGAATCTATGGATAATAAGTATCAGTCACAGTGCTGCTGTTCATGAAAGTATGAATAAACTCTCAGGTATACACACTGGCTTGAGGGATCAGAATATTGAAATGGGAACAAACCGATGAGAACGTGATTACAATGACTGCCAAAAGTTTTACAAATGGTTTGAGATGAGAAATCCATTCTGTATGAAAGATGGAAACCTCCACTCTTTATCTTCAGGGATTGTATCAATACATGATAAAGACCAAGCAAATTGTGAAGAAGCAGAAGTTATCAAAATCAAGAGAAAGGACCGATTTGTTACTTTGGATTCATTAACAAAAAGCATTAGTAATGGAGAAAATGATCCTATTTGTGTGAATCCCACTATTCTTTTCACAAGCTTGCAGCATTAGCAGAAAGGGAAGAAGATGTCGAACAATACTTTAACTTTGAACTCACTTAACAACCGCAATCATTGTTTAAGAACGAACTCATGAGAAAACCGGACAAGTCATCACTAAGAAATGTCCTTCTAACAGACGAATCTACAAAGTCTGCAGATACTATTGTAGGCAAGCAGGTAGTTGACGGTGGAGCTTTACTGCATCGAGTTCGCTGGTAAAAAGGCAAGACATTTAAAGAAGTTGCTGACACCCATGTTAGTTATGTTCGTAACAATTACAGACAAGCACATGTTATATTCGATGGCTATGATGACATAATGTCAAATGAGCCCTCAAGAAGGTTGAAATCTAAAGGATCATCCCAAAATGCTGTTGTAAAACGAGAATGAAGCTCCGTATTCTAAGGAACGGTTTATGTCGAATGCTCACAACAAAAGTCAGTTAATTTTACTTTTATCAGATTTTCTCACAAGAGGTGTGATGCATATATGTAGAGGTGACGCAGACACAAAGATAGTGTCAACAGAATTAGAGTTAGCAAAAGATTCCAATACGATTGTCAAAGCTGATGACACAGATGTTGCGATTATGTTACTTTATCATTGGAAAGACGAATTCCTAGATATATATTTTCTTCAAAAGCGAGGAAGAAAGTGATGGAGCATTAAAGATGCAGTTAAAAAAATCGCATTGAAAGACCATCTTCTCTTTGTTCATGCTTGGTCTGGATGTGACTCGACACCGTCCATTTTAGGAAAAGGAAAACCAAGTTTTATGGAAATTGTCCAGAAATCAAAGTCAACTCAATCTTCTTCAGAGCTTTTGGCAGATTAGTGGGCAACGAAGGAAGAGGTTGGAGAAGCTGCAGTGAAAATATAGAGATGTATAGTGGATAAAACCCTTTATTAAGAAAGTTGAGGTAGCTGTTAATTTAATCGATTTATAGTCGCATTGTGTATAATTATTTAATTCTAAAATTGATATTTTAGATATTCGAAATATTGCCAAATGCTTTCCGATAGTATCATTGAACCAGAGAAGCTGGTGCCATCAGAAAGAGCCACATACTTTCATGATTTATAAGTACACATACAAATCATTGAATGAAAAATGTTTATGTGAGAATCGATGTTAGTGATGACGAGACTGATGGACATGACGAAGAAAGAAATGCTTTAAAAGGTCTTTTTTAACTCAGATTTTTGTAAATGATTGGATTACAATAAATGGGGCTTTTTTCCTGTTAATCCTAACACTATAACCCACCTCTGTACCACGTTTTAGCTTTATATTAATTTAATCAATGCTGCTTTTTTGTCTAATTCTATTCTACTAGTAATTGTAAACGTTGATATTATTAATTTTACACGTTTTTCTTTTTATGCAAACCTGTTTCGAAAGCCTGATTCCCACTGGTAGTATAAGTATAAGCAACATCGTATTGTCTTAGCCCATCGCCCAAGAAAATGTTATGGAAAATAACATAAAAGTTAACAATATTGTTTCCACGCCCCGTTAAAACCAATCCGTCGAACCGACGAGAGGTGCTAATTTGATTCTTACGCTGGGTACATGCAAATCTTTAATATAAGTAAAGGGTAACCAAAAATCTGGAATTCGTGCAATTTTTCAATGTTCTATCGGTAGTAACATTTTTTTGGTAAATATCACACCCCCTTAAAATAAAATTCGAGAACAGCCTAAAATGAGCACATTAAAGCGTTTTCATGATGGCCGAACTATTAACTGGTCCTGCAGAAAGACTATTTAAAAAAAATCGCTTTCAGGGTTTTCTTGAAAAATATAGGTTGTATCTCGTCATATTTCCACGGAAATAAAACGCGCGTTTTGCCCGTTCCCCCTGGATCATCCTCCGGGGTCTATGCTAACATGCGATGACTCCGCAGCGGTCTCTGCGTTTTTAGAACTCTACGCGTGAGTGCCGAGGTCTTTATTTCTATTTCTTTTATCAAAAGTTCAAAATTAGCTAATTTGACAGGTTAATTTGAGAAATAATAAAGGTAAACAAACTATATATATATATCGTTTTTATGTTAGTATGTTTATTTTGGCGGTGCATTTGGCGGAATGGAAATGGATATTGAAATGGGCTGATACTACGCATAACGTCAAAGCACGTATATTATGCTATCAGCTTGAGGGTTTCTTGTTTAAAGCTGCTGCTAACCTTTAACCCCAAAGGAACGTTTCTTGCATAATTGTAGTGAGAAAAAGGATGAAATATATATTAATGGCTTGATTTTATTGATAAATTGGTAAAATTTCTAGTACCTAGCTAGCTGATAAACTTTGTTGTGGTTTTAGAAAGCAACGAACATCTTACATATTTTAGTTGTTGTTTATAGCTACAAGTTTTTTTATGATTCACTAGAAAGGCTTTATTTTCTCTAGAAGGGCTACATTTGTGCAAAATAAATGTAAAATAAGATTCACAAAATAAATTTCGTTGATTGTTTGCTTTTACAAAAGGCATACAGAAATGTATTGAAATATGTTTACCAACGTAGGTAATATTTGATTCGCCTTATTATTTAACAAACGCGTAACGGGTTTTCAAAAAACAGACCCTTTCGGAAAGCTGTGCATGGTAAATAAAATTCAGAAGCATGCACAAACCTTGAAGCATTAGGTTTCTGTCTGTGGAAAAAATGTTGTTTCTAAAAACCGTTTTTCTTCGCATTTTAAAAAATGTTTCATTTTCTTTTGTGTAATAGTCGATATCTTCCAGTTGAAATGCGGACCGGCTTCATGTTTTTAAATATTCCGAGATCAAGTCAAGTTCTTCGTCTTACGGACCCTTTAGCATCGTTTACTGAGTATTTTGGGCCTAGGATATTTTTATGTTCATTTTCATTACTTTTTATCTATTCGCATTTTAACCAGTTCATCATCAACATAAGTTTTATTGTGTTCGCATATTGTTATGCAAGACAAAACAGGCGTAAACAAGTGTAGAAATTGTTTCTAATTTCAGATCAACTTTCCTTGTTAAAATAGCCCACCAACAATCATGGTTAAATATGTTGAGACAACACAGTTAATTTCGAAGGGGACAAGTAATTGCGTAGGCTATTTCTATATTAGATTCACACATTTTGAACTTGTCAATGTTTAGAGCGGACTTAGGACTTAGGATCTTCGGCTATTTGGTTAAGACCAAACTTTTAAAATGTGCTAATTGTTGCTTGCGTTAGCATGGCCATTTTTCACGAATTTCTGGGCCTTCGTGGTCCCCGACGTGGATTGTATTGGTGTGCACGCGTGCTAGAGAATGTGTCAACGCTGTCGGCCTGACCTACGCTTTTTCCTGCACTTTGTCGTTATGACTTTATGCCATATATTCTCGCAGTTTTCAAGACGCATTTAGATAGACACAAATAAAAGTAGTATAGACGGGTACTGGATCATCAGAATGGACAGAAACAGCAAAGGGGACAAAGTTTTAATAGCATTGAAAGAATAATACAAGAATGTATTGGTAGAAGTGGAAACAGAAGAGGATGACTCAGAAGAAAATGTGTATACATAGTACCATGACAAAATATAGAGTCGGGTTAATATATTCATCAAAAGGTGACAAAGCAAAAATTAATGACATAAGTAAAAGATATCAAAACATAAAACGAGTTAAACGGAATATAATAATACTGGGGGACTTTAACTGCAAAATTGGAAGTAGAATATAAGGAGGAAATGAAGAAGTAACGAAGGAAGGAAAAGAATTGATTAAAGAGATAAATTACTAATAGATCGTCAACATAATGTCAAGAAATGCTGGAATCTAGACCAGAATTAAGGGGGGAAAAAGCTCACCGATTGACTTCATAATTATGGACCAGGGGATAGTGAAAGAGTGGAGAATTTTCAGATCGACGAAAGAAAAATAGTGGCCCCATATCATATAGTGAGAGAAAACAAAAAATTACAAGACCATTTATAGTGACTATAATTATATTTTGGTGCAAATTGAGTGGAAAGAAAAGTTAAAAAGAGAAAAAGAAGGAAAGACTTAAATAATGAGCAGTAATAGATACAGAAGATACCGAGAGTTAAGGTTTATGAGCTGATAGGAGAGAAAAACAATTTGCAGGATAGATGAGCTAAATCAAAACTAAAATAGTGACGACATTGAAGAGGAAAAAAGCAGGAGACAATAAAGGGTGGAAGAAGGGGTCATAACAGAGGAAGGAACGGAAATGGTGGTAGCATTGCAAATACTATTCAATGCAATAGAAGAAATGAAAACGCCAAGACAATGGAGGGATATTAAAATCAGTCAATATTTAAAAATAAGGGCTCATACATGGATGTAGAAACCAGGAGAGGCATATTTATTAAGTTTCATTGAAAAGGTGTTTGAAAAATAGATTACGGAAAAATATAACAACAAGATGGACATGAGCATATATCAAAATGGCGGAGAGAAAATTGGTTCCATTTAGAACAACTAATTGGATAACAACAAAAGCCTAACAAAAACACTTACTTATCAATTTATCAAAGCAAAAAAGCTTTGATAAATTGTGGCTTGAAGATTGCATTAATATTTTGGTGGAGAATTGGATGAGAGAGAGGCGGCTTTGATAAATGAAAGAACAGGAATTTAAAGAGACAACGTTACAAGTTGGTGTTCGAAACTTGTTTTTCATAAAAGAGCGTTCCAAACATGAAGCCACACGAGAAAAAAGATTCACTTTTTGCATAAAAAACTTCGCAAAACTTCTTTCAACAAACATTTCTTCCCATACAGTATGTCTTAAAACCAAATGACAATCTTAAAATCATAGTTACCTTAGCTTGCTCCGAATTCGTAGTTTTGTACTTAAAACAACTCTTTATATCTTCTTTTTCTTTTTGACAATCCGGAAATGCACCATAAATATAATAATGTTGAAAGTGATTTGTGGTAGCTATAAAGAAGCACAAACGTTTTCTGAAATAGTAACAAATGTTGGTTCTCGTACATCTCAAGTTCATGCATTATGACCATAGAAAAATCAAATCTAAACTCCAGGACATCCTAGCACGTTGAGATTCCAGGACAATGCCAGAACAACTAAACACTTTGAAAGACGAAACTTTCGTAAAAAATCACTTTGGCGATTTCGCATAATTTCGCTGAAAAATGTGAAAGTTCTGCGAAACATTTTATTTGCAAAAAGTTTATTCCCTAAAAATATATTGAAATAGGTTATTCGCAAAAGTTAATAGACCTATTTCCATATCCATTTGGTTCCGCGAAATATACATACTCAAAATGCAGAATAACATGAAAACGAGATTAGCTATGAGCAAATTTGGGGATGCTGGTTGTTTATATGCAAGTTTGAAGAATGTACCAACAAAATGTTGAGTTTTACAGCTTTTAACTGGCAGTTTCACATAATCGTATTTAACACAGTTATAAAGAGGGTTTTGGTAGTGGTACTGTTACAAAAAAAATTAAAATATTGCAGATTTTAAGGGTGTATCTTTTGGTATATGTTAGATAGCTAGCTAGCTAAAACCTAGCCACGTTAAACCTAGCCCCGTTTTTAAAATGATGTGAATACATTTTTATTTACTTTTTTCAAGCGAATTTAGAACTAAAACTCAATATACAGTTTACTAACGCTCAGTGGCACTTCATATTACTTCTGATCAGTTAAAAAAATTAAAATTAGCTTGCTAGCATAGCTAAGCCAAAAAGTAGCCAGCAGCTAAGCTAAAACCCAAATCAATATTAAATATGCTTGACTGATGCTAACAGAAGTATTCCAGAAGCCTAAAGAAAAATAATGTTGACTTCAGGGGAAAGGGGATTTAGAGATTTCAAGGACTGGATTTTCCTATAGCATTTTCACAAGTATTTTTTCCAGGATTGGAGCTATAGCTTAGCTGCATGAGTTACCAACGAATCATTTTTCAACATTTGTTGCATAAACTGATATTTAAAATTAATATTTTCAGTATTGGCTGTTATGATCATGTAATTGTCACAGATAAAAAAACTCAAACTAATTCTAGGTCCCTTAGTTTAAGTTTTTTTCATAAGAATGCTCACATTATAAAACAAAAAAGATGGATGGCGTTCAATTGGAATTGGAATCTACAATTGGATTTGCAGGTGTGTACATACTATGTTGTGGTATTAATGCATGAAAGATGGCGCTGCGTTGTACGGACGTGTTCCGCCACCTCTTATTACTTGTTGTTGTATTTTTTGTAAAAAGGCCTACTTTTACATCAGCTGGACCTGCAATTTATGATATTATGGATACAAATACTTGTTTTACTATGGAATCGTTTGATTTCGTTTAACACTGTTATTACAGTTCATCTTTATGGGTTTATAAACAGAATCACATTTATAAACTTAATCTTGATCTCAGAGAAACGACTTGGTTACTTTTAATACTTGCCAGGGACGTTGAAATCTGTCCGGGTCCTGATTGTGGCGCTTGCTTGAATAATATAAAGCACAACAAACAAAAGGTAACATGTATTGGATGTACTCAATTTTTTCACAAAAATTGTATCAACATAAAAGATTTTATCACAACATCTTTTTTCACTCAATGCAGACTCAACCACGACGGGGGTCGAACTGAAAATGACACTATTAACTCCTTTTCAGAAAAGCGTGGTTTCAAACTTCTTCATCTGAACGTTAATGGCTTGTTTGGAAAAATTGACCAAATCCGTGACATGTTATTCAGTACTGGAAAAAACATTCACCTATTTGGAATAACTGAATCTCGTCTAACTGAAATAATTCCGATTCACTAGTTTCAACTGAAGGATACCATACTGTAAGGAAATATCGAAAAAGAAGGAATTGGTGGTGGTGTTATTGTTTACATTAGAGACGATCTCAAATAGCAACGCAGATTTGACTTGGAGAGTGATATTGAATCCATAGTTGTAGAAAATTGTAGAAAAGTCCAAATCTTTTATCGTTTGTGTCATGTACCGACCCTCGGATAGTTCATTACATGGTATAAAAAATTTCAAAACTTGTCTTAACGATTACTGTGGAAAGTTTATCATTTCTTAAACATGATAGTTTTTCGGGAGATCCTTCTCCCATCATCGGGCAAAGTAAAATGATTTTGAGAATGTATTTATATAATTGCAGAGGATCGAAATTCATAAAAATTAACCAATCAGAAACGAGCTGATAATTATAGTTAATTACGTTAATTAACATTTTCGGACATAGATGTAGGTAACTACTTCTTCTGTAGGGCTGGTAAACAAATCTCAGGAAGTTGATACGAGATGCTGTTTATGTGTTTGTTACGTTTTTGATGGTTTCTTTAATCTTCCTGGCCGTTGTTTTGGATTCTCTGTCAATGATTTTCTTCTCCTCCCAATTAAACTGATGACTTCTGCTCCAGCTGTGGTCCGCAATTTCGTTTTTCTTCACATCTCCGTTTCTCACTGCGCGCATATGCTCTTGTACTCGTTGCTTAAACTTTCTTTTTGTTTCGCCTATATACACTGCATCACACGGGATCTTTACACGGGATTTCGTAAACATCATTGTGAACAACAAGATGAATATGAATATTAATGATTTCGAGGATTCTCGATTTAAATGCATCCCAGCTTTCGTTCATGGTATCTTTAAAGATAATAGAATCCCAATGAGAGTTTTTCATATCATCCTTAAAACGAGTTGCGTTGTAATTTTTATAATCTCGAATTTTAATTCTACGAGGTACATAGCGATTGACATTTATTTTTCTGTTTACACCAATTGAGTCATAATCACTGATCCCTAATGGTAGAACTATTGTTTCTTTGACATTGTTTTGATGTAAGGTAAAAATTACATCAATTATCTACGCAACAAGCGGTGTCATTGTTTGTCGAAACTATTCGCAAAAATGCAGATAAAGGAGAATGCACTGGGGCGATTTATCTCGACTTACGAAAAGTCTTTGACACTTTGAACCACTCGCGGCTCTTACACAAACTCAACTTCATGGAATCCATGATATCGAGTTGCAGTGGTTCAAAGATTATTTATTCAGTCGTACCCAATATGTCACATACGATAACATAAATTCATCATCTCAACAGATTACTTGTGGTGTGCCCTAGGGTTCAACCCTGGGTCCATTACTATTCCTTCTACTCGTCAACGACTTACACCAACTACTAAGTAAATCGAAAGTACTTTTGTATGCCGATGACACTGTTGTATATTACTCATCAAAATCGAGCAAAGAAGTTGAATCAGTTCTTAATAACGAAGTCCAACGTATTGCAGACTGGATGAATGAAAACTGTTTAATAATAAATCTTAAAAAGGGAAAGACTGAGTTTGTTATGTATGGAGCTCATCAAAAGCTACGTAAACAGGATGCATGTACAATCAAGATAAATGCTACGTCCATTAACAAAGAAGATAATTATATCTATCTGGGAGTTAATCTGGACAACCATCTGACACTACAGGAACATCTCGACAAAACGTACAAAAAGGCATCTGGAAAGCTCAAATTACTCAAAAGTATTCGATATCTTTTGACAGCTGGCATAGTAAAATCGGTTTATAACACTGTTATCCTGCCGAATTTACTTTATTGTTATCCAATAATGCTGTCTTTATCGAGAACCCAGGAAGACAAGCTACAATATTTACACAATCGAGCGTTTAAAATTTGTGGTGGTGCCCATCAATGGGATTCTATTGCAACGATCAAGAAACAAAGAGCTGCGGTTGAAGTTTTCAAAAGCATCAATGGCATCACTGAAAACCACTTCAATTTCGAGCAAATCAACCACACAATGAATACTCGAAGAAATCAATCAAACATCAAACTTAGCCATCTTAGGACTGAATTCGCAAGAAAATCTTTCAGTCATCAAGGTGGTATGATTTTTAACGAATTACCAACTTTACTGCAGAAAGAATCACCTTTGTTTTTATTTAAAAGAAGCATTAGGGATATTAAATTTTAAATTTTACTTTTGTTCCCACACAGCGTCGCGTCTAATTACCTCTGCGCACTTAGATTGCGTTTTGGTTTTCCTCTTCATGTCTTTTTCAGTGTGGTGTCGAAACTATCTATCCCAGCACATTCGCCTATTCTACTATTTTGTATATTTCATTTTTGTCTATAGATAATAATTTTTTTTTATCATTTTTAAAATTTTTATGAATTGTTTTTATGAACCCTGATTAGGACACCTGTAAATAAATAATAATAATAATAATAATAATAATAATAATAATAATAATAATAATAATAATAATAATAATAATAATAATAATAATAATAATAATAATAATAATAATAATAATAATAATAATAATAATAATAATAATAATAATAATAATAATAATAATAATAATAATAATAATAATAATAATAATAATAACAATAACAATAATAATAACAATAATAATAATAATAATAATAATAATAATAATAATAATAATAATTAATAACTATATTCATGGACTGTTTTGTTACATGACGGCAGGGCTGATTTGTTACATCCGGGCGGGATTGCTACATAAATTGGGCTGTTTTGTCACATCGGCTTGTTTTGTTACGGGAGATCGGGCGGTTTTGCTACCATTCCGGCTGTTTTGTTACCGTGCATAATTTTTAAGATGGCAGCGTGATTGGCGGCAGCGACACTCCAACAGTAGTTTAGCAAATCTTTTTGGTTAAGTTTGAGGGCTGTGCTGTATTGTAAACAAAACTCTCTCTACAATAAGTTGTTCAAAGTTTATGCTGGCTAGCTAACTGTGTTTTGCTTTGGTTTATATCGCCAGTTTTTATTTAGCTGGCAGCAACACTCGTGTAGATAGCTCGCTAGCTATCTCAATGAAAGTATTTTATGTTTGTTTTACTATCATTAAAACGTTGTGGAATAGGTGAAATAGCTAGCTAGGTTCTTGTAGCTAATTGTAGTGTTTAAAATCATCAGAAGACCAGGTAGCAGTGTTCAATTTCCCTTGGCTGGCTGGTCATATATATTGCGGCGCCAAGCTTTTATCAGTCTTAGGGTTAAAAAAAGTTTAAAAAATGTTACTGCTTTTATCACATGTCTGAAAGTTTGTTGCATGTAACTAGGGTAATTAGCCATGGTCCACATTCCCTTGGAGGTTCATCTGGATGAGGGGGGAGCTATGGTAACAACATATATAATAGCTGCATTACAAAATTGAACCGGCGTCTCCTGCACAAAATATATGAGTTATGTGACCTCCCAAAAATGTGTCGAGTGTGTTAAAAGTAACCTTGGAAAAAGTATCTGCTATATAGCATTCTATAAGAGCTAGTTTTTTTGACTAAAATATGGACATATTGGGTACAATATAATTTTTTTTTCTTTTAATTCATTTACCCGAAATACAATTTCTTTCCTGTACCACATTTACTTTATCGTCGTGAAAAAATATTACAAATATTTATTCCAAAAACACCAAACTAATTTGTGAAAATATATATCAGTCAAATGCTTTAACGTGAATCTGGATCGAAGTTTGGTTTTGCATACTTTTACCTTTTACAAGGAAACGGTAGATCCATTAAGGCGGTTTTTCACTTAAAACGAAATTGATTAATTGATTTATGAATGTCATAAGTAGGATTGTTTTGATTTATTTATTTATTTAATATTTTTGTTCAAGTGATCTTTAAACAGTTTGCCTTTAGTTACATGTCTGGTACATTTTAGTAGAGGTTGCCAAATTTCAAATTTCACAATTTCTTTACTTCGTTTTATTTTAGCCACCTAAAGGGAGTTGTTTAGTATTACAGCATCAGGTACTATTTATTTTATAAAAACATGACACGTTTTCGGTTTTATTCCTTCATGTGTGATATTTTAGGGATTTTTTTTGTTAAATTTTAGTGATGACTCTATCGGAAGCAATTAGAGCAATAATGATGACTCGAGTGAAGAGGATGACAATTCTATTTGCGAATTCTCTGCTGAAAGTTCAAATGAAAGTTCTGACGAGAACTTGCAAACAATGTCAGAAGTTGGTGACTGTGAAGTGGAGAACCATCCTTTCAAAGATAGTTTGGACGAGGTAATTTCAGGAATAGTTTTCTCAATCGACACTTTCCGTATAAATGTTGATGTGCCGCAGTTTTTTCAAAGTCCTTACAAAAAATTTGAAAACACCTTAAATTTCAATAATTTGTAAAAAAAAAATCCTTTTGTTTTAAATACTTAAGGAATTAATGCCGCCGTATTATATATAATGACTTTTTATTATTGTAGAAAATTGCGAAATATAAAACAGTAAAGAAAAACGACTTTGTAAAAGGAAGAAAGCACTGCAGGATCATGTTTCTCGGTCTTACGTATGTATGTGAAGAATTAATGAAACGCAAAGATTATGATAACGTGTCAAAAACGAAAACATTTACAGCAAACGAAGTAAAAAGATGCGTTAGCAAAAACGAAAAAATGAAAGAAGCGTGCAAAGGAAAAGACGCCGACTACTGGAAATATTTAGTTTTAAATATGCGTGAAAAATACCAAAGAGCTATGAAAAGGGAAGAAAACTGCAAATGTCGTCAGTGGTTAAATGAAGCAAAGGACAGGATGAATCACTGGAATACTTAGTGTCGTTTTGTCATTATTATGTGGCACAAACCGTGATGCATTGATCAAGCGCCCCACTCGTAAAATCGACTCCCTAATATACGCTTTTCCTTAATATGTCCATTTGTTTAGGTTTTTGGCGCCCCACTCAAAATATTACCTCCCTAAAATAATTGCACCAAGATATATATTTAACTATTTCACTTTTTGATTAAAGTAAAAACAGAAGTCAATAGTTTAAAGATATATATATATATATAAAGAGCCCCGGCGCTTAATCGATGCATTACGGAGCGAGTAGAAAACTTTTAACTACGTAACAATGTCATTTCGCTTTTAATTTTTTTATTAAGCGTCTCTCTTTCACAAGCTGATCGGATGGCTTACTTGTTGACTATCAACTTGAGAATATCAAATTCACGCGTTAGCTTGCAGAGTTAATTCACAAATCGAAATCAAACTTAGGTGTAATCAGTTTTTTGTATACATATTATTTGCATAACTTTTAGAAATATGTATCGGAAATATGTTGAAATTCCGATCAATTTTCATTTATGTATTTCTTTTTAGTTTTGATGATAACAATTTTTGACATCTTTAATTTTGTAACTTTATTAAGATTAAAAATATATTTATCTTATCAAGTCTAGCAACCTTTTGTTTGTTACATCGGTTCTGTTAGGCAGTCAAAATTTTGCGTTTTTTAAAACTAGCGAAATTAGCAATAGTGTATTTAGATTCTTAATCGAAATTTTTTACCACGACAATACCTTTTCACATCTATTTTGACTGGTTGATAAGGGTTACACACCAAAATAGGAAGTGGTGTGAAATATCTTTGGGAATTCATTGAAATGCACCTTTTTTATAATAATAATAATAATAATAATAATAATAATAATAATAATAATAATAATAATAATAATATAATAATAATAATAATAATAATAATAATAATAATAATAATAATAATAATAATAATAATAATAATAATAATAAGGATGTTCCTAATTGGATTTAGGATAGCCTGACATCTTTTTCGGATAGCCTGCCATCTTCATAGGATAGCCTGCCATCTCGTAGGATAGCCTGCCATCTCATAGGATAGCCTGCCATCTTCATAGGATAGCCTGCCATCTTCATAGGATAGCCTGCCATCCTTGTCGGCCGCCGTTAACATTTCCACTTGTGTTTAATAATGGTTGACAGTCTGGCGGACCATCTCTGTAAGAGGATGCTTGTTTAATAAGCTAAGTATAACCTATATGATTAGCTAGCTAATCATATAGGTTATACGGAGACTAAAGTTTTTCTAAACTAATAGCTGTATTAGTCCTAATTACGTGATTATCTAAACATACATATTGAGTTGTTGTTATGGTACTATTAAATATATATAGCTAGCTACATTGAAGTTAAAAATACAAGACTTATTGCTATGGTTAGTTTGAGTGTGTAACTTTATAGGTGCCTGGTGTTGTGATAACTTGACAATTGTTTAAAAAATAAATATATAGCTAATAATGACCCTCTTGTCTGTAGCTAGATAGCACAGCCCTGTGCTTTAGAGAAATTTAACTTTATTAAACAAGGTTAGCAAGTCGAAAGGTGTGCTCTGTAGCTTTAGCTAGCTGTTCTTTTTCATGACTGATCTGGAAAAATTAGAAAATTCTAACCTGCACATCCACGAATCTAGATAGCTAGCTAAGCATTATCTTAAATCATTTCATACTTTTGAAACTATAGCTATATGATTCACAATAAATGTAATTACGATAATATGTTATTCAGGGCTTTGACTAGCCCAGTCATCTTGTCTGCCTCTTTAAATATGCCTAAATTTCTAAACTAATTCTGTTACACTAATTCTGTTACAATGCTCCTAAAGCACCACATAAGAAAAATAGTTCACTATTTGTCTGTTTGCTGAAGTTATATTCTTGATATATATTCATTTTTAGGAAATGAGTCTCAGGATGCTCAATCACATATATGACCTATATCGTTTAATTGTGAAAAAGAGATTATTCTAAAGCTTGTCAAAACGCAGTTTGCGATGAAGTTCCAGATATATTTAAACTAAGCATAGGCAAAATATTCTTAATTTTTTTGAGAATTCTTCTTGTCAATTTTTTTACTACATTCTTAATTTCTTTTACTTTGGGATAAAAGTTTCAACTCAGTTGTAATTTAAGTGATAAAATGTTTTACTTTGTCAAAACAATTTGTATACTGTGACAGTAAAACAGTAACAGAAACTTAGTAGATATTGTTAAAATATTATCATTTTGTGTCTGTTTATAAATTATGGAAAGTTTGTCCAGTAATTATAGACCTTGATAAGCTTAGATTACGCATAATATAGGATCTGCTAGTACTATTTCTTCTACTGTTAGAAAAGCAGGGTGTTTTGTTAAGGTTTTATTAGTAATTGTTTACGTTTGAAATTTTTTTGTCCTTTCACTTGGAAAACTGCTAGAATTTTCTTATTTCGAATTATTTTTTTAACATATTCTTGTAGTGCATTGTAAAAAAATTATTGCAAATATTTGAAAAGTGTCTGGAAAATTCTACCTAGATAATCTAACAAGAAGTTACAAATACTTATAAATTGCTTATATATATATATATATATATATATATATATATATATATATATATATATATATATATATATATATATATATATATATATATATATATATTATTTTTATGTTTTGTTTTCAAGAAAAAACTACATTAATTTTGCTACTTAAAGTTTCATGCTTCTTAGCAATCTTCAGGCAAATGATACAAATTATACAAGTTGGTACTAACTAAAGTATAAACCTTTTTAATTACGTGATAAAATGCAATGCTACTCAGAGAAACAGGCCTACATTACAATCAAAGACCACAAACCAAACTTCCCCCAAAATGTCAAGTGCAGATTAATTAATCCAGCCAAAACAGACATGGGAATCGTCAGTAAAAAGTACTTGGAGACCATCATAGAAAAAGTTCAGAAAGCAACGCAGGTCAACCAATGGCGAAATACATCTACTGTAATTGAATGGTTCAAAAAAACACCAACTGATGCAAAGTCAAAATTCATCAAATTCGACATTGTCGAGTTTTACCCTTCTATCTCTGAAGAACTACTCGACAAAGCAATTAATTTCGCAAGATCTGCTGTACCAATCGACAACAAAGTCCTCGATATAATAAGGCACAGTCGGAAGTCCTTGTTATTTGATAAATCATCGACTTGGGTTAAAAAAGGAAACGTTCTTTTCGATGTAACAATGGGTTCATTCGATGGAGCGGAGATCTGTGAGTTAGTTGGACTATATATATTAAAAAAGATCAGCAATATTATCGATATCAAACATGTTGGTCTATACAGAGACGATGGACTTGCAATTATCCAAAACGCCAATGGACCACGAATGAACAAAATTCGAAAAGACATCATAACCTTGTTTAAGGAAGACAAATTGTCAGTAACTATCGAAACGAACCTGATTGAAACAGACTTTTTGGATGTATCATTTAACGTGAATAGTAAAACCTACAAACCCTACAGGAAACCCAACAACGATCCGCTATACATTAACATTAATTCAAACCACCCGAATAATGTATTGAAAGTCATTCCGAAGATGGTCAACGAAAGATTAATTGCGACATCATGTAACAGAAAAGCATTTGATGACGCAAAGCCTTTATACGAAGCTTCACTCTCCGCCAGCGGATTTAAAAGCACAATGGCATACGCGAGTAAACCCAAACAACGCCCTAATCGCCAAAGGAAGATAATTTGGTTCAACCCGCCGTTCAGTAAAAACGTTAAAACAGACATTGGACGATCATTTCTCAAGATTGTTAGAAAAAACTTCAATAAAGATCACAAATATTATAAAATCTTCAACAAAAACACCCTCAAGTTGAGCTATTCATGTAGCACAAACATCCGAAACATCATAAAGGGGCATAATAAAAAAGTCCTCACTTCTGAAGAAAGGCAAAAACAACGACCTTGCAACTGCCGGGATAAGTCCCAGTGTCCACTGAATGGTGACTGTTTAGCTGCATGCATTATCTACAAAGCGGAAGTCAAATACGTAGACAAAAAGGAATTTTACTACGGATTATGCGAAGGCGAATTTAAAGAAAGGTTTAACAACCACAAAAAGTCCTTTCGACACGAGAAATACAGAAACGAAACCGAATTGTCGAAATTAATTTGGAGATTAAAAGACGACGGAACAGACTTTGAAATCTTATGGAGTATTGAAAAACGTGCAATGCCGTATAAGACAGGAGCGCGCACGTGTGACTTGTGCCTAACAGAAAAAATAGCAATTGTACGAGCTGAACCGAAGGGACAGTTAAATAAAAGAACAGAACTTATCAACAAATGTCGCCATCGCAACAAATTTACTTTGAAATGGTTGAAATGAACTGTAACGAACAATGTATTTATTTGTATTTATTTGTTTTATTACGTTTTATCACGTAATTAAAAAGGTTTATACTTTAGTTAGTACCAACTTGTATAATTTGTATCATTTGCCTGAAGATTGCTAAGAAGCATGAAACTTTAAGTAGCAAAATTAATGTAGTTTTTTCTTGAAAACAAAACATAAAAATAATATAACTGCTCTGTTACACATTGAGCACTCTGTTGTAATTTGTGTTAAAATTACTTCGTGTTTATATATATATATATATATATATATATATATATATATATATATATATATATATATATATATATATATATATATATATATATATATATATATATATATATATATATATATATATATATATATATATATATATATATATATATATATATATATATATATATATATATATATATATATATATATATATATATATATATATATATATATATATATATATATATATATATATATATATATATATATATATATATATATATATATATATATATATATATATATATATATATATATATATATATATATATATATATATATATATATATATATATATATATATATATATATATATATATATATATATATATATATATATATATATTCTTAAAAAATGATTTATTACAAAAAAGTGTGTATAAGTAATTTCTGAAATTCTTTATGCGTATCTTTCCTATTATTGTATGTGTAGCAGTGTTTCTTCACAAAACTTCGGAGTATTACATGTTTTCTTTTAATGAGCAAAAAGGTAGTTGTATATATCACACTAAGCAATGATTAAGAAAACTGACAATTTGAAAATTAAATTGTTAAATTGGATTGATAGTGTCCTTAATTGTGGGCAATTTTCTGTGAAAGCATGGTTAAAAATTTTTTTAAACCTCTCATATTTCTAAACAATTTCACTTTAGAGTTCATAATATTACCTGATGGGAAGCACTGAAATGAAAAAGGCAAGAATATGTGCAATCTGGGGATTATCGATATTTCAGGTATGGAGTAACTTTTTTTTCACCTACTGCACCTGTGTAAGAGTGTACACAAACTGCTTTGTGGAGTAGTTGAAAACAATGTTTAATCACATTTCAATGTGATTTTTTAGCACATGTTTATGTATCCAGGTAAATGGTGGCACCTTAGTGTAAATTGAAGCTCTCTAATGACAGCACAAGTATACCGATGTAATTTATAAATTTAAAGAAATGGATCTAATTTATAGGTTCAAGGTATGTATAACGTATAAATATATTACAACACGCTAATTAATCAAAACTCTTTTATATGACACCATGAAACATACAAAGTGCGTCACTGCATAGTGTTTAGTTTTGTCCAGATTTTGATAGATGATTTTATATTTTAGAAAAACTTAATGCTGTTTTACGAGAAAGTCATATCTGCAAAAGAAGAAGAGAATAAAGAAAAAACTCTTACAATATTTTTATAGTTTATTGAACTTTTATCACTGTAACGGAATGATTATGTATCTTTATATCACACTCCCGATAGAACTTTTTATTGTTTGTTAAAAGCAGTGGTCTGGATAATAATATACAGGCCTCTGTAATATAATATACAGACTATATACAAAATTTTGCAGGTCTTCCAACATCATTAAAAAACAAGAAGGTCTAAAATTAGTATTTGAACTTAGACAGGATAACAAAAATGGGACCGTTATTTAAATTTTGATGACGTCAGCTAGGATCTGTCAAGAGACAAAATGTTTTTTCTTGGAAATTTGTTTACTTGTTGCCTTTATGGTGTAGAGCTTGAATAGCTGATTTAAATAATGTATAGGATCATTTGTTTTGGACAAACACTTAAGGAGATATGAGGGTTTAAACATTTTGCTGACCTCAGCAAAAACGAACAAATATGCAAAAAATTATTTTAAGAAATTTGTATATTTTCTGATGACGTCATCGACCCGTCTCTTCCGAAACGGATTGGGGACCCAGGCTTGGGAAACTTACCCAAATTGCTCCAAGGTGGTCCTTAGTTACCCACGCGGTGAAAAATTTCCAAGTTATTTGGCCTCAAAGTTTTAGGTGCAATGTAATTGCTTCATTAATTAATATACTTTCCTTTGACGTCAACATTATGTTAACATCAAAGTTTAGTACTTTACAGAACAAATTTATAGGTGATGTTTTATAGACTTTATCAAAGAAAGTAGTGAATATAATAATCCACTTTGCAAAAATGACAGACAGACACACGGAACTGGCGTTTTATTACAGAGATTGAAACAATGTCAGCCTGGGTACTAGTTTTCAATTATGTTAGCAAAACAGTCAGGGTACGAGTTTGCTGAGTTATAAAAGCAATGTGCAAAAACATAGCGGGCTATCCGAATTTATTAGTGAGTTGAAAATGTTATCGGTCTGGGTACGAGTGTGTCGAGTTGTAAGATTAATATGCGAAAAGATGTCAGGCTATCCGAATTTATTACTTAAAATTGAATTATGTCGGTCTGGGTACGAGTTTGTCGAGTTGTAAGAGTAATATGCGAAAAGATGTCAGGCTATCCGAATTTATTACTAGGAATAAAATGTCGTCAATCTGGGTACGAGTTTGTCGAGTTATAAGAGCAATATGCGAAAAGATGTCAGGCTATCCGAATTTATTACTTAAAATTGAATTATGTCGGTTGGGGTACGAGTTTACTGAGATATATAAGCAATGTGCGAAAAAATGTCAGGCTATCCGAATTTATTACTAGGATTAAAATGTCGTCGGTCTGGGTACGAGTTTGTCGAGTTATAAGAGTAATATGCGAAAAGATGTCAGGCTATCCGAATTTATTACTTAAAATTGAATTATGTCGGTTGGGGTACGAGTTTACTGAGATATATAAGCAATGTGCGAAAAAATGTCAGGCTATCCGAATTTATTACTAGGATTAAAATGTCGTCGGTCTGGGTACGAGTTTGTCGAGTTATAAGAGTAATATGCGAAAAGATGTCAGGCTATCCGAATTTATTACTTAAAATTGAATTATGTCGGTTGGGGTACGAGTTTACTGAGATATATAAGCAATGTGCGAAAAAATGTCAGGCTATCCGAATTTATTACTAGGATTAAAATGTCGTCGGTCTGGGTACGAGTTTGTCAAGTTATAAGAGTAATGCACCAAAGGAGTTATTTAAAATAGAATTCATAATGTCTGGGCACGACTCTTCTGCCGGAGATATAGAATCAATGCGTGAAAAGATGTTACGCTATCCACCTTTATTACCAAGATTAACATGTTATCGGTCTGGCTACGAGTTTGTGAAAAAATCAAGCAGGGCATCTGTATTTTTTCTAACATTCAGACGGTGATACGAGCATCACTCTGGTACAGACCAGTTGAACAGGTCTGTACCAGAGTCGTGACCGTTTCACAACCCAAAACCCAGGGTTGTAAAAATTATAAGATTTCTCTGCCTAACCTAAATTTTTCTTAAAAGGACGCCGTGTTCGGTAAGCATAAACCACGTGACGTCAAGAAAAAACTACGACTTCTAGCGAGTGAAAAATAATGATGGCGAAACCAAAGCAGTCTAAGAAACAGTAGATTTTTGATTTCTTTAATGCTTTTTAGTTTTGTGAATTTCAGTAGCTATATTTGAAGATTTTTGTGTAAAACTTTAGTTTGTTAGACAGTTTGTACGTCTTTAAAATTTCGGAAAATTGGCACTTTTATTTATGTTTTTACAACGCAATGTAATGCAATATTTTGGCGTGGCAAGGACGTGTAAACAGAGAATTTTGGGTTGCCTGACAAAAATGAAACTATGTTACTCGGTGACGCACACCAGATGTAGCATTACGGAATTTCTTTTAATATGAAATAACTTCTTTGCACTTAACTGAAATGGTCAACATGTATATAAAATACGGACAAAAAATTCCATCAGTTAAAGCGTGGTGATCATATCGTAATGATTGAGATTCCGGGGCTCTAATTCGTAAAAATCAAAAATGAATAATTTGAGTACAAACAGAATATATACAACTAATGTAACAAAATTATTTGTTTAGTGCCAGTGCATAATTTCTAAAAAACTTTCAGATCAGTTAAGCTTGTCAGCATATTTTTAGGTTAAATGGTGATCCCGACATGTTACGAATATGTTTAATGCCTTTTATTACAGACTACAATTCAATTCATGGTGACTATTACTTTTCAGATCAAAGGCTGTAAGTCTATGCTCCCTATCTTAATAATGGTCTGTCTGTCCACACGAAAACATTGTGTTGAGGACTGACTAGTCTAGCCGTAATTTTTCTGTCTCTGCTCAAACGCTCCGCTGAGTTAGAAAATCGTGCTACGGAAACACGAATATCAAATGCGATAAATTTTATCCAATGTGTCGGGATTGGTAAATTTAAAGGACGGACGGACATGTAGATTTTTCCACGGGCTAACGACTAGTCTCTTTAATAATAGTCGTGTTTTGTTCGAAAAAGATGCGCCGCAGCTTTATTTCGGAAAATTTCCGCAGAACGCGATTTTTGCGGATTTTGTTTACAGAATTAAGGTAGAATCAAAAGAAAAAGAAAAAAACGAAAACATGTAACGAAGGCCATTTTGGTTTGAAAGTGGTGGTGTCAGGTTTGTCGATCTCCTTTTGTACTTTTTTTCTTCTTAATACCACGTGTTAAAATAAATACGGTCGACCCAAACTCTCAGGGAACTGATAAAAAAGTTTAGGACGTCGAAAGTTCGAGATAAAGGATAGTCGAGTTATCGAGCGTCAAAGACCTTCTGAAGTTCGAGATAAAATACTCGTTTAGCCGAAAACGAGGAACAGAAAAAAGAAAAATATATATATATATTGATAGTAGTATGTGATTGTTACTAAACTTACTTCTTTCCAAAAAAGCTTAAAGTATTACTCTGCTTTCTCTATGCTATATCCAGTTCGTGATAAAATGATTATTATTATTATTTTTATTTCTGAATTTATAAACAGGATGAGTATATCAGTAAAAAATACTGTTATAAATATACGTCCTGTGAGCTGAAAGGACCGGAAAAATAGTTCCACAAAACGAAAATTTGAGATAACGGAGTTCCAGATGTATAACATAATTTTGCCTACAAGAGATTGCGATGACTAAAAGGACCGGAAAAAAAGTATTAATATCGATCGGGATTGTATATCATCTCGTTCTCTAGCCATGTACAGGGTCTGCTAAATTACGTGCCTTACGTGCCCTCGTGGTTACGTGCTTTATGTGTCTACGCGCCTTATTTTCGCAACGTACTTTATGTACTTACGTGCCCTAGTGCTTCTGCGGTAATTGGGATTTTATTAATAAACCTTCACGATTCGAAATAATTGGGAAATTAAGGGAAATAATTTTTGCGAAAGATGAATCCTTTTAAAATTAAGGCGTTGAAATTTTGCTGTTCAAGGCTTTTAAAAAGATTGTGAAGGTCCCATTGAAGTATCAACAACAACAAAAAACACGTGATTTTCCATTGACTCAGAGTAGACTAACAACGCTTACTACTGGATTCTTTAGCAACAACGAGGAGTATCCAACAAAAAGAATTATCACACAAAAATTAAGGCATGTAGGCATGTGAAAAGCTGAGGCACGTAGCCACGTTAAGTAACTACAACTTTTATAACAGTCATGAAAATATATTCCACAAAGAAAAATTGCTGAGTGATTTTTTAGCTAGACGGAGCAACGACGGGCTGTTAGGATATAATTTTTTGGAAAATGGTATATATTTTGCATATATAGCATGTTCGAGACAGTATACCTGTACCAAGCGCTCATCCCATTGTTAACGACAGGCTATTTCCTGTGTTTCTATTTAACCGAAGTTGCGATAAATTTTATGCGCGGCATTTTTTACCTCTTTTTTTACCTAACTGCTCAGCTTTGAGTATATTCTGAAAAATATAAAAGGTTGGTCAACTGTTTTTTCCATGACGGTGTACCAACGGGTTGTAAACTGTGTTTTTATTTCAGCTAAAATTGTGGGAGAATAAAACACCATAATTTTGTGTGTGCTTTACTTCATTCCTATACTGAAGCGCTCAACTCTGCGGGTCTTATTAAGTACTTTACTGGGCGTTCCACGAAGTGTCACACAGCTACTTGTGGCTGATCCCGGCGTTTAAAGCTCCCCTGCTTCTTTATAATAGCTGTATACGTCTGTTTGTCACGCAAAATGATAACCGCAGTAGCGAAACATATAATGCGGCAAATAAAGGACGGGCGAGTTAGTGAATTTACCCACGGGTTACCGACTAGTATAGTAAAAAAAATCAAAGAAACTGAGGTTGTCGTTATGATTTTAGGTCAAATGTTGGTTAAGAAGTACCCGACAAATCTCTACATATCATGGTCTGGTTTAAATAGAAATAGTAGTACACAACAATAACACAATCTTAGTTTTGAAAGGTATCAGAATTAAAAGCTCCCAAAATGTGCTAAAAGTAATCTGCGAAAAAAAAGTACTTCAGCTTCTTGATGGGAATAGAAAACAGACTGTCAAACTAGATATATTTGACACAATATAACGCCATTGATAAAGTTGTTTTCCAATACTTTGGTAAGTCATGACTTTTTAATATGACGAAATATCTTGTGAATGTAAAAATGTTATTGACTTAAGGATTCAACTATCTAGTACGTTCTACTTACTACTACACTACTAAGGACCAATAATAGACAAATTTTAACATACAAAATGCTAACTCCGGTCGGGGTATTTTTACATATATACTTTACAAGTAGCTATACAAAATATTGAGACCTAGATATAAACAACTATAATATTTTCTCAATATTTGTAGATGAAACAAATTCAATCATCGAAATCAAAAGTCTCTAGTTTGCAAAATTCGCGGCCATAGCATTATCATATTTTATTTTCTATTTTAACCGCGGTGATCAATTACGGCAACTCGCCGCGTTAACGCAAAATTAGTAAAATCATACTGCTAATCACAACACAAAATGTCAACCTCCTCCCCAGGGCTCTTCTTCACTTTTTGATAATGGAAACACAAATCTGTTAGAAATAATAAAACATTGTAGGTCTGTGTACCGAGTTTGTTGAGTTATGAGAGAAATATTAAAAAATATGTCAGGCTATCCGATTTTAGTATTAAGATTAAAAGGGAATTTAGTGTAAATACCAGACTATCCTGAATTAAGTAAGTAAGTAAGTATTCATTTATTTATTTGTCCTAATAGACTGGAGACCATTTCGATAGGATAATATCTAATAGGTAAGAATGACCACCAAACCAAGTTACAAATTTATAATTACAAACTTTATATACTCATAAATAACGATCGATATATGCAACAATAAAAGGATTAAATGTTAAAACTACTATATGATGAAAAACAATAAAACTTGACCAGATACTTTAGATGACCCAACGACAGCGTAGTGAAAAATTGTAATTGATATTGGGGGATGTTTATAAAAGGCGAACAGTGAACACGATATTGGCGTAAAATTAAATATTATTGATATTTTGAAAGTACATTACCATCATCAACGTTTTAGAAGTAAAGTGAAAGCACAGTATTTTTGAGTAAGAAGTATTTTGTGTCTTTGTGTGTCTACGTGTGCATTTATTTGTAAGATGCATAGCCTGAGAGCACAGAAAGTCTGTGAGGCTTTTAACCTTTACCGGGGGAATTATAAATTATACTTTATAGTGGGACATTAAAGCCATTGCCGAATTTTAATCTTAGTGAATCTGATGTGGAGATATAAGATTAATGTGGAAAAAGATGTCAAGCTATTCGATTTTATTATTAAGATTAAAAGTTTATCAGTCTGGGTACGAATTTGTCGAGTCAAAAGAACAATGTGCGTGTAGATGCCAGGCTATCCGATTTTATTATTAAGATTAAAAGTTTATCAGTCTGGGTACGAGTTTGTCGAGTCAAAAGAGCAATGTGCGTGAAGATGTCAGACTATCCGATTTTATTATTAAGATTAAAGGTTTATCAGTCTGGGTACGAGTTTGTTGAGTCAAAAGAGCAATGTGCGTGAAGATGTCAGACTATCCGATTTTATTATTAAAATTAAAAGTTTATCAGTCTGGGTACGAGTTTGTCGAGTCAAAAGAGCAATGTGCGTGAAGATGTGAGACTATCCGATTTTATAATTAAGATTAAAAGTTTATCAGTCTGGGTACGAGTTTGTCGAGTCAAAAAAACATTGTGCGTGAAGATGTCAGACTATCCGATTTTATTATTAAGATTAAAAGTTTATCAGTCTGGGTACGAGTTTGTCGAGTCAAAAGAGCAATGTGCGTGAAGATGTCAGACTATCCGATTTTATTATTAAGATTAAAGGTTTATCAGTCTGGGTACGAGTTTGTTGAGTCAAAAGAGCAATGTGCGTGAAGATGTCAGACTATCCGATTTTATTATTAAGATTAAAAGTTTATCAGTCTGGGTACGAGTTTGTCGAGTCAAAAGAGCAATGTGCGTGAAGATGTCAGACTATCCGATTTTATTATTAAGATTAAAAGTTTATCAGTCTGGGTACGAGTTTGTGGAGTCAAAAGAGCAATTTGCGTGAAGATGCCAAGCTATCCGATTTTATTAATAAGATTAAAGTTTATCAGTCTGGGTACGAGTTTGTCGAGTCAAAAGAGCAATGTGCGTGAAGATGTCAGACTATCCGATTTTATTATTAAGATTAAAATTTATCAGTCTGGGTACGAGTTTGCCGAGATATAACAACAATCCGCGAAAAAATCTCAGGCTATGGAAAGTTCAACGGATTAGCCTGTCAACCCAAATAATTACTCTGCATCTTCTTCTTTTAGCACCTTGACTTTGTAAACGAACACAATGGATACTGAAAAGAAAGCATATACACTCAGAAACCGTGTAAGTTATAATATCTTACATTCTAATTATGCAAATAATTACCAACCCAAAGTCACTGCGTTCTCACCCGTGTGTAGGAATTTACTCCCACAATATATGTTGCTCCAAGAGTTACTATTATATACTTTTACTGCACATTACATTGATACACGAGGTATTTTAATATGATCTTTGGTTGTTTACCTCAAAACCTCCTAAGTGGAAAAAGGTAATAAAATTATATACATCTAAGTAACCATTGTGTCATCATCCAGTTTTTAAAGTCTGTAACATTACACAGATGTAACCTTGAAAATAAAAGGAATATAAAGTACCGAAGGTATGTTGAAAATGTTCTAGGCTTTATATGGAAAAGTAAAAAACATAATAATTCATGTTCATGCAGGATAATCGATTTTTGGTACGCGATTGGGAGGAAGCCCTTGAAGATGGCCACGGATTTACTTTGCATCAAATCGACACAGTAATCGGTGAGTATTTAATATTTGATTTTTTCTTTAACATTATTCAGGTCAGACAGGAGATGGGAAGAGGGAAAGGAGAGGGAAATGACCTTCGGACATACTTTAACTTAGTGACAATTAGTAGCCGACCCAAAAAAGTTTAAAAACTTTCCAGTCGGTGGTATGCCACGCCCATTCTTTAAAAGACCCGTGTATCTGTTTCGAATGTTTTGATATAACAATGATTTTCGTCGTTGGAGTTCTATAATTAAGCCTTATTTTTTTATCTCTTATTCACGCCAAGGACGTTAAGGATTTTGTGGATTTTTTTTAATTTTCAGCCAAGCAAACAATGCACCAAATAAACGCTATATCTTATTAAAAAGGCGCATGAATTTTTAATTTTTTTAACAAAATCGCGTTCTAATAAAAGGCTCAATTATGGCGCTAAATATAAATATCAAAAGTATCAATATAGTTACTAATACGGTGTCACGGTACTAGTAACTATATGCGACCGCCTTTGTTTAAATTGAATGAGTTAATATGTCAATCAATAGCAACCGACACGCGTGAACTTGCCCAACTGTGTTACTTTCGCCGATAACAACTAATCATCATCGACGAGAAATCGTCCCTAGGTAGCAACTGATGGAAATATTTATCTCAAACATTCATGCTGAGTGAGTGAAAATGACTTCTCTAATCCAAAGAGTAACGTTGTTTTGACCGCGAAAACAATAGATAAAATGGCACGAAAATTCCACACCATACGAAAAAATCGGAATGATATCGAGGAAAATATTGCGCCCTAACCGACTGGTGACGGATCAACCTCAGGCAGTCGATTAAGTTTATTATTTTTAGCAAATATCTACAAAATTGAGGAATTATGACACGCAAGATTATATCTATTGATCTGGTATAGAAGCTGTTTACTAATTTTTTAATTCTTTTTATCAGGCTATGGTGTCTTTGCAACAAAGTGGTTCAAAAACGGAGATGCTTTGCTCAGCTACAAAGGAAGTTTAGTTAGTGCGACGGAAGCAGATGATCTCGCAAAAGAGTACGGAGAAAATATTTCATCCAGATACCTTTTTTATTTCTCTGACAAAAATAATAAACTTTGCGTCAATGCAACAAATTCTAACTGCATGGCAAGATACGTCAACGACTCACCGCAATGTTTTTCGAACTGTCGAATGGTAATAAAGCATGATGGTGAAATGCCACAGATATGCTTAGTCGCAAGTAAAGATATCGACGTAAACGAAGAGCTTCGATACGATTACGGTGATAAAGGAAAGTATTTACCATGGCGGAAAAGTTATAATTATTTAAAGCCTTTGAAGCTCAGTTTAGAAGTTCAAGAAAAATTAAAAAAAACAAAAAGCGGCTACTGCGTCCAATTTTCATCTACGCATTTTCTCCCTCCACCTTCAAGACCTAGCTTGTTCAATTTTGTTAAGTTAATTTGCTTAATATCATTTTTCCATTCTCTCACACGCTTTGGTTCCATATTGAAACGGGATGCAGCAGCTGTTATTTATAGAAAATTTCCTTATTTTACCGATGTATCAAATATGAGAGATTGTATTTAGTTGTATTTATGAAATTTTTATATTATAATAGAACCAATAAAATTTCATTTCAAATAAAATACCAAAACGATAACAGTTATTGATTTTTTCATATACTTTTACTATCGTCTCGAGTAAACGCCCCCTTATGAGGGAGGGGCTTATGTTAGAGGGGGTGTCTAGTAGAGGGGGCGTTTATTTGAAAAATGACTGAAAAGGAGAGCGTCTATTCGAGGGAAGAGGACAATATATTCGAAGCATTACGGTAACCAAAAATTCACTTGTAAGTCAATCCAATCGAATCATAATGGTCAAGAGCGAAAAAAATGTGTACTCAGAAAATTATGACGCTTATTGAAGATTGCGCCTTTCCTATAGTCGCTTATTAAAGACGTTGGTATGGGTGCTTGACAAGTCTTAAAATAATAATGTCATCAATATCTAGGTCGACTTTGCAGTTACTGATTCAAAGAAAGGAAAATTGCAGGCTAGATACTCTAACGAAGATACCACTAAGAAGAATTCTCAAATCGTTTTTTGTAATACCAAGGTTTATGACGATTCAAGTAAATCTTATACTCATAACAATATTGAGCTGCTGCTTGGGTCAAAAGAAGAAAAAAGAGAGAACAGAATAAAACAGGTAGTGAAGAAGGACCAATCGAAAGTTTAAATGCCCTGTGTGTGATGTTGAACAGACTTACATCACAAGACATTTAAGGCAAAAGCATAAGTGGAGCTGGGAAAGTGCTGCACCAGCCTCTAGTCAGTTTTTTAGTAGCACACCAAAAACAGGCAACGAAAAGTTAAGTAAAATTGATAAAAAAACTCCGAACTATCATCGCAAGAGAATGTTATCATTTGCTGAAACAGGCACCCAAGGTAGACGCCCCTTTTATACAAGGCAATGTTTCCGAATCTCCAAGAATGTCTTTCTCGGAAGTATTTTTAAATAGAACATTGGAAAGCACTGTATCAACTTCAACTGCACCTATTAAACAGTTACAACAAAGGGCGAACGAAAATGACGTAGAGGAATGTTTCGTGCAATCTGTTCAGATTCCAGTGAATAATGATCGTTGTTGAAAACACTGCATGCAACACCAGAAACGAATCTAGTTCTTTTGGTAAGGAAAGTGAAAGTGAGGAAAGTGAATTTGAGCCTGTTGATGAAAAGAACGAATCTGTAATATATAACCTTGCTAGTAACGTGGAAACTTTGGTTACAGACTTCATATGTTATAGGATCGGCCCTGATAGACAGAGAAAACGTAGGGCAGTTTACCTGACTGCAAATGAAATACGACGTATATTTCGTGTTATGGAAGTAAAGGATGACCTAAGCGTCGTTTTCAGAAATGGAGGTAATGATTTTCGGGATAAATACATTACAAAGCACTGTCAAGAAACGGAAAAAAACAACCAGTATCAAAAAGTATTTATATAGTCTAATAGACTTTTGCGAATTTTTTATCGCTGAGAAAAAAAGAAGTAATGAACAGCAGTCATCAAGACATTACAACGTTTATTTCAAAATTGCGGTAGTGGAGAAAAATTTTTAAAGTGCAAGAGAAATTGGTAAAATTTGAGCAGATGACAGACGACCGAGAAATGCTCATTGATCAGGAGCAAGTAGGAAGATACCTTAACAGTAACAAGGGAGCAAAAAAGGGTGAAGCCATACTAAAACTTTTAAAGGAAGACATAGGATATAATCTAACTCAGACGGAGTATTGCGCCGAAGAGATTATTTATATGCTGTGATTCATTAACCTCACAATGAATGAATATTATAGGGCAGCGAAGCTTGATGGAAAATGTGTAATAAATGTTTGGGACCATAAAACACTTAACACCTATGGCCCAGCTAAAATAACATCCTTAATGAAGAAGAATTTGATTTCTTGACAACATACGTGAAATTTGCCAGACCACAAACTTTACCAAAATGCGAGTATGTATTTTTAAGTTGGTCAGGAAAGAAAGTGTCACCTGAGGACATTAGTAAACGTCTTCATCTTCAGTGGGACAGAGTTGGTAATTTTAATGATAAATGTCCTCCAAAAAATCTTTCAGCAAATATAATTCGGAAGTCTGTTAGCACAGCATTAAGAGAATCGGAAAGCTGTAATTTAAAAGATGCCGCCACGTTGATGACACACAGCATGAGGACAGCAGAGGAACACTATTTCCTAAGAAATATGGAGAAGTCTTCCTTGGTTGGGTCAACAGCAGTTAAAGAACTTTTCCAAGCTGACAAGTCAAACGAAGCAGCTAGACAAGAAAGCAAAAGAAAAGTGTGGTCAGAACAAGAGATTAAAGAGCTGAAAGAGGTGTTTCCTGTCAATAATGATGTGAGTTCGTCGGAGGTAAAACAAAAATGCGCAGCTGTACCAACTCTAACTGCGTCACCTAGACAGGTTTATGACAAGTTGCGTACCGAAAAACACCACCGTGTGCCATGAAGCGAAAATCACTGTTTCCGAAACATGATTTAAAATTAATTTTAATGCATGGAAAAGAACTAATTAAAGGTGGAAGCTTAGATGAAAACAGAGTGAGGACTCATCTAGAATCATGTGGGTTGTTCGAGAAGTACACCTTCGTTCAGTTGCGCACTCGAATAAATTACGAGAGAAAAATCTACAAAGAAAAAAAGGGTGAATTTCATAATACATATAGCTTTATAGTTTATTTATGCTTATAGTTTGTTTTTGATAATGCTATTTGATACTTGATACTGCGTCAATCTTATTGATTCAAAGGAATTTCCCTAAAATTTCAATGTTTAGTTATACCTTCCGCTATTTTAACATCGTTTTAAAACTTCTTCACTTTTAATATAATTTAGCTCTTCACCTTTTTGATGAAAACTGTGAAATAAAATTCCAACAACGAATGTCGATTATCGATAAGAAAATGTAATGCTAGCAACTACAAACAGTAACAGCTTGCTCACATCCAGCAAAGCTAAGAAGCCCATGGTTAAAAATTCCCAATGATTTACTCTTTTATATTAATCTCCTCCGGTGAAAATGTAAATTTCGTCATTGTACACTAATAATTATGTCAGTGCTGTGGCCAGCAAAATGATTTTTTTTTTGTTCTCCAAAGTATGTTCGTACAGGTTTTTTCTACTCCAAAAGGTAATTTCATCCTCTCCTCCTCAGGCAGCAGTGTATTTTTACCCTATGCATGCCGAAGTATAGGGTGTCAGGGAGGGGGAGGAGGGAGGAGAGAGCCAAAACTGCCCTACCCCCATAACTTACCTTGTCTTGGGTTAGAAGCCATAAAACGTGATCTATGACGAGACAATTAAAACTAATGCTTCAAATTATGACTGTCAGCAATAACTTTTGCTGACGTCAGTCTGCATATTTTGATAAGATATATGTTTTTAAAGATCCATTGTTATTTAGAAAATACTAATCGGTGGCCCGTGGAAAAATCCACGGTTCGCATGCCCTTTATTTACCGCAATTCATGTTTCGCTACTATGGTTATCATTTTACGTGACAAACAGACGTATACGGGTATTAATTATGATAGAGATTATATTCAAATAATCACTGTGTTAGGGCGCGATATCTTCCTTGATATTATTCGGGTATGTAGTTGAATTTTCGTGCACAGCTTAGGTGCCATTTTATGTAGTTAGAGTATCTTGCCCCACTCCGCCCCCTTTCCCCTTTTAAACACATTATGTTTTTAATTCGTTGTACTGTTTTTAAATTGCTTATTTTGTGTTCTTCAACATATTTGCATTATTATGTTGCAAGAGAAGGTCTAGACTTTAAGTCGACTTCACTTAATCCGAGCATTTTACTGATGTAAAAAATTCCGGCGCGGCGACTTTCCATACCAAATAGGATAAGTATCTTGTCAATTGAAGTCTTCATAATTAAACAGAATATTTCGAACGGTTTCTCGTTCCTGTAGTACTTGGGAACATTTTCTCTCCTTAACTTGAAAATAAGTCGTTTATACTGGGCCTTAGTAAAATGGAAAATCATTAATCGCCAAACCGAAATCCTCTCTATAACAATAATATACGTTGTCTATCTGTGTTAGAAACGATTGCACCACTGCGTTATTCTAGACTATCCGATCAGTAATTTCTTTGTTCATGATGAAAGGCGGACAAGCAAGCATAAAATGCAGGGATATATATGTGAAGGGCAAATTCATGCGGGTTTTTACACAGGGGTGGGTCAGCGTCCTAATAAAAAGGAAACGCATCGTTGCAATAAAAAATACACAAGATATAATTGATCGGTAATTTTATAAAAACATAGGTTTCATAGTTATGACCTAAAGCGCAAGAAAACAATAATCAAGGGGCTAACAAAGACTTTCCCTGTCTATTGACTTGCAAAAGACTTTTCCACGATTCCGGCGCAAAACTGCTGATACCCAATACAGTAAACATTTTCTCTTGCCATATGTGAAAAAAATTAGAGATGGCAGGCTATCCGATATCGTCAAACGGCAATTTGTTTCCGCGGTTGGAAATAATAATTGGATCAACGTATTACCAATAATAATTATTGAATCAATTATTATCACTATTCTTAAGTTAGAGGAAATCAATATTGTTTGGAATAAAATAATAATTTTTTTTATTGGATCTAATCTCAATAATATAAATTTCGCGCAACAACAATAATATAATTGATCCAACGCCTGCCGGTTGTCGTTATACATAGGATGTCAGGCTATCCTGTTTTCAAATAGGAACATCCTAATAATAATAATAATAATAATAATAATCACAATTTGGTTGTATCATTTTGCAGAATATTGAATGTACCTGTATTTTCCCAGCAACTTAATAAAAATTGTTCAAATTTGTCATGGCAAGCCTTCCTGGCAAAATAATAAAGATTATAACAAAAAAAATATAATATTTCAGGGTTAAATTCATTTTTCAGCACACGAAGAGGAATAGTACAACCAAACTAATGTCCCATTATTAGCTTTATAATAACATTATAATTTGCCTTAACTGGAAAAAAGCAATCGAATTGTGAATTGAACTTATCGTAGAAAATAACGAACCAAATCATAGACCTTAAAATATTAAAATCGCATTTCTCCAAGAATGTCAAGCTGACTTTTTGCAAACAAACAAGACTCGTCGTTGCAGCAGCTGCGCAGATAATGAGATTTTATAATTTAAAGATAAGGCTTAATTTTTTGATATTCCAATGTTCAAATAATTCTAGGATGTAAACTATAATGGCACGTCCCTTTTTGATGGATTTTTGTTTTTAACAAAAGGAAACAAAGCCTTTTTTGGAGCCTCAAATCCCTAAATTGCAGAATAATACAACCCCCGATTTAATAACCATTATTGGTATACGTACCAAGTTACCCAGTACACTAACAACTTAAAAGAGAGACTTCTGACAATCGGCCATCTTGGAGCGCCATAAAAAACAAACAGACGAGGGGACAGGACTACTCTGTGGTTTTATTGATGGTGTTTACTGCTCTTTAGACCTAAAAACTATTAATCAAGGAATTTTTCATTACCTTTTGATTACTGAAAGGTATTTGTATAATTTTGTCAATGTTTTAACTTTAAGATTTCATATTGTAGTTAGCTGGTGTAGCTAGCTAGCAAAAGACACTAGCTAGTAGCTGGATATTTTTTGGAATTTGTTATAGCTAGCTACACTTGTTTTTATTCTGCTTTAGGAAAGTGGATAGCTGAAGCTAACACCATGTCTTCTGCCAGCTACATTTAGCATGCTGCAAGATTATAGACATCTTAGCTAGCAAGCACGAACAATTGCTGAATTTCTTAAATTGAGGAGCATTCTCATGTAATAAAACTTGCATAAACACTATACACAGCTAGCTAGCACTAGTGACCTAATTATGTTTAGTTATACAACTTGTCTGTTGTTGGTTTAGCTAACTACTGCTATAGTTTTGATAAGGACACAAATTGAGTGTAAAGGCTAAAATACACAGTAAGTTTAAACAGATCGTTTAAAGGTATATAAGATAAAAAAAAACTTACCGTGTAAACAGCAAAGATGTTTTAACTTTTTTCTGTTTATGTTTAAATTGTTTAGACTAAAGATTTGAGCATATTTGTTCAATTTCTAATCATAACGGTTTTTTTTCTTTCAACATTTACCCTGCTGATGCTATAACAATACCTGCAACGTGTTTTTCCTTGGTATTCATTGTGAAAAGAGAGTTTTTTTAAAAAACTTATACATTTTATCTTAGCGTGTAGACAGGTATATTACCTGCAACGAAACAAGTTTTTTCTTACAACTAAACGGTCCGTTTAAACTTACCGTGTATTTTAGCCTTAAGAACTGGCTAAACATAAAGTTGTTGTTGTGCTGTCATTATGATGCAAGCTCTATCACTTTATGGTTCTCTCAATACACTGCCCTCTCGAATAAGCGCCCACCCTAAATGTCAAAATTTTAAGCGTCCGGGGCACTTAATTGAGCATTTATGGTATGTAACTTTGGTTTCTAGTTGACCAACTGGCTACTTATTATTTGACTACAATATTTTATATCAAACAAGATAATGCATTTATTATATTTTGAAAAAGATCAACCATTTTTTATGTTTGCAATTCATTAGCAGCTATTAGGATTTTAAAGTAAATATCAACATGCTATGATTAGGTTGAAATAAAAATGATCTTTCAGGCGAAAAACCTTAATTATTCTTTCCTTATAAATTTTTTTCTGCATTTTTAGTGTTTTTTGCTAAATTTCGACTTAAAAGCCTCAAATCTCCCAAAAAGCAATCTGATATTACATATAGATATACACTTTTAAGGCAGTTAATATATAATGTATATAATCTTTTAGGGACTTAATTGTTTTTTTTTATCTTTATATATATATATATTTTTTCCCATCAAAATATTTTTTTTAAAAATATTCATAATGTCTTCCTATCAAATGTTGCTATGTTTTTTCAATTTCTGATGTTTTGTAATTCTAATTTTTATTTCTATTATTTTAACCTCTTGGGTCTTTTTATCACAAAGCCTTTCAATAGAGCTTATGATTTTATTTTAATCCCATGGGTCATTTTGTCACAAATCTTTATTATAGAACAGCTGTTGAAATTCATTGAAGGAAATATGATATTAATATTGAGTTATATATCCTAAAAATTCACATTGGAGTGCATCGTGCATTGGAGAGTTGATATCAATAAGGTATAGGTACTTATAAAATATAGTATGTATGTGTCACAAAAACATATGTTTACAATTAATTGAATCTGGAATATTTGGAAACTTTTTTAATTGTGATTATGAATATTTTTATGAATTGTGTTTTCCTTATAAGAACATGGAATTTAGTTTGAATATTCTTCTTATTACATTGCAGCCAAATTAAACTTTTTAAATCTACTCACATGTAATTGATATATAATAACATGTATTGTTAAAAAGATGGTTAATCATATACTAAGTTTCAAGACATCATTTTCGCTTATGTTTAAATAATCATTGAGGATACTTGGCAAAGGAAGACATGGATTCCTATGTTTCATATAGTTATTACTAACCAGGATCTGAATTAATACATCCAAAATTTAATAGTTTGTTATTGAAATTTATTTTTCAGAAATTTAACTGAAATATTGTTTTAACCAAATTTTCTATTTAGTTAATAAAGTAATATATAAAACAGAATCTGTTAAATTTATCAAAATGACAGAGCAAACAATAAATGTAAGTATACATCAGCGCTTATTTTAACATTGATACTTGCTCAATCTTTCAGGGTATGCTTAACAAATTAATAAAACGAACTGATGCCATCATGTATATAATGCTACTTTAAGTTTTATGTTTGTATTTTTGTTTGTATTTTTGTGTTTAGACTCGGTCAAAGAAACCTAATTTAAGCCAAAAGGATATTGCATTAAAGTACTGTAAATTAGGTGTTGACCAAAATGGGTTCATTAAGAAGTGGATTCATATCGATATTGGTATAAATATTTTAAATTTGTTCAAGAAAGTAGAACATAAATTACACATATTTTTTTTAAGAAACTATAGTTTAAGAATGTTGAGGCTGATAATTTTCTAAAAATTAAGAACATAAGAACATACTTTGGCTAATTCCCTTCATAGATTGAAATCAAAATAATGTGAATTATTAGAATTACTAAGAAATAATTGTTTCTGAACAGTTTTTTTACTAATATTTTTACACTAACTTCAACACGATCTTTTCCTTCCAATTCTATAAAACCTTAATCGCTAGTCATACATCTGATCATATATATTTCCCAATTTTGTGAAGAACATAAAACAATATATTAACATTTTATCAACAGAAAATTAAACTATTACTCTTTTATAGGTTATGGTGTTTTTACTGAGCGTCCTTTTAAAAAGGGAGATTTTTTGCTTGAGTATGTTGGCACTTTTATGTCATATGAAAATGGTGAAAGGCAGTTTGAGGAAAAGAAAACTGGAGACTCATTTTTCTACTTCTTTCAAGGAAACGAGAAAAATGATTGGCACTGGTAAGTTTTCGTTCTAGATACAACATGGCTGTTCATTTAATAAAATGAAACTTACTGCTAATAAAAAGGTTTCTCAAATTACGTTTGACAATTTTCTCTTTGGTGTAAGTTGCTTTAAACATAATCAAAATTCCAAGGGAAATTAAAAAAATCCTTGTATAAATTAAAATAAAATAAATGTATAATTTCAAGAATTATGGTTTTTTGTCATATTGGCTCCTTCAATTCTTTGTTTCAATAGTTGTTCGCATTTTTTTGTTTATTGTGCCTACACCCTTTTTTTCTTATGTGCCCATCTTTCTAATTTCCTTTTCCCTGTGCATTATGTGACACAGTTTTACCTTGTTGTTTCAAGTTTTATGGAAATTTTAGAATTGTATTATTGTATTATATATTAATAAATTTTCATTTGTATTTTTAATTTATAGGGAGAAGAACCATATTTTTATATGGAACCCGATTATAAATAAATAAATAAATAAATAAATAAATAAATAAATAAATAAATAAATAAATAAATAAATAAATAAATAAATAAATATAAATAAATAAATAAATAAATAAATAAATAAATAAATAAAAATAAATAAATAAATAAATAAATAAAAATAAATAAATAAATAAATAAATAAATAAATAAATAAATAAATAAATAAATAAATAAATAAATAAATAAATAAATAAATAAATTTCTGGATTAATTGTGGTCAATGTAGTTATGATTCCATGTGAAATTCAAGTTATAATGCATATGACACATAAATTCTTGCTATTTTCTTATTTTACATTTTATGTGCATTTTCTTTTTAGTATTGATGGATCAACTTCTAACCAAAATGGAAAATTTGTAAATGACTCACTACATGGAAATTCTGTTATGAGAAAGATTAATTGTAGCAAAAGCGATATTAGACTCTGCTTATTTGCATCAAAAGATATATTGGAAGGAACGGAATTAAGGTATAATTATGGAGACGATGAAGATATCTGGTGGAGGAAAGAGGTATGTACTGTAACATCATAATGATAGTTAATCGTCTCATGTTATTCTCAAGCATTACAGTAAACTTCAAAATATTTTCATTCAGGGTTCATTCAACAAACCACTTAATATTCAAGTAAGTTGATGTTCTGGTGAAATTTATTGCTAATACCATTTCTTAACCTGTTTTTTGTATACAATGTTCTTTTTTTAGGCGATTGAAAATAATTCATGTGAAGTAAGTATTTCTAATAAACTAAGATAGTTATTAGTTTCCATTTATCCAGCTTAACAACAATTTGTGTTTCATTTTTGTTTATGGTTTGGTTAGAAATTATTATCTTAGGAATTTTTCTATTAAGGAATCGGGAAATAAACTTTTAAAGTTTTTTTGAATAAGTATTTTATATTTTTTTATATTAACTTTATTGAAGATGGAGTCGAATGATGAATTAGATGTATTTCACTGGACTAAATACAAGTAAGTATTTTTTTTATTTATTTAACATATGTATCTGAAGGTGCTTTTTTAACAAAAATAAATTTTATTATTATTTAATGGATTTTAATGATAAGCAAACTTCTCTTAGGGACCTTCAATCCGTACCATGTGAAGTAGTAAAAGTTCTGGTTGAAAAGTGTGAAGAAACATTAAAGGGGATATTTACTGGAAAGGTAATGAACTTATGACTTTTACTTACTTGTGTAGTATTCCATGAATAGAATTTTGTATGAAGTTTTAAAAGAAGAAATAAAAGTTGATACATAACAAAGGAAGTTACATTATTAGATTAATACACAATAACGAACATTTTTCAGGAATGGCGAAAACGATGTGATATTTACAAACAAAGAGGCCGAGCTAGAGGTAATGTAGTTTAGGTTATGTATTTTTTGAAAGTGAAAAATAAAGGTTTGTATTAAAAAGTTCTTTTTTAAATGTTTAGAATCTCTTACAAATGATGTTCGTTTTGGTGCATTTACAAAAGAGCAAATTGATGTGATTGTAAAAACTTTGTTGAAGATTTTTTGTCCAAATAACAGTACAAAGGTAATTAATTTCTCCTCTTTGTAAAAAAACTTAGGATTCCACAGGATCAAGACAGTCCTGCAATCTAAAAAACGTCTTGAAAAGTCCTGGGAATTCCTGAATTTTTTTAAAATTAATTATAAAGATGTTAAAGATTTTAATCCCTTCAATTTTCGTTTATCTTTTTGGGGTGAATTGGTAAAAGTTTACTATTGTAAAATTTAGAAAACATGCCTATTGGTGAAAAATTCCCTTTTAAGTCCTAAGTAATTTGTCTGGAAAGCTCATTTGGTCAATTTACCAAGTTACTTTTATTCTAGAACTTTGATTTCGTGTTTAAAGTTCTTTTGCCAGAGACCGTGACACTTATATACAGTCGTGTAAATGAGATATCAGTGGAAGAGGTATGTTTGACACTATTTGAAACGTCACTTTATTTATTCAACTCTGTGGTAGGAAAGAGTGGTATTACATTGAAAATTGATTAAGCTTGCTATTATATTTTGTATTTTTAAGGCTGAAGAACAAGTTAGCAATGTTGGAATTTCTGTCTTAAAGGAAGATAGTGATTCCGATGATGGATCAAATAAAGAAAGTAAAGAACATTCAGGTACACGAAGTCGTTTATTATAGAACGAAAAAACGATGGAAACGTTAAAATGAATTTTAATTTAATTTATATCAATCTACTTCTTTTGTAGAAAACGAGTTTAGTCATGATGTTAACTGTTATCCTCCAACAGATGATGATGATGTTTCTCACAAAGGAAAAAGTACGGTTGCATGATTTAGCATTTTGAAAGTATCTTTGTTATGTACATTATTCCAAAACTGGTTCAAACGTTTTTCTAGGTATTCTACAAAAGCGTTTAAAGGCAGAAATATTTATAGCTAAAAAGGAGAGAAAAGGTATGTATAGTCTATCTCATGGGTAGAAGTAATTTAGAACACATGATTATTGCACTTGTAACATTTTAGATTTTTGTCTAGAAAAAGACGGAGACAGTATTGGCGTAAGCACGAAAAAACAAGATAATGGCGAATATTATCATTCTGCTTTTGAAGAAGAGAATAATGAAGGGGAAGAAGAAGAAGAAAAGAAAGAAGATATGAACTTAAAAAACAAAACTGGGTTTGAAGGTAACAAAAGGACTAAATTAAAATGCCTAAAGCAGGATGGACGGAAGAAAAAGGTCACTGCAAAAAAAAGGTTAAAAAACAAAAAAGGTATATTACCTCAAACCTCAGGTATATTAGCAATCGACTCTGTTTGGTTCATTGTTCTTATTTCTTATTAACATTTTTAAAGTTCCAGAAATGCCGTCTACTAAAAGAAGGGCAATCTCAGCCAAGGAAGTATGGAAAATTGTCAACGAAAGAAATCGTCAAGGTATTAAACAGTATAAGTATACGTTAACTTTTAATAACATTCCAGCATTTTCATACTTATACAAAATATTGCTCGAAATATTGCTTAAAAACCTGACAAATTATTTAAAAAAATCAGAAGTTGATTTCGTATGTGCTATAAATTATATTGTTTTTAAACGATTGGTTTGACACAACTGGAAAAAGCGATGACAATGAGTCCAACACACCAGAGTCAGATCTAGAAGAAAACGTTCATGCCAGTATATAAAATTCTTTTGTTTAAATTATCAGTACCAATTTGCTTACTTGTATATCAGTAATGTTCTCCTTTGTTTTATTAAGTTTTGTGACACAAAAATTACATTTTTTTAAATGATTTTTTCCTTTAGTTGTCCATACCCTCTCAAAGAAAGAGAAAAGAAAAAAGAAAGAATCAGGTGAGTAAGAATACTAAATAATGATGTCAGTACGTCACTGCCAGTTGCCTGCAATTAAATTTCGGATTTTTAAATTTCTTTTTTTTCAGATGAGATCATGGAATTGAAGAAAAGTATGGAGGTCATGAGGAAGCGCTTAGAAAAAGCAGAAAAAGCAGCCGAGAGAGAATATACGTACGTAGAAGGTGATAATGAAAATGATGATGACGATGTTGATATGTCTGTACAGAAAAGTGAAAATACAAGTGAAGAGATAAGGAAAACACATAAGATCTTAAGCCATGGAAAGATTCTTGCTAACAAGAGAAAAGCTGAAAGAAAAAGGAAAAAGATGTTAGCCTGTGTGAACAAGTATGTCGGGCCTCCCGGTACTATAAAAGAGCGCAAAACTGGCGTTATTGACTACAGAAAAGTATATGACATTAAATGCCCGGTTTGTTCAGTTGTATCTAGCAGACTCTACCAGCATTTAATGCTTCAAAACAAATTTTCGGATAGGGAAGCAAAACTAAAAGAGTCAGAAGTCAGGGTGATGTTTCTTTGGTCAAAAAAGGAAAAGCATGGTATCCCAAAACCGTTGCCTTGCGCAATCTGTGGAGTTTGGCACCTGCGTCTTCGTACCCACCTGAAAAGGAAACACAAATTTGAAGGATCAAAAATCACAGAAATTTTAGAAACTGCGCGAAAAGAAAATTGGGCTAACGAAGGATGTTTGGAAAATAAAGCCAAACTAGTCAAGACAGCCAATCAAAAGGCGAAAAAACGTACGAAATGTAATAGAGAAGAATTGATTAATACTAGGAAAACGATCAAGTATCTGCCAGATAATGCGAAGGAAGTAAATGCATCTAACAAAGCAGATTGGGATATTGAAGGAGATAACTTTCTCATGTATTATGAAACCGGAGAGGAGTTGCTAGAAGCTTTTAAAAGTGAAGTGGAAAAGAAGAAAGGAGCTGTTAAGGCAAAGAGGTAAGACAAATCCTTCTTATTGATATACATGTTCCATCGTTATCCTAACCCTAGTAGATCGTGGTTACGAACCTGAAATCCTTACAAATAAGACATCATTTATAGGATTTTCTAGCTCCAAACTTTATTGAACTTTTCCAAAACTTTTTCAATTTTTTTTATCGTGGAACTCTTTAAAACTGAACCCACACTAGAATTTTTCTGTTTGGTAAATTTAAAAATGATTCATTTTATCTTAGGTACAGACAGCATGTGGAGTACATTTGGACTATTATCGATCCCAACATGGCAGTGATACCAGCCAGTGCATTTGCAAATTGCTTGCTTGTTGAAGATAAATACCACGATCCAACTTACCGCTTGATTGGTAAAGGAGGAAATGAGGCTTCCACTCTAAGGGTTAGATATGTCGCTTTGAGAGCATTTATTAGATTTTTACGTCGTCGCCATGTCTATGGAGGTATTACCCGTGATCAAATGACAGCTTTGTCGGAATATATCGATGAATGGAACGCTGATTTTACTGAATCCATTGCCCAGCGTAAAACTGACATTAGACGAATTAAGATTAAACGCTTAATGACTCCTACCCATATGATTAAATATGGCCGATCAAATTTTGTGCAGGGTCTTGTGAAAAGTATTGAAAGGGTCGCTAAGTCTGAGAAACCTACAAAACGGTTTTGTCAGCAGGTTAGAGACTATCTGATTACTAACTTGTGCATAATGAATGGGTTGAGATCATCAAACCTGATAGAACTCAGGGTTTCGGATGTCCAGGAAGCGCACACTAGCGAAGAATATCCTGGATACATGGTGTTTACTAATTCCTGTTATAAAACATCCACAATATATGGTGAAAAGGTCATTGCCTTGCCTAAAAACGTGTTTGAACATCTTAAATACTATGTCAAAGAAATAAGGCCTGTTTTGAATCCCACAACAAATACTTATTTATTCATTTCATCAGATACAAATCAACTGTCGCACGCTACAATTGGCAGTAGCCTGACGTCATCTTTCAAAAATGCGGCGGTATTTGGCAAACACGAATATGATAGAGTAAGTCCTACTCGAATAAGATGTGCATGCGCAACATTCGGGTGTAAGGTTGATGGAATTGACAGTGGTTATTTTGCAAAGCACTTTATGAAAAATAAAGAGGATACCACAAATATCCATTACAATTTGTATTCAAATCATAGAGAGGCATTAAAACTTGCTATGATGATGGGTAATACATTTGAAGTTGGTGGAGTTACGCAAACGTTAAAAAAAGAAGATGTTGAAAAAATTACATCTGCAATCTTAAAGAATGAAAAAGTTATGCCCTGTAAAGATGATGTTATCGAGTGGGTAAGCAAAAACAATAGCCTGGAACCAAAGGAATTGTCAGATTTTATGGATATTTTGGAAGAGCTGGAAGGGGAGACCAATAGAATTGATCTTTTCTACAATAAAAATGGAGGAAATGTAAAGAAAGTAAGTTGATCCATTATTTGCTTTGTTTTTTTTCATTATAAGGAAATCGTGATATAAAAATGATTGCGTTTTTAAACTTAAAATGACTTTTTTTTACAGAAGGATGCTAAAAAGTCTGTTGCTGTTCCAAAGACAACACTTAAAACGTATCCAAAGCGAAAACAAAAGGTGCTACACTTTTTTGCTCTATAAGAAAGACGAGAATCACGCCATATAGATCAGTCAAATTCTTTAACGTAATTCTGGATCGAAGTTTGGTTTTGCATACTTTTACCTTTTACAAGGAAACGGTACATCCATTAAGGCGGTTTTTCACTTAAAACGAAATTGATTAATTGATTTATGAATGTCATAAGCAGGATTGTTTTGATTTATCTCTTATAATAATACGGAGCTTCTGTCTGTGACTTTTGCAAAGTGGATAAAATTTCTTTGATAAAATCTATAAAACATCGCCTATAAATTTGTTCTGTAAATTAGCAAACTTTGACGTTAAAGCAATATTGACGTCAAAGGAAAGTATATTAAGGTTAGTGAAGCCATTGCATTGCACTTTTGAATTTAAGGCTTAATAACTTGGAAACGGGTGGAATAACTGACGTCATCTCCTGCGTGGGTAACTAGGGACCACATAGGACCAATTTGGGTAAGTTTCCCAAACCTGGGTCCCCAAATCCGTTTCGGAATGGGTGGGTTGATGACGTCATCAAAAAACCTTTAAACCCTAATATCTCTGCAACCGTTTGTCAAAAGTGCATAATCCTATACATTTTCTTGATCAGCGTTTCAAGATCTATACGATAGAGGCAACAGGTATACGAATTTCTAAAAAAAAATTTATCGGTTTTGACGGGGCCATTGCTGACGTCAGCAAAATCTTTAAATTCTTATATCTCATTAACATCCAAATTTTTATCCTGCTTTAGTGGATTTTTCCACGGGCTTTATCGACTAGTCTATATAATAATACGCCAGTTCCGTGTGTCTGTAACAGGCAAAGTGGATATCGTCATTTTCCTTTGATGTTGCCGAAAAATGCATATCCAATATGTTAAATTTTCTGACGTTACGGCGCGACGTCAATAATATTACTTTAACGTCAATATCCTATATTAAATTATTGAAGCCGTTACAGTGCACTTAAAACTTTGAGGCCAAATAACTTGGAAACGAGGTGGTGACGTCAATGTTTTTTCACCGCGTGGGTAACTAGGGACCACCTAGGATCAATTTGGGTAATTTTCCCAAACCCGGATCCCCGAATCCGTTTCGGAATGGACGGTTTGATGACGTCATCAAAAAACCTTTAAACCTTGATATCTCTGCAACCGTTTGTCAAAGATACATGATCATATACATTTTCTTGATCAGCATTTCAAGATCTATACGATGAAGGCAACAGGTATACATATTTCTGAAAAATTTTTTTGGGGTTTTCACAGGTCTCTGCTGATGTCTGCAAAATCTAAATGATGGTTGTTTTTCTCTGTTATCCTGCCTAAGTGGATTTTTCCACGGGCCTTATCGACTAGTTATAGTTATAGTTATAGTTAATTATAAATTTAATAATTAGTAAAATCATTAATGAAAAAACAAAAAACAGTGATTTCAGTGCATACAGTAAGTAAGCAAAGAATAAACTTGAATCAACAAACATCTAAATGATGGTTGTTTTTCTCTGTTATCCTGCCTAAGTGGATTTTTCCACGGGCCTTATCGACTAGTTATAGTTATAGTTATAGTTAATTATAAATTTAATAATTAGTAAAATCATTAATCATTTTTTAATCACGACTAGTTATAGTTATAGTTATAGTTATAGTTAATTATAAATTTAATAATTAGTAAAATCATTAATGAAAAAACAAAAAACAGTCATTTCAGTGCATACAGTAAGTAAGCAAAGAATAAACTTGAATCAACAAACATCTAAATGATGGTTGTTTTTCTCTGTTATCCTGCCTAAGTGGATTTTTCCACGGGCCTTATCGACTAGTTATAGTTATAGTTATAGTTATAGTTAATTATAAATTTAATAATTAGTAAAATCATTAATGAAAAAACAAAAAACAGTCATTTCAGTGCATACAGTAAGTAAGCAAAGAATAAACTTGAATCAACAAACATTGTATATATACGGTTCATAAACAAAAGTTTACACAAAATGTAAATATGTCGTATATTGCCATTACCCATTAATCTTCCACAAAAAGGTTATGAAACACATCAAAATTTTTAAAAAAACAGTCATTTCAGTGCATACAGTAAGTAAGCAAAGAATAAACTTGAATCAACAAACATTGTATATATACGGTTCATAAACAAAAGTTTACACAAAATGTAAATATGTCGTATATTGCCATTACCCATTAATCTTCCACAAAAAGGTTGTATATATTGTATACATTGTATATATATAAAAAGGTTATATATATTGTATATATACGGTTCATAAACAAAAGTTTACACAAAATGTAAAAATGTCGTATATTGCCATTACCCATTAATCTTCCACAAAAAGGTTATGAAACACATCAAAATTTTTAAAAAAACAGTCATTTCAGTGCATACAGCTAGTAAGCAAAGAATAAACTTGAATCAACAAACATTGTATATATACGGTTCATAAACAAAAGTTTACACAAAATGTAAAACAGATCGGTTTTTGAGAAACACATCTAAATCAACAAAAATAAGTTCATTCAGCATGTCGTATATTGCCATTACCCATTAATCTTCCACAAAAAGGTTATGAAACACATCAAAATTTTTAAAAAAACAGTCATTTCAGTGCATACAGTCCTCGCGTTTAGATTACAAAATATAAAAAACAAAAACAGTTTCAGTCAGAACATTAAGTAATTTTTTTATCATCAGCAAACATTTGGTATAGTATACGAAATATAAAGACAAAGTTCCTTTAATTTATTAATTGATTAATTGATTTTACAAGGAAACGGTAGATCCATTAAGGCGGTTTTTCACTTAAAACGAAATTGATTAATTGATTTATGAATGTCATAAGCAGGATTGTTTTGATTTATTTATTTATTTAATATTTTTGTTCAAGTAATCTTTAAACAGTTTGCTTCATTTTATTTTAGCCACGTAAAGGGAGTTGTTTAGTATTACAGCATCAGGTACTATTTATTTTATAAAAACATGACACGTTTTCTGTTTTATTCCTTCATGTGTGATATTTTAGGGATTCTTTTTGTTAAATTTTAGTATGGTGAAGACTCTATCGGAAGCAATTCGAGCAATAATGATGACTCGAGTGAAGAGGATGAAAATTCTATTTGCGAATTCTCTGCTGAAAGTTTAAATGAAATTTCTGACGAGAACTTGCAAACAATGTCAGAAGTTGATGACTGTGAAGTGGAGAACCATCCTTTAAAAGATAGTTTGGACGAGGTAATTTCAGGAATAGTTTTCTCAATCGACACTTTCCGAATAAATTTTGATGTACCGCAGTTTTTTTAAAGTCCTTACAAAAAATTTGAATACACCATAAATTTCAATAATTTGTAAAAAAAAAATCCTTTTGTTTTAAATACTTAAGGAATTAATGCCGCCGTATTATATATAATGACTTTTTATTATTGTAGAAAATTGCTAAATATGAAACAGTAAAGAAAAACGACCTTGTGAAAGGAAGAAAGCACTGCAGGACCATGTTTCTCGGTCTTACGCATGTATGTGAAGAATTAATGAAACGCAAAGATTATGATAACGTGTCAAAAACGAAAACATTTACAGCAAACGAAGTAAAAAGATGCATTAGCAAAAACGAAAAAATGAAAGAAGCGTGCAAAGGAAAAGACGCCGACTACTGGAAATATTTAGTTTTAAATATGCGTGAGAAATACCAAAGAGCTATGAAAAGGGAAGAATACTGCAAATGTCGTCAGTGGTTAAATGAAGCAAAGGACATGATGAATCACTGGAATACTTAGTGCCGTTTTGTCATTATTATGTGGCACAAACCGTGATGCATTCATCAAGCGTCCCACTCGTAATATCGACTCCCTAATATACGCTTTTCCTTAATATGTCCATTTGTTTAGGTTTTTGGCGCCCCACTCAAAATATTACCTCCCTAAAACAATTGCACCAAGATATATATTTATCTATTTCACTTTTTGATTAAAGTAAAAACAGAAGTCAATAGTTTAAAGATATATATAAAGAGCCCTGGCGCTTAATCGATGCATTACGGAGCGAGTAGAAAACTTTTAGCTACGTAACTTTCCATCGTTGACATATATGCATGAGAAACAATGTCATTTCGCTTTTATTTTTTTTATTAAGCGTCTCTCTTTCACAAGCTGATCGGATGGCTTACTTGTTGCTTGTTGACCATCAACTTGAGAATATCAAATTCACGCGTTAGCTTGCAGAGTTAATTCACAAATCGAAATCAAACTTAGGTGTTATCAGTTTTTTGTATACATATTATTTGCATAACTTTTAGAGATATGTATCGGAAATATGTTGAAATTCCGATCAATTTTCATTTATGTATTTCTTTTTAGTTTTAAAGATAACATTTTTTGACATCTTTAATTTTGTAACTTTATTAAGATTAAAAATATATTTATCTTATCAAGTCTAGCAACCTTTTGTTTGTTACATCGGTTCTGTTAGGCAGTCAAAATTTTGCGTTTTTTAAAACTAGCGAAATTAGCAATAGTGTATTTAGATTCTTAATCGAAATTTTCTACCACGACAATACCTTTTCCCGTCTATTTTGACTGGTTGATAAGGGTTACACCAAATCAGGAAGTGGTGTGAATTATCTTTGGGAATTCATTGAAATGCACCTTTTTTATAAGAACAAATTATATAAGAACATAGGGCTTCACAGGTACAAAACTTTGGAACATGTTAACAATATTTTTCATCTTTGTCAATACCGAGAAGTACTGAAATGCTCCTTTAAACGAAAAAAATGACAAAATAAGGGAAAAATTAAGAAGAATTTAAAAGCATTTTGAGACAAATTAAAAAAGTTATAAATATTCGTAGGCTTCCTTCAAGTTGCATGTTTTTACAAAAAGCGTGTAGTAGACGCGAAATATGCAATTTGAAAAGTAGTTGACAATTCTTTTTTTATTCTCCGCGATTTGCAAAAACTAATCTTTTTTAGCTGCAATTAATTCCGTGAAAATTGTCAAAAATAGCAAAATACTTCACCGCGAAAAAGCTGCTTTCTATGTAGAAAAAAACAAAATGCGGAAAAATACAACCGCAATTCAGAATAATACAACCAAAAAACATGGAACAACCAATTACAGAATAGTACAACCATTTGCAGAATAGCACAACCAAAAAAATCGCGTCGCAGAATGATACAACCATTTTCAGAATAGTACATCCGCCGTAATAATAATAATAATAATAATAATAATAATAATAATAATAATAATAATAATAATAATAATAATAATAATAATAATAATAATAATAACAATAACAATAATAATAATAATAAAGGCATAGTTATTGATCGAGTGAGTTTCGACGAAGCACATTGGAAAATGATTTAAGCACAAGTTATGAAGTTTTATTTCGAATACATGTTGCCACAACTTGTTGAAAAATATAGGAAAGATCCTTAGTTCAATATATATATATTGTTTATATATTAGTTTATATTACTTATGTCCAATATTACGGTGATTTTTTATGGTGAAATTTGAAACTAAAGCAATGACACTGATAATTTGATTTAATGAACCCAACATACTAACTGGGATTACTCTTTCGAATATGTGGTAACATTTAAATCTCTGAATCATTCGTTCGACGTGAATACGTTCATGGGCTATTTGTTGACTTCGAACTCCCTCTTTATCTGTAAATTGATCTCGTCCGGCTAAAAAGGATAGTATGATTAATTCTACATTTAAAGGTTCTAAATATTCTGAAATTGTAAAACTTCTATCAGCCATAATACTGTCTCCTGACTCTCATAAAGCAGGATCCAATAATCCACTTTTAATAACAATTTTTTTGTCTGATATACTACCCGGATAAGCAGACGAGATAAAAGTGAAACCACCTCCAGGAGCAATTCCAACCAATACTTTAACGGTTGTATGACTTTTGTAATCTGAATAGAGCATTTTGTGAAGAAATAAGGAATCTGGAACTGCAACTTTAAATTCAACACAATCAATGATATATCGTGTGTTTGGAAATAAATCTTTCAAGGACTTTGGCATAAGTTCTTGAATTTTTTCTCCATGTGGTGAAGGTATTTGTGATTGTGCCCTCACTTGGTTAAAATAAAAATGCAAAGTGCTTAATTGTAAATCCTCCTCTCAATTTCACAAGAGTAATTAAAAAACTTTCAAGTGCTGAAAATGTTCTTTTACGTCCACGACTTGAATCTCCTTTTGGCGACTGATTATTATATAGGACAACATTTTCTCCCATGATACCAGGATTTAAAAATGTCAACAATGACTTAAGAACATTTTATACTTGGTAGTCCTGTATAAAAATTACATATTTCATCTGATCCAAGTATAAACTAACAAACTGATTTTCTTGAAGGTATTTGTGACATACACATGTCACAAATATTTTGTGACATACACATGTCACAAATACCTTCAAGAAAATCAATTTATTTTGCTGTTCAATTTTCAGTTGTAATTGTGTGGCTGTATTTTCCAGTCATTAGATGTATTTTGTAGTGTTTCATTTTTTTGACATAACAAAGTATTCTCACTTTCAAGTTTTATAATCCTGTCTCTTAAAATGTTTAATTCATCAGGTTCCATCTCCATATTATCTTGTTCTAACTCTTCCTGAGGGGATGAAGATCTGTACTTTTTCCTTGGCGAGGTTCTTGCAGTTGGTGCCTTTCTCTTAGTGATTTTATCTCCATAATCATTCCAGCTGTGTAGTGTAGGCTTAGCACCAGTAATAAGTCGTTTTCTGGTACCACCTGGTGGCCTATAAATTTCATTTGAATTGAAATGTTTTTCACAAATTTTGGTATTTGTTGTAACATTAAAACCATCTCTTCCATCCTGGCGTTTTATCAGGCTACACCACACTGTTTTAAGCGCTAGGTCAGTTGGAAAGTTGAAAAAACTATGATCAGAAGGCTTTCTGACTTCATTATACATAATATACTTGCGTGAGAAACAACCATATGCTGCACATTGTCTGCTAAAAGATACTTCTTACTTTTGGTAGAGCTTTTCTCTGCCATGTTTGATGTTGTTTTTAACGGAACAGAATTAGTCTCACTTTCATAGCGAGCCGGCATTACGTAATTTAATTCATCAATAGGTCTATTGATTGAAAATCATTAATGAAATCATTATATTTTACACACTATTTGAGAATCTCCTTGAACCCATAATAATCAACACCTATGCCTATCATGGAAGTTGATTCTCGGCAAAAATTATTGCAATGATCATTCGCGACAGGTATTTGTCTTGATTTTTTTGACTCGCAAAGAATTTTCCCATCAAAATGACAGGAATTCCAGGACTGGAGAAAAAAAATTAACTTTTTTTTAATTACTTTGTAAAGGAATATCCTGGGGTTGGTAAAAGGATTTAAATATCTCGAAAACTTCAGTATACTCTCCATCACAGCTATTAATTCAGATTTAGAAATAAAAGAGAGCTTGTTAATCCTCAATGGAAACATTGCATCTATGCCTTTGTATCCATTTTTCGATAACATTTCCTAACGTTGTCCCTACGGACAAAACTCATACAGTTTGTGTATTGAAGATGCCGTTTGAACTTTGTACTTGACATTTCTTTAAAAATAGTTTTTTTTCCTCTAGTCATTACATCCCACACTCAATCAAGTGTTAAATATATCTGGCCTTGCAAAAATTTGATTACTTTTCAGGACAAATCCAGGGCATCTACAAATTTTTGTCAAAACTCCAGGATTCTTGCAAGTTTCTATTCCTACATTTTCCAGGACTCTGATCACAATGTATGACATGAGACAAGTTTCTACCTCCCTTAGTTAATAATGTTTTGTAGTGAAATAAGAACAAAGTTATTGCTCTTTACAAATAACTTTTAAAATAAGGCTCTTATAAAGAATAAAGGTTTAACAATATCATTCATATAATATTAGAAACTTCTGACCTGCTGTAAACATAAAGCCATTTGGCAATTAAAACTTACATGAGCATTTGTGCCAGTAGGTTATAAATGAAATACAACTTGGTATCTATAAAAATTATATGCAAATTTACACAATTATGTCAAAGAAAGTTGTATCAGACAGTGGTGTTCTATTAAACAAACACTTTCAGTCACTTAATAAGCTTGTTTTGTTAACCTACTCTAGATTTTCTTTCAAACGTTTTTCTATACAATCCTTTTTATGTAGTAAAAGTATATTGAGTGCAACGTAAAAAAACGTTAGCTCTAGCTCAATTAGAATATATTATTTTTATTCTAACAACGTTATGTTTGTTGTGTTCTTTTGCTGACATTGGTCTCACACCCCTACACTACAGTGATAATTTTAAGAACGGTTGTTTTATTCTGAGTAATTTGTCCATACAATATTTAGCTCACTCATGGACATAAATGCCGGACATATACTGATCACAGTGTTGCCTATAGCGTTGCTTGAGCGAAAGTTTACCTGGATATCCTGGCTTAAGAACCCTATATATATTTTTAAATCTGGTCTGTCACAGATAAGGAACAGGGTCAACTGAACAAAATGGGGATTTAAATCTGGCCCGCCAGGGTAAGATTGAAATGCCCAAGTGCCAGAAAACACTTTATTCTGTCACTATATTTTTACGTGATTTTTAAAGTAAAAAGAACCCTATAATCCTAAAAATGAAACCAGGTGGAAGAATTCATTACTTGGCAATCTAGGAGGATTTCAAAAATTTCGGCGCGATGGTTCCAACCATGGTGGATCCTTCTGTGTTCCAAAGATATAGCTCTCCTCCACTTTTATAATTATGTTGACGAGCCTACTGTGTGATTAAAGCTTTTTCTCTTAGACTTTGGTGCAACAGTTGAATCGTTTTAGGAAGTTGTGCTCAGAAATAAAATGAGTAATTTGCTCATGTACTTACTTTTCAAAAAATTTCATAGGAATTGGCAGAATGGAGATAGGCCGATAAATAGTAGGATCTATTTTATTGCCACTATTAAAAATAGGCGGGCCTCTTTAGTCTTCCAATATTTAGGTACATAACCACTAAATAAAGATTTGTTGAAAGCCTGATATATAAATAAATACTTAAAACTGACAAATCTGCTTTTAGCAGTCGCAAACCAATCACGTCCCAGCCTGTAGCTTTATTAAGTTTTAGTGAAATAATTATTTTCTCAACACTTTTGGTCTCAATAGGATCCCATCGGAAATCGTGTCTGCTAACAGGTGAGTTAACATTAGTAGTGCCAGAAGAAAATTTTGAGGCTAGTTTGGCATCAATACTGACAAAAAATGAATTAAATGTGTACCATCATTTTGTCCTACTCGTTTTATTGAGGTATTATTGCCTGACTTATCAGGAACCACTTTTTTAGGGTTTTCCAAAGTTGCTTTGGCCGATTTTGAATGTCCTGCAAAACATCATTATAGTACTCCTTTTTGAGTTGATATTTGAGATTTATTACCTGGTTTCTTTTTTGTTTGAAAGCTTCAAGGTCTTAAAAAATATGACAAGACCAATATACTTACTTACCTTTTTACAAGGGGTGATGGAAATAATTTTTAAAGATATACAGTATATACAGTCCGATTGTAAGCTTCCGCGTACGCGCTATACAACACCTTTTCCTGCAAGTCGGAGCCCCTTTAATCTTTTGTTAATCGTAATTACTTTAATGATCTTTGTGAGAGCCATGTTGCGAGTGATTTAACAAAAGCTTCTCAATAAAACAATAGTCAGCAGTATTACATTTTAGCTAGCAAACGTATTTTACCATTAATATAATATATAATATATGGTATCTTGCTTTCTTCTCGATTCTTTTTAGATAGGCGTCATGATTACTAACGCAAGTTACAGTTTTAAAAAAAATTAAAGCAATGTATGTAATGAATGATGTATGGAAATCATGTTCTGAAAATATAAGATATTTTAAATCTTTCTTCAAGATAAAAATTAAGATAGTACAGTAAAGTTTATTTTTATAATTTTAATTGATTTTGTTTACAAATTCTATATATAGATTTCGCGCCGAAAGTATTCTCAACATCGTCACACGCAGGTTATTGTTATTTATACAACAAGTTTCCCTGATCTTTTCAATTTCTTGCTGTGTAATTATTTTCTCTAAAAGACAATAGTCTATTATGAAAATAATTATTTATGTAAGTTGCGCGTTACACGGAAAGTTACATTCGGACTGTACTGTAGGAGACTTGAGAAACACTTAGCAGAGGCAAGCTGCACAGCGCGTCTTAACACAGTGCTTAGTATCGGTCTACGTCACACAACTAGTAAAGCGTTTTCAGCTGTGCATGCTCTAAGGCATATTACATTTTTTAATATAAGCCTATAACTATCCTGAAAAATACAGGTTACAGTGGTGGGTTGTTATCCCACCATATCTATTTGTATATAGTTAGATATTTCTCCTCTAGAACAATTTTATGTTTTGCTTTATATATATATACTACACGGATCGCCATTATACTGCCCAGCTAAAATGATTGTCCATAATATTTATTTTTATTAAAGTCTTGTGGATTTAATTTATTTGTTGTGAGTAAGAAAGAATTTGAGTATCACTTATAGTTGCATTCAAATATTCAAACTTAAAACCATCTTCAAATTTAAGGAATGTACTGCTTAGTTAGCTAAAAATGCAAATAATAGTATAGTTAGGTCTGTTTACACTGTTACTTTTATAACATAAACTGTGGCTACCTATGACAACATAAGCAAAAAACAACAAAATGTGTAAAATGTTTTAGTACAAACATGGATTATATCCACTGGGGGGCATTTGCTCAAAAGCTCAAAATATACTATAATTAAGTTCTCCATACCTTTCGTTCACCTGTGTCTCCTTGGTCTCCTTGCTCCATCTACTAAAGGTAAAAGAACGTAAAAAATTATACTGTACCCCTGAGTTTTTGCGAAGCAAAATTGTGCAGCACGTTTGCTACACGCAAGGTTTCCAAAGAGAATTATTGAGGTTCTCAAAATTTCCATAGAAAAAAATCATATAGAATCAGCGTAAAGAAATAGGACTGATATTTTTGCACATAAGGCTAGGGTATTTTTTTTCTAATAAAACTGTTAGATTGCCGCCATATTTGTTTTTGTTTGCTAGACTCTCGGTGCCGTTTAACTAGAACGGCATTAGGACTAAAGATGGTAGAGTTAAAAGTGTAAAAGAAGAAACACGTGTTTGTTGATTTTATATAGAAGAAAAACCATTTTCGTATTTGTTTATTTTATTACCCCCAAGTGGCTGAAATGGCTGAAATGTTCACAGGTTATGGGCCCAGTCCACCAAGAAACCAGTGGTAGAACTTGATTTTTAATGGGGATGACGAAAATTTGAGATATGGGAAACAAAGATTTTAGGTTACATGAGAGTCAAGGAACTTAAAGACACTTTAGTTGGAACTAGTAGTATCGAAATTGATCCAGATAAAAATGAACTTGCATTTGCTGAACTTATACAATTTTTAGATGAACGTTCTTTGTCAATGGTCATTCGTGAAGCAAAAGATGATGGAAGAAAGGCGTTCAAAATACTAAGAGAATTTTATTCAGGAAGTAGCAAACCGAGAATAATTACCCTATACAACCAACTTACAACATTGTTGAAAAGTGACAATGAATCAGTAACTGATTATATGATGAGGGCAGAAAAAGCTGCAGCCACATTGAAAACAGCTGGTGAGAATGTCAGTGATGCTTTGTTAATTGCAATGGTACTCAAGGGACTCCCCGATCAGTACAAAGCTTTTGTTGCTATTATAACACAATCCGAAACTGTAGACACATTTCACAAATTCAAGCAAGCTCTGAGAAATTTTGATGAAACTGAAACTGCCCGATCTACAAAACCAGAAGCTAATAAAAATGAAGCTATTATGAAAGCACGAAATGAATATTTATCTAAACAACTCATTTGTTACAGTTGTGGAGTTGCAGGACATAAAGCGAGTGAATGTCGGCGACAATGGTGTACCGTTTGTAGATCCTCATCGCACTCGAACCGTAACTGCCGAAAACAAAACCGTGACCAGGCCAAGTCGATGATTGATAATAATCAGAGTCATTCTTTTGCATTCAAGATTAATGATGACTTCAGTATGAAAATTAATGGTAGTGAGACACTACTCGTGGACTGTGGAGCAACAACCCATATAGTGAATTCTGAAGAAAATATGATTGAAATTGATAACAACTTCAAACCAGCTGAACATTATATAGAATTGGCAGATGGGAGCAAATCAAACAATGTTGCATTGAAAAGAGGAACGTATGTCACATACTTACGTACAGAAAGTGGAGAACTAGTTAAAGTTAACCTTGAAAACGCACTGTATGTACCAACTTACCCTCAAAATATTTTTTCTGTTCAAGCCGCAACCCGTAAAGGTGTTGTTGTCAACTTCTCCAATGATCATGCTAATCTCATTGCCCCAGATGGAACAATCTTTCCAATCGAACAACGCCAACGACTATACTATCTAATAATGTGAGCCAAAAACGCATAGAAGATTTGAGAACATGGCACAGAATATTAGGACACTGTAATATTGATGATGTGATAAAATTAGAATCTGTAGTTCAAGGAATGCACATCAGTGAACGAGAAAAATTTGACTGTGAGGTATGTACACTAGCAAAGCAGACCAACACTCGTAATCGTCAGCCAGACATCCGTGCCACGACTCCTTTCGAACTTGTACACACCGACCTAGCCGGACCAATAGAACCAGCGTCACTGAATGGCTTCAGATATGCTCTTGTTTTCAATGATGATTTCACAGGATGTATGTTCACTTATTTTTTAAAACAGAAATCTGATGCGTCCCGTGCATTAGAAAAATTTTTAGCAGACATAGCGCCCTACGGCAAAGTGAAAACCTTTAATTTTGACGAAGAAATTTTTCCATTTGGTGATGTAAAACGAAAGCGATCGGATGGGGGGTGGGGAATACATATCACAGGACTTTAAAACCGAAACACTACTACCCAAAAATAAGCAAGCAGTGGGGGGGGGGGGAAATGGGTGTACACCATCAAAGAAAATTTAAGCAACCCAATTTACAAAGCGCGTTATGTAGCAAAAGGATTCAGTCAAAAAGAAGGAATAGATTACACAGAAACCTTTTCACCAACTGCTAGAATGGAATCTATCCGTACTTTACTACAGGTAGCTGTTCAAGAAGATTGGAACATTCATCAAATGGACGTTAAAGGAGCATATTTACACGCTCCAATAGAATGTGAAGTTTATGTTCAACCAGCTCCTGGATATGAAACAGCCAATAATGTTTGGAAGTTAAATAAATCTCTTTATGGGCTCAAACAAAGTGGACGCAATTGGCACCAATTGCTGCATGATTTTTTATGTGATATTGGTTTTGTCCAATCTCATGCCGATCCATGTGTGTTTGTTCGTAGACAATGTGGTTATACCATTGTGTTACTTGTTTGGGTGGATGACATTATTATTACATCAAGTAAGGACGAACTGCTCAACACTGTCAAGATCCAGTTGAAGAATCGATTTAATATAAAAGATCTTGAACACTCTCATCGTTTCTTGGAATTGATTTTGAGAGGGGGATTGACTACGTCACCATGTCCCAGTCCCGTTACGTTAGACTGGATTATGTTAAAACATGTATTTCGATATATAAAGAATACTGTGAGTTATACATTCACTTTTCGTAAACTAAACCATGAAGAATTTCGTCTCTATGCATTTTGTGATGCTGATTGGGCTTCTTCTTTGGATAACAGAAGAAGTATTACCGGTTATTGTATCAGCATCAATCCGAGTAGGCCACCTATCAGTTGGAGTTAGAAAAAACAAGCGTCTGTGGCACTTTCAACGTGCGAAGCTGAATATATGGCCCTCTCACTAACAGCTCAGGAGACCGCCTACCTAACACGACTTATCAAAGATTTAACAAATTTTGACCTCAAGCCGCCTGTGATTAAAAATGACAACCAAGGTGCCTTAGCGTTATTAAAAAACCCCGTAAAGCACATGAAGGCCAAACATATCGATATCCGATACCATTATATCAGAGAATGTTTTCAACAGAATCAGATAGCTGTAGAATATATACCTTCAAGTGAAAACAAAGCGGATATATTTACAAAACCGCCAAAGAAACATTTGTTGACAATGTTCAAACAATATTTATTTGGAGAGTAATTTTTAATGAGAACTTTACGTCAAGTGGGGGTGTTAGATTGCCGCCATATTTGTTTTTGTTTGCTAGACTCTCTGTGCCGTTTAACTAGAACGGCATTAGGACTAAAGATGGTAGAGTTAAAAGTGTAAAAGAAGAAACACGTGTTTGTTGATTTTATATAGAAGAAAAACCATTTTCGTATTTGTTTATTTTATTACCCCCAAGTGGCTGAAATGGCTGAAATGTTCACAAAAACAAATAAGTTTGGACCAAGGGGTAAAGTATAAGTCTAGTAAAAAATGCAATAAGTACGGCATCTAATGATTGTACCAACTTCGTACAACTGAGGTAACTGTGTACGAGGTTGGGTGTACTTCACTTCTTCAATGCAGAGTACTTATTTTGCAATTTTGCTTTTAATATTATTTTAAATGTATTATAATTAAAAATAATAGTTTTAAAACTGCTATTGTTGCTTAAATTAATCTAAAGCTAGTCCTGTTTCTGATCGTCTTTACTCGTGTATTTTTAGTTTTTTTTGTTCCTTGAGATTTGAGTTGGATTGTAAAGCTCCTGTACCTTTTTCTAAAGAGAGATTGAAGTAATTTAAACAGTTATAACGCGCCAAGCCGTGTGTAATTTTATCGCTTTATGCTTTTCCCCAGATCATGTGCAGATCAACAAGGTAAGGTTTACACATAAGGTAGCTATAGCTAGCTAGCTATAGTTATATTTTGTAAAAGCTGCATGATCCAATATATAGTTTTCAAATTTTGTTGTACATATAGCTAGCTACAGCTATACGTATAAAAGAGTTAAATGTAATTTCTGGAATAAACATGGAGTAGCTAATTATTACCTCCTCAGCCACTGACCCTTTTTCATAACAATTTTTTATTTTATTGAGTGAAAACATGTTACAGTAAAAAAATATCCAGTTTTGTTACCAAGCCGCCATCAATACATTTCGCTTTACAAATAAGTCGTGCTTATGCCCTTCTCAGAAAAAGATTTAAAACGACATGCAAAACCGTCATTTAAACAGGTCTCCAAAAGAGGGAGCCTAAGCTGCACCTGAACTTTAAAATTTGTGTGCATTTTCGGATCTGTTTGGTACTTTGGAATTTTCTTAGCAATATTAGGCCAAGGCAAATTACATTACAGTTTTTCCTCCACTGCCCACGTGTTTAAGCACCATATGAAAAGTTTGTTATTTTTAAAATTATGCAAACCTTTATATATGTAAAAATTTCCATTTTTTACTATAAGCTATTCAGCAATCATTTTCATCATTTTCTTGACCTAAACACCGAATCCTCCTTTTATCCAAGGTGCTATTTTATAATGAAAGATGTCTTTTGGCATAGTTTTCAATTCAAAATGGTCTGATTGCAAAATACGCTTGACCTTGTTTGCTTTTACCAAAAAAGTGAATTAAGTCCCATGATGAAGTTGAGGACTATAATATTTTTGTATTTGTGTACTTGGTCTTAAGGACCTTTTAAAATTTTGTGTTGCACCTTAATTTCTCCTGCCTGATTGCTTAAATGTTGGTTGGAAAAATAACATATATATATATAATATAAGTACATTTCCCCACATATGTTTTTGTGTCTAGTACAAGAAACTGTGATTTAATTTCTCTTGGCCCTGCATCAATCAAATCCTTTAAAAAAACATTTTTGAAATGATTTGATCAGATTCGGAAACTGTTGGTGTGGTTGGAACTTTTCATTTAAAGATTAGTAAAATTGCCTAATTTTTTTACTTGCCGATGGACTGGACAACCCTTTATTTGGAGCCTAAATGCCTCTAACATTAGGTAGTTGTCGTGTTCACCTGGCTAAAAGGAAAAATAAGGTGATTTGATTGTTATGAATTTGTCAACTGGCCAAAAAAGCCATAAGTGTGAGGGCAAGCTTGGGCAAACTTTTAAATACAATTTGTACTTTCCAAATGAAAAACAGTGCTTTCAATTCTGTTGTCTTGGCCACAAAAAGTAGTGATCTATATTTTATGTGGCTAATAATTCCAATAAATTTACCCTGTCAATATTTTTCCAGGAGGGACAACATAGACGGTTCTAGAGTGTTGAAAAGCTTCCATTTGAGCTACAGAAACCCTTTAAATTTCTGTTTAATAGGCAACAACTGTTATGTGGGATTGAACCCATATGATTATGAAGTCAACGCTCTTCCGACTGAACTACCAATCCCCAAAAGAAGACAACCCTCAAGGTAAACAGAGTTGCATGACTTTATTAATTATATCAAGCAGATTGTATCTAATAAACACTTTTTGAGCACTTTGTCCCAAAAAATGATATATATTTGTAGTTTATTTAGCTCTAAACATTGTCCCTCAAAGGCACTGGATTTTAAAGTATTTAGAGACTTTACTATATACCTAATATAATATACTATATAAAAATGTTTTCTGTTTCTTTTTAGATTGCGTACAATGAGAGCGAGAGATGTTATCTTTCAATGCGTGAGATAAAAAAAAAGAAAGTGAAACCTCACACGGCGTTGTTATTGTTTTTCTGTCAAAAATTTAAAGCTGTTTTATAAATCTTGATAAAGTTAAAAAATTGTTTTCGTTTTTGCAGATTGTTTATTTTTGTTTATTGCTTCTCCTGAGTTTTCGAAATTTATCGGAAATCGTTAATGCGAAAGTGTATTATTATCTGCGTTCCGAATATTATTTTCCGATTAAAAGAGTGTACCTTACGACGCGCATCCCCTTAATTCGTGACATTTTCGCACACTACGAATGGTACAACTCGATGTATTGCATTTCTTTCAGAATAAGGGTTTTAACTTTATAAAAGTATAACTTTGCTTGGATTATTGGCACTAAAAGCTTCAGCAATGTTGGAATTACGTCGGCCAACAATACTGTGATTATTATCAATATTTAATTTTATAATTCTGTGGAGGTGAAGGGTCTCCTTAAGAGACAAGAGAGGAGTTGAACGTCCTCCACCATACCTTAGTTTAAAGGGGCGATTGTGGAAGTCCCATGAAATGCCACATAGTGATGGTGTCACTTTAAAAAACACCCAGTCCGGTCTGTGAACGGTTGGCGCTAGGAAGGGCATCCAGCTGTAAAACAATGCCAAAACTCTTTATTATTGGCCGTAAGAATAGTTAATCAGACAAACTGCGTAAACGGGGCTGGAACTCTAAGGAGTGAAGGTGTCGCGCACGGTAGGACAGATGTCAGATGTCAGCATCGTCAGACCGTTACCCAGCTATCACATCACAAGGTAGATAACACTAGGTTGAGGATGGCTAGTGTAAATGTTGGTACTCTGAGAGGTAGAGCAGGTGAAGTAGTTGAAATGTTAGAACGTAGATCTGTTGATATGTGTTGTGTTCAGGAAGTTAGGTGGAGAGGAGCTTCAGTGAGATTTGTGGAAGGTAGGAGGGCAAGGTATAAGCTTTTTTGGATTGGTAATAGTGATGGATATGGAGGAGTTGGCATATTCGTTGCAGAAAAGTGGGTAGAAAAAGTAATAGATGTTATGCGTGTTAATAGTCGTATTATAGTGATAAAGTTTTTGATAGGTAATAGGATTGTCACTTTTCTGTCAGTTTATGCTCCACAGTGTGGACTCAGTGAGGAAGATAAAGATAAGTTTTATGATGAGTTAATAGCAGTCACATCAAAGTTTGGAGACACTGAACTTGTCATGGTGGGCGGCGACTTTAATGGTCATGTTGGGAAGTCACCTGAAGGTTATAGAGGTGTGCATGGAGGCTATGGATTTGGGAGCAGAAATAAGGAAGGGGAGAGATTGCTTGAGTTTGGAATGGTAACGGACATGGTGGTTTGCAACACATCATTCAGTAAGAGACAGAGTAGGCTGATAACATATGAGTCAGGTGGTTGTAAGACACAGATAGATTACTTTTTGGTTAGAAAGTCAGACAAGAAAGTGGTGAAGGACGTGAAAGTTATATCGGGGGAAGAGTGTGTTTCCCAGCATAGGTTGCTGGTTTGTGATATTATCTTGAAGAGTGTCAGAGAATTTAAGAGAAAGTGCAGGCCCCGTCGAAAAGTCTGGAAGCTGAAGGAAGAGATTGTAGCAAGACAATTTAGTGCAAAAGTTCAGCAGTTAGCCTACAATAGTCAATGTGATAGTTACAATGTTGAAAGTACTTGGACTACTTTGAAGAATTGTCTTCTAGAAGCTTCTGATGATAACTGTGGGTGGACGAAAGGACCAGCTAGACATAGACAGACCTGGTGGTGGAATAATGAGGTTGACCAGTGTATAAAGGAAAAGAGGAAACTTTGGAAAGAGTGGAAGTCAGGTGGTAGTAAAAATATTTACTTAGAAGCTAAGCGTCGGGCTCGTACAGCAGTGTATAAGGCAAAATCAGAAGCAGAGAGAAACAGATTTGCAGATGTGTTAAGAAGGGAAGACCAGCGCAATGAGGTATTCAAGATAGCAAAGCAAATGAAGAAGACTAATCAAGATATTGTAGGTGAGAAGTGTATACGTAATGATGAAGGTGTTTTGGCTAGCACAGAGGAGAAGAAAAGGGTAGCTTGAAAGAATCATTATCAGAGGTTGCTTAACACTGAGTCTGATTGGGACGAGGATAATTTGCCTGATGATGATGTCATAGAAGGGCCAGCCATGCAGATCAAGACAGAATGGGTAGTGGAGGCTATTAGGAAAATGAAGATTGGCAAGGCTGCAGGAGTATCAGGTATTGTTGCAGAGATGGTAAAAGCATCTGGATATATTGGAGTTGAGCTTATTACAAGTCTTGCTAACCAGATTATAAAGGATGGTGCTATTCCGAGTGAGTGGCAGTCGAGTGTAATAGTGAATTGTTTCAAGGGCAAGGGTGATGCATTAGAAAGGGGTAACTATAGAGGTTTGAAGTTGGTTGATCAAGTAATGAAAGTTATTGAAAGAGTGATTGATAAGTTACTTAGAGAAAGAATTGATATAGATAAGATGCAATTTGGTTTTGTTCCAGGGCGTGGCACTACAGATGCAATATTTTTACTCAGACAGCTTCAGGAAAAGTATTTAGGAAAGAGAAAGAATCTCTATTTTGCCTTTGTAGATTTAGAGAAAGCTTTTGATAGAGTGCCACGTAAAGTTATTTGGTGGGCTATGAGAAAATTAGGTGTGGATGAGTGGCTAGTTACGATGGTTCAGTCTATGTACAGCAATTCTAGAAGTCGTGTCAGGATTAACGATTCACTTAGTGATGAATTTAGTGTAAATGTTGGTGTACATCAGGGTTCTGTACTTAGTCCTTTGTTGTTTATTCTAGTCTTAGAAGCGCTGTCGATGGAGTTCAGAACAGGTTGCCCATGGGAGTTATTGTATGCAGATGATTTGGTTCTCATAGCAGAGTCGATGGAAGAATTAGTTGAACAGTTTGAGAAGTGGAAGAAAGGACTAGAAGAAAAAGGGCTGAAGGTAAACACAGCAAAGTCTAAAGTCATGATAAGTAGCATTGCAGCCAAGTGTGACCTTGTAGTTGGAAAGTGGCCTTGTGGAGTTTGCAGGAAAGGGGTTGGTAGTAACTCAATTTTTTGTCAGACTTGCAAGCATTGGGTACATAAGAAGTGCAGTAGTATTAGTGGAAGGTTAAGAGCTGGCATACAGTTTGTATGCAAGCGTTGCAAAGTGAGATTATAGAGAATGAAGTATTTCCAGCTTTAATGATGTACAACAGTGGCTCGTTAGAGATAGTTAAGAACTTCTGTTACTTAGGTGATATGTTGGGCAGTGAAGGGGGTGTTGGAAGAAGTGTTACTTGCAGGATGGGTTCTGCTTGGAAAAAGTTTAGAGAGTTACTTCCTTTATTGACTAGCAGAGTCCTGTCAATTGAGGTAAAAGGTAAGTTGTATGAGGCCTGTGTAAGAAGTGTTATGTTGTACGGTAGTGAGACATGGGCAGTGAAGCAGGAAGATCTTGACCGTTTAGAAAGGAATGATATGAGAATGGTTAGGTGGATGTGTAATGCCAGTCTGAGAGACAGAAAGAGTTCAGATGAGCTAAGAAGCAGGCTAAGTCTCTGTAGAATTAAAGATGTTATCCAGATAAGAAGTTTGAATTGGCTGGGGCACTTGGAAAGAATGGAGGAGGATAATTGGGTAAGAAAGTGTAGAGACTTGATAGTTCCTGGGGCAAAGCCCAGAGGCAGACCGAGAAAGACTTGGCAGGAGGTTATAAGGACAGACTTGATAGAGAGGAAGTTGAGTTTAGATCTAACACAGTCTAGATCAGATTGGAAGAGGGTCATTAATATACCCCGTCCAACCCATGCTAGCATGGAAAACGGACGTTAAGCCGAGAATGATGATCATGATGATGATGAAAGAGGTTTCACGAAATTTCTCAGTAATCGTTTTTGATTAGTTTCGCTCGAGTCAAATTTCTCGTACCTTCTGAAAAGAAATATTTCGCATATATATATATATATATATATATATATATATATATATATATATATATATATATATATATATATATATATATATATATATGGGGGGGGTGTAGAAAGTTTTCACTTCCTTGGTATACGCGTAGCAAACGTGCTCCACAATTTCGCTTCACTTGCTCGCACTTGCTCACGAACCTCAATTGCTTCGCAAAAAGTGTGGTATATTTCATAGACTTGAAATTTGCTCTATTTCCTGGTATTTAAATTAATTATAATACAATTAATTTCTCACTTATTTTAAAAATATGTTTTTAATGTTCTTTCAAATGTATTTTAATTAGAAATAATAGTTTTAAAACTGTTTTTGTTGTTTATCAATATAGAAAGTGTTGCAGAGAGGTTGCCATAGCAAAGGCATTAAGCATGTCCCATAGAATTTTTTATGCTAGCTATGTCGCTGATTTTATGCCTATGCCTATGGTTTGCTCTTTTTTATGCTATCTAGCTAACTCTTAAAATAGTAAGTAAGTTCTAATATTATTCCATCTAAGTCGGCAGTTTTATCCTAGCGAGCTTTAGGTGTGAAAAAGGCAAAGAAGGGGTTCATTACATGTAAAAAATAGTGATAAATTAGGTACATAACGTCCACTTCTTTCTTGAAAAATCTTGTTTTGTTTCTACGCTTAACACCATCTTTAAAACACAACAAAGCCTCCATCGCCTTGCTAAAAACACGTTGTCTCGCTAAATCAGAAATTTACGAAAATTTACCAACAAATGACCAGATAAAATTACTGGGCAACACTGATAAAATGGCAGAATTTTTTATAAATTTCATGTATAGGGACGAAATCGTATGGAAATGCTATATACTCTCCACCGTTCTTCATTTCCCCTTTTTTTGGTTATTTAAATGAGGAAATGGGCTCTGCTATGCTCCTCTCTGCAACAATATAGAAAGTGTTGCGGAGCGTGGGACTGAGTCCCCTAGGTTCACAAGCGAAAAATTTTAGATTCCCCTTTCTGTTGAATCGTATAATGAATCGTATAAAAAAGAAAGTTCTCACATGCTTCATGTTAGTCGATCAAACAGTTTCATTTTCAATTTGATGAAACATTTCCAGGGGTTTCTGCATTAGCAATACCGCAGTGTGTTTCGGACGCAATATTGCATGGGCCAGTGACATATTTTGTTTAGAACCTGATCTATCAGAAAATGCTAAAAAATGTTAAACGGAACAAGAATGGTGTCCGACATCAGTGTACAATTCGGGTCAAGTTACAAAAACGGAAAATATTTCTTTATAAGGAAATTATTTCCTGGTTAGAAATTATGAGATTTCCCGATCAGGAAATTTTTTCATTTTTCTGAAATTTATTCTGATTGAACCCAAACAAGCCATATGATATACGCAAACAACCTCGCCAAAAAAGTGTATAAAAAGCTGAAGTTAGACACGACATATTTTGCTATTCGGATAGGCAACTAGTATAGAAAGTGTTGCGGAGCGTGGGACTGAGTCCCCTAGGTTCGCAAGCAAAAAATTTTAGATGCCCCTCTCAATTGAATCGTATAATGAATCGTATAAAAAACAAAGTTTCCACGTGCTTCATGGTAATCGATCAAACGGTTTCATCTTCGATTTGATGAAACATTTCCTGGACGTGCGTACAATATATATATAACTACAATCATCCACAAAAATATGGCTCTACATTCCCCTCATGTTTAACACTGACCTTTGTGGCTCAGCAAGGTAAACGATTACACGTGACATACCTTTATGAACGTACTATCTGCAAAATATCTAGCTAGCTAGCTATGTTCTTTTTTTGCTGACTTTTTAAACTTTTTAGTTCTTGGTTTTTGGAATAAAATTGCCAGCAGAGACAAGAAATTTTGTGGATGATTGTAGATAGAACAAGCTATGTGATGGGACATTCCTACAGAGTAGAATTATCTCACTCACTGTGTAGTATATGTATAGTTAGAAAATCTGTCCAAAAGAATTTTTCTATGCTGCTATTATGTAGCTAGCTGATTTTATGCTAGCAAAAATAGCTAATTTTATGTTAGCTATATACATTGGTAGATTTATCCCAGTTAAGTAGTTAATTCTATGCTAGCTTTGTAGCTAGTGTATTATGGTAGCTATATGGCACTGTTTGCTCTTTTTTATGCTAGCTAGTAAGCATAAAAATGAGCAAACAAGAAGTAGCTAGGTAGCTATAGCTATATGCTATCTAAGTTCTATTATTCCAGCTAAGTCGGCAGTTTTATGTTAGCTAGCTTTAGGTGTGAGAAAGGCGAAGAAGGGATCATTACATGTAAAAAAATAGTGATATATTAGCTAGCTAAACATACCCTTTCTTCGTTTCTTGGAAATGCCCTTCCGTCCATTACGACCAACAAGCCAATATGGCCATATCAACGTAATTTTCATTTCAAGCGCTATGTATCTGGAGAAATGTCACGTGATATTAGTAAGAGTGACCGTGGCTAAAGCTCTGTGCCGACCTAATCTCAACCAAAAACGGCGTGTCTCGATCAACCAGATTTTTACGGAAGAAATGACCAAAAAAATATTTGGGTAAGTGGGTCAAAAATCGGACATTTTCAAAATTTGATGTACTAGGGGAAAACGCGGAAATTCGTCACGCTCTAATATATTTATGGGAACGAGGAAAATAGCTCCGCTGCGCTCGGCTCGCTGGCGCTCCCCTTCACTCCGCTCCGCAATAATATTGATAGAAAATTTCTCGAAATTTCAATTTTCGTTAGGTCAGTCTGTAAACACGTCCTCGCGGGCGAGATAGTAATCAATATAGAAAGTGTTGCGGAGAGGTTGCCAAGGCAAAGGCATTAAGCACAGCAAGGAAAGGGCAAAGGCAGGCAAGGAAATAGGAAGAGGAATCAGGAAGGCAGGTGTAGGCAAGGCATGGGAGCCACAGGCAAGGACATAGTAGGCAGGCACCAGAAAAGGCATAGGAAGGGTAGGCAAAGAAAGGCACGGTCAGTGCTGGCAAGGCAATGGAACGGCAAGGCAGGGGTGCATGACTTTAGTAGAAAATCTCCACCTTACAACTCAAAGATTGCGTATACTCAATATGTCTAAGTTAAGTATCATATTAGTCCAGGAGTATAGAAAATATTAAGGTGCAAATGTTTCAAATTCAATATCTCAAAAAAAAGTCTCAAATTTATCTCAGGTCAATACACAGTGAATCATAGCAGAATTATGTGCCATTACAAGTATTTAAACAATCGGTCATAACGACAGGAATTTACGCTGGTTAAGCCACAAGTAACTGTGTTACCTGGCGTTAAACGCTTGATGGAACAATTAATACAAATTTTAAACTGTACCACACATTCAGGTGGCTCGTTTTAGTACAGGTGTGCAGTATATCATAAATCGAGTGAAACACACAACATTAAAGGTGTGTCGGGTGTGTAATTATATTTTTCAGATTCACAAAATATATATTTCCTTTAACTTTAGCTTGAATAGAAACACAATTTACATATTGTGCAATGTCATAGCGAAAACTGTTTCACAAAATGTTCCCGGTAAAACTTAAAATATATATGTACTTTAATCTGTGGTGCGCCATTAGTATAGGTAAACAAACCCTTTGAAAATAACTTTAGCACAACTTCTGTTAAATAGAAACACAGGTAATAGCTTGTCGTTAACACTAGGCTGAGTGATTAGTACAAATATACTGTGGCGCACATCCGAAACCAGTATAGAAAGTGTTGCGGAGAGGTTGCCAAGGCAAAGGCATTAAGGAAAGGGCACGGCAATATATTTAGCGTTGCACGGCAAAGGCAGGCAAGGAAACAGGGAGAGGAATCAGCAAGGCAGGGGTAGGCAAGACAGGGGTAGGCAAGGCATGGGAGGCACAGGCAAGGGCATAGCAGGCAGGCACCAGAAAAGGCATAGGAAAGGAAGGGATTTATTAAGAACGGCAAGGAAAGGGAGCGACAAAGGCAGGCAAGAAAACAGGAAGATGAATCAGCAAGGCAGGGGTAGGCAAGGCATGGGAGGCACAGACAAGGGCATAGTAAGCAGGCAACAGAAAAGACATAGAAAGGGAATGGCAAGAAAGGAACGGCAAGGCAGGGCCAGGCATTTAAATATACACTCCTTCCCCTTCTACAACTCGAAGATTACGTATATTTAATTAAGGTATTTTAAGGTCAATATACAGAATTTTATCAATATAATACAACGGGGTTGTTGTAGGTGCAAGATAATGTTTTTCATGCCCTGTCCAGGATTCGAACCTGGATCTCTCGTTTACGAGTGTCATAGCCATTAGACTAACAAGGCGTAATAATTATGTAATTTTGTTAATTAAATATACTTAAATATTTACACTTGTGTCTAATAAAGTAAGTAATATTGATCATTATCCATCAGTTTTTGACCTTTCGTATTAAAGGATCGTGTGTTTCAGGCTTAATCCCGAAGTTTGAGGTGAAACTAAGTAAGTTTATTGAAAAAATTTTCCAGCATGCAAAGGAACGAATATTATCAGAACAAACTACCACTTTATTCTTTATTATTCCATGAAATTAACGAGTCAAGAAATTAACGCAAATTACATTTAATTAACGCGAATTTGATTATTTGCAGAATCTTGGAACAAAAACGCAAGACACAAATAATATGACAAAACGCAAATTGTTTTATAATAGCTTAATAAAGAATTTTATAACCTAAAGTTATGCTTGCAAGACACAAATATAGGTGGTGGTGGTTTGAATTGATGACAGATTTTAAGTCATCAATATACAAAAGAAAAAGCAGGGGCCCAACACAGATCCCTGCGGCAAAGGTAAAAAGTCAGGGTAAAAATCAGAATATATATATATATATACATCATAGTATACGGAATATAATATCCTTAATACTGCAATGTATAGCTATATGTGCAACATAATTAATGTTTTTCCTAGCCCTGTCCAGGATTCGAACTTGGATCTCTCATTTATAAGAGTGTCATAGCCATTAGACCAACAGGGCATGAATGCATATATACTTTTATAGTTGCACATTATAGCCACACATGTACAGAAAGTCTGATATATAAGAACATCATTTAGTTATCTTTATACAAGTGTCTCAGAACTGCAATATTAACCACAACAGCAAAAAACAAATCAAAATATAAAAATATATAACCAAAATGAGTCAAAACTTTGTACTCTCTGCACACCATATGTTACTTATGTTAACTTTTGAAGTTGTAGCTTCACGCCTGTCGTGGACGACAGACGTCAGTCACTTTTTCCTCTTTTTCTACTTCATCTCTAGAGAGAGGAGGATGAGGGTTAGATCGAACTACAGTGACTATACTGTTTTCTGAGGCTTTATATATGGAGAATTTTTACTCACAAATTTTTATATGTCATGGGGCTTCTTTATTAGCAAAAACACAGTCTATTCTGGACACAATATTCTATATGGGTCAGTGACACATTTTATTTAGAACAAAACAAATCAGAAGATGCTACAAAACGTTACAAAGGATTTTTCTTATGCGAATTGGATGGCAAATTTGCAGGCGAAATGTATCTGAGCATGCACATTTTTATTTGTGTTATTTTGCTTCGAAAAGTTTGCTTAACTGAAAAGTAGAAACAAGGTTCTTTTTTCATGTAAATATACATCCTAACAAAGTTTTATCCTAACATAGAAAAAATAACAAAAGAAGTCTTAATTCAAAAAAAAAAGATGTATATATATACTCAATAAAATGCATAACTATAAATTCAAATAAAAGCTCAATGTTGTTCAATGTTTATATATATTTGAAGATTTTCTATGTTTCTATGTTATTTTTTCTGTTATTATATAGATGTTTGAAGATTTTCAGGACATGTTAATGATTGCACAAGAACCACACCTTAGAAATTAAAAAAAATTGTTACTAGAAAATATGGATGTTGGTGTTAATCCTGATATATATATATAGAAATAATTTCAGTTTCTATAACATGACTCGCACTAGTGTATAAAATTAATTTGAAGACACATGATCCTGTTGCTGTATTAGCGAAAGAGTAGTCTGTTTGGAACGCCAAATAGTCTATGGGTCTACATTTTGTTTAGAATCCGACGACTACAAATTTATATACATGTTAAACAAAAATTGCATCCAGCACCGTGATGCCCCAGTGGTAGCTAAATATTTACTCCTCTGGGTGTTTGGTGATGCCTCTTAATTTCTAGCTAGCTCCACAATCATATGACTCCTCCCCCCCCTGCCCTCTCCCCAACACTTCTCTGTCATCCAATCTTGAAAAAAATTACCTTTGGTGTCGGTAACATGTGACCATGTCAATGTCTATATAAATATTGACAGGAAGTATTATATGTGGAAAAATTAGCGATGTTCTTTTGTTGATTTTGCTAAGTTTTTTTAGTCATTCTTTATATACATTTAAAAAATTTGTCAAGAGCCAACACATTTTGTGGAGCTGGATAAAACTACAAAGTAGTTATGTGATGGACATCACTCGCTGTGTGCAGTAGCAGCTAGCTAGCTCAAAAATCCGTCCTAAAGTCTTAGGACGGATTTTTGAGAATTCTCTTATGATGCTATCTTCTAATCATCTAGCATAAGAGAAAACTTAATAGGCATTTTTATGCTAGGTAAATTGGTAGTTTTATGCTAGCTTAGCTGCTACTGTTGTGCTAGATAGCTTTAGGTGTATGTAAGGGGTTTTCACAACCTTTAAAAAACAGTGATCATAACCTCCACTTCTTTCTTGAAAAATCTCATCATTTCGCTTCTAGCTGGCTGACTACGTTTAGCATCATCTTTAAAACACAACAAAAACTCCATCGCCGTGCTAAAAACACGTTCTCTCGCTCAATCAGATATTTACGAAAATTTACCAACAAATGACCAGATAAAATTACTGGGCAACACTGATAAAATGGCAGAATTTTTTATAAATTTGATGTATAGGGACGAAATCGCATAGAAATCGTATATACTCTCCGCCGTGCTTACTTTTCACTTCTATTTGGCTTATTTAATGAGGAAATGGGCTTCGCTACGCTCCGTGCGCTAGCGCGCACTCCGCTACTCTCCGCAAAAACTTTGGTTCACATAAACAGACAGTAAACACCCTGTTGTTATCCTACACAGCTAAAACAATCATTCAGCAATTTTATTTTGCAGAAAAGTTTTTGTATCATTTAAAAATAAAAACACTGTTCAAAACCTGTTTTTAAGCTCCTAAAGAATCCTGCAATATTTTATGGGAAAAGTTTCAAAAATTAATCATAAAATCGGACAGCCGTAATACATTTTTAAAAAAACCTTTACTGCAACTTCAGTTTAAAAAAACACAGCGGAAACAGCCTGTTGTTAGCCTGTGCAGCTAAAAATCAAATAGCAGTATATGTTTTGTTTGCAAACAAGTTTTCATGACAGTAGGATAAAAATATCTTATTCCAGACTGAACAAAAACATCATTAGAGCCACATGTGTAAAGATCGGGTCAAGTTACAAAAACAGAAATTATTGGGACATTATTTGTATACATATCGTGAAATCAGGTAAGAAATAATGAATACACTTGGAGATTTTCAATACATGTTGACGATTGAACGAGTATTGAAATAATTTTCCCATCTGTAACTTCAGCCGCACTGGTGTATGCTCAGCGGCAGGGTTAAAAAAGTTTATTTCCTGACGTGTGTACAATATATATAGCTAGCTACAATCGTCCATGAAAATATGGCTCTTTATTCCCCCTTAATGTTAAGAACTGCCCATTTGTGGCTAAGCAACGTAAACAATTACACGTGACATACCTGTATATAAACATTTACTATCTGCAAAATATCTAGCTGGCTATGTTTGGCCATTTTGTGGACGATTGTAGCTAGAACAAGCTGTATGATGGGATATTCCTACAGAGTAGAATTATCTCACTCACTGTGCAGTATATATGTATAATAGCTAGCTAGATAGAGGATAGGTAGAAAATCAGTCTCAAACAATTTTTCTATGCTAGTTATGTTGCTGATTTTATGCCAGCAAAAATAGCAATTTATTGCTAGCTACATGGGTAGTTCTATCCCAGCTAAGTAGTAAATTTTCTGCAAGCTTTGTAGCTAGTTTTATGCTATAGCCCTTTTTTATTGCGGAGAGAGAGCCATTGCTCGAACGGAGCTATTTTCCTCGTTCCCATAAATATATTAGAGCGTGACAAATTTCCGCGTTTCCCCCTAGTACGTGAAATTTTGATGAAAACGTGGGCGTTTTTGACCCACTTACCCCACTTTTTTATGGTCATTTCTTTAAAAGGTTCCGTGAAAATCTGGCTAATCGGGACCACGTCGTTTCCAGTTGAGATCAGGTCGGCATAGAGCTTTTGCCATGGTCACTTTTACTAATATCACGTGACCTTTTCTAAGATACTTAGCGCTTCAAACGGAAATTGCGTTGATAGCCATATTGGCTTGTTGGTCGCAATGGACAGAAGTTCATTTTCAAGAAACGAAGAAAAGGTATGTTTAGCTACCTGATATATCACTATATTTTTACATGTAATGATCCCCTTCTTAGCATTTCTCACACCTAAAGCTAGCTAGCATAAAACTGCAGATTTAGCTGCAATAATAATAGAACTTAGATAGCAAACTATATAACTACCTATAGCTACTTCTTGTTTGCTCTTTTTATGCTAACTAGCTAGCATAAAAAAAGAGCAAACAGTGCCATATAGCTAGCATAATACACTAGCTACACAGCTAGCATAAAATTAACTACTTACATGGGTTAAAACTACCAATGTACCTAACATAAAATTAGCTATTTTTGCTAGCATAAAATCAGCTACATATCACCATAGAAAAGTTGTTTTAAACATATTTTCTAACTAGCTAGCTAACTAGCTATATATATACTACACAGTGAGTGAGATAATTCTACTCTTTAGAAATGTCCCATCACATAGATTGTTCTAGCTACAATCATCCACAAAATTTCTCGTCTCTACTGGCAATTTTATTCCAAAAACCAAGAACTAAAAAGTTTAGAAAGTCGAACGTGGAAAGAAGAACGTAGCTAGCTAGATATTTTGCAGATAGTATGTTCATGAAGGTATGTCACGTGTAATCGTTTACCTTGCTGAGCCACAAAGGTCAGTGTTTAACATGAGGGGGAATGGAGAGCCATATTGGACGATTGTAGTTATATATATATTGTACGCACGTCCAGGAAATGTTTCATCAAATCGAAGATGAAACCGTTTGATCGATTACCATGAGGCACATGGGAACTTTGTTTTTTATACGATTCATTGTACAATTCAACCGAAAGTGGCATCTAAAATTTTTCGCTTGCGAACCTAGGGAACTCAGTTCCACGCTCCGCAACACTTTCTATATTGATTGCGGAGAGAGAGCCATTGCTCGAACGGAGCTATTTTCCTCGTTCCCATAAATATATTAGAGCGTAACGAATTTCCGCGTTTTCTCCTAGTACATCAAATTTTGATGAAAACGTCTGACTTTTGACCCACTTACCCAAATATTTTTTATGGTCATTTCTTCCGTGAAAATCCGGTTGGTCGAGACACGCCATTTTCAGTTAAGATCAGGTCGGCATACAGCATTAGCCACGTGATTCATAAGTTACTCTTACTAATATCACGTGACATTTCTCCAGATACATAGCGCTTGAAATGAAAATTACGTTGATATGGCCATATTGGCTTGTTGGTCGTAATGGACGGAAGGGCATTTCCAAGAAACGAAGAAAGGGTATGTTTAGCTAGCTAATATATCACTATTTTTTTACATGTAATGATCCCTTCTTCGCCTTTCTCACACCTAAAGCTAGCTAACATAAAACTGCCGACTTAGCTGGAATAATAGAACTTAGATAGCATATAGCTATAGCTACCTAGCTACTTCTTGTTTGCTCATTTTTATGCTTACTAGCTAGCATAAAAAAGAGCAAACAGTGCCATATAGCTACCATAATACACTAGCTACAAAGCTAGCATAGAATTAACTACTTAACTGGGATAAATCTACCAATGTATATAGCTAACATAAAATTAGCTATTTTTGCTAGCATAAAATCAGCTAGCTACATAATAGCAGCATAGAAAAATTCTTTTGGACAGATTTTCTGACTATACATATACTACACAGTGAGTGAGATAATTCTACTCTGTAGGAATGTCCCATCACATAGCTTGTTCTATCTACAATCATCCACAAAATTTCTTGTCTCTGCTGGCAATTTTATTCCAAAAACCAAGAACTAAAAAGTTTAAAAAGTCAGCAAAAAAAGAACATAGCTAGCTAGCTAGATATTTTGCAGATAGTACGTTCATAAAGGTATGTCACGTGTAATCGTTTACCTTGCTGAGCCACAAAGGTCAGTGTTAAACATGAGGGGAATGTAGAGCCATATTTTTGTGGATGATTGTAGTTATATATATATTGTACGCACGTCCAGGAAATGTTTCATCAAATCGAAGATGAAACCGTTTGATCGATTACCATGAAGCACGTGGAAACTTTGTTTTTTATACGATTCATTATACGATTCAATTGAGAGGGGCATCTAAAAATTTTTGCTTGCGAACCTAGGGGACTCAGTCCCACGCTCCGCAACACTTTCTATACTAGTGGCTATGACACTCATGCAAATGAGAGATCCAGGTTCAAATCCTGGACAGGGCTAGGAAAAACATAATTATCTTGCACCTACAACAACCAGGTTGTATTATATTGGCACATAATTCTGCTAAGATGATTCACTGTATATTGACCTTATATAAATGTAATACTTTTCATTGAGTATATCCTTGAGTTGTAGGGGGAGAGAGTTTCTATTAACGTGCCTGCCCCTGCCTTGCCGTCCCCTTGCCTACCCTTCCTATGCCTTTTCTGTTGCCTGCCTTCTATGGCCTTGCCTGTGCCTCCCATGCCTTGCCTACCCCTGCCTTGCTGATTCCTCTTCCTCTTTCCTTGGCTGTCTTTGCCGTGCCTTTGCCGTGCTTAATGCCTTTGCCTTGGCAACCTCTCCGCAACACTTTCTATACTAGTTGCGGAGAGAGAGCCATTGCTCGAACGGAGCTATTTTCCTCGTTCCCATAAATATATTAGAGCGTGACAAATTTCCGCGTTTCCCCCTAGTACGTGAAATTTTGATGAAAACGTCCGACTTTTGACCCACTTACCCAAATATTTTTTATGGTCATTTCTTCCGTAAAAATCCGGTTGGTCGAGACACGCCATTTTCAGTTAAGATCAGGTCGGCATACAGCATTAGCCACGTGATTCATAAATTACTCTTACTAATATCACATGACATTTCCTCAGATACATAGCGCTTGAAACGAAAATTTGGTTGATGATAGCTTGATGATAAGGTAGAAGGGTATTTTGAGGAAAACGAAGAAAGGGTATGTACAGCTAGTAGATCACTATTTCTTTACATTGATAACCCCTTCTTATCCTTACTGCCACCTAAAGCTAGCTAGTACTAGTATAAAACTGCCCACTTAGCTGGCATAATAACAGAACTTAGATAACATATAGCTAGCTTACTTTAACCGTTTAGCTAGCTATAAAAAAAGGGCTATAGCATAAAACTAGCTACAAAGCTAGCATAAAATTAACTACATAACTGGGATAAAACTACCAATGTAGCTAGCATAAATTTTGGTGAGTGAGGTAATTCTACTCTGTAGCTAGCTAGCTAATATCTATAGTTATCAAGCAGTACTGTTGAGACCTATTCTAATCTCTTTAAAGTTCTACACATTTCTCTCTATTTTTGCAGAGAGTAGCGTAGCCCATTTCCTCATTAATTAAGGCAAATAATATAAAAAGTTACTACGGTGAAGAGTATTTTGCATTTCTATCAATTTCATCCCTATACATCAAAAACGGCTAGCATTTCATTCATGGAGCACTCGATTTCCCAGTATTATTATCTGGTTATATTCTTGTAAATTTTTGATTAAGCGAAACTACGTTTTTTCTCATATAAACTACGATGGAGTGCTTTTGTTGTTTTTTAAAGATGGCTAACTCGGACACATAGCGCCTCAAACTCAAACTTTCGCTAACCTAAGCTATATCAAAACTGACAGAAGCGCTTGTTCAAGAAAACGAAGAAAGGGTATGTTTTATCACTATTTTTTTACATGTAATGAACCCTTTCTTATTCTAACTCACACCTAAGACTATCTAACATAAATCTATTGACTGAGCTGGGATTATAATAGAACTTAAATAGACTTTTAGCTGGCATAAAATAGAGCAAACATAAAACATATAAGGTAGCTATAGCATAAAAAACTAGCTACAAAGCTAGCATAAAATTAACTAATTGGCTGGGATAAAAATTCCAATTGAGCAGGCATAAAATTAGTTCCTTTAGCTAGCATATAAATTTTTTTGACATGACACAGTAAGTGAGATAATTCTACTCTGATTAGGAATGTCCATTACATAGCTTGTTCTAGCCACAGGAACAAGATATGTATGGGACAATTTTAGATCAAAAATCAAGGACCAAAATGTTTAGTGAAATCAGCAAAAATACATACCTATATATTCTACAGATAGATTGGTTTAGCTGCATAGGATAACAACAGGTTTTTTGGAAGTGGGTATTATGCCGAAACGTATGTGCAACACATATATATATAGCTATACCTACACAAATCACTCAGCCCAGTGTTAACAACAAGCTGTTACCCGTGTTTCTATTTAACAGAAGTTGTGCTAAATCTTTTTTGAAAGGGTTTGTGTACCTATACTAATGGCGCACCACAGATTAAAGTACATATATATTTTAAGTTTTACCGGGAACATTTTGTGAAAAATAAAAAAGGTTTGCTGACAGTTTTTCGTTATAACATGGCACAATATGTAAATTGTGTTTTTATTCAAGCTAAAGTTGAAGGAAATATATATTTTGTGAATCTGAAAAATATAATTATACACCCAACACACCTTAAATGTTGGGTGTTTCACTCGATTTATGATATAGTGCACACCTGTACTAAGGCGCTCCACCTGAATGTGTGGTACAGTTTAAAATTTGTATTAAGTGTTTCAACGAGTGTTTTATGCCAGGTAACACAGTTACTTGTGGCTTAACCAGCATTTCTCAAAAGTTTAATTTATCTAGGCTGTGTGCTGTAAATTCCTAAGTGTATATAATATTCACCTGTAAAGTTTTGTATATATATTTATGTTTATGCCCTGCTGGTCTAATGGCTATGACACTCATGAAAATGAGAGATCCAGGTTCAAATCCTGGACAGGGCTAGAAAAAACATAATTATCTTGCACCTACAACAACCAGGTTTTCATATAATAGGTAATCTTTGAGTCGTAGAGGGGGGAGTTGCATACATTTATCACTTTCATTTATAGAGCCCAAAAGTGCTTTGTTTTTTCTAATAGATCTACTTTATGGTAAAAAGTTTTTGTTGATACACCTGGTAGGCACAAGAAACCAAAAAAGGCGTTTTTTAATAATTTTTTTGCATTTCTCGAAGACTTCTATGATTATTTCTATATCTTGACTTTTTAATGCTGTTATCATTGGAACCAAGTTAATCTCAGATTTATCAAAAAATGATATGTCTTTATGACCGATTGTTTAAATACTTGTAATGGCACATAATTCTGCTATGATTCACTGTATATTGACCTGACATAAATTTGAGACTTTTTTTTGAGATATTGAATTTGAAATATTTGCACCTCAATATTTTCTATACTCTTGGACTAATATGATACTTAACTTAGACATATTGAGTATACGCAATCTTTGAGTTGTAAGGTGGAGATTTTCCATTAAAGTCATGCACCCCTGCCTTGCCGTTCCATTGCCTTGCCAGCACTGACCGTGCCTTTCTTTGCCTACCCTTCCTATCCCTTTTCTGGTGCCTGCCTACTATGTCCTTGCCTGTGCCTACCATGCCTTGCCTACCCCTGCCTTCCTGATTCCTCTTCCTATTTCCTTGCCTGCCTTTGCCCTTTCCTTGCCGTGCTTAATGCCTTTGCCTTGGCAACCTCTCCGCAACACTTTCTATATTGATAGCTAGCTAAACGGTTAAAGTAAGCTAGCTATATGTTATCTAAGTTCTGTTATTATGCCAGCTAAGTGGGCAGTTTTATACTAGCTAGCTTTAGGTGGCAGTAAGGATAAGAAGGGGTTCATCAATGTAAAGAAATAGTGATCTACTAGCTGTACATACCCTTTCTTCGTTTTCCTCAAAATACCCTTCTACCCTATCATCAAGCTATCATCAACTAAATTTTCGTTTCAAGCGCTATGTATCTGAGGAAATGTCATGTGATATTAGTAAGAGTAACTTATGAATCACGTGGTTAATGCTGTATGCCGACCTGATCTTAACTGAAAATGGCGTGTCTCGACCAGCCGGATTTTCACGGAAGAAATGACCATAAAAAATATTTGGGTAAGTGGGTCAAAAGTCGGACGTTTTAAAATTTGATGTACTAGGAGAAAACGCGGAAATTCGTTACGCTCTAATATATTTATGGGAACGAGGAAAATAGCTCCGTTCGAGCAATGGCTCTCTCTCCGCAATCAATATAGAAAGTGTTGCGGAGAGGTTGCCAAGGCAAAGGCATTAAGCACGGCAAGGAAAGGGCAAAGGCAGGCAAGGAAATAGGAAGAGGAATCATGAAGGCAGGGGTAGGAAAGGCATGATGGGAGCCACAGGCAAGGACATAGTAGGCAGGCACCAGAAAAGGCATAGGAAGGGTAGGCAAAGAAAGGCACGGTCAGTGCTAGCAAGGCAATGGAACGGCAAGGCAGGGGTGCATGACTTTAATAGAAAATCTCCACCTTACAACTCAAAGATTGCGTATACTCAATATGTCTAAGTTAAGTATCATATTAGTCCAGGAGTATAGAAAATATTGAGGTGCAAATATTTCAAGTTCAATATCTCAAAAAAAAGTCTCAAATTTATCTCAGGTCAATACACAGTGAATCATAGCAGAATTATGTGCCATTACAAGTATTTAAACAATCGGTCATAACGACATATCATTTTTTGATAAATCTGAGATTAACTTGGTTCCAATGACAACAACATTAAAAAGTCAAGATATAGAAATAATCAGAGAAGTCTTACTCAAAGATTACCTATTATATGAAAACCTGGTTGTTGTAGGTGCAAGATAATTATGTTTTTCCTAGCCCTGTCCAGGATTTGAACCTGGATCTCTCATTTGCATGAGTGTCATAGCCATTAGACCAGCAGGGCATAAACATAAATATAGATACAAAACTTTACAGGTGAGTATTATATACACTTAGGAATTTACGCTGGTTAAGCCACAAGCAACTGTGTTACCTGGCGTTAAATGCTTGATGGAACAATTAATACAAATTTTAAACTGTACCACACATTCAGGTGGCTCGCTTTAGTACAGGTGTGCAGTATATCATAAATCGAGTAAAACACACAACATTAAAGGTGTGTCGGGTGTGTAATTATATTTTTCAGATTCACAAAATATATATTTCCTTCAACTTTAGCTTGAATAGAAACACAATTTACATATTGTGCCATGTCATAGCGAAAACTGTTTCACAAAATGTTCCTGGTAAAAGTTAAAATATATATGTACTTTAATCTGTGGTGCGCCGTTAGTATAGGTAAACAAACCCTTTCAAAAAAACTTTAGCACAACTTCTGTTAAATAGAAACACAGGTATTAGCTTGTCGTTAACACTAGGCTGAGTGATTAGTACAAATATACTGTGGCGCACATCCGAAAAAACTTTGGTTCAAATAAACAGACAGTAAACACCCTGTTGTTATCCAACACAGCTAAAACAATCATTCAGCAATTTTATTTTGCGGAAAAGTTTTTGTAACATTTAAAAATAAAAACACTGTTCAAAACCTGTTTCTACGCTCCTAAAGAATCCTGCAATATTTTATAGGAAAAGTTTCTGTGCTAGATCAAAATATCATAAAATCGGACAGCCATAATACATTTTTAAAAAAACCTTTACTGCAACTTCGGTTTACAAAAACACAGCAGAAACAGCCTGTTGTTAGCCTGTGCAGCTAAAAATCAAATAGCACTATATGTTTTGTTTGCAAACAAGTCTTCATGACAATAGGATAAAAATATCTTATTCCAGACTGAACAAAAACATCATTAGAGCCACATGTGTAAGGATCGGGTCAAGTTACAAAAACAGAAATTATTGGGACATTATTTGTATACATATCGTGAAATTAGGTAAGAAAGAATGAATACACTTGGAGATTTTTAATACATGTTGACGATTGAACGAGTATTGAAATAATTTTCCCTTCTGTAACTTCAGCCGCACTGGTGTATGCTCAGCGGCAGGGTTAAAAAAGTTTATTTCCTGACGTGTGTACAATATATATAGCTAGCTACAATCGTCCATGAAAATATGGCTCTCTATTCCCCCTTAATGTAGTTTTATCCCAGTTATGTAGTTAATTTTATGCTAGCTTTGTAGCTAGTTTTATGCTATAGCCCTTTTTTTATAGCTAGCTAAACGGTTAAAGTAAGCTAGCTATATGTTATCTAAGTTCTGTTATTATGCCAGCTAAGTGGGCAGTTTTATACTAGCTAGCTTTAGGTGGCAGTAAGGATAAGAAGGGGTTCATCAATGTAAAGAAATAGTGATCTACTAGCTGTACATACCCTTTCTTCGTTTTCCTCAAAATACCCTTCTACCCTATCATAAAGCTATCATCAACTAAATTTTCGTTTCAAGCGCTATGTATCTGAGGAAATGTCATGTGATATTAGTAAGAGTAACTTATGAATCACGTGGCTAATGCTGTATGCCGACCTGATCTTAACTGAAAATGGCGTGTCTCGACCAACCGGATTTTCACGGAAGAAATGACCATAAAAAATATTTGGGTAAGTGGGTCAAAAGTCGGACGTTTTCATCAAAATTTCACGTACTAGGGGGAAACGCGGAAATTCGTTACGCTCTAATATATTTATGGGAACGAGGAAAATAGCTCCGTTCGAGCAATGGCTCTCTCTCCGCAATCAATATAGAAAGTGTTGCGGAGCGTAGAACTGAGTTCCCTAGGTTCGCAAGCGAAAAATTTTAGATGCCACTTTCGGTTGAATTGTACAATGAATCGTATAAAAAACAAAGTTCCCACGTGCCTCATGGTAATCGATCAAACGGTTTCATCTTCGATTTGATGAAACATTTCCTGGACGTGCGTACAATATATATATAACTACAATCGTCCAATATGGCTCTCCATTCCCCCTCATGTTAAACACTGACCTTTGTGGCTCAGCAAGGTAAACGATTACACGTGACATACCTTCATGAACATACTATCTGCAAAATATCTAGCTAGCTACGTTCTTCTTTCTACGTTCGACTTTCTAAACTTTTTAGTTCTTGGTTTTTGGAATAAAATTGCCAGTAGAGACGAGAAATTTTGTGGATGATTGTAGCTAGAACAATCTATGTGATGGGACATTTCTAAAGAGTAGAATTATCTCACTCACTGTGTAGTATATATATAGCTAGTTAGCTAGCTAGTTAGAAAATATGTTTAAAACAACTTTTCTATGGTGATATGTAGCTGATTTTATGCTAGCAAAAATAGCTAATTTTATGTTAGCTACATTGGTAGTTTTAACCCATGTAAGTAGTTAATTTTATGCTAGCTGTGTAGCTAGTGTATTATACTAGCTATATGGCACTGTTTGCTCTTTTTTTATGCTAGCTAGTTAGCATAAAAAGAGCAAACAAGAAGTAGCTATAGGTAGTTATATAGTTTGCTATCTAAGTTCTATTATTATTGCAGCTAAGTCTGCAGTTTTATGCTAGCTAGCTTTAGGTGTGAGAAATGCTAAGAAGGGGATCATTACATGTAAAAATATAGTGATATATCAGGTAGCTAAACATACCTTTTCTTCGTTTCTTGAAAATGAACTTCTGTCCATTGCCACCAACAAGCCAATATGGCTATCAACGCAATTTCCGTTTGAAGCGCTAAGTATCTTAGAAAAGGTCACGTGATATTAGTAAAAGTGACCATGGCAAAAGCTCTATGCCGACCTGATCTCAACTGGAAACGACGTGGTCCCGATTAGCCAGATTTTCACGGAACCTTTTAAAGAAATGACCATAAAAAAAAGTGGGGTAAGTGGGTCAAAAACGCCCACGTTTTCATCAAAATTTCACGTACTAGGGGGAAACGCGGAAATTTGTCACGCTCTAATATATTTATGGGAACGAGGAAAATAGCTCCGTTCGAGCAATGGCTCTCTCTCCGCAAAAAGAAAAAACTAGTATAGAAAGTGTTGCGGAGCGTGGGAGTGAGTCCCCTAGGTTCGCAAGCGAAAAATTTTAGATGCCCCTTTCGGTTGAATTGTATAACGAATCGTATAAAAAACAAAGTTCCCACGTGCTCCATGGTAATTGATCAAACTGTTTCATCTTCGCCTTGATGAAACATTACCTGGGGTTTCCGCATTAGCAGTACCGTAGTGTGTTCCGGACGCAATATTACTTGCACCAGGGACATATTTTATTTAGAATCTGATGTATCGAAAAATGCTAAAAAAGGTTAAACGGAACAAGAATGGTGTTCGGGTCAAGTTACAAAAACGGAAAATATTTCTTTCGGAGTGTATATTCTGCCGGTACCGGCGGAAATAGTAACACGCGTTAGTCGGACGGTACCGGCTGGTTAAGGAAGAAAATTATTCTGCCGGCAGTAAATTTCCCGCCAAATCGCGTACTTAACATCATTCAGACATAATCGTAATGGCGGATGATGTTGATGGTGCATTTACTGTTGGTGAAAAGTTTGCGAGCTATAAGGATTTATGTAATAAATTAGAACGTTTTAAAGCATCACACTTCGTAGATTTATGGATTAGAGATTCTCGGACAATAAAAGCTTCTCAAGGGAGAGTAAAGAAAACACTAAATCCTGAGTTAAAATATTATGAGCTAAAACTGTCTTGTGTTCATGGTGGTCGTAAATTTCACTCAGAAAGTTCAGGAAAACGCTCCTCGCAGTAAGTAGATATCAATAAGTTATTTATTTCTAGCTTTTTATTGAAAATAATTTCTGCATAGTATTAGTTTAGCAAGCTCTGTTCCTCTGTGTTCACCTAGCCTAGCTAGCTACTGTTCTTTTTTCTTTATTGCAGAACACTGAAGAATAACTGCCCATTTAGTATCAAGATTAGGGCATCTGCAGATGGCCAAACTTTAGAAGTAAAAGATATAGTTGATAAACATAATCATGAACTCAACCAGGTAACTGCTAGCTACACACAGTGGTACAATTTTTATGATAAACATCATTTACCTTTATGACGTTTCGCCACCCTGTTGTGGCGTATTTTAGAGATTAAACATTGCTGTACACTGACAATTACATATAAATGACTACTATATAATAAATACAATAAAATATTGAAACCTAATAATATAATAATAATAATATAATAGTAACAATAATAAAGTGTTCAGTCATATATAACTTAAGACGTAAAAATAATGTACAAAGTCAACTTAAAAATTGTTATGTTCGAAGGTATAGTTTAACGGAAAAACGGCATGGCTCTTGCCTTGCAGTTGCGGGTTCAATTCCTGCTGCCTTCATTTATTATCTGTATATACATAATAAAATTAAAAGTAATCTTTTTAATATAAATTTGATTTTTAATGTTAATGTTATAATGTAATACATTTAAATGGTATATTTTTCATAGAAGTTGTTCAACCACTTGCCAAAACAAAGGCGTCTCACAGACCAAAGCAAGGAAAAGGCTAAGTACCTGCTCTCGATGAATGTCAACAAAAAGTTATTGCAGCAGGAACTCTCGAGAGAATGTGGGAAAGTTGTAACACTCCGAGATATTTCCAACATCGCTGCAGAAAACAAAAGAGAAAAAACTCGTAACGACCTAAACTCAGTTGTAGATATTTTAACAAATAAATACGGTTGGTTTTACTTATTTATCAACTCTGTATTATGGGGCAGTTATTGTCTTCTTTGTTTCTCTTTTGGGTTTTTTTAGCCTTCATGCTTCTATTTTGAAAGAGAATTTCTAAAAATACAGAGGTTTAACTCTTGACTTACCAATTGATACTGTAAACATGATTGCAATAAAATTTTCACTTTGTAAACAATTTGTAAATCTACTGTAGGTTGCACTGTTAGCATTCATGCTGATGAAGAAAAAAATTTGATTGGGATTTTCTTTCAAGATGATTTCATGAAAATTGTAACGGCAGCATATGCTGAAATATTTTTCATTGATGCTACATATAAGTTGACAGAACTAAAAATTCCTGTTTATTTGTTGGTGGTTGAAGATTCCATGGGTGGAACCGAGGTTGCTGCTGTGGGGCTTCTTGTATCTGAAAATGAGGAGTCAATTACTTGGCTTTTAAACACTTTTAAAGAAAATAATAATGGGTTAATTCCTCGCATCGTAATGGCCGACAAAGATCTGACATTGAGAAAGGTGGTTAAAGAAATTTTCCCCACCTGTAAACTATTGATTTGTTTATTTCACACACTACGTAGTTTTAAGCGTGAAATTTCTAACCAATCATTTAATTTACGAGAATGCCAACAAGTGGTATTAAAAGAACTTTTTCAGAAAATGTGTTACAGCAAAACGGAAAGTGAATATCGTGAACAATACGATCTATTTATGAAGGCTGCTCCAGAAATGGTTCAAAGCTACTTTACAGAGAATTGGCACGATATAAAGAATGAGTGGGTTTTAGGTGATGTCCTTAATGTCAATAGCTTCCTAAATACGACGAACAATAGACTTGAGAGCTTAAATGGCAAACTCAAATCTGTCATTAAGTTGTACAGTCCGTTAGAAGACTTTATTGACGGTTTTTTCACGGTTTTGTACTCCTTAAGGAACGAACGAGATCACAAAGCTGCATCAACATTACTCAAGCGCAAAGTAATACCATTTAATATTTCAACCCCTCAATACCAATATTCAAATTTGTTAACAAGTTACGCCTTAAATTTTGTGCTGAACCAATTAAAAGAAATGAAAAATGTCGGAAATGTTCATAAAGAGGGGACAGTTTTCAAAGTTTGTGGTGAAATGCATTTAAATGTCAACACAAATTCGTGCACATGCAGTTTTACAACCTCGATGCTGTTACCCTGTCGGCACATATTTGTTGTACGAGAACTTGAAGGTTTACCTCTTTTTGACGAAAGTTTATGCGCTGACCGGTGGACTAATGATTTTCATAGAAAAACACATCGGATGTTTATATCAGAGCACCCATCTCCAGTCACACCAGTTCATGTATCCTTAAGAAAAGGCGAAAAGAAGGTATTGAATCTTAATGAGCGTTACCGCAATGTGCATCGGGTCTGCGAAGAAATAAAGACAATTGTGTCGAGTGAAGGTACGAAACGGTTTTTGGGAAAGATGGATGTTCTAAAGAAACTTGTATGGTATTGGGACAATGACGTTGATGTACAATTGCTGGGAACAAGAGGTTCTTATTGTTTTTAATATTTATTTTTCTAAAATATGGCGCAAAAGGATAAACTGCATAGGCTGGAAAAATGCACGGATTAATAATTTCCTTTTATTCTTTAAGATGGCGTTGAAGTTGCATATCCCAATGACTATTCTAATCAAAATGAAACAGCGGCATCTACATGTGGTCAAGATTATGAACAAACGGAAAAACAAAAAGAAAGTGATGAACCTCCAAGTGAAGTTGAAACAGTGGAATTAGCGGAGGCGGATGACATGGCATCAAAAGACGTTGGTGTATTAGAAAGTATGTCAGATGTTCTTTCCTGATACCTCTCGGATTTTTATATTTATTTTTGTGTTAAATGAATTCATCTGCCTGTGGGACGTAGATTTTTTTTAAATAATTTAAATTTAGAGTCGAATCTTGATCTCAAACTACCGGTTAAAATTAAGAGAAGAGGTCGCCCAAAGGGAGTGGATTTTAACGTAATTGGTTTACCATACAAACGCAGGAAAAAGGCACTTGACAAACGTCCAACTCCTTTCAAATTACTACCTGTTCGGGAGCAGCAATGTCGCATGATGTCATGGATCTTCGGAGAACAAAAAGGTGAAGAAATGAAAATGTGGATACGCAATTGATTTACAAGTACTTTACTTCAACCGCATTTGCCAAACTACAGAGACTTTTGATTGTCAAAGACAAAAAGGGAACCTGGACATGCCCACGATGCAAAAATGAAGCAGACGGTCACGTGATAGGGTGCGAAGTGTGTTTAAATTGGTACCACCTGACATGCATTGGTTTAAAACAAAAACCAAAAATGGTTAACTGGGTGTGCAAGACGTGTTTGACTAGGAAATGTGGGAATTCAGGTAATTTTTTTGTCAATTCTACAAATACGTTTTGACATTAAAAATATTTAACTATATATGAATTAGAATATGTTTATTCCAATCTTCTCGTATTTATATTTTCCTTAGTACCTGTTCGAAACAATATCAATGTACCAAAACCTCTTCCAATTTCTATTGAGGCGAATCGCAATGTTTGGTCCATGGCTTTTGAAACAGTTTGTACACAACAAATGTCGTCAAAAACGGTTTTAACCCCGTCTAGCTCTCCATTTAAGTTGTACTTTGACGACTTACAGTCACTTAGTCCACGAACTATGGTGTTAGGGGAAGTTATTGATGGCTTATTTATCCTGATATCATCAACAGTATTTCAAGAGAAAAATATTTTCATTTTGCCTTCTTCCTTTTTCGAACGCGTTAAAAGAGATTCAACACTTGAGGCAGTTTTGCCTGGTGACTGTGAAGATATCGATTTAATCGTGTCTGCTTCTTTTTACTCCAACCACTGGTCCTTGGTTTTGATTGATTGTGTGCAAAAGAATATTCTTTATCTGGACCCTATGTATGGTTATGTTCCAGACACGAAATTCAAGCAAGATATCAATGTTATAAACCACATCATTTGGTATAATATTCTCAATAACAATTTGGAAACGCCAATACCGGAATCCATACCAGACTGGTGCATAATCACATCAGAGAGATTTGAGTTTTCTTTTTCGCGAAAGTTACCAAGGCAGAGAAACGGAGTGGATTGTGGCATATTTGCGGTAATGTACTTCTTATACATAGTCAAGGACGCCGAATTCGATTTTTATCCTGGTGACATGATACAAATACGCAAATGGTTTTATCACCTTTTGACTTGCAGTATGACGTACACACACAATTACATATCTTGGATTTTGTCGAAACTAAACAGCAATCGAATTGGTGGCATGCAGATTAAGAAAATCAATTATCTGACAACTATTCCTGTGAGTCATATGTCATAAATGTCACCTTGTCGTTTCTTTATTTTTAATTATTACCTTTCATGAATTTTGAAGCAACTAACTTCTTAATACCTACCAAAATCTTTTAGGATGCTGGCGTTTCAGAAAAATCTTGCGCTTCTTCGATAATAGATACAGGCACACTATCTGAGGAACACCATAATTCAAGTAAATATCTATATTATAATACCCGTGTGCGTCTGTCTGTCACGCAAAATGGTACCGTACCGTAAGTAGCGAGACGCGCTTAAGTGGTATAAAAAGGATGGGCGGACCCGTGGATTCTTCCACGGGCCATCGACTAGTCTAATCTATTGCGTTTATTAACAGTTTCTTTCTTTTTATACTTGAATGTCACAAAAAATTTCCATCTGCTTTATATTTTAGGTGATTTGCAAACTTATGACTTTAACAAGATGAACGAAGAAGGAAAGGCTAAAATGATTTTGTCTGTTTTGTTTTGCCCCGAATTTGCTATCGACTGTATAAATGAAAACGAAAGTGTAGACGAAGATGCGTAAGGATGGTCGAACAGGATCTTCCAAATTGCATAAGTGACGAATCATTCGATATAAAACTAATTAGGAGATTTTGCCTAAAAGAAACTTATGGTAAGCTGTGCAAATACATAAAAGATGCAGTTGAATCACGGAAAGAAAGTTTGTGTGGAAATTGTAAAGCAGAGTTGGTCGAACCACGCTCTTGTACAAGGTGCTTAGTCAGATACCACGACATTTGTTTTAATAGCACAGATGGAAATATTTGCTTTAGTTGTGAGAAATTTTTGAAAAAACGTAAGTTTTTTTACAAAAGTTTATAATACAGAAATCTATAATTATTTTGTCATTACATTCTCAAAATAATGTTACCATATTCCATTAGGAAAAGAGGAGATGGAAAAAGCAATTGAAGAAGGTATATAGCCGGCATCATATTTTTTTGCCACTTAACTCGCTTTAATTTTTTATTATTAGTCACTTCTGCTTCTTAGAACAACGTGAAAAAAAAGAACTAGAAAGGTGGTTTTGTCATTGGCGGCTGCTGTTAAGAAAAATGGCACATGACGGAAGTTTGATGGATATTGTGCAAGAGTCAAGTGATCCTGATAACAATAAATTACTTGCGATTTGTAAGTACGAAGGGAAAAAGTACGCCCACGCGTTGGAAGAATTATTCAACACATTTCCGAAATTCGAAAAGGAGTATAAGTTATATGCCAATGATGAAACTGAACCAAAGGAAAAAATTTTACATTTTGTCCATCACGGTTATAAGGAGAGCTTTGACATTGGTAAAACTACCTGTGCTAGATTAGAACATATTGTTATGCGACTCGTCAATGCGTATAAGTCATGAACCGGTAACACGACTGATGTATTTTTATTTTTGTTCTAATTAACTTACTTGTGTTGGTTCAAGAACTTTCATTTTGTAAAAATTCAGAAAGTTTGGTATATGGAGATCTTTATCTTTATATACTGCAATTTTAATAGTACAGTTTTTAGTAGTGGTTGGTACACTTTACACGTTTTTTTTGTCTCCGTCATGTCGTGGAATAAAACCGGAGTTTTGTTTGCTTTGAGTTTTTTTGTATTTTTGCCACGATTATGTACTATATTTACTTTTTGCAAAATAATACCTTTTTGGTGTATTTATCGTGATTTCCGTTATTACTGCCGGCAGACTAATATCTCTCTTTATTCTGCCGGTAGTTGATTACTGCCGGCAGAATCAATAGCCCCCTTTATTCTGCCGGTAGTTGGTTACTGCCGGCAGAATAAACACCCCTACTTATTCTGCCGGTACCGGCAGAATATCCACGTCCTATTTCTTTATCGTGAAATTATTTTCTGATTTAAAAAATTATGAGATTTCCCGAACAGGAAATTTTTTCATTTTTCTGAAATTTGTTCTGATTGAACCCAAAAAATGAATTATATATATATATATTTGAAGATTTTCAGTAGGCGTTGATGATTGCATGAGAACCGCTTGTCAGAATTTAAAACGCCTCAGTAATAACAAATGTATATACATGTTGAAAAAGTTTCCCCGATACATATTTATTGAAATAATTTCCGTTTCTGTAACTTGAGCCGCACTGGTGTAAGCTCACCGGCAGTACCTCTATATAAACATTAATCATCAGCGGACGAGACCACGTACTATTTGCAAAATATGTGACTATAGCTATAGCTATGTTTTTTTGCTGACTTTTCTAAACTTTTTGGTTCTTGGTTTTTGATATATAAAATTGGCAGAGTCAACAAATTTTGTGCACAATTGTAGCTAGAACAAGGTATGTGAGAGTAGAATTATCTCACTCAATATGTAGTATATATATGTAGCTAAAGCTAGCTAGCAAAAGCTAGAAAATCTGTCTGAAAGAATTTTTCTATGCTAGCTAGCTAGCTATTTTGTCAGCACAAATATCTAATTTTATGCTAGCAACATTGATAATTTTATGCTAGCTATATGGCACTGTTTGTTCTCTTTTTTATGCGAGCTAGCTAACTCTTCTTAAAGTAGTTAGGTAGCTATAGCTATATATGCTATCTAAGTTTTAATATTATCCCAGCTAAGTCGGCAGTTTTATACTAGCTAGCTTTAGGTGTGAGTGAGGCTAGAAAGGGGCTCATTACATGTAAAAAATAGTGATATACTAGCTAACATACCCTTTCTTCGTTTTCTTAAAAATGCCCTTTCGTCCATTACGTCCAACAAGCCAATATGGCCATCAACGCAATTTTCATTTCAAGCGCTATGTATGTGAGACAATGTCACGTGATATTAGTAAGAGTGACCGTGGCTAAAGCCGTATGCCGAACTGATCTCAACTGGAAACGGCATGGTCTCGACGAACCAGATTTTCACGGAAGAAATGACCATAAAAAATATTTGGGTAAGTGGGTCAAAAATCGGACGTTTTGAAATTTGATGTACTAGGAGAAAACGCGGAAATTCGATACGCTCTAATATATTTATGGGAACGAGGAAAATAGCTTCGCTGCGCTCGGCTCGCTGGCGCTCCCCTTCACTCCGCTCCGCAATAATATTGATAGAAAATTTCTCGATATTTCAATTTTCGTTAGGTCAGTCTGTAAACACGTCCTCGCGGGCGAGATAGTAAAAAGAAAAAAAAAGTAATCAATATAGAAAGTGTTGCGGAGAGGTTGCCAAGGCAAAGCACGGCAAGGAAAGGGCACGGCAAAGGCAGGCAAGGAAACAGGAAGAGGAATCAGCAAGGCAGGGGTAGGCAAGGCATAGAGGCACAGGCAAGGGCATAGAAGCCAGGCACCAGAAAAGGCATAGGAAGGGTAGGCAAAGGCAGGCAAGGAAAAAGGAAGAAGAATCAGCAAGGCAGGGTTAGGCAAGGCAAGGGAACGGCAAGGCAGGGGCAGGCACCTTAATAGAGAATCCCCCTACAACTCAAAGATTCGTATACTCGATATATCTAAGATATGTATCATATTAATCCAGGAGTATAGAAAATATTGAGATGCAAATATTTCAAATTCAGTAGCTCAAACAAAGCTCTCAAATTTATATCCGATCAATATATATACAGTGAATCATGTTAGCAGAATTATGTGCCAATACAAATATTTAAACAATCAGTCATAACGCCAAAAAAACTATCAATTTTTAATAAATCTGAGAATAAAAGTTAACTTGGTTCCAATGACAACAACATTAAAAAGTCAAGATATAGAAATAATTAGAGAAGTCCACAAAAAAGGCGAAACATTTACCTGGTTGTTGTAAGTGCAAGATAATTATGTTTTTCCTAGCCCTGTCCAGGATTTGAACCTGGATCTCTCATTTGCATGAGTGTCATAGCCATTAGACCAACAGGGCATGATTATATATATATGAAAAACTTTACATGTGCATCTTATATATGCTCACAGTCTTTTTACTAAAAAATATGGCACCTAGTTTGGTATATTTAGCACGAGGGTGCCGATAAGCCGCATACGCCGTAAAAAGTGCGGGTGTTTTCGGGCGAGTTCGGCTTTTTGAAAAAAGGTCGGGTATTTGCCTGAAAAAACCCGCATAGTCCCGAACAATGCCCGAAAAAAAAAGATTCACCACAAATGACTCTCGAAGAATTATTTAAAAAAGTATAAAAATTAAAATGAACTATGTGATAGCGAAGTTCTTAAAAGAACTGTTTTTTATGATTTGTGATAAGATTTACTTGATAAATAATCATCATGATCATCATTCTCGGCTTAACGTCCGTTTTCCATGCTAGCATGGGTTGGACGGGGTATATTAATGACCCTCTTCCAATCTGATCTAGACTGTGTTAGATCTAAACTCAACTTCCTCTCTATCAAGTCTGTCCTTATAACCTCCTGCCAAGTCTTTCTCGGTCTGCCTCTGGGCTTTGCCCCAGGAACTATCAAGTCTCTACACTTTCTTACCCAATTATCCTCCTCCATTCTTTCCAAGTGCCCCAGCCAATTCAAACTTCTTATCTGGATAACATCTTTAATTCTACAGAGACTTAGCCTGCTTCTTAGCTCATCTGAACTCTTTCTGTCTCTCAGACTGGCATTACACATCCACCTAACCATTCTCATATCATTCCTTTCTAAACGGTCAAGATCTTCCTGCTTCACTGCCCATGTCTCACTACCGTACAACATAACACTTCTTACACAGGCCTCATACAACTTACCTTTTACCTCAATTGACAGGACTCTGCTAGTCAATAAAGGAAGTAACTCTCTAAACTTTTTCCAAGCAGAACCCATCCTGCAAGTAACACTTCTTCCAACACCCCCTTCACTGCCCAACATATCACCTAAGTAACAGAAGTTCTTAACTATCTCTAACGAGCCACTGTTGTACATCATTAAAGCTGGAAATACTTCATTCTCTATAATCTCACTTTGCAACGCTTGCATACAAACTGTATGCCAGCTCTTAACCTTCCACTAATACTACTGCACTTCTTATGTACCCAATGCTTGCAAGTCTGACAAAAAATTGAGTTACTACCAACCCCTTTCCTGCAAACTCCACAAGGCCACTTTCCAACTACAAGGTCACACTTGGCTGCAATGCTACTTATCATGACTTTAGACTTTGCTGTGTTTACCTTCAGCCCTTTTTCTTCTAGTCCTTTCTTCCACTTCTCAAACTGTTCAACTAATTCTTCCATCGACTCTGCTATGAGAACCAAATCATCTGCATACAATAACTCCCATGGGCAACCTGCTCTGAACTCCATCGACAGCGCTTCTAAGACTAGAATAAACAACAAAGGACTAAGTACAGAACCCTGATGTACACCAACATTTACACTAAATTCATCACTAAGTGAATCGTTAATCCTGACACGACTTCTAGCATTGCTGTACATAGACTGAACCATCGTAACTAGCCACTCATCCACACCTAATTTTCTCATAGCCCACCAAATAACTTTACGTGGCACTCTATCAAAAGCTTTCTCTAAATCAACAAAGGCAAAATAGAGATTCTTTTTCTTTCCTAAATACTTTTCCTGAAGCTGTCTGAGTAAAAATATTGCATCTGTAGTGCCACGCCCTGGAACAAAACCAAATTGCATCTTATCTATATCAATTCTTTCTCTAAGTAACTTATCAATCACTCTTTCAATAACTTTCATTACTTGATCAACCAACTTCAAACCTCTATAGTTACCCCTTTCTAATGCATCACCCTTGCCCTTGAAACAATTCACTATTACACTCGACTGCCACTCACTCGGAATAGCACCATCCTTTATAATCTGGTTAGCAAGACTTGTAATAAGCTTAACTCCAATATATCCAGATGCTTTTACCATCTCTGCAACAATACCTGATACTCCTGCAGCCTTGCCAATCTTCATTTTCCTAATAGCCTCCACTACCCATTCTGTCTTGATCTGCATGGCTGGCCCTTCTACGACATCATCATCAGACAAATTACCCTCGTCCCAATCAAACTCAGTGTTAAGCAACCTCTGATAATGATTCTTCCAAGCTACCCTTTTCTCCTCCTCTGTGCTAGCCAAAACACCTTCATCATTACGTATACACTTCTCACCTACAATATCTTGATTAGTCTTCTTCATTTGCTTTGCTATCTTGAATACCTCATTGCGCTGGTCTTCCCTTCTTAACACATCTGCAAATCTGTTTCTCTCTGCTTCTGATTTTGCCTTATACACTGCTGTACGAGCTCGACGCTTAGCTTCTAAGTAAATATTTTTACTACCACCTGACTTCCACTCTTTCCAAAGTTTCCTCTTTTCCTTTATACACTGGTCAACCTCATTATTCCACCACCAGGTCTGTCTATGTCTAGCTGGTCCTTTCGTCCACCCACAGGTATCATCAGAAGCTTCTAGAAGACAATTCTTCAAAGTCCAAGTACTTTCAACATTGTCACTATCACATTGACTATTGTAGGCTAACTGCTGAACTTTTGCACTAAATTGTCTTGCTACAATCTCTTCCTTCAGCTTCCAGACTTTTCGACGGGGCCTGTATTTTCCCTTGGCTTCTCTGACACTCTTCAAGATAATATCACAAACCAGCAACCTATGCTGGGAAACACACTCTTCCCCCGATATAACTTTCACGTCCTTCACCACTTTCTTGTCTGACTTTCTAACCAAAAAGTAATCTATCTGTGTCTTACAACCACCTGACTCATATGTTATCAGCCTACTCTGTCTCTTACTGAATGATGTGTTGCAAACCACCATGTCCGTTGCCATTCCAAACTCAAGCAATCTCTCCCCTTCCTTATTTCTGCTCCCAAATCCATAGCCTCCATGCACACCTCTATAACCTTCAGATGACTTCCCAACATGACCATTAAAGTCGCCGCCCACCATGACAAGTTCAGTGTCTCCAAACTTTGATGTGACTGCTATTAACTCATCATAAAACTTATCTTTATCTTCCTCACTGAGTCCACACTGTGGAGCATAAACTGACAAAAAAGTGACAATCCTATTACCTATCAAAAACTTTATCACTATAATACGACTATTAACACGCATAACATCTATTACTTTTTCTACCCACTTCTCTGCAACAAATATGCCAACTCCTCCATATCCATCAGTATTACCAATCCAAAAAAGCTTATACCTTGCCTTCCTACCTTCCACAAATCTCACTGAAGCTCCTCTCCACCTAACTTCCTGAACACAACACATGTCAACAGATCTACGTTCTAACATTTCAACTACTTCACCTGCTCTACCTCTCAGAGTACCAACATTTCCACTAGCCATCCTCAACCTAGTGTTATCTACCTTGTGATGTGATAGCTGGGTAACAGTCTGACGATGCTCACATCTGACATCTGTCCTACCGTGCGCGACACCTTCACTCCTTAGAGTTCCAGCCCCGTTTACGCAGTTTTTCTGATTAACAATTCTTACGGCCATTAATAAGGAGTTTTGGCATTGTTTTACAGCTGGATGCCCCTCCTAGCGCCAACCGTTCACAGACCGGACTGGGTGTTTTTTAAAGTGACACCATCACTATGTGGCATTTCATGGGACTTCCACAATCGCCCCTTTAAACTAAGGTATGGTGGAGAACGTTCAACTCCTCTCTTGTCTCTTAAGGAGACCCTTCACCCAACTAATAACTTATATTAAAAACTTTATTAACTCCTTTCTCTTCAAACGCATTCTTTTAACTGTCGTCCGCCATGTTTATGTTACAAGGTGTTGCATTTCGCGAATGTTCCAGGCGAGTTCGGGCGTGTTCGGGAAAGTGCGGGCGGTTTCGGCCAACAACCGTCAATTTAATTCGAAAAGTCGCCCGAACTCGCCCGTATATATGCGGGCGTTTGCGGCTTATCGGCACCCTCTTTATTTAGCTAGAAAATCTGAGCCACTAAATTATGTTTTATGCTTTAGTTAGGGAGCTTTTTAGGGGTGTGAATGACCTAAAAGTGAAAAATAGTGATAGCTCTACGTAACCTTCCATTTTCACTATATTTTTCAAAATAAATACTAGGGACAAGGTTGCAAAAAACACATTATGGAGAATGCATTTATTCTTTTATTTATAAAAAAAGTCCAGGCTCTTCTGCTAAAAAGAATATATGTCTATACCAATGTTCTTTTGCTGATTTGGCTAAACTTTTGGTTCTTAGTTTTTTGTCTAAAATTGTTAGAACCAACATATTTTGTGGATAATTGTATATATATGATGGTACTTTCCTAATCAGAGCATAATTAACTCATTGTGCAGTATGTGTATGACTAGAAAATATGTCTTAAGGATCATTTAAATCTAGCTACATAGCTAATTTTATGCCGGCCAAGTAGCCAGTTTTATGTCAGATAAGTAGCTAGTGAGAAAAACAGTTTTGTGCTGGTTAACTACCTAGTTTATGCTCTGCTAGCTAGCCAATTTGGTAGTGTTATACCAGCTTATTTTGCCACATATGTTGGTAGTTATTTGCTAGTTAGGTGTGGGTGAGAAGAGGTTCATTACATGTAAAAAATAGTGATATACTAGCTAGCTATTCATACTTCCCTCTTTCGTTTTCTTGAAAATATCAGTTCGTCCGCTTGGCACCATCTTTAAAAAACAACAAACACTCCATCGCTTTGCTCCTTGATAAACACGTTGTCTCGCTTACTATAAACTGTACTAAAGAATGACCACACTAAATTGCTGGATTACTGTGATTTTTGTTTGAATTTTTATAATTCGGATGTATAGGGACGAAATCGCATAGAAATGCTATATACTCTCCATCGTACTTCTTTTCCCTTATATTTGGCTTATATAATGAGGAAATAGGCTCCGCTACGCCCCGTGCTCTGGCGCGCACTCCGCTACTCTCCGCAAATATAGAAAGTGTTGCAGAGCGTGGAACTGAGTTCCCTAGGTTCGCAAGCGAAAAATTTTAGATGCCACTTTCGGTTGAATTGTACAATGAATCGTATAAAAAACAAAGTTCCCACGTGCCTCATGGTAATCGATCAAACGGTTTCATCTTCGATTTGATGAAACATTTCCTGGACGTGCGTACAATATATATATAACAATATATATAGCTAGCTACAACCGTCCACGAAAATATAGCTCTCTATTCCCCCTCATGTTAAACACTGACCTTTGTGGCTCAGCAAGGTAAACGATTACACGTGACATACCTTCATGAACATACTATCTGCAAAATATCTAGCTAGCTACGTTCTTCTTTCTACGTTCGACTTTCTAAACTTTTTAGTTCTTGGTTTTTGGAATAAAATTGCCAGTAGAGACGAGAAATTTTGTGGATGATTGTAGCTAGAACAATCTATGTGATGGGACATTTCTAAAGAGTAGAATTATCTCACTCACTGTGTAGTATATATATAGCTAGTTAGCTAGCTAGTTAGAAAATATGTTTAAAACAACTTTTCTATGGTGATATGTAGCTGATTTTATGCTAGCAAAAATAGCTAATTTTATGTTAGCTACATTGGTAGTTTTAACCCATGTAAGTAGTTAATTTTATGCTAGCTGTGTAGCTAGTGTATTATGCGAGCTATATGGCACTGTTTGCTCTTTTTTATGCTAGCTAGTTAGCATAAAAAGAGCAAACAAGAAGTAGCTATAGGTAGTTATATAGTTTGCTATCTAAGTTCTATTATTATTGCAGCTAAGTCTGCAGTTTTATGCTAGCTAGCTTTAGGTGTGAGAAATGCTAAGAAGGGGATCATTACATGTAAAAATATAGTGATATATCAGCTAGCTAAACATACCTTTTCTTCGTTTCTTGAAAATGAACTTCTGTCCATTGCGACCAACAAGCCAATATGGCTATCAACGCAATTTCCGTTTAAAGCGCTAAGTATCTTAGAAAAGGTCACGTGATATTAGTAAAAGTGACCATGGCAAAAGCTCTATGCCGATCTGATCTCAACTGGAAACGGCGTGGTCTCGACCAACCAGATTTTAACAGAACATTTTGAAGAAATGACCATAAAAAAAAGTGGGGTAAGTGGGTCAAAAACGCCCACGTTTTCATTAAAATTTCACGTACTAGGGGGAAACGCGGAAATTTGTCACGCTCTAATATATTTATGGGAACGAGGAAAATAGCTTCGCTGCGCTCGGCTCGCTGGCGCTCCCCTTCACTACGCTCCGCAACTACTATAGAAAGTGTTGCGGAGCGTGGGACTGAGTCCCCTAGGTTCGCAAGCGAAAAATTTTAGATGCCCCTTTCGGTTGAATTGTATAACGAATCGTATAAAAAACAAAGTTCCCACGTGCTCCATGGTAATCGATCAAACTGTTTCATCTTTGCCTTGATGAAACATTTCCTGGGGTTTCCGCATTAGCGGTATATACCGTAGTGTGTTCCGGACGCAATATTACTTGCACCAGGGACATATTTTCTTTAGAACCTGATGTATCGAAAATGCTAAAAAATGTTAAACGGAACAAGAATGGTGTTCGGTTCAAGTTACAAAAACGGAAAATATTTCTTTATCGTGAAATTATTTTCTGGTTTAAAAAATTATGAGATTTCCCGAACAGGAATTTTTTTCATTTTTCTGAAATTTGTTTTGATTGAACCCAAAAAGTGAATTATATATATATATATTTGTATATATTTGAAGATTTTCAGTAGGCGTTGATGATTGCACGAGAACCGCTTGTCAGAATTTAAAACGCCTCAGTAATAACAAATGTATATACATGTTGAAAAAGTTTCCCGATACATATTTATTGAAATAATTTCCGTTTCTGTAACTTGAGCCGCACTGGTGTAAGCTCGAGCTAGCTAACTATTCTTAAAGTAGTTAGCTAGCTATAGCTATATATGCTATCTAAGTTTTAATATTATCCCAGCTAAGTCAGCAGTTTTATACTAGCTAGCTTTAGGTGTGAGTGAGGCTAGAAAGGGGCTCATTACATGTAAAAAATAGTGATATACTAGCTAACATACCCTTTCTTCGTTTTCTTGAAAATGCCCTTCCATCCATTACGTCCAACAAGCCAATATGGCCATCAACGCAATTTTCATTTCAAGCGCTATGTATGTGTCACGTGATATTAGTAAGAGTGACCGTGGCTAAAGCCGTATGCCGACCTGATCTCAACTGGAAACGGCATGGTCTCAATGAACCAAATTTTCACGAAAGAAATGACCATAAAAAATATTTGGGTAAGTGGGTCAAAAATCAGACGTTTTGAAATTTGATGTACTAGGAGAAAACGCGGAAATTCGATACGCTCTAATATATTTATGGGAACGAGGAAAATAGCTTCGCTGCGCTCGGCTCGCTGGCGCTCCCCTTCACTACGCTCCGCAATCAATATAGAAAGTGTTGCGGAGAGGTTGCCAAGGCAAAGGCATTAAGCACGGCAAGGAAAGGGCAAAGGCAGTCAAGGAAATAGGAAGAGGAATCAGGAAGGCAGGGGTAGGCAAGGCATGGGAGCCACAGGCAAGGACATAGTAGGCAGGCACCAGAAAAGGCATAGGAAGGGTAGGCAAAGAAAGGCACAGTCAGTGCTGGCAAGGCAATGGAACGGCAAGGCAGGGGTGCATGACTTTAGTAGAAAATCTCCACCTTACAACTCAAAGATTGCGTATACTCAATATGTCTAAGTTAAGTATCATATTAGTCCAGGAGTATAGAAAATATTAAGGTGCAAATGTTTCAAATTCAATATCTCAAAAAAAAGTCTCAAATTTATCTCAGGTCAATACACAGTGAATCATAGCAGAATTATGTGCCATTACAAGTATTTAAACAATCGGTCATAACGACATATCATTTTTTGATAAATCTGAGATTAACTTGGTTCCAATGACAACAACATTAAAAAGTCAAGATATAGAAATAATCAGAAGTCCTACTCAAAGATTACCTATTATATGAAAACCTGGTTGTTGTAGGTGCAAGATAATTATGTTTTTCCTAGCCCTGTCCAGGATTTGAACCTGAATCTCTCATTAGCATGAGTGTCATAGCCATTAGACCAGCAGGGCATAAACATAAATATATATATATACAAAACTTTACAGGTGAGTATTATATACACTTAGGAATTTACGCTGGTTAAGCCACAAGTAACTGTGTTACCTGGCGTTAAACGCTTGATGGAACAATTAATACAAATTTTAAACTGTACCACACATTCAGGTGGCTCGCTTTAGTACAGGTGTGCAGTATATCATAAATCGAGTGAAACACACAACATTAAAGGTGTGTCGGGTGTGTAATTATATTTTTCAGATTAACAAAATATATATTTCCTTCAACTTTAGCTTGAATAGAAACACAATTTACATATTGTGCAATGTCATAGCGAAAACTGTTTCACAAAATGTTCCCGGTAAAACTTAAAATATATATGTACTTTAATCTGTGGTGCGCCATTAGTATAGGTAAACAAACCCTTTGAAAATAACTTTAGCACAACTTCTGTTAAATAGAAACACAGGTAATAGCTTGTCGTTAACACTAGGCTGAGTGATTAGTACAAATATACTGTGGCGCACATCCGAAAAAACTTTGGTTCACATAAACAGACAGTAAACACCCTGTTGTTATCCTAGACAGCTAAAACAATCATTCAGCAATTTTATTTTGCGGAAAATTTTTTGTATCATTTAAAAATAAAAACACTGTTCAAAACCTGTTTTTAAGCTCCTAAAGAATCCTGCAATATTTTATGGGAAAAGTTTCAAAAATTAATCATAAAATCGGACAGCCGTAATACATTTTTAAAAAAACCTTTACTGCAACTTCGGTTTAAAAAAACACAGCGGAAACAGCCTGTTGTTAGCCTGTGCAGCTAAAAATCAAATAGCAGTATATGTTTTGTTTGCAAACAAGTTTTCATGACAGTAGGATAAAAATATCTTATTCTAGACTGAACAAAAACATCATTAGAGCCACATGTGTAAAGATCGGGTCAAGTTACAAAAACAGAAATTATTGGGACATTATTTGTATACATATCGTGAAATCAGGTAAGAAATAATGAATACACTTGGAGATTTTCAATACATGTTGACGATTGAACGAGTATTGAAATAATTTTCACATCTGTAACTTCAGCCGCACTGGTGTATGCTCAGCGGCAGGGTTAAAAAAGTTTATTTCCTGACGTGTGTACAATATATATAGCTAGCTACAATCGTCCATGAAAATATGGCTCTCTATTCCCCCTTAATGTTAAGAACTGCTCTTTTGTGGCTAAGCAACGTAAACAATTACACGTGACATACCTGTATATAAACATTTACTATCTGCAAAATATCTAGCTGGCTATGTTTGGCCATTTTGTGGACGATTGTAGCTAGAACAAGCTGTATGATGGGATATTCCTACAGAGTAGAATTATCTCACTCACTGTGTAGTATATATGTATAATAGCTAGCTAGATAGAGGATAGGGGTTAAGTAAAGCTAGCCGTACCTAACAGCCGCACCTTAGCCGTACCTTAGCCGTACTTAAGAAAATTCGTAATTAGCAGCTCTGTGTAAGACCACTTGCTTCTAAGCTTAAAATTAGTAGTTAATGTATATCAAAGTTAAATTGTCTAACTTTTATTTCGTTTTTTAGGTGAATATCTATGCCGATAAAAATGTTGAAAAATGGAGCACTCCATCGTCGAGCCCCAGTAACCCCCAGGGAATCCTCAATGATGAAATACCGATAATAATATATCTTACATGTATTATAATTTTTTATAAAATGATTTTAATACAGATACAAAAGAGATTTTTAAAATTGAATGTATGAAAAACATTAGTAAAGTAAGATTGAACATTATTACGCTGCGGATAATATTAGAGCTAGCGCTAAAAGTGACTACAGCTGGCTAAATTTAAATACGGTTGCCAAAATAAGGGACGGCTAGATAATATTAAGGTACGGCTGGGTCCTATCATATAAGAAACAACTTCAAATGCTACAAATTTTCAATAACTTAATTTCGTTTTCATTGTACATATTTTAGCACTTGAAGATGTTTCTTATACGATAGGACCTAGCCATACCTTAATATTTTCCAGCCGTACCTTATTTTAGCTAGCCGTACCTAACCTAATTTCGTTTTTATGGAACAATTTTAGCATTTGAAGATGTTCCTTATACGATAGGACCTAGCCGTACTTTAATATGGTCCAGCCGTACCTTATTTTAGCTAGCCATACCTAACCTAATTTCGTTTTTATGGAACATTTGTAGCATTTGAAGATGTTTTTTATACGATAGGACCCAGCCGTACCTTAATATTTTCCAGCCGTACCTTATTTTAGCTAGCCATACCTAACCTAATTTCGTTTTTATGGAACAATTTTAGCATTTGAAGATGTTTCTTATACGATAGGACCTAGCCGTACCTTAATATGGTCCATATATGTTGTCTTATAATTTTCATATTTTTCATCTCTTTTCCTTACCTATCCCCTTTATTTTACTTTACTTGATAAGTCGCATTGAAGTTCAGCGCTCGTACTAACCACCTTTTTATTGCCAGCCGTACTTAATTTGTCGATTTGGGAATCACCTTCCCGCGCTCTCCCCCGTTTGGTTTCTATAAGAGCAAGATGTTTCGTTAACATTTTTCGTATTTTGCGGGTTCATTGGCGATTGAGAAACAGAAATTCAGTGACACAACAAATTTACCACTACGATTAGCTCAGTTTTTTCCATTAAAATACATTACCTCACCTTAAAAAGAAAAGTGTAGTTACGTACGGCTAAGGTACGGCTGTTAGGTACGGCTAGCTTTACTTAAGCAGGATAGGTAGAAAATCAGTCTCAAACAATTTTTCTATGCTAGCTATGTTGCTGATTTTATGCCAGCAAAAATTTCAATTTATTGCTAGCTACATGGGTAGTTCTATCCCAGCTAAGTAGTAAATTTTCTGCAAGCTTTGTAGCTAGTTTTATGCTATAGCCCTTTTTTAGGAGCGGTTTTAGAATTTCCCCTTTACAGCAGAAGACAGCAATACAAATAACCAACGACCAACTATCATATTATTTAAAATTATCTATCTAAGTATTTGTTATCATCCAACGACCAACGACGACAATCAAGAAAAAGTATTTGTTATCATCCAATGGCCAACGACCAACGATGACAATCAAGAAAAAGTAATTGTTATCATCCAATGGCCAACGACCAACGACCAACGATGACAATCAGGAAAAAGTATTTGTTATCATCCAACGGCCAAAGACCAACGACTAACGATGACAATTAGGAAAAAGTATTTGTTATGGTCCAACGACCAACTACCAACGAAACGGTTACGAGCAACAAATGGTTACGAGCCAACGGCCAACGACCAACGATAATTATATAAATCTATAAATCCTAGTAGGTGGATAAAACATTTTAAAATTTTAAAATTTCATATTTACTGCAAATTAAATACACAAAAATAATAGCCTGGTGATAAATTGTTTAAAAGGATTCCCGCATAGAATTTATAGTTAATATTTTTTGTTCTTGTCAAATTCAAGATTAAAATATATCTGCAAGGACAGTCGAATTGATTTCAAATATCAGTTTGTACAGAACGAAAAATTTCAATTCTTCTATCCGTCTGTTCTTGAGTGGAAATGTATCTAAACTCAAATGGAAATCTTTAAAGTTAAATAATAAGAACGAAGAAAAAGGCTTTTTTTAAAATTGCAACAAAATTTTTGAAAAACTTTTTATCTTGTAATTGAAATTAGGAATCCATTGAAAAAATCCGAAAATAAATTATGAAAATGCGAAAATTTCATCCGACAAATACACAGAAGATAAGTCGCAAATGAATTTCGAAAATAAATCTTGATCCTTGTTAGCATATCTCCACATAAATTCCGCCATGTAAGATGAAAAGTGGGATTTTTTTACTCCAAATGATGGTAATGTTGATTTAACTTGCCTCCAGTGTCCTTCAATTTTATTTGTATGATCTCCGTTACAGTTAACAAATTCAACTGAGTGGTAAACTTTTAAATGTTCAAAATCTAATTCACTTAAAATATCATATGGTTTCCAAAAATCTGAAACTATAGTTGTACCAGGCAGGATCCAATTTTTTATTATAGGTATCAGTGTCTCTCTGTCTCTCTTTTCTACCGCTACAAGAAAGTTCTTTCGCGATTATTCTTCTATACCACCAAAAACCCACTGTCCATCTACACGATGGCCCCTGTGGTATTTACGCTTTCCAAACTTACTCTCGTCAATTTGAACTCGTACACCTTTACCGCCAATCTTTGATGAATTTTGGAAGAGTAATACTTCACACGTTTCTCGGCAAAACATATCCCAGTCAACAGCAGTAGAACTTGATATGCACATTTGTTTGGCTATTTGATTTTGATCGATACCAGTGGTCCACCAATACGTCATTTCAATCACCTCTTCTATCGTCAAATTAGACTTTTCAAACCAGCTACCTTTGCGAATTGACGTTTCAATAAAATGACCATTCTTTTGGCAACGCCATCTAATTCCATCTGAACTTTTGCACTTAGACAAGATCATGTCATTGTTACATTTATCGCATTTTCTTTGTTTTATTAACAAATTGTTATCAAAACACCACGATAAGGCATTCTCTTTGGTATTCGTGATGTTTGTGATTAAGTATTTGTGTGTTGTAAATGCTGTTTTATCGGATGAGCGGATAAAACGATCATAACTGTTATGAGAAGGTCCAAATTGCGTAGACTTGTCATGACTAACACTATTGACACCACATTGTGTTCCCCGGCTTTTTAATCTTTTTAACGGTGGGTAATCCATGCTATGATTTAATCAGAAATTAATCAACTTCTTTGCAAGTTATTGAAATTATTGTATCAAAGAATATTTGTAGATTTGAAAAACGAATAATGAATCGTTAAATTGTAATCTAATTATAAAATAATAGAAAATGTACTTACTATGGTCCCTTACTGTAATTTCTCAGGCAGAGTATTTGTCATTCGTGATACACAGAAAAGCTTATATCAGATAACGGGACGTTAATGAATTCCCTACATTGCATAATTTTAGCTACTCTTGCAGTGTTAAAAGATTCATCAAAAACACATGACTTGTCTTCAGAAACTTTTTTTACAATTACTCATATTAATCATACAGAAAATAAGAAAACGTGACTAAATTTAAGCAATACAAATAATAGTAAAAACATGCTGAACACAACTCAAATGTTACGCAACTTTCCGAACAGTGTTTATACTTTTTCATGTACAAGCAATTTTTTATAAGAAACTTTTTTCGAGCATTTTTTGCCTCGGCATATCTGTATACAATTTGTCAATCTAGTAAAATAAGTTTTATTAAAATTTACAATTTTAAACCCGATTAACTTTGTTATAGCTAACCTATATATTTTGGTGTTGATAAATTTGTAAACTTTTTTATAAGTAAGAACGACTTATTCTATGGATACACTAACCAAACGACCAATGTCTTTGTTAACAAAGTTTTCTATAAACTTAACAAATTCTTGGGATAGTAAACCGCGAAATCTTTTTGATGTACTTTGTTTGAAGGATCTGTATGTGACGAAGGCACCCGGTGTCATTAAAACAGCTTTTTTATATTCATCAGAAGTTGGGGCACGTTTAACTGATGGTGTTTTGCTGGTACTAACCAATTCTGTGATATACTAAAACGAAAAATATTGTCATAAATGAGATGAATAAATGTCTATGAAGAGATAATAAATGCAAATTTGCTGTAACTTAATTATAAAATATTTAAAAGACTAACTGTGTAAAATAATTCTTTCTGTTCATCAATTGATTCAACATACATTATGGCACGTTCCAATGTTTGCAAGGAAATAGCTTCTGGTAGACATGTAAATTCAACTTCATTAAAAAGGGCATTATAAAAGTATTCCACTGTGTGTAGAGCGACAGCAACTTTTGGAATTAACTCTGGTTTTTTAGACTTGCTGGTTGGTCTGCCGTGCAAAAGATCGTTGTTTAGATCGGTCAAAAACTGTGTCTCCATGTTGTCGTACAATCTATACAAATTGGTAAAAAAAAAAAAAAGAGGGGGAAATAGAATTGAAGAAAAGGAAGAAGAGATTATTTATCATGTCATGTATAAAGTTTAAAATTATTAAAAATCTTCTTACTTTAACGCATTTTCGTCAAAATAGAATATTGTATTATCTATGTGTACATAGTTGGCATAAATATCCTTGATATCGATGGTTGTTGAGGATTGTTGGGCGATTTGTTGTTCCTTGGGCATCGGACGGTATGAACGAGGTGTTATAATTAAAAATCGGTCCAAAAATCCATTACCTTTATCCATTAAAGACAAAATAAAAGCCATGCTTTTTATTTGTGTAGCAACTTAAAAAATAAAGAATTTAATACGTGTGCATATTTTTAAAACCTTTTTGTAATCACAAGAATTGATTTTGTTTAAACGTATATTCATCAGCCTTTATGGTGTATATTTTTGCTTCACTTTTTGGAAGGAGCTAAAAAGTTAGATTACGAACCAACTAACCGCATCTGCGTATACCGTAAATAACGGATTAAGGTTCCGGGGCGCTTACTTACAAATATTTCCCTAACCCCGGGACACTTATTCGACAGGGGGCGTATTGAGCACGGGGCGCTTAATCCGTCATTTACGGTATGCGTTGCATAAGGAGAAAAGAAAAAGAATAAATAAAAAATAATTACCTAATATGCACAATGCGCAATTTTCAGGTATATATCTGTTATTTTCAGTACTGAATTGAATAGACACATTTTCTCCACTAAAAATCTTCGATAGAATCTCCATATCCCCAGTGTAATTCTCATCGTTTTTTTTCAATATTTTGTACAAGTACTCCTGTATTTCGGCATTAACAATGTATGTACATTTTCTTGTACAGAGGCACTTTGTCAAGCCAGATGTGGTGGTGTTAGATATAATGTCTGTATCTTCTTGAATAGCCTTTAATGGTTGATTAACTGCCATCTTAATAGCGGGCGACTTTCCTGTAGACGGCTGTCCAACAAACAAGAAAAATGTGTTAAGGTTAATGCTATAACCATTTCTTATTTCAATCGAACCGTGATTTTTAGAGGTCAAGTAATTAGCTGTAGTTATTACGGAAGCAAGAACATATCCAATGTTTGTACCTGCAGCTGTTGCTTTATTGTTAAGATATGTAAACAATTGTTCGGATAGAACGTTTTCATACTTGACGTTATGATTAATAAATCTTGAGTTTAATTCGGCCCAAACTTCTTCAGGTTGTGAATTAATAATTGATTTTGAAGAATACATTATAAAAGATATGGGCGATAGATACGCGAAGCCGTTTGTTACAAGAATGACTGTTTTAATAAACGGTCGTTATTTTTAACGTCAGATACGATGTCGTGACATTGCGCGAAGCAACGAATTAAAAGACGCGTAGGCGCTAACGTGATAGTGTTGTAGACGTTGCATATAGCGTTATTTTGGTTAATGATTTTACAAAAGTTGGTCGTTGGTTGTATTAAATTTAATTTACTATTTGAAGGGGATATTCTAAAGTTTAGCCCTTTTTTATAGCTAGCTAAACGGTTAAAGTAAGCTAGCTATATGTTATCTAAGTTCTGTTATTATGCCAGCTAAGTGGGCAGTTTTATACTAGCTAGCTTTAGGTGGCAGTAAGGATAAGAAGGGGTTATCAATGTAAAGAAATAGTGATCTACTAGCTGTACATACCCTTTCTTCGTTTTCCTCAAAATACCCTTCTACCCTATCATCAAGCTATCATCAACTAAATTTTCGTTTCAAGCGCTATGTATCTGAGGAAATGTCATGTGATATTAGTAAGAGTAACTTATGAATCACGTGGCTAATGCTGTATGCCGACCTGATCTTAACTGAAAATGGCGTGTCTCGACCAACCGGATTTTCACGGAAGAAATGACCATAAAAAATATTTGGGTAAGTGGGTCAAAAGTCGGACGTTTTCATCAAAATTTCACGTACTAGGGGGAAACGCGGAAATTTGTCACGCTCTAATATATTTATGGGAACGAGGAAAATAGCTCCGTTCGAGCAATGGCTCTCTCTCCGCAAAAATAGTTACCAAGATGAGATGAAACTAGTATAGAAAGTGTTGCGGAGAGGTTGCCAAGGCAAAGGCATTAAGCACGGCAAAGGCACGGCAAAGGCAGCCAAGGAAAGAGGAAGAGGAATCAGCAAGGCAGGAGTAGGCAAGGCATGGGAGGCACAGGCAAGGGCATAGTAGGCAGGCACCAGAAAAGGCATGGGAAGGGTAGGCAAAGGCATTAAGCACGGCAAGAAAAGGGCACGGCAATGCACAACAAAGCAGGCAAGAAAACAGGAAGAGGAATCAGCAAGGCAGGGGTAGGCAAGGCATGGGACGCACAGGCAAGGCCATAGAAGGCAGGCAACAGAAAAGGCGTAGGAAGGGTAGGCAATGGCAAGGGAACGGCAAGGCAGGGCAGGCACGTTAATAGAAACTCTCTCCCCCTACAACTCAAAGATATACTCAATGTAAAGTATTATATTTATATAAGGTCAATATACAGTGAATCATCTTAGCAGAATTATGTGCCAATATAATACAACCTGGTTGTTGTAGGTGCAAGATAATTGTTTTTCATGCCCTGTCCAGGATTCGAACCTGGATCTCTCATTTGCATGAGTGTCATAGCCATTAGACCAACAGGGCATGATATATATATATATATATATATATATATATATATATATATATATATATATATATATATATATATATATATATATATATATATATATATATATATATATATATATATATATATATATATATATATATATATATATATATATATATATATATATATATATATATATATATATATATATATATATATATATATATATATATATATATATATATATATATATATATATATATATATATATATATATATATATATATATATATATATATATATATATATATATATATATATATATATATATATATATATATATATATATATATATATATATATATATATATATATATATATATATATATATATATATATATATATATATATATATATATATATATATATATATATATATATATATATATATATATATATATATCTTATATATGCTCAGATAGCCTTTTTACTAACTAGGCAGGGGGACCTAGCGTTGATTATGTCTGGTTTAGTCACAAGTAACTATAACACCTGGCGCGATTTATACGTTTTGTAAACTGTGCCACACATTCATGTGGAGCGCTTTAGTACATGCAGTATATATATGATAAATTATGTGAAGCACACATAACAGTAAGATGTCTCAGGTGAAATATATTTTTTAAATAATAACTTTTTTGCAAAAATACAGTTTATATGTTGTGCCCATCTTAGCGAATTTTTTCAAAATGTTTCTGGCAAAACTTAAAAAGTGAATTTCAATCCAGGGTGAGTGCTTAGTACAGGTATGTTGCACATCCATATAGGTTTAATACCATTTCAAACAAAAGAATAGCTTAAACTTCTGTTAAATAGAAACACAGGTAACAGCTTGTTGTTAACACAGGGCTGAGTGATTTGTACAGGTATACTGTTTCGCACATACGTTTCGGCACAATACCCATTTCTAAAAAACTATCCTAACTTCAGTTCAAACAAACAGACATTTAACAACCTGTTCTTATCCTACGCAGCTAAAACAATTTTATATACTTTGTGGAAAATTTTGTAACATTTAAAAATAAAAATACAGTTTATAACGTGTTTTTACCTTCTCCAAGCAAAAAACCCCCGCAATATTTAATGGAAAAAGTTTCTCTTAAAAATAAAAAATTAAACACGGCACTATGATTGAGTGTATTATCTCACTCACTGTGTAGAGCTATAGCCAGAAAATCTATTTCTTTGTAGCTAGCTAGTTTTATACTAGCCATTATGATATTGTTTTATCTTTTTTATGCTATTAGCTAGCTAGCTCTTCAATTCAAGTAGCTCTAGCTAGCTATTTAAGTTCTATTATTATTCCAGCTCAGTCAGTAGTTTTATGCTAGCTAGCCTTAGGTGTGAGTGAGAATAAGAAAGAGTTCATTACATACCCTTTCTTTTTTCGCTTTCTTGAACATAACAAGCCCTTCCGTCGGTTGCGATATGGCTTAGATTGAGTTTGAGGCGCTATGTGTCCGAGAAAATGTCATGTGATGTTAGTAAAAGTGATTTATGTATCACGTGGCTAGAAAGTGTAGGCAGATTTAACCTAAACTGGAAACGGCACCATTTACGCTTGGTACCATATTTAAAAAACAACAAAAACTCCATCGCCGTGCTAAAATCATGTTGTCTCGCTCACTAGAAAAATGTACTTAAGAATGACCATATGAAATCGCTGGGAGACTGGGCCCCAAAACGACGGATTTTTGATATTTTTGATGTATAGAAATCCTATATACTCTCCACCGTGCTTACTTTTTCTTTTATATTTGGCTTATTTAATGAGGAAATGGGCTCCGCTACGCTCCGGGCGCTGACGCGCCCTCCGCTACTCTCCGCAACTAGTATAGAAAGTGTTGCGGAGAGGTTGCCAAGGCAAAGGCATCAAGTACAACTCAAAAGATTACCTATTATACTCAATATAGCTAATATCATATACTTATGAATACCTGCTTGTTGTAGATGCAAGATAATTATATTTTTCCTAGCCCTATCCAGGATTTGAACCTGGATCTCTCATTTGCATGAGTGTCATAGCCATTAGACCAACAGGGCATGAATATATATATATGAAAAACTTTACATGTGCATCTTATATATCCTTCACTTCGGTTCAAACAAACAGACAGTTAACAAGCTGTTGTAATCCTACGCACCTAAAACAATTTTACTTTGTGGAAAATTTTGTAACATTTAAAAATAAAAATACAGTTTATAACCTGTTTTTACCCTCTTAAAGCAAAAAAAACTGCAATATTTTATGGGAAAAGTTTCTGTGAAAGATCAAAAATTAATTGTGACATCTGATAGGCGTAACTCATTTTCCCAAAAAACTTTCTTGCAACTTCGGTTTAAAAAAACACAGCGGATACAGCCTGTTGTTATCCTGTCCAGCTAAAAATCAAACAGCAGTATATGTTTATTTTGCAAACAAGTTTTCATGACGGTAGGATAAAAAGCTCTTATCCAAAACTGAAAAAAACATATACATATCGTGAAAAAGAAATAATGAATACATTTGCAGATTTTCAATACATGTCGACGATTGAACGAGAACCGCTATTCAGAATTTAAAAAGCCTCAGTAATAACAAATGTTGATGTTGTAAAAATTTCCCGATATATATATATATATTGAAATAATTTTCGCTTCTGCAACTTAAGCCGCACTGATGTATGCTCAGCGGCAGGGTTAAAAAAGTTTATTTCCTGACGTGTGTACAATATATATAGCTAGCTACAACCGTCCACGAAAATATAGCTCTCTATTCCCCCTTAATGTTAAGAACTGCCCATTTGTGGCTAAGCAACGTAAACAATTACACGTGACATACCTGTATATAAACATTTACTATCTGCAAAATATCTAGCTGGCTATGTTTGGCCATTTTGTGGACAATTGTAGCTAGAACAAGCTGTATGATGGGACATTCCTACAGAGTAGAATTATCTCACTGACTGTGTAGTATATAGCTATGTATAATAGCTAGCTAGATAGAGGATAGGTAGAAAATCAGTCTCAAACAATTTTTCTATGCTAGCTATGTTGCTGATTTTATGCCAGCAAAAATAGCAATTTATTGCTAGCTACATGGGTAGTTCTATCCCAGCTAAGTAGTTAATTTTCTGCAAGCTTTGTAGCTAGTTTTATGCTAGCTATATTGCATTGTTTGTTTGTTTTTATGCTAGCTAACTCTTACAGTAGCTAGGTAGCTAAATGCTATCTAAGTTCTATTATTATTCTATCTAAATCTGCAGTTTTAAGCTAGCTAGCTTTTGGTGTGAGTGAGAATAAGAATGGGTTCATTACATGTAAAAAATAGTGATATACAAGCGAGCTAAACATACCCTTTCTTCATTTTCTTGAACAAGCCCTTCCTCCTTCGGCTGCGATATAGCTAGCTTAGATTAACGGAAGTTTGAGTTTGAGGCGCTATGTTATCGGAGAAAAAGTCACGTGATATTAGTCAAAGTGACTATATATCACGTGGCTAAAGGTACCTTAATCTCAACTGGAAATCCCCGTTAGGCCATCTTTAAAAGTAACAAAAGCACTCCATCACCGTGCCTTTGATGTTGTCTCGCTGAATCATAAATTTACGGGGAAAATGACCACAGTAAGCTACTGGGCAACCCAGTCAAAAAGTTGACGAAAATTGAAAATTTTGATGTATACGTGCGGAAATCCTATACACTCTCCTCCGTCCCTTATATTTGGCTTATTTAATGAGGAAATGGGCTCCGCTACGCTCCGGGCGCTGACGCGCCCTCCGCTTCTCTCCGCAAAAAAGAAATCAATATAGAAAGTGTTGCGGAGCGTGGAACTGAGTTCCCTAGGTTCGCAAGCGAAAAATTTTAGATGCCACTTTCGGTTGAATTGTACAATGAATCGTATAAAAAACAAAGTTCCCACGTGCCTCATGGTAATCGATCAAACTGTTTCATCTTCGCCTTGATGAAACATTTCCTGGGGTTTCCGCATTAGCAGTATATACCGTAGTGTGTTCCGGACGCAATATTACTTGCACCAGGGACATATTTTCTTTAGAACCTGATGTATCGAAAATGCTAAAAAAGGTTAAACGGAACAAGAATGGTGTTCGGCTCAAGTTACAAAAACGGAAAATATTTCTTTATCGTGAAATTATTTTCTGGTTTAAAAAATTATGAGATTTCCTGAACAGGAAATTTTTTCATTTTTCTGAAATTTGTTTTGATTGAACCCAAAAAATGAATTATATATATATATATATTTGAAGATTTTCAGTAGGCGTTGATGATTGCATGAGAACCGCTTGTCAGAATTTAAAACGCCTCAGTAATAACAAATGTATATACATGTTGAAAAAGTTTCCCCGATACATATTTATTGAAATAATTTCCGTTTCTGTAACTTGAGCCGCACTGGTGTAAGCTCGAGCTAGCTAACTAGTTAGCTAGCTATAGCTATATATGCTATCTAAGTTTTAATATTATCCCAGCTAAGTCGGCAGTTTTATACTAGCTAGCTTTAGGTGTGAGTGAGGCTAGAAAAGGGCTCATTACATGTAAAAAATAGTGATATACTAGCTAACATACCCTTTCTTCGTTTTCTTGAAAATGCCCTTCCGTCCATTACGTCCAACAAGCCAATATGGCCATCAACGCAATTTTCATTTCAAGCGCTATGTATGTGAGACAATGTCACGTGATATTAGTAAGAGTGACCGTGGCTAAAGCCGTATGCCGACCTGATCTCAACTGGAAACGGCATGGTCTCGACGAACCAGATTTTCACGGAAGAAATGACCATAAAAAATATTTGGGTAAGTGGGTCAAAAATCGGACGTTTTGAAATTTGATGTACTAGGAGAAAACGCGGAAATTCGATACGCTCTAATATATTTATGGGAACGAGGAAAATAGCTTCGCTGCGCTCGGCTCGCTGGCGCTCCCCTTCACTACGCTCCGCAAAAACACATGTATTAGGACAAAATATATTTCGGCTAACAAGCCTTCATCAGTTGTAAAATATAAAATCAAGTTACATCTTTTATGTAAAATTGGGCAAATATAATACGCTTGAGCGATTAACAGCAAAAGCATTGCTATATAAATACGTTTAGAATAACATAAACAGTTTTAAATCCTGTGGGTATAAATTGCTAAAAGAGAAGTATTTGCATATGTACATAGTTAAAATTACGGATGTTTTAACATATAAACAATTAAAAATGATTATGTACAGAATTTTTACAATAAAAAATCTATTGACAATTAAAAATGTGGTAAATTAGCAAAAGAACAAGTAAACCGATCATTGCTTAAATTAATGACACTGTGACGTAGCTGGGAGAAAGAAAATAAATAAATCAACGAGTAAGAGATAGACATTTAAGACATACTTACGAAAACATAAAACAGTCCCTACCCATTCCAGCTGGACAGAATGTGCAGAGTACACATTGAAGTTTTAAAGTACAGCTGATATCCCAGGAATGGATGAATGGGAGACCGTAACTTAGACTTTATCAGCAAGCAATTATCCGGCACATAGAACCGGGTTGTATAGAAATCATTAGAATATGAAACCTCATAATATATACCAATATATTTTGTCCTAATACATGTGTTTTTTCTTTCTTTTATATATTATATACACATCACATGCATTGGCTTATACATATATATATATATATATATATATATATATACATACATAAAAAAAGAAAATCAGTCCATCCATTTAAATCAAAATAGCCATCACCCAATTAAATGCTCGTAAAAACAATCAATTTGGTCCATCGCCAAAAAATACAGCTTACATGTTGTGCGAAACTTAAAAAGTGAATTTCAATCCAGTGTGAGTGCTTGCTTGGTACAGGTAAACAATGTCGCACATCCATATAGGTTTAACCATTCCAAAAAAAAATTAGCACAACTTCTGTTATATAGAAACACGGATAACAGCTTGTTGTTAACACTGGGCTGAGTGATTTGTGCAGGTATATATATATATATATGTGTGTGTTGCACATACAAATCGGCATAATACTCATTTCCAAAAAACCTGTGGTTATCCTATGTAAACCAATGTATCTGTAGAATACATAGGTATGTACTTTTGCTGATTTCACTAAACATTTTGGTCCTTGATTTTTGATCTAAAATTGTCCCATACATATCTTGTTCCTGTGGCTAGAACAAGCTATGTAATGGACATTCCTAATCAGAGTAGAATTATCTCACTTACTGTGTCATGTCAAAAAAATTTATATGCTAGCTAAAGGAGTTAATTTTATGCCTGCTCAATTGGTAGTTTTATCCCAGCCAATTAGTTAATTTTATGCTAGCTTTGTAGCTAGTTTTTTATGCTATAGCTACCTCATATGTTTTATGTTTGCTCTATTTTATGCCAAATAAAAAGAAGAGGCAATTTTTTCATTCTGAAAATATAAAATAAAATGTTATAATAGGTTTTTCTACAGAAATGAATAGAGATATTTATGTAGCTAGCTATTTACAAGAAAAATAATGGTTTGTTGTTGATATGTAGTTTTGCAAATATATACATCATATATATACACTATGTGGCAAGCTCAGTACTAGCTAGCAGTAAAAATATTTTGCCAATGTAGGTGTTGTGATTAGCTAGATGATAGTATATCTATAAAATAATTAAGAGTAATATAGCGAGAAATAGTAGGTTTGTGTACTCTACAAGGTATTTTCAAATTGGTAATCCCAAAAACTTAATTCAGAATGAACAAAGAAAATAACAAGGTAAAGTATATATACTTTTTGCCTATAACTAGCTTACATTTTTTTTAAAATTGAAGAAAAAGTTTTTATTATATTTTTAGGTACAAACTACACCAAAGAAGTTATATGTACGAAAAGAATACGATGAATGTCATTGCAGGGTATGTGCCAAAGCCTTCCAAAAAAAGCATATAGTGAATATATTTTCAAAGAAAGCAAAAGAAAAACAATTGCAACAAAAAATTATTAGAACATGTGGACTTGATATTACACAAGAGGATTTTTTAACAAAGCAAGAAAACAGGAAGAGGAATCAGCAAGGCAGGGGTAGGCAAGGCATGGGACGCACAGGCAAGGCCATAGAAGGCAGGCAACAGAAAAGGCGTAGGAAGGGTAGGCAATGGCAAGGGAACGGCAAGGCAGGGCAGGCACGTTAATAGAAACTCTCTCCCCCTACAACTCAAAGATATACTCAATGTAAAGTATTATATTTATATAAGGTCAATATACAGTGAATCATCTTAGCAGAATTATGTGCCAATATAATACAACCTGGTTGTTGTAGGTGCAAGATAATTGTTTTTCATGCCCTGTCCAGGATTCGAACCTGGATCTCTCATTTGCATGAGTGTCATAGCCATTAGACCAGCAGGGCATAAACATAAATATATATACAAAACTTTACAGGTGAATATTATATACACTTAGGAATTTACAGCACACAGCCTAGATAAATTAAACTTTTGAGAAATGCTGGTTAAGCCACAAGTAACTGTGTTACCTGGCATAAAACACTCGTTGAAACACTTAATACAAATTTTAAACTGTACCACACATTCAGGTGGAGCGCCTTAGTACAGGTGTGCACTATATCATAAATCGAGTGAAACACCCAACATTTAAGGTGTGTTGGGTGTATAATTATATTTTTCAGATTCACAAAATATATATTTCCTTCAACTTTAGCTTGAATAAAAACACAATTTACATATTGTGCCATGTCATAACGAAAAACTGTCAGCAAACCTTTTTTATTTTTCACAAAATGTTCCCGGTAAAACTTAAAATATATATGTACTTTAATCTGTGGTGCGCCATTAGTATAGGTACACAAACCCTTTCAAAAAAGATTTAGCACAACTTCTGTTAAATAGAAACACGGGTAACAGCTTGTTGTTAACACTGGGCTGAGTGATTTGTGTAGGTATAGCTATATATATATGTGTTGCACATACGTTTCGGCATAATACCCACTTCCAAAATATATATATATATATATATATATATATATATATATATATATATATATATATATATATATATATATATATATATATATATATATATATATATATATATATATATATATATATATATATATATATATATATATATATATATATATATATATATATATATATATATATATATATATATATATATATATATATATATATATATATATATATATATATATATATCTTATATATGCTCAGATAGCCTTTTTACTAACTAGGCAGGGGGACCTAGCGTTGATTATGTCTGGTTTAGTCACAAGTAACTATAACACCTGGCGCGATTTATACGTTTTGTAAACTGTGCCACACATTCATGTGGAGCGCTTTAGTACATGCAGTATATATATGATAAATTATGTGAAGCACACATAACAGTAAGATGTCTCAGGTGAAATATATTTTTTAAATAATAACTTTTTTGCAAAAATACAGTTTATATGTTGTGCCCATCTTAGCGAATTTTTTCAAAATGTTTCTGGCAAAACTTAAAAAGTGAATTTCAATCCAGGGTGAGTGCTTAGTACAGGTATGTTGCACATCCATATAGGTTTAATACCATTTCAAACAAAAGAATAGCTTAAACTTCTGTTAAATAGAAACACAGGTAACAGCTTGTTGTTAACACAGGGCTGAGTGATTTGTACAGGTATACTGTTTCGCACATACGTTTCGGCACAATACCCATTTCTAAAAAACTATCCTAACTTCAGTTCAAACAAACAGACATTTAACAACCTGTTCTTATCCTACGCAGCTAAAACAATTTTATATACTTTGTGGAAAATTTTGTAACATTTAAAAATAAAAATACAGTTTATAACGTGTTTTTACCTTCTCCAAGCAAAAAACCCCCGCAATATTTAATGGAAAAAGTTTCTCTTAAAAATAAAAAATTAAACACGGCACTATGATTGAGTGTATTATCTCACTCACTGTGTAGAGCTATAGCCAGAAAATCTATTTCTTTGTAGCTAGCTAGTTTTATACTAGCCATTATGATATTGTTTTATCTTTTTTATGCTATTAGCTAGCTAGCTCTTCAATTCAAGTAGCTCTAGCTAGCTATTTAAGTTCTATTATTATTCCAGCTCAGTCAGTAGTTTTATGCTAGCTAGCCTTAGGTGTGAGTGAGAATAAGAAAGAGTTCATTACATACCCTTTCTTTTTGCGCTTTCTTGAACATAACAAGCCCTTCCGTCGGTTGCGATATGGCTTAGATTGAGTTTGAGGCGCTATGTGTCCGAGAAAATGTCATGTGATGTTAGTAAAAGTGATTTATGTATCACGTGGCTAGAAAGTGTAGGCAGATTTAACCTAAACTGGAAACGGCACCATTTACGCTTGGTACCATATTTAAAAAACAACAAAAACTCCATCGCCGTGCTAAAATCATGTTGTCTCGCTCACTAGAAAAATGTACTTAAGAATGACCATATGAAATCGCTGGGAGACTGGGCCCCAAAACGACGGATTTTTGATATTTTTGATGTATAGGGGGACGGGGCGCGGAAATCGTATAGAAATCCTATATACTCTCCACCGTGCTTACTTTTTCTTTTATATTTGGCTTATTTAATGAGGAAATGGGCTCCGCTACGCTCCGGGCGCTGACGCGCCCTCCGCTACTCTCCGCAACTAGTATAGAAAGTGTTGCGGAGAGGTTGCCAAGGCAAAGGCATCAAGTACAACTCAAAAGATTACCTATTATACTCAATATAGCTAATATCATATACTTATGAATACCTGCTTGTTGTAGATGCAAGATAATTATATTTTTCCTAGCCCTGTCCAGGATTTGAACCTGGATCTCTCATTTGCATGAGTGTCATAGCCATTAGACCAACAGGGCATGAATATATATATATGAAAAACTTTACACGTGCATCTTATATATCCTAACTTCGGTTCAAACAAACAGACAGTTAACAAGCTGTTGTAATCCTACGCACCTAAAACAATTTTACTTTGTGGAAAATTTTGTAACATTTAAAAATAAAAATACAGTTTATAACCTGTTTTTACCCTCTTAAAGCAAAAAAAAATGCAATATTTTATGGGAAAAGTTTCTGTGAAAGATCAAAAATTAATTGTGACATCTGATAGGCGTAACTCATTTTCCCAAAAAACTTTCTTGCAACTTCGGTTTAAAAAAACACAGCGGATACAGCCTGTTGTTATCCTGTCCAGCTAAAAATCAAACAGCAGTATATGTTTATTTTGCAAACAAGTTTTCATGACGGTAGGATAAAAAGCTCTTATCCAAAACTGAAAAAAACATATACATATCGTGAAAAAGAAATAATGAATACATTTGCAGATTTTCAATACATGTCGACGATTGAACGAGAACCGCTATTCAGAATTTAAAAAGCCTCAGTAATAACAAATGTTGATGTTGTAAAAATTTCCCGATATATATATATATATTGAAATAATTTTCGCTTCTGCAACTTAAGCCGCACTGATGTATGCTCAGCGGCAGGGTTAAAAAAGTTTATTTCCTGACGTGTGTACAATATATATAGCTAGCTACAACCGTCCACGAAAATATAGCTCTCTATTCCCCCTTAATGTTAAGAACTGCCCATTTGTGGCTAAGCAACGTAAACAATTACACGTGACATACCTGTATATAAACATTTACTATCTGCAAAATATCTAGCTGGCTATGTTTGGCCATTTTGTGGACAATTGTAGCTAGAACAAGCTGTATGATGGGACATTCCTACAGAGTAGAATTATCTCACTGACTGTGTAGTATATAGCTATGTATAATAGCTAGCTAGATAGAGGATAGGTAGAAAATCAGTCTCAAACAATTTTTCTATGCTAGCTATGTTGCTGATTTTATGCCAGCAAAAATAGCAATTTATTGCTAGCTACATGGGTAGTTCTATCCCAGCTAAGTAGTTAATTTTCTGCAAGCTTTGTAGCTAGTTTTATGCTAGCTATATTGCATTGTTTGTTTGTTTTTATGCTAGCTAACTCTTACAGTAGCTAGGTAGCTAAATGCTATCTAAGTTCTATTATTATTCTATCTAAATCTGCAGTTTTAAGCTAGCTAGCTTTTGGTGTGAGTGAGAATAAGAATGGGTTCATTACATGTAAAAAATAGTGATATACAAGCGAGCTAAACATACCCTTTCTTCATTTTCTTGAACAAGCCCTTCCTCCTTCGGCTGCGATATAGCTAGCTTAGATTAACGGAAGTTTGAGTTTGAGGCGCTATGTTATCGGAGAAAAAGTCACGTGATATTAGTCAAAGTGACTATATATCACGTGGCTAAAGGTACCTTAATCTCAACTGGAAATCCCCGTTAGGCCATCTTTAAAAGTAACAAAAGCACTCCATCACCGTGCCTTTGATGTTGTCTCGCTGAATCATAAATTTACGGGGAAAATGACCACAGTAAGCTACTGGGCAACCCAGTCAAAAAGTTGACGAAAATTGAAAATTTTGATGTATACGTGCGGAAATCCTATACACTCTCCTCCGTCCCTTATATTTGGCTTATTTAATGAGGAAATGGGCTCCGCTACGCTCCGGGCGCTGACGCGCCCTCCGCTTCTCTCCGCAATCAATATAGAAAGTGTTGCGGAGAGGTTGCCAAGGCAAAGGCATTAAGCACGGCAAGGAAAGGGCAAAGGCAGGCAAGGAAATAGGAAGAGGAATCAGGAAGGCAGGGGTAGGCAAGGCATGGGAGCCACAGGCAAGGACATAGTAGGCAGGCACCAGAAAAGGCATAGGAAGGGTAGGCAAAGAAAGGCACGGTCAGTGCTGGCAAGGCAATGGAATGGCAAGGCAGGGGTGCATGACTTTAGTAGAAAATCTCCACCTTACAACTCAAAGATTGCGTATACTCAATATGTCTAAGTTAAGTATCATATTAGTCCAGGAGTATAGAAAATATTGAGGTGCAAATGTTTCATATTCAATATCTCAAAAAAAAGTCTCAAATTTATCTCAGGTCAATACACAGTGAATCATAGCAGAATTATGTGCCATTACAAGTATTTAAACAATCGGTCATAACGACATATCATTTTTTGATAAATCTGAGATTAACTTGGTTCCAATGACAACAACATTAAAAAGTCAAGATATAGAAATAATCAGAAAAGTTCTACTCAAAGATTACCTATTATATGAAAACCTGGTTGTTGTAGGTGCAATATAATTATGTTTTTCCTAGCCCTGTCCAGGATTTGAACCTGGATCTCTCATTAGCATGAGTGTCATAGCCATTAGACCAGCAGGGCATAAACATAAATATATATACAAAACTTTACAGGTGAGTATTATATACACTTAGGAATTTACGCTGGTTAAGCCACAAGTAACTGTGTTACCTGGCGTTAAACGCTTGATGGAACAATTAATACAAATTTTAAACTGTACCACACATTCAGGTGGCTCGCTTTAGTACAGGTGTGCAGTATATCATAAATCGAGTGAAACACACAACATTAAAGGTGTGTCGGGTGTGTAATTATATTTTTCAGATTCACAAAATATATATTTCCTTCAACTTTAGCTTGAATAGAAACACAATTTACATAAATAGTCAATGGGTCTACATTTTGTTTAGAATCCGACGACTACAAATTTACATGTTAAACAAAAATTGCATCCAGCACCGTGATGCCCCAGCGGTAGCTAAATATTTACTCCTCTGGGTGTTTGGTGATGCCTCTTAATTTCTAGCTAGCTCCACAATCATATGACTCTCCTCCCCCTGCCCTCTCCCCCCAACACTTCTCTGTCATCCAATCTTGAAAAAAATTACCTTTGGTGTCGGTAACATGTGACCATGTCAATGTCTATATAAATATTGACAGGAAGTATTATATGTGAAAAAATTAGCGATGTTTTTTGTTGATTTTGCTAAGTTTTTTTAGTCATTCTTTATATACATTTAAAAAATTTGTCAAGAGCCAACACATTTTGTGGAACTGGATAAAACTACAAAGTAGTTATGTGATGGACACCACTCACTGTGTGCAGTAGCAGCTAGCTAGCTCAAAAATCCGTCCTAAAGTCTTAGGACGGATTTTTGACTAACCCTAACGGATTTTTGAGAATTCTCTTATGATGCTATCTTCTAATCATCTAGCATAAGAGAAAACTTAATAGGCATTTTTATGCTAGTTAAATTGGTAGTTTTATGCTAGCTTAGCTGCTACTGTTGTGCTAGATAGCTTAAGGTGTATGTAAGGGGTTTTCACAACCTTTAAAAAACAGTGATCATAACCTCCCCACTTCTTTCTTGAAAAATCTCATCATTTCGCTTCTAGCTGGCTGACTACGTTTAGCACCATCTTTAAAACACAACAAAAACTCCATCGCCGTGCTAAAAACACGTTTTCTCGCTCAATCAGATATTTACGAAAATTTACCAACAAATGACCAGATAAAATTACTGGGCAACACTGATAAAATGGCAGAATTTTTTATAAATTTGATGTAAAGGGACGAAATCGTGTAGAAATCCTATATACTCTCCACCGTGCTTACTTTTCACTTCTATTTGGCTTATTTAATGAGGAAATGGGCTTCGCTACGCTCCGTGCGCTAGCGCGCACTCCGCTACTCTCCGCAAAAAAGAAATCAATATAGAAAGTGTTGCGGAGCGTGGAACTGAGTTCCCTAGGTTCGCAAGCGAAAAATTTTAGATGCCACTTTCGGTTGAATTGTACAATGAATCGTATAAAAAACAAAGTTCCCACGTGCCTCATGGTAATCGATCAAACTGTTTCATCTTCGCCTTGATGAAACATTTCCTGGGGTTTCCGCATTAGCAGTATATACCGTAGTGTGTTCTGGACGCAATATTACTTGCACCAGGGACATATTTTCTTTAGAACCTGATGTATCGAAAATGCTAAAAAAGGTTAAACGGAACAAGAATGGTGTTCGGCTCAAGTTACAAAAACGGAAAATATTTCTTTATCGTGAAATTATTTTCTGGTTTAAAAAATTATGAGATTTCCTGAACAGGAAATTTTTTCATTTTTCTGAAATTTGTTTTGATTGAACCCAAAAAATGAATTATATATATATATATATTTGAAGATTTTCAGTAGGCGTTGATGATTGCATGAGAACCGCTTGTCAGAATTTAAAACGCCTCAGTAATAACAAATGTATATACATGTTGAAAAAGTTTCCCCGATACATATTTATTGAAATAATTTCCGTTTCTGTAACTTGAGCCGCACTGGTGTAAGCTCGAGCTAGCTAACTAGTTAGCTAGCTATATAGCTATATATGCTATCTAAGTTTTAATATTATCCCAGCTAAGTCGGCAGTTTTATACTAGCTAGCTTTAGGTGTGAGTGAGGCTAGAAAAGGGCTCATTACATGTAAAAAATAGTGATATACTAGCTAACATACCCTTTCTTCGTTTTCTTGAAAATGCCCTTCCGTCCATTACGTCCAACAAGCCAATATGGCCATCAACGCAATTTTCATTTCAAGCGCTATGTATGTGAGACAATGTCACGTGATATTAGTAAGAGTGACCGTGGCTAAAGCCGTATGCCGACCTGATCTCAACTGGAAACGGCATGGTCTCGACGAACCAGATTTTCACGGAAGAAATGACCATAAAAAATATTTGGGTAAGTGGGTCAAAAATCGGACGTTTTGAAATTTGATGTACTAGGAGAAAACGCGGAAATTCGATACGCTCTAATATATTTATGGGAACGAGGAAAATAGCTTCGCTGCGCTCGGCTCGCTGGCGCTCCCCTTCACTACGCTCCGCAATCAATATAGAAAGTGTTGCGGAGAGGTTGCCAAGGCAAAGGCATTAAGCACGGCAAGGAAAGGGCAAAGGCAGGCAAGGAAATAGGAAGAGGAATCAGGAAGGCAGGGGTAGGAAAGGCATGATGGGAGCCACAGGCAAGGACATAGTAGGCAGGCACCAGAAAAGGCATAGGAAGGGTAGGCAAAGAAAGGCACGGTCAGTGCTAGCAAGGCAATGGAACGGCAAGGCAGGGGTGCATGACTTTAATAGAAAATCTCCACCTTACAACTCAAAGATTGCGTATACTCAATATGTCTAAGTTAAGTATCATATTAGTCCAGGAGTATAGAAAATATTGAGGTGCAAATATTTCAAGTTCAATATCTCAAAAAAAAGTCTCAAATTTATCTCAGGTCAATACACAGTGAATCATAGCAGAATTATGTGCCATTACAAGTATTTAAACAATCGGTCATAACGACATATCATTTTTTGATAAATCTGAGATTAACTTGGTTCCAATGACAACAACATTAAAAAGTCAAGATATAGAAATAATCAGAGAAGTCTTACTCAAAGATTACCTATTATATGAAAACCTGGTTGTTGTAGGTGCAAGATAATTATGTTTTTCCTAGCCCTGTCCAGGATTTGAACCTGGATCTCTCATTTGCATGAGTGTCATAGCCATTAGACCAGCAGGGCATAAACATAAATATATATACAAAACTTTACAGGTGAGTATTATATACACTTAGGAATTTACGCTGGTTAAGCCACAAGCAACTGTGTTACCTGGCGTTAAATGCTTGATGGAACAATTAATACAAATTTTAAACTGTACCACACATTCAGGTGGCTCGCTTTAGTACAGGTGTGCAGTATATCATAAATCGAGTAAAACACACAACATTAAAGGTGTGTCGGGTGTGTAATTATATTTTTCAGATTCACAAAATATATATTTCCTTCAACTTTAGCTTGAATAGAAACACAATTTACATATTGTGCCATGTCATAGCGAAAACTGTTTCACAAAATGTTCCTGGTAAAAGTTAAAATATATATGTACTTTAATCTGTGGTGCGCCGTTAGTATAGGTAAACAAACCCTTTCAAAAAAACTTTAGCACAACTTCTGTTAAATAGAAACACAGGTATTAGCTTGTCGTTAACACTAGGCTGAGTGATTAGTACAAATATACTGTGGCGCACATCCGAAAAAACTTTGGTTCAAATAAACAGACAGTAAACACCCTGTTGTTATCCAACACAGCTAAAACAATCATTCAGCAATTTTATTTTGCGGAAAAGTTTTTGTAACATTTAAAAATAAAAACACTGTTCAAAACCTGTTTCTACGCTCCTAAAGAATCCTGCAATATTTTATAGGAAAAGTTTCTGTGCTAGATCAAAATATCATAAAATCGGACAGCCATAATACATTTTTAAAAAAACCTTTACTGCAACTTCGGTTTACAAAAACACAGCAGAAACAGCCTGTTGTTAGCCTGTGCAGCTAAAAATCAAATAGCACTATATGTTTTGTTTGCAAACAAGTCTTCATGACAATAGGATAAAAATATCTTATTCCAGACTGAACAAAAACATCATTAGAGCCACATGTGTAAGGATCGGGTCAAGTTACAAAAACAGAAATTATTGGGACATTATTTGTATACATATCGTGAAATTAGGTAAGAAAGAATGAATACACTTGGAGATTTTTAATACATGTTGACGATTGAACGAGTATTGAAATAATTTTCCCTTCTGTAACTTCAGCCGCACTGGTGTATGCTCAGCGGCAGGGTTAAAAAAGTTTATTTCCTGACGTGTGTACAATATATATAGCTAGCTACAATCGTCCATGAAAATATGGCTCTTTATTCCCCCTTAATGTTAAGAACTGCCCATTTGTGGCTAAGCAACGTAAACAATTACACGTGACATACCTGTATATAAACATTTACTATCTGCAAAATATCTAGCTGGCTATGTTTGGCCATTTTGTGGACGATTGTAGCTAGAACAAGCTGTATGATGGGATATTCCTACAGAGTAGAATTATCTCACTCACTGTGTAGTATATATATAGCTAGTTAGCTAGCTAGTTAGAAAATATGTTTAAAACAACTTTTCTATGGTGATATGTAGCTGATTTTATGCTAGCAAAAATAGCTAATTTTATGTTAGCTACATTGGTAGTTTTAACCCATGTAAGTAGTTAATTTTATGCTAGCTGTGTAGCTAGTGTATTATGCTAGCTATATGGCACTGTTTGCTCTTTTTTTATGCTAGCTAGTTAGCATAAAAAGAGCAAACAAGAAGTAGCTATAGGTAGTTATATAGTTTGCTATCTAAGTTCTATTATTATTGCAGCTAAGTCTGCAGTTTTATGCTAGCTAGCTTTAGGTGTGAGAAATGCTAAGAAGGGGATCATTACATGTAAAAATATAGTGATATATCAGGTAGCTAAACATACCTTTTCTTCGTTTCTTGAAAATGAACTTCTGTCCATTGCCACCAACAAGCCAATATGGCTATCAACGCAATTTCCGTTTGAAGCGCTAAGTATCTTAGAAAAGGTCACGTGATATTAGTAAAAGTGACCATGGCAAAAGCTCTATGCCGACCTGATCTCAACTGGAAACGGCGTGGTCTCGACCAACCAGATTTTCACGGAACCTTTTAAAGAAATGACCATAAAAAAAAGTGGGGTAAGTGGGTCAAAAACGCCCACGTTTTCATCAAAATTTCACGTACTAGGGGGAAACGCGGAAATTTGTCACGCTCTAATATATTTATGGGAACGAGGAAAATAGCTCCGTTCGAGCAATGGCTCTCTCTCCGCAAAAACACATGTATTAGGACAAAATATATTTCGGCTAACAAGCCTTCATCAGTTGTAAAATATAAAATCAAGTTACATCTTTTATGTAAAATTGGGCAAATATAATACGCTTGAGCGATTAACAGCAAAAGCATTGCTATATAAATACGTTTAGAATAACATAAACAGTTTTAAATCCTGTGGGTATAAATTGCTAAAAGAGAAGTATTTGCATATGTACATAGTTAAAATTACGGATGTTTTAACATATAAACAATTAAAAATGATTATGTACAGAATTTTTACAATAAAAAATCTATTGACAATTAAAAATGTGGTAAATTAGCAAAAGAACAAGTAAACCGATCATTGCTTAAATTAATGACACTGTGACGTAGCTGGGAGAAAGAAAATAAATAAATCAACGAGTAAGAGATAGACATTTAAGACATACTTACGAAAACATAAAACAGTCCCTACCCATTCCAGCTGGACAGAATGTGCAGAGTACACATTGAAGTTTTAAAGTACAGCTGATATCCCAGGAATGGATGAATGGGAGACCGTAACTTAGACTTTATCAGCAAGCAATTATCCGGCACATAGAACCGGGTTGTATAGAAATCATTAGAATATGAAACCTCATAATATATACCAATATATTTTGTCCTAATACATGTGTTTTTTCTTTCTTTTATATATTATATACACATCACATGCATTGGCTTATACATTTATATATATATATATATATATATATATATATATATATATATATATATATATATATATATATATATATATATATATATATATATATATATATATATATATATATATATATATATATATATATATATATATATATATATATATATATATATATATATATATATATATATATATATATATATATATATATATATATATATATATATATATATATATATATATATATATATATATATATATATATATATATATATATACATACATAAAAAAAGAAAATCAGTCCATCCATTTAAATCAAAATAGCCATCACCCAATTAAATGCTCGTAAAAACAATCAATTTGGTCCATCGCCAAAAAATACAGCTTACATGTTGTGCGAAACTTAAAAAGTGAATTTCAATCCAGTGTGAGTGCTTGCTTGGTACAGGTAAACAATGTCGCACATCCATATAGGTTTAACCATTCCAAAAAAAAATTAGCACAACTTCTGTTATATAGAAACACGGATAACAGCTTGTTGTTAACACTGGGCTGAGTGATTTGTGCAGGTATATATATATATATATATGTGTTGCACATACGAATCGGCATAATACTCATTTCCAAAAAACCTGTGGTTATCCTATGTAAACCAATGTATCTGTAGAATACATAGGTATGTACTTTTGCTGATTTCACTAAACATTTTGGTCCTTGATTTTTGATCTAAAATTGTCCCATACATATCTTGTTCCTGTGGCTAGAACAAGCTATGTAATGGACATTCCTAATCAGAGTAGAATTATCTCACTTACTGTGTCATGTCAAAAAAATTTATATGCTAGCTAAAGGAGTTAATTTTATGCCTGCTCAATTGGTAGTTTTATCCCAGCCAATTAGTTAATTTTATGCTAGCTTTGTAGCTAGTTTTTTATGCTATAGCTACCTCATATGTTTTATGTTTGCTCTATTTTATGCCAAATAAAAAGAAGAGGCAATTTTTTCATTCTGAAAATATAAAATAAAATGTTATAATAGGTTTTTCTACAGAAATGAATAGAGATATTTATGTAGCTAGCTATTTACAAGAAAAATAATGGTTTGTTGTTGATATGTAGTTTTGCAAATATATACATCATATATATACACTATGTGGCAAGCTCAGTACTAGCTAGCAGTAAAAATATTTTGCCAATGTAGGTGTTGTGATTAGCTAGATGATAGTATATCTATAAAATAATTAAGAGTAATATAGCGAGAAATAGTAGGTTTGTGTACTCTACAAGGTATTTTCAAATTGGTAATCCCAAAAACTTAATTCAGAATGAACAAAGAAAATAACAAGGTAAAGTATATATACTTTTTGCCTATAACTAGCTTACATTTTTTTTAAAATTGAAGAAAAAGTTTTTATTATATTTTTAGGTACAAACTACACCAAAGAAGTTATATGTACGAAAAGAATACGATGAATGTCATTGCAGGGTATGTGCCAAAGCTTTCCAAAAAAAGCATATAGTGAATATATTTTCAAATAAAGCAAAAGAAAAACAATTGCAACAAAAAATTATTAGAACATGTGGACTTGATATTACACAAGAGGATTTTTTAACAAAGTTAATATGTAGAAACTGCCACACGTTTATAAATGAAATGTGGGAATTTCGAAGGTCATGTCAAACTAATCAAATCGAGCTCCGACAAAAAGTTTCCATTAAGCCGCTGAACACTTTTTCACCCAGGAAAGACCAGGACAAAAAAAAGGTGTTATTGGACACTACACAATGTTTAAATCAACCAAGAAAAAGGTTACAAATGTCTGTTACTGACAATAAATCTGAAGAAAAATCAAACAACAATATAGCAACACAGGATATTTATAACAACACATCAACAATAAATATTAAATCTGTATATAATAAAGACAGTGACAAACTTTCATCTGAACCTTTTAATATATATCAGCAAAATGCCATTGAGAGAGCAATCCATACCAATCAGTCATCTGCCTTATCACATGTTATCACACAAGTACCGCAAATGGATATATTACTCAAAAAGGACATAACAACTAAAATCAATAATGCTGGCAAGAAACTGTGTAAAAGGAAAGGCAACTCATCTGTATTACTTAGTAAGGATTATACACAGTTGTCAAGCCATACAACAGATGAATTGTGGAAGGAATTAAGTGGTAATTTTCCTTTTGTTGTTGACATTTTCAATACTTTGTCAGGTAAATCATGTGATATTGCTGACTCTCCGAATGAGCTAAAAATACAGCATTGTTTTTTATATGCAATCTTGATGAAAAACAGATGGCATGAACTCAGTTTAATTCAGAGAATCAATAGTGTTTTGCTGATTGAAAGTGGATGCAGCAAACAGGTAAGGTTTAACATATATATACTTTCATATTTATCTAAAAAAAATTATAGAACATAAAATTTTCCTAAAAGTTTACAGAACAATTAAAAAAATAAAAAGGAACAAAATATCAAGAACACCAATGTCTCTTTCCAAACCAAAATAGATTTGGTGTTTCAAAAATGTAAGCATCATAAGCATATATAAGAAAAAGTAAGCATATGTTAAGGCTGTGCTCAAAATACACTAGGCTTATATATAAAAAAGGTGTAATTTATCTCATGCATACATTTTGCATTTAGCTGCAAATCCGACTAAACAAGCTTGGCATTTGTTTGTCTCCTTCAAAAAAGACCAATTTGTTGGAATTAATTGGTGGGCATTTTCTTGACTCGACAATTGCAAAAATAAAGCAGGTTGTACATTTTGGGGAACAGGCGATAACTTTGATTCAAGAATTTTGAAAGGACATATGAGAAGTGATAACGATAATGAAGATTTACACCTATTTGCCACCAATTTTCTGGAAAATCGTATCAACTTCACTAATTTTCCAAATGTTACACCAAGGGCAGATATCACAACAGTTCTTAGAAGTAAATTTACCTTAAATCAAGCAGAATGGAACGCCTACATTAGCACAACAAAAATTCTCATCGCTCGAGTGCTTCTGCAATTCTTTCCAAAGTTCAGTATCTTTAAGCAAATTGTTCCTAGCCACATAGAACACAAGTACACAAATAATTTGAGCAAAAAATCATTCATTGTTTCAATGCCAATAATGGATGCAAATGAGAACAAATATGGTGACTGTGTGAAGACTAAGGACATATGAGGACTGGATTGCAGAACTATATAGTAAAGCTGGCTTGTTGCAAAATTTACCCAATTGGGAACATCCACCACCGCCTGAAGAACCTGCTTCGGTTGGTCAGACACAATCACATACGTTGTTTACAGAAGGTGATGTAATGAAGGAAATGAAAATTCCATTTTCCAGAGACCAGTTAACATGTGTGCGTTTTGCAGGTGCCAAAGACTTACTGGCTGGATCACACACTCCTACAGATCGCTTTGAACATTGCTTGCTTTTTAAGCCTGTAATGTGGCATTGCAAGGCTTCTCTTCTTCAATATTCCTACCACTTATTACATCAAGGTGATTCTGTCAATCAACAAGGAACTTTGAAATGTTTTAGAGAAAAATTTAATCGAAAAAATGCAATATATACCCTCCAAAGTTCTTGACTCATATGATGGCAGTGAAGAATTATTTTTAAGCATGGGAAAGGCATATATTGTAACTGCTGCAATAAAATTCTTTAGTATGACTAATCTAGATGATAAACCGACTATTCATTGTTATCCACCTAATCTGGCACATAAGTGTACAGAAGAAAAACATCAGTATTTTGATTTGTCGACACATACCTTCTTCAAAAATTTGTCACTAATGAAGATGACTATGTACAGAACTATGGCCTATGCACAATTTTTTTAACTCTCTTACTGATGCAGTTAAAAGACACAGCAAAAGAGGGAGATGGAGACAGAAATCTTATTAACCAAAAATTACTTTTGGTTGTCTTCAAATCATTAGGAGCTTACAGCAAATATGCTATTGAGATGTTTCTCAGCATAGCTCAGATGGAATGCTTATTAACTCCCAGACTTTCTGAGGAGTTTAAGTGGGTTTTTTTTAGCAACTGGAAAGGTGGGAAAGGAAATAATGTAGAGGACAATTTGGTACAAGAAATATAATAATGAATAGAGTGACAAAGGGAATTGTTCAGAGAATGGGGGCAAATAAGTCAGTGAAATCTATCAGCAAAATCAGCAAGGCAGCAAATGGAATTAAAGAGATCGTGGAAAATTTTGATCAAAATGCTAAAATACATGCATCATCGACACATCATACAATGACTGACAGTATGAAGGATGAAAAAGAAATGATAAAAGATTTAATACTGCTTGATCCATTTAACTACATAAACGGACGAAAACATCACAGTTTTCCTAACATTAAAAGATCGCCCTTGCGTTATTTAAATATAGCTGATTTTCATTTATGGGTAGAAAAGCACAAGCAACTAATTTCCTTTGTTTAACATATATGTATATATACCCATAAGCTGACAAAATTTGGCATTTTGGCTAATTGAATTTTTTTTGTGGATGAAATTGCAGATTTCACCAACTTTGTCATACCATGGTATATATATATTATGTTTTTTACTAACCTATTTTAGGTGCATATTTGTCTATTAAAGCATATAATTTGTTAGAACACCTTCCATTCCAAATACCAAACATAGAAAGTAAGTCTGATTCACAAGAAATAAATGCTAATTCTCTCAGGATTTCATTTACAATGTTAGTGTTAATTTTACTGTGGAAAGGAAACATCACGTTTTCATCAGAATTGATATCTTCAACCGTTTTTAACAATTCTACTTTAAGCATCTTTTTTTTCATTGACTCACTTATATACTTAGATGCCAAATCAGAATTGCTGAAATATAAAAGTGAATCACAAGCTACACCATTTCTTCCTCCTCTTCCAATTTCTTGCACAAATGACTCTAATGTTGATGGAGGACTTATGTGAATAATATTAGATATATTTGGAGCATCAACACCCATACCTAGAGCAGTTGTAGCAAATACTACTCTAATTTGTGAATCTGACTTCTTTAACTCCTTCAATATATCCTCTTTCATTTGTGTAGTACAAGAAGCATGAAACTGTGCAAACAATCTTGCTCTAGGACAAATATTGTCACCAACATAATGATTTCTTATAACATTTTCAAATAATTTGTACCCATACCCACAATATCTTAAATGCATGTAAATTATTGTCATGGGATAGTGTTCTCTTTGCACGTTTAATTTTTTAGCCAACGGTTTGAGAATAACTTCAAATCCTTTCAAACCCAAGTTAGAGTTTGGGCGTCTTTGTATGTTTAAATACACATTTTTTCGATTTGGCGATACAGCAATGACTTTATACGTAATAAGGGCGAGCGATTTAATCAAATATTCTACAGTGTCTGGTGTAGCAGTAGCGGTTAGAGCCAATGTAACAGCATCTGGGAAAAGTGCCTTTAACGTAGACAACTCGCTAAAAATTTTTCGGAAATCCTCACCCCTATAAATCAAATAAAGCACATTAAAAGTTTATATTTTTTGAAGATACACATTATATATAATATATGTTATTTTATGTAGCAATATACAAAGTTTTAAATTTATGAATTTACTTGAACGGCATAGTTTTATTTATAATATATAGTATGTATGTATGTAGTTTTAAGTAGGGAGAGAAAAAATATTTTGTTTATAATAATTAAAAATACACACTGGAAGCTTGAGTTCACCATTGACAAAGTCAGGGTAGGCGAATTGATTCGTGAAGTGGAGACAACATCCAAAATAAAGTTTTACATTGTCGCATAACAAACATTTTAAAATTCGTTTCTAGCATAAAAGTGTTCGCCAGCCCTGTCTTTTTTAAAAAAAAAAAAAAAAAAAATGATTCACTGGAGTGTTTTTACTTACCACATGCTTACACAATGTGCTTCATCTATAACACAACTGACAACATTTTCTTGGTAAACAGAACTTTTTAGCAATTCTTGTCCTCTGACACTAAGCAGAGATTCTGGGTGAGTTTTAATTCGCCATTTTTAATTGAAATTGGTATTTCAGGCTCACCATTCTCATCACACGAAAACAATTTTTCAGGCACAACTATTTGCTCCAAATGAAGCACCCCAGCACCAATACCTCTCACTTCTAAAACTTTCAACTGGTCATCTATGATAGAATTAAGAGGGCACACCACCAATACTATATTTTGGACACTCTTTCTTGGCAAAAAGTCTGCCAACAAATGAAACAACAAGGATTTCCCAAATCCAGTAGGTAAAACACCAATAACATCATATCCATTTAAAAGATGCTCGAAACATTTAACTTGCTGTGGCTTTAAGATAATATTATTTAAAAAAGTTTGTTGCAATCTACAAAATAATTGCAATATCTTGTCCATTTTGAAAAACGGAACCCTTTTAACACTTTACTCCATATATGGATGTCACATATCCATATAAAGAACTGTCGACATTTAACAAAAGTGCTGAAGCTGCAGTCTACACCCAAGATTTCTGGGTGTAGAAAGCGGCCGGGTCCAGGGCCTTCTTCTTCGCGCCATCCCCGATATCAAAAAAGCGAAAAGAGGTCCTGGGGACTAGGTTGCTCGCTACGCTACTCTCCGCAAAAATATGTAATGTTTTGAGAAAGTAAATAATAAACATTCATATTAAATTTTATCATGGATCAACCAACGGTACTTGGTTTTCAGTTTGAACCAGAATTTCAGGATGATGAAGAACATTCTGAACCTGAAGAATATTCTGATATTTCTTTGGATGATGCGAACTTGCGAGCTATTACAGCGGAGGGAGATAGGAAAGCTGGGGTCGATGGTTGGTGTACTTGTGGGCACTGGGTCGTATTGGATACGGAAAGAGAGTGCATATGCTGCCACGAGATAGACGAAATAAAATATTTCAAATTAGACGGTTTGCTTTAGTTTATTTCTATTTACAAAATAAACAGTGAAACAATTACACATACAATCTAGTACCCAAACCTTATTTAGATTGCAGATGTATCACTGAGCACGATAGCTTTTCAAACGTGATGCTGGACAGGGGTGTTCTGTGGACTGCTTTGGTATCGTTATATGACAGGGAAAATGCATCGTTACCATGTGATAGGGATAACGTACCTAGCCAGTAAGTAGAGTTATATAAGAACATGTAATATATTATATTATCCATGAATAAAATATATAACCTATTTTAGATCATATCGCTACGCATCGTACAGACAGTTTAGTTGGTTCATCCATACTAGGTTGGGACGAGGTGTGCGGAGAGTCATTTCTGCTTGTGTCGTTGCTAAAATAAGAACAGCCTTCCCTTCTGAAAGTGGTAATTACACTGGGTTTAGAGAGGGAGGAACGAATGTTCCCGAGATTGAAATGGTGTGGCAATTTGCAGCTCACGAAGACGAAAGCGACTAAACCGTTCATTAGTATACGTGTAAAATATCCATGTAAATAATATATGTATGAAAATAGTATGTAAATAATTATATAAGCTAAAAAAATAAAAAGTCACTACAGTTTTAATCTGCTATACTTAGTTGATTGCTCAATGATAACTTCACGGTCTTCTCTCTCTGATGGTGCTACAGTCAAACTGAGCTTACGTTTGCTGCGCTTTTCCGTGGTTACCTTTCTATTTTCTTCAACTCGTGTGATTATATTACCGAGTATGTCAACAAGGTAATTATATTCTTTTGCGACTTTCTCCTTTTTGGCGACAAAACGTTTTGTTGGTTTGCTATAGGCAATGCGAAAAATTGGTTTCACATTGCCCTCTTTTTCAGCTTTTTTAGATGTCTCCTAAATGATTAGTTTTCAGATTATATATTTGCTGTACGTAATTAAAACAAAAAAGTAAGACGTATTCGTACCTGTTCTCTATCCACATTTAAGTTATGATCCAAAATGGCTAACTGAGTACCCGCAATCATTTTTTCCATATTGAAAAAAATGGATTTGGGGAGATAGCGGATTTTGACACTATGAAATACTTCCAACAATGTGGTATAGACCAATCGGGTCATGTGGAAAAAATCAGCGACAACTTGTCTTTGAAGAACAATAGATTTGAACTTCTCATAAACTTGCGTTCCTTTCTTTAACCACTTCTTGCGTCGAATGTCAGTGTCGTTGAGTTCACATTTTAGGTAATTTTTATTTTCAACGAAATTGGAATGGCGGTTTACAACATGATGCATAATGGAACAAAAACGCTCTCGTAAGTCATTCGGATCACCATTACACGTTAAAACAGACCAGTATAAATGATTTACTGTCGCAGGGGCCCATTCTACCAGCAGATGGAACCCTAAAGAAAACAAACATTGGTTGGCTTCTTGTTGAGCAACGTTGTGAATTGGGCCTCTCGATCGCAGGTTTCAAAGCTTTAAACGATGAAAAGTGGCTGGACTACTTGTCTATGAAAAAGCTCAAGTTCAAAAGGACTCTCCGATCTATTGATAATGGAATAATGATTGAACCTGGTGAAAATGGCACTTTCAACAACCAAGTGTCTAAAGTTTTTAATGATTTGCCAAAAAATATACGTAACCTAGATTCAATTTCAACATTTTACAGTCAAACGAAAAAATATTTTTTAGATAAATCAATCGCCATTGCCTTAGCAAGGGAAGGCTAGGTTCTCCGATTGTATAAGCATTTCCTTATCAATTTCTGCTAAACCAACTCTATCAAGCGCGGGTCCGAGTTTCCCTATTTTTCAACCTCCACCAAGTTACCAAGATTTTCTTATTTCCAAATCTCGTTTAGACATATCGAACCATATGATAATCTCTGAGCCTCCACAGTGAGCCTTCCTATGCTTGGGTTTTATATTATAGAATTTTTTTAATTTTTTTTTTTTTTTTTTTTTTTTTTTATATATATATATATAGTATACGAAGTCTTTCAGAGTCGAAGGAGACCTTCCGCCGATATACAACTATAGCCTATGCTTTTCCTCTATTTAATCTATCAACAACCATTTAACAAAACCTAAATCTACAACTCTTATTGAAACCTAGATCTCCATGCTTCTTGTATCATTTTTGTTCTAAACTTTTTATTCTTATTGTTGTTATTATTATGTTATTATAGGGATAAGAACCATTGTATAATGGAACCCGAATAAATGTCAAAAAACAAAAACAAAAAAAAAAAAAACAAAAAAAAAAACAGACGTGCTATAAATATATCTAAATAGATGGCAATAAGCAACTTATATAACAATGACTCACCCTTTTTCTTTGAAGCTTTAGTCAGTTTTTTCACAAATCCTTTAGCAATGTTCCATGGATCAAATTGGTGAAAGATGTGATTAAAGCAAGGATCGGTCCTCATCAATTTTCGAATTTGACCGTTTCTATCAGTAGCAACCACTTCTCTTTGAAGTTTATGTTTTTTCTGAATGTTTTCAGGGCAACGAATAAATCCTTCCTTTTCCATATTTTGAGAGTTTTTGACCTACGGCAAGAGCGGTGTTTATTTTATTATGACGAAATACAAAAATTATGACGTTACAAAGGAATGCAATGACTGACCTTGCGAACATGAACAATGTTGAATTCAATAATTTTGTTTGTGTTGACATCCATTGCAGATACTGTTGAGTATGTTGCGTTGTGTCCAGGAGTGTCACACTGTCCATCAAGGGCAAGTTCTAACTGCCTATCCTCTTACTTTATATCGTCAATAAGTTTAGACTTATGTTTTCTCCATGCTTTTTCTATCTCCGGAAAAACATAGTCACCTCGTAGACGGTAATAAGTGCTGCTGTCCAGAAATTTTAAGTTTAATACTTTTGCGAATCTAGGATGGACGAAGTTTTACTGTTAGTAACATATTAAACAGCGAGGCTGAGGGATGATTTCAGCTTTCGTAATCTACTGTTTCATTTTGTTAAATTGTAATTCAGCCATCTCGATCGCTGACGTTATGGACAAATTTCCTAATCCTCGTGTACTTTGCATTTCAGGTTGTGATACCCAAGATAAATCACAGCCATTCATGCAATTAAATTTGAGTTTTAACTGTGTACCTAGGTGGGAATAATGTCACAAACAGTTAAAAGATATTTCTTGTACTGCCATAATATTATGTACCGTACACTCTTACCAGTATTACGCCGCATTTTGGACAGTACTTAAAAAGTGACTTTAGGCAGGATTCAAACACCAAGAAAATTCGCTCTTTCTTTTGCACGGGAATTACTAAATTAATCTTTTCGTAATCTTCTTCAACGTCCGGCTCGTACATAGGATCAGTCTTGTAACAGCTATGTTAAGTGAAAATCAATATCAAGCATAGAGTATATATAACGCAACGGATTCATGTTTTGTGCGAAATTTTGATTCTTACCGCTCTTCTGACTTTTTCAACCACGAATCGTTGAATGATACATCGTGCAATTCTTCTTCATTTGTCTCATCGTCTACGTTGTGTATACAACTCTTGTTGCTGCTTGTTATTAAAGATAATCCCAGCATGTTGGCGAAGAATTCTGGAGTCAGGTCTCTCATTTTTTCAATAGTGGTACTATTAAGTTGGGGGACAATGTTATCGTCGTCACAATCATCATCAAACTCGTAATTATCTTCATCAGTTTCATCATCATCAACATTTTCATCGTCATCAACATCGTCGTCTTTGTCCCAGTCGCCTTGGTCTAGGAAAAAAGAAACAAAATTTAATAACGATATGATTGATTCTAAACAAAATTATAAGGAATGAATTTAAATTACCGTCAAGACGTCTTTGACAGTGAATGTTTGTTGTATCTGGCGTTACTTGTACACATTGACTTCTGTGTCGAGGTCGCATATTAACTTGATACCCCATATTTCTGACACTAATTGGAGAAGTCTGGGTACCAATAGATCGCAAGACAACTTTTGGTTTACTAACGACAATAGGAGAATCAGTTTGTGTTCCACATGTGTTGCTAGCTTCCACTTATTCTTCATGCAATTCCATCACTACGGCAGTTTCCATGACCTAAAATTTTAGATAACATGGAGTATATGCTCGACATGTGACTCCTATTAACAAATACCTATAAATTACCTCTTCTCTTTCTCTGCATTGGGCCCTTCGAACTGAGGCCTTTCTTTCCTTTGGTTGCTCTTGAAAACAAAATATTGTTGGGAAGGCATTTTTTAACAGCATTCTCGGGATTTTTCGCGGGAATATCTGGTGTTGCATGTCCCAACTTGGATCAAAGCATTTTTCTTCAAAATGTTTTAAACAAACAAAGACCCTTTTAGGTAAATTTTTTCTCCGCAAAGCATGTATCCACTTTTTGCGCGTATCTTCATTTGACGGCAATTTAAAAAACTGAACTTTCTCGGGATTATTAGCCGTATGATTAGTACAACCTACAGCAGCACACCACGCCATTTTAAGAAATATCGAAAAAAAGTTTTTGAGCATAAATGTTTTTAAAATATATCGACGGGGGTTAAATTGTATAAAATAAATTAAAGTTTCTATTATAAATTATTAATAGGTTTAAGAACAAACTTCGCGTGCGGTGTGTGTGAAGAGGAAGGCTTCTGTATCTATATAATAATACGCCAGTTCCGTGTGTCTGTAACAGGCAAAGTGGATATGTTCATTTTCCTTTAATCTTACCGAAATTTTCTTTGAAGTAACCGAAAAATGCATGTCTAATATGCTAAATTTTCTGACGGTACGGCGCGACGTCAATAACACCACTTTAACGTCAATATCCTATATTAAATTAATGAAGCCGTTACAGTGCACTTAAAACTTTGAGGCCAAATAACTTGGAAACGAGGTGGTGACGTCAATGATTTTTCACTGCGTGGGTAACTAGGGACCACCTGGGACCAATTTGGGTAAGTTTCCCAAACCTGGATCCCCGAATCCGTTTCGGAATGGACGGGTTGATGACGTCATCACAAAACCTTCAAATCCCAATATTTCTGCAACCGTTTGTCAAAAGTGCACGTTCCTATACATTTTCTTGATCAGCATTTCAAGATCTATACGATGAATGCAACGGGTGTACGAATTTGTGAAGAAATTTTTTTTGAAACTTTTGATAGAATCTTTGCTGACGTCAGCAAAATTTTAAAGCCCTTAAATCTCCTTAGGCGTTTGTCAAAAACATAGGATACTATACATTTTCTTGATCAGCGTTTCAAGATCTATACGATGAAGGCAACAGGTATACAAATTTCTAAAAAAAAGTTTTGGGGGGTTTGACTGGCCATTGCTGACGTCAGCAAAATTTTAAAACCCTTATATCTCATTAACCGCTCATCAAAAGCACATGATCATATACATTTTCTTGATCAGCAGTTTAAGCTCTACACAATAGAGGCAACGTGGAAACACAGTTCTACTTTTTTTTGTGGATGGGTTGCTGACGTCATCAAAATTTTTATTCTGCCTCAGTGGATTTTTCCACGGGCTTTATCGACTAGTCTATATAATAATACGCCAGTTCTGTCTGTCTGTGACTTTTGCAAAGTGGATAAAATTTCTTTGATAAAGTCTATAAAACATCGTCTATAAATTTGTTCTGTAAATTACCAAACTTTGACGTTAAAGCAATATTGACGTCAAAGGAAAGTATATTAAGATTAGTGAAGCCATTGCATTGCACTTTTAAATTTAAGGCTAAATAACTTGGAAACGGGTGAAAATAACTGACGTCATCTCCTGCGTAGGTAACTAGGGACCACCTTTGACCAATTTGGATAAGTTTCCCAAACCTGGGTCCCTGAATCCGTTTCGGGAATGGACTGGTTGATGACGTCATCAAAAAACCTTCAAACCCTAATATCTCTGCAACCGTTTGTCAAAAATACACGATCCTATACATTTTCTTGATCAGCGTTTCAAGATCTATACGATGAAGGCAACAGGCATACACATTTCTGAAAAAAAAAGTTTTGTGTTCTGACATGTCTCTGCTGACGTCATCAAATTTTAAATGACGGTTATTTTTCTCTGTTATCCTGCCTAAGTGGATTTTTCCACGGGCCTTATCGACTAGTTTTCTATAAAATTGCTTACGTCACAGTAAATCGATTATGCTATATCGCACTTGATCGTGTTTTCATCAGAAACTATCATGGCGGTCGAAGAAGGACACTCTCGTTGCGAAGGTTAAACTTTAAAGAACAATATTGTGCGTAAGAATTACTTTTTAAGATATATTAATGCTGAATTATTGTTTCGTGCTATATGAAGTTTTTATATGTAAATATTTATAAAAGATAAAATTATTTATATATTATATAAAAACGAGTTAAAAATTTTTTCGTGAAGATGATGTAGACTAAAAAGATTCGAGAAGGAGATAGCTGCGAGAACGAAAAAGAGAGGACTGTTGGGGACTTGATGCCTAATGTGTGCCAGAATATTAGAACAAACAAACAACAAAAATAAATATTGAAACAACAAACAATATAAAAAACAATATAATAACTAAAACAGAATGTCAAAGCCTGGCTTCGTCACATGCGAAGCTGAAGTCATCAGCTGGCTCCACGTTAACCTTCACAGAACGACTACCCCTCAGACACAACAAAGCAGAACGCATTATTACAAAACTTAATTTACATCTTATCCATGACATTATTTGTTCATACTTTTGTCCCGTCTTGTTAGCAATCTTTTCAGCGAGATGTTTGTGAAATATGGTACCTTCTTGACTCATACCTCCATTAATGGAAAAAACAAGTGTTCAAGGTTGATGACGCGGTCGTTATATTTCCTCTTCTTTTCGCTCTCGTGATTCCTATATATTGCTGCTACTGGAATGTTCACTTGTGAGTTGCAGTTGACATTGGTAATTCGAACGTCCAAATAAGCGGATTGTCCCGGATGCCAAAAACCGCGAGCTCGAATATCTAGTCGGGCTTCATCATTTTCAACCGGTTGTAGTTTCGGTTCAATTTCAACGTCATTGCATGCCATTTTAAGAAGGTTTGCCTCAAAATCTCTTACGTTATCGTGACGAATAGAAACAAATCCTCCCTTTTTGCAGTTCATGGCATGATTCGTATCGAATGGTTGTCCACATGCACACTTTGATGGTAAGTTAGACAGGGCGCTGAGTTCTGAAAAATAAACGAGTTCGTGCAAATTCGGGGGAACTTACAAAAACTTCACCAGATGATACATAAATACTTAGTATAAACGATTTTACTTACTGGCCTTCTTAATTCTACTTGCATATATTCCAAAAACAAAAAATATAAACATGTATGAACGATGTTTTTCTTCGGTCCTTCACCGCCATATTTTTATGAAATCGAATGTTGCAAAACATTCTTTTATTTCCGATCGAATAATTTCACGGGGGTGAATGTAAAATGAATTCATTAACAATACATTTTATTACCTGTTGTTATCAATTTTCAATATTTCATTCTTTTTTTTAAATATATAATGCTTTTGTAAAAGCAGATAGTTTAGATTTTTGTTCTTTCGAAACTAAATATGTTACATTTGAACAAACAACACAAACCCCCGTGTTCTTATTCGTGAGCTAAATGTGGTAACGCGGGAGTTTCTACAGCTGGAGGAGGGATAAAAAACAGGTTGCAATGAATGTGCGAAAGAAAATTTATCGAAAATGAGCTCAAAGAAACCGATGAAACTCGTTCTATCTCCAGCTAAAAAAAGTAAGCAAGAAGTGAAATGTATTATACACAACAACAATTACAAGAAAGAAACAAAGTTAAGAGCATTCACAGAAAAATCAGCCGAAAAAGTGAAAATAGCAAGGTATGTTGCAAGTTTGATTATATTGTTTTATTTTTTAATTTATGGTTTTCATGACTTTATTGTAACAGCGCTATACTTCCGTTTTTTATAGTGAAATTCGAAATGATGAAAATGTCACTGATTTAGTGAGCGGCGATCTTTCCGATTTGAAATTTCAGTCGATAAGGCCCGTGGAAAAATCCACTTAGGCAGGATAACAGAGAAAAATAACCGTCATTTAAAATTTGATGACGTCAGCAGAGACATGTCAGAACACAAAACTTTTTTTTTCAGAAATGTGTATGCCTGTTGCCTTCATCGTATAGATCTTGAAACGCTGATCAAGAAAATGTATAGGATCGTGTATTTTTGACAAACGGTTGCAGAGATATTAGGGTTTGAAGGTTTTTTGATGACGTCATCAACCAGTCCATTCCCGAAACGGATTCAGGGACCCAGGTTTGGGAAACTTATCCAAATTGGTCAAAGGTGGTCCCTAGTTACCTACGCAGGAGATGACGTCAGTTATTTTCACCCGTTTCCAAGTTATTTAGCCTTAAATTTAAAAGTGCAATGCAATGGCTTCACTAATCTTAATATACTTTCCTTTGACGTCAATATTGCTTTAACGTCAAAGTTTGGTAATTTACAGAACAAATTTATAGACGATGTTTTATAGACTTTATCAAAGAAATTTTATCCACTTTGCAAAAGTCACAGACAGACAGAACTGGCGTATTATTATATAGACTAGTCGATATTATTTTTTCGTAAAATCATTAATGAAAAAACAAAAAACAGTCATTTCAAAAATTTTAAAATTAATTTAATTAATTATTAATTATTTAATTAATTTAAAATTTTAAATTTAAAATTTCAAAATATTTTAAAAATTTTGATGTGTTTCATAACCTTTTTGTGGAAGATTAATGGGTAATGGCAATATACGACATGCTGAATGAACTTATTTTTGTATATATACAATGTTTGTTGATTCAAGTTTATTCTTTGCTTACTTACTGTATGCACTGAAATGACTGTTTTTTTAAAAATTTTGATGTGTTTCATAACCTTTTTGTGGAAGATTAATGGGTAATGGCAATATTCGACATATTTACATTTTGTGTAAACTTTTGTTTATGAACCGTATATATACAATGTTTGTTGATTCAAGTTTATTCTTTGCTTACTTACTGTATGCACTGAAATGACTGTTTTTTTAAAAATTTTGATGTGTTTCATAACCTTTTTGTGGAAGATTAATGGGTAATGGCAATATACGACATGCTGAATGAACTTATTTTTGTTGATTTAGATGTGTTTCTCAAAAACCGATCTGTTTTACATTTTGTGTAAACTTTTGTTTATGAACCGTATATATACAATGTTTGTTGATTCAAGTTTATTCTTTGCTTATTAGTTCCGTGTGTCTGTAACAGGCAAAGTGGATATGTTCATTTTCCTTTAATCTTACCGAAATTTTCTTTGAAGTAACCGAAAAATGCATGTCTAATATGCTAAATTTTCTGACGGTACGGCGCGACGTCAATAACACCACTTTAACGTCAATATCCTATATTAAATTAATGAAGCCGTTACAGTGCACTTAAAACTTTGAGGCCAAATAACTTGGAAACGAGGTGGTGACGTCAATGATTTTTCACTGCGTGGGTAACTAGGGACCACCTGGGACCAATTTGGGTAAGTTTCCCAAACCTGGATCCCCGAATCCGTTTCGGAATGGACGGGTTGATGACGTCATCACAAAACCTTCAAATCCCAATATTTCTGCAACCGTTTGTCAAAAGTGCACGTTCCTATACATTTTCTTGATCAGCATTTCAAGATCTATACGATAAATGCAACGGGTGTACGAATTTGTGAAGAAATTTTTTTTGGAACTTTTGATAGGGACTTTGCTGACGTCAGCAAAATTTTAAAGCCCTTAAATCTCCTTAGGCGTTTGTCAAAAACATAGGATACTATACATTTTCTTGATCAGCGTTTCAAGATCTATACGATGAAGGCAACAGGTATACAAATTTCTAAAAAAAAGTTTTGGGGGGTTTGACTGGCCATTGCTGACGTCAGCAAAATTTTAAAACCCTTATATCTCATTAACCGCTCATCAAAAGCACATGATCATATACATTTTCTTGATCAGCAGTTTAAGCTCTACACAATAGAGGCAACGTGGAAACACAGTTCTACTTTTTTTTGTGGATGGGTTGCTGACGTCATCAAAATTTTTATTCTGCCTCAGTGGATTTTTCCACGGGCTTTATCGACTGAAATTTCAAATCGGAAAGATCGCCGCTCACTAAATCAGTGACATTTTCATCATTTCGAATTTCACTATAAAAAACGGAAGTATAGCGCTGTTACAATAAAGTCATGAAAACCATAAATTAAAAAATAAAACAATATAATCAAACTTGCAACATACCTTGCTATTTTCACTTTTTCGGCTGATTTTTCTGTGAATGCTCTTAACTTTGTTTCTTTCTTGTATACTATTTTTATGAAATCGAATGTTGCAAAACATTCTTTTATTTCCGATCGAATAATTTCACGGGGGTGAATGTAAAATGAATTCATTAACAATACATTTTATTACCTGTTGTTATCAATTTTCAATATTTCATTCTTTTTTTTAAATATATAATGCTTTTGTAAAAGCAGATAGTTTAGATTTTTGTTCTTTCGAAACTAAATATGTTACATTTGAACAAACAACACAAACCCCCGTGTTCTTATTCGTGAGCTAAATGTGGTAACGCGGGAGTTTCTACAGCTGGAGGAGGGATAAAAAACAGGTTGCAATGAATGTGCGAAAGAAAATTTATCGAAAATGAGCTCAAAGAAACCGATGAAACTCGTTCTATCTCCAGCTAAAAAAAGTAAGCAAGAAGTGAAATGTATTATACACAACAACAATTACAAGAAAGAAACAAAGTTAAGAGCATTCACAGAAAAATCAGCCGAAAAAGTGAAAATAGCAAGGTATGTTGCAAGTTTGATTATATTGTTTTATTTTTTAATTTATGGTTTTCATGACTTTATTGTAACAGCGCTATACTTCCGTTTTTTATAGTGAAATTCGAAATGATGAAAATGTCACAGATTTAGTGAGCGGCGATCTTTCCGATTTGAAATTTCATCAGAAATGTTTAGATGCGTATGTCCACCCAAAAACATTAGCTACCATACAAAAGAAAAAAGAAAAAGCTGAAGCAAGCGACGATGAAACGGGAGATGTTAACGACATAGAAGAACAACAACCAACTTCAACTATCCGAATGTCACAGAGAAAGAGAGGCAGAACAGGTAAATATTTATCTTAATTTTATAATTTTATGTTGTAATCATGCACAAACAGGCTATTCTGACTTTTATATTTCTTGTGACTTTTCTAATGTCTGACTGATCTTATTTAAGGTCAATCACTTGCCAAGCAAGATGAGTGCTGTATCTGCCAAAAAAGAAAAACGAGTACAACAGGTAGTGGCTACGAAAAACTCAGCAAGTGTATAACGGAAAGTTCTGCTCTCACGCTACAGACTGCAGCCCTACAAAATGGGGCAAATGATGAGTTGATAGGATATATTTCTGGTCGCGATTGGACGGGAATAGTTGCACTTGAATTGCGATATCATGTAACATGCTATCGAGCTTTCACCAAGCCCGTTAAAACACCTTCTGCAATCACTCAAGTAGACAAAGAGGCATTGCAGCATAATTTCGACTTTGTTGAGCTACATGCTCTAAATAAATGCGAAGTGCTACTACTGAAGGATTTGGTTGACATTTATAACAAGCATTCCGTAAAGGGCGGTATCACCGATCGAACTATGTTGAAATATGTTACGGAACATTTCACCGATGATATCGGAGTTTGGCAACCTCGGTATGGAGGGACATTTATTTTTTCTGAAAAAATACCTAAGGGGCTTATAATTGATGTACGGCGACGGAATCTTATTGATCGTGAAAGCCAAAAGCAACGTGATACTGACATTGAAATTATCAAAATAGCAGCTGAAATAATAAGAGAAGAGATCAGAAACATGCCGTTCACATATCCTATTTGGCCACCGACAGAAAGAAGCATACTATCCGAAAGTACTATCATTCCACCAAAGTTAAATCAATTAATTACATCTATTGTGAGCTCGATACCTCAACCTCACAAACGGAAACAGACAACTATAACTTCGATATGTCAGGACATTATATATAGCGCTTCAAATACTAAGCACAAAACTTCAAAACATGTATTATTATCGCTTTGTACAAAAAGAAAAACGGGCTCGAAAGATTTGGTTAAATGGTTGAACAGATTTGGACATTGCATATCATATGACGAAACTGCATACCTGGAAACATTTTTAGCCAACGAAGAAATAAAAAATCAAATGGTGAAGTTTTATGTACCCTACTCCGTACAACCATCATCATTCATAACATTTGTTTGGGATAACAATGATATAAACCCGGAAACTTTAAGTGGAACGTCGATGCATTGTACCAATGGCATAATAGTTCAATTGAGAAGAGATGATATGGTTGATTTTGATAGCGAACGCATAAATTACGCAAAGCCACCAAGAAGAAGATCGTTCAAATATATACCTGATCAGCTGGAAGAGTACACTACCAAGAAAAGGTGAGTTTCAAAATAAGTATGTAGCAAACTAACAAATGATCAAATTGACGTTATAACGACATTTGTAACGGTGTTTATGTGGTCATTATATAAATAACAACAGTTACGACATTTTTTAGATTCAACCCTATTTCAATGAAAAATGTTCGTCTTGACTCTATCGAAGATCATTTATCAACTTCCGCTTGTACCGAGTCCATATGGGCCTTGTTACGCTTTCAAGCGAAACAAAATAATGTTCCACAGTCAATACCTGCATGGACCGGCTTCAACTATTTGCTTGATGGTGAAGTCACACATCAAACTCATGAAATATCGTATTTACCAGCGATTAATGATTCTCCTACTAAGATGGATGTAGTTATGGAGCTTCTGGTTCAATCGAAAGTAAAAGCTGAAGCATTAGGATTGCTAGAAACAGACGTTGTTCTAGATCAAGCTATATATGCTAAAGCCGTAGAAATTCTTCAAGATCCTGCCAATGTGGAGCTAAAAACTTTCATTTCACTGAGGATGGGAGCATTTCACACTTCGTGTATTTTCATAGCTGTAATTGGTAAGCGGTTCGCCGATGGTGGTTTGCGTGACTTGATTATTGAATCTAACATATTGGGTGAGTGTTCCTTTGTTTATATAAGTCCCATGAATTTGAGAGAAGTGTGAACCCTGCCTACTACCGAGAAATACGTGAGTCCTGTTCTTGTCAACGGTGAGAAACTAGAGATCATTTGGCTATTAAGACGACCTGCACCAGATGCTCTATTGGAAATGGTTTCTTGCTCTTGCCGTAAGTCATCATCTTGCGCCAAAGAAACTTGTGTTTGTAGCTCGTACGATTTGCCTTGCACAGATTTATGCTCCTGTAACTGTGTTGATCAAGGATCAGACAATGACGAGATAATTCTCGAAAATGATGTTGAAGTCGATAGTTCTGATGACGAAAGTGAGGATGACACAGAAGATGAAGAAACTTTATTTTCAGATTAACATTAATATTCTTGGTTTTTAAGTATATGTTAGATAATAAATTAGTTAGTGTATTTCCTGTCAAATATTCGATATTTTCTCATACAGAGGTTTGGTGACAAGATTTATGCGCATTAATATCATAATTACGGAGCCGAAAGTAACTTCGGCGTTATTGAGTCCCATTTTGTTTTACATTTCGACAAAAAATGCTCACGGCAATATGTTTTCTGTGGGGTTTTATAGTTGTGGCTGTTAGCTTTTTTATGCTGTGACGTCATTTCTAAAAATAGGACAAGCAAGAAAATTCAAGAAGGCCAGTAAATGTTTTTTAAATGCTTTTATATATACGATTGTGCTGTGTGAATATCAGAAGTTCTCCTAAATTTCCCAAAATAAATTAACTCAGCGCCCCGACTAAGTTCTTGACTTTGCGATTATATCTTAAAGCCAATGCATCACGGAATTCGTCCTTTGATAAATCAAATCCTTGGTCTTTCAGGGGGAGGACAGTAAGCCAACTTGATGCGCCTTTTTCGCAATTCTGAGAAAGAACTCTTGACAATTTATTATCAAGTTCACTGATTACATTCTCACGTTCTTGTCTCTGTAAGGCTGTGACTAATTCCGTTCTGTCATGGCGAACTTGTCTTACAGTTTCTTTTGAAGGGATGTCGTTACCTTGAGATACAATCACTTCAACAAGGGGTGCAGATATGGCCAATGATGAACTACAATCAATTTTCGCTTTTTGAGTCAACACAGGTATGCCCATTCCGTCATCTCGAATTGGTAATTTGAACAGTTTACGATCAGTTTCAGATATGGTCTCTCCAAACAAAGCAGGCAGGAATTCGTCCTCGATGACTTTATCAAGTGGTGTGAGGAAATCCTCCATATTTGGAATAGTTCTCATAAAATAATTGAATTTATGCATTTCGCCATGAGTATAAGCAGCAAATGCGGCTTGTGGTTCGCTAATTGCGATCTCAGCTAATTTTCTCATTTCATTGCACCACTGATCCACTTTTTCCGTTGCATACTGCTTTTTATAATCTGCACTACCAATTACAGCTCCTAAGTGACGTTTTCCATCTATTGTGTATTTAATAGAGGAGCCACTAAATTCTTTTTTAGCAAGTTCGAGTACCCTATCGTCCTTCGCTATTAACCACGATTTCGATTCATTAGCATTGTATCCGTATTTGCGTCCTTCAGATATCACTAAGTTCCACCATCGGAGTAAACCGTTCACAGTGCCAGCACCTGTAGCATCGTCCGCCAACCAGACCTGCTTTACGGAAGCGATAGATCTCAATCGATCCTGTATAATAACGGTACTGATCGCGTAAGAGGACATAGCAAGATTGTCTCCCTGAGTTGTGCCTTCTTGTGATAATAACTCAGTTTCATTTCGTACAATAAGTCTCGATGCCTTTCTGTAGGTATTGATTAGTATCGTGGCAAAGTGTGGACAAGTATATTGTACATTATGAAGTGCAACATTACGATTTAGTGTGTTGAACGCATTACTCGCATCTACCAGTATGACAGCCTCGCATTGTTCAGTCTCGAAAATAGTTCTCATCGCATGAATAGCAGCTTCGGCGCCACTTTCGACACCTGTGGCGACTTGAAGTGGACCTGCGGCTATTTGTATGTCTTTTTTGAGAGTCCAGCCGATGGCTTTGCCCATTATACGGCGCAACGTCTCACCAACTCCAATGGGTCTGACACCAGGGTTTTTGTTCAACGGGATTAAATTACATGCGACAAGAGAATCGATTGTATTAGGGTCTACAATTGTGGTAGCTAATTTTCGAGTCAGAGTTGCGATTTGTTCTCGAAGCTCTTTTCCTTCCTGTTTGAACTTGTTGTTAACCAGCATATTTTTAAATTGGTCGGCATCCATCTTTGAAGGTCCTGCTGCACCTCGTGTTTGCTTTGCAGCTATTCTTATGAGGTCTTCGTTGATGTTGTCGAAGTATGAATCTTGCAGCTGATTTAATGGTCCTTGTAATAAACTATTTGGTAGTATAGTAGCTGGAGACGGATGTTTTGCTCGAAGTTCTCTTATTGTCTCGTCATCAGCAGGTAACACGCCAGAGTCATTATTTTCAAATAGAAATTTTATGGCTGCGCTGACCTTTCCCTCCATCATAAGCAGGTAACACGCCAGAGTCATTATTTTCAGATAGAAATTTTATGGCTGCGCTGACCTTTCCCTCCATCATAAGGTTTGCAAAAATTCGGGAAACGTCTGCTTCGGTTCTCATTTTACTACTTCCAAGTCTTTTCTGAATGGTTCGTCCCTCTTTTAACAGTAGTGTAATATTTCCTCCTCTCCAGAGTTGTAAACGTTCGTCTAATTTTGCAGCGTGTTCTTTCGCTTTACTTTGTCTGGAGGGTTTTTGAAGAAGCAGACTAGGCAAGACCATGAACGTTTTAATGGAAACGGGTTTTAACTTCGTGTCTCTGTTAAATTGGTCTAGCCAATAGGACGATTCGCGTATGAAAACCTTCCCAGCTTTTCCAGACGGGAGCATGAAAAGATTTTTACGCCATTTAATGATCTCGTTGTATGCGTTATTTAGCTGAGTTTCATAAACGTCTGCTGGTATACCGTTTATATTAACATCCCGTGCTAGGTTTTCCGGTGTATATAAGGGTAAATATGGTTGAATAACGTCTTCGTGTCTGATGTGTAAAACGTCGGCTTCTAGCAGAGCAGTGGTGGTTTCTATTTCCTCATCATCATTTGTGTTATAAGAGTCGTTAAGCAATCCATTAACACGTCTTATGTACATTAACTCTTTCCTTTTACATGAGCCACGGTGTATGTTCAGTCCTCGGAGACTTTCAAATTGCCTTTTGCATAAATCACACGTTTGAACCATGCTCTCATAAGAAATATGTTTACATGAAATGATTCAAGAAAGTTTTAAATCATAAGTATTTTGACGCGAGATCTTCGTTGTTAGCCCATTTCACTTCGTTAATATTTGCGGAAAATAACTTCTGTGTACCATTAATAAGGAATATAGCCTTCTTCTCTCGATGTTCTCCGTTGAAAATCACAATTTAACCAGTTTCTCTTAACCACTTGAAAACACGTCCTCCTCTTAATTAATGCTTAAACTCCATAAAAGATGCTATATTTTCTTTAATAGAAAATCTCTTACAACTCAAAGATTGCGTATACTCAATATATCTAAGATAAGTATCATATTAGTCCAGGAGTATAGAAAATATTGAGGTGCAAATATTTCAAATTCAATATCTCAAAAAAAGTCTTAAATTTATCTCAGGTCAATATACAGTGAATCATGTTAGCAGAATTATGTGCCAATACAAGTATTTAAACAATTGGTCATAACGCCATATCATTTTTTGATAAATCTGATATTAAATTGGTTCCAATGACAACAACATTAAAAAGTCAAGATATAGAAATAATCAATATATATAATCAATAACTATAGCTAATCAATCGAGAAAGGCAAAAACATTTATTAAAAAATGCCTTTTTTTGGTTTCTTGTGCCTACCAGGTCTATCAACACAAAACTGTTTACCATAAAGTGATAGATCTATTACAAAAAATAAAGCATTTTTGGGCTCTATAAATGAAAGTTATAAATGTATGCAACTCCCCCCTCCACGACTCAAAGATTACCTATTATAAATACTCAATATAGCTAATATCATATACTGTTGTAGGTGCAAGATAATTATGTTATTTCTAGCCCTGTCCAGGATTTCAACCTGGATCTCTCATTTGCATGAGTGTCATAGCTATTAGACCAGCAGGGCATAAATATATATATGTACAAAACTTTACAGGTGAATATTATATACACTTAGGAATTTACACCACACATCCTAATTAATTAACCTTTTGAGAAATGCTGGTTAAGCCACAAGTAACTGTGTTACCTGGCGTAAAACGCTTGTTGGAACAGTTAATACAAATTGTAAACTGTACCACACATTCAGGTGGAGCGTCTTAGTACAGGTGTGCATTATATCGTAAATCCAGTGAAACACACAACATTTAAGCTGTTTCTGGTGTAATTATATTTTTCAGATTCAGAAAATATATTTCCTTCAACTTTAGCTGGAATAAAAACACAATTTACATATTTTGCCATGTCATAGCGAAAACAGTCAGAAAACCTTTTTTATTTTTGACAAAATGTTTCAGGTGAAACTTAACATATATATGTACTTTAATCTGTGGTGCGTTATTAGTATAGGTAAACAAACCCTTTCAAAAAAATTTAGCACAACTTCTGTTAAATAGAAACACAGGTAATAGCTTGTCGTTAACACTAGGCTGAGTGATTAGTACAGATATACTGTTGCGCACATATACGTTTCGACATAATACCATTTTCCGAAAAACTATCCTAACTCCGGTTCAACTAAACAGACAGAACAATCATTCAGCAAATTTATTTTGCGGAAAAGTTTTTGTAACCTGTAAAAATAAAAACACATTTTAAAACCTGTTTTTACACTCCTAAAGCAAAAAGAATCCTGCAATATTTTATGGGAAAGGTTCTTGTGCATGATCAAAATTTAATCGTGAAATCGGATAGGCGTAATACATTTTTTAAAAAAACTTTACTGCAACTTCGGTTTAAATAAAAACAGTGGAAATAGCTGTTGTAACCCTGCATGACAATAGGATAAAAAATTCTTATTTCCAACTGAAGAGAAACTTCAAAATAATAGCACTTAATTAGGCTACTGGACTTAAGCTTGATATCCCGCATTGGTGTAAAAGATCAGGGCATAAATTAGAAAATGCTAAAAAAGGTTAAACGGAAAAAGAATGGTGTCCGACATCAGTGTACAGTTCGGGTCAAGTTACAAAAACGGAAAATATTTCTTTATCGGGAAATTATTTTCTGGCTCAAAAATTATGAGATTTCCCGAACAGGAAATTTTTTCCTTTTTTCTGAAATTTGTTCTGCTTGAACCCAAACAATGAATGATTATTCAGTAGGTGTTGATGATTGCACGAGAACCACTTGTCAGAATTTACATAAATGCCTCGGTGATGTAGACATTAAAAAAGTTTCCTGACATATATATAGCTATATATATATTGAAATAATTTCCATTTCTGTAACTTGAGCCGCACTGGTGTATGCTCAGCGGCAGGGTTAAAAAAGTTACGGGAACGTAACGTACTATTTGCAGAATATGTAACTAGCTAGCTGTTTTTTTGCTGACTTTATGGTTCTTGGTTTTTGGTATGAAATTGCCAGAGACAACAAATTTTGTGCACAATTGTAGCTAGAACGAGCTATGTGATGGGACATTTCCCAGAGGATATAGCTAGAAAATCTGTCTGAAATGAATTTTTCTATGCTAGAGCTAGCTAGCTATTTCACTGATTTTATGCCAGCAAAAATAGCTAATTTTATGCTAGCAATATTGGTAGTTTTATCCCAGCTAAGTAGTAATTTTATGCTAGCTTTGTAGCTAGTTTTTTTTTGGTAGCTTTCTATAGCTAGCTATGTTTGCTCCATTTTCTAACCAGCTAAAAGTCTTAAAAAGCTAGCTAGCTATATATGCTATTCAAGTTCTGTTATCATTCCAGCTAAGTCGGTAGTTTTATGTTAACTAGCCTTATGTGTGACTGAGAATAAGAAAGGGTTCATTACATGTAAAAAAGAGTGATATACTAGCTGGCTAAGCATACCTTTTCTTCGTTTTCTTGAACAGGCCCTTTCGTTGCGATATAGCTTAGATTAACGAAATTTCAACACCTGACATGTGCGTAATAACCTCATAATTTGCTGCATGGCTATAATATTTGAATAAAATCAAACGAGTTTGATTTTAATAATATTGTTGGTGATCTGGTTTCGAATGCCTTTTGTTTGTGTGACAATAGATCTATTTTTTTTTTCTTTTTTTTTTTAAAGTAGTAAATACATTTATTTGTTAAGTTAGATTACAAAAAATAAACTTTAAAAAAAAAAATTGTCTAGAGTATAAATAATGCAATAATCTAACCTAACAGGAGAGCTAGTCAAATAGATAAATCTAATCAAGAACTAGCCTGTCAACAAAAAAAATAAGATAGACATATATATTATACGTGGTAGAAATAAATTAGAAGACAAAGACAAAACAAACAAAAAAACACAAGAAAAACAAACAAAAAATCAATAAATGAAATAAGATAAACAAAAATTAAACAAAATTAAATAAAAAAATATAGCTATATATATACAAAAAATGAATAACTAATTAAACTTAAATTTAAATTTAAGTGTAGCAAATAAATTATTAGTTTATATATATCCCTTATAAGTATTTACTTAACAATTGATTTGTAATTATTTTTTTGCACAGGTTTTTGGATAGTGATGACAGCTTTTTATCACTGTGTTGGTTATTAATTGTATTCCAGCAACGGATTGATTGATATTTTATACTATAAATTCCATACCGAGTGGTACTAACATTTGGAAGTATTAGGTTATTGTTTGATGCATTTCTAGTATTATGGGTATGAGTATTTGCAACCAGAGTGAAAATGCCTTGCAGAGGTTTAGGCAAATTTTTATGATAATGATCATACGCAAATAAAAAGTCTTTCAGCTTAATTGTGTCAGGAAAAGTAAGTATTTTGGATTTATTAAATAATAGAGAAGTAGGGCTGTTTGCAGGTTTGAAGTTCATAATTTTAATTGCTTTATTTTGAAGGGAGATAATTCTATTCAGGTAGGTGCTTTTGTTATATCCCCATATTTGACATCCATAAGTTAGATGTGATGAGAAGATAGCATGATATATATTAGTTAAAATATTATAGGAAACATAGTGTCTTATTTTAGATAATATCCCAATGGATCTGGATAGTTTTACTTTAAGATTATCTATGTGTATATGCCATTTTAAATGTTTGTCCAGAGTGATCCCTAAATATTTAATAGATTCAGAAGGTAAAATTTTATGGCCGTTGATTTTTATTTTGATATCATAGTCAATAGATTTGTTTGGATGGGTAAAAAGGATGATTTCTGTTTTACTAGCATTTAGGGATATTTTGTTGGCCCAGAGCCAGTTGCAAAGGAATCTTAGATCAAGGTTTAATTGCTTCCTTATTGATTTTAAATTATCACTAATTGTCAGTAAGTTAGTATCATCTGCAAAATGGTGGACTGTTGAGTATTTAATTGCATTGTTTAGATCATTATTATAAATTAGAAATAGTAAAGCTCCAAGTACAGACCCTTGGGGTACTCCTATTGTTATATTTTGGACATTTGAATTAAAACCATTTATTGAAGCATATTGTTTTCTGTTACTAAGGTATGATCTGAACCAGGAGTTAGATAGTCCTCTAATTCCATAATTTTCAAGTTTTTTTAAAAGGATTGTATGATCAACAGTGTCAAATGCCTTTTGTAGGTCAATGAATGTGCCACATGCAAAGTTGTTGAAATCTAAAGTTTCTCTTATTTTCTCTGTAATACTGAAGAGTGCATTATTAGTGGAATGATTTTGTCGAAAACCAAATTGTAGATCATAAATACAATTGTGATAGTCTAAAAAATTGTATAATCTGGAGTGCATGAGTTTTTCAAAAATTTTATTAATATTAGAGAGGAGTGATATTGGGCCGTAATTGTTACATTCTAGACTGGATCCTTTATTTTTATATATAGGTATAATTTTTGAATTTTTAAGTTATCTGTATAGATACCAGTCGAAAATGATAGATTTATTATCTCGCATAGGGGTGTTGATACTTTGAATTTAATAAGTTTAAAAATATTGCTGGGTATACTAAAAGGTCCGTTTGTTTTATTTTCATTTAAAGAAGATATCAGTGGTATTATTTCATTTTCAGTAGTAGGATTGATAAAAAAAGAATTGTGATTTGCGTCATTAAGGTAATTATGGAATGGTTTATTAGAATGTGAAATTTTATTTTGAAGTTTTACTCCTACTGTGGAAAAATAGTTATTAAAGCAGTTAGCAATATCAACAGGATTATTGTTAATTTTATTGTTAATTTTTAGGCTAGTAGGAACAGTGGATTTCATTTTGGATATGCTAATAATGGTTTTGATTCCGTCCCAAGTTTTTCTAATATTATTCGAGTTTTCAATAAAATATTTTTGATAATGTTGTTTTTTACTTTTTCTGATCAAATCAACAATTAAATTTCTGTATTGTTTATAATTATTGTGTAAAATATTTTTATAATTATCATTCTTTCTGTAATTTATGAATTTTTTCAGTAATTTATCTCTTATAGTGATAGATTTACATATTCCATTTGTAATCCATGGTTTAGATTGTTGCTTGTATTGTTTTTTTGACATCTTCTTTAAAGGTATATGCTTATCTAATAATTGGTTTATTGCATGATTAAATTTATCAAATGAATAATTAGGATTATTTTTACTCAGAGAAATTTCATTTTCCCAATTAATTTTAGTTAGGTCAAGTAGAAATGCTTCTTCGTTGAATTTTGAATAGTTTCTTTTATAAATATTTTGTTTTTTAGAATTGGATTTTATGTTCAAATTTGGAACCAATAAAAATTGAAGTAAATGATCAGATATGGATAAAGTTAGGTTTCCTGAGACACAATTGGAAAATTCAAGACAGTTCGAAAATATGTTATCAATTAGCGTTTTAGATCTTGGTGTTATTCTTGTTGGTAGTGTAATATGTGGTATAGAGAGATTTGAAAACATATTATTAATGAAATCTGAACTTTGGTCGTCTTTACTGATGTTGAGTAAATTTATATTAAAATCACCGGATATAAAAACACTTTTGTCTTCATTCATAGTTTTGTTAATTATTGGTTGAAAATAGTTAGAGTTAAAATCATCAATTGACATTCCTGAATGTTTGTACACACAGCCTACAATTGTATTTTTTTTACGAGGACTAATTATTTCAATAAATATAGATTCTAATTCTTTAGATTTGTATATATTCAGATCATCTCGAATCTTACAATTAAAGTGATTGAAGTGATTATTATCTGCTAGCGTTGTTGTGGCAACGATGTTATGAAATTAAATGAAATTATAACGATATTTTAACAAATTATAAGTACATTGTAGAAAAATTATAACTGTATTATAGAATATATTTAATGATATTATACAAGTAGTGTATCCTGGCCTTAACTAACCTGCAATGTTAAAATACAACTCAATAAATAAAAATAAAATTCATGAATAATTAATTAGTTCTGCTAAATATAGCTTTAGTCTACGTGCTTGAAAAATTGTACAGAAAGAAATGACGTAACATCAAAGATGGCCCATTATAAGACGATCTTCATTATGCTACACTGCACGAGCTTAACTTTCGATAGCATATAAACTTTAAAATAAAGTATTGTTCATTGGATAATAAAACAATCTGTTGCACTGTTAGGATTCTTATTGGTTTAAAACTCATTTTAGCCTCGTTCTCAGAAAAAATCTTTAGCCTGGATAAGTTTCGGGCGTCCAGCCTAGCTGCACTGTCTCTATCTATCTCCCTATCTCTTCAGGCGATTTTAAAGATTCCGCGTTCGCTGGCGGAAATCAACAAACACTCCTTTGCTATGCTCCTTAATAAACATGTTGTCTCGGTTACTAAAAACTGTACTTAAAGAATGACCATATAAAATTTTGAGTAACTAAGATTTTCATGTCGAAAATGGAAATTTGATGTATAGGAACGAAATCTTATATAGAATGCTATATACTCTCCACCGTCCTTCCTTTTCCCTATCATTTGTTGGCTTATTTAATGAGGAAATGGGCTCCGCTACGCTCCGTGCACTGGCGCGCACTTTGCTTTGCTCCGCAACTGGTTTAGAAAGTGTTTCGGAGAGTCCAGGAGTATAGAAAAATTGAGCTGCAAATATTTCAAATTCAATAGCTCAAACAAAGGTCTTAAATTTATATCGGGTCAATATATATACAGTGAATGTTAGCAGAATTATGTGCCAATACAAGTATTTAAACAATCAATCATAACGCCAAAAAAACTAAAATTTTTTGATAAAACTGAGATTAAAAGTTAACTTGGTTCCAAAGACAACAACATTAAAAAGTTAAGATATAGAAATAATCAGAGATGTTCATGAAAAAGGCAATATTTTTACCTGGTTGTTGTAGGTGCAAGATAATTATGCTTTTCCTAGCCCTGTCCAGGATTTGAACCTGGATCATTCATTTGCATGAGTGTCATAGCCATTAGACCAACACGGCATGAATATAAATATATATATATATGAAACACTTTACATGTGCATCTTATGTATGCTCACATAGCCTTTTTACTAACTAGGCAGGGGGACCTGGCGTTGATTATATCTGGTTTAGTCACAAGTAACTATAACACCTGGCGTTAAACGTAATGTAGAGCGATTTATACGTTTTGTATACTGTGCCACACATTCATGAGGAGCACTTTAGTACATGCAGTATATGATAAATTATTAATTAGGAAAAAAAATCATTTTCAAAAGAAGTAAACTACGCCTCACAACATTGATAAAAATACTCAGGAAAACACATGACACAAGTGAACGCTAAGCTTAGTTTTCATTTTGCGTTAATTTTTTCGCGCTAATGTTTGACCTCAGAGTTAATCATATTGGGTATTTAGCGCAAGGAAGTTCTTATTTTGCATTAAAATTGTATCTTACACTCCCTCCATTTCTTATTTTTTTACCACCTTCCGTTTAGTAAGAACATTATCAATATTTTTAAACCCTTTTCGTGTATTAATAATAACTATTTAACTTATATACAACCAACCAATATATATACAATATATATACAATATTTTTATTTTATTTTTTTATTTTTAACACAGTAGATAGATAGATAGATGTGCATATTTTACATGGCTAGCCTCACAAATATCGAGGGATATACCCTGTCTATTATTTCCAGGAGGGGCCATGGCTTAGATGGAGAGTCCTAGAGTATTTAATGCTCATTTTGAGCTACGCAGACCCAATTAGTAGGGCCCACGCTCTACTAGATAACTCCCGGCAACATCCAACGGCCCACACAGTGTGCCATCTCCCCAATTTCCCTCACATGGCTTGGGTTAACCCGGGGCTATGGTAACATTCACTCGCCCATGTTGAATCGCCGTCAAGAGGAATCGAACCCCGGTCTCCCGCACAGAGTACGAAAGCTATAACCACTAATCTACGGCGCCACATAAATAAATAGTATAAATCCAAATCTTTCCAGTCAGGTCAAAACTCCAATGTAAAATAATATTAACACACAGGAATGCTGGAAATGATGAACGACTGCATTTGTAATTGAGTGATAAAATTATATTTATTTAAATTTTCGTGTGTCTACAACAGACTTCATCAGAAAATGACAATGATAAAAGAATCTGCTAAAAAAAGTTGTTATGAAAGTAGATATAATTACTGTAATTAAAAGATATAATTGCTGTAATAAAAAGCTAATAAAAGATGTTAAAAACAACAGCGATGGAGATAAAAGAACTGCGATGGAGATAAAAGAAAGCTAAAAGGTACGATGGAGTGTAAAAGGTAAAAGGAGAGCAGGTTTAAAATTTAAGTCACCAATCGCCAATTAAATGTTTCTGTATACGTTTCGTACGTCGCCAATCGTGGAATCCATTCAAGCCTTGATGAATCGCGCACACCGTACCAATCCAAAACTTCTCCTTTTCGAGCAGGATTTCTTCGATCTTTTCGTTCGAAAGTTGATCAGTATTGTCCACATAATCGATTAGAATGAAGCGAAGAAATTTCGTTGGATTTTCGGCATCGTTGCAACATTCGATGAAGTGCTTGACAATTTGACAAGATTTAACTTGGTTCTTGATGTGGCTTTTGTAATTGGCCAAACGATGTTTCCAGCTGTTTGTGGAGCCAATGCCTTGTTTTTTGCATTTAAGACAATAGCACATGTATACGACGTGTTTGGTAGTACAAGTGAGCTGTTTACGGATTTTGAAATGCTTCTTTGTAGCGTTGCAGGTAAAAGAGTCGACGTGATCAACAAAGTTGCTGCAAGAATCGCATTTCTTCTCACATGGTACGTATCCAGGATTTTCGTCGTCTTTTGTGGATCTCGTAGTATAAGGAACAGCTCGAACCATTAGTTGTTGCAGGTTTTTCAACGTTTTGTTGGCAACCATGATCGATCCACGTGGAAAAACTTCAGCAAGCGTCGGTGAGTCGTATATCAAGTCAACGTGTTTCTTGACGATACTTTTGATATTCGGACTGCATGGATTGTATTCCGTAGCGAATATGGTCATTTTCGATTTGCTCTTGGTAGTTTTCTTGCGAGCTTCGGATCTTGTTTTTTGTTCAATCGCATTGAAGTTTTTTTGATGGCTTTCGGATCGTGATTACGAGCAGCAAGGTAAGCTTTGTATTCTTTCGCTTTTAGGTTGAATTCGTCATCTGAAGAGCAAATCCGACGCAATCGTGTAGCAACGCCAAGCGATATGCCATCTTTTAAGCGTTTTGGATGGCACGAGTTGCCGTGGAGATACATAAGACTACTTGTTGGTTTGCAGTATACCGATGTAGAAAGTTTTTTCTCCTTTATTTCGATCCGCAAATCAAGAAAACATATGGATTTCCCGCCGACTTCCATTGTGAACTCGATTCCAGGTGCTAAGGTGTTGATGAAATCGAGAAATGTTCGTAAACGATTCGGATCGCCACACCAAAGGGACAAACAATCGTCGCAGTATCGACCAAAGTATTTGATCTCTGGAAATTCGTTATCCATTGTTGCAAGAACAGCATCATCAACGCATTTGATGGCGATGTCAGCGTATGAACAAGAGTTGGCAGCTCCCATGGCAGTTCCATTCGTTTGCATGAGATGCTTTCCATCGAATGTAGAGTTGTTGTGCGTGAGGCAAATCTTCAGTGCTTCAACAAGGCAAGCAGTTGAAGGTGATTGTTCTGCTCTGGTTTCAAGACAGCTACGTACAGCATTTATTCCTAAAGTGTTGTCGATGCTAGGGAACATGTTTACGATATCAAATGAGACAAGTATGGTGTTGTCGGTAATCGTTTTCGAATTCAAGTTGTCAATTATTTGCAAGAGATGTTGGGTATCCTTGATCCTTGTAGCAATCGATTCGGCCATTGGAGCACAATGTTTCTCAACAAAGATTGCAAGATTCTCAATGGCGGTGTTGCATCCTGTAGTGAGGAGACGAACAGGTGTACCAGCCTTGATATAATATGTTTAGCAGCTTGATTTTTTCTGTTTGTTCGTTCTAAATTATTTCTTCTTTATTGTTGTTCTATAAAAAGCATGAGATAACCAAAGTAGGCAGGTGGTATTATTTAAAATATATGTTTTTTTGTGCTGCTGATACTTAAGGTGAACTGATTTAAACTTACTAACTGATTTTTTAAAGAGGTTGACTCCTCTTCTCTCCTTCTAATTTCCTCATTCTATAAAAAAATCGAAACTGCCTTATTGGACATTCCTACTAAATACCGAAAGGGTAACTAAATAATGGAAAAACGCTATGAAAGTTGCTGTCCCATATAAATAGCGAGTACACACAAAAAGACATGAAAAGTAAACCATCAGTACACTATTTGTTGTGTTTGCAAATAAAAATGTAAGTACTAAGTAAAAACTCACCAATTGATTTTTTAACGAGGTTGACTCCTCTGTAAACCTTACAAGGGTGCTTCTTACAAAACCCTACATCAAAATGAGAAAACGAATGTATATATTTGCAACAAAGTAGTAGGTATTATTTTTAGAAGTAGTATTTTTATTTCAGATTAAGCCCACTTACCAGTTCATTTTTTAAAGAGGTTATGTCCTCTTGGGTTTTCTTTGTGTTGCCTGTTCGGCGAATTATTTTTTTGTTCTAAATAAAAAAAAAATGCAAATTAATTAACAAAGGAAGACTTTGAAATTATGACGTTCGTGAGAGTATTTAAACTGAAATGTGATAGTGAAAGAAACTAGATACATACATAAATGCTTGCCATATTGATGTAAAATAGAACTAAACGTAGAGCAGATTAAAATAAATAGTACTACTTCTATGAAAACAGCCTGTATGAAAATCGAACATAAAAGGCGGGAGTTTTCGATCCTATTTTTCATTGGATAGAATAAATGCAGACGTAAATGAAAACAATCTGTATCGAAATTGAACATAAAAGGCGGGAGTTTTCGATCCTATTTCTCATTGGATAGAATAAATGCAGACGTAAATGAAAACAGCCTGTATCGAAATTGAACATAAAAGGCGGGAGTTTTCGATCCTATTTCTCATTGGATAGAATAAATGCAGACGTAAATGAAAACAGCCTGTATCGAAAATGAACATAAAAGGCGGGAGTTTTCGATCCTATTTCTTATTGGATAGGGTAAATGCAGACATGTATGAAAACAGCCTTTATGAAAATCGAACATAAAAGGCGGGAATTTTCGATCCTATTTAAAAAATACGAACGACAATACGCACCTGCATGTCAACAAGCCCCTTCAAATGGGGGAAAACAGTATCGAGTTTGGTAAACAAGCAAATTCTAGTACAAGAAAATACTTTCGTTCCTAATTCTTGATTTGGCATAGAAAACGCGACCGTTTATATAAACATGCCCATTTTTTCACGCCAAAAATTTTTCTTTTTTCAAGCAAATTTAAGACCCCTCCTGAAATTCGTTGTTATCAAAACAGCAACCTTAAAGAAAGCAAAAAAATCTTAGTTTTTGCTCATTCGCGAAAGTTTTTTCGCGCTAAAATGATCTTTTTATTCGATTCGCAAAAGTATTTTGTTCCAAAACAGCAAAACGCGAAAGTTTATTCCGTAATAATTTGATACGCAAAAGTTTCTGCCCTTAAAGTAGTAAGTAATATGGAAATGGACAAACTTTTCATGTCTAAATAATATGTAGGTGCGTCACAAAAAAGCACTTCCTGTTGAAATAAAGCGGGAATTTAATTACGATTTTACGATCCATGACGTCCGAACCTCGTTGGATAATTCTAAGAGTGGCCAGCTAAACGCCTAATAAACCGTAAAAATTTGGACGAACACAAGAAGATTTCTATGCACATTACTCTTTTGTGCTTATTTGAAGGGGGGGGGGGGGGTTCGAATAAGCAGGGGGGGATGGGTATTCCGGGAAAAACTTCTTAAAGTGGGGGGGGGGTCATAATATAATGACCTTAAGGGGTATTACGAAATTTTCTTTAAATTGGGGGGGGGGGGGGGGGTCATATCAATTTGTATTTTTTCATATATCTTAGGCAAGAAAATATTTAATTGGGTATTTAGCTCTGAATGTTAAAACAGTTAAAAAATCGTTAGACCCCTAATTTAAGGCGTGTTAAGATCAATCCCCTTGTTAATTCGTGGTGTAGGTTTACATTCGGGTTATGATAAATTATGTGAAGCACACACAACAGTAAGATGTCTCAGGTGTGATATATTTTTTAAATAATTAACTTTTTTGCAAAAATACATTTTATATGTTGTGCCCATCTTAGCGAATTTTTTCAAAATGTTTCCGCAAAACTTAAAAAAAGTGAATTTCAATCCAGGGTGAGTGCTTAGCACACCCATATAGGTTTAACACTATTTCAAACAAAAAATTAGCTCAACATCTGTTAAATAGAAACACGGGTAACAGCTTGTTATTAACATTGGGCTGAGTGATTTGTACAGTTATACTGTTTCGCACATACGTTTCGGCATAATACCCATTCCTAAAAAACTATCCTAACTTCAGTTCAAAAAAACAGACAGTTAACAAACTGTTGTTATCCTACGCAGCTAAAACAATTTTATATACTTTGTGGAAAATTTTGTAACATTAACAAATAAAAATACAGTTTATAACCTGTTTTTACCTTCTCTAAGCAAAAAGAAACCTGCAATATTTATTGGAAAAAGTTTCTGTTAAAGATTAAAAATTAATCGTGACATCTGATAGACGTAACATAGTTTCAAAAAAACCTTTATTGCAACTGCAGTTTAAAAAAACACAGCGGAAACAGCCAGTTGTTACCCTGTCCAGCTAAAAATCAAACAGTATATTTATTTTGCAAACAAGTTTTTATGGCAGTAGGATAAAAAGCTCTTATTCCAAACTGAACAAAAACGTCGCTAGAGCCGCATTGGTGTAAATATCAGGTCAAATTACAGAAACAGAAATTAGGGACATTATTTGTCCATCTTGGGAAATTAAATAAGAAATAATGAATATAATTAAAGATTTTTAATACACGTTGATGATTGCATGAGAACCGCTTATCAGAATTTAAAACGCCTCAGCAATAAGAAATGATGTTGAAAAAATTTCCCCAGCTATATGTTATGTTTATTGAAATAATTTTAGTTTCAGTAACTTGAGCCGCACTGGTGTATGCTCAGCAGCAGGGTTAAAAAAGTTTATTTCCCAACGTGCGTACAATATATATAGCTACAACCGCTACAAAAGATATGGCTCTCCATCCCCCATGAATGTTAGAAACTGCTCTTTGTGGTTAAGCAACATAACCAATTACACATGACATACCTTTATAAACATTAATCATGTGTAATAACGGAACATACTATATTTGCAAAATATCTGGCTAGCTATGTTCTTTTCCTGATTTTGCTAAACTTTTTGGTTCTTAGTTTGTGGTATAAAATTGCTAGAGGCAACACATTTTGTGGATCATTGTAGCTAGCTAGCTAGAACAAGCTATATATGTGATGGGACATTCCTACAAACTAGAATCACAGTCCCAATATTTACTAGAAGAAACGGAGGTAAAAATGTAAACAAATCAAGCTGACACCTTACCTCCATTTCTTTGCACGCAGAAAAACACAGCACTATGATTGAGTGTATTATCTCACTCACTGTGTAGTATATGTAAAGCTAGCTAGTTATAGCTAGGAAATCTGTCTAAAAGAATTTTTCTATGCTAGGTAGCTAGCTAGCTATTTTGCTGATTTTATGCCAGCAAAAATAGCTAATTTTATGCTAGCTATATTGGGAGTTTTATCCCAGATAAGTAGTTAATTTTATGCTAGCTTTGTAGCTAGTTTTTCTTTGTTGCTTTATATAGCTAGCTAGCTATGTTTGCCTTATTCTATAACCAGCTGTAAAAGTCTTAAAAAGCTAGCCTATAGCTAGCTATATGCTATCTAAGTTCTGTTATTATACCAGCTCAGTCGGTAGTTTTATGCTAACTAGCTTTACATGTGACTGAGAATAAGAAAGAGTTCGTTACATATACAAATACGTGAATGCCGTACTTCTACCAAAAAAAAGTAAAAATACGGTCACGAATTTGTAGCCACTTCGTATAACATATTGTTTTTAGGCAATGAGAAAGAAAATATCACAACACAAAGTTTATGGTGGGTGTGTTGAAGTACGTAGGCTGCATGCTGAAACAAACTTAAAACGGTTTAGTGAAATATTCGAAATTATTACATACCCGTAAGCAAAAACAGCCATTGAATAAATAATCGTATTCCACCCGTATTATTCAATGCTTGTGACGTAACAATAGTTTTGACAAAACATTCGTAAACGCATGTTTTGATTTTATCCTTTCCGCCTCATTAATTTTTATCGTAATTAACTGTGATTGGTTGTTTCTTAGTGGTCCGTTTTCTGATTGGTCGATTTCCAAACACGTGAAATGGCGGGAACTTTTTTGTCGAGAAAATTCTTTTTACAAAAACATCAAAACAAAGAAATCTCTTTTGGGTATATAATAAAACATATATACAATAGGTAAACATAGGTTATTGGATTTATTATATTTATTATATTATATTCAACTCCGCTGCGCGTCGTTGAATATAAATCACCTCGGGTTAATAAATCTCAATAACCTATGTTTACTTATTGTATATCTACTTAGTATTGAAACCTCAAATATCGCAATTATGCAAACTACTGTAATACTGTCGTAAATGTGGATGTGAAAACAATTAAAGATTTTCCGCCAGATTGCTCAAATAAGCTTTCAGAAAAATTACATTGTAAAGATCGTTATATCATCACCAAAAACTCATTAATGTCATTTTGTTTTAAACACCTAATGCTGATATTATGTCCAGTATAATATAATCTTGCAAATGCTTCTTGCCCTCTTCGACCAGACCGTCCAAATTGCTGCATATATACATATACATTCAATGGTCTTCAATGGTACTTGGTGGACTTATATGGTAGATTTGTTTGATAATGGTGTATAAACTCCTATGCCAAGAGCAGAGGTTGCTATAATAACCCAAACGTCAGATCTTCTTTTGCAACTTCAAGAAGAATTTGGTTTTACATGGTCTTTATTTGTGGTGTGTGAAGTTGCACAATTGAACAATTGCCAGATGTTGTTATGTTTTTAATGTATATACTTGTTTGTTTAATATGTTATTTTTTATTGCCTACTTTGTTGATAATGTTGATAGCTAGCTAGATCAATTTCCATGCTGGACTCATCATTTAAACAATGCTTAAAAAGCCTAGCTACACCCTGGCGGTAGCTAGCTATATGTCTATGTAATGTAAGTAGCAGCAGTATTTTAATTGTTTTTCTTTAGGTGAAGTTCTGTAGAGTCCTGTAAAGTAGTCACCCCTGAAATTCAGCTGTGCAAAAAGAATGTGTAAGTTTGGATTTGGGAAAGAGAGAGCACTCGCATTTTTCCAAACGTCCAATTGACGTTCGGTTAAACTTCAGAAAATGTACACAAAAAAATTTAATAAAATATAAACTGCAACACAGTTACGCACTTACTCACTGAGTCCACTTGGAAATTCTCATTCTTTGTGTGTAGCTAGAAGTTCGTATTTTTGTTTGCAGCTTTTATATGATAACCAAGTTTTTCTGCACAAATTCTACAGTTGCTCCTGGCGTTCTTCACGAAGTCACCCACCCACCATGACAAACGTCCGTTTAGCTTTGCAGCAACAAAGGTTTATGAGCTCGTTCACGGAAAGTAATGTAGCTAGCATGCTCAAAAAAAAAGAGGCGGAGAGGTAGTCTAAAAGCGTATCAAAGTGTACAAGGGGAAGGGGGTCTTCGAAGGGCTTACATATCTATATACGCTTTAAAAAATTATTGTAGTTTTTTAGGTATCTTTTCTGCAAAAAGTGCTTGGTTATTTCAACTTTAACACCTTAGGCCTGCCACAGTTACCAATTGTCCTTTTTTCAAGTAACGTGTTATAATTAATAATCTGATCAAGTTGATTTTTCGGGGAGGGGTGATCTGTACACTCGGGAAAGGGGTAAGTCGAAAGCAAAGCATGCAAAGAGATAGAAAAGTGCGGATCCTAGGACAATCACGTTAAATCAGCGAGCACGTCCGTTAAATTAACGATATTTCCTGAAGCATTTCGCTAAATCGCTAAATCGCAAAAAAAATCCCCGCCAAATTCCAACCTCAAAATCCCAACTAAGTCTCTATATCCCCAGGCGTTCCCCTATATCCCCTGAGCCCTATGTCCCCTCATACCGTGCTATACTATTCCTCTATGTGTCTATAATGGCCTCTAGCGTATGTGGTAATACCATCTTCTAAAATTATGCGCTTATCATCATCTGCATTGAGTGCGAGTTTGTTTGTTTTTATGGTGTGAATATCATGCTTAATCGATTGGAAGGTCATCTGTTCCCTGTAAACATTTTCGCCATCGAACAAGCATCTCTTATAATCATCAAACCCTATGGTCTTCTTCACCACACACTTCTTGACTCCCTTGCACTTCTTGTCTTTTTTTCCGTCTACCTGTTTATATTCATAATTCTTCGCTCTTAGAGCGACAAACTCCGTCATTACCTTGCCACCTAACTCATCCTTCTTCAGACCAATGATCTTTTTATTCAAACCTATAGGTAGAGGTCTGCCATCTCTCTTATTGTACCCTGAAGTGTCAAATCGCAATGCTACATCATCAGCGATATCTTTGTAGCAGTCGTTGGTTTTGATGTGGTAGACGAATGAATCTGTATCCATGTAGCAGAGCTTTAGTTTGTCACCATATTTCGGTCTCATATAATCATAGTGAAACTCACAGATAACACCCTTGAAGTTGGGCTTCATCACCAGCTTCTCATATTGTTTTCGACTGGTAGCCAAACGTATGTCTTTGTGCTTACGTTGATTCTCCATAGTTTTCCCGAAAACAGAATTATTCATCAGCTTGAAGAAGTCCTTTTCGAAGTCATTAGTTGATTTTGTACGTAAATTGGTGTTGAAATCGATGTAGGGCTTCAACCATGCGCTCTGCTTAAATCTCAGTACTCTATGAACCTTCTCAAGAACAAGACCATGCTTCAACTTTTGATCAAGCGCACGGATATGAATCACATAGTTCTTCTTGTCTGAAAGGCACGATATCAGCTTTTCAACGCCATTAATCTCCTTCCTCTCTGGTAGAAAGGGGAAATCGTTATGAGAATCATGAATTTCTTTTGGATAGCTTACATCAACTTCGAGGAAGTAACCCTTTTCACCGTTTTTATTTGCCAACTTTGAAATTATTCTAGGTGAAAATTTACTCTCATCGACCCACCTAAATCCTCCTGTCGGTAGCTTCTGGACCATTGCCCATCCATATAGATTGTTTGCATCGAGATATTGTAGATAGCTAGCCTCTTCAGAAGTCTTATATTTTTCGCCCATATATTTGTTATTAGCTTTGACGTGTCTATGAACAGCCTGACAGAGACCGCCCCTAATACCTTGCTCCACAAACAGGAACATATCCATATCATGCAACAAATCTAGCTCAACCTCTGTCTTTTTCAAACAGGCCTGCCAGGTTAATCCTGGAGCTGTGTAAAAATGTGCAGGATCCAGTTTATAGTTTGTTATGCATGTTTCCCTAAAAGTCTCAAAAACATCAGCAAGCAATAGAACGTCTGTCTTGAGGTAGAGATCATGATACACACCCATATTTTTGATTTTCATATGTTTCCACACCTTCTGTGCATGCGCATAATCAGCATCACTGATACCGCTCATGTTCAGCCTGCTATAAAAAGCATCTTTCGGTGGGAGCTTAGTTTCATTAAATTTATCAAAAGAATCAATGTACTCATAAGGATAAACTCCTTTTCTTCTCAATAGTTTGAATTGCTCATCACTCTTGATGAATTTTCGAAGATTTTTACACTGATTATCAGATAGATTGTTTACCAACTTATCCAGGCTACTAGCCGTGAAACGAACCGAATCGATGAATCTCAGCTGTATCTTTTTGACTTTAGTCTCTCCATTTTTGTCAATGTATTCGCTAACCTTAACATCTGTCGAGAAAGAGATATATTTCTCTTTATTTTCAGCGCTGACGCCCATATTTTCTTTTCCATGCTGCTTCGCAAGCTCTTTGATAAATAGATGTATAGACATCGTAGCCACTCAGATTATGGAAGACAACTGGAATATAATTAGGCACTTTGTATCGGATATTACATTCTCGATGAGCAGCTCCGCAAAACTTACCGGTAAAATGACAGTGATCTCTAACCTTGATGCCATCCCCGTCATCAAATTCTTTCATGCAAATGTGGCATTCAGTGACATTTTCATGGCTATCACGTTCTTTTTTTGTCAGAGGAGTCACTGCTTTCTCGGGAAACATGTTATACAACCTTTTCGCCTCAGAAACTATATGATTCACAAAGCGTAAAACACAGTCTTCACCACGGTAAAGCGTCAGAGGGTCTGGAACTTTACCGTGAGCAAATTTACTATAACAACAGAAACCTGTGGGAACATGTTTACCAACTTTCTCAGTGGATGATCCGCATTTTGTCTCTTCTTCAGACAACTCTTTTGTGAAAGCTTCGAAATCGGCATACATGATAAATGGGGCTTTGAGCTGATACTGACCCTTATTAAAATTAACGGTGCTACCCTCTTTAGGTAGTTGAATCTTAACAGCATCGTTATTCTTGCAATACTTAAAGTGCTCATCCCTTTTCTGTTCGCTTAGAAAACCAGAGAGACAATTCAAGCAATAATACTCCCTATTTTTGTGGTTTGAGTTGGCCTTACTCAGGACACCGCTCAAGTTCTTCACAGCGATATAATGTCTCTTATCCCCCTCACACAGTAAAAACAAAACAACCGTTTCTTTGCGATCAAGATGCTTCGACTTACGGCACATGTAGACACCTTCTACCCCGTCTTTTGTTAAAACGTGCACAACGATATCAGGATTTCTTCTCTCAAACAAATCTATTTTATTTAGCGCCATTGGGAAAGTTAGACCACCCCAATTATACTTATCATGCCTCTTAAGTATTGAGATACGTTCAGGATGACTTTTGATCTGCTTATGGTTAAGTGCAGCGATAACAGCCCATCTGAAACATTCATCATCTTCTTCATTTTTAGGATTAATCACAGAGAATTTTCCACTGAAATTCTTAGGTAGTGGCAAGTAAGAGCTGCCTCTCGTTAATTTTAGCTTGTGAAAGTCTACATCAATATTTAAAATTTTATCGATAACAAAGCCGGATTGAGGTAACGCAGGGTTTTTAATCTGCTCGATTATCTTTTTAAACATATTATTAACAACATTAGATATATCGTTTTCATTGTGAATTGTTTCCATATAGCTATTGAACGCCTTATCAACATAGATTGTCACTTCAGGATTGGATAAATCCTCCTTTCTCCATTTGATCCACACAGTTGCTTGAATTTTTATTGATTTTTTGTTTTTAAGTTCCCTCTTAATCAGATCAATTAAGGTGGGTCGAACCTTTTTGAGAAACAAATCAACATCCTTTTTTCCATCTGAGTTTATCTTGAACCTTTTGTACGCTGTTTCAATAGGAGTAAATTCTTTTTCCTTTTTTTCTTTTTCCTCCTCTTTCTCTCCTCTATCCTTTTTATACAAATCTAGAACCTTATCTCTCAGGGTTCTGAAAGCTTTACTCGTTTTCTCCTTAATAGCCTTAGGTACATGATTTATTAACCATTCTCTCCATTCATTCAACTTACTTTTTACCTGAGGTCTAGTTTTAGCCATTTCTTGCTGCTCAAACAAATCCATGTCTTGTTGGCTAGGAATAATTGTAACAGGTTTGACATTCCTCATCGGTCTAGGCGCTGGCACAGGTCTAGTGGGTCTCGGTGCTGGCACAGGTCTAGTGGGTGATAATAATTCGATCAACTCAGCCTTTCTGAGTCTTGAGTAGCCATGTAGGCCGCGTTCTCTAGCGAGAGCTCTTAATTCAACAACGGTATTTCGCGTTAATTCAACAACAGTATTTTAAGAAGCCATAGTGGTGATATGTTTGTGATATATTATTACGATTATAACTCTTTAAGATCTTTTTCACTTTTTCCACCATCGGCATTTTGTTACTCGCATTAAGTAACAAACAAGCGAGGTCAATTTCATTTCATCTTTTTGGAAGCCCTCTTGTCATTATAACGTTTTTGAGAGCTGAGATATCTCTCTCTGTTGTTTTGAATCCAGGTTGAGATGTATTTAATCCAAGCTTGTTGAGTATCAGGATCAACAATATAAGATGGATCCTTATCATTCTTTTCAAGCACATCAATCAATTTAGCTTTAGTCATTAGGGAAATATATTTTATTTTTCGTGACGCACATAATTTTCGTAGCGCCTTAACTTTCAGTGATTTATAGTCTGATACGAGAGTATCGCGGTGTAATTCGGGTTTATTAGCCATCTTTATTCCTTATATATAATCAATAAAATACGTTTAAGGCACTTTTGTCGTGCTACATCATAACAAAAATGAGCTAAATAAAGGTGTGCATAAATAAAAAAAATGTCAAACTCTAAACTTCAAGAGATTTACTATCAACCTCAAAATTTATGGAAAGGAAAAAAAGGCTGTTCAGAATTTAAGAGGATTCGGCTTCAAGCCAAAGGAAATCAAGCAATGGCTATCAAAACAAGCATTTTGGCAAGTACATTTACCCGCTCCAAAACATGTTGAAAGACCACATTATGAAGTTACTACTCCTAATGATTTACACCAGTTTGATCTACTCTACATGCCTGGTGACATACTGTATGGTAATAAATATAAGTACATTTTGTCTGGAATCGATGTTGCTTCCAGATACAAAGTAGCCCGACCTTTGAAGACTAAGAAAGCCAAAGAGGTTCCTGCTATGATTGAAGACATTTACAAGGCTGGACCATTAACTTATCCGAAAACTTTCCAATGTGATAATGGTTCAGAATTCAAAGCAGATGTATCAAAATTGTTGGATAAGCATAAGGTTGAAAAAAAAAGAGCGACTACAAAATATAAGCATACCCACACAGCTTTTGTTGAGGCGTTGAACAAGATACTTGCTGAAAATTTATTCAAAATACAAGATGCTCAAGAACTGAATGATTCTGAAAAGTTGGGTTAAGCATTTATATAAACTGATTGATAGGTTAAACGATACAAAGACGCAGATGATTGGTATGAAACCAAAATATGCTATTAAAATGAAAGAGGTGCCTATTGCTAAACGAGAGAATTATCCACCTGAAATAAAATTACCTCAAGATGGTTTGTATAGATATTTATTACAACCAGGTGAAGAACATGATGATGAGCGGAGACGAGCAACCGATAGAATATGGTCAAAAACACATATAGATTGCGTAAGGTAATAGCGCAACCAGGTAACCGTGTAATGTACTATGTTCAAGATGGACCTAGACGAGCTTTTGTAAAAGAAGAATTGATGTTAATACCTGAAGATATAGAATTACCTCCTAATTATGTGCAAGGTTGGTGAAAAAGGGGCGATGCATAAAAAGTATCTTTACTTGTTTCTAGTAAAGATGATTGTGCTGAGGATCGCGCAGGGTTTAGTGTTGAGGATCGCGCCACATAATGTCATAATTAAAAAATTGTCTTTCATGATTCTTTTGAGAATGCGTGAGACCTTTTGATCTAACAAAGGCTTCTCTAGAGTCCCAACTATAATCTTTTAATTCAATCCAAAGTTTTGAGGGCAACCACGTCTTATATATATTTCCTTTTATGTCTTGGACCTCTGCATACATAGCTGTTCCAGGACCAGCTTTAGACGCAGGTGTGTCTATTTCACTCACAGATTTAACAAGGTAAATCACGTTTTCAGGTAGCTCTCTCCACTTTATGATTGGAACAAATCGTTCCATGTTTTGTTCAAATGTTTCAGCTGTTGGAAATTCCATTGTTTGTTTCTGTTATATATACGCGATTATATCTCTTTATACCACTTTCAAATATTAATTTTTCAAATAACACATGAAATAAATGAATGGTACACAAGCACACATTACGAACTTTGTTCTGGATTTAATGTCTTTTTTAGATTTTGAATTTCCGCCATTAAACTTTTCTCAAACTGACTGCGTGTTTCACTCTCCATCTTTCTATCTGTTGTGGTCACCTTTTCTAAAGCTTCGTAGTATATACCACCTAAAGCTTGAAATTTTTTGTGGGTAATCTTTCCATCATTCCATGCTTTTGAGATGGTGGTTTCAAACACAGCAATAGCAGACGTTACAACATCATATAATTTCATGGCTTTGTCGAGTTTCTTTTGGTATTTTTTAATCAACGCTCTGATAATGCTAGCGGAAATAGAGCCGGCTAAGGCTACGCCACCTAATTCAACAGAAATGGGATTTCCAATAAGAGTAGCGCCTGTTGCTATTGAACCAATACCAGAGCTAATGGTTAAAGCGCTTGAGCTGACATTAAAAAGCATTAATCGGTGTAGTGCTTTGTTGTATTTCTCATATTTGGTGTTGAATTTGTTTTTTAATTTTATCAACTTTTCAAGTTGAGAATTCACAATACTTGTGTTAAACTTGTCTTGCTCACTCGAATACTCGGGAGCAGTGGGTAACTTTGGATAAATCTTAAAACTCATTTTTATTTTAGAGGTAAATTATCTTATAAAAAACTACCCTCTAAGTAAATAAATAAAATGGCAGACATTGACATTGATCCTTTTAGTGAACATGGAAACCCTGATGAAGGTACCGATGAAACGCTTCCTCTCATACCCACTGGAGACCATACAGGTGTACAAATACATACATCAGGTGAAAAGGAAACATCATTCGGAGGTCTCGGTCAGAATACTAGAGTTTTGCAGGAAATAGTTGAAGCGCTGTATGATAGATTATCTGAAAGATTCCAACCAAAACCTGAGGTGTTATATACCGACCTGTTTGAAATTAGAGATGGTGAACTATACTACAAAGACGATAACAGGCCATTGACAAACAATGGAAGACTAAGGGCTACTGATACTATATCAGATATATTAGGCAAGAAAAAGCTGCGTGACAAGCAGCTAAGCTAAACAAAATACAAGAAGAACTACCCTCATTATCTAAAATAACAACAGCAAGTGATTTAGAATTAGAAGCTATATCTGGAGATGTGGTAAACAGTACGGAAGATTTAATTTCATTGGTCAAACAACAATATGTAGATCATAAAGCAACTCAGACTGGTGATTTATTTGAATATTCTATGCGTGAATTGTTAGGATTGGATAGATCATTGAGAAATATACGAGGAAGTCTTCAAGATGAAGTTGCCAAAAAGGTTCAACTCGAACAGCATATTGATAGAGAAAAAAACAAGTTGGAAGAGATGGAAAACACACCAAATATGACTGAGGAACAACAAAACGAAATGAAAGAAAGGATGAAAGGTTTGCAAAATGAGTTGAAAGGTCGACAAAAGATTATCGATATTCTCAAAGGTAAACTTAACAGTCAAATAACAAGCATCAAGGAGACGATTACTAAACTCCTTGACAAAGATACTACATTGAGTGAAGAGATACGAACACTACTCCGTGAACAAGGTATCACTGTTGTTAGCATATTAGCAGCGTTTGGTATGGCTATTGGTGTCCTTGTGGAAGCTTTATTACCTGGAGGTGGTGAGTCAACAAGTCAATCACAAAATCCTAACAAAGGCGATGATAAAAAGGATGGTGCAAAGGAATGGATAAAAAACAAGTTGGATGCGTTGGGGTCTCTTTTAGGAAGGCTGGCAAGTAAAGCTGCTGCGGCTTTACCAGGTATATTAGGATCTATTGTATCATGGATACTCAATCGAGCGAAAGAAGTGGTAGGTTGATTGAGTCAAAACCTATGGGCTTTAGTAGTTGGAATTGGAGGTCTAATATACACCTATCTCATAACAAAGCGTTACTGCTCTTACGGCTTATATGTTACATGATACATGTAACATAGTTTTTGCTCCCTATGTTTATCTTTCAAAATACCACACAATTCCACCAATTCCGATCATACTCAAAGTAATAAATGCCAATTCCCTTTCATGTTGATCCTGACTCGGTGTATAAAAGTCGCTCAATACAGGCTCCCGTGGTAAAGGTTCAAGTTTATCTCCAAACACTTTGCCATATTCGCGCATTGCATCGTTTAATTCTATGAATTTGCCTTGAGCTTTCTTTTCAGGTCTGAGCTGCTTATTGATAAAGTCTATTCTCTCTTGTCTTTTTTGTTGCCATAAAACCTGGGCTTTTTGTAATTGTTCAACTGCTAAATCATGTCGCTTTCTTTCCTTATCGATTCTGTCTTTGGATAATCTTGAAAAGAGATAGCTTGATCCTGTAAAAGCTAAAGCGTTAGCTAAAGCACCTCCTAACATCATTGCAATTAAAGCCATATTTAGATATTGATATTTTCAGGTAAAATCTTTTGCTTAATTAAGTATTCTCTTGTTATTTCACTAGCAGCAACAATAGCAACTAGTTTTCCAGTATCTTCCAAATCAAACTTCTGAATTGAGGGAGGTGACATTTTTAACACCTTTTTTCCAAGCATTGAATAGCCGATAGCGAAAACGCAAACGACTGATGCGTGATATAAATCGTTGACGATACATTTCTTGTCCATGTTATTATATATTGTGAGATTATATATTGCAGGATTATCCTTTTATTCCATTTCAAGTTTATTTATTTTTACAGGTATTTTAGATTTTTGGGGAGAGGAAGGGACACTATTTAGCTTAGTATTTTGGTCTTTCTTTTTATACATAAAATAAGCAAAGCCACCAACTAAACTGAGAGCTATTATTCCACCTATAGCGTAGTTCATAGGCTTTTCATTTAGTTTAGTGGTAGAATATGCCTCTCCACTTTCTTTTTGAGATGAGTGTGTTTGTGTCTGTGTTATCGACTCTTGTTTTAATTCTTCTCGCTTTTTACGGTTATATTTCGCCAACCTCTTACCTGCTTCAACCTTTTTAGGGTTCTTCGTTGTCACTTGAATGGGGGTCTGTTCTTCTGACATTTTTATTATTTGCTATATTTATATTATTTGTGTTTAAATTTCTTCCATTGATATAATGCCTTCCGGTAATAAGACCAACACTGAATGGTGCTAACAATGAGCCGAATTTATAATACAAATCGCATGTGAATCTTTGAAGGGCAGAGTTTAAGAAGGGGTCATTTTCCAGGTCATTACTCAATGCATCTTGATTGTTTAATCCTAAAACTGTACAAGCTCCCATAGAATACATGTGAATGATTGATTGCCCTAAGGACTTCACCATCTGACCTGATAGTTTAGCTTCATAGATACTAAAAAGTTTTTTTACCTTTTCATTTTTGAGTTTTTGAATTTGCTCTTCTGTATACATTTTCCCTAGGTATAGCTTGCTATTTCTAGTTAACATACACTCAAGCAATTTTTGCTTTTAATCATCCTCAGGTGGTGGTGGAAATTCACCTGGAATATCATGTCCAATTAAATTATCGATTGCTGTTTCCGCCATTTTTATTAGGAAGAGGTATTTTTTAATACAAAAATAGCAAAAGCTCAGTAGGATGCTTGATAGCATGAAGTTGACATATTCTATCATTTTGTTATATCTGTTGTAATTTTCTTATATCTTCTTGTATCTGTGCTGTAATTTGTTGAAATTTGCTATATAAGAGTTTGCTATCTTCTTATGAGCTTGTTGAAATTTGCTATATAAGAGTTTGCTATCTTCTTATAGTTTTGTGGAAATTTGTTGTATAAAAGTTTGCTATCTTCTTATAGTTTTGTTGAAATTTGCTGTATAAGAGTTTGCTATCTTCTTATAGTTTTGTTGAAATTTGCTATATAAGAGTTTGCTATCTTCTTATGAACTTGTTAAAATTTGCTGCATAAGAGCCTATAGTATTCTTATAGCTTTGTTACAAGAGTATTGTAACAAAAAAACGTCAATCCACTCAACAAATCACATACGTTCTTGGGTGTTCCATTCTCATGACTAAATGTGTGTGTTTACCATCTTTTAGCCTTTCCTTAACCGTCTGGATCTCTGATCGTGATTCAATGACATCATTCTCTTCATGAATAGTTGCGAGATCTTGTCTATCTTTTGGATACCACACATATAACATTTTAGCTTGCCGTCGTAAATTTTTCGGTATAGCGGTGTATGATTGTGTAAGTAACCATATCGAATGATTTCGATGACGACAGGAGATTGCTAGTACAAGCAAACGCTGTCTCTTTTTGTCTAATTTTTCATCAGCGATGATATCATCAATCAGGAATAATGTTTTGTATCCAGCACAGAAAAAGTTCATTTTCTTAATCCATTCATATAACATACCTTCCGGCTCAATTAAAATAACGAATTTATCAGTCCAAAACCATTTTTGTTCTCTGTATGTTTTATTCCATCTTAATGTTGGACATATAATCACGATGAAATCAAAGTGATTTTTTAATAATTTTACAACACGTTTAGATTTTCCACAACCCGTGGGACCAATGAATAATGTCGTGTGAGGCTCTTTCATGTAAAGTGTGTTACTTTGTTTCGCCATTTTACTAATACAAGATAGACATAAATTCACCGTTTTGAATGTTTAATTGGGCGTCTATGATTAGATATATATAAGCGTTTAAGGAGCCTGCAGTTTCAGCGGTCTTTTTAATTTGTAAAGTGATTCCTTCACTTGCATTTTCAATCCGTCGACCAGTCCCATGCAAAGCATTTTCATCTATGGTTCTAAAATCTAACCATAGAGCATATTTGTCTGTCAAGTAATCAGAGACTTTTACATCGTGTAATTGTAAATGTTTTTGGATTTCGTTGGCATTATTATCTTTTGGTTTTTCTTCAGAAAAATACTTGCAAATTTCATTGTAATGTTCAAACAGCTGCATCCCTTGAGCAAAAAGTTGGTTAGGCTTACCTTCAACAATGACAGATACCTTTTTAATCTTCGGATTGTAGAATTTACCAGTATCTCGTTTGTAAGCTTGTTCGTCTTCAAACAAAACCAAGATACGCTTCAACGATTTACAGGGGGTGTTGAAGGACCAATTCCAAGTAGTGTCTGACTTGTTTACTCTAATTTGTCTATGTCTCAAAATTCTATCGTATAATAAAGCCATGTTTTGGTATTCAGATGCAATGAATCTGGCCAAAGTAGGTTGTGTCACAATCTCATATTCCAGAGATATGTTAGTTATTTTATATTTAGCGTCTGGGGCTACTTTTTGACCTGCGGCAGATGTTGGAGGGTTAGAATAAATAACTCGGTTATAGTCGTTAAATGTGATTTCGTAGCAGAGCCTATTGCCTAATCCAGCTTGATAATACGGGATCGTGCTATCTAACATTTCAAAATCGAGAGGAATTATAAACTTGTTTTTGTATGCATCAGCAATGGCTTTGTCTGAGACATCAGATGTGTCTTTATCTTAAGCGTTGATCCTCAATTTCATACAGTTTTCAGTACACCCCTCATCGAAGATGATACCTTGTCTTATTGCATTTCTTTTTTCAGACTTGGTTAGCCATAAATCTCTGTAGCACCCAAAAAGGTCAAAGTCATCAATGCTCAAAATCTCGCTACCCTCAAATTTAACAGCCACCTTTTTAACAATCGCTCTTCCAATATTACTGACCAATGTTCTTTTTGTGTTGGATTTTGACTCGAGTTCAATGTCAAAACTTAGTTTCGACGTCCCGGGAATAATAACGTCATCACTACCCAAATTAGGAAACCTAACCAACAATAACTGATTTTGATCAATCTCACTTGGATTGTGTGTTACAATTACTTTTTGACGTGAGCCTTTTACACCATGAGCAGTTCTAAGTGAACGTTCTGGATTTAACCTTTTTCCGTATTCCATGTTTTAATGTTTAGTTTGTTATTAATTTTTATTTTATTTTTATCTCGGTTAGCGTATGTGAAAGACAATACCCATTGCTTCGTCTTTAGCATTTTTTATCATATTGCCATGCTGATCTGTGATTTTCAACGTGAGAGAGGTAAATACACCCTTTTTAAGTTTTTTTGTAGTAAGGATTTTTAGGCTCAACATGTGTGACGTCTTCATTATATTTAGCGATGGGAAAGGTTAGTAAAATATCACTTAGCTTTCCATTCTCAAGATTTTTAGTGTTGTCGAGTTCAGAGAGATGCAAATTAATTTTGGTTATTTCAGCTAATGTATTGGTCTTGATTATTCGAGGGTCTTTGTCTAATAAGGTAAGTTCTACATTGCCTGCTAAAAATGCCTTCAATTCTCTGCTGGTGTATTTTCTTTGTGGTAGCAACTTTTCAGCTTTTCCATCTCCGGCAGACATAGTCACTTTTAGGGGAGCTGTGATTTGATAGGTAACATTGTCTGCAAACATCTCAAGCAATGCAATTTCTTTTGAGCCATCCAAGTTTTGTATGGGGTAAGACAAATAGATTGTCTTTTCACCATTTACGTCATTTATTGTGATATACATTCTTATATTAGAGAGTAGCATTATTTAAGGTAAAAAGAATGGAGAACATTTTTAAATATAACCCCAATGCGGCTTATAGGCCAAATGGAGGACAAGAACTTCAGATATTGAATGGGAAAGATTTATACAAACAAACAGTCATTGTCTCTGGGGATGGTTCCTTTCCCGCAAGCCTTCCCAATACTTTTACTAATTACGTAATGGTTCAAAACGAACAACGTATGAAAATTTTGCAAAAACAACCATTTAAATTATGGCAAACCCAACTCAATTTTGTCACTTGGTGTGCTTCAAGTGCCTGTGGAGTCAGTTCTGAACACCTGAAAGAAGGTCGCCCTATGATTAGATCAGTATATCGTTTTCATGTCTATTATCACATTAGGCGAATCATTAAGCGCTTGAAGATAGTTTTAATCAATATGACAATCCTTATTCAAACGAAGAATTTCTAATAATCTGTAGTGAATATGGCGTCGATTCTAATCCTATGAAATACAGAGGTCAATATTTTTTCAGCTCGTATCAAAAAAGACGTAAAAACTATCCAACACCAGGTCTAAGTTATTTCACAGGCGACTCCATGACACGATGAATCATTGAAAAATCTAATGGCTTTACAAAAATAGGTCTTGTAAACATTTCAGACAGTGTCAGAGCATATGCTTATCTTGTTCTTAGTTCGCAAGCCTCAGCTCGTTCTTCTATCTAAGGTAATAATTCAAGCGCTTTGACAGCTCAAAGAGTTTTTATGAACAACTTTGAAGACATTGTTAACTGTGGAGTTGATATTCAAGATGACATTAAACGTTATCAGGATACATTAAATTACGCTTCAAGCAAAGTTGATTATTCAGTTGGACAAGGCATTTATATGTTACCTAGTGACATGAATCTCAAAATTAAAACAGGGGTGGTAGGTTACAACAACAAAATTTTAATATCAGGTGAAGATCTGACGATTAGCATTAATCGAAAAGTCAATTCGACTGAAAAAACAGCTGAATCACGTAAAAAAATTCCTGATAAAAAGATTCCTGATAAGCATATTCCTGATAAACATATTACCGATAAACATATTACCGATAAGCATATTCCCGATAAACATATTACCGATAAGCATATTACTGAGCCTTACCACAAAGATACTACTGCACATGAAGATGAGAAGATCGCTCTTGTGATGGCTATGACAGCGGCCTTTAGCATATGGTATGCATTTCGATAGCTATTTGACAATTATCCATTCCTGAAATGGGAATGGATTTTGTGTTACCCGACAGTATGAGGCATGATGTTCACACCATAAAAACAAACAAACTCGCACTCAATGCAGATTGAGTACGCTAGGGGCCACTATAGACACATAGAGGAATAGCATAGCACGGTATGGGTGACACAGGGATCAGGGATATAGGGGAACGCTGGGGGATATAGGGGCTCGGTTGGGATTTTGAGGTTGGAATTTGGCGGGGATTTTTTTTGCGATTTGGCGATTTAGCGAAATGCTTCAGGAAATATCGTTAATTTAACGGACGTGCTCGCTGATTTAACGTGATTGTCCTAGGATCCGCACTTTCCTATCTCTTGCAATGGAGTATAAGATTGACGATTTATAGTATGTACGCATTTTTAATAGACCCATAATATAATTGTTGACAAATAATTTTGTCTGTTTTACCTGCATGTGACTGGTTAATCCTTAAACTATAACTTCATTTTTGGATTGCTTATTTGATCAATTATATATTTTTTTAGAGTCAAAAAAGGACAAATTTAATAGAGATCCTAACTGGAAATATAAAGGACGTACTTGTAAATGATTAAAGGAAAAGCCCTTCTGATACGTTACAACCAGTAAACCAAAAGGTTTTTTGGCTTAAAGTTGCAGAAAAAATTGCCACCATTAACATGAACTGATGCATATATCTATAGATTTTGTTTTTGCAGATTTTATAGATTATGCCTTTAAATTTTTTAACCTATAAATTTGATTTAAAAATATTAAAACTGCAGCTCTATAGTAGACCTGCAGCTTTAATATTTTTAAAGAAATCGTTGGCCTGATTTTTTTTTATATTTTTATGTTGTGTGATATATACTTTTACATTTTTTATACGTGTGCCTGAAAAAAGTGTTATTTGTCCTAAAATCTTATTTTTTGATTGGATTTTTTAATTCCTTTTTTAAATAAATATTTATAAAGTTTTATTTTAAATGCTTCACAGACTGCATTTTAAACATTTTGAAAGTATCAATTGTGCATGCAAAACAGTATAAATATAATCCAATTTATAGTGAGGTAGAATGTAGCAAGAAATTCTGCTGTATATCACTGTATATGATACTGTGCAAAAGAATTCTTTAAAAAACTTAACTGGAAATATTTTGTTATTCTTTCCGGATCCTAATAGTTATAGACTGTTTGCTGCTCTTGAAAAAATCCACCACAAACAAAATCGAATGTGCATGTAACTTCCAGATTTAAACCTAGCATAGAAGCTTGCGGAGGTAGAATGTGCCCACGTGATCAGATAAAACGCACTGAGTATCCTTTCATTGTGCACTTCGCGTGTTGGTGCAACCTCGACCCCAGGGTTTTTTAAAAAGAGAACCAGCCCTGGGGTCAAGGTTGGTGTTGGGGCTAATCATCGCTTTGGAAAATAAGAGGTGCATATGTATTAGCTTTGAAAGAACAACTGTCGTATCACGGTAAACAAGGGCGGCAAGTAGTTGCAACTATATACTAGTAACCTTAATCTGCAATATTTCTTCCTTGGCAGCTTTTCCCTTTTTTATATATATATATATATATATATATATATATATATATATATATATATATATATATATATATATATATATATATATATATATATATATATATATATATATATATATATATATATATATATATATATATATATATATATATATATATATATATATATATATATATATATATATATATATATATATATATATATATATATATATATATATATATATATATATATATATATATATATATATATATATATATATATATATATATATATATATATATATATATATATATATATATATATATATATATATATATATATATATATATATATATATATATATATATATATATTAAGTCTGTTGTACCAGGGCTGCTTCGTACGCGTTTCATCCTCATATCAAATAACGCTACAGGCCCTGGGATCGAGGTGGTACCTTTGCTGCTTGTTATACCCCGTTTACACCTAATAAAACTGATTTTACTTCAACTGATAAAATACACCAAAAGGTTTTTTTCTGGAATAACAAATTAATTCGTATATTAGTTCAATTACAATTAATCCTTTATATTTCAATTTATGCTCAATTATCTTCTGATGAGTAAACAACTTTGATATGAAACACGAATAAAACATCCTCGTCATGTTGTTTTTTACAAGTAGGTTTCATTAATACAGATTTTATAAAACCACAATAAAACATGTTTTAACTTCAGGTGTAAATGGGGTATTAGTTATTTTTAAATTAAAGTCGCAACGCACATGGTAAATTTTTCCGTTTAAAATTAAAACCCACTGGGAATGAAGTTGACACTTTAGTGCTGTAATTATTAATTATTGCGTAATTTAACGCGTTTGAAACGAAGATAAGGCTATCTTTAGATAACACGAGTTATCTTAAGTTACGAAAAATATCGTCAAATTGTATCAACCCTCTAATCCTCAAACTACAAACTAAAGATATAATTATCACATTACTTAAGTGGTACTTATCCAATTTTTGTGAACTTCATTATTTGCAGATCTTAGGGGGTGCTATATAATTCAGGTATGAAAGGCTGAATTATTTGGTACCTCTTTCCATATTGAGACATTAACTGTCTCTTAACGCTTTAGGAGTGACATACATATCGGGTATGGATGCATGAATTAACTCCCACCACTTCCCAAATTGCACCAGACAACGCGTTTAGGGGTGCTGCCTAGTAATCCAAGTAAGAATAAGAGAGAATTAACGGAGAAATAGCCGGTTCTAAAAAACGTACATTAAAACCCAAGGGGCTGCTGAATAATTTCACTACAAGCTTACACCAGTTGAACTGTTGTAAATAGTGAAGCCGGTACAGATTAGGGATATCAAAAATTTCGCAGGATGAAACAGCTGCATTCGGCTAAATTGACACAAAAACAGGGCCACAAACCCAAATGGCGGGGGGAGCGGGACCCCAAAATTCAGTTTTATGTGCGACGACGCTGGCGGCCGTTATTCTAGTTCATTTTAATAATGGGCGTAAAAATCCGAGGGCTAAAGGCTCACAGAGATACACCTTAATTTTTTTGAGCAGAATTTTTGCTGGTGTATTTACACCAGTACACCATAGCTAAACCCGTTTTTCAAACAGGTAAAGACGTACGGACTGGGCCGAGCAGAAGAACCATTTATATGGATGACACGCAACTGGTGATAAAAGAAGAGATAAAGCGAACTATCACAACAGTGGCATGCAATAACGAAATAATATGATTCAAATGTTTTGTGCAAAGACACCTCACAATGTGACTGAATTTATCATGCACCCTATGATTGCAAAGATTACGCTGGATAACGAAATCATTCGAAATGTGAGACATAACCATCGCTCAATAATTATTTAATAGCTTCTATTGACCATGAATTTCCGCTCAAAAGTTGTTTTAGGTGTGAAGTCTTTGCGACATTCATAGTTGATCAGCAAATTTTGTGCGACATTTATGGTTAAGTTTGAGACATTCATGGTTGATGTGCGACATTTATGGTTGATTGCGACATTTATGGGTGTAACATGGTAGGTTTGAGAAAAATAGTGCACGTCCATCATGTATTGTGTAGTGCAACCGTAAAGATTAAAAATTTCGTTAAAAAAATAAAAACACTGTAATTGCAACTGAACAAACCATTTATTTTAGGGAAAATATACATTCGTAAGATTAGATTAGATTGACACTGAAGCGTCACGCAATTATCAACAACACCGATTATACACATTCACATAAGACAAAAAACTATTGAAAGGCTCTGCAATGGATTAAGTACGTATATAAAAAATCGATTCCACGAAATTTCTTCTCTAAGAATCCTTTTTTTAAAAAGAAAATCTACAAATACAGATGACGAGTTTGTTTAGTATTGATGATTTGCAACAAACAAACTGCTTCCTGCAGCTCCTTGTCCTTCTTCACCTTCATACTTTCCAACAGCAGCTTGACCGTTCAAATGAGCTCTTCGCAATAGCACTTTCTGGGCTTCAGCTACATTTTCTTTTTTTCCACTCCATGCCTGAAGAACGCTCGCCTGCAATGCTCTTCCATATGAGAATGTCAAAGCCCAAGGTCTTAACACTAGAATAGAATTGTAATTTCATTTTTCGTGATTATTTTAGATCTGTTAACTAACAAAACACTAAATAAAATTATTTTTAATATTGCTACAAGGTCAAATAACTTTCAGGCATTAGTTAGTTACTTTCAGGCATAACTATATATCAGGTATTAGCCGTAAGGGTATTCAAAAGACAAGTTCGTCCTAAAGAGGGAGGGGTTAAGGGAGGTCTATTGTTTCGTGTATGTTCGCTTTCTAAAAGATTCTTTTCTTCTTTTTTGACTGGTTGTTTACAATGATTATTATGATGACTTCTAAATATAAAAATTATAAGCACCCGATCTTTGCTTTATGTTATTATAATTACGAGGTCTGGACTCTCATACCTTAGGTTAAAATGTTTATTAGAATTGCAAAGAAGTTTTCTCGCAACAGTATTTTGTGTTTTATTTTGAGAAGAGGGGGAGGGGATGGGTGAAGTCACTAGTACGTACGTAAAACATTTCTCCGCATCATTTTATTTTTATGGAGAGGGTTTTTTTTAGAAAGGGGGGTAGGGGGTAGGGTGAAGTATCAAGTATGTAGGGGGATGCCAAAATCGATCTTGAATGGACAAGGATAAAGCCAGAGAATAGGGTCAAAATAAAAACTATTTGGGCGAGCGTACTTTTTGAATACTAAACAGTACTTACATTGCACTTTGTTAATAGCATTTAAATTTGCGGTAGCTTGCAATTCGGATTGTCCTCCTGATAAGAAAGTAACACCTGGTACAGCTGCTGGCACAGTTCTCCTTAGTGCAGTAACAGTCGCAAGTCCAATTTCTTCTGGTGTAGCCTTCTTTGCATGCAATTGTCCTAAATATTTATGCCAGATTAATTAACCTAACGATATAGTAATTCTTAGTTATTGCAACACAAGAGCAACCTGCAATGCTCATATTAAACAACTTTAGGTCCACAACAAATACAACTTGTTTATACATACCTGGGGTTACCATATTAGGTTTTAACAGGGTACCTTCCAGGTACACATGGTGATCAACTAAAGTTTTGTATACACATGCCAGAACTCGTTCTGTGACTCGTAACGAGGTTTCTAGGGAATGGTCGCCATCAATAAGTATTTCTGGTTCGACAATAGGCACCAATCCATTCATCTGGCATATAGAAGCATAACGAGCAAGAACTTGAGCATTTTCCTGGACAGCAACATCTGTTGGAACACAGTGTGCTTGATTAATTTTAATAACGCATCTCCATTTAGCAAATGTACACCCATCTTTAACATATTGTGCAACACGTTCGCCTAAACCATCCAAACCCTGTGTGGTGCATTCATTTGCGGTTCCTTAACAAAAATAATTTCAATGTATAATAATAGGACATCATGGATACAATAAGTGCAGCAGCAATGTCTGCAAACAACCTTTTCTCAAACAAAGCCACCTTTTTGACAAATGTTTCGTTATTTTGTTGTTTTGTGCGATTGTTATATTTTTAACTATATATTTAAATCTCTGCTGTATATCTTGTGACAATATTTAAACTATTCATCTTTAAGCAAAAACGTTCCTGATTATCTTATATTAAGTTAAAGATTTACACACTTTAGTAAAATTTTAACCAAGAAAATAATGTTCTACATGTTTATTTACAAGGAATTATGTTGAACTTAAACTAGACATATAACTGCAGTTGTGGCAGTGATTTTAAGTGGTAAAATCCATAACAAGTTCATTCATTTATTTTATAACTTCAAACAGAAATATAGAATGCAGTAGTATGGTAAATATGCAGATTTCTTTAATTTCTTACCTCCCCATCTTACAATTCATGGAAGCATTGAAACATATTGCATTTGCCCTGACAAGCTGATTTTGACTTGATTGCCTTGCCATTTTAGCATGATGCCTCACGAATGTCAAGGGGTATACCCTGTCTAATATTTCTAGGAGGGGTCATAGCTTAGATGGGAAGTACTAGAGTATTTAATGCCCATTTAAAGCTATTCAGATCCAATGGCCCACAGTGTGCCATCTCCTCAATTTCCTTCACCTGACTTTGGTTCATCTAGGGCGATAGTACTAAAATTCACTCACCCATATTGAATCACCACCAAGGAGAATTAAAACCAAAACACAAAAAGTGGAAGAGTTATAACCACAAACTATTGTGCCACTAAGCTATATAGGGCCACTAAAACTACAACGCCACATGTAGGCATTTGTGTCAGCAATTACCATGTACCAAGATAAATTAGAAAGGCTAAATGTATAAATAGTCCTGATAAGCCCTGATCAGTCATTTCCAACAAAAATTATAAAACCCTGAAATTGTCAGATAAGCAAACATCAAATAATTTTTTATAAAAAGACCGTTGCGTAAAGTTAGGTTGTGACATTTAATATACCCTGCAAATTGTTTCAAGGAAGGGACTACAAAAGTGGTGTGTTTAAAGCTCCCATTGGAACAACAGAAAACGTTTTTGAAATTTCTGCTCAATTAGACAACAGCCTTTTGTGAGGAACCTACAACCTCTTGAAAATATTTCAGAGATGTTCAGACTGAGCTACCCTATCTTTAATCATTAATATTTAATCATGCTCAATTTCTACCCTTAGGGCTTCAATTTTTATGCACATTAAACCGACATAGGCACGCAGATGTACATTATTTGTGCACCTGAATATCAGTTTTATTATTTTTATTTGTAAGGAAGTTAAGGAATATATGAATTAAATTGTGAATCACAACTGGGTAAACAGCTTTACTGGAAAACAGTCTTAATTATTATCCCTGTAAATAATCTTTTCGCAAACAAACCATGTTGTCAAAGCCGACAAAAAACGGGTCAGGAGTATATGGGCGTGAAATGAGCAGATACAGTTTTTCATTACTAACTAGTCGTTATCCTGTGGAAAAATCCACGGGTTTGCCCGTCGCACCTTAGCTACCATTTTGCGTGACAGGCAGACAGACGGACCGACATATACAGTCATTATAATATAGATGAAACCACTCACAATATTTTTCTTCGAGGTAAATTGACCCAGGAAATATTATACAATATGATGAATTTCTCCACTTGCCTTTAAAACATGGTTAAGAAATATTGTTGTTTAAAGTCCCTTTAAAAAAGGCAAAATATGCACATTTTGATGGAAGTTTATATCTGATTTATCAGTGATTTATCAGTGTACCTAATTTCTGAAGCCTTGCATCTGTGCAAGTGAAATCTTAAAATATACTTTATTTAAAATCTAAATACAAAATTAGAGCTCAAAACAGCTTGAAGGGGTCCCAAAGTACTTCAACAAGTTTGACTTACCTGAAAGATATTCATGAGAAATTACCAATGACATATTCACTTTTTGTTAAGCGTTCATGTAACCCCAGATATTGCTTTAAATCATTTGTTTTTCTTAGCGCGCAACAAAGTTAAAAATTTTTTTAAAAACTTCCTAAATCCATCTCTGTACAATGATTTTTGTTTTTTTTAAAAAATAATTTAACATGATATACTAGCTGAGCCAAGCAATAAAACAAAAAAATAATATAATAGCAGTGGGTGTGTGCATGACTATAATGTCTAAATAAAGTTTCTTTTCTTATGATATTTCTCTAATATGTAGTGCAAACATCAACGCTGTGTGTTTCGTCTAGGAACATTTAGATACAAAAATGTGGGGTAACCAGTTTCAAATTTAGAGTATGCCAATCTAGTCCCCACGCCTTTTGGTTTTGAATTGTCCTGCATTTCCTTAAAAGAGCTTTCAAAAACATACATGGAACATTAATGTCCACGGCAAATAACTGCCTTCACAATACACGGATCTGCGGTGTCAACTGTGCATGCTCAAGAAACGCAGTAGGTGAACGTGGTAGGTAAAAATATGTAAAACACGGAAAAACTAAAAAGAAGCATCAAGTTAATTGTTGTCTTTTTCGTTTCTTTACCTAGTGCCGCAGCATTCCTCTACCATTTATGTTTACATGTTTTATTTTTGCTTCGCCAGCATAAATTGCATAATCTAACTAGATATTAGGGGAGAAGCCCACTACCGGAGCCCTGCATAATGACCTTTGCTTCTCCATAATAATTAAACACATCTGTTTAACCACTTCATCCCCAGGGTAGCTTTTACAATGCTGAAGTGTCTCGAGCACTCTGGGTTCGAATACACGAGTGATATAAAAATATGCGGCAAATTGATGGCAGGTGAAATTATTTTTATAATAAGCACATGTTACATTAGTGACGCAAAGTGATAATCATGTCTTCGGAAAATTTTACGATAGAAACTATAAAAACATCGTGAACGCATTAAAATCTTTTCTTCATGCACGCAATAAAGACACGGATGGGACATGCGATGAACTTGTTGCAAGGTATGCATTTATTTGAAAGGGGAGAAGTTTTTTATAAAATAAAATGTGTCCTATATGCTTGCTTTGCTTTTTCAGTCTTTGTTGCGTCTGCTGATGGTTCTAACGTCGACGGTTCTAACGCCGACCCTTCTAAAGAACGAGACGAAGTAACAGTTTTACAAGAATATCGTGACAAATTGGTCGTAGATGGTTCCGAAATACCTGACCCTCTTACTCTCAAGACTGGATGGATAGGTAAAAAGAATGGGATCGTAGAGTGGCCTTCCGTCACTATAAAGACATCGCCAACTTTTTAAGTTTGTTGGGTCCCGATTTTATGTCCCGCTTAGATCGGGAGTATAAACTGCACAAAGAGTACCGATATCAAGCATGTGATTTTGTTCGGAAGATTTTTTATAATCCAATTAAAACAGAATCGCATTATTGCATTTCAATGACGAAAGTTATTCCGTCGCAACGTACATCGGCTAAACCTCATCAAGTGTGGGCTATTGTTGCCAAATCAAATGGAGAGACTCCAGGAGGTAAAATATACAGCGCATATTGTCCGTGTACAGCTGGACTAAATGGCTCATGTAACCATGTAACTGCCATGTTATTTCTAGTGGACATAGCATTTTCGTCTAGTATGACAAATCCATCGAAAACTAGTGTGTTATGTCAGTGGAATGTTCCATCAGGAAGTAAGGTGAATTTACAAGCACAAAAGGCCAGTGACATGATATTTACAAAAGATTACTATTCAAAAGTAAGTGATAGAGATTTAAAAAAGGAGAAAGAAAGTTTATCATTTTCCGTCACTCTTCATCCAACTCAAAAAAACGAGATTGATGACACGGAAACTTTTAAGAAAAAAAATTTATGACGTAATTAAACCCGATATCGAAAAAACCAGATTCGCAGAGTTTATGGAAGAGAAACCACTTAAATAGGGTTAAAAAAGTGACAACACTTCCAAAATCAATAATGGAAATTTCAAACAACTTTGCTATGACTCCAATAAGTCCATGTCTGAAAATATTGAAGCATTTTTGTTACAAATATCTTTAACCGACCAGCAGATTGCAGATATTTTCGATTCAACTGTCAATCAAAATGAATGTCAGGACTGGTTTAATTTCAGAATTGGAAGAATAACTGCCTCAAACCTCTAAAAGAAAATCCAAAAGAGAGTGCATCTAACCTTGCAAACGATTTACTGGTAAGACAAAAAGAGTTGAAACAAAAGCAACCAAATATGGAAAAACTCTTGAAATTCATGCCAAAAAAAATACATCAGTATCATGATAACACACAAATCGTTTACAGCTAAAGATTCTGGTCTAGTTATATACAAAAAAAAAAATACTTTTCCAGCAGCTTCTCCTGATTTGCTCAAATCATGTACGTTGTGTGGTGGTGTTGCTGAGATAAAATGTCCATATTCTATTGCGCACACTATCCCACTTGCAACAAATCTTAAATATTTATATGAAGAAATACATGACCAGGATCAAAAAGTCACTAAACTTATGCAGTATCATGCATATATGTACCAAATCCAAGGACTAATGGCCCTTAAGGAAAGAAAATATTGTGATTTTTTTGTTTTTACAAAAAAAGGATTCCATTTGGAGAGAATATATTTTGACGAAATCCATTGGAGAAAGATATTGGAAAATTTATCTTGGTTTTGGTACAAACACCTTGCTACATTATTAGTTGAAAATATTAATAAACAGACAATTATTGAAAATAAAGAACGAAATATTCATTTTCAAGTAAATAACAAAAGTCAAAACTGTGATCTTGAAAATATTTTAAACACAATTGAACCAAAACAAACCAAAAAGAGAAAATCCCATGAAGCTACATCTTCAAAAAAAATAAAGAAGCAAGAAGCATCAACTGATGTTGCAGATTATATTTGTGGCATACCTACATAAATTCTTAAAGATGTTCCACAATGTTATGAAGACGAAAGCATTGGTTGTGACATTTGCCCTCAGTGGTATCATTTTGTGTGTGTTGGAATAAAAAAAGGTGATCCTAACAAAAGTAATGATTACATGTGTCCAAATTGCAAAAAGTAAAATACGCTGTATATATATATAAACAAATATTAGTATGTATATTTTTATAAATAGAAAGTTTTCTACATTTTTACTTGTATATGTTTTTGAAAGTTCACCAAAGCAGCACATACCAAAAGAATGTCATCAAGTTGACTGATAACTGATATAGGAACTTCCGTTGATACAATTTGAAAACATTTCAAGTTTCTAATAACTTGTTCCACAATTATTCTCATTTTTGCTATAGCAATTGTTTTTATTACACCTCTCTCTATCATCTGGCTGTGTCCTCGTTTTCCCAGAGGGATTATAAGTGTTATACGACGTGCAAGACACTTTTCTTCAATGTTAAAACCTTTGTCAGCCATTAATTGAAAGTAAGGTTCAATAGTGTCAAGGAAATTTGACTCTGTTGTAATCCTCTTGTCAGAAATAGAACCTCCCTATACATCAGATAAAAATATTATTGATGAATTTCGTGCTACAGCAATCAAAAACTTTATTGTATTGTGATGTTTGTAACTTGACCATGTTTGTTTCTGTAATCTGTTATTTTTTGGTGTTTGTATAAAAATTTCAGGGCAATCTATGATAGAATGTAAATTTCTGCACAGCTTAAAATGTGAAGGTCTGGTAATGTTCAACACACCTTGATTTGGTGCAAACACGATACATCTTAAAACTTCAGCAGAAGCTCTTAGCCGTGTTAAAAATATTCTACTTGTGAGTGAAAAGGAGATTTTGATGCGATGTTGAAGATCTTTTATTAAAAGTCCCAGTCGAAGATGCATTAAAAACAAAAGAAATTTGACTTTACTATCTAATTTTCGGGAAGGCCCCATACGCTTTGGTGTTCTGGTGAAAACTCTTCTTAGTTTCGTTGTTGTAGCTGTCCCTATCCAGCGCCTTCTCACATATGGACTAATTAAATCATGTAACTTTTCAAAAAGTGAATATAATTGCAACCCAGCATAAAATAATGCATCTTTAGGTGTTTTTAATAATGTTTTAAATGCTTTATCACAAGTACAACTACTTTGTTTTGATTGTAAATGTTTAATTTTTAAAACATATTTCGACACCTACTCTGTGAATGTTTCAATTTTAACTGTGTTTGTTTTAAGGCAACATGTTGTTTGGTTAATTTATTTCTTAACTCTGATACAATGTCCAAAACCATTCCTCCAAATGCAATAAGTGATGCTAGCATAACCATTATCTTTGCATTAGAAAAGTAAGTCTGCATATAATAAAACTTGCAGTTTTATTTTCTTTTGCACTTGATCCAGGATTGTCCTGAGCCTGAATCTCATCAGTCAAATCATCCTGAGAACAACAAGGCATTTCTTGGATACCTTCACTTGAAACATTCTCATTAAAAAGTTTTCTGCATTGCGAATTTTAGCTCCTGCATCACACCCTAGGTCAACAGCTGAATAATTTTGACCAGAAGGCTCACCTCTAACAAAATGCAGAGAACATACACGTGATTGTTTTTTTGGAGACCACAACTTTCCAGACCCAGGTTCTTGTCGGTTTATGAGCTGCCTCTATTTTATTGGTTTTTTGCTGTCAGGTAACATTGTAGTAAAAGTGAATAATCTAAAGTGATAAAATAATGTGTTACATTTTAGTTTTAAATTTTGTTAGTCAGGTTAACCTTTCCTCTGTATACCTAGCTAGCTAAAATAAAGGGAACTCACTTGAATGGTGGTGTGCATGAACATGATTCCTGACGTTCTCCATGGACTTCAAATGCTTTTGTGCCATTTACTTAACGAATAGTCACAACTAGAACAACCTGTAACTGCACAACAACGTGATCGATGGCGTTTTCGAGAGCGAGATAAAATTTTTTCAGCCATTTTTTACAACGTCGATATTTCTGAGATAAAATGTTGCATAATTTGCAGAACTAAATTCGCTGAATATGACACCAGAGTTCGGTGTATTACCACACTTTTGGAATACTGTGGATTCCGTCTGTCTGTCTGTCACTTCTGCAGAGAGGATATTCTTTACATTTTTTTTAAAAAAGTCTATAAAACATCACCTATAAATCTATTCCGTAAATTACCAAACTTTAATGTTAAAATAATATTTGACAAGCGATTGCTGACGTCAGCAAAATTTTTAAACCCTTATATTTCATTAATCGCTCATCAAAACCACATGATCATATACATTTTCTTGATCAGCAGTGTAAACTCTACACAATGAAGGAAAATTGAAAGCAAGTTTCTCAATTTTTTTTTGTATTTGCACTGCTGACGTCAGCGAAAAATCTAAAACAACCTATTTTTCCATTGCTCTTTTGCCTAAGTGGATTACTCCACGGGCCTTATAGACTAGTCTAAAATAATACGCATTAAAAAACAGTTAAATGCATATTTTTTTCCATAAGTTACACCTGAATACTTTTGCTAACTATTATTTGCATTTCGAAAAAATCATTTTAAAATAAAAACATACACAAATTTGTGGCATGTTGAATAATCACTAAATTTTACAACCTGTGTCCCAAATGAAATCCTTTGAAATTTAAATCATGCACATTTCATTTTTTGTTTGATTGCTTAGCTGTATGAGAACATATGATCGTTCCTAAACAATTTTATGGAGAATTATTTATTCTTAAGTAATGGTTTTGTAGAGAACTTTCGTTTCACTTTGTGGTGAGAAAGCATCTGTTCTATGACAGTTGTTATAGAACAGATGATGAACAGCAAACTAGACTTTTTACATTTTTTTTAAAAAAATAATCATGCCCAGTTCAACATGAATAACAATAGATATACAATTTCTGTGTGTAGGGGGTGTGAAAAGCACTGAGTCATGACACTTACTTCCTGTCAATTAATAATATATAAATAAAATTTGTACACAAGTCCACACAGGAACTACTAATTGTACAGTCAGGGATAACAGCAAATTAGGCTATCACGCCAAATTAGGCTAGTAGCTTAGTTAGGAGATTTTTCATAGACTATTTAGGCGAGTATCTCCTATTTAGGCGATTTGCTATCTTCTTTTATGATTATCTCGAAAACCACGTTTGGTCGCACCATCTTCTTTCGGAGCTTTGTTGCTCATTACATCATCTTTGTTCGAGCAAAATTTTTTATAGTTTGCTTCACGGGACTAAAAATTATACGTCAAAAGTCTTTGGATCGGCTAATTAGACGAGAAATAGTCTATTTAGGCTATGCGCCACTATGTTGAAAATATGCGCACGGGAAATTTAGCCTTATTTCAGAAGCAACCGTAGCCGTAAAACAAAGAAGCTGTAACACAGACCATGCGTTCTTAATCAAAACAAACTAAACGCTACATCTTCTGATAGCGCAAATAATAAAGAAAAATATATTTGGACCATCAAAAGGGGGTTCTATAGAATCTTTTTAGCTAATAAAATCATTGCGATTATGCAACAGAACAGCAATAGGCAGCAAAAACCATGTTGATAGCCTAATTAGGAGAGATAAATCGTCTAAATAGGCTATCGTAGACTAATTAGACTATTATAGCCTAATTTGCGGTTATCCCTGACTGTTGTACTTAAACCTTGTCCCACAAGTAGCCTCTGCCCCCATATTTAAGAAAATTTATTTAAGAAAATATAATACTGGTTATACATCAGATTATTTGTTGGTTTTTGTTAAAAGCTTCTTTTGTGAGAGTTTGATCATTAAAATGTTTTCCTTACAAACCCTTACAAACCAAAGATTAGGTAGCTATATCATGTGACATTCCAACCAGGCTAATATTATATGTATACATTGTGTACAGTAAAAGATACACGTATCTAAAATATATATGCTTACCCCCAAGGGGTTGAACACCCTTATCTACTTTTATTCCTGGATTTATGCCAAGTTCTTTCAAGATTTCAACAAATGGTTTACCATTGCCATCTTTTTGATATAACGTTTCGTGAAATAAAATTACCCCACCAAGGCTGTCTGCAATACTTTTATCAGCTGTAAATAAAAGTTCACGGTAAGCTCTGCGATTTTCTTCAGTGTTATCGACGTTGATGTTGGCAAAACGTTTTCCGATTGTTCCCGTACTTTCATCTGCAGCAAGTATACCCTTTCCAGGGGCTACAATCGATTCTGCTATTTTCTTTAGGTTTGCTTTCTGTTCAGCACTCAAATATGCCATTGTTTCGTAATATGTAGTAATAAGGGACAGTCGATTTGAAGATGTGCGAATTTGATCTTTTCGGAATAAACAAAAACATGTCGAAGCCCCTTTTATACATGCGATATTGCACACATTCAAAATAGGGTGGTAGTACTAACCGTATCACAATACAAAACCCATCTAATATACAGTGTTATTACAATATCACCTTTGAAAACAGCTAATGTTATACTAGCTAAAAATTTATATAAATTTATGTTTAATAAAAGAAAAATTTTCACCTTATTCTAATTTTTTTTAAAAAAAATTCTCTCCCCCCTGTTTAATTTACACAGTCAAAACGTCCATCTGCCGAGACGAAAAAGCAAAGTCATGATGATTTTTCGAAGTGGCTACGAGTACGTGACCGTACTTTTACTTTTTTTTGCTAGATGTACGGTATTCACGTATTTTTACTATTTTTTGCTTACGGCATACGCATTTTTACTTTTTTTTGCTGGAAGTAAGGCATTCACGTATTTCTTTTTTCTAGAAGTCGTTTGGCCAGCGGATTGGTTGGAGAGCTCACGATGAAAAGATATTTTCTTTTTAGGGTTTTTAGCGTCTGTAAGGACCTTTTATTTACATCTCTACAACTTTGACACTACGTATGCTACAAGGCTGATTATGTTTTCAGGCTATATGTTAAGAATATTATCAAAAAAGATATGACTAAACGAAAGATATGACTAAACGAAAAAACAATATTTTTTTTAAAAAAAAAAGCGTTAGAAAAATCTTATAGCATTTTTGCAGATGTACGTGTGTGCGTTTACAACAAAAACGAAAACAAAAACTTAGTTTCTACGAATAAAATTGCTTTTCCTATTGTTTAAAGCCTTCTCGGCAGAACCATATGCGTCTCGCCGGTCATTTTTGTTTTTCCAATACAGGACAAATGGTACCAATTAAGGCAACCGTCACATGCAACGGATTGGGATTCCTCCAAAGAATTTCGGCAAGTCTCACAAAGCCAATTTTTTTTTCTCTTAGAAAATCTCAGTAGCTCTTTCCAGGAACCTCAACCTTTCCGCAACCTCTTCAATAATGCTTTCATCTTTCGTGATACACTTTAATAAATTTAAAGAAACATTTAAACTTCGTTTTATTTCTACATAACGCGCAATACTTGATGTATCAGAATCACTGAGTAATAAATTACATTCTTTTCGATCAATAACTGGTAGTGACACATATGGAATGAGTTTTTTACTCTTTTTCTTAGGTAGACCAATGGCATTAAATAATCCTTTTAGTCTTCCTTTTGGCACCTTCGGTGGAAGCTTTATGACGGAAAACTCTAAATTAAAACAAAATTCGGAAATTTTAAAAAAATAATTAACTCTGTTTATACAAAAATGGAAATCAGTTATTACCTGAACATGCATCTTTAGAAGGCTTAACGGATTTGCACTCTACACTTGTTACCCCATCCGTATTTCTACCTAAAAACGTAATACTAAAATCTTAAAAAACGACGATAAGAAATATACGAAAATGTTGAAAATATCCGAATACCAAATATTTGTTTGTTTTGTGTGATCCCACCTTTTTTTTACCAAACAACTTTTCTGGACTAATTGCTCCGCCTTAGTCAAGATACTTCTCAGGCTTAAGAAATACACAAAAACAATCGAGCAAATGAACAAAAATTGAGACTAAGTAGAGCAGAAGGAATCAATCAAAGCATAAAGTATTGGTCATGGATTCTAAATGTGATAATATACAATCTTGTTATTTAGGCTGCTGTTTACTTAAAGAAATTCAAGCAATTTAGTTATGTGTATTTTACTAAATTGGTGGGCTAGGAAGCAATGGGTTGCAAAACTTGTAGCTAGGCGAAACTTAGAAATTGGTAATGATTTGCCCACCTGACCATAGCACTTCGTTGGTTCTCTAAGGTGCAAATATGGCTACATAATTTTCAAATGGACGTGTCATTCTAGGTGCCTGACTGAAAGTAGCTAGGCAGAAATTTAACTTCATATTAACATTTACATTTTTTATTCATTTTGACTGAACTTTAGAATTCTCTTTTATTGTAAGTTCATATCTGTGTCTGCATACTGCTTTTATATGATGACCAAAATTTTGCTGTACGAATCCCAAAGTTGCTTTTTTATTATTTTTTTGCACAAAATTTATCTAAGCAATAGCATAATGCTTTTGATGAAATTTTTGGATTATTTATGTTTTAAACAAAAAAACCTTGTTTTTGTATATCTGTAAGGCGTTTTAATAACATGTCATTAAGAGAAGAAAAAGCAGAATTTATCAGTAATGGGTGCTTTTTGGAAATGTTGAGGCCACAAAATGTAAAATCAAAAAAAACTTTTAAAGTAAATACTTTTTTAAAGCCTTTTTCATTTAATATATTATACGAATTCAGTTTCAGTTAACTGGTTTGAAAATTAAAAGTGTGGACTTTTAATTTTCAAACCAGTTAACTGTGATCTGTTTAGTTAATTCAATGTATTACTGCCTTAAAGGTTACCTCCCGCAAAAAATAAAGTTAATTGCATATGAAAGAGCTTGAAAGGTTGTCTAGGAATTTAAATATATTTTTTAAAACTTTTGATTGGTTCTTTAGAATTTGGACTAAGAAGATTTAATAATTTTGCATGATGTCATGAGTATGCTCTGCGAGGGTTGTTTGTTTAACATTTTTGACAAGTCCTAAGAGTTAAAAATGTTTTCTGGCCGTTCACTTTGACGCGTTTTGAACATTTTACATAAGTTTCAATATTTAGTTATCATAATTATGCTCAATGCTAACTCATGACATCATAATTTTGCATAATTAGTGCAACTTTTAAGACGAATATCTCGAGAACGGATAAAGATTTTTCAAAAAAAAAAAAGATTTCTAGAGAACTCTTTCATATTTTCTCAACTTAGTTTTTCGCAGGAGGTAACCTTTAATAGTTTACAGAAAGAACTGGTATACGACTTTTACCAACATCAAAGTATTGCTACCTTAAAAGAAAAAAATGTTTGGGAAATAATTTTTTGAGGAAATTATTTTGGGGATTTTAGACCAAAATTATTTCCATGAAGTCGCGCTCTTTAGAGCTCATCAAAATTCTGCTGCTGTTCAAAAAATGATTTTTAATTGATATATAAATCTATTTATTGTTATAATTCTGCTTAGAGAATATTTAAAATGCCAAACTAGCTAACCGTGAAGATTAATTCAGTATTCTCATAAGAGCATCCAATCACAAAAGATATATCAGCCAAGATATATTCTTTGCAACTAAATTTTTCGTTTACTGGCATAATTTAAGGTTTAATCTTATCTGACCTATTTCTGAGGTTAGAATAGCTTTTAAAATTTAAGTTTAGGACATTGGGTAGTTGGATAGTTGGGTAGTTGCGAAATGAGAAAATGGGGAGTTGCTATCTTTACAATTGCCGAGTTATTTTTCCAAACATTTATTTTAATTGCTGTCATTTAAGGTCGGGTTTTCACTTGACTAATTTCCACATCGAAAAATGATACTTAGGAATACTACAAATATTCGTGAAATCTTATCTCGTGCCATTCTCAGGGGATTTCATATTGACCAGCTGGCGAGATAAAGAAAAACCGAAAAATACATATACGAGAATTGCGCCCTCCTGTCCCAAGTATTAGAAAAATCAACGCATCAAAATGTCAAAGTGAAGGTTAGGCTTGGCCTAACTGTTTGTCGATCTTGTGGGTAATTGCGGAGCTAAACGAAGCGAGCGTAGCGGAGCCCATTTGGCATTTAAGCGCGTATTATTTTTTTCTATTTTCTACTATACAGCGGGAGAAAATCAAATTTTTAAAGGAGAGGCAAACTGCGCTGCGGGACGGCTGCTGAATAAAAGTTTATGATAAGTGTTGATTTTAAAGACCAGACTGATTGGCTTGCTCGCTTGCTCCATAAACTATAACTATAAACCATACATCATTTTGTTTACATGTGAGTGCTGAATTATTTATAATTAAGTGTTTTTACGCATTTGTCAAACGGGTGGCTAAATTAAACAAGAAGCCCAGGGGCTTGAAGATTTCCGCCATTAGCCTAAAAGATTTTAAAGTTTAAAGTTGATCTTGAAACGGATAATTATGGGGTAAACAAATCATTGAGTATTCTCAATTATTATTGTAAAGGGCCTGATGTACTTGTACAATATCACTGAAATATAACTTATAATATCAATCTAATTTCTTATAATATGTTTAAAATAGAGTTATAATTTCTTATAATTTCTTAATGCCGTCCCATAAGGGGCGGCTCTTAGTCCGCCAGACGTGAAAAAGCATTATTTTGCTGAGCGAAATCTTGCGTTTTGTGCTGTGCTACTTGATTTCGTGTAAACAAACTACTTAAGTAGTACAGCTTCAAAGTAGCACAAACTTTAAAATAAACGAATAGAACCTAAGAAAAACTAATTGTGAAGCTGTATTTAAAGGCCAGGTTTGTGACATCAAACTGTCATGGCGGCGACCGTAGATTTGTGTGAGTATCACTGTGTAACCAAACGGTTTTTCTTCTATAGACTATGGTGTAACTGACAATGCGATGATGACAGTGATCTTGAAGAATCTTTTAATGATGACAACTTTATACATTCTTGCATTACATAGTTGTGAAAAACACTTTGTTGATAATGTTAAGAGGGCCGGATAAGCCGCAAACGCCCGCATATATACGGGCGAGCTCGGGCGACTTTTCAAACAAAATTGGCGGTTGTCCCCCGAAACCGCCCGCACTTTCCCGAACTCGCCCGGAACATTCCCGAAATGCAGTTCTTTATTTTTATAGTTTTTTTGAATCATGTGCAGTTACCAGCTATCGGTCGAAATAATTTTGATGTACGAATTGTATTGTCGTTGTAACCAAAATCCCTAAGTGAAGGATTATCTTTACGGTGTCCAATTGACCGTTGCTGGCCAAAATAATTTTCAAGTGGATCTTGACATGATATGATGATGAAGTCTGTGTAGTTGATGCATATAAAAAAAGTTCCCTTTTATTTATTATTGTGGAAGCAGAATCACGAGGTTTGGTGATGGTGGAAGATGAAGGATGACTTTTTGTTGGTAAATTCAGTGTTGGTAAAACTCCTGGATTAAGGGTTGCTTTTGTATTATGTTTGTAGTACTCATCCTCCTTGAAATGACGTTGACAAATATGTAAATTACACTTTTCAATTTGACCACGAAGTGAATTATTATTATTAGTTTATCCCTCCAATTCTTGTCGAAATCGCTTTTTCCAGCTGGCACTTTGAACAACGATAAACCCTTATACTCGGGTCGACGTGAGACTGAACAGCCGTAAATAGAACAATTAGCACCAGGCATAACAACTTTCAACGTATCAAATAACAATTTCGAAGTAAATTTCCAAAATAAAACCAATGTTAGCAAACAAAACTTTCGATTTCCCTAACGAACATGCTAGAAAACCGTTATTTTAGATTTTGATGCATTCGAGAGAATGGGCCCGAGTTTAGAAACGGCCACAAAACGATAGAACAATGGCCTATTGTTACTGTCCAGACTATCTTTTTTTCTTATGACTATGGTTAAATGACGACAGCCTCACTACTGCTGAAACAAAGCTCCATCCATTATACTTTAAGAAGTACACCCAATTAAGTGCAAGTAAACTTTCTAAAGATGAATGCTATAGTGAGAAGACCAGAAATGAATTTGTCAATTATGTTATTACAAACGACGATAGAAACTTTTCCTATAGTTTTGTCAGAGATGTGATTGGTAGTTTTAAAGGCGATGCTGAAAAGTTTTATCCGGCCTTCTATAAATCTGTGTCTGAAAATATTGTTTTCAGAAATTTATCAAATCAAAGCTCTATTCTCCTTGGTTTTGAAGTGGCTAATCACGTACTTGCTCATCTCACTAATTCAACTGTAAAAGAAAACACTGTAGAATTTTCTTCCCATGTGAATTTTTCACCCAAAGAAAGAAACATAATTCAATATCTAAGTGGTTATGTATTTAGTACCCTATATCGTCGCATTAGGAGATCAAAAAAATCAAGAAGTATGCTTGGAGTTCAAAGTTTGGACATCTTATTAGCTGGAAAGTCATGTCTTGTGGAAGACGATAAAAATTCTCATTTAGTAAATATGAAGGACAGAGGAGGGTTATGGTCAGTAACCGATGATGTTTTCAGAATTTTTTGTTGTGCAGAACTTGAAGTTCGTGCTGCAACTGCTAATTTTCACCATACAATTGATAGTAAGAAAATTGTTTCAGACCTGCTTGAGACCCCGTTGTGCTTTGTAATTACAACAAAATAACATCACACTCAACCGAAAAAGTCACAAAAGAATTAGCAATGAACTTACTTGAGCATCTCATCATGCTTTATGTTCGTGTTCGTGTTTTTTCATTTGTGAAAGATAAATGTGAGCTGCACAAAATTGCATCAAAACAGAAAAAAGCTCGATCTCTACGCACTGAAATCAAGAAATGTTCAAGCAATCTTTCAGATGGACATTGACACTAAGAGTCCAGAACAGTGACTATAAACCGGTTACAACTGCTATTTTTATAGCAACAAATTTTAAAACAATATTATTTTGGCACATGGTATAATAAATAATTCTGGAAGTCTACAAAAAGGTCCAGGTAGTGTATATAGGTTTTAAGGTATTTCAAAATATTTTTTATTAATGTTTGTGTTAAGCAGAAATACAGTGCTTGTTCTTGCTTATTAAGCCAATTTAATGTTTTTTATAAATGTGTGGCTATAAAAATAACCGTTTTTAGTTTCTTCTTTCTTCCAAGTGTGTTTAATTGCTCTTACGGCATGGCACAGTTTCAATATCAATATCATGACAGTTACCAGCTATGGGTCGGAAAATCTTTTGTGTTCTAATTGTGTTGTCGTTATAACCAAAATCACGGATTGATGGGTTATCTTTCCTATGACCAATTGCACGTTGACGACCAAAGTAGTTTTCAAGGGGATCTTGACAAAATCTTTCTGTCAGTACATATGGAACTCCATTATTAATTAAATACTGGGTTAATTCAACAGTAGAATGGACAGTGATTTTGATTCCTTGGTAGGTTTGCCGTGAAATAAACATATTTGCTCTAGCATTATCCGTAAAATTACCAGGCCTATCAGCAATTGAATCCTTCCATGTTTTGAAATATCCTAGAAATGTTTCGGTCAACCATAAGAATCTTTCATCATCAACAGATGTGTACGGTTTAAGAATTGGTTTACGTTTAATTGCTGCTTCTTTGGTATTCTTGACGTTAAGACAGTCAAAAAATTGGTCGAACATATTACAATATTTGGCAGTTGCATTAGCTTCTGGTGGTACATACAATTAAAGAGCGTTAAAGACATATTTGCTTAACACTTGTGCTGCCAGACGTACATTCATGACTGAATATGGTGTGAGCTTGATGTGGTCATTTGTTATTTTAGGAACAAGATGTAATCCACAGTCTAAGTCATCAAGGAATAACTTTGAAATATGGTTCCAGGTGATATAACTTCCATCATTCCGCATACTTCTGGTACATCTTCCTGCAAGAGAATTACTCAGGCAATTGCGGGCTGTTTTAATTAAGTGTGGTGGATCTGAAATGAAGTAGATGTACCGTTCCTCATCCGCCATAACATTCAAAGTGCGGTATGTTACGTCCACTCCTGCATTAATGTCAGCTACACGGGTCATGTTTAGGTGCATATGGTACATTCGTCGGTTTGGAGATGCTACATCACTTGTGACACCAACAACTTTTATGCCACATTTTTCCTCCAGTATGCCAACCGGTTTCCAAAAGAGAGGAAACAATTGAATTGATGTGACATTGGTAGTAGCAAAATTTGCAAATGAAAATTTTAAAGGATTTACAATGCTTCTCACAAGAAAAACTAAGACATGAGATGCAATTTCATCAACCTTTTTCAACGCAACATAATTTAGATCAATATCACCAAGGTCAACAAAACCGATAAGATCACCATTATGCTTATCCCACACAAGACTTTCTTGAATTTTCATTTCATCCATTAATGATATTGCATATTTCTCATGTGGTTGGAATTTGGAGACCATATTACACAATTCCTGGATAACGTCTTTGTTAAAACCTTGCTTTGGACGAATATAGTTCTTATAGTCCCTTAAACGACGTCTACTAGGGAGTACCAAGAAACCACTGTCTTTCTTATCGTCAACACGAATCTCATCATAAAAGGCAGGGGATTTTGCAGCTAAACCCAAGCAGTAACGAATGATCATAGGATGATAGCGAACACCAGTTTTCGATGATGATAAATATTTCTGCTGCTCTTCCCAAAAAAATTTCATGAATGGTGGTATCTTGCGATTAGTTGTTGACATAATTTTTATGAAATCATCACCAAGACTTTTTTGGACTGGAACTGCACAAGTGGAAATTTCATCTTGCATTTTCTTTAACTCTTCCTTTAATTCTTTATTTTCCAACCGGTGATTTTGAAGGGTTTTTATGATTCGGTCTGGAGAAGTCATGGAAATTGGTGTTTTAAGTTTGGCAGTTGAAATTAAATTGTCCCTTTTCCTTTTCAAACTTAGGCTTTCTTTTGACTCCGACCTAACACATTCCAAGCATTTTTCAGAAGAAGGTGGAATAAGAACTATGCAATTTGGAGATCGATACCATTTGCTTTGATGAAGAGGTGCACTAGTACTATCCTTGATGTTAAATACTTTTGGAACACAGTGCTCAAGACAGCTACCAGCAAAGTGGTCTGTCAAACCTGGGCATAATTTCAAATCCATAATTAATCTTGTTAAATATGTGATAAAAACACAAACTTGGAGTAGAAAATTTATTTCAATTTTGTAAGAATAAACTGAGGATAATTTGGCGGAATCGGGTGAGGATGCTAGGCTGAAGAGAAGATATTGTCTCAAGCTCACGTGCGTGTTCCCAATAAATTCGCTCTTCTCCACTACATCCGGAGCTCTTCTCCTAGTAGTGTTCGCTCTTCTCCACTACATCCGGAGCTCTTCTCCTAGTAGTGTTTTCTGGCTTAACTAATCTCTCAATCACATCCGGAGCTCCTCTTCTGTGATTCCATTTCCTCTATCATACCTCACAAGAACCTACTCTTTATGAGCTCTAGCTTCTTTTGCATTTCACACCTGTTATTAACCTCTTGGTGCACCACCTCTGACTGTCAGCGCCGCATGCCCCTGCTGTTATTTCCCCAGTCATCTGTCCTGCTCGCGTGGTGCACCGTCGTTCATCTCCTCGCACCTGTACTGAATTCACCATACTCTTCCAGGGGTACACGCACATCTCTACACTTTGTGGCTGCCCAGGGCAGCCCAGCACCCCCAAATTCCCAAAATGAAAATTCATTATCTATGAGGCAATATTTTTGACGAGAACTACGACGAGATCATTCAACATGCCATAACAGGCTTAACAAATAGACATGAAAAAGAAAACTACATGCAAGTGCCTATAAATTAGCCTTTTACAATTCGGGTAATAAAATCCCCATTGATAAAACGAACAATGGGCCAGCCTTAGCCCCCCGAAATAACAGGTAATTTCAAAGTTTTTACTGAGCAAAATTTGTGTTCAATCATAGCAAAACGAATTGTGACACCTTTCCTAAATGGAGCTGTTTTGGATGCCTTAATGTTAAATGTAAATAGCAGTTCTGAAAATAGAAGCCTGACCTTATTTATTAATCACTCTAGGGCAAATGTATAATGGCTAATATGGAAGATTTCTTCATAAAAATATCAGAAACTTTTTTCATGTGGATTACTTTTACATTAGCAAAATTAAAAATTTGAAGATAAACTTTTTGGATTTTGTCATTCATTAGTTTTCAAATTTCTCCCTGGAAATTTTTAAGGTTTAAAACCCATGTCCCACAGTAACTTTTCCATCCTTATCCTAATGTTAATACATAATCTATGCAACAGCTTTTGTAGTAAAATTAAAACACATAAAAACGAAAAGCGGCAATTTTAAAAGTTTAAAATCGAAAAGAGGCGATAGAAATGTTTTTTTTTTAGATCGCATTTTAAAAGTTTATAAACGAAAAGCGGCATTTAATAGTTGTGAACAATGCTTCTCGAATGTTTCTTAGATTAAACGCGCTGGAATTTTTTTTAAGTAATTGAATTAACAATACATTCTCGCGCAATGTATTATAAAACTTCGCGAAAGATTTTTATTATATAATTACTTCACGCTAATACTTAAGGGAATAGCTTATCAATACATTTACACAATGCATCTCGCTATTAAAAAAAATATAATTGCTCCGATATTTCTTCGCGAGCGCATTGTTTTTTCAACACGCAAATATAAACTCAGGGATTAATTATAACAAAAGACAAACGACTGCCGTCCTCCACGCAAAGGTGTGATATTAGGATGTACGCGGTAGATTACATTCAGACTGTACTGTACTGAACCACTCTACAATGACACGTATTTAAATGCCTAATATAAAGGGAATACATAAAATCAGAAGCCTAACTGTATTTATACGCCCAACCATTCTAAATTAAGGGCACTGACAATAAAAGCATTTCCAGATTTCCAAATTGCACAAAAGATATAGCCTGATCGAACAATTTTGGGTAGCATTCAAAATACAGCTATGTGAAATGTTTATAAAATTGATCCTAAAGACTGGACACATATTGCAAAATAAAATAAATAAAAAAAATCCAACTTAAAGTGAGGTAGGATCGCCTAAGTAGAAATTGCCAATGAGAAGATCATGTGGATCTAAACTAGTAATCGGTTGTAAGCAACACATAATTTTATTATTGGCGTTTAAAAAGGCTCCTTGCGCCCAGGAGTCGAGTTAAAATTTATCTAAACTACTCAGGAGTGTATCACGAGGCTTAACTCTCTGGTTTCACGGTAGTTTAACTAGATTTTGCCGCTTTTGCCGATTGTTGCGCGATTCCTTGTTTTCTGCCGTAAAATAGTCGACTTCGGCGGCAGCCGAAGTGTGGACTTTTGACCCTCTTAAACAAACAAATAATTTTGACGCCAAGAATCGCGCCAAAGTGTGGACTTTTGGACTCTTGTAAAACAAAGAATATGTGACGTCAAGAAGAATCCCGCGGAATCCAGCAAAGAAAGATTGAAATTAATTTACTCTACCTATTGTTATTGCCTCCCGGTAGCCGGTCGGTTGGGTTAGGATTCAACATGTCTAAAGGCTAAGAAAGTTTTGTATTGACTTGCAGCAAGTAAATGGAAGGCTTGAATATATGTTTATCAATATAGAAAGTGTTGCGGAGAGGTTGCCAAGGCAAAGGCATTAAGCACGGCAAGGAAAGGGCAAAGGCAGGCAAGGAAATAGGAAGAGGAATCAGGAAGGCAGGGGTAGGAAAGGCATGATGGGAGGCACAGGCAAGGACATAGTAGGCAGGCACCAGAAAAGGCATAGGAAGGGTAGGCAAAGAAAGGCACGGTCAGTGCTGGCAAGGCAATGGAACGGCAAGGCAGGGGTGCATGACTTTAATAGAAAATCTCCACCTTACAACTCAAAGATTGCGTATACTCAATATGTCTAAGTTAAGTATCATATTAGTCCAGGAGTATAGAAAATATTGAGGTGCAAATATTTCAAGTTCAATATCTCAAAAAAAAGTCTCAAATTTATCTCAGGTCAATACACAGTGAATCATAGAAGAATTATGTGCCATTACAAGTATTTAAACAATCGGTCATAACGACATATCATTTTTTGATAAATCTGAGATTAACTTGGTTCCAATGACAACAACATTAAAAAGTCAAGATATAGAAATAATCAGAGAAGTCTTACTCAAAGATTACATATTATATGAAAACCTGGTTGTTGTAGTTGCAAGATAATTATGTTTTTCCTAGCCCTGTCCAGGATTTGAACCTGGATCTCTCATTTGCATGAGTGTCATAGCCATTAGACCAGCAGGGCATAAACATAAATATATATACAAAACTTTACAGGTGAGTATTATATACACTTAGGAATTTACGCTGGTTAAGCCACAAGCAACTGTGTTACCTGGCGTTAAATGCTTGATGAAACAATTAATACAAATTTTAAACTGTACCACACATTCAGGTGGCTCGCTTTAGTACAGGTGTGCAGTATATCATAAATCGAGTGAAACACACAACATTAAAGGTGTGTCGGGTGTGTAATTATATTTTTCAGATTCACAAAATATATATTTCCTTCAACTATAGCTTGAATAGAAACACAATTTAAATATTGTGCCATGTCATAGCGAAAACTGTTTCACAAAATGTTCCCGGTAAAACTTAAAATATATATGTACTTTAATCTGTGGTGCGCCGTTAGTATAGGTAAACAAACCCTTTCAAAAAAACTTTAGCACAACTTCTGTTAAATAGAAACACAGGTATTAGCTTGTCGTTAACACTAGGCTGAGTGATTAGTACAAATATACTGTGGCGCACATCCGAAAAAACTTCAAATAAACAGACAGTAAACACCCTGTTGTTATCCAACACAGCTAAAACAATCATTCAGCAATTTTATTTTGCGGAAAAGTTTTTGTAACATTTAAAAATAAAAACACTGTTCAAAACCTGTTTCTACGCTCCTAAAGAATCCTGCAATATTTTATAGGAAAAGTTTCTGTGCTAGATCAAAAATATCATAAAATCGGACAGCCGTAATACATTTTTAAAAAAACCTTTAATGCAACTTCGGTTTACAAAAACACAGCAGAAACAGCCTGTTGTTAGCCTGTGCAGCTAAAAATCAAATAGCACTATATGTTTTGTTTGCAAACAAGTCTTCATGACAATAGGATAAAAATATCTTATTTCAGACTGAACAAAAACATCATTAGAGCCACATGTGTAAGGATCGGGCCAAGTTACAAAAACAGAAATTATTGGGACATTATTTGTATACATATCGTGAAATTAGGTGAGAAATAATGAATACACTTGGAGATTTTCAATACATGTTGACGATTGAACGAGTATTGAAATAATTTTCCCTTCTGTAACTTCAGCCGCACTGGTGTATGCTCAGCGGCAGGGTTAAAAAAGTTTATTTCCTGACGTGTGTACAATATATATAGCTAGCTACAATTGTCCATGAAAATATGGCTCTCTATTCCCCCTTAATGTAGTTTTATCCCAGTTATGTAGTTAATTTTATGCTAGCTTTGTAGCTAGTTTTATGCTATAGCCCTTTTTTTATAGCTAGCTAAACGGTTAAAGTAAGCTAGCTATATGTTATCTAAGTTCTGTTATTATGCCAGCTAAGTGGGCAGTTTTATACTAGCTAGCTTTAGGTGGCAGTAAGGATAAGAAGGGGTTATCAATGTAAAGAAATAGTGATCTACTAGCTGTACATACCCTTTCTTCGTTTTCCTCAAAATACCCTTCTACCCTATCATCAAGCTATCATCAACTAAATTTTCGTTTCAAGCGCTATGTATCTGAGGAAATGTCATGTGATATTAGTAAGAATAACTTATGAATCACGTGGCTAATGCTGTATGCCGACCTGATCTTAACTGAAAATGGCGTGTCTCGACCAACCGGATTTTCACGGAAGAAATGACCATAAAAAATATTTGGGTAAGTGGGTCAAAAGTCGGACGTTTTCATCAAAATTTCACATACTAGGGGGAAACGCGGAAATTTGTCACGCTCTAATATATTTATGAGAACGAGGAAAATAGCTCCGTTCGAGCAATGGCTCTCTCTCCGCAAACTAGTATAGAAAGTGTTGCGGAGAGGTTGCCAAGGCAAAGGCATTAAGCACGGCAAAGGCACGGCAAAGGCAGCCAAGGAAAGAGGAAGAGGAATCAGCAAGGCAGGAGTAGGCAAGGCATGGGAGGCACAGGCAAGGGCATAGTAGGCAGGCACCAGAAAAGGCATGGGAAGGGTAGGCAAAGGCATTAAGCACGGCAAGAAAAGGGCACGGCAATGCACAACAAAGCAGGCAAGAAAACAGGAAGAGGAATATATATATATATATATATATATATATATATATATATATATATATATATATATATATATATATATATATATATATATATATATATATATATATATATATATATATATATATATATATATATATATATATATATATATATATATATATATATATATATATATATATATATATATATATATATATATATATATATATATATATATATATATATATATATATATATATATATATATATATATATATATATATATATATATATATATATATATATATATATATATATATATATATATATATATATATATATATATATATATATATATATATATATATATATATATATATATATATATATATATATATATATATATATATATATATATATATATATATATATATATATATATATATATATATATATATATATATATATATATATATATATATATATATATATATATATATATATATATATATATATATATATATATATATATATATATATATATATATATATATATATATATATATATATATATATATATATATATATATATATATATATATATATATATATATATATATATATATATATATATATATATATATATCTCTTATATATGCTCAGATAGCCTTTTTACTAACTAGGCAGGGGGACCTAGCGTTGATTATGTCTGGTTTAGTCACAAGTAACTATAACACCTGGCGCGATTTATACGTTTTGTAAACTGTGCCACACATTCATGTGGAGCGCTTTAGTACATGCAGTATATATATGATAAATTATGTGAAGCACACATAACAGTAAGATGTCTCAGGTGAAATATATTTTTTAAATAATAACTTTTTTGCAAAAATACAGTTTATATGTTGTGCCCATCTTAGCGAATTTTTTCAAAATGTTTCTGGCAAAACTTAAAAAGTGAATTTCAATCCAGGGTGAGTGCTTAGTACAGGTATGTTGCACATCCATATAGGTTTAATACCATTTCAAACAAAAGAATAGCTTAAACTTCTGTTAAATAGAAACACAGGTAACAGCTTGTTGTTAACACAGGGCTGAGTGATTTGTACAGGTATACTGTTTCGCACATACGTTTCGGCACAATACCCATTTCTAAAAAACTATCCTAACTTCAGTTCAAACAAACAGACATTTAACAACCTGTTCTTATCCTACGCAGCTAAAACAATTTTATATACTTTGTGGAAAATTTTGTAACATTTAAAAATAAAAATACAGTTTATAACGTGTTTTTACCTTCTCCAAGCAAAAAACCCCCGCAATATTTAATGGAAAAAGTTTCTCTTAAAAATAAAAAATTAAACACGGCACTATGATTGAGTGTATTATCTCACTCACTGTGTAGAGCTATAGCCAGAAAATCTATTTCTTTGTAGCTAGCTAGTTTTATACTAGCCATTATGATATTGTTTTATCTTTTTTATGCTATTAGCTAGCTAGCTCTTCAATTCAAGTAGCTCTAGCTAGCTATTTAAGTTCTATTATTATTCCAGCTCAGTCAGTAGTTTTATGCTAGCTAGCCTTAGGTGTGAGTGAGAATAAGAAAGAGTTCATTACATACCCTTTCTTTTTTCGCTTTCTTGAACATAACAAGCCCTTCCGTTGGTTGCGATATGGCTTAGATTGAGTTTGAGGCGCTATGTGTCCGAGAAAATGTCATGTGATGTTAGTAAAAGTGATTTATGTATCACGTGGCTAGAAAGTGTAGGCAGATTTAACCTAAACTGGAAACGGCACCATTTACGCTTGGTACCATATTTAAAAAACAACAAAAACTCCATCGCCGTGCTAAAATCATGTTGTCTCGCTCACTAGAAAAATGTACTTAAGAATGACCATATGAAATCGCTGGGAGACTGGGCCCCAAAACGACGGATTTTTGATATTTTTGATGTATAGGGGGACGGGGCGCGGAAATCGTATAGAAATCCTATATACTCTCCACCGTGCTTACTTTTTCTTTTATATTTGGCTTATTTAATGAGGAAATGGGCTCCGCTACGCTCCGGGCGCTGACGCGCCCTCCGCTACTCTCCGCAATCAATATAGAAAGTGTTGCGGAGAGGTTGCCAAGGCAAAGGCATTAAGCACGGCAAGGAAAGGGCAAAGGCAGGCAAGGAAATAGGAAGAGGAATCAGGAAGGCAGGGGTAGGAAAGGCATGATGGGAGCCACAGGCAAGGACATAGTAGGCAGGCACCAGAAAAGGCATAGGAAGGGTAGGCAAAGAAAGGCACGGTCAGTGCTAGCAAGGCAATGGAACGGCAAGGCAGGGGTGCATGACTTTAATAGAAAATCTCCACCTTACAACTCAAAGATTGCGTATACTCAATATGTCTAAGTTAAGTATCATATTAGTCCAGGAGTATAGAAAATATTGAGGTGCAAATATTTCAAGTTCAATATCTCAAAAAAAAGTCTCAAATTTATCTCAGGTCAATACACAGTGAATCATAGCAGAATTATGTGCCATTACAAGTATTTAAACAATCGGTCATAACGACATATCATTTTTTGATAAATCTGAGATTAACTTGGTTCCAATGACAACAACATTAAAAAGTCAAGATATAGAAATAATCAGAGAAGTCTTACTCAAAGATTACCTATTATATGAAAACCTGGTTGTTGTAGGTGCAAGATAATTATGTTTTTCCTAGCCCTGTCCAGGATTTGAACCTGGATCTCTCATTTGCATGAGTGTCATAGCCATTAGACCAGCAGGGCATAAACATAAATATATATACAAAACTTTACAGGTGAGTATTATATACACTTAGGAATTTACGCTGGTTAAGCCACAAGCAACTGTGTTACCTGGCGTTAAATGCTTGATGGAACTAGTATAGAAAGTGTTGCGGAGAGGTTGCCAAGGCAAAGGCATTAAGCACGGCAAAGGCACGGCAAAGGCAGCCAAGGAAAGAGGAAGAGGAATCAGCAAGGCAGGGGTAGGCAAGGCAAGGCAAGGGAGGCACAGGCAAGGCCATAGAAGGCAGGCAACAGAAAAGGCATAGGAAGGGTAGGCAAGGGGACGGCAAGGCAGGGGCAGGCACGTTAATAGAAACTCTCTCCCCCTACAACTCAAAGATATACTCAATGAAAAGTATTACATTTATATAAGGTCAATATACAGTGAATCATCTTAGCAGAATTATGTGCCAATATAATACAACCTGGTTGTTGTAGGTGCAAGATAATTATGTTTTTCCTAGCCCTGTCCAGGATTTGAACCTGGATCTCTCATTTGCATGAGTGTCATAGCCACTAGTATAGAAAGTGTTGCGGAGCGTGGGACTGAGTCCCCTAGGTTCGCAAGCAAAAATTTTTAGATGCCCCTCTCAATTGAATCGTATAATGAATCGTATAAAAAACAAAGTTTCCACGTGCTTCATGGTAATCGATCAAACGGTTTCATCTTCGATTTGATGAAACATTTCCTGGACGTGCGTACAATATATATATAACTACAATCATCCACAAAAATATGGCTCTACATTCCCCTCATGTTTAACACTGACCTTTGTGGCTCAGCAAGGTAAACGATTACACGTGACATACCTTTATGAACGTACTATCTGCAAAATATCTAGCTAGCTAGCTATGTTCTTTTTTTGCTGACTTTTTAAACTTTTTAGTTCTTGGTTTTTGGAATAAAATTGCCAGCAGAGACAAGAAATTTTGTGGATGATTGTAGATAGAACAAGCTATGTGATGGGACATTCCTACAGAGTAGAATTATCTCACTCACTGTGTAGTATATGTATAGTCAGAAAATCTGTCCAAAAGAATTTTTCTATGCTGCTATTATGTAGCTAGCTGATTTTATGCTAGCAAAAATAGCTAATTTTATGTTAGCTATATACATTGGTAGATTTATCCCAGTTAAGTAGTTAATTCTATGCTAGCTTTGTAGCTAGTGTATTATGGTAGCTATATGGCACTGTTTGCTCTTTTTTATGCTAGCTAGTAAGCATAAAAATGAGCAAACAAGAAGTAGCTAGGTAGCTATAGCTATATGCTATCTAAGTTCTATTATTCCAGCTAAGTCGGCAGTTTTATGTTAGCTAGCTTTAGGTGTGAGAAAGGCGAAGAAGGGATCATTACATGTAAAAAAATAGTGATATATTAGCTAGCTAAACATACCCTTTCTTCGTTTCTTGGAAATGCCCTTCCGTCCATTACGACCAACAAGCCAATATGGCCATATCAACGTAATTTTCATTTCAAGCGCTATGTATCTGGAGAAATGTCACGTGATATTAGTAAGAGTAACTTATGAATCACGTGGCTAATGCTGTATGCCGACCTGATCTTAACTGAAAATGGCGTGTCTCGACCAACCGGATTTTCACGGAAGAAATGACCATAAAAAATATTTGGGTAAGTGGGTCAAAAGTCGGACGTTTTCATCAAAATTTGATGTACTAGGAGAAAACGCGGAAATTCGTTACGCTCTAATATATTTATGGGAACGAGGAAAATAGCTCCGTTCGAGCAATGGCTCTCTCTCCGCAATCAATATAGAAAGTGTTGCGGAGCGTGGAACTGAGTTCCCTAGGTTCGCAAGCGAAAAATTTTAGATGCCACTTTCGGTTGAATTGTACAATGAATCGTATAAAAAACAAAGTTCCCATGTGCCTCATGGTAATCGATCAAACGGTTTCATCTTCGATTTGATGAAACATTTCCTGGACGTGCGTACAATATATATATAACTACAATCGTCCAATATGGCTCTCCATTCCCCCTCATGTTAAACACTGACCTTTGTGGCTCAGCAAGGTAAACGATTACACGTGACATACCTTCATGAACATACTATCTGCAAAATATCTAGCTAGCTACGTTCTTCTTTCCACGTTCGACTTTCTAAACTTTTTAGTTCTTGGTTTTTGGAATAAAATTGCCAGTAGAGACGAGAAATTTTGTGGATGATTGTAGCTAGAACAATCTATGTGATGGGACATTTCTAAAGAGTAGAATTATCTCACTCACTGTGTAGTATATATATAGCTAGTTAGCTAGCTAGTTAGAAAATATGTTTAAAACAACTTTTCTATGGTGATATGTAGCTGATTTTATGCTAGCAAAAATAGCTAATTTTATGTTAGGTACATTGGTAGTTTTAACCCATGTAAGTAGTTAATTTTATGCTAGCTGTGTAGCTAGTGTATTATGCTAGCTATATGGCACTGTTTGCTCTTTTTTTATGCTAGCTAGTTAGCATAAAAAGAGCAAACAAGAAGTAGCTATAGGTAGTTATATAGTTTGCTATCTAAGTTCTATTATTATTGCAGCTAAATCTGCAGTTTTATGCTAGCTAGCTTTAGGTGTGAGAAATGCTAAGAAGGGGATCATTACATGTAAAAATATAGTGATATATCAGGTAGCTAAACATACCTTTTCTTCGTTTCTTGAAAATGAACTTCTGTCCATTGCGACCAACAAGCCAATATGGCTATCAACGCAAGTTCCGTTTGAAGCGCTAAGTATCTTAGAAAAGGTCACGTGATATTAGTAAAAGTGACCATGGCAAAAGCTCTATGCCGACCTGATCTCAACTGGAAACGACGTGGTCCCGATTAGCCAGATTTTCACGGAACCTTTTAAAGAAATGACCATAAAAAAAAGTGGGGTAAGTGGGTCAAAAACGCCCACGTTTTCATCAAAATTTCACGTACTAGGGGGAAACGCGGAAATTTGTCACGCTCTAATATATTTATGGGAACGAGGAAAATAGCTCCGTTCGAGCAATGGCTCTCTCTCCGCAAAAAGAAACATGACTGGAAAACATTCTCTGTGACGCCTGGGATTGCAGAAGAAAGCAGTTTGGCAAAATAAACAGACTTTTTTGAGTTAACAAAATTATAGCATTAACTTTATAATGACAACGTTTTCAGGTACATCTGTTTACTTTTAATTCCATTGATTCTTGAGCTTTCTATTGCTGTGCTAGCAAGTTTGAGCATGAAACTGTTTATAGTTTCACTTTCAACAACTCTAAAAAGGCCTGTCTCAAACTCAAAGTTCTTGTGTTGTCTTGGGGTACCACAAGTAACAAGACATTTGATAGCAATACAATAAATCGAATAGCTGCATAACAACTTGTATGTTTGCTTTGTCGATTCAAAGCTTCTGGCAATAAACACTTTTTAAATGATTTCTTAAAATGCCACAAGGCCACAGACGAGAACACTAGTCGTGACTAGTTTTGGGAGAATAACTTCGACAAGACTTGATGATGATTGGTTTAAAAGCTCTAATCTTATATCGAGATAATTCCTGCGAACGATGTTAATTATAAAAATTAGGAAAAAAGCATGGTTTTAATTAATGGGTGAAATGACGAAAGTTTTTCACATTTCACTAAAGAAGTTATGCTGACAGGCATGGAAAATGCTACATATTTTTGACTGAATGTTGTGCTAAATCAGTGGTCATTCACTTGTTGTGGTAGGTTGTGTTGTTTTTAATTAGCTATTGCTGCGTAAAAACCAAATTTTATATAGCGGCCTTTACTTGTGCAAAATTCTGATATAATTTTGCTATTTTTATTTTATTTATCTGTTGTTGTTTATGGTGCACTATGATCTAATAATACAAATAAAGCCTATTTACAATGCAGTTTGTGTTGTTGTTGTTTTTTATTTCTCTATCTTTCTCCTTTTTGATGTGATTAAATGTTTCAAATAGAATAAATATCAAAAGTTTTATTAGTAATAGATACCGTTTTGCATGTCTTTTACAGAATATAGTTTCTCCAAATTTATAGCCTTAATATTGCCCCCAAAGCAATTATATTCAATAACTTGCGAAAACAAGCCTGCAAATATTTTTCTGGATGTGGAAAAAAGACGTTTTTCTGGCTAGCTAAGTATAGTCTATTATAAGATTAAAAAGGGAAAACACGAGGCCAAATTTGTTGATTGGCTAACTTAGAACCTCCTAATATGGACATACTATACCCAAACCTTTAGTCCCCAACTCTAAAGTATCAACAACAAGAAAGTTGCTTCAAGTTATGACACATAGCTTTGATTTGCCTAATTGGGATAAAGATGCCTTGGGTGAGCAAGTCAACCTTGTCTACCCTTAATGATGCATCTGCATAGCAACTACCAAGTATTGGGAACTGCAATTAACATGAGCTAAACTGTGTTTAGCTCCATAATAAGTTTTAGTGATTGAGAATAAATGTCGTGTTTAGCAGGAACAGACCATAATAAAACAAGAACAGTAAAAACAAGATTATTATCAACATATATCTCATACTTTGGAACTGAGTGGATAGCATCATGACAGGCAAAAGAAGCACAATCACTTGTATAGGTAAAACTCCAACCGACTAATTTCAATAACTGAGTTTTAGAAATAAAATCTGTAAATGACTTGTACTGATCAGTAATGACATTTTTCACTGGTTCAATTTTTTTCTGCAAAATTGATTGTGCTGATTGACGAGGCTTAGAAGATGTGGAGGATGAAGGAAAACTTTTGATAGGAAGGTTTATTGTGGGGATAGCACCGGGAACAAGTGTGGTTCTGCTAGAGTGGTTACGATTCATTTGATCTTCGCTGAAGTGCTTTTCACAAATATATATTTTCTTTCTTTGAATTCTATCCCTTAGAGCATGATCAACTTCCCTATCTCTTATCACAACATCAACTAACTTTTCTCTCCACGACTTGTCAAATTGATTCTCACCAGCAGGAATTTTAAAAATAGATAGACCTTTATATTTAGCCCTTCGTGAAACTGTGCAACCGTATATAGAGCAATTTTCGCCAGGCATGTTAAAAATAATTCTGTTTAAATGTTTGTTAATCCTATGTTGTTTACAGTAACTAACCACTTAAATGCGCCATTTTTCAACACGAGCGTGCAGTCAAAGCACTGGGTACGAGGTATATTCTGCTAACAAAAACATAAACAATAGAGCCGCGCGATTCACCAGACTCTCTTTTTCTTATGACTATGTTTGAACACTGCTAAAAAGCCTACACCCTGGAGTTAGCTAGCTATATATCTATGTAATGTAAGTAGCAGCAGTATTTTAATTGTTTTTCTTCAGGTTAAGTTCTGTAAATTTCTTTAAAGTAGTCCCTTGAATTTCAGCTGTACGAAAAGAATGAAAGAATGTGTAAGTTTGGATTTGGGAAAGAGAGAGCACTCCCACTTTTCCACACGTCCAATTAACGTTCGGCTAAACTTCAGAAAATGTACACAAAAGAATTTAATAAAATATAAACTGCAACACAGTTACGCACTCACTGATCTGAGTCCACTTGGAAATTCTCATTCTTTGTGTGTAGCTAGCTAGCATTGCGTATTTGCCTTTGCAGCTTTTATATGATGTTTGGAGATTTTTGTTCTTTTGAAAGTGAGTATCTGCATTTGCAGCTTTTATATGATAACCAAGATTTATCTGTATATACAAATTCTAAAGCTGCTCCTGGCGTTCTTCACGAGACCACCTACCCACCATGAAAAATTTCCATTTAGCTTGCAGCAACAAAGGTTTATGGGGTTGTTTACAAAAAGTAATGTAGCTAGCATGCTCAAAGAAAAAGGAGGCAGACAGGTAGTCTAAAAGCGTATCAAAGTGTACAAGGGGAAAGGGGTCTTCTAAGGGCTTACATATCTACACTTTAAAATATTATTGCAGTTTTCTTGAGTTGATTTTTTGGGCAGGGGTGATCTGTACATTCGGGAAAAGGGTAAGTCAAGAGCAAAGCATTCAATGGAGTATAAGATTGACGATTTATAGTACGTACACATTTTTAAATAGACCCATTATAGTAGTTGTTGACAAATGATTTTTGTCTGTTTTACCCACATGTGACTGGTTAATCCTTGAACTATAACTTCGTTTTTAGATTGCTTATTTGATCAATTATATATTTTTTTAGAGTTAAAAAGAGGACAAATTTGATGGAGATCCTAACTGGAATAATAAAAGATGTACTTGTAAATGATTAAAGAAAAAGTCCTTCTCATACGTTACAACCAGTAAACCACAAGGTTTTTTGGTTTGAAGTTGCAGAAAAACTTGCCACCATTAACATGAACTGATGCATATATCTATAGATTTTGTTTTTCCAGATTTTATAGATTATGCCTTCAAGTTTTTTAACCTATAAATTTGATTTAAAAATGTTAAAGCTGCAGGTCTACTATTATGGTAACCGTTGGCCTGATTTTTTTTATATTTTTATGTTGTATCATATATACTTTTACATTTTTTATCCGTGTGCCTGAACAAAGTGTTATTTTGTCCCAAAATCTTATTTTTTGATGGGATTTTTTAATTAAATAATTAAAAAATTCTATTTTAAGTGCTTAACAAACTGCATTTTAAACATTTTAAAAGCATCAATTGTGCATACTAAACAGTATAAATATAATCTAATTTATAGTGAGGTAGAATGTAGCAAGAAATTCAGCCATATTTCACTGTATATAATACTGTGCAAAATAATTCTTTAAAAAACTTAACTGGAAATATTTTGCTATTCTTTCCGGATCCTAATAGTTATAATAGACTGTTTTCTGCTCTTAAAAAATCCACTAGAAACAAAATGGAATGTGCATGTAACTTCCAGATTTAAACCTAGCATAGAAGCTTGCGGAGGTAGGATGTGCACACGTGTCCAGATAAAACGCACTGCGTATGCTTTCATTGTGCACTTCGCGTGTTGGTGCAACCTCGACCCCAGGGTTTATAAAAAGAGAACCAGCCCTGGGGTCAAGGTTGGTGTTGGAGCTAATCATCGCTTTGGAAAATAAGGGGTGCATATGTAATCACGGAGTGCCTCAGAGCTCAGTACTAGGTCCCCTTCTCTTTTTGATATATATTAATGACCTTCACTCTTCAATTAAGTTCTCAGAAGTGCATCATTTTGCAGATGATACAAATCTTCACATAAATAGTTCTGCTAGAGGTCTAACAAAAAGGGTAAATTTAGACCTACAATTCCTTTAGCAATGGCTTAATGCCAATATGCTAATAAAACTGAATACATCATCTTCAAACACGCCAACAAGCCTCTAAATCATCCTGTAAAACTTAAGATTGGTGGGAAAAGAATTTTTCACAGTGAACACATTAAGTATCTCGGTGTATTGTTAGACTCCAATCTTAGCTGGAACTCTCAAATTAATAAAGTTGCAGTCAAGCTTAAATGTGCCAATGGAGCAATAGCCAAAATTAGACACGTGATGTTCTTTGGCTTAGTCTATCATGCTATTTTTCATTTTCATCTGCTATATTGTTCTCAAATCTGGGGTCAACCAAGTGCTTCTATTAAAAGGATTTATACACTCCAAAACTGGGTTATTCGTCTAATGTCTTTCGTCAATAGATGCACATCTGCTACCATTCTCTATGCAAATCTTGTTATACTTAAATCTTCTGATACTGTACATATGAATAATGTTCTCCTCCTACATCAAATGTATCATAAAACACTTCCTGATCCTATTTGCTCAACATATGCTATTGACTTCACCTACCCCCGCACCACACGAGCACAATACAATGGTCTTTTGAAAGTTATCTAATCACGTACCAATCAATTTGGTACTAAATCAATTCGCCATCAAGCTTTTATTTCATGGAACACCCTCCAAACTCATATGCCTCATATTAAATTCTTTAATGCCTCGTTTATTATGCTCAAAGAGAGCCTCCAAAAACATATTCTTGCAACCTACTATACATAGTCACATGGTTTGTACCACACTCTACATGGTTCTAGATTATTTTTTTTGTCTTTGTCTGTGTAACCTAGCGTTTTCCTAGGCCTGTCCCTGTTTGTTCTTGTCCACGGTGACTATCATAACCCCAGCTTCTAGCTATTTTGGTAGCCTCCCTCCAACATAATCAGATGTAGTTAACATATAGTATATATAAAAATGAATTAATATTTCTAGGCTTTATATATTTACTGCATAATTGTAACCGTAGATTATTGGTAAAAAATATATTACTATTATTATGTATCAGCTTTGAAAGAACAACTGTCGTATCATGGTAAACAAGGGCGGCAAGTAGTTGCAACTATATACTAGTAATATAGCTATAATATGTATAATTTCAACACCTTACATGTGCGTCATAACCTCATAATTTGCTGCATGGCTTTAATATTTCAATAAAATCAAACGAGTTTGATTTTAATAATATTATTGGTGATCTGGTTTCGAATGCCTTTTGTTTGTGTGACATTATCTGCTAGCGTTGTTGTGGCAACGATGTTATGAAATTAAATGAAATTATAACGATATTTTAACAAATCATAAGTATATTGTAGAAAAATTATAACTGTATTATAGAATATATTTAATGATATTATACAAGTGTATCCTGGCCTTAACTAACCTGCAATGTTAAAATACAACTCAATAAATAAAAATAAAATTCATGAATAATTAATTAGTTCTGCTGAATATAGCTTTAGTCTACGTGCTTGAAAAATTGTACAGAAAGAAATGACGTAACATCAAAGATGGCGCATTATAAGACGATCTTCATTATGCTACACTGCACGAGCTTTAACTTTCGATAGCATATAAACTTTATAATAAAGTATTGTTCATTGGATAATAAAACAATCTTTGCACTGTTAGGATTCTTATTGGCTTAAAACTCATTTTAGCCTCGTTCTCAGAAAAAAATCTTTAGCCTGGATAAGTTTCGGGCGTCCAGCCTAGCTGCACTGTCTCTATCTCTCTATCTCCTCAGGCGATTTTAAAGATTCCGCCTTCCCTGGCGGAAATAAAAAACAATGGGATATATTTCTCTTTATTGTGATGGTCACGGGGTCAATGTACACAAAGTGATTTAATAAGAAAAGTTGAAGATCAAAATGGCAAAAATTCACACGGCGCGGTCAATTTCGTCTGAATTCACTTGTAGGGAAAAATTCATAATGGCTGCGATTGTTTTGGTGTACTTGGCTAGATAAATAATAATAAATCGAAGAAAAACGTTGTATATTGCAATAGTATATAGTTTATTTATGATATCGATTATTAAAGTTTATAAACATGGACAATACAAAGGATGTTAGCAATTATAGCCGTGAAGAATGTTCAGAATGGCTAAAAAATATAGGTCAGTGTGCCACAGGAAATGTTCAAGAACTGCAGATAAAAATTAGAAAGTTTATGCGATATCCTCGTTATGGTTGCTTATATGTAGCAATATTCAACGGCTATTATTTTTGCATGCTACCGTATCATATATGCATGCTACCGTATTTTATATGCATGCTAGCTCGTATTATATACATTGTGAGTTATACTACATCCATGCTAGCTATGAGTATGTTCATGGTAGAAAAATTATGCATGATGAGGTAGATATGTCATTCGAGATTTTCATGGTAAAAGTATCTAATTTATGAGTCGCTCTTTTTTTCACATTCTACATTCTCCCGAAAAAAAACATACCGCAGACCCTGGACCAGTCGTATCTGGTCTGCGTATTATCGAAAAAAGCAAATCGGATGTAAACATTCAATGAAATAAAAATGGCTGGACGGCAGGATGATGGTTTGTGGCTTCGCAGAATAATAAGAGAAGAAATAGCGAGAGATAAGAATACCAGAGGACCTCCAGCAGCTAATCAAATATTTAGCCGAGCTCATGAACTAATAGATAGAACTGCTGAAGTTGCTGTCAATGATTTTTCCTTCACTGCTGCTGCTCAGTCCGCTGCATCTCGGACAGCAGCCCTTGTGTCAGCTTCAGCAATTTCCCCATCTCGTATGGATTTAATGCATCACGAAGAGGTGCTGGTCGTGGCTGTTCACGCTCTTCTCCAGGACATCCATATCGCTATTCATCGAAAAGCAGGACAACAAAAAAGGATGTTGAAAAGCCACACGGATTTCGTAAACCTGCTTTCTGATTGTGGATCAACACAACTTATTAGTGTAAGTATTAATTGTTCATTCATGACTTATAATACTGTTAATTTTAGTAAAAAATGAGGCTGGTGTTCTTATAAAGTTGTTTTAATAAAAGAAAAACAGTGTAAATACAGGTACGGACAGTAACACCAAATGTCTGAATGTCTAACTTAAAAAGCAGTCATTAAAACAGAGCTTTTCTCCTTGGAAAAGTTTTTTATCCTGGATTACAAAGTCGTGCCACAGTTCATCCCATTTTATATGCTTTTTTATAGGATGAAAACAGACATGATATTTACACTGCAATTCTCTTTCAAGAGGTAATTGGAAAACGTACAGCTGCACTGGAACAATTGAGAGAAGGCTTGAAAACCCTTGATGTTATAGATTGTTTGTCCAACAATCCTATGTTGTGTATGCCACTGTTTATGTATGAAGAAGAAAATGTATCATGTGAAACTGTGAAAGACATTTTACTTTTTGATACATCATGTTCTGAACAAACCAAGGAGAACTTATTAAAATGTGTTACGCAAATGACCAAAAGTGACCTTGTTAACTTCATCCACTTCATATCAGCAAGTCGTGTGTTACCGAGAAAAAGAATCACCATTAAAGTTGATGAAGCTGATGGTGTGTTCGCTTCAACTTGTCTGTTGCAACTAGTATTACCAAAACAAGCAGATACATTTGAAAAACTTGTGTCAGCTATACACAGTGTCATTGGCAATAAAGGACAAACCAGATCCTTCACAGTGGTCTAAATGACTTTTTTATATCAGTACTCTTCCGTGTTCCCACCTCCCCCTGTAATTAAGCACGGAAGAATAATAACTTTGTTATGAAAACAGCGTTTTGTTGACATATGTCATTTTTGTGATTCTTTTTAAGCCTACATTACTCTAAAAGCTATAGAAATATTGATAATATTAGCTATGTTTCGGACCAGACCAAAATTTTAGCAGTAACCACCGCAAAATTACGACATTTTGGAATGAGAGTGAATAACTTTGCTCACATATGCACCTTCTCTGATTCGTATTTCATATTTTTCAGCTATTGGAATAACATTTTTATCAACCTTGTACATACCATTAAAACTTAAATATATAATATAAAAGCGAAAAGTTGATAGTTCCTTGTGTGATTCGTGTATCGCCTTTGGTGTGCATTTCAAAGCCATGAATTTTAAGTGGAATCTTCAATGTATGATAACACTTCTAAGAATACATCTATACCAAAATAGCAGGAATCGCGCATTATGTCGACTACGTTGATTGCTTCCTCTATATTTTGAGAGTGTGGACATCGTACATCTTCTAATTCTACGGTTGACAGCCCATTGTCTAATGGTGAGGGGGCAGTCCAATCCATTCCGAACCAAATCAAATCCTCCACGGGTCCCCCCTCATTCAATTCCATGTTCCTCATACCATTATTCCAAATCTTCCTCGGAGACCAGTTTCGCTCTGTTCTCAAAGGGTGATTGTTCCAACCGCCTATAAAAGACGTGATTACTCGATTGATCCTGGGTTGGAAAATACGATGTAATACAAATACATGAACATCGTTTTCCATATTGAGTATACCTAAAATGTAAACCGTTAACACCAAATTAAAAAAAAGAAGCCCGGCATGTCATATCGTGATTAAAGATGTTCCCACGCCCACTTTTTACTTATCACGTGCAACCGTGTAGAACTCAATGAGTAACTTCGATTACCTTGATCTTCCATTGCTTGAAACGTATAATAAAACTGATAGGTGACATATCCAGTACGGTTTCTTTCCGATTATTTGTACTGCAATTTAAATACGTTATGAGACGCGAGTGACCATCAATAGCACCATGAATTACAAATTTCCAAGTTATCAAGCTATGGTGTCCGTCAATATGCCAAAGGCTGTTTGGTCCAGGTACACTGTACTTTCTTCTACGTATTAGTGCAGCCCATCGAATCCGAGAGTTCTCTGGATCAATTTTGTGGAGAATTTCTGTGACTCTTCTCTGCTGAACACGTATACCACGTGATTTAAGAAGTCCGATAACCATTGACCTCCCCAGAAAAGCACCATGACTCCTTTTTATTTCAATGATGACTCTTTCCAGCTCCTCTTTATTTATATTTGTGTATCCAGTTATATTTTTCAAGCCCAGCTCGGCAACTCGTCTACTAACCGTCCATCGAGATACACACAACATAGTTGCAATCTCTTGCCAGCAATAGCCCAGGTCACGAAAATACAATAAAACTTCTTCGGATAAGACAAATTTCGGTCGGCCAGGTCCATCATGCTTCTCTCTCTCGACTCCTGTACTAACTACAGCTACACGCGGAAGACATGCTCTTGTATAGCCATTGATTTCTCCTTGAAGTTTTTGCGCAAGCACCTGCAATGTCTCGATAGGTTGGTAAATAATGGGCTGGCTGTTAGTCGCTCGGTCGTTTAAATAATAAAGATTTTGTAAACAAAACCTTATTCTGCTATTCAGAAGTTCTATTTCATCGTTGTTCTCCACATTCCTGTTCTCTACAGCCGTCACAACATTGTGGAGATCGTTATAAAACTGTCGTAAATTAATATCACCAGCGCAAATAGCATCCGCCATCTTGTTTAAAGTTCCCGCGCGGTGTTTGTGAAACAATGAAGAGCAAAGCAGACATTGTATGCTCTTTTAAAACGCAGACCAGATTTGAACACGACAAACCTTGCATAAAAATTTTTACCTTGCATAAAAAAATCATTACCATAAAAATAATGTTTTTCTTGCATACTATCTTTTTATCTTGTTTGCATTTGGAATATATAGCATGACAATATTTTAGCTAGAAGGAATATAAGATTTCTAGCATATGTATAATACAAACTAGGATGCATATAATATAGGTTAGCATGTATATAAAAAAAGCTAGCATGCATATAATATATGCGTGTAGAATATTGCTACATATGAGCAACCATACCTCGTTTAGTAAAACGTCTAGAAGACAAAGTAAATAAAAATTACAAGTTTAGTTGTAGCTTAGATCTCACAGATATTCCTCCAACTACAGCTAAATGGTGTAAAAAGGATGAGGATCTACCACTTATCAATGAAGATATATTTAAGAACTACTGCAAAATGAAAACATATGGTAGTTTAGGCCAGCAAGAAAAAGCTATTAGAATGTTATAGAGTAGAAAGATAGTAACTGTTCAAACTTTAGTTGATAATTCGTGTACACATGTAAAAGCAATGGTAAAAAAGTCATATGGTACTGAAGCAAGGCCAGCAGTGCTTGTTTTTGAAAATGGGTACCCTCAAAAAGCTCATTGCAGTTGTCCAGTTGGCGCAAGTGGCTTATGCTGTCACGTTCTTTCAGTTTTGTTATTTTTAAAACATTTCCGCGGCACTGGGAATCAAATTTTGGAACTGACTGTGACACAACAGTTACAAACATGGCATCGGCGGTCTAAAAAAGGCTCTACTCCAATGGTTCCATTAAAGGCTATATAAGTTAAGTCGGCAAATGTAAAAAGAAAAATGGAAAGGTTGTTCTTAATGCTGCAGATCCAAGTGAATCTTATTTTAAAAAAGATGTCACTTCAATTATAAAAACTTTAAAGGAAAAACTCAAAAATGAAAAACCTGTAGAACAGCATGCCTACCAAGTGTTAATGAAAACTGATTTGGGAAAAAACACCTCACTTGACCAACAACTCCAATACAAATACACATTAAAACTAGCCAATGCTTAAGCTGATCATGACTATTGTAGTGTAGCCTTATACAACGAAAATATTATAAGACATGACATTAACAAAGAGCAAAGAATAGTAGCATATATCCACAAACCAGTTTCTAAAACAAACACTACCAACATAATAAACGAAATTGTTAATCAAAATAAAGTAGCTGTCCAAATTGAAAAATCGTTTACAGTGTATACTTATAAAACAGATGACATTAAAAATTTACAGGCTGATATCAATAAACAAATAAACCCAAGTAATAAGGAAGTAATAATAGACATCAGTTTTTTAGAAGCTCCAAAGCGACGTGGTACAAATTATTTTAATATTTCTCAGAACACCACTGAGTGGCAATCTGCTAGATATATGAAAATTACTGGTAGTAGACTACCAGCCCTTCTTGGTATTTATGGGTTTCAAGAAATGTGGGATGTTGTGAAATTGGGTAAATGTGAAAAAGATATATCTTTCATACCAAATATAGCCCGTGGTTAATAATTTGAGAATGATGCTATCAAAAAATTTCAGTTAAAGTCAAAAGCAACTGCACAAAAATGTGGATTTTTTACAGATCTAACTGACAACCATTATGGTGAAAGCCCTGATGCACTTGGCCCTGCAAGAATTTTATTAGAAGTCAAGACAAGAGGACAATAAAATGATGGACCACTGGAATCACTTAATGGCTTTTCACAATACCTTGTGCAATGCCAGTTGCAAATGTAGTGTACTGATGCAGAATTCTGTATCTTACAATCCTATCACCCAGAGACTGTGTTGCATGGTGCTTTTAGATATATCCATAAAAAATGCCATTAAACCTTATGAACACCATGACGGCAAATAGTCAGGACAGCTAGTAATTCTGTTGCTTTATCTAGTGATCTATTTAGTGATGGTGTGTGGCAACAGTCAGGATATGGGATCAGGTGAAAGTAAGGCATAAGACAGTCTAATAGCATGTTAAAATGGGGCAATGTTAAACCACATAAATATTGAAAATTTGACGTATATATTTTTAATGTTAGAAAAAGTAAACTGTTTTGAAGTAATAGACATATTATCAGAACGTATTTTTCTTTTATTATTTACCAAAAGCTTGTTTTGAAATTTCATTGTTGCAAGTTCCTTATTTAACCTGGCGATTTTTTCTTGGGATTCGGTAAGCTCTTTACTTAGTCTTAAAATTTCAGCATTTGCTTTTTCCAATTTTTGTCTGTATTGTAACTTTGAAGGGTTACCTTTTTTAGAAAAGATATATATACTAGACTTTGTTAGGGTTCTTCGTGCTTTTGATGATGATGGAGTATTTATATTTTGGTTCATTATATTTCTAGCAGTTTCCAACTTTTGTTTAGTGTTTCTTAATCTTTTTTTGTGAAGTTCTGTGGCTGATTTTTTTTACCAAGTTAATAGCATTCTCATATTTCTGGTTCAAGCTTTTGGAAATTTCTTTTTGAAACGACAACATCTGGCAAGTCTGTCATTGATAATCTCTTAATGGAGCTCCAGTGTTCACAGCAAATATACCCATTTTTCCAGTTAATACCATCTGTTTTTAAAATCTTCCGATATTGCGATTTTAAAGATTCTAATCTTGGTAAACGATACAATTTTAAAGGTTTCCCATCAATACCCAAAGTTGTGTGTTTGTTGAAACACAAGGCTGATGCACAAGACCACTTAACCATTTTTGTTGTAGTTTTTAGCTAGCTAACGTTTGTAATGACACCTTCCAGTATATTCGGAAAGGTCTTCACCAAGTGTTAAACTATACGATTATGCGGCTAAATGTTTATAATAACGTTATAACATAATATAAAGCTGGACGTTTAGTGTTTGACTCCATTTGCTTCACTTTAGAAGCCCAACAAACCCCCCATTATGGATTGTTTTCCCCACAAGCAAAACATTAGCGCCCATTCCTCCGGCCTATGAATTTGGCTAATGTTGAACAACATGTAAAGAACTTATTTTTATTATTTTGTACTACTTAACTTGCCAATAAAACAGTGAGTAAAGATAAGGAAAGTAAAAAACCAAGGAAGAAAGATGAAGCCACCATATTGCACGTTCGATTTGTTATTGGAGGTTTCCGGTCTGTATATTTATTCAAATTTGGCGCCATCTCATGATAACAAACTTTATCGTTCAAAGTTGGAAGTATATTGTGGAACAGGGACTCAAAACATAAAAACAATTTTGTTGTTGGTCATAGCAGATATTTCTTAAGTTCTTAGAAGTTTAAACGAAGGTTATAAACAGGGGCGTAGCCAGCGTCAGTCAGGCTCTGCGATCGACTGACCTACTTTTTTCATTTCAACACGTCGTTTTTTCCACCGCCACCGCCAACACATGGATGGGCGCACCAATTGTGCATCCGGCACAAATCTTTTCCCGGGCGGCGCACACAAGCCTCGCGCTTCGCGCGTCGTTTTCGCAGGATATAACAGTATCCACTTTGTTTTGCAGGCTGAGGTGTTGAATCTCTACTTTGTTTCGCAGATAGTCTTTTTCGCAGGATTACCTGCGAAAATTATGCCTATGTCCGTACATAGTCATAATTTTCTTGTGTCTTCCATTTATTGTCATTTTGGACGCATCCTATTGGCTAGTAAATTTCGCAGAGAGGTTAAAAATTAGCTCCATATATGGCTATAGAACATACGCAAGAAAGTCAAAAAAAAACAAGGCTAGCGAAGTTGTGAAGGTAAAGAAAGCATGATGTTGCTGTCAAACGTGGATCTTTATAACTTGTATAGAGCTTCATGAAAATTCTCTATACTCGAACCATCCTATTTTTGTATCTGTATGTAAATCTTCAGATTTGTTTTCCTGTGTAGAAAGCACTTTCAAGTTTTCAGTTAGCTAGCTTTTCATCCTCTTCTGTAACTCTGTGTAGACAGCAGATCTTGTAGCTATACAGAATAAAGCTATTCTTATAAGCCTTTATAACAGTTTATTTAAGAGAAATATTTTAACTTTTTATCCTGATTGTGGTCAGCTATGATTCAAGACGGTTTTAAATCAGAAGATTTTTCCTCATCTGCCTTCAAATAAAAATTTACAACAAGTATCTATTTTATTTTGCGATAATGACAAACATTCTGGGCAATTTAAACCTAATCCCTTCAGTTTCTTTAAGTTTGAGTAAAGCTACGTTAAAGCGTTCTGCTCTATAATTTAAGCTAGGTTGTCATATGTTATGACAACAAAGCAATAGAAAAGAAAAAGGAAACGTGTGTACCATCCCGAAGTTGTTCCTTTTGCATTAACCCAAACGTTAGTTAATCAATGTGGTACTTCTAGCACTAATGACGAGACTTCTTCCATTTGTAAAAAGCAAACTTTTAACTTCAAATCTTTTTCGTCAAAGGGATTTCTAAATCGAATAGATAGATAGATAGATAGATAGATAGATAGATAGATAGATAGATAGATAGATAGATAGATAGATAGATAGATAGATAGATAGATAGATAGATAGATAGATAGATAGATAGATAGATAGATAGATAGATAGATAGATAGATAGATAGATAGATAGATAGATAGATAGATAGATAGATAGATAGATAGATAGATAGATAGATAGATAGATAGATAGATAGATAGATAGATAGATAGATAGATAGATAGATAGATAGATAGATAGATAGATAGATAGATAGATAGATAGATAGATAGATAGATAGATAGATAGATAGATAGATAGATAGATAGATAGATAGATAGATAGATAGATAGATAGATAGATAGATAGATAGATAGATAGATATAGACAATTTATTTGTTAAAGAAGGTTAGTTACAATGGCAGTTTAAAAACTGATGAAAACCTCCTGAAAATATAAAATTTAAAAAAATACATTATATACACAAATACATGAAATTAAATGAACTTTACATAAAACTCTGTAGTTTAATAATACTCATAAGCATCATCTAGTGCTTTACCAGAAATAAAGGTTTGAAACTGAATTTGATTCAAAATTAAAACGTCTTTTGTTAGGTCTAGTTTGAAGGTTTTATACGATTTCCGTTTTATATCATCTGCTAGATTGTTCCACAATACCGAGGCTCTATAACGAAACGATGTTTTATATCGAATAGTTTTAAATTGTGGCTGTTTGATGAGCATATTTTTTCAATTACAGCGAGTGGTCGATCGTTTTTTAACTAGAGATGGTAAAGGAGATAGTGACAATTCGTTGTAAATGTTATATGGTAAACACGCAACACGTCTCTTGTAGTACTAGCTAACTTGTTTCCAGTTACATGTTTTAAGAACAGTTTCATCGTTCTTTTTTATTCTACCGATGAACCTGGCAGCTTTTAAATGAATACTTTCTATTGGTTTCATAAGGGTAGACGAACTGTTACCCCAAACACTTATACCATAAAGCACAGATGGAAGTATTCTAACAAAATAAATCGATTTCAAATCACCAGGTTCCATAAACCTCATTGAGTATAGCTTCTTTACCTTTGATCGAAAATCTTTACATAATTTATGTACCTGGTTATTCCAAGACAGTTTATTGTCAATGATAAGACCAAGACATTTTGTGGAGCTGGTAACACTAATTGTATTTTCATTCAATTTAAAATGTGGATATGGACCGATGAACTGTTGACGAGACATAAACATAATTTCTGTTTTACCTGCATGAATATTGAAGCCGTTCAGAGAAGCCCATTTGCTAACTTGATTTAATACTCTTTGGATTTCAAGAAAAGCTTGTTCAAATGAACCTGTGATACAAAACGATGTTGAATCATCAGCAAACATATCAGTCTCACCATCATCAACGTTATCCGGCAGATCATTGGGATCAATGGAGAAAAAACGAGGACTGAGTAGTGAGCCTTGAGGTACTCCAAACTCCACTTTCTCTGAAACTGATTTCTGTCCGTTCACAACAGTAAACTGATTCCGTTCACTAAGGTAGTCACTAAGCAAAGAATACATATTTCCTGAAATTCCGGAAGCTATCAATTTCTTTTTCAAGATATCATGTGAAACACAGTCAAATGCTTTCCTATAATCGATGAACAGGGCAGCAACAATCTTTCTTTGATCAATGGCTTGTTGCCATATCTCAGTCATGTGTAATAGGGCATATTCTGTTGATCTATTTGGTCAAAAACCCCACTGATGTTCACTTATGAGGTTGAATTGGTTAAGATGATTGTCTATTTGAGCTGAAAGTATTTTCTCAAAGATCTTACTAGGAATATTTTTATTATTTTTTTATTTTTTATTTATTATACTTAACAGTGTTACAGGACGATAATTATCACAGTCTTGTTTCGAACCTTTCTTAAATAAACATTTTACTTTCCCTGTTTTCCAACTAGATGGATATTTAACTCAGTTGATACTTCCTTTAATTACTTCATACAGGCCACAGTTTTGAGGTCCAATAAGTTTTAAATGTTTTGCAGATATCTGATCAGCACCAAACGCTTTACCTTCTTTTACGCTGTTTTTAAATGATTTTTCATACAACTTATAGGAACAATTAATGGTGTTAATACATGGAGTTACTCTATATATGTGCTGTATGCTATGGTCAGGTGAAACTCTCCCATTTAACCTCTTGCCAACAGTTGCAAAGTGATGATTAAGTAAATTTGCCTTGGCTTGGTCATCTGAAATTTTTCCATGTTGTTCATCTTTTAGAGTAGCAATTTCACAATTTGATACCTTACCCTGAAAATCATTTACAGTTTTCCAGAATGACTTACTACTTGATACACCATTAAACTTTTCTTTCCAATAATCCTTTTCTGCAAGACGAACAAGGTTTGTACATTTTTTTTTCAACTTCTTATATGCCTTCCATTCTGTTGAGCCTTTTAATGTTTTAAGAGCTTTTAAAAGCAATTTGTGTCTGTTGTTTAGTTCTTTTCGTATTTCACCATTTATCCATGGTTTTAAATTCTGTCTAACCTTAACTTTTCTGACAGTTACATGTTTTGTTGCAATCGATTTACAGAGGTGTTCCCAACACCAAAGTGAATCGTCAACATCATCGATTACAGAACAAATCTGACAAGGAACATTCTCAAAATCTTTTATTAATTTCGATTCATCAAGGCACTTTGACACTTCAATGAATTTTGTTGTTCGCTTCGGTTTTTTTAAAATTAAGTGATGTATAAACCAAATGATGGTCGGAGATACATGGATCGTAACATCCAGTCAGACAAATATGAGATTTGCTGAAAAGTTGCGTTGTTATAATGAGATCTATTAGACTGCTTGATGTATCTGTCATACGTGTTGGTTGTTTAATCAAGTTCACCAAATTAAAACTATACAAGGACTTTGCAAAACTGTTAGTTACCGCATTTTCAGTTTTGTTTGAGTTAGACAAGTCATAGTTGAAATCTCCTAAAATAACCATGTTTTTACGTTTTGAACACACTGATTCCAATATTGGCACCCATTTATTTAAGAATTTTTTTTCACTTGGAGGTCGATAAATACAAGCTACTAATGTCTTTTGAGAATTCACAATAACATTTAACCAGATGGATTCAATATTTACAATTTTATCACCAAAGTCTGATTCTGATACATTTAAAGCATTGGAAATGTACATTAGACAACCTCCCCAGTGGTCTTTGCCGTTGTTCCGATCCTTGCGGTATATTTTATATCCTTCTATTGAGATTTCCGAATCACATATTTCCGTTGATAAATGTGTCTCGGTTATGGCAAGAATGTCAAAGTTAACTTCATTTAATAAAATTGCAACTTCATGAAATTTTCTTTGCAGTCCATTGATATTTATATGACCAATAAGTACACCATTGGAACCAGAAAGATTTCTAACCAGTTGATCATGAACAATAACCATGTTTGGATACCAGTTTTTCAAGTAGATAAGTATTTGTGATTGATGTTCTTCTTTGTAAGATCCACATCCATTATAAGATAAGATCTTGAGTAAAAGCCAATTAAACAAAATTCAACCAAAATTCAAGCTGGTAAGACTGATAATAGGCACCAACAGCCGTGTCAACAATTTCACAGCAAGTGGTTAGCTGTTAGGACTGCAATAACCGGATTTAGCAGCCTTAACCGTCCACTTTGTCTACATACAATTATATACCCTTAAACTTAAACTCAGGGACCTTAAACTCAGGGACCTAGAAATAGTGTGAGTTTTTATATCTGTAGTAGATTCATTGGTACATTCATTCCCTTCAGGTTTTATTAACGGTATTGGGAATTATAATGTAGGCACTCACTACGACAAGCTCCACACCTCGGTGATCACGATTATTCTTCCTATTGTAACTTGCGAGAGGACGTCTTAAGGTTTATTCATTGTAGTGAAGGCTCTCAGGTTTGTCATTTTAAAAACCTTATGAACTTTCTCTTGATATATATACAGAATTGATAAGGTCAAAGTTATGACGATGCTGGCAATGTATCTGTTAAAATTAATTGTCATGCTAACATTTTAAAGCAAAACAGATTAGCTTTATACATATCCTTGTTCTTCTCCTTGCTTAAATTTAGTTGTCTGTAATTTATGCTTTGTACATTATTTCTGAAACATGATGAATTGAATCAAACATAACATATCTTTACAAATTTTCCAAAAGTAGTTTAAAATTTTTACGCAAGAATGTTCCTTACTTAACTATTAATCCCAACTATGTCCATAATTTTAATATTTGTAACACGATGTGTGGAACGTATTATTAACACAAGGGTTTTCAATGATTTGTATTAAGCACGGTCATTTACGGCAGGAAAAAAAGTGTGCGCATGCGCCATTATTTGTTATCAAATTTTCTGCCGCAAGCGATTCATAATGGCCCCCATCGCACGTGCTTTAAATTTCCCTTAAAAACAAATGTTTTTCGAGCCTCTGCGGTAGAGATCATCTCTTAAAAAAGATTTTATTTTAGTAGAGCAGGCTTTGGACTATACAAAAACTCTGGATTCCACTACCCGATCACTTTCACTTTTGTTGGGAGGAGACAGAAAGAATAGCAATGTTTTGATCATAAAATTTTATGTGTTGGTGGAAAATGAAGATATTTGCCTTCCAACGCAAAGTCATGCTTTAAGACATGTTTTTCCTGAAAGCTGATAGCCTATTTTATCAAATAAAACCAGTGGTTTGTGGCTGCCACTTTTTTTCTGAAAGAAATTGGTCCTTGGAAATGACCTTTCACCACAAGACTTCATAAATCGGTAAATATCATTATTTTAAATGAAAATTGTGCACTCAATAAGATAAATATAAGCAATAAACCAGTGTTAGATGTGAAAAATGTTGCTTGTGGCTACCCCCTAACCTTTCACAGTCAGGGTAAACACTTAATTAGGCGACGGTAGGCTAATTAGGGCATACCACCTATTTAGACGACTCATTGTACCCTAGTTAGACCATATGTAACCTAGTTAAGACATTACAATATTTAATGGCTTCTCACACATTCCTAAGAAAAATCGCAAAAACACTGTTCAGAATGAATAGTCTACGCAACCATGATTCCAAAATTGTCACTCGTGCCTCGATATGCTCGCGCAAGTAAGAATTATGTTAAAATGAAATATTACATGTCGCCTATTTAGGTGACGATAGTAAAATCCACAATAATTTAATGAAGATATTCTTTCACAAAAAACGCAAAAAAAAAGTATTTTTTTTAAGATGGATGTGGTAACAATTTGTTTTGTAACGTTTCTTTTTTATTCACATCCTGTTTTAACATCATTAAAATCTTAGTCAAACAATACCACGTTTCCTGTGGCGTCGATGGCTGAAATCCATTATTTAAAACAACAAATATTGCCACACAAGGTTTGGGTCGCAACCAAGGGCGAAATAGTAGTCTATGGTCATCCTTCTTTAGTTTTAAAAGAAAAAAATGTTATATTTTCTTTTATTGGGCAACTAAAACAAGATAATAGAGAGTGAGGTCAATATCGATGACGTCATAATCTTATGCCGTAGGCGATTTTTTTAAAAAAATTTTTGGCGCATGCGCACACTTTATTTCCTTAAAATCGCGGTTTTGAACGACCGTGTAAGGCATTTTGTCCATGGTTCCATTTCATTATATTTTTGAATTTTTTATTATATTTATGAAGAAAGAAGATTTTGATTTGGTTATTTTTTAATGACCTCCAATCTGCAGAAAACTTTATTTTGGTGCTAAATATGAAGAATAGTCGTTGCCCGTGGAGAAATCCACGGGTTCGCACGTCCTTTATATTTACCCGTCGCAACAAAGTGGATAAAAATATATCGCATTTGATATTCGTGTTTCCGTAACATTATTTTCAAACTCAGCGGGGGGTCCGCGCAGAGACAGACAGACAACGGCTATTATTATAGAGAAGAAGAATGAACATTCTAATTATTGCTTTAATAACTTTCAATCTATAAAAAACATTATGATGGTGTCGTGTTGTCTTATTGCTGGTTTGATTACACCCTTGATGATAAAGTTTTTAATGTATTTTATGTTGTCATTTATTCCCATTTTTCGATCAATTCGATCAATACTTAACGTCTATCCCGTATGTCACAAAGTTTCAGTGCTTAATGGGCGTATAAAGATGTTGGCTTCCAGGGCTCGGCCCTGGATCCGTTGGGGAGCTCACAACGCCCCCCAAACACCCAGTTGGTTATTATTATCATCTCCGGTGCGTTGTTGACCCTACGGGTCAATGGTTTTACTAAGGTTAATTTTTTTCTGAATACGCCCCTGATAAAAAGCTGTTACAACTAAAGTACATAAACCATTCATGGTTATTTCAAATCAAAGATGTTTTTTTTGATTTTCACTAAAAAGTACATTTAAAACCTACTTATTTTCAGCCCATACAGACATGGAATTTCTGTAAAAATGTTGTTAGAAAGATATATAGGTAGTTAGTCGTGAAATAAAGTTTTTTATTTGGTATTATAGTAGTTATCTTAGCAGATTTTAGGATTTAGAAATCTATATATATTTTTCTCTCGCTTAAAATTTATTTTCTGGCTGCCACAAAATAGTTTCTTGTTTGCCTCTCCTTTAATAAATTTTTGACGAAAATTGTTACTTTTTTCACTCGATAAGTCAAATCCCCTCAGTCTCGGTTATCCCAATTTTTTTCTGCTTACTTTACGCTTTTTGGGAACGGGGTCGCTATTTTTAAGAACACTGTCCCATTCGAAAATATCATTCGAATAAAACTGTGAAAAACAAAACAAACCGAAAACGTTTTTGCGTTGTTCATATGAGTTGCGTAAGTTAAGTTGGTGTCAGGTTAGGTAACAACAACAGCTCATGCAATACGTCACAAAGAACAACGAATGGTTGGAATTATATAGCATTATCTCAAAATGTATGTCAAATAAGGTTAGTAGTTCAAATAAAGTTTGATTAGTCTTTGCACAGAGGCAACGTTAGCTAAAATTTTCTACTTAAGACACAAGTAATGGAAGATAACTTTGACTTGGTCTACAGCTTTTTGTAATTTTTTTATAAGTATGAATTAGCTAGATAAATGAATTGAGATTTTTAACGATTTTCTTTCGACTTTTGTGATACGAATAAACAGTAAAGATAAAAAAAATCATCTTTACCAATAAAGCGTATTGACGGGAATGTTTTCTATAAACGGTCCGAACCTACTTTTTCTTTCTTTGTATCTATGTACACGTAACATTGCTGAGTTTACCTTTATTTCTGCTTTGTATTAAAATGTTTTCAAGGTTTTTTACTAAGCGCGTATTCGGATTTTTTTATTCTCGTTCTCCGATTTTTCTAGATTTTTTTGTTAAACAAACAGAAAAACTCGGGAAGCGGAAAAGTGTGTTTAAATATAGACCCCTATAAGATCATCTATGCTGCAAAGTGTTTGCTGTTTATACGCTCTGAAACAAATGCATATGTAAATATCTTTTCACAGGGCTTATTTTTCGCAATCTTATAGTGGCTAAGGCCACTCCAGCACGCATATAATATTAAAAGTAAACAAGAAACCCAGGGGCTTGAAGATTTCCGCCATTAGCCTACAAGATTTTAAAATTTGAAGTTGATCTTGAAAACGGAGAATTATTAGGTAAACAAATCATTGACTATTCTCAATTATTATTGTAAAGGGCCTGATACACTGGTACATAATCACTGAAATATAACTTATAATATCAATGTAATTTCTTAAAATATGTTCAAAATACAGTTATAATTTCTTATAATTTCTTATCTCTATAATAATAGCCGTTGTCTGTCTGTCTCTGCGCGGACCCCCCGCTGAGTTTGAAAATAATGTTACGGAAACACGAATATCAAATGCGATATATTTTTATCCACTTTGTTGCGACGGGTAAATATAAAGGACGTGCGAACCCGTGGATTTCTCCACGGGCAACGACTATTCTTCATATTTAGCACCAAAATAAAGTTTTCTGCAGATTGGAGGTCATTAAAAAATAACCAAATCAAAATCTTCTTTCTTCATAAATATAATAAAAAATTCAAAAATATAATGAAATGGAACCATGGACAAAATGCCTTACACGGTCGTTCAAAACCGCGATTTTAAGGAAATAAAGTGTGCGCATGCGCCAAAAATTTTTTTAAAAAAATCGCCTACGGCATAAGATTATGACGTCATCGATATTGACCTCACTCTCTATTATCTTGTTTTAGTTGCCCAATAAAAGAAAATATAACATTTTTTTCTTTTAAAACTAAAGAAGGATGACCATAGACTACTATTTCGCCCTTGGTTGCGACCCAAACCTTGTGTGGCAATATTTGTTGTTTTAAATAATGGATTTCAGCCATCGACGCCACAGGGAACGTGGTATTGTTTGACTAAGATTTTAATGATGTTAAAACAGGATGTGAATAAAAAAGAAACGTTACAAAACAAATTGTTACCACATCCATCTTAAAAAAAATACTTTTTTTTTGCGTTTTTTGTGAAAGAATATCTTCATTAAATTATTGTGGATTTTACTATCGTCACCTAAATAGGCGACATGTAATATTTCATTTTAACATAATTCTTACTTGCGCGAGCATATCGAGGCACGAGTGACAATTTTGGAATCATGGTTGCGTAGACTATTCATTCTGAACAGTGTTTTTGCGATTTTTCTTAGGAATGTGTGAGAAGCCATTAAATATTGTAATGTCTTAACTAGGTTACATATGGTCTAACTAGGGTACAATGAGTCGTCTAAATAGGTGGTATGCCCTAATTAGCCTACCGTCGCCTAATTAAGTGTTTACCCTGACTGTGAAAGGTTAGGGGGTAGCCACAAGCAACATTTTTCACATCTAACACTGGTTTATTGCTTATATTTATCGTATTGAGTGCACAATTTTCATTTAAAATAATGATATTTACCGATTTATGAAGTCTTGTGGTGAAAGGTCATTTCCAAGGACCAATTTCTTTCAGAAAAAAAGTGGCAGCCACAAACCACTGGTTTTATTTGATAAAATAGGCTATCAGCTTTCAGGAAAAACATGTCTTAAAGCATGACTTTGCGTTGGAAGGCAAATATCTTCATTTTCCACCAACACATAAAATTTTATGATCAAAACATTGCTATTCTTTCTGTCTCCTCCCAACAAAAGTGAAAGTGATCGGGTAGTGGAATCCAGAGTTTTTGTATAGTCCAAAGCCTGCTCTACTAAAATAAAATCTTTTTTAAGAGATGATCTCTACCGCAGAGGCTCGAAAAACATTTGTTTTTAAGGGAAATTTAAAGCACGTGCGATGGTGGCCATTATGAATCGCTTGCGGCAGAAAATTTGATAACAAATAATGGCGCATGCGCACACTTTTTTTCCTGCCGTAAATGACCGTGCTTAATACAAATCATTGAAAACCCTTGTGTTAATAATACGTTCCACACATCGTGTTACAAATATTAAAATTATGGACATAGTTGGGATTAATAGTTAAGTAAGGAACATTCTTGCGTAAAAATTTTAAACTACTTTTGGAAAATTTGTAAAGATATGTTATGTTTGATTCAATTCATCATGTTTCAGAAATAATGTACAAAGCATGAATTACAGACAACTAAATTTAAGCAAGGAGAAGAACAAGGATATGTATAAAGCTAATCTGTTTTGCTTTAAAATGTTAGCATGACAATTAATTTTAACAGATACATTGCCAGCATCGTCATAACTTTGACCTTATCAATTCTGTATATATATCAAGAGAAAGTTCATAAGGTTTTTAAAATGACAAACCTGAGAGCCTTCACTACAATGAATAAACCTTAAGACGTCCTCTCGCAAGTTACAATAGGAAGAATAATCGTGATCACCGAGGTGTGGAGCTTGTCGTAGTGAGTGCCTACATTATAATTCCCAATACCGTTAATAAAACCTGAAGGGAATGAATGTACCAATGAATCTACTACAGATATAAAAACTCACACTATTTCTAGGTCCCTGAGTTTAAGGTCCCTGAGTTTAAGTTTAAGGGTATATAATTGTATGTAGACAAAGTGGACGGTTAAGGCTGCTAAATCCGGTTATTGCAGTCCTAACAGCTAACCACTTGCTGTGAAATTGTTGACACGGCTGTTGGTGCCTATTATCAGTCTTACCAGCTTGAATTTTGGTTGAATTTTGTTTAATTGGCTTTTACTCAAGATCTTATCTTATAATGGATGTGGATCTTACAAAGAAGAACATCAATCACAAATACTTATCTACTTGAAAAACTGGTATCCAAACATGGTTATTGTTCATGATCAACTGGTTAGAAATCTTTCTGGTTCCAATGGTGTACTTATTGGTCATATAAATATCAATGGACTGCAAAGAAAATTTCATGAAGTTGCAATTTTATTAAATGAAGTTAACTTTGACATTCTTGCCATAACCGAGACACATTTATCAACGGAAATATGTGATTCGGAAATCTCAATAGAAGGATATAAAATATACCGCAAGGATCGGAACAACGGCAAAGACCACTGGGGAGGTTGTCTAATGTACATTTCCAATGCTTTAAATGTATCAGAATCAGACTTTGGTGATAAAATTGTAAATATTGAATCCATCTGGTTAAATGTTATTGTGAATTCTCAAAAGACATTAGTAGCTTGTATTTATCGACCTCCAAGTGAAAAAAAATTCTTAAATAAATGGGTGCCAATATTGGAATCAGTGTGTTCAAAACGTAAAAACATGGTTATTTTAGGAGATTTCAACTATGACTTGTCTTACTCAAACAAAACTGAAAATGCGGTAACTAACAGTTTTGCAAAGTCCTTGTATAGTTTTAATTTGGTGAACTTGATTAAACAACCAACACGTATGACAGATACATCAAGCAGTCTAATAGATCTCATTATAACAACGCAACTTTTCAGCAAATCTCATATTTGTCTGACTGGATGTTACGATCCATGTATCTCCGACCATCATTTGGTTTATACATCACTTAATTTTAAAAAAACCGAAGCGAACAACAAAATTCATTGAAGTGTCAAAGTGCCTTGATGAATCGAAATTAATAAAAGATTTTGAGAATGTTCCTTGTCAGATTTGTTCTGTAATCGATGATGTTGACGATTCACTTTGGTGTTGGGAACACCTCTGTAAATCGATTGCAACAAAACATGTAACTGTCAGAAAAGTTAAGGTTAGACAGAATTTAAAACCATGGATAAATGGTGAAATACGAAAAGAACTAAACAACAGACACAAATTGCTTTTAAAAGCTCTTAAAACATTAAAAGGCTCAACAGAATGGAAGGCATATAAGAAGTTGAAAAAAAAATGTACAAACCTTGTTCGTCTTGCAGAAAAGGATTATTGGAAAGAAAAGTTTAATGGTGTATCAAGTAGTAAGTCATTCTGGAAAACTGTAAATGATTTTCAGGGTAAGGTATCAAATTGTGAAATTGCTACTCTAAAAGATGAACAACATGGAAAAATTTCAGATGACCAAGCCAAGGCAAATTTACTTAATCATCACTTTGCAACTGTTGGCAAGAGGTTAAATGGGAGAGTTTCACCTGACCATAGCATACAGCACATATATAGAGTAACTCCATGTATTAACACCATTAATTGTTCCTATAAGTTGTATGAAAAATCATTTAAAAACAGCGTAAAAGAAGGTAAAGCGTTTGGTGCTGATCAGATATCTGCAAAACATTTAAAACTTATTGGACCTCAAAACTGTGGCCTGTATGAAGTAATTAAAGGAAGTATCAACTGAGTTAAATATCCATCTAGTTGGAAAACAGGGAAAGTAAAATGTTTATTTAAGAAAGGTTCGAAACAAGACTGTGATAATTATCGCCCTGTAACACTGTTAAGTATAATAAATAAAAAATAAAAAAATAATAAAAATATTCCTAGTAATATTAATAATATAGCTATAATATGTATAATTTCAACACCTGACATGTGCGTCATAATCTCATAATTTGCTGCATGGCTATAATATTTGAATAAAATCAAACGAGTTTGATTTTAATAATATTGTTGGTGATCTGGTTTCGAATGCCTTTTGTTTGTGTGACATTATCTGCTAGCGTGGTTGTGCCAACGATGTTATGAAATTAAATGAAATTATAACGATATTTTAACAAATTATAAGTACATTGTAGAAAAATTATAACTGTATTATAGAATATATTTAATGATATTATACAAGTAGTGTATCCTGGCCTTAACTAACCTGCAATGTTAAAATACAACTCAATAAATAAAAATAAAATTCATGAATAATTAATTAGTTCTGCTAAATATAGCTTTAGTCTACGTGCTTGCAAAATTGTACAGAAAGAAATGACGTAACATCAAAGATGGTGCATTATAAGACGATCTTCATTATGCTACACTGCACGAGCTTTAACTTTCGATAGCATATAATCTTTAAAATAAAGTTTTGTTCATTGGATAATGAAACAATCTGTTGCACTGTTAGGATTCTTATTGGCTTAAAACTCATTTTAGCCTCGTTCTCAGAAAAAAATCTTTAGCCTGGATAAGTTTCGAGCGTCCAGCCTAGCTGCGCTGTCTCCAAAAGCAGTAGATGTCACCAGCAATGAAAATTATTATGGATTCTCCAGAGAAGTAGAAGGTAAAATTTTGGATATTAAGTTTTACAATCTAGTCACTTAGTTTTTTAATTATTACTCGGAAGCAATTCTTTATTTCAGCTACTGCCGCCGCTATTTTAAATATTAAAAGTATTTCATTCTCCTTAAGATTTTGAAGGGTTTGATGAACTTTTAAGTGATGACGATTTAGACAGTGATGACGAAACTAGTGACGAAGACGAGTAATGATAATTTAAGGTTAGATTTTTTTGTGTGATATGACAAAAAATTTACAGAATAGGATTCAATGTCATATATTCTAGAACTGAGTAACCTTTTTAATATTTTTTAATGTTGTATTGTAGTTTAAACTAGATCTTATGACTGAATGACATTTCTCATCTTTAGATGCTGATGCAGAACAATATCAATCATGCTGCTATAACCTATTGTACATATCTATGTTTTATTAAATGCTATCAGAGCAATTCTTTTTTAATTTGATATCGCTAACTATTGTCTGACCTGATCAAGAGACCGTAATTTTTGGTTTGCTTTTGTCTAATTTGAGTCCCTGTTCAGATCTTTGTCTGACCTGCTGATAGGACCGCATTTTTTGGTAAGCTCGACCATTTATGTATTACATAGTTAGTATAGAACACAAATATTGAGTTTGGGCTTTATAGTCATTGTTTTTTTTTACCTTTAAAAGTTGTTTAAAATAGGGATTTGGGGCGAGACGCGGTCTGACTAGGCCAAGAGACCCAAATTTTTGGTCAGCTTTATGACCACTGACATTACACTATGTTAGAGAATATTTGTGCAAAATTTGGAGTTTGTAGCTTATGGGGACAAATTAAGGTCCTAAAATGGTCTTTGAGGGGGGTCTGACCCAGTCTTAAGACCCAATTTTTCGGTAAGCTTTATCATTTTTCAGATTCTCTCATATAATGACACACGTACTAAGTTTTAAGCTTTGAGAATTATGGACTAAATAGGAGTCTCGAATTAGGGTAATTTTAGGGGCCTGGGACCCAAACGACCCCAAATTGAGTAAGCTGACCATGTGATTTTTGTTGTCCATGATACTACCAACCTATTTAGAGGGTCAAACCTCTTGTAGAAAATGGGACCTAAAGTTCTGTTATGAGCTCCTGGACTATTACCTTGGTTAGAAAATATTAGCGCGGGTCATTTTACCTTCAGAAAACGAAGTATAAACATCACATTAACTAATCACCTTCATTGTTTTTATTATCTTACTTGATGTCTACAAAATGAATTATGATATAATATCTCGTATGAATGTGGAAGAGCTTAAAAAGTATTTAACACTGCGGGTATTAAAAGTTACTGGGAGGAAAGAAGAGCTCATGTATTTTATGCTGTTGAAAACAACGTGCAACGTGCATATTAATTTTGACAGTCAAAAGTGGTTTTTTTTACCAAACTTGAATTGGTGGCATACTATCAGGAGCATTACTTGAGGACAATTTATAACAGCTAGAGCGATTGATTGCAGGAAAGAGGGAGAACATAAAAGCACATACAAAACAGCTATTTTTATAGCTACAAATTAAAAATATTTTACGCAAAAAAAAGGAAGCACTATCAACGACATTTTCTGTAAATAATATACGCCACCTTTTACTTTCTTACACTCTTGTAGTTGGTATGATCCTTTTGAAATATTCCTAAGGATCCCAGGTTCGAATCCTGGCAGGAGTTGTTTGCTATATTTATAGGCTTAACATAAAACAAAGTATCTAAAACAGAAATAAAATACATGCTTTATGCATGTTCTATGCCAAAATAATGTGTTTTATTATTTGTAGCTATAAAAATAGCTGTTTTTCAAAAGATTGGAACCAGTTGGTTATGTTGTTTTCTTCTTCTTCTTTGATTTCGGTTTGATCAACAGAGGCTTCAAATTACAGAGTTTTCACAATATCATCCACATGGTGTAGCATGGTAATGGGTAAGACGTTCTATAGGGGGATTTAACCACACTCCTTTCTAATTTTTCCTCGTGAAGAGAACAAGATTCAGCTCTCCACTTATAAATCCTGGCATTGCTGTTATAATACCATTAACCGCGTTAAAATTCATAATGGCAGAATGATATGTCTACTTGGTGTATTCTTTCACTTGTAAATAACTCACGAGGAATGCTATTTCGCACCTTCTGCAATATTCTCCACGCCACGCGCGAAGGGCGTCAGCGGTGATTTTATGTACGCTGACCAGCATTTTACGCATTCACATACTTCTAGCAAAAAAAAGTAAAAATACGGTCACGTACTTGTAGCCACTTCGATGATTTTTATGGAGCGCCAGCTTATTATATAGTTAAGTTCACCTTAATTACATTGATTTTCCCTATATTTTTACCTTCAACATACATTTTAAAAGTATTAGTATGTTTACTCTGTAATTTCAGCCGTAATTTGAGCAAAAAACTTTTTTAAAAAAAGACAAAAAAAGACTGACATTAAGATGTGCAAATAGCGCGACATGTAATGTTTGCATTGTAACTAGTGCGATGTAAAGATGACACTAAAAGGAAAACAAAATTCTAACGTTCACGGGAGAAAAAAGAAGAGACGATGCTGGCCTTAATACTTTGTATATGCTTTTTGTTATCAGTTAACACACAGGAACTGTTGGTAAGTTTCTTTTTTACTTAGTAATAGCTTTTGGTTACACCAAATCAGCAGGATATAGCTAGCTAGCTATAATCGATAAAGCTTGTGAATCCACTTAGGCAGCAGGAACATGTCAACATTAAGATGGCCCCTAATAAATGAATGTTTACATTTTCCGCGGTAAGCCCTTCGGTCTCTATAACAACTGCGTGACAAGCAGAAAAATGTGGAAGGTCTTTTTCAACTTCTGATTGGCCTTTTTCGGCGATTCGGTTCAGCTTCGTTGCTGTAGTGATGATTCGCCTTTTTTAAAATTTTGCAGGGTGAAAACAAACCTTGTTTGTAGGGGGGAGAATGCTAAAAAATGTGGAAATGAAAGAATAATTAGCTATAAGGAAAGGTAACCACAATAAAAATCTTTCTGGAAATGATGCTTAGCTATCTAGCTAGATTTTGCTCCAAAAAATTATCTGTGCTCAAACTTTCTAACATTGTTCTTAAAACTTCAAAATGTGTCTAGCTCTGCACTCTTGTCACCTCCAAAAAAATTGTTATGACGTCAAACCGAATCACTGAATATTTATATAAAGTTGTAAATGATACCTTTGTGTGAAGAAACAGATTAAAAAGGACCTCACTTCACCCATAGCCCCCATCTTTTTGCCTGCCACTCAATTGTTAAAGCCAAAAGGTCTTACCACAGAAAATGTAAACATTCAAAAAGGTCTACATGGCTTACTTCTCTCCAATTTAAAAACACTTCTTTTCTATGATCCAACAGCTCTCTTCTGTATTCTTACACATCTCTTCTGCATTTTGACATTTCTCTTCTGCACTTAACACTGGTAGCTTGGGGGTAAAACGTTCACTTCAAGAGGGTGCTGATAAGTCACAAACGCCCGCATATATAAGGACGAGTTCGGGTGACTTTTCAAATTAAATTGGCGGTTGTCCTCTGAAACCACACGCACTTTCCCGAACTCGCCCAGAGCATACCCGAAATGCAATTTCTTGTAACATACCATGTGGACGATTGTTGGAAGAAGGTGCTTTATAAGTTTATGTATAAGTTATTCATGAAGTAAATCTTATTAAAAACCATCAAAAACAGTTTGTTTTTTTGGGGCATTGTTTGGGTCTATGCAGGTTTTTTCATGCGAATCATCACTACGGCAACGAAGCTGAACCGAATCACCGAAAATGTCAATCAGAAGTTATGGATCTATACACTCCCTAATAGAAAGCCTCAAAAATGTATCGGTAGAAAGAACTGGGCTGAAAAAGACCTTCCACATTTTTCCTATGAGTTATGGAATTATATTGCTTCATGATAACATGACCATTCTCAGTACCTCTAGATGGCTATAAACTTGAGTTGTGAGGTATACATTTTAGTAAAGCTGTTTGGTATACCAATTCATGTACACAATTAAAAACAAACATCAGATTTTGGAGTTTGATGTAATCAGGAATTTTTAAAATTTTACTAGATAGAAAAATCTACTTGATTTGTTGCAAAATTTATAATTCTAACTGATCTTTTTTGTAGTTTAAATATCTCAGATCTTAATGATATTGCTTGACAATTTGACAATCATAAGTTAAGTGTGAGTTAAACAATGCAGCATGAATAGATTTAAGAGTAGTTCTTTGCAAATAGTATCTGAGTTTTGTCAGAATACCATTTGCTCTAGATAGTTTTCGCTTTAGCTGATTTTAGATAGATAGATAGATAGATAGATATAGATAAATAGATAGATAGATGTGCATATTTTACATGGCTAGCCTGACAAATATCAAGGGGTATACCCTGTTTATAATTTCCAGGAGGGGCCATGGCTTACATGGAGAGTCCTAGAGTATTTAATGCTCATTTTGAGCTACGCAGACCCAATTAGGGCCTGTGCTCTTTTGGACAACTCTTGGCAACATCCAATGGGCCACACAGTGTGCCATCTCCCCAATTTCCCTCACATGGCTTGGGTTAACCCTGGCTATGGTAACATTCACTCGCCCATGTTGAATAGCCGTCAAGAGGAATCGAACCCTGGCCTCCTGCACAAAGTACGAGAGCTATAACCACTAATCTATGGCGCCAATAGCAAGGGTCCAAGAATGGAGCCCTGTGGTACTCCATGTTTTAGCAAATAATTGTTGGATTGATATCCATTCAAAGTAACAAATTGTTTTCTATTATGTAAATAACTCTGGAACCAATAGTAAGACTTTCCCCTAATGCCATAGCATCTAATCTTTTGTAGTAAAATTTCATGATTGACAGTATCAAATGCCTTTTGTAGATCAAGAAAAACACCTTTCCCTGATCTGACTCACTTCTTTTCAGTTCAGTGATGCTCATCAAGGCATGATTTATTGAGTTTTTTGATCTGAATTCAAATTGAAGGTTGTAGAAAACATTTTCTTGGTTTAAGAATGAACTGACCCTGTCATGCATTGGTTTTTCAAGAATTTTGCTAATAATTGAGAGTAATGAAATTGGTCGGTAATTAGTACAGAAGTACAGAGTAACCCTATAGTACAGAGCTTGTCTCCTTTTTTGAAGACAGGAATAACCTTGGCAATTTTTAGGTAATTTGGGAAATTACCAGTTTGAAAAGACATATTTATTTTTCAGTAAGGGGCTTGAAAAAAATTTCTCTGTATTTTTTTGGATGACCAGTAGCTTTTGTGTCATTGAGTTTTTTAATTAAATTTTCTACTTCTATGTTGTTGGTTGGTCTTAGGAAAAGAGATTTTTCTATTGCTCGAGGAAGATAATCAGAAAAGCTATAATTTGTGGTGATTAGTTTTATTTCTAGGCTCTCTGCTATGGTACCACAGAAAGAGTTAAAATTATTGGAAACTATTGATGGATTATTTGTAATTTTACAATTCAGTTTAAGAGATGTAGGTTGACTGGATTTCTTAGATCTCATGTTTACTAATTCGTTAATTCCTCAACACAATCCATTATATTTCAAAAAGGCAAAAATGCCTGGGGACGAGGGTTGTCAGTTATTCAAAAACTTGAGTTATCAAAATTCAGCTCACTTAATATTCCGGACCAGAATTGGGTCTGGGAATTTTTTGAGTTCATGGAAGAGAAGTGCTTCTAACTTTGAAAGAGAAGTGTTTCGGACGGAAGAGAAGATTTGGGAGGAAAGAAGTGTTTTTATTAAGACGAGGAGTGTGCCGTAGGGGCCGTCGTATCAACAATGATGGAACAATGGAAAAGATCTGGCATTTGAATTTTGATGCTGTCAGCATTGCCCCGTGGATACACAATTTTTTTCCCTCTAATTGGTTTACCCATTGCCTCTTTTGTGTAGAGCTTAAAATGCAATCAAGAAAGCAGTCTTATCGATATTCAAAACTGGATATGTTTTGAATATATCTTTGCAAGGGAGCAGCAACGATCGGGGGAAAATGGGAGAAACAGGAAACAACATAATCAGGGGAAAAATGGGAAAATGGTTTTAGTGCGTTTTCATATTACAAATCTGTTAACAAAATGTTAAAAAGAAACTTTTGGCTTTGGGAGAAGTATAGATAGTATACCTTTAAAGCAACAGAACCAATCTAATTTGTATGAAATACAAGTAAAATGATGGCTTTTGAAAAACATTACCTTAATTTCTGTTTGATTGAAACAAACACGCAGAAAAGTAGAAAAGAAGCATTGGAAAATATCCTTTTTAGTGATATATTTTGTAACAATTTTTATTTAGCTTAAGATATTATATTAGAGGAATTTGTCAGAAAAAGAAGGTAAATAAATTGTGTTTTTTTCACGAAATCTGGACATATATCCACGTTTAAAAATAATGGACATATATATCCATTTTCGGATATCAATCAGACTGGAATGTGTATTACTGAAGATATTATTTCGGTTTGTCTGTTCAGTATTTATTCATATTACTGGTAATCCTGGAAATAATCATTTCTTGAACATGATAGTTTAGTAGAAGCGACGTTTTGGGAGATCCTTCTCCCATCATCAGGCAAAGTAAAATGATTTTGAGAATGTATTTATATAATTGCAGAGGATCGAAATTCATCAAAATTAACCAATCAGGAACACGCTGATAATTACAGTTAATTACGGTACTTAACATTTTTGGAACATGATGGAGATAACTACTTCTTCTGTAGGGCTGGTAACCAAATCTCAGGAAGTTGATACGATATGCTATTTATGTGTTGTCACGTTCTACACTGTTAATAGTTTCTTTTATCTTCCTAGCCGTTGTTTTAAATTCTCTGTTGACAGAGTGTAATATTAGCATTGTAGTTACCCAGAAGTCATCTACAAATTTTATTTTTACTGTGTAACCCGATTAACCTGAGCGACCTGGACAGAAGCGGGTCGTTACTTTAAGTATTCCGCAAAGGTAATTAATTTGCCCCAGGACCTTGGTGCTCTTATTCGGACTGGTAGTACCTCCCTTGTTTTTAGACAGGCTTTTTTACAGGCAACCCCAGTGCGTTCAAAGTCCTTGTCAGTTTTGTCTCAGGCTGTTTTATCAAGAACATCCAAAAAGGTGACTATGTCATTTTTTACTTTTTTCTACAGTTCGATCTTTAGATAAATTTACCTTAAAACTTTTCAGTGGATTTCATCCCTCTGTTATATTAGTGTCACAACAAGTGAATTTTCCTCATTGCTGCTTGCTTGGAATAACTTAATCCACACTTTTTATTTCTTTTTCCCTCACCAAGTATCCGAACTCTTACAATATCATTCATTCATGTGTGATTTTGCAGCTCAATGTACATTTCCAGCTGGTCCACTACAACCGGATGTTTCAATACCAAATGGCTTTTTATTCTACTCTTTCTTAGAATAGGGTGGATGACAATCTTTACAACTGCTATCTGCGAAATCGCTCCTATTCAAGTGTTGTGCTATCGATGTAGAACATATGCCCTTTGCCAGGTGTGACAAAGACACAGACAGGTCAACATCTTCATTTTTTAGATCTTCAGGAGTGCAGCCCTTTTGTGCCCCCCAGACCTCTACTTCTACATCATTTGGCTTGCAGTTCTTCTGTGCCTCTCACAACCTCGATCCCAGGGCCTGTAGCGTTTTTTGATATGAGGATGAAACGCATACGAGGCCCTGGTACAACTGACTTACTCAACCAATGAGATTGCGTGTACAGCTTTTTTAAATTATGTTAAAAAGATAATTAATGCAAAAGTTTTTTTGCAAGCACTGCATTTTTTTATCCACAACAAATATGGCGATAAGCATTACGAAGATTTTGGTTACTTGTTTATGAAGAAAATATTTATATTCACGTTATTTTTGACTTCCTTGCATTGTTTACAAATTTATCAAAGCTGTTCAAAATTTTTAAACATTACTTTTGTTTCCTTACTGATGGTGAAAAAGACGAATGGAATAGTGCGACGAACATCCTGTCCTGTTGGGACACAATACTTAATTTTAAAAAACTGAAAATTTTATTTTTGTTTTCATATGCTAAAAGGTAAAGCAAAACTTCATACAGATGAAACTCTGTAGTGTGTAAGCTGACAGCTAACACAACAATGACAACCAATTTTTCTTAAAATGCCACATGTGTTAGGAGATATCTTTTAACAAAATACTAATATTGAAAAATAAATGGAAATAAATTAAGGAATACAGTATAGCTATAGCTGTATATATAAAAAAAATAAATATATTTGTATTATATATATATACAAGAAATCACAACTATTCTTGCGGTTGGATTTGCGTCACAGCACTGGTTGAACCAATCACGGGCCAGTATTCAGGTTAAGCAGCCATTATGAAATGGTGTACAAATGCCGTAATCATAATGTTTTTGTGGTGAAACCTTCATAACTACAATACTGCATTTTTTAAGGAATTCTTTTTTTTTTAGTCAAATCTTTAATATGTTTTAGATACTGCTTAATTTTTGTCATGTTGCGACATTTTAACGCCGTTTTGTTTGTAAATTCTGTTTAATTAAGGCTGCTACTGTGAAGGTTTGACCCTGAAAAGTTCACTTTGTACCCCATCGGAGAGCAACGAATGAGAACATTTCGACCGCAAGAATATAACATATTGTTTTTAGGCAATGAGAAAGAAAATATCACAACACATAAGTTTATGGTGGGTGTGTTTAGTATGTGTGGGTGTGTTGAACGTAGGCTGCATGCTGAAACAAACTTAAAACAGTTTAGTGAAATATTCGAAAGTATTGGAACCTCAAATATCGCAATTATGCAAACTACTGTAATACTGTTGTAAATGTGGATCTGAAAACAATTAAAGATTTTCCGCCAGATTGCTCAAATAAGCTTTCAGAAAAATTACATTGTAAAGAGCGTTATATTATCACCAAAAACTCATTAATGTCATTTTGTTTTAAACACCTAGTGCTGATATTATGTTAAGTATAATATAATCTTGCCAATGCTTCTTGCCCTCATCGACCAGACCGTCCAAATTGCTGCATATATACATATACATTCAATGGTCTTCAATTGTACTTGGTGGACTTATATGGTAGATTTGTTTGATAATGGTGCATAAACTGCTATGCCAAGAGCAGAGGTTGCTATAATAACCCAAACGTCAGATTGCAACTTCAAGAAGAATTTGGTTTTACATGGTCTTTGTTTGTGGTGTGTGAAGTTGCACAATTGAACAATTACTAGATGTTGTTATGTTTTTAATGTATATACTTGTTTGTTTAATATGTTATTTTTTATAACCTTAATCTGCAATATTTCGTCCTTGCCAGCTTTTCCCTTTTTTATGCGGTATACATTTTTTCTGTTTGGATTGAGAGATTTTTGTTAAGGTTCTTATTCAAAATATAGTATGTTTCATTCTAGTCACTGTTTTTCCTGTTATCCGGTTGTTATAGATATTCTTAAGTATAAGTAAGTATAAGTAATTGGTCATATAGCTATATATATATATATAGCTATATATAAGTATATATAAAGTACAAAACAGGTGTTGAAGCAGTAAGCCTCGTCAATAACACAAGCTTTGACATTTTTTGATAAATTTCTAATTTCATTAAATATTTTTTTCTTTCACTCAAAATTGCCTCAATAATGACCATCCAATACAAATGATGAAAACACATCTTCTATATTATTGTTAAGACAGAGATCCTCAAACAACATCTGTACAGCATTCTTCTCAAAGATTAAACCACGTAAATTGTATCAAGTCATTCCTATACATCTTCAGGAAGATTCACTTGATCTTTAATAATTGCATTTGGTAGCTAGCTAACAGTTGAAAAATTAAAGGTTTTCCATATGCTTTTGATAAAAATCCAATGACGTCCTTGTCCTCATACTATTGAAAATTTCGGCCCCCTAAAGATCTCTTTTTCTCCAACTTTGCTGAATGGTGTCCATCCTTTCATCTGTTATTTTGCAGCTGGTGTAAATTATTCTATAATATTTATAAGTGCTGTAGTTTTTACTACATGTATGATACACCACAAAATGACTAGAAAGTCAATAAGGGTTGTATCTATTCTGGAATTGTACGGTGTATAGCTAGGTACCTCTAGCTACAAAAACCCAGCAAAACACTTTACAAATTCACGCCACTAAAACACCATCTTTGATTGAAACGTCACGCATACATTACTTTTCTCTGCATGCTTAGTTTTGGGTGAATTTTAAGTCTGTTGTACCAGGGCCTCGTACGCGTTTCATCCTCATATCAAAAATCGCTACAGGCCCTGGGATCGAGGTTGTGCCTCTCAGTCTTCTTACAGGTTCCATGGGGCTTTAGCCAAGCACAGCACAGCAACTTGCAGATGCTTCAACTCAACTGGCCATTGCACCAACGGTCAGTGTTTCGCCCACAGTGTAACTTGTGTGAGCAGGCCCATTCGGCCATACAGTATTCCATTGGGCATAAAAAATTTAATCAAATCCACTGGCAACAATCCTTAATGCTTCATCAATGTTTCTTATTTAAAGTTTTTTTAAGGGATCATCCATGTAAATTTTCAGTTTCGTATATGGTCTTGGGTCTGGCTTTGACATTGTGTCTTAAAGGCCATTCATACCTTCATCACTCTGAAATTTGTTATTGGCTTGGTGCAATCAATTTCCAGTCTGGCAAGCTATCGGTAATGAACTTGTACGTGTTCATTTATCTGGTCTATTTTTGACACCGCCCATTCACCTATTTTACTGTTCTCCCCTGGGTGCAGTACCAAAGAAAGATGGGAGTTTTCGCCTCATTTTAATATTGTCTTCACCTAGAGGTGCCGTACTTAATAAGGGTATATACAAAAATGACTTTTCGGTCAAGTATTCCAGATTTGATGGTGCAGCCAAACTGGTGTCTGCGTTAGGTACCAATGCCTTTGTCATTAAAATTGACATAAAATACACTTTTTAGCTCGGTCCAGTTTGACAGGATCAATGAAGCTTACTTGGGTACTGTTGGCTGGGATATTATTTTGTCGATAAATATCTCCCTTTTGGTAGCCGTTTATCCCCTGTTGTGTTCTTACATTCTCAGATCTTTTTGTTTCATTATGGTACTAGGATTCCAATCGGTAATACATTATATTGATGATTTTTTGGGGTGTGGCAAGACTAGAGACAAGGTTGCAGGACATCTACATTCTATTCGGTCCTTATGCTTAAGAGCAGGAGTTCCCTTGGCTGAAGACAAAACGGTTGGACCTTACAGACGCTAACATTATCTAGGTTCGAGATTGATGCATCTCAGCAAATCAATCGTTTAGTAACAGAGTTATATACAGATACAGGATAATCTATTGTTGTAATAGGAAAAAATGCACTAAGCTGTTTTCTTTGATTAATACATTGTTTTTTGCCTCTCCGGTTCTCACGCCTTGTAGAATAGAACAAAATAATGTTTTTCGTAAAAAGTAGCGAAATTTTAGCATTGTAGCTAGTTAATCCTGTAAGTTAATTCTCAATTCTGTAACAAGAACAATTTGTGGAGGAGAGCATGGCAATAATATTTTTTTCTTAAAAACGTATTCTGGCCTGTCTAGTGTCATATTATTGGGGGTTTGTTTTGCGTTTAATAAATGAGCTTCAAATTTTTACAAAGTGCGAGTGCATCCTAGTAGGCAAGAAAAGAAGGCCCACATAGGGTAAATTGACTATTTCTGTTAATTTATAGATCTTCAGGAATGAAGATGAAAAAATCGAAATACAACTATTTATTTAAAATTCAATTCCTTTAGCTCTAGAGTGAATTTTCACATTCCGTCCAAAGTTTTTGATAGTTAAGTACTGATATTTATTATATTTTCCGGCTTTTACATTACAAAATTGTGGTATCTTCTGATGGCCCTAAAATCAGAAGGCTTGCTGAGAGTTAGAGCTTCAGATTTTATAGATGACTAGTAAAATCTAAAAAGATCTTTAGTAAAAACAAATATTGCAGCTCAGGTAAAATGCTAAACCAACCTCAAAAATTGTTTCTAATTTCGAATGATGTATATTTTAAAAGTTTTAGCTTAAAAAAACAAGTTAATATGCGATCTTGTGAAAAAAGCTACTCTTTAAGGTATAATCAACATGTACTTCGGGGTATGAACATAGTGGTTTAGTTTGATAGGAGTAAAAAATCTGAAATTAAAATTGAGCCTTTGAACAAAATAACTGTAATTCAATGGCACAAAATGCTACTGGAGAGATGCAAGATATATCGAAAATTTTTTCAGGGGATATTAACTGTTATATCAAAATCAATACTGATAGCAAGGAATTAAAGTCAATTTTCAGTTTGCATTTTCTGAAGCAGCATGTACGACACCTACAAAATTAGCAGAACAATGTAATAAAGTTTGTCCCTGGTTGACCAGGGTACTTACTTTTAAAATATCGAAAACGATGCGAGATGAAGATTACTTAAATTACTAACAACAACGTAACAATGGTAATAACTCGATTAAATGATTGAAATCACAGAACAATCGTTAATTGTTGTTCTATGGCTTTAGCGGGTCGAACTTTAAAATGGGCTTCTATTTTTGTCGCCGTTTTTACTATCGAGACTAGTGAAGCACGGAAGGGTCCAGTCTAGTGTAGGATTATTAGTTTTATTAGTTTTTAGTATTGATAACAGAACTACCCTGTTAAACGGTACAAAAGGTACAAAAACCTATTATTTTTACGAATAAATCATTTTGAATTATTATTTCATGTTCAGTTGGTTTCACCAGTTTCACCAAGCTACAACAGTTTTTTTTTTTTTTTGTGATTTGAAATTTAGGCTAGATTTGTATTTAATTACAAGGAGTTTCAACAGGCTAAAATTCTTTTTAAAAAACGAAATAAATCAGAAATAGTTGTTTTTATTGATTTTTACGTTTCATCTAGATTTCAAAAAAGCAGTGTTTACCAGCTTGCTTGAACTCATTTTTCTACTTTCACATTTTTCTTTCGTCTTTTGTTGTGCCAGTTGAAAATAATTAATTATTAACAACGTGCCACTTTTTCTGCACAATTGGAGAACTAAAGCAAATACTCCCCCGAAATACTCCTCTCTCGCAAATACTCCTCTCTATTTTGCTCTTTGCAAATGTTGTATCCTACTAGCCTTGGTTTCACTTGTATTGTAATAAAATGCATATACTTTATTTTTCTTTTGTCACTATTATGTTGAAATATTTGACTTGCGTGCAATCATTATGGAGGACTGTAATAAAACAGTAATACGTCGTAGAACTTCCTTCCGAAACGGCTGGTTTATTTCTACTAAATTCAACATAAATTTAAAAGCAATGTTTGCAGAAAATTTCGTTAGGTGTATATAAAGTTAAATTAAATCTTCGTGAATTGTGAAATTTTATGCTTTGGCTGCTCCCAATTTCAAACAAAATGAAGAAAGTAGGAATAGCTTTGTTTTAAAGTTTGTTTGAGATCTGTAATAAAGTATAAAGTAACATTACTTTAGAAAAAATATTTGTTTTAAATAACAAAAGAAGAAATATTTAATTTAACCACTGATTCCCCCTTCCACAGGAATTGCATTATCTACTACTGTTTTCGTGTTAATTTGTATTGCATCTTGCACAAATGATGGCACATAAAAATCATTTTTTGCTCTCTCTGAGAATAGAACTTTTCAATTTTTGTCTTAACCTATAAACTTAAACAAACAACAATCTCTGCCTAAGTCTTAAACATGACAACCAAAGTAAGGATTAATATTTTGCTCTTTGCAAATGTTGTATCCTACTAGCCTTGGTTTCACTTGTATTGTAATAAAATGCATATACTTTATTTTTCTTTTGTCACTTTTATGTTGAAATATTTGACTTGCGTGCAATCATTATGGAGCGCAGTAGAAAGAGAAAGTATTATTTGACAAAATTGCTGCCTTTTCTTTTATTGTGGTCAGACTTATTTTTAGTTGGTTCTAGTTAGTTTTATTGCAGTAACGTTATAAAACAACGGTCTTTCATAGGATGCCTACAAACCAATTCAGTATGATTTTGATGGTACTGAAACCCATACAAATCATCGAGTTCGAAGAGCTACTGAAGTGTTCAGCGAAAACATAACATATACTTGCGACACATCAAGTAAGAATATTTCACTCTCAGGCTGATTTTAACTTGTTCGCTATCTATAGTGTTTGTTTTTTTCTGAGGTCATTAAATTTAAGCTGTTTTTAGTAGGTGATACAAATATGTTTCGCGAATGTTGCATGAAATTTTATGTTAACGTTAAGGCTAATTTTTTTTCATGGGTCCGTGTTTTGTGTTTATTTCTACCATACAATTCTTCTACCATACAAATCTTTTTTATACTTACCACTATGGAAAAAATGACAACATTATTTATGTCACTATTGTTAACCAACCAGTTTTATAAAAAAAATAGCTGTATCCTCGGGGAAGAATCCACTGTATTTCTCTTTTAATCCATGCCACAGAGATACACACATCAAAAAGCATACAACACAGCAGTGTGAATTTTACAAATCTATTCAGAAGATCTTCTTATGGAAATTAAATCACTGAAAGTAGGAACAGTGATTTGTGGTGAATATGCAGGTATTGTTTCTTATGTAAATTTTAATGAGTGCGACATTTTGACTTACAAACTATGATAAACCATTGTGTTGACTATGGTTATATCGTCATAAAATAAAGTTCAAGTTCAAAAAGACCTAATCTGGGAAATCTTCTCCGGAAGAAACATACATTACGGTTAATGCGAACCAGATTTCCAATACCGATTCTTTTCATCATCTTGGTTTTATCCGGAAATAACAACCTTGACCCTAATCAAGCGTAAATAAATGAAATGTGGGCTGCTGTCAATATCCTCACCAACTTTTGTCCATCACACTGTATAACTCAATCATTATTCCGAAGTTAACTTATGGAATGGAACTGTGTTCATTCTCCTCTAGATTTCAAAAGAAGTTGAAAGTTAAAGTTTAGCTCTAAATCTTGTTAACGTATCTCGCTTTAGCAGCAATGTTTTACATGAGGTGTTCCAGTTAGTATCTGTTAAACTTGTGAGCTAGAAGCACTTTTCATTCGTCTACTACAAAACTCGACAACAAAAAAAGAGAATTTTGGAACAACTAAAAGAAGTTGTTCCAATGTTGTTCCTATGTATATGCACGGATGAGGGATTAAACATCATGGACATTGTAGTCACAAATGAAATGCCATTGATGAGAAAAATCATCGATATTGCAAACTTTAAATTGATTGACAAAGTTAAATTTATTATTGGGAATTGGTATGACTTCGTACAACGACGACGATTTTAAAGGCGCGTAATCACCCTTATCAAAAAAAATTAACATATACATTTTTTTTTGTTTGTTTCAAAGTTCAGACGGAGTTATAACTTTCCTGAAAATTTGAGGATATTAGAATTCGAAATAATGGTACTTTAATATCTTGAATTTATTGGGTTTTTTTTCCAGCTACCATATTTAACGATCTTGTTAATCTCTTATTCCCGTCTAATAAGCGGGCCGTCGCAAAATATATGTGTGAAACTGTAGATAAACAAACGGCCTTAACTTTAAATGAGCACTGAGATGGAGTTCGATAAAATCGCCATTATGGTAGGCCCCGTTCACGCTGTTCTTTTTTTTAGTTTGTTTTTTCTTTGTAAAACATGGCATCAAAAAATTTGTATCACTTTCTCTACTTAGGTTTAATTTTCTCTTTATTCTATTTGCCATTGTTTTTAAAGACCAGAGAAGAAACAAAACAAAACAGAATAAAATTTTCAGGATAATGTTTTCTCATTTATATACAATAAAATAGGCACCTTAAAAAAATTTGGCAACAGGGTGATTACGCGCCTTTAATCCATTTTAGAAGCGAATATTTAAAATTTAATATTATTTTTTATTTTATTTTTATTTTCTCTTTTTATGCTATTTTGTATTTTATTTTCTTTGTTTATACCGTTATGAGTTGTAAAATGAAATACATATATACAGCACCTAATAGCCGGCCAGCTAAATATAAGCTGGAGACTTAGGTAAGCCATTAAAAAGTGACAGGTGATTTTTGTGCTGTGAACGGCAGTAGTCATCACACAAGCGTATTGTAATATAGGAAGCAGCATTCTAGTTGTAAGAATGGAAAAAAGTTCAAGTTTTCCAGCATGTAATTTTGCAAATCTATAATTTTTCATGCAGAATATACAGATGTTGATGCATTGCTAGTTAACTAAGCTTTTTTCGAGGATATCAATTTTAGTTTCTCATACGAAAGCTTAAAAATTCAAATCCACCAATTAACACAAAATAAATTCTCAGAGCAAACCCCAAATTAAATCAACCAATATGCACACAAGGCCTGTGTGGTTACATCTTACCCTCTTAAATCGTACGATTATTAATTATATTTGTTCGGGTGAGTGGGGTCATCCGCACTTAACACAAACGATTCCCCGATAATGATTACAAGAGTAAAGTTCGATAGAAGTAATAAATCAAAAAGAGCGGGAAATTCGTTTGCGACCCAGCGTAATTTTTCCTGCCTTAACTATTAATAATAATAATTTTTCCCCGTGGTAAGAAAAGTTATGCTTGGTCTCCTGGCTATTGCATTGCAATTATGCTACAACAAATGATTTTTTTTAAATTTGCGTGTTGTTTTTAATAAGCTTATTTCAAAATTTACATATTTGCGAATCTTAATAAAACTTCTGAATTCTGCTTCCTATGAGAATTCTTTTTCATATTTGAGAATATTATTTAGTTAAATTAACTCCATAATTTTTAGACCATCCACAACCAACGGCAGAATATCCAGCAGTACTATTTGAAAATTTTAACTACAATAACTGCACACCATCTGGGAGGTTTGTGCGTTTGCGTGCAAATGATTTCATTAAGTGGGTTGAGAACATACCACGCCCAGGTCGAGGACGAAGGTTAACATGGAGTTCCATGCTAATGATACCAGGACTTAACGTTACATTCAGAGCATGCTGTCCTAGTGGGAATGACTTCACCAAGTCGGTCTCCAACTGGAAGAATACAGCGAATATGAATTTATCTGTATTTCATCATCCTGATCTGCAAGGAAACAATGGCATATGGTATCAAAGTAAGGCTGTTTCTTCTTAAATTTTTATAGCATGGTGATATATCCGGAGGGATGGCAGACTAAGACTAGTTCAATGGTCTGCGGAAAAATCCATTTGAGTGCACAATTACGGAGATACATTTTAATGACGTCATAAATGTCCCATTAACACACTAAAACTTCCATTGTGCGGAGCTTGCAACACTGATTAATATTATGCATCAGTCCTGTGTTTTTGAAAAACGGTTAAGGAGATATTGGGATTTAAAGGTTTTGTAATGACGTTACCTAACCCGCCAATTCAGAAACGGGTGGGCTGACCCTTTAGCATCTCCCAGAAGTATGTAGACTTTAGTTCCATCCTTTCCCGTAACAAAAAGTACTAACGTAAAAAAGAAACGAAAGGTGAATATATTTTGTTATTTCCTTCTAGAAGTTTGCTTATCCTGCACTATTGTATGCAAAAAATAGTGTGCCAAAAAATTTACATGTTATGTTGAAGTGCTAGCTCTTATTTAGTAGATACGAATGGTCGATCCTTGAGCAAAAAGCAGCTGATTCTAACTCACTTTGTTTCTAGTGCACTTTGGATCAAATTATCCAAGGCGCGCTAAAAACAAAGTGAGTTAGAATTCAGCTGCTTTTTGTGCCCGGATCAACCATTCCTATCTACTTGTTCTGATTCAAGTGGGGGACAGGGATGATAATTATATTTTTATAACAATATTTGCGCCAGAGTTGAAAAAATTATAAGCTGAAGAAATGGATTCAACTTATATCAATGTACCACAAAAACTAAACGCAACAAAGGCTGTAATAAACGTCAAAACAATGACAACAAATGTTTAAGTACGCAATTACTCATCCACAACCCAAGGACCCACACAGACCATCAAAATACAAGGAAACATTAAAAATTTAAACTTTGACGGCATACCGATCCCCGTTATATTAAAGGACATACCAAAATTCAAAAAACATAAAGACATGAAAGTAAACGTATTTGGACAAAATACAACCGTCACAAAATTTATTAAATGAACCAACCGGATACTCCAACCTAATGTACAAACACGAGTGCTTACTCTCTTTCAATCTCCTAATAATACCTCTCCAATCTTCAATTACACCAGTCTCCTCGTCAATCATTTTACCATCGGAATATTGGTGGGAATTAAAATAAAAAAGCATCTGTTTACGTCGAATATTTTTGGCATCGCTAAATAAATCTGGGCCAACAACCACAAAGAATGCAACCTATGTCTACCACTAATACTCAAATCCAAAAACGGTTGTCTCCTCTTATACAACATTTCATCAGCAATAATGTCATCCACAATAAACAGAACCTTGCAATTCTCTACTAAAAAACCCAATAACTTCCACTAAAAATACACAATCATCAGTCTACAAACACTTCCTTTCCAAAAAGTCTTATTCCACCTAAACTCACCGCACAACAAACCAATTTAGTATTTCCACAACCCGTTGGTCCCACAAATAACGCCGTAGAAGGATCTTTTTACAAACATTTTAATACAACAGATTTAAGAATTTTTCAGCCTTAATATTAATCTGTGCATCAATATACAAAAACATATATGCATTCATCTTTCCCTTACCCTCCACTGTCCTCTCTATTTGCAAAGTAAGACACTCTGAAGCATTCTCCACCCTTCTACAGCTTTCATGAAGCTTAACATTCTCAGTAGTTCGAAAACCAATCCACAACGCAAACGCACTCGTATAATAACCACCCATGAGAATTCCTCCCAACAACATTTCTTCTGCACATTTCCATACTCCTGCAATCGACCACTAGCAAAATGTTTCTTCACCTCTTCTCACTGATGATAACTCTTAAGATCCAAACTAAACAATTGATTCAGATGACCCTTCACGGTCACGCTCACCTTACTAATTTTAGGATTTAAAACTTTTCACCATCTCTACCATACCCATTGCATCTTCAAACAAAATGAATATACCCTTCAACGATCTAGAGGGTGTATTAAAACAAAAATTATAAACAGTATTAACCTTATCAACAACCACTTCTTGTGTATCAAAACCCTATCGTACAATATTGCGGTATCGGTAAATTATCTAGCTCGTAGAGACTATATATTGATAAGGAGCTAAGGTGTCTGTCCCACAATGGGATTTTTCACTAATTTTGATTTTACCGGAAAGTCGCGAATAATTTTTTTCATTTCGAGGCTTAATATGTGTTTCCTAAAAAATAAAGAAAAAAATGAGAAAAAAAAAAAGAGAAGAAAAAAATTGTTGTCATTTTTAACTACCCGGCCACTGCGGCAATCATTGAAAGTGTTTATTTTTTAATCATATTAACAAATTTCCAACGTTTTGGCACTAAAAGTTGCGTGTATATTGGGTGGTTGTTGCTTTTTCTATAGCTTAGACTGTTAAGGGGAAAAAATTTGGGTTTAACAGTAGCACGCGCTAGTCAAAGGAATCTCGCAGCCTAGACCCGTGATCAAACCCAACTTAACTACACTTAACTTTTTTCGATGCGCAAAGAAATGGTTCGTCTAATTGTGAATAGTGAAGAGTAAAAAAATTCTGTCCAGCTGCATTTATAGAAAGCTCTGTATAAAAATATGGAGAAAAAAATGTAGCGTTATCGATAGGGTAGTCCTTGCTAATTTTTTTTCTAAGACGGTCTATAATACAAACATTTAAACAATAAATACACGACCATCCCAACCTCTTATACAAAATATTCTTAGGTTCCACATTCACAACGCTTTCATACCGAATCTCTTCTCCACCTACATGTCAAGTATATAAATTCATACACCACATACTAAATTATCACAACTATTCAACTCTACAATCTGATTGACAACGACCTAAGACCATCAAACGTATCAAATTTTACATTCATTTTCCTCAAAGGAAGTAAGTAAGTAAGTAAGTAAGTAAGTAAGTAAGTAAGTAACGGGAAGTTTAAAGCGTCCTTGGGGATTCCATCGTAACGGCTAGCTCTATCTCTCTCCGACTTTAACTATGTTAAATTAGCGCTAGAGATGCGTATAGCATCTTTGAGTACAAATCGAATGCGCTACCACTACATCATCTCCGCATATTTAGGTATAACAACATCATCATCAATAATAACCTTCCCTCTTTGCCTATCAAAATTAATCCCCCAACAAGTTCTGTAAGATCACTAATCGTATAAAATTCTGCCTTCGTGATCCTCCTTCAGACGAAACCCTCTCTTTCACAAAAACATTAACACGAAAAAATAAAACAAATAAATCAAAGTCTTTAATCATCAATCCTTTCAGCCCTCTCCTGATTAAATTTTTCCCTGGCATCTGTAAGTCTCTCCAAAGCCTTATCAGGTCCAACTCTCTCCTTGTTACTACCACCAAGCAATCACACCACCACCACTAAAAGCAACAGCATTAACCACAGCAGAACTATCAATCATCGCTATTCCACTCAGCACAAACAAAAAAAATCCAATTCCTCCACCGACCAACAAAAACAACACCGTCTTCTCCTCTTCATGCTATTCACCAATATTCAAAGTTCTGCTTACCTTGGGAACGTGATGACTACTAACAAAATCAACATTATGACAGGAATATCATGATTCATCTTTGAGACGTGATTGTTAGACACATGATTACTATTAACCTCAATATTAGTCTTTCCAATCCTCATAGTAACCCCCGCAAGTTTAATACTATAAATATAACCCTCAACAACACCAAGCCTGACCAACATATCCGACAACAAAATATTGACTCCAGAAGCCAAAGGAAAATCAACTTTATTCCTGGCATATTCAACAAACTCTCATATCTCCAAATATCACCATCAACATCAACGGCCTTCATAACAATAACCCCATATTTTTAACGATATTTCTTTCTGGAATCAGGATGATAAATACTCCTCTTTGCACCAACCTGACTAACGATCAATAAATAACAATATTCCCTCACACTTTCAGAAATCAAAGGTCAAGCTTCCTCGTCAAACCCTACTTATATCAATTATACACTTCGAATACATATAATTATCCAACCAATCACCCTGGTCATTCTTATCCTAATACATAAACGACCTCTCAGGGCCTATATTCACGTTTCTATCAGCACCACGTTCATCACAAACAATTTTATAACCCTCACCCGACCAAACATTATAATATTGAGAAAATATACTCTAACCAGGTAACTTTACCTAAAGAGCGTATAATATCATCCTGACACGATAATAAATATGAAACCTATGTAGAGATTTTAACATCCCAGATCCCAGATCCCAAATAGCAAACCCAAGGTGAACAGACCAATGACCGAAGTACTTTTCACTACCCCACAACCTCCAATCCTTCTTATTTTTAATAAGTACGTATACTACTGGAAATATAATGCGTAAACACATTGGGAACTCAATATCAAAGAAGTCCTTCAACGTCACATACTTCCTATGTTTATGTAAGTCTCTTACCCTTAACAGATAACCACCAATTCTATAATCCCTTTCTTTTCAAATCAGACAACTCACACTGGATACTTATAAAAATTCATTTCCTTGTAAAATATAATATAGTTATTCCTCCTACATCAGCAACAAATTTCACAGTCTTCGTAGCAACAGTATTACCACCACCACCACCACCGCTACTATCACCACCCACAGCCAACACAATAGTACTAATTGTTATACCGATAACTCTAAGTATAGAGGCCATGGTAATCCCCTGCTACCTAAACAATGTCTTTACCCTTTCCCTTAACGACACATCAGTGTTCATCAACTGCCTAAACGATTTCTTTATCTTCGCAACCTCACTAAACAGCTTACCCTTTAAAATCGAAATTTCCTCCTCATGCACACCCAAATCATCCTTTAACTTCACAATCCTATTCTCAACCCTCTTCCTCAACTCCATATAATCATCACTCAACTCATCACCCTCCCCGGCAATCAAATCTTTTGACTTCTCATACTCCAAATACGAATGATCTTTTGCCATAACATATTTCGCTGTATCAGTCTTCAATGACGAGACCTAATAACTTCCACAATTACTTCCTAAACTCGAGCGTCCGTCCATCCACATCAATATTTTTCGCAGTTTCAACCTCTCCAACAACCTTATCCACCTCCCTAACCAAATCCCTAACTCCTCTATATCACCAGCATCCGTTATCTAATCCACTATCTCCTCCATCTTAATTTCTTCTAAAGAAATTTACCTAGATTTAAAACCCTTATCAATAGTATCCGGTTGAAAGCCAAGAGTTTCTAGTCACCTCTTACCCAATACCTTTAAAAATCTTTTCGTAGCCTGCAAAGTTCCACCTTAATTTTGTCAATTCTACAACATCACCAAGCTCATAAAACAACTTCCCTTCTTTCTTAAAATTATCATAACGTTTACCAATCGGAACGGATGAATAATCCAACCAACTTATCCTCAATCCCTTTATAAGCACCTTAGTTCTCTCCACTCTTGACAGTTGCGACATACTTTCATCATTATCAGTCTCCTCAGTATCAATCTGATCAGTAAATGAAGTTTCCTGCTCGGCTGTATCATCTTGCATGTCTATAGGTTCAGCCATCACTTTTTCCTAACAAATAAAAATGGAAGTCAAAGATATCTATCCCAAAATTCCCAAATATTTCAAAAAGGGCGACAAAGGAGAAGCCTGTGGATAAGTATAAAAAACATTGCAAGAGGTCGTCCGTAGAGTGTAATTATGTTAGTGTGACTGAATGTGCGAGTACTTTGTTAGGTGTAGGTGCATTAGCATCAGCACCCACAATTATTGTCTTAACAGGATCTCTTGCATTGGAATCTGTGTCCTCAGCCATCGGCCTATCAATCCTACCAACATCAAAATTCATCAAAACATGTCGGAAAAAAGATAAACAAATACTCAAGCATGATCGATAAACTGAACTTATCCATAGTAAAGATCGAGAATTTAATGTCACAGGGTCTAGATGACGGATAGTTTGTTAGTGATGAGTTTAAGAAGATAAGGGATAAGTATATTGCGATTTCTAGGGAAATCAGTAAGGTGAGTATTAAGTCAAAAAGCGATCAAATGAGGCTGACATTTGAAAAAATGCAGGGCCTCAAGTCAAAGCTATACTCTGCAGCATGATTTTTATAAGTTGTTTTTATATAAATGGATATGAAGTTGAAGATGATTTATTATGGCGATGGTGGGTATTAAAAGGGTTTGAAACAACCAACAGTTCAAACTTACCTATCCCGATCAAAGTACGTAACAAGACCAAATTCATCATATGACTTATTCCTAAAACCCTGATTTAATAATGGTCGATGAGGGAAGGGAATTTTACGGTGACGTTAAAAACTATTCAAGAATCATTCCACATCCATCCAAAAAGGTGATCCAAAACAACATAGAAGTCAGGGTATTGTTGAAAGGCTTGATAGGACGTTAGCGGAGAGATTATTTAGTCATCAGTATAGGACCGAGATGGAAAATGGTTGGATGTGAAATGTTAAGTGAGTTACTAGGTTGCAGGGCGTGGTTCGTGGTTTAATGAGGATAAGACTAGACTTATTGAAATGAGACCTGTTGATGCGCTTAAGTTGGATAGTATTTATCAGGGTTTTTTCATTGCCATGGAGTCATGGTGAGGTGTTGTTGGACGTGGGTACCTCTGTGAAATATTTTTGGAGGGTGGTAGGAGAAGGGCGACGGATCCAAATTGGTCGGTGGATGTGTAAAAAATTGAGAAAAGGTGTGTTAGTGTCAATCAACCGACGTTGCATTATTTGGATGGCAGGGAGGAGGTATTTCGTTAGGAAGAAATTGTTGGTCGTTTAGTTTTACCTAGCTCTCAACCAGACTATCTTTTGTTGTGTTTTTGATTTAATTTTGTTGTGCAGGAAATTGTGTAGGTTGTTGTTTTTTGTTGTGGGGCCTCTCAAATGGTATAAACAGTATCACGCTGACCCTCTCAAACATCAAAATATACACAAATAGTCAGGGGTATGAGGGTAAGAGACAACTAACTTTTACTTGTAAAAGTGGTCTCGTACCCTCATATCCCTAATTACTGTTGTGTAGGTTGTTGTTTTTTGTTGCATTTTTATTGTGATTTGTTGGTAGCTAGTTGGTTAGGTAGTTGTGATTTTGCTGTACAGTAATTGATTAGCTGGTTCCTAAATGATTGAGTATATAAATTTGTTTGTTAATGTATTTAAGTGTTGCTTCAAATACTCCTGGTTTGGGTGATAGCGAGTTGGAGGATGATTTGGAAATGAATCCTTTTTTGAATGCACAAAGCCTATTGTGCATTCAAAAAAGGATCCTTTTTTTTAAATATGGACAAAAGTGTGAAACAGCCAATGTTCTGCCAACCGGCAGGCTCCAAAGTCGCTACTTTTGCGCACACGTATCCAGGCAGATACCGTTGAAAAGTTGCTAGTCACATTTTCTAGCACGACAGCACACCGAAATAATCCACGTCGGGGCCAACGAAGCCCCCGAAAATTGTAAAAAATGATAATGCTGACGTCAGCAACAATTAGCACATTTTAGACTTTGGACTTAACCAAATATTTGACAAGTTTAAAATGTGTGAATCTAATATAGAAATAGCCTACGCAATTACTTGTGGGGGCGAAATGCGAAATTAGCTGTTTTGTATCAACATATTTTGACCAAGATTGCAGCTTTGCAAGTTACATGTGAATTGTATTGTAGGTTTGGTTTCTAGCATGCACCTTTAAGTGTTACTGTTATAACTGAGAAATATTTTTTGAAAAAACACTGGAGTGATAAAAATGGAGAATGAGGAAATAGTGACGAAGAAGAAAAAGAATCTGAAAAGGGTGGAACAGGGGAAGAAACTAAATCGGAAGAGAAAGAAGAAGTTATTAAGAGGTAAACATATTGAGAAGAGTGAGATAGAATATGAGAGGGAGAATTGTTATTATTTATTTCACTGGTTGTCTGGTTGTGTTATTGTGTGGAGGTTTTTGGTATTTTAGGAAAAGTCGTGATTTGGAGGTGACAAAAGCTGTTGTGGTGCAAGAGTCTACACAGGAAAAATCCAACCCTATGTAAATGAGTGAGGTTAAGGAAGTTAAGAATGACCTCTATCATGCCACCGTTGTTAGTGAAAAGTATTGGTTATGCGATGTTGTTGAAGAGTCGTTTTAGGTCTTGGACCGAATTTAGGTAAAGTGGATTTCAGTCACCCTGTCAAGTTGGTTGGAATTGTTGGTGCATCCATGTTTATAAAGGATATTTAGGTAATAAAATGTTGATTTATTTCGGTCGAGTGGTTTTTGATCACGAATATGATATTGATGACGAGTTAGTTAGGAAGGTTTTTAGCGAGATGGGGATGGATGAAAGTAGTGTCAAGAAGATTATTGCTGATAACCCAACTCCTTTAGATACCGAAGTTGTGTTGAGGATTGTCGGGGATAATCCCCCAGACCCTATTATTAAACTTACTGAGGATACCGTGAAAAGGTACGCAAGTCCTGAGATTATTCGTATGACTGTGAAAGATTATACGATAAGTAGAGAAGAGCGTGTAGGTGCATTGTGGATATAGTTCAAGTATAATTACGAAGGGCAATAGTAAGGTATGTGCAATAGTAAGGTATGTGCGCGATATAAACAAAAATAATGATTTTGAAGCTTAGGGTGATTTGTCTAACTACATTGTAAAGGAATATGACAGGGATATAGAAAAACACTATAAAATTTTGATGTTCTAAAGCCTACCTTTGCTAGTAATGGAACCCCAGTAGACATAACGGTATCACGTAATAAAACTCGTCTTGACTCGTCCTTTTATGATTAAAACAAAGGTGAGTTTACGATAACTGTTGTGTTTCGTCATGATGTTATTATGAAAAATTGAAACAGAAATATATCATTACTTCCAATCTATTTTCGAGGTGTCTGTATTATTCGTCTGTACCCTATTGGTTTCTTGCAAATGTGACTGCCTTTATTTCAATATCTTTTCCAATCGTCTTTGGTCATTTCTAGTGGTGTTATAGGTTTCAGGTGGTTTAGGTATATTGTTTTTGCTAGTTTCTAATCTATATAATAATACGGAGCTTCTGTCTGTGACTTTTGCGAAGTGGATAAAATTTCTTTGATAAAGTCTATAAAACATCGCCTATAAATTTGTTCTGTAAATTAGCAAACTTTGACGTTAAAGCAATATTGACGTCAAAGGAAAGTATATTAAGATCAGTGAAGGCAATGCATTGCACTTTTAAAATTAAGGCTTAATAACTTAGAAACGGGTGGAAATAACTGACGTCATTTCCTGCGTGGGTAACTAGGGACTACCTGGGACCAAGTTGGGTAAGTTTTCCAAACCTGGGTCACCAAATCCGTTTCGGAATGGACGGGTAAATGACGTCATAAAAAAACCTTTAAACCCTAATATCTCTGCATCCGTTTGTCTCAAGTACACGATCCTATACATTTTCTTGATCAGCGTTTCAAGATCTATACGATGAAGGCAATAGGTACACAAATTTCTTGAAAATAAATTTTTGGGTTTGACAGGCCATTGCTGACGTCAACAAAATTTTTAACACCTTATATCTCCTTAGGCTTTTGTCGGATACATATGATCCTATACATTATTGTGATCAGCGTTTTAACCTTTACACGTTATAGGCAACGAATAAACTAAACTTGGCCAATTTTTTTTGTACCTGTACTGTTGACGTTAGCAAAAAATCTAAAACAACCTATTTTTCCATTGTCCTTCTGCCTAAGTGGATTTCTCCACGGGCTTTATCGACTAGTCTTATATAATAATACGGAGCTTCTGTCTGTGACTTTTGCAAAGTGGATAAAATTTCTTTGATTAAGTCTATAAAACATCGCTTATAAATTTGTTTTGTAAATTAGCAGACTGACGTTAGAGCAATATTGACGTCAAAGGAAAGTATATTAAGATTAGTGAAGCCATTGCATTGCACTTTTAAATTTAAGGCTAAATAACTTGGAAACGAGTGGAAATAACTGACGTCATCTCCTGCGTGGGTAACTAGGGACTACCTGGGACCAATTTGGGTAAGTTTTCCAAACCTGGGTCACCAAATCCGTTTCGGAATGGACGGGTTAATGACGTCATAAAAAACCTTTAAACCCTAATATCTCTGCATCCGTTTGTCACAAGTACACGATCCTATACATTTTCTTGATCAGCGTTTCAAGATCTATACGATAAAGGCAATAGGTACACAAATTTCTTGAAAATAAATTTTTGGGTTTGACAGGCCATTTCTGACGTCAACAAAATTTTTAACACCTTATATCTCCTTAGGCTTTTGTCGAATACATATGATCCTATACATTATTGTGATCAGCGTTTTAACCTTTACACGTTATAGGCAACGAATAAACTAAACTTGGCCAATTTTTTTTGTACCTGCACTGTTGACGTCAGCAAAAAATCTAAAACAACCTATTTTTCCATTGTCCTTTTGCCTAAGTGGATTTCTCCACTGGCTTTATCGACTAGTAATAATAATAATAGTAATAATAATAATAACCGATTTATTTCAAGCATATCCATAAATTACATGGTTGTAGAATAAAGACATCAGTAAAAGGATTAGGGTAACATCATAGGCGCGTAAATGAACAAACATGAATTGGTAGCACTTGTGGACCACTTAAACACACACACAAAATAAAATACTTAAATAAATAAACAATTACAGTTAAACATTAAATACTTGAGTATCTAAATTAAATTTAGATAGAATAAAAAATTGTTATATTGATTAGGATAGGATCATAGGCGCGTGAATTGACAGAACAGGAATTGGAAGCACGTGGAGCATTTAAACACACACACACGCGCGCGAATAAAATACTTAATAAATAAATATATAAATAAATAAATAAATAAATGAATAAATAAATAAAATTAAATATAAGTAAACATTAAATACTTGAGTATACGAAGAAAATCCATTTAGAATAAGAAGATTGACATGTTAATTAGGATAGGATCATAGGCGCGAACATTGAAAGGACAAGAATCGGTAGCACTTGTGGACCACTTATACACACACAACAACAAAAACATTAAATTTTAGCTATGGGAGACTGTTATAACTTAAACATTTATGTCATTGCCCGTGCTAAGGCTTTGTCAACTGAGTACTTTTTAGTTTTGTTTTTTTAAAATTTTTAAAATTCATTAAGTTTATTACAATCCCTTATGCCCTTTGGTAAATCGTTAAAGACAGTCTTAGCTTCTGCTTGGAATGTCGTAATGCTGTCATTACAGTCGATCATTGTTCCTGTGATGTTGGTGTTATTTCGAAGGGTTCGATGATTGATCTTTCGTTTGACTTGCATGTTGCCGGGAACAATTTCATGTAAAGCTTTGAAGGCAAGCACAGATACTTGTATCTCTCAAGCCCTGTCAGCCCTGACAGTTTTATAACGTCCGCGATCTTCGCATGTCTTTGTAAAACAAAACAGCCGCTGCATTTTGGATCTTTTAAAGCCTTTTAAGTAAGTACGCTGGAGTCGTGCCGATGTACACCGAGTTGCCATAGTCCGGCTTAGACAAAACCAATGCGTTAACAAGCTGTTTTTTAAAATAAAATGGTAGCAGTCGCTTTATGGGCTTCGATGATTTGAGAGTACGGAAGCAGTTTTTTGCGACAGAGTTGATCTGCATTTTCCATTCGAGATGTTGCTTAAACGTCACTCCAAGGGTCCTGAGCCCCTCTGATGATTTCAGGAGATGATCATCGTACGTAAGCTTGGTATCAGCGTTTTTGATGTTATGGGTTCGGAAAAGTTGCCTTGTGCTAAATAACATGTTTTTGTTTTTTTTATTGTTAAAAACAAGGTTGGAATTTATTGACCACGATATATGGTTTTGTAAATCTTTTACGAACTCACCAGTCTTTTCTGCAACTTGTGTGGCTTTGCAGTGGTCACACACCGTCGTATCATCGGCGTATTGAAGGGATCCTGATACGTTCAGATGATTAGGGAGGTCGATGACGTAAAGGTTGAAGATTACTGGCCCAAGTATTGATCCTTAAGGAACACCGAAACCAGTTATCGTCAATCTGTACAAAGTGCTTGCGATTGGCAATGTATTCTGTTACCTCTAGAGTTTCGACGAAAACCTCTGCAACATCGTGCCGCGCTAGAGGATTTGTTTGTACTTTGTTAGACCTTCGACGTAGATGCAAAATCCTCATGGCTTGTGATGTTGGTACTTTGTTGTGTATGAACCCTCCCTATCAACCTCTTGATTCGATTCAAATTTCTGTGCGATAGATTCAAAGTCAGCATATATCACATAAGTTACTCGCATCGACCTATTAAAGTTAGTAAACATTAACTTTAAATATGGCTTTGGCATACAAATTTTGCAGTACCGTGGTTATTTATCTGTGATGATACGAGTCTTGAACTTCCTATCCAACAATAATGACTGGTTTGTTCATCGGATAGTAGTAGAAGGTTGAATATATATCACATAAGGTACTCGCATCGACCTACTAAAGTTAGTAAACATTAACTTTAAATATGGCTTTGGCATATCGACCACCACAACCTCTTTTATCTGGCACATTTAAATGTGTCTATTCTATGCAGATTCTACCTGAAAAGAATTGATGCAACGCTTACATACAAATTTTGCAGTATCGTGGTTATTTATCTGTGATGATACGAGTCTTGGAAACTTCTTATCCAATAATAATGACTGGTTTGTTCATCGGATAGTAGTAGAAGGTTGATTGCTTCTTTGTCGTCTGTAAGTCGTACGGGTTAGATTATTCTTTCATAACCGAACACGTTAGCCATTGCTTAAACTTAGTTATGTCTTTGATGACTACCAGAAATTCAATGTTGTTGAAGTTGAGACCATTGAGGTAGTTTGCTTAATTTGTTAATCTGCTTAGAATCTCAACTCTGGCACAAATGTTATTACGAAAATATCATTTTTATCCCTGTCCCCCACCTGGATCAGAACAGTAGTAGAAAGGAATGGTCACTCTGGTGCAAGAAGCAGCTGAATTCTAACCGACTTCGTTTCTAGTGCGCCTTGGATTATCGGATCCGAAATTTTTATGTACTTATTTTGTTTTTTTATTTGAAATAATTTACAGAAATTTGCGGTCCTCAGCGCCTTGGTAGCAGCAACAACTTGCCAACTGTTTGATGTTGATATATTTTCTTGGCATCTGGCATTGATATATTTCAAGATGGATAATTTTTTTGATCCACCAGACATTGCATAGTCATATTAAACTCAATCTCTTTGATCTTAAAACCAACACGGATGAAAAATTAATTTGCCGCTTAATAGCCGTGGACGTTAAAATGAATGCAGCAAAAAAATTAAGATTTTGATTTTATATTCTTTAATTTTTTTGTAGTGAGGTAAATGTCAACTTTAACAAACTTAAGTTTCCGCCTGATCTAATTTTTGTGTAAAAAATCCAATCTCTATACCTGAACGTCCTACTTGATGCACAAAAAGCGTTAAACAGAATTTCAAATTTTAAAATTCCTTTTTTGTGTTTATTTATCGTTTCAAATGCATCAATTATATTTTCTATTTTCATTTCATCAGGATGGTTGCATTGGGTAATGTCATTTTACATTCGCATTGAGCCCCCCACTGATTTGAGCTTTATTCCAGATTGCGGTAACTGTTATTTCGGTCAGTGTGGGTTGACTGGTAAATGCGAATGTGCACTGGGATACTCAGGGACTGAATGTGATATAAGTAGGTGGTCATATTACTTACTTATTTATTTTATTTATTTTTTCTGTTTGTTTTTTAGTTTTTAGTTTTTCTATTTTCTCTTTTTTTATTACCGATATGTCTCTATTGTTAGCAATAAAGCGCTAAAAAACTTCAGTGGAAACTAGCGCCATATAGTTTCTTAACGAAGACCAAGAAATCGTAACGTTTGTTTGTTTGTTTGTTTGGTTGTTTGTTTGTTTTTGTTTGTTTGGTTGGTTGGTTGATTGGTTGTTTGGTTATTTTTTTGTTTGTTTGTTTGTTTGGTTTACTATAGCTCAATATTTAGGACCAACAAGCGATTCCTACCCTACTCAGGAGAAACCGCTCGTGTTATTTAAAGAGACACGCTTCCAAGGAAGCTATATATACGGTAATCCAGACGAATTCAAAAAATTTGCCAGTAATTCACGTGATGTGAGAGAAGTTCAATACAAATCGTTGCGCGTGCTTCACAACCGTACCGTGACTTTCGCTAGAAATATAAAATTTATGAGCACGTGGAATCCCGGTAGTGATATTGAAGATATTGCGAACTTTATGCTCGCTAATACTGATGTCGCTGATCCGTTGTGGTATAATTTCGACCCAAGCATCGAAGTGGATTTTTATGTAAAGGTCGAAGGTAATATAAAATGTGATAACTGTAGCCTAAGTAATGGCGTGTGCTATACAGGCAGTTGTGTGTGTAAACCAGGCTTTACTGGTGCACATTGTGATATGTCTGTATAATAACTGACTAGTAATGTAAAAAGACCCTTGTGACTATTTAGGTACCAAAGAATTAATTTTTGTGAGACCTAATTTTCGCAAGTCATAATATTTCGTGAAAATTAAATTTTACATTTGCATTGTTTGCATTCACACTGAAACCTAGTCTATTATAATCGTCATCTCAAAATTTTTATAACAACTGGTTTCTTGAAGACGGTATTCAAAATGATATGTTCCCAGCAAGACGTGTTTCGTTGTGTCTGTTATACCTGTTTGTTTGTTTTGGAGTTTATTTTGAGGGAAGTTGGCATTGTAAGCTACCTTTAAGATATTTCAAAGTACAGCTTGAGCATGTTTTAAAAATATAAGAAGTTTCTATGATCATGATTTATATATTTCATAAATATTTGTAGATATAATATTTGTTTTCTTTTGAATATAATAATTTGTACATTTTAATTACACTAATAATATATTCGATGTAAATCACTGTAGACCTGCACTTGTCATTGATATGTAATATAATATTGTGAACGGTGCTAAAAGTGAAATTAGTAATGACTGGGAACAAAAACAATAATACTTAAGACTGGGAGAATTTGCGTTGTGCAACCAAATTTATTTAATTTACGGAGGGAAGGCTGAGTACTTAGTAATGAAGAAGAATAGCGGCTACTTTTGGTGAATTTCGCAAATAAATAAGGTTTTATTGGTTTTATCTAAAAAAGGTTTCTTTAAGACTTGCTAGCAAAAATTGAGAATATAAAAGAGGAGTCTCTCATTCTATCCTGCTACGTGAACATTCACGTTTTTGTTTTTAAGTACTTTAACTAAACTAAAGATATTTCAAAGAAGATTGCAAGTAAAGGTTATGAGGAGAGGTAATTGTCTCATTCTCTGTTTTTGATGCATTTAGTGACACGCCGCAGTACATAGAAGCATCTCTGCCGCAGTACATAGAAGCAGGACTGGGAGTGTGCTAGCGAGTTCTTTAGAATGATTATACATCCCAGCAATAACATCTTAGATGAGAATAAACAAATAAGTGACACGCAAAATACGATCTACAATTACTTTTCTGAAAATCAAGACGTTGTAAACGAAACGCACAAAAACAGATTTACCACCGATTACGTAGAAAAGACAGAAAACGAACTAAAGAGACAATCAAAAGCCTTCAAACCTGTGGAGGAGATCAAATGCGGCAGTAAACTTCTTTGGAAAAAGTTCAAAGGCACAGAAATCCCCAAGGTCATTAAGAATATAAAATCCTTCGCAGCACCTCTCATCGCCTAAGTTACTATAATAGCACTTAAAAAAATTTCCGTTCTGCGTTTCCGTCAGCCAACATCATCCCGACCGCTTGGAAAGAAAAGGCTTTTCGTAGAGTGTGGAAATCCGGAAAAACTACCTGCCTAAAAAGAAGGTGACTCGGAAAACCCCGAAAACGTTCGTCCAATTACTCGACTGTTCTGTAAAAAGTTTTTACTTCAGTTATTTCTAAAAATGAGGTATACCAGGCTGTGTTAAGCATATCGAATGCCTCTCGCATATTATAACAATGCAAGACTACAGTAAAAAAGCTGTGTTATCACCTTGTTAGATTTGAAAAATGCGTTTGGTGAAGTCAACCATAGCCTTATCATAGAAACGCTGAGAATACATCCTGTGGCCGAAGATATTATCAGACTGATTTTATCCTGAATTATGGTATCTTTATTCTAACAGACACTTTCATGACATCACCAATAAAAGTTTTAAGAGGAGTGCTTCAGGGAGACAGCTTATCGCTGTTCAATCTTTTCGTCAACACGTTAATCAGCAGCATTAAGTCTGACAAGATCAAATGCATGGGTTACGTATTTTAAGGCTGTCTATCGCAAAATAACTCGTTCCAATTGGCAGACGATAAGGCCATTGTGACTGCGCCTGAAAGTGACAGTCAGCTTCTCTTCAATATCTTTTCGAAATAGACAACGTGGACAGACTTAAGGTAGCAGTATGGTAAATTACACCTCTTCTGTATAAAGCATTTTTTTCAACCGCATGGAGAAATGTCATTCGTTCGGTATTAAAAAGAAAAAGACTAAAAGTGATCAATTTCAGCCATTTGTAACCATTCGAAAAGAACGAATACCACCTGTTGAATTCCAGCCATTTGTAACCATTCAAAAAGAAAAATACCACCTGTTGAATTCCAGCCAGCTGTAATGAAATCAAAATTAAACTGTGCAATGAAATTACGCAACACGTTGAATTACTTGACAAACTTCAGATAAAATGTTTTAATAAAATCGAGATTATCCAACGTTACGTATTTCCATTTATCAAATCACTGAATCATGGATCTCGTAAACATGGACAGCTGCATAAATGGATATTACCGAAAATGGTTAAACATCCTAGTCAGTGACAATATTACCCACCTGAGTTTGCCAAAATCAAAACTGTGACTTAATATCAAAACCGTTTAACAAATTTATGACGAATGTAAACGTGGAGGCTAGAAATCTGTACAGATTGACAAATAAGCATGTGAACACAAATCATATCATTTAAACAAATTCGTATAATATGCTTGCGACCAAAAGGTTTTTCAGGTGAAGTCCTTAAAATCTGCGCAACTTAAGGAATGGCAAAAATTGACATGATCATTAACAAATAATATCTTGAACTTTGTCTTACTTCCTCTGCAATAGATGGGAGCTGAAGGAAACCTCGAGCTGTATTCATTGTGTAAGCAAAGAAACCCAATTACGTTTATTCAACAATTGAAAGACCGCCTTAACAAGTGGAGACGCAACTCTTATCCTGAGAACAATCATGAGCCACATCCTAACTTTTGCCTCTGACTCTTTTAGATTATGCGCTGACATTATAGGATACGCCTGTCCCAGCAGTTTGTTCAGAAGTAGCAGACCAAATGAACAGAAAGCCAACTGATCATCGTAATTCAGAGAGAACATGCACAACAGTCATTGAGCTAACGTTCCCCTGCGCGACAAACTTGCTAAAGTGCCACGTATACAAAGAAAAATATAAGGATCTAAGTCCTCGCGCACAATTAAACTCCATACTCCTTGAGCCTTTTTTCCATCGGTTTCACAGGAGCTTCCATTCTTAACAAAACGAAAACTGGACGCTAAAAGATTAGTACGTAGGTGCCAAGAAGTTGCCATCGGAACGTCATCTCTTTAATAATAGCCGTATTCCATCCGTCCGTCTGTCTCCCTATGTGTCACGCAAAATGGTAGCTTAGCTGCGCATAGCTGATTTTCTCTAACCACGCCTGAACAATGCTAAATCAATCATAATATTTGGGTTTTTTGTAACCTTTTCATCGTTCTAACAACCTTTTTATATATCTTATATATATTCACGACCCTTTTTACCACGAATTTCGCCAGTGCAAAAAGTCGACATTTTCGACCTAGCCACCCCAACCATTCGTCCGGACCATTAATCCGGAGTATTAAGCGTTTTTGCGATTAATTTCATTAACCAATCAGAAACCTTATTCGTTTCACGTGTTTACGCAACCTGTTGTTTAAGTTTTGGCCGATGCGTCCATGAGATTACCAGAATATCACAACCACGAGACCTTCAGGACGGATTGGTTTTACACACTTAATCTTTTAAAGCAACCTCGTCCCCAGGACCTCTTTTCGCTTTTTTGATATCGGGGATGGCGCGAAGAAGAAGGCCCTGGTCCCCGCCGGTCGGATTTGCAATATGATTGGTAGCCTCACTTTCACTAATTATGCTTAAAATTTATAAACATTCCGCGAGGGAGACGAGTCGCCCGTATCATCAAGTTATAAACAAAAATGGTAGCCCCTCTGTCTGGTTGAGTGTCTGGTGCGCACATGGGAAAAGAAACTTGGATGGAAAATAAAATAAAAAGAAGAGGCAATTTTTTCATTCTGAAAATATAAACTAAAATGTTATAATTGGTTTTTCTACAGAAATGAATAGAGATATTTATGTAGCTAGCTATTTACAAGAAAAATAATGGTTTGTTGTTAATATGTAGTTTTGCAAATATGTTGCAAGCTCAGTACCAGCTAGCAGTAAAAATATTTTGCCAATGTAGGTGTTGTGATTAGCTAGATGATAGGATATCTATAAAATAATTAAGAGTAATATAGCGAGAAATAGTAGGTTTGTGTACTCTACAAGGTATTTTCAAATTGGTAATCCCAAAAACTTAATTCAGAATGAACAAAGAAAATAACAAGGTAAAGTATATATACTTTTTGCCTATAACTAGCTTACATTTTTTTTAAAATTGAGGAAAAAAATTTTATTATATTTTTAGGTACAAACTACACCAAAGAAGTTATATGTACGAAAAGAATACGATGAATGTCATTGCAGGGTATGTGCCAAAGCCTTCCAAAAAAAGCATATGGTGAATATATTTTCAAATAAAGCAAAAGAAAAACAATTGCAACAAAAAATTATTAGAACATGAGGACTTGATATTACACAAGAGGATTTTTTAACAAAGTTAATATGTAGAAACTGTCACACGTTTATAAATGAAATGTGGGAATTTCGAAGGTCATGTCAAACTAATCAAATCGAGCTCCGACAAAAAGTTTCCAATAAGCGGCTGAACACTTTTTCACCCAGGAAAGACCAGGACAAAAAAAAAGGTGTTATTGGACACTACACAATGTTTAAATCAACCAAGAAAAAGGTTACAAATGTCTGTTTCTGACAATAAATCTGAAGAAAAATCAAACAACAATATAGCAACACAGGATATTTACAACAACACATCAACAATAAATATTAAATCTGTATATAATAAAGACAGTGACAAACTTTTATCTGAACCTTTTAATATATATCAGCAAAATGCCATTATGAGAGCAATCCATACCAATCAGCCATCTGCTTTATCACATGTTATCACACATGTACCGCAAATGGATATATTACTCAAAAAGGACATAACAACTAAAATCAATAATGCTGGCAAGAAACTGTGTAAAAGGAAAGGCAACTCATCTGTATTACTTAGTAAGGATTATACACAGTTGTCAAGCCATACAACAGATGAATTGTGGAAGGAATTAAGTGGTAATTTTCCTTTTGTTGTCATGTGATATTGCTGACTCTTCGAATGAGCTAAAAATACAGTATTGTTTTTTATATGCAATCTTGATAAAAAACAGATGGCATGAACTCAGTTTAATTTAGAGAATCAATAGTGTTTTGCTGATTGAAGGTGGATCCAGCAAACAGGTAAGGTTTAACATATATATACTTTCATATTTATCTAAAAAAAATTATAGAACATAAAATTTTCCTAAAAGTTTACAGAACAATTAAAAAAATAAAAAGGAACAAAATATCAAGAACACCAATGTCTCTTTCCAAACCAAAATAGATTTGGTGTGTCAAAAATGTAAGCATCATAAGCATATATAAGAAAAAGTAAGCATATGTTAAGGCTGTGCTCAAAATACACTAGGCTTATATATAAAAAAGGTGTAATTTATCTCATGCATACATTTTGCATTTAGCTGCAAATCCGACTAAACAAGCTTGGCATTTGTTTGTCTCCTTCAAAAAAGACCAATTTGTTGGAATTAATTAGTGGGCATTTTCTTGACTCGACAATTGCAAAAATAAAAGCAGGTTGTACATTTCGGGGAACAGGCGATAACTTTGATTTAAGAATTTTGAAAGGACATATGAGAAGTGATAACGATAATGAAGATCTACACCTATTTGCCACCAATTTTCTGGAAAATCGTATCAACTTCACTAATTTTCCAAATGTTACACCAAGGGCAGATATCACAACAGTTCTTAAAAGTAAATTTACCTTAAATCAAGCAGAATGGAAAGCCTACATTAGCACAACAAAAATTCTCATCGCTCGAGTGCTTCTGCAATTCTTTCCAAAGTTCAGTATCTTTAAGCAAATTGTTCCTAGCCACATAGAACACAAGTACACGAAAAATTTGAGCAAAAAATCATTCATTGTTTCAATGCCAATAATGGATGCAAATGAGAACAAATATGGTGACTGTGTGAAAATACTAAGGACATATGAGGACTGGATTGCAGAACTATATAGTAAAGCTGGCTTGTTGCAAAATTTACCCAATCGGGAACATCCACCACTGCCTGAAGAACCTGCTTCGGTTGGTCAGAAACAATCACATACGTTGTTTACAGAAGGTGATGTAATGAAGGAAATGAAAATTCCATTTTCCGGAGACCAGTTAACACGTGTGCGTTTTGCAGGTGCCAAAGACTTACTGGCTGGATCACACACTCCTACAGATCGCTTTGAACATTGCTCGCCTTTTAAGCCTGTAATGTGGCATTGCAAGGCTTCTCTTCTTCAATATTTCTACCACTTATTACATCAAGGTGATTCTGTCAATCAACAAGGAACTTTGAAATGTTTTAGAGAAAAATTTAATCGAAAAAATGCAATACCCTCCAAAGTTCTTGACTCATATGATGGCAGTGAAGAATAATTTTTAAGCATGGGAAAGGCATATATTGTAACTGCTGCAATAAAATTCTTTGGTATGACTAATCTAGATGATAAACCGACTATCCATTGTTATCCACCTAATCTGGCACATAAGTCTACAGAAGAAAAACATCAGTATTTTGATCACGTTTTAACTGAGTTTGTCGACACATACGTTCTTCAAAAATTTGTCACTAATGAAGATGACTATGTACAGAACTATGGCCTATGCACAATTTTTTTAACTCTCTTACTGATGCAGCTAAAAGACACAGCAAAAGAGGGAGATGGAGACAGAAATCTTATTAACCAAAAATTACTTTTGGTTGTCTTCAAATCATTAGGAGCTTACAGCAAATATGCTATTGAGATGTTTTTCAGCATAGCTCAGATGGAATGCTTATTAACTCCCAGACTTTCTGAGGAGTTTAAGTGGGGTTTTTTTAGCAACTGGAAAGGTGGGAAAGGAAATAATGTAGAGGACAATTTGGTACAAGAAATAATGAATAGATTGTTCAGAGAATGGGGCAAATAAGTCAGTGAAATCTATCAGCAAAATCAGCAAGGCAGCAAATGGAATTAAAGAGATTGTGGAAAATTTTGATCAAAATGCTAAAATACATGCATCATCGACACATCATACAACGACTGACAGTATGATGAAAAAGAAATGATAAAAGATTTAATATGCTCTTATAAATACTTGTGTTTATAAGGGTTTAAATTCCCCCAGTGATACACCTTCAGACTCACATTGAAGTTGTCTCACTTCACCATGTGCTCAGGGACATCCCCCTTGGCATTCCATGATGCATTGCAAGGTGGTATAAAAGAGCCATGTGCATAGCATCTTCCTTTTCAGTTCTTCAGCCTTTTCAGCACCGCCTCCCTCCCTTCTACATGTGTTTTCACTTTTACTAGTCGCATTCAGATATGATTTTTCCTGCAGTGACACAGATTCTTGCTCCTAGTTCATTTATCCCTAACGAGGACTTTTTTAGCTCATAGTCATAAGCACCATTATAGACCCTGTATATATTTATAGTACCTTTATATTACGTATAGATTTTTATTATGCTTGCTTTAAGACTTATTGCTACACTTGTATGTATATAGCTAGTAAGGGTTTTGTATGTTTTTAATTGTGTTTTGTACATTTTACATATTTCTGAAGAACTAGTACTTTCTGCATTCCGGTGTTTTCGATGGGTGAGTTTAACTGCTTGATCCATTTAATAATAATAATAATAATAATAATAATAATAATAATAATAATAATAATAATAATAATAATAATAATAATAATAATAAATATTTAAAGTGGCTAGCCCAGAAAATCACAAAAACCTATAGTTAGTGGATTGTTTCCACTGGGGGCCACTAGAACAAAAAAGAAACAAAAAATGATAAACCTTAGACTGCCTCAGCTCAATCAAACATAGTAACATTTATAATCTGTGAAAATTGAAAAGAAAAAGAATAAAAAACAAAAATTAAAAAATTAAAAAGTGATCTCCATTAGAATTTGCCAAATACATTAGAGATGGAAGTCTTAAACGAAAGCAGACTTCCATCACAGGTCACTTGGTCTGGAAGATTATTCCACACTTTTGCAGCTCTAAATGGGAAGGCTTTTTTGCCAAATTCCATGTTGACCAAGGGAAGTGTGAACCTGTTTTTTGAAGCTCCTCTTGTTTGATGATTATGACAGTTTTTTGTCAAAAGGAATTTTGAGCGCATGTAATCAGGAGCAATGTGATTCATGGCTTTGAAAACTAATATGGCATCGTTTTTGATGAGTAAATTATTCATTGAATATTCCCTCTCTTTCCCAAGAAAGTACGGACACATTTTAATCGTTTTTCTAGTTTTCCCAATCTACCTTGGGTGGCACAAGCCCATGCCGAGGAGCAGTAGTTGAAATATGGCATGACAAGTGCATTAATTAAAAGGTTTTTTGTGTGAGGTGTTAAACAGGATGCAATGGTTCTAATTTTAGAATATTTAATTAGTATTTTTCTATTTATGTCATTAATGTGCTTTTCCCATTGCATTTTTTGATCAAATGTTACCCCAAGATATTTAACTTTTTCGCTCCTCTTCAAAGGAATACCCATATAGTTGATAGTTTTGTTCTCAACTTTTTTTAACTGGCTGTGGTTGCCGAAAAAGATTGTTTCAGTTTTGTCCGTATTAATAGTCATTTTGTTATTATTCAGCCAGAGGTCGACTTGCGAAAGTTCTAACTCGACCTGGGAGACAAGGGTATCCAAGTTTTTATGAGACGAAATAATTATTGTATCATCCGCATATAGATGGTGGTAGTTTGAATTGATGACAGATTTTAAGTCATCAATATACAAAAGAAAGAGCAGGGGCCCCAACACAGATCCCTGCGGCACCCCAAAAGCGTCTTCATGAAGCAGATCTGATCCTGTGTCGTTTACAAGAGTCGGCTGCATTCGGTCCGTTAAGTAGGACTCGAACCAGTCAAAGGCAGCATCTCTGATGCCAAAACACCATAGTTTTTTTAACAAAATTTTATGATCAACAGTGTCAAAAGCTTTTTTAAGGTCAATGAGCACAGCACAAACAAAGTTATGTTGGTCGAGCTCAGTAAGAATAAAATCAGAGACATCGACTACTGCAGTTTCTGTGGAAAAGAGTTTTCGAAATCCGGACTGTCTGTCATTCAGGAAGTTGTGCTCAGAAATAAAATGAGACATTTGCTCATGCACTAACTTTTCAAAAATTTTCATAGGAATTGGCAAAATGGAGATAGGCCGATAATTAGTAGGATCTGTTTTATTGCCACTTTTAAAAATAGGCGAGACCCTTTTAGTCTTCCAACATTTAGGTACATAACCAGTAAATAAAGATTTGTTGAAAAGACTTGATAAATAAATACTTAAAACTGACGAACCTGCTTTTAGCAGTCGTGAACCAATTCCGTCCAAGCCTGTAGCTTTATTAAGTTTTAGTGATCTAATTATTTTTTCGACACTTTTGGTCTCAATACGAGCCCACCGAAAATCGTGTCCGCTAACAGGTGGATTAACATTAGTAGTGTCAGAAGAAAATTTAGAGGCTAGTTTGGCACCAACACTGACAAAAAATGAATTGAATGTGTTGGAAATTTCTTTTGGGTGAGAAGTTTCTGTACCATCGTTTTGGACTACTCGTTTTATCGAGGTAGTATTGCCTGACTTATCAGGAACCAGTTTTTTTAGGGTTTTCCAAAGTTGTTTTAGCCGTTTTTGAAAGTCCTGCAAAACGTCATTATAGTACTCGTTTTTGAGTCGATTTTTGAGACCTATTACCTGGTTCCTTTTTTGTTTGAAAGCTTCCCAGTCTATGATGGATTTTGTTTTTGATGCTTTCCGTTTCAAGAAGTCTCTTTCTTTGATGGCTATTATTAATTCATCAGTGACCCATGCCTCAACACGGCCAGAAAATCTATGTGTTTTGAAAGGGGCATGTTTGTCAGCCACTGTTTTAACATTTTTATTCAGTTTCTCACATGCTTTATCAAGGTCATCATAATTATTAAAATATGACCAGTCTAAATTCCTGAGGTCCTTCAGAAAAGCCTCTTCACTGAAGTTCTTGTAGCTACGAACCTTGCATGTTTTAGGTTCAAATTTTGGCCTTTTGAATTTTCTGATCACATAAACTAAATTGTGATCACTGATGCCTAAATCCATGACACCAGTTTTAGAAATACAAGAACTGTTAGAAAGTATCAAGTCTATAAGAGTGCTACTATTTTCAGTAACACGAGTTGGCTCCGTAATATGTTGTTTTAGGAAAAGAGTGGAGCATAATTCCTTTATTTTGGAGGAAAGAGCATATTTTGAAAGCATGTTACAGTTAAAATCTCCCAAGATAAAAACTTTTTTTTCTTTTGGGAACTTGTTAAAACACTGTTTAAAATGAGTACACAGGTTTTCGGTACTCTGCAAATCACTACCTCCAGGTGGCCTGTAAACCCCACACACGTAAATAGGTTTAGTTTTTTTCAGGCACACTTTCACCCATAGTGATTCAACATTTTCGAAGTAAAGGTGTTTCAAAAGGTGGCTATCCAAGTTTTCATTAACAAAAATTAGAACACCCCCACCTCGTCTATTCCGATCATTCCTATAACAAACATAGCCATCAATTTTAACGTCATTGTCAGTGATGGTGTCATCAATTTTGGTTTCACAGATGGAGAATACATCAAGTTTTGTTTGATGTAGCAGAAGTTTAACATAGTCTAGTTTGGATGACAGACCATTAATGTTGAGATGGGCCATTTTTAAGCCCTTCCCATTTCTGATTGCCTCAAAATCAAAGTTTTCATCAATAGTAATATTGATGTTGTCCGGAATTTCGTCACCAAATGACTCCTCATTAGCAAAGGGCAAATTACGATAAAGACAGGGACTGCAAACGAAAAACAGTTTATCTTCAGGAGTCTTCATAAATTGTTGATATTTTTTATCAGAAATACGCTCACATTTTTTTTGAGACCATAATCCACACTTGTTCCAAGAAAGTGCTTTGTGTGTTTTTGCCACAGGTTTTAAGCATAAAGAACAGGGATACTTAACAGGACCTGGGTTGAGGCAGATGTCCCCTGACAAGAGGATTAAAAAATAGAAAAACTTGTGCCTGCTTGGCTTAAGTTTTGATAAAGCCATTAATTTTAATTGGAGAGTGAGCTGGCTTTCAGAAACTCTATTGCAGGCATCAAGTGAAGAGATAGAAAAGAAACTCCTATCAAGTCGACTCATTTCGTTGTTGTTGGGTGAGCTACTTTTGAACGAAGGTTTTGTATTGCTCAAAAATACAACGAACACAAAAATCAGTTTTAGCGTAAATGTGGGGTTTCCTACCTGAGTAAAGTTATTTTTAAGTCGTAGAGAGATCATTCTACGGTTATGTGCTCTTCCAAAACTATGTTTGAAGGATCTGAGGCAAGCCCATTTCCTTACGATGTTACACAGAAGGAGCAGCAGGAACCCACAACACAGCAAAGCTACCATATTAGATGATAGATGGATAAAAAACTGACTGGGATAAAAACAATTTATTAACAAAAACAATAATTTAAAAAACTTACAAAACAACAAATTAAAGAAATGAATAGATATAAATGAGGTAAAGAAGGCAGTACAGTATATAATAAATCAAAAAGGACTTAGCTGTCAAAGCAGGAGCTCTTCAAGCTTTAGTCTTCTTTTTTCTTTCTTCGACTTAGCGCGCCAAGACCGGAGCGTTTTAGATACGTCCGACCTCAACGAGAGCTAAGCACGGAATGACTACAATGCCATTAACTACATAAACGGACGAAAACATCACAGTTTTCCTAACATTAAAAGATCGCCCTTGCGTTATTTATATATAGCTGATTTTCATTTATGGGTAGAAAAGCACAAGCAACTAATTTCCTTTGTTTAACATATATATATATATACCCATAAGCTGACAAAATTTGGCATTTTGGCTAATTGAATTTTTTTTGTGGATGAAATTGCAGATTTCACCAACTTTGTCATACCATGGTATATATATATATTATGTTTTTTACTAACCTATTTTAGGTGCATATTTGTCTATTAAAGCATATAATTCGTTAGAACACCTTTCATTCCAAATACCAAACATAAAAAGTAAGTCTGATTCACAAGAAATAAATGCTAATTCTCTCAGGATTTCATTTACAATGTTAGTGTTAATTTTACTGTGGAAAGGAAACATCACGTTTTCATCAGAATTGATATCTTCAACCGTTTTTAACAATTCTACTTTAAGCATCTCCATATCAGCCCCAACTATGTTGCGTGCTATCTTCTTATTGTCGTCAAGTGCGTTTAATTTGATATCAATTGTGGAATCAGCACCAACATTACAGTTCTTGCAACAGTTTATCTGAGTTTTACTCTTAAATCCAAAATAGTTTAGCAAAAATACTCTGAGACATCTATCCCATACACAGTATTTTTTCATTAACTCACTTATATACTTAGATGCCAAATCAGAATTGTTGAAATATAAAAGTGAATCACAAGCTACACCATTTCTTCCTCCTCTTCCAATTTCTTGCACAAATGACTCTAATGTTGATGGAGGACTTAAGTGAATAATATTAGATATATTTGGAGCATCAACACCCATACCTAGAGCAGTTGTAGCAAATACTACTCTAATTCGTGAATCTGACTTCTTTAACTCCTTCAATATATCCTCTTTCATTTGTGTAGTACAAGAAGCATGAAACTGTGCAAACAATCTTGCTCTAGGACAAATATTGTCACCAACATAATGATTTCTCATAACATTTTTAAATAATTTGTACCCATATCCACAATATCTTAAATGCATGTAAATTATTGTCATGGGATAGTGTTCTCTTTGCATGTTTAATTTTTCAGCCAAAGGTTTGAGAATAACTTCAAATCCTTTCAAACCCAAGTTAGAGTTTGGGCGTCTTTGTATGTTTTTAAATACACATTTTTTCGATTTGGCGATACAGCAATGACTTTATATATACGTAATAAGGGCGAGCGATTTAATCAAATATTCTACAGTGTCTGGTGTAGCAGTAGCGGTTAGAGCCAAGGTAACAGCATCTGGGAAAAGTGCCTTTAACGTAGACAACTCGCTAAAAATTTTTCGGAAATCCTCACCCCTATAAATCAAATAAAGCACATTAAAAGTTTATATTTTTTAAAGATACACATTATATATATGTTATTTTATGTAGCAATATACAAAGTTTTAAATTTATGAATTTACTTGAACGGCATAGTTTTATTTATAATATATAGTATGTATGTATATATGTAGTTTTAAGTAGAGAGAGAAAAAATATTTTGTTTATAATAATTAAAAATACACACTGGAAGCTTGAGTTCACCATTGACAAAGTCAGAGTAGGCGAATTGATTCGTGAAGTGGAGACAACATCCAAAATAAAGTTTTACATTGTCGCATAACAAACATTTTAAAATTCGTTTCTAGCATAAAAGTGTTCGCCAGTCCTGTCTTTTTTTAAAAAAAAACACAAAAAAAAAATGATTCACTGGAGTGTTTTTACTTACCACATGCTTCATCTATAACACAACTGACAACATTTTCTTGGTAAACAGAACTTTTTAGCAATTCTCGTCCTCTGACACTAAGCAGAGATTCTGGGTGAGTTTTAATTCGCCATTTTTAATTGAAATTGGTATTTCAGGCTCACCATTCTCATCACACGAAAACAATTTTTCAGGCACAACTATTTGCTCCAAATGAAGCACCCCAGCACCAATACCTCTCACTTCTAAAACTTTCAACTGGTCATCTATGATAGAATTAAGAGGGCACACCACCAATACTATATTTTGGACACTCTTTCTTGGCAAAAAGTCTGCCAACAAATGAAACAACAAGGATTTCCCAAATCCAGTAGGTAAAACACCAATAACATCATATCCATTTAAAAGATGCTCGAAACATTTAACTTGCTGTGGCTTTAAGATAATATTATTTATGTTATTAATTAAAAAAGTTTGTTGCAATCTACAAAATAATTGCAATATCTTGTCCATTTTGAAAAACGGAGTGTATATTCTGCCGGTACCGGCGGAAATAGTAACACGCGTTAGTCGGACGGTACCGGCTGGTTAAGGAAGAAAATTATTCTGCCGGCAGTAAATTTCCCGCCAAATCGCGTACTTAACATCATTCAGACATAATCGTAATGGCGGATGATGTTGATGGTGCATTTACTGTTGGTGAAAAGTTTGCGAGCTATAAGGATTTATGTAATAAATTAGAACGTTTTAAAGCATCACACTTCATAGATTTATGGATTAGAGATTCTCGGACAATAAAAGCTTCTCAAGGGAGAGTAAAGAAAACACTAAATCCTGAGTTAAAATATTATGAGCTAAAACTGTCTTGTGTTCATGGTGGTCGTAAATTTCACTCAGAAAGTTCAGGAAAACGCTCCTCGCAGTAAGTAGATATCAATAAGTTATTTATTTCTAGCTTTTTATTGAAAATAATTTCTGCATAGTATTAGTTTAGCAAGCTCTGTTCCTCTGTGTTCACCTAGCCTAGCTAGCTACTGTTCTTTTTTCTTTATTGCAGAACACTGAAGAATAACTGCCCATTTAGTATCAAGATTAGGGCATCTGCAGATGGCCAAACTTTAGAAGTAAAAGATATAGTTGATAAACATAATCATGAACTCAACCAGGTAACTGCTAGCTACACACAGTGGTACAATTTTTATGATAAACATCATTTACCTTTATGACGTTTCGCCACCCTGTTGTGGCGTATTTCAGAGATTAAACATTGCTGTACACTGACAATTACATATAAATGACTACTATATAATAAATACAATAAAATATTGAAACCTAATAATATAATAATAATAATATAATAGTAACAATAATAAAGTGTTCAGTCATATATAACTTAAGACGTAAAAATAATGTACAAAGTCAACTTAAAAATTGTTATGTTCGAAGGTATAGTTTAACGGAAAAACGGCATGGCTCTTGCCTTGCAGTTGCGGGTTCAATTCCTGCTGCCTTCATTTATTATCTGTATATACATAATAAAATTAAAAGTAATCTTTTTAATATAAATTTGATTTTTAATGTTAATGTTATAATGTAATACATTTAAATGGTATATTTTTCATAGAAGTTGTTCAACCACTTGCCAAAACAAAGGCGTCTCACAGACCAAAGCAAGGAAAAGGCTAAGTACCTGCTCTCGATGAATGTCAACAAAAAGTTATTGCAGCAGGAACTCTCGAGAGAATGTGGGAAAGTTGTAACACTCCGAGATATTTCCAACATCGCTGCAGAAAACAAAAGAGAAAAAACTCGTAACGACCTAAACTCAGTTGTAGATATTTTAACAAATAAATACGGTTGGTTTTACTTATTTATCAACTCTGTATTATGGGGCAGTTATTGTCTTCTTTGTTTCTCTTTTGGGTTTTTTTAGCCTTCATGCTTCTATTTTGAAAGAGAATTTCTAAAAATACAGAGGTTTAACTCTTGACTTACCAATTGATACTGTAAACATGATTGCAATAAAATTTTCACTTTGTAAACAATTTGTAAATCTACTGTAGGTTGCACTGTTAGCATTCATGCTGATGAAGAAAAAAATTTGATTGGGATTTTCTTTCAAGATGATTTCATGAAAATTGTAACGGCAGCATATGCTGAAATATTTTTCATTGATGCTACATATAAGTTGACAGAACTAAAAATTCCTGTTTATTTGTTGGTGGTTGAAGATTCCATGGGTGGAACCGAGGTTGCTGCTGTGGGGCTTCTTGTATCTGAAAATGAGGATTATGTACTATATTTACTTTTTGCAAAATAATACCTTTTTGGTGTATTTATCGTGATTTCCGTTATTACTGCCGGCAGACTAATATCTCTCTTTATTCTGCCGGTAGTTGATTACTGCCGGCAGAATTAATAGCCCCCTTTATTCTGCCGGTAGTTACTGCCGGCAGACTATCTCTCTTTATTCTGCCGGTAGTTGGTTACTGCCGGCAGAATAAACACCCCTACTTATTCTGCCGGTACCGGCAGAATATCCACGTCCTTTGAAAAACGGAACCCTTTTAACACTTTAACTCGCCGTTCACTTTTTAAAAAAATTTTAAATTCTTAGTTTTACTTCATATATGGATGTCACATATCCATATAAAGAACTGTCGACATTTAGCAAAAGTGCTGACGCTGCAGTCTACACCCAAGATTTCTGGGTGGAGAAAGCGGCCGGGTCCAGGGCCTTCTTCTTCGCGCCATCCCCGATATCAAAAAAGCGAAAAGAGGTCCTGGGGACGAGGTTGCTTTTAAAGCACTTTGCACCTTAACGTTTCACCCCTTCATATTTTTTAAATCCTTGCAAAAGAATGCCAGGCTTAACGCATTCTCATGTGGCGCCGTAGATTAGTGGTTATAGCTCTCGCACTCTGTGCGGGAGACCGGGTTCGATTCCTCTTGACGGCGATTCAACATGAGCGAGTGAATGTTACCATAGCCCCGGGTTAACCCAAGCCATGTGAGGGAAATTGGGAAGATGGCACACTGTGTGGGCCGTTGGATGTTGCCGGGAGATGTCTAGTAGAGCGCGGGCTCTAATTGGGTCTGCGTAGCTCAAAATGAGCATTAAATACTCTAGGACTCTCCATCTACGCCATGGCCCCTCCTGGAAATAATAGACAGCGTATATCCCTCGATATTTGTGAGGCTAGCCATGTAAAATATGCACATCTATCTAAATATATTATCACGTTCTCTAGCCATGTATAAATATTAAACAAAACAGTTTTAAGATTTTAGCTAGGAACGTAGTTTTCGAGGCAGTATTCTGCTATAGCAACCTGTATTTATTCCCATTCTTTCGAAGTTTTTATTAAGTTTGGTATATTAATATTTCTCGTATAGCTAGCGCTTTTGAGCTACCTCTGGCTAAAAACTGAAAGCTTTGTAGCAAAATGCACTTTACCTCTTCTTTCCCATATATCCCACAACAATAGCCACAATGCCGAAAGAGCTAGATACAAATGGCGTGCCGCACACTCTACCACATTGGCAGCTATTCTGTAAAAGAAGCGTAGGATTTACCAGCAAGCAATTTTTTTCAAGTTGTTTTTGTAAAAAAACTGTTATTGCCACTGCTACTTCCGCACCCCCAGCACTATGGTTGAAAACAGTAACCGGAAGGCTGTGACAATTGATGTGATCGTTATTTCCTGCTCCTTGAACAGAATCTTGAGCTTCTCAGTAAGAGACACATCACGGTCAACGAGCTTAAGTGTATTTTTAAACGCTGCAGGCTGGACCCATAGATTACTATCCTTGATTACTATCCTTGGAGGATAGTAATCTATGGGTTGATCCTGCAATTTTTCCAGATCCTCCCTGGTCTTGCAATATATTCGTTCTAAATATCTTGCTGTTGCTCTGACACGCTTGGCTGGGCCTTCTTGTTTTTTAGCAGCTTTAAGTTACCCTGCAGAGTTTGGAGTTCAATGTTTAGCCTACTTCGTTCACGTTCCGTATAGCCACCGCTGAAGGACGTCTCTAACAGGAGGCTTTCCGTGTCATATAAAACATTTTCAAGCAACGGCATCATTTTTATATCATCACAGATTTCCTGGACATCATTTATGTCGTTTAGGATTTTTGAGCTGCTTAACTTTACCTATTAGGCGTGGTATAATTCGTAAACCTCATGGTTTGTATGCGTCTTGTCCCTAGTTCCCGCTTGATCTAACTTTACCTATTAGGCGTGGTATAATTCGTGAACCTCATGGTTTGTATGCGTCTTGTCCCTAGTTCCCGCTTGATCTCACCACGATTTATTACGTTTGTACTAATCAATGTATAATTTTCATTCTAAATTGTAAATATTTATTTGTTTAGTTTAATATCATTATTATCGTCAATGTGTTACAACATCCGCATTAAAATGTGTGCTTTAACTTGTTCCCGCTAACCTAACAGCCTTAGCTCCTGTTCGATCTGGAGCTATCCGGTTCAAACACCAAGCGTACCATCGTCATCAACATTGGAAAAAGTATCGTGCAGATACAAGGTGCTCGCCGTATACAAGGACCTTTTGGATACCTAAATTTGAACGTGAGAATAACCTGATCCTAGTGGGAATCAATCAAAACGATAGTACAATACGAACTTTACAGGCTAATGACTATGCAAGCACTGATGAAGAAAAGGCAATAGGCGCAGCCAGCGGGAACACCTTCTGTATGCCTCTAGGTACGAGTTTGAACTCACACTTGCCTTTCTACCAACCAGGACTACATGACAGACTACAGTTTGTTCTCCACTTTGCAGCTTATGGTGATGTTATAAAAGATGATGGTAGGGCTGCTTCTTGGCCCACAGCTGCAGAAGCTGCTGATGCAACATAAAAAAACAATATTTCGATACAATTTTTAAAAGCAAACCACAAGGGCCTTGCCGGTGCTATGGTATCCAGATATAATCGTTTAGCGCTGCCTTTCGAGAGAGTGCTGCGCAGTAAGGTAACCGCCATGAAGAATGAGGACACAAACTATTATATTACGATTGACACTCCAGAAAGAGCTTTAAAGGTGTTTTTTTGCTGTTCGTAGATTCTGCAAAATGTAAACCTTACAGTGGCATAAACGAAGTCTTCCACAGCCCTGAAATTGAGAAAGTTGCTATAACTGTTGAAGGCCAGCCGATTGAACTATGCTCGCATGCCATGCTGCCTATTGACCATCTTGAGCAAATCGCCAATTATTCTGAAAGTCACGATAGTAAAGTCAGAATCATGAATTTCATGAACAAAGAATACGGCCTTTTGTGGACTTTAGATCATCCCACGACGCTAGCCTTCATGGTAGCGGAAGACCTGTCAGATCTGTCTGGTGGAGAGCAATGATTTATCCCTCACTTTATACATATTTTTAGTTAGTTGAAACTTTATATACGAAGAAAACAAACCTATTTCAGTCTGATAGTAATTCTTTCCCTGGGATACAACAAATGGTGCCGAGACCCGGAATTTTTTAGAAAATTTCTTTCATAATTGTATAAAGAATCTTATGAAAGTTGTTAAAATTTAACAGATGATTATTCTTGTTGATTGGAAATTTTACCGAAGTTTATTGTTGTTGGTTATAAATTTACAAATGCGTATTTTTATATTCGTAGTTTAACTATGCTTACTTAGATACTTTACACTCGGCAATTCTGGAAAATTTTTAGAGCTCTCACAAATATGAAAGAGCAAATAAAAACATGAAAAAGATCACGTGTTATGCACAAAGTAGTCGCTAAAAATTTCTTTCTGAAACAAATGCTACTTTACCGCAAAATGTAACGACAGAAACATTTCATAACTTCGAAGAAGAAAATGAAATTGAAAACGCTAGTTTGGACTGTTAATATTTAATCTTGGTTATAGCGAACTCACTTGGACAGTGTGTCTACCATTTCGGTTGATAAAGCGCGTAGTTTTTATTTTGCTACTTCTTTGTCTAAGTCTGCAAAACTTCCTGAATTAACCTTGATAATTTTAGCGGCGACCTTTTAGTTTAGCGATTTGAGAGTGCTATATACTCAAACGAAATGATTGTTGATATTTCGTGATTTAATTACTTAAAAGGACTGTTTGAAAAAAGCACTAGTTTGAGCCTTTAACCCTATTCGGTCCGGGGTTTTTCGAACATACTATGACCGGGGGGGGGGGGGGGGGGGCGGATTCCGCCCCCCCTCAATAACTTTTCATAGGATTGTTCAAATTGAATCAAACTTGGCACACCTATAGTACGTCATAAAAGGAACAAAATGGCGGCAATAAATGTTTGCTTGCGTCAGCACATTTTCTGTGACGTCATCGGAAGCTTAAAAATTGTTAAAAATGCCACTATCTGCTTAAAATATAATTACTTTTGTTCTAGAGCGAATTTTTACATTCTGTTTGAAGTTTCTGAAAGCTAAATAAAATTTTTTTAACATATCTTCCGGTTTTTACATGGATCGAATAAAAAATTGCCAAAAATTGCCCAAAAATCCGTTTTTTTCCGATTTTCGGGTGAAATCCGAAAAATCGGGAAATCGGATTCGTCACGTGTCAAAATTATTCGAAATGATTCTTCTTGATGAAACAAAGTTGTGTTGCAAGTTTCAAGTTCTAAGGATAATCCTAACAGGAGTTATTATATTTTCCCCATTATAAGGATTTTATGGAGATTTTAGGGGTAGTTTCGAGTAATGGCGAATATCAAAGCCTCTGAAAGGTATGGGACCTAAAAATTTAGCATGCAGGTGTCTAATAGATAAATGTTGAAACTCAGTAAGTATCATAGCCATATCAGAAAGCAATCAGGTGTTATAAAAAAAAACCGTGAGGGGGGGGCGGAATCCCCCCCCCGGACCGAATAGGGTTAAGGATTGGCGCTTACAACTGATAATTAGAAGCTGACTGTAAAGATTCTAAAGAAAAGATTTGACGATACTCAACCTACTATCGGTGCTCACTCCGTCAAACTTGACACACGGTCGCAACATATGTAAGCCTTGTGTGTAGACTGGAGATGCGGACGAACTTGATAACAAGGCAAGACTTTCTAAACGAATGGCGTACATTAAGACCTTGAAGGAGCATTTTTGGAATCGATTCTGTAATGAATACGTAACAAATCTGAGAGAGTTTCACGCACAAGGACCAAGTCACCGTCGTTCTGAGCTTGGAGAAAGTCACTGTTCACTCTGACAAGAAGCACACCAATTGGCGAATGGGAAAGATGACGTACCTTATAACGAGCAAGCACAATAACATTCATGCTGCCGTAATTTAAGTGTTTACACCGTATACGAAAGTTATTAACTATATAAAACGACCGATTGAAAAATTATACCGCTTAGAGATAAAAGGTGTTAAATCTGTTAGTTATGAGGAGAAACAAGAAATATAAAAATTATGGACAGCGATATGAATGTTATAACAGTTATAACTATTATTTCGGTCTAATAGTAATCCTAATAGTAATTCTTTCCCTGAGATCCAAGAAGGATTTTACAACACCTTAGCGATCGGATAACCCTTCAGATCACTGAAAAAGCAGACGGCACGGGAAATATCCGATGTTATCTCCTCAGCGATGCCCAGCTTAACATCCTAGGCGGGTAATTCCACAGTTTGGAATATTATGCTTCAATAAATGAACAAGAGTGTAACATTCAGTAAAGCAGTGATGGACCCTTATACGGCCATCTTCAGCAGCCCTACTTCGTGCGGGAAAACAAAGTTTGCTCTAGAACTCCTCGAAGATGATTATAAACAGCACTTCATTAACATCATCATGCTCTGCCCAACTATACGATAGAATACTACGTACCTCAAGCGCGCATCCCTCTGGAAGGATGATTATGTATTCCTCATAAATCCAAAAGATCAGCTTTTTGAATGGATCGAGATATTTTCATCTCGCCTAGCTGGGAGAGGAGACGGTATTCATAGTTGATAAAATGATCGCGGACGAATCTCTGGACAAACGGAGACAATCTCTGCTCGAGTTAGCTATATCTGGCAGACATCGAAAACATAGTTATAACTTTGGTTATTACCGCAATCATACACTGCTCTCCCTAAAAACCTTCAAAGGCAGAAGAAGCAACTCTGTGGTACCTTCAGAAAAGGAAGAACATGAAGCTTATCGACGACGAGACAAATATGATCGATGACTTGGAGAGCATTAACACCCAGTCCAAAAAAAAACATGCTTGCTTGTATGTAGGACTTGAACACCGTAGAAGCTATAGGCTTCTAGAGTGACCAGGTCTAAAATACCAGGCATCTTGGCCTGAGTTTCGTGGCTTTGTTTCAAACCAACCCTTGTGAGATCAAAAAAAACCCGAACACTTTTGTATAGATATTTCTTTACAAAGATTTAGCTGGAATCAAATAAAGTACAAAGAAAAAGATGCCTCTTACAATTGTTGATTGCTTCAAGGGAAAACAAATCTGATCTTGTTTTATCAAGGATAGCTCCCGATGCGTGAAGAGCAGTAGGCTATAAGCGTGCAGCATATGTAAAATCCCTTGAAGGACTTGTCCCGAAGAAGTACAAAGTGTGACTACAATCGTTGCCAAAAGTAGTTATGACAAATGCAAGAAATAACAATTACTGACAGAAAAGATGATAAAGCAGACTATATTTTGCCCCCTTTCCCCCTTTACACAATGTTGCAGTTTCATAGCAGCATACTTCTAGCGTGACAAAAGTCGAAATTTAACATTGTACTGGGGGTGCGGAGGGGCGGGGTTGGGGATCTGTGTATTATTGGTATTTTAAAAATGTCTCAACACTTTTGTCAACGATTGTCTATAGAAATAATTATTTAAGGAAAAAGGGGCCTGTCCGAGGCAGAGTACCTCCAAAATTATACGAAACCACTACATAATATTTGAGCTACATATACTTTAAGCTGAAAATGAATATCAAAATATGTGATAAAAATTTTTAAAAAATACAGAAAAACCTATCAAAACTGCAATATAAGGTCACTTTGGCACATTTAACATGATATGGAAATCCCTAAAGTGTATTTAGCTAACATATTAAATAAATTTTAACACTTATAGCGTATTAACAAAAATGCAGTGTCTCACGAACCGTGGAGTGAGATCATATGCCTAATTACTTAAAGTCAAGCTGACACAAGACGGTCATTTGCTCGTATTGCAAAAGAAACATTTATCTCTATAATACAACAGTTGTAAAATGGGTTTGGAGCATAGAATCACACAGACAAGGTGGATCTCACTTTCATATCCCAGTCAAATTAAACAAAATAAAACGTTGGCTCGGTATCAAACGTGACCTAAGCAGACAGCATGGTATTGAAGTAAATTTTTCGTTCCGACATAATGACTGGTGAGAACCATCCGGATCTTTTCTCAGCGAGCGTGCCAAACACTAGCCGCGCTCCTTCGCAGAGACCTCGCAATAACAACAAGAAGCCCTGCGGCTTTAAGATTTCCGTCATTAGCCTGAAAGATTTTGAAAACGGAGAATTATGGGGTAAACAAATCACAAGTATCACGATTCTATTTTTGTAACTAACCTGCAATGTTAAAATACAACTCAATAAATAAAAAATAAAATTTTTACATAGCTATATGAAGTATTCTAAAATAACAGTTAAAACTTTAACTGGATATTTTTAAAACTGATAAGGAAAATTTTGGAAATTCCAGAATAAAAATCTTGCTATGTATAAACTTGACGATTCGAATATAATAACTTCTGAACGAGCTCAATTTGAATGATGAAGTAGTTCATTGTTTATTAATTCAGCCTATCTAAGCTATGACCTTTCCTGGAAATAATAGACAGGATTTGTAAGGCTAGCCATATAAAATATACAGACATTCTATTTATCTATGTAGAATAATTATATATATGGTGCGTACAGTATAATTAACCGCTTATACAGCTACTTATACGATATATAAAATATTATATATATATATAAGATATTAAATTTTCACTTTTCTTCGTTATCGATCTCCCCATAGCCATCTCTATTTATATAGATCAACATAAAGTTGTGTTTCAATTAAAACCAAGGAAAAGAACAAGAAACGATTTTGCAAAAAAGATATAGTTTTACTGTAGCTAGCAGTACATATGTCGTCTATATTACTATTATATAGTTGCAACTACTTGCCGCCCTTGTTTACCGTGATATGACAGTTGTTCTTTCAAAGCTGATACATATGCACCCCTTATTTTCCAAAGCGATGATTAGCCCCAACACCAACCTTGACCCCAGGGCTGGTTCTCCTTTTATAAACCCTGGGGTCAAGGTTGCACTAACACGCGAAGTGCACATTAAAAGGATACTCAGTGCGTTTTATCTGATCACGTGTGCACATCCTACCTCCGCAAGCTTCTATGCTAGGTTAAAATCTGCAAGTTACATGCACATTCGATTTTGTTTCTAGTGGACTTTTTCAAGAGCAGAAAACAGTCTATAACTATTAGGATCCGGAAAGAACAACAAAATATTTCCAGTTTTTTAAAGAATTATTATGCACAGTACAGTACATATATTATATTACAGTGATATACAGCTAAATTTCTTGCTACATTCTACCTCACAATAAATTGGATTATATTTATACTGTTTTGCATGCACGATTGATACTTTCAAAATGTTTAAAATGCAGTCTGTGAAGCATTTAAAATAAAACTACAAATATTTATTTAAAAAAGAAGCTAAAAAATCCCAATCAAAAAATAAGATTTTAGGACAAAATAACACTTTGTTCAGGCACACGCATAAAAAATGCAAAAGTATATATCATGCAACATAAAAACATAAAAAAAAATCAGACCAACGGTTACCATAATAGTAGACCTCCAGCTTTAATATTTTTAAATCTAATTTATAGGTTAAAAGATTTGAAGGCATAATCTGTAAAATCTGCTAAACAAACTACTAAATCTGCAAAAACAAAACCTATAGATATATGCATCAGTTCATGTTAATGGGGCAAGTTTTTCTGCAACTTCAAGCCAAGAAACCTTGTGGTTTACTGGTTGTAACGTATGAGAAGGACTTTTCCTTTAATCATTTACAAGTACGTCCTTTATTTGACTCTAAAAAATATATATAATTGATCAAATAAGCAATTCAAAAATAAAGTTATAGTTCAAGGATTAATCAGTCACATGCAGGTAAAACAGACAAAAATCATTTGTCAACAACTATACAATGGGTCTATTCAAAAATGCGTACATACTAATATCGTCAATCTTATACTCCATTGCATGTTTTGCTTTCGCCTTACCCCTTTCCCGAGTGTACAGATCACCCTCCCCGAAAAATCAACTTGATTAGATTATTAATTATAACACGTTACTTGAAAAAAGGACAATTGGTAACTACGGCAGGTCTAAGGTGGTAAAGTTTAAATAACCACGCCTTTTTTTGCAAAAAAGATACCTAAAAAAACTGCAATAATTTTTTAAAGCGTATATAGATATGTAAGCCCTTCGAAGACCCCCTTCCCCTTGTACACTTTAATACGCTTTTAGACTATCTCTCCGCCTCCTTTTTCTTTGAGCATGCTAGCTACATTACTTTTTGTGAACGACCCCATAAACCTTTGTTGCTGCAAAGCTAAATGGACGTTTGTTATGGTGGGTGGGTGGTTTCGTGAAGAACGCCAGGAGCAACTTTAGAATTTGTGCAGAAAAATCTTAGTTATCATATTCTCTCGGTCGGCAAATATCACGTATTTTTAAGGGCAGCCATTATGATTTGAGGGAAAACGCGCCGTTCAGGCGGTAAACTCTTCATAAATCAGGTGTAAATTTCTCATAAAACCTTGGTTTCCTAACTTTAAAGGCTAGCCATGTAAAATATGCACATCTATCTGTCTATCTAAACCTGTCATATTGTGTCATTTTGGGTGAGTTATGGCTAATTTAACTTTACATGGCTTTAAATACTTGTAGTTCTTTTTTAATTAAGGCTTCTTCTGTGAGAGTTTGACCGTGAAAAGTCCGTTTTTTCCCTCAAAGGAAAGCAGTACTGTTCTGACCAGATTGCGAAAACGGCCTGTTTATAAACAGGACGGTCGGATTGTGTATGCATGGCCCGATTACGTTTTTTTTGCCCTGATTATGTTGTGGCGACCGGATTATGCACGCTGGCCGGCAGACTGTGATTGGCATTTATCTTTTGAGGAAGTTTAATAAACCGAGGAAGTTTATTTTATGTTTTAAACACCTTTTATACCAAATAACTTATTTTAACGCTGTGAATTTCGTTTGCAAAAGTGGTTTTGACTTTGAAGCTCGAAAAAGTAAAACAAACAATTTAAAATAAAGCAAAAGCTTTTCGGTATAAAACCATCATCAGTGCATATAAAATGTTACTATGTTACAATTATTCAGTCAGTATATACAAAATAAAAGCATGGTCCTAAGAGATCAAACGAAATAAAGAGAAAAATAATTAACTGATTATGTGTTGTTTTTTCTCTCCCATATGTTGAACATAATAATTTGTAAATTACAAAATGTTTAAACCTCTAACACATTGGAGCACAACTGATCAAAGAGTGAATTAATAGTTATTTAAAATTTGTTTTGATTTAACCACACATTGTTCTTGGAAGTTTAATTCTATAAGTGAGATATAATATAAAAGTGTTGTTCATAAGCCCGCCTGCCCCGATTATGTTCGTTTTAAAAGTAACAAATAATATTAGACCGTCGTACATAAACCGGCCTGTCCTGATTATGTTCCTTTTATAAGTGCCAAGTAATATTTTGAACTGTGGCAAATAATAAGCAGGCCTGTCCTGATTATATTGCCCTGATTATGTATTTTCTGCCCTGTTCTTAACCGGGGCAAGCTGCCGTACATAATCAGGACAGCGTTTATTATCCGGGCAGAACAGTACCACGTGACATTCCGACCGGGAGAATAAAAGCTGTAAACGCAAATACGCACTTCTAGCTACACACAAAGAATGTGACTCGTTGAGTAAGTGCGTAACTGTGTTACAGTTTATATTTTATTAACTTTTTTGTGTACATTTTCTGAAGTTAAGCCAAACGTCAATTGGACGTTTGGAAAATGCGAGTGTTCTCTCTTTCCCAAATCCAAACTTACACATTCTTATTGAAAAAGAACTACTTTCTTCATCACTAACATACTGCCTGGCAGTGAGAGAGATTCGATCCACGGTCCCCAGAACTGGGAACCGCAGACGAACCCACTACACTACGTGGCGGCAAAATGTTAGTGATGAACTCAGATAGTTTATCCGGATGGTGTGTATACATAGGTGAATATTTATCATAGCACATCCGTATTTCACTCTCAAAAGAGAATGCAGTGCGGATGTTGGTGATAAAGAAAGTAGTTCTTCGTAAATATGATTACACGCATTATACTCGCCTGTCATGATCAGAGGTCTGATCAAGAGGGTGCCGATAAGCCGCAAACGCCCGCATATATACGGGCAAGTTCGGGCGACTTTTCAAATAAAATTGGCGGTTGACCCCCGAAACCGCCCGCACTTTCCCGAACTCGCCCGGAACATTCCCGAAATGCAATTCCTTGTAACAAACCATGCGTACGATAGTTGGGAAGAAGGCGCTTGAAGAGAAAGGAGTTAATAAAGTTTATATATAAGTTGTTTATAAAGTAAACGTTATCAAAAATCATCAAGAACAGTTCTTTTAAGAACTCCACTACCAGATAGTTTATTTTAATTTTTATAGTTTTTTTGAATCATATTAGTGTCTGTTTTTTGTTTTGTTTTTTTCGGTCATTGTTCGGGCCTATGCGGGTTTTTTCGGGAAAATACTTGAATTTTTTTCAAAACTCGCCCGAAAACGCCCGCACCTTTTATGGAGTATGCGGCTTATCGGCACCCTCGTGTCTGATCACAGTGAAGCATTCTCTGTTGAGAATGAAATACGGATGTGCTATGATAAATATTCACCTATATTTACACATTCTTTTTGCACAGCTGAATTTCAGGGGTGACAACTTTACAGGACTTTACAGAACTTCACATAAAGAAAAACAATTAAAATACTGCGGCTACTTACATTACATAGACATATAGCTAGCTACCTCCAGGGTGTAGGCTTTTTAAGCAGTGTTCAAATGATGAGTCCAGCATGGAAATTGATCTAGCTAGCTATCAACATTATCAACAAAGTATTTTTTCACAGTTATGTAATGCAAGAATGTATAAAGTTAAACCTTTCTATGGTCCCCGCAATGACAGTTTGATTGCCCAAGCCTGGTTCTATTCGTTTATTAAGTTTGTGCTACTTCGAAGCTGTACTACTTAAGTAGTTTGTTTACACGAAATTGGGTAGCACAGCACGAAACGCAAGATTTCGCTCAGCAAAAAATCTTTTTTATTCACGCCTGGCGGACTAAGAGCCGCACCTTATGGGGCGGCAATTAAACAACAAAACTATTCTGATTTCAAGAAAAAACATGGAAAAAACGCAGTTAGCTGTGAAGAACACAAAAAAGCTTTTAACAGCTAATTACACTAGGCGTAGCATCTAATTATTCTGCATCGGCTAACTATATACTGTTACAGGTTAATTATTAGTTCACAGACTGCTCAGTGCAAGCAGCAATAAACTTTTGTCACGTTTCGACAACTTTTCTGCAAAAAATATAAAAAAAATCCTGTGCGAATATATATCTTTTTATCTGATAGAAGTAGTCCCACAAGGTGTCATTTGAAAGTTATTTTTAGCCCCTTTTTTCCCATAAGAACAGGAGTGTCCAGTCATGGAAGAACTACACAACGCAGGATAAAGGTTTTTTTGTTGTTTGCTCTTTAAGGGCACTCTAATCAAAGCACTATTTTGTGAGCTCCATAGCTAGCTAGCAAGTAAGTAATTTCATGAAAGCGTATGTCAGCACCAATCATAAGGAGATTTGTAAAGTTTTTACTTGCTTTTACTTGCTCCTTGAGAATTAATTATTTAAAAAATTCCCCTGGCTTTTTTTCATATGGCTCACAACAAATCACTCCCTTTCCGTAGCAATGCATGCAATAAAGTTTGCCATCTTTCCGCCATAACCACCTTTCGACCCTTTACTTGTATACAATAGACCTTCACATGGTTTTCTCCAGATTTTACTGCTCTTGCCTGATCGACTTTGTTTGTTTTATGGACTAAACCCGTACCATCTTAGTAAAATGCAATTCAATTTTTTCCAGTAGTCTTCTCTTTTTTCCTTCAAATTTGCCGTGCAAAATAAAGCCTTTTTTTCTTATCTTTGCTGCTAAGAAGCCCCTTTTTTCTTGCTTGCAAATGTCTAAATTCATGATCCTTCATGCAACGCACAACAGTGCGGTATGACACATGTGAGCAGCCACTTTCCATATGTACCCGCCGTGCTGTAATATTTGCATTGCTATTGCGTAAACCCGTCATAGCAGTCATAATTTGGCGTTCATCTCTGTGCGACAACTTTCGAGGGCGTCCTGTTTTCTCTTTCCCTCGCTTATTTCGTTCCATATTGATGTCTTTTTGATGTGTCGATAAATAGTGGCACGCGAGACAGATGGAAACTTTGATTGTATAGCAATAACCGACATTTTGCATTCGTTATTCAGAATGTTAATTTTGGCTCTTAAACAAGCATCTATCTGCTCATGAAAGATCATTTTACGTAACTTTTTTATGCATCTAAAACGTTAGAAAAGTATATATAGCATGTCGAAACTTTAACAGAAGCTAAAATAGCCTTAACATAGCTAGACGTATTAACCAATGCCAAAAAAACACTGGCCAATACGCATGTAATATAAGCAATTGTAGTTTTTCAAGAGAAAGTATGCGAAAGAAACATTTTTCACAAAAAAGAACCAATTTCACAGCTAAGCTACTATAACGGATTTTTGAAAAATTAACAATATGCACATAAAGCCCTATGCTACGGCACCTTACACGCCGAATTTTGATACGCCATATAAGCGGATTACCCGTAAACCCAATTTCAAATTTTAAAAACTCAGACAATCGTTGCCAAAAGTAGACAAATGCAAGAAATGACAATTACTGACAGAGAATATGATAAAGCAGACTATATTTAGCCCCCTTCCCCCCTTTACACAATGTTGCAGTGCCATAGCAGCATACTTTTAGCGTGACAAAAGTCGGAAATCAACATTGTACTGGTGGTGCAAAGGGTGGAGATCTGTGTATTATTGTTATTTTAACAAGTGTTTCAACACTTTTGGCAACGATTGCAGGTGCCGCTATTGCTGACCTCAATGGTGTAAACAGATATGTCCACACCCAGCCGAACACGGTTTACTGAAGGAACTCAGTCTTTATTGTTTCTTACGAGGTGTGATAGAGAAGAGGCAGACCGTTTTACGGATTGGGTATTTGAAACAGCCATGCGAATTACGAAAACTTGCTGAAATTGTCAAAGAGAAAGATGCTACAATGGCGCTGCTTAATGACGCGCAGCGTGATAGGGACAAGTAGGTTGCCATTCTTAAGCAGGACAAACTCAACCTTCTAGCGCAGTCTGCAACTCTCCGTTGATAGTAAACTTTAAATTTTGTATATACTTTTTCAATATTATGTTCTGTATAACTTGTGGGAAACCCTGAAAATTCTATGTGCATATTCAAATTTATACAGAAAAATCCTGTTTATTCAAAGATATTTGTAATTATCTTTGAATAAACAGGATTTTTCGATAAAAATCCAGGTTAAGTATTTAGCACCATAAATTGAAAATATATCGAATCCTTCCGACAGAAATAGTTTATGGTCGATTAAAGAAAATTGGAAATAAAAATTGCGTGTTTGCATACTTGAATCTTATTATCTTATGGCCTTGTATCTTTTAAAAGTATTCAGCAAATCTCATGAAAGCCCAACTTTTTGATATTATTCCCTAAAGTATCAAAAATCCATCCGACAGAAAAATCAATTTCGAAATATGCTCTTACACATATTTGAACAGAGAGGTTTAAATAGCAGAGTTAGACAAGTTTGCTCTTGTACGTACAGTTTGTACCGGTAGAAGTTTGATCACTGCTTCGCTAATAATTTCGATTCATGTTTGTTGTTTACTTAACCGGGTATTGTTTAATTGGTTTAATAATTGCATACCTGCGTTGTAATTACTGAATGTTTCAACCACATGTGTAATTTATCGTGGCAGATTAGAACAACTCCATCTTACTTCATCCGCCGCGGTTGCAATGAAGCGCCCGCCTCTTTCGAACTAGCGGCCGCTTATTCAGGTCTAGCGCCTGCAAGTTTGGATCAAAGTTAGCGGGCGGTTGTATTAACTGGTGGCCGCTATTCTATAAGAGGCGGCCGTGTGTCTGAAATTCTTTTTTGGCCATCTTATGGTGTGTTTAATATTTTTCCTGGTCTGTGAATGGACAGGGGCAGTGAAAACATCTACATTAAACATCTGCAAGTCTTTTTCACTGAGCGTGACGATAGCTTTCAATACGCTACTTCTAATTGCAATTAAAGGATTGAGGCATTCTGGTCAAGTCACATCTGGAAGCGCATGCAGAAATTTTTATCTTCGTTTACTTACCAATCCTGCAATGCGAGTTCAATGAGTTTGCACACATCTGCAACACACGCCATGTTCGACAATCATCATCAGTTTCTGGAGGAAAACCAGATTTACTTTATGTAATTCCTACTCAAATTGGGTACCATGACCAAGGCTTCAATATTACTAACAGCGATATAGTCGTTGCAGAGAATATCATGGGAATTCAGCACTGTTCTATTGCTAAGAATGTCGAAATTCACGAATTGATTGAGTGTTATTTACAAATAAAGAATTATAGAAGAGTTGATGTCGAGACAGCACTCAAACTTTACGTAAAACTACTTATTCTATTTTAGAACGATGGATTCGATGTATAATATACTTCATTTTGTACAAGAAATAGACAAGTATAGTTGCATACAGTATTTTTACAGTATATATCTTCTAAAAAATCAATAAAAAGCGTTAACAAAATGTAAAACTTTGACCAAATCAGTAACAAAGAAAATAGTTTCATAAAGTAAATACATTAAACACAACCAAAGCCTGCACCAAAAACAGTAGCTATTTTCAATTTCTCAGTCATGTTCTGAATAGGTAATGAAACATTTAAACCGTATGTAGAAACTTTGGGAAAATTTCTCTCTTCTTTTTTTTTCGAGTCCAGTTGACGGAAAGGTTTCCGTTCCAGTGAACAACAACAATATATCGCTTAACGATACGCCCTCCACTTCTCTTTCGGATACATTTGCAAAAAACAATTCCAAATCACAGACGAGGTTTTGTATTTGACTATGTTCATTCGAACCAGGCTCACTTGTATTACGTAATGTTAGCAAGATTAAAAACATTTTATATCAAAGTTAATGTGATAACTACTTTTGATAGTTATTGTTTTTTGCATGCATTTAGTCGACATGTGTGTGTTCATTTTAAATTCTGCTTCAACTCTTCAGCTCTTTCTCGATAATTTTTTTTACCTTCACTTGTTTGGTTACCAGGCATATTTTGAAATGTCTGTCTAAACGACAACAGATCACCATATAATAAACCCATTTCCAAAAGTTTATCTTCGGTGCACAGATGAGCAATCGAATTATTCTTTTTGTTTGCAATAAAAGTTAATAAAAGATAATCCATAGAACGTGCACATAAAATGAGTCAATCTATAAAAAAAACACCATCTGATAAAAATTTATGCCATAAAAACTGAATGTATAGCAGCATAAATACACAAATAAATTTAAAATATCAGTGCCTTTGTATACGAATTGACATCGTCGCTGGTTGCCATCTTGAAGGTCGAGATGTATATAAACATGTGTTTTTGCCGTTATCCGATTACCTATTAAAACAGGCGGCCGCTCTTTTCAAGCAAGCGTAAGTTAACATCTCCAACGTTTCTGTGTGAACACCGTTGTCTAAAACTTTACGTTCATTATAACACGCTGAAAGGCTTAGCTTGGATTGCTCGTAAGTTAACATCTCTTGCTCATGCACTTTGTAGTCTGTGTTTTTTCCTGTATCTAGGTGTCCTTCCGAAGTCTTCATGCACTGCTTTTTGACATGCCTTTGCACGAGAACTTTGTGCCATCTTTGCCTTCTATAAAACAGCACTTGGCTGCCAGCGCAGTTATCCAAGACCCTAAAAATTCCTTTCCGTTTTTGCTAAATTCTGCCAGTTTTTCACATCTTTGTCGTACTCTTCGAGCAGCTCACGACGTACAGCATCTCTTTTCCAAAGATCGCAAAGTAGGCCGAGCCGGTATCCATATAGCAATACTCAGTCTCGACGATCCACATATTTGTCCAGGAAATAATAGTAGAACTCGATCATCCGCAACTTGGCGAGTTGGGACACTGCAATACCACACTGGTAGGCTCGATTATTATTACCTTGTGTTTACCCTCTCTGATATCGTAGGCATCGCCTATCTCCTCAAGATTTTAGAGGTTTGAGAATTTCATGGCTTGAGCAGCCTGTCTTTCGCCTCTCGTAAAAATTGTACCCGCGCATGTTTCGCCAAGGCCTTGATCATTTTTCTATATAACGAGTTACCCTTAGGCTTTGCCGTATCACCCGTTATCCAAATGATCTACTGCGCTGGTACTTTAGAAACCGATGAAAAGCTTTCAATTTTAGCCCATGGTCTAGGCACCGCTTTAGAACTGGGGTATACAGCAGGATCTTCTCGTTTCCGTACCATCTGTTCAAGTTACTCATGCTTATGTTGCGGATCTGTTCATCTGATATCTCCTTAACAACAAACAGAGGCGACATTTCGCTGAATGTCCCATGCAGATCCGGGGGTACTTCAATATCTACCTGCACAAACTTAAGCAATGACCCGTTTTTCACGCCTTTGGTGAGTAGTTCCTGGTTGTGGGATGCTGTCATTACCGAAGGGTAAATAATACCCCAAGGTGCTAGGGTACAACATATTTGCATCTTGCCATAGGATTGTCTTGCACTTTTTGGCGTCCTTGTACACATGAGATCTGATACCCGTCACATCACGCTTGTGATACCTACAGAATACGATTGTGGGGCTACCAACCATACCCATCTGTAAAAGCTTATAAGCCCGGTTTTTTGTACATTCCGTACAGGTTTTCTGCACCTCCTCACAATCCTAACATGTCTTAATAAATCAAGAGACATTGCGCTTGTGCCTACAAGGTTATCCTGGCGAATTGATCACTATCTAAGGATTCAGCCTAAAAGCCTTATTCAGCACACATCATCGACACCCCGGTAATACCCACTTCAACCCTCAACATGTCCATATCGTCATCATCATATTGAATTCTTGTCTTGCCTACCGCTTTAATGAAAGGTTCTACGTCGGCTAGATTGTACTTGCGCAACCAGTCATCATAGTGACACAACCTCGCTTGTGAATTTGCGCAGAATGCTTCATGCTCAGCAAGAGATAGCGTGTTTTTTCGGCTAAGGCTGCTGTGGAAGTGCTCGTGTGCAACAGGCCCGACGTGGCCCGGCTTGCCATTTTCCATTTACCACTCGTACGGAAGCACCAGCTTTTCCAATGATTTGCACCATCTGTCATAGCTGATCCCTGGCGCTAGAAAGTTTTTTATATCCTGAAATTTGAACTTCGAAGTTGCCAGGAAAATGTACCCATTATCTTTCCTTGCAACCACTATCTTTTCACTCTCATCTTGAGCGATTTGCCGCTTGATCATGTTTATGTCGTACTTGCCACTGTTAAACCAATCACGGATTCCTGATTTACCCAGTTGTTCCATGCATCCTGAGCCTTTAATAGGAGCATGTCAAAGTCCTCGGGCCTGGAGTACATTCATGTCCACGTCATCGACGATGAGGTTCCGCTTCTTTTTAGGCTCTTCAGCTAATCGTGTAACTAGGACTTTAGGATCCTCGTGCTTTATAAACGTTGGTTAATTGTTAAAATTGTCATGGATAGCAACCCCCACTGGCACGTATATTGACATGTAGGTTAAGTCAGCTGTTTGCTGCTGATTTTTGGATAGAAGAAGAGCTTCAAAGTCAAAAAGGATGTAGTGAGGATTTGGTGTAAATTCTTTGAAATGTCGCATCGCCCTATTAGATATTTCGCCAGATCGTAACAAGCTTGTATCCTAGATCCTGTATATCTTTCTCCTTTTCTTCATCTTCTCGTAACGATATGCATTGGCTTCGGGCTGACAGGGGCATCTGTGCCACTTACAACCGTAATATTCGTAGACAGTCTTCGTTAATATATCCGTCTACTTTGAGTTCCTCGTTTCCTGCACATATGATGCCTAGGCATACCTTGCACCTTCTGACCTTGCAGATGATTGTAGTTTTGTGCCCCTCCCCTTCGTGCCATGTAAGATGCCGGCTTTCGTAAATAGCTGACCGCAATTTTCGCCCTGTAGCGTCTTTGTCAAAAGCCTCAAACTTCTTGATAGAGAAGCATTTTCCTTCCAGCATTCTAAAAGACTATCATCTAACCTCTCCCTGTATTGGTTCTTGCCGTTATTCCATGGCGCCTTTCCGCTGGTTGTTTTTAATTCATACACTCTGATATTGATTTTGAAACGCTTCGCGATGCTCTCCATATTCACCAGTTTTGTACAGCGTACATTTTCTCGCTTTAGCTTTGAATTCTCGTAGTATTCGCGTGCTAGCTCAAGTGCCCTGTGCGATGTGCTTTTCTCGCTGCTTACTATCCCCATGGTAGTGTACGGCGAGGCATCGCTACATACACAGGGTGGAGCGAAAATGCCGTGTTTTGTGTCTATTTTGCCTGTTCGGCATTTTATACGATTGGTTGTAATTAGAAACTTCGCACGGTGCTTTCAGAAGGCGTAGTAAAAGGTCGAACTATATCTGTATATCAAGTGCGCTCAAAATCAAGTCTGTCTATAATTCGAAGTCTGCCAAATCAAAGTCTGTAAACAAAGGTAAATACAAGAGGCATCCAGCGTCACAGTTTGTACAAGATACAACAGTGAGTTGTTATATTTATTAATTTTGTACGTTTACATTGTACGGATCTGTTTTTTCACTTAGTTTTGTTATTATTTTAGCTTTGAAATCATGTCGAAGTTAAAAGTTGATCGCAAATTTGTAGTTATCTCTTGTATACCGTACCACAGCGTGTCTGTTTATTCATCTCCCTGGTCAAAGCTATAGATACATCCCTTCTTCCGCAACCAGTGTGGAAGAGGTCCACACTTCAACAGTGGCTCTGTTGTGCTTATGATCTTGTTCTGCATATGCTTAAACACTAGTTGTCCTTCGTATGATTCTAAGGTTTCGATGGTTCTTACTGTCGGTAGTTATGCTTTACTTCAAAACTCGACGTCTTTAATATCTAGGCGCTTTATCTCACATTCTTCTATAAAGGCTTAAATTTTGGTCTTCCTACATGACGCCTTTGTGAATGTTGCAGCTGAAGATGTGTATTACCTTTACTCTCATCTCGATGCCTGATGTGATTTTTCTCATGATTGCATCTGTTAAGGTTGGTTTAAGTTCTTGTTGAGCCTCTATGTTTTGATACGATTCCCATCCTCCAGCAGCTGCATGTCGTTTTCGTCGAATATATGCGGAATGTCTTCGATTCTTTTAGACTCCGTGGGTCGGTTTTTTCTCGAGGGAATATGTGTTTGATGTCTTCGATTTCATGGTATTCGTCTTGTATGTCCTCAGCATCGTGGTAGTTCTCCTGCGCTTCATTCTCAGCTTCGTCGTGCAGTGTTGCCTCAGAGCGAATTTGTTCCTTTGCTTTATTGTAACAAAAAGTAACAGTATCTTATGGAGTTATATGTGGGACAATATTAGTGTATGGTTTTCGTCGCGTCGTAATATTTTTCGTCGTGTCGTACTTTTCTTCGTGGCGCGGTTTTCTTTGACTCGTAATAGTTTTCGTCGTGTCGTTTCTTTCTTCGTGGTGTGATTTCCTTCGCAGCGTAATGGTTTTCGTCGTGGCGTATTACTCTTGTTGGTGTAATCTCATGTTTCGTCGTGCGGTATGTCACTTCGTAGTTATGCTTTTTTACACGGAATTACTAATTTCGTAAAGCTTTTACACAATATATTTCACTTTCTTTCTAGTGGCTTTGGTCTTTCTACTGAGTAGAGCTAGCTATTATTGTTGTCATTTTCTTTTAATAAACGATACATTCTTAGCTATAGATTTAGCTAGCTATACATTTTTAGCATGCTACACTGCATAATCTATTATCTATTTTATAGTTTAAATGGATTCTGATAAAAATATCAAAAAGAAAGTAAACTAACTACATAAACATAAATTATTACATAAAACTTTTACACAACACATAATACTTCTTCATAATCACAAATGTAAAACTAACTTGAAAATAGAATATAATTTTTAGCAATTTTTTAATTATAATTTTATAATTTTTTTTTATAATTTACCGCACTTTATTCATGTGACTTGGATGTCTTGTAAGTGCTACACGAATTAAGTAATTTCGTGTTAAAAAATTTTAAAAATTTTTGCTAAGAATTAAAATACGCCACGAAGTGAAATAGGCCACAAAGTGAAATACGCCACGAAGTGAAATATGCCAACGAACACAAATACGACTCGACGAAACGTAAAACCACCCCACAAAAAAAGATGCGACGCGACAACAACCAAACCGCGAAGAAAGATGCGACATGACGAAAAGCATACACGAATATTGTCCCATATATAACTCCATATATATCGCTAATATGGCGCACTACTGATTTTCCGCATGATTTCTAACAAACGAAAAAGTTATTGTGATACTCGGTACTCTTAATAATTTCAGTTTTCGGAATTCTTTCGAAAAAATGTAAACAAACTTTTAAATTCTTATGTTTTTGGCTAGACTTTAATTCGAATTTAATTCTGTAGTTTTCGTAAAATACTAACACTGCTACAACAAGTAAATCCAACGTGACACGAACCATGCCTCACGAAAATATTAAAATTTTATGTTATTCTTTACTTTGCACACCAAATATTTTTTGTCTGGAATAAGAGATCCCGAATGTGTTAACGCAAATGAAATTGTAGTAATTACTGTAGGGGAAAGTCTTATCAGTAAAAGAAAACTCCTGCTAAATTGTCGGTGATTATTTTTAATGATCGTTCTCGTTAAAAATATACCGACAAACGCAAAAAACACTGGATTTGCTAAACGCGCACATGTTTAATTGTTTCGTAATACAATAGAAAATTGAATATAATTTTTTCTCGTTGTGTATCCTCTTTTCGTACATCCATGGTCATGACCAACAACAACGCGTAATATGGAGGATTCATCTTTATTTACGAATCTTTATTTTCTTTATTTTTGTACTCACAAATTATTCAGTAAGTTCGGTAGAATAAAATAATAAAAATATGTTTATCACATGTCGTTTAACATTTTTGCTACTTTGATCTTCAACTTTTTCTTTTTTAATTATTTCGTACGTATTGACCCCGTGACCATCACAATAGGGAGAAAATATATCCCATTGTTTTTTAATTTCGTCACCCGCTTGACAAACAAAACTGGTATTTTTAACAGAGTGTTTTATATTATGGGTCTAGTGTGTTTCGTTCTGAAATGTTTTAGGTGAAAATACCGTTTTTATCTGAGAAACATCAATCTTTATAACTCTACGTATATTTTCAATACCTAAACATTCTTAGTATTTGTTTCAGGACTTTATTTGTCATGATGGCTGTAACATGTAAATTGATTTCTTATGGAGCAGACCAAGCCAGTCGGGCTGGTCTTCAAAATCAACACTGTCATAATAGCCGTATTCTGTCTGCATGAAAAACGTCGTGTTGCGGAAACACGAAATGTGATATATAAAGGACGGACGAACCCGTGGATTTATTTACGGGCTACCGACTAGTACTAATATACTCCGTAGCTATGCGCATAGCGGTTTATGATTTATGCGAGCAATTTAGTTCACGGTCAAAGGATATTTCGTACTTTAAATGAAGATCTGTTTTCCTTTCATCCTCTATCATTCTTGGTCTGAATTAAAAAATAGCAATTTTTCACGATTTTATTCTGAAAAGTCAAAAATACAGTGGAAATATAAAATATATCTTTTTGATTACGTTTTTTCCTAGTTTGTTTTTGTTTTGTTGATGTTCATTTCCGTCCCAACCAGAATCTGCCTTTCTTTATTCACAATACTCCTCTATTGTCTTCACAATATACATTATAATCTTCCGTACTCGTGCTTTTCTTCAACTAAGGTCTTTAGTTCGTCGTTAATAACGTTCTAGTAATCCCTTTTCCTGATTGTATCACTATGAACTCTTCTGATAAGTTTTATTTATAGCATATGGGACTGAGGAGTAACGTAATAGCTATAAAAAGAATAAGTGAAAATCTATTAACAGCCTACTCAATCCAGCTCTGAATTATTTTCCACATTCCTAATATCCCTCTTTTTGTATAAATAGTGCTTCCACCAGGATTTGGTCAAGCTGGTACTCTCGTGCGTAAAAGCTTTTTTTTTTCTTCGGGGTCACGTAAGAAATGCAAAAGGATAAACTTACTTGAGTTCTATTTACAGAAACGACACGTCTTTTTACAATACACACTCATAATTTCCGGATTCTTTTTACATTCGCCTTGTTTTTTCCATTGCAAGCAGAAATCCCAGTAAACAATATCGTCCATGCATACATCTAAGAGTTGACGAAACCGAATTAAGTCCCACATGGCTTTACGCCCTTCTGCCCGGTACATCATATCAACAACAAAAATTAATTTTAACCCTATTCGGTTGGGGCTACGGGGGGGGGGGGGGCGGATTATCCTCCCCATGACGGTTTTTTAATAACTCCTTAATGCTATGTTACATGACTACAACTCCTTTCTGAGTTTGGCTATTACTTAAAACTACCCTTAAAAATCATATGAAACCCTTATGATGGGGAACATATAATAACTCTCGTTAGGATTATCCTTAGAACTTGAAACCTACAACACAACTTTGTTTCATCAGGAAGAATCATTTTGCATGCTTTGGACACGTGATTTAACCGATCTCCCGATTTTTTCAAATGTTACCAGAAAATCGGAAAAAAATCGGATTTTTGGGCACTTTTTGGCATTTTGTCACGCGATCTATGTGAAATCCGAAAACTTCAAACATAATGCAAAAAGCCGCTCTAAAACCAAATTAATTGAATTTTAAGCGATAGTGGCAATTTGAACAAATTTCAAGCTTTTGATAACGTCACAGAAAATGTGCTGACGCAAGCAAAAATATATTGCTGTCATTTTGTCCCTTTTGTGACGTACTATAAGTGTGCAATTTAGACGACAAGTTATTAAGGTCATAATATGTTCGAAAAATCCCGGACTGACTAGAGTTGAAATACCTTACGTAAGAACAATTGTTAAGTAATTGCCACACTTACTTTGGCTGTTGCACATTCCACACGTCTTCGGGCATAGCACTCTGATCTGAACACTTTTAATAGCCGTGTTTTTTATGCAATCATACTTGAAGCGTTTACAGAAATGTTGTGAGAAGGAATCTCTGCACACTATAAGATTTGAAAGTTAGTATATATTGAATAATTTTTATCAAGTTTAACACCGGTTACAAAATTAATGCCGGTTGTAAAATTTGCACTAGTTAAAAAAATTAGCACCGGTAATAATCACGTACCAGGACAAATGCCATTCTCTCGTTTTGATTTATCCCAGCAACATGTACCTTCTTTCGCGCATGGTTGTGCGACCGATAAAAGTGGTGGTGTATCTTTTGCACATTTACGGCAAGTTTTGCGACACTTTTGCGATAATCTTACAGACCATTTCTTAACTTCACATAACCGGAAGCTTTCGAGTCTTTTACACATCTTAGGTTCCCAAACGTCGATGCATTCCTCCGTTGAATTTTTTGGTTGGCGTGTAGGTTTCTTCTTTTGTCCAGGAGTTTGACACATTTCACAAGTTCTTGGACACCTATGTAACATTTGATCTTTGTAGAGGTCGCAGAAGTCTATACTTTTGTAGAACGAACACGAATAGTTAGGCGTATCAAAACATTTTTCTAAAATAATATAAAAAGTGCAATAAAACGTTAGCAGTCATGGATAACCATTTCTTCTCCTTTTAAGTAGTACCCTTAAAAATTTAAAATCCTTTTGTTGTTCTTAAAGTCCGCTCATACTATATATATACTATACTGGTATAACTGACTAACTAACTAACCCTGTCGCAAATGGTAAATTGCAACGTCACAGATTTAAACTTCGTACCCAAGCTCCCTAATTACTGGGAAGTCATCTAAATGACGTTTCAGGCCAAAATTGGTATTTGTTTTCGACAAAATTTGGCACAGTTAACAAAAAAAGTATGCTAAACATAATAGTGACATCATAATTTTGATTTTTGTCACCTAAATGTCATTTTAGGCCAAAATTGGTCCAAAAATTAAAACTACTTTATTTTCAACAAAATTTGGCACAGTTAACAAATAAAGTATGCTGAACATGATGGTGACATCAAAATTTTGGGTTTTTACCACCTTAAATGTCATTTTAGGCCAAAATTTGTCCAAAAATTAAAACTACTTTATTTTAGACAAAATTTGGCACAGTTAACAAATAAAGTATGCAGAACATGATGGTGAGATCAAAATTTTGATTTCTTGTTACCTTAAATGTCATTTTAGGCCAAAATTGGTTCAAAAATTAAAACCACTTTATTTTCGGCCAAACTTGGCACAGTTAACAAATAAAGTATGCTGAAGATGATGATGTTACAAAAGTTTGATTTTTTGTCACCTAAATGTCATTTCAGACTAAAATTTCTATATTTTCTATTTTATTTTCGACAAAAATTGGCACAGTTAATAAAAGAATATGCTGAAAATGATTTTCACATCAAAATTTTGATTTTTTGTCAACTAAATGCCGTTTAAGACCATAAACGTTTCAATCGCAAGACTTTCAACCATGAATGATAGGCTGTATTTTTTGTTAGCAATTTCTTTTAAAATGTGAGTTTATTATGACACGTTTTGTTTTGTTTGCGTTTGTTGTAAGATATAATGTCACTTGTGTGCTTGATCTTCAGAGCTTCATGCACCAAAACTCTTATAATGTTTAGCACGATAACACAACGAATTAGCAGATATTTTGGTAGCAAGCGGAAATTCATAGAGCCCCCAGAGCTTCTTGTTCTAATTTGACATCATACATTTAATCTTAATCTCCTTTCTTGTTCACCTTGGCAACTTTTGTTAAAAACACAGCATTTTGTACTATCGTTGACAAAATATCGGATGACATTTAAAAACTTTATAATACTTTAAAAGTTACAAAACTTTTGTGATTTTTAGCCATTCTCGCAAAATATCATAAAAATATCCTCGAAATTAAACTTTTTTTAATTATCTTTTTTTAGAAAATTATATTTAGAAGAAAGCATATAAAGATCATGATGTAACCGCTCATAAAAAAAATATACGCACAGCTCTCAAACAACAAATATTGTAATGAATCGGTTTAAAAGAAATATGCGATAATTTACCAGGGCATCCGAGAAAGTTTCTTCCTCTCGCTACTGTTTCGCCATCTTTGCAGCACCCGTGCAGGGAAGTTTTGCAGGGCGGCCCGTCAGGTGCTGAGGCCTTCGTTGTCACTCCCTCAGTGGCACCTTAAAAAAATTACTTTGATACATATAAAAATACAAGGAAAAGAAGAGTACATGGATGTAAATTTTTTTTCAGAAAAAGAACAGCAATGCTGCCTAATAATTACCCGTGCTGCTTTAGAATCGTTTTCGTGACGTCCCATGCGACATATAAATTACGCGGTTTAATGTTAGCTATTCAAATTTTCAATATAGTATGTTCAAAGCGAAATTATGTCAAAATTAATTCTTTCTAGTATCACTTTAAAAGTAGAAAAACTCTTAAAACCTTAAGGGTATATATTGTGTCAACATTATTCTTGGGCTTTACATCCCGCCTACTTATTTACGACATAAAGATTGGTACCCTGATAACGCCTTACCGTTACAAAATCCGCATGTTACTGGGCAGTAATATCTCATCTTCTCTGAATACGCCTTGCATTTCTCTGTTCGCTTTAATGCGGCACAATTAGCAAATTTACTCAGGTCTTTAGCATGTTCACAATCCACCCATGTATCAGTTTTGCGGTGAACTTCCCCTAACACTGATACGCCTGAAAACAAGACAATGTAAATATAAATAAAAAGGTTTCTTTTACTCCAAGACATATTGTATTCATAAAGATATGTTTAATAAGTCATTTGTATAAATCCTTATATACACGATCTCCTTACCCCCGTCTTGAACTATTTTCCTTAGTGAGTAAATTTTAGTAAATTTCTTCCAATCAGGAAGTACCCTTCAACTTTAATTACAGTAAAAAAAAAGTAAATCAACATTTCAATATAGTACCTAAGTAAACCTAAATGTAGAGAAATCCTCAATATATAACCGACATGTAATCCAGGACGATATTGTTCTAAGCCCCCTAGAACTTTTGCCTAATGTAGTCTCTGAAAGCTAATTGTGGTTTCAGTATGAAATTTCTGGGCGGAGATCACCAGCTGTAATTTGATTACAATTAACCACGAAATAAACTCGCGGATAATTTTTGTGACACAAAAACAAAAATATATGATCTCCTTCATAGTGGTTAAGTGTGTAAACTATAAGCAGGTCAAAAATGTTTAAAAATAGCTTTAAAAGTTCCACAAATGTACGATTTAGAGGCCCATTTAAACAAGAGTATCATTTCAAACAATCTTTTCCGACTTTTTTTGAAGTGACAATTTCGGTTTCGCTAAGAGCTAATAACTCTGTCTGAAGAAAACTTGGCCCAAAAGGTTTGTCCAGCCACAATATCAAGGACAGGAACAGGTTTTAAGAGATATTGCCTTCATTGTTTGCACTACCTTTGAGTGAAAAGCATTTCATACGCTAAGATGGAGAGTTCCTGCATTCTAGATTAATTAGCTAGGATATCGATGTCCGCGGTCACAAATTACTGTAATTGCTTATTAATGACCTCATCATAAAATATAGATTTTATCTAGCAAATATTTCTGAAATTATCCCACACATTCTACCACCACGAAAATACAAATTCACAGGGCAAAACATATCGGACAAAAGTGATGAGATTTTTCAAGAGTGATGAAAGTTTTGGCCGAAAAAAGCTATAGTCTAGTTTGTTTTAACTGTTTACATCTTCTACACGAAATTGTTTTTTTAACAAATGAACATAAAAAGTCAAGAAATATTCTCTAGCTGACGAATCATTTTGTTCGATAAAGATATCTTTGTAGTATTTTTATATATGTTAATTTGGTGCAAACCTAATTAACTACAACAGGTATGGCGAGTTGTTCAGCCTTAAACGTCAGATGTTTATTTTGTTGTCGTCACTGCTGCTGCCAACCTTATCCTCAGATATATCTTGTGGAAAGATCAGTGTGAGGAGACAAGACAACCAGGGAAGGAGATGTAATAGTCGTTTTTCTGACGTTGTCACTTTTTGAATCATTCTTATCCGCGCTCGAAATTACGTGGGAATGGATATTTTGCTTACAAAAATATCACGCACGAACCCAGGGTTTCAGATATTGCTACAATCGAATCTGTCTTTTTGGACACTGCGGATTGCCTTTTTTGAAAACTTGAACTGTGAACAGTGTGATGAAGGCGAATTTAATCCTGAAGTTCACAAGCAAATCCATTAACTACTTGGGAAAACAAATCTTTAGCACCCTAAAAGATCAACCGAAATTTTGCAGTCGAAGCAAAGGCGGTAAAAATATATCGCATCTGCTATTTGGTGTGTTTGTAGCACGACTTTTCTTTCACGGACAGACAGACAGAGAACGAGTGTGTTAAAACCTCGTTCCGCCTTTTTAGGTATTTTTGTATATTTGGACACACGTCCTGAGGATGAAATTGGCTATTTAGAGGATCATCTTTCCCGAATTAGTTTTCTTTGAAGTGCCACTGCTATTTCTCAACTTTGTCAAACAACATAAATGTTTTTTTGAAATCCTCACATGAAATTTGATAAAATGTGAAATCTTTAGATTCATACCGCAAACCATGGATGTACATCCATGTGCAAATAAACAACCTTTTACAACAGATTTTTTAATTTTGTAGCTACTAATTGACCTCTTCATGAAATAGAAGCTTATTTGTACAAATGAAAAATTAATAAGACTTTGACTGTAACATTAATACCACCAAAACAACATTTTCACATGTCGGATTATTTTTACACACACACACAAATTCAATGTGGCTCAATGTGATCTTAAAATCAAAACATCAAAATGTCAAAATTCTAAAAGTAAAATTTTACGTTATCAAAATGACGAGAGTTATTAGGTGGACGTGGTGCAGATATAATGTGGAAAGAACAGCTCTAGACGACAAAAAAATTTAAAATAAACCCACTCCCTTCCCTCATTGCGCCCCTATAATTTGGTTCCATGCGTCAGTACTAAAAATCCATTGAATAGCTGTATGACGTCACGGTTCTAAAGAAAAGTTAAATCAAACAGTTTGCTGGAAAGATATCTCTCTAGAAGTTGTCCGAAAACGTGTTACACGACAGTGAGTAGTCTCGTAGATGCACGTCTAGGTGCCGTCTTGTCTTACACGTCAAGGTGCCGTGTTAAGTTTCGCTTTTGTATATATTAAACCACAAGCAAGCGTTTACGGGGGATGAATATTTGTCATTCCGGACACAGCAGCCACGAATACCGGATAAATTCGATCAATAGGCATTAAGAAGATGTTACACAGTGTTAATTGGATTTAGTAAAAGAAGGAATAACAACATGTTATCTGTGATATATTTATAATTAATAATAAAATATTATCCCACTATTTTCTTTCACATACACCATACTATGACACCATACTATGACTTGTAGTGCTCAAGAGAGATTAGCCGATAATTACATAATATTGTTATTATTAAATTGTAAATGTCATGTTAAAGTGTTATCTCTAGTTCTCTCAAAAGTGTTTAACCACCGCAATGCATTCCTAGTCTGTCTAACATCAATAATAACAACACCAACAACAGCAATTACGTCCATAGAACCATATTTAGTTACAAAAAATATGTATCCTTTTTTTTATTTCTCGTACTAGACATATCATTTCCATATTTTACAAAACCCGCTTAGGAAAAGGAATGTCGAGATTACGTGGAGGAACGTGAAGAGTAAATATAAATAGTTAAAGTGGTGTCTAAAAAATGTCCTCTGTGTGTTTTTATATACATGTTTGAATTTCATAAACCAACTTATTTTCATCAAAACCACCTATAATTTAAATTAATCACCACTACAGATGATGATTGCTCAAAACACACCTCAGACAGGTATTCAAAGAATTTATGTCGAAATTTTACCTTTTAAAACGATTTAATAACTTTTTATATTGACATTTTGTGTCCAACATAATCTAAACAGCACGCTACATATTTATTTATTTATTTATTTATTTATTTATTTATTTATTTATTTATTTATTTATTTATTTATTTATTTATTTATTTATTTATTTATTTATTTATTTATTTATTTATTTATTTATTTATTTATTTATTTATTTATTTATTTATTTATTTATTTATTTATTTATTTATTTATTTATTTATTTATTTATTTATTTATTTATTTATTTATTTATTTATTTATTTATTTATTTATTTATTTATTTATTTATCTATTTATTTATTTATTTATTTATTTATTTATTTATTTATTTATTTATTTATTTATTTATTAATGCTACCATTATGGATCAACTAGCTAGCTACTTGTCATACCGTGTCAATGTTTTTATTTGCTTAGTTTACTTCTGTTATAATGACATATTTGCTTAGTAATGCCATATCTTAGAGGAAGAACAAATGTTGACGGATTTACCTGCTTCGCTTCTTAGACAACTATATCCTCGCATTTTTCTCCTACTAAGATTTATTACACTTTGGATTTAAGAACACTAAATTCATCCCTGTTAAATGCCCATGAATTCTCTCAAAGAACGGTTGGTCAATATTTACACCGTTGTTTCATGATAATGTGGACATGTCCCATTGTACTTTTTTATGCAGAAAATACATGCACGATACACGCTTGTCAACTTTTGACGGAATATTCTGGAGAATTAAGTCAACATGAATGATAAAAACCAAAGTAAAATGGTGAAATACTTTTACTAAAATTAATTTATCAACTTATCTTATCATAAAAAATGCTTATCTGATTAAGGATATCTCCACAAGACGCCTGGGTTACTAATAATATACAAGAACTCTTCCTTTATGCTGGTCCTTTATGACAATATCTTTGAGGCTTGGGTGGTTGTTAAAATTTTGTCTGTTAAAGTTAATCACAAATATATAAAAATAGCGCTAGCGCATAGGCGTAAACTGAAGGCCGTCAAAAATAAGATCGCGTTCTTGTAATGTGAAATGTTATTATCATTTCGTCACGTTTACTCTACTTGGATAAGATTTTGTGGTCTCTCTAACCCGCCTATTATCTTCAAGAAAGAAACTAAAAAAACTAATAACATCAATGACGAAAAAAAACCGCGAACGTAAATTAAGACGCGGCGTTTCCTTAAAATTTCTAGAATAAAATTATTGATTTAATAAAAATACCACAGTATAAAACATTTTTTTCTATAAATTTTTATATTGTGATGAGGGCGAAAAATGTGACACGAAATAAATACTTTCATTCGATGACTGTTGTCTGAAGTTGGTAAATGACGTCATAGTCAAGAAAGTGAATATGTCTTCTCAACATTAATATTACGTGTATACTTGGAGACGTATGCTAATGTGAATTTTATGCAGTGAAGGCACGTCATTAAATATTTCAGGAAAGTGCTCTATAGAAACTAAGATGGCGCATGTCATAAACGATAGGCTGGATTTCTCACTATGTTGTGGCGCTTTTAGTGATTTCAAAGTTATCATTTATTTATGTTGAATTATGGCGTATGTGAACAAGTCAACAACAAAAAGCAAACACATTCACTTTAGTTATCACAACCGTGTATTTATTTTGCATAATTTAAATGTCACCCTTTATTGATGACGATACACGCTTTTTTATTAGCAACTTCTGATAAGCAACATGAGGCTCAAATCCCTTAAGGACCGAACCAACATCCAGCCTAAAGCAACTACTAACCAAAATCCAGCCTAAAGCAACTACTAACCAACATCCAGCCTAAAGCAACTACTAAACAACATCCAGCCTAAAGCAACTACTAACCAACATCCAGCCTAAAGCAACTACTAACCAACATCCAGCCTAAAGCAAATACTAAACAACATCCAGCCTAAAGCAACTACTAACCAACATCCAGCCTAAAGCAACTACTAACCAACACCCAGTCTAAAGCGAGTAAATAAAAGTACCAGTGATTATGAAACAGCAATAGCTAGTTTCTAAGACCTTCCTTGTCCTAAAAGTCATCTAAGTTTTGTACGATGACAAACGTGATTAAAACAGAAGTTTAATTTTGATTAGCGTATCAGCCCAACTAAGCAAGCCATTATTCATTTAGCCTTTTTAAGTATATAGTCAGCAAGCAAGATGCGAGCGACAGTTGAGACGCAAAATACAGAAATATAAGTAACGTTAAAGTCTTAGCCAAACATTTCGTGTAGTTTATAAAAAAGTTTTAAATATTCTGTTACAACAGGTGCGAAGTCGTCAAACGTGAAATTGACGGGCGAAAGCGAAACAGAACGGCGCGAAACATTTAATTGTAAAATGATGGGTGGTGCAATATCTTGTCGTAAAATTAGTCTCTCATGCAACAGTCGTATGTTAAATAACAAGTGACTTTTGAGGATTGAACGTAGATTGGTTAGCGAAAAGTGGTCTTCTTCCAGCCAACGGGACAATGCGCCGCATTTACTGGAAAAGCAAAACGTTTATAGACAAAAATTTTAATTTTTTGCAAATTTTAAGCTCGTAAAGAAGCGATATAGCAGTCTTTAATCAATTGCTGTTAATAATCTATACTAGTGGGTGGCCCGTGGATAAATTCACGGGGTCGCACGTCCTTTATATATATCCCATATTTCGTGTTTCTGTAACAAAGAGTTTTTCTCGCGCATAAACAGACAGACGGAATACAGCTATTATTAAAAAGACTAGTCGTTAACCCGTGGAAAAATCCACGGGGTCGCCCGTCCTTTATATATCACATTTCGTGTTTCCGTTATGGGACGCGGTAACCCTTTCAAACAGACAGACGGAATACGTCTATTATTAAAAAGACTAGTCGTTGCCCGTGGAAACATCCACGGGTTCGCCCGTCCATTGTATTTACCCGTCGCAACAAAGTGGATAAAAATATGTCGCATTTGATATTCGTGTTTCCGTAACATGATTTTCTAACTCAGCGGGGGGTCCGCGCAGAGACAGACAGACGACGGCTATTATTATAGAGATCTACGGGTTTGCCCGTCCTTTATATTTACCCGTCGCAAAAAGTGAATAAAAATATATCGCATTTGACATTCGTGTTTCCGTAACATCATTTTCTAACTCAGCGGGGGGTACGCGCAGAGACAGACAGACGGAATACGGCTATTATAATAGAGACTAATCGTTAGCCCGTGGAAAAATCCATGGGTTCGCCCGTCCTTTATATTTACCCGTTGCAACAAAGTGGATAAAAATATATCGCATTTGATATTCGTGTTTCCGTAACATCATTTTCTAACTCAGCGGGGGGTCCGCGCAGAGACAGACAGACGACGGCTATTATTATAGAGACTAGTCGGTTCTCACGGGTGAATTCCCATAGGACGGGTGAATTCCCGTAGATTTCCACGGCTTATCACTAGTTATTTCGTATAAGAAAACCTGGGACCTTATTGAGATACGCCGACCAATAATTTTATTCTGAGTACGCATAACCTCAATCTAAATTGGGCGATCTAAGGACGAGGTTGGCATAGTATAACTTCTACTGTAAAATAGATAAAGATAAAGGATATTTCCGTTCTGTTACAGTTTCGAATTAACGAGAAACCTATTTATTTATTTATTTTTGTGTTTTATTTTTCCTCAACAATTTGCGATCGTTTTAAAACATGTTTTTCCAAGTTAATTAGTGTTAATTAATTAGTCAAGCAAATTTCCTTTCCTCTCACACCATGATGAATAACAGAGTTTAAATCACAATTGTTATAAAAACAAAACAAACCCAGGTTCAGCTCCCTAAGTTATGGCGAAATTTTGTTTGTTTGTTTTCCTTCTGGTCTTTTACTTCAAAAAGAACCATATACAAAGGTATCCCCCAAAGATCTAAACTTAGTACAATTCTCTTTTTGGGATACAAGTAGGAGTAGTCAGTTCAACAAGACAACAAATACCCCGAAAATTGGTGTCGTATAGCAAAAATTAAGGTCCACAAAATGTAATTTTATTTTACAAAGTAATTTCAATCAATTTGTAACATTGTGAACCGTGAAAGAAAACTAATTTTTTGTTTAAGTGGAAATTTCGCGGAATTACTTCGTATTGCTTATTTGTTCACATTTGGATTAAAAAAATTTGCCAAACAAAGAGATCTAAGGAATTTTCAGACATGCTAAGGTAACGAAAAACCCTTAAGATTAACGTGTTAGTACATAAAGAAAAATAAATAAATAAAATCTAACCTCTGTTTACAACCCTTATCGCCGTCCCCTGTGAATTCACCATTATTGATAGATGAATCATACCAAGAAATATAATAAACGTTTTCAATAGCGGTGACATTTTGACGCAAATCTCAAATTCAAGTATATGGTCAAAACGACAGAATTTCACCAAGTGAGATTTAAATAATTTTTTTTCAATATTCTCTCGCTTTACGGTTAAAATCTTCTTCTCGTCAGTATCTTATCTCCGATAAAGAGTCAACGACCAACCCTAATCCGTCACTAATATGTAACTCAGTCGTTTTTCGCTTACTTCTCAACTTGATTTGTTTATCTATCTGACAATGTGTTCATATAACAACACAGAATAAACTTCGAAAAAAATAATCTAATAATGCAAGCTAAATCGTTTTCTCCGACAATTTTTGTGTTCACTCAAACCTGTTCGTATCATGACATACTAATAATGAAGAGACAATCCAACATTTGTCCATCCTTATCATCTCTCTGTTTACACATGACACATTCCTAGCAACAACAAATCTTTCATGTTTGTCTTATAATCCAAATTATTTTCATTAGTAGAAATATTTTAGTTATTTTCTATATATATATATACTACCTCATCAAACTCTCCGCATTGAAATCCCAGATGATTAGGATTTAATCAAGTTAATTCTAAACGCACGCTAGCTTTTGCAAATTCTTAAGGTCCATTCTACACGATTTGTTTTAAGGGACGTAAACACAACAGTAGATTAACAATAAAAGCTATCTACAGAATCTACAGAAAAGGAGTTTTAATGAGCAGAGTGAAATTCAAAAATGCGGCAGGAAAGTCTAAAGTTGTGTTACGCATCAGATCGTCATTATGTGAGGAAATATAGAAAATCGTGTTAAAGGTTTTGCTCTCTAATGTCTTTAGAAACTTTAGTTTTATTTTAGTTTGTCAAAAATTCAAAGAAAACGGAAAAAATGTTTTTGCTCCTGCGTTTTCAAGTCAATTTATTATTGGGAGGGGTTGGAATGTCTATATGATTTACAACTTTTACAACTTGCCTCGATTATTTATTAAAAAAGTGTCGCCTGACCTATAAATTTCCCCGCTGTTTGCCACTACATTTTGTGTACTCTCTTACGTAGGCGTTTAAGTCAACTTTATATGTCAATAACTGGCTCCTTCAGAAAAAGATTAACTGTCCCTTAATTCAATCAACAAATAAGAAGTGGCAGAAAAAAAATTGTAGTTAAAAAAATGTGAACCTTTGATTACAGTTTAGATAATTATTTTGGGTAACAAAACATTTCGTAACTTTCGTAACATAATTTGTGAACTCGTTGAACATCGTATAAAGACGTATGTATAAAGAGGTATTCTACAAACCACATGATCATTCTTTTCACATTTGAAAACTGCGATGATGTTTTTTAACCTAATACAATTGAAGAATTTGATGAGTTATCAATGATAATATGAAGAAACAATAATTTTTTAGGAGTCTCTTTTTTATGTTAGGGTGACTAATGCAAAAACTTTTTGTCATAGATTTTTTAACCTTTTAATTGGGTAAAATATTCCTGTAACAATAGTGAGCTGCTGATCCCAAATAGCGTGTAATCTTGGAGGTAAGTTATCGTGAGATATCCTCTTGAAAAGACCTCTAACATATTCTTGTATGTCACGCAGACGCCAGACCTGAAAGAGCTTTTCGAGGAAAATGTAAACATTTAAAAAGAGCGAAAAAAGGGCTGCTGACATAATCTGATATGTCAAGATACTCTTCAGGTCAGGATGAAAATGGATTTTCTAGCAGATGATCACACGGCTTGATCCATCGGTTTCTTTTATACGAGAAGTATATTTAGAAATGCAGATAATCTTTTCCATTATTCTTTTTTTATTCATTTTATCATGTGAATTAAAATTGTTTTTAATCACCATTTTATCTTCTTATTTACCTCACTTGTTTACTGAAACACAGGGGTTTTAGGCTTGCTAAGATAGGGTTAGGTTTTTACCACAAAACATTATTTTTGAGCCAAACAAAGAGAGACACAGAGAACACGCCTGGAGATTTAAAACTGTGCAAATACAGAAGTGTTCAATGAAAACTGTCCTAAAATGGATTGGCACGCTGTTTACAAGGTATCCAGTTTGAGGGAGTAGTAATAACACAAACAACAATAACAAAAACAACAACACAACAACAACAAAAAAAAAGAACACCATTTTTTACCATCCAGGGAGCACATACTCACACCAAGATCTAACTTATTTTTTACCTTAAATAAATATTAAAGTCGTGACGTCAAGGCGTATATGAACTGAAACAAGGGCTGGACAAACAAAGTTTGTTTCACAATGCTAATATTTTTGAAAGAAAATTCTATACTTCCTGTCAAAAATATGTAAATGCATCAGGAGGAGAGCCTTATGTTTTTTTCTGGTAATCGCAGGAGATAAAATAAAACAAAAAGAATTTAATAAAAGTGTCTCTTTAGTAGAGGCGATTTATTCCTTTAATAGAAAATTAGTGTTATCTGCATTTCCTCATACAGCTTCCTTGTAGGTTTACCGATACTAATTCTAATTCTACACCACAGCTGAACATCATAAAAAAGAGCTCTGTCACTGACGATATTTTCCCACGCAAATGCACACGAGCAATCCTGCAACGCGTGTTCGGATTTACGTTTTATGCTTGGTTAAAACATGGTTGTCACCTTTCTTTTGTAAGTAATTTGATGAACCGTGTATGACTCGATTAAAGCATCAAATAAATTCACGTGACAAACAAGATACGATCGTTTAGTTAAATAATTCAAAACTTTACAAAACAACTTCAATACTTATTAGGAAATCCATTATAAACGTGAACAGTGGGTAAATACCATTCGTGCCACAAATGATTTTAATTGATGAAAATTAGCTTGAAAAAGCAAATGATCAATTTTCCCATGGATTGCTCGTTTGGTCTCGCTTACTTTTTAAACCTCATTAGTTAACATGTTTACTGTCAAATTTAAAATAGGACGCATAAAAGAGGCTGTTGCTATAGCAATTAAATTCTCTTGTTGAAAGAATGTGAATCTCGCAGCAGTTTGAATTGATTTCTATATTACGTTCTCACTGCGTGTTGAGAATCAAAGAAATATCTCAAACAAAATAGCAGAACGTCCTAGGTATCCTCGGCTAACAGAAAGTATTCGAAGAAGTTCAAAACAGTACCAGTAACAGTAACGTAACAAATTTTGGCAGAAAGAAATTTTGGTGGAAAGTAAACTTAACGGAATTGCGGGAATTTGATTTGGCGGATGGCAAAAACTAATTATTTTGGAGGGATTTTAATTTGACGGATGGCGAAAGCTTGTTTAAAAACGGTATTTATTATAAATAAAATTATTTTCTTCTTTTTGAATCAGAAACAGTTATTTTACAATATAACAACCCAAAACTGATAAAAAGTCTTCCACAAATACTAAAATCAAAAACATTTTTTTATAAAAATCTTACGGTTGACTCTCCCTAATTCGAATTCCCACAGGAAAGAATTTTTGTTCGAATTATAGAAAGTCTCTGTAATTCGAACTTTCCGCTTCAGAGAGTGAAAATTCGAATTACAGTATTTTTATACTTTTTACGGTCAATGTTTTTAGGAAATCCTTGCAAAGGGGAGATTTTTTTTTTTGGAAAATCTTTATAGGGTTGCAACCTCTAACTATAGTATAACCAGCTATCATTGGACAAGTAATATCATTGCAGCTAGCTGTTTTGTCACCTCTTCATCATCAGAAATTACGTTAAGGTCGGGGCAAATCGAGGCCACTTTTTGAGCAACATTACCTGTCAATATTTGTTGATGAACATGTTGACCCGATTTGCTATGGGTATCAACATATTGACGAAGAAAAAAATTCTCTAAAAATGTTGATCAACATTTATTAACTTTTTTATAAATGTTGATCAACATTTATTAACTTTTTTATAAATGTTGATCAACATTGTTGATGAGTTAGAATTTGCTATAGCCATCAACATTCCTCGCAACTTTTTTCAGTATTTTCGAATTATTTAACTGCAAATTCGAATGTTCTAGCACGAATTTGTATGTTTTTTTTGAGTGTATGCACGACTTGCATGAAAATAAGAGCAAAAAATAGACATATATTCATTTTTTTCATCATTTCTCTATAAGTTCTAGTATCCTCAGCCACAACCTCCTGGACGAGGCCATCATAGAGTCCTTCCTCTTCCTTTCTTTGAATCCATTTCTGGTAGGGCCTCGCTTTCTTTTTTCATCGTCATCTATTATCAATGCCAACAATAAACATGCTGCAGCTTCCTTCTCCGCTAAATGAGAATGAATGGCCACGTTTCAGTAGAATGTAGTTGCTCAAAATGTTGACGAGGATGTTGACGAGGGTTTAGAAAATCGTATCAACATGTTGCTCAAAATGTTGACGAGAATGTTGACCAAGAATGTTAATCGATTTCCCCCGGGCTTTGCAGTAGACTCTCCATAACTCGAACTCTCACGGGGGAATCAGAAATCGTTCGAGTTATGGAGCGGTTCGTTTAATGAAGAGTTTGGAAATTTTTCTAAGTTTATCCTTTATACATAAGCCCCTTGAAAGAAAACGATGTATTTGAGTAATTATCTACCTTATTTTCATTGGTTTATTTCAGTTGACTAAATCTATTCTGTAATGAAAAATCCGTAATTGCAGTTTTTTTACTGGTCAAATTGATATGATGTTTAATATTATCATTCAAATCCTTGAGAGACTCCATCATTTCTTTTCCAAATTCAGAGAAAAGGCTGAAATCTTCGAGAATACTAACAGTTTTCAAGACTTCTTTTGGCGTTGGGTTAGTAATCTTGCTCCCGTCCTGGTCTTCGTTCTCTGCGTCATCTTCATTCATGTCTTCAGTTTGAGCCCCAGAGAATTCCCATTTGACTTCAGCAATGATATCAGCGGTTGATAGTTGACTAGGGAAAGTACTGACTTCAATGTCGAAATCGATGATATCATCTGTTGAGATATCAAGGTCGATGTTGTCAGGAAAGTTTTGTTTTGAGTACACAAGGTCGGTCTTTAGTAGTGGTGCCATCATCACTTAACTCTTTAACGGATCATCTTCATCACTGATCGTTTTCTACAAATCTTTCTTCGAGATTCCAGATTTTCAAAAACAGTTGGCGAAGGTTTGATTCGAAACATCATCCCAGTGTTTCTTTAGCATAAACATCGCTGAAAGGATCGAGAATTGTTACCTTCGTCAAATTGTTTATCCTTGTGCTTTTCCCAAGTCAATAGTGTGCTCCTTGGTATTGCAAACTTGCTAGCAACATCTTTTGGGGTACTCCACTTTTTCAATTCTGTAAGAGCATTGTACTTTATTTTACATGACTTGTTATCTATTGGACGTTTATTCCCTGCTACCACAGACGCCAATTTTGTTCATGAGAATAAGAACTTCAAAACAAGAATATTTGTAAACACACCACTTGACATTCGAACGACTAACAGCAAAAATAGCCTTATATGCTTTCAAAGGACAAAAAACATTGTTCGACTTAAGGAGATTTCCGAGTTATGGAGATTCGAGTAGTAGAGAGTTGATTACGAGAGTTTATTAGGAAATTTTCACAGTGCCTACGAATTCGTTCGAGTTAAGGAGCGGTTCGAGTTAAAGGGTTTCGAGTTAAGGAGAGTCCACTGTTAATTTCAAAATCAAGAAAACAATTCAAATTTCATTTAATCTTAATTTTCATAGTTTACACAAAAAAGAAGCACTATTTGAAAAACTGTGGAATATTTGATTGCTTTACATTGAAGAGACGATCTCTTTCGACAATACGAGTTGCATCACCAAGTAATTTTCCAGTTCGACACGAAACGATGTAAAAATGCTGTAATCTTCTACGATTGAAATTGCATGCATAACCTCTTTAAAAGAGCGTTTCATCGACTTTGCTGTTAGGCCGTCACTATCAGAAAGTCCATCTTCATCTTCCTCGCTATCTTCACTTATGTCTGCGTCGTGCATGGTACCGAATACACAGATATCCAAGTCGATATCGACCAATTACTCTGCTGACAATTCAACGTTTACTTTAAATTTATTATTCAAATGTTTAAAGATCGCCTTATAAATCCTATTTCGTATTTCCTTCGATTTTTACATCCAAATTTGCGAATGGATCATCATCGTCGTTCAAGGCCTTATCAATTGACGCTTTGAAATCCCAGACTTCTTGAAACAGTTTAAAAAGGTTTGGTCAGGGATAGCGTTCCAACCTTTGTGAAGCATTGCCATCGCCGTCAAAATGGAGAATAACGACATTAAAAAACTTTCAAATCCTTTGAAACAACTCGGATTTTGCGATTTTTTGATGGTTGCTTTTCACCTTTTGCATTTCCAGCTGCCATCCCTGTTAACCGAACCTTACTGTGTGTGCCTTCACTACACTTTTCTTTCTGGAAATAAAAGCTCTTTTCCGGCAGGCAGTGATAAAACAAACCGAATTCCTCGGAATTGAAAATAGTTTTGAGTGGATATCTTTCTTGAAAGGATTGATATACCTACAAAGCAAAAAAAAATTAGACGAACTCGACCAAAGCTTTATACTTTTGTCTCCAGCTTGGCCACTTTTAATCAAGAATAAAAAAATGTAGAAAGACCAATGTTTTGAAAAATAACGTTCTAAAGGCAATTTTAGAAAAACATTAGCATTTGACAAAGCCAGGTTTACACTTCGAATTAGGGAGAGAATCATGCTGAAGGGACTGAAAAACTGTTTAACTCATAGAAAGTTTTGAATTAGAGAAATTCGAATTGTAGAAAGTTTTTTATAGGAGTTTCTTAAGGAAAATTGACGGTGACTGCACACTCGTTCGAATTATAGAAATATTCGAAATATAGAGATTCGAATAAGAGGGAGTCAACTGTAGTTTATTCAGGTAAGAACCTAGTTTATAAGAACCTTGGGGCTGAGATTTTGCCATTAAGAACATATTAAGAACGTAATCAGCCTGGATACCTTTAAGTATAAAATGATCTACAATCGATATAATACAATTAATGTACACTTGAGGCTAAAAGAGGCTGAGCGCAAAAAATAAGAACATCCAGATTTAGCTGAAATTTAGACGTTTTTATAAAAAAAGTGACCCCATTTACTCCTCTTTACTTGTTAAAAGTCAGTTAGTTAAAACTGATGTATATATACTTTACCGTATTTTCCGGTATATAACCCGCACATCGTATAACCCGCAGCTCAGCTTTTTTAGGGAGTTATAAACTAGATGCTATCAGATAGCCTGCACCTTTGTATAGCCCGCATAAAATTTCAATCAATGTGTTTCACTAACCCGCACATTTGCATAACCCGCATCATGTTAAGAAAAAAATTCAGCATATTTTTACTTACCCTAATCATTTTTTAAACATGTGCGTGTGTTCTGTTTTTTCATGCCGGAGTCGTGAACCCCAAATACAAGAACCAAATGTGTCTGAACTAGCGAATCTCTTAGTCTTAACTTCCTTGTCTCCGATTGCCGAAATAATAATGAATTAAAATTAATTTGACAAGTCGATCTTCTGCTAATGCCGACAGTACTAAATCAGACAATGCTGTTTTCTTTTTATTTGTAAACATTAGTTTCAGCCAATTATACCCCTTCTTCCTGCTATTAAACAAACAAACAAATAAAAAAAATCCATGCTATCAGGTGATAAATCTAAAGTAAAATGTCTGTTTTTTATGTATATTTAAGTTTTTTTGGCATAAAAATAAACAACATAATAATTATCACGGATTGTCTGTAACAGCGATGTACGGAACGTTCTTTTCTAATGTTTATAGAACTTTGTTATCCATTTATATCTCAACAATCACAGTGTGGATGATAAAATGAATAGCGCCAATGAGGAGGAGATAGTTGCGTGTGTCTTGTTAATTGTATTTTATATTTACTTTTGATATTTTCAGTGGCCACCTGTTGCTCAAAGGTAGTTTAACAATTAAAAATTTTTAATAATTAAGTCCTGGGCACTAGGTTGCGAAATACGTGTCAATTAAACCTAAAAATTATACCTGCTATATTGCTATAGTACCAAAAGCAAATCATATCAATGTGCTCAATGTGTTTGCAAAGATTTAAATAGATTAGAACTACATTCAACACAAAAGAAAAATGATCTCTAGAATTGTGTTTCAGAGAGAGCTCGTAATATTAACAATGGCAAGCAATAGAAAGTTAAAGAAAGCAATTTCACTGCGTAAAAAAAAATTAAATCACGTAGTTGAAGTAAGATTACGTAGATATAGGATCGCGCATGCAGTTATATTAATGTACGCATTTTATCCCGTTGGTAATATTTTCTTCATTGAATGTATAAACTTTAAATTTCGCAATAAATGACAGAAAATATAAAACTTATCACATAACCCGCACCACAATATAACCCGCACCAACAGTGGAACTCGTAAAAATCAACTTATAACCACCGGAAAATACTACCCGTCTCGTATATACGTTTTCTGTCCTGGCGATTTTAAAATTGGATAGAGGGATAAATATGTTGTTAAAAATACGGGTTAAATACAGGTTAAAAAAAAGGTTTATGTGAACAGGGGAGTTTTCCAGCCACTGTCGTGGCAAATAGTTGTGAAAATATGTCCATTGCCAACTTGTTAAAGGTACAAAAGAGTGTGAGAAAAAAAAGTGTGGAACTTATGTGTGAATTGGGGTAAAATTCGCACTAATTATTATGGGCAGACATTACACAAATGGCAATTCACACTAATAAGTTTCACGCTACGCAAAAAAATTAAGATTGACACTATCTGTCATCAAACACGTAAATTGAATGAGTTGGATGCTTAAATACTGCTAAAGCATCCTATAAAAACCCAAATTTCGTCTTGATTAATTCTGCACTTCGTAGCAATGTTTTACTCAAAATGATAAAATAATTATGTATCAGCTTAATAAAAATTTATATACATTTTGTTTCACATGAAGTATTGATTTGTCTCTTTTTAATAAATGTCCTCTTCAAAGCATTGAAGTGCTGCCTTAAAGAAACAATGATCGAATAGCAACCTGGTGTTAATTCAGTTTGTGCTACAGTTCTTTTCTTGCTTCCTTTTTAGATCAGCCCTTATCAGATCATCCACCGTCGGCATTTTCGAAAATTGAGCGAGAGAGTAAGAGTAACGCCTAAATACTGAAAAATCAAAAAAACTTATTCAGAGGTCTGTAACAGGCAAAGTGGATATGTTCATTTCCCTTTGATGTTACCGAGATTTTCTTTGAAGTAACCGAAAAATGTATGTCTAATATGTTAAATTTTCCGACGTTACGTCACGACGTCAATAACACTACGTTAACGTCAATATCCTATATTAAATTAATGAATGAATTAATGAATACAGTGCACTTGAAACTTTAAGGCCAAATAACTTGGAAATGAGGTGGTGACGTCAATGATTTTTCACCGCGTGGGTAAATAGGGACCACCTAGGACCACTTTGGGTACTTTTACGGATTTAACGGATTCGAGGACCCAAACGTGGGTCCTCGAATCGGTTTCGGAAAGGACCATATCTCCGTAACCGTTTGTTAATTATTTCAAAAGAATTTCAAGCATATGAAGAGTATGGTTTTGACAGAGCTATCTCACAAAAAATAGTGCATCAATTTCGCCAACATAAAAGTAGCCATAACAAATCATCAGAAAAATTCTATTCTTCATACTATACAAATATTGTTACACATGCTATAAATTTTTATACCTCCATCGATAAACAGTAAATACTTCAAAATAGTTCTCATGAAGCTTGGTGACTTATTATGGTCTACAATTAATGAAACTACAAGTGCTACTGCTGACAAAAATATTAATATATCAGAAAAGGAAATAGGAGGACTCCAGTATATTGGGGCATATATTTTACACAAACTTCAAGAAACTTGAAAAGTTCAAAAAATCAGTCTGGAATACCAATAAGCAATAGCACTTATGGAAGCAAGTAAGGGGGAAGAAATCAATAATTTAATTTCTCATTTAAATCGAGGTGGACTATGGCAAATTTCATTGGATGGTAACGTACCCCTGATGCACTAACTGCTGCCAACTTCTTTTGTTCTTGCCAAAATAGATTCATAAATGGCGTGATTTTGCGAGTGGACATAATACTGACAAAGTCATGGATATGTTATGGAGCAAAGTTATGGAGCTCTGTATGTTGTTTGTTGTTTTTAACTCTAGCCTCATTTTCTCTAATTTTGACTCTAGTTGTGCACATTTTAAGTGTTCGTTTTTTAGGCTAATAATAACTCGTTGTGGTGCAGTTTTTGATAAGGGTGCTTTGAGTTTAGCTGAGGTGTGCAGCTTTTTTTCTAAAACTTTGGCAGAATTTTTTTGTTTTCTGAAAACTTCACTGCAAGAAGTGCAAATTGTTTCGTCCTGACTTTCCATAAGCAGCAGACAGTTTTTAGTCCTGTAATACACAAAACTTTCATATGGTTGTAGTGATTGATCTTCTCTGTTAAGTAGCTCCAAGGGTGATTTACGAATTGCGTGTGCTATGACCTGGCTAGAAAGATCTGGTTGAGTGCCACTGCAAAATGTGAAGTTTTCAATGCTTACCAAAAGATTTGAAACAGTAATGTTTTTAAGTGATCTTCAATTTTTATAAAAAGTATGATCTTCGGTAAAAACCACGTATATGCCTGAATTATGATGCCCAAACCATCATCAATACACACTTCTAAGTATGGCTCACTCCAGGGTTGTATAAACCTTTTAAATGTAGTAGTATTGTCAGTTAAAAATGTCTCCCAACCATTTAAGGATTTTAAGTTTTTAATGCGTGTGTTTAAATCTTTAAGGTTTTTGTAATAGGGGTTAATAGTTGTAGGAGTACTCAAAGTCTTTCTTGGTGGTCTTGAGGTACCTTGTTTACTGAAACTTCTTACTGGCATGTTTAATGTTGGGATAGCACCATGTTTTAATTTCTTCTTCGTCATCTTTGCCCCAACAACTATATGAGACATTTTTTAAAAGATTTATTTAGAATTGTTAAGAACAAATTAAGAACATTTTAGCCTAGAAATCTAAAAAAACCTAAAGCAATATAGAAAGGATACTTACATATTTCAATGTCTTCTTTATGAAAGTGTTTTTCACATGCATAAACATTATTATTAGCTATTTTGTTTTTTAAAGTTCTCATCTACTACTCTAGTTTTGGTTATTTCAGACAGCCACCGTTGACGCCACTCTTTCTAAGCATGTTCTGCGGGAATTCTAACTAAACACTAACTTTCTACCTGTAAAACATTTATTTGAAGACCATTATTTATACGCAAATATTTTTGTTCTTAACTAATTTTTAATGTTTTATGTAAAATATTATTTTATTAACGGTTTTTAGATTTATTTTAAAACTGTATAGATATTTTTTAAAATAAAACAACAAAACTTTTAACAAATTCATGTGTTTTTAACTGAAGTTTTATGCGCGGCAAATGAGTTGTGCATTATCATGTCCCTTTAAATTCAAATATGCGTAATAATAACATAATTGAATAGGTTATTCTTGAACCAGTGTTTTTTCTTTTAACTTTGATGGAACAGACATTAATAGGTACTTGGATATGGTTCCATCAAATTTAAAACCACTCATCGAAAACCAAGTGGAAGAAATGGGATCTGCGAAAATCCAATGCTCCCTCTGGATCCTATGGAAAAAATCAATCGATGGTACTAACGAGTTTATTGAGTTAGACAAGGTATTTCACAGCAATATGACATCAATATGTAAAGGCACCATTGTGGATGAATCGCTGGATACGATGTTCACGCAAATGAAAACACATATCGAAAACCCTGCACTACCGAAAAGTGGCTTTAGTATCGGTCGAATCCTGCATCTCGACGTGGACTTCCACAAGCTTAAGCTAGCTAGAGTAGTACACCCTTATGCGTACAGTTTAGGTCTTCAACGGTCAAAACCCTATTAAAAAACGCTGCTTTTAGACCCCTAAAAAAACCTGTGACGTCACAGATTTCATCATGCCTCAAATGCGTAAACAAGTCACGTGATATCCAACAAATTTGCTGACATCATCAAAAATGACGGCACTCGACAAAACTAACAACAAATCTGTTTGAATAGAAAGGGAAATTCCCTACTCAAATTGCGACCGTTGTTAGTTGAAGTCTGAATGTACGTATAATAAATGTCAAGCAACAAGACAGCGCAAGATTGGTACACAGTTTTTATACTTGTAACGTTTTTTGTAGGTGTGGGAGCTGTCCTAGCCCTCACCTCTACCGCGCTTGTGATAGCTGCCCTAGCCCTCACCTCTACCGCACTTGTGCTGAAAAGTATGAAAGAAGAAGAAGAGTGCGAGAGGGTTATCAACGCTATAGTAGAGAGAATTAACGATCTAAAAGAAATGGTGCGCAAAAACTAAATAAATAAAAATTGTTGCGACAAAAACAAACGTATTGCTGGTATAATAAATGTCAAGCAACAAAACAGCGCTAGATTGGTACGCAAATTTTATGCTTTTCACGCTTTTTGGAGGTGTGGGAGCTGCCCTAGCCCTCACCTCTACCGCACTTATGATGAAAAGTGAGAAAGAAGAAGAGTGCTATCAACGCTCTAGTAGAGAGAATTAAAGAACTAGAAGAAACAGTATTTTGATCACAAAAACTGAATAATCTTTGGTGGATCATAAAATAAATGCGAGAAATCTGCGATGACTGTCAAAGAACTCTAGATGCCTACGATAGATGTGGTAGATGTCAAAGACGTCTGCGCGTGGGAGAGAAGGTGCTTTGTTGGTATTGCTACCAAGACTACGTCACTTACAATGGTGGCCACTGCCCTTATGAGACTTTTTTTGTCCAGGAGGCAAAGCAGGTTAGACCCAAAATAAATGGCAACGTTTAAGTTTGATGGTGAAACAGTAAAGGAGTAAAGGTGGTTGTGCTCAGCCGCTGTTCACATAAACAAATGGACAAACTGTGACAAGAAGCTAAAGCCCTAGGTCTCAAAGTGTACTCTACGTTGAAGCGAATAGACCTTGTCGAAGCCATACGCAAAGTCAAGTATAAGGATGCGTCGACACAAACGGACGGACCGTTCTGCGAGCCTTGTGCTAAAATTGCATGGGGGAAAAATTTTGAACAATATTTGAGGGATCTCGCTAAAAAACAGCGACGTGTCGTACATGATGGCGACTTGCTCATACATCAAGATACGGGAGAAGTGATCGTCTAGTATGTTGATCAACATATTAGACTCTGTAAGCGGTCGGGGAATCTAAGTACCGCTGACATACTGCGCAGATTGAAGTTTTTTCATAAGCTCCTCTTTGGCCTCCTCACGCCCCTTTGCGACAAGCTGCTGTCGCTCCCGATCATTGATGGAATCTACGATCTTTCTCGTTCGTTGTCGGACCTGCTCCTTCAGCAACATGTAGCGTTGCTTCTCCTACATGATTAGGCCGAACTCATAATCACTAATCACACCGTTTTCCACAGCCTTTGAGATGAGGTCGACAACGGAGTTCAACTTAGTCTCTGCTAAGAGTCTGATGCCCTCATGCTTCTTTGACTTAACGTCTACCCTCTTCCCCGCATTCCGTAAACCTGCCTGCCCTAGTCCTACAGCGATCGTGATACCACCTATCGCCACAGCTAGTGGTACACCTATTCCAGACAGCATACTACCAATCCCAACACCTGAAGTTATAATACTTACAGCTACCAATCCATGATCAGTGAATCTAACCCACGTACCATGCATCTTGAACTTTTTGTAGAGTTTTTCTCTCTCTTTGATCTCAGCACGCAGGTACTGCTCGATTTCTTCGATCTTTTTTAGTCTGTAGACATGACTTTCTTCAGGCTCATGCTCAGGCGCACTTGGCGGCAAAGTTGGGTAAAGCTTATCAGCCATTTATTCTATGAGTAAATGCATCGTAATTCCGACGAACGAAACATTTTTTTCATGATGATACTCATCCGTCAGCATGACATCCAGTCTGTCTGTTGAGCCTTTCAAAGGAAGGTAGATTGGAGTGTCAAAACTCCATGTAAGCATGTCTCCCCATGCGTTTAACTCTTTGGTGGGAAGCAAAGCAAGAATTTTTGATTTCTTCCCATCGAGTAGGCAATCGTCTTCATCCAGCTGGGGGCAAACGAGTCTTAATCTTTGGTACGCGTCAGTTTTGTAGAAGCTGTCATAGTCGCCTTTGGTAAAATACTTTTTTGCAGGGTCGTAGGGTAGCCCCATAAGCTCCTGTAGTTTTCGATGGATTACCACAGTATACCCGTCACTAACCCTAAGCCTGCAGAGTCCATTTTTTAATACAAACAATTTGATCTTGTCCCCTGCCTGACTGTTGACGATGGTTGCCAAATCCTCTATCCTGTATAGACCGTTCATAATTTCAATTCTAGTCTCTGTCTGATCAGGCCCCGTCCTACGAATGACAAAATCATTGTCGCTGTAAAGGTTCAGCCATACGGGCCTGATACCTATCGATTTTAGGGCAATTCTCGTGTCCTGCCCTAGGTAATCGTCAAAAATCGTAGGCTTCTCTATATCCGTGACATACAGCTGTCTCATGTTTATTCTTAAAGAAAAGATGAGCATTTACTCATACAACCCGAAAGCAAAGTATGCACCAAACCATGGGAGATATTTGGAGAGACTTAAGGGTCTTTCAGTGCAGAACATCGTTATTGATGTTCAAGGGTCCTCGTTCAGGGTGAAATTTCCAGACATCTTTGTCGACTATGAATTCTATTCTGGCACTAGCGGGCTAGTGAAGGAGTGGAACAGTCACCCTTTCAGTCTCTGTTCCACTCAACTGAATTTTGCTACCTACTGTGCAACATCTGCCTGCGGTATTTCCATGCAGCATTTTACCTCCGAGTTGCCTATGGTTCGTGCCGTGTATCGATTTCACGCCTATTTCCAAATCCGTAAAATTCTATCGGAGCTTGACTTTTCTCTACCGGGCTCAGTTAGATTTCGACGTCTAAACAACCCGTTCAACAAACAAAAACTCCAGCAACTGGCTCGCGAGTTTGGAGTACCTGGTAGTGAGCAGGAGTGGAGGAACGAAACCATCTTCAGTAGTTGGCAACTTCATCGCAAAGATTATCCTGGTTCAGGCCGCAGCTATTTTTACGAGGACTCGTAGAGTCGCTGGATCATTGAAAAATCCCAGGGCCTCACGCGTATTGGTATTGAACGGTTATCCCAAAGCGTGCGCTTCTATGCCTACCTAATTCTCGAAAGCCAGGCAAATGCAAGATCTGGAATTATTGGAAATCAAGGCAGCGCAATTGATGGCGCTAACGAGGTGTTTTATAATCCAAAGATCGAAAAAATCTCGATCACTGTTGAGGGTGAGCCTAATCAGCTCTACACACATGCGATGCTCCCGAAAGATCACCTCGAGCAGATTGTAAACTTATTCGGTAGCCACGATTCAGGGGTGACAATTGGGCAGTTCTTCACAGAGAGATACGCCCTGTTTGTTGATTTCCGAGCATCACCTGATCATAGTCTCCACGGTGCCGGAAGGCAATTACAGAGATTGTCAGACGGTATAACATTGCATATGACAAAGAAGGCAGACGGAACAACCGGAAATATTAAATCCTACGTTTTCCTACTTCAGGACGCTCAGCTGAACATCTTAGATGGTAGATTTCACTCTGTGGAATACTAGTAGACCACAATTTATGTTTGCCTACAAGGCAAACATAAAAAATATGGAGGGGACTAGGAAATGTTCAAGATGTAAGTACTCTTTAATTACTAGACAATTTTAGGCCCAAGGGGAATGTTCAACAAACAAAAATGTGCATAAAATGCCTCGATGCCCACAAGGAGTCACGTGAACGCAATAGATGCATCGAGCATGGTAGGCAAAGATCAACATGTAAGGACTGCGGAGGTGGAGCCATATGCATCGAGCATGCTAGGCAAAGATCCCGCTGTAAGGACTGCGGAGGTGGAGCCATATGCATCGAGCATGGTAGGATAAGATCAACATGCAAAGACTGTGGGGGTGGTGGTAGATGCATCGAACATGGTAGGCGAAGATCTGAGTGTAAAGACTGCAACCCTCCGGGGCATCTCGCCCGTGTTGTACGATCTCGGGTCCAGTATCAAGAAAATGGAGTTGTCTCATCGCTTGTTGAGGTTGGTAGGAGATTGCACTACACCAATACGCAATCCATGTGGGCAAGCGAGAACATTGCAAAAGGCAACCGTTTCGTCTCAAGATAAACATGGCGACCTTGGCAATCATGGCAGGAGGGGCGTTGATTAACGCTCTAGCATTCTCGGGGAGTAACTATCTGTTCAGTAAACTCGGTGGGCATGGTGGGGCCGAGCGTAAAGGGCATGATAAAGCAATTGAGCAACTGCAAGCTGCTCAGCAACAGTGGTTAAGAGATCGGCAGGCAATGATCGATTGGTATAACCATCAACGAGAGCTGAAAAGGCAAGCTGGCGAAAGCTTGAGGGAGCTCGATGAGGGCATGCGTGAGTACTATATTGCAACGATCGAAAAAGCTCCAAAACTATCCGATTTTTACACACCTTCCAAGCAACAACAGGATGGTTACCTCATGTTCATCGTTGGATCCTTAGCCCTCCTTGGTTTTGCAGCGTACAAATGGGCGTAATCGTTTTCGACATGTAATAAATATGTCGAAAGTAAAGCATATCATTACCCAGGAAGAAGCGGAAAAGCTAAGCAGTATTTACTATACCCCTGAAAATCTCTGGACTGGTCGCAAGGCTGTTAAATTGCTCGCTGAGCAGAGTGTACTACCTAAAAAGAAAATTATACATTGGCTATCTCGTCAGTTGCTCTGGCTTAGACATATTCGAGGACCTAAAAGGATTGATTACCCGCATTTTACCATTAAAAAACCTAATTATATGCACCAATTTGACTTGCTCTACATGCCTCATGACAAAGTTTACAGCAACGTGTACAAATATATCCTTACAGGGATCGATGTAGCCTCGCGCTACAAGGTAGCTAGACCATTGAGAACGAAGAAAGCCAGCGAAGTCGCTGACATGATCAAGGACATTTACAAGGCAGGACCTTTACGTTATCCGAAGATCTTCCAGTGCGACAACGGTAGTGAGTTCAAGTCAGATGTGACAAAACTGCTAGAGGGCAAAGGGGTCGAGATTAAGCGCGCAACCACCAAATATCATCATACGTTCACAGCCTTTGTCGAGTCCTATAACAAGGTGCTCGCTGAGAGACTTTTCAAACCTCAGGACGCGCAAGAGTTGGTCTCTGAAGAGACTAGTACCACATGGGTGAAAAACCTTTACACTATCGTGAAAAGCATGAACAATACCAAGACTGCCATGATTGGTATGAAACCTTCAAAAGCGATCAAGATGGATGAGGTACCGCTAGTGAAAGATCGTCCGGAGCAAGAAAAGCCGTTACCTGAGGACGGTCTTTACTTGTACCTGCTACAACCGGGAGAAGAGCATGGTGATGCGAAAAGACGTGCAACGGACGCTTTTTGGAGTAAAAAGACATATAGACTCGATCGTGCTCTTGCTGAGACGAGTAGCCGCTTGTTGTACTATCTTGCAGGTGGGCCCGAACGTAGTTTTGTGGCAGAAGAGCTTATGCTGATCCCAGAGGATGTTGAAGTACCTCCAGAGCATGTCAAGGAGTGGTAAACTTCGTAGTTTTTGTAGCCTCGTGAAGCTACAGAAGAGTCTCGCTAGTCCTCGAGCGCGGGCACTCCCAGGTCATACAAATCGTCGCGAGTAAGATCGATGAGTCGAATGTGGCATTGATACCGTTCTACGTGTTCCTCCTCTTCGAATCGATTGAACGCGTGCATCGCATTGGGATTATCGATGACCACAATCTCTTCACAGTTTGGATAGTTGTCCCTAAGCCATCTCCTTTTGGTGGAGATTTTCCGTCTTTCAACACGTGCACAGTGGTATAGAAGACGATGGCACTGATCATTGTCTGGTGTAGTATGCTTGCGGTAAATCATGGTCGCGTTGTCTTTTCGAGGATCTTGCGCACGTGGAACATGTCGCTGTCGTAGCTCTGTGATTACTTGCGCCTGTACGGCTATCGTTCGATCTCTGTCGTCAACATCTTCCTCTAGGGTAAGAATTTGACGATCTTTGTCCTCCAAATCGTCGGTGAGCAGAGCCAGCGCCGCTTGATTTTCCTCTACAATTCCAGCAAGCTTTCGCATTTCTTTTGGTAGCACCTCCTCAACAACCCAATCCAAAAATGGTTCTGCCTTGGGTTTGTTACACCTTAAAAGGAAGCAATAGAGACCGGGTTCTGTCAGTAACATCGTGTCTGGATGAAGGGGGTCGATATCGACCCCCTTGTCTTCTGCTGTACTTTTAATCTCCAAGGCCTGCTTTACATGCTTCTCCGGTACATGTGCCTGAATAGCTTTTCTACCATCACGATTATCGTTATAGCCGACAGCTCTCCACACGTCTTTGGCTACGAGGCAATGGCCTCCTTCCTTAATGTATAAAGAACGAACTTTGCTGCCTTCGAAAAAATTACTGACCAAGGACATCTTTCTTATACACGCCAAGGCTCAACCACAGTTTTTTTTGTGATTCGAAAAAAGTCACAAAATTACGAGGTCCAATAATGAACACCAAGCTGAGGAAGCCATGGATATATTTTGCATAGCGCTTTAATATCTCGAGTCGTGTTTACCAGTTTGCTCTCATTATCCATCTTTTCTTATATGTCAAGAGTCTAACCAACAATCTTGTAACTTCTAGGATGCTCCAGTCTTACGTACAGGCAAGCGTGCTTGGACTTTTTCAGCTGAGCCTTGATGTTTTCCCAGTCGCTGATCATATTGGTCTCTTCGTCGATCAATTTCAAATCCGATCGTTCGTGGGGGTACCACATGAACAACTGCTTTTTTTGCCTTCAAAGGTTCTTCGGAATGGCCGTGTAGCTTTGAGTGAGTAGCCAGAGACTGTGTTTGCGATGTCTACCACTGATGGCAAGCTCAAGCAAGGGCTGTCGCTTTTTATCGAGATCCTCGTTGGATATCATATCGTCAACGATAAACAACGTCTCTTCGCCCGCCAGCAATGACGACAGTTTTTGGATCCATTCGAACAGCTGCCCCTTGGGCTCCACCAGAAGCACGTAGTCATCCCTCCATAGCGAGGATCTCTCTTGATAGGTCTTGTTCCAGCGGATTGTAGGGCAGAGAATGACAATGTTGTCGAAATGCTGCCTGTACTCGTTCTCAATCAAATCCAGGACACGCTGCGTCTTGCCACAGCTTGTAGGCCTAGTAAAGATTGCTGTATGCGGGTCTTTGACAATGTCCATTTTATTCTGAGGCTTTGTGTTTGCCTAGTGGCAGACACGAAGCTTGTAGACTTACTTAGAGATGTTACCTTTTCTAATGTTCTCGCTTGCCCACATTGGTTGGGTAAACACGAATGTAGTCAACTATTTTGTAGGCATGATGGAACGCTTATACCACTTTTGTTTTATCGCATAATCGTCGAATAATATCGCTCCTGTCATATATCCAGCGAGCTTCAAGCCGTCCTCCATATCCATCTTGGCCCCCGGTCTAGAAACTCCCAGAGCCTTTTTCGCGCCTAGCGCCAAGACAATAGTATACGATACTAATCTGACGGCTTCCCACAGGGAATCGAAGACTTCTTTCTCATACTCTTTGCTGCTCATTTGTTATAGGTTATCGCATCTTGAAAATGTCAATATGACGCTCTTCCGCTGACACGGCCGCCAGGCGATCGCGTTGCGTGGGTTGAGACGGCCCTTCCGCTGGCGCACCTGTGGAGGCGCTAGGCGTTTCAGCAGGCTTCTTACGTATGTAATAGACTGCCACGCAAGTGGCAAGTACGGCAATACCTGCTGCGCCATAGAGATATGCACTGAACTTGTGAGGACCTGCGACAGGTTCCTGACCCTCCTGCAAAGTACTTTTGCCCACGTTCTTCTGTAAGTCAGCCTTGTTCTTGCGATTTCATTCAGCAAGTCTTTTCCCAGCAGCAATACGACCCTCATTCTTCTTGGTTATGACTTGGTTAGATTGCTCTTCACTCATTTATTTAGACTTGCCCTTGGAAAAATAGATAGTTTGTGGAACGAGCTAAGCAAAACTGGAAAGAGACTTATTCCACTCTCCACAAGTACGTGTGAGATAACGAGCCTACATAACCTCCCGTTCCCATCTTCGAATGGATGGATATTAATCAGGTCTATAAACAGCCTCACCGCGTTCCATATCGGATCGTCAGCCTCTGTAGAGTAGTATCGATCCAGGGCGTCTGTCACTAACCGTGGGATTGCAGAAACAGGGGCAAATTCGTGAAAACCAGCGAATACCTTAGTCGTCCTGTATTTCCCTGTCAGCACGGGTTGATCTCATGGATAGTTTGGATTTTGTCAGGCGTGAGACGTCCGCAGCACTGCATCCATTTTAGAGCGCGCATAAAGTTTATCATCTGCCTTTTGAAACTTTTCGTCTTGCCGTCAAGATGTGCGTCTTCAGGATCTTGCATCAGGTTCCAAGTCTCAGATGCTGAAAAGTTGGAGTCTACCTCTCCTTCCGATGTGTAGGTTCCGTACGCAAACAGAGCTTCCCACCCTTTTAGAAATTCCTCTACGAATGCGTGGTTTTTCCGCTTTTGCGAGAGTTCGGCTAGCGTCGCAGTTTTATTTAGAAAATTCTGGTACTCGTCTTCGTCTGCCATCCAAGGCTGCCTTTTCAATTTTTCCATTTTTTTAAATATCTGACTGCTCTACATCTTCTTCTTGCTGTTCATCATCTCGCTCTTTATCTGTCTTGGACACATGCGGGAATTGTATGAGCAACAACCAATATTGGCGCTAGAAATTTTCCAAAGGTAGAGTACACAAGGATCCCCAAATCTACCATGGAGTCCTTGATAATCGGGTCTTCCTCGATGTCTTTTTTCAGACCCTCCGCACTATCGAGTTGAACAACATTACCTACGGCCTTCGCGTACATACCAATCGCATGTGAAGAGAGTGCTTTGGCGGTCTTCTCCCCCTTATCGTGAATTTCACGTTGAATTAATTCCGCGTACGCTTTTTCGATCACCTCATCTGGTGCCTTGTCGGCAAAGCTTTCAGTGCATTTGTTCGGCAAGAGATGCTGTTTGCTTTTGCGTATAGCTTCTTTCAAAGCTTGACGTTTGTCGATAGGTTTTTCACAATGTTGAAAGGCTTCCGTGTCTACAACATCTAGCTGTAATCGCACTCATCTTTATTAATACCCTTCTTTAGCGCAAAAAGCAGAGCACGATCAAGACGTACGGAAGGATTATTGCTACGGTGAGGCTTATGTCGTTCATCATTTTTATTTTTCAAAACAAAACCCTCGCAAGGGAACCCTCTGGGGTTTTTGTTGTTGTTTGAACCCAGAGGGTTTTTGATTCTGTGAGTATACCACTCAGAGCCCTTGGTTCACCATATCCGAGGTGTTTTTCAGTGCTGTCCTGCCTTGCAGGCTTAGTGTACTTGCTCTTTATACTCTATACAGAATGTCGTGCCTGTACTACGCATTAACGAAACCCACCTTTTTAAGACTTTCAGAGGCCGTTCCTTGCACTGACATTTAACCGGCATTTTGGCGCAATTTTTCCCGTCGTGGCACAGTGTGGGAGAAACCGGGGCGGGACGGCCGCTTCCAGTTAGGACGTGCTCTCGCCCGCGCACTCCTACCCTTCCGCCAGGATCTAAGCCTGCTCCCACAATTTTACTATAATTCGAGCTTCGTATATAAGCTATTCAGTATCACCTTGAGTACTACCTGTGTGAAAATTCACGCATCACTGGATAGCTCGTTTGCGCATCATACAGAAAACCTCTTGATTATTCAGAAATGTGTTTATCATTTTTGAATGGATGAGGCAAATGAATTTTATCTTGCTGCTACCGCTTTATACTGAAGAGGAGATATATCTACAGTCTTTCTTTTGATTCTCTGCGATCCACAAGGGTTGCATGTTATTATAGTGGAGCCTTTCGAGTTGAACTGTTTCGCTGGGATATTCCCCGTTCACACGATACTTGAGCGGTACCTTGTGATCAAACTGCCACTGCCCTCGGTTTCCCCAGCACATCCCGTCTTTGAATTGATCCTGGATATGACCGATAAATGTGCAGATATTGCATCCAAGGTACTCAGTAGAGGCTATTTCGGTATCATGTTTTGGGGAGCGCGAATCCTGGCTAGAATAAGGTTATGCTGACATCCGGGGAAGTCGCATATAGGACATTGGTTTCTTCTTTTTTGATGTCGACATCTGTTACGTTCCTGTGACGCCTTCAAAATATTGTGGCATTTTATACACCATTTCGTTCGCTGACCTTTGCCTTGACCATACACCTTAATCTTGAATTTATCTAGTGGTTGATTTCGTTTACATTTTGTACACCTTTTACCTTCCATTTGTTGTTGCTTTTGTAAGACATCGCTTCACAAAAATCGGGACAGGGAAACCTCACTATTTACAACTCTAACGGTACCGTGTGGATGCCATCTTCGAGTACCTTTCGCTTATCATAAAAAGCCGAGAGGCCCAGCTTGTTTTGTTCGTACGTAACCATCCCCTGTTTGTGCACCCGGAAACCTACGTTTTTCGCAGTGTCAATAGAGCCATTCAACGCGTTCTTATACCTCTCCCATGTCATAGCGTTCCGCTTCTTCGATATGCCCTTACAGGAGAATTTTGTGCCCTCTTTCCCTTCGACGAAGTAACACTTGATTGAGTCAGCGATCATTCTAAAACCGATAAATTCCGGTTTGAATATCCCTCCTTTTCGACTCGAGTACTTATCAGTGACGAGCCAGTTTTTCACGTCTTTGTCGTACTCGTCAAGCAGTTCAGGGCGAACAACATCTCGCAACTCTTCCCCAGAGATCGCAAAGTATCCACTGTCTGTGTCCATGTAGACGTACTCAAAGTCTCGACGATCCACGTACTTATCCAAAAAATCGTAATAGAACTCAAGCATGCGCAATTTGGCCAGCTGGTACACCACAATACCACACTGGTACGCTCTGTCGATATGCACCTTTTTCTTTCCTTCTCGGATCTCGTAAGCATCACCTATCTCTTCAAGATCTTCAAGGTACGGCGATCTCATCGCTGCATCCACCGTCTTTTCATCTCTCGTAAAGGTGGTGTTCGCATGCCTCGGTTGGTCCTCGATCATTTTCCCATAGAACGTGTTCCCCTTCAACTTAGCCGTATCTCCCGCGATGCGCTTGTCGGGGTCTTTATCGGCTTGTCGTCGTGCATCCGCAATTTCTTCCGGAAACCACGCAAACGGTTTACCTCGAGTGTACTTGATGAATTGGTGAAAAGCAGTCACTTTCTGCCCATGGTCAAGGTACCACTCGAGCAAGGTTGTGAACAGCAAGATCTTTTCAGCTTTCATCAACCCTAGGAGCTTACGTGTGCCTGAAATACATTTGCGCCCTGTTGCTTTTGGGTACTTGTGCATGTGCTCGGAGATTTGATCGTCGGGTATCTCCTTGACCACAAATAGCGGAGCCATCTCGCTGAATTTGTCATACAGTTCCAGAGGGACCTCGATGTCGACCTGCGCAAAGCCAAAAAGGGATCCATTTTGCATACCTTCTTTCAACAGTCTGATGTTGTGCTCAGCCGTGGGTGGTTTGATCTTAATCAGCTTCTCTTTACCGCATGGAAAGTAGTTCATCAACGTACTCGAGTACAGCAGGTTCGCGTCAAGCCCCAAAACAGTTTTGCACTTCTGTGGCTCCTGGTAGATGTGAGATCTGATACCCGTCACGTCTCTCTCGTGGTACCTACAGAACACGATGGCAGGCCCTCCCACCATGCCCGTCTGCAAGAGCTCGTAGGCCTCATTCTTCGTGCACTCAGTGCAAGCCTTTTGCACCTTTTTGCACGCCTTGCACTTCTTGTTGAAGCAGTCTTCATTACACTTATGCTAACAAGGCTCTCCTGGAGCGTATAGCTCTAGCTTTGGATTCAGTCGTAGAGACTTGTTCAAGACGTAGCGCATCGATACGCCTGGAATGCTTACTGCGTCTTTCAAAATGTCTATCTCGTCGTCGTAGTACTGCAACCTTGTCTTGTCCACAGCTTCGATGAAAGGTTCCACGTCGGCTAGATTGTACTCACACAACCAGTCCATCATGGTGACGCAGCCTCGCTTGTAAAACTCTGCACGGAATGTTTCGTACTCATCAAGAGAGAGGGTGTTTTTACCAATAAGACTGCTATAGAAGTGTTCGTACGCCACGGGTCCGACGTGGGTTAGGTCGTCATAGCTCTTCAGCCACTCGTATGGGAACACCAGCTTTTCGAGCTTGCAATCCAGAGACTTGCACCATTGGTCGTAGCTCATACTAGGAGCGAGAAAATTTTTGATATCGAGAAATTTGAATCTCGAGGTTGTGAAGAACATGTAGTCGTTGTCTTTCTTCGCCACGTTGATCTTTTCGCTATCGTCTTGGCAATTTGATCGACAAAAAGTACCGCTTGATCATGTGCAGGTCATACTTGCCACTGTTGAAGCCGATAACGGCCACTTGGTTTACCCACTCGTTCCATGCCTTCTGAGTCTTGTCCGGAAGCATGTTAAAATCATCAGGCCTTGGGTACATTATCTCCACTTCTTCCACGATGAGGGCGTGTCTCTTTTCGAGCTGCTCCACAAATCGTTTAACCAAGATCTTAGGATCATCGTGCTCCAAGAACGTTGGTTCTCCGTTCAGACTATCGAAAATGGCGACGCTGACCGGCACATGCTCCGAGATGTGTGTTAGATCGGATGTTTGTCGTTGATTCAGAGGGAGCATGAGGGCCTCGAAATCAAACACGATGTAGTGAGGGTAGGGTTGAAATTCTTTCTTGAAGTACCTCTTGGCCTTGGGTAGGCTCTCACACTCCCACACCGTGACGAGGTTGTAGCCAAGTTTTTGGATGCCTTCCTCCTTTGATTTGGTGGCCGTATATCGATTTTTGTTTGTTCCTTGGCAGGGGCATCCGTGCCACTTGCAACCGTGGTACTCATAGACTGTCCTGGTCTGAGGTTCATAGCCGTCTACTTTGTAGACCTCATTTTCTTTCTCCCCGTAGCGAATCACGCGTTCTCCTCCATGCCCACAGAGTGCGTGATGGATATGTCTTCCAGTTTCCTTCGACATGTGCTCGAGCCATTTACAAGCGTTATAGCTGAAGCCCTCACCGTAAAAGACCTTCTCTGACTTGCTAGGCATGCGCTTGACCTTCTTGCCTTTGCAGATGATAGTCGGCTTTTTTCCTTCACATATCTTCTTATGTCTCGTAAGATCTCCGCTGCTTGTAAACATTTGCTTGCAGGCTTCGCATTCCCATTTCTGTCGTGCCAGTACGTCTAAATCCTTGATGTAGAAACAGTGTCCGTCCAGCATACCAAGGTTGATTGTGTCTAAATCTTCTTTGTATTGATTCTGACCGTACACGAGTCTCCATGGTGCTTTCTCAGAGTTGGTCTTGGGTTCAAAGACTCTGATATTGATCTTGAAACGCTTCGCTATGCCCTCGAAGTCAACGAGTTTTGTAGGACGCACGTCCTCACGCTTCAGTTTGGGTTTCTCGTAGTAATCGCGTGCTATTGCGAGAGCTGGTCTCGTGACACGTTTCTCGCGCTGCTCTCTTTCTTCACGGTAGTGTACGGCAAGACATCTCCAGACACCCAAATTGTCGGTTCTCTCATCCTCCTTGTCAAAGCTGTAGATGCACCTCTTCTTTCGCAACCAGTCTGGCAGAGGTCCACAGCCTAACAGGGGCTCCCTTGTGGATATGATCTTGATCTGCACATGATTGAAGACTATTTTCCCTTCGTACGATCCTGGGGTCTCGATTGTTCTTTCTGGTGGCAGGTACGCCTTCCCCCAAAACTCATGATCTCCTAGATCTAATTGCTGCATTTCGCATTTTTCAACAAAGGCCTCGATGTCAGCTAGGCTCGTAAGCGATCCTTCGCTTCCCTTGGTCTTGTGATACGGAGCCGTGCCACCTCCTGCTTTGTAGATGGTGCAAGCAAAACTGTAGACTACCTTGACTCTCATGTCTATGTAGGGCGTAACTTTTCGCATGATAGCATCTGCCAATGGTCGATTGAGGTTCTTGTTGAACCGCCATGTCTTGACGCGATTTCCGTCTCCAGCATCTGTGTGTCATTTTCATCAAAAATATGCCGAATGTCTTCGACGCCTTCGGATCGGTTTTTCTCTTGTGAGAACATGTGCTTGATGTCTTCGACTACGCTGTATTCGTCCTGTATGTCTCCAGCATCGTAAAAGTCCTCTCGCACTTCTCTCTCGATTTCATCGTGCAGCGTTGCCCTTCCAGCAATTTGCTCCCTCGCCCTGTTATAATAATGCCTAACAGTGTCTCGCACGCTCTGTAGTCGATCCGCAAGAGCATCGCGAGTTGCTGCTACCGGCGCTGAGACAGCGCTATATAATTTACTAATTGCATTCTTGAACCAACTCATTTATCTTTATTATAAGTACATTCAGACTTCAACTAACAGCGGTCGCAATTTGAGTAGGGAATTTCCCTTTCTATTCAAACAGATTTGTTGTTAGTTTTGTCGAGTGCCGTCATTTTTGATGATGTCAGCAAATTTGCTGGATATCACGTGACTAGTTTACGCATTTGAGGCATGATGAAATCTGTGACGTCACAGGTTTTTTTAGGGGTCTAAAAGCAGCGTTTTTTAATAGGGTTTTGACCGTTAAAGACCTAAACTGTACGCATAAGGGTGTACTATTCTAGCTAAGCTGACGAGAGGTTCCTCGTATATCGAAACACCAAGATGGATCAGTATGAAGAAGGCGATAATCAATCCGAATAACAACGATCAACAATGTTTCCGATGGGCTATTATAGCTGTCCTGCATCATGATGATATAGCAAAAAATCATCAGAGGATTAGCAAGCTCCGACCATACGTGAATCAATATAATTAACAAGGCATTGAATTTCCAACCTCCATCAAGGACATCAACAAATTTGAAAGAAACAATCCCGATATTGCCGTGAACGTTCTGTATGTAACGGGTAAGAGCCTTAATATCCTGCGTAGATCGGCATTTAACGAACGTGAGAAGCAGGCTAATTTGCTACTAATCACCGATGAGAAGAAGAACCATTACGTAGCCATTAAAAATCTCTCACGGCTATTGGGTAGCGAGATATCAAAGAACCACGGCAAAATGCACTTTTGTATGAGTTGCTTGCAGGGGTTCCAAACGATAGAATCTCAGGATAACCACTATACCTACTGCAAAGACAACGAGGCGGTAAAGATCACGATGCCCAGCGAGAAGGAAAATTGGCTATACTATCAGGATGATCAGCAGCAACTCAAAGTACCCTTCGTCATCTATGCGGACTTTGAAAGCTTGCTGATACCGATGAAAGAGAATGCTCAGGATACTAAGACTGAGACGCTAAACAAACATGAACCATGCGGCTGGGCAACATATTCAACATTCTCATATGGAGAGATACCAGACCCCCTGTATATGTGCAGGGGTGAGGGGCGCGTACAGCTCTTTATCCAGCACCTGAAAGACGAGGTAAAAAGGCTTTAATCGCTATTTCCACAGAAACCCATGTTGGAACTGACGGAGGAGCAGAAAAATGCATATGATTCTGCTGAAACATGTCAGATTTGCATGAAACCATTCAAAGATGATCCGAAGAATCGTAAAGTTCGAGACCATTGTCACTACACGGGTTTATATCGGGGAGCGGCTCACAACACATGTAACCTAAAATATAAGATACCAAACCATGTACCTGTCATATTCCACAACCTATCAGGGTACGACACTGACTTGTTCATCCGTGAATTAGGGAAGAAGTGCGACACTCAGGATATAGGATGCACCGCTGAGAACACGGAAAAGTACATATCGTTTAATGTTAAAATCACCGTACCCATTGCAGGTATGGGGTATGGTGACGGTGAATTTTATAAGAAGATCGAGATGAGATTTATAGACAGCTGTCGATTCATGGCATCAAGCTTGGAAAAATTGGCAAGTAATCTCGTTGGTACAAACGCTGTAGGTATGAAATGTCAACAGTGCACAGATACATGCTTGGAATTTAAGAACATTGATGATGAGTATGTAGCAAGATTTTGGTGCAAAAATTGTGACTCTAGTACCACAAAGCAGCTAGATAAGGATCGAGTGAAGACCAATACACCAGCCATGAGCTACTACTTTAGCGATGATGAGTTATTCCGGCTCATGCTTAGAAAAGGAGTCTACCCATATGAATACATGGTTGGCGAAAATTTAAAGAGACTGAGCTTCCACCTAGAGAGGCCTTTTATAGCAATTTAAATATGAAGGGTATAAGTGACAACGACTATGAACATGCCCATGAAGTATGGAATGCTATCAATCCCAAGGGGGATGAAACTACCATGGGTGATTACCACAATGCGTATTTAGTGACGGACGTTCTGTTGCTGACCGATATCTTTCAGAATTTTCGCAGCACTAGCCACGCGAACTACAAGCTCGATCCTGTCCATTTCTACAGCGCACCCGGCTTAGCATGGAAAGCCGCCTTAAAGTATACCGAGATCAAGCTGGAGCTGCTAACAGATCCTGACATGCTTTTAATGTTTGAAAAGGGTATTCGAGGTGGTATAACCCAAGCTGTACACCGTTATGCCAAAGCCAAAACAAGTATATGGGGGACCAATACGATCCTGATAAGGAGTCGTCATACTTGCAGTATCTCGATGCCATCAATCTCTATGGCTGGGCGATACAACAACCTCTTCCAACACATGGCTTTAGGTGGGTATCAAATATTGATGTAATTAATGAAAAGAAGATCGAGAAGCTGGTAACCGATAACAAACATGGATATCTCCTTGAGGGAGCTCCACGACAAGCTAGCTACCCTTCCTGCCGGAGCGTAGGATGATTCACAGAGTTGAAAAGCTCATACCAAATCTCGAGCATAAACGGAAATATGTGGTACACATCGGAGCTTTACATCAAGCCCTGAAACACGGGCTCGAGCTTAAAACGGTGCACCGTGCTATTCAATTCAAACATAGTGCCTCGCTCTGGGACTATATCGATCACAACACGAAGCTGAGAACTGCCGCCAAAAACGAGTTCGAGAAGGATTTCTATAAGCTTATGAATCTCTCGGTCTTTGGAAAAACCATGGAGAATATCCGCAATCACCGCAACATCAAGTTAGTTACGAATGAGGCCGCATATACGAAGCTGACTATACAACCAAACTTTAAAAGCGGTATTAGCTCCAGTAAAAATTTGACGGGGATTGAAATGGGTAGGACAGGAATCAAAATGAATAAGCCCGTGTATATTGGTCAAGCTATCCTGGATCAGCAAAAACCGTCATGTATGAGTTCCACTACGATTACATGCAGCCAAAATATAGTAGCAAACTGAGGCTTCAATATATGGATACAGACAGCTTCATTTACCACATACGAACAGAGGACTTCTATCGATGATGTAGAAACACGCTTCGATACTAGTGCCTATAGAAAAGATGACAATAGGCCCCTGTCAATAGGGAAGAACAAGAAAGTTGTGGGTCTCATGAAAGACGAATTAGGCGGCAAAATTATGACCACATTCATCACATTGAGACCGAAGGCCTACGCCTACAAAGCCTTAACGAAAGAGGGCTATGATCGCAAAGCAAAGGGTGTGAAGAGGACCGTGACCAAAAAATGTATCACATTTGAAGATTACGAGCAATGTCTGAAGGAAGGTATTAATATTTCCAAGAGTTGGCGTTGTATTAATAACAAAGGTCACAATATATACACGCAGGAAGTCACAAAAATAGCGTTAAATAGAGCTAATGTCAAAAGGATCGTTCGGGGTCATTATCGGTTGAAGAAATAAAAATGGAAGCATTGCTATTAATCGCTATATTGCTCCAATACATATTGATACTTGCTTTCCTCTATCGATACAAACATATAATAAATATTATGTCTTCATTATCTGAAATATTTGACGATGTTGTAGATACATAAGCAGAGGCTGTTGATCAACCTATAGATAAGTGCCAAGCTCTCAGAGATGCTCGTAAATCGAAGCCCCATCTTTTACCGAAAAAATATACCGATGCGTTTTTGGACAAAGCATCACCTTGAATTTTCTTCCTTGAGAGACCAGAGTTTTCAGCGATTAGTTTGATCGCTTTCCGTCCAGTCCAAAGATGTTCTGTTTGGTAGTATATTTGACTTAATTTTTTCGCTTCTTCCGGATTAACAACATGCTTTGCTTTTGACATCTTTATTATATGTCAAAAACGATTACGTTATATTTACAACCATTTGTACACCCCAAATCCGAGGAGAGCCAAGGAGCCAATAATGAATGTGAGCTCACCATTGGTTTGTTGTTTATTGGGACATAAAAATCGGATAATTTTGGAGCTCTTTCAACTGTTGCGATATAGTACTGTCGCATGCCTTCGTCTAACTCTTTCAAACTCTCGCCAGTTTGACGCTTAAGCTCCCGTTGCTGATTGTACCAATCGATCTTTGCCTGTCTGTCACGTACCCATTGGGTTTGAGCAGCTTGGAGCTGTTCAATAGCTTTATCGTGTCTTTTGCGCTCTTCATCGTTATGACCAAGCTTACCGAACAAATAGTTTGAACCTGAAAATGCGAGCGCGTTAATAAGCGCCCCGCCAGCCATAATCGCTAAAGTTGCCATTTATTTTGTAGACCAAAGGCCTACAAAAACAATTTTCTATGCTCTTAATATTCTACTAAATGAAAACGACCGTCGAGGATATTCAATTGCGCGTCCATTAAGAGATACACATAACAGCATGTTTCACCACTACCGTCATTCTTTTTGGTAATATGGAGGGTTATACCGTCCGACAACCTCTGTAGAGGTCGCCCAGAACCATGTACGCTGTGATACGGTGTTGATCTAAAATCAATGAACAAAGCGTACCTTTCAACCAGAAACTGCCCTATTGTTACGATGGAGTCATGCTGACCCATTTGTTCAGCGACTTGTTCCATGTGATCTTTTGGGAGCATGGCATGGGAATACAGTTCATTCGGAGACCCCTCAACAGTTATACTGATTTTTTCAATTTTAGGATGGTAGAATTTTTTATTCATACCAGCATATGCCTTAACCGTACCAGGGTCCTGGAACAACAGTAGGATACCTTTAAGGCTCTTCGCCGGTGTGTCGATTTGCAGGTTGTAACTCGTGTCGGCCTTTTTCATATTCATAGCCCGGCTCCTCAGAATCCTTTCATATGGTAGGGCTAGCCTCGAGTACCTTGAGAGCATAGCATTCGCTAATTCTACGTTGGTCACCTTATCAAATTCTAGGCAGATATTGCTGATCTTGTAGGAGGAATCAGCTGCCTTTGCCGCCGTGCTTCCAGAAGCTGGTGTACCAGAGTCCTTTATCACGTCACCATATGATGAAAAATGGATCACAAACTGTAACCTATCGTGTAGTCCTGCCTGGTAGAATGGGAGATCACGAGTGAGTTCAAAAAGTTTGCCGATAGGAATGGCAAACGTGTTACCGTAAGCTGCTACAATCGCCTTTTCTTCGTCATTTCCTACATGGTCACTGGGTTTGACTTGCAGAGCTCTGATGGTACCATCGTTTTATGCCCTCCAAAATTAGATTGTTATCGCGTTCGAATTTGGGCAGCCACAGATCCTTATACGTCGCCAATATGATAAAATCTTGTATATTTTGTATTCAGCGTAATCCGTAAGCTCTGTACCAGAGCTTTACCTATATTTGACACGATGGTACGCTTGCTGTTTGTACCATTCAACTCAAGGTCGAAAAGCAACTTGATTGAGCCGGGAAATATCACATCGTTTTGATCAAGGTTGGGTACCTCTACATAGAGATCTTCATTCTGGCCAATCGTGGACGGTACATGACTCACTTTAACCCACTGCCTCTTGCCTTTGACAGCGAGCATAGTCTTGACTTCTTGATAAGGGTTTAGTCTTCCAAAAACACTCATTTATTTAGGTAGGCTGGTGGTTGAAATAAATGGCTGATAATCCGATATGATGATTTTACGGATGAGAGGGATATTCCAGACGAGCCTGAGGAGTTTAGTAGCGAGAGTGATATCCTTCGACCCGAGGATATTCAGGGGCCCAGCTCCGCGGGCATCGCCAGCTCCACGTTAGAAGGCTCGGAACTAGACACCACGCTAAGCCAACCGGAAAGGTTGGAAAGGTCTAAAATTGATGATTTAAATGAAGCTCTTAGTGGGGAGCTGAGAGAGCCGAGTGCGAGGTATTACAACATGTTTGAGGTAGAAGGAAACCAGCTTCTCTACGATGGAATAAAGCTCACGACAAAGGAAGGTGAACTGAGGAAAACTTCCGCGATAGAGAAGGATCTAGTTGTGTTGTTGCGCCTACAAAACCTGGGCTTTACAGATTATACCAAGCCAAAAAAGGACCGGGTGAAGAGGATCATTAACAGGTACGAAAATATTTCCATGCAATCGTTGGGGGAGATCAGGAACGTCGTTGATGCCACGGAGAATCTTATGCATGAGTTTGATGGCTTCAGTGATCGCGAGAGAAGGGGGCTTGACCTTGAGCTTCAGACGATCCGGGGTAACCTGAAAATCCTGACAAGCAAGATGATTTCATGCGAGAATGAGATCACGATAATAGAGGGGAATATTAAAAAGCTTGAGGGGAAGAAGGCTAACACACCCGGAGTATCCAAGGAACAGCTAGCTATCTAGGACGGGAATATAGCCGAGGCTAAGATAGAGCTAGAACAACTCCAAGGTCGAAAAGAGGCTACGGCAGAAGCACGCGCCATACTAGCCTCCAGCATCCATACTCAGCTGACGAACATCAAAGACACCTTGATGAAGATCGCAGGGGATGATAAAACTTTGGCTGAAAAACTCAGGATCCTGTTCAAAGAGCAGGGTATTACTATAACAAGCATCGTCTCAGCTGTGGGCCTACTGATATCCACCATCGTGCTCGCTGTCACTGGAGGAAGCACAAGCGCCGTAGGAAGTACAGGAGGAAGTGGTGGTAGCAAAGGGTTTGTTCAAAAGCAGCTGGAGAGATTGCGAAAATTCTTTAAATATCTAGCAGGGAAGGCAGGTGCTGCTCTGCCGGGGATAATTGGTGCGATCGTATCATTCTTCTTCCTGGTAGCCGCTAAAGTTGTGGAATTTGTGGCAAAGCATCTGTACATGGCCATAGCAGGTGCTGTATGTATCGCGGTGGCTTATGTGAGTAATAGGAGGAGTAAGAATCAATGAAGAGTCTAGTATGTTGATAAAACACATTAGACCTATTTCTTCATCCATATAAATGCGAGTATAAGTCCTACATCTACCGTAACCAGCGTGGCTTTGGTATCCTCATGAACAGCAGCTTCCTCGGAGGATGGTGGATGGAGGGGTATATCATGTAGCTGCTTCCTTGGTATAGTAGCAGCATGCGGAGCGTTAATATTGGGATTGATACCAATCTTGAAATGGTCCTAACTGATCAGGATCTTGTTGTTAAATCCTTGGACATTCCCGATCCTCAGGTTCATATCTGAGGGGATCATGTAAACACCATATGCTACCGAGAAGTCTACCTTTGACGTTCTCGAATTTACTGATCTGCCAACCCAGCGACGCGGGTCTTATAACCAGCTGTTCAAAGGTCGTGAGGTATAGCCGTTGGGCGTCGATAGAACTGCCTTTATTACCAATAATTCCTGATCGCGCGTTGGCCTGGCATTCAAGTATTAAATACGCGTAATATCGTACACTTTGTGTACGATATTACTTACGTGTAAGACCCTCTGATTTCTCGATTATTCACCTACTCCACGAATTTTCATTAAAATATGAAGGCCCACTGCCAGAAAAATCTTTACGTTTGGCTTGCCACGAACTGAAAATACTCTCATTTTTCCATTCTTGCTCACTGCCAGATACTCCAAATTCACGTGTCAATGCGTGAAGCTTTTAATTATTGAATGGGTTATTCAAGATATTGAAGCAGGAAGAGCCGGGCAACGAAACCTCAAGCTCCTCTAGTATTTTCCGAATTTGGAAATAGACATGGAACCTATACACAGAGCGAACAAGGGGTAATGGAGACTTTAGATGTTGCATGCTGATACCACAAGCCGATGTTGCAGCGAATACAGAGAAATTCAACTGCGTAGACCAGAGGTTGAAAGGGTGAGTCCTATATTCATCGACCGGAGGGTTAGCATAGAAAACATAGTCCACAAAGATATCGGGAAACCTTACTTTAAATGACGAGCCCTTCGCATCAACAACGATATCTTGCATTGAGAGATCATCACCCTTGAGTCTTTCAAAATAGCGCCCATGTGTAGGGACATATTTTGCCTTTGGGTTATATGAATAGATATTCATATTTCTTTAAAGAAAGATGATACAACTATATATCAGTGAAATCGAAAATCCTACAATTTTTCAGGACTATCTAGGGCAGGACACGAGGATAGCCCTGAAATCCATCAGTATTCGACCTACGTGGCTGAATCTTTTCGAAAAAAATAATGATATCAAGATTCATAAAGCGGTGCCCGGATCGACCGATGATGGGAACTTTAATGTTGGAGCTTTTGAAACCCTCATCACGATCGAGAAGGGTCTATATAGGATCGAGGATCTCGCTGCAATAGTCAACAATCCAGCAGGGAACAGGATCAAGCTCTTCGTACTCAGGAATGGAGCGTGCAGGGTTAGGGTTAACAAGGGGTACATTGCGATAGTCGATAAATCACTACTGGACCTTATGGGTTATAATCTTCATACCGAAGCAATGTTTACCGAGGGCGACCATGACAGCTTCTACAAGACTGACGTCTACCAGCGGCTGAGACTCACTTGTCACCAACTCGATGAAGATGACTGCCTGCTTAACGGAAAAAAATCCAAGATTCTTGCCATGCTTCCTACCAAAGAGATAAACGCATGGGGAGACATCTTGACGTGGACTTTTGATAACCCTATATACCTTCCTTTGAAGGGCTCGACCGATCGACTCGAGTTCATGTTGACTGACAAATATCACCACGATAAGAACGTTTTATTCGTAGGTATAACCCTACATATTCTGATACAATAAATGTCAGATATTACAAAACTTTACCCGAGCTTACCACCGAGTGCACCTGATCAAGAAAATAACGAAAGACAGGTCTATCGGCTGAAGAAAATCGAAGAGATCGAAATATACCTACGAAATGAAGTTAAACAACGTGAAAAGCTGTCAAAAAAATTTGGGATGCGTGGGACCTTGATCCATTATATGGACCACGGATTGCTTGCCATAAGCGTGATCACGAGCGGCGTTGGCATTTGGAGTATGTTATCAGGAATCGGAGTTCTCCTAGCCGTGGCCATGGGTGGTATATCAATTGCCGTAGGATTGGGACAGACTGCGTTAAAACAAGGTGGGAAGAAGCCGAATTATAAACGTAAAAAACACGACTCAATAAAACTCCTTGCAGAGACTAAGCTGAATTCAATAGTTGATGTGATATCAAAGGCGATTGAGAATGGAGTGATAAGTGATCATGAATTTAGCCTGATAATGCAAGAGAAGCAAAAAATATATGCTGCTAAAGGAGCAAATCCGTCAGCGTACTAAAAAGATCGTGGAAACGATTAATGAACAAGAGCGAGAGCAATTAGTCGCGCAAGGTCGTGAAGAGGGTAAAAATGAGCTTCTTAAAAAACTACAGTCTGTGAATTATGCTAACGGTACCTAGAGGCACCACCTGAATATTCATAATCTAATTTGTTAATGAACAAATTAGACGATACCCACAACCTCACCCGTACTAGCGTCAACCATGAAATCTCCGTCATAAATTACAGTTCGTTTTTGTTTTGCCTCTAAATTTCTGATATATTCCTCGAGTATTTTCATACCTGCTATTTCCAAGCATAGTTTACAATGAGGCCCAAGGGTCTGCGTTGAAGTATCTCTATATTTCAATTTGTAAATAGCAACGATAAGATCAGCCTTTTTCATCGTAGAATAGCCCTTTATACCAAATTCCTTTGCCTCTCTTTTCAAGTCGTTCATGTTTATTACACCACGAGGAATGGTTCCTCGTCATCTGAATCAATAAGGTGCCTGGTCCTGGAAAGTTCCACTGGTTTATACTTACACTCCTCAAGCAAGACCTGTGGATAGTGCTTATTCCCTTGTCGATAGATGCTGCTTAGTTTTATTATACATATGCATTTACAGGGCTTCAGTGGTAGTGTTTGATCGTACGTGTTTATTTTACCTTCCCATTCTTTAATTTTTGTGTTCAGGTATCTACCGTTCTTCACTGATGAGGTTGTGAACTCACTACCATATAATTTCTCTATCCTGGCCAGGATACACTTATATTTTTCCAGCCATTCAGGATGTTGATGCATATCAAGTGACATGGTAAGCGAAGATCCATCATCGTATCTGGATGCACCGTTTGAATACAGCCCCTTTGGCGTTATGATCAATAGTGACGATATCTTGCTACCATGGTTATAGCCTATAACATATCTAGCATCTTTGCCTTTGTTCGCTTTAATGGGATTGCTTAGTACGATTTTCTCAATTTGAACCTCCTCGATGCTTAGTACTGTTGGTTCTCTGTGAAAATTCCTGGTTTCAATATTATTTCCATAAAATTTGAATATCCCTTTATTTATGGAAATTGAACCCCCAACTTGGAATTTTCACAAGTACACCACCCACCATTGTATGTCACATACATAATATAGTGTTGCCAACAGAGCATTTTTCCACATATAATTAGCCTCCGTCACACTTCTCGCATCTGTCATATTTATCAAGATCAATTCCACATTCTTCGCAATATTCCTTGGTCACATTTATTTGATAGAACTCTGGTAACTAGCATTAGGGAATTTCCCTTTACTCAATTCTAATTTTGTTGATGTCAGCATATATAGTATATATGCCTTTGCCCATGCGTTGATGATGTCATGTATTTCTGGTACATAATATTATGTATTGGTTATTGGCATTTATATCATTTCATATTATTATGTGTTAGTTATTGGCATTTATATATCATATTATTTTGTGTTGGTTACTGGCATTATAGGGAATTTCCCTTTGGTCGAAGTCGACTGCGCCAGAACGAACATTTGGGCTAATTTCGAGGGCTGACAAGCAGTTTCGAAGATGCCCACGCCCTTTAGAGGACGTGGTGCGGCCTGGGCATCCTTGGAGTTCTGTTTAATGACAATTTTTATGTTTTAATGTCGTTTTAAACCTTGTTCTCAGGGAGGGTGTACGGACAACTAATTCCTATTGACAATTACATTGCAGTTGGTTTGATAGCATAAGTGGATATTGTGCAACAGGTTACTTATATAATAAATAAAAAACTGTGATAAAAAGAACAGTTGGCCGGCTCACTCTAGCACCCAGAGCTATTTGTTTTGTCTGTGCCCTAACTACAGGTTTTCCTATATCTGGCTATCAGTCAGGTAGTAATACAGCTTCTTCATATGTATTCTACAAATTACTTTCAATTTTTTGATACAAAACAGAGCTCTAGCTAGCTACCCTTCGTTTGATTAAGCCTTACCTTGATTTGGATAAAACCAATTAAAATTGATAATATTGGATTCTTACATCTTCTTAGAAACAATAAAATAAAACACAGCTCGACTCGTTATAATTGTACAAATTACTTCAATATTTCTTTAGAAAAGGGTAGCTTACACAGGAGCTTTCCAATCCAACTCAAATCTCCAGAAAAAGCACAGCAACAAAAAAACTTTAAATACACAAGTAAAGTTGATTGGAAACAGGACTAGCAATAAATTATTTCAAAAGAAGAAAACCGTTTTAATACTATTATTTTTCATTAAATACAACTATAATAGTATTAGAAGCAAATTGCAAAATAATCTATATAATAATACGCCAGTTCCGTGTGTCTGTAACAAGCAAAGTGGATATGTTCATTTTTCTTTGATGTTACCGAAATTTTCTTTGAAGTCGCCGAAAAAATTATGTCTTAAATGTTAAATTTTATGACGTTACGGCACGACGTCAATAACACTACTTTAACGTCAATATCCTATATTAAATTAATGAAGCCATCACAGTACACTTAAAACTTTGAGGCCAAATAACTTGGAGACGAGGTAATGACGTTAATGATTTTTCACCCCGTGCGTTACTAGGGACCACCTGGGACCAATTTGGGTAAGTTTTCTAACCCTGGGTCCACAAATCCGTTTCGGAATGGACAGGTTAATGACGTCATCAAAAAACCTTCAAACCCTAATATCTCTGCAACTGTTTGTCAAAAGTACATAATCCTATACATTTTTTTTGATCAGCGTTTCAAGATCTATACGATGAAGGCAACAGGTATACAGATTTCTAACAAAAAAAATTCAGTACTTTTGACAGGCCATTGCTGACGTCAGCAAAATTTCTAAACCCTTTTATCTCATTAACCGCTCATCAAAAGCACATGATCATATACATTTTCTTGATTAACAGTTTAAGCTCTATACAATAGACGCAATGAATAAACTGAATTTCGTCAATTTGTTTTTGTATATGCACTGCTGACATCAGCAAAAAGTCTAAAATAACCAATTTTTCATTGTCCTCCTGCCTAAGTGGATTTTTTCACGCGCTCTATCGACTAGTCTGTATAATAATACGCCAGTTCTGTGTCTCTGTAACAGGCAAAGTGGATGTGTTCGTTTTCCTTTGATGTTGAAATTATATGTCTTCTTTGTCGTGAAAAGCTGCAAGTTTTGTGAAGTAACGGAAATTGTGGGAAGCACTTCATGGAAAGATCCATACAGTCTGTGAATATGTCGTATCCGACATTGTCATATTCTTCCCACGACGACAACGGCATCCGACACACGACGTTAAGCAATTTATCAACGTCGTAATGTTGTTAATAGATAGTACTGCCTAGTATACATACTACTGCCTAGTATAATATCTTTGTAAAATACAGTAATACACTGTAGTACTTAGTAATATGCCGTATTTTACAATACCTTGTAGTATTCAGTAATACGCTGTAATACCTTGTAGTATTCAGTAATACACAGTAATACCCTGTAGTATTCAGTAATACACTGTAAAACTTTGTAGTATTCAGTATTACACTGTAATACCTTGTAGTATTCGGTAATACACTGTAATACCTTGTAGTATTCGGTTATACTGTAATATTTTGTAGTATTTGGTAATGCACTGTAATACCTTGTAGTATTCAGTAATACACTGTGTAGTACTTAGTAATATACTGTAATATTTTGTAGTATTCAGTAATACACTGTAATACCTTGTAGTATTCGGTAATATACTGTAGTACTTAGTAACATCTAACTGTAATATTTTGTAGTATTTGGTATTGCACTGTAATACTTGTAGTATTCAGTAATACACTGTAGTACTTAGTAATTTACTGTAATATTTTGTAGTATTCAGTAATGCACTGTAATACCTTGTAGTATTCAGTAATACACTGTAATACTTTGTAGTATTCAGTAATACACTGTAGTACTTAGTAATTTACTGTAATATTTTGTAGTATTCAGTAATGCACTGTAATACCTTGTAGTATTCGGTAATACACTGTAGTACTTAGTAACATCTAACTGTAATATTTTGTAGTATTTGGTAATACACTGTAATACTTAATACACTGTAATCCTATATATTTTACTATGATTTTACACAAAAAAACAATAATTTAGAAAAGCAAAAAAGTTAAATCAAGCGAGGGTGATGGCTTGGGTTGAAGATATTGGATGTTTGGAGAATTTTTTAGAACTTTCTATGGTTGAACTTCAATATTTCCTTTTCCAGCGTGGGCTGGATCACATGGAACGTTGGCTGCAAGAGCTCTGATTGCTCATGAGTAAAAAGTAGAAGTAAAAGGCACTGCTGAATATACAATTTGCTTCTTAGTAACATGCGAGAAGACATTTGAATCAGACGATGAGCTGACTTGGAATGTTTGGAAGGGTAAGTCGGTTTAAAATAACTGAAACAAATACCCTTATTTCGTTTGGGTTTTTTCTTCCTTGGAAATTCGAACTGTACATTCCGATTTAGTAGTTGTGGAGGAAAGTTTGCCATTGGTATTCCATTTATCATGTGCAAAATTGGATTTTTGCTTTAAGACAAGAAAAGATTTAAGGTAATAAAATGGCTACTGACTGGTTTTGATCCTGCCCTGTAAAATACAAAGTCATTTGTCAGGGCACAGACCTTGGAGCATGTGCAATAACTTTGACTTCCAGGAGAAGAAAATCCCTCTGACAGCTACAACAAAAAAGCTTAAATAACGTTCGTTTAAAACAAAACTTTGGCTACGAGAAAGAGTAAAGCTAAGTCTGTAACCTTTTGATGGAGTTGGATTTAAAAGTAATCCAGTGCAATTCCCTAGAGACAAAATTAGGAAACTCCGATTGTTACTGACACATAACTTCAGCTGCCATTTTTCTTTTGTGTCGTGCTATAATAGCAATGTTGATGCTTTGCGCACTTTTTTCCCTTTATTCCGCCTACCCATCCTGTGCCCAAAAGAGACGTGGAAATAATTAAGAAGTGCAAGTATGTTAACTTAGACCAGCTTCTTCCTCCCATGCTTAATGCTCTTTTAGCCTTGTCTATTTCCTTGGATGATATAGGTGACTACGACCTGAATGTAAAAACAGTGGCAGTGGTCCTAATGTCTCCCTTACAAGAATGACCACAAATAAGTCACACATGAAGGGTTAAGTCCTGGTTTGTTGTCTTTTTTCTGCATCCTAGCAAGGAAAATAATTACAAACGAGACTTTGTATTTTAGTTTGCCAATCAATATGAGTTTTTTGCTATCTACGCATTTGACCAACTCCATTGCACATGGCTAGTGATCCAGAACGTTGGTTGGATGCATAGATGACCTTTTTTTAGTAAGTACATGCGTAGTGCCTCATTGCTTCCTTCAACATAATCCTCGCAATCCCTCTTCATCTCGCCTCGATGACCGAACCTGTTTTTTTTGTTTCGAGAAAGGGCATTTTGCGTTCACCTGTCCAAACTGGTCGAACAAAGGTTTGTAAATTAGTTGAAGTGGGATGTAATAACTAAAACAGGTAAATATCAGTCTCCGTAGAACCACCACAGAACCAGCAGAAGAAGAACGACCAGAGACCAACAGCGAACCAGCAGTACTATCACAGAACCACCAATGAATAAATAATTCCAATATTAAACTCCCACGCTAAAATGAGCGCAAAGAAGCTAATGAAATACACAACAGTCGAAGACCCTACTTTCCACTGGCTATTTCCTGTCCCTCGTACATGAACTAACGGTCTTCGTACAAGTGAATTTTAAAAACGACTCTCAAAGTGTTATAAACTTCATTCTACGTAAAAAAATAATCACAATACAAAAAGTCAATCTTTTTTTATTCATGTCATAAAAATTCATGATTTAAATTATCAAGAAAAGTGTTGTTTTACTGGGGATATGTATTTTAGACGCTCGTTGAAAAAGATGGTCGTCGTATTACCGAGTAAACACTCCACACTCTTCCAAATTCTATGTTCTAGCTATTATCGTTAGTTATTATCATGGTAATCATTAGCATTCCTGATTGAAAAGATTGAAATGTTGGTTTGTTATTTATTGCGTTGAAGAGTAAATTACAAGGAAACAGAATGAGTCTTGATTTTTTAATCCCGGAACGATATAATTCACTAAATATAGTTAGTGTATACTAATTTGTTCTCACAATTCCCGGAAATAAAGCGCGGAATAGTAAATTCTACAGAAATTTTGCAGTTTTTCTTTTTTAAGGCATGGAGTGTTGTGTATTTACAGCGATCGCTGATGATTGGCGGGTCAACTATTGTTTTTTCTCATCAACATTTTCTGGTGGTTCTCAACCAAGACCACTCGCTCTGTGATGGTACTGCCGGTTCCTTGCTGGTGGTTCTCTGGTCGTTCTACTGAGACTGGTGGTTACCTGTTTTAGTTATTACGGAGGTGAGAGCATTGTCAATATTTTATGACATTTATATCTGAGGAATAAGAAAAGGGCATGGCATGATTGACATAACTTAGGCATAACCAAGGATCATTGGTCCTGGTTTAATGAAATAGGTATTCAGAAGTATAGATTTCATTGCAGATACAGTGGGACCGCTCATCAGAAGAATTGCTTAAAATTGCATGGCTGTTGTTTTTAACTGGTTTTCCACACACACTACAAGGAAACTGTATCATTTACACTTTAAACAGAAAAAGTAACAAATAATAAATCGACAAAAAATCGAAAGTAAAAGCGATCACAGAAAAAGAGAAGATAAAAAACATCTACTTACAAGAATTACTCCTGGCACCATTTTAAACTGGAGTTATTACGATAGCAGAGAAGCGGTGATGGGGCCGTCAAGATTGTACCCTTGTAACATCTCATTTAACTGGGATCTATTAAAGATCAAAACTAAGGAGGCGTACAGGGCCTCAATCTTGACAGTCCCACCCGTGAATCAGAACTAGAGATAAGACTGTCACTGTATAACATATGCACATTGTACCAGGAATTCCATGAAAAAAACAACACGAATGAACCTATATTTGTTAATTTGCGCATGCAATTTCTTATTTTTTATTATTTACTTATAGAGGGGTTTAAAAGTGTTAAATATATTAACGAAACACATTGCTTTGTCGTTAGAAGTAACCTATAGCAAATATATACTGCAGGAATACATGCCAAAGAGAGGGCTATGTTGTACTAAGTTGTATTCACTGCGATCATCTACTATTTTGTTTGCTATGTCAATCCGCCCCTCAACATGGCCGCAGACTATATTTTCACGGCAGGTTATATTTTTTCCGTAACGATTGTGTTTTTTACTAAAAGACATTTTTATAAACTCCAGTTCCATTTCGATCTTTTGCTCCATACAATTCTTTTTTTTTTGTAAGCAAGATGCGTGTCCATTGATGTTTTAAAAAAGATGATCATTCCAATTTCTTTTAATTTTTTTTTTTTAATTTGTTAGATTTTGTGCATATAATGTTTACAAAAACAAGATTTTTAATTTTCAAAATGTTACCACAAGATTTTTAGTTGTGTAAATTCTCAGTGATCTGATGTTTTAAGACCAAAAAATAACTTTTTGAGGAAAATTATGATTATTGGTATAATTTTCATATAAAAATTGATTCTTCTAGGATACAATTTCTGGCAACAATAAATTTTTGAACGCCTGTTGAACGTCATAATACACAATAAAGCCATGCTATTAATAGTATACATTAACTCTGGAAATTTGCTATTAAAAAGTTTAAATTGATATGTTTTTTTTTTTAGTTATCTGCTGAATAATAATTTTATAAAAAAATTTAAATAATATTTTTTTGAGAAAACCTTATTTTTTAAAATCTGATGTGTTGAAAAGTAGGCCAGAGTTCATTTTTTATATAAAGAGAATACTTTTTTAAAATATAATTTCTATCAACATGAAAGGTAGCTAATTCCATACTGAATACATGTTCCAAAAGAACTGGCGCATTTGCTTTTGTTGTTGAAAAAAAGAGGCAGTGTATGGCATCTTTTCAAAGATATCTGAGTTCAGCACATAATTAACTTTTTGTAGCCTGAGCTAGATTGAATTTTGTTAACTAATTATTTTAATTAATCTTGTTTTTTAAAGCAAGCCGAAAAGTGTTGTGTGCTCACTTAGTAGTAAGAATGCTTTGTCTTAAAAAGTTATTTTTTAGATTTATGGTACATTTATCTTGACATCTATGTTAACATGCTTTATTAAATAAAAAACCAGTTATGCCACTTGAAATACAATTGCTCAGAAGATATTTTTTGTCTTTTATGAAAGAAATTTGGGAATACTTTAAGGCAAGAAATTCTATTGTTCTTTGCTCACGTGATCATTATTGAGAAATCTTTAATGTTAGATGTGGTCATGTTGGCTTTATGTTTATTGGTTGATTTTAATTCGGGTTTGCACTGAAAAATTATTATATAAGAAACTCAATTTAATATCTCAAAGAAAACTTAGTTAACTAGGCTGGAAATGTCTGAAATCTGGACAATCCTTGTTAAGTTAGACAGTGTAGAGATACTGCTAACTTGATACCATAATTATCCAAATAAGTATAGTCAAATTTTTATTCAGTTTATTGACTTTCAGGAGGGACATTATATGTACAGGTAATATTGCCAGTTGAAATACCCCTTAGTTGAAGTATATCCCTCTCTTCAGTGAGCTAATTTCCTACCTCAAGGCTTTATTGACTTGTGCTGAAAAATTAAACAAGCAACACCAGATTTCGGAAAATTTTATGACCCATTTCAATTTATTACCACCCCTCATATTAAAACAAAATCGTGGAGTGGTGGGATAGTTTTACAGTGTAATGATTTTAAAAACTAGGTAAATTTCTGTTGTTGTATTTTAATGATGATGCACAATGTTTTTTTGTTCACAACTTTTCTTGGGATGTTTCTGTTCTAATTTATACTTTGCTTTTTATGTTAATCAATTTGGTGGTAATTTTTGCTTCTTTACTGTTTTTTTTGTTTGTTTTTTGTATTTCTAATGCAGGTAAAACCCAACATAACTTTAGTGATAATGGTTCTTGGAAGAGTGGGATAAGGAAGTTTTCTGGTAACAAATTTAGTTTTGTATAAATGCTGATATGTGTGACCTTTTGTATTTCTGTTATGTTATTTAAAAAAATATTTCTATAGTTGTAAAACCATGAAAGTTATTGGTTCGAATCCAATCCATCTTTAAAAGGTGGTAATTCAAATGGAAGAACAACATGGTGTGTAATTAGTTTCATACCGTAACAAACAATAATGCATATCAATTCAAAATTTACTACAAACAAAGGTTTTAAGGAAAGCGGTAACTACAAGAAAAGAAGAAATTTATTTAGGATATACGTCGTTCAGTTATTCAGGTTTTGCTAAGCTATGGCAGTAACTAGTTACCGTATGAAAATCAAATCTAATAAGTAAAATTTATCACACCGCAGTTTGTAACATGTAATTGGTAATAATGTAATAATGTAATTGGTTCTTGAAGCTTCAAAGATGGATATGTTTTGGATAAGGTAGCAGATTGCATTAATGAATTAAAGATGCTGAGTAAAATTGCTAAAACAGAGTAGCAAGGGACATACAGTTGTTTTATCAGTGACTGGCTACAAGCATAAATTAACGTACTGTATGCGAACATACCACACATAAATAATTATTATAAGAATACTCGTAGTTATTGAATTCGAATTAATACCAGCACTGACGGGATGTATTAAAGTAAACAAAAACGAGAGACAACTGCTGTCACTCCCGATTAAACTTCGTGGTCTTACGAATATTCTAAAACTTGTCACCAATAACTGAATATCTTGGTAAACAAATAAAACAACAGACTCGACAATATGAAGAAGATCCAGAATTAAAACAAAAGAAAAACCAATCAAACAAAATAAATTGCTAAGATTAGTGTCATTCTCGATCATGTCAGAAACAATTAAGTATGCAGGAAGTCAGACTGAACGATATCAACAAGGAAGCAATGTATCTAGTTGACTGACTACCTTTAAGGAACGAGGGATACACAATTAGCATTTTTCTTTTGATAAAGCGGCGATATTTCGCTATAGAAACAGACCAACAAATTATTTCATTGCAATGTATGTATATACGTTTTAATTAAATATAATGTTTACAAAAGAAATGACCTTAAAAAATTTTTTGTAACATACTGTGTGCTCCTATGCTACCTTCGTGTAGTATGGATGGAGCATGATGACAGGTCTATTCAGAGCAATACGCTAACTATCTTGTGAACTGCCTTAGTCTATTAGTATTACTAAAAACCTTTTAGAAATAACTCAACAAATTTTACTGTTTTGCAAAAAAAAAAAAATTTTAGGAGTCAAAATACACCCAATATTAGCTAAATCAAATTCTATTTACACTATTATTAACTAATAGCTATTTTCAATTATTTGAATTATTATGAGAAAGTCGTTGCTTTCAATGGCTAGAGAGCTTTAAGAACGGGCCTTGTACAGCACAACATAACTTAACTTCGTAGCAACCATATAGTCGTTATAAATGTAGACAAGTAACATTGCCGGTTAAACATAAAAGATGCAGTCATAACTCTGTTTCATATAGCTAGTTACACTATATTAATAACTATGTTCCTTCGAATAGTTTACTTTTTTATTCATTCATTCATTCATTCTTTTATAATGAATATTTATCCAGCAAAAACATCGTCTGCTATTACAATGTGTCCTGTAAATATTAGTAATATTAGTTTTTCTAACAGCTACGAACAAAAAAAGTCCATATACATTTTTATCATTTTTGTCATGTGGTTTTAGTTTTAAAAATATTGAAAGTTCAAATTTAAATTACACTGCTTCCTATAAACAGCAAAAAAAACATGACACACATAAGTATTTTTCTAAAATATCGTTTTTATTTGTGTATGGATAGTTAACCAAATCTACTGTTTGTTTCAATATCTCTCCTTTGATAGATGTATGGATAGGTGTCCCACATTCCAGCATACTTACTGCGTTAAGGTAAAAAATAAAGTATTCCATGAATTGAGCTGTTAGAACATCTAATATATTTCGTACAAGCGTATTTGCGACTTTTTCCAAAATCTCCTTTTTAGTGGTGTATGGATGGGCATCAAACATCACACCTTGTTTAGTATCTAGCATAAAGTCTTCTCCCAGGCTGGCGTGCTGAATAATTTAATTCGCGGGAAGGGTAAGTTAAAAAAATGCGTTTTTTAAATGAGGCACGTATATCGATAGAATCTCTATTTTTATAAGGTATGGATGGATCTCTCATTTTCTTGGTTGTTTACTGAGGAGAACTAATGTTGTATACACAGGTCTGCTAGGACATGCTGTATGCAAAACATATTGTATGGTGGTATGGATCGGTCTCCCCCGTTCCTGCTTCTTACTGAGTGGGATAAAGTCTTCCCGTGAATTCACATGCTAGGACATCTGATATTATCTGAATCTCCTTTTTAGTAGTGTATGGATGGATATCTAACTTTTTATTCAGCGTGAAAAGGCAACTTCCAAAATTCTCATTTCAAAGGATGCGTCTCACATTCTCGTGCCTGTTTTCTGAGTGGAATAAAGTCTTTTTTCGAATTGGCCGACCAAGAGATTTAATACTTCACCTTTTGCGAAAGCGTTTTTATCAGATCTCTTTGTTAGGTTGTATGTCAGGATCTTTTGCTCCCTTGCCTGTTTACAGAGTAGAACAAAAGGTTTTTTTTTTATTCGCTTGCTAGAACATTGAACATTTCATTTGGTGCGAGAGAGCTTTAACAAAATCTTTGATGTATGCACATGCAATGATATACGCACGCGTGTGCTACTCGCCCTTTCGATTTTTGTGTAGAAAAAGTGATCGTTGGTCCGTTTTTTTATTCTGTTCTTTTTTTATATTGCGTAAGGTTATTCCCCAAAATACTCTTTTAATGATGCATTGATAGGTTTCGCTACTTGTCTAATTGTTTTTTAATCAGAATAAGCTTTTCCTTGTTTAGCTTCACACGACATTCAATATCGTATTTATTGCAGGAATAGTTTCCTAAATTTTGTTTTCAGTATTGTATGTGTAGGTATGGATGGGCTTGGCTACTTGCCTAAATATTTGCCCTAATAGGACATCTTTCCCAATTACTTAATTCAATTCGCTTGCTTGTGTACAGCATGTGTTTCCGAACAAACTCGTTAAAATTTAGAACAGTTGTACACGTTTCATGTGATCAAAAACGACCTTAAAATGTTAATTCAAGATATATAGTAGGCCTTTGCGTTTTGATTCTCAGTATTTAAAGAAAATTTTAAATTTTGTTTAAGGATGAATTTCATGTTGAAAAAAATTAAATGCGTACGGTATGGATGGATGCGTTGTTTTAAAAATGGCAAGCATATGCCATAACTCATTGGGTAATTTATTACTCTGCAAGTAATAAAAGAGGAACAGTTACATTGATACATGCAGTCATGCTGTCGAGCATAGTTACACATACTAACATTTTGTTGCCCTTCCCTGACCTCTTCCCAGGTTAACTTGTGTTATGTTACATAAGTACAACGTCGTCCGTATCGAGGTTATAATAATACAACCTCGTCCCTGGACTAGGTTGTATTTAAATTAACGTGAATTTTTTAAAAAATCTGCCTAAAAAGCAAAAATGGCCGAATACCAATTGGCTGCAACAAAGTTTTCAAATAGCTGGCTACACCCTTTACTTTAATAAAAACTTTGGCGAAAATCTAAAGTTTTTTAATTCAAGGAGACAACAGTTTCAATAAACCTGTAATACTTAGCTGGAGTTCTCACAATCAATTTTGTAACAAGCTTTATGATGTGTTTTTATTTGAAGTGACATTGAATTTTGTGAATTCCACGCAATTTATGTCTATTGTGGTAAAACCATGACAGTTATTGGTTCGAATCCAATCCATCTTTAAAAGGTGGTAGTTCAAATGGAAGAACAACATGGTGTGCAGTAATTAGTTTCATACTGCAACAAACAATAATCCAAGTCAATTCAAAATTTATAATCCATACAGTTATACCCTTATTCTGTCTCTTTGTGTGCAAAATTGCGGTGTAATAGAACAAGCTCCATTAATCTACAAAAAAATCGAAGGTTCAATTCGATATCGCCGCATTTTAATTATTTTTAAATGCCATTGATAATAAGAACCGCCGTGCGCTTTGTTACGCAGTCTTTTTTAAACACATCATCAAGTTCTATCCATGCCAGTACCGATAAGTAACGATATGGATGAAATTCTTATTTATCTTTTGCAGTTTTTTTAAAATGGAAACAAATCAGAAATTTAAGCTCTTCGAATTTTTCTATCGTGATTAATCAAAAGTTAAGGCTCTTTACATTGCTGTTTAATGGTTCGACAACGAAGATTTGAATAGATTTGAATAGTAAAGTTGTTGAGTTTGGTTTTGACAAGGTTTAAAATGTTCTCTTTATGACATTTTTGACTTCTAAGGGCTTTGTTTTTACAACATACTCACTCAAAAATACGCACAATATATCGATAATTTAGAATGGATATTATGTCCATATGCACTGGAATGAACAGGCTTCTAAAAATTGATATATTGACCATATGTATAAAAAATGGATATAATAATGATTTTTTCAGGAGATCCGAGAATCCATATAATATAGAGACCTGGTGACCAGAGTCAGGACGGAGCGCATCACTGCTGAGTCTATCCCCTGCACTGCATGGCGCTCCACGGTTTACGGACTACTGCATCCTTGTTCCCCACCCTCTTCCATGTTTTCAGACAAGGAAATATAACCAAAGATTAATTTATTTACGCCATCATCAGGTATCTACAAACTTGAGAAGCCGCCACTTACACTAGACAGCGGAGGCTGTAGCCAGGATACCCAGCTCAACCGTCCACAACATTTCATATTATAATTAATGGCTGGCCTAGTTATTTAAGCTTTCTTTGATAGAGAAAGAAAGAAATGATTATAAGGGCGGTTTGAAGGGACAACGCTGGGTCTCCATGCCAAATTTATAGCTAGACAGACTGAAAACCTTTGGAGATGGCCAGCCAGTTAGGCACGTACAAGAGTTATCTCACCTTCTTTTTTACCTCCAGCGGTGAGTTAAGGAGCCACCAATTCATACTGTATATTTTACCGTGGTCACTCACAAACAAAGTTGTTTGCCATGGTATAGACAACCGCACGAAACTAAATTGCTTAAAAAGGATAACTATCGTAACACAGGAACTCACAGTATAGTACTAAACACAAAGTAAGAGGCTAAGAGTATAAAATATCAATTGTTTAATACCATTCTATGAAGTTTTCTATAATGGAAGATCATTTGAGACTTACGTAATCAAAATCAGATAGTTTGTTGGGAAAGGTTGCTAAGTATTGTTCCATGATTTAAAAAATGAACGCTGAGCGAATGTAGATTGAAGGTGGTTGTATATCTAGGTAGCTTGTGAGTGAAGTGCAGAAAAATTATATTTCGAGCTAAAAATGGTTCCTTCCTGACCAATATAAAAAATTTCAAAAGGAATAATTGAAACAAGAACGTGTTGAAATTTCAATAAACACATTGAAAATGTTTATGTACTTTTCATGAAACAATCACACAATGGTGCCATGGCGAAAATTTATATCATGAAATTTAATTTCACTTTTCGAAATTCTTCTTCAATTCAATTCAATCTTGCGAAGTTTCTATGATTAAAGTAGGTAAGATATATTCTATTATCTGAATATATTTTCTCTTTTCATGAAAAAGATCTAGAGTGGATCTCAACGAAGAATTATCCTGCTAGCAAAATGGGAAAGTTGCTCCGTGAAAAATTTAAAAATAACAACAGCTAGCGAAAAGGACAACGACACCTTATTTCATGGGAAGAAGCAATGCATATAAGGACAAACAAGAAACAAAGAAGGCAGATAATAAAAGGAGAACTGAATTACATATATTATGTAAATCTGTGGAGACTTTGATAACAATTATAATTGTTGAAAATTATATTCTATAGTATAGTAAAACTTGCGAGCCAATACTGTTTATGTATAAAATATACAGTCAGAAGTAGAGGGTTTAAATTTTGCAAGTTTTAAAGTTTTTAAATTTTACAACGAAGGCTTGATGCTGAAATATTTTGCTCAATGTGTTTTTATTTCTAAATATATATAGTATTAGGATATGGTTGTTAGAATTAGGTAACATACTATATTTTTATCTTAAAATATTTTGTTTGTTGTTTTGAATTTTGGATAGTGAAACAAACTTTAATACGTTTTTGTTGATACATGTTGTGTCATCATACTTTATTTTTTACTTTTTTAGATTTGAAGGAACACATTCAATTAGCATTGGATTTATTGGGTAAAATTCCGCCATTACAAAACAGTTCTCAACTATCATGGGTAGACTTCATGAAGTGTTATAACACCATTGCAGGGGACATTGGTGTACCTCGTGCTGAGGAGAAGTCTGGTAAAGACAGTGACTTCGATTTCCCATGGGTGGAAAATACCGGAATTGATGGTAAGTAGAATTGTTGTTACATTTCTTGACACTTCGTATATCACGATTTTACACTTATTGTGAAAACATTCGGATAGAGGTAGTGTAGGGCTTAAAAAATAGTGGCAACAACGAAAATGTTGTTACACAAAAATATCTCCCAATACTACATCGTATTTTTTCAAGGATTGTCGATGAAATTTAAAAGAGTTGTTGTGATTGAATTAGAGCTGTTGAAAAGATGTGAAGAAGAAGTCGGCATACTCAAAACAGAAATGTCTAGCTACTTGCTTTCTTACAAAGATATTATGAAATAATTGAAAAATAGTCAATAGCTCCAACTTTTATGCAAATGAGGTATGGTGAATACTTCTTTTTGTGCTAGTTTATATTTATTATTTTGGTTTTGACAAATTTACAGGATTCTTCTTTATTGTGTGCTTCTGATTGGGATATCTTGACAACAGCTGTTGCACTTTTAAAACTTACGATTAGATATGGTTTTTCAAATGCTTTGCTTACCAATGGCGAAAAGGTTAATCCTGAAGAGAGGCATAGAATTCGCGGAAAGGCAACTGTTGGAAGGGTGTCAGGAATCTGCGGGTTTTATTGCCATTGATCAAAACATATCTACTATAGACAATGAAGATGACTTTAGCGACAAAAACAGTGACAGTGAAAGCGATTTTTCCTTGCTCGGCTCAGAGAGTGACCCGGAATAATGTAGCTTTTATCGTCTGTATTTATTATTTAAACCACCATAGCTCTTTTCCGGGATTACATATGTTTTTAAGATTTCGTATCGTATCCGAAATTTTGTTTAAACGGGCTTTTTCCTCTCTCGTTTTCTCCTTCTCCTTCTCACTCACTCCACGCAGCATGTTCTATTGTTTGTTATCAATTTATATTATCAACTTGTGTCAAGTCATTAAAGTATGTTTCTGAACTATAAAGGGAATAAAGAAATTGAGTTTGTTCCGAAGTCTTTTAGCCCGCATTCATTTCATTCTACTTCAATCAAGAAGAGAAAAACTATTAGCTGCATACTATTTAAACTATTTGTAAATATATATTTTTTAACAAGTACTTAATTGCTTCTTAGAATAATACAAGACGTATAGTATACGTAAAACTAGCTCACCTCATACGTGGCACTGTATTATATATATTCATTTGTGGAAATAAATTGAGATCAATCACAATGGGCTATCAAACGGAAAGTGAATGTTTCAAAATATCATTCCGGGCATGCTATGTATTATATTAAAAGGATGGCCGCAAGCTTGATCATATTTGTTTTGAAGTAATCACATAAAAAACTTCCTATATTAACAAAAAGCAATATATAAAGAAGTAGCAATGTTCTTGTGAAACATTCTGTGATGCCACGGATGCTAATAGTTTTGACTTTCGTAGTGCATGAGCATATTTTTTGAAAAAAATAATTATTTGAGGAAACTACAAAGAAATTTTGAGTTACTGTCAGTACATTCATATACATTATGAGAACCATCATAAAACCATTCAATAAACCTGAAAGTATAATTCATAACTTTTAGTCTGTGAAATACACAAACATCATCAAGAAACTACAACTACAAACTACAATCGTTCAATATATATTAATAATTGTTTCACACAAAAACGGAGTCTTCTATATTCGAAAGCATAACAGATTAATCCTTAACGAAGACGACGTGATACATATTTGCCTAAACTTCATTCCGGTATATGTTAACAAGTTTATGTTGTGAAACAAAAAAGTTTTTCGTTTAACCAAGAGATAATCGCTATATACAAAAGTATTCAGGCCTTAATTCATTAAAACAAGACAAGTACAGTTCGTATGTGTGACAATACCTTAGACACGCGTTCATTCCTAAAGTTTTTCTTTCGAATTTTTTTTTCTTTCAGGCCTTAATTCATTGAAACAACACAAGTAGAGTTCGTATATGTGATAATACCTTAGACACAGTTTATTTTCCGGCCAAAATTAAGCGAAACGAGAGAAATCTGCAGCGCTTAACTGATAATGCCATAGAAAAGTGCCGACTTCGGTTTTATGAAAGACCCAATTCAACAAAACAACTGAACCTGTTATGTATGGAGTGCTTCTACAAACAGGACCATTTTCCTGAATTTTTATCAACGGCCTAGCTCACCGAAACAATCAAATCTATTATGTACGGATTCCTTCTAGAAACAGGATCCTTTTCCTGAATGTTTATCAATAACTCAATTTACCAAAATAACCGAATCTGTTATGTATGGATTGCTTTTAAAATCGGGAATTTTCACCTGTATTTTGTTAGCCAATTTCGCAAATGTTAGCCAATTATATGTGTATGGATTGCTCCTGACTTGCCAATTCTTTCTTAAATGTTTTGTAAAAGCCTTACAGATGTAAATTCCTTCCGCCCTTTAAGGAAATAAAAATCTAATATTAAAGTACCAGATCAAATGCTATTGATTAACAATTAATATTGAAAATCTAATAGAAGAATAATTTTAACAAAAGAGCTTTGGCTCTTTTGGGATAAAAGCAGTTTAGAAGGGGATTAAACACAAGACGACGATAAACATTTGCGTAGATATTTGCGTTCCATCTTATAATACAACCACTAAGAATATAACACCAAATGTCAATAAGAAAACAAATTAATCAAGTTCAGAGAGCACTTAGAAAAATTAAACCTTGTCTCACAGAAAACGAATACAAAAAGTTGTATCCACAAAGTTTCAACCCTGCTCAGTCTTATGGTACCGCCAAGGTTCACAAGATACCACCTAATTCTACAGTACCTGACGATTTACCATTACGACCTATCATATCGAATATCGGATTTGCTACTTATAACACATCAAACTACCTCGCGAAATCTTTAACACCGCTGACAAACTCAACATATACTACTGAAAGCTCTTTAGATATTATATTATCATTGAAAGGAGAAAAGATACCTCATAATTACAAACTAGTACCTTTTGACGTCACTAGTTTATTCACCAACGTTCCTTTGGAACAAACGATAGACATAAAATTGAAAAAAATATATGCTGAAAATTTTATAGAAACGAAGATTTAGCGAGAGGAAATGAAACATCTATCAATCTTATGTACAAGACATGTGCATTTCAGTTTTAACAACCAACTTATATTCAGGTTGATGGTGTAGCAATGGGCTCGCCTCTAGGACCAGTCCTAGCATATCTTCAATTAGAAAATTCAGTAAAATTTTGGAAGCAATATGTAGATAACACTATATGTTTTGTTAATGAAAACCAGATAAACAATGTGCTGGCCACACTTACCATTCGAATATCCAGTGCACATATGAAGTTAAAAACGATAATTACATAGAATTTCTTGATGTAAAAGTGAATGGTTCATTTAACACATCTATTTATCGAAAAGACACGAACACTGACATATAAACGCACTAGAATTCATCTGCATCACGCCCATGGAAAGTTGAAACGGTTAAATCGTTGGTGTTGAGAGCGTTTAATGTATGCTCTTCATGACAAGATCTGAAATACGAACTAAATCAATTAAAACATGTGTTTATAAAAAACAATAATTATCCAGAAGCAGTTGTATCTAATGTAATTAATAACACACGGCGAAATTTCAACATTCAAAATGCCGACACTGTTTTTGATGAAGACACCAATGAATCTCCAATAACACCTTTCATGGTTTTTATTCTGTCAAGTCTGGCTACGGGAAAATAAATAAGGTTAATTTCGTTTAAGCAAAGCGAATTAGAAATTAATGGTAACTGCTTAGTAAAGCGTCTAACAATTTTAAACAGTTTCTATCAGCCAATATCAAGTCACGCATTGCTGATCAATGTCAAAAGTTATGTTCGCTATTTTCTGTGAAACAGAACCAAGGATGAACGCGAACATGGTGTTGTGTACAAATACACTTGTCCGGTGGAATCGTGCGATGCTACATACATTGGTGAAACAGCGAGGAGGCTTAATGAAAGAATGATAGATCACCAAAAACGCGATAAGAACTCTCACATCTTAAAACATTCAGTCACTGAGAATTACCAACTTGCTGAACAAAAGAACTTCAGTATTTTGATAGATAATGTTCACCACTTTAAAAAGAAAAAAATAGCTGAGGCCATGTATATTCATGATATCAGTCCCACGCTTAATGTACAGAAATTATATGTTCCATTAAAATTGTTTTAAGATAAATATTATTTATAGTCAACAAGGGGAGGAGTGCATTTGTGCTCCGCGCGGTGGACGTTACCCTTACCAACGGTATATAGTTTATATACCCTTGTTATGTGTTATATGTTTTGTTAAGTATTGTTTTATACGTCCTCTGTGTATTGCGTAGTTGTTGAAAATTATATTTAAAAAACTTTTGAGATAATTGTAACAATTTACGTTGATAAATGTCTTGTAGTAACAAGACGAAATATCCGTTAAAATAAAATAAAAAATGTCATCATCAATCAAACTTCTCGTATTTATTTTTGTTGTGAAGTTATATGCCCGAATTAATATATAAGACTAATTAAGCAAGAACATATTTGTTAATATCGATCTGCTTGTGCTAAGGCACTTGCCATTGTTTAACTTGATGTCAATTGAGCTTGCTGCAATTTTTGGTCATATAAATGGGCAAAACAATAATAGCCAGTGGATTTCAATAATCAGTTTCTTCACTAGAAACAATTAATCTGTAAGAATCTTGCTATTAGATCACAGAAATGTTACACGAAAAAACGTTGGAAATTAATACAAGTAATTTAGAAACTATGAATTTTAAGAAAAGTAATAGCAAACAGAGAAATATATATGTCACCTAGCAGTCATAATATGTATTGTAAAGAAATTTTATTCCAATACATGGAAAAAGAGTTTGGCAGTACTTTTAAGCTCTATCATGTGTACAGGTAGTTGGCATAAAAAGACACCCTAGTCATTAAAGTTACTGCAAAAAATCTTTCATAACAAAAGAACCATCCAGTATGTAAATTCTCTTACAATTCTGCCGCAAACCGCTGACGGTGATTTATATTTAATGTGGTTTGTGGTCAATGGTTTTTAGGATGGACCAGGTTTCCAGTGTTTAGCTCCTATTGCTACAAAAATCTTTTTGAAATGTCTAACTAACTAGACAATGGGGGGGGGGGGGGGGTATTGAACTTATAATCTCAAGTAGAGGACATGACTCAAACCCTCTACTAACAGAGCTGAACTAAATCCATCTTCTTTTTAACTGGAAATTAAAAAAAAGATTGCGAAGCTAACTATCCAATACTTTGTCCCTAGCGCTTTTTGTTTCTTTGGCGCTAACATCTTCCGAAATACATCAAAATTGAATATTATTAAATAGCTTCAATTTTGGGCAGAAAAACAATAACAGTTTCGCCTTCTTTTCACCACACGCATTGGAAGATTACATCACTCACTCCCATTGTACACAATCTAAAAGAAAAAGAAAACATTTTCATATAGTGAAGCTTCCATTGCAGCGCTGTTTTTCATCTCATAAATAATTAAGGCTAATTCGGAAAAGTATAAAAGAAAAAACTAAACAATCCTGCAACTTTACTAATTTTATATGCAAAGTTCCAACCATACCAACAGTTTCCAAATCTGACAAAACAAGTGCTGAACTTTGGCAATCATATTTTGCAATCAGACCCTTTTAAAAACTATGCTGAATCATGTCAATTATTAAATTCAGCACTAATAGAAAAGCACCTTGGATAGGATTCTTTGTTGGATGAATAAAATGACTGACAAATGGTTTATCGTGAATAGAATAGTAATTTTTACACAAATAATTTAAAAAATAACGAACTTTTTTATGTGGGTTGTTCTCAAACACACGTTTGAGAACAACCTGTGATGTAATTTCTGTTGGTCTATTATTCCTGAGAATATTCTAAAATAAGAGGGTGTCAATAAGCTGCAAACGGCCACATATATAAGGGCGAGTTCGGGCAACTTTTCGAATTAAATTAGCGGTTGCCTTCCAAAATCGCCCACACTTTCCCGAACTTGCTTGGAGCATTTCCAAAATTCAATTCCTTTTAACATACCTTGTGGACGATAGTTGGAAAAAGGTGCTTTAAGAGAAAGGAGCTAATAAAGTTTATAAGTTATTTATCAAGTAAATTTTATCAAAAGCCATCAAAAACAGTTCTTTTAAGAACTTTGCTACCACATAGTTTATTTTATGGTCTATGCGGGTTTTTTCGGGTGAATACTTTAATTTTTTTCAAAACGCCAAACTTGCCCAAAAACGCCTGCACGTACGCAGTTTATCAGCACCCTTGTTCTAAAATTACAATCAGTTTCGAAGTTGCCCATGCCGTTTAGAGGACGTGTGCGGCTTGGGCATCCTTGGAGTTCTGTTTAATGACAGTTTTAATGTTTTAATGTCATTTTAAACCTTTTTCTCAGGGAGGGTGTACGGACAACTAATTCCTATTGACAATTACATTGCTTTTGGTTTGATAGCAAAAGTGGTTATTTTTTTTAAATACTGTAACAGCTTACTTATATAATAAATAAAAAGCTGTGATAAAAACCGGTTGGTCGGCTCACTCTAGCACCCAGAGCTATTTGTTTTGTCTGCGCCATAGCTACAGGTTTTCCTATATCTGGCTATCACTCAGGTAGCAATACAGCTTCTCCATCTGTTTTCTACAAATTACTTTTAATTCTTTTATACAAAACAGAGCTTTAGCTAGCTACCTTTCGTGTGATTAAGCCTTACCTTGATTTGGATAAAACCAATTAAAATTGATAATGTTGTATTCTTACATCTTCTTAGAAACAAAAAAATAAAACACAGCTCGACGCGTTATAATTGTACAAATTACTTCAGTATTTCTTTAGAAAAGGGTAGCTTACACAGGAGCTTTCCAATCCAACTCAAATCTCCAGAAAAAGCACAGCAACAAAAAAGCTTTAAATACATAAGTAAAGTTGATTGGAAACAGGACTAGCAATAAATTATTTCAAAAGAAGAAAACCGTTTTAATACTATTATTTTTCATTAAATACAACTGTAATAGTATTAGAAGCAAAATTGCAAAATAATTAATTAATTATTTATACAATAATTAGCTATAATACAAAGAAATAAGGCATATTTTAGGTCTGTAAAATATACCTGTCTAAAATGCCGACTACCGAAAAAAAATACCCTAGCTTTATGTGCAAAAATATCAGTCCTATTTCTTTACGCTGATTTTATATGTTTTTTTTGCTATCGAAATTTTGAGAATCTCAATAATTCTCTTGATATACCTCGCGTGTAGCAAACGTGGTCCATAATTTTGCTTCGGTCGCGAAGCTCAATTGCTTTGCAAAAAGTTATAGGAACACGACCATTCATATATTTGCTGCAATGATTTCCAACAACATAGCTTAGTACACCTTTTTTGCTTGACATAGCATTCATACTCTTTTATGCAAAACGACATAACCTTTTGCATTGATTATAATGTTTTGTTAGAAACAGCATCCATACTTTTACTAACACCGCGTGAAACCGCCACAGCATCGACGCAATTCTTATATTGATTTTCACCACATAGTGTTCTGTTAAAGGCACAGAAGACGTATATTGGTTCCATGGTTACAGAACTCTCGTGCACACATTCGCTATAATTCTCAAGAGGGGAAAGCAAATACACAGTTGTTGCTTGCTATCAACGACACAGTATCCATAAATTCGGCAGATTTTTTTAAGAAAATTATATATGGGGCACTTTTTTACATGTGTCGTAAACGACACAGCATCCATACATTTCTTAGACTGCTTTTAACTGATCATTCACTCGTTCGTTGCAATGTAATCAGTTTCTTCACTAAAAAACAAAATACAAAACAATAAAATATTAAAGCAATTCTCCGGAATTTGCAGACAACACATAGAGGTCTCGTAGCATTCTAAAAAGATGTGTTCACACATCTCTATTTGAGAAAGCTAAACAATAAAAAAGCAAGGACTAACATTCACATTGTATGTATCTTCGTTTGATATTATTCTTACGATTTTTCATATCGGTAATTGGCTGTCCGTTCTATATTACCAAAAATACAATTTAGCAAAGCAAAAAAAATAAATGCCAAGATTTAACCTAAATATAACGTAAATATTTCTTAATAACCCTAGAAGGACACTGATCTCTGCTTCATGTACAATAAATATATAAAGTAAAAGAACGTTTTAGTCCAAAGTAAAAATCTGCATAACTTTTAAAACAGTTGTGTGAAAGTTTGACAAACATTTAAGAAGTTTCCTCAAATAATTATTTTTTAACGTTGTAAAAATAAGAAATATAAAAACATTTATATATATGCAAATAGTAATGAATGGAAACATTTAAGAAGTTTCCTCAAATAATTATTTTTTAATGCTTGAAATATATAAATAAAAAAACCCATCTATATATGCATGCAGATAGTAATGAATGGAAACTCGTTGTTCTTAATTGAACAAATTTCTTTATACAGAAAAATCCTAGTTGGTACACATTGCATTTTTGCTGTTTTTTAAGCTGAATCAAAAAGAAAAAGATTTATGTGGAGTATTTGTTCCACTAGTGCTAGTGGCTTTATACCACAGATTATAACTATGTTCCGTTTTCATGAATACAAATAGGTCCAGAATCAATTTTTAAAAGCCAATTTCTCTTTTCAAGTACAAGTTTCAGGAATTTCATAAAGTTTCTTAATTGACTGTATTTTTTGAGCTTGGTGATTTGTTGATTATATTTTCAGCCTGAACACATATGTATTGGTTTTGACGCACAATCAAAACAATTGCAACACTGACACTGGTCAATTGTGGCAAAAAAGTAGCGATGTATGTCTCTCACTAACTGCACATGCTTGTTGATTCTTTGTTCTTTATTGCTTTATAAAAATCCAAACAACATTTTCAATTCTGTTGTCATGGTCACAAAAAAACAATCACAAATAAACAGACTTCGTAGACTACACATTTATTGAGAAAATTGTATTACATCCAGACTATTAGAGAACTCCAGTCCAATTAAATTTTAACAAAGTTTGTGATATATAGTATGATTTTCATTAAGTTATGTGCGGGAATATTGGAATACCATGCTTGACTCTGTACAGTTAATCAGTTCAAGCTAAGATGTTAATGGATAACAATATAGAACCATTGAATTTTGTTTCACATGAATTAAATTCCATGTGAACTATTGTTTTGTGGATGCCACATCGTCTCTAATTAGTTTGCAGATATATTTTGAGCTGACTAATTAATGTACATAATTGTTCTTTTGTAGACAGACTTACTTCAAATATCTTAAGTGGACTTAATTTGACAAATTTTTTTCAACAACAATACCATGAATTTTACCTATGCTAAACATAATTCACGGAATATAAACACTGTGATCAGTAGGAAACGCATGTTTGGCAATTGTAGCTTTGATACACAAAGAAATATTGATATAAATTCTGCATTTTTTCTTAAAAAAAATGTTTCCTGATTTTTAAAATGTATGTTGGGTTTATAGTTAACGGACTAGTTTTTATGTTTCTTGAGCCATCGTGACAACTTTTTGCAAAATAGAAAATGTTAGGTGGCAGGGTTTAACTGCACTTTAACGCTCAAACTGTCGTTTAATGGGCCGACGAGCGATATCTTAAAGAAAATAGTTTTTTGAGGAAACAATTTCAAAAATGTGATGTTCAACGGTACACACGCTTTTTTTTATAACAATATAAACCGGTCCAGGTCATTACTTTTTTTTTCTTTTGTTTTACATTTACCTTTATATTTCTAAACAATTGGCCTATTTTTTAACCTGAAATACAGCAAACCTGAAATACAGCTAACAAACAAGATTCCTATAAAAGTGTGATACATTTTAACAAAAAAAGAAAACGAATGTTAAGGGTTCCTAAAAAAGCAACACAAGAAAAACAATTGGGTGGGAAAACTTTAGAAGTGAGAATAGTGTACACCTACATGCTTTTTCTTTTATAAGAACATGCTTTACAAGAATACCAGGCTGAAATTTTTGGTTAAAGATAATTGGTCTATTGTTTAAACAACAGATAAATAAACCATGCAATAGATTTCAAATTAAATATATGAGTTGATTTACTTCGTCTATGCCTTACGTTGGCTGGTATAAAGAAGAAAAGCTGAGAAATCTAAGATTTAATTCACGTGGTCAATGAGATGGACGTCGTTTTCAGTATTTTGACGAAAAAATTAACACTATGCGCTCGAGAAGTGTTAATTTCATATGCGAAAGAATTGTCCGTGTCAGATACTGCGATCATTAATCAACGCGAACATATATCCATGTTGTTCAGGTATGTTATTTTTACAGTTAGGTAAAACTACCTTTTGCAAAACCAAAGTAATGTTAAGGTATACTTTCAGAAGCTTGTAATCCATCAAGGGAAACTTTTGAACCACAAGGAATAACATTTTTTAAATTGATACTTTTTAAAATAAAACTTGCGCTAATCTTCCCGAATCGCTGTTTCTGTTGTCTGCACAACAGAACCGCTATAATTGTGACGGGCTTGTTTTAACATAGACATTGAGGTCAACGTACCCATACTCATCGAAAATGATTGGAATGAGTACCAGTACAGGGAGCTGTTACAATTCAGGCATGAGCCATCTAACGAGATGGACGGAAATGCAATAGCAATTATAAGAACTGATTCTTTACAAAACGACAGCATTGTTGGACACATGCCACAAAACAAATAAAAAATATGTTTCATGCTCTTGAAAGTCCTGAACAGTTCGATTACAGCTGAGGTTTGTGGAGGTGGATATGGTCTGGAAATACCAGTTATGTATAAGTTTTATGGACAACAAAAATTGATTGACTGGTTTGCGAAGAAAATTGAGACTGTAAAAGCAGACATTTCCTGTAAAGTTTCAAAGTGTTTAAAATAGATACTTTAAAATTACATGCTGATCCCTAATTTTTTGAATTGTCCCCTAATTGGAGAGAAAAAAAGCCTATAGTTGCCATTTCGTGCAAAAAAATTTGTCCGCTCATCAGAGTGCCCGCTAATTAAGTGTCCGCTAATTAGAAAGTTTTTTAGTAGATTTTTCTACGGGCCTTATCGACTAGTGTAGGTGCTTAGAAATAAAAAACACGATTTCAACGGAATTAACTTCGAAAGTGAAGAGTGGAGCTAGAAGTAGTAAAGAGAAGTTAGAAGTAGTAAATGAAAGCTTTAAAGTAGATTTGGATTCACAAATAGTAAGAACTTTTTAGATATTTTTAGACGTTATGTTTTTATGTCGCTAGAGTTACGTGTCAGGCAGACTCGCATTTGCCAGGAAAAAGTCACTTAAGAGCTTCAAACTATTATATTTTACTGCGTTTTTTATAAAAAAATCTAGCATATTTATTACACTTTTTTGCATAATTAATGTTATCAAACAAATGTGCTAACGAAACTTTTGGTTTGTTGAACTTACTGCAAATGTCATAATTTTTATATTGCTATTGTTTCTCTTTATATGTGTTTTACTAAGCATAAATAGCTAGCTGGCGTCTTCCCAGTTTAACTATATTTAAAGGCTGAAATACACTATCATTTTTCAATGATCATTTTCCAATGATACATTCCAATGACATTAAAAATGACAAATTTTAGCGCGAATACACTATCATTAAAAACATGAAACTTGAGCATGTTTTCTTTGCAACATGGACTCTGAAGAAGAAATAGCAGCTGCTGTTGTTGTGTTTATTTTATCAAAAAAGAGAGCCAAACGTAGGAAAAGAAAGCAAAGAAATGTATGGGTGAAGCCGTGGTTAAATAGGCGAAATGAACTTGGCATCTACAATACTCTCATGTATGAACTGCGTGTAGAGGAAATTGCAGAGTATACGCGATTTTTAAGAATGCCGCCGAATATTTTTGATGAGCTCCTAAATCTCATAGAAGTTGACATTGAGAAAAAAACAACGCATTTGCGAGACCCAATTCCTGCTAAAGTCAAAGTAGCCGCAACTTTGAAGTTTTTATCATGTGGGATAAATTACGCCGAATTACAGTATTTATTTCGCGTTCACAAAAGTACATTGTCACAGTTCATCCCTGAAGTTTGCGAAGCTATTTACATGCGATTAAAAGAAAAATACCTCAAGGTAAATATATATTTCGTTCAGTAATTTATCAAACGTACTAAACAAGCAGTCACACATTAATACCCTGCACTTTGTAAGCCCTCACTTTCTGGATTAAGATCTGACAAACTTTCTCGACTCTGAAAAGTGTTTTGATATATTTTCACTGGGTGTCGGTACATATTCTGTAAAACAGGCGATAACGGCGGAGACACAAAGGGTGGGTAACTTTGTGTGGCATGTGTTGAAGAGTTCCTTGGGATCGGAGATTGAACGGTCGGTGTTCTGAAAGAGGGTACGGCGAGTAATCCCATCTGAGCTTGAAAAAGGAGCTCCTGTATTTTCACTTTAAGGTATTCTTTTTGCATTCTGTCTGGAATGGCTTTTAGACTCTCTCCAAGAGTGCGACCGTAGAGTTCATCTGCACTCAGTGTTTTCCCGCGTTTTTCTTCCAGAACTGATATCGCGTGCTTCAACATGTGATCTTCTGAAGATTTCGGGGAAACTTTTCGTTTTTTGGGGAGAGGCTTCTTCGTTGATGTCACATCGGTTGTACACACGTCAATTTCATCCTCCATGTCCCATTCTTGGAGGGTTATTGGTGAATTTTGAAGTGACCCCCCCTCCTTGTCAGCTGTATTTTCATTGTAGTCAAATTCCTATAATAAATTTGTTTAGACACCATGTACAAAGGAGGAATGGCGAAAAATCGCGTCGCAGTATGAACAACTTTGGAACTTTCCAAATTGTATTGGTTCTATGGATGGCAAGCACATTGTCATAAAGCAGCCAAAAAATAGTGGATCGTTTTATTTCAATTATAAAGGCACTTTCAGCATTGTTCTGCTCGCCCTTGTCGACGCAAATTACAAATTTATTTACGTTGATGTGGGTTGCAACGGCAGGATTAGTGATGGAGGGGTGTATCAAAATTCTACACTTTCAAAAGCCATACACGACAACGTTGTCAATATTCCACCCCAAAGGTTAGTAGGAAACGGGGAATATTTACTACCACATGTCATAGTCGCAGATGATGCTTTTCCGCTAAAAAAATATATCATGAAACCCTATGCGTTTCGAGGCTTATCTCGTGAGAAACGAATTTTCAACTACCGATTAGGCAGAGCGCGCCGTATAGTAGAAAATGCTTTTGGGATATTAGCAAATAGATTTCACGTTTTTTTGTCACCAATGTTGCTATCACCCGAAAATGTAGAGAAAGTCACGCTAGCATGTTGCGCACTTCACAATTTTCTTTGTGAGAAAACACCCTCAGAGTATTCACCACCAGGGTCATTTGATGTTGAAAATTTATAAAATGGTTCCGTCCACAGTGGTGAATGGCGTTCACAAACACAAAGAGGAATGGAGTCGATTAATTTCGCTGGAAGCAACAACTACAAAAATGATGCGAAAGATATCAGGGATAAATTTTGTGCGTACTTTAACTCCACCGGTGCTGTTCCATGGCAAGAAAAATTTGTCTGAAATTTATACCCACCAGCGAAGAAGTTGTTTTTCTTGGGACGATGGAGTCACGTAGGAATAGCAAGGACTGAAAGTATGGCCATTTACTTTCGTAAACATCATCTCGTCCTGCTCCACTTTTGTTGCTGTTGCTTATTTTCTTCAATTCTGCGCTGAAATAACTTCGCAGTGTATTTATTTTACTCCTCACTACTTTCTCTAAAAAGAAAAACAGATCATAAAAATATACATGTTTTTCTTTTCTCATCCAAACCATTCAAAATAACACAAACCTTCCATTCCTAGTCTACCTTTGAATATCTCATAACTTTTTGCCTTCTCGTTTCTGTCCTTATAGAAAGGAGATTTAACATCCCACAAACTGGGCTGGCTTCTCCAAATCTCAACAAAATTTTCGGTCGCTTCTTGCGTCTTCATTCTCGGGTGAATTACTTGTTCAAATCTTTGTTTTTATCTATATTTACGCCTAAACTACATCGCGTGCAACAAACACGTGTGCGAAAACAATGGATTCGATTTAAAACAATAGAAAAAAAATGTCATTGAAAAATTAAAAGTTGAACATGTTCAACTTTTAATTTTTAAGGATCATTGGAAATGAGAGTGTAAAAAATGACATTTTCTTCTGTATACACTATCATTTTTCAATGATAATTGGAAAATGATCATTGAAAAATGATAGTGTATTTCAGCCTTAACTGGGTATCTGTCTTATCTAATATTACCTTCAAGCTCCATATCTAAAGGCTGAAATACACTATCATTTTTCAATGATCATTTTCCAATGATCCATTCCAATGACATTAAAAATGACAAATTTTGGCGCGAATACCCTATCATTAAAAACATGAAACTTGAGCATGTTTTCTTTGCAACATGGACTCTGAAGAAGAAATAGCAGCTGCTGTTGTTGTGTATATTTTATCAAAAAAGAGAGCCAAACTTAGGAAAAGAAAGCAAAGAAATGTATGGGTGAAGCCGTGGTTAAATAGGCGAAATGAACTTGGCATCTACAATACTCTCATGTATGAACTGCGTGTAGAGGAAATTGCAGAGTATACGCGATTTTTAAGAATGCCGCGGAATATTTTTGATGAGCTCCTAAATCTCATAGAAGTTGACATTGAGAAAAAAACAACGCATTTGCGAGACCCAATTCCTGCTAAAGTCAAAGTAGCTGCTTTGAAGTTTTTCTCATGTGGGATAAATTACGCCGAATTACAGTATTTATTTCGCGTTCACAAAAGTACATTGTCACAGTTCATCCCTGAAGTTTGCGAAGCTATTTACATGCGATTAAAAGAAAAATACCTCAATGTAAATATATATTTCGTTCAGTAATTTATCAAACGTACTAAACTAGCAATCACACATTAATACCCTGCACTTTGTGAGCCCTCACTTTCTGGATTAAGATCTGACAAACTTTCTCGACTCTGAAAAGTGTTTTGATATATTTTCACTGGGTGTCGGTACATATTCTGTAAAACAGGCGATAACGGCGGAGACACAAAGGGTGGCTAACTTTGTGTGGCATGTGTTGAAGAGTTCCTTGGGATCGGAGATTGAACGGGCGGTGTTCTGAAAGAGGGTACGGCGAGTAATCCCATCTGAGCTTGAAAAAGGAGCTCCTGTATTTTCACTTTAAGGTATTTTTTTTGCATTCTGTCTGGAATGGCTTTTAGACTCTCTCCAAGAGTGCGACCGTAGAGTTTATCTGCACCCAGTGTTTTCCCGCGTTTTTCTTCCAGAACTGATATCGCGTGCTTCAACATGTGATCTTCTGAAGATTTCGGGGAAACTTTTCGTTTTTTGGGGAGAGGCTTCTTCTTTGATGTCACATCGGTTGTACACACGTCAATTTTATCCTCCATGTCCCATTCTTGGAGGGTTATTGGTGAATTTTGAAGTGACTCACTCTCCTTGTCAGCTGTATTTTCATTGTAGTCAAATTCCTATAATAAATTTGTTTAGACACCATGTACAGAGGAGGAATGGCGAAAAATCGCGTCGCAGTATGAACAACTTTGAAACTTTCCAAATTGTATTGGTTCTATGGATGGCAAGCACATTGTCATAAAGCAGCCAAAAAATAGTGGATCGTTTTATTTCTATTATAAAGGCACTTTCAGCATTGTTCTGCTCGCCCTTGTCGACGCAAATTACAAATTTATTTACGTTGATGTGGGTTGCAACGGCAGGATTAGTGATGGAGGGGTGTATCAAAATTCTACACTTTCAAAAGCCATACACGACAACGTTGTCAATATTCCACCCCAAAGGTTAGTAGGAAACGGGGAATATTTACTACCACATGTCATAGTCGGAGATGATGCTTTTCCGCTAAAAAAATATATCATGAAACCCTATGCGTTTCGGGGCTTATCTCGTGAGAAACGAATTTTCAACTGCCGATTAAGCAGAGCGCGCCGTATAGTAGAAAATGCTTTTGGGATATTAGCAAATAGATTTCGCGTTTTTTTGTCACCAATGTTGCTATCACCCGAAAATGTTGAGAAAGTCACGCTAGCATGTTGCGCACTTCACAATTTTCTTTGTGAGAAAACACCCTCAGAGTATTCACCACCAGGGTCATTTGATGTTGAAAATTTGGAAAATGGTTCCGTCCACAGTAGTGAATGGCGCTCACAAACACAAAGAGGAATGGAGTCGATTAATTTCGCTGGAAGCAACAACTACAGAAATGATGCGAAAGATATCGGGGATAAATTTTGTGCGTACTTTAACTCACCTGGTGCTGTTCCATGGCAAGAAAAATTTATCTGAAATTTATACCCACCATAGAAGAAGTTGTTTTTCTTGGGACGATGGAGTCACGTAGGAATAGCAAGGACTGAAAGTATGGCCATTTACTTTCGTAAACATCATCTCGTCCTGCTCCACATTTGTTGCTGTTGTTTACTTTCTTCAATTCTGCGCTGAAATAACTTCGTAGTGTATTTATTTTACTCCTCACTAATTTCTCTAAAAAGAAAAACAGATCATAAAAATATACATGTCTTTCTTTTCTCATCCAAACCATTCGAAATAACACAAACCTTCCATTCCTAGTCTGCCTTTGAATATCTCATATCTTTTTGCCTTCTCGTTTCTGTCCTTATAAAACGGGGATTTAACATCCCACAAACTGGGCTGGCTTCTCCAAATCTCAAAAAAATTTTCGGTCGCTTCTTGCGTCTTCATTCTCGGGTGAATTACTTGTTCAAATCTTTGTTTTTATCTATATTTACGCCTAAACTACATCGCGTGCAACAAACACGTGTGCGAAAACAATGGATTCGATTTAAAACAATAGAAAAAAAATGTCATTGAAAAATTAAAAGTTGAACATGTTCAACTTTTCATTTTTAAGGATCATTGGAAATGAGAGTGTAAAAAATGACATTTTCTTCTGTATACACTGTCATTTTTCAATGATAATTGGAAAATGATCATTGAAAAATGATAGTGTATTTCAGCCTTTAGCTATTTATATCCACCTTAGTAGTCAAACTTAGGGATCTTATTTGAGCACGAATTATGATGTAACAAGGCACAAAATCTTTCAAAGACTTATTGAACTTTTAGGGTAGTGTGAGGAAAAATGTTACTTTAAGAGGAATGATTTTGTAAAACTAAAGTGTGTGCGTTTATTGGAGTAAGTTTTATTGTTTTGTTGTTGACATCCTGTTAAACTTCTGTGAGCTGGCATGCAAATTACAAGGTTATATATTTTTACAAGGGTAGTGGTTGATATTTTTACAAAGGTTGTTGACATTTTTTGGGAAATTTACCTGTGCTTTTTACATTTGTGATTAAAATTTCTCAGCAGAGAATAGTATGGTTGCCGATTATATTGTTTGTGTTGCAAACTGCTGTTTTTTAAATGCTGTGTAAACTTTTGTGGAAAAAGACTACATGCAAAATACTGAAAGAACAAATTTTTGTACAATTAGACTGCGAGCTGTTGTGTAAGTTGGATTTTTTATATTTTATATTTTGTTTTATAAACTATTTAAACTTTAAACTAACTGTAAGTAATGTAATTACGGGAATAAATATTTGGTGATGATAAAAAATTACTGAATGTTCAGACTGAAACTGTTATATGCAAGTATATATACTAAAAATAGTAATTTGATATTTTACACTTTCCAAGTTGTGTTTTGTATGCACTTAAATGACAGCTTTTTCTGAGTTGAATTTGATGGGTTTCATATCAATTTTGTGGAAGATTTTATGGGTGAAAACAATATAAAACATGCCAATTGAACTGATTTTTGTTCATATTTTGATTTACTCCTCATAAACCTTTTGTTCTACATTTATTGTAAACTTTTGTGAGGAAGGACCATATATATATATACAATGTTTTCAAAATAATGATTTTTGTTGATTTGAAATTTACTCCTTGCTCATTGCTTTTTCGACATTTCAGTTTAAAATGTTTGGTAAAGTCAGTACAGTTTTGTTAACCGGTCAATTTTTACATTTTGTGCATATCTTTGCGGGAGAGGATGGTATGCAACCGAATAAATGATTTTTTATAGTTTAACTTTTTGTTTTTTGGTGTTTTATGTTTGTTTAAGTTTGGCTTTTTGATATTGTTCAGGTTGTATTGTTGTATAAGCATTTAGGGAAAAGACAATGTTTAAAATGCATAAAGAACTTATTTCATAGATCTGTGCTTACTGTTATAAGCCCTTCTTTTCGACATTTCAGATTAAAATATTGAAGGTTTTCCACATAATCACATAATAAGATGTATACATATTTTAGATGTGTTATTTCTGACATTATTATTATTGTTGTCGTAACTGTCTGGATGGGACTGTCAATGTTGTAACTTTCTACTAACTAGATTTTACACCTTGCACGCCGTTGTTTTTCATATTTTGTCTGAAGTTTAGTTGGTAGGATTTCATGCGATTTGACATTTGATATTTTGTGTTAGATTTTAGGAACTTTTTTGTTAAATTATGACTTATATACTTTCTTTTTATGCATTTTCAGATTATTTTTTTTAGTAAAACGTATATTCAATATACTTAAATATTTGCTGATGTCATCAAAATTCAAATGACAGAACTTTTCAATTGTTTTTCTGCCTAAGTGGATTTTTCCACGGGCCTAATCTACTAGTCTATATAATAAAACGCCAGTTCTGTCTGTGACTTTTGCAAAGTGGATAAAATTTCTTTGAAAAAGTCTATAAAACATCGCCTATAAATTTGTTCTGTAAATTAGCAAACTTTGATGTTAGAGCAATATTGACGTCAAAGGAAAGTATATTGAGATTAGTGAAGCCATTGCATTGCACTTATAAATTTAAGGCTAAATAACTTGGAAACAGGTGGAAATAACTGACGTCATCTCCTGTGTGGGTAACTAGGGACTACCTGGGACCAATTTGGGTAACTTTTTCAAACGTGGGTCACCGAATCCGTTTCCGAATGAACGGGTTAAAGACGTCATCAAAAAACCTTTAAACCTTGATATCTCTGCAACCGTTTGTCAAAAGTACATAATCCTATACATTTTTTTCATCAGCGTTTCAAGATCTATACGATGAAGGCAACAGGTATACACATTTCTGAAAAAAAAATTTGTGTTCTGACATGTCTTTGCTGACGTCATCAAAATTTTAATGACGGTTGTTTTTCTGTGTTATCCTGCCTAAGTGGATCTTTCCACGGGCTTTATCGACTAGTCTCTTATAATAATACGGAGACTGTGTCTGTCCGTAAGAGGCAAAGTGGATGTGTTCATTTTCCTTTGATGTTGCCGAAAAATACATGTCTAATATCTTAAGTTTTCTGACGTTACGGTGCTACGTCAATAAAACTACTTTAATGTCAATATCCTATATTAAATTAATGATGCTATTGCAGTGCACCTACACTTTTGAGGCCAAACAACTTGGAAACGAGGTGGTGACGTCAATGATTTTTCATCGCATAGGTAACTAGGGAGCACTTAGGACCAATTTGGGTAATTTTTCAAAACCTGGTTCCCTAATCCGTTTCGGAATGGACGGGTTGATGACGTCATCAAAAACCCTCTAAACCCCAATATCTCTGCAACCGCTTGTCAAAAGTACATGATCCTATACATTTTCTTGATCATCGTTTCAAGATCTATACGATGAAGGTAACAGGGATATAAATTTCTTAAAAAAATATTTCGCGTTTTAACGGGCCATTGCTGACGTCAGCAAAATTTTTAAACCCTTAGATGTCCTTAGTCGTTCGTAGAAAAGATATGATCCTATGCATTATTTTGATCAGCGTTTCAACTTCTAAACGTTACAGGCAACGAATACACTAAATTTCGTAATTTTTTTTGGATTTGCAATGCTGACGTCAGCAAAACGTCTTAAACAACCAACTTTTTCAATGTCCTATTGCCTAAGTGGATTTTTCCACGGAACTTTATCGACTAGTTTTACATAAAAGGATTTGTACCATGGAATTTCCAAAATTTTCTAGATCAATTTCGAATACATCGAGTTAAAGCTTTTTTTGAGAATACTATATGTAAAACTAGTCAGTGGCCCATGGAAATTCCACGGGTTTGCCCGTTCTTTTTAAACAGCATAGTGCGTGCGTCTCGCTACTTTCGGTACAATTATGCGTGACAGACGGACAGACATACACGGGTATTATAATATAGACTAGTCGATAAAGCCCATGGAAAAATCCACTGAAATAAAAATGAAAAAGAAGCGTTATTTGAATTTTGATGACGTCAGCAACTCATCCACAAAAAAAATAATTCAGAAACATGTTTTCACGTTGCCTCTATTGTGTAGAACTTAAAGCGCTGATCAAGAAAATGTATATGATCATGTGCTTTTGATGAGCGGTTAATGAGATATAAGGGTTTAAAAAAATTTTGCTGACGTCGGCAATGGCCCGTCAAAACCTAAAATTTTTTTTTTAGAAAAACCTTAAAAACTAGAAATTTATATACCTGTTGCCTTCATCGCATAGATCCTAAAGCGCTGATCAAGAAAGTGTATAGAATCATGTACTTTTGACAAACAGTTGCAGAGATATTAGGGTTTAAAGGTTTTTTGGATGACGTCATCAACCCGTCCATTCCGAGACGGATTTAGGGACCAAGGTTTGGGAAACTTACCCAAATTAATCCTAGGTGGTCTGTAGTTACCCACGCGGTGAAAAATCATTGACGTCACCACTTTTTTCCAAGTTATTTGGCCTCAAAGTTTTATGTGCACTGTAATGGCTTCACTAATCTTAATATACTTTCCTTTGACGTCAATATTGCTTTAACGTCAAAGTTTGCTAATTTACAGAACAAATTTATAGGCGATGTTTTATAGACTTTATCAAAAATTTTATCCACTTTGCAAAAGTCACAGACAGAACTGGCGTATTATTATATAGACTAGTCGATAAGGCCCGTGGAAAAATCCACTTAGGCAGGATAACAGAGAAAAACAACCGTCATTTAAATTTTGATGACCTCAGCAGAGACATGTCAGAACACAAAATGTTTTTTTTCAGAAATGTGTATGCCTGTTGCCTTCATCGTATAGATCTTGAAACGCTGAGCAAGAAAATGTATAGGATCATGTACTTTTGACAAACGGTTTCAGAGATATTAGGGTTTAAAGGTTTTTTAATGACGTCATCAACCCGTCTATTCCGAAACGACTTCGAGGACTCAGGTTTGGGAAGATAACCCAAATTTGCCCTAGGTGGTCCCCAGTTACCCACGCAGTGAAAAATCATTGACATCACCACCTCGTTTCCAAGTTATTTGCCCTTAAAGTATTAGGTGCACTGTAATGGCTTCATTAATTTAATATAGGATATTGACGTTAAAGTAGTGTTATTGACGTAGCGCCGTAAAGTCAGAAAATTTAGCATATTAGACATGCATTTTTCGGCAACATCAAAGGAAAATGAACACATCCACTTTGCCTGTCACAGACACACAGACAGACACACTTAGCGTATTATTATATAGACTAGTCGATAAATCCCGTGGAAAAATCCACTTAGGCAGGATAACAGAGAAAAATAACCGTCATTTAAATTTTGATGATGTCAGCAGAGACATGTCAGAACACAAAACTTTTTTTCAGAAATGTGTATGCCTGTTGCTTTCATCGTATAGATCTTGAAACGCTGATCAAGAAAATGTATAGGATCGTGTATTTTTGACAAACGGTTGCAGAGATATTAGGGTTTGAAGGTTTTTTGATGACGTCATCAACCCGTCCATTCCGAAACGGATTCGGGGACCCAGGTTTGGGAAACTTACCCAAATTGGTCCCAGGTGGTCCCTATTACCTACGCAGGAGATGACGTCAGTTATTTCCACCCGTTTCCAAGTTATTTAGCCTTAATTTTTAAAGTGCAATGCAATGGCTTCACTAATCTCAATATACTTTCCTTTGACGTCAATACTGCTTTAACGTCAAAGTTTGCTAATTTACAGAACTAATTTTTAGGCCATATTTTATAGACTTTATCAAAGAAATTTTATCCCCTTTGCAAAAGTGACAGACAGACAGAACTGGCGTGTTATTATATAGATATTTTAATTTTTTATTTACATATAGACATTCTTTTTTTATAAGAACATTGAAAATGGAAGAAAGCCTTGCAATTTTTTTAACGTTTTCGAAGTGCAGCTCCTTGAAATGCTGAAAAGCTCAAAAAATTTCAATAAATACAGTAACGTCCCAATAACAATTTTAGATTTTCAATGTAGCTGGCATGCTCGCAATGGGGAAAATATATAACTCAATAAAAAATCAGTCTAAATTGTTCTTCGATATTCGAGGTTTTAAGTTACAGAGAATCTATTCTATTAAGTGTTATTGTTTTCATGATAATACATCAAGCTAGCATTAAGCAGCAACATTCATATTTCATACGTCTTCGAGCAGTTTACCTGTGCTTAGCTTATCAACGATATTTAATAAACCATTGGGTAACTCACACGACATTTAGCGGGTCTCGATCTGTTTCCGACACAACCACATCCACTTTCTCCTTTAGCAGGTCCTTTAATACAGGTGCTAATATTTTCAAAAAACCTCTCTCAGAATTTGAATGCTCGCATAGCAACACGTTGGTTTGATTCGACACAGCGTCCAAAACGTCGTGATGTGACATTTCACCAGTGATAAACGCGTCAGCACGGATACCACGCAACACGCTCGCACCAGAACCGGCGCAAGACGCGATTGTTGAGACCTATGTATGAAGATGCACTGCAAAAACGAATCAGCAGGTTTAAATAATTTAAGAAAATATAGATTGTCGAACTTTTCCTTTTCTCGTTAAGCTTTTCGAGTAGAATTCGAACCTTTTATCTAGAACTCGAACATTCAAATGTTCTTTTAAATCGTTCGAATTTTGAAAACATTGTGAAAGCGAAAGTTCTCGTTGTGCGAGATAGCGCCTGCAAACAGAGATTAAACAGCATATCTAATGGCGTTAAATGCAAAGCTCTGAAAGACTTAGAGAAGCGGTTGCAAACCTTAAACAAACCTTTGTAACGAACTTTTCCCGCAGTAAAGAATAAAAATACAAAAAGTAAAAAAATTTCACCAAATTTTTTGAAACACTCTTGAGAGGTCGAACTTTTTTTTAAGGTCTCGTGAAGGTTCGAGTTACCGAGAGCCAACTGTAGACCTAAATACCGCATTTTAATGATTTAATTTCTTGATAGTTGGATTAATCACTTTTCCTTTCGCAAATATCAGTTATGGTGAATATTTATTTCCTTCAGGTGGGTAAGAAATTTAAGGTTACTGTAAAGGAAACAATTTTTTTTTTTAGGTTTTTTGCAAAAAATTCATAACATACAGAAGAAAAAAAATCTCTTTCCAATGACATACTTTATATTCTATGAAAATATTTGGAACATCCCTTTTTTCTGGAAAAAGCCTTTTTAGATGTGTTATATCCTTCACACCTTTGAAAAAATATGTGCAAAATGAGTTGAGCATATTTTTTGTAAACATTATGCATAACATGGAACTCCCGTATAAAAATATGCATAATAATATTTTTTAGATAGTTTACTTTCACTATCGAATTAAAAAAAAATCAAAGTTAAGGAATATGCATATGAGTTTTCTCTTGTAAACCTGACTTCTGTCTATTAATAATTCTGAACGCGTGCACGCATATTCCAGGCGCGGATTTAGACTAGGTCAACCCTGTCACGCGACCTAGTAAAAAAATGCCGAGGATTGAAATCGAATTCTGTCGAATTTACCCGGAATCTGAAGATCGAAATATTTCTCCTTGTTTTCTCATAACGCGAATTGGATCAACCTATGTTGACCTGACCTGTGTTAGCCAGTCTTGGCTCTAGGTTATCCCGCGAGGCTTTTACCGTCGACTAGAATCAAACCTATGTGGGCCCGACCTATTTTGAGTCAGAAATTTTGAAGTCAGCCCAGTCTTGGCTCTAGGTTATCCCGCGAGGCTTTTACCGTCGACAAGAATCAAACCTATGTTGGCCTGACCTATTTTTAGTCAGAAATTTTGAAGCCAGCCAGTCTTGGCTCTAGGTTATCCCGTGAGGCTTTCACCATACACTAGAGTCAACCTATCTTGGCCTGACCTATTTTTAGTCAGAAATTTTGAAGCCAGCCAGTCTTGGCTCTAGGTTATCCCGTGAGGCTTTCACCGTTGACTAGAATCAACCTATGTGGGCCTGACCTATTTTTAGTCAGAAAGTTTTAAACAAACCTGTCAAAATTTGTAGCATGTTGGTATAAATATAAGTAAGGCATGCGGAAGATTCTTTCCGTTCTCAACATGGCTTGCAAGAGCTTGAGAGAGCGTGTGGAGTTAGTTTTTGAAAACGAAAATTTTGATGAGCTACCTCAAATTTACGCCGAATTAAATAAAAAGTTTAAATGTAATTCTGTTTTGCCATCTACTGACGTGTTGCAAAAACAACTTACTTTTGGTTTTATCCAAAGAAATTGCCATGCAGAATACTACCTTCCTGCCTATGTGAAAGCAAAGAAGGATGGTTGCGCAATTACGTTGAAGTGAGTTGTTTATGTTTATCTTTTGTTGTTTCTATAATAGCTATGCGTTTTTGTTACTATGACCACTAACTATGCAGCTGAATATTGTCTTAAAAAAGATTATGAATAATCTTTGTTGTTTTAAAATGTGCAAAGGTCATCTCAAATATGTCTTGCTTGTTCAGTTTCTTTTGTTGATGCATTCTTAGTTTATTTATATATTGAGCAAGTTGAATTTCATAAACAAACCTTTAATAGGCAGCAGTTTGGCAAAATGTGTAGTTAAAGTTTTAGAATAGCTAGCAATACCTATTTTTATTACAGGTCTCAGGTCAATGGAAATTGCCTGTACAGTTCTATTGCGTTGTGTTTGTTTGGGAAAAATGTGATGGTTGACGACTTACGAATTCTTGTGTCAGTGGAGCTAATGATGAATGCTAGCTTTTACTGTAAGCATCCTCTATTTTCTTCTATCCTTGCTCTTCCAGAAAGTCTCTTTAAATCTATGGAAGATATTCTCAATATGTCTGTCTGCAATTCTGCATTTAACACAGACAAAAAACAAGAAGACTTAGTTAAGGAGGTAGCCATTTTAAATTTAGTAGATCGGAAATATTGTTCCTTTCTTGCTATGCTTGCTCTGTCATCTGTCACAAACAGGAATATATTTTCTTATTACCCAGATTATGGATGCAAAAAAGCTCAAATGTTGTTTAACCAATTAATAGAGCCTAGACAACCAAGCTCTGCTTTTGCTATTCACATTTTGTTTTGCTATGAGGGCTTACTTCCATCCAGAGAAAATTTTGCACCTAATCATTTCGTTCCAATTATTTTTAAGCAGATACATAAACGCAAGTCAGGTTCAGCTGCGGACACAAAAGTTTTATCTCCTCCTGTGAAAAGGCAAACAAGGTTTTTTCCGGATGCACAGGCAACAGGGAAATTATCTCTTGTAAAACCTGTGATTAAAGATAAACAGTTTAATTTCTTTCCTAATAAAGCTTCCTTTAACAATAAACTAACTGAAGATTATAAAGATAGTAACAATAATAGCACATCTGCTGAAGATTTTAATAACAATGACAAAGCTTTAAATGATATTTCCTTTGCTACTGTTTTAAATTTTGAACATCAATATGACGTTGCCTCTTTCCTTTCTAAAGTTTCAGGTCTAAATGATAAAGGTGTACACAACCTAATCACCAATGTTTTTGTGCCCGATAAATCTTTTATTTTTCCTAAAAAAAGTGGGCGTTCCTTTCGGCATGAATGGCTAAAGACCTTTTTATGGCTTAAATATTCACCAACTTTGGATGGAGCATTTTGTTTGCCATGTATCCTTTTTGGTCACAAGGTTGCTAACAAAACTTCTAAGTTACAGAAATTGCTTTCTCAACCTTTTCGACATTGGCCAGCTGCCAAAAACTTTTTTAAACAACATGAAACATCAAAAAATGGTTTACATATTCAAACCAGCCTAACTTTTAGTGCATTTGTGAAGAATTTTTTAGGACAAACTCAACCAATCAGTGTAATCATAGATTCCAACTACAAAAAACAGGTTGCTGATAATCGAAAGTTCTTAACACCAATTGTTGACACCATAATTTTATGTGGTCGTGTTTGTATTCCTCTTCGTGGCCACAGGGATGATAGTAAATATCATCCTGAAGTTGGAAATTTTTCAACTGGTTCAACTGGCAATTTTATTGATCTTTTAAATTACAGAGTACGTGGTGGAGACACAACCCTTGAAAATCATCTTCTAAAATGTAATAAGAATTCTTCTTATATTTCTAAAACTTCACAGAATGAAATAATTAATTGTTGTGCAGATATAATCACAGAAAATATTGTTTCTGAAGTTAAGAAAAACAAGTTTTTTACGATTATAGCTGATGAAGCATCAGATACATCCAATAAAGAGCAGTTATCATTAGTTTTACGCTATGTAGATAGCAATTTTGACATTAAAGAAGATTTCATTCGATTTCTTCACTGTAAGGAAGGTTTATCTGGAAGTGCTCTTGCTTCCATTATTCTCAAAGCTCTAAGTGATGACCTAGTTCTAAATGTTCAAGACTGTAGAGGCCAGGGTTATGATGGGGCTGGCGCTGTGGCTGGTAGAATTAATGGTCTTTCTGCTCATATTTTGAGAATCAACAGGAAGGCTATTTATACTCATTGTCATAGTCATCGCCTCAACCTCTGTATATGTGCCTCTTGTTCAGTCCAAACAATTAGAAATGTGCTTGATAACATAAAAGAGATATCCTATTTTTTTAATTTTTCCCAAGTAAGGGAAGACATGTTTGTGAAAAATATTAAATTGTATGCTCCTGATTCCTTAAAAAATAAGCTTAAGGATGTTTGTCGCACAAGGTGGATTGAACGTGTTGAAGGTATGGATACATTCCAAGAACTTTATGTCCCTCTTGTTTTCACTCTTGAGGAGATGTTTGTTCAAAGGCAATGCAATATTGACACATCATCAAAAGCCTTGTCCTTATATAAATTAATTACAAGTTTTGATTTTATTATTACAATGGTAATTACTCGGTCTGTATTTGATATAACACTGCCAGTAACACGAATGCTTCAGAGCAAATCCAACGATATTTTTGAGGGACTTCATATGATTGATGCTCTTAAAAGTGCAGCCATGGCTACACGAAATTCAGTTGATGCCTACCATGAAATGTGGTATGAGAAAGCTGTATCTCTAGCTCAAAAAGTATGTGTTACTCCTACAAAACCTAGAACTTGTGGACGTCAAAAAAACAGATCTAACATTCCTGCTGAAAACATTTCGGATTATTTTAAAAGGACAACAACTATTCCAATGTTGGACCATTTAAATTCTGAATTGAAGTTACGTTTTGACATATCTACTGTGACTTCTTATCAGGGCTTGTCAATTATTCCATCTAAGATGATGTTTTTAGTTAGTAAACATGGTCTATTGGGATGGAAAGACAAGTTTACAGCTTTTTGTAGCTTTTATTCTGATGACATGCCAAACTTTTTAGCTCTTGATGCTGAGCTAGATCTCTGGCATAAGTACTGGGAGATGCAGGATAGTTATCCTGATAATATTTCAGCCACTCTTAAAGCAATTCCATCATTACAATTTGACAATTTGACTGTAGCCTTAAGAATTCTTGCCACATTACCAGTGACATCCTGCGAATGTGAACGCTCTTTCTCTGCAATGAGAAGGCTTAAGAACTACAATCGCAGTACAATGGTGGCAGATAGGTTAAATGGCTTAGCTTTGTTACATATACACAAAGAATTTGTACCATCCACCTCATCAGTCATCAATAAGTTTGCTGTTAAAAACAGGAGATTGGATTTTAAGTAAAATGTTTAAATCAATTATTTTTCTATGTAGCCTCAATATATACTCATATTGTTTATATCTAAAGTTAAAATTAACAAGTAATAAAATAAATAATATTGTTTCTTCCTTTTCTGAATAAATATATAAATATAAATAAATTTTAAAATAAAGTATAATTTTTTGTACAAATCCATACCTAAGAAACTACTTTCTGTAATAAGTTTCATACTCAATATATTTCTCTCTCTCCTCTCCCCCCCCCCTCCCCATTTTTGGTGATGACAAACCTGATTGATTCAAAATTGTCCCCGGGCTCAGTAGGCTCCGCTGACAGTACCTGGGTCAAGGAGTAACTAAGTCTTTTTTTTCCTTCTAAGCTTTCTCGAATGCTTAAATTTTACGTGGTGGTGATGAAGGTGATGATAACGTTATGAATCCAATTACCTTCTTTTTAGTTTTTTTCATTTACCTTCTTACAGTAGTTATATACAGTACATTTGTTTTTGCGATGATGTGACAAAACAGCAAGCTGCAATGATAATACTTAACCCTCTGCAAATTTTACAATCATCATACGATGATGTAACAAAACAGCAAGCTGTAATGATAATACTCAACCCTCTGAAAATTTTACAATCATCAAACGATGATGTGACAAAACAGCTAGCTGCAATGATAATTAATTCCTGTGCGTGCAGTTGACAGAGCCATTTCTTTACTTCCACTTTAACAATAACTTCTTTCTATAAATAAATTTTCCTTATTCCGGGCTCGGCCTGACTCCAGCCGACAGTACCTGGTTTCCGGAGCGGCATTATGACTGTCCATGTCGGGCTTAACGAACTATATTTTCATTCTATTTTTCGTTTGTCCTAGGCATGCTGACGAGCCCTGACATTGGGCGAAACAGTCTAAAAATGATTTATGCTAACGAAATACATTTAAGTTGTCATTCTTTTTCTATTTGAAGTGTTTATGCTGAGCTGCGGCGTTTATGAGAATGTTTCGTTTCTGTTATCAAGGTCTAAAACGTCTGCATACGAGGTTGTTTTTTGTCCCCGTTTAAGCCTATTTCAGGGTTCGCAAAGCCCGTTTTAGCGAAAGCTTCTGGGGCTCCGCCCCTGACCCCGCTTGGGGGGCTTACAGCGCCCCCCAAGACCCCCAGCTGTATATTCAAATTTTCTTAGTAGGTCATGATGCTGCGCATCATGACCTACAAAGAAAATTTGCTAGATCCGCCCCTGTATTCAGCATAAAGAAAAAGTTCGCACTTCTATCATCTTTCTGCATACTCAGTTCACACATTTTTATAACACCTACGAAAATCTTTAAAAACAAATATCTCGTTAGTAAATTTTCGCATACATGCCTTTACGTTTGTGGTCTCTTTTTCCGAAAGCTTCCTATTGGCTCATTGAAATTTTCGGTAATGAAAAGCTGAATAAATTATGCACAAAAGGTTCCCGGATTTTTTTGTATAAATTACTGATTAGCGAATTATGACGACAGAAAGAAAAAAATATGCATTTTTTGAATGATTATATATAATTACAAATAATTTCATAACGACGTTATTAGAAAAAAAACCGGGAACCTTTTTGAATTTAATTTATGCTGAATATAATGGTGCGAAAACGAGAAGTTTGCGACCACGCGTTCGGAAAAAGAAGCCATTTTAAAACGTACGGTGAAAAAAAATTGGTGTGTGTTTATTTCATTATATTTTCTTTTTGGAAAATTACCATCTCAGGAAAATAACACCATCAAGCATTCAGAAACAAAAAACATAAAAAAATATAACAGTATTGATAAATTATGAGGGTTTTTCTGAGACTACTCATCAAGTGAGTTTTTTTCTTTACAGTAACCTTAAGAACGAATTTTTGTGCGACGAAATGTTTTGATTTTGCAGGACATAAACACTCATTTCGATACACAGTATATAAACAAAAAACCAGAGAAATTTACCTTAAGATAAATAAAATAAATAAAATAAGTATAAAATTTTTGAAACTTTTTTTACAAAAAGAGAATAGTTGAAAAATTAATTCCAGTGCTGTTTGGATTTCTGTCTCTAAAAAATCTGTATGAATTTACTATTTTTGAAAACATTAGCAAGTCATCAATATTCAAAGTTAAAGAAGATAAAAAAAATTATGTTATCGGTTTTGACTGACACGTCAAATCTTAATATTACCTTGTTCGCTTGAAAAAGTCTTAAAATGTCATTACACCTGAATATATTGGTGACTTTTTCCAGAGGAGTGGGTTGCAATGGGGATGTTTAAACGGAGATGGGTCCTACTTTATGTAATACAGCAGTATATGATAAAATCTGGAACAAAAAAATAAACAAACAAATTGACTACCGTTGTATTTTCTGGTTGTGATAAAGCAACTCTGATATGCTTTAACTGCAAATGAGATTTTAACTTTTTGATGACGTCATTTAGAAATAGAGGTTCGTGTAACACGCAGATACGTCCTGCACCGTCTTCAGATTCCTAAGAAACAACGTATTGACAAAATTGTTAATATATTTAAAAAAAGGTTAAGGGAATTAAAACCTTTTTATGAGCGCATATATACAGTGAAATATAGCTGCATTTTTTAAAATTTTAACTCTTCAATTTTTTATATCGTTGTGTATTTACAAATAGTATTCACACAATTTAATAATACAAATTAAGCTGTTGAATACGTCAAAAGGTTAAAGTTTGTTAAAGTATAAACTCTTTCACACCTGGTCTCACTTAACGAGTCGTGTGGGAGTTGACAGGGACGGAAATCACTGTTGTGACCTAGCCTTAATTTTGAGGATGCTTAAGCAAAACTCAGCCTTACTTCAAATTTCTATATGCTAATGAAATGAAAAAAATGTACTCTCTATGAGGTTTTTTACTTTGCATTCGATGGCCAAAATAAAGTGACCATAAAATACAATTTTAACACGTTTTAGATTCACTGCAGTTAATTTTATCAAAACTATTTCAGGGTTTCATGCAGCACTTCCAATCTCTCATTTATCGTAACGCACGGTATTTGAATAAACACTTTGTGTGTGGAAAAAAGAATAAGAGATCCTTCACACACTTCATCATCAAGAAGAAAGAACGAGAGACCGTTCACACAATACATCATCAAGAAGAAAGAACAAGAGACCGTTTACACACTACATCATCAAGGAGAAAGAATAAGAGACCGTTCACACACTACAGCATCAAGGAGAAAGAATAAGAGACCCTTCACACACTACTTTATCGCGGAGAAAGAATAAGAGACCATTCACACACTACATCATCAAGGAGAAAGAATAAGAGACCTTTCACACACTACAGCATCGCGGAAAAAGAATAAGAGACCCTTCACACACTACATCATCAAGGAGAAAGAATAAAAGACCGTTCACACACTACATCATCAAGGAGAAAGAATAAGAGACCGTTCACACACTACATCATCGCGGAGAAAGAATAAGAGACCGTTCACACACTACATCATCAAGGAGAAAGAATAAGAGACCGTTCACACATTACATCATCGAGGAGAAAGAATAAGAGACCGTTCACACACTACTTTATCAAGGAGAAAGAATAAGAGACCCTTCACACACTACTTTATCGCGGAGAAAGAATAAGAGACCCTTCACACACTACATCATCAAGGAGAAAGAATAAGAGACCGTACACACACTACATCATCAAGGAGAAAGAATAAGAGACCGTTCACACATTAAAGCATCAAGGAGAAAGAATAAGAGACCGTTATCACACTACATCATCAAGGAGAAAGAATAAGAGACCTTCACACACTACATCATCAAGGAGAAAGAATAAGAGACCGTTCATACACTACATCATCAAGGAGAAAGAATAAGAGACCGTTCACACACTACATCATCGAGGAGAAAGAATAAGAGACCGTTCACACACTACATCATCGAGGAGAAAGAATAAGAGACCGTTCACACACTACAGCATCGCGGAGAAAGAATAAGAGACCCTTCACACACTACATCATCGCGGAGAAAGAATAAGAGACCCTTCACACACTACTTTATCGCGGAGAAAGAATAAGAGACCCTTCACACAATACATCATCAAGGAGAAAGAATAAGAGACCGTTCACACACTACAGCATCGCGGAGAAAGAATAAGAGACCCTTCACACACTACATCATCAAGGAGAAAGAAGCTAAAATAATTTTTCAAATATTTCAGGTTTTCAACTTTTCCAGATAGATAGAGTCTACAAATAATCGTGTTATCAAATGAGAAAGAAAAAACTTACCTCACTCTTTGGCGTTATTGGCTTCACGTTGCCATGGAAACAGCTGATTAGCCAATCATTTACTCCACCTGGTAAAATATTTAAATGGACGCTGAAATTGCGACAGAATAAATTAGTTATAAGCTGATCAATAGTCATCTTTAAAAATTTTGCAGTGTCAGTACTATAAGAGTATTCATTTCTTGCAAGTTCAAACTGTTACGACGATCAGATGATTAAGAAAGAGAAAGGTCTATTAAGGTTTATTAACTCCACGAAAATCTTATCAACGAAACACGAGATAACAAACTTAAGAAAACATATTGGTTGTATCAGTAAAAAAAAATCCTTTTTTTAAATTCGGCAGTGTGATGAGCTTTCAATCTCGTGTTTCCGACATTTTGCAGGCACAAAAATGTCGTGAATTTGAGAAAAAAATAGATTAAAAAAATAACCTTTTTGGGGACCTAAAAATCTTTTAGGGCGTTGGCAGTAAAATTCACGTGAGATTAAAATTTTCAACACCATTAATAGTTCTGAATAATAACGTATCAGACCTACTCTAAAAGGGTAAAAGTTACCTTTCACTGCGTCATAGGAAGTATGGGGCGAGTATATAGCAATCCGATTTTCCAACGCTTTGACAATAATACGATCCTTCCATTTTTGTTGCACAATTCTTTTAAAGGGCACGAACAAGGGCGGATGATAAGACAGTACCATGTCAGCAGATTTCATCACGGCCTCTGTTAACACACCCTCCGTTAAATCATTCGTTAGAAAAAGTTTTTTAACAAACATGGGCGCAGAAGGTTCAACTAATAATCCAACGTTATCCCAACTTTCAGCCAATAAGGATGAAGCATATGATTCGAGTGTGTTGACCACTTCTTGAAGAGGTAGCCCAGACGACATATTTCTTTGTGTGGAGGAGAGGAGTAACCTGTTTTTAATGCGGTGAACTGTTGACTTACTTCTACGCAGTGTTTGCAACAAATATATTGCCATGCATGTCTTTCTTCTGCATGGAAAAGTTTAAAATGTTTTCGTCTAAATATATGTAAATTTAGTAGTAATAAATATTCCAATTCTCTTTATTATTATCATACTGCGTAAAGAGACTAACAAACAACAATTAGTAAAATATTAAATGCATTATATTTCTACCAAACCTTATTGAGCTGCTTAGTCGATTGCATACTGTGAACATAAATCTTTCCACAGCCTAAACTTTTATTTTTATGTCAGTCACTCAAAACTAAAAAAGAATGACTGTTTCGGAGTCTGTTTTCATTTTTTGTGAACTGATTTTTGTTGAAGTACTACATTTAAGCATGTTGGAACAAGAAGAAAAACAAATTACTTCAACGTATCATCTTCAAAACGCGAAGTCGAAAATTTCGTAGGAAAATAGTTACTAGTATTGATTCTAATTTGAAAATGTTTTTATTTATTGGAAACTATTGTACTTCGTGAGGAATACAATACACTGTTTTAAAAAACTATTCCAGGGAGAAGCTTTTTTCTGGTGGGGTAAGCAAAATAGAATATTTAAAAATATTTAAATAGTAATTATTTGAATAACTTTAATATTACAAATTTGTAAGAAAAAAAAAATAATAAACAAATTTTATTTGAACCAGACAATATCAAATAGCGTAACTTTAGCAGGTTAAACAAAATAAAGAGATTTTCATATTCAGATTTAACTAAGATGCTTTTATATCAGGTGGAAACGGGTCGATTGCCGAGACTGTGTTTTTATGGAAAGTTTTTGTCCCGTGACAATTTTCGTCCCATTCTGGCTCAGTCAGACGTGTTTTCCATATAAACAAACCGTCCCGGGAGGATAGACATAATTTTTGCATAATTCGATTAAAAAATATGCATCCTGACAAACAACTTTAACATAAAGGCGGACAAAATCATCCCAGCAAACGTCCAGTCGTGGTGCGTCTTGTGCAAACAGAACCCTAACGTTCCCATTGTTAGCTCTGCAGCTGAACTAAACCTATAAATTCGTATTGTACCCAATCAAAAAAAGTACTCGACATCGGATTCATACTACCATCCCAAATAAAAATAGAAGTAAAAATTAGGAATAAATTAAACAGAACGAAAGAATTTAAAATTTTTCATCATCATAAATATCAACTATTACTTAAACTTGAAGGTACATTAAACCCGGATGGAGGTTTCAAACCAGGCGGTGGTGGTTTCAAACCTGGGGTTGGTGGTTTAAAACCAGGCGGTGGTGATTTCAAACCAGGCGGTGGTGGTTTCAAACCAGGCGGTGGTGGTTTCAAACCAGGCGGTAGTGGTTTTAAACCAGGCGGTGGTGGTTTCAAACCAGGCCGTGGTGGTTTCAAACCAGGCCGTGGTGGTTTCAAACCAGGCGGTGGTTTAACGCCTTCTTTAAATGAAGCACTACCGTGTGTTCTGTTGTGTAAATTAGTCACACTCGATAATAAATTGCTATTCTGAAGAGAACCTTCGATATATTTTCTCTGTCTTGCTGTATTTGTTTTTTCATTTATCTTATCACCTTCATACGTTCTACATTGTCCGGTGGAATTTTTTCGATCACTTGTTTCGCTTTCAAAAGATGTCTTTTTGCAGCTTCGCGTTTCTGCAGCAGATTTAACTTTACTTTTCAAAAAATCATTTTTATTGTCAAATTCTCTCCTTTCGTTTTTTGAAGGAAAGTTATTTTCTTTAAAAGGAACACGCCTGCTAACATCCATAACATCTTTCTTTCGAGCACTACACCCGTCACGGTTTACTTTCTCTCTACCAAACCTCCACGATTTCTCCTCACCAGTCCTCCCCGAACTCTCGCTACCAGATCTCCACGAATTACCATGACCTCCTTTACGTTGCTTTTTCTGTTTATCAATATGTCTATTCTCCGATTTGTTCTCATCTTGCTTTTTATTTAATGTTGCTGAAACTGTTTCAACCGGTGTTTCAGATGTTGGCTTTTTTGTAGTAAGAGTCGTGGTGATAGGTTGGCTACATTTCTATGCGAAACGAAAACATCACTTTACACGTCCGGTACAATATAGAAATAGGAATAACTTCAGTGATTTACACACGTTTTGTATCAAGAAATAGAATAAAAACTAAACCGGGAAGGCATTGTGCCATATAGTCAGCGAGCTGATGGGGTGAACAACCTATTGCTTACCCCCTCAGCTTCCTATTAGTCGTAAGCTTGTGAAAAGAATACACGGAAATTTGCCTGTTGCTACTCGCAGCTAAAATTTGGGTTTGACGGATGGACAGACAGACAGACAGTGAGCATGTGAATATAGAAACCATGTGAAATATCAGAAAAAAAAGGTATTTTTCATTCTTAAATTACTAGCACTCTTCTAATGGCAAATTGTTGAATAGATCATTCTTTAATTCGGTAACTCTCTTTATTTTCTCTGTTATCTAGTCCGAGTAGTTTTTTAACAGTTACATTAAAATTCCACTTCTACATGGTCAGGGAGGCTCTAAAACTGAATCCAACGTTAGGGAGCGAGTGCTGTTTTCCTTATATTTTCATCACAGAAAGAAACAATACTATATGCTTGTCGTAACACCCTCCTACGTTTAGACACCGTTTTGAGCTTACCGCTGAGGAAATAAGGTATTTGCTTTTCTCAAATTCCAAATCAATTATTCCTCCTTTTCTTTTCTGTTTTTCAAACAATTTCGTACAGTATTTACGCCACTCTAAGTATTCATCTGTAGGGGAAAACTTTATCTAAGAAAGAAGCAAAGTATTAATATGATTGGAGTAAGCGTTGCTAAAGTAACTAATATATATAATATAAAAAACAATCTGGCTTTCAAAAGATATTTTACCTCTTCTGATTGACCATCCTTTGCGTCACTAACTGACCGAAGTAGAGATTCATCTATTTCAAATGCCTTTCTACAAACAGGACATATCTAAAATATTCAAAGCTTATTTTTACCAGAAATAACACCACCGAAATTTCTTTAAAAAAGAGAAAAATTTAGTGAAATGCTGGTTTTGAAAATAATTGCCTTACAAAAACAAAAACATTCGCATTCACAACTCATAAAAAACCCATGAATATATTATATTTACCAGGTCTTTTTCATTCAGCATGTTAATATATGCTTTGATGCAGATGACATGGAAATAGTGGTAGCAGTTTGTGCGAAAAAAAATGTCTGTGTCCTGTAAAAAAACGCGTAGGAAAATAATTTTAAAAGGGGCAAAAGTGTTTGATGTGTTATTCACCTCTTCCACCCCTTTTGAATGTTAAATGGGTTTATATATTAAATAAATGTAAACTGAACTTGGGTATAAAATTAGGTGAAAAAGGTACCAGTATTAGACCTATTTGTATTAGCCAAGCATACTTAGGACTATTATTTCGAGAAAATGAGGGCTTAGGTGCAGCGGTTTCGCTTACATCAGCTTCACGTAAATAAACATGCTAATTTTGCAACTTTTAAGATACTGTACAACACCTTTTCCATTATTTTAAATTTGCCACTCTCAATTCTCAGCTCTTAACCAAGATTGAAATAGCGGGGAAAAGGGTGGTCTTAGGATTTACTTGTCTATAAGGGGATTTTCATGTCCCCGATTGTAGTTGGACTAACAAACTGAGTGTAAAGCCATTGAGTGTGCAGACATTGAGAATATTGACCAATGTTGAAATTATATACAACATTCACATATGTTAACAGTTTATACCTGAAAGATCTCCAAACATATCGAACATACTGAACTTGGATGGTTGTTATCTGTTAAACTATCTTTACAATACTAAATAAAAAATAAACAATTGGAACAATTGGAATAACTAATATTGATAAAGATATACCTTGTGAAACAAGGAATGTATTGAATAAACATGGCAGCAGATAATATACCCAATCTGGGTTTGACCAGCTTTCGTTAGATGCCTTCGAGAAAAGGAACACTAAAAAAAACAACTTGCGTTTCCACGTACATACTGTCTTTGACGGATTCACGCTAATTTCCTCCCATGTAAAGGCGGCTGCAAATCGAGACAACATGTTGGCTAACATTTGAGCCAACATGTTGGTACGATTTGCTATACCCTATAAAACATTGACAACATGTTGGTTAACATATTGATTTATTTTGTCCAACATACATTATATACGTTTGAACAGGAACATTGGAAAATGCGAAAAAAAATTCTTAAAAACATTCAAAATTTTAAAATGTTAGTCAACATGCTTGTGGGTATAGCAAATGATAGCAACATACAAAATATACCAAAACTGGTTGGCCAACATTTTTAGCATATTTTTTTCTTTCCAAACATGCTGCCAGCTACCGCAAATCGAGACAGCATGTTGACCAACAAATGTTGGCAACCCATGTTGGCCCAATTGTTGCCCCAATTTGCAGCTATTTTTCAAAACTTATGTTAATACATTTTTGGGATGATTTGCCATCAGGTCATTTTCATCTTCTTTTTAAAAATAAGGTAAACTACTGTTTTGCTGAGAGACACAGCAAACTTGATTACTTACAAACCTCAATTAGTTCATACAACATCGATTCACCTATTCTGGATGATGCCATGCCTTTCAGATTTTCTTCTATACTACAGTAATGTTAAATTTAAATTTAGTTACTGCTTAATATAAAAGTATATAAACACACTCCTTGTGGTGTTCTTGAATCTGTTATTACTATTCGGTGTGTTACTTAGGTGATGGAAAAGAATACTTGTTAGGATTTGACTAAGCCAATTGGCATTACAAGTAAGGAGAACAAAATTTTACGGGACATCATGGTCCTATGGCATTTATTTATTTTGGATTTATAAATTCTGTGATTTTTTGACAAAATGTATGTGCATCTATTATATATTCTCTCTTTTCAATGTAGTATTAAACTATGACATCCTATAATCTATGTGTTATTCATCAATATTTGCCATCAAGCCGGTACAGACAAGCATTGACTCACTTGGGCGATATGTTTAATTTATGCAAAATACTATTATTACAAAACACACGCAGTAAAACGTCACATTTTGACGATGATAGAATACTCCCAGATACATACCTTGCAAGATGAGCATCAGAGAGTCCTCTTGGATTTTTTATCAACATGATGGGATGTTCTGCTGGATACTAAAAAAAGGTAAAGTTGATTTAATTTTTTAGCTAAACATAAACAACATGTACAGTCGACGCTCATTATCTCGAACCTCCGTTATCTCGAACTTTCTCTATCTCGAACTTTTTCTTCGGTCCCTTGAGTTCTGTAAGCAATAGTAGGCAAAAAAACGTTCGGTATCTCGAACCTCCGTTATCTCGAACTTTCACTATCTCGAACTTTTTTCTCAGTCCCTTGGACTGATTTACGCTCGTTATCTCGAACTCTTGAAGAGGAATTTTGAAAAAAGAAGACCTTGCACTGCTTGTTTTAAAGTCACAAAATGTTGCAATAAAAAGAAGACATTCCATTGTAAAACAGGTAGATTTTGCAATGTTTTTTTTGTGATTTCCTTTGTCAGAATGCCACCGAAAAGAAAGCTCGTTGTAAAAACTTTGGCAGAAAAATGCCAAGCATTAAAGGAATTGGAAAAAGGTATTCCAAATAAAGATATCGCTAAAAAGTATGGGGTGGCTAAAAACACGATATCAACTTGGCTAGCCAATAAGGAAAAACTTTTTTCTGCTCTCGAAAAATCTTCGAGCAAGAAAAGAAAGATCAGAGATGGTAAATTCTCAGAAGTAGATCTTGTCGTGTTCAAATGGTTTGTTTCACAACGAAGCAAAAACATACCAATCGATGGGACAATACTAAAGGAGAAAGCTAAAAGCTATGCACAGGAGCTTGGAGTAGAAGATTTCAAAGCTTCAGACGGTTGGCTTGGTAAATGGAAAAAAAGGTAAGAATACTAAATAAGTTTCTTGAGTATCTCGATGCACTTTTCCGTTCCAATAAATGTCAAATTGCATGGCACTTGCATGCCTTCACCATCTCCCAAATTACCTGGTTTTCCAGTCACAGTTACTTTGCACGAGCTTAATTCATCAGCTCTGAGGAAATAAAATATTGTTTTAGCAAATTTTCCAGATTTTCCAAGTGGTAAATGTCCAACTATCTTGTTTTCTTTCTTGACACACACAGCATATTTGTCAACGGGATTATTAGGCTCTCCTTCGCATTGTAAAGTCTCCCCATTTTTTGGAGTCCACAATGCTTTATAAACGTGGAACCCCTTAACATGTGAAGACAATTCAAATTCTTTTATCATTACAACATTGATTGAATTTTGATCAATTATCATTTTTGCAAGATCCATCTTCTCCTTTTTCTCCTGGTTTGCTTTTCCTTGTTGCCATGCACAAGTAATAATAATAATGTTCACAGGGTGTTCACACAAGAATTTTAAAAAACATTCGAATTGAAATTCGAACATTTGTATTCGAAAAAATGCACGAACAGGTTAACAATAAATCTTTTATACAAGTCGGTATTTGTTTTATTTTCTATTTCAGGCACAATGTAACGTTCAAGACGGTCGTTGGTGAAAGCAATTCTGTTCAACCTGATATGATAGCATCTTGGTTTGAAACCACTTTACCAACATTATTAACTAACTACAAACTAGAAGATATTTACAATGCCGACGAATTCGGTCTTTTCTACCAATGCTTGCCAAATAAAACGTATCACTACAAATCCGAAAAATGCTCTGGGGGTAAAAATAGCAAAGTCCGAATTACCGGGCTTGCAGCTGCCAATGCTGTCGGAGATAAACTACCAATGTTTGTGATTGGTAAATCGAAGAAACCAAGGTGCTTCAAAAATGTAACATCCCTACCCTGCAGGTACAGAGCGCAGAAGAAGAGTTGGATGGACAGCTCTCTTTTTGAAGAGTGGGTGCGAGAAATCAATGCAATGTTTCTAGTCGAAAGATAGTCTTGATCATCGATAATTGTCCCGCTCACCCTGATGTCGGTGGACTGTCCAACATTAAATTGATTTTCTTACCTCCAAATACAACTTCTGTGTCACAACCGATGGACCAAGGTGTCATAAGATGTCTTAAGTCTCTTTATCGCCAAAAATTGGTCAACATGATGATTCAAAACCTAGAAAAAGGCAAAGATCTTCCAAAAGTTTCAATTCTGCGTGCTCTTCAAATACTTGTTTCGTCGTGGGACAAAGTGAAGAAAGAAACCATCGTAAATTGCTTCAAGAAATCAAAGATTTCCAAGAAAGCTCAACAGAATGCAACTGATGATATTGATGATCCATTTAAACAACTGGAGAAAGATCTCACACAACTGCGTGCCATTGACGATACCATTATTCCTGCTGATCTCTCGGCCCGTGATGTTGTCGATATTGACCAAGATTTGACCACAATCGAAAATCCCGTGACTGATGAAGAAATCCTTGAGTCGGTACGACCAAGGACAGATGAGAATGACGAGGAGCATAATGAAAATGCCGATGTCATCGAGGTGTTTGATGAGCCAGTGAGCAAGCCAACAAAATCAGAAATAAACACTGCAGTGGAGACTTACAAAATGCTTGTCTATTCACTGATGATGGAAATGACATGCAACGCCTCCTGCTTCGCTTTGAAGATTTGTTTCTTAAAAGTGAAATGAAAAACAAGAAGCAAACTAGTATTTTGAGCTTTTTCGATCAAAAATAATGTATGTAATTGTAATCAACAATAAGTATACATGTACGCAAAATGCTGTTTTCTTTATTATCCATTTCCCTTTCTTGACCAAACAGTTCCTTCAAGTACCCCTAATTCAGGTGAATTTTAATTTTAAAAGCTTGCCCACAGATACTTATGACCGAACTACTGACCCTTGCCCTTTTCTGAAAATTTCAAAAAATTTCAAAAAAAATCGTTATCTCGAACTTTTCATGAAATACACTCGTTATCTCGAACGCTCGCTATCTCGAACGCTCGCTATCTCGAACTTTTCTTTCGGTCCCTTGGGAGTTCGAGATAACGAGCGTCGACTGTATGAAGAAAATTAACAAGATCCTTGTCAACAAGCAAAAACTCTAACCTCAGCAGACAGGATAATGTGCAATGTTAGACAAACATATTTTTTTTCGTCATGATCTGCAGTGTTCGGGTGTAATGTAATCTTTAATTCTGCACCACTAAATGGAATAAAAAACTTTTGTGAACAACCAAACTTTTAGTGTACAACCAAAATCCTAACAACTCTTAAAAAACATTTATGAAATTTATGGTAGTAACCTAACCTAATCCTATGGAATTTAAAACAGTAAAAAGCCAATTTAGCAAAAGGCCACATCAAGCCAAATTTTATTTTACACAACAAGAAGTCAGGCTTGGTAATTCACCAATCAATAATAGGCAATAAAACAAAAAATTTTGGCAAGCAAAGATTTTCAATCACTAAGTTTTATGATTGCCAGATTTAAAAATCTTTTTATTATTATTTTATTATTTTATGTGGTACACAACATCCAAACCAACACCAACAACATGGTCATTCTCCTCTGTAGGTGATACAGAAAATCTCTAATATAAAGTTATGGTAGGACAGCATTTTTTAAGGGTTTACAGGTTGCTTATGACAATGTTTAAATAAGTGCAGCATTGACTTTAAACCTTTTTTGCAACATTTTTATTACAGGACATGTTTAACAGAAGAGAAAAGTGCTTATTACAGGAAATAAATTAATTAACTTAGAAAAACACATTAATTTTAAGCAAAACTGTAACACACAGCAAATATCTATACTAGTGTCATATATTGTTGAAAAGCTTGCAAATTCTTACCAATCTAAAGTGGTGCGGACAACCAAATCATCTAAATATATTGACTGCAAAACCTCTAGTTCCTCTTGAAGATCACTATGAAAAGTAACAATTTTATTGAAAAGGTTTCACAATGTATTTAACTATTATACTGTCCAATAAACCACTAGAAGACTTAGTGTTGCCCTTGAAGAATCAGAGAGTATGATTTAACATAATAGTTTGTGCAGCAGAACAAAATCTTATCCTTTTTGAAATGTTTTGATTCTGGGTCATTCTTCTTTTACACACTTTCAGCATGACTGTTTAAAACTGTGTGGCACTATGTTGGTACATTTCAGCAAGTAGTAGTCATTAACACTGAAAGTGAAGCCCAGAGGATGCTAAGAATGAACCTGAGTAAAACAGTGAGGTTGGAAATAGGACATATTTTAGAAAAAATACCTTTTAAAGGGGCACTCCAGTGAAAAAAAATATTAGAAAAAAATGTTATTTTAAGAAGACAATACATAAATATGTCAAAATAAACCTTATACAATCGTTAAAAATCTTTATTTATACCTTAATCATGTTTGTAAACATCTTCAATTTTAAAAAAAATTGCAAGGTCGCGTAAAGTTGAGAGGACTAGGTCCGAATAAATAAGCATACCTCACATCGTGCAGAAAGTCCGTGAGCTCAGCAGCACACCTTCTAAAAGTTTGTTTACTTACTGTTTACATTGTTCATTGATAAGACGTCTTGTAGTAATGACAAAGATTTTAACTTAGAAAACGTAGAATAGGATAATTCTCTTCATGAAAAAGACTTTACAAAGCTACAGCCACACAACTTCGAACCTCTTGTGTCTCACAAGGGAGAAATTAATAATGATGCAAAGTGACGAGGTGTCTTTTACTGACTCAAAGTAACGTTCTTAGCAAAATATTTTTTAAAGAAATAGAAAATATATTTAATCGCTTTTTTTTAACATTCTTTTCGTCAAAAAACTTTACTTTACAAGCCAATTTAATTTTATTTCACAATTCAGCAATATTTTTCCTCCGCACACACTTTTTTGCGCACAAATGCAAACAAATTTTATGTAACGTTGAAAATTTCGCCATGATGGAGGACCATTCAAATGCGTGATCGAAAGATCGAATAATGTTCGGGTCGTGATAAGTTGGTAAAACGGGTGTATTAATATTGTATAAATAAAAATCATTCTTATGATTATGGTAAGTCATAAATGAAAGATGTGTAACTAAAAAACGTTTTTGTCTGTGTTTGTATTGGAAATTGGTATAATGTTCTTTTATTTAATATAAAAATGTACAAAAAGTTATTTGGTTGTGTTCTGTGGATATAAGTACAAATAATGAAATGAGAAGAAGTGAGAAACTTTGATCGCATTCACTAGCTGAAATGGCATTTTTACAAAGTGGCAATATTTTAATATGGAAGTTTATTTCCTGGAGATCTCTTTTAAAGAACTATCTGTGAAGTGTGCTAACCAAATATAAAAACTTTGATCGCTTGGTAGACCTGCACTACATATTTTGTTTAGTCATTTTTGAGTTCTTTCTTTTTCACAACAGACGGGATTCTGTGAAAACTTACTTCTTTACACTTCTCTAATCGATTGGTACATCGAAACGAAAAGCAACTAACCATTTTTTAAAGATTTAAACGTAAATTACATACAAAAAGCTATTTAAATGTAAGCTATAGGTCTTAACATAACGCTCGCTTAAACTTTCTGCACGATGTGATGTCATTATTTATAATCGGGTCCAGTCCTAAATGAAATCGCGCTTGTCTGTTTTTTTTATGAGAAAAAAATTGAATATGCGAAGGCTTGTGCAACAATTTTAATTAAGAAAAACAAGTAAAGCAAGTTTTCTTTGATTTCTTATGCTTTTCTGAGTACGTATATAACAAAAAAGAAAAAAGTGATTTTTGCTGGAGTTCCCCTTTAAGAAAAATGTTTAAAAACAAAACTTCAAACTCTAAGAAGCTTAACCTTAGATGATACACTCCTTTAAAAATGTTTATCGACTAAACTGAAAATGTGGCGGACATTTTAATCACACGCCTGAATTGATTTAGGTGTGTGCCAAGGTGCACGTCTCTCCTCAAAAAGATGCCCTGAGAGACTAAATGTAAAGTTTTTTTAGCAAAAAATATGTCGAGCAACATTGTTTGCGTAGACACTCCGATGTGAGCAATTAATTGCTTGGGAGGTTATTTGCTCATGGCAAGGCCTGTAAATGTTTTAAAAAAGGAAGAGCATAGTGATAGGTGCCACATAAATCAATTTTTCACACTTATAGCATCTCATCTAGAGCACTTTCCTTCTGGCCAAAAGATTTTCTGTCTGTCAAATAGGAACTTGAAGCTAAGAGGAAAACCCACCCCCTATGGAAAAATGAATAAACACAAGCAACAATAAGGTCTTATAATGCCTAAATTGCATTATGTTTGTTTAGATGATCGAGCAGTTAATTTTGGAAAATTTTTCTGCCCCTTTGGACCAAAATGTAATCCCTTGTAGACACTATATTATTGCCTCATCCACTCAAAATGATTATGCTTCCTACCAGCCTCTGCCGCTACACTACTGTACTGCTCACATTCTGAATATTTATTTCATGTTAATTTCCATGAACCTTTTAGCTGTCCTATGCATTATTCTGCCTCTAGCCTATCACAGTACCTTCCATAAGGTTAGAGAATAAGAAACCTTTGATTCAGTGAACCCAAATAGTGGCCATATTGGCTTATACCTGCTTTGATTATTGCGTTGCTTGCCTCTGCTTGTCAATATCAGATTTCAGGCCTTTACATTACAGGCACATAAGTCCAGCCTTCAAAATAACTTTTAAGCATGAAATATCTTTCTGTGTTTTTGTAAATGGTCATTTTTAAAATTTTATTTAGTGGGGAATTTGAAGTGGTACTTTTTATTAGAACCTCCTTGCTTTACACAAGGCCAACTATCCAAGAAAATAAAAAATTTCCTTTTCTTGTGAGATTCGAAGCATGCTTCAACTGTTTACCAATACTTAAAATTGGGAGGGAAGGGGGGGGGGGGATATGTGGTTAATATAAATTAAATTATAAATAGAAATTAAGTTTGATACATAGCTCAGACTGTGCTTGCAATACACACATTCAGAGCTACTTCATGATGTCAGACTAACCAGTCAGACTAACCAATATGGCACCAAAAAATTAGCACATAACAAGAAAAGGTTTAAATGCAACAAATGACACACCCAGTAAGCAACACTGCTCATTAACAGCACAGCAGTCTGGTAAGCAGTTTATTGAAATAACAATTTGCTCTTTATGACAAAGCATTATGGTTCTCCCTTATCCTTGTTGCCTTTTTGGGGGTTTTGCCTGTATTTGATTTTGTTACACTGTCCAAAAACTTTTTTGATCCTGAAATTCACTTCTCACCTTCAGGCAATTTTCATCATCCCAACAATCGCAAAAGCTGATCATCAAGGCATCCAAAACAGATCGATTAAAAAAGGTGTTACAATTCAACTTGCTATGATTGAACACCCATTTTATCAAGTAAATACTTAAAATAAGTACCTTCTATTTCATGGGGCTAAGGATAGACCATTGTTGATCCTATCAAATGGTAATTTTATTACTCGAAAGTATGCATTGGCATTTTCAAATATTAGTCTAGAGGATATTAGGAAACTAAATACCCATAGTTTTTGCATTGGTTGTCCCTCTAGAGCAGCTTCGTGTGGCATTCCTGAATCAGTGTCTTGCATCAGTGTCTTGCATGAGTGGAGTGGCAACATGGCTCACCTTGATGTGGTGACAAAATTATGGGATGTTAAATCGTGGTAATGGAGTTTATGTCTTATATATTGTAAGAGTACAGTTTAGGCAGTAGCATGTGGTGTTTCATGTAAATTGTTAAGCCATACAGATAAATCATCTAGTCGTATTTGTCTTTTCTCTTCGCAAACTTGCTTTTGAGTTGATGAATTTGAAACTTGGGGATGCTGGGCATGGGGTAGCCTTGCCACAAGGTGTAGAGAGAGATGCGAGGAGATGAACAACAGTGTCCCACACGTGCAGGGCAGATGACTGGGGAAATAACAGGAGGAGATGCTGCTTGGGCAGCACTGACAGTCAGAGGTGGGCCCCCAAGAGGTTAAGAGCAGGTGTGAAATACAAAATAAGCTAGAGCTCATAGAAAGTAGGTTTTGTGAGATGTGGTAGAGGAAATGGAATCACAGGAGAAGAGCTTCAGATGTTGTGCAGAAGAGTGAATTTGTTGGGACATGCACATGAGTTTGAGACAGTATCTTCTTTCCATCCTAGCATCCTCTCACCCAACTCCGCCAAATATCTATTCTTTGTGAAAATTAAAATAAATTTCTAAGGTTGTGTTTCTATTGGGATCAACAGCAATTAATGTAACAAAAACAAAAAATTGCATCTGTTAAAGTAGAGGGGAGAGAGTGTCATGACTGTTACAGCCAATTTGCCCTTAAAGAAGAAGAAACGTTTTGTGTTTAAAAGTTCAAGGAAAAAGGATTGGAAATTAAAATTGATTGTTCTGTGGAATTCAGATTTTAAACATTTATGCCACAAAAGAAAAACCCCACCCACCCACAAACGGCTAATGCCTGTTTCTTGTGGCAAGTTCAGATCATCTAGCTATCCATGCAAAATATGCACAATTTCCTAATGGAAAGTTTTAGATTTATCTTTGAATACATAACTTCGAATACATAGCTGCCTATAGTTATATAGTTTGTCTAGACAACCCTAGAGGTTGGGCGTGCTCTTAGTTTCGCACCAAAAAAAAATAAAATCAAAGAGCCACACCTCACTTGTAAACTTTATCAAGCCTTTGCTTTAATTCTGCAGCTACTTCAATATACAGCTAGCTAACTTTGATAAGGATATGGTAAAAACAAGATCTACCATGTCTGCTTTAAAATTCAATGATGAGAAAGATTCGCCACAAAATGCTGCCATCATGGAATCTGAACAAGCTGAGCCAGGCACGAACATCACATTAAAAACTTTGTTTCATCAAATCGTTGCAATGAGAAATTCCATAGAATCAAACCACAAACTACTCTGTCAAATGAACGAAGATATGACATAATAGATAAAGAGATCGCCTCGATTAAAAAAGACTGTGATCTTATGAAACAAAATTCTAGTTCTAAAGAAAAACGTTTGGCGGCACTCGAATCCAAGAGCAAAATTGCAAAATAGATAACCTAGAAAGAGAGAACCTTTTTGTTTTATTATTATTATTATTATTATTATTATTATTATTATTATTATTATTATTATGATCTCTCCCTTCTTTCTTATTGTTAATGCCTGTCCAGTTCCCTGTGTTGTATGTTCTAAAAGTGTTAGTGTTCGTCATAAAGGTGTTATATGTGATATTTGTGAAAATTGGGTCCATAAAAAATGTGCCAACATTCCCAATCAGGATTATGAGTTCCTATCCTCATCCACTGAACCTTTGTTTTGTACGCTTTGTTTGTACAGTGTACTTCCTTTTCTAAATTTGTCATGTTCCAGTGATACTTCAATGTTTTAAATTCCTCATTGCTCAACCTGAAGAATGGTGTAGATAACACTCAAATTCCTCCCAATGATCCTGTTTTTGACAATTACATCACCTATAATCTCTTCTAAATACTTTGAAGTCAGCAAGTTATTGAACGTTCTCACAAAGCCACGTTCTCACAAAACTTTCCCTATTTAATCCTAATATTAGTTCTCTACCACTTCACTTTGATGACTTGAATAAAAATAAACTCACTTGACCATAGATTTGATTACATCGGTATTACAGAAACAAGAATTGCACTCCTGACATCCCAAATGATATTTGTCTTGATAACTTTTCATATGTCCGTACTCCATCAGACTGTTCAAATGGAGGCGCCCTTATTTATTATCAAAAACATCTTAATGTTATCAAAAGGCTTAACCTTAACAAAATTCTCTTTAAATCCAGACAACTATAATCTATTTTCATTGAGTTACCTAAGTTGAAAGGCAAAAATTTAATAGTTGGTTGCATTTACAAACACCCTAGTATTGACATTGATGAATTCTGTAATGAATATTTCGAAATTTCCTTCACTGGTCAGTAAGGAAAAAAAATATTATTCTAATGGGTGATTTCAATATTATTCTTCTGCCAATTGACATTGACTGGGAAGTATCCAACTTTTTTGACCACATTTTGACCACATGTTTTTTTTTTCATATGTCAATATTCATAACAGAGTCACTCCGAGACACATCCGAAACCTTAAGAGATAATATTTTTTTAAATTTTTTACCCTCAAATAATCCTGTCTCTGGTAATTTTTTTCTCCAATCTTAAATCAGCAGTTTATTCGCAACTGGAAAAAATTCGATCAGGATATGTTCCTTACAGATTCTAATATAGATTGGAAAGAAACCCTCAGACTTCAGGCTGACAATGTAAACTTTTCTTCTGATAACTTTTTTAATGTCATTACATATTTAACTGATAACCATGTTCCGTTTGATAAACTGTCAAATAATAAAAGATATAGTTCGAAATCATTTATAACCACTGCAGTTCGACAATCAATAATTACAAGAGATAATATACAGTACCACTTGAATGTAACTTTACATGTGCCATTAGTCATCACCTTCACACAAACCTTTGGTAGTTTCAGAACTTTCGTTGTTATTGTTAACCTATTGTTAAATACACGAGCTATTTTTGCATGTTAAAAACAATAGAGTTTATGTCTTGTTCGCGAAATTTAATTAGCTTATATGAACTGCGTGTGTCCCATTGTTGTATTTAACTGCTATAGTCGTCAAGAGATCAACAAAAGAAAATATAATTTAACAAAGATTTAAGTATCTATTGTTTCTACTTACAAACGACAATGTTAAACCATTAGTTTATAAATGTTATGTTTTCACTGATGCTCGTGTTTACGAAAAAGCGTGCGTGCAATTTTATTTCTTTTCACACAAAGCTAAATGTTATATTTCACACAAAAAATATACAAACTCTTAAAAAATCACGCAAACAATTTTGGTATAAAAGTTAGCGTTTATAAAAGTTAGCATTTTGACAAAAATTACAAAAAGCCTCCAGAAAATGGAAACAAACAAAAAACATTGTTTTAATGTCCAAATGCTCGACCTAAGAACAAAAAGGGGCAATAAAAATGCTTTTTTAAATCATCATTCTCGGCTTAACGTCCGTTTTCCAAGCTAGCATGGGTTGGACAGGGTATATTATGACCCTCTTCCAATCTGATCTAGACTGTGTTAGATCTAAACTCAACTTCCTCTGTATCAAGTCTGTCCTTATAACCTCCTGCCAAGTCTTTCTCGGTCTGCCTCTTGGCCTTGCCCCAGGAACTATCAAGTCTCTGCACTTTCTTACCCAATTATCCTCCTCCATTCTTTCCAAGTGCCCCAGCCAATTAAATCTTCTTATCTGGATAACATCTTTAATTCTACGGATACTTAGCCTGCTTCTTAGCTCATCTGAACTCTTTCTCTCAGACTGGCATTACACATCCACCTAACCATTCTCATATCATTCCTTTCTAAACGGTAAAGATCTTCCTGCCTCACTGCCCATGTCTCACTACCGTACAACTACACTACCGCCTCATACAACCTACTTTTTACCTCAATTGACAAGACTCTGCTAGTCAACAAAGGAAGTAACTCTCTGAACTTTTTCCAAGCAGAACCTATCCTGCAAGTAACACTTCTTCCAACACACCCTTCACTGCCGAACATATCACCTAAGTAACAGAAGTTCTCGACTATCTCTAACAAGCCACTACTGTACATCATTAAAGCTGGAAATACTTCATTCTCTATAATCTCACCTTTGCAACGCTTTCATACAAAGTGAATGTCAGCTCTTAACCTTCCACCAATACTACTGCACTTCTTATGTACCCAATGCTTGCAAGTCTGACAAAAAATTGAGTTACTACCAACCCCTTTCTTGCAAACTCCACAAGGCTGCTTTCCAACTACAGGGTCACACTTGGCTGCAATGCTACTAATCATGACTTTAGACTTTGCTGTGTTCACCCTTAGCCCTTTCTCTTCTAGTCCTTTCTTCCACTTCTCAAACTTTTTAACTAATTCTTCCATCGACTCTGCTATGAGAACCAAATCATCTGCATACAATAACTCCCATGGACAACCTGTTTTGAACTCTATCGACAGCGCTTCTAAGACTAGAATAAACAACAAAGGACTAAGTACAGAACCCTGATGTACACCAACATTTACACTAAATTCATCACTAAGTGAATCGTTAATCCTGGCACGACTTCTAGCATTTCTGTACATAGACTGTACCATTGTAACTAGCCACCCATCCACACCTAATTTTTTTACGTGGTACTCTATCAAAAGCTTTCTCTAAATCTACAAAGGCAAAATAGAGATTCTTTCTCTTTCCTAAATACCTTTCCTGAAGCTGTCTGAGTAAAAATATTGCATCTGTAGTGCCACGCCCTGGAACAAAACCAAATTGCATCTTATCTATATCAATTCTTTCTCTAAGTAACTTATCAATCACTTATTCAATAACTTTCATTGCTTGATCAACCAACTTTAAACCTCTCTCTAAGATGCAATTTGGCCCCGTAGATTAGTGGTTATAGCTCTCGTACTCTGTGCGGGAGACCGGGGTTCGATTCCTCTTGACGGCGATTCAACATGGGCGAGTGAATGTTACCATAGCCCCGGGTTAACCCAAGCCATGTGAGGGAAATTGGGAAGATGGCACACTGTGTGGGCCGTTGGATGTTGCCGGGAGTTGTCTAGTACAGCGCAGGCTCTAATTGGGTCTGCGTAGCTCAAAATGAGCATTAAATACTCTAGGCCTCTCCATCTTCGCCATGGCCCCTCCTGGAAATAATAGACAGGGTATATCCCTCGATATTTGTGAGGCTAGCCATGTAAAATATGCACATATATCTATCTATCTATCTATCTATAGTTACCTCTTTCTTATGCATCATAAATCGCGTTTAAAAATTTAAGAACGAATCAATACACATATATAATGATTTAACTTTAACGTGTTGTGTTTGTTTATTTTTTCTAACGTAATATATTTCAATAGCCTTCGTGATCTTTAACACTTTTAAACAATAATAAGCATGTTGCATGTGACAACAAAAGGATTCATCAAACCTTTTTGTTATAACTCGCGCACGACGATAACAATAGAAAGCAATTAAGTTCCTATGTAAACAAAAGATATGTGAAGGTTCTTTATGAAGACATGAGATTGTTACATGAGGTTGTAAAACTCGCGTACATGTAAAGTTACATTCAAGCGGTACTGTATATAAACAATTCTTAAAAAAAAGACAAAACGGTAAAAGAAAGTATTTTTCAACAATAAAAAAATCATCATAATGCCATTGTTAGCCTTTGTAGAACAAGCAAAAATAATTCCTATCTAAACTTTTTTTTTGTTAATGTAAAAAATATTAAAAAGATCTGGGAAGTAATAAATAATCAGGTTTCAAGGCGTAAAAAAAGTAAAAGTCGAATACATTTCTTAAAAATTAATAGGAAATGTAACATCAGATCCCTTAATCATTACCAACTCCTTTAATTCTTCTTTTACTAGTATTGCTAATGAAATTAGGGCAAAAATACCAAAACCTTAAAACCTTTTCAAACAACGCTAATCCTAATTCAATCTTTCTTACTCTTGTCAATTCTTTTGAAATCTTAAACTGTATAAACTTACTTGATATGAAAAAACCCACTGGCCCCAATAGCATACCATTTCGAATTCTTAATCTTATCAAAAATGAACTATCATTCATACTGTGATATTATCAATCTCTCCTTTTCTACAGGTGTTTTTCCAAAAAACCTAAAAATTGCTGAAGTTATTCCTGTCTTTAAAAACTAAGGGTCAACGTTAGATGTCTTCAATTTGGGCCTATTTCCCCATTATCCAACATCAAGAAAGTCTTTGAAAAAGGTTAAAAATGAATATAATCTTTTATAAATTTATAAAAGATTATATTCATTTTTTGAGCAGCGCCAAACCCTTTACGAACGTCAATTTAGCTATAGAAAAAGACATTCCACTTGCCTATCTATCTTGTCAATATACCAGGACATAATGATATCCCTTGAGAAAGGAATGTTCATTTGTGGAATCTTTGTAGATTTAGAAAAGGCTTTTGACACTGTTGATTGTTCTATACTTTTGAAAAAACTTGCCCATTACGGTATTAGAGGTAAGGCAAACTGTTTACTAATTTTTTCTTGTCTAACAGAAACAAATTTGTAAATATTTATGGTCAACACTCCAACACTCTGGTTAATAAATCATGGGGTTCCTCAAGGCTCAGTATTAGGACCTCTTCTTTTCCTTATTTATGTCAATGATCTTGTTATAACATATGGTAACGTTTACCTATTTGCTGATGACACAATCTTCTCTATTCAAGCTGGAATGTTAAACAACTTTCCAAACATGTAAAAATCAACCTAAAGCACCTCTGCACATGGGTAAATGCCAACAAAATATCTCTTAATGCCACCAAAACAGAATTTATCATCTTTAAACCTAAAAACAAACCAATTATTGGACTCCCAAACCTCCTGTGACAAATGTGTTAGTCTTTAAGGTTTTAATTACCAGTTCGTAATTCGCAATTGCGAATTACTTCGCCAAGAAAATGATGAAATGACGAATCAAATATTTTTGTATCACTTCGTTGTCTTTTTTTGTGATATTAAAAATTAATCATTCATTCTTTTTGTTTGATGCGTTTCTATTTAATTCTCATGTTTTGCTTGATTATTTTATGCTGGGAGAAGAAATAATAACCTTCCATTAGCGTATTTCACTTTAGCGTATTCCATATTTAATGAAGTGTCAACTGAAAATATGTGTGCAAGTTTTGTAACATTTGTTTCGAAGAGGCCTTTTTATTATAAAAAATTGTTATTAAAACCTTATTTATCAAGTGCAACTCATTATAAATGATTGCGTAAAATATTTACATGGTAATTTATCATAAAATTAGAAGGGAATAGGCAGATCGAAAGTGTTTTTAACATAAAATCAGTGTTCTTTTTTTCAGCGCCGTTAGCTTTGAAGGCCGAAAAATCCTGTGTACAACCATCTGGTTACAAATACTTGATGTTTCCAGTTTGCCTGATGATAAAAATAGTCTGATGACTTACAGAGATGAAGCTGTGCACCAACAAAGTATTTTTTGGGTGAACTTGCTGATAAAGAATGGTTGATATCATAAAAAATCGAGTAAAACTTTCAAGCGAAGGAAAATATTTGGATGTGTGGGCTAAAGTTCTGACCAATTCCAACTTAAAAATTGAGTGTAAAAATATGCTGCATATCATCGAGTTGCTTTTAATAACTCCCTTTACTAATGCAAAACTCGAACGCGTGTTTAGTACAAGGAATAGAGTGAAAACAGATTTTAGAAATAAACGAGTCAAAAACGATTAGAAGTGTGTCTTAGAGTTAAATTGAAGATTTCCAGGCCTTGCTCGCGCCCGCGTAGTGCTCGCGTAAATGCTCTTACCCGAGCATTCTATTGCTCGCGTAAATATTAACATTTTGAGATAAGTGTAAACGTTTTTCTCAAGAATTGATTGGTTTTTTAAGTGAAACTGAAAAGATATTTGGTGTGATTATTTTCCACCCATCATGCAACAGTTCATTCGCCATTTTATAAAATGCGTACGATACAGGCATTAAGGTTAATCTTTGTTGCGCATTCATTTTGCAGTAGAAAAGTGGGACGTTTTTAATCGTGAACCCCAAACACGATGATCGAGCGTCTACTGGTATAGCGACTCTCTCAATCTTAACTTCCTTCTCTACATGTCCGAAATAGTATGCATGACTATACTGTTGCTTTCATAAATTTAATGTTTATTTTTCAGGTCATCACAAGCAAATAGGAAAAAATATGCTTCGTTTTCAAATTAAAAAAATCTTTATCCGCGTGGTTTAAATAAAACTAATAAATAAAATCTCTTTTTAAAAGGTACACGCCAGGTACATAAAATTTACACAGAAAAAAAATTATACCGCACCTGGGTTTCGTTTTAAAATTGTTTGAATAACAGTTGTGGCATAAAGAAAATAATCCATTAAATTTGGACCTGCTATGGTTTCCAATTGCTTCGTCAAATGAAGAAATTATCTACAATTAAATCCATGATAAATTGCCTGTTCCGCCTGTAAGAGCAGTTTTGCAGACTTGCGTCATCCGTGCTCCGTCGGTGTTCACCTCCGCATTAGTTAAGAACCGCATGGCTGGATTTCTTGTGTAAGACCTGGTTACCATCGACGAAGGGGCCGGGCAAAAGAGATTTATGACTACATAGTTTTTTAACTAAGTCAGGAGTCTGTGAATTAGCTAGGGTGGTCAGGTTGGCTATGAATACGCTTGCTTGTGGATTTAAAGGACCAGGACTATTCAATAATTCTGAGATCTGAAAGTGTCCGACCAAGACGAAATCTATCGGACGTTTTAACCGACAAAAGTCCGAAACGAGCTACGGACATGTTCGACCAAAATGGAAATGAGGTGGACATTTTAATCACACGGCTGAAACGATTTAGGTGTGTGCCAAGGCGCACTCCTCTGCTGAAAAAGATGCCCTGAGAGACTAAATGTAAAGTTTTCTTAGCGAAAAATATGGCGAGCAAAATTGCTCGGGTAGAGATTCTGACGCGAGCAATTAATTGCTCGGGAGGTTATTTGCTCATGGCAAGGCCTGATTTCAATCCTCATCAGAGTGTTCAAGCGTGCTCCTAAGCCACAAAATACCCAGTCAAACGAAAGAAGACCAGTGATAATTCAGGCGTTGCTTTAGATATTGTGAAATATACTCTTTCAGTCTAAGACGAATCATCAGAATCAGATATCTAATTATTTTTGAACCAATGTTTTTGGTTTTTTTTAATATTCTTTTTTTACCTATTTACGGATTTTTTTTGTTTTTTTTACACAAGCACACACTTGCAATCAGCATTCTCTTCTGAACAATACCAATGACCAGCTGGTGTCGTATTGATTGAAATTCCTCTTATTGCCCCTTTTTTAAACAAACTTTGTTTTACTTAAACTTTGTTTTCCTTAAACTATGTTTTCATCACACCAAAACAAGGAAAATAAAAAACAGCATTTCACTAAAAGACTCATATTTAAAACGAACATATTTTTTGTGAAAACAACCTTAAACAATCTGTATTTAACTTGCGTTGTACTGTTCACAAAAACTAGTTAAGAACCTCTGAAACAATAACTACATTTTGAATATTTTCTTACAGCATGCTAAAGAAAGTTAAAACTGAGAGAGTTGCTAGCTCAGACGCTCAGTTCTAGTGTTTGGGGTTCACGAGTTTAAACATCCCCAACTTGTCTCCAACATAAAAAATAATAATGCAGAAAAAAGTAAAGCTCGCAGGTCACAAAAAATACAAATTCTCGTCGAAAAACAAGGAGTTACTAATAAACAAGCCAATGGTCTTTGATCTATGGTGTTCCCAGGTCACATCTAGATGGTGGTTTACTTGGTTACATTGCCAATTTTTTTGCGAACCGACTTTAGGGATCGTCTCAAAATGTTTGTATGTTTTTTTAGTATAATTATACGAAAGCTACGAAGTACTTCGTTTTGTTAAACGGATGTCATATGAAGTGCTTCGTTTAAAATAAAAAATGTAAACGAAGTTTATACGAACTTTTTTAATATATGATACAAACTTAAAGGAAGTTTTGTTATCATACAAAATGAAATGATTCGAACTTTGAACGAAGTAAATTGCTATACGATCTTGAAGCAAACTTCAAAAGTACTGGCGTAATTGCACATAATTACTTCAATACGAAACCAGAAACAAAAGAGTTAAACGAATTTTTTAAAATACGTAAAGAAATGATACGAACTGTACACAAAACCAGAAATAAAAGAAGTAAAATATATAAGGTTGACTTTGAAAAGACTAGCAAAATTGCATATTCATAGGTTCAATCAACACAATCTACGGCGATCTTTTAATTTTCTACGATGCCGTTTTTATGATTTTTAAACGATATATGATGATCTTTTCGTTTTCTATGATCCTGTTTTCATGATTTTAAAACTATCTACGTGGATCTTTTTGCTTTCTACGATTCGGTTTTCATGTTTTTTAAACAATCTACTCCATCTTTTTGTTTTCTACGATCCTGTTTTCATGATTTTTAAACGATCTACAGCGATCTCTTAGCTTCTACGATCCTGTTTTCATGATTTTTAAACGATCTACGGCAATCTCTTAGCTTCTATGATACCGTTTTTATGATTTTTAAACGATATACGGCGATCTTTTCGTTTTCTACGATCCCGTTTTCAGGATTTTTAAATGATCTACGGCGAACTCTTAGCTTCTACGATGACATTTTCATGATTTTTAAACGATCTACGGCAATCTCTTAGCTTCTACGATGCGTTTTCATGATTTTAAAACTATCTACGGCGATCTTTTCGCTTTCTACGGTCCCATTTTCATGATTTTTAAACAATCGATGCTGTGGAGATGATCCCTAAAGATCTTAGATAATAAATCCAATTAAAATAAACGAAGTTTGAATAACGAAACGAACTTTATAATTGTTGAAAAAATTTCAATAAAAAGACAATAGATAATAGTCCAATTATAATAAAGTAACTTCGTATTAGCAAATTATTATACGAACTTCTTTAAAAAAGATACGAACTACATACGAAGTTTATTTTAAATGATACAAACTTTATACGAACTTGTAATTTTGATGATACAAAAAGTATATATATTAAAAATCGAATAAAAATCGTATATATTAAAAATAAAATGATATATACGAAAGATTAAATAAATTGATACAAAGCTTTTGATACGAATTATATGAACTACGTACGAACATTTTGAGATGGCCCCTTACTTTTCTAATTTGAACTCTGATCTTCTCGAAGACACCTTATCCTGGAAACCTCAAATTAATGTTATATACTGCAAAGGAATTAAAGTCTTCTAATTCTGCTATTGCTAAGCTTAGACACCATATGCCACTGAGAGGAACCAACCAGGTCTATTACTCCTTTTTTATTCAAAACTTATTTATTGTTGCCAAGCCTGGGGTCAACCTGTATCTAACGTTATCAAACGTATCTCTATATTGCAATAAAAAAAAGTATGAGAGGTTTGATTGATGATAATCGTCTTGTTACTACAAGAAATTATCAACGAAAATTTTCACAATTATCTCACAAGTTTTTTAAATATAATTTTCAACAACTACATAATACACAGAGGACGTATAAAACAATACTTAACAAAACATATAACACATAACGTATGAGAGGTTTGATTGATGATAATCGTCTTGTTACTACAAGAAATTATCAACGAAAATTTTCACAATTATCTCACAAGTTTTTTAAATATAATTTTCAACAACTACATAATACACAGAGGACGTATAAAACAATACTTAACAAAACATATAACACATAATGGCAAACCCAAGGGTATTTAAATTATATACCATTGGTAAGGGTAACATCCACCGCGCGGAGCACAAATGCACTCCTCCCCTTGTTGACTATAAATAATATTTATCTTGGTGTTGGTCTCCAGTCTTTAAAATATAACTAATGTGACTGGTTATATCTTATATAATAATACGAAATGTATGTGACAGTCATAGTGGATATGTTCATTTTTTTTGAAGCCACCAAAAATTTCTTTAGAAAAAAGCCATAAAAAGTATGTCTCAAATGTTAAATTTTATGACGTTACGACACGATGCCAATAACACTACTTTAACGTCAATATCCTAAATTAAATTAATGAAGCCATTACAGTGCAGTGAAAACTTTGAGGCCAAATAACTTGGAAACAACGTGGTGACGTCAATAATTTTTTACCATGTGGGTAACTGGGTCCTGGGTCCCCAAATCGATTTCGGAATAAACAGGTTGATAATATCATTAAACAGTACAAAACAGTACGGGATCTTTCCACGAACGGGTAAGTGTCCCCCGATTGAAAAAACACTTGATCGAGTGAGTCAGCACTGGCGGCAATTTTTCACGACCACCTGATTGAGTGAGTCATAACTGGCGGTAAATTTTTAGCTAGCTAAATACATAAACAAACAAAAGGTGCTTGGGAGAGACTTAGGTCTTGCCTAGCACCTAGTCAGCTCAAGCTCTGGAGACAGCTAACTAGCTATGTTAAAGATATCGATATTTCTCTACTATACTTAATTGCTTTGGGTTCCAGAATAATACCACAAATTGATAGAAACAATGTACTTCTATTGGAATGAGTAAATACAACACGTTCAGTATGCGTAGATTATTTATGGAAAATTTTTTGGGGAATGGGTAGGAATGAAGGTGCCTCCTTCGTGCTTTTTCATATGCTCAAAAGGCATATCCTGAGCGTCAGGATATGCCCCCCTATATAACGAGTATCCTGAGCGTCAGGATACGCCCTATAGGCGTCTTCATGCCCTGAGCGTCAGGTGCATGAGACAGATGAGATGCACTGAGCGTCAGATGCATCGACATGTCCTGAGCGTCAGGCACATGCTAATTATGGTGTTTTCTTCCTTGGTGTATTAGAGAATAATGATGTTTTTATTCATACCCTGAGCGTCAGGTGTATGAGAGATGCCCTGAGCGTCAGGCGCATCGACATGTCCTGAGCGTCAGGCACATGCTAATTACTGGTGTTTTATGAGATGCACTGAGCGTCAGATGCATCGACATGTCCTGAGCGTCAGGTGCATGTTTCCTATTTAAGTGCTGCTGATTGAGATGGCCTGAGCGTCAGGTTTTAGGTACATCTGAAGAACTTGTGCAGTGTGGGGTGTTGGGTTTTTATATACAACCATTAATAATCAAGACCTGGGTAGGGCCCAGTTCTTTTACAGGCAAGTGAGACTAGTGTCCCTGGCAACCTTTAAGATCAGGTCTATAGGCAGAAACCACCCCCACTTGCCAGGTTCTACCTGATATTTTCAATGACTAAGGTAAACCTAATATATACTAACCAAAATGCTAAAGAACTGTATTTCTGTCACCACAATTAACATGAGCAAAACTTGCAGTTTAGCTCCATTTTGTGTCAAATATCATAAAAAAATATGCACATTTTTCTCTATATAGCTAGCTACTGGCTTTTTACTAAACTAATTCCAAGCACATGTCTATAAGACAACTAAAATGAGCTTCAGAGCCACAATATGTGCAACCTAGACTGAAAATATGCATCATGTAGTCAATCCAACTCAAGAAATCATCAATAGCATTGGAACAGCACGGTGAAATTTTTTTAATCGGTGAAACAGCGCAAAATAAGTTATGACTTAATGTAAACAAAAATTATATTGCACTTTTGGCCAGCGGCTCACCCGATTCAGGTAAGTCTCTCCCGATCAGGTGATTGGCACTCACTCGATCGGGTGATTTACCCCGACCGGGGGACAGTCACCTGATCAGGGAAAGATCTCGTACTGTTAAAAAACATTCAAACCCTAATATCTCTGCAAACATTTGTTAAAAGCACATGATCCTATACATTTTCTTTGTCAGTGTTTCAAGATGTATACGATGAAGGCAAAAGGTATATATATATACAAATTTTTCAAATAATTTTCAGCCTCAGCAAAAATTTAAAACCCTATCTCCTTATGCTTCTGTCGAAAACATATCCTATAAATTATTTTGATCAGCGTTATAATCTTTACACAATAGGGCAACGTGAAAACAAGGTTCCAAATTATTTTGTGGTGGATAAGTTGCTGACGTCTACAAAATTCAATTTTACACTTCTTTTTTATTCTCATCTTACTTGCCTCAGTGGATTTTTTCCACAGGTTTTATCGACTAGTATTGTATATTATACCCACTGTAATTTCAACTTTTTTTATGACAAATAAATAAATAAATAAATTGAAAGCCAGTTACCTTATATCCATTTCACAGTAAAAGAACTAAACACAACTGACCCACACAAAGTCGGGCTTTATACAAAGTCGGCGCTAAAATATTTGTCTTGCCTTAGCCGGCAACGACTTCATTTAGCACCGGGCTAAGTGGTCCCGACACACGACGTACAACATAACTAGCACCCTTCATACTTTATCGACATAAAAAACCGACAGACGTGCAGTCATACTTCTCCAACCAAATGGACCCGGAAAATTAAACCGCATTATCCGACATCCTCTCTATATAAAAAATACATACTTTTACTGTCGATGGTCATACCAACGCAATATCGCATAATACTGCATAATACCTTCATAATACTCTCTGTCGCTACATAACAAATACATATTTTTTTCTGTTAATAATCCATAACCAACGTAATATCGCATAATACTGCATAATACTGCATAATACCTTCATAATTCATAAAAAATACATAAATTTTCTGTCGATAGCCACACAATGGAAGTGGAGCTCTCTAGCGCACTTTCGACTTATCGCCGTTTTTTGAGTCAAATCCTAATTTCAAGGGTCTAGCGCAGCACTGTTTCCTCGCTATATTGATCCTCTACGCAAAGGGTTAATACCGCGGGCAATTACCGCTGTGCTGCAGCACTCTCGTACGAACGCAATGTTGTGACCCTGGTTGGGGTCACAACATAAAATAAAATGTCCAGTGCGTTAGAAAATTTTCCAACATATAATAAAATGACTTCTTACTTGAGTAGCATGATTAGCAGTCTCTATGAGGCTGTATCTGCACCAGTGGCAGCAACACGCGATGCACTCGCAGAGAGACTGCAGAGTGTGCGTGAAACTGCTTCTTTATTATACCACAAGGCTAAGGAGAGGCTTGGTTACGGTCAAGCCTTGAGGAAGACTGTCGAAGACGCTGCTGTGGAAGAATAACAAGTGGAAGAAGTGGATCACAGTGCTGTTGAAACGGAAGGTGGATTTGATGGTAATTATCGACATTTCCGAAGTGAAGGAACACCAGAAGGTCAACTGGTGAGTATTGAACAGTACCTGGATCAACAGAAACAACATGTGGAGAAAGTCATCACAGACTTGCAAAACACTAGACAGAATTGGAAGATTCAACTGAATCTCGTGGGGGAGTTTGTGCACAAGGAAAATCCTTCCGACAAGTTCACAAAACCAATATGGAGTGAAGCTGTCACAATTATGGAAGGAAGTGACATCGAAGAATTGATCGAAGAGATGTATAAAAGCCTGCTAAAACGCTTTGAAATGACATCGGAGAAACTCAAAAAAAGCGACTACATCTTCAAGCGAATCACGGAAATGACGTATCACTGCCACATGATTGACCTTATGAGAGGTAGATCATGGTGCAAGACACCCGAATGGCTGCAAAAAAAGCACTGCATCATCAATCTTAAAAATGAAGACGAGCAGTGCTTCAAATGGGCCGTCATTGCAGCACTGCACCACAACGAAATCAAAAACGATCCTCAACGCATCTCGAAGCTCGAACCGTTTGTTGAACAGTACAATTAGAGTGGTATCGAGTTTCCAACTCCCAACACACACTGGAAAAAGTTTGAAAGGCAAAACCCCAACGTGGCGTTGAATGTCTACTTTTCTGAAGAAGATTTTCAGGTCAGACAGGCATACGTTTCGAAACACAACACGACACGTGAAAAGGTGGTAGATGTGCTAATCCTTCAAGAAGGCAATAAAAAGCACTACGTTACCATTAAAAGATACTCTGCGCTCATGCGCGGTTTATCATCTAGACATCGAGGTGATCACTACTGTCGAAACTGCATGCACGGATTCCGCAGTCAAGAGACACGAGACAATCACATGAAAGTGTGCATGGACCATGATTTTTGCGAGATTGTCATACCTAAAGAAGGAACAGTCCTCAAACACAAAGATGGGCAAAAGTCGCTCAGAATGCCATTTGTCATCTATGCAGACACAGAATGTATCTTGGAACCTGTTCAAGGTTGTGATGGAGACCCTGAAAAATCACACACCAGACACGTCAGCAAGCATGTGGCTTCAGGATATGCCTTCATAACCAAATTTGCACATGGAGAAGTTGAAGAATCATCCGACTGCTATCGTGGAAAAGACTGCATGGAAAGGTTTTGCAAGGGACTGAGAGATCAAGTCAATAGAGCTATCAGACATCCACAGAAGAAGATGATCCCGTTGACACACGAAGAGAAAGAAGCCCACAAGTCTGCAAAAAGATGCTTCATTTGCAATGGGCTTTTCAAGAAGAACAACAAAGACATCACAATGCGCAAAGTTCGAGATCACTGTCACTACACTGGTCAGTATCGAGGAGCTGCACACAGTTCGTGCAACCTAAACTATCGCATCCCCAACGAGATTCCGGTGGTCATGCACAATCGCTCACGATATGACAATCACATTATCATCAAGCAACTGGCCAGGGAATTCAAAAGCCACGAGTTTGAATGTCTGGGTGAAAACAGCGAAAAATACATCAGCTTCTCCATCAAGCACTCCGTCACATTTCAAGGAAAAGACGGCGAACCGCTGAAGCAGATGAAGAAGAACAAGAAAACCAACCAAACGAAAGAAGTTGAAATCAGCACGACCTGCAAAATCAAGTTTATCGACAGCTGCAGGTTCATGCAAAGCTCATTGTCAAGCCTTGTAGATAATTTAGCTGGAACCAACAGTGTCAGCTGCAACGACTGCAAATCAAACATGGAACTCATCGAGATTGACTCAGAGTACAAGGCGCAATTCAAGTGCCAAACCTGTTACTGCTCTTACAAGACGGTGGAACTGAATAAGCATTCCATGAAGAAGAAATTTTCCAACACATTCAAGCATGCAAAGGGCAATGACGAGCACTTTAGACTTTTGCTGCGTAAGGGTGTTTACCCCTTCGAATACATGGATGCGTGGGAGCGTTTTGAAGAGACAGCAATTCCTCCAAAAGCACAATTTTACAGCAGCTTGAACCTTGAAAACATCACCGAAAACGACTACAAGCATGCTCAAAAGGTGTGGAGGGCTTTCAACATCAAAAACCTTGGAGAGTACCACGATCTCTACGTGATGAGTGACACGCTTCTTTTTGCAGACGTTTTTGAAAATTTTCGAGACACTTGTCAAAACATCTACGAGCTTGATCCAGCGTATTTTTACACTGCTCCAGGCCTCGCATGGCAAGCAGCTCTAAAAGTGACTGGTCAAGTGCTCGAGCTTCTCACAGACATCGACATGCTACTGATGGTTGAAAAGGGGCTCAGATGTGGTATTTGCCAAGCAATCAAGCGCCATGCTAAGGCGAACAATCCGTACATGGGGGAATTGTTTGATGTCAACCTGTTGATCTCGTATCTGCTGTACATCGATGCCAACAATCTGTACGGAGGTGCCATGTCACAAAAGCTGCCAACACACGGCTTCAAGTGGCGTGAAGACCTCGAAAATTTTACTCAAGCTTTTATAGAAAATTATAAAAATGGAGATGATGGCTATTTTCTTGAAGTGGATGTCCACTACCCGAAAAAGCTGCACAAACTCCACAACGACCTTCCATTCTTGCCTGAAAAGATGCGTCTGAACAACGACTGTGAAAAGTTGACGTGCAATGTGTTTGACAAGGAAAAATACGTGCTGCACATTCGCAAATTGCAGCAGGCACTGCAGCATGGATTGGTTCTCACCAAGGTGCACCGAGTCATTGAGTTCAAGCAAAGTGCTTGGCTGAAACCCTACATTGACATGAACACAAAGCTGCGAAAGGATGCCAAAAATGACTTTGAGAAAGACTTTTTTAAGCTGATGAATAATAGCGTCTTTGGCAAGACCATGGAGAACGTTTGCAAGCACCGTGACATCAAACTGGTGACAACGGAATGGAGGCGCAAGAAGCTCGCATCAACTCCAAACTATCACAGCACATCAAGATTTGACAAGAAATTTGTGGCAATAGAAATGAACAAAGTGAAGGTCGTCATGAACAAACCTGTCTACCTTGGCCTCTCCATCTTGGACTTGAGCAAACTCACGATGTATGAGTATCACTACGACTACATCAAGCCGAAGTTTGGTGCAAGCGCAGAGCTTTGCTACATGGACACAGATAGTTTCGTCTACCACATCAAAACAGACGATGTCTATAAAGATATTGCAGGTGACGTTGAATCAAGGTTTGACACATCGAATTACAGTCCCGAAGACCTATTGGCAAAAACAAGAAAAAATTGTGTCTCATGAAGGATGAACTTGGTGGCAAAATCATGATCGAATTTGTTGCATTGAGGTCAAAAATGTATGCGTACAAGACACTCGAAGGACACGAGACAAAAAAGGCAAAAGGTAGAAAAAAGTGTATCGTTAAGAAACAGATCACGTTCGCAGACTATTTGAACAGCCTGCAGACCTGTCAAAATTTGTATCGCACGCAACTGAGATTTACCAGTCGAAAACACGAGATTTTCACCGAAAAGCTGAACAAAATTGCGCTGAGTGTTGATGATGACAAGCGACTACAAGCTCAAGGTGGGTTCACCTTTGCACATGGTAGCAGTCCTGGATTGGTTTGTAAACAAGAATTGCTCACCAGAGTGTGGCATTGAGTCTCGCGGGATGCTTCAAAAATTTATAAAAAATAAATGATACTTGAACTGATGTTGGTAATGTTGTACGTAATTTTTTTTTGTACGTCTACTGCAAGTTTTCCTCTCTAATAAAAGTCATGTCAGAACTGAATGAAATTTTAGACGTCTTCTTAGACACACCAGAAATGGGAGAGCAGAAAAAAGTCAACTCTCTGGGAAAAAAACAGTGGACGCCTGAGTTGGTGGGTAAACGGCTGTTGAAGAAGCTCGAGGCACAAGCGCAAAAATCATGCTCAAAAGACTTGCTGTCGAAAATGTCAGGTGTTGACAATTTTCAGATCATGATGAGCGACATAAACGCAAACTTTCTGATTCAAAACTCGACTGTAGGGGCGAAATTACCATCGTTCACAAGAAACTCTCCGATGGAAGTTGTAGGGTCATACATGTATGAAAAGTGCGGGCTGTGGCTTGCTCCCGTCTCTCTGTTTTGCACAGTTTTCAACCATCTGGACTGGAAAAAATTCAGCGAAATTGCCGAGGAGCGTCAAGCGCAAATCAAACTGCGAGAAGATGTGCCGCCTTTTCCGGATGAAATAAATGGATCAAGTTGCGCAGAAAGTGACAAAGCCCAAGAACCAAGGGCGTGTTGAGGCCGGTAAAAAGCTTGCAGATGGAACAGAGCAAACAAGGCCAAGTTGAAGCAAGTACCTGCTCGGGTCGAGACAAGTGAGAATTCAAGTACCCCAGCAAGTACCTGCACAAGTACCTGCAAGTACCTCAGCAAGTACTTTGCAAGAGGGTCAGGAACCTGTCGCAGGTCCTCACAAGTTCAGTGCATATCTCTATGGCGCTGGAGGTATTGCCGTACTTGCCGTTTGCGTGGCAGTCTATTATATAAAGCCTAGCGTCTCCGCACGTGCGCCGTCTCAGCAGCAAAAGCCTTCGAAAATTGACATTTTTCACATGCGATAAACCTTAATAAATGAGCACCAAAGAGTATGAGAAAGAAATAGTTGATTCCTTGTGGGAGGCTGGCAGACTAGTATCCTATACTATTCTCTTGGCGCTAGGCGGGAAAAAAGTTCTGGGAGTTTCTAGACCGGGGGCTAAGATGGACATGGAGGACGGGTTGAAGCTCGCTGGCTATATGACAGTAGCGATATTATTAGACGATTACGCGATAAAACATCAGTGGTATAAACGTTCCCTAATGCCTCCGAAAGTCTAGCTTTGAATAAAATATGAACATTATCAAAGACCCGCATACGACAATCTTCACCGGGCCTACAAGTTGCGGCAAGACCCAACGAGTGCTCGACCTCCTTGAGAACGAGTACAGGTATCATTTCGACAATATTGTAATTCTCTGCCCTACAATTCGCTGGAACAAGACCTATCTCGAGAGGTCCTCGCTGTAGAAAGATGACTACGTGTTTCTGGTGGAGCCCAAGGAGCAGTTGTTCGAGTGAATCAAAAAACTGTCGTCGTTGCTGCGAAGAGACGCTCTTCATCATTGACTATATGATAGCTGACAAGAGTCTCGATAAAAAACGTCAATCCCTGCTTGAGCTTGCCATTAGCGGTAGACATCGCAAACATAGTCTCTGGCTACTCACTCAAAGCTACACGGCTATTCCGAAGAACCTTCGAAGGCAAAAAAGCAGGTACCCTTCATGTGGTACCCCTCGGAAAGGAGCGACATAAAAATGGTAGACGAAGAGACCAATATGATCAACGACTGGGAGACTATCAAGACTGAATTGAAAAAGTCCAAGCATGCATGCTTGTACGTAAGACTGAAGCATCCTAGAAGTTACAAGATTGTTGGTTAGACTCTTGACATGTAAGAAAAGATGGATAATGAGAGTGTAATTAAAGCTGTGTATCAGGCTCTTTTGAGAGCCCATGACAGACTGATAGATGCAATGCATAATGACGATGACAGCAAACTGGTAAACACGACTCGGGATATTGAAGAGTTATGCAAAAAATATCCATGGCATTCTCAGCTTGGTGTTGGTTATTGGACCTCGTAATTTTGTGACATTTTGCGAATCACAAAATCCCTAGTTGAGCCTTGGCGCCAGATATTTAACAAAATGGAAAAATTAAAAAGGCAGTATTGGATGGCAGATGAAGACGAGTACCAGAATGTTTTGAGAAAGACTGCGACGCTAGCCAAACTCTCGCAAAGTCGAAAAAACCACGCATACGTAGAGGAATTTCTAAAAGGGTGGAAAGTCCTGTTCGCGTACGGAACCTACACATCCGAAGGGGAGGTAGACTCCAACTTTTCAGCATCTGATACTTGGAAGCTGATGCAAGATCCTAAAGACGCACATCTTGACGGGAAGACAAAAAGTTTCAAAAGGCAGATGATAAACTTTATGCTCGCTCTAAACTGGATGAAGGGCTGCGGACGTCTCACGCCTGACAAAATCCAAGCTATCCATGAGATCATGATGCGCGGGGAAAAACACAGGGGCGGCAAACCCGTGCTGACAGGGAAATACAGGACGACTAAGGTATTCGCTGGTTTTCACGAATTTGCCCCTGTTTCTGCAATTCCAAGGTTAGTGAAAGACGCCCTGGATCGATACTACTACTCTACAGAGACTGACGATCCGATATGGAACGCAGTGAGGTTGTTCATAGACTTGATTAATATCCATCCATTCGAAGATGGGAACGGGAGGTTGTGTAGGCTCGTTATCTCACATGTACTTGTGGAGAGTGGAATGAGTCTCTTTCCAGTTTTACTTAGTTCGTTCCACAAACGCGCCATTACATTCAGGCTGTTAAAAGGTTTGAAGAGAGACCGTCGCTACTCTACACGATGGTCTGCAAGTCTTTGGTGAAGGTATGGGATAATTTCGAGCAAAACTTGGCTCTACTAGAAAACTGATTCCTCGTTAGCCTTGGCGTGTATAAGAAAGATGTCTTGTCTTGTAGCATTTAACAATACCAAGTTACATACCGTAATCATCAACGGTCGCCCTTGGACTCGTGCTAAAGAAGTAGTACAAGGCGCACTGGAGTACAAAAAAGACACATCTGATACCATACGCAAGCACTGTAGTCAGGAAAATTACACTCAAAAGAACGCGATCATGATTTACCGCAAGCATACTGCACCAGACGATTATCAGTGCCATCGTCTTCCCTACTACTGTGCACGTGTTCAAAGACGGAAAATCTCCACCAAAAGGAGATGGCTTAGGGACAACTATCCAAACTGTGAAGAGATTGTGGTCATCGATAATCCCAACGGGATTCACGCGTTCAATCGATTCGAAGAGGAAGGACACGTGGAACGGTATCAATGCCACATTCGACGCATCGATCTTACTCGCGACGATTTGTATGACCTGGGAGTGCCTGCGCTCGAAGACTAGAGACGCATGGTTTTGTGTGTTGATAATAGGGGTGCGCCAGAAGGAGACGATGCTTTCGTGACCACTTCAAGTGTTAAAAGATAGTTAACACTTTAAGAAAAAAAATGGAGGCCTATGTAGAGAGCTTGCAACTTAGAAACTTTTACGATATTCAGGTACCTGTGCTGAGATGCTGCATCAAGGCAGGATCTACTACCGGTAATTGTTCACAGTGTTTGGAAAATTTTAGATTTAGAAATGGACCATACTACGAGGGGTTTGTACATCCGAACGATGATGAGCTTTTGAATAGAGTGCAATCAGGAGAGAAGCCCCGGGCGACAATTGCATGTGAGGAGGAGGATGAAGTGCTCGAATACATTATTGAGGATCGCAGGGGTCTGCATATTGTTTCCGACGAGGTGAACAAGTGGGGCATGCTCTGCTACGAGATTATCAAGGATAAGAACTTAAGGCTCTTGGATCTGGCGGACTTGGAGAAAATTGGCGACATACTCAACATTCAAATCGAGGATAGGCGCCTAGTTGATATCAAAGATCTTGATAGCGAGCCAAATGTTATCAAGGGAATCGTCTATGGCTATCCATTCTACACCCTAGCTCCTTATGATTATACCCGCCTTCATCCGATTGACTCCAGCGATGACGATGATTAAAGGGATGTTGCTCGGGTAGGTATTAACGTGAACCACAGGTTCACATTAACCACGCTTATACAATGCCAACTGAGCAAGTCCCCCGCAGCCGGGGACTTGATGAAATAGTCATCTGGCTCGTGAAATTTACCACTTTTAACCGAGTGAGGAGGCAGCTTCGTGTCTTCAAGAACCCGCAAAAGCTCTTCTTTCACAAACACACGCTCTGGACCATCTGCAAGGTAGTACATCGTTCGGTTGTCTGGTTCGTTGACGATGCGGTCCAAACGGAACGTTTTTTTCGACCAAATCATGTCAGTTGCACGTCTTCTCTGATCTCCATGCCCTTCACCGGGTTGCATCAAATATCGGTAGAGACCATCTTCTGCCAGAGGCTTCTTGTCAGGCTTATAACTCGCTTTTTGTGGAACTTCGTCAAGTTTGACTGCATCGTTTGGTTTCATCTTGATTCCAGTGGTTTTGGTGTTGTTCATCTGATCGACAATTTTGTAGAGTTGCTTGACCCATATCATCGAGACCTTACCCTCTTCGTTGAGCTCTTGAGCAACTTGAGCCTTGAAGAGACGTCTCGCGAGCTGCTTGTTGAAGTTTTCCACAAAGGCAGTGTGTCTATGATGGTACTTTGTCACCGTCCTGTCGATCTTGACGTCATGCTTTTTAAAGGTCTTTGTAACGTCTGCAACGAACTCGGTTCCTGCATCTATCATGACAGTCTCGGGCCACGTCAAGGGTCTGGCCTTGTAAATGTCCTCGATCATTTTGGTCACTTCTGCAGCCTTTTTCGTTCGCAGGGGTCTAGCTACCTTGTAGCGCGAGGCTACATCGATCCCTGTGAGGATATATTTGTAGACGTTGCTGTAGACTTTGTCATGAGGCATGCTAAGCAAATCAAATTGATAGACTGCATTTGGAACTGTAACGGTGTAATGAGGATGTTTTACCACGTTTGGCCCTGGAATGTGAACCTGCCAGAAGGCCTGGTGGGCAAGGTAGATTTTGACCTTCTTCATAGACAAACCACTAAGTTCAACAAGTTTTTCAATGGCTTCGTTTCCGATCCAGAGATGTGTGGGCTGATAGTAAATACTGCTCAATTTTTCCTTCTCTGTGGAAATTTTCGACATGTTTATTACATATCGAAAACATTTTACATATAACTCCTGTGGAGACGCTAGGCGAACTTGTACACTGCAAAACCAAGGAGGGCTAAGGATCCAACGATGAACGTTAGCTCACCGTCTTGTTGCTGTTTGCTGGGCGTGTAGAAGTCGGATAACTTAGGAGCCTTCTTGATCGTTGCGATGTAATAGTCTCTTATACCTTCATCGAGCTCCTTCAAGCTCTCTCCAGCGTGCCTTTTCAGCTCTCGTTGATGGTTATACCAATCGATCTTTGCCTGCCTGTCACGTACCCACTGTGTTTGAGCTGCTTGAAGTTGTTCAATTGCTTTATCACGTTTTTTACGCTCACCATGCCCACCGAGTTTACTGAACAGATAGTTACTCCCCGAGAATGCTAGAGCGTTAATCAACGCCCCTCCTGCCATGATTGCCAAGGTCGCCATTTATTTTCAGTATTCCACAGAGTGAAATCTACCATCTAAGATGTTCAGCTGAGCATCTTGAAGTAGGAAAACGTAGCATTTAATATTCCCAGTTGTTCCGTCTGCCTTCTTTGTTATATGCAATGTTATACCGTCTGACAATCTCTGTAATTGCCTTCCAGAACCGTGGAGACTATGATCAGGTGATGCTCGGAAATCAACAAACAGGGCGTATCTCTCGGTGAAGAACTGCCCAATCGTCACCTATGAATCGTGGCTACCGAATAAGTTTACGATCTGCTCGAGGTGATCTTTCGGGAGCATCGCGTGCGTGTAGAGCTCATTAGGCTCACCCTCGACAGTGATCGAGATTTTTTCGATCTTTGGGTTATAAAACACCTCGTTAGCGCCCGAGTAAGCCTTCACTTTTCCAGGGTCTACAAAGAGCAGTAAAACGCCTTTCAAACTTTTTGCAGGCGTATCAATTTGCAAATTGTGACTTGTGTCAGCCTTTTTCATCGTGACAACCTTACTACGGAGAACCCTTTCATAGGGTAGCGCAAAGCGATTATACCGTGACATCATAGCGCTCGCGAGACCCTCGTTATTAATCTTGTCAAACTCTAGTGCGATATTAGTGATCTTATACGCGGCATCCGGTGGTTTAGCTGCGGTATTTCCAACAGCTGCCGTACCTCCATCTTTGATAACGTCACCGTACGATGCAAAATGTATAACGAATTGCAGCCTGTCGTATAATCCTGCTTGGTAAAAGGGCAGATCCCTCGTGAGTTCGAACATTTTACCGATAGGGATGCCAAAGGTGTTGCCGTAAGCTGCTACGATCGCTTTTTCTTCATCCGTGCCTACATGATCAGTCGCTTCTACCTGTAGGGCGCGTATTGTACCGTCGTTGGGATTGATCCCCTCTAGTATCAAGTTGTTTTCCCGATAAAACTTGGGCAACCATTGGTCCTTGTAGGTAGCGAGCACCCTGTAGTCGCTAATATTTTGCACCTCGTTGCCATTCAAAGTGATACGAAGATTTTGCATCAAGGATTTACCTATATTGCTGACGATAGTGCGCTTTGTGTTTGTTCCCGTAAGTTCTAGATCGAAAAGTAGCTTGATACTACCTGGAAAAATTACATCGTTCTGGCCCATGTTGGGGATGTCAACATATAAGTCCTCGTTCTGATTAATCGTACTAGGCACATGACTTACTTTTACACGCTGCTTCTTACCTTTCATAGCCATCATTGTTTTAATCTCCGCGTAGGGATCGAGCTTAGTTCCGAATATCATGCTTTATTATTATCTGATTTACGTTTCAAATAAATGCCGATTAATCCAATATACGAAGGAGACGACTTTACGTCAGAGGAAAAAATTCCAGACGAGGATTTCAGTAGGCCTGATGCCAGCTCCACGATAACGCCAGATCAGGGTCAATCGCCTACCGTCTCCGCAAGAGACACCACGACAAGACAGAGGGAAGAGCTACTAAAATCAAAGGTCGACGATCTTTACGAACACCTTGGTGAGGAGCTGGGGCAGCCAATCGCGAGATTTTATAACGAGTTTGAGGTACAAGGAAACCAGCTTCTTTTCGATGGCATAAAGATCACTAAAAGGAATGGTTAATTGAGGAGCATTGCCGAGATACAGAGGAGATTAGGTACAAATCGCTTGCGAGAATTGGGGTTTACCGACTATACTACACCAAACAAAGGCAGTAAAGCAATGGCTCAGAAACTCCTTAACGAGATTGTTCATGTTGAACAGAAGGCCGATGATATCGAAATGATGCCGCTGCTCGAGAACGTCCTTGATGAAACGGAGAGCCTGATAGAAGAGACTCCTTTTGGCGCCAGCGAAGCCTTCACAGAGCGTGAAAGAAGAGGGCTCAACCTCGAGCTTCAAACGCTAAAGGGTAACCTAAAGCACTTGAAAAGCATGATGATCTTCTACGACAACGAGATCGCCAAAGCAGAAGCCAAGGTGAAAAGGCTTGAGACAAAGAAAGCTACACCTGGAGTATCAGAGAAACAGCAAACTATCTGGAACGAAGACATTGCAAAGGCTAGGGAAGATATAGAACGACTCCAAGATCAAAAGGAAGCAGTACGAGAAGCACACGATTTACTATCATCTGACATTCATAGCCAACTGAAATCTATTAAGGAAACGCTGATGAAAATCACAGAAGGTGATAAATCTCTAGCTGAAAAGCTTAGAATCTTGTTCAAGGAGCAAGGGGTTACTATAGCTAGCATCGTCTCGGCTGTTGGTCTACTGATTTCCACCATTGTACTCGCAGTTACAGGTGGTGGGGGTGCTGCAGCTGGAGGAAGCGCTGGGAAAAAGGGTTTTATACAAAAACAGCTGGAAAGGCTTGGAAAATTTTTCAAATACCTAGCAGGTAAGGCAGGTGCGGCGCTACCAGGGATTATTGGCACGGTTGTCTCGTTCCTTTTTAGAGTAGCAGCAAACGTTGCTGAATATGTAGCCTAGCATCTACACATGGAGGTCGCTGCCGCTGCTGGTCTTGTTGTGGCATATGTTGGGAAGAGAGGCAAACTATATTAGTGCTCCTGCGGAGCATTAATATTTCTTCAACCAAATGTACATTAGGATCGATAATACCCCCGCAGTGACCAAGGTGGCCTTGGTGTCCTCGTGAGGGTTTCCATCTCCTAGACCTGACTGAGGTATCTTTTCAGACTTTAGGGCACCCCTCGATATTTCTTGCCCAGGTGGTGACCTGACTCGTTTTAAAAACCGAGGCTGTGTGGGTTTGTTGTTTAGGTCTAGCCTTATGCCAAGCATCGCACTCGCCGGCGCAATCAAGATGTTGTTGTTATACCCGATAATTTTACCAATACGCAGGTTCATATCGGATGGTAGCATGTACACGTGGTGCATCACGGCAAAATTCACTGGGGTCCTGGCATATTGAAGCACCTTTTGAAACTCGGTTATATCGTGGCCTACGTTCTCCTCACGTTGTGCCATGGCTTCGAAATTCTGTAGTAGTATCTGTCTCGCTGTGAAATTGTCAGCATCCGAACCTATAAGGGATGCCTTGGCATCAGTTTGGGACCCTAGTAGTAAAATCACGTAAACACGAATACTCTCGCTAAGCTACGTCAGACCTTCCGATGTCAGGCCTTGGTCCGTAGGCATGATAAACTTGGCCCAATCACCATCTACTTGCGGCCACCATCTACCATTTGTGAGCGAGGACATGAGAGCCTTAAACTTGTATTGGGCATTGGGGTCGGCACCATATTCACGACAAATTTGGGCATATCCAGAGTAGGGGTTCTCATATTGAGAAAAGCCGTCATCGTATGGCATGGGTACCTTCATTCTTGCTAGGATACGCCGCATGTGGTAATAGACGTGGAATTTAAAGATACTGTTGATGAGAGGCACGGAGCCATTCAAGTGTTTGGCGGATATACCCAAAGCGGTGCTAGCGCAATGACAGGCGAAATTAACTTGTATATTCCAGTAGCCAAGGGCTTGACCGGTCCAATTTACACTTACGGGGTCGTTCAACAGGTTAGTGGGGACTTTTATGGGGTATTTCGTGAACATCGAGAAGGTCACGGGAATGTGCGATTCTGTAGAAACGTAGAGGTCTTGATGCTCTAGATTAATTACACCGAGAGACCATTCGCCTCTATTGGACTTGTATTTTGCCTTGTGGTTATAGCTATAAATGACAGCTGTATGTGACCAATATAGAGAAGCCTACGATTTTTAACGATTACCTAGGGGAGGATACGAGAATTGCCCTGAAATCAATAAGTATCAGACCCGTATGGCTGAACCTTTACAGCGACAATGATTTTGTCATTCGTAGGACAGGGCCTGATCAGAAAGAGATTAGAATTGAAATTATGAACGGTTTGTACAAGATTGAAGATATCGCGGCCATCGTCAACAGTCAAGCACAGGACAAGATCAAGTTGTTTGTATTAAAAAACGGACTATGCAGGCTTAGGGTTAGTGACGGGTATACTGTGGTAATCCATAGACAACTGCAAGAGCTTATGGGGCTACCCTACGACCCTGCAAAAAGTATTTTACCAAAGGCGACTATGACAGCTTCTACAAAACTGACGTGTACCAAAGATTGAGACTCGTTTGCCCTCAGTTAGATGAGGATGACTGCCTGCTGGATGGGAAGAAATCAAAAATTCTTGCTTTTCTTCCAACCAAAGAATTAAACGCATGGGGAGACATGTTAACTTGGAATTTTGACAGTCCAATCTACCTTCCTTTGTAAGGCTCAACAGACAGACTGGAGTTCATGCAGACGGACGAGTATCATCATGAAAAAAATGTTTCGTTCGTCGGAATTACGATGCATTTACTCCTAGAATAAATGGCTATGAAGCTTTACTCAACTTTGCCGCCAAGTGCGACTGAGCATGAGCCTGAGCATGAGCGTGAAGAAAGTCAGGTCTACAGACTAAAAAAGATCGAAGAAATCGAGCAGTACCTGCGGTCTGAGTTCAAAGAGAGAGAAAGACTCTACAAAAAGTTCAAGCTTTGGGGGATGGGGCTTCGCCATGCTGATCATGGCATGATTGCTGTTACTGTCATAACCTCCGCAGCAGGTATTGCCACGCTTGCAACCGGATTCGGAGCCCCTATAGCAATTGGTCTTGAAGCCGCGGCTCTTGCAGTGGGCATAGGCCTAGTAGGTTTGAAGAATGCTTCCAAACGGATACAGTATGATACAAACATGAGTGCATCAAACTCCTAGCTGAATCAATACTAGACACTGTATACGATAAGATTTCCAGAGCGATCCAAGATGGTATAATTTCAGACGATGAGTTTACATGGATCATGCAGGAAAAACAGCGCTACATGGTGCTCAAGGAGCAGATTCGACAACGAATAAAAAAGGCTGTGAAATCAATCAACGACAATGAACGCGCAGAGTTGCTAGCACAAGGCAGGCAAGAAGCTAAAGATGAAATTTTTAAAAAACTGCAATCTGCGCAGTATGCCAGCGCTACTTAGAGTCTCCACCTGCTTACAAAGTCTAATATGTTGGTCAACATACTAGACGATTACCTCTCCCGTATCTTGATCTATGAGCAAGTCGCCATCATGTACGACACGTTTTTTAGCGAGATCCCTCAAGTATTGTTCAAGATTTTTCTCCCATACAATTTTAACACAAGGCTCGCAGTACGGTCCGTCCGTTTGTGTCGACGCATCCTTATATTTGACTTTGTGTATGGCTTCGACAAGGTCTGCTCGCTTCAACATAGAGTACCCTTTGAGACCTAAGGCTTTAGCTTCTTGTCGCAGTTTATCCATTTGTTTATGTGAACAGCGCCAGGCTTTCGTTATTTTTGTGACTGTCTCCAGTCACAAAAAGATTACTTTTTTGTTTTTTTAGTCTTCCACTTCCACAAGGTCGTAATCATAGTAAAATTGACCAGGATTCTTCGTAGATTGTTTCTTTCCCAGTGATTTGATGAACATCTGACCTGTTCGACCTATCAAAGCTTCTCTCAGTACACTCGTTGCCCATGCTTGAAATCGTTCACCATCGTAATCGATCAATGTGATGACAGTTGCATCACCTTTTTTAGTCTTGATCTCTTCAACATACTCAATTTTGAAGATGATTCCAGTGGGAACATCACGCCACTTCATAATGCTCTCTGATTTCAAGGCATCAAATTGTTCTACAGATAGGAAAGGCATCTCTTTATTATAGATTTTTAAACCTCAACCAGGATCAAAATACTGGACATTACTTCCATAATTTAGATATCTCGCGCTTTTCTTCCTCATCTACACACCAATTCCAAAATCGATCCGGATGCCACGCCACTGGCAGTACTCATTCCATATTTTTACATAAAAATTGCGCTTGTGATGATGTCGCAGCAATTCATCATGAATGACATCAAAACCACGCAGCAATACAACAATCTCGATGTGAGCTGTATTATTAATAACCCAATGAAAGTGTGTCGCACCCCACTCTTTGCACAGCTTAACAATCTCAATGTGACCATTTTCAGCTGCAAGTTTCATAGCCAAATTAAAGGTCGTCACACCCCACTCTTTGCACAGCTTAACAAGCTCCATGTGACTATTTGCAGCTGCAAGTGCCATGGCCCAATCAAAGTCTGTCCTCGCACCCCACTCTTTGCACAGCTTAACAATCTCGATGTGACCATTTTCAGCTGCATTATCTAACGCACTGGTCATTTTATTTTATGTTGTGACCCCAACCAGGGTCACAACATTGCGTTCGTACGAGAGTGCTGCAGCACAGCGGTAATTGCCCGCGGTATTGACCCTTTGCGTAGAGGAGGAAACAGTGCTGCGCTAGACCCTTGAAATTAGGGTTTGACTCAAAAAACAGCGATAAGTCGAAAGTGCGCTAGAGAGCTCCACCTCCATTGTGTTGGCCATACCAACGTAATATCGCATAATACTGCATAATACCTTCATAATACTCTCTGTCGCTACATAACAAATACATATTTTTTCTGTCGATGGCCATACCAACGCAACATCGCATAATACTGCATAATACCTTCATAATACTCTCTGTCGCTACATAACAAATACATATTTTTTCTGTCGATGGCCATACCAACGCAACATCGCATAATACTGCATAATACTGCATAATACCTTCATAATTCATAAAAAATACATAAATTTTCTGTCGATGGCCATACCAACGTAATATCGCATAATACTGCATAATGCCTTCATAATACTCTCTATCGTTCCATAAAAAATACATTTTTTTTCTGCCAATAATCCATAACCAACGTAATATCGCATAATACTGCATAATACTGCATAATACCTTCATAATTCGTAAAAAATACATAAATTTTCTGTCGAAGGCCATACCAACGTAATATCGCATAATACTGCATAATACCTTCATAATAATCTCTGTCGCTTCATAAAAACTACATATTTTTTCTGTCAATCGGCCATAACCAACGTAATATGCCACAAAATTTCGCATAACTGCCATTTACGGAAAGCTGTTTTTATAAAGTAGACAAAGTTTGAGGTTGGATACACATCCATACACAAACAGAAACGATATTTCGCTCAAATAGCCTTTTGCAAAAAGACATATTAACGGCCCTATTGCAGGCTAAACGAAGAGGCGTTTTTGTACAATATATTGAACAGGCGGTAGTGTTCTATGCCCATCGATAACCAATAGAAAAGATATTTTGGACTAATACCCCCCATGAAGTTACATATCACAAGTCCTAAATAATGCCAATCTGAGGCAAGGCATTATACTATTAATTTACCAGGCTTTACTTATTCGTACAGCAGTAGAAACAAGTGTCCTCCCTGAAAATGACATCGACGGAAAATTTATGTATTTTTTTATGAATTATGAAGGTATTATGCAGTATTATGCAGTATTATGCGATATTACGTTGGTTATGGATTATTAACAGAAAAAATATGTATTTGTTATGTAGCGACAGAGAGTATTATGGAGGTATTATGCAGTATTATGCGATATTACGTTGGTATGGCCATCGACAGAAAAAATATGTATTTGTTATATAGAGAGGATGTCGGATAATGCGATTTATTTGTCGGGTCCATTTGGTTGGAGAAGTATGACTGAACGTCTGTCGGTTTTTTATGTCGATAAAGTATGAAGGGTGCTAGTTATGTTGTACGTCGTGTGTCGGGACCACTTAGCCCGGTGCTAAATGAAGTCGTTGCTTTTTAGCCGCCCGACTTTAAAAGCTTTTGCCCTATGTGGTGCATGTATGAAAAATTACAGTACTGATTGAAAAAAGGAAAGCATTTTTTAAGTGTTTTATTGGCAAGAAATAAAGAAATTGTTTACGACAAAATAAAGTGAAACTTTTTACCATAAGTATAAGAAAACCACTGTCTTGCAAAAAAATGCCTTTTGATCAGCTTTGTGCTATTAAACCTAATTAGACCCAGTCACAAAGTTGATCAAAAATCGTCAATATTAAAATGCCCTACTTTGGGTGGTTGCTATTCCTGTCCAAAGTTAGTCAAAAATCGTCAATATTACAATGCCACTCTATTCTAGGCATGCTTTTGCTGAAATAGTTGTAGATTAAACGTTTAAATTTTGGTTAAATATGTGCTTATAAGAGCGAATTTTCGTTAAATTAAGGCATAAAATAGTAAAGTAGTTAATAAAGTTATTTTAACACTAAAGGAATAGAGCAGTTTCAACTGATAAAAGAATGTGTTTTACTTTGCATAGTTTTGCTTTTCTTAGGTTATGATTTAAAAATGCCTGACTTTGGGCACCCGCCTTACTTTGGGTGGAACACATCAACTTTTCCAGACTCGCTGGCCAGAAATTAGCCAGGAGACCCAGCGTAATTTTTTTACCACCGGGAAATCGGAGTAGTTAAGGTGGGAAAAATTACGCTGGGCCTCAAACGATTTTTCTGATTTTTGAGATTTTTGTTATTATTCTATTGTTCTTTGCTCACGTGGTCCATGTCGGGGAAAGCCTTTTTCATCCGAATATTCCAGCGAGTGGTTTCACTCACCCTAACAAACATTAGTAAACTATAAAGTTTTTTACCGCAGTAAGATGTGACCAAGCTTGGTAAATAACTCACAGATAAATTAAAATGGCCTCCGAAGCGATTAGTCACATTGTCCAATTTAAACTCGGGGTTTCCGCTGAGTCATTCGTTCGCGTCCAAGCTTTAGTTTGAGAGAAACTCATTTTATCAACTCGAAGAAGAAAGCTTAGTTAACTAGGCTCACGGCTGTTTCAGCTAGCGAGATTTCGGAAACTCAGACTGCGCATGTCAAAAAAAAATTTAAAATAAGGACTGGGGCGAGTTGCGCTTAAAAGTAAACAAATTTTAGGGTAGCTAGCACCAGGTTTAATAGGCATTTTAATCACATAAACCAACTTAAGGACTGGAAACTAAGTGGTTTAAATAAAATATAGTCCTATACCAATAAGATTAATTCAAATACAAAGCTATTCGCTTGTTGCCTAGCTAAAACAAAACAAAAACTTTCAACCTCCATTTTGAAGACTGTGGACACCATGCCAACTTAAAGCAAAATATTTTCAGATACGAAGTTATCCCACAGATAATTTTTATAAAAATCATTCCAAGATAGTTACGAGATACGAATAAAAAAAGAACTGTAGGTGTATCAGTACATTACGAATTGATATTGTATCAAACATTAGGTACTTTTTTTTCAAAATTTTTGTTAAAGTTCAAGATGGCTACTGGGGATTTACACCTAGCTCGGTTGAACAAGCTGTGTCGAATATGTGGAAACACTCTGCCTGGACGATCACATATTGTCCAAGAGCACATAAAGAACTTGGACAGTATTTTCAGAGCTGATTTTTATTCTGATCGGGCAGGCATTCACCCAAAAAAATTCTGTCACTCGTGCTTTGCTACAATAAGTAATGTCCTAAAACGTGACTCAGCTACCGCTATTGTGCCTGTTAAATGGTATACACATAAAGACACCGAGTGCAAAACATGCATATTAAGTGCACAAAAAAAGAGAGGTGGCAAACCTATGAAAAGAAGGGGCGGTGGTAACCCAACACACAAAGCTGTGGATTCCGCAGAAAAAACTTGGACACCCCTAGAACTTAATAAAATTTACAGAAAAACCTCTGAACTTTTTGACTATAGTGGAAACGTTCTCTCAGACATAAATATCAGTGAAGGCAACTGGGAACATCTGATTTGTGCTTTGTGTAGCAATATTTTAAAAAGGCCATTAATGATAAACCAATGTAACCACGTGTTTTGTGCCTTGTGTTTAACAAATTGGTTGGAAAATTCAAATAGATGTCCCACCTGCAGCATCCCAACAACACCCGGGGATGTCTCGCCTGGTTTGTGCATTTCCAGGATTTTAAACACACGAGTTGTCAAGGGAACATGTGGTTGTTCATTTAAACTGCTGTCTGCACAATCGCACACATGCTCTCCAGCATTGTCATTTACAACACTAGAGATGATGCAGTTGAGCCCTTCCAAGCCTGTACCGAAAAAGGTAGAAGAATGCATTGCTCATGTGGTTGGAATAAAAATGCAGCAGTCAAACTTGCCGAATAAAACTGTCCAATTGCCCAGTGGAAGTTCACAAGTAAGATTACTTATGTATGGAGTGGACTCAGTAAAAGTGATTTGACATTGACTTTTTTTAACAAGCAACTGATTTTCAAACGGCTGATAAAGCAAAAAATTTTGATCTTAGCAATTTTAAGGCTGAAATCAAAACTGAAAATAAGTTGCTTTTGTATATGTCTATATATGTGCATACCTAGGTTATCATTTTTTTACAATTCCAGTGAAATGTTTCTTATACACATTTTTTATACAAAAAACAAGCCATAATAAGAACAAGACAAATTTTAAAATGTTCAGAGTAAATAATTAAAAATAATAATAAATATAAGTAAGTGGCTAGAGGGGTCACAGAATATAGGAAGTTTTGGGGGTCAATAAAAACCATTCTATATATTAGGAGATTTACTAAAATTTTGATGTGCCCACCCTAAATGCTAAGGCGTCTACATCGTTAAGTGATCTTATATAAAAAATGTGTATAACTACTTTATACAAAAATACAAAACTATGCTATGTTATATTAAAAATAATGTACACATAATTGTCTGTAACAATATGATAATTTTAATAGTAATATTACATTTTACATAAAACAAATTAATAACATATGTTCCATATTTTAGCCATTGACAATAACACCCATTAGAATTCCTCGCAAGTCTTCTGATGAAACATGTGAAAGGAATGTGCGGAAAAGAGCAAATACAGCCAAGGAGTTAATCCATCTGATGTCTGGTGAAGAAACCCAATCTGTCACAAAACAGACCACAGCACTGCTAAAGTCTATGGAAGAAAGTGACAGAAATACTATCATTAAAAATTTGGGTACAGAAGTCATTATTCCAGCCAATCACATCACAGCAATGAAATCAAATTTAAACATGCCATGGAATCAACTACGTGAAATATCACGTTGGTTGAAAACATTCAACATAAAAATTGAATCAGAAAAAAAAGCAAGAAGTGTCGCTGCTGAATGGGTAGGCCAAGGACTGAGAGTTGAGCTGGCTCCTCTCACCAAATTATCAGTTGGAAACAGGGTATCCGTTATACCTAGGCCCTGGGGGTATCTGTATAATGTAGTTGGCCACATTCTGTATCAACTCAAAAAGCTAGAATGTCACAATTTACTTGTAAAACATAGTTTCATTCCTGACAATGAGATCCATGTTAAAATTGGTGGAGACCATGGAGGAAATAGTTTTAAAATGGCATATCAAATAGGCAATGTTCTAAACCCAAACAAGAAGGAAAACACAATAATGTTTAGCATTTTTGAAGGTAACAAACATTAATGCAATATATTACAAATATGAAAAAAAAAAAATTAAAACTGGAATTTCCAAAATTCTATGCATGTGATGTCTAATTGTGATCTAAAGTAGAAATGATCTAAGTGATCTAAAGTAGAAATCAAAACATTTTTTATATTTTTTTTTTAAATTAGGGAAAGACACAAGAACAAACTTAAGAGTCTGCCTTGAACGGTTTCGACCACAAATAAAAATGCTGCAACAAGTCAAATATAAAGAGTCGATATTCCGTGTATTTATGTATGGCGACTACGAATTTCTGTGTGCAATGTATGGTATAACTGGTGCAAATGGTAAATATTAATTACTTAAGATCTGGGGCAAGTTGCTAGTTGATAATCAAAATTAATTAATTTTTACAGAACTTTTTTTGCAACTTCATAAAGTTCCTGTAGTTTAACAATGGGTTTTTACTACGCAGATATGGGAAATGCATAGTTAAAAATGGTTTATTTTTAAAAGTTTCTAATAAAATATGTATACTTTAACATTTGTGTTTAGGGCGTCACAGCTGTTTGTTTTGCAACATTACCTCAAAACTAATGAACATCCCAGTGTTTACTCGCAAGAAATTTAAGAAAAGGTCACTGGCGACACTTGAAGAAAATTTAGCAGATTTCCGTGAAAGTGGTGGGAGCCCTAAAAATGCGAAAGAATTTTATAATGTCATTGACAACATATTTTTTGACATACCTATTGATCAAGTATACATCATATTTTTATGCTTTTCCACTGCAAGTTGATTTAATAATCCCAAAATAAAATCTATATAAACACCTAATTTTAGGTCTGTATTCCTGGTCTTCATATTTCCTTGGGTGTATATCAAAAGATGTTTAAAATGTTTGAGTCTTCTTGCCAAGACTATGATGTAAAAATAGCTCTGCTGTTGGCAACAGAAGACAATGAACTGGATTCAGATTATGGTGACTACATCGAAGTCCTTAAAGAAACAAATGACTTGCAGCAAAAGCTGGAAGATGAAAAAGCCAAATTAGCAAACCAGCAAGATCAGTTAAACTGGCTTGTAATATCTGGTGGCTTACAACGAAATATACTGACGTACGAGAAAAGTATAATAAAAACTGAGAAGAAAATCACAGAATTAGAATTAGAAATCTCAACCTTGGGAAACAACAAAAGAATTTTAGTGGGTATGATCATTTTTATTACCTAAGTAATTTTTTGTGATATTCGCAAATGTTTTTTTGTCTGGAAATTCCAAGAAATTTAATTCCCGAAAAAAAACTTTCCAAAATTATAATTTTCATTCTGATCTTATGATGCAAGCCTTATATTCTCTCCAATCTAAAGCTATGTTTAATAGTTTGTTCATCTTATTTTAGGTGTTGGTCCTTGTGCTTCTTCAATAGATAAAACGCTGCAAAAAATGGGTGTTGAACGTCAGGCCTACCATGGCCAAAGTTTTATCGGCAACCATGTACATAAATTGCTAAAGGTTTGTTAATACTAACAATAATGTAGCAATTTAAAAATAACATATTTAAAGAAAATTAAAAAAACAATCTTGCTCTTATAGAAAGAAAACATCCAAAATTTAACATCCAGCATTAAAGAGATTGTTGCAGCACAAAAGCATGATGACCAGCTTATTCACAGTGTGAATTTAGAAATGGATAAGTACGACATGTTATTTACTTACTTTGCAGAAGTTCATAACATTTACAATTCGGCAAAATATCTGTCATGTGAGGAAATACTGGCTTTAGGTGAGAAACTTGTTCCTTTTTTTAATAATAAATAAGTTTTTTTTAAAATTTCATGTGCCAAAAACAAAACAAAAAGAAAGAATAATATACATATAGTACATAATTCTAGAAATTTCAATTAATAAATTCATGATGCATCTGCGAACTAACTGGCCAAAAGTTAATATTTCACCAAAACTGCATATGCTTGAAGATCATGTCACTGAGTTCATAGCAAAATGGAATGTTGGATTTGGGTTTTATGGCGAACAAGGTAAACAGCCACTTAAATTTGTAACCTGGTAACACCAAAATTTGTGTTTTTTACCAAAATGTGTTATTTTTCAGAAAATGTGTAGCTAGCTAGCTTAAATGTCAAATTATAACATTTTTAAGGTGGAGAAAGCTTGCATCATGAAATCAACAGGATGTCGAGCAGGTACAGCTGCATCAAAAACCCAGTCGAGCGGTTACGAAATACATTAAAGCAACATTTTGTTAATGTAAATCCTGAATCGAGCCAATTAAAACCAAAAATTAAAAAAAGAAAAATTGCACGTGAAGAATAACTTTTAGACTTACAGCTTAGATAGCTAGTTATATCTTTAACTGCATATTAGCATTACTTTGCAAGCTCCTTTAGTCTTTGCATTATTTCAAAGGTGGATCAGCTGGTCTAGAAAGAAAAAGAATTGAACAGTTAATTAGCTTACTACATGCATAGTTCATTTTTATTTGACTTTTTGTCGAGCTTACGTTAGTAGTGTATGAGACGCAGAAACCTTATTTAGAGTTACAGAATTGTTTATATAGAATGTTGTTTAGTGTTGTTATTCTGTGAAATATTAGCTTAGTAAACTACAACAGTTTTAATGCCTACAATAAATCATACAGTAGATTATGTCAAAGAGGGAGTTAAAATTTTCAGGTTTTACACTAACTTTTATTGCCAGAATTCAGCGCTCTAGCATTCTTTCAGAAGTACTGATACAGTTTTTTCGTTTTTCTTACCTTGTAGATGAGCCTTTCAGCTTTCCAAAAATATATAATACACCAGCCACATAACTTCGCAACGTCCACAAAACCAAAAATTAGTTGGAACAAGTTGCCATGTTAATTTTAACAAAAAAAAGTATGCCTTCAAAACTGCCACAGTATTACTCCAACAGCATGCTTGTCGCAAAGGTAAAAGAAAGATTTAGCTTCCAGCGTGTTGAAATGCTTTAAAAAACTAAATTAAATCCACTGAAATAGATTCTATCATGCAAAAGCGATTTCAAAAAGTTAGTTACTTATTTATCATGATTGTTTTTATTTGCGCCCGCCATCTTGCGCCTCAACGTGGCCGTAATTATTGACGCATGCGCAGTCTTAGTTTCCGCTCTGAAACAGCCGTGGGCTAGCCAGAACTCAGTCGCCGCTGCGATTTTCGCAAGCACCTGTACTATGTTTATTATTATCTTAGTGCCGTTGTGCTTGTATTTCGACTCTGTTCGGAACTCCCACAATGCTTTGTAATGTTTCTCCACTCGAGAAGTAAAGTAGGGAAAGATATGGCGGAATTTTTAAGAAGACAAACAATTTTTCATGTTATGAAATCGTTTATATAGTTACTTGTTTCCCATTTTGAAAGACTGTGCCAACAAAAAATAATAATTTAATACCGCAGAATATTATTCATAGAAATAGACACATATTTGAGCCTCTAATTGTGATTATTTTTACACTGACAGTAGCTTGCTGTAAATGGCGAAACTTGTTGCTGTTTGCAGAAATGATAGTTATGCATTTGAGCGACGACAGATCCCGTTAATGATCGAGGAGACGTTAACGGTGAGGCTTGTCATTCTTATGCAACCATGTAAAGTACTGAGTGCTCATAACCCATAACTACGGAAGCCCATTAGTGCCATAAATTTTGCTTTACTTATGTCGCCCTAAGTGGAGCAGAGAAATATTTTAATTCTTTTTGTATACCTCACCTAGAAAATAACACGACCAATGAAATAAAAATATTTCTGTGTCTCACTTAATGATATCTAACAAGAGCAGAAAAAACTTTAATGCATGCTTTACTTATGAATTCATAACATGGCTGTGATAATAACATGGACAGTGAAAATTTAAACATATGCTTCACTTATGAATTCATAACAGGAGCATCGCAAAAACGCATTTTCCTTGCACCACTTAGATTGCAATATTGCTACCACTCTTGTAATATTTCCCATATCTTTTGTTTACACACGAACTTAATTGCTTTCTATTGTTATCGTTGTGCGCGAGTCATAACAGTAAGATTGATGAATCCTTTTGTTGTCATGTAACATGCATGTTATTGTTAAATTTATTCATGCCTTGCCACAAGCAAATAACCTCCCGAGCAATTAATTGCTCGCGTCAGAGTATCCACGCGAGCAATTTTGCTAGCCATATTTTTCACTAAAAAAATTTAGCCTTGGCACACACCTAAATCGTTTCAGCCGTGTGATTAAAACGTCCGCCACATTTCCAGTCTGGTCGGACATGTCCAAAGCCTGTTTCGAACTTTTGTTGGTTAAAACGTCTGATAGATTTCCGTGTTGGTCGGACACTTTTAAATCTCAGAATTATTGAATAGTCCTAGACATTTAAATCCATGAGCAAACTTATTCATAGCCAACCTGATGCTTCTAGCTAATTCACCGACTCCTGACTCAGTTAAAAAACTATGTAGATATAAATCTCTTTTGCGTGGCCCCTTCATCGTTGGTAACCAGGTCTTACACAAGAAATCCAGCCATGCGGTTCTTAACTAATGTGGAGGTGAACGCCAATGGAGCACGGATGACGCAAGTCTGCAAAACTGCACTTACAGGCTGAACAGAAAATAATTGTAGATAATTTCTTCATTTGACGAAACAATTGGAAACCACAGCTGGTCCAAATTTAATGGATTATTTTCTTTATGCCGCAACTGTTATTCAAACAATTTTTAAAACGAAACCCACGTGCGGTATAATTTCTTTTCTGTATAAATTTTATGTCCCTGACGTGTACCTGAACTTTTCGAATGAATTTTGAAGTTTTACTTAAACCATGCTTTACTTAAACGAAGCATATTTTTCACATCAAATATCAAATATCTTAAAATCTTATTGTGAAGGAGAAGGTCCTAAAAGTAGGGTTTTTCTATTTGTGCTGTTAAACATTGCTTTTTATAAGAAGAACTTTTAAAAATTAAACCGTTTTTCCCGCCCAAACTGTCTTTTTCAGGAATATTTAAGTAGGTGTGCGATGATTCGCACGTGTAAATCGTGAACCCCAAACATGATGATCGAGTATAGCGACTCTCTCAATCTTAACTTCCTTTTCTACATGTCCGAAATAGTATGCAAGACTATACTGTCATTTTTATATTTACTGTTTATTTTTCAGGTCATCAGAAGCAAATAGGCAAAAATATGCTTTGTTTTCAAATTAAAAAAAATCATTATCCACGTGGCTTAAATAAAACTTCAAAATTCTATCTAAGGTTCCAATTGCTTTGTCAAATAAAGAAATTATCTACAATCAAATCCATGATAAAATGTCTATTCCGCATGTAAGTGCAGTTTTGCAAACTTGCTTCATCCATGCTCAGGGGGCGTTCACCTCCACATTAGTTAAGAATCGCATGGCTGGATTTCTTGGTAGGACCTGGTTATCAACGACGAAGGGGCCAGGCAAAAGAGACTCATGTCTACATAGTTCTTTTAACTAAGTCAGGAGTCGGTGAATTAGCTATATTTTGCTATGAATCAGCTTGTCACGAGAAAAGATTTAAAGGACCAGAACTATTCAATAATTTCTAAGATCTAAAAGTGTCCCACCAATACGGAAATCTATCAGACGTTTTGTCTGACGAGTCTCCAAAAATTATTTCGAGGGCTGCCATCGCATGCTACAAAATTGATTTTGAAAACTATTTATTTTTCAGGCGTGCGATTAATCACACGTCTAAAACAATTTAGGCATGTGCCAGAGCGCGCGATCGAACACCTCCCCTGAAAAAGACTGCCCAAATGTAAAGTTACATTTGGGCAGTACTGTACATGACTGCTTCAACATTTTGTTATGAATATTTGGAAGGTTTACCTGACAATATGTCTAACACAATTTGTTTGTAAATGTAATATACAGCTGCAATTTGACCATTGGTGAGGTCGAGATGAACCATTGAGCATTAAGTAAAAACAGGCACAATCATTAACTGGTAGGTCAATCCAGCTGATGTTGAACTAACGTTAGATTGAATTCTCTGTAATAGCCTAATTCTCACTAATAGCCTAATTCTCAACCTGGCTTTTTGTATGTTTTTTGAAGTACTGGCTAAAGTTTGAAGTGCTGTTTATTTTAACTCCTAAATATTTATTCGCAATTAACATGATTAATTTGGATGCCTTTGTAATTCACATTGAAGTCTGTACATTCTGTGATAGTCGTTTTGATGTTCCTATAAGCATCCTTCAGTTTAACCCTTTTTAGATTGCCTAGTAGTTCATTTGTGCCTAACTATTTAGATATTTGAAAGCTCTTCAGTGAGAGTTGAAATAATTACTGATTTTTCTGAGTGTGAAAAATATACAACAGTGTCATCTGCATATTTATCATATAACATTCTTCCAATGCATTAGCTAGATCGTTGAAGAAAATAACGAACAATAAGGCGATTCCAATTTAATTAGTTGTTCTATGGGTGAAGTCGATAGTAACTTACGGTCGGTCGGTGTCGGCAAAATAAAAATAATTTAATGGAGAATGTATGGTTGGAACAACAACAAAAATAATACAAAATAACAACCGAGGACGGTGTTACAACAACAATTTTTTTCTATGTATTTTCGCATGTATTTTCGAATAATAAAAATTTGTCTCCCTAAAAAATATGTAACTAGCTCTCAAGGTGAAAAGATAAAAATACTTGCATGATCAAAAACTTGTTTTTAAAAGTTATGCAGCAAGAATTATTCTTGTGCTGTTTTAAAAGTTGTACAGAATATACTTGTATTGTTTTGAAGTATATACAGCAAGTTATACTTGTGCTGTTTCGAAACTTATACAGCAAGTTATTCTTCTCCTACTTAAAATAATAAAACAAACAATTTTAGTGCTCTTTTAATGTTTTTTTGTGCAGTTTTATAGGAAAATCTAAATTTAAGTGCAAATTCTTTTTCGTACTATGGTTGTTTAGTTGAGAATATTTAAAGTCTTTCGCAGCGTTAAAATCATTAAAATTTAACTGTTCGATTGCAATAAAATTTGGAGTCCTCCGCATATAGGTAAATACCGATATACCAGAGTTCAAAGACTTCACTTCAGTAATCGCAAAACTTATTTGCTTTTACAATATTTTCTGTTTCATTGCAAGTTGTGCCTTTGTTTTGTTTCCTGTCTCATAGTGTTAGAGGGATCACACACACCCTATTTTTAAAATAGTCCTATCTTAAGAGTACCCCCCTGATTTTGACTCTAAATAGTTACAAAAAATTGATAGTAAGAAAAATTCTAATAAATTAAAATGTACTTGTGCAAATTTCATTTGTCTACTTTGTCTGTCTTTCGTAGCCACCAAATGTGACTAAAAGTGCCTGATATTTTTGGAACTTTCAGCAAGATCTCTATTTGACAGGCAGAACATGAATTTAGACATATTGATAAATAAACAGGATGTAACTTTTAAAAGAAAGAAATAGAAACTGGCTGCAAACTAAAATAAAATAAGAATGAGCAATTGCTAAATTAAATGATCTGTCTTATTGAAGTTGGTAATCTAAGAAGCAATAATTTACTATGAAACATAAACAGATTTCCATATCACAAAAGGAATATAAATGTCACTCACCAAGACAATGTTCTTGTTTCAATTCACATAGCAATGATTCGAATTTGTTTTGTGTCCTTACAAAAGTTCAAAATCGAACAAACTTGAATTCCAAAAGTACTTAAAATCAAACGTGTTTCTTCTCAGGAATGACAACTTTGAAAATGGCTTTGTTTTTATAAGGAAATTTATTTTTAGATGAGATGCAGTCAGGTAATAAACAGAATACAACCAGTTTTGATGTGGTATTTTATTTTTTTTATGTAAAGAAACTTTGTTCCTTTTCAACTCTCATTGATCAGGCAGGGTTTGTAGTGTCTGGAAAGTTGCAAGTTTGAACACGGATGTTTTTTATATTTGTCATCAACTCTTTGCATTTGGTTTATTGTTGATCATTAATTTTTGATGACCTAATCATATTGTGAGACTTAGGAAAGATAAATTCCAAACCTTTTAACCTTTTTTATTATTATTTTTTTGGTGAAATCAGAGAAATTTATGTCGGAATACTGTACTGGGTAAATAATGGCCTTTCGTAGTCATAAAATCACAGTCATGAAATTCTCTTTGAAAAGTGCTACAATGCTTGTCAAGAAATCCAGTCACATGATCAGATAAATCTAGAAATTAAGATGATACTAGATGATTTAGATGATACTAGATGATTTTGATGATCCCCAGAGAAACAGTTGTCACCCAGTAATTTTTTGTTTCATTACAGGTTTAGAAATGTATGTTAAATTTCGTTGTTTATTACTAAGCCAAATACATCATCTTACACAAAATAAGACTTTTAATAAAACCTAATAAAACATATTTTTTTATTTGAGTTTAATTGAGTTTAAGTTTCATTTTTTTGTAGAAACTGTTGAACATTAGAAAAGTCATGCTTAATTTAGTTTCTTTTTATTTAGATGGTTATGGAAATTCCAGAAACTGTTATATCTGCTGAATGTGTAAGCTCTGCTGACGTTGCACAATTCATAAAGGTTTGTTATATAAGTTTTTTTTACAAGACTTGACTGCTATAGCTTCTATGTGATGTATATGGAGGTTTTTTGGAATACTGGACTGCTGCAGCCAAACAGTGACAACTCTTCATCAACCCCAATGGTTTCAAGATTAGGAATCGTCTCAAAATGTTTGTACGTAGTTTGTATAATGCGTATCAAAAACTTTGTATTGATTTATTAAATCTTTTGGATCATTTTATTTTTAATACAAAATTTTTCGTATCCTCAAAATTACAAGTTCGTATAAAGTTTGTATCATTTAAAATAAAGTTTGTATCTAGTTGGTATCATTTCAAAGAATTTAGTATAAAAATTTGCTTATACAAAGTTATTAGCTATAATTGGACTGTTACCTATAGTCTTTATTTTGAAATTTTTTCAGCAATTATAAAGTTTGTTTCTTTATATGAAGTTCATTTATTTTAATTAGACTTATAATATAAGGTCTTTTGGGATCGTCTCCACGGCATCGTAGAAAGCGAAAATATTGCCGTAGATCGTTTAAAAATCATGAAAACAGGATCGTAGAAATCAAAAAGTTCGCCGTACTTTGTTTTATATATAGCAATTTACTTAGTTTAAGGTTCGTATCATTTATTTTCGTATTTCATAAATACTTGGTTTAATTCTTTTGTTTCTGGTTTCGTATTGAGATCATTATGACAATTATGCCAGTAATTTTGAAGTTCGTTTCAAGATCGTATAGCAATTTATTTTGTTTAAAGTTCGTATCATTTTTTTTTGTATAATAAAAAAACTTCGTTTAAGTTTGTATCATGTATTAAAAAAGTTCTTATAAACTAACAAAAAATCAAAGTTTTGATGTGACTATCTTTTTCAGCATACTTTTTTTATTAACTGTGCCAATTTTGGTCGAAAATGAAGTAGTTTTAATTTTTGGACCAATTTTGGCCTAAAATGACATTTAAGGTAACAAGAAATCAAAATTTTGATCTCACCATCATGTTCAGCATACTTTATTTGTTTACTGTGCCAAATTTTGTTGAAAATAAAGTAGTTTTAATTTTTTAGACTAATTTTAGCCTAAAATGGCATTTAGGTGATAAAAATCAAAATTCTGATGTCACCATCATGTTCAGCATACTTTATTTGTTAACTGTGCCAAATTTTTAGTTGAAAATAAAGTAGTTTTAATTTTTGGACCAATTTTGACCTAAAATGACATTTAGGTGACAAAAATCAAAATTATGATGTCACCATTATGATCATCATACTTTTTTTGTTAATTGTGCCAAATTTTGTTGAAAATAAAGAAGTTTTAAATTTCAGACCAATTTTGGCCTAAAATGACATTTAGGTGACAAAAATCAAAATTATGATGTCACCATTAAGTTCAGGATACCTTATTTGCTAACTGTGCCAAATTTTGTTGAAAATAAAGTAGTTTTAATTTTTGGACCAATTTTGGCCTAAAATGACATTTAGATGACAAAATTCAAAATTATGATGTCACCATTATGTTCGGCATACTTTTTTGTTAATTGTGCCAAATTTTGTTGAAAATAAGGTAGTTTTAATTTTTGGGCCAATTTTGGCCTAAAATGACATTTAGGTAACAAGAAATCAAAATTTTGATGTCACCATCATGTTCAGGGGAGCTTGGGTACGAAATTTAAATCTGTGACGTTGCAATTCACCATTTGGGACAGGGTTAGTTAGTTAGTCAGTTATACCAATACTATCCTCCTCTCAGGGGAACGTGAAATCCCAGGGTCAATTTTTTCTCAAAAACTGCTCTGAAAGAAAAAAACGACGGTTTTAAAGAATTTCCTACGCCTTCGGGCGCGGAAATTCAAAAAGCGATCTAAAAAAACATTTCTATCGCCGCTTTGCGTTTATAAACTTTTAAAATGCGATCTAAAAAAACATTTCTATCGCCACTTTTCGTTTTTAAACTTTTAAAATACGTTCTAAACTTTTATATTTAATTATCGCAATTAAAAATTTCAAAAGAGTCCGCGCAAAATAGATTGCTAAAATTGATCTTGCAACCTGTTGTGATTAAACAATCGATCGCGTGGGGTCATTGTTTATCAGTGAGGCAATTATTTTCTTAAAAAAAACAAAAGCTATCGCAATGTTATTGTTCTGTGTAACTATTCATGGGAGTTTCGCGTCCGCGGTAAATTACTGTAGGGCGAAGTGAGAGAAAAGGGCGCCCTGGGTTTGGGAAAAAATCTATATTATAATGCCTGTATACGTCTGTCCGTCTGTCTGTCACGCAAAATGGTAGCTTAACTGTGATAGACGAACCCGTGGATTTTTCCACGGTCTAACGACTAGTTGTAAATAAGCTCCCCTCCCTTGAGAAAAGGGAGTGCTAATTCAGATCGGCACAAAAATCAACAATTTTAAAATAAAATCATTTGAAAAAAAGTTCGTTTAACTATTTTTGGTTCATCAATTGTCATTTCAAAGTTGTTATAATTTATAGGTATAATCAAAATTTCCTCTGATAGAATTGTTGCAATTCTCTTGTCCTTGGTAAAGGTCTCATATTTGGCAGGAACTAGAAGTCCAACTTCCTGTTTAACTTCTAACAATTGTATTTTGATATGATCTAAACATACTTGTTAATACAAAATTATCTGACATAATTTTACTCGCGTTTTCACTACTATTTAATCTCTTTTGCATGCATAAAAACATTTGAAATAAATGAAATTCTGAGTGTGAGTTTTGAAAAAAAAGGAGCAGCTGGCGGGTTTTTTTTTTGAAATAATATTATTCCAACAAAAAATTGATCTACAAATCAAACCGGTTTGATTTTATTAAATCAATTTTTTAATATTGATTTGTGCGTTTACATCATTTTAGTATTATTGTTCTATTACTTTTCAATGATATATACACAACAATTTTTGATTAATTTTAGGTCAATGTTTTATTTTGAAAATTGATCTGCAAAATTGTTTCGTCTATTCTGGCATTTCCAAAATCGCAGTAGATTGTTTAAAAATCATGAAAACGGGATCGTAGAAAGCAAAAAGATCCCCTACTATATTTTCCGGTATACAAACCTGCTGGATATAAGTTGATTTTTACGACTTCCACTGTTGGTGTGGGTTATTATGTGGTGCGGGTTATGTGATAAGTTTTATATTTTCTGTCATTTATTGTGAAATTTAAAGTTTATACATTCAATGAAGAAAATAGTACCAACGGGATAAAATACGGTTCCTTGCATGAAAGAAAACAACACACACACATGTTCATAAAATGATTAGGGTGAGTAAAAATACGCTGAATTTTTTTCTTAACACGATGCGGGTTATGCAAAGGTGCGGGTAAGTAAAACACATTGATTGAAATTTTATGCGGGTTATACAAAAGTGCGGGCTGTCTGAGAGCATCTAGTTTATAACTCCTTAGAAAAGCTGAGCTGCAGGTTATACAATGTGCGGGTTATATACCGGAAAATACGGTAGATTGTTTAAAAATCATGTAAACTGCATTGTAGAAAGCTAAGAGATCGCCATAGATTGTGTAGATTAAGGCTATGAATATGCAATTTTTCTAGTCCTTTCAAAGAAATTAACCTTGCTTAAATTTTTGTGAAGTCTGTCGAAGTGAAGGAATGTCTAAAAGTATTTTCACGTAATAACTTGTTTTTTCATTGCTTTGAAGAAACAATTTGTTTCAGAATTCGTTTTGTAATTCGTTTCAAATTTTGTTTCTAGATTCGTTTTAAAATAGTTTCGAAATTGTTTCCCAATCATTTCGCATTCGCTTTCATTTTGTGTCATTTTTGAGCTTATCAAACAAAATAAATTACAATCGTTTCCAAATCGTTTCAAATCGCTTCACGTTCGTTTTATGAAACGATCTGTAAATTTGTTTCAATTCGTATAAAATGTGAAACGAGGGTGAAGACAATCTCTTAGTATTATTACAAGCTTGCTATTTTAGAATTCCAAATTACAAATAATATTCTAAGAGGTGCTTGCAATGTCTTTAGTTTATTTTTTTTTTCTATTTTACTCATGTTTTAATTGTGTTACATGAAACAGCAATTTTTAATTAAAATGTTATTTATTTTTACATATTGTAAATTCTTTTTTATATTTTGTAATCTTGTGTTTGGCTAATTTTTGTAGTTGTTCATGAGTAATTTTTGTTTGTTTTGTAGCGGTATAGTTGCTTGACACACAGTGAAATGAATGCTGCATTAATGGTTGGACAGAAAGAATTGTTTGCTCTCTTGTCTATTTCAGTTCCTTGCGTTGGATGTCGAAGAAGGTAGACCAAACATATTTACTTTTTTGAGTTACTGCGTTGCATGAAATCAAACTTTTCTTCTTTTTGTTGTTTATTTATTTATTTATTTATAACGAATATTTATACAGGATTTTTCCATTCAGAAATTAGTAAAATATACAAAATATATATAATTACAAAATTTCTGTTCTTCCATGGGTCCTGTTTCCCACCCCCCCCTCCCCCCAAAATAGTAATAAAATTTAAAATAATAACTAAAAATGTGTTAGTAAATTAATATTCACAAATTAAAAAAACTCTTCATATAATTTTACAAAATCTTCTATTGATGTCGAAGCACGTATTTTCAGAGGAAGCTTGTTGAAAGTTTTTGCACCATTAAAAAAGAAACTTTTTCTACTTGATTCCAGCTTAATCTTAGGAAGTTGTAGTAAATGATTTTTATTTCTTGTGTTGTTTGTCATTTTTTTGAAATAATTTACAAAGTTTTCACACACGTCTCCATGAACACACTTGAAAACTTGAAGGCAAAGACGTTTCCTTAACAGATCTTTAATTGATGCTGGTTTAGATTTTCTTGGCACGTTCTTCTTGAATATAATACGATTTGCTCGCTTTTCTAAATTTTCCAACTTTAGCTGAAACGTCTTGGTAGAGTAACATGTGATGATTGATTGCACAAAGGCCGATAAAAGTCATGTCATGATGCACATTCATTAAAATCTAATTGAGTGAGATTATAAATTATTCAAAATAAATTCACTGCAATCTAAAACTTTAAAGCTATAGATTATGTTATATAAAAATAACTTTGTTGTTGTAATGATGATGATAAAACAGACTTGATCATTTAGACCTTTTTCTAAGCTTTTTATTATCTAATACTATAATAGAAAATATAACAAAATATAATAATCATAATATCACAGTTGTTAACCCAATTTTAAGGCATCATGCAAAAGCAATGTACGCATTTTCAGTGACATATCATAGTTGCACTTTGTATCCAGTTTTCTACACATCTCAGGCTTTAAAATTTAGCAAGCACAGTATTCCAATGATTCAAACCTTAAGGGAACCCTGAGGTATAAAGTGATGTTGGACTTATATTATGGAGCTTAAAAGTTGGCTAGCAAGTCTTTTTAAAGTTTTTAAAAAGCTCTCTTCGTTCTCAAGATGTTTGCATTTAAAGAATTTCAGATTTAATTATGCTGCATAAATTATGATGTCATGTGACATTTTTGTCATCAGTAATTTTAGACCTGATCAGAGATGTGCATTCAAACTTTATTAATGCATAGATATCTTAAAGGTGAATTGATTAACATATTTTTTCCCCAAAATGGCACTTGTTTACTAGTCCCAGGCATCTTAATTTTTGCTGACAACCCCATAACTTGGGATTGGCACTTTGGATTTCTTCGCTAAACTATTTCTGAATAAAACCAAAAATTTTTGATTATATTTATAGCTAAACAAAATTTTTTTGCTTCTGGTAATAATTTTCAATATTTTCCGTACAATACACTATTAACTATTCCATGAAGTATTCTATTTTTAGTAAGCTAGATGTATATTCGTCTAAAAGGACCTTAACAAAGTAATTTCTTCTTGAATTATTTATGAGGGTATAAATAAAAATCTTACCATTTCTCATTTTTGCCCTTGAAAAAAGAATGGAACCCCTTACAGCAGTAACTTAAATTTACTGTAAAGCTTATCAGAAGTTATTAAGGATTCAGAACTTTAAGAAATAAAAAAGTGCTCCATTAAGATTTCAGTATCACATAGAATTTTGTCTTGAGTTAATGATTACTGAACTGTCAAGTTCTCTAATACATTTTCACGACTTGTTACGTTAATTTGTGTCATGTTTAGTGTCGAAAGACTCTACAATCAGTTTTGGGAGTCTGGACAGCCAGCAATTGAACCTTTAATCATAACAGCTTCTGGAGGTATGAAGTAATCTTTATTAAATTGTAGTCTGTGTTGCAACTAACCTGCCCATGAATAAATGAATCCTAAAAAATCGGATTTCAGATATCTGTATCAGTATGCTAGATTGTAATAGATTTTTTTTTCTTTACAGTGTTAACATTGAGTGAGAGTTTTTTGGTGGATGCTAAATTGATATATGCTTTGTTTTATATACATGGGTATGTGTTTTTAATTTTTTGTTTGTTGACTGTTTTTAATAACTTATTTATTTATTTATTTTTGTTTGTTTGTTTGTTTGTTTGTTTGTTTGTTTGAAGAAATGCTTCCTCTATTTTTAACATCTTTTCTTTTAGATCACATTTAAATGATATAGTAGATACGATTCCAAAAAGTAGAAGAAACAGACGTTGTATACTTCATTCACTTGAAACTCACAAATCCAGGGCATCTGGGTATGTCCGGCATTGTGCACTCCTTGTCCTAGTTTTTTCCTACTATGAAGTTGTGTAATTCGCAGTGCATTGAATGTGTTTTCCTATTAATTTTTGTATTTTTATAAATTTTTTGTTTACAGAAATTGGTATTTGTGTATTGATATTTCCTTTCTTTCTAAACGATAAGGTCTTTTTGACTTTGTTTATTGTGATTTTTTTAAGGAATTGGATGGACGTTTGGGACCTGTTATCTCAAGATTGCAGAGATGAAGTAATTATTAACGTTTTTAAAAAACCACTTCAAAATGAGTAAATATTGTTGCCAATCTGTCAGGTTTTTATTGATTTTGTCAGGATTAAGAAAATTAGTTAATGTCCACAGAAAGAATCAGTGAATCAAGGTACATTTAGGATTAATTTAATTGGCAGTGTGACAAAAGAGAAGGGTAGAAATCTTTATTGACTGATAACATAAAGTATAACATTTCAATGACTTTAAAAAACTTGAAAGTGTTAAAAACTTTTAAATCGTTTTGTTTTATGTATTTTTCAAAACAAAAAATGCATGTCCAATGGTTCTTAATTTTTGCTCTTTTTGTTTACTCTTACACTGTTATTACATAAACGTTTTGTCTCTGTTGTGTAGGGCTTAAATCGCTGATCAGGAAAATGTATATGATCATATGCATTTGCTGAGCGGTTAATGTGATATGAGGCGACTCCAACTTAATTAGTTGTTCTACGGGCCCGACTGACCCTAATTTTCACGACAACAAAAAAATAATAATATCAAGCAAAAAGTTTTAGAGAAAATTTTTTTGAAAAAGCACAATTACTCATCCCATCTCGTGAAAAAATAATGAACTTAGAAGATAATTAATGATGTTGAATGTCAATCTACAATTATACTAAACAAAGTGAATCAATAACGTTACTTTAGGACCACCGTTGTTAAGGCCTCTTGTAGTTGATTCTTTGTTCATTTTAATTTTATTGCGATAAACTAAACTGCGCAATGCACTAATTTTGTAATCACAAAAATAGTGATGTGATTAAACAAAAGTTTAAATTTTTATGTGATTTATAAGAAAAATTAGCTACTTTCGCTAAACAGTTATAACACAAGTTAACATAAGACAGATTATTATTGTCGTAACACCCTCCTTCCTCATTATGCTTATTACGATCCATTCAGAAATAATAATAAAACAAGGTTAAATACGCTTGTCGTAACACCCTCTGTTGTTATTTTTTATTTTATTTTTGTTGTTCCGACCATACATTCTCAATAAAATTATTTTAATTCGCCAACCGATTGACCGACCAACCATAAGCTACCGTTGATTTCGTACGTAGAACAACTAATTAAGTTGGAGTTCCGTGAAGGTTTAAAAATTTTGCTGACGTCAGCAATGGCCCCGCAAAACCCTCAAATTTTTTTTTAGAAATTTGATTGTATCATTGTGTAGATCTTGAAAAGCTGATCAAGAAAATGTATAGGATCATGTATCTTTGACAAAAGGTTGCAGAGATATTTTGGTTTGAAGATTTTTTGATGATGTCATCAACCCGTTCATTCCGAAATGGATTCAGGGACTCAGGTTTGGGACACTTACCCAAATTGGTCGCAGGTGGTCCCTAGTAAACCATGCGGTAAAAAATCATTGATGTCCCCACCTCGTTTCCAATTAATTTGACCTTAAGGTTTTAAGTGCACCGTAATGGCTTCATTAATTTAATATAGGATATTGACGTTAAAGTAGAGTTGTTGACGTTGAGCCGTAACGTCAGAAAATTTAACATTTGAGACATCATTTTTTGGCTACATCAAGGAAAAAAGAAAACATCCACTTTGCCTGTTACAGACAAACCCAGTCTCTGTAATATTATAGAGACTAGTCGATAAAGCCCATTGAAAAATCCACTTAGGCAGGAGGACAATGTAAAAATTTGTTATTTTAGACTTTTTGCTGATGTCAGTAGTGCAATGCAAAAACAAATTGATGAAATTCAGTTTATCCTTTGCGTCTATTGTTTAGAGCTTAAATTGCTGATCAAGAAAATGTATATGATTATGTGCTTTTGATGAGCGGTTAATGAGATATAAGAGTTAAAAAATTTCGCTGAAGTCAGCAATGGCCTGTCAAAAGTACTGAATTTTTTTTGTTAGAAATCTGTATACCTGTTGCCTTCATCGTATAGATCTTAAAACGCTAATCAAGAATATGTATAGGATAATGTACTTTTGACAAACAGTTGCAGAGATATTAGGGATTGAAGGCTTTTTGATGACGTCATTAACTCGTCCATTCCGAAACGGATTTGGGGACCCAGGTTCGGGAAACTTATCCAAATTGAACCCAGGTCGTCCCTAGTTTACCCCGCAGTGAAAAATCATTGACGTCACCACCTCGTTTCCAAGTTATTTTGCCCCAAAATTTTAAGTGCACTGTAATGGCTTCATTAACTTAATATAAGATATTGACGTTAAAAGATATTGACAAAAAAAACTCGAAAAACTCGCGCATTCGGGTGGTAAAAAAATATCGTCTTTGTAAAAGTAACACACAGACAGACAGACAGAAGCTCCGTATTATTATAGAGACAACCTTTTTTTACCTATATTTTAAAAAAAAAGAGCATACATAAGTAACAACATGAAGTAGGAACCTGAGGATAAAACAAAATAATTATCATATAGATGATATAACTGCATGTGTAAGTAATATGGTTCCCCCTTTTATTACTGATTACTCCAAAAGTAAGTGCTAAGAAGTAGGAACACCGGTTATCAATTGTATTAACTAGCATTGAAACTAGCATTGAAATTTTCAATGCCTGCTTATACCTACATTGAAATTGGTTTCTTATTTGGGAAATATTTGATAAAAAGACGAAAATGTAGTAGCCATTTTGATTTTTTTTTTTTTTTGATTTTCTAAATCCTTATGTTAAGGACTAATTATGACCAAAATTTGGACTTTATTACTCATCTATATCTCGAAATACGAAGAATAGAAAATTTCAGTAAGATCAAATAAGTTCCTACAATTATATTGGATATGATGCAGTCAAGAGTAAAATATCAGTCAAAAATGACCCTTTTAAGCTAATTATCATTCATATTCGTAATCTACATAAAATTTGCGAGCTTTTGGTAGTGAGTGCGCAGATTGTTCCAATTTCCACCCGTGTGGACTATGGACTATAACATTCTTTTTAACATCTGGCATTCATTGTATTTAAATTTTCCTAAATGATTTTATCATTATTTTTGTGTGGTAATCAAACGTGTAAAGATAAGCATTGAAAAGTTCAAAGTATGTGGGTATAATATTAAAACACAGTAGATTATTACTTGTGGGAATGATCTTCGAAATCAAAAAAAATTTTAAACATGATTGTGATTAGCTAGTTATTAGGCTTGGTGTCCTAATATCTAGCTAATTAAAATTACCTTTTTAAATTACTCCCAAAAATTAATGGCAAATGTCACTTTCTATTCTCACTTTGGTTAGTTTCCTTAAAAAATTATTTAATTTTCTCACTGATAAAAAAAATTTATTTCACATTCTCCCTCTAATTAGTTTCCTCAAAAAAAAAAATTATATTCTCACTTTAGCTAGTTTCCTCAAAAGATTTTTTTAACAATAAAAGAAACAGTGATTTGCTGGGTTTTTTTTTTTTTTTTCTTCTGAGGCACATTGATATGTACTTTGTAATTTAGAAAAAAGCGCTTAAGAATTAGCTCTAAAATGTTTGCACTAAATATTTACATCGTACAATTAAAACAACAGTGTACAATACAATTTTTCAATCTCGGTATAGAACAATAATTATTGCTTTTTCTCTTTCAGGTAGTTCTGATAGACTCTGAGTCTTTACTGGACACACTGGAAAGCTATCTCAGAAAGCACAGGTCAATATTTCATTCTAATTTAAAACTGAAGTTGAAGAAATGCAAATGATCCTTTTAGTCAACGATTTTTATATTAGGCTTTATAAAGTGGACTTACATAAACACCAGTTGATTGTTTAATATGGATCAAATATGTGATGTCAAAAATGCTTTTCCTCTTTATGTTTAGATTTTGTTCTGAGTGCAAGTCAAAAGTATTAAAAGCTTACAGTATATTGACTGGTGATGTAGATGGTGATGCTGAAAAGGGGTGGGTTTTCTTGATTAAAAGACGCAGCTTACTTACCAACTCTTCCTGTTCTATTCTTGGTGCACAATGACTGGTGCATCTTTTCTTTCTCGTGTGCTTATCATAAGATACTCATTAGCAATACTATTTACTGTATATAAAACAAAAGTCTGATTAAATTGTGTCAGAGTACCATAGATTCATGTATTTTATTTAATTTTTAGGTACTGTGCTGGATTATATGAAGGATTGAAGAGCTGTCCGAAGGAGAGACATGTGCATGTTGTTTGTGATACTGATTTTATTGCTCATCTGATTGGAAGAGCTGAACCGGAACTGGCTGGCGGTCGTAGAGAGAGACATGCAAGAACTATAGACATTGCACAAGAGGAGGTATGATAGGCAAAAAACCCAAACCCGAATATTAATTTTTACTAATGATTACTTTTGTAAGAGCTTTGCTATATTCAAGTAGTAACAGTATAATGTCGGTAGACAGACTTAATAGTTAGTAAATTTTGCTGTCACTGTTAAAAGTGTTTACTCCTTGTTGATCTAAACTCAAGGTACTTACTTGTCTTGGTATACACTTATGGGAAAGACTGCACAGACTTTGGCAAAAACTACGAGCAGAGGAACAAACCTGGCAGATGTTATTTTATCTTGGCGTTGAAGCACTGAGAAAAGGTTTCGAGGTACATATTTTGGGGTTTTTTTTCTAAGTTTTTTAATTTTAATATATCTTTGTCCAAGCCCTAAACTGCTTATATAAAAACATTGCGTTAAATTTTTATTCGCTTAGAGAGAACCCCAAAACATACTTTTTAACGAATGCTCCCTATTGACAAACTTTTTAATATCTTTGATTTAGTTGTTAGCTGTTGACAGTGTCTTTAATCTGTTTCCGTATGCGCCCTGGCAAATATGACCAATGAATGCGCCTCTGCTCTTCATGTATTCGTATTGTTATGATTACTTGTGAAAAATATTTGCTTTAATTTTAATTCCGTTATTTTTAATTGATCCTCTCAGACGGCTGTGGAGGAAAAACAAGGCATATCTCAATTAGAATTGGTTGTAAAAGAAATTTCAGATGCCGAAAAAGCGAAAGAACAACGCAAAGAAAATAAACGTTTGAAAAAGAAAAAGAGAAAGGAAATAAAAGCTAAACAAAATGAAGAAAAATCACAGCTGGAGCAGAAAACAGCAGCTCAAGAAGAACACGAAGAAAAACGTTGTACGGATACAAATGGAGTCGTAGAGAATGGTGGCGAGTACGCTGAATCGGTCGACAGTGAAAAATCACTCGAAAGCCCTCGCAAAATTGAAGGTAGCGAACTCGAAAGTTCTACTGATACGCATAGTGACACAAGTAGCATACAAAACGGTGCGTCACTGTGCGATTCCAACGATGAAAGAATCTCCTCCACACCTCAACATTGTGCCGATTCTTTGTCACTCCCTCAGTCTCACCAGGACTCTAATCCAACCCCTGTTGGTAAATGTTTTTGTAATACCAGTTCTAACTCAGTGTGTAAGAATTGTTTACAAGCTCAAGCTAAAGCTAATGTGTCGCATAAGAAGCACCCAACCGGTTCAAAAAGCTCCTATATTACATGTCATTCAAAGGACTTTAGTAATAATGGCTCAACAGACGGGTATATCAAGTCGTATACTGAAGTCTGCAATAAGAAAACGCATTCTTGTAACCCAACTGACGAAAGCACTAAGTATCACTCAAACACAGGTAAATCCACTGGAGCATGTAAATGTGATAGTGGTTCTGGTAGTAAACCACAGAAGAAAAACGGTTATTCTCATCACCACCAGGAATATCGGGGCGGAGGGCAGTATAAACTGTACAACGGCTACAAAAGAAATGGTTATAATGACTGCAACAGGGGGTGTTCTAATGTTGGGCCAAGGTTTAATCGTTACGATGATCAAAACAGATGGAAAGGTGATCATACGGAGTATCAGGGCGAGATGTATGACAAAGTACATACTGTTAATGGTAATGTACAAGGCCGTGGAAGAGGAAAACGAAAGGGACACAATAAACACAAGGTAGCGTTGTGTATTCATTTTGTTTTATTCACTGCCTGCAGTTCTGCGCTACGTTACCGTTTCTTTTTAAGTGTCTCTCTAAAGTCGATTTTTCTTACGTGGGATGTGGAGATTGTACTGCGCTACATTTCAGGCCTTAAAATTAGTGAGATGTTAGTGTTTAAAAACCACTGTGGTGGAGGGTGCAACATTATGTTACACTCAGCCAACCATAATTTCTAAAAAATGTGATTATGATAGTGTAGAGTTCATGTGTTTTTCCAGGACGAATGGAACGGAAGAAATGATCAACGCCATGATTACAAACCGTCATGGGAAACGACGACACAAGAGACAAACATACTTGCTGGTAATATGGGAGTTGAAGATGAAGGCGAACTCAGACTATTAAAAATGATGGGTTGGAATACTGACGTAAGTGTGTATTTTAACCCTATAATAACTGTTTATGAGGGCAATACGAGAGAATATTGATCGACGTCAAAGTATTGCCCGAGCATGTGAGAACAATACGCGACAGATTTCAATATACGAAGGTATTGTCCGAAATCAACAGTTATTTTATGGATTATTATCCGGGTACTGCATTTTACGACAAAAAATATAACATTATAACCAGGATGTAGAAACCATGTCTTTATAGAAACTATTCCCATATGGATTCCCATTCGAACAAAAAATATACTTTTTTTAAATCGAATATCGTGTAAACATAACATTTATTGTAGCTACATCATAGAATTCTTTAAAAGGTAAAAGTAAGTTTCACTTCTGTTTCGCGTTTTGTTTACTTTTTTCCGTGTTTATTTACATGCCATATTTAAACTTTAAACACGGTTGCTATGGTAGCGGCCGTGGAATATTGCCCGCTATGACGTAAGTTCTAACCAATCAAATTGCGCGATTTTCGGAAATATCGATGGCGCCCTTTTACCCGGGTAATAAAAAGAGGTGCTAAGATATGCTCCGAAGTTAATGTAATTGTGGTTTGCTAACCAGGTCAGAAAAAAAGAAGCAGCACTGAGAGTTATAAGGGATTAACTTGACATGTTCATGTAACGTTAAATTAGACTTTTTTTAAAAAAAGCTACCGTAATTCGAAGCATTACGGTAATGTTTTAAATTTAAGGTATATAGGGAGACTTGAGAGTCGGAGACATTAGGGGTGTTAAATTTAAGTTATAATGGGGACATAAGAGTCGAAGACATTAGGAATGTTAAATTTAAGGTATAATTGGGACATAAGTCGAAGATGTTCGGAATGTTAAATTTAAGGTATATTTGGGACAAGAGTCGAAGATAATCAAAATGTTAAATTTATGGTATATTTGGGACATAAGAGTCGAAGATATTCAAAATGTTAAATTTATGGTATATTTGGGACATAAGAAGCAAAGTTTAGGGATGTGTATAGTATATCTCTAGTCCTCAACAGGAAAATATGATTTCAAATTTGCTTTCAGTCCTCAATCGAATAAAATTCTTTCTTTTCGTTTAGGACTCTCTAAGCATATCAGAGCAAGAAATTCGTGAGTTTTCTGCTAACCGACCCGATGTGCAAACACGAAGAGAGGAGTTACGCGATAAATTGCGCGAGCAGTTTGATAAGTTATGTGTCAACAAAATCTACTCTTCTTGTACAATAAATAATTAGCTGTGTTTTTTGTGTCCCTTGTACGTGTGCGTATGTGTGTGCGTGTAATTTTCATGTTTTGCTGCTTCCGAACGCATAATGAAAATTTTTGAGCTTTCTCATCCTAAGATCACTTTCTAAAATGACAGAAACTGAGAATGTGAAGTAAGAGACATTATTGCAATTGAGGACTTTATTTTTTGCTGCAATAAAAACTTTCATAAATTAAGAGACATCTCAAGAATAAACGTAGAATATTTAGATTTCAGTATTGTACTGGTTCCTATTCCCTCTCAGTGATTTTATCTTCTTATATTTTTAATAGGTTGTTAATAAAGAGTAGAATAGGAAGAAAAGATTATCTAACTTCTGCAAGCGTCTTTTATCAGAGTGAGGATAGGAATGTTATTCTTTTTTGAAAGTTCGCCAACTCCTCTCATCAGCTTTGCCTAACATTTTATAATAACAAGGTGGAGGAGGATTCACCACTGGCGTAGCGTTTTATTAGTTGGAGCTCAATGTTGTGTGTTTTTGCGTCAATCTCACTTGCTCTGTTTTATATTGTTGGAAGCACGTCGTCGTAAATTTGTGTTGATGAATGAATACAATTAGTTCTGTACAGTACAAGTGTAAGCTTTTTTTGATTTTTTTAAAAAAATATATTTTGTGAAATTCCATGATACAAAAATATTATGCTATCTGAGAACAAGGTGTCATACTGAGTCATGTTAAACCTTATTTTAATCCACTTTCACTTTCAACTTTTTAACTGAGTCGCAATTATACAAACTTGAGGTAACCATATCGTATTTTCTCTAATAAACGCCACCCTTTAGAAAACGTCATACCTAAAAATGTTAAAATACAGTTTAACCGCAGAAGAAGTTAGGCTAAAAAACGAGGTATATATTCTTGTTTTTATTGCAACATCTTATAACAACAATAAGACAACAAGAATGTCCGAAAAACAAGTTAAATATAAGAACACTTCAGTAGCCTAAATTCAGATTTCATTGTTTCATTGGAAGTATATTGCAAGATTTAAAAATTGCACCGTAAATCGTGAACAAAAAACTGTTTACGCCCTACTCTATCCCAATTAGTAGCTAACCCTGATCAGGCCGGGTTTTTGAGAAGTCCTAAAAATACGAAAAGACATATTGCCACAAATTTTTGTTAAGCACTTTGGTGAACAATAAAGACAATAAAAATCACGTCACTGAATCCACCATGACTTCACATATTCTACAAAAAGCTAAAACAGCGGAAGCTTTAGAAAAAGAAAATTGCTTGATAAACACAAAAAAAGATAACATAAGACTAAAACAGCCAATATAGCATATTTTTTAAATAACTGTCCGATTTTTTCGTTGGCCACCTTTTAATGGATGAATCATGACAACAGGCGTGACGGTATACCGAACTGTCACCAAATATTAACTCTAAGAAGTATGCTTTAAAAGAAATGCTCTAAACAACCATGGCCTTTTATTTAATTTTATTTAGATTTCATTATTTGTTTATGCGTTTATTTGAGACAAACTTAAACTGGTTACTGGCTTTTTTTTAAAGGGAGCGTCTAGTGGGCACAAGCGTTTACAGAAGTACAAAAAAATTGGAGGAGCTTACCGTCATTTCTCTAATTTAGTGCGACCGAAAAAATAATTATTTTTGGAGGGTCGCACTAATGATTAGAGAAAATAATTTTAGTTGCACTTTATACCTCTCTTACAGCATTTTATGATGTATGGTAAACGCGAAAAAGTTGAAAGTGAGGGTGACATTAATCGAATTATGATGTACTAATAGTCTGGTTTCTATTCGTGATTATGTATGGGTAAAATTATGTTATTGGGTCATTTTGAAATAATATTCTCGCGAAATTTTGTGATATTAAAACTATATTTGTGTTTACCTGTGACTTAAGGTTTGACTGTAAAGCTAAGTAATAATTTTTTATTTTCTATTGTCTTTATCACTGCATGAAAATTGATGTTATCCAAGCAGAGAACCTGCAGGCTATCTCATTAAATAATGCGATTTTTTATGCAGTAGATGAGCCTTTCAGCTTTCCAAAAATATAAATACACCAGCCACATAACGTCGCAAAGTCCACAAAACCAAAAATTAGTTGAAACAAGTTGTCATATTATTTTTAACAAAAAAAGTAAGCTTTAAAACTGCTACAGTATTACTCCAACAGCAAAGGAAAAGAAAGATTTAGCTTCTGGCGTGTTTAAATGCTTTAAAAAACTAAATTAAATCCACTGAAATAGATTCTATCATGCAAAAGCGATTTCAAAAAGTTGTACTTATTTATCATGATTGTTTTTATATGCGCCCGCCCTTGCGCCTCAACGTGGCCGTAATTATTGACGCATGCGCAGTCTTAGTTTTCGCTCTGAAACATCCGTGTGTCGCATGCCAACAAAATCAGTATGTAACAAGCTTTTCTGAAGTCCAAGGTATAGCCGTTTTACGTGTTTTATGACACTAAAAAAGAATGAGAAACTTTCAAAAAACATGCTCTTACTATATTTAGTTTTTTTAGTGATGTGTTTGTTATTCTTCAAAACATGCTGCAATCACAGCCGCGATTTGCAGAATAAACTCGACCGCGTTGTATTCTCGGTTCCAGATTACTTCGCTTCGACAAATGCTGTGACGTAGGTGATGTCTCGCACTTTTACAGAGAAAAATATAATAATTTTTCTCCTTTTTCCTCACATTCGATAGCAATATCGTACCAGTAAAACTACATGCACACACAAAAAATCTTTTGGCGTTTGTCTATCAAATGTCTGGAAAAGCCACGTGTTAATTAAAAAAGTTTGTTTTTTAAAAAACTTAATTGCGGTTAAGAACCGTTCAAAACTTATAGACATCATGGTTTATTGTGCAGCTGTTAATTGTCATAATCAGCGTAGAAACAATAGCTACAATTCGTTCCATCGCCTTCCGAAAAACCCACACTTGAAGAAGAAATGGGTGCATGCGACTAGACCAACTGATTTACCGAAAGAACACCAAGTATTCCTCTGCTCTAATCATTTCAAAGAAAACTGTTTTGAAGCTTCACTTTCACTTAAATTGCACTATTGGGGATAGAATTTGACAAGAATAAAGATAAAAAACTTCTTAAACAAGACGCTATGCCCCCAACCTCGTCCCCAGGGTCTTGTGGCCCTTGAGCCGTTATTTCGGAGTGGCCAACAATGACCCTGGAACAGGCTGGTCATGTGATACAAAAATGCCCAGATATATTGGGCATTTTTAAAATTCCAGAGATAATGAGATGCAAATTTGATGCTCGTCTCAAGCTTTTTAACAGAGACGCATTAATACAAGCGAGATAGGAGATAGCCAAAAGATGGATGTGTTGAAACGTTTGGATTTTGTATTTCATTTGCACGAAGGTTTTCTTCTCACTGCCTTTAAGCCTAAACAAGTTCAGTGTTTTGAAGCTCTTTTAAAGGGCAGGGATGTTGTAGCTGTCCTTCCTACGGGTTATGGAAAGTCGTTAATTTTTCAACTTCTTCCTGATGTCATACCACAAAAAAGTACAAGGAATATCGTTATTGTGGTGTGTCCTTTATCTTCAATTATAGAAAACCAAGTGCAGTTTTTAAACAGTGTTGGTATTTCAGCAATGTCACTTCATTGCAATAATAGTCCCACAAGCTCTTATGAAATGTGGTTTTACTTGGTGAAGAAACTGCACAACGTTTAACTGAAACATTTTGTCTATGTAAACTTTGATTTTTTGGCACTGACATCGGTATTCATGCATTTTTTGAATAAACGATATACATTTACGACATATAGCATCAGACATTCCATCTTTTTGTGACACTCTTATTCCACATGTTTGCTCAATTTTAAATGTTTTTTTTTTTGAAAAACATTTTTTCACATGGTTTTGAGCAGTGACAATACAGTATAATCGACAAATCATTTCATTTTTAGGTAAAGTGGCATGTTTATTATATATTTTTGTTGGTGTATTAACAACTTTAGCCATTACAATGTGAAGATGATATTGATAAAAGTAACTCCAAAACTGACTTGAAACATTTGCACTGTTATCACTACTAACTTAGCAATATGTAGCTAGCTAAACTAAAACAAAAAAAACAATATAGTTACTATATTCTTTTGTACATTTAACATAAAGTAGTTTAGGCTGTTTCATATACAGAAGGGGAAAAAGGCTTATTACTTATTGCATTACTTTAGCGAAAAGGTAGCTAGCTACCTTTATGTCTAATCTGTTACAACGTCAACAAATCAGTAAAGCTAGTGACATTTGCATCTTTATGTCTGGTCTGCTACAACAAATCAGTAAAGGTAGTTATATTTGCCTGTATTTTACATGCAACTAAAAACTTAAATTTCTATCTATTCCTGGTGTCTTATGTTACATATAATAATAATAACTAGCTATATATATATAAATAATATCACAATCCCTAATCTTTTCTAATGTTGAGTCAATTTTTTAAAGCTGGAGACCAACAGCCCAGCTGCCATATTTGTTGTTACTGCCGCAAAAGACAACTATGCATAAATTATATTTTGGGTATAATTATCATAAATTATAAGCGATCATGTGACCAGCCTTCATCAACAAGGCAAAATGCCCTGGGAACGAGGTTGTCTATACCCTCTGTGTTTAGTTACTGTGAGCCATCAAAACAGCGCAAAACATCCATTAAAAACAGGCACAGGCTCAGCAAATTTGATAATTAGCGTTGCCGTACCTGTAAAGTATTAAATGAATAGTTACTCTCAATATTTCTTTTTTAGCTACTCGAGTAGTAGTGGTATAAGTTGTTTGGAATTAGTTGATGATGTAGATAGCAACCATGGAAATAATCGAATTGTAAATAGTGAAATTGAAAATAATAGTATAAATAAAGACGTTGTATTTACTGACATTGTTAGTGATGGTGAAAAGTAAGGTGGATAACTTGGACTGTGGTTTGGATCATTCATTTTGAACACAAGTACTAAAAAGACTCATCTCGGGCAACTAAAACTGAATTGTTAGAAAGAACAGAAAAGACAGACGTTATAACAACACTGTACCTTAAAGTTTCCTCTGAGGGCTGGAAAAAAAATTGTAGAATCATTGATACTTTCTATTCTCCACTTTTGTTATAATACATAGTTCATTATTGTTCTTATTATGCCATTTACAAAATACCTTATTCGTATTATTACAAAATAGTTGTTTTATTGCTGCGCGAAAATTAGTACGAATATTAGCAATAATAGTTCCATTGCCACGCTTCATAAATTTCGGAAGTTATAACATCAGCTTCAATATCTTCCCCTTTCAAATACTATAACTGCCATCACACTCAGGAAACTTTTGTCTAAAAGCGGTAACCAAGCATGATGGGATAACTCGTTTGACACCTCCACCAAGTTTTGCATATAAAATCCAAGTGAACTGCCTATAGGCAGCATATCTGAAAGTTCTAAACCAGAATAATGAGTTCACGGATATGGCACCAAATCTAGTATGGACAACTTACAAATTTGAGGCAATATCTATTGACCTGGGAATATGGGCACCTTCTCGATCGTTAAGGCTAACGAGCGCTACCCCCAACACCGCTTTTTTGTAGGCATACCAGGGCCATACCATGGTAGTATTAACGAGAAAAAGAACGAGATAATAATACAACCAGTATTATGAAGTGGTTTTATTTTATCAATCTCTTGACAACACAAACACTCCTTATTGACAATCATTTTTTTACATTTATTGCATTTGCACCACGACGTTTTGTCCTCCCGTTCCGCTCCACCTAATCTCGCCAACCTTCCCCTCATTTCTTTTCCGTTCATCGATTCGTTTTAATTTTCTATGTTATAATTATCTGAACCGATTTATTTGAATCATCGTCTTTGTCTTTTTTTTCCTCGACTCTTCTTTTTGGCTCAAATTGGTTAAGGTTTTATCACGATAATACATATATGAAATACTTATACAGAAAAATGTTTTTTTTAATATATTTTTGTATTATGGTCAAAGTATTACGTAACATGCGAAGAAGAGTCTGACCTAGACAAAAACATGCGAGAGGCCATTGCGGAACGAGAGTCTAATGGCGAAAGGTTACAAACTGTTTTTATGGTGTTGTGTGAATGTTTTGACAACTAAGATGTGGATTTTATGTTATAATATTTTTAAAAGTTTTTAAAAATATTGTTGTGGCATGTTAAGATCCCTTTGAAATAAAATTTCACAATGAAACATACTAATATTTTTAAAAACATAAATCACTTGATCACGATTTATGTCGGCTTTCTTTAAAGATTGCTGAAAGTGAGCTTATCTCACTGTTAGTCGAAAAAAAATATCTAAAAATTTTGATTTAAAAAAATTGGGCTAACGATGACCTCACGACAAATTCAATGGTCCTGAAAAATCTTTTTCTCATATTACAGCGTTAGTTTGCCTGATTATCTGTTACATGAAAAAAAAAGGAAGTGTAGAGAAGGCCGGGCAACTTTTTGGATATATGTAGCCAGGAGACTCAGCGTAATTTTTCGTACCACCGGGAAATCGGAGTAGTTAAGGTGGGAAAAATAACTCATTTTATCAACTCGAAGATGAAAGCTTAGTTAACTAGGCTAGGATATATGTAGACAGCTTTAGATATAATAAAAGCTTGCCTTACACATGATGCTGTTATATAAAACAGCAGAACCATTAATGGATATTTCGAAGATTATTTTTTGCACTAACTTTTAAATTTTTACGGCAACTAATTTTTTGCAAAGTTAGCAAGTTCTACTCTTGTTTATAATACCTCCCTAATCTGAATACAACTAAAGTCTATTTTCACTTCAAGAAAACTTTTTGTGAAATAGAATAGAAAGAGACAGAAAAATTTCTCAATATGCATACTTAACATGTTTACATCACATGAACAGAAAATGTTTTTGTCTATTCTGTTCTGAGCAAAGTGGAATCGAGCTCAACTTTTTCTTTGCGTTGTGTACGAAAAAGATAAGTAGAGAATTGTTTAACCAATCAGGTTATTTCATTTTGCGCCATAGTGTGTTTACTTTCTGTGTAAAAATGTGCAATATTATGAAATAGAAATTACAAGTATAATTTTTTTGTTCTGTTTCTGTCCATTTCGTTTCATGGAAAATTTTCTTCAAGTGAAAAATAGCTGTTAGGTGCCCAGTGTGGTGGACTATAAAAAATACTTCTTGTTCGGAACCATACTCTTTGCTAAAAGTAATATTAAAATGAAGACTTGAATCTTGCTTTGAAATTTTTTAGGTTGGTTTGATAAATTTGAGTCAAAAAATATTTCCACTATTATCAGTGCCTGAGTTTCTGAATTTAGCTGTGTTCAGGGACACCAATTAACATGTGCAAAAAAACTTCGTCAGATAGAGTCTAAATAAAAGTATGTGCCATGCTTGATTGGTGCAACCAAGTTTGCTATTTTCTTATATCACAGAAAGCTACTCTGTCTATAAAAAACTTGCCAAATTTCAGTTAAAATGGGCCAATTTTTGTAACATACGGCATCTTTTTGAGCTTGTAGGTGGAGTGGGTTGATTTTAGCTGCCTCTGCATGAGTACAGTTAAGGTATTATTTAAATTCATAGCTTTCTTGAAGACACTAGATTCTCCCTTTTCCAAGTTTTATTAATATTCTTTTTTTGGAATAAATTCATTAATTGAGGTAAATATTTGACAAAGTTTTGCAGATTGGGTTCCCAGAAATATTTGTAGGATTTATTATTGTGCATCTTATTTTAAATAAATATGTTGCTATGGCATTTTACGGAGAATGATAGATGTGCATATTTCACATGGCTAGCCTCACAAATATCGAGGGATATACCCTGTCTATTATTTCCAGGAGGGGCCATGTCTTAGATGGAGAGTCCTAAGAGTATTTAATGCTCATTTTGAGCTACGCACACCCAATCAGGGCCCGCGCTCTACTAGACAACTCCCAGCAACATCCAACGTCCCACACAGTGTGCCAATAATGAATAAAGAAAGGTATTAAGCTGAAATGCATAAAGATAGCTGTTATAAGCACGTCTGCAGAAGGTTCTTCATCAACTACTACGTGCTAAGCATATTAACAACCTTGTTTTAGCTAGCTTAGCTAGCTACAAACACTTACTTAAAGACAGGACTGCTCTTTTATTATTTCAGCAGTCTACTATTCTTCCTTAATGTACAACGCAGCATTAAGACTGGGTCAGTTATATTTTAATAAATGTAACAAAGTTACACCAAAACGTTTTTTTAAAAATTTTGCTAGCATTATAAAGTTTTGTTTACAAAACTGATTGATCACTGCTTCATGCACCATTATCATTAAACTGAAAAAGTGCTGACTAAGGATAAAAGTCATTATAATTATGCGAAAATGTAATTGCCAATCATATTCTAAAATCCTGTCAACGATACCAGGGTATTTTTCGACGTCATCTTTTATATCAATAAGTCAAAAAAACCTGGGGACGAGGGTGAGTAGAGCAGTGTTTGGTGCATTCAACTTTGACACAATTTATAAGGCTCATCTGCAGAGCAAAATAAAAAAAGATTCTGTTTGGTTGGCAAAACAAGCCGCACAGGCTTTTGGACCAATTATCTGTATCAACGAATCAATATATTTCCACTGAAATAACAGCTTTTTGCACTGTGGAATTGAAAAACAAGACAAAATTGCACTCTTCTCTTGGTAGGAAAAAAATATCGCATATATTTCATGTAGATAAGCAATCACAGTGCGAGATAAACTGTAACCATATTATAACTTCAGCTATAACTCGTGTTATGGATATCTTATTTAGGTATGTTTACTAGCATGGCGGTAGCACTCACCACGTAAGCGTTGTCTCTTCTCGAAGATGAGATCTAAGAACAAGATCAAATAATTCGAGAATTTTTTACGTCCATGGCTCCAGGATAGAAAACATTTTGGAGTTTATTACATGTATGGAAGAAAATGAACTCGAATTTTTGGTAGAAAGAGTGAGAACAACAGTAGCAAAAAAGACACTATTATAAGAGAATGCATCAAACTGTTTTAAATCGCATTTGCATTGGTTCTAAACTCACATTTTACATAAAAAAGGTTGCAGTGGGTGGCTACACGATGCAAATATCGAAAATTTCTTTTTGCAGCATAAAAAACGTTGCTGCAACACTGCAAGAAAATCAATCTGGCTTTATTTTAAAAAGTTTTGTTTTTTGAAAGGTTTTTTCAAAATATTTATTTTAATTTTTGCCAAACTTAACATTTTTAAAATCAGTCTTCTTTTGAAACGTGACTTCTTTGATTGTTGCAATGTTGTTTAATTTTTTTGTATGTAATTGTGCACCGCAATTCAATGGCTTGTCATGCGAAACATTTCTATTGTTGTTCATAACACAACAAAAATAAACTGATTTTGTAAATTGATTCCACTTGATAATGAGTTTTATTTAACTATCTGAAGTGGTAACCACCTTCTTTCTATCATCAAATAACCAATCTGGAATTATTTCGTGATATTTCTTTCAGTTTTAGAACTTCAGTTTTAGAAGCTAATAATAAAACCTCCTAGGAATTTGGCTTTCTTATATAGACAAGTTTCAATGTTAACGTCTTGACAAAATTGTCGCGCATGTGTGGAAACAAATTTGAAATCGACAAGCAATAAAGGGCAAACTTTATTTTACTGGGGGTAGTAGTATCTTTTCACTAACAATGTTCTGAATCGAAACTATATAAAAACTATATTTTAACTTTAGGGTCGAAAGATGCCTTCACTTGAAAATAAAGTTCTTATGCCTGTCGATTTGCGTAAGACGGTTGGGGAATAAAACACCGCGTCATGATAAATCTCATCTATGAATTAATTCCCCTTCAAAATTACTAGAAATCTTAAACGCATTGTGAAGATCATTTAATATATGTCAGTTACTCTATGACGCAAACATGCATGCATATATGTGACGTTCAAAGTGTGATTTTTATACAGAGAAATAATCCATATAGCTGCTATACAAAGTTTTGATTAGCTATATGCTGCAAGCAAATGTATTTAAAGCACAATACTATAATAAATTACTTTTAGAAACTATCCCGAAAAAAAAAATAAAAACTTACAATGAAGCAAAAATTAACCAGGATAGTGTTGCATTTTCCTATATCTTTATACAGTGTAAACACATTGAGTATATTGTTGCTATACGGAGTGTGATTACAATCCAAAAAAAGATTTTAATTGCAACAAAAAGATTATTGTAGCATGCAGATTGTGTAATACGAATACTGTGTGATGCAAAATGGATGATAGGAATTGCAAGTATGGTATATATACGAAGAGTGATATGAAGAGTATGGTATACCGTATGTGCTATATACAGAGTGTGCCATTTGAAATGTGCTGTACAGAGTATGGTATACAGAGTGTTACAAGAAAAGTATGATGTCACCGTAGTGTGGTATATGAATTGTGTTGTACGGGGTTGTGACAACTTGTAGTATACGAAGTGGTAGGTACAGTGTGTTTTACGCTGGTGACATAAGAAGATTGGTACATTAATGCTACATAAAGTGTGGTGTAGTGAGTGTGATCTCTATACAAAGAAGTGTGGTTTACAAGGTTGGTAAAAACACCAATCTCGTTCTTGCAGACGTGTACGCGTGTGAAACAATAAAATAAAAAGAGAAACTGAAACAACGAGAAGTTGTAAAATATAAGAGAGAAAAAGGTAACAATAGAAAGTTGTAAAAAAAGAGAAAAAAGGAAGAAGGCGGAGTTTGTATTGTGTGTTTTCGCCAGCCCAAGCATCCTCGCCCATTTCCGCCAAATATGCCTTTAACAACATCACGGCATCTTTTAATTAAAATGCATTGGGTTCCTTAACGTGGTTTTCCTGGATTATTAGCAATTAAATATGTAGTTATTTTTATGCGTTTGTGAATAAGTTTGTAAAATAAAATAAAGTAGCACGAAAGACTTAACTGATAAATTAGAAAAGTTTATATAACTTTTAGTGCTTTTTTTATCCACGCGATATACATATATATCCATGAAAAAATTTATTTATGGGACAACGTGCAGAAACGCGATCGCGTAGGTCTTATTAAGAAGCCTGGTGAAATAATGGTTACTGTTATGGAAACATACACATACACACCGCTCTCCTAGATAAAATCATATGATGTTCCAAACTAAAATCTTCGATCTCTGATTTATATTTATCCCACTGAACGAAACCGTTATTGCGATTAACGTATAAAAAAAAGCTGAACACGAGGTTGGATAATATCCGAGTTGGAGAAGTTTGATATATAAATTCTCTTACAATAACTATAAGGAGAATTAACGAGATGATACTAAACAGATAGTGTATGTGTTAAAGTAAGTAGCCAGTTTTGGAAATAGTGTATATTTTAGAAAAAATACTTTTTAAGAGAGATTTTTAAGAACGAAGAAGCTAAACCTTAAGACGGAATTTTTTAAAGACAATTAATTCTGATATATATCACAATCAAATCTCGGTATAGGTTACGGGAAATAGCAAAGCATGGTTTTCCTTTGTTACGTGGTGTCATTCGTGAAGAGTGAGCCAATGACATAAATTTTTAGGATTTATGTACAGGGCACCTTGGTAGCGCAAGAAATGCACATATAAAATTTGGTACTTATTACAAAAATACCACTGGGTTTGTTTACAAAAGAGAACAGCCTCGATGTTGTTTGATGTTGTTCTTACAGGTTGCTTGCTACCCTATAGTTAGATTTAGGATTAAACTAGCATTTATTACTTAATACTCAGTAAAATAGGTCAAGTTTGAATAATAAACTATTTCGCTATAGCTAGCTAGACTAAGTATGAAAGGACAAGGCTGAGCTTTTTAGCTGGGTTAAAAGTCTGAGAACACCTGCAGGAAAATGCATTGTTCATCAAGTTACCCCATATGGCTAATATGGAAGATTTCTTCATAAAAAGCATCAGAAACTTTATTCATGTGGATTACTTTTACATTAACAAAAATTAAAAATTTGAAGATAAACTTTTGCGATTTTGTCATTCATTAGTTTTCAAATTTCTCGCTGGAAATTTTTAAGGTTTAAAACCCATGTCCTACAGTAACTTTTTCATCCTTATCCTAATGTTAATACATAATCTATGCAACAGCTTTTGCGGTAAAATTAAAACACATAAAGAAAAAAAGGTTGTTATTAAAATATTATATATTAATTTCAAACCGATTAGTCCCTGCAGCCATTTTGGTGTCAGCGGTATGAAAAACTATGCTAAAACTATACTAAGTAAAAGTCCTATTACTTCAGTAAAAATTGAAATAATGACTTGAAACTTAGTATTACATGTTTTTAGACCAGTTTAATGAAATGAACCCAAAATTTTTTTTTACTACTATCATTGTTTCTGAGTTCTTGAATTTAGCCATTTTTGGAGACGCTGATAAACTGTTTTTGACAGCATATTAATTTTGACAAGCCATGTGTACAGAAAACATTCAAAGTGATTCTCAGAACTCAAAATAATTCAAACAGATAAAATGTGGTACAGGTTTTGGACCAAATACCTTATCCAGCTCAAAGAAAGTAGGAATGTGCTTCTAAAGCATGGTGCCAAATACATAATCTAAATTTTACGCCGTACTTTTCAAAGTAGTTAGAAAGTTATTTTTTCTCCACCTGTATCTGCAACACATTTACTTGCACTAATTGCTCAGCCTGGTGCGACTCACAATTAATTTTTGAATATCCACAGGAACTTTTTACGCAAAATGAAAAATGCTAAACAACTGTATTTGCTTTGCAGAAGTTAGTCCTGTGAATGTTGATTTATGAAAAAGGTATTATGCCTTTAATGCTATAACCGTTTCACTGGATTTGTGACACATTACATTAAGTGTCCTCCGTGTGAAACAGTTTACGCTTACTAAGTCTTAACCTGGAGACTTTAAGTCTTCCTGCTTCAAGTGAATATTACTTCTGGCTATACTTCCCCAAATTTTGTTATTTCATAAAAAAACCCTGAAAATCTACCAAATTATTTATGAAAAATAGGTTCCCGTTCGATAAAAGAAACCTGAGCATATGCAGAAATTTATTTATGAAATATAGGTTTCAGTTTGTCGTGAAAACATGTTTACCAACATACTTGCCTTGCATACCTATCTAGCTATATAGCTACTCAATTCTTGACTGTTCACTGTTATGGGAGGTCCAAATAACTAGCTATCTATTTTTATTTAAAATGACAGAATGCCTTGAAAAATCTTTTGTGCAGCTAGCTACATAAAAATAATATATTTAGCTCTTGTACTTTATCACTTAATTATTTAATAACAAATGTGCCCTGGAGTGTTGGCATGGTACTGGCTAGGTAGCTTAAAATCACAAAATAAATACTATCCAGATGTGACCATCCCTCATCATCAGACATCGGAAAGGCGTTTCTGTTCTTTACTTCTCATTGTGGGGTACCTCAAATTCTTGTAAATCCAATGAAAAAAATTACTTAAGAATTCCTCTTCTTTCCCTTGTACTACTCATGGCATTTCTTTGCATGTCTTTAGTTCCAACCCACGATCCCTTAGCTTCCAACCGCGTCTCGGTCACAAGTTTCAGCGCTAGCCAAAATGATGGACAACGTCGAGGAACCCTGGGTAATTTTAAAAAAAATGTGGTTATGCCTTATGATTCTCAGATATTTGCTGCTGATATCAGCATATTTTAGCCATCGAGTGCCACACCTCCGTATATATAGGAGTTAATTATCTTTAAGGAAACTTTTATGCTGATACGCCTCTTGAAAAACTCTTTATTCCCCTCCACCCACTCATTTTTTATATATTTTAATAGCTATGCTGTTCAATATTGAACAGCATAGCTATTAAAACAAATTGATGTTTATTTTTAGGTGCAGTGACGGACAATGTTTTGACATGCTACTTCCCTGTGTAATAGGGTCTTATCTCACAAATGGGGAAGTTCATTTATTATGTGCTCCTTATCTTCAGATCTTGCTCAATGCCAACCTGTTAAAACTTATGTACTTTTTCATTAAAATCCACTCCCTAATAGGTTTAAAAAATAAAAAAAACACACACACAAGCAACAATAAGGTCTTATAATGCCTAAATTGCATCATGTTTGGCTAGATGATCAAGCTTTGCTAAACTTTCTGTCCTTTTGGGCCAAATGGTAATTGGAAAAGCACAAACACAATTGTTATAGAAAGTTAATTGAATAAGTGTCATAACAAAAACCATCTATTCCAATTGTTACAACCACAAAAGCTAAAACAAAATACAAAAGTTCACTTAAAGAGACAAAATAAATCAGGTAAATAAATATAAGAACAGGAAGTAAGTACAAGGAAGAAAGAATATAAAGTTATCCACATTTTTGCCAATAAGTAGATCACATGCATACACATATACACATTGCATCAACTGAACTACTACACACCCTACAAACAAATGAAACAGAAGTCTAATGGACAATTAAACAAACAATTAAAAAGTAATACACACAACGTGTAATATATTGAAATACGGAGAAACGGAAATCTGAATACGTTTCACGAACACGGACAAATATAAAATACGGAAAAATTTGTATACAGGCAGATATTTCCACGTATTATCTCACATCGAAATGTGCGTTCAAAAATTGTTGTGCGTTCAAAGATTGTTGTGCGTTTAATGATTGTTGCGCATTCACTGATTTGCGCAGAAAAAAATAAAAGATATCGCGGGCTGTAACTGCTCGAATGTTTAATTTTACTTCCGCGAATGAAGAAAAATAACTCGCAACGTGCATGAAAACAGCTACTTTTAGTCATTAGAAGAATCTTACACGCACACTATTATATCTGGCTAGTCATATCACAGTTTAATTTTTGATCACAAAAAATAATTATCTGAGGAAACAAAACTTAGCATTTTACAAATCTTGCAAATGTTATGTCATTCCAATTTATTTTTACTGCTTTAGAAATTTTAAAATTCATGCAACCTCTTTCCAAAGTATTATGGAAGCAACTATTTAAAAATATCTTGTCCCATAACGGTTTAATTTATGATGAAAAACAAAAACGCCTTAGGAAAACTATGTACCCTTTTTTTATAAGAAATCAGTCTATGCATACAACAACAAAAATATGTACAACCATAGGAAATATCGTTTATATATATCAAAACCATCAAAAAGCCCCGTAAAAAAAGATTTTTCAGGGTGAAATAAGGAAAATTAAGAAACATTTGTTATTCAACATTAATTATTAAAATTTTATGAAACTCCAGGCTCAACCAAATGCTTAGGTTTCTTTTATAAAAATATGTATTCGATTTCAAACAACTTAAACAATACACATGCATTCTGCTCAGAGGTCAATTGCATGCAAGAATAAAAATTTTTTTAATAAATCCACATGAAAATATAATCACGATAGAATACAGCATGATGCCAATGGGATGATAATATTGACAGTGTTTGATCGTTGAATATTTCCAATTCGCTCAAGAACTATCTCTTCTTTACAACAAACTGGCTTTTTTTTTCGAACATAGAGATATATCTAGAATTTTTTTCTTCTTCAGCCTTGGTCATGTTTTCATCCAGAATGAGTCTCCCTGAAAAATTTCTTAGTAATATACTTTTTGAAAAAAAATATTGAACAAGCGAGCAAAGTGCGCCGGTCTGTTCATTGCGCAAAACGCGTTTCCCGGATGTTTAATATGTGCGCGAGATATACGGAATTTGAGCATTTTAACCGGTTCGTAGCCCCTTTAAGTTTACATCGTTATTTCTGTGTGAAGGCAGTAGAAGAGGAGAGAGAGGAAAGAAAAAAACCTGATAATGAGCAGTAAAAAATTAACTTTTTTTAAAAAATAACAAATTCGTCATCCTTGCCTGCTGAGAAACAATTTGGACGAAAGGAAGAGTAGGAATATGTTGATGTTTTATCTGAAATATACTATCCTCCGGAAAATTTTTGATTTTCCAAAGTCAACGGTAGGAAAACAACGAAGATCTTGTCAGCATCATGGCTTAATTACGATATAGCACACAGATTCTGTGCTTTGTTTTTTATGTGCTAATGCTGATAAAAAGGAACACCTTGATAGGGAATCAAATAATGAACATGCATACATGGATAAAGGGTTAAGTCATAGGAAAAAAGCTCCGAAATGTTTCACAGCACATGAACAAAGCAAAAAGACTTACGAATTAGTGGTACCGAGATGTGCCGATGTTGGTGACATCAGAGCAAACAGGTTGGAGCAACGCAAAAATATTTCATCAAAGTGATGAAATGTTTACCAATGGAACTTACAAATGATGACAAAGTTCCTTCTTTGGATAAGCTGTGCGTAACCAGATGGACGGTACGAGCAAAATGTTTGAAAAAAGATTGAAATTAAGCGCGTCTGAGACAGGCGTTTTTAAGGACGTGTAAAAGACGTATCTCGGGTGTGCGCATATTTCATGCGCAAAAAGGTTCCAGAAAAGGCGTCTTTAAAACGTCTTGTGCCGGCCGGGAATGCCTTAATGAAACTTTGGGATGTATAGAGTAGTAGTAGGGGGTCACCACATACAGGCTTTCACTTTTCGACGGTCAAACCCTTATTAAAAAACGCTCCCTCGATACCCCTCAAAAAACCTGTGACGTCACAGATTTCATCATGCCTCAAATGAGTAAGAAAGTCATGTGACCTGTGCTAACATCAGCAAAAACGACGGCATCCGACAAATATGCTGACATCAGCAAAAATTCTTCGTGGCTTTAACGCATGCGTCCAAAAAGATCACGTGACCGACAAACATCTGCGCAAGTTGAGTAGCGGGGGAAATTCCCTACTCAAGCCACGACCGCTGTTTTGAGGTTGAACTCTGTATATAATAAACAGAAATGAGTTGGTTCAAGAATGCAATCAGCAAACTATACAGCACTGTATCAGCGTCAGTAGCACCAACTCGCGACGCTCTTGCAGATCGATTGCAGAGTGTGCGGGATACTGTTACTCTTTATTACAACAGGGCAAAGGTAAAAATTTCGAGAGGAACAACGCTTTACGATAAGGTCGAACAGGAAGCACAGGGGACTACCGCCTAGACATCCGAGACGAATATCAGGGAATCGAAGACTTCAAACATATGTTCCCTAGAGAGAAGAAGCAGGCCACAAACCTAGAGGGAATCGAAGACATTCAGCATATTTTTGACGAAAATGACGCAGAACTCTTGGAAGACGGAAATCGGGTCAAGACATGGCGGTTCAACAAGAATCTGAACCAACCACTGACAGATGCGATCATGCAAAAAAGCACGCCTCATATAGACATGCGCGTTAATGTTGTGTACAGTTTCAGCTGTGATATTTATCGAGGTGGAGGTGGTGTGTCTTGCTATCACAAAACTAAGAGCTCCAAGTCGCTATCAAGCATCGCGGAAATCGAAGCTTTCATAGAAGAATATAAAATGAAGCGTCTGGATCTTGAGAATGCTGAGTTTTGGATTAAGGCATGTGTACTACCAGAGCAAACCATCGAGACCCCAGGAGCATATGAAGGAAAGCTTGTGTTTAACCACGTGTAAATTAAGATCATCTCAACGAGAAAACATTTGTTGGGATGCGGCCCTCTTCCAGATTGGCTGCCAAAAAAAAGAGGTACATCTACGGTATGGATGAGAAAACGGAAAGAGCAGACAATTTATGCTTTTGGAGATGTTTAGCAGTAATAACAAGGGCTAACGTAGAACGTGGAACAGAGTTCCTTTCAAGGCCAGCCCTCAAACTAGCTCGCGAGTACTATGAGGACTCCAAGCTAAAGCGTAAAGATGTGCGCCCTACGAAGCTGGTGGATTTCGAGGGCATTGCCAAACACTTCAAGATCAACATCAGAGTGTTTGAGCCCAAGACAAACTCTGAAAAGGCACCATGGCGGCTCGTCTATGGGCAAAAGCAATACAAAAAGGGTTTAGATGACATCAATCTTGGTATGCTGGATGCGCACTGTCTCTACATCAAGGACGTACTGGCGCAACAGAAATGGGAATGTGATGCATGCAAACAACTGTTTACAAAAAGCAACCACCTCACACGGCATAAAAAAAACAAATGCGAGGGGGTCAAGGCGACAATCACTTGCAAAGGGGAGAAGGTGAAACGTATGCCGAGCAAGTCGGAGAAAGTCTTTTACGATGAGAACTTTAGCTACGCGGCGTGTCAATGGATATAGGCGATGTCGGAGCAGACGGGGAGGCACATACACGCACGCGCTCTGTGGGCACGGAGGAGAACGCGTGATGCGAAATGATGTGGGACACGAGTAGCGTAAAGTTGACGGTTATGACCCTATTTCGAAGACCGTCTACGAACGGCTGCAAGTGGCACGGATGTCTCTCTCAACCGAAAAGATCCAATGTAGACAGAATCGGTACGTTGCAACTAAGGATAAGGAAAAGGTGATAAAAGGTTTAGGTTATAACCTTGTCACAGCCTGGAATTGTGAAAATCCAACCAAGATCAAGAGGTACTTCAAGAAAGACTTTCGACCGTATCCTCACTACATCGTTTTTGATTTCGAGGCGCTTCAGCTGCCCCTGAATCAACGGCAAACAGCAGACCTGGTGTACAGCTCGGAGCATATCCCGGTAAGTGTCGCCATTCACGATAGTCTGAATGAAGATCCAACGTTCATTGAGCACCAGGATCCCAAAGTCTTGGTTAAACAGTTCGTGGAGCAGCTGGAAAAAGGACAAGCCCTCATCGTCGAAGAAGTCGAGAGAATGTACCCGAGGTCTGACGACTTTGACATGCTTCCAAAGAGTGCTCAAAAAGCTTGGAACGAGTGGGTGAAACAGGTAGCGGTAATCGGTTTTAATAGCGGAAAGTATGACATCAATCTGATCAAGCTGTACTTTGTCGAGCAAATTGCTAAAAACGTCAATGAAAAAATCAAAAATCCTCACAACTTCCAGGTTCAAAGTTCTCGATATAAAGAATTTTCTTGCCCCTGGGATGAGCTATGGCGGTTGGTGCAAGTCTCTGGAATGTAGGCTTGAAAAGCTCGTTTTTCCTTACGAATGGTTGTCAAACTACAACAAGTTGAGCCATGTCGGCCCCGTCGAGCATGAGGACTTCTACAGTAGTCTTAGTGGGAAAAACAAACTATCTCCTGAAGAGCACGAAACATTCCGCGCAGAGTTTTACAAGCTAGGCTACTTCAGACTGCTTCAACAAGAAGTGCAAGGCTTGCGAAGAGGTTCAAACATCAAGCACAGAGTGCATGAAGAATGAGGCCTACGAGCTCTTACAGACGGGGATGGTCGGTGGCCCCGCGATTGTCTTCTGTAGGTCCCACGAGAGGAACGTGACGGGTATCAGATCTCACATCTACAAGGAGGAGCCAAAAAAATGCAAGACCATTCTAGGGTGCGACGCGAACATGCTCTACCCTAGTACCCTGCTGGAAGACTTTCCGTGTGGGAAGGAAAAGCTGATCAAGGTGTCTACAACGACATCGGCGCACAATCTCGAGATACTGACGCGAGGTGTTCAAAATGGAATGAAAATGCTCTACGGCTTTGCGCAAGTCGATATCGAGGTACCTCCGGAACTGTATGACAAATTCAGCGAGATGGCTCCGCTATTTGTGGTCAAGGAGATACCCGACGATCAAATCTCCGAGCACATGCAAGAGTACTTGACAACTACGGGGCGCAAGCGTGTTCCAGGTACGCGTAAGCTACTAGGGTTGATAAAAGCTGAAAAGATCCTGCTCTATACACCTCTGTTGAAATGGTACCTTGACCATGGGTTGAAAGTGGCTGCTTTTCACCAGTTCATCAAATACACTCAAGGTAAGCCATTTGCATGGTTTCCGAAAGAGATTGCGGATGCACGACGACAAGCGGATAAAGACCCTGACAAGCGTATTGAGGGAGATACAGCTAAGTTGAATGGGAACTCGTTCTACAGCAAGATGATCGAAGATCTGGCGAGGCACGCAAATACTACTTTTACTAGAGATGAAAGGAAGGTCGATGCAGCGATCCCCGTACCTCGAAGACCTTGAAGAGATAGGAGATGCGTACGAGATCAGAGAAGGTAAGCACAAGGTCGGTATCGATAGAGCCTACTAATGTTGTATAGCCGTCTATCAGCTGGAGAAGTTGCGCATGCTCGCATTCTACTACGAATTCCTGGAAAAGTACGTAGACCATTGCTACATGGATACGGACTCAGCGTATTTTGCCATCCCTGGGGAAGAGTTGCGAGATGTCGCTCGCCATGAACTGATCGACGAGTACGAGAAAGACGTGAAAAACTGGCTTGTCACCGATAAGTACTTGAGTCGAACATGAGGGTTATTCAAAGCGGAATTCGGATGATTGCCCTGACAGCCAAGTGCTACTTCGTTGAAGGAAAAAAGGGTACCAAATTCTCATGTAAAGGCATGTCAAAAAGGCAAAATGCTGTGACCTGGAGTAGATACATGAGTGCTCTGAGGGGTGGTTTAGACACTGCGAAAAACGTAGGTTACCGGGTGCACAACCAGGAGATGGTCACGTATGAGCAAAACAAGCTGGGACTCTCAGCAATTTATGATAAGCGGAAGGTACTCCAGGATGGTATACATACGGTGCCTTTGAAATTGTAAGTCGCGTATTTCCGAGTAGTGGAAAAGATTGTAGCGCGGTTGCTCAAACAAAATTCCAATAAATGGAAGTATGTCTACTAATCCAGTTCTAACCAAGAAGAAGAACGAATGCCGTGTTGCTGCTGGTAAGAAACTTGCTGTATGGAACCGCAAGAACAAGCTTAGGAACTTAGAAAGTTCTTCATCAAATGGCCAGTTTCCTGAATCAAGTGGTCAGGTTCTTACATCAAGTAGTCAAATCCCACACAAGTCAAACGACGTATATCTCTATAGCGCTGGAAGTCTTGTTGTACTTGCTTGCGTTGCGGCTAAGGCCTATTACATATTCGCAACTAAGGAGTCTGAAGTTGGAGATCGCCCCACGACTCAGCAGTCTTGCGCTAGCGACGGCCTTTGCAAAACTGTTCAGCCTCAAACTCACATTTTTAAAATGCGTTAAGCTCGAATATATAATAAATGAGTAAAGAATATCAGAAAGAATTTGTTGATTTTCTATTGGAATCCGTCAGACTAGTATCATATACTATTCTTCTAGCACTAGGTGCAAAAAAGACGCTGGGAGTTTCTAGACCAGGGGCCAAGATGAACCTGGAGGACGGTTTAGAGCTTGCTGGCTATATGACGGAAGCGATATTATTCGACGATTATGCGATAAAACAAGGCTGGTATAAACGTTCCCTAATGCCTCCGAAATAAATAACTGTCCAGCGAAAAAGCCGTGTTTGTCGTGGAGGGTAAACACTGGTTTTTAAATAAAATGACTTTAGACGCAGTGAAGGACCCACACACGGCAATCTTTACTGGGCGACAAGCTGCGGGAAAATGCAGCGTGTCCTGGATTTGCTTGAGAACGAGTATAGGCAGCATTTCTATAACATAGTCATACTATGCCTTACTTTACAGTGGAATAGCACGTACCTTGAAAGATCTTTGCTATGGAAAGATGACTATGTTTTTCTGATAGACCCAAGGGATCAGCTCTTCGAATGGATAGGAAAATTGTCGTCGTTGCTAGCAGGCGAAGAAACATTGTTCATCATCGATGATATGATCGCTGACGAGAGTCTCCACAAAAAGCGTCAATCCTTACTTGAATTGGCTATTTCAGGTAGACACAGGAAGCACAATTTCTGGCTCATCACACAGTCGTATACCGCCCTACCGAAGAACTTACGGAGACAAAAAAAGCAGTTATTCATGTGGTACCCCCATGAACGGTCGGACATGAAGCTTATCGATGAGGAAACGAATCTAATCAGTGACTGGGAGACTATCAAGGCTCAACTCAAAAAGTCCAAGCATGCTTGCTTGTACGTGATACTGGAGCACCCTAAAAGCTATCAAATTCTCGATTGATCAGGCACTCACAGGCCGACTTTTCCGCGTTGCTACTGCGTGTGCAGCCGCTTCTTCTTGGTGGTGCGGATGTAATGTGTTTTGAGGCTTTGCCTGGAGGTAACCTATATCTTCACATGGTCAGGACCTGGCATGGTTTCGCTAGAATTTTTTAGCTTTGACAAAATGACTTGCGGGAAAGGGAGTAGGAAAATTACAAGATGAGGTCAGGGAGCAGCGCAAGCTAATCGAAGAAAAAGATACGGCCCTGGCGCTCCTTGAAGATGACCTCGAAGACAAGGATAGACAACTTATGGTGCTGGAGGACGATCTTGAGGAAAAAGATCGACAACTTGCAGTACAGAGCCAGGAAAATACAAGGCTTCGAGAAAGGTTTGTGTCACATACAAGGAAAGACAATGTGATCATAATCCATTGCAAGCATACCGCGTAGGACGACGACGAGTGCCACCATCTTCCGTACTACTGTGCGCGTGTTCAAAGACGTACTATTCCCACCAAAAGGAGATGGCTCAAAGAGAACTACCCAAAAATCGAAGAAATTGTAGTAATAGACAATCCTAATGGTATACACGCATTCAATAGATTCGAAGAGGAAGGGCACATGGAGCGGTACCGATGCCACTTCAGGCTTATTGACCTCACTCGCGATGATTTGTACGATCTAGGTGTTCCAGCACTAGAAGACTAGGGCGTAAGCATGCACACGTTTTGTGACTCTTGTAAGTCACCAAAACAGTTGCTGATATTCACCAACGCGGAAATCACGAGCCCTAATTGGTATGAGGTAGAACCCATTGGACACATTACACGTTCACCCCCAAAAGAAGCGATACTTCACCACTCTTTGAAATGCTCTGGAGGTACTTCAACGTCATCTGGAATCAGCATCAATTCCTCTGACACAAAGCCTCTTTCGGGTGCTCCTGGAACTATGTTCCGTGTTGCTGCGGAGCCGCGTTGCTCAAGATAGTACAACAGACGGCTACCCGCTACTATACGATCGAGTTTATACGTTTTCTTGCTCCACCAGGCGTCCGTTGCACGTCTTCTCGCATCACGATGCTCTTCTCCTGGCTGCAGCAGATAGAGATAGACACCATCCTCAGGTAATGGGACTTTGTGCTTCGCCTTTTCTTCAGGATGTTCTTGCCCTTCAGGATGGAGCCGCAGGCGATCGCCTTTCATAAGTGGGACTTTGTCTAGCTTGATCACCTTCGAAGGTTTCATACCGATTATGGCAGTCTTGGTGTTGTTTAAATTTTTGACGATAGTGTAAAGGTTTTTCACCCAGATGCTACTAGTCTCGTGAGAGACCAACTCTTGTGCATCTTGAGGTTTAAAGAGCCTCCCCGCAAGCACCTTGACTCGACAAAGGCCGTGAAGTATGGTGGTACTTGGTGGTTGCCCGCTTAATCTCGACCCCTTTGCTTTCAAACAGCTTCGTCACGTCTGACTTGAATTCTGACACGTTGTCGCACTGAAAAATCTTCGGATAGCGGAGAGGTCCCGCTTTATAAATGTTCTTGATCATATTAGCAACATCGCTGGCCTTTTTCGTACGCAAAGGCCTCGCCGCCTTGTATCTCGAAGCTACATCGATGCCTGTGAGAATGTATTTCTATACGTTGCCGTGGACTTTGTCATGAGCCATGTACAAGATATCAAATTGGTGCATCTTGTTTGGTTCTGTGATTGTAAAATGGGGATAGTTTATGTGTTTAGATCCTCGAATATGTCGGAGCCATAAGAATTGACGAGACAGCCAGTGAGTGACCTTCCTTTTGGATAGTCCGTTAGTCAGAGATGCTCTGGATTGTAGTAAATTTTACTTAGTTTTTCCGCCTTCTTCTCTGTAGGGATATATGTTACTCCTTTTGACATCTTTATTAGATGTCAAAAAACGTTCTAGCGCGATCTGCAGCAACGCGAAACATGGTTCAATTTTACATGTACTTATACGCGACCACCCCCAGAAGGGCTAAGGATCGAACGATAAACGTCAACTCGCCGTCTTGTTGTTGCTTGGAAGGTGTGCAAAAATCGGATAGTTTTGGAGCTTTATCAATCGTTGCGATATAGTAATTTCTCGTGCCTTCATCGATCTCCTTCAAGCTCTCTCCAGCTTTCCTTTTCAGCTCTCATTGATGGTTATACCAATCGATCTTTGCTTGTCTGTCACGCACCCGCTGTTGTTGAGCTGCTTGAAGTTGTTCAATCGCTTTATCGTGCCGTTTCCGTTCCTCTTCACCATGGCCTGACAGCTTACTGAACAGGAAATTTGATCCAGAAAATGCTAATACATTAATCGCAGCACCTGCCACAAGAACACCGATAGTTGCCATTTATTTGAACCATGTTCCGCGTTGCTACTGCGTGTGCTGCTAGCGAAGTGCTGACGGAACTGTGTTCCGCGTTTCCACTGAGCCGCAAGGCGATCTGCGACTTTTCAGTATTCCACGCTCTGAAATCTACCATACAGAATGTTTAACTGAGCATCTTGAAATAGGAAAACATAGCATTTAATATCCCCGGTTGTTCCATCGGCTTTCTTTGTCATATGCAACGTTATACCGCCTGACAATCTCTGTAATGGCTTCCAGAACCGTCCAGGCTGTGGTCAGGTGATGCTCGGAAATCAACAAACAGGGCGTATCTTTCTGTGAAGAACTACCCAATCGTCACATTAGAATCGTGACTACCGAATAAGTTTACGATCTGCTCTAGGTGATCTTTCGGGAGCATCGCGTGCGAGTAGAGCTCATTAGGCTCACCCTCGACAGTGATCGAGATTTTTTCGATCTTTGGGTTATAAAACACCTCATTAGCGCCCGAGTAAGCCTTCAATTTTCCAGGGTCTACAAAGAGCGCCTTTCAAACTTTTTGCAGGGGATTGTCAATTTGCAAATTGTAGCTGGTATCAGCCTTTTTCATGGTGACAACCTTACTTCAAAGTACTCTTTCAAAGGGTAGCGCGAGACGGCTGTACCGCGACATCATAGCGCTCGCGAGACCCTCGTGGTTCTCCTTACCAAACTCTAGTACGATATTAGTGATCTTGTACGCGGCATCCGGTGCTTTAGCTGCGGTATTTCCAACAGCTGCTGTGCCTCCATCTTTGATAACGTCACCATAAGATGCAAAATGTAGGACAAACTGCAGCCGGTCGTATAGCCCTGCCTGGTAGAACGGTAAGTCTCTCGTCAGTTCAAACATTTTTCCTAGATGAATACAAAAGGTGTTGCCATAGGCTGCGACGATCGCTTTTTCATCGACATTTCCTACATGATCGGTCGCTTTTACCTGTAGGGCGCAGATTGTACCATCATTCGGGTTAATACCCTCCAGAATCAGGTTGTTTTCCCGATCAAACTTGGGCAGCCAGAGATCTCGGTAGACTGCAAGTACATTGTAGTCGCTGATATTCTGCACCTCGTTGCCATGCAAGGTTATGAGAAGATTTTGCACCGAGGATTTACCTATATTGCTGACGATGGTGCGTTTCGTGTTTGTCCTCGTAAGTTCCAGATCGAAAAGCAGTTTGATACTCCCTGGAAAAATGACATTGTTCTGCCCTATGTTGGGAATGTCGACATAGACGTCCTCATTTTGATTGATTGTCGACGGCACGTGGCTTACTTTTACACGCTGCTTCTTTCCTTTCATTGCCAGCATCGTTTTAATCTCTGCGTAGGGATCGAGCTTAGTTCCGAACATGTTACTCATGCTTTATTATTAGCTGATTTTCGTTTCAAATAAATGCAATGCCGATTAATCCAATATACGAAGGAGACGACTTTACACCAGAGGAAAACACTCCAGACGAGTATGGATCTTTCAGTAGGGCTGAGGACCGGCCCATCCAGCCTGATGCCAATTTAACGCCAGAAGAGCAGGGCCAACGAGACGGCATGACAAGGCAGAGGGAAGACTTACTAAAACCAAAGGTCGACAATCTTTACGAACACCTTGGTGAGGAGCTGGGGCAGCCAATCGTGAGATATTAAAACGAGTTTGAGGCACGAGGAAACCAGCTTCTTTTCGATGGCATGAAGACCACGAAAAGGAATGGTGAATTGAGGAGCGTTGCCGAGATACGGAGGAAGTTAGGTACAAATCGCTTGCGAGCCATGGGGTTTACCGACTATACTACACCAAACAAAGGCAGTAAAGCAATGGCTCAGAAACTCCTTAACGAGATTATTCACGTTGAAGAAGAGAAGACCGATGATATCGAAATGATGCCGCTGCTCGAGAACGTCCTTGATGAAACGGAGAGCCTTATGGAAGAGACTTTCCTTGGCGGCAGCGAAGCCTTCACAGAGCGTGAAAGAAGAGGGCTCAACCTCGAGCTTCAAACACTAAGGGGTAACCTGAAGCACTTGAAAAGCATGATGATCTTCTACGACAGCGAGATCGCCAAAGCAGAAGCCAAGGTGAAAAGGTTTGAGACGAAGAAAGCTACATCTGGAGTATCTGAGGAACAGCAAACTATCTGGAACGAAGACATTGCCAAGACTAGACAAGATCTAGAACGACTCCAAGATCAAAAGGAAGCAGTACGAGAAGCACACGGTTGACTATCATCCGACACTCAGAGCCAACTGAAAGCAATTAAAGAAACGCTGATGAAAATCGCAGAAGGCGATAAGTCTCTGGTTGAAAAGTTTAGAATCTTGTTCAAGGAGCAAGGGATTACTATAGCAAGCATCGTCTCGGCTGTTGGTCTACTGATTTCCATCATCGTACTCGCAGTTACATGTGGAGGTTCCGCAACTGGCGCAGGAGGAAGTGCCGCAGGGAAGGGCCTTTTGCAAAAACAGCTGGAAAGGCTTGGAAAATATTTGAAATACCTGGCAAGTAAGGCAGGTGCGGCGCTACCGGGGATTATTGGCACGGTTGTCTCGTTATTTTTTAGAGTTGCAGCAAAAGTTGTCGAATATGCAACCAAACAAACACCTCTACATGACTATCACTGCTGCCGTCGCTTTTGTTGTGGCCTACGTTGGAAAGAGGGGGAAATCGTAGATCGCGAAACTCGAGTCTAATTTGTTGATGAAAAACACATTAGACCTTACTTTAACCAAATATAGGCAATGATTAGCCCTATCCCAGTTGTAATCAAGGCAGCTTTGTTGTCATCATGCTTTTGAGCTTTACCAAAACCATCTGATAGGCCCCTACAATTTCTTGACTTGATACTTGATGTTTGGAACTCTGTTCCGCGTTGCTACTGCGTGTGCTGCCACTTCTTCTTGGGGGTGCGGATGCAATGTGTCCCATGGGTACTCCCTCTTGCCAACTCCCACGGAGTACTCTCCGATGTCTCATAGACCCTTTAGCACCCACTGCCTCGCTAGCGTTAATCTTCGGGTTAACACCGATAGAGAAATACTCTTTGCTGATGAGTATCTTGTTCGTGAAATTTACAACATTTCCAATATGAAGGCTCATGTCACTGGGAATCATATAGACGCCATGGTCAACACTAAAATCTACCTTGGTCCGCGCATATTTCAGCACATTTTGAAAATCGGCAATTTCCTTTCCTGTATCGCTAGGCGTAATTACCAGTTCCTCAAATGTAGTCAGGTACAGGCGTTGAGCATCAATTGTGCTGCCTTGGTTTCCAATGATGCCAGATCTTGCATTTGCCTGGCTTTCGAGAATTAGGTAGGTATAGAAGCGCATGCTTCGGGATAGCCGTTCAATACCAATACGAGTGAGGCCCCGGAATTTTTTAATGATCCAGCGACTCCACGAGTCCTCGTCAAGATAGCTAGGGCCTGAACCAGAATAGTCTTTGCGATGAAGTTGCCAACTACTGAAGATAGTTTCGTTCCTCCACTTCTGCTCACCGCCTGGTACTCCAAACTCTCGAGTCAGTTGCTGGAGCTTTTGTTTGTTGAAGGGGTTGTTTAGAAGTCGAAATCTAACTGAGCCCGGTAGAGAAATGTCAAGCTCCTATAGAATTTTACGGATTTGGAAATAGGTGTGAAATCGATATATGGCACGAACCATAGGCAACTCGGAGGTAAGATGCTGCATGGAAATGCCACAAGCAGATGTTGCACAATAGGTAGCAAAATTAAGTTGAGTGGACCAGATACTGTAAGGGTGGGTGTTCCACTCCTTCACTAGTCCGCCAGTGCCAGAATGGAATTCATAGTCGACAAAGATGTCTGGAAATTTCACCCTGAACGAGGACCCTTGAGCATCAATAACGATGTTCTGCACTGAAAGGTCATCCCTTTAAGTCTCTCCAAATACCTCCCATGCCTGATCAAAGGGTTACTCGAATTGAGATCATGAATGGGTTGTACAAGGTCGAAGATCTGCCGACTATCGTTAACAGTCAGGCAGAGAACAAGATTAAGCTGTTTGTCCTGAAAAATGGACTTTGCAGGCTCCGTATCAATGACGGGTACACGGTGATGATTCATCGACAACTTCAAGAGCTTATGGGCCTGCCCTACGACCCCAGTAAAAAGTACTACACAAAGGGTGACTACGATTCAGTCTACAGGACTGACGTATACTATCGGTTACGATTTGTTTGTCCTCAGTTAGATGAATGTGATACCCTATTGGATGGTAAAAACTCCAGAATTCTCGCTTTGCTTCCCATCAAAGAGTTAAACGCTTGGGGAGACATGCTTACATGGAGCTTCGATAACCCCGTGTACCTTCCCCTGAAGGGCTCGACAGACAGACTGGAGTTCATGCTGACAGACGAGCATCATCATGAAAAAAATGTTTCGTTCGTCGGAATAACGATGCATTTACTCATAGAATAAATGGCTGATACAATGAAGCTTTACCCAACTTTGCGCCTGAGCACGATGGTATACACGAAAGTCAGGTCTACAGACTAAAAAAGATCGAAGAAATCGAAACCTTCTTTCGGGAAGAGATCAAAGAGAGAGAAAAACTCTACAAAAAGTTCAAGCTTTGGGGGATGGGGCTTTGCTATGCTGATCACGATATGTTACTGTTATGTTACTGTCATCACCTCCGCAGCAGGTATTGCCACGCTTGCAACCGGATTCGTAGCCCCCATAGCAATTGGTCTTGAAGCAGCTGCTGTCGCAGTAGGGATGGGGCAAGTAGGTTTAAAGAATGCTTCCAAACGCATAGGCGCAAAAGTGCACAAGTATGAGTGCATTAAACTCCTAGCTGAATCAAAGCTAGACACTGTCTACGATAAGATCTCCAGAGCGATCCAAGATGGTACAACTTCAGACGATGAGTTTACGTGGATCATCCAGGAAAAACAACGCTACATGGTGCTCAAGGAGCAGATCCGACAACGAACGAAGAAAGCTGTGATTTCCATCAACGAGAATAAACGCGCAGAGTTGCTGGCACAAGGTAGGCAAGAAGCCAAGGATGAACTTTTGAAAAAACTGCAATCTGCGGAGTATGTTAGCGGTACTTAGATTCCCCGGCTGTCTATTCAATCTGAGTTTTGTAGGAAGATTTTCCTATAAAACTACAGCTTCAGGCCTTACTGCGAGTACGATGGTGCTCATAATCGACCCCCACAGCCGATCACTTCTCCCGTATCTTGATCTATAAGCAAGTCGCCATCATGTACGACACGTCGCTGTTTTTAAGCGAGATCCCTCAAATATTGTTCAAGATTTTTCTTCCATGCAATTTTAGCACAAGGCTTGCAGTAAGGTCCGTCTGTTTGTGTTGAAACATCGTTGTACTTAGCTTGGCGAATTGCCTCAACAAGAGCGTCCTTATTCATCGTAGAGTAACGAGGAATGTGCAGTGATTTTGCTTCTTTTCGAAGTGCGTTCATGTTTGTTTGTATGGCGGGTTTCAACCATATAAACGTTTACATGCACTACAATTCAGTGAGGCTCTCGTCGTCATCAGAATCACTAAGATAGCAAGCGCCATACCTATCAACCTTTTTGTACTTACATTCTTCCAAGTAGATCTGTACGTAATAGTTTCCTCCTTACCTATAAATACTTTCTATTTTTTATGATGGCTGTACACTCACAGCCTTCCTGCGGTATTTTCTTCTTATGGAAATTGGTTCTGATCCCACAATTCCACCCCTTAAGCTTAGTGTTGATATACCGGTCCTTCTTCACACTGATGTTTGTGAAGCAATGCCCCTCCAAAGACTCCACCTTGTTTAAGGTTTTCTCGTATTTTCCTAACTACTCAGGATAGTCACTAAGATCGAATGACATCGTGCACTGTAACATGAGACACCCCTAGAGTAGATTTTTTTGGGGGTCTTTATCAATAACAGTCCTAGGTTGCCGTCTTGGTCCTGATAGCCAATCACGAATCGCTCATCTTTGTCTTTGTTTGCTGGATTGGGATCACTCAGCACAAGGTTTTCAATTTTCACTTCTTCGATGTTTAGTGGTGTTGCGTTTGTGTAAAATTCTTTTGATTTAACAGTTTTGTCTCCGAATTTCAACAACATCTCTTTATTGTAGAGAAAAAACCTCAACTAGCAACACGTTTCAAGCAAGGGAGTTCAGCCTGAGTATGACCGATGTCTATCGCTCATTGAAGTTTTCGCGCATGCGCAGATGTTTGTCGCAGATCAGCAGAATTTTGGAGATTCGATTTGCTGATGTCAGAAGATTTGTCGGATGCCGTCGTTTTTGCTGATGTCAGCACAGGTCACGTTATTTGTTTACTCATTTGAGGCATGATGAAATTTGTGACGTCACAAGTTTTTTGAGGGGTATCGAGGGAGCGTTTTTTAATAAGGGTTTGACCGTCGAAAAGTGAAAACCTGTATATGGAGACCCCCTACTACTACTTATAGAAGAGGAAGATAAACTCAGTAGTAAAGACCCGTATCATAGGCTTCAAAAATCAAATAAAAAAATTTCAATTTTTCTTTGGTTTCTGTCTTGAACATGTTTTTAATAACAGATAACTTAGAAGAATTACCTCAAGTCAAAACATTGCAAGTTTAACTTTGAATACACTGGAGAACATGAGAAAGCAAGAAGATTTTGATCTTTTCTTTAGCATTGTCGTTAAAAAAGCGGAGAAATTACCAGTGGAAAAGCCAAAACTGTCGAGATAAAGAAAAATGCCGAAATATTCCATCCTTCAATATTTAGATGGGTAGGAAGCCACCAGTGAAGCATATCATCCTGTAGCTGTCCTGTAGATGAATTTCGCCAGATGTATTTTGATGCGCTAGATCATATAACCAATGCAATTGAGGATCGATTTAATCAGTCCAGCTTTAAAGTGTATGCTAGCCTCGAAGGGCTACTGGTTAAAGAAGCACTGAATCAACCATCGGAAGCTGGTATCGAACAAGTAAAGTCTTTTTACTTAGATGAAATTGATGTGTCTGATCTTGAAGCCGAGTTTGCTGTTTTTAAGGAAATGTTGGAACCCCCCCTGAATGTCTCTATGATGTGGTAAAAATGTTCAGAGCGTGAGACAAAAATGAAAAATTGCTGGTTCCAAACATAATCACCATCTGTAAGGTTCTGTTCGTCAATCCAGCAACAAGTGCAACACCATAGCGCTCATTTTCAAGTGGTCGAAACATTAAAACATGGAAGCGCTCAACAACGACAGCCAATCGATTCAATGCTCTGTCAATTCTATACATTTACAATCGATTCAATGCTCTGTCAATTCTATACATTTACAAGGAACTTACTGACAAAATAGATCTACTCGATATTGGTAACGAGTTTTTAGAAAAATATGAGGACAGAATAAGTATTTTTGGAAACTTTTCTCACGAGGATTTTTAATTTTAAAAAGAGATTGATTAATCTAAAGACTACGACTACTATCATTTATATATTATTATATGATTAAGAAAATTAATTTCAAACAGTTTAGCCCAGATAATAAGCTTAAAAATTTTATTGTCCCTCAGTGGCATTTGCAGGTGGCGAGTTATCATTTTGAGAACTTTTCTTTTGCGTACATTAACAAAGTATCATCTGAAAGCGCTAATAATAGTAATAACTATATATGAATTTTATCCCCTCACTTTTAATTTTGTGTCGTGGAGCTGTGACCATAACTTCATTGGACAATTTACACCATAAAAATTCCTGTGTGTATGCACTTTAAACCATTGACATTTAAAATCAAATGTTTTACAATTTTTTCTTGCACAATGCCGTCTTTTCGTATCACTTGTACTTCATAAATTGCATTAACAATAGCAGGTCCTTCTGTATCAGTGCCCAATACAAATGTATTAGTTGGATAACGAGATATAATACAATTATATGGAGAATCCCCACCACGGTAGGCGTTGTTAGCTACAACTCTATGGAGGACATCGATGCGAGTTACCTTTTTCATAAAACTTTCATAAAGCAATCCTTAATAATGATTCGCCATACATTTCGCTAAACACAACATCAATTCTTTCCATGTCCAATTGTCAAATTACAGATCTACGAACAACAGACAATATATTCTCACACGTAAATTCTTAGTCAAAGCCTGAATTATCAATGTTTTGCCTAACTTTTTGCATCGAAGCTTCTATCTGTGATGCTCTAACATCTGTATTTGTTTGTGACAATTCCTCATTTTCCATCCTGATATTACAATTGGTAAGAAGTTTCCGCATAACTTGAATGGCCAGGTCATTCTTGTCGGTGTGATACATCCTTATAACCCCATTAAACCGCTTAAAACTGAAACACAAGGACCCATAAACTGAACCAAATTTTCTGATGCACCGTCTTAAATGTAACATTAAATGCATACTGGGGATACAGGCGTCCTTGTCATACCTGACACAAACTGATCGCAAAACATCATTAACAGACTATGAGCCTTTCAACTTCAACCAATGTCACAGCTCGCTTGCAGAGTAAAGTACAGCCATAAAAAAGCAGTGACCAGATGTTCAAATCACATTGGTTGATTACGCCTTGCAAACAATACATTGAGTTCACCAAGGTCCAACGCTTCCATTTCATTCGTTTATACGCATCTGAAATGCGGTTTGCAATACTACCTACAACAGAAGGCACTTTTATCCTCTTCAAGTTGGTGATCAGAAATGAAACCATTTTCTACCCAAAATAAAAAAAGTGTGCTAGGCTACACCAAGCATTAAATTGTGCATAGGATCTATGACATGCATCAAAATGGCGTTGCAGTAGCCCAATCTAAATAGCTCGCTAAACCTGGCACCAAATTCTGTTTTGTTTGCTAATATTTAGTTGAGCACAATAGCCACTTTTCTCCTGCTTTCTTATGGTCATCTTTGTTTCTAGGAACCCATGTATCAGTGTCACAGCCAGAATAATCTGTTGTCACTGTTTCGCGGAAAGGTTTTTGTACATTTACTGCAACCAAAAAAGAAAATCTAATGATATACAATACAATAAATGATCAGTTTTCAGACATAATGACAAGTCTCAGTTTAAAACATAATTTAAAAAACAATTATGAGGAAACAACATTTAGCATTTTACAATTCTTGCGAATTTAATGTGCTTTGAAACTTATTTTAACCGCTTCAGAAATTCATGTAACCTTTTCCTAAAACATAATAAAAGTAACTATTTAAATATACCTCGTGTTACACTATTACTCATAAATCCTCCACATTTTCGGGTAGCAAGAACATCACTTGATGTACACAACAATGTTATTTTGTAAAAAGCACTGAGATTTTTTTTCGGGAATTACGCCTGGCCATAAGCTAGTAAGTTCATTTACGACTGGTCGAAAAAAAGCTGTTGATAGTGAATCTAGGCTCTATAGGACCAGGAATTATTCCCAAAACAATCAAATTCTCCCGTTTGAATCTCACACAAGAAGCCCAGGGGCTTGAAGATTCCCGCCATTAGGCTGAAAAATTTTAAATTTTGAAGTTGACCTAGAAAACGGAGAATTATGGGGTAAATAAATCATTGAGTATTCTCAATTATTGTAACTGACTTGAAATGTTAAAATACAACTCAGTAAATAAAAAATAAAATTTTTACATAGCTATATGAAGTATATATATATTCTAAAATAATAGTTAAAACTTTAACTGGATATTTTTAAAACTAATCAGAAAAATTCTGAAAATTTCAGAATACAACTCTTGTTATGTAGAAACTTGACGATTCGAATATAATAACTTCTGAACGAGCTCAATTCGAATGATGAAATAGTTCATTGTTAATTAATTCAACAATAAATACATATTAGCATTTGAATATTTCAGTATTTAGACCTTTTAAAATTTACTCTCTTGTTGAAAATTTTTTTGAAAATGCTGCGGCGCATGGTTCGATAACAGCTGATCTGAAAAAGAAAGTACGTTTTAAAAATGAGAAACAAAAATACAATTTGGTCATAAACTGCATTAAAACCAGGTTGTTTAATTATTGTCTCTTTAACTCTCTTTGCCTCTTTGATTTCAAAAGGGAATTTATTACAAGGATACAAATCAATGCCATGTAATGCACAACGTATATTATATATATAAATGTATGTATGTAAATTTATTCAAGCTGGCTTTTGATATCTTTGTTAAACAAGTAACATATTAAGCAGACAATACATGATTTTGAAACATGTGGACAAAACAGGATTTATTTTGTTGAAATCGATTATTGAATTCAGAAAATTTGATTGTTTATTATCATTTTTGGATTTGAAGTCTCGAATTAAAATTTCTTTCGGGGTAATCTTTTTATGGAAACTGATTGGTTATTGTTTCGTTTGACAAATGCAAGAAGTTAAAAATATGTAACTTCTGAAATTTAAATTGACAAATTAAATTCAACAAGTTGAAACAAAAAAGGGTAAACACACAATTATTAAATTTGCGGATTTTATAAGCCCATGGTCCTTTTTGTGAGATTTCTAAAAATCAAGTTTTAATATTTTGTGTTACTTTGGGTGGGTTCAAGGAAGATTTTCAAGCAAATTAGGCACTTAAGGAAAACGGATAATTAGCCAGTCACAGAAAGAACAGAATAGTTAGCTGTTTTCAATAGCATGGTAGCTTTGTGGTTATAACCCGGGCATTTTGTGCGAAGAACGGCATTTGATTCCCCGTACCCAAGCCATGTGAAGGAAATTGGAGAGGTGTGGGCTGTTGGATGTTGCATGGAGTTGTCTGGTAAAGCGCAGACCCTAACTGAGTCTGCGTAGCTCAAAATGAGCATTAAATACTCCTAGGACTCCCTATCTAAGCCATGGCACCTGCTGGAAATAATAGAAAGGGTATATCCCTTAATATATGTGAGACTAGCCATATATAATATACAGATCATCTATTTATCTATCTAATGGCCTCTCTATGACTCGAACAGCCACGGGGAATCGGAAACTGTTCAATTTATAGAGAGATTTGGGTAATAGAGTGTGGGGAGTTTTGTATAAATGGCCAATTAAGTATGATTTTTCTCCCTATTCTGCTTTACGTTTTGTCTCAGCGACAGTCGTCATGATTCTAAAACTTTAATACCAAAGAATCATGTTTACGTTTTGTTTGAATGACATTTGAATCATTTAAGACCCCTCACACATGTAGATATGAAACAATTAAATCAGTTAAGACTTTATTTACATTTACAGAGTCAAAACAATGCAAAAACGACTTGTGTCATATAAAGTTTTGGAATCATTTGGCGACACTGGAGTTATAGAGACAAAAAAACGTTTGGGTTAAGGAGAGATTCGAGCAGGGTCGGATGGAGGTATAAGCAAGATAAGCGCGCGCTTACTTTCAAAAACGTAGAGAAAAAGCCCACGCGGGTCTCGTGTGTAGTTTTCCTTGTATTGTTTAGGAGGTCTGGTAAGGAAGTTGTGTTTTTGCTTATTCAGTTGCCTAAACAAAGTAGATAAATACTTCTCTGAGCAAACGAAACGAAAAGCAACTTTGCTTTCTCGCTTATTAAAGAATAAGCAAGTAAGCGTCTCAAAGTTGATATATTTGCTTTTTTGCATGGAGAGAATGCGGAGATGAAAAACTACTTTGCTATCGCGTATAAGCAAATAAGCAAAGAAAGGGCAAGGTAGACAGAATTTCTCAACCTTAACAAAATTAATGCAAAGATAAGTCCACGTTGTTTGTGTTTATAAGCAATCAACATTCGATTGACGGTGGAGGTACTGTGCTACTTTAGGGTTCTGGATGTCCTTTTCACTATTTCTTATGAATTTTAGGTACCAAGATTTAGTTTTTGGCTAGGGAAGATTATTCTAGGGTAGCTATGCTAGGTTTCTCTCTGCAAGAATATCCTGTGAATGAGATACTTACTTATTATTCACTAAACCACTAGTTGAGAATGTGTGCAAACTACGTTTTTCCACTGGTTCTGTTCTGTATGAAATTTCTGGGCGGTGCTATATTTTGTGAAAAATGGGTTTGTGTAGCTACTGCTTTGTCTTGTGTTGTTTTTATCCTTAAACCTCCCCACCACACAAATAAATACATCAAATAAAAAGTTGAGGTAAAATACACTCAAAAATATTCTTAAGTGTTCATGTGGTGGTTCATTTGTTATTTTATACATAAAAGCAAGGATACACTAGTAGATGGATTTTAATAAAATATTGAGCTAGCATGATGAATGGAAACGAAAGTTGTATGAAGGATGGAAAATCCATCAATTTTCAAACCAAGTCATTGTGGTGTTCTTCGCCAAGACGACTGGGCATACGTTATACATAACAATATGGTTAGAAAAAGTTTCTGCTTCATTATCAAAATTGAGGCCAGTCAGGTATACCTATAATAGTATATGCATGCTTTTTTGATGAGCCTAACATTATAGTTTTAATCTGGTAAACTTACTTATAATTTTTACTTCATAACTCCTTCCTATCAAATGTGTTTTTTTTTTGTTATGCCCATCAGTGTCAGTGGAGATGGTAACTGTCTTTACAGATCTATTTCTGTGTTGCTGGTTGGTGATAAAACGCTAGCTTCAATTTTAAGAATTTTGACCTTTTTGGAAATGTATGAAAATGCAACATATTACTCTGAACATCCAATGCTTCAACAATCTCCTAACAATATTTTTGTGCAATGTTTATCGGATGTTGGTTGTGACGTGTACACAAAGACAAAGTCAAGAGAACAGGCCATAAATGAGAAAGCAAAACATGTTTCAAAATCCTTCATTTGGTCATCGTTTATGTGCCTTTTATCAATTTGTAATGTTATTGAGGTATGATGAGTTTTTCATGGAATATGCACATTTGATTTTTTTATTTATTTAATGTCTAAACTCCTGCGATCAAATGGTATGATATTTATGATACAATTTCGTAAAAGGTTCAGGTTCGATTCCTGACAGGAGTAAACTATATGTGATGCAGGCAGTGCTGTAATGTTATTGAGGTATGATTGAGGTATGACCAGGCCATTTCGTGAGAGGCGTGCGATCGCACGCGCACGCCCCCACACACGTGCAGATTTGTTTAGGCGTGCGATTCATCGCACACGCAAAACAATGCTGTAATTAAAAATTATTGTATTTATAACAAAGAAAATTTATTAAATAAACCTTAAAAATAAACGATCATTCTTTTACTGAACTCACAATAGATCGCACATGAGCAGTCTTCACCAAATGTTTATAATGTGAATTTAATTGCTACCATTTACCAGCTACCAGGCTATATTAAGGCTTTGTGAGTTTCTTTTTAATGATTTTATAAAAAAATGCAACAATATTTTAATCTTTGTAAGGTCGCCTTTTGGAGAATTTAAAAGAAATTCAGCATTATTTAAGTTGAAATAACTAAAAGATAATATAATTAATAAGAAAAAAAAACTTCTTTAATAACGAAATATTTTTTTAGATAATAATTTTTATGATTCATCGAAGGTTTATTAAATATTATTATTAGCGGTCGTTCGACTTTCCGTAATTTAATTTAATTTAAATATCTGTTTGCCCCACAAGTAATAACAAAGTTTAATTAACGAGTCTGCTTACGACTTCTTCGTATTTGGGTTGAAATTCCTTGCCGTACATTGTTGGAACTTGCGCTTTGTATGTTCCTTACCCCAAAACAGCAGCCCATGTGCGGTGTACAGGGGTAAAGGAAATGTATTTGTAAAAAAATTTTTTTTGATCGCGCATCGCACGCGCAGAATTCTTGAGGCGTGTGATCTACCGCACGCCTGCCTAAAATCTTACGAAATGGCCTGTATGACCTTTAAAATTTGTGTCACTCTATATATTTTTTAATTTTGTAGCATCCTATTAAAACCACCTATCAACGCTTATGATATAAACAAATGGGCAATTTCTTCAGCAAATTTGTTGAGCCCAGGACAGGTGTTGCTGGTATTTCTGTGAAAGTATTTTGGTAATTCCTGTGATTGTTTGCGAGTGATATTCCAGCCTATAGTAACATATGCCCAGTTGAATATGTGGGGAATATTTTGGAAAAGGCGCTCTACCAACAGATATCACCTCTTTACTTAAAACTACAAATATGTATTGAGAATTTTGCCTACAATTCCTGTAACCTCATGCACTTGTGAGAGAAGTATCTTTCAGCGCATTTAAGGACTCAGATGCGAAACACGATGTCGGAAGAAAGGTTAAGCAGCAGGCCTAGGAGTATCATGTTTAACAGGTCAATCACTCTGATGAAGTAATAGATGAGTTTGCTAAAAAGAATAAGAGATAAAGGCTTTTTTAAATATATATACTTGGTGATTGATTTATACTAATTGAGTTTATTGTTTTATTTATACACAGTTTTGTTTTGTATATTTTAGCTGTATATTTTTTATGTATATTGTTACATAGTGTACTTTTAAACGCTGGAAAAAGCCTGAACAAGTGATAAATTTTATTTCTGTTAAGTTCGCCCATTTGGTGTATTTTAACGCCCATTCTGGGCGGTAATTTCCCCAAAATTTTTTTTGCTTAGTTACGTAAAAATCCTGGATCCGACCCTGTCGAGTTATAGGGATTCAAGTAATAGAGAGTCCACTGTATATACATTACATACAGTATAATTAGCCGCTCATACAACTACTTATACAATAGAATTCTCTTTTTTACTTAAATTTCCACACTTTTATCAATTTTTCCTTAGCCATCTATATTTATACAGACCCACATAACTCAATTAAAACCAAAACTAGGAACAAGTAACCATTGTACAAAAAAGTTAATTTTACTGCAATTAGCAGTATCTCGTATTATCAAACAACAACACTATTCCAATTTCAAGAAAGAATTTCAAGAAAAAACATGGAAAAGATGCAGTTAGCTAGCTGTAAAGAACACAAAGAAGCCTTTAACGGTTACATATACTAAGCATAGCGTCTAATAATCCTGCATCGGCTAACTATATATTCATTTACAGGCTAATCATCAGTTCATCTTGACTGTTCGGTGCAGATAGATTCACCAAATTGCTGGATTGCTCCCGAAATGCAAATTTCGTAATCAATCTTTAAATCGCTCTAGCATCTTCTATAGTGCGAAATATGCGCCTGTTAAGTGCCGAAAAGACAGTTTCATGCCTCTTTGATGGAATTTAAGTAAAAAAATTCTATACTTTTCATTTACAAAAAAAATTGAGCAAAAGAGCGCAAAGCGTTTGAATTTCGGGAGCACGCATGTTTTCTCGGGCTACATTAACCCTCATAAGTTGTCCTTTGGTCCCATAATAGCTTGCTTTATTCCCTCCTAAATGAGAGAATCCCACTCCATTCCACCTTTATTTTATCATATCTATCTAGAAAAAATACAAAAATTTTGATAAATTTGGTTGAGTCAAGTTCATAGTATAATATTGGGTATGTTTTACGTACGCAAATGTAAAATGCGACTTCGATAGCGTTTGATTTTTTTCAGTATAACTGCCATATCATTTTGAAACACTACAAAACCAGTTCAAATCCTTTTGTTTCTTTGCAAGGTGGATCTGGGGTATGTTTAGAGCCTGGAGTGAAATAATAAAATTTTTTTGAAAAAAAATTATAAGCATTTTCTCAAGTTTTTGCCTTCAGAAAATTTGATTTGAATTTCGGGAGCAAAAATTTAAGGTGTTTTTGTGTAATTATTCTTAAAAAATATAGGTACACGATGCGATTCAGTTTTAGTGAAGGAACAATTTCCTACTTTCCGTTTCAGGAAAAAAATTGTTGCAATCTATAACAATGTGTCCATTTTGACGCATGCGCAAAATGCCCAAATTTTGAAATTTGGTTTTCGGGAGCAATTCCCTGGATAAGCCGTTACCTTAAACAGCGATCGCTTATTCTTGTTTTAATATGTTTCCAATTGTTTATTAATGTGCAGTACTACAATAAATGGAGTAAGGTAATTCTCTGTCTGTCCTTAACAAGTGGGTGACATATTTTCAGCCTACATTTTATGGGTAGGCCGTTTTGAGACTTATTCTTAGTTAGGTATGGTTGATCTTACCACTCCCATACTATCGGTAAAATAGTTCGTACAGGTGCTTATTATGCTGACACAAGCTATTTGACGGGAAAATTGGTAACGTCAGCATTTTTGTTAAGGTACCTAATTTCTGCTGACATCATCATTTTTCCTTTTTTTCTTAAAATTCCTTTAACCAGAAGATTTTAATTTTGTTATAATTATCCTAAATTTTTCGTTTTTATAAATTTGATTCTTTGAATTTCCGCGCCCGAAGGCGTAGGAAATTCTTTTAAACCGTCGTTTTTTTTTTCGAGCATTTTTTGAGAAAAAATCGACCCTGGGATTTCACGTTCATCTGAGAGGAGGATAGTATTGAACTGACTAACTAACCCTGTCCCAAATGGTCAATTGAACGTCACAGATTAAAACTTCGTACCCAAGCTGCCTAAGCACTGGGAAATCATCTAAATGATGTTTCAGGCCAAAATTGGACAAAATTTGGCACACTTAACAAAAAAGCTATGCTGAACATAATGGTGACATCATAATTTTGATTTCTTGTTACCTAAATGTCAATTTAGGCGAAAATTGGTCCAAAAATTAAAACTACTTTATTTTCAACAAAATTTGGCACAGTTAACAAAAAAAATTATGCTGAACATGATGGTGACATCAAAATTTTGGTTTTTTGTCACCTAAATGTCATTTTAGGCCAAAATTTGTTCAAAAATTAAAACTTCGACAAAATATAGCACAGTTGACAAAAAAGTATGCTAAACATGATGGTGACATCAAAATTTTGATTTCTTGTTACCTAAATGTCATTATAGGCGAAAATTGGTCCAAAAATTAAAACTACTTTATTTTCAACAAAATTTGGCACAGTTAACAAATAAAGTATGCTGAACATGATGGTGACATCAAAATTTTGATTTTTGTCACCTAAATGTCATTTTAGGCGAAAATTGGTCCAAGAATTAAAACTACTTTATTTTTGACAAGAATTGACACAGTTAACAAAAAAAGTATGCTGAACATGATGGTGACATCAAAATTTTGGTTTTTTGTCACCTAAATGTCATTTTAGGCCAAAATTTGTTCAAAAATTAAAACTACTTTATTTTCAACAAAATTTGGCACAGTTACCAAATAAAGTATGCTGAACATGATGGTGACATCAAAATTTTGTTTTTTTTGTCACCTTAAATGTCATTTTAGGCCAAAATTTGTCCAAAAATTAAAACTACTTTATTTTCGACAAAAATTGGCACAGTTAATAAAGAAAGTATGCTGAAAATGTTGGTCACATCAAATTTTTGATTTTTTGTCAACTAAATGCCGTTTAAGACCATAAACGTCTCAACCGCAAGACTTTCAACCATGAATGATAGGCTGTATTTTTTGTTAGCAATTTCTTTTAAAATGTGAGTTTATTATGAAGCATTGCGTTTTGTTTGCGGTTGTTATAACATATAATGTCACTTGTGTGCTTTATCTTCAGAGCTTTATGCACCAAAACTCTTCGAATGTTTGGCACGATAACACAACGAATTAGTAGGTTGTCATCAAATATTTTGGTAGCGAGCGGAAATTCTTAGAGCCCCCAGGGCTTCTTGTTTAATTCTTAAAATAAATAAAAGTAATAAATAAGAATCTAATAAAGTCAAATATTTCACGTATTCTCCGCGATTGTTACAACCAAAATAGTTCGCGACATTTTTGCGAAATAGACACAATATCACTAAAACCGCAAAAATGTCAGCCGCGAAGACTTTTACCCAACCTTTTTCGCAGGTTTGCTTTATACATTTTTGGCTAGATATCTTTTTAGCAAGAAATACCGCGCCAATATGGAGTTAGATTTTAAGACAACCCAAACTTGCTAACTCATCCCAATATACTGCGAGTTGAACCCGATTGACCCCTTTATCATATGGTCACTTGTTTCTCCTGCTTAGTCGACTTTGTGACTCAAATTTCAGTTTAAATTGTACATTAAAGATCAAAACTGTTTTAATTTTAGAAATCTGGCATGCAGAACCTATCACGGAATATGTTCATCTGGTTAAACATAAATAGGAACCCTCTTCGCCCCACAGCCGGAATAGAATTAACATAACTTCCCGGATTTGCATTTCTATATTAAATGGCGTTCAAAATGATATGTCATGCAAGCTTCGGTTTCTTAAAAAAAGCAAAGTTATTGTGCTTCTTCAACAGTAGAATTTTATTGAGTATGTTTAATACATACCAATCCATTCAGTATAGAAATAACAAGAATACACAAGTGTTTAAAAATTTCAGCAGAAGTCGGGATGTGTAAAAGTTGGGATGAAAATATAGGTTAAAAGATGATTAAGAATTGCAACGATTGCCACCGATTTTTCTGATACTGAAGAAATGCAAACTTTCGCGTCAAGCTTATTGTTTAGAGACGATTGTTTTAAAGCCATTGAAGAAGCTTTAAGTTATTTCTTTCTATCATTTTGACGGGTAGTCATTGGTATACGCCACATGCTGGTTCAGGTTTTTTGGTTGACACATTGTGGTTGTTGGACTTCCATGTTTTACACCATAAACATATTTCGTGATAGATTTTGCATGTCAGATGTGGATGTTCGCTTATCTATTTTCGCGTGACAATCACCACGATCCCTAATTATCCTTTATGGGAGTTTTACTTTTACTTGTATGTATATTAGCACTGATGATAGTTTTGTAATCGAAAAGATTGTGCTGAATTTCTTGTCTTATTTCTAGATTTTTATTTTTATTTTTTGACTCTAATCCTTTTCATCTTTTTCCGTACCAAGCTTTGTGTATATCTAAAGTTAGTTCTTAAAATGCTTCCTAATGATGACAACGACCACGACAAATGTACATGTAAGGCCACAATTGGTTGACGTCATAATATATACCTGTCATGCATTGAGGAACTGATTTGTAAATGCACTGATCATCTCCCTAAAATTTAAAAATCATTTTCTTTGTAGGTGCTGTAGTGAGTGGCAAACGTCTACCAATGTTTTCTTCTATTTTCCTGCATAAAAGCCCATAGGTTTTTATCTGAACTTTTTTTCGATTTTGAAATTTTTAATTTCAAAAACGCTTCGGTATGAAGGCCCATGGGCCTATAAATATGCCTTTAAAAATTTAAAAAATGCGACTATTGTTAATCATGTTCCAAAGGAAGTTCCAAAGTTATTGCTTTTTTGTATTACTTAAGGAGGTTGAGAACTATTGTTTGTGAAAAAAGACAGAACAAAAGAGGGAATGGCTGGAGGTTCCGTGTAAATGTGTTATTAAAGGACAAGAAGACTGAGCATGTAAAAAAATATATTTGGCTGAATGCATTTCTCCTTTCTTTTTAGTCCGAAATTTATAAAAGTCTCCCGGATAAAGGGCCAGTTGGCCTAAACTCGGGTATAAGCCTATGGGCTTATAAACAGGGTGGGGTTATATGCGGGGAGATAGGCTACAATATTTTGTTGGATCTACTGATCGCCTAACTGCATCCAACGACTTTTGTTGGAATAGCCCGTACTTGCTCTAAAAATGGATTAGGGTCAATTCGCTAGGAGCTGGACAGTTGTTATTTTTATACAAGTAATATACACAGAAAGGTTTTTCTGGAAGAAAAAAAACATTTAGTTAATGGAATATAATGTTTTAAACAGGTTTACATACGCATGTTCTACTATACGCCTTTTACTTCAACAGTTAAGAACCAAATTTATTTTCCCATTGGCTTATCGTGAACTTTAATCCATGCAGTTTATCTAAAAACAAATCATTCAAAATATAGTTAAAATGTATCGCAAATCTGCTAGATTTTACACAGACCTCCTTTCAGTAAAAACTGGCAAATTAGTTCTTTTTAACTGCATTTGAGGTTTTTGATGCAACACTATCATTTCAATAAAAATACCCGTATTCTGTCTGTTTGTGCGCGAAAAAAAGAAACATGCTACGGAAACGCGAAATACGATATATAAAGGACGAGCGAATTCGTGGGTTTATCCACGGGTTGTTGACTTGTATGAATTTATTTTGTTCACATACGCACATTTGCATCATTTTTACTACTTAACGTAAGTAGCGCTTGCTAGACAAGCATGATGCTAACTTTAATGTACAAGTCAAAATGATGGTTAATTTGTTGTAAATTGTAAATTGTAAAACCAAGAATCTCTCGAGTATAATTACACTACCATAACTCTGTAATAAGTTCAATAATACTTAAAAGACTTCAAAGATGCCGTCGAAGGGAGCGGACGTGGTTTTGGCTGTGTACGTGGTTTTGGCTGTGTACGTGTTTTTATTCTTGATATCCATTTTTGCTATTAAACGACCATGTTTTATTACACCAGATTGACTGAGAAAAACTTTGCTTGTGGATGATTATGGTGATACGAACGAAAATCATATATCCTCATGTTTATGGTGTTCGAAAGATAAAGGCAGAGCATACATCGTAAGGTATCAACATAACATTAATAAATGTTCCTTTGCTTGCTTGCGGAGATATAGAATCATGCCCTGGTCCTTCGTCATTGACCCAAACTATCTGAAAACAAGAGGCTTAAAAATCGTCCACCAAAATATGAGAGGTTTATTTTATAATTTTAACGGGTTATATGAATTGATAAATTCGACAAGTTTACATCATAACACTGTCCGAAACACATCTTTGTGTGGAGAAGGCTAATATTTACGAGATCCCAGGCTACATATTTCTTCCGAGGGAACAGAGTTGTAGGCAAAGATGGTGGAGTGGCAATTTACTTTCGCGATACTTTAAATTGGAAACGGCGAAGTGATCTGGAAAAGTAGGAATTGGAGAGTATTTGAATTGAAGTTTTTAAAAAAATTTCGCGCAGTGTACTTGTAGCTACTTTCTACAACCACCCATGTGATCTAAATATCTATTACCGTCGTTTAATATAATCTTTAACGAAGTGTTATTAAAATCATCATCAGAAAATAAAGAGACAATCATTCTTGGAGACCTGAACGTTAATTATCTTTGAACAAACACTGGAAAAGAATTTAAATCTTTATTGACTACTTATGAATTCAGTCAATTAGTTAAAAAGCCGATACGTATCAGCGACTCTACTTCTACGTTGATCGACAATATAGCACAAATGTACCGTCAACTTTAATTAGTACCGATGTCGTCGCTACGTCTTTGAGTGATCATGAAATGGTTGTCTGTGAGAGGAAGGTTAATAACCAGAAGTTTATTCCGAAAGTTGTTACTTGTAGAAATTACAACAACTATTGTTCTGAATCTATGTGTAATGACATTGACTGGAGTCCAGTTTACAACAGCAGCGATGTAAACTCCGCATTATTTCTCTTTAACAAACTAGTGAAGGAGATTTTTAACACACGCGCTCCACAGTTTACTAAAAATTGAAAGGAAAACCTTGTCCTTGGATCACTCACGAAAACAAAAAAGTAATGAACCGTAGAGACCAGGTTCTCTGAAGCTAGAAAGCACAGCAATGCCGGGGATTGGAAATTGTATAAAACTCTGCGGAACAAATGCAATAACAACATTAAACGTAGCCGAGAAGAATATAATAAGAACCTATTACAAGAGAACAACTTGAATCCAAGGAAATTTTGGAATAAAATCGTTTAAACCAAAAAAAGCCACTGGATTAGAAGAGTTATCAACCAATCTTCTTAAAGACTGTGCACATATCACCAGCAAACCACTATGCCACATCATCAATTTATCATTGAGAACTGGACAAGTGCTATATATCTGGAAATCAGCTAAAATAACACCCGTCTATAAGTCAGGTGATATTAACAAACCAGACAGTTACTGATCGATTATACTGTTTTAAAAGTACTAAAAAAGGCACTCCATACCCAGCTAAGCGGATATCTCGTATCAACCAACTCTTATCGGAATTTCAATTTGGATATCGATCAAATAGGTCTACCTCGACCGCGGCGACATTGTTTGTCGCCAACACCAGAAAGAAAGTGGATAATGGAAAGTTAATGGGAGCTGTATTCATTGACTTAACTAAAGCGTTCGACACTAGAAGTTATGATGTTTTACTGCAAAAACTTCAAAGTTACGGTGGCAGAGGCAATGAACTATCATGGTTCACTGATTATCTCTTTCAGAGACATTAGTCTGTATCAATAAAGAACAGCTTATCATCTTCAATACCAGTGTTCCACAAGGCTCAATTTTGGAGTCATTGTTATTCGTAATATTTTTCAATGATCTGCCTGCCGTATTAGAAAATTGTAGAGTGATAAAATACGCGGATGACAAACAACAGTCTATTTTTTATACTCGAATAAATCAGTGATCATGAACTTTTAAATATATCTTCATAGTTAGATTTAATTGAACTTATAACCAATATAAAAAAGGGTAAAACTGAAGTCATGCTTATTGGAACATCTAAACGTTTATCGCTAAATACTGACGACTTCACTGTTAATTATAGAGACACTTAAATCAACCATGTTGTCTCTTACAAATATCTGGGAATTTCAATTGACAGTACACTAAAATTCAGCCAGCAGTTTGATAGATCATACAAAAAAGCCAGTTCGAGAATTAGACTGGTTGAGAGAATTAGATCTAACATCACTTCAAAAGTAGCTGGAATGATCTATCGGTTGATGATTCTACCTGTTTTTACTTACTATTCGATAGTTCATTCTGACCTCACCAATTGTCAAATTGACAAACTGCAATTCCTTACAAATCTAGCAAAACGCATTGTTGGTGATCACGAAGTTAAAATACCGTATATTTACAGCGAGGTGTTGAAACAGTCGTACATGTTCGTGAGGAAGTGTTTGGATGGAAATGTTTGTGCTAACTTCGGAAACTACTTTGAAAAAGTGAATCACCAAGTAAACACAAGAAGCTCGAATACCTCAGTAAAACTTCCTAAAGTAAAACTTTCGACAGCAAAGAAGTCATTTTATTATTTGGAGCAAAATTATATAATGAGCTCCCTTCGCATATAAAACGCGAAGAAAATATTCAAGGATTTAATAATTTGTTAAATGATCATGATTTTTGTGTCTGTTTAACACTTTGCTTAGCCTGCCTCTTACTAGGAAAAAATCGAATCATAATTCCAGAAGAAAGAGTAAAAATTCACCCCACCAGTACGCAAAAACTACCAGTAAAAAAACTGCTGAGCAAATTTGCTACCTAGAAAGGTGTACTTAGTGGCTGTCCTAGCGTATTTCGGTATACTTTCTTTCATTACTATTTCATTTTTAGCTTGTTAAGAAGCATTCTCCTTTTGATTTTTTTTGTCTGAATCTTCGTGACAATAGTCGTTATTCCATACTTCGCTATCAATGTCTTCACGCACTCGTCCGTATCAAAAACTTCTATAATTTCCCTTTCCTTAACATTCGCTGCACTCGTGATGATGTTTCCAAATTTCGGCCAAGTCAACTTGTTTTTAGCTCGGGAGAATTTGACCCGTTCTTTCCTGTGTCAAACACGTTTGAAAGCGAACAAGACGAGGAAGGGATAATTGATAAGTTGTCGCTATCATCATTCTTGTTTTAAGTTAAAGCTGATCCTAAATAAAAAAAACGACACCTTATACTATAATAAACATTTAAATCAACGGAAAAAGCTTTCTTTGCAGTTACGCTTGTCTTAGCTTGACACATTGACGCTTTTTGTAATAATATAAAAACGTATCAATCGAACAGTATTATTGTCGTGATACAGTCTGATGCTGGAATAAGTTCCTAGGTATCCTATCAATTTATTACATTTGTAACTGGCTAAAGACATTTTGTAGTTAAAATTGTAATTTATTTATGACAATTAGGGAATTTAAGGTAACTGTCGCTGAAGCTGAATCTTCTTTTTCTTTGTTTAACTTCATTAGGTATCGTACTTTATCTCTTAATTGCAAGTCGCTTAATTTAAAACTTTGATGCAAATCTTTTTTCTCTAGTACGATAGTTGATGTTACTTTGCTTTCAACAATTTCGTTTGCAAAATGAAGAAGAACAGCTTCTGTCAAGACATCTCCTGCTTTTTCATCTTGGCGTGGCTCTCTTAAATGTGAACGTAGTTGGGTACTGGTAAAATTCATTTTGATTTTCCTTGTAGGAAGTATGTTTTCTTTGCCTTTTTTTTTGACCCATGAGATTAGGCCCATGAGATTAGCCAAGTCCTGTTCCATATCTAGCCTTAACATGTGAGTTTTTGTGACACATGTGTTTCTTACCACCGTTGCGCTCGGTCTCGGTCTAATAAGAGTTTTAACAACGTTTTTGTTAAAAAAAGAATTCAATTGACCTGTAACCATTGATGACGACATTTTATTGCAACTCCAACTGACAAAAAGAGGCTCGTGACTAGGAGTTATTACTTTTTTGACTTTTATACCGTCCAGTTGGTTTCAAAAAAAGTAAAGAAAATCGACGTTTCTTTCTGTAACTCGGGTGTGAAGTATCTCATGGCAGGACCTGACGAGGAAATGGTTTTATAAATCACAACTGTTACCATATAAGAAGCGTTCTCAAATCTTTCAGACAAAAACTCTTTACATGTCATATTTGCCAATGCTCCAGTTCGTGAGGCATTGTTCAAACACTTATAATATTTGGCCAGTTCTCTGTAATTTGCAATTTTCCACAACAACAAGCATACTCACATCACAGAGGACAAATTTTTAAAAGTGGTACAGCGAATGCAAATAACTTTTAATTGTGCCTGCCTTTTTAATTTTTTAAATCTCATGGGGCCCATTGTCTCTAATAATTTTTCTTTTTCAAACAAAAACTTCGGCTCGAAAGTGTTTTTGTTGGAATCCTTCAGAATTAACTTAACCTGCTGAGAATGCTATTTTGATGCTCGAGCACTTTTCCTTTTTCCGTCTGGGGTAGTAAGCCATTTTCAAAATCATTGTAGAAAGAGTGTTTGTGCCAAGCGTAATTACAAGCTTCAGATTTTTGTCTTCTTCATCTTTTGCGTCACTTTCTACACCATCACCATCAAATGCATTTTCTACACCTGTAACAATACTTGTCTATTTATCATGTTATTAAAATGCATTTTATTTTATTTAGAAGAATAAAACTTATTAATTCAAGTGTATCCTAGTATTTTTTCTGTAATCAGGCAATCTTGAAGATAAGCGAAAAACAACTGTTACCAGATGCAAAGTAACATTTAAAAAGAAGAAAATATTTTTGTGAGAAATCTTTTTAATGTTTCTAAAATTCATTTTCGCTAATTATTTTTCTTTGAAAAGTATATTTAAGTAAAATAATCTTAACGCAAATATTACTCACAACCGTTACTGCCCTTTTGGGGATGCCAAAAATTAATACAAAATGAACAACAGTGTAATAGGTCAGAAATTAGTATAGGGAATGTATAAGTATTCTGCTTTGGTTTTACACATCCACACGATTGGGTGTCGGTGTAGTAAAAACTTATAATAAGCTTATAAGCTTATAGTATAAGCTTATAAATGGCTACGTGAAGTATTGACTAGGACATCACATTTAATTGGAACATTGGAAGAGTAACCTGCAACCAATTAGAAAGTTCTATAGTAAATACCGCAAGTAAAACAACGGTTTTGCAGTAATGCCACTATGCCATGTGTAATAAATTGTTTACCATTTCTGTTCTCTGTTTCCATACATACTGGGGAGAGTTAACATTAAATGTGAAAGCAGCAGCTAAATACAGTCAAGTAAAATTATGTATAGTCTATGATCGATGTTGTTAAAAAGTCGTCTTTTTTTAAAAAGGTTGTAGAAAACCCAGTATTAATTTTCGAAGAATTAGCTATGATTTAAATAAGGTAACTATGTAAGTAATGTTGCAGCATTGCATACTAAATACATTGAGCTCAACCTTTATTAAATTATGTTTTTCGCTATTTTAATCGCTAAAAGGAAATGTACATATTTGTATCAAGACTTAGGTTTTGTAATTGTACAAGATGTTTGGTTCGCCACAAAAGATCCCTCTTCTTGATTTTCTTCTACAATATAAATACCTTTAGGTAGCCGACGTGAAAAATTCATTACACTTATCTGCTCTTAAGTTTATTTGCAACATTTGTAACTGGTAATAAAGAACGCTGTACTACTCACAAGATAAAATTGCTTACTGTTCCTATATTTGCTCTCCTTTTCTTTACGTTCAGCGATCTTGCGAATTTTTGCAGAATACCAATCTTCGTCAACACTATATTCTGAATTTACTGACGAAATATGATCATCAGCTCTAACATATGTTTTTCACAGTTCTTTAGCATTTCAATTGTTTTAGAACATTTCCTCTGATAACGACGTCCCTTTAAATAAAGTAAGATCGTAAATCCGCAAAGTAAAATAGAGTAAAGGGCCTAAATCGATAAACTCAGATAGTTTTACGGAAGATCCTAAAGTAAACATACACGTAAGCGTCTACCTTCTAACGTTATTTAATCAGCGTCAGCAAACTAAAAGTAAATATAGCCTTCTTTTACCACTGAAAGTCATTTTCGTATTTGTAAAGTTAGGTAACTTGGCAGTTCAAAATGCTCAATATAAAAGACTTGTTTTCGGTAAATGCTGATAAAACATTAAGAAATATTAAAAACTAACTGTATTTGAAAGTTTCTTTTCTTTCTCAACTGTTTCCTGTTTTCTATCCTACGGAAGTAAAACAATTCATAGCATAAAGACTATTTTGGCGAAGACTGGGTGTTATAATTGCGAAATCAATAAACATTGAAAAATATTAAAAACTAACCGCGCATTGAAGTTCTTTCGCGCTTCCAACTACATTTTCACTGCATCTCTCGACTGACTCCTGTTCTTTATCCTACAGAAGTCAAACGATCGATAATAAAAAAGTCTTCGACATACGATTGGCATAAAGGCACAATAATTCATTTTACTAAGATTTTACATTTGAAGGCGGGTTTCCACTCAAACGAATGCGACCGCATTCGTTTGAGTGGAAACCCGCCTTTAGACATCCAGATGTTTAGTTCAAATAAGTTCAATTCTTTCAAGCATATATTTGCGCCCAGTTGGCGGTATATTCAAACCATTGTGCATGCTTGAGTAAAATGATTATTCAACATGTTTTAACGTTTTGTTTTTACAGAATGAACTTCGAATACTTTTCAGCCTCGTGATTTTGTTAGAATTTCTTAAGGTTTTGCACTTTTAGGCCTACGTTTCATATAATTATCATTATAAAAGCAGAACGCAGAAGCAAACTTACAGATTTAAAATCTTATGATACCAATTTTCATTAAAGTGTCCGATTAACAGCAATAGTACCTTATTTTGTTGATCTACATCAAAAAATGTTAATCCATCTTTATGTATTATGTATTGACTTTCCGACAGTGCAAAGTCAACGTCACAATCACTGTTTTCCTGAAAATGTGCAATAATTATAATTTTAAAATTATATAAAATCAATACGAAATCTAAATATAATCCCCTTTCTTATTCGTTTGCTTTACTTTACTCAAAGTATATTTTACCTTTGACCTCTTATCCTATAAAAAACAGAATGCATTAACATACCAAAATTCACAAACCTTTCTTCACCAAAGACTGCTAGGTCCATACGAGTATCGTATGAAGCTAATGTCTTTCAGTGCAAATAGGCAATGTCTTTTAGTGCAAACAAGCACAAGTGAAGGCGTCCATTTAACATAACACTTTTGATTTCGGAGTTGGGAAACTTTAAATCATTAACGTATTTTCCTAATCTTTCTTGATGTGTTGCATCAATGCTATAACATAAAATCCAGTTGTTACATCAACATTCCTACGTACTTGTTTATATTTATTACACATTTTATAATCAAAATGAATAACTTTGTGTGGTTTTGTAGATAAAAAGTATATTTTTGAGAAAATATTTTGCCCAAAAGAAAAAGTAACGGTAGGTTTTTTCAAGTCGTGTTAAAAGTGACTTACCAAATATTTGGAACGATCATATGTCATCTGAATAAATTTTCATTAACTCATCACCCTCCTCTTCTGTTAGCAATGTACTAGGGTACTCCAACAAGAAATCACTTTTCTGGAAGTTTAGCGTCGCAAAAATTCCATAACCTACGCGAGATCAATAGACTCAAAAATAGACCTAGAAATAAACAAAAGACTGAACGAACGAACAACGGAAGGAGAACAAACAGCTGCAGGAGCGACTGAACGAACGACTGAACAAGCGACTGAACGAAAACAAACGACTGCACGAACGACTGAACGAACGACTATTCTTACCAATGTAGTCATCGATGTAAGATTTTTCAAATCCAGGAGGATCGGCTCCAAGCTCGCAAAAGGTTTTTGCTACACCTTCCCCAGTTCTGTTTCTTGGTTTTCGTGGCTTAAGATAGGATGTTCATTGTAAGGATATTTTACGGTTACGTTTAAATAAAATAACGCTTTGTAAGAAGCTGATATTGTCAACAACAAAGTTTGCTAAGGAATTGATAATTTAACGCAAGATCTGTATGGAAAAGCTGCTATATTTATATTTTACTCTTCTAATATAATAGCTTTTGTGAGCATGGCAAAAGACTGTTTATGTTATTAAATATGTGTTAAAACTTAGCTCGACTAAATAAACACTAACGCGATAACATACAAACTGCAAGCTGTCATAATTAAAAGCCATATAACCACACTTATTTTTTTGACATAGCTTAAAAGTTGTGTCTTAGTATTCAATATAGAAAGGGTGGCGGACACGGCAAACGCAGGCAAGGAAACAGGAAGAGGAATCAGCAAGGCAGGAGTAGGCAAGGCAGGGGTAGGCAAGACATGGGAGGCACAGGTAAAGGCATAGTACGCAAGCACCAGAAAAAGAAAGGGTAGGCAAAGGCACGGTAAGTGCTGGCAAGGCAAACGGCAAGGCAGGCAAGCACCTTAATAGAAACTCTCCCCTACAACTCAAAGATACGTATACTCAATACATATAAGCTTATATTAGTCCAGGTGTATAGAAAATATTGAGGTGCAAATACATAAAAAAGGTGTTAAATTTATATAAGGTCAATATGCAGTGAATCATCTTAGCAGAATTATGTGTCAATACAAGAACTTAAACAATTGGTTATAGTGCCAAAAAAACTATCATTTTTTGATAAATGTAAGATTAAAAGTAAACTAGGTTCTAAATTTGATAATATTGGTGTTTAATAAGTCTAACAACATTAAAAGTCAAGGTAGAGAAATGATCAGAGCAGTCAATGAGAAAGGCAAGATTTTTATGGTTTCTTGTGCCTATCATCATCATCATTCTCGGTTTAACGTTCGTTTTCCATGCTAGCATGGGTTGGACGGGGTATTTAATGACCATCTTTCAATCTGATCTAGACTGTGTTAGATCTATACTCAACTTCCTCTGTATCAAGTCTGTCCTTATAACCTCCTGCCAAGTCTTTCTCGGTCTGCCTCTGGGCTTTGCCCCAGGAACTATCAAGTCTTTACACTTTTTTACCCAATTATCCCCCTCCATTCTTTATAAGTGCCCCAGCCAATTCAATCTTCCTATCCATAAAACATCTTTAATTCTACGGATACTTAGCCTGCTTTTTAGCTCAACATATCACCTAAGTAACAGAAGTTCTCAACTATCTCTAACGAGCCACTGTTGTACATCATTGAAGCTGGAAATACTTCATTCTCTATAATCTCACCTTTGCAATGCTTACATACAAACTGAATGTCAGCTCTTAACCTTCCACCAATACTACTGCACTTCTTATGTACCCAATGCTTGCAAGTCTGACAAAAAATTGAGTTACTACCAACCCCTTTTCTGCAAGCTCCACAAGGCCACTTTCCAACTACCAGGTCACACTTGGCTGCAATGCTACTAATCATGACTTTAGACTTTGCTGTGTTCACCCTTAGCCCTGTCTCTTCTAGTCCTTTCTTCCACTACTCAACCTTTTCAACTAATTCTTCCATCGACTCTGCTATGAGAACAGAATCATCTGCATACAATAACTCCCATGGACAACCTGTTCTGAACTCCATCGACAGCGCTTCTAAGACTAGAACAAACAACAAAGGACTAAGTACAGAACCCTGATGTACACCAAAATTTACACTAAATTCATCACTAAGTGAATCGTTAATCCTGACACGACTTCTAGCATTGCGGTACATAGACTGTACCATCCTAACTAGCCACTCATCCACACCTATTTTTCTCACAGCCCACCAAATAACTTTACGTGGTACTCTATCAAAAGTTTTCTCTAAATCTCTAAATCTAAAAGCAAAATAGAGATTTTTTCTCTTTCCTAAATACTTTTCCTGAAGCTGTCGTAAAAATATTGCATCTGTAGTGCCACGCCCTGGAGCAAAACCAAATTGCATCTTATCTATATCAATTCTTTCTCTAAGTAACTTATCAATCACTCTTTCAATAACTTTCATTACTTGATCAACCAACTTCAAACCTCTATAGTTACCTCTTTCTAATACCTAGCAGGTTTATAACAGAAGACATTCTACCACAATTGATGGCATTTTTGTGCCCCATAAATAAAAGTGATGAATATATGCTACGAGTAAAGATTACCTTTTATCCTTAATATAGCTATATCATATACTCATGATTACCTGGTTGTTGCAGATGCAAGATAGTTATGTTTTTCCTAGCCCTGTCCAGGATTTGAACCTGGATCTCTCATTAACATGAGTGTCCTAGCTATTAGACCAGCAGGGCATGAGCATATATAAAAAACTTAACAGGTGAATATTATAGGCACTTGGAATTTACAGCACACAGCCTAGTTAAATAACCTTTTGAGAAATACTGGGGTAAACTATGCCTCACATTCAGGCGGAGCACTTTAATACAGGTATGCAATATATGATGTAAATAAGTGAAGTGTCATCATCATTCATCATTCTCGGCTTCACAACATTAAGGTGTTTCAGGTGTAATATATTTTTCAAAAAATAACTTTCCTGCAACTTTAGCTACAACAAAGACAGTTTATAACATGGTGCTTATGTCTTGGCCAAGTCTGCCCACCTTTTATATTTTTCAGAAAATGAATTTTTCTCCGTACAGGTAAACATGTCACACATCCATGTAGGTGGAACCCCTCCTTGCACAAAAACTTTATCACAACCTTGTTTAAATATAGAAACACAGCTAACACCCTATCGTTGTCAATGAGCGCCTAGTACAGGTATACCATGTCACAAATGGCCATACGCATAATACCTTTTTCTAAAAATTGCATTTTGGAGTGTTTACAAGGCTCGTTAAAATGGACTGAAGCCATTGATATTGATAAACTTTTTATACCAATATTTTTTCTCCTAATATATTTTCAACCAAAATAAAAAACAAAATAATGGAAAATGACTTGTAAAACAATTATAAAGATAATCAAGAATTTTATGTTTTAAAAAAATTATTCTCTAATTTGAACTTCACCAAAGGTTCTAAAACTTTCTACAGATCAGTAAAAGCACACACTCAATTATTATTAAGAACAAACCTGGATCATTTTGTTCTTCAATTCTTACAGCCAAACTGGTCGAGGAAAGCGAGAGCAAAAGCAGAATTCCATTATAAAAAATTTATAAATGTATAAATGCTTCAATAATATATCACTAGCCAAACGAGCCCCAGTTTTTGTTCAGTCTGCTTTCACTAACATAAAATATCTATAACAAGCAATGAAATTGGAATTAACCATGGCTGGTTTATATATGCTTGTATAATTGATTAGTATTGTTATACTTCTCCTTAAATGTCTTTCACAAGAACAACAAGCAGTGGAATACAGTTTTATATAAATCTTTGAGCAGAGTATCCATTTTTAGCTAATATGATTCTATTATTCTAACAAAAAAACCATTTTTAACCAAAAAAAATGGCAACGCTGTTCACAATTTATGCATATATCTGGAAACATAAATCTAGAAACTGCTGTATAAAACGTCACACAGTTAGATTGAACTCTAGAAGAAGAAAAAATTGATCGCCCAGAAAATCTTACTTCATTCATGCAAATGCAGTAGGTAAATAGATGGAATAAAACAAAGCAATATATATATATATATATATATATATATATATATATATATATATATATATATATATATATATATATATATATATATATATATATATATATATATATATATATATATATATGCGTTGTAAATTAAGGAAGAATAGTAGCCTGCTGAAATAAAAAAAGAGCAGTCCTGTCTTTTAGCAAGTGTTTGTAGCTAGCTAAGCTAGCTAAAACAAGGTTGTTAATATGCTTAGCACATAGTAGATAATGAAAAACTTTCTGCAGACGTGGTGATAACAGTTAGCTTATGTATTTTAGCTTGGTACTTTGTTTACATTAAGCTATTACTAAGCTCAACTTTTTCAATGTTTGCAATTTACGATGGCATTAAAGTCTCTATTTCTCTGTAAAATGACATAGCAACATATTTAAAATAAGAAACGCAAGAATAAATCCTACAAATATGTATATTTCTGGTAACCCAATCTGAAAAACTTTATCAAATATTTACCTCAATTAATGAATTTATTCCAAAAAAAGAATATTAATAAAACTGGGAGAAGGGGGGTAATATAGTGTCTCCGAGAAAGCTATGAATTTCAGTAATAGCTTAAAGGTTACCTCTCACCTTAAAAAAACTTTTTCTCATATCGTAGATAATGCTGACTTATTAAAGAATTCAATAATTATTTTGCACAATTTATTAGTATAACTTGAAATATTGTATTCTTTTTTACCATTTTTTACCTAACGTGCTGTAATGGCGGCCTTCTTCTGCAAAACGGTCTAGCTCAGTGGATGCGAGAAAAATGTAAACGTAGAGCCAGCTATAAAGCAGAACGCTTTTGTGGGATTAAACAACTTATTTTATAAAGAAAATGTGTTTATGCGCGCAAGCAGGTTCCTATTCTTGTCGAATAAAAAATTAATTCGAAAGTAAAAAAATTTACAAAATTTTATTGCAATATAACGAAAGAAGTCGCAAAGTTTCCTAGAAAGGTAAAATTTTAAGAATGGATCCGTCTTTCGCTGCCGTAGGCTGTCAAAACCATATAAAAAGAAATCCGGAGTTATCATTTTTCCAAATCCCGCGTGATAAATCTACCGCTGCTACTTGGATAGCAAACATGAAAAGAACTGATCTTCCAAAAACTATTTATTTATGCGAGGAGCACTTTCAAACCAACTGCTTTGATAAGTCCATCGATTTAAGAAGTCAACTAATGAAAGGTAAGGATAGTATACAACGTTTTTTCTTTGTGTTAGTCCAGTTGTTTTCATTATTGGAAGGACTGGTAAGAAGGTTGTGATACTGAACACATTGTATATTGCGAATGTAGGAATTAGTCGTTTGTATTGCAGGTTTCAGAAAAGCACCCCGTAAGTTGGTCTTGATGGCTGTTCCAACAATATTTGTACACAAACCTGAACATAGAAAAAGAGTTAGCGTCGTTCAGAAGTTACAAAAAAAGAAGGTGAAAGCATGGGGAATTTCTGTGCACATATTTTGGCTGCTTTTTCTTCGGTTTTTTGTTTTATTTCTTATGCAAAGTACATTAGGTTATTATGGCTGCGATAGCGACATCGGAAGCCGAGGTTTTAAATTCTGAACCAAACCATGGAGAACAGAATTTACTTCTGAATGCCGACGATAAAAGACTAGTAAAAGACATCGTTAAATAAGACGAAAGTATTTTTACAACCTACTTAGAAGTGTTTCGTTCATTAAAAATTCGTTATTTGCAGAAAAGTATTTTTTACGAACAAGGAAAGATGATATCGAGCGTCCAATCACCTGCTTTAGATCATAACCGTAACATTGTTAGACCGCAGGTTTGTTCTTTTTTTTTTGAATCTTATTTTAATCTTAGAGCATTACCTGTTTTAATAAATTGCCTTAACTTTCAGGTCGACAAAAAAAGAAAGAATACCGATCCCGCGGTTTAAAATTTCTTGTTCAAAACCGTCAAAATGATTCGTTGCAAAGAAAGTCAAGACGGAGAAGTCATATCATTTCTTGCGAGATATCGCATCTGATAAGGAAAGTCGAAACCGATCGGTATGTATTGCTCCCATTGAAGGACCAGACCGTGAACTTCACACTAAATATTCATGGATGTAAGACGGTACTCAACATTTACGTTACACATTTTTAATTGCTTACAATATTATTTACATTACGTACCTTGTCGGAAAAACAACAGCAAGTATAGGGGGTCATGATGTACACACTTTTCAAAAATCACGGTCAAACTCTCATAAAAAATATCATACACAATTTTATTTGTGACGTCACAACTTTTCGTCACGCCCCATTGCACAAAATTCCGCTGACATCATCAAAAAATCAACGCATGCGCAGTAAAGCTCAGTGTTATCATGCGCAAGTGGAGTAAATCAACGCATGCGGTGCTTAGTCATGGAATTCAAGGGTAAGTACCTAACAAATGAGCAAGTGGAGTAGAGGGAAATTCCCAACTTGCTCACCAAAAAATTGAGCAAATACCAGAGCACCATTTTTTAGAAAAACCGTGTATATAATAAAAATGCAGGGAACTTTAAAAGAATTGCGCGCAATTGCAAGGGCCCGTGGACTATGTAGGGGCTTTCAAAGATGTGCAAACAGAATATAATTAAGCATATCCAAGATGATATTGCCCTTCAAGACATGTATAACAAATCAGTTGCAACACCTCCCTGGACGCTAGATGATATGCCGGACCGGTTCAAAACATATGATATATGCAGTAGGGTCGCCAAAAAGTATCCCCGGGCGCTCGAGTGCGTACCGGATCATATCATTACGCAGGATATGTGCAACAAAGCTGTTGAAAGGGATATCCTTGCGCTCAGGTACGTACCAGATCAGTTCAAAACGCGAGACATGTGCAACAAGGCGGTTGAAGAGGATCCTAGGATCTTAGAGTGTTTACCGGATCGGTTCAAGACGCAAAACATATGTGCAGCAAGGTCGTAGAACAAAATCCCTACCTATTCAAGTATGTGCCTGATATATTTGAGACGCAGGACATGTGCAACAAAGTTGTCGATGAATTGCCCGGAAAATTCGCGATCAATTCAAGACGCAAGACATGTGCAACAAGGTCGTTGGGATTGATCCCCTTTTGCTCATGTATGTGCCGGACCAGTTCAAGACGCAAGACATGTGCGATGAGGACGTTGAAAATTATCCCAGCATGTTCGAGTATGTGCCGGACTGGTTTGTCACATCGACAATGTTGAAAAATAGAAAAATTGGATCCAGGCGGCGCAAAAAATATCGCCAAAGGAAATCCGAAAAGGCTATAATTAAGGAGGAGCTAGCCCCAGTAGCCTGACATCCAGATAGGGTCATCGATTAGTGCTTTCCGGAGGATGAAAAGGCAGATCTTAAAAAGTTGTGGGGATTGGCTTGAGGCCAATGTTATCTTACAACAAGGTTGTAAGATAAAAAAAAAACTACTAAAATAAATGTGCATCAACTGTCAGCAATCAAAATTCGATATCTTTGGAACTGCAGCATTTATGACCTTTATGCCCGGTATCGGCATTTCCATGCCCCTTATGGCCCTGGTACAAGAATCGGAGGAGGAGTAGTATAATAAACAGAGGATCCAAGACCTATGGGACCGCCTTAACGCCTTAGAATCATAAGATAAATGGAGCACTGTAAAGACTGTGAAGGGGTACTTAACGAGCATGATAGATGTACCTGCGGGCGTCGGTTCGTGGTAAATGGTAAATTGTTGTGCTGGTACTGCTACCATGAATATATCACATATAATGGTGGTGACTGCGTATGTACAATGACATGCAATTCTCTGAAGTCGTTTGAAATACAATAAACAAGATGCTACGATTTGAGGAAGAGCTTGTCAACCCTAATTTTCTACTCATTTGGTGCTACCTTTACGGACATAAACGATATCAACGTGGATTATCTAACAGTATCAGATCCCATTCCTGCTAATGGAGGTACGGATCAAAGGTACATAGTAGGGTATCATACGCGAGACCTCGTGGTAGCCCTCAGGGTAAAAGCACCAAAAATCTGGTACCCATATGGGGTCACCAGGTATAATGCCCAATGCAGTACCGGCAATGGGCCTAGATTTCGAAGAGTACCCCGACTGGGTTGCGAAGTATCGTGAAATCTGGGCCAAGATCGAAGAGCTGATATCTGAGCAATTGACGACAGAGCCTGTGAAAAAGGACCGCTATGTGAACGCTAAGCTCAAATACTACAAGGACGCGATCTAAATTCTATGGTATGCAAGTACCCTACGATGAACCCTGCCAAGCCGGTAACATCCTAACATCTCAGGTACATATCACGGAATGTCGATATAAGGACTTTAAGCAAGAGTGGTTGCTGAGCGAGGATTAAAAACCATATATTTTATAGGCATGTGGGACCTATAAATATATACAAATTAAAGCCTATACTCAGGTGGAGACTCTAGGTACCGATTAAATACTGCGCAGGTCGAACGTTTTTTGAAATCTCATCCTGCATCTCTTACCTACCTTCCTCCTTATCTTTCGCAACTAGTTGTGCACGCTCTTGTTCATTAATGGCGTTCACAATACGATTAAAACGTTGTCGCATCTGTTCCTTTAGCAGCATATACCTTTCGTTTTCACGGCTAATCAGGCTGTACTCATAATCACTAATCACACTGTTTTCCATTGCCTTTGATATGAGATCAACAATATAGTTCAATTTACTTTCCGCGAGTAGCCTGATACCCTTATGTTTCTTGCTCTTAACCCCAAGCCTTTTTGAAGCGTTCTGGAGACCGGCTTGACCTATCCCGGCTGCAATCGTGAGCCCCCCCATCGCTATAGCAAGGGGGACCCATAGACCTGAGGCTATAGCTCCAATGCCAAGCCCGGACGTAATCACACTCACGCCAAGCAGATCGTGGTCACTGAATCGTACCCACGTACCATGCATCTTAAACTTCTTTGCAAGCTTGTCCCGCTTCTTGATCTCATTTTGCAGGTACTTTTCAATATCATCATTTTTTTGAGTCTGTAGATCTGGCTTTCCTCCTGCATATCAGCGCCTTGTGCAGGAGCACTCGGTAAATTTAGATACAGCTTATCTATAACACTCATCTTTTATCAATTAGCAAATGCATCGCAAGGCTAATAAAGGATACATTTTTGTCGTGGTGATATACGTCTGTTAACATGAATTCGAGACGAGCCCTTCAGTGAAAAGTAAACAGGAGTGTCAAAACTCCAGATCAACATATCTCCCCAAGCGTTCACTTCTTTGGTGGGGAGCAAGGCCAAGATTTTAGACCTTTTACCATCGAGTAGGCAGTCGTCTTCATCCAACTATGGATAAACGAGTCTCAATCTATGGTAAACATCAGTCCTATAGTATGAATCGTGGTCACCGCTCGTGTAGTACTTATTACTAGGGTCATATGGCAGGCCCAAGAACTCTTGCAACGGTCGATGAATAACCACCGTGTTGCCATTGCTGACACGGTGCCTGTAGAGTCCATTTTTCAAGACAAACAGATTAATCTTGTCTTCCGCCTGGCTGTTGATAATAGTCGCGATATCCTCTATCCTATATAAACCGTTCATGATCTCGATCCGAGTTACCCTCTGATCAGGCCCCACTTTACGGATGGTAAAATCATTGTTACTATACATGTTTAACCATGCAGGTCGAATACTTATCGATTTCAGGGCTATCCTACTATCCTGGACCAGGTAGTCTTCAAATATAGTAGGCTTTTCGATATCAGTAATATAAAGTTGTTTCATCCCTTTCTTGTTAGAAGAAAAGGATGAACATATACTCATATAACCCCAAGGCAAAGTACAAAAGTAACAGGGGAGAATGGGCACTTAGTGTAATTAACTTGGAGCATCAGGGCTTGTACGTGTCTACAGACTTGCACATTGAGGTGTCATTCCCGGAGTTTACCAAATATGCCATCTCCATTCCCACCAATCTGCTAAATGACCCTGTTAGAGTAGGCTGCACAGAGCAGGCGTTGGACTATTGGAATATCCAGGGTAATTTTGCTACCCATTGTGCAACGACGGCATTAGGCATATCTGCCAAGCACATGACGGGTTCGGTACCCCTTGTCAATCCGATCTTGAAATTTCATGCCTATTACCACATGCGTCGTATCCTGGCAAGAATGAAAGTCCCCATGCCGTATGGCGATGTGTTTTCCCAGCACAAAAACCTCTACTTCACATCGGAATATGCACAGGTATGTAGGGAATACGTTGCAGATGCTAATGCCTTGTACAAGTTCAAGGCTGTCATTTCGTCGTTGACGAATGGTAGATGGTGGCCGCAAGTTAATGGGAATTGGGCCAAATTTATCATCCCCACAAGTCAGGGTCCGACGTCAGAGGGTCTAACCAAGCTAAGCGAAAGTGTACGGGTTTACGTGGTCCTATTGTTGGGATCGCAGACAGGGGCTAAAGCATCCCTGATTGGATCTGGTTCCGACAACAATACGGCAAGGCAGATTCTACTGCAGAAATTTGAGGCCATGGTACAGCGTCAAGAGAGTGTAGGCCATGATATCACCGAATTCCAAAAGGTTTTGCAGTATACGAGGATGTCGGTGAATTTTGCCGTCATGCTCAGCGTGTACAAGCTGCCCCCCAGACATGAACCTGCGCATAGGCAAAATTGTGGGGTATAAAAACAATATCCTCATAGCACCTGCCAACGTAAACGTGGGGATACAGGTGGATGTGAATAACAAGCCTATTCATACAGAAAGGACTATCAAACCACACTCCAAAGCATAGTATACCTCACAAGCATCCTATGCCTCCTTTACCTCATAAGCATACCACACCTATACCGAAGCATGCTATAAAACCACCTATGCATGCTACACCTCCTATACCTCCTAAACATGTTACACCTATTACACCTTCCATACATACTCCCGATCATACTATACAGGCCATACTATCTGTACCTCCCAAACATGCCACGCCTCATACGCATCCTCCCGAACAACCCCCACAAAATCAGCATGAGGATACCAAGGCCGCATTAATCATGACGGGGGTAGGTATCATTATTGCCTATATATGGCTTAAAAAATAGTTCATTTTACACCTTTCCAACGTATAGCACGACAAACCCGGCAGCAGCCGCAATGGCCATATACAAATGCTTGGCCGCATATTCGACGATAGTTGACGCTACCCTGAGAAATAAAGAGACCACGGTGCCAATAATCCCGGGTAGCGCAGCGCGTGCCTTGGCTGCCAAGTACTTTAAAAATTTCCCCAATCGTTCCAGCTGCTTCTCTACAAACCCTTTTCCATCACCTCCTGCTATATATATATATTGGATAGCAAGCAAGGGATTCAATTTCAAGATCTCTTCTTTCATTAAGCTTTTCGATGGATCCTGAATGATGTCTTCCGTTTCATTTATAAGGCTTTCAGTATTATCCATATGTTTTGCATACTTGTCAGGCCCGTCGGACTTAACCAGCGATTACAATTGAATATACTCATGCTCCATATCATCTATGACCTTCTGGGCCCTTGCTTTACCCCCTTTGTTTGGTGTTTGATATTTGTCAAAACCTAAGGCCTTCAGACGCGTAGGTCCTAATTCCGCCTCTATGGTGTTAAGGGATTATAATCTACCATTCATAGTCGTGAGCACTATCTCTCTATAGTTCTTCTTTCCCATAGTTATCTCCCTAAAAATAAGCTCTTTGCCCTCACCAACCCTAAAATAATTATACTCTTTACCGGTTGACGTCAAATCCAAATGATCGCTAAGGTAATCGTAGAGGTCGTCGACAACGTCCTCCAAATTCTGTTCCTCCAACCCCACATCCAATCGCCTACGCGCACCTCCCACCCACCCTTATCCTCCTCCCCAATATCATCTTCATGCGTAAACACTGGATTCATCGGCATCCTTTATTTTAAAAATCCCCTATATAATACACATGAGTACGTTCAGAACGACCCTGGGTCCATACGCAGAAACGAAGCAGCTTTTCGGTATCAAGGGCAGGAAGCAAAGGGTTCAGATAAGCCATATACCCTCAACCATCAACCAGAATGAGGACCTCTATGTTGATATCCCCAACATGCGCCATAATGATGTCATTTTTCCGGGCAGCCTAAAGCTCTTATTCGACAACGTTAACAGGGACCAATACAAAACGTACCATTGTCAGCAACATTGGCAAAATAGAATATTAGCGACTACAACATCCTAGCAGTGTACCGGAACTTGTGGTTACCCGAGTTCGATCGTGATAACAACCTCATTCTGGACGGCATCAACCCCAATGACGGGACCATCAGGGCCCTGCAAGTCAAGGCTAGCGACAACGTTGGTACGGATGAGGATAAGGCGATTTTTGCCGCGTATGGCAACACCTTTTGCATACCCTTTTGAGCTGACAAGGGATTCACCCTTGTATCCGACGTGTTTATATGACAGGCTGCAGTTTGCCATACATTTTGCAGCTCATGCCGACGTGATTAAAGATGGAGATACGGCAGCCTCGGGCAGCACGGAAGCCAAAGCGGCCGACGCTGCCTATAAGATCACCAACTTCAAGCTCGAGTTTGAAAAGGTCTCGCGAGCGCTATGATGTCAAGGCATAGCCGCCTTGCACTACCCTATGAACGGATCCTAAGAAGCCAGGTGGTGACCATGAAAAAAGCAGATACCAGCTACAACATCCAAATCGACACTCCTGCAAAAAGCTTGAAAGGTGTGTTGCTACTGTTCATAGACCCAGGGAAGGTGAAGGCTTATTCCGGTGTAAATGAGGTGTTATATAACCCCAAGATTGAGAAGATTAGTGTCACGGTAGAAAGGAAACCCAATGAACTGTATAGTCATGCCATGCTTCCCAAAGACCATTTGGAGCAGATCGTCAACATTTTTGGTGCCCACGATAGCAATGTCACCATTGGCCAATTTTTCAACGAGAGATATGCGCTGTTCGTCAACTTCAAAGCAAGCCTGGACGAATCGTTGCATGAAAGTGGGAGGCCCCTGCAAAGGCTTAGTGATGGGATAACACTCCATATGACTAAAAAGGCTGATGGAATCGGGGATTTCATGTGCTACGTGTACCTCCTGCAGGACGCCCAGCTAAATATCCTAGATGGTAGGTTTTACAATGTTGAGAAATAAAATGGCTACTCTTATGATCATGGCTGGGCGCGCTAATCAACGCCCTAGCATTCTCCGGAACAAATTATCTATTTAGCAAGCTCTCGGGACGGTGAAACGGAGCAGAAAAGACATGACGAGGCTATGGAAAAGCTTAATGAAGCCCAGGCGGAGTGGATACGAAAAAGACAAGCCAGGCTCGATTGGTTCAATGAACAAAGGGAGATGCAGCTCAAGGCAGGCAAAAGTCTCAAAGAGCTGGACGACGACATGTACCAGTATTATATAGCTTCGGACAAAAGGGTCCCACAATTGAAGGATTTTTACACCCCTTCAAAGCAACAACAAGATGGGGGAACTCACATTCATCCTTGGCTCATTGTACCTGCTAGGCTTTGTTGCCTACAAGTATCTGTAAGAATGTGTTTTAAACAATTATAATAATGACAGTCAAAAGCATTACATATTGTTGAAAAAAGGTAGGCCAAATTTACTATATGCCAGAACATCTGTGGATCGGGTGCAAAGTTATCAAGTTGCTTGCGAAGGAGAGTGGTCTCTCAAAAAAGCTGGTAACCCACTGGCTATTCAGGCAGCTGCTGTGGATATGACACATCAAATGTCCGAAGCATATAGACTACCCCCATTTTATCATTACAACACCGAATGAGATGCACCAGTTTTGATTTACTGTACATGCCCACGACAAGCTGTATGGTAGCACCTATAAACACATTCTCACGGGCATCGAAGTTGCCTCCCGTCACAAAGAGCCAGACCCCTGCGCACCAAGAAGGCCAGCGAAGTCGCGGGTATGATCCAAGATATATACAAAGCAGGACCTTTACACTACCCAAAAACCTTCTAGTGTGACAAGGTGTGGAGATTAAACGGGCCACCACAAAATATCACCGTACGTTTACAGCCTCTGTAGAGTCGTGCAACAAGGTACTTGCCGAAAGACTATTCAAGACCCAAGATGCGCAAGAGCTGGCTTCTGATGAGACTAGCAGCACTTGGGTTAAACACCTATACACTATCGTTAAAAGCCTTAATAATAGCAAAACTACTATGATCAACATGAAACCCAACAAGGCGATCAAGCTGGATGAGATACCGCTCGCGAAAAGCGAATAATATCCCGAAGAGAAACCCCTACATGAGGATGGTCTCTATCTCTATCTGCTACAACCAGGAGAGGAGCACGGTGACTCGAAAAGACGTGCAACCGACGCTTTCTGGAGTAGTAAAATGTATAGGTTGGATCGTATAGTAGCAGGTAATCGCGCTTTATACTACCTAAAGGGCGGTCTTGATCGCAGCTTCGTTTTGGAGAAGCTTATGCTTATTCCCGAGGACGTTGAATTACCTCCGGAAGGTGTTAAAGAGTGGTGATAGGGATCAAGCTTTACCAAGGGGATCTATGGGAGATGCCTCACTTTTGCATATAATTTTCACTACCCGCAAGAGTAGTAAAATTAACGTCGATAAGTGAGGGGTTTATAGCCCCTCCCCCACAATGGTATCGCGTGGCCTAATATAGCGATAAATTTTGTTAATGATGTGAAAAATGGAGAATTCGGTGGTATCAAGGTTTTATCGTATAGAGGCTTGTTAGATATGTTTTTGTCTCTTTACCTCGTAGCCTATATCTCTATCGGCATGCCCAAATTTATCACATTTGATAACTAACCTATACGTTGGGAAGTATAGGTCAATCCTATATCGATCAACAATGAATTGATGTTCCATATCTTCACACTTAAACACTTGGAAAATGCAACGTAGCGTATCCTGTTTCTTGGAGGGACATATGCTGCATTCAACAGTTATCCCAAGCTGTTTTGCTATTTCCACAGCTTCTGGCTTACCACATCGTGCTAAAAAGCATCGAAAACCTTGTTCTGTCAGCAAAACCGTGGTTGGTTGAAGGTGGACAGGGCTGTACACCTCTTGGAGACCAGCGTCACCTAATCGCATTTTATACTTCCTAGCAACATATTGCTGAATGGCTTTTACCCCGGCCCTTCCTTTATATCCTACAACTCTCCAAACATCGGAGGCTACAATACAATGGCCTTTATCCTCAACATAAAATGATCGGACTTGTTTTCCTTGGAAATAATCAACCGTTGCAAGGGAAATTTTTTAATATTTTAACGTAGGCCAGAGGTTTTCACCGTGGTCACTCGAGGAGGGGCTTGAAACCCCTGCCTTTTATGTGATAATTTTAATACCCTTGTGAGTATTAAAATTAGTGCCCGTTTAAGTCATTCCGCAAGCTCCAAGAGACGTTCATGCGTGTAGTGTTCACCGAGCCTAAAATGTCTGACCCTCTCCGGGTTTACCTCGATGCATCCACGTTCTCGAAGCCAATTGTAATGGACGATAGGATTTGGAGTCTCTGCTAGTACGACAATCTCACCCTTGGGGTAGTCAACAAGCTTATTCCGAATCTTTTGCGTTACGTACCCCTGTTGACCACAAATGGCAAGGTATTGGAAGGGATCATCGTTGTTCTTCGGGATAATCACCATACTATTATCTTTTCCGGGATCCTCCAGGTGGGGCGCGGCACGTTGCTGTAGCTCATCAATTTCATCCCCCAACGTCATGAGCTGACTATCCCTATCCTCAATTTCATCATTGAGAAAGGCCAGAGCATTATCCTTATCCTCCAGGGCTTGACGCTGCTCCTTGAGTTCATCCTGTAATTTCTCAACACCTTTTTGAGCTAACCATTTGATTAGTTTCACTGCCTTAAGTTTTCGTGAACGGTGCGTAACTTCCAACGCGCCCTCAAGTGTGACAAATACATCATGCCTGTTCTTCCCTTCCCTAGCATACCCGACCGAGTGTACCCGCCGGGTACAGTTTCCTGTATAGCCTCTATTTCTTCCCTTGATATCGTCATATGACGATCAAGACCGTACTTCCTGGCATTTGGAATACACAAGAATCTCCCGAGATCAGCACGTTTGAACAGAGGCTGATTTTGTTTATCAAGCAAGGTCTCAATCGATCCTACCGGTATTGCGTTGAATAAGGCGAGTTGTGAAGACATTTTCTATATACCAATGCCTGGCCAGAGGTTTTCAACGTGGTCATTCGAGAATCTTCCAAGTCCTAGGGTGTTCCAATCTCACATACAGGCATGCGTGCTTGGATTTTTTAAGCTCAGCCTTGATATCCGACCAGTCGGGAATCAAGTTCGTCTCATCATCGATTAGCCTCATGTCGCTGCGTTCATTAGGATACCACAGAAACAGGGCCTTCTTCTGCCGTCTAAGGTTCTTGGGGAGGGTTGTATACGATTGGGTTAATAGCCAGAGACTATGTTTGCGATGCCTACCACTGATAGCAAGCCCAAGTAGTGATTGCCGACGCTTTTCGACACTTTCATCAGCTATGACATCGTCAAGCACAAACAACGTGTCCTTGGCCGCCAATAACGACGACAATTTTGCTGTCTATTCAAACAATTGATCCTTAGGATCCATTAAAAAGATATAGGGGTCTTTCCAGAGCGATGCCCTCTTAAGATATGTCTTATTCCATTTCAGGGAAGGGCATAATATTACAATATTGTGGAAGTGCTTCTTATACTCATTTTCGAAGAGGTTCAAGACGCGTTGCGCTTTGCCACAGCTTGTGGGTCCCGTAAAGATTGCTGTATGCAGATCTTTTACGACATCCAACATTTTATTTCAATAAATCGACAACTTCCTGTCATGAAATTTTGGGGTATATTGCAGCACATGCGGAGCAAATCCATACACCGCCATGGTTATTCACCAAAGATCCCTGACAGGCAGATATTTCTAAATATTTCTATGCATAAATATCTGTGCCTTAGTAATTCCATATAATGTTTATTTGGGAGGCAATCAACTGGTCTTGGGTCATCATGAATAAAACTTAAAGCCCTGTTGTGGAGTTTTTCAATTTTCAATAGAGATTTCGAAGAAGAGAAATGCCAAACTAAGGGACAATAATTAAAATTTGCATACACGAAGCTTTGTGCTAAAATAGATCTTGTTTGCAAAGATAGTACATTTTTAAATCTAAATAATGCATTCAGCTGGGCTGAGGCTTTTCGACAAAGATTACTAATGTGCAAGTTGAAATTTAATTTATCATCAATTGTTACTCCTAAAAGTTTTACGGACCTTTCTGATTGTATGACTCTATCGCCAATGTTTATTTCAAGCTTCGAGTTATCAATTTTGGCTCTTGATAGAAGGATCGAATGAAATTTGTTTGGATTTGCTATCATTTTGTTATTATTTAACCAAGAAAGGGCAATTTCGGATTCCCTTTCTAAAGTCTTAATGAGATTTTTAATAGTGTTTGAATAAGCTGATATCGTATTGTCGTCTGCGTAATTATGTAGGTCACTATTTACAATAAAATAAAATAAATCATTCATAAATATATTAAAAATAATTGGGCCCAACGCAGAACCCTGAGGCACACCTGACAAAATTAATTCAAATATACTATACTCCGCATTTACTCGTGTGGATTGTTCTCTGTTTGTAAGATACGATAGAATATACTCAAGTGATTTTACATCAAAACCGTAAGCATGAAGTTTGGCTATAAGTAGATCGTGGGGGACACAGTCAAAAGCTTTTGATAAGTCCATTAATATTGAACCAACCACATAATTCAGATCCAGTTTTTTTTTCCAATCCTCTAATAGGCGTATCAATACGTGATTGGTGCTATAGTTTTTCCTGTAAGCAGATAAGTACACAGAAAGTTTTTTTCCATGAAAGACATTATTTGCTCTTTGATTATTATTTCGTAAAACTTAGAGAAAAAATTTAATACACTAATAGGTCTAAAATTATTGAGACTGTACTTTTCCTTGCTTCCCTTGTCAATTGGTGAAACAACCGCACGCTTAGCTTTAGTTGGGAAAAAACTGGCACGGATGCTACTATTTAAGGCATTTTTGAGGGGCAATATTAAGTGCTCACTAGCTAGTTTTGCAAGTTTTGGCGGTATCTTATCTTCGCCTGCAGACGCTTTAGTGTTTATTTCTTTAAATACTTTTTTGATTTCTTCATCACCTATTTCCTTAAATTGAAAATTTTCAGACACATTTTCAATATTTTCTTTTATCTTTAGGATACTTGGATGATTTTTATAGGTTTTTAAAATTTTCTCAATCAACTTTTTCTTATCTGTAAATGATTTAAAATCAATAGAGGTAGGTTTAATACCACTGCTATTTTCAACAATATTTATGAAGTGGCTATTCAATGTTGTTGCCACTTCATTTTCATCTGTAATCAAATTATCGTTTTGGATTATCGTAATATTTGCATTACTTAAGCAATTTTTATTGGTTACAAAAGGTTTCATAACTTTCCAAAAATTTTTATTTTCGACTGCTCCGGCCTGGGTTATTTTTTTAAAATATTCCTTAACAGCTATATTTCGTAATTTTACGCATTTGTTTCTTTGTCTTTTATAATTGGCATTGTTTTCCTCAGTTTTATCATTGTTATATTTATTTTTAAACCTTGACCTAGAGTATATAGCCTTTCTTAATTCTTTATTCATGAAGGGAGCATCGTTTCCACGCAATGTTTTCTGTTTCAAAGGAGCATGTTTATCTACTATATTTCTAAAAATTACTTGAAGATTTTCATAGTTCAAATCAGGATCGGCAGTGTCACAACAAAAGTTAGCAGCTTTTACATCAGCCAAAAACGTCTTTTCATCGAAATTTTTATAGTTTCTATAGAATATTTTCTTAGGCTGTAAACGGGCTAGATGCATTTTTAAAAATGTAGTTATCATTAGGTGATGGTCACTTAACCCTGTTTCAAACGCTGAACTATTTTGAAAAGACCTATATCTGTTTGTCAATAAGACATCAATTGAAGAGCCTTCTGTTCCTGCAAAGCATGTTTTATCTTTAATGAGGTTTTTGAGATTGAAAATATAACAAAGTGACTGCATCTGCCCATAGCCACTATCACTTGGATTATAAAAATCTATATTAATATCACCCAGAACAATAATATTGTCACATTTAGAAAGAGCATTGTTTAGAATTTTTTCCAATTCATAGAAAAATTGTGTTAGGTTCAAATATGAAGGTGGCCGATAACTACTAATTATAATCCATTTTTTATTTCTAATAGTAATTTCAGAACAGATAATTTCATTCTCTACAATTCCAATATTGTGTAACTGTTTACAAATGACCCCTTTCCCAACATACTCAATTAAACCTCCTCCATGTATGTTTCTGTCCTTTCGGGTTCTAATTTCATATCCGTCAATATTAAATTGAGCAGTTGGAAAAGATTCATCCAGTTTAGTTTCTGCAAGTACGAAATAGTCAGGAGAAAATTTAGACATGATCTCTCTGACGTCGACAATTTTATTTCTCAGACTGTTTATATTTAAGTAACCTAAAAGAGGATTATCGGGATTAGCAACTCTAAGTTTACAGATACTATCGAGCGGGCTATCAGGTTCGGAATTTGAATTATGTGTTTGGTTAAGATCATCAATTTCATTTTGTAATAACAAAGGGCTATTTTGTGTTTCACTTGAATCTGAAAAAACTTGTGCCTCTTGTGGTGTCTGAGTGCAAGGACCTATACCCAAGACTGGAAGTACAAGTTGTGGTATAAAAAATGATTAAGATAATATAAATAATTTTTCGCTAACATAGTCTTACCATCGTCTGTAAGGTGGATTCCATCTTTCCATAATGAAGAGCTTTTTATGTTGTCATTATTAATAAAAGTAACATCTAAAGCCTCGCATCTTTCCTTTAACAATCGGTTAATTTCATCGATTCGACTTTCGTCAACTCGTGAACACGTTATCAAGCTGGATATAAAAACCTTTTCCACACCAGAGTTTGTACATTTTTCTGCAATTTTAATTAATCCGTTCACTATTTCGACATTAGATGCTGCACTTAGATTTTTCGACAGCAAATTATTGATACCGCCATGAATGATAACAATGTCTGGTTGTTCCTCCTCTAGTGTTGGGGTTGAATAATAGTTTATATGTTGTATGCTGGCACCCGGAAAACATTTCATTCGCGCATAGCCATTATTGAGTACACGGTTGAATTCTTTCAATCTTATCCCCTTTGGAATACTATCGGATATTATTCTGACGACAATTTTCTTTGTCATAATCGTTGACTTGAGGATTCGGGTCTTCGTTGTAAAGACTTTTAAAACGATTATCAACATTAATTTCGCTTCTTGTATGCAAAACCCCCGAAGGACCTTTTCTAATACTTTTCCATTCATCAGAGGTGTTTGACGGTTTTGGTTCACTTGAATGCTTTTTATTAATATTGTTAAATATATCTCTAACAAGACATCGTAGATCTTTGAGTTCGTCTTTCAGAAAACTATTTTCCTCTTTCAAACGATCAACGAGAAAACTCGATTCCTTTGCTCTCAATTTATTTACCTCGTATCCAATATACTCCTTTAAGTCGTTCGTAACTCTAACAAAATTACTTAACAAATCAAAATTTCTGGACTCATTTACCTCGTGATCTAAAATACCATTATCGTAAATTTCTTCCCTATCCAAGTTTTCTTCTGGTTCTTGTAATTCTTCTTCGTGTAAAACATTTTCTACATCGACGACAAAACGGTAGCTCGGTAATCCAGATCTTTCAGTTAATTTAATAACATTTTTGTCACATAAATCATCTAAAACTTTGTTTACAACTTCTACATCAAACTCTGTTATCGTTGTATTTATACCATCCTTACTTGCTCTTTTCTTTTTCCCATGTATTTCCTTTATAGCTTGTATAACCTTCAATTCTTCTACTGTATGATCTTCAGCCATATTTCAAAAACAAAAGTTTGTTTAGAATGATTTTTTCAACACGTCAAAACGTGACCGCTCTCCGATATTACTAAGTTATTGTGAATAGTCAGGCTGCGACACAACCCTCGTTCTTAATCTTGGTTATGACTCTCTCCTCTTGTTTCTGATCTTCGGTCATTTATTATAGCACCGTCTGCGCCTCCTCCACCTCCTCCTGTTTCTTTTTATCCATATGCCTCGCTGTATGGCCCACTACCAGTAGTGGGGCTAAACACCTCCCGATAGTGCAGTACACAAGAATATCAAGGTTTGCCATACTTTCCATGATAATAGGGTCTTCTTCGATATCCTTGCGCAATTAATATACACTGTCAATATCTACAAAGTTCCCGATCATGCTAGCATACAGGCTAATCACGTGAGTAGACAATGCTTCTGCAGTCTTTTCGTCTTTTTTGTTGTTGTTGTTGCTTGAAACTCGGAGAGTTTTTTGAGTTTAGGGATCTTTTGAATCTTGGATTCTATCCCAGACAGATATGGAACAATTTTCACTTCCATTGGTTCAATCCAACTCGACATGCGACCACAGTCGCCAACCCAAAAAAATCGCTCGCAATCTTTTTCCCAAGGCATTCTTTTATTTTATCAACCTTGATGGTTAATAGCATGGGTCAAACATGCAAATATAAAGGCGCCGTATGTACACCATCGTCACGTACAACTCTCTTATCGTAAAACGCCGAGAGCCCGAGCTTGTTTTGTTCATACGTAACCATCCCCTGCTCATGTACCCGAAAACCTACGTTTTTGGCCATGTCCAAACCACCCCTCAGCGCACTCAGGTATCTACTCCAGGTCACAGCATTTTGCCTCTTTGACATGCCGTTACATGAAAATTTAGTACCTTCCTTGCCCTCGATGAAATAACACTTGGCTGTCAGGGCAATCATCCGAAACCCTATGAATTCCGCTTTGAATAGTCCTCATGTTCGACTCGAGTGTTTATCAGTGACAAGCTAGTTTTTTACATCCTAATCATACTCGTCAACCAGTTTGGAGCGAACGATATCCCTCAACTCTTCTCCAGAGATGGCAAAATACGCACTGTCTGTGTCCATGTAAATGTACTCAAAGTCCCGACGATCCACGTACTTGTCCAGAAAATCGTAGTAAAATTCGAGCATGCGAAGTTTGGCCAATTGATATACCGCGATAACGCACTGGTAGGCTCTATCGATAGCACACTTCTAATCGTTTTTGCCCCTTCTCAGCTCATACGCATCCCCAATCTCTTCAAGGTCCTCGAGGTACGATCTTCACAGGGATGCATCAACCTCCTTTTCATCCCTCGTAAACGTAGTATCTGCGTGCCTCGCCAAATCTTCAGTCATCTTGCAGTAGAACGAGTTGCCTTTTACCTTTGCCGTATCCCCCGCAATACGCTTGTCGGGGTCTTTATCAGCCTGTCGTCGTGCATCAGCAATCTCTTCCGGGAACTATTCAAAGGGCCTACCTCTAGCATACTTGAGAAACTGGTAAAAGACAGTCACTTTCAGTCCATGGTCAAGGTACCATTTTAGCACAGGGGTATATAGTAGGATTTTTACAGCTCTCATCAACTCCAAAAGCTTGCGTGTTCCAGGAACACGCTTGCGACCCGTATTATTTAAGTATTCGTGCATGTGCTCGGGGATTTGATCATCAGATATCTCCCTGACGACAAACAGGGGAACCATTCCACTAAACCTTTCGCGCAGATTCTCAGGTACCTCAATATCAACTTGGGCAAACACAAACAACTACCCATCCACCACACCTCACGTTAGTATCTCGATATTGTGTTCCGATGTCGGCGTAGCCACCTTGATCAGCTGTTCATGGAAAGTCTTGCATCAACGTTCTCGGGTAGAGCATATCTGCATCGTACCCTCGAATGGTCCTACACTTGTGGGGTTCGCTGTACTCGTGAGATCTGATCTTGTCCACGGCTTCAATGAACGGTTCTACATCGGCTAGGTTGTACTCACGCAATCAGTCCATTATGGTGACGCAGCCTCACCTGTAAACCTCGGCACAGAATGTCTCGTACTCTTCGCGAGATAGTATGTTTTTCCCACTTGATCGGTTATAAAAGTCCTCTTGAGCAACAGGTCCTGCATGGTTCAACTTCTCGTGGCTCGTCAACCACTCGTATGCTTTTCGAGCCTACATTCCAACAATCCGCACCAACCGTCATAGCTCAGACCAGGGACAAGGAAATACTTGATATCGAGAAATATAAATCTTGAGGTAGTGAGGAACATGTAGTCATTATCTTTTTTTGCCACCTTGATCTTATCGCCTTGCGCGATCTTTTCGACAAAATACCGCTTGATCAGGTTGATGTCGTACTTGCCAGAATTAAACCCTATTACAGCTACTTGATTTATCCACTCGTTCCACAACTCTTTTTGGAGAGCATGTCAAAGTCTTCGGGCTTCGGGTACATTCTCTCGACCTCTTTCACAATCAGGGCATGCCTCTTTTTTGGCTCCTCCGCAAACTGTTTAACCTAGACCTTAGGATTATCGTGCTCGATGAACGTCGGGCCGCCATTTAAGCTATTGGCAATGCCGGCGCTTATCGGAGCATGTTTTGAAAGATACGTCAGATCGGAGGTTTGCCGGTAATTTAACGGTTGTAAGAGGGTCTCAAAATCAAATACAATGTATTGAGGATATGCTCTGAACTCCTTCTGGAAGTACCTCTTGATTTTGGGTGGTTGTCGCATTCCCAAGCTGTGACGAGGTTGTACCCCCGTTCCCGTATCATCCTTTCCTTGGACTGGGGCATGCGTGCCACCTGCAGCCGTTGTACTCGTAAACGGTTTTTGAAATAGGCTCATACCCATCCACTTCCCACTCCTTCTTACCATTACGTATCACACGTTCACCACCATGACCACATAGGGCATGATGAATATGTCTTCCGGTTTGTTTTGACATGTATTCTATCCATATTGATGCATCATAGCTATACCCCTTATCGAAAAAGACCTTTTCTGCCTTGCTCGGCATACGCTTGACCTCCCCCCCCTTAGCAGATAAACGTCGTTCCGACTCCCTCGCATTCTCCTTCTTACCATTACGTATAACACGTTCACCACCATGACCACATAGGGCATGATGAATATGTCTTCCGGTTTGTTTTGATTATTCTATCCATATTGATGCATCATAGCTATACCCCTTATCGAAAAAGACCTTTTCGGCCTTGCTCGGCATACGCTTGACCTTCCCCCCTTTGCAGATAATCGTCGTCCCGACGCCCTCGCATTCTCCTTCTTACCATTACGTATAACACGTTCACCACCATGACCACATAGGGCATGGTGAATATGTCTTCCGGTTTGTTTTGATATGTATTCTATCCATATTGATGCATCATAGCTATACCCCTTATCGAAAAAGACCTTTTCGGCCTTGCTCGGCATACGCTTGACCTTCCCCCCTTTGCAGATAATCGTCGTCCCGACGCCCTCGCATTCGCTCCTCTTATGCCGCGTGAGGTGGTTGCTTTTGATAAACAGTTGTTTGCATATCCACCCTTGTAAATATCACAGCCGAAGCTGTACACAACCTTAACGCGCATGTCCACGTGTAGTGTAATTTTTTGCATAATAGCGTCCTTTAGAGGTTGGTTTAGATGCTTGTTAAAACGCCATGTTTTGATCCTATTTCCATCCTCCAACATCTGGATATCGTCCTCAGGGCCTTGATACTCAATATACTCTGCGTAGTCCTCTCTTGCCTCCTGTTCAATCTCGTCGTGAAGCGTTGTCCCCCCAAAAATTTGTTCCCTTGTCTTGTTGTAGTAGAAGGCAACGGTATCCCGCACACTCTGTAGTCGATCGGCAAGGGCGCCGCGAGTTGCTGCCACTGGTGCCGACAAGGTGCTATATAGTTTGCCGATGGCATTCTTAAACCAACTCATCTTTATTATATACACGGTTTTTCTAAAAATGGTGCTCTGGTATTTGCTCAATTTTTTGGTGAGCAAATTGGGAATTTCCCTCTACTTCACTTGCTCATTTGTTAGGGACTTACCCTTGATTCCATGACTAAGCACCGCATGCGTTGATTTAGTCCACTTGCGCATGATAACACTGAGCTTTACTACGCATGCGTTGATTTTTTTGTGATGTCAGCGGAATTTTGTGCAATGGAGCGTGACGAAAAGTTGTGACGTCACAAATAAAATTGTGTAGGATACTTTTTATGAGAATTTGATCGTGATTTTTGAGAAAGTGTGTACACCATAACCCCATATACTAGCTACAACCGGGGTTTAGCTTAGTCCGGAAAAATTATTAGTCGAGCCACTTCAGTCACCAGCCCTCAAATTTACTCACTTTTCCAGTTTTCCCTTATATTCATGTTTATCGTACGTGATCCAAAGTCCACGACAACTTAAATATGCCTCCTTAAATAGCTTCCTTAAAACCAACGTAACTATCATAAAGAGAGGGGAACTCTGGTCTAATTCTTGAAAGAACGCAAGATGGGATAACACACCGTGTTTTTCTCCCTATGCGAACATGTACCCATAAGGTGAACTGGCGATAAGCAGCAAACAAGTGTTTAGGTATAACAAGATAGCTGCACAGCTATAAAGCTGTGGAACCAATGTTTAAACGGAGCTGGGTGTTTTTGTTACTGAGGATACACAAAGCCCATTTCTAATCATCAACGTATTGCAAACAAATAAAAATTCGAACCTCGCTTGCCTAGCATTTGCAACAGGTAATGCTAGACTAATTACTAAAAATTGCTTTTATTACTTTTCAGAAACGCACGACTGAAATATAATGAATTAGAAAAGTTACATCATTTTTTTAAGTAAATAATGTTTCTAATAAAAGTTAAAAGTTGTACCAGTACAAGCATGTTTTAATAACACAATATCCCTGCATAAGAGCTAGTTTATGTCAATAAAATATATACAGCATCAAGAAAACACTTTAAAGCATTGAAGATAAGAAATTCATTAAGGCAACAAAAGGTTGACTTTGCAATTTAGGTAGCATAACTAATGCTTGGTGCTTGTTTTACAGAGGAAAAATTAAACAGGGTGGCTAAATTGTAGAACCCTCCTGTTTAGTCACTGAGCAGTGAGCTTAATAATAATATGCATATTTTATTTAAACTGGTAGCCGAATTGTTATTTTGTGCCAAGGACGCCTGAAAAAGGATGACAGGAATATACCATGGGCGAAAATCTAAAGATATCTGCGATAGTCAACCGTTGTTTTATAGGTTGAAGGCTAGTCCAATAGAACACCCTTTGAGACATGGTCTGCAGAAAATTTCTACAAATCTGAGCAATTTCAGACTAGTTCCATTGTTATGTGGTGTTGTATATATTCCCAAGATCTTTTGCGCAAATCGACAGGTAAAAGAAGCATGCGATAAGCCGTAGACCAACCAGCCTATTACAAACTTTAATTTTCAGTGAAGGCATCTTAATTTGATCTTAAAATTAAAATCTAGTTTTTGCATGCAGATTATAATTTATATTATACATCAGTGAAAAAATGCTACTAGATACTTTTTAACCATAACTTGACCTGTCAGGGTGAACTGATAATTAACCTTTAAATTTAGTTAGCCATTACAGGATAATTAAACGATACATGCAGTAAAATGAGCTGCTTGTACGGCTAATTATACGGTAGAGATCTGATTTGCTTAAATTTCTGTACTTTTCTTCGATATCGATATTCCAATGGTCATCTACCTAGTTCCATAGTATGTTATGCTTCAATAAAAAGTAAAAAAAAAAAAACAAGAAACGACTGTGATATAAGAAAATAGGAAACTTGGCTGCACCAATCAAGCATGGCACATAATTCTATTTAGGCCCTATGTGACAATGTTTTTTACACATGTATCTTTGTCAAAATTGATATACTGTCAAAAATCGTTTATCGGTGTCCCTAAACACAGATAAATTCAGAAACTCGGGCGCTCAGTCTTTTTTAGGAATATTTGAGTAGGTGTGCGATGATTCGCAGGTGTAAATCAAGTAACGCGTGCGATGCAAAACGCACGTGCAAAGAATGTTACGAATGCGTTACGGGCTCCGAGGTTATTTTTGTTGCACAATCATTTTGCGGTAGAAAAGTTTTAAATTTTAAATCGTGAACCCCAAACACGATGATCGACCGTATTCTGGTATAGCGACTCTATCAATCTTAACTTACTTTTCTACATGTCCAAAATAGTATGCATGACTACACTGTCATTTTTATATTTACTGTTTATTTTTTCAGGTCATCACAAGCAAATAGGCAAAAATATGCTTTGTTTTCAAATTAAAAAAAAATCATTATCCACTTCAAAATTCATTCAGAAAGTTCAGCTACACCATAACAAAATTTTTACAGAAAAAAAATTTTACTGCACGTGGGTTTCGTTTTACAGGCATAAAGAAAAAATCCATTAAATTCGGACCTGCTATGGTTTCCAATTGTTTGTAAGATAAAGAAATTATCTACAATTAAATACATGATAAAATGTCTATTCCGCCTGTAAGTGCAGTTTTGTAGACTTGCTTCATCCGTCTTCCGTCGGCGTTCACCTCCGCATTAGTTAAGAGCCGCATGGATGGATTTCTTGGTAAGACCTGGTTACCAACGACGAAGGGGCCAGGCAAAACAGATTTATGTCTACGTAGTTCTTTTAACTAAGTCAGGAGTCGGTGATTTAGCTAGGATGGTCAGGTTGGCTATGAATAGGCTTGCTCGTGGATTAAAAGGACCAGGAGTATTCAATAATTTCTGAGATCTAAAAGTGTCCGACCAAGACGGGAATCTATCGGACGTTTTGTCTGACGCGTCTCCAAAAATTATTTCGAGGGCTGCCATCGCACGCTACACAATGGATTTTATAGGTTGATTTTGAAAAATCTATATTTATTTTTCAGGAGTGCGATTAATCACACGCCTAAAACGATTTAGGCGTGTGCCAAGGCGTGCTGACTGGGACATGCCTAAGACTGGGCACTATGATAATAGTGGAAATATTTTTTGACTCAAATTTATCAAACCAACCTAAAAACATTTCAAAGCAAGATTCACGTCTTTATTTAATATTACTTTTAGCAAAGAGTATGCTTCCGAAAAAGAAGTATTTTTCATAGTCCACCACACTGGGCACCTAACAGCTATTTTTCACTTGAAGAAAATTTTCCATGAAACGAAACGGACAGGAACAGAACAAAAAAATTATACTTGTAATTTCTATTTCATAATATTGCACATTTTTACACAGAAAGTAAACACACTGTGGCGCAAAATGAAATAACCTGATTGGCTAAATAATTCTCTACTTGTCTTTTTCGTACACAACGCAAAGAAAAAGTTGAGCTCGATTCCACTTTGCTCAGAACAGAATAGAAAAGAACATTTTCTGTTCATGTGATGTAAACATGTTAAGTATGCATACTGGGAAATTTTTTTGTCTCTTTCTGTTCCATAGCACAAAGTGAAGTTCTCGAAGTGAAATTAGCCTTTAGTTTATATCCCTTTCAGGACATGTACTCATACTTGTATTCCGATTAGGGAGGTATTTCAAACAAGAGTAGAACTTGCTAACTTTGCAAAAAATTAGTTGCCGTAAAAATTTAAAAGTTAGTGCAAAAAATAATCTTCGAAATATCCCTTAATGGTTCTGCTGTTTTATATAACAGCATCATGTGTAAGGCAAGCTTTTATTATATCTAAAGCTGTCTACATATATCCAGAAATGAGTCTGCCTTTTTTTTCACTTCTTTCTTTTTTCATAGGATTTAAAACGCCACCAAAAATAAAAACTTTTTCCATAAACTGGACTTAAAATCCAACAATGAACTATCCAATTTCCGCAAAGAAGACAGCAAACCATTTTTTTAAAGTTGAAAGACGTTTATTGCAGTTACCAAGATAATTTTTCTCTTATATTTCAGTCGTGAGACAATACAATATGTTAGTACGTTTTCTGATACTGGAACATAAAATTCTGCCCGCTAGAATTAACGGAAAGGCAGTCATTGCCCCATTTTTTAAATAACCTCTCAGATGAAGATATCGTTACACTCCGTTGTAAGTTTAATATCAGAACACCAAATATGGAATCAAGGGTTCAAAGTCATAGGCTTAAACATCAAGACAAACCCCACGTGCGCGCGGGAAAATCATATCATCAAGGAAATTGAGTTAGTACATATTTGAAGCTAGTCCATTTTTTGAAATATTAAAAATTATATATAAAACTTTTATTTACTTTGTGCTGGGTGCTTGTTCTCGGCTAAACTATTTGTTGTAGATAGTTTGTGGAAGAATTAGTTATGGAAACAGAAAAAACAGAAAAACTGTATTTTCTTTATGAAAGTTGTCTCGCCAAATGTTTTACCTTTTTTTCAATGAGTGTTTTCTTGTTTGTAGAAGAATCAAGTTCGAACGTTATCGGGGAGAAGCTTTTATACAAAGCCATTATAAGGGAAACTAGGGAAGAATTAGGTAAGGTCTCTAAAATGTAATTTTTTACTTCATAGACACTGTCACAAAATGTTTTAGTCTTTTAAAAATATTTTTCACAAGGTTGCTTGAAGCAAAATATAAACAAAGCAAAGTACTCAATAATCGGTGAGTGAGTAAGATGAGTAAAGTATCCTCAATGTTAAAAATAATCGCCAAACTGTTTCCAATATACAGCATTATACACTTTTTTTTAGTTGACAGTTCTTCAGGAGATGAATGCAACACAGAGCTAAATAAAATATTTTCAGATGTTGAAAAAGAAGTTTCTAGTAAGTTATGTATGCACTTCCCAACTACCTTTCGTATTTGTAATACGTCTAGAAAGTAGCGTCCTTGCGAGAAAATAAGTAAAAAATTCTGAGTTTTTAGGCAAGGCACGTTTTTATTATTTTAGAGCAAACTAAAAGATACAAGCGCAGAAGAGAAAAGAAGCTTCAAGCACTTCAAGATGAAGTTATAATTACCCATGATGAAAGATCGGGTAAGTAAAAAATACGATAATGTAAATGTTTTAAATGATAAATATTTTCCTTTTTTTCTAACCTTTTTACTCATGTTTTCAGATTCACCTGCCGAAAAGCAAAGTGATGGAATTAATACGGAATTCCCTGAAAAGGTCATCACAGAAAATGTAACCACCTTTCAATGTGATGAATGCGACGCAACCTATACACGCAAAAATAAGTTAAAAGCGCATATGTTGAAGAAACATAACACTACGTTAACTGATCAGGGTAAGCGTTCAAAATGTACATTCCCTGGTTGTGAAGAGACTTTTTACCACAAAAGTAGAATGATATCACACCTAAACACATTCCATGGTACGAAGACAAACGTTCGTAACTTGGTATTTGAGGACGAACAGATGTTCATGGAATGGAAAGAAAAAGAAGAATTAGATAAACACATATATTTTTCAAAACAAGGAGGGGATGGCGACTCTAAATTAACGAAATACGCTTATTACGTTTGCCAGCATGACGGGGACGGAAGATCGCATAGAAAAGAAGGTGAACCAGCTCGAAAAACAGAGAAAAAATTCAAACCCGGTCAGATTAAAACAGGACGCTTTTGCCCAGCTAGATTGACCTGTCACATGGACAAAGTTAATAAAGAAATTAGAGTAGAGTATATCACATCTCATAGCCACGCAGTCAATTTAGAAAATACTGTTTTTCAACCCATACCATCAACCATCCGCCAGGAAATAAAGGCAAAACTGTCTATTGGTATACCAGTCAACGAAGTATACAAGGACTTACTTGACGGGATGGGTAACTGTAATACCAGGGAAAACGACTCAAAAATAACGCGGGCACATCTGGTCAGTAAGAGCAATGTTACTGACATAAAGAGACACATGAAATACGGTAGAAGGCTACACCCTGATGACAGCACATCAACTCACTTGTTGGTGAAAAAATTAGAAATGGAAAATTACAACTGTATTATTGTGTATAAGCCACAGGGACAGTCAGTTGCTATTGGGCCAAAAATGTACGATGATATCGATATCAAAAAGGATCTCTTTGCAATCGGAATTCAAACAAGGGAACAGCTGGAAATGTTCATTAAGGGTGCAAACAAAGTACATTGTATAGATGGCACCCACAGCACGAACAAGTATGAGTTCCCATTGACAACTGTGATCGTGCCGGATGAATTTAATAAAGGTTATCCAGTGGGTTGGTTGATATCCAATCGAAATGACGAATTAACTCTCCGGCCATTCTTAGAAGAAATAAAAAGCAGATGTCCTGACGACTTCACAGTTAACTGTTTGATGACAGACGATGATAATTCCGGATGGAACGCATTTTCTGCTGTTTTTGGAGAAACTAAGCACCTTCTGTGTAAGTAGCACATAACCCAGGCTTGGCGCAGGAATCTGAAATTAGTTCCAGAAAGTCAGCAAGATGAAGTAATGCAACACCTTCTGGTTATTTTAAATGAAAAAGATGCTTCACAATTTGAAATTCTGCAAAGGGGATTCCTCAAAAAATGTTCTGTAATTGCTCCTGCTTTTGCCAAGTACTTTCAGGACCGCTATGTTTGAAGGACCGAAAAATGGGCGATGTGTTACAGGCAGTTTGAACATTGCAACACAGATACTAATATGTTTGTTGAATCGTTTCATAACAAACTGAAAACATTCTTTATGGAAAGAAGACCGAATAAAAGAATTGACGACCTCATCAATTTGCTGCTAACTATTGAAGAAGAGGACTATTGGCGTAAAAAGAGAAGCCTGACTTATTACGGAAATTTAAAAAATATTTCTATTGAGGACTCAAGGCATAACAAAGGATTAAACATATCAGACGCTAAAGTGGAAAAGCTGTCAGAAAGTGAATGGACAGTACAGTCCCAAAGTCGCGATGGATGTCAGTACAACGTGAGGATGCTGGAAAACAAATGCACCGACAACGATTGCTTGGATAGGTGAGTAAAAAATGTTATAATACGAAATACAAAAAAAACAAAACAAAATTTAAAGGTTAGAAGTTTGAAGATCGAGGAGAAATTTAAATACTTAAAACTCGCTGTAAAATGATTTCATACATTTGTTTGTTTCCTAATGCGAAATATAACATTTATATATTTTGTAATAACATTCTTTTATTTCACGCTCAAGATGCCTGGAGCTACCATGCTTTGGATTGTGCGCTCATTTATATTCCTGCAATTGTCTGGACACAGAACTGATATGCAAACATATTCATAAAGTCCATTCACTAGTGGTAGCAATATATACATCTGACGTCAAGACCGCTAAAGTTCCAACTGCGTTATCAACGGAGGACGAGGAATTCGCTTTTGTGGAACCTATCGCAACAACTCCACAAAAAATAGGAAGATCTGAAATTGAGAAATATGAAGAGAGCATAGTGAAATTAGGAGAACTCGTTCACAACCCTGTTGTTGCATCATTACGCTTACCCAACATCAACAAACAACTGCAAGACATTATTACGCAGTGTAAAGCTGTAGCAATGCTTTCCGCTGATTCCGTTGACTATATGGCTGCTTTAACACCTATTTACAGCGAAACAGAACGGGAAATTAGTCATAATGAAAATCTCGACACACAGTTGCGTCCTGGGCGTTTTGAAAAGACCAAAAAGGTTCCACTAAAGCGAAGAAGTAATTATTCATATCCGTCTTACGAGAAAAAAACAGATTATTGTGGATGGCATTAAATCTAACACCTACATGAATGTATCTACAGTTGTTCCAGCACCATTGGAAAAACAAAAACCTACCGTTCAATCATCTAAAAACATCAAGGAACGGAAAAAAAAATCAACCTCCAACAAAAGCATCGGCTTGTCAACAATTGTCGTTAAAAATAATTCCCCTAACCCTAATGTGACGCCCAGGGTGTCGGGGTTTGACGATATGCGATTACCATTGCTGAAGTTTGATTGTGTCACAATTACGTTTTTTTCATTGTTGTCTTTGGAGGTCACATTCACTGAATCTGCGCGAACTCAAGAATCTCGAACGTGGTTTTAGACCTGGTTGGCTACAAGATGAGATCATTACAGCTTATTTGTTTCACCTACGCTGTAAAAACACCGACATGATATATCTTGATCCGGCAGAGGTACTTGCTATAGATCGCTTCAAGTCCATCAGAGGCTTATTTTCAAAAATCGACTTAGATAATATCAAGTACGTGCTTATACCATACAACGACGGCGGCACACATTGGATTTTGACAGTTGTGGATGTGAAAAGTGGATCGATCATTGTACTCGACCCCATGACAACCGACTACAATCCTAATCTAAAATCCCATAGCGATGCGGTATCAGTGGCAATGAAAATTCTCCAAAAGAAATTTTGGAAAAACGTAACCAACATATCCATCAAAACAGAAGAACATGTGATGCAGAAAGATGCACGCAGCTGTGGTTTATACTGCTGCTTTAACGCGTCAAAGATAATGTCAGGTAAGTGTTTCATTTATAGGACTTGTCTAAGCGAAATTAAGAAATGAAGACGTATAATTTAAATACCTTCGAAAGTTTTGTTAATAAAATTTTATGACTTTCGTTAAGGTGGCAAGCTAACTGACAAATGCGATCCAATGGGCTTTAGAAGACATATATATAAGACGATTGTCGGAAATTGTATTCCATCAGCACGTACATGGAAGAATATTCAGAAAGAACATTCAATGTGTCGGGTGCATTTGTATTCATATTTATGAGTACACAAGCAATCAATTGTCGTAATGAGTTCGAATTTTTATGATTCCTCTTCTGGATTTCAGGCATGTCTAAAAAAACCCAAAGACAACGAAATTGACTGGGTGCAATGTACACGATGTCCGCAATAGTATCATTGCAAATGCGCTTCGTTTACGGCGGAACAAGCCGATTTAGCAGTCAACTTCCGTTGCTGATGACATTTATCTGTTATTTCTAGTTATTTCTAGGGACCTTACACTATTTTTAATTTTTTTAAATGTTTTTTAGATCATCATCATTTTGTTGCTTAACTGGAAATAAATCAAAATAAAATAAAGTGATCTACCAACTATCTAGTTAAACTTTTTAAAACACAAGATAACACAAAATGCTTTGTTGTTTTTATATCTAAACCTATGGGAGTGCGGTGAAAAGAGAGATTCGTCTTATTATTATAAGAAGAAAAAATTAACTTTATTGTAAAATGTCCCAATTCCTTTTTTTTCTGTTTTTCTTACTACGCGCTACGCACGCATTTGTTTAAGGCCCCTAAAGCGCATCTGGCCAAGCCTACGGTGCGCGTGCGTCCAAAAAAAAATTTAAAAAAAAATGGGGCAATGACTGCCTTTCCGTTAATTCTGCCCGCTAAAGTTCCGCCATTGTTAGTCGCATAAATTAACGAATGACACGTTCGCATAATTGGGCCATATATTGGCCAATTATTTCAAAAACACAATAAACCCTGGGGACGATGGTGCTGCTCTACTATATTTTAAAACTACATAAAAAAGTAAAATAATTATTTTTAACATGTAAATATATTTAACGTCTAAAAATAAATGTTAACATTTTTTGCTAGCGACATTTCTGTAACGCTCGTTTGTAGTGATTTTTAACACGTACGACGCCACTATGTTTGTCTCGAACGTTCACCTCTTTCCCGCTTAAAGTATAATACGTCAGCTCGATGTTATTGGATCGTTTTGTTTTGCTATCTTTTTTCGGCACTCCTGCGCTTTGCTTTAATTTTTGCCAGTTGCGACGAAGGTTGATCACTTCGATATTGATTCCTGAGAAGGAAAGCATTGTGAAATTGATTTTGTCAATTTCATCTTTATTTTGTTGTATTCTAGCGTTAATATATATGCATATAGGCCATTCCAAAAATAGCAACACTCAAACCCGCCATTTGTTACTAAGCGTATTTCTTACCTGGTTGATTAAAGGAAATGTTTTGAATTGGTTTTGTTTTGAATTGTTTTATTGATTGTGTGGAGGCTTGACGTGTTTTTCCTTTATTTGCGATTTGTCTCATGTCGTCCGGTGATCTTTGTTGGTATTGTGCAGGCGCAGAATTGCTCTTTAGTTTGTTAGTAGCGGGCTTGCTAAGAGTCGCACAAACTGGCGGTAGAGAACAGATGTCTTTCTTGCCTTGTTTGGGAGCTAAAAGCAAAAACATCGTCTAAATAACTTAAATTTTTAATTTTTAAAATATGACGAAGTAAGAACGATAATTAGACCATCCTTATTCAAGGTATTGCGCAGGCGCGGGATTGTTCTTTATTTTGTAAAAAGAAAAATCGAGGAATTGACCATTAAAATTGTCAAAAAAATCTTTTAGTAACTTTTGTTGTTAAAAACTCACAAAAGGTGTACTGAATTGACGATTTTCAATGTAACTATTAGGCAAGATTCGTGATTTTAAAAGAAAAAGCCTAATGGTACCTCAACGAGAACAATCATTCGCGAGAATTATTGCGAAATTGTGCCAAAATTACATTAGCCACCGTTCGTGAAACATCTTGTTATTCGCGAAATTCGTAAAAATAGGAAAAATTTACCATCCTCCTAACATGTATTCTTGAAGAAAAACTAGTGCTATGGAAACACAAAATAGCAAATGCGATACATTTTTATCTACTTTGTCACAACGGGCGAATTCCTGTGGGATTTAGAAGGACGGGCGATCCCGTTGATTTTTCAATAGGTTAACGAAATTAACAAAAAATTTTTGCATTTTTTCCATCTCACCATCCTGGATAGTTAACCTCCTCCTTCTCTTACCTGGATCTTTTGATTTCCTCTTTATGAGTGAAGAACTTGTCACAACAGTTGTTTTGTTTGTTCTATTTGAAGTCAATCTGTATCCAGTGTCCACTCCCTCCTCCTGTGACGCTTTGGGTCGTGCAACTGTAACGAAAATTATTAATACAGTTGTTTTGATTATTTAGTTTTGGCACAAGCCATAACTCACTTTTTCTTTTCTGATAAGTTGGTTCTTCTACTAGATACGGCCAGGTTTTAAATGTCATCGCATTTTATAAACTGTTTTAACTACTCAAAATGTCAATTTTTATGAATCACGATTCTCAGACGAAAAGATGTGATTCTTATAAAGCAGTTCATAGTGTGCGAAAATGCACATCACACCAGAAGAAAAGTCGCCTGCATTAAAACCTTACCGGCGAAAGCAATTTTTGTAACAACTGGTTCCGGTTGATATTTATTTGGTAAAAGTCCGGTTATAAGTTGTTTACGAGGTTTTTCTGACTTTTTGCGTTCTTCCCAATACTTGGATAAAATAGTTTCCGCGTTAGCTCCAACTTGATTTGATTCAGCAACTTTCTCTTCTGCACAAACTTCATCATCAGTAGGAAGTTTTGTCTTACGAGTGTGCAGTAACTTCTGGATGGCTTGCGGTTCCGGCACTTTCGCCATCCATCTCTCACGTTGAAGAACTATAAACGGAATTACGCATTTCATTTACTCGTCTTATTCAGACTGCAAAGTTGTTTATAAAAAGAAACGTCTTGAGGACGAGTTGAAAATTGCTATCAACCAATCTGAATGCTTTGTTAGTTACCTCTTTGCGTGTATGGTTGGTAAATAACTTTCTTGTTGATGGATAAATTATATTTTGGAACATCGTTTGCCAGCTCATTAGCCACTACTTCGTTACTTTTGCCATCAGGAATTCCACGAGGCGATTTCTAAAATATACATTTATTAAGAAAAACGTTCTGGAAATTATTTTGTAGATTTTTAATTGTAAATTCTTACTCGTTTCAACAACACAACGGTACCACAAACACTTTTATTATCCGCTAATTAGAGGTGCCACCTGGTTAAAGAGTTCTTCATCGGGTTTTAACAGTGTTTTCGCAGCAGTGCAATCAATTTTTGGCCATTAATAGACACTTTTGTTTTATTTTATTTCTGTTCTTTAATGTCCCCAGGTTTTTTGAAAATAATAAAAAAGTGTGAAATTTTCAAAGAAATGCTGAAAATCAGTAAGTGCTATAACATGACGCATCAACTGAACTTCTGAAGCTCAAATGAGTTAAAATTTTACACGCATCCAATGCTAATTTAATGAATTTAAAAATAAGAAAAAAATAGCGTAAATCGAAAGTTTTATAAAGCATGACACCACGGGAAGTGTCGATTAGAGAAGCGAAGTGAGCCTAGTTAACAAGGCTTTCTCCGAGGATATCAAAATTTTCACCTTAACTATTTACCAGTGGTAAGAAAAATTATGAAATACCCCCTGGCTACCGTTAATTAGATAGTCGGCTGTAGTCAATATACTTATGTTTTTAAGACACGTTGAAATAGATCTTGGTGACGAAGTTAGCAGTAATAGAAAGTATATACATTATATGCTGCATCCTCTGAACTCATCCATGGGTGTCTAATGATGTCCATCAAGGTCGCTCTGCGTGTCGCCTCTGGTGTAAGTATTTTACAGACCAAGTCTTGACAAGCTGAAAATTGTAAAATGTGTCACAATTTTTATCACACTTTTATCACATAATCAGTCAATTTTGTTCTCAAGATTTTTCGTCCCTTTATCGGAAAACTTAGACAAAAATTGCCTTGGATACATGATTAATCGCTTCTTATCAGTTCACAGACAGCAAGCAATCTCCTTCCTAGGGCTTCTTTTTCGTTTTCTGAATACATACATGCTGGGCGGTTAAAGTTTGAATTTTGATTGGCTCCTCAATGTCGCGAGTTAAAGGGCGAGTTGCTTTAGGGCGAGTTACGTAACAGCCATTAGCCAATTTAAAATGGCAGAAGATTTGTTATGCTGCTGTGTAGTTGAATTTTGAGTGTTTATTACACAAATGCAAAAAAAAATTATTGCGCCCCGCCGAAGTGCCGCACATTTAGTGGACCGCGGGTATATAGTGCTTGTTTTGTGTACGGAGAAGTTTTTTTCTTACTCTCAACTTCGTGGGGGACTTCGGCTCAAACATCCAACCTAGGTTTGATATAACACAACCTGTGTGTTTGGTACCATCAAGACAAAAAAACACTGATCGAGCAAAACTTATCTTGTCTCGGTTTCCTTGTTGTCTCTGAAGATTTGACTGCCATAAAAAATGTTAATCGAGATTCTTTTGTTATGTTAACTTGAAGATTTGTAATATGGTCTCGTTTAATGTGAATTTATCTTAAAGAAAAGATTTGTTTTTGTTTGTCCACGTTGTTGCCAAACTTGTTAACAGTAAGTAAGTAGAAGGATTACTTATATCTTATATGAAATTAAACTCAGAACGGTTTATGACGTTGATCCAAAGGCCGCAATTTATAAATGTATCACAATTTAAAGTCAATCAAGAACAGAACATTCCGTGTATAGCCATGACTAAAACTGCTTACATTTAGTTGGTCTTCCCTTCCCGAATTGCCTGGCTTGTCGTAATAGCTTTACTGATGTAGCTAGGGAGCTAAATAATTATTTTTGCATTTTATTAGGTAATAGTCGTAAAACTACTCTTACTTGTACTACAGCTATCAAGCTAGAACTGCACAAAATAGTGCTTTCATTAGAGTCTCTTTTTTTTAGAAGTCGCCAGCAACAAAAAAAATTTATACCTGCCCTGTGTAATTTTATCAATGAGGGTGCTGATAAGCCACATACACCGTAAAATGTACAAGCGTTTTGGGTGAGTAAAATAACTTCTAAAGGAACCTTTGTGAGGCTACTATCAGGTATATATATGAAAAGATATTTGCTGAATCATGAAAAAAATATTGTTTTTCATTGCACGGAACAGTCAAGTTGAACTGATAAATTAACAATAACACAACATAGTTAGTCGTTGGAGTACAACTAGACACTACCCACAGTATGTTACAGATTTCTTTTTTTTTCATGTTTTTTTCTTGAAATTATAATATGATGTTGTTGATTTATCAAATCTAACAAATTTATTAATTGAGTATCTACCCTTTTTTGTATCAACTTGTTGAATTCAATTCGAAAACAATGACCAATCAATTTCCTCGATAATAAACAATCAAATTTGTATAATTCAGTAAATCGATTTTGACAAAATAAGTCCTGCGTTGTCCACAGGTTTGAAAATCTTGTATCGCCTGCTTAATATTTTACTTGTTTAACAATGATATCAAAACCAGCTTGACTAAATTTATATACATATTTATATAGTATACCTTTTGTGCATCACATGGCATTGATTTGTATCTTTTTAATAAATTCTCACTTCAAATCAAAAAGGGAGACAATAATTAAACAACCTAGTATTAATTCAGTTCCTGGTAAAATTGTATTCTTCTTTCTCAATTTTAAAATATACTATCTTTTTCAGATCACCTGTTATCAAGCCATGCACCATCAGCATTTTCGAAAAATCTTCAACGAGAGAAATTTTAAAGGATTTTATTGGTAACTTAACTGAGTAATAATTCATTGAAATTGAACTTGTTCAGAAATTATTATATATATTCGAATCATGAAGTTCATACATAGCAATCCTGCATCCTGGAATTTTCAGAATTTTTCAGATCGAGATCAGTTATAAAAATATCCAGTTAAAGTTTTAACTATTGTTTTAGAATGTATACTATATATATGTAAAAAAATTATTTTTTACTTTTTATTTATTAAGTTGTATTTTACGTTGATTGCAATAATAATTGAGAATTAGGATACTTATGATGTGTTTATATACCCCATTGTTCTCCGTTTTCAAAGTCTATTTCAAATTTCAGAATCTTTCAGGCTAATGACGGAAATCTTCAAGTCGCAGGTCTTTTTATTTAAAATATTTCCTCTATGCTTATAAGCCTCTATGCAATTCCGTACTGCATTTCTGTTATCATATTCGTTATCACGTAGAACTAAAATTTTTGGCGGAAATTGTTTCAGCAGAATAGCTTTCGGACACAATTTGTTATTTCAGCACAAGAATTTTCGGAGATTTATTAAGTCAAAAATGTATGCGTAAGTCTTTTGAACGAATTTTAACCAAAATTTAAAAGCAATGATTACGTGAAATTACACAACAAGAAGGCTAGAGGCGTTTAAAGTGTACATATATTTAATCAAGATCTAACTTTATAGATAGAGCCTTAGTCAAATGTGAAAATAACGAAAATAATAAGTTCTAACACTGCAGTTTTTGATTTCTGCCGACCGCTACGCGTGGCGGAATCTTTAAAATCGCTCTGAGGGATACAGAGAGAGACAGCGCAGCTAGGATGGATACACGAGGTTGTGATATTTAGGCATTAGGCTAAAATATTTGCGCGGACCCTGTCATTGTTATTACCTGAAAAGACAATAGGAAAGCTTCGTTTTGTTTACAACTAATAAGAGTACAGATTGTAAATAATCTGATCTTCACGATTTTCTAGTAATCTACGTTCTTTGGTCAAAGCTTTGGACTATGACCAAAAGCACTTTGAATTCTGGTTGTGCGCATCGTGTCCTTCGCCTGTGCCTGTGGGGAATTTTTTTTAGGGTTGGCTTGCTGGTGAGAACTCCAGAGTAGTATATATTATAGTATACTTGATATAAGGTAAGAATTATTGTATTGTGATTAGCTAGCTGGTGTCTTTTAGCTGATCTGCACATGCCTTTTGTCTAATCACCAAGCCAGCTAACTTTAGAATAGTTAAAGCTAGCTAGCTACCAGAAAAGCAAATTTTTAGTTGGGTTAATAGTCAGCCAACTGGACATTAGTTTTTACAAGGTTTTTAATTAACTATTAACTATTTCCGTAACTTTAAGATTTTTTATCTGAAAGCTTGGGCACTTTGTTGAACTTGCTTTGTAAATTTCCTAACCAACCAGCAGAAACATTTACAAAATATTTTTTCACGCTTCGATTGGATAAAATTATACTTGAATTTTGTAAAATCACCTTTCCCTGCTACAGTTGACCCCACTATATAGTAGCTAGCTGCCTAGACATGTTTCATTGTGACACAATGGTGTTTATATTTCCATACCCCAAACACAAATTGACAGGCTAAAAAATGTAGGCAATAAAGCCATAGACTATTTTTTTTAACGTTATTTCTAAGATTTGCGCATAGCTCACTTATATATATATACTATGTTTTAACAGTTTTTACATCTATATTATAAATTAAACATATATGTTTTTCCGTAAGCTGAAAATCCAGACCACATTATATACGTTTAGCCTTTCTAGTACACGACGTCGTCGACACTGCAATTGGCTCAGGCAAATGCCCAGGTGTTAACAAAAATTTCTCGATTTACGCTGGCATGTATTCGCCAACATGGTTTGTATTGCAGGTGGATGTGACTTAATTTACATACATAAGTTTTGTTCTCATTTTCTTATAAATTTCTCTTTATATGTTACTGCGATTTGTGTATGGGAGCATACAATCAAAAACAAAATATAAATTGGCCACATGAAACCGAGTTTTCCAGCTTAGAGCTCAGGCAAAGGGTAGTTCATGTTGGGAGTTTTTTGCCAACAAGAAATAAATGAAATTAGAAAGGCTGATGTTTGAACACCTTCATAGACTATATATAAGAACAAAATTATGAGTGTACAACGCTAAAAAAGCATAAAAAGTAAAAAGTTATTATAAAAAAGCTGACCCTATTAAAATTAAAGCAGGTTTAAATTTGGAAGAAAATAGGTTTTTTCGTCGTCTGTCTGGTGATATTACACTGAAATTGTGTTCCACCAAAGTTGTACAAATTTTTAAAGAAGTATAATCAAATATTTTCACAATTAATAATAATTTTTGTATTAGTCTTTCTTACATGTGTTGTGAACACTGTAAATAAAATCATGTATATATACTTTACCTGTCTCGTATATACGTTTTCTGTCCTGATGGTTTTAAAATTGGATGAAGGGATAAATGAGGGATAAATATGTGGTGTATGGACAATTGTATCATTGTTCCTCTTTTTCTAAATGTTTTTTCTTTTTTAGATAAGCCCTTATCAAAACATCCACTGTCGGCATTTTCAAATTGAGCGAGAGAGTTAGAGTAACGCCTAAATACTGAAACATTCAGAAGTTCATTGTTACATAAAAGAATTTGTATGTATCAAAAAATGTCCACAATTTTCTAGATCAATTTCAAAGACATCAATTAAAGCTTTTATTTTTTTAGAGAATACTTATGTAAAATATTTTATTTTTTTATTTATAGACATTCTTTTTTATAAGAACATGAATATGGTAAAAAGCCCTTGCAATGTTTTTAACGTTTTTGAAATGCAGCCTATAAATATTCTTGGGATGTAATTTAATTTACTATAAATTACGAATAAGCGCCTGGGCAGGGAGCTTATTTAATTTCACCTATTAAAAGGAGCGCTTAATTGGCAGAGAGGACAAATATGTAGTAGTGCTTATTCAGCAGGGGGAGGTTATTCTGTAATTTATGGTATTAACCTAATTTGATGATAATTGCTACAAAGTGTAGCACTTGGATTTTTTATATTTTTATTAAAAAAATTTGTAGTCAAGCTTCGCAAAGCCTTAAAATAATCTTAACATCTTCTTAAATTTTGAGACTTATGTTCTTATAGTGGAACCTCTAATAGCGGCCACTTTGGGGGACCCAGCTTAGTGGCCATTGTATTAGAGGTGACCGATGTATGGAGGTTTTATATGAATATCCTTTTTTTATCAAAAAGTCTGGTCGTGGGGGGGGGGGGGGGGGGGGTCAAAGAATGATTCATGATTAAAAAGTTGTTCAAATCATCTACAATAGATAAGGCTGCCTGACTTGGCTTTATTTTTAACTCTGGTCGTTTAATATCAAAATCATCCTCAACTTCTCGTGGTGTTTCTATTCTGATTCGAACGTTCGAAGAAACATGTTGTAAAATACTTGTAAAATACTTTCTTGATACAAACATATTGAAGAACTGGTTTACTTCATATCACTGCTGCTACTGTTTGAGCAAAGAAGAAATGATGCTTAAACAAATGACTGACAATATCGACGAACCTTTGCCGAGCGTCATTGACGAAGCAAATTATTTTCCTTCAATTCGTATGCAAGGGGTTACCACGCATATATGAACATCTGGAATCCATTTGCTGGGGAAATATTGGTTTGTACGCGAAAAACTGATAATCCTCATGATACTTAGGATGTTTCCATCATGCGTAATTCATATGTTGTAGGGCATGCTCCTCTGGGTTTGAGCAAGGCTTTTTCAAACTTCCTCTTACTGCCTGGATCTACCATATTATGTACTGTTACTAGAAAGAAAGTAAACCGTGGGGCTGGTTTAGGACTTGAAATACCCGTAACATCAAGCAAGGACGCAGTAAACACAAAGACGTCTTAAAGACGTGTTTTCTCGTCTCTAGCTCGTTCGGACGTCTCTCGCCCAGAAAAAGACGTCTTAAAGGCGTCTTTATAAGACGAGTCAAATCTCGTTTAAAGGAAACGTCTTAAGGACGTCTTTATTTGGTCTCCGTTAGACCAGTTATATCTCGTTCTAAAGAAACGTCTCAAAGACGTCTTTATTTGGTCTCTGTAAGACCAGTAAAATCTCGTTAGAAAGAAACGTCTCAAAGACGTCTTCATTTGGTCTCTGTAAGACCAGTAAAATCTCGTTGGAAATAAACGTCTCAAAGACGTCTTTATTTGGTCTTTGTAAGACAAGTATAATCTCGTTCGAAATGAATGTCATCATTTCTTTTCGTTTTAAAGATAATTTCACAAGAAACAAATAACTATGTTATTTCTTTACCCATTCGCAATAATTGGCGTAGAAATAAACGTTTTTGATATTTCAGAATTTTTTATACAGAGGTAGCCAAAAATTCGAATTACATTTGTCCAAAAAAGGATACATTTTACAATGAAAACAGCGTTCGAAAGACCGCATAGAATAAATTTGTAAAGAACATCGCTCTATTTCAACAAATGTTGCATTTGACGTTTACTTTTGAACAAAAAAGAATACACCTTATGCCGATTTCAAAGCGTTCGGTAAAATATACACTTGCGAACTGCGCGGCCTGGGCCCTAGATAGTTTTGGTAGGTAAACAAACGAAATCGTGGGCGAGCTAGTGCATGTCGCATGCTAATCTTTCCTTTACTCTTTGAATTTGAAATTGTATTTTACATTATCTTAACATGTGAAGACATTGTGCTGTTAGTGGTTGCTCTAATGGTGATTACAAACTTAACAAATGGAAAAATCTCACTCTTGTATGAATCAATCATGTGAACGTGATCCCCTTTCAGGGAAAGTAATAACTATTAGGTAGCTAAGTTTATGAATTATAGTCGTGTCGCTTGTTCCTGTAAACATAAACTATGTTTTTACATATGTAGGTTGTTTCCATTTCCAACCGAGAAAAAGGAAAAGGAATCGAGGGGAAAATGGTTACAGCTAATTAATCGATTGGACAGTGCTACTAACAACGCTGGGTTCCAGGCAAACAGTCAAGAGTTTGTTCGGATCATTTCATTGATGGATACCCAACAAAAGAAAACCCCTTTCCATCTGAAAGATTGGGATACCTATCAGCAGGAAAAGTTAAAAACTTAGTTGGCAGTAAAAGACGTGTTTTAACGAAACAGGCTCTTCCACCCAAAAGATCAAAGGGAAAGAAAGCTATTGATGCTGCATCGTCATCATCACAACACATCGTAGCTACGAATGATATACAAGCATCTGAATTACCATTAGTAAATGATAGTGAACTGCCCATTGATAATTATGATGATGCAGCCACTGTAAATGATATTTTGATGGGGAAAATGCATATCAATCTTCAGCATACGATGATACATCTCTTGCAGCATTTACTTCCTATTCAATTTTTATATTTTTCGTTATGTTAGTAAGCATTGCAAAATTTAGTTTAAGTATTTTGTTTTATCATCACTGTGCAAAATATAACAATCACAAAGATATTATAATAAAAACTTCGTAATCAACAATAAAGTGAAATACTTAAACAACAAAACCAAAAAGTTGGAAAAAGATTGTACGTGTAATGCTCCAAGCTATTTAATTACATCAAACTAAATGTCCGGCGAAAGTGGAGAGGGGCTTCTGTCAAGACAGCTATTGTTCGTAAATATAAAAAATCACCAAAAAAATTGGACCACAGTCAAAGTTGTCTGCAAGAGAAGAATTTTTAATGTGTCTAGTAAAAATTAGGCTCTCAAATGTTGACAAAAGACGTAAAGAAAACAAATGAAGTAGCGAAACTACGCATATTAGTCGAACAAGTAATACAACGTTTTAAAACATTTCATATCATTGGAAGAGAAATGACTATCAACCTTACTCATCATATTGATGACCTTATTATAATATGTGCTGCCCTAACAAACTTACAACTTCCAATATATAAAACATAGTTTTTTAAGTGTGTGTATTATTGTATAGGTTATATACTTGTGATGTTTCGGCACCATTCACAAATCCATTGATCGAAATTGCTAGGGTCTACCCCACGAGGAATTTCTGCACATGTGAAGTGATAACAAAGTGGGCATTTATCACACCATACACTAAAATCTTCATATTTCGTTGGTTTTGTAGATAGCGGTTTATCCTCAGAGAACAAAAACACCATGCATGTTATCTGCACCAAAGTTTAACAAGTTTAAAAACAAAGAAAAAACAAAGTAAGCCCAGCGTAAATATCTTTTGTTCTGAGGACAAAACAAAGTACAGTGAAACCTCCATACATCAGTCATCGGTTACCTCCTGATAAGCGGCCAGAAAAGAAATTCCCTGCTGAATTCATGGTCAAACTCTTATAAAAAACCCTCCATACATCGGTCACCTCCAATCAAGGGCCAAACGGGCACTTTCTATTGTCCCAATTTCTAATTTCACCTCTATTAACGTCTTTAAGAAACGTAAAAAAGACGTTTTTTTGCGACGTGTTAAAGGCGTTTTAAAGACGTTTTTGAGACGTTCCCGTAGGTACCAAAACGTCTTAAAGACGTTTTTATTTAGTCTCTTTCAAACTTTATACTGCCAAGGCAGGCCTGCTGCAAATAAATTTTAGCCTATGCGTATTAGAATTTTAGTAATTTTAATTCTGATGGAGGTGTGACAAACCAAAACAAGGAACAAGGGTTAAGAAAACGATGATGAAGAATTTAATAGAAAATTTATATTTATATCATTTATATAAATAAACAGTTTAATAAGAATAAAATAATATCACATACAAGCTTTTGTATAAGCAACAACAACGAAAACAAAATCATTACTTTCGGAAACTTTTCTTGTTCTAAAAGATAAATGTTCAATGAGCAACAGATCAGCAACAATCAAGCATTTGAAGCTGTTTTGCTTATAAAAAAACCGTGCATGTATAACACAAAATATATGGTATTTGCAGCAACCGAGACTTTGAGCAATCATCTGAAGATGAAGTAGTCATTGTGAAGGAAGTTAAACGGTAGATAATTCTATTTTTTAACATATTGTTTTTCTTTTTTTACTTTTTAATGCTTCAAAAGTTAGTGTACGTATTGTTATATTTTGATTTTTGTGTTTAGTGAAGACAAAAAGACACAGATAAAGATGATAAAATAACTGAAACGGTTGGAACGAAAAATATTTCATTTTAAGTTCTTAAAATTAAACATTTTTAAATTGACATTAGGCCTGAATATTCCTGGTCTAGGTACACTTTTTTATAACAACAATTTTATTAGAACAATGAGGCTGAAAATTGTTAAAAACAAGATAAGAACAATAGCAAGGCTGAATTTTTTGTGATTTGCTCTTTTTCTCTAAAAACACAACAAACATGGAGAAATATTTTTTAAGTTATAAATTTTCACAGAATCAATTGTTTCGATTTTACGAAACTAACTTCTTAGAATAAAAATGGTCAAAATTTAAGAACAGAATAAGAACACTTCAAGCCGAAGCCAAATTTCCTGGTTCTTATAAAAAACAGTGCACAACTAAAACATTTAAATTAAGTTTACAGTAACCCTTATATTTCTAGGAAAGATGCTTACGATGGAATTGGTGAGATTGATAAGGCTGATGTCATCTTTAATATGCTGTTAAACAAGCCTCATAAATTTGAATTAACGAAGAAACCTTCAGCTGAAAGACAAGATAACTGCATGTGCACATTGAACGCCGATAAGATATCTATAGCCTCAGCAAGAGCAGATGATAATGGGGCTTATACCAAACGAGGGAATGCATCCAGATGTTATTATGTAAACGGTGATATATGCAAAATAACTCATAAAGATGATCTTAATAGGAAAGTTTACATTAATGTGAGGGACACGTCACCAGCTACTGCTAAGCCAGTCTATATAAGGAAGTATGTCGATGAAGAAAATGTTTATTGTTTAACTCGGCATTACCGTTACAGCAAATCTAACAACTTTTCCAATATGATCGCTACAGTGAGATGTGTGAAGAATAGTGTCCCACCTAACAAATATTACTTGTACTTGAATCGTTGGATTTGTGATCAGAATGAAATATTCAATATCGAACGACATGGTAACGCTACCAAATCCCATGCAAATGCCTATTACAAGACCGTCCTAGCCAAGGTACCAAGTATGCTTGCTGACGGTGTTGCACCTGATGAGGTTTACGTGAAGGTAGGCCAACAGAACTGTACAGCATCATCTGTAAGTGAAATGCTGAATACTCCCAAAGTTGTTCACAATGCTAAACATCAAATGCAACGAAAGGAAAAGACTCGACGCGTTAACCGAAGCAGAGAGTTTGATCGACTTACTTCACAATGGATCTATTGTTCGTTATGTACGTTTCACTGGGGAATGCTATATGTCATTCAATTATATACCTTTCATGTTTCATGACCTGTACAGATTTTGTTGTCTGGGTAACTCTGCGTTGGTCATACATTTAAAGTGGCAGACAAATTGTGGCTCACTGATTCATCATACACGAATGATTGATGGCAGTGGCAAACATCCAACATTCCCAGATACATTTTTCAACATTTATTATGTTAAAAAAATTTTACTGTCAACTCCTACTATGTACTTTATGTTTATTTTAGTTTATTGATGATAATAAAATATTGTTTTTAGGCCCGAGTCAGTGGCAATTCGAGAAGAATCAAAATTCCTATCGAAGTTTCGTTGGTGAGATTGTGATTGCAGAACCAATAAAGAATCAATATAAAGAAAGTAGGACATGATTTGGACCACGCAATCGCCAACGGTGTAAATGACATCTTGCATAATACAGGCCATTTATGGTGCACGCAACACCTCCAACAAGCAGATGCAACAAAATTGAAAAGTATGGGAACCAATCAAAAAACGTTGGAAGAATTAGGCAGATATATATGGTATGCAAATAAACACCCTAGAATGCAAAGGGCTTGCAGATGCCGACGATGAAGAGGATTTTGACATCAAGTTGACAAGTTTGAAATTTATTTGGGACGACATTATGCCTGGTTTTCACTTCTGGTTTCAAAAAACACAGAACAGATATATTTAAGCAATGTTTAGTTATGTCTGCACGAGAAAAACTTCAAATTGATGGACGGTTTTACAGCAACAGCTTAGAACTAAAGCATAGGCTGCTGAAAAAAAAACTTAGCGACCTATCAAGCACCGATATTAAACGTGTGAGTGACAATCTGACAAAATGGGTTAAGAAAAACTACTTGGAAGAAGTAGAAAAGGCCTTGTATGGACAAGGGAATTATAGACTAGCACCCGGATGCCAGCATTTTTTTGTTGAACCAACAACATGGCTCCCTTGGGGCCCAAATAGACGAAAACAGCATTTCGATGCATTTATGGCGTTCATCCCTTCTTCGTATGACAAGTATACTAAGCCATTTGACGCTGGTTTAAAGAAGACTCTTGGTTAAAAACGAAGAGTTCGTCATCCGGAACCTGATATATTCCAAAGTCAAAGCCATGCTACTGTAAGTCCGCTGAAATTAAAGAAAAATGACACCCAGTGGCAAGTAAAAAAAAGTTATCCACCATTGATATATTTGATCCAACGCGAGTGCAATCAAAAATGTATACGTTGGTACATAAAATAGATAAAAGTGACAGCGTGAAGCGTTGTGAGGAATGCAAGCTGGTATTTACACAGACAGATGTCATAGCTGTTAAAACAACTGCAATCAGACAGTACACAAACAAGGAAGGAAAATTGAAGAAAAGTAGTGGCAATGTATACTTACATTACCTCCACACCTGCTTGAAAGGACACGACCAGAAGTTCCAGTTTAACGCTATTTTGGTACAGAATAAGACAAAAGAGTTGCTGTCCGATGAACAAATTGCTAAACTCTCGTCCACAGATTGCGTATTTGAAGACTTGTAAACAAACGTTTTAACTTTTTCATTGTATTTTATGCAGGGATTTTTTACTCGGTTTGACTTTTTACGTTTTCATTCTAAAAAGCTATTACCGACTTTCATACAGCGCAGTCTGCGCACGAGTAACGCGCTTGTAGGGACAAATTTTTGCCTGCTTTTTGTTTGACTCGATAGCCCAGTCAAGTTTCTCAGTCAATTATTTGTGTCATACGGAAAAAGGCAGTATGTGTAACGTTCTGTTGTTTCTTTCCTAATTCCTTGCATTTTATACTAACGTTTAACTTTTGAATAACGTGTTGATACGGTGCTGCTAGTCCTCTCTGTGGCATATATTAACTTTATTAAAACGCTTCAAGTAAGAACAAGTTACAGTTATTCACTTTTACAAAGTTTAAAGTTGGATGATGGTACAAAGGGTATTTTTATCTATGTGGCTGCAAAGCAGTGCGCATGGACTAAAGCACTTGTTAAAAAATACATGACACATCTTATCCTTATAATCAAACTTCATGGTATAAATTAAATATAGCTAGATGACTGAAACCACCAGGACAGAGAACCAGGACAACAAAACATGAATTAGAGCTAGCTAATTGTTGCACAAGTAGAAGAAAAGGATAATCCAATATCCAACTAAAAGAATCAAGATATGGATAATCATCAAAGACCATTGTCAAATTTGGACGAAAGGTTATTAAAAATGCCACGGCTGCATGTCGCTTATATTGGCCTAATTACGTGATTATCTAAAAGCGAATATTTAACTCCATTGACTACATAACTCTATGGTTTAGCATCTCGTAAAATAACTTTGTTGTGATTGAATGGGAAGTCATCGGATGAAAAGCAATTAGTAGAAACATTCAAACATCCATTAGCTACTATAATTTTGTTGTTTCGTTGCAGACAAAGACATGGAATAAAGACACAATTTCAGATAATGTATAAGGAAATGAGACAGATTTATAGTCAATTCCGTTGGGTTTAAAATTTAAATCTTAAAAGTTTTTTAAATTTTTAATTTAACTTTTTCTGGCTAACTGTTTTATTTTTTATGAGGAAAAATTTTTTGTGGGTGCAGGTAATCTTTAAAAGAAGTGATTTTTACAGAAAGAAATTTTCATGATTTTTTTTCTTTAGTTTACAAGTTCACAACAAATTTTAAGAGTCAGACATGTATTTACAAATTGTTCGCTGAAATAAATTCTTGTGAATAAGTATAAAGAGAACATTTTCTTATATTCATGTAATTTTGCTATGATTTCTTTCCAACCTTATTCCATCTCTGTCAAAAAAGTTTGACCTACCATCCCCCTTTTAATACTAGATTTCTAACCAATTTATATAAACAATATTAAATTTTGGCTAATCTGGCAATTTTAGAGTTTATTGCGAGAATTATTTTTTTATATGTCTGGTATAGCTAAATATAACAAAAGTAGTTACAGTGTTGTTTTCCTTGCCTTGTGCACTGGCCAGACCAACTAAAGCTAACTGGTTTAAACTACACCTACCTTTCGTCAGCTAAGCTAGCTAGTAGGTAGCTAACTGCACAACTTCACTTGCTTTGTTTTGAAATATAGTGGTAGTAATTATTGGAGACAATACTTTATACAGATAAAAATAAAAATGAACAATGCGGTGCCAACAATAACATTTCTTTCTGGTTCAACACGTTGGACACTTGGCTTTTATTAGCTAGGCTAACCACTTGTCTCGAGATTTCGCCTAAGGGGCTGTTTATGGAGGCGGGCTGGCTAGGCAAACGGGGTGGCTCACTTGCCAAGCTAGCTTTTGACTTTGACTTATATGAAAAAAAAACTACTTCGGTTAGGCGAGCTGGTTCTGAAAAATGAAAACATTAAAATAATGTAGAAAAAAAAAAGATTAATTTATTGTCTAAAAAACCCTTTTAGACAAAAAATTATTCGCGTAAAGTTACTAAATATGATAGCAGAAAAAAATTATAATAATTATTATTTATAGTCTTTAGCCCGTGGAAAATCCACGGGTTCGCCCGTCCTTTTTATACCGCATATTGCGTGCTTCTCGCTATTGCACAGCTAAGCTACCATTTTGCGTGACAGACAGACGGACGGACGGACGGACAGACGTATACGGGCATTATAATATAGATTTCTATTATAAAAATTTAATTTACGTTCAAATACACTATGAATTATTCAATAAATTATTCCTCATCTGTTGAGTTCGTTGCATCAAAGCTTCACTCATTCTCACTCCTTCTTTTTAAAAGTGAAACTATTCAGCATGATAATTCTGCACAAGTTGCTAAATTTAGAGCCACATGGAGAATGGGAACTTTTAAAGGGGCTACGAACCTGTTAAAATACTCACATCCCGTATATCCCGCGCACATATTAAAAATCCGGCAAACGCGTTTTGCGCAATGAAAATACCAGCGCACTTTGCTCACTGGTTCAATATTTTTTGTCGAAAAGTATATTACAAAGAAATATTTCAGGCATGACCCAGGCTGGAGAAGAAAAAAATTCTAGATACATCTATATGTTCCAGTCTGTAAAATACATACATGCCAGAAAAATAGCCAGTTTTGTTTTTCGCCGCCATCAGCTCAACTTTCGTGTAAGCCACTAAAGTCGAAAATCAACAGCCGTTCCGTAACCCCTTTAAAGTCAGGACGTTAGGTAGCCAACTCATTACCGTGCAACTCTTTAAACCCCCATCTAAAAACGGGGTTAATTGATAACATGGAGTAGCCCAATGGACAGAAAAAATGTCAAGAAAGCCAAATCAAATTTGTCCTGATGAGTTAAAAGTTGCACGTGTTACAGCTATTTTTAAGGCAGGTGATGAGTGTGATGTTACTAACTACAAGTCCTACCATGCTTTTCGAAGATTATAGAGCGTATAATATATATAATATTCTTCTTTATAGTAAACAATTTGGTTTCCAAAAAAACAACTCTACAGACCACGCAGTGTTACAATTGACAAGTGAAATATCCGACAACTTTATTAAAAACACGTTTACGCTAGGAGTTTTTATTGATCTCTCAAAAACATTTGATACAGTAAATCATGACATCTTACTTTACAAACTAGAATCATACGGCATACGAGACAATAATCTAAACTGGTTCAGGGTTTACGTAACAAACAGAAAACAGTTTCAATGAATTTACTGATTTGAAACTTGTGGTGTAACGCAAGGCTCCATTCTTGGCCCGCTCTGCTTTATATTAACAATTTACACTATTCTTCCAAAATACTTAATTTTATTTTTTTTGCTGATGATAGCAACCTATTTTATCCCCACAATGACATAAAAATTCTTTTTACTATTTTCAACCTAGATCTAGGAAAGGTAGAAGGGTGGTTTAAAGCTAACAAACTTTCCCTAAATGTTAAAAAAACAAAATACACTATTTTTTCTAAACCATATAAAATTGACAATCTACCTCTCAAACTCCCAGATTTAAAAATAAACAGCATTAACATTAGGAGAGAAAACACAATAAAATTTTTAGGAGTACTCAGACGAAATGTTGTCCTGGAAGTCTTTTATTCATGTAATAGAGAATAAAGTAGCAAGAAATATCGGGTTACTTTATAAAGCTAAACCATATCTAAACCTCCATTGTTTACGCAATTTATATTTTTCCTTCATACCTAACGTATTGTAATATCGCATGGGCAAGTATAAATAGCAGTAAATTACAAAATTTACAGTAAACAAAAACATGCATGTAGAATATTTTTTGGTGTAGACAGATACAGCTCTGCCAAACCACAGCTTCACAAGATTGATGTACTAAATATATTCTAATTACACATCCATCAAGTGTTGTTGTTCATGATCAAAAGTAAACTTAGACTACTGCCAAATATATTTTCTAAACGATTTTCATCTATTCAACATAGATATAATACCAGGTACGTCAGGAGTAACTATTCCAAAAACTTTTTTAAAGTCTAGTTCTTTTTCAATCCGACATAGAGGACCCCCAGCTGTGGAATTTATTGACCGAGGATATGAAAATGTTAGGAACATATAATACGTTTAAACATGTGACTAAGTCACCAATTCGTGACAATAATATTAATTTAAGCAAATATTTTTAGTAGGGATCAAAATATTGTTGTTTGTATGTGAGAGTGTGTAGGAAATAGTAATTACTTAGGACGTCTTATTTATATAAACATATATTTTAAATAATAATTTAAATGTACAATAACATTTGTTAGCATATAATACTTAACAACTATGGTCTTGGTGATAAGGCTCAATGCTTTTTACTTGCTCCTGCCATTTTATTGTGAATATTTATCGCAAATGTAACTTTTTAATATAGGCGAAAATATCTATTTATCTGTCAAAAAAACCTAGCTGTTAAAGAATCTCCCAGTGAGCCAAAAGTTGAAAGTTGGAAAATAACACCAAATTCAAGAAAAAATTATCGTTCCATATATATTTCTAACAAAAAAATTATGTACAAATATCTAATAAATGCCAGCCAATAGAAATTAATAAGCTTAAAGGCCGATATACACAGAAGAATAATTAGAAGAATAACTTGAGTATATTAATATTTTTCCATTATTTCCCCGTGTATCTTGTAGAAGAATAAAAATTCTTGAATATCTTTTCGATATTCTTTGAATAAAAAACAAGCTGAATATAAAGGCCGATACACACAAAAGAGTATTCACAAAAAATATTCACTTTTTAAATATCTACATTATAATACCCGTATACGTCTGTCTGTCAGTCTGTCTGTCTGTCTGTCTGTCACGCAAAATGGTAGCTTAGCTGCGCATTAGCGAGAAGCACGCAATGCGGTATAAAAAGGACGGGCGAACCCGTGGATTTTCCAAGGGCTAACGACTAGTTCTTTTAATATTCTTCTAATATTTTTTTGGTAAATACACGTAAAAATATTAAAAGAATATTGTAACACCTGCCTACTAATTTCATATTCTTTCGTTATTTCTCAAACATATACACGGAAGATTATTACAGTCAGAGTGCAACTATGGATAACTTCGAGGAAGAAGCTACTCTTCTTATTTCTATCATTGCTACTTGCAATAGCGTTATTAAAAATAGTAAATGAAAAAAGCCTCGTTAAAAGCGCACAGTTTGGGTTAAAAAATGGTTAAAAAAAGATAGTGGTGCTCATCATGGCTTAATTGCTCAAAGATTTTGAAATTTTTCGACGTTATTTAAGAATGAATACAGCAGTTTTTGAGATAAGCATATTTCAAACTTTTCTTTGCAACCTCGAATCCATATTCCTCTATGTTCCATTATGGGTATGCATGTTGTTGGCAACCTCAAACCCAGGGCTGTATAGCTCTTGGAGGACCGTGGGAACGAGGTTACATCGTGGGTTTCAAGGATGTACATCCCTGCAGGGGGTAAAATGAGATAAAATCGCTATGCTATAACTCTATTATGCTATAAGTGACAGACATTTTCACCCTCTTCTGGAAATTTTTAAAAAATTAGCTATTATTCTTCGTTTCTTGGCTACTGCCGAGTCGCATGAAAGCCTAATGTTTCAATTTCGGATCCATAAAACAACTAGTTCGCAGTCCGTACCTGTTGTTTGTGCAGGGTTGCTTCTATATCAAAATCTGACATTTGTATATTTTGAATAAAAGAAAAATCATCAGCTTTTGTAGGATTACAGTTCTCACACCAATATTCTTGTTTGCATGTTGCATTTAAAACTGAAGCATTTTAGTAATGATTTTCCTAGACAACTAGTCTCATGACAATAACTTTTAACTGATTCGTCCATCATTGATGTCAAATTTGTTGTAGTATAACATGGCTTTAAATTGTGCACCATTTCTCCCTTCATGCCTAATTTCTTGTACATAATTTTCTAGTTTTGATGATGGAGAAATATGAATGAGGTTAGTGAGTCGAGGGACATTACCACCCATACCAAGAGCAGTTGTTACAAATATTACTCTTTTACTCATTACTCTTTTTCGGAAGTTTGAGAATTTCAATTCATGCAAAATATCTCCTTCATTTATGAAGTGGTTTTGATGCATGATATTGAGCATATAATTTAGATCTTGGAGGACTGATCTCATTTTTACAGAAGGGATTTTTCATGACCATATCCACAATATTTTAAACCCTCGCCATATGCTTGTTTCTACCCTCGCCATGTCCCTTGGGTAAAAACTGGGCAAGCAAGACAAACAACTCTTTCAAAAATACCCACTGTGGTTTTTTGACAATTTAGTAGTAAAGCTACTTCTTTCGCGCAGCCACATATCAAAGAGCCAAAAATAAGCCCTGGGGATGAGATTGTACAGACAGCCAAGACGAAAGCGAAAATTCGACTAGATTAATTCTGCAGTCTTACAAATGCAGCCCCGTTATGACTAAAATTAAAATTAAAATTGTCCAACCTCGCTTTCAGAGCTTGTTAGATTTTTCTTATACTGGGACGGAATCTGACCAAAGCCAAGGGATGAGGTTGAATTTTGTACATACCTGCGGTTACCTGGACACGAGTTGAAAATCTTGGTTTTGTTTTTGTTTGTTTAATGAGAGTTCTAATGTCTCTGTCGTTATAAGGAAGCCTTCCGTTGATCATAGCGAAGAGAATTATACCTCTAGATAATTAAACAAAAGTTAAAAGTTAAAAAAAGTTAACCGTTTTTTAATACCAAAAAGTAAGGTGGTCGATTTGCAGAAGTGACTGAGTTTCTATTTTTAAACTTCAAAAAAAAGAATAATTCCTAGAGGCTGCTAAGACTTTTACTTGAAGTGTTACACAGGTAACGCTTTAAATAAAAGTACGTGTACAAGGTTGTCAACCTCGTCCTCTTCTAAGATATTCTAAGATATTCTGACAGTAAGGTTTCGTAAATACCCTTGGTCCTAGCTGATAATAATCACCTCCATTTTGGGTGAATCGTGAAGTGGTGAGCGGAAAGTAAAAATGGATGCCGGAGAACCAAGTGGAAGTTGTTTGGAAATGTTTTGTGTTGTTGTTCTGTCAGCATTTTTACACTCATTGAAATAACCATGATTAACCATGAGTTGTACCAGTTACTTACATGCTCCATATGTCAGCAATTTTTCCATCATATTTTTCGGCTTGTAGTATTTCAGGAGCTGCATAAGCATAACTACCGCAAAAGGTTTCCAGCATTTTTACTTTGTTAGTAGGAAATCTGGTCGCGAATCCAAAATCTGCGTGAAAAAAAAAATTATGAATGATTATTGAATTGCCCCAAGTATCAAGTATCATCTTCGACTATGTGCGCAGTGCCAAAAAGATGGTAGCTCAATGGTGTACATAGAGCCGTTAGTTTGTTCATGGTTTAATATTCCTTTTGCCACAGTTTATTTTACTCGTGCCCCACTTTTGCCCCTTCTATGTCACAGTATCCGATCTGCTTTTAGCTTGTTCAAAGCTCGCTCATTTTCGTACTTAGATTTTTTAAATATTTTTATATATATATTTTTTTACATATGCGTTTCCAAAATTGATAGGCAACACCGTCCTTTTGACATAAATATAAATTTGTCAGACGAAAGAGCTATTGAGCTCTACACGTTGTTTGACGAAGTTGACATTTGTGTATGACCATACACGTTTGTCGAAAAAATTTATTAAAAAAAAAGACAATGGAGAGACGTTTTTTGGAAACTTTCTAAAGACACAAAAGGCCATGTTACCTGATAGCTTAATAATTTCTTCATCATCATCAATAAGAATGTTTTCACATTTTAAATCCCTAAAAAGAGAAAAAAGAATTTGAGTTGTGAAGCAATGTAGCATTCCAAGTGAGTGAGTGGAGTGAGTTGAGTGAGTTGAGTGAGTTGAGTGAGTTGAGTGAGTTGAGTGAGTTGAGTGAGTTGAGTGAGTTGAGTGAGTTGAGTGAGTTGAGTGAGTTGAGTGAGTTGAGTGAGTGGAGTGAGTTGAGTGAGTTGAGTGAGTTGAGTGAGTTGAGTGAGTTGAGTGAGTGGAGTGAGTTGAGTGAGTGGAGTGAGTGGAGTGAGTGGAGTGAGTTGAGTGAGTTGAGTGAGTGGAGTGAGTGGAGTGAGTGGAGTGAGTGGAGTGAGTGGAGTGAGTGGAGTGAGTGGAGTGAGTGGAGTGAGTGGAGTGAGTGGAGTGAGTGGAGTGAGTGGAGTGAGTGGAGTGAGTGGAGTGAGTGGAGTGAGTGGAGTGAGTGGAGTGAGTGGAGTGAGTGGAGTGAGTGGAGTGAGTGGAGTGAGTGGAGTGAGTGGAGTGAGTGGAGTGAGTGGAGTGAGTGGAGTGAGTGGAGTGAGTGGAGTGAGTGGAGTGAGTGGAGTGAGTGGAGTGAGTGGAGTGAGTGGAGTGAGTGGAGTGAGTGGAGTGAGTGGAGTGAGTGGAGTGAGTGGAGTGAGTGGAGTGAGTGGAGTGAGTGGAGTGAGTGGAGTGAGTGGAGTGAGTGGAGTGAGTGGAGTGAGTGGAGTGAGTGGAGTGAGTGGAGTGAGTGGAGTGAGTGGAGTGAGTGGAGTGAGTGGAGTGAGTGGAGTGAGTGGAGTGAGTGGAGTGAGTGGAGTGAGTGGAGTGAGTGGAGTGAGTGGAGTGAGTGGAGTGAGTGGAGTGAGTGGAGTGAGTGGAGTGAGTGGAGTGAGTGGAGTGAGTGGAGTGAGTGGAGTGAGTGGAGTGAGTGGAGTGAGTGGAGTGAGTGGAGTGAGTGGAGTGAGTGGAGTGAGTGGAGTGAGTGGAGTGAGTGGAGTGAGTGGAGTGAGTGGAGTGAATATAATTACCTGTGTGTGACGTTGCGTCGATGACAATGTTGAACTCCCGCTATGAGCTGCTTAAAAAATATCTTGGCTTTCGTTTCCCCTATTCCTGGTGATTTACCTGACCTTGTGTTAATGTATTCAAGTAAGTCTCCTTTGGACGCATATTCCATTACTAAATAAACACGGTTTTCTGTTCGAAATGTTTCGTACAACTGGATCTAAAAGAAACAGGTAAGTTGGTTTGGAATGTCGGAAAAACGAGGACACGTCCGGCCTTGTTCTTAATTAAATTATTCATAACGTAATTGAAAGTACTGATTATAGTTTTAAATGCTTTCAGGAGCATTTTTTATGTCAAATAAATTTACACTTACTAAACAGCTTATATTAGAAATACTGATGAGGGGTTCGGTTTCACAAAGTACTTACAACATGCGGGAAGCGGTATGTAGCATGTAACGTCTCAATTTCTCTTGGCATAAACTTATTAATGTACTCGTTTGGTGCGCTCTTTCTCGAAATTATTTTGATAGCTACCTGAAAAAATGTTACAAATATGAATTACATCTCTGTCTGCAATACCAAGCATTTAAATCTCATCTTATGATCTAAGGGAATAGGATATAGTCAACCATTTCAAGACATTTTTTTGTCCTAACGCTAGGAAAATTTTATTTGTTTGGTTCAATGGAATTTTTCTTTTCGTTCGAAGGTAAAAACCATCTCAACATATTAACACAACCACTATTTTGGCTCAAAATTTCAACCAATCAAATAGACATGACCAAACCAACTTCGTTTATTCGTATTATACACTACCTTATCATTATCTAGATGTAAACTCAAAAGAACACAAAATCTGCAAATACTAGCTTAAACTTCTCGATAGCAAATATAACTAACTACCTTATTTGTGCCTTTCTCCTTCAGTTCATCTGCTAACCTTTTATCCTTTTCAAGTTTTGAGTTGTTAACATAAGCAAGTTTGACTTTTGCATATGCACCACTACCCAAGCAATTCTTTGTTAACTTGTACCCCCTTCGCTCGCAATCGTACTCTTCTGTTGTTTTTAACGGTTTTTCTGACGATGCGTCAGTATATTTTGGAATACTAGATGATCGCTTATCTGGCATGTTGTCGACGTTGTTTTTTTACAGGATTACTCTGCTGTTCTGCGAACAGTTTGATGTATGACGTTAAATAAGATTTCTGACGTCATATTAAATGGTTTCTATTTATCGTCGTTAATTAAACGTTGAATAGGTGCCGGAGTTTTAGGCTAATAAATTTCTTGTATAATCTGTCGATTTTGCAGGGTCTTATTTGTCTGATTGGGATTTATATTATACTTTTTTTTTTCGTTTAACGGGACACATATGGGGCGATGTATCGGGAAGTGTTTTTAACGTTATTGTATAAAAACGATATGATTTCGTTACACTGTAATGTATCACCTTCTCGCAGAGGAATCCCAGTGATGAAAATTCAACTACTCAGCATTTCTATTGTAAAATGATGCGCCTTAGCCGTTGTTTCACTCCCCTTTATTAGCTGGCGTTGTCAAGGCAGAAACTGCTTGTTAAAGAAAACGAGGATATTTTGAGTAGTGTTTTTTGAGCAATTAAATATTGCGTTAAAGATTTCCCTTTCGTGGATTTTTTACAAGAAATACTATTCTTCTGGATCAATAAAAAAAATAAGTGCAGCAGCACTAAACAGAAGGTGCTTTGATTCACCAGGGCCTAAAATATATTACGGAGAAACCTTAGAAGTACACGCTTTCTTTAAAAACAACACAAAATTTTGCCAAGTTTACTCATCCACTTTCCTTATTTTTATTTCGCTAATTTGAAAGAAGTCAGCCATTAGGATAAATATCTTCACGCAAAATAGAAGATAACAAAATAAATAATGAAAGGCTAAATGTACATTGGGTTACGGAATTACTTTAGATAACGAGTTCTATCTATCGAGCATGCGCAAACAATGATCATGTAAAATCAAAAAAATGAGTTCGGACATTATTTACTACACATAAAATTTTGTGCATAAGGAATATTGTTCTTTCTTGAATAATTCAATCAATACTATTTGTCACCTAGCAAAAAAGAAAACGCAAGTTATTGGTTTGCGCCGGCGAAAGGCGGAATCTTTAACTCGCTTGGGAAGACAGATAGAAACAGCCAAGAGCCTAGGCGCGCGATGCTCTTTTTGATTCTCATTTAAGATTTGCTTGTCAAGTTTGGGGCCATAATGTTAATCTTAATATTAACAGAGCTTTTTCACTTTAAAAATAACGTGTAAGGCTTTTTGACATTTTCTGATTTTAACCAACATACTTCTCCTTTAATTCATGAACTTCGTATTCTGAAGTTCACTGACCTTACTGTGGAAAGTTTATCATTTCTTGAACATGATAGTTTAGTAGGCGACGTTTCGGGAGATCCTTCTCCCATCATCGGGCAAAGTAAAATGCTGTTGCGCATATATTTATATAATTGCAGAGGATCGAAATTCATAAAAATTAACCAATCAGAAACAAGCTGATAATTACAGTTAATTACGGTAATTAACATTTTCGGACCTGGATGTAGGTAACTACTTTTTCTGTAGGGCTGGTAACCAAATCTCAAGAAGTTGATACGAGATGCTGTTTATGTGTTTGTTACGTTCTACACTGTTGATGGTTTCTTTAATCTTCCTGGCAGTTGTTCTGGATTCTCTGTCAATGATTTTCTTCTCATCCCAATTAAACTGATGACTTCTGCTCCAGCTGTTGTCCGCAATTTCGTTTTTCTTCACATCTCCGTTTCTCACTGCGCGCATATGTTCTTGTACTCGTTGCTTAAACTTTTTTTTTGTTTCGCCTATATACACTGCATCACAATCTTTACAGGGGATTTCGTAAACAACATTGCTTTGTTCTTCCAGGTTTATTTTGTCTTTTGGTTTAGACAAAGTGCTTCTCATAGTGTCTTTAGAGGTAAGAATGCATTTGATCTTGTGTTGCCTTAAAACTCGACGAAGGATCTCGCTGGTACCTGGTACGAAGGGTAGGAATGCTGATGCGATAAATTCCTCTGATGTTTCCTTGTTGTCTCCGTTGCATCTTCTCTTCATTTTATTTTCTACTTGCGTGATGACTTTATGACTGTATCCATTTGCGATTAATGCATTTCTTACACGTCGAATTTCTATTTTCCTCTCCTGTTTGTCACTGTTGGCACGATTCAGTAATGAAGATATGACACTTTCTTTGCAAGATTTCTGATGGTTTGATTGGAAGTTAAGGTACTGGTCAGTGTGTGTTGGTTTACGATACACTGAAACTGAAATGGAACCATTCTTGCGTTTGACCAAAGTGTCCAGGAAAGCGATACTTCCATCGTGTTCAAGCTCAACAGTGAATTTGATTTGTCGATGTAGGCCGTTGATGTGTTCATGGAACTCTTCTAGATGAGATCTTTTGATTATGGCGAATACGTCGTCAACAAATCTTTTCCAAACCTTTGGACGTCTGTCTGATGTGACTAATGCTGTTGTCTCGTGTGCTTGCATGCATATTTCTGCGACTACTGATGATACAGGGCCTCCCATGGCAACTCCGTCTGTTTGAGTGTAGAAGTTCTTATTAAACAGATACCATGTTTTTGTTAGAACAAGTTCGACCAAACGCAGAAAATCCGGTACTGGAATCTTTGTCTTTTCACCGAATGCAGCATCGTTTTCGATAAGGTCTTTAATGATGTTTAAGGTGTCTTTTATGGGAACATTTGTGTAGACCTTGACCTTGTTACGTTTTAACAATTTATCTATTTTTTAATCGACAACTTTCTTCTATTAATAATACTTTTAATCTCAGATACACTTACATTACTAGGGGGAAATCCGGGGGTTTATTAGCAAAAAATTACTTTAAAATATAGAGTCAATGTAATTATTTATCAACCAATTGTTTATTGGAACGAGAGGAAATCTGTTTTTCCTGCACTGGACCTTCTTTCATAAAAAACTAATCTAACAGCATTGCAAAAAAGCGTCTTACTAAAGCTCTCTACTCCCCATCCGCTCGGACCCGGGGGACAGGGATAATGAAGTTTTTATAATAATAATAATACTTGCGTCATAGTTGAAAAAAATTAAAGTTAAAAAAATGGATGGAATGAAATATGCCGCAAATCAGCACTAGAAAGATTCGCTGTACCTGACAAAATAAACCCTGTTTGGTCTTCAATCCAACCCTTTATAATAGAGAAAAAAATCACGAAGTAGTAGTCAACAGTCTAGGTATTTCAGTTTTGGGTAAAAACTAAATTATTAGAAAATGCAACTGGTAGTTTAAAAACCTACTGTTTTGATGGTACTGCAGGTCTTGATGTCAGTAGGTACGTAAGGATAACTAAATGAGGATTACGTGAGGTTAGAAATTAAAAACATGCAGTCGCCCTCATTGTGATAGTGGAATGTAAAATACTTGACCAGATCACAAGTGAGTACAAATATGACAACCATTTACTTCGTACATCCAAGATAAAATATTTACATGAGTGACGATCAATTTGATGATATTCTTGAGGAATTAGTACACCATATTCTCGACAGAACGGAAAAACTATGTGGTTTTAATTGATCTGGTTGGATAATGTTAAGGAATGTAGGCATGGATGTTGAAATCGATGTATATACACCATTAAAAGGATCAACTTATACCGAACACAAAAACTAAAAGCAACAAAAGCCGTAATAAACGTTAAAAATAATGACAACAAAGGTTTTATGTATGCAATACTATCAACACGTCAGTCACAAAATGATGCACAAAGACAAACAAATTACGAAAACTACCTCAACGATTTCAACATTGAATTTGCGATAGCCATCAAAGACAAAACTAAGTTTAAGCAAAAGGACAATAGAATGGCTAACGTGTTCGGTTATGAAGGAATAATCTAACCCGTACAACATACAGACGACGAAACTCAACCTTCTACTCCTATCCGATGAACAAACCAGTCGTTATTGTTGTATCATCACAGATAAATAACCACGGTACTGCAAAATTTGTATGCCAAAGCCATATTTAAAGTTAATTTAAACTAACTTTAGTAGGTCGATGCGAGTACCTTATGTGATATAATCTGACTTTGAATCTATCACACAGAAAATTGAATCGAATCAAGAGGTTGATTGGGAGGGTTCATACACAACAAAGCCATGCGGATATTGCATTCACGTCGAAGAGATCTAACAATGTACAAGCAAATCCTTTAGCGCGGGTTTCCATTACTAGCAAAGGTAGGCTTCAGAATATCAAAATTTATGAATTGTTTTTCTATATCCTTGTCATACTCCCTCGCAATATAGTTAGGCAAATCACCCTTATCTTTAAAGTCTATACTTCTGTTTATATCGCACAACATGCCTTATAGACTTACTATTGTCCGACTGGTGCCCCCGTGGTAGAGTATTCGCTTCCAGTGCGAGAGGTCTTGGGTTTAAACTCCGAGTCATGCCATGAAAATAGGATTGATATATTAGGCGGTTGGTTGAGCGATTGCTGTGCTTGTACAACTTTCGTTGCGCAAATGGGAGCCTTAAATGGGCTAGGAACCCCTTCACAGGACCCTCGTTGATAGCATTACCAATAGGAACTGAAGAAGCTATCCTGGGTAGGTAATAAAGAATAATAATAATGTCCCTCGTAACTATACTCGAACTACATCCACAATGCATCCTCAAACTAATGCTAACGATATATTGCGAGACGATGGATTTAACCAACAACATAGCATCTTCTCTACTTATCGCATAATTCTTCGCAGTTATACGAATAATCTTAGGACTTGCTTATCTCTTTACGATATCCTCAATAAGTTTATTATTAGCGTCTCAATATGTTCCATACTCCTTAATAACTCCTTCCCTTCTTCTGATAAGACTCAGCAAGTTTCTTTCCCTGTTCCAACCTTTTCGCATTCTTTTCCCTTTTCGTCCTTTGTCCCTCTCAATTTTTATCACTCCAAAATTTTTCAAATAATGTTTTCTAGTTATAACACCAACACTTAAAGGTGCAAGATAGGAACCAAGCTATAATACAATACACACGCAAAGCTCTCTGCAAAGCTGCAGTCTTGGTCAAAATATGTTGAGACAAGACAGGCAATTTAGAAGTTCGCCACCACAAGTATTTGCGTAGGCTATTTCTATATAGATTCACATGAAGGGTAAAGATGTTGATTAAGGAGCAGTTGATTACCATGGCCTCTATACTTACAGCAATCGGTTTGACAATTAGTACTATTGTATTCGCTGTGGAGGGTGGTAGTAGCGGTGGTGGTAGTGGTGGTAATACTGGTGCTACGAAGACTGTGAAATTTGTTGCTGATGTAGGAGGAATAGTTATATTATATTTTACAAGGAAATGAATTTTTATAAGTACCCAGTGTGAGTTGTCTGATTTGAAAAGAAAGGGATTATAGAATTGGTGGTTATCTGTTAAGGGTGAGAGACTTACATAAACATCGGAAGTATGCGACGTCGAAGGACTTCTTTGATATTGAGTTCCCAATGTGTTTACGCATTATATTTCCACTAGTATACGTACTTATTAAAAATAAGGAGAATTTGAGGTTGTGGGGTAGTGAAAAGTACTTCGGTTATTGGTCTGTTCACCTTGGGTTTGCTATTTATTGTGCCTCTACGTGTTTAGGTTTTTCTGTCGAACATTTAGGGAAAGGTACTGGGATGTTAAAATCTCTACATATGTTTCATTTCATATTTATTATTATGTCAGGAGGATATTACACAATCTTCAGGTAAAGTTACCTGGCGAAAGTTTTTTTTTTCAATATTATTTTGTTTAGTCGGGTGAGGTTGAGGGTTGTAATAGTGTTTATGATGAACATGGTGCCAATAGGACAGGAAATAGGGCCCTGAGAGGTTGTTTATGTATTGGGATAACAATGGCCAAGGTGATTGGTTGTGGAATTATATGTATTCGAGGTTGATAATTAATAGAAGTAGGGTTTGATGAGGAATGCTTTAGCTTCGATTTCTGAAAGTGTAAGGGAATATTGTTATTTGTTGATCGTTAGTCAGGTTGGCGCAAAGAGGAGTGTTTATCATTCTGATGCCAGGAAAGAATATCTTCAAAAACTTGAGGTCATTGTTATGAGAGCCGTTGATGTTGATGGTGATATTAGAAGATATGAGAGTTTGTTGAAATATGCCAGGAATAAATTTGATTTTCCTGTGGCATATGGAGTCAATATGTTGCCGTCGGATATGTTGGTTGCTTGATTTGTTAAGGGTTATATTTATAGTATTAAACTTGCGGGGATTACTATGAGGATTGGGGAGACTAATATTGAGGTTAATAGTAATCATGTGTCTGATAATCACGTTTTAAAGATGAGTCATGATATTCCTGTCATAATGTTGATGTTGTTAGTAGTCATCACGTTTCCAAGGTAAGCAGAACTTCGAATGTTGGTGAAGAGCATGAAGAGGAGAAGACAGCGTAGGTTTTGTTGGTCTGTGTTAGAATTGGGCTATTTTTGCTTTTAGGGAAATGCTGAGTGGAATAGCGATGATTGTTGGTTTTGCTGTGGTTAATGCTGTTGCTTTTAGTGGTGGTAGTCTGATTGCGAGAATGCTAGGTACGAGGAGAAAGTTAGACCTGATAAGGCTTTAAAAAAGCTTACAGAGGTCAGGAATAGAATTACTCGGGAAAGGGCTGAGAGGATTGATATGATAAGACTTTGAAGGGGGGAAAGGAGGCTAGGAATGATTTTAGTGAGTATGAAGGTGCTTTGAGGGAGTATTATCAGGTTACTGGGGTTAGTTTGCCGAAGTTAAAGAGGCGAGGTGGTGTGATTATTATGTTCCGGGCGAGAAACAAAGGATTGGGGAGATTGTGAGATGAATTATGCCGATAATGCAATATTGTAATATTGTATGATAGGGTTTTGAGGCGTAGGACAGTGGTTGCTGATACTGTTTGGAATATTGGTTTTAATAAGTCTCTAGATCGTTAATGGTGTATTGATTTTGTTTGAAGATGAAGATGGGTACGGTAGAGATAGTGAAAAGTTTTACAATCCTAAGATTAATAAGGTGAGTGTGACAGGGTCGTCCGAATAAACTTTACAGGAGTATGGAAATGTGCAGAAGGAAATGTTGGTGGGAGGAAGTGTCATGTGCGGTTATTATACAAGTACGTTTGCGTCCTCTGGAAATATTATTATTATAAAATTATCATATCCATGTCCCCCATCTGGATTAGAACAGTAGTACATAGGAATGGCCGATCCTGGCGTAAAAAGTAGCTGAATTCTAACAAACTTGGTTTATATCACACCTTGGATAAAATTTTGGAATTATCGGGACCAAACGGGAGGGAGCTTTTACATCGCCTAATTTATCACATTTTTTACTTGTTTCTTACTGGTAGTCATTTGGGGTTTGATTGTTTATAACTCTATGGTGGCCTCCTTCAGAATAGTCCTCGACTAGTAGATGTGTCTTCAATCGAAAGTCATATAAGAAAATATAAATTGTATTTCTTTATTTCTTTGCATTTTATATGATTTTAACAAATAAACATTACTCTCAGTGGGTACAAACGTTATTTTAACGTTATTTTTAAGTTTCTTTTTGGTTGCAACGTTCGGAACCAAAAAATCACGTTATTTAAACGTTTATTTTGTAACGTTTTTGGTTTGAACATTAAAAAAAACGTTTTTATGACGCTTCTTTTAAAACGTTCTTTAAATACCGCTTAAATGACGTATTTTTAACGTTATTAGTATGACGTTATTAAAACGGTATACGATTAAACGTTTTTGCCAAATTACTTTTATAACATTATTTTGAAGAAACCAAAATTTACATTTGTAAGTAACGATGATACAATAGCGTCGTTTATATAGCAGTGTTAAAGAAGTGCTTATTATAGGCCCCAAGGAGTAATTAACAAGGCACACAGTACGGTAGTAGCCCATTTGTTTTAATTTATATCCCAAAGGAGTGACATATTCAACAGAACACGCGGTGCGGTAACCCGTTGTTTTAATGCAAGCAAATTGTCTCGTTGTCCCATTCACAATATCGCTTCCAGAACTCTGTCTCTTTTACTTGTGCCTTGGTAGTCAAAAAAGAAAAGGAATCTGGGGACGAGGTTGAAGATCATCAGCCAATCCCATATTTATTGCTTACTAGCCCTGAACAGTCGGTTACCGCTTCTCTTGATTTGTTGTATGGAATTCGAGAATAATTTTATCAAAACTGAATCTTTTACGCTAGCTTGCTAGTTTATTTGTTTGTTTAGGCAAGATATTTTATGTGGTTAGCTAGCCTTACTAATTTTCACTAACAACAAAGTTGGTTATTGTGCTTGATTATGCCTGTTTCCATCAGACGATAAGCGTTATGTTTTATGATTACAAGGATTAAATATGGCCTAATAAGAACAGCACATTTACACACCGTTGTACATCCTGCGTGGACAACAAATTTTGCAAACTACCGACTTTCATACAGCGCAGTCTGGGCACGGAATAAAGCGCTTTTAGGGACAAATTCTTAGCTTGTTTTTGTGTGACTCGATAGCCCAGTCAAGTTTCTCGGTCACTTTCTCACAAAGAATTTTTTGTGTCATACGGAGAAAGGCCGAGAAATGTGTAACCTTTTGTTGTTTCTTTCCTAATTCTTTTAAATAACGTGTTAAAATAGTGCTACTAGTCCTCTGTCTGGTATATTAACTTTATTAAAACAAGAACAACTTACAGTTATTAACTTTTACAAAGTTCAAAGTTGGATGATGGTAAAAGGGTATTTTTAGCACTGTGCCTGTATAAGCAATGAGCATGGACTGAAAATACATGACGCACTGCTAGATATTACACATCTTTTCCTTATAATCAACCTTTATGGTATGAATTAAATATATATAGCTACATGGCTGAAAACCACCATATGTACAACAATGTAATGTATGTTTGGCTATGGCTACAACAAGGACAACCAAAAATAATTAGAGCTAATTGTTGCACAAGTAGAAGAAATGGATAATCAAATATCAAGCTAAAAGAATCAAGATATGGATAATTATCTAAGAATATTTTTAAATTTGGATGAAAGGTTATTAAAAATGCCACAACTGTATATGTAGCTTATACTGTCCTTATTACGTGATTATCTAAAAGTGAATATTTAACTCCGCCAACTACAAAACTTTATGGTTTAGCATCTCTAAAAACAAAAATTGTGATTGAATGGGAAGTCATCAGGTGAAAAGCGAATTAGTAAAGACATTCAAACATCCATTTAGCTACTATAATTTTGTTGTTTTGATGCAGACAAAGTCGTGGATCCTGACAAAGACGTGATCAAGACATACTTTCAGACAATGTATAAGGAACTGATATACATATTGGAATATAGATATATTGATGAATGCTTATGCCAAATTTCGCTAACAGATTCATTGTTAATCCCGTTCCCGTCCCGTTTTTTCGGTTTTTTCTTTAGTTTACAAGTCCACAACAAATTTTAAGAGCCAGTCATGTGTTTGCATGCGTTTACAACTTATTCGTTGAAATAAATTATAGTATAAATTAAAGTATAAAGACAATATCTTCTTACTTACATGTAATTTTGCTATGATATCTTTTCAACATTTTCCTATCCTTGTCAGAAAAGTTTGACCCATCATTCCCCTTTTAATACTAGATTGCTAACCAATTATATATATACAATATTAAATTTTGGCTAATCTGGCAATTTTGGAGTTTTTTTGCGAGAATTAATTTTTTTATATCGGGTATTTATTATTAACTAAAAAATTATATATGTTTGAAGATTTTTGCAAAAACAATTTTGCTGATGCTGAAGATTTAGTAATTTTAGTGAAAGAAAAGTCAGTATTGTTAAATAATGAAAACTTTATTGTGGATAAAAAATGAAAAACTTTGTGGTAGAAATTTGTGGATGTTGGAGTTTATTTTTTTTTTGTAAATTTAGGGTTAAGGTAGATGTAACTAACAGCTAACATAATGATAATATAAGAAAAGTATTTACAGTGATGTTTTCCTTGCTCTGCGCACTGGCCAGGCTAACTAAAGCTAACTGGCTTAAACTACACCTTTCACCACACCTTTCATCAGCTATTTACCTAGCTAGTTAGCTAACTGCACTTGCTTTGTTTTGAAATATAATGGTAAATTATTGGGGACAATTCTTTTTAAAGGTAACAATAAAAATTGGCAATGTGATGCCAACAACAACATTTCTTTCTGGTTTAACACGTTGGACACTTACTTTTAGCTAGGCTAACCTTATAGTCATTTAATAACCTTGAATTTTGTGTCTTTTGGATAGAATACGGTCCATAAACCATTAAAGAATACCCTTCTTTAATTTTAGTGTTATAATAGTAAAACAGGGAGGTATAAAAGTTCTTTTATACCTCCATGGGTAAGCCACAAGTTAAATTTTCTGTTAATGTTGATGTTGTTTTCTTCTTGTTGCGCTACCATTATGACAAATTTGTCCCTACAAGCGCTTTACTCGTGCCCAGACTGCGCTGTCTGAAAGTCGGTAACGAAACACGTAATGTGAGTGAGAAGACATTTTTTGAGAAACCATAAAAACATGATTTCTAACAGTAGGAATATCTTTTGTTATTATATTATTTTCCCAAGTGTTGCAAATATGATGGATCAAGTGGGACTTGAACCCACGATCTCCGCTTGCCGGCGATTGCTCTATGGATCGCGCTTTCGATCCGATGCTATCTCGCTAGCACATGTAGTAGGCTAGGTGAGGATACTACCTCCTTACATTACATGCAAATTATCTTTCCTTGAGAAGATAATCTGCAGGTTTACTTATACCATTTAAGAAATGCCTAAAGTGTGTTTGCTTAAAGTGTGTTTGGTTAAAATGTGTTTGGTTAAAATGTGTTTGCTTAAAATGTGTTTGGTTATAATGTGTTTGGTTAAAATGTGTTTGGTTAAAGTCACATGATCTTTTCATCAAATATTTTTCTGGAATGATGGATGTTTTTTTACTTCCATTTTAATGCCTGCCATATTTTAAGTAAAATATAAAAAATTGCGTGTTAGATCTCCATTAGCAAAGTACACAAAAAAGCAGTAATTAAATAAGGACTTGGCACTAATTCAATGACGTAATATGCTCAGTTTATTTCTGCTTCTCAATGTTTTAGTTACATTAATTTGTCGTGTATTTTAGGTCAGACATCGTCAATCATTTCCAAAAATCTTGACAGAGTAAGTTTAAGGACTTGGAAATTCAAGTGCTGTACGTTAAAAAACTTAAAAAATTAAATTCTAACAAATACTTTGAGCTGGTTACATTAGGCGAATTAGATTTTTATTAGAAACTAGCCAGTAGACCGTGGATAAATTCACAGGGTCGCCCGTCCTTAAAATATCGCATTTAAAAAGAACTGCAAACTGTGCGACACAGGCAGGTGGAGCGCTTTAGTACAGGTATGCAGTATGTCGTAAATCAAGTGAAGCGCACACACCATTATAGTGTTGCGACTGTAACATATTTTTCAAAAAATAACTTTCCCGCAACAAAGGCTGAAATAAAAACACAGTTTACCAATGTTGTGACTCTGTTATAGCAAAAACAATCAGTCAATATTATTTTATTTTGCGGAATAAGTTTTTGTAAAAGTTAAAAAATTAATCGTGACACCGGACTGAGCGCTTAGTACAGTTAACCGGTGTTACACAGGTGTATAAGGATAATACCCTTTTGAAAAAAACTTTCTTGCAGACTCTAATTAAAATGAAAACACAAAAAACAGTCCTTCGCTTCTTGCACAGGGATAAGCGGTTAGTCCAGGTAAACATGCAGGCGTGCAGGCGTGATTCCCAAGAATGTTTAAAAATTAATTGTCACAGTGGGCTGACCCGCATAGGCGTAACAGCCTTTTCCAAAGAACAGGCTATTGTTAACACTGAGCTGACCGCTTAGTACAGTTAAACAGATGTGAAAAGTACCCTTCTCCAAAAAAACTTTATCACAACTTTGGTTTAAATGACAACACAGGAAACAGCCTGTCGTTACCCCTCCAGCTAAAGCAATTACTCAGCCATTTAATTTGCAAAAAGAATTTTAAGGAAAATAATTAAAGATGTAGCTACCTAAGCTAAACTGCATTTAGCATAAGATTAATTGCTGAGAATATTGCGATATTGATAGCCAAACTGAATTTTTATACTCTCACTTTTTAGGTAAATATATGGGATAGCTAAAATGCTACCATTATGGATGAGGGAAAACAAAGTCGCTCTTTTACTTATAAAAGCTGGCGAGGAAGATTGTTTTGTAAAGAATGTCTATATGCAGAATCGCTAGATAAAGAAGCTGCTGAACGATATAAGAAGAGGTTATATATAATCGGTGTGTTTCTAGGAATTTTTTTGTTGATTTTAAAGAATTACTACAAAGATATTATGGCTGTTAGCTTAGCACAACTGTAAACTTGTGGTCTTTATTTTTCATATTTAGGACTTAATCAGTGCCCATACAAATTACCTGCTGATCAGTGGAGAGACAATATTAAAGAGTGGCCACCTCTCCAATACCATGATCTTTATCACTACCTAATAAAATCTCCACGTATGTATTTTTTACTATAGCTAGAGAAGAGCTATTACCTGCTGACAATATATTTTTTACTTTATAAAGCTTAAACTAACTTTTTGTTATTTTTTTGGTCAATTTTAGGTGTTCTCAGTCCAGAGGCGATGGAAAACTACAAATCTTTGGAAACTCATAAATTTTTTGTCTCTGGATGGGTACAGACATTGTTTCATATGTGGTTGAAGCCTGGATACTTCTTAGCTAAATGTGAAGTTAAGCCATCGTATAGAACGAATGACAAACCCAATTAACCTTGGGTTGCTCTGAATCAATCAGGATCTGTGTTAGCTGCCCATTGTTCATGCATGGCAGGGTGAGTCAAACTTATACTACAAGTTTTGTCAATGGAGATTCTGATGTCTCTTAATAATTATTTTTCGTTGAACTTTTAGGCTTGGGGAAACATGCTCACATGTAGCTGCAACACTTTATAAGATAGAAGCAGCTGTGCGTCTTGGTCTAACAACCCAGACCCCAACTGACGTGCCATGCCAATGGAATCAAATTTTACAAAAGATGTTAATCCTTCTCCAGTTGCTTCCATTCAAATGTATTCACCCAAATTCAAGGCACCATATCGACAAAAAGAATTGCCACGAAATCCGACTGAATTAGAAAAAAAAGACTTCCTAAATGCATTAAAAGATGCTGATAAATACGCTATAGGTTTATCTTTATTCAGTGACTTTCAGGAGCCTTTCATTCAACAGGATAGTGATGTTGTCGATGCTTCTAAATTACCAAGACAATTTAGAGAGCTATTTGACCCAAAACTTGCCTTAATGGACAACATTGCATTGAATGAGCACTGTAAAAAGGTATTTTTGTCATTGAATATAACAGTTGAAGAAATGGAATATGTCGAGCAGGTTACGAGAAATCAATCTGCCAGCATAATTTGGCACGAACAAAGAACAGGTCGAATTACTGGCTCGATAATTCATAAAGTTAGATGCACCAGTTTGGATTGCCCATCGAAATCCTTGATACTTAGCATTACCAATCCTGGTTATAATGTAATTAATACTCCGCCACTAAATGTATATTTTTATTTTTGTATATATTTTATAATATACATTTTTCAACATTAAACCTCTGGTTTTTGTACAATGCTTTTATTCATATTTACTAGTGCTGAACAAACAGTTACTATTTTATCACAACTGGCTAGTGTGTCGTTTAAGTTTTCATCTGAGATCTTCTTAACTGTTTGTATAGGCATTATACCTTTTAAAATAGTGTATCTGTTTTTTAGCAATCCTATGACACGTTCAATATGAATTCTAACAGATGCTATTTTCCTTGTGTTTTCAACTTCTTGAGCAGAGAGCTGATTTTTACCCCTTGTAAAGGCAGGAATGATTAATTCAGATCCAGAGCCAGCAGCAAAGTCGTCTACCAAGGTAAAACCTCTGTCTGCCAATATCTGATCCCCAGGAAGGTGGTACCTCGAAGAGAAAAATTGTGAGTCCCTGACAATTTGGATGTCTGATGCTCTTTCTCCCCAGCAACGCAATAGTTCCCAGAGGTGTACATGAAATCATGACTTTTATAGTACAATGTTTCTTGTAAGTGCTGTAACATTGGGCTCTTGCAAGTAGAGATGTCGGTGCCTCAATAAAAATTTCAAAACAATCAATTATTGATGTCAATCGAGGATATTTTTTTTAAAAAACCGGAGGAATCATTTTAAATATGTTATCTCTGTCACTCATTTTAACAAAAAACTTCAGCCAGATATACATAACGTCCAACCATTTCCAAAAGTACTCTATAGCAGTTGTTTTGCTAATACCAGACACATGAGAAAGAAGGTCAAAACTCATATTATGTTTCAACTTAACTAATGTCAACAAAATTTGATCTTCTAACGACAATTTCGTAGGTTTAAGTTTGTCACTTGTGCAAATACGGGTCACATATTTGATCAGAACGAGTAAAACTGGATAAGTTAAACCAGTCAACATGACACTTTTTTCGGTGTGTTGCATGAGATGTTGCATGCTAAATGGATTTTGATTTGATGAAAGAGAGGCATTCAATTTGATCTGAAGACTATTTCTCTCCATCCTTAAGTTGTCCATTTCCTTGTAAATACTTTCCCTTTCAGTCAAGTTAATTGGAGACATCAATGATAATGGTGGTGAGCTTGCTGGGGTAGGCACCTGAACATCTGGAGAATTTGTATCATTTTCAGGTGTTGTTAATTTTAATTTCGTTGTTTCTGTAGACACTGAAAGAAAAAAAGTATAAACATAAAAAACAGTTGTTTCAAACTTTATTTTCTACAATAGTGAAAGCGGTAATAAAAAATAACCTTTCAAGGCCAATTTTCTTTGCCTCCTTTGATGTCGATCAAATCCTGATAACTTTCGTTTAGGAGTAAATAAGCTAGCTGGTCTCTGCTTGTGAGGGAAAATCGATGGAATGTAGTCAGGGTCGTTTGCATTGTTGCTTTTTTGCCCTAAAAAAATACTTAGAACTATTTACTTTGCCACGAAAACTGAAATAAAAAACAAGAAAGGGTTAAGACAGATGTAAAATAGTTATCTTGTTACTATGTAGCTACCTGATATATAATGTTGTGAACAAACATAATGATATCTGGACTTGGGTGACCACGTCTTATTCTTATCTATGATATCGCTCCTATTTATTGCCCTCAGCCATGATTTTCTTCTAAGTTTATCATGTGGAATAATATAGAATTTCAATTCAGGGTGATTCTGACAGTTAATCAAAAAATGCAATGGGAAAAGCACATTAATGACATAAATAGAAAAATACTAATTAAATATTCTAAAATTAGAACCATTGCATCCTGTTTAACACCTCACACAAAAAACCTTTTAATTAATGCACTTGTCATGCCATATTTCAACTACTGCTCCTCGGCATGGGCTTGTGCCACCCAAGATAGATTGGGAAAACTAGAAAAACGATTAAAATGTGTCCGTACCTTTCTTGGGAAAGAGGGGGAATATTCAATGAATAATTTACTCATCAAAAACGATGCCATATTAGTTTTCAAAGCCATGAATCACATTGCTCCTGATTACATGCGCTCAAAATTCCTTTTGACAAAAAACTGTCATAATCATCAAACAAGAGGAGCTTCAAAAAACAGGTTCACACTTCCCTTGGTCAACACGGAATTTGGCAAAAAAGCCTTCCCATTTAGAGCTGCAAAAGTGTGGAATAATCTTCCAGACCAAGTGACCTGTGATGGAAGTCTGCTTTCGTTTAAGACTTCCATCTCTAATGTATTCGGCAAATTCTAATGGAGATCACTTTTTAACTTTTTATATTTTGTTTTTTATTCTTTTTCTTTTCAATTTTCACAGATTATAAATGTTACTATGTTTGATTGAGCTGAGGCAGTCTAAGGTTTATCATTTTTTGTTTCTTTTTTGTTCTAGTGGCCCCCAGTGGAAACAATCCACTAACTATAGGTTTTTGTGATTCTCTGGGCTAGCCACTTTAAATATTTATTATTATTATTATTATTGTTTGTACAGGAATACACACAACAGCTTCGAGGCATACTTGTCTTTCCCTTATCTGCTCTGTTCCGCGTTGTTTGTTTTCCCTAACCCATAATGGTAGCTTTAAAATCACACGGGTGTGACGTCATGCCGACCGCAAGAATAGCCAAAAATCCTAAAACTGGGGCGTTTAAGATCTGCACGTAGCTAAAACACGTGACAATATATTTATCTTCACATTTTAGAACATAAAAAAAACAAGTATTACAAATATAAAAAGCTTACAGAAGACAAAAAGGTGAAACAGACTTAGAAACAACACTGACCACCATTACTTTTTAAAAACTAAAATGGCCATCATGTTTCTTCGTTGGGCATGTCAAGGCCGCGAAAGTCTTGATTGGTTTTTCAAAGAATCAGGCGTTTTGATTGGTATACACACGTGCGAGCGGTCAAAACAAAGTCAGTTAAACTGTCAGTAAAACCATCCTATTTGTTTTCTGTTGCTCCTGAGCGGAATCGGCGGTTAACGTCACGGGGGTAAATTATTATTAAAAATGGTGCATTTAAATAATTTGTTTTTTAAATTAGAGATTTATTAATTAAATTAATTAAATTATGTAAGGAAATAAATTAATTTCTGTGATTTATTTTGATAAATCATAAGATTTCCAAATAAACAACCCCCTGGCTTCTAAAAATTCGCGAAAAGATCAAAGGAATATCGGTAACCCTTTTGAACACACAAAATACGGCTATTATTATAGAGATTTTAAAAGAAAGTATCTCAACAAAGCGAGCCATCCCGGCTGGCTTGCCTTATGTGATTAACTACTTAATCACAAAATTGATGAAATTGATGACGTCATCCCGTTCATTCCGGAACGGATTCAGGGACCCAGGCTTGGGAAAATTAACCAATGTGATCCCAATTTGTCTGTACTTACCTGCGCGGTGAAAAAGAGATACTGATTTTGGAGGAAAAGAGGAAGGAGATACTCGATCGAAGAGCTGCGAAACTAACTGTTGGTTATATTAATATTCCTTTTTCTGCAGGGTTAAAATTAGGCTGGATGAAGTCCTTCGTGTACTTCCCAGACATAAACCATCAAATGTCCCAAGGACTATGCCAAAAAGAGTATTTCAGAAAAAGTATACAAAAAAGGCCATAATCTGATGTTTGCAGATCTTGTTAGGAATGTTAAATTTTAACAATATCTCAAGTTGTTTAAAGTATTGTATCATTTCAGGTAATGTAGTGCCTCAAACCAGAGTTAGCGAAATGTGTTATAAAGTCTGGGTGTGTATAAACTACGACAGTTGTGAAATTGTGACTGTAGGGTGTAGCTGTATTGCATGATACAGTGAGTCGTGCAAGCATACTATCTCCCTATTATATTTTGTTAAAAATAAAGATAAGTAGGGCTGAACAAAACTTGTACACCAGCCTGTGCCCTTAAACGTATTAAACTTTAAAAGACCTCATCCCGAACACAACGACCTGCCAATAAAATGTCGGCGAAACATGTTCGATCCTCGTCCACCTAAAGAGCAACACGCAACTATTAATTGGAGTGAACTTGTATCAGCATCTGATAGTAGGGCTTCTGTTCTGTGCTTGAAAGACAATAACATTGTTTGTGAACATAGTTATAATGAACTAACGCCAGTTTCAAGCAGACTGTTACAGCTAGAGTAGGGAGGTAATTAAAGTACGTTTAGGTTTTCCACGGTCAAACCCTCATTAAAAAACGCTGCTTTTAGACCCCTAAAAAAATCTGTGACGTCACAGATTTCATTATACCCCAAATGAGTAAACAAGTCACGTGATATTCAACAAATTTGCTGACATCATCAAAAATGACGGCACTCGACAAAACTGCTGACATCAACAAACGCGCATGCGTAAATCTGTTTGATTAGAAAAGGGAAATTCCCTACGCAAATTACGACTGGTGTTAGTTGAAGTTTGAATGTACTTATAATAAAGAGAAATGAGTTGGTTCAAGAATGCAATCAGTAAATTATACAGCGCTGTCTCAGCGCCAGTAGCAGCAACTCGCGATGCTCTTGCCGATCGCCTGAAGAGTGTACGAGACACTGTTAGGCATTATTATAACAGGGCGAGGGAGCAAATTGCTGGAAAGGCAACGCTGCACGATGAAATCGAAGCCGAGGAAGATCACCACGACGCAGTCGAGGATGTTCAGCAATTATTTGCTGAGAATGACAGCAGCTGGGTCTTCAAGATTGATACACCGACAGCGACGCACAACATCAGACTCTTGACAGAAGGGGTGCAGAACGGCAGCTTATTCGGTTTTGCGCAGGTCGACATCTAAGTGCCGAAGGAGCTTTATGAAAAGTTTAGCGAGATGGCTCCGCTGCTTGTTGTGAAAGAGATACCCTCTACATACATTCCGAAGCATATTCTTGACTACCTGACCGCCACGGGGCGAAAGCGTGTTCCTGGTACACGTAACCTGTTTGGGGTCTTGAAGGCGGACAAGATCTTGCTTTACACGCCAGTTCTTAAGTGGTACCTGGATCATGGGTTGAAGGTGACAGCGTTTCACCAGTTTTTGGATTACAAGCGAGGCAAGCCCTTTACGTGGTTTCCGGAAGAAATCGCCAACGCACGCAGAGAAGCGGATAGCGACAAAGACATTGCTGGAGAAACGGCAAAGCTGAAAGGGAACAGCTTCTACGGAAAGATGTTCGAAGATCTTCGACGATGAAGAAGACATCGTAGTAGCCTAAGAAGAAGGTGTTATTTGGTTGTGCTCAGCCACATAAACAAATGGACAAACTGCGACAAGAAGCTTAAGCCTTAGGTCTCAAAGGGTACTCTACGTTAAAGCAAATAGACCTTGTCGAAGCCATACGCAAAGTCAAGTATAAGGATGCGTCGACACAAACGGACGGACCGTACTGCGAGCCTTGTGCTAAAATTGCATGGGAGAAAAATCTTGAACAATATTTGAGGGATCTCGCTAAAAAACAGCGACGTGTCGTACATGATGGCGACTTGCTCATAGATCAAGATACGGGAGAAGTGATCGAAATTGTCTAGTATGTTGACCAACATATTAGACTTTGTAAGCGGGTGGAGACTCTAAGTAGCGCTGGCATACTGCGCAGATTGAAGTTTTTTCAAAATTTCATCTTTGGCTTCTTGCCTGCCTTGTGCCACCAACTCTGCGCGTTCATTCTCGTTGATGGATTTCACAGCTTTTTTCGTTCGTTGTCAAATCTGCTCCTTCAGCAACATGTAGCGTTGCTTCTCCTGCATGATCCATGTAAACTCGTAGTCTGAAATTGTACCATCTTGGATCGCTCTGGAAATCTTATCGTATACAGTGTCTAGCTTCGACTCTGCCAGGAGTTTGATGCATTCGTGCTTGTGCACCTTGTGCTCTAGTCGCTTCGAGGCATTCTTGAGACCTACTTGGCCCATGCCCTCTGCAAGAGCCGCGGCTTCAAGACCAATTGCTATGGGGGCTCCGAATCCGGTTGCAAGCGTGGCAATACCTGCTGCGGAGGTGATGACAGTAACAGCAATCATGCCATGATCAGCATAGCGAAGCCCCATCCCCCAAAGCTTGAACTTTTTGTAGAGTTTTTCTCTCTCTTTGATCTCTTCTCGGAAGAAGATCTCGATTTCTTCAATCTTTTTTAGTCTGTAGACCTGACTTTCGTGTTTACTATCGTGCTCAGGCGCACTTGGCGGCAAAGTTGGGTAAAGCTTCATTGTATCAGCCATTTATTCTATGAGTAAATGCATCGTAATTCCGACGAACGAAACATTTTTTTCATCATGATGCTCGTCCGTCAGCATGAACTCCAGTCTGTCTGTTGAGCCTTTCAAAGGAAGGTAGATTGGAGTGTCAAAACTCCATGTAAGCATGAATCCCCATGCGTTTAACTCTTTCGTGGGAAGCAAAGCAAGAATTTTTGATTTCTTCCCATCCAGTAGGCAATCGTCTTCATCCAGCTGGGGGCAAACGAGTCTCAATCTTTGGTACACATCAGTTTTGTAGAAGCTGTCATCGTCGCCTTTGGTAAAGTACTTTTTTGCAGGGTCGTAGGGTAGCCCCATAAGCTCCTGCAGTTGTCGATGGATTACCACAGTATACCCGTCATTCACACAGAGCCTGCAGAGTCCATTTTTTAATACAAACAATTTGATCTTGTCCCTTGCCTGACTGTTGACGATGGTTGCCAAATCCTCTATCCTGTATAGACCGTTCATAATTTCAATTCTAGTCTCTGTCTACGAATGACAAATTCATTGTCGCTGTAAAGGTTCAGCCATACGGGCCTGATACTTATCGATTTCAGGGCAATTCTCGTGTCCTGCCCTAGGTAATCGTCAAAAATCGTAGGCTTCTCTATATCCGTGACATACAGCTGTCTCATGTTTATTCTTAAAGAAAAGATGAGCATTTACTCTTACAACCCGAAAGCAAAGTATGCACCCAACCATGGAAGATATTTGTGTGCTTCTATGCCTACCTAATTCTCGAAAGCCAGGCAAATGCAAGATCTGGAATCATTGGAAACCAAGGCAGCGCAATTGATGCTCAACGCCTGTACCTGACGACATTTGAGGATGTGATAATTAGACCTATCGACACGGGTAAGGAAATTGCCGAATTTCAAAAGTGCTGAAATATGCGCGGTCCAAGGTGGATTTTAGTGTTGCTCATGGCGTCTATATGATACCAAGTGACATGAGCCTTCATATTGGAAATGTTGTGAATTTCACGAACAAAATTTTGATTAGCAAGGATTATTTTTCAATCGGTATAAATCCGAAGATTAACGCGAAGCAGGCTGACATCATTGTTGATATTAAGCCTCCACAGGTGAGCCGCGTGATCCCTAAACATGAGAAGCACAGGGTAGAGACTACGCTAGCAATATAGGCCGAAAAACACGATGACATCAAAGCTGGCTTAATTATAACTGGGGTAGGCGTTATTTTACTGTGCATTTGGTTGAAGAAATAAAAGTGCTCCGCAGGAGCACTAATATTTACGATAGTTTGCCTCTCTTCCCAACGTAGGCCACAACAAAAGCGACGGCAGCAGCGATTGTCATGTAGAGGTGTTTGGCTGCGTATTCAACAACTTTTGCTGCTACTCTAAAAAAGAACGAGACAACCGTGCCAATAATCCCAGGTAGCGCCGCACCTGCCTTACCTGCCAGGTATTTCAAAAAATTTTCAAGCCTTTCCAGCTGTTTTTGCAAAAAGCCCTTCCCTGCGGCACTTCCTGCCGCTGCAGCACCCGCTCCTCCACCACCTGTAACTGCGAGTATGATGGTGGAAATCAGTAGACCAACAGCCGAGACGATGCTTGCTATAGTAATCCTTCTGCGATTTTCATCAGCGTTTCCTTAATTGCTTTCAGTTGGCTCTGAGTGTCAGATGATAGTAAACCGTGTGCTTCTTGTACTGCTTCCTTTTGATCTTGGAGTCGTTCTAGATCTTCCCTAGCCTTTGCAATGTCTTCGTTCCAGATAGTTTGCTGTTCCTCTGATAGTCCAGGTGTAGCTTTCTTCCTCTCAAGCCTTTTCACCTTGGCTTCTGCTTTGGCGATCTCGCTGTCGTAGAAGATCATCTTGCTTTTCAAGTGCTTCAGGTTACCCCTTAGTGTTTGAAGCTCGAGGTTGAGCCCTCTTCTTTCACGCTCTGTGAAGGCTTCGCTGTCGCCAAAGGGAGTCTCTTCGATCAGGCTCTCCGTTTCATCAAGGACATTCTCGAGCAGCGGCATCATTTCGATATCGGCCTTCTCTTCAACGTGAACAATCTCGTTAAGGAGTTTCTGAGCCATTGCTTTACTGCCTTTTTTTGGTGTAGTATAGTCGGTAAACCCCATGCCTCGCAAGCGATTTGTACCTAACCTCCTCCGTATCTCGGCAACGCTCCTCAATTCACCATGCCTTTTCGTGATCTCTATCCCATCGAAAAGAAGCTGGTTTCCTCGTGCCTCAAACTCGTTGTAATATCTTGCGATTGGCTGCCCCAGCTCCTCACCAAGGTGTTCGTAAAGATCGTCGACCTTTGATTTTAGTAGCTCTTCCCTCTGCCTTGTCGTGGTGTCTCGTGCTCTTGCTGAGCCGCTAGGCGATTGACCCTGCTCTTGCTCCTGATCTGGCGTTAGCGTGGAGCTGGCATCAGGCTGGAGCCTATTGAAAGATCCATCCTCGTCTGGAATGTTTTCCTCTGGCGTAAAGTCGTCTCCTTCGTATATTGGATTAACCGGCATTTATTTGAAACGAAAATTAGCTAATAATAAAGGATGAGTAACATATTCGGAACTAAGCTCGATCCCTACGCGGAGATTAAAACAATGATGGCTATGAAAGGGAAGAAGCAGCGTGTAAAAGTAAGTCATGTGCCTAGTACGATTAATCAGAACGAGGACTTGTATGTTGACATCCCCAACATGGGGCAGAACGATGTAATTTTTCCAGGCAGTATCAAACTACTTTTCGATCTGGAACTTACGGGAACAAACGCGAAGCGCACTATCGCTAGCAATATAGGTAAATCCTTGGTGCAAAATCTTCGTATCACTTTGAATGGCAATGAGGTGCAAAATATTAGCGACTACAGGGTTGGGAATTTGATCGGGAAAACAACTTGATCCTAGAGGGGATCAATCCCAACGACGGTACAATCCGCGCCCTACAGGTAAAAGCGACTGATCATGAAGGCACGGACGAGGAAAAAGCGATCGTCGCAGCCTATGGCAGCACCATTTGCGTGCCCTTGGGAAAAATGTTTGAATTGACACGAGACTTGCCGTTCTACCAGGCAGGATTATACGACAGGCTGCAATTCGTTATACATTTTACATCATATGATGACGTTATCAAAGATGGAGGTACGGCAGCTGTTGGAAATACCGCAGCTAAACCACCGGATGCCGCGTATAAGATAACTAATATCGCACTAGAGTTTGACAAGGTTAATAACGAGGGTCTCGCGAGCGCTATGATGTCACGGTATAGTCGTTTTGCGCTACCCTATGAAAGGGTACTCCGTAGCAAGGTTGTCACGATGAAAAAGGCTGACACAAACTACAATTTGCAAATCACTGTCGAGGGTGAGCCTAATGAGCACTACACCCACGCAATGCTCCCAAAAGATCACCTCGAGCAGATCGTAAACTTATTCGGTAGCCACGATTCGGAGGTGACGATTGGGCAGTTCTTCACAGAGAGATACGCCCTGTTTGTTGATTTCCAAGCATCACCTGATCATAGTCTACACGGTTCCGGAAGGCAATTACAGAGATTGTCAGACGGTATAACATTGCATATGACAAAGAAGGCAGACGGAACAACCGGGAATATTAAATGCTACGTTTTCCTACTTCACGATGCTCAGCTGAACATCTTAGACGGCCGTTATCACTCTGTGGAATACTGAAAATAAATGGCAGTGACCACAATTTTGTATTTACCCTATTGGATAAACACAAAATAATATGGAAAACAAGAGCTGTTCAAAGTGTAAAAGGAGCCTTTTACTAGATGCATTCAAGGTGACAAAAAATGGTCAAACGACAAAAACATGCATCAAATGCCTCGATGTTAACAAGGCGTCACGGGAACGTACAAAGTGCCCTCATGAAAAGCAGAGGGCCCTGTGTAAGGAGTGCAAGGGCAGTCAAATCTGCCCTCACGAAAAAAGGAAATCCAGGTGCAAGGAGTGCAAGGGCAGTGAAATCTGCCCTCATAAAAAGCAGAGGTCCAAGTGCAAGGAGTGCAAGGGCAGTGAAATCTGCCCTCATGAAAAGCTGAGATCCTATTGCAAAGAATGCAAAGGCAGTCAAATCTGCCCTCACGAAAGAATAAGATCTCGGTGTAAGGGATGCAAGGGCAGTCAAATCTGCCCTCACGAAAGAATAAGATCTCGGTGTAAGGAGTGCAAGGGCAGTCAAATCTGCCCTCACGAAAGGCAGAGGGCCCTGTGTAAGGAGTGTAAGGGCAGTCAAATCTGCCCTCACGAAAAAAGGAGATCCAGGTGTAAGGAGTGCAAGGGCAGTGAAATCTGCCCTCACGAAAGAATAAGATCTCAGTGTAAGGAGTGCAAGGCAGTCAAATCTGCGCACATCAAAAAAAGGAAATCCAGGTGCAAAGAATGCAAGAAGGTTAAACAATAAATGGCAACTATTGGTGTTCTTGTGGCTGGTGCTGCGATTAATGCATTAGCCTTTAGCGGATTAAATTTCGTGTTCAGTAAACTCGGTGGGCATGGTGAGGCCGAGCGTAAAAGGCATGATAAAGCAACTGAACAACTTCAAGCAGCTCAGCAACAGTGGATAAGAGATCGGCAGGCAAAGATTGATTGGTATAACCATCAACGAGAGCTGAAAAGGCAAGCTGGAGAGAGCTTGAAGGAGCTCGATGAAGGCATGAGGGAGTACTATATCGCAACGATCGAAAAAGCTCCAAAACTATCCGATTTTTACACACCTTCCAAGCAACAACAGGATGGTGAGCTGACGTTTATCGTAGGATCCCTAGCCCTCCTTGGTTTTGCAGTGTACAAGTTCGCCTAGCGGCCGTGTCAGCGGTTATATGTAAAATGTTTTCGACATGTAATAAACATGTCGAAAGCACATATTCCCACAGAGAAGGAGGTAGAAAAATTGAGCAGTATTTACTATACCCCTGAAAATCTCTGGACTGGTCGGAAGGCTGTTAAATTGCTCGCTGAGCAGAGTGGACTACCTAAAAAGAAAGTCGTACACTGGCTGTCTAGGCAACTCTTATGGCTTAGACATATTCGAGGACCTAAAAGGATTGATTACCCACATTTTACCATTAAAAAACCTAATGAAATGCACCAATTTGACTTGCTCTACATGCCTCATGACAAAGTCTACAGCAACGTGTACAAATATATCCTCACAGGAATCGATGTAGCCTCGCGCTACAAGGTAGCTAGACCATTGAGAACGAAGAAAGCCAGCGAAGTCACTGACATGATCAAAGACATTTACAAAGCAGGACCTTTACGCTATCCGAAGACCTTTCAGTGCGACAACGGTAGTGAGTTCAAGTCAGATGTGACAAAACTGCTAGAGGGCAAGGGCGTCGAACTCAAGCGCGCAACTACCAAGTACCACCATACTTTCACGGCCTTTGTCGAGAGCTACAACAAGGTGCTTGCGGAGAGACTGTTCAAACCTAAGGATGCACAAGAGTTGGTCACTGAAGAGACTAGTACCACATGGGTCAAGCACTTGTACACTATCGTCAAAAGCATGAACAATACCAAAACTGTCATGATCGGTATGAAACCCAAGGCAATCAAGCTAGATGAAGTTTTTAATGTGAAAGACGGGCAGCACCCAGATCGCCTGGCGTCTCCGCAGGAGCAAGAAAAGCCGTTACCTGAGGACGGTCTTTACTTGTACCTGCTGCAGCCTGGAGAAGAGCATGGTGATGCGAAAAGACGTGCAACGGACGCTTGGTGGAGCAAAAAGACGTATAGGTTGGATCGCATCGAGCAGCAACCAAACAACCGTGTGCTATATTTCTTGCAAGACGGGCCAGAGCGGAGCTTTGTTTCAGAAGAACTCATGGAAATTCCGGAAGATGTTCAAGTACCTCCCGAGCATGTTAAGGAGTGGTAAACTTCGCGTAGTTTTTGTAATCTATCAAGGTTACAAAAAAATCCTAGATCTCGGCAAGCTCCATCTATCTCTGATGTGTATAATTACGACCTAATCGAAAGTGCCTTGGACGTTCGGGATTTACTTTGATGCATCCACGCTCTCGGAGCCAGTTGTAATGTACAATGGCATTTGAAGTTTCTGCAAGAACGACGAGTTGACCGTTGGGATGATCTGTTAACTTTTTGCAAATCTTTTGCGCTACATAGCCTTGTTGCCCACATATAGCGACATACGGATATTCATCGTCGTTATTCTTTTGGATTATAACCATCCCATTATCCTTGCTAGGGTCTTCAAGGTGAGGAACGGCTCGCTTATGTAGTTCTTCAATTTCTTGCTCTTGTGCGGCAAGTTGTCTATCTTTTTCTTCAAGATCATCCTCCAGCACCATAAGTTGTCTATCTTTTTCTTCAAGATCATCCTCAAGGAGTGCCAGGCTAGATCTTTTTTCTTTGAGGTAATATTCAAACAACGCCAGGGCTTGACGCTGCTCTTCGAAGGTCTTGAGCTGTAGTTGCTCACGGATTTTTGGGAACATTGTGTTGCAGCAATATTTCCTGAACCTTCTCGCTTTGGGTTGCTGGATTCCAAACACCAGCTCATACATACCCTCCTCATTGGTGCAGAGGTCGTATTTTTGAGAGTCGGATGGCCATTTCACAGGTTCCCCCGTAACGGGGGAACCGCTTAGTTGCCACTTGTGAGTGTAATTTTCCCGAATACAGTGGTTGCGGATGGTATCAGATGTGTTTTTTTTGTACTCCAGTGCGCCTTGTACTACTTCTATAGCATGAGTCCAAGGGTGACCGTTGATGGTTACGGTATGTAACTTGGTATTGTTAAATTCAACAAGACAAGACATCTTTCTTATACACGCCAAGGCTCAACCACAGTTTTTTGTGATTCGAAAAAAAGTCACAAAATTACTGGATCTAATAATGAACACCAAGCTTAGGAAGCCATGGATATTTTTCGCATAACTCTTCAATATCCCGAGTCGTGTTTACCAGTTTGCTGTCAGCGTCATCATTCACTGCATCTATCAGTCTGTCATGGGCTCTCAAAAGAGCCTGATACACAGCTTTAATTACGCTCTGAGCTTTAATTACGATCTGAGCTTTAACTACGCTCTGATCATCCATCTTTTCTTACATGTCAAGAGTCTAACTTGCATCCAACAATCTTGTAACATCTAAGATGCTCCAGTCTTACGTACAAGCAAGCGTGCTTTGACTTTTTGAGCTGAGCCTTGATGTTTTCCCAGTCGCTGATCCATGTTTGTTTCCTCGTCGATCAATTTCAAATCCGATCGTTCGTGGGGGTACCACATGAACAACTGCTTTTTTTGCCTTTGAAGGTTCTTCGGCAAGGCGGTATACGACTGCGTTAGTAGCCAGAGACTGTGTTTGCGATGTCTACCACTGATGGCAAGCTCAAGCAAGGGCTGTCGCTTTTTATCAAGGCTATCGTCGGCTATCATATCGTCAACGATAAACAACGTCTCTTCGCCCGCCAGCAATGACGACAGCTTTTGGATCCATTCGAAGAGTTGATCCTTGGGGTCCACCAGAAACACGTAGTCATCTTTCCACAGCGAGGACCTCTTGTTCCAGCGGATTGTAGGGCAGAGAATGACAATGTTGTCAAAATGCTGCCTATACTCGTTCTCAATCAAATTCAGGACACGCTGCGTCTTGCCACAGCTTGTAGGCCCATTAAAGATTGCTGTATGCGGGTCTTTGACAATGTCCATTTTATTCTGAGGGTATTGCAGCGCTTTGTGTTTGCCTTGGGCAGACATAAACCTTGTAGACTTACTTAGGCTTTGGTACGATACTTGCGGGAATCCACCCCTTTGCTACCACAAATTCCCGCGAGCCTCGACCCGCTGAAAAGTAAGCAAACATCTTCAGCACGTCGCTGGTATCCATCTTGGTGCTGGGGCTAGAGATTCCCAGAAATTTCTTCCCGGTTATGGCGTAAGTGAACGTAAAGCCTAGATCCACGACTGTTTCATAGATCATGTCGATAATTTCTTTCTCCTGGGGTGTCACGTTAGAGCTCATTTATTATATCCTATTTCATCTTGAAAATGTCGATATGACGCTCTTCGTGTTGCTTTTGTGTGTGCTGCTGAGACGGTCCTTACGCTGACACGGGCGCACCTGTGGAGACGCTAGGCTCTGGGGTTTCAGTAGGCTTCTTACGTATGTAATAGACTGCCACGCAAGCGGCAAGTACGGTAGCGAGACCTCCAGCGACATAGAGATATGCACCGTCCGTCCGATATGCACCATTTTGTCAGGCGTGAGACGTCCGCAGCACTGCATCTATTTTAGAGCGCGCATAAAGTTTATCATCTGCCTTTTGAAACTTTTCGTCTTGCCGTCAAGATGTGCGTCTTCAGGATCTTGCATCAGGTTCCAAGTCTCAGATGCTGAAAAGTTGGAGTCTACCTCTCCTTCCGATGTGTAGGTTCCGTACGCAAACAGGACTTCCCACCTTTTTAGAAATTCCTCTACGTATGCGTGGTTTTTCCGCTTTTGCGAGAGTTCGGCTAGCGTCGCAGTTTTATTTAGAACATTCTGGTACTCGTCTTCGTCTGCCATCCAATGCTGCCTTTTTAATTTTTCCATTTTATTAAATATCTGACTGCTCCCCATTTCTTTTTTTTTACATCAAGACGGCTAGATCTTGATCATACATCTGGAGGCCTTCAAACCGTTTCTGCCAGCGTATCTTATCGCGTTTTTATACGAAGTCACTAAATTACACGCCTGTGGTGGAAAGCGATCAGCTTCTGGTGTCAGGATTACCCAACCGCGTGAGTGGGAGTCACCGTAAATGCTGCACCAATCTGTGTACCGTGCTTTTATTCTGCCCATTTCCCCCTTCCTTATACGATCAATATTTTCACGATTGCTCATATGAAACTTCGAAAGACTATTTCCTATCTTTTTCTTGCTGTTTGTCATCTCGCTTTTCATCTGTCTTGGACACATGAGCTAAAATGTGATTAATGGTATGAGCAGCAACCAAGAGTGGCGCTAGAAATTTTCCAAAGGCAGAGGATCCCCAAATCTGCCATGGCGTCCTTGATAATAGGATCTTCCTCGATGTCTTTTTTCATACCCTCCGCACTATCGAGTTGAACAACATTACCTACGGCCTTTGCGTACATGCTAATCGCATGTGAAGATAGTGCCTTGGCGGTCTTTTCTCCCTTATCGTGGAGCTCTCGTTGAACATAGTCGGCGTACGCTTTTTTGATAAACTCTTCTGGAGCTTTGTCGGTAAGAGATGCTGTTTGCCTTTGCGTATAGCATCCTTCAAGGCTTGACGTTTGTCGATAGGTTTTTCTTTGGGTTGAAAGGCTTCCGCAGGTGTGTCATAAAATATAGCTGTAATCTCACTCATCTTTATTAGAAGCCTTCTATAACGCAAAAAGCAGAGCACGATCAAGACGTACGGAAGAATTATTGCTACAGTGAGGCCTATGTCGTTCATCATTTTTATTTTTCAAAAAACTCTGGACGGGGAAACCTCACTTTTTTTTACAGCATGAGTGGGGATGTGTGTACGCCGTCCTCGTGCACGACTCTTTTATCATAGAACGCCAAGAGCTTGTTTTGTTCGTACGTAACCATCCCCTGGTTGCGCACCCGGAAACCTACGTTTTTCGCAGTGTTAATAGAGCCATTCAACGCGTTCTTATACCTCTCCCATGTCATAGCGTTCTGCTTCTTTGACATACCCTTACATGAGAACTTTGTGCCCTCTTTCCCTTCCACAAAGTAACACTTGGCTGTCGTGGCAATCATTCTAAATCCGATAAATTCCGGTTTGAATATCCCTCCTGTTCGACTTGAGTACTTATCAGTGACGAGCCAGTTTTTCACGTCTTTGTCGTACTCGTCAAGCAGTTCAGGGCGAACGACATCTCGCAACTCTTCTCCAGAGATGGCAAAATAGCCACTGTCCGTATCCATGTAAATATATTCAAAGTCTCGACGATCCACGTACTTGTCGATGAAGTCGTAGTAAAATTCCAACATGCGCAATTTGGCCAGCTGGTACACCGCAATGCCGCACTGGTATGCTCTGTCGATATGCACCTTGTGTTTGCCTTCTCTGATCTCGTACGCATCTCCTATCTCTTCAAGGTCTTCGAGGTATGGCGATCTCATCGCTGCATCGACCTTCCTTTCATCTCTGGTAAACGTAGTATTAGCGTGCCTCGCTAGATCTTCGATCATTTTCCCATAGAACGAGTTCCCTTTCAACTTGGCTGTATCTCCCGCAATACGCTTGTCAGGGTCTTTATCCGCTTGTCGTCGTGCATCCGCAATCTCTTTCGGAAACCATGCAAATGGCTTACCTCGAGTGTACTTGATGAACTGGTGAAAAGCAGTCACTTTCACGCCATGGTACCACTTTAGCACCGGAGTGTACAACAAGATCTTTTCAGCTTTCATCAACCCTAGGAGCTTACGCGTACCTGAAATACGTTTGCGCCCTGTTCCTTTTAGGTACTTGTGCATGTGCTCTGGAATCCGGTCTGAGGGTATCTCCTTGACCACGAATAGCGGAGCCATCTCGCTGAATTTGTCATACAGTTCCAAAGGAACCTCGATGTTGACCTGCGCAAAACCGAAGAGGGATCCATTTTGCACACCTTGTGTTAGTAGCTCGAGATTGTGTTTTACTGTCGGTGTAGGCACCTTGATCAGCTTCTCCTTCCCACAAGGACAGTCTTGCATCAACGTACTCGGGTACAGCATGTTCGTGTCAAGCCCCAGAACAGTTTTGCACTTCCGTGGCTCCTGGTAGATGTGAGATCTGATACCCGTCACGTCTCTCTCGTGGTACCTACAGAACGCGATGGCAGGCCCTCCCACCATGCCCGTCTGCAAGATCTCGTAGGCCTCATTCTTCGTGCACTCAGTGCAAGCCTTTTGCACCTTTTTGCACGCCTCGCACTTCTTGTTGAAGCAGTCTTTATTACACTTATGCTTACAAGGCTCTCCTGGAGCGTATAGCTCTAGCTTTGGATTCAGTCGTAGAGACTTGTTCAAGACGTAGCGCATCGATACGCCTGGAATGCTTACCGCGTCTTTCAAAATGTCTATCTCGTCGTCGTAGTACTGCAACCTTGTCTTGTCCACGGCTTCGATAAAAGGTTCCACGCCGGCTAGATTGTACTCGCGCAACCAGTTCATCATGGTGACGCAGCCTCGCTTGTAAAACTCTGCAGGAATGTTTCGTACTCTTCAGGAGAGAGGGTGTCACTAAGACTGTTATAGAAATGTTCGTACGCCACGGGTCCGACGTGGGTTAGCTTGTCATAGCTCGACAGCCACTCGTATGGGAACACTAGCTTTTTGAGCTTGCAATCCAGAGACTTGCACCATCGGTCGTAGCTCATACTAGGAGCGAGAAAATTTTTGATATCGAGAAATTTGAACCTCGAGGTCGTGAGGAACATGTAGTCGTTGTCTTTCTTCGCCACGTTGATCTTTTTTTCATTGTCTTTGGCAATTTGATTGACAAAATACCGCTTTATCATGTTCAGGTCATACTTTCCGCTGTTGAAGCCGATCACGGGCACTTGGCCCACCCACGCGTCCCATGCCTTCTGAGTCTTGTCTGGAAGCATGTCAAAATCGTCAGGTCTCGGGTACATCCTTTCCACTTCATACACGATGTGGGCGTGTCTCTTTTCGAGCTGCTCCACAAATCGTTCAACCAAGATTTTTGGATCATCGTGCTCCAAGAACGTTGGATCTCCATTCAGACTATCGTGAATGGCGACGCTGACCGGTACATGCTCCAAGATGTATGTTAGATCGGATGTTTGCCGCTGGTGTAAAGGTGCTAGGAGGGCCTCGAAATCAAACACGATGTAGTGAGGGTAGGGTCGAAATTCTTTCTTGAAGTACCTCTTGGCTTTGAGTGGGCTCTCACACTCCCACAATGTCACGAGGTTGTAGCCAAGTTTTCGGATGCCTTCCTCCTTAGACTTGGTGGCCGTATATTTATTCGTGTTTGTTCCTTGGCAGGGGCATCCGTGCCACTTGCACCCGTGGTACTCATAGACTGTCCTGGTCTGAGGTTCATAGCCGTCTACAAGGTAGACTTGGTTTTCCTTTTTGCCATAGCGTATGACTCGTTCTCCTCCATGCCCACAGAGTGCGTGATGGATGTGTCTTCCCGATTTTAGCGACATGTGCTCGAGCCATTTACAAACGTCATAGCTGAAGCCCTCATCGTAAAAGACCTTCTCTGACTTGCTAGGCATGCGCTTGACCTTCTTGCCTTTGCAGATGATAGTCGGCTTTTTTCCCTCGCACTCGTTCTTTGTGTGCCTTGTTAGGTTTTCAGCTCTGGTGAATCGCTGTTTGCAGGCTTTGCATTCCCAGTGTTGCGTTAAAACATCTATCTTTTTAATGTAAAAACAGTGTCCATCCAACATGCCGAGGTTGATCGTGTCTAAATCTTTTTTGTATTGATTCTGACCGTACACGAGTCTCCAGGGTGCCTTTTCAGAGTTGTTTTGGGTTCAAAGACTCTGATGTTGATCTTGAAACGCTTCGCTATGCCTTCAAAGGCAACGAGCTTCGTAGCACGTACTTCTTCCCGCTCTAGTTGGGGATTCTCGTAGTACTCGCGTGCTAGTGCGAGAGCTTCTCGCATGATATGTTTTTCACGCTGCTTTCGCTCTCCCCGGTAGTGTACGGCTACACATCGCCAGACACACAAATTGTCGGTTCTTTCATCCTCCTTGTCAAAGCTGTAGATGCACCTCTTTTTTCGCAACCAATCTGGCAAAGGTCCACATCCAAGGAAAGGCTCCCTTGTAGAGATGATCTTGATCTGCACATGCTGGAAGACTATTTTCCCTTCGTACGACCCTGGGGTCTCGATTGTTCTTTCTGGTGGCAAGTACGCCTTCCCCCAAAACTCGTTATCTCCTAGATCTAATCGCTGAATTTCGCATTTTTCGAAAAAAGCTTCGATGTCAGCTAGGCTCGTAAGCGATCCTTCGCTTCCCTTGGTCTTGTGATGCGGAGCCGTGCCACCTCCTGCTTCGTAGATGGTGCAAGCAAAACTGTAGACTACCTTGACTCTCATGTCTATGCAGGGCGTAATTTTTCGCATGATGGCCTCCGTTAATGGGTGATTAAGGTTCTTGGAACTATGTTCCGCGTTACTGTTGAACCGCCATGTCTTGACACGATTTCCGTCTTCCAACATCTGTGTGTCATTTTCGTCAAAAATGTGCTGAATGTCTTCGACGCCTTCGGATCGGTTTTTCTCTTGTGGGAACATGTGCTTGATGTCTTCGACTCCGCTGTATTCGTTTTGTATGTCTCCAGCACCGTAAAAGTCCTCTTGCGCCTCGGCTTCGATTTCATCGTGCAGCGTTGCCTTTCCAGCAATTTGCTCCCTCGCCCTGTTATAATAATGCCTAACAGTGTCTCGTACACTCTTCAGGCGATCGGCAAGAGCATCGCGAGTTGCTGATACTGGCGCTGAGACAGCGCTGTATAATTTACTGATTGCATTCTTGAACCAACTCATCTCTCTTTATTATAAGTACATTCAAACTTCAACTAACACCAGTCGTAATTTGCGTAGGGAATTTCCCTTTTCTAATCAAACAGATTTACGCATGCGCGTTTGTTGATGTCAGCAGTTTTGTCGAGTGCCGTCATTTTTGATGATGTCAGCAAATTTGTTGAATATCACGTGACTTGTTTACTCATTTGAGGTATGATGAAATCTGTAACGTCACAGATTTTTTTAGGGGTCTAAAAGCAGCGTTTTTTAATGAGGGTTTGACCGTGGAAAACCTAAACGTACTTTAATTACCTCCCTACTCTAGCTGCTACATATGAACAAACTGGTGGTGGAACAATCTACATCTAATCATTTTTACAAATCATTAAATAGAAAACCGTACTGAAGTACAGATAATAGAAATTGAGGCTTTCAACTAGAGGAGAAAGTTCAAACAAATCATGGTTTGATTATCGCTACGGTGTTATCACAGCTTCAGTTTAAACCGTAACATCTCTGCAATAAATAATTCAGTTGCTAAGATATTGGGCTATAGCTACACCAGTTGCAAAGTCTGCATTACTTTCAAGGAGTAATAAACATGAAGTTTATGCTAGAAAGAGATATACATAACAAGAAAAGAGTTTGCACAGAGGTTTCCCTTGTAAAGATGCTGGTCTGAGAATACATCATGAAAAACTTATGCTAATGGTCTTATTTTTTGTACATGCGGTTTCGGAGCTTTGGATATAAAATGTCCTTATAGTGCTCCTGATAAGGCATAACTCTTGCATTAATGTCTGATACATCTAAGGTTGTCTATATCTTAAAACCTGGCCATCCTTATTTTACACAAATTCAGCATCAAATGTATTTAACTGGAGTAACTTGGCCTTTTAAGTGCATTGTAAGGGCTTCGTTAATTTAAATTAGGATATTGACGTTACATTAATGTTATTAGGCCGTGCTGTAACGTCAGAAAATTTAACATTTAAGACATAACTTTTTCGGCTACATCAAAGGAAAATGAACATATCCACTTTGCCTTTTCCAGGCAAACACACAGAAACTCTGAGTATGAGACAAATGTCTTGTTGAATTTTTCTTTACATCATATAAACTTTTTTGTAAGAACATTTGTTTTAAGAATATAATCTACAAATAAGACTGAAAGGGGTCAAAAAATAGGAACAGCGAACCTCGTGCCAGATTTTATTGCTTCTTATAAAAAAGCATGTGTACTGCTAATAACAGAAATCTCAAAACCCATGGAATTCTTGTTTTCAGGTGGATATGTGATATTTCTTTCACGCGATGTTACGAACACCATAATTCTGTTTGTTTTTTTTATTTTATTGGACAAAAATGAAGTATATATATTTGTTGCACTTTTCTAATTCTTTATTTACACGTTAATACGTAGTGGTAGTGCAGCGATGAATTTACAAAGTTTGGAAGTTCATCTTCAAAGAAGACAGCGTTATTTCGACGAGCGTTTCGCGGGACGACATTATGTTAATAATTTTAGAGAATGTGGAGTTTTATGCACCAGGAACACAAGATAGAAATCATTCAATTACCAAAGAAGCGCGAAGTACTGTTATTTGCTACTATTAGACAATATGGATAAGAAGATGAGGTGGTTTGGATTATTACGACAGTTTGTCAGCTTCGTTTATTTCGTCTTATGTTTTTCTGATAACCATTATTTTTTCTTCTTCCTCTAATCATGGTAGGATAAAAAATATATGCGTTTCCCGGTTTTTCATGACTTTTATAATGCAAGTCAAGTTCGTAACTCACATGAGAACGCTGTCATTTCTACAAAATTTGTTTTATTTTGACTAGCTAAATAGTGTGACGTGTTATCATTTTCTTTTTCAGTATTTCCATATAAAAGTTGTAAACAAGCACTGCAGTCTGAATACTGGTTGATTTTACCTTAAACCAGTTGGTCACGTAGGAATCATGGAAGCATACTGTAGAGGAAGAGGAGACCGAATATTATGTTAACGCCTATCGTGTCAGCGAATATAAAGGTCGTGGGGCATATTCCGGTCAGCTTATACACAACGCTACCAACTTGGATGCGGTGATACTATTGATCGACCAATCAATAAGTTGAAATCAATATGCAAAAATGCCATGTCACGATGCTCAACCTTATAAAATAGCTATCCCTGTCACTATTTAGAAGCTCAGTGCTATTTCATACTGGCCTGGTAGCGACACAAACAGCTGCTGTGCTTGTGGAAGAACAGGAAGTTGTTATAGTGCGCCACAGAAGTGCCACTGCGACAGCTTAAGTAGCACTGCTTGAGAAGATTATAAGAAAAAGAGAAATTGCCATTAGTAGCTGTTCATCAGGGGCGTAGCCAGAAAAAAATTAACCTCACTCGAACCATGGATCCTCAGGGTCAACATCGCATCGCAGGTGCGATAATAACCAACTGGGGGTTTGGGGGGCGTTGTGAGCCCCTCAACGGGTCCAGGGCGGAACCCTTGAAGCCAACGCCGTTTTACACCCTTTAAGCACTGAAACGCCATAAAACCGACTCTCTGACATACGCGATAGACGTTAAGTATTGATCGAATTGATCGAAAAAGGGGAATAAATGACAACATAAAATACATTAAAAGCTTTATCATCAAGGGTGTAATCAAACCAGCAATAAGACAACACAACACAATCATAATGTTTTTTATAGATTGAAAGTTATTAAAGCAATAATTAAAATGTTCATTCTTCTTTCTTCATATTTAGCACTAAAATTTTCTGCAGATTGGAGGTCATTAAAAAATAACCAAATCAAAATCTTCTTTCTTCATAAATATAATAAAAAATTCAAAAATATAATGAAATGGAACCATGGACAAAATGCCTTCATGCAAATCATTGAAAACCCTCGTGTTAATAATACGTTCCACACATCGTGTTCCAAACATTAAAATTATGGGCATAGTTGGGATTATTAGTTAAGTAAGGAACATTCTTGCATAAAATTTTTAACCTACTTTTGGAAAATTTGTAAAAATATGTTACGTTTGATTCGATTCATCGTGTTTCAGAAATAATGTACAAAGCATGAATTACAGACAACTAAATTTAAGCAATGAGAAGAACAAGGATATGTATAAAGCTAATCTGTTTTGCTTTAAAATGTTAGCATGACAACTATTAAGTTTAACAGATACATCGCCAGCATCGCCATAACATCGAACTTATCTATTCTGTATATATATCAAGAGAAAGTTCATAAGGTTTTTAAAATGACCTTTGAAAAAGACAAACCTGAGAGCCTTCACTACAATGAATTAACCTTTAGACGTCCTCTCGGAAAGTACAATGGGAAGAATAATTGTAATCAGAGGTGTAGAGCTTGTCGTAGTGAGTGCCTACATTATATTTCCCAATACCGTTAATAGAACCTGAAGGGAATGAATCTACAAATGCTCTTCAGATAAAACTTGTTTAGGTTTAATAGGTTTCGATTTAGAAATCCCTTTGACGAAAAAGATTAAAAGTTAAAGGTTTGCTTTTTACAAATGGAAGAAGTCTCGTCATTAGTGCTAGAAGTACCACATTGATTAACTAACGTTTGTGTTAATACAAAAGGAACAACTTCGAGATGATACACACATTTCCTTTTCTTTTTCTTTTGCTTTGTTATCATAACGCATGACAACCTAGCTTAAAATATTCAGCAGAACGCTTTAACGTAGCTTTACTCAAACTTAAAGAAACTGAAGGGATTAAGTTTAAATTGCCCAGAATGTTTGTCATTATCTCAAAATAAAATAGATACTGGTTGTAAATTTTTATTTGAATGCAGATGAGGAAAAATCTTCTGATTTAAAACCGTCTTGAATCATAGCTGATCACAATCAGGATAAAAAGTTAAAATATTTCTCTTAAACTGTTATAAAGGCTTATAAGAATAGCTTTATTCTGTATAGCTACAAGATCTGCTGTCTACACAGAGTTACAGAAGAGGATAAATAGCTAGCTAACTGAAAACTTGAAAGTGCTTTCTACACAGGAAAACAAATCTGAATATTTACATACAGATACAAAAATTGGATGGTTCGAGTATAGAGAATTTTCATGAAGCTCTATACAAGTTATAAAGCTAAATACGGATTCACGTTTGACAGCAACATCATGCTTTCTTCACCTTCACAACTTCGCTAGCCTTGTTTTTTTTTGCTTTTTTTGACTTTCTTGCGTATGTTCTATAGCCATATATGGAGCGAATTTTTAACCTCTCTGCGAAATTTACTAGCTAATAGGATGCGTCCAAAATGACCATAAATGGAAGACACAAGACCGTACATAGGCATAATTTTTGCAGATAATCCTGCGAAAAAGACTATCTGCGAAACAAAGTAGAGATTCAACACCTCAGCCTGCAAAACAAAGTGGATACTGCTAAATCCTGCGAAAACGACGTGCAAGCGCGAAGCTTGTGTGCGCCGCCCGAGAAAAGATTTGTGCCGGATGCACAATTGGTGCGCCCATCCTTGTGTTGGCGGGGGCGGTGGAAAAACGATGTGTTGAAATGAAAAAAGAAGGTCAGTCGATCGCAGAGCCTGGCTGACGCTGGCTACGCTCCTGTTCATTATGGCGATACAGGAGGTTCGAGTGAATTGTTTTATCTGGCGGTATAACAAGTGGTTTGCAAAGAAATATAAAATAAAGTCTACTCACGTATCATGCCTGTCGCGTCACTTGATACAGTATCATAAAAATACGTGAAGTGAGCTTGGATCAAAACGAATTAAATCAAATTTTTTTTTTCACAAACAATCAATTTTAAGTAGTTATAATTTTTCGTCCTGTTTTTGAGTTGAATGCAGCCCTCAGTTACTTTTTTCTACATATATTTTAACGAAACGACAAGTACGCTTCTACACATATATTACAAATAAGAAACATCCTGCTATAAGGGCTCTTTTATATGAGAACCGGGAAACTCGCCTATCGAGTTTCCCGGTAGAGCGGGATAATATCAACTCGGGTTTATATGTAAATTTGTCATTTTCCATCCCGGGTTTATATGAAGAAAAATTAGCGGGAAATTAAAAGTGGCGGGGTGAGTATATAAACAAATATGGCTTCCATCAACAGAAAAAAGAAGATAGCGATACTGTTGATGTTTGAAACAACTGTGCTATCACTGTTAATACAAATCAATGGATTTATTTGCTCCTCTCAAGCTTATTTGAAATTACTGAATAACTTTCAGATAATTTTACTATCAAAAAAACGAAACCAGTACTTACAACGATTGAAAAGAAAAATGATACAGAAGTCTTATCGAAAACCTCGTGAAGTTTGGTATCGTGTGGGTAGAACAGAAATGTGATGGATCAACACCTTGAATGCTAGTGTGAATGAGGAAGAATGGCAAAAGAATTTCAGATTTGCTAACTCCAAGCTAAACAAAATGATGAGGTCAAAACAACTACCCATTACTTATCAAAAAGTGCTACCTAATCGTACCAAGGTTGGAAATTATTTGATTAGTGACCCGGCATATCCATTAACACCACATTGTCTCAAGGAATTTAATAGCTGCAACAATAATGAAGAGGTTTTGCTTAACACTATTCTACGTTCTGCAAGAAACCCTTCGGCCGAATAAAAGCACGACGGGGGTTTCTCTCTAGAAAAGTGGAGCTAAAATTGGAACACATACCAACTGTTGTTTATGCTTGTTTCACCTTACATAATATATTTGAAATAAATAATTGTTACGTAGATCCACATGATGTGAAACAACAATGCATTCTTCATCAAGAGAATGAAGAAAAGTACAGAGATGTGCCTGACCCAGTGTTTTCTAATAACCTAGACGAAGGGGCAGTTATTCGAGACATTTAACTACACATATCAAACAAAACCTTCCGAACCATTTAATTAACTACTAACTTTTCGAAAAATGTGAAACACTTTGGAAAAATGTTAAAGATTTATGCAATCGTACACATATTTTGTAGAATGATGTATGATGTATCATTATGTTTCTTAGATTAACTTGTACATACATTGATCTTATGTGCATAAAATACACTGTTTTTGTTTTATAAACACTGTTATATTACATGAAAAAAATATTTATACAAAAACAAAACATATAAAGTGTTTTTTCCTGCACATATTCACAAATAACATAAGTCATGCCAAATTGCAAAACTGAATGTAAAATAAGGTTTCCATAGTCTCATAGTTCATTGTTGATTATTCAGAAGACTTTGTAATAGCTCAACTTCTCCACCATCAGACTGGAAATATACTTGCTGGTGTTGTTGTGGTTGAGTGACGGCAGGTGGTGCTGTCAAAGCGGTTGCTAACATCTCCATAGTGCGGCCAAGACAATTTGTCATTTCTACTATTGAATTACTTATGTTATTAAAAGCTTGGGTGAAAGACTCAGTTGAGTCTTTCAAAGCCCCAGTTAGGTCTCTGCGAAAATTTCTATCTTCTTTTGCTTCTTCTAACAACAAAGCATCGCGTTGTGACGCGGACAACTTTCGTTCCAGGTGCTTACGTTTATCATCGATCAGTTTAACAACAGCAGACTTCTCACCCGTTGTTGATTCAGTCGAATTTGTGTGTTCTCCTGATGAAGAGTTGGTCAATACTTCTGAATTGGTATCATTTGTTGTCAACGCATTGCCTTGAGAAAAAATAGAATGTGAATAAATATACCACTTCTTTACCAAGAGAAATTTGTCGGATTCAAACCATTTCAATATTTCTCACAGGAATTTAATTTCGAAAAAATCTTGTTGTTTTAAGCAGTGTAATTCACTTAAAAATGATCATTTTAAGACTGATGACTGAACATTAAAAATATGATGTTCTTACCTTCATCGTCATCATTGGTGCTCATGGGGATACCATGCTTGCCTCCGTCTCTAAAGGTAGCTCCTTTCTACTGACATTACTATTATCGTCATTATTTGCAGTTTTAGAATATTGATCAGTATTGAAATTGTTTATTGTTGCTGTATCTAAACCAAAGTTCATGAGTTGTGTATTAGGACAGCCACCCCAAATCAAAATCATCTGGTCACAGTAGTCAAAGACCAATTTCCCACTACCACTTCGGGTTCCTGCGACAACAGCCTTTGAAAATCCTTGCCTTAAACTTTTAACCTTCTCTATTATTTATTATTTTTATTATTATTATTATTATTATTATTATTATTATTATTATTATTATTATTATTATTATTATTATTATTATTATTATTATTATTATTATTATAATATTCCCGATTCCTTATAGGATAGCTGCACAACCGTTTCATATCGGCAACCGGAATACGAAAAGTTCATGCTCGAGCTTTCAAAATGTGAAATAGGGACCTAATGCACGAAACTTTTATTTTTTAATCAATACAAGAGACAAAAACTGTTGTAAATTGATGTAATAACACTTGTCAAATATTGATAATAATCTTGTCAAATTTGAGAATTACTGTCAAATTTGACAACAATATTATTAAAACATTCGGCCGTAAGCCGAAACAAAAATGATTTTTAATATGTTGGCCAACATATTACGCAAAAATATAAGGTGGCCAATACATCTAAGAGAAAAAATAAGTTGTGCCATATGTAAAGCAATATATATAATTAAAAACTACTGTAAAATATATATCCGATTTTAAATAAATTAAACAAACTAAATTATATAAGGGAAAATACAGTTGCCACAGTGCTTTCTCATGTTAAAATAAAAACGAGTTTCCAATCCCGATGTTATCAGATATTATCGCCTGAATCCTTTTATAAAACATCCCATATAAAAATCAGGGTGATTAGGGTGATTATGAGTAGTGGCAACCTCGTCCCCAGGGCATCCCGGGGTCAGAAAAGATACAAGATGGCCTTGGGACGAGGTTAGAGTAGTCCTTGAAAGAGGACATTTCTTAGTGAAAATGTACGGAGAAGAAATATCCCTTATGTTTAAGGTTGCTATAGTGAAAAACCATCAAAATTTTCATTTGGTTAAAAACTTTTCAGGGAATTATATTTTTGCGCACGTTAATCTTTATTCCTTTTTAACCTGCTGGATGATAAATTTAAATAAAATGCCTTTTTGACCTTATTGTTTTTAAATGGCGTGATTTTTTATGCAAAATCAATGACGAAGAAAGATATCGCGCAAGATAATTCCTTGTTCTGGCCCTACGGTTGAAATACAAAAAGTATGTATGGAAGACACCACTAGTATGATGGAACGGTTCTTTGAAATAAAAAAAATATTATGACTTAAAGGTTTTAGTACAAATGTATATTGGAAATTCAAATTGACAGAAGAAATTGGTAAGTAGCACTTGTTATTTGAAATTTTAATCTGGCTTACTCTCCATAGACAAAATAATTAAAGTATTAGCATAATTCAATTAGTTTCTTTCCCAATCAGAGTGTTGGTTTCAAGGCTTCACCCAAATTTTCATTTTGCTTATGGTAAGGGAAGTCCAAAAGACAGAAAATCCAAAATACAGAAAACTTATGAAGTTTTTGTCCGAGTAACAATGAATAGGTTAATAAGAGAGAATTTGAGAATCCGAAATCTTGTGAAAACAAATCTGAAAGTCAGTGGCGGATACATACCACGTCAAAGACGTTAAGTGACGAAGGTACATTGTCCTGTATAACGGACCATGTCAATCGAGAGGGCACAGTAGTACGTAAAGTTCTTTTTATGTAAAAAACGTGCGCGGACAAGCGGGAGTTATTATAAAATAGGGGACCGACAGCTCAGGGTGCCGCAGGGCCAGGTCTGGGCGTTGTATCTATTTCAATTTGCATGCTGCGTGATTATTTTGACGAATATAGCCTGTGGTCTGTTAAGCGGTAGTGTTTGTTTTTCAATTGTTTTTCGATTGGTTGTCCCTACTCTCCGGTGAAGGATTCCAAGTATCGTATGTAGAGAACGTATGTGTGTGGGTAACTTCTGAAGTTTTGTTAATTTGATTTCCAATTTATCTGTAATCCTTGTAGCGGAAATCCCCTCGTTTAGATTTTGCAATGAAGGCTTCATACACTATTGATTGTTTTAGTAAAGAAGTGGTAAGATTTGTGTATGTCTAAAGAAATTTTAAAACACATGATAAACATTTTTTTTATTCATTATTTTCAATATACACAGTCAAATAGAAATAGGCCTTCAAGAAGAGTCAAATAAACCGATGCTAACATCTTGTGGTATTTTATCATAAGTAAGTTTATCAAACTTAAATAGGATACTTCCGTGTGTCTGTCTGTGACTTTTGCAAAGTGGGTTTTCTTTTTCGTACTTCTCTTTAACAAAGTCTATACCACACCACCTCTAAAATTCTTTTGCAATCTACCGATTTTTACGTTAAAACGATATCGACATCAGAGAAAAGTATTAAGGTTAGTGAAGGCATTGTATTGCACTGTTAAGTTTTAGAAGTAACTGACTGGGTAAAGGGACTACCTAAAACTAACTAAGGACTAATTTTCTAAATCTGAGTCAACCCACCTGATTCAGAACAGGCCTGCCTAATGACTTCATCTATTTAATCACCATATGGAATGTCTCTTCCCGTTAGTCGAAACACAAATTTGTATATATTTTCTTAATCAGTCAAAAAATTTTTGTGCATTGGTGGGAAAGTTTTTTATTTTTTATAATCCTATATCTTTCTTTGCTGATAAAAACTGCGCAATCAAATACATTACTTTGTACAGTAGCTTTTCACCACACAATAAAATTGTAAAAAAGCTTTTTTGTGCATCCATAATTCATTGCTGACGGCATCAAAATTCGAAAGACGTATCATTGACGTTTATAACAAGACTGGCGTCAAGGTTGTAGTGTATTAAGATTAGTGGAAACGTTATACATCACAGTTTTAATTTTAAGCCTACTTGAAGAAACGAGTGGAAATAACTGACGCCATCTCCTGTGTGTGTAGCCATTCGAAAAAATTTTCTAAAGCTTGGTCAACCTAACTATTTCGGAACAGATAGCTAACGACGTCATCAAAAACTTTTCTGATCACGATATCAGTTCAACCGTTCGTCAAAAACATAATATCGTATCTATTTTCTTGATCAACATTTAAGGCTCTACACAATAGAGGCACCGGTTGAGCATATTTTTCAAAAAAATCTTTGTAAAATAGAAACATTGCTGATGTAAGCAACAATTCTTACATTTCTTTAAGTGCTAATCAAAACCGCGCGATCCTATAGATTAATTTGATCAGAGTTCAAAACTCCACACAATACAGGTAACACCTAAAAATATGGGTTTTACATCGACGGGTCATTGCTAAATGTCATTAAATGTCAAAGGGCCGATCTTTTTCCTAAATGAGATTTTTTCATGGGCCTTATCAACTAGTTTTTATAAAACTTTATGGAACCCATCATTCATTTTCGCGCACCAACATTTAATTCCATTCGTTAATCGATCAATTCCTTAGTGAACGCTTAGCATGGATTATTACGCACACGTTCCTACTACTTTTATCCATTTATAACTCCCTGACATTACTCTTGACACGATCATAAAATATATTTTAAGTCTAGTAGCTAAAGTCCCTCGTTCAGATTTTTCAATCGAGGTTTCATTTTAGGGGGGGGGGGGGGAGACGTTCAAAAAAGAGGGGTCTTTATTCAAATTTTTACACTTCGTCTCTATTGCAGTTTTTTAGGATACCTTATTTTACCGATGTATCAAATATGAGAGATTGTGTTTAGTTGTATTAACGAAATTTCTATATTATAATTAAATAAATCACCAATGAAATTACCTTTTAATAAAAAGAGCAAACAATAGCAGTTATGGATTTTTTATATACTTTTACTATCGCCTCGAATAAACGCAATTAAATTACGTACACGTAAAGTACTATTCAAGACAACTAAATACTTGTAAAAATTAATAGTATCTTTAAAACAAAAATCACGAAAACTCGACACTTTAAAGAAGAAATTTAAAGAAGACTAGATGCATTACTGTAACCACAATTTTAGTGTTGAGGAGGGACCTATAATGACTACCCGAGGCACCCCCATGACGGGCGCCGAGTAAAAAATTTTTAAATTTTGCATCTCTAGATTGGCCGAAAATGCCCTTCCAGACTTCAACGCTCTCATGGTTCAATGTTAAAAAAACGATGAATATTTCGATATTTTTGTAATTTAGAAAAGCTGCATTGTAGTTGCATCAAAATGTCGATAAAAATTTTCCATCAGAAGCCGAAAGATAGAAAGAGATACATATTCCTTTTTTTAGTAGGAAAGTTATTATGCCCCCTATGATTACATAGTCTTTCCGATTATTTCCGGACATGTTATTTTTACCTGAAGTTATAAATGACCTAACAACAGCCTGGCAATTTTCGTGCACAACTTAAATATTTGAATTTAAGTGAACGTAAATTATACAGACATTGTGGGAGAAGCTGAAACATGCCGTCGATATGTTGTTGTTAATTGTCCAAAATCGCCCACACGAACAAGATATGTATGGAAAGTCGGTAACAGTTGTAGAGCTAACATATATATCTCAACATAAGAAAAAAATTCATACTGCATTGATAAAAATATATAAACAAATAAAGGAGGAATTGGCAAGCTTCTTTTTTAAGGTATTGAAAGAGACGATTTTCCTATTTTCAGTAATAACGGTGCAGCTATCCTACATATTACAAAAAACAGAATCAAATCCATACATGTGCAGAGATAATTAAAATAATTACCGGTTGTGCGGCTATCCTACATATCGAAAAGATAGTAAAATGCAATTAAATCCATACATGTACAGAGATAATTAAAATAATTGCCGGTTGTGCGGCTATCCTACATATCGAAAAGATAGTGAAATGCAATTAAATCCATGCATGTACAGAGATAATTAAAATAATTACCGGTTGTGCGGCTATCCTACATATCGGAAAGATAGTAAAACGCAATTAAATCCGTACATGTACAGAGATAATTAAAATAATTACCGGTTGTGCGGCTATCCTACATATCGAAAAGATAGTAAAACGCAATTAAATTCATACAAGTTCAGAGATAATTAAAATAATTACCGGTTGTGCGGCTATCCTACATATCGAAAAGATAGTAAAACGCAATTAAATCCGTACATGTACAGAGATAATTAAAATAATTACCGGTTGTGCGGCTATCCTACATATCGAAAAGATAGTAAAATGCAATTAAATCCGTACATGTACAGAGATAATTAAAATAATTACCGGTTGTGCGGCTATCCTACATATCGGAAAGATAGTAAAACGCAATTAAATCCATACAAGTGCAGAGATAATTAAAATAATTACCGGTTGTGCGGCTATCCTATATATAAAAAACATATTAAAACGCAATTAAATTGATCTAAAATATTTAAAATAATTAGCGGTTGTGCACCTATCCTATTTGTCGAAACGATGAAAAAAACGCAATTAAATCGATAAAAGTACCGAGATAATTAAAATAATCAACGGTTGCGCAGCTATCCTATATGTTGAAGCGATGAACAAAAGCAAGTAATTAGCGGTTGTGCAGCTATCCCATTTTTAAACATCAAAGTAATTATTTTTATATCGGTAGTATAGATATCCAAGAAATTCAAGTAGTTCTGTTAAAGGGCCCAAACCCCCATAATTGTGATTTTGGATATATTAAAAAATGAAAAAATCAGGAATTTCAGAAATCATTTGTCTCTGAAATATTGAACTTTATATTACGACGTACAAGGTTTCAGATTAATTATTGTATGATATACAACTATAGCTATACTGATTTATATCTGAGGACAAAAAATTGTCGGCTGGCGACAGATTATGCGCATTGGAGACAATATATAATGTATAAGCGTTGAAGTACGTTTTCTTGAAAGTCACAATACTTGTAACAAAAAAAAGGTTTAACAAAAATTATAAACAACATAAAACAGTCAATGGAAAATCTGACAACAAAAGTAAGTTAGAAAAAAACTTCAAAAAATAAAAAAAATATGCAGAAATACACGTTCCAAATAAGAAACGTTTATATCCTGACATATACTATACAACTTGTCAAAACTTCTTCTAAAAAACAATTTTAATGCGTGTCAAGAGCAATGATTTTAATAATTTTCAGAGGCACTCTTTGTAAAGTTAAAAACATTGACGTAAGACCAAAAGTTTCTTATATAAAAAGCGTATTAAAAGAATTTAAAATCACATGATAACTGAATACGAGACGGTATAAAAACAACAACTTTGGTGTTTTTACGCGTGAATGAGGTGACTACGTGACTACGACAACGAACGTTTTGTAAATTGGTGAAATAGTTGCAACGGCTAATAAAGTCCTTATCACGATAATTTAACAAAAATAATAAAACTAAAAAATCTAATAACATCTTGGTTTATGATATGAATGTTCGAACCGTGCAAGCAGGTAGTCGTAAATCCAAATATATACATCAGCTAAAGAGAAATAAGATAGTAAAAATTAGTTACCCCTGATATAACCACACGTTTCAAAACAAAATGTGGAAAAATTACTCACCTTATTTTACCAGCCTTTTCTTGCGTTCATACATGATTCGTGTTCGAATTTGAGTAAAACTAAAGTTTTCCATCAAATTACATTCTCTCAGACAATCCCTTACTCTCTCCTCTGTTAACGCACCTCCTTCAATTAATTTACCTCCATAATGCTTTAATATTTTTATATCTTCATTGGAAAATAAACTTCGTCGCTTTATGGGAGAAAATGCAGGTTTACTCATACGACGAAGCTTGTCATACATTTGTCTGGGAGAAGCATTCAGTGACGACAGGGAGTCGCTCTTTTTTTTCACCTCACTTAGACTGATCTCATTTTTTTCATCAAAAGTATGTTTTAATACTTCGCACTCTTTTTCGGTCCAAGTCTTTTTCTTTGTTGGCGTTTTATTGATGTCATCTGTTCCATGAAACAAATTCGTTATCGAACTTGTTCCAATCAACGAAGACTTTTCTATGTTCCGTAAATAATAATGCTGGTCAGCGGTTTTTATACTATGGGACATTAAGTTTGCAGCATCGTCGATATGTGCGCTTTTTGACTCTCTCAGGCCTGTGCTTGCAGACTTTCTGACAATGTTCGACGAGAGATTTTTCCGTATTATCTTGTTTTCAAAGTTTCCTACTCGCTCCCATAACAAATGGAGTCTTTTACTTATATCGCCCGATTTCACTTTTCTTCCAGACCAGCTTAGGAACACTTCGGTGCACCTTGGATTAGTTTGAATCCTGGCAAAATCGATGTATGTTTTCAGACTATTAAAATTATCTTCAGATAATATGACTTTAGCTGGCCCATAAGTCTCGACTGTTTTATGGTTCCATACATCGATAATCCACACTCCGTCTTTCTTCTTTGCATTCAGGAATTCATTCATGGTCATGTTGGCAGTAACACCTGATCGCTGTGCCAATGTAAAGTGTATTGTAAAGTAAATATGATCTCTCACCATACAATAATCAGTTTGACTTATGGGGTAAGCACCATACTGTGCTAACTTTTGAATAATTTCCGTGGCTTTTCGAGCCTGATTACTGTTTGTGTATTTCAGTACTTGATCTTTAGTGACCAACATTTCCTGATCTTCAGACATTCTTTCAAATCGCGCTAGCTTCTCCTCCTTTCTAAAGTTCTTTCTCCATTGTTTGAGTTTACCAATCATTGTTGTAATGTCGTGGCTGGAAACGTTTGGTAGGGCAACATCTTCTGCGATTAAGAATTCGCATAAATCAATTAAAGAGTAGAGGTATTTCTTCACGCTTGTTGGCTTCGTTTTTTTTTGCTTGCAGTATTGGTTCAAATATATTTCTCTAAAGTCGTTACCACCATTTTTAAAAACTATACTCACGTCATCTTTAACATTTATAGCCCGAAAAATACGTCGAATATCTCCAGCGATTACGTACATTGAAGCTTCATCTCTTTTGCGATCAGGACCAACCATATACTCCCTAAACCGTTCTACAAGCTTTTCCACGTTCTTACCAAGAGCTTGGTCGCAACAATCATCATCACCACTTCTTTCTCCTAAATATTCGCCGCTAATGTTACTTTCATCCTCAGTAGTATCATCTGACTCCGGCACTTGTTCTTTTGCGGGCATCTCATATCTTACTTTTGGCCGTAGCCGCAACTGACAAAATTCATTAACATTAGAAGATTGATGCATTGATTCAATGACGCAACTGGATTCCTCATTTCCCAACTTCTCTTGATCGTCGCCGTGTACAAAGACTGTTTTTTTGGTCTCTTTGGGTACCACATTGCTCTCTAATGAATTTGGTCTCGATGAGTAATCAAACCTGCGTTTCCTGTTTTGCGATATATCGGCGTTATCATTACTACTTGCGGCCTCTGCTTTCTTGACGAGGATGTCTTGGAACGATTTTTTGGGAGACTGCGAAAAGTCCTTTGGCAGATACGATTCTTCGAATTTTGGCGCTATTTTAAGCATTTCGTAAAATTTGGGTCCTTTCTCTATTTTGTGAAACCTTGCTAGATGATCAGGCAAGTTTGATCTTACGAGAAAGCAGTTCGGGAATGGACACATTCGACTGTAATGGTAGTTGCTACTCTTCTTGTCCAACTCTTTAATGAAAGAAAAGACGAAAATATATACGGTTATTCACATATGCTTGTAGAAACGAGGAATTTATTTTTGTGCACAATTAATTTGCCAAGAAAGTCGCAACTTGTCCTAAAATAGTCTGACTGCGTTTTATCCCTGCTTTGAAACTAACATTTTAGAGGCTTGTCCCAATGAAATAAAAATTGGCACATTTATATTACGAAGAAAACAGAAATGTCAGCAGTTTTTCTGTGACATTACCGAAAGCTGGAAATTTATTTATAATACCACTATCTGAAAGCTAAATAAAATTTATTTAACATATATTTCGGTTTTTGAATAATTCGCCTAACAAGTTATTCTGATTTCCAAATTTTGTCGGATTTTACCCGAAAATTGGAAAAAACCTGGTTTTTGGGTAAAATACGACAAAATTTGGAAATCGGAATAATTATTGTACTTAAGGAAACGAAGTGGTGATGTAAGTTTTTCATGCTCTAAGGATAATCCTAAAAAAAGTTATTAGATTTGATAGAGATTTTTAGGAGTAGTTTCGAGTAATAGCCAATATCTAAGCCTCCTAGAGGTGTGGGATCAAAACATTTGGCATTTGCGTGCCTAATAGATAATTATTGAATCTCAGTAAGTTTCATTGCCATACAACATGGCATAAGGAAGTTATTAAAGGAAAACAGTCTGAGGCGGAATCCGCCCCCGCCCTCCCGGGACCGAATAGGTTTCAATGATATAACAAACAAACACACCTTTCTTCTGGCTATTTTTCAACCCGAATTGACTCGAAGCTGCAGCTGCACTTTCCCAGCTCCATTTATGCGCTCTACGTAAATGACGCGTAATATATTTTTGACTAATATTGCAAACTGGACATTCCTTAACGATGCTACCAGATTTTCTTTTTTTAGGTTGTTCCTTTGTATTTGTCGCATTGGCTTCTGTGGATTGAAGAAAAACTTCTTTCTCACTTTCTATTTCAGCATCAGAAACTTTCGTCGCTTCTGTTGCTCCATTTGTGACTTCAAAGTCTATTTGTGACCTTTTGTTTTGAATTTTTGAGTGCAATTCTTTAATAAAATTTTGATGATTTACCATCCCACGTTTGATGTGCTGTTGGAAAGTCTCGTCTTCTTTAAAAGTCATATCGTTATTCTCATCTATGTACGTAAGATATACTTTGAAGTGCTCCTCGGTTTTTGCTTTTGTCCATTTCATTACTGTAGAAAACAAGCATATAATAGCGTCCGGGAGTAAAACCTTTATGATGTAATCTCTAATGTAACCGTTTTCATAATGTTCTCCAAGAATCTGCCTTATTTGCTTCTCTATCATGGACATGATCTCTTCAGGTACCAATTCCAATAATTTTGTGTCATCAAGATCCTTCTGAGTTCTACCACCATTGGCAAATGCCAAGTGCCTCCAACAGTCTTCATTGCCCTCCATAGTACCTTTGACATAGCCACAACTTATGACAGTTACAATCAATTCTGCGTTAAACATGCTGATTCCTTTAATGGTACAATTTTCAGTTACTTCGTTTTCATTCCTTTTATTGACATTACTGATCACCCGATCCAAGCTAGCGTAATTAGCTCTATCAGATATATATGCCGTGTGTTGCTCAGTTGATCGATGAATCTCGAGATCTTCGAAATGTACTGCGCATATTTCACAATAACCATTTTCCTTTTTAGTCACGTCTTTACAGTTCGAATCCAATTGAATTTGCGTATTATCTCTTAATTCCTTTGGTAAAGGTTTACAAGATACAAAAGCTGGTCCCTGATCGAGGTAGTTAATAATAGGTAGAGAAAGTTCTTTACACACAACGGGTTTATATTGTTTGTCTTTGTCTTCGAATTTTATGTATCTACCGTCCAGTATTTCAACTTTATTAAACATTCTTTTCAATTGCTTGGCCTCATTCACTATCTTCTTACTTTCCAATTCTTCTTTTTTGGCGCTTGATTTTGTCACATTAACTAATTGCAAAGTCATCTCTTGCTCGGTAAATTTGTCTTTGCTCTCTCTAAATTTGCTCTTTGACGCTAAAATATTTTTTAAAAGTTCCGTTGCCGTTGATGGGTTCTTTTGCTTTGTTCCATCTTTGCTCATCCCACTCTACGAAAGAGATTACCCGCCTTTTAGACATAATTATTATAATTGAAAACTTTCTGAGAAAACATGTTGTATTTACACGGCAAAACATGCTTAAACATAAGACAACGCCGCCGGCAAAAACTATATAGCACTAGCAAAAAGGTCATGTAATTTACATATATGTAAATAAAAACAAACTGGTTGGACATTTTATGCATTTATATTAGTATTAAGCCTCAAAATGACTAACCATTTAAAATTATAACCAACCTTTTTCTCTATATCCGTATTCCTCTCCGTTGTCTGATTCTTTACGCCCGTTGTACCTTCCATTACTTTCAAACCTATTGTGAAATTAAAAAAGTAGCAAAAAATAACCAGTTGTACATAATAAAAATTAAACACCGTAAAGATCCGAATAAGCGCGCAGTATTTATTAAGCGCCCCTCGAATAAGCGCCCAGGTAGTTTCCTCAAAGTTCAATAAGCACCCAGCACTTACTAAGCGCCCCCTCGAATAAGCGCCCACCTGATGAAAGCGCCCAGCGTTTTTAAGCCCTCCCTCGATTAAGCGCTCTAAATATCTGAAAATTTAATAAGCACCCAGGGCGCTTGTTCGGATCATTACGGTATTCTGGTTCAATCTTGGGGTCAGTCGAGAAAGCTGGAATAAAAGTGTTAAATTGAGAATCTTTGTACTATCTTAGATAGAATAGTGCATATAAGGCGGTTGCAGATGAAACTGATAAATGGAGGATCACTGTTTTCATGAAACGCCCCTCTTGTCTAAACGCCCCCATATTCTTATCTTTTTAATTTAAAAGCTGCCTTTAATAGACACCCCGCTGGAATAGCGCACATCCAGCGGGAGCATTTATTCAAACCAAAAGGAAAACTCTCTTGCCTCATTCGTAATAAGAAATTATCTATGTACACTTTTTTCTCAACTTTAACTTTGCCGTAGGAAACGTTTTTTCCTCTTAGCAAGTTCATTTTTAAAAACCTCAGAAACTAGTTGATACTACTAACTAGTCCAACTTTTATTTTTAAAATGGTAACATACATATGTCCAATAATAACATCTCTTTTGTAAAGGCTTATCGAATATTTGTCGTAATTCCTGGCGTCTTTCCTTTCATCCGTAATTAAAAAAAATACTAAGCTCTCACTCACAAAACTTAATAAACGCCCTGGGCGTTTATTCGAAACATTACGATATGGATTATTAGAGACAAGACAAGAGGTAAAATAAAAATCACCGTAATTTCCTTATAAATGGTGTATGGATTATCCCGGAGAAATGGGAACAAAAGTGGTAAAAAGAGAATCATCGTCGGTTATCCAATATTTTATCTATACGTAATCCAGCTTTTAGTCCCTGGCGCCTTTTTTCTTATGATGGTCAAGAGTGTTTATTATCAGAGAGTGACTTCAATACTAGTATAGTATATGGAGGAAAGACAGTTTTCGTTTTAAAATGCATAATTACCAATACCTTTATCAAGCTGTATCCTAACCAAAATTCTTCTATTTAACTTTAAATCTTGTGTACAAAAAATCGTTTTCCAAATCAGTGATCCAATTCGTTATTTTTACTCTCAAATATAAATCCCAATTAAATCGCATAAAAGTGAAACAATTAAGGAGCACAGTTATACGTCTTCTTCTCTACGCTACATTCATTTGTCGGAACGAAAGTGCGAATGGTTAAGGCGAAATGCATAACAGGTGTTACGTTTTGTTAAATACTTAAAACAAAAAGATGTCACCAGTGTATTCAATTTAAAACTGTAAGATATCTTTATCTTTGATCCCTGTACCCTTTGTCATTTCGATATAAAGCTACGTTAGCAAAAGGATCTAGGAACGAGTTTGTAATAGCTTAGGATTGAATATTGAAAAATCTGGCAATCTTGCAAGTGAGGTACAGGAATTTATTAGTCGCAGCAAAGTCGATAAAAATATATTGCACTTTTTTTAATTGTAGCTTAAAGATTTCGAGCGCGATTTAGAAATCCCTGACGAACCCGGCCAGACCTCGCAGACAGGCAGTAGTAATGCGTTTTGTTAATTAGCGTACGTTTGAGAGAGGCGTTTATTTTAAATGCGAGCCTTTTTCATAATCGAAGGATGTTTATTAGTTTCTTAAATTTGTTGTTGCTATTGGTTATTATTAAAACAGATTTTCAGGCTATTTTGTGTAAAAAACAAAAAAATGTTAATTTGGCTGTCGGAAACTTCAAATATAATGTAAAAATTCGCCTTAAAACTTAGTAATTGATTTTTAGACAGATAGTTGTATTTTGGACAAATTTCCAGCTTACGGTGACGTCACAGTAAAAATCCTGACAGAGTAAAACTTGTCGCCCTCTTTTTCTTATATGACGTAAAAAAAGTGTGTTAAATTTTATTTATTTTGTATAAACCTATCAAAAGTCATGCATAAGGCGGAATCCGCCCCCACCCTCCCTGTCAATAAAACTCTCGGGTCGAATAGGTTATTAACACTTGCGCTAAAAATTAAGCAATATTCTACTAATGCTTGACTCTGGTTGCTTATAGATCAGATCCTTAACTCTAATACATCAAGACCCCGTTTATTTGAACATTAGGCCAAAGTGAGTTCAAGTTTACCGTTGTTTAGGAAAGTAAGAAAATTAGTAAAAAAAGAAGAATATATATTATTCCAATTAATATTAGGGTTAATTACAGAGCACTAATCAACAGTGTCATTTTCATCCAACTTGAACACATTACTGTAACAATGCAGCACTCCATATATGAATTATGTGTGCTTCTCTGTACTATCGTTAATTTTGTGCTGTCGTAAACAAGCCGCCAAAGTCTGAACCAATGCTAATCCAGTGTATCACAATTTTCTAGAAAAAAAAATTACATCCTACATGGAGAATCACTGTCATATCTTTGATAAATATTAATAATAAAAAGTATATAAACCAGAACTGTAAATAGAGAATCACAGAATCATAGAAGGAGTTAAAAACTAAAGTAGCAAAAAAGAATCACTGTAATCTCTTTGATAAATTGATGTATGGATTATGAGAGGGGGTGGAAACGAAAGTGGTAAATACACAATCACCGCAATTTATTTAATAATATAATGTATGGATTATCAATGAAAGAGGCAACAAAGAATCACTAATTTTTCAGATAAAATCATGTATCGATTACCAGAGGGAGTTGGAAACAAAAATGGCTATCAAAAAAGTGTGTCACTTTTTGGACAAATGATCAGGATTATAAAGACACATTTTTATTAGAAACACAAGAAACTTTAAGGTTGACAGTTGCCTAAATTGTTAACAAAACAGGATAAAAAACATAAATCAGGTATTTTTGGCAGTTATAATGACATTAATATGATAAAAAAATCAATTATCATCTTTCATTAAAAGAATTGCAGAGTGCAGGAAAGATATAATAATTAAGATATCTTATAAAAAGAATGTGTATGATTTTATGTACAGTACATTCCAAGTTTGTTGTATAAAAATTTTCTTACCTACAGTAATTGTATTTTGTCCAGTTCCCATACTTAATTTCAATGACAATCAACCTATTTGTGACTTTTCTGTCTAACCTTCAGCATGTTGTTGTTGAAAGCTTCCCTACTACTGATAATTTTTGTGTCAGTCTAAAACTATAAAACATTATATCATAAAGATTATTTAGTTCTTGAACAAGTTTGAAATCATAGCTCTTTACATAATAAGGTCACACTTTATGTTAACTGTATATAACCCAAACTCCATATGATTTAAAAAATGAGTAATTTCTCTATTTAATTATTACATATCTTTACATGTTCCTCACATCATTGTTATTTATATTTTCAATACTACTAAATTGAGAGCTCTCAAATAAAGTCAAATACCATACTATGTATAAAAACAAAAGAATCCATTCCAGTCGAAATACTCGTGTTTTAGGGATTAGGGATTATATATATTGTAATGTTTAAGTAGTTATATTATTTCTCAACAAAACATTTTTGTCAGGTTCACAGTAAAAAATGTTTTGGAGCGATAGCATTACCTTAAATGTACATTATATTATTTTGCGAAAAGCTTTAAAAAATTGTGGCTTACTGGACTCCAAAAACGATAAACAGGATTTGTGCTTATTATCGAGCATCTCGTCCAACCCTAAATATTCCTCAAGTCTCTGCTGCATCACCAATAATGGCAAACACAAAATCCCTAACAATGACTTTATGTATATTTACAATATACAAGGTATTAAGATGCCCCAGAGTTGGAGAAAAGTGACAAAAAATGTTTCTTAATTCGAAACATTTATGTGAAAGGGGTAGGGAGTGGGGTTGAACAAATCTGTTAACAAATTTTATTAAAACCATATATACTTGGCTTATTTTAATTGATCTTGATGTAAACATTTGGTTGAAATTAATACGGTTTCTCTTAAAATGCCTAAATTAAAGAACTCGATAATTATAATGATAGGTATATATAATAAATATTTTGGGGGAATATCGTCACACGATTTTAAAACACACCATTCCAAGTTTAACATCATGGTTTTTATTTTTCCTAAGTTTAAACTTTAACAAAAAGATTGAGCTTTGTCATCAACATAAAAATATCCACCCAAACACAAAATTTACTTTCACTGCACACTTTTAACAACGCTGTGTCAGTAAAAACAAGATTAAATAATAGTTATAGAACATAGCTTGAATTTTTTCTATATGTTTTCTATATGTTATTGTGTCATCTTTACATTAAATATTTCCATATTTTTTTATTATATGTCCTGTGTCTCTGTCTACCATCTTGTCTAAATGTCATATATCTAGTCCACATCAATGCCTATAAATATTGGTTATTACATCTTAAATGTACATATCAACTGCCCAAGAATACTTTTGTCAAACTTCAGATAAAAAATTTTTACTTTACCACACCAAACATAACACCGAAGTATATACAGTAAAAAAATATACTTTACATATACATTACGGGCTCTTTTGTAACTTAAAATCTTAGAAAAATAAACCACAAATGAACTAGAGTCAAGTTGACACTTGGAAGTTATAAAAATAACAAAAAATTTAAAAAATAATCTAAACATAGATCAATTTCAGGTATATATACCTGTTACATTATACTTCATTTTGATGCTTCAAATTTAGGAAGATTCATTTTAACTTTATTCATAAGTTGTTGCGCATAAAAACTTTAGCTTGAGCACTTTGCGCATAGAATGCTCAAAATATTTTTAAAATTTATAGCTATATACAGAAGCATCAGGGAAAGATTACTTTTCCCACTTTGTTTATTATTAGCTGTGCCATATTTATTTATCCATTTTAATTTATATATAATGGATAACAAGAGAGTTTGGCCAAACTAATCAAATATATACTGATATCAAGTATACTGATACACACACACACACACCTTTTTTATTTGTTAACCCGTACAGAAGTGGATATTATTTTATATAGAGAAAAAAATACTATCCAAAAAGGAAAAAGTTTTAGCTTTTATGGTTTCTGCAGCAATAGTGCATGGTCCCCGAAATACTGAAATCATCAAAAAAATTTGCTAATGTTTTTAAAATTTTACAAGCATTTTTCATGCAATTATCATGAGAGTTGAGCTCTTAATTTTCAGCCCTTAAATAGCTAGCTAGCCCGCATTCATTTTCATGTTTAATCAAAAAAACTTTCAGAAAGATTTCCTGATCAAGAAATCTCAAAATTTTTACAGCAATAATTTTCAGCTTCAGAAATAAGTTTGTGGTAAGGAATAACTTATAATTCTGCAACTATAATCAAACTGTTACAGCTAGCTATAGCTAGCTAAATTATTGTATATGTAGCGATAGCTAGCTAGCTACCTACCTAGCTACTTTCAATAAAGTTCAAGAAAAAAATAAATCTATAAATATATATAGTTAGCTAGCCAGCTAGCTAGCTATCATAAATTATCAGCAGAAGACATTTGATATTTTGCATATATCCAGACAGATCTTCCCATCACAGCTGCAAATACTTAACAGAAGATTAAAGCTACCAGAAGTGTAATCTGTGATTAAAAATTAGTAACCCTTATTTCTTTAAAAGTTTAAATACAACAGCTTCCGTTGAACATTAAACAAATGGTTAGCTACAGTTGTTAAACTTTTCGAATACACTGGCCAGAGTCATCGCATGGCATCCGCTTGGTAGCCATTTTTTTAATGAAAACATGATAATGTCACGGCTGCCGAAGTGGTTGTGCGGCTATCCTAAGTGGTTGTGCGGCTATCCTAAGTGGTTGTGCGGCTATCCTGTATGGTTGTGCGGCTATCCTGTACGGTTGTGCGGCTATCCTGTCGGTTGTGCGGCTATCCTAAACGGTCGTGCGGCTATCCGAAAATGAATTAGGAATATTATTATTATTATTATTATTATTATTATTATTATTATTATTATTATTATTATTATTATTATTATTATTATTATTATTATTATTATTATTATTATTATTATTATTATTATTATTATTATTATTATTACTTACAAATATCCATCCCATTTGACCGGAATCCCGGGTCATTTGCCTGGGATTTCGGTGGACCGAGTTTCCCGTTGTAGCTGGGGCGAGGAGAATATGCACCATATAAACACGATTTAAATTTTCAGCGTTTTTCCGCAAATATCCGAAATCTCAGTCATGCGGGATATCTCAGTGGACCGAGTTTCCCGGTCTCATATAAAAAGGCCTTAAACATTGTCAAAAAATAATGTAATGGGACTTCATGTAATCGCCGTGATTAAACTAACAAGGTTACCTCGTTCCCAGGGTGTATTTCCAAGGACCGTTTACACGGGCCGCCACCAAGTTTATAAGCCAAGATGTCCCGTGAAAAAAAATGCAAAAAGAAGGAAAAAATCACCGCATTTTTTTTCTTACTTCAGAGTTTCGAATATTTAATTTAAAAAAGAATCGGCAAAAAGTATTATACGGTATAAAAATAATTCCAAAATAATTAATTAGTAAATAATAAAAAAGGTATAATTAAAATCTACCTAAATTTAGTAATTGACATATTTGTGTAACTATTTTACTTCTATATCGTCAAACTATAGCAAATGTACAAAAAAAGAATTTATTTTAGTCAGATTGGAAATATCTTATTTTTGGGATTTCGACAACATCAGTAAAATGAAAGAATGCTGAAGGTGGGCATATATTTTTCAAAAAAAAATTACGGCAGAATATATAAATTTTAGAGAAAGTAAAAAAAAGTAAGGACCACATCCTCATCGGATAGAAAGTTATGTAAAAAAAATGAAAGGTGAAACCATTTGGTCCTCCCCCAATTGAGATAGGGTTAGAAAGGTCAAAAATATTTAGTCACTATAAGTTCATTTAGTCACTTCCGACTTTTACACTATAGTAACTTATTTAAAATAAACATTTCTGAAAAGTTTTCTACGTCGCCTTTTTCACACAAAGCAAACCAATCGTTATAAAGTTGTTTTATTTTCTCTCGTTTATTGCAAACCTTTTCAATAAAAACAATTTTTCACGCGGACCATAAGTCCTGATATTTTACAAAATACGTACATGTAATTTAGCCTAAAAATATGTATTTGAACTAATTTTAAGTTGCATGCGTCCTCTTCCCTAGGGCTTGTTAGGCTTTTTATATTTGGACTGAACCTGTGTGCGTTGAGTGTCTTAAGCAAGTTAAGTAGAGCATGGCGGAATGAGACACGGCGTCATTTTTGAACGTTTCCCGCCCTTTCTCTTTGTGTTTACAATGGACTTTTTTAAACCAGTAACATCGTTAGTAATATGCAATTTCCTGGGTGTTTTCAGCATATGACTTTTCTTGTAAGTTTCCTCCGTGTGCACATTGACACGAATATTGTCATTATGTGTAGCTACTTTTTGGTCTGTATAATGTTCGGGATTTTTGATGTATACTTCAAGTTTACCTGATTCCGAATTAACAGCTGTATAATTATGGTCAGTGTGAACATGCATCGCACCGGATTGAGCATGAACCCTCATTTCTTTATCGACGATCGATTTCTTTGATGCGTTTATATCGTGTGTTTTAGATGTTTTCTTTCGATGGATCGCATTTTGTTTAAGTTGAAATTTTTTAAAAGATTTTCTTTTGCTACTCGTCACTAGTTTGTGAGAGGTTCGTATTTCATCTCTTTTGGCAGAGGATACAGAGTCTTGTGGGATTTCTTCGGTACCAGGATCGACTACCATTTGAACAGAATCTGCAGTAGCGGTTATCTGCGAATATGAATTTTTATACCATAATTAATTTTTTACATGCCGTGGCACAAGCCAAAATAGACGTGTGTTTAAAAAACGTATTTAAGAGATTTACCATACCTTAGCCTGCGTTTTTGTAGCATGGATACTCAACGTCCCCTGTTTTTTGTCATGTACTTGAAAATGTGCTTTTTGTCCTTCCGCCGAGCCAGTAGCTACGCATTGAATGTAGCACTTTATCAGGACTAGTAAAAGAAGCATATTCGTTCCCTTCATGTTGTTTATTTTTTACTTATAGTTTCTATAAGAAATATGCATATATATATATTACTTATTCTTAGCAAATTTCAAGTCGGTTACCACACTCATATGGAATTTTAAAGGGAGCTTGGATAGATTTGTGTCAGATCTACATAAATTTGATTCATGTCACGTAATGATGACTGTCGGTATCTGTACTCTTAAATTTTCTGTTGGAAAAAGCGCAGGCCTATCCATAATATTCAGAACTTCTGTAGTATACCATCATTGGGAGCCGGGTAACATGGTAGACGGACCTCTTTATTTGCATATTCTGACTCCAACATTTGCATCCGACGAAAATGTAAATATTGAAAACCGTCCACGGAGACAAGATATATGAAATAAATTAATAAATTCATAACATCTCGGTGACAAAAAAAGAATTCAAGACATAAACAGACATTTTTTATAATATTTGATCCACAAGAGTATCGAATGCTTGATTCGTGATGACCCATGTCTGTACCTAATCTATAAAACAAACTTGATTTTCAATAGGAAGAAATTTATAAAATAACAAAACTAACGACATTATAGGTGCAGAAACTTTTATAGGCCCAAACCTTCGCGAATGGGAAAATTCGTGAAGTTGCTTTGTTTCACCAGTATAAACTTTTGCGATTGAACCTTTTTAAAAGAGTTTGCGAACATAAGTTTTCGCGAATCGATGGAAAATATGCGCGTCTTCCACTTGGTCAAATTGGTCAAAATTCGCGAGAGTTTCTGCCCGTGAAAGTTTCTGTACTTAATGTAATTTTCGCACAAACATTTCATGCGAGTTCATAGCAGTGTTATTAAAGTAGATTGTTCCTTAAGGCTGTTTACACATTGTGTACTGTTTTATTTACACGGAGAAAGCTAGATACCCCACAGCGAAAATTGTGTAACAGTTAATAACCACAACAGATATTCCACATCATGGTGAAACTTAATGCCATGAGGAGATCTTCTCTGTCTCACTAATCTCGTGATCACATGTGAACACCACTTTAATTCATACAATTGCAAGATCCAGCGAGTTCAGTGTTCTGGAGAGAATACTTTCCAGCATTATTTACTGTTAATTATAAGCACGTGTTCAATAAGATACCATCTTTTCACGCTTCAGTGGGTTTTTGACACTAAATTGATTCGTTTAAACATTCTAAACATGAAAGTGTCGTTTTCTTGTTTTAAACTGGTTTTTACCAGAAGTGATTCAGGTATTTTTGTGTGCAAGAGACTACGCAAAATAGATTTTAATTTAGCGTGCGTTATACCAAAACGGCTCTTATTCCATTTTCCTCTGTACAATTTTGGATAAAATGCTCCAATATTTTAAACTCGATAATGCATAACACGCGCTTATAGAAACCACCCACAACAGAAAATCTGGCATAAAGTTAATGAAGCGAAGCGAATCAGTTGAATAGTTTTAAATACTAGTTCCCAAGCCTGTAGTTGCCAAGAAAAGTAGCCATACACCAATTTAGCTTTCATTTTAAGCAGACGCGAAAAAAGGCATGGGTCGAGTTTACAGAGAACAACTTTTGATGTGCTCATTGATGTTCACTGTGAATAGCTGGCTACTTTACCTGGAATGATAAATATGGCAGGGGGAAATTGACGCAAGTGGAGAAAAATACAATCTTTAAGTTTACATTACATTTTTTACAATATACCAATTTTTTTTAGTTCAATTCCGTTTTCCGACTCTTGATTTTATTGCAGCTTTGAGGCATGCATAATGTAAACGTTGCACCGGCTGACGTTAAAATATCAAAATAAACTTATATTTAGCTAGATGTTTTCGTTATATGTTAAAAAATTAACTTCAATTAGAGCACATGCTTATTGCATATTAACACCACATGGAAACCCAGCTTTAATGGCAAATATTTCTAGACCAATAAGAAAGCAATAAACTGGGTGAGGGGTAAGCTAGAGCTTAATATCATCAGAAGATGTTGTCAGTTAAATTGTTACTTTATCTTCTATAAAACTTTAACTTGTTTTAAAAATAGACTAATGTTTTTGCAGCTGACCGCTACACAACAGTCACACCAAACATTGGCACCATCTTTACTAAGTTGAAGCACATCATGAGCATAAATACAATCAATTATACTGATTATTATAAACAAATATGGCAGCTGCTTAAAGTGTGTTATTGCGGGGTGCTCTGTTGTTTTTGTTATTCATTTGTTGAAAGATTTGTTTACAACATTTTTATTTAGCTATACTTATACTTTAGAGAAAAATAATTTGAGTAAGTACAGTTTAACTCTTTGGGTCGTGAATCAGTGAAATACTGGAAATATAAACAGAATATTGAAAAATATTGCATCATACTTTTTGTAGTCTGCAAAAAAATGTGTAGGTTTTTCAGAAAATGGTAAACGAATAAGTTTTTAAGAAAATCCTAATCTATATAACTAGTCGGTAGCCCGTGAATACCTCCACGGTTCGTCGTTGTTTATTAATGTATTTTGTGTGTCTCTCTACTGCTGTTACCATTTTGCGTGACAGACAGACAGACATATACAGGTATTATAATATAGACTAGCCGTTAACCCGTGGAAAAATCCACGGGGTCGCCCGTCCTTTATATACCGCATTTCGTGTTTCCGTAACATGACGCGGCTTTCGCGGACAGACAGACAAAATACGGCTATTATATTAAAGAGATAATAGATAATACAAAAGTTGTGTCCGTCTCTGCCCAGCAAAGTGAATATTATTTTTGAAACCCTCAAAAAACTGAACCGGGGTACCTCAACCCAACCCATTTCGGAATCAAAACGTTGATGACGTCATCACAAGTCTATTCATTTTCTTGATCAGTGTTTTCAGATTTTTACGATGAAGGAAACGAGTATACATTTTTTTTTCTTTGGAGAAGAACTTTGCTGACAACAGCAAAATTTTAAAACCTGTATCTATATCTCATTAACCGTTTGTCAATAGCGCATAATCCGAGACATTTTCTTGAACAGAGCGTCACGCTATACATAGATGCAATAGGTAAATAAATTCTGGATAAAGTTTTGTGTACATTGGCTCTTTTTTACTAATGTCAGGAAAAGTTTTAAACCCTTGTATCTTTTTAAGAGTTTACAGAAAGCACATGATCATATAGTTTCTAATTTTTTTTCCTATATGGACGGGTCATTCAGGCCTTTTAGGTAGAGCCTTGCAATAGCACGCTACACCTCCACACACACAAAATGGGTTAGGCGTGCTATTGAAAGCACCTGCAAAATGATAAATTTTATAAGAATTTAACCAGTGCACACACCCAAAAGCACACCTAAAATACTTGAGGTGTATTTTTTGGCACACACGTATCAAAATTTTCATGAAACGGCCTGGTCATTGCTAACCCGAAGACCAGAATATGTAGGGCCGGCGAATTCGTAGATTTCAACAGGCTAACTAGTACTTTGTAAACGTTTTTGAAGGTATAACTTATTTGGGAGTGGAAGGTAAGCTGTAAATGCAAGTTTTAACAAATTTCTACTTTTTAACTTGATTTTTTTATGTTGTTTATATATTTTGTCTATGTGATGCGTGAGGATGGCAAAACTGAAAATCACAACATGTACGTCACCCCACAACTCATGTCTGCCAGATGAGATTGAATACCGTGAGGTCTTGGTATTCTATCTAATCCCGCAAACAAGTGAATTTAAACATACCTTGTCAATGAAATAAAAATTACAAGGAATTTAAATTTGTGTGTGCAGCGATTTTTAAGAATATAAAATCGCCGCTTAAATATTTACTCATGAAGAAATTATGCACGCAATGAATCAGTTTTTCTTATTTTTAGGTTCGAAATTCACAACCAACACTCGACAGAGTACAAAAGCTAGATATTTAGACAATCAGATATTCAGACAATCAGATATTCAGACAATCAGATATTCAGACAATTAGATATTCAGATTTATTTGGTAAACCTATTGGTGAACTTACTGGTGAACTTACTGGTGAACTTACTGAAATTATTAAGCCCGCTGAAACTATGTGGTTATTAAATAATATCACAGAGGATTCTCTAGTTTTTAAAGGTTGTTTTTTTTTTTTGGCCACACGCCACCACTGCTATTGTGAACCATGCGTATAGAAACTGCCGTCGTATGGTTCTTTTACTTTCCGGTGATGTTGAAACTAATCCTGGGCCTTACTCTGTTTTAAAGTCGGTACAGGGATCTTTTCAGCAAGGGGATGTCGGGCTTGGAACTTTTATTGGCACACAAGGTATGTGTAATTCCCTGTTTGCGATCGCTTGGTCGGTTATTAAAAAGGTTTCTTTTTGGAACTCAGGTGATCTTGATCATATCCTCTGCGAAGGAACAAATTGTACACGAGCCTAGGTTACACAAACCAATACTTGAGTGCAAGTGACCTCCCAAATAGTTTGACTGTTGAAAACGAGGTCATACAAATACAAGTTTAGAAAATATTTCTCATATTGTTACAGATAATAACACTACTTTACGTACATTTCATAATTCATCACGTTCCGATAAAGGACAAGGAACGTTGGGCATTATAAGCCGCGTTAGTTTTGCTATAATTTGGAGGCACCCACAAATATATTTATTTGATCCTCATAGCCGAAATAGTTTTGGACAAATAACAGAATGTCCTTTTAAAATTTGATTCATTACAAGAAGCGGAAAACTACATACGCGAAATATACGTGTCCCCTGGTCAAGGAAGGTGTCTTGAAACTCAATATTTTAAAATACTGACAACTGAACAGATAACTGATAACATTATGCTTTCCGTTCGTAGAAAGAGAAAACTAGATCAAAACAAAAAGTACCGTAAATCCGAAAGAGCTTTCGCGCAGGACAGATCTATGTTGCATTAAGTCGAGTCACAAGCTTAGAGGGTTTATACTAAACGAGGACATTTTCCAGATCAGCTGTTAAATCAGACACACGAGCAACCGAGCAATACAATTATATGCGAGAACACTCAAATTTGACATCAAAGGATACTGGCATAATTAGTGAAAACTCAATCATAGTAAGTTTGCACATAACATAAAAATGATATTAAGTCCGATCGCGTTCTCATGGAAAGTGATTTATTATGTCTAACAGAAACTCAGATACCATTTAATTCATACTGCGACACAAAATAGATTACTGTACTTTATTTCCAAACAACAATGTGGATAGGTTTTCTAGTCTTTTAGTTGGTCATAATGAAACTATAAAATTGCTTGATATTGTGAAAATTCCAGGAGCAATATTTTTTAAAATGACGAAGAAAACGTTTCAAAAGAATGCTGTTAGTTTTCTACTTCTATATCGTAAAAATTCACTTAATCGAAAGAGTCATTATACCCTATTCAACATTTTTTGGAAAACGAAATCCTTGATGTTATACACGGAGATTTTAATTTAAATGCATTTAGTGACAAAAACTATTTCCTTGATTTTCTCAATGAATATAAACAGGTTGTAACCTCTCCAACTCATATATCCGGTTCACTTATTGACCACATCTATGTCCATAAGAATGTTCTAAACACCTTTGAAGTCGATACGCTCGTCAAAAATTTCAGTGAACATGACGCAGCCAGGCTTAGACTTTCTCTAACATGATGTTTACGAAATCTTCTAGAAGGGCTACTTGAAATCAGTTTCGTCCTCAAAACGACAGATATTTACGTTGGGTTTACTTTATTGTTTTCTTTTTGTTTTAAACTTTGGTTGCATTGCAGATAACAGGCATGGCGTTTTTGTTCTCTGAGGATGGTCTCGCACTATATACTTATTATCTATGCTGATGGCGGAAATCTTCAAGCCATCGGGCTTCTTGTTTTAATTACATCAAAAATACTTGCATCAGCTTCGTTCCGGGATTAATTTTCTCATATGATTGCTCCATAAAGTTTTACTAACACGCATGCGTCTTCATTTAGATTCTTAATAAAAATGACGATCGACAAAAATAAGGATGAATGAGCATAAGCCATAACTTAACCGTAAAATTAAGCTAAAAAATGACAAAGCATACTGAGACTGCGCTTAAAATTCTTCTTCTTCTTCTTCTTCTTCTTCTTCTTCTTCTTCTTCTTCTTCTTCTTCTTCTTCTTCTTCTTCTTCTTCTTCTTCTTCTTCTTCTTCTTCTTCTTCTTCTTCTTCTTCTTCTTCTTCTTCTTCTTCTTCTTCTTCTTCTTCTTCTTCTTCTTCTTCTTCTTCTTCTTCTTCTTCTTCTTCTTCTTCTTCTTCTTCTTCTTCTTCTTCTTCTTCTTCTTCTTCTTCTTCTTCTTCTTCTTCTTCTTCTTCTTCTTCTTCTTCTTCTTCTTCTTCTTCTTCTTCCCTGAAACAGGCTAGTCATATGATACAAAAATGCCAAGATATACTGAGCATTTTTGAAATTCCAGAGATAATGAGATGCAATTTGATGCTCAAGCTTTTTAACAGAGACCCATTAATACAATTTCCTGAGCAAGATCTTCTTCCATATTATTTCCAGGACCATCTCTCCAATTAACAAAAAGCCATATTTAAACTGTTCTGATAAACGTGGCTAACGAACATTTCAATAGAATACTTACTAAAATCTCCTAGTGATCTGAATACAGTTAACAAAAGCTTTTGATTAATAAGGTTACGTTTACCATCACCCTCTTTGGCTGTATCCTTCAACTTCTCAAACTGTCCCGCCTGATAGTAGATTTCTGCAATCCAATTTTCAAACGTTCTAAGAATTTCAACAGAGACTGAATATTTTGATTCGTTTACGTTAATAATTGGCATGGAAATAATGGTTGATTTTTGTTTCATGCATTCACTATGTGGGTGACGTAAATGCACTGGCAGCACGTTTTTTAAAAACTTAAATTGTGAAAGAAAATAAAATTTTCGAGGTGTCAGCATAATGATTCGTGAACATATGGCATAAAAAATTTGGTGACGCAGTACGTACACTTTTGATTAAATGAATATCATTAGACAGATGTTGTAATGGTATTCGATTTTCAATTAGATTACTTGCCATCATGTGGAGGCCGTTATTGTCAACATTTTTTTTGTAGCCACAAGCACCCTCATATCCAAGTTATCTGATGTACCACACAGAGATGCACCATTTCTGATAATATTAACAGCCTTTTCCATAAAATGACCACCTGCTAATTTTAATAAAACATCGCGCATTGAATTTGATAAGCAAAATCCAACTTGATTTAATCTTCTTTGGAACTATAAAAATTATATATGTATGTAATATCAAATAAACGACTGGGAAACCTCTAGTCTATCTAGGCCAATATAAAAATATTTTTTTAAAATTTTGATAAAGCTACTTTATAACACATTTTTTAGGTTTAGGTCATACTTTTTAGGTTTAGTTTGATACTTTTTTAGAACGGTTTAGAGTTGACCCCTCCTTTAAGCCTTTAAAATGCTTTTGCCAGCCAATTAATTTGATTTTTCAATTTTCCCAATACTTTGTGAGTTAGCATTTAAAATTGCCTATATAATCTCAGCCTTTTGTTTCATAATAAGTTTCTTATTAAAAAATTTGTGTACATGTGGTAAAACTTATTGCTGCTGTTATGCTATGTTACTATAATTTTGATTTTTTGATTTTTTTGTGAAGTTTAATTTAATTGTATATAGACTTTTTTATTATTGATATTTTGATTTGGATAAAAACTAAAGTATGTTGACATAGAGTTGTATATATAATATTTGTCTACTGCAACCTCCTTCAATTGCAAGAATGGTGTTAATTCTCTGTAGTCGACTTAATTCATGCCATCTAATCTGCATTAACACTGAATAGACAAAACAAAGTTTAACTTTTAAACTATTACTCAAGGGTTGGTGTAACTTACCAATGCTTATTAGCAAAATTTTTAACAATAAAGAATGATTTGATTTTAACTCTTCCCATAAACTTTCGAAATCAAATGTCTGTAAGCCATTGTAGCTTGTATCATGTAAGTATGGTGGTTTAATTCTGCTACAAAGTTTTGCAGAATCACTTTCAACCTCCAACAACATGTTACTTTCAAAGCCTACCATGGAATTTTCACAAATCACAGAGAGCAGGTTTATTTTCAAAAAGCTTCTTTTTTGCCATAGATGTGGTTTTACTTGGTGAAGAAACTGCACAACGTTTAACTGAAACATTTTGTCTATGTAAACTTTGATTTTTTGGCACTGACATCGGTATTCATGCATTTTTTGAATAAACTATATACATTTACGACATGTAGCATCAGACATTCCATCTTTTTGTGGCACTCTTATTCCACATGTTTGCTCAATTTTAAATGTTAGGTAAATTTTTCCTCCACTTTTTGAAAAACATTTTGTCACGGTTTTGAGCAGTGACAATACAGCATAATCGACAAAGCACTTCATTTTTAGGTAAAGTGGCATGTTTAGTATATATCTTTGTTGGTGTATTGACAACTTCAGCCATTACAATGTGAAGATTACATTGATAAAAGTAACTCCAAAACTGACTTGCACCATTTGCACTGTTATCACTACTAACTTAGCAATATGTAGCTAGCTAAACTAAAACAAAAAAACAATATAGTTACTATATTCCTATGTACACTCAACATAAAGTAGTTTAAACATAGTAGGCTGTTTCATATACAGAAGGGGAAAAAAGGCTTATTACTTATTGCATTACTTTAGCGAAAAGGTAGCTAGCTACCTTTATGTCTAATCTGTTACAACGTCAACAAATCAGTAAAGCTAGTGACATTTGCATCTTTATGTCTGGTCTGCTACAACAAATCAGTAAAGGTAGTTATATTTGCCTGTATTTTACATGCAACTAAAAACTTAAACTTCTATCTATTTCTGGTGTCTTATGTTACATATAATAATAATAACTAGCTATATATATATAAATAATATCACAATCTTTTCTAATGTTGAGTCAATTTTTTGAAGCTGGAGACCAACAGCTCAGCTGCCATGTTTTTTGTTACTGCCGCAAAAGACAACTATGCATAAATTATATTTTGGGTATAATTATCATAAATTATAAGCGATCATGTGACCAGCTTGTTCCAGGGCCTTTTCGCCGCTATCAGCTTTATCAACAAGGCAAAATATATCCAACTTAACCTAGCTCCAGGGGTCAGTTGTTATTTTCAAATGACCGTGTTCAAGCGCGCCATATTGATTATACTCCAGCTTGTTCACCACGCGGCAAAGCGAAGTTATGTTTTTGAAGTGAAAAAAAAAATTTGGTTGGGTTAGTATAATTATTCAGCTGCTTATATTTCAGTTCTGTCAACATTTAAGATATTCTCTTCTAGTGTCTAGTTTTGCCAAGTGGCTTTCTTAAACCCCTTTCTTTTGCCAGGGGTCTTCTGAATTTCGTTGTGTTTCAGGTGGGGCACAAGGTCTTTTCCTTCCTGTCAGTTTTCCCCAAACTGACCAAAGTAAATTACTGAATACTTATTGAAAGAAAGAACATATTGAATGAAAATGTGTATTGAATGAAAATACATATTGCAACTATATAACCGAAACTTGAATACACAACATTCCGGTTTCAAAAAATCATACGCGCGCATCTTCAGAAATGACGAAATTCATAATGGTAGAATTTTGGTAGGTAAACACTGCATTTCACCAGAACACCAAACTTTAAAACCCTTTTAAAAACATTTAGCTATATTGGAAAATCATACTTTAAAAGTTCATCAAGTTTAGCTGTAATGTCTCGACACTGTGCCGTAACAGGATGTAATAATGGCGATTATTTATTAACAAAATGGCGTAAATCAATATGCAACGTTCATAAAGTATGTCATAGTGAAAGTCAATATTCTTGCGAGCCACCTTTTACGTGAGCATTTTTTACATACATTTTTAGTATTTTATTGAAAGAAACTGATTGAAGTTAAAGGAAAAGGAGTGTTTTATTTCTATTCTAGCTACAGCTAATGTATAGCAGCTAGCTAGCTTACTAACTGCATAGCCATCATAATGCATATAAACTTTTATTTTTAATCGATTGTTTCCATTTCCAAACAAGAAGAAGTATTGTATTATGAGGAAAATCTGGCTACAGATGATAAATGGTATGGATGCAGTAAAAAGGAACAAGTTGTGGTCTCCAGGAAAGTCTTCTAGAGTATGTTCTAAACACTTTGTTTCACAAAGTCCTACGGATAGTCACCCATTTCCATCATTGCATATGAGTTACAATTGACAGTTATGTCGCACTGTTGAAAATGCCCCGTCACAACATAAACAGGAAAAGTTACTGTTGCAGCTGACTATTAAAGCCCTTCTTAACAAGGTCAACATTCTCAACAGGCTTAATAAACAGCTGGAAGAGAAAGTAAAAAACTGTACATGCAAGAAACCTGTTAATGAGCTGCTATTAAATTCTGATGAAGATGTTATGTTTTATACTGGAATTACTTTCAGAATATTATACGATAAACTATGTTCATATATTACACCATATGTCAAACGTAAATGGAGAGGACTTAAAGAAACCAATATTACCTTGGTTAGAAAAGTATAAAAGGACACCAAATAAATCTGGTCCTAAATAAACGTTATGTGTCAAAGATGAGTTCCTGTTAATGCTAATGAAAATTAGGCTTGAATTATTAGGGCAAGATTTAGCTCAAAGATTTGGTATTTCTGCTACTATATCTAGTCGCATATTTGCAACTTGGGTAAAAGCAACAGCAAGTGTATTGAAATAATTGGTTTACTTTCCTGATTATAGACATTTTACTGCTACAAAACCTCCAAGATTCAGAGATGTTCAAAACCTTCATTCAATAGCTGATAGTACTGAAATATTCATTCAGACCCCCCAAAATCATATAGCACAACGGCAAACTTGGTCTAGTTACAAGCACCATAACACTGCTAAAATATTAGTTTTACCTAATTCTCATATAGCATTTATATCCAAAGCATATAGTGGTTGCATTTCTGACAAAGAATTACCAATGCAATCTAATACTTAGACTTTGTTGAACCATATACAGATGTAATGGTTGATAAAGGATTCAATATTGCTGATGAATGTGCAGCTTGCTGTATCAATATAAAAAAAGGTAAAAGAGGTCAGAGCCAAATGTCACAAGCAGATGTTAAAAAAACCACTAAAATTGCAAGTTGCGAATTCTAGTTAAAAAAGTTATTTTTCATTTGAAAAAGTTTCACTTCATTGCAAAAGAAGTTCCTATAACTCTTTTATGTCACTTAGATGACATCATTATAATTTGTGCAGCATTATGTAACCTCAAAAAGCCGATATATGGAAAGTAACTATGTATAATAAATAACCTAGCTATATAACGTATATACACATTGTTTTAGAATTTATTTACAATTTGGACGAAACCACTTTTCATCTTTAGGTGGAACATTTCCGATTTTATTTGAACACAGAAAAAGTGATACGATAGTGGACATTTATCACAACCAATACTGTTTTCGTCAATTGATTTAGGTGCAAATGGGAGTTCTTTTTTGCAGAATCCACAGTAATATTTATTTTCCACTTTAGGTGTCTTGCTGTTGTTTTTGTTGTCACAGTTATCTTTGTTCTATCTTTTCTTTTTGTTGGTACTAGTTCAGTGAGATTCTTTTTTAATCGTTTTTTTGTTGTTTACATTTATGACACTTGTAGTTGATATTGTTTCTTTTGCTGCAATAACAAAATCCACTTGTGATGTTAATATTGTATTAGTTTTTACTTTTGAATTAGGAGGTTCTACTTTTATTTTATTGCAATCCGCTGTTATTTTATTGTTAACATGCTCTTGAAAAGTAGGCTCTGATTTTTTCATTTTTCTTTTTGGAGTTTCTCCAGTAATTAAGTTAGATGTTGAAAAGGACATAGGAATGATATTTATATTATTTATGGAGGTGGTGTACTCATTTTTCTTTTGCTTTTCGTCATCTTCACTATTTTTCGAAGTAGAACATTTAGTTGAAACTTTATTGATAATATTTTTAACAATTTTTTTCAACAAATGGAAATCTCTCTTGAAAATATCCATGGTGGGTATATACAAAAAAGTCACAGTAGCTCCGGCCTGTTATACCCATTTGCCCTTCAATTTGAAAATAGTAACTGATGTTCTTTTTTAATGTCATCCTAGTTCCTAATTCGTCTGTAACTTGTAATTAAGAGAGATTATTGCTAGTGGGAATTTGACCTTTGATTGAGAACGGGCAATTTATTTCTAGTAACCCTGCTCCACAGCATTCACATTCTACAACAAATCAGGAGATGCACCTATATAAGTATATTGCTTCAATACAACAAGACCAGAGTCTTGTGTTTTAATTTTTTTATGTTTTTTTTTTATTTAAAAGTTGATATTTTCTTTTTGCATATGGCTCTAAAGATGTTCCATGTTTTACTGCATGTGTTGTAGGATACTCTGTGGAAATTCGATGTAGTGATTCGACCCTTTCGATGACTGTGCCATTCTGAACTTTGATTTTGATTTTTTGTTGCTTCATTGAGATATCTAATATGTTCGTCAGTAAACAAAGCTTTTTTTGAATGAAGTAATATTTTGGTCGCCGTTTAGTTTCCTAGTTTCTAAAAACGTTTCTGCTTCGGTGGGTAAAGTTAACAAAGATGTTTTTGAGTTCATTTTCTCTGCCTCTCTAGGTATGCTAATACCTTCCATATATATTCCCACAAGGTACTGCCCTTAATGTCGTCTTTAATAACTGTGTTGAATTGACCATGTGACTTGAACACGTGACCTTTACACGTGCGCTCACTTTTGTATATATTTTTCTGTTTATATTTTTGAAGAGCTTAATTAGATTTTACTTCTTGTTGAAAAGGTTGTTCTCTTTGGTTGATACCCCCGAAACCTCGTATTCTTATTATACAGTCCTCTGATTATAATTGTGGATAAAACATTGGTCCACCGAGCCGGATTTATTGTTGGATATAATTATTGATCGTTGGTTTATTTAATCGACAGTTGCTGAATATTTACTCACATAGAACTTTTGAAATTATACACATAAACATTAGAACATTTTTTGAATTTACAACACTTACAATTTAGTTACTTTTGAAATTATATACAAACATGCACCCGTTTCTGTTAACTGTGGTCTATAGACATCGGTAACAGTTGCGTACTGTGATACGATTGTCATCGCTTACAGCTGTATGTCTGTATCTCTGGAGACAACTGATACCGCTCCCCATCGCTTTACAGTTGAACCAAGTTTACTGAACAAGCTTGATTCCGGAAATTATACATCTAAGAAAAGTAAAGTAAAAAAAGATGACAGCGATGCTACGAACAAACCCATTCCCAACGAGCGTGTTCAGTTTTATTTTCCACATTTATCTGCCTTAATTTACTTTAGGGATTCGCTTTATCCTCACAACTATAGAATAGCTCGATGCTAGCTAGCTAGTTAGACTATAACTCTTTAAGAACCTCTTTCCATAGGTTTTCCACAGGTTTTGCAAAGTTGGTTTAGTAGGTTTGGTTTGGATTCTCCCTCCTCCCTCTCTGCTACAACATATTAGGTGCTAATTACTTCTTATCTAATGTGAAGTGGATGTTTACTAATGTGCTTAGGCAAGTTCTAAATTACCATTTCTTTAGGTCTAGTACTGTGATGTTCAATTCTCAGCAGCGGATTGGCATTAAATTTTTAAAAATGGAAACAAGAAACTTTCGGAAAATGAGTGGCATATTTTAGCTAGCAGCTAGCTAGCTAGCTAGATTTATCAGCAAAAATTATATAAAAAAGGAACTCTGTTTACTTCAAGGGTTGTCTTTTATTGTGGCCAACTCAACAGGATTAAAAGCGCCATTTTGCATTTCGGGAATAATTTAGGAATGTGTGGAAATGTTTGGAGAATTTTGGGTGAAAATCATAAATTTTAGTCAAAAAGTTGCCCAAACTCTCTCTTATGCGGGCATTTGGGGCTTATCAGCACCCTCGTAATCATTATGAAAGTTTTTCGTCACCGACTCCTAAAGTGATAGTTTATTCAAAGCAAAGGAGGTTATACATGAGGAGAGTATAATTATGATTGGGAACTTGGCTAAAAACATATTCTTTAATAGTGTGCAGTATAAAAAATTGATGTTGGCTGACATTATGAATAAAAAATACCTTTTTTTTCCTAGCGATCTATGTTAAATATAATATATATACATTATTAACAACGCCATTTGCAAAAACCAAACGTAAGGGTGCTAGAATAGTTAGCAGTCGGTTGCATAATGGCAGAGTTAAAAAAGTTTATAAGAGTGCACCACATCAGCCATCTACCAACAATGATATCACAATAAGTCAACCTTCATCATCTAGCAACAATATTTTTGATGCAGAACTTCACAATGCTTGTGAGTTTCTAATAAGTGGCGAAGCTGTTGTTAAAACTGGACTGTACGAAAAGACCAAAGAAAAGGAAATTGAAGAATGGAAATTAAAAACTGAAGATACTATATTGGCATATGGAAATAAGTATCATCTTATGCTTTCATCCAATTGTGTAAAATGTGGTGTAGATTTTTCAAATACAGCTTGTGTATGGTGTCAATCATGTGGTTCAGATGTTACTTATTGCAGCAGTTGTTGCAAAGAATTTCATAGCAGTATTCCATTTCATTGCATGAAAGAAATTACTGTGAGTTATTTCTATGATTTATTACACAGTGTTTACTCTCAGCCTTTTACATGCAAAACTAAAACTTTATTTTAGGGCTGATATAATAGGTTTATATTTTTGGTATGGATGCAACTTTGTGGCTTTGTGTGTAACAAAAAATATCTACTGATTCTTTTCATTGGGTTTTAGAATCATTTTGAAGTAAAAGAGTACAAATACTCCCGAACGTTGTGCAGCAAACATGTACAAATGTGTTCGTCAAGATATACTCGTAATATGACAATTATTGGTGAAAGTGGTTAGTATATATATACATATATTTGCAACAATTTGTATATATATACAAGACTAAGCAACCGTATTTGTAGTATATATATATGTTATTAAAATTAAAACATAAATTTTCTCATTTAGGGTATTTGCATGAATGTTGTGTGTATTTTTGTTCATGCGATGAAGAACTGAATTCTCTTGTGCAGTACAATGTGTGGCTTGCAACTCCTACAAAACCACTAACAGCTGTATCTATGGAACTACTTTTTACCTTCATAGCTTTGCAATTAGAAGGGAAAATATCACTATTATCTTTTTGTGATGCACTTTCTTGGAAAAGTGGAATTCTTGATCACCAGTTGGTTAGTCGGTTGCAATACTGTGTGTGTGAGTTAAATGTGAGTCAAAGGAACATTTATAATAATTAGAGCTTGTGTAATTTTAATCATTTTTCTAGAGAAAATGTCTTTATCGCTTTTTGAAAACAGATGCAATTGACCAATTTAGACAATTTCGCTATGGCTTACTTAATTTGAAGACAGTAAGTCCGAATTATTCTGGATTTAGGAAATGTGCAGCTTGCCCAAAGGTAGGAATAAGCTTATGTAGCAATTATAAACTTTACTACCAACTTTAGGATCTTGTTAGAATAGTTTATATATATCTAATTGTGAATAAATCTAGAAAAATGGAAGCTTGTTTTATTGTATGGATGCCAATTTTGGGTTGGTCTTGAAAAAATCTTCTTCTAAATCAAAAAAGATGCCAATACGGTCAGAGCAGTTGTTTGTTGCAGATACTGAAGTTGTTAATTTTATGGAGAAATACGACGATTCATCAGGGGAAACAAAGAAAGTGAGTATATAATATATATATTTAAAATATTTGTACAAAAACACTTAACTTTAATCAACAAAAATGTTATTTATGTATGTGACATTATGTGCATATATATATGTATATATATGTGATATATTTTTTAGGATTGCAGTAATTTTCAAGCTGGCAACAACATCCGTTCTAAGCGGAAGACAAATAAGCTCAGTGTTACTGGTGTGTTTGGCATGTCGTGTCGACATGAATATCCAAAATTATTTTTAAATATGTGCCATGGGGAAAGGTGGGTTAAGCATATACTTATTTTTGATTAAATTGTGTAGATATGTTCATGATTTTTATATGATGGGAAATTTTGTTTTTTTCATATAAGGAAAAAACTGACATTTTTCAGGTTGGGTTATGCTGTTATGCTGTTAGATAAGATTTTGCAAGAATCTAATGGAAAAGAATTAGATGTGCATATAGTATACGATATAGCATGTGTTTTAAAGCGACACTTAGAGGTTAGTTACAAAAACTTTCAAATATCAAGTGTATGAGAAAGCGGTTCTTTAACAGAAGAGTGATAAAACAATGTTTAATAATACAATTTTTATACAGAAAAAACAAACCATGACGAAGTACAAACATTTCAATTTTGGTATACCTTTGTTTCATTCGTATGGTCACAACGGTAATTGCCAGGTAGGTAATTATTATCACTTGTTTAAGTGCTTAAGATCATAATATTGTTACTTCAATGCAATGCATACCTAGATAAAGAACTCCATTCGAAGACTAGAGTCATTTGGTCTCATGGACGGAGAATTAATGGAAAGACTTTGGTCATACTTGCGCTCGTTTTCCAAAATTACTAAAGAGATGACCCCCGCTCATCGCATGGATTTACTGGGTGACGCTTTAATGCATTTTGGATCAATCAAAATGGGCAATATAGGTATACGTAGGTAGAATAAGCAAAAGAGGTGAACATGATTAAGTAATGTAGTATTTATAAAAGGTTTATTAATTTAGGAAATACATTGGTAAATCTTTATGAAAAAGCCAATAAAACGATGAAGTCGTGCTGTGATGAACTTGATGCAATATGCTCAAAACTTCAAGGTATGTGCATATTTTAAATCGTTATCTTTAAGAATACTTCTGCGTCAAACTTGCGAACGCAGAAATATATTTAAAAACCTTTTTTTGTTAAAACATCGAGGGCAGAGAATTTTTATTAGAAAAAGTACTTTTTAAAGCCTATATATAATTTGTTTGTCAATTGTATTCTTAGTAAGTATCACATCAGACGTGTTGAATGCTTGGAAAAGCGAGGAGGATGAAGCGGTAACAAAACAGCCTTCAAATGCGAAAGGTAATTTTTAGTAATTTAAACGGGCGCGCGTAGGCGAGAATAAGCGAGAGTCACTATTGATTTCAAATTGATCTAGATATTGAATGGACTCAGTGCTACTATCGAAAGCTCAAAGAATTTTGGAAAGAAAAGCGCCTGTCACTGATGAGTGAAAAGCTATCAGATCGAGCTTGCCATATTTCTAGAGCAGCAAGGTTTAAAGTTTGCGCTGTTATATTATATAAGAAGTAATATAACACCGTCAAACTGTACGAAATTGGAACTATCCATATTATTGGATAACATGGAACATATAAAATTTTTAGGTATAAACATCTTTTCTTATCCATTACAGAAAAACAGTTCTGTTTTTTTACATCATATCATACCTAAGGGAATTATTTTTGCGGGAAAATGTTTCGAAAATAAAAATGCAAGTCCTTATATTTTTGCGAGAATGAATTCCCTAAAAATTAATTCCCTTATGGTCAGGTCAAGTGCCAAAAATAATTTACCGCAGTCTAAGTCGTTTGTTTATATTTGTCATTTAAAAAGATTTATGAAAATAATATTTCTTCAAGAAAAGAAACTTTGCGGTTTCGCGGTTTTTGGCATTTTTACTGGGAAAGTTTAGCAAATTTTTGCCAACATTTTTACAGATTGGCAAAAATTTGCTAAACTTTCCCAGTAAAAATGCCAAAAATCGCGAAACTGCAAAGTTTCTTTCCTTGATGAAATAAAACCTTATTTTGCCATAGTTATACAGCGAAAAAACCAATCCCACCAGGGTCACCAGGTTAGTCTCCAACCTCCTACCGACGCAGTCGTAGAAAATAGTGAGGTTGTCAATGAAAATATGGAAGCTGCGGTGACTGAAATTTTGACAGATCCTGTTCCCTCAAATGTTAAGAAAAGAAAAAAAGGGAGTCATAAAAAAATGAGTCAGCTTGACGACAATTGTCAAATGCTTGAGCTGACCGATAAAGTCCCGAACTCAAGAGGCCTCGACATAACCCTTCAAGAAGTAATGTCCCAAGCCAGTGTTGATGAAGGCTTTGTCGATTACATCCTGAAGGATAGAGAAAGAGAAAGTGGAGATCAAAATATTACTGAATACCTGATAAAGTGGATTGGTTATGAGGTACCAACGTGGGAGCCGGAGGAGAATGTAAATTCGGCTGATGTAAAAAGATATTTTTTGAACAAAAAGTAAAGCGTGTATTTTTATTTTAAAACAACAAATTTATTTGCGCCTTCGCTAGTTTCTTATATTGCTTTCTGCTCAAGTAGTGAACGATAAAAATAAAACTAATCGGGCCGCAGGATCGTAGTGGCCTAGGAGGCCGGGGGCCACAGCCCTCTTAAAATATTTGTCAATCATGGTTAATATGAAGGAAAACGCAGAGGATGCGTTTTTACCAATTTAAAGGGTAAAATCTTAAGATTTACATCCGTTTCTCCCTGTCAACAACTACATCAAAAAATTAGTGTCAGTTACGGCCCTGAGTCAATGTAATCGCCTGGGTAATATAATTGTACAGGGGACTTGAGATGGTAAGGGAAATTATAATTTAATGCTAAATTGCACATGCAAAATTACACACATAATTTTTTTCTGTTTTACTTTACAATACTTTTACATAAAATATAACTAATTTGGTTTATCTATTGAAATCGAAACCTTTCGCAAGATGCTGACCGTGCAATGAACTCCCCTGAAAATCCATTCACGTGACTTATTGAAAAAATAGTCAAAACACTGTACTCCAAGGCAATTGAGATGCTATAAACTATTCTTAACTCGAGCAAATTATAATACATGTATGCATGCCTAACAATACAAAACCCTCTCAACCTTTCTAGAAAAAAAATTATGTGGGGGACGCAAACCAACATGATTATCCATACATTTAAAAACGAAACGTTCAATGCGAGCTTCAAGTAGCGCATCTTTGAAATTCAGAGGTTTTAATTCCATAATTGTCGCAATAGTAAATCCAAACGCGTAAATATCGGTCATGTATGACACGCCGCTTCCCCTATACAATTCTGGTGCCACGTGATGATGGTCGGTTAATTTCTTTAAAACGTCTTTAACGTTAGATTTCGCACAAGACGCTCGACATGCGAATGAAAACCCGATAATGACCGGAGTGAAGTCACTACCTTTCACAATGACATTTTCAGGAATTATGTTGTTGTGTAACACTCCTTTATCAAATAAAAAAGAGAGTGCTTTAGCTAGCCCAATAATCATTTGTTTCATTATGTCTTCTGTGGGAAATATTACCTTCCGCTTCAGCAAAATTCTTATGCTGCTATCCTCTTCATAGCTAAGCACAGAATGAAATTTTCCTTTGGCGTGTACAATACCAAGGACCTGTACAATATTGGGATGATTCCCAACAAACTGTAGCAGTCGTGCTTCGTGGCTAACATAAGCTAGGTTGCGCAGAGATGTTTCCTCTTTACCAAGTGCTAAGTAACTTTTTAAAATTACAGAATCTCCATCGTCAAACACAGCACGGGTCACTTCTGCGAAATGACCAGAAAATATGACATTGGAAGCCAGGCCGGAGATTACCTCACTTGTCAAAATTGTGGGCGTTTGTTCTTGTAACAACGGATCGCCATTATGGAAAAACGATGAAAACAACGATGCATCAACCATTAGTGACGATCGAGAATGTCCAAGCTGTTCAAACATCTTTAGCTTTGTGAAATCCGCACATTGCAGCATCATCGAAGCATTTTTCTCTCTCAGAATGTGTATAGTCTTCTTTTGACTCGCTACGATCTGCTTGTATCTTTCAACAGCTTCTTTTGCTTTATTCAATTCCATTTTTAACTTTTCGTTCTCTATGGGCACCGGAAAGGTAAAGGTAAGCCGTTGTTATTTTGAGTCACGAGAACAATCCTAAGTAAAATAAGCGAAAAAGAAAATTAATGTTTATTAAAGAAATTTTTGAGCAAGAAAAAACAACATCTATTCTGCAGACTTTTCCAACTCATTAGTTTGTACTCCAGAGTGTAAATCATTATGTACTTCGGCTATGTCGTTTTCACTTTGTAAATAATTACATTCAGTTGAGGAATCCGCCTCTTGTGAAGGTGCCTATGTATGTTAAAATTGGAAACAAAGTGATGAGCATATTATAATTGCCATAGAAGTGGAAATATGGAAATGAAATATCTCCTACCAGAGTACTTTTCAATGCTGCCATACCAAGTGTTAAATGAAAGTCAACCTGAAGGTAAACAATAGTAACAGCCGAGTTATACACAAAAGAATTTTCTTCTTAAAAAGTTGAACTAATATTCTCTATAGTATTTGCTTTTCAAAACTGTGTAAAACTCGATAAATTTTGTCTTTAAGCCATGTCATTTTTAAATTCAACAAAATCGTTAACACATAATTGTTGCTTTAAAGATTTACCAAGTCAAAGCGTTTGGTCAAATCCTCTTCGATATGACGAAAGAAATCTTCTACCAAGCATGTCTTTAACATACATTTAGCCTTTCGCTGAAAAGAACAAATTGTATATTGTATTGCAAAAATAGTTGTTTTAAATGCACAAGAATAAAGCTCTTTTATTGTTGACAAGAACTTTCCCAGAGATGTACAGCAAGCATTCTTTCTAAAAATATATAAACAAATAACTAGTGTTACAATACCTCCAGCTGTTCCCGAAGTCTTCTTAACACAGGACGCTTTTGTTTGGAATTGCCTTTAAGTACGGGAGCTACAGCCATTCTGACTTGATTCCACGTGTCTAAAAAAAAGATCCTTGAGCAGGATTAAAACCACCCAAGATAGATAAAGGAAGCCTTGTCGACTAACTCTTAATTTGATAATTTAATTTTTATAACACCTATCTTATCAGGTAATGCCAGGTCAATTCAATTATGCTTCTTATTTTACCCTACCTTACCTTAATAATTAATACATGGTTAAATATGGTTAGACTTAATTATTAATTATTTAAATAATATATAATTAATATATATATATAATTAAATATTGTTAACTCCATACATGATTGTGCTTATTCGCATCAATATCAAAGAAAGAATTTTAACGACAGAAATATATAGTAAAACACATTATTCAAATTTAACAGAAGGTATTCTAACTAAGGGGTTGTTAATCTCATGTTGGGATTTTCCATCAAGAATAATTCAGCTGCAACAAATTTCTTCCAAAATATGCCCAATCGGGATTTGAACCCGAACCTCCTGTGATCTTACATGTATAAAACGGGCCTTGAAATTAAGGATACTTCATGTGAGAGCACGAATTAAGTTTAAAATTGCGTATTTTTTAGACATGCACCCACACACATAAGATTCAACAGGTGTTCTACCATTACACTATTGGGCAGCATTTCTTAAAGTCTTTTTTCAAACATTTAAATTTGAAAAAATTCTGTATATATGTATATATAAAGATTTTTTAGTTGGCATCATGTGTGAGAGGAAATCGTGTCCTCTGCACGTTTCGTTTATAGCATTGCAAGCACACAATACTCAATCGTTATCAAAATACAAACAATTATAAGGTCAATTTTTGTATAGGCTGTTAAATATCAGTAATTCTTGATTAGGACACCTAAATATACTTTAAAGTTCTTTAATCAAGAAGCACCAAATTTAAAATTTATTTAGTGAAAAAAAACTGTGTAAATCCGGTGGGAATATGTACAAGTTATAGACATAAAAGAGTAATACAATTGATAAAAACAGTTAAAAGAAAGACGTATAAAACTATTTGTCCAGAGAAACAGATTTAAAATTGTTCAAATAAAACTTGTTACTATGACGACACTTCGATATTAATTCTGTTCTTTTGTTTAGCAATTTCAGTTTGGATGTTATTATATGGTATTAAAACCTTTGTTCCATGACAAAAGACTAAAATTGCTTTGGTTTAACAATAAATTTCTTTTTGCACTTACTTGAGATATTATATAAGACAAAGTTTTTTGTTCACTTACTCACCAAATTTAAATATATACACTAACATTTATAAGGTGACATACTGGAGAATGCAAATAAAAAGAAAACCTAAAATATTGCAACTTAATGAATTAAATAAGATAAACTTCTTTTGTTACTGGAGCTTTGAACAGATGGATGAAAGATGCTTTTAGTTGTTTTTAACATGATATATATAAATAGTTGGCTTTGTAGGGACGCTAAGCTACAGCCCCCCACCCCCTCCCCCCTTCTCCCCCCTCCCTCTTAAAAAAGGCTCACCCGAAAACAAATTGGCTTCCTACCGCACTGCCTTCATGCTGAAAATGCTGTGATTTATATTTTATTTGATTGGCATCCATAATATAGTTTAGCTAGCTACCTAAAGCTCAGTCGATACAGTGCTTGTTTTGCTTTGCAGAAATTTGTGGCTTTTGATAGCCACTCTACTGTATAGCTATACTGGCAGAGCTTCTTTCATTGCCTAGTGTTGCCTAGTGGGAAAAAATTCCAGATTACTGTAGCTAGCTTAAATGGGAGCTTTAAACACATACTCTTTAAGGTCTCTCTTGGAAGCATTTGAGAGAAGGTAGATTGGTAGTTAGGTAGTTAGGTAGCTAGCTAGCCTATCCCTTGAATGAGAAGAGGAGAACCTAAAGAAGCCAGCTAGCTATAGCTAGCTAGCTATATATACATCACACCACCACTACCTAGGCCATTTGCCAACAATTTGATGCTTAGGTCGTAGAATAAGGAACTCGCAAATTAAGTTATTCTTCCATCATAAAGATAAAGGTCCATATTAACCTGAAAAATTACTTTCCAAGAAGCGTGTTGGATCACTTGCATCTACAGTCGCCATTTTGTTTTTAGCCTAACAGGCTGAGACCGATAGCCAGCGTTATCAGCTATCTCCAGAGATACAGACATACGGCTGTATCCGATAAACAACGCGTCACAGTGCACAACTGTTGCCGATCTATATCGCATACAGTTAACAGAAACGGGTGAAACATGACTGAAGATATCAGTAAAAAGAGAAGAAGTCGTGGTGCTTATGTTGGTGTTTTTAAGAAAATTGTTAATGAAACTGTGAAACCTATTTATGAAAGGTTTGCTTTGAAAGATCATGGTGCGGTACTCTTATCCAGTTATAATTTACTGGAAGCTAAATTATTGAACGTAACAACTATTCAAAATGAAATTAATGACTTAATTGAGCCAGAGAATTTAGCTAATGAAATGATGTCACACTTGGAATTTGAGCAGTATGCTGCGAAAGAGTTAACAACATTGAAAAAGTTTCTTGACAAGCATGTGTTTGAAATTGAAGGTAATGTTTCTGTTACTTCTTCTGATGGGTCTGGAAACTCCAGCGTGAGGGATCGAATTAAACTTCCGAAACTTGAGCTGAAAAAGTTTAACGGTGATCCTTTGCAATGGAAGTCCTTTGACGAATCTTTTGAGTGTGCGATACATAAGAATGAATCTCTTTCTTCTGTCGAAAAATTGACGTATTTGACAAATCTTTTGTCGGGCTCGGCAGAACAAACAATCAGCGGTTTATCGTTATGTAACGAAAACTATGAAATTGCGCGAGATCTTTTAAAAGAACGATTTGGTGATCCACAAATCACTGTGTCAGCTCATATGAACAAACTTTTGACTCTTGAAAATGTAAAAAGTTCGAGAGATATTAAATCTATGCGAAAACTTTACGACCTAATCGAATCTCAAGTGAGAAGTTTGAAAGCCCTGGGTTTTAAAGCAGAAAACTATGGACCTATGCTTATTCCTGTTGTTTTGTCAAAATTACCGAATGATATCAAATTAATAATAAGTAGAAAATTTGATGAAGATATTTGGGACGCTGAAGCTGTGTTAAAATTTTTAAGAAAAGAAATTATGGCACGTGAAAAACTTTCGAATATAAAATTAGAAGAAGATGAGCAGCGGGAGTTCCCCAGCAGTGGAAGTTCTTTGAATGCACAAGCTGCGCGAACTGGTACCCGAAAGTTATTCTGTTCCTTTTGTTCTGGTGAGCATAAATCACATGAATGCAGAACTGTAACAAAATTAGAAACCAGGAAAGAAATTGTTTTGAAAAATGGACGCTGTTTTTTATGTTTAAGAAAAGGACACATGAGTCGTGAATGCAAAGCAAGTTTTCGTTGTTTTCACTGCAAAGGAAAACATCACGTAGCCTTATGCGAAAGGAAACATAATCCAAATCCTCCTCCTAGTCGTAGTCCTAAGAAAAATGAAACCGAAAATAAAGATGCAGAAAGTGAAGATTCTTCCTCGAACGTTACACCTGCTAATATAAACATAGCTTCTGATCGAAATAATGTTTTGCTGCAAACTGCTATGGCTACAGTTACATCATGCGATGGAACTTTTTCTGCGAAATTACGCATTTTATTTGACAGCGGTTCGCAATTGTCGTACATCACACCGCAAGCGAGAAAAAGGTTGAATTTAAAAACTGTTTCAAAAAAAAGAACTGAGTATTAAAGTCTTTGGAGGTGAACACTCTACGAAAAAACTTGATCTTGTCAAATTTGAAATTAAAAGCACAATATCGAATGAGAGCATTAATGTTTCTACCTTTGTGAATGATATTTGCAAACCTGTTTCCGGACAAACTATCAATTTTGCTGTTGAAAATTATGAACATTTGCAAGGCTTACAATTAGCTGATCAGAATTTTAGCGACGATCTACACGTCGACATATTAATTGGAGCCGATTATTACTGGAATTTTTTCACGAAAACTGTTTTACGAAGTTCTAGCGAAGGTCCTGTTGCCATGGGATCAAAACTTGGATTTATCTTAAGTGGCCCAGTTTCTACTGTCTCTACCACTCCTGTTACAGCAAATATGGCTTGTACTCATTCGTTATTAATTATGAAAGAAACTCAATCAGATTATGAGATTCTGAATGAAAACGTGAATAAATTTTTCAACTTGGAAAGTTTAGGGATTTCCTCCGAAGAACCTAGTATTTACGACAAATTCACGGATGAAATAAAATTTAAAGATCATCATTACGAAGTGAGGCTACCAGTGAAAGGTGATAAAATGTTCATTGAGGATAACTATTCACTAGCTAAAGACCGCCTCCGATCACAGTTTAATAAATTAAAAAACAATACCGAATTATTGAAAACATACGACGATATATTTAAAGAACAATTGGACAGCGGTATCATTGAAAAGACGACAGAAAGCCCTGGTGTTGGGGAAACCCATTATCTCCCCCACAGAGCTGTTATTAAACCTAACAGAAATACAACGAAAGTACGTATAGTCTTCGATGCTAGCGCAAAGCATAAAGATAGTCGATCGCTAAATGAATGTTTATATACCGGTCCATCACTGAACACTTCATTGTTTGGAGTGTTGTTACGATTTAGAGCGTATAATATCGCAATAACTGGTGACATTGAAAAAGCCTTCCATCAAATATCGGTATCACCTGAAGATCGTAATTTACTCCGATTTATCTGGTACGACGATGTGAATAATTTTGATGATCAAAAGTTTGAAAATAACGCGCTAGCTGATTATAGATTCTGCCGAGTAGTCTTTGGAGCCACTTGTTCTCCATTTCTTCTGTCTGCAACTTTGATTTTTCATTTACACGGTTATGTTGAATGTGATCCGCAATTTGTGCAGAAGTTACTTGAATTTCTGCATGTTGATGATTTGACTGCGGGTGGCGTTAATGATTCTGATGCTTTGTGTTTTCACACGAAGTGTCAGGAGAGGCTCAGTGAAGGAGGGTTTAATTTGAGAAAGTTTAACTCTAACTCCAAAATGCTTGAGAACATCGTCAATAGTACTCAGGATGAAACTGAAATCAAATTTCAACCCACTATTAAAGTTTTGGGACTTGAATGGAACAAACTCTCTGACGAAATTAATTTCAATTTTTCTGACATGCTGAAGAACATAAAATTGCCTACTACGAAGCGAAATATCATGCATTTTTTAGCTAGTATCTATGATCCACTAGGGATAATTAACACTATTGTTGTGACAAATAAAGTATTGTTCCAAGATTTGTGTGTTGCAAAATTTGACTGGGATCAACCTTTAGAAGGTGAATTTTTACAAAGATGGAATGAAATTTGTACTAGCTTTGACACTGAAACTTTAAATATTGACAGACTTTATGCTTGTAAAGATGAAAATGATCAATTTGAAAACATTGAATTACATGGATTTTCTGATGGCTCTAAAATTGCTTATGGATGTTGTGTATACATTCGATTTACTTACAAGTCTGGTAAAGTTAAAACTGCACTTTTGAGTTCAAAATCAAGAATTAAACCATTAACAAATACCACTATACCACGAATTGAACTTTTAGGCACTTTGGTGCTAGCTAGATTAATGGACGTTTTAAAAAAGGAATTATTGAATGTGTATAATATTGACAATATTTTCTATTGGACTGATTCAACTATTGCATATTCATGGATTAAAAACGATAACAAAGATTATAAAACCTTTGTTCAAAACCGCTTAGAGGAAATTAGAAAACTGACTGCATCTGGCAAATGGTGTTTAGTACCATCGAAAGACAACCCTGCAGATATAGTATCTAGGGGTTGCTCCCCCTCTGAATTGAATTCTTTGTGGTTCAGTGGACCCACGTTTCTAACTTTACCAGAAACCCACTGGCCACACCTTAAACCTGGTGATAAGTTTATTAGTGATGACATGACAAAAGAAGAAGTTAGAAAAGAAGAAAAAGTCCAAACATTAAATAATGAACTAAAAAATATTACTGTGTCTGAAAAGCTATCTATTGTTTCTACTAATACTGTGTCTGAGAATGTTTGTGATAATGTTATGTCTTCTACTACTCCTGTGTCTGATGAAGTGTATGATACTGTATGTGATGTTTCTACTGCCAATGAAAATGTCTCGGATAGTGTAAACACGAATTTCCCAATTATACCGGGTATTCGTAACATAATTGATATAAAAAAATACAGTAGTTTTGATAAATTAGTACACGTCACAGCTTATGTGATGAGATTTATAAATAATGTAAAAAAGAAGAAAGAAGATAGAAAAAATTTTAATTATAAGAGGCTATCAGCCGAAGAAATTGGTCATGCAAGATTGGTAATCATCAAAGATGCTCAAGAAGATGTGAAAAGACACAAGAAATTTAAACATTGGGAAAAGAACCTGGATTTATTTGAAGACACAGATTTTTTGCTGAGGTGCAGGGGTCGGTTAGGAAATGCTCCTGTACCATATAACTCCAGGTATCCTATTCTGTTAGTACCAGACTCTTATCTAACAAAATTAATCATTCGACATGTGCATGAATCTGTGAAGCATTATGGCACAAAAATAACACTCACAGAACTTAGAAGAGAATTTTGGATTCCATCTGGTAGAAATGTTGTTAGAAATTTTATTCGTACATGTCAAAAGTGCCGAAGGTACGAGAACAAACCATATCCGTACCCAGATCCTCCATCATTACCAAAGAGTAGATTAAAAGATAACATGTCATTTGAAGTAGTTGGCATCGACTATGCTGGTCCTTTATTTGTAAAAAATGTTTTTAACGAAGAACCAGATATGTATAAAGCTTGGATAGTTCTTATAACGTGTGCGAGTACTAGAGCTATTCATTTAGACTTAGCTTCGAATTCTTCTGGACCTGAATGTATAGAAGTTCTGAAACGATTTATTGCTCAAAAAGGAGCACCGAACTTCATTTTATCTGACAATGGTAAATGTTTTATTAGCGAAGACGTACAAAACTTTGCTGCTAGTAAAAACATTAATTGGAAATTTAATATTGAGTCTGCCCCTTGGCAAGGCGGATTCTTCGAACGTTTGGTCAAATCAGTCAAAAGACCACTGAAGAAAGTTCTGGGCAATAGTCGCCTGAAGTATAACGAACTTTTAACGATATATATACTAAATAACAGACCATTAACGTACATATATGAAGAACTTAATGAAGAACCATTAACACCTAATCATCTTATGTATGGAAGAAAATTAAACACGAAAGCAGATGAGAACAACTTAATACCTGAAGATCTCTCGGCTGATATGAGTGTCAAACGGAAAGAAAACGTAAACCGATTACTGACACACTTTTGGAATAGATGGCGTGACGAATACGTCACAGAATTACGAGAATTCCACAAATTGAAGAATAGTCGTTTCAATAAATGTTTAATTCCAAACGTTGACGACGTAGTTGTTGTTGCTGATGATAGAATGCCACGATCACTATGGCGAATTGGTCGAATAAAAGAAACGTTGAAGGGAAAAGATGGAAAAATACGTGCAGCGATAGTACAATGCAAAACTGATCAAGACAGACGATCAAATTTACGGCGACCGATCAATAAATTGATACCGTTTGAACAGTGTATTATTCCAAACGATGAATCAACAGAACCAGCAATACAATTTATTGATGAACAATCAGTTACACAAAACGATCAGTTAGCTGAATCAAAGATAACATTTGTTGATGAAAAGGATCTTGAGATTGTAAACATTTGAGATGACAAGTTTTGACCTCCGTCAACTGGGGGAATGTTGAATTGACCATGTGACTTGAACACGTGATCTTTACACGTGCGCTCACTTTTGTATATATTTTTCTGTTTATATTTTTGAAGAGCTTAATTAGATTTTACTTCTTGTTGAACAAGGTTGTTCTCTTTGGTTGATACCCCCGAAACCTCGTATTCTTATTATACAGTCCTCTGATTATAATTGTGGATAAAACAAACTGCGAATAGTTCTGTTCTGATGTTATCTTTATTTTAAAGCTTTTTTAGACGACTGGGATCAGATGGTGAAAATAACTTAAATTTTGCTTTAGTTTCGATAATTTTTTGACTAGCCTCGTGATCGTTCATGTAGTGTGGTTTATCGAAATGTAATTCACTAATCTCTTCAGCTTTTGTATTTACTTTCTTTCCTGAAGGGAAGTTTCATGTACATAATGTACTGGTCTTGCTAGGATTAGTCATGCCCGCTCTTACTGCGTTTTTAATGCGAAAACACATAGCTGTTATATGATTACATGCACCATTAAGCCCAGCCGTACACGAGTAATAAGCACTTATGATTTGTCCAATATCTTTTACAATTATTGTCCAAACAAAGTAGGGTTTGTTGTTGACTCTTTGCGAAGAAACTACGCGACATTTCAACATATTTTGAGTCTTCGCTTATTGTATTTATAATCTCTCACGAACAAACTGACATGCGAAATATGTGAAAGATTTCCCTTGCTTGTAATCACTTTGCATACGCCTTAGAAAATCAGGCTGTTTCAAGCCGATGTAGTTTGCGATGTCAAGATAATTTAACGAAGGCCACGAGTTAATGCCGCTTTTACTGTGCTCTCCAATCCACCCGTGTTTTAAAACAAGGGGTTCGTCAAATACGGTATCTTTCAACATCAGTTTACTACGACACTTCTCCAAAACGTCTCTCTCTCTCTCTGTTCAAGTTCAGGGTCAACATGTTATCACACCAAGCTGCATAAGCTCTGAAATCATTTAAAATACGCTTATAAGAAACTGAAAGAAAAAATTTTACTGAGTTTGTAAATAGACGAAAAAATAGGGAATTACCTGGCAGTTAGTTTTTCAAAGGATCCATCAGTGATTTTGTTCCTTACATGTAGAAAAGATTTTAAGGCGTTTGTACTCCCCAGTTTAAATTTACCTAGGGACATATCCAAATTTATATCATCACTCATGTCACAAGTGTTTATAGCTGACACGTGAATTCTCAAAAGAGTCACACGTGAAGTTTGTTTTGAAAATTTTCATTTCGCTCTTCAGCATAATTTTGGTTATGTAAAAAGCGCAATCGAAATCTTATTTTGTTTTGAAAAGCGAAAGCCGCAAAGGTTAGAAATCATTGATACGCCGGTGTAAAGTAAGAGAGAGTTTTTTGATACTTGCATTGGTCTAACAAAAAATAAATTCTATGGGCTAAAGCACCATTAGTTCCTTTCACATTATAATAAAGTAGAACAAGATCAGGGTCGGATGGAGGTATAAGCAAGATAAGCGCGCGCTTACTTTCAAAAACGCAGAGAAAAAGCCCGCACGCGTTTCGCGTGTGTAGTTTTCATTGTATTTTTTAGGAAGTCTGGTAAGGAAGTTGTGTTTTTGCTTATTGCGCTTATTCACTCTCCCAAACAAAGTAGATAGTAACTCCTCTGAGCAAGCGAAACGAAAAGCAACTTTGCTTTCTCGCTTATTTAAGAATAAGCAAGTAAGCGTGTCAAAGTTGATATATTTGCTTTTTTGCATGGAGAGAATGCGGAGATGAAAAACTACTTTGCTATCGCGTATAAGCAAATAAGCAAAAACAAGGCAAGGTAGACAGAATTTCTCAACCGTAGCAAAATGAATGCAAACAGTCCACGTTGTTCGTGTTTATAACCTTGGAGGAAAGAAACCAATCAGCCAAAGATGGACGGTAGAGGTAGTGTGATACTTTTAGGTTTCTGGATGTCTTTTTTACTATTTCTTATAAATTTCAAGTACCCAGTGTGTAATAGTATGTATAGTTTATTCCCTAAGCTAAAAAATCAGAATTTTTTTTTGGCTTGAGAAGATTATGTTAAAAGGTTTCTCTCTGCAAAAGTATCTATATATATAGCTATAGTGAATGAGATACTTCTTTATTATTCACTATAGTAGTTGAGAATGTGTGTACACTAAGTTTTTTCACTGATCCTGTTCTGTATGAAACTTCTGGTGCTATATTTTTTCAACAAAATGAGTTTGTAGCTACTGCTTTATTTTCTATACTCAAACCTCCCCACCACACAAATAAATAAATCAAAAGAAAAATACACTCAAAATAATTCTGAAGTGTTCATGTGGTGCTTCATTTGTTATTTTATACCTAGCAAGATACACTGGTGGTTGGATTTTGAGAGAATATTGAGCCAGTATGATAGTGGAAACAGAGCTGTATTAAGGATGGAAAACGTATCCATCAATATGGATAGAAAAAATCTTACCAATCTTACTAATATTTTTTATTTCATAACTGCCTATTTATCTGATGTATTTTTTTGTTATGCAGTGTCAGTGGAGATGGTAACTCTCTTTACAGATCTATTTCTGTGTTGCTTATTCGTGACGAAACCCTGACTTTTGAGAATTTTGATCAACTGCTTGAGAATATTTTTGTGCAATGTTTATTGGATGGTTGTGATGTGTATACAAAGAACAAGTCAAGAGAACTGGCCATAATTGAGTAAGCAAAATGTGTTTCAAAATCTTCATTTGGTCATCATTTATGTGCGTTTTATCAATTTTTAATGTTGTTGAGGTATAATAATGTTTTACCATAGTCACAAGAAAAAAAGATAGTCTAGTTGCGTGGACCGTCGGCATTGTTTACGCGAACTATCCTCAATCAGCCTGGGACGGCCCGCTCATCCTGCACAGAAGTTCAAAATGGCGGCGCATGCAGGAGGAGACTACCTTGCAGGCGAAGATCTTGATGATTTATTTGTGTTACTTGAAGGCGGTTTTCTTGATGAAGATGTGGATTTTAATGTGGAATTAGATGCTGTGATAACGGAAGTGGAAGCTTACGAAGAAGTTGGGTATCCTTGTCAGGATTGTGATAAAATTTGTAAATCACAACGTGGCCTGACTAGACATCGCAAAAAAAAATATGCTCAAAAACTGTTCTGTACTTTCCAATTTCAAAAGTTCCTGTTATACCATTGATCCACAAGTCAGTAAAGAAGTCAGTATGAATCTTCTGGAACACATGCTTACTATGTTTACAAGAGTTCGCAGCTTTTTCTATGCTAGAGACATACGTGAAAAACATAAGGCTGCTAAAAAACTTGCAAAGAAAAGATCATTGAGAACTGAAATTAAAAAAGCCAGTAGCAGCAAAGACATGGGTCACTGATTCATCTAGTTCCGGGCATGAACTATAAAATCTGCCACAATGGCTATTTTTATAGCCACACATGTGATAAAAAAACATTACACATGGCTAAAAATCACAATAAAAATTCATTCCTTTTTTTTTTTTTTTCTGGTTGAACTTCAGACAAAAATCAGGATCCCTCACAGTACGATTTAAAGGTGCCGTGTGAGAAATCCTGTTACTTCATTTACGGTCAATTTAAGATATCAGGATTCCTCTGATTTTCCTGTAAATATATGCGTGAGTAATTCTGACGCGTTTTGAAAAAGTGACAACATTGCAATTTTTCCATAGCTAATAGCTTTCACAAAATAATAGATAGATGGGACATAGAAAAAATAAACATACATACTCATCCAATAACCATCTCCTAAAGTGATCCAATGATAGAACAAAGCATCTCCAGTCCCACAATATAAAGAGAACTAGATAAAATTGCCAATTAATAACATTTTTTCAAATGTGTGGCTATAAAAATAGCCGTTTTGTTGTGTGCTTCATTCAAAGTGTAGACTTTTTTCTTTTTGGTAATGGGGTGTCATCTATCATGTTGAATTTGCTACCACATCCTTGTACATTCCCAGCAATTGGTCTTACAGAAAATTGTGCTTTTATGGTATTATCATTATATCCAACGTCTCTCACCGATGGGTTGTCACGTCGCGATCCAATGGCACGCTGCCTACCAAAATAATTTTCCAGATCGTCTTGACAAAACCGTTCAGAAAGAATGTACGGTACACCATGTTGTAAAAGGAATTTCACTACTTTTTTGAGAGAGTTAACTGTAATCTTAAGCCCTTCATGTGTTTGCCAGGAAATAAACATATTTGATTTGGCATTTTTTGTAAAATTATCACCACGCTCTTCAATTGACTCTTTCCATAAGGTGAAATAGGAGAGAAAACCGTCCAACCATGCAAAGCGTTCATCATCAACTGACTGATAAGGTTTTAGAAATGGTTTTCTCTTCAACTCATGTTCGACAGTGTTTTTCACATTCAAGCAGTCAAAAAAACTATCCATCATTAGACAAAATTGTGCAGTACCAGCTGCTTCAGGTGGACCAAACTGATTGAGAACTTTGCCAACAGTTTCACTGAGAACTTAAGCTGCAAGACGAACTTTCATTACTGAAAATGGTGTTAGCTGTATATGATCATTTGTTAATTTATTGACCAACTTCAAACCACTCTCGAGATCATTGTGATAGAGTTGTGTGATATGACTCCAAAGAACATAAAATCCACTATTCCACATATAACGGGTAGCTCGACCAGAACCAGAATTAAACAGACAATTGCGTGATGTTTTGATGAGATGTGGAGCATCAGCAAAAAAATAGATAAATCGACCATCATTAGCATGAATATTCTTAGTACGATAAACTACATCACTGTCATGGACACCATCAAAATGCCTATGCATTCTGAAAAAGCGTTTATTTGGAGAAGCACCATCAGCTGTTGCAGCGATAACTTTCAAATTTATTTTTTCAAGGTAAAGAACAGCTTTCCAAAATATAGGCATGATTTGATAGGAAGTTATTCCAGTTGTAGCAAATGTTGCAATACTATATGAAAGAGGATTAACAACACTTTTGGCAAGAAACACGAGAACATGAGTAGCAATTTCTTTGACAGATTTGAGTGTGGCAAAATTTGTATGAATATCACCAAGGTCAACAAAACCAATGAGTTCACCAGTATACTTGTCCCAAACTAAATCCTCCTGTATTTTCATCTCATCAAACAGAATTATGGTATATCTCTCAATGTCTGAAAATGCAGCAGTTTTTTTTGCTAGATCATTGATGATTTCATGATTAAATCCTCTTGTTGGTCGTATGTAGTTTCTATAATCACGAAGTGTTCGCAGGCTAGGAAGAACCAACATACCACTGCCAGTTTTAGGGTCATATCTGAGATCTGAATAAGCAGAAGAAGACTTTGCAGCAAGATTAAGACAGAACTTTATGATCATTGGATGATATCTGACACTGGTTGGTGATGAAGATTGGAGATATTTTTGCTGCTCCTCCCAGAACAATTTCATAAAAGGTGGTACATTTTTTTTATCACATCCACTGAATAAGGTTACAAAATCAGAGCTCATTTCAGAAGTAACATTACCACCATGTGCTTGAATAGCAGCTTTCATTTCAGACAGTTGGCTTGCCAGTTGTTTACATTCCAAACGCTGACTCTGAAGGGTTAATTTGACACGGTCCGGTGATGTGAACTTGATTGGTGCTTTCAACTTTGCAGGTTCAAGCATCTTCCTTTCTTTACGGACAGTAGCTGATTTGAATGAAATGTTATGCGATGTACACTTTCCACAAGGATTAGGTTTGGGTGATAGAATTAACATACGACACATATTTGAACGAAAATACTGGTCTTGATGGAGATTTGACTGAAAGGACTTTTGTTGATAGTCTAGATAGTTGAATTTTTTAGGAATGACATGCTTTTGGAAGTTTGTCTCTCTACTATTATTGCAATCTGGAGCGGTGATACCAATACATAATTCATAACTATTGAGTTCTTTTATGAAATTGGAGAGTGTTGTATTAAGAAAGGATTTTTTGTATAAGATATGCAAATCATGGTCATCTGGTAACATCCATCCAAATATTCTTAAAGAAAATGAAAGGGATCGATCAATGAATATTTCAAATTTTGGGATGATGTGGTCTGGTGATAAACAAGTAACAACAACAAGTGAGTCTTGAGTGTCAATATGCCAACATCTACCCAACGAGAGCTTTGAAACACGTTGACTGAAGTCAACAAAATTTCTATATATGGTGGTTGGAGAAGGTGGTGGTGAAAAATCTTGTAAAATTTGGAAATCTTCACGTTTTTGTATCGAAGTGTTCGATCGAGGTGGAGAGGCTAAGGTAGAAATATTGCCAGATTTTTGTGGAAGATTCAGATGTGGTAGTTCTCCTTCTTTCAGACTTTTTCGAGTTGGGTAAACCCATATTTGATCCTCCGAGAAATGACGTTCACAAATAAACAATTTGAACGTGGAAATGCGACGTCTCAGCTCGTCATCTACCTCCCTATATTTCGTGATGATATTGATGAGCTCCTTTCCCCATTTTTTGTTTACTTCATTATTTGGCAACGGAACTTTGAAAATACTGATGTCTTTATTTCTCCTCGATACAGAGCATCCATATATAGCACAATTTTCACCAGGCATAGTAAAATCTTGTACGAAAAACACCCAAAGTCGAAATAAAAACACCAAACTAAGTACACACAACACCCAAAAAATGCGCCATTTTGAACTTCTGTGCAGGATCGGAGGTTTGGGAGCCACTATAGTTCAGCCGTAAAAACATAGAACAATGGCCTATTGTTTGTTGCTAGACTATCTTTTTTTCTTGTGACTATGGTTTTACTAAATGTCTAAACTCCTGTGATAAAATGGTATGATATTTATGATACAATTTCGTAAAAGGTTCAGGTTCGATTCCTGACAGGAGTAAACTATATGTAATGCAGGCAGTACCTTTAAAATTTGTGTCACTCTATATTTTTTTTAATTTTGTAGCATCCTATTAAAACCACCTATCAAAGCTGATGGTATAAACAAATGGACAATTTATTCAACACAATTGTTGAGCCCAGGAGAGGTGTAGCTGATGTTTCTGTGAAGGTATTTTGATTTAACTAGAAGGTTAAGTGTAAAGAATTTCTGGAATTGTTTGTGAGTGATATTCCAGCGCTTAGTAACATATGTCCAGTTAGATATGTGGGGGATATTTTGGAGAAACTATCAAGGTGCTCTACCAACAGATATCACCTCTTTACTTAAAACCACAAATAGGTACACATTTCCATCAATCCGTGAAGTTTTAGAATTTTGGCTACAATTCCTGTAACCTCATGCACTTGTGAGAAAAGTATCTCTGGACTAAGGCGTTCAAAGACTCAGATGCGAAACATGATGTCGGAAGAAAGGTTAAGCAGCCTAGCAGTTATCATGTTTAACAGGTCAATCACTGTGATCTCTGATGAAATGATAGATTAGTTTGCTGAACAGAATAAGAGATAAAGGCTTTTTGAAATACATGCTGATTGATTTATACATAGTTTACATGTTTTATATATTTTAGCTGTATATTTTTTTAGATATATTGTTACTTATTGTACTTTTTAACGCTGGAAAAAGCCTGAACAAGGTGATAAATTTTGTTACTATTAGGTCCGCCCATTTGGCGTATTTTAACGCGCATTCTGGGCGGTTATCTCCCAAAATTTTTTTTGCTTAGTTACATAAAAATCCTGGATCCGACCCTGAAGATTTATATGAGTGAGAAAATAAAAAAATGGATAAGTATCACATGTAAACATAATTTTTTGAGCGGTTACAATCAAGATTTTTCCTTCAAAAAAGCACAAAAATAATGTTTCTTACTATTTTTTTATTGAAATACCAAGTTCAATCTTTCTTTTGTCGATATTTGTATAGGTTTTATATAGATGTTGACATTTTAACTCTTTTTTTTAAGATTATCATAGTGTTTACCTTCCAAAATCTACCATTATGATTTTTTGTGTGTTATATCAGCAGGTGTCTGTCAGCATAGGCTACAGTATATATAGCTGTACATATTTTTTAGTACACCAGCATAGACTACATTGTTAGTTCGCTAGCTACCCTCTCGTTTATATTGTTACGATTTAGTATGAACACTCCCAAAGTGTCTCGTGCAAAGAGTAACTCAGGCGGTGCTTACAGTATTGTCAAGTCTGTTCAAGGGAATTTTCATCGAGGCAATGAAATTTGGTGAAAGTGGTGGTACTCAATGTGTAGCAAATGTGCTACACATTGAGTACGATTGAGCACAATAATTGGGATTTAGACCCTATTTTGGACAACGGTGATTGTTTGTATAAGTCACTTCTTACAACTGGTGCTATTTTTTTTGATCAACTCCCAAACTCAATTTCTATAGAGGGTACACAATTGTCTGTAACCTTTTTAGTCGGGGAAATGATGGTTCATTTACTGCAGATTGTTATTCTGTGTTGTTAAAGTTTAAAAATACTACTGATGTGGAGAGCTACATCAAGGACTCTTATTTAACGAAACAAAACAAGTCTTCTCTTCAATATGAGTTACAACCTATTAGGATTCATATAGGTGAAAAACAATTGACTCAGATGAATGTGAAATAATTAAAATAAGCAGAAAAAAAGTACTACATTCTAAAATCTGAAAACTTAAAATTAAAACGAAAAGAGTATTACGAGATTGAGCATGACAACGTGTTGTCAAAAAGAAAATAAATTTATGCAAGTAGTAGTGAGAAATTCAAAGAACGATCCAGTAAAGCATTATATTATAAAAAAAGTGAGATTTAGGAAAAACGAATACTTAATTTCATGAATATGATTAAGGAAGGACCATATTATATTTGTGTTGTATGCAATAGGTGTTTGTACAAACGATCTGTTTCGCAGTTTGATGAAGCAAAGTAAAATATCATAGATCTAAAAAGTTTCAAATTTTTCCTAGTTTCAAGCTATAATGGTAACTGTTATGTCTGTCAAACTTGCCATAACAAATTAAAGGCTAAGAATCCCCAAATACCATGTCAGGCTGTTTCAAATAAGTTAGAGATTTTTGACTTTCCTCCTGTGTATCCACTATTAAGAAAACTTGAACGAGTTTTGATTGCACAAAGGTTATTGTTTAAAAAAGTTGCAATAATGCCAAAAAGACAATCTCTAAAACTAAAGGGGGCAATATGCAATGTACCTGTAGAAAATACGGATACATATGATGTTCTTCCAAGATCGGCTGACTGCAGTGGGTTAGTGTTAATAAAATTGAAACGTAAACTAATGTATAATGGCCATGTGTATTTTGAACCTGTACGACCACAAACTTTAATGGATGTTTTAGAATATTTGAAAATTAATAACCCTTTTTATCAAAATACTGTCATTGATATGAATATAATACCTTCAGAGTTATTATGTTTGAATGAAAATACACAACTGAAAGTAATTGTTAATAAGGGGTCAGAAGATGTTATAGATTCTAATGAGGAGGAAGAAGAAATCCCATTAGATTTGTACAGAATAGCTACAAATGAAATTGTGAAGACCTCAAAAATTCCACATGCAACAGATAACAACACACTAGTTGTTGCTCCTGAGGAAGGAAAAAACCTTTATCCATTATAAGTGACGAGAATTGTGAGGAACTGGCCCATCCTCATCTATTTCCAACTGATAAATTTGGGTACAATGTTGAACGCTGTATAAAGCTAAGTCTATTTAAATATTTCAACCAACGTCTACTCAATTACTCACAAAAATTTGCATCAAATGCAGACAACATATTTTATGTCCATCATGTTATTCAACAAATCAATTTGAAAAGTAGAATAAATATCGCAATGAAAAAATTTGTGGTAACTTAACAGCTGGTATGTTCAGTAACAATTTTAAGGACCTAGATACTAAAAGTGGGAACCAGCAGTAACCAGCAGTATTTTGAAGTAACCACCAGAGAACCACCAGTATTTTGAAGAAACCAACGAAGAACCAGCAGTTTTTTAAGTACCACAAGAGAACGAGCAGTTAAATAGATAAAACGAAATAAACGCAACTGTCGCTTCGAATGCGAAACATTTTATAATGTACACAACAGTTCATGACTCATTTTTCTGAAATGTTTATGTCTGGTGTGACTCAGGCTTTATGCAACAGTTGAGACAGAAGGCTTTTAAAAAACACACGCGAGAATTAACAAAAACAAAATTAATATTTTAAATAACGAACTAATATCTGAATTGTAAACAAAATATAACAAAAAAACCGTACGGAGGAGAGTCCAAAAGGAGACATTTTTTTCCTCTGATAGACAAAGTAAAGTTCGAATGAATTAATAAATGTTGTGGAGAAACTTCGTGGCGTCGGACAGAAAATATACGTTTGTTTTTCTCACAGATGGTTTTTGTTTAAGTTAAAAATTTATGCTTTTGATATGAACGTTTTTTCCTTGAAACGTATTACATTTTATTTCAAAGAATGAACTTTAATCTTGAAAACACTATTTTCATTCTGTTCTTCTTGTTTCCATTATTGTCTTTAAAGCGGAAAAAATAAATAAATAACTTAAGTTGGTTAATTATCGCAATTTCCGTGAATTTCATTTATGTTTTAGATAACTAAACTTTGCGGAATGGGACCTCGTGAAAACAACCTTAAAAGCAGCTAGTCAGCAAGAGCATAAAGTATCCGAATAAAGCCCTGGGAACTAGGTGCCCTTTTATTTATCATATTCCTTAGTTTAAAGGCGCGTAATCACCCTGTAGGCAACTTTTTTTGAGGTGCCTATTTTATTGTAAAAATTAAAAGATATACATGAGAAAACATTATCCTGAAAATTTTATTGAAAACCGAGAACCAGAACATGTTCAAACGTTTCATGGAAATAACAAACTCCAAACCCCAATTTCTCTTTGCATACAGAACCGCCATTGCATTTCATTGCACGAATCATGCGATAATAAACGCACGGCAAAATCGATCACATGGTTGCTGGATTCATGCCATTACAGGAAAAACAATGAAGGAGGGACAGTATCCGTAGCTGTGTTTCCATCGTATTGCTTTTACAAATGTATCAACAAAGTTCCGAACATAATAAATTAGATAAATCAATCGAAGTTTCTGTGTTATTCTTTATTATTTAAACTTTTTAACTTACTAAAATCAGACTTCTTTGCAACGCTGACCATTTCTTGTTGTTGTTTCTGAAGACTCGCTAGCTGTCTCACTTTTTGATTATTTTCCTTTGTTCAAACAGTTAGTCGTTTCCTTATGGAGACAGTATCAAATCTACACAATTAGAATACCTAAATTTTCAGAATTTCCCCTTTCATGCTCTCAATTTAATTATCTCCATAGTGCTTCAACTATCTTCAACCATCACAACGAGCATTCTCCCTTGTTGGGTTATTTTGCCTATAATATGCAATAATCCCGGTCAGCTAATAAAAAAAGAAAGAGCGTGATAAGCATTAATTATCATAATTAATAGCCACGAGGCAATGCTGTGATTTCTTCTTTCTTTTTTGTTTTGTCTGGTCTCCAAAAACGATGGCGAATAGAATAGAAGAAAATTAAATCTAAGTGGAGAAAGTGATACAGATGTTTTTACGCTCGGCCTCTTTTTAAACAGAACCAATATTTCTTTCCACTTTTTGATGCCATGTTTTACAAAGAAAAACAAGCCAAAAAGAACAGCGTGAACGGAGCCAACCATAATGGCGATTTTATCAAACTCCATCTCAGTGCTCATTTAAAGATAAGGCCGTTTGTTTACTACGGAACATTTTGCGACGGCCTGCTTATTAGACAAGAATAAGAGATCAACAAGACCGTTAAATATGGCGGCTGGAAAAAACCCCAATAAATTCAAGATATTGAAGTACCATTATTTCCATTTCTAGTAGGTTTTATATCCTCAAATTTTCATGAAAGTCATGACTCCGTCTGAACTTTGAAATAAATATAAAAAATGGATATGTTAATTTTTTCGATAAGGGTGATTACGCGCCTTTAAGGTCATGGCGTTGAGCGTTGAGCATAAAAATCACTACACCATTGCGCCGCTGTTGCTGCCTTATCTGGAGTAAATTAATAATACCTTTCATTTGCAGCTATTCTGAACAAATCTAATGGGATTTCTTCTTCCTCCTCATTAGAATCTATAACATCTTCTGACCCCTTATTAACAATTACTTTCAGTTGTGTATTTTCATTCAAACATAATAACTCTGAAGGTATTATATTCATATCAATGACAATATTTTGATAAAAAGGGTTATTGATTATCAAATATTCTAAAACATCCTTTAAAATTTGTGTACACATGGTCTTATGCATTAGTTTATGTTTCAATTTTATTAACACTAACCCACTGCAGTCAGCCGATCTTGGAAGAACATCATATATATCCGTATTTTCTACAGGTACATTGCATATTGCCCCCTTTAGTTTTAGAGATTGTCTTTTTGGCATTATTGCAACGTTTTTAAACAATAACCTTTGTGCAATCAAAACTCGTTCAAGCTTTCTTAATAGTGGATAAACAGGAGGAAAGTCAAAAATCTCTAACTTTTTTGAAACAGCCTGACATGGCATTCGGGGATTCTTAGCCTTTAATTTGTTATGGCAAGTTTGACAGACATAACAGTTACCATTATAGCTTGAAACTAGGAAAAATTGGAAACTTTTTAGATCTGTGATATTTTACTTTGCTTCATCAAACTGCGAAACAGATCGTTTGTACAAACACCTACTGCTGGTTCCTACATTTAGTAAAAGCGTTTTAAGGAAACTGTTAAATCTTTTGTTGCTAACGACGAGCCTTTTAATTTCACGAATACCATCAAAGGTACTCCAGCATATTTGAAGAAATTTCTGCACGAGGTATTAGCCATGGTAAAACAATTAGAAACGCCTACATTTTTTTTTAATATTGTCCTGCGCTGACCTTCGCTGGAAAGAACTAGTTTCAATAATATCAAAACTGAATGGCTTTAATCATACTGAAAAGGATTTGGAGGAAATGAACTATATGGAACGTTGTAGAATTTTAAGCATGAATCCTGTGTTGGTAGCACGCAATTTTCAATACAATAGAAGTGTTTTTCAAAGAAATGGTTTTAGATGACCCCCTTGGAAAGGTTAAATATCATATAATTCGCGTTAAATTTCAGGTTAGAGGTAGTCCCCATGTCCATGTATTCTTATGGATAATCGGTGCACCAGTGTTGACAAGAGAGAATAAAGAAGAGTATATAAGTTTTGTTGATAAAATTATAAGAGCAGACCTTTTAGACCCTGAAACAGAACAAGAGTTATTTAGTGCTGTAAAAATGTTCCAGATTCATTCCCATTCTAAAACTTGTCGAAAGTATAAGAATAGTGTATTTCTGTTTAATTTTGGACATTTTTTAACAGATCGAACAATAGTAGCTGAATCTCTTAGTGATAAAATGCCGTCTGCGTACAGAGAAGCTATATTATCAAAGAGAGAAGAAATATTGAGCAAAGTCAAGGAGTATATAAATTGCAACCTTTTTCCTAAGAAAAGGAATATCATTGATCCTCAAAGTGAGAATTATGAATCTCCAGAAAGCATACCTGGTATACTGAAAAGTTTAGATATTTCTGAGAGTGAATACTATAACGCCCTTTCTATATCATCAGACTTAGATTTCCAAGTCCATTTAAGACGCCCTCCTAATTTGTGTTTTGTGAATAACTTTTTTTCAGAGGGAATTCTTGCATGGCAAGCAACATTGACCTGCAGCCGGTTTTTAATCACTATAAAGCAATAACACACATGTTTAAGCATCTTTCCAAATCAGAAGATGAATGTTTGCGTACAATAAAGCAAGCATTGTCAGATACACGTGAAAATAGCGACAACAAATATGAACAAATTGCAAATGCATTTTCGAATCATAGGGAATGCTCTGTTCAAGAAGCAGTTTAATGCCTGAATTGTGGCTTTGAAAAACATTTCCTGAAGTAATCTTTACAAATAGTAATTTACCAGAAGACCGGTTTAGAAAGTGCAAAAGTAAGACAGAACTTAAGCAGCTACCTGATGACAATGTTGATATATTTAAAACAAACATGCTTGATCGTTATTTAGTAAGACCTGATACTACTTTCAAAAGTGGTAAATATGCTGCTTTGGATAAAATGTGCTATGCAGAATTTTTAGACACCACAAAATCTGAAATAGGTGACAACGATAACCGACTTATAATTTCGAATTTCGAAACAAAATCTTAAGTGTCGTAAGGTTCGTGCTTGTGTTCGATCATATACACCCAATCGACATACTCATCCAGAAAAGTATGCTCATCACTTGTTGTTTTTATATTATTTTTTCGTTTTGAATATGATTTACTTGATGGTACTTACACGGAGAAGTTTAACCATCCAGGAGTATTAAATGTTGTCAATGCGAGTAATTAAAAGTTAGAACCATATAGGGAAATTGTTGACGAAGCTTTTACAATCTTCAGAGCTGACATGGACGCTAACCAAGATCCATTTGTACAACAGGAAAATGAAGAAGTTGACTTCTTAGCATCAAGGAAGCAAAATGATACAGAAAATGAAACTGAACCAACTTGTTCCAACTTATCGTCTCTACCTAGAAACAGTTTTGTTGTGGCATCAGACCAGGAGATTAATAGAGATATCAGATCTCTTATGCTAAGCAACTTGAGGTATTTGAAACAGTGTTCACTTGGGCTGGAAAATTTAAAAAAAATCGTAACTGCATTTCACCTACTGATGTTAAACCTCAGTCTATATTTTCAACTGGTGAAGATGGATGTGGAAAGTCATATTTGATCAAAACTATTTACAAATTTTTCGAAAAATTATTAATGTACAAAGGTGAAAATGCAGAAAAGCAAAGAGTCTGTCTTGTAGCTCCAACAGCTGTAGCCATAGATTATATCATAACCAACGATTTCACAAATACAACAATTAAAACAAGGATAATTAAAACAGATATTTCTGATCATCTTCCAATTTTCATTACGTCACAAACAACTCAATTACACAATTGCTCTGAAAAAATAAAAATAACAAAAAGATTGATCAATGAATCTATTAGTTATTTTAATAACCTGCTGTATTGTGTGGATTGGAGCCTTGAACAATAATGCTGATAAAGCTTATGAAATCTTTCTTCGAACATTTCAACAACAATATGAGCATTCCCAGAACAAACAACATTTGTTAAAACTAAAACTTTTTTAAACCCTTGGTTAACGAAAGGTTTGTTAAAATCATCTAAAAGGAAACAGCGCTTGTATGAAAATTTTTTGAAAAGCAGAACTCTTGAGAATGAAAAAAATATAAACATTATAAACATTTGTTTGAAAATATTAAGAGGCACTCCAAGAAATTTTACTATAGTGGACTGATAAATAAACATAAAAACGATGCGAAAAAAACTTGGAGTATAATCAATATTAGTGTCTTAATGGTTAAGACACTAATATGCTTAATGATTTTTTTGTAAAAGTGGGTTCAAATCAGATTGATTGAACCTAGCAATTTGCGTTTTAAATCCTTTCTCACTGTTAATAACACACAAATGGAAAATAACGAACTAAGTGAAAATGAATTATTCAAAGCGAACGACTCACTACAATCAAATAAAAGTCCAGGTTTTGATGACGTAAATAGTAACGTTGTAAAACAAACAAAAAATGCTATAAAAATTCCACTAATGCATATATTTAACCTTTCCCTGCTGCAAGGATATTTTCCTGAGAAACTTAAAATTGCAAGAGTTCTTCCAGTATATAAAACAGGCGAAATGAATAATGTATCTAATTATAGACCAATATCAGTTCTTCCATGTTTCTCAAAAATACTAGAACGCATAATGTACAATAGATTTTACTCTTTTTTAACTGCTAATAATATTTTATACGACAATCAATTTGGCTTTCAAGCAGGTCATTCTACTGATCATGCAATAGTTAAACTTGTTAATGAAATATCAAAAGTGTTTGACGAAAACAAGTACGTGCTAGGAATTTTTATAGATCTAAACAAAGCATTTGACACTGTAGATCACAAAATTCTACTAGAAAAACTCAAAAACTATGGTATCCACAATTCCAACATTCGCTGGTTTGAAAGTTATTTATCCAATAGAAAACAGTACATTTCCTTTGACGGTGGAAGTAAAAATTACAAAACAATCATCTGTGGTGTTCCACAAGGTTCCATATTAGGACCACTCTTATTCCTTATACATGTAAATCATTTAAACAAAGCTTCGAATATTTTACATTCAATTTTATTTGCAGATGATACAAATCTGTTTTATGCACATAAAGATGTAAAAACATTATTTCGCACAGTCAATAATGAACTCCCTAAGATGGCAAAATGGTTTAAGGCAAACAGTCCCTAAATATTTCTAAAACAAAGTGCACACTTTTTCACAGGCAAAATAAAAAAGATGGTATGCCATTGAAGTTTCCTGATTTATCTATTAATAATATAAGTATAAAAAGAGCACAATCCATGAAATGGAGTTATTCTTGATGAAAATCGAGAGAACATATAAATATTTTAGAAGAAAAGGTCGCAAAGAATATTGGCATCCTATTTAAAACAAAATTTGTTCTAGATCAGAATTGTTTAAAAAACATATATTCTTCTTTCATTCACTGCTATTTAAATTATGCAAATATTGGGTGGTGCAGCACCAACGCTACAAAATTGACAAAATTACAAAATAAACAAAAACATGCAATCAGAATTATTTTGAATGTTGACAGGTACACTCACTCCAGAGAGTTACTAAAAAGCTCAGTGTACTGAATGTATACCAACTAAACATTTATCAAACTCTTATTTTTATGTTTAAGCTTGAAAACAATATGTTACCAAGAGTATTTAATAATATGTTTCAGAAAATACAGCATAAATATCCATCCAGATTTTCAATTAACAGTTTTTTTCAACCTAGGATTAATTATACAATCACAAAGTTCTCTATAACTAGCATGGGACCTAAATTGTGGAATACATTTAATGAAAACTATTACATCACTTAACGAATTCAAACATAAACTAAAACATAAACTACTGACTACTGTCAATCTATATTTATTTTAGAACACACGACAGTTACAACGTACGACATATAACACAACTTCTCATCTTCAATGCTAACCTTTTTTATATAGGTTGGGGGCTTGGTGATAAGGCTATTATAGCCCTCTTCTCGCTCCTGCCATTTTTTACCTTTCTAGCTAATATTTTTAGCATATGCAATCCTATCTTTAGATTATACGATATAATAGCTTAAGATTTGTAATTTATTCTTACGGAAAACTGTAAATTCTTCAACGGCAAAATAAAAAATTTTTTTAACTCATTAACCGCTCATTAAAAACACATGTCCCTGAACATATGATCCTGTACATTATTTTGACTAGCATTTCAACCTCTACACATTACAGACAAAGAATAAACAAATTTTGCAAATTTTTTATGTCTGCACTGCACTGCTGACGTCAGCGAAACTTCTAAAACAACTTTTTTTTATTGCCCTTTTGCCTAAGTGGATTTCTGCACGGGCCTTATCGACTAGTCTATATAATAATACGCCAGTTCCGTGTGTCTGTGACAGGCAAAGTAGATGTGCTCAGTTTCCTTTGATCTTACCGAAATTTTTTTGAAGTAACCGAAAAATATCTGTCTAATATGTTAAATTTTAGGACGTTACGGCGCGACGAAAATAACACTACTTTAACGTCAATATCCTATATTAAATTAATGAAGCCATTACAGTGCACTTAAAACTTGGAGGCCAAATAACTTGAAAACGAGGTGCTGACGTCAATGATTTTTCACGGCGTGGGTAACTAGGGACCACCTGGGACCAATTTGGGTAAGTTTCCCAAACCTGAGTAGTAGTAGGGAGTGATTATAATCAGGTTTTCGCTCCTTTCACACCTTTACCCCAAAAACCCCGCTTTCACCATTTCCACCACCACCTCATCCCAAAACAAGTAAAAAACTAAATCATATGCTGATACCAACACATAATAATATGCCAATAACCAACACATATTCATATTAATACAAATAATAATATATACATGACGTCATACGCAATAGCATATATTCATATTAAAGGGAAATTCCCAATAATGCTAGTTACCAGAGTTCTATCAAATAAATGACTGAGTATTGTGATAAATGTAGGATTGATCTCGATAAATATGATAGATGCAAGTGTGGACAGAGACTAATAATAAAAGGAAGGATATTGTGCTGGCAGCATTACATGATGTATATAACGTACAACGGTGGGTGGTGTATTTGTAAAAATCCTTAGTTGGCCCTGGTTATTATAATAAAGAATGTTCAAATTTTACAATGACTCCGTAGAGGCAAGGGATTTTTACAGTAAACCAACTGTGCTCGATATTGACGAGGTTCAAATTGAAAAAATAGTACTCAGCGATCCCATTAAAGCCAACAAAAACGGTAGATACCTGAACACAAAAATAAAATAATGGGATGGTAAAATAAACACGTATTTCTATAATAAGTCAGTACCACTAAAGCAACCTTGCGAATGCATCTGCATTTTAAAAATATCCAGCTTGCGCGACTAATTGCTGTCTCTCTTGTTAATTAATCGTCTCAACGATCTTTTTCGTACGTTGGCGAATCTGCTCCTTTAGCATCATATATTTTTGCTTCTCTTGGTTTATTAGTGAAAGTTCATAATCACTTATCACTCCATTCTCGATGGCTTTCGAAATCAAATCAATGATGAAGTTCAGCTTCGTCTCCGCAAGGAATCTTATTGAGTCATGCTTCTTACGTTTATAGTTCAATTTCTTTCCACCCTGTTTCAGGGCAGTCTGCCCCAATCCAACGGCAATGCTGATCCCACCCATTGCCACTGCTAGAGGTACTCTGATGCCGCTGAGCATACTAGCGATCCCAACGCTTAAGGTGATCACGCTAGTCGCGAGTAATCCGTGATCCATATAATGGATCCAATTCCCATGCATTCCAAATTTTTTCGACAGCTTTTCACGTTGTTTAATTTCACTTCGTAGGTATTGTTCTATTTCCTCTATTCTCTTCAATCGATAGACCTGACTTTCATCAGGCTCATGATCTGGAGCACTCGGCGGTAAGTTCGGTTAAGGTTTTGTAATATCCGACATTTATTTTATAAGCTTTCACATCGTTAGTCCTACGAATAAAACGTTTTTATCATGGTGATATTCATCAGTCACCATGAAGGTAAGGTGATCTGTCGAGCCCTTCAAAGGGAGGTAAACAGGGTTGTCGAAACTTCACGTCAGCATGTCTCCCCAGTTATTTAATTCCTTCGTTTCAAGCATAGCCATTATATTGGATTTCTTTCCGTTAAAAAGGAATCTTTCCTCATCGAGTTGGTGGCAAGTAAGTCTTAGCCGCTGGTAAACATCAGTATTGTAGAAGCTGTCATGATTTCCCTCGGTAAACATTAACTTGGTATTAAAATTATAGCCCAAGAGCTCTTGCAGTGATTGATCGACTATCGCAACGCACCCCTTATTAACTCTGATTCTACATACCCCATTCCTGACCCCTGCTTGACTGTTGATGATACTCACCAAATCCTCCATCCTATACAGACCCTTCTCAATCAAAATGAGCGCTTCAAAATCTCCAACATTAAAGTTCCCGTCATCGGTCGAACCAGGCGCCGATTTGTAAATGTTGATCTCGTTCTTTTTTTTTTGAAAAGGTTCAGATACGTGGGTCGATTGCTAATCGACTTCAATGCGATCATAGTATCCTCCCCCCAGATATTCATCAAAGACTATTGGTTCATCAATATTCGTAACGTAGAGTTGCTTCATCTTTTCTTTAAAGAAAAGATGAATATTTATAGCTATAATCCTATAGCAAAGTACAAGTCCAACAGAGGTGAGTGGCCTTTAGGTATAACAAACTTGGATCATCAGGACCTCTCCGTGTCTACGACTCAGCACATTTCCATGGCCTTCCCACAGTTCAACAAGTATCCCATCAAAGTTCCAACTAACCTCGATAACGATCCTGTGAGTGTAAATTGGAAAGGCCAGGCCTTAAAATATTGGAACATCCAGGTGAATTTTGCTTGTCATTGCGTGACAACGTCGTTGGGGTTCCCTGCCAAGCACATGAGGGGTCCGTACCCCTCGCTAACTCGATATTTAAATTCCACGTGTACTACCACATGCGTCGCATTCTTGCCAGAATGAAGGTACCTATGCCATACGAAGGAGGCTTTTCCCAGTACGAGAACCCCTACTCCACCTCGGGGTACGCGCGAGTATGCCGTGAGTACGGTGCAGATCCCGACAAGTTCAAAGCCCTGACGTCATCGTTGACGAGTTGTAGATGGTGGCCGCAAGTTGACGGAGATTGGGCGAAATTCATCATCCCCACTAGCCAGGGTCTGATATCGGATGGTCTGACCAAGCTTAGCGAGAGAATTCGCGTTTACGTGATCTTGCTACTAGGATCCCAAGCGAGTGCCATGGCCTCAATCCTAGGCTCTAATGCCGATAACTTCACGGCTAGACAGATCGAAGCCAAGATTCAACGTAGGTCAAGACATTACCGAGTTTCAAAAGGTGCTTCAATATGCACGGACTCCAGTAAATTTCGCCGTGATGTCCAGCGTGTACACGCTCCCCTCAAATATGGAACTTAGGTGTAGGTGTGGAGCTAGATCTGAATACCATGGGCTATACTGTCAAGCATGAGGCAGCCTTCACCACACCCCCTAGGCAACCTATGAAGAAAACCACGCCTCGCAGTGATATCACAGTGGGTGCGGCTGCCGCACCCCTTTCCAAGGAAGCCCACAGGCAGCATGAGGGTATCAAAGCCACGCTGGTTACGGTAAGAGTAGGGCTAATCCTCGCATATATCTGGTTTAGGAAATAGTTCTAGTATTTTGAAAAAAGCATACTAGATTTTTATTGATTCTTACTCCTTCTGTTCCCCACGTAAGCCACCACGATACCTACAGCACCTGCTATAGCCATGTATAGATGTCTGGCTACAAATTCCACAACCTTGGCGGCTACCCGGAATAATAATGATACGATCGTACCAATGATCCCTGATAGCGCGGCACCCGCTTTACCAGCAAGATATTTGAGGAACCGTTGTAGTCTCTCCAGCTGATTTTGCACAAACCTCTTGCTGCCACCACTTCCTCCTGCACCTGCTGCCCCACTACCACCTGTTAGTGCAAGGATCAGGGTTGACACGAGCAAGCCAACAGCACTCACGATACTTCCGATAGTCATGCCTTGCTCTTTGAACAGGATCTTGAGTTTTTCAGCCAAAGTTTTATCATTCCCCACGATCTTGATCAGGGTGTCTTTGATGCTCCTGAGCTGAGTATGTATGCTGGAGGATAGTAGGCCGTGTGCTTCCTGGGTGGCCTGTTTTTCACCCCTGAGCCGCTCAAGGTCTTCCTTGGCCTTGACTATATTATTATCCCAGATAGCTACCTGCCCCAGGTGTGTTAGCCTTCTTCCCCTCAAGCTCTTTGATATTCCCTTCTATTATCGTGATCTCATTCTCGTATGATACCATCTTGCTTGTCAGGATTTTCAGGTTACCACGGATCGTCTGAAGCTCAAGGTCAAGCCCCCTTCTCTCGCGATCGCCGAAGTCATCAAACTCATGCATAAGATTCTCCGTGGCATCGACGACGTTCCTGATCTCCCCCAACGATTGCATCGAAATATTTTCAGTGTTCTCAACCTTCTCGTACCTGTTAATGATCCCTCACTATCGCGGAAGCTTTCCAAATTTCACCATTTTGTTTCGTGAGCTCTATACCATCGTAGGTAAGCTGATTACCTTCTATTGTAAAGTTATCGTAATGCCTGGCATTCGGTTGCCCTAGCTCCCCACTAAGAGCTTCATATAGGCTATCAATTTTCGACCTCAGTAGCTCTCCCCGTGACGTTAGCGTAGTGTCTAGTTCGGAGCCTTCTAACGTGGAGCTAGCGATGCCGGCGGAGCTGAGCCCCTAAATATCCTCGGGTCTGAGGATCTCACTCTCGCTACTAAAGTCCTCGGCTTCGTCTTGAATATCTTTCTCTGGCGTAAAATCATCTTCATATTCTGAATTATCAGCCATTTATTTCAACCACCAGCCTACCTAAATAAATGAGTGTTTTTAAAACAAAATTAGATCCGTACAAGGAGGTAAAAAAGATGTATGGGATTAAGGGTAAACAAAGGATGAAGATCAGCCATGTGCCAAGCACAATTAACCAGAATGAAGATTTGTATGTGGACGTGCCAAACCTTAGTCGGGACGACGTGATTTTCCCCGGCTTAATCAAGTTGCTTTTTGACTTGGAATTGACTGGTACAAACACGAAAAGAACGATCGTTAGCAATATTGGGAAGGCCCTGGTACAGAGCTTACGGGTTACGCTGAATGGTAATGAAATACAAAATATACAAAATTACAACGTGCTCGCGGTGTATAGGGATTTGTGGTTGTCAAAATTTGATAGGGACAATAACCTGATCCTTCAAGGCATCAATCCGAACGATGAAACGATTCGGAGCCTCCAAGTAAAAGCTAGCGACCATGTTGGTAATAACGAGGAAAAGGCGATCGCTGAGGCCTACGGTAACACGCTCTGCATACCCCTCGGGGAGATGTTTGAGTTGACACGAGACGTACCCTTCTACCAGCCTGGTATTCATGATCAACTCAGCTTCATCCAGCACTTGTCACCGTACGGTCACGTGATCAAGGACTCCGGCACTGAGGCATCTGGAAGCAAAGCGGCAAAAGCAGCCGATGCTGCCTACAAGATCAGCAATATCTGCTTAGAGTTTGACAAGGTTGTAAACAAGGAGCTCGCAAATGCGATGATTAGCCGTTATTTCCGGCTTGCTCTACTATATGAGCGTATATTAAGGAGCAAAGTGGTGATCATTAAAAAGTCCGATACCAGCTATAATCTTCAAATTGACACTCCAGCAAAAAGTCTCAAAGGTATATTACTGCTATTTCAGGACCCTGGTGTTGTCAAGTCATATGCTGGTAACAATAAAAAATTTTACAACTTAAAGATCGAGAAAATCTCGATAACATGTGAAGGTAGCCCCAATGAGCTCTTTTAACATGCCATGCTCCCAAAAGATCACATGGATCAAGTAGCGGAGTTCTTCGGATCTCATGATTCTATAGTGACCATTGGCTAGTTTTTTACGGAGCGCTATGCGTTGTTCATAGATTTTCGAGCAAGCCCAGATCCCACCTTACACGGGAGCGGGCGACCTCTACAGAGGTTGTCGGACGGCATAACTTTGCATATGACAAAGAAGGCCGACGGTACAGGTGATATTAGATGCTACGTGTACTTGCTCCAAGATGCGCAATTAAATATTTTAGATGGTAGGTTCCACAGTGTCGAGTATTAAGACCAAATATTCAGTATCGCGCGTTATTCTATTATGGCAGCAGCTGCCGGGATCAATGCGCTCGCATTCAGCGGCAGTAACTACCTGTTCTCAAAAGTGTCAGGGCATGGCGAAGAGGAAAGGAAGCGTCATGACCAGGCTCTTGAAAAATAACAAGCTGCCCAAGCTCAATGGGTACGTGACAGACAGGCAAAATAGACTGGTACAATAGACGGCGTGAGGAGCAGCGTGCTGCAGGGCAGAGTCTCGAAGAATAAGACGAAGGAATGCGAGAATATTTCATCGCTACAATTAAGAATGCTCCTAAGCTCTCCGATTTTTACACGCCGAGCAAAAGACAACAAGACGGTGAACTCACGTTCATTCTCGGTTCCTTGGCCCTTTTGCGGTTCGTAGCGTACAAATGGATGTAATCGTTTTTTTTTTTGACATGTAATAAGACGTCAAAAACGAAGCATATCATTACTCCAGAAAAAAGGGAAAAGCTAAGCCATATAAATTACCAACCAGAACATCTTTCGACTGGACGAAAAGCCATCAAATTGCTCTCCGAGAAGAGTGGTCTTTCCAAAAAGAAAGTCATACATTCGCTTAGTCGTCAGTTGCTCTGGCTTAGGCATATCAAAGGCCCCAAGCGCATCAACTATCCGCATTTCACAGTTACGAGGCCAAACGAGATCGGCTCGCAGCAGGTTGAAAGATGGCGGCTAAAGATATCTTAGTAAATTACACTGAGGATATGGAAGTATTAGAAGAAAGCGTTTTGCAATCTATTAAAAATATTCATGGAAGAAAAAAACGTGCAGATATGGACAGTATTATTGTTGAGTCGAAAGAATTCAGTCCAGAAAAGGTAAAATATACTGTTCAACGACTTTGCGATACTGATAAACTTTTTCTCATAAACAGACGAGGATGACCTAGCTATAGGATAAGTAAAAACATTTTTACTGGCAAAATTACGAGTGTTGATAGGGAAGAAGGGGAAGATGATATCCAAGAACCAGATGAAAATGTAGACCACCTCGATCTTCTCGTTCAGGAACTACAACAGGTTAAAAACTTTGAAGTTTTAAAAGAAATAGTTAAAATGGTATCGGACCTGAAAGAATACGTCTCGTATGAAGTCGGTAAATTAAAAAGAAATATGGTAAATGATTTGGTTGTTTACTTGAAGGAAGAAAACGATTTTTTAAAAAACGAGATAAAAGAATTTCAAAGTTTGTTGAGGGACGTTTTGTTACAAGACATAAACAAAAATAATCATGAAAAAATTAAAAACAAATCAGAAACCAATGAATGGAACGATGTAAAGAAAGGTCCCTCGGGAAAAATAGAGAAAAGATATAATAATAGATTCAGCCTTTCAAATTGGTTTAGTACACTTCAGAACGAACAAAACAACTATAATCACTATCACGCACAACCACTTACGAATAATCAAAGTTACGCACCACCACAACCAAATAAATCTATAAGAAGACCAAATCCCGTTATTAACCTTTCTCCAGAAAGAGATCTTTTACAACATAACATCAAATCATCTGAAACCCGTAAAAATAAAAGAAGATTAAAATCATCAGTGATAGCATCGCAAAAGGCATAAACACTCGAGAGTTCAATAATCATTTGAGAAACGGTGATGCAAGATTTAAAGTTTTTCCTGGTTCAAATATTAAAAATTTGGGTCATTACTCTCTACCAACCTTAGTAGATGAGAATCCAGAAATAGTAGTTGTGCATGTTGGAATAAACGACTTGCTGGATATAAAGAGAAATAAATCATCGGTTAATGAAATTGCAGAAAAAATAATCAAACTATCACGCGTATACATCGATCATGGCGTCGAAAAAGTTTTTATTTCAAGTGTTATTATCTGTACTCGTATTGATTTTGAGTTTATCAAATCGTTAAATCATATACTTGAGAACGAGGCAAAGAATTATGGCTATATTTTTATCGACAATAGTAATATTATGGAATCTAATTTGTGGAAAGATGGATTACATCTAATGGAAAGTGGTAAGGTTTTGTTAGCTAATAACTTCTTATTTTATAAAAATAATTTTTTAGGTCTGGATTTTATAGAAACGAATGTATACTGATTTCTGATAGGATAAGCACTGAACTTTCGGCATCCTGCTCCCAGGGTGTAACACATCCATATGGGGTTACTTCTTCTGAATGCAATAAGGAATTAAATGATCAACTTGAGACTGACCAATCACATGATTCTACATATAATTTACAAAATTCTCTGAAAAATGTCTGTGATATTAGAATCAAAAATCCTTTCAATCTATTGATAGGATATTTGAACATAAATAGTTTAAGGAAAAAAATAATTGACTTAAGGGTAATCTTTGTGGAATTTGCTCCAGATTATTTTGTATTATCTGAAACAAAATTAGATAGCACTTTTCCAAATAGTCAATTTACTATTGATGATTATGAATTAAGATCTAGAAAAGATCGGGATAAAAATGGGGGTGGGCTAATTGAGTATGTAAAAAAGGGAGTGGTTTGTAAGCAAATAAACATAGCTAACCTTACAAGTAATGAAATTATATGTTCTGAGCTAAACATCAGAAACAAAAAATGGACTATTATCACCCTTTATCGTCCACCACGTCATTCTAATCTTCAAAGTTTCTTTGAAGATTTGGAGAAAATTCTAAACAAAACACTCTCATTTTGTGATAACATCATTGTGATGGGGGACATAAACATTGATACTCATAATAAAAATGAAATAATAAATTATCATTACATAACTTCTCTTTGCGATACTTTTGACCTAAAAAACTTAGTCAAAGACAAAACATGTTTTGCAAGTGAACAAGGGACATCAATTGATGTTATTTTAACAAATAAACAAAGGTCTTTTCAAAACACTATGGTTACTGAGACTGGACTCAGTGACCATCATCTGATGATTACAACTTTCCTAAGATCTCATCTGGTAAGAACTAATTGTTTATAGAAGTAACAGAAAGTTTGATAAGAGAAAATTTATTTCTGATGTTAGGAATACACGTTTTGATTTTAATGAAAATGACCCTGCTTCAAATTACGACCACTTGACAAAAACGTTTAGTTCTATTATTGAAAAGCATGCCCCTTTAAAACAGAAACTGCTCAGGGGAAATAAGCACCTTTTATGAATAAAGAACTTAAGCAAGCCATTTATACCAGGTCAAGATTTAAAAATCGATACAATAAAGATCCTACTGAAGAAAACAAGATTAAATATAAAAAACAACGAAATAGGTGTGTTGGCCTCAGAAAGAAAGCCATAAAAATATCAACCTCGTTCCCAGGGCTTTTTGTCTCTCATCGGCGCTGCGCTTATTGATAGGTCTGACGAAAAAGGCCCTGGAGGAGGCTGGTTTTATTCCGAGCCGTGATTGGTCGAGAATTTCACCTAATTATGCGAAAGATAAAACGTCACTCGGTCCGTGAAATATTCACGCTGAAACTAACTGTAAACAATAAAGATGGCCGACACTGTGCATACATGTTTTGTATCAGAAAAAAATATTTGAAAAATACATTTTGGCAAGAAACTTTTATGGCTTCAATTAGTTTTAACTAGTTAACTCTCAGTCCAGATGTGCTTGTATGTAACTACATGCTACTTATGCTCAAATTAATATTAGCAACTGACCAAGAGATTGTCTAGAGCTAGCTAGTTATAAAACAAGAAGTGTAGACATATATATAGTTACAGATAGATAGCTACTAGTTATTTATTATTATTATTACTACTGAACATCAGAATACAAAGTAAGCGCAGTTAGCTACATCAACGCAAAAACAGATAAAGGATTGGATGTATTTTCCATGCTAATTACACAGATTTTACATATTGCAAGAATTCTGTTAACTCTTAAAATGGTAAGGGATTATATATAAGATAAAAACACAAAGCTATCTATACATTTATATATATACATCTATATTGCTAAATATAAAAATTTTCTTTTTTTATTCAAGGTATAGAAGAATGGCTAAGCCAGCTACTCCTAAGAAGATTTACTTTCGTAACACTTCCAATGATGGAAATTTCTGCAGGTTATGTGCCAAATTAAAACAAAAATCTTTGTTTATAAAAATATTCAGCAATATTGGAAAAAACAAAAACATTGAGAACAAAATAAGTCTAACATGTGGGTTAAGAACAACGGAACTGGATGCTCTTCCAACTGTTATATGTCAGTCTTGTGTCACCTTTGTCGAGAAAATGTCAGACTTTCGGAAAAATGTTCAACTGAATCAAATTCAGTTACGACAAAACGTGTCTGTCAAACGTGGCATATTGTCTCCGCATAACGAGAAAAATCAAACTATTGAAAGTGAGAAAAAGAACGAAAAAGGAAAATCTAGAAAGCAACTTAACTTTGCTGAAAACAAGGAGTTAACTGAAGTTCCTACCACACAACTGCAACCACGCAATATTGTTTCTCCCGAAGACAATATACCAGCAATGCAAAAATTAAAACTGGAAACAGCGCTTAAATCCAATAATAATATGGTAGTAGCAAATACAATCATTAACCACTGTCCAACTATATCTACATATTTGAAAAATAATTATATTAATAATTTGAAAAGTTCCTGTAAAAAACTTGCCACAAGAAAAAAACCATCAATTTTACACAAAAAAGGGTATGAAGAGATGCAAAATTTTAATATTGAAAAACTGTGGGCTGAGATCAAAGAAAATCATCCATTACTTGTTGATGTTCTTAGTGCTGTGTGTGGGCAAAAGGATATTGTACTTGAAACTAAAAACAAATTTTGTTTCATATATTCCATACTGATGCAAATGCGGTGGCATGAACTTAGTTTATATCAGAGAGTCAACACTGTTTTGATCATTGAGGGTGGATGCAGCAAAAAGGTAATATATAAGTCAGTAGATGTAAGATGTAAATAATGGGAAATGCTCTTGAGATTTTAACTCCGACTAATAGAAAAAGTTTCTGTTCTTATTTTGCTTTTTATAGAAAGGTGAAAATTTATCCAAAAAATTCTAAATGTATATATATATATTAAAACTTTTCATTAAAACATGTTTTTGGATATAAGTAAACATAACGAACAACTAAATTAAGCTATGTTGGGTACTTATATTCTAGTTACAAGAAAGATTCAACAAACTAGGAGTATGCCTGTCACACAAGATGAAAGGAAATCTGTTAAACTTGATTGGAAGCCACTATATGGAAAAGGCGATTGATTTAGTGAAAAACAACACAACACTCAGAGGAAGCGGCGATAACTGGGATCTGAAAGTACTAGTGGAGACAAGAAAGGGTGTTGACAACAAAGATTACCATCTTTTTGCAACAAATCTAATCGCAAACAGAATTCGTTTTGACCATCTTCCAAACAACCAGCCAATTGGAGATATTCGATATATGGACAGGAAGAAATTTGCTGTCAATATGGCAGAATGGGAATGTTACAGACAGACAACAAAGGTTCTGATTGGAAGAATTCTGGTTGAGTTTTTCCCAAAATTTAAATTTTTAAAAAAAGTAATCCCAGATCATATTGACAACAGATTTAGTGACAAAATGTCCCAAAAGTCAACAATAATTTCAATGCCGATCATTGATGCAAATGAAGCAAGGTATGCAGATTGTGTCGAGATCCTGCGAACATATGAGAAATGGATTGCAGAGATATACCAAAAGGCTGGTAAACTGACTGACATGCCAATTATCGACAATACACCATTACCTGAAAACACAGCTGAGCCAGGTCAATCATATTCTCATACTGTGTTTAGCAACGAAGATCCAATGAAGGACATGAAAATAATGTTTAGTGGTGATCAGCTGACACGAGTCCGTTTCGCTGGTGCGAAATCCCTATTAGCTGGGAATCACACACCAACAGACCGGTTGGAGCATTGTTCCCCTTTCAAAGCTGCAATGTGGCACTGTAAGGCATCTTTACTTCAATATTCATTTGCTCTGCTTTACTCAGCAAACTCTGTCAACCAGATAGGAACACTGAAGTATTTCAGGGAGAAAATGAATAGAAGGAATTCAACCCCAGGTAAAGTGTTAGACTCATACGAAGGTAGTGAAGATCTGTTTTTAAGTGTTGGTAGAGCATATGTTGTTGTAGCAGCAATGTCTTTTTTGGAGATGGATACATTGGAAGATGAACCAAAAAGACATCCCTTTCCTAAAAATTTGGTGCATGCTAGCAAAGAGGTAAAAAAAGAATATTTTAACACTTTACTGGATAATTTTGTCGATCAATTTGTTCTCCAAAAATCAATTGAAGATGGTGATCAAGTGAAAAATTACGGTCTGTGTATCATTTTCTTAACAGTCCTCATCCTTCAGATGAAAGATACAGCTAAAGAAGGAGATGGTGACAGAAACCTCATCAATCAAAAGCTTTTGTTGTCAATATTTCGATCACTTGGTGCATACAGTAAATATGCGATAGAGATGTTTGTAAGCATTGCACAAGTAGAATGCTTGTTGACACCTAGATTGTCTGAGGAGTTCAAATGGGGATACTTTTCAAATTGGAGAGGTGGAGCAGGGCAAAACATTGAAGATGATCTATCACAAGAAATCAGTAATCGTTTAGGAAAACACATCGTGCAAAGAATGGGAGCAAATAAAACAATAAAATCCATTAGCAAAGTGTGCAAGGCTGTGAGCGGTGTAAAAGAAATCAAAGAAAATTATGATCAAAACCTAAATATTCATGATACATCGGTCCAACACTCTAAACGAGAGTCCATATCTGATGAAAAAGAGATGACAAACGACCTGCTTAATCTTCGCCCATTTAGCCACATTGTTGGAAGAGCTCATCAAAGTTTTCCTGATATTAAACGTTCCCCACTACGTTACTTGAATATTGTAGAACATCAAAAATGGTTAGAAAAACATAAATTACAGCTATATGTTCCCTAGGATTTTATAAAGTAAGAATCTGTTATATCAAGGTGAGTTCCATAAACGTATATATATATTATTTATGCTAACATTGACTGCTGATAATTCAAACCTCCAGAAAAAGTAGAACTTTTTTAAATTCTGTCTACTGAGTGCTTTTAATCTTACAAGTTTGTTTTATCAGAAGTGAATATTATATACTATATATTTTAAAGTTTGTTTATATATATTTATATATATACCTAAATTATTTATGCTTTGGGGCATACTTATTTATTTTATCGTATATGGTGGTAGCATATTGATCATCCCAAACATCATATTCAAATAACAGATCATTTTTAGATCTTATAAATGGAAGTTTACTCAATAGTGTTTGAACCAAATTTTTATTGATAGATGGAAGTTCATAAGTTTGATCAAGGGTAGTCAATAGTTAAAGTCTCCAAGTTTCAATAATTTCTTTCAGCTCAGTTTGTAAGCATTTAAAAGCATCTTCTGATACTAAATCACGGCAAGGTAATGTTGTTTCTTTTATCAGCAAATTAGACTTTGTACAATTTGAGCAACAATTATCTTGTTCATATTTTTTAAAACCAAAGAAATTTAGAATAAATTTCCTTAAGCACAGATCTGTTTTGCAGAAGCACTTCATGCTATCGTCAACATTATTTTTATTAACAGCAATATCTGCATTATTGTAATACAATGTTGCAGTTGAGTTTTGCCCACACCTTCCAGCTCTACCAATTTCTTGCATGTAAGATTCAATATTGGCTGGAGGCGTTATGTGGATAACTTCAGTAACCTTTGGTGCATTAACACCCATCCCGAGTGCTGTGGTTGCAAACACAACTCTAATAGACGAATCTTGTTTTGTAATTTCATCTAAGATTTCTTTCTTCATTCTAGATGTTTGAGGAGCATGAAATTGACAAAATAGTTTTGTGTTATTTGGAGTTACTGTTTGCTGAAATAACGAATAAGCATAGCCACAATATTTTAGCTTCATGTAAATGATTGTCATGGGATAATCATCCCGTAATTTATTTAACTCTTTAGCAATGGGAACTAAAATATCGTCATAGCTTCTTAAGCCAAAGTTGTTTCCGCGTCTTGGCAATTTCTTTAAAAATATATTTTTTCTATTTGGATTTGCAACAACAACCTTACAATAAGGACTGAAACATAGTTTCTCTTTTAAAATTTTTATTTTGCTTGGGGGTGCAGTTGCTGTCAAAGCAATCATGGGTGTGCTTGGAAAAAGAGCTTTCAGTGTGCATAATTTTCCAAAATCTTCACGAAATTCAGCACCCCTAAAACATATAAATGGAGTGTTTTTTTTTAAATTTTGTATAGCTAATATATTAGCAATTTATTATATTATGTACCAACAGATATATATTATCAACTTGTCAAAAGATATGTTTGTTTATATTAGTTTCATTATATATTTTCATATATATATTACATATAGCTATATATATATAACAGATTTTTATACTGTATATATTCAGTTTTGTTAAATATTTCATATGATATGTGCTATATACATACCTACAGTACTTCATTATTATTTTATAAAATGAATTTTAAAAACCACCAAAGTTTTTTTATAATTTTATAATCTATATTCTTGAATAGCCAGCTAGAGCTAGTTTACTTACCACATTTCAACACAATGCGCTTCATCAACCACGCAAGCTACCACATTTTGTTGATAAATTTTGCTCTTTAAAATTGAACGCCCTTGATCAGATAAAAAGGATTCTGGATGGGCAAATAAAATCTTAATATCTCCGTTTTTAATACCACAATCAATTGTAATATTTGTACCATCATGGTCGTCCTCCACTGCATCATTACTTCCAAACAAGCTCTCATCTGCCTCAAACTTCCTCTGTTCCAAGTTCAATACAGCAGCAGAAAAACCAATCCCATTCAAGTATTTCACCTGATCATTTATAATGGAAGTTAAAGGGCTGATGACCAAAACAATATTCTTTTCATTTTTAACTGGGAAGAGATCAGCAAGTAAATGAAAAATAATTGATTTTCCAAATCCAGTAGGCAGAACTGCCACCACATCATTCCCCTTTAACAAAGCTTCCAAACATATGACTTGCTTTGGTTTCAGGCAAAACTGAAAAATGTAATTATTTAATGCGAAAGATATTCGCTTTAAAATATCAATATACGTTAGAGCCATCACGACCTAAAGCCTTCAAGGTCCAGTCTTCACTAAAAAGTTCTATTTCCATTGATCACGATAAAATCCAGACCCTAATAATTAAATTGAAACTCGCTTACCAAAGACTAGGAAGTATAAAATTCCTGATAAACGAGACACGAGTGCATTAATTAAAAATCTGCGAAAATCAAAGATTTTTGACCAGCCTCCACCAGGGCCATGTTCGTCTCGCCGTCCGATATTCAAAAAGAGACAACTTGTCCTGGGATCGAGGTTGATAAAAATATATTTAAAAAATGTTATAGATTCTGGGATTGTAGAAAATAAAACTTTTTGGAAAACTATTAAGCCGTTTATAACCAATAAAAGTGGTTTGAACAATGATAACATTATGATTATCAAAGATGGTGCTCAGATAACCAATGACAGTGAGCTTGCTGAATTATTTAATGAACACTATATTAACATTGTAGAAAAAAGTAGTGGAACCAAGCCAATATCAATTGATTATCGAAATTCCTTAGACAAAGAGAAACTAATTAATGAGATAATTAAAACATACGAGAGTCATCCGAGTATTGTCAAAATTAAAGCCTGCAACGAAAATATAATTTTTTTTAACTTTGAGGAGGTAGATGACAACACAATCAAAAAACTTTTTACTAATTTAAACATAAATTCCTCTCCAGGTAGAGACAAAATACCCCCAAAGCTTGTGAAGTTAGCTAGTGAATATCTGATTGGCCCATTGAAAAATGCTATAAACAGCAGCATAAAATTGAATATTTTTCCCGATGGAGCCAAACGTGCAACAGTAGCACCTCTTGACAAAGGAGGCAAAGACAAACATAGCATTAGAAATTTTAGATCTGTCAGTGTGTTGAATGTATTTTCAAAATTCTATGAAAACATAATGAAGGATCAAATCATGTCTTTCATAGAATCGAAACTTTCAATATTTTTGTCAGCCTATCGGAAAAACTATAACACACAGCATGTCTTAATTCGTTTACTAGAAGAATGGAAAAAAAAACTTGATATGAATTACGTGGTTGGTGCAGTCTTAATGGATCTATCAAAAGCTTTCGATTGCGTGCCACATGATTTACTAATCGCTAAACTTGAGGCATATGGATTTGAAATTAATGCCCTGAAATTTTTCCTGTCATACCTAACAAATAGAGAACAATCTACTCGTATAAACGGACACTACAGTCTTTTCCAAATGATTTTTTCAGGTTTGCCGCAAGGATCAATCTTAGGCCCGATAATTTTTAATATTTTTCTTAACGATATTTTTCTTTTTATAACCAGAAGTGACCTACACAACTATGCTGATGATAATACATTGTCAAGCTTTTCCAATTCAATTCCAAACCTCATTAAAATTTTAGAAGGTGAGTCTGAGCAGGCATTAGCATGGCTACATGAAAATAAAATGATTGCTAACCCTGACAAATTTCAATGCATTAACATCAGCAAAGATAGGATAGAAAACACAAGTAGTAAACTGATAAGAATCGGAGATAAAAACATATATTCGCAAGACACAGTCAAACTGTTAGGAGTTAAAATTGACAATAACCTTAGATTTGATCCACACTTAAATGAGGTTTGGTAGAAAGCATCTGCGCAACTAAATGCTTTGTATAGATTTAAAAACATACTTCCTTTTAAAGCTAAGAGTGTCTTAGCAGAAAGTTTTGTGTATTCAAACTTTAACTACTGTCCACTTATTTGGAATTTCTCATCTTCAAAATCACTTTCTAGGGTCGAAAAACTCCATAAGCGAGCCCTAAAATTTGTAGATAGCGGATATTCAGAGAGAAAATAAAAGTACATTTCTAGCAAGAACAAAAGTAACTACATGAAAATTATGCTAATACGAAATCTATGTATAGAGATTTTTAAATCTCTTAATAATTTAAATCCGCCATTTATGTTAGACATCTTTCAACGCAGCGAAACAAACCGGCCAGTACGAAGTCAATATTTAAATAATCTTAAAACATTGAACTTTAATACTAAAAATTTTGGGGAAAAATGTCTTCGCTCATTGGGGCCTAAAATTTAGAATACTTTACCATCCGAATTGAAAAGTTGTAACAGCCTTAAAAAATTTAAAACGAAACTAAAGGAGTATGATTTCAGTCACTCGGTCTATTTAAATAATTTTTCATAATTTTTATACATTTTTCATAAAACTATAAACAAATTTTTGTCGGATTTGATTAGTTTCCTGTATATTTATAAGTATGTATTTATTTATTTTTTTATATCAGGAAGCTATATGTACATAGTTATTTCTCCGACGTTAAATAAATTAAGAAGAAGAAGATTTGCTCTATATGCCCCATGATAAAGTGTATGGCAACACGTACAAGTACATCCTCACAAGTATCGATGTGGCATCGCGCTTCAAGGTCGTGAAATCCCTGAGAACCAAAAAAGGCCAGGAAGTAGCCGACATGCTCAAGGACATATACAAAGCGGGACCTCTCCGTTATCCGAAGACTTTCCAATGTGATAAAGGTTCAGAATTTAGGTCTGAACCGACCAAGCTGTTAGAAGCCAAAGGTGTCGAGATAAAGCGTGCAACTACAAAGTACCATCACACTTTCACGGCGTTCGTGGAGTCGTATAACAAGGTACTAGCACAAAGGCTCTTTAAACCCCAAGATGCTCAGGAGCTGGTCACTGACGAAACCAGTACCACCTGGGTGAAACACTTATATACTATCGTGGAAAGCATGAACAATATTAAGACGGCTATGATTGGTATGAAACCTTTATCTGCCATCAAGCTTGATGATGTGCCACTTGCAAAAAGCGAGAAGCCCCCGGAGGAAAACCCATTACTAGAAGACGGGTTATATCTGTACTTGCTACAACCGGGGGAAGAATACAAGGATGCTCGGAAACGCGCGACTGATGCCTGGTGGTCGAAGCGTACGTACAGGTTGGATCGTATCGTAACCGATGGTACTCGTCTTCTATACTACTTGGGAGATGGGCCTGGTCAATCTTTCGTATCAGAGGAATTAATGCTAATACCAGAGGATGTAGAACTACCTCCCGAGCATGTGAAAGATTGGTAATTTTGTGTGTTCATAACACACAAAACATATACACATTATGACATATCGATATCATACAACCCTTCGAATAACTCGCGAGTGGCGTCATCTGGTAAACTAAAATTATTTCGCCATGAATTAGCTATACCAAGATTATCATCCCTGAACCTATTCCATGTATGTACGGCGTTTGGATCATCGCATATTGGATGTCTCTCGATCGTATTAGGATACATCTCCCGTAGGGTGCGGAGTTGATCATTTAAGGATCTACGTTGGCAACGAATAATATAGTGGGGATGTTGGCCTTTTTTCTCACATTCAATAGGATCATTTTTATCAATAACACAGAGTACATTATCGTATGGATAACCATTAGGAACATACCGATCACGGAGTCCTGCAATTTCCAAGGTTCGTAGATCTAGCTGGTTCTCTCGCTCTCTCAGGTCATCGTTAAGCATCGCCAGGGCTTGACGATATTCTTCTATTTTATTTTGTAATTTTTTGATACCCTTCATCGCAAGCAATTTCATAATCTCAAGAGCCTTTGGTTTTTTAGATCTTGTACAATCTCCTATGCATCATCAAGGGTCACAAAAGCATCGTCTCCGGTTACTTCCTTGGACCATGCGTTAGCCGCGTGGTTTGTGATATCATGACGAGGCGTGGTTTTTACGTCTCTGTAAGTTGCTCTTATATCAGCAATTCCCAAGAACCTTCCCAAATCAGCACGCTTGAACATGGGTTGACCTTGATTGTTTAATAATATCTCAATAACTGTATCCAAAACTCGTAATGACATTTTTATTTAACTAATGGTTTCAACCAAGGTCCAGATCATTAGGACGGTTATGAAAAAATACTTGGTATACTTTTTCCTTTCCAGTGCATCCCTTAGCTCTTCGTCAAAAGCTTCAAGTTGACTTTCCAGATAGGGTATCCTATCCATTTCTTTATAACAATTTTCTAATCGCCTTTCTAATAATGTTCTGATATATGACATTTATTTCAATATACACCAAGTTCGAGGATGCTCGAGACGGATAAACAAACACGCGTGCTTGGATTTTTTCAACTGGGCTTTAATGGTGTTCCAATCGTCTATCATATTCGTCTCTTCATCAATCAATTTGAGGTCCGATCTTTCGTGTGGGTACCAGAGGAATAAATTCTTTTTTTGTCTCCTCAGATTTTTGGGAATCGCAGTATACGATTGAGTAAGGAGCCAGAGACTGTGCTTTCGATGTCTACCACTGATCGCTAATTCCGATAGCGGTTGTCGACGCTTATCCAGCGATTCATCAGCGATCATATCGTCGACGATGAATAATGTTTCTTCACCTGCCAGCAGAGACGACAGTTTCTCGATCCATTCAAATAACTGGTCCTTCGGGTCAATTAGGAATACGTATGGATCTTGCCACAGCGCTGCTCTATCCAAGTAAGTCCTATTCCATCGGATTGTTGAACATAGGATCACGATATTATGGAAATGTTCCCGATACTCGTTCTCGAGCAAACCCAGGGCTCGCTCAGTTTTACCGCAATTTGTGGGACCATTGAATATCGCTGCATTGGGTTCTTTAACAATATCTAGCATTTATTCTTCATGTATATCACGTGGTATACATGAAATTTTCATATGCTTACTTAGGGACTATACTCGCAGGCAACCATCCTCTGCTCACTGCCATTTCGCGGCTTCCTCGACCAGCTGTGAAATACGCAACCATCTTCATAACATCGCTGGTATCCATCTTAGTACTAGGACTCGAGATCCCTAGGAATTTTTTTCCAGCCATCGCATAAGCGAAAGTAAAACCGAGGTCGACCACGGTTTCATATATCATGTCGATTATCTCTTTCTGTTGGGGAGTAACATTAGAACTCATGCTTTTATTATAGATCTATCTCATACGAAAAATATCAATATCTGCCTTAGGCTCCTGCCTAACGCTTGGTTGATGAACCGCTGGTGGAGGCTTCTGAGTACTCGCGTATTTTTTACGAGTAAAATATAGGACACCTCCAATACATGCGAGGATAATAAGGCCTCCACCAATGTATATTACACCACTTCCCATGGACTTGCAGGTACCTGGGGCAGGTTCCTGGCTCTCTTGCAAAGTACTTTTGCCCACGTTCTTATGCAAGTCGGCCTTGTTCTTGCGATTCCACGTCTCTTACCAGCCGCTACGCGACCTTCGTTTTCCTTGGTAATTACTTGGTTAGTAGACTCTTCACTCATTTCTTATAGGCCGTAAGACCTGTAACAAATCACTTCTTTTTTACATTAAGATAGAGGGATAGACCCTGTTCCTCTAGGATCTCTGCAGTCTCTTTTATCCCCGTGAGTATGGCTTCAGGAGTGTTTAAATCTCTCTCTCAAAGTATCTTAAGAACTCTCTAAAAGTCATTGGTTCTTTCTTGGGCGGAGCTATTCAAAGCTTTCTCTTCCTCATCAGTGCCGCTAGTCTGTGCCCCTGGGCAACCCTTCCCGGGTTCTTTTTGTGCACTTCAACAATTTTTTCAATGGTCTCTGTTTGTTGTTTTTGTTGATTGATAATACTACACGCGCTACTCATCTTCTTGTTACTCTTCATCAACCTTCTCTTTAACTACCTTGGACGTTGAGAGCTGGGTGGGATTAATCGTGTGCGCAGCAACGAGCAAAGGTGCAAGGAACTTACCAAATGCTGTATATACCAATATACCCAGCTCAGTCATCGATTCACGGATAATAGGATCATTTTCTAAATCATGATGAAGAGCCTCTACATCATCGATGGGTACAATATTGCTGATGGTTTTGCTATATAGTCCAAACGCATGATTGCTGATGGCTCTCGCTGTGGTTTTCCCCTTTTCCTGGAGTTCCTTTTCAACGACCTTGGCGTGTATTTTCTCGATTACATGTGGCTTGGTCTCTCGTATATCTTTCAATGTTTGACGTTTGTCTATTTTTTGTTCAACGGCCTCTGATGGTGTATCGACAACATCATCGAATATTTCTGCTAAGTTGTGAGCCATGTTTATTAGACGTCTGTACCGATAGAAACAAGCAATGATTACTACGTATGGGAGGAGTATCGATATCAGTAACAATAACTCCATTTATTTGCAGCTTTGTGTACAAGGGTGTTGCAAAGCACCACCCTTGAATAAAGGTCGAACTAATTTTTAATGGCGCGGCAACCCTTCTTTTGATTTTCTATTGCCCACAGGGGCTGCATGTTCGTATAATGTAACCGCGCGAGTTGCGTCTCTATACTAGGTAAAGCACCATTCTCCTTGTGTTTAATGGGGACTTTGTGATCGAATTCCCACTGCCCTCGGATGCCCCAGCACATACCATCTTTAAATTGGTTTTGGATGTGACCGATAAATGTACAGATCCCACACCCTATGTATTCGGTGGAGGCTAACTTCGTGTCATGGTTTAGAGCATCGCGAAGCCGCTGGAGAATAAGTTGATGCATATACCCCGGGAAATTACATTCCCTATAATATCGTTTTCCATGATGGCATTTGTTTCGTTTATATGACGCATTATGACTATCCAAGCATTTGATGCATTGTTTTGTCTGTTGCCCATTACGTTTGTTGATCTTGAAATTATCAAAAGATACAGTTTTTTACAGTCTGAACAGCACTTGGTCTCCTCCATTTTTTGTTGTGTATACTATCAGTATATACAAACTTTGGGACAAGAGTCATCACTTATAATTCTAATGGCTTTATATGAACAACATCCTCATACACAACCCTTTTATCGTAAAACCCTGATAAATCCAGCTTATTTTGCTGATATGTGACCATCCCCTGGTTATATACGCGGAATCCCACATTTTTAGCGGTATCCAGCTCTCCGTTTAATGCTAGCATATACCTAGACCATGTTATCTCATTCTGTCTTTTCGACATGCCTTTACACGAGAATTTCGTGCCATTTTTACCTTCGACTATCATTCTCGAACCGATGAATTCTTCTTTAGATAACCCTCCGGTTCGACTCGAATGCTTGTCGGTGACTAGCCAGTTTTTAACATTCTCATCATACTGCTCAATTAATTCAGGACGAACAACATCACGTAGGTTATCTCCAGATATTGCAAAATAGGCGTTATCCGTATCCATATAAATATACTCACAATCTCGACGATCTACGTACTTGTCGAGAAAATTGTAGTAAAATTCGAGCATACGCAATTTAGCCAATTGATACACTAGGATTCCACATTGATACGCCCTATTTATGGAAACGCCTTGTTTAAGCCTCCTTACTTCGTACGCGTCTCCAATTTCTTCAAGATCTTCCAAGTATGGGCTCCTCATAGCGGCATCTACTACCTTTTCATCCTTTGTAAATGTGGTATTGTTATGTCTCGCCAAATCCTCTATCATCTTTCCGTAGAAGCTGTTACCTTTCAATTTTGCTGTATCACCAGCGATGCGTTTATCAGGGTCTTTATCAGCTTGACGCCGCGCATTCGCGATTTCTTCCGGGAACCAAGCGAATGGCTTACCGCGTTTGTATTTGAGTATTTGTGCCTGGTATACGTTTTCGTTTGGTTTTTGTCAAATACTCGTGCATATGCTGCGGAATTTGATTGTCAGCGATCTCCCTGACTACAAATAACGGTGACATTTCGCTAAATTTGTCGTACAACTCAGTAGGGAATTCTATATCAACTTGAGCAAACCCGAAGAGCGATCCATCAAGAATGTCTCGCACCAGATCATCTATTTTTTCAGTAGGGTCTGCCATTTTTACCAGCTTCTCCTTACCACAAGGGAAGTCCTGCAGCAGGGTGCTTGGGTAGAGCATATTGGCATCATACCCGAGTATAGATTTGCATTTTTTCGGTTCATTATATATATGCGATCTGATACCCGTCACATTACTTTCATGATACCTGCAAAATACGATAGCTGGGCCACCTACCATCTCCGTTTGCAGGAGTTCATACGCCTCGTTCTTTGTAAATAGTGTACAATCTTTTTGAACCATCTTGCATGCTTTGCATAAGGCCTTGGCACAACGAGCCTCGCATTTATTGTTACATGGATCACACGGGGCATAAAGCTGTATATCAGGGTTCAGTCCTAGAGACTTGTTCAGAACTTAGCGCATCGACACACCTGGAATGCTCACGGCATCTTTTAGAATGTCGATCTCATTCTCGTAGTACGTATTGCGGGTTTTGTCCACAGCCTCTATAAATGGTATTACGTCCGCCATATTGTGTTCGGCTAGCCAATCCAGCATCGTGACGCATTCTCTTTTAAAAAACTCATCTCTGAAAGCCTGATAATCTTCAAGTGAGAGGGTGTTTTTACCACTGAGAGTACTATAAAACGCCTCATGATCTACTGGGCCGGCATGGTTCAACCTCTCATAACTTGTTAGCCACTCGTATGGGAACACTAATTTTTTGAGATTGCAATCCAATGATTTGCACCATTTTTTATAACTTTTTTATATCGATGAATTTGAACCTCGATGTGGTTAGAATCATGTATTCATTATCACTTTGTTATTATCATCATCCGCAATTCGTTCGACAAAATACTGCTTTATCATGTTGATATCGTACTTGCCGCTGTTAAAACCGATCACACTAACTTGATTGATCCATTCGTGCCAAGCATTTTGGGTTTGTTCGGGGAGCATATCGAAATCATCTGGCTTGGGATATATCAGTTCGACTTCTTCCACAATCCTCATTTGTCTCTGCTCTAGTTGATCAACAAATTTTTGCACAAGCACCTTTGGGACTTCATCATGAATGAAGGTAGGATGTTCTTGTAAGCTATCGTGTATTGCTACGCTGGGGGGTATATGCTCGGAGATATATGTCAAATCAAACGTTTGCAGCTGGTTCAATGGTGCAAGGAGAGCCTCAAAATCAAAAACGATGAAATGGGGTTATGCTCGAAATTTTTTCTTGAAAAGCCTCTTAACCTTGGGAGGCTTTTCGCACTCCCATGCAGTGACCAAGTTGTACCCTAGTTTCCGAATGTGGTCTTCTTTAAATTTGGTACGATTGAAATTATTTTTATCGGTGTTGGTCCTATTCGGTTGACATGGGCATCGCATACTGTTTTTGTGTGAGGGTCATACCCATCGATCTTGTATACAGCCTTACTACCCTCACGTATCACGCGTTTTCCCCCATGCCCACAGAGTGCGTGGTGTATATGTCTACCTGTTTGCTTTGACATGGCTTCAATCCATTGGCATGCCGCGTAACTAAAACCTTTATCGGAATAGAATACCTTTTCGGATCTACCCCGCATCCGTTCTATCTTTTCACCTCTGCAAATAATCTTTGTCTTGATACCTTCGCATTCGTTATTCTTGTTTCGTGTGAGGTTCTCCGATCTAGTAAATCTTTGTGTACAAAGATCGCATTCCCAATGCTGCGTCAATACATCCATTTTCTTGATATAGAAACAATGACCTCCCAACATATTAATGTTGATCGTGTCTAGCCCCTTTTTGTGTTGATTTTGGCCATATACGAGTCGCCATGGGGCGTTGTCGGATTTTGTCTTTGGCTCAAATACTCTGATGTTAATCTCGAATTTTCAGGCGATACCTTCCAAGTTCACGAGCCTCGTAGCACGTACCTCTCCCCTCTTTAATTTGGGTTCCTCATAGTACTCACGAGCTATTTTGAGGGCTGGCCTTGTGAGGAACTTTTCGCACTGTTTTCGCTCTTCCCGGTAATGAACACCTAGGCATCTCCAGAAGCACAAGCTGTCTGTTCTCTCGTCCGTCTGTCTTATCAAAGCTATAAATGCACCTTTTTCCGCGCAACCAATCTGGTAATGGGCACATCCAAGTAGGGGCTCCCTCGTAGAAATTATCTTGACTTGTACGTGCTTGAATATTATTTTGCCTTCATATGCTCCTGGTGTCTCGATAGTCCTTTCTGGTGGCAAATAGGCTTTCGTCCAAAATTCGGCATCTTCCAGATCGAGGCGTTTCATCTTACATTCAGCGATGAAAGCCTCGATGTCAGCCATGCTTGATAGTGACCCAGAGCTCTTGGTTTTGTGATAATTTGCCACATCTCCATCGCTTCGGTAAATTTCGCAGGCAAATGAGTATATTACCTTCACTCGCATGTCTACGTGTGGTGTGATTTTTCGCATAATGGTATCTGTCAATGGCTGGTTAAGGTTATTATTAAATCGCCATGTTTTGATGCGGTTTCCGTCTTCTATCATTTCCGCGTTACCATAAAACCAACTCATCTTTATTATAGGTAGATTTTAATTTCAACCAGTATTTTTTTTGGTGTGGTCATGATAATTTTTACTCATATTCTGTATAAGAGCATATATACCTTTGCGCATGCGTTGATGACTTGCATGTATCTTACATTTAATATTATTTTTTGTTGGTTATTGGCATATATATATTATTATGTGTTATTATCAGCATATGATTTAGTTTTTATTTATTTTGGGATGGAGGTGGTGGTGGAAATGGTGAAAGGGGGTAAAGGTGTGAAAGGAGCGAAAACCTGATTATAATCACTCCCTACTACTACTACCTGGGTCCCCGAATCCGTTTCGGAATGGACGTCATCACAAAACCTTCAAACCCCAATATCTCTGCAACCGTTTGTCAAAAGTTCGTGTTCCTATACATTTTCTTGATCAGCATTTCAAGATCTATACGATGAAGGTATACAAATTTATAAAAAAATATTTTCGGTCTTGATGGGCCATTGCTGACGTCAGCAAAAAATTTTTAAACCCGTCCATATATCTCATTAACCGTTCATATCAAAAGCACATGATCATATACATTTTCTTGATCAGTGCTTTAATCTCTACACAATTTTTATCCTCCCTCAGTGGATTTTTCCACGGGCGTTATCGACTAGTTGTGAATATCTTGGAAATATATGCTTTTCATCAGTTTATTGAACATTTTATGTTTATTTATTTACGATTTTTTGTATTTTGTGATATAGTGCAATGTTGTAAAATTTGTAGATGTGCCTTTGGTGGTGAAAAAACTTTCTGTTGAAAACAGCAAGGAACTGCATGCTTAACTGGATATGGTGATTAATATGATGACTAAAAGGAATGTGTATACCACAAGATGTGATAAACAATAAAATGATTTCATGTTTACGGTTTCATTTCCATAATACAATATCAAATTAGTATCATTCACTGAACAACTTTCTTCGTATTTTGGTGCACATGTGCACTTTTGGGGAGATCACATTTGGGAAGAAGTACCCTAACTTTACGATAACAAAAAGCACCATGACATAATTATTTATTCATCTTGTAAAGTTTAACGCGATGCTAAACAAGCAGAATTCTTCCATATTGTATTTCGTCATCATTCGGAGAAGAAAAACAAGGAGCATATATCCCTGCTCGCTTTACGTACCATTAGTATTCTACAACTGTTGAATCCGCATATAATTTCGACCGGTATAATTTAAATACCATCGTATTATAAAAACACTTACAGTGCTTTCTCGTTACTCAAGACCGATAACACAGCGGTATACCATGAAGCCTATCAAAAAGTATTACGAATGATTGTTTCACAGCCATTTGCCACACAGAAATCTGGAATAAAATACATTAGATTGCTGCCGCCTAACTGGACAGTATTGACTCCCAACTTGCAACCTATTTCACCAACCTCGAAGAACAAAACGCACATTCTCAAGAACATTGATTGTACGTCAATATTGATACATACAACTGAATAAACTAAACCGTCACAATGACATTTTTACGAAAACTCTATTTTCTAATTGTAAATAAAACAACTGTAGTCAATAACAGCATTTTATCGTTTTTGTATTTTTACATGGTTAGATATTACGACCACCTTCTTATAAGTGTATTGACCCATTCTCTTTGGTCATGAGAACCCTCGCGCGTATTTTTTTTCGCGCAAGTTTTGGATAGTTTTTTTTATTATTGTTTTTTTTTTTAACGCTTAAGGCTACTTAAACTAATGGCCCTTTGCTCTACATGAAACATTTTGCAAATTCAAGATAATAATGTGAACACCTATTTATTTCAAATGACGGAACAACATTGTAGAAGTTCTGTACAAAACAGGTTACTGGCGAACTCGAAAGGTATAGGGAACAAAATACACGCGAATAAGAATCTCAAATCTTTTAGCCTGCAAGGGCTTTTCATTATTTTTCAAACATGGCCAAAAGGAAAAGTTTAAAATTCGCGACTCACTATAGAAACAACCAACGTAATCACTTGTGGTGTAGTTAACCAAGTTTCTTTGGGATATCAAAATGTCTCTCTTACTAAGAAAAAATTTCCTATTTCTAATCCACCAATAAATAAAATAAATTTTCCGAGCAAACCTGGCATTAAAATCAACCAATGAGCGTAAAGCCAGCGTAACCACATCTTACCATCTAATATAGTAGGGGAATTTATTATTAGTGAGTGAGTTGCTCAAAACATTAGATTTCCCGATAATAGCTAATCTCGTAAAAAAGTAACAATAAAAGAAACCAATAAAATAGCGTGGTTATAATACTGTCCGCAAAAAATCGTTTGCAACCCAGAAAGATTGTTCCCACCTTTCTTACGAAGAATGTTTGAACGTCGTTCAATATCTTAATTTTATTTGCAAACTTCGGGCCGAAAAGCCACTTCAACCCCAGTACACAAAATCAAAATAGATACAATTTATCAATAATATGTTTTTTGAAATACGTCAGTAGGTAAAATACTTGTTAATCTGGAGTCAAAAGCGAAACTGGACTAAAGGTCATAAGTGGACATCTGACTAACTTTTTGAAAGAGTTCCTCTTGGTAAGAAATAATTTTGCTCACTTTAATGGCAAATGGGCTCCGGTGCCTTAACTCCGCAAAAAAATAATTATTTTACTAAAAACAGTTTATTTCATATACATTTTCCTAACAATAATCCCAATCCTGGTGCGTCTTTGGTCGGCATTCTAATGGGCATTTCTTTATGTACTCCCACGCACAAGGTCTTCCACGACACCCTACGTACTCAGTATTGTCTTCCCTTCTCGTAGGAAAAGGTATGGAACCAGGATGCCGGGTACAATCATATGAATCGTGCTGCATGAAAAATTGGTTAGTACTTGATATGTTACGCCATACCACGTTATTTAATAGTTCCCAATCACGCCCTGATTTATACAGCATAGCTGCTTTAAACAGGGCCGAGAAATATTGCTCAGCTTTAGGTCTGTCCATTGCTACTTTAAAACACCACAGTCCTGGGATTATACCTGTGGTCTGCTTTGGCGAGTCTCTAATGACGTGAACGAGTTTATTTGAAGTTAACCATTCTCTGACAGCGTCTTCTTCCCTTTTTAAAATCGCTTTATCTATATCCCGCGAACAAAATGTGTCAACAGTTGTGTCGGCTAAAGGTAATAATCGCCAAAACTTTCCTAAAATGTCAGTAAGATTTCCAAACTTTGTTATCGCATTGATATCGCAGAAGTAAACATTTCTAATGTTGCGATACGGCTCCAAGCTCTTTGTAATAAGCTTAGAATGTTTATCAAAATGTATACGCATGGTCCAGTTGTGGTATAAGTCGCTAGCTAAAAACTCACGGATTAATTCTCCCAAAGCATTTGTATAATACAAGTTACTGCCATACAAGGAATATGAAATTACCTTCTGTCCACGAGGCATCTTTACAGCTGTGTTGCAAAGGTTACTATATTTCTTTTCAACAATATAACCAGCAGAGGCTACTTCTTTCAGTATACCAATTTTTTCTCTTTTCAGCATTTTCTCTAAATGTGCATAAATGTTCGGAAAAAGATCACTACCGAGGGTTGTTTTAAGCTCAAATTTCATTTTGTTGTGTTGTGTCTTGCCATCTACGAATCTGTCCGATAACAGATTTTTCACATCGTCATGTAAACCCGGACTTAATTCCTTTCGAACCTTTCTGACAACATCATCTGTCCAATTGAAATTTTTTCCACTTTTGCGTAATTCGTATCTTAGCACTGTTGCCATGCTAATGGTACTACTTTCTAACTTCTTTACTCGATTATACAAACCACAGATGGCAAGTGCTAACATAAGCAACATTGTATATGTTATTATACGCTCTGTTCTGTTCGTTACACCAACACGGCTAAAAGGAATCAATAATGAAGTCGTAGAATGTAAGACAAAGGATTAATCAGAAAAAGGTGACGGAATTCCTACAAAGTAAACAAAATTTAAGCAAAAAAATTAAAGCCGACAAATTATTTGGGCCAATGTGAATATCTTAAAAATTTGTTTCTGAGTGGGGTTTATTATACAGTGCACTTAGTAATTTCATACGTTAAAACAAAATGTTGTAATGAATATGCACAGTCATCGCAGCCTGCAGAAAGACGTTCGGCTTTATGATGTTTGTGCTTACATGCATTAGATTTAATTGTGTTTCTATGTGCGTTCTTGTATGCACTCAAGGTGTTAACGTATTGTGTGCGTTCTTGTATGCACTCAAAATGTTAACATATTGTGTGCGTTCTTGTATGCACTCAAAGTGTTAACATATTGTGTGCGTTCTTGTATGCACTCAAAGTGTTAACGTATTGTGTGCGTTCTTGTATGCACTCAAAGTGTTAACGTATTGTGTGCGTTCTTGTATGCACTCAAAGTGTTAACATATTGTGTGCGTTCTTGTATGCACTCAAAATGTTAACATATTGTGTGCGTTCTTGTATGCACTCAAAGTGTTAACGTATTGTGTGCGTTCTTGTATGCACTCAAAGTGTTAACATATTGTGTGCGTTCTTGTTTGCACTCAAAGTGTTAACGTATTGTGTGCGTTCTTGTATGCACTCAAAATGTTAACATATTGTGTGCGTTCTTGTATGCACTCAAAATGTTAACGTATTGTGTGCGTTCTTGTATGCACTCAAAATGTTAACATATTGTGTGCGTTCTTGTATGCACTCAAAGTGTTAACATATTGTGTGCGTTCTTGTTTGCACTCAAAGTGTTAACATATTGTGTGCGTTCTTGTATGCACTCAAAGTGTTAACATATTGTGTGCGTTCTTGTATGCACTCAAAGTGTTAACGTATTGTGTGCGTTCTTGTATGCACTCAAAGTGTTAACATATTGTGTGCGTTCTTGTATGCACTCAAAATGTTAACATATTGTGTGCGTTCTTGTATGCACTCAACATGTTAACATATTGTGTGCGTTCTTGTATGCACTCAACATGTTAACATATTGTGTGCGTTCTTGTATGCACTCAAAATGTTAACGTATTGTGTGCGTTCTTGTATGCACTCAAAGTGTTAACATATTGTGTGCGTTCTTGTATGCACTCAAATTGTTAACATATTGTGTGCGTTCTTGTATGCACTCAAAGTGTTAACATATTGTGTGCGTTCTTGTTTGCACTCAAAGTGTTAACGTGTTGTGTGCGTTCTTATATGCACTTAATGTATTACCGTATTGTGTGCGTTTTTGTATGCACTAAAAGCGTTCATGTATTGTGTATTTATGTATTCTCTCAATGTGATGATGCAACTTGTAATAAAATTAAACGTGAAATATTATTAGAACAATTTTAAAGTTTTGTCGTGCCAAATTGAACTCACAAACTCTTCATCTAGTTCATCCCGTCGCACAATTCCAATATCTTGGAAGACTCTTTTAAAAGCGCCTATCCCATTCCTCCTCCCCTAGTTTCGCTGATACACGACATACGAAGATGCACCACCTGAAACGATGGACCCCGATAAACAAGAAGTGGAAGTGAAAAATTAAAAGATATTGGTTAAACTGAAATGTTGATATTTCTTTGAATTTTTAAAGGGTAAGTTAACCCGGATTAAAGTTATTAGTTATCGCTTTAAAATGATAGAGTTAATTCATATTTTTATATGTTGTATATGTAGACCTCTTCTGTCTCCTTTTTATTTTACGTTTGATAAACACATCTAATATGACCGAATCATCGTTATTTCTTTCGTTTCACAATGTGTCAAGACGTTATCGCTATCTTTTTTTAAAAAAAGGATAAAAGAGAAACTTGAAAAAAGCATAGATGTTTAGTTAACATAACGACATAAAATTGAATGAAATTGTTGTTAAAGGTAGTGTCTGCTACAAAATAAAAACTTTTATATTAACTGATATAGATATACAAATAAAGAAATCACATACCTTTTTTTATTAATCTCTGGAAATACATATAGGCCGTGGGCTATGTTCAATAAAAAGCTCTCTAAAATAATTTTCGTTGCCCATATTTGGTGACCAATATTTTTTTGGTTAAATCAGAGTTGGGTTGTACTGATTTATATTATCCATGTTACCAATTTCGATACCCCGCAGTTTTCGTGTAATTAAGGGTTTAAAAATGTGTTATCGTGTGATATAGTGCATTATCGATTTTACGCGTTTCTAACTAATAATAACATTACAGCAAAGCCAAAACTTTTCTTTTTTAAAAAGTACGTACAACTAACTTACTTAATGCAAAAATATTTTCAAAAACTGCATTTAACATGCGATTATTCCTTTATCGTGTGATATTGTTATGTATCGATACTCGATAACACGAAAAAGCAACATTTTGGCTGTAAATGGACAAAATTTTGTCGCCATTAGTTATTATATTCTGGCCTAAGCCTTTTATGATTGTTAGAAAGTATAATATTAAGAATTTTAAGTCTCAGAAGAACATAGCGAAGATCTTAATGCTACCCGATAAAATAAAATAAAATGAAAACGCTGCTTTCATATATTAAAAAACGTTAAAATCTATGTCCTCATCGCTCTCTGAGTTGTTATCAGATGATTCGGTGCTAGTACCATCAGCTTCAAGAGGCTTTGCGTTTTCACAGTTTTCACATAAACATAAACTGGAGCACTCAAGACCGTTTTTCTGCAACCACAAGCATTGTTGGTGCATGATTTTTTGCATTTGCACGTTGTTGTTTGAAGTAATGCTTGTGTTGCAGGTTTTTGATCGCGCCATCTGATTACAAGCGAGCTGTTATTCAACGTCCAGCCATGGTCGGTTATGCTAATATCTGGAATGAACTGAACAGTGCGTCGTTTCCAGATAAAAGATAGGTATATAGCTCTTAAAAGATGGTCATTCGATCATTCGAGTAATGTGCTATAAATAAATATTCTTACTTTTTCAGTTTTATAAATGATATTCTTTTCACAAATAATACACTCCGAGGCTAGAACATGCTTCGATCTTTCAGAAATTTTCGTAGGCTGAGAAATTCTGCAACGTTTTCTTGCAGGAGGTACAATATCATCTTTTGTTTTTTTTGACTGCATAATTCTATGGAGAAATCGAATTACAGAAAAAATACATATAAAATATAGCTATACACAATTAAACTAACTCTGCAGCTGAAATCTTTAACATCACATACCTTAGAAATTTCAAGTTCCTTTTGTTTTTTATCTTTCGTTCGTTTTAATTTATTGATGTTGGTAAACAACTGATAACATTTTCTGTTTGCACACTCTACGCTATTTAATTTAATCCACTCTTTCCTAAATTCTATAATTCTACGCAATCCTGCACTACTACAACATACGAGGGTTTAGTTTACTACACCATCCGAATGAATAAAACAAAAGCTTTCGTTTTCCATTTCTCTTTCGCGCTCATTCAAGTTTGTTTACTTTGTAAATCGCGTGGTCAGCATTTTTTTTCAAAATGATATTTTACAAACTGAAAATCGCAGTGGGCATAATAGATTTTCGGTCATTCCATATTGTAGCAGGTGGTTCTTAGATCAAAACAAACTGCTAAATAGGGCGGAGAAAGACGTGGCAGATCGTCGAAAAATTTGTCATTATAATTGTATTTTTTGGAAAAATGCGCGTGTACAGAGTCATTTTTTCTCATATAGAACATTGTTTCTATGAACTTTTGGAAGAAAATATCGGTCACCAAATTTGGACAACGAAACTGAACGATATTGTTGCATAGCCCACGGCCTAATATAAACAAAACTTTTTTACTTGGCCATGTCGAAGCACAGCTAGAGACGTTCTGAATAACATGCGCGAAAAAAGGCCTGGTAAAAATAATTATTATGCGTAATTATGCATTTGACGTCAGTAGTTGGTTGATTTGAAAGACCGAACATGCGAAAACGCGACAAACGCGACAAGCCCCCCTGAAAATAAAAACTTTTCCTTTTTCTTTTTTTCTTTCAGGCGGGAGAAGGTATAGAAATATTCTTCAAATCATTTATAGGTCCTTAAAACTAGGCGGTTTTAATTCTAAATAATGGCGCAATAATAACTATCGAATAAACCGAACGTTATAGGGTTTCAGTATGAGCCCCAGAGAGCGCCTGGCGCAAATGAAATGCCCGAATTTAATGACTCATCTGACGAGGATGAAGAAAGTGAGAAACCTTCAAGAAGTACCTTGAATAAGTACAAGGTGGTGCTTATGTAAAAACTGCGCGGTTATGCATTTGTCGTCATGAAATTGACGAGATAAAGTACGCCCATCTGAACGGGAAGAACAGTTACCTACATCTCGTTTCCAGCCTACTTTTTTGTCTCTAAGGAGGGGGCGGCAGAGACACTGGAAACGCATGACTAGTATAATTGTTTTTATAATAATCGACGTTCCTATATTTTATTATAGACAAACATTTCGTACTTGACCATCCTGACTTTGAACCAGTCGTGCTATTGAAAAATAACCTTTGGACGGTGTTAGTGGGCTTGCACGATAGAGAAAGTCGTGGTTTATCAAGCAGGAATAATGTTTCCAACAGGTATTAATATTACAACATGTATTTATGCGATGGCCGTAACTGGAGTAGATGACTGTTTGATTTTATGTTTAGATCTTATAGGTACGCTGCTTATCGGCAGTTTTGTTGGTTTATCCACACCAGATTAGGAAGAAGTGCACGTCGAGTGATCCCAGCTTGTGTAGTAACGAGGATTCGGCAAGAATACCCGAGCCCTGATGGAAAGTACGTGGATTTTTGTGAAGAGACAGGAGTCTCGAAGGTAGACTTTTCTTGGAGTGGAGACAATAAAATTTTGTTCTTAAATATAAGAGTTAAGTGTACATATATAAAAGAGAAGACCGACTATATAAAATATTTGTTGCTCAGAATTAATATCTTATTGTGGCCTTTTATGTTCTAAAAAAAACGTTTGCATTCTGTTTTCGTACTAACTATTTACAACTTTATAGTCTTGTATTTTATCGAATTTGATATAATTTCTTCTCTATCTGGTCGTGCGACAGGAGCAATTTTCTTGTCGTATTGACGTTTTTTTCTCTTCGATGCGCTGGCTTTACTTCCAGATGATGCACCCAAAATTATTTTTTGAATTATGTAAAATAGATATCATATTTCTTTTTCCTCTTTAACTGGTTTAGCCACAAATCGTTTGGTTGGTTTAGAGTACGCAATTTGAAACAGCGGTGTTGCTGTACCTTCATCATCCACCTGATATTTCTGTGAACGAAACATAAAATTTAACACTCTATTAACATATCTTGTAGGGAAGATTTAAGTATTTTTTTTACCTGTTTCCTTCTACAATTATTATTATGGTCGAGGATTGCTAATTGTGTTCCAGCAATCATTTTTTCCATTCCGAAGAACGAACTTTTTGGAAGATATCTAATCTTCAAGGAATGAAAAACTTCGAGCATGGTCGTGTGAATTTGTTCGTTCATTTGCTCTAGATCTTTGACGAGTGTTTTTTTGCGTAACAATATGGATCAATGCATTGTGCGCAGGGGATCCCATTTGAAACCATTCTTTTTGCCGCTTATCCTCGTCCGTTAACTTCTCGTGTTCGCATTCGTAGATGTTTGGTCTATGCTTAAGTGTGTGTTCATACTAGCATAATCTTCAACGTTTCGCATTGTATAAAACGGCATTCAAAAATGTTTAAGAAAAAATAAAAATAAAATTCTTGCTTGTTTATGTATGACATTACATACATACTTTGACAGAAAAATTTACTTTTTTCCGTTAAATAAATTTAAGGAATTCATGTTATTAATTTGTGATTTCTATTTTTGCAGTCTGTCAATAGCCTTTCACGATCCAAAAATACTTATCGCAGACGATGCATTTTTATTCGAAAGCGTCTGGCTCGTAGCCGGGGGTTAATTTTTAAATCTTGGGCATTACAAATTAAATTTGTTCTTCATACATTCCCCATGTTTTCAGTCCCGATTTTGAACCTGGACACTGACGTAGGCGGGGACATATTAGATAAGCATCGCATTCATGCGCGGTCGTGTTTACAATATGGCGAACTAATGTAGCTACACGAGGAGGAAACTCTTAAATTTAAAAGAACAGCATTACACTGGTACTTTGTATTTATTAAATTTTAACCTGAAATTCGTTAATAATAACATGTTTTCTTTATGTAAACTAACTTTAAGTTTTGTAGCAGACACTACCTTTAAAGAGAGCTGCCATTATTGAAACTTCGACGATTCAGTTAACTCGTTTCAACCCCTATAAAACAGTGTGCTAAGCCGAGCGTGTAAAACATTTTGTGAATTGAATAGAAATTGATTTTTATCATGATTTTTTTTCAAATTAGATATGTTTCAATAGTTGTGGAAAATCAGGGAGTAAGACAGGGAGTAAGGTTTTTTCATATTTCTATATTTTTGATATCAGAGTAAAAAAATATACTTCCAAGGACTTTGATATAAGCAAATGCACTTTTATTACTTCCATCAATTGAGGTAAATAAGTCATTAATCAAATTTGAATAGCTAAAAATAGGATTTTTTCTTCTTTTTTTAGCATAGCCATTAAAATTAGCGACGATGAGGACCATGGAGAGGATATCAACACTCCCGGAGGAGGAATAGCTCAATTCGATGCTTGTAAAAGGGCATCAATTCTTAATATTTTTTTGTACGTTCCTGAGGATTTGGAAGTACAATACAATACCAGCCTCAACAAGGTGCCTATCACCAGCTGCCTGTCTGATTACGGAGCTTATCTTAATACAAGAACTTCCTTAAGTATTTTATAGTAGAATTTGACACTGATGGTAAAATTGCTTCTAGCAAATAAGTACATCCTGGCTTTTGCTCGGCTTGGGTTCGTTCTGTTCGGTGTTGGGTGACTTTTAAGGGCGGGTCTGGTGGAATTAGGGCGGGTCTGGTGGAATTAGGGCGGGTCTTCTGGAATTAGGTAGGTTTTACTGGTTTTAGGTCGGTTTGGCTGGGTTTATGTGGGTTGTCCTTTTAGTAATAACAGAATTTAAAACAAAAATGGTAGCCTGGGTAAGATATTACCCTATCACTAGCATTAAACATTTTGTTGGAAATCTTCTTACCGTTTAATGCTTGTCACGGAAACTTTTCTGAGCGGCATATTTTTAACCTAAGTAAAGAACAATATAAAACAATATGTAATACAGGGTGAAGAAAAATGCCATCGTTTAATACGCTTGCATACAACAACTGTGCATTGGAATTTACAGAATACTAGGAATTTTTTTAACAAGAACACGGGTTTTACTTTGATTTATTTTTTTTTTACTTCCATTTTAATTTATTTTAATTTGCTTTTTGTATTTTTACTTAATTTCACTTTTAAAATAAATGCAACTTTTATTTTTATTTAATTTGGAATTTAATTTTAATTTAAAATCGTTTTACTCTGGCTTTCATAGTATCCTATAATGCATGTCGTCGTAATATGAGCGTCAGAGAAATAATTTTGTGATGTGATAAAAAATCAGCCCTGTAGTGCAGTTTGCGACACGTGCACACGGATAAGATAGTTTAAAGGAGAGGCTTCAACCACGTTAAAATAAATAAATTAGTTATTTTGGCTTGATTGTTTTGATCATTCAGTCCAGCATTTCGACGCCAGGTTCCATAACTAGTCTTATATAAACCCATAGGCCAAATAGGTCTCACAAATGACTATAAACAAATGAAAGCAAACCTTTTGCGCCCTATTTACTACAGTTTGGATTTAACCCTATTTGGTATGGGGGGCATAAAGTACCCGCGACATTTTCAAAGTCTAACAAGAAGCCCTGCGGCTTAAAGATTTCCGCCATTAGCATTAATCTGAAAAAAGATATATAATCGTCGTCACGATTTTATAGCTATAATACATTATCTTTCACCAAAAATATCCAGCCTCAACAATTCCTCTTTAAATTAGAATTCATTGATAATTAATTAGTTCTGCTGAATATAGCTTTAGTCTACGTGCTTACAAAATTGTAGTACGGAAGGAAATGACGTATATATAACATCAAAAATGGAGCATTGTAAGACGATCTTCATTATGCTACACTGCACAAGCTGTAGCTTTCGATTATAAACTTTAAAATAAAGTAATGTTCATTGGATAATAAAACAATTTGTTGCGCTGTTAGGATTATTATTGGCTTAAAACTCATTTTAGCCTCGTTCTCAGAAAAAAATCTGTCAAAACGAGGATTTAAGCTTTAGCCTGGATAAGTTTTAGGCGTCCAGGCTCTGGGCTGTCTCTATCTATCTATCTATCTATCTATCTTCCCAGGCGATATTAAAGATTCCGCCTTCGTCGGAGGAAATCAATAACTTTTTAAATACTGGATGAAATTACTTAGATTTTTGTGACTTTTCCTAACTTTTATTGGACTTTCGAAAAATAAAAAAAAAATATTTCCAAAAATTGTCCTGTCAATGCCACTTTGTCCTGTTTGACAGTTGGTCATATCAACTTTTTTACTGCAGTGCTAAAAATAAATGCTTTCCAAACTAACCAGTTGTATGAATGTGTACGTGATTAGATTATGTACGTGACAGTGACAAAAAGTCATCATACAATGTTGACATGCATTCTGTATAATTTGCAGACCAAAATATTGGCAATTTACAGACCGGAATACTTGTAATTTCCTATTTCTCTATTTTTATTGTCATATGATGACGTCATAGGTTGTTTTCTCCCATGTCAATCCAAATTCTCTTTATTGAGTAGCTACTGACATAAGTGCCAATAGATCTTACCAAGTTTTATTCCATGACAGCTACTTACACTAAGGTTCTCAAATATAGATTTTTCAAAGAAAATACTTCGATTTCCATTTTCTCCTTAGAGAAACCCTTTGTCTTTATCCAACCTGTTCATGTTTCTAATAAAATCTTACATTCTCATAGTACTTTTTTATTGAATAGTACTGTAAATAGTTTTAAAAAAGATAGAAAAACAAGAATTTCAAAGAAAGACATACTTGCATACTTTCAAGGGCCCAATACTTACAAGGGCCACAAAAGTCCATACCAAATAGGGCTAGAACATTAACTGTTGCTATGTATTACTTATAATAATAAAGTAACTTAGCAACCTTGTACATTTTACTACTGTTGCTTGTACAAAATACGCCGGGGTTGAGTTTGGTGTTTGGCTGCATGTGTTTGGTTATTACTACGAGTTAGCACAGCCGAGTATATACCCAACATAGTTCTTTGAACACTTAGACAGTAGCAGTAATATCATGGCCAACTCAATTTTTTGTGAAAAATTTGTAACCACATTTTTTTAAACATAAATTAGTCATTAATTCAGGCTTCCTCTTGAAAAGTATCGTTGGCGCGTTAGCTTTGGTTTAAAACTTATCAAATGGTACAATATCAGTTAAAACACATATTGGAAATTCAGAAACACCTTTTAAAAAAGAGATGTGAAAAACATCACAAATCACTTCAGCATTGACAAACAAACAAGATGAAAAAAACCCATCAGAAATAAGCACTTCAAACCTTTGGAGTGCATTACCAAATGTAGACAAACACACTCTAATGAATGAACTTTTAATAAACTGACGTCAGCTCTGTGACACAATTAATATATAAGATTTCTCTATTATCTGTTAACGTTTACATCTCAACTTGTTGTACTAAAAATATATGCAAAGCAAAGATGATACTTTCAAAGTTAGAATAAAATCTTTAATATTTATACTGAGGTACTCACCACTGAAACTTATTCTTGTGTACAATTTTATCGAAACAACAAAACTATTCCCAATGTTTAATATGTTTTATAGAGGAATCACAATTTGCACAAATATCGATACAATGGATTTTTTGTAAACAATCAATAGAGTTATTAAAATTAATTGATGCAATAGAAAAGTTTTCTTTGAAGTAACCGAAAAATGCATGTCTAATATGTTAAATTTTCTGCGCGCGTAACGTCAATAACAGTACTTTAACGTCAATATCCTATATTAAATTAATAAAGCCGTTACAGTGCACTTAAAACTTGGAGGCCAAATAACTTGGAAACGAGGTGGTGACGTCAATGATGTTTCACCGCGTGGTTAAATAGGGACCACCTAGGACCAATTTGGGTAATTTTCCCAAACCTGGGTCCCCGAATCCGTTTCGGAATGGACGGGTTGATGACGACATCCTGCAACCGTACAGAAGTACTTGATCCTATACATTTTCTTGATCAGGTTTTCAAGATCTATACGATTAAGGCAACAGGTATACACATTTCTAAAAAAATTTTTGGAGTTTTTGACCAAAATTTTTAAATCCGTTATATCACCTTAGTCGTTTGTCGAAAACATGTAATCCTATACATTATTTTGAACAGCGTTTCAGCCTCTACACATTACAGGCAACGAATAAACTAAATTTCGCCAATTTTCTTTTTTAGGTCTGCATTGCTGACGTCAGCAGAACATCTAAAACAATCTATTTTTCCATTGCTCTTCTACCTAAGTGTCCACCGGCCTTATCGACTAGTCTCTTTAATAATAGCCGTATATTATGTATGTTCAAAATAGTTGCCCGAAGCTTTTTCGAAAAATTATCGCAGGGCCCGATTTTTACGGACTTTGCGTTTTGGTTTTACTTAGCCTAATTTCGGAAAGAAACCAGAAACGGATAAACAACGAAAACAGTTTGGAAGTGATGGTGTCAGGTTTGCAGTTCTGTTTGACCTTTTTGTCTTCCACAAGCCTTAATTTTGTAGTATTTGATTTCTTTCTGTTTTCATAAGTTAAGGCACATATATTTTACAAATCTTAAATCACCAATTTGAAGAATTTGGCAAGGACCGTAGGTTTTGAACCAGCTTGGTAGCTATACTTTAGTTTTACTTATTTCTATTCTTTTGAAGTTTTTATTCAGTTTGGTATACTATTATCTATTTGTATTTGGTGTTTTGGCTCTCTGGCTAGCCCTTTAGTTACCTTTAACTTAAAAATGAAAGTAGCCAAATACAGTTTGACTACCAACATAATCCTTAATAATAATTATGCTACGGCTGTTATTACTGTTATGAAAATTTTTCTGCAAAATAAAAATGCTGAGCATTTTTCTTAACTGGACACATGTGTGACACGGTTTACCTGTTGACGGCTCTTATTAATCACTCATTCGGGTGTTTAACGCCGGGTAACACAGTTACTTTTAGTTAACACGGCGTTCCAACAGAATGTATCCTGTGTTTTGTAAACCAAAGCTGCAATACAGTTTTTAAGAAAAGGGTATTAACCCGAACTCATGTGCGACACGGTTTACCTGTACTAAGCGATCAGCCCGGTGTCACCATTAATTTTTTAACTTTCACAGACATTTATTTCGCAAAATAAAACAATATTGACTGATTGTTTTTGTTATGACGGACTAACAACGGTTTGTAAACTTTGTTTCTATCTCAGCTTTTGTTGCAGGAAAGGTATTACTTCGAAAATATGTTACAGTCACAACACTACACAGATATATGCGCTTCACTTGATTTACGACTTTCTGCATACTTGTACTAAAGCGCTCCACCTGACCGTGTCGCACAGTTTGCGGTTCTTATTAAGCGCTCCTCAGGGCGTTCAAAAACAGTTACTTGTGGCTTAACCCGGCGTTTCGACGCTGGGTCTCCCGGCTAGTCACTTTAATAATAGCCATATTCCGTCTGTCTGTTCGTACGTCTGTTTTTCTTTTTGTTACGGAAACACGAAATGCGATATATAAAGGACGGGCGACCCCATGGATTTTTCCACGGGTAAACGACTAGTCTATATTATAATACCCGTATGCGTTTGTCTGTCACGCAAAATGGTACCGCAAGAAGCAAGACGCACGCAATGCGGTATAAAAAGAACGGGCGAACTCGTGGATTTTTCCAACGGTTACCAACTATTTTATAAAATTATTACATTGCTCATACATTAGTTAAATTTGAGATGTCTAAAATTTATTGTCGTTTTGTTGTTGTTTTTTTTTTGCTTTGCTTATGTGTTATTCCGTTTTTGTCTATCTTCAGCGGGCATTCACGTTAGATTTTAGATGTAAAGTGTTAATAACTAACGAACAACATCGTTGATAAAAACGCCATGTTGAATTAAAACCTTACTTTATCAAACTTATTTTCCAGGGGCGGATCCAGACTTTTTTTAGACTTAGTCAAAATATTGCTGCTGCGCAGCAATATTTGGACAAAGTCTTGAATTTAGCAGCTGGGGTTCCTGGGGGCGCTGTAAGCCCCCCCTCCCAGGTGGGGTCAGAATCTTTCACTAATTTAAGCTTTGCGGGTACAAAAATCGCCGAAAATTGTCTACCGATTTATCTAGTTATTAATAAAATTGACGAAAAGAAGCGGTAAGCTATAAGAAAATCTCCAAGAACATTTTTTATAAGAATCAACTCTCCGTCCTACACGTCTTATTTAAGATAGATAAAAGCACTAAAATTAACAGGGATTAACTACAATAAAGTGAGACAATTGTGAATATATTTCAATATTTATAAACTCTTGCTGTTTCTGCCAATATCAGGCTTCATCAGCATGACTAGGTGATCACACCAGCCATGGACAGCAAAATATAACACAATCATAACAAAAACAATAAGAATATGGAAAGATCAGGATAATGAAGATGAAATGTACATACACATGATATGATACATACACCTCAACCCATGTATTTATTTAGATATATTTGTTTATTCATAGGGCTAAACTCAAGTTTCGTTTGAACTTTAAGAAGAATTAAGAAGGGCAATTTTCTGCTTTTTTGCATGCTGAAATAGGAAAATGCGACTTTCGCTTAAGAAGGTTGCAACCTGCAACAAGGCTTGAAGTCTACACCAATACCTTCATAACAAAATAAATTTTTTAACTGATCTCCATCAGGTAAAATAGATGGGCATGGAAATATACACTGTGTAAAGAGAGTTCGAATCCGTAAAAAGCCGAACTGTGGGTAAAACGTATTAATTTTTCTCTTTATTACTGTTGACAAGGCAAGTATTGATAGAAAAGGAGACCACGTCTGGGGGTACAGATGTTGATTGCTTCGGCTTTAACTGCCTCCTCAGGAGAAAAGTCATATCACAAAAAATATGGGAAAGGGAAAATCTGAATAAACTTTTTTCAGATATAAAAATATTTGCCTTTTGGTTTTTAAAAGTAATTGAAAACAAGGATGCTTGGAATAAAAAGAAGGATGCAAGAAAAGTTCTATGGATGTCAAGGTTCTCAAAATATCAACAAGAGAATTATCACCTACCAATACTAACGATGCTGAGCTGTATAATACATTTTACCATGACCTTTCACTCAACAAACTTTGTTTCCTAATAGCCATTCGAAGAGTTGTTTATTTTCTTCACCAACCTTACTTATCCAGATGTCAAGTTCTTGCTTCTAATACCAACACAAATATTAATTGAGAAAGAACTCCTCCACAATTCTGAAAATTCTGTTCAAAGCTCTTATTACAAAAACAATTAGCCAGCTGGCTAGCTATAGCTAATTAGCTAAATCTTTTTGTATTTGTTCTTGATAGTCTGTTGTAAAAAGCTCTCCCACAACTAGCTTTTCGTAGCGAATATACTGAAAACCCTTAAATACATGCAAGGTGTGTTGGAGAGTAAAAAACATACTTCTCACCTTAAAGCAATAATTCCTTTATCTTCACACCTCGCCTCAGATGGAATGTATATATACCTGAATTCCGATGAAGACTTTTACCAACCAAGGGATAAATATCACCAGACAACAAAAATGTCCGAGAATAAACACTTTCAAAAAGTTCTTTTTGGATTTTACGAACAGATTCAACATTATCACACTTTAAATCAGTAAGCACCCGCGCCAAAATTTCCGCAGTAGCTATGATAGTACGGAAAGAATCCAAGCCAAAAGGCGTGAGTCTTTGACTAATCCTGACGGATGGGAGTTAAAACTATAGCCTAACAGGTTATAAGTAACCACGCAGTACGGAACCTAAATTTCCTACGCCGGCTGCGGGCCACATATTGTTGGACTACGCATAGAGTGTGAAAATTACGTCATGATTTTGACGTCACATGCCCCTTAGGTGAGATGGGGAGGGTTGCGGGCTATAGCTATTTGATTTTTGACTAACTGAGTGACTGATTAGTCAAAATGAATCAGTCAAAATCTGTAAGCTATAATTTGCAACCCTCTCAGTCTATATGGTAGCGACGTCACAACTTTGACGTCAACATCGCCATAGGCGAAATGAAGAGGGCTGTGAACCATGGCTTTGCGCCGTAAATAAATTACATGTGATTTTTTAACGCGCTCCGTCTGTAACACCTGGATTGTCGACATTATTCGCTTGGCTAACATTTTTCGTCAAATTTATACTTAGTCACGCGACTTATCTGACAAACCCTGGATCCGCGCCTGATTTTCAACATGGCAACCAAACTGTGAGCATCTGTTTCTGGCGAGGATGATATCAAAAAGTTCAAATATGGGGAACAGCAAAGTTTTAATGTTATTAATTCGTACAAACCTAATGCCAGTTTAAAGCCAACAAATAAAAAGTCATGTGAGCATGGTGTCAGTTCTTCTACAAAAGTGACTATAACATTTGCATACTAAATTAATACATAATTGAAAATAAAATTATAAGCTTGGATAAAGCACACGAACAAAGGCTTATAAAACAAGTAAAGGCTACATATAAAAATAAATATATAAAATATATATATAAAAATATTACGATTCGAAAAATTTCGTAGAATTTAAAAATTTATTTTCGTGAATCAATCCATAAAATTCAGATTTTTCGTGGGTATTAATTTTTACGATTACGCCTGTGGTAATGGTAAAGGCAAATTTAAATTTTTAAAAATGAAAGCAAATTTATGTAGCAATAACAAAATTTTTAAACAACACCAACATCTTATACACAGTTGTGAAAGCATACCGAACTGGAACTAATTATCGTGGGTATTAATTTTCGTGTTTTTCGCAGATTTTAGCCAAATTTGCGAAATTATGTACCAGTGAAATATTTTTACTATTCGTGAAAATTGATACACGCAAATAAATCAAGAAATTAATAATTCGTAAAATTTTTGTCTCAGAGCAAAAAAACGCCATTGCCAAAATTGCCAAATTTCATAAAAATATTATGTGAATGTTTTGTGAGAAAATGCTTTAACTAATATTTTATCACATTCCTAACGATTCACAAACACCCGCACAAAATTGTCAAACGAGCCATCCGCAAAATTAATACTCGTGAGTTACAGTGAAAATGAGTACCAGGTATAAGCATACTCATGCATACTAAGGATAGTCAGGGGCGGATCCAGACTTTTTTTAGACTTAGTCAAAATATTGCTGCTGCGCAGCAATATTTGGACAAAGTCTTGAATTTAGCAGCTGGGGTTCCTGGGGGCGCTGTAAGCCCCCCCTCCCAGGTGGGGTCAGAATCTTTCACTAATTTAAGCTTTGCGGGTACAAAAATCGCCGAAAATTGTCTACCGATTTATCTAGTTATTAATAAAATTGACGAAAAGAAGCGGTAAGCTATAAGAAAATCTCCAAGAACATTTTTTATAAGAATCAACTCTCCGTCCTACACGTCTTATTTAAGATAGATAAAAGCACTAAAATTAACAGGGATTAACTACAATAAAGTGAGACAATTGTGAATATATTTCAATATTTATAAACTCTTGCTGTTTCTGCCAATATCAGGCTTCATCAGCATGACTAGGTGATCACACCAGCCATGGACAGCAAAATATAACACAATCATAACAAAAACAATAAGAATATGGAAAGATCAGGATAATGAAGATGAAATGTACATACACATGATATGATACATACACCTCAACCCATGTATTTATTTAGATATATTTGTTTATTCATAGGGCTAAACTCAAGTTTCGTTTGAACTTTAAGAAGAATTAAGAAGGGCAATTTTCTGCTTTTTTGCATGCTGAAATAGGAAAATGCGACTTTCGCTTAAGAAGGTTGCAACCTGCAACAAGGCTTGAAGTCTACACCAATACCTTCATAACAAAATAAATTTTTTAACTGATCTCCATCAGGTAAAATAGATGGGCATGGAAATATACACTGTGTAAAGAGAGTTCGAATCCGTAAAAAGCCGAACTGTGGGTAAAACGTATTAATTTTTCTCTTTATTACTGTTGACAAGGCAAGTATTGATAGAAAAGGAGACCACGTCTGGGGGTACAGATGTTGATTGCTTCGGCTTTAACTGCCTCCTCAGGAGAAAAGTCATATCACAAAAAATATGGGAAAGGGAAAATCTGAATAAACTTTTTTCAGATATAAAAATATTTGCCTTTTGGTTTTTAAAAGTAATTGAAAACAAGGATGCTTGGAATAAAAAGAAGGATGCAAGAAAAGTTCTATGGATGTCAAGGTTCTCAAAATATCAACAAGAGAATTATCACCTACCAATACTAACGATGCTGAGCTGTATAATACATTTTACCATGACCTTTCACTCAACAAACTTTGTTTCCTAATAGCCATTCGAAGAGTTGTTTATTTTCTTCACCAACCTTACTTATCCAGATGTCAAGTTCTTGCTTCTAATACCAACACAAATATTAATTGAGAAAGAACTCCCCCACAATTCTGAAAATTCTGTTCAAAGCTCTTATTACAAAAACAATTAGCCAGCTGGCTAGCTATAGCTAATTAGCTAAATCTTTTTGTATTTGTTCTTGATAGTCTGTTGTAAAAAGCTCTCCCACAACTAGCTTTTCGTAGCGAATATACTGAAAACCCTTAAATACATGCAAGGTGTGTTGGAGAGTAAAAAACATACTTCTCACCTTAAAGCAATAATTCCTTTATCTTCACACCTCGCCTCAGATGGAATGTATATATACCTGAATTCCGATGAAGACTTTTACCAACCAAGGGATAAATATCACCAGACAACAAAAATGTCCGAGAATAAACACTTTCAAAAAGTTCTTTTTGGATTTTACGAACAGATTCAACATTATCACACTTTAAATCAGTAAGCACCCGCGCCAAAATTTCCGCAGTAGCTATGATAGTACGGAAAGAATCCAAGCCAAAAGGCGTGAGTCTTTGACTAATCCTGACGGATGGGAGTTAAAACTATAGCCTAACAGGTTATAAGTAACCACGCAGTACGGAACCTAAATTTCCTACGCCGGCTGCGGGCCACATATTGTTGGACTACGCATAGAGTGTGAAAATTACGTCATGATTTTGACGTCACATGCCCCTTAGGTGAGATGGGGAGGGTTGCGGGCTATAGCTATTTGATTTTTGACTAACTGAGTGACTGATTAGTCAAAATGAATCAGTCAAAATCTGTAAGCTATAATTTGCAACCCTCTCAGTCTATATGGTAGCGACGTCACAACTTTGACGTCAACATCGCCATAGGCGAAATGAAGAGGGCTGTGAACCATGGCTTTGCGCCGTAAATAAATTACATGTGATTTTTTAACGCGCTCCGTCTGTAACACCTGGATTGTCGACATTATTCGCTTGGCTAACATTTTTCGTCAAATTTATACTTAGTCACGCGACTTATCTGACAAACCCTGGATCCGCGCCTGATAGTTACCAAAAACATGCACATATGCATGCTGTTAGTAATTTCCAAACATGGACAGCCAAGAGCTGGTTTTCCACCAGAAAGATTAACGTACAGAAATTTCAACGACAAAAACTAATATACTGTTACAAAAGAATGCGTCATAAATGTTTGCTAATCGAAAGTGCAAGAAATATTATTTTGCGTCACATGTTTGCGATTTTCATCTTGTTACTAAAGTTTGTGGTATATGTTTGCGATTTCAAACTTTTCCTTAAATTGTGCAGCATTTTTTTAATTTTTTTTTCTCTACTATTTGGAAAAATTCTGGGTTGGCTCTACTATGTGGAAAGTCTGGGTTGGCTATAGACAATGACCAATTACAATTTGTTCAAGTTTATGGACATGTTTTTTAAAACAACAAAGTATAATGCAATAATTTCTCATGAAATTACGATTCACCTCTTTCCAATATTTCTAAAACGTTTATTGAATACCCGCGAAAAATCTTAACGTCTGCGTCCGCAGCGTACGCCATTAACTATTTTTCGCAATTTGCGACGCTAATGTTTGCGTCGCAAAATGTTTGCGTTTAGCCACAAACTTTTATGTTGCGACATAAATAATTGCCATTTAGGTAACGCCCTAATCTTTTGCGATATTTAATTTTACGATTTTAGGCTTAATTCGCAAACATCTATGACACGTTCATGTTCACATTGTCCATAAGTTAGTTTACAGCTGAACATAGGATGGGTCTGCTGCAAAGTGGGATAATCCAGCTGATGGACAATTGGCTTAAAAAAAACAGTAGCTATGAGTGACTAAGAATATAAAACACAGCATTATAAGCATATTAAAAAGTTAACAAAAGGAATATTGGTACGCTTAGTAATCAAACAGAATGACTCGCAATGTTGGCAAAATTTGAGATTCTTGACCTCTCTGGCTAATTACATAAAACTCAAACTTCCAGAAATATCTATAGTGGGCAAGAATGCAGTGTAGGGAACAATGAGAGAATAGGAGTAACTACATCGCAATGCAAATAGAACTAGCCTTTTAAGACAAAGATGTTAATGAAAAGAAGGAGGTTTCTCTCCAAAGAATAAAGTCGTTAGAAAATTTCTGTATTCTCCTTTCCCTAGCGATGATAGAAAAGCTAATGGATTTAGGCTGTACTGAAACAAACATCTATGAATGTAGACAAATGAGGATTGGTAAAATTCACTCATGCTTAGGGTCTGATGCGGCCCTTGAGTAAGCATACCCTGCCTCCTACAAGACACCAGCCAGCCACTTTCATTGACATCATCGGCCAAAACAAATAGCAATTATTAAACGCTGGAAAAAGAAGAATCGACAGCTACAAATTGTATCGTTGTTGCCTTTCCTACTGACATAGAGCGCAGGGCTAAGAGAGGTAGGTTTGGAATCCAGCCCTTAGAGAGGTTGCGACAAAGAAAGAAAACCAGAAAACGTGGAAACAGAAAAGCTTTTTGACCTTAGAGATGAACACTTGAGATATCGTATCGTAATGCGTGGGCTGACGAAGAAACCGCCCCTTAGAAAGGTTGACTTGGAATCCAGCGTCGGCAACCTGAACACCTGCGGGAAAATTCATTGTTCATCAAGTTACCCCATATGGGTAATATGGACGATTTCTTCATAAAATGTTATGTCATGTATATTGTCATTTATTAGTTTTCAAATTTCTTGCTGGAAAATTTTAAGGTTTCAAGGTAAATTCATGTCCCACAGTAACTTTTTCATCCTTATCCAAATGTCATATACAAAAGCTATGCAACAAAGGAAAATAAAAAAAAGATAAGGAGAAAAGTGTCATTAAGATATTATAAATTAATTTCAAACCGATTAGTCCCTGCAGCCATTTTGGTGTCAGCGGTATGAAAAACTAACTACTAAGTGTCCTCCGTTTGACACAGTTTGTCCTTTACTCTAAGTCTTAACAAGGACTGAGACTTTTGGTCTTTTCGCTTTAAGCGAATCCTACTTCTGGCTATATTATCCCAAACTTTGTTGTAATCTGAAAATCTACAAATTTTTTTATGAATAATAGGTTCCCGTTCGATAAAAGAAACCTGAAGATTTACAGAAATTTATTTATGAAAACTAGGTTTTTGTTTGTCATGACAACATATTTAATCAACATGCAATGGCATACTTAACTAGCTATATACTCAAGTCTTGACTGTTCACTGTTATTGCAGGTCCAAATTGCTAGCTTGCTATCTTTATTTAAAATGACAGAATACCTAGAAACATCTTTTGTGTAGCTAGCTACATAAAAATAATATATTTAGCTCTTGTACTTTATCACTTAATTATTTAATAACAAATGTGCCCCTGGAATTCTGGCATGGTACTAGCTAGGTAGCCTAAAATCACAAAATAAATATTATCCAGATGGGACCATCCCTTATCATCAGACATCAGAAAGGCGTTTCTGTTCTTTCCTTCTCATTGTGGGGTACCACAAATTCTTGTAAATACAATGAAATAAAATTACTTAAGACTTCCTCTTCTTTCCCTTGCACTACTATGTTATTTCTTTGCATGTCTTCAGTTTCAAGCCACGATTCCTTAGCTTCCAACCGCGTCTCGTTCACAAGCTTCAGCACTAGCCAATATGATTGACAACGTCGAGGAATCCTGGGTAATTTTGAAAAAATGTGGTTCTGCCTTATAATTTTCAGATTTTTGCTGCTGATATCAGCATATTTTAGCCCTCGAGTGCCACACCTCCGTATATATTGCTAGGAGTTAATTATCTTTAACTTCCTCCTTCGACACGCATATATTTCCGAATACTTCGTCTTATTTTTGAACCAATTTTCATTAATCCCTGTTCACTTTCTTCCTTTCTCCCTCTCTTTTAATCATCACGTATGCATTCAATCACTTCGTATCTACCAATTTTTTCTTCTGATCTTTTACAAACTCTTGTATTTTTTTTCTCCAGATTTTCTTTTCTTCTTTATTATACCATTTAGTTTAATCTCTATCTCATTAACTTAATAAGGGAAAACATTTTACTAGAAGAAAGTTAGATGAAAAGTTAATGTGGCAAAATTTAATTTGGCGGGAATTTAACTTGCCGTTTGACGAAGGTTTGTTTTGTAAAAACAACAAGAAAAAAACCCAACGTGGCTTGAACTCACATTTTTGAAGTTGCGAGGGAATTAATTCGCATTAATCCTCCTGCAATTTACTACAGCTGTAAGAAAAATTATCGATTTCTGGCCTAGTTTGGAGTAACATTATAACTCAATTTCCACTTTCAATTAAATTGAAATAATATATCTGAATGTAGTCTGAATAAAGAAATCAAACCAACAAAATAGTTGTATTGCAGTGATATGAAATGTAACTTGAATCAACCAAAATATGCATGCTGTCTATTTTCCAACAATTATTAATTTTCAATACATTTTCCACCCACCCCCATCCCCCTCCCGGTAAATTAAAATTAACTAAACAAAAGATATTCGTAAAAAATTTCAATAAAAATATAAAATATATGATACTAAATACAACTTAAAAAAATATTTTTGTTATGAATTCCAACGTGATGATGACGTTGACATAGCAGCATTATCAACTCCTGCTATTTGATTGGCGCCTGACAACTCACAGGGATCTTCTTTTTGTAAAGAACGTTCCGCTAGAACTGATAAACAGTTTGGATTTTCAAGAATCGATGTGGTCGTGCTGAGTTCGGTCAGTGTTTTTAGAACAGCTATAACAAGATAAAATTAAGATTAAGAATGTAAAAATACAACAGAAACAAACAAACAAACAAACAAACAAACAAAAATGACATCAACAAGATTCGACCCGTGTATTATTCAAATTCTTATCCTTGCACTTGCATACTTGCGCCAGAAAGTGCGGCTATGTAATCGTTCCTTGACATTCGATATTATTACTGCAATCCAATACATAGTTACTAACAGTCAAGATAAAAAAACGTATATTCGAAGAAGGGCGTTAGCCTTTCTTCGAATATACTTTAATTTCGAATATACTTTAATTTCGAATATACTTTAATTTCCGCACGTTTGCACGAAAACGTTCGTCAGTGCGCAAATTAATACAAAAATCGCGATATTTTTATCGAAATATAAGCGTGAAGATATACTCTTTTAAAAAAAAACAGGCGGAAAAGTGTTCTAAACGTATAATTTCTTCTTTCCACTTTTTTACCGAGAATTTAAACTGGGCACGAAAAAAAAAATGCGCAAAATACGTTTATATTCCTATTGCGAAAAAATTAAAACGCACTAAAATTAGCACAAAGTATTTACAGACACCGGTTTTAAGTTGACTGCAAGATATGACGTACCTGGGCGTAACAACGGTAAAGTACAGTGACGATCTAGCCAGAGGATAACAGAACTTAAGAACTCGTCCAAAGTTTTTGTTGTAACAGCGGCGTTAAAACTTTCGAAGAGTGGCTTCATCATCACGCAAAACTTATAGGTGAGTTAAGATAAGTTAATGCTGCGTACAATTGTGGAAAATTTCATTATATGTCAAGTTCGGATCAACTGCATACAAATGTTCTACAAAAAATATTTTTAATATTTTCTAATGAAAAATATTTGCCGCTTGTGCGCAGTAATGAACCAATAGAAAGCTAGCACTTGTGCATTATGCAAGTCCTTGAATAAAATTTATCAGTGATTCGAAAAGCAGGTACTACAATTTGAACACAACATGCAACCCGCCATCCCCTTCCATTTTTGCGTTCTTTGAAAAAGATACAATCCATGATTCAGGTTTTTTATATATCAGGTCTTTACAGTAATCTGTAAAACTTCTTTTAACTGTATCAGAACCCTAAAAAAGAGAACAGACAAACCACGCTACTTTTCTCTCCAGAGTCTCTGAAAAATGAATTGTAAGAACTGCATCATGAAAGATAATTACGTTAAGGGAACTTTCGCAAACCTTAAAGTTTATTTGTGCAAAAAATTCTGCGGAAATTAAATGTTGCGAATTATTTTCTGTGTTTTCTTTAAAGAGATAAAAAATCTTGATATCATTTTCTTACTTATTGCTTAAGGCTTCATATAAAAATCGTTTACCAACTAATTGGTTCAATTTAAAATCATATCGTATTGATCGTAGCTGGCCTTTATGATTACTTCACACGTTATTTCAAACCTCATTGAGTAAGTAATAATCCACACCCGTGCCCATCGCGAAAGTTACTTCTTTTGATTTTGCGATTTTATCGACACGAGAAAGTTACTTCTCTTGTTTTTGCGATTATATCGACACGCTTGCGATTTTATCGACACGCGAAAGTTACTTTCCTTGATTTTATTGACTGGGAGCAGTTTTTCCCTTTAAAATATCCAACGTTAAGAAAGGGGTTTTTCTGTATCATGTTTTGACATCTACTACTTTTACTACTTTTACATCATAACTAACTTCATTATGATATTTTCGAGATTTACTTTGACTGTGCACATTTCAGGACCTACCAGTCGAAAACTTGTTCAATAACCTACCTGTCGAAAACTTGTCGAAGCTCCGGTAGTTGGTAGTTTGTTTTGACACTCGCTGAAAAAACAAACAAAAAAATTCTTAAGTAAAGCAGTAGACAAGTAGCTCTTCTGTATGTTTGAATTGCTCCTTAGTTTAGACAAAAGTATGGTGGACGAGAACTGCGATTTATTTAATTTCTGCTTTTTGTTTTTTATTTCAATTCTTTTTACTTTCAATAATTTTTTGGTTAATTTTTTATTTAAATTCATTAATTCATTTTACTTTTAATTCATTTTTTTATTTTTTCATTTTTTTATTTCAATTTATTATACTTTTAAAAACGTTTATATTTTAAACCTTTAAAATCGATTTGTCGCTTGGCCAAGAGCTGCCATAGCATACCATAATGCATTTCGACTACATCAACACGTGCGCAAGTAAAAACAAGAGGATAGAAACCAGCCCAGTAGTAAAGTTTACAACGCACGTGCGCACGGAGAAGCTAATTCAAAATATTAACTCGAGAAGTAAGAGGTAACAAAAAAAAGAAACAATGCAGGCAAATCTATTTTATGACAATGTATTGAAATGTGTAGTTTGGGTAAGCTCCAGGTTGCTTGGTGAATAAAGGTTCAGATTCCCTCTTTTTCATTAGATTATGTAAGGATTTCATTGGTCAAACATTTAGAACGAGAATTGTTCTTAGTTTTCCTCTCATTTTATATGGAAAATCGTGTATTAATCATAACTTCAAAATTCTTCTCTTTCCGGCAAAACTATAATTTGGATAGCAATTTGTAAAGTGAGTAATTAAAAGATAGTTTTAAAAGACGCTATCGTACAAATGAATGAGTATATCTTTTATAACAAAGGAACTGGCTTTCTATTGTCCTTTTTAGCTGCTATTACAGGTTTTAATCTTTCTGTTTGTTTTATATAGAGACGCAAGTAACCTGCCCATTGTCTTGTGTATGTTGGCAAAAACTACCCATGGAAGTTGCGGAAAATTCTTTTTTAACAGTGTAAAATTCTTTTTTCAAAACACCGGTTTCTACTATATTATGACAATTTTTATGCTTCCTTTATTTAGAATGACTGATTTTAAAGTTTTCCGAAAAGCCGTTGCTGCAAAGAGAACAAAACCAACCACGTCAGCTGGAAAGGACAAGTTTTGCAATATAATTAAAGAAATTTTGGATAGGCAAGAAATTGTAGTGCAAAGACTAACGAGTGACGTGCAAGGGAAGGAGCAAAAGTATTTAAGGATAGGTACGCAGGAATTAGTCTCCTATGACTTCGAAAAAATTACAATTGAAAACATTAAAAAAGCATGTTTTTAATTTTTCCGCATAGCGCCAAAACATTCCATCACTTAACATTTTTAAACATTCTTTTTGTAAGATGCGATGTCCTGGTCAACAAATATGAAAAGTGTCGAATTTGACATTGCTCAAATTGAAGAAGGCATGGGCAATCAGGTCTTGATGTTGTGGAAGATGATTTCCTGACCATTGAAGAAAGAACAGGAGAAAGAAGCAAAGGAATTTAGCGAAGCTTACAAATCTGTTATAGAAAACTACGGTGGTGAAATGTTTGTATTGTGTGTTGTTATATGTAAAATATATTAACCGATACTTTATTTAGACTATTTTTTTGTACAGACCCTTAATCTAAACCACGCCACTCTTAAAATAACGTCTCAGGACTAAGCACGAAGTTACGTCCGTGTCTAACAATATAGGAGCTTATGACAATATAGAAACCAGGTGTGCCTGCTAATGACAATAAAGCAACAAGATGTCTAACACTACATGTCCTTATGACTATATAGAAACCAGGTGTTCGAATTGTATTATGGTATACTAGTATATAGTTGCAAGTAATTGCCGCCCCTGTTTACCCTGATACGACAGTTGTTCTTTCAAAGCTGATGCATATGCACCCCTTATTTTCCTAAGCGATGATTAGCCCCAACACCAACCTTGACTCCAGGGCTGGTTCTCTTTTTATAAACCCTGGGGTCGAGGTTGCACCAACACGCGAAGTGCACAATGAAAGGATACGCAGTGCGTTTTATCTGACCACGTGTACACATCCCACCTCCGCAAGCTGCTATGCCAGGTTTAAATCTGCAAGTTACATGCACATTCGATTTTGTTTCTAGTGGTTTTTTTCAAGAGCAGCAAACAGTCTATAACTATTAGGATCCGGAAAGAATAGCAAAATATTTCCAGTTAAGTTTTTTAAAGAATTATTATGCACAGTACAGGATATATTATATTACAGTGAAATACGGCTGAATTTCTTGCTACATTCTACCTCACAATAAATTGGATTATATTTATACTGTTTTGTATGCACAATTGATACTTTCAAAATGTTTAAAATGCAGTCTGTGAAGCATTTAAAATAAAACTTAATAAATATTTATTAAAAAAAGGAATTAAAAAATCCCAATCAAAAAATAAGATTTTAGGACAAAATAACACTTTGTTCAGGCACACGTATAAAAAATGCAAAAGTATATATCATGCAACATAAAAATATAAAAAAAAATCAGGCCAACGGTTACCATAATAGTAGACCTCCAGCTTTAATATTTTTAAATCTAATTTATAGGTTAAAAGATTTGAAGGCATAATCTGTAAAATCTGCTAAACAAACTACTAAATCTGCAAAAAACAAAATCTATTGGTATATGCATCAGTTCATGTTAATGGTGGCAAGTTTTTCTACAACTTCAAGCCAAAAAACCTTGTGGTTTACTGGTTGTATTGTATGAGGACTTTTCCTTTAATCATTTACAAGTACGTCCTTTATTTGACTTGAAAAATATATATAATTGATCAAATAAGCAATCCAAAAATGAATTTATAATTCAAGAATTAATCAGTCACATGCAGGGAAAACAGACAAAAATCATTTGTCAACAACTACTATAATGGGTCTATTTAAAAATGTGTACGTACTATAAATTGTCAATCTTATACTCCAATGTATGTTTTGCTTTTGGCTTACCCTTTTCCCGAATGTACAGATCACACCTCCCCGAAAAATCAACTTAATGATTATTAATTATAACACGACTTGAAAAAAGGACAATATGGGTAACTGCAGCAGGTCTAAGGTGTTAAGGTTGAAATAACCACGCATTTTTTGCAGAAAAGATACAGAAAAAAACTGCAATAATATTTTAAAGCGTAGATATGTAAGCCCTTCGAAGACCCCCTTTCCCCTTGTACACTTTAATACGCTTTTAGACTACCTCTCTGCCTCCTTTTTCTTTGAGCATGCTAGCAACATTACTTTTTGTAAACAACCCCATAAACCTTTGTTGCTACAGAGCTAAATGGACATTTGTCATGGTGGGAGCAGCTTTAGAATTTGTACAGAAAAATCTTGGTTATCATATAAAAGCTGCAAACGGAAATACGCACTTCTACATACAAAGAATGAGAATGTCCAAGTGGACTCGGTGAGTAAGTGCGTAACCGTGTTGCAGTTTATATTTTATTAAATTTTTTGTGTACATTTTCTGAAGTTTAGCCGAACGTTAATTGGACGTTTGTAAAAATGCGAGTGCTCCCTCTTTCCCAAATCCAAACTTACACATTCTTTTTGCACAGCTGAAATTCAGGTGACTACTTTACAGGACTTTACAGAACTTCACTTAAAGAAAAACAATTAAAATACTACAGCTGCTTACATTACATAGAAATATAGCTAGCTACCTCCAGGGTGTAGGCTTTTTTTAGCAGTGTTCAAATGATGAGTCCAGCATGGAAATTGATCTATAGCTAGCTACCAACATTCTCAATAAAGTGTTTTTCACAGCTATGTAATGCAAGAATGTATAAAGTTGTCATCATTAAAAGATTCTTCCAGATCACTGTCATCATCGCATCAGTGTCAGTTACACAGTGATACTCACTCAAACCTTTCTATGGTCGCCGCAATGACAGTTTGATGTCACAAACCTAGCTTTTAAGTACCGCTTCACAATTAATTTTCCTTAGGTTCTATTCGTTTATTTTAAGTTTGTGCTACTTCGAAGGTGTACTACTTAAGTAGTTTGTTTACACGAAATCAAGTAGCACAGCACGAAACACAAGATTTCTCTCAGCAAAAAAATCTTTTTTATTCACGCCTGGCGGACTAAGAGCCGCCCCTTATGGGGCGGCAACTATGGCAGTTCTCGGCCAAGCCAGATGTCAAATTTAATTTTTAAACTCAATTTATTTTTTTAAATAAAAAACTTAGGTAAATGCAAAACAAGTTTAAATTAAAAACAAAATAAAAAAAAGATAAAAGCTGCCGATTTTTTATGCAAAGACAAATAAATTAAAATAGAAAAAGCAAATTAAAAATAAATCAAATTAAAAGTAGAAGTAAAATAAAAGTTAATAAAAAACAAAAAACGGAATTAAATTTATAAATAAATAAATCAATTAAAAACGCATTAAACAGAGTATTTTCGTGTAGCAGTTCTCGGCCACCATACAAAAGAAACAAACTATTTATTTGAGATATTTACAGCAATAAAACATGGTTACCAAATAAATTTCAGACAACAAAACAAAAACAGATTGAGGCGGATGGAACTCACTTAATGGCTGCCTGCATTTGATCGATTTGTTGTTGCACGTGATTCATTTTGACGTCACAAGACGCTCTTTCCCGCTGTAACACTTGAATGTAATCACACGCTATAATGACATTAAATTGGGCATGAAAACAAATACATTCCAACCTGGACAAAAATGAGGTATATATAACCTTTCCATTACATCAAGCGGTTTTATAGAGCTGTCGACTTTATACGCCCAACATCGGATAGACATGTTAGACATTAGCTTAGTCGAAGTGAGTCGCAATAAGAAACTCGATGGAACATAGAACGGGTGGACTTTTAGATAATAAACAAGCAGGCGTCCCTTACTCAACTGAAGTATAGCAGAATTGCTTAATTTGCTTCCGCGTCCCAACCCTTTACTTGGTATCATTTGAGACAATTCTTCGAACGCATTCTAAATGTATGAAATATATGCACCTACCACCATAAATTATATAACGTCAATCGAAAATATAAAAATGAAAATAGAGATAAAAAATGTGGTCTCATGTATAAAGTCCTGGATATGATTTCATGGAAGAATGCGACTAGCCATATTTGGCTAATGAAAATTGACGATATAAATGTAAAATTTAAGTTACAAAAATATCTTTAATTACATATCGGACAATGTTGACAAAATGTTACGGATATTAGGAAAACGCGAAAACATGCACCAAAAATTGAAATTTAATCACAATGGAAATAATTGACACCTTTTTTACACACACGTGCTAAAAAATAGGTGATAATTTTTTTTTTTTTTTTTTTTGGGGGGGGGGATTCTCATATTTTTATAAAATTTTTTTAGAATTTCTTTATAATTGTGCCAGCTAACACATTGCAGAGACAATGATGATGGCAGCAGTAGACGTGTACTGTGCAAATCAAACTTACTTTGATGAGACCACGTCTTTTCTGCTCTGCTGAGAGATGACATTGCCGACGATGTTCCTAAAAATTAAAAATTATTGCCTGATAAAGTTACGCAAATGTTTTTATGCTATAATTATAAAAGAAACAATGGTTAAGGACCTCTAACTTGCATTCGATGCTTCCACCAATACGCAAGCTAATGCAAGAAATTGTCAGTTGTGTAGTGGCATTGGGAGAGATTTGTATCCAAAATAAAATTTTGTAGGGATGATGAAATTCGATTAATTTTAAGAGAACTTACATTGTAAATTATTCTGTCAGCTACTTTTGTAATTGGTTTTGACGGCTAAAAATAAATAAAAATTTAAGGAAATAAATAAATATCTAATGAAAATAAATATCTAAATATAAATAAACAAAAATAAATGCAAATGAATAATATAAATAAATAATAAAAAATTCTCGAGATAATTCATGAGTGCTCACATGCAACGAATCATTTGTGTCATATTCTAAAACAAAGGAAAAACGTTCAATTGGTGACGAAAAAAAAGAGACTGTGTGAACACATTCACACTGGTGACGCACAACAAAAAAACTGTAAACACATTCGACGTAGAATAAGAAACTCAAGTAAATTAAGTATATTATAAAAGTACTGGAATTTTCCGAAGTAAAAATGATAGGAAAAGATGATTTTGAAATATTTGTTTTTCAATGATAAAAGGTATGATAAAATGTTTTCCTTTTCTTTTTCTTAGTGAACTATAATTCTTTCCTATGTGTCTTTTTTATGCCTTATGTTTGTTTATGTTCCTTTGCGTTTTCATAATCCGGTGTAACGTCTTTTCATAATCTGGTGTAACGTTGAGCATGCAAATGTAAATCAGGCTTAAGTAAGCATAAAACCTACACTGACTAAATCAAACCGTACTCATGACTTAAAGATAAATCTTGAAGAAACAGTTAATTTGGGACGAAGAAAATAAGTGAAAGAATGTAGGGTTATACCCTTGACTGCTTGCCACTATTTGCTTGTGATAATGTGTACTTTCGTTCTTGTGCTTACGGAATCTAGTAGTTCCGTTTTTAAAAAAAAGATGGCACATGATCAATGGAAAGGAGAAGATATAAAAAAATTTATGACACGATTATATTACCAGTTTGTCCAACATCTTCGTATGTTCTTCTGTAATTTGAGCTTGATCCACAGGCTTGTGATGTTTCCTAACAAAAACGACAACGCACGTTAAAAGAGAGAAGAATGTTCACTGGCATCAGATTAATTGTTCCAGTGATTAATGAACCATTTTAACCGTCTTCTAGAAGACCCCTTTATTTTTGCCTCCTTAAATAATTTCTTTTTACGTCCTCTGAAACAATTCGCCTACAGCACGCTGACAGCAATTTTGTCCTCGTTGTCTTGTCTTGCTTAAAATTAGTGTTATGCTGCTACTTAGGTACTGCGTAGAACAGCAAACCAATTAAAAAAGTCCTTCAAAGTAGCGGGACAGAGAAATATTTTTCTTTAACGTAGAGTTTAGTTAATTACTTCTGCAGTGATAAAGCAGGGTTGACAATTTTCGAGAGCGATGTCGTGCCTACATATTTTTACAAACCTATTGGTTTAAGCATGGTGTTGCCTATAAAAGAAACGCGTGTAGATAAATAAAGAAATGCTGTCGTATGTTAGGACCACTGTCACGGATACATTTTGAGTTAATTATGTTCATTCATTTTAGTCAGTTGGACGGGTTTAACATATAGATTGATCCGTCTAAAATATATTTACATTTATTGTTTCACGCATTCTTAGTTTTGGTTAAAATTAGAATTAGGTTAAGGTTAAGATTATCTCGTGTTTTTCTTTAAAAAACAAAAATACCTACAACCCCAGACATAATGTATTGGAAATTTTTTTTCAAAGATCGCAACCACAAGCACATTGTGGAAAGTACGGCTAGCGCATTTTTAACGTTGGTTACTCGGCCTGAACTCCTGCCAAAGTAATACGTTTGTAGCCTAGCGGTTGCAGAGCACTGTCCAAGCGATGCTGTTTGCACATTTCGAGAAAAAGTTAAAAACGGACAATTTGTTACATTTTATGTCTATGGTTGTGGGCAATTTTTTTTTTTATGTCTTGAAGTATGCTGTCCTACTTAATGTAAAGAAATCGTATAAATGAAATAATCTGAACATACGATAAGAAATAGTAGATGACACAAATTACCTTTGTAAGAGTGCACCAATTATGAATACTTACGTTAATAATCTGACCATGACGAAGTGATACAAGCGCCATTGCACTGTCCATTGTAGCAGGTGGTCGCAACTCGTCACTGATAGAAGGGGAATTTTTATGCGTACTTAGTTTAGCTTTTAAATCGATTTGCTGCACTCCACCTGGGGGAGCCATTTCGTGCAAAGTTTTCACAAGAGATTGAGATTCTTTCTTAAACAGTTTTGGAGAGTCATCCGACAATATTTCTTTTTCAACTGCGAATGCAGGCTTCTCTGTAGAAGTTGATATGAACAGTTGGTTTTGCGGATAAGAAGAAGAAGAAGAGAATATTTTTGTGTTGCATGTGTCTGTGTGTGTGGATGACATCGTCGCCATCACTCCTGGAGAACAGTGCGGAATGGTCTGTGTCGAATGAAATTGCGGAGAAGTCACATGGTGGGTGATAAACTCAGGACTGAATGCCCCTCGCGCTTGTTTACTCAGCTGCTGTCTCTTTTCTTGCAACATTTTTTCTGCTTGCATTTGTATTTGATATTTCAGTTGTATCTGCTCTTGCTGTTGTTTGACCATCAAGTTGAGTTGTTGCTGCAGAAGTTCCAAATAGTTCAACGTAGCTTCTGTACCCTGTGTAGGTGTGCTCTGCAGCAATTGAGCCAGTGTTAATAGTTGCTGGTCGTTTTGTGGCAGCACGCCAAGATTCGCTGGCAAAAGACCAGCTTGAAGTGCGGGAATTCCAGGTTGCATCATTCGGTTGCTGTTGATTATTGTTGGAATGAGGTTTGGTTGTATTATATTTGGATTCGATAATGGCATAATTGAAATCGCGTTCACCATTTGGGCCTGTGCTTGTGATAAGTTGGAATTCCCTCCAATGACAGCATATGTTGGAAATGAAGATACTGTTTGTGGCTTGGATGCAGGCAGTCCTCCTGCACCTGCCCCTTCACCAGCATGAGTTATGTCACGGCTTACTATTATACCTGTCCTATTTAATGGCGCAGTTAAGGTAACAGGAAAGGTAGGAGCTTGCGTGTACTTCGGTAGAATCGGTACTGTCGATACTTTCTTAGGCACTGCCCCTGATGCATTTGATTGGTACTTGACTGATGACGTTGCTAGGACAGACGCTGTCAAAGTATGCTGCTGTCTAACTTCTCGGTGCTCCACAGGAGTGGACTTTAATTCAAATAAATTATTTCCAGAAGCATTACGTCTAAGGCAAGGTTTTTTGGTCTGAACAGGAGAACAGTCTTTCTTGTTGGAGCTGCGTTTTGACAATGTGGTCAAATTTGAATCTGATTTGTTGCGAGTAATTCCTTTTGGTCTGTTCGACATCGCTGCTTGCACATGTGCTGCTAGGTTGGGCGCTTGTAGCTGGGGAGGAAGTTCTTGGTAATGAGATTGCTCGTCAGTTTCTTTTAAACCATCTTCGACTGACAAAATAGCTGGTGATGAAGCAGACTTAACTGTGTTACCAAGCTGCTGATAACGATCTTGAAAAGAGTTGCCATTACAAGATTGTTTGCCATTAAAAGTAGAGACACCTAAGTTATTTTCTGAGGAGGATTTACTCCCAGCAGCCATTGTATGTAAGAACTGATCGTTTGTGACCAAATTGGATTGCACATTCCTGTTCGAAGCACTATACGAATCTAACATCAGATCTGACGGTTCTCGTGAATTATTTCCTTGATTGTAGTTTTCCCAATCGGCTAAAACAGCACAATGGGAAAAAACATGTAGATGGGTTTAAAGCGTAAGAAGGCTTTCTCAAACCTGTTGAGTATTTGTGTGAACAAAAACAAGATCTTGTTGGGAAAATACTGTCCAAATGTACTAAATTTATCCAGAAATGCTGTTTTATATAACAAACTTCTAGTATGTCCAAGTGTAAATCATTTCCAATCAGAGCTTATTATAACAAATTAAGTTTTAGAATGTTTTACTCCACAATACAGATATTGCATCATAGTTAAATAGCATTAAAACACTTGAAACGTTTAAAATAAGAAATAGGAAATTATTCTCAATTTTTTTCTACAACATAGCAAAGCTTCTTACTAAAAAGGAAATCAAAATTTTCCATTAATTCATCAAAGCATGGATTCAAATGATCTAAGGTCGGTTGAATAATACCAGAGGTGTCTAAAATAAAAGTTAAGTTACATCAGAAAGTCAAAAGTCTATTAAAATCGTATTTTCCACGTGCGGCTAATCTCCATTAGCGTATAATTATTTCTAATTACAAACAAGGTATATAGTTTAGACACAAGCGCCCTACGCCAGTTTTGCATATGACATGGTGGCCCGGTAATGTCTACGATGATACCATATACACATATCATACCTTTAAACAGCGCCAGTTCCTCCAAATCATTCGTTTTCTTTTGATCCACACTCGAAAAAAGCGTGTCAGGAAATGCATACATGGCTGACACTGTAATGGAAAACAGAGAAGTAAGAAAAAAATTATAAGAAAATTTTTACTTAACCATCTCTTTCAGAGACTTTTATGAAACCTGCCTAATGATGATTTAATTATATATCACAATTCGAATAACTTTTTTTCATTTTTTTTAACTGATCACTTGGTTCAGATATACAGACTGCTTTACATAAATTCTGCTGACACAAAAAGTATTTTAACATCAGTTTTGGTTTAGAATATCTGTGCAAACGCCTGTAAAAACGTGTTGGCTACAGGTATAGGGCATGTGGTAATGATAAAAATTACCAAGAATATATACACAGATGAATTACCAAAATAACTAAAATGGAAGTGTAAGACTTCTTTGTTACAAAAATAACTTACATGTGTCAAATGAAATAGAGGATTCCAGTGATTTAATGCTTTTACTTCCATTGCGTTTGTTATTAACACTGTTGAAAATTACAAAATATTTTACAAATGTAAGCACAACAAAACAAGGGAAACAACATAACTCTATTATTCAATAAAACTGATTTTTGTGTCAAAATACAGAAATGTGATATTTAGAACTGCCGTTGATTTTTGTGCCAATAACAGACTAAATAATTATTCCTATTGAATTTATACGAACGTTAAGAAAAACAAACAACAAAAAGCTCACAAACAATTGAACAAACAAACACACAAACACACAAACAATTAAATATTCAAGCAAACAAAATAAAGGAAAGTAGGTACTTTCAAAGTGCTGACGTTAGTCCAAAAAAAGGTTGAACCTTTTTAAAAAAAGATTCCTTATCTCTTTAATAATAGCCGTCGTCTGTCTGTGTGTCCGCGAAAGCCGCGTCCTGTTACGGAAACACGAAATATGTGATATATAAAGGACGGGCGGCCCCTTGGGTTTTTCCACGGGTTAACGACTAGTCTCTTTAATAATAGCCGTATTTTGTCTGTGTGTCCACAAAAGGAGCATCCTGTTAGGGAAACACGAAATGTAATATATAAAGGACGGGGGACCCCGTGGATTTTTCCACGGGTTAACGACTAGTCACTTTAATAATAGCCGTATTTTGTCTGTGTGTCCACAAAAGGCGCATCCTGTTACGAAACACGAAATGTAATATATAAAAAGGACGAGCGACCCCGTGGATTTTTTCACGAGCTAACGACTAGTCTCTTTAATAATAGCCGTATTCCGTCTGTCTGTGTGTCCACGAAAGGCGGGTCCTGTTATGGAAACAAGAAATGCGATATATAAAGAATGGGTGACTCGTGAAATTTTCCACAGGTAATTGACTAGTCTCTTTAATAAAAGGTGTACTTTGTTTGTCTATCCGCAATATATATAAAGGACGGGTAAACCCATAGATTTATTCACCAACTAGTTGTTAAATTATCAGCATATTTACCCATCATCATCAACTTCGTTTTCTGTGTCACTGTCTTCAGATGAAGTTTTTTCCTACAAGAAATAGCGTGTTTCAATGTAACTGGTAAGCAAACCGGGCCTTGATGGTATGCTTATAATAAATTACCGAATTGTAAGGATTTCAAAAGACATTTACGTTGTTGGTACCTGAGCTTTTGTATGTTATTTATTTGTCATTAGGGTAATCATGTATTTTTTCATTGCCAATATATTTAACCTAACTAGCCACTAAAAAATAATTTTAACTCTGCTTGGAAACCTTTTTATTGCAGCTTCAAGTTGTAAACCATTTTTTTTAAACTAGTATAAAGAGTCTATAGTTTACAAAAAATACATTTATGTGTCATACATTCCAATTTTCTCAAAATTTCCAAACCTTTTAATGATACAATGTTCTGCTAAGGGCTAAATATTTTTTTCTTCTTGTTGGGTACTGCCAGGATGTACCATATTTTTAATGTGTCTTATAGTTGCAATCTAATGCGGTTTCTTGCATTTTCTATATGCACCCAATAAAAATGACAAAGCAGACTGTATATTGTGTAAAATGAGAGACCTACACGCTGGAATGCTTTTGGATGATATGATGTTTTTGTTTCTTGTGCTAATTTCTATCCAAAAAAAAAGCTAGCCAAAAATGGTATTAGGTGGCAAAAAATTAAAATTATGTTGTGACTTGTGTTCAGCATTTTTTTTGTTCTTTGTTCAATTTTTATTGAAATAGAGCATTACAATAAGATTCTGATTATCTGAGATCTTAAAAATTGTTGCTAAGGGGGCTGGCATTGATAAATTAAATATGTTCAAATATCAAAATATTCTGAAAAAAAGAAATAGAATTGATTTTTCATAACTTACATTATCACAAAACAGATATATCTTATAAGCTAAAGCTTACCTCATCTGATACTTCAAGATTTTCTCTTGTCAAATCACCATTTCGAAGGAGCTGTAATAAAAATATGTTATTGTTATAAAAAAAATAGGCGTACCAATGACATATCACAAAATATACCAAGCAGTACAATAAATGCAAAAGATCTGTCAATAACAGAGCCATTTTACAAATATGAGAAGGAACATTTTTCACACTAAAGAATCAAATAAATGTTACATACTGACTACATAATATCTAGTGTCTACATAATATCCTCAACAATTATTCCTTAGGTTGTAACAGGGATATGGTTACGAAAATCAATAATTACCACAATTTTTTTTTATTAAAGTATCACCTTCTCTTTATACAACCTTCTCCACTTTTTAAATTCTCTTGAAACTGCATCAAGACGCCTTCTCCAGTATTTTCCTTCTAAAATTACAGCCTGTGATGTACTGTGGGCACTGACGTCAGAAAAGGGAGCAGCAAATTGAAGGAATCTTGCCTTCTTTTTCTGTTTATCTAATTCAAAAAAAGTACTGTACTTTAATTTTAAAAATTTCCTAGAAGGAAAAGAAATATTAAAAGAAAAAAAAATTAGAACTGTTTTGTTTTGTTTCTTTTTTGTTTTTGCAAATTTCCCCTTTACATTTCAAAAAAATCTTAATCAGACTGTTATCTGCACAATCTGACTCTGCACATTTCTTTCCAAGTTATTTAAAAAAAATAAACTGTGAAAAATAGAAATCCTACAACAATTTCGGAATACTCACAAGATTAAAATCTAAACATACAGATAACTTACACTGTATATGCCATGCTCTCCATATTGCATTGTTAAGTCTTGTCTTCTGATCAAACTTAAGTTTTTGACTTCTGAAATCTTTATATTTTGGTGTGATTAACTTGCTACAGCTTAAAAATAAATTAAATGGAATATAGTTACGTTATATTCACATAGACACATCACTCAAACAAATAAAGTAAAAAACCAATAGCAACATTGGAAAACCAATAGCAATATTGGCTAAGTGTTAACTAAAATGTCATTCAAGCAAAGGGTTACATAATAACAATTTGCTACATTACAGTAGTAGTAGTAGTAGTAGTATTTATTTCGTGTTAGATAACTGTATATTTTACATTAAATAAATACCTACGGGGAGACCATCAGATAGTATAAATACTAATGTAGGTGATGGCCACCTATATAAGATCAAACGATTGCAATAAGCAGTATGACACTACAAAAAAAAATTTTTTAGTAAAATCTTTTTTATGCAGTGGAGAGATTAGTGTTATAGCAATCCAGAAGATAAGTTTTGCAGATTTTTTTTAGTTTTTTTAGAGTGAGAGAGGCTAGGTCGTATTGGTGAAAGTGTTGTTGGATATTGTTCCAATTAATAATAGATTGGTAACGTATAGATTTGAGACCAAATGAGGTAGTCCTAACAGAAGGTCTAGCTAGAAGTTTAATGGATTTACTTCTTGTTGAATGATTAGATGAATGGCAGACCAATTTAAAAATATCACAAATATTACCTGGAGAATGCAGATTTATAATATTAAAAGTTAAAATAATGTTGAGAAATTTTATAAGATCTGAAAGAGTAAGAATATTAAGATTAAGAAAAATAGGATTTGATGGTGAGTTAAATTTAGAAAAAGTAATGATTCGGAGAGCAGCTTTTTGTAAGCGAAAAATTCTACACGACTTTGAAGTGAGACCCCACACTTGCGGACTATAAGAAATATGAGAAGAAAATAATGCATGGTAAATTGAAAGTAGGATATCCTTAGGCACATAATATCTTAGTTTGCAAAGAGCTCCATTTGTTTTTCTTAATTTATTGCCAATATAAGATATGTGGAAATCCCAATCTAGAAATTCATCTATTAATATACCTAGATATCTTACATGAGATGAGAATTCAAGTTTTTTTCCATTTAATTTCAGCCTTATATCATAGTTGACTGCTTTATTTCTTTGCCTAAATAGGATGACTTCAGTCTTTGCTACATTTAGTGCTATTTTATTTGCAGTTAGCCATTTATATATACATTTTAAATCTATATTTAAATGCTTCTGCATTTTTTTCAGATTATGGTTAGCATATAACATGCAAGTGTCATCTGCAAAATGAAAAATTTCTGAAAAAATTATTGAGTTAATTAAATCATTAATATAAAGTAAAAATAAAATAGGACCAAGAACGGAACCTTGGGGAACTCCATGTTTAATAAAAAGTTTTTTAGATTTGGTGTTAGTTAGGGAGACATATTGTACCCTATCGCTGAGATAGGAGCGAAACCAGGAGTTTGTTACACCTCTAATTCCATAATGTTCAAGCTTTGAAAGGAGAATTTCGTGTGATACAGTATCAAAGGCCTTTTGAAGGTCTATGAAGATTCCACATGCAAACTTACAATTATCTAAATTTTGTCGAATAGTTTCAGTGAGACTAATTAGTGCATGGGTGGTTGAATGTTTGGTCCTAAATCCAAATTGTTTATTGGTTATAATTTTATTAGAATCTAGGAAAGAAATTAATCGGTTTTTAATTATTTTTTCAAAGATCTTATCTTACAGCGTCCCTAAAAAAACTTAAATCTCACAAGCCATGAAGTTATTGCAAAATAAAGTAAGTAGACTAATTATGTTACCGTTTTGCATCTCTACTATTTCTGCTCTTTTAGTAAACCTGTTTTTTGCCATGGATTGTAGAAATTTTTATAGAGTCTGTACCGTATCTACATTCTCCAAATATATCCACTGCCTAGCAGCATTTTACAAAAATTTTAAATGTGTACAAGTTAAAATTTTAATTAAAAGTTGTAAATATAATCCGGCCTCATTAATATTACTGCCGCTCCAGTTTACTCGCTTTTTTTTGCAAGGTTTAAATGATAATCCCACAGTGGGAATAATAGAGTAAATATGGCATGTGCTGCTTATTTAGATGATGTATCATCTGGCGTGTTTATTTGTGTGCTAAATTTTATTATTTGAAAAAAAGCCACTTGTATGCCATTAGCTATCTATGTGTGGTACACATATTACAATATTTAGTCAGGTATTTCTATGAAGAACGCAGATTTGATTCATGTTGAAGCTGTTTTGCAATTTACAATGGTTTAAACATAATTGCTATGGTAAGTTTTTATCAGGGCATGTTTATATGGAAATTTCCTTGGGAAGCCGGAAAATGTTCCAGCATGATTTCAAGTTGACAAACTACTTTATTAAAAGGATCGACGTCTCCGTAGGCAAATATAAAATTCCTTTTCTCATATGAACAGAATTTCTTCGATAACTTTCAAAACTAAACTAAACATTCTTATGGTAACACCGACGTATCCAGAGAGGTTTTGCTACCGGTCTACCGGTATGGGATCCCAAATTCTTATCCCAAAAAAATAAAAAATGCAAAGAAAAAAACTAATACGGTCTTTCCTTGTTTTACAATAGAAGTTATCTACCGTGGACACCACGGTGTAATGCTTAATTTTTAACAGGTTTAACAGGTATATATATATTTATCAGCAACAAAGACTAAAAACGAAAAATATATAAAATTATGTAATAAAATGCAAGTAATATTTGTACAAAATTTTGCTGCTTTGAGTGCTGCAAAGCCATTTTCTGGCGATCTAGGGACACAAAACCCAAAATTTTCCCGTCAGCAACAACCATGGTGGTGCCTCACGGAGATACTAGCCTAAGCAAAAGTTGGGTATAAGGAAATATTTTTTGGTATCTAAGGAAATATTTTCCATATAAACAGCCCTTTAGTCTAGTCAAGCCACATATATATCCCCTAATTGAGCTAACTTCTACTAAAAGTGACTGCCCTATTAGGCATTAGCTCCAGACTGACATGGCTAAAATGTTACAAATATAAAAAAAATTTTGTAGCTTTAGTATGCTTAAAAAATTTTGCGTTATGTAGCACATAAATAAAACATGGTTTTGAAGCATGTAGTTACTGTACATAAAAAAGTTTACATTCCAGTATTGCTGGACTTTTCTTATCTCTCCCTATCGCGTTATTCTAGTTATAGGCAGCTAGGCAGCTAAATATTCTTCTTTTTTCCCTCAAAAAGTACTTTAAAGCTTTACAATACAGGTAGCTATGTGCTTTAAATAAAAGCCTAGCTAACAATCACCAAACAATAATTATATATAGCCAGCACAGCAAAGTAATATGTAAAAAATCTAGCTAGCTAGTTAATCTCGACTCACCTAAACTCGTTGGTAATATAGCCACATAACTTTGCAAGAGAGTCATCGACCGAAAATATTTTCTGTTGCTTAATCGATGGTTCTGGCCTTTTGTTGTAACGAGTAGACATAAACATTATGACATTAACGTTGTAAAGTTTTTTTCAGCGAGAAATACTTTTCCGCCATGTTTTGCACCGACCTTTCAAAAATGATATTCACGTGACTCGCAACTATTCTATCCCCGAGTGAATTGATTGGCTAGTGATGTGAAGTTCGCATTACTCGATTGGCTATGAGTAGGAAAACGCCATGTTTTGAAAGCATGTGGCTTCGCACGGGAATCGTGAAAAATACAAAAATACTTTCGTTTTGTCCCCTGGGCCGGAATGGAAAATAGTAAAGCAACCTGATACACCCCGGGTTAAGAAAACACGGGTAATTTTTACTCTGCCAAAGAAAGACACGCTCCATTCAAAAGTGGCACTAGTCATTGCAAACTTTTTGTTGCCAATATCTCCCGGAGTACCTCTAAGGCCCATATGACCTGTTTTTTAAACAATTTTTTTTTGCTAAATGCAGTTTTAAAACGCTATGAGGCATGCTTTAGCACAGTTCGGCTCAGCAGTTGGTTTATCATAGTCTTCATAAGAAAAAAATATAGTGTAGAGGCAACGACCACCAGCATTATTTACGCAATTATTCCCCACCAAAGTGGACAAAAGTCTACATTTGTATATATATGTTAGCTTTCATTTATATAAGTTAACATTTATATTTATATGGTCAAGCTTCGTGTATACAAAGTCAACTTTCTTGTAAATAGGTCAACTTTTGTGTTTATATGATCAAGCAATATGTATAAAGCTCAACTTTTATTTTTTAAATCAATTTTCATTTCAGGGGCGGATCCAGACTTTTTCAAGACTTAGTCAAAATATTGCTGCGCAGCAGCAATATTTGGACTAAGTCTTGAATTTAGCAGCAGGGGGTCCTTGGGGGCGCTGTAAGCCCCCCAGGTGGGGTATGGGGCGAAGCCCCAGAAACTTTCGCTAATTTAAGCTTTGCGGGTACAAAAATCGCCAAAAATTGTCTTCCGATTTATTTAGTTATTAATAAAATTGACGAAAAGAAACGCTAAGCTATAAGAAAATCTCCTAAGAACATTTTTTATAAGAATAGACTCTCCGTCTTACACGTCTTATTTTAGATAAATAAAAGCACTAAAATTAACAGGGATTAACTACAATAAAGTGAGACAATTGTGAATATATTTCAATATTTTTAAACTCTTGCTGTTTCTGCCAATATCAGGCTTCCTTTATCTTCATACCTCGCCTCAGATGGAATGTATATATCTGCACCTGAATTCCGATGCAGACTTTTACCAACCAAGGAATAAATATCCCCAGACAACAAAAATGTCCGAGAATAAACACTTTCAAAAAGTTCTTTTTGGATTTTACGAACAGATTCAACATTATCACACTTTAAATCAGTAAGCACCCGCGCCAAAATTTCCGCAGTAGCTATGATAGTACGGAAAGAATCCAAGCCAAAAGGCGTGAGTCTTTGACTAATCCTGACGGATGGGAGTTAAAACTATAGCCTAACAGGTTATAAGTAACCACGCAGTACGGAACCTAAATTTCCTACGCCGGCTGCGGGCCACATATTGTTGGACTACGCATAGAGTGTGAAAATTACGTCACGATTTTGACGTCACATGCCCTTTAGGTGAGATGGGGAGGGTTGCGGGCTATAGCTATTTGATTTTTGACTAACTGAGTGACTGATTAGTCAAAATGAATCAGTCAAAATCTGTAAGCTATAATTTGCAACCCTCTCAGTCTATATGGTAGCGACGTCACAACTTTGACGTCAACATCGCCATAGGCGAAATGAAGAGGGCTGTGAACCATGGCTTTGCGCCGTAAATAAATTACATGTGATTTTTTAACGCGCTCCGTCTGTAACACCTGGATTGTCGACATTATTCGCTTGGCTAACATTTTTCGTCAAATTTATACTTAGTCACGCGACTTATCTGACAAACCCTGGATCCGCGCCTGGTTTAGGACGGTATTGAAGTTTGTACAAATTTTTTTTGCATGCAACCCAGAACTAGTTCAGAGATTTTACAGGGTCCTACTCGCATCTTTTAACTGGAATCCGGTCTTTTTTGAGAGGTCCCTTGCTGGTTGTGATAGTTTATTAATACTTTCTTGTATTTATTCAGTTTAATTTTTGTAAACTTTCATTCCCAGAAAAGATTGTCTGTATCTGTATCGTCAGCCATTTTTGTTTACCATGTGATCGATACGCGAAAGAAGCCAAGCTTTGAATGCATGTTTTATTTGTGTAAATGTTAACATAAGAATTTGTGCCAGTAGATAATAATACAGCACGCTTAAAACTTATTGTGAATAAATGTTGAAACCTAAATTTCCCCCATGTTTCAATTGTGGATTTTTTTTTGTTTTGAACGTTTTTCGTCGTGTCCGCTTGGTTTGTTTATATTTTTCAATATTAATTGCAGTTAACTGCAGTTGAAAATGTATTGCTGTTTTCCTTTATTTTATTATTAACTGTACCTGAAACGAGAATTGGGATCTTGGTTTTTGTTCTCAGCCCATATGGTTCACAAGCAGGCTTGTAGTGTGATTTTTAGCAATTTTAAAGATGGGTATTTTATTAAGACAAAAAAAATAAAGGTGTTTGGCAGAATTTTTAAATTTCTGGCTTGACGACTGGATTTTTTTAAGACTTTTCAAGTTTTCGATGGTCGATCACAGGAGACAAGTCAAGAATATTTCCAGGAACCGCAGCATCAAGATTTCTTAGCTTATGTTCTAACATCAGGGTGCTGCTTAAAGCCAAAATACACAATACAATTTCCTGCATACGACATATCATACCATGTACATACATTCTAAATCATACCCAAACATGCTGCACCACTGTGTCGTATACGTCAAAAATTGCCAATCCAGCATATAGAAAAAAGAGAAAATATAAGTGAAAACTTAAGTTTTGTATAAATTGAATATTTTAAATTAAAAATGGTTTATGAAACGACTAATAAGCAAATAAATACCATGGAATAACTTTTATATATGTATATGTATATAGCTAGCTAGCTAGGTGGCCATTTCGTGAACACTTCCGGATTCCTCACACAGGTTGAAGAACTTTCGGGTTTGGGGTTAATCTAAAATTAAAAAAAGAGCTTCGAGAAGCTAGCTATAACTATTAGCTACAAGTTTTCCGGTATCTAGCTAGTTTAATAGCTGTTATTATAGTTAGTAGTTTTTGCTACTAACTATAAGTTAAAAAAATATAAAATTTACTAATGTGGTTAGTCAGCAAAATGTGGCCTAGATTAGCTATCTAGCATTGCTTTCTTCAATTTTATATGACTAAACTAGCTATCAAAAATAAAACAATTCTTACCAGATATGTCTTGGTTCTAACTACACGATTTCCAAAACATGACGTCAAGTTTTGTTGATTAGACTTCATTACATGCGACCGTGAAGCGTTTTGAATAGAAGGTTTTGACCGAAGACGTTCTAGTCCAGCCAGCTCAGGGACGTTCTTGCTATACCTGAAGAATTAACTGACACGTTAACTGACAAAAAAGCTTCATTTAAAACATTAGTCTATTGTATAGTGATCTATCACTATACCTATAGGCGCTGTAAATCCTGTAATTTTTGATGACCTGGAGAAGGACACGATTTTAAAGACAGCTCTTCATACCGATGGGGGAGCTGGTGTGTCGTCTTTAGATGCAGACTATCAGCGTTACAATCTATGGTAACGCTGATAGTCAGCTGGTTTTCGTAAATCGAATTCTAATTTCGCTAAGCTGCTGAGTACGAGATTATTTAATGACTTTAGCACTATTGCACAGCTTATGGGATGCTGATTGATATCCTTAGCGAAAAATCCAGGCGTCTGTCCTATTAGAATGGGGAAAATTCTTAGACGAATTGTAGGTAAAACTGTCATGTTTATATTGCGAGAAGACATTTTGATCTGGTAATCTACAATTTTGTTCTGGCTATAAAGCAGTTTGCGAATTTGTCGTATACGTAACCACTGACCTATTCAGCAGAGATGAAACTCATGGCATCTTACAGATCGATGCAAACAACGCATTCGACTTTATCAACAGAAAGGTTGTTGTTCAGAATGTGCAAAAACTATATCCACAAATTGCGACATATATTCGTAACTGTTACGCAAAGCCACCCCGTCTTTTTGCAGCCGGGAAAAAGAAATTGCTTCAACTGAGGGTACTATACAGGGGGGAGATAGCATACATAGCCATATTGCAATGACCATGTATGCTATTGCCATATTACCACTTTTGAATCCTAACATCGATGAAAATCGTGCAAAGCGGATTGCATTTACAGATGATTTCTCAGGTAGTGGGACTTTGAATGATCTAACAAATTGGTGGCAAGAAATCAACACACGTGGTCCTTTTATTGGCTACTATCCTAATCCCTCGAAACGTTTTTTGATCGTCAAACCTACCTATTGTGAACAGGCAAAGCTGTTATTTGCGGATAGTGAAATTACGGTAACAGTCGAAGGAAATAAACACTCGGGTGCATTTCTTGGTGCAGACCTTGATAGAATGAATTATGTTGAGAAGGAATTAAAAGATAAAATGGAGCATATACGTGTTTTGTCCACGATTTCGAAAATGTACTCTCAATCTGCATATGCAGCTCACATCCATGGTTTACAACAAATGTGCTATAGGTTCACCAACCAAATATTACGTGCTTATTCAACTTCTGTGTTTCACTCTGTAATTTTCTACCAGAATGAGTAGTATTTCGAAGTCTGCGTATAAAGCAAACGACAACCTAAACTGCATCTGACAATCGTGGTATGTTAGTAAATTTTTGCTCTCCTAGAGAGCCTAGTGACTCTGACTTGGTCGTGATCTATGCAGTACATATAGTGCTTGTTAATCGACTTTGCTGTGTTGAATACGTGCATACAGTTTAGACAGAAATTGTCTCGCCTTTGTGTTCTTAGAGTTCTCGCAGCCTAAAAACCTTGAGTCTGTGATGAGGAGTAGGCTTACCTGTTTACTGCGTGTGATTTTGTGGTCGGTTCGTCGCAGGGTACTGATGCTCCTTCTTGTGACGTACAGTACGTTCACCGCAATTTCTGGGTTATTTAGTTTCGCGAAAATCAATGGAGAGTGTATATAGAAAGTGATGTTGTTATGTTGAAGAAGAGATATAAATATATATGGCTAAAGAACACACGTGTTATAATGAAGTTAAAGATACAAAAGGTTGTTCTTCTCAAACTTGGAAATCTTTTCGATGACTAGGGGGGGACTCTAGCCCTTTCCAGTTGTAACGATTTTCAAACTTTAGTAGCTTTGTTGTTCTTTGCAGGTTTTTACCGATCTCCTCATGGCAATAACGCTCTACTTGAACCACTCTTTATCCTCGTTCATAGGGTTAATGATAACCTTTTTCTAGAAATACAGGCAGGTAGCTCTTCGGAAGACCCTCTTGAGAGCCCACCCTATGGAAGTATACATCCATGTGCAGGATCCGTTCTAAGGGAAACCCGCTTTGTAGGAGAGCTGGATTTTCTACATGTTTCTTGATCTCCGCGAGCATCGTATCAAAACATCATCTACCTTACTACCCTGGAAAATGGAGGTTAAGTTGCTGTCAGGCCAGCACTATTTTCTTTCTCGCCATTATCCACATAGACAAAAAAGGCTTACAAGAGCGACAAAATGGATTAAAATTTACGATAGGAATACAAAGTGTTACCCCCCCTTTTTTAGAGAAATATGCTCTGTCAGAATATATATGAAATTAGACAAAAAGTTAAGAATATATTTTCATTTTTAAATTTTACGTGCTTTCTACAAGGTACATAAGCAAAAAAAACAAGTTTCATTTGAAACGTACCATCTAGTTGTCTGTCTGTTAGTTGAATTACGACGCTTACACAACAACATCATATGGGCGATTTTTACACCAATTTTGCGACGATTTAGTATAGGGCGAGTGAATTTAACCAAACCCCTGGGTTAACCAAAGCCATGTGAGGAAAATTCGGAAGATGGCACACTGTGTGAGCTGTTGGATGTTGCAGGTGGGAGGAGTATCGCGGATTTTTAAAGTCACGTGATCTTTTACATATACTTCATATTTTATTTTTTGAGTTCAGTCTAATACAGTCCTCTAGCGATTTAAGCGATTTTTCACGGACCCCAATTGAGTCTTTATAGCTTCAAATAAGCATTAAATAATCTAAGAGTGCCCATCTAAGTCATGAACCCTCCTGGAAATAATAGACAGGATCCCTGGATATTTCTGAAGCTAGCCGTATTATAAAATATGCACATTTGTCTACAGTCATTCGTCTAATTTAATGCGTCCTTTGATTAGTGCTTATGACCTTTTTTTCGAAATGTTCTTTATTTGTTTTCTCTAATTTTTAGTGCGATACTCTTGTCACTAATTTTTGTTTTACCTCTAGTTTAATGCGACCAAGGCGAGTGTGAACCAGATCATTTGAGGGACATAGTTTTGTTATTTTCGTTATATTTTTTATTTTTTGTTAGTGATCTATGATAAAAGATAAAATGTTTGTGTACAAACTAATTCTAAAAAAGGATCTTCATCATCTTTATCGTTCATGTGTTTGTTCGCGTTTTCCATACATTTATCATAAAATGCTGTAAAGAAGTAAATAACTACAACAAAAAAACAAAAAGAAATACATAAAAATAAATAAATAAAACTGTTGTTAATTTTTTCACTCTATTTTAGTGCAGTAGTAGTAAAATTAAATCGGTCCGGGCAACCCGCCCGAGTAGTAAAATTAAATTTTCCTCTTGTTTTTAGTGCGAAATTAAATTTTTTAAACAATAATTATTTTTTCGGTCGAACTAAATTAGAGGAACGACGGTATCTATCTCTTGCATCCTTAGATCTTTTAATTTTCAATGGGCTAAAAATATGCTTAGAATATAACAGGATGATTTTTGCACAAAGTTAAGAATCCCAATATTGTAAATAAAAAACATTCTCGGGCTATAAACAAAGTGTGTTCACTACATTGCAGATGTTCGAATTTTGTTCGAATGTCACTAATAGATCAAGTCGAATCCGCACTCGAATCTCTTTTTAAATTGAAAGTAAACAAAACAAAGCCAGATTAAAAAATGGCTAAAATCATATCGCACGGTAACAAAAAGCATCCAACAGTTTATCAATTCGAGGAAAACGGTGAACAATACATGCTTGGTAGCGAAGTAGGCAGTTACTTGGGTTATTATAAAGGACGTCTTTACAAAAAATTTCCATCGTTATGGAGAAAAGTTTTGGATTATAATGAGAGAAGAACGTTGAGCAATCTGAATGTTAAAAATCGTATTTTATCAAATATGGGAACAATGGTAGTGCGTGCATCAGAAGCATTGGAGATTCTAAATGGATGTGGAGATTTATATCGTGACAAGAACACCGAAGTAGCAGAACAAAATAACAAAAATAAGGCTGCTATTAATGCAGCGTTTTGTCGAGCAGCACCGAGTTCGTTAGGGGAAAAATTGCGTCAAAATCTGACACAGTTACCGAAGCAAAGAAAATCAGCAAAATTTCATATTCCAAAAATCAGAACAAAAATTGTACCGGTCCATGTTGACTTTGAATCACCTGAGTCAACTGTTATGAACAGTCCTGTACGCTCATTCTCACCGCGGATAGGGACAACATGGACAGAATCAAGCAACGATGAGAGAACTTCCCACAGGTAAATAGAACTATTAAACTTTGGTAAAACATTAAGTCACACTGGGAAATTTTTGACAGAAAGAATTTTGGAGGGTGGGAATGTGGGAAGGGGGCTTATTGAAAGAGGTGGTGTGATACATTGAATACTTCCAAGTCTACCGTTCAAAAATATTTTTATTGCTACAAAACAATAACGTGTTGGCATTGTTTAATATATTAAAAGGAAAATTTGACAGAAAAATTAACCAAATCAGAAACTTTCCTTTCAAACAACGTATGAACGTTTTCAAATGCGACATTTGGCTGGACAAAATGGTCTTTAACATCAAGGATTAAAGTGTTGTTGCTTACATAAGAACAGTATGTAACTTCTGAAGTTGGACAAAAATTAAGAGAGTAATCAAAGGAAAAGAAACAAAAAATCAAAAGGTTACAAGGTTTTTCAAAGTAATAAAAAGATATGGTAAAGTAAAATTGTTTTTTTGAATTGGCCTAAAAATACGACAAAATTTTGGATATATTTCTCGCTTCAGCGCAGTTACTTTTATGATGGGATGAAAACAAAAAACCAATATCTATCAGATATCAACTTTGTGTGACTTATACATTAATTGCTTTTTGGTCCACAAAACTTAATATTTTGAACAGCATGCATTCCCAGTTTAACTAAAATCCAGTGTAACACTTTTTGTAGGTGTAAGTCATTCACGTCAAATTATGAAAGTACGGGCGACGCTCGTTATCTCGACCTTCCACGGGACTGGTGAAAAAGGTCGAGATAACGAAAGTTCGAGATACTGGATAGTTGAGATAAGGAACGTCGATCGTGAAAAAGATCGAGATAAGGAAAGTTTGTCAATATCATGCTCACATTAGAAAAATTATTTAAATTTTTAAACCTGGTCAGGGATGGACTATTATTTAGAAGAATCAATTATTATTATTCTCATGCTATATGTATTAATTCATTTAAAAAAAATTCAAATTGCTACTTTGCTTTTTAGCAGATATTCTGTCGTTATTTACAAAGGATTCTACACGCTGTAATAAAGAGCGCATGTCGTTGCCGTTAAAAAGGGATAAAGTTCTTATTGTTTCTATGGCAGCATCAGCCTCGATTTTCAATTACTTTTCAATTAAAAAAAAAATACAGAAAAGGTCGAGATAACGTGATGAAATGTATTCAAGGGACCGTAAAAATAGGTCGAGATAAGGAATGTTCGTGATAACGAGTAGTCGAGATATTGGAAGTGTTTTAGCCTACGGGAGGTTGAAATGCCGAAGGGACCGAAAAAAATTGGTCGAGATACGGAAAAATCGAGATAACGGATAGTCGAGATAACGAGCGACGACTGTATTATCAAAGCAGACAGTCAAAAAATGGGCACTTAACAAGACGGACAACTTTTTGCATTAAAAAAAATTTCTCACTATAAACGCTCCCTATTAAGCGAACATAACGGTACACGACGAAAAAATATTCAATCATACTTTTTATTTTTTTTTATTTCAGACAATTTCACAACCTTTTTTTACGTTTTCAAAATTTTTTTTTAGCTTTTATAGCACCAATAAAACAGTCGTCGATAAAAGAATACTTTGTAAATCTTTCGTAGTCTATTTTTTTGTTAGAAATAATGCTTTACGCCCATGTACATAATCTTTTAATTACAATCCTCGCAAAGTAAAGCTTGAAAAACTTTTTTTGGTCAATATTCTACCTAAAGCTATATCTTTATAAACTAAAACTATAAACCAAATTTCTATAAAGCAGACATCTCTAAAAGCGTCTACACTAATGGTATTCGCTTTAGAAAGATTCCACTGTAGTGCTTTTTTTTACTACCTGTCCGCAATTTTTGTTACGTTTTCTAAATTTACACGAAAAACCGACGCCAAATTTTCGCGAGTTAAAGCAAAATGTGTTCTGATATTGAGAAAGTTAACTCATTTTCTATCATTTTTAAATTTCCATTGCTCCAATTGTTCTCGATTTTAGCTTACCCTAAGCTATTTATCGCGTCATCGCACATCTCCAGTCATAAGTCCCTAACATTTCAACCTCGATCCCAGGACAAGTTGTCTCTTTTTGAATATCGGACGGCGAGACGAACATGGAACCTTTTTCGTCAGACCTATCAATAAGCGCAGCGCCGATGAGAGACAAAAAGCCCTGGGAACGAGGTTGCCTAACATTTATCATTTCGATATCTATTATATCTAAGAAATAAATTAATTTTTTTAAAATGTTGATTACAAATGACAGAATAAAAACATGTATATGTTTGGAAAAATGATAGTTTGGCCTGTTGAACTACCGCAATCTTGCCCAATCTTGCTACCGTGAGGTAAATGAAGATGTAGGTGCTATGCGAGTCAAAGATCTCAGGGACGGTAATAAATCGGCGCGCCATTAAGTTCTTGGTTTCGGAAATACTCAGCAGGGTAATTCGGATTTGAAAATCGGTTTCTATAACAAAGACCAAATGGACTAGGCTTTGTTCCGTCTCTTTCATTCCTCCAAATTTTAACTAATCTTTCCAAGTTACGTCTATTCCAATTATCCATTTTTTTCGATTCCATTGGAATTAAACTCTTTTGATAAATCTCAAAAGCTCTTTCCAAACACATGAAGAGATACAGTGGCTAGCTTAAAATTGTATGCTTTTTAAGATTTGGAGGATTTCCTTGTGTTTGTCAGTTTAAAGAACAGATTAATAGATGAATTTTTTGTTTACATTTTCAGTTATAAGCTCTTTCAGCTCCTATATTTATGCGACAGGAAAAAAGAATTTACGACACCACACTAGGTAAAGCAAAGTTATTTTCAGTCTATTTCATCATAAAGGCATTCTTGAAGCTTTAACTGAATTCAAATAAATCAAAGCCATCAACCTACACTGTAATAATAGTTTAAAAAACCTCAAACAATGTTTCGTGACAAGACATTTACAGGTTTTTCCTACCACACAAATGCCAGAGCCAAAGGGCTTACTGCTGAAAAGCAAACAAATAACGTCATGCTGGAATTCATCTATAGATGTGCATATTTTACCTGTTTTATTTCCAGGAGAGGTCATGGCTTAGGTGAGGAGTGCTATAGTATTAAATGCTCATTTTGAGCTACACAGACCCAATTAGGATCTGCCTACGCTCTACAAGACAACTCCCTGCAACATGCAACAGCCCACACAGTGTGTCATCTCTCCAATTTCCCTCACATAGCTTGGGTTAATCCAGGGCTATGGTAACAATCACTTGCCATATTGAATCACTGCCTTCCATACAAAGTGTGAGAGTTATAAAAGTTTGGAAACTGAATAAACAGAGTGACAACGAGGGGAAACGATAAACAAACTAAGGAATCAAGTAAAAATGATAGGGAAACTTAGAAACGACTGGGAACCAGCAAAAACTCAGACACTGACTCTGAAAGTAGGGGTAAAACATCTCACAATTTGTGTTACAATTGCATCAAATTCATAACATTCACAGCTTTTTCCCACCTCTTTATCTCTGGTTCTTGACCTTTATGGTCAGTTTGTTCGACAGATATAGAAAAATTTTAGACCTGATACCTCATGGGGGAGTGATTTTCCCACAACTTCATTCAGATTTTGATCAAAAATACTTTTCATTCATTTGTTTACATATTGGTTGCAGTACAGCTACCATTTTTCTGATCTAAAGTACAGCTGTATCAAATACCACAATACGTAATAACATGTTTTCACTATTAGTATTAAGTTATCAAACTAGATAAAAAAGACAGGTAATAAAATTTATCTGTATATATTTACATTATAAGCTTTAATGCAGTGTTAATAAATAAACTTTTTAATTTTTCTCATTTGAACCATGGTTCTTAATTTTTAAAAGATGTCTCAGAATTTCACATAGGCCAGAACGAGGGACTAGGAATGATCTGTGCATCACACTGTCTGGTTGTTCCTATTTAGTGCATGTTTTTGTCAACAAATCTTTATCTGCTGGTTATGTACATAAATGCTGAAAGACTAAAAGGGTCTCACCTATTTTTAAAACTGACAATAAAACAGATCCTTTATCGGCCTATCTCCATTCTGACAATGGCTATAACAGTCTGGATTTCGGAAATTCTTTTCCACAGAAACTCCAGTAGTTGATGTCTCTGATTTTTTTCTCACTGAACTCGACCAACAAAACTTTGTTTGTGCTGTACTCAATGACCTTAAAAAAGCTTTTGACACTGTTGATCATAAATTTTGTTAAAACAACTATATGGTGATTTGGCATCAGAGATGAACTGATGCTGCCCAAGGTTCAACACAAAAAAATGATCTCCAGAATTATGTTTTAGAGAGAGCTTGTAATAGGAACACTGCTAAGCAATAAAAATATAAAAAAAAATCACTGTGTAAAAAAAAAAATTAAATTGCGTAGGTAAATTAAGGTATGTATGCTTGTGATCGCATATGCAGTTATATTAATGTACACGTTTTATCCTGTAGGTACTATTTTCTTTATTAAGAAGCCTGCTTACAGCAGCATTCAAAATTCACATGTAAGAGTGCCGGCAAAAAATAATAATGTTCTTAAATCCATGGATAAAATGTCTGTTCTGCCTTTAAGTGTAGTCCTGCAGACTTGTTTTATCTATGCTCTGTTGGCGTTCACCTCTGCATTAGTTGAGGATGACTGGTTGGATTTCGTTTGTAAGACGTGGTTACCAATAACGAAGGGGTGATGCAATTGAGATTCATGTCTACGTAGTTCTTAAACTAAGTCAGGAGTCAGTAAATTAGCTAGGATGGTCAGGTTGGCTGTGAACAGACTGACTCGTGGATCAAGGCTATTTAATTCTGTCATGTAAGAAAATGGAGCTACAGACATGTCCGATTTAACTGGAAATGTGGTGAACGCTTATATTTATGTGTGATTTACAAATATAAAGTTTATTTTTTCTTAAATTACACTTATAAGTTAATAATGCCTATTCAAAGATTTAAAAATTAACCTCCGACACAAGTTAAACCATCCGCCATATTGTTTCATAAATTTCTTCAGTCTTGAGTGCCCTGACGTCACCTATTAAAAGATCTTAAATCATCTTCCGTATTGGAATTTTTTACTCAAACTTTACTAGTGAAATTCATTGGTAATAAGTATGTTTACCCCCATGAAAATATCAGGAACCTTTGAAAATGATTATTAACTTCGGTTGAGAAATCATCATTCAATTGCAAGACCAAGAAGTTGTGACGCATAAAAAAAATTGAGCAATTTGAGCCTATCAAGCGATATACCAGACCAATTACTGACTCCAGTTGGGAGAGCTGTGATAAAGATACTAATCAAGAAGAAGTCGCTTGACGTGTTGATGTTGCTGTGAGCATGTGGTGCAAGTGTGGAAAATGTAAGGAAATGCCAAGCGAAGCAGAGTGTCTGCTGTTGCAAGTTAGAATCCGCAAATATTTTTAATTTGATCGGTGAGTTTTGATATGCAATTCATATGCACATGTCAGTATTGCGATTCCGCTAGTATTAATAATAAGTCTAAAATTATATCAATAAAAAAATGTTTGTGGTGGATCATAATTTACGCCATAGTCACAGGAAAAAGAATAGTCTGGATACAAGAGCCGTTCCGATTTGAAGGTTGTGTTCCATGATAATTTAAGGGGCCTGTGTAATTTCAGTGCAAAACAAACCACAGAGCTGGCGAGAACTGTATTGGATTATTGCGATGCCTGGAGCAAACTGTTCTATTTATGGATGTACAACATCCAGATACACCCCTAACACTGCTATATTTGGACTCCCAAGAGGTGATGATAGTTACAATTTCCAATGGAAGTCAAATCTTGTACATATTATAACAAAAGATCGAGTTATTGATGCTTCCTTGAGACAGCAAATTGAGAAGAAGAGCCTCCATGTTTGTGAGCTACATTTTGAACAGAACAAAGTCAGAAAGCGTGAGTTACTTGCAGCCAACCCTTTCTTCATCTACAGTATATAATGTAATAGGCAGGCATATGGAAAAGGCACATTTGTAGTATATACTTTTTAACTACTTTATTTTAGACATGAAGATAACTACATTAGTACCTGGATCACTACCAACATTAAATCTACCTAAAAAAAGCATTCAATCTTCAATTTAAATAGCTGTTAAAAAGTATTTATTAAAGTATTTATGATAACACAGCTCCTTCAAGTGTATGGAAAAATTCATGATTTTTTTTAAAGCTGACCTCCAATCAAATGTAGCCAGCTAACTTTATAGCTATAGGTTTCAATTTTTTAGCACAACTACTAAACACAGACCATCTGCACAAGTCATTGAAAAAAAGAAGAATGTTGATCCTCCTCCAAAAAAAGCACTTGTATCATATTACAAATCCTATGAGAATTTTGTTCATCGTGTGGAAAATCTGAAGCTTCCTGAAGAATGGAACATTGAAAAAAATAGTTACTATATGGTGGCTAAATTTAAAGACAAAGTTCACATCATTCCAAAGTATGAAATTTATGTTGACAAAACATTGGTTTTTAATGTACGAGTTTATGCATAGAGTTTACCTTTGGAACACACATTATATAACAAATTCTCTCAATCAGTTAAAAATGTAACATTATCACAACTTATAACACACCTCTCACAATATAAAATATGTTCAGGAACACAAGGACACTCATGCAATGATATTCAGGAAAATCTCGTATGGGATAAACATACGAGAGAGTTATGTGGACCTTGGTGATGTCGACATCAATTATGCAACCTTAAAAAATGTTGAGGAAATTGCAACTCACATTTTGGTTTTTATGATTCGCAGTTTAGTAAACCCATTCAAGTTCACATTGGCCAACTTTTCTCCTCATCACAAATATTCCCCCTGTTCTGGAAAGCAGTTGGAATTTGTGAGCTTCAGTGTCGATTAAAAGTTTTAGCAACAACTTGTGATGGTGCCGCACCAAACCGTAAGTTTTTCGGCATGCATTCAGTATTTTCTGATGAAGTCAACGACACAGATGTGGTGTACAAAACCAAGAATTTATTTTGCAGTGATAGATACATCTCTTTCTTCTCAGATGCTCCTCATTTAGTAAAAACAGCTCATAATTGTTTGAGCAATTCTGGATCAGAAAATCAAACAAGATATATGTGGAACAATGGTCTTTACATTCTCTGGAGACACATTTGTGAATGTGGTTTGCATCTCCTTTCTAAACTTACATACGATCATGTGAAATTATCTTCTTACTCTGTTATGAATGTCAAGCTTGCAGCACAAGTTTTAAGTTCAACTGTTAGCAAAGTTCTTCAAAACTTTGGTCCTGCAGAATCAGCTGGCACAGCTACATTTTGTTTAATGATGGATAATTTTTTTGACATTATGAACATACGTAACACAACTGAAGGAGCACATAAAGCAAAGCCATTTTTAGGCAGCGTTTACATGGAGCCCGTAGTGAGTTCAAACCGGTTTGAGATTTCACTACGGCTGCGATTTTCAATACAGTTGACGGTCAAGTTTCTAACCCGTACTCAAAGTCAAACTGGTTTGAAATTAACTACGGAGTGAGAAATAGGTTTGAGATTTAAAACCGGTTTGAAAAGCTCATGTAAACAGGACCGCGGACCGGTTTGGCTGTATCGATGTATCTACGCATGCGTCAATTATATTATACGCATGCACGAAGTTAATAAATCTTGTTGCCGCATGCTGGCTGTCTTTCTTTTCGAAATGGACAACAACAACGCAAGTGCTTCGTGTTTTTCGTCATTTTTAAATTCAAACAACTTCAAGAAAAGAAGATTAGGCCTCAGGTGAGCCTTACTGATTAGTTATCATATTTTTGATTTGTTGTACAAGTGGAGCAAGTTACCTGTTCGTATTTTTCATCTTGTTTTTAGCAAAAAAATCAGTTTCCTCAGCAACGATGTCAGAGGATCAAGAGAGTGATGTTTCAAATTTTTACAGCCATTCAGAAAATCAGTTAGAAACAATCAATATCAGAGATATTCATGACGATTTTCCGGATGAGCCACCACCACCACAACCACAGCACAGAAAAAATATTGCTGGACAAAAAAGGAAACAAACAGACGTTTCCACCAGAAGATGGACATGGAGTAAAGAAATGGTCGAATCTCTTTTATTCAACCTAAATGAGTATAAGAGTTCAAAAACATTTGAGGGGCTTGACTTTGAGGATGATTTCATTAAAATGTATGGAGATTTAAGGTCCATGATGAGTAGAATGTACCCGGTCTCTGATTTTGGCCCCGAATCAATTCCAGCAAAAGAAGAGACCGAAACAAATATGGAATACAAAGAATGATAAAAAGATAAATCAAAAAAAAGAAGGGTACGCCCACATAAAAAACAAAATTAGAGAACTGAGATGTTGGTACAAACATGCTGTAGATAAAGGTACTCGCTCTGTTTCGGGAAGACTTGTTGCTGAACATTACAACATTTTGAAGGAGATTTGGGGTGGTTGTCCTTCAGTGAAAGCTATACCACAAGGTAAAGTTTCACTGAATATTGAAAAAGACAACATCGTTTCGGATGATGAGGAGTCGGAAGCACCTGTGATACCAGAGAAAGGACGTGAAGCACCAGAGAAAGGTCCCGTTTACATCTGCCAATGATTATCGATTAACATGGCTAATGACTGAATTTCTACCATATTTCCAACATTGGTTGCAATGCATTGAAAGTAGAGAAGGAAATTTTACACAAACTGCAAAAAAGAACATGTTTATCTCCTGGCAGACCCATGAAGGTATAAAGATCACTGTCAACTCTGTAGTCGAATTGATAAAGTACCTTCTATCACATGGTGTACCATATGTTTTAACAGAAAAATTGTGTCAGGATCCATTAGAAAATTATTTCCACCATCAAAGATCAGCAAAGATAATCCATCTGTTCGGGATTTTGCCTATAATGATAATAGTATCAGAAATCAAAAATTATTCAGGCCAATTCAGTCTGGAAACTCTGTGGAAAATGTGGCTTTGATGAAGATCAGTGAAGAAGCAGTTCCATGCCGAAAGAAAAAGTATATTATTTAAAATTTATACTTACGTATACTTACCATATTTTTTACAACAAGACACGTTGTAGCTCAAAATATGTTTTTTGTTTAATGTGTAGCTATAAAAATAGCTGTTTGATTTATAATATGACTCAGTGACCTTGATCTTTATTCGATGATTTTTTTTTTAGTTCTGTTCTTAGCGATTTGACCTTCAACTGAGCAACACGTATTTTGTGACTCTGCAGCTTATCTGTTCCATGTGAAAATGACCTTGTTCGTATAATTTCAATAATAATGTATAATTTCAACAGATCTTCCAACAAATTCAGAGCTATCTCTTTTTTCACATCAATAGTGCACAAGCTTCTGATTTTTGAAAGCTTCAACTGAACGGTGTTATCATGGAGAAGTTTTTCAACTATTTCTTTACCATCAATTTTGTTTGGAGAGGATTTCACATGTAACCGAAAAGTTGCTTGAGCGGTATTAAAAAGCTGAAAAACATCTGTTGTAACCTTCCATAGTCCACAACGATTTCGTGTAGCTACTAGTTTATGTTCTGGTAAATCAGAGCCACAATATTTACCAGCTAGAAGTAGGGATAAACACTGTTGATGATAAATGCTTTAATTTTCAGTTGCAATCCTTACACGTCGATGCATTGTTCCAAATACATAGCCACTCAAATAACAAATGATTGCTTTTTCTTTCTCTGTAAATGTATTGTGTGTAGAACAGGATGGTACTATGTCATTTTTAAAGGTGGATCGATTTAAGTGGGCTAGTACATAATTTGCTGTTTCAAAACTAACCAGTTGACATGAGTTTTTACTAAGTCCCTGAAAAAAATTATCTGCATCAATAACACACTTATAGAATGAAGGGTAAAACTTTCAGCATCACCATTATATGAGACTATTGGTCCTTTTATGAAACTGTAAGTGTAAAGAACTTTGTCAAGGTTACCAATTTCATAATTTTGAAGATCCTTAATTACTTCTTCTGGGTAGCATTTGTCTTCCAAAAGTTTGTTGACACTTTTTTCTATCATCTGTTTGAAATACAATGGATGTAAAATATCTTCAGCAACCTTACCAACTTTAGATCGTATGTTAACGTCACCAGCAGCATCTTTTGGCTTAGCATGTTTTGTATTAGTGTGGCGGGTGAGACCTCTTTTCGACAAGCAAACTTTCTGGCATATTTCACAAGTAAAAGTAGCAGCAGAGTCAACAAAAGATGCATGCGATTTTTCAAAAGTATCCCTAGAGTCAAACTTCTGTTGTCCTTCTAAAGTATATCATTATCGATTACTGCGAAAATTGCATCCAAGTCTTCCCCACTGAAAAAGTCTTCCTGTCGCTCAGCCATCTTCACCGCAAATGTTTGCATTTAAATTATACGGCCCTTGTATCCAGACTATTCTTTTTCCTGTGACTATGTTTACGCGCAATAATTAAATGTCAAAAACTTTAACATGAATATATTATGAATGAAAAAAATTGTTAAGCAAATGCAACATAAGTAATTTAATATGTGTCACTTGGATTACCTTCAAGACAAAGTGTTGACTGTTTGCCACATGATTTTATTTACTGTATATTTGAAACTTCACATTATAGTACATATAAATACCTGTGTTAAGATGCCCTTGCAAACGTACGGAGAGAAGCCAAAGTCTTTTCTGTTAAGTGATAACAGTGACGAATTGTACATGATTGGCAGCGAAGCAGGTAGTTATCTACGAATGATGCGTGGTTCCATTTACAAACGGTACCCATATTTATGGAAACGCATGGCTACGTCAGAGGAACGAAAGAAAATGACAAAATATGCAATCCATCAACTACCCGCTCATGTTATGATTGTGAAGGCACAAGAAATTGAGGATTTAATTGATGGTAAAGATGCAAAATTTAAAAGTGAAAATGCTCTAAGTAAAGAATCCCCACAGTCTTCAGGAAGTAAAACTCGTCAAAGAGGAAAGCAAGATGTGTGGCAGCCAAGTATACCAAATAGTTCTCATCACTTGGATGCTGTACCAGCTGGCACTCCTATAAGTCGTCATCGTGTTGGGTCAAAACGTGTTAAAACATTTCCAACATGGTATATAAACCATATATTTATTTGCATGGTATTTAGAAGAAGAAAAAATAAAGCTGCCTCTAATGGAAGAACTTTCAGACACTAAAAGATTTTCCTCCATATTTATAGTTGTGTGTTTCTTTTGTAAAAAATTTCTCAAACTGTTTTTGAAGATCCTTGATACTCCTTATTGATTATCCTAACTATATTATTCTTAAGCAACACCAACGATTAGACTTTTAAAGAATTGTAAAATAATCGAAAAGTTTCCTCCTTCTTCAACTAAACTCAGCTAAATCAACAAACCTAAGTAGTTGCATGTAAAAGTGACGCTTGATTTAAAATAGTAGCATAGGGATGTGGAAACACAACATTTTTAGAAAGTTACTTTTCTTGAATTGCAGCAGTTTTTAGACTCAATATTATACTTTTTTACATAAAATCATTAACTTTGTTTGTAGTTACGATGATCATGACATGGCCGCAATACATGAAGCTGCAAAAGAACCAGAAGAATTAATCCCAATAAGGCTTGATATCGAGATAGATGGTCAAAAACTTCGTGATACTTTTACTTGGAACAAGAACGGTATCTATCCTAAAGATATTATTACATGTATTTTTATTTTAGAAGTAAAAATTATGAGAGTATTTTGTGGTAGAATGTTCATTTCTTTAACTATTCTCGTGTTTATTTGTCATCAAAATTAGAACGCAACACTCCCTGTAATTTTTATCCAGTCCCAAGGGTTTATTTGATTTGATTTATTTTAGAGAAACTTATAAGCCCCGAATCATTTGCAGAAGTTCTTTGCGACGACCTAGATCTCCCAACACTGACTTTCGTACCAGCTATTGTACAAGCCATGCTGCAGCAAATCAAACAAAACAGTATAGAGTCGGAAATATCTTTATCAGAGATGACCGATCAGAGAATAATTATCAAGGTAAGTCGGTATAAAATTCTGTATAATACTTCAGTGTATCTGTCGATGGGAAAACACAAGGAACAGAAAAGTAAGATGTTGTTAGCTGTAACCGACAAAAATTTCAGGAAGAAAAATATGAAAAGTTAAAAAGAAACACTTCACGATATAGGGCCTGGGAGAAGTGACATTTGGTGGAGTAATAGAACTGACACAACAATAACTAAATATTCAAAAATATTCGATTTGTGAGATCTCTACTCCATGGCAAATTATTTTTTTATGTTTTAATATTTTTTCTTATTTATTTCATTTGCCGATTAAAGAGTATCTAAGATGGAGTCCTGTAAACTGAGTTATTCTATAAAGTTTTTGCACAAATGTGTAACGAAACGAGTGAAAAGTGTTTCCATTAGAATATTGCAGCGTTTTAATTTTCACAACTTTAAATCGTCATGATGGAAACGTAGTCTATATCCATTTTTTTTATAATGCGATCGAGTGTTCGTATTGAAATGAAATTTGATACACTATACAAGGAAATGATGATGGACTCAATGCTGGCATAATATGAACAAGAACGTTGAAGTATAATTTATTTATCAACAATTTTTTTTATTTTATTTTTTTTCAACACATTATAGCTGCAGTAAAAAACTAAAATTAATGTCAACAAATTCCTTCCCAGTGCTCTTTACTCCACTTAAAATATTTTTCACACGCACACAATTGTTGTCCAATGCCAATCGTGCACGTAATTTTTTGTGACCTGCTTTGTTGTGTTTTTGGTAAAGGAATATGAATGAATTTGCACTTAGATTTTTTGCAATGTTTCTTTTCAACAAATAACAATTGTTCATATGTAGTCTGACAACCAGTCTCTCTTCGAGCTTGGGGCGTGTTCTGGCAGGGTATTAATTATTTTCCCATATGATTGTTGCAAAAATAAATAGGCTTAAGAACCTTGGCTATAGCTCGTATATGCTATTATGGTAAAGTAATTATAATTTATTGATGCATGAATGAAATTTTACAAGATGAAAAGATTAATTAAGGGTTCTTAGAGGCTGTTTATATAGAGGCGAGCTGGCTCGGCAAATAGGCTGGCTCACTTGCGGGCTGGCTTTTAACTTGTGTTTATATGAAGAAAAAAACTACTTCGGGTAGAGCGGGCTGGCTCTGAACAATGAAAACATTAAATAATGTAGAACAAAAGAAATTCCTTTCATAACAAAAGATTTTATTAGTTGAGCATAATAAACCATATCACCTAGTTAATCCCGCCTACACGGATTCCGCCTCTGAGAAACGAGAGCCAGCCCATTTGACCATAAAACAGATGAGCAAAAATATGAGGAGAATGAGGAACAAGCGAGTTCTCGGTAAACTGGCCAGCCCGTCAACCGGGCTCATATAAACTGAACCTTAGTATGTTTAGAAAAACTACCAATATACAGCAATTTGAAAATGTTGTATTTCTTATCAGCCTTAAGAGAGTCAGTGTCAACTTTATGTCTATTGTTGACGTAAGGTAAGATCTCTTTGTCAACAATGTGTGATGGATAGGAGTTTCTACCTAAAAGTTTTTTAACATCAAGAAAATTTGTGTAAAATGTCAACCAATCACTACTGATTTCAAACGTCCTGTGAATCAATGTTTTAACTAACCAGAGCTTGTAGCTACGATGTGAAGTGAAATTGGTGTAAAGTCCAGTAAAAGTCCCGGTATAGAGATCTTACTAGAACAGTAAAGTATAAAGTGTAGCGCGAAGGGAGATTTTAACCAAACAGAAAAAACCTCTGCTGAATTTAACATTTTCGACCTGACGTTGCTAAATATCCAGCCTTAAAGAGTAGCCAGATAGGAGGTATGGAAATTGAAAAAAAAGAAAGAATAAAAGTCGTTCTAATAAAAGTACTAAGCTAAAGTTTTTACCTCAAAATTTATGTTTTTATTATTTTTATTTGTTCAAAAGTTGCCACCATTATTAGTCTTTTTAACAAAAACAAGAAACCGCGGTCGGTTTGAAATCACACATAACGAAAAAACATTTCAGTCTACGCGTTCCTGCAAGGATGTCGATATGATACGATATTTTGTGTTTGAGGGGGGCGGGATAAAATTCAAGCCAATGTGTTCAGACTATGATAAAACTAAATAGTGTGTCAAAAGAGAAAGAAAAACAAGTAAAAATGAATCCAACCTCTGACGTGTTGATTAAGATTTTTAAGAATGCCCTGTGTACGAGTTCGTAAAACTTTCTGCATTTTTAAAATTTTTTTTATTAAACATCATTCCAAACGAAAGCTTTATTTCAAAAACACATGGTTTTTGTATGCTAGCTTTGTCCTCTGGGCATGAGAGCTTATTTCAAAAGAATATACAGAAAGAAAGCTAAACCGAATATGAGTTTTGCTTTTTGTCCAGATAAAACACAACAAGAAGCCTAGGGGCTTAAATATTTCCGTCATTAGCCTGAAAGATTTTAAAATTTTAAGTAGACCTTGAAAACGGAGAATTATGGGGTTAAAGAAATTATTGAGTATTCTCAATTATTGTTGTAACTAACCTGCAATTTTAAAATACAACTCAATAAATAAAAATAAAATTTCAAAATACAAATCTTGTTAGTATAAACTAATAACTTCTGAACGAGCTCAATTTGATTGATGAAATATACGTTGTTAATTAATTCAGTAATAAATACATGTTAGCATTTGAATATTTCAGTATTTAGGCGTCAAAACTTACTCTCTTTTGAAAACGCTGATGGTGCATGGTTTAATAACAGCTTATCTGAAAAAAAAGTACGTTTTAAAAATGAGAAACAAGAATACAATTTTACGATAAACTGCATTAAAACCAGGTTGTTTAATTATTGTCTCTTTAACTCTCTTTGCTTCTTTGATTTGAAAAGGGAATTTATTAAATGATACAAATCAATGCCATGTGATGCACAAGGTATATTATATATATATAAATATATGTATAAACACACAATTCATAAATTTGCGGCTTTGATAAATCGATGGTCGTTTTCGTGAGATTTCTAAAAATCAAGTCTTTTCTAAAAAAATCTTAGAAAAATATTTTGTGTTATTTTGGATGAGTTCAAGAAAGATTTTCAAGCAAATTAGGCAAGAAGAACTGATAATTAGCCAGTAACAGAATTATTAGCCTTTTTTAATGACACGGTGGCATATTTTTGCGGGAGAACGGGATTCGATTCCCTCTTGGCGCAATTCTTCTCACATGGCTTGGGTTAACCCAAGCCATGTGAGGGAAATTGGGGAGAAGGTACACTGTGTGGGCTGTTGGTTGTTGCAGGGAGTTGTCTGGTAGAGCGCGGACCCTAATTGGGTCTGGGTAGCTCAAAATGAGCATTAAATGCTCTAGGACTCCTATTTAATCCATGGCCCATCCTGGAAATAATAGACAGGGTATATCCCTCGATATTTGAGAGGCTAACCATATAAAATATACAGATCATTTATCTATGCAGATTAATTATATATACAGTGCGTACAGTATAATTAGCTGCTCATATACTTATAAGATAGATATTTTTTTACTTAAATTTCCACACTTTTTTTCGTTATCGATAGCCCCATAGCTATCTATATTTATATAGATCCACATAAAGTTGTGCTTCAATTAAAATCAAGAAAACGGAACAAGAAACGATTGTGCAAAAAAGTTATTAATTTTACTGTAGCCAGCAGTATGTCGTATAAACAACAACACTATTCTGATTTCAAGAAAAAACATGGAAAAGACACGGTTAGCTGTAAAGAACACAAAGAAGATTTTAACAGCTAATATACTAAGCGTAGGGTCTTAATAATCCTGCATCGCTAACTATATATTCTGTAACAGGCTAATCGTCAGTTAATCCTGACTGTTCGGTGCAAGCAACAATAAACTTTTGCCACGTTTCGACAACTTTTATGCAAAAAATATAAAAAAACTGTGCAAATATATATCTTTTCATCTGATAGAAGTTAGCCCCCTTTCCCATAAAAACAGGAGTTGGGTGTGGAGCCATGGAAATATTACGCAAAGAAAGGACAAAGGTTTTTTGTTGCTGGCTTTTTAAGAAAAAAAGGCACTCAAATCAAAGCACTATTTTATGTAGCTAGCTTGATAACTAAGTAACTTTACGACTATGAAAAAGGGGTATGTCAGCACGAATCAAAAGAAGACCCAAGTCAGCACCAAAAATTGAGATAGCTAGCTAGTCAGCACACCTTTCTCACTTATATATTAAATAATTCTTACCTGATAAAATACACGAATTTAAAGAATATATACTGTTTAGCTCCTCAGCTACATCAATAAAGCTACAACGACCAACCAGACCAGCAAGGGGCGAACAACAAAATGTTACCACTTTTAGTCATGGCCGTACACAAAATGTTATGGCCACACGAAGAGTACACAAACTCTGTTCAGATTGGCCATTAAATTGGCAAAGATTGAAATGAAGCATCTTCATTGGCTTTCGAGAAAATAGAAATTATCCGAGATTTTAGCCTGGAAAAAAACTTAGCAGCGTCCAGCCTAGCTGCGCTGTCTCTATCTATCTATCTATCTCATCAGGCGATTTTAAAGATTCCGCCTTCGCTGGCGGAAATCAATAAATTATACAAAACAAATTTTTAGCTACCTTAGGAGTACTAATTTTCGCGGGTACATTTTTTCGCGAATTTCGCATTTTTTGACCATTTTTGCGAAATTAAATGCCCGCGAAATATTTCGCGATGTTAAATTCGCGAAAATTAATACCCGCGAATTTCTTTTTCAATTGAAATTTGCGAAAATTAATACCCGCGAAAAAAGCTAAATTATAAGGTAGAGATGATGAACAAGACAACCTTAAAAATACCACGCATATATTCCCAAAACCTAATCGACTACAACTTTATCACATCGTTTGTTTTTCTTCCCAAACATGTCTCAAATGTCTCTTGACCGAACTTCTGGCTTCTTTTTGTTTTTTGTGTTTGACGAAGCCACACACGGCGTACATTTGCTGATTCCCACGAAATCGTTCTCATCATTGTGTTTTAATTGTTCAATTTTCTATTTCGGAAGGTTTCTCGTGGAATGCAAAGTTAATAAATTACATTTTTTTTATTTAAAGTCTACTTCCGCGAAAATTAATTCCCGCCAAAATGCGAAATACGAACAGTTCGTGAAAATTAATACTCGCGAAAAATCAAAATTTCTTAAATTCGCGAAAATTAATACCCGCGAAGTACACCTTTTTTGACTCGCGAAAGTAAATACCAGTGAAAATTAGTACTCCTAAGGTACGGTTCCTAAATACATAGCGAAATACACATTATAATAAAAATTGATGCGATAAAAAGAAAAACTAAAATTTCCCTGCATAAATTCTCTAAATTTTGGCTAGCTATAAGAAACTCTAAAATCAGAAAGAAATATTGCGTATTGTAACATAAAAACACTTTAAAACATGCGTCCTTTCAAATCATCCTAACATTGTTGAGTTTAAAAAATATATTTTCACTTCACTTCATTTTTGCTTGAATAATTTCAGCAACAGCTTCCTTCTTCATCTTAACTAAGGGCCAAGCTTCAATAAAAACAGCTAAAGATAAAAGTCTTCTTCCTTAACTTAATATCAGGAAAGGAAAACAGCATCAGGTTTCCGTTTACGTGAGAACCAGCAATAACAATGACTCGAATCCAGTGTGATAAAACTTTCCTGAAAACCGCCGCCGCCGCAACGAAAGGGTGAACTAACATATCACACTAGCTACTCTGTATGTGTGATTTATAAAATATTTTTTCACTTATTAAATAATGTCAAAGGATTGGTTAAAGAAAATGAGTCAGCTCTTCTTGCGCTATAGCGATAAAAGCATTGAATGAAAACCAGAAGAAGAAGAAATTGTTTGCGGACTTTAAGTTTGCGGAATTATAAGTTGCATAAGCATACATATAAGCATACATTTGGATTAAAATTATGGAATTAATAATTGTGATAAACAAAAAAATAACCTATTTAAGGTTACTCTATAACCATAAATGATAATTTTTTGCTTATATTCTCTTTTTAAAGTGAGTTTTCTGCTGAATGCACGGAAAAATTGCAAACGAGTCGGGTCGAAAGTAGGGTCAAATGCGAAATAAAAGGTTCAAAATGTACGTTGTCGTTTAAAGGAGAACTGTGATAAAAAAATTCTTACATATTACGAAAATAACATGGCATAAAAGTTTTTAAATTGGTTTGTACATATTTTGTTAATTTGTGACGTCACACGACGTACATAGCTCAGCAGGACTTGTGAGAATGCGCTCAGTTCTTAAGGCGATTTTCCACTAGGTGGTCTAAAACGCGCTAAGCGTAGGCGGCTATTGTTTAAAACAATATAATAACAATATATAAATCGGCTTCGAATGTCATTTTTTGATTTTCACTTGTCAAAAACATGTAAACATAAACGTTCGACGTAGAAAATTAAGAAAAAAATCTTCTCAAACTATTGTTGTTGCTGAATAAAGAAAAAGAAAACAAAACAAACAAGTATGCCAAAAGGTTTTGGTTAAGACAACTGTATCAAGAACGAAAACTAGCAGGAGAATTCATTCTTCTCGTTCAAGATATGAAATTGTATGACAGTCAACTTTTTTTTAAGTATTTTTGTATGTCACCTACTAAACTTGAAACTCTTTTATCTTGGGTTGCTCCTTTAATTACAAAAAGTGAAACAAAGATGAGAGAGCCGATAAGTGCAAATTGGAAATGATAGTTTTGATGGCTCTCGCAAAATGTTGTTTATATCACGTGGCCCTGCAGCATTTTAATTGGATAGCGCTTTGAAAAGCACGTAAAAGTGAAAGTGGAGTCGACTTTTGAAACCGCGCTGAGGGAACCACTGTTATCGGGTTTGGGACTGAAAGAACAATAGCCGTCACGCTCAGCGTGTTCTGGAACGCGTAGTGGAAATTCGGCTTTAGTCCTCCAAGGGAGATTATAATTTATCGCGAGGTTTGAGCGAAGAAGCAGACAAGTTAAACTCCAGTAAAACGACGTCGTGGTAGAAAAAATAATTTTCAACAATTTAACAACATGCAAAAGTAGGTAAACAAAGAAAAACTTTGAGACTGTTTTTGTTTTGTTTTTTCAATGAAGAGATGTTTTGATACAAAAATAACACAAGACAAATTTCATAATAAAGTTGAATACACGTAATACTTATTAGTGATAACTCATGTTTAAAACAATATTTTTAACGGAGAAACAATATGTAATTCTAATAAAGATATTTATTTCAAAATATGATAAATAAAATTACTTTTGACAATCACAGGAGGCACAGTGTAGCATTCCCTCGCTTCGTTCATTCAGAATAAGTTTGTTTTACATCCCGACTTACGTCACACAAGTTAGTATTTTACCGAACAGAAAGTCCTTATTGACACTGTCATGGTGGCGACCGTAGGACTACTCTGACCTTAAATATCTCGAGAACCAAAGCTCACAAATGTAAAACAATTAACACAGTTCATATTCACATTATAATGAACATTTAAAGCACAACTTGTTATCAATCGTGTACTCTTTAACGGTGTAATGATGAATACGATAACTTATTTCTTCAGCTTAATTTGCACGTTGGAAATGTATCACTGCAAGATCAATTTGAATGGGACATGTCAGAACCTTTAAACGATCCGGAGCAGTTTGCTTTATCTCTTTGTACCGAACTCGGCTTGGGAGGTGAATTCGTTACTGCCATCGCATATAGTATACGTGGCCAACTAAACTGGAATAGAAAAACGTATGCTTTTAGCGAAAAACAGTTACCCACTCTGGACATGGCCTTACGTACTGGAATGGATATCGACAAGTGGTGTCCATACCTCGAAACTTTAACAGATGCTGAAATGGAGAAAAAACTTAGAGATCAAGATCGTAATACGAGGTAGGGTAATTTTCTACTCTATTTGCAAGACTACATGGAAAAAGGGAGAAGTATTAGCTTGAATCGCTGGTAAACTTAAAAATTTACATGCTCTTGGGTTTAGTAGTTATAGTATTATCTGATACTGATTTTTTTATAAAAAATAAATACTTAACGCATTAATTTTGTGTCTATTCATTTTTGCGAAGCTGAGAATATTTAATATTAATTTTTTCTTCACTTAAATTATTCTCCGTTAAATAAAGAAAAACCAAATGTAACACAAACAAGACGTATGATATACGCAAACAACCTCGCGGATAAAGTTCACAAAAAGCTGTCTATCTAAACGTGATTTTTGTTACGAAGTTAGACACGACATATTTTGCTATTCAGATAGGAAAATTTCTCGAAAATTCGATTTTCGATGGGTCCGTCTTGGGTAAACTGACTAACAGGAAAAAGAAAGACTCCAAACCCCACCTAAAAGTTGCTAAATTCAGTAATCCAGCATCTTATCTTTTAAAAAAAAAAAAAAAATAGTTACCAAGATGAGATTCGAACACATGACGACTCCCGTGTCGGTGCTCAGAGAGGCAAAAATTTCCATTCTTGCAGGACACATTTGCGTTTTAATACAAGCTCACGAGCTTGTAATAACATAGAGTTACATAAAGAAAAAAATTTGCCAAATTCTAGCAGTTGAGTACCAGTGGAAATTAGTACTTTTCAGTAGGTATCGACTTTTGCACAACTCCAAATCAGACCCTATTCATTCTGCTCATATTTGTATTTTCAAAGTTTTATAGGCTTTTTGAGGAAACTTTCCTACAAATGTAAAATAAAGATTTGTGTAAGTCGGCCATTGTGTTTTTGAAATCATTTTTCTCCGATAAAGACTATTTTAATTTTTCAACAGACGCACGATCATTAAAATAATACTTCATACTTTTTTATTTTTAGGAGGATGCGTCGACTTGCAAATACGTATATCTAGGCGTTGCAGTATCGCGTGTTATTTGGAAGATGTTAACTTATTTGACGTGTTTGAAGCCTTCTTTTTCGCAAAGACTTTGTGGTGACGTCATTCATCCTGCTTCTATTACAACAGTTTTACTAAACATATAAATTTTGGATGTACATTATTATTGAACACTTAAAAACAAAGTGTGATTTATCGGCTCAATTATTATCACCTGTGAATTATTTAAAGATAACGAAACTAAATTTTCTTTTAGTAGAAAGCGGAAATGCAATGCGCTTTCAAATACCAAGCATGTATTATTTGCAATTTTGTTTGTCCTCCTCGAGTATTATAAATTGTTGACAACTTAAAAAATCGTTTATTGGAAAAGTTCATCTTTATACTATTTTGCATATAGTTCATTACGTCTAAGAGTTGTTACAGTTGGAGCGCGTATATTTACTGAATTTGATAACAAAAAAACATTTCACGAACATTGTGTATTTTCGTGTACATTTAATGAATTACATTTTAAAAACTTTCCATTAAGGTTATTTATTCAGTTGAGCCTTTTTGTTTTTCTATTTCCTAAGAAAAACAAAGGATAGCACTTTACTTCAATAGTTGTGAGCATTTTTGCATCTGAAAGATGTTATACTTGTCCCGGGCAGATAGGATTTTTTAATGTCAGTTAAGTAAACAATTTTTAGCCAGAAGTTTTATAAATTATTCTCTTGAGCCCTGGGGACAGAGTTAATTGAAAACATGGGGTATCCCAGTTGGGGTAGTGGTTTGGCTAATGTGAATATCAATTCAAAGCATTTTTTTGTAAATATGCATTATATATTTCAATACGACGGCTCTTAGCTCATTTAGCATGTTGTGTACGAAGCGGTTCCAAAATGATGGTAACCACGTGTGTAAAGGTTTGACTGTACATTGGGTGTGACGTAATGAAACTCCTAAACAGCTATAGCTTAGTTTCCATGTTATTTGATTATTGTAAAAATAACCTCACAAGAATAAAATTTGACATAAGAGCCTTGACGGGGAAAAGCCTTCTCTCCAAGTTATTTACTAAAGTAATTAAAAGCTAGTCTCGTTTCCATGCTATTCTGGTAATTATAACTAGAATATTTGTTGTGAAAATCTTTCATTGGGGAAGCCTTTTTCTCAAGTTGTTTACATGTGAAATTATCACTACTAGAAACCATCCAGTCCAAATCTAATGGAACGGTTTCAATCTGCAAAACTGGTCGGCGGCAAAAAGAGTACATAATTATCTAGTCTAGAAGTGTAGAATAAAGTGTATGAATCTAGTGTAGAATAAAGTGTGTGAATCTAGTGTAGAATAAAACTACCACCCCAAACACTTTCCTGATTGGGGTACACCATGTTTTCAATGAACCCAGTCGCAAGAGGTAGACAACAAGATAGTAAGGTCTTGAAAAAACAATAATCTGTTCAGTATGCCGTTACCTAGATGCTTCGTCTGGATGTTCGGTATAAGTTTTGTAGGTTGTCTATTCCTACAAAACCACAGACTAAAATACTACTCCATACTGCCCAATTAATTCCCTGGTAGAGAAATCGATTAGTAAGTCGCCGTCATGAATTACGCGATATGATTTCTGCCTCAACTATTCACTCAGATTGTTCATGTTTTGTTTTTGTAGGAATATACAACCTACAAAAGCCCTACTACAACTCGATGAAACTCTATTCATCTTCGTCAGAGCCGCTAAGGTAGTGCTTACACTTTTTGACCCTGTCTATAGACGCTTCCTACCTTGATGATTGCTTTGAATTGATGAGAGACCTTTTTTCTTGAGGAAGTTGGTCCTGATTTCCCCTTCAAACACTTTCAGATTATTTTTGATTTACTATGCCCTTCCAGCGTCTCTATCTTAGTCCAGATCTGGGAGTACTTAGCCAAAAATTCGGGGTGGTCACCAAGATCCTATGGCATGGTTAACGCAGAGCCCTCTCTATTTAGATACACCATGTGAGTAGATATGTTTAGGAGTCTTTATCAAAACGGAGATATGTTGTCCTCCCATGTACCCAATCAGATATAGTCGCTTAGGACCAAGTTTTCAGCTAGCAACGGGTAAGGGAGATACCTACATCATGGCATACGTTATACGTGATGTATTCTTGATAGCAGTCCCAGCAAATCAAATTACCCATCCACTACAGTCTCCGACCACACTTGCATCTATCATACTCATTAAGTATGCGTTCACAATCATTACACTGCTCTTTATCGCTTTATTCTAGCTTCTATTCTGAGTCAATAACCCAAGAAATGTTCACGAAGCTCTACAAATTTTCAAGATTTCTCTAGATCATGAACTGGTCTGGGGCATGCTTGAGCAAATACGGATCCTCTGTAACAGCCTTGCTGCACATGACTTGGATAATAAGATGATCTGGGACAAACTCTAGCATACTGGAATTCTCTGCAACAGCTTTGCTGCACATGTCTTCGCTCTTGAACTTATGTATTCCAGATATATTTTAGTACTCAGGGATCCTCTGCAACAGCCTTGGTGCACATGCCTCTGCTCTTAAAATGATCTGAAACAAACTCTAACATACGAGGTTTCTCTGCAACAGCCTTGTTGCACATGACTTGGGTCTTGAGATAATCTGGAACATATAAGAACATAACAGGCTTTACTGAAACAGCTTTGTTGCACATTTCTTGCGTCTTGAACTGATTCATAAGATACCTGAACATATACAAGCATTTTTCAACAGCCTTGATACACCTGTCTATAGTCTTGAACTGATCCGGGACACTCATTTTTTATATTACTCAAATTCCAACTAGAAATCGGTCAGGATTTGAGTAGTGACTTTCTTCTCTCTATTCAATTTTTGCATGATGTCGTTGGATCTCGTTAAATTCTAGGAAAGACTTTTCGGCGCATACGTCATTTTTGGCCGATGTCAGTAGATTTGATAATTTTTGTTAATTTATGTTAAGACGTCACAGCTTTTGAAGTAGGAGCTGCGGAGCAGGTCCAAAGTGAGATTTGACTGTGAGAAATCCTACTACTATTATAGTTGGTAGACAAAAACTTACAGAAAACTTACAGAAGTTTGTAAGAGATATTTATGGTAAATATACATCCCTAGCAGGGGGGATCTAGGTTTTTTTTCTGGTTAGGCAAAATTTGATAAATTTTTTGGCAAAGTAATATCATGGATGTACGAAAATGTTCGTACATCCATGGTAATATCAAGAGTTGTGGTGTTGTACGCGGTAAAGCGGGCGTTTTGTTTTTTTACTGTTAAAGGAGCTAAAATCTTCCCAAAAATAAGGTTTTAGTTATTAAGAATCCTTCCTAGATTAGAAACAAAATTTTCTTTATAGGCCAATAAATAAAAGTAACCTCCATAGTTTTAACACTTGTATCCTCGTTGAAACATGCAAATGCGTCCGTTTAGTAAATTAGACTCGAAACAGGGTTAGTGTTGCCATAGTTCCTTCGAATGACATACAACACTTGTATTAAGTATCATCATCTAAGCACCTTTTTTACGTTTTACGCATTTAATACAAGTACAAGTAATCGCCGAGTTACAAATTCGGTAAGTTGGGGAGTTACTTAGCTATTTCAAAGTATGCAATAAGCCCAATAGCTAACAATAGAACAAAAAAACAAAAAACCGTTCGGCATTCAAACTGTGAGATCAGCTATTACATAAAAGAATATGAAACATTTTCTAAAATGTAAAGAGAAACGGTTTTTAGAAACAAAAATTTTTCTACGGACAGAAACCTAATACTTCAAGGTTTGTGTATGCTTCTGAATTTTATTTACAATGTATAGCAAACTCGTCCCCAGGGCATCTTGTATCTTTTCTGACCCCGGGACGGCGATATGAACATGGCCCTGGAGGAGGCCTCGACGTGACCCTCCAATACACAGTTTTTCTGTGTGTAATATTTGATGAGATTTGTCTCAATCAACCAAAGTTTTATATATAACCCTGCAGAGCTAAGCGAGCTCGGCGTTTTACGTCACAGATACGTGGGGCGAGTTTGTTTTAATTCCTCTGATACGCAACACACAAACTGCTCGCATATTGCCCTTGATTATTTTATAAATATATAAATATTTTACTGAATTAGTTGGCTAGCAAGCACTGGGTTGCAAAATTGTAGCTAGGGGGAAACTTGAAATTGGTAAATGATTTGCCTACCTGACCATAGCACTTCGTTGGTTCTCTAAGGTGCAAGTATGGCTACATAATTTTTAAATGGTCGTGTCATTCTAGGTGCCTGACTGAAAGTAGCTAGGCAAAAATTTAACTTCATAATAACATTTACATTTTTTATTCAATTTGGCTGAACTTTAGAATTCTCATTTACTCCGAAATTATTGCACTTTGAATTTTCTTGAATTAGGCCGGGTAAATGTGCATTCAATGATAAAATGGCTCTGACGGTTAACCTACTGGCTTTTTATATTTTTTATGGTAGCCAAAGCATATAAAGTAATAAAACATGCCCACTAATAACAACCTGATATAATTTAAAACGCAATAATACATATATTTTGTAAAAAAACATTTTCGATGTTTTGTTCAAAATTATTTTTCTCTATATAAAGGGCATGGACGACACTAGGTCTCTTTCTTTTGTTCTTATTTTGATAGTTTGCTAGGTATAGTGTGCTAGCTAGCGACTTTTCTAGTTTCATTCCAGCCGGCACACCAACGTCGCAAAGACGTCGTAGCGACGTTGAGTTTTACGTCGGTGCGACGTCCGCTCAACGTCAGAATGGAAAGTCGCGCAGACGTCGGACTTCGTCGTCTGTACGACGCCAAAGCACAACGTCCTATCGACGTCGTGGCCACGTTGTATAGACGTCTGCCGACCTTTTACAGCAACTTAGCTGCGATGTTAACAGACGTAACAAAGAGGCTCTTTAAAACAAAAAGCGATTTTTAAAATTATTTTCTTTTATAATCAACTAGTATTCACATTCGTTAAATTACACTATAGTATCAGAAGACATTTGATAACTCATATTTATTTACAATAACTTTATGTACCCAAGCATAAACATTTTTATCACCTCTGCATTTTCACGTGCGTCTTCAGTATCGAAACGATTTTTCATCCACTTTTTCTTCTATTTGCTATAGAAAGAAAATAAAGGTATTAAAATATGATTTAACTAGTGATATAAATTGCAAAGAGAATTTGTTACAGAGCGAAGATAAACGTTTTTTATATAAGAACATATCTTGGAAATGAGAAGATGTGTAATTGTAAAGCTAGGTGTTCAAAGTAATATATATTAACAGATTCTGCAGTTTTCAATTGATTTGCCTAGATACAATATTAGTTATATATTATAAAGTAACTTAGAATTACTTACTGTTTCTTCTTCTCAAAAAAAGGGAATCTTCTCATTTCCTTTTTGTCGCTTTTTTCATCAACCTAAAATAAAGAAATTTTTCTATAGCATATGCGAAATAATGACACCAAATAAACTTGAAATATGTATACATGGTATTTCATATAAATATTCAAGGTAACACAGGGAATTAAAAAAACTTACTACTTGTAAGATCCTTCTCAATATATTTTGAAATATTTCTACTTTCTTTCATTTCTTCTATATGTTTAACAACAAATGGTTGAAATTAACACACAACGATTTTAGCGCGAAAAAAACTGACACATATATAACGTCGTTTCAACAAATAAATTTCAAAACGTTTGCAACTTCAACTTTCTTTAAAGGCCGTTTCACATTACAGCAATATATAGAAAAATATTGACAGCAATATATTTATGAATAATGATATCAATTGAAAATTATTGAATTCATTATATTGGAAAATATTTCGAATTATTGCAAATTGTCTCTTTAAATGTCTCTTTAAATGTCCATTTAAATTTTGTTGTAATTCAAAATGTCTGAGGAACAGAGAAAAGCGGTTGCTGCGATTATTATTGCTACAACTTTACTTCCGACAAACAAGCCTTTTCTTCCTCGCTTCTGAGGTTTCGCAGAAGTTTCATCTTCTGGATTTTGAAATACGGGGCTGAGTGAAGGTTGAAGTTGCTGTGGCACGCTCTGACCGAATATTTGTGTGTTTTGGCTCAAGATTGACGAGGTTGGTTTTGGTGAGCTCTGAGTGAAGACATGTGCGGCATGTTGCTGTTGCGTCGTAGCTTGAGGAAATAGTATTTGATCATTCGTAGCAAAATCGTGTGGCAGACTTTCAAAATAATAAATGTTATTTTGCTCCATCTTTTATCTTCGATCGTATGTTTCATTTACTGTTTATTTCAGACAGACAAATTTCGAATACTTTGCTGATTCGATTTTTCTATTGTTCGGAGAACAATTGAGTCTTCTCACAACAAAAGAATTTCCCTTGCAATATTTTTTAATTCAAACCGTGTTTGAATTAAAAAGTCTTGACAAGTATTGAAAGCGATTGCGTAATGTTTTTTCGAACGTGTCTCAAAAGTTGGTTTCACATTATGTCAATTAATTGAGGCAATATTTTTCAATAGTTATCAATAATTTCCAATATATTGGATTCAATATATTTCTGTAATGTGAAACGGCCTTAAGAGAAAAACGTTGTGTTTATTTTTAAATTCGAAGCGACTTCTTTTTCCGTTCGAATAATTCCTCGTTCGAAAGTGCGATGTTTTAACAAATCAAGTTACATAATTTTTATCACATGGTTTGGTCACATCTATTACAAATTTGAACTGGAAACTTTCGCGCTTTTTAATATTTCAATAGCTGGGAAAGTTTAATTAAACTTTCCCAGCTATTGAAATATTTCCATGTAAGCAGTATTACTTTATGATGATGATACTCTCATTGCTTAGTAATGCTTTTTATTAAATTTTTCACTTTGAAAAAAACATGATACTGATACAGCTCTATGGTGGCCGAGAACTGCCATGCACAATTACAAAAAAAATTGATTTAAATCACAATGAAACTAGATAGATAGATAGATGTGCATATTTTACATGGCTAGCCTCACAAATATCGAGGGATATACCCTGTCTATTATTTCCAGGAGGGGCCATGGCGTAGATGAAGAGTCCTAGAGTATTTAATGCTCATTTTGAGCTACGCAGACCCAATTAGAGCTCGCGCTCTACTAGACAACTCCCGGCAACATCCAACGGCCCACACAGTGTGCCATCTTCCCAATTTCCCTCACATGGCTTGGGTTAACCCGGGGCTATGGTAACATTCACTCGCCCATGTTGAATCGCCGTCAAGAGGAATCGAACCCCGGTCTCCCGCACAGAGTACGAGAGCTATAACCACTAATCTACGATGCCAACTAAATAAATTGCGTTAAATCAAAATCAAATCAAATCAACTTAAAAACAAATCTAATGAAAATCAAGTTGAATTGAAATTAATATCAAAAGAAATTGAGATTTATTTTGTAGCGTTAGGTTTTTATTTTAAAACAAATCAATTAGTGTTTTTAGTCATTGCTCTAATCCACCATAATCTGAGGCTAACTTTTCAACAGACAAAATGGCAGGCTGTTAAAGTGACTGGGAAGCTGATATTGCACCGAAAAATGACCTTAATTCTTATTTCACAGGGGTTTTCAACGCAAAGAAATTCTAGATTATATTATTATATGATTTCCCTATTACAAGTGGAGCATTAGGACTCTGGATAGAAGGCTTAGATATTTTGATATATTTTACAATGACAAAAACATTCCATTAGAAGAGGCCAGAGAAGTTGTGTGCAAGGAACTGAATGGTCCAGGCCGTCTACTTGGATATCGTGCTATGTATCTCAAATTGAGACAAAAACATGGCATTAAAGAACCCCGTGACAGAGTTTATGACCTAATGTACGATGAGGCTTCTGAATTATTACAAGGAAGACAGCCTGGAGTAAAAAAGAAAAGAAACTAGTATAGAAAGTGTTGCGGAGAGGTTGCCAAGGCAAAGGCATTAAGTACGGCAAGGAAAGGGCACGGCAAAGGCAGACAAGGAAACAGGAAGAGGAATCAGCAAGGCAGGGGTAGGCAAGGCATGGGAGGCACAGGCAAGGACATAGTTAGGCATGCACCAGAAAAGGCGTAGGAAGGGTAGGCAGGCTCCAGAAAAGGCATAGATAGGAAGGTTAGCAAGGGCACGTAAGAGGAATCAGCAAGGCAGGGGTAGGCAAGGCATGGGAAGCACAGGCAAGGCAAAGGCATTAAGCACGGCAAGGAAAGGGCACGGCAAAGGCATGCAAGGAAACAGGAAAAGGAATCAGCAAGGCAGGGGTAGGCAAGGCATGGGAGGCACAGGCAAGGGCATATAACTAAGTTCTGTGTCATATTAGTCCATGGGTATAGAAAATATCGAGGTTCAAATTCAATGAAAAGGGTATTAAATTTATATAAGGTCTATATACAGTAAATCATCTTAGCAGAATAATGTGCCAATACAATACAATCTGGTTGTTGTAGGTGCAAGATAATTATGTTTTTCCTAGCCCTGTCCAGGATTTGAACCTGGATCTCTCATTTGCATGAGTGTCATAGCCATTAGACCAACAGGGCATGAATATATATATATGAAAACCTTTACATATGCATCTTATATATCCTAACTTCGGTTCAAACAAACAGACAGTTAACAAGCTGTTGTTATCCTACGCACCTAAAACAATTTTACTTTGTGGAAAATTTTGTAACATTTAAAAATAAAAATACAGTTTATAACCTGTTTTTACCCTCTTAAAGCAAAAAAAAAACTGCAATATTTTATGGGAAAAGTTTCTGTGAAAGATCAAAAATTAATCGTGACATCTGATAGGCGTAATACATTTTCCCAAAAAACTTTCTTGCAACTTCGGTTTAAAAAAAACACAGCGGAAACAGCCTGTTGTTATCCTGTCCAGCTAAAAATCAAACAGCAGTATATGTTTATTTTGCAAACAAGTTTTCATGATGGTAGGATAAAAAGCTCTTATTCCAAACTGAAAAAAACATATACATATCGTGAAAAAGAAATAATGAATACATTTGCAGATTTTCAATACATGTCGACGATTGAACGAGAACCGCTTAGATATTTCGTCGGTTAAATCTTTATGAAAAGCTAGTATAGCCAATGCATTAAAGAGCTTTTGTGACATCGTTAATCGAAGCTATATTTTCAGCCTACGTGCCAGCGGAAAAGATCTCTCAGGGGTGGCACTTATAGCTGCACCAACAAGAACTAATTTCATTACCTTCATAATGTTCTTAATAAGGCGTTGTTTAGATTTGCTCAAAACGATAATTTTGTTCTTAATCTCTTCAAAGTGATTAATACTTTTATTGACGAACACTGTGCGGAGGATCAAAAGCTCTGCATGTAATGCTGATATGTCAATATCATCTCCGTATTTGTCAAGTACAAGCATTGTGTTACTTCTAATATCATTTAGTTCGTAGAAACGCAGAAAATCTTCTCTAATCTGTAAATCGTCAGAGACGTTTCTTAAGCATATAGATAATTGCTCGTTGTTGCTGATGTTAGTGTATTCATCAGCCATTATCGCGAAAAAGTTATTCTCTTCGATGGCTTTCAGCTTTCCACGAACAACATTTTATGCCATCAAATCCGAAAGTTAATTTTGAATTTCGTTGTGGGTGTACTTTAACCTTGATTATGATAAATTAGCCAACAAATAAATAAGAAAAGTTTTAAAAACACATGTTAAATTTTTTTTTTTTTTCTTGAAAATGTAACTCAGTTACGAAAAGTTTCGTGCTACTTTATAAATTAAAAATAAAACTTTAACATGTGTTTTTAAAACTTTTCTTATTTAACCTTGACTTTTGCAATGTTGAAAGAATGGAAGAATTTTTAGTTCCAAGTAACATTAAAAGCTGTGTGAAGTTATCATTTCCTGTGTTTCCTTGCATGGCGATTCCTTGTCTTGCCAAATATCTAAGGCATCGTATTACATCGAATAAATGTTTCCTTTCATTACGCTGCAATTCAACAATGTTTTGATTGGTTAATTCCGCAATATTAGGGCATTGGGCGACAACGGTTTCTAACGCAGCAGATGCTTTGTGGCAATTTGTTTGCTGATGAATTTCGAAACACTTAGGTACTTTTTTCCATGAATTAAAACCAAGACTTATATAAGCTTGTTCCTTGTTTCTTTCACTTCGCAAGCTCTGATTTTGGTCATGTTTCATGCAGTAAGCACATAAAACACAATCTGACCTAAAAACAAATATTGTAAATAATTAAGGTTAAAAACACACAATCAGGTTTAAGAACACAATATCCTATTTCACCTCGTTCCTAGACCTTGTTTAGGCTTTTGAAATATCTTGAGGACCTCTGAGAATCAGAAACGGCATGGGAACGAGGTTGAGTTTAGACCTGTTTAGACTTTAGACATGTTTAAACCAAAAGATACTTTTTGAGCGCATCCTTAAACAAGAAAGATGAAAAATCAATACAAATAGGATTTATAAATGATTGCTTACTTTGTATCTTAATGTAACCAAGGGAATCGTTCAAACCATCTGTGTTGACAATAGCGACTAAAATAAAACTTGAAAAAATAAAACCTGTCAAGTTTCATTTTTTTTAAGGCTTAACATAATTTCGACAAATCGAATTCGATTAATTGGACCGTGTATCATCCCTCTTGTCACCTGTTAAGTTTCGATTTTATTTTAATGCTCAATATAATTTCAACAAATCGAATTCAATTAATCGGCAAAACAAAAATAATATCACGCACGTGCAATAAATATTCTAAGTATTGGACTTGTTTGGGTTTAAAATAAAACGAAGGAAAGTCGATATTCAGTAAAGCTGTATTTAGGCGTTGAAATACTTGAACCACAGAATCCATCGCCAGTGTAAGTAAAGGGCTTGACTTGATAAGATTGCTTTTACTAACTGCAGAAATTGTAACAGCAGCAAGACAACAAAGTCATTAATAGTAGCCAATATATCAGCTTTGAAAAAGCAGTCTGTACTGGGATCTTGTTTAGCCGCAACCTTGTTGATAAAGTTGATAGCCGGCGAAAAGTTAAAAAGAAAATTGTTGGGCCACTCCGTAATAACGGCTCAGTGGCCACAAGTCCCTAGGGACGAGGTTGGTTTAGCCGTCAATCGTTTTCAAGCAATCAAAAATGTACAATTTTATCTTAACACCCGAAACGTCGCAAATAACGTAGTTTTTCTTATCAATTTAGATAAATTAAGAAAAGAGAAAATAGAATAAAATTACAAAGTATAAAAGGAAACGAAAGGTCGATTTGGGAAAAAAACGAACTATCTCAAGAGGACACTTGAAAATTGAACCACTAATTTTTTTTTCCAAAAGCAAAACATTAGTGCCCAATTCTCTCAGCCCATGAATTTGGCTATACAGTATATATTATTAGCAATTTTATTTTAAAAAATCTTTCCCGGTGGAATAACTAGATGCTAAAAAAAAATTCTAGTTTCTGTGTGGATTTGCGCACCTGTTTAAGAACGCGCGAAACACGCGGTTAGTTGTGATCAACACTGCGAAAGTTTATTTCTGCAAAATAAATGGAATTCTGGAATCTGCAAAACTTTGTTCCTGTGAACATTTCCCGCAAATTTACTTCCAAAATTTTCGCGGTCATTTTTTGAGCGCGAAAGTATTTTTCCTATACGCTACACACACACTTCGTGCCCAGCCGCTGTTGTCTGCGCCTAGCGTTCGTTATTATTTTTTGTGTGTTGTTTACATAAGTGACCTCAGCTAGCGAAAATCCAACCATGGCGGGATCTCAAATAACATTTTCTCAAAAAGTTTCACAGGATTTAGCACAACATGAACTTTATACCAGCAACCTCCAGAGTTCCAGATTAATGCAACATAAAGATGGGATACTTTACATTTGGTCAGAACTTAAAAAATGTCTTTACACCAAACTATTTTATGGAATCACTAATGAGAGAACCCAGTCAGTGGAAAACGAAAGTACAAGATTTCAGGTAATACGTGTTATCTATGTTATTTCAGGTAGTATTAAGGTAGTTTTAATCTGTGTGATTTTTTAATGTAAAGTAATGAAATAGTCAATCTAATCAGGCAAAATCTAAAAATTATATATAAAAAAACTTTATATATAGCTATAGCTATAGCTAGCCTAGCTATAGCTATATATATAGCTAGCTGCTAGACCTTTTTGAATAGATGGCGCCGTAGATTAGTGGTTATAGCTCTCGTACTCTGTGCGGGAGACCAGGGTTCGGTTCCTCTTGACGGCGATTAAACATGGGCGAGTGAATGTTACCATAGCCCCGGGTTAACCCAAGTCATGTGAGGGAAATTGGGAAGATGGCACACTGTGTGGGCCATTGGATGTTGCCAGGAGTTGTCTAGTAGAGCGCGGGCTCTAATTGGGTCTGCATAGCTCAAAATGAGCATTAATGGCTAGCCTCACCAATATCGAGGGATATACCCTGTCTATTATTTCCAGCAGGGGCCATGGCTTTCCTGTAGTATTTAATGCTCTCTTTGAGCTACGCAAACTCAATTAGGGTCAGCGCTCTGCTCTGCCAGACAACTCCCTGCAACATCCAACAGCCCACACAGTGCACCATCTCTCCAATTTTCTTCACATGGCTTAGATTAACCTGGGGCTATAGTAATATTCAATTGCCCATATTGAATCGCCGCCAAGGAGAATTGAACCCCAGTCTCCTGCACAAAGTACAAGAGTGATAACCACTAAACTATGGCGCCACATGTTTACATTTTGCTTGGTAAGCCCTTTTCGATTTTACAATTACTTGGCGGGCAAAAAGATGTGGGCGCTATGTTAAGTGAGGTTGTGTCTTTACACAAAGGTATCATAACGACTTTACATGAATATATGTCAATCAGAAGTTATCCATCTACACTCAATAATAGTTTAAAACCTCAAAAATGTTTCCATAGAAAGAAATTGGCTAAAAAAAACCTTCTGCAAGCTTCCGCATCTTTCTGCCTGCCACGTAGTTGTTAGAGCCAGAAAGGGTTTACTGCGGAAAATGTAAACATTCAAAAAGGTCTATATAGACCACTTTCTGCACGGACTTAGTTGTTTTGATTTCACTTTGAGAACAATGGGCCTGTGGGCACTTTTGTGTAGGTAAGGGTAAAACACTACCAAACACACTTTTATTAAATAGCGTCACCGTCAACAAAATAAATTGATCGTCAACTATAAAAATTGACTGTCAACAAAATAAATTGATTGTCAACTAATTAAATTGACTGTCAACTAAATAAATTGACCGTATTAAAGTATTACTAACCGGTTAATTTATAATTTGCAAATCTTCTACTAATATTAACCGTTAACAAATTTAATTAACAGAGTGTAAACATTGACGGTTAATAAATCTTCTTAACTGCAGCCCTTAAAATTAGATTTTTTTACGTCGGCAATAAAACTGCCGACGTGAGATGCATTTCAACTGATCTGCGTCGGCATTTTTTTTGTAGTAAAATTTTCCAGCTGGCAAAAACTTTCGTCATTCACCTTGTATTGGGGCTAGACCTTGCATAAATTCAATGTATTGATCTCCGAAGACGATGACAAATGGAAACGGAGTACAAGTCCCGTACTCCGAAGTACACCTTCCCGATGGTGTACTTCGTTAAGTTAATAGTTCACTGCCAACTGACTTTCTATATGTTTCGAGACGAACTCATTAGAAAGTACGTTGTGCACGTGCTATTTACAAACTAAATGTCAGGGCATTCAATAAGTTGTATATCGCAGAAGTCGCCGGTGGCATGCTTCCAAAATGCTTGTCACCGGCACAGTTCACCATGAAGCAAAACTGTACAGTGGGCTCAATTTATAGAGTCTTCGCAGAACATCTCTCCTCACAAAACCGAGGGCAGGGCGAACTTCTTTTTAATACGATATACAATTTTTCGATTATTATTATTACGAATCGAATGGCGCCACAGTATTTCTGTAACGTGAATAATTTTAATGATAATGACCTAACTTACTGAAAATCGAGTGTAATTATTCTTCAGTCGCAATGAGTGGAAGAAGCGCAAGCAATACCACAATTAACATTATATATTTGATTTTGCTTGCCACAGTTCCTTTCAAATTTTCATTATTTTTGTTGTTTTGATAATGACATGGCAAAACACTTTAGCAATTTCATTTTCTGATTCGGCTTTCTTTTTCACCATGTTTACTTTTTTATTTTATTTTCGTGAATTCAGGAAATTATACCATCCGTCAGTTTCGAGTAAAAAAACCACACGCGAATACTGTGTGCATTCCCGTGTGCATTCCCATGTGGAGACCTGGTTTCTTTTAGGATAAGGAACTCGAGAAAAATGTATGCCAGTTTTCATATTACGCCCGAGAAAATGTGATATAAAAATTCACCACAAAGGCTTTAATATTACAAAGAATAACATGCGATCAGTTGAAAAGTTTGTTTTTCAAAAAAATGGTAGTAGAAACCAGACTATAATACGTGAACAGGTACGATAGAAATATACATGAGCACATGTTCTTAAAAGTCTGCCAAAATAAAAATTAATTCTTTGTTAATTTTTTTCTTCGTTGATGTTGAAAATGAGTTGTTGTTTTTAAAAATTTCACAACAAAATTACGTCGGCAATTTTTTTGCCGACGCAACTACAGTATTTTCTTATTTTACGTTGGCAATCGCCGACGCTAATTTTAAGGGCTGAACTGCCAATATCAATACCGTCTCAAAATATGCATATGTTTTTTTTTCGTATCATTATACGAACGCTACAAAATACTTCGTTATATGAATGTCATACAAAGTGCTTTAAAATAAAAAATATAAACTTTTTTAAAAGTATGATACAAATTTTTTTGTATTATAAGAAGAAAATGATATGAACTTTAAACAAAGTAAATTGCTATACGATCTTAAAACGAACTTCAGAAGTACCAGCTTAATTGCGAATAACTAAACAAAAGTTTAAATTTTTATGTCATTTTAACAAAAAATAGCTACTTTCGGAGATTTTGGGACAGCGATTTCATCGCTAGTGTGATTTTCATTTAGTTCAAATGTCAATTTGTTTTTAAATGCTGGTTGATGCAATCATTTTATTTTTAGGTGATCTTAATGGCTATCGCTCAAAAGCTCCCTTACAAAGTTAAATTCACTCAACTTTCAAGGGATCTTTTTTCTATCGCCGGATCCAAATATCTCTGAATCAGCGAGTTTCTATATTTGAATATAAATACCTTAGATAATAAGTCCAAATAAAATGACCGAATTTCATATAAGGAAACGAACTTTATAATAGTTAAAAAATTTCAATATAAAGACTTTAGAAAATAGTCCAATTATAATAAACGAATTTCGTATGAGCAACGTTTGATACAAACTTCTTTGAAACGATACGAGCTATATATACAAATTTCTTTGAAATAATACAAACTTTATAATTTATAATACGAAAAAGTTGTATCAAAATTAAAATGATACAAAAGAATTAACCGATACAAAGTTTCAGTGCATTTGACTTAAATTTAGAATTTAAATTGACTGGCAACGTTTAAAAATAACAGACAACATATTTAATTAATTGTTAATTTTTCTGATTGACCTTCAATAATTTTTATTTACGGTTAATTTGTCTTTGATATTTATAAAATATCTGCAACGAACGACAATTAAAATTATTAACGGTCAACTAACTTTATTAACGGCCAATCTTTTAAACTGACGGTCAATTAAATTTGTTATCAGTTAACAAGAAAAGTTAACAGGCAACAAAAAACATTAACCGTTAATAAAAATGATTAACCGTTAACGTGAGAACGTTGACAGTGGCGCTTTTTAATAAAAGTGGGTTTGGTAGTGAAATGGCTGTTAACAAATTAATGATTTTTTAAATAGCATAAGTTTTAAGAGGAACTGAAATTACATTTTAACTATATCCTTCTAATTCTTCATAAAAAAATTCCCTAATTTTAAGGGGTCATTTACAAAATTCGTAGCAATTCCTATTAAAAAAATTTTTACATGCTATACAAATTTTCAAAACAACTATGAAAATATCTTTTAAGGTGGCAGCTTTTTTTTTTACATAATCAGTTACGAAAGTTTATTTTCAGACTATATATTCAGATTTTTTCTTTTCTAACACACTTGTCACGATTTTATAGCTATAATACATTATCTTTAACCAAAAAAATTCAGCCTCAACAATTTCTCTTTAAATTAAAATTCATTAATAATTAATTATTCTACTGGATATAGCTTTAGTCTACGTGCTTGCGTACAGAAGGAAATGACGTAATTATTAAAGGAAGACAATAATAACATCAACGATGGCGCATTATAAGACGATCTTCATTATGCTACACTGCATGAGCTTTAACTTTCGATAGCATATAAACTTTAAAATTAAGTATTGTTCATTGGATTATAAAATAATTTGTTGCACTGTTACGATTCTTATTGGCTTAAAACTCATTTTAGCCTTGTTCTAAGAAAAAAATCTATCAAAATGAGGATTTAGACTTTAGCCTGGATAAGTTTCGGGCGTCCAGCCTAGCTGCGCTGTCTCTACCTATCTATCTATATATCTCAGGCGATTTTAAAGATTCCGCCTTCGTTGGCGGATATCAAAGATTGTTTTACGTTTATCTTTAATAAATTGATTTGATATATTCTTCACGTCACAATTACCCTGACAAACAAAAGGCAAACGAGAACAAGAAGAAGATGCTATCAATGGAGGATATTCATTGTAAATTGGCTGAAGCATGCAGAGACATTAAGGTTACTGTACAGGAAACAATTTTTTTTTTTAGGTTTTTTGCAAAAAATTCATGACATATAGAAAAAATTTTCTTTCGAATGACATATTTTATATTCCATGAAAATATTTGGAACATCCCTTTTTTCTGGAAAAAGCCTTTTCAGAGGTGTTATATCCTTCACACCTTCGAGAAAATATGTGCAAAATGAGCTGAGTATATTTTTTGTAAACATTATGCATGATATGAAACTACTGTATAAATATATGCATAATAATATTTTTTAGATAGTTTACTTTCACCATCGATAGATATATATATAGATGTTGTGGTATAAAAAATCATTAAAAAAAATCAAAATTAAGTAGTATGCATATAAGCTTTCTCTTTTAACCCTGACACTTCCATCATCTTTCTGCATACACAGTTCACACATTTTCATAACACCTACGAAAATCTTTAAAAACAAATATCTTGTTAGTAAATTTTCGCAACATGTCTTTACGTTTGTGTTCTCTTTTACCGAAAGCTTTCTATTGGCTTATTGAAATTTTCGGTAATGGAAAGCTGAATAAATTTTTTATATAAATTACTGATTAGCGAATTATGACGACAAAAAGAAAAAAATATGCATTTTTTTTTAATGATTATATATAATTACAAATAATTTCATAATGACGTTGTTACAAAAAAAAACCTGGGAACCTTTTTCGGTGAAAAAAAATGGTGTGTGTTTAATTCATTATATTTTCTTTTTGGAAAATTAACATCTCACGAAAATAACACCATCAAAAAAGTCTTTCATTAAACATTCAGAAACAAAAAAAAATAAGAAAAAATATAAAAGTATTGATAAATTATAAGGGTTTTTCTGAGACTACCCATCAAGTGAGTTTTTTCCTTTACAGTAACCTTAATCTGTCTGATATTTCCTATGACGAGTGGTCCGATTCATCCGATGAAAATCCCTGTTGATTTCATTGATTGTATTTAGTTTTTAGTGTTTTTAATAAAAAACATGTATTAGTTTAATAACACAGAAAAACAACTTGTTCGTTTATATAAGTTTTATAATTTGCTTTCTTCATTTTTCAAAATACACACATGGTAGACATTATGAATTATTCCTGTACAGAGTTCATTTTAGAGTTAGTCATTAACACCCAGACTTGTATTGTTTTATTTATGGCTAAAAAGACAAAAATATATTTAAAGGGCAAGTAAGACTAAACATAGCTTGAAAAAAAGGGATTGCCGCTGCAAACGACTATGTCTTTGGGTTTTTGGGCTAGTTTCAAGGGCTGGGCATGTATGCAAATATGTAATGGTAATCTGTTTTGATTTTTTTATATTCATTTGATAAGCAACCTGTTCCGAAACATTGCATTACAGTATGTGCAATAAATTTAGTTTGACTAATGGGAATAAATAGTATATATAGTTGCTAATTTCTTTTTAGACTTTAGTTTGCTCTATACCTCCATATTTCGAAGTGACCGACATCAAGATAAATCCTTCTGGACAGCATCTTCTCCTTTTTGGTACCCGTGGTGTTGGATTTGTAGAATTACCAAGACGATGGGGAGAGGCTGGTTTGTTTGAGGGTGGAAAAGATATTTTACATTGTCGGTGCGTTTATTTATCTATTTTTGTCATTTTGTTTATATATATTCCTTAATAGGGTATTTTGTGGGAGCCTTAACTTTGAAGTGGATTTACAGTGCTTGTATCGCAATTATGATGTTGATTATTGTTGGTTATGTACTTTTATTTTTTAATTTGTTCAGGCTGGCATTACTTGACGATTCTTTTTTTTGTCATCATGTATCAATCAAAATACTTGAAGCAGCATGGTACCCTGGAAGTCTTAATAATAAGATTATTGTTCTTACAAATGAGAACTGCTTAAGGTAAAAATGGAGACTTGTGTTTTGCAATTGGTTGTACAGTACTATTTTCCACATCACTTTGCCATAAAAAAGAAAGTTGATCATAATATTCCATGTTAGCTATAATATCAAGCAAAGCAATATTTTTTAAGTTTGTGAACACTGAAACCTTTTGGAATCCATTTACTGGTACTTTTAATCATCTGAAACTGTCTTATTTAATATGAGTTTACAAGATGTTAAAATAATTATAATTATTAAATAATCATTATAATGCTGGTTTTGATATTTTGATATTGTTTTAATTAGTCAAAATCACAGCTGATGTGCTGGTTAAAAGTATTTAACTGTACAGTCAGTTAATTTTGTGTTTTATTTCAGGTTCTATGACATTTCATCACCAAATAAGCTAATACTACGATTTCCTCTATTTGGTGTTTTGCACCACAATGTTGGAACTGCGACATCTAACATATCAAGTGCATTGGGAGATGATGCTGTGGATTTTGATGTTGGCGAATCTGTGTGTGATAAACGGGGAGTTGTAACAAATAGTATCTTTGTTCTGCAAGAAACTGGAGATGTTTGGACTGTTTATGGCAAATTCACTCATAACAGGTATGTTAATTGTATTTATTAATTGTTATGCTTGGAAAAAGTTTGAATTTAAGAACTTATGTTTCACGACAAATGTTTTGTTAAGCTTTAGAAGATGCAACAATAATTAAAAATAAGAGATAACATTTCAACACATTTGCCCCCTTTTATATTTCTGTGATATATAACAAAATCTGTTGAATGTATCAAATTAACAAAAAGTAGTATACACATCAATGAAGTGCATAAAGAAGATAGGATGAACTCGTTATAGAAGTGCTTTTTAACTTCGATTGATTTTAAAAGTATTGTTTCCTGTTTACTTACATTAATTGTTATTATTTGACCATTTTTGTGTGAGTGTAAATTTGCTCAGTAAAACTCCTATCCATTCTAGTCTTTCTTTTTTGGTGATCATTAGCTCTGTCTGTGGAGTACTCAATTATTATCAAAGAGGTGGTTGTCCACCTTTGTTGTTCCACCTGGCAACAATTAACAGGGTATATCCCGCAAAGTTATAAGGCTAACCACATAGAATATAAATCACTACTTGTTTGTATATTAGACTGCAAGTTTATGAAGAAGGACCACTGATAATCAATCCACCTTCTCTTGACAACTATGGTTGTAATTATTGTTCCTTGATCTGTCTTCCATCGGTTCCGACAACAGTAGTTATTGGAACTCAGAGTGGATCTATCTATCATTGTTTGCTGCTGCAAGAAGACAGGAATGGATTTGAGGTAATCTAATTGTTTAAATTTTGTTTATTTTTGTTGCCAAAATATTTTTCCATTTTACCCTTAATTATGATAAAAAATTGTTTTGTTTGCTTTTTGGACCTACCTGGTACAGGTAAGGTCCTATAAAATGACCTGTGTTAGTCTGTCTGTTACAACCTGCTCTCAGAATTGGATTTTTATTTTTTTGCACAAAGATAGAAAACAAAAGACCCTCAAATGTGACAAGGTCAGTTTTTTTTTTAGAAAAAATCTTATTGGCTTAAAAATGGCAGAATTATGTGCAAAATGAACCAAAAATACGTTTTTTACGACATTTCTTTGGATTATTAGTTTTGCTGATTTTTTGCAAAATGCACTTTTAAAAAAAATTATATCGGCTCCACAAAGGCCGATTTATGTGCAAAATCAGCCAAAACGGTAAAAAGTAACTTAATTTAGCGGTATTTCTCAGGATTGGATCATTACAGGCCTATCAATAAGAAAAAAGCTCCCGCGCGACAAAACGCGCGCGCTGAGAGGGGGAAATTCTGTTCGCGCGAGCGATCTTACAGTTCCAAAATTAAGACAAAAAGAGAAAAGAAACATTAATTTCTGAAGTCGGGGGACGATTTAACCAGTAAACCCCTGAACACATGTCGCGTACTGCCATTTTATTGTAGTGAGTCGCTGCGTGTATTTTGAACTTTTTCCATTCGACCAATGATCGGTTCAAGTCGAATCCTGCATACACAAGGGGCTTGGCGAAATGATTATGTAGAAGAATTATTTCCCGATTACCGTAATCTCTATCAGATTCCCAATATTCCATGTCGATGAATCTCATTGATGTATACAATTCCTTGTCCCTCTTATAATCACAAAAGCGCTCCTTGAGAACTTTAATCAGTGACTTGCACAACTTTTTTTTCAGAGCTCGAACAACATCAATGGCATGCTTTTGATTGATTTTATTAGTTTGGAATTTTACAGTGACGAAGGTTTTATCTTTTTTCCGCTTTTCGCCAGCTTTAATGAATTGACCCTCTAATGCTCCACTCAACCAATTCTGATCACCCGCTTTGGTACTAACACTGTAACGTCCAACATAACTGCCAAAAAACTCCAAATCACCCCCAATTTCGTCAATGTTTTCATTCAGTTCAGAAGTTGTTTGTTCGATAATCGAATTGACTGAGTAAGGTAAAAGATCATTCGATTCAAATATTTTTGAGACAGGAACAACCATTTCAAGCATATCGAGGTAAGTTGCTATAGTCAACAAAAATTCATAGGATTTGAACTTTTTAAGAAGGCCTGAAACTTTCGCTTTTGTAGTAGCATTACTCCCTTTATCGTCCGCGATGTAATTTTCGTATGCTGTTATGTACGCTGGCCATGATTCAAGGATATTCTGAAATCCCCGCCTACGATGCCCAACAAACCTTGTTCCTGTGATCTTCGATATGTTATAGTATGTGATACCTAACGCCTTTGCGCATTCTGCAACTTCAGATTTTAGTTTGCCACTATTTCGCAAGAGATAAAAATTTGTTGTGTAGAACTGATCAACCTCGTTCAGCTTGTTTATATTGAATGCTTCCTTAACTGCGAGTTCTATGCGGTGGTTTGCACAGTGAATCATCAACATCCATGGCCGCCCCTGATCCTTTATCTGCGTCAAAACACCCTTGTATTTACCAAAGTTAACACTGGCTCCGTCCGCTGTACAACTGACAACCTTTTTAGTGAAGCTCTCTTGGTCCATCAAAAGCGCACTATTGTCGTCACGGAAAATACTTTCAATACCGGCAACAATCGAACAAGCATCACCCCCACCGAACCTAGCCACTTCCAGCAAACTCGCAACCACGTAAACTGGAACACCACTCCTCTCAGTTCTCACTAAAACAAGTTCTTTTTCCCTTCCAGTTTTTCTGGCTTGGCTACCATCTGATAGAATCGACATAAAATAACCACTTGCAAGTACAACTGCACATTTTTCCCTGACAGCCTCAGCTATGCAATGAACAAACTCACGTCCAGAACGACCGTCTTTTTTCCTCTCTATGAGTCGCACACCATTCTCCTTGCAGCATTTAACCTGAAAAGTCAGATAGATAAAACAATAATGGTCGTACTCAAACAATACTCGAACATGGTTTCTACCTATTTTGAAAACTTTAAACATATTTATAAGGGCAACTTACCAAAACACCAAAGTGTTTGTGTGGCATTGTCGGTTCCATCGCCATGTGATACGCACATTTGATAAGCTTCGTATATGCCTCAGCCGCGGATTTTGCGTTTGCTGATTCAATAGTCGTTTGGATCTATGAAATATGAAGTGAACGTAATTGTGTTAGAGTGAAAGTAAATAAAACTTGAAAAACCCTATTTTGTAGAAACAAACCTTGTCAACGCTAGCTCCCGTCTTAACACATGTGATTGATGGTAATCGATCTTCCTTTGGTTTACTTTTCTCACACGATAGTGCGAGAGAATGACCTTCGCCGGAAATATGTCGCGTAACAGAGTGTTTTGTTACGAAACTTGTCCCATCAATATATGTCAGGACAGCTTCCTTCACTGGTCCCTTGCAATTCGGATGCTGAAGAATAGCAGGCTTGTTTTTCGCACAAAGTTTGCACCAAACGAAGTTAACAAATCTATTTCCGTTTTCTTCTAAAGTTTTATGTCCGATAATATCATCAATACCCCATTTCATGAAAGTAGATAATTGGATTTTGTTCCCTTTGATACTTTTTTTGACGAAGACATGTCGCGATAATGATTTCAGATAAATATAGCAATCGAGTTTTCAAAACATACGATCCTGCTGTATTCTATTCTATTTTAGAATAACGTTTCGAACGCTCTCACCCAGAGATGTTCCCATAATAAAACTATTTTTGAATGAATGGAGAAACAGGGAGATGGAGTGTTATGTAAAACAAAAGAAATACATTACTCATTTTCTTGTTTATTACAAGAACAGGTTCCACATAAATACGCGTGGTGTGATCAACAAAACAAATTACAAGTCTTGTTACACAACTATAGAAAAAAACGACATTTGATAACTGAAAGTACGAAAACAAAAGAAATATATTGCATTCACAAACAAAGAGAATCATTTAGCAAACATTTCTTGGGTTTAAGGCAATAAATAACAAATTAAGTTTGATAAATTTTCTCCCTGATCTTTGTCAGAGCATCTTTAGATCATAACTAAAAACGTCTTTCAACATGCATGTAAATCATAAATGTTACGTTACAAAAACATCGTTTGACCATGTGACTATAAACATCATCCACTTCTAACTTTTTCATGTCGATGTATCTTCGTACGATTCCGATTTTAGCATGTCGGGGTCTGGTAACAAAGTAGATTCACAAAACGGAATATCTAAAGGTCATTACTGGAACGATATGTTTTCGCTTCGCACCTAACGTGAATGGTTGGTCAGTTTATGATTAGTAAAATGAACTACTCTATCTAAAATAGAAAATACAATCTCAGGAATTTAGGATATTATCGCTCAGCTACATAACATGGAATCAATCTAGGCGAGTGAAAAATCACTCCACTGAGGCCTCATATTTCAGAATTAGGCGCGTGTTTGCGTGCGCGGGAGCGATCGCGCGCCTCTTATTGATAGGCCTGCATTAGTTTTCTGATGTTTTGCGCAATGACAGGAAACAATAGACCCTTGGATTTGATGAAGTCATTCTTCTGAAAAAAATCTTATCAGCTCAAAAATGACGGAATTATCTACAAAATGAGCAAAAAGAATCCTAGAATATGTTTTTAGGACATTTCTCATGATTGGATCATTAGTTTATAATATGATTTTTTGCACAAAAATAGAGAACAATTGACCCTCAAATGTGATAAGTCAGTTTTTTAAGAATTGTATTTTTTGGCCCAATGGTTGAGATTTGTGTGCAAAATGAGTCAAATTGGTTCAAAAATACGGATTTTGGAACTTTTCTGAGGATTAGGTTATTAGTTTTTTCTGATGTTTTAAATCCAGGTAGGTCCATTGAAGTTTCGCTTATTTACACTTGTGAGTGCTGTATTTAAGTTGTGCAAGTATGATGACTGCGCCTATTCACATTTTGCTAATGTTTTTCTGCATGTATAGAAAATTAAAATTCACACCATTTGCTCTTGTTTTTTATTAATGCTTGACACAAACCTGGGATAAATTATTTTCATATTTTGCAAGTAGTAGTTTAAAAAATAGTTATAAATATCTCTGTACTGATTTTGAGTGCAGGTTTTTTAACTGATTTTGAGTGCAGGTTATATGAGTTTGTTATTCTTTGGTAAATAATAGTAAGATTCAAAGTACACCTAATACAAAAATCTGGCGGCTTTTTGTGATTATTGTTATTTTTCATTTATGTTTAGTCCTAACAAAGCAACTTCCTGAAGATCCAAAACATTTTCCCACACGTGCGTCACATCCACTGTATTGATTTCTTTGACTAATATCTAGGATTGTGTAAATTAAAGACCACGAACCTAATTCCAGTTTACGTCTTGTTTTAAAAAAAAACCTTAAATTTAGTATCTGAAGAATAAATCAAAAAATAAAACAATTAATTTACTTTTAGTTTTAATTATACTTTATTTAAATCTAGTCATGCTAATAAGAATAGGGTTAAAAATGTATTGTTTTTAAATGGAAAAATTTTTTTAAAATTACCCACCTGGGTAGTAAAATAAAATCTAAAAATCAGAAAGTTTATACAGAAGTAACTTTTGTTTTTAAATTTGTTTCGTGAAAAGATTAGAACTGTTCTTGCTGGTAGTGAGCAAAACTGCTTATTATTTACATATTTTGAAACGTAAATCAGTTAACTTAACTTAACGTGTTTAGAAAGATTATTTAAATAAGATCAATATAAAATTATTTTTCATTTGAACATTATTATATTTTATCTGAGACAAGGAAGTTAAGACTAATAGAGTTGCTAGCTGAAGTGCTGTCTTGTGTTTGTCCCCAACTTGTCTCCAGAATGCAAAAAATAATGACACAAAAGTAGAAAATAATGCCACTGCATACCATAAAAGTTCTTGACGTGCAGGGTTTGAATTAGCAGGTTGCTATTTGCAATTTGCGAATCAAAATTAAAATTGCAAATCCCATTTTTTCATCAATTGTTTCTCTGACCATTTTTATATTAGTTGTTTCAACAAAATAACCATTACCAAGGAATCGATGGCATGTGACCTACAGTCTTTCCTGACCACAGCTGCAAGGAGGTTTTCTTTCAATCAAGACATTTTTCCAAACCAACTTTATATTTCTAATTCGAACCCTGGCCTGCGAACATTGCACCCTAAAATGTTCTGAAATTAGTATGGCATGCGAAAGACCACACAATCATTTTTCTTCCTGATGAGGCCTGCTAACTGAATTTTTTTCTAAATTAAATGCAGGTTATACAACAGTGCAGGTTATCTAACAAATTTAGCTCAAAGCCCTTGGGTGCGGGTTGATAGACGGGTTATATAACTACCTAGAAAATAAATGTGTTAATTTCTACAACTTTTAGATAATATAGGTGTACCTCCGAAATTATATTTTAGCTTTTTTGTTTAATAGATCAACTTTTTTGCATAGGACGAAGACAGCGCATTGTTTGACAATCAAACTGTTGAGCAGTTGTTTGTGTATGAGTCGGTTGAATTAGAACAGAATTTTCTTTATCCAGTTGAAGATGATAATGTGCAACCACAAAGTAAAGCAAAAAGCCAGAAACTCCAACTCACCAGCAGTAAGTTTGTTTCTATGATAGCAGGTTACCGTAATAGGCTAGATTGAAATTTATTGCATTTATTTTATGTGTCAGATCAAATATAGGAAGCATTAAACACATTAATGTAAGAGGAGTATTATACCAAGCTTGTTACTCTCATATTATTCAAGACAAATAAATAGGTTTTTTTTCACTAAAGCTAAAGTAAAAAAGCAATAAGCCCTGCACTTAATGACGTTTCAGCCGTTTGAAGGCCATTTTCAAGTAGACAAGTCCTAATACAATATGTTTAAATATGCAATAATATCAGGCTGTCAAATCCGATATGAATCCGCGAATCTGATTCGTGTGTCCGCTCTCGTGACCTCTGATACAGCGGATCCAATCACATTCGCACAATTAATAACATTAGTCACCATATTTCTACCCTTCCAATTTTGGTGAATCTACGAACACTTCGTTCGCTGCCAAGGTCCACCGTTCCATGCTGATGGTTACCATTTTATTTTTCCCTTTATTAAAGTTAATACTTTACAGAACGGTTATTGATCATCAAGCATCAAGCACTTGCGCGCAGATCATCGGGAACCTACTTATCAGGACGGGAGTAGCAACGTGATTTCCTTCCCATGAGTGTTTTTTTTTGTATGTGATTTTTTTTATTATCTTTTTAAAAGTTTATTAAATGAACGACGTCTCGTCTCGATGATATGTTTTACTATATCTCTCCAAGGACCCGTATTTAGAGGGTATTTCCGTAAGGTATAGTTCCCCTACGTGGATTCGGTACTTTCCCTTTAATCTCAAAGCACAAAATATCCAAATGGCGCATTTCTTGAGGGCGAGTTTCGGCCTGTGTTTCATATCATAATAATACTACAGAAAGAAACTATAAAAATTGGATTCGCATATCATAAACTTATCCCAAGGGGGAATTCAGTTATCTGAAAATAGAAATAATGGCATAGACAAAATATTTCTATTCAGAATTAGCGTGTCCATACAGATCAACAGACTCTCCTTTAACTCCAAATCAAAATTATCAGTAGCGGTGGAGAGTATAAAAAGTTCTTTAAATTAGCTCTATTTTTACAGAAAACTACATGCCCCAGTACAGCACCATGATTTTCAGCTATGACAGTTTTTCCGGTCAAGGCAGAAAACCCATATGTTCGCAGGCTCTTACTTTCAAATGTTCCATAGTCTTATACGCACTTATATGTATATACGACTTTTAAACATAGAGCCCTTGAAGGACAGTCCTTAAAACCCTAAGCTTACAATATTTAACATTTAGCAGTGTTTATACTAATTATATAGTAGTTTTTCGCCAGATGAATATAAAACTGGTTGTTTTTACATTGATTTTCTAAATCTTCAAAATTGTTTCAAAATTTTCAAGGTTTTATTTGGAAATACAGAATCTTAGAAACATACTGCCATACAAATGGCTATCCCACAAGCCTCATGGATCGATGTATCAAGTCATTCCTCGATAAAATGTTTCAAGATAAAAAACGATTTTATCACCGTGCCTAAGCTAGAAGTTTTCATTATTTTAACATATTAGGTAAATTATTCTTGAAACTGCGATCTCTTTAAAACTGACACATTTGATGAGTATTTTTTTATTTTTTTCTTAAAGGGCTCATCTTATGTTAAATAAAACTTTTCAATCTAACGAGACTCTTAAATCAAAAAACACAAATTAATAATCCGAAAATATTATTGCAAATGTTTTTTAAATCAATCCTGTAATTTGTTAGTATTAAAGACAATTAATAACAACCAAATCTCGATATAGATTACGGGAAATAGCAAAGCATGGTTTTCATTTGTTAAGTGTGTCATTCGTAAGGAGTGAGCCATTGACATAAATTTTTAGGACTTACGTACAGGGCACTTTGGTTACACTCATAAACGCAAGAAATGAACACATAAAATTTGGTACTTATTACAAAAATACCAATGGGTTTGTTTACAAAAGAGAACAACCTCGATGTTGTTTGATGTTGTTCTTACAGGTAGCTTAGCTACTATAGTTACATTTAGGATTAAACTAGCATTTATTACTTAATACTCAGTAAAATAGGTCAAGTTTGAATATTAAACTTTTTCGCTATAGCTAGCTAGACTAAACATGAAAGTACAAGGCTTAGCTTTTTAGCTGGGTTAGAAGTCAAAACTTAAAGAGGAAAATTACATCACATTTTTTAAGATTATACTACACATATTTTAGAACACCTGCAGGAAAATGCATTTTTCATCAAGTTACCCCATATGGCTAATATGGAAGATTTCTTCATAAAAAGCATCAGAAACTTTTTTCATGTGGATTACTTTTACATTACCAAAAATTAAAAATTTGAAGATAAACTTTTAGTTTTCAAATTTTTCGGTTTAAGGTTTGCTAAAGGTTTAAAACCCATGTCTCACAGTAACTTCGTTCTTATCCTAATGTTAATACATAAGCTATGCAAGAACTTTTGCAGGAAAATAAAAACACATCAAGAGAAAAAGTTTGTTATTAAAATATTATAATATTATAATAATAATTATAATAATTTCAAACTGGTTAGTCCCTGCAGTCATTTTGGTGTCAGTGGTATGAAAAACTATGCTAAAACTATACTAAGTAAAAGTCCTATTACTTCAGTAAAAATTGAAATAATGACTTGAAACTTAGTATTACATGTTTTTAGACCAGTTTGATGAAATGAACCCCAAATTTTTTTTACTACTATCATAGTTTCCGAGTTCTTAATTTTGGCCATTTTTGGAGACGTCGATAAACTTTTTTGACAGCATATCAATTTTGACAAGCCATGTGTACAGAAAACATTCAAAGTGATTCTCAGGATTAAAAATAATTCAAACAAATAAAATGTGTCCCAGGTTTAGGACCAAATACCTTATCCAGCTCAGAGAAAGTGGGAATGTGCTTCTAAAGCACAGTGCTAAATACATAATTTAAATTTTATGCCGTATAAATACAAAGTGGTTAGAAAGTTATTTTTTTGTCCACCTGGATCTGCAACACGTTTATTTTGCACTAATCGCCCAGTCTGCCGGCACTCACAATTAATTTTTGAATATCCACAGGAACTTTTTATGCAAAATGAAAAATGCTACACAACTGTATTTGCTTTGCAGAAGTAACAATAGGCTTATCTTTATCATAAGTCCTGTGAATGTTGGTTTGTGAAAAAGATATTCGTAATGCTATAAGCGCTCCACTGGATTTGTAACACATTACACTAAGTGTCCTCCATGTAAAACAGTTTACGCTTTACTAAGTCTTAACCTGGAGACTTTAGGTCTTCCCACTTCAAGCGAATATTACTTCTGGATATACTTCCCCAAATTTTGTTATTTCATAAAAGAAAACTGAAAATCTACATAATTTAGGTTTCAGTTTGTCGTGGAAACATGCTTACCAACATGCAATGTCTTGCATACCTAACTAGCTATATACTCAAGTCTTGAATAATCACTGCTATGGGAGGTCAAAATAACTATATACCTAGCTATTTTTATTTAAAATAACAGAATGCCTTGAAAAATCTTTTGTGCAGCTAGCTACACTAAAGTAATATATTTAGCTCTTGTACTTTATCACTTAATTATTTAATAACAAATGTGCCCTGGAGTGCTGGCATGGTACTGGCTAGGTAGCTTAAAATCACAAAATAAATATTATCCAGATGTGACCATCCCTCGTCATCAGACATCGAAAAGGCGTTTCTGTTCTTTACTTCTCATTGTGGGGTACCTCAAATTCTTGTAAATCCAATGAAAAAAAATTACTTAAGAATTCCTCTTCTTTCCCTTGCACTACTCATGGCATTTCTTTGCATGTCTTTAGTTTCAAGCCACGATCCCTGAGCTTCCAACCCCGTCTCAGTCACAAGTTTCAGCGCTAGCCAAAATGACGGACAACGTTGAGGAACTCTGGGTAATTTTAAAAAAATGTGGTTCTACCTTATGATTTTCAGATATTTGCTGCTGATATCAGCATATTTTGGCCCTCGGGTGCCACACTTCCGTACATATAGGAGTTAATTATCTTTAAAGTTTAAAAATAAAGTTCAATTCACACTGCAAACACAGTTCTCTGCGTCAAAGCACCTTGACAAGTTTTTTGTTTAAACATCTTTCAAAATACTTTATATATTTTCGTATTCCAGAATAACAATGAAAAATTAACATACCAACATGCAAAAAAACAAAACATAACAAACATTTTGAATCAAATCATGCAGCACACCAAAAGTGAGCATACGTCATTTTGAAGCTACTATTTATGGCCTACAACTAGCTGTGATGCAGATTTTTTATTCAATGTTAATTTAACTAAGATATTCTAGACAGTTGTCTTTTTGGTAGGTGGCTACAATGACAGATATTTAGCTGTAACAAAAGGTGGCGTCCATAGTATATTTTTGCCTTGGTTGCACGACATAGACAGACTGCTGTTAAAAGGTATTTTTTCCTGTACACTTGTTTTATTTTGATTGCACAGAATAAATTTCTGAAATATGTTTTAACAAAATTTATTTGCTATTGTTTTTATTTAAGACCAATATGGCAGTGAACAATGCATTCCAGATTCCCCTGCAGACGTGTCTTATGTTTTGTGTACTCAACCGTTTGATAAAAGGTTTGTTCCTTTTGACTTGTTACAAAATGTTTGATTTTTGGCAAAAAGTTGGCAGAGGTGGTACAAAAGTGTTTGATTTTTTACATTGGACTAAACGTCACACCCATTTTTTCATTCTAGAACTTTATATAAAAGTGTATTTTGTAATGTAAGTCTGCATAACTCCTGACTTTTGTTTTTATTTTTTACTAAGTTGGAAATGAGCTACTATTTGTTGTTATTAGTCACTAGTCGATAAAAAATCCACTGAGGCAGGATAAAATTGAAAAATAAGCGTGATATGAATTTTGATGACGTCGGCAACCCATCTGCAAAAAAAAATTAGAACCTTGTTTTTACGTTACCTCTATTGTGTAGAGTTTAAAGCACTAATCAAAAAAATGTATGTAATCACGTGCTTTTGATGAATGGTTAATGAGATATAAGGGTTTAAAAATTTTGCTGACGCTAGCAAAGTCCCTAATAAAAGTACAAAAAATTTTTCTTTCCAAATTTGTATACCCGTTGCCTTCATCTTAGGAAATATCAAAGGAAAATAAACACATCCACTTTGCCTGTCACAGACAGACGGACACACTTAGCGTATTATTATAGAGACTAGTCGATAAAGCCCGTGGAAAAATTCACTGAGGCAGAAAAACAATGGAAAAATAGGTTGCTTTAGATGTCTTGCTGACGTCAGAAGTGCATATATAAAATAAAATCGACGAAATTTAGTTTATCTGAAGCCTGTAAATGTGTAGAGGTGGAAACACTGACGAAAATAATATATGGTAACATGCGCTTTTAACGAACGGTGTTAAAGAGATACAAAGGTTTGAAAATTTTGCTGACGTCAGCAAAGTCAATCCGAAGTACAAAAATATTTTATTTGGAAATTCATATACCCGTTACCTTCATCGCATAGATCTTGAAACGCTGATGAAAAGAATGTATAACATTATGTACTTTTGACAAACGGTTGCAGAGATAATAAGGTTTAAAGGTTTTTTGATGACGTCATCAACCCGTCCATTCCGAAACGGATTTGGGAACCCAGGCTTGGGAAAATTACCCAAATTGGTCCTAGGTGGTCCCTAGTTACCCACGCGGTGAAAAATCATTGACGTCACCACCTCGTTTCCAAGTTATTTGGCCTCAAAGTTTTAAGTGCACTGTAATGGCTTCCTTAATTTAATATATGATATTGACATTAAAGTAGTGTTATTGACGTCGCGCCGTAACGTCAGAAAATTTTACATTTAATAACTTTTTCGACAACATCAAAGGAAAATGAACACATCCACTTTGCCTGTTACAGACACACAGACACACTCTCCGTATTATTATAAGAGACTAGTCGATAAAGACCCGTGGAAAAATCCACTTAGGCAGAAAAACAATTGAAAAGTTCTGTCATTTGAATTTTGATGACATCAGCAAATATTTCAGTATATTGAATATGCCTTTTACTAAAAAAAATAATCTGAAAATGCATAAAAAGAAAGTATATAAGTCATAATTTGACAAAAAAGTTCTTAAAATCTAACACAAAATATCAAATGTCAAATCGCATGAAATCCTCCCAACAAAACTTCAGACAAAATATGAAAAACAACGGCGTGCAAGGTGTAAAATCTAGTTAGTAGAAAGTTACAACATTGACAGTCACAACCCAGACAGTTACGACAACAATAAAAATAATGTCAGAAATAACACATATCTCAAATATGTATACATCTTATTATGTGATTATGTTGAAAACCTTCAATATTTTAATCTGAAGTGTCGAAAAGAAAGGCTTGCAACAGTAAGCACAGATCTATGAAATAAGTTCTTTAAGCATTTTAAACATTGTCTTTTCCCTAAATGCTTATACAACAATACAACCTTCAGGTTGTATTGTTATATATCAAAAAGCCAAACTTAAACAAACACAAAACACCTAAAAACAAAAAGTTAAACTTTGAAAAATCATTTATTCGGTTGCATACCATCCTCTCCCGCAAAAATATGCACAAAATGTAAAAATTAACCGGTTAACAAAACAATTTTTTGTCTAATGATCCGTACTGACTTTACCAAACATTTTAACCTGAAATGTCGAAAAAGCAATAACAGGGTTCCCACGCCTCCTCAAATATCCTCAAATCTCCTCAATTTTGGTTTTGCTCCTCAAATATCCTTAAATCTCCTTATTTTTCTTCAATTTGTCCAATTTTCCCCTCAAATCTCCTCAAATGGATTTATTTTAGTTGATAAAATTTTTTTTTGAATTATGTCAAGAATCTCATGTAGCAGAATTTTATATCGCCAATATTAATTGTATATTTATTTTTCTCATACATTTGTTTCGTGAAACTTGTTCTATGGACAGCAAATTAAAGGCTGTTTTTTAGAAGATAGAATGATTGCAGTTCTGATAATTAGATGAAATTTTATACCGGTTTTTCTTGTTTTCATATGTTTTTACTGAATTAAAATTTTAAATAAAGGTCTTAAAGTCAGGTTCAATCCAAGAAGAAATAGATGTTATCCGATCCAAGAAAAAAATGCTTGAGAAAACTGTAGTTTTGTTATCAAAAGATGCCGACAAATGCTCTAAAGATGCTGAGGAGAAAACGGCTGTCTTGGAAATGAAAACTTTGATAACAAAGTCCAACTCACTGAGAAAAACAGTAAGCGAGAAGGAAAAGGAAATTATGGAGTATTCAGAACTTCTCCAAAAGCTAATGAAGGAGAAAGAAAACGTTATTTAGGATTTTTAGTATTTATCCCTTTGTTTTGTTGTTGTCCAGGGAAAAAGTTCCGCCATCTACATATTTATTTACATGTAAATAATGCTCATATGCCTATGTTTTAAAAATACTAATATTTCTAAAAAGGATCTTTTGTATAGATTACTATCTTCAGTTATTTACTTAGTCATGTTTTATCATGCACTGTTTCTAAATTTTGTTTATGTTTTATATTTTTATATTTTATCTAGATATGAAAAAAGACATTTTATTTTGTTCGTACCCGTCCATGTTGGAAATTATATTTATATTAGAGACTTTACCCAATAGATTTTTTACGTTAGTCATAACTTTATCTAAAAAAATCTCCTCAAATTTCCTGAAAATTTGTGAAAAACTCCTCAATTTTGATTCCTCAATCTCCTCAAAAAGTGAAAATTTCCCCTCAATTCTACTCAAATCTCCTCAATTTTGAGAATTTAAATCTTGTGGGAACCCTGAATAAGCAAGGAGTAAATTTCAAATCAACAAAAATAATTATTTTGAAAACATTGTATATATATATGGTCCTTCCTCACAAAAGTTTACAATAAATGTAGAACACAAAGGTTTATGAGGAGCAAATCAAAATATGAACAAAAATCAGTTCAATTGGCATGTTCTATATTGTCTTCAGCCATAAAATCTTCAACAAAATTGATATGAAACCCATCAAATTCAACTCAGAAAAAGCAGTCATTTAAGTGCATACAAAAATACAACTTGTAGAATATCAAATTATTATTTTTAGTATATATAATTGCATATGGTCCTCCCTCACAACAGTTAAATTTTTGCACTAAATTTTCAACACAAAATACAAATTCTAAATAATTCCTATGGTTTTCCTCAAAAGTTTAATCAAAATATAAAAGATGAGAGGTGAACGACAAAATCAAAGTTTGCAGAATTTAATTATTTTGGTATATATATGTCTATTGATATATGCCCTTTATAACAATATTTCAATCCAAAATGTGAAAAAGAAAAACAGTTTGCAACAAAATCAGTTATTCTGATGATAAGGCATACACTTTTTCTCCACAAAAGTGTAAAAAAAGAATGGTTGTAGGAAATACTTCTGATTCAACAAAAATCAGTATTTGCATCTTGTACTCATTAAATATTACCCAAAATTTCAAAAAACTGATTTGGAACGCATCAAATTAATAAATAGAGAGGGATCAGTCATTTCGGTATGTTGTACAGAGTCCTGCCTGGTAAGAATTTATACAAAATATAAAAAAAACACAAGTTTTTTCGGTGTTGTACTCCCTCAAAAAAGTTGAAACTTTTCTTAATTGAGACAAAATGCCATAAACAAAAACATTTTAGTCAGAACATCTAGAACAACAAAAATCACTACACTTAAGGTACCAGAATTACTACATGTTAAATAAAAATCGTTTCGTCATATTGCATGTAACCGATGTATATAAGTTTAGTTACACAAAATGTGAAAAATATATACATTATTTGCATACACAAATTGTGAAAAATACATTATTTGCTTAAAAACAGTCCTTAAACTCTTCTTAAATATTATGTAATACTTTTTTAAAAGTTGTTGTGGCTTGTTAATTTAAGCTTAAAATGTCAATTAAAATAAGTTACAGTCACATTCTTAGCAAAGACCACTAAGATTAGCTTACATGTAAAAAGCAACATAAAACTGAAGCTAACATAAGGTAGCTACACCACCTAATAGCTGGTCACTTAAATATAAACTGGAGACTTAGCTAGGTATAAAGAACATGGCTACATATTTATAAATTCCTAGCTACCTAGCTAGTTGTTGTTGGTGTGGTTGATGCTAGCTAACAAACATGTCTCGCATCAATAATATCATCAAAACTTCAAAAAACATAAACAAACCTTACAGAAACCTTTCTATACTTCATTTATATACCATGCCCCTTTTTAAATGCTTTTGTAAAGATTTATTTTGAAGGCAAGGGAAGACAAATGCTTAAAAAGGACAGCCATCTTTTTTGCAAACACAATTTCCGTTACTTTACTTTACTTCCGTAACTTCATTTAACAAACCACACAAAACTCGCGGCTTTTCACGACAAAGAAGACATATTTTTTTCGGCAACATCAAAGGAAAATGACGATATCAACTTTGCCTGTCACAGACAGACGGACACACTTAGCGTATTATTATATAGACTAGTCGATAAGGCCCGTGGAAAAATCCACTTAGGCAGAAGGAAAATGGAAAAGTAGGTTGTTTTAGATTTTTTGCTGACGTCAGCAGTGAAATTACAAAAATATTTGGCGAAATTTAGTTTATTCGTTGCCTGTACTATGCAGATGTTAAAACGCTGACCAAGAAAATGTATATGATCATATCTTTTTGATAAGCAGTTAATGAGACATAAGGGTTTTAACATTTTGCTGATGTCAGCAATGGCCAGTCAAACCCCCCAAATTTTTTTTTTAGAAATTTGTATACCTGCTGCCTTCATTGTATAGGTCTTGAAACGCTTATCAAGAAAATGTATAGGATCGCGTATTTTTGACAAACGGTTGCAGAGATATTAGGATTTGAAGGCTTTTCGATGACGTCATCAACCCGCCCATTCCGAAACGGATTCGGGGACTCAGGTTTGGGAAAATTACCCAAATTGGTCCTAGTTGGTCCCTAGTTACCCACGCGGTGAAAAATCATTGACGTCACCACCTCGTTTCCAAGTTATTTGGCCTCAAAGTTTTAGGTGCACTGTAATGGCTTTATTAATTTAATATAGGATATTGACGTTAAAGTAGTGTTATTTTCGTCGCGTCGTAACGTCAGAAAATTTAACATATTAGACATGCATTTTTCGGCAACATCAAAGGAAAATGAAGACATCCACTTTGCCTGTCACAGACACACAGACAGACACACCTAGCGTATTATTATAGAGATTGTTCACACATTCGAACGTACAATTGTCTAGCTGGTAAACAGGTCGGCTTGTATAATAAATTCTTTATTTTGGAAACATTTTTTCCTATTTGGGTGGTTTATGCTTCTCATACCAGAGTAAATGTTATCCAGTTGGGCCCAAGTGCACTCTGGCAGTCTGTTATTCAAGGTCTTCAATACTTAAATGCGGTGAAGGCTATATGCTATAGTTAGGTATTTTTTTGTAGTCCTACTGGTTCAATATATGGCTGTGCGATAGTCTACAATGATTTGAAAGTCCCATGTATAGTCTGTTTGATGACTTCAGGAGAATTCCTCTACATTTCTTTGGCAAGGTAAGTTGACAAAGGTTTTCCTAAAAGCTTTAACCTTTTTAACTGTTTTATGACTGAAAGTCTGAAATATTTCAAGATTGAGGTGGATGTCAATGACAGAAAAATTCACCTGTTTCGATTGAAGAGAATTAGTTTTTAATTTTTGTCTTAATTTTTATTGACTGTAGAGAAACTTTTGGTCTATGCACTGGTTTCTTACACTATCTCAATTCCATTAATTAAAAATAAACTTGTGATGCTTTATGATTTTTCAGCAGTCCAATACATAAAGACGAAGATGAAAGTACACAAACGTGAGTCAGATGTTGTTATGCATAAAACACTCCACACCCAACCTCCCTCATTGGATTTCTTTTAATTCAAAGGCGCTCTTTTTGCAGCAAATTACCCTACCTGTGCTACACATATGCTGAGTTGATTTGGGTAGGATAGGACCTGTAATGTTGCGACTTCAAGGAACCAAAACATGTTCATCTTTCATTCATCTTTGTTAAGTTATGTATAACACAAGCGTACACAGTAAACTAAAATTATGTTTCTCATAAAAATATTGCGTTATGTGGCATACCAAGAACAAAGGTATTTCAATTCTTAATATGCAATCTTGTCTTTAGAACTGGTATCTATACATCCCCCATAAGAAGTTTACATTATGCAGGAAATTTCGACACGCATATCAGACAAATACTGTCCAAAGATTCTATAGTACCTCGAATCAGGTGAACCTAGATATTCTTGTCTGTTTTAGTTTTATCTTCTAATTGAAATTTCCAGATAAGGAACACGTCGATCAATGTGTGGAACATATACCGTCATATGTAAGGCATTTCTTTTTCTGTCAAATTATGCAAAACCTTTAAGAGGAACTTTTAACTTGCCACAAGAAATGTAAAAATTCGTTGTTTTTCTTGAAAAAGGTTTGTAAGTATGAATATTTTTAAGGAATACATTACAAATAAGGTAGTCAAATACGACAACATAAGGCTTCTGACACTAGGAAGATTTTTTGTACCTTTCCCTTCAGTGACATGATGTCACGAAAGTGTTAGTATTAAACTGTACTGTGTATTACACAGTCTCTTCTATCTTTTTACTAATAAATAACGTAATTTTAAAATTCAGATTACACAAAGTAGGAGAACTCGTGAGAGGTCATGTGTTTTTTCGTAGTTGGCTGCAGATCTCAAAAGTACGTCATTGTTAGCCACAAACTGTCAATTGCTGGGTAGCAGACGGTATTGGCTTACTTACGTGTGTACGACGTTTACAAAAGCATGAGTACTTCCTTGATTATTCCATACACTTAAAATGTCTTTTATTCCCATAGCAATAGTTTATTTATTAAAGCTTAATTTTTAAAACGCGAAACAAACAACGCTAACAATTTTAAACGATTTTGCTTCACAAAGATAAAGATGTGTTTACATTCAAAGCTACTTTATATAACTTAAAATTCGCTAACCATTTTCTTATTTTTTTATTTTTCTAAACAATAGGCCTATTACTTTTAACCTGGAATTTCAGTCTGATATTCTTTAAGCTGCATTCTTAAAAATTTGTAAGAGGATTAAGCATTAATTAAACCACTTTTTGTAACTAGTCCCCTTAATTTGATTTTCCGTATGATTGACATTTTAATTTTTAAAATTTGAATAAAAAATGGTGTAAAGTTCAGGAACTAACTTGGGAATTGTTTTATAAAACAAATCCTGAATAGTAATCAAATAGTTCAATTAACTTTTTAGGTGTGGTGGAAGTGAAGACTCTGTACCCATTGACGCTTACTACAGGTTACTTACAAAAACCACAAAAATACTTCGTGAAGAATACATACAGAAGCTATTGCTAGCTAAAATTCAATTAGAGAATAGGTAGGAGATCCACTGTAATGATATAGGTCAGTGTTTTCCTCATCCGTTGTAAAACGATAGTATATGTTTTCTCTTCTGCTGCATGGTATGTACATCTATCTTATTGCTGCCTTCTACAACAGGATAAAAAAAACAGATTTAGTAGTATATCCGTTTCTCTTTTGTTCTCTCAAGCTTGACGTCACTTACAAAATTTTATTGCACTGAGCCAGTTACAAGTACGGAGGGCTTGGGATAACCTGGTCCCCAGGGCATCTTGCATTTTTTCGAACATCCGGGACAATAAACGAACATGTCCCTGGCACCGGCCCTTCAGCTCTGTACTGTGACTGGACGGAGTGACATCTCTAATTTATTTGTTAACGCGGCGAGTTCGAATAAATTGCTCTCCCCCGCGGTGGTTATAGTTAAAAATATAACATGGCCGCGAGTTTAGAGACTTGGATTCGATGTTGGACTTTATATTTTGTATAGCTACTTAGTGTAAAAATTTAAAAGTGACTGTTGAGCAATTTATATCATACACATATTGATCTGAGATAACGTAACTAAATGGTGCCACTTATTTAACCCTAATTTATGCTAGGACTTTGTGGAGTTTTATGGGGCAGGTAAAATCAATCTTTTTTTAAAAAAGCTTCAAAACGGGCAGTTGATTTTTGACTTTAGTGACTTACACGGAATTCGAGCTAATGGCGGTGAATAAATTTATGAGCACTTAGGACAAAAACAAAAATCTAAAACATTAATACCACAAATGACTTTCAAAGTTCCCTACGTGTATTTAATATCCATCATTTATTTGATGTAAGCACCACACCATCAATTTTCTGGTGAAATAAACTTTAAACTTTGATTTCGCATAGAAACATTCTAACAAGATTATTGTACATTAAGCGAGTCAAAGCAACAACGAAGACTTTAAAATATTTTTACATGTGATAATTACCTTCTTAAAGCTAGTAACATAATTTTTTTAACAAATACAGCTCGTGTTTTTTTTTTGTTTCCTCCTCAAAATAAACTTTTGATTTACTGATATTTGATATATATTACAGACTGTGGCACATTTTTACCACCAAAAAGAGAAAGGGTTTTTTTAAAAAGAAAAAGAAAAAATAGCAAATTCATCATACCAAAAGTAATTGTCATAAACAGGTTGTCTATACAGTTGTGAAGTGCTTCTAATTTCTTGTGCTTGACCTTTCGAATGGTCTATTTATTACACACCTTTATTCAGAATGCGCGAGGATGGAGAGTAACAACCATGTCGGAGATCTTACTTGAACTGTTTTGTAGCCCCTTTAATATCTTGGGTTGCACAATGTGGGAAATTAGCCAGGCCTACCTCATGTTTGGAATTCCTTCAAGAAAAATACGAGAAATAAGTAGAAAGTCAGGATGGTTGGGGTATTGGGAATTGCCTTTTCAAGGTTGCTTTGTGTATTTACAAAATCGAGAATTTTCATGCGTGTAAACAAAGAATGTGTCGCAAAAGAGGTAAAATTGGGACCAGGCTAAAATTTCTTAAATATGTTTTTTTGTTTAAAATAACTGTTTTATTTGAATACATTTACATGAAATATGTAAGCACGTGTACTGAAAGAGACATTAACTAAAAGTGCCTATCAGAGTCAGTGGTATAAGAAAATTTCCTTTTGTTTAAAGCCATACTTTTCAATCAAAATAAAAGTCATATAGCTTAGATAAAAATTGAATTAACAACATTTTTCATTTGTTTTCAGACCGGCTCAATGTAATAAAATGAGTGAAAAAAAAAATTCTACTATTGTTATAGTTCCTCAGTTTCTGACTATTTTTGTCAGCACATCAAAAGTGAAAGAGATACATGTGAAAAAAATATTAGGAGCAATTCTCACATCTTACCGGTAACCAATGTCAGGTAGAAAAGTTGATCCGAAGTTTTGTTCAGCAGAAATATTAGTCACTTGCATAAAATTTTGTTATTTTATCCGAATAAATTTTAACAAAAGTTTTTTAAAAAAATAAAACCTTAAATTTTTTTCAATGCAAATGCACTATGTGAAAGTAAAATGGTTGATAAATAATTCTACATGGAAACAAAATTAACAAATTCTGCTTTCTAGTAACAATTTCTATTTAACACATGGACTGGAAATCTCCAAACTTTGTATCATCTTAATTTTGAAACATTATATTTATAATGCACTAAAAAAAGAAAAAATCGTTAAAAATTTGGCAAAAAATAAAGATATCGATAAGGCATGTACTTTATTAGGATGATCTGTTTTTTGTGACAACCCTGTACATACTTTCTCATTATGCTTACTCTTAGTTGTGGTTTAACACTTGCTTTCTCCATATTATAATCTTAGACAAGGTCAGTGTAGTTGACTATGACTAATTTCGCAGTAGGTTCAAAAGTATATCACACACACCGATAATACCTAGGAGAGAAATATTTGTGGGAAGAAATATTTGCGGACATATTTTTGCAATTAATCAACTCTTGTTATATTTTATTCAACTCTTGTTACATTTTATTCAACTCTTGTTACATTTTATTCTACTTTTGTGGAACTTACTATTGCTACTTGTTAAATATTGCAGTTTTGTAAAACTTTATTTGGGTCCAAAATGGTGAGTTTTGCAAAACATTCTTCCTGTAATAATTTTTCCTTCAAGATACCTAAACAATTTATCTTTAGAATTTTAGCTCAAAAAGGCTTTCAATAATTAGCGGCTGAAAATCACAGAACTAAAAATATCTATCCATCCTCAGTGTCAGCCAAGCTAATTTATGCCGCAACATTTTTTAAAATATCTGTTTTTATGACCAAACATAAAAATCACAGGATCAGTATGATACTGGCAAACTCTGACATTATCTGAATCAAAAACCTACTGTTCGTTTCTCTTGTTTTGGTTCGCTTTTACTGTTTTTTAGTCGCCAGAAACCCTAGTTTATTCTTCACGTCACGTCACCTTTTGCTTGCGTATCCCGGCCCAAAAAAACGGTAATCATGAAAAATCTTAAAACCGGGATTGCGAGTTGTAAAATATTCACGTGAACAGGCCTGTACCAGGCTTATGTTCGTATCGTAGTCGCGATGTCAGAAAAGATACACGATGCCCTTAGGACGAGGTTGGGTTTGAGACAAAAAAAAAAGAAAAGGAATTCAGGTGAAAGACAATGTGAACTTTGTTGAATGTATATGCTGTAAAATTTCTTACCAGATGTAAAATCCTGACAGCTAAGAAAGAACAACAGAAAGAGGAGGTTGAGATACTTCAAAATGATGTTGCGCTTAGTAGCAGCAGTGAAGAGCTTGGATCTAAGTTGGAAATGGTGCAAGAAAATACACTCTCTATAGGAAAAAGGTGGTTTATTATTTTATTTATTATTGTTTGTTAGTTGTCATCGTTGTCTTGGTTGTTGTCATTGTCATCTTGTCGCCGTCGTTGCGGTTGTCGTCATCTTTGTCGTTAATGTTGTTCCATTTCTCATTGCACTAGCTTAAAATACGTAGACTGCGTGCTTTAGAATTTGCTTTTCATTTATATATGATTTTTTTGCATCCGTAAGGCAAGCAAACCTAAAAGCTCAACCAGACAACGTTCCATTGTCAGTTTGTTTCAATATATATGATTTATGAATTCATCGATATAGATATTTAGATGGCATTTTGCAGACCAGATATAAAAAAGCAAATTCGTTTTCCTCCTCCCACTGCACAAGTGAAATTACCACTCTCGTTCTATCAAAAAATCATGTATTTAAGCTCGAAGGTGGATCCAAAATCCGTTAAATGCTAAAATGATTTGAATATCCTGTTGACGTCCTGATTTTTATGTCCACTTTACAAAGAATGCATTTGAAAGAGAATAGAGAGACGATTTTTTACATTTCGGCATGACTTTAAGAAGGTTCTGTTAGAAATATTATGGCGGGTTTCCAATGAAACGAACGTAGTCGAATCGATCGACGTTCACTGAATCTGCGAAAAAAAACTTTCTCACAAAAATTATTGAGATTGCAATTAAAAAGTTTTCTTTCTGTGGCAGTTTTGAATTTTTTGTTAGGATTTGTAGATTCAATTATCCAAGACACTAACCTTTCAGTGGCACTAACCTAATTGACTTGGTTAAACCCAATATGGTTATCAGTTCTAACCTTTTTTTCTTTTCTTTACACTCCATTTTTATTAAATATTTTTTTATATAAATCTAACCTCGACGAAAGGTCAAAACTGGTCGTAAGACGGTCATACACAATTTCCAAGTCTCTGACTAGTTTATTATCTATTTGTGTCAAATTACTTATTAACAAAATTAAACTTTGTGTTGTCGATAAGACCAAATGTAAGTGGAAACCGTTTTGGCGGTAATCGCTATCTATCAACGGTAATCGCTATCTATCAACGGCGATCGTTTCGACTAAATTTGTTTAAGTGGAAGCCCGCCTTTATTTATATCTACTCAAAGAAGACGTTAAAACTAAATATTCCCGCCTATTTCGAGCCAGTACGCCTGGCGGCAAATGATTTAGCCTGGAAACCATCTTCAAACAACTAGAGAAATAAAAGTACAAGAAAGGAAGCAATGAATATTTCAGTTAGGAGTGGAATCTTGTCCGTACTTTGTTATATTGTTGTAAATTTTATGTTTTATAGGGTAAACGAACTGTTTAGAAAAATGCTCTTTTTGTCGCCTGTCATCTCAAACGAAGAAAGTGTATGGAGTAAAGAGCTGACAGTTTTGCATGAAAAGTTGATTCATCAAAGAAGGTGCATAGAAACCGTAAGTTGAAGATAAAGTGTTTCACTGGATTTGAAACGTTTTTTGTTATTCGCTAGTACTGGTGGCATTAGTGCGTTATTCATTGTTATTTTCTTGTTATTCGTTTTTATTCTTTGTTACTCGTTGTTACTCGCTGGTTGTGTTGACTGTCGTAATCTTTCCTTGTTATTCGTTGTTACTCGCTGCTTGTGTTGACTGTCGTAATCTTTCTTTGTTACTCGTTGTTACTCGCTGGTTGTGTTGACTGTCGTAATCTTTCCTTGTTACTCGTTGTTACTCGCTGGTTGTGTTGACTGTCGTAATCTTTCCTTGTTATTCGTTGTTACTCGCTGCTTGTGTTGACTGTCGTAATCTTTCCTTGTTACTCGTTGTTACTCGCTGGTTGTGCTGACTGTCGTAATCTTTCCTTGTTACTCGTTGTTACTCGCTGGTTGTGCTGACTGTCGTAATCTTTCGTTGTTATTCGTTGTTACTCGCTGTTTGTGTTGACTGTCGTAATCTTTCCTTGTTATTCGTTGTTATTCGATGCTGGTGTTTGCTGCCGTTAACTTTCCATACTATTCGTTGTTTGTCGTGTTCGTTATTTATTAAGTACTCGCTCTTAGTAATATCTGTTTCAACTCCCTCTCTCTGGAAGCCTCAACGTTTGTGAGAATCAGTTGCTTTGTTTACAAAATTCGTCTTTATGTTCAAGTAATATTTAATTTCGTTGAATATGCCTCTTTGTGTATATCATTGTTTTCTGGTAAATTGATAAAAGAGAATTACATCTTTTCGCCTTTTAATTTCAGGTTAAACGAAAACACGAGAATATAATTCTACAAGAAATACCAGAAAGTAGTATAAATAAAAACGTTTCTGTGAATGACAAGACAGCTCTCTCAGCATCGCAAAACATTAAAGTTAGGGCTGTCTTGAAGGAACAGTAAGTAGACTTTTATTAGCGAGTGCAGGCACGAAAGAGTGCAAGTGCGGCTCGAAATTTATATTTTTTCTAAAAAAAAAAAAATTAAAATCAGGAAAAGCCTCAGAAATTTAGAAAAAATGAAGGAAATCCTTCTTTGAAGTTACATAAAATCTAACAACCCTTAGCCAGGACACATAGCATAATTTTTCCTATCAAGGGAAAATCGGTATAGTTGAAATGGAAAAATCACGCTCGCAAACAATTTCCTGCTGTCAGTATACTGACTTATTGATTGGCTACTTCTTTTTTTCACGTGATCATTATCGGGAACCTTTTTTTTTTGAGCGCGAATGGCCTCACTTGTCCGAACAAATACGAATAACTCTCGTACATTTTAGGAGGGTAAGGTATGACCAAGCTGGCTTTGTGCTCATTGTTAATTTTAATTCAGAATAGACGTTTCCCGAATTTCCTAATTATGCCAAACTCAATTAAAGAGGTCGATGCTATAAATGATTTCATATCCCTAAGTTCCTTAGCAAAAGGTAGAACAAATTACCTAATTTCGTAAATATTTCTGTTCGTTAAGTGCCTCAGTTCCTAGCTGAAAGTTACTGAAAAACCCTTCATATAGCCGAGCTTCATAAGAATAGCCTCGTTTTGAAAATAATTATTTTCTTTAAATCTAAATATAATCCAACCAGAATATTATATCGCCCTAAGAACTTCATATTTGTCATGATACTTTATTATTCTATCTGAATATCCTAATTTGAAGAACAGAACCATTATAAAATTTTGTATGACGTCATAATTATTATAATTTATGAAATTCGGGAAAGGTGTATTTGCTCTGGGAAATGATTTTATTTTGAAAATATTACCGCTTATTTGTCCAGTCATTGTCATTGAATAATATTTTTATGTCATGAACAAGCGAGTTATCTTTAGCTATTTATTAGTTGGGGAGATAATTAGATCGAAATCAATTAATCAGTCCACAACAATTAAAGTAATTACCTTTTTACAGGATCTGCTTTGTATAATTTATCGAAATATCTAGCTTCCATTCTAAGCAATTACACAAAGAGTTTTTAGGATTTATTGGAAACTTGCGGATCGAGAACGACGAGTGTATGGTATTATTTGGTGTTGATTTCACTGTACACAACTGTGCCGATAAAAGACACATTATACATCACGTGCTAAATAATGAGGAGTATAAGAACAAAACACGTATCCCTATAAACGAATGTCCTTGATCGAATTTGTGCTTACAAAAACATCGTATTTATTTGACACGATTTGGCTATGAGTGGCCCAACTTCCTCTGTAGTAGCTAAAATATATAAGCAGTCTCGTGAGACTACAGCTTTATCAACTGCAGATCACGATTCCAGGCTTTTGTGGATGACGTGTTCTTAATAATTAAAAAGCATATCTAGACACATTTCATGAACATATAATAATTACATAATTACATTACATCCAAATATTCAATTTATAATTAAATACAAGAAGAACGGTACGCTTTCTTTCTTGGACACTCTAGTGTTCATCAACAGTTGTAACTTACCAGTATCGGTATACCGCAAAGCAACTCATACTGATCAATTTCTCAACTAGACATCTCATCACCAAATGTGCTGCAAAGGAAGTGTAGTGTCCTACTGGACAAAGCAGGCAATGTAGTCAGTGGAGAAAATGACCGAAGGAAAGAGTTATTTCGTAGACACAACGCTTTACTTGCAAACAGTTACTTGAGACAAACCAAAAGTTGAAAGAAAAATCAGGAACAAAACTGATAAGAACGGTGACGGAAAGGATGCAGAAGTTGAACCAGTAGCTACAGTGTGTATACCAGAGACAAGTAACATACTTCGTTGATTATTAAGAGATCATAAAAAAAGTCAGTGTTTCAATCTAAAAACACGCTACGTGGTATACTGTCGCATCCGAAAAACAAAATATGTCTACACAGTCCATGTAAGGACTGTGATGCTGCATATGTCGATCAAACAAAACGAATGTTCAAACAACGTGTGCAAGAGCTGTACGCAACACAGATAGAGACAAAAAAGAGATTCCCGGCCATAGCTGGAAGAATGATCATATTATTGACTGGGACAATAAAGGATTCCCGGACTGCGAGACAGCTAGAAAAGTTAAAGAAACCATAAATAGTATAGACAGAAATGCTCATATCAATAGTATTTCCATTAACTTTTAAAAACTTCGGAAAGGGAATATTTAGAAAAACTGATTTCGATCCTCTAACATATAGATGCCTAGAATAAATTCGCTTGTTCATGATTGTCTTTGTTTTAATTGATGGATTTGAATGTTAGGGATTTGCTCTGACATATTCGTTTTTGTTTGAGCTTTCTTATGAGAGAAATTAAGTAGCTAGGTTAAACAAATTTACGATTGAGAGCGAAACAAGGTGGACATGCTATCCTATACACATTTTTCCTATTCCCAATTCCAAAAAAAAAAAGTTTTGAAAGCTATGTTTGGCAAATTACTAATTTTGTCGGTACTAGAATTACTAAACAATCAGCATCCACAAAAATTAATTTCCAAATTTCGCGAAAATTTAGTCGTCAGCAAAATTTCGCAAAATAAAGAATTTTGAAAATTCGCGGGAATTTTTTGTCACTTTCACGAAAATTAGTTCTCGCTTAGATTATTGGTAAGATGGCGAAAATTAAATACCGCGATATTTGGAATTTTTTTCCTCCTTCAAAAACTATTTCCACTATTTGCTTTTTTCCGATTTACTTAGAACTACATATAATATATTATAAAAGTTGTCTCCACTGTTTGCATTATATATGTTTTGTTTCCATTTTTAGAGGGAATATCATCTCGAAGTTAGTAGAAGATGTGCAATCGTTGAACGTTCAAATGGGAAGTTAACCCTGGTATTTATTGAATGTGTCGACGCCATATCGAGGTTACTTGACAATTTCGAACCCAAACTTCATGACAAGATGTAGGTTAGATGATAAACATTACATATCATAAAATTAGTTTAGATGAACATTCTGATAGAATGTAGTTTAAATGATTTAAATGAACAGTAAAAAAAGAACTGGTGACGACATTTGAAAGTGTATATAATAATTTTATTGAATAAAAATCTCGACTTTGTTAACAGTTTGCGTCAACTGTCCTATCCCGTCAAAACCCTTTTTTCATTGCTTATAAACCACAACTTTCTTTCCAGACCTCAAGGCCTCTATCTAGTTTTTTTTTTTATTATTTAATGTGGTAACTTTAACAAACAATTCTGGTGCACAGACAAGAATGATTTACAGACCTACGATTCGTTAATTATTTAATGCGGAACTCATACCGTCGGTTTGTCATAGGTTCACAGAGAGGCATGGAAACAACATTGTGCAACCCGTTAAGAAATTACGCTTCTGCTTTTTGTTTCTCTCAGCAGAAGTAATTTCCTGTTTGTTTGTTTTTGTTTTTGTTTTTTGTAAAAAAGCAATCAAAGTGTCTTCGTGAAATAAAAAACAGTCTCGTGAAACGTATAAAAGCTTTTTAAACATTTGACTTGTGTACCTTTGGTGCCAATTGTAGATTTAAGTAGTGACCGGCACTTAGAATGACCTTTTTGAGTACTTTACACTGCCACAATATCTTGCATGAAATAATTAATTATGGGGGTTAGCTTGTAATTTTGTGCAATTTTAAGCAGGATATTAAATTTTTGTTTTGATTTTTAAGTGCGTGGAAAGTAAGAGCGGTTTAAATAGTGTTTAAATAGAACGGACTTGTTTTTCTCAATAAAAAAAGAGCAAGGGGAAAAAAATCATAACACCGCAACATGTGTATGACATAATGGAGATAATAGTTTCTCTATATTAATTTGATTACATTAATTATCGACTGTTTTTTTGGTGTGTTTACATTGCTATCATGAGAACAAGAGTGATTCAACTCATTTTTTAACGGTTTGACAAAATAAACATTATCAGAAATAATAACAAGTAAACGTATTTTAATTGCTTGAGTAAATATTATTTAATATGCCAAAGAAGAAGAGATTTAGAAAAGTTGCGAAGCATAAAAAAGGAGAAGTTTTAGAAGTCGGACCGACAGACCCGGAAAATATGGAGAATCTTTCTGAAGGAAAGGTTATAAATTCGTCTGGTGAAAATAAAGTCAGTGAAGGTGAAACTTCAAAAAAAAAGTTCGGATTTTCACATAAAAGAAAAAGCCATCTAAATGGTACAGATGTTTCCCAAAAGAAGGGAACAGAGAGCAAGACACATGATGGCATTCAAAGATCAAATTCTTTAAGTTTACACAACGAATCTAAAAGTAAGATTCCTCTCCCAAGGTTTAGAACCCTCCAGCCAAAGAAAAAGAATTTATCAGCTTCGTGTAGCGCTTTTGAGACCACCAGTATGGTCTTAAATCCTGGCATGGATGACTGGAGGATGTCTGGATTGTTAAATACTGTTGAAAAATCAAATTCAATGCTTTCCTTGGGTAGTCCTGTTCGAGGAGTAGTCACTGAAAAGAAACCTGAAACACCTACTTCAAGTAACACAGAAAGTGTAGATACAGTTACTCGCCACTGTGAGGTATATATATCTATAGCTATGTATCAAATGTGTAGCTAGCTAGCTACAAAAGTTAAAAAAGTTTTTTTGCACATGCGCAGGCAATATTTGTAAGGAAAAAATATAACAACAGACCACAGTAAGCAAAGAAATCCATCAAGAAACGTTTGCTTAAAATATTAATGAATTTTGTTTAAAAAAGAGAAAAATATATAGCTAGCTATATAATTTTTGATATATTGAATTGATGAGCTGTTACACAATAATTTGACAAATATCTACTTTTTATCATCACGGCATTTTGCATAAAAGATGACAGCCATGCTTGTGGCCCTTAGAATAATTTTTTAAGGTTATGCACTAAAACTTCATTTAAACAAAACACCAAAGGAATACGTTTCAAGGAATTTTGCCTTTTTGATATGAGAGAAGACATTTGAAAATCTTTTAGAACTAGGGTGTATTTTCGGAAACTTGAACACTTCGAAAAACACTTTTAGAATGATTTTGACAGATTTGGAAACTATTTAAAAAGTGTGGTGGCTTGTGGGCTTCCTTAGATTGATAGATAGGTGTGCATATTTTACATGGCTGGCCCACAAATATTAAGGGATACACCCTGTCTATTAGTGGCGATGGCCTTGTGGTTATGGAGTTCGCTTTGCAATCGCAAGGTCCGTGGTCCAGTCCACAGCCGAGCATGTTTAGCAAGTGCCTTTACCACAGCTACGGGTCAACCCATGCCATGTGAGGGAAATTGGGTAGGTATTACCAGTGTACATTTCTGTACACGGACCATCATTGATAACAGTGTTTCCAACACTGAATTGGCTATATCCTGTATAAATATTCAGAATAATAATAATAATAATTATTATTTTTATTTTTATAAGAGGCCATCACTTAGATAGGGAGTCGTGGAGTATTTATTTACCATTTTGAGCTATGCAGGCCTATTATAGTTGCCATCTCCCCAATTTTCCTCACAAGGCTTAGGTTAACTCAGGCCTATGGTAACATTCACTCGCCCATATTGAATCAATGTCAAGGGGAATGGAACCCTGGTCTCCCGCGCAAAGTGCAACAGTTAAAACCACCATGGAGCTTTGGGATGTCTGAAACTTTTCATTTAAAGATTAGTAAAGTAAATAAAGTAAATTAAATATGTATTTGTCAATAGCAGGTTAAAAAAGTTACAAAGCCAGACTAGGTATAGAAAGTGGTTTATCAATACCTAAAAATTGTGGGAAGTGATCAGATATAGAGGTAATGAGGTTGCCAGATATTGTATTCATCTTAGAAGAATCGCAAAAAATATTGCCAATAATAGTACTGAAGAAATCAGTTACTCTGGTTGGCAGAATAATTTGAGGGAGTAGTGAGTGAGACAGCAAAATGTCAAAATCAATCCCTAAAAAATAAAAAACCATCACTAAAAAAAACTACTGGACACATTAAGAATTTTGTTAAGCTAGCTAGCCAGCTAGATATAATAGCCGAACTGTTTTTGGCTACTTTCACTTATCAGCCAGAGGTAGCTAGTTAGAAAACTTGTAACTCAAGCGCCTTTTCTCAACTGTCCACATGGCATTTCGAGAAAACTCGGGCGAGTTCGAGATAGTGCGGGCAATTTCGGAGGATATCTGCCAGTTTAATTCTAAATGGTGCCGAAATCACCCTTATATATGCAGGTGTTTGTTGCTTATTAAATCAAGGTGGCATTCAGCAATGCTGTTGTATATAATTACCTTTCTATACTTTCTATACATTAATACATTCATAGAGTTACTTCCTTTGTTGACTAACAGAGTCTTGTCAATTGAGCTAAAAGATAGGTTGTATGAGGCCTGTGTAAGAAGTGTTATGTTGTACAGTAGTGAGACATATGCAGTGAAGCAGGAAGATCTTGACCGTTTAGAAAGAAATGATATGAGAATGGTTATAGGTGGATGTGTAACGCCAGTCTGAGAGACAAAAAAAGTTCAGATGAGCTAAGAAGCAGGCCAAGTATCCATAGAACTAAAGATGTTATCCAGATAAGAAGGTTGAATTGGCTGGGGCACTTGGAAAGAATGGAGGAGGATAATTGGGTAAGAAAGTGTAGAGACTTGATAGTTTCTGGGGCAAAGCCCAGAGGCAGACAGAGAAAGACTTGGCAGGAGGTTATAAGACTTGATACAGAGGAAGTTGAGTAGAGGTCATTAATATATCCCGTCCAACCCATGCTAGCATGGGAAACGGACGTTAAGCCGAGAATGATGATGATGAATATAGCAATGGCAAAAAAATTGCAAACATGAAAAATATTATGAAATTATGAATAACGAAAAGTTATCTAGCAACAAAATTTCTTTATTTAATGTTCTTTTGTTTTCTTCTATTTTGTCTCAAAAAGAGGTTTAGTTGTAGGCTAAAAAGTACAAGCATTGAATATAGAAACAAAACTATGTTAATGTTCTGGACATGCTAAACTCTCTAGGAAGTAGACCTTAAAAAGCGAAACCCAGACAAGGTTTTAGTAATGAAGGGAAATAGTGAGATTTTTATGCATTAAGCTTTAAATGCCTTGTCAGCAGCTCAAAAAAATTGGATAATTTTTACTTTCAAGTTCATTTTTTATGTCAAAAATAGCACTAATTGTTAGAAATTGTATCTGCTTTTCAATTATTTTTTTGCATTTTAGGAAATATATCCAGTATTTTGGGTAATTAGTGTTATTTTTCCTAAGCAAGCTTGTGATTAGTCAAAGCATTATTAAACTTAAGGTGTCAAATTAAGCATTTTCTGTAACTTTGTCAAATGATTACAAAACTAATTTTCAAAACTAATTTAGCTTTATATATTGCTTTGACATTTTCCTGATTGTCAAAGTTTTAATTAGAACTAGGTAATAATTTAATTGCCTTATGGTCTCATTAACCTTTTTACTATTTTCAACATTAATTTTTAATAGAATCCAAAAACTAAAAATTAAATATATATAAGTTGTCATTTAAAATTTTACAATCATTTATATGCAATGTGTATTTATATTATTGTTTAGAAGCAGCTGTCAAAATTAATTTATAAATTCAAGAGTAAAGAGAAAACAAGACGTATGATATACGCAAACAACCTCGCGAATAAAGTTTACAAAAAGCTGTCTATCTAATTGGGATTTTTGTTACGAAGTTAAACACGACATATTTTACTATTCAGATACGCAATAATATTTGTTAGACACTTATTTTTTAAAATTGATTTGTGAGACCTTCCTGAACGGAAAATTCCTCGAACTTTTAATTTTCGATGGGTCCGTCTTGGGTGAACCGACTGACAGGAAGAAGAAAGACCACAAACCCACAAACCTCAAAATTTGCGAAATTCATTAATTTAGTTAATTCTGCCTACATTCACTTTTAAAAAGTTTGGTGGAAACACCTTTATTTACTAGTTAGTTAAACAAGTGTTTTGAACACTTGTCTTATCTTTTTAAAAAAGAAAAAAGAAAAAAAAAAGAAAAAATAGTTACCAAGATGAGATTCGAACACACGACGACTCCCGTGTCGGTGCTCAGAGAGGCAAAAATTTCCATTCTTGTAGGACACATTTGCGTTTTAATACAAGCTCACGAGCTTGTAACAAGCTCACGAGCTTGTAACAATGATTTTGTTAGATTTATTATTGTTAGAATTGTCTAATTGGCCAGGAGTTTACTTTTTGCAAACACATTAATCAATATTTTCCAATCCATGAAAATTCGGTTATCAGCAAAATGTCTGCCCTTGTAAACAAATATGGTAGGCTTACTACGATGGCCCCTATGGCTCACTTCTCTTCTTAATAAAAACACTTCTTTTCTATGATTCAAACAGTTCTCTTCTGTATTCTCACACTTCTCTTTTGCGTTTTGACACTTCTCTTCTGCACTTAACACTTCTCTGCATGTGGCCCCAAACTTTCTCTTCACAACTAAATTTAAAAATCTGGTCCGCAATTTCACACCTATGGTCTGTATATTTTTTTCACTCTTTGCAAGAAAAATACTTGGCTAACACGTGCTTAATTTACGAACAGCTTGTTGTAGCAGGTCCCCAAGCTTGTGCATGAATAAAATAAGATCACGAATCAATCCAGATCAGTAGCAAAGTAAATAGTTTGTTTTATCAATAAACACAATAAATAGCAAAATAAATGGCTGCCTATAGTCCAACATCGTGGCAAATCACATGCTTTTTCTTTATTATACTGGTGCTTTATAAGAGTATCAGACTAGGATTTTAGGTTAAAAACAATAGTTCTTTTGTTTAGAATAATATAAAAATATACGTTTGACGAAGTAAATCTTTTTAAACATTTTTTTACAAAACAACACGATTTAGTATATTTCGAAAAGGCAAAAATGCCTGGGGACGAGGGTTGTCATTTATTTAAAAACTTGAGTTATCAAAATCCAGCTCGATTAATATTCTGGACCAGAATTGGGTCTGGGAATTTTTTGAGTTCATAGAAGAGAAGTGCTTCTTCCTTTAGAAGAGAAGTGTTTCGGACGGAAGAGAAGATTTTGAAGGAAAGAAGAGAAGTGTTTTTATTAAGAAGAGAAGTGAGCCATAGCGGCCATCGTGGGTTACGTAGAGAGAGTGCGACACTTCTTAATTCGGCGGTCGTTTTTAGGAAAGAACTTTCGTAAAAAATACAGAAAGACTAACTTTCCAGTGGAAAAATTATATCTGATGTCAATGTTAAAGTACATAAGGATATCGTGGTTCGTGATTTCACGAATCGTTAATTCGAACCCTGGATATACAATCCAATCATTGGTCAAATCAATAACTGTATTAAATTATAAATGATTTTGATAAACAAAGACAGGGGCGGCGCCACAATTTCCAAAGTGGGGGAGGCATTTATCATTTTCCTTTGACGTCGCCGAGAAATTTATGTATGATTTGTTAATCGATCTGACGTTACGGCGATATTTCAATAACATTAATTTTGCGATGCACTCAAAATTTTGAGGCCAAATAACTTGGAAACGAGGTGGTGACGTCAGTCATATTTTACCGCCTGGGTAACTAGGGACCACCTGTAACCAAATTTGGCAAGTTTCCCAAACCTAGGTCCCCGAATCCGTTTCAGAATGGACAGGTTGATGATGCCAACAAAGAATGTTTAAACCCTAATATCTCTGCAATCGTTTGTCAAAATTACATGATCCTATACATTTTCTTGAACAGCGTTTCAAGATCTATACGTAAAAGGCAGCAGGTATACAAATTTCTAAAAATATTTTTTGTGTTTTGGCGCGTCTTTGCTGACGTTAGCAAAATTTTTAAACCTTTATATCTTCTTAACCGTTCGTCAATAGCACATCATACTATACATTTTTCTCGTTAGCCTTTTAAGCTCTGCACATTACAGAAAACAGATAAACAAATTTCGCCCACTTTTTTTGTTTATGCACTGCTAACGTCAGCAAAAAACCTAAAACAACCTATTTTTTCCATTCTTCTTCTGTCTAAGTGGATTTCTCCACGGCTTTATCAACTAGTCTCTTATAATATTATGAAGAGTGTGTCCGTCTTTCTTTTACAGGGTGTATAATATTCATTTTCCTTTCATTTTGCCCCAAAAATGCATGTCTCTTATGTTAATTGACAAATTAAACTTCGCGAAGTCAATAACACTAACATCAATATCTTAATTTAAATTAATGAAGCCATTACAGTACAGTGTAGTTTTAACTGAGGCCAAATAACGGGGTGGTGATGTCTGTTATTTTTCACCGCAAGATTATATAACTACGAACCACCTGAACGGACAGGTTGATAACCTCATCATGTAAACGTCAAGAATGAAGTCGGGTTAAGTTGATCAAGATTTACCGAGAATCTAAAAAAGTTATGAAATTATAACTTAAATCGTTGCAATTTTTTTTAATTTATTTTGATTGTTTCTAATAATTTTTCTCTGTGTTAGTGTGCTTAGAACCTTCAATAGTAAATATCTGTATTAATGCTCGACATACATTACGTCTATCTGCAAATTCCCACGGTTTCTTCCATGGGCTAAAGACTATTTATAACTAAACCTTTAAAGCCAAAAAAGGAAAATACACTAAGACAACAAAAAAACCTAAATTTTATTGTGATATTTCATAATCCTTTTTTAACCTGCCTAACCAGGCCAGCTCACTTAATGTAATCAAATCAAAAAAAACATCAGCTTGCTAAACCAAGTCAGCCCTGTTAGCTGGTCCAGCCTTGCTTATATGATCAGCAAATTAAAGACGTGTTAAAAAATGGCCCTGCTTGTTATAATGGTATATAAAAATTGGGGTGAATTTCGTGATGTTTTATTTCATTTTGTGGATTGCACTCTTACTAAAATTGTCAACAAATGTTAAGGCAGTCAAAGTAGCAAGCTCTTTACTTCGTTGTTTAAATAAAATTTATTAAACGTTAGCTTCTATGTCATAATCACGTTTTTGATAATAAGGGAACCAAAATAGGCCTTGCTTGGAATTCTAAATTTTAGAAACTAGCTTTGTGTTGCAAAAGAGGTCGGTTTTAAGAATAGCACAATGTAAAAATCGTCTGTGAAAAAGGTCTGTGTGCGGGAAGGCATCATGTTGGCCTTGTTTTTCTTTTTTTTTTTTTTTGCTTTAAAAAATTTACTTTACATAGTTCACTTTTTTTTTTTCAGGCAACTACGCCCATTCAAAGTGAGACAGGCAGTCCAAGCATGGAGCATATTGAGGTTGTGAGTATTTCCGATGCTCCTGCATCTCCTCCCACTGAAAAAACAACAAAAGATGAGGAAGATAATATAAGTGAGAAGTTTCTCGAGACAGACATTGACTTTGATATGCATATAGCACACGATACAACAATAAATGAAACAATCATAGAAGAAGGAGATGAAGATACTGATAAGCAAACGAAGGAAGAACCAAGTGAGCAACCATGCACAAACTCTGAATCGTCTGTAAGCACCAATAATTCACCCAAACATGCTGAATCAGTCAAAGTTGAATCGTTAGCAAATAATGGTGTGAACTGTGAAGCAAAAACTAATTCTATAGAAGTTGTTCATGAAGAGGAAATGGAGGTTTATGATTTAGACGATGAGCTTGTTGTTGTTATTCGCAATTTAGAAAATGTAGTCGAAGAAGATCATATTGATATGCCGAAAGAGGTGGAATCCAATGATTGGCTCATTTTAAATTTATCCCAAAAAGTTATGGAAACTTGCTAGTGTTTTTAAAAAATAGATTTTTAAAGGAGGTAGCGAATCGTTAGAGATATATATCTCGCCGCTATACTGTGCGCCACCTCAGTAGGTTTTCGTGTAAGCCACTAAAAGAACGGTCAATAACGTATTTCGCAATTCTTAGACTTCACTTTTAGGGAAGCATGCTGTCTTAGTGAAAGAAACTTTGAATTTTCATGTAAATCTCTTATAGATGTTGTCATTTGAAAGCTGATTTTGTTTGCTTTTTTTATTCACATCAGACTTTTAGTTTGTATCTACGTACTCTTCATTTTGTTAAATATGAATACTTAAAAGTCCCGCAAACACCATTTCACCTTCTGTAATTTATAATTTAGCGTGTAATTTTACACGCGAATTGTCTACGTTTGTAATAAATTTACAAATGCTTGAAAAGTTGGCATTTCCACGAATGCGTAAATTTAGCTGCTGAAAGTTGGATTTCATGTTAATTTTATATTTTTATATAGCGTAGCTTCGATGTGAAGATGGTCTGTAAATTCGTAACTACATAATATGAACTAAAATTAAACTTCTATATAATAAAAGAATCTTTATTTGTGAGCAATTCTAGTTACGCCTTATTTTTATTTTGACATTGCGATATAGCATGAAAGATATTAGCTTATAATTTGCTTATACTGTATGTGTATGCAAGTTGTGAACAAAGGAGTACGCGATAAAAAATATTTTTCATGATCGCAAGATCAAAACTTTTTAGTGGTGTTTAACCTTTTATGTTTGCATGTAAAAAGACGTTTGCTTTTTCGGCATTCGTGTGTTTTTTTAATTTCTATGATACACACCAATCAATACAACATTTTTAGTGTAATTTTTTTTCACAATGTGTATAGCTAGAATGTTAACTTGCTCGAACAACTTCGTCGTTTGTGTGTTTGTTGTTTTATTGCCTCTGGAGCATCCTTGGACTTAGACGGAAGCCCGAGGATTGCGGACTTAATGAGTTTTAGTGTATTTTGTGCCGCACAAAGCTGATATTTTTGTGTTTATTTTTTAACTGCATGCTTGAAACTTATATAATTATATTTAACTTTTTTTAACGAATGCGTTGTGTGGAAATAAAGAAGATAAATGGATTCATGCTTTTTTTTCGTTGTCGTGTTTTTTGAAGCAGTTGCTTAGTGATGGCAGCGGTCATTTTACCCAACATTAACACGACTTCAAAGATATTCAGGTTTAGGTTTTCCAAAATTGATTCTGAGAATCAAACTTTAGTTATATGTAATCTTTTAAAATTTTTAATTTCCGCCGCGTAAGGCGGAATCTTTAAAATCGCCTTGGAAGATAGGGAGATAGGGACCACCTAGAGCCTGGACGCGCGGTGTCCAGGATAAAGTATTTACCCTGGGCTTGGAAATTGTTCAATTTCTTAAAAGCTAATATAAATGCGTTATTTGATCTTTTAGCCAATAGGATCTCAGATTGTCAGAATTTGATATTCATGGCTTCCTGCGAGTTTTTTTCTCGAAGTTCTTCGAGTTCAAGGTCCCACAGGCCAAAGATTCTTGCCCAAAACAGTCGGTTACCGTTCGTCTTGATATGTTTGAAACTCCAAATCAATTTTTTGCAAAACAGGATGTTTGGTGGTTTGGTCGATGAGACTTCTCAGGTAAAAAAATGCTGTATCTTTTAAGCTAGCTAGTTTGTTACTTAGCTATGTTAAAGTGATTTACATATGTGATTCTCTAGAGTGTTTAAAGCTCTTATTTAAGCTAGGGATCAAACCCGTTACCTTTTTTTAAATATCAGGTGAGCAAGCGAATGACTTACAGTTTGGGAACCAAAACTGATGATTAATAGCCTAAAAGGTGCAGTAGTTTTCAGGAAAGTTTGACCGGTTTAAGCCACATTTGCATGTACATGTACGCATGTATTTGCAAATAAAGTTTCACATAAAGAACGTAAAATAAGTTTTGTCTTATATTTAACACGACCATCGTTAAAATGCAGTATCAGCAGCAGATCAGAATTACAAACTTTGACTGGCAAATCTACGGTGCATTTTTCCGATAAAAATTATTTAGCTATGAAATTTAGGGCTGTGTACTTTTGTATTAAGATAACAAGTCCTTCATTAATCGCCATTTTGTTTTGTACACGAATATACAAAAAACTTTTTTTTTCAAATTTGAATCCTAAATCGAACATTTTTTCTTATATATTTTAGCCTATGGACCGCTACATTGTGTTACAAGCAAAAAATTATGCTCTAAAAACACCTGACATACGAGCTTAATTTGCATGTAAGTGTGTCGTAACTTACGCAAATGGGGTTACTGAATAAAAATTCTCCCTGAGATGCACGAAAACATATGTAAATGCAGCTTTAAATTGTACTGCATTTACTCTATTATCCAATTTCCCTGTTATTAAGTTTTGCTCTGAGGAAAGTTTCTCTTGACAAGGCGGAAATCTTCAAGCCTTAAGGCTTCTTGTTTGTTTTTAACATGTGCATACGAGGGGTGGTCACTAATCTCCTAACTAACCTAACAAAATGGAGAACCTAAAATCTGTGGCCACCCTGCACACGTTTTTTATAAGCAACATAAAATTAGTATATGTAATCGCCCGTTTGCGAGTGCAAATAGGAAATAATCGAACGAGTATTTTTTTTTTGCTTTTAATTTTCCGAGTCCGTTGGGACGAGGATAAATTTAAAAAGCAAAAAAATTACGAGTTTGATTATTTCTAATTGCACGAGTAAACATTCGATTACGAGCTAATCACACAATGAACTATTTTTGTAAGAGTAGGATGTCAATTTCAATGTTTTGATTTTTTTAATTAGTTCGATTTATAATTAGTTCGATTCATTATAAAGATATCTTTTTTACAAGCTCGTGAGCTTGTATTAAAACGCAAATGTGTCCTACGAGAATGGAAATTTTTCCCTCTCTGAGCACCGACATGGGAGTAGTCGTGTGTTCGAATCTTATCTTGGTAACTATTTTTACTTTTTTTTTTTTGTTTTATTTTTAAAAAGATAAGATAAGTGTTCAAAAGCGTTATTTAACTAACTTGTAAATTAAAGTTGTTTCCACCAAATTTTTCAAAAGTGAATGTAGGCAAAATTAAGGTCTCCTCAAATGCCTGGAAAGTAGTCTGCGAAAAATAAAACTTCCACAACAAAATTTAAGAGGAAAACGAAGACGCTCCACCATATATTAATAATAACAAGAACGAAATTCTTTTTGCTACGCTAATGACACGCCAACGTAGAGAAATATGGTTTCGGAAAGACTCCGAAAGAACGTAAATTTTCCGATTCCGTTTGTTGTTAATTGTCTCCGCGCGAAAAGTGCACAGGATTCTTTGTGATAATTCCGGTAATAATTTTTTTTAACTGCAGCTAATTTTTTCGAACAATTAAAATTTACTCATAAATTATTTTTTATTTTTTTATTTTGCTTTTTCTCACTGAGTGATTTCCTTATTCCCCGTTTTGTTTGTTTTTTTTTTGTTTTTTTTTTTTTGGGGGGGGGAGTACTGAATTATTGAATTTCGCAAATTTTAGGTGGGGCTTGTGGTTTTTCTTTTTTCTGTCAGTCAGTTTACCCCAGACTGACCCATCAAAAATTGACTATTCGAGGAATTTTCCATTCAAAAAGATCTCACAAATCAATTTTGAAAAATAACTGCGTAGTGCGTAACAAATATTATTGCCTATCTGATTAGCAAAATGTCGTGTCTAACTTCGTAACAAAAATCACAATTTAATAGACAGCTTCTTGTAAACTTTATTCGCGAGGTTGTTTACGTATATCATACGTCTTGTTTGACTTATCATAAAACGCGAAAAAATAAATATTTATGGGTATGAATCCAAAAGTAACAGTAATTATTTTGAACGACAAGTAAATATATACAACAGTAAAAATATAATCTTATCACAACACAAAATTAAAACTATGAAATATGTTTACTTCATTCCTCCTCTGAGGAAGAATAAATGATCAGTCTATTTTTTATTTTTATTTGGTTCGTGGGAAGTGGTTGTCAATGAAACATTTGTGCAGTTATTAAATAGTATATTTTTTAAACTAGCCATAGTTACCACTAATGCGCCCCGAATTACTAATAACGATTTCAAACATTCAAATTTAGAACGGGATTTAAAATTAAAATGGAAATTGGTGGACGTTTGAAATCTATAAAAACTGCAGTGTTAGAACTTATTATTTTCGTTATTTTCACATTTAGCTAAGGCTCTATCTATAAAGTTAGATCTTGATTAAATATATGTACACTTTAAACGCCTCTAGCCTTCTTGTTGTGTAATTTCACGTAATCATTGCTTTTGATTTTTGGTTAAAATTCGTTCAAAAGACTTACGCATACATTTTTGACTTATCAAATCTCCAAAAATTCTTGTGCTGTAATAACAAATTGTGTCTGAAAGCTATTCTGCTGAAACATTTTCCGCCAAATATGACGAATATGATAGAAATGCAGTACGGAATTGCATAGAGGCTTGTGAATAAGCTTATTGCCCAGGGGAAAATTTTTAAATAAGAAGCCCTGCGACTTGAAGATTTCCGTCATTAGCCTAAAAGATTCTGAAATTTGAAGTAGACTTTAAAACGGAGAACAATGGGGTATATAAACACATCATAAGTATCCTAATTCTCAATTATTATTGTAATTAACGTAAAATACAACTTGATAAATAAAAAATAATTTTTTTTTTACATATATATAGTATATATTCTAAAACAATAGTAAAAACTTTAACTGGATTTTTTTATAACTGATCTCGAAAATTCCAGGATGCAGGATTCCTATGTATGAACTTCACGATTCGAATATATATAATAACTTCTGAACAATTTCAATTTCAATGAATTATTACTCTGTTAAGTTACCAATAAAATCCTTAAAAATTTCTCTCGTTGAAGATTTTTCGAAAATGCTGATGGTGCATGGTTTCATAACAAATGATCTGAAAAAGAAAGTATATTTAAAATTGAGAAAGAAGAATACAATTTTACCAGAACTGAATTAATACTAGGTTGTTTAATTATTGTCTACTTATCTGATTTAAAGTTAGAATTTATTAAAAAGATACAAATCAATGCCATGTGATACACAAAAGGTATACTATATAAATAAAAATATATATATAAATTTAGTCAAGCTGGCTTTGATATCATTGTTAAACAAGTATAATATTAAGCAGGCGATACAAGATTTTCAAACCTGTGGACAATACAGGACTTATTTTGTTGAAATCGATTTATTGAATTTTACAAATTTGATTGTTTATTATCGAGGAAATTGATTGGTCATTGTTTTCGAATTGAATTGAACAAGTTGATACAAAAAAGGGTAGACACTCAATTAATAAATTTGTCAGATTTGATAAATCAACAACATCATTTATAATTTCAAGAAAAAACATAAAAAAGGGAAGAAAACAAAGAAACCTGTAACATACTGTGGGTAGCGTCTAGTTGTACTGCAAGGGCTAACTATGTTATGTTATTGGTTAATTTATCAGTTCAACTTGACTGTTCCGTGCAATGAACAACAATATTTTTTCATGATTCAACAAATATCTTTTTATATATATTCTTGCGGTCGGATTCGTGTCAACCAATCACGGGCAGCCATTATGAAATGGGGTACAAATGCCGTAATTAATGTTTTTGTGGTGAAATCTTCATAAATACAATACTGGATTTTTCAAGGAATTCTTTTTTTTTTAGTCAAATCTTTAATATGTTTTAGATACTGCTTAATTTTTGCCATTTTGCGACATTTTAACGACGTTTTACTTGTAAATTCTGTTTAAGTAAGGTTGCTACTTTGAAGGTTTGACCGTGAAAAGTCCACTTTGTTCTCCATCGGATAGCAACGAAGGAGAACATTCTGACCGCAAGAATACATGATAGCAGCCTCACAAAGGTTCCTTTAGAAGTTATTTTACTCACCCAAAACGCCTATACTTTTTACGGTGTATGTGGCTTATCAGCACCCTCGTTGATAAAATTACACAGGGCAGGATAAAAGTTTTTTGTTGCTTCTGAAAAAAGGGACTCTAATGAAAGCACTATTTTGTGCAGTTCTAGCTTGATAGCTGTAGTACAAGTGAGAGTAGTTTTACGACTATTAACTTATAAAATGCAAGAATTTAAAAATAAGTATTTAGCTCCCTAGCTACATCATTAAAGCTATTACGACAAGCCAGACCATCGGGAAGGGAAGACCAACAAAATGCAAGCAGTTTTAGTCATGGCCATACACGGAATGTTCTGTTCTTGATTGACTTTAAATTGTGATGCATTTATAAATTGCGACCTTTGGATCAACGCCATAAACCGTTCTGAGTTTAATTTCATATAAAATATAAGTAATCCTTCTACTTACTGTTAACAAGTTTCGAAACAACTTGGACAAAGAAAAACAAACCTTTTCTTGAAGATAAATTCACGTGGGCTGCAGTGACATTTAAGCATATTAAACGAGACAATATTACAAAGCTTTAAATTAACATAACAAAAGAATCTCGATTAATATTTTTTATGGCAGTCAAATCTTCAGAGACAACAAAGAAACCGAGACAAGATAAGTTTTGCTCGATCAGTGTTATTTTTGTCTTGATGGTACCAAACACACAGGTTGTGTTATATCAAACCTAGGTTGGATGTTCGAGCCGAAGTTCCCCCGCGAAGTTGAGAGTAAGAAAAAAACTTCTCCCATACATAAACCAAACACTATATACCCGCGGTCCACTAAATGTGCGCCCCTTCGGCGGGGCGCAATTATCGGCGCTCCTTAAAGAGTGCAGTTAAGATTCTAGAGTGAAATTAAGAAACAATTACACTCCGCGGAGTGCAATTACGATTTGCACTGTAGAAGAAACGCTAAACAAGAAAAAATAGGTCATCGTGTGTTTTAGCTAGCGTTGAACACCCGTTGTAGCAACCAATAAGAACCGTGAACTGTGCCACACATTCAGGTGTAGCGCTGTAGTACAGGTATGCAGTATGTCGTAAATGGAGTGAAGCGCATACACCATTATGGTGTTTCGGGTATAAATATTTTTCAAACAAAATTTTTCTGCACATTTAGCTTCAATGAAAACACAGTTTACAACCCATTGTTACCCCGTCATACTATAAACAGCTGGCCAAGCTTTTTTATTTTTCGAAAAATATTCTCAGGGAAAGTTCAAAAATGAATGTTACTCCGTGCTGAGCGCTTAGTACAGGTAAACCATGTCGCACATCCATATAGTTATAAATACAATTTTCAAAAAAAACTTTATCGCAAATTTGAATAGAAACACAGAAAACAGCCCGTCGTAAAACTGGGCTAAGCACTTAGTACGGGTACACTGTGTTGTCCATTCGTTAGGCATATCTTATCGGGAAAAAAATAATCGGGGGAATTTTGGTCGGGAAAAAATTAAGTCACTTGCAAAAAATTCAGTAACTTTTTGCCCGACTTTTTTTCCCCGATAAGGTATTACCCTGTTTTCTGAAAAACTATATCCTAACTTGTGCACCTACAGTGTGCACCTAAAACAATCACTGAGCATCTTTATTTTGTGGAGAAGTTTTTGTAAAATTAAAAAAAACACAATTTACAACCTGTCTCTGTTTAAACAAAAACAAATGTGCAACATTGTTTTATATATCGTGGCACTGGGCTTAGTACAGGTAAACCATCTTGGTTCGGTTTAAATAAAAATACAGGAAAAATGCACCGCCAAAATAAACATACTAACATAAAAACGAGGTTAGTTTAGAAACAATTTTACTTTTCCAGCGAAGTAATGCACATATAGTTTGTTTACCTTTATTATTTCTCAAATTAACCTGTCAAATTAGCTAATTTTGAACTTTTGGTAAAGAAATAACTAAATATAATAAAATAACTAGCTTTATAAATTATTTCTACAAGTATTGTTAGGTGAATTGTTGTCCGACATCGGGCATAACTATTGGCTTTGTCATCTTTTTTTACCTAAAACAAAGTGAACAACTTTATGTAAAAACATTTTTTTGCAGGGTGCTCTTCTTAGAGAAATCTAATGGAATTATTATAAATACTTTTGTATTATATACTTCTTGAGTTTCTAAATTTAAGCATTCTACTGCAAAATGGCGATAGATTCTTTATAAAGAAACCTATGTATTTTAGTCAAAAATAAATGACTTTGTTTTAATTTTTGGAGGATGTTAGGCCCCACTTTGTAATACCTGCCCAACTTTGTAATAACTTTTGCCCTTTGCACTGTCATTATCGAAAAAGTTGATAGAGGCCTAATCTTGCTGTCCAAAGAGAATAAGAACAATTTTCAGAACCTTGAATCTATTTTCCTAGAGAAAAGGGCTGCACTAATATGGTGGCCCATTGATATCAACGTAAAAGAGCAATAAAATTAATAAATGTTGAAAAAAATCGTTCTTAAAAGTTTTTTTTTTCTTTAATTATTATTTTATTTATATATAAAGTAAAAACAAAATTGTTGTTTCTCTTTCTTTTCTTTTTCTTTAAAATGAAAACCGTCGACGTGGCCTATGAGTATCAAAATCAAGATAACCGGGAAGTTCCCCTTCACCGCTGGTCTGGTTTACACGCGTAACTTTGCAGGGATTGTTTAAATGAGACAACATGGCTGATTGGCGCAAAAATATTTCTTTGTATGAGGAACTGAAATGTTACGTGAAACAGAATATGAAATGGTCAGAAATAGTTGACTTTGTTCGAAAGAAGTATCCACAATACTGCTGGAGTGTTCCAACCTTAGCCAGGCGATTGAATTTTTTTCAAATAAAGTATGTCAACAATGCAACGCCTTTAACAACTATTAGGGAAGCCGTTCAATGTGAGTTGCAAGGTCCTGGTAAATGACTAGGATATCGCACCATGAATCATAAACTCAGAACGGAACACCATATTTGTGTACCTACGAATCTTGTAGCAGATGTGTTATTCGATTTAGATTCTGAAGGAGTGGGGTCTAGAAATGTGAAAAAAGAAAAAAAACTCTGAAAAGACATTTCTGATGGGCCAGGATGAGCCAGGATGGACTTTTTCTCTTGATGGGCATGACAAAATGATGGGATATCAGAATTCCACATTTCCTCCCGCCGTGTATGGTTTCCTAGACACGTTTTCCAGAAATAATTTTTCTCAAAGTACGGACGTCAAACTCTGACCCAAATTTGATTAGAAAATTCTACACTGAGTATCTTCTAGCAACAAAGAAATTACCTATGTATTTACGCACGGATCGTGGAAGCGAGACTGGTGTAATGGCAACGATACATGCATACTTAGTTGACAAATTCTGTGATCTGGAGGACAGAAGTGTATTCAGTATGGGAAATCAACCTCTAACAAAATATAAAGATGGTGGAAGGATTTGCATGAACAGTTGAAAAAATACTTAAAGAAGCAGTGTAGGGTCTTACTATTATCCCATTTGTATGACCCGAGTTGCACATTCGATCGTAAAATGCTATCCTATATTTTCATTCCTGTAGTTCAAAGAGAGTGCCATACATTTTGTCGTATGAGGAACTCTCATCGCATAAGGCATCAATCAGGATTAGAATTACCAACTTGAATACCTAATTACATGTTTTCCTTCCCAGAAAAATATAACGCTGAAGACAAACATATCAACATAACTGAGGAGTCTTTGGAGGAAGTAAGTAAAGTGGCACATTTAGACAGTCTACCAAATCACTATCTCACTGAAGAAGAAGTTGAAACTTTTACCGATGTACTTCCTGATCCGCTAGGTTTAAAGTGTAATGAATTAGTCGCAGATTTTAAGTTTTTGAAATCACAGCTTTCAATATCGCAAGTTGCCTAATTTTTAGTAACTGGACACATATATCAAATTACATCATTCTTTGTAGAATAATACATAACCACAAATAACATACAAAAAGCTAATCCACTTCAGACTGGACTATTTGAACAAATTTTAAAATAAAAAAACAACATAACATAACATAAGAATGCAGTGCCTTTTTTAAAAATATATATTTAATGAAAAGCACTTTTAAGAACAAAATGTCTCCCTACAACAAAAACATGCCACAATATATCGTATTGTACTTTTATAACCAAATAAGAACAAAAATGTCCACCTAATAGCATATGTAGTTTTAAAATGTTTAGTCTTTGTCCTCCTCTGATTCCATTTCTATTACTGTAACGACAGTTTGCAATGCAGGTTGCATTTGTGCTGGCTAAGAAATTATCAATCGCCTTTTCATTCAAATTACCAGAGCAAAAATATCTCTCACTCCCTTGTAAATCAACTAGAAGTAGCCTCTCTTGGCTATCTTGATGTGAGAAGTGGGCCAAACATTCAGTCTTAGCATACAAATCCTTTTCAAGGGGTACTTTATTTTGTACTGGCACCCCATCATTATTTGTATACTTTTTTAAGCTCCCAGGCACAAAGGGTTTAACTGTTAAGGTTCATTCGCAAGATTTGCAAAATAAACATTATTGTATATAAAAAATTGTTCAAAACTCGCCAAAGATTTTGTCCGCTTTTTTAAACGGTTTGTTATTGCTTTAGCAGCCATGTGCATCTGGATCTGTTTTCGAGTGTGTTCCTCTAAACTCATACCATATGAGTGTGCTACATTTTTAAGAGGGTGCCGATAAGCCGCAAACACCCGCATATCATGGCGAGTTCGGGCGACTTTTCAAATAAAATTGGCGGTTGTCCCCCGAAACTGCCCGCACTTTCCCGAACTCGCCCGGAACCATTCCGAAATGCAATTCCTTGTAACAAACCATGCGGACGATGGTTGGGAAGAAGGCGTTTCAAGAGAAAGGAGTTAATAAAGTTTATATATAAGTTATTTATAAAGTAAACTTTTTCAAAAACCATCAAAAACAGTTCTTCTAAGAACATCGCTACGAAATAGTAAGTTTATTTTAATATTTATAATTTTTTTGAATCTTATATTAGTGTCTGTTTTTTTATTCTTCGGGTATTGCTAAGGCCTATGCGAGTTTTTTCGGGCGAATACTTGAATTTTTTTCAAAACGCCGAACTCGCCCGAAAACGCCCGCACTTTTTACGGCGTATGCGGCTTATCAGCACGCTCGTACATTTTTCTAGGTTGAAGATTTAAATTTTTTAATAACATAATGTTTATTTACATAATTTTCCATTGTATAATATATTAAATGCATAACAAAATATATTAAATGCATAACGAAATGCTCCTTCTGCAAAATGCTCCTTTTCGACATGAAAAAGTTTACTATCGCTCTTAAACCATTTTTTCTCATTTATGTCAAATGATTCCAACACTATATCAGTTGTGTATTCCTCTTTTGGTTTCACAAGTTTCACAGCTTTAATTACATCAGCTATGAATTCTGACTTTGGAAACATACTGCTATTAATGCTTGAACATACAATTCTCTTTCTTCGTTTGATAAAACTTGTTGAGTCTGAACACACATTCCTCGATTTATTATAAATAGAAGACAAGTTCCTTTGGTGTAGGTCAGAACATTTTTGGCTGTTGTTATAATCTGTAGATATTTTTGCTGTTGCTAAAAATCGAAAAAGCAATATGCCTATTATCTGATCATCCTCGATACATGATGGTCCTCTCTCACTATACAAGACATCACATGATCCTTCTTTCTGGTTCGTATTTTTTCAACTTGCCAGTTGCGACTGGATTCATTTTTTGAACCATGATGGAATGCACCTTCTTCCCCTTCTTATCCTTGTCTTCACTTCGATTCCTTTTTTCACTATTTTTTTTCTGGAAGTTCTTAAATTTTTCATTCTTCGCATTTGCTTCCGCCATGTTTTTCACCTTATTGAATACATAAACACAACGAAAGAGCGTGCTTAGTTACGCGGTGAATGAAACCATGACCAATTGCAGGGCTTGTGACACTGATAGCGCTGGGCCACACCGTGTAATTTTTTTTTTTTTTTTTTTTTTTTTTTTTTGAAAAAGAATCTTTTCTTATATAAGATTTTTTTTTTATTTATCATTAATAGAATTTTTTTTTTATTAATTACTTTTTATTGATTTAATTTTTTATCTTTTTTTCTTTTTAGTTTGACATATCCATCATATTTTATACGTTGATACCGATGGACCACCATACACTAACCCACTAAATATATTTATTTATGTAAATTTATATTAAATGGAAAGGTTAAAGCATATTAGCAGGGGAGTGTGACAATAATAACGATAAATAGTTGGGCAGCACACCATCTGTGTGTGCATAGCTAGCTAGCTATAACATCCTACCTATATTATCTGGCTAGGATGAAAAGCTGGGTAACTTTCTTTAAATATTTATAATTTTTGTCACACTACCACTACCCTTTATATACTTTTATACACTACGATTCTTTCAATATGGCAGCTGACAATTATAAAACCAACATTTGTTCATAACTAAGGTCAGGACAGCTAGTAAACAACTTGGCGTCCTGAACTTTATCTAAACTAACCTCGTTTTCATGAAATGTTTAAATTTTTGCCACCACGGCTGATCATGAATCCCGGGTTTCTGACGCTCTTATCGGCATTACGGCTACTACGGTAAAATCTAATCACCGAAAGGCTGTAGAAGAAATAGAAGAAAAAAAGTTAGGTAGGCCAGATGTTGGCTCATAAAAGATATAGCTATCTCACTGCATTTAGCATAAGAATTATTGATTAAGAATTTCGGTGTAGCCTAACTCCATTTGGCTACTTTCATTTTTAAGCCAGATATAAATAAACAGCTAGCTGGTAGCTACAAACCCAAACATGAAAATAAATAATTTTGGCTAGGATAAGGAGCACTTATACCTAGCTTTCCAGAAGAGCTGGACTTAGCCTTGTTCCCTCAAAATCTACGTATGTTTATTTTATCGTAACATGCCAGACATATAAGAAGCACAAAAGTTTTTAGAAAATTAAAAGGTCTAAAGCGACCGATAAACCTTCGCAATGACCACCATTACATTAGATCGTCCACCAAGCACCTTTTATCGGTAGAACTTTGAAGCGTACAGACAGACATACGTATACGGGTAATTTAATATAGATGATGTTTCTAAGTCATGCCGGGAGTATAAAATGGAAGTGGCAGATATCGTTTTGGGCGGTTTATCACGGACCGTACTGCTATTTCTATTCCACTACCCAAGAAGGCAACATTCACAAAACAAAGATTCTAGAAAAGCGCAAGTTGTTAAGAAATACGTTAATAAAAATCTGGATCCTCGAAGACGAAACATTTTAAATCTATTAAGTACGAACAATAAAAGAGATTCTTTAAGAATTATGCAAATCCATCTGAAGCGCCCACTAAATTCTTACTTTGTTTACAATTATTTTGACGGAGGTTTAGCAACTTGGAAGCTTAATTTCTAAAATCTTAAGATGAGATTTCTTAGAGGCTAGGAAGGAGGCAGCAATAAAAAATTCAGTTTAAATAATGTAGACGTAAAGAAAATAAAGGCAGTTGGCAGAGCCTATGCGAATAAAAAAGAATGTTCAGTTCAGAAAGCTGTTTGTATCTTAATGCCTGAGTTGTGGCTTTGAAAAACGTTTCCAGGTCTAGTTTTTGCTAACAGTAATCTTCCAATAAATCGCTTCAGAATATGTCGCAGCAAGGAAGAAATTGATGAGTCACCTGAAGACAGTCTTGCCATGCTCACTTGTGCATGCCCACTTGTGCATGCCCACTTGTGCACATCGATGAATACTTCACCTTAGACCTGCTGCTCATCGCCTCTATCTTGTTATCTCTCGAGTATCTTTGCACACTTGTGAACATTGTGTATATATCGCTTTTCACAACGCTGCTTTGGAACTAGTCTTTGTCATTTCTCATCATATAAGGGTTTGACCGTGTTCTCACATGCATATCAGCCATGAGCGTGAATATCTGTTGCAAGTTGAGTAGAGAGGGGAGAGTCGCAGACTGCGCTAGCAATTCCCTACTCAAACCACGACCGTTGTTTTCTAGTTGAAATATGTATTGAATTAGAAGAGATGAGTTGAGTTTAGAAATTCAATACCAAATGGGCGAATGGGAAAGTTGTTGAGTGGGACTGTTACATACTCCGGTATTTCGTACATCATCTCAAGACCTAAGACATGTGTAACAAAGCTGTGGAACTAGAGCCCGATATGCTCTTGTATGTCCCAGATCATATTAGACCCAGGACATGCTCAACAAAGCTGAAGAAGCTAAACGTGCTCTGGTATGTGCCAGAGCATCTCAAGATCCCAGACATGTGCATTAAAGGTGTTGAACAAGAGTCCGACATGTTCGAGTATGTCCCAGACTGGTTCGTTACATACGAAATGTTGGAGAAGTGCGGGCTTGATGCTTGGTGCGATGAGTATCATCAGCGGAAAGCCCAAAAAGTTTGAATAACAGATATATAGCACCAGTAGCATAGCATTCCGCTTTTTTGAAGAAGAAAAGAAGAATCTTGGAAAGTTATGGAACTGAGTAAATATTCCCTGGGATTAAGGTCCATAGAAAAAGTGATGGAACACATGAGACAGAGCGCGTAGCTTTGCAGAAACTGTAATGCAACAGTGCGATGAGTGTGAAAGTATACTCGACAGGTATGATAAGTGCAAGTGTGGGTGGAAACTTGTGGTGAATGGTAAAATTTTGTGCTGGTGCTGCTATCAGGAACACATCACCTATGTGGGAGGCAGCTGTGTATGCAACGACCTAAAGGGTTTGTCCATTACCCGGTGCTAGTTGGATCTTGAATCTCACCAAATAAAGGAGGATGCTAAAATTTGAAGACAAGATCGTAAAATCAAAAGACTTTTACAGTGATGTCACTACATACAATATCGAGGATGTGAATGTCGAAAACCTAGTCCTAAGCGATCCTATTCTTGCAAACAAGGGTAAGGGCGAGAAATATGTTATTGGGTATCGTAATTCATGGGAGGACAAGCTATCTCCGCTGTTGCTAAAGACCTACCAAAATATCTACTCTAAGGGCGCCTCCCAATATAGCAAGGGTTCTGCGTTAATCATGTCGTCTGATCTTGGAAACTACCCGGTGTAGTTGGATAATTTATCCTAGATCTTGGATAAGGTAAGTTGGAAGGGCATTGTTTCACCAAAATAAGTGTGAAGATCGGGACATTAACCTTAAACTGACGGAGTGGAAGGGCAAAATCACAACCAACTTCCAGAAGAAGAAAGGGACTTTGTGAATGTACGGCAATCATCAAACTGAGCAGCGTATACAGGCAGGGGTGTAACTACTACGCACAAATTTATATTGAGGAATGTAAGTAAAAGGAGGTACCTATGCATGGGGCTAGCTACCTAAGCGAATCTGACGATAATGATGAGAGTTTTACCGAGTTGTAGTAGGGTTTCAAAGTAGTATGATTTGGGGGTTAGTGGTAGCCACAAAAACAAGCATAAACATCTTAAAGAAAGAAGCGACGATTTTGCGTATCGAAAGAAAATCGAAGATGTCGACAGAGGAATTGGAGAATGTCATACGGCACAATAGGGGACGTCTGATTCATTTTGAGAACTTGTTAATAGATGTAGCTACCGAGAGGTGGGTGGTTGGGCCACAGCAACATGGTAAGCGGTAACCTGCACCAAATGCATGTACAGTTTAGTAGGAATACATAACCTACAAAAACTTATGTCGAATACTCCCGCAGAGCATATAGGTAGGAGAGAAATACTGCACAGATTGAAACTTTTTTAAGATTTCGTCTTTATCTTCTTGTCTACCTCTTGCGAGTAGCTCCGCACGGGCTCGTTCATCGATGTTATTCACGATACGTTCCACTAGCTGACGCTTTTTTTGCACCATATAGTGCTGTTTTTTCTGCATGATCAAACTCAACTCGTAGTCCGTTACAACATCATTCTCGAAGGCCTTGAAGAGTAAATCAACGATGGAATTCAGCTTTACCTCTGCAAGTAGTATTATAGAGAGATGTTTCTGAGATGAGAGATATTTCTGAGATGAGAGATGTTTCTGAACCTTTACCCCTTAACCTTTTTGAAGCATTCGGGGACAAAGATTACATAATATTTTGTCGTCCTACTTCTTTCAACTCTGTCAGACAAAATTTGCAATCAGAAATAAATAATAAGGTTGGATTGGGTTCTAACACCGAATATTTGTGACGCGCGCCTAGCTAAAAAAATACGAAAATTGGTTGTCGTCCCCCCTAACACAGAGAAACCTAAAAAATTTACAGACATGTCGAATCAGATTATTCAAATTTACTGACAGTTGGTGCCGGGGAGATATGTAAAAACAAGTATAGTTGAGTTTAGCCCAGGCCTTTAAAGGCACTTTGTAAGATAATAATTTTGTGGATCAGAATTTCGAGTAAGTATTAAGCTTTGTTTTCATTGTGATCTTCTGACATTGCTTAACAAAATTGGCAGTGGTGATCTGCACAATTTTTTTATGGATAACCAGAGTCGAGGAAGAAATAGTTTTGAAAGTGAAGTGGTCAACACGGCAGCTGAGGTGACCCCATCATGATTGAGGCTGTCTTGAATAAGAAATCGTTATTCAAATTCTAAAGCTTTACTGTGGTGATAGAAAATAATGTTTTTGAAGTCTAAAGACAGGCAGGGGACAATGGCCCACCTAGTCGAACAAAAAATTCGTCGGCCCTCGGTAACTATCTCAAAAATTGATATTCAATGTCAGATAAATAAGCAATTTTTTAAGGTCCCCCTGTACTTGCGACATAATGGCGCCTAACTGAAACCACGACGTTCCAGTTTAATTAAATAAGGGTGCCGGTAAACAGCGATTTTGAGATTCACTAGGTTGAAGAGTTAGAGAAGGAGAGTAGGAAAGTAAAGTCCACAATTTTGATTTTTTTTAAATTATTCGTTACCGAAACTACCAGAATAAATATCTTATGGAATAAAAAGCGCTGCGGCTGGTATCTACGTTAAGATGCATTTTTAATTAGTCATTTAATTATAGGCTTTTAGACGCTGGGTGTTCCGATTAGTATATAGTGTAATATGAAAAACATAAACCGTTTTTTTGTCAACTTGGTAAAGATGGCAAGATAGTATTGCGCAATTTGTGCTTTCTGATAATGGTTATAATTTGTAATATTTTAGACAATGCAAAAATAAAATATAGCACAAAACCTCTATTTACAACACGAAGTAGCTAACAACAGGCCTTGCCAAGCCTCGATTATTCAGTTGGTATATGCGATTCAACCATAAGCTGATATGAATCCGAAAAATAAATATCTGTTGCAGCTATAGTTAACCGAAAGAATAATGAACGTTATTTACATCTTATGTATTTCTTTCACTTATATTTTTATGCTTCGCTGGGTAAATGCTTGTTGTCCCTTACGACCTCTTTATGATAACAACACACACACCAAAATAGCCGAATACAATCTCGGAGAGCGGAAACATTCATTACGCTCCTTCGTTAAGTCGACTCACGGTAGAGGTTCCGTATAACTTCCATAATCATAATCTGAAGTGCTATTTTTCAAGGAGGTGGAACAATGTTCGTACAACGATTTGACTCTGTTGTAACTGTCAAATACACACAATTCTGCGTTACGTAATTTTGCATCGTTTACAAACACAGGATTCTCCTCCTCTTCTTCGGTACGCTCTAAAGTGAAAACAAAAAATAAATTCCAAACCTATCACGAAGGATTAAAGCTATAATTATATCCAGATGTTTAAACCAACTCTGAAGAAAAGCGGCAAATCTACTTTGTGGAAACGACAAGCGTACCTCCTGACGTACTGATAAATCCGACGTCATCGACACTTTCGTAGTCATGATGCGTCATATCCAGGTAGGCGTCAGATTGCGTTCGCACTAAATCTGTATCTGTTGCATCTTGAAGTGGCGGTAAATGAGTGGGCGGCTCATGACGTCTAATATTTGTAGGAACCTTAAAAAAATAATAAAAATGTATAAAGATATTTACAATATAGCAAAATAAGCCCTCTGGATGAGATTGACTTTACTCCGAAGTTGGTCAACTTTACTAGCCTGCTTTGAGACATTCAGTAAGACCCAGGACATTTTTCTTTTGCGATAAAGACGGGGGAAGGGAAAAGGGAAGAACTCTAAAAAAGATGTTGCTAGGAATGTTTGAAAATAAAGAGATCTAGGAGAAGGGTTAAAATGTCTTGAAAAGATGTTGCAGGCTAAACAGAAAACCTCCGACATTCTCAGTACGCGCACTAAAAAGTCAACCTCGTTCCCATGACCCCTGCCGTCCTAATATCAGAAAAGACACGAAATTCCTTAGGGAACAGGTGGCTTAAAAGCGACAAAAAAGTTGAACTTACTTTATATAAAGCAGCTTGGTCTGGACTTGCACTAACTCCGACATACGTTGGGAAATTTGAATTCCCTTTTTCTGGATTCAAACGGTCAGTTTGGTCACACTTACCATGTTTTTGAAACAATCTAAAACTTTTTGCAAGCTTGATCTCAACAGGCGGTGGTGATTGACTTTCTGAAATTAATTTTTGTTCATCGCTGTTCATTCGAGCTAACCGTGTAGTCCTTTTCTCTTCGCAAAATTTTAAAGCAGTGCTACTCAGTTCTTTTCTCATTTGTTCTCTTCTTTTGTGTTTGTTTGCACGAAAATAAACAAGTGCGGACACAAGGAATACAAGTAATAATAATGGTAGAACAGCCCCCACAACAATCAGTCCAATATTTCCACTCTTTTTCTTCGACTCATTTTTCTGTATGGCTGTCTTCTTCAGTACGGGTGTTCCCCTTATTATTGTTTTGCCATTTGCTAAACGATACGTACGTACGTACTTTATAAAACCTCTAGCAGAGGGGTCTACAATCTTTTGAAAAGTGTTGGAAAAGGGTCAGGATTCGACCATCGTACCCGCAAGCATTCTTTTGCCCTCTTACCATATTAAACGCATATACTTTAAACTTGCCAATGTTTACAACCGGACCATCTTAGGCTATTTGGCTTAACTTAAACGATACTAATATTGCTTACGTCAGCACGGTCCACTTTCTTTATTTCCGGACCTACACGGGCTGTCGCGTTGATTGCTCTCACCTGCGACCTACGTCACAAAAAGTACGACTAGTGTATTTTCAACATTTTTTATTCACTCACGCAAAGTAGAGCTTTTGCATCCTACCGGCTGTGGAACATAGACCAGGCGATGCTGCTTTCGAGAATTGAAATAATTGTTACTTTATGATTTTCTCAATAATTATGTAACGATTAAACTGACCAATGGCAAAATACTTATAAATAACAGAGTGACTATTTTTTTAGTTACAAAAGTTTCTTAAATTTTGAATAGTTTATCACTAACTTCATAACTTAACTTCCGCGCGACATAATGTTTTGATTTTGCCTTAAGAAACAGTGGACACGCGCTCTTATTGCAGTAGGTTGGAAATATGAACAACAGACCACTTCCAGAAGTCTGTATGAATATTCCATTTTGACCTGCTTTTTTGCCTACAAGCATGCGTGCGCATGTACGAGAATCCATGAAGTTTTGTAAACTTTTGTAAACATTGGCAAGACAAAGATAAAAGAACAGTAGTAAATTTTAAATGTAACACTTTTCCGACTGAAACATACATTTTCTTATTAAAACTATTTTATATTTTGTTTTAACAAAATTGAAAACTTGTTCAGCACCCCGTGAAGAAGAAAGGCTGTTATTGGATTGGCGCGAAAAAAAGGCTAAAAGAGATCCAGTACACAGGAAAGCTAGCTAGAAAGTCTACGAGTTAAAGTACGAGATTTTTGAAACAAACAAAATAATTATTATGCAATAAGAAGCTTTACAAAATTGAAAAGAAAATTTTACCTGATAAGGAACAACCAACTTTTCCCGTTTCGCAAGCCACTGTTTCCATGGTGAAGGAAACTAAAACCGCGTCTTCATTTGTCTTTTGAAATTTCTTCACTGGAAATTCTATATTCGCTTTAAATTTATCCAAGCATTTAGTTTTGCAAAATACATAAACTCCAGACCGGAATGAAACAGGTGGTATTGTTGAAGTTGCACCTAGTTTTTTAAAACCGTACAGGATTGCTTTTTGTTTACGTAGGTTTGTTGTATTTTCCTGACTGCATAATAGCTGCGACGTTACTATGACAACATGCCCATTTTCTATATTTGCTAAAAAGTCGTTAAATTTTGTTGACCTTGTGTTTGTAAACGAGGCTGAGACGACGATATTTCCAGACAATGGATTTAGAACGACTAAGTTAAGTCCGTCATCGCGCGGTGATTGGTTTTTTGCATGTATAATGATCTCCGATCCACGTGATGAGAAGTCATACGCACAGTTTATTGATGTCACCGTGACTTTCACTTAATTGAAACAAACTCAAGTTTAGAAGAATCAAACAGCATTAACTATATGTTTAGATAAGGCTTTGTGTATCACTCATCACATAGAATATTAAGCTTTACACAAGCTATTGCATTTTACAGCCTACAGATATCAAGATATTCTTTGGAACACAACCAAGTTTCGTTTTTCTTATTTTTATGATAATTTACTTATATAAAACATCATAAATCTATTTAAATTTTCGTTTTTCATATAAAAGGAAGCAGAATTAAAACCCATGTGCAACATACAGGGTTTGCGGAAAGCTTAAAAATTTAAAGCCTTATGCGCATGCGTTGACTCATAATAGAACTGTGGGATCTTTTGTAGAAACAAAAACACAGTCCTCTCGTTCATACAAACACACAGTCTTCTCGTTCATACAAAAGAAAATACCCCCTTCGTTTGTTGTGCTCACATGTCAACGTGATATAAAATTTCTTCCTGAGAAAAATTGTTACAAAGGCTAATTAGAGAATAATTAAATCTCCTCTTTTGTTTTATTAGATATGGACAGGAAGAAAATTACTTTTTATTCAAGTGTTTTTATAAGGCTTAAGTTGGGACGTCATATCGGAGATTGGAAAGTCCGATGTGTGTAGCTCGAGAATCAAAGTTTATGCACAAAAATGCTGTAGAGTCCTTTTCTATGTTACACCGGTAACGAGACGAAACTTGTTATTCACGTGTTTTTATAAGGCTTAAGTTTTGTTTTATTCAGAGTTTATGAGGCTAAATAAATAAGAAAGTAGTGTACATTCAGAAATATTTTTGTAGTAATTAATTTGTTTTTATTAAATTTCATCTCATTAAAATCTGAAAACAAGCTTTTAACAACCCCGTCACCAGACCCTGTGCAAAAATTTTGAGCGAACGATCTTCGATCACAAAATTAAGAATAACAAATTTTTCCCAGGCTCTTTTGTTACAAAATACCCAAGTAATTCGGAGAAAATTTTTTTGCATAAAAATCAACTGGAAGAAGCAAACATGCAAATAAATAAATGAATAAGAAACAAGTAGTATTTTACCTTCCTTTGTATAAATAAACACCAACAATGAAGAGTAAACAAACAAATAAGTATTTCTAAACGTCATCATCCAAAACAACAACAATAACAAATTAAAATGTTTCAGCTCCGCCAAATCAACTGCATGTTAACCATAAATCATTTTCTCTCTTCTCGTGTGAATAAAATTCCGTTTCAAAATAACAATTTTTTCCTTCTAAAGCAGCTATTTTTTTAAATCCTTTTTTTAAACTATTTCAACAAACTGTTACTGACTGATATAATAACAAAGACGATATTGCTTTTATTACGACAGGATTAAGCTGAAAAGTAATTTTTTTGATAATCTTATATATGTGTATGGTATTCACATTATAGCCTTCATAACTGCTTGTTCTTTGACAACCGAAACACAATTGCTTCAAAATGTTTATATGTATGACGTCACACTTCATAATAAGAGTATTGATTGCAATCGGAAAAGATTAATGAGAAACTCAACTATCGTCAGAAAGAAATTTGAGTTACGTGAATAAGATATTTTTGTCTGAGAGTAGCGTAAAAGAATTAGTTGAGACGTCAGATAGTGGAAAATTGTTGGAACATCATTGAAAATGTTGTTTTAGCCTTTTATCCACGACATCTGTAATTATAAAAGGTTAATAATCTGGTACAGCTTTTTTAATACTAGCTACATGGCACTTTTATGCTTTTAGCAATTCCATTATGAATAATGAATATTCACGTTTTTCTTGTATAAGCACTATATTTTACAGACTTTTAAATTCTTAAGTTTTTAGTTGCAACACTTAGTTTGAACTGAATAGACGAGTTTCATCGTGATGCGTGTTGTTTATAGTCCCCAGACCTCTTACGCAAATCGACAGGCAAAATAATGCAAGCGGTAAGCCGTGGACCAGTCTATTTCAAACTTTATTTTCAGGTAGAGGCATCTTTTGATCTTGAAATTAATAGCTTGCATGTAGTTTAGATTTAGACCATATATCAATTAAAAGATGCTAGGTAGGCACAGTACAAAAGTTTTTGCATTTTTTTACCTGTCGATTTTTCTGATTTTTTCCGCGCGTGTTCAAGTATCCCGTAAAAAGGTAAACATTAAAACTCATCTATAAAATACCTTACAAGACTAACGGAATGTTTTATACCCCAACAGCAGCCCAGGGTTCGGGGAAAGTCACGCCCCTCCTTTTCCTTTTAAAATTGTCGATTATATACATATATATATGTGAAATACTTATGCAGAGGAGTTTTTTAGCCAATCTAGAGGGGGTGAAATGTCAACATTTATCACCGCACGTCAGCCGTAATCTTTGTGGGGTCTAATACAAAGGTAAATTAAAACTTGGGGCATGTAGATGTAGATTTTACCAAGGGACGCCTTACAGTAAAAAATACAATAGCATAAAACAATTAAACAGCGGTTTTTTTTGTCTAACGAACAATTATTGTAAAAGTCTGAGATGTTTTGTCACGATCCAGTCATTAGGAAACCTCTTCTACTGACGTCATATGAAATATTATATCAGCGAAAATCAGTAAACTGTCAAGCTGGTTGCACAATAATTGAAAGTTCTGTTTATGAATTTTTTTTCTTATTTAAAAGTGCTTCTTATAAGCGCTATAATTATTCCACTAAAAACATGAAAAATACACAAACATAAGATAAACTTAGGTTTCCAGACGAATATAGATGATGTTTAAGGGGGTTGGGGTGTACAAAGCCAGAGCCATGTTGGTTCTATGAAACATTCGCTAAAAATAAGACGTCATTATATGAGAAGGGAGGCACGCGTTGATGAGATATCGGTTAAATTGGAGAGAACCTGACAAAATAGGATGAGGTTTTGCCATAATCACAAATTACCGATCCAATTCTAAATGCATTGTTTGTTGTTTATATTTTTTGCCTGTACACATGCGTGCGCATGCCCATTGTTCCTGATGCAAAATCAAAACATTACCTCACGCCGGAACTCATGGTAAAGTCCGCTCTTAAAAAGGCAGAATAATAGTTGAGAAAAAAAAGCAATTCCAATTCCTTCTTAACCTTATATTCCTAAAAATCTATAACTAGGGTTCAATTTAGTTATGTGATCCTTCTTTTCTTGCCTGTTAGGATGCGCGCGCATATACGAAACTTTGTCAACAATCGCAACTCATCTATTGTGAATGAATTTACAGAAGAATTAAACAAATCCGTATGGATCAGCATATGTGAAACAAAAATTCCCCTTTAAAAACTGACCACGGTACGAACCTTGGACGCACGCCTATTATATTTGTCCCGTCTCTATTCTATTATTTTGTTGTTTTAATCCGAATGGTTATTCTCCTTGAGGTGGGTGAGAAAAATTATTAGCCTAGCCATCGTGCAACAATTTTGAATAAGCTAGGATCATAAGGCCGAGTTATATAATTATGTTGTCGTGAATGACGTCATCAAGATGGTATTGATGTATATGAAATAAAAAGTTTAACATGTTAGTTAACAAATATTAATTTGATTGAATTCTAAGTTAATAAACTTAACCCCGGTAATATATCAAGAGAAAAAATTTATTCAGATATTTTTAGCCATGATAGAAATAAAACAGTTCCTAAGCTTTATTTATTTCACGTCTTTTTAAAATATAAGAATGTCCAAGTTCTGGATAAAACTGGCTAGATTACTAAACATTAAAACCAACCTGGCGAGACGAACATCGTTTATTAATAAGTGCAGCGACAGTGAGATACAAAAAAGCCCTGGGAACGAGGTTGCATTAAAACAACATTAGGGTTTTTAAGCTTCTTTTTGTATTAAAAATAGTTGCAACAATATATCTGCTACTTATAATTACAGCCACATAGTGAGAAGGAGCCTGTTAAAGAGGTGTGTATGTAGGTACAAACACTAGTATGTAATTATTAGGAATAGCTATCATCACTGTCAGGGGGACAATCTACCTCGTTCCCAGGGCATTTCGCCTTATTGATGAATTTGCTAGAAGGTCTGGTACCAAGGGACCCTGAGGACAAGGATGGCTGTGTATGCGAAACAGAATATAGGGAGAGAACAGAGTAGAAATATGAACCAAAAAAAAAGGATCAAATAACCAAAGTTCTGTTCTTAACCTTCTCTTCTTATTTAAGGTAATTGAAAAATAGTACAATTTTTGTTATTTTTTATTCATGTCAATCACACCACATCTGTTACCACAAACGTAAGTCATTCCATGTTCTTACTACGGATTAAATTAAACCTAATCTGCATTTTACCTTGACAGTAGTATAACCAACGTGCTTTGGCTTGATTTGCGAAAGATTTGCGATTTTTAGTAAAAACAAAAGTTTATCCACAAGTCTTTTTTAATTGGTAACGATATAGGTCACTTTATCTATAATAAAACAAAAAAGAATTTGTAACATAGCTTATTTATAACTATAGGGTAAAAATGCAAAATGCCCATCAGCTGCCGGAAATTTGTTTCAAAAATGCAAGCCCTTTTTTCATTTCAATTTTAAATATTGTTAAAGTATTCCTTGTAAAACTTTTTCAATTAATGGTACAACAAAGTTTTTTTACCATATTTTTTAGCTTTTTGAAAACTGTGTTCAACCATTTGGCGAGCAATGAAATTTTCCGCCGGTGTTTCTAAATATGTACAGGTAAGAAACTGTGGTGAAATTTCCCTATCAGGTTTATAATTTTTACCTAGCTAGCTAAATATCGTCCTTTCAAAGTTATTCTAGCTAGCTAGCTATATAAAATGGTATTTCGCTGGTGATATTTCTGATAGGAATCAAATTTTATGTACCCTGTACATATAAATTAATGACACCACCGAATAAAGAAACCGTATTAGTCTATTTCTTCTTCTAAACGATACCGAAATCTGGGTGTGATATATATCGGAATTAATTGTCTTTAGGAAATCAGCTTTCCAACTTCAATACCGAATTCTGGTTGTAGTAACAGAACGTGAAGTCCCATGTTTAAACATGAAAAACAGATCGGACCTATCTTGCTTTGGATCACTTAAAGAATTGATCAATAAAGAACCAACCTTATCTCAGATGCTTTTTCTCTTTTTGACAATCTCAAAAAGTTAGACGTGGCCCTATTGACAAGCTGGACGAAGAAAAATATTGACCAATCTCGTCCCCAGGGCTCTAGCGTAGAGGACCCCTGGAGGCGAGACTGAATTTAATTCTCGTCCAGGGTCAAAAAACTTTGTGAAATCGAAAGTAATAATGGCACCATAATGGGAAAAAATTTTAAAAAACAACCCGTCATTGCAGAGTTTTGAGATTTTACAAACTGAAGGTATTGCGATGTCAGCATAAACAATCAATAGAGTTGTTAGGTCAGAAACGGGTCCCTATGTCCCTAAAACGAAAAATTGAGTTATACTCCACGTAGAAACCAGGTTAAATATTAGGGAAATTAAGTTTTCAGCAGGAAGGCTTCTCTTTCGTTCTCTCGGGCGACTCGCACATGTCAGAAAACGAGAAAGAAGCTCTGAGTGAGAGAGAATCTCAAAAAACGTTTCCTCGTGTCTAGTGCAAAAACTATCTATCATAAAACTAAATTTTTTAAAGAAATTTACAAAATAATGACAAAGAAAGCGTTCAAGTTATTCTGAAAGGTCTCCTTTTCCCTGATTTTCCATAATTAGACACAACGTTTTCGTCCCTGGCCTTTGGCTGTTTTATTTAAAAAATGTAGGTGGAATAAAATATCCGGTTCAGTTATGTTGTATTGATTTTGTATAGGGAACTCTGAATATTCTGATATAATTTTGCGTTAATGCCTCTTCTTTTTCTACTTTGTCGCGAAGTTTTGCCTTCTATTAGCTAATTAAATGAAATAAAATTTGACTGGAAGAAAATTGCCGAAATATAGTTTGGTGGGATAACTAAAAAATAATTTTTTAGGAATTACAAAAAGAAATAATTTTGATGGTAATCTAAATTTGGCGGATAATGAAAATAATTTATTCCAAAAAGCTTTTTTTTGTAATTCGGTTTTTTAATACAATACCTTAAACTTCACGGGCTCAGGTCAATTTCGTCGGTAGATCATTAGGACAAATAAATTGAGGTCTTTGGGCCACTGTCAACTGGCTTTGCAGACTCTGGAAGAAGCAAAAATCTGGGTAAAAGTTAAGTGAGTAAACGTGCATGCATTTTACGTTTTTTAGAATTTATGGTGATAACAAAGAAATAGTTTTTGCGTGAATTTAATTAAATAAAATCCGTTAAATTTTTTCCGCTTGGCCAATAAAAGCTCACGCATGCGCAAGCATGTTTTTGTTTGTTATTTCTTAACAAGACGTATGATATACGCAAACAACCTCGCCAACAAAATTTATAAAAAGCTGTCTATGAAATTGTGATTTCTGTTACGAAGTTAGACACGACATATTTTGCTATTCGGATAGGCAATAATATTGATAGAAAATTCCTCGAAATTTCAATTTTCTGGAGTAAACTGACTGTCAGGAAGAAGAAAGACCACAAGCTCCACCTAAAATTTTTGAAAAAAAAAAAAAACAACAAAAAAAAAAAAAACGGGGTATAAGAAAGACACTTAGTGAGAAAAAGCAAAATAAAGAAAAACAAGAAGCCCTGGGGGCTCTAAGAATTTCCGCTCGCTACCAAAATATTTGATGACAACCTGCTAATTCGTTGTGTTATCGTGCCAGACATTCGAAGAGGTTTGGTGCATGAAGCTCTGAAGATAAAACACATGTGACATTATATCTTACAACAAACGCAAACAAACGAAACGTGTCATAATAAACTCACATTTTAAAAGAAATTGCTAACAAAATTACAGCCTATCATTCATAGTTGAAAGTCTTGCGCTTGAAACGTTTATGGTCTTAAACAGCATTTAGTTGACAAAAAATCAAAATTTTGATGTGACCATCATTTTCAGCATACTTTTTTTATTAACTGTGCCAAATTTTGTTTAAAATAAAGTAGTTATAATTTTTGGACCAATTTTGGCCTAAAATGACATTTAGGTGACAAAAATCAAAATTATTATGTCACCATTATGTTTAGCACACTTTTTTTGTTAACTGTGCCAAATTTTGTCGAAAACAAATACCAATTTTGGCCTGAAACGTCATTTAGATGACTTCCCAGTAGTTAGGAAGCTTGGGTAAGAAGTTTGAATCTGTGACGAGGAACGTGAAATCCCAGGGTCGATTTTTTCTCAAAAAATGCTCCGAAAGAAAAAAACGACGGTTTTAAAGAATTTCCTACGCCTGCAAGCGCGGAAATTCAATAATACACGATCTTAATTTTTCGAAAAAGGAAATAGCTTTAGTTAAAAAAACCATATTACTAGAAAAAAGAAAAAATACAGCCTATCATTCATGGTTGAAAGTCTTGCGATTGAAACGTTTATGGTCTTAAACGGCATTTATAGTTGACAAAAAATTAACATTATGATGTCACTATTATGTTCAGCATAATTTTTTTGTTAACTGTGCCAAATTTTGTCGAAAACAAATACCAATTTTGGCCGATGACTTCTAAGTACTTAGAGAGTTTAGGTATGAAGTTTAAATTTGTGACGTTGCAATTGACCATTTGGTTAGTTAGTTACGAGTTGGAAACACATCCTCGCAGGCGATAGTAAAAAGTAAAAATAGTTACCAAGATAAGATTCGAACACACGACTACTACCGTGTCGGTGCTCAGTGAGGCAAAAATTTCTATTTTTGTGGGACACATTTGCGTTTTAATACAAGCTCACAAGCTTGTAATTATTTATAGTTTACGAACCAGATGGGATATTTCCATCCGGCTCGTTACTTTCCGTCTTGGTAGTGTAAGTTTGTTATTTTCAAAGGTAAATTACGATCTTTATGCACAATTATTCATTCATCCTTTTCAGACAAAAAAGACACAAAAAGCGGCGTGTAAACAAGGTATTGTCCTTCTGAGGCTGTTTTTTTTACAAAATTCGAATAATCTGCATCATTTTTTGTATCTACCACAAAGAAATGGACAGCGTTAAACATCAATATTGTAGTTTGATCAACCTGCACATTATGAAAAAGAGAAATTACTCGCTATGTTAGACATTTTAAATGTTGATTTTCTAATAATAACGAGGCTCATACCAAGAAGAAGAATTCTGGTGTCAATCTGTTAAAGTAAAGACGTGTTAAAGTTTCTGCTTATTCTCTCATATGTTCTTGATTTTAAAATTACGACAATGAGGACCAGGTAAGAAACTTTCAGCGTAAGTATGCCCTTGAAACATACCGTGGGGTCATATTAATACAGTGTCTCTATAGCGGACACCATCGGGACTTCAGTAAAGTGTCCGCCATAGAGAGGTGCCCGCTACATGGAGGTTCGTCCCAAAATTAGCTTACATTTCTTCAAAAACCATTCCGGGGCTATTAGGGCGTATTGAAATCGACAGTGAGGAGTATCAAGAGACTGGTTTTGGGAGAAGAAAGACAGTGAAGACAATATATTGAAGTTATGCTACTTTTCTTTCAAAACTAAAACAAGATCAAGGACTTGACAAAAAAACATTGAGATATTGCTTTGTCTTTGATATGTTCTACTTTGTCAATGAATTCTGAATTTAGAACAGTTAGAGTTTCATCATTTTGATTTATTGAAAAATTTAGCAATTCGTCCAAATGTTGCTTTTGATGGAGAAAAGAGATAGAGAAATGTTACTTCTGGTACAGTCGCGTGCGCGTACAACAGTTAGATCACAACAAATCCAGCACCATCCAATACCATGCCATGCCTAGCCATGGTTCTTCCCTATCATACAGCAATGAGTAAGGGTAAGTCCCTATAAAGTGATGACGTCATCAAATTATGCAGAATAGGAGGTCCAAAATTTTTCTAGCACAATTCCCTAAAAATCAACGCGCATATCAAAGGGGAATTCCCTGATCTTGATCGTGATATTGTGAAAAGCCGTGGCTTAACCGGGTATTATAGGCTACGCAAGGCCGAATTGGTTGCCCTATTGGAGAATGTACCACAGAAACCGGTCAGGCCCATTAGGGACAGGAGATGGCCAAGACCCGTCCAACCATCCGGGGTAAAATCAGGGAATGGTACAACTGGGTATTGCCCCCATCTGAGAAGGATGTATTCGAGAAACAGGAATTGTTGAAAAATCGTTCCGTTGTGAGGGATAAGATGCAGGGATAGTACAACTGGCTTGTGGACGCTGTTCCAAAACCTATAAAAGAGGGGGTCAAGAGTACCTATGCAGCATTCAAACGCGGGTTGATGGGGTTCTATAACAGGACAGCCAACACAGGGTCTACACTCCATGATGAGATAGAAAAAGAGGCCGGGGAAGACTATCTATATGAACTCTACTATACCTATCCGCAGAAACCCATGACCAAACTAACAGAGGCCGAACGTAAACGGCATGATGAGGCATCGAAATGCCATATCTGCATGAGGCCGTTTGACGGCTGTGAAAATAACCGTAAAGTCAGGGACCATTGCCACTATACGGGGCAATATAGAGGTGCAGCGCATAACAGCTGCAATTTGAAGTATAAGATACCCAGCCACATCCCCGTCATCTTCCATAACCTTTCGGGGTATGATGCACACCTGCTTATCCGGGAATTAAGGGAAAGATACGACACGCAGGACATTGGGTGCATCGCCGAAAATACAGAAAAATATATCAGTTTCAATGTCAAAATCAAGGTACCCCTTGGAGGTATGGGATATGGTGATAGCGAGACTTATAAGACCACAGAGATTAGGTTTATCGATAGTTGTCGATTTATGGCCTCAAGCCTGGATAAGTTGGCAAGCAACCTCATTGGAACAAACGCCGCAGGTATGAAATGTCAACAGTGTGTAGATACCTGTCTTGAATTCCAGAGCATAGACGCTGAATATGAGGCAAAGTTTTGGTGCAAATATTGCAACTCAAATACCACGAAGCAGCTTCATAAGGACAAGGCAAAGGCAAACGTACCGTACATGGCAAAGTTCATCGACAAAGATGATGCTTCAGGCTGATGCTGAGAAAAGGCGTGTACCCCTATGAATACATGGATGGATGGCAGCGATTCGAGGAGCTGGAACTACCTCCCAAGAAGGCCTTCTACAGCAAGCTGAATATGAAGGGTATCAGCGACAGGGACTATGCCTATGTGAAAGAGGTATGGAATCTCATTACCTCGGGGGTGATAACGTTACTATGGGAGACTACCATGACATCTACCTGACCATAGACGTCCTGCTATTGGCCGACGTCTTCGAGACATTTCGAGGCGTCTGCTTGGACAACTACAACCTTGATCCCGCCCATTTCTACTCCGCACCCGGCTTGGCATGGAAGGCTGCACTCAAATTTACGGGGATTAAGTTAGAGCTTCTCACCGATCCTGACATGCTCCTGATGTTCGAGAAGGGTATAAGAGGAGGTATAACCCAGACGGTACACCGGTATGCCAAGGCCATTAACAAGTATATGGGAGAACAGTATAACCGGGATGAGGAGTCCTCCTACCTGCAGTATCTGGATGCGGACAACCTATACAGATAGGCTATGAGGCAGGATCTCCCAACAGATGGTTTGAAGCTCATTGAGGACAGTAGGCATGGGTACATATCAGAGGTTGATATCGATTACCCGAAGGAGCTACACGACAAATATAACGAGTTGCCGTTCCTACCGGAATGCACTATGGTCCATAAGGTAGAGAAACTGGTACCAAATTTGGGGACAAGCAAAAGTATGTAGAACACATCAGGGCCCTTCACAAGGCTTTAAAACATGGGCTTGAATTGAAGAGGGTACATCCACAGGAGCCAGGTTCTTATTCAAAACAAGGGTCATAAGGTATACACGCAAGAGGTATCGAAGTTAGCTCTTAACAGGGCAGATGACAAACGGATCGTGCAGCCTGATCAAATTACAACAATGGCCAGGGGCCATTACCGCCTAGCGTCTACCGGGGAATAAAATGGAGGTGTGCACACTAGTCGCTATAATCCTACCGCATTTTGCTTCCTCCGATATAGACGTATAATAAAGATGTCGTCCGATAACGCACAAGTCTTTGACAATGCCTCTGCAGAATATGAAAATACTGAAAAGTCCGTCGATAAGCGTCAGGTGCTGAAAGAGGCCCTACGAAAATGAAAGGGTCATCTTTTGCCAAAGAAGTGTACAGAAGGGTTTGTTGACAAGGCCCCGGAGAAGGCCATCGATAAAGTCCATACAGAGTATGTGCAACGTGAGCTCCAGGAGAAGGGAGAAAAGACGGCAAAAGCACTGTCCACCCATGTTATAAGCTTGTATGCCAGCATGATTGGGAACTTTGTGGATATTGACTTCGTCGACGAATTACGTCGAGATATCGAAGAAGACCCTATTATTAGGGATAGTATGACCGATCTGGAGATCCTTGTATACTGTACCATCGGTAGGTGCTTATCCCCTTTGCTTGTGGCAGGCTATACGGCCCGGCATGTAAGCAAAAAGAAACAGGAGGAGGTGGTGAAGGAGGCGGATACGGTGGAGGAGACGGTGCTATAAGAATAAATGAGTGAAGAAGTTCAGAAACAACAAGAGGAGAGGATTATAACAAAACCGCCGAAGAACGAGGATCGTGTAGCGGCAGGCAAGAGACTTGCCGAATGGAACAGAAGGAACAAGGCCGACTTAAAGAAGAACGTGGGCAAAGAACCTTCACAGGATGATAAGGAACCTGCGACAGGTTCCAGCAAGTCAACGGATGTATGCCTTTATGGTGTCGGGAGTTTGGCCATATTGGCGATAGGTGTCGGGGTTTGGTATATGTTTAGCAGGGGTAAAAATGAATCCAAAACCCCGCAACAGGGTCCTAGCATGGCATAACCCAGCCTCAGGTTGACATTCCCAATATGCAATGAATTTTTTAGAAAAATGATACTTAATAAATGACAAGTAAGCATGATGATAGCAATATGGGGACAAAAGAGACCATGGTTATTGACTCCCTTTGGGAATCCGTCAGATTAGTATCGTATACTATTCTCATAGCCATGGGAGCAAAGAAGGCCTATACCCGGAGCCAAGATTGACATGGAGGACGGCCTGAAGCTTGCCGGTTATATGACGGCAGCGATATTATTCGATGAATATGCAATTAAACAGGGATGGTACAAAAAGTCTCTGATACCTCCGAAATAGAGCGTACGATAATATTTCTATTTGCCACTAGGCAAATAGAAATATGAAAGAGGCCAAAAAAATGTTCCAGGTGTTCAAAATCTCTCCCCTTGAACCAGTTCAAGGCAAAGGGCAAAAGTCAACTAACGAGTACATGCATTCCCTGCCTTGATCTTATGAGGATTTCAAAGGGTCACACTAGACGTCGCATTTATATGCAACCCTTACATGAGTAAATAATTATACTCCAGAACCATATTCAGGCCCAGTTTTCCTAAGGCTATACCTGGGAAAATTTCGAGTTGCATGTACACCATAAGACACCTTTCAGAAACGAGGAGTCGTTTAATTCTCCAACGCTTGCTGAGGTCACCAAAGGATTACAGCGGGCCCTAACCGCTATAGTAAATGGACATCAAACATTGTAGGGTATGAAAAAAACTACTTCCCCCGACAAGTTCAAAATAAGGGGGAATAGTAGAACCAAGACATGTATAAGTTGTCTTGATAAAGCGAAGGAGAGGCGTTGTACCAAATGCAAGGACATCGAAGACATTGACCACAAATAGACTCCCTTGCTATTGATATGGAAATTAGAGGGTTTCAACAGGATGATAACTATCTACTTGTATACCTTATTGACATACAACATTATACTCCAGTACGCCGAACTCATCGGAGAGAGCCAAGAGAAGGCAACGCTCGTCGAGAGGTATTGCAATGCATTAAGATGCCTGCAAGGAAAATTAATGTATACTCCACTACCCCTCGAATACCAGGCTCGAGGGACTAAGCTATGCCCTGCCTGTCGAGGATCCTTGGTGAACAATCACGGAGGTAAATGGATTTGCTCCGCATGTGCCGGGGTATATCCGAAAATCCATGATCGAAAATGGTCGAATTATTTAAATAAAATGTTGGATGTCGTAAGAGATCTGCATACGGCAATCTTCACGGGACCTACTTCTTGCGGAAAAACGCAACGTGTTTTGGACCTGCTTGAGCATGAATATAGACACCACTATCATAATATTGTCATTTTGTGCCCAACTATACGGTGAAATGCCACCTATTTGGAGAGGGCATCGCTATGGCGTGACGAATATGTATTTCTGATTGATCCTAATAACCAGCTATTCAAATGGATCCAAAATTGTCCTCATTGTGGTACCCTCATGAAAAAAGTGACATGAAACAAGTTGATAAGGAGACGAATTTGATCTTCCATTGGGATGACATTAAGGCTGAATTGAAAAAATCAAAGCACGCACGCCTATATGTGAGGTTGGAACATCCTAGAACGTATTAAAATGACCACGGCGAAAACCTCTGGCCAAGCATCAGTATATAAAAAATGTCTTCACAACTCGCCCTATTCAACGCAATACCCGCAGGATCGATTGAGACCTTGTTCGATAAGCAAGGTCAGCCTCTGTTTAAACGTGCCGATCTCGAGAAATTCCTATGCATTCCAAATGCCAGGAAGTATGGCCTTGATCGTCATATGACAATATCAAGGGTAGAAATAGAGGGTATGCAGGGGACTGTACCCAGCTCGTACAGCCGGTCGGGTATGCTAGGAGGAGGGAAAAATCCTCATGATGTATTTGTCACGTTGGACGGGGCCCTCGAAATGACCGTCAGGTCAAGAAAGCCTAAGGCCGTAGCCTTGACAAAATGGTTGGCCGGGAAGAGGGTGGAAAAATTACAGGAGACTACCAAGTAGAAGGATAATGTTCTGGCCCTTCTTAATGATGAAATTGAGGACAGGGATAGTCAGCTCATGGCGTTGGGGGATGAAATTGAGGAGCTACAGCAACGTGCCGTACCACACCTCGGAGATCCCGGCAAGGATAATAGCATGGTCATTATACAAAAGAACAACGATGATCCCTTCCAATTCCTTGCCATCTGCGGCCAATAGGGGTATGTAGCCCAAAAAATAAGAATTAAGCTCGTTGATTACCCTAAGGGTGAGATTGTGGTACTGGCAGAGACTCCAAATGCCATTCTTCATCACAATTGGCTTCAAGAACGTGGATGTATTGAAGTCAACCCGGAGAGGGTCAGACATTTTAAGCTTGGTGAGAATTACACACATGGCGCCTCTTAGAACTCGCGGAATAGGTGTACTCAGATCCAAGTACACCCAACCAAAACACAATTTTTACTACTCCTGCGGGTAGTAAAAATTATTCCCGCGTAATATATTGGTTACTAACCAACCCCCTGTTTCAGGTCTGAAATAATAGGGCCCAAGGGGGCATTTCCGTGGGGCCCCTTGGTAAAACCAAGGGTTGAAGGATTGGTAGAACTACTACCAATCCTTCACACCCTCCGGGGGTACCTGAATATCTTCTGGAATAAGCATCAACTCTTCCGAGACGAAGCTGCGATCTGGACCATCCTTCAGATAGTATAAAACACGGCTACCTGCTACAATACGGTCCAACCTATACATCTTTTTACTCCAGAAGGCGTCAGTGGCGCGTCGTCTCGCATCACCGTGCTCTTCCCCGTGCTGCAGAAGGTATAGGTACAATCCATCCTCAGGTAGGGGTTTCTCTTCAGGATATTCCTCGCTTTTCGCGAGTGGTACCTCCTCCATCTTAATTGCCTTGATAGGTTTCATTATGGTGGTCTTGGTATTTTTGAGGCTTTTGACGATAGTGTATAGGTGTTTGACCCATATACTACTAGTCTCGTCGGAAGCCAACTCTTGCGCATCTTGAGGCTCGAATAGCCTTTCAGCGAGGACTTTGTTGTAGCTTTCCACGAAGGCCGTGAATGTATGGTGATATTTCGTGGTAGCCCGTTTAATTTCCAAACCTTTGCCTTCTAGTAGCTTGGTTACATCAGATTTAAACTCGCTACCGTTGTCACACTGGAAGATTACTGGGTAGTGTAAAAGTCCTGCCTTGTAGATATCCTTGATCATCTCCGCATCCTCGATGGCTTTCTTTGTGCGCGATGGCCTCGCTACTTTGTAACGTGAGGCTACATCAATGCCTGTCAGAATATACTTTTACGTACTACCATATAGCTTGTCATTGGGCATATATAACAGATCGAACTGATGCATCTCGTTAGGCCTTATAATGGTGAAATGGGGGTAGTCTATACGCTTCGGACCCCGAATGTGTCTGAGCCACGAGAGTTGCCTGGATAGCCAATGAGTTACCAGTTTTTTGGAGAGACCGCTCTCACCCGCAAGCAATAGCTTTCCGTCCGGTCCACAGATGTTCTGGGGTGAAGTAGATTTGGCTTAGCTTTCCGGCCTCTTCCTCCGTAACGATATGTGATGCTTTTGACATGTCTTTATTATACATGTTAAAAACGCGTTGTTACAGATACTTATAAGCTACAAAGCCCAACTAGGACAGGGAGCCAAGGACGAACATGAGTTCCCCATCTTGTTGTTGCTTGGAAGGGGTGTAAAAATCCTTCAATTGCGGGGCCTTCTTGTCCGAAGCGATATAGAATTGATACATATCGTCGTCCAATTCTCTCAGACTTTTGCCTGCCTTTATTTGCAGTTCACGTTGCTTATTAAACCAGTTCAATTTAGCCTGCCGTTTCCGTATCCACTCCGCCTGGGCTGCATTTAACTTTTTTATCGCACGGTAATGTCTTTTCCTCTCCGCTTCGCCCTGTCCCGCAAGTTTAGAAAATAGAAAATTCGTTCCGCTGAATGCTAGTGCGTTTATTGCGGCGCCCGCGATAATGACGGCCATAGTAGCCATGTCTCTTTATTTCAGTACTTCACACGGTCCAGTCTGCCGTCTGTAATATTCATCTGGGCGTCCTGTAACAGGCATATGTAACACCTAAAATCTCCAGTTCCATCTGCTTTCTTTGTGATATGTAACGTTATCCCATCGGATAGACGTTGCAGGGGCCTCCCGGAGCTATGTAAAATATCATCGGGGGAAGATCGAAAATCGATAAATAGCGCATATCTTTCGTTGAAGATTTGTCCTATAGTCACATTGGAGTCATGGGCACCGAAAATGTTTACAATTTGCTCCAAATGATCCTTTGGAAGCATTGCATGCGAGTAGAGCTCATTGGGCTCTCCCTCAACGGTGATATTAATACCCTCAATTTAAGGATTGTAGAACATCTCATTGACACCGGCAGAGGGCTTCACTTTTCCAGTGTCTATGAAGAGCAGCAGGACGCCTTTCAAACTCTTCGAGGGGGCATCAATTTGTAAATGGTATCAGCCTTTTTCATAGTCACCACCTTCATCCTCCAGATGCGTTCATAGGGTAGTGCCAATCTTGCATACCTTAACATCATGGCACTCGCGAGACCTTCATGAGAAATCTTGTCAAATTCAAGCTTGATATTGGTAATCTTATACATGGCATCGACTGCCTTGGCCGCCGTGCTCCGAGGCTGCCGTACCTTCATCCTTGATTACGTCACTATATGGCGCGAAATGTATGGCAAATTGCGGCCTGTCGTGGAATCCCGCTGGGTAGAATGGGAGGTCCCTCGTCAGTTGAAACATCTTGACAAGGGGTATGCAAAAGGTGTTGCTATAGGCCGCCACGATGGCCTTCTCTTCATCGGTACCTACGTGATCGCTGGCTTTGATCCCCTCCAGGATAAGGTTGTTGTCCAGAGATCCCGGTACACAGCCAGGATGTTATAGTCGCTAATATTCTGCACCTCTTTACTATTCAAAGTGATGCGTAGGTTTTTTACAAGGCTTTTGCATATATTGCTGACAATGGTACGTTTTGTATTTGTACCCGTCAGCCGTCAGTTCGAACAGAAGCTTGAGACTCCCCGGAATTATGACATCGTTTTGTGGCATGTTGGGGATATCGACGTAAAGGTCCTCGTTCTGGTTGATGGTTGATGGAGTATGCGATATTTTCACGCGTTGACGGCGTCCTTTCATACCCAGGAGCTGCTTGGTCTCCGCATAGGGATCCATTAAATTTCCGTATATGCTCATTGTTTTTATTATAGGGGAAATGTTCTAATAAATGGCCGATAATCCAGTATTTACACATGAAGATGATATTGGTAGAGATGATAAGAGTGATAAGGACGATAGACCATCAACACAGCAACTCCCCGGAACATCGGGGACTTCAACGCCGGGACAACTATAGGGGTGCGGATATCACCATGGAAATATATAAGAATAAAGGTGGCTTACGAAGCGCCGGATCCATTTTGAAAAAATTGGGAGTAGACATGGGTACTAAAAAGTTTACCAGCACACCCAACAAGGGAAGTAAGGCAGAGGCCCAGAAACTCATGCAAAAGGAAGAGCATATTAAAATGGATTCATTAGATGGTATTAGAAGTGCCGAGATTTTCGTAGACGAGTCCGAAAGACTTATTCAGGAAACTGCTTTGGGAGGGAATGTCGAAGGTCTTGACCAGCGTGAAATAAATGGGCTTCATCAGGCATCGCAAACTATCAGGAGCTTGCTGAAGGCATTGCGGGCGAGGCATGTCATATATGAGGACGAGATTAGAAAGGCGGGGATAAGTTGGAACAGCTTGAGGAACGAAAAAGATGGGGCCAGTGGAATCAAGACCGCATCGATGCAGAGATAAAGGAGGTGAAGGCGGACCTTGAAAAATGGATTGATTTAAAACAGACCGCCGAGTAATCGGTAAGGATACAAAAGCAACAGATTTATAGCCAGCTGAGTGTCATCAAGGAAATGCTGATTAAAATTGCGGCGGATGACACGTCCCTGCTGGAGAAACTAAAGATCCTGTTCAAAGAGCAGGGTATAACCATAGCCAGTATAGTCTCTGCTATTGGACTGCTGATAAGCACTATTGTACTCTCCGTTACGGGAGGAAGTGCAGCGGCAGGTGCTGCCGGGGGAAGTGCCGCGGATAGGACCGGAAAAGGGTTCGTACAAAAACAACCTGAAATATCTACCGGGTAAAGCGGGTGTTGCATTACCCGGAGTCATCGGCACCATAGTCTCCTTCCTCCTGTGGGCAGCGGCAACAGTCGTTTGATATACTGCAAAACACCTGTATATGGCCATCGCGGCAGTAGCCGGCCTTGTTGTGCTAAATAGATACCAATTTTTTAAGCCATATAACGGCGATGATGATACCCACCCCTATAGTGATTAATGCAGCCTTGGTATCCTCATGCTGGTTTTTTTGTGGTGGTTGTTCGGGTATGGTAGGCGTGGCATATTTGGGAGGTATGGATGGTATAGCCTGTATAGTATGATCGGTAGTATGTATGGGAGGCGTAACAGGTGTGGTATGCCTGGTGGGTGGTTCAGCATCTGCCAAATATCTTATGGTATGCTTCGGAGGTGTAGGTGTATGGTATGTATAGGACGTGCGGCATGCCTCACGCTAGGTTTGTTATTCAAGTCAAGCCGGATACCAATGATTGCATTTGCAGGCGCTATTAAATATTGTTGTTGTACTCCACGATTTTTCCTATTCGCAGGTTTATATCTGAAGGTGACATGTATACGCCATGAATGACCGCAAAGTTTACAGGAGTTCTGGCATATTGCAACACCTTCTGAAATTCGGTGATATCATGGCTTACAATCTCTTTACGTTGTACCATGGCCTCGAACTTCTGCAAAATAATCTGCCTTGCTGTGTAATTTAAGGCATCAGAGCTAATCAGGGATGCCCTGGGACCCCAGCAATAAGACAACGTAAACCCGGATACTTTTTGCTTAGCTTTGTCAACCCTTCAGATGTAAGGCCTTGGCTTGTCGGCATGATGAATTTGGCCCAATCCGCATCAACCTGTGGCCACCATCTACCATTCTTCAGCGATGACAATTTGTATAGACTATTAGAATCTGCACCATACTCACGGCATACCTGTGCATACCCGGAGGTGGAATAGGGTTTTTTATATTGAGAAAACCCATCGTCGTAGGGCATGGTTACCCTCATCCTTGCAAGAATACGACGCATGTGGTAGTACACGTGGAATTTGAAGATAGAGTTTATAAGGGGTACGGAGCCTGTTTATAAGGGGTACGGAGCCTGTCATATGTTTGGCACATATGCCAAGAGCTGTTGTTGCACAATGGGTAGCGAAGTTAACCTGGATATTCCAATAGTCCAGCGCTTGCACTTTCCACCCCAGTTGAACAGGGTAGTCAAGGTATGTTGTTAGAACTTTGATGGCATATTTGGTAAACTCGGGGAATACCACAAAAATATGGGACTCTGTAGACACGTAGAGGTCCTGATGTTCCAAGTTGTTTACACCAAGTGGCCATTCTCCCCTGTTACTTTTATAATTTGCCTTGGGATTGTATTGGTATATATTCATTCTTTGTTTTAAAACAAAGGATAAAACAACTGTACATCACCGATATCGAAAAGCCTACGATATTTGAGGACTATCTGGGGCAGGACACTCGCATAGCCTTAAAATCCATCATTATTCGACCAGGATGGCTGAATTTGTATGGCGATACAGAGTTTACTATACGTAAGGTGGAGCCTGACCAGAGGGTGACCCGGATCGAGATCCTGAGTGGCTTATACAGGATAGAGGATATTGCGACCATTGTGAACAGTCAGGCAGAGGATAAGATCAAACTTTTCGTACTTAAAAATGTCTACTGCAGGCTCCGTGTCAGTGATGGGTACTCGGTGGTGATGAATCGACAATTACAAGAGCTGTTGGGGCTGCCCTATGACCCTGCAAAAAAGTATTATATGAAGGGCGACTACGATGCATATTATATGACCGATATTTAGCATAGGCTTAGACTCGCTTGTCCGCAGTTGGATTAAGACGACTGCCTTTCGTTCACCAGCCTCACAATGCATTTGTTGATAGAATAAATGAGCGATATAGCTAAGCTGTACCCAAATTTACCGAGTGCACCTGCACAAGGCGCTGATATGCAGGAGGAAAGCCAGATCTACAGACTCAAAAAAATTAATGATATTGAAAGATATCTGCGAAATGAGATCAAGGAGCGGGATAAGCTTGCAAAGAAGTTTAAGATGCATGGCACGTGGGTACGCTTCTGCGACCACGGTCTGCTTGGTGTGAGCGTGATTACGTCGGGCTTGGCATTGGGGCTATAGCTTCGGGCCTAGGGGTCCCCTTGCTATAGCGATGGGGGGCGCACTATTGCGGCCGGGATAGGTCAAGCCGGTCTCCGAAATGCATCAAAAAGGCTTGAGAGCAAAAAGCATGAGGGTATAAGACTATTAGCCGAATCTAAATTGAATTCTATCATTGATCTCATCTCAAATGGAAAGCGGCACTATCAGTGACTAGGAGTACAGCCTGATTAGTAGGGAAAAGGAGAGGTATATGTTGTTAAAGGAACAGATGCGGCAACGTTTTAACCGTGTGGTGAACAGCATCAACGAACAGGAGCGTACCCAGATAGTTGCGAAAGGCCGGGACGAGACAGGAAGAAGATGCAGGATGAGATTTAAAAAAAAGGTTCGACCTGCACAGTATGTAAGCAGTACTTAGAGTCCCCGCCTGAGTATAAGCCTTAAATATATTTCATAGGCCTATAAGGCCTATGAAATATATGGTTTTTAATCGTCACTTAGCAACCATTCCTTTTTGAAGTCTTTGTACCTACGTTCTGTAATACGTACCTGAGGGTAGTAGTTTTTACCTTGCACGTACACCGATGAAATAGCCAGGATGGCACTGGCTTGGCAGGGCTCATCATAGGGTACTGGCATACCGTAGATTTGGTTGTAATTACATTCTTGTAGCATCTGAGCTTAGCGTTCACGTAACGGTCCTTTTTCACAAGCTCTGTCGTCAATTGCTCAGAGATTAACCCCTCAATCTTGGACCATATTTGACGATACTTCGCAATCCAATCAGGGTACTCCTCGAAATCAAGACCCATTGCCGGCACCGCGTTGGCGTTGTACCTGGTCACCAAGTGCGGACAAGTGCGGACCAGATTTTTGTTGTTTTCACCCTCAGGGCTACCACAAGGTCCCGTATATGGCAGCCTATGATATACCGTTGATCCTTACCTCCATTGGCAGGAATGGGATCTGATACTATTAGGTAATCCACATTGATATCGTCAATGTCTGTAAAGGTAGATGCAAATAAGTAGAATAGCTTAGGGTTGACAAGTTAATTTTCAAACTGTAGCATCTTCTTTATTGTATATGAACGACTTCAGAGAATTGCATGTCATCGTACATACGCAGCCACCTGCATTATATGTAATATATTCGTGATAGCAGTACCAGCACAACATTTTACCGCTTACAACAAACCTACGTCCGCAGGTACACTTGTCGTATGCATCGAGTGCCCTTTCACAGTCGTTACAATGCTCCATTTATTCTATAGTCGATCATCTAGGGCCTTAATGTTCCGTTCATTCTCCTTCTCCCTCCCCGATTTTTGTACTAATGCCAGGGCTATGAGTGGGAGGGATATGCCAATACCGGCAATGAAGGTCATGAACGCAGCCGTTCCGAAGATATCGAATTTCGATTGACAGTTAATACACATTTATTTATCCAACAACCCTAAAAATTCCTCTTGCGTCAGGTCACCCCCAAATCTTTTGAGGCGTCTCCAGTCCGGCGCATATATTTATAACGCCTTTTTAACAGCCACAGCGATATTTCATACGCGCTGTCATACACCTTTCGCTTTTCCACATAAGCCTGGCAGCACGCATCTCCACAAAAGTAGCCCTCGTATATGTACTCGCCACCATCGCTCATATGGGCAGACATGTTTTCCTTGACATGATAAAAGCCAGATTTCGTCGTACTCACCTGTGCCGTGGGGCACTTGACTTTATCGCATAGTTCTACGGAGCATCAGTAACAGAGTACCATTTTATATATATTTCGGAAAAGTCTGAAGATTACACCTACTACATATTGGACACATGTCCCGTGTCTTGAACCGGTCCGGGACATACTCGAGCGCAAGGGGATCCTTTTCAACAACCCCATCACACATGCCTTGTGTCTTGAACCTATCTGGCACATGTCTGAAGCTAGTGTAGGGATTTTTTTCAACAGCCTTGCTACACATGCCTTGCGTATTTATATGATCTGGCACATACCTTAGCACCCGGGGATGCTTTTCAACGGCCCAATTACACATTTCCTGAGTCATGAACCGATCTGGAATACCGGAATACCAACTCATCTTTATTATAGTAGTATTATCTTGCAACAATTGTTGTAAGATAACCGCCAAAGCCAACCCCCACAACTTTTCAAGATCTGCCTTTTCATCCTCCGAAAAGCACCACTCTATGACCCTATCTGGATGCCAGGTTATTGGAGCTAACTTCTCCTTAATTCTAGCCTTTTCGGCTTTCCTCTGGCGATAGCCTCTTCGCCATTTAAGTTTGCTTTTCCTATTCGCCAGCATGTCCCTACCAACAAACCAATCCGGTACATATTCGAATAGGTAGGCAGACTTTCAATAACACTATTACACATGTCTTGGGTCTTGAATTGATCCGGCACGTACATGAGTGCCCAGGGATCCTTTTCAACGGCATTGTTGCACATATCTTGCGTCTTTAACCGGTCCGGGACATACCCGAGCATCATAGGCTCTCCTTCTACAGCCATGCTGCACATATGCTCCGTCTTGAAATGGTCGTATATATACTTGAACATAAGGGGATTGTGTTCAACGACCTTGTTGCACATGTATTGCGTCTCGAATTGATCGGGCACGTGCCTGAACAGGTAGGAATCCTCCTCAACAACATTGTTGCACATGCCTTGCGTTTTAAACCGGTTTGGGACATACACGAACATATCAAAATTCTTTTCAACAACCTTGTTGCAAATGTCTTGCGTTTTGAACCGGTCCGGGATAAACGCGAGCGCATAGGACTTCTGTTCAACCGCCTTGATCCAATTTTCCTGGCTTGCAATATCATTCTTAGGATGTTGAAGCAGATCCTTCTTGCGCAGTCCCTGAACGCCTTTACATAGACCACGGCTTTTCGCAATATCACGTAATTGTTTAACGGTACGTGTTCATTCTTTATTATATGGAATTTTACTTTGCCCGAGGATTTCATTCTGCTCAAAACTAACACAGTTATTTCCCTCTTGAACACGATCAGGGAATTCCCCTTTGATATGCGCGTTGATTTTTAGGGAATTGTGCTAGAAAAATTTTTGACCTCCTATTCTGCATAATTTGATGACGTCATCACTTCATAATATAACCATGGCTAGGCATGGCATGGTATTGGATGGTGCTGGATTTGTTGTGACGTCACTGTTGTACGCGCACGCGACTGTGCCAGAAGGAACATTTCTCTATCTCTAGAAAGTTGCTGAGGAATGTTTTCTTCTTCATCGTCTTCTGAAGCAATTTCTTCGTTTGCAGTATGGCTGCTGTCAGATGGATCTGGTAAAACTTGTTGAATAGCTTCCTCTCGAGCTTGTTGTCGTCAGTCTATCAAGTCAGTATTTATTTAACCGACCGATGTCGTCAGATCGTAATCAAAGCTAATAAAGTCTTCGATAGTGATATCATCGTCTTCATGCAGCTAAGTAAGAAGACTCTTAAATTCTTCATCAATTTCGCTATGTTCTGAAATGCAGCTAATTTCTGATTCTTTAAAAACTTTTGGAAGCAATGTAGTATGACCTCTGTAGACACATCTTTCCAAGCTACTTGTAACCAATGAATTGCTTTTGCAATATTGACGTCTTGTAAAAATATATCTAAAGTCGTGTTTATGTTTCTATCCCTCCCTTATTGCTCTATAGAAATTATAGTGACTGGGAAACGCGTTAACCGCGGAGGTGAATACGGCCTGGAAATCCCTGCAAATTTTCGCTTTTATGGCCCTGAAAAAGCCATAAACTGGCTGAAAGGTAACATACAAAAGATTGAAGAATTATTAAATAATAATTTAAAACATTGTCTTAAGTAAATATAAACAAATTCTTTACAAAAATTTCTTTTGTATGACCCATTCTTAAGCCTGTGCGCTGTAGAGAGGTCAGTTCCAGGGGGCAATGTCAATCGGGACCTTGAAATGATGTCCGTTATTCGTTCCATCCGTTCCCAAGAAAAGTGTCCGTTGTAGAGAGGTGTCGCTATAATAGATGTCCGCTATAAGGAGGTTTCACTGTAGTCAGGTTCGTAAAAATGGTACTCTGCGCTGACGGGTTGTTTTTGGACTTTAGCCGCCTGACTTTGAAAGTTTTTGCCCTATGTGGTGCATGTATGAAAAATCACAGCGCTAATTGAAAAAAAGGAAGAAATAAAAAAATTATTTATGATAAAATAAAGAGAAACTTTTTACCATAAGTATAAGAAAACCACCGTATTGCAAAAATGCCTTTTGGTCAGCTGGCGCAATTAAACTAAATTAGGCCCAGTGAAATGAATGGTATGAAATGGTATGATATGAGACCCATAGATATTGAAGTAGAAAATGAAGATCGAGATCCTTATTGTATTGTATTGTATTGTTTCTGCTTTTAGTGTCGCAGCAAAGAGAACATGAAGATAGTATGTGCAACACTGATTATCTTGAACAACAGTCTTGTGACTTGGCTTCTGTGAGTTCTGTGCAAGAAAATACATCTGTTGACGCGGAAGAAGATCATACCGGTAATAATTATAATCATAATTTTAAGAACTGGCTTTTATTCCCACGAAGAAAATTGCGTAAACGTTTTTGGTTTTTATTTTAGGAACTTTTTTGCCATAAGTTATTATAAAATGTTTTCATTTCTTTTTTAAAGAATCGTCGTTGAAAGCTTACTATGAAATGGACGAGTATCAAAAATCTCGAATGATACTTTCTTGGTTTATTGGTGGCACTAACGCTTTGTAATTGTTAGTGAAAGTGCAGAAGTATCGTTGAGTGTGCTCCCTAAAACAACTATATGATAACAACTATACATACATGATTCAGTATGTGATGATCTTGTGCAACCAGATGTATTAAGGTCTTACATTAATGATGAATTCATCGAATGCATTAATCAATAACGACAAAGAAGAAACTTTTAAGCTGGAAGTGTGGCAATTGTTAGGTTTTCATAAAAATTACTTTGGGTGGTTGTTATTCCTGCCCACAGTTAGTCAAAAATCGTTAATTTTACCCTGATCATAGTAAGTCAAAAATATGTTTTTTATTTAAATCAAAGTCAGGTACTTTGGGTATGCTCTACCTTGGGCATGCTTTTGCTGAAATAGCTGTAGATTAAAAATTTTCAGTAAGTTTAAGTTCAGGCATAAAAATAGTAAAGCTTAAAGTAGTTTAATAAAGTTATTTTAAGACGCAAGAATGCAGTTTCAACTGATAAAAGAATCTGTTTTACTTTGCATAGTTTTGCCCTTCTTGGGTTATGATTTAAAAATGCCAGACTTTGGGCAGCTGCCCTACTTTGAGTGGAACATAATGGCGAAGAAGAAACTAAAAAACACCTGACTGGTCTGATTTTCCAAATCTGAAGATTTTTGTTTGCCTTTGCTGTTATCATTTGTTTTTAAAAGGCTTTGTTGTTTTGTCACCATACCTCTGCGTTGTTTTAGTTATATAAACCAAATTTATTTTAATTTTTCCGTCAGTTTAGCTAAAGTTACTAGACTAGAGCGCTGTTTGTTTTGTTTTGTTGTGTTGCAGAATGTAGAAACAGCTGACCCAATCTTGTATTTAGTATGTGAATAAAATGATTTCTCCTGAAGGTACACCAATAGCCTTTCCTGAATAACAGTCAAGGATAATCGCAAATACGCTCAATCATAGTGCTGTGTTTTTCCGTGCGCGCAGAAATGGAGGTAACTTTTCCGCATTTGTTTACATTTTTACCTCCATTTCTGCGCGCACATTGGGTATTACGTAATCACTTAGATGCGTGGGCAAGTAAATATTGGGAATGTGATTCCATGCATTAGGCTATATATATCCCATTGGTACTATTTTCTTCATTGAATGTATAAACTTTAAATTTCACAATAAATAACAGAAAATATAAAACTTATCACATTACCCGCACCACATTATAACCCGCACCAACAGTGGAAGTTGTAAAAATCAACTTATAACCTGGGGTTATATACCGGAAAATGCGGTACTTTGACAGATTTATCACTTATTGTACGTTTTTGTTTACATTTAGGTATCAGTATTAAATCCTAAACCCCTGGACTTCACATTACGTTACAATTCTCGAAATTCAAAGATGCTATGGATTTGGTATAGCTAGCTACATTTATGTTTTGGAACTAATTTTGTTATAAAACAAGAGCACAGAGCCTTGAATAGAGCCTTAAAATATGGTGCAGTAGTTTAGTAGTTATAACTCTTGCACTTTGTGCAGGGAATGTTACCATAGCCCTGTGTTAAACAAGCCATGTGAGGGAAATTGGGGAGATGGCACACTGTGTGCGCCGTTGTCTTATCTGGTAGAGCGCGGACCCTAATTGGGTCTGCATTAGCTTAAAAAGAGCATTAAATACTCTAGAACTCCCCATCTAAGTCATGGCCCCTCCTAGAATTATTAGACACTAGTAGTCGATAAAATCCAGGCAGATGTACAATGGAAAAATAGGTTGTTTTAGATTTTTTGCTGATTTCAGCAGTGCAGATCAAAAAAAAAAAAAAAAATTGGTAAAATTTAGTTTATTCTTTGCCTGTAATGTGTAGAGGTTTGAAACTGATCAAATAATGTGTAGGATCAAATGTTTTCGACAAACGCCTAGGGAGATATAAGGGTTTGAAAATTTTGCTTACGTCAGCAAAGACCTACAAAAACACAAAAAATTTTTTTTTTAATTTTATATATCTAATGCCTTCATCGTATAGATCTTGAAATGCTGATCAAGAAAATGTATAAGGATCATGTATCTTTGACAAACGGTTGCAGGGATATTGGGGTTCAAAGGTATTTTAATGACGTCATTAACTCGTCCATTTCGAAACGGATTTGGGGACCCAGGTTTGGGAAACTTACCCAAATTGGTCCCAGGTGGTTCCTAGTTACCCACACAGTGAAAAATCATTGACGTCACCACCTCGTTTCCAAGTTATTTGGCCTGAAAGTTTTAGGAGCACTGTAATGGCTTCATTAATTTAAAGTAAGATATTGACGTTAAAGTAGTGATATTAACATCGAGACGTAACGTCAGAAAATTTAACATTTGAGACATAATTTTTTCGGCTACATCAAAGGAAAATTAACACATTCACTTTGCTGTTGCAGACAGAATTATAATCTATAAAGGAATTTGGGATAAGTACTTAGATGGGGCTAAATGAATATTTAGCTCATGTTAATTGTGGTGACTTCGGTATACCTTCTAGCTGTCCTGGAGAATGATAGATACCACTCTGGCTCTGGCCTAGTACTGTACCTCAAATAAGGTTTAAGAATAAGGCACTTCTGATTTAGTAAATAGGTAGCCATGTTGAATTATATCTGCTTAGAGCATTGTCTCAGTTGCCCCAGGTCAACATGCATCTGTTTTGCCTCACTTAATAATACAAGTCAATAAATACAAGACACATGGTTCAGTCTCATTTTAGCCATAAAGAACTGAGGTTGTTGGAGATTAAAGCTCCTCAGATTTTAAGCTCCCACCCACTATTATCTGTGGCACTGTCTCCATTTTCCACTAATAATGTTTATTTTATTTTATATGATGCCAAACCTGACAACTTTTGTTGGATATGATTGACGTCTGTACACTGGCAGTTTCTTTCAGGCACTGGCCCAGCACAACCGGCATAGCTTCTGGATTGGCTCGATTAATTTGGCTGCACTGTTGCTCTAGCTGCACGGTTACCTTAACCATTTGGCTACAAGAGTTGTGAAGGTTTTTGTCCAGCAGTGGAAGCAACAGTTCATTCCAATTTCCACTTGCGCGTTTACTGATGGGGATGTCGGGCTTTCTACGTCAGCCATAAAACATTTGGACAGATGCGTGTGTGAGGCTTGTGTATCTGATCATTACTTGATATTATTATCACTTATTATCATTACGGTGAGGCACACCCTTTTATGAATCCTGATATTATTATTATGTGGTAACACACGCTGGGCCAATACTGGACCAGCTTGTGCATTCCACCTTTAGCTCATGATTATTGATAATACATGTTTATTGGGTGCAGTAGACACCATATGTGATTATCAGTTTATAGTGAAGTGCAAGTGTACCTTCATGATTGAAGTGGAAGAGAAATAAATATCCTTCATGCACGAGAATAAATTATTATAAATAAGTATATAATTAATAAACTAAATAATTCATCAATTATATAATAAGTGATAGGCAAATGTACAATTAGTTGTGAAATGTACCTCGTGAATAGAGGAAATGAGTATGTAATTCATGCATGAAGAGATTTGGGCCATGCCTTGGAAACCATTCACAATATTATGATCCATGAGGACATAAGCTTGTGAGGGGCAACCAAAACATGCATACTCTTAGGAAATTACCCTCTTTGCTTTGGGCAAGCATTTTGGTGTGATTACCTTGTTATGATTACTAGCAGCATGCGTTATCTGTCATGCCTTACTCAATTATTTTCTTACCCAGCATCCCGATCCATTCCCCAAATTTACAAATTGCGTTCCATGCGTATGGTGTTTATACTAAAAATGTGCCATAATACAATATTCTCAATTAATAAGTGTGTTTTTACTGAACAAGACAATTTATACATAGTATAAGTTGATTCTTTAAAGTAAAATGCATTAGTTTTTAAGCAAAAATGTTGTATTTAAAGCATAATTTCAGGTATTTCTAGTTAATTGAAAACATGGGGTACCCCAATTGGGGTAGTGTTTGGGGTGGTAGTTTTATTCTACATACCAGATAATTGTGTTCTCCTTACCAGTTTTACAGATGGAAACCGTCCCATTAGATTAGCACTAAATGGTTTCTATTAGCAATAATTTTACATGTAAATAACTTGAAAATAGGCTTCCCTAATGCAAGGTTTCCACAGCAACTCTTCTGGTTGTAATATTCTCTTGCCAATAACCAATTAACATCGAAACGATGCTAGCAATTATTCCTAAATGTAAATAACTTGAAAAAAAGGCTTTTTCCTGGCAAGGTTTTGTGTCAAATTTTCACCTTATGAAGTTCTCTTTACAATGATCTAATAACATGAAAATGAGGCTATGCTGTGTAAGAGTTCCAATACGCTACATACGATTTGCAGTCAAACCTTTATAGCCATAAAAGATCAGTTGCATTATATATAAACATGTGGCAACCATCCTTTAGGAACTGCAACATACAACATTGCCCATCTTTTCGTAAAAATGATGAACTTCATACAGTGGCTCAGTTTTGCAAAGGCATCTAGTCTCCAATGTAAAGCAAGCTAAGAGCCTCAGTATTGCAGTAAAATTGAATATATATTGCATACTTAAATTTGAATATCAAAATTAGCTATCCCAATCACAATTCCAAATGCTACCCCAATTGGGAGACCCTATTATATTTTGCAATTAACCCCAACTTTTTAACACGTGAATGAAGATAAATTAGAAGTCAATACATATCCTAAAGTGGAAAATTATTAAAACACGTAAACTGAAAGGAAAAAACGTATTTATGTTTGTAGTCTAGTAAACCAAGCTCAGCATTTTTTCATTTTAAATTAGGATGGATGCTAGCAGGATTTTTTAAAACAAGTAGTAAAAAAAGAGATATATTCTTTCTATTATTTTCGATGCCACAACATTCCTCTACAACCTTCATTCATTCATTCAAACCGGTGGATCTTTATTCTAATAAGGATTCCATGGAAAAATAACATGGTTTTTATGCACAAACTTTCTTCTCTACTGACGAGAGCATACTTCAGTGATGCAACTGGTTAAACGTGAGTTGTGTTTTTATGAAGGAGTTTTTACGATAAAGAACATAAAATATATTATGATAAAAACTAAAAACTTTTATGTGTAAATTTTCCCTGTAAAACACAAGAAATTTTAATAAACAAAAGGCAATAATATTAACACATTCTTACGCTTTAAATGCATAGCTTTATCTAGCTGTAGCAACACAATTTAGGAAATTTGTTTGTTTTGATGCAAACCATTGCAAAACTGCACACCGTTCTTTTATACTAAATATTTTAAAGGTGACTAAACAAATAGTTATTTTTTGCAGCATTTCTTTACGTATCAGAAAGTCTCGAAGTCGACAAACTAAGGTGAGGACCCTGGGTTCTCCTTTAGGGTCTAATATGCCTATGCCTAATAGGCCAAATTTGTGGTTTTCCCTGATTGGTAAATGGTCTTAGAAAAAATGCAAAAACTCATTCTCTTTGAGTCTCCATCATGGAGCAAGAGTTGACAATAAAAGCTTTAAATGCCTGCGTATATAAAATTGAGTTTGGGAAACTTTTTAAATAAAGGTTTTCAGCCTATGTATCTCACACAACAGAAAAAGGCAATAGAGAAATTAATTTCAATGCTCTATCACTTTTTGCAACTCTCGATAAACCACAGACCTATCATCATACTGCTCTTTTTTATTTTTGCAGTATATAAATTGTATTTTCCTGAATTCTTGTGTGATCTTCTTAAAATAGTCTGAAAGTTGATGCTAATTATGTTCTTTTAGCAATAATAAAAAATGACTCATCTGAGTAGTGGAAGAGTTAACCTTTCTCAAGTACGAGAAGCAACTCGAAGACAATTATTGAAATGCCTTGATAAATGTCCTGGTAGTAAGGTAATTGTGAATTACTTTCTATAAATGGGTTGATAACTTCCATTTTTAGGTCTGCATATGCTATTTCTATAAGTAAAACACCCCAAACACTTTCCTTATCATGTCATTGGCTGAAAACAGTGCATGAAGAGTTTATCTACAGCTTATCTACTGCAAATATCCCCTAACAATTTTACAACTAGCCGGACTACCAATAAATATATAAGTTCCTATGTGAGAATTTTAGGCCATAAAATTTGGTTAAAAGGCCTTTGTTCACCCTAATTTTACCTAAGGGTAACAGTGCTTGATTTTCGTTCTTAAGGTAAGAAGAGGGTAACAATCTAAATAGGTTAACGATTATACTATTGATGTAAAATTGGCAGCATGACCTTTGGATGAAGCTTTGTGGAACGAATTTTTTATTCTTTTTGTAAAAATGACTTACAATTAAATCCTAAAAAAATATCTTTATAAATATTATACTCTTAGGTAGCAAGGAAAGTTAAATATTTTGAAGTCTAAACATCTTTTTATTTATTAATATTTTTATAATGTATACATTTAATATTTTAACTATATCTATATATTTTTAGGTTTTTATTTTTATTTTATTTAAAGGACACAGATTGATAGCAGTTTTTAACTGACTTGTATATCCTTTTAAAATATTCATAATAATAATAATAATAATAATAATAATAATAATAATAATAATAATAATAATAATAATAATCATAATAATAATAATAATAATCATAATCATAATCATAATCATAATATAATTATAATAATAGTAATAGTAATAATAATAATAGTAATAGTAATAGTAATAATAATAAAAAGAAAATCATTTACGTTATTTAAAAATTAGGGTAATGACAGAGTAATGGAACGATTGTTAACCCAAAATTTCATGGTATGAAATGAATAGTTTTTAACAATGTTATTGTATTTTTAAGGCAATTATTTGGGATGATAACCTCACAGGACCTGTTGGATTGTTAGCAGAATACAGTTTATTAAAGGTTTGACAACTTTTCTTATGCTGGTTTATAATAAATTTTTATTATTCAAATGATTTATCTAAGATTAGCTCTGATTGGCTAATCTATTGCCATGAAAATTTGAAGAATCTTGTTACATTTTTAAAGCATGCATGTTGAACTATGGCTATATCCTAATATTTTGTTAATTGTTATCATTTGTGGTGTATATAACCACTTTTATAGCGAACTAAAATAATGTCCCCTAGGTTTACTTAATTTGTATGTTTACTATTATTGTATAGGAACACGATGTTGGGAAAATGTTTCCACTTGTTAGAGGTCGTATTCCATCATGTGAGGAACATAACATCATTTTTCTTGTTCGGCCAAAGTTAGAGACAATGGACATCATTGCAGAGAACATCCTAAAGTAAGTTTGTACACGTTTGTGCAGGTGTTATATGGAAAACCATGCATGGATGCTGTGTGAATGATGTATACAATTCTGTTTAAAAGACAGTCTTTTTATTTTCATTTATAAAAAACAAGTAGTAATTCACACATAATGTTTACCAACAACAAATTGATGTCTAAAATCTATCCTATTGTTTAATTAAAGCTCCACTTTTTTTAGCTGTAACATACATGAAAATAACTTGAAATTCTAAATTCTAAATTATAGTTTTTATCTGCAAATACAATTTTATTTTTAAGTAGACAATAATATACAAGTAAACAATACCCGACTGCATTCTTATGCTATTCTCCCTACTACCAAGCCGAAATCAATTAATTTTCATTTCAAAACAGGCTTTTGTTTTGTACCCCTCTAGTCTTTTCCTACTTCATTTAATCTATTTAAAATAATTCTGTCAAAATTCTACTCTGTAAAGGTAGCCACCTCAATGCAACAACTAGAAGCCAATTTTTTAACCTCGAAATAAAAAATTACCTTGTTACAGTTTTTAACACCAAATTATTTTGTATAAATGTTTGTCATCCCACAGTTGAATTTATGTTGTTTCGCACTTATCAATTTTATGTTGTAGGGGAGGAGCTAATAAAGGAACTAATAAACTAACTCTCTTCAACTTATTATATATTGATTCAGAAATCATATATGTAACAAGTCGATGATAATGAAGTAATTCTCGTAGCCAGAAAAGCTTAAATCAAATTTTGCAATTTTATTTAAGTATTTTTTAACAGAAGGACAATATAGTTGCAAAATTTAATTTCCGCTAAGCATACTGTAAACACGTGATGAGTCTGTTCTCTAGCCTGTTTTTAAATTTTGCATTTTTTAAACCAATAGCTTTAAACATAACTTTCAATTAAGTTCTTCTATGTGAATGTCTCTATGTATACTCATTTTTTCCTGATATGTATAAGGATTTGAGTTGTATTTTCACTCTCGAACTAGTCTAAGCAGTCTACTAGGGTAAGTCTTTCGTTCAGGTTGACGTCTTTGTGTTAATGGTTCGTGGTTGTTAGCTGGTATTATGTTTTTATTAATTGGCTGGTTGAGCAGTGATTCGGTTTCCAGCTCTTCCTACTCCTTTTTTAAGACTGGAAATCAGTATTATGTGGTACTTGTTTGTAGTGAGCAGCGTTTTGTGTCCTCTGTCTTACCGAGTCATCAGATTCGGCTGTGAACATGCTACCTTTTGTTGCAGTCACCTTGGAAAGATTGGAAAAAAGTTGAACTTTTTTAAATTAGTAAATTGATTGGTCAATTTACTAATCTTTAAAAAAGTTTAACTTTTTCGATTTGTACTTATTCGCTTCATAACGGACAGTAGATCAGTATCAGTAGAAAAGATTTATGACAAACAACAACACAAGATTAAATACAAATTATGTCCCTTTAATTTAGGCTGCCATTTAGCATAAGTGTCGTAATGTTGAAAATAACTTGTTTTAACATCTATATTATAATACCTGTATACGTCTGTCCGTCTGTCTTTCTGTCACGCAAGGTGGTAGCTTAGCTGCGCATAGCTGCTTCCCTCTAACCACGCATGAACAATGCTAAAACAATCATAGTATTTGTTTTTTTCGTAACCTTTTCATCGTCCTACCAACCTTTTTATACATCTTTTTAAAGTCAAGTCCCTTTTTATCACGAATTTCGCAACTTCAAAAAGTCGAAATGTTTGACCTAGCTATACCCTGACCATTCCTCCGAACCATTAATCCGGAGTATTAAGCCTTTTTGCGCCGGACTTTAATTGTATGTAGCTAGCTCTTTTGGGCTACCTCTGGCTAAATAGTGAAAGTAGCCAAATGCAGTTTTTAGCTAGCTACAACAAATTTCTTATTTAATATTTTTTATGATGCTAAATATAGTTAGGTAACTACACATTTTATTACTGTCATGAAAACTTATTCCGCAAAGTAATTTTTTTAGCTGGACATAGTAACTCTGGGCTGTTTCCTGTGTTTTTAATTAAACCGTTGTGATAAAGTTTTTTTTTAAAAATGGTATTATGCCTATTACTCTTGTGTGACACGCTTTACCTGTAATAAACGTTTGACCTGCTATTAACAACGGGCAGTTTTGTGTGTTTTTTATTTAAATTGAAATTGTAATAAGTTTTTTTGGGAAAAGGCTATTATGCCTATACGCATGTGCAACACGGTTTACCTGTATTAAGCGCTCAGTCCAGTGTTAACAACGGCCTGTTTCCTGTGTTTCTGTTTACCGAAGTTGTAAAGAAGTTTTTTTTGGAAAAAGGTATTGTACCTACATAAATGTGCGACATTGGAGTAACATTCATTTTTGAACTTTCACTACAATCATTTTCCAAAAAATAACAAAGCTTGGTCAACCATTTTTGCTATGACGGGGTGACAAAGCATTGTAGACTAAGGAAAGGTTCAGGAAAGTTATTTTTTGAAAATATATTATACCTGAAACACCATAATGCTCTGTGCGCTTCACTAGATTTACATATTGCATACCTGTACTAGAGTTCTCCACCTGAATGTGTGGCACAGTTTACAGTTCTTATTAGTTGCTCCGCAGGGTAACACTTTTACTTGTGGCTTATCCCGGTGTGCGACGCCGGTAATTGAGCCTCAACAAGTCTTTAATCTAAAAATCACTTTCATAAACAGTATGTACTGCACCTTATAAAAAAGCTTAGTTTAGTCATTATTCCATCTGAAGAACAGATGGTTATTGAGCAAGAAATTCCACAAAGAAAGCAACGTGCTTGCTAAAATCACACGCCTAAATCCATATTAAAAAAATTTGCCCGTGTGATTTTTATCGATTTTTTAATACACTTTAAAGAACACCTAAGTGGTGTACAAGTGTTAACAAAACACATTGCTTCGTTGTAAGAAGAGAGAGGCTACGTCGTAACACGTTGTATTCACTGCGATATTCTACCACTTAGTTTGCGACGTCATTCTGCCCCTCAACCTGGAACCATACTATCTTTTCACCAGGGGTTATCTTTACTCCGTAACGATTGTAAAAGGAGTTATTTATTTCCTTTTTGCCGTCAAAGTCATTTTTCGCACATGTTTAAAGTTTTGAAAGTTTTTTTTCTAAAAGACTATAGAATGTATGGAAGATCTATTTATAGTAGCATGTGTTTACATTGTATTAAAAATAAAACAGGCCACTAAGATAGAGAATATTTATTTTAGATTTTTTATTTTAAATACGATTTTAATTTTAAAATTTCCACTGTTCAAAAAATACTTCTTTTAAGAAAATAAAACTCCGCCCTCCGCTCCTTCTGAAAACAGCCTTGTGAGTAACTGTAACCATCGTTTTAGGTTGAAAAGGTATATAGTAAAGTGTACATTTGTAGCAATAAAAAAAAGAAGATATTTTTACATTCCAATCAAACCTAGCTCTTTCGTTTTCCTTAATTTTCAATGTTATGGCTGCATGGTGGACAACAGTTCAGAACTACCTGTTTGTTTTAGGGAAGAGGGAGGTAGAGGCAGCAATAAAGAATACCACATTTTCTTCGTTCCATGTAGAAGTATGATGTGCGAATTTCGACTTCAGGTTTGACGTTTTGATTTGAATCATGCAGAAGCAGTAAATTACGGTATTACCGTAACGACTGAATAGTAATACCTTTAATATCCCTTCAATAATCTCCCAATCCGAATTTGTGTTAAGTCATTAAGTGGCAAGTCAGTCACCTAATTAATGGTGTATGCAATGCGCGCTGTATAAACTTGATAGTAATAATATCTTGCCGTAACAATTTTATTTCCTTTAGAACTGGTGAAAATATTCACAAAGTTTGGTCATAATTTAATTTGAATAGCATAAATAAACTTTCTGTTGTTTAGATTTCTGTTTAGATTTTTGACCCATCCTTTGTTGTTGTTTTAACCCCTATTAAATACCTCACCTGGGAAACTCCGTACCTAATCAAAATCAAATCAATTTACAGAAAAAAAAAAATTAAAATGCTACTATATATCTTTTAGGAACTTGGTGTGTATGGCAGTTTTAATATTACTGATGAGTTTGACCTCAGCCTGATTCCGTTTGATAACGATGTCATGTCGTTAGAGCAAGAAACAGCTTTCTCTGTTAGTATATTTTTGTTTTGAATGTTTGTGAGACCAACTTCTGTGCTTCTAACTAAGTTGTTATGTTCTTTTGTGGTGGTAACTCGCTAACCCACTTAACCTAGTATACAAGACAATGGTTTATCTACATTCAGAAAATTTTGTTGACTTGTTTGTTTCTCTAAATCAAAAATTAAATGAGATCATATTACTGTATACGTTGATATATTCACATGCGATGTCTGATGAAATGATAGAATAAATACCAATAACGCTTTTTGCATGTATAAATTAACTAAAACAAAATGGAGACTATTTATATATTGATTCAGAAATCATATATGTAACAAGTCGATGAAAATGAAGTAATTCTCGTAGCCAGAAAAGCGTAAATCAAATTTTGCAATTTTATTTAAGTATTTTTTAACAGAAGGACAATATAGTTGCAAAATTTAATTTCCGCTAAGCATACTATAAACATGTGATGAGTCTGTTCTCAAGCCTGTTTTTAAATTTTGCTTATAAAAAACATCTCTATGATGTTATGTCTATAATTTTCGTTATTCTCATAGTTTTGACATAACATAAAATCTAAAAATGTGCGTTAAAAGGGATGAAAGGGCTCAAATTTTAATATCCTAACTAGACGTATTAGAGACATATAGTAGCACTATTGTCATCTTTCTAATCTTTCTAATTTAACGCGTTGGAAAAAAATAATTATTTTTAGAGGGTCGTGAAAATAATAAAAGGAGATAAATTACCTTGTATTTCTCAACTTGGTATCACATAAATAATTAGAAGAAATTTCACTAAACTCGTGCTAAATTGGAAAATGCACAAAAAATTTCCATGTTTTTTATTTATTTTCTATTTTTTAAACTTTTTTGTTCGATCTTTGTTTTTAATTTCAATTTTACGCAGATGTTGGCTTAATGACATTAAATGACATTAATTAAATTAAAAAAAGGCAACAACCAGTGATAAGGATTTCTCCCACCAAAGTGGTAACCACTCCTCCTTAAATTCCTTAAATAACCTTAGAAAAATAAAATCTCCTTAAAAGTACTTAAATATACTTAAAAAAAAATTGACATTTTAGCTATTCTTCTTAATTTCTCCTTATTTCTTATTTTTTCTGATCGTAACATTTTTGGAAATGTGTTCATGGATTCTTCATCACCAGTAAAATAAGACATTTCTCTGTTACCTGAAATCCCATAATTTATATGTATATTTGTATAATATGTATAATTTTCTTATCATAGAACATAGTATGTAACATTAAAGATAGAGAACTAAAATTGGTTTCCTCCTTAATTATCCTTATTTTTTATTTTTTTATTCTCGTTCGCAGCAAAATATCCTTAAAAAATGTCAATTTGTCTCCTTAATTCTCCTTAATATCCTTACTTTTGTTCTCATTTTATTAGTGGTCACCCTGTGATAGATTAGGTTGAAAAAGTGTGAACCTCAATCGCAGGAGAAAAGGATATGGTGGCACGATCCTTTGTTGTTTGTGGTATTTTCAATTTAAGCAGGTTTTTTACATAACGTATATAAAAAATGCCAAAAATATTACAGACGAACATGAGTTCATAGATTTGTAAAATATTTACTTTTTAAACACTAATTTTTCTGTTGAAGGTGTAAAACACTTTTACAAAAGTTAAAAAATGTGTATTTTTTGTTGAATTTGCGTTATAATTGGAGGAATATTTAACCCTTGCCGCATTAAATTAAAAAGAAAACCAAAATTTATAAAACCTAACTCACGTTTCGTTAATAATTAGTCCATCAGTCAAAGTACGTTTATGATAGGACGCATTAAATTAGACAAATGACGGTAAAAATACACGGACTGGTTCAAGTCAAGTGCGGAAGGTCTCAAACCTATGCCGAGTCACGTCAGAGACTATGAAAGTGTGCGAATCTATCCTTTCTGCTTAGCGTTTAGCACAAAAATAGGATTAATATCTTAGACGGTAGTTGAGCAATTGCTGTGCTTTTACGGCTTTTGTAGCTCAAATGGGGATTTGAAAGTACCTGGATCCCTTTGCAATAGAAATTAAAGAGGCTATTCTGGAATAATAATTTTAACTTTTAGTACATCTTCGTTATAGGAATGTTACCTAGAAAATGATTTAACTTCAATTTATTATGTTGCAAATTCAGTGATGACGATACAAGCGTTGTTCGGAGTTATACCAAAAATATATGGCAAGGGAGACATGGCCAAGGTAAGCATTTGAAGAAAAAAACATTTTGTATTTCTTACATGCACATGACTATTCTCGACAGTGCTAAAGTAGTTACTTCCAATGACAATGCTCGCCACAGAATTTGTTTACAATTTAGAAGTAGTTTCAACTTCAAAAATTATTAAAATACATCAAATCTATGAAATTTTGAAATGTTTTGCTATCATTATGGAAAAACACAAATCAAATCAAGACAGATTGATTTGTTATGTCATTGTGACCTTTTTTAAGATTTTTGTACAAGGATAATACACTATCAATAGTGTATTATGGTATAATATATTGTATTGATAGAAAATCTGTTTCATGTATACAAAACAAATTGAAATATTTGAAAATACGAAAACATGTAATGGCAACAGGACCAAATCCAAAGGCAACTGTGCTGTTTTTGCATTGATTTATATTTTGCACAGTTAACGTGATGAGCTCAAAGCATTGCGAGTTTGACTCTGACACCCTTGAATTTAAGCTTTTTTCTTCTACCAACTGATAACACATTTCACTGCATGATCGGGAATCCTTTACTCTATTTTTAGCATGTGACAGAAATTATACTTCGTAAACGCCGAGAAATGGCTGACATGGAATCGCAGATCACTCCATTAATTGACTCCATACTTTTGATCGATAGAAACGTGGATTTGATCACACCACTGTTAACACAGTTGACGTATGAAGGTTTAATCGATGAAAATTTTCAAATTGAAAACAGTAAGTGATCTGTTGTATGCATAGATCGTAAGATATGGAAAGTAAACATAGGTAATTAACAAAGTTGGTCGTTCTTACTGTTTCTTGTGCACATGCAGAAGTTTGAACGTTCTTATGGCAGGGTGCCTACACATCCTAAAATCTTCTAACTATCCTTTTATTGTTTGGAAAAAAAGAATTACCAGTATGTGTGTCAGGAAAGGCTTAATTATTTTACTGTTCGTTTTCTTCTAAAGTTCGTCAAATTGCTCGCCTAAAATATGAAATGGTTTTATGGGGGGTTTTCCAATGCTTTTTTTTTAATTTTGACTCTAAAGCCTCCTTAATTCCATAAATTCTCATAAAATCTCCTAAAATTGTAACATGTCAAATTTGAGGCCACCCTGTTATATATGTATGTCATTTTCTTTACCTGCTGTGATAACTTTTGTTAACAACCAAATCCCATTAAATAGCCAACTGTCAATTACCGCCGGATAAATTCCCTCCTAAAGAAGATACGAAGACGAGACAACAAATGACGGATAGCAGTAAACAAAAAGCGAAAAAGATCGTATTGAATTCTGGAGAGAATCTATTTGCTGAAATACGAGATATGAATTTTTCAGCAGTTGGACCTGTGCTAAGCAGAGAAGCAAAGCGCATCACAGCGGAGTACGAGGTAATTTTTAACCCCTTTTACATGCACATATTAGAAATAAAGAATTGATGTAGCTTGCTGAATTTTGTGTGCATGTAAAACGTGTTGTTACGTAATTATTTGTATCTTTGCTTTCAGGAACACCGTTCTGCGAAAACAGTTGGTGAGATGAAAGAATTTGTACACAAACTCCCTCACATGCAAGCAGCTAAACAAGCTTTAGCATTGCGTACGTATTATTACTGTTCATTGTCTGTTCTATTGATGTTCCAATGTGCCAATCCTTTTTATTTCTTTCTCTTTATTCTGTCTTTTCTAAGTTAGTTTTTCTTTCCCACCTTAGATACAAGCATTGCTGAGGTTATAAAGGAGCAGACAGACTCAGAGGAGTTTCGAGAAGGTTTGCGAGTAGAACAGGGTAAGCTGATAAACACGTTGTATGGTCGTGCTTGTTTTATTTGTCAACAGCTTTTAAAAGGAATTTGATCTTGTGGCAAAAAATTCCAGCTGTCGTATCTCATCTTGCTATTTCGAATAGCCGGTATTTTGAATAGTTACTTGATATCTTGCTTGATATCTTACTTAATACCCTGGATATCGTAAAAATCGACATTTCGAATGCTGGGTATCTCAAAAAATCGATATCACGAATAATACGTATGCCGACTATTTGATATCTCGCGTATTCCGCATCTTAATAGACTTATTTACATATCCGTTTTTGTTCCGTGAGATACGCAAGCAAAAATGCACAATAACCTAAAAACGAGGAGCCAATTTCGGGATGCTGGCTGTTTACATGCCACTTTGAAGAATGTATCAACAAAATGTTGACTTTTGCAGCTTTTAACTGGCAGTTTCACACAAATAATGATGTAATCATAATGTGACAAAAAAAGTTAAAATATTGTAGGTTTTAGTACGTATCTTTTGATATATAATAGCTAGCTAAACCTAACCTAGCCACATTTTTAGAATGATGTAAATACTAAAACACAATGTACAGAGACAATAGACAGTAAAAAATTTCAAAATCAAAAACAAGAAGCCCTGCGGCTTTAAGATTTCCGTCATTAGCCTAAAGGATTTTGAAATTTAAAGTAGGCCTTGAAAACGGAGAATTATGGGTAAACAAATCACGACTTACACAATTCTCAACTATTTTTGTAACTAACCTGCAATGTTAAAATACAACTCAATAAATAAAAAATAAATATTTTACATAGCTATATAAAGTATTCTAAAATAACAGTTAAAACTTTAACTGGATATTTTTAAATGTAATCAGGAAAATTCTAGAAATTCCAGAATACAAATCTTGCTATGTAGAAACTTGACGATTCGAATATAATAACTTCTGAACGAGCTCAATTTGAATGATGAAATAGTTCATTGTTTATTGATTCAGTAATAAATACATGTTAGCATTTGAATATTTCAGTATTTAGACCTTTTAAAATTTACACTCTTTTGAAAATTTTTTGAAAATGCTGATAGTACATGGTCTGATAACAGCTGATCTAAAAAAAAGTACGTTTAAAATAAGAAACAAGAATACAATTTTACCATAAACTGCATTAAAACCAGGTTGTTTAATTATTGTCTTCTTAACCTCTCTTTGCCGCTTTGATTTAAAAAGGGAATTTAATACAAGGATACAAATCCATGCGATGTGATCCACATATATATTATATATATAAATATGTATATAAATTTAATTAGGCCGTCTTTTGATATCTTTGTTTAACAAGTAACATATTAAGCAGGCGATGCATGATTTTGAAACCTGTGGACAATAAAGGATTTATTTTGTTGAAATTGATTTATTAAATTTAACTGATTGTTTGTTATTCTTTTTTGATTCAAATTCTCAAATTTGAATTTCTTTCGGGGAGTCGGATTAGTTGCAAGTTTTCATTTTGAGGAAATTGATTGGTCATTGTTTTATTTGACAAATTGAATCCAACAAGTTGAAACATAAAAGGGTACACACACAATAAATTTGCGGATTTGAAAAATAGAGGGTCCTTTTTGTGAGATTTTTAAAAATCAAGTCATTTCTAAGAAATCTTAGAAAAATATTTTTGTGATACTTTGGGTGAGTTAAAAAAAGATTTTCAAGCAAATTAGGCACAAGGAGAACTGATAATTAGCCAGTAACAGAATAGTTAGCCGTTTTCAATGGCGCCATAGCTTGGTGGTTATAACTCTGACACTTTGTGCGGGAGAACGGGGTTCGATTTCCCTTGGCGGCAATTGGGTCTGCATAGCTCAAAATGAGCATTAAATACTCTAGGACTCCCTATCTAAGCTATGACCTTTCCTGGAAATAATAGACAGGATTTGTAAGGCTAGCCATATAAAATATATAGACATTCTATTTATCTATGCAGAATAATTATATATACGGTGCGTACAGTATAATTACCCGCTTATACGATATATATCTTTTTACTTAAATTTCCACTTTTCTTCGTTATCGATCTCCCCATAGCCATCTATATTTATATAGATCAACATAAAGTTGTGCTTCAATTAAAATCAAGAAAAAGAACAAGAAATGATTTTGCAAAAAAATTATAATTTTACTGTAGCTAGCAGTACATATATATGTCGTATATATTATTAAACAGCAAAACTATTCTGATTTCAAGAAAAAAACATGGAAAAGACGCAGTTAGGTGTAAAGAACACAAAGAAGCTTTTAGCGGCTAATTATACTAGGCATAGCATCTAATTATCCTGCATCGGCTAACTATATATTGTTACAGGTTAATTATCAGTTCACCGGTTGCTCAGTGCAAGCATCAATAAACCTTTGTCACGTTTCGACAACTTTTCTGCAAAAAATATAAAAAAAAATGCTGTACGAATATATATCTTTTTATCTGATAGAAGTAGTCCCACAAAGTGTCATTTGGAAGTTATTTTTAGCCCCTTTTTTCCCATAAGAACAGGAGTTCGGTGTCCAGTCATGGAAGAACTACACAAGACAGGATAAAGGTTTTTTTGTTGCTCGCTCTTTAAGAAAAAAAGGCACTCTAATCAAAGCCCTATTTTGTGTAGCTAGCTCCATAGCTAGCTAGCAAGTAAGTAATTTCATGAAAAGGTATGTCAGCACCAATCAAAAGGAGATCCAAGTCAGCAACAAAAATTGAGATAGCTAACTAGCCAGCACACCTTTCTCACTTAGCTATATATAAAATAATTCTTACCTGATAAAATACACGAATTTAAAAAATAGTGCTTAGCTCCCCATCAATAAGGCTACTACCGCCAAATCAAAAAAAACCAGCAAGGGGCGACCAACAAAATGTAAGCACTTTTAGTCATGGCCGCACACGGAATGTTCTGGCCACACAAAGAGCACACTCTCTGTTCAGATTGGTCATTTAATTGACAGAGATTAAAATAAAATATCTTCATTGGCTTTCGAAAAAATGGAATTTTCTGAGCGTTTAGCCTCGACAAAAACTTAGCAGCGTCCGGGCTCTGTGCTGTCTCTATCTATATATATATATCTATCTTCCATCAGGCGATTTTAAAGATTTCGCCCCGCATAGCGGCGACGGAAATTAATAATAAAAAGGTGCAGATAGCTTAGTTGCATGAGTAATCAACAAAGCATTCATTTTCAACATATGTTGCATGCAATGATTTTAAAAGTTAATATTTACTGACAATAATTAGTGCATTTGTATCAAGCATTTTTATGATTACCCTTAATACTTACGTTTGTAAGAAATATAAATTCCATAGTCAGAAAAAACCTCTATTTAATTGAGGTTTTTATCCAGTATGTAAAGAAAAGAATAAACGAATAACTTCTCTTGTCTTTAAATATCTTGTTCTTATAAGACCGTCTGAATTTTAGCTGTCAGCGTGCTTAATTTTGGGCAAATCAATGTATTAAAAAACTAGGTTTATATGTATTATTTTTTTTCTCCCTCTCGTGAAAATAAAAACCAAAAATTCTGATCTCACAAAAAGTTTTTACTTGGTTTTCTCTGAATAAAAGTAAAGTTTGACATGAAAGTATTTTGTGGACAAAATTTAAGTTGCAAAATTTTTTTCTTCGCAGGCATTGTGTCAGAACGAGTAACCATTTCGTGTTTTTTTTAAAGAACAATTTTCAAATTCAATGGGAGACTGGAGAACAAACATGCTTTGTGAAGTAAGCCTTTCCAAGAAGAAATATGTTTTGACTCAACAAAATCACTAAAAACTCTCTCAATACAAAATTTCAGAATTAGGATATCATCCCTGTTGTGACATTTTGAAATTTTAAATTGCAGTACACTCCCGATAACTCGAACCTCCAAGGGACCAAAAAAAATAGTTCCAGTTATCGAATGTTTGACTTACCGGGGCATTCAATAACTCGAACTTTGGCCGATAAGTGAAAATAGTTCGAGTTATTAAATTTTTTTTTTCTTTTCTATTCTAACAAGAAAGTTTTTGTCAACTTTGGAAGAACAATTTATATTATTGAAAGAAAAGTAGTCACTTTACTGAGATTGTTTTTATTTTTTCTCTGAAGTTCGAGTTATCGGAAGTTATCGGGGGAATTTCTGTCCAGGGGACAGGAAAAATGGTTCGACTTAACGAATGTTCGAGTTATCGAGTGATTTTTGTGAGAAAGAATTAGTGAAGATTCAACGGGAATTTAAAAACAGTTCGAGTTACTGGAAGTTCGAGTTATTTGGGTTCGAGTTATCGGAAGTATACTGTACTTTTTTTGTCAAATAGATCTAGGAGAGGTTTAGAATAGAAAAAAGAAGCAAAAATAACCCAAGAAAAGCTACATGGTCATATTTTGTTGATATGTGTAGAATGGTTGCATATAACCTTTTTTTTAACCGAAGCTAATTTTAGGTTTAAAACAAATGTCCTACAGAGTATGGACAGTTTTAGTTGTTACCCTAAAAAATAAGATTTGCGCGTGTATTAAGTGCCCTACCTGGATGTGTGACACAGTTTCCCATGTACTGAGTATTCAACCTGGATTGAGACTAGTTCTTCCATCTACAACAACAAGACAACAACAACACGCTATTATTGCGAGAATATTTTTGCTTAGAACACAAATATCTTTTTTTATTTTATAAAAAAAATAAATAAAAATCTGCACAAATTTATTTATGAAAAATAGGTTTCAGACCCACAACTAGCCAGCTATATACTCAAGTCTTGACTGTTGACTGTTATGGCAAGATTGTAAAATACTCAAAGTCCATATAGCTAGCTATTATTCTTAAAATGACAGAATCCTCTGAAAAATATGCTATCCACCTACATAAACATAATGTATATTATATAGCCACTTGTACTTTAAACCATTATTTAAAAACTAGGACTGGGCTCAAATTCCCAAAAATAAATATCAAGATGTGACTATCCTCATCTTAGACATCAGAATGGAGTCTCTATTATGTCATTCCCAGTGCTTAAGAATCTTGTAAATCCAATTAAAGAGTTCTCAAAGGCTTTCTCTTCTTCCACTTGCATTACTCATAGCATTTCTTCGCATCGCCTCCAGTTCCAATTTATGATTTCCTAGCCAACCGTGAAGTTCAGTTGTGCCGCTTTCACAAGTTTAGCGCTAGCTAACACTACGGACGTCGCGAAGCCATGGTTAATTTAAAAAAAAATGTGGTTCTGCCTTATGATTTTCAGGTTTGATATCAGCATATTTTAGCCCTCGAGTCCAACTACTTGCATATGTAGGAAAAAATTATCGTTTATATTTACTAGCTAATATTTCATACCTAAGGTTAATTAATTTTTGCGAATCTCGGCGAAAAGTAATTACAGTCAATTCGCGAAACAAATCTTCGCGAAATTACTAGAAATGACTTATTCGCTAAAATTATTCTTCGCGAAATTAGTTAAAAACAATGATTTTTTACACAATTTCTTTATTAAGTTTTTCTGCTGTTTTGAACATTTCGCGAATAGCGTTGCAGCCCATTGGCTTTTCCACTAATTGCATTACTTTCATCGTCTTCACTTCGGGATAAAGATGCTTAACGATGTCAATATTCGTTTTTTTTTTAAGAAACGTACTAATGATAATCCACTCTTTGAGCTGACGGTACAGTTCTTCAACCATGTTTTTGTAACTTTGTATCAACATATTGCTTGTTTGCTAGATTTGCTAGAATAATAAGTCCATTTGCAAAAAAAAATTTGCGAAATATCTCGACATGACAGATTTGCGAGAAATAATTTTCGCCAAATGCACTTTTCCCGATAGTCAGCTGTATCTTGTTTCTCTAACTTTTCCAACTGTTTTGCAGATAAAACTTCTGAATGTTTTTGTTTTGTAGAATTTTTTAATGGTATCGAAACAGACAAAGCACATCCTTATATTGAGAAGTGCATCGGTATGAAAGAACCACTCATCAAGGTATGCTAAAGCGGTTGTTTTTCAGATGAGCCGACTTTTTTCATAAATTTTAGGAATTGATTTCGAAATTAAATTCTGCGAAATTTAAAAACTATAAACATAACTTGTACTTTGAATGATAATCACCCACTCACCCATCCACTCACCCACCCACCCGCACCAGCTTGCTTGCTTCTTTCTCGAGCTTTTTATTTTTTCTGCAGAAAATATTTCTTCAAAACAAGGGAAGGCACTAAAAATCATATCCACAACTTGTGTAACGCTGACGAAAAAATTAATCAAAAATTAAATTTTTATTCAGGTTTTGAAACTTATATGTCTGCAGTGTTACGTCAATAACGGCTTTAAAGCGAAGTTGTTGGATTATTATAGAAAAGAAGTCTTGCATGTATGTACGCAATTGTCTTAATTTTTGATCGATTTATAAGGTGAGGCTGATTACATGGGAGCACAGCTTACAAAAGGCATTGATCATGACTGATTTAGGATCTTTGGTTTTGAATAGTGGCTGCCACATTTAAGTCAGTGTAAAAGATATCATAAATAAGATAAATCTGCAACCAGTTGAATAAGATGAATCTGTAGATACGACCCTGTATGAAGTTTTATGTTACGAAACTTTGCAGGTTCCATAGGTATGACCGGACTGACACTATACAAAACAACATCATCTTCAAATATTTTCAATTTGATTCTTGACAACACTGAAGTTAAAGCAAACCGTCAAAATAAATAATTTTTTAAGCATTTCTTTAATTTTGTGTATATTTGGGATCATTTATGTTATTTAGACCTATGGCTTTGAGCATTTGTTGACGCTGGATAATTTGGAACGTCTTGGACTTCTGCGCAGCAGCGGCTCACGTGCATCATATTCCACATTAAAAAAGTCGTTGAAGTTGGTTGTCGATGATGTACAGGAACAAGTGAGCGATTTTTGGGGGGATCATCTTTTGTGCAGATCATAACGTATCTGTTACTTCTTGCTACTTTGTTTATTATGTTCCTCTTTTTATTTTGTTTTATTCTTTGTTTCGTAGAATCCGAACGATATCGCATACGTCCATTCTGGGTATGCGCCACTATCTGTGAGACTTGCACAATTTTTGGAACGTCAGTCTGGTTGGCGTGGCTTAGAAGAACTTTTAAAGCAATTGCCTGGACAAACCATTGAAGAAAAGCAATACATACCTCCAGCATTGCTTAAAAAAGGTTGGTTAATTTTGGAATATAAATATCCTTGGTAACTAAAATACGTTTATCGATCGCAGACGTTCTAGATTTTTACTCAAGAGAGTTATTTTTGAGTCTAAAAGAAAATATGAATTAAAAATCATATCCCGTAAATATATCGAATGATATAATTAAAGTTGTCACGTGACATGTTAACCACGTGATGTAACATCATTTCCCTTTTTTTTAGCTCCCGCAAGTCAAGGCATGGGTGGCTCACATTTCGAAGGGCCACCCAAAGTGACGCTAGTGTATTTTTTAGGAGGTTGTACGTATTCTGAAATCGCAGCGTTAAGATTTCTTGCACAGCAGGAGAACGGTAAGTAATGAAACTTAAATTTGTACAAAATATTTTTGTCACGATATTTTTAGAATTGATCGATGACGTTTTTATTAAATTTGTTTTCCCCTTAAATTCGACCATGACTCGATCGATAGCCATTCATTTAAATTTATTTTGAAACAATAACACAAATTTGATATGAAATAATGATATTGAGCATGTACTTAGAATTTCATGACATTTGTATGAAATCTTTTCAGCCATTTTTCACTTTTTCCCGCTTCTCAGTGATGTTATTTCTTCGTCGATTTGTTTACATCACGTGGGTATAAATCAATCTTATTGAATAAATTTCAATTGATTGACGAAAAAGTAGAAAGCAATTCTAGTAATTTTATAATGGTGGGTGTAAAAATCTAAATCAAATAAAACGGAGCTCCACGGCACTAAAACGTGATTGGTTGAACAGAATAGCTTTGAACCTGTTTTGTTTTTGTAGCGTCTACGGATTATGTAATTGCAACGACGAGAATCATAAGTGGGAAAGATCTCATTGAATCTGTCATGGCGAGGGTTGATAAAGCTCCTGTAAACGGATAAATTATTGTTATTAGTATTTTTCATGTTATAACGTTTATATTCCTATCTTCCAATAAGTTGTTTGCAGACAAGTTCTTCCATTCTCGAGTCACTAAATGAGACTTTTTATAGCCGTAATGCCCTCGGTTGGAGCGTTTTAGACATTTCTTAGTTTTTGCGGATTGGTTGGCTGATACTAGCGGTCGTCGTCTTTTGGTACTGCACTTTGTCTGCGCTCCGAATACAGAATGATAGTTCAACAGAGGTAATTTAATAATATGACTTATACATGCAACTTTTAAAGGCTAGATTTATATCTAGCGATATGTTATTTTGAATTCAAAATTTTTTATAAAATTATATAAACTCTGTATATAATATATGCATTGTATATTTTATGTAATCTTGTGGATGTTGTTATTGTAGAAAGATTATGATGTTTTGTTAGATCCTACTCGCGCTCGTACTTTTTAACTTTCCTACAATTTTCCAACAACTAACCGTCAATCCCACGTTGTAACAACCTAGCTACTCAGTGTTCGAGCAACCGTGTCATCGCTCAGTGTTCGAGCCATTGTATCATCGCTCAGTGTTCGAGCCATTGTATCATCGCTCAGTGTTCGAGCAATTGTATCATCGCTCAGTGTTTGAGCCATTGTATCATCGCTCAGCGTTCGAGCAATTGTATCATCGCTCAGTGTTCGAGCCATTGTATCATCGCTCAGTGTTCGAGCAATTGTATCATCGCTCAGTGTTTGAGCCATTGTATCATCGCTCAGCGTTCGAGCAATTGTATCATCGCTCAGCGTTCGAGCAATTGTATCATCACTTAGTGTTCGAGCAATTGTATCATCGCTCAGTGTTCGAGCCATTGTATCATCGCTCAGTGTTCGAGCCATTGTATCATCGCTCAGTGTTCGAGCAATTGTATCATCGCTCAGTGTTCAAGCCAATGTATCATCGCTCAGCGATCGAGCAATGGTATCATCGCTCAGTTTTCGAGCCATTGTATCATCGCTCAGTGTTCGAGCCATTGTATCATCGCTCAGTGTTCGAGCCATTGTATCATCGCTCAGCGTTCGAGCAATGGTATCATCGCTCAGTGCTTGAGTCATTGTATCATCGCTCAGTTTTGAGCCATTGTATCATCTCTCAGCGTTCGAGCAATTGTATCATCACTTAGTGTTCGAGCAATTGTATCATCGCTCAGTGTTCGAGCCATTGTATCATCGCTCAGTGTTCGAGCCATTGTATCATCGCTCAGTGTTCGAGCAATTGTATCATCGCTCAGTGTTCGAGCCAATGTATCATCGCTCAGTGTTCTAGCAATCGTATCATCGCTCAGTGTTCGAGCAATTGTATCATCGCTCAGTGTTCGAGCAATTGTATCATCGCTCAGTGTTTGAGCCATTGTATCATCGCTCAGCGTTCGAGCAATGGTATCATCGCTCAGTGTTCGAGCCATTGTATCATCGCTCAGTGTTCGAGCCATTGTATCATCGCTCAGTGTTCGAGCAATTGTATCATTGCTCAGTGTTCGAGCCAATGTATCATCGCTCAGTGTTCTAGCAATCGTATCATCGCTCAGTGTTCGAGCAATTGTATCATCGCTCAGTGTTTGAGCCATTGTATCATCGCTCAGCGTTCGAGCAATTGTATCATCGCTCAGTGTTCGAGCCATTGTATCATCGCTCAGTGTTCGAGCAATTGTATCATCGCTCAGTGTTTGAGCCATTGTATCATCGCTCAGCGTTCGAGCAATTGTATCATCGCTCAGCGTTCGAGCAATTGTATCATCACTTAGTGTTCGAGCAATTGTATCATCGCTCAGTGTTCGAGCCATTGTATCATCGCTCAGTGTTCGAGCCATTGTATCATCGCTCAGTGTTCGAGCAATTGTATCATCGCTCAGTGTTCGAGCCAATGTATCATCGCTCAGCGTTCGAGCAATGGTATCATCGCTCAGTTTTCGAGCCATTGTATCATCGCTCAGTGTTCGAGCCATTGTATCATCGCTCAGTGTTCGAGCCATTGTATCATCGCTCAGCGTTCGAGCAATGGTATCATCGCTCAGTGTTTGAGTCATTGTATCATCGCTCAGTTTTGAGCCATTGTATCATCTCTCAGCGTTCGAGCAATTGTATCATCACTTAGTGTTCGAGCAATTGTATCATCGCTCAGTGTTCGAGCCATTGTATCATCGCTCAGTGTTCGAGCCATTGTATCATCGCTCAGTGTTCGAGCAATTGTATCATCGCTCAGTGTTCGAGCCAATGTATCATCGCTCAGTGTTCTAGCAATCGTATCATCGCTCAGTGTTCGAGCAATTGTATCATCGCTCAGTGTTCGAGCAATTGTATCATCGCTCAGTGTTTGAGCCATTGTATCATCGCTCAGCGTTCGAGCAATGGTATCATCGCTCAGTGTTCGAGCCATTGTATCATCGCTCAGTGTTCGAGCCATTGTATCATCGCTCAGTGTTCGAGCAATTGTATCATTGCTCAGTGTTCGAGCCAATGTATCATCGCTCAGTGTTCTAGCAATCGTATCATCGCTCAGTGTTCGAGCAATTGTATCATTGCTCAGTGTTCGAGCCAATGTATCATCGCTCAGTGTTCTAGCAATCGTATCATCGCTCAGTGTTCGAGCAATTGTATCATCGCTCAGTGTTTGAGCCATTGTATCATCGCTCAGCGTTCGAGCAATTGTATCATCGCTCAGTGTTCGAGCCATTGTATCATCGCTCAGTGTTCGAGCAATTGTATCATCGCTCAGTGTTTGAGCCATTGTATCATCGCTCAGCGTTCGAGCAATTGTATCATCGCTCAGCGTTCGAGCAATTGTATCATCACTTAGTGTTCGAGCAATTGTATCATCGCTCAGTGTTCGAGCCATTGTATCATCGCTCAGTGTTCGAGCCATTGTATCATCGCTCAGTGTTCGAGCAATTGTATCATCGCTCAGTGTTCGAGCCAATGTATCATCGCTCAGCGTTCGAGCAATGGTATCATCGCTCAGTTTTCGAGCCATTGTATCATCGCTCAGTGTTCGAGCCATTGTATCATCGCTCAGTGTTCGAGCCATTGTATCATCGCTCAGCGTTCGAGCAATGGTATCATCGCTCAGTGTTTGAGTCATTGTATCATCGCTCAGTTTTGAGCCATTGTATCATCTCTCAGCGTTCGAGCAATTGTATCATCACTTAGTGTTCGAGCAATTGTATCATCGCTCAGTGTTCGAGCCATTGTATCATCGCTCAGTGTTCGAGCCATTGTATCATCGCTCAGTGTTCGAGCAATTGTATCATCGCTCAGTGTTCGAGCCAATGTATCATCGCTCAGTGTTCTAGCAATCGTATCATCGCTCAGTGTTCGAGCAATTGTATCATCGCTCAGTGTTCGAGCAATTGTATCATCGCTCAGTGTTTGAGCCATTGTATCATCGCTCAGCGTTCGAGCAATGGTATCATCGCTCAGTGTTCGAGCCATTGTATCATCGCTCAGTGTTCGAGCCATTGTATCATCGCTCAGTGTTCGAGCAATTGTATCATTGCTCAGTGTTCGAGCCAATGTATCATCGCTCAGTGTTCTAGCAATCGTATCATCGCTCAGTGTTCGAGCAATTGTATCATCGCTCAGTGTTTGAGCCATTGTATCATCGCTCAGCGTTCGAGCAATTGTATCATCGCTCAGTGTTCGAGCAATGGTATCATCGCTCAGTGTTTGAGCAATGGTATCATCGCTCAGTGTTCTAGCCATTGTATCATCGCTCAGCGTTCGAGCAATGGTATCATCGCTCAGTGTTTGAGTCATTGTATCATCGCTCAGTTTTGAGCCATTGTATCATCTCTCAGCGTTCGAGCAATTGTATCATCACTTAGTGTTCGAGCAATTGTATCATCGCTCAGTGTTCGAGCCATTGTATCATCGCTCAGTGTTCGAGCCATTGTATCATCGCTCAGTGTTCGAGCAATTGTATCATCGCTCAGTGTTCGAGCCAATGTATCATCGCTCAGTGTTCTAGCAATCGTATCATCGCTCAGTGTTCGAGCAATTGTATCATCGCTCAGTGTTCGAGCAATTGTATCATCGCTCAGTGTTTGAGCCATTGTATCATCGCTCAGCGTTCGAGCAATGGTATCATCGCTCAGTGTTCGAGCCATTGTATCATCGCTCAGTGTTCGAGCCATTGTATCATCGCTCAGTGTTCGAGCAATCGTATCATCGCTCAGTGTTCGAGCCATTGTATCATCGCTCAGTGTTCGAGCAATTGTATCAACACTTAGTGTTCGAGCAATTGTATCATCACTTAGTGTTCGAGCAATTGTATCATCGCTCAGTGTTCGAGCCATTGTATCATCGCTCAGTGTTCGAGCAATTGTATCATCGCTCAGTGTTCGAGCCATTGTATCATCGCTCAGTGTTCGAGCAATGGTATCATCGCTCAGTGTTCGAGCCATTGTATCATCGCTCAGTGTTCGAGCCATTGTATCATCGCTCAGTGTTCGAGCCATTGTATCATCGCTCAGTGTTCGAGCAATTGTATCATTGCTCAGTGTTCGAGCCAATGTATCATCGCTCAGTGTTCTAGCAATCGTATCATCGCTCAGTGTTCGAGCAATTGTATCATCGCTCAGTGTTTGAGCCATTGTATCATCGCTCAGCGTTCGAGCAATTGTATCATCGCTCAGTGTTCGAGCCATTGTATCATCGCTCAGTGTTCGAGCAATGGAATCATCGCTCAGTGTTCGAGCAATCGTATCATCGCTCAGTGTTCGAGCCATTGTATCATCGCTCAGTGTTCGAGCAATTGTATCATCGCTCAGTGTTCGAGCCATTGTATTATCGCTCAGTGTTCGAGCAATCGTATCATCGCTCAGTGTTCGAGCCATTGTATCATCGCTCAGTGTTCGAGCAATTGTATCAACACTTAGTGTTCGAGCAATTGTATCATCACTTAGTGTTCGAGCAATTGTATCATCACTTAGTGTTCGAGCAATTGTATCATCGCTCAGTGTTCGAGCCATTGTATCATCGCTCAGTGTTCGAGCCATTGTATCATCGCTCAGTGTTCGAGCAATTGTATCATCGCTCAGTGTTCGAGCCATTGTATCATCGCTCAGTGTTCGAGCCATTGTATCATCGCTCAGTGTTCGAGCCATTGTATCATCGCTCAGTGTTCGAGCAATTGTATCATTGCTCAGTGTTCGAGCCAATGTATCATCGCTCAGTGTTCTAGCAATCGTATCATCGCTCAGTGTTCGAGCAATTGTATCATCGCTCAGTGTTTGAGCCATTGTATCATCGCTCAGCGTTCGAGCAATTGTATCATCGCTCAGTGTTCGAGCCAATGTATCATCGCTCAGTGTTCGAGCAATGGAATCATCGCTCAGTGTTCGAGCAATCGTATCATCGCTCAGTGTTCGAGCCATTGTATCATAGCTCAGTGTTCGAGCAATTGTATCATCGCTCAGTGTTCGAGCCATTGTATCATCGCTCAGTGTTCGAGCAATCGTATCATCGCTCAGTGTTCGAGCCATTGTATCATCGCTCAGTGTTCGAGCAATTGTATCAACACTTAGTGTTCGAGCAATTGTATCATCACTTAGTGTTCGAGCAATTGTATCATCGCTCAGTGTTCGAGCCATTGTATCATCGCTCAGTGTTCGAGCAATTGTATCATCGCTCAGTGTTTGAGCCATTGTATCATCGCTCAGTGTTCGAGCAATGGTATCATCGCTCAGTGTTCGAGCCATTGTATCATCGCTCAGTGTTCGAGCCATTGTATCATCGCTCAGTGTTCGAGCCATTGTATCATCGCTCAGTGTTCGAGCAATTGTATCATTGCTCAGTGTTCGAGCCAATGTATCATCGCTCAGTGTTCTAGCAATCGTATCATCGCTCAGTGTTCGAGCAATTGTATCATCGCTCAGTGTTTGAGCCATTGTATCATCGCTCAGCGTTCGAGCAATTGTATCATCGCTCAGTGTTCGAGCCATTGTATCATCGCTCAGTGTTCGAGCAATGGAATCATCGCTCAGTGTTCGAGCAATCGTATCATCGCTCAGTGTTCGAGCCATTGTATCATCGCTCAGTGTTCGAGCAATTGTATCATCGCTCAGTGTTCGAGCCATTGTATCATCGCTCAGTGTTCGAGCAATCGTATCATCGCTCAGTGTTCTAGCCATTGTATCATCGCTCAGTGTTCGAGCAATTGTATCAACACTTAGTGTTCGAGCAATTGTATCATCGCTCAGTGTTCGAGCAATTGTATCAGCGTTCAGTGTTAATCACTGCTGGTGTGCTGAAAGATTAAACTGGACTTCCAATATGTATTTTCGTGATAGCAAGTGTTCGAATGAAATTGCAGAAAGTTTGAGTTTAATCAGGAAAGTAGAGGAGAAATTTGTTCAAAATGGGACACTTTCCAATTATGTCGAGTTAACAAACAATACAACCTTCAAATGTATCCAGACACTTCAAAATTCCAATTATTCACATTATCTTACCCCCGCAACCCCCAGACAATGTTGGGCTCACGTTTTTTAAGGACAGAAGTTTGCTGATATGACTCTCCAACATTGTGTAAAGGGGGGGAGGGATAAAAAGAATCGTGATTCTGTATTTATTGCCTTTTTTACATTTAGGGCCAGTTTTTGCATTAGTTGTAGTTAGTTGTATTTAACTTAACTGCACTAATTTTGTCAAAGTAAGTTTGAAAATGGTATACAAAAATGTTAACTACAATGTTCACACACACCAAACTTCTTCCTGGGTGAATTACCGTTATATTTCTGAGCATGTCTTTTTTTGATTTATACGTTTATCGTGAACAAATGTTATAAAAACGCATGTATGCAGTTATCATATACATTTATACCTAAAGTGTGCAGGGTCTTGTCTTGCAGTATAAAAACTATTGCTATGTAAATCAGTATTAAACTATTTTGAACGCACACAAAAATACTCGGGTGCTGGAGTCTTTATTGGTCCCGTTTTACGCAACCTTTCTATGTAATGACTTTGCAGGTAAAAATTTTATTCGCTCCTAAATTTGTCAATAAATATGAAAGGTATTTAACTTGTTTTTAATGTTACAAAAAATATTTCTTAAAATATGTTATGTTCCACGCTGTGTAAACCATAAACATGGTACCATCGTATACACAACTTCACTGTTTTTTGCAGCTGGGGGTGGTTCGCTCATTAATTATTCATAACTCACTCAATTCTGCATGATTTTGACTTCATTGCAAACAATCTGCACAACTTACAAAAAAAAGACGAAATAAAAAATACCGCGTTTTTTAGCAAACCAAAAAATCATATAATGTAGTGCTATTATGGATTTTGAATACCATTTAAGACTTGGGTTACATTACAGTATTTATTAATTGCAGAGAAAAAGGAGATTAAGCAATCCGTGGAAATATTGCAGTATATCTCTCTAAAATTCAATATGGAGGTCGTTGTTGCAAGGAATAAATATTGGTTATTTTATTTTGTATTATTAGTTTTAGAAGGAGGTAAGCTTTCAATTTTTTTTGTTTGTTTTTGGACGGAAGTTTACATAACTCAATAATCAGACTGTTTATTCGTGTACGGTCTCGCTTTATTGGCGTTGGTGTTGTTGTTTATATTGTAATGTTCGAACGTTCGAAAACACATTATTGTATTTCTTAAAAAAACTGTTTACCATGAAAATAAGCAAACTATTGTTTTCACGTTGTAAATCTTTTTAATACGCACTCAATTCCTCGGATGATTTGTTCAATATTTAAAAATCCTAACAAAATTCAAGTTTTTGCAAACCGCAGACTAAAAAAATGTGGAACAGTTCAATGTAGGTACATTTGCAAATTCGCTAATTCGAACTATTAATTTAAAGTCATTTATTTATAAATAAACCTTTATTAAGCCACATAAGTTTTGTCTCCATCTTCTTAATGCTTGCTTGTGAAACATTAAAACTGTTGTTTGCATTCAATCTGGCAACTAGAGAAATTTTGGTGCACGATACGATATAAAAGGCATTAAAATATGGTATGGGAAGTAAAGCATCCGTACTGGACAATTCGTTAAAACTTATTTCTTTGCAAGGAGAATGACGCATTTGTAATGTAACATAGCGTGAAAATTCGTGTCTGTCGGCTAGTGGTAGCTGATTTATAACTTTCTTGCTTTTGTTCGATGAGTGTTATCTTACGAACTTTTTACTATGCATACATGATCCATTTTTTGTTTACAGTTCTTTGTAATACGTTTTATGGCAAACTCGTCCTGAAAATATCTGTCGCCAGCAAGAAAAATTCTGTCTTTGCACATCGTCCGACAATATTTGCGACGCGTCGGTCAACATACCTTAAAAAGGACGGTGACGTATTTCAAATACATATTCCCGGCATAGCAAGGAACAGCACAGCTGATACCATATCATTCGAGTCGGTTCGATTCCCTGGTTACTTTCTGCGACATAAAAAGGTGGAAGTCGATTACAGGTTTCGCATAGCAAAGCCGACGGTGGACGATAAATATTTCAGTAAGTAGCTACATCCTGTTAAAAAAGCCTAGTCAATTTCTAAAAATTGAACGCTCCTAAGATTTCTCTAATTTCTAAAATATTCACGACAGAAATGTGAACTAATACAATATAAACTGTTTTGTCTATCTATACCGAAAAATATTACCCGAGGTCAAAAGTATAGACAGAGCTTCCGAGGTCGATACTCTGACCAAGGATAATATTTCTCAGAAGAGATGGATAAAACAGTTTATATTGTATATATTAACTGACAACTATTTTGTTTGGGTTTGTAGAAACCAAGATTTTTTTCTAAAGATTTACTTTGGTCGTAAAAACCAGGTTTTGTTAAAAAAAAACGTTCAATTTGAATGTTATTGTTTTAATTTTTAAAACAAAGCATTCAAATAACCACATATAGAATCTTTTAAGACATTTTTAAAACAAAGTTTATTCTTCGTCAGAAGAGGAGTCTATGTTCTGCCCAGATTGCGAAAACAGCCTGTTTATAAACAGGACGGCCGGATTATGTACGCATGGCCCGATTATGTTTTTTTTTTGCCCTGGCTATGTCGTGGTGACCGGATTATGAACGCTGATATAATGCTGATATAATGACTGGCTAAGGCAGGCTGTGATTGGCATTTTCTTCGAACTTTTGTGAATGAACCATTGACGAATTATTGTCACATGCAATTTTTTTCTGCAAGATAAAACACCATTGAAAACTATGCATAGCGAAAGAAAATAGTCTCGGCGTAATTTTTTTCTGCAAGATAAAACACGCCATTGAAAACTTCGTATTTCACGAAACTAGATTTTGTGGATAGGTGGGTTCATTTCTGGGGATGACCTGAATTATTAATTTTTGCGGAAATTAAGTTTGGTGAAAAGTTATTAAACTTGCGAATTCCAAAATTTATTTTCCACGAAATTTCGTTTCATTTGAGAACAACAACAACTTTGCCGCCAGGGCTATTTGCTTGTCACGAATGATATAAAATCCGGTAGGCCCCGATTATGTTCGTTCTATAATAAGTGAGAAATGATATTAGACTGTATGTCGTACATAAGCCGGCGTGCCCTGATTACATTGCCCTGGTTATGTATTTTCTGTCCTGTTTTTAACCGGGGCAAGCTGCCGTACACAATCAGGGTAGCGTTTATTATCCGGGCAGAACATCTATCCCATTTTTGACAGAGTGTTTCGAAATTTTAGATTTACTGTATCTTGATTTTTCAGTCTGTATGTAGTATGCAGCTATGTTTTAAAGATTCTCTGTCAATGTTATTTGTCTACATTTAAAACTACCATTTTGGTTGTTATGAGGTTAAAAAGTTATACCATGCTTTATAAAGCGAATTAGCGCTGCGGATTTTCCGTATAAACAGTTTGAAAATGGCTATCAGTTAATAATGACAAATATAAACTTTCATAGATTCAGAGGCGACATTCAGAATACAACGTCATTCGGGTATCGAAGGTTCGGGAATGCTTCGCTTATTTGAAGACCCGTCGTATTATTTATGCGTTCGAAAATACAATTACGCTGACTCAGCATTGAAAGCGATGAAGAATGACAACACGGAAGATTTCCGCGCAAGATGTTCGTTTTTTATTCAAAAAATGAAACCAGAAAATGTAAATGATGCGGTCAAGAAATCAACACAAAACGATAAAAACAAACAGAAACTACAAATAAGTAAACAAACAAACATTAAAAATGTTGTTAGACCTTTTGTAGCATCAAATATGCCACCCGAAATAGTGGGAGCACGAAAAGGGCAAGTATCGTCGAAAACAGGATCGAATCAGAGAGTTTCGCTTACTGCAGGTGCACGTGTCATTCCGAAAACGCAAGTTTTACCACAATACTCTGGACCAGCAAGAAAAGCTCAAGCAAGTGATAAAACCCAAGTAGCTTCTCAAGTTACCTCGCACCGGGAAAAAGGAGAACCGTCGGAAAAAGTTGTTCGCAAAATGCTTGATGATTACGTAAAGAAAATACAAACAATTCCGGAATATGTGAGTTCCCAAACAGTAGAATCGAATCAACCACAACAATTTGTAAGTAATGTCATACCTCAAAACCTCAATCCAACGACAACTATGGGGTCTTGGAATGGTAAAAATAAGCTAAATGGGCAAAATGTTAATTTTTACCCACAAACAGAACAGTTCGATTTAGCGAAATCAATGTATCCTCAAAGTAATCAAGGTTATCAGTCGCAAAATCTTGTTTATCCAGGTACAAGCATGTTATCTTACTTTCCTGTTGTTTCAAAGTATGACCCAACCAAACAGTACATTCGAACATTCTTTCAAGAAGATGACGAACACCTACCGAACCCGGAAACAAACCACCCGGTCGAAGTTGGAACGGAATCTTTCCAGACAGATATAAAATCTGATTTAAAAAACAAAATTCATAAATCAAGCACGAGCACAAATACTGAAACATCCTTAGGTAAGGAGCACACGAAATATTTTAAAGCAACACCAATACTATCTTCCAGTAAAGTCCATGCGCAAAATCAACGTAAGTTAAACAGGAAAACGGTGGTGAAAGAAACGCTACACAGCAAACGAAGACAGCAAAACGCTACTTTAATTATGAAGAGTAAAGTTAAGAATGTATCTACAACTATGCACTCGCATCAACCGGTATATAGTGCAGCCTTTCGTAAACAAACCACCCGGCATGGTGCATGGAGGAACAAAAACGGTCTTTCACACAGAACAGCTGATTCAAGATTTAAAGTTAAACCAGCTTCGTTGCTTCGATTGGGTCCAAATAAACCAATCAATTTACATGATTTTGGAAAAACCACCCATCGTGAGCCGTCTTTGAATTTGGATGGGTTAGTTGCTGGTGTTAAATTACCGTTGACGAGATCAAACATAACTGTGAGTAGCATGGACAAAGACGATACATTGGATTCTAATACGATTACAGGCGGTAAAAATAAAACCATTCACAACTGGCTCAAGCAAACTAATTCGAATACTAGTTTACACGAAATCCAAGCTTCAAACGGTAATGTTTCATCACAAAGCAAAGTAGCTATGATTAATGAAAACCAAAATAGTAACGGGTATAAGACTAACAAAATGGCAGCTTCGAATAACAAAGAAGTGTTAGGATTTAGAAAAATTGAAAAGGAGGTTAACTTGCTGGATTCCATGGATAGCAAAAAAGGTAAAATCGAAACAGCGTTGAATAAAAACTCTCCAATTCCACTTAAGAACACCACGCAACTTGATACAATGAGATCCGTTTTGGAAAATCCATCACCGGATAATACGGGCACTCAAATAAAGAAAGCCGAAAAGCAAGCACCGGCTGCTAAGAAAGAACACTTCGTTGACGAAACGCTAAAAAATTTCACAACAGATGCAAGCGATTTAGATCTGAAAATTTTTGGTGATGAGAAGAACGATTCGTTTGCAGCGAGTGAAGATAAACCAATCGAAGCAGTAAACACAACTACATCAGGCGAGAACACTAATGTTGACAATTCAACATCTATGTCAGCATTTCCAGACGTAAAAGCCAACTCATCTGATCCTATCGAAAAGATTTTGTACTCTGCAATGACGGACGACCCGACGTTAAAGAATATTAACTTGACTCAACCTGAAGATGGGGGCTTTACGTTTGGTGAAAATAAGGAGACAAAGCAAAACCCGGAAAAGCACGCCAAAAATGATACAACTAGGATGACTGTGTTTGATACCGCAAATGCATCTACCCCTGCACCGGAACGTTTCCTACCCCCGGTTACGCAAACATCTTTGACGAAAAATAACAAAACGAAAAATTCCACTGTTCCTAACGATACAAAAACAGCAACTGTGAACAAAACTGTTGCAACGGAGTCTGGAAAACTTCCAGAAGCAAGTAACGTGACTCTTGGTTTGGCCAATAAAACGTCTGTCCTTGCTGGTAATGCTACTTCTCTTACTGACAAAGTCCCGCTTGTGGCTGAAAAAGTAATGAAAGACAACACGTCTGTCGCTAATAGTACCCTCCTGACTCAACGTAATATCACTCTTTCAGTTTTAAAAGCTCATCAAAACAGCACAAACCTTGACAATGTTACAAGCGTAAATGATTCCATTTCAACTGTAAGTCTTGTTAACAAAAGCAAAGACCATCAGGAATCCACTCCAACAAGAACATCGATTAAAGAAGTGAAGGTTATGAACAATGAAGAAACAGAGAATGAAGAGAATTCGAACGCGGCTATGGAACAAACTTCTGATACTGGAGACGACAATATACCGTTCGAAGAAACCACAAGCAACGATGTTTCAAATTCTGATGGAACTACTGAGGCAGGTGACAACATGGATAGTGCAACAGATAATAACGAAGGTTCGCTTGCCACATTGCTGAACCAGCATAACGATGGTGGCATAGAATATGACAACATGGATAAAGCAACCACCTTTAAAGATCTTGGCAGCAGTGAAATGAAAGGCATTGCAAAGGCAATGTCATCATTAAACATACAAGACGTTGATCACCTCAGATCACGAATGAAAACCATTGATATGATTGATCGAAACCCGCCCAACCATTTCCAGCACCTTAAGAAAGCTGAAAACGACTACGCCAATGAAGGTTTGCACACAAACGGCATAGCTCTAGGTGAACAACCTGACACAGCTCACGTTCAGTCGTACACTGCCGAAGACAAGGACGTAGGAGACAGTCCAAGCGCGGTGCACGAAGAAAATTACGCTGACGTGTTAGGAGGACAAACAACAAATCAGCAGTCACCTACTGTCGTTAATGATAATAATATGCAACTGAATGGCGATGCGCACGAAACTGAAAGCACTCTACAAGACCCTGCCTTACAAGAAGCTTCTTCTGTACCTGTCTCTATATCAGCAACGGCACCAGAAGCGTCTACAAGCGCTCAAGAAAGTATCAGTACTGCTCAACAAATGAGCACACCGACCGCACAGGAGCTTTCTTCGGCTCAAGAATCCAGTATGCTTCAAAACGAAGCCCAACAGAGTATAGATCCAAGTCAGACGGGAGGAAATGCCTTGCATGTTGGAGGATCAAATACGGATAACATGGTTTCAGCAGGAAACAACATGGTAGCTCAAAGAGATGAAAACGCCGAAGGCACAGGTTTGAACCTTGGCTCACAGGGTGGAGAAGCATCGGGTGTAACTATGGGTACAGAGAATGAGCTATCTTCTTTTACACCACAAAAACAAGCAGAACAAGGAGATAATGTAGGGGAAATGGACAATGTTAACGAACAAGGTTCTGTGGTACCACAACAGGACGTAAATGCCGATTCACCAGATGCCAGATCGAACTTGAACAAAAAACACCATCGACACCCTCACCCGCAAAAAGCTGTGGTTGTGAAAGGGGTCGCGAAGAATACAGTCTTGAAAGTACCCATCGCAATTTCATATTCTAAAGTTCATGAAGAAGACAACTCAGGCCATCATAAACTTGAACATATGATTAAAGATGTAATACACGACGTGAAGAACGAGCTACACGGTGGTGGTGGAGACATAAATGAACAGCAGCAGGGCATGTTTCGTCATGCAACTCTTGCCAGCAACGACATATTACCTCATTTCTCCCACGTTGAAGAAGAACACGGTCCAGTCGTAGGTAGCCCGCGTGTTGAACATCATCCCGTTACCTTATACGAGACTGAGCATTATGAACCCGCTAAATCTTCGAGTGGTATTGTTACCCCCGAGTCGTTCCAAGAAAGACCAATGATGCAACACGAAGTCAATGTAGTGCGCCATACACATCACGTGGTTACAGTAAAAGACGATAGCGAAAAACAAAAAATGGTGAACGGGTTGGTTGATTATGATTCAGGTATGTTGTTTCAAGTAATGTCTTTTAGTTAGTTTGTTTAGTTTTATTCACTTCTAATAGGGCATTAATTGCATTACCATTGTTGATAGTAATCTTGAAAAGATTTTTTTTGTGTAAACTTTCTTCTAAAATTTGAGCTATCTGAAACTGCCTCGTTTCCACGCCAAAATGTAAACAAAAAAGATACCAATCAAAATGCTTCAATAGTTGCTACGAAGTATTACATTTTAGATCGTTGTGTTTCTCTGCAATTAATTAATGACTTACCAAGTCGGTACCGGTTAATTTCATCTATAAACAAACATGGCTACACCCCACGCGGGAAAGTATTTACACTTAAAACAGTGTTCAAAGATCCGAGTGCACATAAGTACGTGTCCTTTCACGCCATCGATGAGTCCGAACCAAGTAAGCAAGTAACACTGGATGGTGCTAAAGAACTAATCTCTGTTCCTACACCGTGCCAAAGCAAGCCTAAAGTTGTACACGTTGCAGGAGTGCAAACAAAACCCTCCATCGTGTCAAAGAAAGATATTCTTCCAGATGTTATTCCAGAAGTTGGCACAGACGAGACACATGTGGAGAAGAAAAATCGAATCGCTTATCCTCTACAAGAGCATTTTATTGTCCATAACCTAAATGGTTTACATAAACGACAACATATCACTCATATTTACTTGAAAAAAGCGAAAAAAGACCGTATTAGTTACCCAAGACAGATGAGAAGATTCAATGTTATGCGAGATTCAGGTTTGTTCTAAATAATTTAACGCACTCCTTTTTACGCCCGCCCATATTGGCGTTATTTTTCCAATATTTACAGTTCAATTCTTATAAAACTCTTTAACGCTTAACACCAACCGTTTTATGTCGTATATCTGCACCATTTGAGTTTTTTGAGCTATTTATTTTAAAAGTATCCATAAAACATACAAAAATTTAATTCACACGAACACTAGAATATTGTTGCTATATTTTGAAGAAATCCCTTTTTTCCTGTATTTTCAAATGTTCTAGGAAGTTCAATAAAAATTCTTAAAACATTTTTGACCATGTAACAACCAAATCGCAAGTCCATTTTGTAGGGAAACTTTATATTAAAATTTGTTGAAACTAAGATTTCATTTCCGTCGTTACCCTTGACGATATGTTTTGGAAAGTTCAATTCCGGACGTAATATAATGCAAAAGAAGGTAAAATTTTAGATATTGTTTGGCCTTTTAAAGACATGGCCCATAATTGACTTTTTGCAATTATGTTATGTCCAGGATTGTATATCTTCACCTGACGTATTAAAAGCTGGATAACACTATGCAATTATCGGAACAATAATCCTATAAATGATTTTTTTATCATCATAAATAGATTGGGGATTTTTTGTTAACTCTTTTAAATTATTGTATGTTATTATTTTTTCTACTCAGTGACATCACCATGTATACGCACTTACGGCGGTAGCACACATAGCTCTGTGGAGTGTTGTCATTTACCATACATATACAACGGGAGAGTACACTCTACTTGTCTTTCTGACGGCCCAAACTCTCAACCATGGTGTTCTTTAACGAGAGATTTTGATCAAGACAAGAGATGGGGTTTATGCATGAGTAAGATCATTTTCCCGATTTCTTGTTTTTATTTTCAAGTTTCCAAAATCCTGGAATGATTAAGTTTATAAGAATTATCAGCCTTAAATTCCTTAGGTTAGGCATAGGATCTTCTGCGAATGGATAAAATGAAAATAATTTTTGGGGAAAAAAAATATTATCAGGTAAAAACTTGTGGTAGCAAAAAAAAAGAAACCAAACATGTTGATAATAAAAAATGAATGAAAAATATTAAATTAGAAAAAAGCAAAAAGAATAATTTTTCAGCATATCTTTCATAGCATGTTAACTTCACAACAGACCTTAAATACAAATGGCGTTGCTTGGATTATTACCGTAGCGGGAATTAATTTTCGCAAAATTTTGCGAGTTTTTGTTAATTTGCGATAAAAAGTTACCGCAAATTTGATTTTTTTTTCTGTTAAAAAAACGATTCTTTTCTTCTGATTTACTTCGAACTACATACACATCATTTTAAAACCACTAGTTTTATTTCACATTTCCATAAGAAAGCCTGTAAAAGCCGTATAAATTAAGAAACAAGGTGTCATCAAATTTATGTTTTTGGCAGAATTCGCGAAATATTAAGACTTAACCAACTTTGCGATTTTTAAAATTAATTTTTTTCTTTCCAAAGATAACTCGCGAAAACTAATTTAGAGAAGATTAAAGGGATTTTCGTGGACAGTTATGATAAATTAGTTTTATGTTGAAAAATTCCCTTTCTGTGTAGTAACTCCAAGAAGCAGGTTGAATATTTAAAAAGACGCTATATTTGTTATTCTCATATATAAAAAAAAAATCTTACAAAACCATAAACTCTTTATTAATCTCTTGGAAAAAAACAGAAGGCTTATTCAACGAATTAGTTTAGTACCATTCTTTTTTTATGCTTCTACACATGGTTCTAGGTACAAAGTTTTATCAGAACATTTAATTTTTATCCATGTACACACACTCTTAAATATTTAGCTCCCACAATACCTGAGCCTGAAGAATCACAGTATCGTGCGCCCATGTATTGGCAGTAAAGAAGTCAATCAGAAGAAGTGTGTCGATAAATGGGAAACTGACGAGATTATGTAGTGGGTTGTAGCTTGTTCTTATGATGTGTTCACATATCGTATAATTCTTAACTGATAGTATATTTGATTGTTTTTAGCTTTTTGTTATTTCACATAGATCGTAATTTTGTTATTGATGCAAATCTTCGACAGCCATTGTGCAATTCGTTGAAGCGAAATTTCCATTACTCGTCCGACAAAAGAAATTATGTAATTGGTTGTTTATAATCCCAATGCTTTATAGTACCAGAAATCTTATCTTTTTTCTCCATCTTTTTTTATGTCAACGTATTTTTTTAAAGCCTGTATATATTTTTATTTTTATTCTTTTTTTAAACGAATTTTATATAATTTTATCGACTTTTTAAATTTTTTTAACCTTCTTTTAAAATTTTATAAAAATTTTCATACGTAATGATGTTGAAAAGATAGTAACATTTGTAAAGAATAATGGTAAACGCAGTCAGTTAGTAAAAAAAATAACACACCCGTCATTTTTAACGCGCACATAACCGCACTTTAAGGCAATGACGCACTTCACGGGAACACGCGCGTCACGCATAACCTTGTATCGCACACATCCGTTAAAATGTTATGCACTTTTTACAACGCATTTCACACCACATGATGCAACCACAACAAATTGTTTTGATCCACTTTTGATTTTTTTCACAGATGTTGATACATTCTTCGGCAAACTTGTGCTCAAGATGTCACCCTACTCCACCCGCAGCAGTCTATACAGCGACCGACCATTTGTTTTCGCCACTAGAAGATCGACATATTTAAAGAAACATGGTGATGTTTTTAAAATCCATACACCGGGTTTAGCAAGAGGTGCCGGAAGAGATTCAATCTCGTTCGAATCTGTCAGGTGGCCAGGGTACTACCTAAAGCATAGGGCAGAAGAAAATGATTTTAAATTTCGAATAGCCAGATCGAAACCAAGTAACTACCGAATTTTCAGTAAGTGTTTTTATAAATTTATTGTCCACCATGCTTGGTGTGTTCCAAATTGAAATGAAGCATGAAGTGTTAGTCGATGCAGTTGCATGTCTTTTTTAAAAAAGTTATATTCCATATGGTAGGTTTGAACAAATAAACCATGTTAATTATTCTGTGAAGAAAAAACTTGGAAACACCCTAAAAAGGGCAAACCTTACATTGTGAGATAAAAAATTTAAGTGAAGTCATGCGCGTCAAGTATGGAGGTTGTCGAGACCATGTGTGTTACTTAAATTTTGTGCTACTTTCGAAACTTAGACAAAAGTTAGCGAGAAAATTTTCACAAGGTAAAAGGGACTTCAATATTCGTATAATGGAACAAAAGCCTTATTAAAGAATCAAGATTTTTAAAAGGCTATTTATTTATGTAATTTTCGATTTTTAGATAAAGAAGCAACCTTTGTTGTTGAAAAACACAATGGAATCGAAGGATCTGGAATGCTACGTTTATTCGACAAGCCATCTTGGTATTTATGCGTGCGTAAGCATGACATAGCAGATTCGGCATTAAAGGCTATGAAGCGAGACAGTAGTCCTGATTTTAGACTTCGTTGTTCGTTTTTTATTGAGAAATTGGAGCCAGCAGCTGTGGTAGGCGAGGTAATGAAAACAAAAGAAAATCATCACGATGAACCGGCAACAAAACGTAAACATATTCATCGGCCAGCGCTTGCAATACGCAAGCTGTTAGACAGTTACGTAAATCACGGAAAACTCGAACTACTCAGAGACGATCTAGGAAAGTCCTTTGGTCAAACTTTGAATACGATTGCAGACAACAAACCACAACAAATGCATTTAGTAAACAACTATCTCCAACCATCTAGGATATCTGCTCTGGAAGCCACTCGCACCTATGGACCTTCAGTTATTTGGTCGAAACAATCGCCTAATAACGCACTTAGATCTTTTAATTCACACCTTCATGTTCTCGGGTCCATTCCACATCCATCTACTATAAAAACGCCTATTGCTCAATTATCTGATAAAATAGCGCAGCTGTCATTTGTGCCTCGATTAGACAGTTACACATTTACTAAAGCAGTCAGTGGAAATGAATATTCGCTTTATAAGGGACGCAATGCTTTTCCTGCTGCTAGGTTTTCAAGAACACAACAGTCATTCAACAGACCGGCAAAGTGGCATGATGTTAAAGGAAAAAGCATTAAGAAGAATGAAATAAGTAAGGCTTATAACAACACTAATAACACTACTAAGACTGAAAATGTGAGTGGCAACAACATTCGGTTAAACGAGACAAAAGTAAGCATTTTAGGAAATTTAACGAAAGAAAATTCTTCGGTTGTTGCATTTGGTGGAAACGAAACACGAGAAATACACAGTGACAAAGTAGTGAATCAAAACAGCACTAGGTTTTATCACATTCTGCATGGTGTAAGTAATGGCGTGGTAAGAGTGAAAATAGAAAGTAGTATCTCAGATTCGAAAAAAGTTGAAAATCTAATGGAAAATCCCAATCTTTTGTCTCTTCATTCCAGTGGAACAAATCTAAACTTGTCAAATTCTACATTGTTTAATAATGATCCAAAATATGTTCGAAAGAAAACTATCAGTCATGGATTTTACCAAGAGGAACCTTTAATGGAAGGGCTGATAGCAGATCCTAAAAAACCAGAAGTTGCGTTTGATGACGATGAATCAAAGGGAATGGAAGTCAAACATCTGTTTGCAGACAGCAAAGGACATGTCTCGCCTCTAAACATTAACGAGCCAAATAAAAACCCGACTGTACATATCGAGAGCAGTAAAAATGTCGCCGACAGCGAGGTAAATAAAGATGGTGATCTTTCTGCTAATGATGGTAACAAGATGGGTGCGATACACGTTAACGAAGGTAGCAAGGAAGCTGCTCTTACTTTAAGCGAGGCAAGTAAAGAAGCCTCGATCAATTTTAATGGCGTCAGTAAAGATGCTGGCTTAACGATTGGTGAATCCAGCAAAGAACCGGACTTAAAACAAGAGGGCACAGTAGTGAGTCATGTTTTCGCAGATAGCAAAGGTCATGTAATTCCGATGAATAGAAATCAAGATCAGAAAAGCACTGGCGCAAAGACAAATGAAAAACAGATAACAGGAGAGGCTAAAGAAACATTTGAATCTGCTCCTGCCACAGGAAATGTTAACGCGGAAACAAAAAGTGTGAATGTTAAACATTTGTTTGCTAACAACACTGGTCGTATTGAAGGTTTGAAACCAAGACATAATTCGTATATCGCTAAGTTAACATCGCCTTTAACGAGCTTAAAAGAGTTAAAGAAGCTTGGGAAGAAGATAAAACTAGGTGCACATTGTAAACGCTCTGTTGGCGGAGCGATTCATGTTTCGGAATGTGACGATGAAGACAGTAATACGCATGAGAATGAAATGACTGATACTGATATACCTGGGCATTCTCATTTTACTGATCATGATAATTCAGAAGCAGGACTAACTGATTTAGATCTGTCTCATTTTGATCATAAAAGCAATGCAGAAGAAGACCCTGTAGACAGTATAACAACAGAAGCTGCTGATGGAGATAAAGAAAGCGAGACAGACGAAGTATATGGTCACAAAAGTGGTTCAGAAGTAGATGACGAACACGAGGAAGGAGCAAATGAAGATGAGGACGAGGAGGAGAATGAACATCAAAGTCACCATGGAAACCATCATGACTATGATGAAAATCACCATGATGATGCATATCATCATGGTGACCATGAACACGAGCATCATCACGAAGGTGACGATCACGACTATAATGACCATCATAATCATGAACACAGCTACCATGAACACGATAACGGTGAGCACCACTTTGAAGAGAACCACCATGGTGATCACGGTGAACATCATTATACTCGTCACGATATGGGCCATGAAACTGAACACGAAGGACACGAGGAACACGAAGATCACGGAGAGCATGAGGAACATGAAGATCACGAAGATCATGGAGAGCACGAGGGACTTGGAGAGCACGAAGATCACGAGGAACATGAAGATCATGGGGAACATGAGGAGAACGACGACCACGGAGAACACCACGAAGATCACGGGGACCATCACGATGATGATAGTTACGATGATGGACATATGGAACCTGGCCATCATTGGATTGATCAGAATGGAGAGCACCATGTTTATATGGGTGATTCATGGGAATCGAAGAGTTGCAGGGAAGGAAAATGCAGCAGTAGCAGTGGGGGTAGCACCGGAGGGAGCGGTGGAAAATCAAACTCGTCGACTTCTGGTGGCTCGTCTAGCTCAAGTAGTTCAGGCGGCTCTAGTAACTCTTCCACTGCAAGTTCTGAAGGTTCTTCGGGCTCTAGTAGTTCAGCAGGCTCTGGCGGATCAACAGGCTCTAGCGGGTCAACTGGATCTGGAAGTTCCTCTAGCTCTGGTGGCTCAACAGGTTCTACCGGATCAACTGAATCTGGTGGTACCTCAGGTTCTAGTGGTTCAACAGGATCTGGTGGCTCATCTGGAACAAGCAGTTCAGGAGGCACATCAGGAAGCAACTCAAGCGCTGGTAGTACATCATCCGCTGGTAATTCTATGGGTGGAGTAAATATAGGTACGTCTGTGGGATCTGGAGGAGGAACAGCCGGAGCAGGCTCTGCAGGAGGTATTACAATCGGTGGCGGAGCAGGAGGTTCCAGTGGGCCAACAGGTGGAATTAAAATTGATGGCAATGGTTCAACAGGTAGAGAAGGCTCCGCTGGTGGAATTAAAGTTAATGGGGGCTCAACAGCCGCAGGAGGGGCCGGTGGTTCCACTGGACTCAAGATAGGAACTGACTCGAATGAATCTGGTGGAACAACAGGAGGTACTAAAGGTGCAGGTGTCAAAATAGGTGGAGGTACCTCCGGGTCAGGAAACGTGTCTCCAATTAACAATCAAACAGGAGGAAGCGCTTCAAGCAGTAAAGGAAAAGCAATAAATGCTAATTCAACAGGAGCGGACTCTGCAGCGTCCGCAGGTGTAGACAATAAAAACCTTCCACAGTTGCTAAACGCCAAACTTCCATTAGGTAATGCGAATATTGGAGGCGGAAGTAAAAACAATTCCGCTAACAAAAATGCGGGAGCTAATAATAATAATGCTGGTGGGTTAAACAACATCGGTACAAATAATAATAAGGCGACAGCTAATAACAATGGAGGTGCTGTAAATAACAGTGGTAACAATAATGGCGGACTTAATAATGGCGGACTTAATAATAGTGAAAACAACAATGGCAGACTCAATAATGGTAGGCTTAATAATGGCGCTGCCAATGGTGGAACTAATGCTGGAGCAGGTAATGGTTTAACTGACCCGAATAGCCTAAATAATATATTCAATACGAATAACAATCTTAATCAAAACAACAACAATAACAGCAGTAGTGGTGGTGGAGGTGGTGGGGGTGCCACAAACAACAACAACAATATCACTGCCAACAAATCTAATAACGCTAATAACAACGCAAACACAGGGAATCAAAATAATAATCCTTTCGGGGGAGGGTCCAACAACAACTCAAATGCTGGTGGTGGAGGTTTTCCAAATACTCTCGGTGGAGGAGGAGGGGGAGGCCTTCCTAATCCTTTAGGAATAAATATTGCAGATGCAGTGAAACAACTTCCAAATTTGTTAGGCAATGGACTTCCTAATCTTGGTGGTATACCAAATCCTTTAGGGGGAGGAGGTGGAGGTGGCTTACCAAATCCTTTAGGAGGCGGAGGAGGACCTTTTGGTTTTAATAAAACAAAAGGCGGCAAGAAAATTGAAAATGGTAAAGCAAATAATAATTTTAATAATAATAAGACGAGCAGCGGAAGCATCGTAAATAATGAAAACATGAAAGGAGGCGCAAAAAACAATGAAAAAACAGGTGTCAAGAACGTAGAAAACGTGTCGAAAAATAACAAAGATCTCAAAACTGCCCACAAAAATGCAGAAGATACCAAAATTGATGGAAAAAATGCAGGCGAAACTCAAATGAACGGTAAGAAAGAAGACGATATTAAAGTTGGCGAAAAGAGCAAAGAAAACGTTAAACTTAAAGATGAGAGTGAAAGCAAAGTAAAATATGTTGATGAGCATGCACCAAAAACAGACATAAATGTTGGTAACCACACAAAAATAATAAGAGAACAGTCGAACGACAAACTGGCTTCACATATCAAAGAAGATGAAGTAAAACAACTAGCAAAGACAAAGAAAGAGGATGGAGGAAATGATAAACCTCAAGTTGTAAAAACTGTCATGCATACTTTGGCTGGAAACAATGATACAGAAAGCAAGCACAAAATACCACCAACTTTAAATGCTACCTTTGTACAGCCACCAATCAAGCCAAATCTCCATTCATTAAATTCCTTGTCAATCAAAGCAACCAATGTAAGTAAGGTAGGAAAGAAATCATCACCAACTGATTTGATCAAACATGTAACCAAACTGATGAAGAAAACTACAGGATTCCTAAACGAAAGTGAAGCTGGAGAAGAAAAATTTGAACCACACAAAAGTATTTTAGGTTTTAAGACAGAAAAATGGGATGAAAATGAATTAGAAGTAGAACGAAATGCTAAAGGCACACTACTGGATAAAAACTTCTCAATTCCAAGACGAAAAGAGAACGCAGAATATGTGGACGACGAGTCGACAAAAAATGCCGACCCAAAAAAGTCAAATAAATATGTTATGAAGTTGCAGAAATATAAACACGAAAAAGAATTGAAAGAAAAAAAGAATCAAACTAACTTTATAGTGAACAAAAATTTAAACGTAAAAAACAAAACGGTTTTGATTCGAAACCATATGCAAACCAAATTATTCTTACCTCAACTTGTAAAAAATAATCGTACACAAAATAAAGAAAATGACAGTGGCAAAATAACAACTAACCAGGCTGTAGAACTTTCCACCGATTTAACAGAAAAGAAAAAATCTGTTTCAGATGGTGAAAAACGCATTTCAACCCCTGACGATTTTCTTCTTGACGACAAGGGAAATGTTTCTGCGAAGTTATCAACAAAAGAAAGGGACGAATTAAGAGAGTTATTCAATTTCACTTCGATGAACAAAACCAACACAAACAAATCAGAAACGAAACTTGCTGGTACTGTACTTTCTGGCATGCAAGACTCCAATGAAACAAACAAAACTTTTGAAGAGACGGAAACAGAAGAGGAGAAGGATTTTGTAGAAAATGCAATTGAGAATAACATAGGCAACCAAACATTACTGAAGGAGGAATTAAAAGATCTTGACAAAGACTTTGGATTTGAGGGAAGTAGTTCAGATGATGAAGGATCTGCTTTAAATTCTGAAGAAGGAAGTGGAAATAGTATCAAAGAGATCAAAATCAAAGACTCAAATCATCTAAAGACAAATAAAACTAAAGTAATACAAAAAGCGGATGAAGCTAGTATGTTACAAAAAATAAAAGCATCTGGAAAGGGCAAACCAAAAACTGCTTCTGGTGAAGTAATTCTGCACCCTACAACGCAAAGACATGTAACTAATCCGAACGCCAAAAAAGATCCATTTAAAACAGAATCTGTAAATGATATTTACCTCTACAGAAATAAGAGTCATAATCCAGCAGAAGAAGGACTGAATGTAAACAAAACAAACAAGGCTAAAAATAATCAACAAAAACAACAACAACAAGCTTTTGTAAACAGTTTTTCTGATAGCTTTCAAGAGATATTAAAACAGGCTGAACGCAAAGTTGAAAGAGATAACGCTGCGGAGGGAAGTGAAGGAAAACTAAAGGTGAAAAAGCAGAAAGCAGATGAAAAATTAGAAGATGAAGACGTATTTGGAAACAAAAAAATCAGCGCAGATGAACAAAGGGAAGTACGAAAAAAGTCAAACAGGAATCAAACAAAGCCTGTCATAAAAGATGCTCCAAAACCTCTAACATATAACTCATCTAAAATTGATATATCAAATGCTAAACCTGCTAAAGAAGAAAGGAATGCATCAAGCACTATGCTAGGCAGTAAAAACACAACAGCAAAGTCAAGAAAACAGTTAGCTAAAAAATTGACAGGGGAGATACTTACTCATTTGAGTAAAGCACCTCAAGAAAGTGCCAAGCAAGTTATCCAACTCAAAGTCACAAAAAAACCTAATGCTACAGGAAAAAACAAAAAAGTTGCCGAGGATAAGAAACTAACATCTGAAGATTCCAGCTTAAAAGAGAATGAGAAGCAGAATACTGTTGAGAGAAAAAAATTAAAAAAGAAAAAAGAAAATGCAAAATTGAAGAAAGAAAAAAGTTCAGCTGCGCTATCAGAAAGTGCTCTTGAAAATAAAATAAAATCTACAGCAGTCTTTAACGACTCAGTTCTGCAAAGTGAGTATAAGGAGAACTCAAATAATGATAGTTTCACGAATGTGCAAGCAGCTAGTGTTGAAAGCAGCAAGATCCAGTATGGTGCAAATAAAACAACATCTATGTTTCAAAGTAATCAATCCTTCAATGAAACGCTTCAAAGTAACGCAAACACAACTAACAAAACCACATCAAATCAATTAACAAACGCTGTAAGAAATGTAACATCAAAAACTCAACCCAATTCAATGACTGACAATACGGTTCAGTACAATGGAATGACTGCCAGTGATGCTGAGAAAGTCAATAGAATAACACCAAACGATGCATTAAATGCTGATTTAAATACACCTTCCCAATATTCAAAGGAAAGTTCACTTAGTGATACAGCGTTGCTAAACAAAAGTTCACAATACCAATCGTTTACTGATGACAAAGCAGGCGATGGACTGAAATATGGTCAAAACTCAAAAGTTGACAAAAAGGAAAAGGGCATGACATATGGAAATCAGGAACTAGGAAAAACTATTTTTGCCACAGATATCCCTGAAGCAAGAACTAGTGAAGATGAAACACCAACTGGTAGTACTAAAGTTTCAAAAATGGAATTCTACAAAACGGGGTCGAGTATATCTAAAATGAATTCAAAGCAAAAACTGCAAACAAACAATTTGACTGTAAAATCAAATACCACTAAGCTTGCAAAAGGTCAACACCAGAACAAAACAAAGGTGCACAACGTCGCTAGACAACCATTGAATGATGACGCAGAAAACATAGACAGTTCTTCTTTAGAAGAACTGGATAACTTTGAAGACATGGATTCCTTTTCAGGATTTGCTGAGAATGACACTAATGCTTTAAACAACGAGTTCTCGAATGAAGATTCCAAAGCACTGCACGACTACTTATTAAGCAGTAACAAAGGACCTCTAAAGATAAAAGGATTGCCCCAGCAAACTTTAAATGCCCTTGCTAATGACTTGAAGGAGACAGCTTCAATGACTAACGAAGTTTCATTTAAAAAATTACCTAGCGTTAAGAATGCAACTTTAAATAGTGCCCGACACCGTAACACTACTGTTAGGAAGGAAAATACAAAATCTGAAAAACCTACTTTAAATGCTACATTGACAATGCTCAAATCAAAAGATAGTGAATTAATAAAAGAAACAACAAAAGATACTCAACAATCAAGCAGCGGAGACGGAAGTGACTTTCTTGATCACTCTTCTGATGAGCAATACAAAACGCACAACACAGCCTTTGGCGAATCCACAAAGGTTAATGATGCAACATCCATGGATTCCACCAGTCCAAGAAAAGAAACAGGCGCAATCAAAGGTGAAAAAGAAGTTTTATCCTCGTTAAACAATAACTTAGATGCAGCGCAAAGTTCGTTAAACACTGGTAAAAATGTTAACCCTTCAACCATAAACTATCACAATAAGAACAAAACACAAACCTTGAAACCAAAGCTCGATTTTGAAAATGAAGATCAAGATCAAGCAGATAAAGTGAAAGTATTAATAAAGCAAACTAATCCGAGAGAAAAGCCTCTTAAAGAACTCACACAATGGCTAAGTGACGTGATTAAAACATCTTCTTCAAGAGGAGAAAACATGAACAAGACCACATTTCTTGTGAACAATGTTGCAAATAGATCAAACCTGGTAAATGACTACAAACGAATCAATAAAACACAGAGTGTTGCAAAGCCGGCTAAGAAACCTATAGAAAGTGATGAACACGTAAAAGAAGTTCTTGTAAATGCTGCCCATGAAGGCAAGGACGCGCAAAGTAATTCATATGGAAAAAAACCTAATGAAGAATCAATTGAAGTCAACAAAATGAAGGAGCAACGTCTAACCTCTGTTAACGAGATGCACCATACTAAAATAGCAGATGATATCAAAGGTGATAAGCAAATTGCTGGAGGTGATACGATAAATGGTTTGGCAAAGGCTATGGCCGAAATCATGTCCAGTAACCCAGACAATGGAAACAGTATGGAAGATTTAGAAAACATTGACAGCACGGCCAAAAACATCTTAAGTGAGGTGGATGAAGATAGTAAAGGTGATGACTTAACTGACGAAGACAATAGTAATGCTACAGATGAGGCCAGTAAAGGCAAGTTCTCCCCAAATATGACAACCCACAATAGTACTCAAGCACATTTAAAAGACAAGACAAGTGCAAAAGGTATTCCAAGTACAGCGGAATCGTACTTTGTTTCTCAAAATGTTGATGAAGATGATGAAGAAGGAGATAATTCAAAATCCAGCAATGCAGATCCTAAAGCAGCAGCAGCTCCACTAAAAGTGTCACCTAAAACTAAATTGAAACTGAAAGTTCCCTTATCTTACACCAGACCATCTTTAGGCAACGTTAAAGCAACTGAACAAGAAACTGTCAAAGGTCAGAATGTTGAGGTACATGTTAACGGGAAAGCTGGGTCTACAGTTGCAGCATTTGCGAAGGAGAAAAATGCAGAAAGCAAAGGAGAATTGATTCATGAGTTTAAACAACTTTTTAACATTGGGGATTCTGGAGAAACAAAAAAAGCACCTAAAGTTTCAAAAGTAAATCATATTGATTCTTCTAAACCAACTGCGAATGTGTGGGATAAAATCAAACAAAAAGCAGTTGCTGGCGCCAGACAAATTGGAGCAAAGAAAGTACACGAACATCGTATAGTGACAGTAAAAGATGAAGCTGAAAAGGAAAGAATGGTCAATGGGTTGGTCGCAGATATTGGTAAGTCTCCTTTTCAACTTTGGAAGATCGCACATCGAGTTCTTTTTTAGGAAAGTGCTCACCATTCTTAATCCTGGATTTTTTTTATTCTGATTGCGGAAGAGGTCTTTACAGAATATAAAAAAACATCTTGAACATTTTAAGAATAAAACCTCCTTACCTGTGAAAATGACCGTTAAGAACACAAACTTTAAGGTCAAGTAAAAACAACATTTTTTTTCTACAAATGTGCTTGTGCAGCAAGTGAAATAATAATCTACAATACATCATTCACCACTTTCTTCAGATCGTTGCGTCTCGTTAAAATTCACAAACGAGTTAGGAAATCGGTATAAACTCGTTTCATCGATTAATAATCATGGCTACACTCCTCGCGGGAAGATTTTCACATTAAAGCAAGTCTTCAAAGATCCCCGAGCACATCGTTACGTATCTTTCCACGCTTCTGATGAACTGGACGAAGATAGAGCTGTTTTGTTGAATGGTGCAAGGGAATTAGTGGCTGTGCCTGTTTCTTGTAAATTCAAGCCAAGAGTTATTAAAGTCACCAGTAGAAAACAAGCTAAACGTGCCAATTTATTCAAAAAAGATAATGTTTCACCACTTGCTATGAGAAATATTGGTAAGCATTGTTTCCCTCTCTTATTATGTGTAATGCATTTTAAATAGGCAGTAAACAACTTAAGTTTTATACTTTTTGTCTATAACCACGATTAAGTGGTATCGAGTTCAATGTGTTATGCGCTTAACTGATCATATATTATTCAGGATACATGGGGTTTGAACAAGAGAACGAGCAAGGCTTTTGTTCCTCTCGATGCACGGAGTACTGTGCAACCTCCTGTCCTAGTTATTGTTGCAGTGCACCAATCCCTGGAGGCGAAAGAGCTCCCGGAGAGACTTCTGATGAAAATACGCCAAGGGAAGAGGACAATGCCGCTCAAAATGAGCCTTCTTCTCGAGATGATCTACCATCGGCAGCCGATAACGACGACAAAGACGATACTAGAGCTGACGATATAGATGATGATAGAGATGACGACGCAAATGACGATAGAGCTGACGATAATTCTGAAGATAGAAATGACGAAAGAAACGACAGTCGGGAAGAAAGTGATCAACTTCTCCCAAATAGTCGACAAGCAGTGCAACAAGATGATTCAGATCAATCATCACCGTGGTAACACCCTACATTTATGTCAGTAGAAACATTTACTATCACGTTATGTCATTGCAAACATCTACAGCTTTTGCAGGGTTAGAGTAACGATGAAGGAAAACAATGTCAGATTCACCAACATATTGCTTGTCAAAGCTCGCTAAAAGACACATGCAAAACGTCAGATAAGGTCAAAGAAAGGAACATTTTATAATAACTTGCGTTTTATGCAAAGAAATACTGCTTGATTTAAAAAAGCAGCTACCGTTGTTTAGCTTAGTATATTACAATTTTGTTGCATAAATTAATTTATCTCGTTAAATGCAAATGCTTTTAGAGTCCTTTATAAACCGGAATAGCTTCGAAAATAAGGCAAAAAAAGTATAGGTCCTACGCAAGCCAAGGTTATTACAAAATTGACGAAAGTAACTTTTTTAAAGTTCGTTTGCGAGGTTTAATTATGACGTTTTAGAGATTGTATACAGCTTTAAATGTAACATAACATTTTATGGATAAAAAAGCTTGTTGTGCTTGTTCCTCGATCAACTTGGATAAGGTGAACAAAAATACACAAATTTATCATTCATATATATATATACATGTGCGTCGCAGGAGTTTGCCATAAACAAAAATTTTTTGGCTTAATTTAAAAACCTTGTATTACTCACAGAAGTCACTATAATTTAAATCTTTTTCAGAGTTACTTAGCTGACATATTTTCAGCTAATACTATTTATAAACACCTAATATTATAAACATAAGTTCCATAGAAACTTTTGTGTATAATATTTATGAGAAAGGGGGACCACTAATTTAGACTAAAAATGGCGTGACAAGTTTCAGCGGCGCCATCATAATTGTCTTCAAGTTTTTTTTGGTTAACCGTTGCACTTCTTGTTTGAAATGCTTTTTTCATCTATACCATTTTTTGTCGAAAACGCTTTTTTAACCAACTTTTTATTAGGATGAAAATAAAATGCTTTGTCATTGCTCGTCTTTGACATTCACCCTAATGCAACAACAATTAGTAAAAGTTGTATGTAACAGCAATGCTATTGGAATAGAGCTGTCATTGATTTTCACTATCAGCATCCGCACAAAATCCTCACGGATTGTTCTAGACTCCCATTACAGAAGCTAGTCTAAGCGACACACGATCGTACCGCATGGTGCATCATAACGAATAGAATCGTTGACACCTACGGGTAAAATGCTGTCCGGGGAGATTTTGTCCAAGTAAGACCATTCCCACTATAATTGTATATTAATTGTTTGGATAATTCGACACCTAATATTTGAAAATAAATAGGTGTAATTTATTAGCAGTAGGAGTAAATGACATATGTAAATAAGATCCCTCCTTCAAATAAACCCTCATCCTAAAGAGAATTTCCGATGTTTTGTTGAGATAAAAAATCATAGTGCCGGAAACCTCCAAATAAAATCTCCTCTTGGACAGGCCCTTATTCATTTTTTATGTATAATTTATTCCATACTTGGGTCCTTAGCAGCACAAAATAAAAACATTTATTGGAATCCGAAATCCTGCAGAAAATTTGTTAGGAAGATGATTTTGAGCCAAAAATATTTTCCGGTGGTGCAAATCCAGGTATATCGAATCCAGACCACCACCCGTGTATAAGACTACCCGTGTATAAGACCACTACCCGTGTATAAGACCCCGTGTATAAGACCACCACTCGTGTATAGGACCATCACCCGTGTAAAAGACCACCACCCGTGTATAAGACCACCATAAAAGGCTTATAAACTTTTGGAAGCCCTGGTTCTTACATTTAGAAATGTACGGTAGAAACAGAAAAACAAGAGCTACAGAAAATGTGAAACTAGAAACAAATTTAAAGCTGGAATGCAAATACACTTTTTAGTTTATATTTCGTGATAAAGAAAGTTGGTCTTGAGTAAGGTGCCCTTATTTTGTTTGTTTTTTAGGTTTTATTAAAATTATTTTTTGGCAAGATAAAAAAAAATTTTGGGAGGGACAATGCTACTTGAGGGGCTAGCATGATTAAGGGGAGAATATTTTTAAAAATAGACCATCTGAACACGATTCACGATATATTCATTACAACATTCCATCGTTGGTTCTAAGGAACACATTGGAAATCTCATAAAATGTCAAAATAATTTTTAACTATAACAGAAGCAAATTCATCTCAACCCGCCCCTTCTTTTGGCAACTTTATTATCATTAAAGAGTTATCTTAAGCAGGATATATGTAGGAAAAAAAATGCCAGTGGTGCTAATAATATATTTGCAAGTTCTTGTGGTTAATTTTTTTTAAAACCTAATTTTAAGTTTTCGTTGGCGGTAAACGCAAGTATTTGATAAATTAACATTTAAATGATGATGTTTTGGCAAAGAATCAAAAATGATTACAAAGATTGGAACGTAGAAACAACAACAACAACAGCAACAACAACAACAACAACAACAACAACAACAACAACAACAACAACAACAACAACAACAACAACAACAACAACAACAACAACAACAACAACAACAACAATAAAATGAATGAATGAATGCATGGATAAATGAGTGAATGAATGAATAGACAAATGAAAGAATAAATGATTTACAGATACGTTTGTTATGTCGTCGTCTGCATCGTCCGTCGTGTCAATTTCCTGATAAGATTAACTTTGACGTTAAACAAAAAGTCAACACACTCTCCTTCGTATCCAAACTTTAATATATGCTGCTTTTGCTAATGTTAAATGCATGAAGATGGAGAGTTACTAAATTACGACAATGTCAGCACCGGTATCTACGCTGCAGTGATTTGTGGTCAAATTAATCAAACAGTTGAAAAGGTCTAACACTTTCGCCCCCGTCTGCATATTGCCTTTATAAAGGCTTGCTATACCTATTTTAAAAGTTAGATAGACGTTGACAACATACATGGAAATGTATATATTAACAAGAAAATTATTTTTTGTTTATTTGGTATTATTTATAACGCTTATAAAAGGAAAAGAGAAAATACATATTGGCGCGTTAATAACAAATCTAGTGGAAGATACTAGTTGTTTTAAATCTGCCATGATGGCTGCTCTTGAGCTGATAAACGCTGACGGCCATATTTTACCAAATCATCAACTTGTAATACATTTCATGGATGTCCATGTAAGTTTCAACTGTTGTAAACCTTTGTTTTGTAAGCAAGTCATAAATGTAAGATTTTCATTGGTCAAAAATTTCTTTGTAATAAAAGTATAAAAACTTGTAAGTATATGACTACTTACCAACTGACGTCACACCTGGGCAATATGTTTTAGCAAAAATGGTCAGATTTCTCAAACTTGGTGACAAGCAATTGGAAACACTGTATTTATTCTAACCCTTAGCATCTGTTTTTAAAATACCCTTTTTGGTCATGAAATAATTAGCTTTTCAAACGTTAAGTTACAATTAGTGGCCAAGGGAAAGGTAGATAGCTCAAATCATCCTCCTTCTAAAACACGAAGGCGTTTTCGTAACAACAAACTGAGGAATTATTGGGTCCAAATTTGAAGCAATTTTTTACCATTGACCTAAGTCACATGCCACGTGCTTCCTAACTTCAAAAAAATATCGAAAATTAAAGTCTATTCCGTCCAGAGCATTTTTAACCAAACTTCTAAAATTAGAAATAAAAATAACTTAGAGACAACAAATATGTGTTTTCTAGGGAGCAGCAGGAGCCAGCATTCGACGAGTATTGGAGTTACAAAAAGAGAAACCAGTTTTGCAAGTTTTATTGGGGCCGTTTGTACAAAGCATAGCGAAACCTGTACAAGAAATAACTCATACAATGAAGCTTCCACATGTAAGACAATAATTTAAATGCGTACCATGTATTCCTAAAAACTATGACTCCGAAGAATTGCTAGAAAATGAACACACCCTTTCTATAACCAACACTATAAGCAAAAAAAGATGTGTGAGTAACAGCCAGCGTGAGGTAAGTAAATAAATAAAAAGAAAGAGCTTACAAAGACAGAAAGACTTCCCTTCCCTTGAGTTTCATACGACGAAAAACGTGATTAAACGAAAGTTTTATCTCGTCTTACTGAGGAAGCAAACACGTGAATTTGATCTTCTAAAGTAGTTAGTCAGCAAACAACAACTAAGCAACAGTTGAGACGTAAAATGCAGAAGGGTTAGCAATGTTCATCCTCCACCAAAATTTTATCTTGCTTGTGATATGTGTCACTTTTTAGCTCGTTAGTTTTGATGAATTGAAAACAAGAAGAAAAGTACTTATGAAAATCTTCAAACATTTTGGCTGGAAAAATATTAACATAATATACGATCACGAATACATTGATGATAGAGAGGTTTGATTGATAATTTTGTTTTAATAACTTGAATTTCACGGTTACTCTTTGTCACATGTAGTTACTTTAAATACACTTACTTATTTTTATAAATTTTAAATGCAATAATGACTATTAGCTAATAAGAATGACCCAAAAATAAATAAGTTACTAAGACCTTCTTCTTATATGTAGTAATGCATTTTAGTTCGCATTGTATTTTAGTTATATTTTATGACTTTTAATAAATTAAAGATTTTTTTTAGGACGCAGAAAGGCTTAAGAATGATTTGTCATATTCTGGATTTGGAATACAAAACGTGCAGGGCTTCTCGTCTTTGAAACAGGACGCCACTAAAAAAATAATAAAAGATCTTAAGGTGAGGAAAAACTTTCGCTTATTTAAACTAGCATTTATTCATTTTCGGTTATTTTCCGTGTTTTCCGTAAAGAATTTTTGAAGATTACTCTGCTTTTTAAAATCGTGAGTTTTTCGGAGAAAAAAGTTTACATATAACTTTTTTTACTAATATTTAAATGTACTAATTTTCGCATATTCGCGCGAAAAATTTTTGCTAGCGCGCGAAATTCAATAAAGTTTGCTAGGGCGCAAAATTCAAAAAAGATTTGCCAGGGCGCGAAATTTAGTACTACACGCATAATTTTTTTTTAGAAAACGCATTTATATTTAGTATAAGACGCTTCACTATATGCAAACGCGGAAAAATTAATTCCTCCAAACATCCATATTGCATTCTAGAAATGACCAAAAATCAGCCTTTTGCAAAAATATTATGTCCGAGATTGTAGTCACAAACGAGAAAAGAACTTTTATGCTTTAAAAAGAATTGCGAACCTTTTTGTATCGGCATCTGATCTATCAGACGGACATTTTAAAAAGATTTATTTTGATTTTATTATATTTTAGGAAAAGGATGCGCGCATTATCACAGCTGACATGTTTGCTTTAACATTTGCTGAAATCTTTTGTGCAGTAAGTAAATTGGATGTGTTTTCTAGAACATGTGCATGAGTGAATTAGAAATTTTCTTCTTTTGAGAACCATTCCTCCTTTTTACCGAGGGACTATTGAAGAAACGAAATTCAAATTCAATCTAATTTAGTCAAACTACTTATTGGTCACATAATGCTTACATGACTTTAATTTGGTGGCTTGTCACAAAAGCTTTCTCGTAACAATTGTTTCCAAAAATTTTACCTAGACAACGTATGAGGAGGCTTGCAAAAAAGTACGAAAGATCTGCAATGATGTTCTCAATAGCTTTTTATTTTTAATAACTTTTTTAAACCCAACCCAGGTGTGAAACTATGGTGAAACTAAAAAAGAAAATGACGCAGAGAAACTTGCATCAAACAACACAAAAAAATTTAGAAAAACTTGTTTTCAATTTTTTTGCGCCTTTATCAGTACTTGGACATTCTACCCATAACCTCAAATTGGTTACTTTCGGGTAAAAATGAGAATGGCAACTTTGTTTTTAGAGTTTTACCCTGATCTGCACATGCGCATTAAAAATAATAACATTTTTTTCCTCGTTGATGACCTCATTCTTGTTTCGTCGATGTCGTCGCAGCACTAACTACGAACTGACATCTTTATACAGGCTTATATGACGGATATGTTTTCACCGAAAAGAGTTTTTGTCAGTAGAAGTTTGAACCCAATGGACATATTAAATGAAATTGCAGATACCCAATGCACGCCTGAAGAGGTGTTTACAGCTGCAGAAGGATCTATCTTCATCTCAGCCGCCGACTTCAGATTGGATGATAAAATAACGCAGTCAGGGAAGGTTTGTCCTTAGTTTTCAGAATAATCTTATAGCTTGTCTGACGTAGAAGGACATATGCCCGAATGCAAGGTCCCTGTTGAACTTCAGAAATCCTAAAACATTGACATTATACCGAGTAACCTTGACATCATGATTATTCTATAGGGAAGAAAACGTTGAAATATGATGGGCAGGCAGGGAGAAATTTTCATACATTAGGATTACTTTTGACAAATTGATGCATTTTTTTAGACTGCATCAGAAATTTGGATGTTAATAAAAAGTCAGAAGAAAAGAATTATCGATGAAATTAAACTTGTGTCGCCACACAAAGAATATTATGATAACTGTCCCCGAATTTCTTCCCGGATTTTTGACCAAGTCTATAGAGTTGCTTTGGCGTTTGATCATCTGTTGAAAAATAAGGGTCGGTTGTTTATACCTTTTTAATTTAGATAACTGCCTGATAAAATATCATCACTCGATTTATTACTCAAAACTCGTCCGAATTATTATTCGGAATTGAAACTTGCATTATTTCATGAATAGAAAACGTTGTACAAAGTTTTGACACGCAAATAAACTGATTTTGTAGACTTTTCGGGATTTTTGGGCAATTTTTGACATTTAATCATGTTAAATATGCAAAAATTGGAAGATATGTAAAACACCATTATCTGGCTGTTAGCAACTTTAAGCAAAATACTAAATCCTTTCCAAAACAAAAGAGTAAATAACATTTAAGCAGATAGAGGCATTTTATTATTTTTTTCTTTTATGAGGTACTATAACTGTATCAAATTTGTGTCTATTTGAGAAAACATATAAGCAGTTATGGAGTGGCTAAACCTCTCCCTTCCCCGTCATAGTATGTTCAGAAACTACGTACCGAATAGGGTTAAGTCTTTTGTTGGAAATCTAAAGAAAATGACATCTGAATCTGTAATTTGTTTCTACAGGTAGCAGCGATGTTTTTATGAAGACTTACCGAGATAAAGAAAAGTATAACCACATCAACGAAGTCATGCATAACATCGACTTTGAAGGAGTTACTGTAAGTGATGTAACTAACCGAAGCGTCATATATGCTAAGTTATATGAAAAATAGAGATGATTCTTTCTCTGTTACTCAGATTTATATAAAAATACCAAGGCTTAATATTAGGTACTCCCGTGATATCACACCCTACTTTACACACTTTTGAACTCTGTCGTAATTTCCAGCTGTTATTGTGTGATAGATCCAATTTTAACCAAAAAGAGCTGAATTTTTTAAATATTTGATAAATTGCCCCTTTATAAAAAGCACATTAAAAATGTTTGTGGTAAAGTCATGACATAATTAATAAAGCAATGTAATTTACCAAAGTATGATTGCAAATTTCTCTTTGACAGGGTCGTCAGCAATACATATCCAATTTAACGTTGGGTGCAAAAATAGATTATCAAATAAATCAAATTAAAAATGGTAGGTTTTTGTACCTGTCGATCAAAGTAACGTTAAATATAAAGCTTCTGTATTTTATTTTCTTGCTGCACAATCTTTTTTAAGAATATAAACCCCTTTATTTTAGGGACAGATCATATTATTGGTTACTACTTTTCATCAAATAATACGTTAAAAATTTACGATGATGTAACGATCTTTAAAGGTAAGGATATTTCTTTTCTCGTCCAAGAATTTACAATAAACCTTTCACAAAGACGATATGTTGTATGCATATCGTCTATCACTTAGATAATATCATACCACGTGACCATATGTTGACAGTATCGACAGTGATGACGTATAACGCATGGATTGTGAAAACAATTTGGATTTTAACATCTTGTGCTATCTTGCTTGCCATCTTTTTGTTTTACTTAAACAATCGATACAAGCATAAAAGGTATGCTTTATTTTTCGTTCGTTCGTTCGTTTGTTCGTTCGTTCGTTCGTTCGTTCGTTCGTTCGTTCGTTCGTTCGTTCGTTCGTTCGTTCGTTCGTTCGTTCGTTCGTTCGTTCGTTCGTTCGTTCGTTCGTTCGTTCGTTCGTTCGTTCGTTCGTTCGTTCGTTCGTTCGTTCGTTCGTTCGTTCGTTCGTTCGTTCGTTCGTTCGTTCGTTCGTTCGTTCGTTCGTTTATTTATTTCTTCTTTCCAGGATTATCAAGATGTCTTCTCCTGACATCAACAATCTCATCATTATTGGTTGTATTATGTGTTATGTTGCTGCCATTTTGTATGGTATGGATTTAAAATATCTGCCACAAGTTGCAATAAGAAGAATGTGCAATGTAAGAATTCTTCTTGTTTCAATAAATATAGTAACTTTGGATTTTCTGTCCACTCAATTATCATTGTTTATCTGTCTAAAAACTTAAAAGGTAGGCAGTTGTTGGGAGGCTGAAAGTTGAAAGTCAGACAGCTGGGAGCCTATAACAGTGCGCTATTTGTTACTTCTTTTGCCCATCTGCTTGACTATTAATCAAGTAGGATAAATTATTGCCTGTACTTATAATGCCAAGCTAACGTCTTCTGCGATCGTTCCATAACTTTCATATTTCAAAAACAAACCTTTAATTAAAGTTCCTCCAGATTGGGTTGGAAATAATAATTAACGCCGTATTTCGAACACTTGCTTGTCATTTCAGGTTAACACAGTCCTGTTATCAGTTGGTTTTACTTTATCGTTTGGTGGATTGTTCAGCAAGACATGGCGAGTGTATAGGATATACTCTGGAGCTATGGAGAACAAAAAAGTGGTAAGGAAAACATTTTTCTAACCAATTTATTTTTTATTCTAACAAGGCGAGTAATTAAATTCTTTTATTGGAGTTCTCAATTTAACAATTGGACCAAACGTGCATCACTAATACACATGTTATACGAACGTGTAGTGATTTGCGATGGCAGTATAGACATTAAAACTCTCTTTCTATCTATTACCTGTTTTGGCTTAAAAGTCATGTTCACTCAGCTAAGATATTATCAACTTCGTTAGCACATATCGAAGTTTTCTCGGTTTAGTGCATATTTTATTCCGCCTAAACTTTTTTTCGCAGCCAAATTTGTTGGTTAAACTTCTTTATATTTTAGGTACTACGCGATTACCATTTATATTGCATTATATTTTTTATCCTTTCTATTGATGTTTTGGTATTGGTTTCATTTCTCTTTCTTTCTCCTTTTGAGTTACAAGAATGGGCCGTCAAAGAGCAAGTAAGTGTTCTTACTGTAAAATATCTATCACATCGAAATTATGTAACAACGAAGAAATAATTGATATTAGTAACCCTGCACATTATCTTCCCAAGAGTTGCAAAGATGATGGATCGAGTGGGACTTGAACCCACGACCTCTCGCTTACCGTGCGATGTCTCTACCGACTGCTCTATCAATCCGATGCCATTACCCTAGCAGATGTAGTAGACGAGGTGAGGATATCATCTCCTTATGACATAGAATGAGGGCGATACATATGTCATCCTTGCGATATAGCTTTTTACTAACACTTACCAACAAGATATCACAGAATGATCACAGAATGGCTCACAACCGTTGGGCAAGTGCCTCTGTAGGGGTGTTAAGAGCTTAACAATTGCGGCGAATTTGATTGGTCGGTTGTGCATCATTCGGTGATATCGATAGCGTTGTCGGTAGAGACATTGCCCGAAAAGTGAGAGGTAGTGCGTTCAAATCCCACTCGATTCATGATCTTTGCATCATTTTGGAAGATAATGTGCAGGATTACTTATACCAATATATCTTACATATGCACGGTTGTTCCTATATATATATATATATATATTGTTGAACACTTGGAAAAATATTCTGCAGTTTACTTTTACCAATATATCTACCTACAATATACCAAAATATGCACGGTTGTTTCTATTAAATTTTATATTTATTCCGCATTTTTAGCTTGACTTTGAAAAAGATATTCGTTACATCTTCATTCGTCATCATTGTAATTGTAAAAACCGAGTCGCCCTTGTGTCAACCTTATTCTCATATAAAGCATTGTTGCTCGCGTTCGGTTTGTTCATGGCTTGGGAAACACGGAAAGTCGATATGTGTATCTTGAACGACTCAAAACAGATAGGTAACTAAGTTAATTTGTTTGAAAACTTATCATGAAGAGCATATTGAACTGGAACAAACTTTTGAATTGATGTGGCACTAACAAAAAATGTGCAGTGTTATAGCTTTACAAAAACAATTCATTTTTTCTTTTATATAAAGGAATATCTGTATACACCGTGTCTGTTGTGGCAACAGTTGGAACGATTTGCGCATTGGCATTAAACACGAATGTTAATCGCATCGAAGAAAATTATTTCATTGTTGCATTAAGCATATGGTTATGTTCTACGATCACACTGTTGTTGGTTTTTGTACCTAAAGTATGTACGCTACGTTGCCATGCATACTGTCATCAAAAAAAGAAATGTAACATTTTGTTTGGTTTTCATGAATGTATTTCATTAAAAGGTCATGCAACCATAACGTACACGACCGAAAATACAAGGAGAGAGGATAGGGAGACTTCGCATCATCTCTTTTTGACAGCAGCAAAAATATCAATTGATCACATGAATATATTTAAATCTTTCTTGGTCATGATTTTCACAAATTTTAGATTTTTAACTATTGTATGTGTCGCAAACTTGTTAATTCTCGACATTCGGTCTAACGTTTTGTGCGTAAAAAACATATGTCATACATCCCGAAAGAACTGATTCTTCTATATGTTGATATTTGCGTGGCGAGCTTTTGATTTTACATTTTGCGTAAAAGTGAGTGGAAAAGAACCGCATTTAATATTCGAAAGAACTAAATTTTGTTAATTCAGAATTTACGGCTTGCAAGCATTTGGCTTTTTTAAAGTTTCTTGTAAAGTTTTTTGGAGGAAAAAGATATTTTTGTTTCACGTGTTGCAGATTGTTTGGTCTGCAAGTTCCGCTTTAAGATCTATGGTGGGGCCCTCAGCATTACACGAAAAAAAATCTGATTTTGATTATACTTAAACTTGTTGGTAGCAGCTCCCGCTGTTTAGTATATGTGACCACGAAAACATAATTTCGAGATTGGTGATAGCTAATTAGCTTTTATTATCATATAGCTGGAGCTGTGCACAGAATGGAATGGGATCAAGAAGTTGGTCCGTTCGTACTTACTCGACGATCCTTCGATAAAAATTTCCTTGTTAACTAATTTTACATTTCATATTATTCAGAGCTTCGTTGGGAATTCTGGTATTAATTTTAGGCTCGACAACTAAGCTGATTCCTAAACAGTTTAATAATTTTTTGCAGGTGGATACCAGCCTTGTGTAAAATATTTTTTCCCTTTAGATAAATTTACTATTTAATAAAAATGGTAACCGAAGGAAGCAGAGCGTCGCTAGTTATTCATTTGTAAGTAATGCTTATCAACATGTGTTTAACACAAAAATTGCCGTGGAGAGAGGGAACGGGTGCACTCTACTAATTGTAGGTGACCAAAAAAAAAATTTCAAATCAACATATGTTAGTGCGTGGTAACAGCGAGTGTGTTTATTCGTGTGTCGCATTGATTGCCATTGCTAGTACTGGCTTGGCTCTGATCATGTCTGGTTGATAGTTTGTTAACCTGAGACCAATGCCAACATGCACCTGAAAGACATTCCGGTTAAAAATAGTGACTTTTGTTATTTTATTAAATAATAAACTTTAAATATGAGTGTACTCAAAAAATTCTTCGAGTCTTATTTAGTTTGTACTTTTTGAAAATATATATTGATACAGTATACTTTTTGATTAGCGGACACCATCGCTGTATGACCAAAGTGTTCGCTAATCTGAGGTGTCCACCTTTTGGAAAGTTTTTTATGAGACTTTGAATAGAAAACGGCCGGTGTATGACCAAAGTGTCCGCTAATCTGAGGTGTCCGCCTTTTAGAGTGTCCGTTAATTGGAGAGAATACTGTAGATGTAAATGTTATCATATTATTGAAATCTTTTGATCAATTTTTATATGCTGATGTTAGTTAGTCCAATTATGTGGAATAGTTAAACAAAACAAAATTGAAATAAATACTTTCAATTAAAATATCTAAGCTTTTATTGGCTTTTTGTGCTGAAGATGGGCCCCATTTTCTGTCTGTCTGTCTGTCTGTCTGTCTGTCTGTCTGTCTGTCTGTCTGTCTGTCTGTCTGTCTGTCTGTCTGTCTGTCTGTCTGTCTGTCTGTCTGTCTGTCTGTCTGTCTGTCTGTCTGTCTGTCTGTCTGTCTGTCTGTCTGTCTGTATGTCTGTCTGTCTGTCTGTCTGTCTGTCTGTCTGTCTGTCTGTCTGTCTGTCTGTCTGTCTGTCTGTCTGTCTGTCTGTCTGTCTGTCTGTCTGTCTGTCTGTCTGTCTGTCTGTCTGTCTGTCTGTCTGTCTGTCTGTCTGTCTGTCTGTCTGTCTGTCTGTCTGTCTGTCTGTCTTTCTGTCTGTCTGTCTGTCTGTCTGTCTGTCTGTCTGTCTGTCTGTCTGTCTGTCTGTATTTTTCACATTTTTCTTTGATAAAGTCTATAAACATTGCCTATAAATTTGTTCTGTAAATTACCAAACTTTGACGTTAAAGCAATATTGACGTCAAAGGAAAGTATATTAAGATTAATGAAGCCATTGCATTGCACTTTTAAATTCAAAGCTAAATAACTAGAAAACGGGTGGAAATAACTGACGTCATCTCCTGCATGGGTAACTAGGGACTACCTGGGACCAATTTGGGTAAGTTTCCCAAACACGAGTTAGCGAATCCGTTTCGGAATGGGCGGTCTAATGACGTCTCTGCATCCGTCAAAAGTACACGATCCTATACATTTTCTTGGTAAGCGTTTCAAGATCTATGCGATGAAGGCAACAGGTGTACATATTTTTGAAAAAAAGTTTGTGTTCTGACAGGTCTCTGCTGACGTCAGCAAAATTTTAATGACGGTTGTTTTTCTCTGTTATCCTGCCTCAGTTGATTTTTCCACGGGCCTTATCGACTAGTCTCTATAATAATACGCCAACTGTGTGTGTGTGTATGTCTGTCTGTAACGGGCAAAGTGGATAGTAGTTACGGCGCGACGTCAATAACACTACTTTAACGTCAATATCCAATATGAAACAAGAAGCCCAGGGGCTTGAAGATTTCCGCCAATATCCTAAAAATATAAAAATTTGAGGTTGACCTAGAAAACGGAGAATTATGGGGTAAATAAATCATTGAGTATTACTGTGGAAAGTTTATCATTTCTTGAACATGATAGTTTAGTAGGCGACGTTTCGGGAGATCCTTCTCCCATCATCGGGCAAAGTAAAATGATGTTGCGGATGTATTTATATAATTGCAGAGGATCGAAATTCATAAAAATTAATCAATCAGAAATGAGCTGATAATTACAGTTAATTACGGCAATTAACATTTTCGGACCTAGATGTAGGTATCTACTTCTTCTGTAGGGCTGGTAACCAAATCTCAGGAAGTTGATACGAGATGCTGTTTATGTGTTTGTTACGTTCTACACTGTTGATGGTTTCTTTAATCTTCCTGGCCGTTGTTCTGGATTCTCTGTCAATGATTTTCTTCTCATCCCAATTAAACTGATGACTTCTGCTCCAGCTGTGGTACGCAATTTCGTTTTTCTTCACATCTCCGTTTCTCACTGCGCGCATATGTTCTTGTACTCGTTGCTTAAACTTTCTTTTTGTTTCGCCTATATACACTGCATCACAATCTTTGCACGGGATTTCGTAAACAACATTGCTTTGTTCTTCCAGGTTTATTTTGTCTTTTGGTTTAGACAAAGTGCTTCTTAGGGTGTCTTTAGACTTAAGAATGCATTTGATCTTGTGTTGCCTTAAAACTCGACGAAGGATCTCGCCGGTACCTGGTACGAAGGGTAGGAATGCTGATACGATAAATTCCTCTGATGTTTCCTTGTTGTCTCCGTTGGATCTTCCCTTCATTTTATTTTCTACTTGCGTGATGACTTTATGACTGTATCTATTTGCGATTATTGCACGTCGAATTTCTATTTTCCTCTCCTGTTTGTCACTGACTACGCTGTTGGCACGATTCAGGAATGAAAATATGACACTTTCTTTGCAAGATTTCTGATGGTTTGATTCGAAGTTAAGGTACTGGTCAGTGTGTGTTGGTTTACGATACACTGAAACTGAAATGGAACCATTCTTGCGTTTGACCAAAGTGTCCAGGAAAGCGATACTTCCATCGTGTTCAAGCTCAACAGTGAATTTGATTTGTCGATGTAGGCCGTTGATGTGTTCATGGAACCCTTCTAGATGAGATCTTTTGATTATGGCGATAACGTCGTCAACAAATCTTTTCCAAACCTTTGGACGTCTGTCTGATGTGACTAATGCTGTTGTCTCGTGTGCTTGCATGTATATTTCTGCGACTACTGATGATGCAGGGCCTCCCATGGCAAACTCCGTCTGTTTGAGTGTAGAAGTTCTTATTAAACAGATACCATTGCCTCTTCCACTTTCGCAATTATCAGCTCGTTTCTGATTGGTTAATTTTTAACGATTGGTTAATTTTTAAGAATTCCGATCCTCTGCAATTATATAAATACATGCGCAACATCATTTTACTTTGCCCGATGATGGGAGAAGGATCTCCCGAAACGTCGCCTACTAAACTATCATGTTCAAGAAATGATAAACTTTCCACAGTAATATGAATACTGAACAGACAAACCGAAATAATATCTTCAGTATTCTCAATTATTATTGTAACTAACTTGAAATGGTAAAATACAACTCAATAAATAAAAAATAAATTTTTTTCATAACTATATGAAGTATATATATATATATTCTAAGATAATAGTTGAAAAATTTTTTGAAAATGCTGATTGTGCATGGTTTGATAACAGCTGATCTGAGAAAGAAAGTACGTTTTAAAAATGAGAAACAAGAATACAATTTATTCATAAACTGAGTTAACACCGATTTGTTTAATTATTGTCTCTTTAACCTGTCTTTGATTTCAAAAGAGAATTTATTAAAGAATACAAATCAATGCCATGTAATGCACAACGTATATTATATATATAAATGTATGTATGTAAATTTATTCAAGCTGACTTTTGATATCTTTGTTAAACAAGTAACATATTAAGCAGGCAATACATGATTGTGAAACTTGTTGACAAAACAGGATTTATTTTGTTGAAATCGATTATTGAATTCAGAAAATTTGATTGTTTATTATCATTTTTTGATTTGAAATTTCGAATTAAAATTTCTTTCGGGGTAATCTTTTTATGAAAACTGACTGGTCATTGTTTCGTTTGACAAATCCAAGAAGTTAAAAATATCTAACTTCTGAAATTTAAATTGACAAATTGAATTCAACAAGTTGAAACAAAAAAGGGTAAACACACAATTATTAAATTTGCGGATTTGATAAACTGATGGTCCTTTTGTGAGATTTCTAAAAATTAAGTTTTCATATTTTGTGTTACTTTGGGTGAGTTCAAGAAAGATTTTCAAACAAATTAGGCACTTAAAGAAAACAAATAATTAGCCAGTAACAGAACGAACAGAATAGTTAGCTGTTTTCAATAGCATGGTAGCTTTATGGTTATAACCCGGACATTTTGTACGGGAGAACGGCATTTGATTCCCCGTAGCGCAATTTCTCTCACATGGCTTGGGTTAACCCAGGCCATATGAGGGAAATTGGGGAGGTGTGGGCTGCTGGATGTTGCATGGAGTTGTCTGGTAAAGCGCAGACCCTAACTGAGTCTGCGTAGCTTACAATGAGCATTAAGTACTCCTAGGACTCTCCATCTACGCCATGGCACCTGCTGGAAATAATAGAAAGGGTATATCCCTTAATATATGTGAGACTAGCCATATATAATATACAGATCATCTATTTATCTATGCAGAATAAACAATGGCCTCTCTATGACTCGAACAGCCACGGGGAATCGGAAACTGTTCAATTTATAGAGAGGTTTGGGTAATAGAGTGTGGGGAGTTTTTCCAAGTTTTTGTATAAATTTTGTATAAATGGCCAATTAAGCATGATTTTTTCCCTTTTCCGCTTTACGTTTTGTATCAGCAACAGACGCTACGATTGTAAAACTTTAATACCAAAGAATCATGTTTACGTTTTGTTTGAATGACATTTGAATCATTTAAGACCCCTCACACATGAAACAATCAAATCAGTTAATACTTTATTTACATTTACAAAGCCAAAACAATGCAAAAACGACATGTGTCATATAAAGTTTTGGAAGCATGTTGCGACACTGGAGTTATAGACACCAAAAAAACGTTTGGGTTAAGAGAGATCGAGTTATAGGATTCAAGTAATAGAAAGTCCACTGTATATACAGTGCGTACAGTATAATTAGCCGCTCATACAACTACTTATACAATAGAAATTTTTTTTTTTACTTAAATTTCCACACTTTTCTTCGTTATCAATTTTTCCATAGCCATCTATATTTATATAGACCCACATAAAGTTGTGCTTCAATTAAAACCAAAAAAAGGAACAAGTAACCATTGTGCAAAAAATTTTACTGCATTTAGGGGCCTTATCCATACTCACATTGCCACGAGAAATGTCCAATGGACGTTTCTTTTCAAAGACACCCACCCACCCTAAGAAACGTCCACTCGTGGCAGTTATTTTTCCATAGAAAAAAACTTATCCTACAAAGGTGAAAAGCCTTTTCCGGGGTTCTTTGGTGGTCCCGTGTTTGGGCGAAATAGCCTGTCCCTTCACCTTGAATTGAATATACTAGTCTTTAGCCTGTGGGAAAAATCCACGGGTTCGCTCGTCCTTTTTATACTGCACTGCGTGCGTCTGGCTACTTGCGCAGCTAAGCTACTATTTTGGCGTGACAGACGGACAGACGGACGACGACTATTATTAAAGAGACTAGTCGTTAACCCGTGGACAAATCCACGGGGTCGCCTGTCCTTTATATATACGTTCACGTGAAGAACACACTTTATTCACGTGTCTTTAAAGTGAAGTCCAACTCTACATCGCTCGTTGATTGTAGTGGGCAAAAACGTAGTTTCGAATTGCCACGAAAGAAACGTCCATTGCACTTTGAGAGGTACCCACAAACGTCCATTGGACATTTCTCGTGGCAATGTGAGTATGGATGTGGCCCCTTAGCAGTATGTCGTATTATCAAACAACAACACTATTCCAATTTCAAGAAAAAACATTGAAAAGATGCAGTTAGCTAGCTGTAAAGAACATAAAGAAGCTTTTAACGGCTAATTATACTAAGAATAGCGTCTAATGCACATAAACCTCTTAATTATGATTTTAGGCTTCTCATCAATGGTAAAAGGCTTATGCCTAGTGATTCTATTAAATATCTTGGTGCTCTATTAGATTCTGGTTTAAGCTGGAAGACCCAGATCAATAATACTGTTGCCAAACTCAAGAGGGCTAATGGAGCTTTAGCTAAACTTCGTCATTTTGTGCCTGAAAATGTCCTTATCCTAGTCTACTATGCCATTTTTCATTCCCTCCTGCAATATTGTAATAAAATTTGGGGTCAACCAAACAGTCTTGATGTTAATCGTATTGCTGTTTTACAAAATTTTGCTATCAGACTAATGACTTTTGAATCTCGAAAAGCATCATCTAGTATCATCTATGGCAATCTGGACATCCTCAAATTCTGTTTTTGCATACGCTCTTTCATGATAAAATGCCTGCTACTATCCAGAATACTTTGCGGTTGACTTCAACCATTCCCAAAGCACTCGTGCAGAAAAGACTGTCAATGCTGTTTTTTTGGTAAAAATTCTATTAGATTTAACACCATTAAATCCTGGAATAAGATACAGACATCAATGATTAAAAAATTTGTTTCCATAGATTACTTTGGTCTTTAAAGTGATCTAAAGAAGTATTTTATTGCCACTTAGTAATTTGTAACAATTTTTCCCTTTGTTCTCAAACGGTTCATTTATCTGGTGATTATATATGTTTGTGCCGTCTTGTGTGTCATGTGCCGTCTATTGTACTCGTCCAAGGGTGGCCTTATCCTCGTCTTAGCTTCTGCTATTAGGTAAGGTCTTCCTTCAAAAATAGTTTTTTTTGTTGTTTTTTTTCTCTCTTCATATTACCAATTTATTTATTTATTTGAACTGAACAGCTATTTTTGATTAATAAATTATCTTATCTTATGTTATCTATCTTATCTAATAATCCTGCATCGGCTAACTATATATTCTGTTACAGGCTAATCATCAGTTCACCCTGACCGTTCGGTGCATGTAACAAACTTTTGTCACTTTAGCCTGGACACAAAAATGTAGCAGTGTCTAACCTAGCTGCCCTGTCTCCATCCATCCATCCATCCATCCATCCATCCATCCATCCATCCATCCATCCATCCATCCATCCATCCATCCATCCATCCATCCATCCATCCATCCATCCATCCATCCATCCATCCATCCATCCATCCATCCATCCATCCATCCATCCATCCATCCATCCATCCATCCATCCATCCATCCATCCATCCATCCATCCATCCATCCATCCATCCATCCATCCATCCATCCATCCATCCATCCATCCATCCATCCATCCATCCATCCATCCATCCATCCATCCATCCATCCATCCATCCATCCATCCATCCATCCATCCATCCATCCATCCATCCATCCATCCATCCATCCATCCATCCATCCATCCATCCATCCATCCATCCATCCATCCATCCATCCATCCATCCATCCATCCATCCATCCATCCATCCATCCATCCATCCATCCATCCATCCATCCATCCATCCATCCATCCATCCATCCATCCATCCATCCATCCATCCATCCATCCATCCATCCATCCATCCATCCATCCATCCATCCATCCATCCATCCATCCATCCATCCATCCATCCATCCATCCATCCATCCATCCATCCATCCATCCATCCATCCATCCATCCATCCATCCATCCATCCATCCATCCATCCATCCATCCATCCATCCATCCATCCATCCATCCATCCATCCATCCATCCATCCATCCATCCATCCATCCATCCATCCATCCATCCATCCATCCATCCATCCATCCATCCATCCATCCATCCATCCATCCATCCATCCATCCATCCATCCATCCATCCATCCATCCATCCATCCATCCATCCATCCATCCATCCATCCATCCATCCATCCATCCATCCATCCATCCATCCATCCATCCATCCATCCATCCATCCATCCATCCATCCATCCATCCATCCATCCATCCATCCATCCATCCATCCATCCATCCATCCATCCATCCATCCATCCATCCATCCATCCATCCATCCATCCATCCATCCATCCATCCATCCATCCATCCATCCATCCATCCATCCATCCATCCATCCATCCATCCATCCATCCATCCATCCATCCATCCATCCATCCATCCATCCATCCATCCATCCATCCATCCATCCATCCATCCATCCATCCATCCATCCATCCATCCATCCATCCATCCATCCATCCATCCATCCATCCATCCATCCATCCATCCATCCATCCATCCATCCATCCATCCATCCATCCATCCATCCATCCATCCATCCATCCATCCATCCATCCATCCATCCATCCATCCATCCATCCATCCATCCATCCATCCATCCATCCATCCATCCATCCATCCATCCATCCATCCATCCATCCATCCATCCATCCATCCATCCATCCATCCATCCATCCATCCATCCATCCATCCATCCATCCATCCATCCATCCATCCATCCATCCATCCATCCATCCATCCATCCATCCATCCATCCATCCATCCATCCATCCATCCATCCATCCATCCATCCATCCATCCATCCATCCATCCATCCATCCATCCATCCATCCATCCATCCATCCATCCATCCATCCATCCATCCATCCATCCATCCATCCATCCATCCATCCATCCATCCATCCATCCATCCATCCATCCATCCATCCATCCATCCATCCATCCATCCATCCATCCATCCATCCATCCATCCATCCATCCATCCATCCATCCATCCATCCATCCATCCATCCATCCATCCATCCATCCATCCATCCATCCATCCATCCATCCATCCATCCATCCATCCATCCATCCATCCATCCATCCATCCATCCATCCATCCATCCATCCATCCATCCATCCATCCATCCATCCATCCATCCATCCATCCATCCATCCATCCATCCATCCATCCATCTATCTCCTCGGGCGATTTTAAAGATTCCGCCTTCGCATTTCGGAAAATGGATGCGTTAATGACGTCATTAAAATACCTTCAACTCCTGATATCTCTGCAACCGTTTGTCAAAAGTACATGATCCAATAGATTTTCTTGATCAGCGTTTCAAGATCTATACGATGAAGGCAACAGGTATACAAATTCCAAGGAAGGGACTTATTAGGAATTTTGCTGACGTCAGCAAAATTTTTAAACTCTTATATCATCTCATTAACCATTCAACAAATCACGTTATTCCATACATTTTCTTGATCAGCGCTTCAAGCTCTACACAATAGAGGCAACGTGAAAACAAGTTCTAAATTATTTTTTGTGGATGAGTTGCTGACGTCATCAAAATTCAACTGACCCTTTTTTTAGTGCTACGGTACCGATTTAATATTTTGTCCTATTTCATACTTCAGGCCTATACCAAGTGACTCCATAGGCTACCGTAAAATTTAGTAAAGTCGGCGAGAGGCACATCTCGCCGACTGTTGAGTGCTTTTCGCCGACTTTGGGTGAATTTACGGCAGTTTTCTATAGGCCGACAGGAAGTCCACTTTACAAGGACAATTGCTTAATTTAACCGTTGACCGTAGCCTATGACAATCTCGGCAAGATAGGCTGAGATTTCCCTATTTCAATTCTATCTGTTCATCATGGCTTCAGCAATGAACATGAGGAAACGTGTAGAGTCTGCTGTAAGAAGCAATAACATCAACAATGTTAAAATTTAGCATGCGGATTTAAGTGAAGAAGTAGAAAATCTCCCCAGCTATTACAATCACTGGAAATAAATTTTATTTTGCTATTTATTGTGTTTATTGATAAAACAAACTATTTACTCTGCTACTGATCTGGATTGATTCGTAATATTATTTTATTCATGCACATGCTTGGGGACCTTCTACAATAAGCTGTTCGTAAATTGAGCACGTGTTAGCCAAGTATTCTTCTTGCTAAGAGTGAAAAAAATATACACACCATAGGTGTGAAAATGCGGACCAGATTTTTAAATTTAGTTGTGAAGAGAAATTTTGGAGCTACATGCAGAGAAGTGTGAGAATACAGAAGAGAACTGTTTGAATCATAGAAAAGAAGTGTTTTTATTAAAAAGAGAAGTGAGCCATAGGGGCCATCGTACTGATGAACTAACTAATGAAATTCGTTGATCCATTTCTTTTTTTGAAAATGTTTGCTCTAAACAAATGGTAATAAGATGTCGTCAAATGTTTTCGTTATTTTATAAATTTCTAACTAGGCAGTCCGCTGCAAACACATAAAGGTCTTTCGTGAATACCGGCTTAGGTTTACATTGGAAGGGACAATAATAAAATAATGAAATCTTCGTAGAGAACGTAAAGGTACGAACTTTCCCCCTTTTTTAAGCTTAGTAAAACCTTATCCACGTGTCAAAAAGCCGAGATTTAAAGTAGAAATGAAGACTACTAGTTGCACCCCTGCGAGTTCGTATCAAATTTCGTGCGGCCAGTGTGTGCGTTTAAGTGACCTGAAATAACTTTGTTGATGAAAGTGAGTAATCATGATAAACAACAAACAAAACTTCTTTTTGGTTTACCTGTTTAGCAACATTGTTGTCAACCACTTAAGAATAATTTTGTGACGTTTTAGCCCAATTGGGAGCAGCATTTATGCTGATTCAATAAAAATAGTAAAACCACTCCAGAAATATCCTCAAACATTTTTACATCCGCTACATATTGTTGCAACAGTAAGCGCACTGTGTTGATAATTATGTCATTTAATTGAATAATTTTCTGATCGATGAGATGACAGTAAAACTTTTGACAATTTGTAAGCAACATCTTGAGCGAGTAAATGAAAAAAAATCGATTTATAAGGCAGCAAGTTTTGCGACTTTTGTTGTCGTAAAAGTCATCTAAGTTTTGTACGACGAAAAACGTGATCAAGGCAGAAGTTTTATTTTGATAGGTGCACCAACCTAACTGAGCAAGCCATCACGTGAATTTGGCCTTTCCAAGTATATAGTCAACAAGCAACAAGCAGCAACAATGAAGCCTGTAAATACAGAAACTCATATGAAGTATCTTTGTCGCCTCCTAGATCAGACCAGACCAACTCAAATAGTCCTATATAATGAGGATGTCACTTGGGACACATTTCGTTCATGCTTATGACACAATCATTATAATCCACAAAATTCCCCTGCGACGTTTCATAACATGAAGTTTCAATCTAGAAAAAGCCTCTCGACAGCTTCTTTTCAAATAATTTTGCTGCGATGCGTAGCTGATTAAAATCCATTCAGCCATTAACAGTTTTAACGCAGGGGGTACGGAAAGTTTTTGCGCTGCGCGTATTTATTCACCTGATTGATATGGACATCTTTAACCTCATTTACTTTCGTAACATACTCGCCAGATCCAACTGCAGTGCACTTCATGTATAATGCAGTCAAACTATTAAGTGATATCTGACCGTTACCGGTTTATGTGGTTTCTATAGTTAAATAAACATTGAATTTTACACCCGTCTGTACATATAATTATTTAACTTAAAAGTATAGAAAGGAATACTTTGAACAATAAATCCCGCAAGAAAGAAATTAGCGCAAAAATTTTGCAAGAGCAACAACTACATCAGTAATCACACAGACATCCAAATGGGTGGATACTTTTCTTCTGGGGAATATGAACCTGAAAACAAAACAGTAGAGGAAGAAGACGAAGAAGACGAACAGGAGGAAGAAGACGAGTTAGCAAATAAAGTTCCTTTAACAGAGATAAAAAATTACTGTGTACATCTTTTGGAATGCACATTTTGTGGGCAGACAAGTCAAGGAAAAAAGGTAGTTAGATTTTATGACTTAGCAAAATCGCTACAAAGCCACAGTCAAAATAGTTGACTCGTTTAAAAAATTTACGCCAGGGTTAAATTGTTACAAAGCCACTGTCGATATGGACACTTCCAAGAAATTTTCACGCTAGGTAGGTTAAAATGTCGATAAAATAGGCGTTACGGAAAAGAAAATATTTCTTGAGAAATATAAGTACACCATTTTTGGCGGATTTTACTATTAAGAAAAGTTTAGAAGTTGTGTTTTCCTTTTTATCATGTTTATCCAACTTTACTAGTCTTTCCTTTTTAATTTGTGAGAAAACAATAATTCCTATTTTTATTGTTTTAAGGCGTGAGTATACGAAGAAAATTTCAGTGATTAGATAGAAAAAGATCTGGGCTTTAAAATAGTGCAAAAATAATTTTAAAAAATGTATTTAAGATGGATTATTATCCCCCAATTTTTTTTTTCATAAATTACTTTTTTGTTATATGATAAAGATCCAATATTTGTTTACACATAATCATTTTGGGTATTAATTTTTACTACTCAATTATCAAGGTTATAAATGATAGCCGACTCAAAGAGGAAAATGATTTTAGTATGTAGTTAAAAGATTCTTTTAAAGTTTTTCTCCTATTTCCCATAAGAATATTTTCTTTCTCTTTTTTGTCTTCCAAAGTTGAATATAATTTACTGTGAAAAACATGGCAAAACTAGTTTATAAGTTAACAGCGAATATAAAAGTCCTATCGTCATAAAGCTTTTATATCATCAAAAAAAAGAAGAAAATTGCTGAAGCCGTTTAATGACAGAAAAATGGGAGGGGGAGGTGAGCTGCATTATAAGTAAAATATATTCTCCTTTCAGGATACGGATCATGTCAAAGTTCATGATGTTCTAAACTTGGGTTTATATTTACAATTGCTTGATAAATTGATTCGATCAGACGATCCAAAAACAATCACTGCGGAGGAAGAAGACTACACTCACTTGTTAAGCCTCTAGCTGTCAAAAGAAAAAGACCTAACGAAACTACAGAAAAATGTTATAAAAGATTATCAAAACAAAGCAAGAGATTTTTAAAAATATATCGTGAAATGTCTATATTATCACCGTTGTAATTTCTCTCTACTTGAGATCGATTATGTATGCTGTGCCGATCTGAACTTATAAAATATTCACTGAGTTCGAAAAACCAATATCTTGCCGACGTTAAACCGAGGTATGTCGCATAGATGGCGTAGCTGCGCCATATACTTAAACACGGCTTGGCTGACCTGTATAAAACAATATGCCGATCCAAGCTGTTCTGAATAATACGCGTAGCATTATAAAACTGCTTATTTAGCGAAATAATATGATTGGGTTTAGTTTGGTTCGGCTCGGCTCGGCTCTTTTATAACGATGTGTGAGTTTAGTTGAAACAAAACTTGATAAAACACTTGACGTCGGAACAGTTCTTGTGATGTCTACTCAAGAACTAAGATTGAATCAAGAAAAGACCACGCATAAGCGTTGTGACCAGGAGATATCACCACATTCTTTTTCACGATCCGCAACCTGGATTTTAACTCCGTCTTATCTGTAAATTGCGATGTATTGGATTTGGATGCTTTTTACCAAGTTTGTTCCCATCGCCTGTTTTCTCTTGTTTTTTTTTTACCAACCTTATGGTAAAAAAAAAATACTGGCAAAAAGGAAGTTTTACTAAATATTAAGTAAATTCGAGATTGAGCTATCAAGCTTTTGCTTGTAACATAACATGTCACATTATAAAATTCTGTATTTTTATTTAGTTGTTTCTGAAAAATGTGAAACCGATTCTTACTGGGGAACCAGACAACAATTACTTGCAGGAAAAGTAATCGCTGATTGGGTAGATCAAGACAACGGACCTTTGGACCCAATATATGGCGTGCTTTTAAACCCAACTGCAGGTAAGATTCGAGACATTGTACCAAAGAATTAAACCTCAGTAATTTGTTTTTTCTTCTATTAACATACAGTGTAGTAGTAAAATGTTCTTTGTGTAAGAAAACGACGCTGGGGATGAACAATAACAATCTTTATAGCTGCTTCTGCATTTCATGCATAATCTTGTTTTTGTTTTCATTTGATAAAACAAATAATCACATCACCCGACTTCCAACTTCAGCTTTCTGGAGGAAACGAACACAAATTTTCTCTAACATTATTTTTTTTCTAAAATAGGAATTTCGAGCCCAAAAAAAGAAATCCACTTTTTTGGTGATAACTTTTGCAATTATCGTTGCCTTTCACGCAATTAAAACGCTTTGAACAATAAATAAGTAAGTAAAAATTTTTGCCTAGTGATTACATCATATTCGCATTGCAGGTCGTGTTGGTCCAGGTGACACTGGATGGTTTCACAACATTCTTTTCGACGATACCGGTTATATGGCGTATCATTCCGCTGTTCACGATGGTTTTGGTTACCTGGTGTCGTTTCATAAAGTGGGTCCAGGCTATGACTATTTATATGCCCATATACTAGACAAAACGAATTGCATGGCGGGTCAAATATCAGGAATCAGTTTTTGGAAAGAAACCATTGAAGATATTCAAACAATGCACAAAGTTATCAAAGCTTTTAAGCTTTAACAACTCGGGACTGTTCAATCTTTTTTTCACTGTTTTGCTGAATTTCTGTCTCTGTGTTGTTGCTAAGTATGTTGAAAAGTTCTGTATTAAAAAATTAATGATATTAAAAATGTACCTGAATTGTATAAGTGAGTTTGTTCAAGTCAAAAGAAAACCATCAGACACACTTATCCTGTCCCGAAGAAGGTCCTGTCAAACCATCAAGCAGCCATGTATGGTTGCAGACAAGAAACCTTAGATAGCGAAAGCTAAAGATACAAGACCAAATTAAACTGTAAGAAAGTGCTGGAACAGAAAAAATATTTGTCAAACATAGACACAATAGACGACAAATTCCGGTTTGTCCCACAAGTAATTATGTAGATCATCTATATTTGGTCAATGTTCACTTGTCATGTTTACTTATCACAGAGTGGACTCAGAGCAAGCATTATCTTTAGTTGTTTGATTGGATTTAAACTCCTACAATGTTCAAATCATTTCGGCGAACCCGTTGTGGCTTACTTCGTTAAGCGAGCGTGCTAGGAAGTTATACTAGCAGGATTTAAACGCTACCATTCACAATGACTGCGGTGTATTTAACCCTTTACTTCATATTTAAAAAATATGATAAAAAAAATGCGCCACTCGTCAATCCAAAAATGACATTAGTTAGTATCAACTAGATAAACGATATTTCGCAAAATAATGTTGCGATTAATGCTACAGTTACTTACAGGGAACAGATACTTAATTTTGACCCTGTTTAAGCCTTATTCTACATAAGCTCATGACGACGTAATTTTTGGCCTTAAAATTCTATACAAAAATTCTTAGTTTTAAGAGATCTAGTTATATCTCTTTTTGGTATCCTTAGTTTCTATTGATGATGACGTCATCTCTTTACGTGACAAATGTTCACCTTTGGAGAATGACAAAGAAGCGCAACGACTAACGCACCCTCCTCCTTTGTAGTATTGTGACAAAGAAGTGAATGTTCAGCTCGTTGGTTAATTTTCCTGTTTGATTTCTTTGCGCATGAATTTTTAATAAACGTCAAATCAGTAAACAAATATCAATATGAAGTTTTACGTGAGCTATTATGACCAACTGAGCGAAATTTGATATTAAATATAAACGCTGTACTTAACTCTTACCTTTAAAAAAGACATTAAATGCCGGATTGCGTAGAGCTTAGTGTTCTGCCAAATGATGCGGTTATAATTCTACAAAGCAAGAGTTTTTGTTTTGATGAACTAAGTCACAATTTAAAGCTTGTTGCCGAGCAACAAATGCTGCATTTTTTCCCCATCTATTCTTTCAAGAATAATTTAAAAAAATTTTAACATCGTAGTGCTTTCGACTAAGCTCTCTCTTTTTAAATGAACGGTCATGTTATACTAGATTATCTGGTACATTGAACAGTTGCAAAGTTTTGTAACTGTGCATGAATAAACAAGTAAAAGTGCGTGACTTGTTTAATTAAAACTTAGCTAAGACGCAAAAGCATAATTCAAAGCGGAAAATTTTTATCATTTAAGCAAACTCGAAGCCACGTAGCGAAGTTAATTGTTACCAAACTCCCAATGTTCAATAGCTCTGGCTAATTCTTGCTTTGTGCTTACTTTTATCGTAAAAAATGACGTTACTAATCAATGTAAATACTTAAAACAAGTATACGTAATCCCTTTTGTAATCACATTATTAACACTTGTTAAGAATCACGGAAAATAAGTAGAAGTGACAGAGATATATTTGTTGTTGTTTTACAAAGAGATGGGAAAAGGGGTGATTTAAACGATCCGGTCTACTTGTATCAATAAAACTTATTGCGGATAAATCTATTCTGTACTATTTACTTAACATTCGTTTCAGGCTTGAAAGTTTCCTAGTGGCTACATATGTCTCGGTGTGTACATGGATTTCAAAGGTCATTTTTCTGTTCTTCTAAGATAACTGCATAAATATTATTCTCAGCCCCCGTCCTGAGTATAATGACTTTCACGACAACTACTTTTTGCTTTGACAGCTAATTTTTTTTTTCCAGTAAAGTTCCGCTTATCTATGAACTGTTATGTTGTAACAGGAAAAATATTATCGAAAGCACCAACGTTGCTCCCAGGGTCACTTAAGAAGCCATGGGAACGAGGTGTCAAAATAAAATAGTTTTAAACAGGAAAGCATGTGTCTGCTGATAAAACATCGAAAGCGACAATATAACAGGTACGTGTCACTCATAGCAGTCTCGACAGAATGGGTAATTTATTTTCTTCTGAAGAAAATAAACCAGAAAAAAACGTAGTAGAGAAAGAAGACGAAGAAGAAGAGGAAGAAGATGAGTTAGCAAATAAAGTTCCTTTAACAGAGATAAAGAATTACTGTTTACATCTTTTAGAATGCACATTTTGTGGGCAGACAAGTCAAGGAAAAAAGGTAGCTAGTTTAGGAATGCCTTGTTCCATCAATTTTAATTAGGAAAGCAATGCTTCGTCAGCAATGACCAACTTACTAAGTATTATAGAAGAAGTCTTAGAAGTTGCAAGTCTTAGAAGTTGCACTAAACAAACTGAAAAAAAAACATCCACGGGAAACAAAATACTGTCTTAATTCATATACTCTTCGGTACCACTAAATCCACTGATCCACTAAAGGCGATTAACTCAGTCAAGAGCTCCAGTCAGACTAGATTTAACACGTTCTCTCTTAGCGTGGATCTTGTGTTAATTTATCCAGCTATGATGTAGCTAAACTTCTGATAATAATATTAGGTTGAATTTATTTTCATCTCTGCCTTTAGAATACGGATCATATCAAAGTTCATGATGTTCTAAACTTGGGTTTATATTTACAACTGCTTGATAAATTGATTCGATCAGACGATCCAAAAACAATCACTGCGGAGGAAGAAGACTACACTCACTTGTTAAGACTCATAGCTGTCAAAAGAAAAAGACCTAACGAAACTACAGAAAAATGTTATAAAAGATTATCAAAACAAAGCAAGAGATTTTTAAAAATATATCGTGAAAGAGGAGGTAAAGTTGTTTGTACTTTCACTTTCGTTACATTCTGTTGATCGTACATGTTGTTCCGCAGTAGTTTCCGGAGAAGCATTGTATTTAAAATTGACATTCCTTAACAAGAAACCCCTATGGTTTTAACATTCGTCCCGAATACATTCTAAATACATTAAACATGAAGAATTCTTTCTCGAATTCACCAATTCAATGCTTTCTTTAACTGCAATTAAATCTTCCAAACTTCCAAATTTTTAGCCCTTATTACAAAAAGGATTTAAAGGTGTGAAATATATGAAAGTGTAGCTATCAATATAGTTAAGAATATTTTCTTTCAGCTTTAAGTTAAAACTTTTATACCTTTATATAACGCTGGCAGACAACCCAATACATTCCTTTATGAACGGGATTAAGTTCGTGCCGGAATATTTGAGTTTGTAGTTTATGGTTTACTATTTAACCTTAGTGTAAACAGTAAGATTAACTTTGAGTGTGTAAAACAGCTGTTTTGATGTCACTACGATTTAAGTTTTAGTGCTGTATTATTTGTTAAAGGTACTTAATTTTTAAAGCATCCTGATAGCCTTAGGATTTCTTAAGACTTTCTGTGTCGGGTTTTTTGTGATGTAAGCTTGTAATGATAAACATATCTCACGAAGATATTATATTCTTTATTTAGATGTTTCTGAAAAATGTGAAACCGATTCTTACTGGGGAACCAGACAACAATTACTTGCAGGAAAGGTGATCGCTGATTGGGTAGATCAAGACAATGGAGCTTTGGACCCAATATTTGGCGTTCTTTTAAATCCAACAGCAGGTTAGCACCATGAGTAAACTCTCTTTTTATCACATGACTAAATATTTGTTTTTATCACTTGACTATCTATTTTTAACCATTAAACATTTCGCTCATTGCAGGTCGCGTTGGACCAGGTGACACTGGATGGTTTCACAACATTCTTTTCGACGATACCGGTTATATGGCGTATCATTCCGCTGTTCACGATGGATTTGGTTACCTGGTGTCGTTTCATAAAGTGGGTCCAGGCTATGACTATTTATATGCCCATGTACTTGAGAAAACAAATTGCATGGCTGGTCAAATATCAGGAATCAGTTTTTGGAAAGAAACAATTGAAGACATCCAAACAAAACATAAGGTGATCAAAGCACTCCAACTTTAAGAAGGGTTTCAATTTTTTTGCTGGCATACATTGTTGACGACTGTATATTGTATGTTTGTTAAATATGTGAAAAGAATAGACAAAAACTAAATTTTGTGTGACTTTGTTGTTGAAGTTTAGGTATAAGGACAGAAAAAGTTACAAAATATAAGATAATAATTCCTTAACATTAGCAAACGCGAGGGTAAAATAAAACAAGAAGCCCGATGGCTTGAAGATTTTCGCCATAAGCAGAAATAATAAGTATGGGATTAAAATATGTCATATAGTGTGAGATTAAATTAAATTACATCCCAAGAATATTTATAGGCTGCATTTCAAAAACGTTAAAAACATTGCAAGGGCTTTTTACCATATTCATGTTCTTATAAAAAAGAATGTCTATATATAAATAAAAAAATAAAATATTTTACATAAGTATTCTCTAAAAAATAAAAGCTTTAATTGATGTCTTTGAAATTGATCTAGAAAATTGTGGACATTTTTTGATACTAGTCGTTAGCCTGTGGAAAAATCCAGGGTTCGCCCGTCGCAGCTAAGCTACCATTTTGGGTGACAGACAGACAGACGGACAAACAGACGTATACGGGCATTATAATATAGATATACACATTCTTTTATGTAACAATGAACTTCTGAATGTTTCAGTATTTAGGCGTTACTCTAACTCTCTCGCTCAGTTTGAAAATGCCGACAGTGGATGTTTTGATAAGGGCTTATCTAAAAAAGAAAAAACATTTAGAAAAAGAGGAACAATGATACAATTGTCCATACACCACATATTTATCCCTCATTTATCCCTCCATTCAATTTTAAAACCATCAGGACAGAAAACGTATATACGAGACAGGTAAAGTATATATACATGATTTTATTCACAATGTTCACAACACATGTAAGAAAGACTAATACAAAAATTATTATTAATTGTGAAAATATTTGATTATACTTCTTTAAAAATTTGTACAACTTCGGTGGAACACAATTTCAGTGTAATATCACCAGACAGACGACGAAAAAACCTATTTTCTTCCAAGTTTAAACCTGCTTTAATTTTAATAGGGTCAGCTTTTTTTATAATAACTTTTTACTTTTTATGCTTTTTTAGCGTTGTACACTCATAATTTTGTTCTTATATATAGTCTATGAAGGTGTTCAAACATCAGCCTTTCTAATTTCCTTTATTTCTTGTTGGCAAAAAACTCCCAACATGAACTACCCTTTGCCTGAGCTCTAAGCTGGAAAACTCGGTTTCATGTGGGCAATTTATATTTTGTTTGTGATTGTATGCTCCCATACACAAATCGCAGTTACATATAAAGAGAAATTTATAAGAAAATGAGAACAAAACTTATGTATGTAAATTAAGTCACATCCACCTGCAATACAAACCATGTTGGCGAATACATGCCAACGTAAATCGAGAATTGTTGTTAACACCTGGGCATTCGCATCGGCCAATTGCAGTGTCAACGACGTTGTAAATTATAAAGGCTAAACGTATATAATGTGGTCTGGATTTTCAGCTTACGGAAAAACATATGTTCCAGTTATAATATAGCTAGATGTAAAAAACTGTTAAAACATAGTATATATATATAAGTGAGCAATGCGCAAATCTAGGAAATAACGTTAAAAAATAGTCTATGGCTTATCGCCTGCATTTTTTAGCCTGTCAATTTGTGTTTGGGGTATGGAAATATAAACACCATCGTGTGACAATGAAACATGTCTAGCTAGCTACTATATAATGGGGTTAACTGTAGCAGGGAAAAGTGATTTTACAAAATTCAAGTATAATTTTATCCAATCGAAGCCTAAAAAAATATTTTGTAAATACTTCTGCTGGTTTGTTAGGGAATTTACCAAGCCAGTTCAACAAAGTGCCCCAGCTTTCGAAATATTTAATTAAAACCCTTGTAAAACTAAAGAATAAAGGGGTACCAACGTCCAGTTGACTGACTATTAACCCAACTAAAAATTTGCTTTTCTGGTAGCTAGCTAGCTTTAACTATTCTAAAGTTAGCTGGCTTGGTGATTAGACAAAAGGCATGTGCAGATCAGCTAAAAGACACCAGCTAGCTAATCACAATACAATAATTCTTACCTTATATCAAGTATACTATAATATATACTACTCTGGAGTTCCCACCAGCAAGTCAACCTTAAAAGAAATTCCCCCAGGCATAGCTGTTCTGCCCAGATTGCGAAAACGGCCAGTTTATAAACAGGACGGCCAGATAATGTACGCATGGCCCATATGTTTTTTTTGCCCTGTATGTTGTGTGTGGTGACCGGATTATGAACGCTGATATAATGGCTGGCTAAGGCATTGTGATTGTCATTTTCTTTGAACATATTGTGAGATGCCATTTTTCTTTGCAAGATGACACACCATTGAAAACTTGGCATTGGCGAAAGAAAATAGTCTCGGGCGTAATTTTTCTCTTCAGGATAAAACACCATTGAAAACTAACTAGATTTTACGGATAGTTGGGTTCATTATTATTTTTCGCAGGAATTGATTTCTGGGGATGACCTAAATTATTCGTTTTGCGGGAATTAAGTTTGGTAAAAAGTTATTAAACTTGCGAATCCCAAAATTTAGTTTCCACGAAATTTCGTTTCATACAACAACAACTTTGGCACCAGGGCTATTTGCTTCTCACGAATGATATAAAAGCCGGTCGGCCACGATTATGTTCGTTCTATAATAAGTGAAAAATAATATAAAAATGTTGTACATAAGCCAGCCCGCGCTGATTATGTTTATTCTATAAGTCTCAAATAATGTTACGCTCCTGCCTCTGCCCTGCCCCGATGATGTTTGTTTTTTATGCAACAAATGATATTGGACTGTCGTACATAAACCGGCCTGCCCTGATTTTGTCCTTTATAAAGGCGGTGATACACGATCCGATTAATCGAATTCGATTAGTCGAATTCGATTAATTGGATCGTGTATCATGTAAAAATCGTATGCTTTCGGCATGCTCAGACTAGTCGAATTCGATTTTTAAAAAGTCGGACCGGTTCAAGGTTTTTAGCCAATCAAAATGCTCAAAATCTGTCCATCAAATGTGCGTTTAGAAAAATGTGAGTTTCTATGTGAAAAATAAACATTATTAGAGGACGTTTAAAAATAAGACAAGACGTTTAATATACGTTAACTAGCTCCCCAACAAAGTTTATAAAAAGCTGTCTATGAAATTGTGATTTCTGTTACGAAGTTAGACACGACATATTTTGCTATTCGGATAGGCAATAATATTGATAGAAAATTCCTTAAAATGTCAATTTTTGTTAGGTCAGTCTGGAGTAGAAAGACCACAAGCTCCACCTAAAATTTTTGAAATTCGGTAATTCAGTAACTCCCAAAAAAACAAAAACAAAACAAAAAAAAAACAAAAAACAGGGTATAAGAAAGTCACTCAATGAGTAAAAGCAAAATAAAGAAAAATAATATACGATCTTAATTGTTCGAAAAAGGAAATAGCTTTAGTTAAAAAAAACATATTACTAGAAAAAATAATTCATGGTTGAAAGTTAACATTTTGATGTCACTATCATGTTCAGCATACTTTTTTTGTTAACTTTGCCAAATTTTGTCGAAGATAAAGTATTTTTAATTTTTGGACCAATTTTGGCCTACAATAACATTTAGGTGACAAAAAATCAAAATTTTGATGTCGCCATCATGTTCAGCATACTTTTTTTGTTACCTGTGCTAAATCTTGTCGACAATAAAGTAGTTGTAATTTTCGGACCAATTTTGGCCTAAAATGACATTTAGGTGACAAAATCACCATCATGTTAGGCATACTTTTTTGTTAACCTTGTCAAATTTTGTCAAAAATAAAGTAGTTTTAATTTTCGGACCAATTTTGGCCTAAAATGACATTTAGGTGACAAAAATCAAAATTATGATGTCACTATTATGTTCAGCATAATTTTTTTGTTAACTGTGCCAAATTTTGTCGAAAACAAATACCAATTTTGGCCGATGACTTCTAAGTACTTAGAGAGTTTAGGTATGAAGTTTAAATTTGTGACGTTGCAATTGACCATTTGGTTAGTTAGTTACGAGTTGGAAACACATCCTCGCAGGCGAGATAGTAAAAAGAAAAAAAAAGTAAAAATAGTTGCCAAAATAAGATTCGAAGACACGACTACTCCCGTGTCGGTGCTCAGAGAGCCAAAATTTCCATTTTGGGACGGACAGCTGTATTTGAATACCCTAGCATCTGCGAGCTAGTGTAATAAGATAAAAAAGAATTTAACGAGACTTTTATCAAAGAAAATTAAAATAATCATTTTACTCTAACCGAAATTCGTTTAGTAACAAATAACACACTCCGTTTCTAACGTTTTCTTAAATTTTTAGTTGTTGTAAAAATAACTGTAAACGCAGAGAGTTCAACTCTGTCTTCACTCTCTAAAGACATTTTTGTCGAAAGGAAATTATCAAAAATCTGTTCAACTTATATTAATGCACAATATAATTCCGATTAATCGAATTCGATTAATCAGATCGTGTATCACCACCTTAAGTGCCAAATAATATTTTTTAACTGCCGTAGATAATAAGCCGGCCTGTCCTGATTATTTTGCCCTAATTATGTATTTTCTGCCCTGTTTTTAACCGGGGCAAGCTGCCGTACATAATCAGGGCAGCGTTTATTATCCGGGCAGAACACAGCCAAAGGACACGATGCGCACAAACAGAATTCAAAGTGCTTTTGGTCATAGTCCAAAGCCTTCACAAAGGAATGTAGAATACTAGAAAATCGTGAAGATCAGTATTTACAATCTGTACTCTTATTAGTTGTAAACAAAACGAAGCTTTCCTATTGGCTTTTTAGGTAATAACAATGACAGGGTTCGCGCAAAATATTTTAGCCTAAAGCCTAAATATCACAACCTCGTGTATCCAGCCTAGCTGCGCTGTCTCTCTGTGTATCCCTCAAGGCGATTTTAAAGATTCCGCCTCGCGTAGCGGTCGGCGGAAATCAATTAAATAATTAAGTCAAACCAAATTGTTTATAAAAATAATTGTAACATTGTGTTAAAGGAGCAAAAAAAAACTAGTCAAAAATAAAGTCATCCTCTGACATACATTCTGATGTTTAAGACCAAGGTCGTCAAATGTTCGGCATGCTTTAAAATGTTTCAACCATTTTTACAGAGTCATTGTAAGACTATATAAGAATGGTTGACTAATAAACATTGGCACCTTATAGAAAGTGATCAAGAGCTCAATAAAACCTGGTCTGACTCTCCAATTGTTGCAACTATGCGGCATAAAAATATCAAGGATTTGCTTGTCAAGACAAAGGTTATAAAGCTCCCGACCGTAGGATTTAATGGGTCTCATAGTAATCAAAAATCCGCATTGAATTAGTATAAGAGTTAAAATAAACCCTAAAATTCTAAGGATTATTATCTTCGTTACCAATTAAATTATAAATTGCTAAACACTTACTAACATGTTGGTAAAAATAAACAATGACGTTACAATAATGGCAGAATATTGTAAAATCCAATCACCTACTGTTCGAAAATGACGTTTTGTTTTGCTAGATGAAATAAGTTATTACGACACTGGGTTAGACAACAATACGAAAAAACCGTTATGAAACGCCTGGGAAACACCGATATTCCGATTTTTATACTAAAACGATAAAAGAATGTAGCCTAGCTAACCGCAATCACTGTGGATGTTTTACCGAAGTAACCTACTGCGATACCGGCTGTATACTTTTTACATAGAATGTATCACAAACAATCATCACTATCACGTGGTACGGATCAAATAAAATGGATATAATTCTATCGTTTTTTTGGTATTAAAATTGCTCCCTTGGCTATTTAATTTCAGTTCGCCCGGTCCTTTTTTGCGCATTTGGTCCTGCACAGACTCTACTCGCCGCGTAGTTCAACAACCCCATGTGCGTTTGCTAAATTTGCTACTGCGGCTAATACAGCCAGCTTGAGCCGCAGGCCCTGTTTTTGATAAATCGTTTACTTTCGCACCGCTGTTCTGCGGCGGACCGAGTTCATCTAGCTAATCAAAGCACCTACATTGGCAAAATATTTTTACTACTAGCTAGTGCTGAGCTTGCCACATAGGGTATATATATGATGTAAATATTTTGAAAACTACATCAATAACAAACCATTATTTTTCCAGTAAATAGCTAGCTACATAAATATCTCTATTTCTTTCTCTAGAAAAGCCAATTACAACAATTTTTTTATTTTTTTAGAATAAAAAACTGCCTCTTCTTTTTATTTTATTCATCCAAGTTTCTTTTTCCATGTGCGCACTAAACACTCATCAACCAGACAGAGGGGCTACCATTTTTTGTTTATAAATTGATGATGCAGGCGACTTGTCTCACTCGCGGAATGTTTACAAATTTTAAGCATAATTAGTGAAAGTGAGGGGACCAGTGTCTTTTTCTTTGCGCCGTTGTCCCTGATATTAAAAAAGCGAAAAGAGGTCCTGGGGACGAGATTGCTTTAAACCCTAATATCCCTGCAATCCTTTGTCAAAAGTACATGTTCCTATACATTTTCTATACAATGAAGGCAACAGGTATAGAAATTTCTAAAATTTTTTTTTGGGTTTTAACAGCCCATTGCTGACGTTAGCAAAATTTTGAAATCCTTTATATCTCATTAACCGCCCATAAAAAACAGATGATCATATACATTTTCTTGATCAGCAGTTTACACAATAGAGGTAGCGTGAAAAAAAGGTTCTAATTTTTTTTTGGTGGATGGGTTGCTGACGTCATCAAATTCAAAAAATGCTTTTTTAAAAAATTTTATCCTACCTCAGTGGATTTTTCCACGGGATTTATCGGCTAGTAAGTCAGATAAAAAACTATTCTTTATCCAGTCCAGGGAATGTACTTAAGCACAGTGCCATTTATTTAATGTAAATTTTATGTCGTTTAAATACAAAGTTGTAAGAAAAATTGCTTGTGTCCGACCTACATTTGAATCACGATTTCGTTAGTTTGTGAAAAAGATATTACACCTTTTTTCGCTGTATCGCTAACTGGATTTGTTACACATCACATACCTGTACTAAGCTCCATACCTGGATGTGTGACACAGCAGCTACAACAACAGTACAACAACAACACCCTATTGCGAGAACTTTATGTCTTCAAGATCTTGATTGTTTTTTTATAAAGAAAAATCTGCAGAAATCTATTTTTGAAAAATAAGTTCACTGTGACAACCTATTTGCCGAGCACACAATACCCTGCACACTTAACTGTTAACTGTTATGGGAAGATTGTAAAACTATTAGAAAACAATACCTTTCGCATCGTACTAGGTGGCCCAAAATCCTAAAATAAATATTAAATTAAGATGTGACCATCCCCTAACCTTGTTTCCAGGGCATTTTGCATTGTTGATGAAGTTAATAGCGGCGAAAAGGCCACTCCGTGATAACGGTTTAGGGGCCACAAGACCTTGGGACAAGGTTGACCATTCCCCATCATCAGATATCAGAAAGAGATTCCTGTTCTGTAATTATTATTGTGGGCTGCCTCAAAATCAGGTAAATTTAATGAAAACAATTGTTAAAAACTTCCTCTCCATTCACTTGTACTACTCATAGCATTTCTTTGCATTGTCTCCAGTTCCAAGTTATGATTTCTTAGCCAACCGCAAAGTTCAGTTGTGTCGGTTTTACAAGTTTCAGCGCTAGCCAATACCCTTCTTTACTCATAATGTGACGTCGCCGAATTTGGTCATTTTGACTTAGAAAAAAATCAAATGATGAAGATCATGCTAGTTCGATTCGGCATGATTTGTTGAGTACACGGACAGAAATTTGAAAGTTAAGAACAATAGCAACACCTGTTTATTTCAGCTGAAAGAATGCTATACATAAAGTCAAACTTTAAACGTACAAGAATAATTCTCCATTTGTCTTTAAATTGTCACAGAATGTTTGTTTTTGAAAGTAGAAAAAAACAGTTCAAAAATTTTTGTTGCTGTCAACAAGAGATATGTTTACAGTAATGACGTCACGTTATCAAAAAAAGAAGTATAACATGGACAACGTCACGAAGCACTGGTTAATTTCGAAAAAATGTGGTCCTGTCACATGATTTTTTCAGATTTTTGCTGCTGATATCAGCCCTCGAGTGTCACTCCCCGTATATATAGAAAAAAGGTCTTTAAATCATTGAAGTAAGAATTCTAGTTAAAGGGGCACTACAGTGAAAAAAAAATACTTGACAATACATAAATATGACAAAATAAACCTTTTACAATCGTTAAAAATCTTTATATATATCTTAATCGGGTCTGTAAACATCTTCAATTTCAAATAAATTTGCAAAGTCGCGTAAAGTCGGGAGGACTAGGTCCGAATAAATAAGCATACGTCACATCGTGCAGAAAGTACGTGAGCCCCAGCAGCACCCGCACGCGCTTTTCTGCGCACAAATACAAACAAATTTTATGTAACGTTGAAATACTCTCCATGAAAAATTCGAACCTAAATCTCTTATTTGTGTCATAACCATTAGACCAGCAGGGCGTACAGGCATAAATACAAAAATACAGTATATACAACAGTAACTTTCATGACCAATCTCATACAAACATATAGCTACACACACTTGCAAGTTGATAGAATTCACAACTGGTGGAATGCTCATCCAAAAAGTTCTACAAAAGGTTTTAGCTAGACATCGAAAATTCTGACTGACTCAACAGACTTTTAAAATTTTTGAGCTAATGACTATGGAACAGCAATTTTTTCCTTCAGGGTTTTCTATTTTTTTTACACAAATCTGCTCATAAAAAGTACATGTTAAAACTTTTTACGCTTCGGCAAAGGAGTTTCATCAATTATATTAAACTTGCTAGCTGTACCTTGAACATTTCCAGCAATCGGGCGTACCGAATATTGCATTCTAATAGTGTTGTCGTTGTATCCTACATCTCTCACGGATGGATTAACACGACGACGGCCAGGCTCCTCCTGTTGACAGACACCGATGAACAATCTGGGGATGAGGTTGTGTGAATTAGAACGAAATAACTTTATTTCCAGCACGGTCTTTTTTACCAAAAAAAAAGAGAGTCTACTATGAAAAGAAAACAAGGAATAATAACCTTATTATTACAAAGAAGGTTATAACCTCCCCAAAACTTTTTAGATTTTTTGACATGCAAAATCTGTCGTAAATTGCAAAACACGACGAATCCCAGGGACGAAGTTCCGATAATGGAACGATGCATTTCTCCCTCAAATCGGATTTTTCCTCAATGTTGTTGTTTATTTATGTCGCGCACGTGGTGGGGCTTCGTTTTACTGTATTTTTTTAAACATCTTATTTGTGCTCAAGGAGTTAAATGCTCTAGATCTGCTGTAGGTGTAGTTAAATGTGTTTCAGCTATGACTTTAGCATTTTTAAAGGTTTAGCTAGCTAGGTAGCTACTGAATTTCCAAAATTTTGCTAGGTGAAAAGTAGGATGGGGTAAAAAAACTACTATTAAAATTCACACAAATATTTTTGAAGACGATCGTACACGATTTACCATAGACGATTTCGAAATTCTGTCTGGTGGCTATAGAAGCAACAAATTCAAAAGAAAGTTGGCAAAAGCATTACATATTAAGCCCGTTAAACCAACCTTGAATGTTCAAGAACAATCAGTGCATTAGGTCGTTATTTTTTATAATATATATGAATCCATAGAAACGCTTACTTACTGTAACATTTTAACTTTTAATTTGTAAAAAATACACACTCTGATGATGTCTACTGGAATGTGTAGACAAATATATAGTTTTTAAAGAAAATCGTTTTACATCCCTCTGATTTTCACAATGATTAAGCCTCTGGTTATGTTATTTATAATTAAGCATGTTTTAGCTTGCTAACTTTTTTGCTTCTGGCACGTAAAGAATTATATGCTTAGTGAATTAGCTAGAAAATCTCTTCTTAAAAAACAGAAAAATGGTCAGAAAGTGTGAACTAAGGTTTTTTCAACCTGTCTCAAAAATAACACTATTGTTTTTTTTATTTATTTACATATGGTGTCACTTTATCACCAAGTCTTGTTTTTTATACAAGCCATATGCATTCGAATTTATTGCAAGGGATATACAATCGAAACTGGTAAAATAATTTTTTTTCATTGTTGCGCTTTCAAAAATATAAAAGTGAGGATGCTTATTATTGTTATATATACATGAAGGTCACAAATTTATTGTGGTTTATGCGTAATGTGAATAAACATGAAGCACGATGTTAACAAACCTTATCACAGTACTGTACTTTCTCTTGTTTTGAAATTTAACACTATGTTTTATGGATATTTGCATTCTGCGGTCTGCTGTTTATGTTTTTTACCTACAGGTGCACATAGTGTGTAAATTACCAAATTTAGAACATATATCAGTTGAATCATACTAGTGACTAAAGCCACAGTAAAGAAAAGTTTTAACCATTATTTGATATTCTTTACTTTAATTTTGCATGTTATGGCCATCCACAAGATATGTAATTTCTAATTACAAAAGTCGGTCAGTGTAAAAATTTTTTTTAAAAAAATTAAAAAAGTTATTTTTCTTTTAATGTAAGCCTGATGAAGCATCTTTAGCATCTTTGCACCTTAAATTGTGCTCTATAATGTGCCAAGTTGCCAATACACAATGTGAAAAGTGATGTTTTTTTTGTTCTGTGTGGAAAGATGAAAAAGGTATTAACTTTTTGTTTATTGTTTTCACAAATTTGCTGACTCCCAACTCGAATTGTGCCTTTCAAAGTGACTTGGTTGTGTGATGCTAATCAATTATATTTTTGAGGGTATAGGTAATATTTTGCACAAGCACAAAAACCCAATCAAAATGTAGCACAAGAACACACATTGGGGCATTTTAGTTTTAAGCCCTGTTTTTATCATGGACTCTTAAACTGTTCAGCCTAAGGTTGTATCATGGTATTTAAACTATTTACCAAATAATTAAAAATTAAAAAAAAAATTAAAAGCTAAAATTTTGGAAATTTTAGGCAGCCTTTAAAGCTGTATGCATGTGTACACAACAAAATTTCATTATGGTTTAAAATCTTGGTCAGAAACATGCTTCATATAAATGGCTTCATAGCTGCTGTTTTATTTCTTTAGCTAATGAGAATGTCAAAATTAGTTAAAAGAGAACATCTATTTGGCATTTCTCCTTGCTTGGCATCTATTAGTGCTGGCCGAAGAAAAATATACAAGATATGGTTAAACGAGAAGATCTCTGAGGAAGGATCAAAGAGGTTTGATTATTTTTACAATATGTTAAAGGAATTACATAAAATAATTTTTTATATGTTATAATTATAAAAGCTTCCATTTTTACCCATAATCAATAATCACTTCACCAAAAATACTTTTGCAATTTTTGGTTTCTACCTATAGACCTGATCTTAAAGGTTGCCAGGAGAGTAGTCTCATTGCCTGTAAAGGAACCCTAAAGGAACCCTACCCAGCTCTTGATTATTAATGGCTGCATATAATTACCCCAACACCCCACACTGTGCTAGTTCTTCAGATGTACTTTACAGCTTACAGTTTATGAGCATGACATTTATAAGCATCCATAGGCTTAAATGAATCGAATATTTTTAAGCGGCGATATAAGTGCTTTTTTAGATCGCGTTTTAAAAAATTAAGTGTTAATCTTCCATTCTAGGCGATTAATAATAAGAATCAATTGGTGGTGGGGTTTACTTCTGTTGAACCAATCTTGCTGGTGAAATCATTGTGCTTAAAATAGTGGTGTATATTGTGTTGTGTATAAATCAATTGGGTTTATTTGGTGTTGCGTTATTAGGAGAACTGTGAAGATAACCTACAGGTTAGTCATACACGTATTGCGAGTTTAACAAATGGTAGCAGAGGAATAAAATTGCAAAGTATCATAGAGAAATGTTGAAAAGTTGGGTACCCCCACCATCATTGAATACAGAGTCCAGTTACAAAGACTGGAAAAAAGAAGTTCAAATATGGCAACCACTCACAGAACTAAAGGCGAAAAAACAAGGGCCAGCTGTAATCATGGGTTTGAAAGGAAAAGCTAAAGAAGCAGTATTGGAATTGAAAATTGAACAAATCAGTGCCACAACTGGGGTAAAAGCTATTACTGACCGATTGGACAAAATTTACTTAAAGGATGAAAATCAAACTGCGAACCTGGCTTATGAAACCTTTGAAAAATGTAAACGACCCTCTGAGATGAGCATGAATGATTACCTTATAGAGTTTGAACGATTGTATATATCACAAAATTCGAGTTCACCGTATGGAACTTCCTGATGGAGTTTTGGCATACCAAGTTTTACAAAGCGCTAATCTTACACAGGAGCAGCAACAGTTGGCTAGAGCAGCTATAAATGAATTACGCTATGATTTAATGGTATTACAGTTAAAGAAAATATTTGGTGATACTGTGGCCTCATCTGTGTCAAATGATGCTGTAAAGATAGAGCCTGTTTTACAAGCAAGTGCAGATTCTACGGATCAGAATTACTTCACTAAAAGAGGTGGATATCAGTGTTCAAGGTTTAAAAGAGGAAGGGCTGCAGCATTAAATCAAAGATATGGATGGAGGAAAACCAGATCCAGTAACAGAGTAATGAATCCGCCTGGTGAATTTGGAAATATTTCAAAGTGCAATATTTGTCAGTCCATTTATCACTGGGCTGTGAATTCTCCCCATTCTTATGAGAATCAGGAGTCTGAAGATGTGAAAAAGGAAGAGAGTCGTTCAAAAGTTACAAGGTCGAATTTTTTTTTTAAATTAAAGAAAGTGAAATGCAATCCCTTGTTGGTGAAACTTTGTCATGTGCAGTTTTAGACTGTGGTTGTACCAAAACAGTCTGTGGTAAGAATTGATACCAATGTTTTATTGAAAATATTGATAGTGATAAACTACCAGAAGAGTATCCAGGTGGAACAAGATTTAAATTTGGAGATAGCGAAGCAGTTTGTTCCATAAAACGAGTAATCTTACCTGTAATCATTGGTTCAAAAGAGGTTAATCTAGAAACAGAAGTTGTACCCAATGAAATACCTTTGCTTTTGAGTCAAACATCAATGAGAAAAGCAGATGCAGTTTTAGATTTTAGCAACGATACTGTTAAAATGTTTGGAGAATGCCATCCTTTAAAATTTACCACCACAGGTCGCTGACAATGGAGGAGAATTTATCAATAAAATGTATGAAGAAATGTGTAAGCAATTTAATATAGAGTTTTCCACAACAGCAGCCGAAAGTCCTTGGTCAAATGGGCTATGTGAGCGGCACAATGGTTGCATTAAGGAAATGCTGATTAAGATTATAGAGAATACAAAATGTACACCTAATCGAGCACTTTTCTGGGCTATTAGTGCCAAGAATTCTTTATCAAACAACAATGGATTTTCACCAAACTATGACTTTACCAGCCATGAATGATACAGATTCAAGTAAAACTGTGGCCCATAACCTTGCTGTGATGCATTCATCACGAAGAGCATTCATAGCAGCAGAATCTTCTGAAAGAATACGTAGAGCATTGCAGCACATGTCCAGTGTTACAATGATGTGCACTATGTAACTGGAGATAAAGTCTTTTATAAAAGAAAAGACAGTGAAAAATGGCATGGATCAGGCACTGTAATTGGACAAGAAAATAAACAAGTACTTGTCAAGCATGGTGGAAGTTATGTGAGACGCAACATTTGTCAGTTGCAAAAGGTAAATCAAGTAGTACATTCACAGAAACCATCACAAGACTCTGAAAAGAGCCCAGAAGTTACAACTATGCAGTTGGACAACTGTGTTTCACCGGAAGACGAAATTTGTGACATAGTTGATCTTGAAAGTAATACTACGGAAGTACCAGTAACAGAAGCACCAGTAACTGAGGATGCGGCCATTGATAATTCACAAACCAATGGGACACCAATAGAGGAAATATCTAATGAAACATCAAAAAGTGAAACCACAGTTAATGAAAACCAGAATCATCTATAAGCTAACTCCAGACAGTGAGTGGATTAAAGGATTAGTTCACAGCAGAGCAGGTAAAGTGAGTAGAAAAGGAAAAGAAGGCAGGCAATATGACAGCTGTTTAAATGTGCAAAATGAAGACACAGGTGAAATTAATTGGTTAGATTTCAAAAGATGTATACTCACACATCTTTTGAAATCTAATGGCAACCGGTCGTTGAAGCCAATGACACTGAAGAAGTATTATTAGCGATAAAACCAACTATTGAAGACAAGGTCTTGAATGCAAAATTTAAAGAATTAACCAACTGGCAAGACAACAATGTTTTCTCCACTGTTGTAGACAGAAGTCAATCTACAATATCCACAAGATGGGTAATCACAACAAAAAAAATAGAGGGCATCAAAATTGTCAAAGCTCGTTTGGTCATAAGAGATTTTGAAGAAGAGGAGGTTCAAAATCTGACTAAAGACTCCCCAACGTTTTCAAAAGAAAGTCTGCGAATTGTACTCTCAATGTTAGCAACTAACAAATGGGAATGCCACACCTTAGATGTCAAAACAGCATTTCTTCAAGGTAACCCGATTGATAGAGAAGTAATTATAAAGCCCCCAAAGGAAACTAACGTAATAGGGGTTCTTTGGAAATTGAATAAAGTAGCCTTGCTGATGCTTCAAGAGCTTGGTATTTACGAGTAAAGGAACAGTTAATTGGTTTGGGAATGAAAATATCTTTATTTGATAAGGCTTTATTTTATTGGGTTCAAGATGACTGTTGTCAAGGATTGATCGTAATACATGTTGATGATTTTCTCTGGGGAGGATAAGAAGATTTTTAAGTAAAAGTCATTGCATCCATTAGAAAAATATTTCGGGTTGGGTCAGAGAATTGTAGTAATTTTAAGTATGTTGGAGTCAACATACAACAATTCAATAGTTCTATTGAGTATGACCAACGCAAATATGTGGCAAGCATGGAACAGGTTGAGATTCAAAGCACCAAAAACAAACATCAAGAACTCTCACATGAAGAGCAATCTAAGTTTCGATGTATTTGTGGTCAATTAAATTGGGTATTTTCTCAATCAAGGCCAGATATTTCTTTTGATGTTTGTCAGTTAAGCACAAAGTTAAACCGCGCAAATGTTGGTGATGTTATGAGAGCTAATAAATTGGTAAAGAAGTTGAAATTGGATCCTGATATTTGCCTAAAATTTTGGAAGTTGAAACCTCCATTACAATTAATCTTGTACGCTGGCGCCTCATTTGGAAATCTACATGACGGAAGCTCTCAAAGTGGAATTTTTGTTTTTCTTAAAGGTGTTGAGAACATCATGACACCTATCACATGTCAGTCAAAAAAGATTAAGAGAGTTGTGTGTAGCACACTTGCGGCAGAAACATTAGCACTTGTTAATGGTTTTGATGCATGTATATGGGTGAAAAATGTAATAATGGAAATTTTGAAGACAGATCTAGAAGGTATCTTGTGCTACACAGATAACAAATCTTTGTATGAAGCTGCATATTCAACAAAAGCTTTAGAAGATAAGCGATTAAGAGTTGACATGGCTTCTCTCAGACAGAGCATCAATCAAAAGGAAGTTATATTGAAGTGGACTCCCACCAAGCATCAGTTAGCAGATGTGTTAACAAAGCAAGAAGCAAATAGCACACTTCTACTGAATGTGCTACAAAATGGTCATGAAGAGTGTTAGTGACCAATCAAATGTTGTGTTTTCAAAATGTTTTATTATAAAGTTTTTTTTGAGATTTATTTTTCAGAATTCATTGCTGAAACACCACTTAGCACTTGGCATAGCACAACTAAGGACCCAAGAAAGAATAGTCTTCGGTAACTGTTTGATCAAGACTTGTATAGTAGAGGGAGGGCGTTGGTGAAAAGCCAATTTCTCCCCAGGACCACTATACTAAGCGAGTAGGAGTCGCTATAAGTTCCTCCCATAGTCGCATAAACTGAACAACGTGCAGAAAAAAAAATAGAGGGAGATTGTTAATCTTCCATTCTAGGCGATTACTAATAAGAATCAATTGGTGGTGGGGTTTACTTGTATTGAACCAATCTTGCTGGTGAAATCATTGTGTTTGGAATAGTGGTGTATATTGTGTTGTGTATAAATCAATTGGGTTTATTTTGTGTTGCGTTATTGGGAGAACTGTGAAGATAACCCACAGGTTAGTCATACACATATTGCAAGTTTAACATTAAGAACAAAGAACGGCGATAGAAAAGCTTTGTTAGATCGCATTTAAAAGTTTATGAACGTAAAGCGGCGATATAAATGCTTTTTTAGATTGCGTTTTAAAAAATTAAGAACGAAGAACGGCGAAAAAAAAAACTTCATTACATCGCATTTTAAAAGTTTAAGAACGAAGCGGCAATATAAATGCTTTTTTAGATTGCTTTTTAAAAAATTAAGAACAAAGAACGGCGTTGTAATGTTCACGAAAACTGGTTAAGAACCTCCGAAAAAATAATTACATTTTGAATATTTTCTTACAGCATGCCATAAAAATAAACTTATTTCATTTTTGCAACATTATTTCGGCTATCAGAGACAAGAAAGTTAAAACTGAGAGAGTCGCTAGTTCAGACACTCAGTTCTCGTGTTTGAGGTTCACGAGTTTAAACGTTCCCCACTTGTCTCTGACATAAAAAAATAATAACGCAGGAAAGTAAAGCTCGCAGGTCACAAAAAATACAAATTCTCGTCGAAAAACAAGTAGTTACTAATGAACAAGCCAATGGTAATTGATCTACGATGTTCCCAGGCCGCATCTACATAGTGGTTTACTTCGTTACATAGTGGCAAGATTTTTGCAAACCGGCTTTACTTTTCTAATTCGAACCCTGTTATATCTCACTGGAGTCCAATATGACAGCGTTATTAATGGTCATAACACAATGCCAAATATGAATAGACTATGCATGGTATATACATATTTTTTTACAAGAAACCAGTCTATAAGAAACATTGGACTCGGAAAGTATAAATCTTTAAGAAACTTTTAAGAAATTTGAGCAGGATGAGAAAAACTCCAACATTAAAGAAACTTATTTGATGTAACAGAAAAAGACATTTTCAGGCTTAAATAAGGAAAATTACGAAACATTTTAGGCTCAAATTATCGAAGAGAAGTTTGCCTAACATACCTATACTTTGCCGACCAATTACTCCAGCTCATCTATCAGAGATTTTGTTGTTTTGGGGGATAGCCAATTTCCCAACTATTATAAAGCTATGTGGCATTACTTAGTATTACTGGCATTTTTGACCATTGTCAGTATCAGAGTACATCTTTTCTACCAAACACAAATGGGATCCTCTTACACAATTATCACCGCATGCTTTTAGTTCATAGGAAAATAATATTCTTTACACTCACATAAAGTGGAAAGACTCCTCATTACTTTTCATTTCGCGGTTGGGCTCCCGGTCCCTGGTTTATTCTGCAAAGCGGTGAATTTGTGACCCGCAAATATATCAGTGCCATGCTCAATGTAACACACTACTAGGACGGTTGTTCTAACTGGTGTACTAATATTGTCAGTGTTAATAAGATCATAAGGCTATGAAATGTGACGGTTCTCTAGTGTGTTCAGTGTACTTTGTTGACACATTTAATTTATCTTGATATTATTTAACGTTAACAGTTTCTTATTGTTCTACAGAACTTTAACATGGGCTTTTTGTTGTTGCCGTTTTTACTACAGAGACTAGTGAAGCACAAGAAGAAACCAGTCTAGTGTAGCCTTAGGAAATTATTAGTTTTTGAGTGTTATAATTGACTACTCCGTTGCACAACGTACAAAACCTGTTATTTTTAGAAATAAATCATTTGACATTATTTTTTTTTATGTTTCGTTAGAAATGGCTGGTTTGTTCAAATTAATCCACAAAGTCTTTATCGCGTGTTTTAGTGACTATATTATGTAATATTAGCTGTGAGTGTTGGTGCAATAAAGTAGGGAAGTTTGTAGCAAATAGTCTATTTTTTCTTGTTGTTCTTTTTTACGATATGGGAAAATTTGGGTGTGTTGGGCCTCCTTCGTCAACCGTTTAGGCAAGTAATGTGTTGATACAAGTCATTGAAAAACGTACCTGACGCTCAGGGCGTGTATACATGTGTTCACCATATTTGCTGACGCTCATTGAGGTGCGCCTGACGCTCGGGCATCTCAATAAATAGCACTTGAATAGAAAACATGCGGCTGACGCTCAGGGCATGTCGATGCGCATGACGCTCAGGGCATCTCTCATATACCTGACGATAAATGTATGAATAAAACAAGGGTATTTTGCATGTGCCTGACGCTCAGGACAAGTAGTTGTAGATATGTGTACTGTAAGCATTACTGGAATAGGAAACATGCGCCTGACGCTCAGGGCATGTCGATGCACTTGACGCTCAAGGCATCTCAATTCTCTGATACTCCTGACGCTCAGATCGTGTTACTTGAACAGAAGAGTTGAGATTATAACTGGTATTACATTTTGAATAATTTTAGGCCAGGCCACCAATAATTTGTCCTTTTTAAAGAAAATTGTACAAATTAAAAAAGGCTGCTGAACATATAGCATTTTCAATTCATTTTTAGAGCTGCACTTACTCAAATAATAGAAAAAGCTGATAACATGGGAATCGCTGTAAAGTATAAACCAAGAACAGTTTTGGATCGAATAAGCAGAAATAAACCACATCAGGTATCTATTTGCATAAAATTGGGTTGAAGTTTGTCATCATATATATAACTGACTGTTTTTTGTTTTGTTTTCTTTGTACTTTTTACTATGTCTTGTTTCTTTAACAGTATTTTGATATATAATTAAAATATTGGCCAGAAATCCCCAGAAAATTTTAATGTTTCAAACGTCAATGTAACGAAATGTACACAAAATCTAGCAAAAGTTTGTATATACAGATAAACTGTAGCCATCACTGATTTGCAAATATTATGACCTTTTCGAACCAATCCACAAAATCTGATGATTATTATAACAAATTAAAAGCCACTCAATTGAAAAAGGAGGTGGAAAAATAAAGTGACACAAAATTTATCTTCCAAATCCAAAAATAATCTATAAAGAAGGTATAACCTTTGATAATGATTTTTTAGATTTACTGCCAAAGAAACTGCAGATTTTTAGTTATGTTAAAACTAACAAAGATTTTTTTGTAGAATGTTGTCATGGAAACAGGAAGGTTAAACTTTAAGCCATTTGATAAAGATCAGTTGTTGTAAGTATAATACATGATTTTTATATGCCTCAAAAAATGTTAAAAAAGTAAGATTTGATGCAGATGACGATCATTAAACATTTTCAGGTATATATATATATATATATATATATATATATATATATATATATATATATATATATATATATATATATATATATATATATATATATATATATATATATATATATATATATATATATATATATATATATATATATACGATGACGACTACCATGACGCTTGTTTGAAATTTTTGCTCTCTTTTATTACGATAACGACTACCTTGACGCTTGTTTGAAATTTTTGATCTCTTTTATTACGATGACGACTACCTTGACGCTTGTTTGAAATTTTTGATTTCTTTTATTACGATGACGACTACCTTGACGCTTGTTTGAAATTTTTGCTTTCTTTTATTACGATGACGACTACCTTGACGCTTGTTTGAAATTTTTGCTCTCTTTTATTACGATAACGACTACCTTGACGCTTGTTTGAAATTTTTGATTTCTTTTATTACGATGACGACTACCTTGACGCTTGTTTGAAATTTTTGCTCTCTTTTATTACGATGACGACTACCATGACGCTTGTTTGAAATTTTTGCTCTCTTTTATTACGATGACGACTACCTTGACGCTTGTTTGAAATTTTTGCTTTCTTTTATTACGATGACGACTACCATGACGCTTGTTTGAAATTTTTGATCTCTTTTATTACAATGACGACTACCTTGACGCTTGTTTGAAATTTTTGCTCTCTTTTATTACAATGACGACTACCATGACGCTTGTTTGAAATTTTTGATTTCTTTTATTACAATGACGACTACCATGACGCTTGTTTGAAATTTTTGATCTCTTTTATTACAATGACGACTACCATGACGCTTGTTTGAAATTTTTGATCTCTTTTATTACAATGACGACTACCATGACGCTTGTTTGAAATTTTTGATCTCTTTTATTACGATGACGACTACCATGACGCTTGTTTGAAATTTTTGCTCTCTTTTATTACGATGACGACTACCATGACGCTTGTTTGAAATTTTTGATTTCTTTTATTACAATGACGACTACCATGACGCTTGTTTGAAATTTTTGATTTCTTTTATTACGATGACGACTACCTTGACGCTTGTTTGAAATTTTTGCTCTCTTTTTTTACAATGACGACTACCATGACGCTTGTTTGAAATTTTTGATCTCTTTTATTACGATGATGACTACCTTGACGCTTGTTTGAAATTTTTGATCTCTTTTTTTACAATGACGACTACCATGACGCTTGTTTGAAATTTTTGCTCTCTTTTATTACGATGACGACTACCATGACGCTTGTTTGAAATTTTTGCTTTCTTTTATTACGATGACGACTACCTTGACGCTTGTTTGAAATTTTTACTTTCTTTTATTACGATGACGACTACCTTGACGCTTGTTTGAAATTTTTGATTTCTTTTATTACAATGACGACTACCTTGACGCTTGTTTGAAATTTTTGCTTTCTTTTATTACGATGACGACTACCTTGACGCTTGTTTGAAATTTTTGATCTCTTTTATTACAATGACGACTACCTTGACGCTTGTTTGAAATTTTTGCTTTTTTTTATTACGATGACGACTACCTTGACGCTTGTTTGAAATTTTTGATCTCTTTTATTACAATGACGACTACCTTGACGCTTGTTTGAAATTTTTGCTCTCTTTTATTACAATGACGACTACCATGACGCTTGTTTGAAATTTTTGATTTCTTTTATTACAATGACGACTACCATGACGCTTGTTTGAAATTTTTGATCTCTTTTATTACAATGACGACTACCATGACGCTTGTTTGAAATTTTTGATCTCTTTTATTACAATGACGACTACCATGACGCTTGTTTGAAATTTTTGATCTCTTTTATTACGATGACGACTACCATGACGCTTGTTTGAAATTTTTGCTCTCTTTTATTACGATGACGACTACCATGACGCTTGTTTGAAATTTTTGATTTCTTTTATTACAATGACGACTACCATGACGCTTGTTTGAAATTTTTGATTTCTTTTATTACGATGACGACTACCTTGACGCTTGTTTGAAATTTTTGCTCTCTTTTTTTACAATGACGACTACCATGACGCTTGTTTGAAATTTTTGATCTCTTTTATTACGATGACGACTACCTTGACGCTTGTTTGAAATTTTTGATCTCTTTTTTTACAATGACGACTACCATGACGCTTGTTTGAAATTTTTGCTCTCTTTTATTACGATGACGACTACCATGACGCTTGTTTGAAATTTTTGCTTTCTTTTATTACGATGACGACTACCTTGACGCTTGTTTGAAATTTTTACTTTCTTTTATTACGATGACGACTACCTTGACGCTTGTTTGAAATTTTTGATTTCTTTTATTACAATGACGACTACCTTGACGCTTGTTTGAAATTTTTGCTCTCTTTTATTACGATGACGACTACCATGACGCTTGTTTGAAATTTTTGCTCTCTTTTATTACGATGACGACTACCTTGACGCTTGTTTGAAATTTTTGCTTTCTTTTATTACGATGACGACTACCATGACGCTTGTTTGAAATTTTTGATCTCTTTTATTACAATGACGACTACCATGACGCTTGTTTGAAATTTTTGATCTCTTTTATTACGATGACGACTACCTTGACGCTTGTTTGAAATTTTTGATTTCTTTTATTACGATGACGACTACCTTGACGCTTGTTTGAAATTTTTGCTTTCTTTTATTACGATGACGACTACCTTGACGCTTGTTTGAAATTTTTGCTCTCTTTTATTACGATAACGACTACCTTGACGCTTGTTTGAAATTTTTGATTTCTTTTATTACGATGACGACTACCTTGACGCTTGTTTGAAATTTTTGCTCTCTTTTATTACGATGACGACTACCATGACGCTTGTTTGAAATTTTTGCTCTCTTTTATTACGATGACGACTACCTTGACGCTTGTTTGAAATTTTTGCTTTCTTTTATTACGATGACGACTACCATGACGCTTGTTTGAAATTTTTGATCTCTTTTATTACAATGACGACTACCTTGACGCTTGTTTGAAATTTTTGCTCTCTTTTATTACAATGACGACTACCATGACGCTTGTTTGAAATTTTTGATTTCTTTTATTACAATGACGACTACCATGACGCTTGTTTGAAATTTTTGATCTCTTTTATTACAATGACGACTACCATGACGCTTGTTTGAAATTTTTGATCTCTTTTATTACAATGACGACTACCATGACGCTTGTTTGAAATTTTTGATCTCTTTTATTACGATGACGACTACCATGACGCTTGTTTGAAATTTTTGCTCTCTTTTATTACGATGACGACTACCATGACGCTTGTTTGAAATTTTTGATTTCTTTTATTACAATGACGACTACCATGACGCTTGTTTGAAATTTTTGATTTCTTTTATTACGATGACGACTACCTTGACGCTTGTTTGAAATTTTTGCTCTCTTTTTTTACAATGACGACTACCATGACGCTTGTTTGAAATTTTTGATCTCTTTTATTACGATGACGACTACCTTGACGCTTGTTTGAAATTTTTGATCTCTTTTTTTACAATGACGACTACCATGACGCTTGTTTGAAATTTTTGATCTCTTTTATTACAATGACGACTACCATGACGCTTGTTTGAAATTTTTGATCTCTTTTATTACGATGACGGCTACCTTGACGCTTGTTTGAAATTTTTGATCTCTTTTTTTACAATGACGACTACCTTGACGCTTGTTTGAAATTTTTGCTCTCTTTTATTACGATGACGACTACCTTGACGCTTGTTTGAAATTTTTGCTTTCTTTTATTACGATGACGACTACCATGACGCTTGTTTGAAATTTTTGATCTCTTTTATTACAATGACGACTACCTTGACGCTTGTTTGAAATTTTTGATCTCTTTTTTTACAATGACGACTACCATGACGCTTGTTTGAAATTTTTGATCACTTTGAAAAGCAAAGGCTCTTGCTTGATTGCTAATTATCAAGGTGGTCAGACCTCCTACAACTTTTTAAATTGCTTATATTGGCATGCATTGTGTTAAATTAATTTTATTTACATTGTTACATTTTAAAAAAAATCATTCAGTAATCATGTATTGTGTGATATAAACATTTCTTCACGACAGAGTGGGTTAATAGTAGAAATAAATTGTACATAACTGTTGAAAGATAGTTGAAATAAACCGACGTCTGCCATTTCAAAAAATTAAAGGCTTGATTAAGTTGAATTTCCACTCAGCAGCAAATCGGAACGGAAAAAGAAAATACTTAAGTTGGCCATCTGCTAATTATTCTTTGTTCTTATAAGTTCTCTCGTTCAAAAATTTAAGTGGCTACCCTGGTAATCCATGTCCATGCTTGTTGAATATTAGATTTATTGAGTCTCGGTAAAACAATATTCATCTTAGTATTGCATTAACCTTGGGTTGAAAAATTGATATTCAAAGAATAGACATACAACATCTGATTAATATACTACTGGATGGATTTTAAGTCAAACTAATCAGTGATGTGACAACTATGTTTTTTTAAGGAACGGTTTAACGGTTTGACATGTTGTCTAATACTTTCGTCTACATAGGTGCTGTAATTTTTATTATTTTCTTTATTAGGGTATCGTCTAGATTGGATAAAAAAGACTTTTTATTTGCATTAGATCAAATTCATGTATGGTAAAACGTTTAAATTTTTATTCTATAATGTATCAACACAGATTCAGGCGTTAATACGAGCACTTTTTACATTTCCAAAATTAAAAACAACAAAGCATAAAATCTTAAAACTATCTATAAAAGTTAGCCAACACACGCTATCTATAAAAGTTAGCCAACACACGCTATCTATAAAAGTTAGCCAACACACACTATCTATCAAAGTTAGCCAACACACGCTATCTATAAAAGTTAGCCAACACACGCTATCTATAAAAGTTAGCCAACACACGCTATCTATAAAAGTTAGCCAATACACGCTATCTATAAACCTTACCCAACACACTAGTAACTTAAAGCATTTTAAGGCCAACGTTAAAGGCACGGTAAGCCGAAAAAAGTTGCCTTGTGAAGATACAACCTCTTGACATTATAAAGTATGCCGTTTTTTGAGGATGTGAAACTAAAGTCTCTCACAAAAACAAAAGCGACAAACAGAAATTTTGTAGACACGAGTGTATTAGTCGAAACTAATTACAGGCTTAATTTTCTGACTAACTTTCCGCATATTTATAACATAAACAGTATATCTTTGAAACTTTAAACTTTGTCTAGATCGCTGGAATATTTGGAATAATAGCATTGCAAAGGCCATATATTTGCGTTTTTCGATTAACTTACAATAAAATAAATTCCACCTTTACGTTCTTTTTTAAGCTTTGCTTAAACTGTTTTGTCCGTCGCCAACAGGCCGCCATTTTGTATATTTGTGCCTTGATTTTGAGCCTCTTCGTAGTCACATCTGCTTTAATTAAAATGCTACCTTACATTTTATTTTCAATATCATGCGTTTGGCCAACCATCACGAGTTGGTGATCAAAGGAATTTTTCTGCGTAAACCAAACATTCATACTTTTCTTCGCAGTATAACTGAATAAATTATATCCGATCGTTATTCATTTAAGCATGTAGATAAATATTTTTCTCTTCTCTAAACTGACTGCTTATTGATTAAATTACTCCGTCAATATTTTCATTGACTATCAAAAGTTCTGAATAATTACTTTTCTATATGTAGGATCCGATGAACTTTGGGGCGATAATACGTTCAGCGTATTATTTTGGAGTTGATAAGATCATCGTCGGTAACAGAAATTCGTTAGTATTTACTCCCTAAATAATTACGTATGTTTGAGAGGTAGCTAAAATTAGTGAGCGAGCTATGTGTTTAGTAAAAGAGTTGTTACTTAAAATTCATTCCACAGAAAAGATAATTGTATACGTTTCATGAAATCTAATTAAAATAGCATTTTACCTGTTTTCGCCTAGTTCAAGGCTCTTTAAGGCGCCAAAGTAAAAGAAAATATTATTTGAAATCATATATTGAATTTATTGCTTGTTAGATAAATGTTGAGAGTTTGATTTTAAAAAAAAATCATGAGGTGTTGAAATGGCTAAAACGGAAATATCATAGTTTTAGTGTAAAAAAGGGCGAAAGAGGGCTTGTCTTAAAAGTAAAAAGAAGGACGCATCCCCCGTGAAGTATTTTGATATATAAATATAAAAGTTAACAATTTCAGTACATCATCATATAATTCATACATGAAATTGTTAAAGAACAATATAGAACAGTGTCTTTCAAAAAGGGTGTGGTGCACCATCGCGAAGTATTGGGATTATGCTATATCATATTTCTGATTCAAAATTGATAAAAACTCAGCCACTAAGAGTTTCATCATCATTAGGTTGTGCTTTTTTACTATTTTGCGAAAATAATTTCATGCGAAAGTTTTTTGATAGACACAATTCGCGAAAATTTATTTGTGCTAATACTAAAAATATTAAACATATTAAAAATTTTTAGGGATGGTTGTTTTAAAAACCTGGCAGTACTGTAAACTGTTTTCTGGTAATACGTCAACTAAATATTGTTTATCTTGACTGCATACCTCTCTGTGTTCTAGTTGTGGCTTGACACCTACTGTCAGTAAAGCTAGTGCTGGTGCTATGGAATGGGCTCAAGTGTATGGCGTCGATTCTATGGAGAAGTTTCTTAAGGTAATAGTCTTTAAGCATGTAATCACAATGGTTTAAGTCTCTTTTTATACAATTGTATTTTGAATAATATTGTCCTATGTAGCGTAAACTTGATAACAGATACAGCGAAATGCTGAACAATGTTGCCGCATGTTGCTCTTTCCACTTTCAGCAGTCGGTCAAACTTAACTGGGATGTAATAGGGACATCGAAACCAAGTGGAAGCCACCGCGACGTAGTTTATACATGCGATAGTTTGAAAATTAATAAACCCTGCATATTGGTATTAGGTAAGTCCTTTATGTGTCTACAAAACATAGTCACAAGAACCAGAGAGGCGCGGCCCGATATGGCCGCTTTTGCCAGTGAATACCAAAAAAATGAACTTTGTAATTTAGGGGCAACAAAGTAGGCGAAAATGGTTGACAACGGAGAATAATTTTTCTTTTAGCCAGTTTGGAGGAAAAGCAAACAATGAGAAAAAACCCGTAAATATTTACCTATCGGTAGTCATTTATGCCTTACTGCATGTGCAAAACTTCTGTGCCTGGACTGAGATTAGTTACCTAGCTCGTCTTTTGTCGTGCACTGTAGCTTTTTAGTTCTGTGGTCAATGATGATGGAAATTTTTTTCAATTTTTTTTTCAAAAATACTGTTAATGTGGACCTCTTATTTGTTTGCACTTCAAACTGGGTCCCATAAGCGCTGGAATGTCTCATCGATGCGCTTGTCTCTGGTTCGCGTGGCTATGTACAAACGTACAACAACATCCTTCAAAAATAAAATGCATATGTTTTTATGATTTTTTAATTGTTGTAATAGAATAATTGATTTCCGCCGATCGCTACGCGAGGTGGAATCTTTAAGATCGCCTTGAGGGATACAGAGAGAGACAGCGCAGCTAGGCTGGATACACGAGGTTGTGATATTTAGGCTTTAGGCTAAAATATTTGCGCGAACCGTCATTGTTATTATCTGAAAAGCCCATAGGAAAGCTTCGTTTTGTTTACAACTAATAAGAGTACAGATTGTTAATAATCTGATCTTCGCGATTTTCTAGTATTCTACATTTCTTGGTCAAAGCTTTGGACTATGACCAAAAGCACTTTGAATTCTGGCTGTGCGCATCGTGTACTTTGGCTGTGCATGTGAGGGAATTTATTTTAGGGTTGGCTTGCTGGTGGGAACTCCAGAGTAGTTTATATTATAGTATACTTGATATAAGGTAAGAATTATTGTATTTTGATTAGCTAGCTGGTGTCTTAGCTGATCTGCACATGCCTTTTGTCTAGTCACCAAGCTAGTTAACTTTAGAATAGTTAAAGCTAGCTAGCAACCAGAAAAGCAAATTTTTAGTTTGGTTAATACTCAGCCAACTGGACGCAGGTACCCCTTTATTCTTTAGTTTTGCAAGGGTTTTAATTACCTATTTCGGTAACTTTAGAATTTTTTATCTGAAAGCTTGGGCACTTTGTTGAACTGGCTTGGTAAATTCACTAACCAACCAGCAGAAGCATTTACAAAATATTTTTTCAGGCTTCGATTGGATAAAATACACTCAATCATAGTGCCGTGTTTTTCCTGCGCGCGCAGAAATGGAGGTAACTTTTGCGCTTAGTTTGTTTACATTTTTACCTCCATTTCTGCGTCGTTGACACTGCAATTGGCCGAGGCGAATGCCCAGGTGTTAAAAATTCTCGATTTACGTTGGCATGTATTCGCCGACATGGTTTGTATTGCAGGTGGACGTGACTTAATTTACATACATAAGTTTTGTTCTCATTTTCTTATAAATTTCTCTTTAAAGGTAACTGCAATTTGTGTATGGGAGCATACAATCACAAACAAAGTATATATTGCCCACATGAAACCGAGTTTTCCAACTTACATCAGGCAAAGGGTAGTTCATGTTGGGAGTTTTTTGCCAACAAGAAATAAATGAAATTAGAAAGGCTGATGTTTGAACACCTTCATAGATTATATATAAGAACAAAATTATGAGTGTACAACGCTAAAAAAGCATAAAAAGTAAAAAGTTATTATAAAAAAAAGCTGACCCTATTAAAATTAAAGCAGGTTTAAACTTGGAAGAAAATAGGTTTTTTCGTCGTCTGTCTGGTGATATTACACTGAAGTTGTGTTTCACCGATGTTGTACAAATTTTTAAAGAAGTATAATCAAATATTTTCACAATTAATAATAATTTTTGTATTAGTCTTTCTTACATGTGTTGTGAACATTGTGAATAAAATCATGTATACATACTATACCTGTCTCGTATATACGTTTTCTGTCCTGATGGTTTTAAAATTGAATGGAGGGATAAATGAGGGATAAATATGTGGTGTATGGACAATTGTATCATTGTTCTTCTTTTTCTAAATGTTTTTTCTTTATTAGATTAGCCCTTATCAAAACATCCACTGTCGGCATTTTCAAACTGAGCGAGAGAGTTAGAGTAACGCCTAAATACTGAAACATTCAGAAGTTCATTGTTACATAGAAGAATTTGTATATCTATATTATAATGCCCGTATACGTCTGTTTGTCCGTCCGTCTGTCTGTCACCCAAAAAGGTAGCTTATCTGCGACGGGCGAACCCTGGATTTTTCCACGGGCTAACGACTAGTATCAAAAAATGTCCACAATTTTCTAGATCAATTTCAAAGACATCAATTAAAGCTTTTATTTTTTAGAGAATACTATATGTAAAATATTTTATTTTTTTATATATAGACATTCTTTTTTATAAGAACATGAATATGGTAAAAAGCCCTTGCAATGTTTTTAACGTTTTTGAAATGCAGCCTATAAATATTCTTGGGATGTAATTTAATTTACTATAAATTACGAATAAGCGCCTGGGCAGGGAGTTTATTTCACCTATTAAAAGGAGCGCTTAATTGGCAGAGCGGACAAATATGTAGTAGTGCTTATTCAGCAGGGGAGGTTATTCTGTAATTTATGGTATTAACCTAATTTGATGATAATTGCTACAAAGTGTAGCACTTGGATTTTTTATATTTTTTATATTTTTATTAAAAAAATTTGTAGTCAAGCTTCACAAAGCCTTAAAATAATCTTCACATGTTCTTAAATTTTGAGACTTATGTTCTTATATACTTTGTTTTGTCCTCAGAACAAAAGATATTTACGCTGGGCTTACTTTTTTTTTCTTTTTTTTTTAAAACTTGTTAAACTGCGGTGCAGATAACATGCATTGCGTTTTTGTTCTCTGAGGATAATCTCACACTATATGACATATTTTAATCCCATACTTATTATTTCTGCTGATGGCGGAAATCTTCAAGCCATCGGGCTTCTTGTTTTTATATTTTAATCTGTTTTAACCTTCATTAGCACTACATAAATATCCTGCGATTATATTAGTTAAGGACGTGCGCGAAAATCGGCGAAACAAGAGAGTTTATAAAATTAAATTATAGTAGACGTATGTCAACGAGTGTTGTTTTGGATGATGACTTTTAGGTAACGAAGGATTCGGATTAAGTTCAAGCATAGCTGATATATGTACCAAAATGGTTACCATACCTCCTGGTAATGACACGTTACCTCATGACGTCGATTCATTAAATGTATCTGTGGCAGCAGGTAGGATGCGTTTTGTATATATTTCATTAGTTTGAGATAATTATTTTTTATTATCACGTTCTTCGACTATTTCAGGAGTTTTTTGGTTGTTTTAAATACTCTGTGTACTATCTTTTGTTTTATTGCCTCATTAGCGCCACTCCGTGGAACGACGGTTATTACTCATCTTGCAACAACCTTGTGTACACGAAAAAAAATTTAAATATGGAAACAAACCGCACAAAAATTGTTTACAAGTAGGGGCAGCGCCACAATTTCTTAGGCATAGTGGGAGATTTGGAGATTTTAGTGACAATCAACGACCGAAGCGAGTTGCCGAAACAGCAGGGGTCCAGGCGTTGTAAGCCCCCTGCCCGCATTTTTAGAGTCTTAAAACACATAAAACGGCTATTTCGGCCCTGCTTATTACGTACTGATTTTGTTGGTATGCGTCACTGCATAAAAAATCGCATTATTTAGTGAGACAACCATGTAGTTGCTCTGGTTGGATAACATCTCATGCAAACATGTGATCGTCTTGCTGAGACACGAAACTAAATCTGATTAACTTTATTTACTAGACATGATAATATAAACATAACAGTTTTAAGAACTGAAACGTGATCTGAAAGGGATTTTCTTAGAAAGAAAAGTTCAAGTGGGCTTGCGACACTTGTTATGTTATTTTTTTATTTATCTGTTGTTAAGAACTATGTACAGCAGGGTTGGAAGTACTTATCTACATTAGTCAACCCTAGAACCTGATTACTGTAAAACCTGTACATAGCGAAGTTGAAATAGCAGACAATTTTCTGCTTCATTAAATTCCATCTGAAATTGTTAATTGATGCAACAGATTTTTTTAAATTTGGACTTGAGATTAGTTACCTATTTTACTTTCTTAATTGTATCGCGTTATATACAAGGAGGACGTTTTCAGAGCATGTAGTACACTAATTTATTTAAACTCCCTCAATAGTCATCTCCATTTCTTAAGCCTTCTTTCTAAGTTTTTGCGATACACCTGCACCACATACCCCGGATATTTATAATAGGAATCTTACGTAATGCGAAAGTCACGACAAAGACCACTGACACGATGTGTCCCATCAATTGACTGCAACTGCGCATGCGTATCGCGATGATTCTCCTTATTACCAATGTCTTTTCAAACTACGTGAAAGTAAAATATAGATTTTTGTCTCTCTTAACTGTAATTTGTTTTCGTTGTAGGGATTTTGTTGCATTCGTTGTTGAAGTGTTGGCGATAGTGATGGGCGAAGAAAACGTAGCAACAATACGACGACGTGTCAGGAAAAAGCATGGTACTGTATTGTTCAAGTAAAGTAACATACAACATGGAAACGTGATGACTGAAGAAAGAATACACGTAAAATCATAAACAACGCAGTATTGAGAAAATGTATTTGTTAAGAAAAGCCTTATAGAATTTTATATTTATACAGATGCAGGATGCAGAAGAAAACAAAATTTGCTTTTTAATTAACCATGCTTCATGTGTTTGCCTCTGATGTTAGAGTTGGTTTACTTAGTCAAAAAAATTGGTTAAGCGAGTAAACTTAACTTAGTCAATTTAAACTGAAGCGAGAGCGTAGGGAATTCTCTGATAAACCTTTTTTCCATTTGTAGTAAAACAAAGAAGTACGGTAATATTATTCTAACGAACTGTCTGAACAAGAATCACCACCATGATGTATCTCACCAATCGGTTGCAACTGCGCATGCTTATCCTGGTGATTCCCTTGATTCTCCGCGCTGTTCCAAACTATGCAGAAGTTAAAACAAATATCATTCTAAGGACCTGTACATAACATAGAATTTGATATCCCATTTAAAATTTAACTTAGTTTTGACATGGAATAAGAACTTAAGCGTTGTCAAAGAAACTGCCATTTAACAACTTATGATATTTCTAATCAGCTTCCGGAGGGAAAAACCTGACATCCAAAATTTACCTTCAGGGTAAAGAGAATTAAATCATTAAATAAACAAAGAAACGTATTGTCAACAGAATACTAATGCTAACATGTTATGAAAACAAAATATTTTTTTAAAAACCAATTTCAAGTTTGACATTGACAAGTCAAACAGAGTTTGAGGATTTTCAAAGAAGTGTGTAGCGAGACAGGAACAAAAAAAAGTTATAATATTTAAACATTAAACGTTTTAGTGTCCATACACAGCCAAAAAGATTTTACCACAACGACGCATCATTAGGATCATGTTTTTTCTTCGACAAACAGATCCAATTTTTGCTGAAAATGAATATAGCATCAGACTCGGCACGTTACTTAACCATGGAGGAACAAAAATTTTGCGAAGTATATTTCATAACAAAACGATTTATAACGGAAAATCTGAAGATCCTGATGTACTTTTTCAAGAAATGAAGAAACATAAAAATAGTTTAAAGAAAGAATTACGAATTGATCAAATGGAATTAGTCTTCCCGAAATCGCAAAAGACAATATCTGCGAAATTTGATATATCGATTTTAGTGATATTGATAGCAATATGTGTCGTTGTTCCACCACCCAGCAGCACTGGAAACTGGAAAGATAAGCCTGACAAAAACGATACAAGCATCGGAGCTTACGTTATCAGACTTCGATTTCTTCGGAATGAAGTTATACACTCAACAACAATTAACATTGATCAAAAATTTTCAGAGAAATGGAAAGAAATTATTGATGTGCTAAAAAACCTAGGGTTTGATGTCAAAACAGTGACCAATTTAAAATCCTCAAAGTTTTGTCAACTTGAGTTATATAAGCTATCCATGCTACACGCAAATGTGGACCTTCTGGAAGGCAAAGTCAATCAGTGGATAAAACAAGTGGATAAGACTTCTCGCAACATCGATAATCTTGATCAATCTCAAGTTCGGTTAGAAGGAGACATCCAGTTTGTTATAAGTTGCATCAGTAACTTATCAAATCACATCATAGGTTTGGAAAATAGTCAAACGTCCCAAGATCAAAACTTGGAGTGTGTTCGAAACACGCTTGAGAATGTTCTATCGCAAACACGACGCCATGATGAACTGTTTGAACAAGCAAACCATGTGATCGGAATGCTTTCTAGAAATATACATACATATATTGATGATGAGATAAAGGCTGCTTTTGATCGTACCACGATTCAATATAAACGTAAGTTGTTTTATGTTTGTTTGTTTTTGTTTTTTGATAGCTTTTTTGTTTTTTGTTTTTCAGTATATCTATTCACTGCTTGGTACGAAGTAAGACAGCCTAAAGGATGAATACTTTTGTAGTTTTTGTTGTTGATGTTCTTCTTTTCTTTTGGCGACCTCTCGTGGAAATAAGTTTTTTGCGGTCTTTTGGGTGGTCATGTTGTTGATATCGTTGTGGTCGTTGTTGCTGTTGTTTATATTATCGTTGTTATTGTTGTTTGTGTTGTTATTGTTGTTATTGTTGTTATTGTTGTTATTAGCTGTGGAACACACAGCTTCCAGTTTCAGCTGAAAGCTCGAACAAAATCCTGATCTTCTGGGATTTAAGTGAAGATATGCGTATCTCGGATGCGGTTAGTAAAATTGACGTTTAATCTGCCATTTTAAAAGCTGCGTGCTATGTTTGAAAAAGATCTCTTTTTGTCTTGTAAATGCTCCGTATGTTTTCTATACTATCACACCTATGTAAATCTTAGTAAAATGTTTTTTATTATTTTGGCTATCACAGACGTATATGGCAGACCATCTACCGTGGTCAGTGTCAGTTAGATGGCAATTTAATACATACAGACAGCTACCTAGTTCTATTTTGTGCTTTTCTCTCAAGTTTTCCATTTAGTTTGGTATAAGTCCATTTTGGGCTAGCCATTGTTACTTCTTGTGTTGTTTTTTACCAACCTAAAGGTAGCCACAAAGTAGTAGGGAAGCATATATAGCTTTTGTAATAATAATCCTGCAAATTTTAGCAATGATGCTTATTTCATACATCATAATTTATTGTGTTTGCTTCAACATAGCAATAGAATAAAATATTTTATCCTAGTGGTATAAACGAGCTTCGATGTTTATGTTTTGACAGAATTTCACGCTTGTGCATAAAATCTGAAAAATCAACAGATTATAAAATGGGCCAGACTATATAGAAGAAGAAAGTTAACATTCAGGGAGAACTGATAATTAGCATGTAACAGGACAGTTAGTCCACGCTTATACGACTATAATACGGTGGAGATCTTTTTCGCTTAAATTTCCACAATTTTCTTTAATATGTCGATATTGTAATGTATGACTTCTCCATGTTTTTCACGCCTGAGTAAATCTTTTCAATGCTTTTCCATAAAATCAGCGTTGTCGTTTCAAGAGCATTCATAAATTGAATCTGATAATTATATATACATATATGGCTAATTATACAGTAACAGTTGTCATATTTGTTGTGATGAAAGCAAAGTCTGAATTTAGACGGTTAATTAGCCGGTATATATGAGTTTAAAAATAAATATCTTTCACGCGCAGTCGTTTCTTGTTCTTTTCTTACTTTTTTATTGAAGCATAACATGCTATGGAACTAGGTAGATGACTATTGGGATATCTGTATCGAAGAAAAGTACAGAAATTTAAGCAAATCAGATCTCTACCGTATAGTTAGCTGCACAAGCAGCTCATTTTACTGCATGTATCGTATAATTATCCTGTAATGGCTAACTAAAGTTAAAGGCTAATTATCAGTTCACCCTGACAGGTCAAGTTATGGTTTTTTTCAGTGATGTATAATGTAAATTATAATCTGCATGCAAAAACTAGATTTTATTTTAAGATCAAATTAAGATGCCTTTACTGAAAATTAAAGTTTGCAATAGGCTGGTTGGTCTACGGCTTATCGCATGCTTATTTTGCCTGTCGATTTGTGCAAAAGATCTTGGGAATATATACAACACCACATCACAATGGAACTAGTCTGAAATTGCTCAAATTTGTAGAAATTTTCTGCAGACAATGTCTCAAAGGGTATTCTATTGAACTAGCCTTCAACCCATAAAACAACGGTTGACTATCCCAGATATCTTTAGATTTTGCTCAGTGACTAAACAGGAGGGTTCTACAATTTAGCCACCCTGTTTAATTTTTCCTCTGTAAAACAAGCACCAAGCATTAGTTCTGCTACCTAAATTGCAAAGTCAACCTTTTGTTGCCTTAATGAATTTCTTATCTTCAATGCTTTAAAGTGTTTTCTTGATGCTGTATATATTTTATTGACATAAACTAGCTCTTATGCAGGGATATTGTGTTATTAAAACATTATTTTACTGGTACAACTTTTAACTTTTATTAGAAACCTTATTTACTTAAAAAAAATGATGTAACTTTTCTATTTCATTCATTTCATTTCATCTTGCGTTTGTCAAAAGTAATAAAAACGATTTTTAATAATTAGTCTAGCATCACCTGTTGCAAATGCTGGCCAAGCCAGGCTTAAGTTTTTATTGGTTTGCAATACGTTGTAATTAGAAATAGGCTTTGTGTATCCTCAGTAACAAAAAAACCCAGCTCCGTCATAACATTGGTTCCACAGCTTCATAGGTGTACAGCTATCTTGTTGTTGTTTGTGTTATTATCGTTGTTCAAATTTAAAAACAGTCTGTTGCAAAGGCTTTTGCTTGCTTTTCTTTAATACCAGCCGAATTTTGTGTGTTGAAAATAGTTGTATACACCTATCTTATCGGATTCTCTGCAGCGTCGTAAATTTATTTTGAAATCCCCGCCGAACCTGAGGTCCGGTTTTTATGAATGGCCAATAAGCAAGAAAATTTTGCTGATTGGCTATTGTTTTCTGTTTTTTGTTTAAACCGAAGCCAGTTTTTGAAAGAGCATGACGCCTATATGGAATGCAACACGGTATAGTAAGCGCTTAGCCTAGTGTTCAACAGAGTGTATCCAATTTGTTTGCAAAGGATATTATGCCTGAACACATGTGCGACGCTGTTCAAATGTACTAAGAGGTTGGTACAGTGTTAATGACGGGTTGTTTTCTGTGTTTCTGTTTAACCGAAGTCGCAATAACGTTTTTTTGGAAAAGGATACCTATATGGACGTGCGACATTGTTTACCTGTACTAAGTGCTCAACCTGGAGTAAGATTCATTTTTAAAATTTCACTGGTAACATTCTCTTAAAAGTAAAAAAAGTTAGCCGACTGTTTTTTGCTAGACGGGGTAGCAAGGAGTTTATTGTGTGTTTATTTCATTTAAAGTGGAAAGTTACTTTAAGAATAATATCACTCGATTTACGACATACTATATACCTGTACTAAAGTTGCCGGGTACCCTTAGATTTTGTCTATCTGTTTGTGCGCGAGAAAAAAGTCATTTTATTGCATTTTGTGTTACGGAAACACAAAAAGCAATAAAAAAGACAGGAAAACCCGAGGATTCATCCACGGGCTATCCACGCGGATTTTTTTCACAGGTGAACGACTATTCTGTATGAAATACTCACATATGTTTGTCTGTCTGTAAGCCAGAATGGCAGCTGCAAGTAAAGTGGGTTATTGTACGACGCCAGGTACCAGCTTAATATACTATAAACCTGTTACTCAGTGTCGCAAAAATTATATATTATAATAAACGTATTTTATGACGTCAAAAATTTGGCGCCCCCCCCCCCCCCCCCCCTTGCAATTTTTAAGACTTTTTGAAATAGGAGGGAAAAAATTGGTAATTTTGAAATGGCCCAAGCTTATATGGAAGGTTTTTAAATCACAAAAATATCAAATATTTTTGCCGTTCTAAATTTAGGTCAGACGAAATTTTGGCAACAAATGTTGGTCGGGGGTTGTTCCTGACTTCTCATTTTGTTAATGTGATTATTTATTTTTTTACAGCTTTGGAAGAAAGGTTAAAGCAAGCGTCGCTTTGTTTGAAACAAAAAGTTAGATCAAAACATGAACGACAATGTTTGAGAAATCCATTTGGACCAACGAGCGTAAAAAAACCTTTTTTTGTTGATCTGGTAACTGTTAAGGACGATGGACTTAATTTGTTTTGTAATGGTCAACAACATCATAAGGATGTCCACTCTGCACGAACAGAAACGGTTGGTATTGAACAGATATTCTACAATGATCAGAAGTACGCCATCTTACGTGGAGCGGCTGGTGTTGGTAAAAGTTATTTTATTCAAAATGCTGTTTATCTATGGTCAAAAGGTGAACTTTGGAATCAATTTAAATTTGTGTTGCATTTTCAATGCAGAGAAATGAACTGTTATAACAATATTAGTAGTTTTGAAACTCTTCTACAAAAATCTTACCCGGAATTATTAAACATAATCACATTTGTGGAGTTCTTAAAAGTATCTGACACTTTCCTGATATGTATTGATGGTATGGACGAATTTATTGGTATCTCAGATTTCTCTCAACTAGCCGCAGGAAAAAGCTGCCACACCTTCCCGATAACACAATGCATATATAGCACCCTTTCCTTTATGGACAATACTTTGTCCCAGTCTCATATTTTGTTATCTGGTCGACCTAATGTTTGTATCGTTCTCCAGCGTTTATTTGACAAGTTTGGTATAAATACAATAGATATTTTAGGATTCAGTGATGCCAACGTTTGTAGATATGTAAGTAGCTACTTTGCAAGTAGTAAAGCACGTGCGGAGGAGTTGAAACGTGTTCTTGTGGAGAACACAAACATAAATTTAATGACTCGAATTCCTGTTTACTTGTGGGTGATTTGTTCATTGTATGATCAAGCGAATACCATCATTCAAACGCCAGAAACAATAACAGAACTGTATATCTTAGAGTTGCTGCTTTTCATGAAAAAGCACTATCATGGAGAGAGTAATATGACGGAGATAAAATGGGCACAAATTATTGAGAATGATGAAATTATTCAAGCAGTTTTAGAGCTGGCAAAAATTTCATATCAAATGATGTCGAAAAATATTAAGTTCTTTGAGGAAGAAGAAATCTCCACACTGGTCAAGGCTTCTGGTTAGTTTCTTTGTTCGTTCGTTCGTTTTTCATTTATAGTTCGTGTGTAGTTCGTTAATAGTTCGTGTGTAGTTCGTTTATAGCTCGTGTGTAGTTTGTTTGTTTTAAATTCTTTGTTTTGTTAATATTTCAGGCATGGTCACAGAGATTGATACTACCCTTGGAAAGAAGTATCAATTTTTTCACGCAAGTATGCAAGAGTTTCTAGCTGCCATCTACGCTGTATGCCGCAATTTTAAATTAGAAGATCTTTATAACATACCGTTATGGCCGGTGTCTGATAAAGTCTTTCGTGGAGTTCTTCCCATTGCTTTCGGTCTGACAGACGCGGAAAGTAAGGCTAACGATAGCGAATCTATAGCTGGTATTTTTATGAAGAATTTAAGGAAAAAACTACCTGGCCAGAGCGGGTTGGATATCAATAAATTTCTGCGAAGGGTTCTAAAAACGGCTGGCAGTGAATGTTGGGCAAGAGATTGTGATGAATTTGAGTTATTTCTAAACTGTTATTTCGAGTATCAACAAAAGCTACGTGATGACGACTGGTGTAAAAATATCTTAAGACAAGGAGGATTTCAGTTACAATTAAAAATAAAATTACCTCGTCAGTTAAAACAGGCTTTGTACTTTTTACAAAATGACCGAAAGTATGTAAGCAACATAAAACTAACTTTGTTTTCGACAAATCATACTTTCTGTGATGACATGAAAAAGAAGTTAGCAGCGTACTTGCTTGATGTGAAACGATTGGAAACAGATGACGTAACACTGGCAAATTTCGCGCCGCCTGAAGTTAAAATGGCGCAAACAAATCGTAAATATAAGTTAGAACTTATTGATTTGTTTTTAACGAGAAAATCTTCTTTATTCAATTCAAGATGGCTGATTGTTCCAGCTAAATTAATCATTCGAAGTGGAGTTGCAGTCGAGCTTCTTTTAGACACCATCAAGGAATGGAACATGAAAGGAGCGCATCTTAATTCCGTTGAAATTTATTTGTTAGTAGCACAAAACGACACTATTGGTCATATTTTAGCGCTACTGGAAATGTTTCACTATGTGCCTAACATTGGGATAACTATGTCCCAGCTATCTGAAGCAAGTCTATTACAAGGTTTTTACAATTGTGGCAACTTTGTTCGTAGGCTTGACGTGTGCTTCAAAGCGCCGTCGAAGTTAACAAATCTGAGGCTGAATTTTAAATCGGAGCAACATAAATATAGTTTATGGGATGGAAGAGTGTGGTGTAACGAGATAAATAAATATAGTTTATGGGATGGAAGAGTGTGGTGTAACGAGGTAAATAAAGATTGTGTTTTCTTTGTTTGTCATGTTTGTTCGCTCGCTTTATCCTTAAAAGTTCAGTTAAATGCAAGCAGGAAGGGAAGCGCAATTCAAAGCATAAACAATCTATTTTAGTAATAAGGTGGGGCGAACTGCGACAGCTGAATAAAATTTATGATGACAGGTTGATTTTAGAAACCAGCCTGACTGACTTGGGCTGCTCCATAAAAGGGTCCTTACTATTATTCAAGTTTAAAAAGTCCTGAACAATGACTGAGAATGTTTTGATAATAAAAATATAAGAGTAACAAAAATCGAATGTTTTTCAAATAAATAGTCGGTAATAAAAAAGTCGGCAAAAATTTTAGTCGGCAAAAAAATGTTAGCCGGCAAAAATTTTAGTCGGCAACAAAATATTAGTCACCTAACCAAAATATTAGTCACCTAACCAAAATATTAGTCACTTAACCAAAATTTAGTCACTTTTTTTACCGATAAGGTAACGACGAATTTTACTGCATAAAAAAATTAAATAAAATCAGTTTCTCTACCATAAAGAAAAGTTTTTATTTACCCTGTTAAAAATTCGTAACGGTCCATTCATAAAGCACGTCAGCACAATTTTGCTGATTTTTTAGCATTCCCCTCCTTGCCCATACCTGCACGCTTTTTTTCTTATAAATCCCCTCCCCATGTGCGTGCGGGCACAAATTGTAATACTTTCTTCAATTTCTAAATCTTAGCATATCTTCTCAGTAAAAGCAGAAAAATTCTCTAGACACAAACAACTACTAAGAAATCTCTCTTCAAATGGCTTTTTATGTAAATGGAAAACGACTTTTAAATTCTCTCTTCTCTAAACTAAATCAACAAGTAATACAAAAAAGGTTCTCTGTGATGGATTTCGGCTTCCGGCATAACACCCTGCCCCTAAGTAAAATAAGCGCGTATTTGTATAATACTCAATTAGGCACTCTTTCCGTCCTTGTGAAAACGGGCGCTTAATAGATTATCGGCGTTTGTTACAATATGGTTGCCTAAGTTTTAAAATACCCTCTTATGAGAACAGGGAGCAAAAATAGGGTTTTTGGAATTAAAGATTAACTTTATTTTCACGAAAAGTAGATAATAACTTACTGAGAGAGAATTTTCACTAAATTTACAAAGTTCATGCGTCCCCTATTAGTTTTTTTATCTTCCCAATAGAAGGTTTTCTCATTAAGAGATGTTTTATGTTTCGTTGGCTTTTTAGACGACTGCTTCTAGCATTATGTTCGTACGAATAATTTCATTTTACGTTCAAATTTAACATTTATATTTTCTTTTTAAGTAAACATTTGAGTAAACATTTGCTTTCCACAAAGCCGTTATTTATTTTCTAGTACGATAATCCTCTTCGAGGAGATAGCATCAACTCTAGTATGAATGATATTGATGTTATCACAAGTGACGATGATCCGCATCCGCTCCCCTCTAATCCGCGAGAACTAATATCAGCTCGGTGTTGTGTTGTGTTTGGTTTAATTGGTCTTTTGTTAGCTTTGATTGGTTTAGTGGTCTGGCTATATGCATTGGATGGTAAGTGTGTTTTGATACTGTGATTCACCAGGTTGACTAAAATACTAAATTTGTAATTTTTATATTAGGTCGATCTAAGTTTTAATACTACTTTGGCAAAACTCAATAATGCGAAGGTTGTAAACGTCGGAGTAATCGATTACCAAGGAAAACGCCGCACCAATTCAGGGTTTTGGATTTGTGAAACAAGAGGTTTAAGTCATCGTAGAAGTTTATCTCTGACAGTAAAATGGTGTTGTGTGACCATGCGCAGAAATTAACACACACAAAATTTAATACAAATAAAGTAGTAATCCCTAGTCTATTGGCGTTTATCTTTAAATATTTTTAAACAAGAACTTTATGTATGCACATGCCGTAAATGATTGAATAATCGACCTGGGCACTTATTTAAATTTCTTGTTTTCTCAAGGGGCGGTTATTTGAGTAGGGGTGCCATGAAAAATATGTAACTAAATATGATGGAGGTTCCTGTACTGTCAGACTTTTTGAGCCAGCCATGTAACATAAACAAAGACTTGTAAATACTTGTTGTTTTCTATTTCATAAACTAATAAAAATTTGAAATAAGCCCTCTTTTGTTCAATTTTATACTCAAAGGGGCTTTTTTTAATTTCCGTTCTCTGGGGAGCGATTGTTTGAATTGGGCGCTTATTCGATAATAATAATAATAATAATAATAATAATAATAATAATAATAAATATTTAAAGTGGCTAGCCCAGAAAATCACAAAAACCTATAGTTAGTGGATTGTTTCCACTGGGGGCCACTAGAACAAAAAAGAAACAAAAAATGATAAACCTTAGACTGCCTCAGCTCAATCAAACATAGTAACATTTATAATCTGTGAAAATTGAAAAGAAAAAGAATAAAAAACAAAAATTAAAAAGTTAAAAAGTGATCTCCATTAGAATTTGCCAAATACATTCGAGATGGAAGTCTTAAACGAAAGCAGACTTCCATCACAGGTCACTTGGTCTGGAAGATTATTCCACACTTTTGCAGCTCTAAATGGGAAGGCTTTTTTGCCAAATTCCGTGTTGACCAAGGGAAGTGTGAACCTGTTTTTTGAAGCTCCTCTTGTTTGATGATTATGACAGTTTTTTGTCAAAAGGAATTTTGAGCGCATGTAACCAGGAGCAATGTGATTCATGGCTTTGAAAACTAATATGGCATCGTTTTTGATGAGTAAATTATTCATTGAATATTCCCTCTCTTTCCCAAGAAAGGTACGGACACATTTTAATCGTTTTTCTAGTTTTCCCAATCTACCTTGGGTGGCACAAGCCCATGCCGAGGAGCAGTAGTGGAAATATGGCATGACAAGTGCATTAATTAAAAGGTTTTTTGTGTGAGGTGTTAAACAGGATGCAATGGTTCTAATTTTAGAATATTTAATTAGTATTTTTCTATTTATGTCATTAATGTGCTTTTCCCATTGCATTTTTTGATCAAATGTTACCCCAAGATATTTAACTTTTTCGCTCCTCTTCAAAGGAATACCCATATAGTTGATAGTTTTGTTCTCAACTTTTTTTAACTGGCTGTGGTTGCCGAAAAAGATTGTTTCAGTTTTGTCCGTATTAATAGTCATTTTGTTATTATTCAGCCAGAGGTCGACTTGCGAAAGTTCTAACTCGACCTGGGAGACAAGGGTATCCAAGTTTTTATGAGACGAAATAATTATTGTATCATCTGCATATAGATGGTGGTAGTTTGAATTGATGACAGATTTTAAGTCATCAATATACAAAAGAAAGAGCAGGGGCCCCAACACAGATCCCTGCGGCACCCCAAAAGCGTCTTCATGAAGCAGATCTGATCCTGTGTCGTTTACAAGAGTCAGCTGCATTCGGCCCGTTAAGTAGGACTCGAACCAGTCAAAGGCAGCATCTCTGATGCCAAAACACCATAGTTTTTTTAACAAAATTTTATGATCAACAGTGTCAAAAGCTTTTTTAAGGTCAATGAGCACAGCACAAACAAAGTTATGTTGGTCGAGCTCAGTAAGAATAAAATCAGAGACATCGACTACTGCAGTTTCTGTGGAAAAGAGTTTTCGATTATTTATAATATTTTCCAACTTTTCTATTGTAAATTGTAAGTTTAGTAAGGATATGTAAATATACGACTACGTTAATGTCAGAATTTTTCGTGAATCAATTCGCGAATTTATCGATATGTGATATAAGACGAGGTAATACACGTTCTGAAGGCTTCTTTTTTACGACAATAGAAAAGTGTTTTACATGAGTAACGGGAAATTGTAACTAAACTACAGGTTTTTGAAAGGCCAAGCTAAATCAAGGCTAAACTCAAACTCGTCCCCAGCGCCTTTTGTCTCTTTTTTTTTACTGAACGGCGAGACGAAAAGACACTGGAATCGTAGGCTGAGAATGGCCAATATATGGCCAAATTATGCGAAAAGATAATATAATGTATGCGTGACGTTCTGTACCGTCATATTATAAAGATGGTGCATTTAAGCAGGCTTCTTGTGTTCAGTCAGTTTAAGTAAAGTTAAAGCTTATCTCCCATCCTTAAAAAAAGTAATGGGAAATCAACTCAAAATATTGTACTAATTAAGAAAAAATTTTGATTTGTTCGCAAGGTATTCGTCGTTAAAGTTTTAAAATATTAGCTGGAAAAGAAGCTTTGTGCCAGTCGCCATCTTTTGTTCCGAAATAAATGCCTTCGCGAGAGGGCTTGTGACGTCAATTCCCGGATGATAATTTCGCTGACTCTGCCGTGGCCCAGCTTTTTATATATATATATGTTTTTCAACATTTGTAACAGGTATATACTGAAGAAAAGTAAGCACTTGTTTCTTACTTCCCTTTTTAAAATTGAGTTCCCATGAAAAAGTTGTGGGCTTTCTTAGTTTTGAAGTTTCGGCCAGTAAAAAGTCTACAACACCTGACAGTGAATCAGATTCTAGCTGGGAAAGTTGTTATGAGGATGAGAATGAAAATGGAAGTAATAGCTTAGTAGTGAACCCTGGCTTTTTTAGCGATTCCAAAAGACGTCAAAATGGGTTTAATCCGAAAAAAAAATTATCACAAAATGGCGGCTTTCGAGAAGGAAGCATGGTGTAAACACAAGAAAATGTGGCTTTATATTAGCTTTATTATTTAAAATTTTACGTAATAATTGTTAAATTACAAATTCTCAACATAGTATAAACAGAATAAGATGAACTTTTTTTGAAGCGGGATGTAAGCTTTAAGCGAAAATGAATATGACACGCGTTTTTGAAGTTTTAAATAAAATCCAGGTTGCACTTGGTAGAAATTCATTTCTTGATTTAAACTTTAAGCCAAAGCAAGCAAAATGCTTAGAAGAAATTTTAAATGGAAGAGACGTTTTAGCTGTACTTGATATGGGAAACGGTGAAATGGGTGAAATTCAACCTAATAACAATGATGTTAGATGCGAACATATGGGAACGTAAAACTCTAATATCCCAATTATCCCCTGTGCCTCTCAGCTTCTTTCCATTCTTAACTGCTTCAACTGCTTTATCACAAAAATGTCCACCGATCAAATCCAGTAAATATGGTTTACGAGGTGAAGATAATGTAACCCTAAATTATTCAATCTCTCCAAAAGCTAAATAAAAAAAGACACAAACATTAGAAAGTGAATTCTAGTTAATTTATTTCTGTATAGAAGATGTGAAAATTCCTACTAAAGCAAAATATACATATATACTGTAATTTGTCAAAATAAACATTCATGGAACATACATATTGATATTTACTTCCGCCACCTTCAATCATCAACACCATGTTTATTCTTTGTACATATGACAACTTGAGTAGTAGCATGGAATGAATTTAAGTAGGTATGACACCTTTACCCCGTCAAACCCCCGCCTCCACCCCCTCCACCCCCTGGCTGCTCAAGCATGTCTCAGAAGCTTTCAAGACCCTGGAAATGTGCTCGAAGGCTGTTGGACGGAAACCCTCGCTGCTCGAGCATGTCCCAGAGCATTTCAGATCCCAGGACGTGTCCCCCTGGGGATCCTCGTGGGAGTTAGTATAAGGTATGGAGATCACCGACTATCTTACAACCCGGGGTTGTAAGATAAATGGAACAATGCGATGAGTGTGAACGAGTACTTGACGAATACGACAGATGTCGCTGTGGACGGAGGTTCTTAATAAGGGGTAAGCTGCTCTGATGGTACTGCTGGCAGGAGTACATCACGTATAATGGTGGTAGTTGTCATTGCGCAACTACATAGAAGGCGCTGATTGAGGTTTTGTCTTCATAATAAAATTTTATTGAATTTCGGAGATAAAACTGTTAAGTCTGAAGGCTTTTCCACCAATTCGAAACCACTAAAAATCGAAGAAGTCCAAGTCGAAAACCTTGTACTGAGCGACTCTATCTCAGCAAACAAAGGCAAGGATGAGCGCTTCGGGATTGGCTATCAGGATCAAGACGGCAACCTAGCACCGTTATTGATACTGACCCCTGAAAAGATACGCTCCAAGGGTGTCTCTCAATACAGTGAGGGTTCCGCGATAACTATGTCATTCGACCTGGCCAGCTATCCCGGGTGGTTGGAGAAATACGAAGATATACTGACCAAGGTGGAGTCCTTGGAGGGGGGTTGCTTCACCAATGCCAGCGTGAAAAAAGGGCGGTACCTCAGCACCAAGTTCAAGATGTGGGATGGTAAAGTGAGAACCAACTTCCATAAGAAGAAGATACCACAAAAAAGCTGCGAGTGTAAGACCATCGTGAAACTAGCGAGTATTTATAGGCAAGGGCGCAACTACTACGCACAGACCTACTTGGAAGAGTGTAAATATAAAGAGGTTGAGGGATACGGCACTTGCTACTTTAGTGACTCTGATGATGATGAAGAGGGTTACACCATATTGTAAGTGGCTTATCAAGGTTCTATGTTGTACTTCAACATAGAAACAAACATGAACGTTCCCGCATTGAAAAAGGAAGCGAAAGCACTACGTGTTCTTCGCTACTCAACTATGAATAGAGGCCCTCTTCTTGAGGCGATCCGCAAGGCCAAGTACAAGGACGTCTCGACACAAAGCGGCGGTCCCTATTGCGAACCATGTACCAGGATTAGCTGGCAGAAAAATATCGAAGAATACTCGAGACAGCTCGCTGAAAGACAGCGACGTGTCGTACATGACTGTGGTCTTATCGTCGACTATGATACTAAAGAAGTGCTCGAGATCGAGTAAGTGATCTAGTATGTTGTTCAACACACTAGATCTATGAGTAACCTGGTGGTTCCTCTAAGTAGCGCTGACATACTGCGTAGATTGAAGTTTTTTGAGCAGTTCATCCTTCGCCTCCTCACGCCCTTTCGCGACAAGCTGCTATCTCTCCCGTTCATTGATAGAATCCACGAATTTGCGTGTTCGTTGTCGGGCTTGCTCTTTCAACACCAGGTATTTTTGCTTCTCCTGCATGATTAGGCTGAACTCGTAGTCGCTAATGACTCTATTCTCCACAGCTCTGCTAATAAGGTCAACGATAGAGTTGAGCTAGGTCTCTGCCAGTAATCTGATGCTCTCATGCCTTTTTGCTCTTAGCACCTAGCCTTTTCCCGGCGTTCCGCAGACCCGCTTGTCCCAGAGCCACAGCAATGGTTATACCACCCATGGCTATGCACAGAAGAGCTCCCAGACCAGAAGCCAATGCCCCTATTCCAACACCAGATGTGATGACGTTGATACTCAATAACCCGTGGTCGCAGACCCTCACCCAGGTCCCATGCATCTTGAACTTATTAGCGAGCTTGTCCCGCTCTTTAATCTCGGCTCACAAGTATTGTTCCACTTCTTCTATTTTGCCGAGTCTGTAGACTTGTGAAGTATCCTCCGGGTCCTCCGGAGGTGCAGAAGGTAAAGGCGGGTAAAGCTTAGTAATGTCGGTCATATTTATTCTATAAGCAAGTGCATCGTTATTCCCACGAAAGGGTTCTTTTCGTCTTGAGACTCGTTCATGAGCATGAACTCTAACCTGTCTGTTGAACCTTTAAGGGGGAGTTATACAGGAGTGTCGAAACTCCGTGTTACCATATCCCCCCAAGCGTTTAGCTCTTTGATAGGAAGCAGGGCTAGTATATTGGATTTTTCACCATTTAAAAGAGAATAATCCGGATCCATCTGGGAGCATACGAGTCTCGTTGGTGAACGTCAGTCTTGTAGATGCTGTCGTAATCACCCGCGGTAAATATTACAATATTATCAAAGGCCCGTCCCATAATGTCCTGCAGTGGTTGATCGATTATCACACTGTACCCCTTCTTAACCCTAAGCCTACAGACTCTTTTCCTGAGTACGAAGAGCTTGATCCTCCCTCCCACTTGACTGTTGACTATGACCGCGAGATCCTCGATTCTATACGAACCCAGCGCAATCGAGATGAGGACTTCCAAATCCCCGACTTCCGTCGACTTAGACCCCCAGTATGGATGTTGATCTCGCTCTTAGTGAAGAGGTTCACCCACCTAGGGCGGATACTGATCGATTTTAGAGCGATCATCGTGTTCTCCCCTAGATGAAGGTCGAATATTGTAGATTTCCCGACATCTGTAATATGCAGTTGCTTCATGTTTCTTTAAGAAAAGATGAGCATATGGGAGATATCTCGAAAGACTCAAGGGAGATGATCTCTCAACGCAAGACATCGTTATTGACGCGAAGGGATCCTCGTTCACGGTAAAATTTCCTAACATCTTCGTCGACTACAAACTCCACTCCGGTGCGGTGTTGAATACCTGACAAAGCCACCCTTTCAGTATTTGGTCCACTCAGCTCAATTTTGCTACCTACTGCGCAACATCCGCTTGTGGTATTTCCATGCAGCATCTGACCGCCTCTTTGCCTCTAGTTCGTGCCTTCTACCTCTTTCACGTCTACTTCCAGATACGCAAAATTCTAGCGGAGCTCGACATTTCTCTACCGGGTTCCGATAGGTTCCGCCGTCTCAACAACCCTTTCAACATGCAAAAATTTCTGCAATTAGCACGTGCATTCGGGGTAAGTACCACCGAGAGCGAGTGGAGGAATGAAACCCTCTTCAGTAGCTGGCAAGCTATCCGCAAAGACTACCCCGGCAGCGGCTCGAGCTATTTCGATGAAGATTCATGGAGTCGATGGATTCTCGAAACCTCTCAAGGTCTCACGCGTATAGGTATAGAGAAACTTTCCCAAAGCGTAAGATTTTACGCTTACCTGATACTTCAGAGCCAATCTAACGCGAGGTCCAACATCATAGGCAATCAAGGTAGTTCGATCGATGCGCAACGTCTCCACTTGACGACTTTTGAGGATCTGATCCTTCGGCCTAGTGACACGGGTGAGGAAATAAGGCGATTCCAAAATGTGCTCAAGTATGCAAGATCTAAAGTCGATTTTAGTATAGCTCACGGTGTCTACATGATCCCGAGTGATATGAGCCTTCATATAGGGAATGTTGTGAATTTCACGAACAAGATACTCATCAGCAAGGAGTACTTATCAATTGGTGTTAACCCGCAGATTAACGCTGCCAGACCACAGAGTTCCAAACATCAATTACCAAGTCATAAAATAGGTGGTTTTGGTAAGACCACCCAGATCAGGTCTGTGGATGTCCACGATGATACCAAGGCCGCGCTGGTTACGGTAGAGGTAGGACTGATCCTCGCGTATGTTTGGCTGAAGTAAGTTTAATCTGTTGATCAACAAATTAAACTCTTATCGATTCCTGCCACTCCTCCTGTTACCCACATACGCAACAACAATACCCACAGCAGCAGCCATGGCCATGTACAAATGCTTTGCCGCGAATTCAACAGCTCTCGCAGCCACCCTGAAAAAGAACGAGACCACGCTGCCAATGAAACCCGGTAACGCAGCACCTGCTTTGCCTGCTAGGTACTTCAAAAATCTCCCGAGTTTTTCAAGCTGTTTCCGTACAAAACTTTTCCCACCTGTATTCCTCCGGCAGCACCTCCACCTCCAGTGACGGCGAGCACGATGGTAGAGGCCAGCAAGCCAACAGCGGAAATAACGCTGGCGATAGTCAGGTCCTGCTCCCGGAAAAGGGTTTTAAGCTTTTTAAGCAAGGTTTTATCGTCTCCAGCAATCTTCATCAACTCGGACTTAATAGACGTCAGTTGCTTAAAAACCTCAGAGGGAAGTAGACCGTGCCTACCCAGTTCATCCTTCTTATCTTCCTTCAATTTTTTCAATTCCTTCTTAAGATCATCAATATCCTGAAGCCTTCGCACCCCGGCCTTCTGCTTCTTAAGTTCTTTCAACCTACCTTCTTTCGTATTTATCTCGCTATCATATTGTACATGTTTATCCTTCGCCTTCTTAATATTCTTCCGCAAGTTTTCAATTTCGAACTTTAAATTTCTCATATCAGGGACCTCGATCTCATCGTCGATGCCCGCGAACGAAGTATCTATATAACCCTTTACGTCACGAGCAAAATTTTGAATGCTATCAATTGTTTGCATTTTAGTCGTCTCGCCCGAAGCCTTCACCTCATCCTTATTCAATATAATAACATCAGCCTCTACCACGAGGTTCTGGCCCTGTGTAGAGACATATTCGGTAAAGCCCATATCTTGAATATCTTGAGCGGTAAGGTCCTTTTTTAGTGTACTTAATGGCAGGAACCCATACCCTTTTTCCCCTTCGTAAGTCTTATATCTTTGAAAAAAATGTGTTTCCCTTCAAGCTTGAAGTTACCATTGATTACATTTATATCTATCCGGGTTTTATCCAGGGATCCCATGCTCCACTCAAATGCGAATAAAAAGCATCTATCTCTTCTTCTAATACAGATTTCATCATTCCATCACGTGAATCTCCTTGCTGCTCTTCCTCCTGCTGAGCCTCGGTGCCTGACCCCTGCTCAGCCTCGGGGGCGTTAGAATATCACTAGGGACGTTAACGGGTCCTAGATCATCCATCTGAATGTTCTCCTCTGGCGTAAAGTCTTCGTTATTGTATCCTGGATTATCAGACATTTATTCAACCCTCATAACTCTACTAATAAACATGTACGGAACCAAGCTTAATCCTCACAAGGAATTAAAGACAATGCTTTTCCCAGGCTCTCTCAAACTCCTCTTTTACCTGGAGCTTACTGGCACCAACACCAAGCGCACCATCGTCAGTAACATAGGCAAGGCCCTGGTGCAGAATCTTCGCATAAACCTGAACGGCCACGAAGTGCAAAACATCAGTGATTTCAATATACTCGCAGTATATAGGGACTTGTGGCTGCCCAAGCTTCACCGAGAGAACAATCTAAATCTTGAGGGCATCAACCCTAATGACGGCACCATCAGGGCTCTCCAAGTCAAAGCTAACGACCATGTAGGCAATGATGAAGAAAAAGCGATCGTGGCGATGTAGGGCAACACTTTTGCTATCCCTCTCGGTAAATTTTTTGAACTCACTAGACACTTGCTATTCTATCAAGCAGGGCTATATGACAGGTTACAGTTTGTCATACATTTTGCACCCTATGACCAAGTCATCAAAGATGCTGGTACGGCTGCTTCAGGTTCTACCGCAGCTAAACCAGCTGATGCTGCTTACAAGATCTCCAACATTTGCTTGGAATTTGATAAAGTGACAAACGAGGGGCTTGGCAGTGCTATGATGTCACGATACTCGAGACTCGCCCTGCCCTACGAACGGGTACTCTGCAGCAAAGTTGTGATGATGAAAAAAGCCGACACCTCCTATAACTTGCAAATCGATACACCGGCAAAAAGCCTAAAGGGTATACTCCTGTTGTTCGTAGATCCTGGGAAAGTGAAGGCTTACTCTGGCGCTAATGAAGTCTTCTACAAACCCAAGATCGAAAAAATCGCGATCACTGTCGAGGGCCTAACGAACTCTGTTCCCATGCCATGTTACCGAAAGATCATCTGGAACAAGTCTTTGAACTCTTTTGGGATGCACATAGCAAAGTGACGATCGGCCAGTTTGCAACGGAAAGATATGCGTTGTTCATCGACTTCCGTGCTTTGTGTACTTGTTCCAAGACGCTCAGCTGAACATTCTGGATGGCAGGTGGCATTCCACGGAGTACTAGAATAAAGATGGCAACAATCGGTGTTATGGTGGCTGGTGCAGCGATTAACGCGTTGGCATTTAGCGGGTCTAATTTCCTCTTCAGTAAACTCGGTGGGCATAGTGAAGAGGAGCGGAAAAGGCATGACAAAGCTATTGAACAATTACAAGCAGCTCAAGCACAGTGGGTACGTGACAGACAGGGCAAAATCGATTGGTATAACAAGCAACGAGAGCTTAAGCGTCAAGCAGGCGAAAGCTTGAAAGAGCTTGAGGAAGGCATGCGAGAGTACTATATCGCGACGATCGAAAAAGCTCCGAAACTCTCCGACTTTTACACACCTTCCAAACAACAACAAGATGGCTAGCTGACTTTCATTCTTGGCTCCTTGGCACTTCTAGGTTTTGCAGTGTACAAATTCGCCCACCAGCAACGCGGAACATAGTTCCGGCTCTGCAGAAGCTGGGCCTGATGGCAACGACGCGCAAGTATTTTGACAAGTAATAAACATGTCAAAAGCACATATCGTTACGGCTGAAGAAGCTGAAAAGTTAAGCCAAATCTGCTACTCTCCAACCAATCTCTGTACTGGGCGCAAGGCGATCAAATTACTCGCTGTTAGTTACCTTTCTAGTTACTCACTGGCTCTCTCGTCAACTGCTCTGGCTCCGACATATTCGAGGGCCCAAGCGCATCAATTATCCACATTTCACTATTACAAAACCGAATGAAATGCATCACTTCGACTTGCTCTATATGCCTCACGACAAGCTGTATGGTAGCACGTACAAATATGTTCTCACAGGCATCGATGTAGCCTCCAGATACAAGGTAGCGAGACCTTTGCGTACCAAAAAAGCCAGCGAAGTCGCCGACATGCTCAAGGACATTTACAAAGCGGGACCTTTACGATATCCGAGGGTTTTTCAGTGTGACAACGGCTCCGAGTTCAAGTCTAACGTGAGCAAGCTTCTGGAAAGCAAAGGGGTCGAGATAAAGCGTGTAACTACCAAATACCACCACACATTCACGGTGTTCGTGGAAAGCTACAACAAGGTGCTCGCGGAGAGACTGTTCAAACCTCAAGATGCGCAAGAGTTGGTCACCACTGACGAGCAAAGTAGTACATGGGTCAAACACTTGTATACTATTGTCAAAAGTTTGAACAACACCAAAACCGCGATGATCGGCATGAAACCTTCGAAGGCCATCAAGCTAGATAAAGTCCTACTTATGAAAAGCGAAGAATATCCCGAGGAAAAGCCGTTACCTGACGACGGCCTCTATTTGTACCTCCTGCAACCTGGAGAAGAGCATGGTGATCAAAAAAGACTTGACGCTTGGTGGAGCAAGAAAACGTATAGACTGGACCATATCGTGACAAGTACGAGATTGTTATACTATTTGGCAGATGGGCCTGATCGAAGCTTTGTGGCGGAGGAGTTGATGCTAGTACCCGAGGGTGTTGAAGTACCTCCGGAGCATGTAAAACAATGGTAAAGTTGTTGTTTTTGTGGTAGTTAACGTGAACCACAGGTTCACGTTAATACCTACCCGAGCAACATCCCTTTAATCATCATCCTCATCATCGTCGGAGTCATCATCCTCATCATCGCCGGAGTCATCATTCAATGGATGAAGGCGCGTATAATCATAAGGATGAAGGGTGTAGAATGGGTAGCCATAGACGATTCCCTTGATAACATTTGGCTCGCTATCAAAGTCGATGATGTCAATCAATGCTCTGTCCTCTATATGGAATTTGAGTATTTCGCTAATTTTCTCCAAGTCTGCGAGATCCGAGAGCCTCAAGTCCTTATCCCTAATGATCTTGCAGCGGAACATGCCCCACTTGTTCACCCTCGCATCTACAATATGCAGGCCGAGGCCTTCAATATCATCCTCGAGATCCTCATCTATATATTCCGCCAGGGTTGTAGCCCACGGCTTTTCACCAGAAACTACTCTATCTAGAAGGTCGTAATTATCTGGATATTCAAAACCTTCATTGTATGGCCCATTCCTAAATCTAAAATTTTCAAGGCAAGTAGAGCAATAACCTGTAGTTGATCCCGCCTAGATGCAGCATCTCAGCACAGGTATCTTAATATCATAAGAGTTTCTAAGTTGCAGGCTCTGTACATAGTCTTCCATCTTTTTCTTTGACATTCCATACCCTTTAAAATACAGCCGAAGTGGTCAAGCAGCATTTATCAGGCGTGTTTTTGTGGCTCATAAGAGCTACAAAAACTGTGACTTAATCTTCTAACGCTGGGACACCTAGATCGTACAAGTCGTCTCGACCTAGGTCGACAAGCTTGAAGTGGCCATATCTCCGCTCCACATGACCTTTCTCCTCCAATTTGTATAAGGTGTACATACAGTTGGGATTATCAATGACGACAATCTCTTCAGAGTTTGGGAACGTCCTCTTGAACCATTCCCTTTGGGTGGGAATATCGCATCTTTTAACACTTGCACGGTAGTAAGGGAATTGATGGCACGTATGTATCTCCAACAGTTACATTCTCCACAGAGTCGACAGAATTTTGGAAAATATACTTTCTTTGGAATAGTATTTCTTTTCCTGGAAGTGACAAAAAGTGCTAACTTTAAAACTATATCCATGTAGCCTATATTTTGCCAAAATAAAACAAAAAAGATATTAGAGGGAAGGCACATATGCTCATTACAATACATAAGGTAAACACGAAATAGATAAACACAGAAAAGGTACCAAAAAACAGAAAAACGATGATGTATTTTTACATACCTTTGTACATGACATAGTATTGATACAGTCGAAGGCATTACTGATATTTTTACCACCAAAATTATAAGAGAAATGAATTGACTTACCATAGATTACTTTCATTTGACTTTCATTTTCCAAATGTATTCTTTGGGGTAAATTGCAAATGAATTACAGAAGCCAACAATGTTTTTAACAAATTTAGTGACCACAAACAACGGAAATTAAAAACAAACAAAAAAATTCTATCACTTTTTATAAACCATTTTCTTTCATCGTGGAAATGTGTTTGCATGGTTACGACATAATTCTTAGATAATATACGGTAATTATACCCAACCAATCAAGTGCAAAATTCCGGCCTACGATTCCAGTGTCTTTTGGTCTCACCGTTCAGTAAAAAAAAGGGACAAAAGGTGCTGGAGACGAGTTTGGGCTAAACTTAATTTACCTGATGCATAAAAAGATGTATTTGAAAATTTCGGTGCATATTATATTAACAGTCAAGTCAGAACAGAAAGAGAACACATACAGTCAAGACAAAACACAAAATATTGTTACGTAACAAGTTTGTCATCACAAACACATGCTTTTGCATAATCAGTTTGGTAAATTCTGTACATAATCCCAATGTTTGTACCAATCATAACTGTGAAACATATTGTGCCTAAAACCGCGGGGAAACCCGTTATTTTATCGTCTCCATAGAAACCATAACAAAGCACAAATGAAAATATTCCGCGGAACAGAATTGTGGTGAAGGCATTGCAGTGAATATTCATTCTTGTTATTGCTGGATACTGTACGGTAATCATTCGAAGTAGGCGCCTTAAATGAAGATTGACTGTGTTGATTTCGAGCGCAAGCGCACACAAAAGGTAACCATAGTAACCATAAAAATGAGCAAGTAACAATGCGGCTGAAATCTAGAGCAACATAAAGCCAATAGGGTATTACTGTGGTTTACAAAATTATATATATATATTCTTTACATTTTTGCTTACCATAATATTCCAACCTGTATTCCAGGTCTCTTTGTGTCTTTTTATAACCAAATGAGAAAAAACACTTTCCTCCTGTTCCACGTTAGGAAAAGAAATTTTCGCTGAATTAATTTTCGTGAATTTGACTCCATTTCGCGAAATTACAATTCGCAAAATTAAACTACAGCTGGCAATTTGCAAAAATATCTTCAGCGAAATTTAGGTGAAATTTCGTGAATTTTTAAAATAAATATTAAGATAAATATATTCTTTTGCAAATCAAAAGCTCTTATTAGCAATAAGAAGTAAAAGTTTATAAAAATAATATAGGTTTTGAAAAATTTCACGGATAGATAATTTTTTGACGGATTAATAATCATGGGACTGCATTTAAAGTCTCAATTAACCAAAATTAATATTTGCCTAATCGCGAAAATATCTTTCGTGAAATTTGCTTTCCATTCGAAAATATCTTTCGCGAAAAATAATATTTTCGGAAACACCATCCTCGAAAAGATATTTCGCAAAGATTTCTGGTCACGAAAATTTCTTATCTAAGGTATTTCTTAAGTAATAGGCATCTACATTTGTGAAGAGGCTGCTAAAAACGAAAGAGAAAATTTCTTTCGGCGAAAATATCATCCCTAAAGGTATTATAACTTTAATGTCTACCCTAAAAACATTTTAATTACGGAGTTTCATACCGCGCAGGTCTCGGCACTAGCAAATCGCTTTGTAGAGACGAATTTTTGGCTTGTTTTCTTTTGTCTTGATAGCCAAAATATATTTCATGCTCAGTTTTTCATAGCTATTCTACAATCCTGCCTGGTGTTTGTTCAACTAATTTCTGCTTTTAACTGATGTTTTACCTTTAACACATTTAAATGGTGCTGCCAGCCCTCTTTGTGATAAATTGACATGAATAAAATACTACAAGAAAAGAAAACTTACAAATATTGAGTTTTACAGAGGCAAGAGAGGACATTGTTGATTATCATACGTTGAGTTTTAAGGAAAAAAGTACTGGTTGAAAAACAAACACTATTTTTATCATTATCAGTGCACTATGGCGAGATGAAATAAAAAAAATATAGTAAGCTAACAAGTTTGACATGGATAACATGTTAGAGCATTAGTGAAGAATTTATTTACAAAGTATAGCTAGGTATATAAAAAAGCGCATGAAATCGATCAAAAAAAATACAAACTTAAACGATATTATAATTACTTGCTTTTTGTCGTCAAAACATTCACCAACTGCTTACCTTAACTTTACTTCTGAAGTTTACTTTTTGTTAGAAATTAATATTGTATACTACCTTATTGGTATAAAATTTGAGGCGTACTAATTTCAACGCACACCACTTTTATCGCGAATTCGCGCGTACTAATTTTGGCGCACAAATGTTGCTGACGTCATTATTATAGGTATTTTGATAATGAGCTACATTATTTTTGCTGTGCCAGTAGCTAGCTATATAAATCTCACGTAGTATGCTAGCAATGCTATATAATGAAAATTATTCCAGCATGTTTGATCAGCATGTAAAATCCCTACAAGCGCTTCGCTAGTACCGAGACCTGCGTGGTATTAAAACAGTTGAAAAATCTGTTAATAAATTAATAATGACATACAGCTACGTGATGACTCAACACTTCCCACTGTCGAAATTGATCGTGCCAAACAATATCAACAAAATCGTACGTAAAATATCCTAATCGGAAAGAATTATAAATGTTAGCAACTGCTATCCCTCAACGCTAGCCAGCCATCAATGCTATTCAGCCATCAACGCTAGCCAGTCATCAATGCTATTCAGCCATCAACGCTAGCCAGCCATCAATGCTATTCAGCCATCAACGCTAGCCAGCCATCAATGCTATTCAGCCATCAACGCTAGCCAGTCATCAATGCTATTCAGCCATCAACGCTAGCCAGTCATCAATGCTATTCAGCCATCAACGCTAGCCAGTCATCAATGCTATTCAGCCATCAACGCTAGCCAGCCATCAATGCTATTCAGCCATCAACGCTAGCCAGCCATCAATGCTATTCAGCCATCAACGCTAGCCAGCCATCAATGCTATTCAGCCATCAACGCTAGCCAGTCATCAATGCTATTCAGCCATCAACGCTAGCCAGTCATCAATGCTATTTAGCCATCAACGCTAGCCAGTCATCAATGCTATTCAGCCATCAACGCTAGCCAGCCATCAATGCTATTCAGCCATCAACGCTAGCCAGCCATCAATGCTATTCAGCCATCAACGCTAGCCAGCCATCAATGCTATTCAGCCATCAACGCTAGCCAGCCATCAATGCTATTCAGCCATCAACGCTAGCCAGTCATCAATGGTAGCAGTCATCAATGATTGCCAGCCATTAACGCTAGCCAGTCATCAATGGTAGCAGTCATCAATGATAGCCAGCCATCAATGGTAGCCAGTTTTCAACGCTAGCTAGCTATCAATGGTAGCCAGCCATTAATGGTAACCAGCTATCATCGCTAGCCAGTCATCAATGCTAGCCAGCCATCAACGCTAGCCAGCCATTAATTGTAGCCCGTCACTAACGTTAGCTACTCGTCAATGCTAGCCAACCATCAAGGCTAGCTAGCCGTTAATGCTAATCAGCGTTTTTTAAAAGTACCTTATTTTGATGCAAATATTTTTTTCTGAAATAGATCTTCTTCGAAAATATCCCTTCATGCGACAATTTTCGTGCATTTCACGGGTACCTTGTCGGTTAAAAATAGATTTCGGAAAAATATACAAAACCTGGTTTAAATTTATAGTTTACGGCCGTTAAAGAGAATTAGATGTCTGCAAAATATTTAAACATTTCTCAGGAATTTATTCTCAATGATCAGTGGACTATTAACGGAATGAATTTTTAAAATCCGCGAAATTTAATTCCCAAATGTACTTGATTCCCTAACAAGCAATACGTATGTAAAAACGTTTATCAAAAAGTTGTTGTAAAAACTTACCAGTAGATGCTGGGATAGTTATTGTTGCTAGGTAACAGTCATAATGTTTAAATGTTTTGGTGAAATTCATGAGTAATTCTGGATTTTCTATAAAACTAAGAAAATACTTCATGATATCATTAGACTATGTTGATATCTATAAATTAAAAGTACACTATATTTTAAATGTGAACAGCCAGCGATAGGGTTACCGTAAAGATCCGATCAAGCGCCCAGCATTTTTTAACGCCTTCCTCGAATAAGCGCCCAGGTAAATTTCTTACAGTTCAATAACGCCCAGCACTTATTAAGCGCCTTGCCCGAATAAGCGCTCACCTGATAAAAGGGGGCGCTTAATCAAAAAATACCTTGAGAAACTGGGCGCTTCTTTGAAAATTTTACTTTCTTATATCGAGAATAAAAAAACACATGTTTTGAACCTCTTTTCTATATTACATAAATAGGAAACTTCGTATACAATCCTTTCTAAAACTTCTTAACTTCATTTTGGTACATCTGTTGTTCCGTTTTATTTGTTGGGAAAAAAAACAGAATTGAAAATACCGTTGTCTTTAATTTGTACAAAATTAGGAAAAATTTATAAGCGCCCAGCATTTTTTAAGCTTACGTCTTTATTAGTACTAGTCCTGCGGGCTAGTAAAAATTTTCGAGGGGTAAAATATTTGTCATTTCGAGAAAATTTAGTAGCTTTATATCTATTTCTGAAAATTCTTGTTTAGGCTTTTTCCCCGCTTATTTTTCTGTTAGACGGTAAAAACACATCAAATTGAAACAAAAAGTCAGTATTTTATTACAGTTTTCGACAGACTAAAGTATTCATTGGATAAAATTTTTGGCAGCCGTGAAAAATTTCGTCACCTTATTTTAGGGTTATTTTTCTCCGATAATAACTGTAGCTAATTAGATGAAACGGTGCTTGGCGCTATGCAACCTCGATCTCAGGACCTGTAGCGTTTTTTGATGTAAGGATGAAACGCGTACGAGGTCCTGGTACAACAGACTTAACCTATGAGATGGCGTGTATGGCTTTTTGAAATTATGTGAAAAAGATATTGGTGATTAGTATTGGTCATATAGCTATATAAATATAATGTACAAACAAGGTGGTAAAGCAGTAAGCCTAATCAATAACACAAGCTTTGACAATTTTTGATTCCTATTGTTATTAAATTCCTTTCTCTCTCACTCAAAATTGCTTCTGGATGGCAAAGTCACAATGACCATCAAATACAAATAATGGCAAAACATCTTCTATTTTTTCGTTAAGACAGAGTTTCTTAAACAACACCTGTACAGCATTTTCCTCAAGATTTAAGTCACGTAAAATGTAGCAAGTACTACAATGGCAAACACCTCTTTACAGTTGAAGTTGTCGTTCATTTTCTTTATTGAAAAAAGAAAAAAAACAGAGTGAATTTAATAAGGCTTTGACCATGGATGTTATTTCATTTTCTGAAGAAATAATTAGTCTCGTGACATGAAAATTTCGTATGGTATTGCCGTAACCCTGCTTAAAATATATGTAAAAGAATTGAAACTTTTTTTATATATAAAAAATATTTCACCAAAACTTATTTCACTTTGCATCATGATCAGAGTCTTCTTAATTTATAACAGTTTACTTCTCTTTTTCAATTCTCAATAGTGAGTTGTAACAAAGGAGAGATTTATTTAAACAATGGCTAACGAAACTGTGAGCTCGTGCATCAAACATTTTTTGTCTTTGTTTCTGATGACATCTGGTAGCTAACAGTTGAAAAATTAAAGATTTCCATATTCTATAGGGAACAGTCCAATGACGTTCTGTCCTCATACTGTTCACTCTAAGCATTTGACTTGTAAAGGTCAAGAAAATTTCGCCTCTCTGAAGATCTCTGAATGTTCTCCAACATTGCCAAGTGGTCCATCCTTTCATCTTTATTATTTTATAATACCTCCATGATATTATCTATAAGAGTCGTAGCTTATACCATTTCTATCATACACCACAGATTGACTAGAAAGCCACTAAGGGTTATATTTATTCTGAAATTTTAAGGTATAGCTTCTAGGTACAAAAGGAGTAGCTTCTAGCTACAAAAAATCCAGTAAAACGCTCTCACAAACTCCCGCCACTAAAACACCATCTTTGATCGAAAACATCAAGCATACATTACTTTTCTCTGCGTTCTTAATTTTGGGTGGATTTCAATTCTATTGCACCAGGGCCTCGTACGTGTTTCATCCTTATATCAAAAACGCCACAGAACCTGGGATCGAGGTTGGGTGCTATATGGCTTGTTTTAATTTTACAAGACACGTCCAATTATAAACGAACTCCGGAGAAACCGCTTGACATTTTTGGACTATGTCCGCACAATCAAACGCAGAAGAATTAACAAAGTGAATTAAATACAGAAGAATAAACAACAAAAAGCAAAAACGTGAACTTTTAAATTTACTTACGAAGCCGCGACCATAACAGATGTCACGATGGAATGCATCAACGAACATAAAGTATTTCGCCATGTCCAAATTTTTTGACGATCTTTACTCTTTAAATACTTTAAATTTGTAAATTTTTTAATTAAAATGCTCAGGATAACATATGATATAATATTTAAAACGTAAACATCGAGAAAGGCTACCATTTTGAATTCTGAGCATCGATCGTGGCGGGAAATGATATTTTAAAAGTGTAATCTTGCAATTATGTGAATAAAATTACGCACTAATTGTGTGAAAAATGTTTTTTTAATGATCATAATTATAGTAAAACAGATGCTACACGATAACTAAGTTATTAAGAACAAAAGACAAATTCGTTGATGCCTCATTTTAAAGACATGACAATATGACAGTCGTTGACACATCGAACATAAATAATGTCTCATTGATGACGGGAGCGTTACCACAAAAGCAAATTATAAAAAAAATAATTACGCAATCAGACGTACATAACTCTGTTTTGTGGGAAAAAAAATTGATTTTGTAGAAATATATATTTTATCATTTTATATCACGGATAAGATGACAGTAATCCTTTGAACATAAGGAATATAATAGCCAATGAAACAATAAAAATTTGGATCGGTGTCACCTATAATATTGATCCAATACCGGTGTAACCCTGAATATTGATCCAATACCGGTGTTACAAAGTCGTTATTGTATTGGCTAAAAAATAAACGCAAAGGCGAAATCAGTATACACAAAACTATATATTACTATTAAAAACTTTAAGAAAATACGCTTATGCGACGTGATTGGTTTTTTGGGCGATACATGATGGATCCATAAACGTAAGTGACGAATAAAGGAGGAAAACATTCGAAATGAAGAATGCACAACGCTACAATCACACTAAATTACTTTGTTCTGGAATCGTTGCTTTCTTTGGGATCAGGAGCAATTTCAGATTGCCTGAGAGATTAAATTGTTTGCTGAAGAAAATATGCTAAATTAAAGTTTGGGAATACACGACAATTTTTCCACCATCAATTCATTCTTTTTTTTTTCCGCGTTTTTTGTAACGTACATAAAATTCGAATCACAATGCTGATCCATCGATTACAACTAGCTTCATTATAGATAAGATATTATAGACTTTCATTTATTTTGTCAGTTCGTTTTTTAAACACATTACTCTTTTTTTTCCAAAATCACTCACACATAGTCTGTACATTAGACCGATGTTAGTGACGATGATGACGCACATGCCAATCATACCGACAATATAAGGTATTCGAGGAATTAAGTCATTATTCCTTAGCAACCACCGCATCATCCAGGCGGAGGTGCAAAAACGAAGAAACACCATAGTCAACATCAAGAAAACACAGTTTACTGAATACAAATTTGATTCTTCGAATTGAGACATTCTCATTAGACGACGTATATGAAGGAATATGCTGTTAAATTCCATCAGTAGAGCACACACCGCGAATCCAATGTACTTGTTGTTAGTAATAGCAATCGTGAAAGCTACCAAAACCTACAAAAAGAAAAAAAATCACTTACACAAAGACCTAAATGTTAACAAAGTATGTTTTGGATTTTCAACCTTTCTAATTCACGTCGGCACACGGCACATGCCGAGGTGAATGCCGACGTGATTGGAACAAAAAAAAGTTCACATCTGCTTTGCTGAGACGAATTTTTCTTCGCAATTTATAGAATCCTCTGATTGCCCTAAATCTATCGTAAATAAATAGACAGTAAAGATAAAAAGCGATAAAAAGTTTTCCTTACATGCAAGAATTAATAAAAATCATAAAATAGTTGCTGAGCATTTTGCTTATTTACCCTAAATAGAATTAAAGTACAGTCGACTCTCTAATTCGAACCATTGTAATTCGATAATCTCTCTAATTCAATCAAATTCAAAGTTACTGTCAAATTTCCTTTAAAAAAACTCTCATAAATGAACCTTCAAAATTCGATACTCTCTAATTCGATAAACTCTTTAATTCGTTACAGATTTTAGGTCCTCACAGAGAAATTCTCTCTCTAATTCGATTTCTTGAGTGTAAAAGGGCCCTAACCACAGTTTCATAACAAAATTTCAAATTTTCATTCATGCGGTTGTTTTGAAGGCAAATTTTGTAAAAACTAAGACATTCAAACTCAAGCTGCCGTACCGAAAAAACGAGTACACAAAGTTAAGTATAGAATTAAAATACTAAGCCTTGCTGCAACTTGATAAAAAAAACCAACAAAGAAGTTTTATTGTTGTTTGAAGTTCCACAAAACACTGTGTCTACTTAAAAAAAACAACAACAAATCATGCAATGCTTTCGGTGAAAGATTACAAATGTTTGTTATCGGCAAGTCAGTAACTTGTCGTTGCTTCAAGGGCGTTAAAAACATACCACGCCGCTACCGTGCTCAAAAGAAAAGCTGGCTGAATTCTGAACTGTTTGAAAAATGGGTAAAGAAACTCGATTGCAAGTTTGGTGACAACGGGAGAAAAATTGCTTTGGTTATCGATAACTCTGCTCATCCTGAGATATTAGGTTTGCAATGAGTGGAGCTAATCTTCCTTTCTCCTAATGCCACTTCAATCACACTACTAATGGATCAAGGTGTTATCAATCCCTCAAGGCAAAATATCATTATCTCGCGATGTGATGATGACGAATCTGATGACAATGAACAAAAGAAATTACCACTCTCAAATCCATCATACAAAGTTGTATTAAATGCCATTAGCACATTAGAAAATAAAGGTGTGTTTTCCTACTTTGGAAACGATGGTTGCATTATAAGATGTAAATAGAGCGATTAATTTAGAAAATTTGCTAAATAAAAAACAGTTAAATATTGATGACTATTTCCAGAGATCTTGAAAGATCCTTGCAGAAAGTCTTTATTCGTACTGCACTGTTAATATTTAAAATGTCTATTTTTTGAGTGTTTACAAAGATTTTCCTCTGTAATTCGATTTTTTCTACTTTGCCGCCTAAAAATTTGAAAAAAAAATTGAGAGACACTCCCTAATTCGATTCAGTCTCTAATTCGATAAAAATTTTATTCTTCCAGGAAAATCGAAATAGAGAGTCAACTGAAGTTTAAATCTAAACAAGCTGACTTGGAAAAGAGAAGCTCAAATTTAAAAGACACTTTGCCGACGTCAGACACCGAAATAAAAAGTTCATGTCACGGTTTTTGCCGACGTGAAATCGTGGAGTCAACTGAATTTTAAATCTAAACAAGCTGACTTGGAAAAGAGAAGCTCAAATTTAAAAGACACTTTGCCGACGTCAGACACCGAAATAAAAGTTCATGTGACGGTTTTTGCCGACGTGAAATCGTGGATTGGCGAGGCGAATTATAAAATAAATAAATAAAACAGTATAAAATTTGAATTAGAAAGGCTGATTTTCAGTAGTGTGGAGAGGAAAACAATAATAAAAGCATAACAACAACAACAACAACAACAATAACAACAATAACAACAATAACAACATAAACAACAATAACAACGATAATATAAACAACAGCAACAACGACCACAACGATATCAACAACATGACCACCCAAAAGACCGCAAAAAACTTATTTCCACGAGAGGTCGCCAAAAGAAAAGAAGAACATCATCCTCGTGTTTGTAATGATGTAATCACTCACCGCTGTATGATGACAGAGTAATTCCCATTGACGAAATTTGTCGTGTAACAGTACATCAATGTAATCATATATGAAATAACCTGAACAAAAACAAAATCTGTTCACTTTATATATTTTCAGCTCACTTTATACAATACATTCTTGAATTAATAAAGAGAGCTTAAAATAAGCAAAAAGGGAAATAATCAAAAATATGTTTGAAACAAGGCTTGAATATGTGTATAATCAGAATGAACCTTGCAGTTTTTGTTCGCAGGAAACACCTTAACGTCATATACCACGCTCGATTTAGCTTCTTCGAAAAACCCTTTATCACTACACAACTGTTGAATACCTGCTTAAGCAAATATTGCATATTGTATATATACAGGCAGAAAATATCAACAACAGACCACACCAATTAAAAAAAAATCATGTCATTGAACCCTGTATTGCTAACCTGTATTCAGGGTAAATAGGTAATTTACCCACACGATCCTTCTTTTTTTTGCCTGTCAGGACATAATACAGAACTTTATACACTTTTTCAACTCATCAATATAAAACTGTCTGTCAATGGGCAAGCTGGTTAAGTAAGAACAGGTGAAAACTAGGTTGGATGACCAGACACTTACCAGTAGAAAACATTATCAAACTCAATGCTATATGCGAACTCGTGTTGATCATATCATGTAACAGGTTAGGCTCATCAAAATAACTAAACAAAACACAAATTTTTTACTTTGGTCACACACATACACTACACACACACTCCTTGATGTTCAAGCTATACATGCTCGAAATACCCAATATATAAAATATAAAGAAGATAAGTAAAAAAAGTTTTATAAATGGTGCATGTATTTCCTTGGTGAGAATGGATCAATAAATTTTGTTTATATCACTTTACGAACCAGGAAGAACGATCAGAAAATGGCTGTCAAAATGGCTGTTTGCCGATTTTTTTTAAAATAAATTATATGGGCTTATTCGATCACCTCTGAAACAACCAATAAATTGTCATAAAGTCCTTTAAAATAGCATTTAAAAGGCGTCTTCCGAAATTCTCTAAGTCATGCCGAAATGTTTACTGCTGAAAATTTTGGTTCTCAATAGTTAAAAATAGTTAATAGTAAAAAATTAATATCCCTATAGTTCCTATACAAGATTTTATTGCAAAATGAACGGTATGTAAGTTATTTAGTCATTAACAAAAACTTAAAAGGTCTGGGATGAGGAAACGAATGGTTCCATCTCGCAATAATTCTTATAATGGGGATTTACTTAAATAAGGCTTGAACGCATGTCCCTTAACAGGTACAAGATTACCAATGACAGAAAATACTAGAATTCGAGTTATAATAGATAGGTGTTCCACAGGAATCAATTTCTTTCAGTAGAAAATAAATATATTGATATATATCATTACCATACTAAAGTCCATATTGAGGAAAGTGTTGAATGCAAAAGAGAACAAAAAGTATTTCTCCACAACCATGCTTGTCGCTTGTTAGATATATTCAGATGTGATATTGAGTTGAAATGCTTTAAAAATCTACTGATCAATAAAAAGCCAATGCATGAAGATGTCAGCGTATTCATAAAGCCAATCATTTTTCCTATGAAAAAAATAAGTTAAAATATCTATAGTGTATGTTGATTGACATCTTCTTTATGAACTCCTGCTACTAAGAAAGGCATGCTTGGCCCATGTATATAAAGAGTTGTAGAACAGGAACGGGTCTTTTATATACGCAACCTAAAAAATTAAATAGAAACCAGGCTAAAAATAGATTGGGATGGTTACACCTGTGCTTCATATGGAAAGGGAAGGTAAAAAAGATACGTTTTTGGAATTCTGATGATATCAGACACAACTCTTAATAAATTTTGATGACATCATCAAGCAGTCTGTTCTAAAGTGACTGAGTTGACCCACTTTGGCCCCAGGTGGTCCCTATTTACCCATGCAAAAAGTAAAGTTAGTTATTTCTACCCGTTTCCACCTTATGGGGCTTCAACGTTATAAGTGCAATGCAAATGCTTCACTAATCTCATTTTAATGTATTGATGGCTTTCTGCCCTATTTAGATGATTACATAATGGTAAATTACACACTAACTGGCCCTATATATTCAAGAGATTGTTGGTGTGAACTTTCATAAACTTATGTTGCAACTATATTTTCTTAATTTACCTAAACATTTGTGAAATATTGTATGGGTTTGCTTCAGACCTCAGACCTTCTTCAAGTTTAAGTTCCCCCTCCAGTTTTGTTTTCATAAATTTACAAAGATGTGGTAGTCATAAATATTGGTGTTACAGACATTTGAGCCTTAAAATAAGGATAATTCAATCCCTAATCAGAAAAAAGGAAAAAATGGACAAAAAATGTGTCTCTAACTATCCATCATGCATGCCATAACCACAAATATCCAGTGTAACTTGGGCACTTCGTTAAAATGACGCTTTTGCATGCCAATTGGCACACAAGGAATAGTGGGTAGGTAATCGCTGTAGGAAGACAATGAAATAATTTTAGATCGCATTTTAAAAGTTTAAAAACGACAAACGGCAATAGAAATGTTTTTTTAGATCGCATTTTAAAAGTTTAAAAACGAAAAACGGTGATAGAAATGTTTTTTTAGATCGCATTTTGAAAGTTTTAAAACGAAAAACGGCGATAGAAATGTTTTTTTAGATCGCATTTTAAAAGTTTAAAAACGAAAAACGGTGATAGAAATGTTTTTTTAGATCGCATTTTAAAAGTTTTAAAACGAAAAACGGCGATAGAAATGTTTTTTAAGATCGCATTAAAAAGTTTAAAAAACGGAAAACGGCGATAGAAATGTTTTTTTAGATCGCATTTTAAAAGTTTAAAAACGAAAAACGGCGATAGAAATGTTTTTTTAGATCGCATTTTAAAAGTTTTAAAAGGGAAAACGGCGATAGAAAAGATTTGTTATATCACATTTTAAAAGTTAAAAACGAAAAACGGCGATAGAAAAGATTTGTTATATCACATTTTAAAAGTTTAATAACGAAGAGCGGCGATAGAAATGATTTTTTAGAAAGTTAAAGAACGAAGAACGGCGATAGGAAAGCTTCGTAGATAGTGTTTTGAGTATTTAAAATGTTATCAACTCTATCAATGTGACACTGAGATCCATTGTTTGATAGTTTTATAAAATAAAAGATTTGCGCGAAAACTAAATAGACAGCGAGATGCATTGTTTAAATCTTTTAAGAGATAGAGCTGTTGCGCTGAAAAAAAACAAAGACAATATTTTTAACAATAAAATGTAGGTGATACTATAAATCGTCAAAAGTTATATTTTTAGATTTTTTCTTTCTTCGGTATTTAAATTTAATTTGTTTTCGAAATCTTATCGCGAAGGGAAAAGTCCCGAACGTAGGGTTTTCCCGTTTGCGTTGCTAAACGTTGCTTTTTATAAAAAGAACTTTTAAAAGTTTCGCATGTTAAAAAATATATTTCGACGATAAAGAAATATTACTAAAAGTTTTAAAAGTAGCATTATTTTTTTTAAAATATTTAGATCATTGGATTTGTTGTTTTTTAAAAAAGCTTGTGTTTTTTAAATATATCAGACAAAATCGCGTTACTATAATTAGTTTCGTTGTTAAAAAAAATTAAAATTCAATGGCCTTCGCGTTTAATTTTTTCTCGCGCAGAGTATTGTTTTTAAACAATGTTTCTTGCTATGCTTTTGTTCTTAACACGAAGCGATTATTTTCGCGCAATTTGAAAGGAACTCGCTATCCTATTGTTTTTTTTAATAAAAGCAATTATTTTTGCATGTTGAGCGTACGCGTACGCTTACATCTGGACTGTACTGTATTGTATTGTCCTTGTTTCTTCCTCCAAATCTGTATGTCAAAAATTGCAATAAAAACTAGGGTCGCTTTGATGCACCTGAACACTAGATATATTTGTGCAATTTCTTAAGAAAAGAATTATTGTCTGGTGTATGGAAATGCTGGAGTCTTTTTCTGTAACAGCTTTTGTTTTCAGTATGCATGTCCAGCATTGGTTACAATAAATATTCAGCATAAATCTCGTAAAATAACAAATTCTGTTTGTCATGTTTGTCAAGCATTATTGTTTCGGTTAATTATTTCAAATATATGTTGAGTGAATTGGAGATTCAGCCAATCTGACCATAAAACATCTGATTTGTTACGGTTAAATCTACAAATATACTTTAGCTGACCCAAACTATACAGTAAACTACCTCCAATTAAAAAACGCATGTGCCAATAAGAACGAAAACAGCAGTATTCCTGGTTCAGGGGAACTGATGCCTGGTTTCTAGATTGAGCCTAACTGTGTAATGTCCAATTTTTTATGAAAAAGCTTTGACCTTTCACAATACAACTCTGTTGAAAGAGAAATTAAACAGAGTGAATTTAATAAGGTTTAGACTATGGACATTATTTCAGTCTTCTTCATGGTCAGAGCCTTCTTAATTCATAAACAATTTAGCTACTTCCTTTTTGTGGAGCGGAGATAAAGCAGCGAATCCCGTTTCCTCATTATAATAGTCAAATATAAGTAGGGTGGATTATAGAGTATAGGATTTCCCCACTATACATTAAATTTTGGTAATTTTTTTAGACTGGGTTGCCCAGTAGTTTAATCTGGTTATTTTTCTGTAAATATTTGATAAAACATGTCAAATGAGGATAGAGTGCTCTTGTTTTTTTGAAAACAAAGCGGAGACTTCCAGTTGAGAATAAGTCACCCTACAGTTTTAGTCATAGGTAACTTTTACTAATATTATGTCAGATACACAGCACTTCATACAGGACTTGCGTTGCGTTAATCTCAGCTATATCGCCCTGGTAAAGCATTTTCAAGAAAACAATAAAAGGAAAAAAGTATGTTACTATTTTTCTACATTTAGGGAACCTTTTCTCATTCTCACTTACCCCTAAAGCTAGCTAGCATAAAACTACAACTATAAATCTACTTTGTAGGAATTTCCTATCACATTGGTTCTTCTAGCTACAATGTCCACAAATTATGTTGGCTCTGGCAATTCTAGACTAAAAACCAAGAATGAAAGGGTTTATCCAATTTAGCAAAAGAACATAGCTAGATATTTTACAGATAATACATATTCTACAGATAGTACCCATTCATGATCAATGTTTATATATATAGTTTGGAAACTTAGGAGAACTTCTGATATTCACACAGCACAATCGCATTCAAAAAAGGTTTACTGGCCTTCTTGAATTTTCTTGCTTGTGCTACTTTTAGGATAAAAAAAGCTAATGGTCACAACTATAAAACCCAACAGAAAACAAACTGCTGTGAGCATGGTTTGTTGAAATGTAAAACAAAATGTCACTCGATAACACCAAAGTTACATAATTATGATATTAATGCGCATGAACCTTGACACCAAACCTCTGTATGAGAAAATATTGAATATTATAAGAAATCACACTAACTAATTTGTTATCCAACATATACTTAAAAATCGAGAATATTAATGTGAATCCGAAAATAAAGTTTCTTCATCTTCTGTGTCATCCTCACTTTCTTCAGCAGAAGTATCATTGATTTCAACATCATTTTCTAGTCTGTTTTCTAGTCAGTTACAAAAGCATAAATCTGTGCAAAGCAAATCATACTAGCTACAAACACAAGTTTCTTTCGCGCAAGATGATGATTTACGGCAAGAGCAGGAAACCATTTCCAATAGAGCATCGGGTGCAGGTCGTCTCAATAGCCTAATGATCTCTAGCTTTAACCATCAACATTCCATCCATGTCCATTCGGGCTTGGTAGGTTTGGATTTGCAACCAAAGAATTTCGAACTATCGCTGTGATTTATGAAACTCTTTTACAATGATTTAGTAGTGCATCTGGAGTTGAAGGAAGATGTTGCGGCTCAGGTGTAGTACTTTTTGTAGCGTGCTTTATCTGTATTAGTTGCACTGACTCCATACAATTTGCACACAAATTGCTCAATGTGTGGGAAGATGTGACCATCAAATGTTGCAGATTTACCTAGCTTGGCAATTACATTTTTATATATTTAGTTAGCTTTCAATAAATTGTATGACTTCACTTTCCCAATGCCTTATAATTCTAATACATTTTGCTTACTTTTTTTGGCTGGAGAAAGAACAAGTTTAGATAGATGTGCATATTTTACATGGCTAGCCTCACAAATATCGAGGGATATACCCTGTCTATTATTTCCAGGAGGGGCCATGGCTTAGATGGAGAGTCCTAGAGTATTTATTGCTCATTTTGAGCTACGCAGACCTCATTAGGGCATGCGCTCTACTAGACAACTCCTGGCAAAATTCAACAGCCCATGAGTGTGCCACCTCCCCAATTTCCCTCACATGCCTTGGGTTAACCCAGGGGTATGTTAACATTCACTCGCCCATGTTGAATCGCCGTCAAGAGGAGTCGAACCTCCATCGTTAGACATATCCGTTGATCGTTATGCAGCTTTCAAAAGCTGGAAGCAAAAATGGCAGGATTATGCCATTTTGACTGAACTTGAAAAATCTCCTGCATGCCAGTGTGCGATGCTACCTTTCACTTTTACTCCAGAAACAAGTAACATTTACGAATCTCTTACCTTGTCGCCAGAAGCAGCGGCCACTACAAAGGGCATTATCGATGCCTTAGAAGTGTTTGCAAAGGGAGTCATCAATGAAACCATGGAGAGACATACGTTCAATCATCGACAACAACAGGAAGGAGAAAAATTCGATGATTTTTGCATAGACCTCAATGTTTTGGTCAAAAACTGTAACTATTGTGACAATTGCGTTCAAGGAATAATACGAGACAGAATTGTGGGAGGTATTTTGGATGACAATTTACAACAAAAGCTGGTCAGCAAAAAGGATTTAGATTTAAAAACAGCGAAAGAGATGTGTAGAGCGAGTGAAAAAGCTACAGAAAGTATGGGTGCATACAAGACTGCAGCCACAGCTGTTGACCAGGGACAGGGTGATATTAACGCAATATTGGGGAAACTAATTCCACCAGGAAGACAATACAACCAGAAGCAGCAGCAATCTGCAGCAGTAAAGAGCAACGGGACCAACTGCAAGTTCTGCTTGAGACGGCACCAATTTGGACGGAATTTTTGCCCAGCCTGGGGAAGAAGATGCAACACCTGTGGGAACTCAAACCATTTTGCACAGAGTAAAGTATGCCGAGGAAAAAATGTGAAGGAAATACAAGCAGAAGAAGCCGCAATGAACAGCCTTTTTCTTGGAACAGTGGAGGGTACGCAAGGGTTGTCAACTCAGGACAAGCCATGGGAAACAGATATAACGGTCAAAAATGGCAAAATAAAATTCAAAGTAGACACTGGAGCGGATGTTACAGTTGTAGGCGTACCACAGCTAAAACAATTCGGAAGAACCATGAAGGACATCAGACGCACAGGGAAGACACTGACCGGTCCATCAGCAGAAAAGTTACAAAGCCTTGGATATATAACAACGTTGCTAAAAGGGGGCTGCTAAAAGGGGGCGATAAACAGTCAAACGAAGTAGTGTATGTTTGCTGAAACTTGAGAGTGCCCTTATTTGGCAAACCGGCTATAAAACGTTTAGAGATACTCACATTCAACAAGTATCTGAGGACAATCAAGACATTATTCAAGAATTCCCAACACTATTTACCGGATTAGGATGTATCACCGGAGACCCAATCAACATCAAATTAACCAAAGACGCAGTACCCTACCACTTGACAGCACCACGGCATGTAGCATTACCACTGTTGGAACCCTTAAAAGCAGAGATCAAGCGAATGAAGAATATGGGAGTCATACGAGAAGTTACAGAACCAACAGACTGGTGCCACCCAATTGTTTTAACCAAGAAATTGGATGGCAGTATGCGCTTTTGCATTGACCTCACAAAGTTAAACGCATTCACCAAGCGAGAATTCTACCAACTGGAGAGCATTGATGAGACTCTTGCGAAACTTTGAAGTCAATGCCACGTGATGTCAAAACTTGACGCCAATTCGGGATATTGGCAGATGCCATTAGATGACTGCAGCCAACTGATGGCAACATTCATCACACCGTTGGGACGATTCTGCCCAACAAGAGGTCCCTTCGGACTAACATCAATGCAAGAGGTCTTCAATAAACGTCTCGACCAAATCACTGAAGGGTTGCCGGGGATAGTGAAAAGCACTGATGACCTACTAGTATTTGGTAAAGATTTAGAGGATCACGATACGAAATTGAAAGCCGTACTAAAGAGACTGACAGAGGCAGGTGTTACACTCAACACTGACAAATGTGAGTTCCGTAAAACAGAGGTAGAATTTTTGGAAATTAACAACAACAGGTAATGAAATTATAAATTCATTTCATAGTTGTGAAATTATTCGGTCGGAAATAAAATTATGTCTGGCAACATTCCATTTTATAAAAATATGGCGGTAAAATTGCTTATACTGGGTATTTATTTATCAACTGGTGAAGTTTTTGTATTATAAATGTAGTGTGTTAATTTAAATTTCGAAGGGCCTTTGTTACAATGCGTGCCATACAAAGTCGTGCAATCAAGCCTTGCCTCATTTGGATATATATCCCAGTCTCCAGAGGTTGTCTTTCGGCGTTGTAGTTACGGTTCGGGCTCCAAGGGTTCCGGGTTCAAGCTAGCGGAGGGGCAAAATAATGAATAATGAAAATTTCCTGCATGGTACACCTGAGATACAGACAACGGTAAACTGAGGTACAAATTCCTTCGGCCTTACACCTAGGGGACCCTGTGTTACCACCACTCCTCAACCATTTCTATATTGTATTGATTTCAGTTCTCAATAACAGCATTGTAACAAAAGAAAGATTTATAATGATTAATTTTAAATGCAAATATATGGTTCTGTTTTATATACACAAGCCTACTCCCCAGGTTAAAATATAAGGCAACCATCAAACAAACAAAAAAACATTTAATTTAAGAACATGTAGCTAATTATGGATGCATTATAACCAGCTATAGCCAGCTACAGCTGGTTATAAGGTATCAAATGTAAAATGTACTATAACTAGTGACGCTTCTGAAAGTTAGTGCATGCCAACATGGGCATGCTGTGATTACCCTATGGCCTATGCCACCTCTCCACACGTGTGCCACAAGTTCCTAGAAATGCAGTCACTTTAAACATTTACTATTCGCTATATTAAATGAACATAATGTGTAAAAACGGTTGAGAAAATTTCCTACCTTGAACCAATCTCATATCCAGCAAAAAAGAGAATGTGATGGATAAGTTACGTAATTTCGTAACCCTCCAAAGATCATCCCTCGCGCCATTCGGTAAATGTTTACATCAACTCACTTTGCCAGGTTCCAAAAACCTTTTATGCATCATTTACCGTTACCTAAGCGAGACAAAAGTTCGTTCTCCATTTTGTGGGGCACCAAGGAAGCTTGTAAGCCCTGGGGTGCATATTTAATTGCTGTAGAGCGAGCTTTATTCACTGTGTGTATATGGAAATGTCTATTTAAGATAATGACGGTCATTTTATTAAGATTTCAACTTAGCATAAACATTATATTATAAAAACAGAACAAAGAATTAAACAAACCCCTTGGTAAAGCCAAAAAAATCTAATATTCTAAGCATCAGCAAAAATAGAGAGAAATGTGTAGAACTTTAAAGAGATTAGAATAAGTCTCAACAGAGAATCAGGAATAGTCAACCTTGTCCGCTCTTTTCTTCTTTTTGGCAATATCGGATAGCTAGAGGAAAAATTTTTCTATCTTTTTTTTCTCGCCGTCCGAGATTGTCAAGTCTCCATAAAACTTTTTAGATAAATCCAATATATTTCGCCTACAAACATACAAGTAAAATGTTACCAAAAATTAAAAATACATTGGCCGGAGTAAGTAGAAGACGCAAATTGCCTTATCATTAAAGCCCCGTAACCAGTTGAGCTATTTACAGTAAATGAATTTTGTTAAAAACGTAAAAATATGAAATCAAAATAAGGCAGGAGGTTTAGATAAGTTAAGTTACGTCTATTTCTATCCTCATATATTCCAAGGATCAGGTTGTTTGCAATCCTTTGAATTGTCCTATACTAATATTCATCTTAAATTTATGGTTTAAAATTCTGTTCCACAACTGTCGTCCTCTTGTTTTCATGAAATAGCCACTCACTTTAGAGTTGTTTGTGGTAAAAAATTATCTATAGAGTACTTTGTGGTATTTATGCTCAATAAAATGAATTTTGTCAGCAAGCACTTACGGACAGGAAGCGGTTATCTTTAACATGACTTAATGGATGTTAAGTTTATAGATGCTTGAAACTCCAAATTTCTTTAACAAAGGGTCAGATGGCGTGTATCTGCCTTCACCGAATGCCATCCTACAAGCATGCTTCTGTTCACTGTAGAGTTACTTACTCCAGTTTGGACTGTTTTGTGCTTGTCCATACAATATTATAGAGCATCTAAAAAATTCATTGATGATTGTTTTTTTTAACATATTTAGCAAAAGTTTGTTTCTCACTTTAAAATTTCCTTCGGTAAAGAACACGTCAGCAAAAGAAAGAGCCGGCAAGAAATATGAATCGGCAAAAAAGTTACATAATTTCACATAATTTTGTCATTTTTTGCCGACTAAATTTTTGAAATTACTTACTTTTTGCATACCAATTTCCAGATCGAAATGACTACGACATTTTAGGTTTTTAATTTCTTAGGTTTTTTAATAAAACAACAAAAAACGACGAAACTCTATATTTTTCCGTAGTTGATAGTTGTCTATCAGCTATGTTTTTTCCTTTCCTTTCATTTAAACATTCTCTCTGCTCTGGTCCTCGACTTCTGTTTTGTTCTTCTTCCCCTACTATGCTTGCTTGAAACTTGAAAAGACGTTCTTGTCTAACGTTGAAAAGACGTCGGGAAAAGACGTCAAAAAAACTTTCATTTTCAGCGCAAAATCAACGTCTATTCAACGTCACATGTAAGGGCTTTTCAACGTTGATTCAACGTTAAAGTGCTCACTGGGTTGTGCCAGTGAAAGGTTTTAGCACCATCTGCATATAAGATAAAATTGAAAGTTTTGACCCAGAGTGTAGATTACTGATGTATTGCATAAATGGAAGCGGTCTGTAGTGAATTACTTTTCAATCCCATCGCACTTTGTAACCCATTTTGTTACACATTGTAATTAATCTCGTCTCCAAGGGTTCTTGCCTTTTTTGACATTGCGCCGGCGTTAGCTGTCAAGTAAGCACTAGCGGCTTTGACATCAAGCAACAAACCCTGGGGACGAGAATGAATCTGTCTTTGTAATACTTTTTAATCCTATTCCTGTCGTATTTTGTAATCCCCAGATCTGTCGTATTTTGTAATCCCCAGATCTGTCGTATTTTGTAATCCCCAGATCTGTCTTATTTGTAATGCTTTAAAAGCGGGATTTTTAACAAACGAAATGGTCGGAAATCGAGTTTATTGACAATTCTGTACGAATGTTTATAATTTGTACTACGCAGCACGCACACATGCGCAATAACTCTCATATATAAGCCATGCTTCACATGCTATATTCCTCGGTCTTTCATTTTGCTGAAAAGTTAACTACAATAAATATGTGCTCATGAAACGTTACGTTTTTAAACACTTGAATTTATTTTCGTATGTATGGCCAAGGCAGATCACGTGATTTTAAGTTTTTAAAGGGCGTGGATAGAACAAAATAGAACATCAATTTAATAGCGATTTATTTCAAAGTCTTGTAACAATAAAACTATGGAGTTATATGTTGGACAATATTGCAAAATTAACCCACACCACGAAGAAAGATACGGCACGACGAAAAGCATTTACGATGTGACGAAAAGCATACACGAATATTGTCCCATATATAACTCCATATAAAACTGGTACAAGATGGTTCATCTTCGAAAAAGACTGACAATATCATAGATGACCCCCACAAGCGAAATAAATGTATCCGTTTCCGACAAATCTTCAACCGGTTGGACTACTGTGCAAGACTTGTCTGACGATCTTGCCAGCGGTTTGAAAGACGATAAAAAGACGTTTTTAGGACAATCTCACCTGGTATCTACCTCACTGGAAAAACAACATATGCACTAATAAAACTATTTGAGATATTTTAAAATGCGGATACAAAATTCCCTTTTTCACAACCCATAAAAAAGCTTATTTCAAAAACAGTTCGGCTCTTGACAATGGAGGTTTTGTAAATACGGAGTTACATAAGTTCCTTAAAACTGGTAAAATAAGAGAGATGGCTACTGAGCCATACGTTGTTAATCCACTGAGGGTTAGTCTGTCCAAAAAAAAGAAAAACTTATTCATGACATGAAACATGTAAACAAACACATGTACAAACAAAAAACCACGTTTGATGATTCAAACATTTTCGGCGAGTTTGTTGGGGAAATGATTTTATTTTTAAATTGACATAAAACAAGGCTTTCATCACATAGAAATTGCTCTAATTCTTTCTACTCTTCCGAGTTTGCAATTGTTCTTGATTCCCTACCGTACACGTCAGCCACGAATATAGCAAAATTTTTGGCAAAATCATATCTTTGAAATTTGCAATAGGCAATTTGGTGCAACTGAAAAGTAGACAAGTTTATTATCTTAATGAATCGCTAATATCATGGGAATGAACATGTCACACGCTACAGAAGCTCTGAAAGAACTGTACTTTTGTAAGAACAATCTGCTCCACCGAGAGACCCATGACACGGGAAAATACTCCCTGGTTAATCGTTTGTTCAGATGCGAGCGATGCAGGGTTGGGTGCGTATACGTGGCACAAGAACAGCATGCATATTTCTTTTAAACTACATCACGTCTTGGTTGTGCTTGTAGTTTCCACGATCGAATTCTTCATGTAATCCGATGGACTGCTAAATTATTTTTAAAGAACTGGTGAACGAAAAAATAGCTATATGTAAATGCAATAGATAACTTATTGTCATTTTATTTGAAATTCGAACAAGTTTCCCTTTTGACCGTGGAAAGGGGACTCTTATTCGAGAGGAGGCGCTTAATCGAGTCTTTACGGTATTGTTGTTTATTCTGTCCCTAGACGATACTTAAGTGGATTAGGCTAAAATTTGAACTTTTAACTATGTATTACTTTTATAAAAAAAAAATTAAATACATTTTTTGATATTGTCTACTCTCGATAAGTGGAACCCCCACGGGACCGAAAAAATGGTTCCACTTATCGAATGTTCCACTTCTCCGAATTGCTCGATAAGTGGAACCTCTAAAACCGAAAAAAAGTTCCACTTATCGAACTTTTCTTTTATCTGAAATCTCAGGAGACCAAGGAATTTACGAATAATCAAAAACAGGGGGAGGAACAAAAAAAAATGCTTTATAGATACAGTGGAATCTCTTTATCTCGACTACTCTCTATCGGTCCATTTGTGGTCCGCCTAAGGTATTTTCCTTTCTTTATCTTAAGCTTTCTCTTCTATCTCGAACAAATTTTTCGAGATGAGAGATTCCACTGTTTTTCTTAGCAAATGAAGTTATGAAAAATTATCTTTTACAGTAGCTTGTTTTAAACTTTGTAAAAGTTCCTTTTCAATTAAATTAGAAACTTTGAACCTCATCTAACTCTGTAAAAAAAACTAGTCCAATAAAGTTTTAATGGAACTTCTTAACTGTATCGATGTTGGCATTTCTAGAGAAATATTCATCACCGCCATTCTCTTCCACATAACACAGGCTCTGTTGTGACAACGGTATCATCAAAACTTGCAAATTCTTTCGATGAAAACTGCACAGCTGCCATTTTTGAAATGTGACTGCTGATACCTTAAAGGGAAGAAATTATTTGCGGAAGAAATTTGTGCGGAACTTTGTTTTGCGGAATTAATTTTTGCGGATTTTGCCCTAATCCGCAAAAATAGATCCCGTAGAAGTTAAGAAGTTTTGATCATCCGCAAAAATAAATTCTGCAAACTTTTTGAAATACGTAATGCGTAAAGAATCGTTCTGTTGACTTTACGTTTAAAGACCTCTTTAGCTTAACGATCCATGGAGAAATATTTTTGATATTTTCAGTAACAATGACATTTAATCTTACATTTGTTACAGCTTAGTATCCTTTTTTTGATATTTTGATGAAAAATAGAGAGATGATATTCCATAAATCGGATGTTTTTCATACACTTTAGGTACTCAATTCGGTTTTTCCCGACTTTTGATTTACAAAATTTCTTGCATCCGCAAAAATTTCTTTCGCAATATCTCTTTTGAGGTCGCTATCCGCAAAATTTTATTTCCACAAAATATGCAATTTTGGGGTCACTCATCCGCAAAAATAAATTCCGCACAAATTTCTTCCGCAAATAATTTCTTCCTTTAAGGTATATGTTTTCATTACTTGATAACAATCAAATGTTCGCATTGAAAAAAGAATGTTTTGACTAAAATGATTTGAACGTACTGTAGATAGATGATTTTTCTTTTGGAAAAGTTCCACTAATATGAATAAATATTGCTCAAGGGACCAAAAAATGGTTCCACTTATCGAAAGTTCCACTTATTCGAATAAAATAAGAGAGGTTTGTTAATGCAAATCCACGGGACTGTACCTATATTCCCGTGTTTTAAATTCAAAAAAACTTTCATTAACTTTAAAAACTTAACTTTTAGGAGGGTATTCCATTCTTCTGGAAATGGTACCTGGGCTTGACTGTCTTGTCATCACCTAGATTAACATGATCTATGCATGTAAAAAAATAGAAAAAATGTTTAAATGCGAATCATTTTCTTTCTTAGCGAGATACGTTACTATACCTTTGGAATGAATCTAGTCGTCTACTAGTTGTCAACCCATGGGAAAATCTACGGGATCGCCCGCTCTTTATATATCGCTTTCGTGTTTCCGTAACAGACAGTCAGCAGACAGACGACAGCTTTTTATAGAGACGTAAAAAACGTGGCACGACGCCAATAGCATTTTCAAAATAAGCGAAGCTATTGCATTGCACTTTTAACTTCGAAGATAAATACACGGCGGGTGGGTCAAACACCAATGATGAGCATGTGCATGAAAAACAATAGCTTCTAAACAAAATATATATAGAAAGAGGCGATTTTTATTCGGCTGGACTTAAACTCTGAGGTTTACGCTGCAACATTAATAGCAGAGGTCTTCACCTCAAATCTTATTCGAACTTTTAAAATTTGACTCGCAGTGACTGTGGCAGTAACATGTAAACAATACACACAAATAGCTTACTCGAACGGCGTGTTTACGTAAATGAATGCCACCTTTATCTACAAGCATATTCCATTTGTTTTGAAAAAAATTGCTCACACTAAAATTTTATGCTATTTGAAAAAATTTATCTTAATCAAATGACAAAAATACAATCACATACAAAATGGACTATCACAAAATCATGTCATTGTTCAAAGTGACATACTGTTATGGGTTTACCATATAGGATTTTTTCAGACTCCCATGACACATTTCTCTCCACAATTTGTTTGGTCGTCACGGTTAGTAAATCGAAACAAAAACAACAACCACGACAACATAGAACAAATTGCAAAACGCGGCGGTATTAATTAAAGGCACAAAGAATATTTCAAAACTTCACATTCATGATATGTTATAAAATATATATATAAAAACATTATTCCTTCGGTCAGCTCCCGCACGTCATCAAATTTATAGGAAGGGAGTATATTTAAAAAAAACTCTGAGAGCACAGATCGAGTTTAAAGTAAAACTTAAAGTATATAAAAGTGCATATTCTGAAGGCAAATTCTTTAGGTTCACGTCAGAAAAGAAAATGCAGAAAATTAGTTTTTACTAAACGTTAAAATGTGTTTGCAAATTTACAAATTAGTACGCGTGACCCAGTTTATGGTACTTCATTCCGTGGTCATTTTACAAGTCACTACGTCACTGCAGAGAGTAAAACCAGTAACGTTTTGAAATCAGTAAAATTAGAAGTATAAAAAGAAAAAAAAATTATCAACAACTACATAAAAATTAATACCTACACAGAAGAATTAAAACTTTCAAGACACAAACAACAATTAATTAAAAATGGAATTGTCTGTACCTCCGAATATAAAACATAAAAGCTTATGTCAAAATATTTTCAACACCTAATAACAAGAAGTATATGAAACGTAACGTAGGTTACGTCTTTCAGTCATATATGTATGTCCACAGGTGATAATTCTCGTTTTAGAGCCGTCTTTCACGAAGAACTCCCTTCGCACATCAATGGTCGACTGTCGTTGTTTAATCATACAACTGTCGCTTTTCATTTCACTTCTGACGACGGCGTGTCGACGTGATTAGATTGCTTTACCATCATATCAGCTTGCAACTTAGCGATTTGTTCTTGCATACGTTTAAGCTATGAAGATGAAATAGAAGCGAAATTGACAAACATGACAATATAATAGATGTATGTGTATGTGTATACATCGAGAAAACAACAACAAAACCTTATCATCGGCCTATTTTTCTTAAAATGTTCCAGTTTAGTTCTTAGTTAAGTCAATCCATTTTAAGACAATAAAAAATATACAAAATTTTTGATAACCGAACCCAAACTTTAGTCGGAGGAAAGCAAAATTCAATCCATTGATAAACAAAACTCTCTCCGACTATTAATTCCAAAATTCTGTTTTCCCAACAAGGTACATAGTAAGGTGAAGGTTAATTTGCAAAAGAAATTAAAAGGTAGTCCCGCTTTAACCTACTTGCGAAACTAGCCGTACATAAGCAATAAACACATATGTACGATTGTAATTCGTATGTACGATTTCAAATAAATAATAGATATTTGGCCAGGTATCATTACTTAAGCAGTCTGGGGCTGAAATGATAGTCGCCCAAAATAAGATTTTAAACCACAATGAGATTTCGTCGTTTTTATGGAGTTGTTTAAAACTGCGTTGTGTCAACTGCACATGCGCAATAACCTTGTACACACGCGCAATGATTGTTTTTGGATAAATCGTCTACACAAGCATTTTTGAAGGCGAAATAAATGTGGGTTTTGGTTATTCCGACTGAAATAAAATTAAAACACCATATAACAATGTAAACATTTTAAAGATAAGAATTTCGCCCACGAAGTAGAACCTCGTTTACAGGTTATCTTCCAAAGTAACATAAAATGCACGATTTCTGTTCAAGCAAAACCTAACTTTCAAAGAAACACAATAAAACTTCTGTTCAAGTAAAACATAATAATTAAAAAACATTTCGTGACAACTTACTTCCGCTTCTTTCTCGAGCAGAAGCGCATCACGATTATCAACAGTACTGTTCTTGTTACTTCTGGAACTAAAAAAAAAAAACAACTACACGCGTTATATTTTTCGTGCGACGCCACAATTCTCGTGCGACTCCACAATTTTCGTACGACGCCACATTCTTCGTGCGACGCCACAAGTTTGGGGATGAGTAGGAATTTTATACTGCCTTTTGTTTTTTCCTTATTTAGAGTGCTTGTTCAAAAAACTGCAAAACGCAAGATGTAGTTAATGTTTTTCCATTGGTTATAAGCGAATTAACTACTTGAACTACTCTCTAGAGATTCAACTGATTTTGGGTATTTTATAAGGAAAAGACTTAATATTGATAGTTAATAGGACTAACAAGGGTTTAATACGCACTTTCTTTTAGAAATGTTTTTAACAACACGGCCTCGGATTTTGCCAAAATAATAGAACAAAATAAGAACATCCTAAGGCTCAAATCAGCTTTAAACTCAGAACAACTATAAAATGAGAAAAAACACCCGATTTCCCACATACAGCCATAAATGCCATTGAACTTTGAGGAAAAAATATCACAAATCAGAATAAATTAAGACTGAGTTTTGAAGTTGTGTTCTTTTCTTTTAAGAACAAAATAAAAATAAAGCAGATTAAAAAAAGCTATATAAATAAGAACAGCGAGCCTGGGGTTAGATATTACTGGTTCTTATAAAAAAACACGGAGATAAACTATAGGGAAAAAGAATATCACCTTTCTTCTTCGCGTATTAATGGAGGTTCACCAGAAGCTAATTTCATCGCTCGAAAATTTTCGTAATGGATATCTTGCGTGACATCTTTCAAGTCTTGCATGTGAGTTCTAAAAAACAAAATATAGAAAATAAATAAACAAATAATAATAAAAAATAATAAATCTCATCCAAGACCGCAAAGATGATTAATACGAAGTCAAAAAAAAAACAACAACAGAAAATATGTGTTATAAACAGCACTTAATGTTAAAAACGCCTCGATCCTCAGGTGTGAGGTAACCAAAGTTTAGGGTTTTTTTATGAGGCTGAAAATTGCTGGCAAATCTTTAATTTTACGGAATTATCTTTTCTCTGAAAAAGCTCAGCAAACAGGGAAATATATCTTTCAGGGTTGAATTCTCCAGAAAATCAATTGTAAAACGAATTAAAAATGAATACGAGAACTTCAGACTAAAATCAAATACTTCTGACATGAAGCTGTACTCTATGTAAACACCACACAATAAGTAAATACAAACCAACCTGATTAACATGTTTCTAAGCATGGTGAAGTCACAGTGTGCAGGATTCTCAACTAAAATACACGAAATAAAACTGGCGCATCAGGTGTATGAATAAAACTGGCGCATCAGATTTGTGATTTAAAATTCAGATGTGTGAGAAAAGCGTGTATCCAAAAATACGCATCCAATTCCTTGTGTGAAAAGAAAAACAAAAAGCCGATGTGCTTATCAATTCATGCTTTTGAATGCAACCTTTATAATAACGAAATCGATGTTGTTGTAGAAAGAATTATAAAAATTTGAATCATGGACTTACTATCGACCACACCCCAGGGGTAGATTCTTCCACGTACTTTTCTACCGTTTACTTCATATACCGTGTTACTACCAACAACAGCAAATGGAACACTAGTCTAAAATGCAAAGTCAGCAAAATTTCATACTAGTCATACCACAATAATTTATCAAGTCTACAATTCATACAGTTAAACTAAAATTCCCATACCAAGTGATTAATTATAACATCTTACTTACAAAAAAGACGACTGGCAAGGTGTGAAGTTTTTAATAAGCAACACAAATTTCTTGTAGAAAAGGTACGCAAAGACACCAAATTACATCAAAGACTTCCATCTTCCTTTGTTTGTTTTTAAACTAATTTTCTTTTCCCTTTAAAGTGCTTTTTAAATGCCCCGCACTGTTCTATGGAATCCTGCAAGTCACAAAGGATGAAGTAAGTAATAGAAAGATCTATGATAACTATACCTTTAATTCTTTATTTACAGCTATAAACTCTTCATCGTCTTCTTCTTCGTCAGCTTCAGGAAATTGATAGATTTGTATGTTGTTCTCCTGTATCTCGCGCAAAATACGCTGTTTCAGTTGCGACACTTCTTTTTTAGTTAAAGTGTCAGCTTTGGCAATGACGGGAACTATGTTAACTTTATCGTGTAGTGCTTGCATTACCATGACATCCAAAGGTTTTAATCTGAAAAATACGCCGTCACTTTAAATTTTTAGTTTACTTTCAGATTAATTTGTTCCCTTATACAGCTTTTTACCGATAGAACAGCCAATGGACTAGTTTTTATAACGTACGTTTTATAACGTTTATTTTCAGGCAGAGAATAACGCCGGACTTTGTACTTCAGAAACATGCCATCAGAAACTAACAGCTCTGTGGAATGCTCAACTTGTGTAAAAAATGTGGGTTATGGATAACTTTGACCAAAAAAATATATACGTTGAGTGAGGTGACAGAAAGAACAGTGTTAAACTCAAATTATTTTAAAATCATTTTTTAAAATTTGCATCGACCTACCCGTGACCTACTGGATTGACGAAATATAAACAACAATGTACTCTGTTATCGATGATATTTCTTCGATTTAAGCCCGACTCGTCTCTTAAGTAAGCTTCATACTGCTCGTTTATATAATTAACAATGGGCGTCCAACTAAAAAAGAAAAATTAAAAAAAAACGTGTATACATTAGAAACGAAAATTTTCGGACGGAAAAACTTTCGGATTTTTTTTTGTCAGAAATTAGTGTCTGTCGAAAATTGTCCGAAAATTTTCGTTTTTCTATTTTTTTAAAAAAAGGACCAGTGCATCATAGAAATTATATATAGGGTACTTAGACAATCAATAAAAAATGCAGTTTTAAACTGATTATTTTCGTTAATTTTACATTTGGCCGAGGCTCGCTCTATCTATGAAGTTGGATCCTGAAGACCCTTTTTTAGATCTTGATTTAATATGTATAAATGCTTCTAGCTTCCTATTTTTGTCATTTCCCGTCATCATTACTTTTGACATTTGGTTAAAATTCGTTGAAAAGTCTTACCCATACATTTTTTGACTTTATAAATTGTGTCCAAAAGTTTTTCCGCCGAAACATTTTCCGCCAAAAACTTTAGTTCTTAATGTATGCAATTTGTTCTGACATTCAAAATATTTTCGACACGCAACCTTTAAATGGTCAGTAAGGTATTTTAAGTGTCAGACCTTAGCCCCAAATGATAGAAACTGATGCCCTTGTGCTAAGCATTTTAATAAACATCAGTTTTGCGTATTTAAAAATTCAGCTTTCTATACTGGCTAGCATAACAACGTTGTACAAGTCCACACAATTGTTTCATTATACAAAAAATATAAGTAATTAGTACAACCGATATATTTGGCATTATCCTGCTTTTCATTGTTTTCATACAAAAAGTCGTGGTAATTGTACATAGCGGTTACACATTGTGAGGACTTAAATAAGTACTGCGCACACTTTATTTCATGTTTTCGATTTTTGTTTAAATTTAAAAAAACTTCCAACTACAAATTCACTCACCTGGCTGCATTGTTAACAGAGTCTCCATAACCTGGAGTGTCAACAACCGTTAGCTTAAGCTTGACACCTTTCTCTTCAATTTCTACAGTTGAAGTCGTTACAGAGACAGACTTTTTTATTCTGTCGATTGCATATGGTATCTCCCGTTCCGCGTACAAACTCGTTAAAAATAGACTATCTACTAATGTTGATTTTCCCAGACCAGATTCACCAACTACCATTAATGTGAATTCAAAACCGCGCTTGACTGACTTTCTGTGAACTTGATTAGGTAGATTAGCAAAGCCAACATAAATACCGGCATCCTTAAAAAATATAAATAAAATCTCAATTAAACTATGGGTAAAAAAAGACGAGAATCTTTCATTACTTTAATGTCTTATCCTTATGTTGTGTTGGTTGGCAGACACAGCTATGGGGATTGTTATTTTCACTGGAAAAACAATTATGGTATAGATGATGTTATTTCGAAAGTAAAACCTGCAGTAGGGCAAGCTCAAATCCCTAATAAACATCTATCTTTCAAAAAAAGGGACAGAATATTCAATTCAAAGGGACACTTTTTATGTACACCCATAAAAGATATTTCTCGCTCTACATCTTACTTTACAATCTAATATAAGTATAATTTACACTTGTACTCACAATAAGCAGGTTTTTAATGAGTGAGTTATTTTGTAGTCAAATAATACTCTTTTCTTTTTTGTTTTTTTTTTGTGAAAATTTTTTCACCTAGTATACTTTGTGAAAAATTATTAATAAAAATCATGTAGAGTGGTACAATTTAGTTCTCAACTTTTCAAATTAACCAACATTACCAGATTTAGGCAAAAAGTATCAATGTATCGCTTTAAAATACAACAAGAAAGTAAACGTTCTTTTATAAGAACACTTATGTGCTTAACTTTGACAATCTAAAGCCTCAAAATGTTCGTAAGTTTCCCTCTGTTTTGTCATTTTTGAAGTTTAAAGGAACATTCAGTACCTCTTGGTATTGACAAAGCTTAAATGTTCTTATATAGTTTCTTATGTAAAAAATGTGCGAGCAATAACATAAAGTGAAAGATTATTTACAAATTCGATCAGTTAGAAAGTTTTTCAATACCCTATTTTTAGTCATTTTTAATTTCCTTTTTATTACATTGGATATTTATATTTATAGGAAAGAAAATATATACTGATTCCAAAAATAATCCCATAAACTTGTTTCTAAATAAAATACCTTGAATTGCTGTCTGTATATTTTATCAGCCATTATCACACTAAAATTTTTTTGTCTATTTTAATTAACTTCTCTTTCTAACACCTGTGTCTTGTTTGTTAAGATATGTAACCATGACAACCAAATTAAAAATTTGAAAAGGACAAAAAATTATTATCTTGTTGAGCAAACAATTTTACATACAAAACGTATCTGCACATTCACTATCCACACTACGTTGGAACAACTTAATATTGACAGACCAGATTTTCAGCACTGAGAAGGTTAACTACAAAAACAATTTACTTTTATCAACGTTAATCTGGAATTAAAACTGAAGGTACCACATGCGAGTGTATATTAATAACACTTTTATCAACATAATAATTTATCATCACATAATATTTTACTCTGTTACACCACCTGTCATTACAAACTCAGACTTTTTTACTTGTACTTCTTCATAAGCTATTCTCATTATCAGATGCTATTGTGATGTTTCTCAACAATAAACCTTACTAATAATTAGTAAGTCAACTAACAACGTCAAATTCATACTTAAACAGGGTTTCCCCTTATTTTGCAACAATCTTTGTGAGAATATTCAGGAGAATTTAGGAGAATTTCAGGTGTTTTCTTAGGAATTAATGACGTCGAAGGAATTGAACAAGGAAGACGAATCGGATTGCTCAGTTTTCATTTACACATTAGCTGATGCAAATTATAAATATTTTGGACTTATATTTCGAAATAGAAAACTCATTATAGAAATCGAGTTTGACAAATAGATATTTCCTAAAAATTTTGGAGATTCCTAGTTTTCACAAAGTCAGGAAATTTGAGCTTTTAGGATTAAATAGGAGAATATTATTCATCCAGCATATTTTATGATTTTCAGGACGCTCAGAAACCCTGTCAATGAGAACTACTAACTATTACACTAAAACTTTTTGAACTAGTAAACAATTCTAAAAAGAACGTGGAGAGAAAAATTTCCAGTGTTCCTAATTTTTTTTAGGTAAGTTACTAGGCAACTAGGCGGAGATTCAACAGTACGTAGTTTTTTTGTGTTTGGGCATGTTATTTTAATTTTTTAAGGAGGTGCTGAAAGAAAGATCAAAAAGATCCTTGAACACTTTATAACAGACACCTCTTTAAGACATCCATTTAACGTCCCAATTTACATTACATATATAAACAGAAATTCCCAACAATTAGTCATATAAAACATTTTTAAAGCAAGTTAATTTGGGGAGCACCTCTACGTAACACACACCTCTCTGTAGCAAACATTTTTTATGGTCCCAAGTGTCTGCTACAGAGAGGTTTTGCTGTAGTTTCCAAGCATTAAAGCCAAAAGCAAAAGCACACGTTTTCATACCAAAAAATTTTTAAATAGGAGCGGTGTTAACAAGCCAGTGAAAAAACTATAGAATGTGTACTCACTCAGAAAGAAACAATTAATTATCAATCGCATCTGAACATACCTTCATGCGGCTTTTAAACATTTTGATACTCAGAAAGATTAAACTTTTTACATAAATTTTACAACTTTAAAAAACTTCACTCCCTGTTTTGATAAGTAATTTCCATGTGAAAACAAAAACTCTATAAAGTAACTTGATACATTATATGTGCTTAACACAGTAATCATGTAGCAGGAAACAAAATATTTACATAACACTCAACACAGTACCCCCTTAAAACATCTTCCTTTAATGACTGATTTAACTGTGCTATAAAGAAATTACTGGGGGTGATCTGTTTCAACTCTAAAACTTGACAGAAAAATAAATAGTGTGGAGATGAGAAATGGAACAATCATTAGAGAAGATGTAAACGAAACTGTATTCTTATTTAAGGTTAAAATAACAAACAATATAGACAGAAACAAAGGTTGTATAAACATAACACCTTAACTCACAAAGAATGAGAAGAACAGATAGCGTTTTTTTATATGATTGTAAAAAGAAATGATTACAAAAATTTTATTAACTGTTTTAAAGCTAATTTAAACTAATTTAAATATTACATTATGTGTAAAGCCGTAAACTAGGCTTAAAACCAAGGTTAAGTTGCATATAAAAATATTCCTATCTCTAGCAAGCAGATATAAAATATTTTTATTACTTTGTGTGTTTCTCTCTTTCCTTTTTTTTTCGATATTTTTTCTATTGAATTAACATTACATGAACACTCTCACTATCATAACTTCACATGTTTTATTTACTGTGTGCAATTGTTTACCAAATAATTAACAGTATAAATCCATCTTAGATTTTCCTATGTTTGGAAATATTTGCAGCTCTTTGATTATAATTACTTCTTAGCATTGTTATGAACACCTATGTGTTATTGTAGAGAAGTTCTTTGAATGCAACAACTTATCCTGGGCATTGTAATATAGCATATATAATAGAGTTTTATTGAATATTACACATTTAGAAAATTTAACAGCTGTTACTGTAAATATCCAACATACAGATCCTTAAATAAGCATTAACTAAAAGTGCAAACATTTTTCAACTCAAAAGGTCTAAAAGGCTCACTTTCACATTGTGTCCTTTTAACTGAATTCTTTACAATCAAATTAAGGCTTCTCAAAAAAATTATATTATTTTTAGGCTGACTAGTTTTTTTATTTAGAAATTCAAAATAATCATGACCTATATGTGAAAAAATTTAAAAAAGTGTCATGTTGACATACAAAATACAAAATATAAGAATTTGGAAGGAAAGGGCATATCAGAAAAGTGGGACTCGGGACAGGGGACTTTGACCACTCAGGAGCCGGGACTCAAGACCCTGAAATCTACAATATGTAAAATACTGGCCAAATATATCTTCAGCATGTTTTTGTTACCCTGTTGCTATTATAGAGTTACAATAGAGAGTTACAATAAAGGTAATTGCAAGTATTGTTTGTATATAATTATTATTATAAACATTATTTTGCACAATTACAGTATTTTCAAACTTTCACACTTGGAAGAAAGAAAGATTTATCTGTTCAGATAGCACTATAATAGTGTGGAAAAAATAGATTATGAGAAGTCAGATGTTAATAAATTATGAAGTGTAGGGGAAATTTCAGTTTTTTTCAGTTTTTTTACTAAAATGCTCCTTTAAACTTCAAAAATGTAAAAAATCTTCAAAGGAGGAAAGGAAACATTATGTTTTACAGTAAAATTGGCAAATAACTAAGAAAAAAAGTTAGAATATAAAAAAGAGAAAGAAATAAGTAATATTATACATACCATAACAAATCTTGGCCAAAATAATTTCTACTATAAACTTTTTCTATATAGTACGATATTTGGTTTAAAGAAAGAACTACAGTAGAAATAAAATATATAACCAATAATTTGAAAACTTTTTTTTTCAAAGTTCCGAAGAAGCCTGCTATCCGTTTTACATAAACAGCCAATTCAAACACACCCCCCTTGACAAACACGTAATTTTCACCTGAAAGCAAGTTAAAATAATTAAAACGGGGGGTTATGAGTAAGTAATTTTGAAAAGCAAACAACTTTTCTTTGAATAAACCTTATACATTTAATGAAAAAACATAGAGGATGTTTACACAACAGTTAGAGGCACAGTATATTTGCAAATATGTTAAGTCAACAAAAATATGATAGCTAATAAAACATAAGCTCTTTTTCTTTATACGACTGTGCTCTCTGCAATAAAAAATACAAATGAAATTAACTTTGCAGAAGAATGAAATGCGACCAGCACCATGTTTGTAAATATATGATAAAAAAGTCTTCTAAAACTATTAAAAAAGTGATTTTTTTCAAGTACTTATGCAGTAAACTTTTAACTGTAACTTTTCCAAGTTCACCCAATATTTTCTACAGAAATCATACAAATTACAAACCATGTCAGTTTTTGATTTAGGAATCATTTCAAGGCATTACATTATCCCCATATCCAGGTTTAATTTCGAAAGGACTTTTGTTAAATTTTTTTTACTTACTACAAACCTGTGTATCATTTTTTAAAAAAAAGAGAAATGGCTATTTTCTAAAATTTTCCAAAACTATTGAAAAACATCAACTAAACTCAACTGCAAAGAACATTAAGAATAGTTATCACACTCCACACCATGTCACACAAGGTTGCATTGTGACTTAAGAAACTATTTAACTGTGCACGGAATTCCAGAAAAAAAAATTTTCTACAAAAATGTTTCACATACTCTGAATTGGTATTTTCAAAACTTTTTTTGAATCAACTTTTTTAAAAAATGCTTATCTTAAAATAGAGCTTTGTGATTAACATCTCACCAGCGAGTGAAAATAATTATCATTCCTAGCTACACCCTCATGTTAGTGTACATTGTCAGTGTATATATGGCCACCAAAAAAATTAACGAATAACAAACTTTCTACTTGACTCATCATTTTTTGGTTTGTTGTTAAAAAAAACTTTCTAGTAGCAGCTTTCTATTTCAGAGATCAAGATAATTTCACATACTCCAGAAGAATATACATAGTTGTTATATTTTGTTACTAAAACTTTTTATATGTTACAGTATGAAAATTTTTTACTAGACAATCTAATAACCATATTAACGATCTGTCTAAATTTCTTAAACACAAAGACATGTGGTCAGTTACTTTAACAACATAACTCTTTAAATAATAGTTAATATTTTTTATGACACTGTGAAACATTATTTTTAACACTTAAACCCCATAGAAGTTACATGTGTCATCCTCATTATGTCACGATATATAGTGTGGCAACAACTCACTTTCTTTTCTTTTTGATGTTGTTTGCTGAGCACCATAGAACTTATTTGGATTTCAAAGTACTTAAAATACTATACAAGGTTTTAAAAAAAGAATAAACACAAGAAAAAATATTAGCACATCATAAATTACAGATAGCAGAGTTACTAAAAATATGCTAGAATACCAAGACATAAGCACCCCCATCGACTTTTTAAAACACTTGTAGTTTTCTTCTTATTATTTTTAGTTCCTGGATTTTTCAGTGCATGAGAATACACAATTTACTAAATTAAATGCTTTATTTTCTATCTCTCACAAATAAAATTTCTTTTAGATGAAATTTCCTGTATACTATCATTAATTTAAGCTTTTTTCAAGTAATGTTGACACATCAATGAAACTAACAAAATTAGTTTGATTTTATAAAAGCTTGCACAAAAAGTGTTGCAGTTTTTAAAAAAATTCATGGTCATAACATATTGCTTGTAAATTCTGGAACTAATTTATTAATTAGCAAGACTCTTAATTATAAATGTTGACAGAATCGAGCACCATTAAATGTCACCAAACATGGTTTTCTGGAAAATTTTGAGATCTTTTTAAGCACACAAAATTGTGACGGCTGATGGAGATGTACATACAATAACATTTAAACTTATTGAGAATTACGCATTCATTGTTTAAAAACTATGTGTGTTGTTGTACTTGATTATTATTAGATTCCTTGATCCTGTAAGCTCTACATATGCTAAAAGAAATTTGTGCCCCAAGAGATATTATTGTGTTTTTCCCTGCATGGTATATTTTGTTGAAGATTATGCTGTGCATTTTTTCAAATAAGTTCCACAAGAACAGATTAGTTCTGGATGGGTCTTTTTTGTTTAAATGCACTTTAACTCTGTTTCATCGTGACAGCCACTTGGGTTTGTTCTTTTATCATTTCAGAAAATATGGGCAAGTATGTGCAGCACAACATTTAGGATTATTATTAAAAACAGTTGACTTCATAAGTATAAAGAAAAAAAAACACTTTTTATTCATAACACTAAGCAATTCCCAAGGTTGCACGTGCATCAAGTGAGTTTAATTATATTTCACTTTAGGCATGACAACAAACTTCTGCACAGAATATAATAAAATATTACCTCTTTGCTTGCTGGACATTGTGAAGGTAACATAAAAAAAAAGAGAATGTTTTTAAACAAAACACAATTTAAACTAATTTTTAATCTATTTTAATCTTCCTTACATATATTTACTTATATTTACATATATTATTAGTTTTTTTAATTTTTATTGTACCTGCAGGTTGTTTAGTAAGATTGGATAAAATCTTAGGAGTTTCTAATGCTATATCACTTTCCTCACATGCCATATTTTATGCTTTTTTACTTAAATTTTTAATCTTTGAAAACTAACTGAACTATATATGAACTATATAAAACACCTGTTCTTTTACATATAGGGAACAACTATTTAACTTTTAGCTAGTTTATGAGTTTAGATTGCCTTCATTCAAAGTGAATTATGAATTTCAATATGTAAGAAAATGTTTAATTCATCTAGTTTTATAATTTTTTTTGTAAAGATACAATTTACAAAGCTGATTATTGTATCTTAGACACCAGGAGAGTATTATCTTGCTTTTTTCAAATTACCAAACTGTAAAAGTTAAAGTATTTAAAAAAAATGAAAAACAACTTAAAAACATTCTTAGATTAATTAAAAATGTTTCCTTGCAGGATTACAGTGTTTTCTAAAAAATGTATGGAAAAAAATAAAGTAAAGAAATTAAGCACAAATATTATCTTAATGTTCAAACTGGGTTGACTTTTTTTACAAGAATATATCAGATTGATTAGAATACATTGTTATATCTTGAAAATTGAATGTGTAATTTGATACAGCAATCAGTTAACAAGAAGAAGCATCTAATTGAGAACACAGGGTACTTTCAAATTGCACCTTACATTTCTAATTTTGGAAAACAATATGAAAAACATACCTGGTTTAGTTTCCACTATTTTTGGTGATGGCGTAAAACTAAATGATGCACCAGATAACCTATTAGTTTGTGGAGAAGATTCTTTTTTGAGTTGCAGTGGTGGAACCGGTGCTTTACTTTCGGTACTTCTACTTCTAACAGCTGCATACCTTACTTTCTTTTCAGCTGCAATTAAACATTAACAGTACATATAAACAAAAAAATTATATTGTTAAAATCATCAAATTTCTTTTTTACTTTTGGCGGGCTTTGAAACATAATCCAAACTCAATGGCCTCACTGTAATTTCTCAATGTAACAGATTCTGTTATTTTGCTACCCCTGGTGATCTCCAAAATTTTTACTCCTAATATTTTGGTCCTAGGTATTTATATTACCAGTTCTGATAATTGCATTAGCAAAATTAAACATATCCAAATAACAGATGACAAAATCTGAAGATACCTGACATCTGGCAGAGGAGTAATAAAAGGTTTTCTTAAGAAAACAAGAAAAGGAGAAAACAAGAATTTTTTTAATTTTTTTTTAATTTTTAAGTGACTCTAGGATAACCTTGATTATCCACTTTCGGTATAAGTTGTTAGAGAGAATTATAAGAAAATAAGATCTATAATGTTTTACTTAATTTGTTTAATGTAAAATTAATGAAGCAATAAGTACAAAAGTAGGATGATAATCTACCTCAAAATGAATTTAAGTATTGGTATATAGACAATAGTAGATACCTATCAACATATTAAAACTTTTCTATCCAATGCAAGTGTTAAAACGTTTGGTTTAATTTGTAGTTTACTTTACACTACTGTTTCTTTTTTTATACGCTTTTTTGCGTTTCTTCTGCCACAAACGCAAGCACAAACGCATTGTCACTCTACCTTATCTCTTTCATTTTCTTTCTTATCTTTTTTTTTAATTGTTATAATCACCTATAATCCTGTCACTTTTTTAGTGGCTATCACATTATTATTAAGTGTGCTAATGTTGGTCTCTAACCAATACACTATTTTTAGAATCCTTAGTTTTAATGTGTATCTTCTTTATGGCAAATAAATTTGATTGATTGATTGATTAATTGTAACATTTTGTATATAATTTATTTAAAAAAAATAGAAACTAAGAAAAAGTTATTAGATTTGCTGCTTTATAACTTTTATATTTTAGCCATCCAGGTGTAAATTCAGGGCTAGTAAACTTGACGAAAAGTGTAAAAGAGCATAAAAATTATAAACTGAAGAAAAGTGTTAGTGATGTTGGCATGATGAAACAGTGATATATGTAGGAAGCATTGATGTTGCAGACGAAGCACATTTGATTTGTTAAGGCAACTTTAATATGCAGCAAAAAGTAAAAAAACAACATTCAACGACCTCCATCAGTTTTGGTTATTACCAAGAGAGTTTTGCACAACATAGTGGTAAAATAAAGCAATAAATTCTTTTCAGGAATGATTTTTCACACATCTGCATGATATTTGTTAGCAAGTGGTGTTATGGTAGAAAAAGCACTGTACCTAAATATGTGGTGCCTGGTAATATTTTTAAATAACATTTTTTTAAAAGAGACAGCATTAAATATAAAAAATATTTTTTTTAGGATAATAGGTTAATTTTAATGCAAGAGTATAGCGTAATAGACATTACTTTAAAATGTAACAGGCATTACGTTTTTGGTTGAAATTGAGGTTGAAATATGCTCCTAAAACTTGTAATTTCAAAATTTATGGTGTGGACAATATCTGGAGGTTCCCAATGTAAGACAAAAAGTAATGTCAATGACATAAATAACAATTAAGTTACAATATGTTTAACATATTAATATATATCCTATTTTCCATCTATGGAGCGTTATGTGCAACAATAATAACAAGTTTATTTGAATACATTGAAAAAACATTTATCCTTCTGTGACTGCCTATTACATTTTGTTTCTTCTTCTTATTATTCAAAATAAATTATTGAAATTGGACATTAAGATGACGACTAAAATTGTTAACAAACATTACACTTTTTATTCTAAAAAGTGGGAAAATGTGCTCAGAAACAAAAAACACGCAGTTAAATTAATGTAGAAAAAAAAAACTAAACTGAGAAAATACTAGTAAGTATAAGTAAGGTAAGTAAGTAACGGAAAGTTTTAACGTCCTTGGGGATTCCATCCTAACAGGTTGGCTCTTCCTCCCCTCCGACTGTAACTATGTTACATTACTGCCAGTATGTATAGCATTGCTCTAACTTGCTTGCCTGCCACACAAGCCAGTTAGCGGTCAGCAGATATAAGTCTCAGTAGTAGAAACCATCACACCATCTCTGCCTACTAAAGGTTTGTTTAAAAACCTCACTTTTCTTCAAACTCTGGTACCCTGAATATCTCCTGTTTATTTATAGGAACAGAAAAATTTATCATTCATACAACTTTGTCCCTTTCATAGTCCAATAACATCATCTTTTTTAGGCCACCGCCAACCACCTTTGCACTTTTCCATTGCTTTGATTGTTATCCATTTATCCATAATACACATAATAACAGTAGGAAAAACATCTGCTTTATACTCAATAAAAAACAGAACAACCAACCTTCAACAAGAACAGAACACCCAACCTTCAAATCTGTTCCAGATATCTTATCAAAAGTTTTATCATACCATTCGTCATCACTTTCCGGTTTAACAGAATTCAACTCCTTTACCTGATTATAATAATTTTGAGTTTCTATTGCACTTGTTTCAGATGTCACACCAACATAATGCTTTTTTTTAATAAAATCATTTGCGATTCAACTGACCCATGGGTATCTAAGCTCACTCTATTCTATCATGATGCATGTAACTTTCATTTCTTTATTTCAATTTGGGAATAAGTTGGTTGGAAAATCTAAAATTAAATTTTCATTTAGACTTTATTGATAGTGACTTTTTTATCAATATATAATAAAATAGTATTAATATAATTAGGAAAATGATGTTGACACAGCTGCTGAATCTAGTGTTGTTGATATTGCGATTTGTGTTAATTCTGTTGTTATCTTTCAGTAACCAAATAGTATTAGAGACTGGTGAATCCTTTAAGTTACCTCAACAAGGTAAGAATCATTTAACAATGGTAGCAGAGTTACAGATCAACTGGCCTGGTATTTCAAAGGTACAGATCAACTGGCCTGGTATTTATGACCATTGTGCGAGTGACATTTGAGTTGAAAGAAAGCAATTGAGGCCACACACCTGGATGTGTTCCTCGAGGTAAGAGATAACTTCCCCTTTTGGTGGCTATTTGTTGACACATGTGTGTGCAAACCAATTGGTGAAGTGGTTTGTGAACAATGGCAACAACATTGAAGGCTCCACCAGCGTTTAAAGAGGATGATGAATATAGCAGTTGGAAGAACGATTTGGAGATCTGGCAGATGTTTACAGAACTACCAAAGAAAAAGCAAGGTCCAGCTGCATACCTGTCACTGACGGGTTGGGCACGGGAGGCAGTACGCGACCTGACACCTGCAGAAGTGGGATCAGATGATGGTTTGGCCAAGATTATATCTAAGCAAGATTCAATACATTTGAAAGATGACAGCACAAGAGCATTTATTGCTTTTAAAGAGTTTTATAACTATAAAAGGAATAGTGGAGACAAATTTCCTGATCTTTTTGGCAGTTTGAGAAGCTCTACAATAAGATATCCAAATACGATATGGCATTGCCTGAAGCTGTCAGGGCATATTTTCTTCTCACAGCTGTGAATATGTCTGAAGAAAATGAAAAACTGGCTCGTACAACTTGTGCAGAACTCAAGTATAAGAATATGAAGGACACAGTCATGAATATATTTGGAGAACTGAACACAGCAGAAGGCACTGCGCATTTGGGAGCTCTTCCTGTGATACAGGAATGCTTGTATGGAAATCTTCATGCTGATACCGAGGACAGTTTGTCAAGGAACACACGTTCAAGAATGAATCCTGTTGATAAGGATGGGAAACTCATGAGGTGCCATGAATGTGACTCAACAAAACATTTTGCTAATAAATGTACTCATGGAAATCAAGAGCAAAGAGGTTTCAGATCATGGACAATAGACCTACAGAAAAGAAACAAGTTGTAAATGAGATCCATGTCACCTTTTTGCAGCCTCTCCAGACCAAAGGCAATATTGTCTTGTTGGAGAATCCTTTGGTAGAGGTGTCTTGGATTCTGGCTGTACAAAGACAGTTGCTGGGGAGAAATGGATGGAGAAATGCTGTAGTTTTAAATAGTACTGATTCTATATAAAGATTTGGTGATAGAAAGTAAGTGAAAGCTACAATAAATCTGATAATACCAGTTATTCTAGGTGGCAAAAAGTATAAATTGTCTGTTGACATATTAGGGAATGAAATACCACTACTGCTAAGTGGTAGTACCATGAAGTCTCTTAGTATGAGGTTTGATTTTACTAGTGACTTGACCCTTATTGGGAAGGAAAGAATTGACTTAATATGTATCACAACAGGACACTATTGTCTTCCACTAACACATTGTGATCTTGATGCTCAAAAAGGAACAAAAATCATTCTACATGGAGAAAATTGAAAAATATTAGTAAGACAGAGAAAATGAAGAAAGCTATGAAACTGCACCGCCAATTCACTCATGCTGGCAAAGATAAGCTACTCAAACTTGTAAAGGATAATAATTTGTATGAAAAGGAACTTTTGCCATGCATCGAAGAATGTTGCAATGATTATGAAATATGTCTCAAATATAAATGGCCATACAGTAGACCAGTTGTGGGTATATCTCTGGCAAACGCTTTTAATCAAGTAATATGTATGGATTTAAAAGTTTATGAACATAATAAACAACACATCTTACACATCATTGATGCTGCAACTCGTTACTCTGTTGGATGTCTTATCAAATCAAAACATAAGGATGTTATTGTCAGTACAGTGTTTAGATTTTGGGTTGCATACTTTGGATCACCAAGTACAATCTTGACTGACAATGGTGGTGAATTTTCGAATGAGGTTTTACAAGAAATAAATGAAAATCTCAATTGAGACAAAAACGACAGCAGGCGAATCTCCTTTCAGCAATGGTATTGTGATAAGACATAATAAAATTCTGGCAGGGACCATGTTCAAGACAATTGCAGATACGAAGTGTGAACCAAACATAGCACTAGCATGGGCCCTCAGCAGAATCATATTGGCTACAGCCCAAACCAATTGGTATTTGGCCATAATGTGAACACACCAACTATTCTGACAAATCATTTACCAGCATTGGAGCCAACTACGTCAAGTGAAATAGTGAAAAAAATCTATCTGCTCTGCATAAGGCAAGGGAAAATTTTATTAAAGCAAAATCCAGTGAGAGAATTAAAAGAGCATTGAGACATAATGTTAGAACATATTCTGATGAGACGTATTTGAATGGGGAAAAAGTCTTCTACAAGTGCAAAAACACCAAGGATTGAAAAGGTCAAGGTGTGGTTTTGGGACATGGTCAAATGGTCAAATGGCGCTTGTCAGCCTTGGTGGTAATTCTTACCAAGTGCATCCCTATCAGTTGATAAAACATAGCCAAAATTATTGTAGAGATATTTTGGATGTCTTCAAAACCTCAAGCAACTTGTTTTGAGACACTCCATGTTTTGTCAAGCAGTCAGCTAATTGGTGTCTTCCTTCAACCCACTTGACAGCAATCTCATCTTGTTCAACCATCTGCCTCAATCTGGGCAGATGTGTGTTTTTAAATTAATGTATTGTATGTTGTAAATGTCCCTCACATAATGTTTGTTACATTTACTTTTTTTCTGGCAAATAAACGAAAATAACAAGTTGCACCACTGAGTTTAATTTAGTTTTCAAACTTCTGTGATGAGAAAAATTTCCTGATTTTGCAACAGACATTATATACAAGTGAAAATGTGCTAAAAACACCCAAAGTTTTTAACTTTTCACTTTGAAGGTGGCTGTGATAACTTTGTTTTTTAAAAAATTAGTTTCTTAAGAAAGATATTCTGAACGTTTAGGAAGGAAATACTATACAAACATCATCATCATCATCATTCTCGGCTTAACGTCCGTTTTCCATGCTAGCATGGGTTGGACGGGGTATATTAATGACCCTCTTCCAATCTGATCTAGACTGTGTTAGATTTAAACTCAACTTCCTCTCTATCAAGTCTGTCCTTATAACCTCCTGCCAAGTCTTTCTCGGTCTGCCTCCTGGATAACATCTTTAATTCTACGGAGACTTAGCCTGCTTCTTAGCTCATCTGAACTCTTTCTGTCTCTCAGACTGGCATTACACATCCACCTAACCATTCTCATATCATTCCTTTCTAAACGGTCAAGATCTTCCTGCTTCACTGCCCATGTCTCACTACCGTACAACATAACACTTCTTACACAGGCATCATACAACCTACCTTTTACCTCAATTGACAGGACTCTGCTAGTCAATAAAGGAAGTAACTCTCTAAACTTTTTCCAAGCAGAACCTATCCTGCAAGTAACACTTCTTCCAACACCCCCTTCACTGCCCAACATATCACCTAAGTAACAGAAGTTCTTAACTATCTCTAACGAGCCACTGTTGTACATCATTAAAGCTGGAAATACTTCATTCTCTATAATCTCACCTTTGCAACGCTTGCATACAACTGCATGTCAGCTCTTAACCTTCCACTAATACTACTGCACTTCTTATGTACCCAATGCTTGCAAGTCTGACAAAAATTGAGTTACTACCAACCCCTTTCCTGCAAACTCCACAAGGCCACTTTCCAACTACAAGGTCACACTTGGCTGCAATGCTACTTATCATGACTTTAGACTTTGCTGTGTTTACCTTCAGCCCTTTCTCTTCTAGTCCTTTCTTCCACTTCTCAAACTTTTCAACTAATTCTTCCATCGACTCTGCTATGAGAACCAAATCATCTGCACACAATAACTCCCATGGACAACCTGTTCTGAACTCCATCGAACTCCATCGCTTCTAAGACTAGAATAAACAACAAACATATGAAAAAATTAAATTTTTGTCATTTTAAGGAAAAATCTGGTGACTTCCAACATGCAAGGCCTTTGAATCTTACATATGAAAAATGTGTTTCTGTCAATTTTTACTTACAAAAAACTTTTAGATTTCAGATATATAAACCACCTTTCCTAGATACTTTACTTGAGAAATTACATTATGTTTCATTATTTAATTAATAGCAGACTTTGACATTTTCTGTCATCAGTAGTTTTAGACCTGTTAAGGGATGTGCATACAGTACAAACTTTATGAATGCATAGATATTATAAAGTTAAATAAATTAACAATTTATTTTTTTGCCATTATGACATTTTATACCTCAGCTATCTATATTAAAATACCTGTATACGTCTGTCTGTCACGCAAAATGGTAGCAATACGCATACGCACGCAATGGGGTATGAAAAGGACGAGCGAACCCGTGGATTTTTTCACGGGCTAACAACTAGTTGGTAATATTGTACGCAAACCATTACAAAAAGATATAATGAAACCTTTTCTTCTCACATGTAAGGCTCATATGATTATTTTCTAGCCATTTTACAACGAAATACAGGACGTTTTCTCCTTATTACAGAAAATGCCTTAGCCTTTTTATATATTATTTTCTTTTGTTATTCTTAGATAATATAAAAATTAAATATTTATAAAAATTGGCTTCAAGAAGTGTACTAGCTAATTAAATTGTGTGTGAAACATGAACTAAAACTTTCAGAAGGATTTATGATGGTAGCATATAGTTTTAGAGATTAGGAAGAGAACCAGCCAGCCCTTACGCAGTTCAAATTCAATGTCCGTTTCTTGTGGCAAATTGAGTATGAAGTCACCTCTAAAAGGGTTTAACTATTTATTTGGTATTTCTGTACCTCACCTTATGTCAATGAAAGAATTTTGGATTTAAACAATCATGTTTACCCTCTAACTCAACAAGAAGTGCTGATAAAAAAGAAGAAAAGCTTTTGGTGATAGCCCCTGAAACAAAAAATATTCACAACAAATCAACTTTTGCTTTAATTAGAATATCAAAAAATGCAAAATAATAAACCCTATACTGATATACTAGCTGTATACATGGTTTCTATAAGTCCTGTTGGTAATTAAGCATTTATACTTCATTGTTTCGTTGATGATAACTCCATGTAGGCATTATGACTACGTTAGCATGTAATATATAATGCTAGCTAGCTAGCTATTTTGATCCCATTTAAAATAATAATGAAGGTTTAGAATTACCAAACAACAATAAAGATTTTAACGTGTTTGTTATAATGGTTTGTACTTACGTTATAATAACAAGATTATCTTGTGATGATAACAACGTATAACAACAAGACAAAAACAACAAAGAATACTTTATTTACCTGTAGGTGGTGGAACTTTCGCCATGTTTAATTCATTAGAAAAGTCAGATAATTGACAAAGGAGGAGTGTGATAATAACCTGTCCATCGTTGCGTTTTTAATTGACTTGCGCGCCCGCTCTCTAAAAGCGCTTGAAAGGATTTTCTAAATTTAGCTTAATTATTCTTTTCTAATTTAATAACATGCGTGATGTAATGCAAGAAAAACCAACCAGTTTGACATGCGATGGGCAGTACAATATCTAGAAAAAGATGCCTGAAAAAGAGGTTGATAAAACTGTCATTTCAAATGTTTGTACGCATGGTTTTACCGTGAAGAACTTGAGGTTGACAAGTTGAGTTAGTGAAACATGTGCACTGATTCTGATGGATGTTTTTAAATTTTCAGGGATACGCGTCAAAGTCGTTATACACTATGGAGTATGATGCGCGTTCAGCGAAGTCGCACTTCAGCGCCAAGGGGGATGATAGCAGGTGCTAGACGACTTCATGGAGGACGCACAACAGGTTAACAAAATAGAAGTTTTTTTTTTAAATTCTAAAACAATTTCAAAACATTCTCACAAGCCTTCAAAGTAGCTTTTATTTCTAGCCCTGAAAAAAAATTTATCCGTTGGTCACTTTGTTACAGGATATCTACACGATATCTTTTGATATGCCCCTTCTCTTCCCCATTTTAAGAGTTTTTTTCGCATTTTAGAATGAAATGCTTCCCCTATCGGTAAAAATGAAGCGCTTAAAAAGGCGGGTAAAAATTTCAGGCAAAAAATATTAGTCAAAGTTTAGTTACTTGTTGTTGTTTTTGTTTACATTATACATTGTGATTGATGTCATTTTTGCAGGTTGGTAGCTATGAAGTTAATAGCTAGACACAAAGTCAGATTGTCACTTTAAATATTACAGTGGAACCTCTATTAACGGTCAACTCCATACATCGATCACCTCCTGATAAGCGGCCAGAAAAGAAAATCCCTGCCAAATTCATGGTCAAACTCTTATAAAAAAAAACCTCCATACATCGGTCACCTCCAATCAACGGCCAAACGGCCACTTTCTATTGTCCCAATGTCTAATTTCAACTCTATTAACGGTCAAATAATATCTTTATGCAAGCAAATGAAAGGAAAAATAAAAACAATTGTTTTTTTTGAAATTTTGTACCGAGGTCAGTAGCATGTGAAAGGATCTTTTTCGTAACTTGCTCTAGCCACTTTAACGCTTTCACATGTCCCCTTGCTTTGATCATGAATCATTCTTTGAGCCCCTCTCCCGACCAGACGTTTTGACAAAAAAAAAGATATTCATATAAAATCCCATACATCGGTCACCTCTAATGCAATGGCCACTAAGCTGGGTCCCCAAAGTGGCCGCTATTAGAGGTTCCACTGTATTCTTTTACAGATCAACGCATTACCTAATATTATATAATATATATTATACATATACCTAATACGCATTACCTAATAATCATACGACTGCATTTTACGCTCGATCGGAAAAAGTTCGGTAACACTTTGCTATTAAATTTGAACTTAATGGTAATCAATTTCCCGTTTGAGAGAAAAGAGGTTCAGAATAAAATGTCTGCGGCTAAATAGAAAAAACCTTTCGCTACGAAATTTAAAAAAGAATAACAACTTTGTTTTTATGGTAGCAAATTAAAAGGAAGAGGTAACAGGAAACAACTTATAAAAAAGATGAGAAAACTTTTTCCGAGGGGACGGTTGATATTTACTGTTAGGTTACAAATATAACTATCAATGTTCACTCAACTATGAAATGAAATAAATTCAATAAATAAATATAAATTCAATGTTAGCATGTCTCTGCTACACCAAACACTTTTTCTGTGAAAGTTGTTGTTATCTTGTGAATAAAAAAGTGCAGAAGAAATTGTTGTTCTCTCTAAATTTTTTCTAAAATAAAATGGATTGCGCAATTGTTTACATCTCCTTGAATTCCATTGGTTAAAAAGCTCCAGAAAAAAAGTACGCGCTGAAAAAGTCGAATCTACGGAAGCCCATTAGTGCCATTTAAATTGTTTCGGAAATGTGACCCTAAGTGGAGGAAAGAAATATATAAAATTTGACATGCCCAACTTATGAAGACATAACACAAGCAGCGAAAACTTTAAATGGCTGCCGCAGTTATGAAGTCGTAACACAGTCAGCAAGTAACAATTTGCTTAAGAATACTAGCCACTACGTTCAAAATACTTTCCCCCCGTAAGGATTAACCTCACTTTTCACAGGCATTATTTAGCTTTACTTGTTGAAAACAAAACTGTTTGGACCACGATGTTGCTTACATTTACCTTAACCAGCTTTTGACGAAATGCACCTACATAATAAAACCGTAAAAAGTATTTCAAAAAGTTTTGGTCCTTATCTTTTATGTGTCATTTATGACATAAGTTAGCATGTAACAAATGTAAATGTGACAAGGCTTTGCATATTGTGTAAAGCAGATAGAGTAGAAGTGTGCACAAAGTATTGTTTTAAAAGAATTGTGCCTATAGATATTTTTGTTGAGGAATGACAACGTTAAACCTTCGAATCCGTAAAGAGTTCTTCCTTGACGTTTCAAGACATAAACAACATCCATAGCGGTAACGGTCCTGCGTTTAGCGCGCTCTGTGTATTTACATCAAATCTTGTCATCCTTTAATTAACAGTGATAAAAAACTACACGTGGTTTTTACAACAATAATGGTAGCAATGCTGCATTCAAAGTGGGACAGCGAAAATGTGTTTTTGCGATGCTTCTGTTATGAATTCATAAGTGAAGCGTGAGTTAAATCTTTCGCTGCTCCTGTTATGAATTTATAAGTAAAGCATGCGTTGAAGTTTTTTCTGCTCTTGTTAGGTATTATTGAGTGAGACACAGAAATATTTTTATTTCATTGCTCGTGTTATGTTCTAGGTGAGGTATACAAAAAAATTTAAAATATTTCTCTGCTCCACTTAGGGTGACATGTGTGAAGCAAAATTAATGCCACTAATGGGATTCCGTACGAATCGGTTCAACTTTTTGAGAAAGCGGTCATTCTACTTCATTGCGCATGCTTGTGGAAAAAGTTGTTGAGATTTTTCTGCTCCAGTAAAAAATGCAATCGTATGGAAACCTACCTTAATGTTTTGTTCGATCGACGATGAATACTGCTCAAAAAAATATTTCTGACTAAACTTTATTTTCAGGGACATTAGTGGAAATTTGTCAAATCTCAGGATTCATTTCAGGACATGAATTTCAATATAATAATGACATAGCTACCATTAGGGATGATATTCTGTAAAAAAAAATATTATTTTCGCAAAAAATTATATTTTAAGGGTTCATTTACTTTGATATGTACAATAAAAATAATAAAATAAATATGTATAAAAAACACAAAATATATACAATATTATATATTTGCAAAGATATATAGTCACAAGAAGAGATTGTGAATTATCGTGACATTAAAATTTAAACTAATTTCTAGCAAGTTGAAGCAACGTATCAGAGGGTTTAAAGCTATAGAAATATATATTTAAAAAAAATGGCCTTGAACTGCCCCCAAACACCCTTGAAATTTACGCATGATGATTCTTATGTAAGTGATCTATTTTTTCAAATCGCACTGGATGTTCATTTTCACTGATAATTAAGGGCACTAGAAGTAGTTCAAAATATCCAATCGGAATCAGGATTTTTTTGTTAAAAGTTAAAATAATTTAATCATAAAAAAAAAATCGAGCCTGTTTTTAATCACCTGTGCAAGACTTGCAACCCAGTTCCAGTAGAAGAAAGTTGATAGTAAAACTACAAGTAATGTCCATTTTAACAAAATCAAAAATGATTTAATTCATTGTTTGTTTGAAGTTCAAGCGCTTTATCAAAGGAACTACAGGTAAATCATTGGTCTCCCAATAATCTCTTTACCACAGAAATAATTTCAAAACGAGGTCATTCATTTTTGGTATTGAACACACAACATTAAATTTCAAATCTTTTTTCAGCAGAAAAAGTCAGACTTCAAAAATGGATAGAAATAAATTGAAACATACCTCTCCTAACCAGAAATTTTTTTATACAAAAAATGTGTATAAACATGGAGGTGGTTAACCTGTAGCAAAGAAAGAACGTATTACATTATCACTACAAAAGCTTTGAGAAATTTCGATTTATTCTTCAGTAATTAATGAAATACAGGTCAACAATACAGGTCAACCATTTTAAAAAATAAACGCAAAACGGGTAAAAGAAGAAGAAGAAGAAGCGTATATCGCAGTTTTGAATGAAATTTATGTCTTCAGTTAATTAGAAAGAAAAAGATAAGAAGAAAAACACTAGCAAAAATTATCACTACTCCCTCCTTTTAAGCTTTACGTATCCAGTAGCAACGAGGATGAAGTTGATTCCAATTCTCTTTGCAAATCAGCAATATCAGCAGGATCAAGTTCGTCCATACCAAGCCATTCGTTTAACAATGAGGCGGAGAGCTGCGGTTCGTTCGATAACTGTGCTCCTCCGGCGCTTCTTAAAGGATTCAATCTGCAGAACACGAAAACGTTTGGAGAAATTGCAAAAGCAAGCAACCAACCAAATAAACGAAAATAAACAAACACAATAACAAAAACAACTAAACAAAACAATAACTTACATGTCAATAGAACTACCAGCAAATAAATCCTCAAAATCCATTCCTAAACCATATCCTGCTGCTCCACTTCTTGGTGTCTTTGGTGTATTGACAAAAGTCGTCAAAAATATATCGTCTGTTCGATTTACGTCACAGGTCAATTTAGTACTAGTACTTAAATTATGTAATGTTAGATTGGTTGATCCATTACCACTCAACGTTTGATTGGTCGATTCAATACCACCTAACGTTTGATTGGTTGATCTATGAAAAGATTTGTTTACTTCATCGCTTAAGCATTCTATCTTTGGAGTTACCAGCGCAGGCACACAGTTCGTATTTCGTGCAGCGGTTACATTGAGCTTACTAACAAACGAAGTAGTAGTGTTTGTGATAGCAGCCGAAACAGTAGTAGCTGTATGTGTAACAGATAGTTCTGCGGTTGGTTTACCATTTACAATCGCGTTCCCAACATTGCACAGACTTGACACATTCGTAGTGAAATTCTGCAAGTTTGCATGTGTAACAATAGCGGTGTAATCGAGTTCATTCTGCTCTTCTTTCAATTGTCTCGCCCTTATACTGGTCACAAGCATGTTCTTAACAATCGACCAGTTGTCTGTGTGAAAACTTTGAACTGTCGTGCAGGGTTGGAGCGTTTCTTTAGTACTATGCGCTTCAGCGCTGCTTTGTTCGTTCGTTTCTTCCATCTCTTCAATGATATTCACGATTTTTTTGTCTTCATCATCCAGCTGTTTTATTTTAGCGATAGTTTCAGCTGATTCTTCAGACGAAATCTCCACGGAGGAGAGTAAATCAGCGGAGTTAATCGATATTTCCGATAGACCAGAATTTGCGGAGTATAAAGATTTAATTGAAAATTTACTGTCTTTTGATTTCGAGCTATCGCTTTTACTTTCTGTCCCAATGCTACACAAAAACGAAACAAAGTCATCACTACCTTGGCTAGAGGGCTTCGTTAAATTTACAGTGTCAGTTGTCCTTATGGCGCTTGCACAAATTTCTTCTGTTAGAGGCGGGTTTAAAGTGTATTTCCGAGTCTTCTCCATAAGATGCTTCTTCATCTCCTTAATAGACTTCGATATCTCCGATACATTACTAAACTTAGGCTTTTCAGTCGTTGCCGTGGTTACAGTTAAACTTTGCGATGACATCGTTGAAGTTATAAACGAAGCTTGATGTGACACAGGCTTTGGTTGTATGCTCACACAACCCATTTGTGCAGGTTTGGGTGCGATCGGGATTGGTGCGTTCACTTTTTGAGAACTGATGTTGGGAAAAATAACTATTGGCGCAGCACCGTTGAACGCCCCACGTAATTGAAACATTGGTATTGAACCAAGAGGAACCAATACGGTCTGGTTTGTAGCTGAAAAGATAACCGAATGTTATGCTTAAGTCTATTTTCCTCAGGATTGATACAAATGAGCAGTTAAAATATTGATAGCAATAACAAAAAATTTTCAAAGTTAAAAAAGTTTTTTCAAAAATAATCAAGTTAAGTTGAGACTTAAAGTTTGCAGAAATACCAGAATCACTGCATCGTCAAGGTTAACACACAAATATTTACTTACCATTGCTGGTAACTGTTGTCTGGTTATGCGATGCTGTTACTGATGGTAGAAAATTGGTTGTAGCTGAAATAGTACTGGTTACTGTAGTGGTGTAACGAGACGTCACAGCCTGACAGACATTCACGACAGGTGGAATTCTTATAGTTTGTTCTCTTACTAACGCCACACCGCCATCTCTTTGTTTTGGTACAAAGTTTGTGAATTGTAGTGTGTTTAACTGTTTATTTGATACACGGTCAATAATTGGCTGACCTTTGACCATCTCTTGAGCAGGTTGCGTGGAGAGTGATTCTGCTTGTAGTTGCATTAGTTCATCCATATGTTGACGTATAGGATGTATGAAAGGTTTCTTATCTTTCTGCATGTTTGACCAGCGTTGAAGCAGTTCTTTATCTTCATTAGATAGCTCTGATTTTTTCGCTTCGACATCTGTTGCGGTTACTTTCTTCTTCACATTCGGAGTGACAGCTGTCTTATGTTTGCGCTTCCGACCTTCGTGTTTTTTGTCCTCTGTTACTAAATAAAAAATAAAAAATTCTTTACATATTAAGTATTTGGGTTATATTACCGGCTCTTAGGTAAATTGTGAAGCTCATTGATTTTTGAAATGATTTAACGATACAGTTCATGACGTGGCTACGTGAATTTCGCGCCTTATTGGTCAAAAAATTAATTTAATCATTCTTAGATTGGTTACAGTTGAAGACACTTGGTGTCTAGGTTTTTTTTACAAGTTTTCTTGTTATTGGCAAAACGAACAAACGAACGAACAAACGAACAGTTATATTGTAGACATACTTGTAACATCATCTCCCGAGTCCTCCTCTGACAATTTCGTTTGTCTCACCTCAGGGTATAGAAAAGGCTTTAGGAATTCCGTCTGGACAGGGGCCAGCTTTGGTTTGGGTCTCTTTGAATGATAATCCTGGATTTCCTTTAAAATGTGCTCTTTTAGTATTTGCCTGTTAAGCGGGAGGCACTCAATGTCATAATTAAACAATGAACTAGTCGGTTCATCGTCAAGATCATGGTATCTAAAATAAACACAGGGTGTCCATCACAATACACAGGACATGAGTGGACTGGCTTCTATATTTTGTTCATTATCAATGTTAAAAGTTGTACGGATGTCAATTGTTTTGATTGTTTGCAGCAAAACATCAGATTTGCCAATCGCGATAATTTATTAACAGCGAAATTTAGCCCCTTAGGAATATATATAATTTGATTTCATATGTGTATTTCTTATCAAAGTACTCGAAAAAAGTTTGCATATTAAAAGCACTTACAAATTAATCAAGATTCCAAAAGACACAAAATATTTGATATAGTTAAGTACCTTGAATTACTATTGTTAAGTGCTTAAATCTCTAGGTATAAAACCCTAGAGGTAATAATAATATCCCAAAATCTTTATCATTTCAAAATTTACATTCATCCAAGCTTGCTAAATTAAAAAAAACAATTAACGCAGCTGACTCACTTATCTACAAATGGATGATTTAAAGCTGTCTCCACACTAACTCTTTTTCTTGGATCAAGCACTAAAAGTTGTGTAAGAAGGTTAATGGATTCAGCACTTGCATTCGGGTACATTGTTGAAAATGATACAGCTTCTTTATGAGGTAGTCTGCTGATGTAATGTCGCACTCGATCTGATGTGATGGTAGACATAAATTCAACGGAGGGGACTCCCACAACACTGAGAATGAGCTAAAAATATATATTTAAAAAAATAGTAAATAATAAGCAACTTAGTATCAGGTACTAATTTTCGTGCTTTTATGGATTTTGGTCAAATTCTCAAAATTATGTGCCTGCAACTGGTGTGGTGAAGAATATTTTCCATTTATTACTCAAGTTACACTATATGCCAAAATATAACATGACTTCCCTCACCTGCAGCTGGTTAAGATAGTTGCTGCCAGGAAACAGTGCTGTTCTACCAAGCATTTCAGCAAGAATACATCCAACAGACCAAATATCAATTGCTTTTGTAAACTGATGAAGAGATAACATTAGTTCAGGTGCGCGATACCAGCGCGTTGCAACGTACTCTGTCATAACACGCTTCTGTTCTGTCAGAGAAGAAGATAGACTCCTTGCCATACCAAAATCACCTTTAGAAGTTATATATATATATACATGTACATGCATAATAAAAGCCAAAACATCCTTGCATAGTAAATATTCAAAACAAAACAAAGATAAAAATATCAAAAAAATATAGGCACGATTATTAGTTAACTTTTTTTCTTCGATTTTTAAGTTATTACAATTAATCTTTTCTGCAAATTTATTGTTTTGATTATATGTAATTGACCTGATACTAGTTTTACATGACTTAAATTTTGTTTTTGTTGAAATGGTGAAAACGTAAAATCACAAAATAAATAGTGTTAACCCAAAATTAATGTGAGCTACTTCCTTGCATACAAAATCTGAACAACAAATCATACCTATCTTTAATTCACAATCTTTGTTAATCAGCAAATTACTTGGTTTCAAGTCTCGATGAATGATGTTTGCAGAGTGGATATATTTCAATCCACGCAGGAGCTGGTACAAAAAATATCGCACATGCTCCTCAGAAAGATCTTGTTTGGAATGAATGATATGATGCAAATCACTTCCCATTAAATCAAGAACAACATAAACATCTCGAAATTCATTAATATCAGCAGGAGGTCGAAGAATTTCTTTAATTGCAATGATATTATCATGTTTAAAATGTTTTAGTATCTTCAATTCCCGTAATGTTCGTTTCGTAATAGCAGGTACATCAAAAACATCACATATCTTTTTTATTGCAACACGCTGTCCAGTTGAGTTATCCACAGCGGAGCACACTACACCATATGCACCTTCCCCAATAGTTTCCAAAATTGAGTATTTGGAATCCACGTAAAACTTAACTTGTTTTTGATGTTTTCGTAATGCATGCTTGTTTGACATATTTTTTAGAACTTTTATTTGTATTGGCCTAAAACAGTAAAATCTATTGTCCTATTATCCTAGTTTTCTTTAAATTACAGTAAAATAACAAAGGAGCTTAAAAAACAACACAAATTATGAAAGTTTAACATGGTATATCTATACATTTAGGCTTAAACAGGGGATACACAATCTAATTTGTCGGATTTAATTTTTTGAACTCAAATTTTGCATTTAAAATGAGTGATATGCGATTCATTTCTTCAATTTTGATTTATATCAAATTCAACAAATTTGATTGTGTATCATCCTTTTTGATTTTTTAAATGCGAAAAAATGTATTACAACATCACCTGCTTAACATGCAATTTATGTATTTCTTAAATCAAACTTATAAGAGACGAATAAAAAAGCAAACTAAAATGACTGAAAATTTTGAGTTTAATATTTTATCTTTATATCAAAAAGTTGTCTTAATCCTTACATTTCAACATTATTTGTTTCGTAGATATAAGATGATAAAAACCAAGTAACAACCAAATGATTGTGAATTTGTCAAAATAATGTTAAGCAACTGTGGAAAGAAAACAGGGGAGTAAAACTCTTATAAAAAAGAATACATCATTGTTTAAAGTCGAATTAAATTGCTTTTTTTATGTAAAAAGAATTTATGTTCTCCAAAACAACATTTTTTTACCCATACTCTGCAATTGCGATATTATTCCAGTATCAGTTTGTGGAGAGTCTATACTTTTACTTCTCTCTTTTAACACATCATTTTCAATTTCCCTAAAAATTAAGTCTCTTCTTTCCAATTCACCTTTTGGCACTGTCATAGGTATATCCATTTCTTTCATGATTTCTTCATGAAACAGCAACAAGGATGGAACATATGTGTATTGCTGCACTACGTCTGCCTTAGTATCAAATTCACCCTCCTTTACTGCATCACGTGACTTCCAATCAGATCTTTCGAAAGGAGGTTTGGCAATAACACGTCCACTTTCTTTACACACGCGTACCTGTTTTCCTTCTTCATTAAAACGTATGCTAACATTCGTCGGTTTACCAGTAAATGGATCAACTAATTTTACTTCAGAATAATGCAAGGGTTCTTCATTAAGAAGGTACCCAGACTTGCCATCTCCCATATTTTCTATAAATTGTTCTGAGCAGTTTAATCCTTCAACTTTTAATTGATTCTTTTTCCGGGCAACTGCTCTAACTTTTCCTTGCTTTCCTTTATCGTGGCCTACCATTATTTCAACTAAGTCACCTCTTATGATAGGCCATTCTTTATATGGTGTAATTTTTGGAACTTCACTAGGTGGACGTAATTTCAACACTCTAACATTTCCTTTGTGTTTTTTAGTTTCCCATTCTACAAATCTGAATGGAGGAGGTCTCATTGGAAATCTTGACCAAGGTCTTGGCTTGGTAAATAATTTTTCTAACCGCGGTACACGGGGCATAGTGTGTTATCTAAAAATTGTTGATAAAAAATAATGCAATATTAGGTGGAAAAAGAAAATATTTATCATTTAAATGAATAAAAACTATAGTTTTTTAATAATGTCATCGACTCATCTGTTCTGAAACAGTTACGTTAGACCCAACTTGGGCAAATAAGTCCAATTTTGATCCCAGGTGACTCCTAGTTACCCATAATGACATGACATCAGTTACGTCCACCTTAGTTGGCCTAAAACTTAAAAGCGCAATACTATCAATGTTCTTAATACATATTTAGTTAACAAAAGACTTATAGTCTCAGCTTTGTGTTCTTTATAAATGTATTTCTTATTTATTAGAGAACAACCTGCTGTAAAAACCATTTGGACAGGGTTGCTAACAAGCATCACCACCAGACCTAAAATTACCAATTTACAACCTTGTGTATAGACATTTTTTAACTCTGAAAAGAACGAAAACAATAAGAAATACGAAAGAGAATTATTTTTAAGAAAAAGTTTGTCTGGATAGGATGACACAATTTATTTCTTCCTAACAAAAACTACATAAAATGCACACTCTATACTGATTTTGTTTTACAAACTTTTTTTTAAAAACAAAAATTGATAAAGTTTCCTTGAGTAAAAACTATACAGGAGTACGTTCAACAGATACTGGATATGGATATTATCTTGCTTTATTTTCTAGATCTTGATCCTGTAAAAAATAAAAATAATGCTGACTACACATAAAATTAAGGCATCTAGCTACACTTTTTTGGTCATATTGGAATCTTTTGTTCACCTCCTTCTACTGCAGAAAATGGCATCCATGTAATACCAGTTTTTAAACTTTGCCCAGCATGCAGAATTCTTGTTGCGAAAAAGACAAGAGAAAGTTCTGCTGAGGAGACTGAGCTGGCCTAGGATGAACAAACTGAAGAACAGGTTGACTAGGTTACACAAATTTGAATCATCTTACTTGTCTAAAAAAGTGAAGACATCGTTAAATTCCACTTTGAAAGAGATTGATGTATCACCTGTGAAAACACATGCTGTCAGGTCACATTCAGTTGTGCCATATGGAAAGAAAAAAGGTCAAACAGGCAAGATAGTGTTTAGAAGAAAAAACGCTAACATAAAAACTAGAATTGCTAAAACTCTCAGAGTTTGTGAAAATGACTTGGGCGGTGAGGATGAACTATTAATCATTGCAACTACCCAAGAAAAAGCAGATGATCTAGATAGATTAATGGAATTGGTGAAGAAAAAGATGATTATTCTGAAAAGCTTTAATTGCTAACTCTAGTACCATCTACTTGGAAAGTTCAAAAAATATGTGAGTATTTTCCTGTAACAGGTACATGGTGAAACAATCAAAACAGCTGCTGTGTGCATAAGGCATTCTTGCAAAACCGAATCGAAAAAAAGGAAAACAAATTAGCCGGGAAATAATTACCATGATTATGAAGTTTTACTGTGATGATGAATACAATAGATTAATGCCAGGAAACTTTAAAGAGAAGCATCCAGAAATAAGGATTTCATTTTATGAGCTACGACCAAAACGGTGTATAACTATTGGATTATCTGGAACCCATTCTATCTGTGTTTACACAATACATCAGAATGTAAAACTCATGCTTAACTCCGTTCATACTACCAAAAGTTACAGTGAATTGATGAGAATGACAGTATGTGAACAATGTGGATTGCATGTTAAGGTTACTGTAAAGGAAAAAACTCACTTGATGAGTAGTCTCAGAAAAACCCTTATAATTTATCAATACTTTTATATTTTTTTTTTTTTTTTTTTTTTGTTTCTGAATGTTTGATAAAGACTTTTTTGATGGTGTTATTTTCGTGAGATGTTATTTTTCCAAAAAGAAAATATAATGAATTAAACACACACAATTTTTTTTTCACCGTACGTTTTAAAATGGCTTCTTTTTCCGAACGCGTGGTCGCAGACTTCTCGTTTTTGCACTATTACATTTAGCATAAATTAAATTCAAAAAGGTTCCCGTTTTTTTTTGTAACAACGTTGTTAAAAATATTTGTAATTTTATATAATCATTCAAAAAAATGCATATTATTTTCTTTCTATCGTCATAATTCGCTAATCAGTAATTTATACAAAAAAATCCGGGAACCTTTTGAGCATAATTTATTCAGCTTTCCATTACTGAAAATTTCAATGAGCCAATAGGAAGCTTTCGGAAAAAGAAACCACAAACGTAAAGGCATGTATGCAAAAATTTACTAACAAGATATTTGTTTTTAAAGATTTTCATAGGTGTTATGAAAATGTGTGAACTGAGTATGCATATATATATATATATATTTATATATATATATATATATATATATATATATATATATATATATATATATATATATATATATATATATATATATATATATATATATATATATATATATATATATATATATATATATATATATATATATATATATATATATATATATATATATATATATATATATATATATATATATATATATATATATATATATATATATATATATATATATATATATATATATATATATATATATATATATATATATATATATATATATATATATATATATATATATATATATATATATATATATATATATATATATATATTACATCACGAGAACATTCGTCCGAAAGCTGTATTAAGGTACAGGACACCTAACCTCTCCCATGTTTTGGTTATATTTAACTTGCATGGGTGCGCACTCTTCTCGCAGTATTCTCTGTGACGATGAAGGTCGGACTGACTTGTGGCCTGGTTAAAAATGGTCTACCGTCTTTCGTTCGAGTCTCAGTGTAATGCACCAGCCGAGCATAAGAGTGTCAGCATGAAGGAAAGGGGCCGATTTTAATGTTCTCTGTACCTCACATTCTTCCTAATAACACTGACCGCTTTTTGATCGCAGGCTTCATAAGCTTTGTGTTTTTGGTGCCTCTTATTTAGTACATTCACTTAAAATATAAGAAAAATATATTGTAGATAAAATAAAATCAGGACCGACCGACCGACCGACCGGATCAGTGCTGAAACCCTCACCTCGGTGACGGCAAACATATTTTTAAGTCCAGCCAAACAAGAAATCACGGTTGGTTAAAAATCAAACATATAGAAAAAACTAGTCAAGAATAAAACCTATCGCGGACGTATATTTTGATTGAGATTTTTAAGATGTGAAGAGGTCGTTAAACTTCAGCAAATGTAAACTGACTAAAAAGAGAATACGGTGATCTTTTTTTTAATTGCTTTTGATTTAAATTGTTATTAAAGCAATAAAAATTATATAGCATTTCAGTAAAACAATTGCATCGTGACGAACACGATTTTATTTTTTATGTGATCGTTAAACTCATGATGCATCGTAACACGGTAGATCGTGTCTCCCACGATGGCATTATTTCACCTTTGAGCACAAAGATCGTGGATCGTGGGTGTCGCGCATGATACACGATACACGATACACGATGTTAGGCTTCCTAATAGCGGTACTGTATGTCATTCGAAAGAGAATTTTTTTTCTGTATGTCATGAATTTTTTTGCAAAAAACCTAAAAAAAAAATTTGTTTTCTTTACAGTAACCTTAAAAGGTGTGAGGATTGTCCCGGAGAAGAAGCTTTGAGACACTTTCTTTACCCAACACTCCAGTGTGATTATGAAAACGAGGACATTGCCCGTGGAGAATGGACAACCACTGATAGAGCTGAAATAATCACATGCATTGTTACATTAGAAGAATTCGTCAATTTAGTTGTTTTAAGAATTGACAAACATACACCTTATTCTTTTATAGCTAAGGAACAATCTCGATACTTCAAGAAAATGAAGTTGCGGTTTTGGTTGACTTTGCAGAAAACTATCAGTTTGTCATACAGGATCAAATAGAAAGATTTCATTGGAACTCCTCCCAGTGCTCTTTGCACCCTATTGTGATATATTCAAAAATAAATCAAGTTATTCTCTCTGCTTTATTTCAGATGATCTATACCATGATGTTGATATGGTGTATAAGGTGATAAGAATTGCAAAAACATACTGAATCAAAGCTTGCATCTACAAGATTTTGGAATAGAATCTACTCACCTTGTGATGGCATTGGTTGTACAATTAAACGTTGACTGCAAGAACAAGCCTTCAAAGAGTATCACAAGACCAAATCTTAATTGCCAAATTTTGCCAGGAGGAGGTTCAGGGTATCACAACTATTTTTATTCCAACTGAGGCAATTCAACAACAGCGAGAACATATGAAGCATCGTTACCAACATGCAAAAACAATTTCTGAAACAAGAACCTTTCACTACTTCGAAGCTATAACCAGCTACCAAATCAGTGCAAAAAGAGTTTGCATTGTACAGTAAAAGTTCATGTTGTAAGTTATATTGCAGTTCATGTTGGAAGTTAATTGCGTGCAAGTATATCGATGGTACTACATGGATTGAAAATGTTCAAGATGTTGAGGAAAATGAGACAACAGTGAAATTTTTTAACCATAAGTTCACACAAAGACACACAAAAAATCTAGAACATTTTGCAGTCATGACATTTATATTTTTAGCAGTTGATATGTAATAAACAGGTTCTCTTAACCTTTTCTCTGTTATTTTGACTTTAGAGAAACTCCAGTACTTTAAGACCAAAACAATCAATTATTTAATAAAGAAACATCGAAATTCCTTGTGCCCACTTCCTAGTTGAATATTTCATAAAGCGGGAATACATTTTTTGTTTTTGCTATACAACATACTAAACATATGAAGATTATCTGGAGAGAATTTAAAGTTTGTATGATTTACGCTTTGCCAGATATCTACGGTCGAAGGATAGGCAAGAAAAACGTGACTGATTTTCCCAACTTTGTGTTAAATTGACAATAACCAAAGATCTGTCCATTTTACATTAATTTTGACTTCATTTTCTGATTCCTAATCTCAAAACTATAGGGGTACCAAATTTCTGTCTTAGCTTCTAGAACATGCAGAAAACATGCCTTGATAAAGCTGAATTTCGACGCAATGTTCAATAGATAAAATATAAAAGAAACCGAAACTATCTAATTTTATGCAAGGTAAAAATCTAATTGAAAGTCGTTGTGAATTTCTTTTTCCATAAGGCCTTTGTACTTTGTGCTGTGAATGTCCTCTCAATTACTCAATTTATGGATAATTATCTTTTTTAAATTCTTGACAGCCGTCAAAGGATTTTGAAACGATCCTAAAGACTGCCAGATGCTTTGAAGACTTGTAATAGGTCTTAAACTTCAAGCATACAAGCTATAAAGCATTGGCAGTCTTTGGATCGTTTCAAAATCCTTTGACGGTGTCAAAGAATTAAAAAAAGATAATTATCCATCAATTGAGTAATTGAGAGGACATTCACACGCAAAAGACAAAGGCTTATGGAAAAAGAAATTCACAACCGCTTTCAATTAGATTTTTACCTTGATTAAAATAGATAGTTTCGGTTCTTTTATATTTTATTATTGAACATGGTGACACTTAAGCTTGATAAGGATGTTTTCTCGCCATGTTAGAAGATAACACAGAAATTTGGTAGCTCTGTATGGATGTTTTCTTATGATTTTAAGGTTTGTAAAGTTGTTTTTTTGTTATTATAGGACAAAATATAAGGTAAAAATTATTATTATTATTATTATTAAAAGACTATATTATGTTAAATGTTTCACGTCATTAACATTATGTTACATGTTAGTATTTTAATGAACGTTATTGCTGTCTTGTTCCTCTGTTGTTATGTCTGTTAACCAGGCCTATCAATAAGAGGCGCGCGATCGCTCCCGCGCACGCAAACACGCGCCTAATTCTGAAATATGAGGCCTCTGTGGAGTGATTTTCACTCGCCTAGATTGATTCCATGTTATGTAGCTGAGCGATAATATCCTAAATTCCTGAGATTGTATTTTCTATTTTAGATAGAGTAGTTCATTTTACTAATCATAAACTGACCAACCATTCACGTTAGGTGCGAAGCGAAAACATATCGTTCCAGTAATGACCTTTAGATATTCCGTTTTGTGAATCTACTTTGTTACCAGACCCCGACATGCTGAAATCGGAATCGTACGAAGATACATCGACATGAAAAAGTTAGAAGTGGATGATGTTTATAGTCACATGGTCAAACGATGTTTTTGTAACGTAACAATTATGATTGATTCTCTTTGTTTGTGAATGCAATATATTTCTTTTGTTTTCGTACTTTCAGTTATCAAATGTCGTTTTTTTTTATAGTTGTGTAACAAGACTTGTAATTTGTTTTGTTGATCACACCACGCGTATTTATGTGGAACCTGTTCTTGTAATAAACAAGAAAATGAGTAATGTATTTCTTTTGTTTTACATAACACTCCATCTCCCTGTTTCTCCATTCATTCAAAAATAGTTTTGTTATGGGAACATCCCTGGGTGAGAGCGTTCGAAACGTTATTCTAAAATAGAATAGAATACAGCAGGATCGTATGTTTTGAAAACTCGATTGCTATATTTATCTGAAATCATTATCGCGACATGTCTTCGTCAAAAAAAAAGTATCAAAGGGAACAAAATCCAATTATCTACTTTCATGAAATGGGGTATTGATGATATTATCGGACATAAAACTTTAGAAGAAAATGGAAATAGATTTTTTAACTTCGTTTGGTGCAAACTTTGTGCGAAAAACAAGCCTGCTATTCTTCAGCATCCGAATTGCAAGGGACCAGTGAAGGAAGCTGTCCTGACATATATTAATGGGACAAGTTTCATAACAAAACACTCTGTTACGCGACATATTTCCGGTGAAGGTCATTCTCTCGCACTATCGTGTGAGAAAAGTACACCAAAGGAAGATCGATTACCATCAATCACATGTGTTAAGACGGGAGCTAGCGTTGACAAGGTTTGTTTCTACAAAATAGGGTTTTTCAAGTTTTATTTACTTTCACTCTAACACAATTACGTTCACTTCATATTTCATAGATCCAAACGACTATTGAATCAGCAAACGCAAAATCCGCGGCTGAGGCATATACGAAGCTTATCAAATGTGCGTATCACATGGCGATGGAACCGACAATGCCACACAAACACTTTGGTGTTTTGGTAAGTTGCCCTTATAAATATGTTTAAAGTTTTCGAAATAGGTAGAAACCATGTTCGAGTATTGTTTGAGTACGACCATTATTGTTTTATCTATATGACTTTTCAGGTTAAATGCTGCAAGGAGAATGGTGTGCGACTCATAGAGAGGAAAGAAGACGGTCGTTCTGGACGTGAGTTTGTTCATTGCATAGCTGAGGCTGTCAGGGAAAAATGTGCAGTTGTACTTGCAAGTGGTTATTTTATGTCGATTCTATCAGATGGTAGCCAAGCCAGAAAAACTGGAAGGGAAAAAGAACTTGCTTTAGTGAGAACTGAGAGGAGTGGTGTTCCAGTTTACGTGGTTGCGAGTTTGCTGGAAGTGGCTAGGTTCGGTGGGGGTGATGCTTGTTTGATTGTTGCCGGTATTGAAAGTATTTTCCGTGACGACAATAGTGCGCTTTTGATGGACCAAGAGAGCTTCACTAAAAAGGTTGTCAGTTGTACGGCGGACGGAGCCAGTGTTAACTTTGGTAAATACAAGGGTGTTTTGACGCAGATGAAGGATCAGGGGCAGCCATGGATGTTGATGATTCACTGTGCAAACCACCGCATAGAACTCGCAGTTAAGGAAGCATTCAATATAAACAAGCTGAACGAGGTTGATCAGTTCTACACAACAAATTTTTATCTCTTGCGAAATAGTGGCAAACTAAAATCTGAAGTTGCAGAATGTGCAAAGGCGTTAGGTATCACATACTATAACATATCGAAGATCGCAGGAACAAGGTTTGTTGGGCATCGTAGGCGGGGATTTCAGAATATCCTTGAATCATGGCCAGCGTACATAACAGCATACGAAAATTACATCGCGGACGATAAAGGGAGTAATGCTACTACGAAAGCGAAAGTTTCAGGCCTTCTTAAAAAGTTCAAATCCTATGAATTTTTGTTGACTATAGCAACTTACCTCGATATGCTTGAAATGGTTGTTCCTGTCTCAAAAATATTTGAATCGAATGATCTTTTACCTTACTCAGTCAATTCGATTATCGACCAAACAACTTCTGAACTGAATGAAAATATTGACGAAATTGGGGGTGATTTGGAGTTTTTGGACAGTTATGTTGGACGTTACAGTGTTAGTACCAAAGCAGGTGATCAGAATTGGTTGAGTGGACCTTAGAGGGTCAATTCATTAAAGCTGGCGAAAAGCGGAAAAAAGATAAAACCTTCGTCACCGTAAAATTCCAAACTAATAAAATCAATCAAGACCATGCCATTGATGTTGTTCGAGCTCTGAAAAAAAAGTTGTGCGAGTCACTGATTAAAGTTCTCAAGGAGCGCTTTTGTGATTATAAGAGGGACAAGGAATTGTATACATCAATGGGATTCATCGACATGGAATATTGGGAATCTGATAGAGATTACAGTAATCGGGAAATAATTCTTCTACATAATCACTTCGCCAAGCCCCTTGTGTATGCAGGATTCAACTTGAACCGATCATTGGTCGAATGAAAAAAGTTCAAAATACACGCAGCGACGTACTACAATAAAATGGCAGTACGCGACATGTGGAAGTCGGTGTTGACATACAAAAGAGAATCATTTCCCAACGTGAGCCTTCTCGTCTCTTTGATTCTCAGCATATCCAGTGTTGAACGGTGCTTTAGTACTGTCACTTCCATTCTATCAGACCGGCGACTTTCAATGGCTCACGATACATTGGAGGATACTTTGATCATTTCTGGCAACGATAATCTGTGATCACCTCAGGAGCGGGAAGAAATCATCGAAAGAGCGAGAGTGCTCTACATGGCAAAACACAGGCGGCTCAAGTTGAATACGTCAGAACCAAACCGTATCGATAATATAACTGATGATGATCGCTCAGATGATGATAGTTGTTCAAGTGACGAGAGCTGGGACAGTGAGGACGATCTCTATTTGTAAAACTATAATGAAACACTTTCTATAAATAGTTATCTTCAAATATATATACGAACCTAAAAAAAAATAGAATTTTGTTATATTAATTAAGCACCACAAGTAGATAAAAAGAGATTAACATATATACATGATACAATTTTCGTAACGAATAAAGTCAAGATAAAGGCTTTCGAGTCTCCAGTGTTCAGGGGTTCACTGGTTAAATCGCCCCCGACTTCAGAAATTAATGTTTCTTTTCTCTTTTTGTCTTAATTTTGGAACTGTAAGATCGCTCGCGCGAACAGAATTTCCCCCTCTCAGCGCGCGCGTTTTGTCGCGCGGGAGCGTTTTTCTTATTGATAGGCCTGGGTAACGGCCCATTGTGTTACTCATAAAGTTCTTTTGTTTTTTGTATTATTAGTTTGTTGCGTTTTAAATTTTTAGCATGTAGTGGATCCATGTGTGTGTTTTTACTTAGTATGTGTGTATTGTTTGCATGTGATGTTGTTTGGTGGTGGTTTAGTGAAAGTGGTTTAGTAAGATATTTTGTTTTGTTTTTATGTTTCTATATCTATTTTGTTCGTGCGTTCTTGTTTGCTACAGTACTGGAATGAGGACACCTAACATCATGGATCGCGTATCATGCGCGTCACGCACGATTCACGATGCTGTCGCGATAGTAAAATTTTTTAGCATCGTGAAGGTCGCGAATAAAAGATGTTCGTGTGCTAAAACAATAGAGACACGAAGGGTGATTAACTTTTTAAACATTTTTTTGTAATAATCCCTTAGCAGCTGCGGTAATTATAAAAAACAATAAGCCACACAAAAATCGTTAAAGTTCTGACGCTACTAAAAGCTCGAGATAACTATCGCGCACATGTAACATTACATTTAGGCGGTACTGTAAACTATAGTTTGTGAAACTTTTTTGCACTTAAATATTAATTTTATTATAAGACTGCGCAAAAACATTAAAAGAACACTTAAATTTTTTTATTAAAATAAATTTTATGTTTTATTATTTTAAATGGGAAAATAATAACTTGCTGTATAAATTTCGAAACAGCCTTTGTATAACCTGCTGTATATCTTTCAAAACAATGCAGGTATATTCTGTAAAACTTTCGAAACAGCACAAGAATAATTCTTGATGTAGAGCTTTCAAAACAACACACAAAAAACTTGCTGTATAACTTTTGAAAACAAGTTTTTTAACATGCAAGTATTTTTATCTTTTCACCTTGAGTACTAGTTACATTTTTCTAGTGAGACAAATTATTATTATTTTTCTTTCGCAACTAAAAAATATAAGTTGCGTGCGTTATGCGAAAATACATAGCAAACGGTTGTCGTAACACCCTCCTCCGTTGTTATTTTTTTATTAATATTATTTTGTTGTTGTTCCGACCATACATTCTTATTTTTCCATGAACTTTCATAAACTCGGACATTCGCTAATTTAACATTCGCTAAAACAAGCAAAACATACATAGAAAAATATGCTTGTCGTAACACCCTCCTCCGTTGTTGTTTTTTATTTTTTTGTTGTTCCGACCATTTATACATTCTCGATAAAATTATTTTTATTTCGCCGACCGACAGACCGTAAACTACTATCTACTTCGCGCTTATAGAACAAGTAATTAAGTTGGAGTCACCTTATTTCTAAAATCCAACTTCTAATAAAAATACAAGATGCAAAAGAATTTTTAAATGTAAAAAAACAAAAACAAAGACGCAAGATTAGCTATACATATCTATTGTTTAATATTTTTAATTTTATTCACAATCCATTGCGACAATCACGATTAATAGTGACGATCGCGATAGCATGGTTATTTTTTTATACATCGAGACTATCGCGAAGCTCTTCGTTAACATATTTTCTATCGCCATGGTCACGATAGGATCGCGGATCGTTTATGTCGCGCATGATACGCGCTCACGATGTTAGGTGTCCTGATTCCAGTACTGTATCTTTTATTATTTGCTCTTTTTGTATTTTTTCTAACTAAAGTTTTGTATTTTATTTAGCGTTTATTGATTAAAACCTATCGTTTGTGGCATTAATTCGTATCCGTTTGAACCTAACAAATAGTGTCGATTTGTGTGTGTGTGACACTAATATTAGTTCATCAATTAAATCAAAAACCGACAGCAAAAAAATAAATTAACACTTGTTGTTTTAATTCGTTGTCATAAAGCTAGCTAAATTATAGATTTTAATCGTTTGTAAATGAAAATGCAATAAAAAAAAAACATTTCTTTTGCTGCTTTTCGTTTACAAACTTTTAAAACGCGACAAAAAGCATTTCTATCACCGTTTTTCGTTCTTAAACTTTCAAAATGTAATCTAAAAAAGCATTTTTATCGCCACAGACAAATTTAACTTTTCTAGATAAATGACATTCCGTAAAAATACAATCGCGTCCATGATGAAAAAGTATACACCAAGCAAAAAAAACTACGAATATGCTTTTTTAACTTGATAAAACCCCTGAAACAAATTAACTTTAATGAAAAACTTTTTTGAAAAGAAAAAAATTAAATTTATCGGTGATTCGGTTTGACGTCATAACAATTATTTTGGAGGTGAAAAGTTTCCGTAATTTAGGTGAAGAGAGTGCAGAGCTAGACACATTTTGGAGTTGTAAGAACAATGTAAGAACAATGTTAGGAAGTTTAAGCACATATAATTTTATGGAGCAAAATCTAGATAAATCTAAGCATCATTTCTAGACAGATTTTTATTGTGGTTACCTTTCGTTAGCTAATTATTCTTCCATTTCCACACATTTTAGCATTCTTCCCCCTACGAACTAGGTTTGTTTTCACCCTGCAAAATTTTAAAAAATGGTGGATGTAGCACAAATGTGATTCGTCAATTCAGCAAATTGTCAATCATCGCTTACAGCAACAAGGCTGAAAAATAATCGTAGGACACACGATCCTTCGTGGAGATAATAATATTAGTGTGGTGCCCACTATAGAATGTTTGAATGTTTATTATATGGACAGTGATTTAATGTGGGCGAGTAAATATTACCATTGCCCTGGGGGTTAACCCACGTCATCATGTGAAGGGAATTGGGGAGATGACATACAATGTGGCGCCGTAGATTAGTGGTTATAGCTCTTGTACTTTGTGCGGGAGACCGGGGTTCGATTCCTCTTGACGGCGATTCAACATGGGCGAGTGAATGTTACCATAGCCCCGGGTTAACCCAAGCCATGTGAGGGAAATTGGGAAGATGGCACACTGTGTGGGCCGTTGGATGTTGCCGGGAGTTGTCTAGTAGAGCGCGGGCTCTAATTGGGTCTGCGTAGCTCAAAATGAGCATTAAATACTCTAGGACTCTCCATCTACGCCATGGCCCCTCCTGGAAATAATAGACAGGGTATATCCCTCGATATTTGTGAGGCTAGCCATGCAAAATATGCACATCTATCTATCTATCTATCTGTGGTGGGCTGTATGTTGGACGTTGCAAGGAGACTGGTAGAAAGCGGCATAGCTCAAAATAAGCATTAAATACCCTGACTCCCCATAAATCTACAGCTGCCTTTGTACTCCTTTCTGGAAACAACGAACATCCTTGAAATTAACAAGACTATGTCCTTCCATTCGGTTTCGTCGTTGTCTGCACCATCGGTTCCGTTCCTGGGAGAACACAGCGTATAGCATTTAGTACTTCTCTCAATGTCCCGTTAAAACGTAGTAAATTTAGACAATTCCTTTGTTGTTAGTCGAGACAAGCAAGGATATTTTTCCAGGAATTGCGCTTTCTTGAAGTTGCAGCTACGAGAAATCCTAAACCTACCTGCGCTTCAAAGCAGAAGACAAACTTGATTCAGGTACTAGCAAATCAATATATAAAGGGTTGCGGAGCGGAAAAAGGGCCCTATGTTCGCAAGGGAAATATATACTCCATGAAAATATAGAGAGAACTTTTATCTGCTCCCATAGCTAGCTAGACAGTTTAGCTAGCTGGCTATAAATAAGATCTTAAAAAAGTTTTCCTTGAGTAAAATGCAATCAATAGAATCAATAGAGATTCTTTTTTAGTTTTTGTTAGCTATATGCGTGCTGACGCGGCCCTAGCCACTATTAGACTGCGAAAAGTAAGCCTTGGGAAAAGATTACTATGCATTTGTTTTCAGGAGCGCATAATCAGCAAACACTTTCGCAGTGGCTATCCTTACGCGACCGTACTTTAATATTTTTTTTCTATTCTTACTCACGTACTCACATACTTTATTATTATTTTTATTTTTTCTATATCTGCGATTTTCTATATCTATTCTTCGTACGTAAAATCTTTTCTTTCTCGTTTCATAAAAAAAAATTGTACTTAGCATGAAATAGAGATAGGGAAATGTATATTCTAGCGCAGTCGCGCACGCGTCCACGGCAACCCCAGGCAAGTCAACGACAAGTACTGCCAAGTCATACAATGTAAAATAAGAGATCCAATATTTTAATCAGAATCCCCAAATAGTCACCGCACCCATGTGATCCACATTATTCAAGGACCTAGTATTCACTACAGATGACGTCATCAATAAAAGGTCCAATATTTTATAGCACAATTCCTTAAAAATCAACGCATGCACTGTAAAGAAGGAAATTCCCTGAGGTAAATAACCGCAATAGTATTTACCATTATGAAATCCTCCGACTTTGTTAAAAATTGTATATAATAAAGAGAGAATGGAATCAAAAACCGTTAAACAATTACGTGATATTGCAAAAGGTCCAGGTATGATGCTCATCTCTTCATCCGGGAATTGGGTTAATATATATTGTTATATAAAAAATAATTCTTAATTTAGGGTTCTCCCTTGTCAAAATGCCACCAAAAATGTGCAAAAAAGGAAGACAGAAAGGGTTTTATAATTATAGGTTTTATAATTAAAGGTTAACTGAGCAATGTTATGTGTACCCTCATAGAGCATTCTCGCTATTGGCCTGAATTGCAGTGTCTTTAAATTTGACAAATCGAACAAAGCATCGATAATTGAACCAAAGTATAGCGTAACGGACAACATTCTTTTTCAGGAGCTTTTTTCTTGTTGTACAAACAGTAAAAACACATCATTATTTTTCACAGTTTGAATATTTTATTCTCTGAGTTAAATTATGAAGAAATGTTTAAATTTTACAATAACAAATTTAAAGTTCCTCTCTGACGATGATGTTCTTAAAAATAGCTCATTCCCAGAGCATAGAGTAAACAGGAAAATTTGGGATAACCAAGACTGAAGGAAATTGACTTATCAAGTGAAAAAAAGTGACACTTTCGTCAATTTTTTTTAAAAAATTTGATTTTCTCCCGCTGAATAGTAGAAAATAGAAAAAAATAATACACGCTTAAATGCCAAGTAGGCTCCGCTCGCTTCGCTTAGCTCCACAAATAGTTATATACATATCATATACTTACTATAGCCTGGTTGTTGTTGATACAAGATAATTATGTTTTTCCTGCCACCTGCCCTGTCCAGGATTTAAATCTAGGTGTCTCGTTTGCATGAGTGTCGTAGCAATTAGACCAACAAGGCATGAATATATAAACGAAACTTACTCTTATGAATTTACAGGACACATTGTCTGGCTAACCTTTTTTGTATGTAGCTATATATAAAAATTAATTTTTTTTTTATTATACTAACTAGCTGGAGAACCCAGTGTTGCAAACGCAGTGAAAGGCCTGGTTTAGTCACAGGTATATAATTGTGTTACCCAGCAGCCAATTAATAAAATTTGTAGACTGTGCCACACATTCAGGTGGAGCGCTTTAGTACAGGTATGCAGTATATTATCGAAAGTTGAGTGAAGCTTTTTATATTGTGCCCCTGTCATAGCAAAAACAGTTATCTAACCCTTTTCATTTTTCGCAGAATGTTTTCTGGTGAAACAAAAAATGAATGTTAATCCAGGTGAGCACTAAGTACAGGTATATACTGTGTCGCACATACATAGATGCATAATTCCCACTTCCAAAAAACTATCCCAAGTTCCATTCAAATAAACAGACAGTAAACTGTTGTTACCCTATGCAGCTAAAACAATCACTTAGCAATTTTATCTTTTTTATGTGTGGAAAAGTTTTTGTAACATAGGGTTCGAATTAGCAGTTCACAATTCGCAAATTGAAATGCCATTTTGGCGAATCAATTTGCCAAGAAAATGATAAAATTGCGAATCGAATATTTTTAAGCAGCGATAGAAATGCTCTTTCAGATCGCTATTTAAAAATTTAAGAACGAAAAATGCTGATAAAAAAGCTTCGTTATATCGTATTTTAAACAAAAATGCTTTTTTAAATCGCATTTTAAAAGTTTAGAAACGAAAAGCGTTGATAGAAATGCTTTTTTAGATTGCGTTTCAAAATTTTAAGAATGAAAATGGCGATAGAAATGCTTTTTTAGATCTCGTTTTGAAAATTTAAGAAAGAAGAACGGCGATAGAAAAGCTTTGTTAGATCGCATTTTAAAAGTTTAAGAAGGAAAATTGGTGATAAAAATGCTCCTATTGTATTTTTGAATGAAAGCTATTATTTTCACAAATTGAGCATACCCACAGGCTTTCATCTCGGCAGTACTGTAAACAGCATTTTATTACAAGACTCATGTTTGAAACAAACATATTTTTTGTGAAAGCAACTTATACTGTATTTAACTTGTGTTGTAATGTCCACAAAAACTGGTTAAAACCTCTAAAATAATAATTAAATTATGAATATTTTCTTACAGCATGCTATAAAAATTCATTTTTGCAACATTATTTCGGCTATCGGAGACAAAAAAGTTAAAGATGAGAGAGTCGCTAGTTCAGACGCTCAGTTCTCGTGTTTGGGGTTCCCCACTTGTCTCCAACAAAAAAAATAATAATGCAGGTAAAAAGTAAAGCTCGCAGGTCACAAAAAAATACAAATTCTTGTCAAAAACAAGGTAGCTACTAATGAACAAGCCAATGGTAATTGATCTATGGTGTTCCCAGGCCACATGTAGATAGTGGTTTACTTAGTTACAGAGTGCAGAAATTTTTGCAAACCGACTCTACTTTTCTAATTCGAACCCTGTAACACTTTAAAATAAAAAAAAAACAGGTTAGAACCTGTTTTTACCCTGTAAAGCAAAACGAATTCTGGAACATTGCTCTATTTTATGGGAAAAGTTCTTGTGAAAGATCAAAACTAAACATAATATCGGATACGTCACTTTCATAAGGTTCCGCATTTCGTTACCAATGAGATTCTATTTCTTTGTTTTCCACCGAACCTACCAGTTTTTATTGCGGGTGTCCAGTTTATAAAGCGACTCGGGCTTGTACTAAATATTTGTAAGTTTATATTTATTTTTTTTCAAACAAAAACTGGTGCATAAAGGGGTTTTGTACAAAGATAAAGAACTGATTTCTGTCACCACTGCATTTCGGGTAGGAAAATGAAATACAAAACAATTTGCATTTCCCACGTTTTTTCTCTTTTGCTTCAACTTTCTGACTAGAGATGCTGTTCATTGTTTTAATGAAACAAATACAAATGCCCTTCTTAAAAGTACATAATTTTATTAACTTACAACACTTTTAAATCCTATATATTTCTAAGGAATACTGTTATAACCATATCAGATAAATATACCAACTCTCCTGACAAAAGGAAAAGTTAAATAACAATGTAATAACAATGCGTACATTTCAATTACATTTTCGAATTTCCTTCACTAATATTAAACAAATTATTCTTTGTAGGATTACATTGGAAACACCACCAGTTTATAGAAAAATATTCAACCATGACAAGTTTAAATCCAAAAACCTTAAAAAAGAAAAGTACATGATATTATATAAGAAATACGAATTAGAATCAGTGTTGTAAATGTTTTTTTATAGGATTTTCTTAAATTTATGCTTTTCAGCCAGTGTTTTGTAGGAATTCTTTTTAAAAGAATCGTCAAGGCTTAACAACTTAGAAAACATATTAGTCTTGCTACAATGAAATGCAAAGGGGAGTCTGCTGTAAATATAACAAAATTTTGAAAATTGGTCAGCAATGCTCTTGCAGAGAAATTTGATGACTATGTTACTTTTGACCCTTGGGGTTTGATGAGTAATGAAGCAGGTGCATTTTGGAAATCTGTCAATGATAAATTTCACCATAAAGTAATAGTGTAAGCTGTGAATTTCATTTAAAATGTCCACAAACACTCCAGAGCACTAGGTAAACTATATATTTGATTTAAATTTAAGCACACAATGAAATTTTATACTGTTTTATTAAAAACTACAGTACTGTGAAAAGGTTTGTTAACATCGTGGTTCGGTTTATTTCATGTTACGCATCAACCACGATAGCCAGTGATGCGTATTTTTTTAACAATCTTGGACTTAACGATCATGTTTTGTGGACTACACGAACAACATTCTGTTGGTCAGTGAAATAAAAATAATTTTAACGAAAATGTATTGTCGGAACAACAACAATAAAATCACAACGGAGGAGGGTGTTACGACAAGCATATTTTTTCAATGTATATAAATTTGCATCACGCATGCAATCAGTATTTTTTTGTTGTAAAGGAAAAATAATAATAATTTATCTCACTAAAAAAATGTAACTAGCTATCAAGGTGAAAGATAAAAATACCAGAATTTTTCTTGTGTTGTTTTGAAAGTTATACAACAAGAATTATTTTGTGCTGTTTTGAAAGTTATACAGCAATAATTATTGTTGTGCTACTTCACAAAGTTATACAGAATAGTGTTGTTTTAAAAGTTATACAGCAAGTTATAGTGGCACTGTTTCAAAATATATACAGCAAGTTATTCTTCACCCACTTAGGATAATAAAAAAAGCAACAGCAAAGCTATTTTGATAAAAAAAATTAAGTGTTCTGTTTAAAGTCTTTCAAGGCACTACAATTATTTATTTAAAATTCATAACGGAGAAGGTGTTACGACAAGTGTTTTTACCTTGTTTTTATATTTTTCCTAAATAGTATTAACTAAAAGTCTTGTAATATTACATTTTAGCTACCGTAATTTTAAACATATATAATAATCATAATGAAGGTGTTACAGCAATAATAATCCATCTTGTTTTTCACTTGTACTCTAACTATTTTAGTGAAAGTAGCTAATTTTTGTTATAAATCACATAAAAATTTCAACTTTTGTTTAACCTGTAACTATTTTTGTGATTACAAAATTGGCGCAACGCGCATTTTATTTTCATCGCAACAAATTCCCATGAATATTACCATTAAGTATTTTGCATATATTTTCGGTTCTATTTTCTTAAACAGAATTCTTTTGTCAGAAAAAAACCCAGGAAAACAACGAGATGTTATAATTATTAAAGTTCTAAAAACTTAACGGTCAGACAAATTTAACTTTTCTAGACAAAAGGGCATTTCGTAAAAAATACAATTGCGTCCATGACGAAAAGTATACACCAAGCAAAAACTGAAATGATCGGGGGCTCACGATGCTTCGTGGAGATGATAATATTAGCATGGTGGCCACATAAAGACCACGATTTTATCATGGTTCGTGTGCACCACGCTTGTTACACGAACACAATGTTAATAAACCTTTTCACAGTACTGTAGCTTGTTCTTTTATACTTATTTTTCATCAAAATATACCTAGTTTGACCTAATTCATTAATTTTTAATTAAGGTGATAATGAAACACAACAGCAATTCAAAAGACTAGCTTCCCAATGGATGGAGTCAATAACCAATGCTGGGTACCAGACATCATTAAGTATATTAAAAAGTTTCTTTCGAGACACTCCTGCAAAGAAAAATTGAACTAAATTTGTGACATCAGAGACAAATTCACTGGTCACGTGCATACAAGACAAACCTATATGCACCAACCACTAACTTAGCAGAAGTTTTAAATGCCTCATTTGTTCATGGAGCAATACCAACCTCACCCTACTGAAGGCTGGACAGGAAGATGCTGGTGAAAACATCATAGTTGAAACAATGTGGAAGAAGTATCAAGAAGGAAATCCTAAAACAAGATACGGACCTTAATTTGCGCAGGCACAACAATAATCAGCAAGAAGACAGCTGGATGCAGCACAACAAATGTCAATGGAATTGGATAAATAAGAACTGCATACAGCAATACCTAACAACAGAGATGAAACAGTAAACTTTTCTTGCAAGCACAGACCTTTTACAGAAAAAGTGTAATAAAAGTATAATAATGATTGTTATATTATTTGAGTTGTTTGAGTATATGTTATGGTTATTCCTTTTGAAGTCTAATTTAATACCTGCTTTAATTTGTTACAGATTTATGTTTACAGGTCCAAAACAGAAATGAAAAAAATCAGTGCATTTGGTCTAACTATCCAGCCCAACGGAAATGATCTGTAAAGGCCATCAAAATACCGGGAAAAGCCTAACAAACGTTTTAAAGCTACTTTGATTAAACAATAACAGCAAAGAATGACATCATAGTGAGTAACATTGTCAAAAACAATGATACAAAAATAATTGTCACAATAAAAAACAAAAAACTTACCAAGTAACAAAGGATGAACGACGAAATACTACCAAGAAATACTACCAAGCTGTGACTTCCCATTTGCACTTGCCAATGAAAACAGTGTGTGCAAGCATATTGTTTGGATTTTATTGCATTATTGTAAATGCTCAACAAGTAACAAAACAATCCATCAGTGTGGGTACACAAGACAGGAGCTGGCTATGCTTTTCACAACTTTATATGTCCAATTCCAGAATCCATCAAATACATTATTGCAAATCGTGGTGCAGTTAACACAGGCAAACCACCATCATGTATTGGTGACGATTTCCAAAATATATTTTCAAAACATCCTGATAAGAACAAAGAACAAGTTTGAACCCTAAAAAACATAAGGGTAAATCTCCATCATACAAGAATTAAAATGCATAAAAACAAGGCAATATGCAACTATAAAATATCAGTATTAATTGTGATAATTACAGAAAAGAAAGAAAAGGGCGCAGCCCTGACTACTTGCGAAAAGCAGATTATGGTAAAATATTGACATCAAGTTTTCGCTGGGCATGTAACTCGGTTTACGGTAGAAATTTGTAATTCCCTAACTTCCCAACTAGCAACTTCCTAAATTCCCGGTTTTGTAACTCGAACATTAGACTCTTAATCAAGAGATCTTAAGATCTGATTAAGGTCCAGTATTTTTGCAGGCAAGTAAGGCTAATCTATCTTCCTTGCAACCTTTAAAATCAGGTCTATAGGTAAAAATCAGTGTGCAAAGACTAATTATTGCAAACTAAATTATATTCCCTTAAAAAAAATTTGCACATGTGGGTCTGTTGCACAAAAACCATTAAAAGAAAACTAAAATTCTCTGTTGTTTGAAAGCTTTTATCATAGAAGTGCAGCGCAGTTAAAGAGAAAAAGGAGGTAGCGATAACCAGGATAAAATTCTGGTCAGTAAATCTGGTAAAGGTTACTAGGTTAAATTAACAAGATTTACAGTCAGTAAATCTTGTAAATTAATTTTTGACCCTAAGTATCTTTTTCTGGGTAGCTCAGCGAGAAAAATGGCATATAAAATTTTGCTGATGCGTAATGTATGTAACCCAGGTGAGCTTGGTGGTTCTGATTTAAACGGTTACAAAAGTTTTAAAGCATATAGTTATTAAATAATGGTTGGCTTAGTGCAATTTTTAACATGAAGTTGTTATAACTCGAGGTCCAGTGTGTTCGGAGAAATTTAAGGAGCTTAGAGTTTCATAAAAACGGGATAGTTATTATCCTACAGGTTGATTTTTTTTATTTTACTCTAGTATGCTTACAATATTATTTATGGTTGCAGAAAAGAGCTTGTCATATTTGAACTCCTAAAGAAAGCTGCTCATCTAGAACTAGAATCACTCATTGTCAGTGATGTCTGTTCTAAAACAAAATCTATGGAAATTGGTTGTTCATCAAAAGACTTTTAGCAATGACAATGTTATCATTCATAAAGAATGCCCTGACTTGAAAGTTGGAGATATTATCGAAGTATATCACCCAGATGAACATTATAGCAGATTATTAGTGGAAATACGCACTCTCAATTCTGCTACGTCAACACAGCAAAAGGGTATGTATATATATATATATATGTACTTATTCTTAATTCGTTAGAGAATTGTATTACTTGTGCTCAATCAATTAATTCATTTTTAAAGCAAACTTATGGGCTATTTCTTTTGTACCTGAAATTAAAGTCTGTATGCTATTACCGCTCCAGGTGATCTGATGACTGATTTATTCTTGCCATTGGTTGCTACTATAAGTTCTGCTGACCGAGGCAGTAATACCCTTGTATCCAAGGACACCTTTAAAGGTTTTTTAGATTGAGAAAAACATCATCTTTAAAGTAAATACCTTTCCCTGTTTTAGTGGTTTTTGGAAAATTTGTAAAATTAAGTTCACATAAAATATTTGAAGTACAGTACAGTCCGAATGTAACCTTCCGCGTACGCGCTATACAAACCTTTTCCTGCAAGTCGAGAGCCCTTTAATCTTTTGTTTATCGTAATTACTTTATTGATCCTTGCAAGTGATTTAACAAAAGCTTCGCGATAAAACAATACTGTAATTATTTTCTCATAAAACTTATGGAAAATGTATTAGTGCAAAGTAATATATTTTAATGATTTGTTAACTACGCGAAAGATTAAAATAAATCGCGCAAAAACTATTGTTTTTTAAAAAGGTTTGTGCATGTTTTTTTTATATCTTTCAAACTTGGTCCGTTTTAAAAATATATATTTTTTAACATTTTATGCTATTTTTTTCAACAAATCACGCTTGTTTTTTTTTGTTTAAAAGACTTTAAAAAAAATATTCCTTTTGAGCATTTTATTCCGATCTTTTTCTTAACAAAGCTTTTGGAATAACTTTAGCAGCAGTCTCTACAACGGAGGAGGGTTTTACGACAAGTATATTTTCTGTGTATTTTCACATCAGGCACGCAGATAATTCATATTTTTTCCTGGGAAAAAATAATAATAATTAACCTTCCCTTAAAAAATGAATAAATTTGTTTTCTTGTTTTGAATTAGCAAAATAAGTAGTTATATGCAGCAAGAAGTTTTTTTGTGCTGTTTTGAACGTTGTGCGGCAAGAATTATTCCTTGCTGTTTCAAAAGTTATGCAGAATATGTTGTTATGGCACTTGGCTTGCGGTTTTGAAGTTCCCTTTGCAGTCACAAGGTCCGTGGCTCGGGCCACAGCATGGGCATGTTTAGCAAGTGCCTTTACCACAACTACGGGTCAACCCATGCCATGTGAGGGAAATTGGGTAGGTATTACCGGTGTATACTAATGTATACATTCCGAACATAGGACCCACATTGATAACAGTGTTTCCAACACTGAAGTGGGTATATCCTGTATAAATATTCATAATAATAGTTTTGAGCAGGTTAAGATTGTTTTGTTTGGAAATTTATACAGCGAGTATTTCTCCTTTCACTTTAAAAAAAACTTAAAAATTATTTAAATAAAAAAATTTATTATTGTTTTCATGTTTTTGTGCAGTCTTATAAAAAATGTCCCACATGTGCAAATTCTTTTAAGAAATATAGCATAGGCAAATTTTTTTTAAAATCATAACGAAGGAGGGTGTTATGACAAACATATTCTGCAATGTATTTTTTATTATATATTTTTCCTATAAAGTGGACTTTTTAATCGATAGTCAGCAGTATTACATTTTAGCTACCGAATGTATATATATGATTTATTATAATAATCATAACGAAGGGAGGAGTCACGACAATACCGCATATCTTCAGCATCACGATCAGCGTCACGATTACTTATGCAAGTTAGATTTTAAAGCAACGTATATAATAAACAACGTATTTAAATCATGTTCTGAAAATATAAGATAATTTAATATTCCTTCAAGATAAAAATTAAGATAGTACAGTAAAGTTTATTTTTGTATTTTTAATTGCCTTTGTTTACAAATTCTATATATAGACTTCGCGCCGAAAGTATTCTCAACATCGTCACATGCACGTTATTTTTATTTATACAATAAGTTTCCCTTTATCTTTGCAATTTCTCGCAATGTAATTATTTTCTCTAAAAGACAATGAATATTGTGAAAGTAATTATTTATGCAAGTTGCGCGTACGTTACATTCGGACTGTATTGTGAGGTCTCTCAGTAAAATTATATCCGCACAAAATATTGAAATATGGGTCATCGGCCAAAATTAAATCCATGCGAAATATCAATATGTTGATTGTCTGCAAAATTAAATAAATATTGTAAATCAACCTCATCCCTATTGCCTTTTTGTCTTTTGTTGCTGAGATGGCAAGTTAAAAAGGTGCTGGAAACAAGGTTGACTGGAAGTTACATGAAATATGGAATAATTTAAATTATTCCATATGTTAAAGTGAAGATTTGTTTTGTTTACATGTGAAGCCGTCCTGTTTGTTCTTGTTTTCTGTATAATTAGGTTGTATCTCCCGTGGGTTTTTAATTTATATAAAATATTCAAAATTGTTTCTCACTGCAAGAGTTCCACCGATGAAAAATAGTGCACCAAAGAAATGGGTTTTCCGAGCAAGAAGGCTTTGACTGTAGTAAGTCTGATCATTAATTCTGAGTGCTCTAAATGCTCCAAGTGAAATGCTCATGGAAGAGTTAATCCATATTCGACTCTAACTTTCACCCAAATATGTAAAAAAAGTGGTGAATGAAGCATTTGGTGCATCCAGATCTGAATTTTAAGTACGAAAGAAATAGCTACTAATAATCAACCTTATTTTAGGTAGTTAAGTTTACTTAACTTTAGTTAATTGCCAAACAACGTGGACTGGCATTAGTACGATAGCGCGTAGTTGTGTTTGCCATCTTAGTTTCACAGGCCTTGACTCCAATCTTCACTTGATCGTTCGGCTCTTTTAGTCACGGTCTCGCTCCACGATTCCTCTTTTGTTTTTTTAATCTTAAGCTGTGCTTGTTGGCAGTTTGTTAGAACCTGTCTTTGTTGACAGTTTGTTTAGAACCTGTCTTTGTTGACAGTTTGTTTTACTTATATTGATTCACAGTTTGTTTACGTGGTCCTTGTTGACCATACTACATTTACGAGAAACTGTCTTAGACAGTTTGTTGTGGTATTCATTGACCTCTGTTACAATTAGATACAGTACACACATATCCTCCGAGGTCCCTTATATCCGCCAAACTTGCAGTTTTGTTGTTGTTTTTTCCCTGCGCGTTGTCAGCAATTAATGATTAAATAGTGAACATTCAAAAACTTGTGCCAACAGATTTTGTCTACTAATTTTTTAATTTTTTTAAATAATGGGAAAAAATAATCAATCATAGCCTCTGTGTAAAAATTGGATATAATCTCCATTATAATACTCTTTGTCTGTCTGTTTGTAAGCTACCAAGTTTTTCTTTAAAAAGTAGGGGACTTTCACCGCTATAGTCACAGGAAAATCTTTGTAACGGTAGCCATTTTAAAGGTCCCTTTGTGACGCTGTGTATTTCAAAGATATTAGTTTTCTATACATTTAGGATTTAGGGAATGTTAAGGAAGTTTGGAATCTTTCAATTTTAAGATTTTGAATATAACATACAATGTAGCTATGTTGAATTTTTTTTGTAGAACTGTAAAAGCATAAAATTATGGAACGCTTTTTTGGAATTGTTGAGGCTGACTCTAAAAAGGTTGCTCCATTTAAATCTACTCCCCTTGAGTACTAAAACCGAGTTTTTGAATTTATATAAAAAAGTTCTACAATAGTATCTAAACAATTAATTTTAAACAAAGAAACAGACACTGTTGAATAGTACTATAATATTAATATTTTAGTTTTCCTCAATAAAATCCTTATATATTTATGTTTAATCCACTTTGTTAAATTTTTGGTACGTTTGCCTAATTGGAATGATATTGAAATATGTGAGACAAAGTATAATATTAAATTTTAGGTATGTTTACTTACTTGGAATGATGTTAACTATGTGAGACAAAGCATACAAGGATTAGAAAATTAGACCCCGTCTTCAAGTTGGGGTTTTATTTTTTACAAAACGACTAATTTTTTCGATTATCTTAATGTTTTTTTAATGTTTTTTTATTTGCAATGTTGTTTAAATTTAACTTTTGTTGAAACAAAGAAAAACTTTTAGATACAGTATTTAGCTTGATTTAAACCAATACTTCTATACAATGTCTTTTAGTTTTAAAAAAGAACCTTATAGAGCGAAAAAGGTTCTCATAATTTCCCTCCTTCCCTTAAGTTAAAAAGTTGAACTCTCCCTCACCCCCTTGGATAAAAAGTCTTCAATACTTGAAATGATTTTTATTGTGCAATATAACATAATACTTCTTTTCCTCATCGTATTCTAGACAAAGAATGGTAATATGGATTAAAAAACAAAAGGAGTTAAGAAAAAAGCAAAATAAGCCAAAGAGAGCTCTTAAACAAATCAGGGGGTGATTCTAATTATGTTTAAAGGTGTTCCAACCATCGAGTAGTACAGTATCTTTCAGTTTCATCAATCTTTGTCACTTTTTCGCAATGGGATTACTTAAATTTACGCAATTAATCATGCTTTTATGTACTCCCAAGTCGAATAATTATGGATGGTTAAAAGTTGAAAAGAAGGTTGGTTTCATTGTAAGAATTTAGTTGTACATAGAGACTGATTATGTAAATAGTTTTTACGAAAAGCTTCTCTCATATTTTAATCCTTTTTATTTTCTGCCGTCTATGCTTGGTATTTCAATTTATTTTTATTTCACAGTTCAGCAATTCAGAAGCTACTGATTTTCAAGTGGTTGTTTTGACAAAGCTGTTTTAAAAACTGCGTTATATGCATTGCATGCAGCCTAAACAGTAACAAAGATTGAAAGTAATGCCGATTAAATGATGTTAAGAAAATGGGCACATTTACCTCCCGCAAAAATCCCAAAAAGCTTCTTTTTTTAAAAACAAAAGAATAGAAACTGACGATCGCTACGAAAAAAACATGTCTTACTAAAAAACTTAATCGGTGTTTTCTTTTCTTTTTCTTATGATTTGTGTTGTGTTGGAAATTGGTAAAATGTTCTGCTATTTAATATAAAAATGTACAAAACATTATTTGGTTGTGTTGTGTGGATATAAGTACAATAATAATGAAATAAAAAGAAATAAGAATCTTCGACCGCGTTGACTAGCTAAAAAGGCAATATTTTATGGAACTTTATTTCCTGGAGATCTCTTTCAAAAGAACTATATGTGAAGTGCAGAAAAAATATAAAAACTTTGATCGCTTAGTAGATCACCTGCACGACGTATTTTTTTAAGTGTTTGAGTTCTTTTTTTTCAAAGACGGATTCTGTGAAAACTAACTTCTTTACACTTCTCTGATTGATTGGTACATCCAATTGCAGAACAACTAATCATTTCTTAAAGATTTAAAGGTAAAGTACATACAAAAACAAGCAATTTTAAGTAAACTATAAGTTTAACATGAATGTTCTCTCCGCTCGCTCAAACTTTCTGCACGATGTGATGTCATTATTTATAATCAGGTCCAGTCCTAAATAAAATAAATAAAATTGTTTATAAGAAAAAAATCGAATATGCGAAGGCTAAATTCTAAATAAGGAAAACAAGTGAAGTAAGCTGTTTTTTATTTCTTATGCTTTTTCGAGTACGTATAAAAGTAAAAAGAAAAAAAAAATTTCATTGGGGTTCCCCTTTAAGCCGTTTATCATCAAAGGGTAAGATCATCTTGTAAGTCAAGCGTCCTGCTTTTGTTAAAGCATTCTTACTGAAAAAGAAAAATATGTTTTTATACTAAATTAAAAAATAATCATTAATCTGTAAATTTTTCAGTTACACCACAACAAATTCCATGTATAAGTAATGAAATGATACTGACAAATTCTTATGCTAAAATGCTTATAGCTAGCAAACATATAGCCAGGATAGCTAGCAAGCATATAGCCAGCTGTAGCTATACATTTTAACTAAAAACTTTTGTTTTTATGATGCAGAAAAAAACAGAAGAGTTTTCCTGTATAATAATGTCTCAACATTTTGACTAGCTTTAAAGAACTTTACAAACATTAAAACTAATATTGTAGTAATACAAAAGCTTTTTTTTTAAATCTTATTTTTTGCAGCTTAGCTAAAAAAGATAAGGTCTTTTTGCTTGCAATGACAAATTAATTTAAAACATTCTATTAACACCATGTGTTGTCCCTCCTGCACGAATTATTTAGTTATCTTGCTATAATTAACCATTTTTTACCAATTAAATATAATTTTAGTTAACTAACTTTAAGCCAATTTTTACAGTTTGGAGAGAACAACATTTGCTTTTTGTTTACACTGGAATAAGAAATATTTTAGAATTTTGAATCAAGTGAAATGCATAATTTAAAAAAAACTTGAATCCAGTATAAAACCTTTCTGAAGACCACCACCATCACCAGAAAAAACAGTAAACCAAATTACTCTACTCCATATGTGTGATTTTAAAAAAATTCAAAATTGGTATATAACTTTACATTTAAAAACAAAATGTTTCATATAAAATATAAAAGAAAATTGTATATATATTTTTATGGTATATTGATTTATTTCCCCATGTCTTTGTCTAGTTCAGAAATTGACCTTGGTTGTAGAGCAATAAGTTTTTGTATGCTGATATTTGCAAATTTTGTTTGGTGAATACATTTTTTTTAAACAGAAGTTGAAATATGTGGCTTGAATGTTTTGTTTGTCACTTTTACTCAACTATCTATTTTAGGTTCGGTTAGTATTGAAACGTCCTTAGCAACTTCTTTTCAGTTACGACAATTCAATGATGTCATTGTCAACAAGGTTAACACAAATGATGTGACACTTGATATGTTAGAGCTTGTGTTTAAGGATCACTTTGTTACACGCAGTGATTGCTGGAGACTTCATCAGTCATTGATTGGATCGTGTGTTTATTATTGTAATAAAGTTACATTTGTTAATATGCGAGTGCACGTCAATGAGATGTGGATGAAGGGTGACAAAGTTGCATGCGGAGTCGTAGGTGATTCAACAAAGGTATTCACTTGTTTTCTTTTTCTAAAAGTTACAGTTCATACGACAAATCATTTTTTCTATTTGTGTGAAGATCAGTAATATAAACAGGATTATGTTATATCAAATATATCAAAGGTATTTCAGTAGCAATTTGTAAAAGTGTCAGTAGTACACAGTATTAATTCTGTCAATCAGAATTGTCAAGCTTTGTATTCCAACTAATCAGGTTTAAGCAAAGATTAAAAAGTATTTATTTGCATAATTTGTGTAGATGTGATACTTTAGATTGTTAACATTCAATTACTAAATCAAACTTTCTTTCAGATTGTGTATCGTTCCAAAAGTGCAAAATTCCATATATTTGTCCAAATGAGTTCGGAAATGTGGGATTTTGATTATTTTGGTGACTTGTATTTTGAGAAGGCCATCATGGGATTTCTTCAAGATTTGTTTAATAAATGGAAAGTGAAGGGGTTGGATTGTAACCATCAAGTTGTTATTGTTTTGTTTTCACGAACATACTATGATGTCAATTCGATTGGTATGTTTTTGCTAATGTAAAATCTCATTTTAAACAAATGAGATTTTACATAATTTGATCATAATTTTTTATTGGTCGTTTTTTTGTTTCTTTTTGTTCGTGGATTTCTAAATAACATTGGGGCAATCAAATGTAGCAATAAATCGTAAATAGCTATATCTTTCATTTAGTATTATATTGTAATATTATATTGTTTATCAAACAGTAAATGGAAAAAATTATGAAAAAAAAACACTTTTCAGAATAAATACACTCTAGATTTTTTCCAACTTTCAATACCATAAAAAAGAAGCTAATCAACTTTAATTTTTGTGCTTCCTTGAAAACTTTTACGAGAAATTAGCACAAATATCAGTCATATTTTCTTGCTTGCTTTGTTTGGAGTCCTGGAGCAAGTTATAATAAATAATATTAAGACGGAAAGGAATGCACAGTTGTTTATTAAAATTGAAAGTATTGATCTTTTCATGTTACTCATTGCAATTATCATTTCAATGCAGAAAAATTTTGTACCTTAAACCCCTAATTTCATTAAAAATTAAAACGTTGACATGTAGAAAAGGAAGTTAAAATTGAGAGAGTCGTTATACCAGTAGACGCTCGATCATCGTGTTTGGGATTCACAATTTAAAATGTCCCCCTCTTTTCTATCGCAAATAAATGCGCAACAAAGATTAACCTTGGAGCACGTATCGCACAAGTAAAATCCTTTGCATGTGCGTTTTACATTGCACGTGTTACTTAATCTACACGTGCGAATCATCGCACACCTACTTAAATATTCCTGAAAAAGACTGATTAAAATGGCAGTTTGTTTTAATTTTTTATTGCAAAATTACTTTAAAAGATAGAGTTTTTACTTTTTCAGTTGCATAGGTTCATATGTTGTTAAATATCGATCAGTAATTTTGCTTATTATTAAGATGAATTTTCAAAGGAAATGCAGAGGGAAGTCTCCTGTAGTCGTGATGGTCGATTTTACCAAGATTTTTACAAAATTATTCGCCAGTCAGAAAAACAAGATAACTTGCAGAACGTCATTCTTGATCTTAAACGCTCGTTTCACGGTTACCCACATTATGTTGGTTGTCAACAACCTCTCACAGATGACAGAAAGGATAAAGTGAGTCCTAAAGGACTTGGAAGAAATTCTAGAGCATCCGAAGGAAATTTATTGGAAGCTATAAATCTATCTCTCACTGGTGAGTAGAATGTTAAATTGGACACTATCAGTTATAAAATCTGTGATATTTGTAAAAACTGCCCAAAAGTGACTCTTGGGTAATTTTCATAAAAATCAACAAAATTGATATAAACTAATATAAAAATATATTTTATTTTTACTTCAGTTATTCCACTGATTTTGCTGATGACATGTCTGGTTAATGTAGCGTAAATTGTAACTAGATGGACATTTGGAACATTGAACAAAAAAATACAACGTATTGATAATGTTTCGGATGTTCATACAGCGCTATACTGAAGACTTAAATATGGGTGTATGAACACCCGAGACGTTGCCAATACGTTGTATTTCTTTTGTTAATGGTAATTCTCAAAAATTAGAATGATCTTAATAAAACTACAAGTGGGAATAGGAATAAAAATGTGATAGATTAAATTTAAAAAGTTTTTCTGTTTGATTCAAAGGAACACACTGTGTTAAATATAAAGAGACGCAGAAGCTGCATAAACTACTATCTCGCTATTAAAGAGGTGCAACTCAAATACATTCACAATGTTGACACACCCAATTCTGATGTTTAATTTACATTTAAGAAAACCAAAGTGGTGTATGCTACTTAGCCTGTGACCACAAACCATGTTACTAAGTTTTGAAGCTTTTTAAATGACTCTGGTAAGTTCCTAAAAGACATTTTGGACACTATAAAAAACTGAAGACGTCTAGATGTAGACACTAAATTTGCGCAAATTTAAAGCAGCTAAATGGGTCAACCAGCGATATTTTAAAAAAATAATTTTTTGAGGAAACAATTTCAAAAATGTGATAGTTAACAGTACACACGCTTTTTTTTAAGAATATGAAATACCAGAATATGAAAAACCCAGATTCTTATAAATGCGTGATACAATATAACCTAAATAAGCAAAGGGGCAGCGGTGGTTATCCAGACAAGTGTTAAGGGTTGCTAAAAAAGAGAATAGTGTACACCTACCTGCTTTTTCTTTTATAAAAACGTGCTTTATAAGAATACCAGGCTGGAATTTTTGGTTAAACACAATTGGTCTATTGTTTAAATAACAGAGAAATAAGAATAATGACCAGCTTGGTTAGAATTTTGATATTGTTATACATAAAGACATTTAAGACTTCATTGCACTCGGTCAATGACATGGATGTTGTGTTCAGTATTTTAAAGAAAAAAATAACAATTTGCGCTGGTGAAAAGTTAATCCACATGTGAAGAAATGTCTGTTTTCAGACACCGCAATCATTAATCAACGCGAACATAAATCCATGTTGTTGAGGTATATTTTTTTTACAATTGGTAAAAATACCTTTTGCAAAACCAAAGTAATGCTAACGTATACTTTCAAAAGCTTGAAATCTATTTCTGGAAACTTTTGCACCACAAGCAATAATATTTATCAAATTGATACGTCTTAAAATAAGTTCTGCATGTTAAATTGTTTCTGCGCTAATCTGCCCAAATTGTTGTTTCTGTTGTCTGCTTAACAGAAGCGTCATTTCTTTTTCATTTTGCACACAGCAACTTTATCGCATTTTAAAAATGCTGAGATGTGTGAATACGCAACTGGACAGTACTTAGAATGCTTTTCAATCCCCTATTTCTTTATGAAAAAATTTTTTTAGAGTTTTGCTTCGCTCAGAAACGAAAAAAAATTCTCTGCAAAAAAAAAAGTAATGTTTTGTATTGATTAACACCAGTCCAAAGGAGAAACGACTGAAAAAAATTAAAGGTTAGCAACTTCAATTAAGTATTAAATATTCACAAATTAGTTCTGTCACGATAGTCCAGTTGGTTAGCGCGTTGCACTTTGATGTTCCGCTGCGTTGCTGGTTTGAATCTCCCTAGAAGACGAATCTCCCTAAAATTTGTACATGAAAGCTTGTTGATGACATTGTAATCGACCATTTGGGACATAGTTGGTTATTAGTTAGTTGTTAGTTACGAGTTGAAAACCAATACTATCCTCGCAGGCAAGTTAGTAATTATCCTCTATCAACAACTTTTGCGAAAAACTCTTACTATGGCTGTTGTTTAGCTGGTGTGTGACATTCATTTTTTTTTTGAGGGAGAGTTATTACGAATGTGAAGAATGTCTTATTGACAAATTTTAAAAAATGCTGTACTTGAGTATGTATGCAGGATGAAATTTTTTTTTCAAGTCACCGAAATTATTTATTTATTTTTTATGAAATATTCGCTTTTTGTTATTTATTTGCATTTTTCTTTTACATTTTTTTTTACATTTTCAACAGTTATTTTTACTGAACACAAAGTTTTTGTAAGGCTGACTCAGTAAGTAAAATAAGGTTGGGGCAAATAGCAACTTTGTATGAAGGTTTTTACTTGTCACTGTGTCAAATTTCTATCCTTTACTTCCGTTTTTTTAGTCTTTGAGAAACATTACATTGATTGCAATCTTGAGGAAACTAATTGCACAACATTAATCATCACACCAAGTACAGGTGTGTTTGAAGTTGATGAAGAGTTGACCATACTAACACGCAACAGACTGATAGAAAATGGTATAGTTACATAATTTTTCTTTTCGTAATGTTATCCTATTTAACTTTTATTTTCCTGATTTATATCCTAAAATAAAGATAGAAAGTGATGTCAGGGTTACTGTTCCTACAGTGTTGTGGTTTAAAGAAAAAGCAACCAATGTTTATAAAAAATGTACTTCAAATTTTAAATTTTATATGATTCAAATTTATATATAAGCTCTAGATGAGATGGCAGTGTTTCTGCCTTCTATTGGGGCCAATGCACTATAAGGAATCTTTTGAATTTTAAGGGAACCGGTTATAAAAATGATGTTGGAAGAGCTTAAAAAGTTGGTGAACAAGTCTTCTAATGACTTAATAACTCAGGATCTGCAACTTGGTTTGCAATAAAATTTTCTGGGTAAGCTTGTATAGGCCCTATATGTTTCACAAAATTTGATTGCAAATTGACATCAGCAAAAAGTTAAGAGGCCTGGGACTATCAAACAAGTGTCATTTTGGCAAAACATTTTATGTTAATTAATTCACCTTCATAATATCTATGCATTGATAAAGTTTGAATGCACATCCCTTAACAGGTCTAAAATTACTGATGACAGAAAACTGATGACAGAAAACTATGCAGCATAATTAAATACAAAATTCTTTAAATGTAAATCTTTTGAGAACAAAAAGAGCTTTTTAAAGATACTCGTTAACTAACTTTTTTAAGCCCTATAATATAAGTTGAACATCATTTTATACATTGGGTTCCCTTAATTGTTGCGTATAAAGTTTCAAGTTTACGAAACTGTTTTTGCTTTTTTAAGGTGTGGGTATTGATTTGGTCTGTCTGGCAGAGCGTCCACTTCATGCAGTTCCACTATTAAAGTTTTTTCCTTCAAAAGATAGCCCTCAGCGGATGACTATGTACAATGTACCACAATGGATTAACTTAAGTTATTACTCAAAGACACAGGCAAGCACTTCTGTGTTTGTTCCTCGCATGCAAGTACCACCTCAACCACCTCTAAAAGAAATATGTAAGTCCTGTTATTTTTTATGCTGACTGGAAAAAACCTGACCCTAGATTAATAAATTCTGTTACTCAGACCTCTTCATGGAGTTGCTTTTTGTGATATAATTGAGTTGTTTTTCACTAAATAAAAGACTTTTTTTAAAGGAAAAATGTTTCCAGTAAGTGTACGAATGTATATGTTTCTAAAAAGAATTCAAAAATAAAAATTATTCTTAATATTAATCATGATTAAGCATTTTTTTTTGTCTATACCTAAAATATCAGAATTTCTCATTACTGTGGCAACATATCACAATTTGATAATTCATCCCAGATTTTGTGAAGAGTCTGATACTTAAATATTTGTATTAAGACAATATAAGAACCCCACTATACAGGGACTTTAATTCTGCACTCAGTATTTGCTAAGATTTTTCAGCTGTTTTTTATTTTTTATTTTTACTTCTATTGAAGTAATTATTTATTATGTTTTTGTCACTAGATTTGCAATGCAGTGCTGCTAATAACATTACCGATGCTGATTATGAAGCTTTTGATGCGAATGTGTTTGACTATTCCAAACCAAAGTCGAAAAGCCTTACACCGCATTTATCCACTCGTCAAACTACTTTACTAGAGTATGCAAGTGTTCAATCATCTCCAGAAGTTTCAAAGAGTGTTAGTAATCCAGTTTTGAAAAAGATGTCACTCCAAGAAAATGGTAATATCCATCAGTTGATTCGAAGCTTGAGTGATGATCCAGGGCGTATGGCAATTCATGGCTCTTTTGAGGGTATGTTTTATAATTTATAGACTCCTGGAATTTTAATTTAATAAGGCAACTTATAATAATTTGTGTTTACTATGTTTAATAAAACTGGATTATTATGACTTGCGTATAACTGTTATTTACTGATGTAGTAGAGCTGTACAAAAACTTATTTTGAGGTTGTTCCATTTTCTATCCTTTAGAAACTTGTTTGTGTAAAATAATAGCAATAAATGAACCTATTTAAAAACACTGTGTGTTTTACATAATTCGATATATAGGATATATTTTATTTCTGCATCAGTTTTAAACTGTTTTGAAACTTTAAAATATTTTTAGACCTAAAGTTCACAATGGGAAGTGACAAAGAAGATAATTCAAAGTTGAGCTCTGAACATTTACAAACACAAATGTCCGAACAGTCGGTGGTGAAGAACTTAACACTGAATCCTTTTAAACCACAATCGATGGCAGTTGCGATAACCTTGTTCAAATATAGATGGCTTCACCTCTTCCCAATGGGGATGAAAGGGAAAAAAATGCAATCTCAAACCAAAGTAAGCATAAACTGAACTAAAGTATACATGATATGAAAATACACTTATTCTTACTGGTACATTTTTATATTACTTTTTTTGAAAGTGTGTTGATAATGAAATTACAAATGTACACATGCAGAGTGCTTGTAGAATTTCTTGGGGTGTTTTGTGTTTTTTATGGTATACTAGAAACACTTAAAAAATGAAATTTGATAGTCATTCTTCTGTTTATTATCTTGTACCATGATCCGTGTTCTTGAAATGTGAAAATGTCCAGAAAGTGTTCTGGATTTTTAAATAATTTTGTTGGCTTAGATAAAGTGCTTTTTGTAATGCACAATATGTACTTTTTAAGCTAGATACCCAATCCCAGCAATAGCTTTGAAATTTTCATTGCATTTTTCCAATATAACCCACATCGGATTTTCTTTGAAGTTGTTAATGTAAAATTCTTTTTATTTTTTGTAGAGCTCAGTTCTTGATGTTGTAGATGCTCCCAGAAAAGCTTTCACAACATCAGAAAGTGATGTCGATAGTCACGAATCAGACATTGGTGCAGTCAGCAATAACAATTCACTTAGTAATGGCGTTGACAGTGTGTCAAGCAGTGTATCAAATGAAAAAGGTGGGTTTTTATTTTAATAAATCAAGAGCACATTCCACTAGAATGTGAGTAACTTGGTAAGCGAAAGGTTTTGTCACTAAATTATCAACTAAAAAATTATTTATATGTAATATCTTTCATATGTCAAATTATAGAAAAAGGCAACCTTTATGGCTTAGAGAGTAAATCGATTTATACGAGTATATCAGTTTTGCCCATAAAAAAGGTTAGGTCTGTCGCTCATTACACATCTAAATTGTTTCTACGAGTGTCCAGAGATAGTGTTTTTAATTTTTTTTGAATAGATGGAGTGTCCAGAGATAGTGTTTTTAATTTTTTTTTTTTTGAATAGATGGTTATATTCATTAAAAGTCGTGAAAAAATACTTTTTCAGTAGCAAGATTTTTTTACGCGTGCGATTTAGAGCTGAAAACAGCACATTAAATTCTATTTCAGATATGTGTGTTGAGGCGTAAGAGTGTGAGTGCGCATGCTAGAAACTATAGGTTATAGATTTATAGATTTAATTATAATTTTATATAAATGTAAAAATATATCTTATTTTCCAGCTGCAATAAAAAAAATTATTTTTTACAGAGAACATTAAAAGCAAAAGAAAACTGGCTGTGGAAGAAATAGATTGGATATCAAACGTGACTCAAGGTGTTGACTGGAAATCTCTATGCATGCCTGCATGTTTGCCTCTCACTTTAAATTACTTTCCAGATGAAACTAGTCTGAGAAGTGTTTATTTTGAGTACCACTACACAATGGTGATTGAAGACCTTCCTGATATTGAACTGGAAATCCAAAAAGAAGTTGGAAGATTTGACCGAAGTTTTTTGCCTCCCGATAAGAAATTTTTAGAGATGCTTTCACAAAGAATTGCACAGGTATACATACAAAAATTATGACCAAAATTTTGCATTATGTATAGAACTTGTATTTTCCTTTCATCTTGACCTGTACATATTCTTCTTTCTTAATGTAGGTACGGTTGATTTTTTGATTTTAAATAACATGGTATCACTGTAAAACTACTACTAATATAATATACATATTGCATACAAGTAATGAAATAATATTACTAAAATTATAGGTGTAATGATAATGCAATTCGGATTATAAAACCTCTGTTTTTAGGTGTGATCACAGACAGACAAAAAGTATTAAAATATTATAATATAATAATATTATTATAATAGATAATTTTCTTTTAAAAAGGATGTTACTTACAGCAAAAATATGTTTTTTGCGGTTTACACGGTTCATTTTCTTTTTTAACAATTTAATCTTTTAACTTTTAAACCTAGTAGTTCATAGTGGCTAGCTAATATTCAGCTTATTGACTATGCGTATTTTAAAAGATTACACAATAAATAATCACTTTTTTATATTTAGGGCTTTCAAGTTGTTACTAATCCTGACATTGTTCGCATCTTGAAGCTTGAAAATAGTGCATTGCAGTCCATGAAATTTGATCCAAAGAAAGATTATGTTCTTAGTATGGGGTTGACGATACATCACTTGAAATTGGTTGACACAGAAGTGCATGTGACTCGTTATTCATTGCATGAACCTGTGACAGCTAAACCGTTCTTATATAGGTAAGACTTTAGAAAGCAAAATACAACTAGTAAACATATGGTAGACAGCTGTTCTATATAATAAAAGTAGCTTGCTGATTTATTACAGTCAAACATTTCACAAAAAACTTCTTTAACATCTGATACTAAGTGTCTTAAGGTTGTGTCACACCTATGAAGTAGTTGCAAAGACATATACTTTGCGCTTGCATCATGATTTTTGTAGTGTGAGCATGTAATGCAAGGTGCGCAAGTGAAACAAATAGTAAAAAACAAAAAAAGCAGAAGGTATCATAACAACAAACATGGCAGATGAAAAATTTGCCCCAATTGTTAGAAAATATACAATTTTGTATGACAAAGCTGATAAAGACCACAAATATAAAAACAAAAGATTCCGAGCTTGGAATGATGTTGCATTTCTGTAGCTAATATACTTGAAACATGTTAGCATTTGAGCAGTTGTTTTGTTTTTATAAGGAAAACTGACGAGGTGGCTTTTAGAAATCTCAGAAATAAGTATGATTTAAACAACGCAAAATGAAAGAATCAATGCGAAGTGGTGCTGGAAAGGAGGATGATAAAGGAAAGATGATAAAAGAATAATGTCAGAAAGATTTCTTATTATTCGGGATGATGAACATCCACAAATTTTAAATCAGAGAATAGGGATGAACACAAGATAATGATAGCACAACTAAATGGCGATGATGAAAATAATATTGATGACAGCGCCTCCGTCGTATTATTGACAACTTCGAATGTGTCATGGGTTACCGTGAGAATTAAATATAGGAAGAGGTCAAGATAAAGCAAAGTTAATTAAATATTTTTTGTTGTAAAACAATTGTGTAAAACTTTAACTCTCTTCACAGAAACCCGTCTTGTAAGACTGGCAATTATTGTTATAAACAGGGAGCTTCTAAAAGCTAATCTCTGTAAGTTATTGGGTAACAGGAAGCTATTGACGAAACAAACAAAGAATTTGAACATTATTATTACATGATGTTCAAATTCTTGTTTGAACAATGACAAGAAGAATCCCGTTGTTTTCAATCAACAAATGTCATTTTCACAGCTTTCTCAAAATGATCGAAATGAGTATTTGCCTGGCAAGGTATTTTAGCAATACAATGCAGGACAAAGGCAATAATAATAATAAATTTAAAGTTTAATAATTTGCCAATATGTCACTGTAATATCTCTTCTCTACTGCGTAGGTGGTTCCACTACCATGGTACCGAGCCTTCCATTGAGTTTACGTAGGTTTTGATAGCATTTCATACTTCTATTGCTGATTGTGATACCCTAGATCCTCGTAATGAGAGAATATCACTTAAACGACGAAGAAAGTAGTGTAAACACAACACTGCTTTGGCTATGGAATCTGCTGCTACAATGAAATAATAAATATTCTCCACTGAGTACACATACAGAAGCTGTTCTCAATAATTCTTCTCACCCTGGATTTTCGATAGTTAAAGATTCCCTTATCTTGGGGTATATAACAATCCAATTAGTATGAATGACGATGCAAAGTAAATTGGTTGCCCGTGATAACAGCAAGAAACGCAAATGATGCTGTCAACATTTTCAACTATATTGTACGTAACATTTTTGATAGACACACTCCCTTTATTAACAAGCGTGTAAAGGGTCGTCCGTGCCTTTGGCTTGATAACAGTTTGAAACAGAAATTAAATGTTAGAGACAGGGTGTTAAGCAAAGCATGAAAATCTGGTAAACAAGAACACTGGAATTCTTATAAAAAACTGAGAAACAAGTGTAACAATTTGCTCAAGAAAACAAAAGCACAATATCACAAAAATATACTACATGAAAATCGACTTGATCCAAAAGGTTTTTGGAATTCTATAGACCAGATATTTCACAAAATCTTCAAAAGACAGCAACACTTCAAATAACAAAAATAACAATTGGACACTAGCTGAACGATTTGGTGAATTATACTATTCTGCAGTATAATAATAAATGTAAAACTCTTTTATTGAAAGACTTTATCTGGAATGCTCCACAAAGAAGAGAATGAGGACAAACAACATTTTTATCTTTAAATTGTTTCCAAGGTGTTTGAAAAAAACCTTCTGAAGTCATTGAAGAGGAAGAAGGCTAGTGGTTTAGATGAACTTCCACTAGGTATGCTGAAAGATTGTCACTAACATCTTATTCATCCGTTGCACCACATCATTAACATGTCATTACAGTCGGATATAGTACCATCCGGGTGGAAAAAGGCTAAAGTTGTGCCGATGTTTAAATCTGGTGATACAAACAGTACCGATAATTATCGCCATATTTCTGTACTGCAAACTTTATCGAAATTGTTAGAGAAGGCAGTACACAATCAAGTGTCCCATTACCTTGGAGAAAACGATCTTTTGAACAACTTCCAATTTGGTTATAGGCCCAAGAGGTCAACCCAAATTGCGACCACGTTACTTGTTGATGAAATCCGTGAAACTGCAGAAAAGGTCAACTTGTCGGAGCATTATTTTTAGACCTTAGTAAGGCTTTTGACACCATAAGTCACGATGTCATACTAGAAAAGATAAAGAGATATGGTGTTTTTGAAACTGAACTTGATTGGTTTAAGGATTACCTGTTTATGAGATCTGAACAGGTAGAAATTGGGAATCAAAAGTCAGAGTCACTTGATATTTTCTGGAGTTCCACAAGGCTCGATTCTCGGGCCGTTATTATTTCTCGTGTGTTTAATGATTTCCCAGAGATATTAAAACATTCGAAATGTGTACAGTATGCTAATGACACTGTCATATATGCTACTGGAAACACTCCGACTTACATTTATGACATCTTGAATGATGAAGTCAAGAGTTTATACCAGAATTGTGATGATAATGAGTTAATTTTAAACCTGAAGAAAGGGAAAACTGAAAGCATGCTTTTTGGTACGGCTAAACGGTTGGTAAAGTATGACGAAAACCTGAACATAGAAATAAATAGACAGCCAGTACATCATGTTACATCTTACACCTATCTTGGAAATCACCTGGACTCGAAGTTAAACCTCAATTCGAACTTCGAGAAAAAGTACAAAAAGGTAGCAGGGAGACTAATGCTCCTTTCAAAAATGAGACAGTACCTCAATGTGGATGCTGCTCTCAAAGTATATGAAATGGTTATAATTCCGATTATCCTATACAGCTCTTTAATTCATATGAAGCTAACTGCTACACAGTTAAAAAAGCTTAGTTCTCTGGATTCAAGAGCGAAGAAAATCATTAGAAGGCCTTATCCGGTTACAAGTATATGTTCCAGAATGAAAATTCAGTCATGTTTGTTGGTGAGAAAATGTTTGATTGGAGAAACATGTGATCATTTTATTGGATATTTTGAGATCAACTCACACGCGAGACAAACGAGAAATAGTAACAAATTTTTTAAACTTCCTGCAATAAAGCTTGAATTTGCAGAAAAATCTTTTAGGTTTCTGGTGCTAAGGTTTATAACGATTTGCCTTTAGCTGTCAGAGAATGTGGAGATTGGGCTGATTTCAGACGGTTGCTCGATACTCATTTTGACAAGTAGGCAGCTTGTTGAACTGACAATTAGGAACTTGTCTACTCCGGCTCTGTCTCAACATTTTTGGTTTGATTTGACTTGATTTATTTTTACAAGATATAAAAAATTTTAATCGTCTTTTTATTCTTATTTTTGGACTTCTGAACTTTTACATATAATCCTTACTTTTATTTTATACTCACGTTTTTATCTTTTCAACATAATTTTAATTAATATATATTTTAGAACAACAGGACACAAATTGATAGCAGTAGTTAATTATACTGAAATTTTAAATATCCTGAATAAATATGTCCAAATAAATAAATAAATAATAAATACCTCTGCCAGGGAATGGTCGCAGTAGTCGTGTTAGCAGCAGAATTGCTAAATTGTCGACGAGAAAGTAAGGTATTCTGCCCAAACTTGAGTTTTCATTCAATATTTCAGGTTTTGGTAAGTTCATTTGATTTTGAGAAATTACTCGGCCTTTCAGTGAATCTTGGAAATCACAACTACCACTGTATGATCCAGCAAAAGGATATAAATCTTGCATCACGTATGGCCATCAATACAATGCTAAAATACCCTTTAGAATTAAAATAAAGGAAGGTACTGGAAAGACTCAGGCGACATTCGAAAATACCTGCAAGAAATTATATATAACAAATTCTTTCTACAAAGCATAGAAAAAAAAATATTAAAAAATCTAAATAAAAATTATCCAAAAAATTTTATGAAACTGTAACTTAAAATAAGATTATCTCTCTCCAAGCAACATGTCTTGAACCAGCGTATAGTAAGCACCACATGTTCACGATGCTTATAAAATTTTATAGAGTTATTTCTCGTCGCTTTAAAATCACAATTATATAATCCTCTTTATCCATGTTTATCAAAAGAATGCAAGTGATCTTCTAGCGCTAGTGTGAGTTACTTGCTGTACCTCTTGCTTTAATTCTTACACTAACTGTGCATGCTTACTTCACTTGCTTTTGCATTTGCTTCATTGGTGTGACACAGGCTTAGAGTAGATTGTTTGCATATGTCACACTGTTTATCTTTTTCCTTCTTAATTAAACATATATTCTCAGGTACAACGTTTGGCCACATAATTGTTTGCAATATTCAGTTGCTGCAACAGAATTTCAATACGAAGCTGCAGTTAAATACAATTGGAACAATCTAGATCGTTACATTTGTGAAACCGAGAAAGATTTTAGTCAACTAAATGAAGTAAGGATATGGTTTCTTTATTTCTTTTCACCCTCAGAAACAAAATAAGCAGCTGCCTGTCTTACTAAATGCAGCTGGCTTTTTTCAGAATTTGAAAGATTTATGCGCTGTTTTCGAAAAAAATGTTGTTAAAGTGTATTTTTAAATGCTAACTAGTCAGGTGTGAACAAATTGCGTACTTTATCAGGCTGTAAATCTATTTTTTTTAATAGCATATGAAATATTGGCGTACTCGATTTTTGTTGTTACCAGTTCGATCCACACCATTTGCTCCACGAGAAGTTGATGGTATGTTGCAAATAGAAGGATTTCTTCGTTTTTTGGAAGGAATGAACAAGATAAAAAGAGGGACACAGAACAGACAGTTGTTCTTCAGTAGGGTACGCATTAGGATCTTAAATTTTAGCTTATATTATTTCACAGCAATACCTGCATTTGTATGTCCATTTTTAATGTCGGTAATTATTGCCACAATGTCCACAAAAATATTTGGATTGCTTTTAAATAGAGTATATAAATGCTTTGTGTGTATTGTCAGAGGTAACCAGTAGCAACATATATGGTTACACTAGGAAAAGTAGCTTTTTTATCATCAAGTATAAACATCTTTGAAAATGAGTTATTTTCATTATAGTTTTTCTGAGTGTCTTTTTAGCTGTACCTATATTATAATACCAGTATACGTATGTCTGTCTGTCACACAAAATGGTACCGCAAATAGCGAGACCCGCGCAATGCGGTATAAAAAAAAATGGGCGAACCCATGTTTTCTTCACGGACTATCGATTAGTGTTCATTATTTTTGTTGTTAAAAAACTAATCAAAGTACTTTTAAAATTCTTTCTAGTCAAGTTCTTGCTCTCAGGCTACTTCTGCAAGCTGATAGAAGATTGATAAACCTGAGTAGCAATAAAATATATCTGTTTTGCTTGAATGTCATATCTCTAGCAGTTGAATGTAATCTTATTTTGGAAAGAATTTTTTTCATACTAGGCAGCTACAGTTAGCAGAAAGGTTTCAACAGATAAAAGCAAATCGGAAAGAGTTTCGTCCATTACACCAGAAAAATCTGATCGAAAAGAATTACGTGTCAGCAATGATAAACGAACTTCTCCTATGCCAATTGACAACCATGATACATCACGAGATGCTGATACCAGGTAACAAAAAATTGAGACCTTAATTGCGAAGTTAGGCTGTTAGTATTATACAAGAGTCAGTTGAAGTGATCAAAAGATTTATTAAAATTTTAGTTAATTTGACACTTTCATAAATTTAGTGGATAAAAAACATGAGCAAGGACCAAAGACAATTTGTTACGACTTATGTTCCTTCAATATTTTCAAAACGTTTTACATTTTATTTTAGAATATTATTTTTTTGCCTAGTCATACTTGTGCCCTTCAAATCTGGAGAGCTGATAATGATATCTTTTTCGCTGATGATCTTAGCTTAACTTAGTTCCAATGAACGAAACATGACATGCAGAGTGGAATAATCAAAACTTGTTTGATTGAAAGAAGTGTTTGCTGTTAAGAAAGTAGAAATTGATTCTACTTTTGAACAGCATGCCAACCTAAAAGCCTAAATTCATTCCTCTCTCACACTCACTAAGGATTTAACATCCTTAACGTCCCGTGTTGCGAAGATTAAGCAGCATTTGTCGATGTAATTTGATAGAATTTCCATTTTTCTGATCTTGCACATCAGTATTCTGGTTTCACAGTTGCGTGATACGTCATTGAACTAATTCTTTAGTTTTTTGCCACTGCCTACCCAACAGTATATAGTGAACCAACCGAAACACAGAGTTATATCTTAGTTTAAAAGCAGAGTTGTAAATATTTCTGACATAACCAACACAAAAAAAGCTTAGAAGCAGTCATACTGTTTCTGAAACTTGCTCAAGTCACTAAATGTTAGGTCAATCTAACGCCTCTAGCAGCAGCTAAAGCACCAAAAGCTAAAAACAGTAGATGATTCAAATTGCAGACAGTGTCATATAGTCTGGCGTTTTTTAAGCGACAAACTGAAATTTCGTAGACACGTTTCATTGAATATAAAAAGTTTTTTTTGTAAAAAGGAATGACATACAGTAGAGTACATAAAATTCATTAAGTCGAACTAATTACAAGCTTAACTTTCTGCATATTTATGACATAAACATGACATCTTTGAAGCTTTGTCTTTTGTTAAGATCATTTGAATATTCTCCTTTTTTTCTGTAAGGTGACCACAAATAAATTTCATAATCGAAGCTAAATCACATTTAATTTGCGTTTTTAAAAAACTTACGATAAAAATGTCATTTTTACGTTGTTGTTTAATAAATATGTTTTGTTTATAAACCACGTTTTCGTCCACCGTCAACACGCCGCCATTTTTTGTATTTGTGCCTTCATTATTTGCCTCTTTTTGGTCAAAGATATGCTTAAAAAGATGCTACCTTACATTTTATTTTAAGATCGTACGTGTGACCAAGTAAGAAATAGTAAGCAAAGAAATTTTGCTACTTTGACCAAACACTTATTCTTTGCTTCGCAGTGTCACTGAATTACTATTCTATTTTTCTTTAGCTTGACTCGAACACCTTCCACACCATTATCCGGTGTTCCAGATGACATGCCACCCGAACACAGCTTGTCCATCACTTCACCCTTACAAGATATCGTGCAAGCAATGCTTAATCCAAAGTAAGTTATTTTTACTTCAACAGGGGAAAGATAGGCTATGATATGAATGTGAAATTCCAAGGATCTTATATGGTGGTCATTTCTGGAATGCAGTATACTCAAGAAATATCGTAATCTCTAGTACACCTGAAATCATATGATTTGTTCTGTTGTTGTTTATCGTTTGTTTGTACTTTACAGTAGAACCTATACAGTTTCACTCTTACTAGGAAAACATGGAACTGCACGGCATGACATTTTTTAGAAGCTGTATGGGAAAATACGGAGTCAGTTCATTTAGAATTTTTTTAAATCTCATAATGTTCTCAAAAAACGCAGCCCAAAACAGCCCAACGCTAATGGTTAAACGCAGCTCAACAGCTGTTTTGTTACTCTCACATACATTTGAGAAAGAATTTATGATGTTTCTTCTTTCTGTTTTAATGCAGGTCTAAAATTAAACGTCCGATATATCTAACTGAATTGAGACACAAAAAACAAAGAGAAAAACGTTTTTAAAAAAAAATGTGTCGAATTTATTTCTGTTAACAATCTAAAAAAGCCAGTTTCCACCAAAAATGGAAATCCTTAAACGTTTAATTATTTTGCATAAATTATGATTTTCTTCTATTGTTCTAACCTGTGAAGGGTATGCAAAAGGGTAAGAGGGTATTCAAATTTTTCCAATATATGCTAGCTAGTGTAATGAAAGAATATAAAAAACAATATTATCAAAATGGCGCTAGTTTACTCCCCTGACGTTTCGTTAAGAAGCTGCTGTCTCATAATTCAAATAAACTACGAACACACAAATTTTAATTCTCCACCAGATATGGTTTGTACTTCCTTCCCAAGCAAGATAATTTATGCAACAATACATTTATATCAGCCGAAGCTGTAGCCTGGATGATCAAAAGCATAGATGGTTGCCATGGCAAACACGATGCTGTTAGTCTAGGACAGGTAGGTAGATGGTCATTACTTCGAAACGTATTTTCGGAATTACTTATAAGTTTCAAATAAGTACCCTATTTTTTATTTATTTTTTTGTTTGTTTTAATTTTAGTAACGTTGCATGTTAAAGATCAAAGTTTTCTGTGTTACGAAGCAATTTGTAGTTTGATTTGTTTGACTATGTAGTACCAGACGAATAATTTGTGTTTGTAATTTTGTCCAGTTCAGTCTGCGAATGCCATATAACCTTTTTATTTTTAAGTTACTGCATGTTCATGCATGTGAAGCAGTATAGAACATGACATTTGTGTTTCTTTAAATAAAAGTACAGCCCATTGTTAATTGATGGTTATCTTTCTTCATTTTTTATATCTAGCGTTTGCTCCAAGGAAAGTTCATCATGCATGCATCGGAAAGTTTATGGCAAAATTTCATTGATGGATTTTATCTGTACTACATCAAAGAAGAGAAGAAAGATGGTATGTTTAATTTGACCATATAGAGAGTGAAGATGTTTTTTCGTACACAACTTTGTTTTTTTTGTTTTGTTTTGTTTGTACTTTTATTGTATATACAAGCATATATCTTCTCTTGTCGAAATACTTAAAAATGGTAAAAATTCTCTCTTAGGAATCATCGTTAACACTTGACGACTAAACTTCAGTTGTGCTACTATACTAAGACAGTTTCAGATGTGTATTTACTATTACTAATTTTTACATTAGCGGTTTTCTTAATTGTTCTTTTCTTAATTTTTTAGAGGATGTTGAGAAACGACGATTTTGGTTTGCTCGTAAAACAGAAGAAGAACTACTCACATCTTACAACATCCAGTGGCTTGAGGTTGCTGTGTGGAGAGATGATAATGAAGATCAAACAGCCTGCTTCTTGTTGGACGAGCTACCGACACCTGATTTCGTCTACGCAAAGAATCAGAGATATCAAACAGCCAACAAAGGTAGGTGATAGTAAGTTGTTTTAAACACGCAGCTTGTGCAAAAAAGAAAATCGTACAACTTTTCACAACCTTTTGTCTGTTCGAGGGAAATTAACCACACTCTAATTAAATTTCTACGATTGTTAACATTATAGTGTCTACAAGCACTTCATCATTTTATTCTTCGTTTAGAGAAGTCTGTCCCTCTATTCAAATCAATGGAGTACAACTTGGACGCTGACAGCAAAAGTGCGCGCTCTGAATGGTGTGTTATCAGTTATCATGGTAACTATCACCCAAACAAATGTGCGTATGCAATTGAAATGGATTGGATGGTTGCAACTGGTAGTATCATAGCTGAGTTGGTACGTACTACTATTTTTTAGTTTAATCTTTGTTATGCTTTATTCCACTATTGTTTATTCTTGACATCTTTTTGGGAACCATCTGAACAGTGTTTTGCTATCAGGTTTTCCACGTGTACATTAGAGAATATCTTCAAATTGGTATCACAAAAAATAATTTTTTTTACATTTATTCTCTATCTTTTCGTAGTGTAAATTTTAAGTTTGTTACAAAATTATTTTGACTTCAAGTCTTTTTTTGTTGTCGTTTTTTTCTCGAAAAATAAAGGAGAGTTTGTGTCGATTATTACACCAACATCTTCTGCTTATACAAAATGTTTGTTTTGAAAAAAACACGATTATAGAATGAAAACCCTTTGTAGGCTAACAGATTTCGAATCTTCAGCTTCCTATGCATGGTTTAATATGGAATAAAAATACAAGTCAAAATACAGTTGCACTTTAGAACGATAAAAAGACATAAAACATTTTGATGTTTTTGAAAAGCTATAGTTGGGGACCGCATTGCTAAAATTTCTGATAAATTATGCAAAAATTGACTAGGAGAGACAATGTGACAATTTTTATGTAAAAAAGTTTATTATACATTCTTTGTTGTACATTCCAATAACATATTCTAAAATAAATACAAGTATAATCATCCGTTAAAAGACAGGTTGTTGGTTGAACTTTAAATTTGAGTCCGCAATACTTTCTTTTCTTGTATATCTATTCTTTATAAGAGAGTACTGCAGTGTTCCAAATTGGTGCAAAAATGCTTAAATAGTTGGTATAATCTTCTGTTTCCAATTTCCTGTAAAGTGAAATTAATTCTGAAGTTTTTTATACATGCCTGAATATATAATAAAACATTAAAATCATAAATTAGTAACACTATTTTCAAATTATATAAAGAATTATAATGAGCACCAAGGTGTGTGCACAAATTCTGTTGATAAAAAATGAAGCATCTAAAAAGACTTCAACACTCATCTATGAGAGGGTTAACCCTATTCATGTTGAATCAGGAAAATCTTGAAAATGTTCTTATTTAAACTGAAATTTGGTCACTTTCTCTTAGGGTATTCTACAGAATTTTACAAAACAAAATCATGGCAGGCTCTCAGTGAACGATATTATATGAAACTCTGGTTTCGCACGTTGCAAATAATTGTGAATAGGGAAGTATGTTACACAACCCAGAGATGGCACACGTTTTTATGACTTATTTCAATAGTGAGAATCGCTCTTAAGGTTTTTTGAACAAGTATTTAAACAATTTTCAAAACTATATCAATTTTGACAAAGTCGAAATTGATATACTGTCGAAAATCGTCCCCAAAAACGACTGAAATTAGAAATTAGGATATGATAACAATGGAAATCTTTTTTGCTCAATTTCATCAAACTAGTCTAAAAATATACCAAGTTTCAAGTCATTATTTTAATTTTTACCGAAATTTATAAAATTTAGTTTAGCAAAGGGTTTTGAATGAGAATATATGTTTTTTCTTGGGCTGACTTCGCTAGGTACTTTTAGCTTATATTCTTTTATGTACTCACATGTTAAAACATTTTGTTAATGTAAGCAGAACAGGTAGTTTAGATAAGAGAATTTAGGGCTGGTCATATTTTGTGACATCTGCCATATTGTGAATGAAACACGAAGGTTCTGTTCTAACATTGTAAAGGATTTGGTTTGCTTAGGTTGCTAAGGCTGCTAGGTTGTGGTTGCTAAGAATTGAGAGTGATTTAATTTTACCCGTCCCGGATATAAGGCCTCTAAAACGATCCTGCAATGGTTAATTAATGCTGTATTTTGCTGGATTAATTTTTATTCAAAATAAGTCACGAAAGCAACTTTTGAACACAATTCGCAAAAATATATCCAACGAAAAAGAACAAAAGTTTAATTTAAGGTTAATTACAATTCACTAAAAGTCTGTAGAAGCCTCTGAAAATGTATAATCAAAGAACAGCTACACATACAGCAGGCTGATGTCCATTGGAGGTTTTTCGTAGCAAGTTGACTCTGAATTGCTATAAAATATACTGACTACAGCTCTATCCAGGCAGCAAAACCTTTTCAGGTCTTGTTGCCCATTTTGACTTGTTTTGCTACCATTCTTATCAGCTGCTGACCAAACTAAGCAAGAGTCAATAAACCATCAAAGAATTAACCAGCTGTAAATTTATGGAAACAATTATAAAAGATAGATATCCATGACTTCACCACAAGTAGAAATTTAGTGAAACAATATAAAGAATAGATATCCGTAACTCCACCACAAGCAGAAATTTAGTGAAACAATATAAAGGATAGATATCCGTAACTCCACCACAAGTAGAAATTTAGTGAAACAATATAAAGAGTAGATATCCGTAACTCCACCACAAGCAGAAATTTAGTGAAACAATATAAAGGATAGATATCCGTAACTCCACCACAAGCAGAGACGACATAGCTTTTGTTTTTTAGCTAGGCAGCGTGTCGTGTATCAAACCAAAGGATAAAGTGCTCGCGGGCTGTAACTTTTGTTCTGTTGGGTTTAAAGTGACGAAACTTGGCACAAAGAAGCATCAGTATCATCATCATCATCATCATTCTCGGCTTAACGTCCGTTTTCCATGCTAGCATGGGTTGGACGGGGTATATTAATGACCCTCTTCCAATCTGATCTAGACTGTGTTAGATCTAAACTCAACTTCCTCTGTATCAAGTCTGTCCTTATAACCTCCTGCCAAGTCTTTCTCGGTCTGCCTCTGGGCTTTGCTCCAGGAACTATCAAATCTCTACACTTTCTTAACCAATTATCCTCCTCCATTCTTTCCAAGTGCCCCAGCCAATTCAATCTTCTTATCTGGATAACATCTTTAATTCTACGGATACTTAGCCTGCTTCTTAGCTCATCTAAACTCTTTCTATCTCTCAGACTGGCGTTACACATCCACCTAACCATTCTCATATCATTCCTTTCTAAACGGTCAAGATCTTCCTGCTTCACTGCCCATGTCTCACTACCGTACAACATAACACTTCTTACACAGGCCTTATACAACAATATGTTGTGACTTAATTAATGACAAAATATTTGGGTCATCGCAGGAAGTACAATGGTCCAAGAAAATATGTCTCGAAAATTCTCATTTTTTTTTATATTTTTTAAAAATATTTACAGTACTAGTCATTAAAAAAGTAATATAAGAATGTAAGATATTATTAATAAATTTACAGGTGATGAAGACAAATTATTTCTCTATGGAGAAAATGGAAATCGATCAGAATTCAAATCTTCGAGAAATATTTTTTTTGAAAAATCGGCATTTGAGAACCCTGATGTTAATAGCTGTCATGGAATAAAACTTGGTATATCTATGCGCATTTATGTCAGTAACTACTTAATTAAGACAAATTCAATTGACATGTGACCAAATAACATATGATGTCATCATATGACAATAGAAAATACAAATGTTCTGATCTGTATATTACCAATATTCCGGTCTGCAAATTACACAGTATGCATGTCAATATTGTATGATGACTTATTGTCACTATCACACACATAATCAGATATTCATACAACTGGTTAGTTTAAGAAACAGTTATTTTTAGCACTGCAGCAAAAGTTGATATGGCCACCTGTCAATAAAGGATAAAGGACAAAGTGACATTGACAGGATAATTTAAAGAAAATAAATTTATCTTCCGAAAGTCCAATAAAAGTTAGGAAAGGTCACAAAATTTAAAGGAATTTCATCCTGTAATTAAAAAGTTATGACACTTTAAAAATGCCGCAGGCACTTTATGCACATCAGGCTCAGTTTATGGTGGATTTTTTTGTTGTATAGCTAACAAAGACAATTATTTCTTAGGTACAGAAATGGTCACATAAAGCCACATCATGTGGTGTCCACATTGTACCTGCTCCCATGTGTGCTTTTCCTGGTTCCAGTATCCGATGTAATCGGAATCCGTTTCGAAAATCGCCATTTATTCATTTGAATGTTGATAGTTTGTTAAAGGAAGGTCAATTAAACTTATTTGAAGGTACGTTATACCAAACTTTCAAAAACATGTTTCTTCATAAATATTCAAATGTTTTTGTAAAACCTTTTATTATTTCATCGCAACTTTTCTATTTTCTTTGTAACTTTGTTGCTCGTCAGATTTGTTCTTATCTAATCAAATATTACCGTAATACCTCAAATTAATTTCGTATGAAAAACTTCTCTTTTGTCATTTTACTATGAAACCTTTTTCCAAAATACTTTACTTGCTTTAAGATAGTCAATATGATATTTCTTCATCTATCTTTAGTGCAGATGTTACGAGCGAAACCCATTTGTTATGTATTTTTTGCCGGGTTATCCCTTAAATATAACCGGATAGTGTGTTTCTTTTAGAATTTGATCCTAAAACATGGTCACGAAGGATGTTTTTATTTCAAGAAGCTATACTTCAGAAGTACGTATGTATAATCAAAACTTCTGTTGTTGTTTTTTATTTTAAGAAGCTATACTTCAGAAGTACGTATATAGAATCAAAACTTGTGTTCTTGTTGTTTTTCAATATAAGAAGCGTGTATTTTTTTTTCAAATTTACGGCGCCGAACGTTTTTATCACTTGCGAGGCGATCACCTGCAATAGTAAACCTGCGACCTGCCAGTTATCCTCTGTTGCCTTGGTGTATTGACGTTTTATTTTTAAATGCTGTGTTTCTTAGTAGTTTTAGCTTTGTTACTTTAGTGATCAAAAAACCATTTCGTACCTACGTTTTACATATTCATAAAAAAATTGGTATTTTTTTAATTCTACGCGAAGTATAGAGACTTTCACAAACATAACAGAAGTTAGTTTTTAGAAGTATAACGGAAGCAGGATAGTACACGCATGGAATGGCACAATATCACGTGTGCTATTATGTCACTATTTCATGACAATGACGCAATTAGTGTTGATTAAGCACGTAATAAAAAACCAACAGCGTTTTAAAACTGCATTATTTGTGAAATTTACTTTATTTTATCACGCGTTTGCTTTGTTTACTATACCTAGCCGTTTCATTATTACCAACCTGATCGGTTTTTTATGCGCTATTCATGCTCCAGGGTCGACGAAACAGATTCCCACATTTTAACAGAGATAGCTTAGGTACCTTAAGGGAATTAATTTTCGGGAGAACTAATTTCATTATTACCAACCTGATCGGTTTTTTATGCGCTATTCATGCTCCAGGGTCGACGAAACAGATTCCCACATTTTAACAGAGATAGCTTAGGTACCTTAAGGGAATTAATTTTCGGGAGAACTAATTTCATTATTACCAACCTGATCGGTTTTTTATGCGCTATTCATGCTCCAGGGTCGACGAAACAGATTCCCACATTTTAACAGAGATAGCTTAGGTACTTTAAGGGAATTAATTTTCGGGAGAACTAATTTTCACGAAATTGACAAACTCGAATAATTTAAAAAAATGAATTCCCGCGAAAATTAATTTTCTTAAGATAGCTTGCTTTATTCAAAAAATATATTTCTTAAATAGCGTTTTTTGCCAATCTCCTAAATTCCGAAATTCCGAAATTTTTTATGTCAAAACATTTCTAGGGCAGCCATAGTGGCGTCTCTATTTTTAGAACTAATTTGTCGGCCCTGTACACTGCCCCTTAGTGAGATCAAGCTAGCAGCTTTTTACGGGGCATTGCGATAATAAGCATTATTAAAGGCCGGTGACCATTAGATTTATTCTGTCAGCTCTCCACATTTAGTACATGTGGAAAGTATAAATAAAAAATAAATCAATAAGTACTATTGGGTTAAACAGCTTTTTTTTAATACTCGAGTAACGGCAACAAACATAACCCTGGAAGAATAAAATAACTGGCTGCTTTGTTTTGTTTTTTAGGTTTGATTTCTTACGAGACATTCCGCAAACAGCGCCTGAGTCTCCCCTCCACCCAGGGGGTCGTGCCAGACACTATCAATACATTCATGCTTCCGGAAGCATCTTAATGAAAGTTAACGACGCAGTTTTCGGTAAAGATTCGCTCAGTCCGACGTTTGACGAAAACGATATAAAAGAGTCGCCTTTTCGAAAAAATCGTCGGCCGTCGAAGAAACCATTCGAAGCACAAAAAAACCAGTTGCATATTGACGAAGAATATAAAGATGTGCACGGTTTCTTCTGGGTGTATAATTATGCGTTGTCGAAAAAATGGCGGACAAATGTAACAGGTATATTGGTTCCCTACTTTAGAAGTAGTTTTCTTGCGACGTTGTGCCCATTTTCTGTTACTAGATCAAACCATTAAAAACCTTTGTACCTTATAAATTCTCTAAGTCACACCTTGGTTAGACAGGCCAAACACATTACACAAACTCTTATTGAGGTTAAAATACACATTCTATTTCGTCACTATGACCATGACATCTGAAGGACAGAGCAGTGGACCAAAAGAATGATAAAATTGACCTTGAGAATTGATTAAATTAAATTAAAATTCCCACCTTTAAGTGTTTCTTCTACCTGCGCAGTCATGATATCTCACAAAATGAAATACTATTCTGATTTAGGTGATGTTGCTGCAGCGAAAAAGTACGTCGCCACTTTTTCAGATTTTTGTGCCAACAGGGACGATCAATTACTTCAATTTTGGAATGAAGCACGAACTCACACTACGAGACATCATGGTAGCGATACACCTGGAACACTTTGACACTGTCCTGTCTTTATATTCTGTTTTTTCATTGCTCCTTTTTAGTAAAAACGAAATGCAGGCAGCTTATGAAAATAAATACAAAGCTTAGAATAATTGAAGAATTTTGATTGTCCCATGTTATCTACAGTTTTTCTATCAACTATGATACTACCATTCATTGTGAAGAAATAGTTTTTTAAAAGTATCTGAAGTAGTCTGTGTATATACGTTGCCAATTTGTGTAAAAATTTAAAACTGCACCCTTTTAAGATGAATTAGGTTGTTTTGCCTGATTTTGTTTTACATGCACATCTTCTTATGACTAGTCACGTTTCAGTGAATTCTTTTTAGATGATTTTATCAGATTGTATATTTGCTGTTTATGTTTTTATACTGAATGTCAATAAAATATTTTTTAGAAATAAGAAATATGTCTCCACTCTTTCTTTTTTAAATCCGTCAAATATATCATCTTTGCTATTTTCGATGAATGCATAGCAGCACTAAATTCATTGAAAAGACCAAGACTGAAAATGTAGGAGTCAATAATTTGCGCATGCTTAAATTTAAATGATTAATTTTCTGCACAAAAAGTGGAATTATTCGCGCAGGCTCAAATTCGTTCTTGGTACGATAACTATAAAAAGATACACTATTTTTATTTCTTTTGTTAAGCTGTCTACTGTTATACTTCGTGGTAACCTGGGGAGGAAAAGGTGGGAGGGGAGGGGGGAATGTTTATTTCCAAAGTACTATAAAAAGAGTCAAAAGTGTTTTAAAGTTGTAATTTGACATTTTTGAGTTGATGTATATATCTCGATTTATTTGAAGTTTTAAACAAGATAGGTCCTGTCTCTTTCTCCAATCTACCTTATCTGTTTAATGACTGTAATACCATTTTTTTAAATAGTGCCACTCTGGCAAATTGTATAGCAAGCTTGATAATTTAACATTGTGCATAAAATAAAGTTCAGTTGAGGAATATGTTGATTGAGGTAGGTGAAGGTTCAGAGGTCTGGATTGGCATACGTGAAAGTGGGAAACGGGTCCGGAGGGACCCTACAGAATAGCACCTAGGATCCGAGAAGCAGGGCAAATGTCTGTATTAAGCTATATTAAGTTACCCACTTGTTAAAAACAATAAAGGTGGTTATTCAAGAATAAGCGTAGGTAGTTTAAGCCTCGTTTTTAGGACATTTTTTCGCGAAAATGAGATCTTTTACACAAGATTTAATTTATACTTCTTCAGTTTCGTGAAAGAATATTCAGAAAAAAAATCTTGACGTTTTCTTCAATTTTTTTTATATTTAGTTAACGTTATTTTATAGAATACAAAAACGTCCATACTATGACTATATCGCGCTTACACAACAGGTGGAACATCACTACGTTGATGGGTCCCAACTTCCTCCCCAGTGCCCTGTTACGCCTAGTTTGATAGGAGTCGTCTCGTCGGAATATCTAAAAGGAGAGCATTCTCGACCCCAGAGCTCTTTGAGATAAACTTTCGAGGTTTTAATCTCAAAGAGCTCAGGGGACGAGAATGAAAGGAGAGGTCTGCCCACGCACGGCTCGTTGGGACGCGCGTTAATGTCGTAAATTATCGTAGTTCCAAATTATTACTATAAGTGATTTGGCAGTTTAAAGTATAACTTCAAGTTTGTAAACATAAATACTTCCTCAGCACGAGGAGGAAGAATTGAAAATCAAAGAACAGACTTAACTGAGAAGAAGAACGTATTCATTTTTTGTATAATTTATTTTAATTTTAGTAACCCTAAACATTTACAGTTTATTGTGAAAGTATTTTAAAGAAAGGCGCAGACTGTTGCGTCAGCAAAGCAATGAAGTGTTCCAGGACTCTGATTTCTATACTGGTTTTATATTTCGTTTTCACATTTGCCCTTGGAAAATCAATCCACAAAGGTATAGCTAATAGCTAGAATTATAATTCACTTTCAACGTACATGCATTTTTGTTTGTTTGTTGTTTGTTGACTGCATTTGGAACAGCTAATAGATAATTTTTTTTCATATTCTCAGCGGTCTAACATTTATGGCAGCTGGAGTGAGGTCCTTTGCTAACAATGACCCTGTTCACAAGTTCCATTTTCTGCTACTTTTCTTTCCATTGAATTTAATAAAAATTTATTTTATCTTTCAATACTTTTTTTCCAAGTAGGAAACTCTGCAGGGTTCATGTGATCCAAGCATCAGGGGTCCTGTGATCTCCTACTAATCCATGCATCAAATTAAGCATCAAGCTTGACACACATTATAATGACTAAAACCCTTGATCCCTCGATCGCCAAGATCAAAAAATGCAGAAAAAGGAATGTCTGGATCACAGGATTCCTGTTTTGTAAGTTGAGCCTAACTGTCTTCTGTATTTTAACACTTTACTGTCGTATTTTGACACTTTTCTTCTGCACTCAGTACTTTTCTGAATGTGGACCAGGACATCTCTGTGTAACTAAATTATTTTTTAATTTTTGGGAGGTTTATACACTTAAACAGTGCCTACGCCACAGCTAAATTTTAACTAAATGTAAGAGTTATAAACATATTTAACTAGTAGCAGTTAAATGTAACAGTTACATGTATCAATAGACCTTTTGAATGTTTACATTTTTGTGGTAAGCCCTTTCGGCTTTAACAATTGCGTGGCAGGCAAGAAGATGCGGGCGCTAGGTGAAGTGAGGTCCTTTTAAGTCTGTTTCTTCGCATGAAGGTATAATTACGACCCTGTAGGAATATATGTCAATCAGAAGTTATCTATTTACACTCGATAAAAGTTTAAAGCCAAAAAAATGTTTCCATAGAAAGAGATGGGCTGGAAAAGGCTTTTCTTTGGCAAGCTTCTGCATCTTTCTGCCTGCCACGCATTTGCTAGAGCCAACAGGGAAACTAAACATTCAAGAAAACATTCAATAGCATTACATATTTTAATTTTGTTACCCTGACCAATTATTAATTTTTTTTCTTTTTCTTTATATTTATTTTCTTTTTATTTTAATTGTATATAACTGCTATTGATAAATAAAATATCTATCTATCAGTAAGGTCTGAAGGCAAAATAAATGGCAAAATTACAACAATCTGCTAGTATACACATCTGTTCAATAATGCAAGTTTATTCACTCAATCAGTAGGATCAATTTGGTCTGGGAATTTATTTAAGTTCAGAAAGAGAAGTGCTTCGCACTTGCATGAAAAGTGTTTTGAATGAAAAAGAAACTTGGTAAAAAGAGAGTTGTTTTAATCATATAAGGAAAGTCTTATTGAAAATAAGTAGGTAGCCATGCAAGCCATTATACTTTTTTGTGTCTATTTCTTTACATGAATCAGTCTACATTGGAAATTGTAATTGTTTAAATCTATGTTTCCATAAGAGAATCCCACCTAAAAACACATCTCTTAAGCAACTTTTAAACACTAGCTTGACAAAGTACTAGAACTGCAAACAACAAGTATTATTAATATGGGATGCTAAGTGTTTTGTACAGTGAATTAAAATATTCAAATTGAAGCACTTTGTGCCCAACAAACATTCACTGATAATGTTAATAATTTTGTATTAAGTACAAAAAAATATTTGGAAAAAAACAACAAAATTCATAAATCCAATAAATTTATTGAAACAAGTATTTTAGATTTAGATAATACAGCTTTTTATTTCCCACTGTTAAATTTTTGTTATTTTTATGTAGCAATAAAATAGTTTAAAAGGTTTTTAATTGCTGATTCATGCTTTTCATGTGTTTCTCCATGTGCTTAAAATTGTGTTGCAATATAAGAAATTAATGTCCAATGGTTTTAACTTAAAAGGAAATTAATGTAAACTTATACAATGTATAGATAAGCAAACTATTATTAGTAACTCATCATTTCCTCCTAAAAAATTGACAAAATCTCCTGAAATATGGGATGATTTTAATTTAATTTTTAGTGTTCTCTCCTAAAATTATGAAGTTCTAAATCTCTGGCCACCCTATTGAGGTTATTTGACTTTCAAGTTAATACTTTGCAACATGACATCAATTTTTATTATTTTTCTTCGTTTTAGCTGCGTTGAAAGATCTCTTAGGTGACAGCGAAGACATTTATTTTCGCAACCAAGATGATCAACCAGAGATTACAGAAAAAGATTTGCCGAAAAATGGAGGTAGGTTTACTTCAACTATTAGGTTAGTATTAGCTGAAATGTTGTATAAACCAGAATGTTTCTTAGCGTTAGGACATATATTTCTAGGTGATGAAATGAAAGGATGAAATAAACCTAAAACTTTATTTTTTGACAATTGCTATTTAAACTTTTTCAGAACTCTTTGAAGGAGACATGGTAATGGATAATGATATTCGTCATTTTGTGCTTGGACATAATGATAAAAGAAGTGCTGTTTCACTTGCTGATGAAGGCAAAAGAAAACACTGGCCTAATGGAATAGTTCCTTTTGTTTTCGATGAACAGAATATTTGTAAGTGATTAGTAGTGCCATGGATTAGTGGTTATAGCTCTCGTACTCTGTGCGGGAGACTAAGCCTCGATTCCTCCTGACTGCGATTCAACGCCGGCGAGTGAATATTACCATAGCCGCGGGTTAACCCAAGCCATGTAAGGGGAAATTGGGGAGATGGTACACTGTAGGCCGTTGGATGTTGCCAGGAGTTGTCTAGTAGAGCGCAGGCCCTACTAATTGGGTCTGCGTAGCTCAAAAGGAGCATTGAGTACTCTAGTACCCTCTTGGAGATAATAGACAGGGTATATCCATCGATATTTGTTAGCCTAGTAAAATATGCATATTTATCTATTAACCATCTTGTCATGATAATACGCATATATAAATATGTATATATGTATGGTGAATATATTGAGTACTGTCAATGAAGGTCAATTGAGGTCTTTTCCAAGGAAGTTACAAAATTGACAACTGTGCAAAGATTAATCCTTATTCACGTGTATATATATAATTTCTTTCAGAAACCATACTTGCTAGATGTTGGACTATTCTTTGTGGATGGGTACTGTCCCATAATACATAATAGTCATGCAATAAAAGTTTACTTAAAATTGATTGTTTCCTTATAGTGCCAATAATCAAGCTACGAATATTTCAAGCAATCAAACAGTTCAGATATTACACTTGTGTCAAATTTGTTCCAAAGAGACGTCTGGATAAAGATTATGTTGTTTTTACATCCCAAGGCAATGGGTGAGTGTGTTTAACAATTTTCATAGCTCAAGTTGTAGCTGTACACATCACCAGTTGTAAATTAGGCGGGACATACTTTATAGGTTCAACCTGGATGTGTTTTTTAGTTTTAAGAGAGTTATTAAAAACGCCTGGCTCCTATTTTATACTTTAAAAAATGCTTTTTAGCACCCTTGCTTTTTTTTAAAGTTTACTTTAACTTACAAATTCAATTTAATTTTTTCAATACTTTTCGAGTGGAAGTATGCCATTGTTCTAAGTCCCAATATGTATATAAGGTTGGAAATAAACCGTCAATAACCTGTCCTCGAAGTTCTGAAATTTGTTAATATATTTGAAAAACTATCACATACTCTTAAATGTATTGTTCTGTTCCTTCAATTGTTTGTCTGCTAAATTTTTACAACTGATGTTAATAAATAATTAGTTTATTTTTTATATATTTCCAAGTTCTCTTTCCCTGTCAGTTTTCCATCAAATATCGTTTTTAAAAAATATAAGAAAAAAAAGCCATTTATAAGTAAAAAAATTATTTGTTAACATTTGTTTATCCTGACCATTTTTTTGTAAACACGCACCAGTAACAACGACATATTTGATTTTACAGTTGCAGTTCGTCAATTGGACGAGTTGGAGGACGACAGTTCATTCATTTAGCGCGAGGATGTTCACGAATCGGAACTGTTATGCACGAAATGATGCATGCCCTGGGTATTATACATGAGCAATCGAGACCAGACCGAAATAAGTATTTGGAAGTGAGATATCCAAATATTAAACATAGTAAGTTTCCATGTGGATTTATGTTGATAAATGTTGATTCGTTTTTTATTTGTTCGTTGAATCATTCATCTGTCAAATGTGTTTAGATTTGATTCACAACTTTCGAAAATATTCTTGGTATAACATTGATAACCTGGACACCCCATACAACTTTGACGTAAGACTATTGTTTTAATTCGCTTTTGTGCGTTTTTACGTTCTAGATATACATTGTCTATTATTTATTTATTATGTGCCTTGTTCATTTGTTCAAAACACAAGCTACTAAAAACATTAGTGTACTTTAACATTTCAGTGAAATGCAATAAAACGCTACAAACCAGTTTTCCTAAAATCAATCTACGTTAACTTCAAACTTTGTTGTAAAGATTAATTTGAAAGCTCAGTTGATCGATTGATGTTTAATAAAAATGTCGATAACAATGAAGAAAACTTCGCACTATTGAAGCAATTTTTTGTGTAGATGCGTTTGTAGCTGTTTTAATCTAAAATTCGGATTACTATATCCTCTATAAGATACGTTACGGTTTTTAAGGTATTTTAAGGTATAGAACCATTATATGGAACCCGATTTGATGTTAAATAAATATCTCGTCAGGGCGTTTTATATTTATGCATACATACACAATTAACCTTCATCTTTCAGAGTGTCATGCATTACAGCAATTACGCCTTCTCAACAAACGGCAAAAAAACTCTGGTAGCGAAACACGATCACAACCTAAAGTTCGGTCAACGAAAACGGCTGAGTCAGTCTGACGTGAAACAGATCAACCGACTTTATCACTGTACAAATGTCCGTTATAACGATAAATACCTGCTTGACGACATGACGGATGATGACGTCATACGGCAAAAACGAGAAAGAGACGAATATTTGGAAGCTGTAGCGGAAGAAGCACGAGATATGTGAATCATTCTTACTTCTGTAGGTGTTGGGTTTTTTTTACATGTTGAGAGAACTTTTGATGCGTTTTAAAATTGATGCGTTGATCGTGCGAAAAAAATATTTGTATCAATTCTAGATATAATCCCTTCTTTTTTCAAAAGCCACGAAAAAACAAGTACGACGCATTTCTTCAGAAAAAATTGTCGGAATTTAGTCAATAAAATCCATTTAAATTTGGTTAATTTCGTAACTTTTCATTTTTTGCTTTTTTTTATTTTAGCAGCAAAATAGAATGGAATTAATTTTTTCTATGATTTATATTTTTTAAATATTTTTTCTATAATTTTATGGTGATTGTTATAATTTATATTTGTATACTTATTTTCCTCTTTTTTCCACATTTATAAAAAGTAAGTGCATGAACTGTGCATCGAATTCTGCATTAACTGCACCATTTTGTGTACATTTTGTTAACAATGATAATTTGCAAAATGCGACAGTGAAAAGTTGAAAAGGCAACCAGCGCTAATGAAACTGAATTCAATAATTTTCTAATAATAATAAGTATGTGTATCAATTTTTTCTACCAAAGCAGAATCTTTCAACAAGATACCAATTTTTTTCTTCTGTTGTTGTTGATATATTTCTTCCGCCACATTACATATGCCAATTGTTAGAAAATTGATTAAAGAACGTACAATCAATTTTTTAAACATCGTTCCCAAAATTGTCAATTTCTTTCCTCGTGGTCATCGCCGTACAGATAAAAATCGCATTGTAAAAGATCAAAAACGAAAAACTTATTCGAATTTGAGGTACTGCTTCTTCTCACAAAATGTAAGTAAAATAAAGCTACTTGGGTGCTGAAGAAGACGAGCGCAGACAGTGCAGTTATACAGAGAAACCAGCATAGATAAATATCAGCTGAACTTGCAATGCAGATACTAGATACTAGTTGATTAGTCCGTGAAAAAATCGTGGTATATACTCCGGATATTGTTATTTCGTGCGTTTCTTACACAAAGTATAGTGACTCTTGATATTTCGTGTTTCCTTTAGCACGATTCATAACTCACTGGCGGACAGATAAAATACGCTACATAGACTGTATAGACGCTAGGTGTTAGGTTAACTTGTGTTTCTTTAACATATATTTCGTGCGTTCCGTAGCACAACTTGGTTTTTACGCACAGCTATTATTATTGTAGATAATAGTGTTAAGGTAGTTGAAGGAATTTTATATAATTCTTTTTAACTAGGTTTGAGCTTAAGCCGGAATGGACAACTTTTTCACAAGTCTGAAATTATTCAATTTCAGCATAACAAAACGTAGGAGACGAAGAAAATGAAAAAACGACTAATGTAAGAAACTTTATTTTATTTACAAGATAATACAATTCAGAAAAATCCCGAAAAAATTCTAATGACACTCATGCTGAGTGTGATCGAGATAACGCATATTATGTTGGACCTTTTTTTTCCATGCCTCCTTTGATACAATATATTCTCATAGTCTCATTGAACAAGAAGAAAAAATGTTTTGGCTGAGTTTGTCATTAAACAACTTAAAAAACCGACTTGTTTTACTACATTAAAGTATTTTTAGTTGCTTGACAGGTTGGATCACATGAAATGGAGAGATCTGGGTACGAAATTAAGCTGAGGATATCATCATACGGACATTTGATGTATTGATGATTTTTTACTAGCATCATCGTCGGTTTGCGCCTTGCACACTTTCCCGACAATATTTCTTAACGTCGTTTGAAGTTTTTTTAGAGACACTTTCATTTTATGCTCATCCTGCGACGGTGATGATGAATCGTTCTCAATGTCACTTCTTCTATGATTATGTCGGTGCCGTACCTTTTGCACAATGTTTCTACGTTTTAGGTCGTGACGGTCACCGAGTTCTATGTCTACTAAACTAATACCATCTCTCTTTAAATCATTTTCAGCTTTTTCTACACTGTCCATAGAGTCTTTGTGACTTATTAAAAAGATCACATTTTTATATTTATGTATGTCTTTTGCAAAAAATTCTTTGCGTGCTCTAGTTAAAGCTTGACCTGTTCGTGGACCACTTGTGCCCCAGTCTTCCATGCTCTCACCCATGGTAGGATTGTTAACGCTGCACCCACTTGAGCTCGATATGCGATCTTTTTTGCTGCATAAGCATTCATCAGCGGTCATGAAGTATTCCGTGTCTTTATCACAAGTATCAAATGTTTTTAAGAATCGCGGTTCGATATTGTATACCATAAAGTGATGACGTACGTTATGGATGACGTCACGATTTATACTACCAATAAATTCCTTCAAACGATTCCAACGCTTCTTTCTGATTGGTCCAGCTCCAAGTCCATCAGAAACATCAATCGCGTACAAAATGCGAAGTGGTTTGTTGCAACCTGTTTAAAATATAGTTTCAGATTTTTTAGTATTAGATAAAAGTGTACGCCTTATTCAATTTGATATTTTTTTAAGAGTGGTCATGCAGTCGTGGATGGAATTAACTTGAAATTTGATGTCATTTGACTCACTAGGGAGAAAAAATTTTTTTGCTAATTTAAATTATAAAAGTTTGATATGCGGGATTCAATTTTGCGAATTTGATGAAAATATCTTCGCTCATAAAAACCACATGTTGTTACCCTCACAGAGAAACGTTTTAGTTTCATCTGCAAGAAACCTGCATTTAGTTTCATTTGCAAGAAACCTGCATTTAATTTAATTTGCAAGAAACCTGTAGTTAGTTTAATTTGCAAGAAACCTGTATTTAATTTAATTTGCAAGAAACCTGCATTTAGTTTATTTACAAGAAACCTGCATTTAGTTTATTTGCAAGAAACCTGCATTTAGTTTAATTTGCAAGAAACCTGCATTTTTTTTTTGCAAGAAACCTGTATTTAGTTTTATCTGCAAGAAACCTGCATTTATTTTAATTTGCAAGAAACCTGCATTTAGTTTTATCTGCAAGAAACCTGCATTTAGTTTTATCTGCAAGAAACCTGTATTTAGTTTCATCTGCAAGAAACCTGCATTTAGTTTCATCTGCAAGAAACCTGCATTTAGTTTAATTTGCAAGAAATTAGATTTTTTGCAAGAAACCTGCATTCAGTTTTTGCCTCATCAAAAAACTGTCTTCATCTTCGCATATAGTAAATTTTTTCTTGAAACCTTATTAAAGAATGTTAAAGAGGTCTTGCTTTTATGAAGTTTAAAGTGGGTTATAAATAGGCTGTTCAGTCACGTGACTTTTTGCCGTGTTCGGAAATTCAGCTTAAAACAAGCTCGCACACGGCAACGCGTATTTTGTTATTGCGCGTGATGGCACTTATTTTAAATCGTCGAATTCGGCACCTATTTCGCTTAAGACAGATGGTGTATGGGCAGATAGTGATTGTTAAGTACCTTAAATTTGTTTTTTGGAATGAGACTTGTTTAAACGACCAACAGTGTATTCAGATTTCGACGAGGGAAATGTAAACTTGGCGCAAACAGAGGAAAGTGCATGACGTATCAGGTAGTCTCACTTGAAATTAGTTTATATTAAAAATATACTTTCAATTTCTATTCTTATTCCTAACTTTCCTGCATGACAAATCTGGAGAAAAAGCATTTTTTGTTTATATCGAACCCCCGTCTTAAAGTTCTATGTGACTTGCTGCAGTGCAACAACGAATTTCGACTTTTTATTTATTTTATTTTATTATATAATTTATAGTCTTGGAATGATGACTATTAATCATGGCTATGTGCTAGATATTCCAGTTAACATTAGACACAGCTACTAAACTAAAGCACCAAAGCTAGCTAGCTACCTAGCTATATATATATTAGCCGAAGTAGTGGACCAGAAGATGGAGTGTGTGATGTTGTGTTTAATTATTCCATACCACTGTGTGGTTAATAGATAAAGGTATATTTTGCTTACTACTAGTGTGATTTGGTTTTTAAACACTTAAAGTATTAGGCTTGGAAATTTGTTGATTCCAGATACCAATTTGTTACCCACTCAGTTCTTGCAAACTGTTTACTGTTTACCATTATTCTTTTTTACAAAAACGTCTCTCTTCCAACTTTCCAGGCCTAAAGTTAGCTAAGAGTCAGAGTAGGTTACTTTATAGCTAGCTTATACTGTTTTAAAAAGCAAGATTTAGATAATAATTGAAGAGATAATGATTATATAATGTTATTTTTGTAAATATTCCATTGTTTAGTATGTATAGCTATATCATAATTGCTGACGTAAACTAGAAAGGCAGATAATACACAGTCTAGGTAGGAATGGTATTTTAAAAATAATATGCATTGGTTGAAAGTTTTGCAGCTTATGTTAGACAATAAAATTATTAGTGCAGTTTCGCTTGATATATTTTCAGCTTTAAAAATGAGTATTAAAAATAAACAAGTTTATGATCTTTTTTCTTCATTGAATGAAAAAAGCATTAAAGAAGTAAGTGATGGATTTGTTTTACTTGGTGTTGAAATAACATGTCCAGAAAAAGCGTTATATACAAAAGTTAAAAGACTAGTAGAGAAAGTAAATGGTCTGAAAAAAAGGAAAGCTAATTCTGCTATAGAAACTTTGTTGGAAGCTGAGTTTAGTGTTCCAGTGCAAATTACCCCACATCAGCGATCTATTGATGCGGCTAGTTCTAGAAATGAAGTTTTGTTTAAAGAGAAAATGAAACAATTAAAGGAGGAAAACAAAAGTTTAAAAAGAAAGTGCGAAAATTTTCAAGAATTAGAAATTCAATACAACACACAAGTCGAAGAGGTTAAGAAACTTAGTAACGAGTTATTTGTAGCAATGAAGGATGAAAATAAGTTGACAGCAGAATATCGTCGTATAAAGAACAATTATCTTGAAGTAGAGGAAAAACTTAGAAATGTGGAATTGAAATTTAAAGATAATAGCAAAGTGAGGGCAGATAAATTGAGAAATTTATCAAAGAAAATTAAAAACAGAGATGATAAAATTAATAAAATGGAATCAGAAATAGCTGAATTGATATCTGGTACTGAGAATAAAAGTGATGAGTTGGATGACATGAAAGTAAACTTGAACAGACTCAATGATAAATTAGAAAACAGTGAAACTATAGTTGATGATCTGCGGAATGAGAAAGCAAAACTGAAAAGAAAGACGCACAGTTTGTTGTTAAAAATTGAAAACCAGAAAAAATTGATTGACCACAAAGAAGTGAATGATATGAAGTGTTTAAAAAGTGATTATGACAAACTCTGTACAAACATGAAGCAACTTACTGAAGAAAATCGTAATTTGCAAATGCTCGTTTCGTTATTAAACGACAATGAAATTGTAACATTTGAAGGTGGTCGTTATTCAGACGAAATAAGAGAAGTTGTTATGGAATTACTTTCCTTGAATGTCAGCATGGGAAAGGTAAATGATGTAATCAAGGTTGTACTTGAAAAACTTGCAAAAAAAAGGGTTGACAGGTTGCCTTCACAAGGTTTAAAAAGTCATTTAATGCAAGAAGCATTAATTTTAGCACAATTACAGGTTGCAGAAGCAATGATTGATAATGACAAGGAGGCGTTTGGTAATTGTTTACATGGAGATGGTACATCAAAATACCATAAACATTATCAAAATTTTCAGATTACAACATCGGAAGGAAAAACTTTAACATTTGGATTATCAGAAGTTGCAGGTGGCGATGCGGCAACAGTAATGAAAAATTTTACTGACACAATTGATGACATGTGTGACATTCTGAAAGAATTTTAGATTTTGAGAAGGGAGACGTTATTATGTTATCTTAGAATATAGTTAGTTATAGTATAGTTATATATTTGAGGGAAGAAATTTTTGTGGTAATGTAACTCGTTCAAACCGTGGAACTTTTTTATGGCAAAAACTTCTTCCTTTGAGGATCATTGTTTTGTCAACTTGTGACATGTGGTATATATTGTTCTATTAAAACATTTAGCACTTATGGTAGCTTAATATTTTGCGTTCTTTTTTTATTTAGGTGCTAAAAGGTGCAGTTGTTCCATTTTCATCTGGTCTGCATATTTATACTCTGTCAAATATTTTGCAAGCTTTAAGAGTGTTTGTCAAAGTTTTATAGTTACCAACTTATTGTTTTACAGTGGTTCCTGTGGACTTTCTTTTTACATTTCCTTAAATTTGAAATATCTTTTCAGCTATTACGTTATTTTCCCTGGCTGGTCTGCAAATATAAATTTCGTACATTTCTATGAAGTCTCTCAATGTTAAGATTACAGTTTATAAACATTTTTGCCGGTTATTGTATAATTGTTTTGCTTTTATACATTGATTTTATGTTATTTTTGAGCTACAGCATCATTTTTACTATCTGGTGTGCAAATTACACTCTTGTCAAATATTTTGTACTCTTCAAGAGTGTTTGTAAAATTTTTGAATAGTTACTAATTTGTGGTGTTTTATTATGTTCCTGTGAATTTTTTTCGCATTTTCATCAATTTGGAAAGATTTTTTCAACTATGACGTCATTTTTTCTATCTGGTCTGCAAATTACACTCTTGTCAGATATTTGTACTCCTTAAGAGTGTTTGTATAATTTTTGAATAGTTACTAATTTGTGGTGTTTTATTATGTTCCTGTGAACTTTTTTTGCATTTTCATCAATTTGGAAAGATTTTTTCAACTATGACGTCATTTTTTCTATCTGGTCTGCAAATTTACACCCTTGTCCGAAATTTCGTACACTCTAATGAACTTTGTTTAACGTTAAGATTACAGTTTATAAAATTGTTTACTGGTTGTTGTATACTTTCTTGCGCTTTTAGAGCAATTTGTAGTAATATTTGAGCTATGACGTCATCATTACGTCATTTCTAAAAATAAACCATCAAAAATTAATATATTTTTTCTTTTACAAATATACTATCTACTGTAAAAATTTTAAGTTCTTACCATGTCTCAATCTGGAGTTATTGATTTTTAAAGATAGAAATTGTGAAAAAAACCTATACATGACCCCCGTCTTTGTGCCGTGTTTTGTTGCGAAATTGGCCGAAAAACGCAACAAAAAAGGGCTATACTATCTATCATAAAAATAACAATAACTAGAGAATGGCTTGGAGTTAGGAGTTGCGCGACCCCTCGTTGAAACCGTATAGAAATGTAGAAAACGTTGCATACGGCTAGAAGGTCGAGCGGCGCATAGAAAAATTTGACCTGAACAGCCTATTATAAATAAGTTCTTACCAAGTGTATACTCCAGACTACTCATAGAATTGGTATCAGCATCATCAATAGTGGAGTTTTTCTCTGATAGTTCGCTTGTTTTTGTAACTCCCACTGTTTTATTGTCTACTTTGTTGCTATATGTTCCATTTTTTACCATTGATATTAACGTTGTATTTGTGAAATGCTCTTTCTCGTCTTCGTTTGGCTTCAATAAAGTTAGGTTTTGGACTGTAGAATTCTTCAAATTCTTATTTCCTGAAGTTAAGTTTTGAACTGTAGAATTCTTAAAGTTCCCATTTACTGAAGTTTTCTCACTAACTTCAAAAATATCTTTTGTTGAAGTAGTATTCAATGAATTATTATTACTTAGACTCTTGTCGGTACCATTGACAACAGGTGAGAATTTCGGTAGTGAATTCTCATCTTTAAAAGAATAATTATCAGGTTGCGTAATAGATTCCGTATGATTGTCTGAACTCTCATTTTTATCAAAAACGGAAGCTAATTTTTCTTCTTCTAGTGTTTCTTGTGTGTTACTACCATTGTTTTTTAACTTTAACGTTGCCATGAAATCCTTATCTGTTTTGTCTTGAATATGTTCATTTGAGATGCTTGCATTTTGAAAAGCAATTTGATTATCGTCTTCTGTTTTATTTTTTGCATGTGTTTTAGCTTTACTTGTGTTAAATACAACAGGTAATTCTTTATCATCCGATGAAGTATTATTTATCTTTTGAGGTTTATTCACTGTTGCGCTCTCTTCAGAATCAGTGGTAGCATTTGTCATAAACACAGTCAGGTTTTTGTTGTTAGAATCCTGAACATGTGGCGCACTGGTATTTGCGCTTGCATCGTTAATTTGCGAATTTAATGAATGGATTTTATTAATTAAGTTGCTTAATTCACCATCATTCTCTTTCTCAGGTGTCAATGTTGCACCAACAATAACAGAACCTTTTGGTTTTTGCTGCAAGAAATTTTTACTTTCTTTCGCGTTCTCCTTGATAACTGAATGAACCATATTAATCAATCCTTCACTCTCCGCATCATTGACGTTGCTTTCTATAGATGAATTCAAAAAAGTTGAAGAATTTGAATAAGACTGTACCTTTCCACCAAATATTGAATTAGTAACAATTCTTGGGTTGGTTGCTGTTTTGGATAACTGTACTTCAATAGGTTCATAAGTATCTTCAGTCTTAATAACATCAACTGTATTTTGCTTCATGTTCGGCTGCAACTGCTTGTCTGGTATGGTGTGCTGAGATGCTGTATGGTACTGTGGTTCGTCCGATTGTTCGTTTACTTCACTGGAGATGGCACGATGTCTGCTGACAGGATTACCTACATAAGTAACAATAGCTTGGGGTTTCCTTCCTTCTGTTGATTTGGAATGAATTGATTCTTCTAGAGGTTCACTGAAAGACTCGCTAGAATCTTTAATAGCTTGAAAAAATGTTTTCTCGTGCGGAATTTTCTGGTGAATAGCTTCAGCAATTTCTTTTTCTGTGTCAGTTTTGTGGACAGCTTGAGCAATTTCTTTTTCAGTTGCGTACGATTTCGAAAGATCTGAGGCATGTTTGCTGACTTCTTCAGGTGACAGTTCTTCAATTTCGCGAAAGTATGGACTTTTTCTTTTGTTGTTTTCATCATCAAACGAAGAATCAGCTCGAATTCTTACCATAACGTAACCTGTTGATAGATTATATGTGTCAATAAAGAAGCGAAAAGAACTTAAAAAGTTTAATTTTTTTTTGAATTGTTTACACATTTTAAAGTCTAACTCAAACGGATAACTTTATTGTAAAAGTCTTTACAAAAATTTAACAATAGGAAGAACGTTCTGTTCCTCATTTTCGTTTCCTCTGAGAATGCATATCGACTTTAAAAGAGCCTTATATTAATTCTATTATGATTCTCCCTTTTCTGTACATTGCATATGTGCACAATGTAAAAGTTCCTTTAATTATAGTAAAAAAAAACAGTCCAACCACCTGACGTGCAAGTGCCAAGTTCCTTAGCTTTTTATAATTTTATTGATATTGATGAATTCTAATAATACCGTTCCAGCCGTTACAACTTATAACCTTATGACTCCATTACAACGTAAATAACTTGGCAAAAAGTATTTTAACATCGGCCGCTTGGAAAAATTGCTCCACTTCTTGCCTCGCAAGAAAATCTGTTACCTGCTGTTAACTTCCAGTGTACTTTCCCATTATTCTAAGTGAAATAAAACGCAAGAGACTTACCTAACGAAGGGGTTGAAAGAACATAAGATTTGCCTTTTGGTAATGTTGGCAAATCTGACAATTTAAAATCCGCTATGGAGAACTTTTTCGGAAAATCAGCATCAGTCATAACTTCTGTCTTGGCAGTTGGTTTATTTCCTCTGTTTATAATTTGTTTCGACATGGCAGGTGTGGTTTCGAAGACATATTTGTTTTTTCCAACCTCAATTTGTTTTGAAGAATCGATCTTTTTGTTGTACAATCTAATTTGATCATCTTCAGACATTTCTTTGTCTAGTTCACCGGTGATCAGATCCTTCCAGTTTGATTCTGGTTTGTCCTCAAGATTGAGAATGTCAAGGTTCTTGACTTTATTTTCATTAATTGATTGTTTTTTTGCTGATAAACTTTCTGTTTTGTGTTTCATGCCATGCTTAAAACTTCCCTTTCCCTCGTTTCCTTTGACACGAGAATTATATAGCTTCCGAACGCGATACAGCTCTTTAGCAATTTGACTAAAAGGGCTTGTTCCACCTGCACTAGTTGTCTTAGCTGGTATATTTCGACTATATGCGTTAGTGTATGTATTAGGGGCCGGGTTGCTGGCGTATCTTCCACTCCAATAATTTTGAACTGTATTGACATCTTGCTCTGTCATCGGTCTCCCTCTTCTGTTTAATAGATCAAGGAAAGTCTTCTTGTCATTCCTGGGGCTGCTTCCATCCTCTCGCCGCACGGTACTTGAGAGTTCATCCCTGACACTTGCAGTGACAGTTTCTTTTGGTTTCTTTCTAATTATTGTTGTCTTTGATATTGTGGCTTCGATGTTTTTAATTTTTTTTTCTAACATATTAAATTCTTTATCTTCGTTCTGTAGAAAATTTTTTCTTTCCTTCGGTTTATGTTTGCGTGGGGTTTTCTTTGTTTGATTTGAATTTGTTGCCAATAGTATTTTTCGCAGAGTTGAAGCAAGCTTAGTATTGCCTCTTTTGTGATTGATTACAAAATGCTTTCGAAGCAAGGGATTTCCTTTTATTGGTCGAAATAATCCTTCAGTCCATGTGCCACTTTTTTTGCTCCCTTTAATCTTCTTTAATTTTCTTTCCTTTGCAATTTCTTGACGAGCCCACCCCAAAGAATCTTTCCATGTCTTCTTTCTATGTTGTTGAAGCGTTTTCTTTTCACCTTTCACATAATGTGATTTTGATTTGTGATGCACTGAGACACCTGTTTTACGAACATGCTCAAATAAACTGTTAAAGTCTGGTGGATGATGTGGAACCAATGTGGGTCGTGCGTGACTATTTAGCCGTGGTTTAACTCCTTGACCAATTGATGTCATTGAAGCAACATCAGCAGGAATTTCTGGTTGTGTAACCTTGTGTGATTTTATGGTGTGTTTGGGTGCCACATCCTTCCGACTTAACGTATTCAGATTCAGATGTTTATATTTTGATGATACTAATTTTAATCGATTTTCTTCTCTGCCAAGCGTACTATTGATTGGTCGAAATATATTACTGCCATGGAAATTATTTACGTAGTTTCCTATTTTATATTGCTCTTTTAACTTTGGTTCAAACGGAACGCCTATTCCGTGCCCTGGTTTGATATTGGAATAGGTCTTTTCAAAAAATAAACTGTGGTGATTCGGTAAAGGGAGTCTAGAAAGAAATTGATTAGATGATTTTTGATTGATACCATTCAGGTTTACCAGCATATGGTCTTGAAGATTGTTGCCTTTAACAAATGTTTTTAAGGTATTGACTTGTTGCACTAAATCTTCATTATCATACGCACCAATCGTTGGACCCTTATTGTTGATTAAATTCTTTGTATGGGCATGGTTGATGGAAATATATGGCTTTCCAATTGAATTGAGATTCTTGTTAAAGGATGAATCGGTATTTGTGATTATTGCATTGTTTACTACTGGATGTAAATCAAGCTTTTGTCCATCAAGGACAGGATTAAAACTTACAATCTGACCTACAATAGACTCATTGCTCTTGGAACTAGTTTGCGCAAATTGCTGATTTTTTTGATCAACTGGTTTTGGTTGAAAGTTCGTAATCTTTTTCTGATAGTCATTGTATTGTGTTGGTTGACTGTAAATTATATTACTTTGATGAGTGTGCGGGTCTACAGGAACAGGGATAAAGGATATATTCTGAAGACTGCTAATTTTATTATTTGAGACATTGATCAAAGGTCTACTCGGTCCTGGATAAAGGGCAGGTTTTTTTTTTTGATTTTGAAATTTTTGTTTACTCAGTTTCTTCTCGTTCTTTGCTTTTTCTCCTTGCGATAACGATTTGTCAGGTCTATATGGCTCTGGACTCAAGTTAGCTTCCATAGAATTTGACTCCGGTATTTTATATGGGATAGCTTGTGCGTTATCGACTGGTTTGATAGCATCGACAAGCTTTGATATTTTGTTAACAATCTTCTTATTGTGTTCATCAATCTTTTGTTGGTTCTTGGTTTCTGTTGATATTTTTTGCACATGTTGCGCATAAGACTGTAGCATTTTATTGATTTTCCCTTTTCCCTTTTGATCATCATCATCATCAACTTTAATCGTCAATGCACTCGTTTTAATTCTTGGAAGTTTAAAGCTGTTCGTTATTCCTGTCTTATCGAATTTCTTTTGTGAGCTATTTGTACTAGTAGCCTTGTTTTGTTTAGTTGCTGGAGTACCTGGTCCCATACCATTGTTTTGATTTTTTTGGTTGGTTGGTAACTGAAATGAAACGGCTGCTGTTTTCACATCTTGAATATCGTCTTTATTCAATATTAAAGCACTTGTTGGAACTCGATTTGTTTTGTGCTTTATAGCAGGTACTTTCTTAGAAGGTTGTTTATTTAAATTACTAACTTTCTCAGAAGTCAAGTCTGAGTCACCACTATCTGTTGTGTAGGGGCTAATATGTTCTTTGTTCTGATTTTCAAATTTCTTGCTAGGGTTTTTTGCTTTACTCCATGGCTTTCTTCGATTAAACACACCTTTTGTGGATGAATCACCTGCGTCATTGTCGTAATAACTATTGCTCATTTCTTCCGATACAAATGGAATATTCGCTCCATCAATGTTGATTTTACCAGTAACTGGCTCGCTTCTTATTGCTCCTGAATCACCATATTCAGTAATGGTATTGACATATTTGAGGGGATCTTGATGACTTAAGTGATTGTTTCTAGAGTTTGTTCCAATGCGTTTATTGGTATGTATGAAACGTATACGTTCATTAATTTTATCGAAAACAGCTTTTAGTTCTCTTGTAGCAGCTGATTCATCAATGGATTGGATTTTATTCCGATTACTTGCATTACCTTTTCCAAGTAGATTGTTCTGATCTTCTTTGTCTAATATTTTAAGTAGGTTATTAATTTCCTGTCGTCTCTCTTGCAAGGCATTGCGAGTTTGTTCATCATCTGATACAGCATAGTCGTAGTTAGGTGTGCCTGCGTTGAAGCCTTCGTTGTAATCACCTCCAATCAGATCTTCCGTTTTGTAGCTGCGTCGATCATTCATGTTATCTAACTCCTGCTGGGCTAACGCAGCTGCATCTTTTGAGACTTGTTCCACAGCACCTACTAAAGAACCAACCGTTTCAACATCCGAAGGGGTCTTGTCATCTTTGGTATCTTGTTCAGTGTTGTGAACATCCTGTTTCTTTGTTAAGTGATTTCCAACTGTTTCCTCCGAATTTTCAACGTTATTGCCATCAACTTTATGATCTTCTTGAAGCATAACGTTTCCATTAAATGGTATTTTATTGATCTGTGTAGATTTTTGTACACTTTGCAATTGACTACTGCTTAAACTGTTATTCGTTGATGCAGCGTTTACAGGGAAGTTTTGAACCTCTGACGAAACTGCAACAGGAGTTGCTATGTTTTGTTGTGGTTGGCCTTCTTTGTTATTTGCACTATCAATGTTGTTAGAATTATTTTCACCGTATTCATTATTTGGCACCATTTCAGTGTTTGACACTGTACTAGTTTGGTGTGATTCTTGGCTTTCTATATTTGGAACGCTAGATTCTGTTTTTTCTATCTGTGCTGTTTTGTTTTCTAATGTTGCCACTGTAGTTGATTGCATCTGCTGCTTTTCTTCGCCATGGTACGAATTTTCAGAAGATGGTTGTACGATATCGGTGGGTGTCTTTTGTTCTTTGACTAATTTATCGTTTTCATTCAACTTTTGTTCGTTCTGCTGTGGGAATTGAGCATCATGATCCTTAGATGGAAGTGCGTTTGTGTTGACATTCTCGGTGTTTGGCATTGTCTGTGCTACCTCAGATGACATGAAGGAACTTTTGTTTTCCCTGTGCTCATCAACATCCATTTCAAATACTGAAGGTCCTGTATCAGTTGGAGCATTTGTAAATTGATACTGACTTGCATTATTAGGAGTCTTAACTGATTTTTCTTCAGATGGACTAACCAACGTACCTGCTTTCGATGGCTTACCATCGTCTAAGTCAGCGTTAATCTTGTGAACTTTATCATATATTTCTGCAAGCTCTTTGCCAGCGTCATCAATAAAAGCAGAAGAGTTTTGGAAAGTTGTTAGGTTTTTTTGGGTAATAGTACTTTCAGGTAAAGGACCATTTTTGTCTGGAGTTATAATAGTGCGACCATTAAACATTGGTTTTCGATGAGTTATTTCGTGCGATTTAAGTTTATCGTTTAGTTTTCCGGAGAAAAAGTTGTTGTAATCTACGTGCATTTCGGGATGGTCACTAACATGCTTTTTACCGTTCCCAGAATGCAATTCAACTGTTTGACTGACAACTCCTGGACCAACAATCTTTGAATCGGAGCCCTTTTTGTTTTCTCCACCATCAAAAGTCTCAGCATTAACCACTGGTGCATTACCATTTCCTTCTTTTTCTGCAGCGGCATTATCATAGTAAACTTCACCAGGCTTTCCATCATCTGAAGGGATACTTTTCATTTCATCAGCAGACATAGTTTCAGTATTTTCAATGGCATTTGTAGTTTTATTACTCATGTCTGAAGTTTTGTTTAAGTCTTCCCTTTCCATTGATTTTAATTTTAAAAGTTTTGAATTCATTTTATCGGATTCTTGGTCTGTTTTCAAGTCTTTATATAATTTCTGGCTGTTCTTTGAAACGTCTTTGTTGTGGTTTGAACTGTCTATAGATTTAGTTGCTTTGCCTTTTGAAAATTTTATAACTGGTGCAGCGTTATCAAATGCGGTCTTATCAGATATGGCATTGTTTTCTGCTGGTGTGAAGACAGTTGCAGAGGAAGCTGAACTATCCTGATTGCTGTCTTCAGATTTCTCGTGAATTTTGTCATCTGTATTTGAAAGAGTCTCCAAGGATTTCTGATCTTGTTCAAACTCCTTGGTTACTTGATTGTCATTTTTAGACGTGCCTTCTAGATCAGAAAACACATTTTCATCGGGTTTTATGTCAGGATTACGATTAAGAACTGGCTTAGTAATATTTCTAGAATATGATGGAAGTTTCTGAAGTGGATAGTATGTTCGATTTCCTTTAGATACTGTATCCTTTGACGTCGAGGAGTATTGATATTCACCCTCTCCTGTTGGTTTTCGGTTATGTATTGCATTAGCTTCAGCATCGGTTATAAACAAATTTAACTCCGGAGAAGGGTTCACTAACACCATCGTAGCCACTTCTTCTTTTGCTGCACCTTTCTTGACAGCTGTTACTACATTTTTCTTCATACCATTATCAAACACTGTCCCTGTGGGGCGTCCTTTCAAAGCAACCTCAGCCTTCTTTGGCAGCCCTGCCTTTTTAGAACCAACAACATGAACAGATTCTTTCTTTAAAGTTTTTTCTCTCATCGGTAAACGTTGCAATTTAGAAGGTAGGATGTTAATTGTATCTTTTGCAAAGGGTATGTTGTATCGGCTTTTTGGCTGTGTGGCGTTGTTGTTATTGTTAGACACAGAAGTATCTGTGTTGTTTGATGCTGTTGAAGAATTATTTGTTGTGTTAGTATTTGTGATATTCGCTATAACAAAAACAACAAGAACATATTTTGAAGATTCAGCGTAAACTTAAAGTAAAGGCAAAATATTAAGCGCCACATAAATTGCGTGAGTATTTGTAATTTTACTTCAAAGAATCCGGTAAAACACTGATCTATTAAGTTTTAAAACTTACTATTATCAGCCGATGATGTAGCCGTTGTATTTTTGGTTTCCGTACTGTTAGTACTAGCAGTCGTTATATTCTTCTCTGCTTCTTCTGGAGGTTTTGTAGGTGAAGGGGTAGGAGCTGATACGTACTCAGGCATTGCTGAAAGAAAAACAGGAAAACGGGCATGATTTTTATTATCAGTATGTCCAACACATACATAAAAAGAACAAGTTTGTCGCTGTTGACATAAAACGAAATCAACAACTTCTCTGGGACAGGCGGATTCAACATTTTCTAAAGAAATTATGAAGTAACTTCGCAACAACCAAGATACACGCACATAAAGGTAACAAGAATGATTATTTGCCATGCTAATAATTAACGTTAACAGAATGGATAAACAACGCGAAGTTGCCACTCTATTTAAATAATTGAAATTAATAGAACTGGGGACTGCTTAGGAGATTTAAAAATGGGAAGGATTGGGGACTTTCAAGAAGATTTAAAAATGGGGAGGATTGGGGACATTTAAGGAGATTTTTAAGAAATCAAGAAGTTTGCGGATTTTAAATTTATATTTGTTAAGGAGAGAAAAAAACAAACCAGTGCTGTCCCCAATGAAGTGTAATATGCAATTGACAAATTAACACAAGATTTTACTAATAACATAACTTCCTGTTCGAATTAAATGGTTATGAGGTGTGGCATTCCTGTCACGTGGCAACCCTATTTACTGATACCCGACCACGTTTTTACAATAAGTAGGGAAATTTCAAGTCGAGATTCAGATTAAATAGACCTTAAGTCATATACTTTAAGAACAGTAATAAAATTGAATATTCTTACTGTTACAGACATCTCTATACACAAACGGTGCCAACTCTGATAGCTGTTCGCTGTTCACTGAAAACACATTGCTGACGTCACGATAAGAAGCAATCGATTGTAAAAACTCATAGTGGACATTTTTGTCAACACCCAATGCAATGACACGTACGTCATGATCTGACAAAAATTGTGATGAGCCATACAATCCATATGGTATGTCACCTGTAGGAAATTTATATATGGAATATTATATAAAAAGTGAGTTTGTTGTAACAGTGTATTAAGGTTTCTATTAAAGCATTCCAACGTTCGTTATTTACACATGCACATTAAAAGTTTTTTTTGGCTACAGCGTATTCTGGCTGATTTAGACGTTTCCTGGAAATTTACGGAACAACACATCCAAACTCCAAATACGCTGCCATCTTTAGTCTCATGGAGATGAGAATGACGAGCTTTACCGTTCAAATATTGGAAGTTGCAGTCAAACAACCTTTTTTTTTTGGTTGTTTTTTAGCATTAAGGTAAGTTTAATTTAACTTCATATTTTTTTCAATTTCTTTTAAAACGAATTTTAAAAGCAAGTTATAACGCGATGATTAAAACAATTACCTGTCGTTATAGCAAGAACAACTTTATCTGCTGCAGATCTGTTATTCTCTTTCAATTGTTCTCTCCATGCTCTCTTCAATGCATCGTTTAATGTTCGGGAACCACCTGGCATATCCATTGGTTTAATTTCGTCCCCAATATCCTGACAAGAAAAAAATATAGGTCCAAAAATAGTTAAAAAACAAATATGTTGTTGTTCAGTAACATTGTTGCAAAGGCCAAGGTCATTTAAAAATGATGTTCTGTGTTTGACTTAACCACACTGCCATTTTGTTTTTCAAAATAACTAAGAAAGCTTTAACTTAAAACATACAAAAACTCTCTGATACATTGCTTATGTTAAATAAAACACAGGTTTAGACTTCTTATACTAAATTTGAGTAAGGAGAAATACCAACCTCCGGTTTTTTGCCTTTATGCATGTCGACGACAATATCAGGATCAGCTCCATATCTGATGACGCCAATGCGGGCATGATCGTCAAAACCTTTCACAAATTTCGTGCAGAATTTCTTTATTTCACTCCATCTTTCCTTATTTTTCTTGCTGGTGCTACCTGATCCATCCATCAAGATAACAATATCTAAGTCACGGCTGCAGTCTAAAACATCCGCAAATAGATATAGAAAAGTATTCTTTGTAAGTTGAGATCGAAAACATATGTGTGAAGCGAAGATTACGTATTTGTTTAAGCAATTTAACTTCCAACCTGTAGTAAGGTTACCCCAAGATCAAATTAAAACAAGACTAATGGTCCCCAGATGGCTGCATAATGGTCCCCTGATGGCTGCATAATAGTCCCCTGATGGTTCCCCGATGATCCCCCGATAGTTGGTTAATTTCTTTTTCTGAAGTTTTAGCCTGAAAACTTGTAAAATGTTTTTGATAATTCTATAATATGAAGCTTATGGGTTATAGTTTTCAGGAATTTTGTTACGATTGCATATAAAAATTATGTGTATTTTTGGCAACAATAAGAAAAAGTAAAAATAAAACTCACAAGCATCCCAAGGAGAAGGATCGATTGATTTATGAATACTTCTCGCATGGAAAGTCTTCGTGCTAATAAAACAAAAAGTTGATACGATAAAATCAAAGAAAACTTAAATCATGACTAAACGTCTCTAAGTCAGAATCTGTGCCAGCAAGCAAAAGGAACTTTTATTGTTGCGAACTTGAAAAGATAATCAGAGAAGACAGAGCTGCTAGTAAACTTTTTCAAAAAGTTAAACAAGTAAATTAAAGCACCTGTATATGTCAGTTGACCATTTACCACCTTTGCCATCTAAAAAAGATTCAATAGTGTTGAATAGGGTAATTGAAAAAACAACATAAAAGTTTTAACGCGCACTGAGATGAGTTCAAACTCCTTCTCTTTTTCTAACTTCATGTTTTACCTAAGGCTAATAATTATTGTCACTTAGCTTCTGTGGGATTAAAAAGACTTAAGTTTTCATATTTTTCTAAGTTTTTAAGGAGAATTTTTATAATAAAAACAGATAACTTAAATTCTACGTAACGCGATAGTAAATTACTCTGTTAACCAATAACTTTTTTCACAGAAAAATCTGTGACGTAATTAATTTTACAGATTTGTTAACAAGGTAAAGAAATGATGTGTACAGCCTACGCTAATAGATGATGTTTTCCGCTTAAATAAAACGAAAAAAAATAATAATATGATAATAAATAGAAAGAAAAGGGGAAGATGATACATTTTGCAAAAGATAAACAAACATGGCTTACCTCTGCAAAGGTTGGAGGGTCCATACATATTATATGTTTTTTCACCATCGGGTGCAGAAAAACACTGCCCACCATTTTGAACTCCAAATATGGAATAACCATGATCAATAGCTACTTGCGCACATTTTTTGACAGCGTTTGATCGTTTGGGATAAGGATCATCCAAATAGTGATGTTTGTGTTCCATTGATCGCAATGTACGTTTTTTGTTGGCATCTTTCCAGCATCCCAAACTTTCGATATCTTCTAAAATCATTAAATAAAATGACAGTTTAGTGAGTAAGAGAAGGTAAAGTCCTGACGACATCCACCAGAGAAATAGTAAATTAACGTCTTGCTTTCATTCCTTCTCTTGACTGTGTCGTACATTATTCATTAGAGATATGTGTAGCATTGTTTTAACTAACTTGCTTGCCACAAAATCGGGTCTGCAGTTTGCGATAGAAAAGAGTAAAAATTTTCTTGATGTAGGCGATGAAAGCGATGAAACATTTTAAATTAATATTGACGCATTGTACTCCAGTGTGAGCATACTTTTGTGTTAGTAAATAATCAACATAGAATGCGAATTGGAACAATCCTACCTGCCAGTGAGACGGTTACATATTGTGTTAGCGTTGAAAAAAATATTAGAGCTTTTAACATCTAAAAAAAGTAAAATAAAGAAATAATTTATGTTATACTTAACCCTATTTATATAGGTTTACTTAGTCGCCGCAGAATTTGGAGGACAGAGGCAGATTGAGTTTTTTCCCAGGACCACAAATTGGTCTTAATTAAAAAAAATGGTCCTAATTAAGATTTGCTTGACTTAACTTGTGCATGACTTTAATTTCTCGGATAACAGATATATCTCGCGCGGATTCGCATGAACTCATTTTCGCAATTTTTCAAACACATTAAAAACCACAAAGTTTAATCCTCACGTACTTTGCAGTGATAGCTTTTCATATTTGACAGCAATATTAATTGCAGTTACCTTTTTTATGACCGCGCTATCTGAGATGTTTCGCGAGTTTTTACCTTTACTGATCAACGTAATTTTTTATCTTTAATGCAGAACCATATTTCGTTCATTTAAATAGCAAGAACATGATATTCTTTTACATGTTGCAAGAAAATATTAAAAAGCATTGCTACTGAAAAGAAATATGATATTGAGGTGGTTCTTCACTTCTAAACATTTAAATAACTACTGATACGATTTCTCTGCGACACATGCATTTATATAACCACCGCGATAAAAAGTGATCTTGTTTTAAGATTGATAATTCGTTATTAAAGTAGCCTTGTAATCTATCGTTCAAGTATATTTTTGATTGCCGTTGCGGCGTATACCGCCCGCACAATTCTTTAGACGCAAATTTTTTTCAGTCTTAGCAAAGAAAATAGTGGCATGCCAAAACTAGAACATCGCTGTAAAAATAAACTTACCATATTTTTGAATTCTTCTACATATATTCCTTTTTCTTTTGTAACCTTTTCCTTATAACATTTTCTATTTTATGCGTTTTTTTTAATGTCAAGTCTAAGAAAAAAACATTTCAAACAGCCCAAAAGATATCAATTTTATATCAAAACCCTATTTTTTAAACAGATTTCTTGCACATAAAACATGAACCGTGTTGCACGCTCGATCGCACAAGCTCATAAAGAATTTAACGCATCATCGAATTTTGCATACTGAAAAATTCTTCACTTGGCCGAGATTCCAGCACGTTGGTTATAAACATTCACAGTTTCCCTCTGTTTTTTATACAAAAGTTTTTTTTAAAAGAGAAAAATCAATCCTGTACATGAGAAAGCAAATTGGATTTTATTATGGCAGTTAGATCAAAAACGAGAAAGGTGAGCTGTGTTGCTTTCAATTATTTTTTAAACATCAAAGATGATATCCTTTTTAGTATAATTTCTGCCAGATCGATCTTGCAATTATATCTGACCAGTTGTTTATCTCACTTGAGCATTCTTTAGGGAGAAAACAAATAAATTTAAAACACTTGAGAACTATTTAAAGGTGGAAGTTTTTTGGCTCTGATATCTTCAGTTAAATATATATTATTAGGGTAATGTAATATATATAGAACGATAAATGTTAGACTAGTTTCAATAGAATGATTTGTGAAGTATTAATAGCTGATAAAATCAACAAATGTGAATTCAAAGTAACGCTTTTAGGATTTAGTTTAATCATCAGTTTCATCGTGGTGGCTGAAGATTGATTTGATCGCTACTATCTTCTCAATAGACATCCTTTTTATCCTCTTCAGTTACTTCAAATCGGTTTTATATAGCCCTTTACTTCTTTTGTATGCAGAATTAACAAAACTTGATGTTATCAGTTTTCTAATAACACAGTCAAAAACCTAACTTAAAAAAGAGGATAAAATGTAAAGATATTAGACTTTAATAGGATGTTTCCATGCAGATGATTTTACCCTTTGTTTAATTTTCTTGTTTTAGTTAATTAAGATGATTACCAAGAATCTGTTTCTTGTCTTATTCGTTCAGATGTTAAGGTCAACATATTGTAAAGGTATGATGTTTTCAATTTACCAACAATAATTTATTCAGCTACTGCTACAATTCCGCACATAATTTTATTGCAAAAGGCCATTTTTTGGCTATTTGTTGAAATGGCCACTCGGCATCTGTTGGCCATTCTCTGCAATCAGTAGGCTACGAAAGTTTCACTTTAACAGGGGTGTAGGCTTAGTAACCAACGTGAAAATGCGATAGCTGCATTTTTCACAAAGTATGCAGACACAATCTGCTCCATATTCCGGAAAAGCATGCTGATGCCAGAAAAAAATGAGTACCCTTTAAGTTTTTGATTCTCACCAAATGACCTAAAACCCGAATTCCTAAATCCGTTGAAAACAGCGACAAGTTAACTTTGACAATTTCGAAGCGCGTATAACTTACATGAAAATTCGGGTTTGTGGCATTAATAATACGGACGGTACAGTGAAAATGGTACTGTGTACATACTGGCTCCTTAACCTCCTATTAAAGCTGCGGAATTTTTGGCACTCATTTTTCATGGTGCAGCTGGTACTATGGTGTGTAAACCTACGAAACCTTAATTAGACACGTACTACCACTTTACTATTTAAAATCCCCTGTCTCAAAGTGTTTGCTTGCATATATTTTAACATTTAAAACATTTTTTTCATTTGAACAGGTATGCTTGAGTCGCAAGCAAGAGCAATGCCGATCCAAATGGACATGTCATCGGGTAAGTTTTTTTTGTTTTTCAGAACTCAGAAAGGTGCAGTTGTTTAGCCCAGGTGGTCAATACACCTGTCGTAGTTTATCCTTTATGTTAATTTAGAGTAAATTTTCAATCCAATTTATTGTACCTGACATTCGAAAGCAACTATTATTATTAAGTTTTTCCTAATAATATCAGATTCTTGACCAACTAAAGTTTGAATTTTCTTTATCAGCCTCTCCTGACTTATCATCCCTAAATTAGGCGGCTGAGATAATTTTTAATCCAACCTACTTGTTATTCTTCCACCACACCCTGCTGAAATTTATTTTTGCTACACAATTTTAAAAAGTTCTATACGTTAAATGTATATTAACTATTATGTCTTCTTCTCTTTCTAGATGGCGACATCACAATTTGCACTGGGTTAAAACGATACATTGCTTGTCGCGATGGTTCAGATATTGCCGTGTTAAGTGCATTCTGGGGGAGGGTATCAGACAAAATATGTCCTTCCGACGATGGAGATCCAGTCACTGATTGTGAAGGATCAGATGAAACACTGCCTCTTGTCAAACAATATTGTGAAACTAAAAATCAATGTAAACTGGAAGCAAAACACAGGTGCGGTTATTTTTTATTTATTTATTTATTTATTTGCATTTTCTTTGTTTTTTTCTCTAAGGAGCTGTTCATAGGGGGCGAGCTGGCACGGTTGACCAAGATCTCGGCAAGGCGGGATGGAATTTTGCCATAAGAACACACCAGCCCGGCTAAACGAGCTGACTCTTTCATTTTTGTGCACAATAGAATTATTTTATTTGTATTTTCTAAATGCCTAAAATTTGAAGGTTTGACATTTTTGTCACTTTATATAAGCTTATAAACTATTGTTTAGCTCGTTTAGCCGGGCTGGTGTGTTCTTATGGTTTAGTTATGTTCATCAAAAATGTTAAGTTAATTTTATTTAGTTTCCATGCCAGACAAGCCAAATTGGCTGCATCTAACGGAAAGACACTAACTAGCTTCCTTTTCGTTACAGTAATTTCATTCTACCTTCATTTATAGCTTGCTACAAAAAAATGGCAGTCATCATTGTCCTGGAGTCAACAAATATTTAATTGTCAATTACACATGCATTCCTGAGTCAAAGGGCGTTACATTGTGCGATTCAGCAGAAACGACACTTTCTTGTCAATCAGGATGGGTGATGCAGATGAATGATATTTTCTGGGGAAGGAGGTAGGTGTCTTAGTTCTCTTTAAATGGAAGTTATATGAGAATTTATTTAATTCAAATATAAGAAACATTGGTTATAAGGGGAATAGAACACTAAATTATCAGCTGTTATCATAAATATTCAGCATTGGTTTTATTATAATTTTTGTACCTTATTTAATGACATGACATGGAGAACAGTTCGGTTCGAGCAACCAATAAACCAGTTGCTGTGCTTTAAAACCTTTTATAACAAGCGTAAGCATAAGACACATTTTTACTATTTTGTGAGGAAGAAGATGAGTATTGAAACTTAATTGCCTTCAAACGCGTACAAACATTAGAGTGCGCAAAATAGCAAAAGGAAATTGAAAAAGGGAAGTGCAGCAATGAAAAATCAACCTTGACTAGTCATTGTGTTGGATCCTTTTTAACGTGCATTAAATATAAATAAAAAACATTTTTAATTTCAATAAATAAATTATTACTTTCTTTGTTTATTTCAGGTCTAGCTCTAAGTACTGTGGTACTGAAGAAGGTATGGAATGTGATTCTTCGGAATCAGCTTCAACTTATTTACGTAAACAATGCGATGGAAAACACAAATGTTTAGTCAAAGCTGATTCCTCTGTTTTGGACAACACACATTCCCCATGTGCAGGAATGTTGAAATATCTAATGTTGAACTACATTTGTCGACCAGCTACAAAATCTTCAAGTAAGTAAAATAGATTTTGGTTGTTTTTATAAAACTTTGTATTTCAAATGATTTCTTTGTTACAAAACTTCTTAGTCCATTGGCATACGCCTGGAATGACAACTGTTACTTGTTAGACACATTTTTAGTGAGCTAGAGAAGTATTATAACCCAATCATTTTCTTTTGAAGATTACTCTCATAAATGCTAGGAAATTTAAAAAGCAAAAATAGATTTAGCATATCACAATGGTGGGACTCGAGTATAATAATTCTTTATTTTACACGTGTCCTGTCTTTTTCGTAGTTGAAGAGAAGGAAGACAAGGATAAGGATAGTGACGATGATGACAGCAAAATATTACAAGGTACAACAATTCGTTGTTTAAAACAAATTCTTATTCTTTTTCTGTACTGATTGCTATGTTTTAACCTTATTTCTATGTTTCTATAGTAGCAAAGGGCTTAAGTCTTAAAACACAAAAAGCTAAGCGTTCAATGAACTAGCACTGGTTTTTTTACTTCATGCGAAAGTTATTGTAAAAGATTGTCATGTCGTTTTATTTGTATGAGCACTATGTCTGGGTCTCATTGATACTTGAAGCCTTTCTGAGAAGTGGTTAAGCCCTATCACTTGTTTCTTTCATTTTGTAACCGTCCATATGCTTTTTTATTTAGATACCTCTTCTAAAGAATTAATGGGTTTACTGGAGAAACATTTGAATGAGATTAAAACGCCTGATGTTAAAGATATAAGAGAATCACCCGCTCCAAAACCTGAAATCGAGAAAAAAGTTGAAGCAAAGCAATATAACAATCAGGCGAAAGCAGCAACCAAAACTACTGCAAAAAAGACACGCGCCACAGTTGGTCGAACTAACTCACCATTTGTTGCAACTGAAGAAGACGAAATAACCAACACACTGCTTAATTCGCCAGCTTTTACTAGAAGTTTAAAGAAACAAGAAACGCCCATCATTGTATCTAAGGTTACAAGAAAATCAGATACACAATCTGAATCAAAAGATTCCCGAACCACTACACCAGAACAAGAAGCGTCGTCCAAATCATCAAACACTGCCAAAGATACAGTGCCAAAAGCAAACGATGCTGAATCGTACGAGCTTACAGAGCCAAACACAGTGAGATCAATTTTAGCACGAGCAAAGGAAGTGTTGAAGACATTGGATAGCGACACAGCAGCCACGGAGGAAATCAACAAACGTGGTGGGATTGCTCACACGAAGAAGGATGCCACACCTGATGATAAATTCACCAACGAAACAGCCAAAGCAGTTAAACAAGTGGCGAAGCTTGCTGAAAGCTTAGTCAGTAACGCCGCAAGCAAAGCCATCAAAGGAGATAAACAAAAGAAAACAAAAAGTAGCGTTCAGAAACCAAGACCAGGATCAAAAAAATCTGGATATAGAGGACCAGGCTCAGCTGGTATTGGAAATACACCTTAAAAAGAACACTTGCACGATTATTGCATGCACATTATAGAACAATTGTACATTTGGAAATTTACCTTTCAAAATGACGAATCATGGCAGATGCTAAAAATTGTACAAAAATATTTTGCAAATGGAACACATAATAATATTATTTTATTATATAATTTATATAATTTATTATAATATTATATAATTGTGTAATTTTGTCCTTCCCAAAACATATAAACATTTTCTTTAGTCCAATGGCGATACTCCGTTTCATGGGAGCAAAGTACTAATAGAAATAACAAAGGCTAAAACCGAAAAACTATATTTGGAATTTTATGTTTAAAAAAAATATGGAATAACTACTTTTATAGTATGCGAAATGTAATAGCTATTTTTTAGTATAAAAATAATGTATAAATTATTACATTCAATATAACAGTTAATAACATCTTTAAAATCCTGCAGTTTCAACTACCATTTTTAAAAATCAGTTTGCACGATGCGCACAGTTATTATAATGAGTGTCACGTTAATTTTTTTACAGGTAGTTTCACAATGTCCATGCTTTCTCCGTCGGAAGATAGTGCAAACAAACCATGCACCAGATAATGAAGAAGAAGAAACAACTTTAATGTATTTTTTTTAACGTTAATTGCTTTCGTCAGAAGAAATTTACATACAACTATTAAAAAATTACAGATAGAAGTTCTACATACACATAAGTACAAGCTAAATTCTTACAGTAGTATATATGTATAAGGTACATTGAATAAAATAGCATAAAAAAGTACAGGACTATGTTTTTTTATCAACATACACCTCATAACAATTAAAAATATAAATAAAAATATAAAAATATAAAAAGAAAAGCGTTCAAAAAGTTTAGCTGACATACGTTAAGAATACCCAGTTTTTTCAGCAGTGGCCTAGATTGAGAATATTAGTTCTGTCGTAATATAATCCTATTGGCTTGTTTTTGTGATTGTGCAGTAGCTTTATTTAAATAGCAGTGTATATATGCTTCCTAAACTGTTTATATTTAAACTCCATGAAATTTTATGGAATATTCCATTTTTATGTTTACACGATCAATCTACTTCAGGTAACCTAAAAGGGATGTCATCTTTTTTGAAGTTTATGAAAAATGTAGTTATATTTAGTTTTCAAAGTGTTGAGAGGTAATTTATTCGCTTTAAACCAATCAGTCAATTTAGTCACTTTAGATTGCTTCAAAAACAACCTGTCGTTACTTTAAAAACAAGCTGAAACAGCCGTATCCTGTTTTTACAAACTTAAAAGAAAAAGTGAAACCTGGTTGATGATATATAAACTTGCAGTCACAGACAATTATATCGTTGAAAAAAACTCTCGGATGTGCTCACGAACTACACACACTGATACTCAGTCAGTTATGAACTAGTCATAGCTGTAGAGTAAAACAGGTTACAACGCTAAACTACATTTAAACGTTTGAAAAGCTGTAGCTAGCTAGATTCCTGCAAGACTATTATTATGGGCGATGGTAAGTAGCTAGCTACTACATAACCTCATAAACATCTTTATTATTTACTTTTGTATTTATATGTAGCTCGAAGCATTTAACTGTATTAAAATATTTTTGCAAAATAAGGCTATATCAACCCCACAGTGAGACCGCCATAACTCCTGAGAACAAATAGGTTGTCATAATAAATGATTCGAACGTCTTAGAAAGAGAATTATACGAGCTACCAACTATGAAACGTCTAGGTTGTGTCCTCAGACAATCACGCGATATACTTATTTGTTGACTGAAAAAAGCGTTTTTTCAAGAACGCGCGTCTTTAAAGGTTTAAAAGTGCTCGAAAATAAATTATTCTTGAATGAAGTAAAGATCAAAATTTCCAAAGCTGATACCAAAGATCTTAACAGCTGTATTATATAGTTGAGAAAAGCTTCAATAATAAAGTTCAATATTTATATACACGATTGGATCATATGTTGTTTCGTTGTGAAGCAACAATACTCCTACTTCAGTTAAAAAGAATCCGGAATTTAAATCATTAACATGTCTTTGATCGGCTGGTAACGAAATTGTTACTTTTCTTGGTTAACATGCGTTTCATCACCCTCGTTTCCAGGGCGTTTTAGCTCCAGAGCCGTGTTATTACAGCACATTCATTAAAAACGCCTTGGAAACGAGATCGGTACTTAATCGTCTGTTGAAAAGCCATTGCTTTCAATTGCTTAGCATGTTTAGTCGCCTGGTAAAGAAGATGTTGCTTATTCTCGATTGGCATGTGTTCAATCGGCTGGAACAATACAATAAGAATCATATGCAGCATGATTTGTGGTATTATATGCAGTACAGTATGTAACAGTTTGCTCAGTATCGTTGTTTGTTCTTGCTGTGAAATGTTAGTTTTGTGAGAAGTACGCGATACGTTACCAATGGAAGCATAAATGACGTGGAGAATGCGCAGCAAAGTCGCTGTTTTTATGTGGTGTTTTATGCTGACGTATGGAGAAATTGGCAACCGTCTGCATCACTCTAATTATCGTGTAAGCTATTAAGAGATTTATAAGAAGATAAACAGGCAGTTAAGGTCTCGCGACGTCTTCACACGGCACCCAATACAATTTGTCTGAAACTCGATTGTAGTCATTCCTTAATTTTTCTTCTTGTTGCAGGCCAAAAAGATTTGGCATAAAACCGACTTCATTTGTGTTTTGGTACAAATCTCTTATCTCCACAACCTAATAACACATATGCGGAGAGACACATCAAATATACAAGTTACAGTTAGCATTTTTGCCAAAAGGGTGGCAATTTTTCTTTAATTAGGGACGTAGCAATAAGAACAATGCCTTGATATTGAAGCGTATCCAGTCTTATCTAACATTCAAGCCCTCTTACAAAAACGCCACGTCCTGATTCTGAGAGAGTTCAGCACACAACTTGTAACAGCATTATAGACTTTATAAGTTCCAGCTCAAATGAGAATGTTAATTGGCCTAGATATAAGAAAAAATAAAAAATTAATTACATGGTTACTTTTCATTATGGTTCCAGGTTTTAGTATGAACATTTAATACTCGCAACAATTACTGATACGTCAAAAAGAAGGATTTAAGAAATTGCATTTATTTACGGTAAATGTTTTTAGGAAATGAAGCTAAATTATACATATTATAAAAATGTTTATGTAACTGGGAATTTAATTATGAAGAAATTCAACCTAGGTCTCTCATCACATGGGAAAGATGAAGATCAAAGCAAACCCTGAAGGAGCTGACTTCGATTTCTCTGGTGGTGATCTACATGTTGACCTGCATCCAGCTCATAGCGATATTGTTCCCATATACAACTATTTCCATAGTGATTATCATGAATATCATGTGCAACCTGTAGAACATCACATTGAGCATGAACATCACTCAGGAGATGGTGAACATCATGAAATGGTAACAAATAGCCTTTTCATAATTTAAACATTTTTAGTTTTCCTCGCGAAGCGGATCAATTTGGGAAATGGCAAATTGAACTTCAGAATTCCTTTAAACAGACGCGAAAAGGAAATCTATTTGACTTAAAATATATTTCTAATCGCCTTTAATAATTAATAATGACACATATAAAATCTTTTTTAATACTTCTGTTATTTGACGTTAGTTATAGCCAAACATCACGGAAAGAAGATTTACGATGTCTAGTCAAGCATTACCTTCCTTCCAAGTTGCATTATTGTAGTCATGGAAGCAATCAAATATTGTTCGTTAACGGTTTGACAACTGCTGAATTTCGTTCTTCTTTTTTCTTCTCAGGACCACCATGGTGAAGATGAAGAGGGATACACTCGCAGCTTAGGTTACCATCATGAGCACGAGCATCATAATCATTATAATCACCATGTAAGCATTTTTTTGGTAAAATACTATGTTTTGTCTCTATAATACTAGCCGTATTTTGTCTGTCCGCCAACATCGACTAGTTCAAAATAGTTAACAAATTTCTGCTTTGTGCTGTAGTTGCAAGAAATAGCTGTGCCCAGGATATGTACTGTGTGATTCTGTGGATTTTACCACAGGCTAACGACTAGTCTCCATAATGGTATCCGTCTTATGTTATAATCAATCTAAAACCGGGCGAAATGGAGATGCTCGGTATTACGACAGACGAAAACCTAATGCCCGGAATGTGTATGTCGGGCAAACTAGTAAAATTTTCCACAAACTAGCAACTGTTATTAATAATAGTTCTAGCTTAATCCATGCAATCGAAAATTGTGTGTGAAATCGTTGACACTCAAATTGACATTCATGTAAAGTGTAACCCTTTTTGATATTCAGTGGTGTGACAAACGAAAATTTTAATATACTGGCCTAATTGTCATAAAAAATTGTATATATTCTCAGTTTTTCTAAAAATTTTGATCCCGCTCATTGATGATATTACGACTTCTTATATATTACTCAAAACCAACATAGTAAACCCTCTCAAATGTTGAAAAGGTTATAAATTCTGATGTAATGATACGAGCATGGAAAGTTCAAATTTACATTTTAATGTAAACATTTTGGCAACGCTGTGCTGTCTGTTGAAATATATATTATAATCTATCGAAGTGTTACAACTAACGAACAATCAAACTAATACAAACACATATATAAAGTGAAATTTTTCGTTAATATAAAAAAAACGTTTTATTCTACTTGTGGAATGTATGATACGACGTTAGAGAGTTCCATGTTTGTTAGATTATGACGTTTTCTATAAGATCTACAGCCTCTTATGCAAAGTAATGTAGATGTCCATAAGGAAAACGAGATTTTTGTACGGATAAAGTTAGTTGCTGCTGTGATGGAGACGTTTCTCTTTTCTGAAATCAGGTCTGCTAATCATTTATAGAATGTTTCGCATTCTCTTCCCATTCCACCGTTTGTGGAAAACACTAATGGCGCAGAAGTTCTGTTTTGACTTGCAAAACACGTTCGTTGTAGGAATGTATCTTTGAGTATCGTGAGCATCTAAAAATGTCCAAACGTGCCTCTTGCTTTCTGTTCGCACTTGGTTGTAATAACTATTCGCCATCCATTTTGAGCTTGGTTCTCTTCTAACATTTCGGCACACCTATTCGTTGTTGCACAGTGTTACACAGCCTCCCTTTTCACACAGGAGCCCTCTCGTGTGCAATGTTAAATTTGTTACCACAGACGCAATCAGCTGGCAGTCTTAGAATGAACTAGTTGTATCGCAATGGCAGAGCACCCCAAAACTGTTATTTATTTAAGTCGTATCCAAAATCTTCTAGTGCAGACTGGTTAACCAATTTGATGCACCGCTTTCTTGATTGGCTTATTTTGTTCTTTTTGTCTTCTCAGACATATTTATGCGCAGCTGCTTCAGCTTTTCATTACCTTTTCGTTGACGTTCATTCTTTACTTGTTGTAAAGTCTTTATCATAATCATTTCCTATCTTTTTGTCAGTTGCATCAAGTTTTTGTTAAAGTCATTTATGCAATAACTCTAATACCAAGATTGGTGGTTAAGACAGAAGTGTTCTCTCATCGTCGTTTACAATATGTCACCCAGTAATGGCAGTAATAAAGCGTGTCTGATGCATTCCTCTAAAAATTATTTTATGTCTGGTATGGTTGTGAGTTAGTATGAGAATTTGTGTTGGTATCCGTTGGTATAGTACGCGTAGACTGCTTGTGGTTGAGTCATAGCGATTTTAGAGAGCAACGTAATCTTATCTATCCACTTCTCAATCAGTTTTTGACAGTATTCGCTTTTAAATTCTTCACGAATTGATATTTGAAAACTTTTAAAGATTTCTATGGCTTTCTGCTCATGTTGCTGTTTGACAATTACCCAAAAAAATTTTTGGTTGCTGGATCTAGCTGAATACCGGACCAATGCCAATTAATTTGTCCTACCATATTTTTAATGCTTTAAACGTTTCCACAGCAGTGATATCGTCAGCGAAATCTACCATGTTTGTATTGACGATTACCTCTAACATTTTGTCAACAAGTGGTGTGAGGCCAATTGCGTATATAGTCATTTCTTAAGGGTCACCTTGAGTAGTTCCTTCCCTGGATCATTGGAGCATATCAGCTAATTATATGCTCCAATGACGAAAAGTCTTGCTGGAGGTCAGTAATAGTTATTCACATAACGACCAAATATCAGACACAGGATGTTACATTGTGCAATATTGACTGAAGGTTGATACTGTTGAACGCATTAATAGCATCTAATAAAAGTACAGCTTCGGACTCTTCTTCTTCGTAAATCTCTCTCTTAGAGTGTATCGCTGCTTCACTCCCAGTAGCATGATCGGAACACATTTATACTTCACTACATAAATCAATGACATCTTACCTCACTACTGCCATAACGACTTATCCGCTAATCCGACTGAGAACTTCGTTACACCGATCGGCCTTAGTCCAGGTCGCTTATCAAGTCGTACCAGTCTACACGCGAGAAAAGCTTCGAGCATATCATCTTGAATGTTTTCTTAGCAAAGTTTTCCATGACATTTGCAAGAGCCGTTAGGTCTATGCTGCTGTGCTTCACTCGTAAATGCTCTTAAATTACTTTTATGCCATAATTTTAGTCGTCTTTCTAAAGCCTTTTGATGATCTTTGTTTTCACCAGCGTTTCGCTGTTTATTTGTTTATCTCTATTTTCTGGTTGTTCATCCATTTTTCATATTAACACCAATATTAATCTTCATTTCGCAATTAATTTCCAGCAATGCGTTGCGTGAAGAATGGGATATCAAGACAAATATATATAGGATTATTTTTCGTCAGAAAAAAAGTGTCCGCCATCTTGGAAAGACTTTTAAATCTGTTTGTTTCAATTTTCACTATTCTAACTCCGCCCATAAAAGACAAATATTTCAAATTTTTAGTCAATCTGTTGGTGTTCCAATGGTATCCCAAAGCCATATCGTTATTTCGTGCATTCTTTCCCGCCTGTTAGCACTAAGAAAATTAAATTTTCTAGGACGGGATTATTAAGTTATGGACGGGATTATAATGGCGTTTTCAATTTTCCTGATTATAAAATTTCTGATGACGTCACTTAAAAAATAATTATGCCAAACTTCGTCAAAAGTTATGGACAACGGCAATTAATGCACCCCACCCTTATACCTAAAATACTTAAAAAACTCATACCAAACAGATTTCATCTGCTGCAGCGTCCAATTTTCCTTTTTTTTTTGTAGCCGTTGTTGCGACTAAATATCTTTTATTTTATAACAATGTACATACGCTTTTTTACGGGTTCAGGCTTAATTTTAAGGTTTATATCAAAGAGCTCTTGAGACGAGAATGTAACATGGGACATTTTATTTCTTTTTTCGCCATGGAATAACTTAAAATTTTTTAAAACTATTTTTTGCGGATTTTAAGATGTTACACTTTTTTGTCTGTGACAAAAGTTCCAACAGGGCGGTTACAGTGCTTTGTCATGATTACAGGGCGGATAGTTGTTTTTTCAACTCTTTTTTCTCTAAACTAACAACTTCATCATGTGAGCATGCAGTGTGCAAAACGTTTCAGGAAATGGAACCTTATGAACACCATCACTTGCACCACGATCGTTACCATGACAATGACGAACGTCATAGCGATATGCATCATGAGGAACATCACTCAGGTGACCACATGGACCACCATATGGATCATCACCATGAAGGTCATCACATGAATGAGGAGGAGGAGATAGCGGCTGACCACGGACATCATGACATGCCGCATGTCTTTCCTATTGGCATGGGGCACGGTAAGAAGTTTTTAAGTCAGTCAGTCAAAAAAGTCGGAAAAAAAATTAGTCGGCAAAAATAAAAAGTCAGCAAAAATATTAGTCACTTCGACAAAATTTAGTCACTTTTTGCCGACTAAATTTTTATATTTAGTCACTTTTTGCCGACTGAACTTTTGAATTTAGTCACTTTTTGCCGACTTTTTTTTTACTAGAAAAGTTTGCATGAAAAAAAAACATAAGAGTAAAATTTAGTTCTTATTAACTTATGAATGCGACAATTTTATTTACAATGGTCACTTTTTCTCTAATTTAGTGTGTATTATCAGTATGTCTCTCACCCGCATTCTGCCTGTTTAAAATAGCTGCGCGCAGCTTATCACTGGCGAACCTGCGGTTTTTTTCTTGAATTAACGACCAGTTTCTCCATAAAAACAAATGTTGGCTGTCTGTTGGCCAAAAACGAGTCATGCAAAATCATGCACGAAATCTCTTAAATAATAGCCGCATTTTGTCTGTGTCCGCGAGAGCCGCTTCCCGTAATGGAATCACGAAATTTTTATAATGCGCACCAATACCAAATGCGATATATTTTTGTCCACTTTGTTGCGACAGGTTAATTTAAAGGACGGGCGACCCCGTGGATTTTTCCACGGGCTGACGACTAGTTTATATTATAATGCTTGCTGTCTGTTTCTGAATTAAAGATGGTAGCTGCGAGCAGCGAAGGGAAATTTCCTGGGAAGCTACTGAATTTCCTTAGATTTTCAAACTAGTGGAATTTTGTGGATTATAAATAATTAGCTTATTTAACATGGCAGTTAAGCGATAGTTGACACAAAAAACTATCCGAGGTATACGGATCATGTTGACTCGTTTTTCTCCAATTATTACCATATCAAGCTATAGGGTTATAGTTACTTTCTTTTTAATTAAAACTAAAACACTTCTGGCACATGTTTTGATTTGACTTTTTATAGAGATAAAACTGGGGACGTAATATAAGGGCTATATATACATGTATGTATGCTTAAGTAATAGACAAAATCTAATTTTAGGTGGGGCAGGACATCATGGTAGTAGTGAGGTAGGACATCATGAAGGACATGGAGGTGGTGGGGGCGAGATGCATCATGGTAGTTACGATGGTGGTGGCTATGGAGGAGATGGTGGTGGTTATGGTGGCGGTGGTTATGGTGGCGGTGGTTATGGTGGAGGTGGCGGTGGAATGCATCATGGCGGTTACGGTGGTGGTGGCTATGGAGGAGGTGGCGGTGGAGTGCATCATGCTGACTTCCATCCTGGAAATATTCACCATAATAGAGAAGAACAGTGGGGACATAATATGGGGCATGTGGGTGGCGGCGATTATGGTGGGGGTGGTGGACATGGTGGTGGCGGCGGGTACGGTGGTGGGCATGGTGGTTGGTGCAAAAGAAGTGATGTTAATGGCAACTGCCTTATCAGGCAAGGTGAAAAAACAGAAAATGGGGAAGAGAGAGATTTTTTGATTAAACCAATAGGTCTTAAAGGCTCGATTCGAGAAAAATTTAAAAAACATTGGGACGAAGAAGAAAAAGGTAATATGTTGTACTTGTAGAAAAATATTATTGTTGTATTGTACGTACTAAAGTTTTCCAATTCTTGCTTTTTCTTAAATATCATGTGATAGATAGCATTCACAGAAGTAAACCGCTTTTAAATTTTTGTTACAGAGGAAGGTGAAGAAAAAGAATCTCATGAAAACGACGAAGATAATGACGATGAAGATAACGACAAAGATGACGATAAACACGTTGTACGTCATCATCATCGTCGTCTTCATCATCACCACCACGACGATGATACGGAACCGTCAAAACCTGATGACGACGGCAAGCCGACATCTGAAGAGTTTATGAGGGTATACAATTATGCAAGTAGGTTTTCTTACACATTGATCTATATGTTACAAAAGGAGTGTTTTTAGGTTATTATCACTTACGAACTCTTTGAGGGGAGAGAGTTTGCGTGAATTTGCTAAGAATAAGATCTTTAGTTCTTACTGTTATTAAAAAGATTCCCGCAAAATAGCCCTGGAACTAGACCGTACTATAAAAAAAAAAAAAACACTTGAGTAACAGTTAGTAATAGGGATGAAATGTTAAATGATGACTAAAAAATACTGATGGGAGGATGGCAGAGTTTTAATAACCAGTGCTGGAGGTAGCTTAAATGGATAATCTAAGCGCACTACTTTTGCAGAACACTCGTTAACAGCAATGCCAATAGAATTGAATACGTTATCTTAAGCTATAATATGGTACTACTAATGTTTTCAATTTATTCTTTTGCACACAGAAGCTGTCTTTAACAGAAAGTAGTCTGCTAAAGTTGCGGATAAGTCTTTTGGCCAAGGTTGATTGGTAAACAAAAAAAAATTACAGAAACACAAGTAAATATCAAAAAAGAAAAAAACAACAGGGAGATGTTAGATCAAATATTTCTACTTTAGAAAAAATTTATCCGGGGGAAGACGATTCATCTGGTGATGGTGGTAATGAGAAAGTTGAACCAGTTTATAAAATTAATGACAAGTTGAGTGCTAGAGAAGAACAACTAGCTAAAGATATCGAAAGAATGGAGGCCATAAGAAAATCAAAAAGAAGGGAAGAACAACTAAGGCGTGAAAAGGAGAGAGATGAAAGAGAAGAGCGTGAAAGAAAACGAAAACGAATCAAATTAATGGAAAGAAAACTGGAAGAAGAAAAAGAAGAAAAGAAAAAAGAAGAAGAAGAAGAAAAAAGAAGACATGAAAAAGAAGAAAGAGATATGAAAGAAAAGAAAAAAGAGGAAGAGTCGTCAAAAGATGATGTAGAAAAAGATATAGAAACTAGAGAAAAGGTCAATTTAAATTCTGGTGGAGAAGAAAAAGTAAAATCTCTATAAATATAGGTGCATGCTAAACAGTATGAGCTTACGATACACCTATATCGCGAGTTAAACTTGTAGTTTGTAGAGGTTAGATGTAGAGGGATATTTCAAACAATTTAAGTTTTCAGCTTACAAAACTCCTATATCCCGATCATTACTGCAGCTTTAAGAGATGCCAGGATAATAAAAAAAGAGAACGCTTGCCTGTTTAAAAAGTTATGTCAACTGATTGTACTAGGTTTTATAGATTTAAACTTTCAATATGTCGGACATACTGAATTGAGTTGTTTATTTGTGTCCAGGAAATACAGCGTGAGCAAGAAAAGGCGTATGGGAGCATTGAAAAAGCAGAACGGGATAACAAAAGTTCAGACGGAGAAAATACGGAAGAGAAGGATGAAAAATCAAGACAAAATACAGGTACAAAATATCAGTATGCTTCTTAGTTGTTTATGTGTTTGTGAAAATGAAACCGTCGTAATTTGATCTTCCATCCCGGACATAAAGATTTGCAAAGGAGGGCGAATTTTCAAGCTCGAAACCACAAGCAATCGAGGCAACCATTTTTATATAAGTAACACGCACTGCGAGGTTGTTATTTGGTTAAATCCAAAATTTGAGGTCTGCTAATTTTTGCTAACGCCAGCACGCCCAAATTTTGCGATTTTTTGATGTAATGGATTGTACTAAAATGCAGACCTGGTGAAAACTGCTCCCAGGAAATTTTCAATGTCGGTAACTCGCTTGTCTTGCTTGCAAAGTAAATGAATCCTGTGCGACATACCGAATGCAGAGTACTGCACAAGTGATGTCTTTTGGTTATTTCGAGAACTAGCCAAAAATGGCCCTTTGCAAAAATCTTATGTTCGAGTTGTAGGTACAGTAGACTCTCTGTAATTCGAACTCGCAGGGGACCGAAAAAAAGCTTAAATTAGGGAGAGTTCGAATTAGGGGAAGTTCATAAATTTTTGTGAAATTTTGTCCAAAAATCAGGGTTGATGGTAGTAAAAAGACTTCATAGATACATCCATCTAAATACCTTGAGATATATATCTCCTATATTACTTCAGACGTATTTCTTATTTTGCAAAAAAGTCATAAATATTATGTTTCTGGTCTTATTCTCTTGTTTCCTTGCAAACCACTTTGAAATGATTTGAAATGATTCCATGATTTTTACTTTATTCTTTTACCAGGTGGAAAGAGTATTTTAGGAAGTCCAAATTGTGCAGCTATTTCTCTTGATGAAACTCCTTTCTCAAGTTGTTGGAGTGCCTTGTATTTTGTTTTCATAGACTTTTTATTGTACCGACGTTTTGCTAAAGAGTCGCCATCTTGTTGATTAATACCAAAAATATATCCTTTGTAGTTTGAAAAGAATCCTAGACCTTCGATTTTGAAATTGAACATGTAAAACCGTGTTTACACTCGATGAAAGATTAGCAGAGGGAGATAAAATGACTACTTTACGTAATTCGATCTTTAAAAGTTCGATTTACGGGGTGAAATGATCTAAAGGGACCGGAAATATGGTTCGAATTTGGGGAAGTGAATCATGAGAGTTTGCTAAGGGATTTTGACAGGACCAGAAGATTTGTTCGAATTAAGGAGAGGTTCGGATTAGGGGAAGTCGAATTACAGAGAGTCTACCGTAGTTCCGAAAAAGATTTTCTTATGTAAATTTGATAAAAGTTTCGGAATTAGATTTTCCTCTAACAGGTGCACTGCGGTGGAATGAAGATAAGGAAGATAGCGTACACTCTCCATCGCATAAGTCACATCTGCATGAGAGGGAAGATTCAGAAACAGCTGAAAAAAGTCACGATGAGAGAGAAGAAAACAGAGACGAAGATAAAGGGAATGAAAAAAGTGTAAGTGTTAAATGTGTATCTCTCCTCTGTCTCGCTTACTTGTCTTTGTTATGTGTATGTGTGTATGTGTCTAAAAATTAAGAGGATTGTGACCCAGGTTGTCATTGTAGTTATATACGGGTAAAAGGAGGTTTGGAAAAACAATCACTTCGGTAAAGAAATGTATGTTCACATTGATAAGAAATTATAATACAAAAACCGGAGTTGACACAGAGTTAATGCCCGGAGCACACCCGTTTGCATTTAACGCCAGTGTGTATTCAACGCCCTTGCTTTTATTTTAGGAAGAAGAAGGGGAAGATAGAGATAACCCACGAAAAGAAGTAAGTGATGATGATGATATGGACGATGGAGAAAGACGGCAGCATGACTTTCATGATATGATATCTCACGTGAAACCCAAGTCTTTACATAGTAAGAAAATTTAAGATTTAATGAAATAAACATAATTGTCATGATACTAAATGTCAGGTGAGGTTTGTAAGCATAATAGTTCAGCTAGTTTCAAGGGATTTTTGCCTTTGTTATATTTATTAATATAAATCATATCAAAAAGGCAATAGTCCGTGGGAACGAGGGTGGCCTAGTTATGTAAAAGAGCTATCTATAAAATGTATAAATATTTTTTTTATATATCGGGACGGAAAAACCGTTGGCAGAAATCGAAAAGAGAAAATATATTCTGGTTTGTCCTAACATTTGCGAAATCTCTTTTTTATATTTTTTCATGTTTTCTTGTTAGGTTTAGAAAGACCTCACGAAGGAGTTGAAAAGTTTGGTGGAAAAGATGAAGAAATTGATATTAATGATAAAACACAGGAAGGTTTGTTATTTCATTATCTTCTTTTCACAAAATTGAACCTGTAAAAATATAAATATATAGCCGCCTTTTTTAAAAAAAGGCATTGAAGATAATGTCGGTAGCAAAGTTGTTATTCTTTTTATATTTTTATTTACAGAAATTTAAAACTGAGTTATATTTCATTGATGACTCAACCAAAGCATTTTTCTTAAATTTTGATGTCATTTCGTACTCATTGTTTTTCGTTTCACACTTAAAACGCAGTTCCCTGCGCAGCAAAACGTCGCTGCATAACCTTTAAACCTTTTTATTCGCATTATATTTTAAAACACTTCGTTTTATTTTTGTATACAATAGAAAAAGACACGAATACAGAATAACAAAGAAAAATGCGGAAAAGCAGAGCCTTTCACACACCAAAAGCGAGCGTATGTAATTTTACAGTCCAAAATGTCCAAAATGCGTCGTGGCGCAGAACAGCTTTTTAAGTGTGAATTTAGCTTTACCTACACGAATGAACTTACGTAATTAAATGCAATAACCACATAAATTTGCATACTTAAAGGAGATATTGATCAAATGGAAGTTCAACGGAAGTTAGAAGAAGGGAAGAACGAGCTACCCATTCAGGATCAACGCGAAGGAGAGCAACTAAAGGAGCTCGCAAATACTTACACTCCCCCGATGAATGCGAAACCAGAAACAGACCGACAACAAAGCAGTATGTATGAACAGAATCAAGATGTCAAACTAGAAGGTAAAATTTTCACTTTTCAGCAACGCATGCCGGTCGCCAAAAGAAAAATCTAACTTACACTGGACTTAATGCTTTGTACTAGTTCATTTGACTTATAATTCAAAACATCCAAAACTCATTAAAAAATAGCCTTGGGAACAAGTGTGGAATCAAATTACATGTGGCTGTCTGAACAAAGGACATAAGAATGCAAGGTTTTTATTGGTCAAAATTTAGTTATTAGCACTTCATAGCTATTTCACGTGATTTTGTTAAAAATTCATTTTTTTTACTGAAAATAATGTTAACATTTTAATTTCACCATCCTAGAGTTCCCTTTTTAAGGCGCTGACCATGAATTTTACCACGATCGGCCAAACTACGCAGCAATGAACCACCACGATGACGGAGAGCGTGAAATTGAAAATAATCACAACGATGAAGATCAAGACAAGCGACACGAATTAAACTTAGCCGAACCCGTAAAAATAAGTCATTCTAATGAAGATATCACAGAAAGGCCGCACAGTGAAGAAGACGTCGATAAAAAAGTTTTAGGTGACTTTAAAAGTAGATTTAATGAGGAGACGAGCTTTCAATCAGTTGAGCAAGCTGAAGAGTTATTCAATCAACTCCAAGATGCGGCATTGTCTAATCAGAAAAAATTAGATGGCCAGCAAACAAGCGGAAGCGTGACGGATAACGGCCTGGTTAGTGCCGGCCCGCATAACCACGCCATGTATCAAACCCACGCCACTAAAAGACATAATTTAGCAGATCATAATTCATACAAGAGCACTGCACAGTTTTTTTCTGGTAATAAAATCCAGAAAGTCAACCAAGTAGATAAAGACAAAAGACAGAACCTGTTGTTTAGTAAATTTTTTGTTGCAGCACAACATAAACAGCCAAGTCGCAACAAACGCTTTTATAAGATATACTCTAGGAGAAATCACATCATTAAAGGGACAGATAATTCTAAGGAATTAATACCTAATAGAGTTGATAATGCCACTGTGCCAATATCCGTACGTATTCCTGTGTTTAGAAGAAGAAAATAAAGCAGATGGATTGTAGTGTCGAATTAATGAAATATTTGACTGTAAATATGCTCTAATATAAAAATCTCACAGCTTGGATCTATAATTACACTTTCCTTCCCAATAGAAATGTACACAAATCATTGTTTACAATGAACTGGTGCGACCTCGGTTTTCTTCGATCTTTCTTTCAGGACCAAAAAAATTTAACCGTTCAGTTGGTAAAAATCGTAAACTCTTGCAGCATGTAAAATCAACTTTTGTTGCGAAGATGAAACGAGAAAGATTTTTAACTATAATTTTCTACAATTTTAAGTTAATGGTTTTACCCAACAGAGTCGTCTTTTCCTTTTTTCACGTTTTTCTGATGGTTTAAAATTTTTATTATTATTATACAAACAGGTACCTTGCGCTTCGACTTCGCTTTTTTACTTATCTCCAGCAACAATTCTTTTTTGAAATACACATGTGCAATAGCAAAATAATAGAACAATTTCAAATGTTTCTATAGAAATATTTCACCTTAATTTCCGCTTTACAGTTTGCGAAGATGCAAGTGGAAACGCAACTAACTATTTTCGGCTGAAACGCGTACGTTGAAATGTTTTTCGATATGTTTGATTTATACGGTGAAATCACACATGTTGGTTGTATTACCTCAACTTATATTAAGTTTCAACTCAAGTTATGAATTATAACTCGAGTTAGTGCCAGTAATCTGGTACTAATCTCCTGAAATCTCCTGAATGAAACGATTTCCAAATCGAAAATAATTATTACTTAAAAATCGAGTTTTCGTTTATAAATAACTCGAGTTAGTACCAGTAATCACATGTTTGAGACTGAGAGAAAAAATTGCAATAAGCTTAATTCGATTTTTGGAATTTTGGAAAACGAGAGAGATTATAAAAATTTCAAAAATCGAACAATGTAAATTTACTCCAAAATTTCCAAACATGTAATTACTGGTTACTCACACTTTATATGGGAAATAGCCAAAATAAAATGGAACTCATTGCTTGTATACAACAAATCCTATCAACAACATTTACAACATCACAACTATCGTCATGGTTTAAAGAATTTCCTTTTAGAACAAACATTCGAAATATATTCGCAGCGGGAAATTACAAAACGTTAGCAGTAATTTAAAAACACCGGGAAATTTAAAAAAAATTGTGTTGACAACGTCAAACAGATTTCATTAAAAAGTGTGTTATAACTAATTAAATTTTAATAAAGTCGAGGTGGCACAAATGTTCCACCGTAGATTTTAAACCGACCGTGGCTTCTTGTTTTATGTTCATAACCGTAACCGGGATGCATAGGACTTGCCTTCTTTCATAATGGCAGGACAATAGTGAAGATAGATAGATGTGCAATTCTTAATACACCGTTTGTTTTTATTTGCGCGGTAAAACGATTTGGTTGTGTGTATATGTTGTTCTAACCAGTTATTCATCATCTTTAATATTCTAAACTGATTTAAGAAAAATCTTGATTTTTACTTTAAACAATTAAACTTCTTCGGTCGCCGTCCTTTTAACACAGCATTAAAATAGATTTGATTATGTCATGTTAAACCTGGAGATATAAGGTTAATTTCAGATAACACACTTCAGACACAGGGTTGCACTGCACAAAAATACTGAATGTACGAGTATATAAATCGAGTTTTTTTTCTATGTATACCGTCAAGATCGGAAATATACCAAAGCGTTTTTCTTTGTATACTATGGTGAAATACTAAAATATACTTTGCGTATAGGGACCCCAGAGTATACGAAAATATCGCAGCCGTGATATGTCTCGAATATACATGGCGTATATATACGTATAATGTTGTATACGAAAATACTCGTGTCGTATTTAAATAAACTATGCAACCTTTATACAAAGGTACGAGGTAAAATACGTAGCAAATATGGTGTAGTGCTGCCTGAGGGAATTATAGAGGTTTATCTCATTTCACTCCTTTTGATAATTTTCCAGGTAGAATCTTAAACTTTGAGGAAGGCTTTAGGAGCTGTGCATGGTGTTGCTGTCGTCATTTTGTTGAGCAAAAAAGGTTTTATAGAATAATGCATGTAATAAGTTTGTTAGTTAAAAATTTTTTTTAAACGTTATTGTATATACAGATATATTTACAAAAATTATACACATTTATAAAGATTAAAGTGTTAGAAATAGTTGTAAGAAATTAAATTAGTAATTTAAAAACCTTATCTATGGGTTCATTAACAACAGTGGCTCAACCTTTCCTCTAATATCTCGATCCAAGTAGCTTCCAGGTATCCTTGCATCCAATTCATCTTTACCCAAGCGTTTGCTGTAAATAAAGTAAAGCAGTACAATGACTTCTTTGCTTTTGAACTTCGGTGGATGTACGTATCCTTCTGCTTCATTATTTGAATGTTCGTCACTGATTATTTCTACGTTGCATAACATCCAGATACCGGCTTTATCTCTTGGTACGTATTCTGATTGTTGGCGGTATAACTAAAATAAAGTACTTAAAGAAAAATAATTAGGAGGAATGGAAGAGCAAGGTATATTTATTGACATAAAAAAGTATTAAAATCTAAGTATGGTTTAAAAACCATAGCCAAGTTAGTATAGCATAATTTATTTCAAATTTAACAGCGCAACATACCCGGTGCTGACGAGTTGTGTGCCTTCTTTTACGTTTTAATTCATTACTTCCATCATTATCTTTCTCCTTTTCCTTTCGTTTCAGGGTGGAATAATATCTGCTACACGACCCTATTGTATATGAACAAACAATTCAATTATGTAAAATAATTTCAAAATAAATTTGCGACTTATGGTGAGAAAAAGTAGTTACTCACTGTGCATTAAAAATGGGGCATATGGATTTTCATTGCTGTCTTTGACAATTTGGCAAACCAAATTAGTTATCTCACGGTTGTGTGAGTCAGGGGGTGGATATGTGGCCTTTTAAGTTCCAACCCTATATAAGTTTGCCACCCCACTATATATATCCATCAAAACATACGAACGAAATGAAGAAAAACAAAATAGAATAAAATATCTACTTCTTTAATGCTCAAAATCCACGTGGTTGTGTATTCTTTCCTGAAGGAGAAACAACTCTTTTAATTCTATTGAAACACTGCGTGAGGTTCTAGCAGGTGTCTGTATAGAAACTTAATTTGAAATTTTGGCGGTTGTGTGACTAAATTATTCGTGAATATCAATTCGCAACTATGATTGGTTATAAAAACAATTAGATAATTTGATGATGAATTTGATAATACTATCAAAACAAGAAGCCATATTAAAATCGGTAAAATTTCTTTTGTTCTTATGTTAACATAATTAGCGGTCGAGTTTGAATTATGACGCTTTATAGTTCAAAAAGCGAAGTTCGGTGTTGGGGATTAGGTGTAATCACACGAAGAAGCGTTTTGTTTATGCATATTATTATTTCAATATGCCAAACTGTGCTGCCATCGGCTGTAAAAATCGAAGTAGCAATAATAAAAAGACAGAAAAGAGTAAGGGAAGCGAGGAAAATAAGGAGGTAGATAACGAAAAGCTTACGACAAAAAGATTACAATGAAAGAAAAATCCGGGTATTATTTTATCACATTCCTAGTGCGAAAAAAGATAAAGAGCTTCGGAATAAATGGCTACACAATATAAAAAGAAGTGGTACCTTGCCAAAAGACTCTGGGTTTGATATTTGTTCTCAACATTTTGAACCAGAGTGCTTCGAAAGAGATTTACAAGTAAGTCTTTTTGTTACCTATGTTTCACCAAACAGCCAAACATTTGTCTTTCTCGTATTTAGAAAAATTCAACACAGTTTCATTTATTACAGCCATTTCCAAAACAAAACCATGTCAAAAAAATCATTATATTTTCTTCCCATGTTTGCATTTTCTTTCCCCCAGCGCTGAATGTTTTTTTAACATGGAAGAATCCTTCAAGAACATGTGCTTTCATAAGACGGGGGTAATGGAAATCTATTATTTTAAATTAGTGGTGAACTAAAAAGAAATTGTGATATAACACAAGTTTGTTCCCCAGTCCTTTTTTGCCCTTAACCCTTATAATAAGATGCAATAAAAAAACGTACCAATTATCCGTGTCCATTGCATTACTCGGAACTACACGTTCCTAATTTATTCAGTTCTTCCAAAGAAAATTCTGGTTTAAAATTGAAGGGTCCGAGAGTGGATAAATCGGTAGGCACATAACCAGCGAATCTTTTAAATTAAATTCTTCGAGTTACTCGTCAAAGTTCGTCAAAGAACTTCATTGTTGTGTTTTTTACATTCAAAGAGCTCTCCACCACTTTTAATCAAATCTCGGTGGTTAACAAATAAAAACCGAGATAATAATATGACGTCTTAATTTTTATTTTTGACATTTTTTTCCCCTCAACGCAAGCGTTACAAAAGTATTTTTTGTTTCTTGATTTAAAAATTATTGGTGTGATATTTTCGCATTTTTGATGAAACCACTGTAAATATTTCGAACATTCGGCCATGTCATCTGCGTTTTCTTCGTCGTAGGGCATGCGACAACTGCAGTACAACTTAATAGCCAAAATTTTCATTTCGCATCTTGAAGGTGTTAATGTTTTTTCTTCAGGAAAAGGAAGCATTTTTTTTTGATGCAAACACATAATTAGATGCAGACGCAATCTTTTACGATCGTAAACTACTTTAGTTGGATCACCCCCCCCCCCCCAAAGCAATAGGTGTTACAAACGCAATGGCGTATAGCCCACAATCCACAGAATTTTTTGGTTGCTGGACGGAACATATCTTAACCCTTATCTCCGGATCTGCTGGGTGGCAGAATAATGCTATTTGTCACGCACTACTTAAGCTAACATAAACATTACATGAATTGTTATGATTTGTAGTGTTCCCTACACTAATCCAATGCAGTGCACCAGTGTGAAGGATTTGTATAAAATGCTTATTTGACACAACTAAGGTCTCGTCCTAAACAGAAAATGATCCTACAACCATATATTTGACGTTTGTTTTTATGGGCAAAAAAAAATAACGGAATAGAATAAATCGTGGTTTTATATGTTGCGTCAAGCAGACATATATAGTTGCCGTATTTCAAAGCATTTTTTGATCATCACTTTGATGCACGAATAAAAGTCTTTGCTTCGTGGAAATTGAAGTTACCTAAAGTTGAGATGAATACAAAGTGTGTGTATTCCGAGCGAAGAAATTAAAGCAAAAATAAAAACATAGATAAATTTTTACAGACCTTGATATCATCGTTGTCATCCTTATCACCACTTGGCTGTATACAATCTTCGTTGTTGACAACTTCACCATACCTTCTAAAAAAGAAGATATCTTCGGGTCCATTTTTGCTAATCTTCTTACAGTCGCCCTGTTCTTTTAGGATGAAATCTCCTGTTTGTTGTAGGTGGAACACTGTCGTCTCTAAACAATTCATTCTTCACTTATATTTTAATGTGTGTTTCCATTTCTCGTACTTGACGCACTCCTTCCGCAACTAGTTGGGAAATTCTTTTAATGATTCTTTCATCGACTTTTTGTGACATAAAATTTACGATTTAATTACGATTTAATTATTTAAGTTTCACAACTACAAAGACGACACGAAGCTTTAAACATATACCTTTCCAACAAAATGTCCAGAATGTTATTCAGGGAATGTGATCCATATAGTTCGTTTTCACCGTGCACCTTCTTTATTCTGTCACCATTTATTTTTAAAGCTTTTAGCGCAAACTTTTCTTTTTCATCCCGTGTTAGCATCAATCTAGACGGTACATTTTAAATCATATGTATGACAAAAGTCAAAATTTGATCAACGGTTTAGACTGCGATTGTCAGAAAAATAGTTTCTAATTTATAAACCAACCTGGAGAGCAAAAACCTTTTTTTTTTTAGTCTCGTATTTTTCTATAACTCTTTTTGCTTCTTCCAAGGAATCCGCACAAACACACTTATCTAAAATTAAATAAATTACATATAACACTTCGTGCGCTTTAACTGATTCTTCAACAGAAGTCATAAATGGTCTTATCTGACATTTGATTTTCTGTGCCGTTATTTATTGTTATCTTTCTCTCTTTTTTTGTCGTCTTGAATGTCGTCTTCAGTGCCATCTCCGACATCGCTCTCTTCGCTGCTTGACATGAAAGTTAAAATAAAAAAATAGTACACCAGTAAAACTTATTAAAATAAGTTGAAATCATAATCAGGTATTTCTTAAACTTACTCGCTTTTTCAATATCTTTTCTCTTTCTTTCTTCTCTTTTACTTTCTCTGTTTTCCGAGGTTTGTTAAATTTTATCACTATGATGAAATAAAGTTACTACGTAACCAAAAACCCATCTTTTTTTATGTTAATCATCAATCAATTTCGAGAGAATGTTTTTATAATCAGCAGAAATTAAAAACGTACGAAATTTTCAAAATGAAACCAATTTCTAAAATAAAACCACGTGTTTTATTTATGTGACTTCTTAGAGTGTTTTGATATTTTCCCTAGGCGTTCAAAACATTTTTACTCGCTTATTGGACTATCGAGACCATCAGGTTACCTCGCCAAAATAAGTTTATATAAGACCTCCGACTTGATTCCTGGTTATAGTGCCTACCGTGGTGAACAAGCTGGAGTATAATCAATATGGCGCGGTCACGGTTAAGTTGAATATATTCCGCCTCGTTACAAAAAATAACCGGAAATTGAAAAAATTGAAGAAGTATCTAGCATAGCTCATCAAATAATAAAAAAATAACAATATTTGTGATCAAATTTGTAACGCAGTCTTCATTTTTTCCCAATTTTACGAACATTGAGATACGCACAAAACCGGCGTAGAGCTAGGACGCGGGGGCCAGGTCGGACTTTAAAAGTCGTGACGTTACGGCAATAGGTTAAAAAATCGGTCAAAGAAGAAGAAGAAGGAGGATAAGAAAAAGACCGCCCGTTTTAATAAGATCTCGGATGTAATCCGAAATCTTAATAAAGGTAGTAAACAAACTATACTTCGCTGGAAAATTAAAATTGTCTCTAAACTAACCTCGTTTTCATGTTAGTATTATGTCTATTCCGGCTGTGTATTTTGCGGAATGGAAATGGATATTGAAATGGTTAACAACAACAAACTATTGTTTGTTTTTAATCCGCCATGTTTGAAAGTGTCTTCCAAAATAATTTTAAAATCTTTTAATTAATTTCATAATTTCTATATTAAATTAAATATAATTATAAACTTTAAAAGTGACAAGAAAATAGCTAGCTAAACAGCAAAACAAAGTTCTACGTTCTACGACTGATATAGTACAGGCGATTGATGGTGCTAAACTAAAAGTTTAGCACATGTTAATTGGGGTTACAGAAGGAAAGGTGTGTCTCCATTGACTCCTAGTATAAGGCTAACCTGGTTCACTAGTGTTTTGTCATTCTGCATTATTAATTTTACAAATGTGTTGGTGACCTATGACAAATAGTCAACACTATATTAATTTAACCAAAACAATAGACTGCCTTAAGCTTGTTACTTAAGGCCATAGATCCATACCACAAGCAGGGGGGTATAAATATGGAGTAGAACACAGTTAGCCTCTTGCTCTTGAACAGTTCAGACGTTTTGCAGAACACATTCAGAAAGTGGCTGCTTTTTAACATTGGTCTGAAATTGCTCAATTCAAATAATACTTAATGGCATCTAAAAAAGCAAAAAGCAAAGGTAAAACTCTTTTAACATACGACGAAATGATGGCTGAGCCTCATCTTAGAACTGCTGGCGAGTGGTCAGAGTTAGGCTTTGAAACTCTAACCATGATTGCGAAATCCTTTCAAATTTCAACTGAAGGCCGGTTTAGGTGCAGATGTCTATTTTGTCGACAGTGATAGAGTTAATTAAGTATTTTGTAAGTATAGAGCCTGTCAGTTCATGTCAGTCTGTTATAATGAGACAAACGTTTAATTGTCATTAATTGTCATGTACTGTCAAAAGTCGGTTGCCAAAATGTCAAAAGAAGCCAGTGGCCATATGGTGCAGGAAAAAGAAGCCTGTGGGCCAATCGTTACGATAAAAACCTCACCATAATAGACATGTAGTGTCATGAGTTCGTTGTCAAAATGTCTAAAAGAAGCCAGTGGACATATGGTGCAGTAAAAAGAAGCCCATGTGCCAACTGTTACGATAAACACTCACCATAGTAAGACATATGTGTCAAGTGTCATGAGTCCGTTGTCAAAATGTCTAAAAGAAGCCAGTGGCCATATGGTGCAGTAAAAAGAAGCCCGTGTGCTAAGGCATGTAGTGTGAATTGTCTAGTCTGTTACAATAGTAATTTATTTTAGTACTTAATTTTTAACGAAGCCCTAGCACCTCAACTATACCCCAAATATAACTGCAAACTATTTAAGAATACATTTTCTACCACTACTTTGTGTCGTTTTCACTTCTGAACCATACCAATTAATGTGTGGTATAATCGAGTTTCAATATATTGAAACATAAAAAATTTAGAAAATCTCTCAGTTGACAAGTCGACTCGTTGCATTTGTTATCTCGAGACAATAATTCAGGTTCAAAATAGTTATACGAATATTTAAAAACAATATTGTGAAATTTAAGTGGCTAATATTTTTGATTTTGAAATCAGTTTAAATGTTAACTGTTAAGGTAAGTTATTCCAAACTCTCATCTTTCTCTTCACTATCAAAAATATCGAAGAGGGAAAAATAATGAATTTAGTTTACTAGACTAAAGAGGTTGCTATGGTTCTGAAGTAACAACATGAAAGCACAACAACAATGACAGATAATGTTAGAAGTATATTTCTACACTTGAGTTTGGGGAAAGGAAGGGGGGGATGTCAGGTTTGGTATCAGGAGGCCCAAACCAGATGCATGTGTTTCCATCTTTATCCTTAGTAAGGCGTATCTTGTGGAAACGTCTGCGTATCTTGTGGAAACGCTAACTCACCTGGGTTGTATCTCATGGAAACACCTGGCTATCTCGTGGAAACGCTTACACTCAGCAAATATCATGGAAATGCCTACATCTGAGCGACTCGCTTGGAAATTGCCTACATCTGAGCGACTCACTTGGAACTCGTCTATACCTCAGCAACTCGCTTGGAAATTGCCTACATCTCTGCGACTCACTTGGAAATCGCCTACACCTCAGCAACTCGCTTGGAAATTGCCTACATCTCCGCGACTCACTTGGAAATCGCCTACACCTCAGCAACTCGCTTGGAAATTGCCTACTACCTGCTATGGTGTATCTCGTGGAAACGCACATTTGTTAGGGAAACAAATGCATCTTCATCCCATTTGGCTGACAAAGGAAGCTGGACATCCCACCATCGCGGGTGCAGTGCTTCTACCTCTGGACAAAATACTTGGCAATCGCAAGTACCCAAATTTTGGATCACCAAGAAAACCTTCAGGCAAGAGCACTGGTGTAAGCGAGCACGCGTCTTTGATGCCAATTGATCCCTCTGTTTTGTGTTGTAGATTGTTGTGTGTTGTAGTTCGTAGTATCTTTGCATGTTATAGTTCGATGTAAAAGACCCTCTGGGGCTACATCAATTGGTATGGTATGCATTCGTCATGTGTCGGATCATGGTCCGGTTATTGAGTTAACATAAGGGTCGTGGTTGATTGTAGGATTAGTTAATATGGGGACAGTTGTGGACATTGATGCCAGTACATGAAGTGATTGATGTACATAAAAGAAAAAGAAAAATATATAATAACAGGGTGGGTGGGTGGGCAAACCAAACTATTAGCAAAATGTGATGATGGAAACTAGTTGACTTTAGCTGCTCCCATTTTATATGTAGGTATTAGTTATAGTTACCTTGAGGGCCCCTAGTGTTCATGTCCTGTGACCACCCTTTTCACTAGTCTACCATTCTAGATTTGGAAGAACATTGAGTTTCTAAAGTATATCCTTCAATGATGCTAGTAGCCATCTTTGTTGACACTTGAATACTAAATGCAATCAAAGCTAAGCCTCTCAACAAGGTATAAATACTTACTTCAGGAACCACAATTAACATGTGGTGAACTGTTGGTCCATCACCATTTAGATATAGTTGGGATCTTTTACCTAGTTGCCATGGCTCCTTCACTTGCCTCCCATGAAATAGAACAATTTAATTTCATTTAACCCTATTCGGTCCGGGGGAGGGGGCAGATTCCGCCCCCCCCTGACGGTTTCTTTTTAATAACTCCTGATTGCTTTGTTATATGGCTATGATACTTACTGAGTTTAAACATTTATCTATTAGACACCTGCATGCTAATTTTTTAGGTCCCATACCTTTCAGAGGCTTTGATATTGGCCATTACTCGAAACTACCCCTAAAAATCTCTATGAAATCCTTATAATGGGGAAAATATAATAACTCCTGTTAGAATTATCCTTAGAACTTGAAACTTGCAACACAACTTTTTTTCATCACGAAGAATCATTTTGAATAATTTGAACACGTGACTAATCCGATTTCCCGATTTTGTCAAGTTTCACCCGAAAATCGGAAAAAAACGAATTTTCGGGCAATTTTTGGCAATTTTTTATCTGATCCATGTAAAAACCGGAAGATATGTTAAGTAACTTTTATTTAACTTTCAGAGACTTCTAACAGAATGTAAAAATTCGCTCTAGAACAAAAGTTATTATTTTTTAAGCAGATAGTGGCATTTTTAACAATTTTCAACCTTCTGATGACGTCACAGAAAATGTCCTGACGCAAGCAAAAGTTTATTGGCGCCATTCATGTACTATAAGTTTACCAAGTTTGATTCAATTTGAACAATCCTATGAAAAGTTATTAAGGGGGGGCGGAATCCGCCCCCCCCCCCCCCCCCGGTCATAGTATGTTCGTTAAACTCACACATAAAAACTCATCGTTGTAGAGTACAGTTCTATTGCTGTAGATAGGACAAAAGTTACAAAACATTTATATATAGTAATAGCTGAAAATATATACAAGCCTGAAATGAAAGTAGAACACATATATAATATAAGCAACAACAAAGCCAAGGTAATAACACATCTCTATATAATATTAATAAGCGTGAACAAAATATATATATACATAGCATAGCTGACAACGTAAAATATGTGAAAAGTCCAAATCCAAAGTAGTAGTAGAAAATAAAATATGTCATGCAAGGTGTGATGCCATGAGTCGTTGGGCAGAAAAGCGCTGAGCAAGGGGCATGTGAAGGTAAAGAAACATACTATCAGATTTCCAGTCCCCCAATAAGGATATGACATCCAGGGGAACACCTGCCTCTAAAGCAAAGGTGGCCCCCCCACGGCGAAACGAGTGGGTACCATATTGGGAGGTAGAACACCCTAACTCTGTCAACACTTTTTTCATAACGGACATGAAAGTCCGATATGTCAATATAGTGTTGGGTAGCACAAGGATTTGCGCCAACAAAAGGCTTGAGCATCAGGCAGAACACCTGGAGTGAGAGAAAAAGCATGCAAAATAGCCCGAACTGGACAAAGAGGAGAAGAAGGAATAGCCACCAGTGGAACAGTAATTGTGCGCTGTCCCAGTTGGATGGTCTTACTCCATCTAACTAGAACGAGAATATGGTCATCATGAAAAGTAAAATCAGACCGAACTAGTTGTTTGAGCGGATTAAATATCGTAGAAGATGCTGGCAATAAATGTGACTTACGGAACAGACCAAAAAATGAAACTAAACAAACAGCCCAAAATGAAGCATGAAAGCTACAATTTAGGTTAAGGCGAGAACGAATACCAAAAAGAAGAGCAGTGGTAATAGGAAGACGTGGCTTGGCCAGAACACCAAGCATACGCTTCATACCTTTTAAAACTGTGGATAGTGTCCAATTGTTGGTTAGAGGATTAGCATATCCCATCTCAAGATGTAGAAGGCCAACAAAATTTAGATACATACAAACTGATTGTGGTAGTAAAAACCTAGCCAGATGGGCAATATATAGGCATAAAAAATCTGTGGAGGCAGGCACAAGTGGCGAAGACATCTGGCTACAAACACATTCATAAGCCTAGCGATGCGTGCGATAGCTCTTTTTTGTATTCTCAGCATAGGTGGCCTGCCGAAAAAGGACAACGTCGTGCACCAACTCCGAAACGAAGGGGGGCAACTCTAGAGGAAGGAGAATACAAAAATTAGCTACCACAGATGGTATACTTACCAATGAGAAAATAATAAGAATAGGCAGACATATGATTGATGGCAACCATATCACAGACTGAAGTCAGTGAGTTGAGCTGCAAAAAGTGCAAAAATGATAATAAGTGTTGTCTTGAATGAAGACGTGATATGTCGTCAGCAAGGACATTCTGAGCACCAGCTACATGGAAAGCCTTCAAACGAAAATTGAAGGTAGTCGATAACCAAAACAACTGACGTAAATAGTTCATCATAACAGGGTGATGGGTAGTTCCTTTATTAAGCATAGCAACAGCAGCAGTATTATTGCAGAAGACATGGATAGTTTTGTTCTGCCAAGTGGGAGCCCAGCGAATAGCAGAAAGAACTACACACAGGGCTTCCTTAAAATTAATATGCAAAGAGGCAAGAGGGGAATGGTCTACCCATAGATGAGAATAGAACCAATCACCCTCAAAAAAGGCACCAACAGCGTCAGAGCAAGCATCAGTTTGCAGACTGGTAATAGGTCTTTGGTCATAGAAATCGCATTGTCCATTAAACACACCCAAGAACTGATCCCACCAAGCTATATCCCTGTGAAATTCGAGCGTCAAGCGACACTTCGAGGCAGAGGAAGACAAGGTGTTCATCAGATCCAGGACACGTCTCAAGAACGTTCTACCACCATACACGACTTTACAAGCCCAATTTAGGCGACCAGCAAGACGTTGCAACTCTTTCTTAGAGGCTCTCTGCTTGGTTAAAAAATGTGACACTACTTCCCTCAATGCATCCAGTTTAGCAGGTGGAAGAGAAAGGGTAAGTGACACAGTGTCAAGCAGAATTCCAAAAAAAGTAAGTTGCTGGCATGGAGGGACCAACTTAGCAGGGCTAAGCTGAAACCCTAGCGCAACAAGTAATTTACAGAGTGTGTTATAGGCCTCATAACATTCAGTCTGTGTTCGGCCAATAACAAGAAAATCATCTAGGTAGACAATAACGAGAGGAAAACCTCGTCTTAGCATCATACGACGAACAGATTGTGTAAGGCGATGAAATATTCCAGGAGCACTTCGACCTCCAAAAGGAAGTCGAGTATCGACCAGATATGAGTATCGAGTGCTTCCAGAAAACCGCCATTTTAGACCAAGCGCAGCATAGTTTGATGGATGAACAGGTACTGACCAATATGCATGGCGTAAATCAACCTTGGCCATAAAATATCCCTGTTTGATCATAGCACAGGCATCATTGATAGTTTGAAATTTTTGTTTTTCAATATCAATGTATGTATTGACACCCTTTCCAACTGACATGGAACAGTCATGTATAATGCGTACATTGAGTAAGAACATAGTTACCAGTTTTAAATTCATCCAGCAGAGTAGCTTCTACTTTCATATGAGCTGTAGGACTGGTAACAGAAAAGTAGTTATTCATTTCGGCAGGCAATAAATCAGAGTCCTTAGGAAGAAGCTGAAAACCACAGTGAATTACATTAAGGAGGAAGTCACGATCTGGGTCTTCAGCCAGTTCATTGGTCCATAAGTCAACATTAAGAGGAGTGCGAAATTCTGAGGGTAGTCAATTGTCAGAATTGTGGTTTTGTCCAGAATGAGGTTTGCCACAAGCCTGATTACCAATTTTGCGGTTGCAGACGTGGGTGAATTTACATTCTGTTTTCTGGCAACCTTTTTGGCGGTTAAAATTACGACATATTTCCACACTGGAAGAAGTATGTGTAGGAAACCCTGAAGACGATCCTGAGGCAGGTGAGCCTGATATTCCCTTGCTTAAGGTACTGGAAGGGTTACAGACAGGAGGGGAGGCCCAACGAGGTATAAGCATCACTTCATGCAAATGGCTATTGTCAAAGCTCCATGGATAGCCATAAGTGTGCTGAAGAATTCGATATTCATCGTCATACTTTAGCACAGACTCCCAGGTGTACTTTCTAGCCAACTCTAAGATCTTAATGGAATAAGACAAATAGTCACGTAAATCGGACGAGGTTGGCAATCTGGCAGAAGACAATAATTCATAAAAAATTCTCAAATTAGCTATGTTATATTGTTCCATGGAAAGAGATTCCAGTCTTGGCTTCTTATTTCCAATGGCCAACATTAGCGTAGTTTGCGAACCAGGATCAGTAGAAATAACTTTCTCCTGCTCCACAGGACGAAGCCGAGAAACAAAATCGACTATACGAAGTGGCTTACCATTTCCAGTGTTTGAAGAAAGTGCAGGGCGCAGAAACAATTCTGAACTACGGTCTTTTTGCTGGCGAAAAACATCCGATAGGGAGCGTGTTTGTTGTTGTGACAAGACAGTGCGATTGGTCAACAAATTGGCGGACTGTTGCGGAGCAAGCAAGGAAGCAAAAAAAGATGGCGGTTGTACGTCAAGAAGCGAAGGGCGGATTGTCTTGGACACGATTGGTTGGATTTACAGTTTGCTGCAACGGGGATGTGCTTAAAATTTGTGCTGGGCAGGCATTTCTGGAAGAAGCTGAGCGTAGCCTAGCTAACTCTGATTGTCGAGCAGCAATCTGATTGAGAAGGTGTTGCTCTTCTGTTTGTAAACTTTCCCTTAGGGATAGCTCTTCCTGTTCTAAGACAGCCAGCTGATTTCGAAGAGCAGCTAGCTGAGACGGTGAAGAAGATTTGTTTGGGTTGTTTAGGTGAGACTGCAGAGGCGAAGATCTTTGGATTAAAGACATTGGGTTATTAGCGATAGTTAAGGAAAGTGTTGAAGCAGCTGATGTGACAGTGTTGGTAGCGCTAGAACGACGACCTGGACAGTGACGACTGGGAATACCAAAGTCGTGTAGAGCCAGAAGTGCCTTGCAGCCAGGACATTTTGGGATACGTTTCTTTTTGAGTGTGGACGATTCCTCAAGAGCGACAGACATTGCACCAGATTGGAAGGTTTGAGAAGTTGAATCTTCATCTTCTGAGCCATCTGGCGTTTGAGTGGGTGAGATAAAATATAACAGCATCCATATAGGTGATAAATTCATGTTTAATTAGCCAAAGATTGGTTTGATTGCAAATTGATTGATTAGATATAAGTGGATTAATAAGCAGCAGACATAAGCATAAGAAAAACTGCTAGAACTGAAAAGGAAAACCATGAGGCAACTGCAGCTTAAATACTAGCAAGACTGCTGACCAAAATATATGCTGCTGACCAGAAAAGGCACATAGGTAATGGTGAACTAACTATGGGCAATACAAACTAGAGTACTGTAGGAAGAAAATCTATATATGTGTGCATTTAAACACTCATAAATATATATTTATGAGTCACAAAAACCCCGGACCGAATAGGGTTAAAAGAGTTTGGAAAGTTGTCTGGGAGTTTAATTTTTTCCAGTAATAATGCATGACATGAACTATATAGCTCTGACTCAGGTGATGTTGTATTAACAGTTTTGGTAATGCATATTAATGTTTTTTAACAAAATTTGTGCTTGATTCTTCTGATAAGGCCATTGAAAACTGACCTTCTGGTTAGCATGTATACATATATAGTGTCCAACAAGTAGATGTATGCTATTTATATTTCTTTCTTTAGACTTAGTATGACTGGCAGTAAAATATTTAGTATATTTGTGATATTAATATCTGGTGGTTTTCTTGTCTGGATTTCATACACAGAAACAAACATAAAGACCATTTTGCCATCATTTAATTCCAAACTGAAGACTCGAGAAAATAAAACCATTGTATTGTATACATCATTTTTTGGTGAACGACCTTGGTTATTTGTACATGAGCACCAAGATTACACAAAGACATGTGGATGTGATTTCAATTCGTGTCGTTTGACTTACACTACTAGTGAAGTTTCAAAAGCAGATGCTGTTTTATTCCATGCAAGAAACATGCCTGGCTTGGCAGAATTAGACAATTTAAATAAGGTAAGAAAACCTAATCAGAAATGGATATACTTTATTATGGAGAATCCACGCAATGCACCTGATGTGCGGCCATTGGATAAATACTTTGACTGGACGCTGACATACCGTTTAAGTTCAGATTTTAGAATGCCTTATGCACGACATATGCGAATTATTGGTGAAAAACCAGCGTTGAATGTAAATTATGCACAAGGTAAAACGAAGCAAGTAGCCTGGTTTGTTAGTAATTGCAATAACAAACGAGATAAATTAGTTTTTAAATTGGAAGAACTTGGTGTGCAAGTTTCGGTTGGTGGAGCATGTGCAAATAAATTCCCTCATCAGATACAATGCAGTGACCGTGATTGTAAAGATGAATTAAGAAATCACAGGTTTTACTTTGCTGCTGAAAATGGACTTTGTGAAGATTACATCACTGAGAAATATTGGTACAAATCTTCAGAAGTGAATACTATTCCAATAGTTTTAGGAGGTTCAAATTATTATGACTCTAAGTTGGCCATTCCTGGTTCTTTCATAGATCCATTTGACTTTGAAAATCCCGAAAAACTAGCTAATCATCTTCAGGAGTTGACTAAGAATAACACAATGTTTAATAGTTACTTTAAGTGGAAGACAGAATGGAAACTTTATGGTCTTGGCCGTGGTTGTGAAGAATTTATGTGTGATATATGTACAAAACTTCATGAAAAACCTCTGATGAAGAGCAGAAAATTATCTTCTCAAATAAACCCTCAACGAGAATGCGATCCAAAAGAAGCCGCGTTTATTAAGTGGCTATCATAATATCGCTATTTTCGCTATGTAAATAATTTTTTCATATTTTTTTGTATTGTATATAAATTTGTGTTTGAAAACCTGTTCTTGTTACACCATTTTTTATAAGATTCGTAAGGGTGATAGAGGATAAAATGTTTGGTGCATATTGGAGCATCTCTTTTCCATCACTTTTTTTGCCTAATACCTTTATTAAGACATGTTCAAAAGCATGCAAGGATGTGAACATTCAAAAAATGCCAAATTTGATCTCTCTGCTATAACTTAAAAATTATTTCCTTGATTTCCATGAAGCTTTGTATAAAAAACAGTCTTTTTTAGGAGGGGCGTGCGATCGCACAAGCACGCCTTGGCACACACCTAAATCGTTTCAGGTATGTGATTAATCGCACGCCTGAAAAGTTAATATTGAGTTTTCAAAATACGATACGATTAAAAGTATTTGGATTTTTTATTTTTATTTATTTTTTTTTATTTCAAAATATTTATACAGGATATGTACATTTCAGTTTTAAAAAACTGCTATAAATATGTGTCCTGTTTAAAGTATAAAAGTAATGATTTAAAAAAATAAATTATATATAAAATATGCTCTAAAATTACTATAGATATGTTAAAAAGTAAAAAGACATTATCAAGAATAGTAGCACTGGTAGAAAATAAGAAATGGCCATATTTGCTATAATATTTGTCTTTTGAAAAGGCAGTGATTGCTACATTAGAAAGGTTCAATTTGTTTGTTTTTTCTCCGTCAACCGTATGTTGTAGGATAAAACCCACTTATTTATTTCTATTCATTTATTTATTATCCGGTACGTTTATTTTATTTATTAATCTATCTTATATTTGTATAATCTTTGTAAGTTTTGCAATATTTTATTTAGTTTGAACATTTATTCACGTTACAAACGATAGTCATTCTTATTTCAATCAATTACCTTACATATGTGATGAAAAATATACACCACTTCCCAAACCATTTGCTGTATTTGACACGAACGTAGAATTGATTATTTTACAGTATGTTTGAAATGCTGAGTAATGAATTGCTCTTCTATTTTCTGCTCAATTGTTAACAAACACGCAGTTCGAAATGACTGTTAGACTTACTTCAATCATATATAATGCACCGCCTTTGTAACCTTTGTTGTTTGTAAATTGACTGTCCTTCAATATAAAGGCTGGTACGATATACACAACCATTGGCGTTACTGTTGCTCCATTTATAGTGGAATTTAAACCGTACAACACGAACGAATTGAAAGTTCATCGTAAATCCCAAAGGTCTGAATTGAGAAATAGAGAATTTTTAATCGTCACTAAACTCTCGTTTGAGTAAGGCTGGTAGTAACATTTCGAAATAAGCAAGTGTCAATCCTAAAACGAAACTTGCCAGTAATATGTATCAAATTTTCTGTCTTTGGGTTATCCCTTGCTTCACATTGAATGAATATTATTCTTCCAGAATACGTGGAATTGAAGTTAAGAATATTTGAATGATGAAAGTGAGTCATTATAACTGTTAAAAATATATTGAATATATAACCTTGTGCGTCATTAAAGTCATAATGTGATATGGTTGCAGTGGTGTTGTTAGCAAATTCTACCGCTCCTACCTTGTGAAAATCTATATTTGAAATACGCAGATGTCTGATTTCGTTACCTGTGTTCACCACAAGTTGATTTACGAGTGAGCAGTTATCACCGGTCGTTTTAAATGCGGATTGTAATTTTTTATAGCCAAATCAATCTTAAGGTGTATTGTTGATGAAATGTATCTATACATTTCATCAACAATGTATATCAGTTGGCTGATCTCTCCTCCATCGAGTCTTATAGTGTCTTTTGATTTGGCTCGGTTGTCGATTGCATAAGCAATAGGTGCGCACGGTGAAGTGTAGATGCCATATGTTTAGTTGTCATGACTTTTACTTTCGATACAAAGACCTCTGTATCCTCTAAAAATATTTAATTAGAATTATAGACAAAGCTTTTGAAGAAAAATATTCTGTTATATTTTCAGCTTCGTTTTTGCACATGTTCTAAGTGCGATTGTATTGGGTACATTATTTACCATGAGAGTTGCCAAATGTAATTTCTCAATTAATCGCCATCTCAAGGTTATTGCCAGCCTAATCAATCGTTTTTTTAATAAGATGTATTCCAAAGTACGCAAATTTTTGTTAGTTTTTTTTGTCGGTCTTCTGAGAGTTCAAAAAAGGGTAGATGCAACTGCATGACCGATATCATTGTAAATTTTAAAAAGGAATGGTATAGTCATAAATAAGTATTTACCAAAAATTGCTATTGGTAAAGAAGAAACCCATTATTGGTAGCTTAAGAGAAAATTGTAAGATAATTGATATCATCTATTGTTCTTATTTTATGGGACTCGGGTTGTTCTGAATTTGGAAAACAAAGATTTGAGCCTTAGGTTGTTCATATTCTATTTTTATTTTTTTTCACAAAATCTGAGGCTCGTGTTCTCGTAAAATTTTTCTTATAAAACAAAAATAGTGTATAGATTCTTATTAGTTGATCAACTTTAAAGAATTAAAGTAAATGCAGAGATTTTATAAGTAAGCGACTACTAATACCTTTCAAGTGGCTGCTGGAAAAGAAGAAATATGGCTTTACACCTAGACTGAAGCCGCCTTAACAAAAATGGAAGTCATGAATGCTTTATTGTTTGCCTAATTCCATTTGGACCGAAAATAAATTTATGTAGTTTTGCTTGTTTCGTTGATTTTTGTAGTTTTGTAGTGGATCAAAAATAAAAAAGAATGTAATATAGTAAAAAAAGCTAAATCTTTCTTTTCCTTTTATCAAAGTTTGTTGAAAATGGAACATTTAAACTGGTATGTGTCAAATAAAAAAATAATGTCGCTTCATGTTAGGAAAGTTTTAGTGTTTAATTTTTCTGGACTAACTTGGAAAAAATATCGTATCAGGCATTAAAAATGAATATTCTTCGCTTCGCTACGGTTTAGGCTGACAAACTCTTCGTTTTTGACCAAGAGTCTTCTTTAAACCAGCGTCAGATGGCTTAGTATACTTGTCGTACGAAGAAGGGATGAACGCCATAAATGCATCGAAATGCTGTTTTCGTCTGTTTGGGCCCCAAGGAAGCCATGTTGTTGGTTCAACAAAAAAATGCTGGCATCCGGGTGCTAGTCTATAATTCCCTTGTCCATACAAGGCCTTTTCTACTTCTTCCAAGTAGTTTTCCTTAACCCATTTTGTCAGATTGTCACTCACACGTTTAATATCGGTGCTTGATAGGTCGCTAAGTTTTTTTTTCAGCAGCCTATGCTTTAGTTCTAAGCTGTTGCTGTAAAACCGTCCATCAATTTGAAGTTTTTCTCGTGCAGACATAACTAAACATTGCTTAAATATATCTGTTCTGTGTTTTTTGAAACCAGAAGTGAAAACCAGGCATAATGTCGTCCCAAATAAATTTCAAACTTGTCAACTTGATGTCAAAATCCTCTTCATCGTCGGCATCTGCAAGCCCTTTGCATTCTAGGGTGTTTATTTGCATACCATATATATCTGCCATTATTCTTCCAACGTTTTTTTGATTGATTCCCATACTTTTCAATTTTGTTGCATCTGCTTGTCGGAGGTGTTGCGTGCACCATAAATGGCTTGCATTATGGAAGATGTCATTTACACCGTTGGCGATTGCGTGGTCCAAATCATGTCCTACTTTCTTTATATTGACGAGCTTTGGTTCTGCAATCACAATCTCACCAACGAAACTTCGATAGGAATTTTGATTCTTCTTGAATTGCCACTGACTCAGGCCTAAAAATAATATTTTATTACCATCAATAAACTAAAATAAATATAAAGTACATGTAGGAGTTGACAGTAGAATTTTTTTAACATAATAAATGTTGAAAAATGTACTGGGAATGTTGGATGTTTGCCACTGTCATCAATCAGTGTCTCATTCGTGTATGATGAATGAGTGAGCCACAATGACATATAGCATTCCCCAGTGAAACGTACATAACGAACAATGAATCCATTGTGAAGTAAGTGTACCTAGACTAGGAATATTCAGGCCTAATGTCAATTTAAAAATGTTTAATTTTAAGAACTTACAATGAAATATTTTTCGTTCCAACCGGTTTAGTTATTTTGTCATCTTTATCTGTGTCTTTTTGTCTTCACTAAACACAAAAATCAAAATATAACAATACGTACACTAACTTTTGAAGCATTAAAAAGTAAAAAAAGAAAAACAATATGTTAAAAAATAGAATTATCTACCGTTTAACTTCCTTCACAATGACTACTTTATCTTCAGATGATTGCTCAAAGTCTCAGCTGCTGCAAATACCAGGAGAGTAATCCTAAAGGGAAACATGTATCGGTACATTATATACTTATGCAACGGAAATTACGTGCAAAACAATTTCTGCGAAAATTATTACGCCAGAAATTATTACGAACAGGGAATAGTAGAACAAAGATGCTAATGAAAAATATCTACATACCACCGGACTATTGCACTGCTTTTCGTCATCCTCACTGCTTTCCATGCCTGGTCACTTATTAACTAGAATCGATCAAGGTCTTCTTAACAACTTTCTTCTTATTTAGTTTGATGGTTACACGTTCGCGCATTTGATATGACCTTCAACTTTTTAAACTCAACAAAAATAACTGCTGGAAAATAACAACCTGCGCGGCAGAGGAAAAACTCGAAAAAAATGAATAGTGAAATGAATGAAATTTTTGTTTCATGCATGTCTGGAAATTTATAACCTTTTTCTTTTGGTTTTTCTATGTCTGGGTATGATACATATGTAGATGATAATCTCGTCTCCAGAGCTCTTCTACGTCCATGATATGCCGACACATAAGCGTACAAGAGCCCTGGAGACGAGCTTGTATAATATCTTCAACATTCCTGCCCTATTAACGGTTTAAGAAGACAACTAAAAATGACATGGATCATGCATATCGCGAGCAACAACTATTTTATATTGAACAAAAACTAAACAAATTTAGAAGTTTCATTTTTAAATGTCTAGACATGTTTTTCTTTCTTTTTTCTTCGACACGAAACTTTTTTCGCAAAGTTACGAGAAAATGAAGCTTTCGGCCTAATTTAAAATGACCTGGGGTTTTGAAGATATTATCTGTGAAATAAATATTGCAGAATAAAGCGCTAATTTACTCTCGTGAGTCATCCGTGGGTCACAGAGAGAGAGAGAGAGAGAGGGAGAGAGAGAGCACAGGTTTTATTATTTGTTAACTGCTGGTTTCTGGTCCTTTTTGTTTGTTTCCTGCTTGTTTCCTGGTGGTTTTTGGTGGTTTCTGCTTGTTTTTGGTCGTTTCCTGTTTTAGTAAATACGGGCTTCTTCACCAAACCAAGCTGCGAATCAAACTTTTTTTACAGAAAGAGGAATATTTGGTTGGATTAGTATAATTATTTAACTGCCTTAATTTCAGTTCTATCAACGCTTAAGATATTCTCTTCATTGTGTCTATGTTTTCACATATTAAGATGAAAATATCATTACGTTTTCTAACCATGTGTAAATCTGAAACAAACCAATTTCAAGATTTTAGCTAGCTTACGTAGATTTCAAGGTAGCATCCTGCTAAAGCCAGCTAGCTGTAGCTAGCCTTATTTATTCTTATTTTAAAGTTTGGTATATTTTTAGCTATTTATTTTTATGTTAGGGTTGTGGCTCTCTTCTTAGTTAGCTATTTAGCTACTTCTGGCAGAAGAGTAAAAGTAGCCAAATGCAGTTTGGCTAGCTACAACAAAATTCTTAATCAATATTTCTTATGCTAAATGCAGTTAGTAGGTAGCGACACCTTTTATTAGAGTTATAAAAACTTACTCCACAAAATAGAATTTCTGAGTGATTTTCTTAGCAGCACAGGGTAACGACAGTCTGTTTTTCCCGTGTTCTTATTTAAACCGAAGTTGCAATGAAGTTTTTTGAAAAGGGTATTACGCCAAAACGCATTGACGACACAGTTTACCTTACTGAGCGCTCAGTCCAATGTTAATGACGGCTGTTTCCTGAGTTTCTGTTTATCCGAAGTTACGATAATGTTTTTTTTCAAAAAAGGGTATTATGTCTATATGGATGTGTCATTGTTTGCCTGTACTAATCCCTCAGCCCAGAGTAATATTTATTTTTGAATTTTTAGCAGGAGCGTTCTCTGAAAAATAAAAAAGGTTGGCCAACTGTTTTTGCTATAACAGAATAGCAACGAGTTGTAAACTGTGTTTTTATTTCAGCTAAAGTTGTAAAAAGTTACTTTTTGAAAAATATATTACACCGGAAAGACCATAATGTTCTGCGCCTCACTTAATTTAAGACATACTATACTAAAGCACTTCACCTGAATGTGTGGCACAGTTTACACTTCTTATTAATCGCTCTTCCAGGCGTTCAACGCCAGGTAACACAGTTACTTGTGGCTTAACCCGGCGTTTCGACTCCGGGTTCCCCGGCCAATTTAAATATTAATACCACTATTATTATTATTCCGAATATTTATACAGGATATAGCCACTTCAATGTTGGAAACATTGTTATCAATGTGGGTCCTGTGTTCTGAATGTATACATTAAATATACACCGGCAATACCTACCCAATTTCCCTCACATGGCATGGGTTGACCCGTAGCTGTTGTAAAGGCACTTGCTAAACATCCCGGCGCTGTAGACTGGACCACGGAACTTGTGATTACGAAGCGAACTCCATAACCAAAAGGCCACGCGCCAAGGCCACGGAATCGCATTTTGGATTTAGTCCTTTGGATTTAACCTTTTTGTTTCTTTCACCTACTTCTATTTTTTTTGTTTTGTAGGATCCCACTTTATGGCCAAATCTTAGATATCTTAAACTTGATAAAGATTTTATTCATGTCACTGGTATAATAAAACATTTCCAAAATATCGCTACACCACAACCAATAATATTTAATAAATTAATATGCTAAAGTGTTGTGTAGTATTTTTAGAGCATTAATTTTCACAAATCACATTTTTGTATATTTGTACTACGTGAAACATTTTGCAAGTTTAAGATAATACCACGGGATAATACCTATTTATTTCAAATAACGGAACTACATTAAAGTTCTTTACAAAACAGGCTACTTGCGAACTCGATAGGTATAGGGAACCAAATTACACACAAACAAGAATCCGAAATCTTTTAGCCTGCAAGGGCTTTTCACTTTAATTAACATAAAATTCACAGCTAATTCAGTTGACATTTTTTATCACGGAAGATTTATTAGAGCTGTCCTTTTTCTGATATAAACTAATCTTTTTTATTAAAACCTGTATTCTAAATCAAAAGCTACACTATCTTGCCACTAAAAGAGAGAAATCGCTGATTTTATTCATGAGTACAATATGAAGTTTTAGCCGGTCACAACATGTTTTAAAGTCGATTGCGTGTAGCAGCGGTCATTTAAAAAGGTCTCTTTTTGTACGTTTTTACATAATATGATAAAAATATTATCACGTTTTTTGCATGTATAAATGTGTAAAGGCTTCTTTCTATTCGACTTCATTTTTCGATATATCGCTAAAAGTTTTTTGTTAGTGTCTCTTAATTTGCCAAACTGCGCACGCTTGCTATATGCTGTTCTGTCAGCTAAATTTTATTCAGTTTGTTATAAGTGCTTTTTCTCGAAGCCAAGATTATAGGATTATGTAGCCACCTAGGTAAAAACTGAGTTATACATTATAGCTTGTTTCTACAGAATGTTTTAGCTAGTCTTTATTAAGTTCAGTATAGTAAGATAACTACATACTTAACAGTATTATAAATTTGGTTGAAAGTCTTATTGAGATAAAAACCTGTATTCTGCGCGCAATACAACATCAGTTTCCGAAACACGGAGATACGTGATACGTTAACAGTGAGTTAAATTTGTTTAATTGAATTTCCGCGCCCGAAGGCGTAGGAAATTCTTTAAAACCCTCGGGGGTTTTTTTCGGAGCATTTTTTGGGAAAAAATCGACCCTTGATTTCTTGTTACCTAAATGTTTAGGCGAAAATTGGTCCAAAAATTAAAACTACTTTATTTTTGACAAGAATTGGCACAGTTAACAAAAAAAGTATGCTGAACATGATGGTGACATCAAAATTTTGATTTCTTGTTACCTAAATGTCATTTTAGGCGAAAATTGGTCCAAAAATGAAAACTACTTTATTTTTGACAAGAACTGGCACAGTTAACAAAAAAAGTATGCTGAACATGATGGTGACATCAAAATTTTGGTTTTTAGTCACCTAAATGTCATTTTAGGCCAAAATTTGTTCAAAAATTAAAACTACTTTATTTTCAACAAAATTTGGCACAGTTAACAAAAAAAGTATGCTGAACATGATGGTGATATCAAAATTTTGGTTTTTTGTCACCTAAATGTCATTTTAGGCCAAAATTTGTCCAAAAATTAAAACTACTTTATTTTCGACAAAAATTGGCACAGTTAATAAAGAAAGTATGCTGAAAATGTTGGTCACATCAAATTTTTGATTTTTTGTCAACTAAATGCCGTTTAAGACCATAAACGTCTCAACCGCAAGACTTTCAGCCATGAATGATAGGCTGTATTTTTTGTTAGCAATTTCTTTTAAAATGTGAGTTTATTATGACACGTTTCGTTTTGTTTGCGTTTGTTATAAGATATAATGTCACTTGTGTGCTTTATCTTCAGAGCTTCATGCACCAAAACTCTTCGAATGTTTGGCACGATAACACAACGAATTAGTAGGTTGTCATCAAATATTTTGGTAGCGAGCGGAAATTCTTAGAGCCCCCAGGGATTCTTGTTAATTTTGAAACAGCAAAATAAAAAATGTCGAAAAATTTTCTTGGTAGAAACATTGTGAATTAGACAAGATACGAACACCGAAAAAGAGAGCCGGTGAACGAAGGGACAAACGAACGAAGGGACGCAAAAGCAAAAAAATTTGTCCTGGTTGATAATTGTCCGGCTCATCCATCAATTGATAACCTCGTATCAGTCGATTTAATTTTCCTGCCACCAAACACGACTCAAAGCTTCAGCCAATGGATCAGGGTGTCATACGATCTCTAAAAGCTTACTACAAGTCATTGTCTGTCCGACAATTAATTGATGCTATAGAGAAGAACAAACCACTTCCTCAATTTTCTATACTGGATGCAATGTGAATGCTTGACGTAGCATTGGAAAAAGTAAAAAAAATTATTAACTGCTTCGCAAAAGCTGGTATTTCAAAAAACTTTGTCAGTGGCTGATGATCCTTTCAACGATCTACAGGAGCAGTTGGATAAGTTAGCTGTTCACGTGCCTGAGTTTTTCCCCGAAGGAATCACTGCTGCTGACATTGTATCTGCTGATGACTCTGTCAAAAACACGGAACCAGTTATGACCGATGATGAGATCAAGATGATTATGCAACGGAAGAAAGCGATAATTACACTTCACATAATCAACCAAGTTGTCCCAAATCTGATGACGTTCGCCTAGCAATGGAGGTCTTGCGCGAGTACATGCTGTTCAGTGAAAATGGTGAGTGCATACACCAATGTATTCACCAAATTGACACAATTGTAGAGAATGAGTTAGCCTCCAAATTAAAACAAGTGGATATTCGAGATTATTATCAAAATCAGTAATCTTTGACTATACAAAATATGTTACTTAATTAGTTTTTTTTAAAAAAGAAAATAGCTCGAACTATTATCTTATTTTTCCTAAAGTTCGACTTAACGGGAGCTTCGCTTAAGTCGAACATTCGTTAAGTCGAACTAATTTTCCCAGTCCCTTGGACGCTCGAGTTAAGGGGAGTATACTGCAAATACAAAAATAGCTGGGGCAGAACAACTTGTCTTATCACCAAGTCCTGTCTTTAAGCAATAAGAAAAATAGTTACAATAATATCAAATATAAATGTCAAATATAGTAGCTATATTAATATAGTATAAACATAGTGATTATATCTAACTTTATTGCATCAGATAAAAAAGTATTCCAATAGTCCCCTCCCTGTTTCTAAATGAAAATGTGCTAAGAATAATAAAAATTTTAGTACTTTGTAATGATTTTTTGAAAATCTGGTATTATATTTATGTTGCATAAAACTAAACTTCGTTACTGCGAAATTTAGTTCTAGTTCTTCCCCCTCGGCAACTACCAACTATCCAACTCCACGACTCCACATTTACCCATCCTCAAAAAACTGTTGGTCGGAAGATAGAGCAAAAATTTGGATCCTTTGTGTCGAGTTTTTTTTAATATCGTCCCTTGTTGTTAGCCCAGCAACAAGTCTTAGGGACCAGGTTTACGGAAGCCGATAGGTGCTAAAAATCTTTCCCGAAATATGTGAAAATCTTTTTCAAAATGGTGAAAATCTTTTTCAAAATGGAGAAAATCTTATTCAAAATGGTGAAAATCTCTTCCAAAAAAGAAAGAAATCTTTTTCGAAATGATAAAAATGTTTCCCGAAAAAAGAAAAAAGATTTCTCAAAATACATGACCCTAACCTCGTTTCCAAGGTATCTTGTATCGACCACAAGAACACAGCGAAAGACTATGACTGCAAGGCGTAAAAAAGCTTGGTAACGAGGTACAAGACCTCATTTCTTTTAATCTCCAGAAAATACAACCGAATTGATATTTGGTAGGTGAAATTAGCTATTTTAGCAAAATTACAGAGTTAGAGACTTGCCCCTTTTTACCCAGTGCACACAGCCCCACCCAGGCGAACTACTGTTGGAACAAGTTTTTACTTTTTCGCCGCAGATACAGGACGCTAATCAATCAGAATACAGAGTTTCAAAATAAACGACCACTTCGCTATCTATTGGAAAACAGACTTCAACGGAAAAACGATTTCTCACTCCTTTAAACTTCCTAGTAGTTATTACTGGACTAAGTGTCATTAGGGATTCAACATGGGCGAATATGCAATTATCTAACTCTAAAAATAAGGTAACACAAAGAGTAGTTCATCTTTATTTTTCCGCATGTGATAACATGACGGTATACAAATGTGTGGAAGTGGAAGTTCTTAGGTGGCGACATTCCCAGAAAATCAATCGTAGTTGAAGTATGACCACAAAATTTTCCAGTCAACTACAATCCACACTCAGAGCAAAACGTGATGAATATATAATAAAGCTAAAGGACACAATGTCCATGGACTATTCCCTGGACTGTCCATTTCATTCTCTTTACTTTACTTTTCCCGCTAAAAAAGGGAACTTGAGGGTACCGCCATTATACTCAGCACTAGACCTTAACTCGTCCCAGTTCTATTTAGAGAAACATTTTCACCATCTTTCGAGAAACATTTTTACCATCTTTCGAGAAACATTTTTACTATTTCTTGGCAATAAACATTTTCACAATTTTTGAATTACATTATTACTATTTCGGCAAACATTTTTACCATTATGAATAACATTTTCACCATTTCGAATAACATTTTTACTATATTTTGAAAAACATTTTCTCACAATTTCGAAAAAGATTTTTTGCATCTATCGGCTTCCGTACAGGTTGGACTTTTTATATAACCCTGGACGTCACACGAAAATTGAGTATTGTGTAAGCGGCCAGCCTGGTATGATTTTGTTTTTGAAATGGGGAGTCTATAAAAAATGCAGATCTAAGCACGGAAATTTAAACAAAAGAAAATGGAAGTCATCTGGTCATTTTTTTGAAGTCGCTGATCTGTCTTCCCCTTTTTATGATGATAATTTTATGCTCAATAACAAGGAAAGAGAAAATCGTAGTAATTGGAACCAATTACGCTGATTTTCTCTTTCCTTGCATAGCCCTACGCGCATATTTAGCAACGTTCCTTGTTTTTGATCTTTGCTGGCTTGCTGCACGTAATGCTTTTTTTTTACACTTCCTGGGTTTGAATGGTTTTTTTTATATATAATACTACATAATGAGAATTGTATATTAAAAACACGTTTTATGTCTTTGCAACAACCAATTTTTGCTTTGTACCTAGCTAGCATCCATGGCTAAAGTATATTTCCACAAATGCTACAACAGACAAGTTTTTGTTGGGTATAAACTGAAGTAAAGTTGAAATAAAGTGGGTATAAACAGCAAACAATACACTGACCTGAATTTTTTATATGATATGCTAAGATTAATGTTTTAGGAACATTTTGACAGAAATGTTTGTTTGCCCCGAAACATTTAATAATCCTATTGGTTTAAAAGCAAGTCACATGATTTTTTTGCCAGAAGGTATAGCTATACATTTCAGATATGAAGGAATAGATTCTATTCCCACCACCATGAGGCAGGTAAACTCACTTTCAACGTTGTTTATACGCAAGTGAGGCACGGAATTTGGCAAAAAAGCCTTCCCATTTAGAGCTGCAAAAGTGTGGAATAATCTTCCAGACCAAGTGACCTGTGATGGAAGTCTGCTTTCGTTTAAGACTTCCATCTCTAATGTATTTGGCAAATTCTAATGGAGATCACTTTTTAACTTTTTAATTTTTGTTTTTTATTCTTTTTCTTTTCAATTTTCACAGATTATAAATGTTACTATGTTTGATTGAGCTGAGGCAGTCTAAGGTTTATCATTTTTTGTTTCTTTTTTGTTCTAGTGGCCCCCAGTGGAAACAATCCACTAACTATAGGTTTTTGTGATTTTCTGGGCTAGCCACTTTAAATATTTATTATTATTATTATTATTATTATTATTATTATTATTTAACTTTCGTTGGACCACTACTTCCTATCTTTTCCAGACTTGTGATTTGTAAATTCTCATTTTTCTTGAGACATGATAATGTCTAGCTATATTAGTCAATGATTGAATAGATAAGTGGTATTATTTTTTTAAAACCCTAGAAAATGGACATAAAAATAGTTTAAGGCTAAGTTACATTGATTACTTCAGAATATCTTGCTTCTTATTTTACAGTTTTACCCACTGGTAAAATTGCACCACCCCACATCCCATTGCTCCAGGCCATCTGCGATATGCGTGTTTAGGATTTCACTTTATTTTTAATCGCTTGTGTCTGGCAATGTGTGAAACACCAAGCGCAAGGTATTAGTGTTTTTCGTAAAAAGTGATGAAATTGTACCATCCTACACTAGCACTATTTGTATGCCAGGGTTGTAATGCTTCCTCAAAACTCCTGAATTTTCAATTTTTCAAGTCTTTTCGAAACTCCTCCAAAATTAGATTTTTTAACCACATTTTCCCCAGATCTGCTCAATTTTAGTTTTACAAAACTAGCTATATGAAAAAATATGTATAAATCTGCATCTCAGTGTGGTATTCACAGAGCAGAGATATGATAAAAAATTGATATTTAAGGGGTCATTAACAAATGAGTGCTTTTAGCATGGGTGAAGTCAACCGCAAATGTATTAAGGATAGAAGCAGGCAATTCTTCATGAAATAGTTTATGTAAAATTAGAATATTGTGACATTGGACAATATCAGAGAATTTGAGGAGCTCAAGATTACCATACATGTGACTGGATGATGCTCTTTGAGATTCAAAAGACATGAGTCGAATTGCAAAATTTTGCAAAAACGATTAACATCAAGACTGTTTGACTGACCCCAAATTTGATTACAATATTGGAAATGTGAATGAAAAATGGCATAGTAAACTAGAATAAGTTTAGCTTAAGCTCCATTGGCCCTCTTGAGCTTGGCAACAGTATCATTAATCTGAGACTTCCAGCCTAAATCAGAATCTAATAGAACACCAAGATATTTAATACAATTACTAGGTAAAGCCTTTTACCATTGATAAAAAGCCTAAAATCGTAATTAAGAGGTTTCCATGCATGTTTAAAAACAATGTGCTCAGTCTTACTAGCATTAAGAGAAATTTTATTGGCATTGAGCCAATGGCAAAGAAGCTTGAGGTCAAAATTCATTTATTTGGCCAATTGTTTCAAAGATTTACTGAAGTTTAAGAGATTGGTGTCATCAGCAAAGTGAAAAATTATTTGAACAATGCAGGCCGTTATATAAATTAATAATAAAAGAGGTCCTAAAACAGAGCCCTAAGGGACACCATGCCTGATAAGATTACTAGTGATGTATTTTCATTGATGGATACAAACTGTTGACGTCCGGTTAAATAAGACTTAGATAGTGAGAGTGTGGTACCACGAATTCCATAGTGAATAAGCTTTTTAAGCAAAATTTCATGATCAACCGTATCAAAAGCCTTTTGAAGATCAATGAACACTCCACGTGCATAATTTCCTTTATCAAGAGCATCCATAATGTTTTGAGAGTTATTCAGAAGAGTTTAAGAAGCCAAATTGATGCTTGTAGAGGGCGTTGTTTGCTTCCAAAAAACCATACACTCGTTTGTATATTATTTTTTCATATATTTTATCAATATATGAGAGTAAAGATATAGGTCGGTAATTTGTTAATTCCAATTTGGATCCTTTTTTATAAATAGGGATGGTCTTGGCAGTTTTTAGGTTTGTAGAAAAAAATACCAGTTGTGAAAGACAAATTAATAAGTTAAATTAATAAGTGGTATAGATAATTCAGATTTAACAAGAGTTAAAATATGGGCAGGAATACGAAATGTTATATCTGCAATTGAAGCAAAAAATTGTGCTAAAAATATAACAAAAAGTGTTTTTTTAATAGCAAATCTTTATATGGCTATCATGTTAGATACCAAAAATTGTAGATATGAGAAACAAAAACTTGATTTTAAACATGACTGGTAGCCCAGGTCAAAAAAATGCTTTTTTGTTTGCTTTATGCTCCTTTTCTATTTCCATATTTTCCACTGACAACAACTTAATCTTTATACCTGTCACAACAAAATTACTGCCAAGTGGCTTAGGCAAGGTGATTTTCTTCACTATGATAAACAAATTTTTGTGAAACATCTGTGTATTCCACATTCTGCATCAAACTAGCCTCAAAGTTTTCTTCTGGCACTAAATTTTTCTTTTAATTTCTAAGCACAACTTCCAAATGACAATGCCTGGATTTTAAAAAGTCTTTTCCACAGAAACTACAGTAGTCAATGTCTTTGATTTTTTCCTACTGAGCTCAACCAACAAATCTTTCTTTGTGCTGTGCTTGAAAAAGCTGTTGACACTGTCAATCATAACATTTTGTTTGAAAAGTTAAGTCCTACAACAGGCAAAATGCAGCCGACTCTTTTCGGCAACCATGGCAAGTTAAAAGAAGTTGAGAACAAAACTATCATTTATATGGGTATTCCTTTGAAGAGAAGCGATAAAAGTTAAATATCTTGGGGTGATATTTAATTAAAAAAAATGCAATTGGAAGAGCACATTAATGACATAAATAGAAAAATCTTTATTAAATATTCTAAAGTTAGAACCATTGCATCTTGTTTAACACCTTGTACTTGTCATGCCATATTTTAACCGCTGCTCCTCAGCATGGGTTTGTGCCACCCAAGGTAGATTGGGAATACTAGAAAAACGATTAAAATGTGTCCATACTTCTCTTGGGAAAAAGAGGGAATATTCATTGAAAAATTTACTTATCAAAAACAATGCAATTTCAAAGCTATAAAATCACATTACTCCTGATTACATGTGTGCAAGATTTCTTTGACAAAAAACTGCCATAATCACCAAACAAAAGAAGCTTCCAAAAACATGTTTACACTTCCCTTAGTCACACAGAATTTGGCAAAAAAGCCTTACTGTTTAGAGCTGCAAAAGTGTTGAATAATCTTCAAGACCAAGTGACCTGTAATTAAAGTCTGCTTTCTAAGACTTCCATCGCTAATGTATTTGGCAAATTCTTATTTTAATTTTTGCTTTTAATTTGTTTTGATTAAGTTAAGGCAGTCTAAGGCTTATCATTTTTTGTTTCTTTTTTGTTTCTGTGGCCTCCAGTGTAAAAAATCCACTAACTATAGGTTTTTGTGATTTTCTGAGATAGCTATAGATTATTATTATTATTACTATTATTATTTGAAGCCTGTACCCTCCTGTTGTATTAGCTGTATATTATTTTTTTGAATTAGTTTAGTAAAATATGCTGTTTTATGCACTGGTTTTGGTTTTACCTATCACAAGTTGTTTACAATGTGACAAACTATTGATGGGACAGTTTTTTTGTAATTTACCAGAAATAGACATTGAAACACAAGCAGAAAAAGGATGTGCAAAAAATAAAACTGTAAAAGTTGAATGTCGACTTGCAGAAGGTATATTCTGTGATGAAGCAATAAACACTGGCAACTATTCCAAATTCTTCAAAGACGCACCTTGCAGATATGTAGATGGGAAGTCATTTAATACTGCTTTATTATTGTCAATTTTTCTTGGGGTGTTTGGTATTGACCGCTTTTATCTGGGATATCCAGCTATTGGAATATTTAAATTTTGTACTCTTGGATTTTTTATGATTTTTCAATTTATTGATGTTGTCTTGATAGCAACACAAGTTTTAAAACCAGCAGATGGTTCCGACTATGTAATGGATTATTTTGGACACAGATTAACAAGAATTGTTTTAAACAATGACACATATTGTCTGCCCCCTTGAAATCCAATGCAATCATTGATGGAATGCCATGCATGGATACCGCAAAGATGCCTTTTGGGTCAAACAAGACAAAAAACTTGGGTTTGTTGTGATATAATGAAAGTATAATCACTAGAGTAAACTATTGAAATGGAAATGGACTTTAATATACTTTTTTAACACAAGAATATTATTTTTTCATTTGCCATCAAATAAATTTGATTTATGTAATACTACATACAAAAGTATTGAGGTGATTTGTCCATGATTAAAGGCAATTGACTAAATGTTCTATACACCTTGCTTTTTATTATTTTTTATTTAAAAAAAAGAGAGTTCAAAGGTATTGACATTTTAGAAAATGTGTGTTGCTATTGTAATATCTTTTAAAATGCTCTTGTATGGTAACAATTTATTTTGTTTAAAACAGTTATACTTTTCTGATACAGGTGCTATATATAAATAATTAGCTATGGGGAACATCTATACAGTTGGTCCAAATGAAGCTCTTGTTGTTTCTGGTAAGTCGAAAATTATTATTTAATAATATTATGCAAAAATGAAATGTGATGGTTTTCTGTGTGTCAAAATCATAAAAATATAAATGTTTTATAGTATATACTATATAACATTTTTTGTTATTAGGATGTTTTAAATTTTAAAGAAAAGTTGTAAGCAACATTCTCAGTAACCTTACTTAAATGCGTTATTCTAACTAGATAGAAAAAATTGTTTTCTCTAAATATACTGTTAAGTACAGAAATGATTATAAAGCACAAATTTTGTGTCAAAAATGCAAAAGTTTAGATTCTGGAAAAATGTAAGAGACGTTTTTTTAAATTTCCATGTGCTTAGCTTCGATGTTTTGCTAAATTCTTTTAGAATTAGATATGATCCTTGATTATCATATTTTTGCAAATTTTTATGAAAATCATTTAATTGGAAGTGTTTGCCATGGTGATAAAGGGTGCATTTTGTCTTCTGTTGTTAACTTTGGGAGATGTGTACAGTATGTGTGCAATAATTAACTTGTGCAATTACAGTAGTCTATCTATTGCTTTGAAGTTAATGCGCAAAAATCAGTACGAATAAGACTTTCTGAAATCAAATGATATCAGCAGTTCTGCACATCTATTGAATTTGAAATGTTCTTATCTTGTTTTAGGTGGTTGTTTTGGTCAACGAGTAAAAAGGACTATCGTTGGTGGCTGGGCATGGGCATGGGCTTGTGTATCAGACGTACAATCGTAAGTGTTTTTTTTTTTTTGCTTTTGAAAAAACAATATGATAGGTCAACATGTCAATTTTATTAGAAAATAATGAATTCTACTATAATAACGTATCAGTTTCATCTGATTACTAGCTAAATAACCAATCAGATTAACTGCATGGTGACCCTGGTCCAAGAGATTCTTGAAAAACCCTGGGAAAAGAAGTTTGTCCTGCTAAATCTTGAAAAATCATGGAATTTTGACAAACAATTAAATAAGAATACTTTAGAATCCAACAAATTCAATTTTTTTTTTTTATTCTAAATTTCTTGGAAATTTTGTCCTGCAAAATAAGAAAAATGCCTGCTATATCCTGCAATTTCAATTTATCTTGGGTCTATCTGAAGTTACCATGGACACCCACTTTAAAGTAGGTATGAGAATATAAGAGTTGACTCTCAAATAATCAGGTAACCATGTGATAACACTAAGTTTTAGTTTCAAATGTTTGTATGTTGCACTTAGAACCCTTATTTTTGCAGAATTTCTTTGGAAATCATGACTCTAAACCCCCGTTGTGACAGCGTTGAAACAGCAAAGGGTGTGGCAGTAACCGTGACAGGTGTTGCGCAGGTAAAGGTTATCAAAGAAGATGATCTGTTAAAAACAGCTTGTGAACAGTTTCTTGGAAGAAATCCAAAAGAAATTGAAGACATTTTGTTGCAGACTTTAGAAGGTCATCTCAGAGCCATTCTTGGAACATTGACTGTGGAAGAAATTTATAAAGGTATTTAAACAAAACTGTTGTTGTTGAGATTTTTATTTGTACTTTATTTCCTTCAATTTATTGATAAAAAGTAAATCTGTATTGCAACAGAGAATGTAGTTAATTTAACTTCTATTTTTTTGCGTGTATTTTATCAGACCAGCCAAATTTGGAGGGTTTATTGTGCTAGTTGTTTTAGAGCAATTTTCTGTTCATTGCAGTGTAAAATAACCCTCATCATCTAATTTTCTTCTGACCTTTTCTTCAGATCGAGATACCTTTGCTCAGCTTGTTCGTGAAGTTGCATCTCCAGATGTTGGTCGCATGGGAATTGAAATTCTCAGTTTTACCATTAAAGATATTGTTGATAATGTGAATTATTTGGATTCTCTTGGAAAAACACAAACTGCTGTCGTAAAGAAGGAAGCTGATATTGGTGTCGCAGAAGCCAATCGTGATGCTGGTATTAGAGTATGTGCAAATTCCTAACATGTTAATCGTGTTTCTCTCTTCTGCAAAGTAACAAATGATATTGAAGATTATTAAAATCTAATGTTAATTTTGTGCTAGGTATCAAAACTTTATTTGCTTAAAAAAGGCGTTGGGAGAACCTAGAAATGTGCGCTTGTGTACTTTATTTCTGTTTTTCTATGTGTGTGCAGTTCTTGAACGTTGAGTTTTAAAGATACCCTGTTAAAGTGTATTCCTTTATAAAAAAGATCTTTATACTTATTGTTGCTAAGGTTGAAAAAATAAAAAAAGATTTAGGATAATAAAATGTTCAATGTTCCTTGTATCATGCGTTCGGCTATGATCTATAAAAATTATTTTTTTCTCTCTAGGAAGCTGAATGTGATAAGGATCGTCAAGACGCCAGGTTTAAGGCTGATACCAGTATTGCTGACTCATCACGGGAATATCAGATGCAGAAAGCTGTATACGACCAGGAGGTGAACACTAAGAAAGCCGAAGCAGAGTTGGCTTATGAACTGCAAGTAAGTTTTCTTGCTATCTGTCAGAGAGTAAAATGTAAACACACTTAGCATACATTCGTAAAATATTGCGCATAAAAGATAAAAGTAAACTTTTACTAAACCAAGTTTTAATAAATGTCAGTTACTGTTTAAAAATTACAAAGAATGAACAGAAACTTAACGTTTCATTGAAAAACAGTCGTAATGATAATGATAATATAAACTTTTATCCCTGTATTGTTTACTTAAATTCTGTTTTAAACAATAGGCTGCGAAAGAACGACAAAGGATTCGAAATGAAGAAATAGAGATTGAAGTTATTGAAAGACGAAAGTTGATTCAAGTTGAGGATAAAGAAATCGAACGTCGTGATAGAGAACTTCAAGCTACTGTAAAGTCTCCAGCCGAAGCTGAAAGTTATAAAGTGCAAGCGCTCGCTGAAGCAGCAAAGTATGTAGCAACCTCCTGGTATTTTTGTGCATGTTTGATTGTTTGTTTGTTTGTTTATTTTAATCTAAAGTTTTTTTTAAAAAAAATTGCGCTAATAGATTTTTTTTCATAAGTTTTTTTCTACTAACCGTGTCGTCTGTCATCTACCAAGCTTCGTTTTATCACCATGTGTTAATGTGTTATTCTCTACACTAGAACAAAAAAAGTTTTGGCTGCTCAAGCAGACGCTGAAAAAATTAAGGTATGGTTATGTTGTTCTTTAATTCTTCTTATATTAAATGTCGCTTTACATAAAGAAGTTTTTAAAATACGAAAATTCAGGGTAAATTATCTCCTTACAAAAGGATTTAAGTAACCCTGACATTAAGTTGTGATTTTGTTTGTATAATATATGTATATTTTTCACTTTTACTTTCAACTAACAACTCGCAAATTTGCTAATTTTGCCCCGATTTGCGAAAGTTATTTTTTGCCAAGCATTTACACTTTGTGAAGATAAACACTTGCGGGAGAAACATGTTGACTTTTTCTCTCGTATCGTAAAAAAACTTTGTTATTCAACATCAGTCTTTCCTCTTTAAGAATTTTCGTTATAAATCTTTTTATATCTCTTTGTCATTCGCAAAAATTTACCTCATACCCACGTGGAAAAGTTTTGCCAATAAGGTTTTGAGTGCTAAGTCAAAGCCAGCTTAACGTAATTTAATCTGCTCGTCTTCTTAGATGATTGGTGCGGCTGAAGCAGCTGCAATTGAAGCAATTGGAAAAGCTGAAGCCGAACGCATGAGACAAAAGGCTGCTGCTTACAAGCAGTATGGAGATGCTGCTTTAATGTCTTTAATCTTAGAAGCTATGCCTAAGGTATATATTCCATCGTTGACATAAAGTAGGTACATGCGTTAAAAATGCACGTTAACTGCAAGGCAAGATAACGGTGCTAAACATGACCCATCTGGGTTTCTTCCTTAGCCTTTGATGGTAGCTGAGTTTCTGGAAAGCTAATTTCTTTTGGACCAAGAAAATGTGTCTTTAAAAATGGGTGCGTTGGAAAAAAAAATTCTAAAATATCTTCGAGTCAATTAAATCAGACCTGAATTAAACATTGCTAAAAGTAACTTTTTTTTCAGTTTTAAGAATATTACACGAGCAACTAGTACGTTAAGCCGATCATATACATAACGTTCTTACGACGAGCAATAAAACACAAGTTTTTAATACTATTAACTTTCATGTAAATGCATTTTGTTTTCTTATAGATTGCTGCAGAGATTGCTGCTCCACTGGAGAAAACAAAAGAAATTGTTATCATTAATGACGATAATAATGGTAGCCGCGTCAATAGCGAGCTTACTAAATTGGTCGGACAGTTACCACCTGCTATACAAGCTCTCACTGGAGTTGATTTGTCTCAGGTAAACATTACTCAGTGAAATAATTTTTTAGTTCAGGATCCTTTCACTCGATTAGTATACTATTTTCATTATTTTCAGGCACTTGGAAAGATACCTGGAGCACAAATTGCGTGAATATTGTTAAAACCTATTCTTGTATATAATCAATGTATGTGTAATAACTAGCCATAGTGGTCTTATTATTTCTTCCAGTCATGTGGAGTCGTGATAACGGGTCAATAATATTAGGTTCGCATAACACTTGCGTATATGACATGCAAGACTGGAGTTTTAATAGGTTCCAGGCGGCGCATCCTTTGTCCACCTGCTAATCTTCGTCTTTGCTCAGGTTCACATTATAGTGCTAAACTTGTGTGTCAGTCACCAAAATGTAAAACCAACAGCCTGTTTCGTAGCTTTTTAAATAAAGCTAATTTGTTTATTTTATTTTTTATATGGTTTTGTTTTCTTTATTTTTTTCTGTTGTATTATTATCTTACCGAGATTGATTTTTCTATTTGAGCAAAACCTCCTCTCATCCTCTGCTTACACTCCACGAAATGGAAGCATACCTTCTTGTATTATCTAAATTGTATACATATGGAATATATAATCATTTCAAATGTAACTGCGTGTTTCTTTTTTAATCTGCTCTTGCAAAGTGCATTTGAGCGTCAGCGTCAATGTGTAGTCAGATGTACAGTCAACAATCAAATTAACGAGAACTCTGCAAACCAGACACCTGTAGCAAGAGTGATTGTACTGGCAAAACCATCGTCTATATAAAAAGCAAATTAAGGGACAGTTTTTTGTTTCATGGAATAAACAACTATTGAGAATCTTCTCTGATTGGCATACTGAAAAAAAATAAGTGTTTAGTTTTACACAATCAAAAACTTACTCTATGTTAAACACTCCCCCTGTGAGTCAAAAATCGTGGCTGCGAGTAGCAAAAGGCTAACGACTCCAAAATAAAAATACAAATTTTATAAAATATGCCATTTTTTATCTCCCTAAATATCCTTGTAGAGCAGGAAAACGAGGCCCTCTAAAATTGATTTCACGATAAATTAACAGCGTGTGATGACATCATGGACATGTCCAGTTCATCTAACAGTTCGAAATTATCGAAACCTATGTTGTAACCCTCATAAAAGGGTTAGGGTTAATTCCACTGGTTTAGGGTTTACACGATTGGTAGCATTGTGGTAGTGTTCTGCCCAGAATGCGAAAACAGCCTGTTTATAAACAAGACGGCCGAATTATGTACGCATGGTCCGATTATGTTTTTTTTGCCCTGATTATGTCACGGTGACCGGATTGTGAACGCTGATATAATGGCTGACCAAGGCAGGCTGTGATTGGCATTTTCTTCGAACTTTTGTGAATAAACCATTACGAATTATTGTCACATGCCATTTTTCTCTGCAAGATAACACACCATTAAAAACTCGGCATAGCGAAAGAAAATAGTCTCGGCGTAATTTTTATCTGCATGATAAAACACCATTGAAAACTAACTAGATTTTGCGGATGGGTGGGTTCATTATTTTTTTTCGCAGGAATTTAATTCTGGGCATGACCTAAATTATTTTCCTTTTGCGGGAATTAAGTTTGGTGAAAAGTTATTAAACTTGCGAGTCCCATAATTTAGTTTCCACGAAATTTCGTTTCATTTGAGAACAACAACAACTTTGCCGCCAGGGCTGTTTGCTTCTCACGAATGATATAAAAGCCGGTCGGCCCCGATCATAAGCTGGCCCGCACGACTATGTTCGTTCATGTTCCTTTTATAAGTGCCAAAAAATAGTTTTTAACTGCCGTAAATATTAAGCCGATCTGTTCTGATTATGTTGCCCTGATTATGTATTTTCTGCCCTGTTTTTAACCAGGGCGGGCTGCCGTACATAATCAGGGCAGAACAGTAGAACGTTCGCTTCCAATGCGGAGAATCGTGGGCGCAATCAGCGGTCACGTGAATCGATCTTTTCCGCTCGACGTTCACTAGAGAATAGGATTGACGTCTTAGAGTGTTGTTTAGTGGAACTGGAGTTGTGCTTCCACAGGAGCTTTAAATGGTGAAATAGTTCTAAGGCGATTTTAGGCCAACGCCAAGCAAATAACGTTAAAAGATTTTTTTAGAAAGTTGTATTAAAGTTGTAATAAAGTTATATTAGCATAAAACCTTTAAACGTTTATTAAAATTCTTGTTTTTTTTCGAATTTCCGATTATCCGAACATTCGTTAATTCGAACAAATAATTTAGTCCCTTGCGTGTTCGAGTTAACGGACGTCTACTGTATATTCTATTCATTTTTATGCAAAGCAATTAAAGTTTAATTTGATTTTTAATTTTTGTTTTGAGAGAACATGTGGTAAACATTGTGGTAGTCAAACCGCATAAAAATCTGACGCACGAAAGTAAGTAATTTTTACAACAAACTTTTTCTGACACACTAGTATCCTTTCCACAAAATATCACTCTTTATCTCCCATTCTCCTGATTACAATTTTGACAAAACTGATTGTGGTAGAAAACGGAAGAAAATATTAACATTATTTTCCAAACCACCACTATCCTGCTTCTCATCGTAATACTAACGTAGGGTATGTTGAGAAAAATGGAATATATGTCGAGAAAAGCAGGAAATCGGGAATACATGCTTTTTTATGAACCAATGAAATTTAATTTAAACCTGGCAATTTTTATTTCTAAAGACATTTTAAACCCGATTTTGTCTTATCATAGAGGTCTTACTCAGCCCTAGTTTTTTTATTTATGCATTGCTGTTTTTGTTGCTAAAGATCTGTTTCCATTAAAATTCGATCTCTACAACATTTATTGTGCAACATCTCTTGCAACAACTCTGTTGCTCAAAACTTTTATGTTAATGGAACTGGCCTAATCTTCATGATCAATCGAGTCAGAAAAAAGAAACGACCACCAGCAATCGTTATCTAAATAGAATATTTGGTCAGGTTTAAAACTCTACACGAGTAGCACCACGAGCGACCACGAGTTACCGCGAGTACGCACAATAAGTGACCACGATTGACCATGATTGACCACGAGTGTCTACGAGTGAATACAAGTGACTATAAGTGACTACAAGGAACTACCAGTGATTTCGCGTGACAACACGAACGAAAACGCATATCCAGAGGTTTTTTATACAGCTACATAAACAATAACAGTGCACTTACCGTAGCTTAAACCTACAAAGGAGACCGAAGACAAGGGTTAACTTTTGGTGTTTTGCAAGTTCATACTATCTTATAATTGCATTTGGTGTGAAGTAATGTACAAATATTACATGCCTATGGAAACTAACCTTTGTATACTGTTTTATGCAAAATCAGCCGGGGGTCACCAACTGTTTCACACATTCGGGTGAAGTGCGTTGGTACAGGCATGCAACATGGCGTAAATGAAGTAAAGCGCACACAACATTGTTTCGGGAGGAATATTTTTTAAAACATAACTTTACTTCAATTTTGGCTGAAATAAAAAATAGTTTACACCCCGTTGTTACCCTGTCATAGCAAAAACAATAGGTGAATATTATTTTATTTTACAAAACAAGGTCTGTAAAAGTTATAAAAATAACCATGACACAGAAGTGAGCACTCAGGTAAACCGTGTCGCACATGCGTATAGGTGTAATACCATTTTTTCAAAAACTTTTATCGCAACCTCGGTTCAAAAAAAAATTACAGGAAATAGCCCGTTGTTACCCAGTCAAAAAAATTAAAAAGAATATTTTGCGGAATAAGTTCTCATAGGAGTAATAAAAGGTGTAGCACACAATACAAAGTATTTAGAAGAAAAAAAATTGAAAGGAGACCTACAAACCATGTTGATGCCGCGAATCACTTGGATTGGTTATTAGTGAAAATGGACTCTTGTCATTGGTCTATTACGCGTGAGCGGTCAAAATAAAGTCGGGGTTGCGGGGATTTTTGAGTCTTGCTAGTTGCGGTGACAGGCAGATATTATAATATAGATAATATAGACATATCTGCGAATAAGAATATGAAAAAATAAGAAATTGATTATTAGCAAGAAATTGATTACAACTATGAGATGAAGAGATAGGGAAATGCCGATGTTAGTGCAATCACGTTCAGTAATCGTCATCGTCATCGTCATCGTCATCGTCATCGTCATCGTCATCGTCATCGTCATGTTGTTGTTGTTGTTGTTGTTGTTGTTGTTGTTCCTCTATTCCTCTATGTGTCTATAATGGCCCCTAGCGTGCGTGGTAATAGCATCTTCTACAATTATGCGCTTATCATCATCCGCATTGAGTGCGAGCTTGTTTGTTTTTATGGGGTGAATATCATGCTTAATGCATCGAAAGGTCGTTTGGGTTCTGTAAACATTTACACCCACGAACAGACACCTCTTGTAGTTATCAAAACCCAAGGTCTTCCTCACCACACACCTCTCGACCCCCTTACACTTCTTATCCTCCCTACCACATAGTTGTTTGTAAGCGTAGGTCTTCGCCCGAAGGGCGACAAACTCGGTCATCACCTTACCGTCCAGCTCGTCCTTCATCAGACCAATAATCTTCTTATTCAAACCAATGGGCAGAGGTCTGCCATCTTTCATATCGTAACCAGAAGTGTCAAACCTCTTCTCCACATCGTCAGCGATATCTCTATAGAAATCATACGTTTTGATGTGGTAGACGAATGAATCCGTGTCCATGTAGCAAAGTTTTACATCCTCACCATACTTAGGTCTCATGTAGTCGTAATGGAACTCGTACATAACCACCTTCGATAGGTCGAGAATTGCCATTCCTAGGTAGATTGGCTTATTCAGTTTGATCTTGATCTTGGACATCTCTATGCCCATCAGTGTTTCCGAGAACCACGTGCTACCCTTGAAGTTGGGCTTCATCACCATCTTCTCGTAATTCTTTTGGTTGGTGGCCAAACGTATATCCTTTTGCTTACGTTGATTCTCCATTGTCTTCCCAAACACACTGTTGTTCATTAACTTGAAGAAATCCTTTTCGAAGTCATTCTTCGACTCCGTGCGCAGCTGTGTATTGAAGTCGATGTAAGGTTTCAACCATGCACTCTGATCAAATCTCAAGACCCTATGAACCTTATCCAGAACAAGACCGTGATTCAAAGCTTGAGCAAGCGCACGGATATGAATCACATAGTTCTTCTTGTCTGAAAGACACGGTGTCAGCTTCTCGACCCCATTGATAACCTTCCTCTCAGGCATGAAAGGAAGATCGTTATGAGAATCGTGAAGCTCCTGTGGATAGCTCACATCGACCTCAAGGATGTACCCCTCTTCACCGTTTTCCACAGCTAATTGCGAAATCAGTTCAGGTGTGAAGTGCGAGAGTTTACCGATGTCAACCCACTCAAACCCTCCAGTCGGTAGCTTCTGAATCATGGCCCAGCCGTACAAATTATTTGCATCGAGGTACTGGAGATAGCTATCCATCTCCTTCCTCTCCGATGTGTTGTACTTGTCCCCCATATACTTATTGTTGGCTTTGGCGTAGCGGTGGACAGCCTGACACAATCCACCCCTAATACCCCTCTCAATGAACAGGACCATCTCCATATCCGACAATAAATCTAGACTAACCTTGGTCTTTTTCAAACACACCCTCCAGGCTAATCCCGGAGCAGTGTAAAAGTGAGCCGGGTCTAGATCGTAGTTTCTCAAGCATGTTTCCCTAAAGGTCTCAAACACATCACTCAGAAGCAGCACATCAGTCTTGAGATATATATCATGGTACACACCAAGACTTTCAACCTTCATGACTCTCCAAACCTTCTGAGTATGCTCACAGTCAGCATCACTGATGTCACTCATGTTCAGCTCGCTGAAGAAGGCATCCTTCGACGGGAGCTCGGATTCAGTGAATCTATCGAATGAATTAACATATTATATATGGGTATACACCCTTTCTTTTCATTATTTTGAAATGCTCATCATTATTGAAGAATTTTCGAAGATTTTTACACTGATCATCAGAGAGATTGTTTACCAACTTATCCAGGCTACTAGCCATGAAACGAACCGAATCGATGAATCTTAATTTTATCTTTTTGGCTTTAGTCTCTCTATTTTTGTCAATGTATTCACCAACCTTAACATCCGTCGAGAAAGAGATATATTTCTCTTTATTTTCAGCGATAACGCTCATATTTTCTTCTCCATGCTGCTTCGCAAGCTCTTCGATAAATAGATGTGCATCGTAGCCACTCAGATTATGAAAGACAACCGGAATATAATTAGGCACTTTGTATCGGGTATTACATTCTCGATGGGCAGCCCCGCGAAACTTACCGGTAAAATGACAGTGATCTCTAACCTTGATGTCATCTTCGTCATCAAATTCTTCCATGCAAATGTGGCATTTAGTGGCATTTTCATAGCCATCACGTTCTTCTTTTGTCAGTGGATCCATTGCTTTCTGAGGAAACATGTTATATAACCTTTTCGCCTCAGAAACTACATGATCTACAAAGCGCGGAACACAATCCTCACCGCGGTAAAGCTTCAGAGGGTCCGGCACTTCACCATGAGCATATTTGCTATAACAACAGAAACCCGTGGGAACATGTTTACCAACTTTCTCGGTGGATGATCCGCATTTTCTCTCTTCTTCAGGCAACTCTTTTGTGAAAGCTTCGAAATCGGCATACATGATGAATGGGGCTTTGAGCTGAAACTTACCATCAGTGAAGGTTAAGGTGCTACCCTCCTCAGGGAGTTGAATCTTAGCAGCATCGTTATTCTTGCAATACTCAAAGTGCTCATCCCTTTTCTGTTCGCTTGGAAAACCAGAGAGACAATTCAAGCAATAATGCTCTTTATGTTCATGCTTCGAGTTGACTTTACTCAGGACACCGCTCAAGTTCTTAACAGCGATATAATGTCTCTTATCCCCCTCACACAGTAAAAACAAAACAACCGTCTCCTTACGATCCAGATGCTTAGACTTGCGACACATGTAGATACCTTCTCCCTCATCCTTTGTCAAAACATGCACAGCGACATCAGGGTTCCTCCTCTCGAAGAGATCTATCTTGTTTAGCGCCATTGGGAAAGTTAGACCATCCCAGTTATACTTATCATGCTTCTTAAGGATTGAGATACGCTCAGGATTACTTTTGATCTGATTGTGGTTAAGCGCGGCGATAATAGCCCATCTGAAACATTCATCATCATCTTCATTTTTAGGATTAATCACAGAGAATTTTCCACTGAAATTCTTAGGTAGTGGCAAGTAAGAGCTTCCTCTCGTTAATTTTAGCTTGTGAAAGTCCACATGCATATGCAAGATTTTATCGATTGTGAATCCACTGGCGGGTAGCGCAGGGTTTTCAATCTGCTCGATTATCTTATTACACATCCGATCGAAAACATCAGAAATGTAATCGTGGGCGTGCAGTATCTCCATATAGCTATTGAACGCTTTATCGACATGTACACACGGGGCATCAGCTGAGCTGGTGTCCTCCCTTACCCACTTCATCCACAAGGTCGCCTGAGTCTTCAACGACTTCTTCTGCCCGAGCACGTCCTTCATCAACCTTTTAACGATAGGTTGAACCTTTTTGAAAAAGACCTTGACATTCTTCCCGCCGTCAGGGTTTATCTTGAACCTTTTGTAGGAACCTACAAACGCTTCTTCAATAGGGGTATAGGGGTTTTCCTCTTTCACCTCTTCCTCCTCTTTCTCTCCGCTGCCCTTTTTATATAAACCCAGAACCTTATCCTTCATGGTTCTGTAAGCTTTACTCGCTTTCTCCTTTATGGCTTTCGGTAAATGATTTATTAACCATTCTCCCCATTCAATCAACTTACTTTTTACCTGAGGTCTAGTTTTAGCCATTTCTTGCCGCTCAAACAAATCCATGTCTTGTTGGCTAGGAATAATTGTTACAGATCTCGGCGCCGGCACAGGTCTAGTGGGTCTAGGCACCGGTACGGGTCTAGTGGGTCCAGGTGCTGGCACGGGAGGGGGTGCCAATAATTCGATCAGCTCAGCCTTTCTGAGTCTTGAGTAGCCACGTAGGCCGCGTTCTCTAGCGAGAGCTCTTTATTCAACAACAGTATTTTTAGAAGTCATGTTCGTGATATGTTTGTGATATGATATGGCGATTCGCAACCTTTAAGGTCTTTTCCCAACTTTCCAACTAAAAAGACTCGTAACATTTGTTACTCGCGTTAAGTAACAAACAAGCGAGGTCAGTTTATTTTTTGGAGGACCCCCTTCTCTTGTTATTATAACGTTTTTGAGAGCTGAGATATGCTCCTCTGTTGTTTGTCCTCCAGTTAGAACAGTATCCATACCATTTCTGTTTAGTATCAAGATCAAGAGTATAAGATGGATCCTTATCATTCTTTTCAAGCACCTCAATCAATTTAGCTTTATTCATTCTACAAACATATTTTATTTTACGAGATGTAGCCAATTCTTTCAACGCTTTGAGTTTCATTGATTTGTAATTTGATAGGGGAGTATCGCACTCTGGCGAGAGTTCTATTTTGTCAGTCATCTTTGTTGATTATATATAAGGAATAAAAATACGTTTAAGTCACTTTTGTCGTGCTACATCATAACAAAAAGGAGATAAATAACGGTGTGCATAAATAAAACATGTCAAACTCTAAACTTCAAGAGACTTACTATCAACCTCAAAATTTATGGAAAGGACAAAAGGCTGTTCAGAATTTAAGAGGATTCGGCTTCAGGCCAAAGGAGATTAAGAAGTGGCTATCAAAACAAGCATTTTGGCAAGTACATTTACCCGCCCCAAAACATGTTGAAAGACCACATTATGAAGTTACTACCCCTAATGATTTACATCAATTCGATTTATTGTACATGCCCGGTGACATACTGTATGGTAATAAATATAAGTACATTTTGTCGGGAATCGATGCTGCTTCCAGATACAAAGTAGTCCGACCTTTGAGGAGTAAGAAAGCCAAAGAGGTTGCCGCTATTATTGAGGACATCTACAAGGCAGGACCATTAACTTATCCGAAAACTTTCCAATGTGATAACGGTTCAGAATTCAAGGCAGATGTATCAAAATTGTTGGAGAAGCATAAGGTTGAAATTAAAAGAGCGACTACAAAATATAAGCATACCCACACAGCTTTTGTTGAGGCGTTGAACAAGATACTTGCCGAAAATTTATTCAAAATACAAGATGCTCAAGAACTGAATGATTCGGAAAAGGTATCATCTACATGGGTTAAGCATTTGTATAAACTGGTTGATAGGTTAAACGATACAAATACGCAGATGATTGGTATGAAACCAAAAGATGCTATTAAAATGAAAGAGGTGCCTCTTGCTAAACGAGAGAATTATCCACCTGAAGTAGAATTACCTCAAGATGGCCTGTATAGATATTTACTACAACCGGGTGAAGAGCATGATGATGGGCGGAGACAGGCAACCTACAGAATATGGTCAAAAAACACATATAGATTGCGTGAGGTAATAGCGCAACCGGGTAACCGTGTAATGTACTATGTTCAGGACGGACCTAGACGAGCTTTTGTAAAAGAGGAATTGATGGTAATACCTGAAGATACAGATTTACCTCCTGATTATGTGCAAGGTTGGTGAAAAGGGGGACGATACATAAAAAGTATCTTTACTTGTTTTTCTAGTAAAGATGACAAAAGCCCCGAGGATCGCGCGGGGCGGCTGACAGGTAAGGCCGCTATGGCTCAGTCTTGGGGGAAAAGGGGACGATCGCGCCACATAATGTCATAATTAAAAAACCGCCTTTCATGATTCTTTTGGGAATGCGTGAGACCTTTTGATCTGACAAAGGCTGCCCTAGAGTCCCAATCATAATTTTTTAATTCAACGCAAAGTTTTGAGGGCAGCCACGTCTTATATATATTTCCTCTTATGTCTTTGAACTCTGCATACATAGCTGTTCCATAACCGGCCTTGGACGCAGGTGTGTCTATCACACCCACAGATTTAACAAGGTAAATCACGTTTTCAGGTAGCTCTCTCCACTTTATGATTGGAACAAATCGTTCCATGTTTTGTTCAAATGTTTCAGCTGTTGGAAATTCCATTGTTTGTTTTGTCTATATGTTTACGATTATATCTCTTTATACCACTTTCAAATATATGAATGGTACACAGGCACACATTACGAACTTTGTTCTGGATTTAACGTCTTTTTTAGATTTTGAATTTCCGCCATTAAACTTTTCTCAAACTGATTGCGTGTTTCACTCTCCATCTTTCTATCTGTTCTGGTCATCTTTTCCAGGGCTTCGTAGTATATACCACCCAAAGCTTGAAATTCTTTGTGGCTAATATTTCCGTCATTCAATGCTTGTGAGATAGTGGTTTCAAACACGGCAATCGCAGATGTTACAACATCATATAATTTCATGGCTTTGTCGAGTTTCTTTTGATATTTTTTAATCAACGCTGTGATAATGCTAGCGGAAATAGAGCCGGATAGGGCCACACCACCTAATCGACAGAAACGGGAATTCCAATAAGAGTAGCGCCTGTTGCTATTGAACCAATACCAGAGGCAATGGTTAGGGCGCCCGCGCCGGCATTTAAAATCACTAATCGGTGTAGTGCTTTGTTGTATTTCTCATACTTGGTGTTGAATTTGTTTTTTAATTTTATCAACTCTTCAGGTTGAGAATTCACTATACTTGTGTTAAACTTGTCTTGCTCACTCGAATACTCGGGAGCGGTGGGTAACTTTGGATAAATCTTCAAACTCATTTTATTTTAGAGATAAATTATATTATTAAAAAAGAGAAAAACTACCCTCTAAATAAGTAAAATGGCAGACATTGACATTGACCATTTTGGAGACCATGGGAGGCCAGATGAGACAACAGATGAGACGTTTCCTCTCATACCCACTGGAGACCGTACGAGTGTACATGCATCGGGTGAAGAAGAAGCATCATTCGGAGGTCCCGGTCAGAATACTAGAGTTTTGCAGGAAATAGTTGAAGGGTTGTATGATAGATTATCTAAAAGATTCCAACCAAAACCTGAGGTGTTATATACCGACCTGTTTGAAATTAGAGATGGTGAACTATACTACAAAGACGATAACAGGCCATTGACAAACAATGGAAGACTAAGGGCTACTGGTACTATATCAGATATATTAGGCAAGAGAAGGCTGCGTAATTTAGGCTTTGACATACCAAAAGGTAAGATTACAGCCCGACAGGCAGCTAAGCTAAACAAAATACAAGAAGAACTACCCTCATCATCTAAAATAGAAACAGCAAGTGATGTAGAATTAGAAGCTATGTCTGGGGATGTGGTAAACAGTACGGAAGATTTAATTTCATTGGTCAAACAACAATCTGTAGACCATGAAGCAACCCAGACCGGTGATCTATTTGAATATCCTATGCGTGAATTGCTAGGATTGGATAGATCATTGAGAAACATACGAGGAAGCCTTCAGGATGAAGTTGCAAAAAAGGTTCAGCTCGAACAGCATATTGACAGAGAAAAAAACAAGTTTGAAGAGATGGAAAACACACCAAATATGACTGAGGAACAACAAAATGAAGCGAAAGAAAGGTTGAAAGGTTTGCAAAATGAGTTGATAGGTCGACAAAAGATTATCGATATTCTCAAAGGTAAACTTAACAGTCAAATAACAAGCATCAAGAAGACGATTACTAAACTCCTTGACAAAGATACCACACTGTCCGAAAAGATACGAACACTATTCCGTGAACAAGGTATCACTGTCGTCAGCGTGCTAACGGCATTTGGCATGGCTATTGGTGTCCTTGTGGAAGCTTTGCTACCCGGGGGTGGGGGGTCATCCACCGGTCAATCACAAAATCATGACAAAGGTGATGATAAAAAGGGCGGTGCAAAGGAATGGATAAAGAACAAGTTGAATGCGTTTGGGTCTCTCTTAGGGCGGTTGGCGGGCAAGGCTGCAGCGGCCCTACCGGGCATATTAGGATCCATCGTGTCATGGATACTCAATCGAGTGAAAGAAGTGGTGGGTTGGTTGAGTCAAAACCTGTGGGCTTTGATAGTTGGAATCGGAGGTCTGATATACACCTATCTCGTGACAAAGCGCTAATGCTCCTACACACATATGTGTATGTGTATGTGTATGTTACATGATACATGTAACATAGTTTTTGTGCTACCCATGTTTATCTTTCAAAATACCACACAATTCCGCCAATTCCGATCATGCTCAAAGTAATAAACGCCAACTCCCTTTCATGTTGATCCTGACTCGGTGTATAAAAGTCACTCAATACAGGTTCCCGGGGTAAGTTTATCTCCAAACACTCTGCTATATTCGCGCATTGCGTCGTTTAATTCTATGAATTTGCCTTGAGCTTTCTTTTCAAGTCTGAGCTGCTTATTAATAAAGTCTATTCTCTCTTGTCGTTTTTGCTGCCATTTGATTTGAGCCTTTTGTAATTGTTCTATGGCCAAATCATGACGCTTTCTTTCCTCATCAATTCTGTCTTTTCATAAGCTTGAAAAGAGATAGCTTGAGCCTGTAAAAGCCAAAGCGTTGGCTAAAGGGGTCATTCTCCAGGTCATTGCTCAATGCATTTTGATTGTTTATTCCCAAGACTGTACAGGCCCCCATAGAATACATGTGAATGATTGATTGCCCTAGGGACTTCACCATCTGACCCGATAGTTTGACTTCATAGATACTAAAAAGTTTCTTTACCTCTTCATCTTTGAGCTTTTGAATTTACTCCTCCGTGTACATTTTCCCTAGGTATAGCTTTTTATTTCCGGTTAACACACACTCAAGCAATTTTTGCTTTTTATCACCCCCGGGTAGAGATTCACCTGGAATATCATGTCCAATTAAATTATCGATTGCTGTTTCCGCCATTTTTAATAGGGAGAGGTATTTTTTAATACAAAAATAGCAAAAGCTCAACAGGATGCTCAATAGCATGAAGTTGACATATTCTATCATTTTGTTATATCTTCCTGTAGACTTCCTATTACTTCGCTGTATAAGAGTTTGCTATCTTCTTATGAGCTTGTTGAAATTTGTTGTATAGCAGTCTTGCAAGAGCCCATAGTATTCTTATAGCTTTGTTACAAGAGTCTTGTAACAAAAAACGTCAACCTGCTCAGCAAATCACATACGTTCTTGGGTGTTCCATTCTCATTACTAAATGTGTGTATTTACCATCTTTTAGTCTTTCCTTAACCGTCTGGATCTCTGATCGTGATTCAATGACATCATTCTCTTCATGAATAGTTGCGAGATCTTGTCTATCTTTTGGATACCACACATATAACATTTTAGCTTGCCGTCGTAAATTTTTAGGCATAGCTGTGTATGACTGTGTAAGTAACCATACCGAATGATTTCGATGCCTACCGCTAATTGCCAACTCGAGCAAAGGCTGTCTCTTTTTGTCCAATTTTTCATCAGCGATGATATCGTCAATCAGGAATAAGGTTTTGTATCCGGCACAGAAAAAGTCCATTTTCGTAATCCATTCATATAACATACCTTCCGGCTCAATTAAAATCACATAGCTGTCGGTCCAAAACCATTTTTGGTCCCTATATGTTTTATTCCATCTTAATGTTGGACATATAATCACGATGAAATCAAAGTGATCAAAGTATTCATTTTCTAATAATTTTACAACACGTTTAGATTTTCCACAGCCCGTGGGACCGATGAATAATGCCATGTGGGGCTCTTTCATGTAAAGTGTGTTACTTTGTTTCGCCATTTTACTAATACAAGACAGACATAAATTCACCGTTTTGAATGTTTAATTGAGCGTCCATGATTAGATATATATAGGCGTTTAAGGAGCCTGCGGTTTCGGCGGTCTTTTCAATTTGTAAAGTGATGCCTTCACTTGCATTTTCAATACGTCGACCGGTCCCATGCAAAGCATTTTCATGTATGGTTCTGAAATCTAGCCATAGAGCATATTTGTCTGTCAAGTAATCAGAGACTTTTACATCGTGTAATTGCAAATGTTTTTGGATTTCGTTGGCATTGTCATCCTTTGGTTTTTACTTCGGCAAAATACTTGCAAATTTCATTGTAATGTTCAAACGGCTGCATCCGTTGGGCAAAAAGTTGGTTAGGCTTACCTTCAACAATGACAGATACCTTTTTAATTTTCGGATTGTAGAATTTACTGGTATCTCGTTTGTAGGCTTGTTCGTCTTCAAACAAAACCAATATACCCTTCAAAGATTTACAAGGGGTATTGAAGGACCAATTCCAAGTAGTGTCCGACTTGTTTACCCTAATTTGTCTGTGTCTCAAAAACCTATCGTAGAGTAAAGCCATGTTTTGGTATTCATATGAAATGAATCTGGCCAAGGTGGGCTGTGTCACAACTTCGTATTCCAGAGATATGTTGGAGATTTTATATTTAGCGTCCGGGGCTACTCTTTGGCCTGCGGCAGATGTTGGGGAATTGGAATAAATAACTCGGTTATAGTCGTTAAATGTGACCTCATAACATAACATATTACCTAATCCAGCTTGATAATATGGGATCGTGCTATCTAACATTTCAAAATCGAGAGGAATGGTAAACTTGTTTTTGTATGCATCGGCAATGGCTTTGTCCGAGACATCAGAGGTGTCTTTATCTGAAGCGTTGATCCTCAATTTCATACAGTTTTCTGTACACCCCTCATCGAAGATGATACCTTGTCTTATTGCATTTCTTTTTTCAGACTTGGTTAGCCATAAATCTCTGTAGCACCCAAAAAGGTCAAAGTCATCAATGCTCAAAATCTCACTACCCTCAAACTTGACAGCCAACTTTTTAACAATCGCCCTTCCAATATTAGAGACCAATGTTCTTTTTGTGTCGGCTTTTGACTCGAGTTCAATGTCAAAACTTAGTTTCGACGTCCCGGGAATAATAACGTCATCACTACCCAAATTAGGAAACCTAACCAACAATAACTGGTTTTGATCAATCTCACTTGGATTGTGTGTGACAATTACTTTTTGGCGTGAGCCTTTTACGCCTCGCGCGGTTCTAAGTGAACGTTCAGGATTTAACCTTCTTCCGTATTCCATGTTTGTTATTACTTTTATTTTATTTTTACTTTTATCTCAGTTAGCGTATGTGAAGGACAATACCCATTGCTTCGTCTTTCACATTTTTTATCATATTACCATGCTGATCCGTGATTTTCAATGTGAGAGAGGTAAATACACCCTTTTTAAGTTTTTTGTAGTAAGGATTTTTAGGCTCAACATGTGTGACGTCTCCATCATATTTAGTGATGGGAAAGGTTAGTAAAGAATCGCTTAGCTTTCCATTCTCAAAATTTTGAGTGTTGTCGAGTTCGGAGAGATGCAAATTAATTTTGGTTATTTCGGCTAATGTATTGGTCTTGATTATTCGGGGGTCTTTGTCTAATAAAGCAAGTTCTACATTGCCTGCTTAAAATGCCTTCAATTCTCTGCTAGTGTATTTTCCTTGTGGTAGCAACTTTTCGGCTTTTCCATCCCCGGCAGACATAGTCACTTTTAGGGGAGCCGTGATTTGATAGGTAACATTGTCTGCAAACGTCTCAAGTAATGCAATTTCTTTTGAGCCATCCAAGTTTTGGATGGGGTAAGACAAATAGATTGTCTTTTCACTATTTACGTCATTTATTGTGATATTCATTCTTATATTAGAGAGTAGAATTATTTAAGGTAACAAGAATGGATAGCATTTTTAAATACAATCCCAATGCGACTTATAACCGAATGGGGGACAGGACCTTCAGATATTGAATGGGAAAGATTTATACAAACAAACGGTCGTTGTCTCTGAGGATGGTTCCTTTCCCGCAAGCTTTCCTAATATTTTTACTAATTACGTAATGGTTCAAAATGAACAACGTATGAAAATTTGGCAGGAACAACCATTTAAATTATGGCAAACCCAACTCAATTTTGCCAGTTGGTGTGCTTCAAGTGCTTGTGGGGTCGGTTCTGAACACCTGAAAGAAGGTCGCCCTATGATTTATATCGTTTTCATGTCTATTATCACATTAGACGAATCATTAAGCGCTTGCAGATACCTCTACCTTTTGAAGATAGTTTTAATCAATATGACAATCCTTATTCAAACGAAGAGTTTTTAAAAATCTGTAGTGAATATGGCGTCGATTCTGATCCTATGAAATTCAGAGGTCAATATTTTTTAGCTCATATCAAAAAAAACGTAAAAACTATCCAACCCCGGGTCCGAGCTATTTCACGGACGACTCCGTGACACGATGGATTGTGGAAAAATCTAATGGCTTTACAAAGATAGGCCTTGTAAAGAGTTCAGACAGTGTTAGGGCATATGCTTATCTTGTTCTTAGTTCGCAAGCCTCGGCCCGTTCTTCTATCTTAGGTAATGATTCAAGCGCTTTGACGGCTCAAAGAGTTTTTATGAACAACTGTGAAGACATTGTTAACCGCAGGGTTGATATTCAAGATGACATTAAACGTTACATTAAATTACGCTTCAAGAAAATTTGATTATTCAGTTGGACAGGGCATTTATATGTTACCCAGTGACATGAATCTCAAAATTAGAACAGGGGTGGTGGGTTACAACAATAAGATTTTAATATCGGGTGAAGATCGACGATTGGGATTAATCAAAAAGTCAATGCGACTGAATCACATAAAAAGATTCCTAATAAGCATATCGGCAATATGCTTATTCCTGTGCCTTACCACAAAGATACTACTACTGCACATGAGGATGAAAAGATCGCTCTTGTGATGGCTATGACAATGGCCTTTGGTATATGGTATGCGTTTCGACGATGACGATGACGATGATGACGATGACGATGACGATGACGATGGCGATTACTGAACGTGATTGCACTAACATCGGCATTTCCCTATCTCTGATGATGTAAACACAACGAAATCTCATTGCGATTTAAAATCTTATTTCGGGTAAATCTTTGTCGGGTCCATGTAAAGGCTATCTAAGACTGGAAGCTCTTATTTTTAGCATAGTTAATAGAAAAATAACTATGTTTTTATACTGCTTCAGCTCCAAATGTTTTTGTAAACTAGGTTCTTAAAAAAAACCTTTTTCCATCATTTATAAATATTCTAAATATTATAATAAAAAGACAAGATTTTGTGTTTCACAGTTGTTGTTTTTAATTGTTTGATCATAGAGCAGTCTAATATCTTAGCGATCTGGGAAAACGAAATCGCCAAATTGTTTTGTATTAGGGATACTGGGAATTCCCCTGATAAAATTCTGCTACTGTTATTGCTTGATTAAGCGTGGATATTTTTAACGAGGGAAAGTCTTGTATTTACATTTCATTGCAAGAACACAGCAAACACAGGTAATTTTTTGTGTTTTATTTTTTAAGAAAAAAAACTTACTATTTATTACTGAATTTTTGTGATATAGCCGTACATACAATGTTTCATTGTACTAGAGTTCCCTGTAAACTTCCCCCTTTTTTTTTTAAAAAAAAGGAAAGTCTGTTTCGAAGCTTCAGTAACTCTCATTCTTTTTACACTACCTCCTTTAAAATTTCGGGTTTGTGTACCAAATATCCAGAAAATCGGAGAAAATACGTTTAATGTTGACGTATTCTTTGAAACCGTTTGATACGTTCATTTATGCGTCATTTGAATGTCGAAACAAAAGTTTACGACAGCAGTATTTTCGGAAAATATTAAGTTTGCTCATTTCTTAAACACTCATGGAAAAAATAAAGGAAAGAAACTTCAACGATTTCGCGATTCTTGGCCTAAATTGCGAAAGATTTGATCGCGAAAATTGAATCAATTCAAAATCATTTGGATTTATTGTTGTTGTTGGCATTGTAGCACGGTAATTTTAGACTTCAGTTGGAAAAAAGCTGGGAAATTTTCATAGTTATTTTCATAATATGTTTTTTTTTAAATTTTAGATTTATGATTTTATTTTATTTTCTGTGGATTGGCATGTCAGTTAGGGTGCGCGTATTTTTTAACTTGATTTGTCTTTTGGCGGTGTTACTAATTTCTAAGCAGACGTTAGGTATGACCTAACTAACTCAACACTTGCAGTAGAAAAGGACTTTGAAAAGTAATTCCATCTCTATCCCAAGAATCCATTCAGTATATTTAAAGTAATATGCAACGACTATAAGCTAGGCGGGACGATTATATATCGTTTATTGACCGCATACACGCTGCAAATTAAATACAGCAGGTGCAGCTTCATAAAAAAATAGAAATTTAAGCCACGTGTTCGGATACGATTTAATACTCGTACCAATTACTCACTAACTAGCCAATTAATCGGTCACATCGTTGTCTTTATACATGTTCCAAAATGTTAAAAAAAGAAACAGATTGACCCATGTCGGGCGCCGATCCAGGGTTAGTCAGATAATTCGCGTGACTGAGTGTAAATTCGACGATACCGTTGTTGTAGACGGAACGCGTTAATAAATCCGTCCAGATTATTTTTTTTAACGGCGTAAAGCTATGATTTACAGCCCTTTCCATTTCGCCTATGGCGATGTTAACGTCATAGTTGGTACGTCGCTACCATATAGACTGACAGTCTCGTTCCCAGGGCTCTTTTTATTTCTTATCCAGGCTCCAACCGAATAAAAATAAAGCAAAGCTGGAAAGAAGACTACTTCTGCTAAAACTTTCTAATTCATGATCCTTTCTGTTACGTTATTCATTATCCAACTACTCAAGAAGGCCTGCGAACGACCAAAGAAACATAACGCGGAAACTCTCTTATGTTTTCTGTTCAAAGAAGTTTTAAGGAAATTTGGACAAATTTCAAGAAATAGATATTTCAAATATTTTTTTATCAGAATCTATGGATCGATAAACTAAGATATTTCAATTAATATCCTACTTAGAAGAGAATTATCATTCTTTCTTTTTCTTTTTTTTGTGATTTGCCATTCCACTATCAACAGTTGTAACCATATGTTTATTGTAATGTCCAAAGTAATTTTCCCTTTTCTCAACTTTGTTAACCGCTATCACACGATTATCTAATACAGTCGTAGGATGTCTTTATTTAGACATTTTTCAAATATTTGACTGGTTTCATTGATTTTCGTGACTTAGACTTTAGCACACCATTTTTGCAATTGCAGTTCGAAAATAGGTATAATGTTTGAGAATAGGCTCGTACATTATTCCTTAAAAACGTTTTTTATTGAATGAGCCGTTGATTAGCAGTCTGTTATTTCCATATGTTGCTTATCTCTAAAAAATCATCAAGTTTTGACTCAGTGGTTTTTACCAACTTTCATTTCATACTGACTAACCATCATATTTTTACCCATCTTTGCTTTTCCCTTTTCACAGTTTAAATTCTCAAATAAAACCGTCTTATAAAAAAAGAAAGAAAATTCGTCCATTAACAATCGCTTATTATCTATTTTTAATTCAAATAATGTTCGCTTTGAGGGAAAAATTCCAAAAAATAGTTGGCAAAAACTCTTCTCGTCCTTTTAATACCGATTTTTTTACTCATTAAGTAGCGACTTTAAGTAGCACCGGGCAGTGCTTAAGAGGCTATACAGAATCCAGTTGAGTTCTTTTGCAACGATGCGGGAGTTAAACAAGTAAAAATTGTGGTTTTCGATAAAGATTTTCTTAACCGTGTATTTTTTAGCACATTTCCTTCTGTCATATGTAAGTTGAGTTACTTTGAAAGATTACGCAAAACTGCTTATAAAATGATATAATCACCATTTTTATTTTTTTGATTCGAAGCAAGTTTATATTCATGTGCGTTTCAGCTGTCAATAAAACATCAACAAGCCATCATGGTGAAACGCCCTACCCAGTATTGTTAAATAAGTTGAAATATTATGATCACTAACGTTAGTAGGAGATCAATAATGAAGTTTGAAAATATCTTAAATTTTGTGAGATGTCACTTTTCGAAAATTAGTTTACCAAGCACACGTGGTGTAATATGAGTTTTTGAGAACCATATAAATTGTTTTCGCACGGCAGTAACAAAAAGACTGAATGCTCAAGTGGGTTCCAACGAACAATTTAGGTACGCTTCACTTTTTATAAGAATAAAAGATTTCAGGTTAAAAACAATAGGTCTATTGTTTAGAACATTAGAGAAGTAAGAATAATGGTCAGCCTGCTTACAATTTTAAAGGGCCTACGAACCGGTTAAAATGTTCACATTCCGCATATCCCGCGCACATATTAAAAATCCGGCAAACGCGTTTTGCGCAATGAACAGACCAGCGCACTTTGCTCGCTTGTTCAATATTTTTTTCGAAAAGTATATTACAAAGAAATATTTCAGCGAGACTCATTCTGGATGAAAACATGATTAAGGCTGGAGAAAATAAAAATTCTAGATATATCTATATGTTCGAGTCTGTAAATTACATACATGCCGGAAAAATAGCCATTTTTGTTTTTCGCCGCCATCAGCTCGACTTTCGTGTGAGTCACTACAGTCGTAGCCCCCTTAATATTTTTATAAAAAAATGTGTAGCTAATTTTTTTGTGCAACTTATAAAAAATGGCTTTTGTTTTCCAACAAGTATAACTTATTAGGATTTGTCATTTGCTATTTTTATGAATGACGTAATTTTCATTGTCACTAAATTAAGCGCTAATCAACTTATCTCAATGAGTATATTTTTTAATGACGCGATACTATCTAAAATTGAACTTTTCGCACCATTGTTATCGCATGCAATTTTGAAATTCCCTTCGCCGTTCTCACTGTCATATAATTAATGAACTATAAATTAATAATCTTAACTCTTCGATCATTGTAATAATATTTGATGTGGTCATCTTTACTTTTTCTGAGGGATATATTCTTTCTGTTTTTAGGAGGGGTTACTAGATTATTTCATTGTTTTTATTTTCACATCTTCTTTCAACAAAACCAAGCCACTGCTAAAATTATTTGATCATTCTACAGGACAACGCAAATTTTGTATTTTCGCGCGCTTTAATAAATGCAAGGACTCGATGTATGGCGTATCGTCAAAAAGAGAGATCCTGCCACTACGAAGTGGATGTGTGGATTATATGTTTTCCCAAAGAAGGTTTTTTCGACCGTAATATACATTGGGAGGAAGAATTAATCTAAAACAAATTCTGGCACTGTCAAGAAACTCTATGTATCTCCATTTTAAACCGAGAGTGGCAATTTACACAACAAACACATGAAAGAATAAGAGAATAAGATAATAAACTTCGATAATTTTTATCATTAGACACATATCTTTAATTTCTTAACAAATTTTAAATATGCTTTGATAAGTTTGATAAGAAAGCCCTGCCTAAAGCATGAAGATACATACTCTAAAAAAAAATTTTTGGCGAGTTTTTTAATTTCGTGATTTAAAGTTTAAAATATTTACGTAGTGTTTATATTTTTTCGATTTTTAAAATTTTGTTTGCCCGTGAAAAATCCTCGTGTGCGCCTTTCGCACATATCCCGATCTTCAGATTATTTACCACCGCACATATTCCGAGCAAAGCTATTTCGCCTACCGCACATATTCCGCGCATAGCTATTTCGTGCATCCTTAGCATAAAGTAGCAATTTGGCTACCATTTGAACACAATACAGATATTATTATTACTAGTATATAGTTGCAACTACTTGCCGCCCTTGTTTACCATGATACGACAGTTGTTCTTTCAAAGCTGATACATATGCACCCCTTATTTTCCAAAGCGATGATTAGCCCCAACACCAACCTTTACCCCACGGCTGATTTTCTTTTTATAAACCCTGGGGTTGAAGTTGCACCAACACGCGAAGTGAACAATGAAAGGATACTCAGTGCGTTTTATCTGATCACGTGTGCACATTCTAACTCCGTAAGCTTCTATGCTAGGTTCAAATCCAGAAGTTACATGCACATTCGACTTTGTTTCTAGTGGATTTTTTCAAGAGCAGCAACAGTCTATAACTATTAGGATCCGGAAAGAATAGCAAAATATTTCCAGTTAAATTTTTTAAAGAATTATTTTGCACAGTATCACAGTGATATACAGCTAAATTTCTTGCTACATTCTACCTCACTATAAATTAGATTATATTTACAATTGATACTTTCAAAATGTTTAAAATGCAATCTGTGAAGCATTTAAAATAAAACTTTATAAAATATTTATTTAAAAAAGAAATTAAAAATCCCAATCAAAAAATAAGATTTTAGGACAAAATAACACTTTGTTCAGACACACGCATAAAAAATGTAAAAGTATATATCATACAACATAAAAATATAAAAAAAATCAGGCCGACGATTTCTTTAAAAATATTAAAGCTGCAGGTCTACTATAGACCTGCAGCTTTAATATTTTTAAATCAAATTTATAGGTTAAAAAATTTAAAGGCATAATCTATAAAATCTGCAAAAACAAAATCTATTGATATATGCATCAGTTCATGTTAATGGTGGCAAGTTTTTCTGCAACTTCAAGCCAAAAAACCTTGTGGTTTAACGTATCAGACGGACTTTTCCTTTAATCATTTACAAGTACGTCCTTTATATTTCCAGTTAGGATCTCCATTAAATTTGTCCTTTTTTTGACTCTAAAAAAATATATAATTGATCAAATAAGCAATCCAAAAATGAAGTTATAGTTTAAGGATTAACCAGTCACATGCGGGTAAAACAGACAAAAATCATTTGTCAACAACTATATAATGGGTCTATTCAAAAATGCGTACATACTATAAATCGTCAATCTTATACTCCATTGTATGCTTTGCTTTCGACTTACCCCTTTCCCAAGTTACAGATCACCCCTCCCCGAAAAATCAACTTAATGACTATTAATTATAACACGTTACTTGAAAAAAGGACAATTGGTAACTGTGGCAAGTCTAAGGTGTTAAAGTTGAAATAACCACGCACTTTTTGCAGAAAAGATACCTAAAAAAACGTTTGTCATGGTGGGTGGGTGGTTTCGTCAGGAGCAACTGTAGAATTTGTCCAGAAAAATCTTGGTTATCATATAAAAGCTGCAAACGCAAATACGCACTTCTAGCTACACACAAAGAATGAGAATTTCCAAGTGGACTCAATGAGTAAGTGCGTAACTGTGTTTCAGTTTATATTTTATTAAATTTTTTGTGTACATTTTCTGAAGTTTGACCGAACGTCAATTGGACGTTTGGAAAAATGCAAGTGCTCTCTCTTTCCCAAATCCAAACTTACACATTTTGCACAGCTGAATTTCAGGGGTGACTACTTTACAGGACTTTACAGAACTTTACATAAAGAAAAACAATTAAAATACTGCGGCTACTTACATTACATAGACATATAGCTAACTCCCTCCAGGGTGTAGGCTTTTTTAGCAGTGTTCAAATGATGAGTCCAGCATGGAAATTGATCTAGGTAGCTATCAACATTATCAACAAAGTATTTTTCACAGCTATGTTATGCAAGAATGTATAAAGTTGTCATCATTAAAATATTCTTCCAGATCACTGTCATCATTGCATCAGTGTCAGTTACACAGTGATCCTCACTCAAACCTTTCTATGGTCGCCGCCATGAGTTTGATTGCCCAAACCTGGCTTTTAAGTACAGCTCCACAATTAAATTTTTCTTAGGTTCTATTCGTTTATTTTAAAGTTTGTGCTACTTCGAAGCTTTACTACTTAAGTAGTTTGTTTACACGGACATTTTTCTTATAAAAAAGGCGGAAAAACTGGGGCCTAAGTAGTTGTTTTGTATAAAAATCAAAACTATTTTTTTCGTTGAAGGCGTTGCAACATCACAGAAACTATGACAGCTGGCTAAAGGACCACCAAATCGCAAACCTACTTCGTCCTTACAAACATTGAGTCAAACTTAAAACAGTCAGAATGTGTAAAGCAAGCAATCAGATGATCAAATCCCAAAAATTTAATACAGGCTGCATCAGTCTCCCCCAAGCTTCAGATGTACAGAACTGATGAAACCCCGGGGGAAAAGGGGCGGCGAGGGAAGAAGGTCCCCCTACACACTTTTTCAGAAGTATTTTAAATAGCTTCTGAAACACTATTTTCTCCATTATAGCTAACACAGTAAATCTTTGGAATATTAATAACGTTTTTAGCCAACCTAGATAACTTAAATTTAAAGATGGTTGGGCCTGTAAAGTCAGACTGAATATGATAAGAGAATCTTACAAAACCAAGATAGTTTAATGACAAAATCTTGATGGCTTAGTTAAATAAAAGTGTTACCCAACCAGTAGATGTATATATTTAAAAAACAAAAGAATGTGAAACTCAAAAAGGGACTACACAAGCGACACTGAAGCTGTGACTGTTCGAACTTTCATTTTTATTATCGTTAACAATTTTAAGTTAGGGGCGTCATGTTGGAAATATTGAATTTTTGTGGCATGTCACTTGTTTGATTGTTGGCTGTGTTTACAACACGACATTCCATAAATTTGTAAATAGTTGTGAGTTTTTAAAATCTTAACTTATTGTATAAAACTGCAGTTTCAATCTCACAGGATGATGTTGTTTTAGCTTCCAAGTGTTTAAAATTTACTTCTTTCTTCCGTAGGAAACTTTAATCTGATCTGGCTTCAAAAATAGTTAATTTTATTTGTTCAACTAAGTCAGATACCAACTAGCAGTTCTGCAAAATTTTTGATTTAGCGCCACTATTTTTGAAGCAAGGGATAACCAAGAGTCGCAGTGTTTAGTTTTTAAAATAAAGATTGCTTTTTAGTCAAATCTGCTTGTACTAGTGTCGTAAAGTAAAAGAACATTGGCAACAAGAACGATGCATGGATTTAAATTATTATAAAATCTCATTGTTGGTTATGTTGATAAAAAAATAGAATTATTTTTTGAATCTGTTATTGTCTAGCATTCTAAAGCGCACGTAAACGCGAATGTTTCGCTAAACACATCACGTGCTTTGATTAATTTACGTCAAAAATTTTTCCATAAAATCTCTATAATAATACGCAAGTTCCGTGTGTCTGTCTGTCACTTTTGCAAAGTGGATTACATTCTTCAAAATTTTCTTTAACAAATTCTATAAAACATCGCCTATAAAATTGTTCTGTAATTTACCGATAACTTTACCGATAAAATAGTATTGACGTCAAAGGAAAGTTAATTAAGATTAGTGAAGCCATTACAATGCACTTAAAATTTTGAGGCCAAATAACTTGGAAACGAGGTGGTGACGTCAATGTTTTTTCACCACGTGGGTAGCTAGGGACAACCTGGGACCAATTTGGGTAAGTTTTCCAAACCTGGGTCCCCGAATCCGTTTCGGAATGGACGGGTTAATTACGTCATCAAAAATCTTCAAACCCTATTATCTCTGCAACCGTTTACTAAAAGTACATGATCCTATACATTTTCTTAATCAGTGCTTCAAGATCTATACGATGAAGGCAACAGGTATACGAATTTCTTAAAAAAAATTTTGGGTTTTGACGGTTCATTGCTGACGTCAGCAAAATTTTTAAAACCTTATATCTCCTTAGGCGTTTGTCGAAAACATATGATCCTATACATTATTTTGATCAGCGTTTTAACCTCTACACAGTACAGGCAACGAATAAACTAAACTTCGCCAATTTTTTTTGTACCTGCACTGCTGACGTCAGCAAAAAATCTAAAAAAACCTATTTTCCATTGTCCCTCTGCCTAAGTGGATTACTCCACGGGCCTTATCGATTAGTCTATATAATAATACGCCAGTTCCGTGTGTCAAGGAAGGAAGCCCTGGCCAAGTTCTTACCCAGTATCTTTTTGAATTGTTTGGCAATTGGGTTAAGAGTCACACTGACTGACTTTAAACAGAACTGGCCGGTATCTATCCCAGCTACCTCTAAATCACTCTTTACGACCTTTGATTTTATCGACATCTTTCTTTTACAGTTGTTAGCGTTTCGATATATTGCATCAAGATCGGATAGATCTGTTACAGATTTGGTCCTAGAAATGGAAACGTTAGAGAATGTAAGCAATCAATCTGACAGTGATAGTGATATTTATTAACATATAATTATATATTATCGTGTTTGTATTTGTTAAAACATTTTGTTTCTTAGGTAATATTTTTTATATTTTCAGCTATACAATTTATTTTACTTTAAATAGATGTGCAGCCGTACTTTAATTTTGATCAATGGTAGCCGTACCTAACCTAATTTCGTTTTTATGGAACATTTGTAGCATTTGAAGATGTTTCTTATACGATAGGACCCAGCCGTACCTTAATATTTTCCAGCCGTACCTTATTTTAGCTAGCCGTACCTAACTTAATTTCGTTTTTATTGTACATATTTTAGCATTTGAAGATGTTTCTTATACGATAGGACCTAGCCGTACCTTAATATTTTCCAGCCGTACCTTATTTTAGCTAGCCGTACCTAACCTAATTTCGTTTTTATGGAACATTTGTAGCATTTGAAGATGTTTCTTATACGATAGGACCTAGCCGTACCTTAATATGGTCCAGCCGTACCTTATTTTAGCTAGCCGTACCTAACTTAATTTTGTTTTTATTGTACATATTTTAGCCTTTAAAGTTGTTTCTTATATGATAGGACCCAACCGTAAAATATATGTTGTCTTATAATTTTCATATTTTTCCTCTCTTTTCCTAACCTATCCCCTTTATTTTACTTTACTTGATAAGTCGCATTGAAGTTCACCGCTCGTACTAACCACTTTTTTATTGCCAGCCGTAGCTACTTAAATTGTTGATTTGGGAATCACCTTCCCGCGCTCTCCCCCGTTTGGTTTCTATAAGAGCAAGATGTTTTGTTAACATTTTTCGTATTTTGCGAGTTCATTGGCGATTGACAAACAGAAATTCAGTGACACAACAAATTTACCACTACGATTAGCTCAGTTTTTTCCATTAAAATACATTACCTCACCTTAAAAAGAAAAGTGTATTTACGTACGGCTAAGGTACGGCTTAGGTACGGCTGTTAGGTACGGCTAGCTTTACCTAAGCCTACAAAACGTACATTTTGAGGCAGCTAGCTATAGCTAGCTTTATTTATTCCTATACTTTTAAAGTTTTTATTCAGTTTGGTATATTATTATTTATTTTTATGTTGAAGTTTGGTCTACCTAGCTAGCTCCTCTTTTAGCTACATCCTGCTAAAAAGTGAAAGTAGCCAAATGCAGTTTGGCTGCAAGTGATAGTAGCCAAATGCAGTTTGGCTGCAACACAATTCTTAACAATTCTTATGCTAAATGCAGTTGGCAGCGGCCACTTTTAATGCTGATTTAAAAATTTTTTATGCAAAATAAAATTGCTGAGTAATTTTTTAAACTGAACCGGGTTAATGCCAGGCTGTTCACTGATTTCTTTTAAAACCGAAGCGATAAGGATTTTTGGAAAATGGTATTACCCCTATGCTCATGTATGACACGATTCACCTGTTAAGCGCTCAGCCTGGTGTTAACGACGGGCTGTTTCCTGTGTTTTTATTTAAACCGTTGTGATAAATTTTATTTGGAAAATTTTATTACGCCTGTTACTCATGTATGACACTATTTACATGTTAAGTGCTCAGCCTGGTGTTAATGACGTGCTTTTTCCGTGTTTTTATTTAATCCGTTGTGATAAAGTTTTTTTACCTGCAATAAACATTGTGATAAAGTTTTTTTACCTGCAATAAACATTCAACCTGGTGTTAACAACAGGGTGTTTTGTGTGTTTTTTATTTAAATTGAAGTTGCGATAAGTTTTTTTGGGAAAAGGCTATTATGGCTATAACGCATGTGTGACACCATTTACCTGTACTAAGTGCTCAGTCCGGTGTCATGATTTTTTTGTTAAGGTTTACTGAAACGTACTCCTCAAAATAAAATAATATTGACTATTTTCTTTTCTTATGACGGGGTAACAACAGGTTGTAAACTGTGTTTTATTTCGGTTAAAGTTGCAGTAAAGTTATATATATACATATATTTTAAAAAGTACATTACAACCGAAACACTATAATGTTGTGTGAGCTTTACTCAATTCACGACATATTCTGCATACCTGTACTAGATCACTCCAATTATGGAGTTTTTTTAGTTTTTTTATGGGGTAACAACTGGGTTTTTTCTGTGTTTTAAGTTAAACCGAAATTGCAGTAAAGTTTTTTATGAAAAGGGTATTATGCGTTCTCGGCCCACTGTCATGATTAAGTTTTGAACTTTTACGGAAACTTATTCCGCAAAATAAAATAATATTGCCCGATTGTTTTTGCTATGGCAGAGTAACAACGGTTTGTAAACTGTTTTAATTCAGCTTTTGTTGCGGGAAATTATTTTTTTTTAAATATCTTACAGTCGCAACACTGCAATGGTGTGTGCCCTCCACTTGATTTACGACATACTGCATACCCGTACTAAAGCGCTCCACCTCACCGGGTCGCACAGTTTGCGGTTCACCCGGCGTTTCGACGCCGGGTCTCCACGGGATTTATCGACTAGTCTATATAATAATACGCGAAGTGTGTCCGTGTGTCTGTAACAGGCAAAGTTGATATGGTCATTTTCCTTTGATGTTGCCGAAAAAAATCTTTGATGTTGCCGAAAAAAATATGTCTTCTTTGTCGTGAAAATCCGCGAGTTTTGTGTGGTTTGTTAAATGAAGTTCTAGCACAAAGTAACGGAAATTGTGTTTGCAAAAAAGATGGCTGTCCTTTTTAAGCATTTGTCTTCTCTTGCCTTCAAAATAAATCTTTACAAAAGCATTTAAAAAGGGGCATGGTATATAAATGAAGTATAGAAAGGTTTCTGTAAGGTTTGTTTATGTTTTTTAAAGTTTTGATGATATTATTGATGCGTGACATGTTTGTTAGCTAGCATCAACCACAACAACAACAACTAGCTAGCTAGGTAGCTAGGAATTTTAAATATGTAGCCATGTTCTTTATACCTAGCTAAGTCTCCAGTTTATATTTAAGTGACCAGCTATTAGCTGCTGTAGCTACCTTATGTTAGCTTCAGTTTTATGTTGCTTTTTACATGTAAGCTAATCTTAGTGGTCTTTGCTAAGAATGTGACTGTAACTTATTTTAATTGACATTTTAAGCTTAAATTAACAAGCCACAACAACTTTTAAAAAAGTATTACATAATATTTAAGAAGAGTTTAAGGACTGTTTTTAAGCAAATAATGTATTTTTCACAATTTGTGTATGCAAAAAATGTATTTTTCACATTTTGTGTAACTAAACTTATATACATCGGTTACATGCAATATGACGAAACAATTTTTATTTAACATGTAGTAATTCTGGTACCTTAAGTGTAGTGATTTTTGTTGTTCTAGATGTTCTGACTAAAATGTTTTTGTTTATGGCATTTTGTCTCAATTAAGAAAAGTTTCAACTTTTTTGAGGGAGTACAACACCGAAAAAACTTGTGTTTTTTTATATTTTGTATAAATTCTTACCGGGCAGGACTCTGTACAACATACCGAAATGACTGATCCCTCTCTATTTATAAATTTGATGCGTTCCAAATCACAGTTTTTTGAAATTTTGGGTAATATTTAATGAGTACAAGATGCAAATACTGATTTTTGTTGAATCAGAAGTATTTCCTACAACCATTCTTTTTTTACACTTTTGTGGAGAAAAAGTGTATGCAATATCATCAGAATAACTGATTTTGTTGCAAACTGTTTTTCTTTTTCACATTTTGGATTGAAATATTGTTATAAAGGGCATATATCAATAGACATATATATATATATATACCAAAATAATTAAATTCTGCAAACTTTGATTTTGTCGTTCACCTCTCATCTTTTATATTTTGATTAAACTTTTGAGGAAAACCATAGGAATTATTTAGAATTTGTATTTTGTGTTGCAAATTTAGTGCAAAAATTTAACTGTTGTGAGGGAGGACCATATGCAATTATATATACTAAAAATAATAATTTAATATTCTACAAGTTGTATTTTTGTATGCACTTAAATGACTGCTTTTTCTGAGTTGAATTTGATGGGTTTCATATCAATTTTGTGGAAGATTTTATGGCTGAAGACAATATAGAACATGCCAATTGAACTGATTTTTGTTCATAATTTGATTTGCTCCTCATAAACCTTTGTGTTCTATATTTATTGTAAACTTTTGTGAGGAAGGACCATATATATATACAATGTTTTCAAAATAATGATTTTTGTTGATTTGAAATTTACTCCTTGCTCATTGCTTTTTCGACATTTCAGGTTAAAATGTTTGGTAAAGTCAGTATGGATCATTAGACAAAAAATTGTTTTGTTAACCGGTTAATTTTTACATTTTGTGCATATTTTTGCGGGAGAGGATGGTATGCAACCGAATAAATGATTTTTCAAAGTTTAACTTTTTGTTTTTAGGTGTTTTGTGTTTGTTTAAGTTTGGCCTTTTGATATTGTTTAAAATGCGTAAAGAACTTATTTCATAGATCTGTGCTTACTGTTGCAAGCCTTTCTTTTCGACACTTCAGTTAAAAATATTGAAGGTTTTCAACATAATCACATAATAAGATGTATACATATTTGAGATATGTGTTATTTCTGACATTATTATTATTGTTGTCGCAACTGTCTGGGTTGTGACTGTCAATGTTGTAACTTTCTACTAACTAGAATCACATAATAAGATGTATACATATTTGAGATATGTGTTATTTCTGACATTATTATTATTGTTGTTGTAACTGTCTGGGTTGTGACTGTCAATGTTGTAACTTTCTACTAACTAGAATCACATAATAAGATGTATACATATTTGAGATATGTGTTATTTCTGACATTATTATTATTGTTGTCGTAACTGTCTTGGTTGTGACTGTCAATGTTGTAACTTTCTACTAACTAGATTTTACACCTTGCACGCCGTTGTTTTTCATATTTTGTCTGAAGTTTTGTTGGGAGGATTTCATGCGATTTGACATTTGATATTTTGTGTTAGATTTTAAGAACTTTTTTGTTAAATTATGACTTATATACTTTCTTTTTATGCATTTTCAGATTATTTTTTTTAGTAAAAGACATATTCAATATACTGAAATATTTGCTGATGTCATCAAAATTCAAATGACAGAACTTTTCAATTGTTTTTCTGCCTAAGTGGATTTTTCCACGGGCCTAATCGACTAGTTTTAAATATTTCGCTATTGTTTTTATTTTTATTTTTGAAGACGTTGCATTGCCGCGGTTTTGCGTTAGTCCGCGAAGAGACAGACAGACGACGGCTATTATTATAGAGACTAGTCGATAAGTGGAAAAATCCACTGATGCAGGATAAAAATTTTGATGACGTCAGCAACCTATCCATTAAAAATTTAGAATTTTTTTTTCAAGTTGCATCTATTGTGTAGAGATTAAAGCGCGGATCAAGAAAATGTATATGATCATGTGCTTTTGATATGAACGGTTAATGAGATATAAGGACGGGTTTTTGTTTAAATGTGTATACCTGTTGCCTTCATCATATAGATCTTAAAACGCTGACGAAGAAAATGTATAGGATTATGTACTTTTGTCAAACGGTTGCCAGAGATATCAAGGTTTAAAGGTTTTTTGATGACGTCATCAATCCGTCCATTCCAAGATTCGGGGACCCAGGTTTGGGAAACTTACCCAAATTGGTCCCAGGTAGTTCCTAGTTACCCACGCAGGAGATGACGTCAGTTATTTCCACCCGTTTCCAAGTTATTTAGCCTTAAATTTAAAAGTGCAATGCAATGGCTTCACTAATCTTAATATACTTCCCTTTGACGTCAATATTGCTCTAACGTCAAAGATTGCTAATTTACAGAACATATTGATAAGCGATGTTTTATAGACTTTATCAAAGAAATTTTATCCACTTTGTAAAAGTCACAGACAGACAGAACTGGCGTATTATTATATAGACTAGTTCTCAACCCGTGAAAAGATCCATGGGGTTGCCAGCGCTTTTTATATCGCATTTCGTGCTTCCGTAACATGACGGTTTTCTCGCAGATACACAGACAAAATACGGCTGCTATTAAAGAGAAAAGCTTCAAGCCTTATTCACATGTAAATAAATTTTTGTTGATCCTAAAAAACAGCAAAACAACGACAAAATGAAAGAAGGAAGTGAGGTGTAGGAAGGAAGTGAGGTTTTTGCTTCATTTCAAGAGGAAGAGGAAGTAACATTACAAAACATAACTTCTTGTTTTTGTATAAAACAAATGTTGAGAATTTTTATTTTATACGTGAGGATAATTATGAGCATCGTTAATAGTAAAATGATATAAATGATATCTTGGACAAAAATCCGGCATTTAATAGAGTGAGGCGTTTAATTAGAGGTATGAACAAGTAAGATTTTATTCTCTTACGTTTAAATTTTAGCAGAATCTGAATGTGATTATTTTTTACACGCCACAAATTTCCCCTTTTTGTGTTTTTTTGAGAAATAGGAAAATATACGAACAGTTATTTGGATGTTGATGATGTCATTGTAAAAACATAGTAAAAACAACTGCCTGGAAATGATTATTTCTTAGTGATTCTCGACTCAAATATTTTTGTTCTTGTAATCTATAAAGGAATTTAGCCTGATTACGTTCATAATGTGTTCTCTGATAAAAAATATCGTGCTGACTCATGTATTTAAGTTTCCTTTAAAAAATGAACGCCGCAGGATGACAGCTCAATTATGTTATGTTCTCAACATTGAGTGTTGTGAATATACACGATCACATGTGTTGTGGCTTAGATGAGCGTCAGAGGTAACGAGATAGTGAATTTTGTAAGAAAATTAAATGATAAAGTTAGTTTTACCCAAAACCATTAGGAAAGTAAGTTTCGTTTGCTATATTGTCAGATCTATTATTATTATTACCCAAGATTCCTGCAAGCCCTCTTTTTGTTTTATCTCGTAGATACAACCTGATCGTGTCGCTGTCTCAATATAAATGAGACAAAATGAATTGGAAATGAGGTTGGTTTTAATAATAACATGTAAATTCCGGATAAAAGCGCAGCTATCTTTTCCGTTTTTATGATCCATTTTTTGTTTTCGGATAATTCTTTCTAATCGATAAGATTTTGAAGTCAAGAAAGATAAAGATTTGTTTGTTCAGGGATGCTTCTTATAAAAAAAAGGAATTGATGGAACAAAACTAAAAATTTATTAAAACCTGACATACCATTTCCCGAAAATAAGTAAGTCTAATTTGTTGATTCTATCTTTGCTTGTTTTTTATATATGAATGACGTAACGAAAAACGACGGCTAGTTTGAAACACACACATACAGAACAACACATGCAAGCGTAGATTTTTGGGCAAAAATAGCAATATCGACTAATCTACGAAATAACGGGATAAAACAATCGAGTTCCAGTTTTATCACTAAATTTCAATAAATTGTTCTTGAGAATGATTAGAATAGAGGGCTTAATTTGACACTACAGACTGACAGACAACAACAACATCTGCTTTCTGGTCCAGTTCGAATTTAGTGTGTTGAAAATAGCCGCCTTTGCAGTCGCGAAAGAGTATACAAGTAATTTAACGAACACAGGAAATACAAACGAACTAATTTCTTTAACAAGCCATACAGTGTTTTTACAGTATTATTCTGTGTATACTTTTGCTTTTACGAAAACTAAAAGCGCGTTGTCATCTTCAAAGATATTCTTCCCTCCCACGTGCTTGTTTCAATGGAACTTTGTTTTCGGGTGAGTACAATGTATAATCGATACGATCTTTCAAACACTAAAATACTCTACGAACAGCATAACATGACGTTGTCCGCGGTCAGACTAATAATTAATGTTGTCTTAATAAAAATTCAAATAACGACAGTCTGTTTAAAAGAGAACACTGTAGTCATGCTATTCGTGGGAAACTTGGATAAAGAAAGTCAACTCCCCGATCCCTCTTAAACAACGAGAGAACCTATTATAGTGTTGCTACTAAATAAATTCATTTGTGATCAATTTCAACATATAAACATTTTCCACTCCCGACTATTAGATTTCGAGTTTAAAAGAGATTTCTATCTTCTGCCCTCCCCTTCGCCCCAACCTTTCACAACTAGGCTTCACATTGTTTGCGAACGCTAGATTTAATATTAACAAAAATCATTAGCAGGACAAACCATTGGGTTGTCGAAGTGACAGGCGGTTTTACTACGAACACATCCATTTAACCATCAAGTGTATATTTTACAAAAAAAGTCTAAAACTGACTATTGCGTAATGCGAGTCACGTTGTGGTAACCCAAAACATAAAGTAAGTTTATCTCTCTTCAAAAACTTAAAAATTTGCTGAACATAACGATAAACATACCTTTGCAACAAAATCAAAGGGAAAGTTACAAAACTTGATACGCGAGAAGAAGTTTAATTGACTGAGTGACTTTCTTTTCTTCCGTCATGTCTTGAAATAGAAATTTAAGAAGTGACCTCAAGTATCTGTAATGTTTGAACCCAACAGATTCCATATTTGGAGGTTTTACCAAATAAGGAATAAATAAGTTATATTGATTCTTAATACTAAGTAGATAATGAAGAATAATTCGTATAAAAGCTTGTTCGTATACATTTTGATACTAAAACCCTTTTTAAAAGTTAAAAGTCAAATTAATGGAACACCAGGAAATTTGTTTTTTTACAATTGGTTTTAACACTGGTCAAACAGTATTCCATGTGTAACGTAATGTAAAAAAAAAACAATCTTTATTGCATTTATTCAACACAGTGATTGTTAAAGCCTGGGAAAAAGGTTGGTGCTTTGTTAATTTTTCTTTTTGTGTTTTTTTATTGTTATTATTCAAGTCCCATAAAAAAGTAATTTGCTTTTGTTTGTTTGTTTGTTTGTTTGTTTGTAAAACTGGTAAAATAAAAAGACTAATAGATCTTTTGATTAACCAATTCGGCATGGAACTAATGTTTGAATCTTTATTTATTCGTAAATTAGTTTCAATGTCTCTTTTAATTCGTCACCTTCTCTTGAAATATAATACTGAAATTATCTTAAGGATATCAAGTAGTAGGGGCGTAAAAATTTTTCTCAAATTCATTTAAATTCATAACTTTATATTAATAATTTAAACATTTGCCAACAAAACTTTGCATGTTTTTACATGGTCATCCATACGTAAAAAAGCTGGACCATGGAAGTGGCTATTACTGAAATCTTTTTTTTAAATGGATTTATAATACTTCTGCGATCTGTTGTTTATATTTTTAAATACAGGAATAGATGTATGACTGTTATTCTCAACTTTTGTTTTGACCACTCAAAACTCTTTTTTTTGCAGAATACACAGAAAGAAACTATTATTTTGATGGATTCATGTGATGATCAAAAAAGGAGTGGGTACGAAGTTAATTTAATCGATGATTTACCACAAAGATTAAAATGTCCACTTTGCAAGAATCTGATAAGAAAACCCATTCAAACACAAAGAGGAGAATTGGCATGTCAATTTTGTTATGACGTCAACAAAAGGTATGGTTACGTGGTTTTGCTCTTGTTTGTTTTGGGAAAACAATATTGTTCATATTCCATGTTTGATTTTTGCGTTCTACCAACCTCTTCCCCAGGGTTCTTCTACGCCTATGATGTGCAAATAAGATGGCTTAGTCGTCAGCAAATTTATTTGGTAAAGGGGACTGAGAAGAAGTTTAGTGTTCAACAGCTGTTTAAAGCGTTTTAAATTCACCAAAAATGCATTTTCGTACCCACAGCCTGTCCAGTGCTGACGGCAGCATAGAATAAACATAGAAAAACGTTGGGAACGAAGGTGATATTTTCTTATTCAAAATGCAATTTAGAAATTATAATGTTTTGTTTGTTTACACTATCGATGCATTAAAACAACCTTGTTCTCATGACCTTTAGCGTTTCTTTTTGATGACGAGATTATACCTATCGTATGCACAATTCACATAATATATTTTTACTGAGAAAGTTGATTCATTAACCCTTAGGCTACGGAACAAAGGCGAAATGCCGATATACTATCTATTGGTCATAACTCGTGCTCACTCAACTTTAACATATGAAAATAGAGGCCCCTAGGTTGAGGTTGCAGACGCCCAGAAATCGCATAACGAAAAATTTGTCAACGAAACGCAATGGATATTTCTAGTTTTTCGAAAACATGTTAAGCAGTTTAAAGGTTGAAGGCTACGCAAATTTTGCACCTGACTGCGCTATTCATGTCTTGTACACGTATAGCTGCAATTAGGTGAAAAGTAACCATCCTTATGTGTTACTGCGCGTTGTTGTTCGGTTCACATAAAAAGACAGAATTTTGTAAGATTCAACAGTTTCTTTCCAATAATAAAGTACAAATCCTCAAAATCCGTAGTAAACTGTTCTCGCTGTTCACAACGCTAAGCAACTTTTTTACACAGAAATACAACTCTATTTATACACAAAAGTGACACAAAAACATAACAATTACTGCACAGCTACGATACGCACGACTAACACACACAATGACATTAGCGCACCACAAGGGACAACTCAAACACACAAACTATAATTGTCTCTAAACGAAATCCCATAGGGGCCATTTCATCTGGCTCCCCTCAAGTTCATCTTGAAAATTGTGGCTCCTCGTCGGGGATTCGATATTCTAACAATTGTATCAATTTCGTGATTGGTCGATCCAATATTGTACCAGCACGGCTACCAAGCTTCACGCTACAACTCCGAACCTTTCCATCTGCACCCGTTTTTACAGCCACCACTCTTGCCAGTGGCCACCGTCCTCTTTCACAATCCTCATTTTGCACCATCACTATATCACCAGCAGCAAAATTTCGTTCGTTTTTATTCCACTTTGTTCGTGTCTGTAGTGAACACAGATATTCGCATTTCCATCGTCTCCAGAACATATCCAACACATACTGAGCTCTTTTCCACTGTTTCCTGCAATATAACGACGCTTCTTCAAAATTACCAGGAGGCGGTAAAACTACCTTTGATTTCATCGTTAGAAGAGCAAGTGGTGAAATTGGTGTTGCACTGTTTGCATCGCTGATTGCTTCGACGCATAAAGGTCTAGAGTTAACGATACTTTCTGCTTCTGTTAAAATAGTGTGCAGCGATTCTTCACTCAAACGCGAGCCATTATGATTGAAAAGATCTTTTAATATTGCGCGCACAGATCGAATCTGGCGCTCCCATACTCCACCCATGTGCGAAGCAGCAGGTGTATTCCTCTTCCAGAGAATCCAATCACAACCAACACTTTGAAGGAATTGTTTAACTTTCGCATTGTCCATTTGTTTTAATGCCTTTATGAACTCGGTCTCGGTGCCGACAAAGTTAGTGCCGTTGTCGCTTCTCATCGTTCGAATGTTTCCTCTTCTAGCAACAAACCGTCGCAAAGCTAGAATGAAGGAGTCAGTTTCCAAGGTGTTGACAACTTCAATATGGACGGCTCTGCTCGCCAAACAGGTAAAGAGGCAACCATATCTTTTTACAAACTTTCGATATGGTTTTATGACCAATGGCCCAAAGAGATCCACTGCGCAGTATGTGAAAGGTGGGCATGCGTCTACTCGATCTTTGGGTAAATCTGCCATGACTTGCTGGCCAGCTCTTCCCCTCAATATTCTACATCGTACACAATGATGAATCAACTGTCGTACTGCTGAGTTGATGTGTATGATCCAATATCCACGTTGCCGAATTTCTTGCAATGTTATTCCTCTCCCCGAATGGTGAGTGTTTTCGTGGCACCATCGGAGCACAAGTTCGGAAAACCAACTTTCTTTGGGAAGAATAGCAGGATATTTGAATTGATACGCTTCATCCATGTTGCACAATCTTCCACCAACTCTGAGAATTCCATCATCGTCAATGAAAGGACTCAATTTGTATAATTTGCTGCATTCTTTCAAAGCAGACTTCTTAATTTTGTCGTTTCGTCGATCTTGTCTCCATTCCTTTGAAGCAAGAGCTTTAATTTTAGAGGCAAAGTGTTGTTGTTGTACTAATTTTATTAAACATTTTTCGGCTCGTTGAAGATCTTCAACGCACAGCACTGGGGGACTCGCCTTCTGGCTTCTTCTTGTCATCCCATGACTTGGGGCTTTTATTTTCATCTTCAGAATGTCGATAAATCGACCGACCAAGGCCATGACCCGTATGCATTTCTGTAGCCTGGAAATTCTTCTCTCGAATGTACATAAGATTCCAGAATCAGTTGCTGAAACAAATACTGAAACGTTACGTTTAAATTCGGGATCATCAGTGACATTGTTTTTCGCTGGATCGTAGGCAGCTGGCCATGCTTCCCTTTCTTCCCAGAGAAACTGAGGTCCCTTGAACCATCTACTACTCTTCTCTACATGTTTCAAACTTATGCCTCTCGAGGCATCATCAGCTGGGTTTTCATGGGAAGGAACGTGATTCCATTGATCCAACGAAGTATTTTCTTGAATTTGTTGAATTCTATTTGCCACAAAAATATGAAAACGTCTTGATTCGTTATTAATATAACCCAGTACTACGTTGCTGTCTGTCCAATAACATTCGTAGTCTACGACAGGCATTTCTTGCTTCAACATTACTCCGACCTTTACGGCCACAGTTGCTGCTGTCAACTCCAACCTTGGTATTGAAACCATCTTTATTGGAGCTACTCTCGATTTTCCAAGGAGTAAGCAGCAGTTGACGTTTCCTTCTACATCTCTGATGCGAAGATACGTAGCAGTTCCGTAACCTTCATTGGATGCGTCTGAAAAATGATGGAGGGACGTTGACTCGATCTCTTTGAAATGAAGTGGCTTGACGCATCGGTTAACTTCCAGTTTTTCAAGAAGGACGATATCTAATCGCCATCTTTCCCAAGCGCTTCGAAGAGGTTCAGAGATCTTTTCGTCCCATGATGTTTTTTCTTTGCAAAGATTTTGCATAATTTTTCTACCCTTCAACAAGAACGGCGCTGCTAATCCAAGCGGGTCATAAATTGAGCTTATGGTAGCCAACACCCCTCTCTTCGACAGAGGTTTGTCTTGCATGGTTATGCGAAAACCTAGTTTGTCGTCCTTTATCGAACAATGAACACCGAGGGCCCTTTCGATCGGCAGCGATTCGTTTTTCAAGTCCAGGGACTTTATGTTCTTTGCGCGTTCTTTAGTAGGAATGGAATTGATAACCTCTCTGCTATTTGATATGAACTTTGTGAGGCGGAAGCCACCTTTGCTGCAAATTTGTATCGCTGATTTGATGATTTTGATGGCTTCTTCGATACTTTTCACGGATTTCAAAAGATCGTCGACATAAAAATCCTTCATAATAACTTTCACAGCCTCCTCACCAAATTCACTTTCGTTGTCTGTTCCACTTCTTTTCAGGGCATAGTTGGAACAACTTGGGGAGGAATTTCCACCGAATATATGGACAGTCATGCGATGATCTACCAAATCTTTAGAGGTATCCCCATCAGGCCACCAAAGGTATCGCAAATAATCCCGTTGATTCGGCGGCACCTTAACCTGATAGAACATGGACTCGATATCCGCCATAAACGCTACTGGTTCCAACCGGAATCTACACAGAATTCCAACTAGCAGATTTGTCATATCTGGGCCTTGCATGAGTCGTCCGTTCAGGGAGACGCCTTTGTATGTAGCAGTACAATCAAATACTACTCTGATCTTCCCAGGCTTACGCGGATGATAAACTCCATGGTGGGGAATATACCACACATGACCAGGTTCCCCTTTAACTTCCTGCTTTGGAACCATCTCAGCGAAACCTTGGGTCGTCAGGTTGTTCATGAACGTGAGGTAATCCTCTTTGAAGATCGAATTACTTTCAAGCTTCTTCTTGATCCATTTCAGCCTTGCCAAGGCCTGACATTTATTATTTGGAAATGGAAGTTGGTTTATTAAAGGCAGCGGGAGTTGATATTTTCCATTTACAAATTTTACTTCCTTTTCCATTAGTGATAAAAATTTTTGGTCGTGAATGGATACGTAATCACTTTTAATATTCTTGAATGCGTTCATTTCTGAAAAATCAGCATCGTACATTCTTTTCAGCATCCCCTCAATTGTTACATCCCGTAATTCATCTTGTTGAATTAGGTGAAGTGCAGCAACTTTGTCAGTGGAGGAATCTTTCACAGCAATTCTGTTGCATCGAATTTTCTGCTTCTCCCCTTTGCGACGAAGCAAAGGTCCGACAAGACTCCATCCCAACCTTGTTTTTAACCCATATGGTCCATTTCCATCGGATGGAATTACCTTTATCGGTTCTAGCGCTTGTGGGCAATTGGCTCCAATAAGCAAACCAATCGGTATTCCAGGATCGTATTTGTGAAAGGAATGCTTTATATGTCGCAAATGAGGCCATTCAGCAACTTTCTCGGGAGTAGGTATTTCCATGGGATCTATTGGAAGATGTCTTCTACTGTAACAACTCTGTATTGTTACTTTGAAATCTCGTGTAATGGGCTCTACCATCAAACCGGTTATTAGACAAGAATCTTCACGACTCTCGCTTGTGAGAGTCTTCACGACGATCGTCGACGAAATACCGGTTAAATTCAAGCGATGAACGATTTCATCGGTTATGAACGTACCCTGACTGCAATTATCCAACATAGCATAGGTGGTGATTGACTCAGCAGACTTTGGATGCGACAACACCACAGGCACTACAGACATGCTGATGATTTCTACGTTGTTATCTGTCTTGCAACAAACAGATTTCTTCGTTCTTGCAAATGCATTTGAGATTTCAGGCTCCTCACCTTCCTTTTTATCATTATTTTCCTTGTCGTTCTTGTTGGTCCTCTTTGGTCGGATGAAACCATGCAAAATGGTTGGGTGCCTCTTTTTGCACGTCTTGCAAGACAATTTGTTTTCGCAATTTCTTGCTTGGTGATTGCTGGTAATTGGTTCCAAACACGCGAAACAAAGCTTCTTCTCCCAAACAAATTTGTTTCTTTCCTCTACGTCTATTTTCATTATTTTTCGACAATCTTCCAATTTATGTTTGTTCGAACAGTAGAGACAATCTCTGGTGACGCCCGTCAGGTTTGTTTTAAGTTTGGGTGGATCTTTCTTGTTTTTCACGTCATTATCCTTTTTATTCTTCATTTCACTGATGGCTTCTCTAGAGTAGAGAGGATCATTTTCAAGCGTTGTCTCTTGCTCCATGAAGTCAACAAAATCCCTCAGCTCCGCTTCGTGATGGTTTTTCCGACGGACGTTGAGAACCGTCCGATTCCATCTTTGTTGCAAGGCTTGTGGGAGCTTTGATTGAAGTTGTCTGAGGACTTCTGGAGAGTTTAGTTCGCTTTTTATTTGTCTCTCCAAACCACCGTAGCATTTTATGAGGAACGTATAGAACTTTCTGAACGCTTCAGAATCACCAGCACGGAGAGTGGGCCATTCTCTGAGCTCCTTTCTGTAGGCATTTGCAATTCTGAATTGATCACCGTAGGTTTTCTTCAGAAGATCCTTTGCTCTTGAGTAGCAATGTTCTGATGTATCATATATACAGCTTTTGATCAATTCTTTTGGCTCACCAGTTGTGTAATTGATCAGGCGAGTCAATCGACCTTTATTACTTTTGATCTTGGTCTCAACAACTGCTTCAAATGTGGTCATGAAGTATTGGAAGTCAAGCACATTTCCATCAAATGGGTCAATTTTGATGTCTGGTGCACTTTGCTGTAGCAGTAATTCGCATAACACCCTTTCTGTGTTATTTCCAAATGGGTTTGGAGATTCCTGCTCATTGGTAATGTTCCAGTCTTTGTTAACATCAACTGAATTATCGACCACTTGCGGTTGCGCGGTGTTTTGTGGCACGTCAGGAAGAAATTTGGGAATTTTCTTTACCAACTTTGGATGACTAGCGCCTTCATAACCGGAGCCAATGACACCTATACAACCATTATTCACCCAAGATTGGCACTTCGCATATGAGCGGATTTGTTCATCATCCGTGTCCAATGGTCTTGAGAAATGACTTTTTTCATCTTCGTCCTTGGCTTCTTCATATATGCTGAGTTTTGCTTCTGCCAAAGCAACCTGCTCTTTAAGCTCCAATCTTTTCATGCTTGCTTCAGCTTCCAGTTTTGCTTCTAAAAATGACGCCTTTGTCTTCAGTTGCGCTAACTCAGCCTTTTGATCCGCAGCACGACTACGCAAGGAAGATACTTGCGAACGACCTGAAGATCTTGTCTCTTTCGAACGTGTCGAGGGCGATCTGTGCGATCTATGCGACTTTCCAACTGACTTCGGGTGAATAATAACATCAGCTTTTAGGCTGGTAGTTGCCCGATCAACAACGGGGAACTTTGATGATTTAGGAGTTGTGAATCCAAGAGCGTCATCTCTCAACAGAGCATTTGTGTTTTCGTCAGCATGAAGCTTTGATTTTTCATACTGGTTCCACGCCCATTCATTTCTTTTTAGCCAATCATTACAATGATGCTGAAAGAGTCGAACCCTATCCTCAAGTCTAGTCAATTCTGCATTTAAATCTTCCTTCAGTTCTTCTGAATTCGCTAATGCCATACATTCATGGCTGTAAGCTTTAAATTCAGACAGTTTTACGCCAAGGATGTCCACGTTGTTAAAGATGAAGGCATAATTTTCATCCGATAAAGCAATATCCATTTCTGCAATCAGTCGATCAATCTCAAGGAGCACCTTTCGCTTGAATGATTCCTTCAAGGAAAATATATATTCCTTTCCCTTGCTAGTCATTTTCTTGGTCCGAGCAAGTGGGAGAGTATCTGAATAAGACATGATATGACGGAGATAACGTCACCAAATCTACAGCAGCTTGAACCAAGCAGAACCAAATAAACGTTGGTTGAAGAACACGAGACAAACAAATTGCCTCACTACAGCACAGGACGACGGGAATAACAAGATTGCAGCACGTCGAAATGTGGATATGACGGAGATAACGTCACCAAGACTACAGCAGCTTGAACCAAGCAGAACCAAATGAACGTTGGTTAAAGAACACGAGACAAACAAATTGCCTCACTACAGCACAGAACGACGGGAATAACAAGATTGCAGCACGTCGAAATGTGGATATGACGGAGATAACGTCACCAAGACTACAACAGCTTGAGCCAAGCAGAACCAAATGAACGTTGGTTGAAGAACACGAGACAAACAAATTGCCTCACTACAGCACAGGACGACGGGAATAACAAGATTGCAGCACGTCGAAATGTGGATATGACGGAGATAACGTCACCAAGACTACAGCAGCTTGAACCAAGCAGAACCAAATGAACGTTGGTTAAAGAACACGAGACAAACAAATTGCCTCACTACAGCACAGGACGACGGGAATAACAAGATTGCAGCACGTCGAAATGTGGATATGACGGAGAAAACTTCACCAAGACTACAGCAGCTTGAACCAAGCAGAACCAAATGAACGTTGGTTGGAGAACACGAGACAGACAAATTGCCTCACTACAGCACAGGACGACGGGAATACCAAGATTGCAGCACGTCGAAATGTGGATATGACGGAGATAACGTCACCAAGACTACAGCAGCTTGAACCAAGCAGAACCAAATGAACGTTGGTTAAAGAACTCGAGACAAACAAATTGCCTCACTACAGCACAGGACGACGGGAATAACAAGATTGCAGCACGTCGAAATGTGGATATGACGGAGATAACGTCACCAAGACTACAGCAGCTTGAACCAAGCAGAACCAAATGAACGTTGGTTGGAGAACACGAGACAGACAAATTGTCTCACTACAGCACAGGACGACGGGAATACCAAGATTGCAGCACGTCGAAATGTGGATATGACGGAGATAACGTCACCAAGACTACAGCAGCTTGAACCAAGCAGAACCAAATGAACGTTGGTTGGGGAACACGAGACAAAGAATTGCCTCACTACAGCACAGAACGACGGGAATACCAAGATTGCAGCACGTCGAAATGGGGATACAACGGGATAACGTCACCAAGACTACAGCAGCTTAAACCTATCAGAACCAAATGAACGTTGGTTGGAGAACACGAGACAAACAAATTGCCTCACTACAGCACAGGACGACGGGAATACCAAGATTGCAGCACGTCGAAAATGTGGATATGACGGAGATAACGTCACCAAGACTACAGCAGCTTGAACCAAGCAGAACCAAATGAACGTTGGTTGGGGAACACGAGACAAAGAATTGCCTCACAACAGCACAGGACGACGGGAATACCAAGATTACAGCACGTCGAAATGTGGATATGAAGGAGATAAGGTGACGTCAGGGGTTTGGTGACCAGGCGTGAAATAAAAACGAATGATGTTTTAGTCGCTGACTTCTGTTTCGGATAAACTAAAAGAAAATTGTTGTATTTGCTCACCGAAATATCTTTCTGCTTTCTTTGATGATCATCTTTTTGTCGAGAGTAAATTCTTCTTATCACGTCCTGTACCACGTATAAATTTTCTCGAACCACTACTACAGCAACTTGAACCAATCAGAACCAAATGAACGTTGGTTGGAGAACACGAGACAAATAAATTGCCTCACTACAGCATAGAACGACGGGAATACCAAGATTACAGCACGTCGAAATGTGGATACAACGGAGATAACGTCACCAAGACTACGGCAGCTTGAACCAATCAGAACCAAATGAACGTTGGTTGGAGAACACGAGACAGACAAATTGCCTCACTACAGCATAGAACGACGGGAATACCAAGATTGCAGCACGTCGAAATGTGGATATGACGGAGATAACGTCACCAAGACTACAGCAGCTTGAACCAAGCAGAACCAAATGAACGTTGGTTGGAGAACACGAGACAAACAAATTGCCTCACTACAGCACAGGACGACGGGAATACCAAGATTGCAGCACGTCGAAATGGGGATATGACGGAGATAACGTCACCAAATCTGCAGCAGCTTCAACCAAGTAGAACCAAATGAACGTTGGTTGGAGAACACGAGACAAACAAATTGCCTCACTACAGCACAGAACGACGGGAATACCAAGATTGCAGCACGTCGAAATGTGGATATGACGGAGATAACGTCACCAAGACCACAACAGCTTGAGCCAAGCAGAACCAAATAAGCGTTGGTTAAAGAACACGAGACAAACAAATTGCCTCACTACAGCACAGGACGACGGGAATGACAAGATTGCAGCACGTCTAAATGTGGATATGACGGAGATAACGTCACCAAGACTACAGCAGCTTGAACCAAGAAGAACCAAATGAACGTTGGTTAAAGAACACGAGACAAACAAATTGCCTCACTACAGCACAGGACGACGGGAATAACAAGATTGCAGCACGTCGAAATGTGGATATGACGGAGATAACGTCACCAAGACTACAGCAGCTTGAACCAAGCAGAACCAAATGAACGTTGGTTGGGGAACACGAGACAAAGAATTGCCTCACAACAGCACAGGACGACGGGAATACCAAGATTACAGCACGTCGAAATGTGGATACAACGGAGATAACGTCACCAAGACTACAGCAGCTTGAACCAAGCAGAACAAAAAGAACGTTGGTTGGAGAACACGAGACAAACAAATTGCCTCACTACAGCACAGGACGACGGGAATACCAAGATTACAGCACGTCGAAGTGTGGATATGAAGGAGATAAGGTGACGTCACCAAGACTACAGCAGCTTGAACCAAGCAGAACAAAAAGAACGACTCTTTCAGCATCATTGTAATGATTGGCTAAAAAGAAATGAATGGGCGTGGAACCAGTATGAAAAATCAAAGCTTCATGCTGACGAAAACACAAATGCTCTGTTGAGAGATGACGCTCTTGGATTCACAACTCCTAAATCATCAAAGTTCCCCGTTGTTGATCGGGCAACTACCAGCCTAAAAGCTGATGTTATTATTCACCCGAAGTCAGTTGGAAAGTCGCATAGATCGCACAGATCGCCCTCGACACGTTCGAAAGAGACAAGATCTTCAGGTCGTTCGCAAGTATCTTCCTTGCGTAGTCGTGCTGCGGATCAAAAGGCTGAGTTAGCGCAACTGAAGACAAAGGCGTCATTTTTAGAAGCAAAACTGGAAGCTGAAGCAAGCATGAAAAGATTGGAGCTTAAAGAGCAGGTTGCTTTGGCAGAAGCAAAACTCAGCATATATGAAGAAGCCAAGGACGAAGATGAAAAAAGTCATTTCTCAAGACCATTGGACACGGATGATGAACAAATCCGCTCATATGCGAAGTGCCAATCTTGGGTGAATAATGGTTGTATAGGTGTCATTGGCTCCGGTTATGAAGGCGCTAGAAGTCATCCAAAGTTGGTAAAGAAAATTCCCAAATTTCTTCCTGATGTGCCACAAAACACCGCACAACCGCAAGTGGTCGATAATTCAGTTGATGTTAACAAAGACTGGAACATTAACAATGAGCAGGAATCTCTAAACCCATTTGGAAATAACACAGAAAGGGTGTTATGCGAATTACTGCTACAGCAAAGTGCACCAGACATCAAAATTGACCCATTTGATGGAAATGTGCTTGACTTCCAATACTTCATGACCACATTTGAAGCAGTTGTTGAGACCAAGATCAAAAGTAATAAAGGTCGATTGACTCGCCTGATCAATTACACAACTGGTGAGCCAAAAGAATTGATCAAAAGCTGTATATATGATACATCAGAACATTGCTACTCAAGAGCAAAGGATCTTCTGAAGAAAACCTACGGTGATCAATTCAGAATTGCAAATGCCTACAGAAAGGAGCTCAGAGAATGGCCCACTCTCCGTGCTGGTGATTCTGAAGCGTTCAGAAAGTTCTATACGTTCCTCATAAAATGCTACGGTGGTTTGGAGAGACAAATAAAAAGCGAATTAACATCTCCAGAAGTCCTCAGACAACTTCAATCAAAGCTCCCACAAGCCTTGCAACAAAGATGGAATCGGACGGTTCTCAACGTCCGTCGGAAAAACCATCACGAAGCGGAGCTGAGGGATTTTGTTGACTTCATGGAGCAAGAGACAACGCTTGAAAATGATCCTCTCTACTCTAGAGAAGCCATCAGTGAATTGAAGAATAAAAAGGATAATGACGTGAAAAACAAGAAAGATCCACCCAAACTTGAAACAAACCTGACGGGCGTCACCAGAGATTGTCTCTACTGTTCGAACAAACATAAATTGGAAGATTGTCGAAAAATAATGAAAATAGACGTAGAGGAAAGAAACAAATTTGTTTGGGAGAAGAAGCTTTGTTTCGCGTGTTTGGAACCAATTACCAGCAATCACCAAGCAAGAAATTGCGAAAACAAATTGTCTTGCAAGACGTGCAAAAAGAGGCACCCAACCATTTTGCATGGTTTCATCCGACCAAAGAGGACCAACAAGAACGACAAGGAAAATAATGATAAAAAGGAAGGTGAGGAGCCTGAAATCTCAAATGCATTTGCAAGAACGAAGAAATCTGTTTGTTGCAAGACAGATAACAACGTAGAAATCATCAGCATGTCTGTAGTGCCTGTGGTGTTGTCGCATCCAAAGTCTGCTGAGTCAATCACCACCTATGCTATGTTGGATAATTGCAGTCAGGGTACGTTCATAACCGATGAAATCGTTCATCGCTTGAATTTAACCGGTATTTCGTCGACGATCGTCGTGAAGACTCTCACAAGCGAGAGTCGTGAAGATTCTTGTCTAATAACCGGTTTGATGGTAGAGCCCATTACACGAGATTTCAAAGTAACAATACAGAGTTGTTACAGTAGAAGACATCTTCCAATAGATCCCATGGAAATACCTACTCCCGAGAAAGTTGCTGAATGGCCTCATTTGCGACATATAAAGCATTCCTTTCACAAATACGATCCTGGAATACCGATTGGTTTGCTTATTGGAGCCAATTGCCCACAAGCGCTAGAACCGATAAAGGTAATTCCATCCGATGGAAATGGACCATATGGGTTAAAAACAAGGTTGGGATGGAGTCTTGTCGGACCTTTGCTTCGTCGCAAAGGGGAGAAGCAGAAAATTCGATGCAACAGAATTGCTGTGAAAGATTCCTCCACTGACAAAGTTGCTGCACTTCACCTAATTCAACAAGATGAATTACGGGATGTAACAATTGAGGGGATGCTGAAAAGAATGTACGATGCTGATTTTTCAGAAATGAACGCATTCAAGAATATTAAAAGTGATTACGTATCCATTCACGACCAAAAATTTTTATCACTAATGGAAAAGGAAGTAAAATTTGTAAATGGAAAATATCAACTCCCGCTGCCTTTAATAAACCAACTTCCATTTCCAAATAATAAATGTCAGGCCTTGGCAAGGCTGAAATGGATCAAGAAGAATCTTGAAAGTAATTCGATCTTCAAAGAGGATTACCTCACGTTCATGAACAACCTGACGACCCAAGGTTTCGCTGAGATGGTTCCAAAGCAGGAAGTTAAAGGGGAACCTGGTCATGTGTGGTATATTCCCCACCATGGAGTTTATCATCCGCGTAAGCCTGGGAAGATCAGAGTAGTATTTGATTGTACTGCTACATACAAAGGCGTCTCCCTGAACGGACGACTCATGCAAGGCCCAGATATGACAAATCTGCTAGTTGGAATTCTGTGTAGATTCCGTTTGGAACCAGTAGCGTTTATGGCGGATATCGAGTCCATGTTCTATCAGGTTAAGGTGCCGCCGAATCAACGGGATTATTTGCGATACCTTTGGTGGCCTGATGGGGATACCTCTAAAGATTTGGTAGATCATCGCATGACTGTCCATATATTCGGTGGAAATTCCTCCCCAAGTTGTTCCAACTATGCCCTGAAAAGAAGTGGAACAGACAACGAAAGTGAATTTGGTGAGGAGGCTGTGAAAGTTATTATGAAGGATTTTTATGTCGACGATCTTTTGAAATCCGTGAAAAGTATCGAAGAAGCCATCAAAATCATCAAATCAGCGATACAAATTTGCAGCAAAGGTGGCTTCCGCCTCACAAAGTTCATATCAAATAGCAGAGAGGTTATCAATTCCATTCCTACTAAAGAACGCGCAAAGAACATAAAGTCCCTGGACTTGAAAAACGAATCGCTGCCGATCGAAAGGGCCCTCGGTGTTCATTGGTCGATAGAGGACGACAAACTAGGTTTTCGCATAACTATGCAAGACAAACCTCTGTCGAAGAGAGGGGTGTTGGCTACCATAAGCTCAATTTATGACCCGCTTGGATTAGCAGCGCCGTTCTTGTTGAAGGGTAGAAAAATTATGCAAAATCTTTGCAAAGAAAAAACATCATGGGACGAAAAGATCTCTGAACCTCTTCGAAGCGCTTGGGAAAGATGGCGATTAGATATCGTCCTTCTTAAAAAACTGGAAGTTAACCGATGCGTCAAGCCACTTCATTTCAAAGAGATCGAGTCAACGTCCCTCCATCATTTTTCAGACGCATCCAATGAAGGTTACGGAACTGCTACGTATCTTCGCATCAGAGATGTAGAAGGAAACGTCAACTGCTGCTTACTCCTTGGAAAATCGAGAGTAGCTCCAATAAAGATGGTTTCAATACCAAGGTTGGAGTTGACAGCAGCAACTGTGGCCGTAAAGGTCGGAGTAATGTTGAAGCAAGAAATGCCTGCCGTAGACTACGAATGTTATTGGACAGACAGCAACGTAGTACTGGGTTATATTAATAACGAATCAAGACGTTTTCATATTTTTGTGGCAAATAGAATTCAACAAATTCAAGAAAATACTTCGTTGGATCAATGGAATCACGTTCCTACCCATGAAAACCCAGCCGATGATGCCTCGAGAGGCATAAGTTTGAAACATGTAGAGAAGAGTAGTAGATGGTTCAAGGGACCTCAGTTTCTCTGGGAAGAAAGGGAAGCATGGCCAGCTGCCTACGATCCAGCGAAAAACAGTGTCACTGATGATCCCGAATTTAAACGTAGCGTTTCAGTATTTGTTTCAGCAACTGATTCTGGAATCTTATGTACATTCGAGAGAAGAATTTCCAGGCTACAGAAATGCATACGGGTCATGGCCTTGGTCGGTCGATTTATCGACATTCTGAAGATGAAAATAAAAGCCCCAAGTCATGGGATGACAAGAAGAAGCCAGAAGGCGAGTCCCCCAGTGCTGTGCGTTGAAGATCTTCAACGAGCCGAAAAATGTTTAATAAAATTAGTACAACAACAACACTTTGCCTCTGAAATTAAAGCTCTTGCTTCAAAGGAATGGAGACAAGATCGACGAAACGACAAAATTAAGAAGTCTGCTTTGAAAGAATGCAGCAAATTATACAAATTGAGTCCTTTCATTGACGATGATGGAATTCTCAGAGTTGGTGGAAGATTGTGCAACATGGATGAAGCGTATCAATTCAAATATCCTGCTATTCTTCCCAAAGAAAGTTGGTTTTCCGAACTTGTGCTCCGATGGTGCCACGAAAACACTCACCATTCGGGGAGAGGAATAACATTGCAAGAAATTCAGCAACGTGGATATTGGATCATACACATCAACTCAGCAGTACGACAGTTGATTCATCATTGTGTACGATGTAGAATATTGAGGGGAAGAGCTGGCCAGCAAGTCATGGCAGATTTACCCAAAGATCGAGTAGACGCATGCCCACCTTTCACATACTGCGCAGTGGATCTCTTTGGGCCATTGGTCATAAAACCATATCGAAAGTTTGTAAAAAGATATGGCTGCCTCTTTACCTGTTTGGCGAGCAGAGCCGTCCATATTGAAGTTGTCAACACCTTGGAAACTGACTCCTTCATTCTAGCTTTGCGACGGTTTGTTGCTAGAAGAGGAAACATTCGAACGATGAGAAGCGACAACGGCACTAACTTTGTCGGCACCGAGACCGAGTTCATAAAGGCATTAAAACAAATGGACAATGCGAAAGTTAAACAATTCCTTCAAAGTGTTGGTTGTGATTGGATTCTCTGGAAGAGGAATACACCTGCTGCTTCGCACATGGGTGGAGTATGGGAGCGCCAGATTCGATCTGTGCGCGCAATATTAAAAGATCTTTTCAATCATAATGGCTCGCGTTTGAGTGAAGAATCGCTGCACACTATTTTAACAGAAGCAGAAAGTATCGTTAACTCTAGACCTTTATGCGTCGAAGCAATCAGCGATGCAAACAGTGCAACACCAATTTCACCACTTGCTCTTCTAACGATGAAATCAAAGGTAGTTTTACCGCCTCCTGGTAATTTTGAAGAAGCGTCGTTATATTGCAGGAAACAGTGGAAAAGAGCTCAGTATGTGTTGGATATGTTCTGGAGACGATGGAAATGCGAATATCTGTGTTCACTACAGACACGAACAAAGTGGAATAAAAACGAACGAAATTTTGCTGCTGGTGATATAGTGATGGTGCAAAATGAGGATTGTGAAAGAGGACGGTGGCCACTGGCAAGAGTGGTGGCTGTAAAAACGAGTGCAGATGGAAAGGTTCGGAGTTGTAGCGTGAAGCTTGGTAGCCGTGCTGGTACAATATTGGATCGACCAATCACGAAATTGATACAATTGTTAGAATATCGAATCCCCGACGAGGAGCCACAATTTTCAAGATGAACTTGAGGGGAGCCAGATGAAATGGCCCCTATGGGATTTCGTTTAGAGACAATTATAGTTTGTGTGTTTGAGTTGTCCCTTGTGGTGCGCTAATGTCATTGTGTGTGTTAGTCGTGCGTATCGTAGCTGTGCAGTAATTGTTATGTTTTTGTGTCACTTTTGTGTATAAAAAGAGTTGTATTTTTGTGTAAAACAGTTGCTTAGCGTTGTGAACAGCGAGAACAGTTTACTACGGATTTTGAGGATTTGTACTTTATTATTGGAAAGAAACTGTTGAATCTTACAAAATTCTGTCTTTTTATGTGAACCGAACAACAACGCGCAGTAACATTATGGCTGGTTATTTCTTCCTTCTGTTGATAACTAAGTTACATTACAAGCTAGACATACGTTTACCAATGCTAAAATTTCTTCATGCTACACAACTCACTTCTTGTTGAGAACTACACATTCATTGGGCGATAACTATTTGACTTCTTATTTCAAGCACCAGAGGGTGTAATCTTGCCTTTTGGTACACACTCTTATACTCTTTATAGTTCCGGTCTGTATTTTACACGCTTTACACGCTACATAGTAATTTTTTCAGTTCTAACCTGCAGCAGTAAAATTGCTTTAAAATCACTTTAAAATAAATTTGGTTAAATGCTTGTTCTTATAACTTCTTATAAATATTATTTGTTTTCTGTATCAAATAAGAGAACTTTTTTCATGTTTATTTCCAGAGACAACATATGTCCAATTGATCACGAACCAATCACAGACAACACCGTGCACCGTGATCGATTTCAAGAACAGATTATCATGAAAATGAATTGTTATTGCATTAACAGAGAAAGAGGATGTGAATGGCAAGGTATTGTTGCTGAAGCGGAGGTATGGACGTTTTTGTGTTCTTTTTATACACACCACACTAGGAAAAGTTCCCGCTTGCTTGAAAGGGTGATGACGCAGAGAAGATGAGGTGCTGTTGCTTACGACGCTTCATCGGTCGAGTACAATTAGGCAACTTCACATAAAATAAATAAGCATCTCCAGCATTTAAAAATGATCATTGTCTCAGTGGTATTCTGCGACTTTTACGGTATGTGAAAATTTGCGAGGTTTAGTGAAGTCATTCAATCCAATCTTTTCTCTCCCGCATGATCCAAAACATAGAAACACCTCCTTATTACAGCGAAATTCTTTATAGCAGACACTCTCTATAACGAAACGGATGAAAGAAAAGTCAAACTGTCGTAACAAAACTTCTGTTTAGCAGAAGATTTACATACATTAAAAATTTTCCTCAGCGATAAGACAAATTTCTGTTTTTTTTAAAGAGAGAGTGCGTGCTCAAAATGATCCACACAAAATTTACTTAAATCCCTTTTTAGTAACAATTATTTTATCTCTTTTTTTAAATGTGATCAGTTTTTTTATCGAGCGAATTTCTTTCTAGCGATAGTAAGTTGTTTTCTTAGGTTTTTAACTTTCAGAGCTCCACTTTTTTTTGCCCTGTAAACTTTTGATATTGCGGTGCTTCATCTACACTTGTTGGTCATACACTGCATTTGACGATTTCATTTAGGATCATCATTCGCTTTGTCCCTACAAACCTTCAAATTGTTGTTTCTGTCAACTGGAGATAAAAGAAAAGTCCACAGATGAACATCTCACACAGTGTCCAACATTAATTGAAGTGTTCAAAGACGGAGCGTGTTTTTTTCACAGCATAGGATGTCCTTTTCGGGTAAGCAATGGCCAAACACCTCGCGTTTTTTCCGTAAACGAAATATCTTTAATATCTTTAGGAAAAAAAATAGTTAAAAAAAATAGTTAAAAAAAAATAATAATAAAAAAACAATGCACTATGAATGGACTTTAAAACTGGGCAAACTAATCATTATGAAATCATTTTTTCTTGGTTTTTTTGCCACAAGGTAAGTTTTTTTAACCTTTAAAACAATAATACTACAAATTTTGTTCTATTCAGCCTTCGTGTATCGAAAAACTTGCGAGACACTTACAACGTGACGCGTATCAACATACCTACTTGCAGCAAGTCAAACTAACTCAATATAAAACTGAATCAGAAAATCAACAAATGGAATACAAACAGATTGCAAATAATACCAAAGAGATGGAAAAAAGCTTCAAACGTCAAATTGAAAATTTAACATCTCAACTTACTTCCATTCAGACGCAAATGGTTAGGATGCAACAAAATCTTAGAGAGTCTGTAACTACAATATCAAATATTGAAAACAAACGACCAATTAATGGCGAGCACAAACAGCAGGATATGTTAAAGACATTTCAAGATTCAATTGGAGATGTAAGTGAGAAGATGTCAACAATTGATTTGAAACAACAATTACTTGAGAACACGACTTATGATGGCCGAATTTTGTGGAAGATTGATCAATTTGAACACAGGATGCAACAAGCCATTACAGGGAAGGTTACCGCACTACATAGCGCGCCGTGTTTTACAAAAAGATATGAATATAAATTTTGCGGTCGCTTGTATCTTAATGGTGACGGAATTGGAAAGTGTTCGCATCTATCCCTGTTCTTAGTAGTAATGAAATCAGAGTATGATAATTTACTGGATTGGCCATTTAACAAGCATGTTATGTTTCGCCTAATCAATCAACAGAATTATGAGAAAAGCATTCAAGAAAGTTTTCTTCCTGACAGTAACTCTTCTAGTTTTCAAAAACCAGTCAGAGAAATGAATGTTGCGGCTGGGTGTCCATTATTTATCACAAAAGAGAAGTTGTATGATGAAGGATTTGTGAAAGATAATTGCATTTTTATCGAAATATCTGCCAAATGAATCTTTTGAGCTGGATTTAACAAGAAGCAGAATTTTACTATTGACTTCTACACTGTCAGCATATACCATGAGGTTGATTACCTGCTGACAGTTTTGTAGATTTACTTCTTCAACACGCGATTTTTTAAAGATTAGATTCACTCGAATTTTGTTTATAATAGGAAAGTGGTTTGAACGCTAAAACAACAGGCTTGCTCAAGCAAAGAGGTTGTAAGTATTTTTAAGCGTCAATAAGAATTCTATTTATGCAAACTCAACTTCTTTCTCGAAATTTATTTTGTCAAGTCTTTTACAGAGTTTATGATATATAACATATTATAATATATAACATATTATAAGTTATTATATAATTGTTGTTGTCTTTTTTACTAACTCGGACGCAAAATAATGCCATTTGGTACACGAAATGCTTAGAGTGAGAAGTAATTTATATAAAGTATAGTACTGAGCCTATTTATCTTTTTTCATCTTAGTCTAACATATATTTATATAATTTATTGTTGTTTTTTATAATATATTATATTTATTATTTATTCGTTTGGTAAGAAGTTTCAAAGCGCAATTTATTGAAGAGTTTTGTGTGGTGATTTATCGTTCGTCTTTTGAGAAAGGAAGGATAAAATTGGTGTCCATTTGAAAGTTGCATTTTAACTAAAGAATTATTTGGCTACAACTACACAATTACTGTTCAATGAAATGAAATAAGTTATATTTCCAGAAAGGAGCACAAAGCTGTCTGTTGTGTCTATACTATTTATAAGTGCAAGGGAAAACTCATAAATTGCACACTAAATTTCAATCCAACGTTGAGATTTTCCCCACTCCTACCTCTATTTCTAAAATCCCAAGCACTCAGAGAACTCCTGTAAAGCGTGTTGACGATAAGTTTGTTCAATACTTTCTATTCTCTAAAAAATCGATGTTTACATTATGAATATTTAAACGTCAAAAGATACAACTTTTTTTCTCCCAAACGTTTCATTGACATTTAGAATGGTGCACTACGATTTGTGGCTCATCCCTAACTAATATATCTAACTATATATTTAAATATCGCAGTAATGTATAACTTTATTATTTGTTTATATATATATATTTATAACTTTATAGAGAGTATACTAGTTTATCTTATAAATTTTCGGTCCTCAAATGTGATTGGTCTAGCAAAGGTAACTACAAAAAGTAGTTTTCGCCATAAAAGTTTTAGGAACTTATTCAACTGCTTGAAAAATTTGTTGAAAATAAAAAAACGCTATGTAGGCTTGTTCTTCTGTTTAGCTTTTGTAAGCTTCTTGTGTTTAGTTTCCAAGGTTTATATTAGCACAGTTTTGTGCCAGTTAAACCTTGGTAGTTCTTTTCCGTTTAAACTTTTACTTACTTATATTTTGGCTTATTGTTATATGAAAAAACGTGTGCTTTCCTGAATGTAGAGATTGAAAAAAGTGAAGGGTTTGGGAAAGTTGAAACGACTCCTACAAATCACTATTAACTACTTGTAATACTTTTCTTCGATGTTCCAAACCCTTTACTTTTTCATTATATATTATTATATATATTTCATATTTAAAACAAAATTACATATTACCACATAGAACTAATGATTTATATTTTTTAATTCCCCAAAAGCACCTCTCACTAAAGCCTGTGACGCACCTTAGATCATTCGTAATTTCTCATCATTGAATAAAGTCAATTTAGAGGTCTCTTAACAGTTATTGCACTGTTACAAGCTATGAAATATGCAAAAACTAACAAGTGAAATATTTGAATTCTTCACTAATTGTTAGAAACTTTTTACTCGCAATTAACAAAGTTTTGCTTGTGCAGTTTCTTTATTTTTATGTATGTAGGTATGTTTTTTCCAAAAGTGTATCAACCACAGATAAGCCCCTATATTTCAAGTATCTCATTGTCCTGTTCGTAGGTTATACAAAACGAAGTTCTGCATTATTATTAGATCACAAAAGACTCATTTAAAACTGGATTCAGTTGGCAAAGTCATGGTTAGTTGCAGGAAAAATAACTGAAGCTAGTAACTTCTACTCGTTCTTTCAATGGAACAAATGTCCAAAATACGTTCCAAGAGACATTTTGTTTCAGTGATTACGAATGTGGAATACAAAAACAACGTGTGTAAAAGAGATAATTGTGAAGGTTAAGGAGGTCAATCTCCTGTCACATATGGCGCTAACGCAAACACAGGCAGCATTAAACTGCTTTGTTGATTGATATCAGCTGGATATCATGGATGTCAACTTTCTACGTACGATGCACGGAATTGAAGATTATTTATCACCATTGCACGAAGATGTTAAACACAAGTTTATTCCAGCGATTACTGGCGGTCATATCGTCAATGGCAATAAACGTAAACTTCTGGCTTTTCCTCCTTCGAATGTTTGGGAATCAAGATCTTTTCAGAAATTGCACCAATAGAGCACAGCAACTCTAGAAATATGACAACTGTCAACCAGATTTTAGAGACGAAGAAAAGAGAGTGAACAAACAACAAATCAAAACAGAACTAAGATGCAGACAACAAAATACACGTGATTTGTTGCGACTGGCAATGAGTGAAGAAGAAAAAGAATTAGCAAGTTTAACAGAAGAACAGGGGTCTTAATAATGCGATCTTAATAAACAACAATTTGGGGACGCTATAAATTTTCTTTATAATTGGTCCTTGGAACGTTTACCTGCTTAAAGCATGTGAATATCGATTTGAATTGAGATCTCTTTTGTGTAAAACAGGGTGGATTCATGACGTTACGTCCTAATGGAATCTGAAACATCGCAGCATCTCTTCTTGCAGAAGTAGGTAAAGACGTCAAAAAGGATCCGAGTCTGTTAAAGCTCACGGATGAATGATTTAACAGGAGAACAGCAAAACTCACAGATGAAGCAAAATTAAATGTCAGTGCACGTAAATTTTGGATCCCTGACGAACGGGGACTTTTAGATATAAGGATTTTTAACCATTGCTTTAAAAGGTACAAGGGTCTGGAAATGCACAGAAATTCTTTAATCAACAAGAGAGACAAAAAGGCAATGCAAATATCTCGTCCTTCAAATGGAGAATGGTTCGTTTACGCTTCAAGTGTTTACGACAAACGGTGCAATTGGTGAAGAATGCAAAGCTTTTTACAAGAGACCAGATGATGTGGTTGCTAAGAAAGAATGCATTTCTATATCAATTGCATCCAACCTTATTCGGAAAAACATTTGCTCTTGCACAGAAAAAATGTTTGATCAGCATCCTCCCCCGCCAAGTAAAAGATAAAACACTGACTTTTCGATTGTTTCTCGGTTGTCTGTCGTCATTGATCAACACAAGTTCATTCACTTAAATTATTTCTTCAATTCTGTTCTGTTTCGATTGTTTTTTCGATTCTCTTACTTGTTATACTAACAGTCCCAGAAGTAGCGTAAATTGCCGGAAAATGATTCTTGCTTACGTGAGCTTTGGTGTTCAATTTTTGTCCAAAGAATAAGTGATTAGGTGTTAGTACTTCAACTCCTGGAGTACGTAAATGTTAGTGGACCATTGTTTATAATCAATTCAATTTCGTTAATAATTATTCGTAATCAACTTTATATCGTAATTGTGCAAAAATTTTGTTGATCGTACCAATCTTTCAAACATTCTACGGGCGGCTGGTAGGTTAAACTTTTATTTAATTTTCTTTTGGGCACTAAAGAGCAGGGTCTCTTGGATCTGATGGATCTCCATTTATATCCATCAGACATACATGGAGATCCATTATCGGAAATAATAATGTTAGATACACCACGAACAGAAACAAAATTCAAGTAAATTGCTCAGGTCGAAGCACAAGTAAAGAGGAATATCCATGCTATACACATAAGGTCGCTCTCAACAGCACTGCAGATAACTCAACCTGCGTAATCGAGACTAGTATAAGTGAACACAAAACTGTCACATTTGAATCTCGAACCAGTTGAGCAAAGTTATTGTGATGCATTATGTACTGTTGTGTGTAGCGAATGCACAATCGTCGAGCGTTCATCATTACCAATAGTAGAAGAAGGTATATGGTCATATTTAGTCTTATTTACGTTACTGATGGAACGATGAAAGACTTCTAAAAGAACTAAGTTTATCAATTTTAAAACAGTTTAAATTAATTTTTCTATCTATGCAGTGGGACTTGCTTATTGGACTGTCTCCTTTGAAGAAACATTTCTCCAAGCTTCAAGTCACATCAACATCATTACACTCAATCAAACGACAATCACTAGGACCAACATAAAATCGAAACCATGGAACCACAATTTATTATTCTTAAACTCCGAAAACAAACAAAACTCGTGGAACAATCTCAGCAGGACGATTATCATTTGACCCAACATGGAACCAATCAGAAATACAACCAACAGCACGAATTTTACTGACACGACGTTGAATATAAAGTTCGCAATGTTTATCTGTGTTTGCAATCCAGGATAATGCGATTCTTGAATAATAATCTTCGATATTGGTATGAGGAACTAGAAATGATAAAAGTTGACATTAATGTGTAAACTTAGGAACCAACATCCTTGGCACTCTAAACGTGGTATAATTGATAGTTTGAACGGTGTTATACGACACTATAACCATGCTACAATATCCAGACAAATCAATAAAACGCATTTATGTGCAACTTTCTGACTTGCATCCCAAAACCCATGTTATTCAAGAACGAAAGTCACCATACCATTGCAACATCCCAACATCTTCAACAAAACTTATCCAGACACGCACGTTAAAATAACACTTTGAAATGAAACACGACAGGATTAATGAGATCAAGATGGTCGTACAAAAAAAGCAGCGAATTGCAAAAGTTGTCTTTTGGTTGCTACATTAGGTGCTTGTAATAGTGTAACCATGGGAAACGATATACGGTCTATGTCTTTCTGCCACGTCACGTCCAATACCTTTGTAATACTGTTCGATGATATTACATTGTTAACTATAAGTTCTAAGTGAGTGAAATTTAAGTCGAATTCCCTTAAATGAAAGGACGCCTTGGCTAGTCTGGATTTACAAGTATTAAAAAATATAAAAGCTTGTTGATCTTCATCTGCACCACTGGACAGATCGTCCATTTCTATAAATAAGCAATGGATTAATATGACCGAAAGAATGATAGCAGGACGGGTGACGATGTTAGTCGAAAAAGTAAACGGCATTTTTGATATAAGAGCAATCACGAAATTCAGGATATAGTTCCATTTGTAAAAATGCCTTTTCTATATCAGCAGTAAAAGGTGATACTCTCCAAACCCGAAAATGCAGCAATGCGCCAAATAATGAAAGCATCCGTGGGGCTGTTGGTTTTCGACTTCAGTGACTTACACAAAAGTCAAGTTGTTGACGGTGGAAAATTTTATTAACCAACATTTAGCCTAAAAATTTTTCAGTTGCTTTGAATGAATCATGTGCGTAGCCTTTCATTATAATATATTTTCATAAAGGAAATTCTACCTTATTCTTCATTATTTGGGCAAAATCTATTTTTTTTATTTATCTAAATTTAGGAACTCTTAAAGTATAACTAATACAAATCCCATAACAACTTTCAAATCAAAAATTTTGTACACAAGTTATTTCTGGTTTGCACGAAATTGGCTCATCGGACGGTTAATCATGACGACTACGGTTTGACTAATAGAATTTGTGTCCGTCTTTTATTAACCCCTTGTTAAAGTTTGAATGTCTGAGAACACATATTTCGTACAAAGGGCAGTGACGAAAGGGCAGTGCACACTTATTACCCAAAACTTGCTTGAAAAAGCAATACGACACAAAAACGAAGACTCCAAAATACAAACATAGTATGTGCTTTTGGCAGACGAAACTCGCTTTCTTCTCTTCATAGAGTCAATTTTATTCTGACATTTATAATCAACATTTATAAAGAAATATATATAGTTGTATTTTAATTTATTTCTCAGATATCGATGTGAAAAGATTAGACGTCGGAATTCCTAATTAGCTGCGCGTGTTCTGAAACAACTAACCGTGGAAGAAATGCTTGTAAAACACAGAACAGACTCGCTTGGATGGCTCGATAATTTCGTTGACAATATATCATTATTTCGTTGATAATATTTTGAAAAAAATCACTGTGTGGTGGATATATCATAATGAATTGTTGATATTATGAGCTTGTGTAAGACGGCATACATGCTAGACATCATATATCGTATAATGATATAAACGACTCGTTGAATATTGTTACATGTGAGCAACCATAGTCTGTGAAGATCTCGCTCTGTAACCAATATTTTATATTTAAGAAGATTTTTTATTCGCGACTAAACCTAATGACATTATGAATCGATTTTTTATGTGTACTATATTACTACACGTGTTAACTCGCTAATTAAAAAAAATGAAATTAGATTGCTGCTTTTGAAGTGCCTGCATTTGATCTGATGAAAGTGGGACGGAGTTTGATAGCTCCTGACACTTGAAAAGAGGTAAGTATTTAGCAGCTTTAGATTCGACAGACGTTCTTTTGAAGTGAATACTGATACCACAATTGCAAACGTAAGATGCTTTTAATAATTCAAAGTAGGATTGAAGATACTTGGGATTTTTTTGCATTTTTCTGCATTGCTAATTAATCTAAACGCTTTGAGAAAAAATAGTTTAACCTGGCTTTCTGATTTCACCCCGGAAAATAACATCTTCTACGCACCATCAAAGATAACAAAAAGTAAAATACAATGAACTAATCACCTGAACAAACTACAAGGTATGTATTGAAAGCAGTAGTGACTCATAAGTTGACGACTGTACGCAATTCGGAGTTGAGAAGACAGGTAGGGGTGAATCCACATTCTTCATAAGAGTGTATTGGCGATGCCCAAACAATACTATTTTTTTAACTCTCCTGCCCGTTTACCATACACGTTTGGAATTGTCAATCACATTTTATTAAAACACAAAAACAGAGCGCCTAATGAATAAATAAAAATAATAAATCTGATTGGCTAGACTAAATCTTTCCAGTATCCAGTATGTACATTCGAAAACAGGGAATTTAAGGTTTTTTTAACAAGGCGTACAAGTAAAAAACAACTGAAATATTTACACAGATGTTACGTTACACAGCACAAAATACGTTCTGCTATTTGTCCGTTTTTTAAACTACTTTTTGAAAGTCCAGTGTATAGCTGTTTTAGAGGGATAAAAAAGTAAAAAAAAAAAAAAAAAAAATCAATTCATGTTCGTGGTTTATTTGCATGAAATAAAAATAACATAAAAATATCATATTAGTAGCTGTCAAAATAATTTACATCCTTAAATTTACATCAAAAAACTAAAACTCAGACCATTTAATATACAAAATGATGGAAAAAACTTTCATGCGAATTATGAGGATATAAGATGCAACCACTGTGTGTCTTCTAAAATATCACAAAATCAGTCTTTTTGAAGTAACATTGTCATCAATTCAGGTAAACGAAAACGTTGTCAAAATACGCCCTCCGTCTGATACGAATTACCTTGTTCTTTACTGCAGCAGATTGCTCTGGTATTATTTATGATACCCATGATGGAGTGTGTTTGCAACGCAATGTTACCTTTGAGCAGGAGTGTAGCGTGAATTATTAATACCGAATCCACTGGCCGTAGCGAAGGAAGAGCGGTTTACACGATACTCATGTCTCGGTGACACTCGGCTACTTTTGTCCATGTCAAAGTATGTTTTTTCATAAGGCGATTCAATGGTCCGCAGTAACGTTTGATGCGCCGCTTCTCTCGGTGAAAGTCGACCTCGAGGTGGTGATGACGGCGGAACATGCTCGCGATAAAGCGTAGCTGGCCGTTCTCGCATGTGTAAATGTAAAGGATTGTCAAATGACATCAAATCACGTTGATATAAACTTGCTGGCATACGGCGTCTGTCAGGCGATTCGACAAATTCAGCACGACGAATATTATCGCTTAAAATACGAGCTTTTTCGTCATGTCCTATGGGAGGTGGTCTAGTGTAAGATTTTGACTTTGGCGATGGCAAACCAGCTACAGACTTTAATAAATGTTCGCGATAAGTTCCTAGGCTACCATATGATGAGTCATAGTCTGGTGTCACATGATGACCACCGACATGTGAACGAATATTACGCTCGTCAGCTGTCGGCAGAAGTCGTTCTAAATTCGGTGCACCAGAACGGTAATGTGATGAATGTAGAATATCACCGAAATATGTTTCTTTTTCTTTCGGAAGTAACGCATTTGGGTGTGGGTTGACAGCTAAATATTAAAAAAAAATTAATATTGCTATGATAAGGGCGTAACACTTGGTTCAATAGCGAAGGCGTAATACAAATTGATTTTAAAAAGTTGTCGTTCACTCACAGTTTAAGACACCGTCACAAAAAACATGGTAAAGGAATGGTGACTGAGATAAATAACATTGATAATATCAGTAGACATCAGACGTCGTCTTTTTTCAGAGCGACGTATGGGCGACGTATTTTAAACGCACGGAATTTGATAGAAAAGCGAAGTTCAAAAGAGTGTGAGTAGAAAAAAGAAATTACTGAATTTTTTTTCACCTGTTCTATGATGCACCGGATTGATCAAATCGGAGTGATGCATGGAAGGCAGTAGTTTGCGATGGCTTGAGTATAATTCGCTCTCAAATTTCGGTTGTTGAAAGGAAGAAGGTCGCGTCGCATGAAGCGATGATGAGCCGGCCCCTTGAAACGCTTGAAAGCCACTGCGATGTGGACGATGATCGGGTGAAGGCTTTTGAAATCCAACTTTCTCAGTCTAAAACAATCATGTTATAATACATTAACACTGCATCTAAGGTCCCAATATCCAAGCTCTAAGGTCTGGGAAGAAAAAAATACCTTTTGTTGAGTTTGGATAAAATGAGCTATTTGTACGTGCATCGATGCTCTGGATTTTTTGGCACGAATAATAGGTGGCTAAAAGCGAGAAAATAATTAATGAACAAAACTTATCAAAGAAAATTAAACAGATTAAACAGCTGTAAATAAAAGTTTTTTAAAATACAAGTGTATACCGTACCTTAACAACAAGCGTGGAAGATGGTTGATGATGCATGTGTGGACCGGGTATTATAAAAGGTGGAACGGCCATGCCAGGATAATACTACAAAAAAAAGAAAAGTTACATTATATCATCTAAGGTATAAACAATAGATCTTCTCAAACAAACACAATATCTAATATAACTTCTAAATGTCATGTATAGTTCACACAGGTCGATATAAAAACTTTAAATTGACACACACTCGCAAAAAAAAACTAACAAAAACATACCATATGCGGTGGCAACGGTTGACCAGGGTAAGGGGGATGAAAATGTTGATGTTGATGTTGATGCTGATGCTGGTGTTGGTGCACATGTCGCGATTCTCGCTCCTTTGACGCGCTGTTAGTTTCTATGGTGATCGTCTCGTGACGCTTCTCGACGTGTCTATGTTTGCCGTCAACGTCGGCTTTATACTCTGAATCTAAATAACAATCAAGCAAACCATTTTTAAAATAGTTATGGTTAAAAAAACATGGGGTCCAATCACAAATCAAAAAGTGTGTGTAATCTTTGACATTTTAAAATTTCATGCAGAAATTTATTTTAAAGAAGATACACAAGCAAGAACTGATTTATCGTTTTGACATTTAGCACAACATGTGAATTACTTAGAAGATAAAAATATATGAACTTGAGTTTACAAAAAATTGTTTTAAATTCAGGTATACTCGATACAACAATGAGGCATGTAAAAAATTACCTTTTACAATGACGTGTTTGCTCGTCCCATCTCTTATCGGAATACGAGAATCTCCATCTGGGCTGGCGGAGACCTTTTGGAGCATTTCTGATGAAGTAACTGGTTTACTGAGTCTCATATTTGCAGGTGTGTCGAGTTTCATACCGACTGTATCGTCATATCTCATTGGAGATGACTTATCAAGCCGTAAGTTCGAGTTATCGAGTCTTAAGCCGAGAGATTTGTGCATGACCGGTTCTCTAATATCTTTACTGTGTAGCAGTTGAATGTGTGATGGTAGGTTATACGGACCGGTCAACCCTAATTCTGTTGTCTTTTCATCCGGTTTGGAAAAGTTTGATTCATGCTTAACGATTTCGTCGGAGTGTCGGAGTGGAGTAACACTATCTCGTTCTGACAAAAGAAATTTATTTATTTATTTATTTATTTGAAATGTTATAAAATGACAGTTGACAAGAAGCAGACACCCGTACTCTTTTACTTTTAAACATGTCTTGAAAAATGCCATCGGGAAAAAGAAAGTATTTAGTAGAAAAAAAATAGTCATTCTTTTAGAAGACAAATTGAATGCGTTTTTTCCACGTGTTGATAACTGAAGAACAGATTCTTTATTATAAAAATAAACACTTCCATTTATAAGCGCGTTACTCGTAAATGTCGCAAACTTACATTAACGGTGAGGTATTAGAAGTGAAAATAAGAAAAACAAAGATAAATAAAAAAATACAAACCTATTTTATCTTCTAAATTCACATCCTCTTCACTTTCTTCTTTCGTCTATAAATAGAAACAGTTGTTAAGTTAGAACGAAAGAATATAAAAATTAATAATAACACAGTGGTAAGAGAAATAAATTAAAAAATTGTTCGTGATTCTTTAAAGGGGATTCCTGTTAGCATAATAAATGCTACGCAAGTGCTTCTTCACTGCATGTCTGCCATGTTTTCTGCAAATACTAAGTCAGCGTTACACATATATTAGACTTAGACACTTTATTTTACAGATGCACGAAGCCTTATGCATATCTGGGTGTCTTTCTCTTTTTTCTAATGATAAATGACAACAGAAGGCTTGGAGGACGTGTCTTAACTTTTAGCATAGTAAAAATAGAATATCGAGCTACCTTCACTTTAACGGGTAGCGGTGAGACATTTTCTTTCCGATCCTCTAAATACTTCACATTAATGCTCGTATTTGGTGATTCCGCGTTATCAAGTGCGTCATGCGGCGTCAATGAATGTTCTTTCGATGTGTCTGGCGCGTAGTTAGAGTCCTATAACACAACAAGTGTGATATTTGAGATATTTAATATTTAATTTTTCACATAAAATGCCGTCGTGCAACCTTCGTGCAACCTGTTAAAAGCGCTTTTTTATTTTATGACTATTTTACTATCTTCACTGATTTATTAAAAAGCCTGATAATTGTAGGACGGCAAAATTCTTTGCACATTAGACGTGTATATGTGTTTCGAAGATAACCCGATAGAAATATTGGTGAAAAAAGATTGGTTTTGATGAACATATAACAAAAAAAAATTAAAAATGATCGAAACATGGAAACGGTAATGAACAATGAAGTTCACCCCTGCAACACTGACTAAAAAATAGTAGGCCACTGGAATACAATGCATTCCGATATTAAGCCAGCACAATGACGGATTAATTCTGCATTTGTTGTCAAGGGAACGGAATACATACACATACGACAGGATTTTTATGACAGGAAAATTATTTACGTTACATAATGAGTGTCGAAAAAGGGACGGCATTTATTTGCGCGTCACGAATGATGTGAAAAGTATCTTAACGAACTACTTAGTAACCCAAAACCTTTTAAACAAAAGACCGCAATTGAATAAAAGAACAGAACTCTGATTTTAATTGAACATGTTTATAAAAACAAAATTTTCGTCCACAAAGATTTCTTCCGTGGAATCATCTAAAACAAACATGGTCAAAGCGGCCATTTTCTATAACGGACACTAGCACACGTTACGATGATTAAGTCCAAGTCAACCGTTTATAGAAAGATCTTTACAAACCACACATCTACATGGGACATTTCTGCTCCGGCGTGTGTTCTGCATTGCCACGTTGAGCACGTGGTGTCTCAATTAGACAACTGTCTAAGATATCAATCCTGTTCTTGTGATAAATGCTAAGCAGAAAGGATAGATTCACACTTTTATATTCTTTAAGACTCGGTTTGAACCCAACACCTCCCGTACTGAAACCGTAGCACAAGACTACCGGACTTTCTTGCAACAACAAACAGTATCCGCCTACTGTAAAAATTCAAAAATACATTACGGAGCACAGTTTAATGTTTTTGATTTGACCTAATTTTAATGGCGGAAGATAAAATAGAGTCCTCTGGAAATGTTTTGATAACCTGACTACCATCAAAAACGAAGGTTGTAAGGTTAGGTATGTTTGGTATTTTCACAGACAGTGGGAATAAATGACGAAATCATTTATTGACCTTTTTAAATTGCATGTCAAAAGATGTCGACAAATTAATTAGTTGAATTGATGCCAGTCATTAGAGATTTTATATTGTATTAATTCTTCTTACCACCGTAGAAAGGTGTACCAACTTTGTACAGAAGCGTTGACAATAAGACAAAAAAAGTTGTTTGGTTGTATGCAATAATTGGTTGTAAAAGACTTTTATAATCACTAACGTCGTTTTTAGCTCTAAATATCTATAGATTTTAGTTCGTTATATTTTTAAGATTTACGCAGAGCAAATCTCATAAAATCCCTTATACTGTCTCTTACACGACGGAAATATATAGTCATATAGTGACAATTTCTCTGTTATGTAGGTATACAACAGACATACAAGTAATATTGACCATATTTTTATGTGAAAGCAGAAAATTACAACAACAAAAAAAACAAAAAAAACTTACCCCATCGTACTTTTTTCTCTTTAATTTCTTCTTCGGTTTTAAAGTCCATTCTTCGTCATCTTCCTTCTCTTTCTTCTTCTTCTCGTTCTGCTTTTTCTTGGAACTTTTACTGGAATAATTTCGTCGTAATGACGTCACTCTTTCGCTACTTGCTCTGCTTGCGAGGAACGAATTCTCTGGTCGAGTGGGGCCATCAGCCTGTCAACAAAAGCATGAATTATTAGCAGCGTGAAAAAACACCCTGCATGTAAACTCTGTTGGAATACATTACGTTAGGCAAAAAAAAAATGGACGCTCTAATCGAACAGTAAAAATGGACTTCAAGATAATTCTAATTTCAACTTTTACTTTTAGACGTTGCATTTTTTTTTTTTTTGTAAATATCCATGATTTTTTCATAATTGAACCGGATTTTTTGCCACTAGCCGTTTCAACATTGATAGAGTTGGGTACCAATGGGAAATGAAATTAATCCCCCTTTCTGAGCCTCCGTTTTAAAGTTATGTGATCCCGAGCTATGAACATTAGATGGCATAACAAAATTTTAGCTTTTATTAGAACGTGAGCGCCTGTCGGGCTTGTAGGCTAAAAACAATCAAAAAAAAATTAAACTGAATATTTTAAATGATCATGTATAGCTAATTTCGCATACGAAAGAACTTAGAAGAGACATAATTTTGGTCTTTGATATTACCTGTTATATCGCGAGAAGACAGAACATATTTTATTAAAAATAGAGTATTTTGAGCTTTTTCAGAAAGTTCCGCTTGAGAAAAGATATTAAAAACCGAGGAGCATGGCCACATGTACGAATTACATTGATGAACAATTACAACGATATTTGTTCCTAATTAACGTAACCACAACGAAGCTGATTAATTCTGATTAATTTTAATGCCTTATGCCAAAAACGATGGGCCACGGTAGAGGTTATTACGCTAAACTTTAATTCCAAAAAATAATATCAAACTGAAGAGTATTGCATCAGTATATTCACTTAAAAAAATCCAGATTCATGTATCTTTTATAGCAACGAGTCCAAGCTAAATGTTCTAATTCGTACTAAAGTCCAGACAAGAAATTTTCATTAGTTTCGCGAATTTTATGTTCACTGGGAAGAGATTTGGTTTTTCATAACATTAAAAATTCTATTTTTTTAAAAGTTGGCATTAGAAGAGGTCGAAATTCACTTTTGTCTATCGACCTTAAAACCTGTACAATGAAGCTTAATATTGCTAATTTGCCGTCGTTTGATCCTTCCAAAAAAAAAAAAAAAAAAAGTAACGTAGATTCATCAGAGAATATATATGATTGGATAATTAACATAATGGTACGAATTGTGTGTCTTTAACTCAACAAACCTTCGCCTTTAATGAAGTGATGACAAAAAGTCACGGTTCAAAACTTCCGGGACGGGAGCGAATGGAATTCGATTTGTTTTTTGTTGTTGTGCGACTTTAGAAACAACGAATTTTTCTCATTGTAGCATCACAAACAGATATGGCTGAGATTTATTTACTTAGAATGCACCATTTCTTTACATTTTTCTGAAAGTTTATATTCTCAAAAAAGTTCTTTCAGACAATTAGCGACATTTACATCTCGTAAATGTTAACTACGTTAAAGGCGTTTCTTATTACGATAAAAAAATTGAGGTTAAATGAGATTTTCTCGTATGGAACAACCCACCCTGAGTTTTTAAGAATTCCTCTTCGCAATGTGACGCTACAATACAGTTGATAAATGATTACGCAATATTTAAGAAAAACACGCTGGGAAAATTGACAGCTTATAAAAACAACGGATGTATAATTAATAAAAGCTTTAAGATGCTAAAAAAAATTAAATCTTACGCGTAAGATCCTCCTAAAACCAAAACAAGAAATAAAAATATATTTACAATGAACATAAAAATAAGAAATAGACAGAAAAAAAGATTCGCAACAACGGAATATCAAAATGGATAATTGTGTGGGTTGAATGCAAATAAAGGGAACTTAATCTGAACTCTTAATTCAGTTTCTTCATTTCTTAAAATAAAATGATGTGATCGTCATTACACGAACAAATGACATCAAAATAATTCTGAGGTTGTAAACAATGGTGGCGACACTTCACATAATCTGTAGTGAGAACCGAACAGTCCCGCCCACACAGGTTCACATAATCTGTAGTGAGAACAGAACAGTCCCGCCCACACAGGTTCACATATTGATATTTTAACAGCAAACTAAAACCCTGAAGCAAAAATAATCTAGAACAATATTTTAATGGTATCTATATGCGATGCATATAGATACTAGCTATTGAATGTCCTAGGAATCATTTTTAGGTTTCCATGTGGAAAAGATTAAAAACAACCAAAGTTTCTCCATTATTATATTAGACGAAGCAAAAAGTTAACACGCCAAACTATTGCTATATTATAGGTGTTTTATTTTTCAGGCCAGAGTAATTCTCAAATATCTAAATAATACTAGAGGAGATTAGGCTAATATGAACGAATCGGGGATATAGGATGGACAAAACTTCAATGTTATTATTCACTCATTACAATCTTAACATAAATATGTTTTATTAAAAACGTTTATAAAGGCGAACCATTTATATCGTTCCGGGGGTAATGTTAATAAAAAATTCTCTTTGAGAAAACGAGATAGAACGCTAGACTTTACCTACAGGATTGAGCTAGCTATATAATCCTTCCCACGCGAGGAGGTATCTTACAACATACCACAAGAGGTATTTATGTAGCTATGTAAAATGATGACTTGTTTTTATTTATAAACTGTATCAGGGATCCAAATAATAGGTGCCCGTTTAGTAAAGCGGGAATATTATTTTCAATAAAGCGTTTGGTTTGTGCAGGTAAATATTTTTCTTCTTCTTTAGGAAACATATATTTTTACAAAATATGTACAAAAAGGTGTACAAAATTTAAGTCAAGTTAAAACAAAACAAGAGAAACATTAATTATGATAAATGATAAAGTAAAAAAAAGTTTGCTTTTTGTTGTTGCCGCTAAGTTGTGCAAAAAAGATATACATCGCATTATGTGAAATACGAACAAAAACATTAAAATAGAGTTTTATTTTGAGTGAAAAATAAAAAACAAGCAAGGGGCTGGGAAATATTTCCTGGGGTAAAATATGTTATTAAAAAGTGTGTTGACATTTTTTTGTGACAGTTGTGTCAATAAGATTAGAGTAGCCGAAAGGAAACGATAAAATCGACATCTTAGCAACTTAAAGTTATTATAAACCAAAACCTCACCATGGCTTGTTTATTTCCCGCCTTAACCAGAAAAAATAAGAAATTAACCCTAAAGATATTTCAAAAAAATCCAACGCTAGACATTTTATCATATTGTTGTAAAAAAATTATGCAGATAAGAAAAATTAAGTTAATAAAAAAAACGCTGTGCTTGTCACCATGTAAAAATCAACACATGGACATTAATGACAATGACGAATATGAGAGTAACATAATGAAGCAATTAAATGGAATACCTAGTTTAATTATAGGTTGCAATTTTCATCATTAGAGATTTCCATATGAATTTATGATTTAGTATAATTTGTAAACACGAATAAAGGCTTTATATTTAAAAGTTTAAAAGAAAGTTCGAATAAAACACGCTGGCCAAACAGTTTTACGAAGGTGATTGTAACGCTTGTTCAATATTTGTTTTAATAAGGTCTTTTATTGTGATTGATGAATCCATTTAATGGTAGAGAAGAAGGTCCACGTGTAAACTAATAGGTGAATGATTACACAAACTGGGTGATCACACAATTTATGCAAAAAAATTAAAAATGTTTTGGGGAGATTAAAGATCTTACCATTTTAGAAGAAGAATTATTTTTAAAAGAATATAATTCCAAACATTTTTTAGGATTAACAGAGGATGCGAGAGAGTTAAAATAATCTTTGATGGAAGAGGATTTAACAAATAAATTATGCATTGAAAAAAATTTTAACATCGTCGTAAAACTGAAAAAAATATAGCTAGGATTTTATAGGACATTTTTTTCTAATTTTGGATTTCTTAAATAATTTATAAGGATTTAAAGAAACAATATTTTACGGGAGTCTTGGCAATCCTACACAGAAGAAGTGACTGAGCTAAGACAATCTTCTTTTATGATCCTTTTTTTATAAGACTGAATCTGAAAAATTAAACTTGTTTTCAAGTTCTTGTTGTTTTAACTGCTTCTTTGAAGCAACGGTATTCCACACATGAATTTACATTCACTGGCTTCTGATAACTTCGTGACTTGCTTCCTTAACTAATTCTTCTAGATTAAAAATTAATATCGATTAAAAATAATAAAAAAAATGCAATATAAAAAAGTAAATGTTATACACAAAGCATACATATTACACCCACAACTTCGTACAGAATTAATATAGAATCGATATATATTGATATAGGTTTGAGAAAGGGGTCCGTAAATTTATCTGGTCTGTAAAATCCCTCTTTAAGTTATTACCCATTATAAGCTCGATATCCTGTGAGTTACAAACGTTACGTGTGCCGCTGATGTGACGTGCGACAATCACTTTATATCGTGCGTCACAAATTGTTACACGGTTTTTTTATAAACAAAAACAGTACTGACTTTTTAAAAAACTACTTGTACAAGGATCCAGTTGACGTAGAGTTAACACTTAAAAAAAAATTAATAATCCTGAGCGGAAACAAAACAAGTATGGCTATAGTACATAGAAATTCCTTCTCCTTTTGTACAATATGTTTTTTGTTTTACGTCTTCAGTTTTATAACCTATAAATACATGCAGCTACTTCAACCTTTGTGTGTTACAACTTAAGAAACGGTTCTTTTGTGTCGGCAAAAAACAAACAGAAACACACAAACAGGAACACACAAACAATTTTAACCTAAAATTCACAGTGCTGAGCATTGCAGGCACATGCTTAGCAATCGTAACCACAATACTGAGCGTTTATTCTGAGCACGAGGTTCCATTTTCTTTTTACTTTTTAGAAATATCACGTTTAAAGATGTTAAAGAGAAGTATATTTCATAAATGGTAGAGTGTGTGTATGACCGACGTTTTAATTACAGAATTACCTATTAAGACAAAATTGTTGACAAATGTCATGGTAGGTAATTAACATCATTAGTGCAAAAAGATGACGATGTCAACTCTTGTCTGCAGGTATATTAAAGAATTGTCCATAATTGAAACGTGTAATTACATCAGTATATGTAAGGTAATTGATGGCGTTGATCATTTCCTGCCGCACACGTAACATAGGTGAACCTCAAATCTCACTCGAGCTATATTGAAAAGAGCAGTTTTAGATGGTTTTTTAATGATATAAAAGCAACAATAACAACAACAATATATTGCTAACAACGAAAATGTCATTAATAAATAACAACTAAAAATCTCAAAAATTCTCTTCGATATATTTATAGGAAAACAATGCAGGTGCTACATGGGAACACGCACAACGCGAAAAATCTGCGTCATCAAAAATGTCTCGAGTTTTCGCTATTTTGTTCTTTTTAAAGTTCTCTCTGATCTTGCCCAATCAATCAATAATCAATAGTTATCATATAAAAATCAACACAACTTGTGAGGATTAAACAGTTGAACCTAATTGACAAAATGATAGACGAGTAGCTAGCTAAAATTATTTTAAATAAATTACCTTGTAGCTAGCTAAAAACTTTTCTCCATAGATCACTTTGCAGCTAGCTAAAATTATATCTTAATAAATCACTTTGTAGCTAGCTTATGTAGACCTGGCTATGCAAAAAAAACTTTATAAGCGAAAGGACTAAAGTAAGTTAATAAGACTAAAGTTTGGTTTCAAAAAAAACGTTATCTAGCTATAGTTGTTCTGTTTCATAATGGCATTCCTTCCGCAAAAGATAAAAGCTGAAAAAAAAAATTAATTTTGTAAATTTTTACCAATGGCCAAAAAGCTTGAAATGAAAATTAAATAAGAATATTATTTAAGAGAACTTGTAATCATGAAAAGTTAGGCTTCTGTTTTCATTGTTTTTAAGAGTAGTTTGAAGGTGCATTGCAAATGCGGACAATAGCTGCGTAGAAAGGTAAAAAAAAACAGAAAAATAAACAAACAAACAATTACACTCTGACTAATGTGGACAAAAAATAACACACTGGCTTGCTATTCGTTTTATTTATAGATTATATAAACTTTAAGTTCGTATAAATAAACAAAACGCAATTAGCAAACACAAACAAATTCATTTCCTGTTCTTATTACACGAACAGATAAGGGAAGGGGTATCGACGTCATCTATTTAACAACTGTTCATCAACAGAATGTTTAGATGTTACTCATTTTGCAAGTTCCTCAAAATGAAAAAGATTTGTGAAATACCAAGAAGCAACAACAACAACTGCTCACGGGGTGTATTCTGGTGCCGTTTTGACAAATTTGCTAGCTATTTCGACGATATCGGACAGATAAAATGGCAGTTTTGCGCTCCATTCCATCTATAATAGTTTTCTTCGCTTTTTAGGCTATTAGTTTGCTTTACATAGACAATAAATATTATAATTCAATTCCAAATACTCTTTTCTAAAAATGCTGAGGGTGTCACAGATTTAATACAGCAAAATCCGATTCCTGAAACCAAAGAAATTAACGAAAAAAAAAATTAATATAAAAAAAACGCAATTCGGGTGACGAAAGTTTTTTTTATATAACATTAAAACCTTTTTCATATAATGAGAACATAAGCAATTTGTAGAGAACAAAAAAGAATTCTTAATCTTTGTTTCGTGTTCATGCGCTGGCATGTTAGTTCCATCAATCGCGTTTTCCAAAAGAATACCGTAAAAATGCAGTGTCTTTTATAAAAGGACAATCTAACAACGTGGTAGCGAAGTATTTTATAATTTCCGGTGCTTTGTATGCCGGATATGTGTGTTGACATCTTAGCATGAAAATATCTCTGACGAGTATACATTGACGAAATCTGTGGATGTTTCATGAAGATACCTTCAAAGTTTTACCTTTTTTCAGTTGTTCTAAGTTGTGAGCTGGTCCTATGCGCATGCGTGCTAATTTACCCTTTATCTTCAAACTCTGGATTGTTTTTAATTTAAAAGATTGGTGTTACAAAATAAGGGTCGATGTTTTTGTTACAACGACAAGGAGTTGCAGAGAAAGCTTGACAGGAAGAAGTTTTGACTAATACGCATTGACGGTCCTGTCTGTTGCTAGATATACTTTTATTTTTTCGAATTCTAAAAGTTTCTTCAGAGAAACATATTTTCATGAATTAAATTGTATTTTAAAAAAAAACCGAAAGAACAAAAATGGTACCGATTACCCAGAAAATGGCGCTAAATACGTGAAACAGGAAACGTGCTTAAAAAATTCGACCATATTATTCAGAAAATCAAGAGAAATGCTGAACAAGATTCGAATTTTAAAAAGTTTTTGGGGCTAATTTATCCAGGGGGTAAATGTGTAAAACACTCAGGAAAAGGAACCCAATTTCACATTCTGAGTTTTATTTTATAGTGTTATCCATGATCATGGTGAATTTTTTATTATATAAACAAAAACTTTCTTATCAAAATAAAATCAAATCCTCCTGGTTAATACGAGGCAACATTCAAGAAGATAAACAGTTTCAAAAAAGTTTTTATGATTAGTGTTGCTTGGTTCCCTTTAAATCTCGTCCACCCTGTAGGTTAAAAAAAGGTAGCAAGAATTATATCAGTATTTTTGTAACATCCAACTAAACGGTAAAAAAATTGCAAATTTTTGAAACTGTTTTTGAAATAATGTGTAAAGATGGAAGGAACCTAGAATTTTAATAATTCGCTTGCGCAACCAATTATTGTTTTGTCGAAGCCTCCATACAAGGAGCAACACGCGAGATTACAATAAAACGAACATGTAACTTAAAAAGTTGGCTAACAATTTTTTTTATATTTTTTAAAAAGCTCTTTTCTTTTTCAAGATATTCACATTTAAAGAATTTCAGATTTAATTATGCTGCATAAATTATGATGTCATATTTAAGTAACAGCAAATTTGGACATTTTCTTTCATCAGTAATTTTAGACGTGCTAAGGGATGTGCATTCAAACTTTATCAATGCTTAGATATTATAAAGGTTAATTGATTAACTTATTTTTTTTTTTGCCAAAATGACACTCCTGTGCTCGACCTCCTAATTTTTTGCTGATGACCCCCATAACTTAAGATCTGCATGTCGGTTTTTTAATCGTTTTACCGAGTTTCTTCTAAATTTCCTGAAATTTTTTCAAATTCCTCCCAAATTTTTTTAAAGATGTATATTCATGAACAGGTGATGAAATTCTAGTTTTATACCCGTCTAGAGTTCTATATTTGTTTCAAAATAGATATTATAGATCTCCGAAAAAGTCGAGGAAAGGCATAAAATTTTATATTAAAAAAAAATTAAAAAATGAATCATCCTCTTCATTTCCTCTGATCACGGTACGATTAAAAACCTTTAGTTGCTTTCATTGTGTTGGTCTGTAATTAAAAGTGAACTAATTAAATTCAAAAACATTGTGATAACGGTTTTAGCAAGGTTATGTGATGGACCAACATTCATCCACCAATTCATTATTAATTTATTTTTTCTTCTTAGCCGGCGTTTAGCATACCTTGTTAAGTATTTATAATGTTCTTTCATACGCATGTCTGTTTCACAATACGAATATTTAAAGTATGACAAACTTATCTTGGTTTTCTACAATCTTCACTTTTTCTCTCCATAACCTCTCCTAACCCAAGACCACCCTCCGCCATATTGTTTGACAGTTGGACTACTTAAATCAGCAGATGTGTGGTGAAAAAAACCCGGGTCGCTTGTTATAAAGAGCGAATTTTGATTTTAATATTTTTACGTTTTGATTAGACTTTATAAATTAAATTTGCATTTAGTATTTCACACGTTAACATGCATAAGTTTTGTTTGTTTGGAATGAAAAGAGGATGTATTCAAAATAAGATAAAGAAGTAATACAATGACTTAAATAAAAAGTGTATTACCTTGCGTGTAGAAATACCAGGGAGATTTAAAAAAAAAACACCTCCTTTGTTTAGACTTCCTTGGAGATACAAAATTTGTTATAACAAGATTAACAAGCTTTTATACTATATCAAAAAATTTAAACCACGACCGTGACTACTGGAGAATGATTTTAATGATAGCTAGTTTTATAAAGACTACTATCGTTTCGTGGATATGTTATTTGAAGCAACAAAACCTAAACCTGTTCTATAATTTTGTTTGTACACCTTTGTTGAGCAATAACTTCAGTCTCATAGTTTTAGATATTTTTGTTCAGGAGGATAGCGCTTAGTTTCACCATGCAGCATACGCAGTACAAAGGAGAGGATAGCCTACCAACGAAGTTAGGGCTTCCTAAGTCGCTATATATTGGCCCTTACACTTTAAAAACCAATTCGTCGCTCCCCCCTGGATTCGCGAATAAAAAGTAGCACTGTACGAATATTTAAATTATTCCTGCCAGCAAAAACAATTACTACGCAGTTCTCACATCCCGCAAACAATAACGTCCCAAACAATTACAACGTGATACTCAAGTACCGCAAACAAAAACGTCCTCAAACATTTACCGCGTGTGGTACTCACGTCAAACAAACATAGAAAACCGCCGCTTGCGAAATGTCTATAACACTACTCTCTGTTTTCAATGAAAGGATAAAAAAAAAAATTTTCAAACAAATAAAATTTTGTTGTGTTAATACCTTTAAGTTGTAAAGAAGTAATTAATTTTTATGTTCGTGCAGCGAACATATTAAATCCTCCTCAAAATGAAACGTATTATGTTTTAGAAAAAAAAAATATGTTAGACTAATCGTCCTAATTTCCGCGAGTTTTCACGCAAAAAATAAATAACCTTCTCATATTTCTGTCAAACAGTATTGACAGTTATGGTGTGACAAGATTTTCAAGTGTGTCAATTTACATCGTCTCGAGGTTTAATCGTTAAAATCACCCAACAAAAATGCACTGTTTGATACATGAATTTTCACGGAGATTCAGCTGTTTAGCACGACTTCAAAAATGCGTTGGAACTTTAGTTAGAACTGAAAAACCACGTTATTTCTACCTCGAGTCCTCAGCCATTTATTTAAAAGCTCTATTTATTAAGTATTGTTAATTCCCATCGAGGTGGGTGTCCGATTCATTTTGTCACTGCGATAAGTTAATTATTCCCTGGAGGATAACATATTTTGTGAACTGTATACACAATTAAAATATTTAAACCTTATAAAAAAGAGAAAAATTAGCAGTCAGTAAAAGAACATTAATAATAATGAGGACATACAAATAAATACGTGAGGGAGAATATTTGAAATAAAAAGTTGTTAATCATTTAAAGATGTGTTTTAATGTTTTCTTTACAGTATTTAAACTGACTGCAAAAACATCGTTACTTTAATGTGTCCAAAAAAACTTTTTTATACTTTCCAACTAATATTTATTTATCTAATACGTTTAAAATTTATATTCTATTTCTTTCAAAAATAGTTTAGTATTCATAATCGGTCTTTTTTTCAGATGAAAAAAACAGCTGCCTTTTTAGAAGATTAAAATTTTAAACTAGACAAAGTTTTAACATGCTTACTAAAACAGCAACAACAGCAGGCAAAAATCTTAGACTTCAAGGAAATTTACCTTTCGGGTTTAAGTAGCCTAACCCAAAAGCTCTTTTAACGCCACAATTTGACTCTTAAATGTTTTCTTTGAACTATAGGTTGAACTCCGAGAAGAAATACGGTTGTTTGATTGTTGTGTTAACAGATAGTACAACCGAAAGTAGTAAAAAATTATCATTGTTCTTTTTGTAAAATGTAAATATGACTAAGTAACTAAATGTTTCTTGTTCCAAAAAATCCTAAATTTGAACGATAGGGTCAGCTGTCTTCAATAGAGCTAAGTTAGCCCCCTTACTGAGCTAGCCCACGTACCAGGCTTTTTCTTATATATAATCAGTTCCATACTATTTTCTTGTAAATAAAATAGTAATAATCAAAGCGTCCAGCATATTTAAAAATCCCTAGGAAGGTTTTATGCCCGCGTCATATTTTCAACCCCACCCAAAACACAACACCTCCGTGCTCTTTCCTCTTTAAAGGATTTGTTAGATAAATCCTGGAGGAAGGTTAGATAGCTTGTATAGATTTCATGAAAGTTCTAAACGTCAAAGATTTATAGAGAATATCAGAAAAGGAAGCGCATATCAAGTGCCGTTATCGAAAACAAAATTATTTTTACATACCTCTAGGTCACCTAAAGTGGAATAAGATACGATTAAAAAATCGTCAATAACATCCTCGTCCTTAACTCCCATTATTTTTCTTTTTCTTCCTGGCTTGCCTTTACTTTTTCCTGTAGTTGTGTTTAACGCTGTTACCCCCGTCTCAATTTCATTCTGATCTGTCTCTGTCTGTCTCGATTGAGAAGGAACTTTTACCATGTTCGAAACATTGCTGTTTTTTTCCACATTTTCTTTATCGTTTTCCATTTTAATTAAATTCACTATTTAGCTATATATTTCTTCTATATTAGTATATAAAAATGATAAAAAACTTATTTTTTCTTCACCTTATTTTGAACTTTTAAAATAAACATTTACATCTTTTACGTGCACGCGCTATGAATGTTAATCGCTGAATGAGCTTTTTAAGAGCGGTACAAATAACTATGAAAACAAGACTGCTTTTGTAAAAAAAAAAACGTTCTGAAAAATAGCACGCTTTTTTCTTTTGTTTACAAATGTCTATTATAAATCAATTTCAATTATATCTCATAACATGACATCTTTTAAGTGTAAACTTTTCTTAGCACATTCAAACTCTATAACTCACTCTGTTTTTCTCTTCCTTTTTTCTTCTTAATTCATCTTTTGGCACCCGTTCATACAGAACTGGTAAGACCATTGAGAATAACAAAGATTCACTCATTAAAATTTTATGCCATTTGCGACTGTTGTTACCGTTCTGTCTCAGGGTGGAGAGCAATCTTGTTACAAAAATATATGGGGATAAAACAATTCTGACATAAAATTATCTGTAATAACCATAAAATAAAAAAGAGTGAACGATTAGGGGGAGGGGGCATAGTAAAGCTAGGGGAATAGAAAAGAGGAACTCATATGTGAGTTACGTTACGTGCAATTTTTTGTTTTAAACTTTTCAACTTTAATATTCTATTCTTATATAAAAAAGTTTATAGTGATTTATAATTTATAGCATTTATAATAAAAGAAAAAGTAAAGACATATAAATTAATTAGTTAAAAACCTTCGCGCTTTTTATAACAATCCATGCAGAGAACCTCTTTTTAAAAGCTTGTAATTTTTGCTGCGATTTTAGTTCCAAACGTTTTTTAGCGAGTTAATTTTGATAAGAAAAATAGACAACTTCATCCCCAGGGACTGTCTCCTTTACAAGACATTGAGGCCGGCGTCAAACAGCACCAATAAATCCTCCTGGGTACGAGGATTGTAGCTAAAATTATTACAGTACAAACTGTACGTGATTAAACATAAAGTCCTGAATGAAAACTGCTTTTCTTTCTCAAACAGTAAACGTTTTTAAAAAGGAACCAAGGCCTAATTATTTCCAAATATTATTGAAGAAATTTGTAGGCAATCACCACAAAAAGAAATACTTTTCTGTAATTTTGTTTTTAAACCAAGGCTTCCACATGTTTCTGCTTCCAACATATTCTCAACTTTTGGAGAACAGTCAATATAAGATCCCAAGCAAGAAAAACATTTTTGCAACCCAACTTAGCTTCCAGTGCTTTTTTAATCCACAAAAAGAGGGAAAACTATTTCAGCCATTAAAAAATTCCTCCTTTTAATTCAGAAAGCACAAAGAAAAACAATACCGAAGATGATATAGACCGTCCTAACTCTTCACCTATTTTTTCCAACGGGCAACGATCACAAATTGCGGGCTGAGCCGGGCGAGTTGGCTTAGCCGAGTTGATCGCCTTTCTGGTGTGGTGGCGATTTTTGTAACCATGCAAGTGGAGCGTTTGCAGCCGTGTACTTTTGAAGAAATGGTAAAGTGGCATCAAACTATTTTTACCTCTATTTTTCTTAATTCCTTTTGGAAATAATTTAAAAATTACAAATAAACTCGCCGAACACACATTCAATTTCCTGTCACGTGCAGTAATTAACACTGTAAAAATAGATTCTATCACAATCGGTATAATTAAACATAATAATCAGAAACATGTACTTGTTGTACGCAATACCTGTCTATGACGTAACGTTTTTTAAAACGTCTTCCAGCTACACTTTTCTTCAAGAATCGTATTGAGGGACGGGCAAGAACGAAACATACCAGAAAATTTTCTGCTGGTAATTTCGACTTCATAATATTACGCACTTTTCCATACAGAAAGTAAACGTTCTTTTACCAATCCTCACGAAATACAATAATCTGATTAGCTTACTAATTTTATACCTGTCGTTTTCCCACAGAACGCAAAGAAAAAGTTGAACTCGAATCTACTTTTCTCTGACGGAACGGCAAGAAAATTCATTTCCGTTCCGTTCGGCGCAAAAATTCTCTTGAAGTGGAAAACAGACTTTACATCAGGAACACAAGGATAATACTTTTGTACGGTAAAAACAGTTTATGTTTAACTTATCTGCGTAATACACCAGCACTATCACTAGTTGGACTGCGCTGCGACACGGCAGCTAAATAAAAGTTCATGATGAGTGTTGATTTTAAAGGAGAGGCGAACAAAAATCTATTTTGTGGCAGTCAGAAAAAAAATTTTGAGCGAGAGAAAAATTATAGATTTCTAAATCATTAAATGAACTAAGGTAACTACTATAATAACAAATAAATAACTATATTTCACGACTAAGTATCTGTATAACCTAACAACATTTTTACAAAATCTTTACAGGATGAAAATAAGATCTTTCACTTAAGATAACCAAAAATATTTTACGTACTATAATAATAACAGCATTTTATAACCTTCATTTAAACTTCTTTTTTCCACAAAAGACTACGAGCTTCGAACGATGAAGTTTGATCTCTTCTATCATCCAAACAGTTCTCTTCTGTATTCTCACACTTTACTTCTGCATTTTGACACTTATTCTCCACTTAACCTTCTCTGCATGTGACTCCAAACTTTCTCTTCCCAAACCAAATTTAAAATCTGGTCCACAATTTCAAACCCATGGTCTGTATATTTTTTTTACTTTTCGCAAGAATTATACTTCGCTAACACGTGCTCTATTTACCAACAGCTTATTGTAGCAGGTCTTAACATGTGCATGAATAAAATAATATTACGAATCAATTCAGGTCAGTAGCAGAGTAAATAGTTTGTTTTATCAATAAACACAATGAAGAGCAAAATAAATGGCTGCCCAGAGTCCACAAAATCATGGTAGTGTCCACCAAGCAAATCACATGATTTTCCTTTATAATGAATATGCGTTATAAGAAAATCAGGCTGAGATTTTATGTTAAAAACAAAAGTTCTTTTGTTTAGAACAATGGAAAAATAATAATAATGATTAACAACTTATTCTTACAAAAATTTGTATTGAAGAAAAAAAGAAATGCCTCAAACGGAATACCACAATCTATTTTAAAGTATATGGTCTACTCACATAAAATTTTTGGAAAGTTAGTAATTACTAAGAACACTTGATCTTTTTCTTGTCTGGGAGCCGGGTGTCATTTATTAACCCTTCTCCCCAGGAATTTCCGCCGTCATCTCTTTATATTTTGAAAAGGCAAAAATCCCGGAGTTTGTTATTTATTCAAAAACGTGAGTTATCAAAATCCAGCTCAAACAATATTCCGGACCAGAATTGGGTCTGAGAATTTTTTGAATTCATGAAAGAGAGAAGTGTTTTTTCACTTTGGAAGAAAAGTGTTTCGAACGAAAGAGAAGATTGCAGAGAAAAGAAAAGAAGTGTTTTTCTTACGAAGAAAAGTGTTTTTATTAAGAAAAAAGTGTTTTTTTTTTACTAAGAAAAAAGTGAGCCAGAGGGGCCATCGTACTATACGTTATTATATCAGTTATCTTATTTTAGGATTTAGAAATCCATAAATTTTTTCTTTTGCTTAAAATTTATATTCTGGCTGCCACAAAATATTGTTTTGTTCGCCTCTTCTTAACTTTGCGTGATATTTTGATTTAAAAATTCCAATAAGAAAGTATAGGTATTAAGATGAAAAAAGTTTTCTTTTATTGACTACAAAAACTACAATGTTAAATTTTAAAGAGGGTGGTTAGCTAACTTTAAAATTTTAAGGGAAACAAAAACAACAGATCTTCTATATTAATTTACTTAGAATTAACTTACATCTATAGCTGGACATAAAATATAAGAATCAAGCTGAATTAATTTCGCTGTCACGGACACCACTAATTAAAGGAAATCTTAATTAAAAGCAAAACTTTTTAATAGTAGCTGTACTCGTTAAGTATCAGACATTCACAGCTGTCATATGAGCAGTTTTAAACCTGTAATTTTTTTAATGTCTTCCAGCTGCAACATTTTTGTAAAATTAATCTGTAGGAGTAAGTGAATCACAAAAAAAAATTTATCAATCATAGATTTACAAATTTTTGTTGACTCAGGTGAGGACAGTTGTTAATTTCCAAAGCAGCGAAAGAATGATTGTAATGACTGACAACTGCTAATTAAAGGATTGATTAAATGTCCGTAGGTTAAAAGAAAAGAAAAACTTTAATTTGTCGTAATAACGTGGCGTAGGATATCTTAATTCGCGGTCGCCCATCATAATGCTATTTTGAAGTTATATGTAAACTAGTCTGTGATGCAGTGACTAGGCTGTGTACATCAGTTTACATATACCAACGTAGCAACCAGCCTTGTCCACAGGGTCTTGTGGTTCTTGAGCCATTGTTATTATAGACCGGCCAATCAAATTAATTGAAAAGGAAAAATGACCAGAGGAGGAGGTTTCATAGCAAGGGAAATTATTTTCGAAGCCGATTGGCCGTTTTTAAATTTGGCTAGAAAGATATTGGTGGGTTATTCAAAGCAATAAAACTTACAAAAATCTCCAATGGTTCCTTTAGTTTCTTTACATCAACCTTGTTTCCAGGGCATTTTGCTTTGTTGATTGTTCGGTAATAACGCCTCAAGAAAAGCAAGTACCTGGAGACGAGGTTGTCTTTACATTTATTTTTACTTTTGCATTGCAAATAAAATGTGTTTTTGTGATAAGACAGGACTGTAAGAAACGAGAAAAATAAGAACAATTTAAGCCTAAACATTTCTTGGTTTTATTAAAAACGTGTACCGTTCCAAACTGTAAATATAATAACACGAACTTTGTTAACTTATCGAAGACAAACAAATTCTACAAGCTAGATGTGAGATACTTTGTTGGTAACATGGATGAGTCATTTCATTTTTAATTGCAACACGTTTCTTAAGTTAAACACGGCCTACCGCATAATTCCGGTTTAAAGGCTCTTTTGGCGGGGACTTATGTGCAGGTGGACTTATGTGCGGGTGGACTTATCTGCGGGTGGACTGATCTGCGCGTAGGTTTATCTGCGGGTAGACTCATGTGCGTGTAGGTTTATTTGCGAACAAAAGAAAACGTTAAAAAAGAAAAAGGGAATTTTAACTGTATTTGGATCAATTAAAATTATTCAGTTCAGTGAAAAAGATCGCGCTGTTCCAAATGGAATTCTGTGTATGTATTACCTATATGGTGCGCCAAGATCTGAAAAAAAGACAGTTCAAAAAAATATTAGAGTTTGGGAATAAGTTGGTCGTGCAAAATAACTTTTTTTTTTAATTTCCGAAGTATTAGAGGGGTGGGCTTATCTCGAGGCAAATAATAAGTTAGTAAAAAGGGTTGACTTGCGGCTGGGTTTGACGGTATTTGTGGAATGGGATCTTCGTACACGTGACAAATGTTTGAAAAAAAGGTTTTAAATAATTAAAAAAATTTAGAGAGTGTGGCAATTAAAAAAATTATACTGCAATAATTTAATTGTTCGTTATGTTACTTCTTCCCTTTGTTCTTTTCTTGTAGAAGAATAAACACGCAGCCTTTCCTGCAAGCGAGATAATGTTAGATATCTTTAAAAATACATACATATAATATATAGTATATATATATATGGGCGGTCAGCAGATGGCTCCAAATGGGCTGACAACACTAAATTTAAAGTGATCTCATAAATTTAATTGACACTTTAATGAGTTAGGTGGACTAACATTGATTTGACAGAACATGATTCAAAATGTTATATTCACTTTGAATTTTTCTCAAAAATATATGACGAACAAGACATTTTCTAATCTTTATCTTTAAAAGTATGCTGACATCAGCTAAACATTTTTTTGACAGTCACGACTTCAGATGATTTTAAAGTGTAATGCGTAACCTATTACAAGGTAACTTAATAAGTGACAGGTCATTCCTGCCCCAACCTTCCCCCTCTCCCGGCCTTCTACTCGCCCCTTATACCCTGGCATGAATAGTTAAACAATTCGTAGGAGGCTGCTCATATAATTAGCTGTTTTGTTATTTACAAAATACTTTTAAGAAAATGAAAAAGGTATTTCAATACAAAAAATAATAGAGTAAATAAAAAAAGTAAATAAAAATTAGTTCAAATTATAAGTAAATATAAATAATAAATAGTATAAAAATATAGAATTTGTAATGACAGTAACGTCCATGTATTGTTTATTGAAAAAATAAATGCAAACAAACAAACTATCACATATGTGTTCTTTCTTTGCTTTTAAAACGGTTTGTAAGTTGTAGCTGACACACTTAATTTTTCTCGTCAAAAATTTCTTTTCCAAAAGTAGGACATAAAACATCGTTGTGTAACAACTCCATGACGTCATATCAACACAGACAGCATACATACATACCTAATTTCGTCTCCGTCACTAATTAATTTATTTACAACATTGTATTTATAGCTTTTGATTCAGAACACCTGGAACGGAGAAAACTTGGTGAGTTACTCACATTTTTTGTTAGAATGTGTGCAAATCTTGGTTATTTCTTATGATTATATCGATCATTCAATGTGACATCGGGGTTTAACCTCGTGACTAAATATGGCAGCGTTTTATTTCATTGTTTGTTGATTTCCGTCTGCAGCCGTCTTAACTTCGAAAGCAGGCAACACACAGGCATTGTGGCCATAAAACAGATAAATCCCTAGTCCAGATACAACATTGACTTTAGAAAAAATGAAACCCTGCGATTCAGTTTTACCCAGAATATCAACGCTGCACGCTGTGGCCAAAAAAGCCTTACTGGAACTATGAAAATAATGATCAAAAAATCTGAAAATTTTTTAGTTTTATTAGTAAAAAAACAAAAACATTCCCATAAAATTGACCTCCACTTAAATTAACCTTTAATCTCTTTTCCAGCAATCTCTTCGCCTTTTTGGCATTGAGGCTTGCGAGGGAGAAATCCGTCAAGAAAGCACTGGGAGCTTTGACATTAGGCAACGAACCCTGGGGACGAGAATACTTTCCCATTGTTTTCTCGCCATCTAGATATGAATAAACAGGCGCTGGGAGAGAGATCGATCTACCTTTAAATTGTTACATTATAAAAGTGTTAGCAATCAGATGGTAAGCTATTGCAATCGATCAAGTTAAGACCCACAAAAAGAAAACAACGATGGAATGCAATGTCTTGTTGTGTTTTTTTTTTCAAATTTATTTTCTCAGGATATCTTCGCGTTGATTAAAACTAATTACTCGATTTTCACTGAGCAACAACTTACCACACTTTTTGTTTTTATTATCCTCTTTGAAGTTACCACAACCTACAGACCGATTAAATATTTTCAATTAATCTGCTTGCTTAACAATTTCACTAACACACGCTACGTGTTCAATTCCAATGTTGCAGGTCCTGGGTTCGAGGTTGACTACGTGTTCAATCACAATGTTGCTAACTTGTTATGCTGAGCGATTTCCATTGCACAATCCGGAAACTATTTGTACATAAAAAACTGCCACCGCACAGCAGTACCTAAAATGTTGCGATTAGTATCTTTTTATGATGTGTCAATAGGCAAGAGGAAAGTGTGTCTCGGACTCGAGGAAATCTAGAGTGTTGGACTTTATTTTAAGCAATGACTTTCGTTATTCACAGCCATCTACCATGGTTTGTTTTTTAGTAAATTTGGAATCACTTTCGCCATTTTTACCTTGATGTAAATTTTTGACACTATCATAGCTTATAAAGAAACCATAGAATAAAACTATATCGAAGCAATGATTTGTTACCTTAATGCAAAAAGAAAGTTATGATCACCTTTGCCTTGACGTATGACAGAAAGTACACTTGACCCAGTCCTCCGGATCAGTTACTATTCTGCATTAGTTATGAACAATTAATTACATTTCACAAGTTTACTAGAAAGCAGGGTGAGGGAGCGAAAGTTGTGCAGCTGAACAGGAAGGTTGTTAAAATAACACAAAATGTCAAGTCAGGAAGGTTTATGTCAATATTTGCCAGTTTTATGTACGTGACTTGTTTGTATAACTGAGTCATTTGATTGCTATCCACGCAGAAATATTATAAATTGTTATGGTTTTCTATGACGGAAGAAAGATTTTACGTTCGTGACTTATATCGAAACTAGGATAAAAGAAAAACTCCATTCTCCTCAGGGAAATTGAGTAATGAATTTCGTACGTAAGTGTTGGAAAGTTTAAAATTGATCTGTGACTGTAACTAAATTTTGTTAAGAGTTTGTTAACACAAGATCTCTACTTGATATCATGCTGAAACATTTATCCGGTTCCAGAGGAAATATTTCCCATATGAAAAACCCCTTAGTTCAGCATCATGAGCGGGAAGTCTAAAATATGAAAAACGTTCAGTGTCGTCTTGCAAAGGACAGAAAGAAAAAACAACAATTTCTTATTTTGCATGTATATGGATAAATAATGTTACTAAATGACAATACCTCTATCTTCGATTCTTTGGTAGTAAATAAAAATCCGTCACACAAGTTCTTAAATTTTCTTCTTTATAGCTCTTTAAATTTCTGATAATTTTATACGAATATAAACAAACGAACTAAATTAAGTATCAGTCTCAATTTCTCGACTCTAAATAATCTAAATTCAAATTCTCAAACACTTCATCCCTTCTCTTAAAAACGCAACCTTCTTCTCGTGACTCTCCTATAAAACTCTCAAAAAACTCCGTTTTGCAAAAATATAAGTTCCACAATAAAATATAACAAAGGTCTATTATACTCGCAAAAAACAATAAATATCATGTTAAGTATATCGCCCATATGACGCGCTACTGATTACGCAGTTCAGCATGATTTCTAACATATTCCCCCATTTGGCGATCGGTCGCTTAATTCAAATCTTCTCTCAGTCTATACAAGTATCGTCTTCTGAACTCCGTATTCACTGCTTCTGCTCGTCTTTGTGTTCTTGATCGTATAGATTTATCCTTTCCAAACGTACGTTGTCACAGGTATTCAATATTTCATGGTCGTATTACCATTAATCTTTGTTTTATATTGATTCGTGTTTGAATAACTTTCAACATCAGTTTCGTTATTATTTGATTCGTAGTTGAACAGTTCCTTGGTGTTGAGATATCACTGTTGGTGCTTATATTCGTCTTGCAAATTTAGTGATTTACGTTTTCCTCCCCACCTCGGAAACCCTCAGGGACTTCGCTATTTCTAGGAACCTCGCACGTTTCTTCTTCATCCAGTGTTTCATTTGAGTCGTCATTTCTCTTCTTAGTTCGAATAGGGCAGTTTGTGGAGAGGTCTTGGAATAAACGTTACCCTTTCATCTGAGGTCAAGGCATATGTACAGAGGCTCCTCTTATCACTCCATCCTTTCTATAAATCAGTTCCTTTATTTTTCCCACCCGCCATCTGTTTCTCTTTACACTATCCTCGTGGATTAGTACTACATCGTTTTCACAAATCTTCATGTCTTTCTGCTTTGTCTTCAACCTCTGATGCTCTCTAAGATCAACCAAACACTCCCTTTCCCATCTCTTTCAGAAGAAATGAACGATGTTTTACATCAACTTAGCTCTTTTCGTAGTATCTACATCTGCAAAAGGATTCATTTTTACTCCTTCTGGAAACATTTCTCCCAAGCAGGGTGTCCTTGGTAAATTAAATCTCCACGCGATGCCATTCTGTGAATTGTAATTCTTTAATGCCCTTCCTTTGAACACCTTTCCATTATCCGATATCATTAGTGATGGTGTTCCTCTTCTAGCAATGAATTGTCTTTGAAATCTTACGTATGTTGGTGTAGAGATATCAGGTGTCAGTCCAGATGGATCATCCTAGACGTTGTACAAGTGAATAAGGCAACGTACTCTTTACACATGTTGTTCGTCATAATATTCAAGAAACCACAGAAATCAATTCCAGCAGTTTTGAAGGCATTACCCTCCCCCACCCCCTTTAACTCTGTAATGTGGTAGATGAGATGATACCGGTGATGGATACGACAATCCCTCCAATTTCTTACAAACATCTTCCAACAATGCTTTCACCGCTTGACGTCCTTTTACTATCCAAAACACTAACAGGTGTGCATCTTCAATAATATGTCTCATGACGTAATTCTTTGGTGGAGTTAGAATCGGAAATCTTGTGGTATACGGCACTCTTGCTCTACCAATTCTTCCTCTGCATCCTAAAAAACCTGTCTCATCTAAAAACAAGGCTAGTGATTCTGCTCTTTTCTCATATCCTAGATCGTTGTTCATCTTAACTTGGATGCTCTTAATTTCCAGTTTTCAGCGCGTGTCATTTCTGCAGCATTAAGAATTTACGTTAGGAAAATTTTCAACTTGCTAACAATTTTCCTATAAAATATGCTGTGGTTCTTGCGATAACATGGTGCACACAGGGGTTATACGGGTATAAGAAGTTCAGATAACAACATAAGGTAGGCAGGTTGATCAAATATTTACAATCATTCTCTATATAGCTGTTTGTGCGACTTTTGTGTGTCCTGTGCGGTGCACTTTGATCCGTTTCCGTCTTTTTCTGTCGTACCAATTGTTGTGCCTTTTTTCTCCGTCAGTGAGAACAATAGCAAACATAACTTAACCGTTTTTTTTAACAACTCTTTTTTGTCTTCAACTTTTCTTATTCGCTTCTGAACAGATAACGTGAAATTGATAATTACATATTGTTTATTTATTTATTGATAAGTTGCGTGTGAAACATACATGACGTACCAACAGAAAATTTGAATGAACACGAACAGTAAAATATTTATAGTCTGAAATTGCGAATTAATATTTTATTTTTTTCAATTCTTCAAAATTTTTAACTCCTGGCGAAGTATTAACCACAAACTGGTCTCGTATAACTAAAACTAACATAACCAACTTTACGAAAATTCAATTATAGAAAATTTAGGGTAAGGCGCACTATAGCTTCGGCTAGTCTCGGCACTCTGTATTAGAAGAGTCAAGCAAAGAGAAACTGAACCAAAATTTCCAATATATAGCTGTGTGTAACAATTTGTTGTTGAATAAGCTGTTTCACGTTTGTCGCACTGTCCATCAGGGTATTTGGTTTTACACAATAAATTTTTATGGTTTCTTAAGACACATTCACTAGAAAACGGTTGCTTTTGAGAAACCTAAGAAAAACTAAAAAAAAAGAAATTGGTTTAGGAACTGTCGCACTGAAAAGTGGTGAGTTGATGAGATTGGCTGTTGGTCCAATTTATGGAAAAAGAATTTTAGACATTCTTGAACGAAATTAAGCAAACTTTGTAATGAATTAAGACCTTATAGCTCCTAATCTGCTAACTTAAAATTACAGGAAATTTGTGTAAAATAAATGGTTCCTGCAGTATTGAATTATTTTAAGGGTACTGGGTCAATGACGATGACAGATAATACGTTTGGAATTCATCAAAGCACTTTAAAATCTTGGTCCATTGTGTAAAGCGCCGCCATTTTGTTTCCACCTGTTTAGTTTTTTTTTTCTTGTAAAAACTCTGTGCAAAGCTAAAAAGTTTGATATCAATCTTATCGCTTAAGACACAACTTTAAGGTTAAGACAAAATATTCGAATTTTGTGATTCACACTAGCGCAAGCCTTAAAACTGTCTTCTCTTCTCTTACATGTAATTGTTTTGCGCATGACTTAAATATAACGTCTGCGTTTTTTGAGGGGTTTGACATATGAAAACCGCTTATGTATATAATCATTATAATTTTGCACAATATTACAATATAAAAAAAATTAAATATAAATTATCAGAAAATACAATTACGTAATCAATCAGTAAGATGAAGAAAAAGACTCGACTCAAGACTATAAATACAAAAGTTCTTCAACTAAAACACTAAGTTATAGGTTAATGTAAACCAATTTTCACATTTTTTATTAAAAGCACGAAGAGGGAGTTTAAAGTATCAGTTACTCCTCCCAGGAGCGAATTTTTTTTAAATTTGTTAGCTATTGGTCTTTTCCACTAATCTTCATATTAATTTTTTTTTATCGTTTTTATATACGAATACGGATGTATGCGACGTGAATTGTGTGTTACGAAGATATCAAAAATATATCTAAAAAATTTAAAAAGAGAAGAAAATAAATTACAGTTGGTTGTTACTATATATCTACTTATTCACCAGGCCCTTCGTCGTAATGCAAAGCACATGGCGAGTTTTGGTTTACTGTATATGGTATATGTGCAATGCAACAAAGGAGAGCACTCTCCGTCAAGGTTGTTAGACTAACAATTCCTGCTCATTGTGATATTACTGCTTTATTGCTTCGCTTTACCATATATCATTTGTAAAGTTTAACAACAGATATTTTAATAGCTGGAATTGCTAGTTGAACTATCTTGCAGTCTCTTTATAAAATATTTTAGTAAATATGTTACAGCACGAACAAACATGTTTGATTTTCGTTCTAGACATTATGAGGGAGCGCTTGCTTTGAAATGCTTATGCGTTTAGAAGCATATGCAAGAAAAGGTTAAAACAAATCTACACATGTGGAAGAGCGTGAAATGGTACATTAAAATTAACTATAAACAGTATTAATTTAACTCTCCTAAGTAGGAAAAAAAAAACGTTACCTCGTCCAAATTTAACCAATTTTTTAAAAATGTAAGAAACAATTATCAATAGCATAAAAATTGTTTATCGATCTATCTGTGTACCATAAATATACACAAAGACAGCCGTGCTGTGTAACAGATACACGAGATTGCGCAGTCGTGAGCAATTTTAGCTCTCTGTGGTAGAAATCTATCAGAAAAATTCATGTGTGAATAATGTCTTGTGTAAACGTAACACGAATATTGTATTTTACACTAAATAACCAACGTAATTTTCTTCAGCATCATCGATGTATTCATTGTCACTACGGTAAGGTTTGGAGCTTGCCACGGAGGAGGGTGCTGGTGATAACCTTCCACTTGTTGGTGATGTCGCGGCAGATGCTTCCTGATATGGCTAAAAAAGCAAAATCAACAAAATGATGATAAAGTACGGTGTTTTTAGGTTGTACGAGTAACAGACAAGGCAGTACAAAAGACGCCCACCCTAAATGGTGGAACTTTTTCCAACGTTGGGTCCGTGATAGGTGTTTATGTGAGTTTGAACACGAATACGGCAGTTTATCCCTTCTGAGATAATTGAATAATCTGGTAGAACGCAAAAGCAAACACAATAGCGAAACAATGTTATGTCCTCGAAGCAAGTAAGAAATTAAAGTACCTGCGGGGAAGGTTTTTTAAACCTGTTTGCACGGTCACCGAATGCACCAGGCACTCTATTGTTGATCCCTCCTTCGTCAGACGGAGGACTGCGTAAGGCGTCTCTCATAAAATGCGGCGGCTCAGGAAGATCGTCATCTATGACGTAATTATACCAAGAAAGAATTAAAAAAACCGTGCTTTAGTTCAACAAACAGTCACCAGTAAAAACCTTCATTTTTAGAAACAACTCTAAAATTATATTTTAGATTATGGACGAGTGGCACAAGAGAACGTACGAACAAATGTTAGTTGTATGGCGGTAGTGTACTACTACAGACAAAACATGCAAGAACACAAACATAAAGTCGCTGTCGATAGAACGCCCGCGTGTGGAAAATTAAGCTTTGGGCGAGTGTTGTAAAAATGGAACTTACGGGCAAGTGATAATCAAGAAATCGAGTTGTATTAAAATAATACAAAACTAGCAGAGAGCTCGGGAATAGGGCATGGGGAGTGGGCAGTGGTTTATTTAAGGAGGGTGGAGGTATGATGTTACCTGAAGATAAACGCCCTCGGCTATTTCTTTGATTTCTTCGATTGTCATCTTTAGGCTTCTGGAGTAGAGGGTCCTCGTCTGCATAATAACGTAGAAAATTGTTTTAGTTTTCCGTTAGTTATACTGGCGTTTTGGCGAAATGATTTCCGTTCACGTTTTAGACAAGTTTATTCCATTGTCAGACCTGTACATAGCATTTTGTCCAGGTATTGATGTAAAAATTTGCAGAGTGATAATAATAGACGAGTGCAATCTTGTTACTACTTTATTATTACTAATTCTGAATATTTATACAGGATAGTCACTTTAGTGTTTAAAACTCTGTTATTAAGTTTGGGTCCTGTGTGCTAATGTAAAAAATTATAAAATGACGTAACAAATGTACAATAGACAAATGCTACGTACAGGGCTGTTTATGTGTTGTCTTCTTGCACGTATTAACAGATACACAAACGAATATACGAGACACAAGATGCATGCTTAGTGCGTACTATACGTCATGTCTGTCACGTGCAAGTAAAAACGTTCCGTCATTAACATTTAGGCTGGCTGCAAAATTGATGTTGGCTGAATTTCAGAGTTCAAATTTGAGTTTTAACATAACACTGCTTAAGCGGCTTGAAGTCAAATACAACCCAGAATAAAAACAGAATCTTTTGCATTCAAATTTTAACTAATCAATCTTTAATTCTACTCATATAGGAAGCCTTAAATAACCAGGCATACAAGTAAAAGCCAGTCTTTTGTTGTGCAACAGATTATAATAGTATAATTAGGGCGGGAAAATTATCGTTGGTTGTTCTTGCTGGTGATATGATGTATCGAACGATACACATACTCGCACCACAAGCATAATTCAAAATCATAGCGTATCATATCTGAGCAGCTGACAAGATACTTACCGTTTCTTTCCGGATAATCGTCGAGAGCGTCCACGGAGTAACGATTTTCATTTCGCCGCGAAATCTCCGTTGCGCGTGTGCCATTTAGTGATGTCATTGATTTCGAATGCGGGGGTTCTACGAGAGCAAACAAAGCAGAAACTGAAAAAGATATCTTGCTATCTACAGAATACCTTTTTTCTTGCATTTTTTCTTAATGAAGTTAAAGCGAAGTTAGATTCGTTTTTACCTTGTTTTTTCGGTATTCTACCAAACGATGTGTAACTAGGCATCGGATTATCGGGCCGAAATGTGCTGTGTTGATTAGGATGGTCGGTGAAATCGTGATTTGGGGGCTTTGTGTAATGCACTGCAAAAAAAACACACAATAATGCACTGCGAAAAAAAATACAACTTTGCATGAATAAACGTCGACAGCATGAAAAATATGGGTAGCAGTGTTATTACAAATTCCTTCTTGTTTCTAAATCATTTTTTATCTTGCTTACATTTTTTTTGCATAATTCAAAAACGGAAAGATAGTTTGAATTCAGCTTTCAATGAAAGAAAAATACGAGTGAGATTTTTTTCACTACTGGGAAGGGTCGAGAGTGGAGAGGGAGGATCGAAATTACTAGTGACAAGGGAAAAGATATGCCAAAAAACTCAAGTAGTAAAATTGAATAGAAATAAATAAAAAAAATGTCTTATAATTCTCAGATTAGTATGATTAGGGAAAAAAATGCTGAAAACATTAGCTACTCTATGTCTGTAGAAAAACGCCCTGTTCACACTTACTATCATTATAGTCTGGCGGGGGAGAGGTTTTTTCATCGTCATCAATAACAGAAGTGTCCATGGCAAACGGATCTTCATCGTTCAAATAACTGGAACGAACCACATCTGAACTGTATTGACTGAAAAATCAAAAATAGACAATTCAACTCCTCCTCCCAGTAAACTGGCTTTCCCTCATCCCAAACCCAAACTATTTTCCTGTAACCCACAGTCTAACCTCAAGCAAATTTTTTCCCTGGCAATTGACGGCTCCTGTCAAGCCAATGACCGAATATTTTGACTCACTGATTTAAGAAACCTTGCTGTACCAAACCAGAAAACATGCCACATTACCGAAATTAAAGGATGACTTTTAAGTTATGCTTTAATTTCGGTAATGTGGCATGAAATTGTTTACAGTACATCCCTGCTCTAAGCCAGATTCAAAACTGTCATCCCGACAAGTCAAAAATTACAGTATTCTCTGGTTAGTTTTTAAATGAAAAGTTTGTTATACAGTATTCTCTGGTTAGTTTTTAAATGAAAAGTTTGTTAAATAGTATTCTCTGGTTAGTTTTTAAATGAAAAGTTTGTTATACAGTATTCTCTGGTTAGTTTTTAAATGAAAAGTTTGTTATATAGTATTCTCTGGTTAGTTTTTAAATGAAAAGTTTGTTAAATAGTATTCTCTGGTTAGTTTTTAAATGAAAAGTTTGTTATACAGTATTCTCTGGTTAGTTTTTAAATGAAAAGTTTGTTATATAGTATTCTCTGGTTAGTTTTTAAATGAAGAGTTTGTTATACAGTATTCTCTGGTTAGTTTTTAAATGAAAAGTTTGTTATATAGTATTCTCTGGTTAGTTTTTAAATGAAAAGTTTGTTAAATAGTATTCTCTGGTTAGTTTTTAAATGAAAAGTTTGTTATACAGTATTCTCTGGTTAGTTTTTAAATGAAATGTTTGTTATACAGTATTCTCTGGTTAGTTTTTAAATGAAGAGTTTGTTATACAGTATTCTCTGGTTAGTTTTTAAATGAAATGTTTGTTATACAGTATTCTCTGGTTAGTTTTTAAATGAAGAGTTTGTTATACAGTACTCTCTGGTTAGTTTTTAAATGAAAAGTTTGTTATACAGTATTCTCTGGTTAGTTTTTAAATGAAATGTTTGTTATACAGTATTCTCTGGTTAGTTTTTAAATGAAAAGTTTGTTATATAGTATTCTCTGGTTAGTTTTTAAATGAAAAGTTTGTTATACAGTATTCTCTGGTTAGTTTTTAAATGAAAAGTTTGTTAAATAGTATTCTGGTTAGTTTTTAAATGAAAAGTTTGTTATACAGTATTCTCTGGTTAGTTTTTAAATGAAAAGTTTGTTATATAGTATTCTCTGGTTAGTTTTTAAATGAAGAGTTTGTTATACAGTATTCTCTGGTTAGTTTTTAAATGAAAAGTTTGTTATATAGTATTCTCTGGTTAGTTTTTAAATGAAGAGTTTGTTATACAGTATTCTCTGGTTAGTTTTTAAATGAAAAGTTTGTTATATAGTATTCTCTGGTTAGTTTTTAAATGAAGAGTTTGTTATACAGTATTCTCTGGTTAGTTTTTAAATGAAAAGTTTGTTATATAGTATTCTCTGGTTAGTTTTTAAATGAAGAGTTTGTTATACAGTATTCTCTGGTTAGTTTTTAAATGAAAAGTTTGTTATATAGTATTCTCTGGTTAGTTTTTAAATGAAAAGTTTGTTAAATAGTATTCTCTGGTTAGTTTTTAAATGAAAAGTTTGTTATACAGTATTCTCTGGTTAGTTTTTAAATGAAAAGTTTGTTATACAGTATTCTCTGGTTAGTTTTTAAATGAAATGTTTGTTATACAGTATTCTCTGGTTAGTTTTTAAATGAAAAGTTTGTTATATAGTATTCTCTGGTTAGTTTTTAAATGAAAAGTTTGTTATACAGTATTCTCTGGTTAGTTTTTAAATGAAAAGTTTGTTAAATAGTATTCTGGTTAGTTTTTAAATGAAAAGTTTGTTATACAGTATTCTCTGGTTAGTTTTTAAATGAAAAGTTTGTTATATAGTATTCTCTGGTTAGTTTTTAAATGAAGAGTTTGTTATACAGTATTCTCTGGTTAGTTTTTAAATGAAAAGTTTGTTATACAGTATTCTCTGGTTAGTTTTTAAATGAAATGTTTGTTATACAGTATTCTCTGGTTAGTTTTTAAATGAAAAGTTTGTTATACAGTATTCTCTGGTTAGTTTTTAAATGAAAAGTTTGTTATACAGTATTCTCTGGTTAGTTTTTAAATGAAAAGTTTGTTATACAGTATTCTCTGGTTAGTTTTTAAATGAAAAGTTTGTTATACAGTATTCTCTGGTTAGTTTTTAAATGAAAAGTTTGTTATACAGTATTCTCTGGTTAGTTTTTAAATGAAAAGTTTGTTATACAGTATTCTCTGGTTAGTTTTTAAATGAAAAGTTTGTTATACAGTATTCTCTGGTTAGTTTTTAAATGAAAAGTTTGTTAAATAGTATTCTGGTTAGTTTTTAAATGAAAAGTTTGTTATACAGTATTCTCTGGTTAGTTTTTAAATGAAAAGTTTGTTATATAGTATTCTCTGGTTAGTTTTTAAATGAAAAGTTTGTTATACAGTACTCTCTGGTTAGTTTTTAAATGAAAAGTTTGTTATACAGTATTCTCTGGTTAGTTTTTAAATGAAAAGTTTGTTATACAGTATTCTCTGGTTAGTTTTTAAATGAAAAGTTTGTTATACAGTATTCTCTGGTTAGTTTTTAAATGAAATGTTTGTTAAACAGTATTCTCTGGTTAGTTTTTAAATGAAAAGTTTGTTATACAGTATTCTCTGGTTAGTTTTTAAATGAAAAGTTTGTTATACAGTATTCTCTGGTTAGTTTTTAAATGAAAAGTTTGTTATACAGTATTCTCTGGTTAGTTTTTAAATGAAAAGTTTGTTATACAGTATTCTCTGGTTAGTTTTTAAATGAAAAGTTTGTTATACAGTATTCTCTGGTTAGTTTTTAAATGAAATGTTTGTTAAACAGTATTCTCTGGTTAGTTTTTAAATGAAAAGTTTGTTATACAGTATTCTCTGGTTAGTTTTTAAATGAAAAGTTTGTTATACAGTATTCTCTGGTTAGTTTTTAAATGAAAAGTTTGTTATACAGTATTCTCTGGTTAGTTTTTAAATGAAAAGTTTGTTATACAGTATTCTCTGGTTAGTTTTTAAATGAAAAGTTTGTTATACAGTACTCTCTGGTTAGTTTTTAAATGAAAAGTTTGTTATACAGTACTCTCTGGTTAGTTTTTAAATGAAAAGTTTGTTATATAGTATTCTCTGGTTAGTTTTTAAATGAAAAGTTTGTTATACAGTATTCTCTGGTTAGTTTTTAAATGAAAAGTTTGTTATACAGTATTCTCTGGTTAGTTTTTAAATGAAGTTTGTTATACAGTATTCTATGGTTAGTTTTTAAATGAAGAGTTTGTTATATAGTATTCTCTGGTTAGTTTTTAAATGAAAAGTTTGTTATACAGTATTCTCTGGTTAGTTTTTAAATGAAAAGTTTGTTATATAGTATTCTCTGGTTAGTTTTTAAATGAAGAGTTTGTTATATAGTATTCTCTGGTTAGTTTTTAAATGAAAAGTTTGTTATACAGTATTCTCTGGTTAGTTTTTAAATGAAATGTTTGTTATACAGTATTCTCTGGTTAGTTTTTAAATGAAATGTTTGTTATACAGTATTCTCTGGTTAGTTTTTAAATGAAAAGTTTGTTATACAGTATTCTCTGGTTAGTTTTTAAATGAAAAGTTTGTTATACAGTATTCTCTGGTTAGTTTTTAAATGAAAAGTTTGTTATACAGTATTCTCTGGTTAGTTTTTAAATGAAATGTTTGTTATACAGTATTCTCTGGTTAGTTTTTAAATGAAATGTTTGTTATACAGTATTCTCTGGTTAGTTTTTAAATGAAAAGTTTGTTATACAGTATTCTCTGGTTAGTTTTTAAATGAAAAGTTTGTTATACAGTATTCTCTGGTTAGTTTTTAAATGAAAAGTTTGTTATACAGTATTCTCTGGTTAGTTTTTAAATGAAAAGTTTGTTATACAGTATTCTCTGGTTAGTTTTTAAATGAAATGTTTGTTATACAGTATTCTCTGGTTAGTTTTTAAATGAAAAGTTTGTTATACAGTATTCTCTGGTTAGTTTTTAAATGAAAAGTTTGTTATATAGTATTCTCTGGTTAGTTTTTAAATGAAATGTTTGTTATACAGTATTCTCTGGTTAGTTTTTAAATGAAAAGTTTGTTATATAGTATTCTATGGTTAGTTTTTAAATGAAAAGTTTGTTATACAGTATTCTCTGGTTAGTTTTTAAATGAAGAGTTTGTTATACAGTATTCTCTGGTTAGTTTTTAAATGAAATGTTTGTTAAACAGTATTCTCTGGTTAGTTTTTAAATGAAATGTTTGTTATACAGTATTCTCTGGTTAGTTTTTAAATGAAAAGTTTGTTATACAGTATTCTCTGGTTAGTTTTTAAATGAAAAGTTTGTTATATAGTATTCTCTGGTTAGTTTTTAAATGAAAAGTTTGTTATACAGTATTCTCTGGTTAGTTTTTAAATGAAATGTTTGTTAAACAGTATTCTCTGGTTAGTTTTTAAATGAAATGTTTGTTATACAGTATTCTCTGGTTAGTTTTTAAATGAAATGTTTGTTATACAGTATTCTCTGGTTAGTTTTTAAATGAAAAGTTTGTTATACAGTATTCTCTGGTTAGTTTTTAAATGAAAAGTTTGTTATATAGTATTCTCTGGTTAGTTTTTAAATGAAAAGTTTGTTATACAGTATTCTCTGGTTAGTTTTTAAATGAAAAGTTTGTTATACAGTATTCTCTGGTTAGTTTTTAAATGAAAAGTTTGTTATACAGTATTCTCTGGTTAGTTTTTAAATGAAAAGTTTGTTATACAGTATTCTCTGGTTAGTTTTTAAATGAAAAGTTTGTTATACAGTATTCTCTGGTTAGTTTTTAAATGAAAAGTTTGTTATACAGTATTCTCTGGTTAGTTTTTAAATGAAAAGTTTGTTATACAGTATTCTCTGGTTAGTTTTTAAATGAAAAGTTTGTTATACAGTATTCTCTGGTTAGTTTTTAAATGAAAAGTTTGTTATACAGTATTCTCTGGTTAGTTTTTAAATGAAAAGTTTGTTATACAGTATTCTCTGGTTAGTTTTTAAATGAAAAGTTTGTTATACAGTATTCTCTGGTTAGTTTTTAAATGAAATGTTTGTTATACAGTATTCTCTGGTTAGTTTTTAAATGAAGAGTTTGTTATACAGTATTCTCTGGTTAGTTTTTAAATGAAGAGTTTGTTATATAGTATTCTCTGGTTAGTTTTTAAATGAAAAGTTTGTTATACAGTATTCTCTGGTTAGTTTTTAAATGAAAAGTTTGTTATATAGTATTCTCTGGTTAGTTTTTAAATGAAATGTTTGTTATACAGTATTCTCTGGTTAGTTTTTAAATGAAAAGTTTGTTATACAGTATTCTCTGGTTAGTTTTTAAATGAAAAGTTTGTTATATAGTATTCTCTGGTTAGTTTTTAAATGAAAAGTTTGTTATACAGTATTCTCTGGTTAGTTTTTAAATGAAAAGTTTGTTATACAGTATTCTCTGGTTAGTTTTTAAATGAAAAGTTTGTTATACAGTATTCTCTGGTTAGTTTTTAAATGAAAAGTTTGTTATACAGTATTCTCTGGTTAGTTTTTAAATGAAATGTTTGTTATATAGTATTCTCTGGTTAGTTTTTAAATGAAGAGTTTGTTATACAGTATTCTCTGGTTAGTTTTTAAATGAAGAGTTTGTTATATAGTATTCTCTGGTTAGTTTTTAAATGAAAAGTTTGTTATATAGTATTCTCTGGTTAGTTTTTAAATGAAAAGTTTGTTATACAGTATTCTCTGGTTAGTTTTTAAATGAAAAGTTTGTTATATAGTATTCTCTGGTTAGTTTTTAAATGAAATGTTTGTTATACAGTATTCTCTGGTTAGTTTTTAAATGAAAAGTTTGTTATATAGTATTCTCTGGTTAGTTTTTAAATGAAATGTTTGTTATACAGTATTCTCTGGTTAGTTTTTAAATGAAAAGTTTGTTATACAGTATTCTCTGGTTAGTTTTTAAATGAAAAGTTTGTTATACAGTATTCTCTGGTTAGTTTTTAAATGAAAAGTTTGTTATACAGTATTCTCTGGTTAGTTTTTAAATGAAAAGTTTGTTATACAGTATTCTCTGGTTAGTTTTTAAATGAAAAGTTTGTTATACAGTATTCTCTGGTTAGTTTTTAAATGAAATGTTTGTTATACAGTATTCTCTGGTTAGTTTTTAAATGAAAAGTTTGTTATACAGTATTCTCTGGTTAGTTTTTAAATGAAAAGTTTGTTATATAGTATTCTCTGGTTAGTTTTTAAATGAAGAGTTTGTTATATAGTATTCTCTGGTTAGTTTTTAAATGAAAAGTTTGTTATATAGTATTCTCTGGTTAGTTTTTAAATGAAAAGTTTGTTATACAGTATTCTCTGGTTAGTTTTTAAATGAAAAGTTTGTTATACAGTATTCTCTGGTTAGTTTTTAAATGAAAAGTTTGTTATACAGTATTCTCTGGTTAGTTTTTAAATGAAAAGTTTGTTATATAGTATTCTCTGGTTAGTTTTTAAATGAAAAGTTTGTTATACAGTATTCTCTGGTTAGTTTTTAAATGAAAAGTTTGTTATACAGTATTCTCTGGTTAGTTTTTAAATGAAAAGTTTGTTATACAGTATTCTCTGGTTAGTTTTTAAATGAAAAGTTTGTTATACAGTATTCTCTGGTTAGTTTTTAAATGAAAAGTTTGTTATATAGTATTCTCTGGTTAGTTTTTAAATGAAATGTTTGTTATACAGTATTCTCTGGTTAGTTTTTAAATGAAAAGTTTGTTATACAGTATTCTCTGGTTAGTTTTTAAATGAAATGTTTGTTATACAGTATTCTCTGGTTAGTTTTTAAATGAAGAGTTTGTTATATAGTATTCTCTGGTTAGTTTTTAAATGAAAAGTTTGTTATACAGTATTCTCTGGTTAGTTTTTAAATGAAAAGTTTGTTATATAGTATTCTATGGTTAGTTTTTAAATGAAAAGTTTGTTATACAGTATTCTCTGGTTAGTTTTTAAATGAAAAGTTTGTTATACAGTATTCTCTGGTTAGTTTTTAAATGAAAAGTTTGTTATACAGTATTCTCTGGTTAGTTTTTAAATGAAAAGTTTGTTATACAGTATTCTCTGGTTAGTTTTTAAATGAAAAGTTTGTTATATAGTATTCTCTGGTTAGTTTTTAAATGAAAAGTTTGTTATACAGTATTCTCTGGTTAGTTTTTAAATGAAAAGTTTGTTATACAGTATTCTCTGGTTAGTTTTTAAATGAAATGTTTGTTAAACAGTATTCTCTGGTTAGTTTTTAAATGAAATGTTTGTTATACAGTATTCTCTGGTTAGTTTTTAAATGAAATGTTTGTTAAAGTAATTATGTTTTTTTTTTCTTCCAGGTATTCTGATTCAAATAAATAAATAAGTTACCTTCTCATGGTTGAGACTGGGATGTCCACTTGAACACGCCCATTATCTAAGAAACAAATGCGAGTAAGAAAAAAAATTGACGATGTTCAAGTAAGAAAGATATCACATTGAGTTAAACTATATCTCTCCAAGTTAACTATGAAATCGAACAAAGCGATGTTCAAATATGGACAATACCACACATGTTCAATCTATATCTCGCTACAACATTCGCAGACTGTCATCGTGTATTTCAAAAGTTCATTTGTGTGCACTCTTTGTGAAAATCTGTTAAATGTCTTTAAATTTCGAATAGACTGAGGACGTTTTTTGTTAATTTTTAAGGTAAATTAGATACAGTTTAGATACATGTATGTAATTTAATTGAATCGAAAAAAAATAAGTTATCAAAAAAAAAGCAATCGGTTTCACCATTCTCTCACACTTGTCCTCAAGGCTGATGTCATGCATTATTAAAAACTACAATTTAAGACACTAAGGTAATCCCAAAAATATAGACGCATGATGATATTAAACATTACTCACTGTAATGTGACTTGTACTTGGATGATTTCTTGTCTTTTTTACGATAAATAGCAATAAATAAAATTATTATAATAATCAGTAGCATGGCTCCACCCAGACCAACTGAGAGTGCAATAATATCTGTCCTAGACAAACCACTGTCGTCATTGTATGAAGGTCCTTTGCGAGGATAAACTAAAATTAACAATTTAAGTTGTTGAAAGAGGTAAAATACATCACCATCTGAAAAGACTTTGTTTATAGTAAAATCTAGAAACTCTGTACAGCCAAAGTCATGTGATCTACACAAAAGTTGAGAATTGAGTGCTTAGGGCTTGCCAGAATTACCTCAACCAGCTAGCTACGAAATATTTACACATAAAAAAATGCTCACTGCTTGGTAACTGCACTGGATTGCCAAAATTTCCATTTGTATCATAGACTATGAATTGGAAATCATACTGTTCATCTCCTTCCAAATCTGTAACATTACAGCTTCCATTTACAGTAATGTTTAATATTATTATCTCCGTATACTCTGTGTCAATTTCACGCTTGTATCTAACTTTGCCATAATCCCAGGTGAGCGCCACAGCTCGTCTTCTTCTTGCTGCAGGGTTAGAAAATATGATCCAGCTTATAACCACAGAAGTTCCATCATCTCCTTTAGCTATAGATACAGTCACAACATTCTTGGGAGGTTCTACGGATAAAAATACAAGTTATATGTTACTGAGAACACAAAACTTGTTGTTAAAATGTAGATTTTACGCTTGTAATCAAACATTGGCATTCACACAACATTCACATTAAACCTATGAACATGAAAGATGCTTCAGCGTAATGAAATTGCACACGAAGCAAAGCTAATTCTGTTCACAAAAAAAAAATTAATGGGTAATGATTTAATTATTATTTAGATACATCTATTGAAAAATTGACACATCTGTTTTATTATATTTTGTATGTAAAGCAAAATGGCGCAAAAAAGAATAAAAAGCCTCCACATCATAATACACTATTTATTTCGAAACTAGTGATTCAAAAAGAAGTTTAGCAACAAAACAATAACGCTGTTACCTTTTGTTCGATATGAAACGGGTTTAAGCGTTCCACTTATTCCTCTCTCATTTTTAGCTTTCATGCTAAACTGGTATGTAGCACCAGCTTTCCTGTTCGAAAACACATATCTGTTTCCTTGCGGAGCACCAATGTAATTTTCCTTGAAATTAACTTCACTTTCTTCTTTGTACAACAAAATAAACTGGACTGGATAACCACCAGTATAGCCTGGTGTCCATGTTATTGTTATGTTCACAGAAACTGGAATAGTTGGTTGCCTTATGTCTGTCAGGTTCATTCTTACTGGCGGGTCTGGCTTACCTAACAAATAAAGGAAATGCCAATGAAACAGTTAAAATTACTAGAATTAAGTTTGTTAAAAAAGTCTACAGTGGGTGTCTTGGAAAGCTAGAGTGGGTGAAAGTTCTAGTGTTTCAGACAAAACGCATTTCTAAAACATTAAACAATTAAATAATTAATTTTAGCTTATGATCTTACTCAAACCTATTGTAAGTATTCAGATAAAAATTCACTAAAAATATACAGATGTATGAAAAAGTTAGAGATATTAATACATCTGTTAATACATCTGTTTTTACTTTTTTTCTAATTTTTGCAAACATTAAACCAAAGTCATGTGTTTTTTTCTGAAAGGGTGACCCCTTAACTTTATGAAAAGCTTACCTCTTTTTAATATTTGAAATTCTTGATTGGTTTCACCAAGTGAATTGTTAGCCATACATATATATTTTTTGCCCAAATGTTTATCCTGAACTGCCACAGTTAAAGTGCTGGTAGTACCAAACATTTCGCTGTTATGAGTTATCTGGTAGCCATCAATACCATTTACTAATATTGTGGGTGATCCATGTTCCTTCCAAGTAATTACTGGTGTTGGAAAAGCACTAGCGTCACATTTCAAATTTGCTGTACTACCTACTTCAGCACCAACCTTGACTTGACCTGGATCAACAGTTGTGATAATAGGAGCATCTAAAATATATAGAAAAACAAAAGCTGTCAGCAACATTAGTTAACACAAAATATTGCATTTATGTTCACTCGTCGACGAATCGCTATAATTATTGATTATTATTTCAAGTCCATCTGCATAAAGAGCAAAAAAGACATAGGTAATGAAATGATGAAATGGATGGAATCAAAGTTTGTGTTTTCTATCGCAGACTGTGAGGAGGAAACTATGTATGACATAAACCAGAAAAAATCCCTACTACATTACTACCACAAGAAGAATAAATTAACATACGTTTCACTGAAATGCGCACTGATTTTGTGTCTGAATTCACAAGATTAGTTGCACTGCATGAATATACCCCCTTGTCTTTGGCTTGTACATTCATAATACGGTAATCCTCTCCGATATGTTCCACACTACTTCTGTCTTTGGTCCAAGTAATTTTAGGTTTGGGGACGCCATCAGCTTTGCACATTAATATTATGTTTTCGCCTATGTTAAGTATTTTATTTTCCGTAATTGTCATGATCGTTGGTGCATCTAAAAAATAAGATTTATAGCTTTTACTCACTAAATAAAACTTCTTACTAAAAGGATGAGGCCAGGAAATATTAGCTAATCACTTACACTCAACGATTATACGAGCAGTTGCATTTTGACCATACCCTTTTGAGTTCCTACTGCGACATGTATATTCACCATTGTCTGTTTTCTGTGGAAGTGGCCTGATAAATTGATTAGTAGTTTCAGACATTTGCCTCCCTTCAAAATACCACTCCCACGTGATCATCTTTGGATAAGCTATTGCTTCACACCTCAAGGATGCCTCCTTTCCATCACCTAGTCGAACTGTCACATCTTGTGGCTTGTTGGTAATTCGGGGCTTGACTAAAAATAACAAAAAAATAAAATGCAATTACATTCTGCAGACTCAGGTCTATTATTTACTGCGCATATTTCTATCACAAGACATTTTGGCAATAATCAAAGAATTATCATGTGATGTATAGCAATGGTGTTTGAAAAGGCACACACTAATTTACACTAATAGGCTATTTTTTTGCTTGCTTGCAAATATTTTTCAACACAGTACAAAAATAACTTTATACTTTATAAAATACTATCCAGGCTTTCCTAAATTTCTAGAATATTTTTATTCATGAAGTCTAAATTTTATCTAAATTAGTATACATACATTCGACGGTAATTTTCACAGTGTTGTTGTAGCTTCCAGCTGAATTATAAACAATGCAGGAATAAGAGCCACTGTCTGTGTAGCGGATACCGTTAAATTTTAAATTTGCTTCTACGGGTATTAACTTTTGTGTCATTAATTTCGGGGCATATGACGATTGAATTACGGAATCGTTGGTAATATTTGCTCCATATTTCTGCCAATATACTTTGGGAGCCGGTCTTCCTTGAGCATTACAATGAATGGTTACAGTTGCACCTTCATCCACATTACTAGGTGTATCTACCGATGGAAGTTTTGTAGGTGGAACTAAAAACGAAAAGGGTTATATTACCTTTATATTAACACAATGCTATGGTTGACCCATCTATGAATTCTGTCAGGCTTTTTACACAAACTACAATTTGTTTCATGAATTTTAAATACTGTAAAGTTATAATTCTAATTCTCTAGCTAATGTCATTTTTAAATTTTAAATTACATTTTAAACTACATCCATAAAAGCAACTCTGTATATCAAATCTATATTAGATATATGATTATTCATAGTCACAATATTCACAGCAGACTTAGGACAGCATTATTTGATTACATACAAAATCTTGGATGGCACTGAAGTGTGTTTATTGTTTGGTATAATAATAGAAAATTAGTCAGAAAGTGCAACAAGCACATTGTGAATGTTTGACCGGCTTCTACCAAAGTAAGTTTTGCAGTAAAATGTGTGAATTATTAGAAATGTGGAAAAATATCTGCTGTCTTGGTTGTTTTGGTTTTTAAAACTAAACTTGACTACAACAGGAAAATCATTATAACTACTTACAAAAGACTACACATAATACCATTCAAACATTGTACCCTACAGGGCAACTTTTACATATAATTCTAAAGAACATACTTGCAACAACTAAATGTATCTGTCGTTTTTCTTCTCGACCTAGAACTTCATTGCTTGCAATACATTCATAAATCCCCTCATTTTGGATTGACATGCTTGGAATAGTATAACGCCCAACATAGTCATTTGTGTTAAGTTGAGTCGGATCACCACTGCTGATTCGAATGTTGTACCTGGCAGGAGGTTCGCTTTCACTCTCACAGATAACTAGGGCTTGATGACCTTGTGTAACTTCAATTCGGGTGTGGTTAATTCCATTGATGGAAAAATTAGTTTTTCTCGGACCATCTAAAACAAAATTACGAACAATAAGATTGCAAGATTGATTGCAAAATAATAACAAAATAATATATTATATCATATTAATAAAAGGTTTCCAAAGCTAGTGTTAAGTAACTGTAAGGCTAGTTACATGGTGTCTGCCATGCTCTTGGGTTTTTTTCAAGGCTAAAGGTTTTTTGCCGTTTTTCTCACATTTCAAGGTTACTTAGTACTAAACAAAACATATATCCCTAGGATCAAGCAAACTAAATGAAGTGTTAACACTTCATTTGCAATTAATTAGTCATGCAATTAACAAGCACTCTTTCCAGAATTCATATTTTAAAGGTGTTTCCCTAAAAGAGTATTGAATATTAAAAGCTTTAAAGAACACTTAGTTTTATTTCAAGGTTTTAAATTTTCACAAAATATTATTGATTCTCTTTTTGTAATGCACAATACAACATTACATGATTGACCTACCTATTTCGTTCTCTTTACCCGTTTAGCATGGTAAATAATTTGTGCTAGACACGCGAAATAAAAAACTAGTAGCCTGTTCTTTATATATTACGTTTTTAAGCTGATGTTTTATGTTATTTCACATGATATATGTAAAGGATATAAATTAATTTGAATTTAATCACAAAAATGAATTCTTTACTTACATCTGATAATGACTTTGACAAAGACTACATCAGAAAATTGTTTTGCACGATCGTTTTCATTTGGTTGATTTGAAGCTACACATTTGTAGTCAGCTGTGTCGTTGGTACTGGCATTATATAATGTCAGTTCCCCAGAATAGCTACCAGATTTCTCAATGGGGTGAAAGTCTAACTTTCCTGTCCAGTCCCTCATTTTTTTATGCCATTTGTAATAAGCAGGTGGGTTAGCATCTGATGTACATTTAACTGTCACATTTGTTCCTTCATCGCCATTGAAAACACCCCTTCTTTCATTTTCTATAACAGGTGGTCCTGGTTTGTCTAAAAAGAAAACATGAGTATTTACATATACTCTAGTATGGCATAGAGAAACTGAAAGCAAAATAATTGACAGTCCAGAAAATTGTTGTCTCTCTATGTCAGCAAATTTTCACAAAAAAGGTAAAAAGTTGGGACAAACATTTGACTAAATCCACATACACAACAACAATCTAATCCTAGGTTTACTTACATGTCACATTTAGGTAGGTTCCTTTTGCATTTCCAATACCATGAATATTTGAACCAGCACAATAATACACATCTGCATGTGAGCGCAAAGGTTTTAAGAATTTCAGACGTTTATTACCATTCTCCAAAAGTATGTATTGGTTGCTTTGTTTTATTTCTTGTCCGGTGGAAAATATTCCTCTGTACCAGTGGTATTTGGTATTATTTGGTGGATTACCATCAACATCACAATTGAATTCCTCAGTGCCTTGTCTTTCAAAAACTGTGCGATTTGGTGTCAGATACGTGACTACAGGAGCATCTACAATGAGATCAATGTAAACTATTCAGTCGAGACTAACACACATATACACAGATCATAATTTGCTCTCTTTGATTGATTGTCACAAAAAAAAATTATAGTATTGTCCTAGCAGGCTGCTTAGCTGCTAATATTGAACATTTTGAGAAAATTGAACAGTACAACAGTAACATTTGAATAAATTACTACTAAGGTCCAATAATTTCCCAAATAGCCATGTTAAATTGTTGTTGTGGTTAATGTTTGTGGTCATTATTCTTGTGCCTGGCTATTTTCTGGAATTAAAAAGAAACTTTTCACAATCCTTGCTAATGACACTCTTTAACATTTAAAGAAATAAGTTGAAAAAAAAAAACTGAAGAAAAACTCACTCAAAATTAATCTAGCTTCACTGTCACAACCAAACTTACATCACTTATGCTGGGCACTTTCTTACGTCACTTATGCTGGGACCTTTCTATAAAACTTTTTATAGTGTGTGAATATAAAATCCTGCCCATAATTGTATACCAATGCATGCCAAATAATAGCTATTTTTGACATATGGATATAGTGGATATAGATTTATAAAATAAGTGGGAGTTTCATTTCTTTTAAGAAGCTAAAAAAATTAAAAAAAACAACAACAAAAAACAAATAGATAAAAATTTGTATGAAGTTTTTCGTAAGTTAAAATAATTACATTGTTGGGTGATGAATAAAATTGCGTTTAGAGTAGGCTTTGCAGATTTAATGAAAAAACAAGCTCTAAACGAGCAAGTTAAATCTAAGAGACCTTGTTTCATAATTTTGTATTACAGTTTTCACTCCATTCACATGCATGTCCTACTGAGCATGTGAATGGAAAAAAATTATAACAAAACAAAAATTATAATAAAAACTTACAGTAGACATTAAGTGTAATTCTGTATTCGTCATTTCCACCAATGTTCCACACTTTACACTTATATACACCACGATGTTCACGTCCAACAGAAGTTATGTTGTAATCGTATCTTGTATTATGCAACATGACACCTGTTACTGGTTCAAATGTGCTACCTTTTTCTTTAAACCACTGAAAATTGATTGGTTTTGGGTTACCAGCTGTTGTAATACATGGAAGTGATACAGAATCTCTCTCGGTTTTTGTTTTTACAGTTACATCTTTATTTAGGGCTGGTGGAACTAAATGATATATAAAGATTAAATGAATGTTAACATGTATACTATGTATTTTTTGAAATATTCCATAACTTTGTAACCAATCTATTGTCTTTCCTGTTTACCAAATGTGCACATAAAAAAGCTTATTTCTCTTCAGAAAGGTGGTATGCGCATGAAATACAAAAACGGTTAACCATAACATGATATCCGTGTCTCTAATATCACATACATTCCTTTCCAAAATTTATATTCCAATTTAAAACATTACACAACATTATCCAAAATTCTGCAATTTGCGAATCGAAATGCAGTTCTTATAAATAAATTTGAAAAATGAGTTAAAAAAAATGCAAATTTCATAGTTTGCACGTTTCCTTTATTTGCATTAGTCATGTTAAGCAGCTTATACAAAGCTTAGCTATCATGTCAGTTTTGTTATTATCTTATCTACCAAAATATGAAACTTGATAATCACCGTTTTTTTATTTTTAATTCTTAAAATGGAGACATAAGAAGTGTAAGTTTTACCATCCTGGACCTAATTATCTTTAGGTATTCAAATTGCAAAGAGATTTTGCTTTGCTCTGGCCAGACAGCAAATTTTTGTGAATATCACACACACAAAAAAAATTACAGACTTTACAAATATTAACATAAATAATTGTTTACCAACATTTCTATTAAGTGTTTATTGCGAAGTAAATTACTAAAAAAGGCAGTAATTCTTGTCTTAACTTTTGATACAATTCACAACAAACTATTTTGTAAGCAAGCAAGACATACAACGTATTACATATTTATTGCTCACCAAAAAAATATGTTAAAGAACTTGGGGTAGACTTGTGTACATACCTTTTACTATCACCTTGGTAATGTTTGTAGAAGTCCTAAAGTCTGTTTTTTGGACGGCACATTTATATTCACCTTGGTCTTTTATGTTGATATTCTTCAGTATCATAATGATACCTCTGTTTGAGGTGGGAAGAGAAGCAGACACTCTGTTGATAAACTGATTGACAGCGTTTGTAACCTGAAGGTTTTTGTTAAAATACGCAACAATTGGACTTGGATCCTCTCCATATGTAATATACACAGAGTTAACATCGTTAAGTGATAGTGTAAATTCCCATTGCAATGTTGCTGTATCTCCATTTTGAACATATATTACAGAACGTCCCTTCACTACTTGACCACCTACTAAAAAATTTATATCTCTCATTTTTTATTACAGTAGACTCTACAATTCAGTTTAAATTCCTCCTTATTGTGAAAAGTCTTAAATTCAAGCATTTTTCCTGGTGGAGTAAAATTTCTTTAACAAACTCTTAAAAGTGACTTAATTCACATGTCTATAATTCAAACACTACCATATTTCAAGGGTTTTTCGTCCCTATTCTCAGTTTAAAAACACAATTATAAAAAAATTAAAATAATCTCGGCAAATGAAACGTCACTGAATGAACAAATTGCCTTCGTATATAACAAACCGTAAAATAGATTTTGAAATTTGAGCAAAAAAAATTTAAGTACTTTTTATATTATTTTATTAAAAAAACCAGGGGCAGATACAGTGATTGAAACAAGTTGGTCAATTTTTTTTACGAAGTCACTAGAAAATGGCCTCCAAAACTACCAAGATGAAAAAAACCAAGCAGACATATTAGACACTTTATATCAAGATTTATAAGCGGGTTTACCTAAAATGACATGTTTCATAAAGTGACCGTTGTTATGCTTAAAATTTTTCCCCCCTTATAAAAATCTTTGGGGTATATTAAACCTATATAAAGGCAGCGGATTTTTAAAAAATTTTGTATACAACAACTCTACGCTAGAGAGCATATTTCAATTGAATTCCAGTGACCAGTCGAATAAGAGTTTTATGAAAGCATGTGTGAGAAAAAAATCATGTGAATAAGGCATTTCCATTTTTACATTATAACAAAATTTCATAGCATAGTAATTTCTATTTTATTAGTTTAAAAATAGTCTGAAAGTTTTCTTGCACAATTTATCTACATTTAACTAACTAAAAACACATCACAAACATAACAAAATCTGCTTCTATAAAACTGTCTATAGATAAACAAAGTTCACCGTAAAATAGTTTTTTAAAGTAAACCATTCTTTTAAGGAAAAATCATTGATTTAAAAAGAATAACTTATTCCACTTCACATGCTTGTAATTCGAAAATTCATTCTTTCCTATGAAATAAATAAAATAGTATCTATTGTTTGTATCAATTTTAATCAATTGTATCAATTTTAATCTGATTTAAAGAAATTCGAACATTACAATAAAACAAGTCAGGAGATTCAAGCTTACTTTAAGAAATTTTGTTTCAAAATGTCTTAAAGATATATATAAACTTGACGTTTTCTATCAAAGGTGCAATTCTTGAAAACTTTTTGAAGCTCAAATAATCACAATTTAACATCAGGGATTTGCAAATGGGATGTATGTATGTATAGAAACTACTGGCTCACCTAAAGCTTTTTTAATTAGGAGTTAGTGTCCCCTTTAAAAATGGGACATACAGCTTACAGACTGACATGCTTCATTGACTCAATTTTCAACATTGTATCCTCTTTACAAACAGAATGGGAGAATCATGTTAAATCAGAGTGGTGAAAACATATTCTCGGATTTGGGTTAACATCTTCAACTTTGAAAGGGGAAACCAAAAAAAAACAAGTATATATAATATAAGATCAGAAATTTGGAAAACGATATATATATAGCTAGCTACAATTGTTGTTAGAACAGGATTTATTGTAATTTAAATTTTAAATTTTATAAGAGTTTGACCATAATATTTAACTGCACTGAAAAATTTTTAGTAAAATTTTCACAAATAGGAGTTTTTCACACCATATCGATGCTTTAGGGATGGTATATACCTCAATATTAGTGAGCCTAACCACTAGCAATGTCACATTTTTATATAAAAAGGTTAAGCTTACATAATATATTTGATACAATATTCATAATAAATTCAAGTTTCCCAAAGCTAGGAATCTGGCTACCTAGAAAAACAAATATTTAAACTCACCTTGAGCATCCACAGACAACAGAAACAATGAAAAAACACAGCATAGAAATAAACCTTTCATCTTGTTTTTATAAAAATATATATTAAAATATCTCTTAGCGCAATTTACTGGAACATAAACGCTGCTATCTTCACTTAATACATGCTTTCCCTGTGTTATTTTAATTAATAAAAATTGTTACATTCCATGATTGCGTTCGGTTTCTGTCAATGTCTCATACATTTCTTTTCGTTAGTCATGGTCAAAAATATTCGATTTTAACAACCTAACTTGCTAGGAATGTTTCTGTTTATCACACTCAAGAGGTTAGGATGTACGTCCTTGCGCTCTCAGGGTTCACGCGCGGTGAACTTTTTTTTCGTCGTTTCGGATTAAAAAAACAACCCAAACCTCGTTTCCAGCGTTTTTTTTTTAATTTTGGTTTGTTTTTAGCACCAAACTCCTTTTTCTCTATATATTAAAAAAAAGCTTTGTGAAATTCGTTTCCAAAAGAAAAATATTTGTGAATCGATATGCTATTACAAAATAGATATTTAGATAAATTTTTAACCCACGCAAAAACATGGAGCGAAAATGAAAAGTTGGGGACGAAAGGGCTTATCTATCTATATAGGCTTGATTTTACCAATAAAGTATCATACCTTATCATTCAAAAAATATCGGACAATCGTCATGTTTTTCTGTAGACGGTATGAAAACGAACAAAACAACTTCAGACCAAACCTCGTCCCAGAGTTATTGCCTTTTTAACATTTTGGGCGACAGCGAAGAAACTTATCCGTGGTCAAGGTGAGCACAGGCGGCTTTGGCATCAGGTAACAAACCATGAGACGATAAGGTCGCTTTAGATCATAGTTTTCCTCTCCAAAACAAATTGTCAATTTTGTCCGATACTTTTTTATATCAGAAACCTGTTACGCAAGAAAGTCAAACCCGTCTTTCGTGGCATTTTTTTTCGCGAAAAATAAAGTTTTTAGGTAAATATTACAAAGACAAACCCATCTTTTGTGGCATTTTTTCCGTTAAAAAAAACCCTAAAACTCAATCCGAAAGTTCTCGTCTTTTTGCTATGGACGAGACTGGGGACGAGGTTACCTAAGGCATTTTATACCCTGTTTATACTAGTCTTGATTGGAACACCAGCATTAGCTTTTTACCCACCGTTACTAATGTAAGCGATATTTGTCAATTTTTAATTCGAGTGGTTGTTGTTGTAGCGTCTCCGGGACACCTGAAATGTCTTCATTCTTCATTTGAATAATGTATGTTTCTTCCGTGGAGAAGTATACCCACATTTTTTTCACAATATCATTTTGAATAATTACGAGTTTTTAGGCCTTTTTAATAATCGGTGACATTTGTAGCGTAAACTATTTTTTCTATCCTCCTCCTATTGGACATGCAAGTTTAAAAAATATTGAACAGTTGTCAACCTGCCATTTTGAAAATAAAGGAAAGCTCATCTTCAACATTTATAGTGTGCAAGTTTTTATTTTAGGTTATTGCTAGAAAGAACTCTATTCCGTTTTATTCTCTAATGTGATGTTTGAAAAAAGTTTTGGGAATGAGATCTCTACAAACAGTTATTAAAGCAGTCAAGCCAGCTATATATAGACAAAAACCCTAAAAAAGAGAGTGTGTAGACATGGTCTTTCTCCTCCAGAGAGTGTGTAGACTTTTTTCTGGCTCTTCACAGCGCTCTGTTATGAAACAGAAAAATAAAACTGTCTCGGATACTAGAAGAAAGGCGTATGATCGTCCTGGAAACAAGGACATCATTGGAAACAAACTCATCCTAACTGAGGAAAAACAAATTTACCATGACAATTAAACCTTTTTTTTAATTTCTCTAAATGTGACAAATTGCTTGTGATCCTCTTAAAAGCATACAAAAAAAACTTTCATTGTCACGATAAATCATTTGTAATGTTGTTTGAATGACTGAAAGTACTTGCTAATGGTGATTCATTCGTTGAGTTTGGTATCGTAAATTATTCAATATCCTTTTAGAAAACGTATTAACAATCTTGAGTAGCGAAAGAGTGTGTTCACGCAACAAGCTCATCTCCATGACCTTTTTTTGCTTTTTGATATGTGACCTACTCGCTTAAAAAAAAACGAAAAAGAAGCTCTAGGGAAAACGTTGAAAAAATTCTTGTATGCAAACATTATGACAAGGAAGTCATCAAGGTCATCATATAGGCAAAATGCCCTGGGAACGAAATTAATCGCAAGGGACCAAAAAATTTGTTTCAGGTAGAGAAAATGAAAATTAGGACAACGATTAAACAGTAAGAATGGGCCAAAGTGATAGGGAGAAGTTGGAGGGTATTTAAAATAGGGAAAGTTACTTTCAACAGAATTGGAGTTATATTCTTTATTCAACTTTAAGATTGCACTATAAAAAGGATATTGTAAAAAAACATTAAGTAACTAAATTTTAGCGAACTTTCAGGATTTCTTGTGCTAACATTGTTCACCAATATTAACTATTGGTTGAGCTAACAAATTGATCGAGATCTTATACTGCAGTCTCGTACATGTTTTTACGTGTATCTTTGAGCCTAAACTCGTCAGCCTCAGTCGATGTTGCTATGCCAGAATACATGTTTTTATAAGAACCTTCAGCCTTGAATGTTCTTACTTGTGTTCTTTTAAAAATGTTTCGATATTAAATTTATTTTCTTTGATAGATGATATTGAAGTTTCAATCTCGTTTCACTTTTGACATTGGGTTTGTCAAGTAAGCGCTAGCAGTTTTGACCTAAGGCAAAAAACCCTTGTGGACGAGTGTTTGAAGTTTATCTAATTGCAACCGTTCAGTAAAAAAAAAAGAGACAAAAGGCACTGGGGACGAGTTTGATCTAATTGTAAAAAGACACGTAAAAAAATTTTTTTAAATTATTTAAAAAAAATATAGAAACTTTGGAAATAATTCTTGACTTACCTTGTTAATTGTAGAGGAATTCAGATCAAGTATGTTCGAAATATGTTCGAATTTTTTTTTTTAATTCTCTCAAAATCTAGGTTCCAAAAAACATGCGGACGCGGTTTCCTACTTTTATCATCGAAATGTGTCTCATTTTTTAAATCATCTTGCTAACAACCTTTTTTGCGCGTCATAGGGAAGAAAGACTATCCAAAGTGTACTAGTACAGTGACACACCGGTGCATCTGTTAAGCAACATTTTTCTTGTTTAAATAAAATGAGTTAATATGTCAATTGGTAGCAACATACGAGAACTCGTCCCTAAGTTGCGACTAACGAAGATAGTTGTCTCAAACATACATATTCGAGTGAGTGAAAATGATCTCCCTAATCCAAAAAGTGACGTTGTTTAGGCCTCTTAAAAACAATACAGTTGACTCTCCTAATTCGAATTCCCACGTGCAAAAGTTTTTTATTTGAGTTATAGGTACATTCGAATAATAGAAAGTCTCTGTAATTCTGTAATAATTACACAAAAAAGAAACTCTATTTAAAAAACTATTAAATATTTGATTGCTTTACATTGGAGAGACAATCTCTTTCGACAATACGAGTTGCATCACCAAGTGCTTTTCTCAGGTCGGCAAATTGAATTTGTCAAAGCCTTGTTTATACTCTAAAATTCGAATTAGGGAGAGAATCGTGCTGAAAGGGACTGAAAAATTGTTCGAATTATAGCTATAATTCGAACAATTTTTCAGTCAATTTGAATTTTTCTAATTCAAACTTAAATTATCGCGCCCTAACCGACTGATGAACGACCGCCCTCAGGCGAAAAGTTAGCATTAAAATTTTTGAAGTTACTTTTACTATTATCCCTACGGGAGGGAGAACACCAAATTTTAAAAAACTTGGCCACCAATTTTAAATTAATGCCACCACCCAAACAATTAAAAAATTCATCTGTCCCGAACTAGCAGATTAAAAAAGTATATAAAATAGGAAAGTCATTCCAATTTTCCCCTACATCGTTTTTGGTCTGCATGGTATCTAAATACTAAAATGCTGATGTCGCCGTCAATTTCATATTTATATTCTCTGTTTAAAAGACTGACGTCTTCTTCCGCATGAGTAACAGGAGCCCACCCTGGCCTAAATACAGTCGACTTTCGATATCTCGAACTCTCAGGGGGGACCGACAAAGAGAATTTCGAAATATCAAAAATGCAAGATAAAGGATTATCGAAATATCGAGCGGCGAAGGTTTTTCAAGTTCGAGACACCTGTTCTTGTTAATGAAAGTTTACGTTCTTGATTTGATTGTTTATCCGAAAAGGAGGAACAAATAAAAAGACAGGATATGTGGATAATATATATATTTGTTGTTAAAAAAAGCAGTGTAACATTTCTCAGCCAACGTTTTTACCACAAGCATGGTAGCCATTTTTAAAATGAGAAGGATTAAAAAAATCCGAAATTGTAAACGTCTCTTTTATGTATCAATCGCATTTTTATAAAATTGAATATTTTTGCTCGAAAAATAAGGGAGAACTTCGAGATAAAGTAATAAGCTGAAGGGACCGGAAAAATAGATCGACAAAGCGAGAGATAATCAAGAGATAATCATAACGGAGTTCAAAATACCTTATTCCATGAAATTAACGAGTCAAGAAATTAACGCGAATCAAATTAACAGTCATGAAATTAATGCGGTTCAATAAAATTATTTTCTAAAAGGCAATTAATTCATGAGGTTGAGAAAGGTTCGTTTCAAAAATGCATTTAATTAACGCGAATTTGAGAATTTGCAACATCACACAAAGCAAAAATTACAGCAGCAGTCGAATCCACGGTGGTGAAGCGGGCTCAGGCGGTTTGGAAGTCGAAATAAATGTTTTTTGTTGTTTGGAAGGATAATGTTAAAATTTTTTAGATAATTTTCCACTTGGATCAGAGTATGAAGATGATACAAAAGCTTTTTTAAAAAAGATCGCTGAAAAAAAACCGTTCAGCTATCTCCGATGAAAATTTGTGCTTTAGGCTTTTATATATCATAAGAAAGTCATCAAAGTAACAGTATTTTAATTAACAAGTCATGAAATTAACAATCTTTAAATTAACAATTTTTTTGCCTACAAGAGATTGTTATGACTAAAGGGACCAGAAAAAAAGTTCAAGAAAGTAAGAGTTAGAGGTAACGAGATATTTGAGATATCAAGCACGAGTGTAGTTTTGATATTTATTGATTGATTACGTTATTAAATAAACCTTTAAATTCGGATTACGTAATAGCTGTTTATCGAAAGTGTATGCTCATTATTTAAATCAGTATTACATCATAAAAGAAATTATTAGTTAAAAAAATTAAGTCTGTGCTTATTAACTACACCATCAAAATATATATCCGTAATTTTTAACTCCCTAATAACAAATGCTACGCCATTTTATCTATAAATATAAATCCAAAAAAAAAAAAAAATTACAATTTCGATGCAGTTGTAAGGAGCAGTAACATTAAAAAGTCACTTCAATTTATTTATTTATTTATTTATACATTTAATGATTCATTTCTTTGCTGATTCGTTAAATGGAAATCTTTGTAAAGTAAAAAGTAAAAAGCCTGTTTTGGATTCAATTGGACGCACCTTGCTTTCAATCATTCCTTCATCTCAATTTCTTCATCTCAACTACTTCATCTCAATTTCTTCATTTCTGCGAAATCTTTTAGTCGTATTTTGACTAACTGTTTTTGAAAACATCATTTTGATGAACACATCTCGAATTTTTCGATTGTTAAAGGAATACAAACACGCGTTGCTGATCGAATTGACATACAACAGAAAAAATGTGGAATAAACTTCCAGCAAATACAATGTGGATCTTTCTTCACAATGCTCATGCAATGCAGCATCAAAAGATCGCAGCAATGAGAACACTATATAAGCTGGATACGTGATAAGCAAACTCATCAATATTATTGATACAGTACGAGTCATTCTTTTATCATACGCTACTTTCGGTCTGCTTCCTTTTCTTCCGCCAATTTTATCTTGTTCAATGAAAGTCTCAGCTCGGATGCGTGATCGTTTTCTTCTCACGCTTGAGATTGTTTTTACGTACAGCAGTAAAATACAGCACGCAACAAGTAAATTTCCACATAGTACTATACTTTGAAAGTAGCAAAATGTGTTTGTCATCGCGGATATCACCACTCCAATTGTCATTGACATTGATAAACAAACTGCTGACACAATAAACAAGTTAGTTCTTTTAACTCCACTAGAATTAAGCTGAGTAATGGATACCCGCATTGTTGAGAAGCGATCCGCAGATATGCAAAAGATCAACAATGCTGATAAATTCAGTAAAAAGTATGCAGATAGCATAATATACCACGACAGTGCGCAATTTTCTTTTACCTTCCATGAATCCGCGAAAAAATACACGAGAAGAGGCTGTAAAAAGAATCCAGTGCAAAAATCTGTTGATGCTAGCGCCAGAATATAGCGTGGAAATTTCGATCTGTATTCTTTTGTTTTAATTAGCGCAAATATTAAAAAACCATTAAATGCTAACGTAACTGGAGTTATGGCTACATATAGTATTACAAACGTCATACGCTCATTGTAAGTCAAGTCTATCGCCGATGGTAATGGACTACTGCATTCTGATTGGTTAATAAAACGACCGCTCATGTTCATAGTTTAGAAGTTTACTGCCTTTTTACGCTTTATCTTTTAATCTTTCCGTTACTTTTTTTTCTTTACGTTTTTTCTTTCCATATTTAAAACGGTTGATTTTTTTTTTTAATTTTTTAAGCAAAGTGAATATTTGAATAAACAATTTGAATGAATGGGAGACTCGCTTCAAAATTAGTTCTAGTTGCACCTGACTTTTGCTTTATTTTGTTCTTCTCCACCTATTTCGATTCTCTTTTGCAATATTTGAAATGTTAATAAGAGCACATATTATTGCATGGTAAAAAAAGTTTGTGTTCTCGTCTACAGATCCCACACGAGCTTAGGGAGGGGGTGGTTGGTGAACCAAACTCGTCCCCAGCGCCGACAAAAGGCGCTGGTGACGAGTTGGGGGCGAACATTATATACGACAGGTTGCTTCTTGAAAGCAAGTCCGGAGCATCATTTGTTTGTATATTAAACGACTATTTTTATTACTTCTAGTACCACCCAGGAAAAACATCATGCTCGACCCCAAAACTCTTTGAGATAAACCCGAAAGTTTCTTTCGAAGTTTTAATCTCAAAGAGCTCTGGGGGCGAGAATTGAAAAACCTATCACATCTGAGAAAACATTGCCAGCTTCCAAACTCGTTCCCAGGACCTTTTTAGGGGGGAAAACTTTGTATATCCCTTTTTCGTATCCTCCATTCTGGGATTTCTGGAAAGATACCGGATGTCCTTTGGGATGAACCTTATTCGTTGTCTCTCATTTATTTTATTTTTGTTTTTCTGTCTTTAGAAGAAAAATTCAAAAGAAGTTAGAAACAAGGTTGAGGTTCTTTACGAGGAATGTGGCCTTTCACTAATAAGTTTCGGCTTTTTCGAAGCGAATGACGAGTTGTTGTTTGATTTTTTCTCACAGTTACTTCAGACACCCCCCTCTTGGAATGTTTTAGAGAAACCACTACCCGGGTCTTGCAAAATTATGCGTGCAAAAACTTCAATTAGGACTTTTTGTTGGTATACTCCTGAAAACGCTTTTCTCCACGCAAAGCGAGCCTCGATCCCAGAACCTATAGCATTTGTTGATATGAGAATGAAACACGTACGAACTCGTACGACGCGTTTCATCCCTTACTCATATCAAAAACGCTACAGGCTCTGGGATCGTTGGTAATAAAAAAACACATTGTGGATTGAAATTAATGCATTTCTTAAAATGGGTGCGGCCAATATTTTCAAAAACGATCCGTAATTGTTCCTGAGAGAAAACCTTCTCGGTGTCGTCCGAGAGAGATAGTCAGAAAGGTAAAAAGAACCCTAGGGACGAGATTGGTGCCCGCCGCTGACCTTTTTGGCTGGTTCATTTTTTTTTCTCATTTTTTATGCGAAGTCAACACGGCACTAAATCTGCATGGCGGCAGAACAGGTTTGTTTAGGATAAGAATGGTCTGTTATTTTATTCCATTCCTTCCTACGTACCTTTTTTATGCAAACTCTGTGTCAATTCAGATAGATAAGTCTTTAAACAATGCACAGTTCCTGATTTACCTGATTCTTTAAATTAGCTAGCTAGCTAGCTATGGCGCCGTAGATTAGTGGTTATAGTTCTCGTACTCTGTGCGGGAGACCCAAGCCGTGTGAGGGAAATTGGGAAGATGGCACACTGTGTGGGCCGTTGGATGTTGCCGGGAGTTGTCTAGTAGAGCGCGGGCTCTAATTGGGTCTGCGTAGCTCAAAACGAGCATTAAATACTCTAGGACTCTCCATCTACGCCATGGCCCCTCCTGGAAATAATAGACAGGGTATATCCCTCGATATTTGTAAGGCTAGCCATGTAAAATATGCACATCTATCTATCTCTAGCGACACTGTTCTTAGCGTAGGTAGAGGGTGGCTACCGCGCCACTGTGAATGGTCCGTTGTATATAGCTAGTGGCTCAAAGTAAGCTTAGCTTAAATGATGGGGAGACAATAAGCATATAATATTTTTTTGTCATTCCAGCTTTTCCGACTCAGTATATCAAAAATTTCGATCAAAAAATAGGGTCGGTCGGGTGATTCTAACACAAAATATTTGTGACGTTCACCATAACAGTCAGGGATAACGGCAAATTAGGCTATCACGACAAATTAGGCTAGTAGCTTAGTTAGGAGATTTTTCATAGACTATTTCGGCGAGTATCTCCTATTTAGGCGATTTGCTATCTTCTTTTATGATTATCTCGAAAACCACGTTTGGTCGCACCATCTTCTTTCGGAGCTTTGTTGCTCATTACATCATCTTTGTTCGAGCAAAATTTTTTATAGTTTGCTTCACTGGACTAAAAATTATACGTCAAAAGTCTTTGGATCGGCTAATTAGACGAGAAATAGTCTATTTAGGCTATGTGCCACCATGTTGAAAATATGCACACAGGAAATTTAGCCTTTTTTCAGAAGCAACTGTGGCCGTAAAACAAAGAAGCCGTAACACAGCGCATGCGTTCTTAATCAAAACAAGCTAAACGCTATATCTTCTAACAGCGCAAATAATAAAGAAAAATATATTTGGACCATCAAAAGGGGGTTCTATAGAATGTTTTTAGCTAATAAAATCATTGCGATTATGCAACAGAACAGCGATAGGCAGCAAAAACCATGTTGATAGCCTAATTAAGAGAGATAAATCGCCTAAATAGGCTATCGTAGACTAATTAGACTATTATAGCCTAATTTGCGGTTATCCCTGACTGCATAACTTTTGATCATATATATTGAAGATATGTAAAACACATGGCATAGCACAGTCCTCATGTTCAAGTGAAGAGCCTTTAAAGTGAGTTTAATCTTTATTACAAGCTAATTTGAACAGTAGAAAAATTCATTCTTTTCTTTTGGGCTTTTAACATTCCCTTGTTAAGCAAAGAATAAAAAAAATGAATTATATGTAGAAATTTAATAAATTGAACAGATTTTTAATCTAACAAATTGTGGACAGTCCGGAAAATCCTCTTAATTAGGCTGTACAGCTTAATTTAGACGTCAGCTTAATTAGGATGTATGATAGCGTCTATTAGGCGTTTTACAGCATAGTTAGGATAAAAACTTATATTGTCAAAAACACACATTTAACTAAATTTTAGCATCTATCTAACTGAATAAATCCAAGATTTACCTGCATAATGAACATTTCCAATACATTTTTTTGTAGCACTCGGGAGATCTGCTTAATTTGACATTTTAAAAATGGCGGACTAAATAGGCTGTATTGTGTAACTAGGATGCAGTACAGTGTAAATAGACTATTGCTACGATAAACCATTGTTTCTATTCCGTATCTTCTGAGCCCAGGGTGCTGGAAATACCATTCTTTTTTTATAATGGCATGGTCAAACTGATGGTGAAAGAGCTGCAGCAGTGGTTCTGCTAAAATATAAATTTTTGAGAAATTGGGGAAAAACTTTTTTAATCTCATAATGTAGATGTATATATGTCACCTAATTAAGCTGTATGATACAGTGTATTTAGGAAATCTCAAAATTAAGCTACAGTACTGTAAAAAGGTTTGTTACCATCATGTTTGTGTAACGAGCGTGGTGCACAGGAACCACGATAAAATCGTGGTCTTTATGTATAACAAACATTCAAACATTCTATCGTGGCCACCACGCTAATATTATTATCTCCACAAAGGATCCACGTTTTTATAGCCAGTATAATTTAATTTTTTTTCTTTTCAAAAGTCTTTTTAGATCGCATTTTAAAAGTTTATAAACGATAAGCGGCGACAGAAATGTTTTTTTATATAGCATTTTGATTCACGAACGATTAAAATCTATTATGTAGCTAGCTTTATGACAACAAATTAAAGTGTTAATTTATTTTTTTGCTGTTGGTTTTTGATTTAATTGATAAACTAATACGGTCTTTGTTGTTTTAAAATAGAAGTTATCTATTGTTGACACCATGGTGTAATGTTTAATTTTTGTTTGTGTAGTCCACGAAACATGATTGCGAGGTCCACGATTGTTAAAAAATTACATCGTGGGCTATCGTGGTTCGTGCGGGACACGAAATAAACACGAACCACAATGTTAACAAACCTTTTGACAGTACTGTATGCAGCCTAATTAAGAGGATTTCCCTAACTGGTGGAGTCCTAAATGGAAATCTAGAGTTTATTCTACTCATTTTAAACAAGGTCTTCTCTATCCAGATTAAACTACCCGATGAAAAAAAGAAAGTTAATAGATTGTTTCCAGAATATTTGAAACGTAGAAAGCTCACATATAAATCTGACATGCAGCAAATTTGCTAAGATACTGCAATAATGACTGACAAAGGTTTTAATATCTCTTAAGAACTCTTAACTCATAATAATCACCTAAAGATTCCTCCTGGAAAAGAGGCAGTTATCCAATGTCTACAGGCTTCACTATGAAGAAAAATCATGCTGTGCGGTCAGTAGCATGCATAACTAATTTAACAATGTTTTGGTGTGTGATGTTCACACGTCAAGAAATGTTATGCCATATGGTTATATTTTTTTGTTACTTCTGTGTCATTATTTTTTCATGCCGAAGGCAAGTGGGAGACAATTAAACTTGTGAACTCCAAACACGAGAACTTAGCGTTCGAGCTAGCTACTCTCTCAGTCTTAACTTCTTTGTCTCTGAGAGCCAAAAATAATGTTCAAATGAAAATAACTGTTATATTGATCTTATGTTAAATAATCTTTCTAAACACAAGTCAACTGTTTTACATTTCAAATGGCATAATTAAAAAAGCAGCTTTGTTCACTACGGGTTTAACATTGTTAATAAATAAGCACCAGCAAGAAAGTTTCCCACCTTTTCATAAAAAAAATTTAAAAACAAAAAGCCACATGTGCATGAAATTTTCTGCATAACTTTTTGGATTTTATTTTATTACCCACATGGTAATTTTAAAGATTTTTTACGCTATTCACTAGTATGACTAGGTTTATGTTTATAAAGTATAATATTATCTTTAAACTAAAAATTTTTTTATTCTTATTTTCGATTTATTCTTGAAACATTAAAATTTAAACAAAATTTTTTTTCGTTGTGGTGCAAACTTGAAGTAGGTTTGTGGTCTTTTACATACACAGTCCTGTAGAGATTTGTCAAGAAAAATCACCATATTGATTTTGTTTTGTTTTGGACTAATGGATAGGTTCAGACCAGTTTTATTTTCTAACAATAAATTAAAGTATATTTGGAAGTACTAGGTAGAAAAATGCTTATCAATAATATACTTTATTTAACTTTACATGTACGCGAGTTTTACGACCTCATGTAACGATCTCATGTCTTCTTCCTAAAGAACCTTTACATATCTTTTGTGTACACATGAACTTAATTGCTTAATATTAAATACAGTACAGTCCAGATGTAAGCGTACGCGTACGCTTAACTTGCAAAAATAATTGCTTTCATTAAAAAAAACAATAGGATAGCGAGTTCCTTTCAAATTGCGCAAAAATAATTGCTTCGTGTTAAAAACAAAAGCATAGCAAGAAACATTGTTTAAAAAAAGTACTCTGCGCGAGAATAAATTAAACGCGAAAGCCATTGAATTTTTATTTTTTTTAACAACGAAACTAATTATAGTAACGCGATTTTAATCTCGATTTATTTAAAAAACACAAGCTCTTTTAAAATACAACAAATCCAATGGTCTAAATATTTAAAAAAAACTAATGCTACTTTAAAACTTTTAGTAATATTTCTTTATTGTCGAAACATATTTTTTAACATGCGAAACTTTTAAAAGTTCTTTTTATAAAAAGCAACGTTTAGCAACGCAAACGAAAAAATCCTACGTTCGGGACTTTTCCTTTCGCGATAAGATTTCGAAAACAAATTAAATTTTAACACCGAAGAAAGAAAAAATCTAAAAATATAACTTTTGACGTTTTATAGTATCACGCTACATTTTATTGATAAAAACATTGTCTTTGTTTTTTCTAGCGCGCAACAGCTCTATCTCTTAAAAGATTTAAACAAAGCATCTCGCTATCTATTTAGTTTTCGCGCAAATCTTTTATTTTATAAAACTATCAAACAATGGCTCGCCGTGTCACATTGATAGAGTTGATAACATTTTAAATACTTAAAACACTATCTAACGAAGCTTTCCTATCGCCGTTCTTTGTTCTTTAACTTTCTAAAAAATCATTTCTAACACCCGTCTTCGATATTAAACTTTTAAAATGTGATATAGCGAAGCTTTTCTATCGCCGTTTTTTGTTTTTAAACTTTTAAAATGCGATCTAAAAAAACATTTCTATCGCCGCTTTTTGTTTTTAAACTTTTAAAATGCGATCTAAAAAAACTTTTCTATCGCCGCTTTTCGTTCTTAAATTTTGAAAAGCTGATCTAAAAAAACATTTCTATCGCCGTTTTTCGTTCTTAAACTTCTAAAACGCGATCTAAAATAGCTTTTCTATCAAAATTAAAGTTTCCATATTTGTTAAACTATAATAATTTCTATCGCTTAAAAGCTTTATTTAACCCGCGCAACAAACAAAGCATCTCGCTATCTATTTAGTTTTCACGCAAATCTTTTATTTTATAAAACTATCAAACAATGGCTCGCTGTGTCACATTGATAGAGTTAAAACATTTTAAATACTTAAAACACTATCTAACGAAGTTTCCTATCACCGTTCTTTGTTCTTTAACTTTCTAAAAAACATTTCTAACACCCGTCTTTGTTTTTAAACTTTTAAAATGTGATATAGCGAAGCTTTTCCATCGCCGTTTTTTGTTTTTAAACTTTTAAAATGCGATCTAAAAAAACATTTCTATCGCCGTTTTTTGTTTTTAAACTTTTAAAATGCGATTTAAAAAAACATTTCCATCACTGCTTTTCGTTCTTAAATTTTGAAAAAGCGATCTAAAAAACATTTCTATCGCCATTTTTCGTTTTTAAACTTTTAAAATGCAATCTAAAAAAACTTTTCTATCGCCGCTTTTCGTTCTTAAATTTTGAAAAGCTGATCTAAAAAAACATTTCTATCGCCGTTTTTCGTTCTTAAACTTCTAAAACGCGATCTAAAATAGCTTTTCTATCAAAATTAAAGTTTCCATATTTGTTAAACTATAATAATTTCTATCGCTTAAAAGCTTTATTTAACCCGCGCAACAAACAATGCCTTCTCGCTAGTTTATTTAGTTTCCACGCAAAACTTTTGTTTTATAAAAATATTAAACAATGGCTCTTCGTGTCACATTGATAGAGTTGATAACATTTGCAATTATGCTATTGGGAATAGTTATGTTAACACTATTTAACAATAGTTACGCGCAGTTATAATAAGCTATTTTTTCTTCAATAATCTTTTGTTTATTACGCGCAAATTAATGACTTACAAGACTCGCAAGATAATTAATAAGAACAAAAGACAAACAACTACCGCCTCCGAGAAAAAGGTGTGAAACTTTAGCGTACGCGTACGCTTACATCTGGACTGTACTGTATATTATTTTAGAAAAATGAACAAACATAACACGTTATATATATTTATTAATTATATTTTTTCTAAAGTTTTATCATTTGGATAGAATCCAAACCATTTTGTATTTTTCTTTGAAATGCCGTTCCCATTTGTAATTTGAACACAACTAAAATTACATACAACAAATACTGTTTTCTTTAAATTTTTGTAGAGTAACTGTACACAGTCTTTTTGACATAATATTACATAGATACACTTAAACTTTTTCTGATATTGTGGATTTCTTTAGTTTTTGCTTTTTGTTATTGTAGATTTATTTAGTTTTCGCTTTTTGTTATTTGTAGCAGATTTGAAGAAAGTATATAGAGGTGTTTTCTAAATTAATTTTCTGGGACTGGTCAATTTTTGTCAACAGCATTATCAGCAACACTCTTTTGAGTAACATAGGCAGGTGCTAAAAATTTGTACTATTGATATTATTGATAAATTTTTCTTTACTTTTTCCCAGTGATCTGTGACAAACATATTTTTTTCAAAATGATAGCCATTGTGTGTATATACAAAAGCCATGCCACTTCTATTTTTTTGAGACTGCCAGTTGGCCTTGAATCTAAGAATAGTATGTATGGCAGTGTTTTAATGCAACTGAGGTGCCATTGTAATTCACAATTTCATGTTAATAAGTTTTCTATTATTGTCATATAATATATTTCTGGACATCAAAACAGTCCTAGGTCCAAGTAGTTAGACATAGGACAGTTTTATGCCTTTACTAGTCAGACTAGACTCAATACTTCTGGCAAACAAAAAAATCCTAATAATAAACATGGCTTTTATTGCCAAAATTATGATGAAGTAGACAAACACCTGAAAATCCAATAAAAGTGATGACTGGAGTCAGTGAAATTCCTATAATAAGTTACCTAACAAATAAAAACTTTTTTTGTGGCTAAACAAAATTTTTAATGTGATTTTTCTCAGTTTTGTATTTTCAGACATAGCATAGTCTTTTTCTCCAGTGACGATATAGTCTCACATTTGAGTATGGACATTTAATTTCTATAAACTTACCACAGCACGCACACAATCCTTTAACATCAGAACTTACAGATAAAAACTAGTTTTTATCGTTAATGATTATCCCAGGATCTACAAAAACAGTTGCTTGTAGTTTTTTCTCAGTTTTTTTTACTGCCTCCCTAGCAATGCCATCTTTTATTGCAATATTGTTTGAATTTCTCTTGCTGAATTATTTATCATACCAAGTTATATCAGGTTTCTTATTTTCCTCAGATGCAATAGATACATGTGAAAACCTGATGACAATTCGAGGCTGTGATTCTGCATTTTCTTTGTCCAAATTTTTGAATTAGATTGTGTCTTAGTTGCATTGTATCATTTATTTTCTTTTGTGTTAATATGTAGATGCAAAATCTTTTTCGTCTTCTGGTTTGTCCATGTTGTATTTATTGTGCCTGGTTGTAAATTGTATCTGGTAACACAGATGATTCCATGCTGTCTCTCTTGCGTTTCTTACTCAGATGCACAATCTTTAAATGTTTTATGCAATTTTTTTCTCATATTTTCCTGTGTTTGGTTGCTCGTAAGATAGTGAAAATGCTTGAAGTGCTTATTATAATTATTCTCCTTAGCATCTATAGCTGGGGTGTTGCGAAGGCCATTTTTTTATTGGTTGCATAGTTTGGAGGATTTCAGTTGCAGAAGTATCATTCCACACAGACAATTCACAATTAGGTTTAGTAACACCACTGGAAACAGCTGCCTCCCTTGATCAGGGTTTTTGACAGCAGGCAACAAAGAGGATGGTCTATGCAGCTTGTTGTTTTTTACCTGTTTAAAGGCTGCAAAAAAGAGCGCTTTCTAGCATTACTTCTATCTTTCTTTTTGCAAAAACCCATAGCCCAAGTAGACATTTTAAAATTATTCACAAAATTAAACTTACTTGAAATAATTTACTCTTCTTTTTCTTCTCTAAAGTTTGTTTCATAGGTTTTATCGTGTTTAAGGGGCTTTGTTTTGCCATCTGGGAGATAACATCAAACTGGATACTGGATTTAATTCGAACAAAAATTATACCACATAATGGTGTCTTTTGACGAGAATGCATGTTGTAAACACAGGAAAATGTGGCTTAGTATTTGCCTTATTATTTTGTTTTTTATCCATGAATGTGAAAATAATATTTCTCAACTTTCTATAAAAAGGACAAGATAAACTTTTTTAAAGTGGGAGGTAACCCCCATTAATTATTTTTTTTGCAGTTAAATGTCAATATTAAATGATATTGTTGCAACAACCATGTCAACTATTTCATTTTTAAATCACAAATAAAAATTAACACAACTCTGGCCTTTCTAAGAGGGTGTTACAAATATGTGATGTAAGAGAGTCACTTGAGCTCTAAAAATAGGGTTAGAAAATAAAAGCTAAAAAAAGTGCAAAAAATTGTGTCCTACTATCCAACCATCACTGCACGCCATTAAACAATATTTATTGTTAACTTGCATGCCGCGTTTAATTAAAGCTTCTGTGTACCATTTTAAACTAGTTTTCAGGACCCTTTGCACTCACAGCTGAAATATTTTTTGTTGCTTTAGTCCTTCTGACTTTGAATGTCAAAAATTACAGTCTAAAAATAAGGTTGTTCGGGTGACTCTAACAACAAATATTTGTGAGGTCCTCCTTATTTACGTCAGTACTCTCGAAATTTACTAAACGTCCATGCCAATGTTTTAAGAAAAAGAAACGCAGGCTGAAAAATAAAATATTATTTGCAGAAAAGAACAAACTTAAATTGTAGAGGATGCGCCTGATATTAATTTGCAGTAACATGTGTGATTGTTGTACATGTGTGTGCCTACTATGTTTTTGGGTGAACAAAAGTACAAAAAAACCTTTATGAGGTATATACACGAAAAAGTTTAATTAATTTTATGAATTCTACAGAGATGTGGCTTTGTATTGTTAGGCAGACAAAATTTATTTATACTTTAACATGCATCTAATTTATTTATTGTATTTTATGGAAAGTTAAAATATGGACATGGAGATAATTGCACAAGAATGCTACGGTTCTGAACAAAATGTATGCGTTGTAAACAATGAAGGGATACTTGTTGCCAGAAAGGTATTATCTAACACAACAAGGTCTTCAATCGCTACATCTGTAAAGAAATTTTTCGTGGTGAGTTTATCTTATATTAACTAAACATTTTCATGAAAAATTTTATTTATAGTTTTTCTATTTTGCTTTTGTTTTAGAAAAAAATTTAGGTACTCACCTAACCTACAAAATATAAGAAGTATAGCTCAAAGCACAAAATGCCTTATTTATGTTCATTACCTTTCTTTATCATTTAAATTTGTATTATTAATTCTGTTGCATTAGAATAATACATTTCAACTTTGCAATATCTCACTTTTGGTTTGTACATATTCCTCCTAATCAAGATACCAGAATGGGAAAAGAGACTTCTTGTTCCACTTGTTTCCCTTAAATAAACTGACTTCTCTATTAAAGGGGAAAAGAGGCCAATAAACGAAAAAAATTGTTAAAATGATGATGCAATAACAGAAACAGGCTTTTTATCATCTTAGATACTTGTAGATCTCCTTTAGTTTTCTCAATATACATTTTTTTATATAGCATCTGATTTTGGTCTGTCCATGCACAAAGAATTTGAAAACATTCTGAACACCCCATCTAAACAAAAAAAACAACATAATGAAATAATTAAAGACAATATTATTGTTTTTTCCACAAGTAGTTCAAAGTTAAATTAATTTTTCGTACATTGGTTTAAATTCCTGATTGTGAATTTTAATTGAAACTTGCTCTTCGTAAGTTTCACACCACACCAAAACAATGAAAATAAAATTTTATCTTTATTATAGAGTGCTTTTCTACCACAAGGATACCCTGATAGTGTGAGCAAGGATTATTTACAATATCAGCTTTGGGACACTTTACAGGTAATCAATCTTTTTTTCTAAAGAATTTCTACTACAGCAGGTGCTATCGTTTTACTGCCCTAAAAATGTTTATTTAACTTGTGTGTGTATATTATCGTTCTAAAAAATGACCATTGTTTAAAAGCATTTTAAGTGTTAAATTTTTTTACTTCCATCTTGCTATAATATATTTGTAGTTTATGTGCTTATGTTGGTTATAGGCATTTTGCTCTTCTATCACCGGTACTCTAGCGACACAAGCTGTATTGAAGGGATATGGAGTGGGTGATAAAACAGCTACCGCAGCCGCGGCTACTATTACATGGATGGTAAAAGATGGCACAGGCATGATTGGAAGGATTATTTTTGCTTGGTTAAAAGGGTATTTTTCCCATATATTTTCCACTTTTATTTTTTAATAAATTTCTTGATCTTATTTTGGTTGCTTTTAGAACACAACTTGACTGTGATGCAAAACGCTGGCGGTTAGTACTTTCTTTCAGTTTATAGTCATGGCAAAGTTCTTAAAAGTATAGATATTATTTTAAAATTAAGTCACTGGATGCATTAACTTTCAGTAGGCACATGTTAAAAGAAATTAGGTTATGTTTTTTTTCAAGAAGAAATCAAATTTTTTGCACTTTTGTTACCTTTAAATGTATTACTGTTATTTTTATAGTCTTTATGCAGACATTCTCAATGACATTGCTATTCTGCTCGATTTGATAGCACCCGTTTTTAAAACATACTTTTTGTTTATTGCTTGTCTGTCAAGCATCTCAAGGGTTAGTGAACTTTCACTTATGTCCATGCATTGACAACCACTTTTTGTAGATAAATTTAATTTTTCATATTCTATAGTCCATTGTAGGTGTTGCAGGTGGTGCTACAAGAGCAGCTTTAACGTTGCATCAAGCAAGACGTGACAATATGGCTGATGTGTCTGCCAAGGATGGAAGTCAGGTCTGTAAACAAAAATGCCAACAATTAAGTATAAAGTTTTTTTACTATTTAAGTATTTTTTACTGAAAATATTTTTTGACATTTACACATTTTAATTGTGACTACAAGAAGAAAAACTTACTTATTGAACATTATTATTTTGTTTGTCAGGAAACACTTGTTAATCTCATGGCGCTTGTTGCAGGTTTCATAATCACACCTCTAGTTGCAGATAATCAAATGTGGGTAAAAAAAAGGCTCTGTGTTTTATTATTAAGGCTTATTAATATTGTTTATTTGTGGTTATATTGCAAATATGATTGTATGGATTGACTGAGATGCCTGCACTTATCCTACAAAAATTATGGCCTGGCAAACAATTGAATAAATTCAAGTTGCTCTAATTTACCTAAACATTGTTTAACCTGCACGAAAAACCATGCACATAAAAATTGACCCTGTCAATTTCATGCTACTAGATCTCATGAGACTTAATGGTTAAGCTATTTATTCTATTTATTCTTTTCTTCTCATTGTGGATAAACCAGATTTAATCTCTCATCTTCCTGTAACTAAAAGTCTATAAGATAAACAGTGTTTTTATGTAGCCATGATAAACGAGTGTAATTGCTTTCATGTTATAATTCATACCCTGTCACTCTTTATTATTCAAATTTGAAATAGAGTGTCAGATTATTGATCCCTGTTGTTGTTCCATTTTGTCCTGGTCTCTTGCTATTTTCAATGGCTCTGACAACATAGTAAGATCTTGTACCGGTGACAAAAATTAAATATACTAAGAGGCGATTGTTGAATTTGAATTTAATTCAAATATTTCTCATTGTTTTTTGGAGGTTTTTTTGCTACCATTAAACGGTAGCAAAAAGTCAATCTTAAAATTAATTTCAAACTCATAACTTCAAACTAATTTAAAACAACTCATATTTGATTTAATTTAAACTATAAAATGTTGAAAACCAAAATAAAAAACATTCAAATGATGTATATGGTTTTGTTTGCGCTCTAGTGTTTTCTATTTTTGTTATACAATAATAAAATAAACTTCAAAGTGGTCAGAGAAGCATACTCTCTCAACAGGAAGAAATATTTTTAAGCACAAAAAAATATTACTTATTACCCTTATATTTTATAGTAAAAACCTATTTATAATCAAAATGGTGTATCTGAAATGCGTGGCTGTTGATGATCTCTAAAATGTAGTCGTTGGAAAGGCTGTTTTAGCCAATTTAAAACACAAAATTCCTAAATTTTTCCATTGACGCCAAGTTGTGCTGTTGCCTAGGTAGACCAACTCAATGTTACAGTAAAAACGGTAGCAGCTACCTGCAATAATCCCTGTTCTATGATCATGTTATTGCAAATAAAAATTAATACAACTGATATTAAGGTGCACAAATAACATACATGTGCCTATGTGGTTTGGAATTTTGCAAAATCAGGTACAAGATTTTAAATTTTTAAAGTCCTCTAATTGCCAAGCAACTCCTAATTTTTATAGGCTGAAAATTCTTTTGAATAAGAATTGTAATTCAACTTGTGGTGTTTCGATCAATAAAGAATGTTTATGCCTCTTGCTAGCAAAAAGGTTTAGGAAGATAAAGAATCTATTGTAGCATTAATAAATTTTATTATAATAAACCTGCAGGAAAAAGAAAAAAGCAGAAGATTTAATAATATATTCTGCAACTTTGTAATTTATATAGGTTGGTTTGGATTTTGTTCTCTATCTTTACATCTCTTCACCTGCTGTCCAATTATAAAGCAGTTTCTACTGTTGTCATGGAAACAATAAATTTGCCCAGATTTTATATACTTCTTAACAATTACTTGAGAAACAATGACATCCTATCACCAGACGAAGTTGCAAAGTTGGACCCTGTACTTAGCCGTAAGTCTACAAATTTATATCCACTCAATGAAACATGTATGTTGTAATAGTAATTTGATCCAACCTTTTTATGGTTGATTTTTTCCTCCTCAAATTTTGCTTGTATTTGTATTAGCTAGGTTATCCATAGTATTTGCTTTATATTGTGCTTGTGACTTTGCTGGGAGTAAATACTTTTAATGTACATAATGGTGGGGATATTTTTCTCTAGCAGAACCATGCTAATGTTATTCTTTCAAAATTTCTGTAGGTCCGGGTTATACTAGCAGTATAAATATCGGTGTTCCTTTAACATATGCAGTTAAAAGGTATGTTTATAATAATGTGGTAAGGGTGGAAGAATAAAAAATTTACTAACACCCAATAACAACATTTTCACACTACTTGGTACACTAAATAAGTTATTTCTTTTCTTTATTAGCCATGATGATTTTGCATATGCCATGTCGCCCAATTTATTCAAAACAACATACATTATAGGATACAACAAAACAACAAGTAAGTTTAAAAACGTTTTCGTATAGTAGCACAAAGTTAAACAAACAAAATTAATATTCTCTGAGTTTTTACTGATATTCTTTTTAATAAAAATTTCACATTTTTATCTTTTTATTATGTTTTTCTTTCGTAGGAACTGTTAATATCGTGTTGCATAAAGGTATTAGTGATCAAGATATACGAAAAAGTTGTTTTCATGCATTGCTTTTAGACACACTCATGCATAATCATAAACAGGTCTGTTTTATATTTAACAAATGCTGTGCTAACCAGTCTCTGCCACTTGTTAGCTACATTACTTATACAATTTCATTTATTTAGACTGAAAAATTTACGACAGAAATTCAAAGCAGAATTTTCGGTAAGTTTGGAAGTTCTTTTTACAGCAGGTTTTTATGTTTATTTTTCTTATAATTGGTACAACTAAGAATCTTGAATTTTTTCAATAACAAGACCTTATTTTTTACTGAGGTTGTGATATATTTTTATGATATTCCGTAGAAAACATCAACTAATATATATCCAGGAAATACTGAAACAAGTGTGTTAAATTTACGTCCCTGTCAAAAAATTGAAACCTGTCAGAGGATTCACATATCTTAAGGTGTCTCAAATTATCTTTTTTATGACTTAAATTAAAGGTTGACAGTACCTAGCTCTTTTTCATTAGTAACAAGCTTTATAATAATTTCTTTCTGGTTTAAAATAGCATGCTTAGTTTTAAATTTTATAGTACAAGTTAATATTATATATGTTATAATGGTTATATTGTATAATTCCAGGTATAAACATGCACACAAATGTATGGAACATAATTAATGATACAAAAAAGTTTGTGGATGATATTTATCTAAGTTTTGAGAAAGGTTTAGAAGCAAAAGGTTGGGACCTATCACGATGCCATTTGGGGCTTGATGAATGGAGAATTGAATGGAACAAGAAAACATTGTAAATTGTTTCAGAATATACTATTTATATCACCAGAACAACAGCATCATCATTGTTTTTCTAAGCTTAATGCTCTTTTTTCCATGCAAGCATAGGTTTGACCATGTATGTACCATCTATATTAATGTTCTGTGTTAGTTTTGAACTCAATTCCTCTGCAGAAAAACTGGCTTTATTACCTCCTGTCAAGTCTGGCCTACCTCAAAAAAATATTTTCCCCTAGCAACTATAAGGTGGAAATGAAATATGGAGTTGCTTATAAAAACTATGCAATGAGATCTCTAAAAGAGCAATTTTACAAAGGCTTACATGTAATTTTTAAAATTTTAAAATACTTAAATTGTTCAATGATGTTAAAATAGTCACCAAGATAAACAGAAAGATAAATTTTGATTGCTTTGATTAGTTGGGTTAATAAGCTACATACTGTCTTCATATTTCAGTCTTACTGGTAAGCAAAGTATGAGTGTTTTGTTTAGGCAACAAAATTTAGCCTTACCTTTTTATACTTTAAAACCATGCAAGGTACAAATATCTAAAGTGGTGAGGTGTTAGCAGTGACCGAAAAAAGACTTTAAAACGACATTCAATTTATCATAAGTTATACAAGAAACGCAAATGTATGACCCTTTGAATTATATTTAGCTTTGATTATGACATTTATTTGTAGTTTCGGTACAGAAAAAAAAGATAAAATATTCAAACGACCTAACCAAAGTTTAAAACAAACTTTCAATGTTTATGTTATGAATATGCGAAAGTTATTCAGAAAGTTATTTAGAAAGTAATGCTTGTAATTAGCTTTGACTTACTGAATTTTATGTACTCTCCTACGTTATTCTTTTCTTACAAAAAATCTTTGATATTCATTGACTCGTATTTATGCAATTTTGTGTTTGTCATTTTGACTTTGCGAGAAAAACTTGTTTGGCATGCTCAAAAGTTGGCATAATATATAACGTTGTCTGCAAATTGAACCTTCAAATTAAAAATCAAAAATTGTTTTTACTCTTCTTTACTCTGGACTTTATTTTGTGTTGAGTAAGTTTTAGAAACATTGTGATTGTTAAAGCTTTTAAGCTTTCTTCTTGATAGTTGATTCTAGGGTTCTTTTAATATTATAACTGGCAGCATCTTTGTTAAGAACATGAAAATAGGACACAATAAACACTGACGTTAAAATGTGTATAGAAATAAATTTAATATTTTTGTTTAAAAATTTTGTTTAGTAACTGTACATGTTTGTAACTTCACTCTCGTTTACATCAGTTTAATTAAATAAAATTTTATGGGGAAGAATGATGTTGCTGATGAAACAAATTTGTGATGAGAGTATCTTTGGTTGTGCTTCGATTAGAAGTAGCTGAAGGTTATCAACCTCTGGAAACATTATCGTTTAAAGCAGGTTTGTTTCTTTTTTTGTCTTAATGATATGGATGTACAGTGGGTCGGTTGGTCAGAGGGGAAAGCTGTAATCTGTTTAGGGTGAAAATATAAATCCGCTTAGGCAGAAAAACAATAAAAAAGATCCTTCATTTGAATTTGGATGACGTAAGCAATGTCCCCTTACTAAAAAATTTTCTTTTTTGGAAATTTATTAGGTTGTTGCTTCTATTATGCAGAGCTTAAATTTTCAATCATTCATTAAAAATAAATCGCAGATCAAGATGTTGTATAAAATTGTGTACTTTTGTGGAACAGTTAAATGGATATTGGGGTTTAGAGGTATTTTGATGACATCATCATCCAGCTTTAAGGAACTTACCCAATTTAGTCTCATTGGCTCCTAGTTACACACGTGGAAGATCATATTGGGTATTTTCAGCCGTTTTAAAGATTTAAGGGCTTAAAGATAAAATTGCAATGCAATAGCTTTACCAATTTTAAAAATGCTATTGACACAAGTTTAATGCAAAGACCTCATGTTGTAATGTTTAAAAGTTAGCGGCCACATCAAAGGAATATGAACATATCCACTTTGTCTGTTACGGACACATGGGTCCCTCTTTGTATTATTATTATAAAAACAAGATATTAGGGGGTTAAAGGTTTTTTATGACGTTATCAACCTGTCTATTCTGGAAAAGTGTGGGTTGCCGACCTTTAGGAAATTGATCCTATTTTGGTCACAAGTGGTCCTAATTTCCCAATGCAGGATATGACATAAGTTATTTCCACTTGTTTTCAGGTTATTGGAGGTCAAACTTAAAAGTGCACTGCAATGGCTTCACCAACTTTAATGATATTATTGCCATCAAGCTTAGTAATTAAGTAATGCTTAAAAAGCTTTAAAACAAATTTTTTGAATTTCCGCATTCTGAAACCAGAATTTTGGTCTGTTTTAGTATTTTCAGTCACAGACAACTTTTAGTGTTATAAAGTTTTACAATAAAAATTTCTGTTTTGTAATATTTACTTTGGTCTTGACTTGGAATAAATGTCATTTTTGTTTATTTATGGTGAAAATCTGGATAGTTCGAAAAATGCTGAATTCAGATATCAAATGTTTTACGTTTTCAGAAAAATATCTTGCTGATTCAGCACTAAAGAATATAACGAAAGCGACAAGTGATTTAAGTCTAACATTACAATCTGAGCCAGTAGAAGTCCCAAATAACTTCAAAGACATTCCAGAGCTTCATATTGGTAAAAGAAAATACCATGACATTGCAGTGACTACTTACAACCAAGGTATGAGATATATTTTAAATTTTTTACTTATAACAATTATTTACCTAGAATAGTCTCTTGAGTTTCTAATGGTACTGGTATCTAAGGGTTCTCTACAGGAGATTCTTGTGCATTTAAAGCTCCCATAAGTTATAGAAGCTGTGCAAGCTCAGCATCTGCTTTTCTAATTTTAATTTTTCACATTGGCAAAAAATTGCTGATGTGATATGTTATTCACCCGCCTGCCTGCTTACTTCACACGTCAACGTCCATAATTGCCGACATGAATGCTAAGCAGAGAGGATTGTATCAACTATTATCTCTGGCATGACTTGACTATGTGATCAAACCAACACATTCTGCACTGAAAGTGTGAGCACCAATCAATTTAGTTCTTTAATTTTTTTTGCTAAACTAAAGTATTGACATATCACACAATTGAAATAATCTTTAGTTGACATGTATTAACAATGTATAATATGCAAGAAATAATTTTTAATCTATTTACTAGAAATGGATTTGGATGAAAATCCTCCACTCACAGATGAATGCAGATTAAGAGAGCAACGCATTAGTGAATCTGCTGAAGTGAGTGCAAAGAATGTAGCAAAATCGCCACTGACAATACAATACTTTTCTGGTAATCCAACAGTGGAGACAACAAGAGGAATAATGCATTTATATAAAGATGGGTAAAAGATTAAAGTAGTTTTGTGATTATTTGTCTAAAATTTGTAATTAACATTTTCTTACTTACTGTAATGGTTAATTAAACACCCAGGGCAGGGTTTATTAAATAGATTTTTAAAGAGGTCTTTATTCCAGTTCATGTAATAAACTTTTGTATGTGGTCTTTTCTCTTATTAATGGGATTTATATGCACAAACAGGTAGTGCAGCGTGGAACATATCTTTCTCTGTGTTTTAAATTGTAAAATTTAACATATGTTTTAAATCAGCGCATTTATTGGAGGGATTTGGTAGAGTGGCATTTAGTAGAGTGAATTCAGTAAAATGGAAATGATTATCAAGGGGCATTTTTTATAAGCTTACAGTAATTTCTTTAATACTCTGGCTTTGATTTATTATTTAGTTTTGGGTTCAAAATATTTTTTTGAGATTTTCCAGTTCTAGCTGTTATTCTTAGATTGTCATGTTGATTAGACATATTTCCAGTTTTTCTCTGACGTAAAAAAGGTTGTGAATACGTAGACTTTTTTACAGATAATTTAAAGATGTTGTATTTATTATTTTGTAAATATTTTTAGCCGTCTAACACCTATGGACTCTGACATTTCAAGGAGTGAATTATTATGCATGCTAGGAGTGCCAGCTAAATTCAACTGTCAGGATTTGCAAAAGTACATTGAACCAGCTCGGTAATATATCATGTATCAGTGATTTTGTTGTATGAATCTGTTCATCCAATTTGAAAAGCATAAGCTTATTTTTGCCATAAGCCTACATTATATTTAAATTATGTTTTTAGAGACACTATAGAACACATTAAAATAATACGAGACAGCATTCCAAATCAATATATGGTTTTATTAAAATTTAAAGATCAGGTATGGAGTTTTATTTCTAAAATGTATAGTATTTCTATGTCCTGATTGTTGTGCAGGAGAATTTTTTTTTGGTGGACACTGTCTCAGTCTTGTATTCTATTTAATATAAATATATTCCACACCAACAATTATTGATGACGTACTCAAATGTGCATTATGTTCTATTCCATGTTTTTTTCGTCTGGCACTATCTGTAAATTATTCTGAAAGACTTGACGTTTTTAAACGTTTTTCTCTTGTTGTGAAAAATGAAAATTATAGCAGCAAAAATTTTTAATATTAACCTAATGTTTTTATTTTTTTATTTATTCAATATTTATAAAGGATTACCAATTCAGATTATATACAAGTTTATCCGTGTGCAATTCTGTTTGTCAATACGGTTCCTTAATGTTATGCTGTGATAATTCAAGTATTTATTGACTTCTAGTGATATGCTTTTACATTTTTAGCAAGGCGCAGATACATTTTATCAAGAATATGAAGGCAGACAATACAACATGCTGGAAACAGAGGTATCAAGATAATTTGTTGTTGTTGGAAATTAAAATATTCTTGTGCACAGTTTTTTTTAAATGGTTTTTTAAATTGTAGTGTTCACATCTTGTGTATGTATCCAGAGTGGAATCAATGAAATCAACGCAAGTAGGAACTTTTCATATTTTAAATTAAACCTTACTTCTGAAAGTAAAGCAAATAACTTGGGATGTGAGGCGAACACAAATAACTAATTATTTAACGCGTCAAATCTACATTAATTTTCAAAGGCTAAAACCCAAAAAGTATTTGAATAACTTGAAATAAAAATATAAAATAGCTAAAATGACTAATTAATTGCCTGCGCCCAAAATAATGACACAAAAATATGTAACATGATAAAATATGTAACAGAAAAGCCACACAACAACTAGATGCTAATTATAGTTCACATTTTTATGTTTCTTATTTGTTGCTTTCTCTCCAGTTGGCTGACTATTCTTCATTGCGGACTGAGGATGTCTGACGATTATAATCTCTTTGTTTATGTAGGTTAACATACCTCTACAGTGAAGACTGTCTCTCTGTTTTATTGGAATGTATTTCAAAGGATTTTCCTCCTTTGTCTCATGATTTTTACCTTTGCAGCTACAGTGGCTATTTCTATCTCTACAGCCAATTTTTGAGTATTTATTTCTGCGTCTTTCTTTGGTCGAGGAACTTTTTGTTTAATGACGAATTCTATAAGCCTTGCCTTTTCCCCTTTTACTTTCAAAAGTATTTTGACTTGCCAGTTTTGTAGGGTTTCTGCTGCTTTTTGATTTGCTACCTGTGTTTCCATTGTGTAACTTCTTACTTTCTAAATCTTCACTCACACAGATTTGTACTCCCTTTTTACATTGAAAACTTTCCTGTGTACATCCAAGAATCCCATAGTCAAGAATAAATGATCAAGGTAAACCCAAACAGAAAAAACAACCTTATGTGGGAACTATTTTTCATGTAATTGACAAAATCCAAATAAAAAGAGCCCTAAACTAATCTAGCATGTAGGCTTTTTTTAAGCCAGCCATTTTTTATTTGCCGGGTAATAATTAAAAATTACTGGTTAGCTTGTGAAAAATTACATGGAGGTCGGCGTGAGTTACCCTCTTAATTTAAACAGAGGAAATACTTGTATTAGCATAACAGACTAGTTGGTAGGATTACATAATTCTCAGTTATTCAGGTATTTTCCCGTCACAACTAGTCAATAAAAATATATCGCTTTATTTGCTATTTCATGTGTCCTTAGCATGACTTTATTCTGACAGACAGAATACAGGAGATACGTTATATTGCTTCTTACAATAGCCCTATGTTAGAATAAGAATTTCGAGTATATTGGAAATCTAAGAGATACAGCATTTTTTTTCATTATTTTTCAATTTTACACATTGACGTTAAACAACTAATTCATTTATACAATTAAGTAAAAAAAGTAAAACATGGAATTATTTAAACAAGTTCTGTATCAAATTAAAAGTTTGTAATCTTGTTCTCACAGCTTTTTTTAGCATACCAAAACTTTATGCACCGGGTTACAACAAAATTATCCCTATGTTTCTTCTTAGACCTTTTGAAATCATTTTTCTTTGCTGTATTAAGACGGAATGTAAAAAACCCATATCACAATGTTTTGGAGACTTTTTGATAATATTTTCTGTTTGACTTTGTGTATTCTCTCCAAATTACTTTTTTTTTCCGTTACAATTCTTATTTTGGTTTTAAAACAATGCTTTTAGTTTTTGTCGTTGCTTCTGAATATATGTGGCATAGCGTCTGTCTGTTACATAATATGCTGCTGGCAAAGCTATAAATGAAGTAAATGCTATGATTCTTGAGATTGCGTTGAACCTCTCGTACGTTTGTGTACTCATACGTTCTTTGATTATATTCACAATACCATAGGGTAACCATATAATGGAAAATGCAATCCAAATTTTTTTCATGATTTTTAATCTCTTCGCGCTCTTCATGGTGTGGGTACTTTGTTTTGATAAATTTTTTTTTCTGAAGTCTTCGTATTGTTTCAAATAAATTATCACTTTCCTTGTCAGAATGAAAATTATCAAACTGCAGTATACTATCCATGTAACCATGGTGGCGACCGTTACTATAGCAGAGGACTGGGTCTGACATTTTTTTCTTTCAATGATAATTTGGCAGATATTGTAAATGAGTGGTGAATTGATTGCCGTTACGAATACTGTGAAACACAAAAGAAAGATTGTTTTTTTCTGACGTGATTGCAGTAAAGATATCCCTTTGATTTTGTAGTATCGTACAATAGTTTGACACGTAATGCAATGGTATATTGCTGAGAAGGAGAAAAATAAGAAGATATTGCTGAAGATGTCCACCAGCAAAAGTCTTGTTTTCCATAAAATATTGACCAGTTCCAACGGCTGCCCTAAAATGTACAATGTGGTGTGTATCAAACGTCACGCAGTCTCATAGATCGAAAGCTAATCGGGTTAAAAAGTTGGTAAATTTTTTTATCTTTATTTACATATAAAAAGCAGGAAAAATTGAAAACTGCAAAAGTGGCTAACCCTTAAAACATGTATCAAAGCTCTTTTGAAAATATTCACAATTCTAAGAGTAACTTGCTGATGTTATTGGCGTAGTTAAAAAAATCATACCTATCGCCACATTGAGCATTGAAATAACCAGTATAATTCTGAAGAAGAACATGGCGCCATTGTTGCGATACTGATGACGTATGAACATCAGCAAACTAATGTTACTGATAGCAGATACAATTATGATGAGAGAGCCAACAGCCACCAGAATGTACGTGAGATAGTCTGGTATCTCTGTATGCAACTCACAGTGCGTCATGTTTGTTGTTGTCGTGTTTTCTCCAGATAGTTTTTCTTGGTTTACCTCCGCAATTTTGTGCATTATCTAAAAATAATAAGAAATATCTATTTCTATTTTTTTTCATCTGTACCTGAATGTTTATTACTTCTATACAAGTAATATTTATTTATTATCGTCTATTAAGGCCTCCCCACATGTTAGCCCGCAAACGCCATTTAACGAAGGTTCTTTCTGTAATCATCTTCCAACAAACAGTACATCAGTTTGTAATCACTAAATTGTTTAGTGTAAACTTTTATTATCAGGGGAGGATTAAGCGAGGTAACAAATTAATAGCCTCGTTTATCCCAGACGTTCTGATAAGCATTCACACTACACATTTGTGATGATTACAATTTTATTAGAGAAACACACTCCAAAGGCTATCCATATTTTGTACCCAAATAACCTTCCACGTTGGCTGGCTGTTATTAAATATACTGTTTCGAATACTTCAATATTTTATGAGTAAGCAGGTGCCAGTGTTTATAAAAATTTGAGCCTTGTGTTTTTGTGTGTTTGTGTCACAGAAAAAACGTTAATGCAATACAAAAACTTTCTTTCCATCTCATTAATGTATGTAAAATTTTGATTAGAAAAATAAAGTGAAAAATACAGTTTTTGTGTTGATAATAAAGCTTTTTTGGATGAAATAGAAATAAAGATTTCCAAACAAAATAGCAATTTCTTAACTTTTTTTTATTTCGTTCTGATGAAATAAATTTAATTATGTAACAGGAAAAATGTTGACAGTAAGAAACTACAAACAACATATCCTACCTTTATCAATAGAAATCATTTGAGTAGTTTCGATAGTAAGTAAGGACCACACCATTCCCTCTAAATTTATTGTAAAAGAAAAAGGAATCGCTTGATAGGAAACTATTTAATATTTATGTAAAACACGTTTACTCAATTTCTCTTGCAATGTCCTCTTCCTCCCTCTCTCCATCATATCGCTGATTTAACTAATATTTTAAGAACACCACGAAGTAGAAAAAAATAAATAAATATAAAAAAAATTATTAAAATCACAATGGATTATAGTTTAGGAGGCTAAGTTGCAAGAGTTAAAATGTACTAGTGATGACATTTTTACTAAATTTACAACACTGCTACTTATAAGAGACAGCCCATCCCGTTCCCTGAATAAGCATCTTTGTTAATAAAAAAACATCAAAAAACATCACTCGCCTTATTTGATAAAGTACCGAGTGGATAGTAATTCAGTAGTTCGTAAATATATTCGCAAAGATACGTTTATCCAATTTTTCTTTCAGTGCACTCTCTGTTACTTCTTTTATCACATCGATTTTAATTATATTTTGAAAACACCATGAAGATATTTTGTTGCTTTTCACTGAAAATAAAGTTCGTATAAAATTATCTTATGAATGCAATGTATTTCCAAAGTCATCAGACAATAATAAGAATCACAGAGCTGCAATAAATTCCAAACTCTTTTTTTCTTCTATTTCTTCAAAAACAAACTTCTTATTTCATGTCGTGGGAATTTAAAGTAATCCAAATGTGATTTCACGGCCTCGATTCTATGTTATTGCACACCTAATTAAGAACGTACAATTAAACGGGTTTTTACAATATTCATGTGTAGCTGCAGGTGGAATATTTTAACATCACAGCTTTCATTTATTTTTATTATACTCTGTTCAAAAATACTTCCGCAATGTTAGATGATTGTGATTCATTTACCACCCTGGTCATTTTTAGGCGCTTTCCCCATTTTACAAAATTTTCCATTCGTTTCTTACTTTTAGTACATCTTTAAGAACTCGTTAAATTATAAATAAATGTGAGATACATGAATTGAGAAACGCATTAAAGAGGTTTTCAGTAAAAATACTGGAAAGGTAAATAACCTATATTCAATTAAATGAAAAACGTTAAAATATAAGTCACATTTTATAAAAAAAAATTAAGTCACGTTTTAAAAAAACATTACAGAACTGGAGAACGAAAAAACTGCGAGAAAGCATCGATCTTGCCAAATAAGATACTGTCTTCTGTCCTCGTCTGCATTAATCGACAAGTTAATTATCTCCTTTGCAACCATTCTGTAAAGTAATAACTGATCAACTAACTGGTTGTTAAAGTTTGCGAGAAACTCTTTCTTTTCGTTCTTCGCATCATAGTTCGGTGCCTCCAGGACTTAATGAAAATGCAGTAATGAACAAAAACTTCTCGGATTTTTACTTTGCAGAAGTTTTAAAATCGCCTCCATGTCACAGAAACTGAGATAATGGATGCTTACAAAAAATGTCTATTTCCATGCTGTGGACATGAACCTACGACAAGCTTTATTACATAAAAGATGTTTTTTTATTATTTGAAACGTTGCTCTGGCTATTAATCACATCAAGGTGGGTTGATGTATAAAGATGTAAACTTTTTCCAGTTTAATTAAAAAGCAATGAAAAAGTTGTAATCCTATAATTCTATCAAAATGTACCAATACATACAAAATTATACCATCAGTTTGTTAAACATATATTCATTCTCTTTGCTATTTCTGTTCAGGTAACCTTACTATTTATATTGATAGGATTAGAGATATGAAAAATTTAAAGTTGTATGGCTGATGATTAATATTAATATGTTATTTCTTCACTATTAGTTTTTGTATTCGCAAATATTTTTATTCTTCAGACGAAAATAAAAATTTAATTAGAATTCTCTTTTTGCATTGTTTCCTAAGATACTACTGACATTCGTAGAGAATCTTTAAAATCTCTATTTTCCTCTTACAATTTTATTGCATAATATTTCAATTCTTTTTTGCTAAGTCACGGCAGTGTCACTAGGGCAACAGAAAAGTTTATATATGTTAATAATATTTTATATTTGTTATGAATATGTTGTATGTTCCCAAGTATAATGGGTCCGTCATTCTGCGAGACAGTGTAAAAACAACGTACGTAACATTTCGATTTTTTTTTTCAGGGCGGATATCTACCAGTTAAAAGTCTTACTGAACTTCCAACATGTCCCGTGTGTTTAGAACGAATGGTAATCCCTGTGTTTCGCAATTCACGCGGTTGTTATAAGTTCTGATTGGTTGTTCTAATTTTTATGGAGTTTTGGTTGGCTGTTTCAGTTTTGTGACAAAAGGACAGGCGTGAATGTTATGATCACTGTTTTTTTTTCTTCAGGATGAATCCGTTGCAGGTATTCTGACTGTTCTTTGCAACCATTCTTTCCATAATGAGTGTTTGATGAAATGGCAAGATTCATGGTACGTTTTTACTCTCTACGATACCATATAAATATCCAAGTTTTACATAGGTTGTGCAACCCTAGAAACGCGACTATAGGCAAAAGTTACTTCGTTTTTATAAGAATGTTAAAGTATACGAGGGAGCATTAAATTCCCACTCTCTGGTCTAAAAGCACATGTAATTGTAAACATTGCATTGTCCGGTGTGTCGATATTTTTACTTGTCCGGTGAATCAGTAGTTTTGTCCTGTTTGTCGGAATTTTTTGTTGTCCTGTATGTCGGTATTTTTAGTTGTCCGGTGTGTCCATATTTTTAGTTGTCCCGTGTGTCGATATTGCCAAACGCCAGAACCATCTTCAGAACAAAGTTGTTTTGAATGCGATTCGAAAGAAGTAAGAGATAACTTTTTAATATCTTCGTATTTTTATTTTATTTGTTGAGACATGCTATCTTATTATATGTAGCTATACATAAGTTTTCTTGGAGGATTGGTACCTTAGTTATATTCGACTATCTTGCAACTTACCGCTGCGTAAAATACAGTCTTTAACCACTCTAGTAACATGTGATTTTGGCGATATAATTGGTTTTCGAATCGAATGGTTGGCGGTTCAAACCCAACACTACCCGCTAATTAGCTTTGATATGATGACAAAAATCTTGTTCTCAGATGTATGTGCATTGAAAAATAAATGTCAAAGCTTTAGACAGCTTGTTTTAAGCGACACTATTAGTAGTGAAGTCAAAACATATGTTTGTCGTCGTTGAAATATTCAACGTGTTCACATGCTTTCTTAAGAGTTTATGGATCTGTTTGATTTGTGGTTATGTTGGATGTGGAAGATATCAAGAACAACATGCCTACCAGTATGTTTACTTATGTATTAAAATATCTATCTTGCTTTCAATGTTTCAAAAAGCCCCGCGAAAGTCTGTTTAATTCGAAATTTTAATCTATTTTAACTGTTCTTTTTGAAAGTCGTCACGAAATAACATGAGTTGAATCCTGAAGAAAACCCGCTTTTTGATTAGCAAGGTAGTCTTATTAAAACTGTTTCCTTCCGTACTCCCTACTCAATAAATACGAGATACTTAGAAATATGTTAGCCACGTACTTCTTTTGTTATAGACACTACCAAAAAACTGCTCATACGTTCAGCATGCAGCTTGGTAACCAACGTGTATGGGATTATGCGGGAGGTGAAAAATGTTTTATAATTTATCATCTTTCAATCATGATTATTACTTTTCATTTCTTTGCTATCAAACCTTGACGTAGAATTATAATTTTTAGCACATTAATCTTTAGACAACTATGTTCACCGCCTTATACAAAGTAAAGGAGATGGCAAGTTGGTAGCTCTTAACCAAGAAGAAAATGTGAGTATAATGTATGCTTGTAGCCTGTGGTAATGTCTTCGCTTTCAGTGCAAGTGTTAATCAGCCCTTTCTCTTTAATGTTCAGCATGAGAGATATCTTAGGCTGTTGTCTAGTTAAGCTGTTGTTCTTGGCGATATGACTTGTGACAAAATTATTTGTTATTTTCAGATAGATTATGGAAAGATGGATTCGTTAACATTAGAGGTAAATTGGCGCATACGTGTTTCGAATCGCACTAATGACACGGTTGCTTGTATATATGCCGTCCGTTATCACAAGATTCAAAATGTAATTACACAGCCTGGAGAAATTGCAGGCTGTTTCAGAACCATTTTCTTTACTATTTATCGGTACTAGTCGTCAGCCTGTGTAAAAATTTACCCGTCGTTACTCGCGGCTACCATCATGCTCACAACCATGCAACAAGCATTGCAGTATATTACTTTTACTACAACACATACTGAATGTGTAGTCATTAATGAAATTCGCCATTTATTCCTGAAGAAAGAACTGAAAATTAAGTGGCTAAAGTGACACATTTTATTTCCTACTTTCGTGTAACATTTTTATCAATGTCTGAGTGGTTAACTCAACGATGGTATAAGACATACTTTCTTTTTAATTACAGTATACCTATCTACTCACGAATCAGTTGGAATCACAAAGATTATATTTTGAAGAAAAGATTGGTTTTATGGAAAAAGACGCATACGACAAGGTACCATATGTAAAAAGATGATTTCTCTCCCAAACAGGACACAGAAATAATAATGTTGTCGGAGCCCTTAACACAGTTGTAAAATGTAAAAAATGATTGTTAAAAAGCGCTTTTCCCTTAAGAAGTGTTATAAATGCGCCGGAGAAGTGTCAATCTCATCTTATCATTCATCTTGTCCTGCTTGTTAGGGCACCCCATAAAAATTGGACTACCCTAAAAAGGAAAATAGTTAAGTATGAAAAAATTCAAAGTTGTTACATCGTTTTTTGTGATCTAGATCTCTATGATGGAAGCTAGTTTGCACGACGCCGTGCAATCAAATCGAGAATTAGAAAGAAAATATATGGAGTGCAAAAAGGATAAAAAGGCTGTTGAAAAAAAGTATGAAAATGTTGTAGCAAAAGCAACAAAAATTACTAAAGAACTCCGTGATGAGAGACAAATGAACACATGTTTGAGAGAGAATCAGGTGTGTGATTTGAGTATCCTGTACTTAGTTTTCAAAAAGTCTGTCTCCATTAGTCGAAGTTTATTAAAAAATTTGATTATACTGTTACAAAACTTAATTTCACTAAAACTTATTTTTTCACTTATTTTCTCTAAAAATTTTTTAAAAAGCATCATTCGCGAATATTAATACGCTCGAATTTTGTCGAATTTTTCGGTTGGAAAGAATACAAATGTAGTAATATTTTCTTTTCGTTTTGTTTTTTGTCAATAGTTTTATTGGAGTCTTGCGAAATGTATGCTAAATTTCGTATCCATAAGCCATAAGGGAATTAATCTTCGCGAAAATTATTTAGGAACTCGTTATTCGCAATATTCTCGAAAATTAATTCCCACCAAGTGTAGATTTTTTCACTTTATAAAAAATAATATACACAAAATTTTTCCTTTTGATTTACCTAGAACTACATATAATATATATGAGAATTTAACTACTTTAACATTTTCTATTTCAAATCTCTTACATAAAGCTCTTTAAAAACTGTATAAATTGAGAAACAAAATGTCAACAAATCCATTTTTCGCGAAATCGGCAAAAATTTATTCAGCAAATATCTTGTATAAACTATATTAATTAAAAGACGTGTTCGCTTGCGCAAATATAAACACAGTCTAAAATTGATTTTCAGTCGAGTCCCGCTATCTCGAAGTCTCAGTGGACCGGGCAAAATGTTCGAGATACCGCGATTTTCGAGATAACGAAGTTACACCAGGAGAAAATTCGACATGTTTCAAATTTCGGTATAACTCGAGAGAGAAAGATGCGAAAAGATTACAACCCAACCTTCGAAAGATTAAAGACTTTCGAAAATTCGAAAATTAAATAGAGTTCGAACTTAGAGATAACGACTGTAATTCGTCACTAGGGACCAAATATTCGAGATAGCAGAACAAATTTTATTTAATGAGATTGTAAATGCTGACGGGACTAAGGTTTTTGTTCGAGATAGCACATGTTCCAGATAACAAGAGTTAAATGTAATATTATTTTGAATATTAAGTACTAAATATTAAGAGTCATAATAATGAAGTCAAAAATTAATTTTAAAATCAAGCAAAGTATTGTTAGAAATATCATTTTATTGTTTTTTCCATATTTTACCATAGTCCACGTGGCAGACGAAAGTTGAGGAGCTGGAAAGAAAGTTATTGGAAGTGGACGAAAAAAGAACGAACGAGATACAAGAGCTTCAATCACAAGTTTTTGATTTGATGAAACATTTGGAATTGCAGTCAGCTGTTGGGAATGCTGAGCATGGAGTGAAAGAGGTAGTAAAACTTGTCTTTTAAACCACTTGTTCTCTCTTCTCTCCTCTCGCATTTTATTCTCCCGTATACTCCAGTCTACCACTCTGTATCTGCAATTTCTCTCTATCAACTTAATTTCTTTGTTTAATTAAAGACAATTATATCACAACCAGATCTTGGTATTAGTTACGGGAAATAGCAAAACACGGTTGCTTTGTTTTAAGGTGATTAGATTGTATGTACAGGGCACTTTGATTGCACTCACGTGCGTTGCATTGTGCACATAAAATTTGGTATTTAGTACAGAAATACCACCAGCGAACGTTAACAAAAAGAAGACAAATTCGACGTTGTTTGATGTTGTTCTTAAATAGGGAGCTTAGCTATTCTATAGTTACATTTAGGATTAAGATAGCATTTATTAGCGTTAAGTAAACTGAGTCAAGTTTATATATCCCACTCCTTTTTTATAACTAGCTAGAGTAATGATGAATGGACAAGGCTGACTATTTAACTGGATCACAAGTAAAAACCTCAGAGGGAAATTGTATCACTGTTTCTCGCCTTGTAACCACACATGTTTGAAAACACCTTTGCTAAATTTTATTGCTTATCATGCTACTCCATCGTCAAATTTGATATGTGCAAAATGGTTACACATAACCTTCTTTTTAACCGGGGTGAAACGAAGTATGGAGGAGTTCTTTATAACACGACTTTCATCGGAAAGATTTTCACGATTAATACTTCCGCAATATCTATATGCACCAACTTTTTCGTTTTCTTACATAGAAAGTTTGTAGTGAATAAACTTTTGTAAACTCAATTAGGGGTAAAAACATTGAACGGCTTACCACTGCGCTACATCATCAAGATTTATAATATTATTGTGAAAATTGTCAAAATAAACCCAAACAAATTAGTCTCAGTGCAGCGGTATGAAAAACTGTTTTTGGTAGAGTTAGAAAAACGTCCTAAAGCTTCAGTAAAAATTAAAATAATCATTTGAAACTTGTATGATATGTTTTTGGACCAGTTTGATGAAATTAAGCTAAATTTTTTTGTCATAATTCCTGAGTTTCTAAGTTTAGCCATTTTCGGAGACCCTGTTAAACTTGACAGCGTATCTATTTTGGTAACGTTACGTGTTCAGAACGCATTAAAAACAATTCGCATGATTGAAATAAGTCAGATAAAACGTGTCCTAGGTTTTGAACCAAATGGTTATCCAGAAATTAGAATTGGTTTTTAAATCACAGTGGCATGTATTCAATCTAACGGGCTGTTCATGTAAAGTGAGCTTGGTCAGTTAGGCGAGCTGAAGAAGGTCAAGAGAGCTACAACAACAACAGTACCCTATTATTGAAAAACTTCATAAGTGAATATTTCTGCTTACAAGCAATTTTTATTTTTATTTTATAACAGAACTAGTTCTTCCAACTACAACAACAATTCAACAACAAAACCCTATTATTGCGATAATTTTTTTGTTTAGAACACAAATATCTTTTTTTATTTTATAAAAGAAACCTGAAAATATGTAGAAATTTATCTATGAAAAATACGTTGCAACACACAAAAAGTCTTCACTGTTTACTGTTATGAGAAGATTTTAAAATACTCGAAGTTCATATAGCTAGCTATTATTCTTAAAATGACAGAATCATCTGAAAAATTATGCTAGACAGCTACATAAACAATGTTCATTATATAGTTATAGCTAAAACAAATATGCCTCTGGAGTGCTGGCAGGGTAGTAGATGTTATTAAGATGTGACCATCCCTCATCATCAGACTCTGTAATTCTCATTGTGTAGTGCTTGTAAAACCAATTTAAAATTGTTCAAAACTTTTCTCTTCTTTCCCTTGCGCTACTCATTTCAATTCTTCGCATTGTCTTCAGTTCCAAGTCATGATTTCTTAGCTTCCAACCGTGAAGTTCAGTTGTGTCGCTTTCACAAGTTTCAACGTTTGCCAATACTATGAACAACGTCGCGGAGCCCTGGGTAATTTAAAAAAAATGTGGTTCTGCCTTATGATTTTCAGTTTTTTGTTGCTGATATCAGCATATTTCTTAAGTGCTACTCTCGTACGTATAGAAAATAATTGTCTTTAATTTTTTTCAATTTCTGCAACTTATTTTTTCTTGCTTTCTTATCTCGAACTTCGATCACTATCTAAGGTCTCTTCCTATCGCAAACAGTTTTACCTATCAAAAAATAATTCCTGCGTCACTCGCGAGTTTGAGAAATAAGAGAGTTTACTGTATTCATCTATTCTTTGTTAATTATTTACTTGTTATATATTTATTTAACATTCATTTGTTAGGACATACAAGGCGGTCAAGTTTTCCTTGATCAAGCGGAGGCATCGCCATCTAAAAGTGGAACAAAATCGAGAAAAACACGAAAAAGATAGCACGTCACATATTTGTCATTCATATTACACTCTTTAAATGTAAAGTTGTGTGCAAAGGTAGTGCAAACGAGCTGAGCTTTACACTTTAAACAAGAGAACAAAAAACAAAAAAAACACGGATACTAGTGAATGAACAATTTAAAGTATTTTACATATTTGTAAATAGAAATTTATAAGTTTTACAAGGCTATAAACTTTCGATAGTTTATTTTTTTGGTGTATCGAAAAGTTATTCGCAGCAACTTCAAAGGAAAAAATGAGCATAACTCACAGACAGAACTACCTTATTCTTACAATTATTGGCGAGCACTAAAGTTGGCGATTTAGATCTAAAGTCGCCAAATTAAGTGCTCGATAAATTTAATATTTTTTATCCGTCACCAAATTAAATGCTCAATATATTTATTTTTTTTTATCCATCAAAAGAAAAAATTTCTAAGGAACATAAAAAATAAACAAAAATCATTTCATTGCTAAATTAAATACACGCCAAATGTAAGATATTTATGCCATCGCCAACTTAAATGCTCGCCGAAAAAATCAATTCGGTTCATCGCCAAATTAAATGCTCGCCAAAAATTGTACGAATAAGTTATTTTACGATTTGTGTAGTTGCAAAAACGAAATGTTGTGCTCGTAGTCCTTAAAAAAATTGTATTTATGGATGTCCTTTATGTTCACGAAACGACATGAGTCAAAACTGGGGACAAAGTTAACTCACGGTGTCCTCTATTTTTAATCAAAACCAATTATTTTATTAAAAAAAAGTTTATAAAATGTTGTTACACCTATGCTTCAAAATCAATTCGTCCATAAAATATTAAATACACCACAAGACTTAAATTAATAACATAACCAAGCAGTCCAAATGAGTAAAAACCAATATGCTGAAACAGAAATCCACCAATGGTGGGTGAGAAGGTACGTATAATGGCATGAGTACACATAGTCAGTCCCAAAGCGGAACCAGTTTTGTCTTTAGGTACAATTTTAGTGATGAGGGACGTAATAATGATATGTAAGAGTGAACCACCAATCGTTAATGGTATCGCCACAACGCAAAATAAAACAATGCTTTGCGAAATTATTAAAAATAACGAGCCAGCTGCCATAAGCATGATGGCAATCAGAATTAAATCCGCATCATTCACATAGTGAGTTAACACTCCAACTAAATAGCCCTGCGTAATCATACCGACCACGCCAAGGTAAGACAAAACAATTCCATTGTCTTTTGGTCCCAACATGTAGTAATCCATAAGAATTAACGTAAACATTGCCCCAAGAACACTAAACGGAAATCCGGAAATTGTTTTAATTGCAAGTAAATAAATCATGTGTTTTGTCTTTGCAACAGCTATGATTTCTTTCAAACCGAAAGATGAGGTACCCTGTTTTTGCTCTGATACAGAGTGCATGCTTTTTAGACTGCAGTCTAACGTTGTTTTACTTCGTGTTTCATCCAGGATTGTTCGGATAGCTTTCGTGTCGCGTGGAATCATAATAAACGCTACAACAGCGCATATGAGGACAACAAATATCGCTACTACAATGGCCGGACGAATACCAAACTTATCAGTTATAAATCCACCTATTCCGGATCCGACAATCATGCCCAAGCCATGTGATACTCCTATTTTACCAATCATATTCGCACGTTCCTCTTCAAATGTGACGTCAGAGATGATCATGTACGTACTTTGCAACGCATGCGCGGCAATTGTTGAAATTCTTGATATAAACAACATGGGAATATTTGTTGATATTGAAAGTAAACTGTATGAAATAGCGAGTGCAAGAAATGATATGATTAATGTTAAACGTCCACCATATATGTCACCAAGACGACCACACAACGGTCCACCGATCAGTTGCAAGATGGCGGTAAGAGAGATGACGTAGCCATATACCTGTGGACTAACATGCAGCTCTTTTGTCAAGTATGGGAAGGCGGTGTTCTGTATAAAGTAAGCGCATGACTGCACGAATGCTCCAATATGGCACGCTACTAAAATTATAAAAATTCGTTTTTGTAATTCTTTGTCTTCGTTTAGTAAAATATTTTTCTTGCTCTGTGGTTTTCCTCGTACGATGGAGATTAAAAATGTTCGAATTCTGTTTTTCTTTTCATTTGCCTCCATATTGCATATTTTGCTAGCGTTTAACTATTGCAAGAATGGCTTGATTGGAGATAAAAAATTTGTCTCGGAAAACAATCTGAACCAGAGTTTGCTGCATGATAAATAGTTTATGCATGGTTGACTTTTAATAGCCTAGCTGTTTTCTATCAGAAATTGAACAACGACGATCAGACCACTGAAGTGATTATATTTTACAGTTTCAGTGGAGAACTAGAAGAGAGGTGGTGATGGGACACAGCCTCTCCGCTTTACGGAGTTTTAAGCGAAAGACGCTACTTGTGAAAATATTTTCTTTTTTTATGTAAATTTTGTGTTTTAAAAAAATACAAGTAAATTTTAAAACTTTTTTTTTTCGACAAATATATTTTCAGGCAATTAGAAGAGTAAATAACGGACTTCCTTTATAACAACAAAACAACGTAAAAATAAAACGCTATTAATAGTCAATCGCCGGAAATAATTAAAAATTTTGATTTTCTGGTTTAATACAATCTAATAAAAATGAAAAATTCACTAAATTTCAACACTTAATAGTTAAAAAGTTTTCGAACAGTGTAAAATATATGCTAGACTTGTACAAAGCTTCGAGTCCATGTACATTAATAAGAAGGATACGATTATGCGCTTGCTCATTTTATTTCTACCGAGAACATCAAGATCATTTTTAGGTCATCAATGCATAAAAGAATTTAAGATGTCTTGGGGGCAAGGATGACCAAGAACGTGTAGGAAAGCGCTAATATATATTCGTCAGATTAAACTGATATTGAAAAGCATGAACGTACCTTTGCGCAAGCGCATTTAACCATTCACAAATCACCAAACCGATTTGGACGAGTCACAACATAAATAGAGCGTTAATGAAAGGCTCTGATTTTTTACTTCAATTTCCCGATGTGTTTTATTTATTAACAGTGTTCCATTATCACATTTTCTAAGAACGCCCAGGCCCCATTGCACGGAATTCTATTTTATTAAACTACTATACTGTACAAACCCCTGTTTCTACACCAGGCATTGTTGCCTTTTTGTTGCTTTTTTTTCTGCTGTTCATCGCGTTTCTATAACTACTACCGCGCCGTATTTAATATATTGACATTTTAAAAATTACGTCTCCCAAAATCGTCTACCGTGCCATTTTGATATGAACTTCGCTGCTGGGCGTTTTTTGTCGTTGAAACGAAGAGGTGGGCACTATAAACAGGGGTCAAGTCGGAGGCGAATCTTTTAAATTAAATTCTTCGAGGTTATCGTCAAAATTCGTCAAAGAATTTCATCGTTGTGTATTTTACATTCAGAGAGCTTTCCACCACTCTTTACCAAAATCAGAGGAGTTTTAACAAATAAAAAAGGAGATAATAATTTAACGTCTTAATTTTTATTTTCAACCTCTTTTTCCCTCAACGCAAGCGTTACAAAAATATTTTATTGTTTCTTGATTTAAAAATTATTGGTGTGATATTTTCGCATTTTTGATGAAACCACTGTAAATATTTCGAGCATTCGCCCATGTCATCTGCGTTTTCTTCGTCGTAGGACATGCAACAACTGAAGTACAACTTAATAGCCAAAATTTTGATTTTGCATCTTGAAGGTGTTAATGTTTTTTCTTCAGGAAAAGGAAGCATTTTTTCTTGATGGAAACACATAAGTAGATGCAGACGCAATCTTTTACGACCGTAAACTACTTTAGTTGGATCACCCTACAAAGCAAGAGTTGTTGCAAATGAAATGGCGTATAGTCCACAATCCACAGAATTCTTTGGTTGCTGGACGGAACATATCTCTACCCTTATCTCCGGATCTGCTGTGTGGCAGAATAATGCTATTTGTCACGCAAAGCTGGGTGTCATGTTACCACTACTTAAGCTAACATAAACATTACATGAATTGTTATGATTTTTAGTGTTCCCTACACAAATCCAATGCAGTGCATCATTGTGAAGGATTTGTATAAAAGGCTTCTTTGACACAACTAATTCTTCACGTCTAGGGATACCGAGACACGTGTCGAAGAAGCCATCGTATTGGGGAAATTGTGCTGCAAGAGGTTGCTGTGCCAAGTTAATAGATTCGATGTTACAGTCGCCCTGTACATATAATTACGTATTTACTTCTTTTAGGATAAAATCTCCTGTTTGTTGTGGGTGGAACACTGTCGTCTCTAAACAATTCATTCTTAACATTATATTTAATGATTCTTTCATCGACTTTTTGGGACATTCCTTCAGCCTTAAAATTTACGATTTAATTATCTACTACCAAGTTTTACAACTACAAAGACGACACGAAAATTTAAACATATACCTTTCCAAGAAAATGTTCAGAATGTGATTCAGGGAATGTGATCCATATAGTTCGTTTCCACCGTACACCTTCTTTATTCTGTTGCCATTTATTTTTTAGGCTTTTAACACAAACTGCAATTGTCAGAAAATTTCATGTTATAATAATTCTTGCTTTTTTAAAATATAAAAACATAATATAAAAGTTTTCTTACCCATGTTAAATGTCATTTTAATTCACAGTATTTTCCTTTGTATATTAATCACCAATCAATTTCAAGAGAATGTTTCTAAAATCAACTGAAATTGAACGTACGAAATTTTCAAAACGTGTTTTATTTATGTGACTTATAGCGTTTTGATATTTTCCTGGGGTGTTCAAAGCATTTTCACTCGTTTATTGGACTATCGAGACCATCAGTTTAACTCGCCAAAATTATTTTGAATCCGACTTAAGCCCTGGTTATAGTGCCTACCCAATAGGAGGGAACCGCCTCTTCAACCTCGTTCCCAGTACCCTGGAAAGCAAGATTGTTGTGATAACAAATATTGCGTACAAAGCTGTGATTTGATAAGTTAAAGGAAAATATTCTTTGTTTTGTTTTTCTTCCCAGCCGTAGGTAACTTTTTGTTGATTTTGCATCAATTTAAAGGCGGTATTTTCTTTAACAAGCGTGATTAACAACAAGTTTCCTAACTACCTTTATGGCCCTAGCAATTAGTATCAAACAGTTGATGCCTTTTTCCAGCTTTTTTATATATGTATCTCTAGCTAGCTAGCAAAAATAAACCAACCTTAAGTATATATTACCTTCGTATTAAGCACTTTAAAGAAAATGCATTTTAGCTAAAAACAGAATTCAGGCTCTATAAATTTTCAGAAAATCTCCTTAAAAGTTAAGAAACATTCAAGCTGAACCAAAATGTTTGCTTTTTATACAAAAGAAAGTAATGTGTATTTGCCATGTTGGTATAATAACAATTTTTGACATATTTTCCAACCTTTAGCCAATACTAAAAAATGGTATTAAAGCTGTTCTTCGATGCGATGTCACAACCAAGCCGTTCAGTGATGCTTCTACTTAAATGCAACAGTATCGCATATACTCCCAAGTTTGTCAATGTTGCAAAAGGTTAGTTACTGTAATGTAATTAAAAATAATTTACCCAGTGTTTTTATGTAGTATATTGACAAATATAATTTATTTTACCCATAGAAATATCCACAGAAATATTTTAAGCATACAGGGTCATACCAGACCCTGTAATGCATGGCAATTTTTTTATTTTGAAATATTGCTTAAACTCACACATAAAAAACTCATCATTGTAGAGTACAGTTCTATTGCTGTAGATAGGACAAAAGTTACAAAACATTTATATTAGTAATACCTGAAAATATATACAAGCATGAAATGAAAGTAGAACACATATATAATATAAGCAACAACAAAGCCAAGGTAATAACACATCTGTATATAATATTAATAAGCGTGAATAAAACATATGAATATGAGTCCAAATCCAAAGTAGTAATAGAAAATAAAATAAAATATGTCATGCAAGGTGTGATGCCATAAGTCGTTGAGCAGAAAACCGCTGAGCAAGGGGCATGTGAAGGTAGAGAAACATACTATCACATTTCCAGTCCCCCAATAACGATATGACATCCAGGGGAACACCTGCCTCTAAAGCAAAGGTAGCACCCCCACGGTGAAACGAGGGGTTACCATATTGGGAGGTAGAACACCCTAAGTCTCAACACTTTTTTATAAAGGACATAAAAGTCCGATATGTCAATATAGTGTTGGGTAGCAGCGAGGATTTGCGCCAACAAAAGGCTTGAGCATCAGGCAGAACACCTGGAGTGAAAGAAAAAGCATGCAAAATAGCCCGAACTGGACAAAGAGGATAAGAAGGAATAGCCACCAGTGGAACAGTAATTGTGCGCTGTCCCAGTTGGATGGTCTTACTCCATCTAACTAGAACGAGAATATGGTCGTCATGAAAAGTAAAATCACACCGAACTAGTTGTTTGAGCGGATTAAATATCGTAGAAGATGCTGGCAATAAATGTGACTTACGGAAAAAATGAAAGCTACAATTTAGGTTAAGGCGAGAACGGATACCAAAAAGAAGAGCAGTGGTAATAGGAAGACGTGGTTTGGCCGGAACACCAAGCATACGCTTCATACCTTTTAAAACTGTTGATAGTGTCCAATTGTTGGTTAGAGGATTACCATATCCCACCTGAAGATATAGAAGGCCAACAAAATGTAGATACATACAAACTGATTGTGGTAGTAGAGCAAGCATCTGTTTGCAGACCGGTAATAGGTGTTTTGTCATAGAAATCGCACTGTCCATTAAACACACCCAAGAACTGATCCCACCAAGCTATATCCCTGTGAAATTCGAGCGTCAAGCGACACTTCGAGGCAGGGGAAGACAAGGTGTTCATCAGATCCAGGACACGTCTCAAGAATGTTCTACCACCATACACGACTTTACAAGCCCAATTTAAGCGACCAGCAAGGCGTTGCAACTCTTTCTTAGAGGCTCTCTGCTTGGTTAAAAAATGTGACACTACTTCCCTCAATGCATCCAGTTTAGCAGGTGGAAGAGAAAGGGTAAGTGACACAATGTCAAGCAGAATTTCAAGAAAAGTAAGTTTCTGGCATGGAGGAACCAACTTGGCAGGGCTAAGCTGAAACCCTAGTGCAACAAGTAATTTACAGAGTGTGTTATAGGCCTTATAACATTCAGTCTGTGTTCGGCCAATAACAAGGAAATCATCTAGGTAGACAATAACGAGAGGAAAACCTCGTCTTAGCATCATACGACGAACAGATTGTGTAAGGAGCACTTCGACCTCCAAAAGGAAGTCGAGTATCGACAAGATATGAGTATCGTGTGCTTCCAGAAAACCGCTATTTTAGACCAAGCGCAGCATAGTTCGATGGATGAACAGGTACTGACCGATATGCATGGTGTAGATCAAACTTGGCCATAAAATATCCCTGTTTGATCATAGCACAGGCATCATTGATAGTTTAAATTTTTGTTTTTCAATATCAATGTACGTATTAACACCCTTTCCAACTGGCATGGAACAGTCATGTATAATGCTTAACTCGTCAGAGTCAGATTTAGGGACAGCCCCAAAAGCACTGACAATAGTAGGTTTGCATTGAGTAAGTATATAGTTACCAGTTTTAAGTTCATCCAGCAGAGTAGCTTCTACTTTCATATGAGCTGTGGGACTGGTAACAGAAAAGTAGTTATTCATTTCCGCAGGCAATAAATCATAGTCCTTAGGAAGAAGCTGAAAACCACAGTTAATTCCATTAAGGAGGAAGTCACGGTCTGGGTCTTCAGCCATTTCATTGTTCCATAAGTCAACATTAAGAGCAGTGCGAAATTCTGAGGGTAGTCAATGGTCAGAATTGTGGTTTTGTCCAGAATGAGGTTTGCCACAAGCCTGATTACCAATTTTGTGGTTGCAGACGTGGGTGAATTTATATTCTGTTTTCTGGCAACCTTTTTGGCGGTTAAAATTATGACATATTTCCACACCAGAAGAAGTATATGTAGGAAACCCCAAAGACAATCCTGAGGCAGGTGAACCTGGATGGGTTAGAGACAGGAGAGGAGGCCCAACGAGGTATAAGCATCACTTCATGCAAATGGCTATTGTCAAAGCTCCATGGATAGCCATAAGTGTGCTGAAGAATTCGATATTCATCGTCATACTTCAGCACAGACTCCTAGGTGTACTTTCTAGCCAGCTTTAAGATCTTAATGGAATAAAACAAATAGTCACGTAAATCGGACGAGGTTGGCAATCTGGCAGAAGACAATAATTCATAAAAAATTCTCAAATTAGCTATGTTATATTGTTCCATGGAAAGAGATTCCAGTCTTGGCTTCTTATTACCAATGGCCAACATTAGCGTAGTTTGCGAACCAGGATCAGCAGAAATAACTTTCTCCTGCTCCACAGGACGAAGACGAGACACAAAATCGACAATACGAAGGGGCTTACCATTTCTAGTGTTGGAAGAAAGTGCAGGGCGCAGAAACAATTCTGAACTACGGTCTTTTTGCTGGCGAAAAGCATGCGATAGGGAGTGTGTTTGTTGTTGTGATGAGACAGTGCGATTGGTCAACAAATTGGTGGACTGTTGCAGAGCAAGCAAGGAAGCAAAACAAGATGGCGGTTGTACGTCAAGAGGTGAAGGGCGGATATTCTCTTGAACACGATTGGTTTGATTCACAGTTTGCAGCAGCGGGGAAATGGTTAAAATTTGTGCTGGGCGGGCCTTTTTTGGAAGAAGCTGAGCTAAGCCTAGATAATTCTGATTGTCGATCAGCAATCTGATTGAGAAGGTGTTGCTCTTCTGTTTGTAAACTTTCCCTTAGTGATAGCTCTTCCTGTTCTAAGACAGCCAGCTGATTTCGAAGAGCAGCTAGCTGAGACGGCAAAGAAGATTTGTTTGATGTGGCCAGGTCAGACTGCAGAGACGAAGATCTTTGGATTGAAGACATTGGATTATGAGCGATAGTTGAAGAAAGTGTCGAAGCAGCTGATGTGGCAGTGTTGGTAGCGCTAGAACGCAACCTGGATAGTAACGACTGGGAATACTAATACCAGGAAGTTTTGGGATGCGTTTCTTTTTGAGTGTGAACGATTCCTCAAGAGCGACAGACAGCAGATTGGAAGGTTTGTGAAGTTGAATCTTCATCTTCTGAGCCATCTGGCATTTGAGTGGGTGAGATAAAATATAACAGCATCCATATAGGTGATAAACTCATGTTTAATTAGCCAAAGATTGGTTTGATTGCAAAATGATTGATTAGATATAAGTGGATTAATAAGCAGCAGACATAAGCATAAGAAAAACTGCTAGAACTGAAAAGAAAAACTATGAGGCAACTGCAGCTTAAATACTAGCAAGACTGCTGACCAAAATATATACTGCTGACCAGAAAAGGCACATAGGTAAATGGTAAACTAACTATGGGCAATACAAACCAGAGTACTGTAGGAAGAAAACCTATATATGTGTGCATTTAAACACTCATAAATGTATATTTATGAGTCACAAAAACATAAATGTAAACATGACAAAAAGTGAGGGATTTTTAAAAAATATTGATTTATGCAATGTTTGTGTTGTTTGTGTTATGTAGATATGAAAATGCTGAGAAATTCTTAAATTCACTGAAGAGCAACCAATGTTAGATGGCAGCACAAAATGTAAATTGTGTACAGTTTTAGTAGTGAATTTTAGAAAAGGTGAAAAAGACTGGATTAGGATGTATATATACCTATCCAAATATATGTCTTATACTCTTATACTTCTGTGCCACATTTTTCTTACAATGTCATGAACTCTTTCTGACTCTTCAGCGCATTACTCTTTCTTTTCTTGGCCTATTTAACTAAGTTTTCTCTAAGGATCTTAAAATTGAGTTCAACACCTTATTCTTTCGCTTTACCAATGGCAAAAAAAATCATGCGGCGCCGTAGATTAGTGGTTATAGCTCTTGTACTCTGTGCGGGAGACTGGGGTTCGATTTCTCTTGACGGCGATTTAATATGGGCGAGTAAATGTTACCATAGCCCGGGTTAACCCAAGCCATGTGAGGGGGGGGGGGATTTTGGGAAATTGGGGAGATGGTACACTATATGGGTTGTTGGATGTTGCCGGGTGTTGTCTAGTAGAGCGCGAGCCCTAATTGGGTCTGCGTAGCTCAAAATAAGCTTTAAATACTCTAGGACTCTTCATCTAAGCCATGGCCCCTCCTGGAAATAATAGACATGGTATATCCCTCAATATTTGTGAGGTTAGCCATATAAAATATGCACATCTATCTATGCCGGAATCTCCTTTTTGTTAATCCCACTCTTTCCTATGCTTTTGATGTTTTTCTGTAAACTTTCCTATATATATTATTTTCTGTACTCATTTCCTTCCAAACCTTTGTCTAGACAATAAGTGTTAAATTTCAGCTACATGTTGATTTGGGTTGACAAAAACTTTAAGCTTCCTTTAATTCAAGAATTTTATCCTATTTTCTGGATTGGTGAGAAAAAGTACACAGATCTTTTGGTTAAGAAAAATTCTGTTCTATCCATTTAGGTTTGGAACCAAAGCCTATATTATGATTATTATGAAATATATTTAAAAGATTCTGTTCATTTATTTATATTTTTCCATCTACCCATTCCACATACTAAGATTGTTAAAGAAATTAAAATATTTTGGCCTTGGAGGTAAATTACTTGATTTCTTGGTAAACAGAACTCAAAGTGTTGTACTAAATGGCGTTTCATCATTTAGGTACACAGTTTATAGTGGTTACCCAAGGACGTGTTTTAGGACCAATCTTGTTCTTGATGTTAATGATCTTAATAATTTCTTTTTATCTCTATTTGTTGATGATGCGAAAAATTTGAAAGTATTACATAATGTAGACAGTTGTGGTGCTCTTCAGCAGAAAATGGAAAGTGCTGCACATATGAAGAACTAATGTTAAATATCAATTACCTTAATGCTGAAGGTAATGCAGTTAATCTTGCTGAATATACTGTATACATTTCTCTGAAAACTTGAAGTTTACTGAACATATTTAAATATAAGCAAATAAAGTGATTGGTTTAAGTAAAAGATCACTGATATTTTTAAATGAAGAAAGTTTAAGGAATCTAATTGTCAGTTTTGAATACTGTGCTGCAGTTTGAGAACTGCTTCCTGTAAAAAACAATATTATCAAAAATATTTTGCATACCCAGCAAATATCGTCTTTAACGTTCCTAAAGCATACTGTAGTACCAACGTGAGGACATCACACAAGTTGCAGAAGTCTTATAGTAGAACTACTTCTTGACTCAACATGTTTTCATGTATCGAATACCAACCAAATAATGTTGTAATAGTTAGCTCGATAAATGAGTTTAAAAATTGTTTAAATGTTTTTTGGATTGAAAAGAAGTATCTTTGTGTTTTGATTTTATTTTTGTGCATTATAGTGTTGATTGCTAATAATAATAGTATACAACTTAGACATACTGCTAAACGAAATTATAGTTTGTATAGACTGAAGATGCATGCTCTGGATGAAATTTCTGGAGTTATTATTCTGGCTCTAAAAATGTTTACATTAAAAAAAATTACCTTTGTTATGGGTCCCACCCTCTAGAGTCTTGGGATCCCCGGCTCCACTTTTCATATATTGCCGGATATTTTGTATTTCTTTAGTATTAGTTTTTGTTCTGTGTAGGATTCTTTTAAAATTCACACTTATTCTGTCATCTTTAAATCAGAAGATAAGCAAGAAGAGGTTTGTTTATTTAAAATTTATAAAAAATAATTCTATCCTTATCAAGATATAGTTTGACACTTCACAATTTCAACGACTAATAATCTAATAGTAGATGTTATATATTTGTTGTTTTACATAGGTGAGCAATTTTCAGATGAATTTAAAAGAATTAATCCCACTGCCAAAGTTCCCGCTATTCAAGATAATGATTTTACTTTGTTTGAAAGGTAACTATTTATGAAAAATTGTTTACCTTGTGATTCATTAACACACTAGTACCAAAATTAGTGTCTTTGTTGTCAAAAAAAACCTGCTAAAGCTGTTTGTCTCATTTTTATTCGAAGTTTAAGAGCTGTTAAAATATCCTGTAAAGTCTTAAAATTTATCCATATTCTCATTACAATATAAAAAAAAGTTATAAAAGTAATCTTTGTCTTTTTACTCTTTGGTTACCCTTAATTTAAAACAAAAACAGTAATCTCCTGAAAAAAAAACAGTAATCTCCCGAAATGTCGCCTACTAAACTATCATGTTCAAGAAATGATAAACTTTCCACAGTAATAAAAACAGTAAAGTTTTTCAAATATTATTATTAGGTGAAAATAATATTTTTATTAAAAAAAAATATTTCTAATAAATAAAAATTATCAAATAATCAAAAATGTACATTAATAAAAGCGTTTATACAAATGCATCAATAATAATGTTAAACATATATATATTAGTTTTCCATAGCCTTTAAAAAAATTTAAATACCTTTTAGCATTTTCACAATAATTTACTCACAAGTTTATCTATAGTGCAGAAAAAGTTTACACTATTAGTCAATTTTTAAAAAGTTTTTACCGGTTATATGCTTCGTATAAGGCAACTTAACTATGCTTTCCAGAAACAATTATTATTTTACTTTTTTGGATTTTCGACTGCATTTTTATCCAAGTTATAATTACACACTTGTTATCAAATTCTCGCAAAACTGTAGACCCTTTACAAATTTGAGTCACCAAGTTATTGCCCACTAATGGCTGTTGCATCAGCAATTTTATTCCAATGTATTTTTTGGCTTATTTTGAGCATCCCAGTTCCCTTTAATTTTGCATGAGGATTGGAATGGGTGCAGCTAACCCCTATTGCTCAGCCCTTTCATGTGATTAGTGAACCCTTGAGCAATGTAATGATGTCAAAACTGGTTTAAATCTGCAACATGTTTGGATGAAAAACTATTTTAATATGGCAGAGAGGAAGTGACTGAAAAGCAACTTGCACAGTCCCATCAGCCAGATTAAATCTCCTTAAATCAGCATTGATAACAAACTACACCACTTAAAATAATCCAAAAAATTCTAACTTATCCCTGAGTTACTTTATTGCTTAGTAAAATCAATACTCACATTTTCGTGTCACTAAATGCCATCTGTGATGATTTTTTGTATGTTGTTCAATTAGTGTCATAATCATGATAATTGACTTGAAATCCTGTGTCTCTGAGCATTAAATTTTTGTATGTTTTTTTTTTTGCTAAGTCTCCTTCTTTATGACAATGCTTTGCTCTAGTTAAGTAGTTAGAACTGAATACCTTTTTACGCTTTCAGTGATGCAGTTATCTGTAACATAATTCTTACTTTCCTGCTTGTAGTGAGGCCATTTTGAAGTATTTATGTGCGACACAATCTCTTCCTGATCATTGGTATCCAAAAGATCAAAAAGCACGATCAAAAATTGATGAATATCTAGCATGGCATCATACTGCATTAAGAATGGGGGCAGCTATGACATTCAGACATGCGGTTTGTAAATATTTTTTTAGATAAACACAATGCATGCTGCTAGTTTCAATGTTGCTACAGTTATAAAAAAAGTGTATAAAAACTATATATTGTACATATTGCAATCATCAGATTTTCTGTATGGTACACAGTTCTGGACATCACTATTTCATGCATCCTTAGCACTAAATAGTGATCCAGGAGCCATTTTAAACAAAGTCATTAATACAGTCTAAAAACAGGGTGAAACAATTTTTATGACTATTATTATAAAGTAGCGTATTGAAACTGGTGCTAGGGCGCTTATATGATTTTTGGGTTGGTGCTAATTCAAGGGAGACACTTATTATCGTTGTTTGTGTCTTCTTTATCATTGGTTAGTTCTTGTCTGCATTTGATGTTTGTAAATAAGGGCTCCTTAAGTAAGTCAGGTAGTATGTAAACTTTATCTTATATTTAGATTTTAATACCTCGTTTAACTGGAAAGCCTCCTAAAGATGCCAGTAAATATATTAAATTGTTAAAATCGTCATTAGATTTGTTCGAAAATTATTTTATATGTGGTACTAAATTTATATCAAGTAATGAAATCACAATAGCTGATTTAATGGCAGTGACAGAACTTTCACAACTTGAGGTGAGTAATGTAGCAGGTGCACGAAAAAAATGCTGACATGGTAATATAAAAATTAAAGGTTTCACATTTTGTAACCATTCCCCTGTACCCTAAAATGTCAAAGACCAAATATGATAGATATCTCCGGCCTGTATCAGCAAGACAATTGTATGTGACATGCCATTCAAAAGTACGAACAAGATTGATTGTAGAACACCCAGTTGTTAAAAAAACAGTATACCTATTATAAAATCAATTTCTGGCTTCTGGTCATATTTCTGGTAAAACTATTTTTTTTTAGCCAAACTTTTTCATTAAAAAAATAGCTACACATTCTGTTTAGTCATTACAAAAATTGCTGCTTTAAGTTAAAGAGACTTCTGTTATATTTTCAGGTGATGGGTGAGAATGCTCCCCCTCTCTCACCAAAAGTGGAAGAATGGAAGAAACGATGTATTAATGCAACTGAACCTCATTATAGTGAAGTTCATCAAGTAATGTACAAGGTACAAAAGGCCGTTGCATCATCAAAGTTATAATATGCATACATAGTGTCTTATTGACAATCTGCATCAATGCCATACATTTTTAGTCTTACCTTTTTAAATTTTTTTTTTAGTTTTCTGATAAAAGATTTTGTATGTTAACATAAGACTGATTTTTTTTCCTTTTACTTTGTCTATATGTTGCAAGAAAAGGTCTTGTTATGAAAAAGCAAAAGATAATTGCAGTTTTTCTTTACTGTCAGAAATTTTGATTGAATTTTTCTTTTAAAATAAAGTTCCTCAAAAATGTGACAAACGTTTGTTAGATGTTTAAAATCTAGAATCTTTTTCATTTTTTATATGTAAACAATATTAAAATGTTTTATGGATATCTGAGATGGTCTACGTGGAGCTTGCAAACTACTTGGAAAATGTTTCTGTGGATTGAACAAAATAACCCATCTATGTGTATAGAGTTGCTACAGTGCATGCATTAAAAAGTAAAACAGACAGACTTCAAAAATGTGGTTTAAACAGAATGACAGGAATATGTGATGTATCTAAAATGGCTCTCATAACATTCCAAAGTGACTCTGGTTTATTCCAAAAAATGTATGCATGAAAATTCAACTAGTGAAGAATTATGTGTATATTATAACTGTGCTATTTATTTCTGTAGAAAATAGAAAATAATTGAAAAAAATATGAGGATATAAAAAATGTATCAACAGGACTTAGTCATCAAGGTATTGTTATAATTGTTTGTTCTATATTTATTTCATTCACCCTAATTATTATCTTTTAATTGACTGGTACCTTGATTTTTTATGATTTATTATCTTCTGTTTCTTCTATTCTACTTCTCTAGAGTAACCCAATTGAGGAAGAATACACAATTTCATGGAATAAAAAGCTTGGTTCCGGAATAAGTGGTCCTGTCAGGTCAACAATTTGTTTTTGTTCGATAAAAACCTGCTTGTTATTTACAGTCAAATTAAAATTTTCATTAATATTGAATACTAAACAGAACAGTACACACTGAGGCAGTTTTGTTTGCCGATTATTGTTTCAGGCTAGATTAACCTGTACAGTCTAGCATGGAAAGATAATTTGACATGCATAAAAAAATTTTAAAATGAATTTTTTAACTTAGGATCTGTAAAAAGCGTGCGACTGGCGAAGAATTTGCTTTAAAATGTTTACTGGACAAACCAAAATCTCGTCAAGAGGTTAGTAAGTTACCACACTTCACTTAAAATTTACTTACACAATTTTTGAGAAGTATTTAAAATCCTTTGTGACTAGGTGGAGCTTCATTGGCGATGTAGTGGTCACCCACATATTGTGTCTTGTGTGGATGTCTTTCAGAATGAAATTGTATTGCCAGGAGAACAGCATTCCAAGTAAATGCAACTATGTTATTTTCTTATACTTTTTTATTAAAACGTTTTTAACATTGATGTCTTTTTACTTATACCTTTATTCCTTAATTAGAAAATGTTTATTGGTTATACTTGATATGATGAAGGGTGGAGAACTGTTTGATCGTATTCGAAAAAAGATAAGTTTCACGGAGAAGGAAGCTAGCGAAATTACTAGACAGGTAAACTGATAATATTTATTATTTCGTCAACTACTTCATTAATCTAATTACTGGAATTTCAGTATTGCAGCAGTGTGTGGACCTCACATGCAAAACTAATAACTGCATTTTATCTATTTGGTGATTGTAAAAAGAATGTTTTGTGTTTCATATTAACCAAGAATTTCGCAGTAACAATCTGCCTGACAAAACACTTGGTAAAAAGACTTTAATACAAAACAATATTTAATCGATATTTTATTCAGTAACCAGCAAATACCTAACAAAAAAGGAAATAAACAAAACTTCAGACTTTTGCTTTTGTTTGTCTACATCTATAGTTAAAGGGAAAGTTTAGTCAAATATTATATTTTCATAATTAATAGTCATAAAAGAAAAAAAAAACAGATACCATAATTCTTTATAAGTGAAACCCCCTTTTTCTGAATAATCTGTGTTAAACACGCGCAAAAACACCTATGTATAGTGACCCCTTTACATTTTTACGAAGGCTGGGTCCAGTTTGAATTATGACGTTTTATAGTTCAAAAAGCGAAGTTAGGGGGTTGGGGATTAGGTATAATCACATAAAGAAGTATTTTGTCTACACATTTTTATTATTTCAATATGCCAAACTGTGCTGCCATCGACTGTACAAATTGAAGTAGCGATAATAAAAAGACATAAATGATAAGGGTAGCGAGGAAAATAAAGAGGTAGAGAACAAAAAGCTAATGACAAAAGACGAAGATAATAATAAAAGAAAAAATTGGGTAGTTTCTTATCAGATTCCCAGTGCGAAAAAAATAAAGAGCTTCAAAAAAAATTGGCTACATAATATAAAGAGAAGTGGTACCTTGCCAAAAGACTCTGGATTTTATATTTGTTCTCGACATTTTAAACCAGAATGCTTCGAAAGGTTTGTTCACTATGTTTGTTAGCTATGTTTCACCAAACAGCCAAACATTTGTCTTTCTCGTATTTAGAAAAATTCAACACAATTTTATTTATTATAGCCATTTCCAAAACAAAACCCTGTCAAGAATTATTATATTTCCTTCCCATGTTCGCATTTTCTTTCTCTAGCGCTGAATGTTTTTTTAACATGTAAATTTTTTCAAGAACATGACATTTTCAACAACAACTTTCGTTAGATGGGTGTAATAAAAATTTTGGTCTTGTCTTTTACAGAGTGCATTACATCACCAATTAAATTATTGAGGGTAGACAGTGCAGTGGTTAGCACTGGTTTACAAAGGCAAACCATTCCAAAAATCGTTTGAGCACACTTTCTTATTCGCATGAAAGCTAGTTATCGTCTTGGAGGTTGTTGTTAAAAAGGTTGGGTTGCTTTATATTTGAGACTAAATTATTTCTTCTTAGATTACCTACATCAAATAAGACAGTTCATTTGATTTAACCTTGAAACAGCAATTGCAAAGTTTTGTTTTATTGTTCAAAATTAGCAACATAGGGAAATTAGAGAGACTTATCTATGCATTAGAGATCTGAAAAGAAAAAAAGTTCTAAAAATACCAGGTATTTTTAGTCACATTTGGTGGCTATAAAAGGCATACAAATAAAATTAGCAAGAGCAAAACTCACTATGAATGGTAGAACTCACTATGAATTTATTTAATTTGTTGAGTTCAAATTAATAATGTTTGCATTACATATCTGTAACAGGATGAAGATGATAGCTTGACCTTGAAATAATAAAAGAGGGGGGGGGGGGGGGGGGTAAAATAAGAAGGGTGAGGTTCTTTGGATTTGGCCTCACATAGGCAAAGTAAGACGGAATCCAAACTTGCCACAGCGTTTTGCGTTGCCACATGCTGATAGAGCATTTTTCTTTGTCTCTGTTTTTTTTTCTATTCTATACAAAAAATAAAACAAAGTATTTTATTGTAAAGTAAAAAATGCAAAGGTCATGCAGTGATGTTCTACGCCGCAGGTAGCTGGATTTTTAGTGTAAATTTAGCTTAATTTGTTTGCTGATAATGCAGAAATCTTATTAATTGTCATCAAATAATTAAGAATCAGAGAAGGCGAAAGATGTATGAAAAGACAATATTTAGAGAACTCATTTTTTTTGTTCTTTTGAAGTCACATTTGTGCTGGCTGGTGACAATGCCCATTGTCTAGAGAGAATGTACACTGTTATCTTATGCAAAAAGGAGATATTGTAGCATATGTTTAACATTTGTTTGAATTTCTTAGTATCATTTTGGATTGGAATGTGTATTTGCTAGCTGCAAATTCTGTTAAACATTTAATTTAGAGAATAAACTCCTAACTAGACAATAGTTATCTAAACTTAAAAGAGTTAGGTTGTACTGAATAAGATATCCAGACTTTTTGTAGTTTACCTGTGAAGTAGTTTGATTCGTAAACCATTATCAATGTATAGCTGTCTTTCTAATCAAAAAAATTCAAGGAATGATTGCAATGTAAGATTGTTACTGTTTTAGGTTGCAGCGGCATTATTTCATATCCATTCATTGAATATCGCACATCGTGACTTGAAACCTGAAAATCTGCTGATTATGGATAAGAGTGATGTACGTTTGTAAAAAAATTATTGAACTTTATTAGTGATAACAGCTACCGTTCGGCATTAGCAAGCTGTGATTTGAGACAAATGTCTGCTATTTTCATAATATAGTGCTTCTCACATCTCCTGAACTTCTCCTTCTTTTTCTTTTGAAGTGGTGGCTTGTTTGTGTATTTGTTTATAATTGTTCATCTAACTTTAAGAGTTATGGGAATACAGCAATGCGTTATTTTTAGAATGTTATAGTGAAACTCACAGATTTTGGATTTGCGAAAATTGACAAAGGAAATCTAATGACGCCACAGTTTACACCATACTATGTTTCACCTCAGGTAATATAAATTATTATAAAATAGAATATTATCAGAGAATATTATCAGCTTTTTAACATTATATTGTCGGTAGTATTGCTTATGACAGCATCAACACCTGGCCTACAAAATACTCAAATAAGTGACACTTTTGATAAAAAAGGCTATCTTGCAATCACTGTCAACTAAAACTTAGCTATGCCTTTTTTACAGCTTAAAGATGAGCTAAAATCTGAGCCTTGGCTAAAAATTGTTCAAACAGTAAACAAATAGTTTGTTCTCTCTGGGGGTGGACAAATTCAATTTGAGCAATTGTTATTTAAAAATAGATAACAAAAGAGGAGCCTTTTGACATTGTAGGATTATTTCAGTAGTTTACCCGATATGATTAGGAGCATTTAAAACTACAAAAAATGTACTTTAAGTATTATTTTCACAGTTTTATCCAACTTAGGCGTTTGTGGTAATGTAATATGCCTTGGGTTGTTACATATCGAAATTTGTTATTAAAAAGTCTTTCAATTTAAACTAACTATAAAATTAAAGTGTAGACGTTTTTTACTTGCTGACTTATATTGAACTCCATTTAACGATGCAGCTATATGACTCAAATTAATAAGCAATGTTCTTCCCAGCTGAATAACTGCCACTTTTGAAAATTATTTTCAGTAACGTTATAATGTGTTTGTCATGTATTTAGGTTCTTGAAGCACAAAAGTTTCATCGTGCACAAAAGATGGGAAGTGTACCTTCAGGAAGCACCCCATATACGTATGATAAGGTATGCTCACATGCTTGCACTATTTTTATATCACGGAAAATCAGATAAATATTTTAAAAAATTTTAATGTAGTTTTTTTAAATTTATTTCTCGGTTACCATTCCATGTTGATGTGTGAAGAAACAGAAACTAATTTTAATTGTATACTGTAAAATAAAATCCTGCTTAAAAACAGTTTGATGTCTTTTATTGGCTGCTATGTTTCTATTTTGCATCTTATACATTTTTCAATTTAACAACCCTCAAAACAGCGCTGAGAGAACTACCTAATTTTGTTCACTTGTTGAAGATTCTGATTTAAGAGAAGCCCAGGTCATAGGAAATAATTGCATTTCCCACTGATCTCCTTAATGCTTGGACAACAATAAGTGGCAGCCAGTATTGTTCTATTAAGAAAAGTGTTCCACAGTGTAACAACCTTTGTAGATCCTCATTATTAAGAACATAATTGTTTCCACTATTTATTAGAGTTGTGATATTTGGAGTCTTGGTGTGATTATTTACATCATGTTGTGTGGATATCCACCATTTTACTCTGAAAACCCGAGGAAGCAATTGTCTCAAGGTATGAAGCGAAGAATAATGCATGGAGAATATGATTTTCCTGCTCCTGAATGGTCAAAAGTGTCCGACCTAGCCAAAGATGTTGTAAAAAAGTATGCTGATTATTGACGTCTTTATGCTTTCTTCATCTACCGTTTTGTTTAATACCTTAAAAATAAATCATCCTCGACTGCTTGTTTTTGTATGACTAGCAATATTCTTTTCCCCTTAACTTGCCAAAAGCTTTCATATTGATAAACAAAACTTAACAACTCATTATAGGGTATTCTTTTCAATGCAAAAGTCTTTTGATTCATTCACCGAACATGGCGGTCACTATAACAATATATAACGCGTTCTGCATACCACTTTGCAGATGCTCCAAGTCAAACCTTTTGAGAACTTGGAAAGCAACGCTAAAATGTGTGTTTAACGCGTATATTTATTTTACAGGATGCTTGTGATATGCCCAAGTGAAAGAATGTCAGTGCAAGAATTGGTACAGCACCCCTGGCTTAATAGTGGTATAGCACCAGAGACCGTACTGCAATCTCCTCATCACATGTTAGACCAGGTATCAACTATTGTGTAAACAACTAAGGGTATTCTGCTGAAACAACAGACATAAAATGTACACGACCATGTGTGCTTGAAGTGTAAGTTATATTACAGATGCACATATTGTAAGAAACTCCTGTGTAAGAATTTGAACTATGTGTTCTTGTTATTTATAATCTTATCGTGGATAAGACTTCATTCTAACAGGTAAATGTTTTTAGGATGCGTTCGACTTAGCTGTTAATACTCATTCAAAAATTCTTGCTGACATGAGACTTCCTGATACTTCATTTTTACTCGACGTTCAAGCTATTGAAAAAAATCCTATAGTTTTGAAAAGAAAGAAAGCACAGCAGGAAAGGTATGTATGGTGTAATTCTATACCTATATTGATCTCACTGTGACCATAATAACTGAAAGTCCAATGGAAAAATGCAGATAGGCAGACGAACAGTTGCAAAGACGTTTGTTTTAGAATAATTTGGTGACATAAGTAATAATGTATTTGTTAAATAGTTTTTTTAATTTTTTTGTCTATTGTTGTGTCTTGATGCACTGATTAAAATTATTTTATTGTTTGTTGGTACTGTGTATCTCTGTGCACAGATTCATAAACCGTGTGTAGGTCTGTTGTTTCGTGTTGAACATTGCGGATAAGCTAACTCAACTTTCTTATTACATTAGTGAGAAAAAATCTGAACCTCCTCTTGAAGAAGTTGGTGCAACACATAGATCTTCATCAGCTGTTGAAACGCCTGGAATAAAAGCACTTAGGGATATGATCGCCTTTCTTTACATGCCACCTATTGACAAGAAAGGTATGGTCACATTGTCCACAATATTTTTTTATTTATTTATCTCACTTTTGAACTTTTCGTTTGATTGGTCAAACATTGTGTCTCTTTAATTTCTTCTAAATATGTTAGACCAGGTATAAAGTTATCTATATAACTAGCTATTATATTTTATTGTAAAAATAATCAGCAGACACAAATATAAACCCTTGCATGTTGTAAACATACGTTTTACTTATATATTCTTTGTTTGTTTTTATGAAAGGTAACTGCACGAAAAGTAGTTTAACATGAGGACTAAATCGAGGTTTTTTTACAGAACTAAGGGGATCTTCGCGCTTTTTAAGTCCTCGAAATTTAAGTTTCGCATATACATGTTTTTTATTCTTGATTCAAGATCTGCTATATTACTAACCTTAGTGCCCACGTGATGTTCTTACTATTACGTACGGTGTCTTATTTTTACGTACATAAAGCTTTTTCTAGCTTTACACTAAATTGTATAGCCAGAAAACATTACACTTTCAAAGTCATGAAGACAAAATAGTTGTTCGACATGGTTCTGATCAGAAGAAAATATACAAATCAAATGTGTTGTTACATATAATGTAATGTTGGTATGAGAAGTCCAATACTTGAACAAGAAGAAAACGCTGTAAGGAATATGTTGGTAGACTAATATTGTTACAAAGTGTCAAAGGGACGGAAAACATGAAACATTGTATAACGATATTTCGATGTAAATTCAGCTTTTGAATTGCTGATGCTCTTTTTAAGTAAAGTGTAAATGGAATAGGATTCCACTGTATCATTTCAAAATTTCTCGCCACTTTCTTTTGTATAGATAGTCCAACGTTCGAAGATTTTCTACGCATGTTAACTTTGGAAGCCTTGAAGCATAATGGCGACTCAAGGAGAGTAAACGATGCACTGGCTTCAGAACATTGGAACGGTTAGTACTTTTGTTTTTGTGAGGATGAACCTTTAAACAAAACAATCATGAAACGATTTTTTATGTATAAGATTTCAACGCATCTGAAAAGATCGCTAAAACATGAGGTCACGTAACGCGATGAAGTAGATATTAACGTGATGCAGTAGCTAGATATTTTTCTTCTTTTTTTTACTGTAGCTGTCTTAACCTAATGATATTATCTAGGCTTTTATATTTTTATATATTTCTTGTTAGGTCGTGAATATACTCGAGCTGTGAACAAAACGCATTTAGCCAAAAATCTAAGTGATATTGTGATGCACTATCAAAATCATCAATACCATCAAAGGTGAACGATATTGTCAGATACTGTGGTTGAGAGATGTTTTTTGATGGAACTTAGATAATGCTAGACTACCATATGAGAAGTGGGAAGTTTCACAAAGATCGAATTGCAAAGTAGATTCAATATTTTGACAGGATGAAACTAGAAGTACCATTCGAATACACAAAAGATGGAATTCTAAAGTATAGCCACGGAAACTGTATATAGTTTTAATTTTTTTTTTACTTTCGTTTTATGATGGAATTTTAGAAAATGCTTTTAATATTTTAGAACTTTAATTACTACCATTAGTATTTCACAACGATATACTTTATCTCGCTTACCCATGTTTACCAATGTTCTTACTTCGCTTCACCTTGTTTTACCCTTGTTATTACCTCGCTCTCCTGGTAATGTGTTGTTACTTTTTACTCGCTTATTATGCTATCGTCTTTTTTGAACGTAGTCACTGAACGTTTGCAGACCCTCCCAACTAATTTATGGAATGTGTGAGGTCACGTGTGTATCGTTGTTTTCATAGTAGTAAAATAGTACCATCCGAAATATGTGGACTAACTAGTAAAGGTAAAAATCACCTTCTGTTTCCACGTACTCTCCAAATTCTTAGGATGATAAAATTTTACAAGTTTATTTATTAAGGTGTGACCGTGTATGACGCAATACGGTACAGTTTTACAAGAAGAATTTTAAGCGTCTGCTGGGCCTTCAATGTCCTTGTTATGAAAAATGTGTTTTCATTCTATATGGTGCGGATACGTAAAATTTATCTTCTATGTTTTATGTTACTTTATATTGTAATTATTTATTAATTAATGGTTTTATATTGTTTTATTGAAAGAAAGAAACATGATGTATATAGGTAGTGTGATACATGTTTGTTTGTTTGTTTGTTTGTTTGTTTGTTTGTTTGTTTGTTTGTTTGTTTGTTTGTTTGTATTTCTTTTGTAAGATATATGTAAGAAAATGTAAATATATTATACACGTTTTTTTAATCTTGTTTCAACAAATTTATTGATTTATTTTGGTGCAGATAACAGACTTTAACAGATATATTGCACGAGCGGATAGATTTTTCGTTCCCGTCCTAGTACAACTTAATTAGTATATTTTTGGTAGAGTATGTGATATGTGATTTTATTTTAATTTTTTTAGTCTTTCACTGTGATTAAATAAAGTTAGGATATGTGGCATATTGCATCGAATGCGTAAATATTGTATGGCTGAATACTACAGAATATTATAAAGAATGAAGAAAGATTCCAGGAATAAGCCAAAATAATACATATGTTATATAGACTGTGTGTACATTGAGTGAATGAAAAATTACATTGAATGAGTGAAGACAAACTTTGTGACCTTGACAAAGTGACTGTCAAGTCCTTTGTTGGTCACCATGACGACGTGTCATGCTGTGCTTTCACTTCGGATTGGAAGTTACTCGCAACTGGAGCTGACGATGCAACTCTGCGACTTTGGGACATGATCGAAAATAAAGCTATTCATACCATGGCCGCACATACTAAGTCAATTAAATGTATTTGTTTTTCTTATAACAATGACAAAATAGCATCGGGAGGAGCTGATTGGTTGGTTTTTATTTGGGATGTGAAGACAGGGATCTTATTACAAACTTTGAAAGGTCACGTGTCGAGTGTTGAAAGCGTGTGCTTTTCCAGAAGTGCGCTGTTTGTTTGCAGTGGCTCATGGGATTACACTGCTGTATTATGGGAATTAAAAAGTGGTTGTCCATTGCGAATACTGGATGATCATAAGAGTGTTGTGCAGTGCTGTTGTTTTTCGCATAATGGCGACCTACTTGCTACAGGGTCATGGGATTACAAGATTCTCTTGTACGATATAAAAGAATACACTGAAATCAGTCGATCCCACGATGTTGAATCCAGTGAAATGACCAGCTACCACGATGTTGAATCCAGTGAAATCACTAGCTCCCACGATGTTGAATCCAGTGAAATGACCCACTGCCATGATGTTGAACGATGTGTATCAAGATTGGAACTAACTTCAGTCAAGCGTAACAAACGTTCTCAAAAGGCCATGGTGCTAAAATATCACACAAGTAATATCAAAGCTGTATCGTTCTCCTGTCAAAATTTGCTGGCGTCAGCTTCTTGGGATTGTAATTTATGTATTTGGGACACTAAGAAAGGTGTTTGTTTGCATGTTTTAAGTGGCCATCTTGGATTTGTGCAGGCGTGTGTTTTCTCTCTTAGCGGCTTCTTTTTAGCGTCTGCGTCGGATGATGAAACCGTGAAAATATGGGATGTAGAGACAGGCCAACTTTTGAAGACTTTGGAAGCGTACACTGATGAAATACATCAACTGTCGTTCACTGAAGATGGTAAGCTTCTGTCATCAGGACCTCAACAGGTGTCACTGTGTTTATACTGATGTCCACGTGACTTAGATGAAGTGTCACATTACTTTAAACAATAAAGCAGTTTTTATCTGTATATTATGGTTTAAAGCTACTTTCGTCGTGACATCATTTCACGTGATGTTTGGGGAGTGGTATTTTAATATTTTTTCAAAGTTCTGGAAAAGCCGATCATGTATTTATATAATTTGTTAAAGGATCAAAACAAATGTTGATTTTTGTAACATTTACACGTACCGCGGGGTTGTGTGTTTTTAAATTCACGCACATAAACAATGTTTCCATGTTTTTTTTCTTACATTTAATAGAGAGGAAACGTAATGCAGTTGTGTCAAAGATGTCTGATACTTTAAAATATTTTCCTACACTGTTCTTAACTTGTTTTTTAATATGGAAACATTTTGTTCACACATAAGTTACTTGTGTTTTTATCGTTTAAATTTTTGTATTTATTTTTTTATTTATTATGAAGAAAGTTTCTGAGAAATAATTATTCATCTAACTTGATTTAACAAAACCACACACTAAGTGTTGTTGCGTTCCCAAGAAATAATTTCAAGTTGTTATGTTTTTCTGAAAACTGAAAGTAGCATGGTTACTATCAGATGTTTCATTAAATGTCAAGTACTTATCCGGGGGTGGTTAATTTTTTTGTGTCTGTATTTTTTTGTGTATATATTATTTATAGGATATATTTGACTTTTCAAAACATGACAGATATAGTTAATGTTCGAATTTCCTGTCACCAAAAGATTTATTTATTTAAATTTGTACCTTAAAAACTTTTAGAACAAAGTGTTTTTTAAGATCATACCCCTGGTTTCACTTGTAATATTGATCTGTTATTCATAACTGCAAATACGAAAGTTGTTTATTTGTAGAAAGTTTACTTCTGCTGTTTTTAAAAATTAGATGGATGTTATGTTCGTATCTGTTTACATAAATGTGGAGTTTTTTTAAGTAATTTTTGTCGCGCCAATTTGTTAGCTTTCGTGGATATAGTACTGCTACTCACAAATTGTTGATATCCTGAAAGCAGTGAACATATCAATTTTTTATTTACACGCTCTTGATGAGTACTGGGAAAGAAGTTGTTGTTGTTGTTGCGTCGTAACATGGCGTGCTTAGGTCTACTTTGTTTTATCTAATTATATTTTGTTTTGTTTTTACGTTTTGGTAATAATTGTATATATTCGAATTTCTTACAACTTTCAGAGAAGTGTGCGATACAAAAGTTGATGTTTTGAGATTTCAAAAGATGTTTTTATTTATTTATTGGTATATGTAAAAACGCAAAGTCAATCAAATATTTGAAATCAGATTAAGTTATTTTTAAAATTTATTGTTTCCGCAGAGGAATTTATTTAGTTAGTTCTCCCTCGTTGATAAAAATTAGTGTTGCTATGCTACGGAGGGAGATTGCCTTCTTTCAGACATGGTGGCTAAACTTTGATGACGCTACTTATCACTGACGTCACCATTACGCTGAGCGGTGGCAAATAATAGATTTCGTTGATTTTGTGACCCAGTTTTATTTAGGTTTTCAAATATCATGTTAAATATTTGCTGATAGCTTTTATTTCAAGTGTTCACTCACTGGAATGTCGAAAATAGCTGAAAAAGTGAAGAAAATGTTAGGAAAAAGAGAGTTGGTATTGAGTGGGCAGTCTGAAGTTGTAAAATAGTCTCAAAGTTGTTTCTTTGTAAAGTAAAATTTTTAATTATAGTTATAAAAAGCGTAACATGCCGAAACTTAAAAATACGCTGGTTGATGCCTGCGTAGTGGTTGGTGTGGACCAAAACACTGAATTGATTCACATGTCAGGCGGCCCGCTTATGAATGCTGAACATCATGAAAAATACGGGCCGTATAAACAGAACGTGCTTGCCGTGTTCACAGAAAATGTAGCTTATTTTCCAGAATCAACTGTGCAGATTGAAGGTAAATTTTTTTTCTGTTTAAATATTTATTGAGGTTGAGGTCGGCATATCCGCCCTCCATCGTTTAACCCGAATACGTTCTCCATCGTTTAGCCCGTATAAGATTGTTTTTCTATCTTTATTTTTATTTCTTTGTTTTTTTATTTGTCGTGCGAATTTCTTGAAATTCAAAACGTGTTTCACACCAGGTAAGCGCCTCTTTTGCAGATTAAAAAGATTCGCAATATGCATCCCTCTTTGTTATTTGAAGCGTAACCAAGTAAGATTTTTTCGATTGTATCGATCCTTCTAACTTTATATTATCACGTCTTTCTAGGTGAACCATTTTATGAAGACACACAAGTGATTTGTCCAAAGGCTATCACTCCCGAGGAGGGATTATCTACATCCACTGCAGGTTACCGCAGATCTGTTTCTTATAAACCAGATGCAAAAAGAGTTTTACCCTTCTCCACAGAGGTTATTCAGAGCTTGCCCACTTTTTGCTTTCCATCAGGAGGTTATGTGTTTAAGAAACCTCAAGCACCAGAAGTTTCATACCTAGTGCTGACGAACATGGAGGGAGAGAGAACGTATTCAGTGTGCATTACATGCACACGTCCTTTGATGACCGTTGAAAGTGTGGATGAAAAGGGAAAGTTTTCACTTTCGAATGCGAATGTATCTGACTCAGCATTTTGTACACAGGGAAAAATGACCATTGTTTACGTACCTATGTGCATCTGTTTGGTATCATTGTACCCATATATCAATGTGATGAAGGACTGCTTGTCCTCGTTTTTACCACAAATTACCGCTGACTCGTCAAACTTTTGGAGATCGTTTATGAAATTATCCAACATTGTTACATCGATTCCAGTACCTCCAGCTGGCCCACTTGCTATTAAATTTTCTTTGTTTGGATGCTGCCATACCGTTTATCCGGCAGACGAAGCTGATCGACGTGTTGTTGATATAGACCTACATATTCCACTGTTGATATTTAACGCGGAAACAATAGTAAAAGTGATTACGTGCTTGCTTACCCAGCAACGCATGGTGTTTATGTCTTCGTCTTATTCTTTACTAACGCTAGTAATCGAGACATTTTTGACATATATAGATCCTATAAAATGGCGTTTGACATACGTGCCTGTTTTACCGAACAGTCTAGGAGACTTAATCGAAGCTCCTGGTCCGTTCATTATGGGCGTTCACAGCTCTTTAAAATGTCAAGTGAAACTAGTTCGTAAGCAGCCAGAGACGCCCAGTATAGTGCTTGTCAATATTGACAAAGGAGAGATCGACTACGGTGAGAATAATAATGTTCCGCCCATGCCTGATATTGTGGCCCAGTCTCTTTTAGTGCGTCTAAAGAAAGCATCGCCACACTTTGATTTAAAGCTTATATCGATGCCTTCTGTATTTTCATACGAAACTCTTATGATGCAAAGGCTGAATCTGGTAGAAGATTTAAAGGCCGAAATTAAAGATACCTTCTTAGATATGCTTGTGAGTTTGTTTGGCGATATTTTTAATCACATGAATTTCGGAGAACGATTTTTCGATAAAGATGCGTATCTTCAGTCGAGACACGATGATGAACGCTCGTTTTTTATCGAAGTCATTTCGTCTGATTCGTTTGAGCGATTCGTGGAGGAGCGAATGGAAAATCATGAACGTAGAGATGCGTTCGCGATGTTGGGTGAACGAATCGCTTCGCAACGAAAATCCCCATCTCGCAGTCGAAGCTCGTCGATAATTCAACACATCAAGCATTCGGCAAATATTTCCCCGATATTCAATCGAAAAACTGATTTTTTTACAATACCATTGTTTCTTGACGAAAGCATATCGAGTGATAGTTATTTTCGTATATACTTGAGCAGTTTAACACAACATTTGGAAAAAATCGATAGCAAATCGATAACTTTAAAGGCCTCCTACTTGTATATGCGAGGATTCGCGCATATTGCGTGTGGCCAACCGATCGATGGGTTGCGAGATTTTCATTCGCTCTACTCGTCGGCGCCTGAGCTGTTTCCAAAGGAGTACGCAGCTGAAGTAGTTAGTAATCTATCGCCGAAAGATTTAGATCAGCTTCAACGAGAAGCCTTTTATAAGCAAACAGTGATGTTCCGCACGTTTACCAACAAAGAAGAAATCGATCGAAAACGAAACGGGTCGAGAAAGTTACCAACAGGTCCGATCAATCGACACGAATTCACGAAACGCGTTAAAACGCTTAAAATTGCGGTCAGTTCAGATTTAATCGACTGGTTGTTTGATACGCTAACGACAGATGGAGAATATATATATCCACATCAATTTACCCTATTGTATAAAGTGTATTCTGATATCGATAAACACTCGGAAAATCGAGAAGTATCGGGTGTGCGTATTAAAACGAACGATCGAATCCTGCACGTTTCATCTTTGATTAGTAGTATTTTTGGTATGGGACGTCTCGTGTTAACATCAAATAAATTGTTTTTTGTTCGCGATGGCGCGAGAGAATATTTGTTGATAACACCATTATGTGACATCAAAGAGATCATAAAATACCAGCACTCATCCGTTTTTTGGACTGGTGTGCAAGCATTAAGAATCATTAATAGTGGTAAGAATCTCTCATCATATTTTCTCAATCTTGGACTGAGTAGACTTTTTTTTGTATTCTACTTAGTAACATGTTTTTGAGATAATCCCGAAAATGAACCTAAATGAACTCTTTCTCCAACGAACTTGTAATAAATTTTTGCCTTTATCTGCTTTATTTGTACACCATCTTTTATGCCAATTTTTAATACAAAAATTGTGGAACGGCGATCTTGAATGAAAATCTTTTTATGTTTCGCGTTATTTCAAAAAATTCAAAAATTCTTTTTATGTAAAAAAATATTCTTTTATATTTTACAGACCGCAATATACCTCCTTGTTATGCTTGCTTAAAAGAAGAAAGAGATGTGTGGTTGTTGTTTTTAAACGAAATGACTGCCGCTCATAAATCATCTATAGCAATGAGAGATCCTAAAATGGTAGATCTAGCTGTGAATAATGTCCTTGTTGCGCGTGCCCTACTAGAAATGAATGTACCGCCTAAGACGGTAGAAGGTAGGTTTGAACAGCAAATTTGATATTTTTAATAGCAAAGTTAACATTTTTTATGGCGAAGTTGATATTTTTAATAAAAAAGTTGATATTTTTAATAGAAAAGTTGACATTTTTAATACCGAAGCTGACATTTAAAGCGACAGGGAAGCGAAAAGATTTTTTTTAATCTACACATTTCCATCCCAGGTGGTTGTTTCTTTTTGAAACGAAAAGCTGCTGAATGCGAAGGTTTATCAGAAGAAACAAAAGAAGCGTTGGAGATGCGCCTTGACCCATGCGTGCGTGAGGCAAAACGCACGACAGTCATGAGTATCGCCTATGTACCAGGTAATACTGCGTTGAACGAATCTGCGTCATTGTGGTGCGGAATGGGATCGGGAGCCATTATGGTTTATGAGACGGATAAGTGGAACTGTGTATCGGAATTAAGGTCAGTCACAATATCACTAACAAAACAATTGTGAAATGTATAAAATAATTATACTCTAAAAATTATTTTTTCTTTAAACACCAATCTTATATTGGATTACCACGTATACAAAACAAGAGTTTATTTCAACATGTGTTTTCATGTACACTGTTCACGGAATAATTGTTTATTTATAGGTACGCAAAAAACCGAATAAGTTGTCTGAATCTCGTGGGTAGCAATCAAATCTGGGCTGGCTCTTTTGATTCTGTTATATACGTCATCAATACGGAAACCCGAAAATCCGAACAGCAGTTGCAAAATCATACGGATTTTGTATCGGATATTATTACACAAGTTAAAACAGGTTTGTTTTACTCTATAATTCTAACCGTTTTAAAAAAAATATGGCTATGGTATGCTTTTTACCTGCAAGAATGTGTGCGCTTGTATTTATTCTCTTCTTGCTAGATCCAATCTCTGAGAGGAAGACTGTTGTATGGAGTTCGAGCTACAATGGTCAGATTGTTTGTTGGGACCCAGAAACACGAGAAGCGATCAACTCGTTAATGTTAAAAAAAGTCCGCACGCTGTCACAAATCATACTGGTGAACGACACGAGCTTGTGGTGCGTTACAAGCGATAAAATTTTAATCGTTGATATTTCGTCAAGGGAATGTCCCGTGCTACAAAAGCTTATTGTATACGACGATTACCAAATGCCTGTTCTGCTAGAATATGCATTAAAAGTAAGTCCCACTGAAATCTGGGTTGGCTCGAAATCTAAAGGAGGGCTGTACGTTTGGAATACCAAGAAGCTTACGCATGAAACAGTGCAGCTGGAGAACAGCATTCAAATTTGTAGTATGGTGGTCGCACAAGGAAGTATATGGATAGGTAACAAAGACGGTAAAGTTGTCTTACTTACTCCAGACACGAGGAAGATCGAACGCGAATTACACGCGCATACCGATTTGGTGAAAAGTATGTGTGAAACGCGGGAAGGTCACGTGATAACCGGCTCGTCGTCGAAGGAGGGAAAGGTTTGCGTTTGGAATTCCATGATGGGCTTTGAAGTTATCGACGGTAAGATGAGGCGCGTCAATAAAAAAGCGTATGATTCTATTCGAGAAGATTATGAATTTGTCGATCGGAAGTCCAAACTTCCAGAACCGATCGAACATTTCAAGTGAACTTCCCATTGATCCAAGAAGTAATACTTATTCACCCACGAGTAAAACACATGTCATAAGTGAAACACGTGATAGATATGTTTACCTTCTCTTAATGTGTTTGTTGTTGTGTTGTGTGTGTCAAGCATGAAAGCGACGACGTATTAAAAGGCTCTACTGCCCTTATTTTCGCTATTTGTAGAACCTATTGTTCAATTTTTCGCGATATTTTATACTCAAGAAAGCTTGCTACAGTTTAAATTGTTTAGTTTCTTCACTGCACGTGCAGTTCTTTCGGCTTAAAGTTACTAAACCTTACGTAACTACAAGTCTAATCGTCAAAAGAATTGTTTTCCATTTGTAGATGTTAATTTTAATTATTTTAAATATTTTTTGATAACACTTTTCCATGTTATTTTTTAGTAATAATATTTCAAGAGAGTTTCGCGAGCGCAAGGCGAATCCTCTAACAGTCATAAGTGGTCCAAATATTTGTGAAAGTTTTTATATTTTTATAAAACACACTTCTTTTTTTAATAGGAAACATACTTTTTGGGTATGGATGTTTCTTAACTTTAAAAGGGTCAAGCCCATGTTCATACCCTTAAAGTTCTTTTTAGCAAGATCCCTGTCCATCTTTTAATTTACTTTTTTTAACTTCCTAAATATTTTGCGAGGTAACAGTACAAGTGAACTTTAAGTCTATATTAGGTATAATCTCAGCCTCAAGTTAAGAAACATATTGTGATCTGTTTTAGTAAAACTTTTATTTTTTAAAAACCAATTTAAAAAAAGAAACATAGTACTGTGTTAGGACAGCCCCTAATTCTTGTTTAACTTCTGTACTGACTTTGTTTTCATAAAAAAAGGTTTTTCGCATTTGCGACACTTCACGTCCACAGCTTGTATATTTGTACATCTGTAATCTGTACATCGGCCTTCAATCAATTTAGATTTTTTACATTAAAATGTACATAATTTTTTACCTCATTCCAGGAAATTAAAAAGACACAAAATTAAACATCGTGAAATTTACATGAAAGGAAGTTAACGCGATTTAACGCGAATTTTTAAAATTTAAATCAAATTTGTGTCTCGTTAATTTTCTGGAATAAGGTTCATAGTTTTAAACTTCGCGCATTTGTATTACATAATTTGTATATAATTTATTTTTGGAATATAGTTCTACTTGATTTTGTTCCTCTTAATGGAAGACTCAGTAATGGCCGGCATACGTTATGAAACTGCTAAAGCTAACAGTCTTGAAATTTGAAAGAAAAGTAACTGAAAACTACTGTTGGACAAATAAATTCATTGAGTTTATTAATATTGCGTTAGTTTCCGCCATAAGTTTAAATATTAAGGAAATAAATAGAAACATACATAGGTGAATATTTATCATAGCACATCCGTATTTCATTCTCAACAGAGAATGCTTCACCCCAATCAGACCTCTGATCATGACGGGCGAGTATAATGCGTGTAAGTCAGGCAGTGAGCGCGATTCGATCCGCGATCCCCAGAACTCGGAGCCGCAGGCGAGCCCACTACACTACGTGCGGCAGTATGTTAGTGATGAACAAAGTAGTTCTACAATATAAATAGAAACATGTTTAAAATTTTAGCGCTAATTGTTTCTAGGAGAAATTCATCATCAGTTCGACACACTAATGAGCAGCAATTGTTAAGTGCGGAGTTACATTTGACGTTTTGAACAAAAGCTTTTCGGGAATAACATCGGCGATACAAAGTACTTTAACTTTATCTACACTGGATTTTTTATTAGTCAATGCTGGGTTACATTACGCAATAAACACAATCTATGCACTGAAAATGGAAGCTCGGAAAAGTCATAAACAAATTCCAACATACGGTCGGTTCAATATGGTTGATTTATAAAGTTAGAGGCAAGCTTTACACTTTTCTTACTCGGAAATTAGAGTTAGCACACATTTTAGGCCTATTATGGTATGTTGGCCAGTGCGAGTCATACAGGGTTCAGAGTGGCTTATCAGAATATTTTTTCCTGAAGTTTCAATGAATACAGATGTTTTCCCTGGGAGACATCATGAAAAAGACCCTTTTTTTCCCTGAGTCTTTACACAAAGATACTATTTTTCCCAGAGTTGTCCGAACTGAGAAAGAATGTTAAACAATACTGGAACTTACAAAACATATCATCTTTTTAATGCAGTAGCTTTCCAAAACTATATGTTACAAAGTAAGAAAGTGAGAGAGTTGTAAATAGAATACAACAAAGTGTAACAAACAAAAAGAAATCCATATGTTCATTTAAGCTTTCTCTTTTTTAACTTCCCTGAGTTTTCCCTGACTTAGAAAAAGTTCTCTGAGTTTTCCAGGTTCACCCTGAGTTTTTCCAAAAAGTGTACTTTTTCCAGGTTTTCCAGAGTCACTCTGAACCCTGTCATACGTTTAACATGTCTGATTAATAAACGAGGGAGACAATTGCAATCTTTCTGGTGGAGTGCAAGTTGGTTTTCCACGCAACAACTTGTTGAAGCCGGAGTTGCAACAACAAAAAATACGTCATTATGTTCCACAAAAATGTATAATAACATATTAACAATCAAATCTTAAATATTTCTATGCTCTATATAATACAAAAACTTACACCATACCAAAAATATACACAAAAAGTTACTGTTCGTTTTATTAGCAAACTTTCAACCTAACTTCTTAATTGGTCGAAATGTTTCGTGTTGATCCCACTTAAGAAGTCGAATCAAGTGTTTTAAATTTTACAGAAAAGCCACATGGTTAGCAGTTACACAAATAGTTTATTGTAAAAACATGCACAATATTTTGACATTCCAACAGAATATGGTTGAAATAGCTACTCAGTTCCACGCAACATGGTTTGATATTTTGTTGCGTTTTATTTTTCTTGTTACAAAGCAAGTTGTTTTTAAAATATACACACGATTATTGCTAGTTCAAAATGTTAGAAAAGTACACTTTACCGTTTGGCCATGGACGTATAAAAGACAAAAATTCCCTTTTTATCCTATATAAATAAATAAATTCACATTTATTATCTTTGAAATATTGTCTCGTCCTCCTCATCCTCTTCATCAATAGGGATCATCAAGTTCATTCGACTCATCGAGTCTAACTTAGGTTCATGTTTATCTTCTCGTCTAAAAACGCTCATAAATTTTTGACTACTTTTAAGTAAACTAAACTGGCTGTGGCCAGACTCGTACTCGAATCCATCAGAGTAATCCTGTAGTCGATTATATTTATGCTGTTTTTCTTCGTGTGACCACATTTTTGTATACAAGAGAACACCTATGAGAATGCCACACAAAAATATTAAACTCCCAGCAGCCCACACTGCATTCCCAGCCTGCACTTTCGTTAGCGTGATATTGGCGGATATGTTTATGTCTGGTTTGTCTCGCTTGTGAAGTGCAGTTTCCAAACGTTTTTGGATGATAGATTCTGGATCTTTCTTTTTCTTCGTTACTGGTGGTACGGTGAATAATTGTCTCTGAAATAAATTGGAATACAGTAACACAAAAACATACAATGTGAATTTTAAAAAAACATTTTTTTCTTTTAGTGCATGGTTAAAGGAGTTGTGTGTTTTAAACTTTGCCTAAATTTGTTGGCATTAAAAACAACCATGACCTAATAAGGAGTTTTCTGGTGTAAATTCATTTTCATCCCATCATCCTGCACGTTTTCTTACCTCTTTCTTTGTAGGACAAAGAATTTGGTCTCTCTCATTAGTGACAACTGCTGATGGTTCGATTAAATTCGTCTGAAATTTTCCATTTGTTTTCACATGAGAAGCCGGTCCGTTGTTTGCTCTTTCACGGATGAACGTTTTCATATCAGTCACGTTGGCAAGCGATGAGATATAAAAGCATCCCCAACTGATAATACCAAAAGGCTAGAAAGTAACTAAACTTTTCATCCTCAAAGACTAGAACAATTTATTTTAACAAATAAGTAGACATAAAGCGTGGTGTGTTCCAGTTATTCTCCTAAGGTGTTGATTAGATTTAGAATGTTCAACCCTGAAGCAAAATATTTGGCAAACTTGTGATATATATTAACTAAAGGCTCCAGTACGCTGGAAACCTTAAAAACCCATTTACGGGTTAAAACTTGTAAGATTCGCTTCAATTTCTTTGTTCCGTGCAGACAGTTCAAATGCTTTAGAATAACAAATGTACGGAATCGAACACTGAAGCACACCGTTTTTAAAACGGCAGCCGAGGGCTGATGATATATTCGAATTGCCAGACGTTCTAAAAAACATCGAAGTTGAAACTCCTTTGGCCAGGATATTAATAAACCAAGAGTGTTACCTAGCAACAAACAACCTACTTGTTTTTCTGATAATTTTTCATAAGGAGCCAACACATAACGATGTAGACAGCTAGCAGCCAGTTTTCTCAATTTGTTTATTTCGACTTTTTTAAGACATGGATGGTATAAAAACGCAATTCCACCATGCTAAACATAAAAACGGATAAAATTTACAAAAATTTAAGAACTACATGTTACATATAAGTGAAATGAAATGGAAGCAAGTCAGTACAGTACATCATGGATGTGCAGTATAAGAAAGGTGTATGAACTCACAATGAGACAATAACCTAACACTCTATTTTTTGCACACTATGATGACAGTGATGCCTATTTCACACCAAAAAAAGTTTTAACAACGTTAAAACTTTTTTTGGCTCATTTAAAAGAGCTCAAGTGACAATCATAACTGGGGCGTCAATGGCAAAACAAATTCGATGCATTTTAAACTTGTTGAATATTGTTAACTTGCTTTTTTTTGCTCCATTTCCATTAGTACATATTTTCTTGAAAAAGCGTGATTAATTCGCGAAAATTAGTTCTTTTTATAAACAACTTTATTTTTCATTCAGTATCACTTGCTAAAAAAAGAAATAATTTGAGTCTCGTAGATGCTGAGAAGTTGTTAACCGTGATATGCAAATTTTACAGGATTTTTACCATCTATCTTTGCATTAAAATGTTAATTATCTGCAAACGATTTTTTTTAAAGACTATTTTTTTAAAGAGCTATTTAATATGCTGCTTGTTATACATTATCCAAGTTGAAATCTTAGTTGCTTAACTTTACAAATTTACAGCCTGACAAGTGAATTCGACCCAAACCGACTGGTAGCCATATGGTAGAGCGTTTGCTTCCAGTGCAGGAGGTCTTGGTTCAAACCCCTACCGACCTATGCCGGGACTATAACATTGTGAATCTATCCTTTCTGCTTAGCGTTAAGCATGACAATAGGAAAAATATCTTAGGCGGTTGTCCAGTTGAGTGATTTCTGTGCTCGCAAGATATTCGTAGCTCAAATGGGAGCTTTAAACGCGCTAGGACCCCCTTCGCAGGACCATCGATGATAGCAATACCAATATGAACTGAAGAGGCTGTCCTGAGTAAATAATCTCGAATAATCTCACATAAAAAATCTGCATACTTTCATCCGATTGTTGAGTTTTCATCCAAAATTTACCACTTTTCAACGGACAGCATTATTACACAGAAATCATAAAAAATATCAAAGGTTTTGAAATAGCACACCTGTATGATACGTATCCAGTTTTTATGATGCAATGAACTGTATTCTCCGTATGCTGGTCGATCGTCATCAGCCAGTTCTCGTCTCCTATATTCATAACAAATTATAAAAGGTTAAATTAAGTAGATGAAAGCGTCGAATAGTATAAAATTATTGCAGGAATGACCTTCTATGAAAAAGAAAACCAAAGATCAAACATCAAGAAACTTACCGTGGAAAATAATTTTCACAAAATATTGGATCATGGAAACAATGCATGGCCTAAATAAAATACAGGCGATTTCACTGTTAAGCTAAAATTGAAATTACAGTCAAACTTGTGAAAGAAGGTCACTGTGAGGTCTGAAAAAAGTGGGGGTCTGAAAAAGTGGGGGTCTTGCAAGTGGTTGTCCTATAAATCACAACTGTAAGACGACTAACTTTGGTCGTAATCGTCTCAGACAGTTTTTTTCACATTTTTTTTCGGTAAGAAAAGAAAAATGGTAGTTTGTTTTGCCATTTTTGTAAAGAAAGTATATAGTCTAGTCATCCTACACAGTTATTTTCTTGTCCTACAGATAAAAACAGTGGTCACTGGACGCATTGGTTGATGGTCTTAGATTAAAATGACCATGGAAGAGGGCAGGGGAGGGGTGTATCGGTGAGACCTAGTAATAATCATAGGTATTTAGTTAGCAATCACAAAAAGACGCCATTTAAAAATTTGCCGTGACAAAGAAAAAATCTCTTGAATATTTCAGACTTGTTAAACTAATCTACTAATTAATTTAATGCGTGAATAAAAATCAATACATACATCAGCTGGCGAATGACATGTGATGTTTTTCATTAACACCTAAAATTATAAAAACATCAAGCTATTTACTAAATGAACTAAACTTAACTTGACATAAAATCATTACTTAAAACATTCTTAACATGTACATGGAGTGTTGTGGCAAAACGAATGGGTGAAAATTTTAAATATTAATAATCTTTATTACACGAGCTACCATTTGGAATGTTTAATGTAAAAAAATAAAATAAAAAATAAAAAAATATACTCTCAGGTCTCCAATACTAGTATAGTGTTAGGATAAGGACAGTATTCCCGTTGGAAAATAATAGTGGGGGACAGGGGGTAAAAATTTTTGTTTGTTAATAGTAGTGTACTTTAAAACATTTATAAAATTAGTGAAAACAACATCTTGAATGGTTAAATATAACATAATGTTTATAAAGCATTAGCAAGTAATAATAAGCATTCAGTATATCAACTTGATATTTCTGATGTCAGAAAAACAAAATTTTTTCAACAGGTTAACAAAAACAGGTTCGAAAAACTTAAATTATCCTGGGGGAAAAAAACTTTAAAAAATAATGATAGGAGGTGTGGAATAAGAATGTCCTGGTCAGGCAAATTTGCTTAGTAAATTTCTTAAGTATCATATATTTGGAATTTTATGTAAAATGGGAAATATTGATTATATAATTTCACCTGATTTAACTCAACTCCTAAATACAAAACAGCTGATGATATCTGAAAAAATATTTCAATTGTGTTCCAGACAAAAAAATTGAATCCGCAGGCTAAATACTAAATCTATCGTAAATTGAAAGAGTGATGTTGAAACACTAACCAACATTTATTTTTTTACATGTTCCAAAAGACTTTTAAAATGAATAAGGATAGAGAAGACGAATCCAACATTTAGATACTTGACGTTTTTTAATTTTGTAGATGTTAAAGTGTTGCTTTAGCTACACTCAATTTCACTCAATCATTCAGATTTGAAAAACGCTTTCAGTTTAAAATGGAAATCTTTTTATCAAACACTCACCTTTTGTCCATCAATTTGGACATTGCATACTGTTGATAGTGTTGTCTATATATACAAGAAATAAGAACATAAGATTGATATAATGTGTTATATAATTGTGATGTGATTTTTTTTCTATAATTATCTTTGGGATTAAAAACTGCTTTTGAAATTTAGGCACTGTGCTCATCATGCACTAAAAATATAAATTATTGCTAAAAAAATTGTTTTATTTTTTTTAACATGCCTACATCTACATATAGGTGAATATTTATCATAGCACATCCATATTTCATTCTCAACAAAGAATGCTTCACCCCAATCAGACCTCTGATCATGACGGGCGAGTATAATGCGTGTAAGTCATATTGAAGAAGAACTACTTTGTTCATCACTAGCATCATGTTAGTGATGAACAAAGTAGTTCTTCTTCAATATGACCTATATCTACAGTAGTTGTATTTCAAAAAATGCTATACCTGTGTAAAATTTTGGCTGTGGTTAGTATGTGATGGCATGATACTAGGAGTAGGGTGGGAGGAAGTGTGATTTCTTGCTTCCATACCACATAGTGTGAAAATTAGGAGAAAAGTCTTCATTCTAAAACAATTATTTCCACTTTAAACAAATAAATATAAAATACCTTTATCACTTTGCAATACATAAACAGTGATATAATAATAAAATTCATTCAGCAAAAATGAATCTTTGTTTCTCATAAAACATCAAGGGGTTGACAAATCACTGAACAAATACAAACAAAATGTTTATACTCTAAAACCACAACAAAAAAGTGAATAGAAAACTCTAAGAAAAAGAGTAAAGTTGGCCACATCTGTTAAATTGATGAAAGAATCTGCAGATTGTTTTACCCTATGTTTTATGTTTCTGCACATTGTGGTATACACATGCTTATCAATTTTACATAAAATTCTTCACACAAATTCCTCACTCATATAAAAGCTTAAACACAAAATATTTTATTCAAACTTACCAATAAACACAAAATAGTATAGTATAGTAGCAGAATTAAAAAAACAATAGAAGTAAGGGATCATCTCCACAATTGTTTCACATTTTATACAAATTGATAATTTTTTAAAATTGTCTACAGATTGTTTTATGAAACAAATGTAAAGCGATTTGAAATGATTTGGAAACGACTGTTGCAATGCTGATTTTTGAAAAATCTATCATAATGTTTTTGCTTTCTACAAATGACTTTTGGTGATATTTTTTCTTCCTACGATATTGTTTTGATGGGTGGTTTTTGATGTGTGATAAACATGTTATATTAGAAGCGATTTTGAAATTGGGTAATTTTTTTCAACTTCCCCGTGGTGATTTAATAGGGGCAAGTGAATGTTACCATAGCCCAGGGTTAGCCCAAGCCATGCAAGGGAAATTGGGGACATGGCAGACTGTGTGCGCTTTTGGATGTTGCATAAATTTGTCTGCATAGCATCTAAGCCATGATCCCTCTTGGAAATAATAGAGAGTGTATCTCTCAACATTTAAGGCAAGCTATGTAAAATATGCACATCTATTTATACATCTAACCTTAACTATTCTGATTTTCTGGTGGGAAGAAGTTATAGGTCTCCTAAAGAAACAAATTTTAAAAGACTAATAACAACATAACCCGGATGGTGTATTCCACAGGTCACACATGTCGCAGGTCACAGGTCAAAATATATAACCATATATTTTTAGTTTGCTTTAGATACTTCAACATTTAACATGCACAATCATTTCAGTAGCCCTTTTACGGTGATGCTGCGCCATAAACACAAATTCAACCTGGGCTAACGTTAGACTAAAAAGACCCTGGAACGAAGTTGGTATTTCTACCGAAAATTAAATTAAAAACATCATCAGATACTTTTCACACCTATGTGGTACTTGCAAAACCATTGTTTAAAGGTGTGTGATAATATATGTCCACCAGCGACAACAGCTGTTAATCCAGCGTGGTCAAACATTCTGATATGCGAGATTTTTATTTACGGCTTAAATTAAAAATTTGTCATAGAAGGAGGGAAAGTAAACAATGAGTGAAATAATAATGACAGATAGGAAAAAAAGGAGTGTGTAAAGGAGACATAATGCAGGAAAAGGTTAACAGTAAAAGCGATAGTGTCAGCGGAGAGGTCAATCGAAAAAGTGGATTTGAATGGGTAAAAGATGAAAATGAAAAAATAATAAACAGGACTGTGATAGCGATTTAAGTGTGGATGGGTATAACAGCGAAGAAGTTAAATATTTTATTAATGATACGCAAACACCTTTCGCAAAGTAATAATCAGTTTGACAAATCTCCAGGTAGTGGATTTAATTTTTAAAATGAAACCCGAACGTGTTTGTGTGAAGAATGTTGTCAATGTTAAAGAAAACGCAGTGTTCATAATAAACCTAGGAGAGTTGCCACACCATGCTGACTGGTCCAAAGACGATCTCGGCACATGGTGAAACAGGGGATATAGCGTTGTACTAACGTTAAGCGGAGAAGGTAAAATTATAGATTCTACAAGAGTTCCAAGAAAGCCTTCAAAAAGAAAAGAATTGGTAAAAAATCATCATTCATCATTATCATTCTCGGCTTAACGTCCGTTTTCCATGCTAGCATGGGGTGGGCAAGGTATATTAATGACCCTCTTCTAATCTGATCTATAGACTGTGTTAGATCTAAACTAAACTTCCTCTGTATCAAGGCTGTCCTTATAACCTCCTGCCAAGTCTTTCTCGGTCTGCCTCTGAGCTTTGCCCCAGGAACTATCAAGGCTCTACACTTTCTTACCCAATTATCCTCCTCCATTCTTTCCAAGTGCCCAAGCCAATCTTCTTGTCTGGATAACATCTTTAATTCTACGGATACTTAGCTTGCTTTTTAGCTCATCTGAACTCTTTTTGTCTCTCAGACTGGTGTTACACATCCACCTAACCATTCTAATATCATTCCCTTCTAAACGGTCAAGATCTTGCTGCTTCAATGCCCATGTCTCACTACCGTACAACGTAACACTTCTTACACAGGCCTCATACAACCTAGCAACAAAGAAAGTAACTCTCTGAACTTTTTCCAAGCAGAACCTATCCTGCAAGTAACACTTCTTCCAACACCCCCTTCACTGCCCAACATATCACCTAAGTAACAGAAGTTCTCAACTATCTCTAACGAGCCACTGTTGTACATCATTGAAGCTGGAAATTTCTCTATAATCTCACCTTTGCAACGCTTGCATTAAAACAGAATGTCAGCTCTTAACTATCCACCAATACTACTGCACTTCTATGTACCCTTGCATGTAATGCTTGCAAGTCTGACAAAAAATTAAGTTACTACCAACCCCTTAAATAAATTACGAGTATGACTGACAAGGTGAGTCTCTGTCCGCTGAAAACCAGGATATGCTGTGCATCTGTAATAAGTTATTTTTACTTCATTTTTCAGGTTTGAAGTTGGTTGATCAAGTAATGAAAGTTTTGGTTTTGTTCCAGGGCGTGGCACTACAGATGCAATATTTTTACTCAGACAGCTTCAAGAAAAGTATTTAGGAAAGAGAAAGAATCTCTATATTGCCTTTGTAGATTTAGAGAAAGCTTTTGATAGAGTGCCACATAAAGTTATTTGGTGGGCTATGAGAAAATTAGGTGTGGATGAGTCGCTAGTTACGATGGTACAGTCTATGTACAGCAATGGTAGAAGTCGTGTCAGGATTAAGGATTCACTTAGTGATAAATTTAGTGTAAATTTGGTGTACATCAGGGTTCTGTACCTAGTCCTTTGTTGTTTTGTTCTAGTCTTAGAAGCGCTGTCGATGGAGTTCAGAACAGGTTGTCCTATAACATAATAAAGTACTATTTTGAAGGAGAACCACATGATTTTCAATTAAAGTGGCATGGAAATAGTAAAACATCAAAACTTCCTTCTAAAATCGTTTACAAGCAGCATCAAATTGCACGTCTGATGGTTGAAGCAAGATATATTATGATGAATTTGAAGAAAGTGGGGGAATTATGGGATTCCAGTCAGTCAGTGATTTACCACGCAACATTAATCAAGTGAAAAATATTAGACACAAGGTAAATTCCTATATACTTTATTGCATGAAAATTTCGTGGAATAAAATTTTCGCAGTCATTTTAATTTCGCGTTTTTTTCCGAAAAATTGCATTTTGCAGCATTTTAATTTCGCGGTTGAAGCCAAAATACAAATTTTGTGTCATTTTAATATAACCACTAATCTACGGCGCCATCACCAAACAAGAGGAGCTTCACACAACTGGTTTACATGGAATTTCGCAATAAAGCCTTCCTGTTTAGAGAAACAGTCAGGGAAATCCTCTTAATTAAGCTGTATAGCTTAATTTGGAGATCTCCTAAATATGCTGTATCATACAGCTTAATTAGGTGATATACATCTAAATAAGGAGGTAGAAAAAGTTTTTCCTCGATTTCTCGATAAATGTAAATTTTAGCAGAATCACCGCTGCAGCTCTTTTATTGTTAGTTTGACCACTACATTATAAAAAAAGAACAGTATTTCCAGCACTCTGTGTTTCCAGCACTCTGTGTGGGAGACCAGGGTTCGATTCCTCTTGACGCCGATTCAACATGGGCGAGTGAATTTTACCATAGCCCTGGGTTAACCCAAGCCATGTGAGGGAAATTGGGGAGATGGCCCCATGTGTGGGCCGTTGGATGTTGCAGGTAGTTCTAGTAGAGTGCGGGCTGTAATTGGGTCTGCGTAGCTCAAAACGAGTATTAAATAGTCTAGGACTCTCCATCTAAGCCATCGCCCCTCCTGGATATAATAGACAGGGTATATCCCTCGATATTAGTGAGGCTAACCACGTAAATAATGCAATCTCTCTCTGAGCTTAGGCAGTCTCGGTTTTACAGTACCGCTTGAATGTAACTTTACGTGTATGCGAGTTTTACGACCTCATGTAACGATCTCATGTCTACATAAAGAACGTTAACATATCTTTTGTTTATACACGAACTTAATTGCTTTCTATTGTTATCGTCGTGCGCAAGTCAGAACAATAAGATTTGATGAATCTTTTTGTTGTCACATGTAACATGCATGTTATTGTTTAAAAGTGTTAAAGATCACGAAGGCTATTGAAATATATATTTTTTAGAAAAATGAACAAACATAACACGTTAAAAGCATTTCTATCTCCGCTTTTTGTTCTTAAATTTTTAAAACACGATCTAACGAAGCTTTTCTATCGCCGTTTTTCGTTCTTAAATTCTTAAAATGCAATCTAACAAAGCATTTTTATTGCTGTTTTTCGTTCCTAAACTGTTAAAACACGATCTAACAAAGCTTTTCTATCGTCGTTTTTTGTTCTTAAACTTTTAAAATGCAATCTAACGAAACTTAAATCTTTGTTAAATTTTATTTTCCTTCGTTGATCTCTTGACGACTATAGCAATTAAATACAACAATGGGAAACACACTTAGTTCACATAAGCTAATTAAATTTCGCGAACAAGACATGAACTCTATTGTTTTCAACATGCAAAAATAGCTCATGTGTTTAACAATAGGTTAACAATAACAACGAAAGTTCTGACGCTACCGAAAGCTCATGTGAGGGTGATAAATATCGCGTACATGTAAAGTTACATTCGAGCCATACTGTATTATTTTTTGTTTCTTTTTGTTTCAGTGGTTCCCAGTGGAAACAATCCACTAACTATAAGTTTGTATTTGTTTTTAAAACATCAAACTTGCCTGAAAGACCCCAGGCTTTTTTGCTGTTTTATGGCATGGTGAGTCAGCACCCTTGGTATGATGATCCATCCTACCTATGTCCTGTGGTCTGCAAAAATTTGCACTGCAAAAATGAAATTAAAGTATAAAAATATTGGTTATTGTCTGGCTGTTAAGAATATGGCACATTATCATGAATTTTCAAGCAGATGTGGGTGCTCCAGTTTTATATATGCCTAGCTAGTAAACTAGCTGGCTGCTATATATTCATAAAACGGTTTCCCATGTTTTATAGGGAAATTCCCATGTCATATAGGGAAATGGTTTCCCATATAGGAAACTGTTTCCTAAACTAATTTTTTTTGATTTTAATTTGGGTTTCCTTTTTGGGAAACCGTTACCCATTCTAAGAACCATTTTATGGAATTGCGGAAAGAGGCTATGATAATTTTTTTTTCCTTCTGTGAAAATTTGCGGGGAAATATTCCCTTTCTATTGGTTAAAAATTTGTAGTGCGCTTCTTAACCACCTCGTGTGCAGATTCCTTTTTATTTTAGTGGTTTCCCTAATGGGAAACCATTGCCGTATTTCTGGCCTGTTAGCTAAGGGTAACGGTTTCCCAAATGAGAAAACATGAAGTTTCCCAAATAATAATAAAAAAATAATAATAATGAATATTTTTAGTGGCATGCCCAGAAAAATCGCTTTGCTTTTACACAACAATTACAATTTTTTCCACTGGGGAGCACTGAAGATTTGTAAATATCATTATATATATTGTGGGAGTAATAATTTTTAAACAGAAAGGTTAAAAATAGTTTATTGTTTATTAGCAATAAAAACATTATAGAATAAAAAACCATTATTAAAATATATAGGAAAAATTAGATTAAGATTAAGACCTTAGCTTGAAATGTTTATTAGAAGCCTCCTTGAATTGTAACAAACTCTCAATTGTAACAAAAAGGATTTAACTCCTGAACTGTCTAGCTAGCTAGCTAGCTAGCTAGCTATAGTTCAAGAAATTAAAAAAAATACAAAGTATAATGTAATGCATGCAAGAAAGACAGCTGTTTGTCCTAGCTCATGACGGTACACTATATTTATGACAGATGACAAGTAAAATCTTATCTTGTACCTCTTCTCTCCATTCCTTCATGCCGCATAATGTAATCACAACACATTCTGCACAATAAATAAACAAATTCATAAATCGAAGGACGTTGCGGCCATTTTTTTTAAAAAAACAATAAAAAAATAAATTCAATTTCAAAAGGTTATCACCCGCTGGCGCACACACACCTCCAGTCGGACGCAACAATCTTTGTCCAATATACCCCGGGGAATTCCTTTATTTTAAGGGGGTTATTATAAGAGTTTTCGTCAATTATTTTACAAAAGTATTTTGTTCTTGAGAGTGAGAATTTTGTTTTTTTCTTCAATTTCACGTTTTTAGTTTTATGATTATAATAACATTTGAATTGAAACTTTTAAAATGAATTTTTGGGCTAGACCTTTGTCTATGAAACGCCCCAATAAGCAATGCTAGCCAACGCGATGGACTTCGAGCTTTTCCAAACACATGTGGAGCAAATGTGGATGTTGCAACAAAACAGAAAATGCAGTTTTTGCCTTAATACTGTCAATTCAGACTGGTTTCTTAACTTTTTAGTATTTAGTTTGTTTGTAGTGGTTGTATGTTTCATCATCGCCTTTTACCAAACGCAACTGCGTGTTCTTTTTTAAGGATATTTTCAGCTAACAAAACTAATTTTACATGCATATTAGCTATATAGCTAGCTAGCTATACATAATTTGTCACGTAAAAACACAGCAGCTAACTAGCTAATCAATTAGCTATACGTCTAGAACTAAGAATTATAACTGGGGATTAGTTTATTTAACGAAAAGACCATTACAGTGGTTCCATGTAATAATAGATTTCCAGCATGATGTTATTTGCTTACTTTTTAGCAGTAAAAGCTCTTTGCTTCTGGCATTTACGTGGCAGGAAAAAAAGTTGCTAGGATTTGGTGAAAAAAGGGTCTTTTCCTGTGGATTTCTTCTCACGGAAACGTTGTTTGAGGTTTTTAACTATTATTGAGCGTAGAATGATGCCTTCCGATTTATATGAATAGACCTTTTTGCATGTTTACATTTTCAGCAATAAGCCCTACTGGCTCTAACAACTGTGTGACAGGCAGAAAGATGCAGGAGCTTACTTAGTGCCCGCATCTTTACCTGCTATGCAATTGCTAAAGCCGAAAGGGCTTTACCCTGAAAAATTTAAAAAGGTGCATTTATTTAAAGTTCTAAGCAGGGCTTGACATCCGACGCGAGTCCACTAGTTCGACTCGCGCTGAGACTTGCGTAAGTCAGGGTCATGGGAGTCCAAAGGGACTCTCGCAAAAAGTTTGAATGAAGGTAGCTAATTAGATTTTTTCAGAGATATATTTTTTTGTGCATTTTTAATTGACTTTATTCACTAAATGTTCTAGTTATTCCTTGAACTAAACTTATTTAGGTTAAATGCTGTATTTCCATGTGTAAAAAGTATTGGGTTTATATATATATATAAAAACTTAGTAGAGATTATATTATTTTAAATATGTTTAATCATGTCATTTTGTTAAACATAAAGTAAAACAATAACATTAAAAAAAATTAAACGCTTGTTAATTATTTTTACGGGAGTCTAAAAAGACTTGGTGGACTCGGACAATGTATTTTACGCGAGTCTGAAAAGACTCGCCTAAAAGGAATTGGATTTCAAGCCCTTTTGGCTACTTAAGGCCGGTCCTTTTTTATTTCAGGGTCATTTTCAATAAATAGATAAAATGGACTGCTAATAACTTTGCTTTCCCTATATGTTTCCTATATGTTTGCCTACTGTTGTTTCTTGTTAAAACTAAAGAGGCAGTTTGCATATTTTGTTGATTTGTAATATTGTTTTTACTTAAAAATTCATGCTCAGGTCAAGACATGCCTGGAGAATTAAACATTGGAAATCAGCCACACTCTGAGTCAAATTCTCCTGCAAAATCTGACCACAACCAAGTTGCTGATGTGGAAACTTCTAAAATTAAATTGGTTGGAAATGCCAGCAGCAGCAGTAGTGATGACTCCAGTGGCACTGATGATGACTTAAAGACTAACTTAAAGACTTCTGATGAGAACACAAACATGACCAAAGATGCTGTTGATATTGAAACTGAGAAAACAAAATCTGGTAAGTATTGATTTTTTTTATTTGACTTTAAATGACAAATTAGTACGGCATATATACTTAGTCATATTTACAGATGGTTGGGAGGCTAAAATAATCCATCAAACAAATGCTTACATTTATTTCACCAAAAGGCAAAAAAAAACTTGTGGCTTCTATACAGATAAGTCGAGAAACCTTACTGTAAAAAATGCAAGCAGGCTTACGTCACAAGTTCATAAAATCATTTTTGATTTAGCACTATGTATACAGCCCTCGAAATAATTTTTGGAGACTCGTCAGACAAAATGTCCGCCACATTTCCAGTTTGGTCGGACATGTCCGTAGCCCGTTTTAAACTTTCGTCGGACAAAACGTCCGATAGATTTCAGTCTTGGTCGGACACTTCCATTTGTTTAGATCTCGGAATTATTGAATAGTTCTAGTCCTTTTAATCCACGAGCAAGCCTATTCATAGCCAACCTGACCATCCTAGCTAATTCACCAACTCCTGACTTAGTTAAAAGAACTACGTAGACATGAATCTCTATTGCCTGGCCCCTTCGTCGTTGGTAACCAGGTCTTACACAAGAAATCCAGCCATGCGGTTCTTAACTAATGCGGAGGTGAACGCCGACGGAGCACGGATGAAGCAAGTCTGCAAAACTGCACTTACAGGCGGAACAGACGTTATATCATGGATTTAATTGTAGATAATTTTGTGTTCTTTTCTTTTTATATTTTGAAAAAGCCTTTTCTGTTTTAAAAGTCATTTTTGTAAATTTGAGTGATAAAAGATCTTTCATGTTAATTTATTTTCGCCATCGTTTTTGCACTTGAATTTTTATCGCTGCCGTATTTTTTAAGGAGACTTATTGTTTGCTAAGCCTTAACTTGCCTTGATCACTTTGCTTATGTTTAGAAAATACAAAATAAAACAAAATTGGGAAGACAAAGAAAAACTATGGAGAGAAATACAAAGTATTTAAAAACCTAGAAAGTCTACATATTCGTTGTCATCGCCAAATAAATCGATTAAAAGTACATTGTCATCCACATCTTCGTTCTCTTCATTTGAACTGCCGTCACTCAGCGAGGGAAGTTTCCTTTTGGAACCTGTACGTGGTTTGTATCCACACCGTTTTCTTTGATTTGGTCGTCTGTCCTTTTCCTCCATCCACATTCTTATAGCATTTGATGGGTCATACTGCTCTATAGACGGCCCGTCTTCGACAATCCTCAAAAGGGACTCTAGTCGGTTTTGTGACAATGAACCCCTATTGATAGTTTTGACAGTTTTGAGTTTGGAAAACATGCGCTCCAACTTGGCATTGCTTACAGGGATCGTGAATAACAATTCGACGAGAATTAATAAATCTTTCCACGATTGATTTCTGGATGATGAAAAAATTCTTCTCCAACAGACCCTGTATGGTGTCGCCGAAACAGAAAGGTATTCGTGTGAGTATCGTAGGAGATCGTGAAATTGATTTAACAGATCTGCTGTTGAAGCACTGAAGCCGGCATGTCTCAATGGAATATCGAAGTGTTGTTTTAAATTTGATAAACCTTCGTCAGCAAACTCGTAATCTGTAATAACATTTCCATCTTCGTCTTGCTTCTCTCGGAGCCAACCTTCCGTGTTTAAAATTTGATTAACGTATCTGAAGATATCTCTACTGTCATCTTCTTCTTCAAGTCGTGATGTAACATTCTCAACAATGACATTTGCAAAATTCCCTTTCGTTGCCTTGACATGCTCCTTTGCTGCTACAAAATTTGTCATTTTCACATTTTGGTAGTACTTATCGCCATCTTTGTCTTCTATTCTACTTAGCAGGTCTTGCACGTGTGGCAATTTTTCAAAACTTTTGCGCTCAAACATTGCTAAGCGATCTTTGGTAAGTGATAGTGATCTCATCGCTGAAACTGTGTCAATTTGGTCACGTTGGAAGTCTTGCGAGAGCGCTGATGGTATTTCGAGCAAATCGATAAACATTGCCAACATTAATGGTACTTTAGACTGCTTCCACTTGTTTAGATAACCTCTCATTTTTGCACGATCTTCTCCTTTCACCGCTTTATCTTGACTGAGATGTTCTAAGTGCTCTATGAAAAGACCATATTTATCCAAACAAATTTTCATAGCGGCCAGTTTGTGTGAGATCCAACGAGTGCCGTTTGCTTTTTTGGGTTTAACCCCTCCTTCTATGTAGTCCATCGCAGGAGCGTAAAGATCATGCATCTGACGTAACTCCCGAAGTTTTTTTGGTGCTTTCTGATATAAATAGTATGTCCTTAGTAGCATCTCATCTACAATATCAAAGTCGGTACCTTTCAACGCATCAGATAAGGCCAATTCCAACCGATGTGCGATGCACCAAATAAATACAAGCCACTCCGATTCCTCTCGTAACACCATTTTTACACTATTTTTATTCCCTCGATTTACACTTGCTCCGTCAGAAGTAAATCCAATCAGTTTTTTGGCTGGCATTATGCCGATAGACTGAAACTCACTTTCAATGGCACTTTTTAGCGTGACCATGTCATCGTAGCTTTCAGCGAGAGCAGCTGCAACACCGACAGCATGTTGATGCTTTAAGTGAGTCATGCTGAGAAAAGACACCTTAACTTCTACACAATTTGAGTTAACTGGAGTGGGATCAAAATGTAATGCATATATTACTTCATTTTCAACAACTGCGTTGTCTGTAGAACCATCACAAAGTACGCTAAAAAACTTGGCTTTCGCAAGATCAGCATTAAGTTGCTGCTTCATATCTTTACCCATATAATCAATAAATGTTCCACAAGCGCGGTCAGTGTTATACGCTATACCAATGTCAACTTCATGCTTTCTCTCTAACTTCAGCAACTCCGGATATGTTGTCAACGGTAAGCGATTTTTAGCAACAAAATACGCCACTTCAAATTTCTTTTTCGTTCGTTGCATATCTTTTTCATCCATCTTGGCCAAACCAGCGACAACGTTGGAAGAATCGGCCGCAGACAACGTTGTAGCTCGTTCATCCAGGGAAACTCCTGTTGCTTTCAAATACAGGCTATGGGCTTTTAAGTGTTGTCTACTCTTCGTGGCATGGTCTTCTACTGCACTTTTTTTGTAGTTTTGGGTGCCAACAACGAAGATGTTGCTGTAATTTGGCAATGTTTTGATCTGGGACTGATACGTCGTACAAAATTTACAGCGCATGTTCTTAACCTTGCCATCTTTTATATCATAAAGCAGCCATTCAGCAACGCTGTGTTGTGCCAGCTCAGCTTTCCACTTCTCAACAGTAGCAGGTGTTACGGTTCTTGTTGATGTTGTTTGCTTGTGTTGTTTCGGATTTGTTTTGCCTTTGGTCTGCGGTGTAGTCTGCAAAATAAACAATTAAAACAAATTAAAGAGACACAAAAGATATTGTGAAAATTAAAGTACTAAATATAACAGAGTAAAGAATTACTATATTCGTTGCTGATTGCTTCGCTAATGTTGGTGGGTTTTTTCCAAAGGCTGAAAATATGCTTCTTTGGATTTTCTTCGGCTGCTTATTAATAACAACAGAACAATCAGGACATCTACCAACACGTTTTTCCTCTTCGCTGTACCCATTGACTGTACTGTTAACACCGGTAGAACATATGTTACAAGATGTTTTTTGACACGATATACACCGATACTTCGTGCTTCTTTCGCAAAAACAACAAGGCAAATCATTAATTTCACTCATACTTGAAGGAGCAACTAACTTACATGCGATAAATGTGAAATGAACACTTTTTCATTTCTTATAAAAGCGCAAGCGACCGGCGTTCTTTTACCAGTCGAATGATCTCACTCAGAGATGTTTTATATTAAAATGAATTAAATAATTTTTTAGGACGATGGAGTGTTGCAGGTAAAGGAAAATTTTTTTCTTCGTTTGACAAAACAATTCGAAACCATAGCAGGTCCCATTTAATTGATTTTTTCTTAATGCTGCAAGTGCTATTTCTATTCGAACAATTTTAAAAACGAAACCCACGTGCGGTATAATATTTTGTTTTGTATAAATTTTGTTAAAAATTTAAGCCACGTGGATAAACTTAAAACATTTTTTTTTTTAATTTGAAAACGAAGCATATTTTTTCCTATTTGCTTGTGATGACTTTACAAATAATTATAAAAATACAAACTTAAAAACTATTTTGTTTATATGTTTTAGAGTATTCTTTAGCGACGGCATTTTTTGCGATTTAATTGGCTTATCAAAATGCGCAGCCTTACTTTTTTTTTTAACGGCGCCTTACCACATTTATTATTTGTGGTGTGTGTGATCATGATTAAGAAACTTCCATGATGGCACATGGCAGATGAAAACAAAACGAAAGTGAAGCGGAACGAAGATTGATTAAAAGAGACAGATTATATTTAAATTATCTCGTTATTTTTGCATGTTTCAATTTTTATTTTTTGCAGTTATAATAGGGGAGATGTAGCTAGAGAAACGTGCCGGACAAAATGACAGGCCAGAACTGATTTTCGTCGGACATATTTGCGTCTGGGTCGGACAATGTCCGATGTCCGACCGCTATTTCGAGGGTTGTGTATATTTATACAGACAAACCAGTCAAACCTCTCATTAGCAACATTATATGGGGACATATAAACATGGTTCGAATTGCAGATCACAATTTGCATTTTGCGAATAAAAATGTTGTCTTTGTGATGTTATACTACAAAGAAACCTTAGTATTTTTTCTATCAGGAAAGGCGTGCGGTCGCACGCGCACGCCTTGGCACACGCCTAAATCGTTTCAGGCGTGTGATTAGTCACACGCCAGAAAAATAAATATTGAGTTTTCAAAATCAACCTTTAAAATCCATTTCGTAGCGTGCGATGGCTGCCCTCGAAAGAATTTTCGGACACTCTTCAGACAAAACGTCCGATAGATTTCCGTCATGATTGGACACTTTTAGATCTCAGAAATTATTGAATAGTCCTAGTCCTTTTAATCCACGAGCAAGCCTGTTCATAGCCAACCTGATCATCCTAGCTAATTCACTGACTCCTGACTTAGTTAAAAGAACTACGTAAAGATAAATCTCTTTTGCCTGGCCCCTTCGTCGTTAGTAACCAGGTCTTACACAAGAAATACAGCCACGCGGTTCTTAACTAATGCAGAGGTGAACGCCAACGGAGCACGGATGAAGCAAGTCTGCAAAACTGCATTTTATCATGGATTTAATTATAGATAATTTCTTCAGGTCCGAATTTAATGGATTTTTTCTTTATGCCTGTAAAAATGAAACCCACGTGCGGTGTAAATTTTTTTGAAGGTTTAAGCCACGTGGATAAATTTTTTTTTTAACTTGAAAACAAAGCATATTTTTGCCTATTTGGTTGTGTCCATTTATATTTCAGCAATCATAGTGTGCATGATAAAATAAATTGCAGCAATGGGGAGGAGATAGTTCCATGTGTCTTATTAAATGTATTTTTATTTGTATTTTTCATATTTTCAATGGTCATCAGTTGCGTGAAGGTAGCGAAGATAAAAAAGAAAATGAAAAGCGCTTGCAGGCTAAAAGATATCAGATTCTTGTTTGTGTGTAATTTTGTTCCTTATACAGTACAGTCTGAATGTAATCTACCGCGGACGCGAAACTCGCATGAATAGTTACACAGAACAATAACATTGCGATAGCTTTTGTTTTTTTTGCGAAAATAATTGCCTCGCTGATAAACAATGACCCCACGCGATCGATTGTTTAATCGCAATAGGTTGCAAGATTGATTTTAGCAATCTATTTTGCGCGAACTCTTTTGAAAATTTTTAATTGCAGTAATTAAGCGGGTTTTTTTAGATCAAATTTTAAAAGTTTATAAGCGAAAAGCAGCGATAGAAAGGTTTTTTTAGATCGCATTTTAAAAGTTTATAAATGAAAAGCGGCGATAGAAATGTTTTTTTAGATCACATTTTAAATGTTTAAAATCGGAAAGCGGCGATAGAATTGTTTTTTTAGATCGCATTTTAAAGTTTAAAATCGAAAAGCATTTAAAAGTTGTGAACAATGCTTCTCGTATGTTTCTTAAATTAAACGCGCTGGAATCTTTTTAAGTAATTAAATCAACAATACATTTTCGCGCAATGTATTATAAAACTTTGCGAAAAATTTTTATTATTTAATTACTTCATGCTAATACTTAAGGGAATAGCTTATCAATACATTTACACAATGCATCTCGCTATTACAAGAAATATAATTGCTCCGATATTTCTTTGTTTTTTAACACGCAAATATAAACTCGCAAAACTCTTAAGGGATTTAATTATAACAAAAGAAAAACGACTGCCGTCCTCCACGCAAAGGTGTGATATTAGCGTGTATGCGGTAGATTACATTCAGACTGTACTGTACCTAAGGTCGCCAGTAGCCTGTTTTGTACAGAACTTCTGCAGAGTTGTTCCGTTATTTGAAATAAATAGGCATTTTCCCGTGGTATTATCTAAAACTTGCAAAATGTTTCATGTAGTACAAATGTTCAAAACGTGATTTGTGAAAGATAATACTTTAAGAATACAGCACTACACTTAACATTCATAAGAAAGAAATGAAGGCGTTTTAGCATATCCATTTATTAAATATCATTGCTTGTAGTGTAGCGATATTTTGGAAATGTTTTATTATGGCAAAAAGAATGGCATGGCAAAAAGGCAAAAAGAACTTGACAATGGTGGTTTTGTAGGGTCAGTACTAATGGACCTTTCTAAAGCTTATGACTGCCTACCACACGATCTCCTGATTTCAAAGCTTGCTGCTTACGGTATCAGCACAAATAGTCTAAAATTACTTTTAAATTATCTCACGTCCCGTAAACAAAGAGTTAAAATAGGCTCATCATTTAGTGAATGGCTTGAGATTATTTGTGGTGTTCCCCAAGGTTCCATTTTAGGACCACTCCTATTTAACATCTTTATTAATGAAATTTTGCCGACGACAATACATTGTATGCATGTGGTTTGAAGTTGGCTACTGTACTAAATTCATTAACTGTTGATACACAAAATATGCTACATTGGTTTAAAATCAACTCACTAAAAGCCAACCCAACCAAATTTCAATTTATAATACTAGGTAAAAAAACAAGAGATAAAATCACTCTACCACTTGAATCAGTTACTTTAAATGAGTCCGACCACGTTACACTCCTAGGTATTCAAATTGATAATAAATTAAACTTCAATCAACATATAAACAACTTGTACTCGAAGGCAAATTTTAAACTTTGTGCATTACGAAGACTACGATCTTATTTATCGCAACCCAAAGCAAAAATACTCAGCTCAAGCTTTATACAGAGTCAATTTAACTGTGCACCCCTTATTTGGATGTTCTGCAGTAAAACTGCATATAGTAAAATAGAGCGAGTACATTATAAAACATTGAAGGTTGTATACGATATAGTAAAAGCTGACTATATTGACATTTTAGAAAAATACAAGGACAAATCCATCCACCAACGCCACTTAAAAACTTTAGCAATAGAGGTGTTTAAAAGCATTAAGAATCTGAACCCTGAATTCATGTGGTGCCTATTTAGTTTTATCACATACCAATGTGAGCATAACCTCCGGAGAGGCCCTTCTTTGACTTTACCTAAAGCTAAAACCACTACCTATGGTACAAATTCCATCTTGTATCAAAGTTGTTGGATATGGAATAATCTTCCCCGTGAAATTAAAAATAGTTCAACCATTGAAGAGTTCACGGTTAAATTAGCCTGCCAGGATTCTATTTTATGTAATTGTAAAATATGTAAAAAAAAATTGATGAAAAAAAAAAGTGTAAAATATGAATTGTAAACTTTAATTTATCTTTGCCCAGAATGTTATTTTTCATTGTTATTATTATTATTATTATTATTATTATTTGTTACGTTAGTTGGTTTTTATTAGCGAAAGCTATCTTGTAAATTTGACCAACGTTAAATAAAGAAACATACATACATACATTATACCTGTGACGTGACTAAAATCTTTATCAATTTTAAGATATCTAAGATTTGACCATAAAGTGGGATCCTACAAGTTTAAAAACAAAAAAAGAAATAGAAGTAGGCGAAAGAAATAAAAAGGTTAAGACTACGTTCATCGGCTTAGAATTAACAATAGAGACTAAATCCAAAATGCGATTCCGTGGTATTAATATTTAGACTAGGGTGAACACAGCAATGTCTAAAGTCATGATTAGTAGCATTGCAGCCAAGTGTGACCTTGTAGTTGGAAAGTGGCCTTGTGGAGTTTGCAGGAAAGTGGTTGGTAGTATCTCAATTTTTTGTCAGACTCGCAAGCATTGGGTACATAAGAAGTGCAGTAGTATTGGTGGAAGGTTAAGAGCTGACATTCAGTTTGTATGCAAGCCTTGCAAAGGTGAGATTATAAAGAATGAAGTATTTCCAGCTATAATGATGTACAACAGTGGTTCGTTAGAGGTAGTTAAGAACTTCTGTTACTTAGGTGTTGTGTTGGGCAGTGAAGCAGGTGTTGAAAGAAGTGTTACTTGCAGGATAGGTTCTGCTTCGAAAAAGTTCAGAGAGTTACTTCCTTTGTTGACTAGCAGAGTCAATTGAGGTAAAAGTTAGCTTGTATGAGGCCTGTGTAAGAAGTGTTATGTTGTACGGCATTGAGACATGGCCAGTGAAGCAGGAAGTTCTTGACCGTTTAGAAAGGAATGATATGAGAATGGTTAGGTAGATGTGTAACGCCAGTCTGAGAGACAGAAAGGGTTCAGATGAGCTAAAAAGCAGGCTAAGTATCTGTAGAATTAAAGATGTTATCCAGATAAGAAGATTGAATTGGCTGGGGTACTTGGAAAGAGTGGAGGAGGATAATTGGGTAAGAAAGTGTAGAGACTTGATAGTGCCTAGGGCAAAGCCCAGAGGCAGACAGAGAAAGACTTGGCAGGAGGTTATTCAGGACAGACTTGATACAGAGGAAGTTGAGTTTAGATCTAACAGTCTAGATCAGATTGGAAGAGGGTCATTAATATACCCCATCCAACTCATGATAGCATGGAAACAGACGTTAAGCCGAGAATGATGATGATGATTAGCCAGGGAACCCGGATTCAAAACGCCGGGTTAAGTCACAAGTAACTGTGTTACCTGACGTTGAACGCCTCAAAGAGCGATTAATAAGAAGTGTAAACTGTGCCACACATCTAGGTGAAGCGCTTTAGTATAGTATGTCATAAATTGAGTGAGGCGCAAAACATTATGGTGTTTCCGGTGGAATATATTTTGAAAAAAAATAGGCGCACAACATTATGATCCTTCCAGTGTAATATACTTTTAAAAAAATAACTTTTCACAAATTTGGCTGAAATAAAAACACAGTTTACAACTTATTGCTCCCCTGTTATAGCAAAAACAGTTGGCCAACCTTTTTTATTTTCAGAGAACGTTCCCGCTAAAAGTTCAAACATACTCTGGGCCAAGGGATTAGTACAGGCAAACAATGACACGGATCCATATAGACATAATACCCTTTTTTTGAAAAAAAAACTATCGTATATCGTACTTTATCTTGGAATGGCATCAATGATAATTATGTTGAAACAATATTGACACTTACATGAAAAAAATGTTAACCGACCAAGAGTGCACAAGTTAACTCGTGTAGTGAGCACCAACAGCTGTGTGTAAATTCTTAATTTACAACTTCATGCAGAGTGAGTCTGAAATCACTGTTTTCAGAACTAAGAACAACCTAATCCTGAATTTTGTTATAGAATAAGAACAACCATATATAAATCTTGTTGCAATTATTTATTAAACTATCAAAGATTACTTGCCACGTCTTTTTTCGCACCTTTAACTGCCTTGAAATAAAACTCATATTTGCACGATGATTTATTGACAGAGCTGATCAACAATAAAAATACCAATTTCCTCATATAAACACATTTTGAAAAACCTTATGACAGAATTTCTTAATAAGACTAGTGATTTTTGCCTGTAAAGGCGGGGGCAAACCAGTCCAACATTTCATCCAACATGCGATTTTTGTGATGTTGGATGAAATGTTGGACTGGTTTGAGTCACTTCAAAATTTTGAAAAAAAATGAAATTTTCAAAAAAGAAGAAAAAAACCGTGTTGGACGATGTTGGATGAAGTTTGATCGCCGTCAAACATTTCATCCAACATTTTCGGCAAGTTAAAAGGAATTAACTATCTGAGTTGCGTGAATTTTCATGTTGGATTGGTTTGGTGGTACTTTTCATCCAACATATAAAAATCCTGCGAATTTCAAACGTTGAAACGTTCGAAATTAAAGTTCGAAAACGAAGAGTAAGGGCGAGTATTTCTTCTGCCATAATTGGTCTGTGGCCACACAGTTGCTCATCTGCCCCGGTGATATCAGATGGGATATTTCATTAAGAAGGAAATCGAAAATCCCCTACATCCATCTAAAACATTTCCCTAAATCCGAATCTGTCTTCAATCTTCAATTCTTTAATGATATTACTAAAATATCCATTGTGCTCCCTCCTCTTTATCCACTCTCTTGTTTTTCTGCGGGTTGGTTTTTCATCGTCTGAATCGACGCGTTCGTTCAGCAACATAAGCAGCACTGCAGAATTTTGTTTTTCGGGAATGAATGAACTCTTTATCGTTCAATTGTTTTTAAAAGCAGTCTCACAAACCTAAAAATTTGCTTCATCCAACATGCATTTTTTCATCCAAAATTTCATCCAACATGGGAAAAAAATGTTGGATGAAATTTTGGACTAGTTTGCCCCCACCTTAAAAGGCTATATATTCACTGATTATAACCAACAGTCCAACACCTGTGTCATTGATGTTATTGAAAAAAGGAGCCAGAAATTATTTAATGCTGACAAAAAAACATGTTCACAATTTAACAGTTATTTGTCAATTGCAATTTCATTAGAATTGAAAACAGTTTATGAATAGAAAGTTGAAATGTAGCACTTGTTTCAAAATAAATTTCATTGCCCTTTTAAAGTATGAAATGAAATCAGATGTGTTCCAAAAAAGAGCTTTGAAAATCATTTGAATGTAAAGCATAAAATCAAAATTAATGGCCTCTTTGGCGATTTGACAGCTATGTTAAATGGTTAGTTGGTTTCAATACCTAGTACCTAAATTGTTATATAACTGCCAAATTGAAATTAAAAGTTCTAATTAAAAACAACATTGCCAGTTTCATGCCATTTCGTAAGATTTTAATAAGCGTGGGATGAATCGCATGCCTCAATAATTTCGCGCGTGTGGTGCACGTGCGGCCTTGGAAAATTAAATTTTTGAGAAGCAAAAGTAAGAACAAATTTCCATTAGCACCTCCATGTTTTAGCGTAAGGAACTTGCAAAGAGCAAGTTCCAACTAAGTTCACATGGTGTGAAAAATTGTGAGTAAAGTCATTAATTAAACTTAGTAACTACTTGTGGGACAAACAATATTTAATGTAAATTAAATTACAGAAAGTTGAGGCGTGGTTAATAACGATATTTAACATTTCAATGCTAAGGATGGAACATAAATACCTTACTAAAATAATTTTTCTTTACTATCAAAAATTTCTTTTGTTTTTTACTTATTTTGTTTTAGTTATTTTTAAACTTTATTTCTCCGAAAGACGATTGTAAATATATAAACGCTACCGAACTGTATATATAAATATTTGCCGTATTTCTTTAGGAAATGACATAAATAACACACATGTAAGATTTAATCTGAACAAAGTTTTTTAAAAGAACTCAATACTTCTGACCTTACTTCAATTACGTACCTTATTATTTTCTCTCAAAAACGATTTTTTCTCTCTCTCTAAAACACGATTCTGGAGATGTAATCTATTTATATCTTTGCAATCACATTAGGCATATTGAAATGATTTGCTTCCCATTGCTGCCACTCATTTTATTATGCACACTATAATTAGGAAAACAAAAATGGATAATAAAAGTATAAAAAAATGAGAAAGAATCTTCCTTACATCGTTGTTACAGACGATCTGTAATAATTCATTATATTGTTTCTTTTTCTGCATTTTAACTACGCATTTTTCGACGTATCTGAAAAAGATTAAGTAAACGATAAGATTGTAAAGCCTTCCTTAAATCATTCTCTGACTTCATATTTTGCTTTTTTTCGTAATTTGAATAATTTTAGAAAGCTATCGCAGACATAAAGAAAACAAAATTTACAGGTGTGATTTATCGCACGCCTAAAAAAATTTGTGTGTATGTGGGGACCTGCGCGTGCGATTGCACGCCCCTCACGAAATGTGCTGCAGTCTTATATACACAAGAACAACAAATCGGCAAAAAGCATTTATCACAGCTTGATATAGGCTGCCAATGTGATTATATTTTCAGCCTTAAATTTTTAGAGTAAAAACATGAGAACCACAATCTGTGGTTTAATCAGCATACAGCTAATATTGTAGTATTTTTACTTATAAAGCTAGCCACTTGTAATGATGTCAAAGGGATGAAATAATTAAAGAATAAATACAATCAAGTAATAATAATATGTAAAAATGTAAAAATCAAATGAAAAACAAATGAATATCCTACAGATATATTTATATATATTTTTCCTAACTCTTTGTATTCTTTAGATTTTAGCACAATTTTTTCAATGGAAAAATTTATATTTTGAAATAAGTGACAAATCTTTGCTTATTGTTTAAGTCTAAAATACGTGAAATTTAATTTATATAATTTTGCAAGTTATACTACTGCAATTGGTTAGCCCATTGTGAGTATATAGGTCTGCATAAGTTCTCCAAGGTATTGATTTTTTAAAATAATACAGTGTATGAATGCTTGTTGATGACATTGCAATTGACCATTTGGGACATTGTTAGTTATTAGAAAATGGAAACCAATATTGTCCAGACAGTTGAGATAGTAAAAAGAAGCAGATATTGCATAAACTATATACCAGTAAATAGGTACAGCTATATAAAGAATTGAAAACATTCTTGTGATTCTTACTCTAGCGATTTTAAAGACACCATGATAATAGCTATTATTGAGTTAAATGCCTATACTTGAGAAAGTTCTTGAGGAAGAAAGCAATATTTTATTACTTTTTTTATTTATAATAGTTTTTCTCCTATGCTTTATTAGACTATTGCTCGCACTGTTCTATTAAGTTGGAATATAAGTTTGTCTTTATTACATTTTTTTTCCTTTTTTTAGATGTCCCAATGAAATTTCTTGATATCAAAATTTTAATTAATGGAATAAGTGATCTTATCATTGTGCAGCTTTCCAATCACGACACAGTTCAGGACATCCGACAAGTCATTCTTGAAAAACCTGAATGCTGTTACCGCACTTGTTTCTCACTTTACTTAGGCAAAACGAGATTGGATGATTTTATGGAACTACACGACATACCAGATCTCAATGATGATTCTATAATTAAAGTTGTTGACGGTAAAACTTTGAATTTTGTTTTGAAACATGTCATTTTTTTACTTTCTTGCTTTAACTTACCACTTCTTTTAGAACCATACAGTATACGTGAAGCCAGAATACATATCCGTCGTCTTAGAGATTTGTTGGTGACGTTACTTGAACCAAGTGCATTCACAGCTACCGATAATTTATCACTCTCGTATCTTTCTTCGATTACACAGATTGATGTGGAGGAGGAAGCATGGAAACGAGCAAAGGAACCAAATGCAGCAAGATCAAGTGAAAGTGTGCTCCCTCCTGAATATGCATCTTTAAATAAAGCTAGCAATACACTCTTGGAACCACTAATACTTCTGGATAACAAAGTGCAGGTAGAATATTAATTGTTTTTGTTGGCAATTCCTGCTTTTTGACAAATATTAGTGGGTGTGTAGAAAATGTCAAGTGTTTATGCATGATTTCTGTGAGTTGCATCAGTCAAACTCCAATGTATAGTTAAAGTGGCTTTTTCAAGATACGACGCCAAATTCATTTTGTGTGGACATGTGTGTTAAGGCCTGTCCACTTTTCCCATACCACTTAGGCATACTAAGTGGTATGGGAACTAACCTATAAACTTACTATTTAAAGTCTTCTTGTTGTTGGACATCTATTTAGAACTTTAAGAAAATTCTAAATTTCAGGCATAATTATTTCAGGTGTATGCTAGTATGCTATGCCCCTGCCTCTGTTGCACTTTATTTTTACTTTGCCATTATGTTTTCTAATATTTTTTTCTCTCACTTTTTTACCATTCTCATAGGGGTTAGCAAACTATGCAACTAGCTGTGGAGGTGGCCCATCAATAAGGGGCGAGCCATTGCTCTTGCTCATGCAAAGGCTCACCCAATTCTTGGAAATGGGAAACTAGCTGAGCCATTAATTGCTCCCCAATTTCCACAAAATATTTTCTGGCTGAGCAATATCAATTCATCTCACATGGAAATTAATGCTTTCTTTCTTATTATTTGCAGAAATTACCAAAATATATAAAAAAGGTAAAAATTGTAAGATAAGATAAGATAGATAAAAAAGATTTTGTAATAAAATATTTATTTATTCTGATTGCTTGCCCAGTCTAAATTATTGCAACCTTCTAAAAACAAAATGTCAATGTGTACAAAATTCTAAAATATATAGCAAAACACATACAAGACCACATGTTTTAAGAACAAAATATGTGCGCCATTTATTGCTTGCTTTCACAAAATTAAAAAAATTATAAAATTCGTAATGGAGGAAGGTGTTGCATATCTGTACCGATACATCCTTAAATACTATAGCGAAATAAAAGAATTAGCAGATTTGTTACTTCAGTTTATCATCTTTGTTCTATGCCTAAAAATCAAAAATAGTGAATGGTGCTTGGTTAGGTTGAAAATAATTCATCTAAAATTGTATATAAGATCATATGTGTCCTACTAAGTTGTCTTTGTTATTCCACAGTTCCAAGGGTAAATATTTTGTTGTCTGCATAATGGAAATTCTGAATACTATTTGCACATGTAAATTTAGGTTTTGTTATTTTAATATGTAGTTTCTGGAATGTCTTAAAGATCTACGTTATTCTGCCTGGAATCCTCCACCTGGATATAGAAAATTAGCAGGTATATTGCGAAAGCTTTTTCAAAAAGTATTTGAATATAATAGTTTGTGGAGAAAAAACCATTATATTTATCCATCACAATAATGGTAATACATGTCTATAGCATTTAAAACTGGCATTTTTAAATACATACACTGTGATGTATATTTAGTGTGTATTTTTTAAGAAGTATTGGAATATTATGCAATTTTGCAGGTATATTTCGAAAGAAAACTTAAACGTGTTCTCAAGAAGTATGCTAATTTTACCAACCATAAGAACACACCATGCCATTTGGCAATTTATCTGAAATGCTGTTTATGTTTTTATATATTAAAATACACTCTGTTTTTTTATCATGTTATGTCGTCTTCAATATGAGAAATTTTTTACATTTATGTTTACATTGATTTTTATCTTTTAGGAGATCTTTTGTATCTTGAAATTGTGACATTGGAAAATCCAGATTTTACATACCATGTTACTTCATCTTCAAGTGGATTTTTTGTTAACAGGTATTTTTTATTGAGTATTGTTTTTCAACATTCTGCATCAAATGATAATTCTCTAAATATTGTTTCTCAGATCGTCACGGTACAACTTTGATCCAAAGCCAAGCAACGAAGCATACAGGTCCCAAACATTAGCTGGACTGCTCATTATGGTAATTTTTTTATTTTGTTGTCACATGTTTTTTATTTGAACATTTATAAATAGTTTCTACCTCAAATTTTAGCTTAGTCCCCTCTTCAAGAAAAACTTTTCTAACATACAAAGATCTAGGTATGTATTACTTTGTATGCATTTCTTGCAGTTTTAAGAAGTTAGTTTGCGTGTAGAGGCGTCATTTTAATTTGATTTGTTTTTCAGTATTAAAAAGCACCCTTTGGAATTGGTTGCATCACCCCAACAAGGTACTATGTTGTTTCTAGATTATTTTCATTTTTTTGTTTGTGATTTTTTTGATTTTTTGCATTAAGTTCTTCTTCAATAAATGCTAGAAAGTGACAATTTTAGATTTTGGGGAAATTTATGATGGCAGTATTTAAGGCAAAACCAACTGAATTTGGGCCCCAAATAGGTTTTTAAAGTGTTTTTTAAAAAAATTCCATTGCATTTTACTATAAATGTACTAAAATGTTAGAACAGATCATTATCTACAAATTTCATTTAATCTCTTCTCATGTTCGACAATAACTATGCTGCTAGGCCAAATTTACCATAAAAAAGGTTTTAATGTTTGTCTAAAGATGTAATTGTTTCATCATTTATGCTCATGTTTGATATTCGCATGTGACCGAGTTGTAAACCTGTTTGTTTTTTATGCTTGATGTTTAAAAAACTTTGATGTTAGTAAATATTTTTTCATAGATTTAAAGTTACAGGCGTAATTTAACGATGTAAGCGTCAAATTAACTCGTACAAATTTTTTATAGTATTCCCTTGGTTATCACCAAAATTTGAGCATACAATGGATCCTTTCAGAGCTGAGGATGGTAAATAGATATATTTTAAAGATTATTTTTTTTTAAATAAAAAGGTTTAGTTAAAAATCCTTTGCCTTTTTATTGTCCAGCTGTTACTAATCGTATCGGTTATGAGGAGCAGATACCTGGACAGTTACGTGACTGGAATGAGGAGCTTCAATCTGCAAAGGAACTGCCTAAAAAAACTCAACATCAAAGAATTTTACGTGACAGAGCATTATACAAAGTATACATTTTTTTGGTGATTTTTTTGGTGTCTTTTCCAAATCAAATAAAAAGACATAAATCTAAAAAAACTGTTTTTAAATTAGATTACATGTGATTTTGTTTCGGCAGCCACAAAAGGTGCAATTGCTGTTGTTGATGGCAATGTTATGGCGATAAACCCTGGAGAGGAAGAAAAGTATTTTATTTGATTACTTGTTATGCTATGTTTTCCTTTGAGCATTGTAAAACAAGAACATTTCCTTTTTTTAGAATGAGAATGTATATATGGAATAACATATTCTTCAGTTTTGCATGCGATTCAAGAGAACATTACCAAAAATATGGTGGTGATGAAGCAGCTTATGCTGCGGCAAGTCTGGACTTAAAAGGAGTTGAAATCTATAATAAACTTGATTTAGAAGGATTGTATACACTTGGAACAGTTGTTGTAGATTATCGAGGTTATAGAATAATTGCACAGTCTATAATTCCTGGCATTTTACAACGAGAACAAGAAAACTCTGTAGTTTATGGAAGTGTTGATGGAGGAAAGACGATTTCAACTCATGAAAAATTTTTGGAAAAGGTATGTATTAGTGAAAATGTGGATTTTAGTATTTCCCTACTCAGTTTTTTACATGTTGTATTTTGTTATTTAATATTAGTTGAAAACGGCTGGTACATCACTTAGGATCAGACCACACAAGTATGTTTAAACATCGTTTGGTTTTTATTTGTTTACTTGTTTGTTTGTTTGTTTGTTTGTTTGTTTGTTTGTTGGTTGACAAACAAATGAATCAACCATTCATTTGTTTTTTGTTGTTGTTGTTCAGTAATTTTTTATTTGTTTTTTTTTAAATGTTTTTAGGGTTATTAACGAGAAGCAAGAAGATGTTGAACTGTGCTCATCAATAGAATGCAAGGTCAGCTTTCTTACCAACTTTTTTCAAAATCACAGCTTCTAAAGAGATTTTAAAATGTAACTCGTGCGATTATTTTTATTTTAGGGTATAATTGGAGCCGACGGTCGACATTACATATTGGATTTATTCCGCACATTTCCTCCAGATATCAACTTTTTAGATGGTATGTGTGTGTTTTGATTTTTTTGGTGTAAATTGCCAGCATGTATACTAATTTACCTAGTTTTCTAATTTTAGTTTGCAAAGTTAACCGAACTTTAATAAATGGAGAGCATCTTCCAGAAGAGTTAAAAAATAACAGAGACAAATCTGACTTCATATATCCTATACCTCATCCCCAGCAGTTGGTTTCATTCCGTCCCACTGCTCTGGAGGCTTTTATTGGGTAATGCTTCAAGTTCTAAGTAATGTGCCTCTACTGTAAATTATTGTCTCTGCACTAAGCCACTAATGAAGAAGTCCAGCCAAACAATGTTTTGTAGCATGTTAAATGAAAGATGATTTGTCCATCAAGAAATAAAATGTTGTTTGCTCATCTGTGATATATTAATTATTTAGTTACAAGTATGTGGCTTTTGTGAAAGTTATTGCAATACATAAACTTCAGGACGAAAAAGAAAAGGAAGAGAAAAAAAGTAAAGAAGTAAAAGAAGAATCCGAGGTAACTTAGCAACATGAAAATAATTTACAGGAAGGTTTCTTTTGGAGTTTTCATTGCATCCTCATTATTTTTTAAGTCAAATGGTACGGATAAAGATGTCAATGGAACAGAGATAAGTGACAAAGTTGAAACAAATGGTACATCAGATGTAAAAAATAAAGAAAATGAAGAAAAAGAAGAACGGGAACAAACAGAAGAAGATTTATCTGGTTAGTTGTATATTCTAATTTTTTATTATTATTATTTAACGCCCTTACCAGCGTAACACAATATTTAACTCAACAGCATTTGTTTGAGGCAGTTTTAAAAGTTTTAAAAACTAGTCTGCTGTAACCATTGACAAGTTCATATAGGATGAAAAGCCCTTGCAGGGTAAAAAAAAATTCGGATTTTTGTTCACATGTAATTTTGTACCCTATACCTTTCGAGTTCGTCAGTAGCCTGTTTTGTACAGAACTTCAATGTTGTTCCGTCATTTCAGATAAATAGGTATTATCCCATGGTATTATCTTCAACTTGCAAAATGTTTCATATAGTGCATGAGGTACATGCTAGAACAAACCAACGCGTTACTGCTAGCTGGCAAAGCAAGGCTCGTAACTTTAAGTAGCCCAAAGCGGTAAAAAATGCAAGTTGATCAGACTTTAGAATCAGATGCTGGTAGAAGCATTTTGCTGGTCGCAGTGAAATAGTAGAATCCAATCCTATTCCTGCGCCGTTTGCCAGGCGCCAACCAAACAAATTGCTTGAACTTTTTGAGGTTCCAATTTTTTATATATATTGACCTCTTTTTTAAATTATTTTCATGTTATTAGTATATCTGTAAAACTTATATTTGTTTTGTATTTTTTTTAAAATACTAGCTGGGGCCCGGCCTCGGACGCCGCATGTAGCACTACAGAATAACTGCATTAGCACTTTTTGTTGTTGACCATCTACTTCTTCATGAAATATGTTTTCTCAAAAATACACCACCGTAACGCAACTCATCATGCATTCTTAAATTTTTAAAATTATATCAGAATTAAGGTTTTCCCAAACGATAAAAAGTAATCTATGAAAATTAATTTAACAATACTGCGCTACACTTACATTTGTAAGAAAGAAAGAAAGAAAGCAAGACGTTTTTAGCGTGGCTTCTGTTCAACAAATTAGCTCACTGAGTGAGTGAAGCTACGTTAAGGTTTAGGCCACTGGTATGAACGAAGCATTACTGTTATAGGCACAGGATAAACCAGTGTTTTCTAATATTTTATAGATATCAGAGCTGTTGTAGCAGCCACTAAAGCCATAGGTTCATTGAATCCAAGAGGTATGAGTTTGGTGGTTTTTAAGGGAGTCAATTATTATGTGTATGAAATTTCCTTTCCAATCTAAAATTCCTGTGTTACTAAATTTGATGTACTTGTATTTTAGCAGTTATATTTGTTTTAATCCCAACCCTTACTCCGTAAATTTTGATTGATTTACAATTTAGCATTCGACATTCGTTTCAATCCTGACGCATATGTACCTGAAGTAAAGTTGAGTAAATCAGAAGTAAGTCAATTTCTCATTCTGTTTCACATTTCCACACACATAAACGACGTTCATGAAAAGAGGATCTTCGTAAACCTAATCACATTAATACTTTAATATGTTTTTTTATAAAGGAAGAAGCTGACAAATTAGAGAAAGCATTAGTTGAAGATCTTGCACTGTTCTTGTCCAGTACCATCATCCCCAAACTGATTGATGATTTCTCTTCATTGACTACATCTCCAATTGACGGTATTGCACTCACAGAGATCATGCATTCACGGGGCATAAACATGCGATACTTAGGAAAGGTCGCCACCATGTGTTCGCAGAGGGAGAATTTAGAGCATATCACAGTATGTTAGTTTTGTTGTTTTGCAGATGTTATGTAATATTAGCTGTTGACTACACCCGATCGTCCACCAAACATGCTGCTATTTTTTTTTGTATGCGATTATTTTTTATATGTTTCTTTTACATAGAAAATTGTTGTGAAAGAGATGGTTTTGAGAAGTGCGAAAAGGCAATTTAAAAATTGCATGCAAAGTGGTAAGTTAAAAACAAGTAAATACTGGTTGTTTTTTTTCAAGATCTTTTTCTTATTTAATCACCAATAAAATATTTTTTTAGCCAATCAAAGATGTTTGTCAGCAGCTGTCAGTCATTTCTTGAACTGTTTTTTGGTAAGAATTTTTTCATATAAAAGAATTGAAGTATTGATTGAAAATCTTTCTTTTATTTGATATATGCATATTTTAGTCTCACAAAACTGCTAACAAATCGAGGTGCATAAAATACAATTTTAAAGCCACACAGTAGGATCTGAAGCAAGTAAACATGGCTGTATTCCAGCTACTGCTTACCATCCAAATATCAAATTTTAAGCTTCTTTTCGTGTTTAGAGTTCAATGAATATACCACAACCACACATTCCTTCTGAAGAGGTAAGCTTCAATATTTAGATTAATGTCCTTTAACAGCATTCAGGGACAACCAAAATTTTATTAAGAGAAGGGGGGGGGAGGAGGGAGACCAAAGAGTTCAAAATGTATTACCAGTCATGTTTAATGCAAATTTTAAAACATGATTGAGTTTTACATTTTTTTAGTAAAGTATGTTTTTGGACTGATTTTGTCAAAAAATTATTTTGTTCCACAATGGTATTTATTTAATACTGACCAGTGAACTACTACGATAAAAACTCACTTCCGAATACCAACACAATATTTTCTAAACTGAGAACTGGTTTGTTTTCCCAATTTTGCACTTTTCATGATAAAGGAAACAAGTTTTGTGTGGGTGTAGATCCCAATTTAACAAAATTCAAAATAAGCTTCTTTTTTAAAAAAACGTAAATAAAAATCTAAGTCAGTAACAATTTGAAAGTTCGTCCCTGGAAGTAACTGTGTACTCTTTTTATATAATTATGGCGTGTTTTAAACTTGCCAATACTTAGAGTGGTATTAGAACTTGGGCTGTTAGCTTATTTGGCTATATGAAAAATGGTAAAGTGGGATAATTATTGCTGATGTCAGCGTGATCACGTATTGCTAGCGTAAGCGTGACCCATTTTCCCAAATTTTGATAGGCCCAGGCATGAACTGTTCTGTACATCTGTCACCTCAAATAGTGTTTATCTAAACTTCTCATGTTAAATTTTCATTCATTTTGCGAGATAAAAATATATTCTTTGTGCTAATATAAATTGTTAACCAACTCTTTAAACCGATTCAAAATCTATCATTTCCTGGCATTTTATGGTAACTTCACACGCTATTTCAAGATTTTGAACAAATAGTTAATAGCATCTAACAAGAAATCTTTGAATTGATCATTTATTATAGTTACCTTAAGTAAATAAATTTTGGCGAGTATTAAATTTGGCGAATTTGAAATTCCCTTCCAAATATAATAAAAATATGTTTGTTTTTTTAATTAAGAAAAGAAAAATGTTTTTTCCCCCCAAGAAAGGAACTTGTGTTTATATATACGTTTATTCTTATTTTTTATAAAACATACATATTATTATTGTTCATGAATATTCTTCAAGGATATACACGATCACATAAAACTTCTATCAACAGTTGTTCTTATAAATATACAATTAAAATCTAAAATTGATTCCGTGTTGTTGTTTTTTTTGCTCGCGAAAGTTTTTTCCGCTAGAGTCACACCAATCAAATTCAACAACAAATCTGGAACTACCCAGATAAAACTACGCGATAGCTGTGTTGTGACTTAATCCAGTTGGCAAATTTAGCTAAAAATCATTATTTCAGATCAACAAGAAAAAGAAGAACAAAAAGAAAACACAAAAATTACCACATCTTCCATCGAACAGCAATGGTATGTGCAAATCCTTCTCTTTTCTCGTTGTATCTTCAGCATGTGTTATTTAAACAAGTTTGCTTTTGTTATTCAATCAAGTCTAACATTTGTGCATTGCTTATTCTAGTTGCATGGATGTCTCTATCACCTGCGTTCTTGTGGATGTCTATAACAGGACACATGCAAAAACATTTTGGGTATAAACTCCAAAGGTACAATTTTTTTACACAATAAGTTTCGATCTTGAGCTAAGAGGAAACGTATCCCTAAACACTTCTTTTCATAGTTCGTGGAAAATTTCACTTGTTGTTTACTTTTTAATATTTAGTGCCAGCATAGATGCATTTGTTGCGGACTTTCGCGTACAAAAGTTAAGCCTGTTGCGAGAGTTTTGTAAAAAGACTGGTGTTCAGATGTTACTGCGAGAATACGACTTTGATAATAAGAAGTACGCCACATTCAGCGACGAAGATGTTCTTAATCTTTTCCCTATTGTCAAATGTGCGACGCCAAAAGCTCTCGATGCGTCTGTCATCTTTGAAGCTGCACAATCACGCTTGCAGTCAGGTAGCTAGAGTTTTCATATTTCGTTTTTATTTTTTTCATAAGTTTTTCTAGAGCTTTTTCCCATGCACTGTGGTATCTTATTAGAATGCCAGATTTCTGAAAAATTTCTGAAATTGTTTTGGATGTTTTTTTTTTGTTGTTGTTACCACTTTTAAAGACTTTTTCTAGAATTGTTCTTGGATTCAGAATTGTTGACATGAGACTTCTTAATTTAAGAATAAGAATAGCTAAGAATAACAAAAAAAACCACCTTAAATGAAATTTAATATTCGCCAATCCATGTTCTTGGAAATATAAAAATGTTTTAGAACTGTTGCTATCAAATAGAACAAAGTTAGTTTTTTGATGTTTTTAATCGCGTCTCTATAAAAACAACAGCGTCGGTGATACTATCGGCGAGGTGCAAATGGAACTCGTGTATTTCAGCTAAAACAGAACGGAAAAGTCTCCTTGATCTTTGTTGAAGGAAAGTAATTATTTCATTGCCTGATCCGTAGACTCGTTTTTTGAGCTAATAAAAAAAAAATTTCGTGACATTGTGTTCACCATTGAGTTAGGATGAAATACAAGTAAAATGAATGTCTTTGCAATATACTGTAACAGATAATTGGATTGACTTACCTTATATTAAGCATTCATGTGACATACTTCTACAGATGAAGCGTTAGATTCTTTGACTCGCTAGTCTCAGATACTGTGTGACTGTATATTGTACAACCCTTGAGTAAAAATCTGATGTGCATTAATTTGTTAACGTGTTTTCAGGGTTTTTTGGCGAGGCGCATGAATTGATGATCGAAGCACTTAACATGTTCAACCAAGTGTATGGTCCACTACATGCAGACATCGTTATATGCTATCGTTCGATTGCACGCATCCATTATCTAGCGGACGACGCTGCACAGGCTGTAGCGTTCCAAAAGAAAGCAGTAATGGTTGCTGAAAGAGTGTTTGGTATCGACCATCCAGACACAGTAGTGGCATATGTAAGTTGATCTATGAATCCTTCAAGAAGACATGTCCAGTTTCAAGTGTCAGGCTGACCGTCATACCTGAACTCAAGTGTAATTCAATGGGCTAAAGTATATAACATTGACTCAAAAGTTTTGTCATAAAAATTGACGGTTTTTTTTTAAATTTGGTGGAGATTTAATTTTGAGAATAGTACAATATTTAAATTTAGCGTGTTTTTAATTAGACGAACGGTCAAAAAAAATTTAATTTGTGGTATTTTCACAAAAATTGAGGTCAAGGCACCTAAAAACATTTGTATTCTTCAAACCTTAACTTTACTGATATTGCTGAGTTGAATTTTTCGCAAACGTATTTGTTTGGTTCGCTTCCAAGATTGTTGTCACTCTTTTGGCATTGTGCCATTATTTGAGTTTCATTGTTTTTAGGTCCACCTTGCACTCTACTGCTACCATGCAGGACTCGTTCCATCTTCATTGAAGCTGATGTATCGTGCGAGGTATCTTGCTATGTTGTCTTATGGTGAAGACCACCCAGACATGGCCACCTTCGACGTAAGTTGATATTTTCAATAAATTATCTAATTGTTAATCATTTGTAAATTTACTCTTCGAGCTATTACTTTTTGAAAATGTTTCAAACCAGAACATTCTTAATTCACTCGGCCGTACTATTATTATTTCAAACTTCGCTACCTGGCACATTCTCAGTGTTTTGCAAATTATTTATCTGTTTCTCTTGTTTTTCCGATATAAAAAGCATCAAATTAATATTGTATGTTTTAGAACCATTCAGTTGTTGTTTTCACAAATTTAGGAAGGTTTTTAAATGTCCCACCACACTAACTCTTCTTACTATTATTATATCGAAAATTTTTCACCCAACCCTCCTTTTATTGAAGACTTGAGTGACTTAATGAACAGTGAAATGTTGGACAGTAAATTCATAATCACTAATTTATTCCTCTCGTTCTTATGTATGTACAAACTAATGAATCAAAAACTAGTAAGTCTTAAAAAATATAAACATAGTTAAAGATTCGTTTAACAACTTGTATTCGATTTCCTCGATAGACTAACATTGGTTTGATGCTTCACAATCAAAGAGAGTTTGATTTGGCATGCAAATATCTCGAACATTCTTGCAACCTTCAGATGAAATATTATGGCGCCAACAGTTTGCACACAGCTACAGGTCATCATTTAGTTGCTCGTGTGCTCTCCTCCATGGGTGATTATAAAAAAGCACTCAACAATGAAAAAACCACGTTTTCCATTTACCAAAAACATGTAAGACTCTGTTTGATTTTTATACACCAGTAATTTTAAAAAAAACGCCTCACTTGAAATAAATTGTTCAGATTGCTTTAAAGTCGCTCCTTATCTTTAGTTTGGAACTGACGATGCAAGAACGAAGGAGAGTTCTAACGCATTAAACACGATTCTGAAACAAGCGGTGATGTTACAGAAAACGGTAAAAAAAATTTATATCTCAATGGTTAGGATCCAATATTTATATTCTTTCGGCGATTCGAGAAATCTTTGTGATCACCCTGTCTTGTTTCTTTCGACGCTGTCAAAATCTTGTCCTTACAACTTTATTAAACATCTTCCGTAATGACTTGCTCTCACTTTTAGTTAAAAGATATTGCTGAAAAAGGCAAGGTTTGTCCAACAAGTGTGCCTAAGTTGGACGATGACGATTATGACAAGAAAATATTGACAATGGTCAATAAAATCGAAGAACTTGACGAAGCACCCGTCAAGATAAATTCCAAGAAAAAAAATTCGACCAAGTCTTGAATACTTAAAACTTGAGTTAGTTGTTATTTTTCTTCTTTGTTTTGTTTCACCTGAATTGCAGTGTGCGTGTGAAGTAGTCAGGAAAACATGGAAAGAAGCCATAGTGAGAGAAGGGTTTCCTGACTGTGTGAACTTTAAAATCTTGAAATCAGACTAGATAACATAGAAAACCTGGAATATCTTTTAAATTATAAAATACTGTCGACACTAATGAACGGACGCCAAAAAGAGCATGCCTCTAATTAATGAACAAAATTGATTGTACTTGCGAAACCAAAGTCAAATCCTTGTAAAAGAGTTTCTAAATAGTGGACAGAAAGAGATTGCACTTAAGTTGTCCGCTAATTATACGTCGGCTGCATATAATCAACTTTTTGCGACAGATTGTGTCAACTTTCTCTTTGCATTACTATAAAAAAATTAATGTTGTACGATTATTGTTATTTAGGTTGACATAGCGTGGATTGCAAATTGGAGTGTTATGTATTTACGTGTGCAACTGAGTCATTATTTTTTACCCCCACGATTTGAGCGAGATAAAAATGACATTTTTTAGGAATACAAAATTATTTGCATTGATAAATTTGTGTGATGGAAGTGCTGTTTCATTCTATCTTGTGAATGTGTATGGTATGAAATTTTCTTGATCTGCACCCAATCATATATATACGACACCATTTTAAGATTTATTTTGAATGCATTTTAAATTTTTTAAAGACCAGTTTATTGACTGTATCTGATACATTCTTAAAGATGTATTAAAATTTTCTACGAAGTTGATATTTTTCCACTAAATTGATGTAGTTTAATTAGAGCGTTGTTATATTGTAAGATTTCTCACTTGCTACGTATAAAGCTGTTGTTGTTCGTTTGTTGCAATACCATGGTAGTCACACAGCATATTGCCAAAAAATTATGTCTAATGCCACAGTGAAATGTTTCGATTTCTTGAGGAACCCAGCCAAAATGCGATTATATAGCGTGATTCTCTTGTAGTCCTCTCGAAAAAAAACTTAAAAAATGAGGTATTTTTATTTTCTCGTACGGTAACTGGGAAATACTGAACACAACGTTTCGTCCCGATAATTTCTTTTCGCTTACACAAATAAAAATACGTGATACAATACGTAATATTAAAAAGCAAGAAACTTTCTTTGCTCTTTTCTCCAAAAGAAAGTTTGAAATACTTTGTAAATATAGTGTAACAATAAAAAATGTTTCTGACGAAATGACAAAATAAATACCCTTAAAACACGAAGATTTGCTCCGTCAATAAATAATATCGCTTCGGTATTCTACAAAGGCTAGCCTGGGGACGATACAATCGAAAAATTTTTGATTTAACTTCAAATCGTTTTCCTGTTGCCTATAATGTTGAATCTCCATCACACGTCTTATGACATGTCGACTCTCCCCAATTTGTCAAATCTCCGCATCCCTTGCCTCATTAGTCCATGAAAATAATCAATCCGTATACTGAAAAGACTTTTTCTCAAAGCTATATTTCCTCAAAGAGTCAACAATACACATGGGAGCAATTGTGAGTGGTCACATCTTGTATTTACAACACGAAAAAAAATATATCAAATTCTTTTTTAACTAATCTAAAGAGATGAAAGAAAATTTATCCTACCATATTTTTTATTATAAAACTATAAGCATCTTTAGTTAAAAAAAATATATCCTACGCCCATTTTACCGCCCTTAGTAATTTTGTTAGAACACACAATAATAACATGTTTAGAGGATCAGTAGACAGCCTATAAATGTTTGGGATCAAAATGTTGTACATTAACGTGTTTGAAAACAAATCCATGTATACCCAACAAATACAAAACCTTCCTCTATGTATAAACATGGTCTAAAATGCGAAACAGCACGGACTATTTTTCCTGTACCGATAACTCTTTCTGTGCTAATTTATAAGAAACACAGGATAGATAATTGCATTAATATTAACATATAATTCATGTATATACATTTTCGTAGATAACGAAATATTCAAAATTAAATATATAAAAATAAAACATTTAAATATGAAAGAAATTATTTACGTCGTTTCTACGACAACCCTCTTCACGTCGCCGGTTACTAACACTAACAACTAAGTCGCCGACATAAAAGGCGTCACGTTGTACATTGTTAAAAATAGGTTTACTTTCCAGAAGCAGCCAAACCTGAATCAAAGCATCTCTTTTACATTTACCGTCGTTGATCTCCATCTCCCTTGATTTTTTCATAACCCTCCACCACATGGAGCAAGTCAACCTCACCTGGATGCATGATGTCTTGCAATTTGCGCACAATGTTTCGTGCGAGATTCAACGCAGCGCGAACATCATGTTGTTCAGCCATTTCTAAATAAAAGTAGATGTTTTCAAAAGTACAAAAATACGCATGAAGATCTGCATTAAAATTTCAAAACCACGTACTAGTGGTGAGCACGCATCTATGGCGAAGTTTACTTTAATCTTTTAGCATGTCGGTTCAAGGTACATACACATCAGCTTAATACTGCGCAATATTTAAAAGCTCTTTTGCTCGACCTGTTTGCTTCAGAAGTAAAAATCATTTTGAAATTTTCGAATCGCCGCCCTTTTAAGTTTGTGCGCGCATTTCTGTTACCACAGGAAATTGTACCGCTCCGACGTGCAGCGAAAGTATGCCGTGCTCTTTAATCTATTTTGACTTTTTCACTTTGTATGGTTTATTTTAATTATTTGGGAATATATTTTCGTTGTAGTTGTGTGAGAAAGAGCAAAAATTCATACCGTTGAAAAACTTGATGATGTCAGTAAAATCCATCTTATTGTCAATAACAATCTCCCTAAATATAAATCTGGTGTTAAAATCGTGGCCTCGAAAACCAAAACAACAAAAGAGACAGACACAAAACGGCAGACGGGAAGTTGGCGAAGTGACAATTTTTAGAAAATATTTTAAAGATTTTGACGAAATTTTCGGTAGGAACGTACAAGATCTAATAATAAAGCTTTTTCTAGCATACAAACTATATAATGTTTTTTCAAAACGTGATAGTGAGGGCTGCTATGTTCTGATATAAAGCTTCGTGTGCACATGTGTGTTAAAAGTGATTTTTTGATTTAAAGTTGTTCCTTAGGTCCCAAATTACCAAAAAAATATGGGTGGCAAAATTTTTTGTCCCATCGGACCAAATTAGATGACGTCATCACTTTTACAGTCAGCAAAAAAATAATTTCACATTTATATGTCATATTATATATCGTTGGAAAGAGGAGATCGAGTGGATCAAAAAAAATGTAAGAACCATGTCTTCAAAACGTAACGTTCGAAAGATATTACTATTCAAACTTTGTACAAATTACAGACCGGTAATTTACTGACCCAGCACGAAAATGACTATAACCTGCTCAATAGCGAAGTTTTTTTGTTGAATTTTAGTATGGTATTGGGTCACCCTAATGTCTTTCTGTTTGATCAAAATATATTGTTCAAATCACTTCAAGGGATAATTTACAGACCAGTAATTTACAGACCAAAGCACGTATTTAGTTGTTTACTTTCTTTCTGACAATTTCACAAAGTTAAAAAAATTGCTGAAAATAATGACAAAAAACAACTTCAGCAATGCTTGTACAATGTTTCATTCACTCATCATCACTAGAACTATATTCATCAGACTCGGATTCATCGCTTGCGCCACCACTGTTTTGACACGTCGTACATTTACACATGTCAGTGCACAAAAAACCATTTTTACGGCATTTACATCGGTTGGATATGCAACTTGTTTTGCAATTACAAGAACTTAACTCGATGAGTGCCAACGGTGCAGGAAGTTCATCAGTCATAATGGGGGATAAGTTACCGACTTCATCTGTATCCCAACCATAATTGACTGCATTCGGAAGTTGTTGAATGAGGATATGCGAACTTCGTAAAACCATTAAAATGAAGTGACACCTGAATATTTTGTACTTCAATGCAGCTAATGTTGGTGGCAACATATCAGCATCACACTGGAATTTGGAGAATAAATGCCAACGCAATTGAGATAGTGATACCACGTCTGCAGGACATTTATTCCCCTTATACATTGAAACCACGAAACGTTCTAAGCTTTCCAGTGTTTCCAGATTAGGAAGTTCGACAGTACTTCCAAGTGTCGATAATGCCAGAACCACCTCATTATCTGCCTGTAAAAAAATCTTCAGCCAAGCAGACTTCGATTTCTTGTTGAAACGCCCAGTTTGGTCACACCCTGTGAACATATGAAAACCAAGAATAGCTTTCGCGTGTACTGCACCAAGGGCTTCAAAGCAATTACGAATATCAATATCACGTAAAGTAGAACCTCGCCCTGTTCTAAAAATGGTATTTATGGGTAACATCTCATAGTAGTAAATTAGCAGTAGAAACACGTCAGTATCCGGAGAGTAAACAATACAACTGGTGAAAGGAGATTGTTGTGCAACATCCATAGCATTATATATAAGTGCTGTGTCAGCTTCTTCGTGGTCGTGTATTCTGCAATCAACAAAATTTGATTCCATTTTAGTATCATAAGTCACTATATACCGAATATGCAATGATGAAAGAGCCTCCATCACTTTCTTTGCCAGGTAGATGGTTAAAGCTTGCTTTGTATCAATGTGGGAAAGAAATTGCTTGAGACTAATGGATGAAATATTGGTGTTGTCTGATACTTTGTATCGAACTTCATTACCAGATGTACGATGCTTTCTTGTCCGTGCTTTCAAGGAGTTTCTATATAGCGATCAAATACCAATCGTATTTCATCACATCCTCTTGAAATTTGTAGTACACGTTCTGTGAAAGCTGATGCGAAATCCTAAAAAATTAACAGAGTATTTCACAAGTGCGTCAGAAAATTACGTAAGATAGTGATAAATTGAATACATACCTTGCATGTTTTAACTGCCGGTGTTTTTGGAGTTTGATTCACAACAGCCATTCCATCTATAATGATTACTTTGTTTGTTTCGACTTCTCCAGATAAACCATTGGTCGTTTGTCCTTTGCTGGCTAATTCCTCTATACCGTGAATCAATTTTGATTTGTCTAAACAAGCCAATGGAATTCCATCAGCACTGAACAAGGCCTTTGGTACAACAGAAAACTCAAAGTTGCCAATACAGTGCTCCAAATCCAACTCGGGACGTTTCCGTGCAGTGATTAAAAATCTTGATAGTAGCGTTTTTTCCTCTTTGAGTTGTATAACTTTATCCCCTACTCTCTTTTTGATAGATTTTCCAAGATCTTTAAAAGTTACTATTTTCACTTTTTTTAACGGTACCCATATCGATTTTGTTCCTTTTATCCTCTCCGTGACAAATTCTTCATAACATTTTGAGCCAATATCAGCATGTTGAAGTATTTGTGAATTGTGAAGAACAGCTTTTGAAACAACATTAAATACACAATCGGATTGTCGGAAGTTGACATCGAAGTCATCCATGGTACAAAGCAATTTATTGACGTTAGAAGCTATCCTGCTACATGTTGAGCCACTCAATTGGTAGTGTTGCTTTCTTTGATCAACATTGACATTTTGTATATCACAAAACTCTTTCGATAATGATGCAAGTATAGGAGAAACAAGGCAAAATCTGTTCAATGTAGATGGTTGTTGTAACAGTCCTTTAATGCCTCCAGTGACCTTCATTACCTTATTCTCCTGCTCCATTGCGTGATCGGACCCAATGGCAGTGAGTGGTAAAATTGGTTTTGGCAATTGCGAAATTCTCTTTCAAGTAGGACCAGGTCTTCATGTCTGTTTCTTCTAAATTCTTCATGTTTGCCAGATACAAAAGTGTTAATCGGGCGTAATTAATTTGATTGTGGGCGAAAAAATATTTCACTAAACCACTCAAAGAGACAAGATGTAATTCCCAAAGTCCTTGTCGCATAGCACGAACGAAAAGCAGAAGTGATTCATACATTTTCATGAAATTTCGCAAAAACAGAAAAATACGACATCTTGGTCAAAGTATCAAACAAAAATCTTTCTCTCAAAACTCTCAGAACTCAGAACAGGAATGGGAAAAAATGTTTAAGTAAGGCGGTACCTTTTTTGATGTATCTTTCTGACACACTATACCTTTCCCAAAATCCAGCACATTTATTGTTTTTACACAGTTAACATCCATTTTAATTCGGTCTATTCATTTTATTATTATGCATGTATGTCTATACTATAAACTTCACATTACACTTCACTAACACTTCGAAATTAAACAGTCTAGCTATGAAATTGAACAATAGAATGTTTTCTAGAAATAGAACATTCGAATTCTATGTCTATGTCTATGAAATCGAACAATTATAAAACAAAACTTGTTATTATACTGATACTAATACATACAAAATGTCTAAGTGAAATTCGCTACTTGCTTTTCAAAACTAAAGTAAACAACTAAACACATGCTTTGGTCTGTAAATTACTGGTCTGTAAATTATCCCTTGAAGTGATTTGAACAATATATTTTGATCAAACAGAAAGACATTAGGGTGACCCAATACCATACTAAAATTCAACAAAAAAACTTCGCTATTGAGCAGGTTATAGTCATTTTCGTGCTGGGTCAGTAAATTACCGGTCTGTAATTTTTACAAAGTTTGAATAGTAATATCTTTCGAACGTTACGTTTTGAAGACATGGTTCTTACATTTTTTTTGATCCACTCGATCTCCTCTTTCCAACGATATATAATATGACATATAAATGTGAAATTATTTTTTTGCTGACTGTAAAAGTGATGACGTCATCTAATTTGGTCCGATGGGACAAAAAATTTTGCCACCCATATTTTTTTGGTAATTTGGGACCTAAAGAACAACTTTAAATCAAAAAATCACTTTTAACACACATGTGCACACGAAATTACATAGTGGCCCTCACTATGATAAAAAAAATAATTACTTGGAAAAAATAAAAATGCATGCCAGGTAAAACAATTTTAGGAGAAGGAATCAATATCTTTGTTCAAAAATTTAGCTTTTTAAGTGGTTTTGGGAGGGTCTTCATCTTTTTAGTTCTTTTTAGGATATTTTAGCTGGTGTGGCCAGCCTGGCTGAAGTACAAAAGACAGACCTGTAAAGTTCAATAATAGCCAGTGCTACAAACAAATTAAAATGTTCCGATGATATCGTGGATGCAGCCCAAATCGTCTCCCATACCAGAAAAACATCTTCGTACACAAGTTCTAATTAATGGAAAAATAGATATAAAATTAACATATTTAATACTTATTCTAAAAACGTGTCGATAATTTAAACAAGTTACAAGGTCTTACCTCGCTTAAAATCAAGTAAAAACCATCGATAACAGAAATAAAATATCGTACTATCGCCATGCGCCTCTAAAATTTCATGCAGTTCTGGGTCCAGGATCTAAATCAATACAGCATTAAATACATAGGTAAGGAAGTGGTAATACTTATGAATAATCGAGTCGAGTCCTAATAGATTAGACAAAAACTTGCAAATAAGCTTCAATTTAATCTATAAAATTTAAGCTATAAAATTTTATACATCGATGATTTAATTTACCGTAATGATCCGAACAAGCGCCCTGGGCGCCTATTAAATTTTTGGATTTTTTGCAAGGGCGCTTAAACAAGGGGGCGTTTAAAAATTGCTGGGCACTTATAATTCTTTCCTAATTTTGTACAAATTAGGGACAACGGTAATTTTTAATTTTATTTTTTTCTTAAAAATAAAGATGTAACAATATGAAGTTTAGTCTTTCTAGGATTCTCAATATAAGGTAGTTTTCGATTAAGCGATCCCTTTTATCGGGTGGGCGCTCATTCGAGGGGGGCGCTTAATAAGTGCTGGGCGCTTATTGAACTTTGGGGAAATTACCTGGGCGCTTTTTCGAGGGGGGGAGCGCTTAAAAAATGATGGGCGCTTAATCGGATCATTGCGGTAGTTATATTTAAAGGAGAAGCGAACAGCCGTTGAAAATTCGTGATGCCTGAGATAATTTCAAAGACCAGATCCGCTGGTCTGGAATATCCCGTAAAATTTGGACAATTGTTTAGTTGTTTTGGTTTTGAGATTTGCTGTTTTTATATTAAGGGGTAATAATTTAAAGCTGCTTGTTTAAAAAAAGGTGAATTTGTGGCTTAAAACTGGGCAGCACAACAACAAGTTATTATACTCACATTATACCCACACAGCAATAAAAACTTTGTAAAAATGTTGCTAGGAAGGAATATGGATAAATATCCATATTTCTTCCTAGCAACATTTTTAATGAAACAGTTATTTGTGTGTCGTTATATTAGTTATTTTATTAGATTTTGGGATTAAAACGTTCCCTAATTTTTGCTACATCGCTTAAAATTTATTTTGTGGCTGCCACAAAAAAGTTTTTTGTTAGCCTCTCCTTTTAAAAAAAAAAAAGATTTACACTACCTGAATAAGCGAGCCTATATTCGACAGATGCATATCCATGGCCTCACCATGAGGAAAATTGTGCGTCATTTTGTTCATCATTTTAAGAAAACATCCATACACTTTGGCTTCTGTGAAAAACAAACAAAAATGACTTATCTTCCTTCTCTACAAAGATTTACTGGAACGCAATGACCAATTCTACTTATGTATGCACTTTATAACTTACCGTCATCCAAGATCACCAATAGTGGTGCACATAAATCACACATTCCTTGAATATAACCAATGTTGAGTCTTTCCCAAACGTAACTAAAAGGTAAAAAAAAATAAGTCGAACTTTTGCTTTTTTTTAAATCTCGAAGACCATCAAGAAATACGCTTACGTCATCATAATATTTCTTAATTTTTCAAGATTGCTTTCTTGGGCAAAATAAGGATGGTTTCTATCACATCGCAAAACGTCTTTATCAATGCGATGAATGTTGAGCGCGAAATCTTTTAAAATGTCGTCCTTTGAAGAAAAGAAAGCAGGAATATAACATGAACACAATTTTGAGTTTTCTTAGGCCTTTTAATGGCAAACACCAAATACGTAAATGCATTCGAAACACAACTTACAGCGTACGAACTTCCCACGGAGGAGAGCGACAAACATTTCTGTAACGGCGTTCCTTCTCCGTTGATCATCACGATGTCAGTATCCTTATCTCTTTCTTCAGTATGATCGTACACAACAGAAGTGGGGCTCACGCCAATCTTATAAGGCGACACCTCTGCGTCATATTGCGTCACGCAGTTTCGTTCTTGTTTACAGGCGAAACATTCGACAGTTTCAATGTTATTATCGTGAAATTTGCCGTCCGCAACACTTTGACGACTTTCAATAATCTTCTTTCCGCACGACTGACATTCTAGTTCTAAATCAAAACTCCTCGCACTTGTTAACGTAGGAGGTAACCCGTTAAATTCTTTCAAATCCGTTTTGATATTTTTCTTTTTTTTACTTTTTTTTGTTAAGTTATTCCACGCAGTTGTCCCGCGTGCTGAAGCGTTTTCTACCATTTCACGTAAATTGTCTTTCGTCTCCAGTAAGCTTTTAATGAGAGAGAACTCCTTATTTGGAGGTGTGTGTTCCTCCGTGTCGTGTGAAGAGTTTATACTCTCTGCACCTTCGGAGTGTGTAGAACTAATACTAACATCTCGCGAAGTACAGTCTAGGGTTTCGTTACTGACATCATTATTTGTCGAGTCGTGTGTGTTGACCGACCCTGCGTCGATGCGTCCAAAGGTCTCCCCGTTTGCGAAACCATTCAAAGCAAGCAAATCTTTTTCTTTTTCTTGCAATAACTGTTCTATAGATTTGCATTCTTCAAGCACTTGTGTATAATTTTGTTGTGTCGTTTTTTCGTATTCTTTTACTTTATACGCATCCGATGTGAACATATAATGACCCAGTAAGTACGGCCACACCTGGTATATAAATAAGTTATGTATACACGAACGAACGAAACAAAACTTAACCAAACGGGACGGGACAGGACGGAAGAACGGTTTCTAATTTTAAACTTACCTCGTGCCTTATAGAATGTTCAACGCCACCATAATACACAAGCTGCCGAATTTCTTGAATATGTTGACGCTAAACAAAATCTTCTTCATATAATTCCAGAAAGACAGATAACGGTGATGATGAGGATTTTTTCGGTAATTTTAGAGACATATTTCATTAATTTTAATACCTTATTTCTAATGACAACAACTCGGGTAAAAGTTGATACCCTGGTAATGATAAAAGTTGAACTTGACAAAAAATTTCACACCGCAATAATAAGCGGAACTTTCAAACATGCGCACTGATTAAAAACCGCATTTCACTCTGGGGTGAAGTATTTACATTAAAATCTCGCACTGGTTTATAATCTCACTTCGTTAAATTTGACCAACACAAAGGATTTTTTTTTATATTGTCATATTTACTGATGTTACTTTCGACAACATCGACGGGAAATTACATCCAAATATTTCACTGGATTTTTCCATGCCCTTTTAATATCCGTAACAAAGATACTAACCAGTCCATCGAATTTCATTTGCTTCCATCTCTCGCCTGTCAACCCTCTCTCAGCATGTTCTGGAACAACATCATCAGTTGACCATGGGAGTACCAACGATGCTAGATGTGTCCTTACTGTCTTTAGGTGACGGTAACTTGATAACCCTGGGTTTAAAGAAGTAGTACATACGTACATAAAAACCCAATATAACATTTTATCAATGCTGAAACATTATACAGATTCTGATTCCAGTGTTAGAAATACAGGTTGGCACATGGCAAATACCAACATTTTGCCGACGTAAGGTGGTAGGTACATACCTCCATTTTATTGTTTTGTTGCTCAAGTAACACAAGGTTTCTAGATTGTTACTACTAATATTGTAATTACCACAAAAACAACATTTTAAAAGTTATATATCAAAATAATTCTATAACATTTTTTCTATCCAATCAGTAGTAATTTTCATGTTCAAATTTTCTTTCTGCATACCATGCAAAAATATAATATGAATTCTTCACTTACATCCGTTAAAAGCTCTCGATAAAATCTGATGTCTCATTTTCTCACATGCTAAATTTAATGCGATTCTAAAAAGGCGTATTAGACAATTTTATAGAAAAACAATATAAAATCCATAATTCTTCTTTAGCATAGGCTCTTGGTAGATATCAAAAAGTGTTACAAGGGTTTTTTGTGAAATGACACAAAGTTCTACAGAAGTTTTCAACCGTTAAGCTATTTTTATTTTGTATTTTAATTTTTATTGGATTTATACGTGTCAACTGGACTGGGCGCATGACTTTTTTACAATGTCAGGGGAAAACCCACACACGTACCTTGATGGGATAGCTTTACTTCTGCTCAATCGATTCACTGTATGCATTTTAGGGACTAATGTTTTTCTTTGTGTTTTCGATTTCGACCAAGGTCTGCTTGTTTCTCCAGTTGATTTTTGTGTGTATAGAAGCTTACGTAGTTCACTTTTATCTAAAAATGAAACAGCTGAACATTAATGATCCGCCAAAAAGTCTAATGAAAAATAATTTTCCTCGAATGTTGCGAGTTTTTGTCAACATTGTGAAAATTACACCTGGCACTATTTTTTCTTGGTTATGTAGCACTAATATAATAGACACGTGACGTTTAACTTAATCAGCCTTTAATTCGCATATCCTACACAAAAACATGAAAGCAGAATTAAAGAAAAATATATCATCACATCATTTTTTTGCAAAATTTAATTCTCGAAAACCAATATATCTCGCGAAGATTAGCAAAAGCACCAACCTATTTTCGAAGATGAAGAATATACAACTCGAAAAACAAAGTCTTGTGTGTCCGCATCACTCCCTGTTTTCAAATCTTGAAACGCGTTAACCAGTTTATCAGTGAGCACATTCTTTCTAAATTTCGACCACGTTTGCATAGCGTTTTGTTTGTTAAACAGTGGTGGATCCAAACGTCCATTTGGACTCAGACCTTGCTCAAGACACGTTAAAAAGGACAGCAGTGATCCACCAGTGGGGAAAAGAAGGGGAGAGAGTTGCACTCCATCTTGGCTGATGAGGACTATTTTACCAACATTTTCACCTATAAAAACACAAAAAATGAATAAAAGGAGAGAGATTTGCACTCCATCTGAACTTATGTAACTTATACTGCCAGTTTTACCTAAAACATAAAGAAACAAACTCCATAAAGGTTGGAATCTTTTTCAGACATTTTTTTACCCTGGGTTGTTAAAATTACATCATGTGACTACTTGTATTATTTTCAGAAATTTTCTGACCTCCCATCATTGGAAAACTCCTTACCTGCGCTGTGACAGTGAAGATAAACGACATCTGCTAAATCAACTGTTGTGGCTTGATCCCAGAATTCACTTTTTTCACCAGCACTTTCAACTTCTTGCAGCATTGGATTTGGCGTCCATTTCAATAACAAGCTGTCTAATGTTTTGTGGAGAGACAGATAGCCATGTATAGGTGATACAAACCCCGTCTGGATAAAAAAAATATAATGTAAAAAAAGAAAAATATTAACACTTTTACGAAAAGTTACAAAAAATTACGAAATCGTAATGTACTAACATTTGTACGCAACACAGAGATTCGAAACATTTTCACCTATCGTAGAACTTTATCGAAATCAAACTTCTCTTCTTAACTCTCTCATTATTTGTATTAAATGTACTATGAACATGTGTAGCTTTTCAAAGTAAGTACGAGAAAAATATAGCAGAAAAAAAATTGTAATTTGTTCATTAATAAATAAAAAAAAATAAGATGGTAAAAATTAATTATTCATTCAGATATAAAAAAAAAGAAACACAAAAAATAATAGTTCGAATCATTACTCGTGTAAACACAGCTTTAAATCACCTTGAACTTATTGTGAATGTAAGACCAGAATAAACAGAGAAAGAGGATACAGCGAGTATGAAAGTTATTCATCAATTTAAAAGAACAAATACCACACATATTTTCTATAGCGACACACATGAAATTTGCATGCTCTTATTTTGGCCATCGTCGATTTAAAATCTAAGCAGACATAGATAAGGCACGAACGAATTTATTTACTCATATTTTGTTTCCATTGAGCCTGTTTCACTCGGTACGAGATAATAATTAAGAAGATTAGAGCTATGTGCATCGCTAACACACTGTCTGGCAGTGACCAGGATTCAGTTACATGCCACCATAAGGCTCCATCTATGCTTAGAGAGATGTATCGTTCTCAATGTACTATAGGTACAAGTGGGGAATACAGCTGATGTTATTCCACATATCCAAATTTCATGTTCTCCTCCTCCATGAAAGAAAACTGACATGACACAGAAAGACAATTTTATTGCATGTGCACATATATACACTGATTTTAGCATAGCATAAACAGCAAGTGTAGAAATACGAAAGCTTATGTTGACCAATAAAGAGCAAGTGTAGAAATGCGAAAGCTTATGTTGACCAATAAAAAGCAAGTGCAGAAATGCGAAAGTTTATGTTGACCAATAAACAGCAAGTGTAGAAATGCGAAAGCTTATGTTGACCAATAAAGAGCAAGTGCAGAAATGCGAAAGTTTATGTTGACCAATAAACAGCAAGTGTAGAAATGCGAAAGCTTGTGTTGACCAATAAACAGCAAGTGTAGAAATGCGAAAGCTTATGTTGACCAATAAACAGCAAGTGTAGAAATGCGAAAGGTTATGTTGACCAATAAACAGCAAGTGTAGAAATGCGAAAGCTTGTGTTGACCAATAAACAGCAAGTGTAGAAATGCGAAAGCTTATGTTGACCAAGAAACAGCAAGTTTAGAAATGCGAAAGCTTATGTTGACCAATACAGCATTTAACACTTGCTGAGTAGGTGTTGCAACATACATATGAAACATTTTCTGTAAAAAGGTAGCACACCTACAGAATTTTAGAAAATTACATTGAAAAAAAATAATAAAAGTACATGTTATGTGCAAGGCTAAAAAACTATTTAATAAAAATCTAAAAGTTATAAACATAAAATACTTACCAGAGATAATTCAACGTTGTTCTTTCCATAAAGTAATGTAGTTATTGCATTTTGGTGTAATGATTCAACATGTTCTCTGGCCAATGTTGGCACACCAGTCAAAGCTGTTTGTTTCTCCACTGAAGAAACAGAAAATAATCTTCTTCTTTTTTGATCCGGTAATTTTGTGCTGTTGCCCATCGCAGGTAAGCTGTAAATACGATGACGCTGCACCAGCTCCCCGGCAGATGGGTCAATCCAAATTGTTTCAGGTGTTTTCATCTTTGAATAGTCTAATGAACATGGTCCATCTAGAAAAGAGTTAAACTATTTCAAATTCTTGATGCCAAAGAAAAAAAATATATTGCATTATTTATGAAATATATTTGATCTGTTATGAAGATAAAAAAGAGCTTCATGCAAAAGAAAGAAAGTGTTAAACAAAACGTAAATAATTTAGTGAACAGGAACAAAACAAAAAATTCACAACAGGAAACAAGATGGCTGATAACTATCTAATGTCTGACACAAAATAATTTTTGACAAAAATATCAACTTCACATAAAGTTTCGATGAACCATTAATGTAAAGAATTCCCCTTTTCATCAAACATCTGATGTGTTAAAAAGTGCTTAAAAGTTTTTTCTTCCATGATGTTTTATGTGATCAAATATTGGATATTACTATAACAAATCATAATGAACACAACATCTTTTCAACTGATTCAACATCTTTTGTAAAGTTTTAGCATTCACTAAAAATAACACACATGAACATCTTACCTAATAACCATACCAGTGATGGAGCATGGACTTGATCTGTTAATAATGCATCATTTTCATAAAATTCTCTAAAAGAAGCATTAACAATGTTGTAACCGTACATTCATCCAGGGTATATGGGAAGTGCATTTTGAAAGAAGTAAACGGCCTCGACAAATATGCCTACATCAAATAATATGAAAGAAACCCCCCTTCAATGAACACACCCTAAAAGTTTCTTCCATCTTAATAATGGTAAAGTAGAGAGTTACAGTTCAGTCTCTAATTCAATTTAACATTGTAGTTGCCTGATTCAGCACTCTGATATACACAAGAGCAATAATTTTTGTAAGTTCACCTTACATAAAAAATACAAAAAAAATGATTGCATGATCAAGACGTTTTAATAACCTGTTGAGCTTTGTCTTGTGCCAATGTGAGGCTGCTGCTACTGCCTTCAAGAAGAAATGCCCAGATTGCTCAAGCACAGTAATTTTAACAAAACCAAAGAGAACACATTTTTATGCCTTGCACTTTTATATAAACATCATGCATTGTTCATATAGACTAAATAAAACTTTGCTTCGAAGAGAAGAATAACATAATTAAATAGCTTCTACATAAAGAAATATAAGAAAGAAAGAAAAGTACAAACTTGGCATTGTCTATTAGAGCTGATATTATTGGTATGATCACTTTTTCTAGTAATGCTAAGCGTATCCATAAATACTTTGTGCAAAACCCAGTAACAGTGTATCCATTAAGCTGTTTTCTTTCAGGTGAATTCAGTTTCTCATCTAAATGAAAAAAAACACTCATAAGAATCCCTGTTATGAAATTTTCATGCAAGAAAAACCCACAAAGTTAGACTGGAAATAACAAACTTCTGTCAAACCACACCTTTATCAAAGGAAAATGTAAATGTTTAATTATAAACAAGCGCTAGCATAACACGTTGAGTTGGCAGTTATAACACAGAATTAATGAAACATCGAGTTACACGTTAATATTTTTTGCAAAACTTTGAAGACCTACCACTAATTCTGTCAAATGATATAAACGGTATCGACTTGTCCTTAATTTCTTGTTGATGATACAACTTCGCTGAAATTTTCTGTATGCTCTCTGCGGCAGGGCAAAATTTTGCAATCTTGCTCAATACATCATCACTGTTAGTTATAGCAGGCAATAGTCCTCCAGCCCTTTTTTTAAGTTTGTAAATAATACAGCATTCAATTGCACCTAGAATGGAATTTCTTTTTCTTTAAATGTAAAACACAACCTCTCAAAATCAACAAGTGTTTATGCTTTATTCTATCCTTTTTTTAAAACATATATTGAAGATAAAGAACCAACATATTGAGGTCGGATTTTCATTTTTGTTTTGTCTAAACCTGCAAAAGAAAGTGTAGAGACTTCATAGTTCCTGGGGCAAAGCCCAGAGGCAGACCGAAAAAGACTTGGCAGGAGGTTATAAGGACAGACTTGATACAAAGGAAATTGAGTTTAGATCTAACACAGTCTAGATCAGATTGGAAGAAGGTCATTCCAACCCATGCTAGCATGGAAAACGGACATTAAGCCGAGAATGATGATGATGATGGTGATGGTGATGGTGATGGTGATGGTGATGGTGATGGTGATGATGATGATGATGATGATGATGATGATGATGATGATGATGATGATGATGATGATGATGATGATGATGATGATGATGATGATGATGATGATGATGATGATGATGATGATGATAACAGAATCCTTTGCTAAACAATGTGCCTTATCCATATTATTTCAGAATTCACTTTAAGATTTGCTTATCCTATTTATTAAATTCTTTACAATTAAATACTTTATAAAGACACTTTTTAAAACCATGTAGAGAATGCATCAAAATCTTTGAAACGTTCGAAATTCACAATTTATTTCTAAAAACTAATTCACCATGAATAAATTCTATACACTAAAGTTATATTACATGTTTTTTTACTCACATTTCTTTTTCTTACTATCACATATAAAGTGGTAATTTGCGTTAAATAAGTAATTTACATTTCTGACATCAGCAAAAAAGCTAGAGCCCCAACAATTAGCTAAATATCTTTGATGACAAATCAAGGTGTTTACAGTATATACTCTTGATTTCCCCAACATTATTTAGATAACATTTCTTACAAGTACTGTGAAAAAAAAATTTGTTCTCGTTAATCATTCAAACCTGTCCATTTTCTCATTATCAAAGAAATCACTGATATTTCTACCATTTCAACAATATTTTGAAAAACCTTGACATTAATGACAGGGTGGACATCCAGGAAATTCTGAAATTTATTGCTTAGAGAAATATTATTAATTCTATTTAGAAGTATAAAACACTTACTGCATAACGATGTCACTGAACTACTATCTGTGTGAATAAATTTTTTAGTGACTGCTTCTTCCATCAACTTCTTGCACTAAAGCAAAGTTAAGATATTAGCATTTACCACACTGTTTTTATAAAGATTGGTTTCCATTAAAGCCAGTAATTGCCATACAACAGTTGTTTTCCAATTGTTGTGAGACATTTTTACAACATTTGCGTGCAGCATCTCTCGTATCACTGTGTTGTATAACAAGGGTTTCCATTAAATTTCTAACAACGATTGTTGTCCAATTGTTGTGTGTTTGTCGTTCAGCACTTTTACGTTAATGGAAACTGACCTCAAGTAAAAAAACCTACCAAACAGTAGTGTAAAGTTACACCTTTGGCCATAAACATAACTAACAATTTACATCAGCATGACACAGCCTTTAAAATTCGGCAGTTAATTTGAACTTAAAAAGGAGATATTCTAGAGATTACATTGCTGTTTTACAGACTCAATTCATTCTAAATAAATTTAGACTTTTTTTATTTTGAACCTAAAAAAGGCATGCATTCACACTTTATTATTGTATAAATAATACAAAGAGGTGAGTTAATTAACATATAAAAAATGCAGCCAAGTAAATCTGGAATTTCAAACGTTGGTCAGATGTACTGCCAACTTTCACCAGCTGGGAGCAGGCCAAATTTTTCCTATCTACAACAACATTGAGGCTGATGAAGCTGCCTTCTAATTTTACATTAAAAATTAGTGTAAATGTGGGGAATTACGCCAGTTCCCAATTCTGTAGTATCAAAATGGTTTACATGGTATATATTCATACATAAAAAAGAAGACAGAAATCAGTCGATCAATATATAAAAAAGGAGGTTTAAATGATAAGTGACACATTGATATAAATCTCAACTTTTTGTATAAATTATTTAAACAAAACAAACAATTATTTTTTGGACTGATTATTGAAACCAAATTAATACCTTAAAACACCACGCAATAGTACATAAAAATAGTAAAAGAGTCACTCAACACATTTAAAAGCACACCTACAATTAAAAATAATTCTTAAGGTGACGGTATACCTTTATTGTATCAAAAAAAATTTTTATTAGCTATTTATACTAAAGAAACGAGGATCTTTCCAATGGTGAAACTATTCATTTATTTTTTGAAGGGGAATGATGACTTTATCCAAATAACTAACTTTTTTTCTGATCGGTCTTTCACACCTCAAATTAAATAAGAGTTAAGAGTGAATGTTTTTAACACTTACCATCCTCTTGAGTATAACTTTTAAAAAAAAATTATATTTCCTTTTCGAAAAAAAAGACCATCTGAAAAAAAAAATTTTCAGTTCTAAAAATGTATGCCATCCTGTTCTGTTTCTGCAAGTCACAGAAAAATATTAAACGACTTAGAAAGTTCTATTTTTATGGTATTCTCAGTCACGTCTTTGCGAATAATAAAATTTAAAAGGACAACCTTCTAAATATTTATCGCCTTGGAAGTGTGAAAGTATCACCATCATTATGAGTATGCTCGAAAGGTGTGTTATTTTAAAAAATCTTTAAAACAATTTTTCGTAGTGTTGTTTTTTTCGTATACCATCTATTACATTTCAAATCTCTTTTACAAAAATACAGAAGATCTATAAGGGAGAGTACTACTGTGCTGAAGCCAACGTGTTTATCTAAATGCGATTTTTTTAAAAAAAACTCAACGATTCTCTAGGTATTGCATCCTAAAGACGAAAGTTTAAGTTAAAAAATGGCTTTTTTAGAAAAAGTTAAATAAATTAAAGATGGGGACTTTGTGAAAAAAAATTAAAAAATCGTTTTTACATACATCTATCACGATTCTAAAGAACATTGAAGGAAATTTGAAAGGAGGGTGTGTTTTAAAAATGTCTCTGCACTTTTCACGAGTTAAAAAAAGTTATAATTTATTTTTATACCATTCCATAGGTGTTTAAAAATGCTTTGTGGTGATGTATGAATGAATTAACTTTGATTAACTATCGTTGAAAAAATCGCAATCTAATAAACCATGCTCAAAAGGTATACCGTCCTCTTAACAGAATAAACACAACGACTATAACAGAACAGCCTAATTTTTGCACAGACATTTAGATTGTCTTCTCCCAACTGCACTTCTATTATCCACAAAAGATTAACTTACTTCTTTTTTCACATTTGCGAGTAGTATCCGTTTTTCATGCATGCTTAAATCTAGAAAAAATAAACAAAATCAGATGATACGAATTTTGCCTTATATATACATCAATTGTAAAACTGATAATGAAATAAGACAATAAGAAAAAACATACAAATTTTTGAAAGTTTGTGTATTATATATACGGACAGTGTTCTAAAAATTACGAAATATGACACATGATTTATCTTTTACATCTCATGAGACAGTTATTAGACCTATCTACTTTTTATTGTTGAATAGGCAGGGTAATTTTACCAAACTATATTACAGTTTTAATAGGATTTTCCTATTACGCCCTTTAAATTGTCCTACCAATCAAGCCAACTGTATCTCAAATTGGTTGATTTTGAGAGCTTAGTCTTTTCTTTTTTCTACATAAATCAACTGTAAAGCAGCCATATTTAAAATAAAATGCAAATGTCTTACACCTGGTTCTTATTTGTTTATATTTTCCAGACAAACCTGGAGGAAAAAAAAGGAAAACCATCTTCTTGTTTATAAAGTTGTATATTTTAAGGCTGATTACACATTTCAATAATTAAATAACAAAAAAACTGCTCTTTTTTACTCAATACTTTTGGGTTCAACTGGATTGCTAAAAGAAACAATCCCTAAATTTATTTTAAAGAATGCTAGCACATTTATTGCTTTTGGTATGTGTGAACATTGTGGTTGGTATGTGTGAAACTTATATGATGGCACATAAAAATGAACTTTTTATGCACCAAAAGATTTACAATGACTAGACATATTATTCTTAGCCTATGTATGATCTGCCATATTACTGATTTCATTGGTACCAAAACTTAGCGAAAATTTTAATTTACAGAATGAACAGCCAAAACAATGCTGTGGTATAGCTCATCAATGAGAAAATTTTTTGGTGGTGCTTCCCCCTCCCCCTGTTACAATGTTGACTTTTTTGGCTCAGACATGCTGCAGCTATCCTCTCCTCAACACAGGTGTGACACCTCTGCTTTTGAGGACTGCAAACATTGCCCCCATTTTCAAAGGAGGTGACCAAGGCGAAGTGGGCAACTATCGACCAGTTGCCTTGACATCACATGTCATTAAAATATTTGAAAAAGTTATAAAAAAGAACATAGTTGATCATCTCGTACAGTACAATCTCTTTAACAACTCACAACATGGTTTTAGAGAAGGTCCTTCCTGTTTATCACAGCTATTGACCCATTATGATACAATCCTATCCTTTCTTGAAAGCAGTTCAAATGTAGATACAATTTACTTAGATTTTAGCAAGGCATTTGAGAAAGTGGGCCACCCCATCTTAGTTGCTAAACTGAAGCAACTTGGCATAAATGACAAACTGATAAAATGGATTAAATCACTTCTTAAAGACAGAATACATGGTTGGTGATATCAATCAGAACTTAAAATATTCTTTAGCATCCAGCTTTGCAGACGACACACGAATTTTGAAAGAGATTAATGGCCTCATGGACACCTTTAAACTCCAAAGTGATCTAAATATAATTTATAAATGGACAACTGAAAATAATATGAAACTCAATGGGTGTAAGTTCGAGCACCCAAGTTATGGAAAGATTGAGTCTTTGAAACCACTCTCTGTATATCTAAGTAACACGTCAGAAAAGATTAACAAAAAAATCACTGTGAAGGACTTAGGAGTTATAATGTCGAATGATTGCAAATTTAATAAGCATATCTCAAACCTTATATCAAAGGCAAGCAGGATAACTGGATGGATATTACGAACATTCGAGAGCAGAGAAAAAAACGTGATGTTGACTCTTTGGAAATCATTAGTTATTCCCCACCTTGACTATTGTTCCTAGTTATAGTCTCCACTAATGAAAGGACAAATACAAGACATAGAAATGGTGCAAAGAACCTTTACTAGAAAAATCCTTGGAACTCAAGGTTTTTCGTACTGGGACGTACTAAAAAGATTGAATCTGTATTCTCTGGAGAGAAGAAGAGAAAGGTATGCCATAATTTAAATCTGGAAAGTGATTTCGTACACGAATGATCGTTTGGGTCAAAAATGTGTTGTTCCTGTAGTGAAAGGGCCATTTTATAAGATTCGTTGTGCTAGCTTGGCTGTCCAAGGAGTACGATTTTTTAATGGTCTACCAAAAGCAATACTCAACCTATCTGATTGCAGCATAGACTGTTTCAAGTCGAAGTTGGATTGCTTTCTTGCTACTGTTCCTGGATGAGCCACTGATACCAAATTATGTTCACTTTCGAAAGGCCAACACGAACAGCATCATTGACATAATGAGCATTGGACTCGCCGAGTTGGATGTGTGAAGATCTCACAAAATCTACTTCAAAGTATTCAAAGTATAAGTAAGTTAACAGGGAAAAAAAGATTTTTAAATAAACTTTTAGCCCTGATTGTATAGCTAGCTAGCTACAAATACAAACGTATTGACAATGGCATGTCAATCTATGTACTCGACTGTAATAGCCGGCATTTTTTTAAAATATATAATCTCGTGTGTTTGCAATTAATTGCTGCAGTAAATTGCACTGGTCAGTAGGACTTGTTAAATCAAAAGTCTAAAAACAAATCATACTTGTGGCTGTAGAGTTTGGCTATGGCTAGAATGTAAAGTAAAATGTGTGGAGTAACCTATATTACGATCAATATAAAACATGATAAATACAGGCTAGCTATAGTAGAAATGTACCTTCCATCTCTGCAGCCATCTTTTTTATCATAACAGGAAGCAGAATGTTCTCCACCGCTTTGATTTCTCTTGAATTTAGTTCCACAGACCTCTGTTTAAATTTTGATTAATGCCTACCTTTTATTTAAAATTTTAAAGAGATCTTAGATCTCAAAAATGATATGGAATTTAAACGTGTTTTATTGCTGTCTTTCATAAGCAAGATGTATTGGTAAATTTAATTGAACCTATAAGGGTCCTGAGAATATACTCTTAATGTTCTTGGAAATTTTGTACGGAGGAGTGCTGTGCACTTGTAAACATACTTTTGTGATTTTTACTCTAAAAAAATTGTTATATTTAGAAATTTTTCTGTAATACCATTTTTTTCATTACGTGTTATGGTTCCACCCGGGTTTTCTTAAAAATTCCCGAAAAGAAATAGCTGCATTTTCTAGCGGTGTTACAAAATACACTACGGGATTTCTTTTTCTTTTTTCCTTGATCTTTTTGTTTTGTTTTTGTTTTATTTTCTTAGATCAAACAAGTAAAACTTCAGGCAGGCAGGTGCAAAGTAAAAGGATATTTTGTTAATTTAATAAAGAATATTAGCGTTTATCAGGTATATGTAACCACTAGATCGATATGATATAGCACATTACAACACCGCATTCAGTCAGTAGGGAGTACTCAACCCAAACGATCCTAAGATCTATTTTCTGAAAAAAGGTTTTAAAAAGGATTATTTCATAAAACCTTATAACCTCGTTCCCAGGGCTTGTTAGGTTTTTATATTTAGGTGGGAAAAAACCTAACAAGCCCTGGGAACGAGGTTGGAAACTTTAAACAATAAGAATGAAAGTGATACTATATAAAAAAAAAGAAAAATTATCCAACGAAAGAAATTAAAGAATGGAAAAATTTTGTTAACTAACTTTAACGTCTAACTTTCGCAAATATTTCAACATATTTTGCATGAATAAACTTACGTGATTTTTCGCGGGGCCTTAATTTCGTGAGTTTGGTCAGAAATGATGATTGAGTTAAATTAAAATCATTACATGAAATCTTTCGATTTACAATCCGTTACATAAAAACAACAAATCTTAGGCATCATTTTGAAATTTTAACAACCTTGTTGACAGCCCCTATACTCTTGGTTAAAGGGCGATTCAATTGCTATCTCACTTTCATTCAGTGTCTTGACTAAGATAGGTCTTAGCGTAATGACAAATCATACTCCTCACACGAGCAGTACAAGTTTATGCCTCTTGATATCATGTGGTGATTAAGGGAGCAAAAATCACAAAATATGTTCTAAGATTTTCTTGCAAACTCAATGTATTGTGAAAGCTCATTTTATTCGTCGATTCGGTATGAACTAGCTAGGTGATCCAAGTGTTATTCCCGGATTATTATTTTTTTGGCATTCCCTTTTGTTTAGCCGATTTGGTTATCAACCCATTTCCATATTTTGTAGCAATCTTTTTCCCTACAAACTCGATTTGTTTTCACCCAACAAAGTTACAAAAAATGGCAGATGCAATGCAAACGTGGTTCGTCAATTAATCTAAATAATCACTAAGTCAGGCCGAATTGCTAAGCAGCATCTTTCACTGGGTGAAAAATAGAAGACATGCCCGTGCAGTGTTAAATTCACACTAAATATACTGTTTTTATGTAAATATGAGGAGGATGGCCAAGCGCATATTAGACAACCCATTTAACTACTCAAAAAGAATTCAATGACTCCTCTAGTAATTCAACGACGAAAAGACTATTCCAAGACTATTCTTTGAGGCAAACTTTCAAGAAATAAAGTAGAAAGTAAATGGTAACATACAGTTATTCGAAAAAATTTACAATTATGTTTGGTGTTAAAGTATTTGACATAATTGCGCGCCGTTAGCCAACTATAGATAAGCAAACAAAAAATATATTTTCGTGTCGTGTTTGTTTAAAAACACGACACGATCCCACCCGAGCTATACACAAACAATTACATTAGGATTGAAATTATATATAGTTTATGTTTTTTCATTTTTAACGTTTCCAACAATTTGTTATCACAAACTCGGCTTCTTGTTTAGATTCTTGGAAAGTTTTTAACCACAGTTTATCCATGTTTGAACTAAATGAATTTTCTTTAGACGACCTCTAACGAAGTGTTGTATTAACTTCTTAAACGATAAAACTCACAGCCGAATAGTTTCATCAATCTAGTGCTGACTGCTCGATCTTCTGCGCACGTAACATATCTTGAAGATATGTGTAGAAGACGCATTCTTTGCAAAAAGTTTTCGTCTTATTCTCCGGTTTAGAAAAACGTAAACAATGGGGTCGCACAACAAGCAAGTAACGTAAAACATGTTGAAGACGTTGTGTAGCCACTCTGGCGGAACTGACCGAATTTCTCTGTAAGCAAGCGAGACTAAATCTGGGATTAAGATGAATATCCCAAATGAAGCCAAAATTGCAGCTGGAACAGTTATCTTATTTTTGTAGCCTTGTCTCCGTGCACCTTGGACTGTATCTATGCTACGAGTAGAGCATTGCATGCTGGTCGTGCTAAATGATGACGTTGGACGCATTGATTGGTTAAGAAAACATCGTCGATATATGTAAATGTAAACAAACGCAGCATTTGTTACAATGATTAAATCAAAGACTGGGAACAAGTAAAATAATTTTATGACGTCATGATAATCTTTATGGAACACAAACTGTATGATGTTATAAACTACGATGGATATGGCAGGAACGATCCAAATATGCGAGAGAACGCGCACAGTTCGTTTCTTTGTAATAAAATGGCCATATCGGACGTTTAAATATATCAAACAAAATCGATCCAAAGTCAGAAAAATTATGATGAGATAGTTGGCAATCCAGATTGCGTCTGAAATTATATGCGCTTCTATCATCCAAACACTGTTTTCTTCATAGGTAAAAAATGTTTGTGTGAGGTTGACAATTTCATAAATCAGCAGTAGTATTAAATCAGAAATGCTCAAATTGATCAAATATAACCTTTGATTGCATGATGTTGATTCAGGATATTTTAATAACATGTAAATCCCGAAACAATGCAAGAGAATACCAGAATAATGTATAACTGTTCTTATGATAAAGATGTGCATTCTCGTTTGGACTTGAGAAATTTGATGTGTTTGTGTGAAAGTGTTCTTAACGCATCAAATTTGATTTCGAGCGATTCTTTTTTAATTGAAGTGAAACAGCTTAAGTCAAAAAGCATTTAAAAATCGTAAACACAAATTTAACAATGGATTAAACCAGGTGCAAATGAAAAGTATAAAATTTCGTATCCTTTTTTGTGTTTAAATTTGCATAAGTTTTCTTGTTTTAATTCCTCCCACTCAGGAAAGAGAAAAATCCTAAAAATCTTATTATTAAATTAGTCCCTTTTACTTTCCTATTTTACAAGAACAATAAGAAACAAAAAAAACTGAAGAAAACGTTTTTATTTGCGTCATCTGTGTAATTTTCGTTCTTGGACACTCTCAGGAAAATCATGCCGATAAAATAATATCATTGAAAATATGAGTTTAAATTTTTAATTATCGAAAATATTTTTAATATATATCTCTATAATAATAGCCGTCGTCTGTCTGTCTCTGCGCGGACCCCCCGCTGAGTTAGAAAATGATGTTGCGGAAACACGAATATCAAATGCGATATATTTTTATCCACTTTGCTGCGACAGGTAAATATAAAGGACGGGCGACTAATCAACGACTATCTCTATAATAATAGCCGTTGTCTGTCTGTCTCTGCGCGGACCCCCGCTAAGTTAGAAAATGATGTTACGGAAACACGAATATCAAATGCGATATATTCTTATCCACTTTGTTGCCACGGGTAAATTCAAAGGACGGGCGAACCCGTGGATTTTTCCACGGGCAACGACTAGTATAAAATCTATATTATGATACCCGTATGCGTCCTTCTGTCACGCAAAATGGTAGAACAAGTAGTGAGACACACGCAAGCTGTATAAAAAGGACGGGCGGGCCACCGTGTAGTTTAGAAATAATTACGAAATACCTTAATAAGTTTTAATAAAAACTTGTTTATTATATAGAACGCCCATATAATCTTTTCGCTAATTCTACGCTTGTTTCTGATGGGATGTTGGTCAAGTCTTTCAACTTTTTAAGGCTTTTAAATCACGATTAAAAATAGTTGTTGTGTAATTAGCGCACAGCCATAGTGTCTTAAAACTGTGGCAATTTTATCATTCTAAGTGATTCAATTTTGGAGTGCTTAATTAAATTCTGTTACAAATGATTTCGGAAAGACTTTTTTAATTAACGCTTCATGTACAACAATTTGTATTTCATATTACAAGAACAAAAAGATTTAAAAAAATAACAAATGGCTAATCGAGGGGAGCAAAAATGTATGGATACAGGGGAGTAATCAGTCCAGATAAGTGAATACATGAAAAATATTGTGGCTTGTTTATTAGAACTTGACTTGCTCATCTCATCTGTCAACTTATAGTTGCAAACATTTACTGCGTTGGAGAGAGTGGAGTTAGCCAACTATATGACCGTCTGGTGTATAAATCATTAAACGATTTCCTATTCTATCCGATTGCGATATCAAGGTACTGATTACCATGGCGAAAAACAACAAAAACACCATTGTACATGTTTGTGTAGATTGCAACACAAAAGTGTAAACATAAACATTCACCTTTAGAAAGGACAAACATGATCAGCTTAAACATAGTTATGAAACCATAGAACCATATTTTATGGAATGGAAATATACTATTAGGTTAAGAATGATGTGTATGTAGCATGCCGTATCATTTCAAAAAAGAAAAAGAAAAGATGTTTGATCATGAGACCAGAAGCGTTAGCTTGAACATTAGAAAATAAATGACACCGCTTTCCTTTCTTCAGCCCCGCTTAACTTCCATTAAGATAAACAGATTCTTTGTTACCGTTGCGGTTCGTGGTAATCAGATTCCTATAAGAGGTTCCGGTTTTCCGTGAGAAAGGAATTGCACATGCTTTAACAACCTTTATGTTAAGTCTAGAGATTACATCATTATTTCCCTAATGATGGTAAAGGTGATGCAGGTCAAAATGATATGTAATGTCATTTAGTGTCAATGTAATACAACGTCTAGATGTCGTAATTAAAAAACTTCGTCCTTCTTTCATAAAACAATAATGTCATTGAATCAGAAATGTATAAATTATCAAATATTACCTTTGATTGCATGATGTTGCTTCGGAATACTTTAATAACATGTGCACCCCAAAACATACAAGAAATTGCCAGAAAAATGTATAAGTGTTCTTATGATAAGAATGTACAAAATGACAATGTACTGAAAAGACTTATGACTTATGGTTTAACAACAAACAACATTATCTGAGTATGAAATATTATAATAAAGACAAAATGAACAATTGCAAAAAAAATATCCAGTTCTTTATCATATCCTGTTGTTAAACTACGGTTATTAACAGACAGACTAAAACTTTCTTAACGTCATGTTTCACTGGATATCTTTCTGATACCAATAACTAGTTAAAGGCTGCAATTCTTTCGAAGTGAAAATTTAGTCATTCACTTAAAGATCGACTAATATTGTACTGTGGCCAAACGCACTTATCTAAAGAAAGCAGAGCTCACATAAAGAAACAAATTTGCAGATCTTAGTACACAAAAGAAAAGTAAATTAAAAAACGTCATCGGAAATGAAAACCTCCGTAACGGTTGATTGTTAATGAGAGAGGGTGGACTTCCGATTTGATGACACTTTAATTGACACGAGCATAAAAGAATGAAAATCAAATCAGTAATTAAAAAACAACGATAGAAAGAGGAGTTGTTGGATTAAAGATTTTTGGAATAATTTTTATTGTGAAATATAATGAAAACTTTTTATCTAATGTTTGTGGTGATTTCTGCAGCATCGGTGTTGACGTTTTCTAGCGCAAAGTCAAAAGAACCTGATATTTTCACTAAAAGGGGGACCACAAGAAGAACCTGCTCAAAATTTGGAGCAACGTATGTTTCACGCAGTGTCTTACCCAATCAAGTGAGATGCAGATGCCTAAGCGACAAACCAAAGTTTAATGGACTTAAATGTATCTCCGAAAATAAAGTCTCACAACGTATGTATTTACGCTGACTGCATATTTAAAAAAATATTTGTTGGGATACAAATATAAAGACACCCAGGGCAGAACCTTTTTTTGTCACATATCAGATTTAGGTACAATGATAAAAAGTCTAAATAGCCATGGGGGTTAAGGTTGGGTGCATTTTAATTCGGTGGAAAATTGTTGACAAAATTCCTTGTCAAAAAGATGCTTTTGGAGGAAAGATAATAATTATGAAATATTTACGTGTGATATTTATGTGCTAATACAAGTATACAATTATATACATAATACTGAGAGACAAGATGTTATAAAAATATTAACCAAGGACACGAGTTTAAAAAAAGAGGTGCGTAGAGGTGTGTTTGAAATAAGCTACAAAAATATATCAGCATATGGCTAAAGGCTATTTTTCTAATGGGGTAAGAATTCAACTCAAATGCGAAATGCGCGATGCACGTTGAATGAACCGTAAAATATTAACACGTTCAATCTTTAGATATGACGACAACCACTCGTTTTACATCAACTAACACACCATCAACTTTGCCGGCAACAACAACAACAACAACAACACCGCCACCACCACCACCAACAACAACAACCAAACCAAAAACAACAACAACAACAACAACAACGAAACCAAAAATTACAACAACAACAACAAGGAAGCCAAAAACAACAACAAAAACGAGGACTGAAGCATGGAGATCAACCACTACAACAACAAAACAACCTGAAAAAAAATCAACCAACAAAATAACTGGTAGCACATTTAAAGAGCTTCAAAGTACAGCTTCTACAGCGACATCAAGGCTACAAAAGGGAGATGTTAACCTTGATTTCACTAGTACATCAGAGCAAAGTTTTAACACTAAAATAATGGCGTTGTCAATCTTAGTTGGGATTTTATCACTTGTCATCTGCGTTTTAATCATCTATCTGTTATACGTAAGGTATTGATTTCATTTAGGCTTAAAGTTTACCTTCCTATAAGAGAAATTTAAAAGTTCTGTCCAATCTATTCTGGCTTAACAAAATGATGTCGACTTTGTATTGTAAAATAGAAAATTCCATCTCTGAGTAGGGAGATTAAAACTGATCAGTGTTTTTAACTTTTTTTTATGCAGATTTCATAACATCCAATTTGTTCTTAATACTTTAATTTGCGAGCTACACTGCGCCTAAAAAATTTTTAGAAAAAGAATTTGATGCTATTATAACATATATATATATGAAAAAATATAAATAAATTTATCATATAGCTACTGCATTCGAAAAACGTTTTCCGTAGAGTTGATGCATACCAAATTTTTAATATATACAAAAAGGTTTTTCTTGGAATAGGAATGAACTTTACAAGACTTTTCTACTGTTTTTTCTCCCATTTTGATGAAACAATGCTTTCTTTTATAGAATGAAGTTAAAAAAACAATTGGTAAGTATACTTGGTTCTTTTCGATCATTTAGTGCGACTTTTTTTTATTTCTTCATGTTGAATTATTATACTAAGCACTTTTGTTTTTCTATAGAACAATTCATCTGACGAAACACATAAGAAACACAATTCATCTACAAGCAGTTATAAGAACCAATCATCAATCAGCTCATTGAGTGACTTGTACAGCCGTGTTGGTACGTATTACTGAATTTAAAAGAATAAGTCACGTGACACAATATAGAAAATATGAATACTAGACAAATATACTATATACTAGACGTAATCCCGTGGATTTTTCAGCGGTAGGGTTATTCACCCTTAAAAACAACAACAAAGTAACTCGCTCTTATCTAGTTGCAGCTACCATCTCTAGCTCACGGGAATTCGCCCATCGCAACAAAGTGGTTATTTATCGCGTTTGCTGTATCTGTAGCACGACTTTTTTTTCGCCCATACCCACATGGAATACAAGTGTTAATATGAGAGATAACGTGATAGCAACATACTTCATCAGAACGCAAGGACTGCACTAGATATATAAACATAGTCTCTTCTTTCTTTTCAGCTTCCCTTACACCATTTAAGAAAAACGACAAGCCCAACTATCCGTATAGAAAACCTGTTCCACGTCCAACAGAAAACATTGCCTCCCAACGTCCTGCCAGCGCAAACGATAGCAAATCTGACGACTACGATTATCTTCAAGAGTATGATCATCCTGGCATGGTTATAGGCAAACCTGGTATGGTTTTAAATGATCCACAAATGTCACTTAGTGTTTCTTCTCTGTATGCAGAAGTTAACAAAGACAGAAAAATTGATGCTTGACTCGAAGCACATGAATGACAATTTACGATAGTAGAGGGAAATTTAAAATATTGTTGTAAATAACATTTTTATATTTATTAGCATAAAAAAGTCAATACTAACTTTCAATTTCTTCAATAGAAAAAGAAAAAAATCAAAAAATGGATCTGAGTTGTTTTTGTAATAGAGGAGAGTCTCATATTTCGTCATGTTGGTGATCAATTTAGTTAACCTAAATAATGCCAAATAATTTATTTTGCCTTCTAAAAAACTGTTAAGAAGAAAGGCAACAGATCAGGTTGGTAGACAGGTGTGAAGTCATTTACGCCTGCTTTTTTCAGTGGATGTACTATACAATTGACTTTTCACCATTGTGTCTAAGATGTTAAAGTTTAAAATGTATCTGAGAGTGGCTGTTTACAACATTAAGATAAGAAACAATGTATGTAAATCCAGCATCGTTTTTGTTATAACAGTTATTTTTCAACCGTTTTAACATCGCAAAATCTTCTCGTTTTTTGTATCCTTTCCACAGCAGCAGAGTAATAGGGGACCTGTGTTATTTTTTATATAACAAACGCAACTCTCTTTAATTTTAGATCAAAGTTTTTATTTCTTTTGTGGTAGAATTGCAAATTGATAATTCATACACACTTTTGCGTGAGCTTTAGTTGGGCAAGTGTTAAAAAAGTTTTCATGTCGTTGACAAGGAATTTGTTTCATAGTTTAGGTCCTCTTTCTACTAGTAATAGAGAACTTAGCGATTGTATAGTAACTTTTGGGCTGAAAGAAGTTTTTACGTGAGAATCGGAAAGGATACTTGTATCTTCCAAAACATTGTTTTAAAAACTCTTGGTATCAGATTGTTCTCAAGTTTGAACATAAAAATAAGAGTCTGAAAAATGTTTAGCTGGTATACATCATTCAATTTTCACAAGAAAACTTTGGAGTGAGTGTATCTGTCGACATTTAAAATAAGTCTGATTGCATGTTTTTGTCAATTTTATAACGTTGGTGCTGGACCAAGCAATGTTTGCATACTTTAAATGGCAGTGTATGAAAGAAAAGAATATGTGTTTTGTACAAGTTCTATCTAATACAAATTTTGCCTTAAAAAGGACGCCAATATTATTTGCGACTTTTCCTCTTACAACATTTATGTGTTCTCTACAAGTAAAATTTTCTTCAAATATAATTCTTAAGAATTTCATGAACTATACTCTTTTTATATTTATATTATTATTAGACAAATTGGAGTTTTAGTGGTACTACATCATCTGTTTATTTAGTCTATTTAAGGACACATTGTTTGCTTTAAATCATTCTGACACTTTGTAGAGTTCAATATTCATTGAGTGAAATAGTGTTTTTATATCTTTATGTGCGTAAAACAGATTGGTATAATCTGCAAATAAAATTGAATATAAGATATTTGAAACTTTGTTTAGATCATTTACATATATAAGGAATAATAGTTCCAACGTGTCAAAAAGTCGACATGCCAACGTGCCATACCTGATACGTTTTTATGCAAAATATGCCTACATACATACGTGCCAATGTGCCATACGTGCCAAAAATTGACGTACCCACGTGCCATTATTTGTCGATGTGCCATAATATTTTGACGTGCCAAAATTTTTTGACGTGCCATGATTTTTCAGTGTAGACTTTTTTGCTATAAATTTTCACGCTGCAAGAAAAATTTTTTTTTCGTTGAGTCTCGCTCTACCCAGACACTTTTTTCTTCTGTCGCTATTTTCAGAATTGAAAGAATTTTTTCGCAGTAGCAGATGAGTACCGTGGCTGATAAGCTCCAAAAATCTTTTTCAAAATGGTGAAAATCTTTTTTTCAAAATAGTGAAAACCTCTTTCAAAATGGCAACCATGTTTTTCAAAAAACCGAAAATGTCTTCCAAAAAAAAAGAAGTGTTTTTCGAAATGGTAAAAATGTTTCCCGAAAATAATTTTCAAAATAACATGATCTTATCCCGTTTTCAGAGTATTTTATATCTTGTATCGACCACAAGAACACAGCGAAAGGCTATGACCGCAAGGCGTAAAAAGGCTTGGTAACGAGGAACAAAACCTCATCTCTTTAATCTCCAGAAAATACAACCGAATTGGTATTTGGTAGGTGAAATTAGCTATTTTAGCAAAATTACAGAGTAAGAAACTTGCCCCTTTTCACCCAATGCACACAGCCCCACCCAGGCGAACTATTGTTGAACCCATTTTTACTTTTGCGCTGCAGATTCAGGACGCTAACCAAACAAAATACAGAGTTTCAAAATAAACGACCACTTCGCTACCTATTGAAAAACAGACTTTAACGAAAAAACGTTTTTTCGCTCCTTTAAACTTCCTAGTAGTTATTACTGGAGAAAGTGTCAATAGGGATTCAACATGGGCGAATATGCAATTATTTAATTCTAAAAATAAGGTAACACTAAGAGTAGTTCATCTTTATTTTTCCGCATGTGATAACATGACGGTATACAAATGCTTGCAGCAGTTAAAGTATTTTTCCGCATGTGCAATACCTCTGATTTCCAACCAATACTTCTTGAAAAGAACAAAGCGACAGAAATGAACACGATAGTGACTTTTCCCGAGTGAATATATGAATTTTTCTGAGAGATTTCTGATCATCCATTTACCATGCCCGTCTTACATACCTTGTTTAGAACCAGCCTGTTGCCAATGTAAATCTCAATTTTGTGGAAATTATTATTATCTTACAGTCGTCAATATATTACAACCCTTATATTCGTTTGTCGTTTGTTGAAATAGTGAATTTTTGAAAACCAGAACCTGATTAAATGTATCATTTTAGAAAATACATCAATGATGACATGTCCTATTTGTCAATAATACTTTCATTGTCGACAACAACTCAAGCTTCACATAGCGTATTGTACCCCCGGACAGACAATGCATTTAGGAAACAAGAAAAAAATACGAAAACCAACTTCAATGACATTAAAGTTACTAAAGAGCAGCGCATAGATATTGAAGCTTCGTCATTAAAAAATGCTGTTTTGATAAAACTGATAGCGATAGTATTAAAAATGCATCTTCTGATCTTTACGAAATCGATGATATTATTGATGTTACCATGTTAGAATCAGCAAAGCTAGTTGGTATACAAATATGGCATAACACTTTGAAAAAAAACAACAGTGGACAAAATGCCATGGGATATTGATGGGAAATGTGCTTTTTCAAAATCTGCAGCATCCCGCAATGAAATTTCTGAAAAATGCAAAAGTGGCCGGTCTTGGAAAAAAGGACACTCGAACAAACTGGTCTGGATACGATTGCGTCAGATACAGGAACTGTGAAGGTTCCCTCAGTTGCCCGAATTCGGGATGTGAATTTTTAAAGGAATATGGAACAACTACGATTCGATAAGTACAGGGTGAGTTACTTAAGATGCAAACAATATAATATTAGTAACCCCTCTCCCAACTACCAACATAGGTAACATTCACAATAATTCAGATAAAGCATCCACTGAATATAAGGCATGACTCTCTTTGCCAACTTATCCTCGCTCTCCTCGGTTTTTAAAAATATATGTTGCGGTAGGGTTGAACTGGTTAACTGGTTTTGATAACTTTTTGTGGATTATGTTCAAATTGTGACCACCTATACTATTCATCGTTAAACGAGCATTAATTAGCACTATCTTCACAAATGACGTATTCTCTTGTAGGCTTGTCTTATCTGCGGGACTGGTGGATATCATGTTATCTGCTCTGCAAGGAAGTATACTGCTTTTAAGAGTGGCATCAAGGTTTACGTTTTTCACCAAGGAAATCATACATATGCAGCAAAAATTCAAAACCTCAAGGCCCACGGACGAGGTTTTAAAGTCACTTTGCTGTTCATCCGAATGTTCACCAAGTGCCATTCAGGTAAGAAGTCAAAAAACTGTATACTCTTTATCAATTAAATAAAGTGTTTCGAACGAGAAAATAAACCAAAAAGGAAGATTTAATTCTTACAGAAATTTGTTCAAAACTGCTTCAGAATATAAAAACTGCACTAACCAAAAGGACAAATTCCGAATCTACTCAGTTGATGAAAAAAATCAGCGTGTATTCAAGTCTCCATTGCAAAAGCTGCAGATGGTTCAAAATGCAAATGAAGATGCTGGCCATTTTCTTTCTACAGAATTTTGTTGTTTCGATGGAAAGGTCAAGCGTACGAGGGACTTTACTAACCGAATGCGAACTTGTATAATCCATTTTTACAAAAGCAGGTGCCAATTGCGATAATGGAGTGTGTTAGTGAGAACATCCATGCCTTTTGGAAAGATTTCCATTGTGTTTTTAAGGTAACTAACAATTGCGAGGCGAAATTTAATCCAACTAGATGGTAAACATGACTACAGCAAATGACTACAGCATGCTAAACAGTTACTTTGCGCAGAACACCGGAAGCATACAACTCGCATATGGCAGTATCAACAGTATCATTATGGAATACAGTGAGCAATTGGATCTTTAACCGTGGCACCAACGTCGTCAATACATACTTCGCGCATTCACTAGTATTAATGCTCCAGGATCTAACTAAGCTAAAGTAGTCCATGCAGGATGGGTGAACAAAGGTAATGTTGTCTTGAATCTTCTGGAAAGAGCAGAGTTTGATATGAGAGACTCTTTGATATTGGAGAGTCAAATAGCACAGTACAAAGACTCTGGCACCAGCTTGGGATACGGATCATCTATAGCTGGTGTGAAAAGAAGTCATGAAGACCGAAATGTAGCTATGGCAAAGCAGAAGGGTTTGAGTTCGTTGCAGAATGCTGATAACATCAGTAAAAGCTTTCAAGCATTCAAAATCTCAAATAGTATCTCGAGATAACAGTAACATGTTTAAAACCCATTACAAAAATGCGATTAAAAATGCCACAATCATGAAGATAGATTCGCTTCAAAAAATGTCATCAAAAAAAATATCGCTTCATAGTTTTGAATAGCAGTAACGGAAAATCGAAATTTTCTGTTGATGTTACATCCACACCATCATGTACCTGCACATAATTTCAAAAAAACAGTAAAATCACTCTGTGTAAACACATAATTTTCGTTTTATGTAATGTTCTGGAGCGTGACTGTGTCAATTCCATCAGGAACGGATATTTTGAGAACTTAGAGCAAGTTTTATATGGGAAAGTTGTTGCAGTTAATTTAGGCAAAAAAACACAAAAAAAGCGTTTATTCAGAGATATATTGCAAGAACACAAGAACTTTAATCAACAAAAAGTGTGCTCGTTATAAAACAGCGAGGTCTGATGGTGAAAGGTGCAGTAACAATTCCTTACAACAGCGTTCGTCAGTTGAGCAAAAGTTTTACTTTTGTGCCGCTGATAGTTGCTTGCGATCACCACCTCCTTGGTCCAATGTACGAACACCATTGGAAATTTTGCAGGTGAATAATGTAGCGAAAGTAGACATCGATGAATTCACAAAAAATACTAGTATTGTTGTTAGTAGCATGTAACACGATTCATATTCACCCAAGACAAAATACATTTACATCCCGTCGTGTTAATTAATTAAGCGAGTTGCATGATACATCTACTCTGTTTTTCGTTTTCTGTGTTTTTCACTCTAAATTTTATAATCATTCTGAACCAGTGGAATCTTGAAGAGAACACAAGTGTTATAATTAAATTCTTATATAAATTAATGAAGTTAAAGATAAAAAATAGGAACATTTTCTATTTGGTTTTATCTTGGTATTTCCTAAAGGTAACTACATACTTTTTAAGTTATTTGACTTTGCCAGCTATTATATTTTTTAATTTGATTGAAGCATAGAATTACTTTATGATGTCTTTTCTGTCATTGTTTAATAGCGGGTTTTATCAAATTTTTCACTTTAAAAAAGGTAAAAAGTTTCCTTAAAAATATGCTACAGCTCCTCCATGATTTTAATACGAACCATGACGGACTTTTTCTGTGTTTTTCACTCTAAATTTTATAATCATTCTGAACCAGTGGAATCTTGAAGAGAACACAAGTGTTATAATTAAATTCTTATATAAATTAATGAAGTTAAAGATAAAAAATAGGAACATTTTCTATTTGGTTTTATCTTGGTATTTCCTAAAGGTAACTACATACTTTTTAAGTTATTTGACTTTGCCAGCTATTATATTTTTTAATTTGATTGAAGCATAGAATTACTTTATGATGTCTTTTCTGTCATTGTTTAATAGCGGGTTTTATCAAATTTTTCACTTTAAAAAAGGTAAAAAGTTTCCTTAAAAATATGCTACAGCTCCTCCATGATTTTAATACGAACCATGACGGACTTGACTCTTTGCAAAAATGTTCTTCTGCGACGCAATAATTACACGACACACTCGCGCCAATCAGGTTTCAAATCGAACCTCTAGTGCCATGTTCATATCACCCTCCCGATGCCAGAGAAGATACAACCCAACTCGGTAAAACCCACCCAAAATCAGATTGGTGAAAAAAACAAGAAGAAGTTATTAAGATGGCTGGCATAAAAGATGGACTTATACAAAACTAAATAAAAAACATTGGAGAGAAGCATAAACAAAATAATAAATAAAAGCTAGCTAGTTTTTCACAAGCTGGCCTGCTACACATTACATAGCTAAAATAATAAGAGTGATTTGTATAAGACTTACATGGCTTAAACAAGTAATATTATCCCTAGAAGATAATATTTTTAGCAGATAAACGGCCAAAAAGAGACCTGAATCTTTTAAATGGAAGACTGACAGTCAATTTACTCAACCTCAGACAAGCATACCTTTAGTAATAACATTTTCGACACCAAGCCTATCCCCGAATAGATCCAAAACCTTTTTTTCCGTATCCTCCCAAATTTCATTTTTATTCTCAGATAACCCATTTATTCTCAAATTATTCATCCTCTGTCTATCTTCTAATAATCCTTTTCGCAAATGAATTAATCAATCAGAACGAAAAACGAAAGCGAGGCTATTTCTGTAGCATTGTAAACAAACATGGCGAAAAATGTTCAAAGTCAGGGTAAACAGTGTGCATCAATGTATTGTTTTTCCAGAGAATACTCCATTATAAAAGGAGAAAGAATTCCTACTGGTATCAAGTTTTTATCATTTTCTATTAAAAAAAATGCTGAAGTAAATCGTAAATCAATGGTGTAAATTGATAAAAAGGAGAAATAATAGTGACGGCTTCAAAGTAACAAAACATACTAAAGTTTGTGAAAAGCATTTTGAAGAAAGATGTTTAAGCAGACCTCCAGGTGGCGTAAAGATACGTTTGATGAACGATGCGCCAATCCTTCAGACATGGAACAATTTCACTAAACAGACTGTCAAAATAAGAATTTCGTACAGACTTTCCCTAAGGAAAAAATTGAAAACACCTGCTGTCTCAATAAAAGAAAACAAAAGTATTTCTATTTGTAACGAGGATGTGGAGAGTGACGATGTAGTAAACGAGGGACAATCTGCAAACACACTAGTAGAGGAAAATAATTTATTAAAAACCAAAGTTGTTATCCTTGAAAGGTTGCTAAAAGAACAACAAGAAGAACATAAATTTTTGAAATTTAAAATAAGTACAACAGAGATTCCCATAGTGGCTCACATAAAATCAAGTGATCTTAACTGCTCACAATTTACTGGATTTTCAACATTAAATCGTTTATACAGTGTATTCAAATTTACAGATCCAGGTCTCAATGTTGAAAATGTAATTTTGTACCAAAATCAAGGCAACAAAGAAACTGGAAGAGGGAGAAAACGTTCCTTGCCTCCTCTTTTTTGTTATATATTAACACTAACAAGACTTCGACAAAATTTAGTGTTTCTCACTTAGCATTTTTGTTTGAAGTGAAAGAAACTACTTGTTAGTATCACAGTAACAACCTGGATTAATTACTTATTCATTCAATTTGAAAGCATACTGTTATGGCCATCTATGGATCAAGATGAGAGCAAATATGAGAGCAATTATGCCTAGTTCAATGAAAGAGAAATTCCCAAACATTACGCCTATACGCATGTGTGACACAGTTTACCTGTACTAAGTGCTTCGTCCGGTGTCATTATTGATGGGGTAGAATTTAAAGTTGAAGTACCTGCTTCCCTATTCTTACACAAATGTTTTATTCTGACTACAAAAGCCACATTACAATAAAATGCTTAGTTGGTATTTGCCCAGGAGGTGGATTTTCTTTTGTTTCATCAGTGTATCCAGGAAGTATTAGTGACAAAGAACTGACAGTACACAGTGGCATTTTAAACTTAAATTTATGGAAACCTGGTGAAAGTTTAATGGCAGACCGTGGATTTCTAATCCAACAATACTTTAAACATAGAATTAGTGATACTGTTCTGACCCAATTTTGGACACCGGCCAAACTTCGGACGTCTGACTGTCTGGGTCGGTCCGTTCGCAGTTGGGATGGCTTATCTTTTGACGGTCGGTGCGTTCGCAGTTGGGATGGCCGATCTTTTGACGGGCACAGACCCCGATCATTAATCCGGACCATTAATCCAGAGTATTAAGCCTGTCAACCCTTTTTGCGCCAGATTTAACTTCATTAACCAATTAAAAACCTTATTCGTTTCACGTGTTTGCGCAACCTGGTGTTTAATTTTAGGCCGGGACTTTCACGAGTTCATCAGAATATCGCAACCACGAGGTTATGAGGACGGATTGGTTTTACATTGCTTTTACACACTTTTCTTTGATGCACCTTAACGTTTCACCCCTTTATATTTCTCACGTTCTCTAGCCATGTATAAATCTTAAACAAACCAATTTTAAGATTTTAGCTAGGAATGTAGATTTCGAGGCACCATTCTGCTGAAGCGAGCTAGCTATACCTAGCCATATTTATTTCCATTCTTTTAAAGTTTTTATTCAGTTTGGTATATCAATTTTTATTTTTATGTTGGGGTTTGGCTATCTACCTAACTCTTTAGCTACCTCTGGCTAAAATGTGAAAGTAGCCAAAAGCAGTTTTTAGCTAGCTACAACAAATTTCTTATTCAATAATTTTTAGGATGCTAAATATAGTTAGGTAACTTCACATTTTATTACTGTCATGAAAACTTACTCCGCAAAGTAAATTTTGTTAGCTGGTCAGGGTAACGATCGACTGTTTCCTGTGTTTTTATTTTTTTCAAAAATGGTATTACACCTATTACTCGTGTGTGACACAGTTTACCTGTTATAAACGTTCGACCTGGTATTAACAACGGACTGTTTTGTGTCTTTTTACTTAAATGGAAGTTGTGATAACTTGTTTTTGAAAAAGGCTATTACGCCTATACGCATGTGTGACACAGTTTACCTGTACTAAGTGCTTCATCCGGTGTCATGTTTAATTTGTTAACGTTTACTGAAACTTATTCTGCAAAATTAAATAATATTCACTAATGTTTTTGCTGGGTAACGCTTTTACTTGTGGCTTACCCCGGCGTGCGACTCCGGGTCCCTCGGGTAGCATATAATATTCTTCGTCATAAGTCTCTGACCCAGCCAAAGCGATTCTGCGACTGCGTACATAATAAGTCAAGTTGCAACAATTCCATCAAAGATTATCCTAAAAAGTAAACATAAATAGCTTAAAAAATAGCTAGCTAGCTGTATATATACAACATCACATTACACTGAGATAAAGGTTATATCTTGATATCTGAGTCATAATTATTTAGCTAGTCATTACGCACACAACAATTCAGGTAAAAACATCTCTAATCGTGCTACAAGGAAGTCTCTAACTACTTCAAAAAATGCATTTGCTGGTCTGGTCTTGCACTAAGAGTTGTCAAGTAGTGTTGGTTTTTGCTATCCATAACTCGATTTAAACTCTGCTAGCTATGTACAACAATACGCCAGAAAATGTTGAAGCAGTTAAGTTTGCTTATTTTATTGGAGTTAATTTACGTTAAAAAAATACAAGGTCTTGATGTATGCAAACACCTTTTAACGGCATGTCGCAAGTTGGTCCTGGATTGTCAGGGCAGAATATCAGAAGGTAGGCCACAGTAAAAATGGTTCGTCTGGTCTTTAGACGGGCCGTGCTCTAAGTTGGGTCAGAATAATACAGTTTTCTCGAAAGGTCGTAGTCAGTTATCTGCTGAGGAAGTAATAGATGCACAACAAATCACAAGAGAGAGGATTCATGTGGAACGTATAATTCAAGGACTGAAGTGCTATGAGGAATTCCGCTCCCTCCCCCCCCCTCCCTCAATAATTTTCATCGGCTTGTTCAAATTGAATAAAACTTGGCATACTTAAAGTACGTCACAAAAGGAACAAAATAGCGGCAATAAATTTTTGCTTGCGTCTTCACATTTTCTGTGACATCATCAAAAGCTTGAAATTTATTCAAAATGTCACCGTCTGCTTAAAATTCAATTACTTTAATTCTAGAGCGAATTTTTGCATTCTGTTTGAATTTTTAAAAGCTAAATAAATGTTATTTAACATATTTTCCGGTTTTTATATAAATCGTCTGAAAAGTTACCAAAAATCCGTTTTTCCCGATTTTTGGGTAAAATTCAAAAAAATCGGGAAATCGGATTAATCACGTGTTCAAAACATAGAAAATGATTTTTCTTGATGAAACAAGGTGTGTTGTAGGTTTCAAGTTCTAAGGATAATCCTAACAAGAGTTATTATATTTTTCCAGTTATAAAGGTGTTTCATATAGATTTTTAGGGGTAGTTTCGAGTAATAGCCAAAATTAAAGCCTCTGAAACGCGTGACAACCTAAAAATTTGACATGCAGTGTCTAATAAATTAATACTGAAACTCAGTATTATAGCCATGCAACGTAGCGTTAAGAGGTTATTAGGAAAAAACCGTCGCTATTCAGATCTATGTGAACATAAGGATCTGCAATGTCGCATTCTTCCAGCTAAATACTTGAATAACCTTAATGTCAGTGATGTTTCTGTGTTTTATCACAAGCTTTCTGTCTGGTATGGTTAGCTAGCAAAAGTACCTTGTAAAACTTTATCATCAACTTGAAAATGTATTTCATCAGTATCAAATTCCTTTTAAGATATTCATCACAGTTCATACTAATCAAAAATTCACCTTGTGGCGAATTGCCTTATCTCCGTAATTATTGGCCACCGGGATAACCTGCTTGTCTTAGTTTCTTTCTATCTTCCTCTCCCTATTGTGCTCTAATTTTTCTTTTATCTTTTTTTCTGAATGACTTATCGTGATCATGAAATTGCAACACGAGCTCGTATTTACATTTTGAAGTAAATAGAAAAAAACATTGTTGAAAAAACCCATTACAAAACCTTTATAATCGCCCCAACTGTCTAAACGTAGTTTTATCTGGAATATAAAAAAAATATTAGTTAAATGTAATAATTTGTATGAAGAAGAAGTGAAATAAAAAACACAAGGTAAAGCAATGTTATTATTGTTATTGCTTCTGCTTGCTTTTTCCGAAACCGTACGGCGGATAAATTTTGACTGTATAATTTTATTAATTAAATTTTAATTTATAAGGCGTCGTCGATAAAAAATTCAATGTTGAGTTTTAAGTCTGTCACAAATATCTCGACTATGATACTGTTGATATTGTTTGCTTCAGGGATCTAGACTCGCCGATCATAAAAAGAGAAGAGGATGCAGTAAGGAAATGGTTGGAAAGCGATCACATCATGCATGTTATGCGGGATCATTATTGGCATACAACTGAAATTTTAGCTGGTTTATGGGGTTTTCGAAGTGCTATGGACAGGACATTGGCACACAAAATTGTCAATATGGTTTTGCTTAATGCTAAGAGAAGGACTGAAAATCATGAAGCTACAAAATTGAACGACCAAATAGTATTAGCTGGACATATTTGGCCATTAGTGAAACCGTATACTTTACAACACGATTCGTATCTTTGTACGAGATACGAAGGTACTGAACCGTTTCCAACGAAAAGATATGATGATTTTTTGTTTGTTGGATGTATTCGACCTTGTAACGTAACTGAAAGAGTCCCATGTGATGTAAAATGTCGACCTATAAATCATAAAGATTGGACGTATTGCTGAGTATTTAATTTATAAACTTTATATTAATAATTTTCGTATTTTTGTCTGTGGGCGCAAAAAAATAGTTCCAAAAGTATGCCTAAATAAAAAATGCGATATATTTTCTTAAATGCATTGTATGTTTAGTCAGTGCCCCATTAATTTAAGTGCGATATTGACACAACATTTCACAATATTTCGTAAATGCTTCATTAAACGCCCACTCTTTAATAAGCGTCCAGTGGGCGGTTATTATTAGACCCAAAGAACACTCATTCAAACATTTTCAAAAAATGATCTTTTTCTCAAGAAAACTGTTCTTGAGAAAAAGATCATTTTTTGAAAATGTTTTTTTTGAAAATGTTCTTATAATCCCCCACAGCTTGTTTATTCGAGCAGTTCGTTATTAATTTGTTAACATAGAAGAAATTTTAACCATAAATATTTAAACATTGGGACACGTTATTTATACCTGTTACATCTATATTATAATACCCGCGTGCGTCTGACTGTCACGCAAAATGGTACCATAAGTAGCGAGACGCGCTTAATTGGTATAAAAAGGATGGGCGGACCCGTGGATTTTTCCATCGACTAGTATATATCAGTTGGTGTATTTAAACCCTTCATCCATACACAATGTTTATCACAAAATGTCACTATCTGATTGGTTGAATAAAGAGTATATGTATAATTTGATTCGCTTAGACAATTTGTGACACATTATACCGGCATTTTATGAATTACCACGTCTTTAACTTAAAAGAAGCAGCAACAATAGAACTCCGTCCTGTCTTCATTACGTTTTGCGTTTCTTGCGTCATCTTGTAATCAATTTTCCGGGCTGTTTTGCTAATTAGCTAATTTGCTATGAATATCACTCAGTCTATTTTTTTACTAAAAACTGACTACACCATTTTACATATCATTCGAGAAATTCTACGCGACATTTAATTAAATTTTAGCTTATAAAATGGTCAAAATATTATATATAAACTATCGAAAGTTCTGCATTAATTCATCTTCTGTTTTTAAAATGAATAGGTAGATAGGTGTTTTGTATGCACTGCTGCCAGTTTCTCGTCACAAAGCACGCTATTTCATAGTCAAAATGCCATGAGACATTCTTTTTCTTTGAACAGTTCATCCTGGTCGAATTTTAGGTCTGTTGTACCACGCGTTTCATTCTCATGTTAAAAAACGCTACAGGCCCTAGGATCGAGGTCAGAGGATTTTTGCATTGTGGGACAATCCACTTTACGAAAGGGTCCAAAAATGCGAAAGATTGGAGCGTGCTGACGTCAAAGAAAATTAGAACCCTTTAAGTTTTTATGTTTAATTGAATAGCCCTTTAGGATTTTACATCAGCTGTAATCTTTAACAAGTTCTTAGTGCGTGTACATAGAAGCGGCTCTCTCAAGTGCTTGTGGTTACGACCTTTAAAATTCCGCCTTCCTATGCAATAATTTATGCCCGAAGTGTATAGTTTATGTTATATTAGCCGTCGTGTGTCCATAAGCCAAACAAATGAGATTCAAATAGCTTTTTTCAAGAGTTTTTCTTCTCTTTAATCGAAAATTCAATTATAACGGTAAGTTGCAACCTCGCCCTCAGGACGCCTTTTTAAATTATGGACGACACGACGTCTTCTTTGCGCGTCTCCAATATAAGGACTCCTGGAGACGAGGTTGGGTAAATTACTTTCTGTAGTATCGCCCGCGTCGAGCCTTCTAAAAATATAGAAATGCAACGAAAAAGTTTAATTCATAAATATATACCTTATTACAAATATAAAACACTTTCACCTTGCTTTTACTTTTTTTTTACTTTTTCAAATTTTTAAAGGTTAGCTTATTTATTGTTGGCTTATTTATTGTTGGGTGAAATTTTGTGAGAGGGGACAGTATGTAATATAAATCGAAATCTGCAGTATTTTTATGCTGATATTGCAATAATGCAATCTAACTCAATTCATCATCTTTAAGTTTTGGCAGCCTGTGTTTCAAAATTTTAGGAGAATGTTCTTTACAATCTTATGGTTTTTTGTCTACAACCTTTCTATCACCAAGTAACACTGGTATTTCATCAGTTTCAAGTTAGAATGTTGAGCGTTGCGACATCTAAAGATAAAGTTTGGTAACAGAAGCATCTGAGAAAAATGACGTAGTAATAAGACGTCCTAACAGACACTCTATGTAAGCACTCACTAAATGGGTAGAATAGAAGCAAATGCAGAATCTGCGACTAGCGCAATTTCAACGCTCCTCACCCCGGACATATGCTAAAACAGAACTCTCGCAAACTTTCAGATGCGGAGCATTTGACAGGAGATCCTCTTTTATTATCTCAAAAAATAGCTACAAAACTGCCATTTTGTAAAAAAATATGAACAGCAGTAAAATGTGTTCAAACCGTTTAATTGAAAGTTTTTTCCCCAAACTTTTCTTCAGTTAAAGTATCAATTTAATAAGCGTCCCGAGGTCATGGTTAAAATTTCATAATAAATACACAGACGGTTATTCTATCATTTACACTAAATTTTCTTTCATCAATCTTGTTCCCAGTCCTTCGTTTTCTAATAATGTGGCTACGCATATCAAAAAGAGAAAAAAATGGAGCTCTGGGGACGAGATTACCTTTCCATACTTCTGTTTTAAATATGTATGACAGAAAATAGAAAAAAAATAGCTTCAGCAAACACAACGACCAGGGTTTTAAAAATCTTACTAGAGAAGGTGGATAAACTTGTTTTAGAAGTTTATCATTCCTTACAACTTTGTTGAGATGAGTAAAACAGGTTTGTTAACTTTAAATTAATCGTTTATAGATACTTAACGGGACATAGGAAAGATAACAGAAGACGCTCGAGCTAATTAGCTAGCTAAGTGCTGTCATATATTTCAAAATATGTTATCTGTGGGAATTTCCCTTTCAGTTTTCACTACAATAAAACATTGTTCTTTATTCTTTTTTCCAAACTATTTGCAATTGTTATATACTGCTCCAATTTGATTACAGGTTGCAGGTTGGAAAATGGTACTTGTGAAAACCACTTTGATTTTATTTAAGTTTAATTTTTTTCTTATGTGCGCTAAATTTCAACCTTGGTATATTTTATTTCTCTGGTTTTTTTTGATATTATTACCAAAACAATGAACGCTAGTAAAATGGGGAATTTCCCTGCAGAAGTTAAATTAATAGCTTCGTTTTTCCACAAGAGATTTTGTTGTAGCTATACGCAAGACGCTTTTTGATGTCTTTAAATTCGAAATATAATCAAGAAGAAGGATTTTCTGTCAAGCTGCAATTAGATTTATCCCAACAAGTAAAATACATTTGTTTACTTTGCAAGAAAGTTTTAAAGAATCCTGTGCAGACGATACGTGGTTTGTTAGCTTGTGAAAGCTGCTACTACCGAAATTTCAGGTTTGTTTTACTTTAACAACATTTTTAAGCAGCTACGAAGTATCATTCTTCAACGTTTTAATATCATAAATCTTAAAATATTAGTGTTACGGCTTTCTTATTTTGAAAAAGACGTCTTCTCACCTTAGTCAACCGGTATATTAATACGCCTAAAAGAACTCATTCTAACTCAAAAAACAACAGAGTAATGGAGCGAAAATCGTTAGTAGAGTTTTGACACAGAGGGGATAAAAAAGAAAGTTATAAAATAATACACAAAATGATAAAAAATCAGAAAAATTTTTTAAAAAAAGAAGAAGATATAAGTTGTATAAAATGGCGCCAAAAAATGCAAAAAAAATTTAACGTAGCATTAAGAAGTATTTAAATAATTTGAATTTCATCCTCATGTTCGTCAACACCAGAATCTACAATGAGAATTCGTTATCCTCTTTTTATAAGATGTCTGGTATTATAAATATACTAGTCGAAAAAGCCCGTGGAAAAATCCACCGAGGCAGAATAAAAATTAAAGAAAGAAGCGTCATTTGCATTTCATGACGTCAGGAACCCATCCACAAAACAGCCTAAAGCGCTAATCAAGAAAATGTATATGATCATTTGCTTTTGATGAACGGTCAAAGAGATATAAGGGTTTAAAGATTTTTTATGACGTAATTAACCCGTCCATTCCGAAACGGATTCGGGGACCCAGGTTTGGGAAAATAACCCAAATTGGTCCTAGGTGGTCCCTAGTTACCCACGCGGTGAAAAATCATTGACGTCACCACCTCGTTTCCAAGTTATTTGACCTCGAAATTTTAAGTGCACTGTAATGGTTTCATTAATTTAATATAGTAGTGTTATTGACGTCGCGCCGTCATGTCAGAACTTTTAGCATATTAGACATGCATTTTTCGGCAACATCAAAGGAAAATGAACACATCCACTTTGCCTGTCACAGACACACAGACACACTTAGCGTATTATTATATAGACTAGTCGATAAAGCCCGTGGAAAAATCCACTTAGGCAGGAGGACAATGTAAAAATTGATTATTTTAGACTTTTTGCTGACGTCAGCAGTGCAGATACAAAAAAGAATTAGCGAAGTTTAGTTTATTGGTTGCCTGTAGAGGCTAAAACCCTCATGAGAAAAATGTATTGGATCATGGGTTTTCGACGAACGTATAAGGAAATATAAGGGTTTGAAAATTTGGCTGATGTCAGCAAAGACCCGCAATCACACATAAAAATTTTTTCCAGAATTTTATATATCTAATGTCTTCATTGTATAGATCTTGAAAAGCTGATCAAGAAAATGTATAGGATTATGTACTTTTGACAAACAGTCAATATTAGAGTTGCATTTTTCGGCAACATCAAAGGAAAATGAAGACATCCACTTTGCCTGTCACAGACACACAGACACACTCAGCGTATTATTATATAAGACTAGTCGATAAAGCCCGTGGAAAAATCCACTAAGGCAGAAGAACAATGGAAAAATAGGTTGCTTTAGATTTTTTGCTGACATCAGCAGTGCATAAACAGAAGGAAAATTGGTGAAATTTAGTCATTCGTTGTCTGTAATGTGTAGAGTTGAAACGCTGGTCAAAATAATGCATAGTACCGTATGTTTTTGACAAACGCCTAAGAAGATATAAGGGCTTAAAAACTTTGCTGACGTCAGCGAAGTCCCTACCAAAAGTTCCAAAAAAACTTTCTCTACAAATTCGTACACCCGTTGCATTCATCGTATAGATCTTGAAATGCTGATCAAGAAAATGTATAGAAACATGAACTTTTGACAAACGGTTGCAGAGATATTGGGGTTTGAAGGTTTTGTGATGACGTCATCAACCCGTTCATTCCGAAACGGATTCAGGGACCAAGGTTTGGGAAACTTACCCAAATTGGTCCCAGGTGGTCCCTAGTTACCCACGCGGTGAAAAATCATTGACGTCACCACCTCGTTTCCAAGTTATTTGGCCTCAAACTTTTAAGTGCACTGTAACGGCTTCATTAATTTAATATAAGATATTGACGTTAAAGTAGTGTTATTGACGTCGCGCCGTAACGTCAGAAAATATAACATAATAGACATGCATTTTTTGGTTACTTCAAAGAAAATTTCGGTAAGATCAAAGGAAAATGAACACATCCTCTTTGCCTGTCACAGAGACACGGAACTGGCGTATTATTATATAGATAACGATCTTTTTTATTTGGACCATGCAGTAAGTTAATAAGTAGAGCAGGATAAGGTAAGCAAAAGAAGGAAACGATTTCATAAAAAATATAAATAAAAAGTCTCTTAAGTAAATTAAAATGGCCGTAAAAAGGTTGTTTCCCGGTAACTACAGAGGTTTGATAGGTTGATATCGAAACTTGTTGAATCTTTATTTATCTATTGTGAAAGTAAGACAATTATATAGTGATTAAAAAAAAATTGTTGAGTGCACTCTGTCGCGCTCAAGTTATATTTTTGAAAATGAATAAATTATAATGATGTTTTGTTGCAAAAAAGACTTGCTTACCCTAAGGTTGTGTTTAATATTATCTAGGCTGACTTTTGACGTTATGGCCCATTTTGAAAGAAGAGGTTAAGCACCTAGATTTGCCTGTAGTGTGCAGTATATTTGAGTAACGTAATGCAAATCAATATAGACTTAACAAAACTTCCAGAGGCACTGATAAGGTTTAACGATACCTGGTTTAGGATAAATCTTTAGCACAAAATGTATAAAGTGTATGAATGCATAAAGTCCTTTACACGATAATACATTTTTGTAGATGTGTTATTTTATCAGTAGATTATCAAACGAACTACAAGCGTCAATTTTTTCGGAATTCGTGAAGCCAAACGAAGACATTACCACTAAATGAAAAATAAATAAATAAATAAAAAGCATGTCTATAGATGTTACAGGGAAATTCTATGCGACATATTTCTCAAACAAAAATAACTTTATTTATTATTACCTTCACTTCTTCATCACTTCTAGTAGAGTCAGTCTAAAAAGAACTTGTAAACTAAAGTGACCAAACCAAGCTTACGAATAACCCATTTATCGTGGTTAATGACCCACCTAGCCAAAAACCTGCTGTATTTTTAGAGAGTAAAAATAAAATTTATCATAATGGTTATGGAATTCTTTAAAAAATTCTTGTAACATTGCTACTTTTTCTTGAAACATTCACAACTTTTTTGTTGGATATTAAACCCAAATATCCTTAAATCTGTAAGCAACCTCACCAGTTTTCAAAGCACAAAGATCTTGGGAATTGTATATTTATATCTATCTAGTCCTAATCGTAAAATATGCTGATGTTCATAAAAATAAATACGTTAATGATTATTTCAGATTTTTAAACTGTTTAGTTGAAAGAAGTAGCTCTTGAAATGTGGGCTATGACATAGCTGTTACTATTACTGACTAGTTACATGGACACTTCCTTTGGGACTTTAGTGTTATCCTCAAACAGCAGGAAAGACTCACACATTTCATGCATGGACCTCCTAAGTTTTTTTGTTTATATAACCATTTTATTCAGGTAGTATTCCGCATGACGTCATAAAAATACTTTTACTTTCTTGCATATAACTTCCGTTATGACGGACCGGCTAAAAGAATTTTTGGATAACTGTGTATATTTCGTGTTGATGCGTGCAAATATAAGGAACTTTTTTTGTCAAAATACATTTTGTTATTATTTCTCAAGCTTGATTGGCAATATAGTTTAACTGTTGTAGAGTCGGGAAACTCTACAATATTTGTTGTGTAATCTGTTTCCAATAATATGATAATTGTGGCTTTTATATTTATGAAAAGTTTAAAACTCTGCTGTTTACTTCCAACTTTTAATTTGCTTATTGTTGAATGTCTCTGTGCTCTTATGGTAAAATCGCTTCATGTTACAGATATTCCTGTTTGTCTGTTACATTTACTCTTCATGGTTTTTTTTGACGTCATATCATTCATAATCTGCCATGTTTAGTTATTTAAATTGCTGCACGTTCATCCTTCGTCCTTATTCAGCACCGGTCCATGCTGATCTCTAACCAACGTTAAAACGATATTTATATTGTTCAAAGCTCAAACAAAGCAAACCTTGCAACAACGACATACATTTCAGCTGATACTGCTTACAACATCAGCTGAAACCTTTGTGTGCACCAGATGGTCAAAATGATGTGAAAAATGAGTTCTTGAGTTACAACGTGTTTTTAAGCGTTTCTTTATCAAACTCACGAAATGGTGTGTTTGTTCTTTTTGTCATTTCAGGGGCTTTTTCACACGATTTAAATTTCATCGCTTTTTACAAAATTTGGGTAGGTAACTAGAATCAGTAGGATGTTTAGTGTGCGCAATAGACATCAAATTATTTTCGTTGCATACAACACATTTAATTAACCAGTCAATCTTGTAAATCGTGCTTCGCCTGGAAACGCAATCTACAATTGACGTCGAGGACTCAAAATACAGATGCCTAATTAAAACTACCATGTCAATTAAAAAGGTTAAAAATAATAGGGAAAAGTCATCAAAGATATTATAACACACACCAAAACATATAATATTTTAAAATCAGACAAGCGTATAAGTTTTTATGTCTCTTTTATACATCTTCTACTTCTTCTTTTTTATATATTTTTAAAGTTCTGTTGAAAGTTTATTACTGTTTTTGTCTACATATCCATTTTGAGGTTTTCACCCACCTTTACGGCCCAAAGGTATTTTAGTTTAATATTATGAATTCTCATGCGCATTCGTAAAATTGAAAAGTCTGATAACACACCTTATTACTTGTGATGCTTAGATACCTATATTTTATTGTGGTGAGATAGAAAATAGCTAGGTAGCTAGGTAGCTAATTTGATTTTAATGCTTTTTGACTAACTGTTGTAGATTATTGAGTGTATATAAACTTGATATAGCCGGCAGTTTAAAAGCATGTTTTACCGGTTAAATCAAGAAAATTGCCAAAAAAGTCCTACTTGAAATTCTGGAATGCAGGAGGTATAAGCTAATGCAAAATTTATTAAAAGGAATGCTAGTTCCTTTACACTGGTTTAAAACACCTTCGTAACTTTTAAGTCAATATTTTTCTACTCAATCTACTAAACCTTTGGTTTTGACGTAATGGCCCGAGTAATGCTTAATTGTAATTACCACGCCAGAGCTATTTCAAAATTTTAAAAATAAGCATCGGGATCTTTTTTTACAAATCACGCTTTTAGGAATTTATGAAAATTTCGTTGTTTTCAAAACAATATACAAGGTGTAGAAGTTAGAATTGCCCATTGGTAACAAAGTTAATTTTACGCCATGTTTCTATATTTTTATATAGTATTGTGATTGGTTATATTTTGTCACGTGTGTATAATCTGTATATTAACGCAACTCAGGTATATCTTTTCCCTTGTAAATAGTCTTTCGAGAAGAACGTAGAGTTGTGTCTTATATAGAATTATATTGTCCTATAAGTTGGTGTTTAACATTCTGCATTTCACAGGTAGCTGCAATGGATATTTACTTTTTCCTTGCTGACTCTCTACTTAGGAAGGTTATATCTACGCGTCGTGCGCCATCAAAATCAAACTTCTGTTTTAATCATGTTTGTCGTTATGCAAAACTTGGATGACTTTTTAAACAAATGCAGTTTTAAAATTCCCTAATAAGTTTCCTTTTTTCATTTTTTCATCTACTCTCTTTCAGGTTTACGAGTTTTTTCGAAAACTTTAGATTCGTGTCGTGTTGTTTATATTTTGTTGATAATAGAAAAGTGTGCATTACAACAACCAAATAAAGTTGGTGACATTTCACTAACAAAGTTTCAAGTAAAAAGAATCAGCTACATAAATTGATAGCATAATACTTAGATGCTGATTACATAAAGAAATTCTCCGCGTGGCGAAATTTCAACTAGGCGTAGAACAACCGACTGAAATTTTCGGGAAGAAATGTCATGTAATCGCAAAAACCATGCTCATGCAGAGATGTAACTTTCGAGTTAGCAAAATATAAATTGGGCGATAGCTATCTTTTTTCAAAATTTTGTTTGGATAAGCATTGTTTGTTAACATTGTTTCTGATTGGTAAAAACTTAACTTACATTCCATTTCTGGAAGATGCTTCAACTCGGCCAAGTTGAAAAAAAATTTAGTCCGGGCTAAGTTTATTCTTAAATCTCCATGTAATAGCAAAACATTTTTCAGCCGCGCCCCAGTTAAAATTCTCCATGAAATTAGTATTTTAAATTGACACTAAAAGTTTATTGAAATCAATAAAATCATTAGTAGGGTAAATTCCACTCTATACAAACAAAACAATTTCGAGTTTCATTTTACAAAAAAATAAAAATAAATTATTCAAACAAAAAGCATAGGGTATTTCCCATTTAGCTAAGCGCTGCAACTATGAAAATTCCCAAATGCGCAAGTAAAAACTTTTTTTACAGAGATGAGTTAGACGCTTTTTGATGTCTTTAAATTCGAAATATAATCAAGAAGAAGGATATTCTGTCAATCTGCAATTAGATCCATCCCAACAAGTGAAATACATTTGTTTACTTTGCAAGAAAGTTCTAAAGAATCCAGTGCAGACGATACGTGGTTTGCTAGCTTGTGAAAGCTGCTACTATCGAAATTTCAGGTATTATTTTATTTCTTAAATTAAGACTTAATTAATAAATGAATAAATAAATATAATGGTTTACAATGTGACTTATTTTAATTTCAATGGATGCGAAAAGTTTATAATCTTGCGTAATGGCTTAGATATCTGCGCATTGTGATGCTTTCGGAGAACTATCCAACGTTACAGGTTAAAAGAAACATGTTTAGGTGCTATAAAAAACTAGCCATTTTACTCTGCAACATATTATTTTGTTAGCTTTCTTTATCACTTTATAAGAAGTAACAATATTTGCACGACTCATTTTAAAGTGGGAACCGTAGCTACTATGTCAGATATTTGAACGCACTACAACATAAAGTAGTGTTGTAATAATTTTCTATACAAAACAAATGGGGTTCGATGAAAAGGTTATCATTTTGCAAAGCAAAGAGTATCTTAAAGAAAAGTATTGACACTACAATTCGCTGCTGTGACAAAGATGTGGAAAGTATAAACCGAAAACGTAACGAGAATTATTACGATGGGGATTTTAAAAGGATGATTTATATTTCCTGATACATCCCTATCAGCGCGCGCAAAATTATTTCACCTGCGATGTGTATAGTTCCATTTGTTCTATGCATAAATATTTGCCTTGTCTGTGCAAGGTATTTCGAAATTAAATCTCACATCGTAGAAAGCTCCATGCTCTGGAAGAAAAGGTTTAAGAATTTGGATGATTACCCCATGCTAGAACATATATTTTCAGATAACAGGATTTTTTATACGAATTGAAAGATATATGAATAGATAAAAGATTTATTGAATAAACTAGATTAATAAATAAAAATTGTATGGAGAAAAAATAAAAAATATTTTTGTTGTTGTGTTGTTGTTATGACAACTAATTTATTAGGTCGCTGGTAAAATTTGTGTGACATATCTTACTACAGAAAAGAATTAAAAAATATAACCAAACAAAACAAAGCTACGATCACCTCTGTTGCTTTGTTAGAATACAAGGAATTATAAAAAACAAATTAGGCTAAACACCTGCGTGCCCCTCAAATGAAAGAAGAGAAAAGACGGTCAAATTTGTAATTAGATTCGATTAAGAAAAAACATCTATTGTTGACGATGTTAATACGTTTTTAAATAAGAGGTTTATCTGTCAGATTAAAATTTATGATTACTTTCGTATCTTACACTTCCTTCTAACGTTATGAAAAAACAATACACTTTTTTTTTAAGAAATTTCAAGTATTAATAAATATGGCGCTGGCGTTTATGCTCCTGCGAACAAAAAAATCAAATGCCCTGAAACCTGTCAATTTTTAGCATAAAATTGCAGACAAATTAAACACTTTTAAATATCATTTGAAAATAGGGTACATTTCTTAAGCCACGTTAAATGTCAAGTATCAGTTTTTTTTGGCTAAAAATTTCACATTTTATTACCATTATTCAGTTCCAATGAACTGAACAAACAATGAGATTTTATTGTGGTGAGATCTAACCACTCAATAGCAGAATTACTAATTCATAGAACTAAAAAATTCTTTAGAACCCGCTGAAACTGTCAAATTGGTTTATGTGGTTTTCTTTTAATTGTCTCAAATTAACTCTTAGACTCCGAAGTACGACAATTGGCGTCACATAAGGCCAAAATACCGACATGTCGTTATTAGTCATTTTGTTGACGAAAATATCGTACTGCAATCAAAATTCTTGTAAAGCTTTTCTTAACCACAATTACTAAGAATTGTATTTTTGCAGGTTGAGTAATTTGTAAATATGGGAAAATTGTTGTGAACATTTCTGGTAAAAACAACACGTCTCAAATACAAGAGACGAATAATCACTTCTGCGTGAAACATTTGTCATTTGATCGGTTGATGTAAAGCAGAAACAATAGTTATTGTTGACAATGTCAAGTTAAGTTCTAAGTAAGAGGTTTACCTGTGAGATTAAATTTTGTTATTACTTTCGTATCCTACACTTTGTTGTGACGGCTCTAACAAAAGTGTTTATTTGCTAAATAAAACTTCTAAAAAAATATAAGTTTGCGCGCTTTTTGACTGCTATTTTCAAACTAATACAATTTGAACGTTTTTTAGATGTACAGGCTAAAAATATAAAGAACAGACCGCAACGATTGATATTTTTTAGATGTACAGGCTAAAAATATAAAAAACAGACCGCAACGAATGATGTTTTTTAGATGTACAGGCTAAAAATATAAAAAACAGACCGCAACGAATGATATTTTTTAGATGTACAGGCTAAAAATATAAAAAACAGACCGCAACGATTGATATTTTTTAGATGTACAGGCTAAAAATATAAAAAATAGACCGCAACGATTGATATTTTTTAGATGTACAGGCTAAAAATATAAAGAACAGACCGCAACGAATGATATTTATTAGATGTACAGGCTAAAAATATAAAAAACAGACAGCAACGAATGATATTTTTTAGATGTTGAGTAAAAAAAAAGATTAACGCTAGAATTGGTAAAATTTCGTCTCAAGGATACATGAAATTCTCAAATCGTTATTATAGACAAATTTTTGATTTTTCTATCATTAGGAGGTTTATAATTTATAAAAATATTTATTTTGTATAAAAAATATCAATTTCAGCAGGAAAAAGATAAAAAAAGGAAAAATATAAAATAACAAAGTTTACAAAATTTACGGTTTAGATCTCGATGTCTCAAAAACTCTACATTTTTTAAGCTAAAAGGTACAAACATCTAAAAATATCGAGACAAAACTAAAATACTAATGTTTTGGGCATACTGAGCTCTCACGGGTGTCTATTTTGTTTAAAAATGAATTTTTTTGATCACAGTGTGAACGTAAAAATACAAAGGAGAAGCAGGAAAAGCAACTTTTTCGATATTAATTCAAAACTTACCGAGACAACGTTTAAGTACTAAGTAGAGTAGATTTAATAGTGTGATTTTTATGCAATAAGCTGTGAATCCGTTTAGGGTCAAGAGTCGGCAACTCGAAAATGGTGATGTTCAATAATTATTTAGTTTACTATCTTATGACATGACAAACTTATCTAGCTTCCAGAAAATATTCATTTCTATATAATTTATATACTTCGCTGTTTACGAAATATAGACAGTATTCTTATCACGTATTCTTAAAAACAGAAGAAAACAATTAGTTAAGAAAAAAACAATTCCAACGCATTTTCAATTTTGTATTCCTAAAATCTATATTAGCGCAATAGTCAATTTGGTTTATGTGTTCCTTGTCTTCTTGCGTGTCAGGATGCGCGCGCATATGTGAACATTTGTAAGCATTTATTACTCACCTATAATCTGTTTCTTGTGTCATTTCACATGTATATGACTGAAAAATTTTTTAAAGAAAAAAAGGGTGCAAGTAAAGGCATTACTAGTAACTACGCAGGGGCACTACCAGGTAGGGTTTCTAGAACCGGGTGGAAATTAAAAATACCTCTCCCCTAAAAACGATTATTCTGCCATTTTACGTATTTACGGGTTTACGGCAATATGTTTCTGTCGTTATTTGTAATAATCGTCGGGATTAGTAGCAACTTATGTAATTTGAAATAACTTGTCGCATGTAAAAGGTTCATCACGGCCACATGAGAATGACTCATCCCGATCGGACTTCGGAACATAACGGGCGAGTATAATCGGTATAATCAAATTGCAGGAGCATCGCTAATATACTGCCTGACGGCGAGCGAGATTTTATACGCGATCCTAAGAACTGGCAGCTGCAGAAAGAACAATTACATGCCCTGCAGCAATATATTAGCGATGTGAAGCAATTCGTAATTAACTTACTGTCGCAAATTGTAATAAGTACAGAAGTACTATATCCTTGTTTCGTGTGAGAAAAAGAAAAGAATTTCTTTACGAGGGTATGAAGTTTGTGCCATCCATCTGCACTGTCCTCTAAGAGGTTTTTGAAATAGAGTGGTTTGTTGATGTGCGAATGAATAAAACGATAATATTTTAATAATAGAAATACTTTTTTGAATTCAATATTTTTTTCAAAGCATTCGATTCATTAAAGAAGAAATTGGTAGACCTATCCCCTGCGATCTTGCCTGGCTCGAAATATGAAGACAGTAAGTGACAATAGAGCAACTAAATTAGCCGGGCAACATATATCTAAATTAACGGTTGCATTATATATATCAAATACTTTTAAGGTTTGAATAAGGACCACATATGGTAGCTTTCTAGCTAAATAAACTAATTGATATTTTTTCAGATCCAAAAGACACTGAAATTAATTTTTTTTCAATTATTTTCTTCGTGTTTTTCAGAACAAGTTTTATCAATTCCAAAATCCCCAGTTTTAACCGTTTAAATTTCTTCAACATGATACAGTAGAGTCTCCATAACTCGAACCTCTATAACTCGAATCTCTCCTTAACTCGAACAAATTCGTTGGCACCGTGAAAATTTCCTAATAAACTCTTATAAAAAAACCTCTACAACTCGAACCTCCATAACTCGAATCTTCCCTTAACTCGAACAAATTTTTTTGTCCCTTGGAGACTTTTCTCTCCATAACTCGAATTTTCTGACATCATAATCAAAATTCGAACAGTTTTCCTGATAAATTGGGTCTAAAAATCTTGTTAATACGTGTTTTGCAGGCCTTATTATTAATTCGAATGATTAATGATGCGTCATCCAAACCTTTCGAACGTCTTTTTCGAACGTTTTCGAGAAAATCTAAAGAATTTCAAAAGAAAGACACTCTCATAACAATGTCGTCTGTGACAGGATCAAAGCGTCGAATTGACAATAAGTCGTGCAAAATCAAGTACAAAGCTCTTAAAGCGTTGGAAAAGGGTACTGCGCCAAAGGATGTGGCAAAAGAGTTCAAAATTCCTCCAAGCACCCTGTCAACTTGGAAAAAAAAATAAAGAAAAGATTTACAAGCAGTTTAACAACGGGCAAACATCGAAGAGATCAAAGCCAGAAAAATTCGAAGATGTGAACAAAGCTGTTCATAAATGGTTACTTATGATGAGGAGTGAGAATATCCCAATCAGTGGCCCGATGCTGAAAGAGAAAGCTCTTGAGTTTGCCGAAGCGTTGGGTGTCGAGTCATTTCAAGCTTCTCAGGGGTGGATGGCTAAATGGAAAACCAGGTTAGTTGACTAAGATTTTGTTTGTTTATCTTCGTGAAGATAAAATCTAAAAAAATGTTACAATAGCTTTGGTAGTTGTTTTTTCAAAATATCAATAGACTCTCTTTCAGAGAGGAAGGATAATTTGCATGGGACTTTCATCCCTAATCCATCACCAGCATTCAATGACTTTCCAGTAATTGTTATTTTGCAAACATTGAAGCTGTCATTCTTCAGAAAGTAAAATATGACTTTTGCAAAGCGTCCTGACTTTCCTAGTGGTAGATGTCCAATGATTTCTCCATCATTTTTTCTTGACTGCAACTGCATATTTATCCATTTTATTTGTTGGTTCCATGAAACCATAAAATTCATCTCCAACAGAGGGTGTCCAATTACTTTTATAAACATGATACCCCATGACAAAAGCGTCGATTTCGTACGTAATAAGTTTAATGATAGGAAGTTCCATACAACAAATAATGTCTGTTAATCTTTTGACTTGTTGGACTTTCATGGCTTCCATGCTTTCTTTCACTCGTCAAAACTTCGAAACTTGGTAAAAATCGAATCTTTTTCTATTCGAATTCTTTCACAAATCAAAACATGGTAACAATCGAATGTTTTCTATTCGAATCATGGCCATGGCATTCTAAATTTAGAATTCCATGATTCGAATCAAACAAAATGTAAAGCTCCATCTACACTAGTCACAACTACAGAGATAAACGTTTTTCTCATCCATTCCTTTCAGGTATGGAGTATCCTTCAAAACCATCGCTGGAGAATCACGGTCCGTCACTGAGGAAATGACAGCGCCATGGTCGGAGACAACATTACCAACCATTCTCTCCCGCTATCCTCTGGAAGACATTTTTAACGCCGACGAATTTGGGCTTTTCTTTCAATGCCTTCCCAATAAAACTTTGCATATGAAAGGTGATAAGTGTTCTGGAGGAAAACACAGCAAAGTTAGACTTACTGGTTTAGCTGCTGGTAATGCCTTGGGGGAACGATTGCCAATGTTTGTAATCGGCAAGTCCGCCAACCCTCGTTGCTTTAAAGGTGTCAAAACACTACCCTGTCGATACCGTTCGCAAAAGAAGAGTTGGATGTCTGGAGAGCTGTTCGAAGAGTGGGTACGCGAGCTTGATCGAAAATTCTCTGTCTCTAAGCGAAAAATTGCTTTGATTATTGACAATTGTACCGCACATCCTCATGTTGAAAACCTGGAATGGGTAGAATTGATCTTTCTTTCTCCAAATACCACGTCCCGAACCCAACCTATGGACCAAGGAATTATCCGCGCCCTGAAAGCAAAATATCGATCGCTAGCAGTGCGGAAATTGATAAAAGCCTTGGACGAGGAAAAATCGACTCCGAAGTTCTTGATTCTTGCAGCTATGTACATGCTAAGGAAAGCATGGGATGATGTTTACAGCAAAACATTCACCAATTGCTTTCGAAAATCAGGAATTTCCCAAAAGGATGCAGAAAGAGCGATCAACGAAGATGACGACCCTTTTAAAAGTTTAACCAGCGAAGTGAAGAAGACCCAATTCCAACCCTCGATGCTGAACTCTCTTACATAAAACGAAGGTTTCCTGACCACATTGATCCTGACTTATCAACTGAAGATTTCATTGATTTTGACATTGAAGTCAGTACATCCCATGGGCGTCTGAAGACTGCTGACATCATTGCTGAGATCACTGGGACTCAAGACGAAGAATTAGAAGAGGTCGACGAAGAAGACAAGGAGGAAGAAGATAAGATCACAAGACCGACGGCCGAGCAAGTGCGTACAGCTATCAACGTCCTCGAAGACTTGAGTATTTTTTCACATTTTGGAGAAGAAATGATAGCTTCCCTGAGGGACTTGAATCGTAATATCGCCAAAGATTTTGATATGAGTTGTAAGCAAACAGTTATCACCGACTTCTTTTCTAAATAAACATTAAAAAATTCATTAAAAGTGTATTGTTTTGACTTTCATTAACCTAATAGCCCCCTTAAAGTTAGACTTAAGATTAAATATAACGTTTTTATCCAGCTGGTTCACGTAAAGGGAGGATATTGCGCTAAAAGTTGAAAACCTCTACAACTCGAATGTCTCCATAACTCGAACGATTTCCTTTTCCCCGTGGCTGTTCGAGTTATGGAGACTCTACTGTAATTCATTACATCCATCAAGAGCGGAGATGTACAATCATGTTTTCACACTACTCCATTTTGGTGTAAACAAGCACGTATTTAAAACTTTGCTTGGAACTGTATTTAAGGTTAAACTATAAGTTCATTCACTCTACATCTAGATTCTTATAAATTTTCTGCTGTTAGGGACCTTCTTAATGTATGTATATTTTGACAGAAATATTTTAAAATATAATAACACATTACATAAAAGAATTAAAATTTTTTTTCTTTTTTTTTTTACTTTTTTTTTCTTTTATCGTTTACTTCTTTTATTTGATTTTTTATTTGATTTTATTTTGCAGTAGGGAGGGCACGTAGTGTAGTGTAGATAGAATGTTTTTACTTTAATTTGTCAATGTAAGTGCGAGAAAGAAGATCTTAGATATCTTTCAGCTGAATTGAGATTTTAACTAAGCTTTTATTTAACTATGGTTAGTTTTGTTTATGTTTGCAAAGCTATCTTCGTTTAACTGTTGCTTAATTGTTGCTTGTTGACTATCTATTTGGGAAAACAAAATTTATGTGTTTTCTTGCTCAATGCAGCTGGTGCTTCAATCTAAGCAACCTCCATGATCGAACTAAAACTTCGGTTCAATCAACCTTGTCGTCGTATGAAACATACATGATTTTTAGAGAAGGAAAGTCTCCAAAATTTTTCCTGTTTTTTTAATCTTTACTTTTTTATATTTTGTACTTTTTTTATTTACTAACTTCAGGCTGTCTGTTGCTTATAATTTGGTTTACTTTTTGAATGATTTGAGAGTCACGTTGTTAATAAGATTGTGTACATGTCAACCGCATAAAAAAGATGCATCATGTGACGATAACTTGATAGTTGCGTCTTTTGAAACCTCAACGGATTAACACTGTTTGGGCCAAATGAAACTGGGCCTAAAAATCTCCCCTCCCAATTTTTTGAAATAACTTCAAAAGCATACTATATTAGGGGTTGAAATTTGGTGACTCTTCATCATTTTTAATTAGCTTCAGGATTGGTTTTGCACCACTTCTGTTGTCATGGTGTCTCATTGGTCAACAGGTGGACAGAAAAGAAATCGTAAAACAATTTTTATTTTTTATCTTTTAGCTTTTTTTATGAGTTTATCAAGTAAATTGTATAAGTTTCTCCTCAAAAGAGAAGTGTAACATGAAAAGAAACTTCAATTCACATCCGAAATGAAGTGCTTTCTCAAGTAAAACTTGCTCGATGGAGTGCCTTCAATGTGACAACGTGAGATACTCCGTCACTATCACAAGTATCTTAACTGCAACAAATCAACTTCTCTAAAGTAGTACGGAATTGTGAATGATAATTTCAACGTCTTTGATGTTGTGAGTGTTAGAAATGCCTTTGATAAAGTTTTATTTTTGTAATTTGTTTAGCGCCAATGGAGGAATTAACTGCCCACTTGACGGAGAACCAATTGCAAGAGAGGAAATATTTAAAGATAATGGTAGAGCTCGAGAAATTCGAAATCTTATTTGCGCTTGTCCTTATCGAAATGACGGTTGCGATTGGACTGACATTGTCGGAAAGTTCGAGGTTTTAAAAATATATAATTATTTGTTATTTGCAGTTGATACATCAATATTGTTTATCGTGTTATAGAAGCATGAAGTGTATAAGATGATGGTGGATGGTGCACGTCTGGATGACATTTTCAGGAAATGAATAAGCCACCAAATATTCTGACTGATATTGAAACAGTAATGTTAACGAACCTATATACCTGGTATCCTACTTGTTATGTGATGTACCACAAACACATCCTGGGAAAGAAAGCAGACCTTACTTCTCTAACATGATAAACATTGTTGATGTATCTGTTGTAACTGTTCTTGTGTATTGAAAATTAGTGAGATCATTTTTGATGCTTAATGGTTTAATGGTACCAGTTGACAGAATGACAAAGATGACTGATCTCATATATTGTTTACTGATCTGATCTGCAACAAGTATTAATTGATCCAATATTTAATAATAAATAAACAGAAAATATAAACAGACACTATCTAAAGATTTTACCATACGCTACTTCCTGTGCGCTAGAAGATTAAAGCTACCATTTCAGGCTAGTCGTAGAAGTACAACGACAGCTAAACCAGTCAGCAATATTAAATGCTAATCATGTATCCATCATCAATACTATAATTTTATAGTACTGGGAATGGATATTTTCTAAAAGTTTTTGTTTCAAAATTTTAAATATCTGTTTTATTTATTTTTAACGTTTTAACTTATGGCAAATATCACTGACAAAGTAGAGAGTATAACTTCGTTATAGCAACGGTCAAGATTGGACCGGTGAAATTTGCAACTGGACCACAAGTTGAGTATAAAGGGTCGTCTCCAATTGATTGTAGTTTTCGCTATAACACAAAAAAAGATCACGAGTTTTTTTTGTTAGCACGTTTAACTTGCGCAAAACTCTAACCTGGAAACTCGTGATTTTTCTGCTCTTTAGGTAAATGCAGTCAAATGGAAACGATCGTTAAAAGAGCATATGGCGAAACGTATGAACTGTCCCTTAATTTCTAACAGCATAATCATGAGATATTTTTATGTGATAATGCTATTTGAAGTTAACTATCTTAACACATATATTTTGTACATGATTATTTTTGAAAGACATTTGGGTAAATAATTATTTGAGAGAATAAAATCGCTGACCAAACAATGAAAAAGCATTGTAATTATCAAAAATATTTTGATTCTTCCGTAAAGGTAATCAAAAATAACAGTTGAATTTGTATCAATGATCAATAAAACACTTGGTTAAAAAGCAATTTATTTTTTTAACCAAATGTTCTATTGATTAATGATACTTATTTATGGCTGAAGACTTACACAGTTAAATTTGCGTAATACACATTTGTGCGAACATTTTTTGTTTTTGGGTAAAAACATCCCGCTTGCTTTTTATTTTTGAAACTAAAATGTATTTCTCCGCAGGAACATCAATACAATTGCAACTTCTTACCTGTGGCATGCATTGCCTGTGGAAGACCTGTCGGAAACAGTCAGTACGTACAACACTTGCAGAGCAGGTGTGACAAGATTGATACCCTGACAGAATGTGTGTATGCAATCGATGGATGCAAATACAAGGTAGAAAACTTTCTGTTTAATTTTTTTCGCTCCTTTTTTATATTTTCACCTTACTTTGACGATCCCATTTTGTAGCCGGCATTTCTTTTTGAACTTGGAAATAAATGTTTCTTTTTAATTAATTCAACCGTAATGGTTTGTCAACCCTGTTTATATGTTGTTCTTTTCTTCATAATTTGCAACTTAAACTGAATTGCATTTGCAAATAGGAGGAGATTCAACTGTCATTCTTCAGGAAGCAGTAATGAGCAGCCTTTGAAATTCACTTTTAGTTTTTAGTGGTTCATTCACACTTCTGGTAAAAGACATTGATGTTGTGCATTTCTACATGAGGACTCGGTTTAAAAAGAAGTTTGTACCTAAATGACGATGAGCGCTCGTTTTAAAAAAACAAAGTATTTTATCTTCTGCAAAATGCGACTCTGTTGAAATATGGGATAGAACACAAGTTCCTTAATTTTACTTGTTACCTCAATCACATATCGATGAATCGTCAGAGACAAGTAAAAGACAAGTCAGAGACAAGTCAGGGAAAAGTCAGAGAAAAGTCAGAGAGGCAATTCTGTATTTTGTAAAATAACCACATTCTTGTCGTGCCACGTATAAGGAGGCTGCAAATAAATTGTCGATAGTAAATTCTTTGATAAAATTACTACTGTATGCAAGATGTCAGAAATTTGCTGATAAGATGAACTTGTGAATGGAAGTAAATTGAATTAGATCATTCAGTCTTTGCTTCCTTTGCCAATTACACCTTTTCTGTGATTGTGTGCTGTGATGACTTTGTAATGTTATATATGCATGCATATATATATGCATCAACACATGATGCGCAATAGTCTGGTAAGCTTGCCATCTTTATTTGGCTAACAGAATGTAAACAAAATTGTTAGATGAGTGTCTGTCTGTCATTTATCGTCCAAATATCCTACGTCAAAAAAACAAACTAAATCATCCTTAACAATATTCACAATATGGAAAACCAGCGGTTAATTATGTCTATTTCTTATGAAATAGCACGTAAAATTACAATTATGATTTTGAGAAGATAATAGATGAGATAGTACCGTACCGAGAACATAATGTCATTTTTTGTTCTCTTTCGAAAGGAGATGGGTTAAACGCATGTCTCAAAAAATCGAAATTGCTAGCGGCTTTTCAAGGGTTAAGAATGCCACCACATGATTTATTGGCTAAGGTAGAAGTTGACAGATATGATACACACCAACTGGTGCATGGAGAAATCAATTGTCCTTCCACCTGATGCAATAGTCCAAATTTCCCACTCCTTTATGAGTTTATGAAGAAGTGAAACAATATCAATAATGATATTTCGGGTTTAGAATTGTATAATTAAGTCAGCATTGCCTTAATGGAACTCTCCATCCATTTGTTTGGTGTAGCCTTATAATTACATACGTTGTTTACACCAGTAAGGAACTATTACATCTACATGTACTACCTGATAAATTCTCGTACAACCAGATGGTTATTTTTGTGGCATATGGATCTGCTCCTAAGATAGCGAGATAGTGGGTGTGTCTGAGTATTTTCTTTAACTATAAATGCGGAAACGATCAAATTTGTTCAAAAGAGGAAAAGCAAAAGCAAAAAAACAAAAGAGATATACGTGGAACACAATATTTGATTTTTTTAATGAGGTAAATGTTTCCACTGGCGTTGAAGTTTGATCTATAACTAAGTATCAACATAATTCGATAACAAAGTTGTTTGAACTTTTTTCCAGGGTCGTTTTAACAAGGAGGAAAACTGACTAAAATGTTGGTAAGAAGAGATGATATAGATAGTAAGGTTAGTAGAATGATACAAAAAACCTATGCAAAAGGAATTCGAAGGTTATCAAAGATTATCAAAGGTTTGAGCAAACTCGACTGACAAATGCACATCCATGTTCTATAAACGGTACGATTGATACTAAAGAAGATAGTAAATTACTTTTTCTAAAAGCAAAATAAAACAACATGACAGTTGAAGTGAAAATTTTATCGTGAAGAGAAAATTGCATCTATTAAACAATTTTCCATTATTTGTTTGATGTTGGAATTATCTATGCGTGGATTTTCATCACGATTTGTAATCTACAATGTCACGCGCACAAAATTTAAACAGCTGTTAGTTTTAGCAAATATCTAGCACAGATAAAGTTGTGATTGTTATAACACTATTCATAATGCTGTGGAAAGATCCACGGAAATTTACCAGTTGGAAGGATCCTCGGAAATTTGCTATACTGTCTTTGGCTCACAGAAAGATAGTGAATATCATAATAGAAAACAAAAAAAGATCAAATAGAATAATTTGTACTTTTAGCCACTACAAGACAAAAGTTGACTTACCTTTTGCTAATGTTTTGAAAAAGAGCTTTACAGGTGAAAAAGTTTTACGCTGCCATTATGAAACACTAAAGAGAGGCACGTCAATTAATTAAAATTTTTATCAGGACCAGTGATATCGCTGAAGAAGAGATAGTACTTATATGTTAACATAAGCTTGCTGTTTGTTCAAAGAAAAAAATATACCTGTCCAGAATGTAAATGAAATTATTCAAATGTTAGAAAATATGTAAAAATACCCAGTTTTGTCGTTGTCCTTTTCCGAAAGGTTCTAGCCACAATGTTTGTTAATGTTCTATGATTATAAATCAAGAACTACACAGCTTTTATAAGAAAATAATGCCACTATCATGATGTCCCTCTGAAGGCGTACAAACAGATACTCAGATAACGAGATTATAATACCAAAATAAAATTGTTTTTCAATCCTTTATATCTGATAAAAGTTCTGTAAATAAATTTTACCATAATTATTTTTCCAGGTTATATATATTGCTCTTTTATGCATTGTGCCCACACTGGTAAATGGGCAACAATGTCTGTCTGTCTGTCTGTCTGTCTGTCTGTCTGTCTGTCTGTCTGTCTGTCTGTCTGTCTGTCTGTCTGTCTGTCTGTCTGTCTGTCTGTCTGTCTGTCTGTCTGTCTGTCTGTCTGTCTGTCTGTCTGTCTGTCTGTCTGTCTGTCTGTCTGTCTGTCTGTCTGTCTGTCTGTCTGTCTGTCTGTCTGTCTGTCTGTCTGTCTGTCTGTCTGTCTGTCTGTCTGTCTGTCTGTCTGTCTGTCTGTCTGTCTGTCTGTCTGTCTGTCTGTCTGTCTGTCTGTCTGTCTGTCTGTCTGTCTGTCTGTCTGTCTGTCTGTCTGTCTGTCTGTCTGTCTGTCTGTCTGTCTGTCTGTCTGTCTGTCTGTCTGTCTGTCTGTCTGTCTGTCTGTCTGTCTGTCTGTCTGTCTGTCTGTCTGTCTGTCTGTCTGTCTGTCTGTCTGTCTGTCTGTCTGTCTGTCTGTCTGTCTGTCTGTCTGTCTGTCTGTCTGTCTGTCTGTCTGTCTGTCTGTCTGTCTGTCTGTCTGTCTGTCTGTCTGTCTGTCTGTCTGTCTGTCTGTCTGTCTGTCTGTCTGTCTGTCTGTCTGTCTGTCTGTCTGTCTGTCTGTCTGTCTGTCTGTCTGTCTGTCTGTCTGTCTGTCTGTCTGTCTGTCTGTCTGTCTGTCTGTCTGTCTGTCTGTCTGTCTGTCTGTCTGTCTGTCTGTCTGTCTGTCTGTCTGTCTGTCTGTCTGTCTGTCTGTCTGTCTGTCTGTCTGTCTGTAAAAACACGGGTTTATGTCTAACATAAAATTAAAAAAGTTAAATTTTTTCAGCCAATAACAAAAGATGATCATATTAAACACTTGCACGAGAATACGCTCAAGCATGCTTCACTGCGCTTATCCAATCAGCAAAAATCTCAGTACTCCTTTGCTGCTTTTCAACAAGTAGCTGAAGAGGTGTTACAGCAACAGGCACAAATCAACTCGATGATGAATCTAGTTTCTTCATTACATAACCAACTACATGAAGCACGTGCAGACGAAAAAATTTTATTAAAAAAGGTTCAAAATATGCAAGCAAACATTCCACAAGTTTCAGCGTCAAATTCTTCTTCCCTTGATCAAGAGAGGCTGAAAGAAATCAAAAATTTACAATCTACAATTGCTATTTTAAATAAAAACATTTCTGATTTTGATTTACGACAACAGTTGCTTGAAAATACAAATTACAAGGGACGGATTTTATGGAAGATTGATCAACTGCAACAACGTATGCAATTAGCTCTTATCGGACGTGTGACAGCTCTCCACAGCGCACCTGCCTTTACCCAAAAATATGGCTACAAATTTTGTGGTAGGGTATATCTTAATGGAGACGGTATCGGTAAATGTTCTCACGTTTCTTTGTTTTTTATCTTGATGAAATCAGAGTATGATAACCTTCTGGAATGGCCGTTTCAACACACTGTCACTTTCACTTTGATTAACCAACAAGACGAAAAGAAGAATGTGTTGGAAAGCTTTGCCACTGATGTTGCATCATCAAGTTTTCAGAAACCTACAAGAGAGATGAATATCGCTGCAGGCTGTCCGCTTTTCATCCAACGCGATCACTTATTAAATGGCGGGTTTGTTAAAGACGATTGCATTTTTGTTGAAATTAATGTACAGTAAGGGCTATTTTCCACTTTAAGAAAATTTTCTGCGAAACGAAACAGACAGGAACAGAAAGCTTCTGATCATGCGTGTACTTAAAATGTTTACACCACGTGAACGGAAATTTTCTTGTCCCCTCCGTCCTGAAAAAAGTAAATCGAGTTCAATTTTTTCTTTGCGTTGTGTACGGAAACGACAAGTAGAAATTTATCTGCTCTACTCTGCTCTGCTCTGTGAAAAGTTTTCTTAAAGTGTAAAAAAAACTTAACTTTAATTGCATCAAGTCAGAGTGACCACACTTTCTCGACACTGCTATACTCTAAACAATAAGACTATAACATATCTGGTCTGAAAAACTATAAAAATAATATTAAGAAGTAAGAGTGTAGAGAAAAAATGTTGAACAGAAACAAAATATAAGCGAATTATAAAACATGCGACAGAATTGCAAAATTTTACAATTTTTTTTCTCCGCATTTATCACTTTTTTTTTTGACTTTGTCTTCACAAATTATTGTACAACATTGATTTATTAGGGGCTGTTCATATGGAGGCCGGCTGGCTCGGTTAGGCGGGCTGGCTCGGCTAGCCGGGGTGATTTTCATCTCGTGTTCATATGAAGTTTTTTACATCTCGGACAGCCGGGATGGAAAAGTTGTTTACATTTCACAAAAGATTCATAAACAATGAAGACAAAAGAATGTATATTGAACTTTAAATAATTGATGAGAATTTTTTAAAACCTATTGTTACTTTCATCTCGCCCAGGCGCCCAGGCTGGCTTGCCTGTCATATGAACACAATTTTTATTTTTATATGCATTTCTTAAGAATAGCGAGATCCCGCCTGACCGAGATCTCGGTACAAACAAGCAAGATCTGGGCAAGGCGCGCTGGCTTGGTTATGATATGAACACATTTTTATTTTTTCATGTGTTTCTTAATAGCAGCAAGATCCCGCTCAGCCAAGCCAGCCCGCCTCCATATGAACAGCCCCTTAGGCATCTTGTTGCAAAAATTTTGGTTATATCAAGATTAAAATTTCGCCTGGCATGACGTTTCTATCTCGTGCAGCATAAAATGGTATAACGATGGACACGCAAAGGAACAGAATTTCCACATCCTTTTTATTACAACAAACATTCTTCGCAAATCGTTTTTTATGTGGATGATACAGAGTTTTCCTAAAAATTGCTAGTTGTTAGGTCGCGGAAAAAAACTATTCAGATTCGAAGCGTTACAGATATTTCATGCATCCCCATATTGTGTAATTATTAAAAATACTTTTTAGCAATACAAGATACTAGTCGTTAGCCCGTGGAAAAGTCCACGGGTTCGCGCAGCTAAGGCACCATTTTGCGTGATAGACTGACAGACGTATACGGGTATTTTAATATAGATAGTCGTTAGCCCGTGGAAAAATCCACGTGTTCGCCCGTCCTTTATATTTACCCGTCGCAACAAAGTGGATAAAAATATATCGAATTTGATATTCGTGCGCATTTTAAAAATTTCGTGTTTCTGTTACGGGACGCTGCTTTTGCGGACACAGACAGACGACGGCCATTATTAAAGAGACTATCGTTAATGCATGGAAAAATCCACGAGTCTGCCCATCAGCAATGTGTTTCAAACACAACATATTATTATAAAGATGAGAACTTAAAAATTTCTTTGATAAAAATTAATATTTTAACCATGTCATGTTTTAATTTAATAAAATAGCATTCCAAGACAAGGACTGAAAGCAGCCAGCTTGGACAAATTAAGAAACATTCTTTTATTATCAAACTGTCACGCATCTGTATTGCACTTTTATAAGGTGTTAAATGGCTTAGGGTTAGCTTAGGGTTTAGGGTAGAACCTTTTATTTTTTAGCTATAATAGAGTTAGTTTTAACAACACCGTATCCAATTAAATCTTTGATTTTTCGACCTTCTTCAATGTTTTAAAAGTCTATTTTTATCGTTTTTTTACTGTAAATTCAGGGTTCTTTGCTTTGCATACTGTACGAAAACAGTTGCTTTAAAGTATAATTAAGAAGCGTAGGAGGGTGACAGTGTACAGGATACATATTATTTTGCCACTAGGAACTCTTAACAGAATAATAGATTTCTTTATAAAACTAAAGTAATTTAAAACAAATAGAGGTATTTTGGGCAAACTTTAGGCTTCTGATAACGTTACCAAAAAAGTGCTAATATAAGCAATATACCTCGCGGCAGTTTTGTTCCTTTTATGACAAACTATAAGTGTGCCAAGTTTAATGCCATTAAAGACCCCCACCCCACAGATTTATAGGCCTAAAAAAACCAATTTAGTTCGGAAAATTTGAACGTTAGTTATATCGGGGATTTACATTTGAGATTTCACTGTATAATTTGGCCCCTGCGCCTGTGCTTAAATATGTGTTTTGCGATACGTGAAAGCTCACCTCGCGCAAAAAAAAAAGTTGAGCTCATATCTAAGAAACTTTTTATTCTTTTGGAAAATCTTTATTGGTTGCGCTAATTATGCGAAATTATAACGTCACCAACTAGCTCTAAAACATTATTAAGCATCTTCATAGTAACTTAATATTAAAAATTGATGTAAAATGTTCAAAACGCTGAACTGAATGATTAAAAAACACATTTTATACCCTATATTTGGCAAAACTGTTAAATAAAACACCTCACTCAAACTACTTCATGCTGTCATGCATAATTAGTTGTCCAATTCCAAAATCTTAAGAACCAATGAACTTGTTACGCTCTTCACAAAAGCAACTTGTTTAGTTAAAACGTGCTCTCTTGTATGATATTTGTAATGGTACAATTATAAAGTTAAGAACTGTAAAAATTGTAAACATTGTAATGAACAGATATTTAGCTATAAATATACTCGGTTATTATATCCCGTATTACACAAATTTGTCTTAAGTATTTATTTCATTAATCTAGTGTAATATTCCTTTTGCCCTTACACTTTTTTCTCTTTAAAATCGTAAGTTTGTTAAAGATAAAATATACTCAACCGCGGAAAGTTTCATATTAAATTCTATCCACAACAATGCGGAATGTTGATCCAGTGTCGATGATTAACTAACCTGGCATGCTTTTGTACTGTTTTATTGGAGAAAAATTTAAATGATATTTATTCGACCGTATTGTGGTAGCTATCGTACGTGTTTTCATCTCCAAACCTAAGAGGATGGAAAAAGAGAAGTTGATACATCTCTTTTTAAGGCAACATAAAACTGTTTATTTTGGTATTACTCAATTTTAATAAAATTAGAAGATCGTCAAATTGCGTCAGTCTTCTTTGCTGAAAAACTTATTAAGCATTCTCTTGAATAACTAACTTTTGACGAGTCGGCTCCGTAAGAATATCATAGGTGTAGAAAAGCCCTGCAAACGAGGTTGTAACCATTGACTTCTTTAAACAGACAAGGCCCTGCTAAACCTCGTCCCCAGGGCTCTTTTTGTTTTTTGACAATCTCAGATAAAGAAAGAGATAACTAGCCTAGGGAGAAGTGTCGGTCTTGCTATGCTTACTGCGATAATAACACATGCATCTGCTAAGCGTGCAGAATGACTTAAGAATCGCAATTTTGAAGTTTTTCGAAGATCCCCTTAGCATAGACAAAGTTTTTAGGCTTACGAAGTGTAGGCTAATTATGTTAAAAAGTATTTTTTTCTGTAGCTGGAATGTTACTCTTTGAATATCAAGATTTAGAAAGATATTATTAATCGTATAGCAACATCAGAATGCAGCATTTTCAAAGAGAAAGTACTATGAGTGCATAATTATTATAAAAAAGGTTTAAATGTACCACTCTGATTCTTGTCAAACCGACGATTTCTGAATAAAGCAATAGTTAAAAGTAATGAACATCTTTTTAAACGCAGAGAGTCTACAAATAAACACGAAATGTGCTTGAAGAAAAAGGATTTTAACATGATCTACTACATAACTATCCTCGACCTAGGTTTAACTTTTGTGTCCGTCTATAGAGTGTTAAAACTACGAGTGATTAAAAAAGATTGGATGTCTAGATGCTTTCACGGAAAATAGAAAACGAAACAGGCTTTCTCACCTTGTGAAAAACAGAAGCATTGGTACCTTATCCATGGGTGCACATGGGCATGGTCAAAAAGTTTCACTTAGACTAAACATCGTTGTTTCATACGCCATTTATTGATACATTTTTATCTTCATTGATGTAATTTTATTCGTAGTGAAATCAAGAGAAATTTTACACTTTTTCTGCTCAGTACGCCCCCAACTATCATTAGTCATTTCGGAAACAGATTGTCCAACTTTAAACCCGTCGCTCTGCCTCGGTGTCATGCTTTTTGTCCCTATTGAACATAAAAAGACAGAGGCCCTCTCCTTGTTGATTAGGCACGCCATGTCATGTGGTTTTGTTAGTGTTCTGCCCATTGAGTGAGTACCTAACATCATAGTTAATAGTCTATCAACCATGCTAACATTGCTAGACTTATTCTTATTCCTTTTTCGAATGTAAGTGTTCTAATGTTTTACTACAGGAGGAAACAGGTTGTAGGTTTTTGTTTATTGCTTTTATAAAATTATAGATGATTTTTTGTTACAAAAACAACAAACAAAAACCTGAAATAGAGTTTTGTTTATTTATGGAAAATCAGGTAAAAGAGATAATTGAAGAATAACTTAGACATTGGGCATTCTTTATCATATTTTTATTAAACAAATATTTTTTCTTGCAATGTGTCTGCATTTTTTACTTGTTAAAAAAAAAAAAATAAATTATACTTGGCTCTAGAAAGTTTTTTAAAGCCTGTCGTCAATCACGTTTATATTTTCTGACATCGCAGAGGTATTTAATGCTGGGATACTGGACTAACCTTGTATCGGAGCAAAACACCCTGGAGGAACAAAATATTGTTCGCAATTCAAGCTAGAATCTACTAATTTTTCGTTTTTGCGGTGGGGAACCCGTTTCCGCTCTTCGACCATCTCTCGGTCCTGGTGTTTGGTGGGTACTTTGCAATCCCGTTTATATCTCATTTGCTGCAGGGAATTCAAGCCGTAATGGCGGTCGATGCTGCAGAAGTTTCTCTTGCGCAGTGATCTTGACCCTTGTTTTAAAGTTGACATAATATATCTTGTGTCAAATTATATAGTCTGTGTCTCATCATGAGGGTGAAAGAAATGGTCTCTTTCTTCTGTTGAAATTGATTGATTGACTTTTGCCATTATATTGAATCAGGAAAAAGAACTGTGATTTTGGATTTAATGCTTGTTTTTCATATGATGTGGTGTCCTTTAATTTAAGGTAATTTTCTGTGTGCATTTGACAGGATATCGGCGTTAAGAGGTGTACTCTTTCCAGACGGCATATTCTTGCGGTTGGAATGTTCTCCTTTGTTGCTCTCCGATGATGGGGTGCAAAAAGTGGACTTTTCACAGTCAAACCTTCATTCACAGTAGAAATCTTATTAAACAGAATTTACAAGCAAAACGACGTTAAAATGTCGCAAAATGGAAAAGATTAAGCAATATCTAAAACATACATTAAAGATTTGACTAAAAAAAGAAAAATTCCTTGAAAAACAAAGTATTGAATTTATGAAGGTTTCACCACAAAAACATTATGATTATATATAGCATTTGTCTATCATTTCGTAATGGCTGCTTAATCTGAATATTGGCCCATGATTGGTTCAACCAGTATGATGACGCAAACCCGTCTGCAAGAATTGCAGATTGTGGTTAAATACATATACCTAGATAGCTAAATAATTTTGTGATGAAGTAAAACACTTTTGTTTAATAAGACATTTTATTTTCTGTTAAAGAAATTGATGATGATATGTGTGCTGCTGAGGATAGAGCTGTATGCAGTTCTTTCCTTTTTTTTTCAAAGATTCACTTTTGTCTGCAATATTGCTACTGTATAGCAGGCCTATCAATAAGAGGAGAGCAACCGCTCTTGCTCATGCAAAGGCTTGCCCAATTCTGAGAAATGAGAAACTAGCCGAGCCATTATTTGCTCCCCAAGTTCCACAAATATTTTGTTGGGCTGAGCAATATTAATTTATCTCACATGGAAATCAATGTTATCTTTCTTATTATTTGCAGTAAAAAATAACCAAAATATACAAAAAAGACAATATAAAGTAGATAAAAAGACTTTGTAATAAATAAGGCATTTATGAACTTATTCTATTTATTCAGATTGTTCCCCCAGTGTAAATTATTGTAACCTTGGCAGTCTTTTTCAGGAGAGCTGTGCGATACGTTTCAGGCGTGTGATTAATCACACGCCTGAAAAATAAATACTGAGTTTTCAAAATCAACCTTTAAAATCCATTTCGTAGCGTGCGATGGCATCCCTCGAAAGAATTTTTGGACACTTGTTAAACAAAACGTCCGATAGATTTCCGTCATGGTCGGACACTTTTAGATCTCAGAAATTGTTGAATAGTCCTGGTCCTTTTAACCTGATCATCCTAGCTAATTCACCGACTCCTGACTTAGTTAAAAGAACTATGTAGACATAAATCTCTTTTGCCTGGCCCCTTCGTCGTTGGTAACCAGGTCTTCACAAGAAATCCAGCCATGCGGTTCTTAACTAATGCGGTGGTAAATGCCGACGGAGCACAGATGAAGCAAGTCTGCAAAACTGCACTTACAGGCGGAATAGACATTTTATCATGGATTTAATTGTAGATAATTTCTTCAGGTCCGAATTTAATGGATTTTTTCTTTATGCCTGTAAAAACGAAACCCATGTGTGGTGTAAATTTTTTTTAAGTTTTAAGCCACGTGGATAAAGATTTTTTTTAACTTGAAAACAAAGCATATTTTTGCCTATTTGGTTGTGATGACCTGAAAAGTGAACAATAAATATAAAAATGACAGTATAGTCATGCATACTATTTCAGACATGTAGAAAAGGAAGTTAAGATTGAGAGAGTCGCTATACCAGTAGACGCTCAATCATCGTGTTTGGGGTTCACGATTTAAAACGCCCCCCACTTTTCTACCGCAACATGAATGCGCAACAAAAAAAACCTCTCAGCCTGTGTCGTATGCGCAACATTCTTTGCACATGCGCTATGCATTGCACGCGTTACTTGATTTACACATTTGGGCAAGCGATTTATTGCTATGGTGTTATTTTCTTATTGATAGCCTTGGTATAGCTATAGGTGCAAGATAATTATGTTTTTCCTAGCCCTGTTCAGGATTCGAACCCAGATTTCTCATTTGCAAGAATATAGCCATTAGACCAACAGGGTACGAATATTATACATAATTTTACAGTTGCACATTATACCCAGAAGTTTACAGTAAAGTTTAGTTTACTAAGCTTTTCAAGGATATCAAAATTCAGTATTCATATACGAATGTCTCAAAGCAAGCTCAAACAAATAGGGACCGATGTAGCTGTAGTGTGTACTAGTAGATGTATCTCTGTTAGCCTGTTTTTTTTAAGTCTGAATAAAGCAGGATAACAACTGTGCACACGTCTGTGTGTAAAACTGGTTTTCGAAGTACCCACTCATTGTAGCTAGCTAGCTAGTTACAATCAGCAACAGAAATTATGACTATCCCTCCCTCTCCCTCTTGTCATTCAATCTTGTCCAAGCCTGAAGTGCAATAGTATCCATGTTTTCTATCCACCAAACTTTCGCTGCCCTACGAATTGACAAACTAATATTTTATGTTAGCTATTTTATAATAAACAAAAAGTCAAAAATGGAAAAAGAAGAGCACTGTGTTGGAGAGCGTTGCTGCTTTGAGGAACACAAGGGAACTATTCGTTACATTGGTGAAGTCCCTCCTACTACAGGTTAGAAATGCAGATTTTTTTTAATCAAAGTTGATCAACCTGTTAGTAACTTATTTTCTTACCAAAGGTACTTGGTATGGTATTGAATGGGATGATAGTAGAGGAAAACATGATGGAACCAGTAACAATGTTCGTTATTTCACATGCAGGTAAAATTCTCCGAAATAATACTGTGTAGAATTATTTGAATGTTGTTGTAGTGTTTTTTTATTTCCGATGTAAAGCAGCAAACATCAGAATATTTTTGATGTCAGTAGATTCTTGTCTGCAAAGTAATTAAAGTTTTGTTATAGGATACTTAATTTTTGAATTTTTGAAGTCTTTCTAAAATTAACAATGTCACACATTTGTTAGATTCCTGGCTACATCCAAAATTAGGCTGACAAAAACATACCAGAGTGACCACACCTCCTAAAATCTCACAAGTAACCTAAAAAATGAGGGCTCCCTTAAAAAATATTGATTCCTCCTAAAATCTCTTACAAATGTATGGTAACATCTATTAAATTTCTATTATTAAATTTTATATAACAAAAACTAAAGATGTGTTTATGTTGAAACAGGTCTAATGAATTATATTTAGAAAATTTCTGCAATTCCAAAATCACAGCTTCTCTGACATTAAAAAAAGGAAGATTATTTGTAACTTCATTTGCTTCTTAAATGTTAGCAAGATATCCTAAAATATTTTAATGGTTTTTTTGACGGAATGGTTTATATATGTGTTTTAGTGTTTTCTCATAAAATTAGACCAAAACCCTCCTAAATTCTCCTGCCAGCCTGCATACATACAAGTAAAAAGTCTTAACTTTGGCCCTTTCGTATACAACAACTGTAATTACTCTTTCAAGTTTTAATAAAGGCAAAAAAAGGATGATTGTTGATGTCATCAAAAAGTGCCTGAGAAAAATATCATTTTTATAAAGGTTAACTTTTTTTTTTTAAATTTGTATTATATGAATGTTTTGAGAATGGAGTGGGAGGTAAGTCTGAAGTTTGATTTTTCAAAATTCCAGATAAACTATATTTTTAAGTAAAAAAGTGAAATAAATTTATTTTTCATTATTTCTGGACAAAAAGACTCATTTGAGAGATTTTTAACACTGACATTTGATAGAGTTTCCTGAGATTGAATTTTAATAAAACAATACTAAAACACATTCAATATATATATATATATCACAAATCTGAATAAAAATGAAGAATAAAAAAGATGTTATTCTTTGCAGTGATAAACATGGTTCATTTGTCCGTCCTCATAAAATACAGTTTAGTATTGATGCTACTATGGCGCTGGAAGATGTTTATGGGGTTGGTGTATATGAGGAAGAAAAAATTGTGTTGAATGAAAAAACTAACCAAGAAACCTCAGTGGAGATGGTTGGTTTTGATAAAATTGCTCAAAAGATGAGGTAGTGTAAACAGTTTATAGTTGCTGTGTAAAATCTAGGCAAAGAATATTTTTAAGATGTTATTTTGTAAAAAACAAGTAAAATGTTTCTAATAAACTGTTTTTAAACATATTTTTGGTTAAATTTCCCACTTTTTCTCAAAAAGTTTTTTTGTTTTGTTTTTCATATATATCTCTTTACAAAGTTTTGTGGTTATATTTTGGCAAACCGAGATTACATTTAGTGTGTCAGTAATTTTAATATGTTCAAAAAACAAATAAAACAACATGCACTGAAGTTATGCAAAAAATTATCAAAAAATTGTATGTTTTTTAACTTGATTGAAATCAATAAATAACTTTTTAAATAACTTCAATTTAGGCATTATTAAAATTTAGGAAATTTTGTTAGATGTTTAAATATTTATTGTCTTAGTATGTAACATGTAGCTGTTTTAAATTTATAGTTCAAATTATTTTTAGCAATTTTGAAGCTCTAAAAGATGTTGATCTGGTTAATGTGAAGATAAGTCATGCGAATATAGAGAAAGGATTAGAAACATTACTACCTAGTATCTTTTCATGCTGTATCTCTAAGAGACTGCCTCAATTTTGTTGTAACACAAGCAATGATATTGCACAACTTTCTTTACTTTGGGGATGACAGTTGTTAAATAATATACCATGGTATGAAATGTTGCTCTTAATCAATACTTCATAAAAATATAAATAATATAAATAAAATAATATAAAAAGTGATCTATGAATTTAAAACTAACAATTTCTACAATTGTTTTCTTCTAAAGGCAGAAGTATTTTAAAAAAAGAAGAGTTTATTTATGTCATTATAAATTGTTAAATCACCATATTTTGTTATAAAATTTTTAACAAACTTACTTTCAAAGCCTAAGTCATGCCATATATCTTTATGATCAATTTTATGTTAAGCGGATAAATTTGATCTGTGGAAATATAAAAGTAACTTGCAAGTCGCAATTCGCAATTCCAACCCTGGAAACGCTAAAGATGTTGTTCTGTCAAGTATTTTGAAATCACATTGGGCATTTTTAATATCTATTAACATAACTATAACAAAGAAGATAAAGCATGCTTCACCTCATTATAAAGCTATATGAAACTTTTAAAGTATGAACTAGGGTGTTTTTAAATGACAATTATAATTTACAGGAAATTGTTTGGAGAGTGAATTTAACACTATATATGATGTCTTTTCTTTTTTGTTTATGAATAAATTATTAATGTTATTTAATTCTTTAACTCTTTTCTTTTGAAATAACATCACTGAGTTTGAGAGACAACTTGATTTCATCAATGAGAGACATCTTCAACATAACATCCAAACTTAAATTGCTGAAAGATTTAACACTGAGGTTTGTGTAAAACGATTTATTGGGATCACTGATTACAAATGAATTGTCTGTGCCCAAAAATTTAAAATGTGGAGAAGGGTAAATATTTTACGTAAAGTTGTTCCTTCCATCCTGTTATAGCCTGAAGGAAAGAGTTAATAATTATAATTAAAAAAGGGGACGAGTGCAGTATTTGAAAAAGGGTGGTGGTAGGGCTGGCTCAATTCTTCCGTTCAATAAATATGCCATCTTGCAGGCTTAAATGTTGTGAATTCTGAGATGGCATGTAGAAACATAATTTTATTTTATTTATTAAAGATTATGTTTAGCTTGCTTTTTTATTTCCTATGCAAATTTATATTAATAAAGAAATTTATTTTCATTTTAAGATTAATTTGGCCTAAAAAAGTATCCCACTTTCTAAAAATCACATTTTGTTGCCACCTTTGTTATTGGAAAAGATTTCCTTTAAAAAAGTTTTCTGCTCCATAAGTATTGTTGCTTGATAAGTCTAGTTGATCATCTATTATATGATCATTAACTGAGCTTACTTTTTTACAGCAAAAACAAAATCACAGATTGGGATATAGCAGGTTTGGAAACAGACGATGCTTATGGAGATTTACAAACACTTTATATCAACCAAATAGGATTGAATTGGGAACAGGTGACTTGCTGCATATTCTGGCCTTGAGTTTTACTACATTCAATTTTTCTCTTATTCAAAATTGGAAATTTATTATCTACAGACTTCTACAAACTTGTATGAATTGTATTCACTATTTAATAATAAAACATATTTTTTAGTTGTTAGTAATGTTAAAAATGATGAAACATGTAGTTGAAGTGCATGCTTGTTTCAATGACATTCGGGAGATCAGGTTTGCAGCTATTATCTTTTGTATTTGCTGTGAAATTTTATTGTTGTTGAAGCTAATAAATGTTTTTTAAGTGTACACGTTGGTTTGTGTTGTTAATATTGTACAATAACCAACAATGCTTGTAAAAATAATTAGCTGTTCATGACTTTAATTCTAATTGGTAGTTGAAGACATTATTTATGGTTGGTATCTTTGAATACCTTAATTCATTCCTTTTCCAAAACTCAGGCACTATATAACTCAAGATCTTTGAAGTTATGAATGTCCACCATTCAAGTGTTCCTTACTCCAATTTTTTAACATATTTTCATGTATCTAAATGTTATTATCTAATTTTTTTCATTTGTTTTACACACAAACTTATAATTTTAGATATGACAATGTGTTGGAAAATCTACAGACTATCAACTTGGAAGGAAACCACATTAGCAGTTGGCAATTAGTTCTAAAGTTATCATCTATACCAAAGTATGTTTATAGAAGTTGTTACTGTTAGCATCACATCTCTCAATAAAAAAATAGTCCTTGTAGAACGTATAAATTGAAAAATACCATCAGAATTATGATGATGCATGCAAATTAAAGTTTGAATGTTTGTTTCCATTGGTTATAAACTTGCTTTGATTACACTGTGATCTTGCTTTGGTATTTTTAGAGTTTGAATAACATAAGGTGTATTTGTAGCTTTATACAATTGTATTTCGCTGGTTCTAAAATGGATTAAATTGACTTTTAAATTGAATTTACATAGACAGCTGTGTCTTATGTACCTTTTTCAGATAAATTCAGGTCAACAACATTTTTGATCTACCATGTTGTTATCCATGTAGTTTTAAGCGAATTAATTTACTTTTACTTTAATTTCTTATTGTTTATTTTAGGTTGCGAAAACTCATATTAAATAACAATAAAATTGATGCTGTAGAAATACCTTCAGGTGTGGTTTCATTCAATTTCACAGTATACACATTTTTAGTTACATTCAAAAAGTACTTTTATTACCTGGAGGAGGGAAGGGGTCACATAGTAACAAAAACAATGATCAAGGGTATAATTGTTGTGTCTGTTTGTTTTTTTGAAAAATTATTTTTTTCTTAAATTCTGAGGTTCCTCATTTCTGCCTCCCGGGCGAGCACCAGCGTGGCTACACAACCCCTATTTATTTACTGTATTGTAGTAAATATATAGCATAGAGCTAACCCTGGATTCTTTTAAATGACGCAAGTGTGACCAGGGCATCAGAAAATAAAAAAAATATGGACTTTGAACGCTCAGGGAAATTTATAGCGCGAAATTCAAAACCAGTCTAAGAGACTGAAACAACACCAACTTTGAGGCCCCAAAACAGCACAAAATTTTTTTTTGCATATTAAAACTGGACTTTTTAACCATTATTGATCTATTTTCTGAGCAAATCAAAAGAAATCAGGAGCCTAACAGTTTTTTTTCAAAAGATATAAGCGAAATTGAAGAGTAGGGCTAGCTACAGGATATTCAAGATGGCTGACCAGACGCACACAAACAACTTAACTAAGTTTTGTCGTATTTGTGCCAAAAAATTAGGGAAATTAAGATTGCATTCTATATAGATCCAGTAAATGACGAAACCTGTGTACATCCCACCAAAATGTGCCTAAACTGCTATTCAAAAATGAAAAATATTGAAACTAGAAAATCAACACTCTCAGCAGACTTAAAGTGGCAGAATGGACCCCACATTCCTCCCTAAACTGTGTTACATGTGATCCCATGAAACGTGGCAGACACATTAAAAAAAACAATCCAGGTGGTAGGACAAAATTAGAAAACGCCAAATGGACATCAGATATTTTGCAAAAAATTCAGGACAATTACATTGACACTTTTCCACACAATATATACAATGTAGAAAATTTGGATAATGAAATAAATCCTCATCTTAAATTGTGCATATGCAATATTTGTAATAACATACAAAAATTTCCTGTATACATTCAAGAATGCCAGCATTCACTTTGCATGAACTGCATCCTGCCCAAGATTGAGGGAAAACTATTGACTAGAACTATGTGTCCAGTGTGTGGCACCAATTTTCAAAAAATTGAAAAATCATAGCTGACATGCTAAAGTGTATTGTGATCGCCTGCAAAAATTCATGTGGTTCTACATTTAACGTGCATGATGAAAAGAGCAGACAAGAACATGAAAGTCTTTGCTTTTAAAATACACCAACTGCTATCACTGTTAATTACATCTTCAGAATTAATGATGTTGAATCGATTCCAAGGGAAGTTGAAGATGCGACTCTGCATATTATTAAGAAGAAATTAGCCAGTAGCAGCTCGAAAATTGCAGAATTCAAATCTGGTGGTCCTCGGGTAAGCAGTTCTAAATTACAATAATTATATTTTCAAAATCATAAAACATTAAACTTGTATATACCTTAATTTTCCAGACAATGTTTTTAAAAATGAATATTTATTCCAGTATTACATTTTACTTTAGCCAATTTACATTACATCAACACCGAAAGCATACAAAGCCAGTAGCATTGCATCACAACGTACCCTCAGAAATAGGAATAAATATGTTCAAAATAACATAATGAATATGTCTGGCAGTGTTGAAGTATCTGCTGTAAGCCAGACTGCTGTTCTGATACAGTCATTTGAACAAAAACAGAGAGTGGAAATTATAAAAAAGTCACAGATCTCACCAGTGGAAATATCTGAAGAAACCATGGTTGCTTTGAAAGCAGATATTGGAATACCATGGGAAAAACTGAAAACAAATTCATATGGAAGCCATTGAAGTGTGCCAATCATTTAAACTCTTATTCCACAAATATTCAAAGTGCCACAATTTGATTAACGATTCACAAGTATTTGACAAAGAACGACTCAGTGAATTAGGTAGACTTATTGTCACACTTTCAAATATTTTATATTGTTATCACATATAGCTAGCTATTTATTAGTTTGTTGCTTTAGCTAGTTAGTATCATGGTCTGCCAGTAGTATAGTCTGTGAATGTATATATGTTTTTGAGTTCCTAAGATTTTTTACAGCTGGAAAAATGTAAAAAACTGTGTAACACTGTTAAGGTCATCTAGGCAATGGAGCCAGCTATAGGATAAGTTTTAAGAATGCAATAAAAATAGAATAAAAGTTTAAAGCTAGCTATACTCATTGGATATTATCATTTCAGACCGGAGTATCATTGACTTAATGGCATACCTTAGAAATACGTGGCCAAAAGAAAGCATCACCCTAAAACTTCATTTACTGGAGGATCATGTTCTTCCATTCCTTAAAAGATGGAAAACAGGTCTTGGGGTGTATGGAGAGCAAGGAGGTGAAGGTATTCATGCAGAATTTAATTCAATAAAAGCGATTTACTGCAGAATGCCATCTTCGGTTGCCCGAGTTCACAGCATTCTCAAGGAACACTACATTCGCGTGCATCCAAGGTGTATAGAGATGAAGCCAGAGGCAAAAAAACGAAAGAAAATAGAATAACAATATATATAATATATATATACACAAGTTATATGGTTATTTATTGGTATCATTTGCATAAAAGTTTCTAATTTTACATACCTTTGACTTCCACCATGTTCTTTTCCGATTTTTTCAGAAAAAAAATAGCCACAGCTACCATACATCTGCCTGTTGTCATAACTCTTTTAAAAAAAACTGTTAGGACTTTGAGCTTGATGTTATCGCAAAGGTACATGTTTAAAGATGATAATAAAACTTAAGATAGCATCTGAATAATTTTTTTATACCCTTATTCCACATTTTCTCTACACCTGTAAATTTGAAGGAAAAAATGTGTTCCTCGCCTCCAGCTTGATATTGTTGTCGCGTGGACTTGAATGTAATCTGTGGCTGCACTTGCCTTGGCAAGGCATAGGGCAGCCAGACAATAGGTCAGCAGATTTAATAATAATGATGTAATGTTTTAAAGGGTCGATCAAGTCAGCGAAAAAAACGTTTTTTATAAAACATGAGAAACGTGCGCGCGCCATTTTAAAATGTAACAATGAACACGTTCATTTCGCACATGTGCATAATAACATTCCACCGCGAAATGAACTTGTACTAGATACGTAAAATAATAACCACCTGATCCTAAATAGTATTTTTTCGCAGAAAGTGAGAGAAGGGGGATAATTTTTCAGTGCATGCAAATGGGAACACATGAGAAGCAAACTTGAGTAAACAGGAGGAAGCAGGGACAGGGTCAAAAATGATAAATATTTAAATAAATATACTTTTTGAATGTCCCTTTCTAATATTTCTGAAATCAAAACAGTATTTTTGTTATATTGTAGAAGAACTACTTTGTTCATCACTAACATACTGCCTGGCAGTGAGCGGGATTCGATCCGCGGTCCACAGAACTGGGATCCGCAGGCGAACCCACTACACTACGTGTGGCAATATGTTAGTGATGAATTCAGATTTATCCAGATGGTGTGTATACATAGGTGAATATTTATCATAGCACATCCATATTTTATTCTCTACAATATGACTTGCACGCATTATACTCACCCGTCATGATCAGAGGTCTGATCGGGGTGAAGCATTCTCTGTTGAAGTATTTTTGTTATTAGGTAAGAAAATATTTCAATCGCTGGAATCACTCTCTTTAAGTGAGAATGTTGTTACAGAGGTAATTGTTTTTCTTAATAAGTTAACTTAAACCACTTAGTTTTTATATGGCACAGTTGGAAATGGTTTATAGGACTTTTTAAGGTTTTTGTTTAACTAATAATTTGGTAAAATTAAAAGTTTTCTTGTCCACTGTATTATGTAGCCTTAAGGATACAGTAACCCCCTTCAGAGTTATTTTTTTTAATTTTTGACTCTTTAGCATATTTTTCTGATATTTTTAAAAAAAGAATCAAAAATATTTATTGTTGAGAGGGATAAAATAAGGAAAAATATTTTTTTATCTTTTAGTGTTTCAATAGGGTGCTCAAAGTTTAAAATTCCTTAAATATATTTAATCTGTATGATAATTAAAGAGAGCTATGCAGAACGAATAAAAATTGTATTTTTACATATAACATTGGAAATGTTCACACTTTATTAATCTATACAAATTTATTATTAGTTATTATCTATGCCTTTTTAATTAATTTTTTTATCTTGTTATTTTCGTTATCCTGTTGTCTGTTTAACAATAACAAGATCCAAAGTTCTGCGAAAACACTTTGCCTTTAATTTTTGATCTCGTGAATTTTTAATTTAAAAAATTCATGAGTTCTTAATTATTCATAACGTTTAAGTGGGTGTAATACTCATTCATCGTGATTTTCGCACGTAAAAGCAAACATCTTTGATTTGCTTTTTCTCAAAATAAAATTTTCAGTCGTAACAGTATATATATTTTTGTCGGATACAGGAATTTAAACAAGTTAGTCCATTTTTTTACAAAGTCACTAAGAAATAGGCGTTAAAAAAACGCAAAGCGTTTAAGGGCATTTTTTACTTAGCGCATAAATTCCCATTTTAAAAATACATTAAAGCCAATATGAGGAAAACCAAGCAGGGACAGGTCTATATATTAGCCAGTTTCATACTGAGATTCTTAGCTAGTTTATTTTAAATGACATGTTTCATAATGACCAGTTTGCACACCGTGTTGAGGTCAAAATTTCTGCACGCTTTGAAGCAAATCTTGAGTATTTTAACCCTCTATCCAGGAGGCTTTTTTTTAAGAACTACAAATTTTTGTGCACTGCATGGCTTCCTCTCTATGCTGAAGACCATATTTTAATAGATTTTTGGTGACCAGCCGAATAAGAGTACCGTTTTATGAAACCTTGTGTGAGAAAAAAAGCAGAATAAAATTTATACAAGACATCATAAAATTATATTTTATAAATTATAAATTACATTTTTTGTGTGAATAAGCCATTTTCTGTTTTTATATAAGTAACAAAACTTTTATAGCTTAGTGATTTTTTATCTTACTAACTAGTTCAAAAATGTTTTCTGCACAATTTATCTGCATTCTAACTAGCTAAAAACACATTAGAAACATTACAAAATCTACTTCTACCTAAACACCATCCATCAATAAACAAAGTTAACCAGAAAATAGTATTTTTCGAGGTCTTGTAAGGTAAACCATTCTTTCAAGCTAAAATTGTTGATTTAAAAAGAGCAGCTTATTCTACTTCCCATCTGCTTTTAATTCGAAAATTCGTATTGCCAAGCACAACAACTTTCTTTATCCAACTTAACTAAAAGCAAAGCTTTAATAAAAAAACATCATGCGTTTTCTTTCTCCAGCTGACAAAAAAACTTTGTACAAACACCACACATGCTAGCTACGGCTTCAAAGTTTCATATTCAATTCAGCAAGGAAATCTGTTCACAAGTCAGTCGCAATAAATTTATCAGGGGGTAGTTGTACAATTTTTGTCAAGTTCTTACTTCTTTGCTGTTTTATGACCTTGATAACAAATCTTCAAAAGTAAATATGTTGTTTATTATTTTATTTTTGTTGCAAAAAACTATTGTGCGACAAAGTAAAGCATCATTTGTTTTTGTTTTTAACGGTATTTCGCAAGTCACTACCCCTTAATGAATATTCTCGCCTTATTTGACTTACTTGTGTTAAAATTACGGGGGTTGGTTTATGCTTTTTACGGTCACATGTTACCATTATTTATAATTTTCACCCCCTAATACAACAAGTAAGTCGAAGTACAGCGAGATTGAATTAGGGGGTATACGCTACAGTTTTGACAGTGAATTAAAGCAAATAACTGAATTTTGTGTCCCATAATAAAACAACATGCGAAGTAAGTCGCAGGATAATTATATTATGCCACATCATTGATGAATATGCGCTCAACTATATAATACATGGCATGTGTGTATTATGTGTAGAAAAATCTATAGAAATTCAACCTGAAGCATATTACAAAAGCCACCCTGGAAGATTTTGTGCTTAAGCAAAATACTTTTTTGAAATTGCAACAACAAGGCTTTTGACAAAAATTAAGTACGTCCACCCGACTAGCTTGACATACCCTATAAATCCGCTACTGGAAAACTCCCCCCTATCTTGTCAGAATTGTACGAAAACAAGTTTGTGGCAATAATTATATCTTTGGCTACAGAACTTTGCTTTTTCTAATGCAGAAAGTGATGAAATATCGAGTTACTGATCATTCTTAAAAATAGATAATTCAGTCAAATAACAGCTATTGTAACACAAAATATATTTTTGGAACCACGTGTTGTTTTGAGTAAAAAAAGTAAATATTAAAGCTTCGCAACCATATGTTTTTCAACAAACAATTTTACTGAGGGGAGTGAGTGAAAAGAGTGAATTTTTGTGTATAATCTTTTTTCTCCTTTTTGAATTTTTTTTTATGGAAATATTTTATCATCACTCTAAAGATAATTTATTTGGCTTTTGCAATATATATATTTGTTAGGGTTAATGTAGTGAGAAAAAGGCGATTTTTTTAAATATACTGAGTATGTGTTTCGGGGGTGACCATATCCTTAAAGCTTTTTGTTTAAAAAGATAAGAATAATGACCACCCTGCTTAGACTTTTGATTATAAAAAAGTGTGTAAGAATGCTTCAAAGGTTTTATATAACATCAAATTTACCTTCACTAAAGTCACAATTGCTATCAAGTTATGTGGTAACAAAAACAATGAAATGGGACTGTTGTGTTTTTAGTGGACATCAGTAAATGAAATGAGAAAGTTATCCAACTTGTCAGAACTTCGTTTTAAAAGCAATCCTGTGTGTAAAGGTAAGAGTTTTTTAACTTCTTAATAAAAATATTGACTTCACATGATTTTAAAAGTTTTTTCCTTGTTTGTTTTCTCATTAATTTACCAAAAATAAGAAAAACAATAGATTACTGATACTAATTTTTATAGTTATTAAATTTTCACAGTGGAAATAAAAAAACAACAAAAAACTTTTCCTGGCTATTAATTTTATGTAAAATTTTATTTTAGTTTTCGCTATAAATTTTCTCTATAAATGCAACTGTGTTAGAATTCTTATTTATGTAGATGATTATCATAAAAAAGTTTTTTCTTTGCATGAATGAAATTTGACTTAAATCTGTGAAAACTATACTAATACCAATAAGAATTACTACCATTTTAACTATTTACAACTGAAGATTACCTGTTATAGATATCACTAGTTTTACGTTACGACATGAATTGATTGCAAGATTAAAAAACATCAATATAATGAATGGAAGTGTGGTAAGCTTTCTGTTGCATGCTTGTTGCATATTATATATCTTGATTGACCCTTGATTGTCTGTCTGTATTTAACATATTTAACAACAAAATTAGTAATATAATTTTTGTTTTTTATTGTTTACTGGAGTTAATTCTTCCTTTATTTTACTGATTTTAACATTACAGGTTAGTGATCTGGAGAGAAGAAATTCTGAGTTGTATTACATGAAGAAGTACTCTAATGAATATTTTCATGCTATTTCAAATAATTTAAACCAAGATTTCGAGAATAATCACCCAACATACTTAGAGTTTGTGAAAAGTAAGTCAGCGGACTCAGTTTTCATAGCATATTGCTACCCAAAAATGTTGTATAAATATATGATATTTTTTTTTTAGTTCATGGACCACCACAAAATACTGAAAAAGCTAAATCACTGAAAGATAATTTATTATGTATCCTTCATCCATGATGTTTTTACTGCATTATTTTGCAAAATTTTGCCAAACACCAATACTATAGGAATAGTGCAACACATGTTTATTAATAGCAGTGTTTGTAATGGTACTTTCTCTTTCCAATTTGTTTTGTGTAATTGTTAGAAAGTCGTTTTAAACTTAACATTATGTAAGTGTTGTCAATCAAGTGCCCTGATTGTAAAGATAAAAAATCTGTGGAAAAGAAAGTTCCTGGTAAATTATTGTTTTGTTTTTTTGAACTGATTTTTCATGCTTTTTTTGAAATACCAGAAATTTTTTAAAAATAAAATATACATTTTCAAGAAGTTGGCTAGTCCTTATCGCCAATTTTCAGGAATTTCAGGAAAAAAAGATTTTGATGACACTCAATTTATACTGTTTTAAAAGAGCTTTTATGTAGGATTCATAAAAGAGACTGTCAAACTTGAAATTCACATTATTATTTTTTATGTAGTATATCAGAAGAAGTAGAAGGTTTAATCATTTTTTAAAAAATAAAAAAAATAATTTAAATTTTGCAGGAATTAATTCACGCATATAGCAAGTTTTTAAATAGTTTTTGCTAAAACTATTTTTTTAGAAATTGACAAAAACTCGTGAAATTGACAGTTCCATTAGCGTTATTCTCTAATTCCTGCAAAATAATTTTTTTCTAGGTACAATGACCATACAGCAGTTAAAGGGGATGATTCAAAGATTGTTTAAAGTGGCCAATTCAAAACAAAACCTTTCTTACATCGACACAAAGGTAAGGAATTTGTCAAGCCATTGGAAAAAGAAATACGGAACTTCTTATTTGTTTACGACACAGACACTGTACTGCGGTTTAACGATGCCATACTGATTGCATTTGATTGCTTGTCACACAAGTTGGGTTAATGTGATACCCACCTTTCTTCAATTTCACTTAACAATTATTTTTTTAGAATAATCGTGAGATTGCATTAGATGACAACATGAAACAATTAACATATTATTCAGTTGTATCAGGGGATACAATATTTCTGCGTTGGTGATAAACTGTTCTCTGAAAACAGTGCAATTTTTTTTATTATTTGTGAATAAACAGAAATTCTTTGAAAAATAATTTAACAATGTTAAAATTTATGCAAACCTATTTAATTTATGTTTTTTTTTTTCGATCATGCTCAAACACATTTTGTTTGTTTTTGCATAATTTTAAGCAAAAGTATGATATGACAGAGGGCCTTTCTTTTCCAGAACTCAGAGCGAAGGGCTATGAAAGCCTTCTTTGATTTTTAAATTACTTTTGTTTTTAGCGTTATCTATTATTTTAAAAGATTATTATAAAATAAAGATGTTTAAAGAAATGTGAATTAGTGTCATTTCAATGTGTTCTCCTACTCTAGTTTTCAATTGCTGAGATGTCTCGCCAATATAACTTTTAGAGCGAGTATTTAAAGCTAATTTATCCTTATACAAGAAGTACTGTTGAATCTTAAGAACTACTCAACTGTGCTAGAATTTGTACGGAAACTAATTTATTATAACAACTACGTAACTATAATAAAAAAACTACCAAAACTTAACTCAAGAAGGAAAAAACTATTAGGATATAATTTTTTAGTAAAACAGACTCTCTTTATAATAATTTTGAAAATCTGAACACTTTCTTGTGTTTTTTATACAAAGAAAGTTCTCCTAAAAATTGAGAACTTCATGCTAATCTGCATCTTTTCTGATATTCCGCAATGTGAGGTGGTTGCAGGGTTTACTGTTGTTAAGTGTTTATTATTTTCTTTGTTTTTCTTGTCAAGGCAGTAAACCAAGTGAAGTACTTTTACTTTGGCCATATCATGTGACTGATGAAAGGAACATAAGAAAACAATGTTTTAATAAGGCCAATCCTTGTTTAATGCAATTCTTTAATTGAAAAAGTAATCAGATCGTACCATGTGCCTCCCAGCTCCTCAACAGTTAAAAAACGTTCAAATCAAAAAAACAAGTGGCAGTTTTTTTGATTTGAATGCTAACTTGTGGACATCTTTTGTCACAGCAGCAACAACTAGTATTTGGCTGCTGCTGTTTCTCTACATCGTAGGACGTCTTTCCCCCTTCTTTTATTTTCTGGACCTTCTTAAAACGTGCGTCTAATTGTCTAAAAAAATATATATATATACTAGTTCTTTTTTTTTTTACGGAAAACTACTGTACTCTACTTACTGTACTTTTTGTTTTTTTCTATATTTTTCAATTTTTGACAACATGTCTCCTGGAATTAAAGAATTAAAGTCACAAATCTTTTCTTAATTTATTTTCTGTTTTTTGTGTTCAAGTAGCCAATTCTATTTCTAAAATTTAACATCTTATTACAAAGGATTTTCTAAATACCCAATAAATACTTGCGGTAAACGGTATTATTCATTGCGGTATTATTCCAACATTTTTTGTTTGTTTTTGTGTGTATGTGTGTGTTCATCCTAAAGTTCATCCAAATTTTATAACTGATAATTGTTAAGGCCACAAAATATTCACTTTTCTTATAGCCTTTAACAAAGGTCTTGTGGATGTAGCCTAAAATATGATTTTTATTCACAGATATTATTTATTTTTGTTGATAGCGCCTATCCAAATTATTGCATAAAGCACACAAAAAACACTCACATTGTTTTTACTAATGGAATTTAGTTTAGTTTTTAAAGTAGCCTAAAAAGAACCATTTGAATGTTAGTACCAAAAATTTAATTAAATAAAAATGCGACTTGGAAAGATCAACTTCGGGGCTGTTCACATGGGAAATATTTCGTGAGTAGACGGAAAAACATTTCTGCTCATTTTTAAGTTTAATGTTAAAGTTTAAATATGGCGGATATGAAGGTAAACAAAACAAACTCATTAGCATTGCTTACTGCAAACCTTACAGAACTTTGTTCCTCATTTGTGAAGCTTCAAGGAGTAACTTTGTTGTGGAAACGTAACCAAGTCAAAATATTCAACCTTATTTTAGGGTTTTCTATTCTAAATTTAGCATCTTCTCTTGCTTCAGTGATTAAAATTTGATCTCCTAGAGCAATTAAAAGGTTTCGTTCCATGTGTTTGTGATTGTTATCAAGCAACTTACCAACATTCTTTCGTTTCACTGTTAATAATGTAGTTGTTTCATCAATGTTATCGTAACTATTATTTTTTTCACCTTCATCAAGTTAATCTTGATCTGTTGTGTTGACTTTACCACCACTCACTCCAAATTCACATGTTAAATCATTTGGAGTGCTACCCTAATGTGAACCAACTTACATATAGTGTGCAAAAACTAACTTCCCACCACCAGTTTGTTGAATCTTTTTATATTTTCCATTACACCTTTATGAGCTTTTGAAATAAGATCCTTTGCCAATTTGATTTCATTTTTAATTATTAAAACGGGTACTGACTGGTTTAAACGTTCCACTATAAAATACAATGCCCTCTGTCAGGTGCACAAACCTCGCAAGTTTGGTCTATACGTCAAGCTTTGTATTTCAAGGTACAACATCCAAACCAGTCAATATCTGTTAGCAGTAAAGGTTGTAATTAAGATAGAATAAGTTATTTCGTTCTTCTCTTTTTTATTGCTTTGCCCTTTTTTAATTTACGTTTTTGAAGGTTTTTGTAATTTACGTTGCGTTTTTTAGCACCATGTACAAGTGTTGTAGTGTTAAAAATACCTTAAATCTTATTACAGAATTTTTTTGCAAATTTAGTAAGGACGACCTAACAAAAATCTGGAACTTGTTTATTGCAAAAGTTTTTTCTTCTGACAGACTAGCTTTAATAAATATTGTGATGAGCTAGCAACCATAATTGTTGTTGTTGTTTTAATTTCTTTTTTGTTAACAAAGACTATCTTTTGTATCTCAACATCACCCTCATTGTATACTGTCTTTTGTATCTCAACATCACCCTTATTGTATAGTGTCTTTTGTATCTCAACATCACCCTTATTGTATAGGGAAAGAAATGGAAAGACTAATTTTATTGTAGCTGGAAACAAAGCTGGCATTACTGTGTCTTTTTATTTGTGTTATCATGTAACCATGTGCCACTAAAACCTACTACAACATTCATCACTTGCTCACACAACAGGCAACATTACACAAAGAAAATTGACTTTTGACTTTTTTTGTTCTCTTAGCTTCAACTGTACAGAGTTCAATGTGGGTAAAGGGAATGCTTGAGTGTTTAGGCCTAATGTTAGAGAAATTATTCGAAGAAATTCCATTTATTTTTAGAAGTGAATTTATTACTTTTTTTCTTGTTGCGAACACGTTGTTTTTTTACTGCATGAGGAAGCAATGTAATTCTATAGAGAAAATTGTATATTAATAATAACAGTTTTTATTTATTATGTTGTATTAAAATAGAAATAGAATTTATTTACGTGTTAAAATACTTTGCTGTAGTTCCATTTAGCAGTACATGGCTTTTCTATGCATTTTTATTGTGCTGTTGTTAAATTGAAGGTTTATGTATACAAAATAGATTGTTAGCTAATTATTATTTCACAAAGTGGGTGTTATGAATGATATGAGTGGTATGTTTTATTTTTATGCTGTCAGATTTGATTGGAAATGAAAAGCGTAAAACTAGAATATAACTGTTAATATTTTATTCATCTGAAACTTTAGTAAATGAAGTCATGATCTTTTTGTGTCTTACCGAACTCTATATAAACTGTCGTTGTTTTTTTCTGTATTATAAAATATTATTATCATTCAGTACACCAAAAACACAACACATGCATAAGAGCTACCAATCCTTATGGAGAATGTAACAAGAGATGGTAAGACAGATTTATTGTTGATAAATATAGATTACAACATAACATACAATAAAATCTTAAAAGTTTTATCGACATAGTGAAATTCCAAAAATTTAGGCTTGAGCCAATGTGATTTCATGTGTGTGTGGTCTTTGCTGTACTCACAGTGCTTGACATTTGGTCTATCGTAATTCATTAATAATGTTTAATGTCTATGATGTGACAACTTCTTTTTTAGTTGAATTCACCTATGAAGAGTTGATAGAGCAAAATAAAGCTTTGTCAGAAGAGTTATCTCAATGCCAGGTAAAATTATTAAGCTTATCATTTTACAGTTGTGCCTTTGTTTCTGAACGATTTTTATGGATAAGTTTGACAAGTCATAATTCTGATGTTTTTTTGTAGCATGATAAAGATTTTGTTTGGAATTTATGGAAGAATTTACAAGTCGAAAAGCCTGATATGACAAATATTATTAGTCAAGTAGTTGATAGGTATATATAATTCTCACACACAAAATCTAACGGGTAATTGTCTTTGAAAATACTAGGGGATGTAAACAAGAAGAAAAAAATTTCGACAAATATATTTGTTTATAATGCACAATAAATTAGGTTCATAAAAAGTAAAATAATATTCTGGAATTTTTTTTGAGATAGTTACTGTTTGATAAGATAATGAAAGATTGCAACGGCCCTTGACAGAAAAGTCAGGGAAAGAAGATCAAATTTTGAAGATTTTATTTTCACAACTATTTTGTCGAGAGTTCTCTGTATAATGTATGAGTTTTTGTTTTGTGTTTCACATTGTATTATTTTCTTCAGGGAGCAACAAAAGTCGGATGCGAAAGATTTGAAAGTTTTGAATATTCTTCAGCAAAAAGATAACCAAATAAAAATACTTGAAGATGTAAATATTATAATTATATCAAACGGTTGTTATCAGTATGCCATGCTTTAAATTGTTTCAAAGAATGATGTGTGTTTTATATTATTCATTAACTATTTCTCTTTGTGAATGTGACCACCACCCATCCACTGTTAATATTTCCTACTACACAGTTTACTAATATATTAGATATCTGCGGACCTACAAACACAGCTGAAGCAATCCAGCGAAAGGTTTGTTTTTTAATGTACTATATGTCATCTACCGGCAAATTTCATTTTGTATTCCTTTTTTGTTCTTTGTATGTCTGATAAAATTTTAAAATGTTATTCTTTATCAAGAGTATGCTTGTAAAGTTTTCACTTTTGCTACAAAATGTTGAGGCAGAACCTTGTTCCAGGGATGCATTTTGATTGTCATTAATAGGTTATCTGATTTGCTGCTACAGAAATCAGATTGGGACGAAAAAAGAAAGGAATGGCAAGAAGAACAACGAAAGTTGGAATTTCAATTAGAAGAGAAGCAAGAAATTGTAAGTAGATTTCGAACAAGACAAAACCTTTTTTGATTTCTCATTTAATTTCTAGAAATAAATTTGTAAATTCCCTTTTTCTGGTATATGTTGCCTATCACTTTCTTAATAAAAGGGTAATATCTAAAAAATGAAAAAAACTTAGTTGTTCTATCAATAATGTATTATATTTTCTTTCAGTTAAAAACACGAGAATCTCATGCTAGTATAGTCGAAAATGAAACCAGAGAAAGATTGGTGCAACTGCAGAAGAAAAACACAGGTTAGCTATGCAAATAATATAAGAGTTGAGTAAGAACAAATTTACACTTATAGACATGCATGATCCACATGAAGTTTAAATGCCAAAACTCAAAATTCTTTCTTTTAATATTTAAATTAGTTAAACTAGACATTTTCTATTCTAAATAATGATCTTAAGGCTCGTTTCTAGTAGGTGAAATATCTGTAACTGATGATTTTTTAAGTTTTTTTTTTGATTGTCTAGTAAAAAATTTCCGCCATTTTAAAGTTTAATTGATTTCTACATCTGGTGGTATAGTATCTTTTGCCAGCCAATCAGATTCTTTGGTTAGACATTTTGCACAGAATATTTCTGTTGGTGCAAATACTTTTCAGTTCCTAATAAGACAATTTAAAGAAGCAACATCAAGTTTTAAATGTTGATTTTATAGATTATGGTTTTTCTGCACATTAAACCGATTTTCTCCTTGATATCACCGCGTAGAATTTTATTTTTATAAAAATGAGGAATAAGTATAAAAGTGCCTTCTTGATGCATGTACCCAAAAGATAGGAAATTAACTTGTAAATGTAAAAAAGATATGTGATTTTTAGATTTGCTGGAAGAAAATACACAGCTTGTTGAGTCTGTAAATTCACTGAATGTCAATCTAAATAACAAAGAAAAAGAAATTAAGGAGTTAAAAGAAACACTGATGTTGAAAGATGAAGAAGTAGTCAAAAGAATTCAAGATCTAGATGAGGAATGCCAACAAAAGCAAGTGTTGTTTAATGAGAAAGAAGATGCAGATAAGAAAATAGGGGTGAGTATCTGTATAATGTATAATGTGGCTGGATATACTTTAAGCATCCAGGCTAAACTTTTTAACTATAAAAATTGAAAAATATTAAGATTTTTAGTTTCATTATTTATGCTCATTTTTGATATTCGCGTGTTAATATTAAGATTTATTACCCCACTGTTGAGTATTTTCGAATGTTTACGTTTATTCGAACGTTCTCGGAAAATTTGATTGGTTTTTTTTTTCACGTGACCAGTCTATATGACGCCGTATTAACCGACATCAAAACAAAAACAAAACAAGAAAGTTAATTTAAAGTGGTAGAAAAATGTCAATTACTCCTTGTTTTCGTCTGGTAGACGATAGTTTAATTTGGATGCAAATGTCCCCGAAGTTTATGTAGCCCAACACAGTGGTCACAAAAATATTGATTTGTTAAGAAATTACAAATCAGCTAGTACCACTCACCGTTACAAAATGTCAAACATCTTGAGCTCAAATAATAACCAACTTGACGTACATAACCAATCGACAGCTCTTAATACTTCCAGTTCCACGCAGTCTTCAACCCTCTTTTCATTTTTTTCCGGAGGAAATTTTAAGAATTGTACATTTAATTTTAATACGAACACTCCACCAGCGAAACGACAAAGAATTGAATTTTAAAACTGTTTTGAAAATATTCTATTTTTAAAAGTTGTGGATCGAATGTCTGTGTACGTTCGAAATATAAAGAAAGTTACATGGTTTCCACCTAAGCCTTGTTTTTGTTAAAGACCCCTGGACTCTAAAACCTTTTTTTTCATTAATGGTTATGAAATAATCAGTGGGGTAATAAATGACTTATTAACCTTATTAGCCTGTCTATACGGAAAAATATAGACCTCTGTCACTCGCATGGACCTCACTGCGTTCGGTCCATGACGTCATGACCTCGGTCTATATTTTCCCGTATAGACCGGCTAAACGGTTAATAAGCCATTAGTAAACTCGTTTTATCTTGTTTATGTTGTAACGGACTCTAGTTCAGTTGATAAATTGTCAACTTTAGTGTTAATGTGTTTTTGAACCACTCTTAAAGCATAAATATTCGTTAAATTTTTAAACAGAAATAATCTAGTTTTTATTTTTGTATTAATGCCCCCTTCTTTAGGATAGTGTAATATTACATGTGTATTATAGGAGCTGAAAGAGAAGCTTCGTTCTGTTAATGCTAAGGTTTGTGTATTTTCCGTTGTTCAAATATTTTTTATAGTTCTTTTCATTAATTACTTGTTGTTCATTCATTCTATATAAATTAAAAAAAGTCATTGACTTTTCACATATATTGTCAGTGATGATGTAAATCAAATTTGCGGAAAAGAAATACCCTGAAATGAAAACTCTGTGGAACTACTTTTAATTTAGTTCGAAGATGCTCAGGAAAATTTTGACATTCGTGGTGAGCAACTTCAAAGGAACGTTCAAGTTATCCAAGACCAAGCTGAACGTTTAGAACAACAGGATGTTGAAATACAAAACTTAAGGTATATTTTGTTGAAATAATAAAAATTTCTGGTGCATGTTCTGTTTGCAACTCTCCCGAAATTTTAGAATTATTTTTCAGAATTATTATGCTTTTCTACTTCGTGTTCATTGTTGAAGAAACGTCTTTAAAATGTAGTTTGTAGTTCTCTCTTAGAGAAAAGCTGTAAATATTTTTCAAGAGAATAAATGTTGTTTTTGTTTTTGTTAACCGCAGAAAACAATTAGAGGAGCATAAGACATGCAAACAACATATCGCAGATCAAAGTCAGTTAATCCAAAATTTAGAAGCACTGCAAGACGAAACACAAAAAGGTATCAGTTAATTTTTCAAAATGAAGTGACTTAAGGAAAGTTAAAATCCTGACAATGCAATTCAAATATGTTAGTTCAATGAAACAAAACATTTTCTGCGATTATTAAAAGTTTAGGAGATATTTTTGAACCGCCACCTCCATGTTTTAGGTATTAATTCGACGTATTATTTGAGTGTAATTAGTAATTCTTTATTATAGTTTTATCAAAACAACAAGATACTCACCAAGAAGAAGTTGGAACGTACCAAAAGGTAATTCAATGAACATGCAAAAAGTGTATTACAAATCTTCGCTGTATTAAAACAACATCAGAGAATATGTAATACAACATATCCATTGAAATCTTGACTGTACTTATGGACCGATATGTATTATAAATCCTAGCTGTATGGATGCATAGAAATTATGACTGTGTTAGTGCAACTTTACATAAGAAAAAATATGAATTTACCCTCACAAGAAAAATGCTTTTAACAATGCTTTTGTATGGGTTTAATAGCAGACAACGCGAAATATTTTTTTAGACAATAACAGAAGTATCGAAGAAAAATAAAAAACTTCAACATGTTGTAGAGAAGTTGTTAGCAGAAAACAACAACATTAAAGAGGTTAGTCGTTTAGAAATTATGTTGATAGCAGAATAAAAGGCGATTTTAGAGGTCCTGCAGCCAATTGAATTTACGTACAAGTTGAATGCGATTTTAATGCTTAGATTTTTAGGTGTGACCTATTTCTTTTCTTTTTGGTTTTATATCGAACTAATGAGTAAATAAAATAAATTATTTATTGATGGACAAGCCTCTTATTGTCCAAACGTATAGAGTACTACTTTTAAAGTGAAGAGGATTAAAAATAAAGATTTCCCATAATGTTTCTAAATGTAATTATAGAGTTGAAAGTCCAAAAATATAAATCCAAAATAGCTACAGAATCTCTGAAATCATCTAATGTTTATTTTTATTTTTACATTGAAAGTTTCAGAAACATTTTAAGAGACTGTAATGTTACATTTGATGATTCTCATAGCAGGATTTTAGAGTTATTTTGATTTACTTTTCTTGTTTATTTATGTAAAGAATGAGAAAATGGCAAGAATAGAGTTGCAACGACGAAATGAAGAAATATCAACCCTGACTGAAGCGTCGAAAAAGTTTGCAGACACTACTGTAAGTGGACCAGTGTTCAGCTGATATAATATATTTAAAATAAAAGCCATCTACCATATATTATGCTCGCTGTACATCTGTCTGTAAGCCAAAATGGTAGCTTTGAGTAGCACAGGTTTCTTTAGAAACGTTACTCACAGTATTAACCACGACGTTTTTATATTACTTTTATTTTTTTTGTTTACCTATTTAAGCCTTGATCATATTTGATTTTCACAAATTAGGCCCAGGGGATACTCAATCAAGACGTCATAACAAGTACATTGTAACTGATGAAATTTTTGTCTCTCTTTTGTATATTATGTTAACCGCTTCACTAATGCTTAAAAAAACATTTTTTGAGGAAAAGGAAAATAGTGGACAGACAGTTATCCTGCTAGGCTAAATAATTTAGCTCAAAAATAATTTTTAGCATTGGAGAGAGACAAAAATTTCAGAATTATTCATCAAAGTGTCGAACTTAAATGTAAGATGTCTACTTAGCAAGATGTCTTTGACGTTGTAAGGTTGACTCCTCCCTGTTATGCTTCCTCTTTTTCAATTATAGCTGTGTTCGCGTTGCGGCGAGTTAGAAGAAGAACTTCAAAAATGTCACTCGAATTATAACAAGCTGTTACGAAATTACGAAAGAAAGTGCAAGTTAGTAGTTTCATTGTTTTTGTTTTCTGGAGTCGATATTGAGCATTTGACTTTGCTTCCTGGGTAGAGTTTTTAACTCCAAATAGTTTTGTATACAATTAACGAAATAACAAAAGTAGCTACTATCTGTAAATGATCAATTAATAATACCACACAAGCTATAAATTGAACTGTTTTTATTTAGCCATTTAGCTACTACGCAGAGTTCCTTTGATAAAGGATTTGCTGACTTGAACTCAAGCTTATCTGAGGTATTAATGGCAACTGAAAACTGTATACTGTGAAGGAATGATGTCATTTGTTTATGTGAAATTAAAATAAATTATGTGTAATGACAAACAACTAATGTGATGCATTAAGATATTCTATTTTCCAGATTGAAGCTTCGAACACACAAGATTTTTACAAAACAAAAATACAAACAGAGACGATTGAAAAGTTACAACAGTTGGTAAAAAATATGGTAAAACTTATTTTTGTCATTTAGTCTACAATATTTTTGTTTCTGTTTTATACTTCTATATTACGTTTTGGATTCTACCGACTGGTAGCCTTGTGGTAGAGTATTTGTTTGTTTGGAGGTCGTAGTTTTAATACATGACCAAGTTATGCCAGCCACTATAAAGTGTAAATCGATCCTTCCTTTTTAGCATTGGGCGTAAGAATAGAATATCTAAGGTGATTGTCTAGTTGCACTGTTGTTTTGCATGTACGGTTTGCGTTGTGTATATGCCAGCTTGAAAAGCTCTAGACACGTTTCGCAGAAGCCCCACTGATCACTTATCATTCCTGTCGTAGGATGCAGAATTAAAAGCTACAAGAAGAGCACACAAACAAAGACATCAGCGTTACAAAGTGCTACAAGAAAATTACAACCTTGCTCTCCAACAACTTGCGACATATGAAGAAATATCTATGTGAGTTGTATACATATAAATCTCTGTGAACGAGTGCAAAACAAACGAAACTTCTCAGCATTTATGTTAGGTGATAGTTGTAGGTAATTAACGTCGATTCTTACCTTAGACTTTCACCTAAGCAAGAAGAGAGGGCACCACCTCGAGCATCAGCAAAATCATTGCAACACGAAAATAGCAAATCTGTTTGGAATGAATTAGAACATTATCGTAAAGAATATGAAAAGTTGAATGACGAGAGGTATGACTTGGTCATTCCCCTGTATTATAATCCTTCAATTAAATGTCCAGGGTGTTTGCTTGATGTACTTCGACTTCCGTCCGTGGAACTCCCGGAGGAACGTCCCTTGCAAGAGGGGAGTGAGGCACTCATTCGAAAATAAAATAAAGGAAGTGGGGCGTGTAATCTTTATTTTTGATCACATGTTTGTGCATAAACTTTATGTTATGAGAGCCCTTGCAACTTAACAAAAAGTTCATCAGTAAACAACGCAAAATTGCACAAACAGCTTTTGCCAAATTTTTTACTTAGTCAATTCCTAGCATTTTAATGCAAGTCAAACAAAATGGTGAATCAAATTTAACAAATAAAAAAAACCTGGGCAAAAAATTGCTGAGGCAAACAAAATTTACTTCGCAATTTACCTCAGCCTGACTGACGAGGTAAGTTGCGAGGGTTAAACGATTAGCATCATTGTAAACCACCCAAGTTTTTTTTTTATTAGACCTGGGATAGAGGAAGAATTGGATGCAATGCGAGTAAAGACATCTCGAGATGAAACAAAAATTGCGCACTTAAATCTTAAGCTACTGGAATTAGAAAACGGTATGTTACGATTACCTGGTAAACAGAGACGTAAGATAAACTGGTAAACAGAGACGAAAGATTTCATTATTTGCTCCTTAATGTGTTTCTATGTTGCGAATTCTCAAGAATTTAATATTCCAGATATTTCATTACTAAATAATTTTAGAGATCAAACAGACACAGTGTCATTAGCATCTCTATCATACATTTTTTTGACGATGTAGACAGTTTACAGTTTTGCGCAGTAGGATGTAAAACATCCCTCTATGACAATCAGAATATAAAATTTGTAACGCGTAATAAATGCAACGATTTAAGTAAGGTTAATTTTACACTGCATAATTTATCTTTATAGCTTTTCGTCTAAAAGAAGAGGAACAAGACAAGAATATTAAACATTTACAATCGTCGGAAATTTATTCTTTACAAAAACAACTCGAAATATGGAAAGACAAGGTGAACATTTCTGCGTGAGAAATTTGAATATTATATGATGACAAAGTTGCGTAGTGACAACACAAAAAATAGTTATGACTTTCAAAATAAGATATATATTGTAGGAAGAACTTTGACGGTAAAATTGGGAATGGGTAAAAAATAATCCTTCATGTTGTGGAGGATAGAAAGTTGTTTCCTAATTCTTTTGGAATTTTTTAAAAGTCTAATTTTGTTTTCAAGTTATTCAAGATTTTAATTTTTTAAAATCGGAGAACTTATGATGTCACAAGTAACTTTTAAAAAATGCTGACATTACATTTTTACCTATAATGAAAGATAAGGTCATTTTTAAACTACAAAACTGTACACTATCAAGATGTCATCAAGAACATAACTTTGTTATATTTTTGTTTTTGATATGGTGTAAGTTTGCAAGATATCTCAAGTATTAATTTATGCTTACTACCCTATTACATCCTTAATGATGATGTCATAAGATCAGATGGAAATCTTTGAAGCTGAAAAAAGATTTTTTATAAATTCAGTTCTAATAAACAACTTTTTTTATCTCTATAACATACAAGAACATCATTTTCAATGCAATCTTTTTAAAACCGAGATTTTACTAATTTTTTGTTTTTTTTCTAAAATAAACACGACAAACAACATTGAGAAATCCAGAGTACAATGAAATTAAAATGGAAGAACAAGATAGGAGAATTTTCAGCTGAACATGTTAAAAACCCATCTCAGGGTCAAGTGAGATATTTAAATGTATTGTTACTGCTGCACTTTTTTCTGCGTTTTTGCCATAATAAACTCTATCCTTATTAATTGCTATTAAAAACTCACCTGTAAGTTTACAAATCTTCAGCATAACCTTCTTTTGCAATTTCTACAGGTTTATACCAGTGAACGGGAAATCATTGCGTTGACAGAAGCCAACTCAAAATTCATTGACAGGGAAAGGTATGTTGTTATCTGCTTTATCAAACTCATTTTCACGGATTTTTTGTTTATATGTAAAAAGAAAACGAATCGCAATTATTTTTTTTCACTGGAATTATCCTAACCTTTTGTTTTTTTCCAGTTGTGCAAGTATAACTTGAATGAAAGTTCTAACCTTCGCTACGATAAACAGTTCTTTCAAAAATTAAATGTTTTTACTAACGTTCACCTCCGATTAAGCAGTCAAACTATGTTTAATGGAACAAAAAATTTTAATACTGATGGTTTGCTTTTGATAATTCAACTGGTTGCCTTTTTAGTAGAGCGTTCGCTTTCAGTGCGGGAGGTTTTGAGTTCAAACCATGGCTGGGCCTATCAGAGACTATAAAAGTGTGAATCTATCCTTTCTACTTAGCGCTTAGCATGAGAATAGGATTGATATCTAAACTAAAGAGGCTATCCTGGGTAAATAATTTCAATAATAATGAGAATAATACTACTAGTAATAATAAGCTTGTACAACTTTACCAATATAACTAAGCAAATTAATTTTCCAGTTTTATTGACGTCTGCTTTGGAACACTAAGAAAACTAACCATCTGTTCACATGCTAGCGATTTTGTTTGAAGCTTAATTGTTTCCATGGGTAGTTTTAAGGGCTTCTACGTGTTATTTAGGGCGCTTAAAAGTTAAAAATCACACTTTGAACGAGGTAATATCCTCCGGTTTTACTCCTTGTGACGTGGTTAATACCCTTCCTCTTTCTTTGTCTTGATTATTCTCGCTTGCTATTTATAGATTTCTTCAAAAAGAAATGCAAAGAATACAGAGCGAAGCAGAAACTGTAAAAAAAAATACACCGGTACTCGAACAAGCTACACAGACAGATGTTACGGAAACCGACTCGCGAAAATTATTTGATAAAATGAACGAAGTCATAAATGCTGTACAAAGTGATCGTTTAACAGTCAGCCAGCTAGACTCGACCGCTCAAACAACAGCATCAAAATCATACGCCACTCTCGCTACACAGACGTCTCCTAACAAGAATAGAACGAAAGCTAGACATGCAGAGTGTTCAACACAAACAGACTTAACGAGCGACTCGTCACCAGAGCGTAACAATGAAGAAGAAGAACATGATAAAGTAATAAAAAAGAAGAAGAAATTGCGTTCCGAAGCACAGAAATTGCAACTACTTAAGTCTGATTTGAGTCAAGAAAATCGCAGTTTAAAGAAAAGAATATTTTCACTGGAAACACAGGTTTTTTGTTTTTCCCACTAGAACAGCAATACCTAGTTTTATAAGCTCTTCTTTTTTTATTGTTTCATTTTTATTTTTTACTTTCTAAGATATTTCTTAATATTGTCTATCTTTATTCTACATAAGTTACATTTTTCATACATACATTTTCTTTTATTTAAGGTCAGCCAACTTCGAGAGTGCAGGAGTAACTTAGAAAAGCACGTTGAAACATTACAACTGGAAAACGAGAACTTCAAATCTGAACTTGTGGCTAATCTTCAAAAATTACAAGCAACAAGAGAAATACTTCAGGTTGGTTGAGCGAGATTTTGTATGCAATCGTGATTGGTTGAAAATAAACCAATGGCAAATAAAGTAATTTTTAACGCTCTTAGTTTTTTTTGACTGATTAATTTTATATTTGTGCATAAGCTAGTTTTTTTGTATAAAGGTAGACTTACAATGATAAATATTTTAAGCTTGTTTAGTATGAGCCATAAGGGGAGAGGTTTGTCGGTCAGTTTTTGTTTTGAACAAGTACATGATCCAAGCGAATTTTAGGAACGTTCACGAGAATTAGAAGAATCCTCACACGAGCTTCAACAACTGAGATCATTTCATCACAAAGACAACGAGGAGGTGAAGACACTCTCCGCAGAGTTAAAAACTATGGAAAACAAATTAAAACACGCTACGAAGGAGTGCTCCAAGATGTCGTTTGAAACGAAAACTTTAAAAGGTGAAAATGAGATGTTGAGTGTGAAGTTAAAAGAATATCAAGAAAGGTTTGTTCAGAGTTAATATTTTCTTACAACTTCTAAAATTTATCACTAAAATATGAACTTTAAATCTTTTATCGACTTTATGTGTTAATCTTATTATATTCATCTAAAAGTTTTAAATCTGTGACAGCCTTGATTTCTTGGTACAGTCGAGACAAGGACGTATTTATTCTGTATGAAACGAGTTAATTCTGCCCGCTATTAATAATTCTGCCCGCCATTAATAATTCTGCCCGCCATTAATAATTCTGCCCGCTATTAATAATTCTGCCCGCCATTAATAATTCTACAATTTTTATTTTCGTTAGTTGCTTCCTCACAAGTTTATACCCGTTGTCAATATTTAGTTGTACTGGAAGTTTGAAACCATTTGAAATGGCCAGTTCTTTTAAAACGAATACAAATTTTGATTTTTTTTTGTCTGTGCGATTTTGAATTACTGTGCCCCTCGTAAATTTTTATGACGGAGTGTTTGCTTGTTAAGCTAGTTAAGAAATTCAACATTTCGAAAAACTTATTTGGGGAATAAGACATTTGTTACCTCATAAAAACACGAAGAAATTATTATACTCAAAAAAGGTAATGAATACAGTAATGAGTTACATAAATTTGTTCTACATTTGGCATTATACTTACACATGAAAAAAAATACCGCTAGGTGGCTAAAAATTTTATGCATCAGAAATTTTTTCCCACTCAAGGTGTCACAATACAAACATATGCACCCCTTTAAATGGGGACACGTTGTAACTTAGGATCGAACACCGTTAGTTAATGACATTATTTATTTATTTTTCTTTCAGAATTACAAGTATCGAAAAAACGTTATCACAAAAGAAAACATACACAAATGAATTAAAAGAAAAATACAATGAACTGAAAGATAAAACAGAAAAAGATGTAGAGAGTCAGGTAAGAGTTGACAGCAGGTTTTTACGTACCTAATATATGTGAGCGCTTGACTAAAGAATTTCTACAGAAACTGAGCCTACCGTAAAAATCCTGTTAGTTAGGATATGTGTTAATATGTTATATTTTTAATTGGTCCAGCGCTTTTTGACAATCGCATCTTAACATTTGCATCCTAAAGTAATTTTATTGTTACGAATGAATGCAAGTCATAATTATTTCAGAATGCTCGTAATATAAGATTTTTGCATTGGTATTAGAGTTTATCTTTTTTTGAAAACGAACTCAGCTTTTAAGTACGTGCCGCTCCTAATGTTGAAAAACATGAGTACGGAGAAGTATCTACTCCATTAAAATGTTTCTAAAGTGTTAAGGGACTTCTTAAGAATAAGGGACTTCTGTTTTTAGGAAAATTTGAGCCGAAAGTTAAAATCTGCATTGGAAAGAGATATTAAAAATAAGAATTATGTAAGTGAGGATTCTTTGTCTTTTGTTGTTTTTGTGTGATTTTTTAGGTTGAAGAGAGAAAGGGGTCCATTTGGGCTCATATTTGGGAATCTCTTTGATAGCTAGCCGTTTGTATTATCAAGCAGATACCGATTGAAGTCTTTATTTTTAACAGGGATGTGAAGTAATTTGACGTATGCTAACTCAGTACTTTTTTAGGCCCCGTTGACAAAGCTTTTTATATTCTCTTAAAATTGTGAAAAATTCTTTCAAATTTAACAGGGACAGTTTGACACGTTTTATATTTTTTCCTCCTAAAGTTCGCCATAAAAGCCCCTGAAATTTTTCAAAAAAGGCTAAAATTTGAACCTGTGAACACCCTTATTAGTAACAGAATTTCTCAGTTACGTTATTTCAGACAATATCTTTTGGTCACAGGTTGTCTCTGCTAAAAAGCTGTAATGCTTGTATTTCCAAAAGGAAAAAAAAACATCTTCCGCCTTCAACTTAAGTTCAACCTCTTGCAACCAATATAACCCTCTTCAGTTCAGCCTGTGTCATACTACTCTGATTTCAGATTGAGAATCTTAAAAGCAAAGTTGACACACTCACAACGGATAAATTGATATTACAACAATCGTTAACTGCTGTGAAAAGTGAACTTGAAAACAAGGTAACTACTACTTTTACTCCCTTCAGTATGTCGCTGCTTATTGTCAGAAATTTTCTCGTTTTTTTTCACAAATTCACGAAATTAATATCCGCAAAATTTGAAAGGATTTGAACCGCGAAATTTTATTCCGCGAAAATTTAAAAAGTTTCCACGATATTCTTCTGTTTGTTTATTTGATATTAATAGAAAGTGAATAAGTGGCCGAAGGGGTACCATTTGAGATGTCATTCTTAGTATTACTTTGTGCAGTAAGAGGTAACCTCAGCACCACAGCACCATGTTTTATTTGACATTTCAGTCGAGACTTCTGCATGATAGTCAAGTATTGTGTCGTCAAGCGGAGACAGCAATTGGTGAGATGGAAAACACTGCATATGAACAACTTCACCAACAACAAAAAGGCTTTGATGAGAAACACAGCGTCATTAAAACGCGATATCACAAATGTGTAGCGAAAGTGAACGAACATAAAATCGTAGTCAAGGTAGGGATTTTCTGAGATTGCTGCTCTAGAAACTTTCGATTACTTTCTAATTTGCTTTGCTCAACCGAAAATAACCTTATTTATTTTCTAAGCTCCATACGAGACAATAAGAACGCGGTATTTAGTAGTGTCGTTTTAATTATCAGAGTTGTACATGTTTGTAAATAAAGTGTAAAAATACAAATGTAAAGCATACCTGGCCTAATTGACGTTAGCAATATGCCCAATGGCTTCTCTACTAAGGTCAGTGTTAACGATATTGAATTTTTAACTCATCCTCCTGCTTAGCAATATGCCTCCGTGGCTTTTCTACTAAGCTAAAACTTTGACTCAGCTAACAGTCAGCATTATTTTCATCTTAATATCAATCTTTATTACATCGTTATATCAGTCTTTACTACACTTTTTCAGAATCGTTACAATTTTTTACGTCATCAAAGAAGATATGTACATAATATAAAATAAACAACAAGCAATCAGAAAGTATTCGCCTTTTTCTACTGATTTAAGTGCAAGTTTTACTTAGACATTTGCCTTCTTCAGGATAAAAACTCTCCGGTACTTCGTTGCCAAATGAGGTTGGTTTCGTTTATCTATATTTCGTAACGAAAATAAATACGAGAATCGTTATGCTTTCTATGTTTTGATAAAAATACATTTTTATGAATGGAGAATTTTTAAAAAAGTTAAATAAGACGATTGTGAGTGATTGGAAACTCTTTAAACGTGTTGAATGCATCACACTTTAAGAAAACCATTTCGCCATGTAAGACAGATATATTGCATTAGTGAGATTTTTTTCAAAGTTAATTTTTGACAATAAGCTTAGTCCAATATTCTGTCGTAACATACGTAACATACGCAAATTCTTCTAAAAAATTTCGCCAAGTTAGTTATCTTTTGATTAGCTTATTCTTTTTTAGAATTTCATAGAGACGATGCTTTCTCAAATTCACGATCATCGCTCACAGCTGCTAGAAAATCATAAACAACATGTCGAAAGAAAAGGTAAACGAAAAGAAGAAGAGTTCTTCAAAAATAAAGCTCACGATGTTGCTTGTTCGATCTTAAACATGTCAACAGCTGATCTGCATGAATTCATGCAAGAGGAACACGAAATACAGGTAAGTTGGTTGATCTCCAGATTAACAATAGCTGATCTACTGCGGAAAATATGTACAATGCACAGATTCCATCCATATTTCCAACAATCTAACTAAAAAGTTAGCTTCTTTTATTACGTTCTTAAATCAAGAACAATTAGTGCGAAGCCGAGAAATCTGAGTGTGGGTCTTGTAAATGTTTTTTGCGATTAGATTTTTTGCGCAAAATTAATTTCGCAGACACAACTAACCTGCGAATTTAGCAACAACAAAAAACTTGACACTGTATTGTTCTTTTGACTTTTTTCACTAAATAATATTTTTTGCACGTTTCTTTTTTCAGCCTTCTATTCCACAATACGAAGACAACGATATCAGAGAAAAACTGGAGTTGATTCTCAAGAAAGAGGTATGAACTTTTATTACCACGATAATGATGTTTTAACGTTAATCTATGCTATCCTATGCTATCATTCAATCTTTTTTTTTAGAGCAACTTTGGGAAGGTACTGACCAAGTTTTTGCTTGATATTGTTTCATATGATACAACACTACGTGAAAAATTAATCCTCGATGCAACTTAGTTCCCAAACTTCAATTTTTTATGTTTATAGCTTGTACATTGATAACTTATTTTATCGGATTTTAAACATCGTTTGAAACATACGTTGTTGTTTCCCCCCAGGCAAATATGATTTTTTCTGTAATTTTCATTACGAGTTTCTTACTTGGAAGGTTTTGGCAGGCAAAATGGAATTCGCTGACGGTTTTTCTTTCCAAAATATTCAGGGTTTTTTTTCTGGTTCAGGTCTATTTGAATTTACCACATCAAAGAATATAACGTCAGAGGTGTGGGGACTACAACGGTCAAAATGATATTTGAAACGAAACGAGATTTTTTGAACCTACATGTTTCTTTTTAAAAGCAATAAAAATTTTAAAATGAGGCTTAAGGATGGTTATGAAAAGTACTTTTTTAGGCTCAAAATATGCTTAAGCTATGCTTAATGTCCAAAAAAATTATTTATTGCAATATGCTTAGAGATGAATTCCGTTGTTTACATTTTCAGCGGTAAGCTCTTTTGACTCTGGCATCTGCGTGGGAGCATAAAGGATAGGGGTGCTAGGTGATGCAAAGTAATTATCAGTCCATCTCGTGTCCATTTAAAAGAATTGTAGAGATTTTTAGGAAATATGCTGATAGTTTACACCCACACTTCTGGTGTAGCAAGCAGCCGTGAACAGGGCCTTTTTGATATTATGGACAGCGCGAAGAATCATGTGTGTTTAGCGCATGCACTGACCTGGTCATATTTTCGAGACTTTTTGAACCTATTTGTAAGAACATAATTGGATCTCATTTTTGGTGCTTTTGTGTTGTTTTCATTCTGTAGCAAAATTCGGATTGCTGGTAGTTTTGAGAAAAAATCTGAGGCTTCCGTTTTTAGAAAATTGTTCTAAAAAACCGTGTAGTCAAATAAAAATGACATTCTGAAAGTTTTGTAAATTTGCTTCTTAACAAAGTGAAAGTTGAAAAAAAAAGTAAAACTTTAACGATTTAGATTCTCATCTTATAATGTCACCATTCTATTCCAAAAAATCTCATATAATTCTTTACATGGACTGAATATTTTATTTAAAATATTTTTTTATGCGTGGACTGTTACTGCAAAAATTATCGATCGAAAATTTCCTGTGAAACACAAGGTACAAATAAGATCAAATGAAACATTCAGATCTTCATTGAGCAAATAGAACGAACGAAGATATGCTAGCTAAAAGATATATTTTAAAATTGTAATATTCATCTAAGTTGAGAATATGTAGTCATCTGCATCTGTAGCTAAAGAGTCGCTTAATTTCGCGAAAGAATTTTTACGATATTCTTGTAAAAAGTTTGCAGCGTCCGTCATTGTCGATACACACTCCTAAAAATAAAAATACAGTATGTGAACCACGGGTGTTAAAATATGGTTTTTCAAAAATGTTTTGTTTCCAAAGAAAGTTTTGAATGTTACAGCAACTTTAATGCTACAAATTTTAGTGGGCACAAATTTTTTGCGTATCAAGTCATTCGCGAAAATTTTATTTTGCGACTACGTCAATCCTGTGACGAAGGAAGACACTAAATTTTTTTAATGATAAAAAAACAATGCTGAAGTTGGGATTACGCTTCGGCTGTAAGTAGGCTTCTGTTGGGAGAATTAATTCCGCGAATCAAGCAAAAAAAAAAAGCTTATTAAACATAGTTTCAGAAATCATAGTTTCTATTTCAGCTACATTTTTTATTCAAGTTTGCGAATTAATTTTCGCCACTTTCGCGACTTTATTAATTTGGCAGTAATCAATTCGCAAGAAAATGTCATCAAACAAATTCGTGAAATCTAATTCCCGCGAAATAATTTGAACTTGCCTACTTCGCGAATATTAAATTTTATTTTCAAAAATTAGTTCTCGCGAAAATTATTAAGAACAGAAACAAGATTTACTCACATCGAACAGCGTGTCATTTTTGTGCAGCTGTAACATGAATGCGAGCGTCAACTCAGCCAGAGCTCTCACTGCAGTATTTCTGTCTCTCAGAAGGGAGATGAATTCTGGAATGACGTAGCGAATTCGATCAAATTCTAACACCTCAGGAACATGCTTTGAAACATGTTTGATTGTTTTCAAGGCTGATAATTTGATGTCGACAGAATTATGGACCAAGTTCTACAGGAAAAAAATTGCAAAACTATTCACGGACAAAATTTACACATTAAAATATCATATGAATGATGCTCAGTTTTGTTTTTCATAAATATCATAGGGTGAAAACCTACTTATTAGATCTGTGTAGGCGAGGCAAATGCGCTATTATTTCGTCTAACCCTGATTTTTTACTCTTGGTTATCAATAGAATTCTGGTAGACGAGCTACACAAGCGTTCTTACATTTGACACGCAAGTTAAAATTTCCACGTACCTTTTTCATGGATGTAACAACAACAGACGGAGCTGCGTCCGCCATTTCTTTTGAAAACATCAACAGATGACCCAATGAATGAACTCCATATGTGCACACAGGAACCTAAACACAATATCCACATATTATTATTTTCGTATACTTTGTTTTAAATAGGTAAAAGAAGAACGCAATTTTAACGCAAACGAAATATCTCCTCTCCCCCCCCAAAAAAAAAAAAATATATATATATATATATATATATATATTGATAACCTCTGTTCAAAATGGTTGCGTCGCAGCTTTACTTTTTAAAAAAAACAAAATTTGAAAAAATCAGATCACTTTCGTTGAACTTATCAAACGAATTCATAAAAATTGAAAAATGATCACTGTTATAAAATCTCACTCACCTTGTCATTATTCGAATGTTGTACAACAACATCTACTATTTCATCTTCATCAACAACACTAAACAACTTAGATGGAGCGTCAAATAAGCCATAGGACAAAGCAACTGCTCTGCCGTGGCAAATCGTCCAATCCATTGTTGGGTTTATGTCTAAAATAAATTTTGACAAAATAAACGCTCCATCCAACTGCCCATTGCCACATCTGTATTCCTACCCTTTTTTAAATAAAACACTGACTCGGCAACCAGCCTTACCTAACAGGGAATCTTTGAGTAATGTTTTAACTTCAGCTTCAGATAAAACTTGACATAATGCTCCTAAAGCCGCACCAGCGTTGACTCGAACTTCGTCCTGTGCAAAAATTACATGATTTAAAAACTTAGTTAAGTCACAAACGACCGTCAGAGAAGATACAAGAACACGACTGATGGTGAATTTTTTGTTGTTGTTATAACGTTGTCACTAAATAATTTCGTTAATATATAATATCCATTAACAAATGTCTTATTGAAGTAGAACTACTTTGTTGAGAATCGACAAACGGTGCCCCATAATAAAGATTTACAATCCAACCTCCCTATCACTTTTTTATATACGACAAAGCTCGAAAGTAATAAAAAACCTAATAAGTGATAAAAGAAATGTACCTTGGTTGAATCAAGAAGTTCTAGTAGTGTCTCTAACAAAAGAGCTCTGATTGCCTCGCCCATTTTTGCACCAGCGTTCAAAATGATGGTCCGTAAAGCCTGCAGGATTGTTTCTCTGCAATGAGGAAAAACAACAAACGTAAATCAGTGTTTTGCGCTTTCTCGCGCGCATTAAACTAAACAGGTTGTGATACATACAATTGTTGCACGATTAGCGATTCTTATCGAAATTCATAATAAATGGTGAAACTTCGAACTGTGGCAACATTTAATGAATTATCGTGACGATTAATGGGACCTTTTAAAATTACGAACAGCGATTTTTACAAATTATAAGAAACAATTAACACTAACACAAACAACTGTAGTTATAATTTTATTAGTATATCTATTTTAAGTATCAAGCTATAGATTCGTAACAGTCGAAAAAATTCACCTGATTGCATTATCTTCATTGTTTTTCAAACCATTCCTTAACTCTGTAAACAATGAATCCACTCGTGTATGCAGTACTGTGAGCAGACCTAAAGCCCATGCTGCTTTCTGTCGCACAGCCAATGTTTGGTCGTTCAACGCTTTGATAAAAGTTGTTTGCAGTTGTGGTAAAAACGGCTTCAACATGATACCAACCTAAAAGTTGAACAAGCATCTTAAATGGGCGCTGCAAGAATTTTAGATGGGCGCTACAAGCATCTTAGATGGGCGTTGTAAGTACATTATTCTTATGCTAGCGCAGTTTTCTTTGACAATTCGACAACATATGCGGAACACAAAATCAAACATGAATTCTTACGGAAACTTCGCATTTTATAAACTTTTTTTCAAAATTAAGTAACAAAAAGTGACTTTCTGGAATTTCTTCGAGATTAATTCAACCTGCTCATATGAACATAGCAAACACACGCACCTTGGACAACAACAAACCCAACGTATCCAAAATAGCAACTTTCACATTCCAGTTAAATCGATCACCAAGGATACGAATGAGTGGACCAGTGATGTGCACGACAGATGGTTTCAAAGCTTCAGCACTGGTCAAACGAATTACCTCACCAAGCACGTTGGATGCTTGCTCTTTTATGTCTTGTGGACCATTCAGTATACCTTCACGAAATATCGGCAGCACTGGTATAATACCCTTAGAAGAGAAGACACAATTTAAAGAAAGATAAATGGTAGCCATCAACTAGATTTTTCTACCAAAAAATCCTGATGCTTTTTAACACTGAAACGATTTGTGTTTAAAAAAAGGAAAGACGTTTTGATTTGGAAAGTTCTACGCCTATTTCCAGCTTTGAGCAAAAAGTATTCTCCAATTCAGCTACATTGTTAAGGGAAAACATTCTTACTTTCTTGGGGATACAAAATCCAGGAAGCTGGTTATTTCTGATGTCATCTTTTATAAATTTAAGTGCTTGTCGTAAAGATGGTAGATGTTGTAACTGTTCCGCAGGATCAAGATGCTAAATGAAAGTAATCAGAAATTGGTAACACCTTACGTGAAAAGATGCTTTTGTCACAAAGTCAGAAACAACAAATCAAATCGTTGGATAAACATTTTAAATGAAAAGCACACAATATGGATAGTGAAGAACATGTTTTGAACGAAGTAAAGGCTTTCTTGACTTTTCTTTTACGTCAAATTTCAACATCAAATGCAACAGTCGAGTTAACTAACATTGTATTCTTGACAGCCCTTACAAATCATAAATTGGAAGCAGCTTGAAAAACAATTTGTGATGATTAGAACTCACAGTCTGTTTTTGTTTTGCCTCGATGTAAATAAAACGTAGTTCACGGTATATAGTTATCCCTCTGTTTGTCTACGATTTAATGTTAGTTTTGAGATGTCATCGATAGAGATTTTGCGCCCATTTATCATTTCCTGAATTTTTTTTTTAAATTGAACTACACTTAACACAAAAACAGCGATCAAAAAACAACGTCATTTTACCTTGACAAGCGCATCTAACGCTGACCAGCCAGCCGGCACAACGTTTTCGTCGACGTCATTCATCAGTTGTATGATACAACGGAACAATGGCTGCACGAATTGACTGTAATCAGACCGAGTGTCTTTGCAGAAGACTGCTAGAAGATTTGCACAAACCTATGGATAAAATTATTTAAACATAAAAAAGCGAGAGGCTAGCGACACAAAAATAATTGTCGCATTGAAAGAAGGTAAAAATTGAAGAAACAGTTCCTACAAAATTTTAAGCCTTTAAATCCTTATATTGGTGATGTACTATCATACATCACTTGTAGAGCAGATGTCTCTCACACATGGAAACATGGAGAGGCGTCTACATGCTTCACTAACACAAAGCTTTTTACCTTTCTAATTCCAGGATTTTGATTTTTAGCTGCAGACATCAACTCCTCAACGATTGTTCTTGCTCCATCATCATCAACTGATAAAATTAATGTTTTCGTTCCTTCGAATGCCTAGCGCGAGGAGATTTAACGAACATGTAAAAACAGTAAAAAGATAAACCGAAGAAAAGTATTGTAAGAATGACGAATGTTTGGGTCAGGGTTTTTTAGGCCGATAGGCTTTCTAAATCTACCCAGGACAATTTAAAAGGTACTATAGCAGGAAAAGAAATGAAGATTTGCACACGCAAATTCACTGAGTCGCACATACGAACAAGTATGTGATTGGTAAATACTAACTCGTGTAGGGAAAGTAAACTCGGACAGGGATGTGATTGGTCAATACTAACTTCGTGTAGGAAAACTAAACTCGGACAAGAATCTGATTGGTCAATACTAACTTCGTGTATGAAAACTAAACTCGGACAAGGATGTGATTGGTCAATACTAACTTCGTGTAGGGAAACTAAACTCGGACAAAGATGTGATTGGTCAATACTAACTTCGTGTAGGGAAACTCGGACATGCGTGTGATTGGTTAATACTAACCTCGTGTTTAGAGTCATCTCCGCTTTCATTGTTTACAGCTTGTATCATTGCAGGTAGAATCTTCTCGAGATGTTTCACCAACGCGTCACCAGCCACTGATGATAAGATAGCTAGTGCTTTCGTGTTCACGGGAGGTGTTGTCAGTTTTGGCACGAGGAAGGGTAACACTGATTTACTTTTTACCGCCATCACCTGTTTTAAGCCATCTAATGCAAACTCGGAAAGATTTGGATCGTCCTAAAATATAATTTCAAAAATTCAGTATTTTGAGTCTCTGTTCTTAGAACTTTAACTGTCACGAAACAATGACAAGTCAACCACGACAAATTTTAAATAATTCATATTTTAATACAGCGCTGGTCTCAAATTTCCTTATAACTATAACTAGCAAGCTAAGCAAATTATTTTTAACATGTTTAATGCATGATTAATTATGTAAGGCAAGCGACGGCTAGAAAAGACCAGATAATACAAAAAGGAATACTGTTTTTTTCCACAACTCTGACCAATATCTAGTGTCTCTCCGTCATGTATATTAGATACCAATTCGATTATTTTGTTATAAATAACCTACCAGTTTTTCAAAGACATTTGGTAAAACTCCATCCAATGCACGATGACCAATAGTGCTGTGAAGATTTTCAAACGTTAGCGAAGCAGCATGTCTCACATCAGCAAGCTCATCAACTAAAGCTCTTCGAACGGTTGAGATAAGCGAGTCTTCAAACTGGCTGATCATTTCTCGACTTGTGGAATCCATAATCTCGCTCAGTCCAATACACACACCCTGTCGCTTATCGCCGTCCTTATGGTCCAAACCAGCTTCTAGGATAGGGATAATTTTGGGTAGGATTCTTTCTCCAAGTTTGCGAACTAAATCTCCTAACGTCCTAGCAGCAACCTGTACATAGTATGAAAAAGATAACAATGATGAATGATGAAAAATGAACACTTAACCCCGAGAAGTGAACACTGAATGCCGATGCTTAAAATACACCTTTAGTTACAACAAATATTAGACTGGTCGATATCTCGTGGAATAATCCACGTCAGCATGATGTGGTGGATTATAGAAGGGTTCAAAATAAAGCTGCTGCAACAATTTTAAACATAAGACAGAATACGGCAACTTTTATAGAGACTAGTCTTTAACCCGCGAAAAAATCCACGGGGTCGTCCATCCTTTATATATCACAGTGCTTCGGTAAGACGACGTTTTTTTTGCAGACAGATAGAATACTGCTATTAATAATACAGAGAAGTCAAACGAAACAGTAGATATCAAAATAACCAATGAATTAACGAGTTGCTGTTCCAACAAACTAAAAAACATTGACAATCTCACCTGTCTCTTGTCATAACTCTGGCATGCTAAACAACTAAGTAGCAATTCAAACAGAGTTGGTAAAATTTCTTGCAATGTCTTAGCGGTGTTTTGGACAATGACCTTCCACACATGCAACGCAGCTTGACGAACAGTTAACGCGACATCAGAACGTCCCATATACAAACCAGCATAGACTCTGTTACGTCTTTCAAAGCCAAGCGTTTCGAGTATAACCTGATGAGAAAATAACAGTAATTAACTTAACCACGCAAATTTTCCCGTAAACCCTCGAAAATTTTAAAGTCACTTTCTTTTCTTATTATTTGCTGCTGTGCACATAGAGGATGTGTATAATACCGAACAGAAAGAGAGGTGCCCGATATTATCACGGTTCTTAAAATTTTGTGGAGGTTCTTGAATGGCATTGTTATTTGGAAACGATTATTTTATCAATATGGAATTTTTGTGTCAATTTTTTGGGTAGAAATAAATAAAACTTCCAGTATTGAACTCTGCAAGTCTTTGCATCTTACCTGTGAAGAGTGCGATGTACCAAAGTTGTCATCTTCATCACCAACTGTTGTTTGCTTGCCTGTCACACCAGACAATCTGAACAGCAAATCACCCAGTAGTTGCACAGAACTGTATCGAATCCGCCAGTGTTCATCAAATAATCCAGCTTCAAGTTGTGGCAGTAACAACTCAATGGCGCTATCTGAATACATGTTGATGATACGTTGACCCGCTTTTAAAGAGGTGTCCCGCACGTACTCGCTTTCATCTGCCAAACCCTTGAATGGAAAAACATTAGTGAAGAAAATTAAGTTAATAATAATACTACGGTACTGGAATAAAAAAGCTAACAACAGCTTAACTAGAAGAGGCGATTTTGTCTTCTTTTTACACAGGTTGAGATTTGAAAAACTTTTAAATAAAAATTGAATTCTTGCAACTACAATTCACGCACAAAATTGTTCCTTTTTCGTAGGAAACATTCATGTAAAAACTACTCCGTATAAAGTTTTGTTGTCCATTCTGTAATGTCAGAACATAATGATATCTAGTTTTGTTGACGTATACAAGTTTTTTACTTTTATAAGAATATGCTCTATAAGAATGTCAGGCTGGGATCTCAGGTTAAAAGCAGAAAAATAAGAATAATGGCCAGCTTGGTTAAAATTTTGATATTCTTATATAACACATAATAAAACCCGTAAAAAATCCACTTAGGCAGAGGAGAGCAATGGAAAAGATCTGTCATTTGAATTTTGATGACATCAGCAAATATTTCAGTATATTAAATACTGCCCTTCATCAAAAAAAAATTGACCTGAATATGAAAAAAAAAATGTTTGCAAGGCGTAAGTCCTAATATTCTTATCGACTACACTATAACATATATAAAATGTCGTAAGAAGCATTTGTATAAAGTTTCGTTGTACATTTTGTGATATCAAAACATAATGGATATTTTATAAGAATATGCCCTATAAGAATATCAGGCTGGGATTGAATTTATTATTTTTATGAAAAAAGCGTAAAAACAATTACTTTCAATATGGGTGGAATAATAAGATCGATATACGCCATGAAATCATCACCGAATGTTGCGGGTAGATATATATACAACATTAAATATCCATCTCGCACATTTGGAGATAATTCAACTTTCATGGTAGTGTCTATGACGTCAGGCATCAATTTGTCCAATCTCTCTTGTCCCAACGCATGCAACACCTCCGCCAGACCTATAGAGAGTTATGGAGTGCAATTAGTGAGAAAAGATGAGAATTTTCGTGTTAAAATAAAACAAATAAAACAAGTAGGAGGTCATAATAACAGCAGCTAAATGTTCAATTTAAACTACCAAAATATCAACAGTGTAAATAGGGTCTTAAGAGAGAGATGGATTTACCTTGTGCAGCACCAGACCTGTCTACACTGCTAACATCCGACGTTAGTGTTTCTAATAGCCATGGCATTAAATCATTAAAGCAGTCTTCACCCATTCCTCGTACAATTGCACCTAGAGCTCTCGCTGATACAGCTCTCACCTAAATGTAAAAATCCACATGTAAAAGGATATACACCCTTCTTCCAGTGTCATGTAAGTGTGACCAAGGTAATACAGTAGTAAGTTATACTATTGTAAACAATGTACGGTAGCCACATAGATTTAAGAACAATCCAGGAAAATTTTAAGGAGTTTTTTTTATTCATCCAGGAAAAACTTTCTTGTTGTAAAGTCATAGCAAGATAATTTGCGCATAATCAAACTGAACATCGTGTCACTTAAAAGCATGGATAAAAAATTTAAAACACCGTTTAAGCTTGTACCAAAAAGTTTTTTTAACGATAATTATTAACGACGAACACTATGAATAAACATTATATAAGTATCACTCTTAGTACAAATAAATGATTTCAGAACTGTAATTTTTATTGACCATCAAATGTTAATGCATACCTCTGGAGAAGGATCCAACAGAGATTTCTTCAAACCAGGTACTACAGCAGGTAGGTAGGGTGACAAATCCTACAAAATGGAACAGCAAGTACATCAGGGTATAGATTAGGATTAACAGATTTTAGAAACTTGACAACACAATCTTGTCTTAAATTTTATTTCATTTTTTGGTTACTACGCAGAAAATCTCATACAGAAAATCAAAGTTCACCACATTTTTCGATTTATAAGGCTTTCTAAAAGTCGCGTTTATTTACACTTTTTGTATTCCTTAGTTTGTCTGTATCTATGGTTTGTCCATCTAATTGAACCGTTGTTTGAAATGAAAGAAAATATGTACGTATGTACTTTAACCTAAAGTCCATATTTTAAACTGGTCAAGTAACTTACAGACAAGCAAATTTACAAAAAAACATTCACTAAGCAAACAGCTATCGCCTCAAATAACGTTCGATACCTTGGGATCAGTCAAAGCATACATGTTTCCTAAGATTTGTGCCGCCATCTTCTTTGTTTCCATTGCTCTTTGATCTAACGCCTTCTCCAGTGTTGGCATAATCAGAGCTAACGACGGTGCATCGATGAAATGTACGAAGGAGGTACTTAATAATGCTTGTAAACATGCTACTGTATGCTTGCTGGGATCAGAAAGTGCATCAAGTATGATTGGACAGATTTCTAAAGTGTAATTGGAGATTCGTTGCGGCACATTGCAATGATGATCAAGAAATATTTATGATTGATGAAGTTGTTTTTTTTCATTTTACTTTTTAGTCAGCAAAATTTCTCGACAACATTTTACAGTTTATCCGCAACATAGAAAAACCAACATAATAAGTTGCAAGTGTTTAAAAGAACCTCACGTATCAAATTGTGATTTCCCATTACGAAAAATTTAATCAAACTAGTCACAAAAAAGGAACTGTTTCCCCACATACATTCATACCTTGAATTTCCGGGTTTCGGATTACTCCACCGATTTGTCGTAAAGCTTGTTGACCGGCTTTCTGCACTTTGATATGTGAGTCTGCAAGTACTTCAGTTAATCTTGGCACTATGTTGGGTAGACACGATGAAAGCTGTTTCGGTGCACAAAACGACATCGCGCCCAAGAGTTCAGCACTTCCTAAAATGTCATGCAAAATGGTAAGAAAACTTTTCCTATTTTTAATTATTTTAACTTAAATGAATAACTATATCGATCTGTCACACGAGGATACTTTTCCTTTGGCCTACGTTATGTCATGAAAGGCTATTAAACCTTTACTGACGTCTTATGAAACCCCTGTTTCGTTGAGACACATACACAAACACGACAACAATTTAATTAGATAATCATAAAAATAATGCAGAAATTACACCCTTAATTTCTCCTGGATGGAAGGGCTACAGGTTAAAAATATTCTGTTAAAGATAAGACGATTCACTTTGATTTCTGTATTTAAAACAAAAACAAGCCATAAGCATAAACAAACCTGTTTTTGTTCTCCATGCTTCTTCTTCTAAAGCTTTTAGTAAAGATGGCAGTACTAATTTAACGCCATGGTTACTCAAATTTTTCATCACAGCTTTTGCAGTTTCATCAGCAGCCTAAAAATAAATTCAAACCTATAGTTGCTAATGTTAAATAGTTGTCATAGGTTGAAACATTTCATACAGAAGATATTACAAATAATGTTGAGACATGCATTTTTACATTACAATATCTTACCTCTCTCACATACTGGTTTCCATCACCAAAACATAGCAACAGATGTGGTAAGAGGTGCACTACATATGGTTCAAACAATCGACCAAGCATAGTGCAAAGTGTCTCAAATGCTAACAGTGCCCCTAAAAAAGTTAGCAAGTGGTGAATCATTGCTGCCCTTGGTAACTAAGTTACATTATCGCTAGAGATACGTATTATAGCGTTGCTTGAACTTGCTTGTCTGCCACACAAGTCGTTTCGTGGTCAGTGCATGACTCCAAATAGCCTGCAACACAACATAAAAAGTGCACTGGAGTAGGGATTCGAACCGGCTACCTTTCGAATTGAATGCTCTACCATTAAAATATCTTTCTTCATATAACCTTAACTCGAGTAGTCCAGGAGATATTTAATGCACTGCTCAGTTGTCAATGAAGACGAAACCAAAAACACATACCTTAACACTGAATATCCATGAGCATCAATTTTACGAATATCTGTACCATTAACACAATTTTAGGAAGCGATAAGAAAGAATTTTTAACTTTTTTGTTGACATTTCATGAAGACATTAAACCTGATTTTTTTCAAATTCCTTTTTTTGAACAAAAACACCAAATTCATAGAATTCAAGTATAAACGTAACTCCACGTATACGAGAACCATTAAACAATGTTTCAGATAATTATATATACATAAAACAGATAATAAACAATCCCAGCAACTACATCTACCTTCTCTATGCTTCCATATTTTCTTGTCTTGAATGGACTCGTTCAATGTGGTAATAATTCCTTGTTGTTTTAACGATAAGATTCCCAAACCTTTCACCAGGCCAGCCAAGCCATATGCAGCACCCCTTCGCTCTCCGTATGATTCTGCATCGAGAAGCTGAAAATATTATAAATTGCTATTTAACACAACATAAAAAGCTAAAAAATCCCTACACTTGTAACGTATTTATATGTAACGTATATATATATATGTATTTATACAGGATATAGCCACTTCAGTGTTGGAAACACTGTTATTAATGTGGGTCCTGTTCGGAATGTATACATTAAGTATACACCGGCATTGCCTTCCTGATTTCCCTCACATGGCATGGGTTGACCCGTAGCTGTGGTAAAGACACTTGCTAAACATGCCCGCCCTGTGGACCGAACCACGGACCCTGTGATTATGAAGCGAACTCCATAATCACAAGGTCACACGCCACTTTTTACCAGTACATTTTTTGCTGCTAGAAACAAGATACAAAATCTAAAAAACTCCCCCCCCCCTCAACAGCTTAGTACTTACCTGTGTGAGCAAATTTTTGATCAGTTCTGGAGCTTCATCTTTCATAGCTCCACACAAAGGCGGTAAACAATTTGCAACTGCTTGCTGTACTTGTTGAGATGGCGTGGCTAGAGCTGCCATCAGTTTCGAGAATATAGGTTTGACCTAAAATAATACAGAATGTAATTATTAAAGATATTTCACAATTGTAACATGGTGCAACATAAAAACAAAGTTAGAACCTCCTGCTACTCGCCATAGAAACATTCAAGACATGACTAGTTAAAATAAAAATACAAATCAATTCTGATTCTTACCTGAGGATCAGTTTTTGCCAGATGTTTTGCAAGCGATCCCGTTAAAATAATAACAGACTGTCTGATAGAGTCGTGAGCTGACGAATCCAGTGCTTTATCAAGAAACTCTTGAAAAATTGAAAGAAGCATGTCCATGTGATCCTGAGGATAGAAAAATATTAAAATCATAAAAAAAAAGATCCATATTAAGCTAATAAAAATAATGTTGCTGTAAAAAGTTGGAGTTCGTTAAAGCCGTTTTTCCTTGTTTATTATACATTTTTTTAACTCTTAATTTGTGCTGACTCAGCAATTTAAATGATAAGTCAAACTAACTATAATAATTATAAGGTCCATGGTTTTAAGAAAACGTAAAGAAAATTTGCATAAAGAGCTGTTTGGACAGCTAAAAAAGAACACGACCACCTAATATATGGAATATCATGGCTGATAATAGTCAAAATATGCGACTGATATTTGTCAAAAAAATGAGAATATTCTGACTAAAAGAAAAACACTATTTTAATAAAAAAGCATGAATCCTTTAGTTCCTTCTAAAAGAAATTGTTATGGCTGTTACATGTAGTCTGTTACAATTAATGGATGATCATACTTGTCCAAAATGATTGACAGCTTGCATTGCAGCATCCAACATTTGCTTTCGAACAGCATCGTGGCGGTCCCCAAGCGCATTTGGTACAAAAAAATGGAAAAGAGAATCCAACTAAATTAAACAACATAAAATAATTATTTATAGTAAAAACAGAAGTATAACATTACTTTAAAGACAACATTACATGTGACACATCTAGAAAATTATTGACATTTTCAACTGTGGTATATATCATAAAATTTTAGGTTAAGAAAGCATAATAATCATGTCCTATTGAAACTCTGAGAATTAAATTGCTTTTTTCTTTAAACCTATTCATCCAACTGCAAGAATAAATAAATCCCTGTTGAAATTCAAATTTCTATACCTCGCTACCAAAAAATGATTTGCTTCATGAAAGTATATGTGCAATATTTTAGCGGTGAAATATGTTTTTCAACCACGTAAACTAGAAAAGTTTCATCTCCATTTACATAGAAATTCTTGAAGGAAACATTAATTCACCTGGTCTTCTGGAATGTATTGTGAAATCTTCTCCAGAGCTATACCAACACCCTGCCTTGCTTCCCATGTATCAATAAACGGAGGAGAAACATTTCTGCCAAGGTTATCAATAACAGGTGGAGGAATCTTCAGACAACAAAGAAAATGTGAGATAGATTTACCTGTGTAACTTAAAAATTTTCAAAGATTTTAAATACATCATACATTAAACAGAAATTTTAGGGTCTTATCACATGAACCTGGCCGGGCCGGAATTAGCTTGAAATCACATTTTCTCAGCTTGGGCTGAAAAAAGTTACATAAAAAGGGTTACTTTAAAAAAAGTTTTATTTGTTCTTAATGTAGAAAACTATTATTTTTATCAAAAATGTATATAATAAAAATAAATATAAGTTTGTTCTTTGGTATCTTTGTTATAAATGTACAGAAAACAATGTGTTTTCTTCAATTTAAATAACCTTATGATGCACAAAAATAAAAAAGTCTGCCCTGTTTGCCAGACTGGAGTTACCACATGGAATTGTTTTAGTTCGCTTCACTGTGAACTTACTTTGACAAGGCGAGATTCCAGTTAGCCGGCCAGCTCACATGAGATAACAGGTTGTTTTTGGGAGAGTTTGTTAATGAAGATGAGATCTAGGCAAACTGAGCCAGTCCATTTTGTGGGGCTGATCTTTCTCTTTTAAAACCTTCTCCAATAAAGAAACAGTTCATTAAAATAAAACTTTAGGGTACGCTTTATAATTGATTTTTATGAGGCTTAAATTTGGTTTTTTAAGATCTTTTGTTTGAGAATTAAAAATGCAGATGAACAAGAAGTAACTATTTTACAGCCTAATAATTGACATGACTATCATAATAGCCATAATTTGTTCAAAATGGTAGCAGAATCACTACTTTGTGTTACGGATGCACGAAATAGCTTACAAGGTTATATCCTGAGGACTGGGATATATAATACAGGTGAACCCATGGATTTTCTATGATTATCTATGATTTCTAACGATAGTCTACAGATATAATAAGAACAAAAAATCTTCTGTGGTCACATCACAACAACAAAACATGCCTGTAAGTAATACCAAAGGTACGTAGCCTGAAAACATGTGCCTACCTTGGGTAAAACTTCGGTAGTGTAAGACAATTACTTCTGTTTGTTTTTAATTTTTTTGCAAAAAATTCAATTCTGAGTCAGATTTTATCAGGGTTGGAATTTTTAATTTACGATTTGCAAATCAAATGCTGTTTTTGCAAATCATTTTATTGTTTGTATCACCTTGTCGCAAGTTATTCGTTGATCACGTGATCTGCTGTGTGAGCTCGGCTGCTGTGCAGTTGTCACGAGCTAATGGTGACATGAAGAGATCAAGGCCGCCTTCTAACAGGAAGAAGTGATTTTACGTGCGATGTAAAAAAGTGAGCTTTATTAAGTTGTATATATAAGAAGAAGAGTATATAGAACCATTTATGAGTAATTATTGTCGTGACTCGACGCAAGATCCCGACAACCTATTTCTATAATGATTGTTGCAACAAAATAAGCATTAACAAGAGATCAATGGCAAGAGGCCTGTAGTGATCACAGATCACAGCTGCAAAAATGTTTTATTTTCTACAAGCATTTTTGGGAACTAACTTTATATTTGTAATTTAAATCCTGTATATATTGACATACAAACTTTATCATCTTCCATAAATTCAGCATACCTTAGTTTTGTCTTCATAAGTAGCTAATAACATAATCATAACATCTCCTGCCAAATCCTGTTGTTCACCAAGAGCAGTTGCAAGACCTTTACTAGCAGCTAATCGCACTTCCCCAAGTGGATGGACAGTATCGTCTACAAGCTCACAGGTCATGACTGGTGTAACTTTTAATGATGCTTTCTCCCAAAATCTAAGAAATTAAAGATTTCAATCGATTTACTCAATTTTTTGATTAACAATTACTTTATAATCATGTTTCCTAAGACTTGTTTCTCATGACGTATTAAAAATTAAGTCTATTGAAACTGTACTTGAGAAGTTTAACATCTGTCATCCAATATTGTAGCAACATAAAAAACATAGTAAACGAGAAGCTCAAGATGATTTCTAAATGCTTTCTCAATTATCAGTTTTTAACACTGAATATTCTAACATGAGTTCTTCTTGCCAACGTAATTTAAAAAACAAATTCAATTTTTCTCACATTTCAGCTAATTTTGCATTTTCTTCGATCATATCGTAACGAGCTATCATCATTCTTCGAGTAAGCGTATTCAAAACTGTTGCATCCAAATCAGAAAGCACATCTACAAGTTCTAGAAGTCCTTTGAGAGAAGCGTTTCGCAAAACAGAACACTGTGACAAGATGTTTGTAAGCAAAAGTTCTATTTCTGGAACGGTTGCCACAGCACAGCCCTCTCCACCACTTCCAGCTTTGCATACTTCGTCAAACACAGTATTGGCAAACTGTTGGATTTTTCCATCTTTTCTATGACCATCACAGCCTGTGATAACTTCTGACAAAATAGACAACATTTTATCACGTGGAAGGTAGCTTGGACGATCCTACAAAATAATTAAAATACTAATACCCATAAAAGAATTTTAAAAGTAGACTATTTATTAAATTAAATGCATACATCTACAGAATCTTCGGTGCCACGTAGTTTAGCATGTGCGAAAATAAGCTGTAATGCTGTCATACGAGCTTGTTCATTGTAATGCACGATGCTACCACGATCCTTTAGGATGACTTCTAGCAGTGGAAGAAAAAATGAAAACTCAACGGCTGAGAACGGTCTTTTCCATGTATATGTAAACATAAGGAATACATTTCTTTCTGTTACAAATACATTTAAAATATTCAGAATTCGTTCTGAGACTGTATCTAACTTTATTTCACACCAGTTGGATGGCAAGGCACAAGCAACTTTCTTGTGTCTTAGCATGGTGTAACCAGCAAATTCCCCTATAACATAAAAAATATTGCTCACATTAAAACTTTACAAAAAGTATTAAAATATTGCACTTTCTAATTCATGTCAAGTCTTAGAAATTTTTTATACAAATCCTGGAGTGTCAAAAAATCAGGCAGGCAGATAGATTTTTGCAACAGTAATTTTTATGACTTGAAAGAAATTGAATTAAAAAGAATAAATATATTCTAAGAAACCAGTGTCTTAAGCAGACAAATCAGTTCATAAATCAGGTCCAACAACTGACCCACAACAAGTCTGAAAATAAAAATACCTAAGTGTTTATATTCAGGATGAAAGCAACATTTGATTAACTTTATGTAAAGCTCTACAGCAAGAGGTGAAGCCAGTCGCGAATTTAACAGAGTTTGTAGTATATCTTTAAGCTTTGATGCATAAGGTATTATTTCTTCCCTTGGTAATTCCAGCAATACTGATAAAAGTGTGGCATACTTGACAAATCCTTCATTTAACTAAAGCAAAGAATTATGAAAAGAGTACAAACAAAGAAAAATTTATAGATTAGGATACTAAAGTTTAGGTCTGAAAATTTGTCACGGAACACAAAACTGTTTCTTCGTTTTCGCAAATTACGTTTTGCAGTAATGGAACTTGGCCATTTATTATATGTCTTTTGGGTTGATGAGCATTCTCAGTTTGGCTAAAAAGGTTATTTTTCATTATTAGATTTATAAGTGGAAGAATTGGTCACGAGGAAACAATTCATTGTTATCACCATTTCATCTTTATGGAAATGATCTTTTACATGGGTTTTAGGACGCTATTATTATTTCAAGATCTGTATTACGTGGAATACTGTGGTCTATTTATCAAGAAATTGTTGTGCTGTTTAGTCTAAAGGAACAGCCGTAAATAGAAAAAGCAAAACAAGAACAGATAGAAGGAAAAATAAGTATTTTTACGATCGTGAGTCTTTCCCTGATCTTTTTTTCATGTGCCATAATAGCATGTAGTTGTTCTTTTTGTTTCTTGTTCAGTTCTGGTCGCTGCTCCTCAGTTTCCAGACCTTTTTTCTTTTTCAATTCCTAAGTTAATAATCCAGTTACTATCTCTTCTTCATGTTATATAGCCACAGGTTATCAGACAACATTTCTATCACTTACATGTGCTTGAAGACAAAAACAAATTCAGCAATTCTTTAGGTAAAAAAGAAAAGAAAAAAGCCTTGGTTGTTTAATTAAAGCTTTACAATAATTCTATTTATTGAGAGTGTCATAAAATTGTGCCAGTCCTTAAACTTACTTCACGCAGTTCCATTTCCTCCTTTTGTTCTTTAAACGAATACGCTTTTGATTCCTTCTTCACATTTGCGTCTTTAGTTTGAGCCGCCTTTGCACTTAAAAAAAACAACCTCAGATACATTTGTAATTAATTCATAAATATATATTAAGTAATAATTAGTATCTGAAAATGTGATGTAAATTGTCAAATAAATAGCCCAAAATATTTCAATTTGAATATCTAAATCTCAACATTAACCAGTTGAGGCAAAAGACTAGGATTTTAATAAGAAGGTCAAGGTAAATTTTTCTTCATCAAGACACTAGTCTTCAGAAAGGAAAATAGATAGGCTGATTATCAGATACACTGGAAGCCCACAAAAGTGCTGTGAAAACACAACAAACGTCTGTTTGTTGTGTTTTAACAGCGTGTTTTAACTCAAAAACAAAGTGTACCTTTCATAAACACTTTGATCATACACTTCACCTTTCTTTGTATTTAAAATGCCATACTCCTCCTCAGATATGTCTTTTAATGCAGGATCAGATAAATATTCAATAATTTTGTTCATGAAGGAGGGAAGGTAATCACTTGCTTGCATTTTTCGGACTACAGTTTGTTTTAAAATGTTAATGTGCATCTAAAAAAAAATCAAAACATTGGCCAAAAGATTTGTAAGGTTGGAATATATTAACACAACTTTTTCAATTTGCATGCATCAAAAACACAAAATACTTTGTAAACAAAAAAGAAAAAGAAAATACCTTGTGTAGTTCTTTCTGTTCTAAAATAATATTGACAAATGCCATGCAAATTCCCCTCTTTAATAAATTGAATCCACTATCCACTAAAATAAGAAAAATTTACAAATTTTATCTGCAGGAATGCATACTTCATTTTCTTGGACATGGAACTTTTAGGTCCATTGTTTTAAAAGCTAAATGTAACTGGTAACCTGCAAAACACAAAAAATGTCATTAAAGCTGTGTACACCTTTAAATATGGAGTTTATCCTGTTAAAAAAAACGGCTAGATGGTTTGTAGCTCATACAATGTTTAGAGGTAACTAATAGTTTACCGTATGTTTCGAGGCTTAAACAATTAATACAAAATTTGTATTTTAATAAAAATTCTGTACTAGTTTTTTGTTTCATTTAAATTAATAAATAATGTGAATGCACCTGTCAATGTTTATTAGTAGATATTTTCTATTGTACTGATGTTTGAAAAAAGAAAATTGGGTACCCGCTTCCCCAAGTAAAAGTCAATTTAATTAACGTCTCCCCACTTAATCATTGTATTAAGGTGAATTTCCATGTGAATGGCAAATATGGTGTTGAATTTGTTTAGAAAGACCGTTTTGTTTTTCATGAGAAACTAAAATAAGCAAAAAATTAGGCTGAAGGTTAACATATAAAGAGTTTTTTGTTAATGCATACCTAGCAGGGGGTGGTGAACATGAGTGCACAAGCAGCACATTACAAGTTGCTCATGTGTAGTTAGTGGGTTCTTTCTTTCATGAATGCAACCAGAAATGGCTAAGTAAGCGTGTGAAATCTCTTTAAGTGTGTGTTGTTGTGCGTCATTGTGTTCGGATGGTATCTAAAACACAAAAAAAAATTTAAGCAACCAAATTAATTATTTAATTGAATTTCCGCACCCGAAGGTGTAGGAAATTCTTTAAAACCGTCGTTTTTTTCTTTTGGAGCATTTTTTGAGAAAAAATCGACCCTGGGATTTCACGTTCCTCTGATTTTTGTTACCTAAATGTCATTTTAGGCCAAAATTGGTCTAAAAATTAAAACTAATTTATCTTCAACAAAATTTGGCACAGATCACAAAAAAAGTATGCTGAACCTGATGGTGACATCAAAATTTTATTTTTGCTACCTAAATATCATTTTAGGCCAAAATTGGTCCAAAAATCAAAACCATTATATTTTCGACAAAATTTGGCACAGATCACAAAAAAAGTATGCTGAACATGATGGTGGTACAAAAGTTTGATTTTTTGTCACCTAAATGTCATTTTAGGCCAAAATTTAAAACTACTTTATTTTCAACAAAAATTGGCAGTTAATAAAAAAAGTATGCTGAACATGATGGTGGCATCAAAATTTTGATTTTTTGTCAACTAAATGCCGTTTAAGACCATGGGCGTTTCAATCGCAAGACTTTCAACCATGAATGATAGGCTGTATTTTTTGTTAGCAATTTATTTTAAAATGTGAGTTTATTATGACACGTTTCTTTTTGTTTGCGTTTGTAGTAAGATATAATGTCACTTGTGTGATTTATCTTCAGAGCTTCATGCACCAAACTTCGAATGTTTGGCACGATAACACAACGAATTAGCAGGTTGTCATCAAATACTTTGGAAGCAAGCTGAAATTCTTAGAGCCCCCAGGGCTTCTTGTTTTAATTTGTGATCGGCTAATTTATGCAAAATCTGCAAGATCACAAAAAATGTTTTATTTGACATGACACAAAGGAATATATCAATCCCCCCCCAGGCAATAGCTAAAAATAATGTTTACCAATAATCACATGAGTAATTCTTAAATATTAAAGAAAAGCTGAACAGAAGCTAAGATATCTATATTTTTAGTTGCACCCATTGTTCTAAATTATGGTTGTCTAATGATGTGCATTTAATCTAATGAGTCCTTTGTTGTGTTTACTTTGTTAAAGTAGGGGAAGAATAAAAATTCTGAGCAATAGTATATATTCAAGTTATCTGAACATTATTTTAAATATTTTTTTAGCATCTTAAAAACGCTGAACTACGCTATGGTTTAACTTGAACATGTTCCAACACTTTTAACTTTTGCAAGCAAGAAACTTACGTGAAAGTTATCCATTTTGTGAAGAAGAATCTCGAAAAGTTTCATAAAGAATTCATATCTATCAACATCTTCCAAATTCGATATTTTTCTGATAAGTGTCTTTGTTTTTGCTCTTACTTGTACATCTCCTCGTAACAACAGAACAATCAAAGCATGATACCAACATCTTAAAAAAAAGGGAAACGTTGATCATGTAAACATTTGTGGAAATTATTTAGTTAATGTAAATAATGGAAATGTACTAATTTAAAAACCAATTATTTTAGAAAACTCAGAAAATAAATGTTATTTTGATTTATTTTATCTGGTGTTTCATCTTTCAATTTCATGTCTGTAATTTCAGTTTCTTGTTCTTGTCTATACATTTTTTGTTGGTGTATATGCAAGTAATTGGATTGCCATTTAACATGAGAACTTGGAATTTATAAGATAACTCAAATTTTCACTCAGTTACAACATGAGAAATTTGCACTCAGTAAAAACATGGAAAATTTGATTCCAAAATAATGTTACCTAAGTCCTTTTATTTCTACCACATGAAAAAAATGATGATGAACAATGACATGAAGAAATCTGCATAACTGTTGCAAATCTAAAAATGTTAATGTGAACAAAATACATCCACATGTAAAAAGAGCATTACTTATGTCATCAAAAAAACATTTTAAACATTCTGATGTACTTACAATCCTTTGGTGCTATAGCGAGACATTTCTCTGGCACCAGATATCCCTTTTGAGGAGCCAGAACAGTTTGCCAAAATGCTCCCAATTTACTGCCTAAAAAAGGTGTCGAAAGAATTTTAATGTAATCAAAACATGTATAACTTACATAAGAACATACACACCAAACGGCTATGACTCAAAAACGCAATGCAGTTCTTCTTGATCATTGTTTGCATTTGATAGATGTTTATTGTACCTTTTATGTCATCAGAAATAGCCATTTGTGCAATGACAGTAGCAGCTGTCACAGCTTCATAAATAGCAGTGACAAGATGGCCTTGACTCTTTGCCTTCTCCACAACCTGAAGCAGAAATATGAAATACAGCAAAAACAGAAAGGTTAATATGATTATAAACACACTATACAGTTTAAATTTACTGCCAAATACTGACTTATGCATTATTAGTTCTTTTAAAAGACTTTTATATACCTGTAAGAGTGTGTCCAGTAGGTCAAGACCCTGTAAAACAGTGTTTCCTAAAAAAACATAAACAATCAAAAAACACAACACAACCCACTAACGTTTCTTCATCAGTTGAAATTGTTATACCTTTAATAGCCTCAGCAACAACTTTAAAATACCCAGCTTTTACAGTAGAAGAAGCACTTTTCAATGATATTCCTTTCTGAATAAAAACAAAATTGTGAACACCAGTGTGCTTTAGAAAAAAGCCTTTCTTAGGCAGCAAAGTTAAGTTGTTGTTTTACGGGCAGTAAAGAAAATTTGATTGGGTTGGTTGAGTGGCAAAATAAAAATAATTATAAAGAAGACTTAGGGTTGGCACACAGAATTTTTCCTGCGCATGCATTCTTAACACTATTCGGATTCCACCCCCCCCCCCCCCTGATGGTTTTTTTTATTACTCTTTAATGCTATGTTTTATGCTTACGATACTTACTGAGTTTTAATATTTATATATTAGACACCTGCATGCAAAAGTTTTAGGTCCCATACCTTTCAGAGGCTTTGATATTAGCTATCACTTGAAACTACCCCTAAAAATCTCTATGAAACCCTTATAATAGAGAAAATATAATAACTCTTGTTAGAGTTATGTTTAGAACTTGAAACTTACAACACAACTTTGTTTCATCAAGAAGAATCATTTTGCATTATTTGGTTACGTGATTAATTCGATTTCCTGATTTTTACGGATTTTACTCGAAAATCGGAAAAAACGGATTTTCGGGCAATATTTGGCAATTTTTTATATGATCTATGTAAAAACCAGAAGATATGTTAAATAACATTTACTTAGCTTTCAGAAACTTCAAACAGAATGTAAAAATTCACTCTAGAACTAAAGGAATTGAATTTTAAGCAGATAATGGCATTTTGAACAAATTTTAAGCTTTTGATGACTTCACTGAAAATGTGCTGACACAAGCAAAAATTTATTGCTTCCATATTGTTCCTTTTGCGACGTACGATTCAATGTGATGTATGCTGATTCAATTTGGCAAGCCTATGAAAAGTTATTGAGGGAAGGACCGATTCCGTGTGTTAACAACACTAAAAATGGGTTATGGAAATCATTATTTTTGTCTAGGATTTTTAATTTGAAAGAAAGACCATACAAAGAGTAATACTCACAAAAACACACAAAACCTACATATAGCCATACTTTTTCTGTATAAAGTTGTATAAATTACCTTTATTGTATCACAAAATGTTGATGGAAGATTAGATACAAAGTATGCACTCCATAGGCTTAACGCTGTCAGTCCTTGTAGCAAGACACCTTCATTGCCTAGAAAACACATGATCATTAAAAGTATATAAACATATTACAAAATCTCACATATTTGGGGAAAACATTACTAGCTAAATACATAATCCATTAGGCAACTCTTTAATTTCTTCCTCAAAGAATGAACTTGCAATCATAAATGGTTTAGAAAATATAGTTTTTATGTGAAGTTATCTACCATCTGGAAAATAATTGGTATATAGTATGTCTTGAAGGTTTGCAGCACTTTGATATACATTTTATCTAATTTAACATTGTATAAATAGTATTTTTTGGGCAATGGTTATAAATTTAAAAACATATTTCCACAAAGATTCCAAAAGTTTTGTTCATGGTCATGGTCAGCGGATTTTAGCTTCGTCCCTTAATGTCTTCTGGTTACTCACCTTCTTGAATTAAAAATGAAGTTAATCCATCGTAAGCCACGGAAGCAAGTTTTTCTTTATGTGCACCGCTGACTGTTGTTTTTGCAACACCAGCAATCGCTATCAGAAGAAATAAATCTCATACAAATATTTACGAAAAATAGAGTTATTAAGAGCAGTAAAATTTACAGGCAAAACTGTTATGGTTTTATATTCTGCAATTTTTTTACCTGATAAAACCGTCACACGCTGCTCAGCCATAGCTAGTTTACCCTCTGAACCTAACAAAAGTAAAAAAAGTCAAGATAGATATTGAAGCTGCATACAAACATTTTGAAATTTAATAAAAATATGGAACTATAAAGTCTGCAAAGTGAGAAAGAGTTAAGAAGCAAAGTTCATACAGAAGGTTTTAAAATGTATAAAATGATTTAAATTTAACCTGTTAGAATTTTGAAAAGATGTTTTAACAGCATCTCAATTGCACTTTCATCACTGCACTGCACTGCAAGATTTTCAACAACCATAATAGCATCAGGATGTAAAGTAACATTTTGCGATACCAAAAGACCTGAAAAATAAGTAGAAAACACAGTCAAAAAGGTCGCAACAGTAGTAGTTACAGGCACTTGAAGCTTTTTGGTGCGAGCAGCCATAGGCATATATACTTTTAGAAGAGATGTTTTTCTTTGTGTGTTTGGCTTTAGTCATTTGGACCATGGAGGTGTATCTTTTATACCTTTTATATGTATGAATATATGAATATTAAGGCAAATGTATTACCTGTGCAAAAGGTTGTGCCGTTTGTGTGTTTATTTAGGCAAGTTCAAAATCGTAATGTGAAAAAATTTTTATTACTGAACAAATAATTTTTCAAGTGTTTGCTGATGAAGATTCTCAATTTTAAGAATCCGAATCGGAATCAGAGTCAGATATTGCAGAAGAAAATATTACACAAGAAAAAAATTGATGATAATACTTCTGCAAAAAGAGAAGAACAACAGCCATCTGTTAGAGGAAGTGAAAGCACCAAACGTGGTTTCAGAACTAGAGGAGGTAACAGAAATACACAGGACCAGACAAGACTAGCAGTTCAGGCATTGAGAGTAGTGTACCAGAGCTACATACTACCAAGGTATTTAAGAGCAGGGAACTGGAAAGACGTAACAAATGCTGAAACATAAAAAGGTCATCTGCTCACTGGGATTGAGAGAAGAGAGATCGTTCAACATTAGAGTACTGATCCTCTACTGAAGTCACCAATTCTGAATGAGGTCATGTCAAGAAATCGATCACAAATCATTTTTGAATTTCTTCACTTTACTGATAATTCAAATTATGATGCAAACTATCCCAACTGAGACATACTCCTTAAGGTTTAACCAGTTGTTGAGTATGTTCAAATCTGTCTACACATCAAAAAAATGTTTCTATTAATAAAGAACTTTTATTATGGAAGAGGTATTTAAGTTTCAAATAATACATTTCTAATAAATGCCCCAAAGTTCAAATTAAAATGTTTCGCTTCTGCGAAGTAGGAGGCTACTTGTGGAATTCACCTGTCTACCTCAGAAAAGAAAGTGATGTTCAAGATTGAACAAGATTGAATATACAAGAGAGGATAAAGAAATTAGAAAATTATCTTTTATCAATGAGTATAATCGTAACATGGTGGTGGTGTTGATTGCAATAAAGTGTTGATTGGGAACTACATGATAAAACTGCTGTTCCAGAAAAAACCTTTCCACAATTGAAAAACATTTCCTGCAACTTATTCTACCAACTGAAACGAAAAGTAACACCAACAAGGGTTGCAAGATCTGCACCAAAAAAGGATCAGAAAGGAAAGTGGCTATTATAAATTGTATCAGCAATCCTGGACTCTGTCCAGCACCATGTTGTGAAGAATTTCAAAATGAAGTTTAAACGATAACTTGCTAGAGAAAAACGAGTTTTTTATGTATATTTTACCCTTCATGTTTTGACCATTTTTTCTTTATTTTGCACTTTTTTTAACCTTTGCTACTAAGGTAAAAAAATCGCAGGTTGCGCGAGGTAATAACATTTGACATAAATACATATGCCAATGGCATCGAATTACACTGGTTGTGTAAAAAACATTTGTTGTATATATACATCTGTGGCTGTTCTTGTGAAATTGCCTTAGCATTTAAAAGGTTCAGCATGAAAAGTAAAGTTTGAATATCATAATTTTGTCAATTCACCAGACATACTTGATGATGAGCTTATTTAGCACATTAGTGAATAATGACCATGAACAAAACTTTTGGAATCTTTGTCTCAACAAAAAACACGTTTTCAACACAATATAAAATATTTATATATGTCCACGTACTGCATATACATTTGGACAAATCTTCCATGTACTTTGATAGATCAATAGACAAACCAATCAGTAGATAACCAACAGCTAAAACAATAAAATTAATATAAATCACAATGTAGATTGAAATATACATGTCAAAAAGGGAAATCAGGACTTTTGACTGTGTAGTTGGTTTTACCTTGTGCTATGTTTTTAACACTGGTGTTTTAAATGTTTAAATTTAACAATATCTACCATTGAAAAATTATTTCTTTTTACTAAAGTGTGAGGTTTTCAGAAACACTAAGCAAGTGAATATAATTTAATTTGGCAAAAAGGGCAATGACAGTTATATACAATTACTTTTCTGTAGTTTTATAACAAAACTCCCCTTAAAAAACTCCCCCAAAAGTCCCCTTAAAAAAAATCTGTTTTTAATCTCAATTTTGAAGATTTGCTGTTAATATCATGATCCTTTAACATGATATGAAAATTAGCCCATCTTCTACAAAATTAGCGAATCTTCTACAAAATTAGCCCATCTTTTACAAAATTAGCCCATCTTCTACAAAATTAGTCCTACCTTCTAAAATAACTTCTGGATTTCTCAACAAGGCCTTTTGAATTATTGGTACCAATTCAACAAAATCTTCATGGCTTACATACTTAAGGAATGGTCTTATATTTTCCTAAAATGTATGGAAATTAACTAAACATATACACCTGGTAGCAAAGTATATACAAAAAAAAACACAGCTTCAAAGGTACTAGTTTTCATTACTCTTTTCAGGTTGTATACGCAAGGTAAATATGGCATCATTAAATATAAAACCTACTCCTTCTTCTTTTTTTTATTTCTTAGAACAAACTATTACATAAAGACGAACACAAAATGTATTGATGTGATATACTTACCAGTATATATGTCGGAGTTCTAATTTTCACCTGAATGCAATTTCGAACAAACAAGTCAATTAGTCTTTTCTAAAAAAGAAATAAAACATCTTTTAGTTCAATGATCAATCATAATACTTATTTTTATCCACCTTCCCTCTTTATTTCTGTTCTATTACTGCAATTAGTATAAATTTTATTTCATATGTATATTTTTGCTTTGCATCTGAAAATTTTACATGTTTTGCAATTTGGGTTTTTCTACCATAATCTTACACTGATAAGATTGTTGAACTATGCATCCAATATGAAACCAATTTAGTGTTTTTTTGTTATGTTGTATTATTTAAGTGTTACGCCATAGTCTTTAATTCCTACGCTGTCAATATTTTTCCAGCAGTATAGAAAATATTTAATAAAATAAGTTAGAAAATAAGTTATTTATGATGGTTTTGTAACAAAATACGATGCTGTTTCAGCTTCGTAAGAAAGCTTTTTATTGCTTTTTTGTAAAATAGAGTAATTTTTAAGATATAAAAAAGTTTTTGATTGTAACTTAATTGTAAAATGCAGTGGCGTAAAAAATTTAGCACATGAGAAAGACTTTTTATCGTTTTTTTAATAAAACATAGAGAACATAAAAACTTCATCAGAAAGTTTTTGAATTTAATTTAAAATAATGCTGATATAATGAAAACTTTGTAAGAGAGTGTTTCAATTGCTTCTGAAAAAAACATAGAGATGTTTAAGATTTAAAGGGGAACTCCAGTAAAAATCACTTTTTCTTTTTTGTTATATACGTACTCAGAAAAGCATAAGAAATCAAAAAAAAACTTACTTTTCTTTTTTTTCTTATTTAAAATTGTTGTATAAGCCTTTGCATATTCAATTTTTTTCTCATAAAAAAACAGACAGGTGCGATTTCATTTAGGACTGAACCCAATTATAAATAATGACATCACATCGTGCAGAAAGTTTAGGCGAGCGCAGAGAACGTTCATGTTAAGACCTATAGCTTACATTAAATCGCTTTTTGTATGTAATTTACATTTAAATCTTTAAAAAATGGTTAGTTGCTCTGCGTTTCGATGTACCAATCAAGTAGAGAAGTGTAAAGAAGTAAGTTTTCACAGAATCCCATCTGTGAAAAACAAAGAACTCAAAAATGGCTAAACAAAATACGTAGTGCAGGTGTGACCAAGCGATCAAAGTTTTTATATTTGGTTAGCGCACTTCACAGATAGTTCTTTTAAAAGAGATCTCTAGGAAATAAACTTCCATATTAAAATATTGCCACTTTTTAACAATGCCATTTCAGCTAGTAAACGCGATCAAAGTTTCTCATTTCTTCTTATTTCATTATTTGTACTAATATCCACAGAACACAACCAAATAACATTTTGTACACTTTTATATTAAATAAAAGAACATTATACCAATTTCCAATAACAACACAGACAAAAAAGTTTTATAGTTACACATGTATCTTTCGTAGCGCTCAAGTTTCTATTCTTTGTTTTTCAAAAAAGAAGCTTTTTTGATGGAAGGACATGCCGAATATTTTCAGGGGGTCCAATTTTCTTCAATCTTTGTAACTGTTTAAGGCTGCATGTAATGCTGATAATGCAGTTTCTAAAACATCTTTGTCAAAACAACTACTTATAAGTCAGTAGCATCTGCAATGCATTTATGACCTACCATAATCATAAGAATGATTTTTATTTATACAATATTAATACCCCTGTTTTATCACGACCCGAACATTATTCGATCTTTCGATCACGCATTTGAATGGTCCTCCATCACTGTGAAAATTTCAACGTTACATAAAATTTGTTTGCATTTGTGCGCAAAAAAGCGCGTGCAGAGGAAAAATATTGCTGAATTGTGAAATAAAAATAAATTGGCTTGTAAAGTAAGAAAGTTTTTTTACTGAAGCAAATGATAAAGTTTTTTGACGAAAAGAATGTTAAAAAAAGCGATTAAATATATTTTTTTTATATATTTCTTTAAAAAGAAAATATTTCGCTAAGAGCATTACTTTGAGTCACTAAAAGACACCTCATCCCTTTGCATCATTATTAATTTCTCCCTTGTGAGACACAAGAGGTTCGAAGTCCTGTGGCTGTAGCTTTGTAAAGTCTTTTTCACGAAGAGAATTATCCGAATCTATGTTTTCTAAGTAATAATCTTCGTCATTATTACAAGACGTCTTATCAACGAACAATGTAAACAGCAAGTAAACAAACTTTTAGAAGGTGTGCTACTTAGCTTACGGACTTTCTGCACGACGTGACATATGCTTATTTATTTGGACAAAATCCTCTTGGCCTTGCAAATTTATTCAAAATTGAAGATGATCACAGACCCGATAAAGGTATAAATAAAGATTTTTAACGATTGTAAAAGGTTTATTCTGACATATTTATGCATTGTCTTATTAAAATAACATTTTTTTCAAATATTTTTTTTTTCACTGGAGTGCCCCTTTAAAAAGAAAGCCTATTGAAATTTTTTTTGGTATGCTGTATGAATTTTTTATAAGCCATATAAAAAAATTGTAATGGCATATTGAGGACTGTTAATTATGGCAAAAAACTTCAAGTTTTAATCATGTGCCTTAATATGTGTTGCATTATGCCATGTGTAAATCTTGTGTTCCAAAACAACTGACACATATGTCTTGTATTCCTCTCAGAAGTGGTTACTTTTTTGTTGGTTTAAGATCAAGTTGTGGAATAAGATAAAGTAATTCCAAAAACTAAGAGAAATGATTAACATGTGCGAAATGCTAGTGATGACCATGATGATGCATTAATAATGCATCATAACAATCAAATAAGCATACAACTAGAAGTTAAAAAATTATTCAGGTGTTCAATAGTTATTAAAGGTAGAAAGAAAAAAGTGTAGCACTTGTCCTAATTTACATAGATTTAAAAACAAGTTGGCATAAAAAATTTATCACTAAATAGAAAAGCTTTGTTCTATCAACACCAGGGAAAAAATGACTACCTTTGTAGGTGCATCAACTATCGAGGTTGACTTTAAAATTGTTAATTGCTGAAAAATGAATCCAATTGTACCAAGAGATTCAATCTATAACAAAATGTTAGTTTCAAAGTTTGACTGATACTGAATTTTGCATACTTAAAATCAGTCTTGTCATTCTAGCATGTGTGATCAAACTTACACGGCTCTACACGTGCCTTAAACAAAATTTTTTAATTGCACGCGAAAAACCATAATCACACGTGCAAAAGTTTATTACTTGGAAAGACTAAAAAAGTAAAAATCGCACATTTGGAAACCATAACAGAAATTTTGGGCGTGTACTGAAAATAATAAATCATGCAAACAAAGTGATGTTTTATTTAAGCTTTAGCTTTGTACTATCTTTTTTTTCTTTTCAGGTCTTAAATACCCACAGCATTCCCACAAAATCTCCCGTTTTTTTGATTTTGTGAATCAATTTATGATGTTCAATTGAAACCCTGTAATGTGGTAATTGGAACCCTACAATGTGGATTAGATTTTAGAAAAACCATAATCAATATTCTGAATCCTGATAGTTGAGGTACATTACAAGGGTTATCTTTCACTATAACACATGTACCTGTTGGTTATCATTGTTTAGAATAACATCTAAAAACTTTATGTAAAGTTCAGCTGTCTAAAGAGAACAGAGAAGACATGATTATATATAATTTTTAGTATAGTAGGGTTGAATTGCATTTTGTACATAAAAAATTTACGAGAATTCTTTACCTTGTGTTTGTAAAGCCCTAATCGAGATAGGAGGGTGCAAATCATCCGTTGTACTCGAACAGCACGCACAGACTTTACACTGCATGCAACACTATAACACAACACCTCTACTTCTACGATTTTCTGAAACAGCAAATCTTCTTGCAAGTCTTTTTCAACATACAATGTAATTAATTTGTCACACCATCGTAACAATCCCAGTGAGGTCAAAACGTAACACATGCTAGAACGTAAAATACACCTTTAAATCAATAGGGCTTTTTGTGTGTAATAAACTTTTATACGAATGTTACTCTCAAACCTTTAGTAACATGCAGAAAAGATATCATTTTTTAAAGTGTTTTTGATGTCATCAGAAAATTACTAGTTTTAAAAACTGGCTTCATATACGTTGTATTAATAAACCACTGTTAGATGTACTTGAAAACTAATAATTATATGTTTGTGGCATACTTCATACTCAGCAATTAGCAGATTGAATTATAGAAGGGGCGTTTACATACATTGTTAAACATAAAGTTATTAACACATTTACATTATGCAATTAGTCAACATCCAGATCAAGAATACTACTGACCTTGGCTGGTATTTAGCTAGCTCCATGGCAGTAACATGAATTTCTCCAAGTAAATACTTTGCTGCTGATAAACCTAGTAAAATGAGAAAGAAACATTAGTAAATGCAAGCAAAAAAAAAAAACAGTGATATTCAAAATATCCCAAGAATACCTTGACTTTTCAAGAGTTCATCAATAAATTCAGAAACAACTCTTCTAGATAATGCATCCCTTAAGAAAAAATATAAACTATATAAATTTTACTCAAGTTTACCTTTCGTGAAAAAACATGTTGATTTCATAGACAACTTTTCAAGCTTTCTTTATGAAACAAATTAGTTTTTTTGTTTGTTATTTCAAATTATCTATTAAGGGTAGCCCCTTCAATTATTATTTGTTCTGCTGTTAACAAAGGGGTCCAAGTGCATTTAAAATTCCCATTTGAGAACACCAATTGCTCAACAATACAGCTGCCTAAGATATCAACCCTATTAATGTGCTAAAAGGCAAGTAGAAAGAATAAATTTACACTTTTATAGTCTCTGAGATGATTAGGCTTGGGTTTGCAGAAAGTAAGCATTAACTGAAAGCTCACTTCTGTAAAATGCATGTAAAGAACCAGTTGATTTTTTAAAGGTTTCAGTAAAATTATTATAGTAACAACTTATATCATGAAAAACAAACAAAATAAACAAACAAACAAGCAAATTTAATACCTGTATCGCGTGAGAGTTAATAAAACAATTTTTGCTATTCCTTTTAAATGGCCATCTTGTAACTCTGTAAAAGAAGTAAAAAAAATTGAATTCCAAACTTACATTACTAATTTAAAATCAAAACATGACCATAAACAATTACATTCCATTGTAATTATACGTTGGCAGAAAAAACTGAAATCAACTCCTGCCTGGGTAGCTACAGGCCACCTTACAACAGTTAAAATAATTCAAATTCCAAAGGCTTTTAAAAACCTTGAAACTCAATTATCTCCTTTACTACTTGGTAATGTGTGATCCTACACATTATCTTGATCATTGATACAGACTGTATAGCATAAAATCAAATGTGTATACATGTGTAGGCACCTCAAAAGTTTTTTTCTTTCTGGGCTTCATTGTTGAAACCAAAAAAATATTTGAAATTATACAAGCACTGTGACCTCCAACTTAAGTGTACATGCTTTCCTACGCATTCTTTTTTCAGTAGAAAAGTTGGACACATTTGTTCTCAGTTTTGAAAAGAAAAAATATGGTGATCTTTCACACAGGTATATATTATTTTTATTTTTTCTGGGAGATAAAAAAAACAGCAGTCGCAATTTGCATTGGGCAGGTGGTTGTCTGAAATAATAGCAAATAAACATAAAACACATTGAGGTCACAAATGTGGTCGTCTAAGACAGGTGGCTATCTTATTAGGGGAAGTTTGACTGCAACTGCATCATTTTGTAAAGAACGAAGTTGTTCTTTACGTGTATTACAATATTTTGCATTATATATACTGGTTTTGTAGGTGCTTAATCCAAGATTTTAAATTTAAAACTTAGTGTATTAGATTTATTTTAGTTCATTCATTTTTGAACTAGCTATAAAAGTAACATAAATTGCTTTAATTTTAAATAAAGAAAATTAAAAATAGTTATCATGAAATGGGGAAACTAAAATGTCCAATCTTCAACTGTATACATACAATCCTAACCATAATATTAATAACCATTGAAAATGCAACAACAAAACAAATTTCCAATTAAATATTGTTTGCATTCTAAAAAAAAGCCGCTGATAACATTGTAAAAAAATTTAAAATCATTTTTGTCAGCTTAAGTGGGTTTTTTTAAGGATTTTTCAGCTATTAAATTTATTATCATTTTACCTGGACTATGCAAGCATTGCATTAATTCGTTCTCAAATAATTCTTTTCTTTTGATGACAGATGAAGTTGTCACACCTAGTAGACAGGATCGTAGTTTCTTTGTCAAACCTTCCAGGGTTTTTACCTCCTGCAAATTGAAATGACAAAATGTGTTTTGACAATATGCCTTTTGGGAAAATACTTAAAAGGCTAAGATACAATTAAATTAGCTTGTGATAAGAAAACTTTTATTTGAATATATACGAAGACAGAAGAATACAAGATAACAAAAAATACCATCAAATTTAGGTTTTTCTTGACTTCTTTCTTCTTTTTTGACATGATGCTTTGTATTACTACTGTTTAACTACAAAATATATAAAATACAAATTGTACTCATCATGACTTTAAAATTCTCTTTAATGTTTTAAAATATTAGAAATCTGATCATTATGGTATGAAGAAGCCCAAATATCCCTAAGTTTTTTTAAAAAATCAATGAAATACAGCCAAGGTGGCCCTTTTGACTTCTTCTCTTAGTGACCATTAACTCTACTTTAGGATATTGAGTCTCGTTTTAGGGGGAGGTGATAATTTTACAACCCCAAAAATTCAGGGAAGGACCAATGGCACAGAACCTAGCATATGGAAAAAAGTTATTCTGTTGTTGAGTATGTGGCTTTGTTTTTACGCTATTAAATCAGATTCCAACTTGAATACACTTCACACTGAAATGTTGAAACTTAGAGAAATTTTACATTGAAATGAATATCCTGAGAACTTTTTTGATACTGGATGATGACTCACCCAGAAGGTAAATATATACAGTACTTTGGAAAGGTTTGTTAACATCATGGTTCGTGTTTATTTCCTGTTACGCACGAACCACGATAGCCCACGATGCGTATTTTTTAACAATCATGGACCTCATGATCATGTTTTGTAGACTACACGAACAAAAATCAAACATTGCACCGTGGCGTCCACGATAGATAACTTCTATTGTAAAACAACAAAGACCGTATTAGTTCATCAATTAAATCAAAAACCGATGGCACAAAAATAAATTAACACTTGCTGTTTTAATTCATTGGTATAAAGATAGCTAAATAATAGATTTTAATCGTTCGTGAATCAAAACCCAATGTATAAAAAATTTCTATCACAGCTTTTCGTTTATAAATTTTTAAATGCGATCTTAAAAAACATTTCTATCGCCGCTTTTCGTTTTTAAACTTTTAAAATGCGATCTAAAAAAACATTTCTATCGCCGCTTTTCGTTTATAAACTTTTAAAAAGCGATCTTAAAAAACATTTCTATCGCTGCAGTCAAATTTAACTTTTCTAGACAAATGACATTTCGTAAAAATACAATCGTGTCCATATGGAGTAGAAACAATGGTTCCTTGTAGCAATAATGTATTTAAGCTGTACTGCATCCTAATTAGGATGTCACATCACATGATACAGCCTGTTTAAGTGGCCATTTATTAAACTTCAAACTAGCAGATCTCCAGGGTGCTACGAAAAAACTATGTATTGGAGATGTTTATATGCACGTAAATATTTGGCTTTTCGCGCTCTGATCTTCGTCGGGTACAGACATGAATTTTTGAGAGCTAGCTAAAAAGCTAAAGCTGAGGTGTAGTACCTTTGGTTTGCCACTGGTCACCCAGTTTACATTAGATATCATACAGTAACTCAATCTGAATACTGCAAAAGCTCTCAGTGAAGAAATACCACATATATCAGCTGTCACAGACATCCAACACAACAAAGGACAAACATCAAAATTTCAGTGTAGTTTACCACACCTTTCGTCGCCATCTTGGCTTGCTGCCGTATGCAACCATAAGCATAAAATATATTAAAAAGGGCGTGCTAGCTGAGAACAGATCTGTTGGAACGGTTCTGGTTGCTGTTTTTGCAGGAATTTACTGTGGTTCTGTTATCTGGACAAGCAATGCCACCTTTTTTGGGATAGGAGAAGTGTGTTGGGATTAGCACATTCTCAGCTTGAACAATTTTTACACATCTTGTGTGTAGAAACCACATTTTTCTCTTTCTCAGAACAAATCCCCTTTTTTATTGGCCAAATTATCTGAGCAAAGCGTTTTGTTTTAATGTTTATGGGCTGTGTTCTGTGGTTTGTGGCGGTTTAATTGCCCTAAGGAAATTTTTGAGTAGCGGTCCTTCACTTCACTTTTTAACTTTTTTACTTATATATATTCTCAATTATCTTGTAAATAAATATTGTAAATAAATAATAAAATAATGCATTTCATAATATTTTTAACAATTTTCATCCATTCACTGCAACATATCTTTCAAAAAGGCATATATAACTAAAAGTTACACATCTCATTCATTCATATCTTCCAAACTTAAAAAACCCAGACATAGATATACTAAAAGTACATCTTGCAAAGTACGCTTAATTTATTTATTCATTTGTCTGACTTTGTATGTCTCTCACCACCAATTTAATGACAATTTTAGTAGCAATGTCCATCTTTCACTTTTTGTAAGGAATGATTCAGCGTACCTTAATGATCCCCTTCATGAACATATTTCCACATACTATAAGCTTTATGCTATTTACAAGGTGAAACGGATAGGGAAAAATAACATCTAATGCTGATGCTTTGTGAAGATATACAACCAAATCCAGGATCACCATCTAGCTACACTAATACATGTCCTGGTTGTTTAAGAACTGTGGCCAGGAATCACAGAGCCCTAAATTGCGATAAATGTGAAAAATGGTTACACATAAAATGTGATGGAATTTCCCCTAAGGCATACTATTTAATGATATCTGCATCATATAATGATTCATTACATTATGTATGAACCATCTGCCTTTGTGATGAACTACCTTTTCAAGATGGCTTTTTTAATGTCTTAAGTAACCCAGATGAGCATGAAATAGCTGATGCCTCCTTTTTTGAGAAAGTCAAAATTCCAAATGTCAAAGGCTTCAAAATGACCTATTTAAATATAAATAGCCTTAGATCTAAGCTAGACTTACTTTGAATTTGTCTAAATGATAATCATGTGGATATTCTAACTCTTAATGAGACAAAAATGGATGCTAACACAACGAACAGTGAGATTGAAATCTCAGGGTACACTTTGTTTAGATTTGACAGAAATAGTTTTGGTGGAGGTTTGGCCGTATATGTCAGTGAGAGTGTACAAGCTAAAAAGTTGAGATATCTAAGTCAGACTCTTTTTGAGAGTCTTTGGTTGGAAATTAAACCAAAAATGTGGCTCCTTTTTATGTATATCCTGTCTATCGCCCTCCAGCTAAAGGAAAAGATAATGAAATTGTCTGTAAGCTCTGTACTCACTTAAAAGAGAGCATAAAAAAACTTCCGCAAAATGCTGAGGTTTTAATTCTTAGTGACTTAAATGTCAATTTTAACAAACCTAACACTCTGAGATCAATGATGAAGGAATGTTTAGTATCGTGTTAATTAGAACAACTCATAACCTCTGATACTCGTTGTACTATTTCTGTCAAACAGCGAGCATATCTGTCATACTTTTTGTTGACATTGGATTAAGTGATCATTCACTACTATGTATTATTCGTAAATGGAAAAGGACCAAGCTTCCTGCAAAGATTATCAAAAACAGATCTTTCAAAAACTTTGATGAACAAAAATTTCTGGCAGATTTAAGAAAGGTTGATTGGAATAGTATTATCAATGATGATAATTTGGATGCTGCATGCGACAGATTCAATTCTGTTGTCAATAAATTGTTAAATAGTCATGCTCCTATGTCTGTTTGCCGCATCAAGGGTACATCCCCTTAGTGGGTAAATGACAAGCTTATCAAAAACATCAATGACCGTGATTTTATAAAAAAAAAACAGCATCATGCACCAAATCTATTGCAAACTGGGAAATGTTTAAACAAAAAAATCACTGCATTAGTAAACTAAACGAATTCCACTCAGATCCTAAAAAGTTGTGGAAAACACTAAAAGAGCTAGTACCAGGCAAGCAAAATAAAAAATCTCTAAAAATAATATCAAATGCTGGGGTGAACATTTCTGATCCTAAGTTGATTGCAAATAACTTTAAGAATTTTTTTTGCAACTATTGGGGCTACATTAGCTCAAAACTTTTTACAGAGACAAAAATGATGTAAATAAACATGATTTCTACTTTGGAAAGATTTTATCTTAGAGGAAAAATAAATATGTTGGTGCGGTACTAATAGATTTAAAAAAAGCGTATGATATTGTAGATCATAAGATCCTACTTAAGAAATTATTTTGCTATGGTTTCCGGAATGCTGCATTCTCCTGGCTAGAATCCTATATTTCGGATAGAAGACAGGTTACGTTAGTAAACAACTGCACATCAGACGTCATTGCTGAGGGATCATATGGTGTCCCGCAAGAATCTGTCCTTGGCCCTTTACTTTTTCTTGTGTACAATAATGACATGAAATCGGCCATACAACTTTCTTTTTTTCCATCTTTATGCCGATGACACAATAATCATTTGCAGTTATGACTCTACCCAAGAACTGAAAATGTCATTAGAGCAGGATTTAAAAGATATAAGTAACTAACTGAAGTTAAATAAACTCACTATAAGTACTAGTAAGGCAGAAGTTATATTTTTGGTAATAACTCCAGATTTAAGTTTTGCAATGATGTAGCTATTTGTTATGATGGCATTCCTTTGGTATCTAAAAGCAAAGTGAAGTATCTTGGTGTGATTTTTGATAAAAATTTGAGCTGGAAAAATCAGATAAAAAGTCTTGTCAGTAAATCTTATCACAACTTAGTAAAATAAGATACATCAGTTCCAACTTGACATCTGACACCAAAAATTTATTAGTTAATGCTCTTGTTATGCCTTATTTGTACTACTGTTCTTCTGCATGGTGCAATGCGAACAAGTCTGTATTGAATAAGGCAGATAAGTTGTACAGGAATATAAGCACATTTATAAATAAACCACATATTGAATTGGAGAATTTACTAAATTTTAATCATAGCATTACTATTTTTATATCCATCCATAAAACAGCCCCAGGTTATTTAAATGAAAAATTTGCACTTGTAAAATCTAGTCACAGTCACAACACTCAAGCTGCTTCAGACTACATGTTAACGATGCATCGAAATGGGTCCAGATTTTTTAGGAGATCTTTTAAATTCCGATCACCTAGGCTCTGGAACAGTCTTCCTTCTGAGTTAAGAACTTTGCAGAGTTTGTCACAATTCAAGGAGGCTTCTAGTAAATATTTCAAGCTAAGGTAATATTGTTTTAATATTTTATTGTTAATAAATAATAAACTATTTTTAACCTATCTGTTTAAAAATTATTACCCCCACAATATATATATGATAGTGGAAAGTGGAAAGAATTGTAATTGTTGTCTAAAAGCAAAGCGATTTTTCCGGGCATGCCACTAAAAATATTCATTATATTATTATTATTATTATTATTGGTTTTATTCAGTTAGATAGATGCTATAATTCTGTTTTCGACAATCAAAGTTTTGTACATTTAACTAAGCTGTAAAACGCCTAATTAGACTGTATCATACATCCTTATTAAGCTGACAACCAAATTAAGCTGTACAGCTTAATAAAGAGGATTTCCCTGACTGATTTACAGTATTCGGTTTATAACAATTTTCATAACAATTTTTTGGAGGTGAAAAGTTTCCATATTTTAGGCGAAGATAGTGCAGAGCTAAAAACATTTTGGAGTTTTAAGAACAATGTTAGGAAGTTTGAGCAAAGATAATTTTTTGGAGCATAATCTAGATAGTTAAGCATCATTTCTAGACAGATTTTTATTGTGGTTACCTTTCGTTAGCTAGCTAATTATTCTTCCATTTCTACATTTTTTAGCATTCTTCCCCCTACGAACTGGGTTTCTTTTAACCCGGCGAAATTTTAAAAATGGCGGATGTAGCACAAACGCGATTCCTCAATTAAACAAAATGTCGATCATCACTACTACGGCAACCGAATTACCGAATATATCCTGTGTATATCCTGTGTGTGACTGTGGATTAGGAGATGGTCACCTAAATCAGGATGGTTCCCCTAATGCTTTTTGTAACAAAACTTGTGAAAAAACAGCTAGCTATAGACAAGTTTGTGCATGGTAGCTAGCTAGCTATAATACCAATCCTTTGATTTTGCACTAAAACAAAAAAGAACATGGAGGTGCTGTAAAATAAAACAGACTCCACAAGTCAAATAAATCCATTTGAAAATATTTTCTTAACCCTTTTCAGGCCGAAGGAGGAGGGTCAAGTATCGCTATAAGCCAAATGCCAATAAAAAATGCAAAAATCAATAGTCATTCTTAAGAAAAATTGCCGGGTTAAGATCTTGACCCTGCAATTTTTGTAAACTAAAGACTGGCAAGTCATCTATAGAATGAGGAATATGTAGATAGTGAGGTAGTAGATTGCCGTTCGTTTATATAAAGTTCTTAAATCATACCAACAATCAAAGAAACGAGGGCCTTGGCTAGTAATTATCCAAAATCAAAAAACGCTTTCGATTTCTTCCTCATTCGAACATGTCTGCGTGATCCTCGCAGTTAATCTGCCATTATAGGAACGTGTGCGCTTGCTTAATTTTATCAAATCGAGGCTAGGATAACACCTTTTCGGAATGACTATACAGAACAGGCATCAAATCGAGACGAAACGTAAACAAAACAACTCGCTTTTATTTTTGTTCTTATTGTTTAATCTCCTATTTTCTGCTTTCAATGCACTAATAGATTAAAACACTGTTGATTTAACTTACATTGTTAAATCTACAACTATTGGTCTGTTATTTTCCCAAGCCTAGCAGTTATAAAAAAAGATGTCCAATCCACCATTTTCTTGATTATAACCTTGTGCATGCACGTCATGCTTTCTTTAAACCTCCCCAATTACCCCCTCTTCCCACTGGTTTTTCCTCTCCCTATAAAGTGTGTGTACTATCAACTTGATCACTAACTACAAAAACTAGTCAGTGGCCCGTGGAAAATCCATGGGTTCCACACAGTCTTCATACCGCTTTCCAGCACGTCTCGCTACCTGGGGTACCATTTTGCATGACAGACAGACGTATACGGTATTTTAACATAGATATTATTTAAAAATATAGCTATAATTTTAACGAATGCTCATCTTGGTTTCCTGCACCATTTATGAGAGTGAGATATGGTCATTTGGGCTTTGTGCTCATTGATCGATTCAAATTCAAGAGTTTATTTTAATCACTGTAGCTATATATACTTTGTATTATACAATCCTTTATTTCTTTTGCAGAATTTATAAAGTAAAATGGCAGACACACCACCGTTAGTTGCTATAAGGGAAGCAAATACACATCTCCAAGCACTACATGAACGAAATGTTGAGTTGGAGAAAGAAGTCATACAGTTGCGTTCTATGTTAGCTTTAAAGCAAGAACAAGAAGAGAGACTACTTGGGCAACAGCAAATACTAAAAGAAAAAGATGAAAAAATAAGTTATCTTGAGACCGAAATAAAAAAATTGATATGTCAATCTAAAGAAACTTCAAAGAAAGATCTTTTGATTACACAGCTCACGAGAAAAATTAAATTATTGAATGAGATTTTGAAATATAAATCAGCACTAGAGAGTATAACTGTATGTTTAGAGCAAGTCGAGGAAGATTTTATTGTTGATATTGATAATTTAATGAATATTGGTAATGGCGATGGAAATAATAATAAAGACAATGGTGAATTAGATGTTAAAAATTTAGCTAACACCGATCATGAGACAACATTATAACAAGATGCACCATTTTTTTTGTTTGTGAGAGATTTTTTTATTCATTTTTGTTAGCTTTTTATTTAAAACACTGTATATAGCTGAATGGGTAAATTGAATTTATAATTAGAACATATTAGCCATCCTTTAAAGTTCTGCTGAGATCTACGGCATCAAGACAAGTTATATATTGATTAAATTCTTCAGAAATTTAAAGCTTTTTTTTCGACACTATAGATAATACTTTTTTAGATTAAACCAGTGTGTCATTTTTCACAGATCTAAAAAATAACAACTTTTAAAAAAGTGGGTAATTTTTTTTAGGATTACATTTTTTTATCTTTTAGCAAGATTTACACAAAATTAAAATAGTATATAGTTTAAGTGTTACGAAGAACGTTTGTGAATTTAAGTTTCCCACTGCTCACTGCTTTCATGGGGCGTCAGATCCCTTTGCAATAAACAACTCCCTAATTAGAGCCGTGTACCAATTTGGTTATTATATACATAACATTTGGAATAGCCCCATATTTTAAACAAATTTTACTTCAAGCATTGAGATTTTCGACGAATATTTTACGAAGAGCAAATGAATGTGCCGGTGCGATTTGGGAATTTATATGGTTTAGCATGTACCATATTTTTCGATTCCTAATTTATGCACAGACCAAATTCAAACAACTTAGCAAAGGCACTAGATGAAGCTCTAAAAGATCTAAATCCAATTCGTTTGGTCCGTCTTTCGATTGATAGGCTAAATACTAATTGGACTGTTTTAAGTCTAATTTAGAGCCAGCCGCCAGGAGAGAGAAAGGTCCCTTTTGATAAAACTGGAATCAGGATTTATAACTGAGCGCGTGTTATGCGCGATGTGCCTGATCTGCGATTTAATCACGGTCTGTGCGATGAATAAATCTTCAGCGGTAGCATTGTCGTAGAACTGATACAGAGTTGCAGGGTTTCACATTCAAAGTACATTGTCTGAGTGGATGAGAAGAAAATTGAAGAAAGAAACCAAGATCGTGCAAGCAAAACAGAGTAACTAGTCATCGTGAAAAATGAGGATGGAATTGAGACTGTAGTAACATCAATTTAAAAGGATACAGACAATTATTCCATTAAACCTGGTAAAAAAGAAGATCTCGTTGATATGAAGGGACTCGCCACCAACGCAAATTCATTCAAAGAGGCTGAGTGTGTTTTGAATTGGGTAACGCCAGACGTCAAAAAATAAAATTCGCATAAAAGGATAAGTTAGCTCATTTTCAAAGATTATAGACATTATATTTTCCGGTTTTCAGCGTAAAATTTGTTAATTATGAATTGACTTCATTATACGGACCCCTACACCATTCTAACTATTGTGTTTCGACTGCCGGACGTACGCAGTTCTTAACGTCAGTCCAGACTCATGAAAATGTTAATGCAGAATCACTTTGACGTTTTAACTTTTATTTCCTTGAAAAAGTCATTTTGCCACTGTTTCTAGTAAATTTAAATCTGATATTTGACAAATATGCGCTTACAAATAAATTAAACGTACATCCGACAGTAAATTCTTTCTTGAAAATAAGATTTCATTGAGTATAATTGTTTTCAAAATACGAGAAGTAGTCTAAGTATCAACGAATAACTTAATAATGATGTTTTTCATTCAAACTCGTCATAAAAACATAGCAATTCAGGTAAACGATGATATAATTAAAAAGCGTACGTCCGACAGTTTTTGATTTAACGTACTTTTTCCCCTGTTTTTTTTGTTTTAACAAGATTCATTAAAACAACACAACTAACAACCAGATAACATCCTTGTACCTACGTTAACAATATCTGAAGTCATTGCAGTCCTATTTTTTTCTTTTTTGTTCGTTAAATTTTCATTAATACTTGTCGGACGTACGTTGTAGAAACATGTTTATATAATTTTTAATCCAAAAAGAAAAGAAAAATTTTGCTTTCTTTTATGTAAATCCAAGTCTAGCTCACAGAAAGTATCTTTTATTTTCCTATGGTGTGAACTTTTAGGATATTTCTTGATTTGTTCAGAAAACTGTCGGACGTACGCATCCGTTTTATAATCAATATAAGAAGAATGAGGATCAAAAATCTATTTAATTTGAATTCAATCGAAAAGTTTACCTTTTGCCTAAACCTTGAACGGCAAAAATCCTTTTAAATTTGAAGTGAATATATCGACACCAAAAGCGTACGTCCGACAGCATAACTCTTACTCAACTTTTAAGAATTCTGTAGTCAAAAATATTACTGAAAGTTCTAATTATGGTACATTCTGTTAGCTGACATGAAATGATAAATTAATTTAATTTTTAACACTCATTCGATATAAAGTTTAAAGTGTTTCTATAGATTTTTGTCGTCAGTTTTATCGTGTACGTCCGTGTACATCATTTTCCATTTTCTCAAACCGAGCAATATTATTTTAAATTTTAACTGTTGTACAATTTAGTTCCCTTCAATATTGAAAGAATAAAAAAGATTTTCGGGATCAATTTCTTTGAGTTCAAAAGTTATTACCATCCAAAGTATCGATCGTACGTCCGACAGTTTTTTCTAATTCAAAACACACCCTTTAACGCTGCCAACATTAGGAGTGGCTAAAAATGCGAAAACAAACAGTAACTGTATACACGTTGTTTTTTATAAGAAACCAAGCAACAAACGGCCAACTAGTGAACGTTTTTTAAATTCTGAAGTCATTTTACTAGACAATGCCTCCTTACAAGTTTCTTAATTTTGGCGAGGTCCATCAATCAAAAACATGATTTTGACACCACAAAAAGACTTATAAGAAAGGATGACTTTTTCGCCTTTTCTCCATCACATAAAAGATGTCTGATCCGTTGAAATCGTCAATTTTATGTAGTCTTTTGATTTGTCAGAATAACTTATTCGATTCGTCCAATTTTTTGTTATACCAGGTAATAATACCTAAATGCCATTCGAATGCCATTGATTGATGAAAGACATGTGTGAAAAAGTTTACATTTTTACATAGTAAAATGTTTTTAATTTTTTGAAAGGCGCCTTTCTTATAAAGTGATTTTGTTACATAAAAAAGCGAGAGGGAGTAATTTTGAAAACACTGACATTTTACAAAACTCCGCTACATGCGTTTATATAACATTTTTACATTGTGCTCCGTGCCTATTCCATTTAATGGCAACACCCAGTGAGCACAAAATACTTTCTATTTTATCATCTCTACATCAAATCAACGGCTTAGGTATAGTATTTAACTATTTTGTTTGGAGAAATTTTAGAATAGCTCTAGTTTTCAAACTTATAATCGAAGAACTACTGTTAAAAAAAGGTAATGTTTACATATATACAGCTTACGTGTGTGGATTGAGGGCAATGAATATTTTTGAGACAAAGCTGACGTTAAAGCATTTTACAAGGTCTGAAGCGGAATTTCCACGACAAAGATGGCACAAAAATAGATTAAAATTGTAATTTCTCGGCAGAATAAGTCAAAAGCCAAACTGCAATGTTGCTTGTAACTACAAGCAAGAAATGTTTTTTACTAAGACTTGTCTGTTTGAAAGATGTTAAATAGGGTTGTACCAGCAAAATGTAGTTGCTTCGTGCGCTACCTCCCGGGCGTTGTAGCGCGCTACTTGCACTACATTTGACTGCGCCGGTCATAATGCAAATGCTTTTCATTCGTATATAAAATTGCCGTATTGCACATTGAAATACATTGTGGTGAGAAAGCACACGTCACAAATATCATACCATAGACAATTATGTTGGTTATTTCCCTATGCTCGTTAATTGTCTGTGCAATCATAGTCATGACTATGGTTTGCAACACCTGTAGCGTAATCCCCAGAACGTCGACATCATTCGCTTGGCTTACATTTTTGGTCAAATTTACACTTAGTCACGCGACATATCTGACTAACCCTGGATCCGCGCCTGCAATCATAGTTCATAATATCAAAAAATCTAGGCAAACTTCTGCAAAGTACCTAGCATACAAAGCTTCCCGCCTGTTTCTGATTTTTTGGTCCCCCTAAAAGAATACTGGGCACTAGGAAATTTCTAAACGGGAGTCAGATACCGGAGCGGAGCTCAATCACAGTGGTACCCAGTGGTACCTCTCTTTCTTATGACTATGATCAAATAAACAGAATGTTAAGCTATCTAAGGTCAAGACATTATATAGTTAAGATTGGGGCTAAACCCTCTATATTGGCTATTTTGGTCATTTTTTAACGTATTGTATACTACTTAGCAAAAAAAAATAGGGAACTGTAGCCATCTCATCGCATCCCAGTTCCTCAAAGGTGTTGTATGGCCTGTTTTAACGAGTTTTATCACATAAACAAAGCCCAGTTTTTAATTTTAGTTTAAAATAAAGGCCTACTTCAAGTGCTTGTTCGAAGATGTAAGCTCTATTACAAGTCTGTGCTATAATACTTTATGTTTCTTTAAAAGCCTTAACAGATTGAGACGCTTCGGAATTTAAAACCATGAGTATTTGCTTTAAATAATCTCAAGATATGCCAACCTCGATCCCAGGACATGTTATCTCATATTGGACGGCGAGACCTATCAATAAGCGCAGCGCTGATAAGACATAAAAAGTCCTGTGGAAGAGGTTGAAGATGTGCTAAATTGTTCTGACAGTTAGTGTTAATTTGGTTCTGAATTTGTGTGTTCTTCTTGAAGATTTGAAACAAAAAAATTTCAGTATTCTTGGACAGGAATCTTTCCTTGGAATAACTCTAGGAAACAAACATCCGTGCGGTCACTTGCATGAAGTTTACTCACGTAATTTTTAAATAATATCCATTTTTAATAAAATAATTTTAACTAAAATGTAAACCAAAAAGCGTCGTATCCTGGTTTTTGGCGGTACATCTACAAAAAGAAAGGCAAAAATAAATAACAAATTTATTTGGCCAACAAAAATTTGGTAAAATTGGTCGGTCGGTAAAGAAAAGTCGACAAAATATTTTGATCGTTTTTTACTAACTTCTTTTTACCGAAAAGTTGTATCCATGAGATAAGCTGGCTTGTAAATTTAAAAAAAACTTTTCAATCTCTTACTAGACTCTCTTCTCAAGGTTTGTAGCGGTAAATTTTGTTAAGAACAGTAAGAAAATTTCTTTCCGATTTGAACGTTGTACCGAATTAAATTCGAAAATATATGATCCATTAACATTCTTGTCAATTTCCCGCCAAACTAATTTTGTGACAGTGTTAATGTTTGCCATTCTGTTTCTGATTAGAAATCCTGACACAAAATTTGTTTTAACAAGTACGTAACCCAAAAAACCTGTCGATATTCCTGATTTTAATTCTTACTTCTTATAAAAAAAAAACATAAATAAATGTATGTAAATGTAATGCTATGTATGTAAAGCTATTTTTAATTTTTGAATACAATTATGGTGGATGATAAGTGGGGATTATTTTTACCATGGCTGAAAATACTGATAAACTAGGCGAGTATAATTGAATTCACAAAGGTAAATATAAGAACACTTCTGGAAACATTATATTATTTTTAATTCCTGGCAGACTGGCGTGGAGGTGGCAAAGGGTGGCAGAAATAAGCTTTTATCAAACCTTTTATTTTTAACTAAGCTTTTATCCAACCTGTGTGTAATGTCACATGAAGCATAATTTCCCAAATAGTAAAAACATAATTCCTGGAAATTTTTCAAGGTTTTCGCAAATTTTGTTAAATTACCGTTACCGAATTGCGATCGACGACATACTATACGATACATTCGTACTTTATGTGCATTTTAGGAAAAGAACGTTAGGTCTGTTACTCTGCATTGTTGTTTACGCATGCGCAGTATGTTGCCCTGCTCTTTGCTTCCTTCTATGAAGTTTCAAATTTCGGAGAATAGAATGACGTGCTCATGTCAATGTCGAAAGAAAATCTGACAGGAAGATTATTGTAAGCGGAAATACTTAATTTAGCATTGTGGGTTGATTAGGTATCTACTGTAATTGTATACAAAGAAACTTTATATATTAAAACCCAGCCTGATGGTATTTTATGACCACAAATTACGTCACGATGAATTATAAAAAAAGCTATAAAAGAGAAGCTATTGATGAAAAAGTTATCAAACTTGTTTTTAAGATACAAGACAAGGTGAGTGGCTTATGCACTGTTAAATTTTTTTGTTAGATTTAGTCTGGATGGAATAGCTGTTGCAATTCGAAATATAGGGAACTCTTTAAAGCAAACGTATATTACTATTTTACAACTTTACTACTTTCAGATGCAGTCAATTTTTGTTGCGTTGTGTATTGTTGGAGCTGTTGGTGCAGTGGCGCATGATTGGGTGAATGACTTCGACAAACCGTTCACCTTTTCCTGCAGACCAGGTGAGGGATGATATATTATAACAAGAGGGTGCACAAATTGAAATACTTTCCCAACTTTTGAAATGACCATCTCTGATAGAAATGCGAAACTATGTTGTATTGTCTTCAATTTTTAGGGAAAATGATTGGTTCATTGTACAGTGTCCATAGCAACCTGCATGAAGATCGTCGCTGGAAGATAGGGTGCTGGCGAAACACCCCTGTAGCATCCAGGTGGTGGAGTCCAGCGATTAACTTCCACAGGGAATACTTTGTTTTCGTGTGCCCCTTTCAATCAGCTCTGAGTGGAATGGCTGGCGTTCATTCGAACAAATTTGAAGATAGACGATTTCGGTTTCATTGTACACAAAGAAAATTTAAACGAACTCGCCGATGTTGGTGGTCGTCCTACTTGAATAGATTCGATGGTGTCTTCCGATTTGTCACGCCTCGGGGAACCTATATTTCAGGAGTAAAGGCTCAGTATAGCAGATTCCACAAGTAAGTTATCTTTTATATTTTCATGAAATTATAAATTAAAACTGCTTCGGATTTGTTGTTTAATATATATTTAAATCTTAGGGATCGTCGTTTCGCTATCCGTTCGTGCAGACTTTACTAGAAATCAAGATGGTGAACACAAAACGCTGTTCGTTCTTAAATCTTCTTCGATCAAAGTTGCCAATTAGCACGACAGGCTGTATTGATGAAAAGAAAATTCGCGAACAAAGTTACAATTTTGGATATGATAACTTTTGGTTTTGTAACATCTTGGTTTCTGAATACACCACTCTTTAACAAATTTGCTTTTTAAAACCCTTATTTTGCATTTGGAGCAGCTTAAAGTCATGCATACAAGAATATGATCTATCTTTCCCAGCTTTTTAGCTTCAAACTCACCCAAAAATATTTTTCGGTCCCTTCAACTAACGATGAAAAGTAAGGACGGATTCAATATTTAAAAAAACATATTTATTCCCCCTAATCTTTTTTTTATTAACAAACTTTCATAATGGACCATATCTTTGAAAGGGCGTGTTTAGAAAAGGTGTTAACTAGCGTTACACGCAAGTCATGAAAAAAGTTTTAAGGTCTGGGATTTGGTTTTTATAAACGTGCCAGGAGTACCAAGTATCCAAGTATGGGCGTTTTCTCAAAAAGGGCGTTCGTTTAAAAGATTAGTTTTTTTCACAGAAGCTACACTTGTGTAATTTACAAATACTGCTACCTCAGTCCGAAAAAAACGAACATTTAGTGGAAATAAAACCGTACCTTTGCGACTAGGAATACTAGAAAATATTGCTATTTCAAGAAACGCCCTGGGCGTTTTGAGAAACGGTGTTTATTTGAGAATGGGCGTTCATTCGGTTATAGCAGGATTACTACCAAAAAATTAGGAAAAGATTGCTTCAATAATAACATTAAAAACAGTACAAATTTATGTATTTGATATATTTATTTAGCAAAAATATTTCCAATCGCGTTTGCTGACGATTAAGTGTGACATAGTAAGAAAACACTTGTTAACTTTTCCGTCACGTGTTTTTACTTTTCTTTGCTTTCGACATTTCAATCATTTGTCTAAATGAGAAGAAATAAAAGCAACTATGAAAACCACTGAGAATCCAGACTTTTATTCAATGAATTTTCACGCAGAACGACACGTCTTAGAAAAACAAACAATAACATGAGAACATAAAAACAATATCGAAAACAGATAGACGTGGGAGTGAGGATCTATAAAGTACGCAAGATCGCATGCACTGAGGAGACCAAGTAATATGGTCATTTCTTTCGTTTGCATGACATCTAAACATCCGAACACACTTCCGAACATTTTTTATTCTTATATAAGATGTTTTTGAGAGCATGGATGCCAACGGCGATAACAGGTTTCCAAAAAAATAGTATGTTTCTCAGAAAAAAACCCGGGGTCGTCTGTTTTTAAATTACACGCTATTTTGTGCCCCCCGTTGCACGACACTTTGTTTGCAGACAGAAACACAAAATACGGCTATTATTACAGTGACAGTGTATCCTTACTTTCTTTTGTTAGTGTGTTGTTGGTCATATTTGGATATTGTATTGATGTGGGCACGTTTTAACGGCGCTTTCTCCAGTTTCTTCTTCGTTCGTCTGAAAAGAAAACAGATGTTTTATACATTCAGGTTTTTTTCAGAGTCTAATTTCCTTGTAACTTTGTGATTGGTATGACAATAAGCCAATCAAGACAAAGGAAATGGAAAAAGCCATTCAGAATTTCTAGTAATAAATTGAATCAACCAATCAGAACGTTTGTTTACCTGTCCGGTTTTTTTACTTGTAGCATCCATGCTGGCACATCACACCCAGACGACCTCACAACATTTGCAATGCTAACATTAAAAAATTTAGAGATACAGAATAGATTCAGTACTAACCAAAATATAAAATAAAAACCATATCCAGAATATCACGAAACATTTTAAATTAGTAAGCCATACGTCTCAACCTTAAAAATAAAACTAGTACTTTTTTTCGAAGCACGATCAACAGAACTCACCTTCTGAGATTAACTACATCGTCTTCAGTAAACATTGTGATAGCTTTCCCTTTTCTTCCTGCTCGACCTGTTCGACCTGTTTTTTATAAAAAAGTAAAAAAAGGCTAATTTCAAAAACGGATAAAAAATGCCATGTAGATGAAGGTTCATCAGTATAACCGATGTATTATACATCACCTTGCTAACGGCAGGCAAAAGTTTCCGAACTACATTGTAAAATAGTAAAATATAAATTTAATATAAAGCGTTGCTTATTGACGTATTTTTTATAGGGATCAAACATTTGTGGTAAGAAAGTTTCTGTGAAAACATTATTTATACAGCGAAGTTTAAACTCACCTATTCTATGTATATAGCTGACAGCAGTGGGTGGAAAGTCATAATTCACAACCATGTTCACTCCTTTAAAGTCAATACCGCGCCCCATTAGTTCTGTTGCAATCAAAATCCAGATCTACGGAACAGTTTAAAATTTTTCTCACTGCTTAAGTAATGATTAAAACGCAAGTTTCTTTTGGTGTTGTTCTGATACGAGAAATAGGTACGAAATATTAAAATGGCTGACAACAAAAATAAAAAATAAAAATTTTGTTGTTGAACTTTCCAGAACAACTTATTCTTAAAGTTGCAATGCGCTTAACAAATAAGTGACAAAGAAAGTAACATCAGAATGAACATCAGAAATAGCTTGAACTTGTTTTTTATCAGGAGTTACTGTTTTCCAGTACTTTTTGCACAAACAGCTATTTTTATGATCTATAACGTGTTCTTTTTCTCAGATAAGTTTTAAATTTTATTTAAATGGATCTCCGAACCGTAAAGGCATACTTGAGGATTGATATTAAAGTTATTTGGAAATCAAAAAAAGAAAAGAAAAAAAGGTGTTACCTTGCCAGTTCGGAAACACTTCACAACATTTTCTCGCTAAAAAACAAAAAAAAAAAGTCAGCTAGAGTAATGACAAACTGGTTCTTTCATTTCCACATAAAATGAAAAGTGAAAAATAAATCTTAGTAAACACTTGAATTTTCAGCTAACATTATTTTTCTCGTATATAAATTCAAAAATACAAGAAGCCTTGGCACAAGAAATTTTAGCACTTCAAGAAGCCTTGGAGCTCAATCGAGGGAGGCGCTACGCAAGGTAAAGTAGAAAAAAAAGATATAATAAATTCAATTTAAATTTTATACTTGTAAAACACCAATATTACAAAATAAAAACAGTCCCGCAAAATAATTAAAATGTATTTTTGAGAATAATAATTCCTAAATGAGCGCTCCTTTCGAGGAAAGAGCTCATTAGAGTACACACGATAAGCCTAAATACACATCAAGCAATCCATCGATACAAAAAAAAACCCACAAACCTGTGCTTGTGTTCGATCTGCATGTATGACGTCGACATTTAAACCATCGTATATCAGTTCATTAAAAAGTTCTTTAGCTCGGTCTTTGCTCTGCACGAAGACAAGAACAGGCGGTTGAAATCCCTTTTGAATTATTTGTCTCATGGCAAGCAGTTTTCCAGATTCTTGACCAACAAACATTAGTTCCTGATTCACTGTGTCTGTGGCTGAGTTTCTATAAACAATATAAATGGTTTGTGAAAACGTCTTTTTTTAAGAAATCGTTAGTGGTATAATTGGACTTAACTCTAAGCGCTGTAAGGTACAGAGATCTAGACACAAAGAAATATTTTATTCGGCTTTGTGCATGAAACCTGGTTTGGGGTACCTTAGTACGCATCCTCAGCTACCATTGCCATCTCCATGAGAAAATAAATTGTCAATAAGTTCACAATTAAATAAAAGAGACTACACAGTCTAATAATCTTAAAAATCTTCAGCATTCGTTATATGACATTTTTGAATTGACAAACCGTATCTTTTTAACCCACATTCGCGATGCGACGGATAAAATGTAAATGGCAGAAAAAGCAACGCTTGAAAGACCTGACGTAAGACTGAGATAGTTGATGAGACATTCGTCTTCAGGTATCAGGTAAAAACAAAAAAACCTTAGAAAACTTACAACCACTAAACAATGGTGTCAACAACAAAAGAGCACATGTACATGTGAAATAAAACTGTTAAAGTACCTTGCACCGACTGTTACCCTGACAACGTTATCAAGATGAAGTTTGCACCATTCTTCCACCTGATTGGCTAATGTAGCGCTGAACAGCGCATGTTTAATGGATGGATTGTCACAAGCTTGATATATCATAGCGACCTAAAAACATATTTAGTACAGGATTTACTATGACATAAATTGTCCGCCAGTTTTGAAAAATACCTAGATTTTAGAAGATCAACAAAACCACTAAGGACCTCCTTCTATATATGATTTATAAGATAAACAACTCTTAAGGCTTTTGTGAGTTCTTACTATTTTAGCAAATTAAACAATAATTCCAGACTTTGTCTTGTCAAGATAGCACTCCACCAACATAAGGGGTTTGCAAAAAATATTCACTGATTCAGAAAACGCATCCTATATTTCTTTGCACTCTACCCAAAGATACTAAACACTCACATAAGCCTTATTTAGAAAATTTAAGTAGATCTTAAATAGCATACCATTCAATTAATGACCTTCAACTTTAATAGAGAAGCATTTTCTCGAGAAACAAAACCTATGATACACACTGACATTTTTATTCAAACACTTTCTGAAGAAGCTGCTGTTATCACTTACCTGTTCTCTGAATCCTGTATCACCTTCTTCAAATAATTTATCACCTTCGTCGAGAACTAACCATTCCACACTAAAAAGGAGTTTATAATATTCTTAATATGTTCACAAGATACAAATTCCTGATTTCTTCGCCAAAAACGGTAAACAAGGTACAAATTACTTGAATAAGAAAATCCATGTAATTCCTATGAGCCATGACTGCATTAAGTCTTACCGAGTGCACGCTGTGATCAGTATAGAGACAAAATTACAAACAGCTCTACCTAAACTACTACTACACACTAATAAATGAGGATAACATACTTGCTTAGATTTATGCCAGGTGGATCTTGTTTTAAAAGATGAACAAGTCTGTTTGGAGTTGCTATTAAAATATCTAAAAAAATAGATGGACCACGGTTGATAAAGTTCGTTATTTCTAGCTTATTAATTCTTCGTTTCTTGTAATGATGACAGCCAAACATTTATGTCTGGTATAAGATTTTCCATCTGCCGAACAGTCAGTTTACACAAATACCATTATTTGGTGAACTTCTTGGGAATATAAATTAATAATTTCTTCTTCACCATATGTAACAAAAGTATTTTTAAAAAAAATATAAACAAAAAAAAAATGAAATCAGCGATATTACATCGTATCTGGCGACCTACAAAACTACTTACAATAGTAGAGTATACTACAAGATATAGCATCGTACCTAATTTATTGGACGAATTGGGACCAAAGTTATTTGATGATGCTTTAGCCTTCGATAACGTGTGTATCCTGAACCCGATCCCTTCATTCATGCGTACAAATTCTCTGTATATCTAAAAAATAACAAACAACTGTAAAAATGTTTTTAAATTATTTAAATTGTTTAGTTGCGCATGGAATGTCATGGTCAAACTGTCACAGTTGGAAGCATGTACCACCTGTACTTTAATAAGCTGAATACTACGTGCTACTTATTAATATCACACAACTACAGACATGACAAAAAAATGAAGAACATAGTAGGTTATGTCTTTCTTTGATTGGTGATAACAACATCAACTAGAATATTATAAACTTAAAACAAACAACACGCTAGACCTGCTGTGACAGTTCTCTGGTAGGTGAAATAACTACTGCACGAAATCCAACTTTTCTTGGTTCCTGAAAAAAAGGAGATAACAAGAAGTGGCGGGTTTTTACAATAACTGTCACAATCAAAGCTGTTTTAGCAGTAAAAACAGGAAACATCTCACCTTTAAGTGACATAACAGTGGAATTATGAAAGCTAGCGTTTTACCACTTCCAGTTGGTGCACAAGCTAAAAGCTCACGATTCTAAAAAAGATCATTAGATCATTCACAACTCGCAGTTTTAGTGAGTTTAATAAAGCCTGTTGACTGTCAGGCTTGCATACTAAATCCACTCCCCCATCATGGTCGGGGTAAAATACATAGCTGAGCCATGATAAACCTTTTATGTTTTATGTACAGCACTTCGCTTTAGGGTCTTTTTAATGACAATATGCCCTTCCCCAAGGCCATGAATAATAATCTTAGAATTGTTATCTTTCCTCATTTTTACTTCAGTAAAGGAAAGTTTATCGATGTGATGCTGATTGTCAAATGAAAACAGTTCGTTGCGAAAAATTGAATGATCAATACACACTAGTTGGTGTGCAATGGAGATCATGTGCGTAGATTTTTAAGAGTAAAATTACGGAACAGCAAAAATTGAAAATAAGATTGAAAAGTAATGACTAGCCTGCAGCATTAGGGGTGTAGCTTGCATTTGTATCGGTGTTGGTGTTGTGTAGTTATTAGTAGTAATATTTCTTAAAATTACGCTTGAAACTTCATATCTATAAAAATATTACCTTACTTTAAAAATAATAAGCATTTGATAAAGAAAAAAATAAAATACAAAACAGTAACCACAGTATTTTTGTTCAGTTAATAATAACAGTCCCTCTGTTACCAATGCAGTTCAACTTATCTTAGAACGCAGATAAATATTGTCCCTTTATGCCAAAGAATATCAAATCATCTATTAGTCTATCATGTTCTATCTATCATGTTCTTTTATATATATAAATCTAAATAGACTTCAAAAATAGGAAAACAAATATTTAAAACTATAACTGTTGTACCTTTTCCGCAAATCCTTAAAACATTTTATAGGATCAGAAATGTCAGAGCCATGAATATATATTTTATGCTCTTTGCGAAACAGATTGATCTAAAATAAATAATAAGTTTGTTTCTTTATCTTATTAAAAAATGGCTTCGGTTAAATGTTTAACACCTAACTGCTGTTTCTTTTTAGAACTTTAGAAATTGAGACATTTGTGTGGAGATGCATATACTCTTGCCTCTTCATGGATGTACTATTCGGCACACGAAAAAAATTATGACACCTTGGCTTTAGCCTTTGACACTTAAATCAAGCCAAAGTTAAAATTCACTGGATTTACTGAATCTCTGGAAATCAGTAGAAATATATACACACTTTCTCCATGTGTTTTTCTTTGAGTTGATCTTTGTTTAGTTTCTTTTCTTTTATTTCGGAGATCTTCTTTTTCTTTTTAGCTCCACGCAATAATTGTATATCACTTTCATCTTGCCCTGAAAGTTTAAAAAAGAAAATCAGTGCAATAATTGTGTTTGTAACATTCATGATTGACCAGTGCCAAAGTAACGCACAATTCTGATTCAAGTTTAACTGACGGAATTATTAATCTAAATTTTCAATTTTCCACCTACCTTCCTCATCATTTAAAATAATTTTTTTAATTTTCTTTTTCTTTTTACCCAGTGTTTCAATTTCAATTGTGTCTTCTTTATTTTCTGTTTTTTTACCATCTGCATGATGTGTTGTTGTGTGATTGGTTTTGCTGCCAAAGAAATCCAATACCTCTGCTGCATCACTAGTGATATCTGCTTTCTTGTATTTGTTGATAATCTAACATAAACAGAACATGTATATATTACTTAAAAAACTTAAATATAAATTTCATCACTCATCATAACTTTCCACCTACTCTGTATTTACAAAAATGAAAATGCAAAGTGTGAATAATTTACAAAAACATATTGCAGATTACATGACTTGATTTGATAATTCATTTAACGATAAAGGTTTCATCATTTATACACCTGTAGTGATATGCCTGACAAAGATTTCCCTACACTCTTTAATGTTTATTATAATTAGGTAATGACTGCATTTAATAAATCGCATGGTGCCATTTCTAGCAAGAATTCAAATAAATAAAGAGGTGGACAAGGTTAAAGGTATTCTTAGATGTATGGCTGAGATCAACAACATTTAACATTTATTAGTTGCACTATTCAACAAACCGAAATCAGACTGTAAAAGCCATAAAATTTGGAAAAAGACAGCCTTGCTGATGTTACCACATTTCAAGAGTTTGGATCCAGCCTTGTAATTGTGGATGTATAGTGTAGCATTTAATAAAACCTTATAATAATATATTAATTAGAGATTTTATTTTAGGCTCCCACTTCCACCCAAAGTTAATGTTTAAAAAGAAATATGAAGCACTTTTTACATCACTACCTGAATCAATAATTCTAAAATTTTCTTTTATCAACAGATAAAACAACAATAACATCCATGCAAATGGTCTTTTTCCAGTAGATCTATCTTCAGCCACAAATTTGATTATTCTGATCTCAATTCAGTTTTAACAAAAATACATTACCAACAAAATATTCACATATAGTTTATACCTGAAATTTGTCAGCATCATCTTTAAATCGCTTTAAATCAAATTTCGCACCACAACCAAGTTTTTTAAATAAATCATGTGTGTCTACCATCTTTATTTAGAAAAATTTACTTAGTATTATCTCAAAATGTCTGTTGGAGAAAACACTGATTGCGATCTAAAAAATAAAACAAATTAGAAAACAACAAAGCAATATCAGATACACAAACGTATTAGAAATTAGAAACACAGTTAATTTCTATATAATGCTTAAAAGCAACGTATATTTATAGCAGGATTTGATAGATAAAGCTTTTGTTTTTTTTTACCACACCTTTTTTATATTTTTTCCAAATTACATGATATAAGAATAACATAAATATAAAAATAAACTAATGTTACCACCATACATGTATTTGCCTAAACAAGTCCCTCTATTATATAACAAGCTAAAAGTTACACAAGTCAGTTTTTGTTACTAGCTTTTTTCAGAGATCAGTTAGTTCAAACATTATTTTCAATTTATTTAAATATAATATGCAATGATATGAGAGCAAAACAAAAAATGACTCAGCTGTTTTTTCCACAACTTTTTTATCAATCAATGCATGCTACCCATGCCGACAACAATTTCCCTCTAGAAAAATCAAAATGTCAGACACAGCAGAACAAACCTCATGGTAGGTTAGCTCTATTTTTAGGGAAAATGAAAACAATGTTTGTATAATCTTTTATTCACTAATAAGTAAATTATTTATATTCAGAATAATCTTCGGCATTAATACGTAACTTTCTAAAGTTACTGAAAAGATGCTAAACATGTGTAAATAATTAGCTAGCTACTTAAAAAAAAAAGATTTTCGAAGCCTAATTATTTATCGTTGATATAATCCATATGAAAAGTTATACTACGTTGAAAATGCAATGCATCTGTGTTTTCCATGTAATTGCTTATTAAATAAAGCTCTATATTTTTTCCACTTTTTTGCCTTGTGTATATCTACAGCATTTATTTTAATCTCTAATACTCGCCTCAGATCATGTGACTATATTGTTTTACTACGGGAATCCCGCTGCTTATGTCAGCATGCTGAGACTGCTAACGCTGTATATCATTGCATATTATCTTTAATAGGACGAACTATGACCAAACATATCTTTTCATTAAATAAAAGCACCAGTCTTAACTTGAGTTTGAATTCTTGAATCAAAACACTCATTCATGAAAATATGTTTAAATAATTTAATATGGGATATTATAATCCATTATTTGTTTATACTTGTGAAGCAGAAATTAATAAATAAGTTACGCCATTAAATGTTTTCATGTGCTAACAGAAACATCTGCAATTGATGACAAAACATTTCAGCACAATGGCAGTTTTTTAACATTTTTTAAAGTTGGCCATCACTCCGCCCTACTTCTATGCCAAGCAGCATTTAGAATACTTTTTTAACGTGCTGGAATTATGGAATAATCGATCTCAGGTCCCATGAAGTGTCCAGCTTGAGATTATGAATTTAGCCAAATACCGTAAGATCGTAAGTCTCAAGCCTTCTGCAAACATTAAAGAAAGTGAGTAAGTTGTCTAGGAATTCTTTTAAAAATTATGTGATGTTGTGCCAATTTTGTTGTCACCGATTGTAGTTAAATTAAACAAATAAAATATATAAATATTAAAATCAATGTTGAAAAATACTCAAGCAATATTATAACAGAAAATACAACATAATCACATCCTACAAAAAGCACTGTGTGAAAGTTATAGTTCATTACTTGAAAGAATAGAATTAATTTTATTTTAGATGTAATTTGTGGAAATCTACTTGTACAACGTACCTAATGATATTGTTTTGAATTTTTCTGTAACACAAAATTTTGAGTTTCAGTGTAAAAAATAAACATTGAACAGGCTAATACAATGCAGACTAATTTAAATAATTGTGGGAATCGATACTCACAAATGTTTTCTAGTCTACCAATTTCTTGAACAATAAGATTGACAAGCAAATTAATAAGTCATTATGAAATCTAGTTTTATTTATTATAGTTACTGTAAACAAATGTAAACAAATATATAAACAAAAAATAAGGGCATCTTAATGTTTTCTTTACACTTTTATTGTATCCATTAGACCCTCAAAAATTTATTACAGAGTTAAGAAGAATTTCTTATTTTTCCATGAGGATTTTAAAAGCATAATTTAATTACTCTGCTTAAGTCTTGTTTTTAATTGACAAAATTACAATTAAAACTAAGTAAGGGATAAACAACATAAAATTAAAACTGATTACATGTGTGCTTTTCATATAAGTTATTTTAAATTAGTTCATTTATATCATGAATTATGGTTCTTCTGTATATATTTGCTCAGGGGTTATTTTATGGTAACCTTTCTCTGTTGCACGCAATTCTTTTACTTTACGATACAGAACAATACCAGCTAATATGCAGACAATAAAACCAATGCTGACAATAACACCAGCAGCTGCCATGTTATCACGTTTTACTTTGCTGTGCTTTTCTTTTGGCAAGGGTGAGAGTACTCTCTTCTCTGTTGTATCATCATATTGGTCACTTGCTGCAGCATTTTCTGCTTCAAAGAATTCTCTTGTTTGCATTTCATGAATGCTTTGACTGGTAATAGCATCATCACTGATGATGAAATTGACAATGGTGGCAGGTATACCAATAACAGTAACTTCTGTCGTAATAGTTTTACCAGCTGCAACAGCAGTGACATTATACACACCAGGAAGAAGAAGCCGGAAGTAATTGCCTTGTTTGCTTGTTCTGATTGGGTGCTTACCATCCTGTACATTTCCAGGACGAGTAACAGTTATAATGGCATCAGCTATAGGTGTTCCATTGGAAAATCTTAACAAGAATAAGATCAAAACTGCAAATGATAGTTTTTTTACATTATCAAAATATAAATAAATAAAAAAAATGAAAATGCAAGTGAACATGTATAAATCCCAGTAATTCCTTCAGATAACTGATTGATCATTACCCTTTTTTATACACTGAGCAGTTCAGCTAATGTGTAGCACACAGTTAACCAAAACTAAGTATCTGCCTTCTATGTAGATAAAGTTTTCTGGATAAATCTAAAATTAATAGTATATCAAGTTAACATTTACCTAACAAATCCTTTTAATCCCATTTGCACCATTGACATGTATGTGATCAGTGAGTTCTTGTGATCATTCCATAATCCTTCCAACTCACTTGCTTTCGGAAATTTACAACACGCCATCTCAACAGTAATTTCAAATGCATTGGAGTTTAAGTAATTATAATCTTGCATACCACCAGCAACATTATACCAATGGGCACCATTAGTAATTCCTAAGAATAAAAAATATGTGAAATCACTTGTCAAAGTAACACAAACGAAGATAAAAGTGCATCAAACGAAAAATTGTAGAATATTTTTTTCTTTACTTCTAAACAATTTTCTGATTACAAATTGTAAACATTATTTTCTACATCATGATAAATTAAACCTTTGCTTAAATTAATTTTTGCACTTACAGGCCAATTCGTAAGATTTTAGGCAGGCGTGCGGTATCTCCCACGGCTAAAAAATTTGACGCGTGTGATCAAAAAAAAGTTTTTTACAAAAACATTTCAGTTACCCCTGTACACCACTCATGGGCTGCTGTTTTGGCGTAAGGAACAAACAAAGTGCAAGTTCCAACAATATATGGCAAGGAATTTCAATCCATATACGAAGAAGTCGTAAGCAGACTCGTTATTTCAACTTAAATAATGCTGAATTTCTTTTAAATTCTCCAAAAGATATTGTTGCATTTTTTTATAAAATCATTAAAATGAAACTCGCAAAGCCTTAATATAGCCTTGTGCGTAATAAGGACTTGTTCTGCTGCTTTTCATTACTATTTCAGAAACATTTGGGAAGAGACAAGGGAAAAAAGACATCATAAAGTAAAGTTGCATGTGGTGTCAAAATATTTACAGAAAGTTTTTAATTCAACTTTATTTCCTTTCTTTCTTTTTTCAGACATTTTTACAAAAAATTTATAGCACTGATATAATCTCCACATTAACCAAACTGAACAAACAAAATAAAATATCGACAATCCCATCATTAACTCAATGTTTTCATTGGTTCGCAAAATTTGAAAGGAAAAAGAAACAAATTCTTCAAAAGATAGCGACCACACACTAGGTCGTTAGCGACCTATATCTGTTCTGCATAATACCCCTTGGTTGGCAAAAAGAAAGGAAGAAAGCAAATGGTAGCAATTAAATTCATATTATCAACATTTGCTCACGTGCGATCTATTTTGAGTTCAGTAAAAGAATGATCGTTTAATTTTAGAGTTCAGTAAAAGAATGATCGTTTATTTTTAAGGTTTATTTAATAAATTTTCTTTGTTATAAATACAATAATTTTTAATTACGGCAACGTTTTGTGCGTGCGATGAATCGCACGCCTAAACAAATCTGCACGTGTGTGGGGGCGTGCGTGTGCGACCGCACGCCTCTCACGAAATGGCCTGCACTTACATAAATAATTTAGAGGAATACAAAGAGACAAATAATAAGTTGTTAATTACCATCTTTGAAATACTCTCTACATGCTTGGCCAAAATGCATTTTTGGATGTGCGTAAGAATAGGCCTTCGCCAGGTGACGAAATACATCGTCATCAGGACTGGGGCTATCTATTTCTGCCATTTGTGGATCATCATCATATGGATAGTTAGCAACAAGACTTCCACCATGCAAATTTGCAGACAAAACAAAACTGTATTTTTTCAACCATTTGATGATGCTTTTAGTTTCAGGTTGCATCTCTTGGTTATATTTAACAAATTGGTCAGGAAAGTTCCTGAAATGTTAGAATTAGCCTCACTTCAAACAATAAAAAACAAAACATTGGTGCTATATCCACACTTCTTTGTGAAATGTTGTCCTTTTAAAATAGTATTAGCAAAAGTAGGTAAAGATATCAAACATTTTAATTAATAATATTTAAAGTTACATTTAAATTCTATTATGTTTTGAAATTGAAAACCTTTTTAAAATGTAAAGACAACTTTAAATTTCTTACAGAAGACTTTTCATGTAATTCAGATAAACATACCTGTTAAGATCTACACCATTTGCATTTGCTCTACCTTTGACTGATTCACAATCACCTTCACTTGATCTTTCATAACCATCTGGATTCATACTTGGCATTACATGGATCCTTGTATTGCTGATCAAATCAACAACAGTTCGATTTCCCTTCAAATACTCATCACAAAGATAGTCCAGCAAATATAAAAGCATTTCACGTCCCAATACTTCATTACCGTGCATGTTGCCAATATATTTAAAATTGGGCACCAGAGGCCTGTATTTACCAGGTTGTAAGCTCATTTCCAAAACAGTCAAATCACGGTTATCTACACTTTTCCCAACAGAGTAAATTCTGGTAATATTACTACATTTGTTGGATATAGCTTTGAGATAATTTTGCATGTCTTCATAATTATGATGTCGAATGTCAAGGGCATTGACATTAACAGCAACAAGAAAAACACACAAAAGTGTAACTGGATACATAGTTTGTATTTCTCCACCAGCCAGCAGCGAAGTCTTATTTTTAATAGATGTATATTCTCTCTAAGAAACAAGGAAATGTTGAAATAGAAACTTAAATTGCTTTGTTTATATTGTTAACATTACAACTCGGTTCCCTAGTTGCAACACAATCTGTGAATAAATTGGTTAAAAACAAAAGAAAGAAAGAAATAGCATCCCTCACAGATTGGGAGCTTTGTTGACTCATGGATTGAATTTTTGTTCTGTGTTATTTTTAATCATAAACAGGAAGGTCGAAGGAAGCTTTATCACATATTTCGGTGGCTATAAGTCTCCTCAAAAAGGAGCTTTAAACACTCTAGAATCACCTTTATAGTTCCTCCTGTAAATAATTAGCAGGAGTGTATACAATTTAGGTCAAGTTATAGAAATGGAAATTATATCAGAATTGTATCAAATAAAACAAGAACTCTACGCCAATAAACTTTTAATACAGTTTATTCGTAATACCATAGTAATATATATATCTTCCATTATGTTTTTCAGCAAAGATATGGATACAAGGCTCAATGTGCTGCTGTTAATAAACCATTTACACTCCAGTCTCTAGAAAAAGCATATTTGACCCACATGATTCTTGTTGATAAACTCAGACTTGAATGTTTCCATAGAAAAAACATTGGTTTTTACTACAGAGAAAGTCTTGCTTTTTCACACAAAATTTTCAGCTTTTTTGAAACACCGAACTCGCCCGAAAAGCCCTCGTAATTGTTGTGCCATTTTTCTCTGAATTAGCACCCTCGTCCTAGTTTAAGCGTCCATTCTTCGATAATAAATTTATTTTCCACTTTAATTTTTTTTTAACCTGGTCCTCAGAGCTCTTTTATGCTTATGATAAATCTGTTTAATTTCAAAACAGGTGTCAAATTTATCATATTGACTTTTCTAAGGAATCTCTAGGACTATGTAATTAAAAGACCACAAACCTGCTTCAATTTCCCGTATTGTTGGAAAAAAATAGAGACTGTAAAAGTTGAGACAAGTTCACAAGTTTAAATGACCCCAATTATCTCCAGCATAAAAACCAAAAATGCAACCACACGCCACTGCACACCATTTCTTGACATGCGAACCAACATCGCACGCCGAAATAATCCCAAATTTGTTATGGCGTGCAAACGACTGCATAGCATCATTTTTGTTTTTCCTGGTGAGTCCTAATGGCCATCAGTATTTTAGCTAAGTTGGTATTTTATCACACAGTTTTTCAAGTGTAGGGTACCAATATGGGAACAGTTTCCGTATATTAAAAACTCCCAAAAAAAGAAAAAAAAGAAGGTTTTTCCGAACTCAGAAACCAGATTTTATGTTTTTTATGGAAAACAGAAATTCTTTCTGACTTTTTAAACTGTTTTTCGGTTTGAATGAGGGTAAAATAGCTTAAGACAGGGGTAAATTTGATGGAACTGTAGCTGTAAAAGAACCCCTAAAGTACAATACAGTCCTAATGTAACCTTCTGCGTACGCGCAACTCGCATAAATAATTTCTTTCATAATAGACTATTGTCTTTTAGAGAAAGTAATTACACTGCGAGAAATTGAAAAGGGAAAGGGAAACTTATTGTATAAATACCAATAATCTGCGTGTGACGATGTCGAGAATACTTTCGGCGCGAAGTCTATAGAATTTGTAAACAAAGGCAATTAAAAGTACAAAAATAAACTTTACTGTAATATCTTAATTTTATCTTGAAGAAGATTTAATTATATTTTCAGGACACGATTTAAATACATTATTTATAATATACGTTGCTTTAAAATAATCTATTTATGTCACACTGTAACTTGTGCAAGTAATCGTGATGCTGATCTGAAAAGAACTGAGAAAAAAACAAGATGCGCGTTATTGTCGTAACTCCCTCCATCGCTATTATTATTATAATATATCATATCCAATCATATCATATCCTTCAAACATAGTTTAACTTTACTCAGTTAGGAAACCCCACATTTACGCTAAAACTGTTTTTTGTGTTCGTTGTATTTTTGAGCAATACAAAACCTTCTTTCAAAAGTAGCTCACTTAAAAACAACGAAATGAGTCAACTAGAAAGAGTTTCTTTTCTATCTCTTCACTTGATGCCTGCAATAGAGTTTCTGAAAGACAGCTCACTCTCCAATTAAAATTAATGGTTTTATCAAAACTTAAGCCAAGCAGGCACAAGTATTTCTATTTTTTAATCCTCTTGTTAGGGGATATCTGCCTCAACCCAGGTCCTGTAAAGTATCCCTGTTCTTCATGCTTAAAACCTGTGGCAAAAACACACGAAGCACTTTCTTGTGATGAGTGTGGATTATGGGGTCATAAAAAATGTGAGCGTATTTCTGATAAAAAATATCAACAATTTGCCCTTTGCTAATGAGGAGTCATTTGGTGAAGAAATTCCGCACAACATCAATATTACTATTGATGAAAACTTTGATTTTGAGGCAATCAGAAATAGGAAGGGCTTAAATGTTAAACTTCTACTACATCAAACAAAACTTGATGTATTCTCCATCTGTGAAATCAAAATTGATGACACCATCAATGACAATGACGTTAAAATTGATGGCTATGTTTTTTATAGGAATGATCGGAATAGATGAGGTGGGGGTGTTCTGATTTTTGTCAATGAAAACTTGGATAGCCACCTTTTGAAACACCTGTACTTCGAAAATACTGAATCACTATAGGTGAAAGTGTGCCTGAAAAAAACTAAACCTATTTACATGTGTGGGGTTTACAGGCTACCTGAAGGTAGTGATTTGCAGAGTACCGAAAACCTGTGTACTTATTTTAAACAGTGTTTTAATAAACTCCTAAAAGAAAAAGAAGTTTTTATCTTAGGAGATTTTAACTGTAACATGCTTCCAAAATATGCTCTTTCCTCCAAAATAAAGGAATTATGCTCCACTCTTTTCCTAAAACAACATATTACGGAGCCAACTCGTGTTACTGAAAATAGTAGCACTCTTATAGACTTTATACTTTCTAACAGTTCTTGTATTTCTAAAACTGTTGTCATGGATTTAGGCATCAGTGATCACAATTTAGTTTATGTAATCAGAAAATACAAAAGGCCAAAATTTGAACCTGACACTATCAAGGTTCGTAGCTACAAGAACTTCAATGAAGAGGCTTTTCTGAAGGACCTCAGGAATTTAGACTGGTCATATTTTAATAATTATGATGACCTTGATGAATTATATGTGAGAAACTGAATAAAAATGTTAAAACAGTGGCTGACAAACATGCCCCTTTCAAAACACATAGATTTTCTGGCCGTGTTGAGGCATGGGTCACTGATGAATTAATAATAGCCATCAAAGAAAGAGACATCTTAAAACGGAAAGCATCAAAAACAAAATCCATCATAGGCCAGAAAGCTTTCAAACAAAAAAGAAACATGGTAATAGGTCTTAAAAATTGCCTCAAAAATGAGTACTATAATGACGTTTTGCAGGACTTTCAAAAACAGCCAAAACAACTTTGGAAAACCCAAAAAAAACTGGTTCCTGATAAGTCAGGCAATACTACCTCCATAAAACGAGTAGTCCAAAACGATGGTACAGAAACTTCTCACCCAAAAGAAATTTCCAACACATTCAATTCATTTTAGTCAGTGTTAGTGTCAAACTAGCCTCTAAATTTTCTTCTGACACTACTAATGTTAATCCATCTGTTAGCGGACATGAATTTTGGTGCGCTCGTATTGAGACCAAAAGTGTCGAAAAAATAATTAGTTCACTAAAATTTAATAAAGCTACAGGCTTGGACAGAGTTTGTTCACGACTGTTAAAAGCAGGTTCGTCAGTAAGTATTTATTTATGAAGTCTTTTCAAAAAATCTTTATTTACTGGTTATGTACCTAAATGTTGGAAGACTAAAAGGGTCTCGCCTATTTTTAAAAGTGGGAATAAAACAGATCCTACTAATTATCAGCCTATTTCCATTTTGCCAATTCTTATGAAAATTTTTGAAAAGTTAGTGCATGACCAAATGTCTCATTTTATTTCTGAGCACAACTTCCTGAGTGACAGACAGTGCGATTTTATTCTTACTGAGCTCGACCAACATAACTTTGTTTGTGTTGTGCTCATTAACCTTAAAAAAGGTTTTGACACTGTTGATCATAAAATTTTTTTAAAGAGACTATGGTGTTTTGGCATCAGAGATGCTGCCTTTGACTGGTTCGAGTCCTACTTAACAGGCCGAATGCAGCTGACTCTTGTAAACAACACATGATCAGATCTGCTTCATGAAGACGTTTTTGGGGTGCCGCAGGGATCTGTGTTAGGACCCCTGCTCTTTCTTTTGTATATTGATGACTTAAAATATGTCATCAATTCAAACTACCACATTCTATATGCAGATGATACAATAATTACTTCGTCCCATAGAAACTTGGATACCCTTGTCTCCTAGCTCAAGCTAGAACTTTCGCAAGTCGACCTCTGGCTGAATAATAAGTAACCTGAAGCAAGCAAGGGTAGCTAGCTTGTGAATAATAAGTATATTGAGTCTTTTATTACGTGTACAGATGACAGCTACTGCATACTTACAGGATACACCAAAACAGCTAGGTGACATACAGATTAGGTGACAAATAAGATTAATTAGGCTAACCAAAGCAAAAAACTAATGTTAAAATATATTCGTGAAAGAAATAATGATTGATACCCTATAGCGCTAGCTAGCTAAAGACTTAAGAAACATGTTATTGGTGTAATGGCTTCACATATATAAAATAAACTCTGAGCAGGCAAATTCATTTATAATGTAGAAAGGCCAAAACTTTTGTGAAATATGTCAAAAAATTGGTTGGGGGAGAGTCCTCGATTGACTGATTACAAGCTCCAAAGCGCCACTCACTCGATCAGGGAAAAGTGCCGTACTGACATTTGATCAAATAATGCAATGGGAAGAGTGTACATTAATAACATAAATAGAAAAATACTAATTTTTTAGTTTGGTCTGTCCCATTTGATGACACAGTTTTTAAATGTGTACTTTGTCAATTGTTAGGCCTGTACCAACTTAAGACCATTTACATATACATTTGTCCAGGGTTGCACCATCAAATCAAGCTGGTCTTCAATAGATGCCTATCCCAACTGGAAATGCACCTTTTGACAGGTCGTCCCATCTCAAGCCAGTCCAAAATCTAAATATTGGACGGTGTCCATAGTTGGGTAAGAACTAACTACTACTAGCTAGCTAGCTAGCTAAGCTATAACAAACAACACAATAACTTGCTAGATCACTAGCTAGCTATACTGACTTTATCAGTCAATAAGAAATCAACATATTCATGTCCCCATTCCCATACCAATTGTCCGACATCTAAGTTGTTTTTGCCTTTATAAACAGAGATTTTCCAAGAACGGACCAGAACGGAGCACAATAAAATAGATGTTTCCAAGCATCATAAATCACCTGTTTACTATTTAAATTTTACTTCCGAGCTAGATTATTTCAATGGCTTTTCATCCATTTAATGTTGTATTAAGTGAAAGCTAATATTTTTTTCTAGCAAGTGTGGCCACATTTATTTGTTCTATTTCCGTACTTTACGTTAACCGGGAACCTTCTTTAATTTTTGCTTAAAATTATGTGGAATTTTTTTTGCCACACTTTATGCTTAAATAAATAAAATTTGAAATTTTAATTTGAAAAATGTTCAAATGCTTTTATTTTAATAATAAAGTCATAATTAACGACCGTTTATCTGGTATCCCAATTCTCGGCAAAACGTAATATTCATACGTACTATTTGCACACCTCCCAGATTTGTAAATTACAGGCCAGATTGTTAAGCAATGATCGGTAATATTATAGCAGTAAAACTAAGCACAAATCCGGTCCGTTAATTTGGCATTACACCCAACAGAGCTGCTCAATGTTGATTTTTTTATTTTATCGGAAAGCGAATGCTGCACCGTTGACAAAGCGCGTGTAAAAAGAAAACACTTTTCTCTGTTCTGCCAAAGGGTAGCTAGAGTTATACTTAAAGTTCTTACTAAGAAAAGAAAATAGAGAAATTTCGCACAATAATTTATGTATGTACTGATTCGTTTAGTTGTATCAGGAGAAAAACTATACTCGTTTAAAACGAAGAAAAAATACTCCTCTTTAACAAACCGACAACCGCTGCGTAGCTAGCTACAGATAGGTAAAATTTGGGTAAAAAAAGACGTTAGTGAAAAGATATGGGATCTATTGATGAAGAAGCAGTGCTTAAACAAAAGGTAAGTTGTTTTAAACAACACAGTGCGCACAGTGTTTTTAACCAGCTGGCTAGCTAGTTAAATGGGCTAGCTAGCTAGTAAAATTTAAATATCAGTGCAAAATTTTGTTATAAGTACAAGCATATGGATTGTTTTGTAAACACAGATAGCTATATATTTACTATCAAAATAGCTAAACATTTTTAAGCTGCTATAGCACCCAACACCATATGATAACCTATAAATTTTGTCTGGTACTTTGTAAATCTGAGTTGTTAAATGTAATGACATCTGATTCCATTACAGTCCCATCATATAGTCAAATTTCTAGCCAGAGGGAATATAACAAACAATGGTGACTTGTTGTGAGCGTTCAGTAACTTGTGTACAACTATGTAGCTTGATGACACGAGTTTGGATTTTGCATTGACATCAATACACATGCAAAGGGGGCCGAAAATTTGGTTAACCAACAGTCTGCCACATTTAGTTAAAGAAAAAATTGTACTGAATTTTTGAAATAAGAAGAAAATAGATAAGGAAAATCTACACCACTGCGTCCAAATCTTGTATTTCACCCAAAAAAATTGTGAATTAGAAACAACCATTGTTGTCCTGCCTTCCTGGTATTAGCCTTTGTTTTTGTTCACCCACCTTTAAAAATATGTAGAAATTATTGGTTTAAAATTTCCAAATCACTTTGACTGATTTGGAAATTTTACGACAAAACTTGTATTTAAATTAGGCAATGGTTTGAAAAATATTTAGAATTTTGATGCTAAAATTGTGTCTTGGATGAATTGCATATAGCTATTCAATTAAAATGGGTACTTTAAATCCAGAGTTTACTCATGTTTGAATTTTTAAACTCCAAATAGCTATGTTGTAATGTGATCTTGTGAGTTTTCTCAATTTTGGTGCTTCCCGTCTTATAAGCAGTGTATATCTCATCAAATTAATTATTATATATTTACTCACATATAAAAATTTAAAGGCCAGCACATAAAGTACTTTTATAGATTTCCTTACTCTTTCATTTGTATATAATATTTTTAATATATTATATAATAATATATTTTCACTATTGTTATACTTATGCATATAAATAAAATATGATTGGAATACTAAATTTATGAATTTTATGAATTTAGTAAATTGATCATGTTTATTTTATATTATTTCAAAATTATCAGTAAACCCCATTATTGGTATTTTAAGAATTTTGATAAATATAATAGTTCTTTTGTTTCTTAAAAAGTTGAAAATGATGAGCAGTAATTAGACGTCAACAAAGATATTACACAAGGAGTTTGCAATTAAAACTAAGTGTTTGATAAATAACTTTGTGTACCAAAAAACAAACAAAAAACTAAAGCACTAAAATAAAAGTTTCGTGGAAATAATATATATAATTTTTTTTTCTGTAATTTCTGATTTATCTGAAAAATATTTGTCTTTTATGCACTATAAATCTTTCACAGTTTAATTCTTTACTTTTTAATCTTTGTTTTGCATTAGACATCAGCTTTATTTTGTTCTCCCTTGTTAAGTTGTCAGTTTTGAAGCAGAATAAGTTTTAAACAGTTGAATAGCTAAGAGAATTGTTTTCATTTTTACCATATGGAGGTGTTGATACTGTTAGTTCAACATAACTCATATAAGACATATAAGACATTCTTGAAGCGGATAAAACTCTTATATTTGGGTATCATATACCTAGTCAAATATGGATTCTGAAGCCAAAAAAAGGTTATTGTATGATAAACTAGGACAGGTAGAATTTTTTTTATATAAATACTCTAATTAGATTTTAGACCTTCTATTTTTATACGTACACAAAATAATTATCTTCTGTGATAAGTTTATCAAGTTTTATCTTATTGTCAGAGTATATTAGTTGAAAATATTGTCTGGTCAATACATGTGCCAAAAAACGCCCATGTATAAATTTTTTTGTTTTTTACGTCAGTAGTAATATTTTCAAAAATGTAAAGACAAAATAAACATTACTTAAATTTTTTAATATTTGTGTTTATATTTCACTTTTTGAATTTCTAAAGAAGCCATTACAGGAGGCAAATGATGTTAAGTAAACATCTGTCATTTTATTAAGCCATCTTGACTTTTGTTAAGAACACTTCACTGTTATTCTGCTTGCCCCTAGATAAATTAAATACCGTATATGTCTTTCTGCTTTATACTTTTATTACGTGTACTGGACAATGTTTATGATATAAATAAATTTAATCCATTAGCTGTTTGGTTTTTATGGGTTTTTTTATAAATTGGTGAAAAGATTTGTTTTAATATTAAAGCAGAACTAACGGTTATTAACAATTTACACCTAACTGGGTTAAATTGTTCATTTAGTGTGCATTGGTTCTCAAGATTTTGTGGGTACCATGGTCACTGCCATTAAGGGTTTATCAGGATATTCTGTTACAAATATTATATAATATACTTCACATACCTCATGTATTTTGGCAAGCATGTTTTGGTATGAAGCTGCTGCTGATGTAAAAAATATCAGTAAAGAAAAATAATGTTTCTAAACCATACTTTTCATGCGTATTAAATGTATTTTAAGAATAAAAACATAAGTGATTTTTTAAAACAAAATTAATTAAATCTTTATCTTAGATTAAAGAGGTACAAAATATTCATATTTTACTTATTTAAATCATAATGTAGGAGGACCTTCAGCCAAAATCTATTGCACTTCTGTCATTTAACATCACAAATCCACAAAATATAAGAATTTTGTGTGATGGCTGTCAGCAAAGTTTGCACTTTTAGGGATTGCAATTTGAACATCAGGTGAAATAAAAAAACATGTATTCCATTTAGTTTTCTTTAATTCTCATTTTCATTATTTTTTTTAATTAATTCTCCTTTACAAAAGTCCCTAGGACTATTATTTATAAATAATACTAATCTTTTACTTGCATACAATTTTTTTTTTCAAACAAATTAAAATGTATTTCCTGTTCATACTGTGATATCACCAATAGAAAAGTTATTTTTTTAAACTTAGACATTGTTTGGCAAACAAATACAAAAAATCATTTACCTTAATGTTGTTAGGATTAATTATTATTAATATTGTGGTAAGTAGAGTTGATTTTACAGCCTCTTCAAAATAATATTTATAGCATGGAAACAATTTAAATCTGTTTCCCTTTGTTAGATGTATATAAGTAAGTAAGTCTAATAAGTAACAAGAAGTTCTTAATGAATTGAAAATATATTTTCGGTTGTGATTGTTTACTTTAAACAAAAGTTATACCAACACATAATAAATATGAATGAACAGGACCCTTTTTTAAATAATAAGTAAATTTGAAATAATTTACTAAGTTTAGTTCTTAATATGTTCCACTTAACTGTGTTAATTGCAGACATGCTTGTTACAGCTGACTTTCTACTTAATAAGCCATTATATCTCAATATTGCATGTTTTTATGCACAAATTCTATACATCCTTTCGAATACAACAGTATTATGTAAGAAGTAATGAATGAGCACATGTTTATTAGTAAATTGGAAACACTTTTATCTTGTGTTTCTGAAATTGAATCATCTGTGCATCGATTGGACAGTAAATTTTTTTACATTGAATCAAAAATTGATTTTTTAGAAGCTATGATTACTTACCAACAAAGCGAGGTAAATGATTTAAAGTTCTTTAAGATATATTCCTAGAAAAAACAAAGTCCAACAAAATTCTCAATTTTCGATAATGATTAAAATTTGATCAGGCTGAGAGAAGTTTGCGTTATTAAAACTTTGCATTTAACAATACACTTTTGTTTTTGCATGACTTGTGTTTATGCTTGATTGCCTTAATAATACTAAGACTTGTATATTAATTTTTGCATTTTTCCTGGATTTTGATTAAATATCTGCTAATAAGTCACAAAAAGTCAAGGATTCATAATTTTTTTAACCCATTGTGAATAAGAGTGCAATCTTATTTCCTAAATGGAAAAATATTTTGCTGCCACTGAAGCTGTAACAAAGAACACACAATTTGTCCAAATTTAGCTGACTTTTTTTTCTTTCGTATATGTGATTCAAAAATGGATGTTCCAAATGCTCCATTTATTGTTTCTTTGATAATTAGGACAGTCGTATCTAAAAGAATTCCTTAAGGAGTATTCCACTTAAGCGCAGCACTTAAAACACATATCCTACTACTTAGAGTCAAAGCGTTCCGGTCCTGAAAACCCATTCCTTTGTATGTTGATGAAACCATTGCAATAACGAACCATTTTGTATAATTTGCCATAATTAAAAGTCCTAAGCAAAAGTAGGCAGTAATAGAAGGGGTGCTGCTTTTGCTAAAGTCCATCACCGGCATATATTAAAAATAAATTTTCTTTTTGTTGGAATTGAATCTGGTTTAAAACAAAATATGGCTATTTTAATAGAGATGTAAATGTTACCAAAGAAAAGGTGTACTAGGGATCATTAAGTGTAGTCTCCTACAAACCAGCATAATGTGTTTGGGGGAAAGTTAGTGGTTCAATCGATTCTATCTGAATTTTGGGTGGCAGAATTTTGGTTGATAAAACATATCGAAAACATTGAAAGAGGACTGGTGATCGGATTCAAAAGCAACAAACAATTCAATAAATTAGGAGTGTTATTGCCCAAGTAGTTGTATGTTGTTTGCTTCCGCAAAATTTGTTATGTGTAGCAGGCCTTATTATTGACAACGGGTGAGAAGGAAGAGAAAAAAGGTTTTTCTGAAAATATTTATGAAAAGTAAATCATTTTACTAACATTTCTAACATCAGGTCGCACACCCACCTCACCCAAAAACATTATTATTGTTTTCCTGAAATGATTTTTCGTTTTATGATTTCAAAATCAGAAGAAATATTGAAAATATTTTTATTTTTACAAAAACAATATATTTATTCTGTCCTCCCACATAGTGTCGAAAAGCTTCCCCCAATCGTAGCACTCCCTCCCCCCTTATCCTAAAATGAATAAAATAATAATCTTTTTATAACGTACATTAATTTATAAAGAAAAGTTTTCCCTGAATATTATTTAACATCCTTAAAAATTTTGGACCCTGTTTTAACCAATTAGAGGAAAATTTTTTCTGCATAATACGTTTTCTTTACTGTAACATTGCAATAAATTAGCTGATCAAAATGTTTAAAACCACTCCAGTATAAACAAAGATGTGTATTGGACCTATATAAATCACATTCTGTTTATAGACTTGAGTTACTAATATTTTCAAATACAGCCTTATTTTTTCTGATATTCCAAAGCTCTATGCTGGATGGAAGGGAAACTTCAGACTTTGAACACTTGTTAAAAGCTTTGGAAGTTACTATGTTTTTCTAATTTCTTTTTTACGACAAAAACAAAATGAAGCCATGTCTTACAAGCATTCAAAGGCCATTCCGCAGCCATTTAAAATTGACACACACATGCTCTGACATGTGTTGGCTTTATCTTTGTTAATATTATTCTTGTGAAGAAATCATCAGAACAAGGTTGGTGAGTGGTTTTAGTTTTACCAACATCATATAAATTGCATCCATTTGACTAAAATTAAAATAAAGGTTGGTAACAAAGTTTAAAGAGTTCCTAACCCAAGGAAGCTATTAACCTAGATAACATTCTGTAATTGATGTTGCATCCTGTGTTGTGAATATTCCGTGTTTAATAATAACACTGAAACATTTACCAACATTTTCTAACACAAAAAGTTAAACTAAGTGGGGGAGTTGACTTTTAAATTCAGTTAGTTCATATAAATGAACCTCACTTAAGTGTTTTTATCATTAAATGGTGGAAAATAGTGTAGTGTTGACATTACAGAAACAGGTTAATTGGGCTTATATATTTTTTAAACAAAAAACGAAATCAGCAACAACTACAACAAAAACTAAGTATGTAAACATCACCCTGTATTGTTTAAAATTATTTTTGCTAGTGAACTTGTCACAGGTGGTAGCATGATATCAGACTGTCAACACTGTTTGTGATTTTTAATTAGGAGCATAAAAATAAAGATGAAGAAGCCGTTTACTGATTCTGATATTACACGTTGATAGTGCAGAAGACAACTTATCGAATAAAATCATTAAACTGTTTCTGTAACATATTTTGAGGTAAAGATGAAGTAAGGGAGAGAATGCAGCTAGTTACTCTATCAATTTTACTGCTGACAATTTCTCAAATATGAATGCGTCTTTACAAACAATTTTCTTGTCACGTGAAGAACAAGAAAAATAATAAAAACTGTTTAGAATGCTTTTTAAAATAAGAAATAAACTTGAATTCAACTTTTTCAAATTATGATTTATTTTACCTCGACTTCAACTGGGTCAATAAACAAAACAAAACAAGTTTTAAGCATAGAAAATTTTGGTTGTTTCTGTCTCAACCAAATGTTTTGTGACAACTGCTAAATGAATGATGATGGTAAAGTTCCCAAATTTTCTATGTTTAATGTTTTCTACGTTTTATCCATATATAGCCAATAAAAGTATTACTTTAGGAAATGACTGTTTATCTTATGTCAGTTATGAACTTCCTTAAAGACTTGTTATATTCTCCCCCTGATAATTAATTTCATTAACATGAAACAGTTATTGAATGCTTTTTTTGCAGGGGGTATGCTTGTCTAATTGTGATAATTCAGGAAATAGGTTTTCATGTTGTTAAAATGTTTTGTAAAAGTTGTATTTAGAGTTTATCATGTCTGAGCATAGTACACATCTCATAGAAGTTTTTGTTAATGCTTGATGTAGTAGTTAGCAAAAAAGTTTTATGTGACAGATTTAACTTTATATAACTTTGGTCTATATTTGCCTTGTTTACACAAGTTTTTACTACCATTATGGTTATGAAGGTGGGGCAATTTGAAAAATTCCTGTCTGGCATCTTCATCCAACATGTTTTGGTATAAAAGTTTATTTTATTTTCCTTTCAGTTGGAAGAAACTGAAGATCTTGAGGAACGACGTGAAATTCGAAGACAGATTCGAGAACTACGAAATAAAAAATTTGACGAGGAGTTAAAAAAGATATCGTCTGGTGAAATAAAATCCTCGTCAATAACAAATGGACTCTCAACTAGAAAATCAATAAAAAAAACTGAAAGTATCGAAGAATCAGGTGATCCATATGGTTTACTGGTGTACACCACTGAAGATGCACTGCAAGATTTGGTTAGTATTGTTTTTGTGTTGATTTAAATATTCACCATTCTCTAACTTGCTTTTCTTTTTGTTTTAATAATTCCACAGGGTTATAGAGTAGTTTGTTTCTTGCAATGAATGAAATGTATTAAATATTGATGTAACAGCAACATGGTGATGTGCATACTTTCAGTTGCGATATTTTTACATTGTGGTTTTATGTTTATCCGATACTAATTAATGATGAGCCAATTAGCCCCTAACGTTCAAAATTAGCTGAACAAGGCTCATTAACATAATTATTAATGACATTTTTCTGCTAATTAGTTATTCAATTGAATGATTTTTTACAGGATGTGTTTAATTTCTTTCTGCTTCCTTACTTTGATTATTTTCAAGAAAATAATTTTCCTGGTTTAATAGTTAAAATTTCCTCAGTGCAAAATAATTATGGCATTAGACTATGTTAATTACTTTCGAGTAATTAATCCTATAAGATAATTTGAGTGTATTGACATGATATGGATCAGAAAATTTTTCAGATATATTTCAGATTATTTTGGTCCTATTTCAGGTTTTTTTCTACCAATAATAAAAATGTCCTTAAGACAAGATTGTATTCGTATGAGTTCCTTATTTTTAAAACAGTCAAAGAATTTACGCAAAGAAAGTGACGGCTAATATAAAAAAATACTTATTTGGTTCAAACCTTTAATTACAGCCTCTCTGGCAGAAGTAATAACTGGAGAAACAAGACCTTTATCATTTGAAATCCTTGAACCAAAATATATCGAAATCAAATTAATTTTAAGACTTTTTCCTTCTATCATAGTAATGAGAGAATTTTAACATTTTTGAAATGTAAAAATTTGACCGTGTTGTAATGCTTGTTCCTGTGCCTATTTGTGTTTAGTCTTATCCCCAAACACAAAATAGGTTTTTGGAATAAGATTTGTAAAAATTTGTGCACTTTTAATTTATGGACAGTTCAATCTTAACATTAGGATTTGGACTTTAAAAAAGTAAATTATTATTTTGACTTTTAAAGAAATGGTTTACCGTGTCAGTCTAGGCAAATTTATATTTGCATTTCACGAATACAAAAAGAAAAAATTCAAATTTTGCTAATGTGTTGGAAACTTTCAATTCAAATAAATTTGCATATTTGATAAGAACAAATGTATTGATGGTCAGCCGTTGGGCAAAGGTTAATAACACGATAACAATCTTGTTGACAGATATAAATTTTGTTAACTTATTAATGATCAACAAATTAATGTTCGTGTTTTCTGTGTCTTTATTAACATGTATTAACCATAAACGTGTCCTTTAGACACACAGACATACCATAAATTATTTAACTTAACTAGCCAATGTCTTGCTGTATTTTCTCATAATCTAACGAAGAACATCACTGTTTTTACAGCTAAACGAAACACCGTTTACAGAAACCGATAAAAGACGAAAAATAAGAGCTCGTATGAGAGAAATTCGAAACGCTAAATTTGGTAAGAAAACATTTCTTAACTTTTGTTTGCTGTAACTTTTGTCTATGATTGTTTTTGAAACTTCAATAATTAATTTATAACATCTCAATTCACTAAAGCTATAACTGAATTTACTTGTTCCTCTTTTGTATTTCGCACGAATTAATCCCAGCGACATTGTTGTTTTATACCGAGTGGAACTATAAATCCAAGTAAGCGCGATATAGAAAAAAAGCTATTGGCAAAAGTTTATACTTAGAAAAAATCCTATTGACCTTTCCGAAATTTCCGGAGGTGTGACAGATTAAATAAAGCGCCAATTGAACTATTTTAAACATTATTTTTTTTAAAAATTAAACGATAGAATCTTTTTTAAAAGTTTTTTATTCGCAAAAATTGCCAAAATTTAACAAGTTGTACCGTTTCTAAACGTTTATTAGTACCTACCCAAGCACAATTCTCTCTCTTAATTCTTCACAGAAATGTTGTGTCAATTTTAGATGACGCAGTTACAACAACAACTAAAACAAGTCGGACTAAGCCACCTGAGCCAGTAAAACAACCTTCTCCAGAACCTGTTCGTGAGCCATCACCTGAACCTGTGAGAGAACCAACACCAGAACCAGAACGCGAACCAACACCTGAGCCAGAACGCGAACCAACTCCGGAACCAGAACGCGAACCAACGCCTGAGCCAGAACGCGAACCTACTCCTGAACCAGAACGCGAACCTACGCCGGAGCCAAAACGTGAACCAACCCCAGAGCCAGAACGTGAACCAACGCCTGAACTGGAGCAAGAGCCATCACCAGAACCCACAAGAGAGTCGAGCCCAGAACCAGAAAGATACTCGTCCCCGGAGCCAGAAAGAGAGCCATCACCAGAACCCGAAAAAGAACCATCACCCGAACCCGAAAGAGAACCTTCACCTGCAGCCGAAAGGAGCTCGAAGAGAACAAATGAGCCTGATTACAGTGACGAAGAAGAAGATAATTTTGAAGAAGATGAAGAAGATGAAGATGGAGTTTCTGATGAAATATACTCAGACGAGGAAGAGGAAGAAGACCGAACATCAGGACAGGTAACTAAGACACCACCTGCTCATGTTGTTGAAGCTGTGTTAGCTACTCCTGAACCAGGAATAAAAAGTGGGCGTGATTTCAAAGAAAAACTAAAAAAAACAGACCGAACACCTGTGAATTTAGAACGCACTGCAAAGGGAGGCGAACAAGTAGATTTTCGCCATTCTTTAAAAAACAAATCCAAAATGCCAGCAGTAAATTTAGAAAGAAAGCCTGTAGGTCCCGAGCAGGTTGATTTCAGGACAGCTCTTGCACGAAAGGTTGATACACCAGTGAAAAAAGAAATTGGTGGTGGTGAACAAGTTGATTTTAGAACTGCGTTAAAGAAGAAAGTTGAAAAGCCTGTGTTCGATAAACCAGCACAAAGTGCAGCACAAGTTGATTTTCGATCAAAATTAGGCAGGAAAGTACAAACCAAGACACTAGCAGATAAAAACATAACTGTAGAACAAAAAGATTTTCGTGTTGTGTTAGGGAAGTCACCAGCCAGCAAACCATCACCAAAACCTACACCAAAAGCTGGAGAACAGAAAGACTTTAGGACTGTTTTAAAAAAGCAAGAGTTAAATAAAGCAAATGATAAACCAAAGAAGCATTTTGATCGCGAGGAAGATGATGATGATGATGTTGTTGACAGTCAAAAAAAAGATGATGAGAAGGAAGATGAGGACGAAAAAGAATCGGTATCTGATACAGACGAAAAAACAGGGGAGGAAGAAGAAGAAGAACGAGTAGAAGAAGTGGGGGAGAAAAAAGTAGATGCTGAGTCTGTTTCAGAACCAGAAGTGGAACCGGAACCCGAAGTTGAATCAGAACCCGAAGTTGAACCGGAGCCTGAACCAAAACCTGAACCGGTTAAAACCAAACCACGTTCCACATCAGGACGAAGACGTATTGTTGAAAAAGACGAGGATAAGACAGACTCTACAAAGTCAGAACCTAGGTCGCGATCTAGAAGAAAGGTTGTCCAGGAGGAAGAACCTGAACCTCAAAAACCTACTGAAAAAGTATCAGCCAAGCCTGCTAAAAAGGTCCCTCCACCACCACCCAAGAAAAAAACTGTTGTGCCTCCGCCGAAAAAAGCGGAACCGCCAAAAGAGGAATCACCCAGTGAGGAATCGGAACCTGTGGTGGAGGAGAAAAAAGAGGTATCCAAAGAAGTTAAAATTACGAGTAAAGTTTCGAGTGAAAACGATGATGATGAAGAAGAAGTCGAGGGTACTGTACGAAATAGACATAACGCTAAAACTGTAAAACCTCCTCCGCCAAAACCGAAACAAAAAACACGTCGTGTCGTCAAGACTGAAGAATCCGATGACGCCGAAAAGAAGACGGAAGAAGTTGCTGAAGAAAAACCTAAACAGACAGCACGTCGGGTCGTGAAGACTGAGGAAGAGTCGGTCGACGCTGAAAAGAAGACGGAAGAAACTGAGAAGGTTGAGAAGAAGGATGAAGAAGTGAAAGAAAAACCGAGTAGAACTAAATCACAAAATGAAGAAAAAGAAGAGAAACCAGCAAGACGAAGAGTTCGAAGAGTTGAAGAAGACAAAGAAAGCAAAGAGACCACTCCTAGATCGAGGAGAACAGCTGAAGCTAAAGATAACAAAGAGGAGAAACCATCGAGAGTGGCAGCAAGATCAAGGCGCGAACAAGACACAAAATCAACCGATGAAAAAACAACTACCACAAGAACTTCCAGAGTAAAGAAAACAGAAGAACCGTAAGTAGTTAAAATTATTTGTTTATTTTCTGCATTATAATTTCCTTAGAGATTTATTTGTTTTTATTATTACATCATGAAAATATCGAAGAAACTCCAAAATCAGGAAAAAGGAATATTTTGCAAAATCCTTCTTGTGACTTAAGTTTTCATGAAATGAAAAAAAATATTGTGTCGTATTACTGGGACATTTATGTTGTGTCAAAAACTATGTCATGATTTTTTTAATGCTAAGTGACGTAACGTTTATGTAGCATGATTAAATTAGATAAGCTAATCAAAATCTTATTTAAGCAACCTTTTTATTTTTCCGATCATTGCAAAGATTGTCGTTCGTCAAGTAACGTCAAAATATTTTTCCCCTTTTTTTTCGCAATTTGTCATTGATTAAAAAACGGTTAGTTTCTGCAAAAAATAAATATGTTTTTACTATTATACAGGACTATAATCAGCATATCTATCTCTCTCGTCAGAACAATCAAGCTTGTCCATTTTATTGATCAAATTTTAAGTTTTGTTAATTGCATGCAGGTTAAAATTTTAAATATTTTGGAGATTTATAATTTCGCCTTTAATTTCAAAATCATAACCTCGCAAGAACTGCACAAAACTACTACTAAGCTCTCTCCAACAGGAAATTTATTTTAGTTCTGTTTTAACAACAGTTTGACTCTGCATGTTTAACTATTTTTAAAAGTTTTTTAATTTTTAAATCGCGCCTTGTTTTCAACTGAACATCATTTATATCATGTTATCAAAGCGTTTTAATCTGTTAATGCGCTTTACATTGTTTGCTAGTGTAGAGGACATAATTATCTTCGAATAAACAGATGGTGCCTGCTTGTTTAGTAACATAAATTTTTTTAACGCCGAGATCAAAAATCATTTTAAAAATCTCGCGATGTCTTATTTAAGGTAAATGTTTTGTTTGTTTTATCACAAGGAGGAAAGTAATTTTTAAACATTTGTTTTTATTATGTGAGGTGCACTTTTTTACTCGCATGATATCTTTCCATTTTTTTTTATTTATTTTTTTGATGGGAGGGTCACCCGTAAAGCAGCTGTTTTACGAGAAAGGTCTTTGTGATGTATTTTTTTGACTGACTTTCGAATATAGGTTGTGTTTTTCCTTATACAGTATTGTGTATACAATGAAGTGAGAAATTGTGTATATAGTAGTCATCTCTATCTGAAACTTGCAAGATGCCAACGAATTACTTGTATTACTGATATTTTCGTTTTATTTCAATTCAGAGAATCCAAACCAGAAGCAACGCGCTCATCGCGCGTCACAGGCGCTCCAGCTAAAAAACCTGTCCAATCAAAGACGATGGGACGAATAAAATTTGCCAGTGACGACGAGGAAGAAAAAGCACCTGAAGAAACAACAAAGGCCGAATCCGAAGAAGAACCTGCAAAACCAGCAGAGACGGTCGTTTTTAATCAAGTCAACGGCGACGCTAACGACAACGGTGATGACGGCAAATCTAGTCGTAGAGCCAGTAGAAGATGTACGTATAAAATGAGTAGCCGGTTAGAAGTTTCAAAGTTTCACGCTTACCTTGTTTCTATTTTATACTTCAAATTATTTTTTTATTTTAGCTCGTAAAGCAAAGGAGGAAGAACCGGTTGAAGTATCTGCAGATTTGCTTGCAGAAATTAACAGACCAAAAGAAGAACCGAAAAAAGTTGTAATACCACCTAAAAAAACTCCTGATAGACCAAAAGTTCAACTAACCGGCAAGGCTGCTGAACGCGCGGCTGAGAGGGAGAAAGAAAGACTGAAGCGAGAAAAAGAAAGAGAAGAGAGGGCAGCTGCTAGAGCTAAGGAACGGGAGGAGGCAGCTAGAAAGAGAAAAGGTTTGTGCCAGCCTTAATGTAGAAAAGGAAGATAAGTTTATTAGGGTTTCGTTAGTAAATGATATGATTCCATTTCTCAAAAATCGTTTGAAGCGTGTCTGCTTTACGCACTTACCACTTGAATGATCAAAGTTATAAAATTGGCTTTATTGCAGAACAAAAAGAAGCACACGAGAAGAAAATGGCGGAAATGAGAAAAGGAAGAACTGTGACCGATCGTCAAAAAGTTGCAGCCTCTCGCGCCAACAGAAACGCATTTAAAGAAAAACTAGAATCTAACGCAGAAGTGTGAGTATTTTTTAGGATTACCTTTACACTAACGCGGAAACGTGGGTACTTTTAAGGCTACATTTATACGATCGCAGAAATGTAAGACAGTTTAGCATTTGCAGTCGTCGCTGCTTGGAACGACGTTTATTAAAACATATCACACCTCGACTTGTTAAACGATTACAAAATGTTTTGTTTTATAGTGATCCTAATGCAAAAAAGACAAATCTGGTTCAAAACACAAACGTTTCCAAACTGCTATCTTGGACACAGCAGCAAACACTAGGGTATAGAGTGAGTGACGTTTTAGTTTGAACCTTAACTTAGCGTATCACATGATGTCCACTTTATCAATCGTTAGTATTGAGTGGACACCCTGTTATCATTAGAGTTATCCAAGCCGTACAAGGAGTATGACCGTTGTTCAATCATCAGTTGAGTTGAGTTGCGAACGGTTACAAAGTATATGCGCGCGCATCCTGACAGGCAGGAAAAGAAGAGTGACGATAGGCCAATTTGGCTATTTACGCTAATTTATAGATTTGTAGAAATACAAAATTTAAAATGCTATTATCTCCTCTGTTTAAGAGCAAACTTTACCAGTGTTAGTGTTAGTGTCTTTTTTCGCCTAATATCTTCGATTATTGCAGTCTGTTGTCCTTGATGTGAAATCAAAACATTACGGCACGTCGCAACACATCTATTTTCATACCACTAAGCAGAGAAACGATTCACATTATCCATTTTGACTCAGGGAATTTAAAACTGTCACCTTTAACCTTCTAGCACGTGAAACTTTGTGGTTTTGAACACTAACTTTAATACCAAAAAGTTCGTAATATTTAGGAAAAATAATAAAGTTGCCAAGATTGGGAAATATACCTTATTTTATGTAAACAATTTCTGTTGTATGTTAGTTGTTACTCAAATTATATTCTGAACTTTTTTTATATTGCAGGGTGTAAATATCGAAAACTTTAGTGAGAGTTGGTCAGACGGACTTGCTTTTGCGGCACTGATACATAGTTTTTGTCCCGAAGATATTCCCTATGACGAATTAAGCAAAGACACTAAAAGACGAAATTTCCAACTTGCCTTTGATATTGCTAGGTGAGAAAGTTTGCCTTTTTTTATTTTATTATATCTCTCGGAAACATCAAGGCTAATTTTTTATCGTTTTTAGGGAGGAGGGTGTTTTGGATCTGCTGGATGTTGAAGACATGGTTCGTATGCGCTCACCTGATCCTAAATCTATTATAACTTATCTACACAGTATTTACAGCGTGTTTGTAGATTAAATAAATAAGCGTGTAGAAACCACTCTAACTGTGCATAGAACGAGTTCGTCATTTTCACCATGTGGGCATTTTGTAAATTCGAACATATTTGTTTTGAAAGAAACGCTTTTCATTTTTTTTTTTGGATATCTATGCATGATTTGTAAAACAATGAAACAATCAGATTTTCTTTTAAATTGACTAAGTTAAAAAATTTGTCATGATTTTTTTGTTGCTGTTGATGAATATTTATTCTGTTTTGTTATGTTTGTGTGTTTTTGTTTGTTTGTGTTTTTTGTTTGTTTGTTTTTGTTTGTGTTTTTACACACGAGTTAATATTTTTATACTTGTTTTCTATGTCAGTTTGTACATCGATGTTTAGAAAATCCTGATTCCTTCTCAGGCGATCTTTTAAACCAACCAATTACGGTTATTGTCGTCGACGGGGGTATGCTATTAGCTAGTTGTTTTCAATTGCACTTACACTCTCCATTTTGTTGCTTGTTTTCAGAAAAGCACGGACGGTGGAGAGACATAATAGAGAAACGGGGGAGGCTTAATTTATTGAAACGAATTTATATTTTTGATTAACTTTTTTAAGCGTAAAATTTTGCTGTTTTTCTGTGCGACTTTTTTTATAAATATGATTTAGTGTGTTTTATGAATAGTTTGATAGCGATTAGTGGTATGTTAAACCATGGACGTCAGGGGTTAAATTTCTTCAATGTTATAGTTTATAATCTATCTCGACGTTGCCATGGTTTCCACCATTAATTCCTGACAACCTGGTTTCTTTGTGCAAAGGAGCTTTTAACATGTATAAAACTTATTCGGCAAATCTAATAAACATTCTGTATAGTTAATATTCGTCTGTCCCCAACCTCGTTTCCAGATATCAGAGGTTTTTTTAGGAAAACCGTGCTTCGCCATACGTCCTGAGATTAAGTTTGCGCACCTATTTTGGTTTAGTTTAAAGATCAGAGTAAGCAGTGAAATTTTTGCGCTGCTTAATCTAGTAAAGACAAAACAAAGAAGCACTACACACTAGCTCGAAATTGAAACACGATAATTTACCCTTCAGTAGTCAAACTTATCCCCGAGACTTAAGTCGTTCTTGATATCTTGTGATAACTTCAAACGCTATTTCGAAACTCCCTTAAGTATTAATCAATACGTTATATTTCGCGAAATATCTTGAAAGAGCCATTCGCTAAAGTTTTTTCTTTTTCTTTTGCGATTTTTTTGACTTAAAAAAAGTCTCTTCCTAAAGCACAACTATAAAAAATATTTCATTAACAGTCCAACATTCCACAAAATTTAGATTTTCGTGGAATAAATCAATCAATGAAAAATTACATGTTCACTATAAATCGTAATGAAAAATTATTCGCTTAAAATATAGTATGAAATATTGTTTTTTATTTACTTTTTCTAAAAGGGAAACTTAAAACTACCGCTCTCCTCCCTTGCTGATACGGATAACTTAACCCCCGTTTTTTCAAACCGCAATTAAATTCGTTGAAACATGAAACACCCTTGTTCATGGAAATGTTGAGTTCATAGAATCTGTAAAATAATTAGAAATGTAGGAATTAACGTGTAGTGTGTTAATAAAAAAATTCAGTGTGAAATAAATTCAAAAGATTTAAGTTAAAAACCCGCGTCAATCATCGTGTGGTTCAACATCGATTTTTTTCTCTCCTTACACGATCTCGTTTCTGTTCTGCCACCTCTAAACTTGATTTAATGTTCACCACGCACTCTTCTTGCATGTATCTCCAGTGACAAAGTTCGTTTATTTCTTGTTTAGCCAAACCGTAAATATCCGGTTGTAAAACGGATTTCTTCGACAGTACCAATAAACTTTTCGTTTTCATAACTTCTTTAACAGCTTCTGCCATACTGAAATTTAAAAATTTGTTACGAAATTAAAATTATTTCGCTTGCAAATAAATCTTTAAGCTCGCCTTGTTAAATTGACGCGATACGACACAATTACTGTAGCGAACATTAAACTCTGAGAAAAAACGTTTTTCTCAGTAATAAGAAATAGAAGGACAAAAGCGAAATAGAATGTGACAGGGGGTATGGTAAAAAACATTTTGGCACGGGGGAGGCGTTGTTTAGTAGTAATCACACTTCTTAAATTGTACTATCTATAAAATATGTTTGTTGCTTTTCCGTCAACCAAATCTTACATTTCGGACTCATCCTTAATAATTTTATAATTTTTTTATCTTGTTTCTTTGTGTCTCTTGTTTCTTAGTGTCTCTCTCCTCCTGAATCAGGTAAGATATTATCTTTCACATTCTATTAGCATAAGAGAAAAGTGAGACCCGTTACCCTTGGTCATACTTCCGTGACCCGATATGAAGTCAAAACTCGATTGTAAATTTATTTAGAAAATAACAATAAATTTATAATTGTTTCTGGTCACATGGGCTAGCCATACCACCATTTTTTATTTTTTTTAGATTTTTGTTTAAAGGGAACAGTCCAAATGGACAGCACGCTAACATTTCTTTCCCCGTCGTTCAGTTTGCAGCAAAGTTTTTTTTCATATTGAGGGAAAAAACCACCCTCGTTCCAAGGGTTTTTTGTCTTCTTGATATGAGAGAGACGAGGTTGGGGAGAAACTTCGCGATTTTACAAGATTAGAATTTTTTTGTTCTACAATGTATTTCTTTTTTTCCCTTTTTACACATTTTATCTTATAGCAGCAGCAAACTTATAGCGGCCATTTTTTAAATTGTACATTTCGCGGGAAAAAATTCAGGATTAACCATACTTTTAGCAGGAGTAAACTTTTACGAATGTTCCAAAAACCACAAAAGTTTCTTTCGGAAACACTTGTCTTAAAGTTGACTAAAATGGTGCAAAGCTCAATATTTGATACATTACCCAACTTCGTCCCCAGAGCTTTTCTTTGCCTATGATGCTCTGACGGAAGAGCGCAGTCGAGGTGAATTACCCACAAACTCGCCCGACGGTTCTTTTTCACTTTTTGATATTTTTCATATAACGTCATGCTTATATCAAAAACTGAAAAAGCGCCTCTTCGCCGTTACGAAGAGGTTGAATTACCCCTTTATTCTCAAGAGACCAAACAAGCCTCTGAACTAGTACAACCCTGGAAATGGTATTTGGGAAGTTGTCCATTTTTTTAACTCTTTCGAAATAAGTAAACATTATCACAAAGGGTGTTTTGACGTGACGCAGCAACACGTGACCAACTATGCGCAAAAATGAGTAGGGGAAATTCCCAACTTGCTCCTCAATTATTGAAGATATTATTTCGCTTTTTTTCTGTTCAGTATTCATATTACTGTGAAAAGTTTATCATTCCTTGAACATGATGTTTAGTAGGCGACGTTTTTGCTCCTCAATCTTCAGACGTTGTTGAAAGTGATGAGTTGGTTCAAGAACGCAATCAGCAAACTATATAGCACCGTGTCTGCACCAGTGACATCAATTCGCGACGCTCTTGCTGATCGACTAGAGTGTGCGGGATACTGTTGCTTTTTACTACAACAAGGCAAGGAAACAAATTTCGAGAGGTACAACGCTTCACAACGCTTCACAACGAGGTCGAACAGGAAGCACGGGAAAACATCCAGGATGAATATAAGGGCCTTGGGGACGATATCCAGATGTTGGAAGATGGAAAAAGGGTAAAAGCATGGAGAATCAACAAAAATTTGAACCAATTATTAAAGGACGCTATTATCCAAAAAATAAGGTCACACGTGGACATGCGTGTTAATGTCATGTACAGCTTCAGCTGTGATATTTACAAGGGTGGAAGTGGTGTGTCTGATTATCACAAAACTAAGAGCTCCAGGTCGCTGTCAAGCATAGCGGGAATCGAAGCGTTCATTGAAGAATGCGAAATGAAGCGTCTTGATCTGGAGGATGGTGAGTTTTAGAGTAAGGCCTATTTACCACCGGTTAGGGCCACCAAGACCCCAGGAAAATAGTCTTTGATCACGTACAGATCAAGGTTATAAACACGCGTGAATCTCTTCTAGGATGTGGCCCTCTCCCAGATTGGCTGCGAAACAAGAGGTGCATCTACCGTATGGATGGTAAAAATGATAGAACAGATATCTTGCTGTAAAAAAGTGGGCTGATGTAGAACGCGGAACAGAACGTCTAACAAGACCAGCTCTCGCATTAGCTCGAGAGTACTACGAGGACTCCAAGTTAAGGCGTGAAGATGTGTGCCTTACAAAGCTGGTGGATTTCGAGGGCATTGCCAAACACTTCAAGATCAACATCAGGGCCCAAGGCAAACTTTGAAAAGGCAAAAGCAGTACAAAAAAGGTTAAGATGACATCAATTTTGGCATGCTGGACCGGCACTGTTTTCAAATCAAAAAAATGGATGCTTTAACCCAGCACTGGGAATGCAAGGTATGCGGTCAAGTTTTTAACAAAGTTTGCAACCTATCACAGCATAAGAAGAACGAATGCGAGGGCGTCAAGACGACAATCATTTGCAAAGGGGGAAGGTGAAACGTATGCCGAGCAAATCGGAGAAGGTCTTTTACGGTGAAAGCTTCAGCTACGCGGCATCTCGATGGATTGAATAAATGTCTAAGGAAACTTGAGGACATTTCCATTATGCACTCTGTGGACACGTAGGAGAACCGGTATCCGCGATCGTAAAGAAAAGGAGTGGAAAGTAGATGGCTACGAGCCTGTCACAAATACCGTCTATGAATACAACGGCTGTAAGTGGAACGGATGTCCCTGTCGGCCCGAGAGAACCAACGCGGACAAGAATCGTTACAGTGCAACCCAGTCTAAGGAAAAGGTGATAAAGTGTTTAGACTACAACCTCGTCACGGCTTGGGAATGTGAGAAACCACCCAAATCAAGAGGTATCTTAAGAAGGAATTCAGGCCCTATCCTGACTATATCGTGTTTGATTTCGAGGCCCTCTTAGTACCTTTAAATTACCAGCAAACCCCGATCTGATATGCCTTTCAAGACATATCACCGTAAGCGTAGGTATTGCCGATAGTTTGAATAACCACCTGACATTCATTGAGCACGAGGATCCCAAGGTCCTGGTTAAATAGTTTGTGGAGCAGCTGGAAAAGAGGCATGCCCTTATTGTGAAGGAGGTCAAGAGAAAATACCCCAAGCCTGACGATTTCGACATGCTTCCCAAAAGGAACCAGGATGCGTGGGACGAGGGGTAAGCCAAGTAGCTGTAATTGGGTTTAACAGTGGCAAGTACGACATCAACCTGATCAAGCGGTATTTTGTCGAAGAAATCGCGCAAGACGATAAAATCAGGGTAGCGAAGAAAAACAACGACTACATGTTCCTCACAACCTCGAGGTTTAAATTTCTCGACATTAAGAATTTCCATGCCCCTGGTATGAGCTATGACATTTGGTGCAAGTCCTTGGAATGTAGGCTCGAGAAGCTCGTGTTTTCGTACGAGTGACTAACGAGCTACGACAAGTTGAACCATGTGGGGCCGGTCGCGCACGAACGCTTCAATAGCCGGTTAAGCGGGGAAAACACGCTATCTAGTGAAGGGTATGAAACATTCCGCGCGGAGTTTTACAAGCGAGGCTGCGTCACGATGATGGACTGGCTGTGCGAGTATAACCTGGCCGATATGGAACTTTTCATTGAAGCCGTGGACAAGACAAGGTTGCAGTATTACGACGATGAGATAGACATTTTGAAGAATGCGGTAAATATTCCAGGCGTATCAATGCGCTACGTTTTAAACAAGTCCCTACGACTGAAACCCAAGTTGGAGCTATACGCTCCGGGGGACCCATGCAAGCACAAGTGTGAGGACTCTTGCTATGCCAAGGCTTGTAAGAATTTTAAAGAGGTACGGAAAGCATGTGAAAAATGTACAAAGAACGAGGCCTCTTACGGACGGGGATGGTTGGTGGTCCCGCGATCGTATTCTGTAGGTACCAAGAAAGAGACGTGACGGGTATCAGATATTACGTGTACAAGGAACCCCTGAGTGTAGGAGCATTCTAGGGTACGACGCAAACATGCTATATCCGAGTGCCCTGATGCAAGTCTTTCCTTGTGGGAGGAAACAGCCGATCAAGGTGGCTACACCAACATCAGAGCATAACTTAGAGCTACTGACGCTAGGTGTGCGAGATGGATCGCTCTTTGGGTTTGCGCAGGTTGATCTTGAGGTGCCTGAACATCTACGTGACAAATTCAAGTGAGATGGCTCCGCTGTTTGTCGTTAAAAAAATACCCGACGATCAAATCCCCGAGCATATGCACGAGTACTTGAAAACTACGGGGCGCAAGCGTGTTTCAGGTACGCGTAAGCTTCTGGGTTCGATGAGAGCTGTATACCCCCGTACTGAAATGGTACATTGGCCATGGGCTAAAAGTGACTGTTTTTCACCAGTTCCTCAAGTACACTTGAGGTAAGCCATTTGTATGGTTTCCAAAGAGATTGCTGATGCACGCCGATGAGGATAGCTACAAGCGTATTGCGAAAGATACGGCCAAGTTAAAGGGGAACAGCTTTTACGACAAGATGATTGAGGATGTAGCTAGACCCGCGAATACTACGTTCACTAGAGAAGAAAAGGAGGTTGATTAAGCGATGAGATCCCCGTACCTCAAAGATTTTAAAGAGATAAGAGATGCGTACGAGATTAGAAGGAGCAAACACAAGTGTAGCATCGATAGAGCCTACCAGTGTGCTATCGCGGTGTACCAACTAGCCAAACTTCGTATGTTGGAATTTTACTATGATTTTCTGGACAAGTACGTGGATCGTCGAGACTTTGCGTACGTGTATATGGACACTGACAGTGCCTATTTTGCCATCTCTAGGGAAGAGTTGCGGGATGTCGTTCGCCTCAAACTGCTTGACGATTACGACAAAGACGTGAAAAACTGGCTCATCACCAAAAAGTACTCGAGTCGAACGGGAGGGTTATTCAAAGCGGAATTCATCGGTTTTCGGATGATTGCCCTGACGGCCAAATACTATTTCGTGGAGGGGAAAGAGGGCACGAAATTTTCGTGCAAGGGCATGTCAAAGAAGCAAAATGCCATAACTTGGTCTAGGTACAGAGCACGTTAAAGGGGCAAGGTTTGGACATCGCGAAAAACAAAGGTTTCCGGGTGCACAACCAATCACGTACGAACAAAACAAGCTCGGGCTCTCGGTGTTTTACGATAAAAGGTCTGTGCACGATAATGGATACATACCTCCCCGCTTGCACTTTAAGCAATTTGCCTATTCAGAAATATTGTAAGCATTTTTGAACAACTAAATGGAAATGCTTCTAAGCAGTAAATTTTACCTATGTCTTGATTGCGTTTTGCTTTTTTCGTTACAAAAGGCTAATAATAAAGATGTTAGAGATTGCACAAATACTTGACGACACCTCCGCAGAATCTTTTGAACATGTCGCAAAACCTTTCGATAGACGCCAAGCCTTTAAGGAAGCTCTGCGCAAAGGCAGGGAACATTTCTTGCCGCAAAAATGTAACGAAGGCTTTATTGACAAGGCCCCTGATGAATCCATCGAAAAGGTATATACTGAGTACGTTCAACGTCAGATCCAAGAGAAGGAAGAAAAGACGGCTAAGGCGTTAACTACTCACGTAGTCAACCTGTACGCGAACCTTGTGGGAAATTTCGTAGACATCGACAGCGTCGAAGACCTCCGGCAAGATATAGAGGAAGACCCGATAATCAAGGATGCGATTGCTGACCTTGGCGTCCTAGTCTACTGCACAATTGGAAGATGTTTGGCTCCCCTCTTGGTGTTTGGACACACGACATATGTCCAAAAAAGATGAGGAGCAGAAATATACCCATGAATGAGGCGAGAACAGGCATCCGGAAGAATCATCAGTCATTTAAATGAATGACTGAAGAACAGAGATAAAAAGAAAAAGTCATCACGAGACCAGTAAAGCATCCGGGAAGAGTTGCACAGTGTCACAAGTTGGCGGCACTGATGAAAGAAAGGACGGAAGAGATGAAACAACAAGAGGGCACTGTAGAATCTACAGTCAAAGCCTCTTCTGGGGCCAGTTCCGTAAAGTCAAACATTTACATCTACGGTGTAGGTACGCTTGCTGTACTCGCGATAGGGGTAGGAGTCTAGTATCAATTTGAAGGTAAAAATGGTGGAGAATCCCAAAAGCCCGCGATTCGTCCTGAGCCCCAACAATAAAGTTTTTTAAAAAAAAGCGTTGAATAAATGACTACACGCAAAGCAACACCTCACATAAACAACATAACTCTCCATTAAAAGGAAATTATCGATAAGCTCTACGAGACCATGGATTTCACTTTTGGGCATGCCCTTGCGAGTAGGAAATTCCTAGGAATTATGAGACGCTCTGCAAAAATGGATACAAACGATATCATGAAAATGACGGCCTATTTTGCCGCAGGCAGAGCTTCTCGTGAGATGGCTGTAAAAAAGGTGGATTCCCACAAGTATAGTCTCAAAAAAATAAATGGTGGACATCACAAGGGTTTATAGGGAAATTAAAAGGTCTCAGCAGGACGAGTTTTATCTACATATGACATTGTGGCGCGGTACATCGAGCTTTTAAAAACACCGATCAAGATACTCTTTTTTAACCGCTGACTCTGCCCCGTCTCTCAGGAAAAAGCGCGACTCGTCGAGAGATACCTCAAAATATTGGACTATCTAGATGATAAACTATCGTTTGATCCTCTACCTCTCATATACAAGACCATGTACTGCCCCGCCTGTAAGGGGTCTCTTGTTAACAACCACGCTGGCGCGTGGATTTGTTCCAATTGCCTTTCTACGTGTCCAAAAATACATAAAAAACAGGGCGTTTAATAAAATGCTAGACGTTGTCAAGGAACCACACACGGCTATCTTCACAGGTCCTACAAGTTGCGGCAAAACGCGGCGCATTCTGGACCTGCTAGAAAACGAGTACAAGCGACACTCCTACAACATAGTAATATTGTGCCCTACTATACGATGGAATAGCACCTACTCCGAGAGATCCTCGCTCTGGCGGATGACTACGTGTTCCTGATAGACCCTAAAGATCAATTGTTTGAATCCATTCAAAAATTGTCGTCTTTGTTGGCGGGCGAAGAGACCTTGTTTGTCGTTGACGACTGCATAGCCGTCGAGAGTCTCGACAAAAAACGTCAACCCTTACTCGAGCTTGCTATTTCAGGTAGGCATCGCAAGCATAGCTTTTGACTATTAACCCAATCGTATACTGCTTTGCCGAAAAATTTGAGAAGGCAGAAGAAACAGCTCTTCCTCTGGTACCCGCATGAACGGTCTGATATGAAGATGATCCGATTGGGAGGAGATCAAAGCTGAATTGAAACAGTCCAAGCATGCGTGCTTGTACGTAAGCCTGGAACATCCTAGGGCTTGGAAAATTCTCGAGTGACCGTACTAAAATCATCACAACTTTCCCTGTTCAACGCAATGCCTGCAGGAGCAATTGAGACCTTATTTGACAAGCAAAATCAGTCCCCATTCAAGCGTGCTGACCTTGGTAGATTTTTATGTATTCCAAATGTTAGGCAGTATAGCCTTATGATAACATCAAGGGCGAAAATAGAGGGTATATCGGGTGTAGTCGGCGACTACACCCGGTCAGGTATGCTAGGAGGAGGGAAAAATCCGCATGACGTTTTCGTCACGTTAGATGGTGCCCTAGAAATTGCTTCCAAAATCAAAAAAGCACAAGGCAGTCGGGCTGAAGAAGTGGCTTGCGAAAGCAGGTGTTGAAAAATTGCAGGATGAACTTGAGAAGCGAGACATGGCTATCGCGATCCTTGAGGATGATCCAGACAAGAGAAACAAGCAACTCGTAGCGCTTTACGAAGTCAACCCCGACCGTGTTAGATATTTTAGGCTTGGTGAAAATTACACGCATCAACGTCTCTTGGAGCTTGTGGAATAGGCAACGCTTTCGCTGGTCTCCAAAGTGTAAGCCACCACTCTACACTTTGGAAGGGGAAAATAGAGAAAATTTTAGACCCGTTTGGCCCCATACTAGAAACCCATTGAAATAACAAATATGGAAGAATACGTACATCAAGAACAATTTAAAAAAATCTACAATATCCACGTACCTGTACTACGATGTTGTATCAAGGCAGCGTCAGTGACTGGTTATTTTCCACAATGCTTGGAAAATTTTAGGTTTCGAAATGGACCCTACTACAAAGGGTTTGAGCACCCTGATGATGAAGAGCTTTTACAGAGGGTAGCATTGGGGAAAAAAGCATGGGGAACATTCGCAAGGTATGAGAACGATGAGGATTTAGAGAATGATATTCAACGCCTAGGGCTGCATATTGTTAAAGCGGCCAAGAAGTTATTAAAAATAAGGAATTAAGGCTATCAAATGTGGCTGACTTGACAAAATAGGCGATATCCTCAAAATCTTTATAGCAAATAGACGATTGGTTGACATTGACCTTGAAAGCGAACCCTATGTTATCAAAGGTATCGTATATGGGTATCCGTTCTATACCCTACATTCCTTGGATTATCTGCGAGATACGAATGAAGATGACGAAGATTGGGACGAGGATGACAAGGATTGGGATGATGACGGCGAAGATGATCTAGATGAAATCGTGAAAAACATTTACCACTCCTTGACATGCTCCGGAGGTACTTCGACATCTTCAGGAATAAGCATCAATTCTTCCGACACAAAGCTTCTTTCAGGCCCGTCTTTCAAATAGTACAACACGCAACTACCCGCTACAATACGATCCATACGTTTTCTTGCTCCAAAAAGAATCAGTTGCACGTCTTCTCGCATCACCATGTTCTTCTCCTGGTTGTAACAGATAGAGATATAACCCGTCATCAGACAATGGCTTTTCTTCGGGATATTTCTCACCCCTCGCAAGCGATACTTTATCCAGCTTAATCGCCCTCGAGGGTTTCATACCAATCATGGCAGTCTTGGTGTTGTTGAGACCTTTCACCATAGTCTACAAGTGTTTGACCCAAGTACTACTAGTTCCCCCAGAGAACTCTTGCACATCTTGGGGTTTGTATAGTCTCTCAGCTTATACCTTGTTGTACGATTCTACAAATGCCGTAAACGTATGGTGGTATTTGGTGGTAGCCCGTTTAGTCTCAACACCTTTACCCTCTAGCAGTCTCGTCACTGCTGACTTGAATTCGGAGCCATTATCACACTGAAAAATTTTAGGACAGCGAAGAGGTCCCGCTTTATATATGTCCCCGAGCATCTCCGCGACTTCGCTAGCTTTTTTCGTACGTAGGGGTCTCGCCACCTTGTACCTCGAAGCTACATCAATGCCTGTGAGAGTGTATTTGTAGGTATTTCCATATAGTTTGTCATGGGGCATGTACAAAATGACAAACTGATGCATCTCGTTGGGTCTCGTGATGGTAAAATGCGGATAATCGATACGTCTCGGACCCCGAATACGCCGGAGCCATGGCAGTTGACGAGAAAGCCAGTGTGTGACTTTCTTTTTTTGATAGGCCAGCTTCTGAGGATAGGAATTTAACGGCTTTCCGTCCAGTTCAGAGATATTCTGGGATGTAGTAAATTTTACTTAAATTTCTCGCCTCTTCCTCGGTAACGATATGTGCTTTTGGCATGTTTATTACATGTCAAAAACGTTTTACAAATACTTGTATGCTGCGAACTCCTGCCGATCTTTCACCCATTGTGCTTGAGCTGCCTGCAATTTCTCGACCGCTTCATCATGCCTCTTGCGCTCCTCTTCGCCGTGCCCCAAGGTTTACTGAATAGGAAATTGGTACCGCTGAAAGCTAACGCGTTAATCAGAGCTCTCCCTGCCATGATTGCCGGAGTTGCCATTTATTTCAATACTCCACGCTGTGGAACCTACCATCTAGGATGTTTATCTGGGCATCCTGAAGCAAGTATACGTAGCAGCGTACGTCCCCGGTTCCATCGGCTTTCTTCGTCATATGCAACGTGATGCCGTCACTCAGGTGTTGTAAGGGTCTTCCAGAACCATGCAGACTATCATCAGAAGAGGCTCTAAAATCAATAAACAGGCCCTATCGTTCCGTTAGGAATTACCCAGTCGTTACCTCAGAGTCGTGACTACCAAAGATATTACCAATTTGTTCGAGATGATCTTTTGGAAGCATAGCATGTGAATATAGTTCATTGGGTGAGCCCTCGACGGTGATAGATATTTTTTCGATCTTTGGGTTGTAAAAAACCTCGTTCGTGCCGGAGTGGGCCTTCACTTTTCCGGGGTTTACGAACAGTAACAGGACACATTTTAGACTCTTTGCAGGAGTGCCTAATTGCAAATTGTATCTAGTATCCGCTTTTTTCATTGTGACAACCTTGCTTCCGAGTACCCGTTCAAAAGGTAGCACGAGACGACTATACCGTGACATCATGGCACTCGCAAGACCCTCGTGATTTACCTTGTCAAACTCCAAGGCAATATTGGTGATTTTATATGCGGCATCCGCTGCTTTGGCTGCCGTAGACCCTGAGGCTGCCGTGCCCGCATGTTTGATGACATCGGCATATGGGTAAAAATGTAGGACAAACTGTAGCCTGTCGTGTAATCCCGGTTGGTAGAACGGAAGTCTTTCGTCAACTCGAACATTTTTGCTAGTGGAATACAAAAGGTGTTACCGTACGCGGCAGCGATGGCCTTTTCCTCGTCGGTACCCACATGATCGCTTGCCTTTACCTCCAGAGCCCTTATCGTTCCGTCATTTGGGTTGATGCCCTCCAAGATCAAGTTATTTTCCCGATCAAACTTAGGCAACCACAGGTCCCGATACACCGCAAGCGCATTGTAGTCGGTAATATTTTGTATCTCGTTGCCATTCAAGGTGATACGTAGGTTTTGCACCAGGATTTTCCCGATATTGCTTACGATAGTGCGTTTAGTATTGGTACCGGTAAGTTCCATATCAATCAGTAGCTTGATGCTACTTAAAAAGATGACATCGTTCTGCCCCATGTTGGGTATATCCACGTACAAGTCTTCGTTTTCGTTGATCTTAGAGGGTACGTGACTTACCTTTACGCGCTGCCTCTTTCCCTTAATACCCAGCATCATTTTAAGTTCCTAGTAAGGATCGAGTTTGGTTCCAAATGCGGTACTCATCTTTATTTTAGGGTATTTTTTTTAAATAAAAGATGCCGACGAATCCAGTATTTATACCAGAGGAGGACCTTCCAGATAGTAGACCTGAAGATCCTCCAGCACCGACGCCAACGCCGACGCCTCTGGTACCAACGCCAGAGGAACAACAGCAGGGCCAGGGGGGGGGGCCATACCAAGGGAGAGAGAGGGGATTAAAAATCAAAGGTCGACGATCTTTACGAACGTCTTAGTAAGGAGTTGGGCCATTCCATTGCGAGATTTTATAACGAGTTTGAACTAAGGGGTAATCAAATTGGTTTGATGGAGTAGAAATCACAAAACAGAACGGCGAGTTGCGATCTTCTAAAGTGATAATGAGTAAGTTGGGGGCAAATCGTCTGCAAGCCATGGGGTTTACCGACTATACTGCACCCAACAGGGGCAGTAAGGCATTGGCTCAGAAACTCCTGAACGAAATTGTTCACATCGAAGAGAAGACTAATGACATTGAAATGATGTCTTTATTAGAGAACGTCCTGGATGAAACGGAGAGCCTTATCGAAGATACTTCGTTTGGTGGCAACGAAGTTTTTACCGAACGCGAGAGAAGAGGACTCAACCTCGAACTTCAAACGCTAAGAGGTAAATTGAAAAACTTGAAAAGCAAGATGATCCTATACGGTGGCGAAATCAACAAGGCAGAGGCCAAGGTGAAAGAACTTGAGGCTAACAGGCCGGGGCAACCGAGGAACAACGAGCTACCTTGGACAGGGATATCGCAAAAGTCAAGGAGGGGATTGAAAATCTACAGGATCAAAAAGAGGCCACACGAGAAGTACACGGCCTATTATCCTCTGAAACCCATAGCCAGCTGAAGGCCATCAAGGAAACACTCATGAACATCTCTCAGTTACAGGGGGAAACGCTGGAGGTGCAGGAGGGAGCGCCACAGTAAAGGGTTTTTTAGAAAAGCAGCTGGAGAGACTTGGAAAATTCCTGAAATACCTGGCGGGTAAGGCAGGTCCTGCATTACCTGGCATCATCGGTACGGTTGTCTCGTTCTTTTTCAGGGTAGCGACAAAGATTGTCGAATATGCATCAAAACACTTTTACATGGCAATCGCGGCTGCCGTTGCTTTTACTGTGGCCCACGTTGGAAAGAGGAGAGTCTAATATGTTGATGAAGCACATTAGACCTATCTAAGTCAGATGTAGGCGATGATGAGGCCTACTCCTGCAGTAATCAACGCGGCCTTGGTATCCTCATGTTGTTGACCCTGTGGGGCTTCCCCGTGATCAGGGGGTGATTTGATAGTCTGCCTAGGGGGTGTTGTATGCCTCGAGGCCTTCCGCATATGCTGCTCCACCTCCCTGTGTTTAGGGGGTGCGGCTGCTGCATGTTTGATGGTCTGCTCCGTAGGCTTAGCATGACGCTTGACGTTATTCACATCAACCTGAACCACAACGTTTACGTTGGAAAGTGCAATCAGGATATTGTTGTTATACCCCTTAATTTTACCTATACGTAAATCCTAATTCGAAGGTAGCATGTACACGCAAGGTATAACAGCAAAATTAACTGGAATACTGGCATATTGGAGCACTTTTGCAATTGCGTTATGTCTTGCCCTATGTTCTCTTCCCACGTTACCATACTTTTAAATTTTTTCAACAGAATTTGTCTTGCTGTGTAGTTTGCTGCGTCAGATCCGAGTAGGGATGCCTTGGTCCCTGCAACCCAAGCAACAAGACCACGTAGACGCGAATGCTTTAGCTTAGCCTTGCGCCGTAAGACCCTGACTTGTCAGCATGATAAACTTCGCGTAATCACCATCAACCTGGGGTCACCATGAACCGTTGGTGAGTGAGGAACTTGCCGCCTTAAATTTGTACATCAGGCCATTGGGATCTGCACCATATTCGCAACACACTTGTGCGAATCCAGATGTTGAGCAGAGATTTTTGTATTGAGAAAACCCATCGTCAAAAGGCATTGACACCTTCATTCTTGCTATACGACATATGTAATAGTACACGTGAAACTAAAAAATCGTGTAGAGAAGTGGTACGGAGCCCGTCATATGTTTGGCGGACATGCCTAATGCCGTGGCTGCCCAATGGGTTGCGAAATTAACTTGTATATTCCAGTAGCCCAATGCCTGCCCATTAAACCCAAGTCTAACAGGATCATTAAGGTAGATTGTTGGAATTTTGATGGGATACTTGGTAAACTCGGGAAATACCACGGGGAGATGTGATTCAGTAAACACGTACAGGTCCTGATGTTTCAAGTTCATTATACCAAGGGGCCATTCTCCCCTGTTTGATTTATACCTTGCCCTCGGGTTGTACGAGTAAATGTTCATCCTTTCTTCTAAGAAGAAAAGATGAAGCAACTCTACATTACCGACATTAAAATACCCACGATGTTCGAGGTTTATCTGGGACAGGATACGAGAATTGCCATGAAATCGATAAGTATTCGACCTACGTGGCTGAACATTTACTGCAATAATGACTTCACCACCCGTAAGTCGGTGTCCAATTAGGAGGAAGTCCGAATTAAAATCATGAACGGTCTGTACAGGATCGAGGATCTGGCAGCTATTGTCAACAGTCAGGCGCAGGACAGAATCAAGCTGTTTGTCCTGAAAGATGGACTCTGTAGGCTCCGTGTCAATGAAGGGTACACAGTGGTGATTAATCGACGACTGCAAGAGCTCATGTGTTTGCCCTGCGATCCCAGTAAAAAGTACTATACAAAGGGCGACTATGACGCATCCTACAAGACTGACGTTTACCAAAGATTAAGGCTTGTTTGCCCCCAGTTGGATGAATATGATGCCCTTGATAAGAAAACTCCAAAATTCTCGCTTTGCTTCCCACCAAAGAGTTAGACGCCTGGGGGGACATGCTTACCTGGACCCAGGACACCCCAATACAATGCGATGACTGCGAACGTGTGCTTGTCGAGTACGACAGATGTAACTGCGGGCGAAGGCTCGTGATAAAAGCTAAAATGCTATGCTGGTACTGCTACCAGGAGTGTATCACGTATAACGGGGTAGTTGCGCATGTGCGAGGAACGATAGAAGCAATCCTCAGACCTTGTTAAAAATTCAATAAAGATGCTAAAATTTGGAAATGAACTTGTCAAACCTAGAGATTTCTACAGTTTTGCGTGTAATTTTACCGTTAGGTAAAGTGTCAGATCCCGTTCCTGCCAACGGAGGCAAGGATCAACGTTACATCGTAGGCTACCATACGCGAGATCTTATCGTGGCCCTGAGGGTAAAAACGCCTAAAGTCCCCGAATGGAGTTAGCCGATACAATGCCGGCGCCGTGCCAACGATGGGTCTTGATTTCGACGAGTACCCTGATTGGATCAAAAATTATCGTCAAATTTGGAACAAAATCGAGGAGTTGATATCTCAAAGCCTAACGACGGGGCCAGTCAAAAAGGAGCATTACATCAACGCCAAGCTGAAATACTACAGTGACGCGATCATGACTAAATTCCATGGTATGCGGGTCCCCTATGATGAACCCTGTCAAGTCAGTGCCATCCTGGCTATAGCCTCCGTGTATGTTCAAGGCAAAAACTACTACCCACAGGTGCAAGTTGTGGAATGTAGCTACAAGGACTTTAAAGTCGAGTGGCTGCTGAGTGATGATTAAATCAATTTTTATAACCCCTACAAGGGTTATAAAACATACAAAATTAAGGCCTGTAACCAGGTAGAGACTATAGGTACCGCTGGCATACTGTACAGATTGCAGTGTTTTTAAAAGTTCATCTTTACCCTCTTGTCTCCTCTTTGCAGCTAGCTGGGCGCGCTCTCGTTTATCAATTGAGTTAACAATCCGTTTGACGCACTGTCGTATCTGCACCTTCAATAGCATATACCGTTGTTTCTCTTGCATAATCAGGCTGAACTCGTAGTCGCTGATGACCCTATTTTCTACCGCTTTCGAAATCAGATCAACGACGGAATTCAATTTTGTCTCTGCGAGTAGCCTTATGCTTTCATGCTTTTTGGAGCTAACACCTGACCTCCTTGAGGCATTCCGCAGACCGGCCTGCCCTATCCCCATCGCAATTGTGATACCCCCCATCGTAATACATAGCGGAGCCCCCAGAGCCGAGGTTAACGCCCAAATCCGACGCCTGCAGTGACAAAATTGACACCCAGTAGTCCATAATCACAGTAGCGTACCCAGGCTCCACGCATTTTAACTTTTTTTGCGAGTCCGTCCCGCTCCTTTATTTCCCTTCTCAGATACTGTTCAATTTCCTCGATCTTTTCGAGTCTGTAGACCTGACTTTCGTAGATTGTATCGCCCTCAGGCGCATTTGGTAAATTCGGATACAACTTGATACATCGTTCATCCTTTCTTCTATCAATAAATGCTTCGTAATTCCTGTAAACGAAACATTTTTGTTATGATGGTGTTCGTCTGTTAGCATAAACTTCATCCTCTAAAAAGCACCAGTCCACGGCCCTGTCTGGTTGCCAGGCTATTGGGAGAAGCTCCTTATTAATTCTGACCTTCTCAGCTTTCCTCTGAAGTTAGGCCTCGAGTGATTAAGGCATAATGTTTATACTACTATACATGTCCCGGGAGATTTCCTGCGTCTTGATATGATCCGGTGTGTTATTGAATGTACTGATATCCTCTACAACGGCTATATCACACGTTTCATCCGTCTTGAATCGGTCCGTCACATAGTCGTACATACGGGGCATCTCTTCAACGACCATGTCGCACATGTCTTGAACTGATCCGGGACATATTCGAACATGTGGGGTACTTCTTAAACTATCCAGTTGCACATGTCTTGCGTCTTGATATGATCTGGGGGATTCTTGAACCAGCTCATCCTTATCACTACATACATTTTTTTCCCTGGGGTGGTCAAAAAGTTGAGTATAGGAATTTCCTATGCTCAACATGTTGGTCACGTGTTGCTGCGCATGCCTTCATTTTTTTGTTGATTGTCAGCGGATTTGCGGGATGTCGTCATGTGACTCTTGTGATGAAATCTGTGAGGTGTTTTTTTGTGTTTGTTGGTTTTTATAAGGGTTTGACCATGGAAATTTGAAAATGTGTATATATTGACTCCTTACTACTACTTCCTTCTAAAGTTGTTCTTATAAAAAATGTGCTAATGTATTTATTATAATCAAATGTTTTAGCTGTAAGCTCGTTTAATTCTCGTCCCCAAAGCGCCATAGGATAAACCTAAATTTTGATGTCAGCTCGAGGGCTGGAAATGTTCTACAAAACTTAGAAGGACAGCTTTGTATATGCCAACATTCCGCTTCGATGCATAAAAACGTTTTCCTAATTTTTGTTTGGAGAATGTCAATAAACCAAGAGCAAGATGGCGGATGTGTTTTCTTTAGCGCTGAACTCGACGCACATAAAACATGGTATAAATTCTTGTTAAAATCGTGGTATATCTCAGTAATCTTTGATGTTTATGCAGAAACAGACAGCAACAGCCAACTAACGATTAAAAATATCCAATTTCGAGAGATTATTTCGTATCAAACGGAAAAAATGGAAGAAAAGATCGACCTCATGCTACAACAAATAAACAAAATCGAAAATCGTCTAGGAGGTATCGAAAGCACCCTCACAGTAATGAAAGAGCTTCAATCCGATGTAGATACAATTAAAAAAAACCAGTGCGGTATTATAGAAAAACAAGCAAGTCATGACACTACGATTAACAACCACACAGAAGAAATTACTGGTCTGAAGTTCACATGTGACAACATTCTATCACGAAACACAAAAATTGAAACGGACATCAGTGATCTTAAAAAAGAGAACAAGACTAAAGAAGGGAAAATCAACAAGCTCAGAGCCGAAATTAACGATCTGGAGCAATATGGGAGAAGGGTGATGGTCGATATCAGAGGCATACCTAGAGTTCAGAATGAAGATACAACACTTTTGACGACACAACTGGCTGAACTGATGAAAGTAAAAATCGAAAAGGAAGATATAGACATCAGCCATCGAACTTCCAACAAAAAGGAGGCCAGTATAATAGTAAAATTCAACTCAAGATACAAACGTAATATTTTTTACGAAGGTCGAAAGAAGCTGAGTGAAAAGACCATCCAAGACTTGGGGTTTCAAGGATCTACGAAAATATACATAAACGAAAGTCTGACATCAGTGAATGGAGAACTCTTCCGTCAGGCAAGAGAACATTTATTGAGCAAGAAATTAGTAAAGTATGTGTGGACAAAAAATGGGCAAGTTTACGTTAGAGAAACAGACACTGCAGATATCATTAACATTAAATCAAAAGATGATATTTTTAAATGTGCATCAGATCTTCAGTGATTCAATTTTTATTCACTTTTTTGTTCTCTTTCATTTATTTCTTCATTTTTATTTTTATTTCACTTATTCTTCGCGTTATATCTTTTGTGTTATGACTATTTTGAACTTTGACTATGTCATCTAACAGGATTGAAAATGTGATTTGTCACATCTGCAACAAAATAGCACTTAATAACTGTATTCTCTGTGATTTGTGCAACACATGGTTACATGTGTCTTGTCTCAAGATGACTAAAAGTACTTTCAATAAGCTTTCTCAGGAAGAAGTCCCATGGTTTTGTAGACAATGCATATATAGAACCCTTCCATGTACAACTCTTACTGATATAACATTGAATTCTCTAACTTTTAACTCTTGTATAAGCGATAATTTCAAAGAGTGTGATTTCTGCAACAAAAACATAAAATGTGTAAATTCCACCGTAACCTGCAGCACTGGTAAACACAAAGTCCATTTAAAGTGTGCAAATTTAAACAAAACTAAACTTAAAAGCATTAACATAAACAACTGGATATGTAGCAATTGTAACTCCTTTCCTTTTAACGATATGGATAGTGAACAACTTTTTAACCTAATGTATAACTCATCGCTTGATAAGTATGACAACTCATATCTAATAAATAAAAATCTTGATGATCTACTAAACCTCCCTAAATTAGAGATTGAACACCCTAATAATATAGGTAGAGATGATGCCAGCTCATCGGTTCTAAATTTTAACTACTATAGTCTTGAAGATGTTCATAAACTAACACAATCAAAGCAACTCAATGCTGCATTATCCTTCTTGCACACAAACATACGATCTTATCAAAAAAACATTTCTAATTTGTGTGATCTAGTTCATACTCTAGAATACAAATTCGACATCATTGGCCTATCAGAGGCATGGCACTCCTCAGGTAAGGAAATTAATTCAATAACCCTATCAGGTTATCACCCATATGAATTTATCAGTGGAAATTCTCAAAATGCAGGATGTGGTTTTTATATTAATTCTGAACTCAAATATATAGTAAGAGATGATCTTTCAGGAGTAGTTAACGAGAGTAATGAGGAATTCGAAATATTGTTTATTGAGATTTTTAATGATCACTCCAAAAATATATTGGTAGGAGTAATATACAGGCACCCTAAATGTAACACTACAGAGTTTCTGGCCCATATGCAAAAGTTACTTTTCTCTATAAACAAAGAAAATAAAAAAATAGTAATCATGGGAGACTTTAACATCAACCTTCTCCAATTCGAAGAACATCAAGAGCCAAATTCATTTTTGGAAATAATGTTGAGTAATTTTTTACTTCCACACATTATACAACCCACTAGAATAGCTAAAAGTTGTAAATACACATTAATTGATAACATTTTTTACAATGATATTTTAGATGAATGCATCAGTGGAAACCTTATTCCACATATAACAGACCACTTACCAAATTTTTTAGCCATTGAAGACATTCATACGAGTCGCGTGAAGAACAACAAAAAGGTAAGAGATTATACAAACTTCAATACAAAGGAATTTCGAAATGAACTTATGGGTATAAATAACAAACAAGAATTAACTTCAATGGATGATGTAAACCTAATGTATAATGTATTTCATGATAACTTGACAACTGTAATAGATAAACATGCACCATTGAAACCAATGTCAAAAACTCTATTGAAAAGATCTGTAAAACCATGGATAAATGATCACATGCTACTTATGATAAAAGAAAAGAATCAACTCTATGGTATGTTTATGAGAAGTGGCAATAGGCAAGCATATACTCAATATAAATTCTTGAGGAATAAAATAAATCATAGTATCAAAATTAAAAAATTCCAATACTATAAAAATTATTTTGACACCAATAAAAACAACATCAAAAAGTTCTGGAAAGGAATTAATCAGTTTTTGAAAAGGAACAAAAATCAAAACACACCAACTGCTATAAAGCAAGATGGTAAAACATTCACTGATCCAAAAGACATTGCCTCTTTGATGAACTTATATTATGCAAATGTGGCTCCAGAATTGGTCAAAAAATTACCAAAAAGTTCTTCCAAAAAAAATTTTAACGACTTTTTAAAAGACAGAAACCCTTTTTCATTTTTTTGCTCTGCAGTTTCTCCACAAGAGGTGGAAGACCACTTATCTAAGTTGGATCACACTAAAGCAGTTGATGTATATAATTTCCCTATAAAACTCATAAAACAAAATTGTGATCTCCTATCTGAACCATTATCTATTATCATTAATAAATCATTCTCTGAAGGTGTGTTTCCAGACGCATTGAAATATGCAAAAGTGATTCCTTTGTTTAAAAATGGGACAAGGCATGAAGCAAAAAACTATAGACCGGTATCGATTCTTCCGTTATTTGACAAAATAATTGAAAAAATTATGCATAAAAAACTAATGACTTTCTTGGATCAATACAAAATAATATCTCCTTCGCAATATGGATTTCAAAAAGGTAAGTCAACTAGCTATGCAGTCCTGGATCTAATTACCAAAATATCTTCTTCATTAGCAACTCAGAGTCACTCTATCGCTATCTTTCTTGATTTTGCCAAGGCATTCGACACAGTAAACCATACTATACTACTAAAAAAACTAGAACACTATGGAATTCGTGGAATAGCTAATAAATGGTTCAAGTCATATCTATCCGGACGGACACAAAGTGTATCAGTTTCTAACATTCTGTCGAGTGCATTACATATTAGTTGTGGAGTTCCACAAGGTTCAATCTTAGGACCAATATTATTCTTACTTTACATAAATGACATCTCTAATGCTTCCCCTTCTTTTAAATACACACTATTTGCAGATGATACTAGTTTATTTATTGATAGTAACAACAAACAAGAATTATTTAAAAAAACTAATAACGAGCTAACTTCTGTCTGTGATTGGCTTATTGCAAATGCTTTGAGCCTGAATGTTACCAAATCTAACTACTTATTTTTTAGCAAAGAAAAACATGTCGATATCCCGGAGATCAAGTTACTAGGAAAGAACCTGACTCGTAAGAATTCTGTCAAGTATTTGGGAATAATAATAGATGACGAACTTTCCTGGGATAATCATATACAATCTGTTTTAAGTAGAATTTTACAAGGTATTGGTATCCTAAGGCGTCTCGGTCCTATTCTTCCATGCAAATCTTTACTTTCCATATACTATAGTTTAGTTCAATCACATATCCAATATGGTGTTATCAACTGGGGATCACCAAACACTAAAAATATAAACACCATCAATAGATTAGTAAATAATTGTCACCAAATTCTAACAACCAATAATAATCAAACTATAAACGATATGAAACTTTTAACATTCAATCAGATATACATGGTTAATGCCTGCAGGTTGTTATTTCAGTTTCATAAAAATAACTTACCTCCTAATGTTTACAACATATTTAAAAAATCTGATAGTGTACATAATCATAACACCAGACAGTCTCAAAACATGGGTCTTCATATTCCTCACAGAAATAGATATCTTCCTTTACTATATCTTGGTCCTACTTACTGGAATCAATATTGTGTAAACTTGAAAAAAGATACTCTCATATCAACATTTATACATCACTTAAAAGAGAAATTGTTAGTTCTATAGTATATCAAACATATTTTTTATGCGATACTATATAATATATTATTAGTATTTATAAACAACATCATTTGCTCAAAGTATTACCAATACTACTCAATAGTTTTTGTAATCTTTCAATACCTATTCCTTTAATTTTATAACTTATTTAAGTTCATTGTCAAAGAAAAACACTCCCCTTTTTGCTCTTTTCTCGGTTCCCCCACCCCCATAACATTTTTTTTTAAATGTATATAGTTTTTAAAAAAGAAAGTTTATATATTTATATGGTGTACACGGCTTAGAAAACCCTTGTGGTTGTATTTGTGTATACTTAGTTGTAACTTTATTCTTCAAACAGAATACATATTTACTTACTTAAAACAATAACATTAAACACAAAAGAGCCAGAGGGTAATAACCTGTTTATTCGATTAAAATAAATAAGTTTTTCTTGCGCCACAAGCAGTGTTAGAGAAAAAAATGTACTCTTTATAGCACCCTTAGAGCCTTTGGAAATACGACTTGATCGGTCAGACATTGCTGCGAAGTTCACTACTTTGCCAGCCGGTGCGAGGGTCAAAGGCCTATCTCCCCGCACCAGCGTGAGAAAGTAGGAGACCTTCGCCGTAGATGTCTTGCCGTAGGTTCAGGTAAAATTTTTTACACAGGAGATGATCGTCATGAGAAATGTTTGGACGCTTGTTGAAAACGTTATACATTCTGATATTACAATTTGCGAAAATAGGGTAAAATTTAAAATCGTATCAATTTTCCTCACCAACGTCTTGTTTACAACTTGGAATATCATAGGTATACCGACCATGAACTACCTATTTCATGCGCCTCATCTGTATATATAGCACATACTATGGAATTCGAAGGCTGCATTATTCGATGATTTCATTCGGTAATGAAACACTATTTGTCGCTAATTGTATTTGATTTTGTTATAATTCATTCGATTTTTTAAAAATTCATTCGATTGTGCGCTGAATTCATTCGATTATGCGGTGAATTTAATCGATTATGCGATGAATTTATGCGCTAAATTAGTCGATGCGCTGTTGGCATGCGCTAAATTATTCGTTGCGCCGAATTCATGCGCTAAATTATTTGATATGCTGTTTGCGTGCGTTAAATTATTCGACGCGCTAAATCCATGCACTAAATTATTCGATGTGCTGTTTGCATGCGCTAAATTATTCGATGGTTTTGGCGCCTCAATCAAAATTCAAGGATTACAAAATTTATATGGCTGACGAAAGAACACGAGCTATATTAGAGAAACTTGAATTGAAACACCTTATTTTGAAGTTTAGTGAAGAAAAAATAACCGCTGATTTGATACTAAAGCTTTCTCTAAAGCATTTTAAAAGCTTAGGTGTAACAGATAATTGAGTTATAATAAACTTGAGGGTAACATTTTGCAGCCTTGGTGGAATTACACCGCAAAAGTTAAAGTTGGGAAATGGAGGAGCTCCATAATTCCTAATACCTGAAGAAATCCTACAAAACCTACTCGATGACGGCTGTCTTATTTCGAGGATCAGCAATATCTTAGAGAGAGAACAATTTATAGAAGAATAGAAGAGTATGGACTTAAAAAGCATAACTTTACAGAAATGTTTAATGAAGAGTTTGATTCAATTCTGAGCACTGTGACTCAAGAGTTTCCTAATTGTGGCGAAGTAATGTTACGAGAACTGTTAAGGGAACGTGGGATACGAATTTAAAGGCAAGTGCTAAGAAAAGGTTTGCTGAGAATTGATAAAGATGGTATTCAGTCTAGAAGCAAAAGGGTCAAACCACGTATGGCATACAGATACAAACCAAAAATTGGTGCACTGGTATTTTATAACTACTGGGATCGTTGATGGGTTTAGCCGGTTACCTGTCGGTTTATTTTGCGCTTATAACAATAAATTGGACACTATTCTTCAATATTTTCTATTTACAGTCGGCAAATATGGTCTTCCAAGCAGATTAAGGTGTGACAAAATGAAGGAAAATGTTCTCGTAGCAGATTACATGCTAGAAAAGCGTGGAACTGACAGGCGAAGTGTGATAGCAGGTAAAAGTACACACAACCAAAGAATGGAAAGACTTTGGAGAGACATTTTTAGGGGAGTGTTGTCTTATTTTTATAACCTGTTTTACTTTATGGAAAACAAAGGTATTTTAGATGTGACAATTGGATTGCATTTGTCTGCATTACATTATATATAAGCCCCTAATTGTTGCTACGCTTGAATGGTAGAGACAAGCATGGTCTACTCACCGATTGAGAACAGTCAACTCTTCTCCCATCAGATTGTGGGTTTCTGGACAGATCCTTGAACCTTTGAACTGCAAACTAAATTCCATATTTTTGAAAGCTACTATAGGACAAGGAAAGATTTATATACGTCCAAAGTCGTTGTCGGTAATACCTCTGCATAAGGTAAGTACAGTAACAATTTATATCAAAGAAAAATGTTTAAATTGTTTTGAGGAGTTCTGTCTCGAAGAACTGAGAGACCATACTCAGTTATGCATGCCATACTTTGAATCTAGTGATGATTCAGAAGGTGCATTACCCCCATGTGTTATCAAATGAGGTGACCCATGAAGAGGAAAACAATAAAATAACTGAAACTAAATCTGCTTTTTAAATAAGCTATGAGTGCATTCCAGAAAGAAGGGATCAAAAGCAGGATAATGCTAATAACAACAAAGAATTTGATCTCAATCACCAACCAAATCATCAGTTATTGCATTGATAACCAAGTGAATTCACCAGTCGAGATATTACGATATATTTAAGTGATTACTTTATTCGGAGAAACTTTCGTGAGTCCAAAAACTCGCGAAATCTGAAATTTGAAATTTTTGTCGAGATAAACTTTCGCGATTCGTGATTTTTTACGTTCTTATAAAGAAGTGGCCTATATTTCTTATGATAGAAAACGGAAGAAGTGTTTTTAACGATGTAATTTTCTTTCTAATGGTATGTAAAAACTTCTATTCACAAATTGGGTTCATCGTCAAAATCACAAAACAGATCAAACACATTTCTAGGCTCGTCTTCTTCTGGCACCCATGCAACGTGGTCATCGTCTTCTTCGCCAGTAACTCGGCTAAAAGCATTCCCCTCCTCTCCATCAAGTCTGCAAACGGCGTCCAGATTCAGAACTAATAAGGTAGGGTCTTGATCGGCCAAGGGATCAATATCACGGAAAGGATCTATCGTCGGTAGCTTACTTAATCCAAGTACAATGGCATCGTATATTCCAGCGGCTTTCCATCCTCTTTTTTATATCGGGAGGGCGAGCCAATTGAGGGAAAGTCAAGAAATACATTTAAAACCAGCAAAATTTTAGTAAATAAAATTTCGCGAATCGACAATTTAGAAAGTTTGTACTAAATAAACTTTCGCGAATGGCTATTTTTTAAAGTTTTGCAAGACAAAGTTTCGCGAAAAAGGTCAAAAAACGCTCTCGCGTAAGTTTCTCCGAATAAAGTATGATGTTGGAATAGTTTTTAGTACGTAATTACACTCAGCTTCACACCACTGTGAGAAGTTAAAAAAACGAACACAAAAACATTTCCTGTTGTTGTTGTTGTGAGCTTCTTAAAAACTAAAAAAAAAATCTAAAAAGATAAATATTCTATGAAAATGTATCTATGTAGTGTTTATTCTTATTTTTTAGGCTTGAGTTTGCTTCATAATGGTCCATTACCGCAGTTTTTGGAAGAATACCTGCAAAAAATATTTTTTAACAAAGAACCTGGCAAATTCAATGAACTCCGAAGAGCTTTCAAGGATCTTGGAATTTTCCAAGTTTGTATTTTATATTTTTAGATGTTTCTCTAAAAGAATTTTTCTCTTATAAAAGTATTTCCTTTTATCCGTCTGTTTTCTAATACCTAAATTCAGCATTTTAAGGTTTATTAGCAGGGGGCGTTAATAGAGGAAATACGGTAAGTAAATACACAAGGAAAAGATTTGTTGAGCGTTGTATTTACATCTACACTCAACGATTTTATTTATTACCATAATTAGTTGTCATTTTTTTTCAGATTGTGGAAGCCTTTTCTTTTATGCTACCCCTTTTTTGACCAAATCCTAATGCTATTTCCACTTTTAAAAAACTGGTCCACTTGCTTCAGCCATAATGGGCAGCTGAAGGGTCAAACGAACATTACAGGCAGAAAAAGCTTTATCCGTCATTAATTAAAATATTTGAGGCACGCACATGGTGTGTCAAATTAAAATTTCCACGCGCTCGCTCCGCTTTTTTATAAACTAAATAGCCAAACATTTTCTATTTTGTATGAGCAGAGTTTCACAAAGGAAGCTGGCTTCTGCTACCTTAGGGGAAGAAATTACGTGCGGAAGAAATATCTATATATAAATTTTCTATTTTTGTTACTGTTTAGGTGAAAAACGTTCGGTTTTTTCGCTTCCCGATGTACTAAGGTTTGTCACTGGAAGCGAAGAAGACCCTTTGTTAGGATTTGCACTGGCCCCTTCGATAAATTTTTTCACGTGATGGAAGAAGGTCGATTTCTTCCGACAAGTAACACTTGCATTAATCAATTGCAATCACCAATGAAAAGTAATGCTATTTCCCTTCCAGACGAAAACACTCTGTTCGGTTTATATGACTTCGCCTTTTCTAGTCGATTTTTTGGACAAATTTAAAAGTCGTCGACAGTTTTATTATTTACGCCTATTAGGAACTTAACTCTTGTGATTAAATGTAAACATTTATGCTTTCCTTCGTTACTTTTTCACTGATTCGAAACTTATTTTGTAATTGGTAGTTGTTTACTTGTAAACTTCGCTTTGTTTACGGCGTTCTTTTCCAAAGGGACGCTAAATTTTTGAAATATCCAGAGAGGATATTTTTGATATTTTAGCTGTCATCGTTTGTATTTATTTTCTTATGTTATAGGAGAATAAATACTCCGTAATTTCTTCAGAAATTTTCGATGTACTTTGCAAGATTAGACTGACGCTTAATTGTAATACTACGGTAAAGTGTTCTCGCGAAATTGTTAATTTTCTATAGAATTCAGAAGCTACCATTTTTTAATTTTAATTTTGATTGAGGCGCCGAAACTATAGAATAATTTATCGCATGCAAACAGCGCATCGAATAACTTTGCGCATGAATTCAGCGCATCGAATAATTTGGCGCATGCAAACTGCGCATCGAATAATTTAGCGCGTGCAAACAGCGCATCGAATAATTTAGCGCATGAATTCAGCGCATCGCATAATTTATCAAATACAAACAGCGCATAATCGGATGAATTCATCGCATAATCGAATGAATTCAGCGCATAATCGAATGAATTTAGCGCACAATCAAATGAATTTAGCGCACAATCGAATGAATTTAGCGCACAATCGAATGAATTTTTACAAAATCGAATGAATTATAACAAAATTGAATACAATTAGCGACAAATAGTATTTTATGACCGAATGAAATCATCGAATAAGGCAGCCTTGCCGTTCCATAACATACAATTTACGTTGACAACGTCCTGCAGTTTAGTAACTCTTCGGCTACCGTTAGATAGGTCTCCAGCTCCTTCTTATAATCATGTTTTTCTTCAATGTATTTCGTCCCATTTGAAACCAACTTATGTTTCATTTTTAAATTGGACAATAAATTCTCAGCTTTTTCTTTAAATTCCTGTAAAATAAGATTATATGATAAAGATACCCCACCAACAAGCTTAACTGCGAAAAACAAGAAGATACTAGTGATTATTATTTCTTCCAACATGTAAACAGACCCTTAATGTTAAAATAAACATTTGGCGTTACAAACATTTAACATTTAATACACGCTGAATGTTGAACATACCAAGGGAGAGTCGAACAAAATTCCATTTATTCCGTCATTAATGACAGCACTGTTGCCGGTGTTACGACGAGCAAAAACAGGTGTACCAATATGTAACGCCTAAACATTAATAGGTTGATTCGTCAAATCTTTGCACGATGAATAAAAGTATGTATTAATACGATGGATTGCATAGAAGATCAAATTTCCGCATTTGCAATCCAGTTCTGCAACCAACAAAATGTTTGTTCAAAGCGATCGTTAGCAAGAATGGCGTAAATTTTTGTCAAGTGTTGACAGTCAGTAAAATGGGAGTGGTTACGAAGTCCTACCTCTAAAACTGCACTAGCCATACCTTCATTGAGTGATGAGTTGACAAGTGCAAAACTTTTTTTGATCAAAGCATGAGTTTGTTCTAACGAAACTTGGGGAAATATGTATATCCCTTCCAATCTAGAATACCAAAAATACTTCTACAAAAGGCTATCCTTGAAAATATTATCCAAAATGCTCTGCATATGAAACTTGGTATAGTGACCAAAATAAAAATGACGTCAAAAAGTCACTGCTAACGTGGTATTTCTAATTTCTATTTCTATTACAAATTGATCCTAATTTTGTATCGATCGAGGTCAATCGATTCGACCAATTTCGTTCAGGAGAAAGCCCGTCCATGCAATTAAAAAAAGAGTATTTTTAATAATATCGATATATATCACACCCAGATCTCAGTATAGGTTACGGGAACTAACAAAACAGGTACTTTGTTTCGTGGTGTCATTCGTGAAGAGTGAGCCAATGACACAAATGTTTCAAAATTTACGTCAGGGCTCTTTGATTTCACTGACATACCGTTGAACGCGCAAAGAATGTACACGAAAAATTTGGTACTTTTACAAAAATTCCAACGGCGATTGTTTACAAAATGAGGACAATTATTAGTTTGTATGTACAGGACACTTTGATTACACTTACATGCGTTGCATTGTGCACATAAAATTTGGTACTTATACAAAAATGCCAAAGGTGAATGTTTACGAAAAGAAGACAACTTCGACTTGCTTGATGTCGTTCTTAAATAGGGAGCATGTAAGAGTACGCTAGCATTTATCAGTACTAAGTAAAATGAGTCAAGTTTAAATATTATCTTTTTTTTATGGTTAGCTAGAGTAACTACGAAAGGACAAGCCTGAGGATTTGGGATGACCCAGTCAAAGTTGAACACCTGAGCGGGAAATTACATTGCAATTTCTTGCATGGTATCCGGAGAATTTCCCCCCGGTGAATTGCCCCCTGGATAATTGCCCCTGGAGAATTATCCCCCGGAGTTTTAAAAAGACATATATATATATATAGGAACAACCGCGCATATGTGAGATATATTTGTATAAGTAATCCTGCACATTATCTTCCAAAATGATGCAAAGATCATAGATCGAGGGGGATTTGAACGCACTACCTCTCACTTGCTGGGCGATGTCTCTACCGAAAACGCTATCGATATTACTAAATGATGCACAATCGACCAATCAAATTTCCGCAATTGTTAAGCTCTTAACACCCCCTACAGAGGCACTTGTATATCTTTTTCAAGGTCAAGCTAAAAATACGGAATAAATATAAAATTTTTTAGAAACAACGGTGACATATGTGAGATATATTGGTAAAAGTAAACTGCAGAATATCTTCCCAAGTGTTCAAGTCCCACTCGATCCATCATCTTTGCAGCACTTGGGAAGATAATATGCAGGATTACTTATAAAAAAAAAAAAAAACACTACATATATATGTCTTTTTACAAAAAAGTACACTTTTTTTAATAAAATATTTTTATAGCAGCAAAAGGCTGGAAATGGGTGAAAAATATAAGAACAAAATAAGAACAACTCTAGGCTGAATACGTAACAAAAATTCTTTCCTGATTCTTTAAAAGAAAGTACGAGTCATTTTATTGGGGGCAATCTTCCAGGGTGCGATTCTCCCGGGGATAATTCTCCGGGGGTAATCTCCCAAGGGGCAATTTACTGGGGGGCAATCCACCGGGGGCAACTCCCTGGGGGGGGCAATTCACCTAGTACCTTTTTGCATTACAGCTACACATATTCAAGAACACCTATCAGAAAAATAATTATGAGGAATTATTTTGAAAAAAGTAAAACTGAAAATTCTTGCATGATAAACATTGGCAATTTTGTGATTTATATAAAATTTTTCGAATTTTTCGCTTAGAAAATTTTCAGGTTTGAAACTAATGGCCTAAACAGAGGATAGAAATCTCAGTTTTTAACCTATAGTAATAATTAATCTATGCAACAACTTCTTTTTAGTTTTCTTATACTCTCACAGATGTTAGTATTGAATAAGCTTTGGTGAATTGAGACAAGACAAAGTGGTTTATACTAATCACAGAACGACACATAAAATCCTGTTAAGGTTACCTTAATTAGAAGTAAGAACATTGAACGGCTTCCCACTGTGCTACATCAAGACCTCGTCATTACATTATCAAAAGTTTAAAAAATAATTCTAAACTGACTAGTCCCTGCAGCTATAGCTTCAGTAAAAATGGAAATAATTATTATATGTTTTTAGACCAGTTTGATAACATGAAGCCATTTTTCCCCACTAATATCATAGTTTCTAAATTTTGCAATTTTCAGACACAGATAAAAAGAAGAACTTCGCAGGTATTATAACTCGGAGTCCCCAAAGTAGAATTTCATTCTCAAGTGAAATTTTGTTTTGTTTATCTTAGTAAGACGTTAGCTTGACATTAATTTTGTCTTTGTCTGGCCAGTGTCCCGATAAACAAAAATTGTGTACTCGTTTCAAGACTCTGAAACAAAACACAGGGGTGAATGAGGCAAAACATTTGCCTTTTGACAGAAGTGATAAGAATGTTTGATAAAACTTTAAAGCATGCGGAAAATTTGACGACCTTACACATGGGCAGGGACGGATTTAGTTATGTGTAATGGTGTAAATACACGAGTGCAAATTTGTCCCCAAAAAGATAAGGTTTATCTCTGTAAGCCTGTTTTTTTTTTTTTTTAATTTTACGCTTTTTAAGTCTGAACAAAGCAGGATAGAACCCGTGCACAAGCCTTTAACGTGTAAAATCTGATTTTTCCAGACCTCATTCTCCGCGCCCGGGTTCGATGGTCTTGCTTCTATCAGAAAATATAATCGGGTTGCATTTTAATTATCATTTTTACCATTTCCTTTCTTTCCTTTCAACAAGGTTGTTGGAATATTTCGACCAATTATGATGCGGGAGGAAAAAATTATCGTCACAGTAATACTGTGAATACTTTTCTTTCGGGTTGCCGTTTCTTTAAAAAAAAAAACATGTTATATTTTTGGTAATTTTGCTTTGAAAAGTACATAACGAAAAGTCACGGTGTTGACTTCACCACCATTTTCAGCATGCCTATTTTAATACGTAGAATTTAGTTGGAAATTAAAATGAACCCCCAGTCATAAAGTGAGAGTAGAAAAAATACGTGCTGCAATAAAAAGGACGCTCCGTACAAACGTGACATCTTTAAAAAAGCGGCCAGATTATGATTCATCCTCAATTACTATATTATCACATAATCTGCTTTTAGAAAATGTGAAACTCATCAAAAATGGTAATGCCATAAAATTTCAATCCATTGTTATTGATGATTCAAATATCGTTAAAATAAGAGGTAATATTAAAACAACACTGTTTATGATAGCTGCATATTACAACAATCTTTTATCTGCGAAATTTTTTTTTATGAAAAATAGGTTTACCGCGACAACATATTTGGAAGCATGCCAAGCTACATACTCAAGGTTTGACTGTTCACAGTTATGGGAGGGATCGTAAAATACTCAAAAAGGTTTATATAGCTAGCTACGTTTTTTATTAAAATGACAGAATCCTTTAAAAATTATGCTAGCTAGCTACACATGTATATAGCTACTTACACGTGCCTCTGCAGCGCTGGCATGGTACTAGGTAGATCAAAATCTTAAAATAAATATTATATTAAGGTGTGACCATCCCCCATCATTAGAAAAGAGCCGATGTTCTATAATTTTCATTGTGGGGTGCCTCAAAATCCTTTTTTTTTAAAAATTATTTAAAATTAATTAAAACTTCCTCTTCTTTCGCTTGTACTACTCATGGCATTTCTTTTCAAGTTTTTGTCAATTTCTCGAAAATTACTTTTCCTCTAAATTATTACGCAACTCGCTATTCGCGAAATTCGCGGAAATCAATTCTTGCGAAATATAAGGTACGTCGTCTAGAACAAAAGTTATCGAACATAAGGCAACGAGAATGGGAAAATTAGTTCACTATAACAAACCTCACATTTCAATTTTATCTCTACAATATTTAGCATAACAAATGTCCAACTAAAAGAAAAAGAAGAACTGGTTATTTAGAACACTGGCATGACAACAACGCAGAAAAAAAATCGCATGTAGTATCTCACGTAACAGCAATTTTTTTAATAATGTGGCCCTACCTCTGGACCAATCACAACCAAGCAAATAGATGGATCTTGTTGATGCCAATCTAATTTACAAGAAGTTGCTGTAGTAATTTTGTGATACACCAAAACTCGATTTGAACCTTGGATTGCTCTAACAGTCGTAAATTTGGTACAAGCAAAGTGATAGAACAGGTTGCAAATATTTTGAAAAATTAAAATAGCTCTTATTGACTATGTGAATCTAAAATTCATGACTTTTTCCTGACATCTAGACAATATTCTTGCCCTAGTGGATATCTGTCCACATGTTACGAAATCAGAAACAAGTTTGCAAGTTTAGAAACAGCACTTACCTGAAAACACATCAAAGAGAAAAGTGACGTCTTTTACAGGTCTTATACCACCCACCAATAAAAAGATGCGCTATATAAAAAAGTAACATTATGTTTTCGTGTAAAGGTGACACAATTTCAATTAGAACAGTCAGTTTTGTTTTGTATATCCTGTAGGTGGGACCATATCGCCATCAAACGGAAGCAAGTTTATCATTGGTTGATTCGCAGTATTTGAAGTTGGCTGCGTTTTTAAAGAAATATCACAACATGAGGGAGCAGCAGAAACCTTGGAAAGACTGTGAAAAACTCAATATGTTATTGTGACTTATGTTTATAACTAGCTTCTGTTGTAAGGGGTTCTTTTATTCGACAAATTTTGTAACTTAGACATTGCTTAATATAAGAAAAACGTTTTTTAAGATGAACTGAGGATTTTCTCTGATCTTCGTTTTATGCAGGAATGTCAGGAATATCGGTAAAATAATTTTTGGAATGACTTTTGCCGGGGTTTTCTGACAGTAAGAACCCTTAGTTGTGAGTGTTTATCAAACATGCTTTTATGCAAGCTAACCCGTTTAACAACCAATATTTTTTCATGGCTCTAAAATACAAAAAAATTAACCCCGAAATAAAAACTTCTTTATTAGCGAGAAAGAAATTTAAACAAACGTTTAAATCTCTTACACGGCGTAGTCATGCTATCTCAAACATCTCTTTGTCGTTCCTAGTATTTTAGTCCATTTTTTCTCTTTTTACATCCTTTCTTAGGCTCAAACTAATTTTCCAACTGACATCCTCCGAGACAAAGAAACTCCACAGTAAACTGATTCCTTTTGCAAATTCAAACAACAACACAACTTAAAATCAGAAAAAAGCAACACTAAGCTTACTGTAACCTCTACATCACTAAAAAACTATCAGAATCTCTAAGTCGTCACAACTAGTTTAAATTGCTATCAAACCAGGTTTCTTCCAAATACTATTTTTTTTTAAAAAATAATTGTCTTACCATTTGGTCAATCGTAACTTTCATTGCTTCCTAAGTGGAAAATATATAAAACATAAAATTGTGGTGGTATAAAACAATGTAAAAACAAAACAAATAGAGCTACAATTCGGACATGATAAGTTGGAAGAAGACAGAGCTAGGTTTTAAAGATCGTCCTTACATGTAATTATATACAGTTTCCGTAAAGCACACAAACCTTAAACTTGCCTAAATTTTTAGAACAAAAATCTTACTCAATACTAATTTTAGTCGCCGTTGCACACACCATTTTCTTATTTTTTTAGAATATCACAAGGCCGTTGCGTGGACATTGTAGAACCATAAATATTGTGTCGCAGCCATGTCTATTTTACGAAAACCTGAAATATGCAATGTTGATTTGATGATGCTTTACACCATGCTTGCAAGTTTGATGACAGACTTAACTGGGAAAACTATTCATATTATTGTGCAAAGAGTGGCAGAACACTTAAACGGCTGTGCACCAATCTCAAATGGATGCAGAATCTCTACAAAAAATGACGTGATATTCTTTTTCTAACAACTACACACCTTCTCAAGATTTGAAAACAGATCTTCAAATCCATAAATTCCTGGAATTGTCTGAACACCTGAAGAAACAAATTCAAAAGTAATAATGAATGATTTTAGGTTAGAAACATCCAAAACAAATAAAATGGTTGATGAAGCTACCTTGAGGTTGCACAATGATAGAATTCTCTGCAAGCCCATCCTAACGAGAAAGATTCAAGGAGACTACCATACACCATAAATGAACTAATCAAAATTTATTTCACAAACAACAAAACATACCCACATTTTTATTGCTGTGTTCTTCATGTCATCAGTAAAAGCGATAAGATACCTAAATGTTAACATCCCTATACACTTAAGATGGATTTACACGAGGCGAATTGTGAATGGTAAATTCTATGGCGAACTAGAACGTCTTTCACCCGCAAATCTAACGGTTTCAAAGAAAAAGTAGGAGCATATAGCTTTCTAGTTAACCTCTGAAAAGAACATGCTACTTCATCCTTGGAACGAAAAACAAAAATGTATTCTACACTTTTCTTATTCCACCTTGCTTTCTTGACTACTTCCATCATGAGGTTTGCTTTTGAAGTGTTTTCTACAGACACGTGCAAGTCAGTTCCACCAAAAATCAATGCAAATGGCACCACACTATCTACAATAATAAAAAAGTATTGTACAAAGTATGACACATGGTTACAGATACCTTGTAACGTATTTATTTGGTGAAACAGCAAGGCAATGTCACCTAACCAGGAATTTCCACAAACACTTAATTTTAATATCTAGCTTTCTTTACCCCATAATAGAGCTTTCCCTTAAAATTATTATTTTCCAGCACACAGGCTTTTTTATGAGGACTTACAATCCTGGACAGAACTGTTGCCACAAGTCAGTTTTTTTTCGTCATTTTTTGAAGATGGAAAAAACCTTAAATGGCTAATTCTCCACATCCAGTAGGCTGGAAAATCGTTACTTTTGAAAAAGCAGAAGCCGTTTAAAATTTGCTGGTCGCATTAACACCCCCGAACAATTAAATAATCCACGTTCGGGCCCACGAAAGCCCCATAATTCGTGGAAAATGGTCATGCTGACAGCACCAATTAGAAGAGATTAAGAGCTTCTTAATCTGCTCTGAACATTGACAAGTTTCCAATGATTAACAGAAAAAAAATGAGTTTGGAAGTATTTATGTTTCTGAACAGTTTTTTTTTTATTTAAAATCCTATAAATCTTCATCGCTACCTGTCAATTCGACAATATATTCACTCAATCAGAAACATTTCAGGCCAAAAAAGTTAAAAACAAACAAGTCTGACATTTGGACATTCTAACAACAAAGAGGTTTACTAGCAGGATGTTACATCTTATTTTAAATAAGTTGACAAACAATGGAAGGTGATTATTGTATTTACAAACAAGATATAATCATCAACTTATAATTCCATTTTCTCACTGGCTAAAGTAGGACACGGTGTTTCTTACCCGATCTCTTACCCCTAGTGTAAAGTTTTTTTCCATTGCTATTGCTTGCTTAAACAGGAAACTTTTTTTGTATAAACAGCGGATCAGTTTTTCTGAATTTTGCTTATGATGATTCTTATTTAATCATTTATTTACTTCTCAGCAGGTTAGGTAAAAGAATTGGTTTTCTATTTTTTTTCATCAATTTTAAGTAACAAACAAAAAACAACAAAATCAGTTTTAATATTTTACTGATGCGAACCTTACCTACTAGTAATGAGCCAGCATGAACAAGATGGATTCCAATAACGGCTTTTATTTCGTGCAAAATAACATATTCGTTGAATTTTCTTGACGATTCAAAATCAGAAATATCACAAAGGTGTGTGGCGTATCTCTTCTTTAAATGTGAGCTATGAAAAAAAAATGTTAGCAATATTAAAGGTGCATTTCCACTTCAATTTGTTGCAAATAATAATAGCTATCAGGCCTAGTTGTGAGAAAAATCGTAGTTGATACACTTACATTGGATGTGATGATCACCACACCTTACTATACAAAAGTAATGCGTGTTATAAAAAATAAATTCCATGTAAATTTATTTTGACAATAAGTGACAAGAGATTTCAGGGCTGTTTATATGGAGACAAGCTGGCTTGGCAAACACAGTTAGCCGGCTTAGCAAACCCAGTTGGCTCATTTGCTAGAGCAGTTATAACTTGTGTTTATATGTAAAACCTATTTTGGTTATGCAGATTAGCTTTGAACGATGAAAACATTGAGTAATACAGGACAAAAAGACCAAAATTCATAATGCAAACAGAAAGCATGGCTTGGTGGAATCTGTTTACATGGAAAAAATTCATCCTAAATTTTGGTAATGTGGGTTTTCTTACTACTTGTTAACATATTTTATTCTTGGTAAAGGTTTGTTGAGTCGGCTAATGTTGAACCAATTTAACGAGCTGTCTTACCAGGCCATCATCTCACCTCATTATAAAAAACTCCTTAAATAAAAGATTGTGCCCGTTACAAAACTTTTGCTAAAATTTTTAAAAATATATTGAAGAGTTTTTCTGTACAATCTATCATAAGAGTAAGCCCATGCTCCCAAGCCAGACCTGCCAAATAAAAACAACATAAAAGTTCTGCTTTTGTTGCTTGTATTGGCAAGAGATTAAAATCTTTCACAGGCAATTAAGGACAGTACTTCAAATCTTACGTTTTTCTAATGATCTTATTAAATGTTTTAAAGAGGGTAGGTTAACAAGAAATACCTATCATTTTTTAAAAGAAAATTCTAGATTTTCACTTCACACTCTAAAACCACACGTGTGAAAGCTACCTTGATTTATCAAATTGTCGAAAAACATGACTTACCATATTCGTTCTGCAGTCGTCTTGTTTCCAGTACCATTAGTCAGTTTTGATAAAACAGCCACTGACATCATTAATCGAGATACTGCGTTACTTTCATCCTAGTAATACAACTATTGCTCGTGATGTATATAACCAAATATCTAGAATGCTTTTGATGCATAAAAATTTACTTAGTCAATTCTGGTGATGGTGGTTTTTCTGACTTAAAACTGAAAAGAAAACGTTTTGTAAAATAAGGATAACTTGAGTTCAAGAAGTGAACACCAGAAAATATATTATTAGGCATTAAAATAACTAGCTATAGAAAATAAACCAAAATTGTTATCATATTCGTTCCTTTGTAAATTTTGAATTTTCGGATAAATCATCTTACAAAAACAAAAGTTAACAAGGATGAACTAATAAAACGTTTTCGAAAGAATTTCACACCTTTTTTTCTGCATTTTGAAGGTAACATTGTTAAAGGAACCCAAGGTATAAAATGATGTTGGACTTATGTTATAGAGCTTAAAAAGTTGGTTAACAAGTCTTTTTTAAATTTTTTAAAAAGCTCTTTTCGTTTTCAAGATATTCACATTTAAAGAATTTCAGATTTAATTATGCTGCGTAAATTATGATGTCATATTTCAGTAATAGCAAATTTGGACATTTTCTTTCATTAGTAATTTTAGACCTGTTAAGGGATGTGCATTCAAACTTTATCAAGGCATAGATATTATAAAGATTAATTAATTAACATAATTTTTTTTGCCAAAATGACACTCGCTTGCTAATCCCACGCCTTTGATAAAGTTTGAATGCACACCCCTTAACAGGTCTAAAATTACTGATGAAAGAAAATGTCTAAATTTGCTATTACTGAAATATCAATATCAAGATATTATATCCATGCATTGATGACTTGTGAACCAACTTTTTAATCTCTATAATATAAGTCCAACATAACTTTATACCTCGGGTTCCCTTTAAACTTTTACAATAACTTTCACACAGTAAGCATTTCATCGTTCTAGAATTTTTCTGCAATCAAGGAGGGATAAAGAAATAACTGAGTGAAATGAATATATATCCATATATTTGTAACATTCAAAAAATTTATACACACATAAGTTTACATACTAACAAAAGGAAAATAAACGATTACAAAATGCTACCCAGGACCAAATTTTAACAGACTTAAATAAAACGATGGAACAGGGGATAGAATGTTCGTGTTAAGAACACAATTTATGTACTTGATGTAAAAAGCAGGTAAATTTGATTACAGAAGGACTTTTTGAAAACAAAAACAACCCTGCTGTATTCGTAATAATGATTGAATACTTAATAAAGTTTAAGATTGAGAACTGTTTACATGAGTTATGTGAATCCTCACTATTCCAGTGGAAGACTGGCATTTCACTTCAGTCAAATTACTAAAGAAAAATTTCAAAGCAGTCAAACATTTTGTTTACAATTAGTGCATAATCTTGAAAGTCCCAAATAGGGTAGATTTGGTCCTTTATTTGCCACCCCTAAATTAAATTGAAATCGAAAGTAAAACATAACGTAATCAGTTTTCACTTTGTTTTGAAATTTCATTTCAACATATGTCACTTCTGCCCTATGTAAACGGTCTCATGTAAACGGTCTCTAAATTTATCTACATCTAAAGGGGTTTAACGAATACAACTTATTTCAGTGGCGACTACTTTGGATTGGGTCATTACAGGTACACCTAAATGTGCTGTAGAGAATTATCAAAACGACGACGCCAACGTTTGCGTTTCTGATAAACTAGTTCAAATTTCCACATCATGTTTATTCAATAGACAACTTACATTTGAGTCTTAACTAAAACCTTTCTATAATAAGTTAATTTAACATTTGATATAAAATCTGAATCAGAAATTAGTTAAAATATAACTGATAATTGCAAGTGAAAGTGTAAAAAAAGTAAGCTGAAACAGTTTCATGGTGACCACATAAACTTAATTTTCATAACAATCAGGACATTATTTGTCATTATTTCAGGAGATACTCCCTCTATTTTCAACAAGATGTTTTAACTTCTAACCTGACCATCAATAGATATTACACCAGCTTACAGTTTTACTCAAACAACGGTTTTATACGTCTTTGCTCTTATTGAGAATTGTGGAAAAAATGAAGAAAACTATATGCTATGAAACAAATTTACATTTCATAAGAGAAAGTAGTGTTGAAAAATATCTCTTTTGACCTTTTATGGGAAAATTTGGTAAAAATCCCAATTCTTTTCTAGGGTCGTGGTCACCATATATTTCTCGGTCAGAAAGAAACAATGGCATCTTTTTCAAATGCTTAAAAATAAATTATGTTGGGGAAAAGATAGGTGAGATGTGAATTTTTTATAAAGCACCTAACTTCATCTATCATCAACAATATAGAAATAGGATACCATCTGCTATCACATGATAAATAAACGCCAACTGCAATCCGTCACACATTAGCTCCCCTTTTAAATATTCCATCGCAACAATACTTCACTGTACTGACACATAGATGCTCACCGCTATTATTACCAATAAGATTATACAGCAGACAAAAATGATAATCTTTTTCTAAAAATAAACAATACATGAAAAAATAAAAAATACATGAAAAAACCATATCGTTTCTCTTCACATCAATTTACATTTAAGATGATTGATCAAACTCCAAGTGACAAGTACATTTCACTAAAGAGTCAATGTGAAGTCTAAAAAGGGGGCGTTTACTTGACTAACCCGCAAACTTTATGAAAAACTTTAACATTCACTTTATTCCCATAGAACAAGACAATTTTAAGAAACTGATAGACTGATACATACTAAAATAAAAAGAGTTTAAATGTATTATTTTGAAGGTTAAAAATCAAAGTTTGTGTAAGATGGGACAGAAAATTAGAAGATTCGCATATTGATTTACTCATTTATTTATTTGCAAAACAAAAACAATTGGAAACAAATAGAGTCAAATAATATATTTTTGCTAAAACCAAACAAAACCTAAATCAACATCAACAACAACAAAATAAAAAGCACTGATTGAAGCCAACATCATAAAAATCTCTAAATATTTTTCAGTACAAATTTCCAAAAGATTCAAGCTTTAGAAATTTCAATTTTTACCATTAACGTGTTTTAAAGATTAACGATGTGCACAGCCTTTTGCTTTCTACATAACCCACTGTGAGAACCATGAATCTTTCGAAGGGAATACTGATCATAGGAAATTAACGTTTTGAAAAATTACCATTTTTTACTCCATGAACGTGATGCTGAAAAACTAGTTAAAAATTTTACGCTAAGCAAACATCATTAACTGAGTTTGTCAACTCATAGAATTAACGTTAATTAAATTGATGCGGTTAGAAATTAGTATTGAAAAGGGGAGCAGGAAGGAATAGTAAAAATGACACAATAATACAATGCAACAGAGCTCTTTTTAGCAATATATATAAACAAGGCAAAGAAGAGCAAAAACAGAACAAACATTTTTGTTGTTGTTGACTAAAACAGTCTTGTGCTTAAAAATGTTAAACAAGCCGATTCCTTATCGAAGATTATCAGATTTACGCAAATGTTAATTTCCTATAATAAGGTATGTATTACATTTAGCATTTCGAAACCTGCCAAAAGCCATTTGAACTAAGTAGATATTGTAAATAAATTGAAACAAATTGAATAAGTTGAAATATAAGATATATCATCTCACATTGGATATATATACGAAATAAAATTACAACATAAACATGTTAAATAATCAAACTGAAATGTCATTTTATATGTATTTTATAAAAAAATGAACATAATATTGTCATCAATTCCAAAAATAAAAAATTAGTCACACTATTTTGCAGCAAAACTAAAGTAAAAAATGGTGTAAATAATTATATCCGCTATTCATCTTTAACTAAATTAAGAAAGATTTACTTTTACTGTCTTTAGCAATCTTTTATATTACCAAAATACAGTACACATCCTCTACTTCGAATGACGTTAATCCACTATTTAGAACAACTTTTGTGGTGCTTGGTTTAAGAAATACGCTTAAACACAGTTTCAGATCCCTTCTGTGTTCGAATTAGCGGATGTATGCTGCATTTTGTAAAAATGCTAACTTTTAGGTTTGTTGATTGGTTTATTAACTGTTCGAACTGTTTTTAGTGAACATAAAACCTCAGATCATTGTATTGGATAAAAGAAGTTCCAAAGAAGCTGGTTAAAGGACAGTCTGAAAAAAGTCTTGAAATATAAAAAAACATTGGAAATCATTAATCACATAAGCACTTAGTCAATACCTCATTTTAACCAGCATCCAGGACTTATATTTAGCATTATTTTAACACATAACGAAGGTTAGGTTAACTAAACAAATTTATGTTACAAGCATTAATATTATAATATAAAAAAGAAAAAAATTAACCTAGCTTATAATACAATTTATTTAAGTTCAAAAGCCACCACAGTGGCTATGATAGCAAGTACGATAAGTACAATAGCCAACACAATGATTTTTTTCTAAAAGAAAATTTAAGCACAAGTTAGTTAATTAGTTTGTGAAATTATATTACTTTAACATTTTTTTCAGGTTTATTTTCTTATTTACATATCCTCAGGGTGACTCACATATTCATAAGTTAATGATAAAGGTTTTTCCCACACGCTAGGAATAGTATTTTTAGGATACTGTATAAAAAAGGGGGAAGGGGCAATAGTTTATATAATTTATGTTGGTTCATTTGTTAAATTCTTTGTGCTTAAACATTTTTGTTAATATGAAACCTCAAATCATTGTACTGCCTTAAAAGACGCTAGTTCTTTACTCTATAATTTTTTTATCATCCTATCTTAGTTAGATACAGAGAAATGTAAAGCATATTGTAAAATGGCAATCACTAAAATAAATAGTTCATTTGATTCAATAAAGATGATTCTTTGAGCTAGTCTTCAAGATTGTCTCCAATTTATTAATCAATAACAATGAAGTTAGTTACTCGTTCTTGTTTACCAGAACCTTTTAGAAACCTACTTGATAGTTTCGCAAACGACTGGCATCCATTACAATTTAGTGTTATGTTAAAAAAAATACATTAATATTATTAAGTAAGTATGTTATATAAAATATAAAGAAAAAAAACAATTAACCTAGTTTATAATACTATTTATTTTAGTTCAACAGCCAACACAGTGGCTATGATAGCAAGTACGATAAGTACAATAACCAACACAATGATTTTTTTCTAAAAGAAAATTTAAGCACAAGTTAGTTAATTAGTTTGTAAAATTATTTTTCGCTAACAATTGTTGTCAGATTTATCTTGGTTTGTTTATTTACATATTTTTTACATATCTTCAGGGTGCTTAGCATATTTAAAAGTCAAGTCAGCAGGGTTAGGGTTTAAATTAAGAACTTTCCTAGTCGAAAAAATTATCATGTTATTTACCTGCTATTTAATACATCAATTTTAATTTATATACATCGGCAAATGTTAATTAGAAATGTTGTTGCGTAAAACGCTTTAATCACACTCACAATTAATATTATTTGAACACCCACAATTATTGGAGCGTTTGAGACATAAGATAATCACTTCACATAATGTATAACTCTCTTACAAACACTTGTCCGGTTCACACCAAACCAAAACATTTATCAGTTCAGCAAGCAATACATACACTAATGTTGTGAACACAAGCCATGTCAGAATTATGGTATAATAAATAGAATGGCCAGCTAAGGTCATGAAATCAACATACTGATATCAATAAAGTCCATTTAAGATCATTAGCAAGCAAACTTTATAAAGTGCGAGGTGCACATATCTATTATAGCATCAGTGCCTAAAATTGCTTGTTGAAGTTCTTAATAATAGTAACAAGGTTGAAAAAGCAAAATTACGATTATGTACAACAAAACACCTCAGAGGCATTTTAAAGATTTACTATGACAAATTCCTACAAGTTTAACATGGTACACAATGTACATTAACATTTTTGCATAGTCTTAGGCAAAAATGAGGAGGGATGAAATGATTTTATTCACATTTTATTGGTATAAAAAGAATGCAGTTTGTTAAAAGGTAAAAACACAACAAAGAGAGATATAAACATAAATAGAAATTATTTATACATAGAGTTAAATTAAATAAAAATAAAATAAAAATAACTGAACACTATGTGCATTATTTTTGAAAATTATGTGTACTGTAGAAAAATGATTTTTGAAAATGGATTATAAAGAAATCTAAAATTTCTGTGTTACTTGTACAAAATTTGACAAGTTTTCGAGAGTGAACCCTTTTTCAAGTCACACAACACATCAAACTTGTACAGAGAACATGGAACAATACAAATTTTCTCAAATCAACATAGTAGGGTCACATTAAAAATAATATGCGATAATATAAAGTATTGCAATGAAGGTTTTAGCATGCTGATGTCAGCAATGAGGATCTCTCAATAAAACAATAGATATAGTCGCGTTATCTGAGACCAGAAAATATAAAAATAGCAGCATTCTGTAAGCAAACCAGGTAGAAGCAGCAAAGGACTAAATCCAATTACACAGTTTTATTTGATTATCATCACACTTAGAACAGGGATGCATTATCATCACCCTAGTATAACTTTGCATATGGAATATATTAATGATAAAACAAGGTTAAGAAATAAATTTCGAGCTCTAAATTTATGAAATATTTTGTTCACGTAGCCAACTAGCTATAAACATGCTTAGCGTGTTTCAAGTTCCTTTAGAAAGTTACCTGTTGATACAGAAGGTTATGCTGAATATAAATATAATTTGCTTTCAAGTGAATAAAAGTTTATATTGCTTGAGTTTTCATTTTTTTATGCATAGAGCTAGTCTGCCCCGTGGTTTGCTCGTCTGTGTCTGCCATTTTCCTTTTTGTTCAGGAGAATTGTTGTTGTTGTGGGTAATGTGCATTATTTTCCTTGAAAAAACAGCCGAGTCTTTTTTTGCTCAACCTTATATAATCACATATTATCTTTAAAGAGGACCAGCTTTAAAAGGACTTACTCTGCGGGCTTTACTTTGATACCGAACTGCTTTTTTCGTATCTACTACTGCTCGCTGTACATATTCTGCAGCTTGTTCAACATTAGTTTCAATATGATCAATCATTTCACCCTAAAGTTAGATCAATGAAAAAGGATCAACTAACAACACAATTTGAAGTTTATGAAAAGTAATTTGGAAAAACAAACTGTATCTCGTGTTAAGGTGTTGAGACTTTATAATTATATTGTTTCCTAATATTAATGCACAATCAGTAACATAACAAAAATTACAAACATCAAAATAATTGACGTAAAAGCTTCGTTCTGACTTTTTAAGAAAAATTAGTTAGAATGTCTGTAATAGATAAGCTTTAAATATAGAAAAGTACTTATCTAAATTTTAAGTAAAACATGATTACTTTCAAAATTTACAATTATTGCGGATGTTCGGATCAACATAAACATTCAACAACAAATGATAATAAACAGTGTCATTGAAGTAAAAGTACAATGTGCATCTACATGTACAGTCGTTGGTACTAGTGCACTCACCTGACTTTGAACAAGAATAGCCATATCTGTAAAGATCTCATGCAGTTGCTAAAAACAAACACTATTGTTACCAAACATTGCATATCAAAAAGAAAATATAAAATAAGTTTGAAAACTAACTTTAATACTATCTTCAAGCTTCATAATGTCATTGTGTCTAGCTTCAATTTCCTTCAGAGATTGTTTGGCTTGTTGCGTATCAGTGATGATCTAAAATATTATCAAATAATTTATAATAATTTAAAGAACATTATTCCTAAGTCAAATGGAAGAAGAAAGCAGTCTTTTAACAAACTCAAAATGAAGAATAAGTAACATGGAAACATCAGGTAGTTGTTATGACAAGAAATACTTTTATCTACGTAAATTTTTTACGTTGCATATAATTTTAACACAACAGAGGTGTTTTTTGTTATTTTATTGTTGTTATTAAGATTGTTCTTACCCCTTGTGTAAAAATAGTTGGATTGCCACCTTCAATTATTTCTTCTAGTTCATCGTCATCCATTGCTTTGCCAGCTAAAAAAAACAATTGCAAAACCTTATGACATATTGGAATTGCACACAACCGTAGATAATAACATTTATATGTAGAAAGTTCAAACAATAGCAATGCAGTAATGGAAATCCTTCGAGATAAGGACACCAATAATGCAAATATAAACACATTATCGAAAAACTTATTTATAAAAAAACCTCACCAATATGAAGTTGGCGTTTTATTCTATCTTTGCAACGTTCTCTGTATTTGTTTTGTATCTCATTGTACTCTGACATTACTTCAACAAATTCCCTTGACAGAGTAGAATGCTAAGGATAAAGATATGAACATAATAGCAAATTAGATAATTGAAAAAAAACAAAGAGTTATTGCAAAGAGTACATATCTTACATTAGATCAGCTAGTACTAACCTGGCATTTTTTAATTCTGATATCAGCATAGTTACCACGATTTGCACTTTCTTGATCCTTTATGGACTTTTCCATACCTGAAGTAACAACATAGATTTTTAATCAAACTTTAAATATATATGTACAGTAATTGTTTGATTTGATATCCGTCTTGGATAGACCAAATCCTCGATTTCCTTAACATGTTTTATTGGAAAATTGCTATACAACATTGAAAAGAACAGTTTAGCTTCTTCTACTTAAGCTGCTGCTATTGGGAGATTCTAACGTTCACAGATATCTTCCAGTACCTGAAGACTTACCCTTGAGACTCGCCTTTACTTTGTTGGCACATTTTTGTACCTCTTGCATTAACTGTTCAAGCTCTTCTTTTACACGGTCATCAGGTTGTGGTGCTGATAGTATTGTGCTATGCTTTTTTTTAATGTCTTGAACATTCTCTTGAATCTCTCTTATATTTTGTTGAATATCTTCAACCTGTAATTTTAAAAGGTATTGAGATTAGTTATTCTATAAAAGAGGTACAGATAGTGTATTTGTGTAGGATCGTGTGTTTTCAAGGAATAGTTACGCAGATATCGAAAATTTTTTGAAGACATAATCAAGACATCAATTCTTATTAGGGCAGTGTGGCGAGCTTTGAAGAATTGACTTAATTTTGGTCTGAGGTAGTCCCTAGTTATCCTGGAGGGGATGAAACCACCTGTTTCCATGTTATTTAGCCTCATCTGTCTAAATTACATTCCTGTTTTTTAATGTCAAGAAAGTAAATTTTGGATTTCAATGTTTCTCTGAAGTGACTTCATAAAAACTAGAAATAAATTGCACTTTATAGGCTGATAAGTAACAATGCTTCTTTGAATGATCAAACCAAAACACTTTGAAATTTTGTTACCTGACTAAAGAAGTCATCTAAAAAAGGATTCTTCTTATGTGCTTCAACATCAATCACTGTTTCTTCATAATCAGGTGGTTGGTCATCATTTCGCGCCTAAAAAAATCAGTCCAAAGTCAAGTTTTAAATTTTCATTTACAGCACTTAAACCAAGACACTTAACAAAGCGGACCACTGATGGTGTGTGACATGAATGATGAAGGATGCTGTTGCAAAGATCAAAATTGCAAGAATCGTGAGCATCACCATCTATTGCAATATATCATGAAACTTATATTGTGATTTGAACAACTTATCTGAATACCTGAACAATTTATCTGATTACGTTAACAATCCTTATGGCATTAGGAAATTTCATTAAACTAGTCTGTGTCCCCGTGAAAACATCCACGCATCCATGTCCATCCTTTTTAAACAGCAATGTGCGCCTGGCAGACGTATACGTTATTATAATATAGATAAATAAGACAGCAGCAGCTAGTTAGTAAGAAAAGATGACACGCAATATATAAATATTAAAGGAAACACTTTATAAATTATTCAATTATACAAAAAAAATGTCTGTTTAAAGAAAAGAAATATTAAACAGCCCTTCAAATTAACATTGTGAAAATCTAAAACGTGGCAGTTTTGTTCGTAAGAAAAGATTTAGGTATTTGTTTTCACAACTACCTTTAAAAAACCTTAATTCCCTATTTTCTTATTAAATTTTTTCAGGTAAGAGGTAAAATAGCAGTTCTGCAGTGTCAGTTTCGAAATTAAATATGACACATATCTTTTATAAAATGTAAAAAGGTTTGTTTAGGACTGATTTTAGTATTTAGTTTCAGAGAAGTGAAAAAAAACTGGTGAAAAGTCAAGTGTATTTATTCCTAGCGAAAGAGAAACAGCTGCTTTATTACCAAAGACATGAAATATTTGGCGTTTGTGGCACGATGTTATAAAGTAGATGATTCATAAAAATCCTCCAGCATTTAGTTATAGGTAGTTGGTGCTTATAATCACTTGAAGTTTTCAAAAGATTTCAACTCTTCATCTTAACTTTGTTTTATAGTCATGATTGCCAACAATATTAATCTGAAGGGCAAAATCTAACCTAACGCTTTTTGGCTTAGACTATTTTGTGGGAGTGGTGTGATCACATGTACGAACCCCACACACATATTGTAATCTTTTTGTGGTCATCTTTTGGAAAATTAAACTTATAAAACTAGCTAAAAAAAATAATTAATAAATAAAAAAACCTTTGACAATACAGAATATTATTTTAAGTAATGATTCATTCTTAGTATTGTTAGCTTTGTAATATTAAATATTGTCTATTTAAATTTCTTATTTCGAAGGTACCTCAAATTAAAACTGAAGGTGTTAGACATAGCTACTGGACATTATTTTTACGTGCTTTTATGATGAGGAAGAAAAGTATGCTTTCAGATCCTATGAAATGTATTGTCGTAAAACTGCATACTTGTTGATGTTTGTCTTTATCCATAAAAAGCTGTGACTTATTTCATCGTTATTTTAAGTACTAGTTGATAAAGCACATAAAAATGAAAAAGAAGCATTATTTGAATTTTGATGACGTCAGCAACCCATCCACAAAAAAAATAATTAATCTATTGTGTAGAGCTTAAAGGGCTGTTCCAGAAAATATATATGATCATGTGCTTTTGATGAGCGAATAATGACATATAAGGGTTTGTCGCATAGATCTTAAAACGCTGATGAAGAAAATGTATAGGATCGTGTACTTTTGTTGCAGAGATATTAGGGTTTAAAGGTTGTCATCAACCTGTTCATTCCCAAACGGGTTCGGTGACCCAGGTTTGGGAAACTTACCCAAATTGGTCCCAGGTGGTCCCTAGTTACCCATGCGGTGAAAAATAATTGATGTCACCACCTCGTTTCCAAGTTATTTGGCTTCAAAGTTTTAAGTGCAATGTGATGGCTTAACCAATCATTTTAAACAAATTGACATCAGTCTAAATGCATTGACGTTGCACCGTAATGTTAGCAAATTTGACATTTGAGACATACTTTTTTTGGCTACATCAAAGGAAAACAAACACATCCACTTTGCCTGTTACAGACACACAGACACACTTTCCGTATTATTATATAGATTTTACAACCTGAAAATAAACCTTGCAAAACTTATGTTTGCAGACAACTTTGTTTGGTGCATGTAATGCCTAAATTTCTTTGAGAAAAGCTGGTTTTAACGCTTATGCTGCGTCACATTTAACTATGTTCAATCCTTTAGGCCATTACCTATTCACAGAGGAAAAAAAAATGAGACAATGACAATTTTTTAGCATTAGTTTGAGAATACTAAACTTTATCTTTTTGTTGATATGCTATTTGATTAAATAACAATTTTCTGCTTAGAAATTTAAAACAAAAATAAACAGACATTTAGAAATTCATTTTATAAAAAAAAACATCAGAAAAAAATGGTTAATGAATGGACGGTTAAAAACATGCATAGACATTCTTTTATAGGCAACTTGGAATCTAACCTGGTATTTAGGTTGCTTCACATTTGTTTTATTTCAAAGTATGTAATAGTGCCTTGGGTCTTAATCGGATAGGTATTGACCTGATTTTGTTCTAATGAAGTGAAACAAAGATAAGTGAAAACTTTCAATCCTATTTTTTCCTGGGTTTCAAATCTCTCTGAACTGTTACTCTATTAAGGCCAACTAGTTGTTTATACATACCTCACGCAACTCTGCTAATCTGTCCTTCATCTTTGTATATTGGAAGTTAAATTTTACAAACGTTTAATCTCCAAAGCCAGAAAGCATCTCTATTTTACTGTTACTAAAAAAAAAGAAATACATCATAGCTTAGAAATTCTGTTTTCTGTCCATGGTTTGCAAAAAACAACATTTGGGATCAGGGATTAAAATCCAACACAACTATTAGTATGTCATTGTGTTGCAAATATATAGCTTTTAAATTATAAACTCAAAAATATATGTAAAACATTCACAATAGAGATAATTTGTGATGAAAGTAATATTTTACATAGGAAAAACATATATTCCGTCACAAGTTTACTGGTTATGTTAATGCTAGTCGATTAACTGAAATAAATTTTGCTGAACTTAAATGACAGGTTAACCTTTTTTACTCTGCAGACTTGCTGTAAGTAAATAGCAGGACTTTGATTGAATCCTTCTAAACTTAGGTTGGGTTGTAAGCTTTGGGGAAGTCCAGATAACCTTTTTTGACAAAGCCTCATCATCATTCTCAGCTTAACGTCCGTTTTCCATGCTAGCATGGGTTGGACAGGGTATATTAATGACCCTCTTCCAATCTGACCTAGACTGTGTTAGATCTAAACTCAACTTCCTCTGTATCATGTCTGTCCTTATAACCTCCTGCCAAGTCTTTCTCAGTCTGCCTCTGGGCTTTGCCCCAGGGACTATCAAGTCCCTACACTTTCTTACCCAATTATCCTCCTTCATTCTTTCCAAGTGCCCCAGCCAATTCAATCTTCTTATCTGGATAACATCTTTAATTCTGTGGATACTTAGCCTGCTTCTTAGCTCATCTGAACTCTTTCTGTCTCTCAGACTGGCGTTACACATCCACCTAACGATTCTCATATCATTCCTTTCTAAACGGTCAAGATCTTCCTGCTTCACTGCCCATGTCTCACTCCCGTACAACATAAAACTTCTTACGCAGGCCTCATACAACCTACCTTTTACCTCAATTGACAAGACTCGAAGTAACTCCCTGAACTTTTTCCAAGCGGAACCTATCCTGCAAGTAACACTTCTTCCAACACCCAACACCTAAACATTGGACTAAACATTGCATATTTTTTTTATAAAACTGTCATAAAGCTACTGTATGAATTTAAAACATTTAGTTCAGTACTTAGTTTAAAATGATATTGTAGAAAATTAGACAGGAAAACCCTTCAAATTTGACAATTTCCAGATGCATTATGTCGAATAATCGAACCATAATATTCAGATATTCAGGCCAGGTCCTACCAAGTGTTTAAAAATATGCCAAGATTGCAGCAAATGAGTTAGCCGGCTGCACTTTCCCCATGGATCAGAAAAAGTAAATTTGTTTGCAGGACCACAAAACAACTGCACCACTTAATTTGTCCCCAGGGTTTTTTATGATAATGGAGTGTTCCTTGGCAGGAAAGATCCTAGGGGACAGGTTAGGGAGCCAAAAAAACTGATTGGCAAAGACAAAACAAAAAAACTTCTAGCTGTGATTGGTGAGATGTTAAAATATTACGATATCGAGTTTGGGAGATTTGTCGAGACTTGCTTTCTTTCGCTTTTTCAACTCACTGACCAAGGTTTTCCATACCATATATGGTTGATCAGAGGACGCAGACATAACATATTTTTAATGATTGTGTTACAGTACCCTGTGTTTTTAACCAGATTGTCTCATAGATGAATTCCTTTTTTACATTTTTCAGTGGAAAGCTCTTTTTACTCTAACAATTGCTTGGAAGGAAGAAAAAGCAGGTGAAGTGAGGTTATTTTCGGTCAATTGTTTTACACAAAGATATAATAGATGAGTTGCAAATGTTTACAAAGTCCCATATCCTGACAGGTAAGAAAAGAAGGACCACATTGGCTAAATTGGCTATTCACACTAATTTATAGATTTTTAGGAATATATAAGTTTGAAAATGTGTTCAATTGTTTTTCATTATCTTCTCTGTTTAAGAGCAGACTTTACCAATTTTAGCATTAGTGTTTTTTTATCACTTTATTTCGAATGTCGCAATCTTTTGTTTATATTTTTTGCATGTGCATACTTCAAGTGAATTAAAATATTTCAGAAACCATGAACATCTATACTCGATAATAGTTGTAAACCTTAACAATGTCACTATGTAAGATTTTCTCCTGTCACTTATGCCAGGCCTGAAAGAACTTACTGATGAAAAGTAAATGTCAGGCAGAAATTCATATATTCATTGGCATCTTTAACTGGTAAAAAGAGATTTAAAATGGAACAATCGTTTAAAATCCTGTTTTCAAACAAGATTGCATATTTAATCTGGCTAAAACAAGCAGCTAACTAGCTAGTGTATACTGACCAAATTTATTGAACGTCTTAATTCCATGATTTCAACTTTCTCCGTAGCTTTCTCTTTTCACTGACAAAAATGGCTGGCTATATCTTACGTCCATGATGTATTATATTACCATTTTCACTGGCACCAAAACCTGTACTTTACGGAATAGAAACCTCAAACATCACTGGGGTAGATCAAACATGAGAAAATTTTTGCGAGGGGGTATGACATTTTTATCTACTGTTATTATTGTAATCATTTATTAAATGCCAAACAACCCTATATTATTATGAAACTGGACTAGGCTGGATAATATTTTTTTTAAAATATTACCATGTGTGCTCTCCTCCACAGATCCATTTTGGTAATTCGCGTCACCAAGTTTTCCCAATGACAAGTCTGTTTTTAAGCATCATTAAAAGGTACATGCAGATGTTCCAAGCAGCTACTAGCTTGATCTCAGAGAAGTCGCAACCAAAGTATTGCAACAATTTTAATTATAAAATAGACTTAAGAAATAACTCCAGTGGATCTCACATTGGAAAAACACATCACAGAATTAAGACGCAAATCACATAGGACGTTTTTGGCGGATTCTTTTTCGCTCGGCCCTGACGCAATTGCCTTCCTTCTTGTTCGCCAGCATTTTTACAAAGTTGTTTTTAGGGATGGCTTATATATAGACAAAACGAGGAAGTTGCCAGATCGTTGCTAGAGTTGTTTGTTGAGATAATCACGGAATTAGGACGGTATACGCTAGCTAAAATTCTAGCCAGCAGCTAGCTGATAAATAGGATTGCTTTTATTTCAGAAAATCTGAGTTCAAGTAACTGAAAATAGTTTGTTATTTTTCTAAAAATTTAAATAAGTTACAGAAAAGGTTGCCTGGCAAATCGAATCTAAAATGGCACTTCAGCATATATATAGCTAACATAAAAGAAACAACAGTCCCTCCTTTCGTTTTCAGAAAGTGGTTTTATATGTACCTAGCTAGCAAGTCTAACGTCTGTTGTGAATGAAAATTGTATAGGAAAAAGTTACATGCATTTTAAAAATATATACAAGGAAACCTCCTAAAGCTAGCTATAGCTTAGCCAAGTGGTAGCAAACAACTCCCATTTTATCCAGCCATCACTGCGCAGCATTTTGAACTAGCCTTGGAATTTTTGTAATCAGAGCCCTACGCATAAGTTTACTTATTTATTTTTTGTAGCAACCAGAATGGGCGATTATGAGTCATCGCTTTTTTTTTGCTGCTGTAGCTAAAAATAAAACGCCCTCACTCGGAGTTTCACTTCTTGAATCCTGTGTATAAATTTGTAATTAATAAAATATCATTTTTATACCCTACTGATAATTAGATTTACTACTATCTAATACTGATAAATAGATCGTCAGAGCATAACAGGTCACATCAACAGTTTATAGAAAAAACAGCCCGGGTTAGACAAAAATATTACACTTTTTTATACATTGAAATCGACTATCACAAATAGAAAGTATTATCAGTTTAGTTACCTTGACGTACCTTAAAACTTAATAAGAATAAGAATGCCCGGGGACGTGTTATGACTCTTATTAGAAAAGTATCAGAACGAGATTGTCGATGGTTTTGTTCGCGAAACATATAGCTATAGTCGTGCATCTATTAAGAACGGTTAAACGCATATATAAAACATCATAAATGAAGGACTTGCTTCATTTGCCGCAGAACCATGTAAGGCGTAATCCAGTCTAAGTTTCTTTTTCAGCTTTCCATTCTACCCTACCAAGATGGCAGCCACAAGAAGGTTGGCTAAGGTCTGCTAGTTTTAATTTATTTCCTTATTGATTTCTTGTTGTTTTTGTTGTTAGTGCATGTATTGCAACACAAATTTCCCTTGATGTATGTTTTGACAGGGCATATAAAAATTACTTATCTTCTTCAATTGACAAATATATGCAGAAGTAAGTGAGGGAAAATGAAAGATGTAAATATATGATCTGCGGCAGACAAATTTTCAGATTTGAATTAACATGCTGATTGTTTGCAACAAAATTGACCAACATAAGAGAACATGCGAATTTTAATGTTTATACATAATACAACTGCAGCTATAGCTAAGTAGCTGAACATTTAATGTTTTATCAATGAAGTAATATATGTGCAAATTAACTGCAGTGAAAATGTTTAACTGCAATTAAATATCACGGTCAAATTTTTATTAAATTTAAAAAAATTACATAATTAAATCCTGTTCTAACGATCAATTTGATGATGTTAATCGAATCCGAAAATATCAGGTGTAGTGTGAGCCAACTCATTGGAGCACTACAAAAATTATAATTAAGTTCAGCATTTAGAGAAAAAATCCATTTTAAAATTAAAAAAATTTTGGTTGTAGTAAAGCAACAATTTTTTATCATAGAACTTAATACCTAGCTAAAAACACTGAGTTTGTGTCTTTCATTTGATACAATAATATATAGTTTTATATAGGCAGAATTTTTTTTGAGTTAGGACCCTCATTTTTACAGAATAAAGCAATCAAAAGCGTGTGGTCCTTTGCAACCATTATGTTTAAATTTCACATAATCCCACTTAATCCACCTCTTTAAACTTGCCGGTTACAAATTTTGTTCCAGTTGTGGAAAAGTACTTTATTTGTTCAGAAAAACATGCTGTTTTTGTCAGCTATGGGTCAATGCTTGAAGTGCACAAAATATTAAATGATTACGTACATACAGACAAAATGTATAAACAGCTTATAAATCAAGTTCAAAAACAACTGGAATGATGAAAATCTACTCTAAAAAAGAGAAGATTACAACTCATCAACAACTCATATATTTATTGATAACTTAAAATTATATTTTATGATATTTATTTGTCATTCTAGCTTTTCTGACTTTGTATATCAAAAATATTTTGTTTCACAAAATAGGGCCAGCCAGGTGAATCTAGCCAAATATTTGTTACGTATACACACCTATATCTAACATGACTGACACACCCAAGAGAACTTACCCAATGATTAATATTCTTCCTTGCTGAAAACGAATGACAAAATAATAGACAGGGAATAAGGGATGAGGGTGGAGGTCCAAATGGTGTTTAATATTTGAACTTGTTTATTGTATTTGCAGTGTAGCTAATATTTTCTATGCAGTTCAATTTTTGTGAAGGCATATAAAAGTTTAGTAAGAAATACTAGAATTTGCTTTTAAAAATTGATTTTGATTTTTCCCACCTTAACTACTCCGATTTCCCAGTGGTAAGAAAAATTACGCTGGGTCTCCTGGCTAAGTTTTAGGTCAAGGTGATGGCTTCATTAATTTAATATAGGATATTGACGTTAAAGTAGTGTTATTTTCGCCGCGCCGTAATGTCAGAAAGTTTAACATATTAGACATGCATTTTTCTGCAACATTAAAATAAAATAAACACATCCACTTTGCCTGTTACAGACACACAGACACACTCTCCGCATTATTATAGAAATAGCGTGATAATAAAAAAGTGCAGAATTGTGTGTTTCACTCTAATAATTTCTGCAAAAATTTTTATTCAGCACACTGGTTCTTTCACTTTTTATACCGTTAATACATAGCCTTGTATAGTCAACAAAAATATGTTGGGTGTGGAATGATTTGGCAAGTGTAATTTTTTTCCAAATGAGTATCGGCAAATATGACTGCTTTTGAGGGAATAATTCTTCTGTCACAAGGGCAAAGTTTTTTGAACATTTTTTGTATTGATTTATAGGAACTTGAATCCATCAAAGACTCTGGACAAAAAATATTTAGGGATATTCAAGTTGATGAATCTAATATTCTAAATTGGCAAGGAAAAATATGTACTGTAAGTTTACTTTTGTTTATCATTTTTGACAACAGATAGTCAGTGTGACCACTCCTCCCTAAAACCTTTAAAACCCTTAGTGAAAAAAATCTATCCCCATGTAGGTTCTAATGGTATTGCTGATAAACTTGCCAATGCAATAAAATTTGAGGTATAGTGTTTTTTCAAAAAATTAGACTACAAATCTAGAAAATAAGTAAAGTACTTTAGACATATTTCTGTGCTCTTAAACTAACAAACACTGAACAGAATGCATGCTTCCCTCTCCATCTTTTGCAACCCTCCTTCACAAATTCAATGAACATTTTTAATGTAGCACCAAAGAACACTTCAATTCTCTGATTAAGATGCTGTATAATTGACTTAATTGTTGTACTAGTTCGTAACCGACGAATAAGCAAGCTTAGTTCAATATCAGCCTTAGTTTTCTGTTCTTGAACAAAATATAGGCATTCTTGTCTATCTGTTTCCATAGGCATACTTGTCTATCTGTTTCTATAAAAATTATGTCAATAAAATTAAAACTTGATGTAGGTAGGCGCTTTTTTATTAAGTATATATCTCTGTGGTGCTTTTTTCTTTCAGGAGGAACCTCCATATAACAAGGGTGCATTTAAAATAGAGATTGTTTTTCCTGCAGAGTATCCATTCAAACCACCGAAAGTAAGTTTGGTTTCTTTGCCTGCTACATGTTTGTTGTGTAACTGATGTAAAATGTTGCAACGACTGTTTGACGTTTTTGATGTGTTTGATGAAACTTCTTAGTTAAATCAAAATCTGTGACGTACTTTTGCCTAAGTTTTGTATTTTGTATTTTTTTTTCTGTAAATCTGTATTTTTAACACAATCACCATGCCATATATTGATTCTCTGCAATTGGTTCTTAGATCACATTTAAAACAAAAATCTATCATCCAAATATTGACGAGAAGGGCCAAGTATGTCTCCCAATAATTTCTCCTGAAAATTGGAAACCTGCCACGAAAACCGACCAAGGTACGTGTATTTGTGAATTGCAAGGTTGTCAAACTACGCTGTTGCCCACCCCCTTAAAAAGATAGTTTTACATTCACTTATTTAAATAAAAAGTTAGCGAACGAATCTATTAATAAAATTAAGTGTCACATGGTGTAAAACTTTGAGTAATAATTTTTTATAATAACACTTATAATATATTTGCGTTTGAGAGCACCTTTCAAAACATTGAAAGTGAAACAAATAAATAAAAGATAAGTATTTTGTGGACCAAGCGTTGAAAATAAAGTGCTTGTTGTGTCACCCCTGCTTCCAACCAATCTGGACTGCACACTACAAAAGCAATTTTTACCGATGCCTTTCCACACCCTTGTTTTGTTAACTGATGGTTTTCATTTCTTCTAGTGATTCATGCCTTAGCAGCTTTGATATCTGATCCAGAACCAGAACATCCTCTGCGAGGCGATCTAGCAGAAGAATACACCAAAGATAAAAAGAAATTCATGAAAACAGCCGAAGAATACACTAAAAAGTATGCAGAACAAAGGCCGCAAGAATAGTGATATGCAGGATTTTTTTAAATAAACTTTATTGTACAAACGAAAACTTCATTGGAAATTGGTAAAGACATCAACAATCTAAGAATGTAATTGAAGAATCGTATAAAACTAGGAACCTTTATTGACATTGTAGATTTTCATTCTAATATGTTTTAATTTTCGTCCCGTACGCGAATTTTTTTTATTTTTTTTCACAAGCTCGTTGTGTATTGACAGTTTAGAAAAGTCTAGAAAAAAATCACCTTCGAATGTTGGTTTCAATAGGCTTTTCATTCTCACTACTTTGTCTTTACTTTTCTAATTCAGTTTAGCGTATGAGGAAAGTTAGAACTAGTTTGTTTTTTGTGTCCTTGCCGTGTAAAATCTTTTTAGACAAAAATAAGTCCAAATACACATTGTCATTTTCTGGATATTCCTCAACAACTCGTGTTTATGAAAATGCTTGACGTCTTCCCGCGAAAATTAGATTGCACAAAAATTTTATTAATAAAATTTATTTCATAAATATAGAATTATGAAGCAAGAAAAATCTATCATCCCTACGTCGAGAAATTTCCATTCTGAGAGATTACTCCTTTATAAACATTACACCAGCACGAATAAAATGTAAACATTTGAGCAGAAAGCGATATTAATAACGGAAGCGTTCATTTAATTGGTCAACTCATAAAATTCACCACGGGAGAGTAGCAACAGCGAGCGAATTCACTTTTTACTCACAGGATTCTCCAAGGGGTAGTAATAACAGCAAGCGAATCCACCATTAAATCACAGAATTCTCCATGGGGGAGTATCAAAAGCGAGCGAATCCAAAAGTTATTTTCCGGCTAAAAGACAGTTGAAGAAATGAGAAACGTTGGTTGTGCAGACACTGGTGTTCAGATTGCTTTCAAAGGATATAGTATAGAATAAATCCGCAACCCTACAATTATTTGGCACCTTATACCGTTTTTTAAACTTCACTTCGGGCTTCATCTAGCGGTACAGTAGCTTTTTGTTAAAGTGTGGACTTGAAAATCCCATTTGTAAAGTTGGTTTTTACTGTTCTAGCCTGCAAAATACGACAGAGAAGTCACCCAGTTATCCTGAAAACCACATCAATTTATAAATCCTATGTATATTGGAATCTTAAAAACTGACTAAAATAGCAACAGGGGCGGCGCCACTAAGGGGGCTGGGGACTTCAGAGCCCCCCCCCCCCACCCCACTTTTTTGCTTAGTAATAATTTTTAGTAATAATTTCTCTATCACTGCATGAAAATTGATGCTATCCAAGCAGAGAACCTGCAGGCTATCTCACTAAATAATGCAATTAGCTTAAAGGAAGACATGAGTCCAGACACATGGTATTTCCCTTTGACGTTCATCAAACCAGGCAAAAATTCAAACGCTGCATACCAGTCTGTAAGAAATCTGCTTTAAAAATTAGTGCAGCTTCTTCCAGAAGACAATCAGCAAACTATTTGGAGTCATAAAATTGTTGTCAACCCAAACAATCTCTGGAATTAAACTCCATACAAGTTGATGAGTCCATTAGTTGCGAGTTGTACCAGTTTGTGCGCAAGTTAATAAGCCCAGTGGTAGCAAAACCACTTCGACTTCCAGATGTGCCAATAACTGAGTTTGTTTTGAACATTTTGTTTATTGAGAACCAACTGTTACTCACCTAGAACTATTAAAAGGTAACCCATTTAAAGTCCCATCAAAAAGTCAATCGACTCCAAACGACCACATGCGCTGCTGCACACACTGTGCGTATGCTATCGTGACATCCACTGTGCAACTTTCTTCTTATGAAGCCCCTGTTGATAAAACCGACATCAAAAGTCAAATCAGGACAACACAACTAATTGTTTTAACCATTCCAAAAAAAATATTAATATTAAGGCTACAGAAATAACAAGAAAAACTGTGCCTTGCAGCAATCGCAAATTTGCAAAAGATTGTTTCCATACACCTGACAATCTATAACTTCCCCCGCCCAAGATAACCATGCACATCTTCTTGAATATTCAAGCATGGTTATTCATAGACCATAAGAATTTGGGCGAATTAGTTTTGAGAAAGCGATTCAGCAGGTGACATTTCTTTCAATCGGAGGCATGGGATTACATTTGATCAGTCGCCAGTGACATGAAATAATATTGGTTTTAAAACAGAAGTTTTTTATAAGCATAGTGTTATTTAAGCCCATCCTCACGCTCGTGTTCGAGCTTCATTTTATGGTAATGATACGCTTATTTATAATTAGCCAAAACACTCAGCTTTTTCTGCGAACAAAATCCACGCTCTCTTGATATTTGAAGCAGAATGAGTTTTTATACACACCTTGTGGCACAGGGAATAAAGCGAAAGGCTCAACGATTAATCTTTTTTTCCAAATGTTAACAAAATTTATATAGCACAAATTTTCTCGAGGAGAGGTAAAACGTATCAGGTAATTTGGATATTAACAAACAAAAGAAATCTTCCATCTGCAAAAAGGCCATATAAAACTAGCCTACTACCGAAAACGTTGCTCACACTACGGTCTATAAGAATGTTCGTAGATCACAGCGATGGAGCAGGAGTTCTATGTGTAGATGATAGAAAATGTGAAAAATGACACGAATATAAAACAGAAATTGTATAAGTTTTTTCAAAAATATCACAAACACCACTATAAACGCAAACAAAATAGAAATATCTACCAACAAAAATAGTTGTGCTAGATATGCAAAAAACTTTATATAAAAAATGAAACCTTTTAATAATCATCAACCAAATACAAATAAACTTTCTTTTAAGAAAGGTGATAGGTAAAAGAAAAGTCAAAAAATATACGATGTTAAATGAAGGTTATTAAAATGCGATTCAACCTTATTGTGTGCGGCTTAACAGCGTGATTCTTTTGTTGTGTTAATTACACCAGTGAAAACCAAAGATTGCTTCACAAAATTTACAACGTTTTAAACCATTGTTCGGTATGACATTAGATTTGCATTTCCTGCGTATTTTATTTCAATCGTCCATAAGTCTACGGATGATATAGTAACTCTCAATTCCTCTGTCGCTGAGCTCATTATCAAATTCTATCACTGGCTCAGTATTCATAATAATGCAAGTATTTTCGATGATTTCAGCAATTTTTGCTCCATAAATTTAGACATAGGCACAAACAACCCTGTGAACTGAAAGTTTGTTCTTTTACTTGTTTGTCGCAAATATTCTCGGAATTGTTCATTCTAGACGTTGCAAATGGTATCTCTGAGACTAAATTCGACTTAACAGGAGCTTCGCTTAACTCAAACATTCGTTAAGTCGAACTTTTATAATCATTCCCTCAAAGGTTCGAGTTACAGTAAGTTACCTGTCTTCATCACAGATAAAAATGTGTTTGTACGCTAGGCCTATAATACAACTCCTGCTAGAACTCAAACCTGGAATCCTTTATAATGTTTCAGAAGGACCATACCAACTACAAGAGGACATCCGCACACATATCTACAATCAAAATATGAACAACGGGAAGCAACGATATAAAAAGACTGACACCAAAGTCTGCTCTCTCGAAAAAAACAATTCCAATCCATTTTTAAACGTATATTCCTTAAAATTAAGTAAGCATAAATACCCAATTAGGCTTATGTATATTGTCCTTGCGCGTGCATATACGGATCTTTGGTAACATTCAAAACTAGTCTATATGTGAAATAATATAACAATGTGACAACGAGAAACCATCTTTCCTCTTTTGGCCCTATCTGTTTAAGCCAGTCATTTGATGTACTAGTAAGCCCTAACCCCGCTGCAGCTTCAAGGCGAAACATCGCCACATCATGAATACGCGTTTTGCTCATTCAAGGTGCAATCACACGATATCACCTGATCCATTTTAAACCTAACTATAACTTATAGCAAGTGTTACAAATACTTTGAGATTTTCTGCACTCAATTTTCAACATACAAAATTTGTTGTTTGCATTTATATACCATAGTAAAAGTGAAGGTTTAAGCCGCCCTGGGTTGTAGTAGTTATTTGTCTTAGAGTTTTTTTGGTCTAAATCTTTATTATAAAGCTCAGAGACAAAAACATCAAACAAGAAGCCCTGCGGCTCTAACATTTCAGTCATAAGCTTTGTTTTTACCACATCTTATGTATATTGCATTTATTTGAGCAAAATAATTTTTTTATCACAACACGGTAAACGTTAAAAAGGAAAGGCGGATGATTAAAAAATGCACCTTTGATAAAAGGGAGGATTCATGGTATTTTCCTCCGTCTGTAAATTTATTTATAAGCGAAGCAAACCCACGCAATATTTTAGCAAGTTTCTCCACAAAAGATGAACATTCTGACATAACGAACTGATTCGACATAACGAACTGATTCTGACATAACGAACTGATTCCACATCACGAACTGATTCGACACAGCGAACTGATTCGACATAACGAACTGATTCGACATAACGAACTGATTCGACACAACGAACTGATTCGACACAACGAACTGATTCGACATAACTATCTGATTCGACACAACGAACTGATTCGACATAACGAACTGATTTGACATAACAAACTGATTCCACATCACGAACTGATTCGACACAACGAACTGATTCGACATAACGAACTGCTTCGACATAACGAACTGATTCGACATAACGAACTGATTCGACACAACGAACTGATTGGACACAACGAACTGCTTCGACATAACGAACTAATTCGACACAACGAACTGCTTCCACATAACAAACTGATTCCATATCACGAACTGATTTGACACAACGAACTGATTCGACATAACGAACTGCTTCGACATAACGAACTGCTTCGACATAACGAACTGATTCGACAAAACGAACTGATTCGACATAACGAACTGCTTCGACATAACGAACTGCTTCGACATAACGAACTGATTCGACAAAACGAACTGATTCGACATAACGAACTGCTTCGACATAACGAACTGCTTCGACATAACGAACTGATTCGACACAACGAACTGCTTCGACATAACGAACTGCTTCTACATAACGAACTGATTCGACACAACGAACTGCTTCGACATAACGAACTGATTCGACATAACGAACTGATTTGACATAACAAACTGATTCCACATCACGAACTGCTTCGACATAACGAACTGCTTCGGCATAACGAACTGATTCGACAAAACGAACTGATTCGACAAAACGAACTGATTCGACATAACGAACTGATTCCACATCACGAACTGATTCGACACAACGAACTGATTCGACATAACGAACTGCTTCGACATAACGAACTGCTTCGACATAACGAACTGATTCGACAAAACGAACTGATTCGACATAACGAACTGCTTCGACATAACGAACTGCTTCGACATAACGAACTGATTCGACAAAACGAACTGATTCGACATAACGAACTGCTTCGACATAACGAACTGCTTCGACATAACGAACTGATTCGACACAACGAACTGCTTCGACATAACGAACTGCTTCTACATAACGAACTGATTCGACACAACGAACTGCTTCGACATAACGAACTGATTCGACATAACGAACTGATTTGACATAACAAACTGATTCCACATCACGAACTGCTTCGACATAACGAACTGCTTCGGCATAACGAACTGATTCGACACAACGAACTGATTCGACAAAACGAACTGATTCGACATAACGAACTGATTTGACATAACAAACTGATTCCACATCACGAACTGATTCGACACAACGAACTGATTCGACATAACGAACTGCTTCGACATAACGAACTGCTTCGACATAACGAACTGATTCGACAAAACGAACTGATTCGACATAACGAACTGCTTCGACATAACGAACTGCTTCGACATAACGAACTGATTCGACACAACGAACTGCTTCGACATAACGAACTGCTTCGACATAGCGAACTGATTCGACATAACGAACTGATTCGACATAACGAACTAATTCGACACAACGAACTGATTCGACATAACGAACTGCTTCGACATAACGAACTGCTTCGACATAACAAACTGCTTCGAGATAACGAACTGCTTCGACATAACGAACTGATTCAACATAACGAACTGCTTCGACATAACGAACTGATTCGACAAAACGAACTGATTCGACATAACAAACTGATTCCACATCACGAACTGATTCGACATAACGAACTGATTTGACATAACAAACTGATTCGACATAACGAACTGCTTCGACATAACGAACTGATTCCACATAACCAACTGATTTGACATGATGATTCGCCTCGTTGAATAAAAAACTGATTGGACGACACAAAAACTTATCCAACGACTTAAAAAATCAAAACTGATTTCGCTTCGTAGTAATCCGTCCTTTGGAATAGTGGTGAGCATGTTAGTCTAATTAACTAAGCTTTCTTAGAGGATGCCCAAAATTCAATCTTCTTTACAAAAACTTAGATGCAAAAAGTGTTTAAAAGTACATCCCGAATTTAAATCAGCTAATACATGTAAATCAATTTCTCACAGCAAAACCCGAATCTAAATCAAGCAATTAGCTGGAAGCCATATGTATTTGTTTGGATGAGTGAGACCATTCACGCTCAAAATATTTATGCAGGAAAGAAAAAAGAAAAAAGCGTCAAAAAACTCGTTTTTAAACCAGCGTATTTTTCCCGCATAACTATTCCGATTTTCCGGTGATGAGGAAAATTATGCTGGGTTTTCTGGCTACAAGCATGTGCGTATGATTTACTAAACAACTTCGCATGTGAGAGTGAGAAAATAAGCAATCGAAACGAAAAACAAGGAGAGAAAGGAAAAGGAGTTAACTAAAGTAGCTAACTGGCAAGAACGTAGGTGCTTAATGTAAGAAACACAATTTCATGCCTAAGACTAGGCTTGTGACATGTAGGCCACATGAAACTAATGGGGGCACGAAATGTTACGCCTGCGTTGGTTGGTATGTCATTTTTGTATAAGGTTACGCCTTTGGACTTACTGGCATGATTTTATATATATATTTTTATATGATTTTATATATATTGTCGTTTGTCTGTTCTTCTTTTTTTTAATAAACTCTTAACGTAACACAGATACAACCGACTGGTAGCCTTGTAGTATGGCGTTGGCTTCCAGTGCGAGAGGTCTTTGGTTCAAACCATGACCAAGTCGTGCTAGAGGCTATAAAAGTGTGAATATATCTTTTCTGTTCAGTGCTCGGCATGGGAATGGGATTGATATCTTAGCCGGTTGTCTGGTTGAGCGATTGATGTGCTTTCACAACTTTTGTAGCTCAAATGGGAGCTTCAAATGCACTAGGACGACCCCTTCGCGGGAATCTCGTTAATGGCAGATTTCTTCAGACAAATTTGATATTTCGCGCAAGTGACGAACAGACTTTCTCGTGATAATGATGTACTAAAAATACCGAAGCCGACAGAATTTTCAGGTGTTTTCAATGGTATATTTAATTCATATGATCATCGGGGAACTTTAAATGATATGGCTTCTCCAAACATTGTTGATTGGATAAAGCTATCATCCAGGTATATTCATTCCATCAAACAATCAATTTAATTTCTCTAAGTACAACGGATTCTTAGAGAAAGGAATTTTAAAGCAAAGCTCTATAAACTTTCATAAAATCTCTTATAAGTTCAGGCTAGCCCCTTAAAATATGTTTTTGGTAAAAGAATGTGTAAATTTTAATTGTTGTTTCCTTATCCTAATTACATATTCTGATATGTTTTTCACTTACTCAGATTTTAACTTTTTAGACAATAATAATCATAACTAGACAGTGTATATATTGTACGGATATCCTGTGCACATACTATCTTCAGTTATGGAAAGTGTTGAAAGCACAATGGACACGGCGCATTATATCAACAGAAAAGAAATACAGGTATGAGTAAATACAGTTTCATTTTGGTACTACAGTATACACCTTTTTTCTATAAGAAACACGATCTTAAGAAACATGAGAGTCAAATTGTTTAAGGTTTAAGAAACATATAAGAAACATCATCAGGATGAGTTAGCAAAAAGAAAGGTTATGAAGTTTAGAATTAAAAATAAAATAAAATAAATAGTAATTTTAACTGTCAGTAGACATTGTGTGGCTGGTTATGTGAAAAATGTTTTAATCTCATCTCCCTGTTCAATTGCAAGTGAACACCACAGAAATGTTTCCCGTGTGAAATTTAAGTTAAACTAACCATTTCAGGTTAGTTTAAAAACTTAAAAAAAAATACAGTCACGCACAACTCCAATTTCCTGTTTATAATAAAAAACCGGTTAAACCAGTCGTTAGCCCGTGGAAAAATCCACGGGTTCGCCCGTCCTTTTTATACCTGACTGTATGCTTCTCGCTACTTGCGCAGCTAAGCTACCATTTTGCGTGACAGACGGACAGACGTATACGGGTATTATAATATAGATAGATAGATTTTATCTTTTCTAGAAATAAACTTTTTACACGGTATGTACATTAGTGTTGACTATAATTTAAGTTCTGTTTATCAACGTTCTGTGAAGAAAAAGGTATTAAGAAATAAGATGAAAAAGTAACACAGAAAAGAGAAACGTAAACGCCTCTATAAAGATTAAAAGAAAGAGACGCTCGAAAAAGATAAAAAACTCTTGTTGCTTGAAAGACAAAACTTTTAAAAAAAGAGGTTCAAAAACACGAAAAGCAGCTGGTTTAAGTTCCAACCGAATGATATCGATAAATTCTCTATCATCAACATTACACAAAAAATTTATAATTAACACCGTTAAACACCGTTTAAAGTGTATTTTGTCGGAGTTTATTGGAGAAGACAGCAAATTCTCTCCCAATCTTCATTCAGTTATGGAAAAATGTAATTTATCGAAGTCTGGTACAAGTGATAACAGGAATTTGCAAGGGATTTGGTTTCATGCACAGCAAAAATATTTTGTACAACGATATAGCAAAAACATTGTCTTACGATTATAGGTTGATTTTTCTGACTTGCGACATGCCATAAAGCGTGGTAGTGAAAAGTAGAAAACATTGTCATCTTGTTTTCGAATTAAAGAACGTACCTGGTTCTTATTAAAATATTGAAACAAATGCTGACAGTATTGGATATAATTTTGAAAAAGTTGCAAAAAGATTAAAGTGGGAGGGATTGGATAATATTTCTACTTCTATGATGAACAAAGTTCCGTTAAATTTAAGCAAAGTAGTATTTAATCTGGGAAACCTCACAACTATAGTTGTTAACTAAAAACTGTATTTACTTTGTTATTGTGAGTTCGATGTTTTTTGTGTACATGCCCAATGTTTTAACATTCTTTTGCAACCTGGACATCCACACACGGCACATTTTTGCATCCTCGTTTTGCGACTAAACGTTTGTTGGCTGTTCATGCATGCACTAGTCTAGCTTGACGCGTTAGTGGATGGAGCATATCTTTATGCTTATAGGCGGTACGTGTTTGTGTACATGCCTAGCACACTACACATTCACACACAGCACATTTTTTGCGTTTTTGTTTTGCGACTAAAAGTTTGTTGTATTTCAGTTAAAATTGTTAAATATAAAATAAAATTTGGTAAATCCTTTTTTCATGGCATAATTATCATTATCAATTTTTAATATGAAGAGTCTTTTGAAGTACAAATTGTATTTTGTTCAACAAAAGGAGACTGTTCGTTAGTGAAATTTATTAAAAAGTTGTTGTTGTCTAGTCAGAAGCAGCGAAAATGTTGGTCCGCATAAATCGGTAGAAGTGCACAATTTTAGAAGTGGTTTTGCAACAGAAAAACGTCATGCATGACTTAACTCTTAGATCCGCATCCAGATAACAATACACCAGATTTCTTATTCGGACAACTTTAGAACACCTTGCTCAAATAAAGACAATTTCCAAACAGACATGTCAACGTCTTCTTTGTTGTCGGATAACACGTAAATGTTAGATTGAAGTTGCCAAAACAGAAGAACATCAAGTTATTTTCTCTTCTGTTGGGCTGTTCATATGGGAAAAGTTTACTTGGTTAGCGGGGAAATATTTCAGCATGATATATTTTTACTTTCTGTTCATATGGTATGGGCGAGAAAACCTTTTCTCGGGTGAGAAAATACCATGTGATAAGTTTCTATTGTTTATTGTGATAAGAGCCTATTGTTATTTTTGAAAATTATGCCGAATTGACATAAATTTATTTTGCCTATTGAGGAAACTTCTGTTCATATGGGAAATGCATTACCCGGTTACCGAGATCTCGATCATGCGCACCCGAGATCTCGGTACGCGGGTAAATATTTTAGTTTATATGAACGCACCTAAATCTTGTTAGGAGTTTGTTAACAACCCGAGATTTCGACCGGATATCATGCTGAAACATTTACCCGGTTCCCGAGGAAATATTTCCCATATGAACAGCCCCTTAGTGTTATCTTTATGTACGATTTGAAGTGAAAGATCGACTTTATTTTATTTTAGTTTTTTGGAATGAATGCCTATTGTGATTATTTAAATCTGTCGGATTCTTTGAATTTTCAAAGCTCAAGTATTTATACTTAATTCACACACAAACTGCAAGAAGAAAACGAAACGTATCACACAAACATGTTTTCAAGTTAAGTATACTTTTAATATCGTTTAAATTTCAACTGAATCAGGATTTTGTTGTTTTTGTTTAAACTTATTTGTCCTTTCATTTTTTTATTTGTGTTCTTTCAATAAAGATTTTATAAAAAATAGTGGAAAAAAATGGCGTCAAATTTTTTTGGGGTAAAACATACGTCTATTTTACATCGTATTTTTGATTAATATCATACCGGTGAAAAGACACAGCAGTTTTCCTACTATATAGAGCATTCCATGACTCTATAGTGTTATCAGTTTTCGACAAGCGTAAACTCAAAAAAACATTTTTAACTTCCTGGAATAAATTTCACTAACGAACAGTCTCCTTTTGTTGAACAAAATACAATTTGTACTTCAAAAGACTCTTTATATTAAAAATTGATAATGATTATTATGCCATGAAAAAAGGATTTACCAAATTTTATTTTATATTTAACAATTTTAACTGAAATACAACAAACTTTTAGTCGCAAAACAAAAACGCAAAAAATGTGCCGTGATATTGCGTTGACTAAACGTTTTCGACATAGCAGTTCTTGTAGGGTAAGAATGCGTGTACCCAAAGGGCCATTCAATTTCTCATTAATAAAATTTGTTTTTTGGCACAGCAAAAGTCAATATCCTTATCTGTTTAACAATTAGCTCACCTTTCCAATTTTGAATTTCCATCCGGGTGAAATCAAATTTTGGAATTTTGGATTTTTTTCAATTTTGGATTTCTTCAATTTAAAGTTTCAATTCCTGACTAATATGTTTTTCAATTTTAGGAGTTTTATTTTTTTTTAATTTCACACGTTACGCAGGTCACCTGTTTAGATTTTCGACATTTTTTTGTCTAGTCACCACTAAGGAGGGTTGTCGCGTATGTTAGTACATTCACTTATTTTCACTCTTTCAGACAATAGTCTAGAAAAGTTCAGACTAATAAATTTTTCTTGTCTATTCACCACGAAGGAGGGTGTTGCGCATGTAAGTCCGTAACTTTATTCGCAAGTGTGTCTTTTTTCACTCGTTTCTCTACTCTTTGATACACAAAAAGTATCGATGGAATATTTATCGCAACTTTTGAATGAAAAAAACACAGAAAGAGATCAGCGATATTTTTAAGTCTATGTACCCTGGAGTAAGAGGGTTAAGCGAAAGATCTGCGAAGAGATTTTGCAGTAAACACAACATGACTTCGCGGAAGTCACAAGAAGAAATAAACAGATTGATAGCATCAGCAGTAAGAGAGGTATACAAATGTTCTTATCTTTTCTTATTTAATTTTAATAAACACGTAAGAGATAAATATACTTTTCAACTTTTCAAGGTTGGCCCACGTACGGACGAAAAATGATGACAGGCAACATAAGACAAAAACACAATTTGAATGTAAGTCAAAAACGTGTTGCCAAAGCATTGACAATTGCCTCACCAGGAAATCAAGAAAGGAAGAGGATGGAAACCGAGCGGTTGATGAATCCAGTCTCATATCAGGCGGATTATTTTGGTCATAAGCTACATATTGACCGGAACAAAAAGGTGGCAATGTATGGAGTAACTCATGTGGTAGCTATAGATGGACATACCAGGTATGTTACGGCAGGATGGCAATTAAAAATAACGTTAAAATACATGAAAATATATACAGGTGAGAATTTCTTATCACATTTAAATGTTTCGTGAATGTATTTAAATGTAGTTTTTAAGCATATATTCCAACAATACGTTATTTCTTTACCTCAGAAAAACCTTGGTAACATACGGAATACCTAATCAACTGTGAGTTGATTGCGGTAGAGAATTTTATTTAATCCTTGGAATGCAAGAGCATTTAGCAATGCTTCTTGGTAATCAAGCAATAGACTGTTATCGACAAACAGAATCTAAGCAGGTTAGAAAGAAAAAAAATTAATCATGAAATTTTAATAGGCAGGATATTTGTCTCTTAATTGAATCCTTTCAGAACCGCCCTATTGAAAGATTTTGGATGGAGGTAAACCGTCGTGTAAATTATCCTTTAAAAACAGTTCTTGTATTTATGAAAAATGAAGAGATCATTGATATGTTAAACGACTGCGTAAAATTTTGTGTATCATTTGTTTCTTGCTTGGTAGCGTGTTATGGTCTTCACATTGTTATTTCTTCGTGGAATAATCACCCTATTCCAGGCATATATATTCATTACCAATTAAATAATTATTGTTGTATCTCTTTATAACAAATCAATTTATTTAACAGAGCATTATGGTTCCAAAAGATCCCTTAGTGTTTAAAGCGAAATTGTTGTAAAAAAATGTAATAATCGCTGCAAACAAGGTTGTCCGTATGGTTCGTATTGCTTGATTCCTAAATTTCTTTTTTTTTGGCAGAGGCGTGCCGTCAGTAATTAAAACCAGAAGTAATGGGATCGTACCATTGATGGAAGAAGTTGTATTAAATGGAAAAGGAGCTAATTACTTTACATGCAGTGGTACCCTGAATCAACGATTGCCAGTGATAGTGTGTTTGGAGTCGATCCACTTTTCAATTCACCAAGCCTTTTATCAGAAAGAATGCGAGAGTTTGAAAGCCGCTATAGTATTTCTGACCTTTTTGGATCTCTAGCGAATGAAACAATTGACAATTTCCGAGAAGCTCTTCTGTATTTTATTAACTTAACACGTACATTACAACTAAGGATTACATTATAACTGTGAAAAATTATTCTTTGTATTTCAATCTTCCTCTTCCCTGCTCCCATGTGTTAAGAAAATTACTAAGAACAGCTATTTACTATATTATACACTTTTATAAGAACAATGATAATTACTTAATTAAGCAAAAAATGAGAACAATGGCGAGACTGAAGTGTTACTGTTATTTTATTTTTTAAAAATGCTTGTCAACAAGAATCCGGTTAATTTAGAAATTTTATTTTTTCAAAATCTTCATTATTTCACGAGTTAGCACTAAACATAATTTCAAACACTTAAAATTATTGAAAAGTTTAAAATACATTAACGAAGAACGTAACTTTAAAAAAAGATAAACATTCTTGTATAAAGAAAACATGTATGTTATTATTATATCCACTTTATACCAGTGGATCTAGTCACTTATGCGAATAAAGTGAAAATTTTGTGATATTTTTGTGCTAATGATTTGGAAAATGAGCGGAATTTTTTCCAAAAAAAGTTGCGGTAAAATAAACGTTAAGTTACCCGCCCTGTTTTATCGCTAAGTTTATTGTTTTGATATTATTTCGTGCTGTAAATGAGGGATTATATTATAACGAAAATCAGCCGGATTTAAAATGTTTATGTTTAACCCTATTCAGTCCGGGGGGGGGGGGGGGGGGGAGGATTCCGCCCTTCCTGATTCCGCCCCTCCTGACGGTTTTTTTAATAACTCTTTAATGCTATGTTGCATGGCTACAATACTTACTGAGTTTCAATATTTATCTATTAGACACCTGCATACAAAATTTTTGGTCCCATACCTTTCAGAGGCTTTGATATTAGCTATTACTCGAAACTACCCCTAAAAATCTCTATGAAACCCTTATAATAGGAAAAATATAATAATTTTTGTTAGGATTATGTTTAGAACTTGAAACTTACAACACGACTTTGTTTCATCAAGAAGAATCATTTTGCATGTTTTGGTCACGTGGTTAATCCGATTTCCCAATTTTTTCGGATTTTATCCGAAAATCGATAAAAACCGAATTTTCGGGCAATATTTGGCAATTTTTCATACGATCTGTGTGAAAACCGGAAAATATGTTAAATTTATTTAGCTTTCAGAAATTTCAAACAGAATGTAAAAATTCGTTCTAGAACTAAAGTAATTGAATTTTAAGCAGATAGTGGCATTTTGAACAAATTTCAAGCTTTTGATGACTTCATACAAAATGTGATGACGTAAGCAAAAATTTATTGCTGACATTTTGTTTTTGTGACGTACTATAGGTGTGCCAAGTTTGATTCAATTTGGACAAGCATATGAAAAGTTATTGAGGGGGGGGGGGCGGATTCCGCACCCCGGTATGTTCGAAAAACCCCGGACCGAATAGGGTTAAAGTACTTGCAAATTAAATGGAAGTCTCGAAACCAACCTTAAAATTTCCAGACGTCTGTTTGGTTAGGCATATTTTAATGTAACAAATATTTTTTAGCTGTATAAATGTTTTCTCTGCGACATAATGAAAAGGCATGCCGCAGAAGCCCGACTGAATTATTTCGAATGTGCTATCAAAGTGGCAAATATCTGGCCCCCTTTTTCGACCAATAAAGAAGTAACTATTATGTTTTTTTATCGCTTGTTCTTAGATGCAAAACGTGTTTTTATTACCTATGACATTTTAACATTAAGTAAAAACAACAGATTTTCAGTTATTAAATATAATATTTTTAAGGACTTCTAAAATACAATTTAATCTTTCCACAGTATAAGCGTTCATATCAATGGAACAACAGTGTGGGCACCGCTCCTCGTTTACTGCCCATTGTAAAATGCAGCTCGCACAACCGAGAATTTGCCTGCAGCAAGACGATAAATTGGTTGGTGGTGTAGAAAAATCGTTGCAAATGAGACATTGAAACGCATCAACCAAAGGGGGCTTTTATTCTGTGCATTTGTTATGATCTCTTCAACGCTTCTACCACTGCGACACTCTACAGCCACCATGGACTTTATAGACGCCTTTATTTCTTCCAGTTTCATTAAGATGTCATCTAAAAATTAAAGTTAAAACATTTTAAATCCAATACGTCGCAGTATAAAAAGCCCCAGAAGTTCTAGTCACAATATGTCACCTGGCTGTGGCGTTGCAGCTGTGTAAGGTACTGTGTGAGCGTTCAAAGATTGTTGACACGCAGAATACTTCCGTGAATTGCATTTCCAAAACGACACGCCTGTTGAAAGAAGATTTTTCTTTAGTAGAAACAATACAATAGTTCAGAAAAATTATCAAAGAAAATTGAGAAAGTAAGACTATACCTCTTGTTGCTGATGAATCTTCATACTTCAGAAGATTTGATTGTACTAGTACTATATTTGTATCGTTGAACATGTTCATTGCGGCACTAGTTATGTTTCTCACATCTTCGTTGATTTGCGCATGCACCATTCTCACATGATCGTTTTCAGCTTAAGACAATATAATTTGCTTTACAACTGTTAGCGTTAAAAATCTCAAAAATAATTAGTCATAAATAATTACTTATTTTTTTGCCCTTGGATTCCGCCAATATGAGCTTCAACGAAAACGTCTCCGGTAAAGCGTTACTTCTTTTTCTCGTTGCCGAATAAAGGCAAGGATTAATCACCATACGAAGAGATAATCTTTTAGAAAGAGAATCACCTATCGCTTGGCAAAAATATGTTCAGAGTTATACGCAGATAACTCACAATTAAAATTAAGACGTAGAACATTAACGCCTTATATGGTGTGCCATGAGGTGGAGTATTGTTTGTTGTGTTCGACCTAGTGTTTGGCTAGAATAGGCTGAGCTAGTGTCTGGTGAAAAAATGAGACACAGGAAGAGAAAAAAAAGGACGGTACGGAAATACCCGTCAAGATAGAAATATAACAAAATGAAAATAAAAAAAATGAAATATATATATATATCCAAACAATATCCAAAATTGGAAACTCTAAAGTGAGTTAAGTGTTGAATAGATGAAAATATTGACATTTTCTGTGCCAAAAATCAAGTTTTACCAACGAGAAATTGAATGGCCCTTTGGGTACACGCATTGCTATTACTCTCGGATTAACCAGTATACGTACAAACGCAAATCAATTCTATCTCATCTGAACTATTTTTGTGACATAATTTTCGTTTTGTTTCTAATTCTCGAATGTAATGTGACGGAATTTGACAACGTAATACGTCTTTTATTTACAAAATGCTTTGAACATTCCATTTATATTTCTTTGGTGTGGCCTTCTGTTTAAAAACTATATCTATTTTTTTTGGTAAAATTGTAGCAAAAAGATGTGGGAGAAAAAAAATAAAGATAGTTCAAGAAACGTTTAAACTGGTTACACGTTTTCTTTTTTTTCTCTAGGTCGCAAAACATCCAAACAAAACCCGCCATGCTGCAAAGAAGATCATGTTTCACCTTAATTCTTTTGATTGTGGTTGTCATTTTATTTCAATCTGATATCTACAAAAGTATACTAACAAGACCTTCATTTAATCAAAGTCAAGTCTTTTTGAAAATTGCTACAAAAAATAAACAAAATGAATCTACGCATCATTATGAAGAAGAACAATTCAAAAAAAACATGGTTCTTTCCTATACCATCTTTGGTGAAGATTCGGCAAGTAAATGGGGATATCTCATTGGAATGGTTGCTAAAGAAGCAAAGGAAAGTAATTTATATCAAAACTGGACAGTTCGAATATACCACGATAAATCTCTTAGCGAAAAATTTATCAAAAATCATACTTCATTTGACAATCTAAAATTTTTTGATGTTTCAAAAACATCATTGTACGGAGACATAACTTCAATCAATGGTAGAGTATGGAGATTCTTGCCTTTGGCGGATAATACTGTCGATATTGTTTGCTTTAGAGATCTAGACTCGCCAATCATAAAAAGAGAAGAAGATGCAGTGAACGAATGGTTGGAAAGTGGTCACATTATGCATGTTATGCGGGATCATTATTGGCATAACACTGAAATTTTAGCTGGTTTATGGGGTTTTCGAAGTGCTATGGACAGGACATTGGCACACAAAATTATCAATATTGTTTTGCTTAATGCTGAGAGGAGGTCTGGAAATAACGAAGCTACAAAATTGAACGACCAAGCAGTTTTAACCAGACATATTTGGCCATTAGTGAAACCTAAAAGTTTACAACACGATTCGTACCTTTGTACGAGATACGATGGCACTGTACCGTTTCCAACAAAAAGATATGTTGATTTTTTGTTTGTTGGATGTATCCGTCCTTGTAACGTAACTGAAAGAGTCCCATGTGATGTAAAATGTCGACCTATAAATCATAAAGATTGGACATATTGTTGAGTTTTTAAATTTTCTATGGGTTGTTTGTTTTTAACAGTTAAGCATCTTTTGTTTTTAGTCTTTTTGTCTTCATTTATTAACTGATATATTTCTGTAGCTGTTAATTATACTTGCTTCCTGCGTTGCTACCACAATATACATGCCTACGAAAAGTACGTGTTCTTGCGAATATTAGAAATATTGAAAACCAAATATCGATACGTAACAACTTTGTGTTTTGTAATGATTAATATACTGTTAGAGCATGTAAATTTTAAAAAAAAAAAATTTTAAAATGTCTTGATACTCAACGAAAACCTATTTGTAATGGTAACTCCAAAATTTTTTGGTGTGTAACTGCCACCCGCTGGGCAATTTAGATGTTGTTTAGAAAGGCTATCTCAAAACCTAGTAAATTTTGGAAATTCTAAATCGTTTTTCTGATACTAATCTGAATTTCCTACATGATTAAGCTGTTTTGGGCCCGCCCTACCGAAATACCGGACGAGGTAACATAGCAAACCTTGTTAAGTACTTTTCTTTCGAGAATGCTGCACGACTTACGCTTAAGAAAGAGTTAATTTATTGCTAATGGACATCAATCATTATATTAATGAGACTTGCAATATATAAATACTGCGATATATAAATACTAAAGTATTATTACTAACTAGTATAAGATATTGACGTTAAAAGATATTGACAAAAAAACTCGAAAAACTCGCGCATTCGAGTGGTAAAAAATATCGTCTTTGCAAAAGTCACAGACAGACAGAACTGGCGTATTATTATATAGATACTAGTCAATAAGGCCGTAAAAAAATCCACTTAGGCAGAAAAAATAAATAAAAAAAGAACTCTTTCTTGAATTTCAATGACGTCACCAATGACTCTTCGATACATAAAAAATCCATTTCCTGCCTTGTGAATAACGCGAAGCTCTAATTAGAATAATGTGTAGAATCACGCGCTTCGGCTAAGTAGATAAAGGGTTGAAACAATTTTCGACGTCAACGATGTATTACGTAGGGTTTGATCAAGAGAATGTATAGATAGAATTATGTGCTTTCGACAAACGGTTACAAAGACTGTCGTCGGGCTTTCTAGACAATACGGGACGGTCATAAACACTTGTCCCATATTGTCGTGGCTATTTATTACGGGAAAAGTGTTAAACGCATAAACATGAAATAAATAATGCTAGTGACACATTTTTGTAATATGTAAACACTAGAAAAGTAAAAAAAACTGTGAACGAAATTACAACAGAATCCAATAAAGCAAGATGGCACCTCAAGTAGCGATACATACGAAATGCGGTATATATAAAGGAGGGCACCCCATGAATGTTTCCACGAGTTAACGATTAGCCTATATTATAATACCCGTATACGTCTGTCCGTCTGTCACGCAAAATGGTAGCTTAGCTGCGCAAGTAGCGAGACGCACCCAGTACAGTATAAAAAGGACGGGCGAACCCGTGGATTTTTCCACGGGCTAACGACTGGTATCACTAATTTTTATGTAAACTCTTTGTGGAACCAAAATTTTCAAAGCCTATGAAAAAAACACTCTCTAGTTTACCAATACCTTTTCAAAGATTTTCTGTTCAACAGTGAATCAGTTGCTTTCAATAAACTCTCCCAAAAATATCGAACATTTGTGTATCTGTAACAACACGCCTAAAACTACCAAGAGATGAATGAATCTAAAATATGCAATAAAGTAGTAAAGTAGTAAAGTGTATAAAGAAATCTCATAAAAGAACAAATTATATAAATCATTTTTTAACTGACATTATTCTGTATTATGTATGTATCACAAGCCAGACAAAATATATAAAAGTGCCATAACAAGTATTACATAGATTATATTCTTGTAACAATGACTACATTTTTATTGGTAATTGCTTGTATTATTGTCATAATTCTCAAAACTGATCCAGACAGGATTCGAACCTGTATTTTCCCATGAATAGGATTAATAATAAGTCTTTTTAGTATTGACTTTTCGTAATCAGCCGTGGTGGCGAAAGATCAATACATTACGGAGTTTCATACCGCGCAGGTCTGGGCCCGAGCGAAGTGGCTTGTAGGGACAAATTTTCAGAACTCCCGCAAAGTGTAAACATTTAGCTAGCGTTTGTACACATTTCCAATTATTATATTATAGTTATTTGCTGTTTAACACTTTTACGTATTGTTTTGCAATAATGGAAAAGAAAGATTGTGTACAATGGCTTATGGAACGTGGCCTGTCCACAGGAGGAACAATACAAGAGCTTAATATGCGTGTTAATCGATTCAAATTATACCCATCACTTGCGGAAAAATTGAGAGTCAAACGAGAAAGAAATTTTAGTTTTGGTACAAAATTAGATCCCAATCATATCCCTCCCATTTCAGCTCCCTGGTGTCCTAAAGAGGAATTGCATCCATTAGTTACAGCATCGATATTTAAAGAATATAGTTCTAGAAAAAGAGAAGGTAGTTTAGGTCAGCAACAGAAAGCTTATGCTATGTTGACTAGCAGGAAAATAGTTTTGCTTTTACCAACACCTGCCATATAAGCCATAACGCCAAGATGAAGAGAATGACGACAAATTGTTAAAACACATAAAAGTTCGGTTGCTTTGTTTAATGATCTTTCCCCAGTTCCTTTACAGTCAGGGTATTTTATAATGTGTAAGTATGGTGAAACAATTTGAAATAGCAAGTCAAATTTTTCAACGGGCAAACCAGATAAATATTCTATATTGCTAGATTTCTGTTGTAAGTTGTCATAGGAAAATATATACTTTTGAAGGTTTAGAATTGTTCCTGTTTTTTCAAGAATTATTTTATTTCGTTTATTAACAAATGATTGCAGGTAGTGGTTTTTAATTTTTAGTAATTTATTTTCATGGGTAAGATTCGTTATTTTATTTATTGATTCGTTTATTTTTTTTTAAGTTCTTCAATAATTTTGTCTTTAGATATTAATTTAGCAGATAACTGTCTCTTTGAGGGTTCTCGTTGTTTATGTACTGGCGTAGAATATATTCTTTTGGCAGGAGGTTTTCTCTTTACACTAGATGGTGTACGAAATGTTTGGATGAATTTAAATTTTTTTTTTAGCTCCTTAACTTTCATTTTATTTGCTGCACTTTGGGTTTTTTCAAGTCTTTCTTTTGCTCTATTATATTTTTGCTCAATAATAGGAATTTGTGACTGGGGTACTGTAACATCAGGAAGAGTTTCATTAATTTTATAACCAGCACTCCAATGTTTACAACATATGTGTCCGTTTTTCCAATTAACTCCAGCAGTTTTAATAATTTTTTGGTACTCCATTTGTAAATCCTTGGTCCTTGGCAATCTGTAAAATATAAGCTTTCCTCCATTTGAATTTTGTGTTCGAAAGTTATTATAGCAAAGGGATGACGAGCAGAACCATTTCACCATGTTTTAGATAAGTTAAATGTTGTAGAAAAGTATAAATATAAGGAAAGAATATATACTAAAATTAGCAATTTATGCCTCAACTGCGCCCATACGGTATAAATTTTATGAGCAAATGACCGGGAAACCAATAGGGGTAATCGAGTGCAACATAAACAAGCTAAAAATTTGTCCCTACAAGCGTTTCTCTAGTGCCCAGACCTGCGCGGTATCCCGTAATTGCATAAAAGCGAGGTTAGTTAAATTTTTGCTTGTATATATATATATACGTACAGGTGCATTAAGTTTTTAACAACTGGCTATATATCAACTTGAATACAATCAGAAGGACAACAAATATATAAAATGATAGATCTCACCAAAGACTTTTGTTTACTGCGTTAATTCTTACAATACAACATTTTTACAATCTTCTTTTCGTGGCAGGCTTCGCTCCAACCACACACCAAGCGCTCTCGTGGCGGGCTTCGTTCTAATCACCCACATTTTTCAGAGGGAAAATGGGGTACTTATAGTTTTTTTGAACTTCGCGGTATTGTCCATTGATCTCTATTAGTAGGCGTTGTCTTGTCCGTAGTTCTTTTGATCTTCATCGTTAGGAAATATAAGGGCCCTCAAAATTTAGAAATTTTTATACATGTTGCTTTCATCGTATAGATCGTGAAACGAGATCAAGAAAATGTATAGGATCATGTATCTTTTGACAAACGAACGCAAATTTTCGGCTGCGCAAACTGAGAGACAAAACAAAATGTGCAAGTTATTCATTATTTGACGTAAATAACCCTTAAAATTTGCTTTGGTTCTCCAAACTGATAAAACCTTACACACGAAACTAGGCATATTTCCTTTGAGTTTCTCATGATCGTCTGGAAACAGGGCCTGGGTATATGGAACTGAAAATAATGTAAAACATAGCGCACATAAAGTGATGAAAACGCTTGTATATGTTTTCTACCGCTCGATATAGCCTGCTTCTTACGGAGATAAAATTAGTTTTAAACATATCAGCGCATATGACTTTAAATCACACTTATTACTAAAAAAATCAATAGTCAACTAATGGTTATTATTGCAATATTTTTCGATTTTTATATCGTTATATAGCTCATAATTTATAGAATATTTATTTAAAAAAATAGAAATTAAAAAATATAAATAAAAAATTCTAAGTTATAAATCTTCGCAGAATAGTTGGGAAGATTGTGATGAACATATCTAAAATTGACGCAATTAAAGCAGCAGGTTCGTTACAAGTTTGTGCTGGTTAAAAGGCTGGTGTCAGAAACGAATTCATACCTGCGATAACTGGTGGTCATCCTTGCTCCGAAAACGAAAGGCTTTTGCTATCACTTCCCACACGACTTGGAGGATTGAATCTCACGATTTTTCCTGACGACGCACAAGTACAATTTAACAATTCGAGAATGATCACAAAATGTCTTGTCGACTCTATCAAAAAGCAAGACATTGACGGTATCTACGACGTTGGAAAAACAAAAACAGCTAAAGCGCAAGTTAGAATTTTAAAATTGGATATCCAGAAAGAGAATCTGGCCCTGTGCAGAAATAACATGACGGTGAAGCAAGTTAAGGTAAACGACATCAACCAACAAAAAGGAGTCTCCAATTGGCTTAATGTATTGCCAATCACTGAGCAAGGTTTTTATCTCAACAAGCAAGAGTTTTGGGATGCTATGCGTTTACGCTGCAGTTGGAGCATTCCCAACTTACCCAGAAGTTGCGTGGACTTCGATTTGACGTTGAACACAGCATGAAGTGTAAAATGGGTGGCTTCGTTACGAAACGTCACAGCGACATTCGTGAACTCACATCAAAGTCACTCAAGGATGTTTGTCATGACGTACAGTTGGAACCGAATTTGCTGCCGCTGACTGGAGAACGTTTCGATTTAAAGAGTGTAAAAACCGGTGATGATTGTAGACCGGACATTCGTGCTCGTGATTTTTGGATAAACAGCCAACAGGCATTTTTTGACGTAAGGGTTTTTGTCCCCACTGCCTCGGGGTACAGCAACCAAACTTTACAGCAATCTTTCATTTCAAACGAGAACGAGAAAAAAAGAAATTACAATCGTAGAATTTTGAGTGTTGATAATGGCAGTTTCACGCCGCTTATATTCTCAATACACAGAAGCGAACAGGTCGCGAATGCATCACTTTTTACAGTCGGCTTTCGGAAATGATAGCGAATAAGAAGAACATACCCATTTCAACTGCGGTCACACATATACGCACAAAACTTTGTTTCGTTCTGTTGAGATCCGGTTTAAAATCCTTAAGAGGTTCGAGAAGTTTGTATAAAAAGTTCGATGAAGGAGATGATATTGTGGTTGATCATGAAATTTCAAAGTTGAACTGTTAAATCGTTAGTTAGGAATATGTTGTGTTATGTCGTAAATTAGTCCCTCGTAGTTATATAATGTTCTAGTTATTGTTGTAAAATTATGTGTAAAGAAATAAATATATGATATCGTAAAAGAAAGACTTTATGCAATGGCTTCACTATTCTTATTTAATAAATTGACGTCAGTCTAAATTCACGTCTAAGCTGTTAGCAGGTAAGACATACTTTTTTTTGCCTGTCACAGGCACTTTGTATTATTATATAAGACTAGTCGATAAGGCCCGTGGAAAAATCTACTTATGTTGTTGTGCCTTTATTAATTTAAAATGCTACGTTAACCCTATTCGGTCCGGGGTTTTTCGAACATACTATGACCGGGGGGGGGGGGGGGGGCGGATTCCGCCCCCCCTCAATAACGTTTCATAGGGTTGATCATATTGAATCAAACTTGGCACACTTATAGTACGTCATAAAAGGAACAAAGTGGCGCCAAAAAAAATTTGCTTGCGTCAGCACATTTTCTGTGACGTCATCAAAAGCTTAAAAATTTTTAAAAATGCCACTATCTGCTTAAAATATAATTACTTTTGTTCTAGAGCGAATTTTTACATTCTGTTTAAAGTTTCTGAAAGCTAAATAAAAGTTATTTAACATATCTTCCGGTTTTTACATGGATCGCATAAAAAATTGCCAAAAATTGCCCGAAAATCCGTTTTTTCCGATTTTCGGGTAAAATCCGACAAAATCGGGAAATCGGATTAGTCATGTGTTCAAATTATTCAAAATGATTCTTCTTAATGAAACAAAGTTGTGTTGCAAGTTTCAAGTTCTAAGGATAATCCTAACAGGAGTTATTATATTTTCTCCATTATAAGGATTTCATAGAGATTTTAGGGGTAGTTTCGAGTAATGGCCAATATCAAAGCCTCTGAAAGGTATGGGACCTAAAAAATTTACATGCAGGTGTCTAATAGATAAATGTTAAAACTCAGTAAGTATCATAGCCATATAACAAAGCAATCAGGAGTTATTAAAAAAAACTGTCAGGGGGGGCGGAATCCGCCCCCCCCCGGACCGAATAGGGTTAAAGGAATACTATTGACGTTCTGCCGTAACGTCAGAAAATATAACTTTTGAGACAATGTTTATCGGCAATGAACACATAAACAAATGTCGAAATTGTCCCTCAAAAACGCAGTGACACACCGCATTATTATAAGCGATTGTAACATTGAATATCAAAATTGATTTGGATGAGAAGCTTACTGGTGAAAGAATGGAACAAGTTAATACTTGGAACTTTATAATTGTCTCTGTTACTACCAAAAATAAAAATGTTTTGCAATAATGTTTGACATATCCACTGTGTTTGCATGGACGGACTCCAATGTGGCGTATTCTTGGACAATAAATTGTGAGAAGAAGTATCCAATCTTCGTAGAAAATAGAGTGTTGAAAATTAGAAAAAATTTTGATGTGAATTGTTGGCATTTAATTAAGTCGAAGGAAAATTCAGATGATATTGTATCTCGAGGTTCTACACGTATTGATGTATTGGAAAATTATTTGTGGATGCACGGTCCTTCATTTCTGACTCTACAAGAATGCGGGTGGCCGATGCTATCTGTTGGAGATTCATTTACATGTTTAATAAATAATAATACTGAAGAAGATGTAGATGTTAGTTGTGATAATAGTGTGAATTTAAGTGTCACCGCTGATAGTGTAAATAATGACGTTAATTTTACCAAAATCATTAAAATTAGAAAATTTAGTCGCTTAACAAAACTATTAAGAGTAACAGCCTTAGTTAATTTGTTTGTTGTTAAACTTAAACGTAAATTAAACCAGAAAAAAGACGAACAAGTAGCTTTTAGTAAAGAAGATGAATTGGAGCTTACGAATGGAATTATTGCGAGGCAAAACGTAAATTAATGCAAAAGATGTTGAAAATGCCAAAACAGCTTGCATTAAAGGAGCACAAAAATTGTTAAGTCGTGCTGAATATCAGCATACGAAAAGTTGTTAAATGTGTTTTTGGGGTTAGGCACTCAAGGAGAACTGATAATGAGCCAGTAACAGAATTGTTAGCTGATGCGATATAATTATATATATGATGCATACAGTATAATTAACCGCTCATACAGCTAATTGTACGATAGATATTTTTTTTACTTAAATTTCCACACATTTCTCTATAAATATCCCCATAGCCATCTATATTTATTTAGATCCACATAAAGCTGTGCTTCAATTAAAACCAAAAATAGGAACAAGAAATGCTTGTGACAAGAAGATAATAGTGTTACTCTAGCAGTATGTCATGTTATTTAACAACACGCTATTCTGATTTCAAGAAAAAACATGAAAAAGTGAAGAACACAAAGAAGCCTGTAATAACAATTATACTGTGGCAGCGTATAGTTATACTGCGACGGTTAACTATCATGTTATTGGCTAATTATCAGTTCACCTTAACTGCACACCTTGACTGTTTGGTGCAAGTAACAATACATTTTTGTCATGCTTCGGCAACTTTTCTGCACAAAGGTTCCTTCGGAAGTTATTTTAGTCCTATGTTTTCCAAAAGAATAGAAGTAAGAAACATGTAAGGGCGAGTTCGGGCGACTTTTTGAATTAAATTAACGACCGCACTCGCCCAGAGCATTCCCAGATGCAATTCTTTGTAATATACAATGCGGACGACAGTTGAAGAAGGCGCTTTTTCGGGCATTTTTCCGGTCTATGCGGGTATTTTCGGGTAAATACCTAAACTATAGCACTTTTTACGGCGTATGCGGTTTATCGGCACCCTTATCGATAAAATTACTTAAAGCAGGACAAAGGTGTTTTTTTGCCGTTAACTTAAGAAAAAAGGACCTCTAATCGAAGCATTATTTTGTGGAGCTAGCTAGCTGGCCAGCTTGATAGCCAGTAAAAGTAATTTTACGACTATTACAGAAGGGGTATGTCAGTACAAATTAAATGGAGATTCAACAAAGCAACAAAAATTGAGATAGCTAGCTGTTCTCACATATATCTAAAAATAATTCTTACCTAATAAAACACAAGAATTTAAAAATAATAGTATTTAGCTCCCTAGCTACATCAGTAAAGCTACTACGACAAGCAAGACCAGGAAAGAATGAACCAACAAAATGTAAGTAGCCATGGCTGCACACGGAATGTTCTGTTTTTAATTAACTTTTTTATCGCAGTCAAATCTTTAGAGACAATAGACATCATAATGTACCTTAACATCAGAAAACAACCTTAAAAGATACCATCCTTTTTTAAGTGAAGGCAAATATTAACGTACAGCATTAATAAAAAGTTCAAGAAATCTATCAACTGCGAAAGAAAACTTCCCAGTTATAAATTTTGATGCATTTATAATTTGCGGTCTGTGGATCAACGCCAGTAACCGTTCTAAGTTTATTACATATAAGACATAAGTATTCCTTCTACTTACTTATTGTTAACAGGGTTAGCAACAACGTTGTTCAGAAAAAAACAAATCTTTTCTTAAAGATAAATTCACGTAGCGATATTAAACCACATTAAACGACGACAACAAAGCTCCATATTAACATAACAAAAGGATCTCGATTAACATTTTTTACCGCGTTTAAATCTTTAGAGACAGCAAGGAAACCGAGACAAAAAAAGTTTGGCTCGACGAGTTTTTTTTTTCTTGTCTTAGTGATACCAAACACACAGGTTGTGTTACATCAGAGCCGGGTTGGATAATCGAGCAGAAGTCTCCCGCGGAGTAGAGAGTAAAATTTGTTTTAATTTATACACAACACAAACACGATATACCCGCGGTCTATTGAATGTAAAAGCTAATTAACATAGAATCTTATTTTCAATCAAATTCAACGCTTATTCATAATGTCGTTATTTGGAAGGAATTGCAAGATTAACAATATAATGGACGTGCTTCTAGAATATTAACAAACTTATCTTTGTAATTTGGTATTTCCTTCTTTAAAAGTCAGCGAACAATCTATTTTCTTTTTTTTTCACGATATTGCGTTGACAGAAAGTGTTCGACCATAGCAGTTCTTGTAGGGTAAGTTTGAAAATAATTTTTTAACTTTCTAAATTAAACTCTCTATGTTTTTGCACCATCTGTTTCTCCGTTAAAACTACAAAATATAAAAAGACCACTTCAATCGTTTTTACAAAAACTTGTGTTCAATGCTATAACTTACGCAGAGGAACTTTTGTTAATAATTTAATTTAACAACATCAAAAATTCGTGTGTGATTAATCTTGAACTTTTAATACTTAACCAGGTTAAACGCATTCCACTTCTACCTTCTTTTCGTAAAGTAATGGAGTGCGCCAAAGTCTTCTGTAATGTTTTATCAGGGGCGGATACAGATTTTTTCTTTCCTTAGGCGGATTTGCGAAGCGAAGCCAGCGCGCAATTTTTTGCGTGGCCCCAGAAGCTAAGGCCTTTTTGCAATTTCAGCCTCAAAGTTGCTTAATGGTTGCTTCATCTGTACAAATGCATCTGTAATATAACCTGAAATCTCATTGAGCAAGTAAAAAAGCAGACACAGGCGAGTTAAAAATAGCATCAAAAAGGGTAAATCAACATTACAACTATTTTTTATTTCACTCAAATAAAAAATAGTTATATCAAGGACAGAGGAGGGTTATGGTCAGTAACCGATGATGTTTTCGGAATTTTTTGTACAGATTCTTCTTGTGGAAGACGGATCTAAGTGATTGCTAAGTGTGTAGTAGAATTCAGCTTAAGTTGCTTGCCACTCTGCCAAAACTCAGCCTAGGCAGTTGCTTAGCAGTTGCTTAATTTTTGACCATATTTTAGCCTCAGTTTTGTAGCAACCAGTTGCTTATAAAAAAAAACCCGTGTATTTGATGTAAAAAAGCTTTTAAACTTGTATTTTTTACATATTTTTAAATTAACTGAAGATGTCTTGACGTTCAAGACGAAACATGTCTTGAACGTCAACGTAAAGAAAAAGACAAACTAAAGAAGTTTGTCTTTTTCTTTAAAATAATTTGAAAATACTTTTTAGCTGTTATTCAATAATTACTATAAATACTTTAGTATAGTTTTTAACAAAACAAAATCATTCAAGAACAGATATCGTTAACTACATTATTATACATTTTTGTGTCCATCTGGATAGGGTTGTAATAAGCATATATGCTAAGTCATTTTCACCATGTTGGTAAAACCCCAAACATTTTCCATCTCTATCAGCGTGACAACTTCTTTAGTGAAAATGTGAAAAACTTTTGTCATTTCACCCATTAAATAAAACCATGCCTTTTCTTACTCAAATTGTATATAAATAGTACCATTTCCGGGAATTACTTTGATACAAGGCTAGAGATTTTAAACCAAAACATCGTTAAGTCTTCCTTCCAAAGCTAGTGTTCTCTTCCTTGGCTTTGTGGCATGTTAAAAATCGTTTGGAAAGTGTCTATTGCTAGAAGCTTTGAATCTACAAAAGTAAACATGAAAGTTGTAATGAAGTCAACAAATTGTTGTGCATTTCATCTTTACCAGCTACAAAAAGTAACCAGCTGGCTAGCTATTTAACTTATTGTGTTGTTATGTCTTGTTACCTACATAAAAAAGGAACCCAAGACAACACAAAACTGTTTTAAAATTGTTGAAAGTAACAGTTTCATCTTACATCACATGCCAGGATTAAACTAATTGACAATATCCAATCGAAAATCGATGATAGAAACTATGTTTGTGGTGTATTTGTTGACCTTCAAAAGGCATTCAATACAGTCGAACATAGTATACTACTCAAAAAATTAAACCACTGAGGAATGAGGGGTGTTGTAAATAATCTATTTGAGTCATATCTTTCTGATAGATACCACCACGCCAGTCGAATGGTCTTTTGATTAAACAAGGCGTTCCTCAGGGCTTAGTTTTAGAGCTGTTACTATTTTGAATCTATATCAATGACTTAAATAAAGCTATTAAACATTCAAATGTATCCAACGTTGCAGATAATACTTGCCTATTCAAAAGTGATACGTCGTTTAAAAAAATTAACAAAAATGTTAAAATCCTGATAAAATCAGTCTTAAATTGTTTTATTTAGGTCAAAAAAGAGGAAAGATATTGTCAAAAGTTTAAACTTTAGGCTACTAGGTTAAAAAATCATTCCCTCCAAAACAATAAAATAGCAATCATCTTGATTCTCTAATTAAGAAGCTTGCATGTACAACAAGAATGTTAGCAAAAATTTGGCACTTTGTTCAGGGAAACTCTATTTAACATCTATTTTGCAATTTTTAATTCACATGACTGAGAAGAGAAATAAAATCTCAGCACTGCAAAACAAAGCAACGAAAATCATCAACTTTAAAACACGTAGAGATCACTTGAATCCTATATATGCCAGCTGTAACATCTTGAAATTAATTGATGTCATTAAGCTTAAAAACCTTTGTCAGTCAGGTTCTGCCGTTACCACTTGGGTTTAATATATTTATAACTCCTGGGTCACCAAGACCTGTTATGGGTGTCCATGCCCTCTACTAGCTCACGCCATTTTCGCGGTTTTTCTTCTTTTTTCATGCTAAATAAATGTAACAAAGCATTAAACATATGATTCTAAGGTATACACTTCTCGACCCTCGTGTCTTCATCAGCAGGTTATATTATATTTATAATTATACGCTAGCTATTTATATTGTATTATATGGCTTCATTGATAAACATGTACTGTATATGAAAAAGGAGAAATATATACTTACTTACTTACATGTTCACACTAGCTAGCACAGCAATAGAAAGCAATTGTGTATCTTGTGTACCTGAAAGCGTGGTTATTGGGTTAATGCTATGATTTTTGTTTAGTCAAAGCCTGCTTTTCTACCAAACTGCTTTTCTTTTGCAATCACAGGGGACACAGAGAGAAAATGTTTTCCAGTAACGTTTCTTCTTAGCAGCATTGCTCAACTTCATTCCGCAATCATATATTCAAAACTTCTATATACTTACTGCAAATCAATACAAAACGATCTTTAGCCCTCTTTCAGTAGAGTTATAAGCAAACTTCTTTGCTGAAGTTGAGCGAATCCATTAAACAGACCGGCTACCGCGAAGCAATAACAATAGGAAGAGTAAATTATTCACACGCACCCATCCCCTAATATGAACCTTTCTTTTACCGTAAATTTCGACGACTTCGGCGAGATTCTTCTTGACGTCATAAATCTTTTGTTTTTCTTTTGCTAAGAGGGTCCAAAAGTCCACGCTTCGGCGGCCGCCAAAGTCGACTACCGTGAAAACATAGTACTTCGGCAAACCACATCAAAGGAGAGTCGTATAGCACTGCAAAGTCATAATTATACAGAAACCACTTTCCAAAAGTCATAAAAGAGTATCTAGTTCTTATGTTTTGAAAATAAGCAAAAAACAAACAAGATAAAAAAGTTTGACATGTCTACATGTCGCCTTGTTCTTCTGGAGAATCACATTAGTATGCGTAATTATGCACTTTACGCAAGCAATTGTATAGAAAGGAAAGTGAGCCCCCGTAAAAGCAAAAGGTTCTTTTTAGAAAAAAATGTAGTGTCTTCAGAAAGTAAATAACAAACTTAAGAAGACATTCATATCAAATTTTATCATGGATCAACCAACGGTACTTAGTTTTCAGTTTGAACCAGAATTTCAGGATGATGAAGAACATTCTGAACCTGAAGAATGTTCTGATATCTCTTTGGAGGATGCGAACTTGCGAGCTAATACAGCGGAGGGAGATAGAAAAGCAGGTGTCGATGGTTGATGTACTTGTGGGCAGTGCGTTGTAATGGATACAGAAAGAGAGTGCATATGCTGTCACGAGATAGACGAAATAAAATATTTCAAATTAGACGGTTTGCTTCATTTTATTTCTATTTAAAAAACAGTGAAACAACACATGCATAAAACAACACATACAATTTAGTACCCAAACCTTTTTTAGATTGCAGATGTATCACTTAACACGATAGCTTTTCAAACATGGTGCTAGACAGGGGTGTTCTGTGGACTGCTTTGGTATCGTTATATGACAGGGAGAATGCATCTTTAACACGTAATAGGGATAACGGACCTAGCCAGTAAGTAGAGTTATATAAGAACATGTAATATTTATTATCAACAAATGAAATATATAACTTATTTTAGATCATATCGCTACGCATGGTACAGACTCATGGTACAGACATGGTTCATCCATACTAGGTTGGAACGAGGTGTGCGTAGAGTCATTCCTGCTGGTGTCGTTGCTAATATAAGAACAGCCTTCCCTTCTGAAAGTTGTAATTACACTGGGATTTGAGAGGGAGGATCGAATGTTCCCAAAATCGAAATGGTGTGGCAATTTGCTTCTCACGAAGACGAAAGCAACTAAAACATTCATTAGTATACGTGTAAAATATCCATGTAAATAATATACCCTTACAGTTTTATTCTGCTATACTTAGTTGATTGCTCAATGATAACTTCACAGTCTTCTCTCTCTGATGGTGCTACAGTCAAACTGAGCTTACGTTTGCTGCGCTTTCGCGTGGTAACCTTTCTGTTTTCTTCCACTCGTGTGATTATATTACCGAGTATGTCAACAAGGTAATTATATTCTTTTGCGACTTTGCAGGCAATGCGAAAAATTGGTTTCACATTGCCCTCTTTTCCAGCTTTCTAAGATGTTCTCTAAAACGATTAGTCTTCAGATTATACGTATATTGTACGGAATCAAAACAAACAAAATGCAGGCGCTGCATAAACTATCTCGCTATTAAAAATGGGCAACTATGAAACATCCACAATGCGACCCAATTCTACAATTTCTGCTAACAAAAAATACAGCTTATCATTCATGGTTGTAGTCTTGCGATTGAAACATTTACGGTATTATCATGTTCAGCATACTTTTTTTGTTATCTTTGCCAAATTTTGTCAAAAGTAAAGTAGTTTTAATTATTTGACCAATTTTGGCCTAAAATGACATTAGGTGGCAAAAATCAAAATTTATAATGTCACCATTATATTCAGAATACTTTTTTTGTTAACTGTGCCAAATTTTGTCGAAAACAAATACCAATTTTAGCCTGAAACGTTATTTAGATGACTTCCAAGTACATAGGGAGTTTAGGTACGAAGTTTAAATCTGTGACGTTGCAATTGACCATTTGTGACAGGGTTAGTTAGTTAGTCAGTTAGCAGTTGGAAACCAATACTATCCTCGCAGGCGAGATAGTAAAAAGTAAGACGTATTCGTACCTGTTCTTTATCCACATTTAAGTTATGATTCAAAATAGCTGACTGAGTACCCGCAGGAATTGGGGAGATAGCGGATTTTGACACTATGAAATACTTCCAGCAATGTGGTATAGACTAATCTAGTCATGTGGGAAAGATCAGCGACAACTTGTCTTTGAGGAACAATAGATTTGAACTTCTCATAAACTTGCGTTCCCTTCTTTAACCTCTTCTTGCGTCTAATGTCGTTGAGTTCGCCATGCTTACATTTTAGGTAATTCTTATTTCCAACGAAATATAAATGACGGTTTACAACATGATGCATATTGGAACAAAAACGCTCTCGTAAGTCATCCGGATCGCCATTACACGTTAAGACAGACTAGTATAAATGATTTACTGTAGCAGGGGCCCATTCGGCCAACAGATGGAGCCCTAACACTCTGACACTGATTGAAGAAGTCTGGGTACCAATGGATCGCAAGACAACTTTTGTTTTACTAACGACAATAGGAGAATCAGTTTGTGTTTCACATGTGTTGCTAGCTTCCACTTCTTCTTCATGCACTTCCATCACTACGGCAGTTTCTATGACCTAAAATTTCAGATAACATGAAGTGTATGCTAGACATGTGACTCCTATTAACAAATACCTATAAATTACATCTTCTCTTTCTCTGCATTGGGCCCTTCGAACTGAGGCCTTTCTTTCCTATGGTTGCTCTCAAAAACAAAATATTGTTGGGAATGCATTTTTTAACAGAATTCTCAGGATTTTTTGCGGGAATATCTGGTGTGCATTTCCCAACTTGGATCAAAGCATTTTTCTTCAAAATGTTTTGAACAAACAAAGTCCTATTTAGGTAATTTTTTTCTCCGCAAAACATTTATTCACTTTTTGCGCGTATCTTCATTTGACGGCAACTTAAAATCTGAACTTTCTCGGAATTATTAGCCGTATGATTAGTACAACCTACAGCAGCGCACCACGCCATTTTAAGAAATATTAAAACAAATTTTTGGAGCGTAAATGTGTTTAAATATAGCGACGGGGGTTAAATTGTATAAAGTTTTTTTAAGTTTTTACTATAAATTATTACTAGTTTAAGAAGAAAACGAACAAACATCGCGTGAAGGCTTCTGTATTTTCTATAAAATTGCCTACGTCACAGTAAACCGATTATGCTATATCGCAATTGATCGTGTTTTGCTATATGAAGTTGCATTTGCTTGAAGTTTTTATATGCAAATATTTATAACACATGCTATATTCTTTTTAAGATAACTCTATTAATGTCACTTTGGAATGCGTGAATATTCACATTAATGCCCTGATTGTAAGATAGTTTGTAGTTATCTTGAGATTACAGGTGTTATTAATACAATTTATCGATATTTTTCCTAACTTAAGATAACTCGTGTTATCTAAAGATAGCGTTATCTTCGTTTCAAACGCGTAAAATTGTAAGTAAAAATTGCAGCGGTAAAGTGTCAACTTCGTTCCCAGTGGGTTTTAAATTTTAAGCGGGAAACTTTGTCATGCTCGTTGCCATTTTGATTTAAAAATTACTAATACCCTATTCACACCTAAAGTTAAAACATGTTTTAAAGTGGTTTTATAAATCCATATATCTAGCTACCCCTTCACACAACAGTTAAACTTGTTTTAAGGAAGCCTGTTTTAATGAAATTTTGTTTTAATAAAACAATACACTTTTTTATATATATATATATGAGAAACCTGGCGAGGGTCTAGTTCTAAAGGTTGTTAAGTCTTTTCCAATTAATTGTGAGAATTGGTTAGAAACAAGTTTCTTATTTCAGAAATAGACATAGAATGTAGTAGTAAAAGTTTCTTAATTTTTAAAGATTCTACATTAAGGTTTCTTATAAACACGTTTCTTATAAAAACCAAAAAGTGTATGTTAAGACTGCTTTATTCGTGTTTTAGGATTAAGGAAGGATTAAATGCTTGGAGTAAATCGATAATTTTCAAGAAATTAACCACGTTGGCCAATATTCCATACTTCCAACGGGCTGAAGTCTTAAACGCGTTTTTGTTTTGCGTAGATGACTGCCATATTGCACTAAGACATATGCACTAAGAAATCGGAAATTCTCCAAGTCGTTAATGTTACCATGATCAAGAAATCTAACAATATTTCTCTGATAATTTGTTATCTTAAGATAACTCGAGTTATCTTACAGGACATTAATGTGATTATTCACGCATTCCAAAATCACATTAATAAAGTAATCTTAATATAGCACTTCTTATCTTAAGATAACTGTATTAATGTGACTTTTGGAATGCCATAGCGGCAAAGTAGATTTAATTTTTTGTTGTAAACTTTCTGTTGTTTTCAGAACTCACACTCGCTTATCTAACTTCTTCAGATTTTAAGACCTGTTGCCCAAAGAATTAAAGTCAGGCGTAATTTGCAAATACTAGTCGTTAGCCCGTGGAAAAATCCACGGGTTCGCCCGTCTTTTTGTACCGTACTGCGTGCGCCTCGCTACTCGTATACGGGTATTATAATATAGTTAAGTGGAGTGGCTGCAACGCCACTTATATAGGTGAGACGTCGCGTCATCTAAAGGTTCGGGCAAGCAAACACCTCGGAGTGTGTCATCTTAATATCATCTTAAAGCCTGTCACACCACATCATCTCTTGTCGATTTTAGTATACTCTCTAGGGGTAAGAACCGGTATTTGCTAGAGATTAAAGAGAGTTTGTTCATAATGCATAATGGATACTCCCCAGTTGAATAACAACATTAGATCTGCTCCATTGTATTTATACAATTAGTATTTAATTTGTAACTATTAACTGTTAAACTTGTATATATTTAGGAGAACTTTGTACGTCTTTGATTGCTTGAAAATGGGTGTGTGAAACACCCGGAACGTCACAAATAATGTAGTGTTTTTTGTTGTCAATTTACTAGCGCGATGATTCTTCATCATTGTATTTGATGTAATTATATTCTCTTAGTTGCAATCAATTCTATATTAAATGTACTGTTTTAGTAAAATGATTATTACGGTGAATGTTATTTAACTTTTTGCTTGTCCACCATGTTTCAGATTTGATTGTCAAATGTGATGTGATCAAACAAGTCGTTGTTGCGTGTAAAACATTTATTTAAATTTTTTTTTGTGATGTCTTAGAATTTACAAACTGTATTCATTTTCCTATATCAATAAGGTGTGACACAAAGAAAACAAAAATGATTTTTATAACTTTTTTTTATTTGTTTAGGTGACTCAATTGCAACCAGCCATGCTGCAAAAAAAAATTTTTTTTGCAATATTTTTATTCACCGTAACCTTGATTATATTCACATCCAATTTTTACAAAAATCAAACAGGGATATCTCTGTTGAATCGCACAATGGATCACACGCAATTATTTTCACTTATTGTTGGTAAAAAAATAGAAATAAGAGTCAATATAAGCTTGGTTCTTTCCTATTCCATATTTGGTAAAGATTCGGCAAGAAAATGGGGATATCTCATTGGAATGGTTGCTAAAGAAGCAAAGAAAAGTAATTTATACCATGACTGGACAGTTCGAATTTACCACGATAAATCTCTTAGCAAAGAATATATCAAAAATCATACTTCTAAATTTGACAATCTAAAATTTTATGATGTTTCAAGAACATCATTGTACGGAGACATAACGTCAATCAATGGTAGAGTATGGAGATTCTTACCATTGGCGGATGATACTGTAGATATTGTGTGCATAAGAGATCTAGACTCACCGATCATAAAAAGAGAAGAAGATGCAGTAAACGAATGGTTGAAAAGTGGTCACATCATGCATGTCATGCGAGATCATTATTGGCATACAACTGAAATTTTAGCGGGTTTATGGGGTTTTCGAAGTGCTATGGACAGAACATTGGCACACAAAATCGTCAATCTGGTTTTGCTTAATGCTGAGAGAAGAACTGAAAATCATGAAGCTACAAAATTGAACGACCAAATAGTATTAGCTGGACATATTTGGCCACTAGTGAAACCGTATACCTTACAACACGATTCGTACCTTTGTACGAGATATATTGATACTGTACCGTTTCCAACAAAAAGATATGATGATTTTTTGTTTGTTGGATGTATTCGACCTTGTAACGTAACTGAAAGAGTCCCATGTGATGTAAAATGTCGACCTACAGATCATAAAGATTGGACATATTGTTGAGTATTCAAATTTTCTAAAGGTTGTTTGTTTTTAACAGTTAAACATCTTTTGTTTGTCTCGAAATTAAGAAATTTGTATGGAACGTGGAAGGAAAAACCTGAGTTTTTAGTCTTTTTTGTCTTCAATTATTAACTGATATATTTCTGTAGCTGTTAATATAAAATGTCGACCAAAAAACATTACAGATTGGACATTTTCCTAAGCACATCAATTTTCAAGGGGCTTTCTGTTATTAAAAGTGTTAAACATACCGACAGTACTTCTCACTTAAGACGTTTGTATGGAGTATAACAAGGAAACCTTGACATTTCTTTTGTAAATATTAACAATTTTGTAATGTTTAAACCGTAGTTTAACACCAAGGTTTAAACCAACATTGCTAAGTCGTTCTGAATGCATCGGTAATTACTTCAAATGACCATCAGCAAGGTTCTTATTCTTATTCATCATCAAATTACCTAATTTCGTAAATATTTTGTTCGTGAAGTGCCTCAATTCCGAGCTGAAGGTTACGGTCAAACCCTTTATATAGCTTCCTAAAAATAGCCTTGTTTTTGTTTTCAAAATTTCTTCAAATCTAAATAAATCCAACCAGAATATTATATTGCTCTAAAAACTTCATTTACATCAAAATCAATTAATATTCTATCTGAACTAGTCGTTGCCCGTGGAAAAATCCACCGGTTCACCAGTTTATATTTACCCGCCGCAACAAAGTGGATAAAAATATCTCGCATTTGATATTCGTGTTTCCGTAACATCATTTTCTAACTCAGCGGGGGGGGGGGGACAGACGACGGCTATTATTATAGAGATTCTTATTTGAAGAGCACAAAAACATAACATTTTAGATGACGTCATAATTATTATAATTTTAAAAATTAAGGTATGTTGCTTGGTAATGTGCAACTAATGGTAATTGTTATGAACACAATTACGCTCGTAGACGCATTTGGTAAGTTTACGCAATTAACAATAAAAGGGATTTTGAAAGGAATAGATAGAATACATAATTGTTAATCGCATATATACCGAGACGAAATAAGCATCCGAGTAAAGAAATTATTAATAGTTCGGCAGCATAACAATAAGACGTCAAAATAAGTCGCTCTTTTAACAAGAAACTTGTCAAATGTGATGTGATCAAACAAGTCGTTGTTGCGTGTAAAACATTTATTTAAATTTTTTTTTGTGATGTCTTAGAATTTACAAACTGTATTCATTTTCCTATATCAATAAGGTGTGACACAAAGAAAACAAAAATGATTTTTATAACTTTTTTTTATTTGTTTAGGTGACTCAATTGCAACCAGCCATGCTGCAAAAAAAAATTTTTTTTGCAATATTTTTATTCACCGTAACCTTGATTATATTCACATCCAATTTTTACAAAAATCAAACAGGGATATCTCTGTTGAATCGCACAATGGATCACACGCAATTATTTTCACTTATTGTTGGTAAAAAAATAGAAATAAGAGTCAATATAAGCTTGGTTCTTTCCTATTCCATATTTGGTAAAGATTCGGCAAGAAAATGGGGATATCTCATTGGAATGGTTGCTAAAGAAGCAAAGAAAAGTAATTTATACCATGACTGGACAGTTCGAATTTACCACGATAAATCTCTTAGCAAAGAATATATCAAAAATCATACTTCTAAATTTGACAATCTAAAATTTTATGATGTTTCAAGAACATCATTGTACGGAGACATAACGTCAATCAATGGTAGAGTATGGAGATTCTTACCATTGGCGGATGATACTGTAGATATTGTGTGCATAAGAGATCTAGACTCACCGATCATAAAAAGAGAAGAAGATGCAGTAAACGAATGGTTGAAAAGTGGTCACATCATGCATGTCATGCGAGATCATTATTGGCATACAACTGAAATTTTAGCGGGTTTATGGGGTTTTCGAAGTGCTATGGACAGAACATTGGCACACAAAATCGTCAATCTGGTTTTGCTTAATGCTGAGAGAAGAACTGAAAATCATGAAGCTACAAAATTGAACGACCAAATAGTATTAGCTGGACATATTTGGCCACTAGTGAAACCGTATACCTTACAACACGATTCGTACCTTTGTACGAGATATATTGATACTGTACCGTTTCCAACAAAAAGATATGATGATTTTTTGTTTGTTGGATGTATTCGACCTTGTAACGTAACTGAAAGAGTCCCATGTGATGTAAAATGTCGACCTACAGATCATAAAGATTGGACATATTGTTGAGTATTCAAATTTTCTAAAGGTTGTTTGTTTTTAACAGTTAAACATCTTTTGTTTGTCTCGAAATTAAGAAATTTGTATGGAACGTGGAAGGAAAAACCTGAGTTTTTAGTCTTTTTTGTCTTCAATTATTAACTGATATATTTCTGTAGCTGTTAATATAAAATGTCGACCAAAAAACATTACAGATTGGACATTTTCCTAAGCACATCAATTTTCAAGGGGCTTTCTGTTATTAAAAGTGTTAAACATACCGACAGTACTTCTCACTTAAGACGTTTGTATGGAGTATAACAAGGAAACCTTGACATTTCTTTTGTAAATATTAACAATTTTGTAATGTTTAAACCGTAGTTTAACACCAAGGTTTAAACCAACATTGCTAAGTCGTTCTGAATGCATCGGTAATTACTTCAAATGACCATCAGCAAGGTTCTTATTCTTATTCATCATCAAATTACCTAATTTCGTAAATATTTTGTTCGTGAAGTGCCTCAATTCCGAGCTGAAGGTTACGGTCAAACCCTTTATATAGCTTCCTAAAAATAGCCTTGTTTTTGTTTTCAAAATTTCTTCAAATCTAAATAAATCCAACCAGAATATTATATTGCTCTAAAAACTTCATTTACATCAAAATCAATTAATATTCTATCTGAACTAGTCGTTGCCCGTGGAAAAATCCACCGGTTCACCAGTTTATATTTACCCGCCGCAACAAAGTGGATAAAAATATCTCGCATTTGATATTCGTGTTTCCGTAACATCATTTTCTAACTCAGCGGGGGGGGGGGGGACAGACGACGGCTATTATTATAGAGATTCTTATTTGAAGAGCACAAAAACATAACATTTTAGATGACGTCATAATTATTATAATTTTAAAAATTAAGGTATGTTGCTTGGTAATGTGCAACTAATGGTAATTGTTATGAACACAATTACGCTCGTAGACGCATTTGGTAAGTTTACGCAATTAACAATAAAAGGGATTTTGAAAGGAATAGATAGAATACATAATTGTTAATCGCATATATACCGAGACGAAATAAGCATCCGAGTAAAGAAATTATTAATAGTTCGGCAGCATAACAATAAGACGTCAAAATAAGTCGCTCTTTTAACAAGAAACTTGAATCATTGATATAAACCCCGAGACAAGATATCAACATTGCTGCAAAAACAATTTTGTTTTAAGGGGTTAAACTTATTGTCTTGCCGAGGGTATGTAGTATCTTTTCTAACATCGGGACATAAGTACTAAGATAAAAGAAGAGACAACAGGCACTGGAAACGAGGTTGACGACCAGCTGTTAGGATGTAATCTCCGAGGATATTAAAACTTTACGATACTTAGGTAACATATTTTCCTCGTTTAGTCGCACGTATAAGAAGCAAAAAAAAGAGAGAAAATTTTATCAAATGAACAGAATAAGTTAATGCAGCGAATAAGTTTTCTGACAAGCTATTTGTCCTTCGCGGTTGATTCCTCTAAGTATAAACACGGATAATGATCAAGTAAAGAAAGTTGGCCTTTTAAATCATGTAAAAGTTGTATGCAATCAAGTTTATTGTTTCAGCACCACTGCTACGGTGGTAGCATATCAGAAACTTTCCGTGAGTCATTCATGATCATCTTCATAGTAAACAATTTAACATTAATGCAATTAATGTTAAGAAGCCTTTTTGTCTCATTTAATACCAGGACAGCGAGACCAAATAGCCCTGGCACTGAGCAGTTTTAAACACCACAGAATATGCGAGACACACTACTAAAAAGGTCGTCGAGTTAGCTAAAGTGCCAAACTGCAGCAGATCGCAAATTTAAGCAAGTTAAAGCCGCTTGATTATGTTATAAGAGTTGAAATGTTAGTTATTCCCACTGGCTATGAAAATTATTTTACTGTTTTTATACTTATATATACTTTATTCGGAGACACTTTCGCGAGAGAAACTTTCGTGAGTCCAAAAACTCGAATCTACAAATTTAAAAATTTCCGCGAGATAAACTTTCGCGAAATCTGAAATTGGAAAGTTTTCGCGAGATAAACTTTCGCGATTCGTGATTTTTTATGTTCTTATAAAAAAAGTGGCCTATATTTCTTATGACAGAAAAGTGTTTTTTAACGATGTAATTTTCTTTCTAATGGTATTTAAAAACTTCTATTTACAAACTGGCTTCAGCGTCAAAATCACAAAACAGATCAAACACATTTCTAGGCTCGTCTTCTTTCGGCTTCCACGCATCGTCGTCATCGCCTTTTTGCCAGTAACTCGGTTATAAGCCATATATATACATTTGAAATGTAATCGCTTTTGTTTATTTCTAAGTTTATTCCAATCTCGTTCCCAGCGCCAGTCGTCTCTTTTTTTTTATCGGGAGGGCGAGCCAAGTGAGGGCGAGTCAAGAAATAACTTTCAAAACCAGCAAACTTTTTTTAAATTTTAGTGGATAAACTTTCGCGGATCGACAATTTAGAAAGTTTGTACTGAATAAACTTTCGCGAATGGCTATTTTTAAAAGTTTCGCGAGACAAAGTTTCGCGAGAAAAGCCAAAAAACGCGAAATTCGCGAAAGTTTCTCTCGCGAAAGTTTCTCCGAATAAGGTAGATAGACAATGTTGCTGTGTCACACGAAGCTATCTTAAATAAAAACATGGCGAAAGATGGACATGATTACCCTTCATTGTAGAGGTTTTTGCCTTTTTGATATGCGGAAAGACAACAAAAAAAACACCCTAGTATCATTGAACAATATACGGCCAGCTTATGTGAACGCGTCATTTCAATTATGCAATCAACGAATTCTCTAACAACAGAAAGTATTGTCACAACTAAAATATACAAGAAAAAGTTATCTTGAAAGAATCGCCTTGTTTTTTAATTTTTACTCGCCGATCGACTGAGAAACCCTACATTTGGCACCTGAAGGAAAAACTAGCAAACTTGGGAAAATCACAATTCGGGAAAAATAAAATTAGTGCTTGTTTCGAACTTCGTTCGCGGAACGCTTTCGGCAACCGGCAGTGCACAAGATAAACAAACGATATCGTAGAGTACAGACGCTAAGAAGGCAACTGAGAAAGCAGAATGCAATACGACAAATACGTGGTCGAAAAGTGAGAAAATGACAGTCTTTTTTTTTTAACGATTTTTCTTGTATTTTTGATTATGTTCAGAACTAAAGTTTTATTTTGTTCATTGTATAGGTAATCGAACTTGCCAAGCCAAGAGAATCTCATGTTTGATTATACATTTCCACAAATTTGTTTTCTATCTGTATGATCCACAAAACATTCGATTACTGACTACACTTGATGTATCGCAAAGGCGATTATAAGATCAACTGAATATCCGAATTTATTGAATTTATATATGTACTTAATTCACTGTTAATGTTACGCAAGAACACTGTCCAAATCGCCATCTTAAAAAAAATCACGAGGAAGCCATAATTTTGAAGCGACTTCGTAGCTTCAATTAGCACTGTAGACCAATAAACGCTACTTTGGGGCTATTTCGGACCGGCCAGCTATAAACTGCGGACCCGCCCCAAAAATGAGCACCACAGAAAACAATGTACCCGATCAGTTGAATGCGAAAAGGGAACGCATACAAGCTAAAAGAACTTACACAAGACAATCTCTTGAAAATAATGCTATTCTCGCCACTATTAAAAATAGATTTTCAGATCTCAGACAAACTTGGATAGTGGTGCAGGAGAAGCACGATCAATTTGTTTCGATCTTGGCATCGGAACAGCAAGAAACGGAAGATAATTGGATAGAGGAACTAAATAACGTCTATTGGGAATTGGAAGAAAAAACTAATTGGTTTATTTAGAAATCAGAGGCTGAGGAACACGCAAAAAGGAGCTAGAACGTGACAAAGAAAGGGAGCTAACGCTGAAATTACGAAGGGAGTTTGAATTGACCAGACTGTCAGAATGCATGGAATCTATGGCAAAACTTTTGGTGTCAAGAAGGAGCGACCACACTGAGGATGAATTTGTGATAATGAAGGAGGTAGAGAATACGGTAAATCAAAGGATGAAAGTTTGTGAAGAAGTGCAACAAGAATACATGTCGACATTAAAAGATGAGGAAGCAACCCGAGAAGAGAGTGAGCGCTTCCTTGATGCATGGAGACGCTGTAATGAACTTCGATCAGAGGCCCGTGTTTTCCTTGGGGGCATAGGCAACAAACACATGCTTCTTCGTCAGGATTGCGTTTGGAGAGACTAAAATTTCAATCATTCAGCGGGAACTTAAGAAAGTATCCTAAATTCAAAAGCGATTTTGTCAAATATATACTCCCCGCATACAAGACCGATCAAGCCGCGTTTGTTCTAAAATCTTACTTAAATGATAACGTTAAAGAACAGGTCGAGTCGTTAGATGACATCAATGAAATTTGGGCGCGATTAGACAAGAAATATGGCGATGAAGGTAAGCATGTCGACGCAATAATGGCAGACATTAAAGAAATGTCAAAGTGTGAGGATTCCGATGTGGAGAGCACTTTAAACCTGATTAACACCGTTGAGAGAGCACACAGAGAACTTGCACGACTGGGAAGGGAACAAGAGATAAACAACGCTACTATTGTTTCGGTTATTGAGGAAAGACTATCGGATGAAGTCCAGAAGGAGTGGATAAAGACAGCGACTGGAGAACAGAGGGTAGAGATATCGCGAAACAAATTCCCAGCACTATTGAAATTACTCTTAACGTATCGCGAGAGAATTGAATACAAGTGCTCCAATATCAGATCATGTGATGAATTTCGGGTAAATGTTAATCTAAGCGACTCTCGAGATCCCCGAAATAGCCTTGAGAATACATCGAAGCAGCGCTGCTGGTTGCACCAAGTTAACGGGGACCATCCTATCTGGCGATGCAGACTCTTTCAAAGCAAATCTCCGGAAGAAAGAGTTGATCTAACCAAAAAAGTATAACGCTTGTTTTGCATGTCTTGAAGTAGGACATGTGGCTAACAATTGCAAGAGAGGATTCAAATGTCGCGAAGAGGAGTGTGGATTGCCCCATCACCAACTTCTACATGAAGCGCACGCTTCTGGAGCTGTATTTCATGGTCGCTCATTTGCTCAAAAAAGAGAGGTCATTCTTCAAGTCCAGGAAGTAAGATGTTACAGTAGAGGCAGTAACAAAAATAAAATAAATGTCCTGTGGGATGGAGGAAGCACTATTTCACTAATTACTTTCGACGCAGCCAGAAGACTAAATTTGAGCGGAAGGAGTACAAGACTGGAGATAACAAAAGTCGGTGGAGAAGTTTCTCTTATCGAATCTATGAAATACAATGTTACGCTCATTGATGAGAACAATCGGCATGTGCGAATTAATGTCTTAGGGATTGACGTTATTTCTAATGACATTGCTGGAGTGCACACGAATGACAATCCTGAACTGACAGCAGACAATCCACCTACCAGTATTAACAGACCGCAAGTTGGAGGTCGTATAGATTGTCTCATTGGATACGACTACGCAGCTTTCCATCCAGTGCCGATAAAAGTTGCAGGACATTTACTTGTACTTCATGGTCGCCTAGTAGGTGGTTGCCAGCCAGTGAGAAAAGGTGTATTTACTAAAAGAGTGGAAAATGCACAGGTCTGCCACGTTCAAGGGCATCTAAACGAATTCTTTTCTATTGAAAGCTTAGGAATTCAGTGTACACCTAGATGTGGTTCTTGCAAATGTGGAAACTGTCATCCAGGGGGAAAAGATATGAAACTGAAGGAAGAGAGAGAATACAGGCTAATTGAAGATAACTTAAAAAATGATGAAACCGAGAAAAGGTGGGAGGCGGCTTATCCATGGATAAAGGACCCCCATGAACTTCCAAACAATAGATCGGTTGTGCTAGCAAGATTACAGTCAACCGAAAAACGCTTACTAAAGAACTTAGAACATGCTGATACTTACAATCGACAAATTCAAGACATGATTAAAAGGGGAGCTTCCAGAATAGTCAGTACGGAAGAATTGAATCAGTATCGCGGACCAATTCATTACATTTCCCACCATGCCGTCCTTAAGCCGGATTCTAAAAGTACACCGTGTAGAATTGTATTTAACAGCAGTGCCAACTTCCACGGCCATGTCCTCAACGAATATTATGCTAAAGGCCCAGATATGTTGAACACGTTGCTGGGGGTCTTGCTGAGATTCAGAGAAAATCGTGTAGCCCTTCTTGGCGATATATCAAAAATGTTTTACGCTATAAAAATACCAATTCGTGATCAGATGACACACTTGTTCTTATGGCGAGATCTTCAGACAGATAAAGAACCAAACACATATGCGATGACAGCTGTAAATTTTGGAGACAAACCTTCCGCGACTATGGCTATGGTCGCCCTACGAAAGACGGCAGAAAAGCAAAGGCAGAACTACCCCATATCGTGTAAAGCAATTATAGACAACAGTTACATGGACGACATCACAGACAACGCTGATAACGCAGAGGAAGTAATTCAGCGAACTCGGGAGATCGATATCATTCTTGCAACGGGTGGTTTTAAGATTAAGGAATGGACGATATCTGGGTTAGAGAAACCAGGTAGTGATGGAACTCATCCAATTGGTGAATTAGATAATGAGGATACGGAGAAAGTGCTTGGAATGAAATGGCAATTTAAAGTTGACCACTTACTTTTTGATATCAACAAGCAAAGTCAACGCCTCTACCGATTCCAACAGACTTCAGAGCCATCAAGATTCACAAGAAGAGAGATATTATCAGTTGTCAACGGTATATACGATCCCTTAGGACTTCTTTCACCCTACACCGTACAAGCCAAAATCATGATGAGAAAACTATGGACAAAGGATCGACAAATATCGTGGGATGACCCACTGCCGGAAAATCTAGCGGATGAATGGCGTGAATTCTTTCAAGTGCTACCTGAATTACAAAGGATTTCTTACCCGCGAGCCATCAAACCGGAGAAAGCTGTTGGAGAACCTACATTGGTCATATTTTCTGATGCATCTGGAACAGCATATGGTGCCGTGGCTTACGCCAGATGGGAACTGATTGACGGGTCATTTGGAAGTAGAATCATTGTGGCTAAGAATCGAGTCGCACCCATAAGGATAATTGACATTGTGCGCTTGGAGTTAATTGCTGCTGTTTTAAGTAAGCGCATCAGATGCTTTATCGAAAAGGAGACTAAATTGAAGTTCTCAAAAGTGTATCACATAGTTGATAGTGAAATAGTCAAAGCGATGATCTCGAAGGAAAGTTATGGTTTCAACACATTTGCTGCAAACAGAATTGGCGAAATACAACACTCTACCAGTCCATCAGAATGGTTTTGGGTGAAGGGTTCTCTAAACATAGCTGATTGGATCACCAGGGGAAAACATCCAAAAGATCTCGACAGGAAAAGCATTTGGCAGACTAGACCACGATTTTTGTCTCGATGCGTTGATAACTGGCCCGTTCAAAGTACAACCACCATAAAAGAATTACCAGAATGCCCAAAGATTTCTTTTGTCGCTGTGTCTGATGGTCAGTTTGTGGAAACATTAGCTGAGAGGATCGATATTGAGCGCTTCAGCAAACTCGAGCTACTTAGAAATACGACAGCAAGAATCCTAAGATTATACAAAAGATTCCTGTCGACCAACCAAGGTAGAGAAATAGGCAAAGGCGAGCTGACAATAAAGGACCGGCAATATGCAGACAATTTTTGGATCAAGGAAGCTCAGAGAACTATCGAGGACGAAGTTAAGAAGGGAAAGTATATTAAGCTGTGTCCGAAGTATGAAGATGAAATTCTGGTGGTGGGTGGTCGGACAGAGCGATGGATGGAGGCGACGTGGAACAAGCAAAAGTTCATCCTTTTACCAGGAAATCACAGGCTATCCTATCTTATTGCCTCAACAGAGCATAGGTTGAGTGGACACTTGGGGATATCAGCGACGATATCAAGAATTAGGTCGCACTACTGGATCATTGGAGTAAGAGCCTTAGTGAAAGGAATGCTGTCGCGATGTGTTATCTGTATAAGGAAACGCAAGGAAAAGAGTCTTCAAGTCATGAGTAGCCTCCCTGTTGAGAGACTTCGCCCGTCTCCACCGTTTAGTTCAACCAGTTTGGATTTCTTTGGACCATACCTCATTCGTGGCGAAGTTCAAAAACGAGTCAGAGGAAAGTGTTATGGTGTAATTATGACATGTATGGTGTCAAGAGCAGTTTACATCGATTTAAGCCACGACTACTCGACAGATGCTTTTCTTCAAGTGCTACGACGATTTTCTAGTTTACGGGGTTGGCCGCACAGGATTTACAGCGATCCAGGTTCACAGCTTGTGGGGGCATCTAACGAACTAAAGACTGCAATTCAAGGTATGAGCCAGTCGTCGATTCAGCGATATGGTCTAAAATACAACACGACGTGGAGGTTTTCTCCAGCCGATGGCCCATGGTTCAATGGTGTGACAGAAGCTTTAGTGAAATCAGTGAAACGAGTACTAAATGCAACAATCGGAGAGCAAATTATGACGTTTAGCGAGCTACAAACCGTCATGTTCGAAGTGGCCCAAATTCTTAATCAACAGCCAATCGGTTCGCACCCAACGACACCGGACGATGGCTCTTATCTATGCCCCAACGATCTTATTATAGGGCGGGCTTCTAACAAATCGCCGCAAGGGCCATTTAAAGAAAGAATTAGCAACAAACATAGGCTCGACTTTATTGAAGCTGTAGTTAACTCATTTTGGAAGAAGTGGTCCCGTGATGTCTTCCCAACATGGTCATGCAACCCAAATGGCATGTTGCGAGGCGTAACGTGCAAAAGATGACGTTGTACTTATCCAGGACAGTACCGCTATCCGAGGAGAATGGAAAATGGGAGTGGTCACAGAGACACATCCTGGAGACGACGGAAAGGTGAGACGTGTAACTGTATCTTACAAAAACATTCGCGACGAGAACGACGCTAACAGCTACGGAGGTATTCGATATACGAGAATAGAACGACCAGTTCAAAGACTAATAGTGCTTATTCCGGCCGAAGAGAGACAAACTATAGGCTGAGTATTTTGCGGTGGGGAGTGTTTCGAACTTCGTTCGCGGAACGCTTTCGGCAACCGGCAGTGCACAAGATAAACAAACGATATCGTAGAGTACAGACGCTAAGAAGGCAGCTGAGAAAGCAGAATGCAATACGACAAATACGTGGTCGAAAAGTGAGAAAATGACAGTCTTTTTTTTTAACGATTTTTCTTGTATTTTTGATTATGTTTAGAACTAAAGTTTTATTTTGTTCATTGTATAGGTAATCGAACTTGCCAAGCCAAGAGAATCTCATGTTTGATTATACATTTCCACAAATTTGTTTTCTATCTGTATGATCCACAAAACAGTGCTTCCAAAATGTATAAAGTTAATAAATTGTTTTCGTTTCTGTAGATTGTTTATTTTTGTTTTAATTGTTTCCCATGAGTTTTCGAAATTCATTGCAGCACATTCCGTCGATGCAAGAAATCGATTTTCATAACTAGTGCCGGTATCGTCACGTGGAAAAAATACCACAAGCTTCTTCGTTCGTCTTCTAATCTTTGAATTTGTTAACGCGAAAATCTCTGTTATCATCTGCGTTCCGTGTACTTTCTTCCGATTGAAAAAGCACACCTTACGTGGCGCAGCAAAATGTTAGAACCTTGTCGTGTTATATCGAAGAGAAACAAAGAACACTTGGCTAGTTGGCTAGTTTCAATTTTACTTTCAACTTGCGTAATGCTTCGCAACCTTTTTTTATTTTTTAGTTTATTTCTTTACTCGCAATACAACTTGCGGCGAATATTACGGCAGTCGGACAAGTAGTAATTTTAAGTAATTTTGCCCAATTAGATTGCTACGATGCCAGTCCGATGCCAGGGCCAATTGTTTTTTTTTTAATTTTTAGAAAGAGGAAAATATACCGGGGGACAATGTTGAATAAAGTACCCAATATTCTAAATTAAACATAAATTTGGGGAAATTTGGGGAAAAAACCATAAATAAAAACAAAAAGAGGTTGAATTTGTTGTATTATAACATAATCATAAGAAAAAGAAAAAAAAGATTAGTCTGGATTTATGGGCCGTTCCTATGTTTACAGTTTTCGGCTTGAAATTTATTAGGGAACCCGCTGCCACTGCACAGATAGTTAAAAATGGCGTCGAAGATTGATGAGTTTTTTTTTTGTAGTACTCTTAATGACTTCTTTTTAATTAGCAAATATTTCTTGGGTTTAAGGCAATAAATAACAAATTAAATTTTGATAAATTTTCTCCCTGATCTTTGTCAGAGCATCTTCAGATCCCAAGTAAAAACGTCTTTCAACATGCATGTACAAAATGTTAAAAATTCTCTTGATAAAAATAAAATGTATAAAAATCGTAATAAACGATTTTTATACATATATAGACTTCTTTTTGTTGATTGAAGGTGGATTTTTGGATGATGACGCCGATTTTAACGTGGATATGTAATGTCGTTGTACTGTCAGTTGAGGGGTTTAATGCTACAAGTGTTCGCTTAAAAACGTTCCTTTTCACCTCCTTTAGGAAGAAGTTTTTCTTTCTATTTACACCTAGTAGATACCCTAACCAGTGGTTCAAAACTATCTGCGTAAAAAAAAAAGAAAGTGCTGAAATCAGCAAATATAGTCACATCTGGCATTGTTTTCCCGGTAACCGACAGAATCCGACAACGACCGACCGACAGTATTCGACGATATTTTCATTGGAGGAGGGAAATTCCCTAATTCAAAATCTGTCCGTGTTAAAAAATATTGATGAATAAATTTGTATATAATAAAAAAGAGACATGATTGGTTTAGAAATGCATCGACACAATTATACAATGCTGTATCAGCGCCAGTAGCAGTAACTCGCGATGCTCTTGCCGATCGACTGCAGAGTGTGCGAGATATTGTTACTGACTATTACAAAAAAGCAAAGGAACATCATTTGAGAGAGACGACGCTCCACGATGAGGTCGAGCAAGAAGCACAAGAGAACTACTACGGCACGGGCAGGCATGTGATGCAAGACATCCAAGACAAATATCATGGGATCGAAAACCTCAAACATATGTCTCCACAAGATAAGAAGCAACCCCTGGATCCAGAAGCAATCGAGGACATTCAGCACTTATTTGATGAGCATGACATGAGGATGATCGAAGATGGAACGCGAGTCGAAAAATGGGGAATTGACAGCAATTTGAACAGACAGCTGACAAAGCTTATTGTGGAGAAAATTACACCATACATTGAGAACCAATGTAATTTATAGTTTTGAATGCGTCGTACACAAAAGAGGAGGCGAAACGGCGCGTTATTATAAGACCAAGGCCTCCAAGTCGCTATCAAGCATCAAAGAGATCGAAGATGTTATCGACGAATGTGAGACGCAACGGCTACACTTGGATGATTATGAGTTTTGGGGAAAAGCTTTCCACCAAAGGAAACCATCCACACACCAGGGTCCTATGGTGGAAAGGTTGTTTTTGTTCACATTCAGATTAAGATAATTTCAACGAACGACCCCCTGTTAGGATGCGGGCCTTTACCAGATTGGTTAAGAAAAAAGCAATGTATTTACGCGGTCGATGGAGAAGAAGAATGCACCGACAATCTATGCATGTAGAGATGTCTTGCACTACACTTCCTAGGTTACAAGAAGTGACTTACAAAAGATGCACTAAAACTGGCCAGGGAGTAGTATGAAAATGAGAAGTTTAAACGAAAAGACGTGCGTGCAATGAGGTTAATAGGTATTGAAAGAATATTGAGATAACTGAAGATCAACATTAGGATTTACGAGCCAAAAACAAGCTCAGAAAAGGCACCATGGAGGCTGATATTTGGGCAAAACCAACAACGCCAAGGGTTAGATACAATCATCCTTGGAATGCATACAGCAGGGTCGGATCCAGGTTTTTTATGTAACTAAGCAAAAACATTTTTGGGAGATTACCGCCCAGCATGGGCGTTAAAACACGCCAAATGGGCGGACCTAATAGTAACAAAATTTATCACCTTGTTCAGGCTTTTTCCAGCGTTAAAAAGTACAATAAGTAACAATATACATAAAAAATATATAGCTAAAATATATAAAACATGTAAACTATGTATAAATCAATCAGCAAGTATATATAATTCAGAAAGCCTTTATCTCTTATTCTGTTCAGCAAACTCATCTATCACTTCATCAGAGATCACAGTGATTGACCTGTTAAACATGATAACTGCTAGGCTGCTTAACCTTTCCTCCGACATTGTATTTCGCATCTGAGTCTTTAATCGCCTTAGCCCAGAGATACTTTTCTAACAAGTGCATGAGGTTCCAGGAATTGTAGCCAAAATTCTCAAAACTTCACGGATTGATGGAAATGTGTACCTATTTGTGGTTTTAAGAAGAGGTGATATCTGTTGGTAGAGCACCTTAATAGTTTTTCCAAAATATCCCCCACATATCCAACTGGGCATATGTTACTATGGGCCGGAATAAAAATTGTCCATTTGTTTATATCATAAGCTTTGATTAGTTGGTTTTAATAGGATGCTACAAAATTAAAAAAATGTATTGAGTGACACAAATTTTAAAGGTACTGCCTGCATCACATATAGTTTACTCCTGTCAGGAATCGAACCTGAACCTTTTACGAAATTGTATCATAAATATCATACCATTTGATCACAGCAGTTTAGACATTTAGTAAAAAATTATTATACCTCAACTAAATTAAAAATTGATAAAACACACATTAAATGATGACCAAATGAAGGACTTTGAAACACATTTTGCTTACTCAATTATGGCCAGTTCTCTTGACTTGATCTTTGTATACACATCACAACCTTCCGATAAACATTGCACAAAAATATTGTCAAGCGGTTGATCAAAATTCTCAAAAGCCAGGGTTTCATCGCAAATCAGCAACACAGAAATAGATCTGTAAAGAGAGTTACCATCTCCACTGACACTGCATAACAAAAAAATACATCAGATAGAAAGGTAGTTATGAAATAAAAAAATATTAGTAAGATTGGTAAGATTTTTTCTATCCATATTGTTATAGCTATATAACATATGTCAAGTAGTCTTGGTGGAGGGCACCACTACGGTGACCTGGCTTGAAAATTGATGGATCCGTTTTGCATCCTTAATACAGCTCTGTTTCTACTCATCATACTGGCTCAATATTTTCTCAAAATCCAACCACTAGCTTGCTAGGTATAAAATAACAAATGAAGCACCACATGAACACTTCAGAATTATTTTGAGTGTATTTTTCTTTTGATTTATTTATTTTTGTGGGGAGGTTTGAGTATAAAAAATAACACAAGACAAAGCAGTAGCTACAAACTCATTTTGTTGAAAAAATATAGCACCAGAAGTTTCATACAGAACAGGATCAGTGAAAGAACTTAGTGTACACACATTCTCAGCTACTATAGTGAATGATAAATAAGTATCTCATTCACTATATATAGATATTTTTGCAGAGAAACCTAGCTAGCTAGCTAACTACTTTAAAATAATCTTCTCAAGCCAAAAAAAAATCTGATATTTTAGCTTAGAGAATAAACTATACATACTACTACACACTGGGTACTTGAAATTCATAAGAAATAGTAAAAAAGACATCCAGAAACCTAAAAGTTCACACTACCTCTACCGTCCATCTTTGGTTGATTGGTTATAAACACGAACAAAGTGGACTGTTTGCATTCATCTTGTTACGGTTGAGAAATTCTGTCTACCTTGCTTCTTTTTTCGTTTTTTTGCTTATATGCGATGGCAAAGTAGTTTTTCATCTCCGCATTCTCTCCATTCAAAAAAGCAAATATATCAACTTTGACACGCTTTCTTGCTTATTCTTTAATAAGCGAGAAAGCAAAGTTGCTTTTTGTTTCGCCTGCTCAGAGGAGTATCTATCTACGTTTGGGAAAGTGAATAAGCGCAATAAGCAATAACACAACTTCCTTACCAGACTTCCTAAAAATTACAAGGAAAACTATACACACGAGACGCGTGCGGGCTTCTTCTCTACGTTTTTGAAAGTAAGCGCGCGCTTATCTTGCTTATACCTCCATCCGACCCTGATACAGGCCACTGTTATTACATCAAAAGTATGGATGTTTTGTGCAAGGGTTGGGAATGCGTGGCGTTCAGTTATCTACACGCACCAAAATTCTCATCAGGCATACAGTCGATGGTACATGAACTGGAAGTAAAACGAAGATCATTTGCAACGGAAAGAAATTTATGCATCAGCTCAACACATCAGACAAGGTTTTTTATGGTGGAAAGCCAGCTTTTAGTTACACAGCTTGCCAGTGGATTGAGCATATGAGTGAGGAAACTGGCTTACATATACATCATGCTTTATGTGGTCATGGCGAAGAGCGTGTGATATGTGATGGAGAAGGGAGTGAAAAGTAGACGGCTGTGAGCTTATCACGAAGCCCGTCTCCGAATACCATGGATGTAAATGGCAAGGATGTTCCTGTAACCTCATACGTACCGGTGCGAACAAACGAAGAAGAAGGAGGATATGATACGAGAACAGGGATACAACCTCGTCACAGTGTGGGAATGTGAGAAACCACCAAAAAAATGTTTCTCAAAAAAATATTTACACCATACCCTCACTACATCGTGTTTAATCTTGGGGCTGCTTTGGAAGTTGTGAACGAACAGTGCACAAAGGACCTAACTTATATATCAAAGCAAAATGCGGTCAGTGTTGCGATTCATGATAGTTTTAATGGTTAACCTACGTTTATTGAGCATAAGGATTCGAACATCTAGATTGGTCAATTTGTCGACGATCTTGAACGCAGGCAGCAATTGATTGTAGCAGAAGTGGAAAAATATATCCAAAGCTTGATGATTTTGACAAGTTACCAAATGAAGTTCAAAAAGCATAGGGTGGATGGTTAAATCAGTCGCTTGTATTTCGATTTAATTCTGGAAACTATGACCTTAACCTGATCAAAAAACACTTTGTGGAGAAAATCACCCAAAAAGACGAAGAAGATGAGCAAGTGAGCGATAATATTTTTGTTGCACGAAAGGCAAATAAATATGTTTTTGACTACACCATTGTTTAAATTTCTTGATATCAAATTTTCTTGCGCCAGGCTTGAGTTAGGTCAGGTGGTGTAAATCACCTGATTGCAGACTGGAGAAATTAGTATTTCCTTACGAATGGCTGACAAGCTATGATAAGCTAAACTGTGCAGGACCTTTGAAGCACTGTCTTACAAAGAAATCCATCTCACACATTGAATATCAAAATTTTAGAAAAGAGTTTTATAGACGTGGCTGCGTGACGATGATGGATTGGCTACGCGAGTGCAATTTTGCCGAGGGTGAACCCTTAATCGAAGCAGTTAACAAAACGAGAGAGCATATTACGATGATGAAATTGATATTTTAAAAGATGCAGTGAATACCCCGGGAGTTTCGATGCGAAACGTGTTAAACAAAGAATTAAAGAAGAGCCTTGAATGTGAATTGCACCTGGTGAGCCCTGCATATACACATGTAAAAAATGCAAGGGCAAGGTATACAAACAATGAAAACGATCAAAATTGAATGCGTAAAATCAAGCTTACAACTTGTTAAAGACATGTATGGTAGGTGGTCCAGCGACTGTATTTTGTAGATACCACAAACGTGGAAGGACGCGAATCAGATCACATATTTACGGTAAAAAAGCTAAAATGATGATGACCTTACTATGACGCCAATGGGCTGTACCCTTCTACCCTGGTATATGACTTTCCAGGCGGTAAAGAAAAATTGATCAAATACAAGAATCGAAAAATCAGCAAAATATTGATTCATTGACAAGACGGGTTCACAATGGCTCAATATTTGGTTTTGCGCAAGTGGATAAAGAGGTGCTTGAGATCTTACATGAAATATTTAGCGAAATGGCACCGCTATTTATTGTCGACAAGGTACCTTCTGCCCAAGTTTCGTAGCATATGAAAAAGTACCAGACAGCGACAGGTCCCAAAGTAAACAAAGATGGAAAAATATTACTTTATACACCTCTGTTAAAATGGTACCTCAAACATGGCTTGAAAATGACGGGCTTACACCAATTTTTAAAGTATAAGTGCGGTAAACCTTTTGCTTGGTTTCCTGCAGAAGTGGCTGAAGCAAGGAGGCAAACAGATCAAGATCCTGATAAAAAACAAGGCTGGTGACACGTCAAAATTAAAAGCCAACAGCTTTTACGGCAAAATGATTGAGTCAGTTCAGCGACATTCTAACACAATTTTAACAATGGATGAAAAAAAGTTAGACGTGCACAAAATGTACGGACTTAATGCTTTTAATATATATTAAGTATAGAAAGTTTACAGAAAAAGAGATTGATCTACGCTCTAGAAATTAGCTACTTGCTTTCATTTCGCAGTTTAGGAAATAAGAACGGTTCTACTTCAAGTGAAAGATTTTCATTTACGTTTTGACCTTCCTTATTGTCGGTTCACACAAGACGTCTAATTTGCGTTGACCACTATGCGTATGTTAAACGCCTCAATTTTACGCTGTTCTAAAAAATTCATACTAAAAACATTTTGGCGTCAAAACTTCTTCCTTGTCCGTACATTGTGCTAAATGTAAAGCAGAAGTTTGACGAAAAGATAAAATAATTAAAAATCATACTCAGTAAGATTACGCTAGGTAGACGTCTAGTGGGAACCGAGCTTTAACAAACTGATGTATTTGCCTTAGTATTTACATAATAGTCGATAAGGCTCTTATATAACTATCCACTTTTCCTGTTACAGACTCGGAGACATGGTCTTTGTATCATTATAAGAGACTAGGCAATAAAGCCTGTGTAAAAATCCACTTAGGCAGGAGAACAACGGAAAAGACGATCGTCACTGGAATTTTAATGAAGTCAGCAACGAACCGTTTAATACACCAAAATTTTATTTGGGAAATTTGTTTATGCGTTGCTTTTATTGTGTAGGGCTTGAAGCGCTGGTCAAAATAATGTATAGGATCATGTACTTTCGACGAACGTTTAATGAGGTTATAGCTTATAAATTTTGCTGATGTCAGCAAAAGACCCGCCAAAGTACTAAAAAAATTTTAAATTTAATTCACAGTTACTTCCATTGTATCGGGCTTAAAACCTAGTCCAGAAAATGTATAGAATCATGTACTTCTCACGAACGGTTTAAAAGATTCTGACGTTTAAAGGTTTTTTGATGACGTAATCACCCTGTTTATTTCGTAACGAATTCGGGAACCCAAATTCGAGAATGTTACCCAATTTGCTCCCAGGTTGTCCTAGTTTCTCACGCGGTGAAAAATGACTGACGTCACAACTCCGTTTCCAAGTTATTTGGCCTCAAAACTGCACTGTAATGGCTTCATTAATTAAAATTGCTATGTTAAATAAATGTTATTGCCCTTGTGCCGTAAAGTCAGAAGATTTAACATTGGAGACAAGGTTTAAGGAGACATGAAATAAACACATGTCGAAAGTCGACAAGTCGATAATGCCCGTGGAAAAAAAAAAGGCAGGATAAAATTGAAAAGGACGCGTCATTTGAATTTTAATGACGTCAGTAACCAATCCAAAAGGAAAAATGGAACCTTGTTTTCACGGTGCATGTAAGGTGTAGATGTTGCAACGCTTTTCAAAATAATGTATATGATCATGTGCTTTTGATGAGCTGTTATTGAGATATAGGGGTTAAAAATTTTGTTGGCGTCAGCAATGGCCTGTTAAAATCCAATTTTTTTTAAAAACTTGTATACCTGTTGCCTTCATCGTACAGATCTTAAAACGCTGTTTAAGAAAATGTATAGCATCGTGTACTTTTAACAAACGGTTGCAGAGATATTAGGGTTTTAAGGTTTTTTGATGACGTCATCAACATGTCCATTTCGAATAGGACCCTAACTCAGGCGAGTTATTAAATATTTAGGGTTGTTAAAAGTTTTTTTCTGACAGAAAAATACCGTATTTAAGGACTAAATTTAGCATGCGACTAATACACATTTACTCGTTAAAACAAAGTTTCGATTTGCTGGACAAGTTTATATTGATTTTAAACGCAATTCGATTGAGTTAGACTAGACTATTGGGTTAGTTTGCGTGCAACAAGCAATTAATGAGCTAAGTTGTTTTCCGTTCAACTTACAAATATTCACAATAACTCTACATACAGTTTCTTTAATAAAAATAATAAGTGGAATAATTTAGAATAAGTATTAATTGTTAGCAAATACTCTTTTGAAGAGTTGTCACAAAACACCAACAACGCAAATCAAAAAAACGAACACTTAAAATAGGTTTCCTTACTGATTTTAAACTCTTTTGTTGATTTTGGGGTAATACAAACTGAGACTATCCGGTGGAAATTAATTTTTTTCTGCAATTTAATGGCAAAAAAAAAACACTTAAAAGATTTACGTGGATTGATTACTCCTCTGAAGTTTTTTTCACGGTTTAAAATATAAGATCTATTGAGACTATGTAACTTTTTTCCTGCATTTTTTTGGCCTTAGCCAATATTCACCGTATGAAATCCACTTGCTAAAAAATATTTGTTAGGATATATGTTATAAGTGTATGACTAAAAATAAATATTTTTTATATGTGACACGCATGACAAAATAAAACGCGAAAACCTTAACTCTATTCTAAAAAATCGCAAAAAAATAGGATTTTCGCGTGATTTTTGGCATTTTTTTAATGCTAATAAAAAGGCCGATGGCTTGAAGATTTCCGCCGTCAGCATAGATAATAAGTATATAGTGCGAGACTATCCTCAGAGAACAAAAACGCCATGCCTGTTATCTGCAATGCAACCAAAGTTTAACAAGTTTAAAAACAAAAAGAAAACGATAAAGTAAGCCCAACGTAAATATCTGTCGTTCCAAAGACGAAATTGATTTGAAGTAGCACTTCTAGAAGATTTCGTAAACATCATGTTAGAGAAAGTCTAAGCCTGACTGCGTCATGATCACTGAAATATACATTTTTGACGAGCGTATCGACTTCAAAGGTGTTTAGAACATTCTCACGAACATAAATATGGTCAATAAGTGAACGGATATATGAGTTGGAGAGGTTACAACTTGTTTATATTCATTGAGAAAATCAAGGATATAGTTTTTGTCACTAAATGCATTTACATTAAAATCTCCGAGCATAACATCAACGATTTCGTTTCCCAAAAAATATTGAATAAGGTATAATGACTCATCTCGATTAAGAGAATTTTTACGATATAGAAGTAGAAAACTAACAGCATTCTTTTGAAACGTTTTCTTCGTCATTTTAAAAAATACTGCTCCTGGAATTTTCACAATATCAAACAATTTTATAGTTTCATTGTGACCAACCAAAAGACTAGAAAACATATCCACATTGTTGTTTGGAATTAAAGTAAAGTAATCTAGTTTTTAGTCGCAGTATGAATTAAATGGTATCTGAGTTTCTGTTAGCCATAATAAATCACTTTCCAACAGAACGCGGCGGATTTAATATCATTTTTATGTTATGTGCAAAGTTACTATGATTGAGTTTTCACTAATTACGCCAGTATCCTTTGATGTCAATTTTGAGTGTTCTCGCATATAATTGTATTGCTCGGTTGCTCGTGTGTTTGATTTAATAGCTGATCTAGAAAATGTCCCCGGGTATAAGGTATAAACCCTCTAAGCTTGTGACTCGACTTAATGCAACATAGATTTGTCCTGCGTGAAAGGCTCGTTTCTTTGTTAAATTAAAACAAACAACAATTTTATTAAACGTTTTTCCTTAAACCTTGTGAACAGTACAGGTCCATGACAGCATTAGTGGGAATTGCATTCGTTTCATAGTAGATGAAATTAGATTCGGTTTATTAAATTTGATTTCCTTTTCTATCCTGCTTATTGGAATAACATTTAACTCCTATACTTTTGATAAACAGTCCAAATCTGTCCATTAATAAGTTTATGTAATATGTCGATATTTAATGTTAACATGACTCTCGCGTTAAGTTTTAAAAACTTTTTTTTTGAGCTAGTCCACCTATCTCCATTTGAGTGCGGCTATGGAGTTTTTGCACCATGCAGGAATATTTTTGTCAATGGTCTCAATATTTATTTTATCCGATGCTATGTTGTTAAGCATCTTTTTGTTGTTCAGAGGCTTTCAGCAAAAATATAAATTGCATCTTCGGGGTAGTTTGGGTCATTTTGAAAAATAAATTTAGATTTTAGTAAATCTTCGTGTTGCGTTTCTAAGTTTCCCACTCTGATATTGTTTAATAATTCAATCAAACGTTGATCACCACGCTGCCTCATAACTTCTGTTAGTTCAGCAATCTTAAAATATTTCCAGCAATGCGAAAGATTTAACAATACATCTTTATAGTCTGTATAAATTGGTCTTGCTTGAATTGGTGGAAGTTGGTATAAATCCCCACATGCTATAACAGATATTCCTGCAAATGGAATGTCATCTGAGCATCCAAATATTTCAGTTAGCCGTTGGTGGATGTGCAACAGCAGCTTGTTTGAAACCATTGAGATTTCGTCTATTACGATAATGTTTAACTCTGAAAGCTTATTTCGCAACATGCATCTCTTCAACTTCGAAATGTTTTTAGTAAAACTTCTATCAACAGGTATACCTAAAGCTGAATGTATTGTATTTCCCTCTACATTGATAGTAGCAACACCAGTTGGCGTCAGAATAAGAATTTTATCTTTTTCTAAGTTCCCTGCAAGATAAGAAAGTGCTTTATTTAGCATGTCAGAAATTGTTTTTATCAAATGTGACTTTCCACAAGCTGCACTTCCGGTAAGAAAGATGTGAATTGGCTCAATTTTATAGTGTTCGTTACATGCCAGGCTTCTTGTGTAAGTTCTAACCCAATCACTTTACGACTTCAAAAACTTGTCTTTGAGTTTCGTTTACTTTTCGAATTTTTTCATGGAGTTTGTCATTGGAAATTCCAGGTTTACTAACCGATGAAAAATTGTTCCCAATAACTGTGACGTTTTCTGTTTCATTTGTAACTTCGTCTTTGCTATGGTAATTTATATTGCTCATCTCATCAAAAACATCGTCATTTTCTTGTTCAGCGAAGGAATCAAGATTATTTACATTCGTGTAAAAATTTATCATTGCTTCTTCAACAAGTTCACCGAATGGTTCGCAAACACACCGTTTTCTAATAATTTCTCTAGGTAGGGTATCTCCTTTTTTACCTTCTGGATTATCCATGTATCTATCCAACATATTTCGTTTAAAAATATAAGTACTGCTGTCTAGTAGCAAACTTAAAATCTCTTCTTCGAAACGACAAACCCTGTATCTCTTCTCAGGAATGTTAATGTTTGCAAAAATACAGCTGGAAATGTCTTTCGTAACCATATTCCTGGCATTATAATAGCAACTGCTTCTTGATCTGACAGTTCGCGATGATTTCGATACGCATTTGCAATTGCTTTGTTCCTTCGCAGAGGATATTATCAAGATCACCTGAATTCCAAAAAAAACCTTTTTAATAACCGACCAAACGATCGCAAACAGGCAATTACACATACATTGTGTGCCAATTAAAGTTGCAAGCCTGACATCCCCTTGATGAAAAGATCCTTGTATCCACTTTAAAACAGAGCAAGGCCCAGGATTAGTTTCAACATCACCGGAAAGTAAAAGAACCACACGGCAGCAGTTTCTATACGCGGGGTTCACAATAGCAGTGGTGACGTGTGACCAAGGAAAACAACCTTTAAAAACTAGAGAAACCGCTGTCATATTATTTAATAACCACATAATTTCAGAGTGCTTAATAATTTCAGTAAGTTCACCATTTAGTAACCAATGGGTTTTTTTCAAATAAATCTGAATATCTGATTGTCTAAGTATCTTCTTTTCGAGTATTGTTTGTGAATGTCGAACCTAAAAATAAGAAAAACTGATTCATTGCGTGCATAATTTCTTCATGACTAAATATTTATGCGGCGATTTTATATTCTTAAAAATCGCTGCACGCACAAATTTAAATTCCTTGTAATTTTTATTTCATTGGCAAGGTATGTTCAAATGCACATGTCTGCGGGAATAGATAGAATACCAAGACCTCACTGTATTCTATCTAATCTGGAAGACATGAGTTGTGGGGCGACGTACATGTTGTGATTTTTAGTTTCGCCATCCTCACGCATCACATAGGCAAAATATATAAACAACATAAAAAAAAATCAAATTAAAAAGTAGAAATTTGTTGAAACTTGCATTTACAGCTTACCTCCCACTCCCAAATAAATTATACCCTCAAAAACGTTTACAAAATACTAGTTAGCCTGTTGAAATCTACGAATTCGCAGGTCCTACATATTCTGGTCTTCAGGTTAGGCTGTTATATAAGTATATATACGGGTTAGCAATGACCAGGCCTTTTCATGAAAATGTTGATACGTATGTGCCAAAAAATAAACATCAAGTATTTTAGGTGTGCTTTTGGGTGTGTGCACCGGTTAACTTCTTATAAAATTTGTCATTTTGCAGGTTCTATGATTAGCACTCCTAACCCATTTTGTGTGTGTGGAGGTGTGTGCGTGCCATTGCACGCCTCTGCTTAAAAAGCCTGAATGACCCGTCCATATAGAAAAAAAAAATGGAAACTATATGATCATTTGCTTTCTGAAAACTCTTAAGGAGATACAACTTTTGCTGACATCATTAAAAACCAGCCAATGTTTACAAAAATTTATCCAGAAATTTGTTTACCTATTGCATCTATGTACAGTGTGAAACTCTGTTCAAGAAAATGTCTCGGATCATGCACTTTTGACAAACGGTTAATGAAATATATATACAGGATTTAAAATTTTGCTGACGTCAGCAAAGTTCTTCTCCAAAGAAAAAAAAATTTGTATACTCGTTGCCTTTATCGTAACAATCTGAAAACACTGATCAAGAAAATGAATAGGATTTTTGATGTTGCATCAACGTTTTGATTCCGAAATGGGTTTAGGGACCCCGGTTCGGTGATCTTACCCAATTTAGTCTCAGGTTGTCCGTAATTACCAACACAGTAAAAAATGACTGACGTCACCATCTTGTTTGCAAGTTATTTGGCCTCAAAGCTATGATTGCATTGTAATAGCTTTATTACTTTAAATTTAAGGTGTTAGTGTTAAATATATACTACTGAAATTATTTACCCAGAATAGCCTCTTCAGTTCCTATCGGTACTACTATCAACGAGGGTCCTGCGAAGGAGGTCCTAGCGCGTTTAAAGCTACCATTTGAGCTACGAATGTCGTGCAAGCACAGGAATTGCTCAACTAGACAACCGCCTAAGACATCAATCCTATTCTCATGCTGAAAGCTAAGCAGAAAGGGTAGATTCACACTTTTATAGTCTCTGGCATGACTCGGCCGGGGTTTGAACTCAAACTCCAGCACTAAAAGCGAAGGCTCTACCACAAGGCTATCAGTCGGTATAAATATGGTGCATGTTATGTACGTTGTGATATTTAATTTGACGATTACCATGAGGGCTTTTTGGTGATTTCAAAAATAATATTCACTTTGCTGGGCACATACGGACACAACTTTTTTTCGGTGTTAACATGTAGTACTCCCTCAACAAAATTTAAACTTCTCTTAAATAACACGTAATGTCATAAACAGAAACATTTGAGTCAGAACATTTAGAACAAAAAAAATCACCACAATCAAGCTACCAGACTTCTACATGTTAAATAAAAATCCTTTTGTCATATTGCATGCAAACAATGTAAGTTTAGTTACATATAAGTGAGACTTGTCCACATTAGGCGAATCAAACCGGAAAACTTTTGACAAAAAAATTTGAGACTAACGTGTGTGATAGATAGTGGATTGGGTACAAAGTTTACTTAACCGCGTGACTTCGGCATATTAAAATTCAAAGAACATGTAGATAAATTTCATTTGTAAAAAGACTCAACCACATACAGTCCTCTTGATTCTGAACCAGACAATGTGGGCATAGAAAAGAAATTCACAAAAATTGGAGTTTGTCCCTCCCCCCTCCCCAATCTCAAGTCAAAACATCGCCACATGCAAGTCTAGGTTATCCACAACAGAATGAGGGAGGAGTTTTTGAAAACGCTTTCCATCTAAGAATGCCTTGATATTATATATTCTCTCTGCGCTTAGCTTTTAAAATTTAGATTAAGCGGGAACATGCTGACATGGGTGTAGGCGAAAGTTTACTGTCACTTGTTTTAAAAATGTTAATAAAGGTCTCAAAATTTAAACAAAATTGAACACAAATTATTAAAGTTGAAAATTACAAAAATTGATTATAGAAAGCTGCTCAAAGTTTTTTCTCAACAACCAACAAGTGAATTTCTAACAAAGATGTATTCTTCAGACAATAGATTATCGAAATAAAAAGAAATATTCTTTAACTTGGAAATATAGAGGGAGTATTAAATTCGAAATTTACTTATCTAAAATAAGATTCAAGAGATACTCCCAGAAATTCCATGTGAGCATATCTTTTAGAGCATATCTTCCACCATCTTGATAAAAACGGAAAAAGAAATAGGCCGGCAACGATAATTCATATAGATATTCTACCGAGAAACTAATCTGATGTTGACATGCGAAACTAAAACAAGTTTAAACCTTAAGTTTTGATGCGTTTTAAATATCTTTTGCAGAGCAAAACCGCAGTAAAATACCGTTGTGGCGCCATTTTAAAAATAGCAAAGTGAGCTCACTTTTTATTTCCTAATTTTTTAAAAAAATGTTCAAGTTAATTACCACAGAATCTCATATCCAATCAAATACAACGGCTATTCATGACGTCGGTAATTGGAATAATTAAGCAAAGAGGTTAACCATAATGATCGTGTTTGTAACGAGTTACTTAAAAAGTTAACAAACTTATATTTGCAATTTTTGAATTTTATTTTCTTCACGATATTGCGTTGACAGAAAGTTTTTGGCCATAGCAGTTCTTGTAGGGTAAGTTTGAAATCATTCTTTAACTTTCTGGAATCTACTCTCTATGTTTTCACCAATATAAAACAGTAATTTCCTAACTTTCTAAGACTACTTCAATCTTTCTTATAGTTTAAAAAAGTTGTCGCAAAAGCTTGTGTTTAATACTATAAGTTACGCAGAGGAACTTTTGTGTTGAAAATTTGATTAAAAAACATTACAATTCGCGTGTGATTAATCTTGAGCTTTCGAACCTTAACCAGTATAAACGCAACCACTTCTACCTACTTTTCGTATACTTACGGAGTGCGCCGTAATGTTTTATTGTAGTTTATAGCGGGATCCTACATAAATTAGTTGATGTAATTATAATCTCTTAGTTGAAGAAATTTAGTGAAATGATTATTACGGTTAATGCTATTTAATTTTTTGCTTGTCCACCATGTTTCAGATTTGATTGTCAAATGTGGTGTGATCAAATACGTCGTTAATTGCATGTAAAACATTTATTTAAAAAATTTTTTGTGATGTCTTAGAATTTACAAACTGTATTCATTTTCCTATAACAATAAGGTGTGACACAAGGAAAACAAAAATGATTTTTATAACTTTTTTTTATTTGTTTAGGTGACTCAATTGCAACCAGCCATGCTGCAAAAAAAGTTTTATATTGCACTTATTTTCTTCATCGTAGGCTTAATTTTATTCACATCCAATTTTTACAAACACACAATCATAGTGATACCTCCATTTAATCGTACGCAAGTATTTTCACAAATTGTTGGTATAAAAAAAGAAAAAGGATTCAATACAAACTTGGTTCTTTCCTATTCCATATTTGGTAAAGATTCGGCAAGAAAATGGGGATATCTCATTGGAATGGTTGCTAAAGAAGCAAAGAAAAGTAATTTATATCATGACTGGACAGTTCGAATTTACCACGATAAATCTCTTAGCAAAGAATATATCAAAAATTATACTTCTAAATTTGACAATCTAAAGTTTTATGATGTCACAGCAACGTCATTGTACGGAGACATAACGTCAATCAATGGTAGAGTATGGAGATTCTTACCATTGGCGGATGATACTGTAGATATTGTGTGCATAAGAGATCTAGACTCACCAATCCTAAAAAGAGAAGAAGATGCAGTAAGGGAATGGTTAGGGAGTAGTCACATTATGCATGTTATGCGAGATCATCTGCATCATGAAGCTGAAATTTTGGCTGGTATGTGGGGTTTCCAAAATGCTATGAACAGAGAATTAGGCCACAAAATTGTCGATATGGTTTTGAATAATGCTGAGAAAAGGACTGAAAGTGCAGAAGCTACAAAACCTAACGACCAAACAGTCTTAGCTACACATATTTGGCCAGCAATAAAGCCGTATACTCTACAACATGATTCGTATCTTTGTAAGGAATACGAAGGAAGTGTACCGTTTCCAACGAAAAGATCTGACGATTTCACATTTGTTGGCTGTATTCGACCTTGCATTATAAAAAAAGGAACACCATGTGATATAAAATGTCGACCTAAAGATCATACGGATTGGACATTCTGCTAAGCACATTAGTTTTTTCTAAGAATTTCTGTTAATAAAAGTGTTAAACATACCAACAGTACTTCTCACTTAAGACGTTTGTATGGAGTATAATAAGAAAACCTTGAGATTTTTTTAGACAAGTTGGCAAATTTTGAAGTTTGCCCAACAAGTGTTTTTTTAGGCATTTTCTATATTAAATCCACGCAATTTAGAATTGTCAAAGTTTGCAGCGGTCTTAGGATTAGGTTATTTGTTTGATTTCAACTCTCATGTCCTAACGGTCACTCACATGGTCAATTTTGCAAATTTTGGGAACTTTGTGAGTATTTCCGTGGATTATTTAGACTACTACTCGGTAAAAAGTATGTTTTGTAAATATTAACAATGCTATAATGTTTAAACCTTAGTTTAACACCAAGGTTGAAACATCATTGTTAAGTCGTGTTTTATTGTTCTGAATGTATTGTTAATTACTTTCAAATGACCATCATTACATTTATATCAAAGTAATTTAAACGACAATAAGTAAAGTACACAAGATGACATTAGAAAAGATGTAAATATAAAAATTATGATGAAACCACTTGATTAGGGGACTAAGTTGACAAAACGATGGGGCGGGGGAAAGATTTGTAAATATGAAAAGGAGGCATGAATGAAGTAAACACGAAGACTTGTATGTTTAAATTTTTGTAAAAAATTTGGTGATACAAAGTCACTTGACCGCGAAACTCAATGAGATTGAACTAGCTATAAAATATGAAGAAAAAAATGTGAACCATGCATGTAGCGAAACGATATGAGCACGCACAATACAAGACCGATTATACGAGAGCAATTATACGAGAGCAATTATACGAGAGCGATTATACGAGAGCGATTATACGAGCGCGATTATACGAGAGCAATTATACGAGAGCGATTATACGAGAGAGATTATACCAGAAAGATTATACGAGAGAGATTATACGAGCGCGATTATACGACAGCAATTATACGAGAGCGATTATACGAGAGCAATTATACGAGAGCGATTATACGAGAGCAATTATACGAGAGCGATTGTACGAGAGCGATTATACGAGAGCGATTATACGAGAGCGATTATACGAGCGCGATTATACGACAGCAATTATACGAGAGCGATTATACGAGAGCAATTATACGAGAGCGATTATACGAGAGAGATTATACCAGAAAGATTATACGAGAGAGATTATACGAGCGCGATTATACGACAGCAATTATACGAGAGAAATTATACGAGAGCGATTATATGCGTATAGTCAGTGGAAACTTTTGAGAACATTATGTAAAAAAGAGTTGTAATTTTTTAACATGAAACATAAAATACAAATTTAATAAACCGTTGGTGTAAGAAATATTGTAGCTATTATATTTAACTTAAATATGATTGAATATAAAATGAATATAATAAAAATTGCTTGGCAATGCGTAACTTAATGATAATCTTTATGAACACAATTACGCATGTAGACACATTTGTTAAATAGTTTTCCCCATTGTTTTTGTTACATGCAATTAAATGGTAATTAAAGGGTAATTTTGTTAACCGCATATATACTGAGACGAAAATAATCACCTGAGTAGAGAAGTTATGTTTAGTTCGACAGCATAACAACAAGACGTAATAATGAGCCGTTCTTTTAACAAGAAACTTGAATCATTTATATAAACACGAAGGCGGACGAAATATCAACAGCGCTGCAAAAGTAATTTTGTTTTGTGCGAATAAACTTATTGTCTTCCCTAGGGTGAACCATGTTTTTGCCATAGAGGAAGGTTTCAAAAATTAACACCTCTAGATTATCGCAAAACGCATCAAAATCCAACAAAATTATTTTCAAATCTTTCAATTTCTTAAACAAAAATTATTACAGTATCTTGAGTTAAAAAATCTTTTTTCTTTTCCCTCATTTTTTTCCTACATAAGTGTTGCAAAAGAGAAATTATATTCAAATAATTTCTTCTGTGCTTGTGAACTTGTAAAACGATTAGGTGATTGTTAAGTGCTAATATGTTTTAAGGCCGATTTCCATATATGCGCCAAATGAAAATGGTTTTGGCATATGCGATATAAGTCCCGGCGCTATTTACAACTGGGCGCAAAATACTACTGCATGGAAATCAGCCTTTAGACGTTTCAAATGGATTGTTGAGAACCTCTTAACATTCTTCATATACTGCAACGCCAAGACTAAATGCATATCTCTGTCTGTCTGTCTGTCACGTAAAATGGTTACCGCAGTAGCAAGACACCCGAAATGCGGTAAAGAAAGGACGGGAGACACCGTGGATTTATCCACGGTCACCGACTAGTCTCTATAATTGCGTTGTGTACGGCAGAATTTTTTTTCCACTTTCTACCTCGCGGGGGACTTCTGTTCGATCATCCAACCCGGCTCTAATATAACACAACCTGTGTGTTTGGTATTACTAAGACAAAAGAACACACATCGAGCAAAACGTTTTTTGTCTTTGTGTCCTTGTTGTCTCTAAAGATATGAATGCGATAAAAAATGCTAATCGAGTTTCTTTTGTTATGCTAATATGGAGCTTTGTAATATAATGCTTCGTTTGCCTCGTTTAATGTGGGTGCAGCCCACGTGAATTTATCTTCAAGAATATATTTGGTTTTGTCTGAACATTGTTCTGAACCACGTTGTTGCTAAGCCTGTTAACAGTAAGTAAGTAAAAGGATTTTATTTTGCCTTTTATGAAATTAAACTCAGAACCGCAATTTATGAAGACATCAAAATTTATAATTAAAAATTTTCTTTAAAAATGTTGTTATCTGTTAAGGTCGTTTTCTGATGTTAAGGTACATTATGATGTCTACTGTCTCTAACAATCTGACTGCGATAACAAAAGTAAATTGAAAACAGAACATTCCGTGTTTGGCTATGACTAAAACTGCTTATATTTTGTAGGTCTTCCCTTCCTGGTATGGCTTGTCGTAGTAGCTTTACTGATGTAGGTAGGGATCTAAATACTATTATTTTTAAATTCTTCTAAAACTACTTTTACTAGCTGTCAAGCTACCAAAATAGTGCTTTAATTAACTTTAAAAACCTTTAAAGGCATATGCCGATAATCCGCATACGACGTAAAAAGATCGGGCGAGTTTAGCGCTTTGAAAAAAAGTATTCACCTGAAAAAACCAGCATGGATCCGAACAAGGCCCGAAAAATGACCTTTTCCCAACTATTGTACGCATTGGGAATGCTCCGGTGTGGACAGTATCCAGACGACAACCAATAATTTAATTCAAAAGTCGCCGAAATCACCCTTTTATATGCAAGCGTTTACGGCTTATCGGCACTATTTTTTTATCATTAGGGGCTGAACACCTAACCCCTGTTCTTTCGGGGGAAATCGGGCTAAAATAACTTCTAAAGAAACCTTTGTGAGGCTAAAAGTTGTCGAAGCATGACAAAAATTTATTGTTGCTTGCACCAGACAGTCATGACATGATAGTTAGCCGTTACAATATAACTATACGCTACCGACAGTATAATTGTTGTTACAGGCTTCTTTGTGTTCTTCACTTTTTCATGTTTTTCCTTGAAATCAGAATAGTTTGTTGTTATCTTCTTGGCACAACGTTTCTTGTTCCTATTTTTAATTTTAATTGAAGCACAGCTTTATGTGGATCTGTATAAATATAGATGGCTATGGTGAGATTTATAATAAAGAAATGTGTGGAAATTTAAGTAAAAAAAAATATCTATCGTACAATTAGCTGTATGAGCGGCTAATTATACTGTATGCATCATATATATAATTATTCTGCATCGGCTAACCATTCTGTTACTGGCTAATTATCAGTTCTCCTTGAGTGCCTAATAGCCAGATATTTTGTTGAAGAAATGGACCCTAATTTGCTTAAAAAACTTTCTTGACCTCGCCCAAAGATTTCTTAGAAAATAATTTTTGAAATTCTCATTAAAAGGACCATCAAATATGACAATTTTTTAATTGTGTGTTTACGCTATTTTGTTTCAACTTGTTGAATTCCATTTGAAATTTTAAAGGTTAGATATGTTCAACTTTTAACAATAACCAATCAATTTCCTCAAAATCAAAAAAGAATAATAAAGATCTAATTTGTTCAATTTAATTAATCATTTCGACAAAATGAATCCTGTATTGTCCACAGGTTTGAAAATCATGTATTGTCTGCTTAAAATGTTCCTTGTTTAACAATGATATCGAAAGCTTGATTAAATTTATATGCATATATATTCATATAATATACCTTGTGCATCATATGGCATTGATTTGATCTTTTCAATAAATTCTCTCTTTAAATCAGAGAGGGAGACAATATTTACGCAACCAATTCAGTTCCTGGTAAAATTGTATTCTTGTTTCTTATTTTTAAATGTACTTTCTTTTTCAGATAAACTGTTATCAAACCATCCACCATCAGCATTTTCAACGAGAGAGTAGATTTTGAAGGATTTTATAAGTTAATTAATTGACTATTAATTCATTGAAATTGAACTTGTTCAGATGTTGTTATATTCGAATCGTCAAGTTCATACATTAACAATCTGTATCCTAGAATTTCAAGAATTTTTTTGATCAGTTATAAAAATATCCAGTTAAAGTTTTTAGAATATATACTATATATATGTAAAAAAAATATTTCTTAATTTTTATTTATTACGTTCTCCGTTCTCCGTTTTCAAGTTCTATACTTCAAATTTCCGAATAATTACAGGCTAATGACGGAAGTCTTCAAGCCACAGGGCTTCTTATTTATAATTTTTTCCCTGGGCAATAGGCTTATCCACAAGTCTCTATTTGATTCTGTTCTGCATTTCTGTTATCACACCCGTTACATGTTACATTTCGATCTCGATTAAATTTCGATCCCGTTCTAAATTCGTATTTATTAAATCGTTATAGCAATTCGGGGCGCATAAGTGGTAATTATGGCTAGTAATAGCCGACGTCTGTCTGTTTGTCTGTCTGTTACTGAAACACGAAATGTGATATGTAAAGGACGCGCGTCCCCGTGGATTTTTTAATGGTTTGACGACTAGTATTTTCATATTTTTTGCAAAAAATTATTAGGAAGGGCAGGCACTGGCAGTAATGTCACATAGTTACAATCAGAGGGGCGAAAAAGCCAGCCGTTAGGATGAAATCTCCGAGGACGTTAAAACTTAGCGATACTTACGTATATTTGAGCCTCGTTTTGTCGCACGAACTAAGAAGCGAAAAAAAAAATTTTTTAACAAAAAAAGCCATAAGTGTGAGGGCAAGCTTGGGCAAATTTTTAAATACAATTTGTACTTTCCAAATGAAAAACAGTGCTTTTAATTCTGTTGTCTTGGCCACAAAAAGTAGTGATCTATATTTTATGTGGTTAGCCTCATTAATTCCAATAAATTTACCCTGTCAATTTTTTTCTAGGAGGGACAATAAAAGCGGTTATACAGTGTTAAAAAGCCTCATTTGAGCTACAGAAAGCCTTTAAATTTATTTTCAACAACTGTTATGTGGGATTGAACCCATATGGATATGAATTGAACGCTCTACCGACTACCTACCGACTATTCCCCAGAAGAAGACAACCCTCAAAGTAAACAGAGTTGCATGATTTTATTTATTATATCAAGCAAATTGTATCTAATGAAGACTTTTTGAGAGCTCTGTCCCAACAAATGATATATATATATATGTTTGTAGTTTAAAATTTATCCCTCAAAGGCAGTGGATGGTAATGTATTTGAACACTTCACTATATGAAACAGTTTTCTTTTTCTTTTTAGATTGCCTTCAATGAGAGCGAGAGATATAATCTTTTAATGCGTGAGGAGATAAAAAGAGGAAAGCGGCGCCTCACACCGCGTTTTTATTGTTTTTTTGTCAAATATTTGAAGCTGTTTTATAAATCTTGATTAAGTTTATTTTTGTTTTAATTATTTCCCGCGAGTTTTTGAATTTCATTGCAGCAGATTCCGTGGCTTCAAATACCACAAGCTGCTTTGTTCGTCTTCTCATCTTCGAAATCGATAACGCTAAAGTCTCACTTATTATCTGCGTTCCGTGTATTATCTTCCGATTAAAAAGCGTACCTTACGACGCGCAGTAAGATGTTAGCAGTTCGCCGTATTATATCGAAGAGAAACAAAAAATACAAAAAGTTTCAATTATGCTTTCAACTTGCGTAATGCTTCGCAACCTTTTTTTATTTTTTAGTTTATTTCTTTATTCGCAATACAACTTGTGGCGAATATTACGGCAGTCGAACAAGAGTAGCAATTTTAAGTAATTTAACCCAACTAGATTGTGACGATAACAACCCGATGCCACAGCTATTTATTTTGTTTTGAAATTTTTAGAAAATGGAAAAGATACTTGGGGACAATGTTGAACAAAATACCCAATATTCTAAATTAAACATAAATTTTGGGAACTTTGAGGGAAAAAATCCATAAATAAAAACAAAACCAGGATAATTTTGTTGTATTATAACTATTAAGAAAAAAATAAAAACAAGTTGGGCTGAAAAGGCTAGAGAAAACAATTCAATTGAACAATAGAAACTAACAGCAAGAAGCAGTTACTGTTTATTCGCTGTTGATCACCTTATCAAATCTTTTGACACCAGAAAAAGATGCAGACTTTTGCATAGGGGTCCGTCCATATTGTCGATGTCAGGCTAAAATGTTTTTAAAATAAAATGTTTTTGTTTAACTATTTTTGGTTGGCTGCATAGCAATGAAATGACACAAAGAGGATGTCAGAGGCGAATGATATTATTTCTTTTCTCATTTACTTTGCCAGCAATTTTAATTTGTAGGCATAATACCAGCTGACTATGACCCCACTTCCACTGTACTTGCTTCACGGAGGGTAAGGCATTAGGTCCCAGCTCATGGTTCATGTTTTATTGTCATACCTGAAAAAGACAATGTAGACAGGAAAATGATGGCTTTACGGGAGTGTGATGCGAGAATTGAATCTTTAATTTTCCTATTATTATCGATAAATATATAAAAATATAATTTAAGAATTTACAAATAAATCTCATGGCTCTAGCTTTTTTTGCAAGACGTGCTACATACCCTGATTATACGAAAAATATTCTTGGTTATCGTGAGTTAAAGGCTTGTTTTTAATGTTTATTGGTAAGTACATCTCAAACTTGCTTCTTTTTCCCCCATGCACAGCCATAAAAACTTTGTAAAAATGTTGCTAGGGAGGAATATGGATAAATATCCATATGTCTTCCTAGCAACATTTTTAATGAAACATAGTTATTTGTGTGTCGTTATATTAGTTATTTTATTTGATTTTGGGATTAAGACGTTCCTTAATTTTTGCTACTTCGCCTAAATTTTATTTTGTGGCTGCCACAAAAAAGGTTTTTGTTAGCCTCTCCTTTAAGACTAGCTCAGCACCGGCGTCGCACGCTAGACGTAGTAGCCCTACAGGATAACTACATTAGCACTCTTTTTGTTTTACTGTGATAACAAACAGATTTGCTAAACATGTCCTAAAGAAGGAAAATATTTTTCTTAAATCTACGCCTTTCGAGTGGTACAAAGTTTTACTTCTCAACACACTTTCGTACCAGCATGAATTCTCCTACTTACCGTTGTAAAACATTCTAGTTAAAACTTAAAATTTAAGCCGTACCTTCATTTCATCAACTTAAATAATTCTATAAAGATTGGCAAGCCACAAACAATTCCTGCTAACCTGTCTAAGTGTTTTCATTGATAATATGAAAAAGCCATATTATTGGCTAAAAGTTTCTGGCTTATTTGATATGACGTCACACCTGTTGTCATGGTGACACATCTGTCAGGAGGTGGTATCAAAAAAAACTTAACTTTTTGTAGAAATTGCTTTACATTCATTTTATGCATTACTTATAGGTTTTTTAAACATATTTATTTGTTTACGGGTTATAATCTTGTAAAGTTAGTTAGTTAAGGTGCATTTATTTATTTTTATGACAACATATTAAAAAATAATCTTTTGTGCATAGTTTGACTTTTAAATAAATTATAGAGAAAAAGTATTCGGCCACAAAGACGATTCATGTAATAAATTATTTACTTCGTCTGGTTTAAATTTGATTGAAGCTCTTATGCATTCAATAGTAAATGAAGATAATGTAAGATATAATTTCTCTTCTTATAAGGAAGCGTCGCTGTCAAAAGTAAGGCAAGATTATTTTGTCTCGTAGCTACTATATATTTTTTAGTTGAAATTTGAAATCTCTAGAAGTATACAATGTTTTAGTGAAAATACTTACAAATTTTTATTTACAAAAATATGAACCATATTAAGGTTACTGTAAAGGAAACACCTCATATGACAAGTAGTCTCAAAAAAAACTTACAAATTATCAATACTTTTATATTTTTTCTTATTTTTTTGTTTTGTTTCTGTATGCTTGATGAAAGTTGTATTTTATGATGTTATTTTCGTGAAATGTTGATTTTCCAAAAAGGAAATATAATTTAATAAACACACACCATTTTTTTTTCACCGTACAAATATTGCTTCTTTTCGGAACGCGTGTTCGCAGACTCGTTTTTGCACCATTACAGAAATTCGAATTGTAGAAAGTTTTTCAAAGAGTTTCTTAAAGAAAATTGACGGTGACTGAACACTCGTTCGAATTATAGAAATTTTCAAATTATAGAGATTCGAACTGGACGGTCGTTACGAAATTATTTGTAATTATATATAATTATTAAAAAAAATGCATATTTTTTTCTTTCTGCCGTCATAACTTGCTTATAAGTAATCTCTATAATAATAGCCGTCGTCTGTCTGTCTCTGCGCGGACCCCCCGCTGAGTCAGAAAATGATGTCACGGAAACACCAATATCAAATGCGATATATTTTTGTCTACTTTGTTGCGACGGGTAAATTTAAAGGACGGGCGACCCCGTGGATTTTTCGACGGGCTAACGACTAGTCTCTATAATAATAGCCGTCGTCTGTCTGTCTCTGCGCGGACCCCCGCTAAGTTAGAAAATGATGTTACGGAATCACGAATATCAAATGCGATATATTCTTATCCACTTTGTTGCCACGGGTAAATTCAAAGGACGGGCGAACCCGTGGATTTTTCCACGGGCAACGACTAGTCTATATTATAATGCCCGTATACGTCTGTCTGTCTGTCTGTCTGTCACGCAAAATGGTAGCTTAGCTGCGCAATAGCGAGAAGCACGCAATGCGGTATAAAAAGGACGGGCGAACCCGTGGATTTTCCACAGGCTAACGACTAGTTTATACAAAAAATCCGGGCCCTTTTTTGCATAATTTATACAGCTTTTCATTACAAAAAATTTGAATGGGCCAATAGGAAGCTTTCGGAAAAAGAGACCACAAACGTGAAAAAATGTATGCGAAAATTTACTAACAAGATATTCGTTTTTAAAGATTTTCGTAAGTGTTAAGAGAATGTGTGAACTGAGTATGCAGAAAGATAATTAATAGTGTGCGAACTTTGTTTATGCTGAATATGCGTGCACGCGTTCAGAAGTCAGGGTTGCAAGAGACAGCTTTATGAACACAGCACAATGAAAAAATGCCTTAAACTAGAGTAGCACAGAAGAAAAAAATAACTGAGAAGAATGAGAATACGACTCCGAGGAAGCTGTTAAAAAAATGGGTTTGTTCCGGCTTGCTGATGACTTCGTCGAAGGTGTATGTTCACCAACATCATCAAACCACGACCCTTTTCTTATGCCAGAAGGCCTTTTTTAGCAGGTGAAGTTAAATTATGAGTGCTACTTCTTTTACGGTTTCTCGAAGAACGGGAAGGATTAGCTACTTATTTAACTATATTTCAACATGATTCCAATTTGATATTCAGATTTCCGATAGCTTGGCACCGTAGCTATAAATACACATATTTTCACGTCGACTTGTTAGATAATTTTGTTTATTTCTTAAAAAGATGATTACGCTATTGTTAGGACAATTATCTACATCAGCTAGCTTTGAATTTTTTGCGATCTCAGATCTCATATGCATACTCCTTCACTTTGATTTTTGTTTTTGCATGCATATTTTTATACGGGAGTTCCAATCATGCATAATGTTTAAAAAAATATGCTCAACTCATTTTGCACATATTTTCTCGAAGATGTGATGGATATGAAACCTCTGAAAAGGCTTTCTCCAAAAAAATGGGATGTTACAAATATTTTCATGAATATAAAATATGTCATTCGAAATTTTTTTCGATATGTCATGCAATCCTTGCAAAAACCTAAAAAATTGCTTTCTTCCGTGTTTTTTTTTTTAATTTCAAGGAAAAATTGTGTGATTTTTAATTTTCATCCATCCACCATTTTTTACAAAACCCATCAGGCCACTATTTCCTTTTTTTTTCAATTATTTACTTTGTTTATAAGCAAGATTTTTTCTTTTGATTAGATCTTCTTAGAAGAACTAAGCTGCACATGTCATTTCAACGTTTGATCCTGAAAATGTTTCTCATAATAAACGCGTTTTTGGTTATGAATTGTCCTAGTTCAATTCCACTGTTAGGAGCCTAATCACATTTTTAAATAATAATTAAATAATCAATTGGTTATTCAAGCTTTTAAGAAAGAAAGTATTAGTTGTTTCCTCGTATATTTCAAAAATTGGATAAGCCAATAAGAATTCGTCGGTTATTCATAATGTAAAACAGTAAACAGTACGCATGCGCGTGTCTAACGTCAGCAACAGTGTAAAATATCAACCACAATATATAAGTTTGAAAGAGGTAGACCTACTTTTTTACGTACTGAATATTGAATGAATGAATATATACTCCATCGTAGCTTTTACGAAACCCCTGCGAATGAGTTCACATTTAAAATTACAAATAAATTTTTTTTCTTGTCTATTTAATTTTTTTTTCAATAAAAATGACAATGACGCTTTCGAAGTTTGTTTCACTTTCAGCATACACGTCTGTATTGAACATGAAACCCAAGCTTGTGTTGGAAATGTTTTTACGAGCAGGCTGCGGAAAATATTTAATGCAATTACATATTCGTATTTATACTTTATATTTTCTTGTTAATTATTAATAGTTCACCTCACTTCTTATTATCGTTCTTAGGCGTCTTCCCAGTTCTCACAATAGATTTCAATATTCAATTCAATATAGCCAATTCGTACATCTAGCTGAATTCACCTTTTTTGCTAGTTCGTTTGTAATAAAATTGTATATTTAAAAGTCGCTGTGCTGGAATATAATTATAGAAATGTTTTGAGTTATGAAAACATTTGTTTTTTTTACATTATGCTACTCGAATTTACTTTTTGAATTTTTTCGTGTCACTCTGTTGATTATTTTTTTCTTTCCTTCCTTAAAAATCTTTATCTGTATTCGTCTGATTAGGGATTTTATCTTTTGTTATTTTTTATATTTATTTTTTATAGTATTACTGTATGTGTTATCAAATTGTTTTTTCTTCTGTGTTTAGTCAAGCTTCACTCCAAACTCCAAATTTCTTAAAAATGCTATAAAACACGTGCGTGGTTAGCATATTTTTTTATATCCTCCCCAGTCTCTAGCTGCTCTTTTTATGTATTTATATTTTTTGCACGTTTTAATTGAGAACTCGATCTTTCGAGATAAAATCACCTTTTTAAAATAATTCTTTCTTGGTTTACTTTTAATCCGAACTTACTTGGAAATTCAACGTGAAAGATTTTAACACTACGTCAATTTTACCTCATCTTTCGTCTCGAGAAACCTTTCAGGCTCCACAGCAAAATCTCTGGGACTTTATTCAAGTCATTTACTGCAAGGTTGTATTGTATTATATTGCATTTGTTGAGAAAATTACTTAGATCTCTTGTTGTATTTAGCAGGGCCGAAAAGTTTTCTTATTATAAATATTTTTCTTTACGAATCAAATTCTTATACTTATTCTTATCTCGACACACAATTTCTTTTCAAAACATTTACACAAGTAAACCGTCATCACGAATATGCTACTGAAGGCTATCTGGCTATTTAGATTAATATATATAAATAGCTGTAGTTTCCCTTTAAAGCGTTTTGTTGTTACAGCAGTCTCAGGTTTATCCACCTTGACTCTTGTACCAGTATAAAAAACGAATGTTAACATTTAATCTTCATTTGAAGTTGACATTTCACATTTCTTTAGATCCCAAAAAGAAACAAGTTATGTTGAACATTAAAAGAAAATGTGTAATAGCTGCTTTAATTTTCATTTTTCTGTTCCTGATTTTATCCACATTCCAGTTGCAAACAGATTTCTTTAAATTTACACATGTGTTTAATTGTGGTCAACGAAATATTTCAACAATCGAGCCTTATGAAGTAGAACGAATTAAAAAAAACTTGGTTCTTTCATATACCATATTTGGTAGAGATTCGGCAAAAAAATGGGGACATCTGATTGGAATGGTTGCTGAAGAAGCAATAAAAAGTAATTTGTATCAAAACTGGACAGTTCGAATTTACCACGATAAATCTCTTAGCAAAGAATATATCAAAAGTTATACTTCTAAATTTGACAATCTAAAATTTTATGATGTCACAGCAACGTCATTGTACGGAGACATAACGTCAATCAATGGTAGAGTATGGAGATTCTTGCCTTTGGCGGATGATACTGTCGATATTGTTTGCTTCAGAGATCTAGACTCACCGATCATAAAAAGAGAAGAGGATGCAGTAAAGAAATGGTTGGAAAGTGGTCACATCATGCATGTTATGCGGGATCATTATTGGCATACAACTGAAGTCTTAGCGGGCTTATGGGGTTTTCGAAGTGCTTTGGATAGAACATTAGCCAAAAAAATCGTCAATATGGTTTTGATAAACGCCGAGAAAAGGTCTGGAAATCACGAAGCTACAAAATTGAACGACCAAGCAGTTTTAGCCAGATATATTTGGCCATTAGTGAAACCTAAAAGTTTACAACACGATTCGTACCTTTGTACGAGATACGATGGTACTGTACCGTTTCCAACGAAAAGATATGATGATTTTTTGTTTGTTGGATGTATTCGACCTTGTAATGTGACTGAAAGAAAACCATGTGATATAAAATGTCGGCCAAAAAATCATACAGATTGGACATACTGTTAACACGTCGAAATCATTTGTTTTGTTTTCACTGAACAAAACAAATTTCGATAGCATACAACTATCACAAGTACAAAGATAAACTTTTTACAATTAGTATACATATCCAGTACATAATTAAAAATGATAGGAGTATAAAAGATTCTGCAATCTTGGCATCTTACACCTCACTTCCTGTCATTTAAAGAGCCGTCAGCAAGAAATGCGATTTTAGATATATGTAGATGGATTGTTTTTTTTCCTCATCATTTAAGAAATAGTTTGATTTAAAATTTTTGGTTGACAAAAAATTATTACCTAGAAATCTAGTTGGATATTTATGTTGAACTTTCTTAAAAAAATATTTAATGCTATTAAATTTTCCACCTTATACATGAAGGTAAGGACTTGAAATATGTTTAGCTGGCATACATACTCAGTTTCTGTAGCTATGGCCTAGATTGGGAATATTTGTTTTGTCTTAATATAACCCTACTGGCATGTTTAAATCATGGCATGTGTTAATCCTGCTGGTTCTGCATTTTTTCTTTTAAATTTTGTTATATTAATGCTACCCCATGGCAACGCTTTCATAATTTAAATAGCAATGTTAAAAAGAAAATGTATGCTCCTTGAAGAGGTTTTATTCAGAGCAGAACTTTTAGAAATCTCTTTTTTAACTAACTTAATATGTTCTCTCCAAGTCGAAAGATTTTAAAATTTACAAAATGTGATATGGAAACCTGATTAGTGCAAACTCACGTGACTATAACCATCCAATTAAAACTACAGTAGACTCTTGATATAACGAACCTCCGATATAACGAACACCTCGATTTAACGAACCAAAGTTTGTTCCCCTTGGATTCTGCCTTAAGAAACTCTTAAAAGCTCCTTCTATATAAAGAACCCCCGATATAACGAACCCTCGAATATGCGTACCAAATTTTCCGTCCGCTGAATCAATAAAACCTGTATATAACGAACTCAAAGTATCAAATGCTACAAAATACGGCAAACAAAACCAAAAACACATGTTTTAAATATTTTTACATCACCCAGGTAGCACTTTACGTACAGAAAAAAGAAAACGCAATGCAATATCATCCAAATTGAGTGATTCGAACCATAACATTCGACGTTCAAATCTAAACACTAAGTGTAAATAAATCGCGAAAAACTATTCAAAATTTTAAGGTGAAGAAGGCAAATTAAAACACCAAGTGAATGAAAATGACGCAAGTGAATATCTCTATAACCGATAAATATAAAGCGCTGCAGAAAATTGCACACGGCAAAAGTATAAACAAAAGCATTGCTGAAGAATATGGTATCAATAAAAACATTGTCTCGACCTGGATTGCAAATAAAAGAAAAATAACCGAAGCTAAAATATAGTCTTAGTAAAACGTCCTGATCTTCCTTTTTCAAACGTCCAACTAATTTATCATCTTCCGTTTTGACACAAACAGCATATTTGTCCACTATATTTTAAGGCTTGCTCAAATTTTCACTCAATTTTGGCGACCATATGTTTTTATAAACAACATAGTCAGCGCCGTTGGCCGATTCCTTTTTTAACATATTTATAGTTGCAATATTTGCCAGGACCCGCTCACACTGCACGGTTTTTGAAAATGGCGGCGAACAGGGAGGATTTTCTCAGTGGGGAAGATGATTAGTTTTACTTAATTGAGGGTGGATTTTTGGACGATGATGTGATTTTAACGTTGATATACATGCAGTTATATCTAAGGAATCATCTACCGTGAAAAATACTGATGAATTTGTTTGTAGTGAATGTGGAAAAGTGACAAAAACAGGCAGAGGTTTGACAAGACATAAAAACGTCAAACATCAAGGGAAAAATAGTGAATCAACTGATGAAAATGCGTATATCCCTCTTTCTAAAAAGGAGCAGCTGTTGAAGAAGTTTCACCCTTTGAAATTACGTGTAATTGTTGTTGAATGTATCACCATAGTAAAGAAAGGTATGTGTTTCCCTGAGCAACAAGGAATGCATTTTCAAACATCAACTTTTTTGTTGAGGAGGCTGCGAAATTCTGGGGAAAAATCAAATTTGCCATTGAGAAGTACAGTGGAAGTGCTGAGAAATTTTATTCTGAGTTCTTTAAGATTTCTGAAAATTCTTGTATAATTAAAATGTTCTGGGACAACATGTTTCTGAAAATTTACTTCTTTGTCAGGATCTGGTGTTTCAATGCCATCGCATATGTCTTAACTATTTAGCTCGGCAATAAGGTTTGACTGGATAACATTGTGGAATGACCGGCCATTCGATAAATAAAATTGATGCTGTTCAGGTAACATCCAACCATAAACTCTTATAGAATACGACAATGATTTATCAATAAAAATTTCGTACTTTGGTAATACAATCAGAGGGACAAGTTACAGTAATAACATCTTCTTCACTTTTGATATTCCAGCAACTAGCCAAAGATAAATTTTTAATTTGATGTGTGAAGTCAAAAAAAGCTTTGTATACAGAGAATTAGGAAGGGATAACTGTTGTAAAACCATAAATTCTTCATGTTTCTGAATTGATGTTGAAGAACTGATGGATAATGTTAAGGCTGCCAGAGGTAACACTATTTAAAAGAAGATTCAACGTTGGCAAAGCTCCTTCTTTCAATGCTTTTCGCGTTGGATCTAAACAGACAGGAGAATTTAGCAGGTTGAGTATAGCCAGCCCCAAATGTGCATTATATTTTCATGCAAGTCTGTTAACCAAGGAACAGCAATAAAAAAAGAACAAAATAGTTCTACTTACACACATAATAGTCGTCCTCTGTGAAGTGTCTTTCACCTTTCACATATATACAACTTGCGACTTTGTATGCGATCTCTTAGAGATTGGTCTATTACTCTGTACTTCGTAATAACATTGATGAGATCAGCGCCCCACTTCTTGTTTACTTCGTTGTTAGCCAATGAAACTTTAAACAAACTAAGTCTATGTTTCCTGGACATAGAACAGCTAGGAATTGCACAGTTTCTGCATGGTACATACAGCACTAAAAGAGATGTTGTATAAAATCAAAATAATTTATTTCGGTGATGTTTCTGTCAATTTTAATACATTACATGAAAAAAATGAAAAATAAGCCCGGTGCTACGGTGAAATTTTGCTCAGGCGTGCAATGTAGCAATATTGGATTGCGCGCTCTTAGAAAATTGCGCCCTGATTCTTGCGCCTAAAGAAATACGTTTTCATGATATAAAATCTTTGCAAACAATATCTCAAAAGAATGTAAAAGTATGTGTGTGAGTAAAAATATTTTTGTTTTATATTTTCTCAAGTGATATTTCCCCTATGTTATTACAATTCATTTATTTTAGTTTTGAAAATTTTAAGAGATAAACACGTGAAATGGCTTCTCCTTCATTACTGAGCTAACTAGTGAGCTAAGATATCAACTCAGTTTGGTCTCAGTTAGCCGAAACTTAAGTGACTTAGAAGACCTCATTATGGTTTAAAATTCCACGCATTATATTTGCATGAGTCCACTGTTAGTTATAGGACTACAGTATGAAATTGGTTAAAAGAAGACAAGAATAAATTGCGTGTTTAATATTTTTGATGCTTGCTTAAATTTGTAATCTCACCCCTTTTAGCGAAACACCTGTGGCTACGCCTCTTCCTTGTATGAAATATATGTTATATGCAAAAAAAGATTTCGTATTACGTATGATAAAGATCTTTTCTCTCACTAATTTTTAATTTCAACCGAACTTAAATTTTTTGTTCTAATAGACCTTTCCCGAATTTCCTAATTATGCTAAATTCGATTAAAGAGGTCGATACTAAAAATGATTCTTATCTCTAAGTTGCTTAGCAAAAGGTAGAACAAATTACCTAATTTCGTAAATATTTCTGTTCGTTAAGTGCCTCAATATCGGGCTGAAGGTTACGGTCACACCCTTCATATAGCCGAGCTTCCTAAGAATAGCCTCGTTTTCAAAATAATCATTTTCTTCAAGTCTAAATAAAATCCAATTAAAATATTATATTGCTCTGAAAACTTCATTTTTGTCATGATAATTTAATATTCTATCTGAATATTCTTATTTGAAAAGCACAGAACCATTATAAAATTTTGGATGACATCATAATTATTATAATTTATGAAATTCGGGAAAGGTGTATTGTTATTATTTTCCTGTGTTTTAAGAGTAGTGTAAAATCTAGCTGGTATCTGTTCTTGCATTTAAATAAATCATTTAGTCAAATTTAATGGTTTTGTTGTTTATTTGTTTTTATTTTCATTCTTTATTGCTGCGAAGTTAGCTATGTTTCATCACTTCATCCTATAACATATTTTCTTAAAGAAACGGTTAAAGAAACAAAATGAAAATTTTTTCTAGGATATATCATTTTTGTAGAAGTTTGTCTATCTATTAATGGAGTGGATTATTTTCACGGGTTATTTAACTGCAACCCTCGGCATAATATTCGTGGAAATGTTTTTGTCAAAGAGCATCAGTTGGGCAGTAGGCTTCAAATGTTTTGAAGCGATGCAGGTCAAGAAAACAACGTCAAAAAAGGCACTAGCTGCACTTTTAAAAATGTCTGAATTATGGAACAGTCCGCTCCATTGCCCAGAAAGGTCTGAAGAATCGGGAAATTCGGGAGTGCTATTTTTTTTACCGTTTTTAATTTTGGATCTAACCAATAAACGACCAGTGAACTTTGACAAATTTGGATTGCGTATTACTTGGATGTAAACGGTGTTCAAAGTTCAAAGAAATCCCGCCCTAATTTTCACAAAATTAAATGTGTGTATTAGTCTACAAAAAATTAACAGCTATAAAACATCCCCTAAAACCATGTTATAAGATCTTTTCATTTACGCCTCTAAATTGCTGGAACAAACCAAGTGGCACAATAAAGTGATTTGTTCAGTTGGAAAATTTCTCCTGCGCCAATTTAGCTATATTTATTACATAAATTACATATTTTCAGTTATATCAAGGACAAACACATTAATTGGGGTGAGAATTAATATTAACACAACTTCTCAGAGATAATTGTCTGAAATAATTGCACAAGTTTCTACCTTTCTTTCTCCAGGTGTCTACTGATGATTCATCATATAGTAGTGTATATAATACTTTTATTTTTCGTCTTTGCATTCTTTTTATTACACTTTATTGCAAATAAAAATATCATAAATTCGTTTTACTTGTTAGTATTAAGCGCTTTACTATGGTTTTAAAAAGGCGTTTCTTAGGTTAAACCAAAACAAAATAATAAACTTTTTTAACAAAAACCTTCTCCTTGTTCTTTAACAATAGCAGATAATAACTTATCCCAGCAGAACATTTTAAGTGATTTTTAATTACTTTTTAACTGCCGTTTAAATATCTTTGAGTTTTAGACATTTTTAGTTAAGATTTTCAACACTTTTTGTATATTGTCTATCGGACGAACGTATGCGTATTTTAAGTTGGGAAGTCAAGTTGAAAATGTATAGCACTTGGAAATGCTTTTGACAACATATTTTGAATAACTTTACATCGCATGGCTTGAATAAAGCTGTTTTGTTTCTTTATTGAAGGTGGTGCATAATTTTTATAAATTTTTATTTTTGTTTTTCTAAAAGTTCATTACCTTGATCTCTGAATTCTTTTAACAAGCTAAATTTTACTTTCTTTTCACATCTTCCTAACAATAAATTAGAACAGAAAAAACAACAGTATTGGAGTAATTTGGTATACCTTATCGGTAAAAAAAAGTGACTAAATTTTAGTTAGGTGACTAATATGTTTTGCCGACTAAAATTTTTGCCAACTATTATTTTTTGCCGAGTTTTTTTTACCGATAAGGTATTGGTATATATATTGATAAATGGTACATTGCATGACATATAAAACATAATAAAATATTTCATATTCATCACAGATCTTTGTACTTGACATCGACCGACTTGTGACCAGCAACTGGATTAAAAACTTTCTCGGTATCCACGGCAAAATCTGGATTGCATCTTTTGTGCGTACTTTCCAAGAAAGAAAACCGCGAAGCTGGTCACTTTACAGTTGTCGATGTCCGTCTAATCTTCTTCACGCCAACAATTTCTTGATTATTTGCGCCGGTGAGGTACATAAAACAAAAATTACATCAATTAATATTAATGAGAGTTAGAGTTTGCGATGCTTCCACGCGATCAAAGACCGAGGCTTGCCCGAGGATACGACACGTGCTTTTATACTATTTTGATGCGCATGTGCCGAAACTACAACGTAACCCGAAAAGTCGGGTTACATTGTAGTGCAGAATCCGAAAGATGCATAAGCATTTCACCACACTTGTAAATGCTCTTCTTTGAAGGCATTTTACAATCAAAGAAATTGCAATGTTTTCATCTTTATTTTTCAGATTAAAAGTAAAGTTATGGTATATACTATTAGAAAGTGTGTTATAGCCCTTTTATTTATCCTGGTCCTGATCTTTTTTATATCAAATTTCCACATCTATTGGATAATTATACCTGTGTTCAGTCGCAGTCAAAAGAATATTTCAACATTCAACCATTATGAAGAAGAACGATTCAAAAAAAACTTTGTTCTTTCCTATACCATATTTGGTAGAGATTCGGCAAGAAAATGGGGATATCTCATTGGAATGGTTGCTAAAGAAGCAAAGAAAAGTAATTTATATCATGACTGGACAGTTCGAATATACCACGATAAAACTCTTAGTGAAAAATTTATTAAAAATCATACTTCAATATTTGACAATCTAAAATTTTTTGATGTTACAGCAACGTCATTGTACGGAGACATAACGTCAATCAATGGTAGAGTATGGAGATTCTTGCCATTGGCGGATGATACTGTCGATATTGTTTGCTTCAGGGATCTAGACTCACCAATCCTAAAAAGAGAAGAAGATGCAGTAACCGAATGGTTGGGAAGTGGTCACATTATGCACGTCATGCGAGATCATTATTGGCATACAACTGAAATCTTAGCGGGTTTATGGGGCTTTCGAAGTGCTATGAACAGAGTATTGGCACACAAAATTGTCAATATGGTTTTGCTTCATGCTAAAAGAGGAGAACTGAAAATAGAGAAGCTACAAAATTGAACGACCAAATAGTCTTAGCCAGACATATTTGGCCGTTAGTGAAGCCGTATACCTTACAACAGGATTCATATCTTTGTACAAGATACGATGGTACTGTACCGTTTCCAACGAAAAGATCTGACGATCTTATGTATGTTGGATGTATCCGACCTTGTAACGTAACTGAAAGAGTCCCATGTGATATAAAATGTCAACCAAAAAATCATACAGATTGGACATATTGTTGAACACGTCAGTTCTAATTTATTTTTTTATTATTTCTCAGTGGTGTGTGATGGTGTTTTCTTGGGCGGGATATTAAGTAATAACAAGTGTCAGCAACAAGATTTTTAAATTGTTTTTGTAAAGAAAGTCTCAAATGCTTCCTCAAAATTGGCAAAAAAAAACACGAAATAGTAAATGCCTGTTTCAAAGGAATAACAAAATTCCCCTCTAACTTATTATAAAGCATGTAATACAATTGATATAACAAAAATTGCTTTTTTGCGTAATGGCTCTAGCTTTTTATGAACATATTAAAATGGCATTCATATTTTACGATTGTTAAATTTTGTTTTTTGTTTTTGATAACACCTGTATTTTTTTAAAATTGTTAACCATAACTATTCTTTTTAATTATTAAATAACAACAAATAGCATGTTAACATCGTCTGTCTGTGCGTCCGCGAAATCGGCGTCCCGTAACGGAAACACGAAATTTTTAAAATGCGCACGAATATCAAATGCGATATATTTTTATCCACTTTGTTGTGACGGGTAAATATAAAGGACCGGCGACTCCGTGGATTTTTTCACGGGCAACGACTTCTCTTTAATAATAGCCGTATTTTTTCTGCTTGTCCGCGAAAACCGCGTCCTGTTACAGAAACACGAAATGCGATATATAAAGGACGGGCGACCCCGTGGATTTTTCCACGGCTTAACGGCTAGTCTCTTTAATAATAGCCGTATTTTGTCTGTGTGTCCGCGAAAGCCACGTCCCGTAACGGAAACACGAAATTTTTAAAATGCGCACCAATACCAAATACGTTATATTTTTGTCCACTTTGTTGCAACGGGTTAATTTAAAGGATGGGCGACCCCGTAGATTTTTCCACGGGCTAACGACTAGTCTCTTTATTAATAAGCTGTATTTTGTCTGTCTCTGCGCGGACACCCCGCCGACTTAGAGAGACGTGCTACGGAAAGAGAACACTATGTGAAGCGCTTAATAAAAGCCATAAACTGTGCCACGCGATCTGGTGGAGCGACTTAGTACAGGTATGCAGTATGTCGCAAATCGAGTAAGGCGCACACAACATTACAATGTTTCGGTTGTAATGTATTTTTTGTTATCCGTCATAGCAAAAAATTAATCGTGATACTGAGCTGAGCGCTTAGTACAGTTAAACGGTGTTGCAAAGGCGTAAAGGGATAACACCTTTTAAAAAAAACTTTTTCCCAGACTTCGTTTAAATAAAAACACAAGAAAAAGTTCATTGTTAACACATGGCTGAGCGGTTAGTCCAGATAAACCGTGTCGCACATCCGTACAGGCATGATACACTTTCCAAAGAAAAATTATCAAAGCTTCGGTTTAAATAAAAACACAGGAAACCGTCTGTTGGAGGAACCGGCAAATTATAAAAGGTTGGCTAACTGTTCTTGCTGTGACGGGGTAACAACGGGTTGTAAACTGTGTTTTTATTTTAGCTAAATTTGTGAAAAATATTTTTTTTTAAAAAATGTTGTACCCGAAACAGGGCTGTTTAATATATTATCATGGCGTTTTAAACAAATTTCCATCGACTATTTCATTTCCTTTTACCTTATAGTGATAGTTAGTTTTGTTTAAAATTGTTATGTTGTCATCCTTGTCACCTGATAAAAGAAGAATATTTTTGTTTTGTCGAAGTTTAGATGCTTTAAAGCACGTAATGTGTGAAAATGTCTCTTGTTCAAATTATGTAGTTCTTCCTTTAATTTTGATAAGACAAAAATGTCAATGTTCTCAGCAAGAGACTGCATTTCAACTGCTAACATCGCCTTTATTGTCGAACTGTTTCTTTTGAAAATCGTAATTATTTAGGACTGCCATTCGCGAAGGTTGATGTACTTGCAGCATAGAGAAGAAAAAAAAATTGGAAGATTGTGTTATCTTTGAATTTCCGCGCCCGAAGGCGTAGGAAATTCTTTAAAACCGTCGTTTTTTTCTTTCGGAGCATTTTTTGAAAAAAAATCGACCCTGGAATTTCACGTTGGTCCGTCACAGATGTAAACTTCGTACTCAAGCTCCTTAACTACTGGGAAGTCTCGTATTGACGTTTCAGGCCAAAATTGGTATTTGTTTTCGACAAAATTTGGCACAGTTAACAAAAAAAGTATGCTTAACATAATAATGACATAATAATTTTAATTTTTGTCACCTAAATGTCATTTTAGGCCAAAATCGCTCCAAAAATTAGAACTACTTTATTTTCAACAAAATTTAGAACAGTTAACAAATAAAGTATGCTGAACATGATGGTGACATCAAAATTTTGATTTCTTGTTACCTAAATGTCATTTTAGGCCAAAATTGGTCTAAAAATTAAAACTACTTTATTTTTGACAAATTTTGGCACAATTAACAAAAAAAGTATGGTGAGCATGATGGTGACATCAAAATTTTGGTTTTTTGCCACTTTAAATGTCATTTTAGGCCAAAATTGGTCCAAAAATTAAAACTACTTCATTTTCAACAAAAATTGGCAAAGTTAACAAAAAAGTATTCTGAACATAATGGTGACATCAAAATTTTGATTTTTGTCACCTAAATTCCATTTTAGGCCAAAATTAGTCCAAAAATTAAAACTACTTCATTTTCGGCTAAATCTGGCACAGTTAACAAATAAAGTATGCTGAAAATGATGATGGTACAAAAGTTTGATTTTTTGTCACCTAAATGTCATTTCAGGCCAAAATTTATCCAAAAATTAAAACTGCTTTATTTTCGACAAAAAAAAAAGTATGCTGAAAATGATGGTCACATCAAAATTTTGATTTTTTGTCAACTAATGCCGTTTAAGACCATAAACGTTTCAATCGCAAGACTTTCAGCCATGAATGACAGGCTGTATTTTTTGTTAGCAATTTCTTTTAAAATGTGAGTTTATTATGACACGTTTCGTTTTGTTTGCGTTTGTGGTAAGATATAATGTCACTGGTGTGCTTTATCTTCAGAGGTTCATGCACCAAACCCCTTCGAATGTTTGGCACAATAACACAACGAATTAGCAGGTTTTCATTAAATATTTTGGTAGCGCGCGAAAGTTCTTAGAGCCCCCAGGGCTTCTTGTTAAACTCTATTCAGGCGGGATTTTTGATGAATGATTGACTTCGGTAACGAAAACAAAAGTATAAAAAGTTTCCAAAAATGCGGAAACCTGTTAACATCATGTTCACTAATCTGTTAAAAGCAGTGAATAGAAATATGAAGGAATAACAAGCCTTTGTAGGCTAAATAATTTGGGGTTTTGCTTTCGTCGATGGCCTAATATGGAATATACAAGGTGTCGAAATACATACAGGAAAATGTTTATAATAACTGTGCCTTTTTAACACAAACAACTTTGCTTACAATTTTTTTAAATTTTATTTTTTGTGATGTTTGTTGAAAAGCTGTAGTTTGGGACATCATTCTCTAGTATTGTTTAGGAGAGACCTAAAGCGTAGTGTGTTTACCCAAAATAAGTTTTTATCTTTAAAGGTAATATGCGATCATATAGGAGCTAAAAAAAATGACTCAGCTGTTTTTTTCAGCGAATATTCACAAATTTCGCGTGTTACAACAATAACAACTACCACATGGAAATTTCCTAGGAATTCCTTCTTCGCAAAAAATTAAAATGGTAGGAACAAGTGGTCTACCACACCGCAGTCGAGCTTTGTTTACAAGGAAACAAGAAGCCCTATGGCTCTAACAATTTCAACCAATACAAACTATCAATGATGTGATATAATTGGGTCAAAATAGTTACTACAGATTAATTAACTGTGATCATAGTTAAAATAAAAGTAACTTCCAAAAAATAAAAATTCCCATTCAAATGAAATATAATTTGACAGTCACATGAAGCTTACCCTCCAGTAAGTTTAAACTTGTTAGCTGTACAGCATCTGTGAATGATATTTTCAGTAGAATCTTATTTCGGTCAATATCAATTTATTAATATCGAAGTGTGAGATGTTCTAAGGCCATGGCCTCAAGGAAAACAACTTGGGACGTCGTAGTCTATTGAGACTTGAAGGACTAGAAAGATAGTCACCTGCCAGGGCACGTGGAACCACGTGATTTACATTTTAGCCCCTTTTTAAGCAGCAAAAGGCCATAATACAGCCTTTAGAGGCACGCAGTTGACGGTGCCCAAAACGTCTGGGACCAAGAAAAACAACTTTAACCTCATAGTGCATTGAGACGGGAATGACTAGACCGATGGCCACCTGCCTATTTTTTTTTTAAGAAAAGTGGAATGTCAAATAGCAGATTATCATGTTATAGTAATATTCACCATAAGTTAAATGTTTGATGAATAGATAAGAAACACAATGTTTAAAATTTGAAAGCAAAATCTTTTCTGAACATATCCATCATCAGTGCATAAAAGAGTGAAAATTAACAATATTTATCTATACAGTTAAAAACAATTAGTGGTAATTTCTTTTCGACTTCTTTCGGCAAGTATCGAACTGTTTAAATCGGCCTTTGCCCCATTCTCGTCCCCAGAGCTCTTTGAGATTAAAGCCTAGTTTATCTCAAAAAGCTCTAGGGTCGAGAATGTCTTCGCCCGTTTTTGATGGACGACAACGGGTATTATCAATATTAAGATTTGTGCGAACCTATCGGTCAAAACTTTTGTGCAGTCCTGATAATTTTTTAACAACAATTTATTAAAGCTATTCGTAACCTGTGGAAACCCGTGGTATTCCCTCGCAGCTACCATCTTCGGCTTACGGACAGGCAGCGAGCCCTGATGATATAGACTGGATGATTCGGTGTTGAACGCCAGGTTGAGCGTTCAAGTGAAGGTATACCACATTTCACGTCCGATTTGGGGGCTTTTAGTACAGGCGAAGGTTCAATAACATAAGTGAATAAAAGCCTTCATAGAACACCATAAATTCGGCTTGCTACCCAGATCTGGGCTAGGCTGATGTTCATGATAGTCAAAATCTTAAAATTGGTTTGATTTGGATTGATGCATGGCTAAAAAACCTGAAAAATATTCATCTTGATATGTAAACACATAAAAGTGAAAAACATATTAAAATAAATTAAAAGGCATAAAGTTGAAAAAAGTGTTAACAAGAAATCATCAAAATGTCTACCACTATACACATCGTCTTGCAAAATTTTTGCCAAGGGTACAACTTTATGTTGTATTCATTAAAGGAATAGGCCACAATATACACAGGGGGTTTGTGTTGGAAACACTGTATTAACATATTACGGTTTCATAGCAGATCCCCGTTCTTTTTCTATTCTAGTCGCAAAATCAAAAGAGCTATCGCTACTCCGGTATCATTTTGGCACACGAATATACAGTGAAAATATAGAGATAATTAAGCTAGATTTAGTAAATGGTAAATTATTTGCGGTTTTTTTTTGTCTATACAAACAGTTGGAGTGCCTCTTGCAATAACACAGCCATTTACATCTCAATCGCAGACTCTACGCTGTGATAAATGTTAATTACTGCAACATGACCAGATTTGAAAAAATATGATAAATCTTATAAATTGTTACCTGGACTTGTAACTTTATCCATTCTTTCTGTCAATTTATCAAAGATTTACATGAAAAAAAAATACATTTCCTAAAAAACATTCAGTTAATAAAAACCAGAATCTCATCTCTCTAATAAAGATTTTTTTGGTTTTAGTTGATGTGATAGTTTGATGTGATAGTTTCAGGAAAGTTGGAGAAGAAGCTTGGTATTTGCCTCCGCAATTTAAAGCTACGTGATTTAAACAATAATCAAATTACCTCATTCGTACCCAAAATGCTTGTAGGTCTAAAAAGCTTTCTCAAATAGTAATTCTATTTATAGCAACCTTGTCCCCAGGGCATCTTTTATCTTTTCTGACCCCGATCGCCGTCCCGGGGTCAGAAAAGATACAAGATGCCCTGGGGACGAGGTTGTATTTATAGTTAATTGTTAAAACGATAAATGATTCGCACCAAAATACCTCCTTACTTGTAGCCTGTTACAATGTGTAAAGTGCCTTAAGTTAAAACTTGAACTCTTATAATTAATCAAACGTTATTTTTAATTTTTTTCAAATTTTTCTTCTCTTTCAAGATATTCTCCGAAAATCAAGATGGAATTAAAAACATATGTTTTACATCTTAATATAAATATTTCACCCCAGATGAAATTTAGCATGTATCAGTTGAATGAAGAACATCAACACCAGAGCCTACCTAGTCACATGGTGCAAGGTTATGGAGAACATTTGAAGTTTTTTAACCGACGGGAAGAAGAGCTTATTTTCAAAATTGTGGAGAAAGCCAAATTTGATTATTCGTTTTAAAGTTTTTTCATTGGACGCACGCAAAATCTTACCTTTATAAGCGCGCGTAAAACTTTCTTCCATGGGCGCAAATTAAAGAGCGCACGTAAAACCTTATAGGCGTACGTTAAGCATTCCTTTAACGGGCGCATACTAATTCTTCTTTTAACGGGTGATAAAATATTGACAGCAGCAATCAGAAAATACTTTTGTTTCTTAGCAAAGATTACACGTCTTTTTACAAATTTGTGCGATATGCGGGTGACTTTGACAGATAGATTTCCAGCCCGGACATGCAGGACTACCGTCTTTGCAACCTATAAAATAGTAAAAAATTAAAAAAAATACCAATACCTTTATTTGGTCCTTATTATCCCTGCTCAAGTCAAGTCGAATCATTACGGCTGTATTTCCCACATTTTCCCAGCAAAATTTCGTAGCTAGCCGTCTAATATCGTCACTTTTATTGCCGACATAGTAAAATTAACTGCACGAAAAATTATTACTATTATCATTATTATTATTGAAATTATTTACCCAGGATAGCCTCTTCAGTCCCTATTAGTAGGGACGGAGTTTTAGTGCATTTAAAGCTCCCATTTGAGCTACGGAAGTCATGCAAGCACACAATTGCTCAACTAGGCAACCGCCTAAGATATCAATCATATTCTCATGCTGAGCGATAAGCAGAAAGGATAGATTCATACTTTTATAGTCTCTGGCATGACTCGGCCGGAATTTGAACCCAGAACCTCCCGCACTGGAAGCGAAAGCTCTGTCACAAGGCTACTAGTCGGAATTATTTGAAAAGAAAACAACAACACCATTTGAAGCGAAATTTCAATAAAAGTCGGCGTAAAAAAGGGTCAACAAGGAACCGAATGTTTAACACCGTTTTATTTTGGTGCAGTTTATATGGTTGTTTCTTTTGTAGTAGAATTAGGTCAAAATATGTAGTTAAATTCAGCATTGCCATTCAGGTGCAATTTTTTTCAAATCAGGTTCAGGGTTTGTATATTCACATCAACGTGCACGTTAACACAGCATATGTAGACATTCTTACCTGCAGAGCCTGTAGGACTTTGTGTTACTACAGGATTTGTTGTTTGTTTTGTTGGTATGGGTCCTGAACCTATAATGATAAATGTTTAACTAAAAAACGCGTCAAGGTAGAGTTTACAGAAAAGATTGTAATCATGTTTACCACAATTATACAGCCTGTTCATCTGAATGACATCGATGGCGCTGAATCCTGTTCTTCTCCCAATCACGTCTTGTTTGCTGGGATCTTTTGTTTTTATGGTAACAAGACCACGTGTTTTAGCAAATGCTGTCTTTCCGTAATGCATGATGGACTCGTAGTCGTAATCTGTTCCAAGCGAATCGACTTTTGATGTTGCTTGCTTCTTAAAGTTAAAATCCATGCCTTAATGAAAGGGGACGTGATAGGATATAGTAATAATACGTGTTGTAAATGAAAGCAAATTTTTTGAAAGTCTTCTTTTTTTATTTTAGCCAAATGGTTTGTTACTGATTTCAATACCTATTTTGCGAGTATAGCAACAACAACAACAAAAACAACAACCATAATGACAACAACAACAGCAACAACAACAGCTGCAACGACACAACAATGTGAACAATAACAAAAATGACATCAACAACAACAACAACAACAACAACGATATTACCTTGTTTAATATTTTGCCATTGTATTTCTACGTGCCCATCTCTATCTGGACGACTTTGCTCATGATATACACCTAAGATCCAAATGAGTCCTTACAAGAATTTAACATGGGATAAACCTTGTTTCAGACGGGCCGGTACCGGAACTGTTTAACTATTTATAATAAAGAACGGGAGATGAAAACAATGTTAACAAAATCGGATTTAATGCTGCTGGATTGTCATGCTATTGAAGATATTGTTATGTCGCTATGTTAAATATCGGTTATGTGAAATACACACTCTGTATTTCCTGGTATAGAGCAGACTTGTTTTTTTTAGATTTCATTTCTGTTTATGTTGAACCACTGTGTGCTCTTCCTCTCTCTGTTCGTAATAATAAATACATAACAGATATAACTGATGAAATCATACCTAAAGCATGAGCCAGTTCGTGGATGACAATTCCTTTTCTCCAACATCCTGGTGCAAGACTTACCTTCATCGGCATTGTTGGTCCACCTTTGAAGCCGACATATGACGAACATCTGCAAGAAATTATTTGAGAAATTATATACTGGCGGGGATCTACTATTAGATGTTATTTCCTCTATGAGATTTTATCCTGTGTACACCCTATATAGTATCGATGATCGATAACAATGGACATCTTATATAATAACGATTAATTCTAGCACAACTTAAATAATGCTATTCTAAGTTCTGAGCATGCGCCGCTGTGTTTATGTATTCGTTTTTCCCATGCCGCATCTCTGAACGATACACCTGCTGAAACATTACCTAATAAACACCACATTATCTGGCGTACCGTTACCTACAGGATGGTGCCCAACATTTCTCGTTATATTGCATAGAGATGAAACAACAAGTTTGTTCAATAAATATTATAGAGCCGCGTGATCAAACTTAGCGCGTAAAAATGTGGCATTGAAAGAAGGGCAGAAAAATCTGAGGGACGAAAAAATCTGAGGGCGAGAAATCTTAGGGCGGAAAAATCTAAGGGTGGAAAAATCTAAGGGCGGTTATTATTAATTAGGTTATGACTAATATAAAGATTTTGTACCAACATTTTCTTTTATTATGTTCATCTTAATTCGAGTTAACACATGCATATTGTGTATTTAACAATGAAAGTGTGAATCAAAACATTAGAAAAAATATATGTTTTGAAGTTACACATTGTCAATGGAAACATTGAATTTAATATCGCAAAGAAGCTTGTGTTCTATGCTCCAAAAAAGGTATGTTTTTTATCCTATCAGGTTCTTATAACATCTGTTAATCTTTGATGCAGCGTTAAAACGACCGGTGGACGACAATTGTCGACGTTATGATTAATTATTAACTAAACTATGGGACGGAGAAGCTATGGGGAGTTCAAATAAAGCTTTTTTACTTTGGTTTCTACTTTGGTCTTTATCAGCAATTTCATGACTACAAGCATAAGAAACGTATTTTGTAGTCGAAACTTTTTCGGTCAAATTGACCAAAATATACCTTTGCCCTGCTTTTATAATGTAAAGAAGACGGTCCTGTTCATGTAATCACACAAATCCGACATTTCATAAACATTGTAAGTTGTAATTTCATGACAGTTGAAAGTCATTTCGTGTCCATGAAAAGCTGCTTTATTTTTATGTTACCTCGAGTCGAGATTATATTTTCGACATTTGATAGCTCAGTTGTTCCCTTTGAAAACTGAATGCAAAATCATACCCTCCGCCTTGGTAAAACATGATGTAATTGGCTTCGTTTGTTCTCTCTTTGAATTTTATGCAGGTTTTATCATGATATTCCGCTATTGCGTCTTGAATGACTTTTATCGCTCGTGGTCTCGCCTCTAAAAAAGTGAAGTTATAAAATGACTGTTGGCATAAATAGATAGACTAAACTATTTTATAAATAATTCAACTTTAGGTTTATTTCTTATGTTTTGTACATAAGTAAACATTTGACATCTGAGATTGGGAAACTTTGTTTAAAAATTTCAGTTTAAAAATATGTTACACCCCTATCTATGTACACCTCTGCCCATGTACACCCCTGTCTATATTTACCCTTGTCTATGTACACCTCTCTCTCTCTCTATGTACACCTCTCTCTCTCTCTATGTACACCCCTGTCTATGTACACCCCTGTTTATGTACACCCCTGTCTATGTACATTCCTGTCTATGTACACCCCTGTCTTTGTATACCCCTGTCTATGTACACCTCTGTCTATGTCTACCTCCGTGTATATGCATCGAGGTCTACTACTTATCCTATCTTCTTTCTGCAATTGGTGCGACATCAAGCTTAAATGTTTTATCACGACATTACTAAGCAAGGCCTAAGGTTTTACCTCATCGATTTAAAATTAGCTTGTTTTGTCTTGGTAGTTATTATAAAGTACAAAACGCACCCTTAGGATTTCAAAAAGTTAAAACTATTATTGTGTACTTTTTTGCTCCCGACAACCTCGTTCCCATGTTCTCTTTTCACTTTGTTGATATATCAACATCAAATGGCCGTTGGAACGGTAAGATATTACAATACTTACTAATTGTCAGATCATAAGCATAAGGGACGGTTTTTCCAGGCCATTGTTTTCCGATTGTGGTAGCATAAGATAACTTTCCTTTCCGTGCAGCTTCTAGCTGTTGTGGAGATAAAATCATATCTCCTTCAAATAAGCCGGGATCTGAAACAGAAAACAAAAACAACCTTTGTAAGTTAAAACGAAATAAAAAATAAATTTAAATCATGCAGCTGGCATAATAATGAATCCAGGGATGACAAACAATTTTTCAGGGAAACTTCCCGTCCGCCTTATAGTGATCTATTTAAAACTCAGAATATCAAGAAAGTTTTCTGTACGATTTTCTTTCTACTTATTTAAAAGTATGAGTATCATGATGAATGGGTTTCTGTTATAACAAACAAGATGCTATTATTTCATTATTACTATAATTTGCCAAGGTTAGCCTCTTCAGTTTCTGTAGGGCCCTAGTGCATTTAAAACCCCTGTTTAAGCTACGGAAGGCGTGCACGCACAACAATCACTCAACTAGACAACTGCCTAAAATATCAATCCTATTCTCATGCTGAACGTTAAGCAGAAAGGATCGCTTCACACTTTTATAGTCTCTGGCATGACTCGGTCGGGGTTTGAACCCAAGACCTTCCGCACTGGAGGTAAACAATTTACCACAAGGCCGCCAGTCAGCTGGTGGCCTTGCATAAACTATCCAGCTTTGTTTACACGCTTAATAAAATGTCTCCCCTAGACCACACGCAAGGCATAAGTCGACATAGTTTCGAATCTCGATACGGGGAGATTTTTTAAAAAAAAATGTTTCCGAATAAAATCTCGGTACTAGCTTCCTTAAAAACGATTAGAGTAGGTTTGGAAAAGAGTTTGACTCTGTGACATTGCAACTGCAATTTTGGACATTGTGGTTGGTTAGTTGGTTAGTTGGTTAGTTGGTTAGTTGGTTAGTTGGTTAGTTGGTTAGTTGGTTAGTTGGTTAGTTGGTTAGTTGGTTAGTTGGTTAGTTGGTTAGTTGGTTAGTTGGTTAGTTGGTTAGTTGGTTAGTTGGTTAGTTGGTTAGTTGGTTAGTTGGTTAGTTGGTTAGTTGGTTAGTTGGTTAGTTGGTTAGTTGGTTAGTTGGTTAGTTGGTTAGTTGGTTAGTTAGTTACGATATGGAAACCAATACTATCCTTGCAGGCGAGATAGTAATGAGCCAATCTTTTGTATACTCATAAAAATATGTCGTAAAGGATATCCAATTACCCTAACCTTGTGCTTATAAGTAACGTATTTGCATTAATTATTTTTTTTGAAAGATTCACGGCTTAAAACATAACGCGCCACTCAGATTTTACACTCTAACAAACGATTTACTATGATTTTAGATAAGGCAAATTCTTCACGTAGAGTTCACCATCATACTTACTTTCCATTTCTTCTACCCATTCTGAGGCAACGTATGCGCACATGGTTAAAGTGACCACGACTACTAGTCGAAACGCCATGCTTTTTCTGTGTTGACTACCTTCACGAGAGACGGTATTTTCTTGTTATGGCTGGCTTCACAAAAAATATATATTCCGTTACTACAAAATTTGTTTTGTTGCACCTGTGTCTATTTAGTGACATCTGTATCAAGATCATTTCGATATGCAACCTCGTGTCCAGTCCCTACTATCTTTTAGATATGCCATTTCCTTTCTTTGTTTTCGACGAGACTGTAAACATCTGTATAAAGAATATATCAGGACATTTTAAAGGATGATTAAGAAGCCTTAAAATTGGGCTTGGTATGTTTGATTGAACAAAAACAAGACGAACTGGGAATGAGGTCGCGATTAATCGCGTGCATAGCATCAATGGAAAAAAGTGAATTTTTGCTTAAACTCACCTATTAACTTTTTATCAAAAGCAAATTCCTTAATTATCCTGGTTGCCAAAGCTTTTTAACAGTTTGGTAAGAGAGTAGTTCTCTCTCGTACCATGGAAGTAAAAAATCTTGAAAACGAGGTTGTTGTTTCACTGCTATAAAAGCTGCCAACGTTTGTGTGGGTAGGAAGAATTAAGAAAGTAATAGTACTAGACAGACCACACCGAAATTTAAGGAAGCCTAACGTCAACCTCGTCCCTGGAATTGTTAGGCCCTTTAAGAAGTCCCGGGGACGAGGTTGACCTGATGTAGCATGCGTTATTTTGCATCATGTCACCCTCCACATAAAAATTTTTTAAAGGTGCGGCTAGAATAAAAATTTAAGGTTCAGATATTGTATTCTTTGACCATATCGTGCAAGCTCGACCCCAGCACCTTTTACCGAGCGCCGTTGAGAAGCAAAAAGTTCTGGGGACGAGGTTGCATATCGTGTTTTCTAAGCAAACGGGTGCCAAATGGTGATGCCAACGAACCCTTTTATTCGCCGCCATTATAAAAACACTGGCTACTAGGTTAATAAACGAAGTCAATAGAGACATTTTTAGACATCCTAAACATAAGTTAACTAAAAACAAAGCGACCAATTTTATAGTCATGCTACTAATACAAGGGAAAGCAGACGAGCGAAGCTACGCGGAATAATAAGGACGAGCAAACTCTTATCCACGGGCTACCGACTAGTTTCTTTATTAATACCAGTTGTATTTTGTCTGTACGGCCGCACTAAAAATGTCCTGTACAGAAACACGCAATAATATATATAACGGACGTATATTTTTTTTAATACTCATTGCTTAAAACATAACGAACGCAATCGTTGGCAATGAGATATAAAAAGGGCGGGCGACCCCGGTTGGTTATATCAAAATAAAAAAAATTCCGTCCTTGAGCCAAATATGATAGCTGTTAGTAGGGACTTCCCGATTTTCTAACTACTCGCCACCAAACATTAATTTTTAATTTTCGCTCGCCGCCTCACGTTATAAGTCACCCAAAATAAGGTTGATTTTCATCAGCATAAACCAGGGCTACTGTAGAGCCGTCTGATTAGAATAGCGCAGACGTAAAAAAGCCCTGGGGACGAGGTAGGAGGCGGATTATTAATCGCAGGAGGTGATGGAGGGGAAGGGGGGAGGCGATTATTCAGTACTCTCAGAGATAGTAAGTATTCAATCCATTAAAATTCTCCCACCAATTTTTTTAAACCTGATATCATATAATAAAGAACTCCCGCCGCTGAAAATAATTATCTGCATGATTTCGGTCGGTTAGGGTTTGCGTACACCACTATTTTGCTGACCAAAAAAATAACGCCCTGCGAAATAATACGCCGTACTCAAAAATTACAAAATATTGGGGTCAATTGATTGATTTATCTTCATTATTGCCATTGGTTTGTGACAGAAATACAACTGCCTTTGTGGCAGGGTGAGCGAGATTTGCTGAGTCAGTAATTAAGCCAGCGTGACAATAATTTAGATTTAGCGAACAACCAATCAATGCATCCCGCGTCCAGCGAAAATGAAAGATGGCTGAAATTTGTTACGTCGCTTGTAATCTTTTATCTTATAAATCAGTTTTCAACTTTTTCATACCATATGTTATTGACACATCACCAAATTGTTTTGCTGAAAACGTAAAAACAGTCATTTATAATGACTTTGACTACTTTATAGTTTTAGCTTCTTTCTTGTGGCAATACTCATTGATGGCTGGCCAGATTTTTAGCTTGTTGTTAGTATGCTCTCTAATAGCAAGCTAAGCTTCATTATTTACAGTCAAGTTCTATCTTCGTCTTTTGTTTTAGAATCTTAATTTTCTCCCCTAGCTATACTGTTTTTGATAATGCTTTATTTTGGCAGCCTTAATAATTCAAAGGGACACGCCCTGTATGAATTCTAGGTAATTCTATAGCTGGAGATTAAACTCTGGCTCCGGAGCATGAAATAGAGCCACAGATAATATACTTGTATTGATATATTCTGCAAAAGAGCAATTATGTTGCTAAATAATGTTTAAAAATTTATTCTAGTTCTATTGCATATAGCTAACTTAGCTAGCTATGATTTCGCCAGATTTTAAAAAGTTAATATTTACTTGAGTGCTCACTTGTCGTTTCTTCTTGACAGATAAAAATAAAGTTTAATTCTAAAGGCTCAATCACATATCAATTTTTGATTTTTAGCACCTTTTGTGTGTGCTATTTTGGAAGTTGCACCATTGGTTGTTGTGGGGAGTTGTCTGGTAAGGTGCAGCTGTTATTTAAGGACTCCCCATCTAAGCACATTTTATATGGCTGATTTCACAAATTTTGAGGGATATAGCCTGTATATTCTTTTCAGAAAGGGCTATGTCCAATTAAGTGTGTGCATCTCCCAAATTTCCCTGACATGGCTTGGGTTAACCCAGGGCTAGGGTAATATTCACTCGCCCATATTGTATTGTTGCCAAGGAAAATCGAACCCTGGTGTCCAGCACAAACCAGTGTGGTGCAATACCACAAGGTATTGCACCACACTGGTAAGACTAGAAATATAATGGGTTTTTTGATAGGTTTTTGTTTTAGTTTTTTTAATCGTATGCCTTTTATGCTTTGTATGACTGGCATCATCAGCAAAATGTACAATTCCTAAGTTTTCTACATAGGACTCATTCTGTAAGCTTTTATTCACATACAAGGAAGTCTAAGGTAAAGGTGTAAGGCTTCACAACGCTATGTATTCGTTATTTAAGATTAGAATCTGGTGATTTCTAAGCTTTATATAGCTAAGTAATTGTCATTTTACAATGAAGAACATTGATTTTGCTATGTTTATATATGTTTGATGGTATTTCCGTTGTTTTGCAACAATATATATAACCAATTTCTATCTTTTGTATGGTCATTATTTCTTTTTTCTCAAACAACATTCAGTGATTTCTTACCTTAATGCAGTTTTTTACCTTATCAAAATAGGCCAATTGTAAACTTAACATGGGCATGTTTTTTTTTATCATTTTTGAACAAATTGTGTGGATTTCTAATTTTGTTAATTTCAAAACAAAATTTGGTGGTTTGCTGTATTTTTCGGTATAAAAGCCACACATATAACTCACAGCCCGTTCCTTTTAGGTAGTTACAAACCATTTGTGAACGTTTAGCAGCTCTCTAAGTCTTAACTTCCTTGTCTGCGAAATAATAATTATTAAAAGTAATTTGAACAAGTTGACCTTATGCTAATGCCGACAGTACGGAATTAGACTGTGCTGTTTTTATTGTTGTAGCTATTTAAAAAAAAGATTCTTTTAAGTTGTTAAAAAGGGTTCATGTTATCAGTGAAAAATATAAAATATTTTGAAAGATTTTTATTTGGGATATCTTTTGTGTACCGTAATTTCTTCCCAGGCCACACATACACTGTCCCAGTTGCACAATGATGTCTGCTTAGTTTTATTCTACACGATGATGTAAGGTTGTTAGTACTTCAAAAAAACTGGGGAAAAACGCAGAAAAGTTTCTGTTAAGAAGGAAACTTTGACTTGCTTACACCAGTGAATGTATAAATGCATCATATAACCTGCACAACATTATAATCAACAGTGGAATTTGTAAGAATCAACTTAAAACCCGCAGGATATATACCAGAAAATACAGTGCAAGCTTCGTACGACTGTGTTTTTTGTGATATTGAAGCAAAATATGGCAATTGTTTTGTGTGATAGTAAAACAAAATACACAACTTCTTAGATGCACATGACGATGTTTTTGTTTTTTCAAAATGGTTTTGTTTTGTCATTTTCAGACAAATACATTAATTTCTAAAGTTAGTATGGCCTATTTTCGTCATTTTAGAATAAAACACCAGTTGTTAAACTTTGTACTTTCAGGTTTTTGTCATTTTAGAACACAGTAAGGCAACATTTTAGCTGTGTGTTGTTCGCTTTAGAACAAACTACATCACTATTAAGCCTTGTATGACCCTATTTTTGTAACTTCACAACAAAATACAACCATTTCTATGTTCCCTACAATTTAATTTTATTGAGATATAGAAATAAATATAACGGAAGTTATTTTTGTTCAGACAATTTTTATCCTAAATGTAATGGTTTTAACTATCAAATTGTAAATTTAAGCTATATTTTGTTTTTGAACTAAAGTTTTTAGTCAATTTAAGATGAGTTGGACCAGTTTTCAGATGAATTTAGGACAAATTGAGCTGATTTATATTTTGGATTATACTTTGTCTCGTAATGAATTATAAAACCTTATTCTAATGATTCGGGAGACAGTTTATTGGAAATGAATTTGTAAACAGTCTGAGTGAAAATTTTAAACAAAGTCTCAAAGATTTACCAGAATGATATCTGGCTAAGTTCTTGTACTGTCCTGAAAAACATAAACTTGAATCTAGAAAAAATATAAATTAGTTACCCACTGTAAATTTTTTCCTTATTTATTGTTTTTTGGGGAAGTGTTATGTCTGTACTTTATCCAAATACAATTTTAAAACCTCAGAAGTGTTAATGGAATTTATTTCCCGTTGGTGAAGTCCTATCTACGAATTGGGCTATTAAAGTAGCCAACTTTCTAATTACTTGTGAGGCTTTGTGGAGATTATGTTTTTAGTCATTTTTATCCCACTGGAAAAGATAATCTGCAGGTTTACATATGCTAAGTTACAAAGTCTTCCTTCATTTCGAGATAAAATCTAACTAAGTTGCATCTTTCCCTACCATCCTTAATTAACACATCACTAAGATATCAAAACTATTCCCAACCTTTCTATTTCACCTCTCATGGCAATTATCATCTGTGGTATTTAAAATATGTTGGTTTTCCTAATAAGACAAAAAAATATAGAGAATGTAGTTTGTTGCTCTGATTCTTTTTTTAAAAAATTGTTTTAAAATGTTTTTTTTTTCTGAACAGCTGCTGCAAGAAGAGATATTTGCTATAAAACCACAATTTTATTTTTTCTGCTATACATTTAAGATTGTTGCTATCATAAAATTATAGGGATAGTAAACTGTTTTCTCAGGATCAAACATCCTTTTAATTTGTAAAGGCTATCTTTTCAAACAATAACTTGTTTGGTTAGTCTATTTTGCAATAACAAACATTTTTAGTTGGTGAGAGAAGTTCTTAACTTGAAATCTGTTTTTATGTATAATTAGCCCGACTTAGTATGTAGCTGAAAAAATTATTTATATTGCACATATATGATAAAAATAATAGAGTTAATGTAGAGCACTACGATGGAGAACATAAATAATGCTGCACTTAGTGTTTCTATATAAATATGTACATATTACTAAATTTCAAACCTTTTAATGTTGTGTTATGTATACATATAGTTTCAATTCATTGAACAGACAAAGCTGGTAAACATTTTACATGAAAAGATCCCAGCAGATGTTTTCTTAAAAATTGACTGGGGAAGAAATTTAGACACAAAAAATGGAGTCTGCTCATATGAAATCAGTGGAAGAAATTTTCAAAAGTTACGGTGTATCTGATACTACAGGGTTAGATCCTGCTTCAGTTGAGCAGGCGCAACTAAAGTATGGTTTAAATGGTGAGTTGGAATTTGTTTATAGTACTTACAACATTTTCTATGTTCAAGTTTTATCATGAGTATCAAACATGCCATTTTTTCCTGGGTACAATCAAGTTGTTTTGCCAAAACATTTTGCATGCCTGTTGAAATGAAGTCAAACCAAAACCAAGATGCTGGAGTAAACTTGAAGGCTTTTATTTCTGTCAGCTATCAATCTAAGACACTTTTTTTACAGGATAGGAGGCTATTTATATGGTGGCTGCTTGATAGATTTTCGGATTGTTTATTTCTTTTGAGTTATATTTTGTTCATATATTTTTTAGAATTACCAGCAGAAGAAGGTGAGATGTAGCTTTTACGTATAAGAACATTGTGTTATTTTGTTCTTAATTGCTATATAATACTGTTAGAATGTAAAATTAACACTAATGCTCTTTTCGTTTTAGGGAAGCCCCTATGGAAATTAGTTTTAGAACAATTTGAAGACCTTTTAGTTCGTATTTTGTTAGCTGCAGCAGTTATTTCTTTTGTAAGTCATTTTAAATACAAGGCTGGGTGTGTATTTTACCTGGATTTAGTTTCAGCCTTTTTTTAAATGGGTGTTTGTAACAAGTCTTCAAATAATTATCCATCTTTTTAAGTAGAATTTCAACACATTGTGAAAAGCTCTGTCTGCGATCAAATTATCATTAGGTACATGCTGAGATTCTGAAAATGTCCTGGATTGTCCTGAATGTTTTAATAACTTTTAAAGTAAATTAGTCTGATATATAATAAATAATTATAGATAATTTTAATTTGGCTTTGTCTCTTTAGGTATTAGCCTTTTTCGAAGATGGTGAAGATCAACTCACAGCCTTCGTTGAACCTTTTGTTATTCTACTTATTTTAATTCTTAATGCTATCATTGGTGTTTGGCAAGAACGTAATGCTGAATCTGCAATTGAAGCTTTAAAAGAATACGAACCAGAAATAGCTAAAGTTCTTAGAACTGATAAACCTGGTATTCAAAAGATTAAAGCAAAATACTTAGTTCCTGGAGACGTTGTTGAAGTGTCTGGTGAGTCAAGGTTATGTTTGGAATCCATACTTTAAATTTTGGGCCAGGTGTAAATGTTTTATTTATCATTTTGAAAATGACAAATCTTAGTTTCAATGTGATATCTGATAGATCTTTAAAAACAGAAAAGTGTTAGGAAATTCACATACATTTAGAAAAAAAAGAGAAAAATCAAGGCATTGGACAATTGGTTACCATCCCTGACTCTAGGGAAAAGGGTATACAGCGCCCCAAGCTTCAATAATTTAAAAATTACAAAGAAAAGGTGAAAATGTGAATTACAAAATTCCTTTAACCATATACACCACACAGGAGTTGCTTTTTTGTCATGCAGAACAAGCGTAGTACAAGTTCCAGCAATGTTCACAGCCAGGAATTTCAGTCCACATTTCAAGAAGTTCTAAGTTGCATCATTAATTTAACTTAAATTAATAAACAATATTTATATAACTACTTGTGGAAAAGACAATTACTAATGATGACAACGCTTACGATTGATCATGAAAATCATTACTTAAAATAATATTCATTATTGTCAAAGATTCTTTTTATCTTTTCTAATTTTAAGATGCCTATATCAGCGCTTCAAATAACCGGTTCAAACCTGACGATCATTACTTTTAAAATATTGGTGATTATACTTTCCTAAGAAGTGAAATGATCATGCACCCCAGGAATAATAATCATTTTTGTTCTATTGTGAAGATATTAACCAGCAAAAAAACCTATTTAAAACCAACCTGTAGATCCTAGCTAATCCACTGACTCCTGACCCAGATAAAGAATTGTAGACTAAGATATGATAAACATGGCTCCTTTGTAGTTGGTATTACAGCTGCTACCTAGCCATGCGAACCTTCACTGGTGCACAAGGTAACACTGATGAGATACGGGTTAAACTCTGCATAATTGCACTTACAAGCGGAACAGGCATTACATTGTTGGCATTATTTTATTTAAAACAATTTGCTAATTTGAAACTAAAATAGATTCTATGTTAATCTAAGCAAATTATTAGTAAAACAAATTCAGAGTACCAAGTTCAGAAATCAAAATAGCTCAGCTAGCCAAACTTTTTGTGAAACTGGGGGAGCAGTTTATGGCTCAGCTATTATCCTATTTCTCAGAATTGGGTGCGTCTTTGCAAGAGTGATCGCTCACCCCTATTGGTATAGGCCTGTGGATAAAGTCTAGGAAATCCAACCTAATTAATCTATTTTATTAATCGTATTTAAATAGATTGTCCAAATACAATAAAATATAATAATATTGAAACCAGATATATTTATTGATTTGTATATATACCTATATTATTCAAAAAATTTTGCTCATAGTTGGTGATAAAGTCCCTGCAGATATTAGAATAGTTGCTATCAAATCTACCACATTAAGAATAGATCAATCTATATTAACAGGTAAGTTTTGAAATCTAATGTTTAAAGCATTTTTACTGGAGCTTGTGAAAAGGTAATTTATGATTGCCCTGCATGGGTTTTTTTTCAATGTATGCTTATTTTCACTGGTTTCTATTTTCATTGGATGCTTATTTTCACTGGATCCTTTTTTTCAGGCGAAAGTGTTAGTATAATAAAGCATACTGAACCAATACCAGATGATCGAGCAACTAATCAAGACAAAAAGAATATGCTGTTCTCAGTAAGCTCTGTTTTTCCTGTTTATCATTATTTGTTCATGTTTGGATATATTAGAGTTTTTGTGACTATTATGTCACAGCAAGTTCTCGTACTAAAAGTATACCACAACACAGTGCTGCAATAGTATTTTAGCCAAATTATTTAACTACTCCTTAGTGTGATACCCAGCAATGAAAACTTTCATTACATAGTTATAACGAGCTGCAATTTTATGTATTTGTTTCTTTTTGACAATTTTCTCTTTGATACTGTTTGACCTGATAAGTTTGCCTATATATAGTGTAAAAAATCCATTGCATAATGTGGTGTGGATAACTACACTGCCTTTGTTGAATAGACTGGAATCGAATTAACATTAACTTATGTTGTACTCTAACATTATTTTAGGGTACAAACGTAGCTACTGGTAAATGTATTGGTGTTGTTGTTGGAACTGGATTAAATACACAAATCGGTAAGCGCTATGCTAAAGCATTTTCTATTTTGGTTTAAGGTAGTTGTTTGTTATGGCTTATTATTTATTGAAAATTAATCTTCAATGTAGGTAAAATTCGTGATAAAATAGCAGAAGGAAACGATGAACGAACACCTTTACAGGATAAACTGGATGAGTTTGGTGAACAGTTATCAAAGGTCAGTCCTATGGTGAATTCTTTCGTATTAGTGATTAAACCAGGAAAAGATCTAATTAAATTAACCAGTTATACATATTCCCCACACTTTGAGACAGACAGACAAACAAAAAAGGGTATTGTAGAGATTGTAGCATTGCTTTTCTAAAATAAATTTATTAAAGAGCAAATATTTTGTAATTCAGATCATGTTTTACGCAAATTTAACATCAAATATTAAGTCAGGTAATGTAAATTTTTTAGGGAAAAATTTAATGTGTTTTTGCATAAAATATAACAAAAATCTACATTGAACTTTCTCGCAAGCTGTGACGCTTGAAAAAACACAATTTTTTATCAAGTTAACATAGGAAGAACGAGATGAAAACTAGTTTTTAGACTTACAAATTTTCATGAGTAATTTAAATTTTTATAAAAAGTAGAATTAAAAGTAAAACATACTAATTGGCAATTACATCCCAAAACTCAATAATCCTGATCTACATTTTTAGGTTATCACTATAATTTGTATTGCTGTTTGGGCAATTAATATTGGTCATTTTAATGATCCAATACATGGTGGTTCATGGATTAAGGTAAGATTAAATGAATTGCTAAAATGTTGCACAAAAGGAACAGTTTTTTTGTGTGCAAATATAATTTTCTGTAATTTCTCTAAGTGGATAATTTCTTTCTTGCATTGATAATAAAATTTCATTTGCTTTGTTCAGGGTGCTGTATACTACTTTAAAATTGCTGTAGCTTTAGCAGTGGCTGCTATTCCAGAAGGACTTCCGGCTGTCATTACAACCTGCTTAGCTTTAGGTATTGCATTTATTTGTTAGCTGAATTTATGCAGCATAATTAAATCTGCCAAATGTGAATATCTTCTGAAAAAAAGAAGCTTTTCAGAAAATATTACCTTGTAACTTTAACGTTAGGCCTAAGCAAATACACTTTAAGTCTGCTGTGAATATTAAAAAGTGAATATTGACAAGACAATGTTAGTATCTATAGATCTATAAAAAAGACAGTGTGTTCTTGATCTTTTGAAAATTGCCCATTATACCCCTTTTAGTTGTTTAAAACATAATAAAAGAAATTTACAATTTTTAGGTACTAGACGAATGGCAAAGAAGAATGCTATTGTGAGATCTCTTCCGTCAGTGGAAACGTTAGGATGTACATCCGTAATATGTTCAGATAAAACTGGAACTTTAACTACAAATCAAATGTCGGTCAACAAAGTATGTTTGTGTGTTTAAAAGATGATGTGTTCATAGTATTACATTGTATTTTAGTTTAGGCTGTATCATTTAAATCTTTAAAACCTATATTTTCCAAGGTTCCTAAGAATATGCTTTGTTAATTTATTTGTGTATGTTAATATAAAGAAAAAGCTGAAGGTTCCTTAAAATTTTAAAAATATACAAATAGTGTAATTATCTTACATTTTAAACTTTCTCACTACTTTATTAAGATAAAAAAAATAGTGTCACTAGAGTGTAATGTTTTTAGTCTTCCTCTAAAACTCTGTATTTTGATTTTATGATAGTTAATTTTATTGCCTCTTCTGATTGATCACAAATTATTTTCTGTTATTTTTTAGTTCTTTGTTGTCGAAAAAACTACTGGGAAAAGCTGTTCTTTCACCCATTTTGATGTCACTGGATCGACTTACGAACCATCAGGAGTTGTGTGCGTATTGTTTTTTGTTTATTTTTTCACCAAGTACTGTGATCCTATATAAGTTGAACTGTATGTATTGTAATTAAAAAATTATCCTATGTCTTAAAACTAGCTTAAGGTTTTGTAAAAAACATTTGCAGAAAAAGGATATTTTTTAGCTGTATGATTGAGTAAACACCACAGTGTGATTTTCCAAGGAACTTTAAAGTTAAAATTATGTTACAGTTTACCAGATTATATATTTTTTAATCATTTAATTCATAATTCTCTGTCTTACACTCAGGTTGAGCTTTATATGCTCTTTTATAAATTTGTACTAGTCGTTCTCTCATGCAAAAATCAACAGGAATTCACCCATATATATTTAGCATGAAGCACTTTGGGTGTTCTAATTTTTTTGCATTTTCTGCAGAGACGAACAACAATTATTATTATATAGACTGGACAAATAAATTTATTTAATGTCATTTTCGTTGTGAAATGTCTTTTTTACAACAATTTGTTCAACAATGCTGTTCTTTTTAGTTCTGTCAATGGAAAAGCTGTTGATGTATCTGAATATGAAGCTCTAAATGAATTGGCAACAATCTGCTCGTTATGTAATGACTCAAGCATAGATTATAATGAGGTATAGGTCACAAACCTGAATTATGCAAGCTTTGTTACTCAATTTTTTCTCCACTTGTGGAAGTGCATATTCATACAAGAACTGTGTATACGTGAAACTAAAAAATAATCCTGAAGCTTATTTTGAAATTTTATCTCTTTTATCTATATTATTTAAATGTTAAAGTAAAGTAACTACCCCAAGTTATATTCATATCAATTTGAAAGTTTTGTTACACTCTGACAACATAAAATTTAACATTTCAATTTCTCTAATATTTTCAGGCGAAACACATATATGAAAAAGTTGGTGAAGCAACTGAAGTAGCGTTAATTGTATTAGTTGAAAAATTGAATGTCACCAACACAGATTTATCCAACTGTTCAAAAGCTCGCCGTGCACACGTTTGCAATTATGCCATCCGAGAAAACTACAAAAAGGTTTGATTTCCATGTGTTCTACCGTTTCAAAAATATTTTTTAGTAGATTTGTAATTTTCTTGCCTAATACCTTATTTGGTTTGACGTAGGAGTTTACCATGGAATTTTCAAGAGACCGCAAATCTATGAGTGCTTACTGTACACCAGAAGGCCGCTCATTACGTTCTCAAGATAGCAATGCTAAACTTTTTGTAAAAGGTGCACCTGAAGGCGTTTTGGACCGTTGTAACTTCATTAGGGTGGGTAAAGAAACATTGCCACTCAGTGATGAGATGAAAACGGGAATCATAGAACAAGTAACTGCATATGGCACTGGTAAGAAGTTATGAGTATATAAATCGAATTTGTCACATTTCTTTTAGATTTTAATCTCATATCCGTAATAGTACTTTTCTTTCTGAAACGAAAACAAATGAATAGTAAAGCATTTACATTTACATTGCACATTTTGAAGTGCTTGCATAATTTTCAAATAGTTTGTTGCATTTCACTAGTTTTGGTGAAGACAAAAAGTAAAACCACTGCCTATGACGACCACTTTTTAAAGTCCCCAGAGTTACTGTCCTTATACAAGTTTGACTGTGTAGTTGGAACTGAATTAAAAAACCCTAGTCTGCTTTGGACATTTACAACTTTGGCCAGTTTAGAATGTCGGTGTGTTATGTAGCTACTTTCAAATTATCATTCCCAAGAAGTCATGTGCTTTTATCAAAAAGGCCTCAAGAATATAAAAAGCTTCGCTTATCTGGCCTTTTCATTTAAGGCGGATTCACACTGATAAAATTTAATGTAGTTGACTTGTACAATAACCACTTGATGTTGCAAACACTCTGGGAAAGGACAAGTTTTGCAGCATATAATATGCATATTATTGAGAGAAAAAAAAGAAAATATACAACATCCAGGAGTTTTGTGGTGAAGCATGCTGTGTGACAACTTTTCAATGTGATTTCACCTTCATAGATAGTTAAAAATCAAATTTATTTAAGACTTACATATGCTTACCTGAGTTTGGAATATAAAAAACTTATAAAAGCTATCCTTATGGGGGATATTTGTGCGGTGAGAAAATTTAGTGAACATCTGACAGAATTGACAAAAAAAATATATTTTTAAATACTTTCCAAGTTGGTTTCATTTTTTGTAAATCTGGCAAAAACCTTGTCGTTTCACAATAATAATCATAGATAACTCGTCAATACTAAAGTCTAAGCCATTGATTATAATTCTGTCGTTCTATGCATTGTGATATTGTTTCTCAGGACTAAGTTGCATCACAAATACTGTATGTGTTTATAATCAAGGTTCTAACTTTAAACATTTAACCCGCAGTTTGTTCAGGCCAGTCGTTTTTAGATAGCATAAATCTATTGTCCTAAAAACTTTAGCCCTTGTTCTTTTCACACACTTGTTTTTTATTTTTTTCTCCTTGTCACTTACATGTTTTTTATAAAAAAACAAGCCTGATAATTTCATAAAGTGAATTTATATGTGTAAGAAACTGATTGGTATTAAAGTTAAAATACCATTCGCACCAGTGTGTGTTTTTTATTCAATTTTCTAATAAAATGAGTTATAACAAGATGTTGATCCAGGCTGTTGCACTGAAATTTTTTTAGGTAAAGATACTCTTCGTTGTCTGGCTCTAGCTACTGTTGATAATCCTGTATCTCAAGATAAAATGGACTTATCAGATTCTAAAAATTTCATTAAATACGAGGTATACCTGTTAAATTTTTGGTGCTTACCAATGAGACTCACAGTCTTTGTGACTATTTTTGGTTCTATTGTAAATTAAGTGTCTTAAAACTGCATAACGCTCCAAGTCTTAATTTTCATGTCTCACACATATTGCAATTCACCATCATTTTTTTAGATTGGTTCTATTGTAAATTAAGTGTCTTAAAACTGCATAACGCTCCAAGTCTTAATTTTCATGTCTCACACATATTGCAATTCACCATCATTTTTTTAGATTGGTTCTATTGTAAATTAAGTGTCTTAAAACTGCATAACGCTCCAAGTCTTAATTTTCATGTCTCACACATATTGCAATTCACCATCATTTTTTTAGATTGGTTCTATTGTAAATTAAGTGTCTTAAAACTGCATAACGCTCCAAGTCTTAATTTTCATGTCTCACACATATTGCAATTCACCATCTTTTTTTAGAACAACATGACATTCGTGGGTGTGGTGGGTATGTTGGACCCTCCTCGTTCTGAAGTGAAAAATTCCATAGAAGAATGCCATGAGGCTGGTATAAGAGTTATTGTCATCACTGGTGACAACAAGGTACATAATGCTCTCCATCTCTTGTTTGTGTTTTTTTTTGTTGTACTCCACCTATTGTCAAAATCATTTCTTTCTGTTGTCTTTCCTCCTTAAAATACACTAAAATTGACTCTGATTTTTAGAATACCGCTGAAGCAATCTGTAGGCGCATCGGTGTGTTTGGAGAACACGAGAGCACGAAAGGACTTTCATATTCAGGCCGCGAGTTTGATGACCTTTCAGAAAATGAACAAAGAGAAGCCTGCAGACAAGCTAGGTATTGTGATGTTTTAACATTGCTAAAACGAACTTTTGAAAAAATCAAGTCTTTAATTGGTTGTATTTTTGGGGTATCAAAGTTTTTATCTCTTTAAGTTTGAATTTCATACTCATTTAAAACTTTACACAGCTGACATTATTGCTATTTTAAACTTTTGAATTTATTTTGGAATCCGATATAGTGCAGTCCTGCAATATTTCGTTAGAGTCTTGTTTTATTGCCAACCATGTAACATCGTTTGTTGTTAGTATTTTACTTTGATCTTTAGGTTGTTCTCCCGTGTTGAGCCTTCACACAAAAGTGCTATTGTTGAGTTTCTTCAAGATGATGGCGATGTAGCTGCAATGACTGGAGATGGGGTAAATGATGCCCCTGCTTTGAAGAAAGCCAAAATTGGTAAAATATTTTTCGACTGTCTTGATATTTCGTTGTGTATAAAAAGTCCTGTCATTATTCTCCTATATTATTCTTGCCTGCTGTCAAACTTCTTACTCATGCAAGGATTACTGACAAGTACCTTCCTTTTTATTAAAAACGTGGAGTTGGAATTGACTCCTTTTTCTTAACTTTTCCGTCTGTGATTGCGACTTCTAAATAAAACAACTTCGAAACATCCAATTTATCAGTGTATGCATTCAGTCTTTTCTCTTTTTCAGGTGTTGCAATGGGTTCAGGAACAGCTGTGGCAAAATCAGCATCTGAGATGGTATTAGCTGATGATAACTTTTCCACCATCGTGGCTGCCGTAGAGGAAGGTCGTGCTATTTACAACAACACAAAACAGTTTATTAGATATCTGATATCTTCCAACATCGGGGAAGTTGTAAGGTAGGAACATGTGTTGTTAGATTGTTTTGTAGGATCAATAATAAGTGATCGGTTTAAGCGAGACAAAAATTTGTCTCTAAATTTGTTTCTAAAACATTACTGTTGTGTGCTAAGTTTTGGCGCCAAGCTGGCTTACTTCCATGCACTTTATGTTAGATATCTCTACTGACATGAGTAAGCTTTTAGCGTTAAGCTTAGATTATCTCTTCTTTAGCTTCGTGCATTGTATGTTTACCTTTTTCTATATAGCATATTTTTAACTGCTGCTCTGGGAATGCCGGAAGCGTTGATACCAGTACAATTGTTATGGGTAAATCTCATGACAGACGGTCCACCAGCTACTGCACTCAGTTTCAACCCACCTGAAGTGGACATCATGAAGAAGCCGCCACGAAGAGCGAAGGAGCCGCTGATCAGCGGATGGTTGTTTTTTAGATACTTAGCGATCGGAAGTAAGTCTGTTTGTTGCTCTGTTGTCTATCTATTTGTAAACGAATGATGACGATTCAACGACTGGAGTCATCTGATCAGCATAATTCAGAAATATTCGAGTAAACACGGGTTTTAATTCCGTGTGTCTAAGAAAAATACGTTTGTTGCATCTACCAGCTACTTGAGTTCACCAAGAGTTCTTGATTACAGGGTCTGAATTTGCGTTTGGTTAGCGTTACTTCATAATGAGACCACGTGTGTAGCCATATAACGTGATTTTTGAAAAAAAGAACTGCACTTTTACATTTTTTCACTATTTGCTCGAGAAGACTGTTCTTTTTAAACATTTCCTGCTACCTAGGAGAATAGCTCCTAGCTGCTAGCCATCTGTAATTGCTCTGGAAATTTTATGCTATTTCATTAACACTACCACAAAATTAGTTTTGTATGAAGAAATTTCTTTTTTTTTTTAGTTTATGTTGGTATGGCGACCGTGGGTTCATCAGCGTGGTGGTTCATGTATTATGAGGGCGGTCCACAGATGTCTTACTATCAGCTCACACATCACATGCAGTGTACAACCGATCCAGAATCATTTGTAGGAATGTCTTGTGATATCTTTAAAGACTTGCACCCCATGACGATGGCGTTATCTGTTCTTGTGACAATTGAAATGTTGAACGCCCTAAACAGGTTTGCCACACCATCGCATTTTTTTGTCTATTGTCCATCAATATGATTTTAATCTTTTCTATAATACATCCATTACAACAGGAGATTGAGTATCCACAGATTTCTAAAATAGTATGTTCTCCCAAAATGTGAGTGGTTAAATTTTCTTAAAGATGGACATTTGAAGTGAAATTGCAGTGGAGTTGGGACAAGAACATAATTGGAGATGTATGAAAAAATACAAAAAATCACGTTACTGAGTAGTTATATTCTTTATTTAGTGTGAGCGAAAACCAAAGTTTGTTGGTGATGCCTCCCTGGAGAAACTGGTCTCTCCTTACAGCTATCACAGCTTCGATGTTGCTTCATTTCTTGATCCTCTACGCTCCTTTCATGAAGGTATGGTTCTGACGTGTTCAGGACACCAAATTATTTTTAATTATGAAATTTTGTTACTGTTTATATTGTTGTTATTTTCATGCTATTTACAGGATGCTGTATGAGCTAAATAATGTTATCAAAGGTTTTGCGTGATAAAGTTCTTGAATAAAGGCAGGATTTCGCTTAATTTGATCGATTCGACCATTTTCGTTCTAGTGGAAACTAGCCTTAAGACACCAAGATAGTATGTGGGAGTTCTTCAAGTATATATAGTAAATAAATATTCGACCTCATGTTTAGGCCATTTTTCGTGTAACGCCATTAAACTGGGTGGAATGGAAAGCAGTAGTATATTTCTCCGTCCCAGTTATATTTTTGGACGAAATTCTCAAGTTTGTCACGAGAAACTTCATGGAACCACTCGGTAAGTCGTGTTTTTGAAGCCAATTTTTTTACTACAGTTGACTTTGAACTGTAATTGACGAAGATTCTCTTAAGCCAATCAAAATCTTCAAAGGTTTTCTGCGCTTGAAATTTTGGTGGAAATTTGACTAGTTAAGTAAGGTCAAACTATGTGGCTATCCAAGGCGTACTAAACGACTAAAAAAGCTCTATCGTGGGCACACTTACTACAATTTCCTAAAACTATCGCACAAATTGTGTTTTTATAGGTCAACCAAGCAAGGATAAAACTGATTAAACCGGTCACGATGTTGGTTGAAGTCGAGTTATGTTTGTCACGTGTTCAATGCAGTTGTTTGATTGGCTAACGGGATGAAAACGAGAAGTTTGTTCCGATCGCTTGTTGTTATTATATATGTCACATTTACAAAAAAAAGTGTTATGAAATATATAAATTGTGAGTGTGCAAGCGACTGTCTGATTATACTAGCTACACATCAACACCTCTCTTGTCAGTGTTAGCTTCGTGTCATTTATTGGTGTTGCTTTTTCACCGGCACACGATCTTGTATAATCTGTAGTCACGTGCACAACATTTATCCAATCCTACAGTTTATTTTACTAAATTTTAGTTATTTTTCAATTTTCTCTTCGTGTTTTTCTTCTTGATGCACTACGACAACTAAAATTATTATTTGTCTCTTTCATTTCTAACGAGCGGTTTTCATGAAATAATGCGTTTTAAAATTAAACGGTAAACACGTGTGTAACGTCAGCATTTATTGTATCTTAGCGACCACACACTTTTAATATAGCGGCATAGCTTTCATGTTTTAAAAGATATTATTAGCACGTATTTATATGAAACAATTTTAAGAACATCGTTTTACAAAGTTGATTTATTTTAACCTGATTCCTAACGTATACATTTTTTTTTCGCTGAAACTGTACGAATTAGGCCGAAAGGAAACTTTAATATTACCTCAAACATGAAAATCCATTCACCTGTATTTTTGTCGTCTCATAAGGAATGGCTGCATAGGCGAACCTGCGCTTAAATAGAATTGACTTCAGGGCGTCAAGGCGCGAGAATTTCAGGTCGACCAGACCGCGCAGTAAAATTGAAAGTAGCTTCCAATATAGAGTGATGTAAGCGTAAGCACGAAATTGTGTGCATTTTTTAGAACATACTACTCGCTCACAACTTTTCTGTGTGATAATGGTTGTGTTGTGCACGATGATCAATGGCTGACCAGTTGCGGGATGTAAGCCAGGACTAAGTTGTATCTATATGCTAGTAGCCAGAACTGGTTTAAGTTTGTGGAAAATCCCCCATTGCTACTCATAGCTACCATAGTTGATTTACCAGTAAACACTTATGTAATATATGCTACAGAAAAATAGGAAGCCGTTTTATGTCCTAAAACTCAATAATTCGGGAGTAGCAGACGTCGATACAAGACCAGCCTGTTTAGATTTTGATATTCTTATATACAAACGTGTTTAACTTTACAATTTAGTTTGAAACCTATAAAATTAAATATTTTAGTTACTCTCAGTTTCTAGAATAGCAGTGCGATTTAAATATTTTTGTTTCTGTCGTCTGTCTGTCTGTCTCTGCACAAAATGGTACTGCAAGCAGTGAGACACGGAAAATCCCCGCAGCACTGCAGCTTTATTTTGAATCTTGGTAGACCCAGTTTCTTTAGCGCCTTTGTTTTGATCGCTTTGTCGTAATAGACCATCACGAGACTTTTCGTAATGTTAGCTGCATTAACTTCAAATGAAAAATAATTCGTTTTAGAGATTCTTTGAATCCCAAAAAAGACAAAAAAGCTGTGATAATCATTAGAAGGATGACAAATTTAAGAGAATAAATCGAAGAATTGATGACATGGTCGCAAAAGTAGAAGAAAGGGGTACAAAGATAGAGGAATTGCAAGAAAAACTTGTTAAAGTTAGCAACAAACTTCATTCTAAGGATGCTAAAAAACAGAGAGAAGTGGAAGAAGTAAGAAAATTAGAAACAAAATGTGCTAACTGTGATTTAATTATCAGGGAAGCGCAAGAGTTTTTTTTATTTCTCTAACATCTAGCAATCTGGTAAATGCTGTTTTAAAGAACGCTCTTCAAGAGAACGTTTGCCACTTAAACAAACAGCTCGCAGATTCGCAAAATGAAGGGGAAAAGGCCATAGACGAAATTGTAATTCTCACTGCTTCCAATTTTTCAGCACAAGCATCAAAAGAAATTTGGGAAGAAGAACTTGTTAAGCTTAAGGATATATTTGCTGACTGAAAATCAAGTTCGTCAAATGTAACATAACAGAGCTGCAGAAAGGTGTTCAGCAGAAGGTGTTCTAGATGTCAGTTTGAAATAGATAAATGGCGAAGTAACGCAAGGTATATCTAGTGCAGATTTCCACGACAGAATATTCTAAGAAGATGCTTTTGTATTGATGGAGTAACTGATGTCAATGGAAAAGATTGGTAGTGGTGGATTCTCTTGCAAACTAGAATGCGCAAATATCAACAACGAGTTGATAGTGAACTTTGAAACGTTCAAGATCGCGTTTTTCATGCTTGCTAAAGAATGGCAGAGAAAGATTAAACATAATCAAAGTCGACTCAAGATGACGTGATGTTTCAACGGCAGAGATCTGACATGGATGTGTTTATATACAATGGTTTGTGTGGACTGCAAGATAAGTTTACGAAAAAGGAAAGTTGTTTCAGAAGAAGATCTAAGAAAGCAAATGTTGTAGATATGTTAATAGATGCAGTCTGTCGCAAAGCTGTTATTTTTTTTTTTTTTTTGTTTGCTTTTGTCTCTTTGTTTGTTTGTTCATTTGTTTGTTGTTTTTACCTAGGACTATTTCCCGTGTTTTTGTTTATTCTTTTATTTTTTTCTCCTTTCATTTTCCGTCCACAGCAGGAGATTAGCAAAAGCAAAAAAATGGACACCAATGGACATGTAATATCCTGCTCATAGCCAATGGACATGTATTTTCCTGCTCATAACCAATGGACATGTATTATCCTGCTCATAGCCAATGGACATGTATTAATCCTCTCAAAGCCAATGGACATGTAATATCCTACTTATAGCATAGTTTAATGCTAGATGCTGTATGAGCTAAATAATGTTATCAAAGGTTTTGCGTGATAAAGTTCTTGAATAAAGGCAGGATTTCGCTTAATTTGATCGATTCGACCATTTTCGTTCTAGTGGAAACTAGCCTTAAGACACCAAGATAGTATGTGGGAGTTCTTCAAGTATATATAGTAAATAAATATTCGACCTCATGTTTAGGCCATTTTTCGTGTAACGCCATTAAACTGGGTGGAATGGAAAGCAGTAGTATATTTCTCCGTCCCAGTTATATTTTTGGACGAAATTCTCAAGTTTGTCACGAGAAACTTCATGGAACCACTCGGTAAGTCGTGTTTTTGAAGCCAATTTTTTTACTACAGTTGACTTTGAACTGTAATTGACGAAGATTCTCTTAAGCCAATCAAAATCTTCAAAGGTTTTCTGCGCTTGAAATTTTGGTGGAAATTTGACTAGTTAAGTAAGGTCAAACTATGTGGCTATCCAAGGCGTACTAAACGACTAAAAAAGCTCTATCGTGGGCACACTTACTACAATTTCCTAAAACTATCGCACAAATTGTGTTTTTATAGGTCAACCAAGCAAGGATAAAACTGATTAAACCGGTCACGATGTTGGTTGAAGTCGAGTTATGTTTGTCACGTGTTCAATGCAGTTGTTTGATTGGCTAACGGGATGAAAACGAGAAGTTTGTTCCGATCGCTTGTTGTTATTATATATGTCACATTTACAAAAAAAAGTGTTATGAAATATATAAATTGTGAGTGTGCAAGCGACTGTCTGATTATACTAGCTACACATCAACACCTCTCTTGTCAGTGTTAGCTTCGTGTCATTTATTGGTGTTGCTTTTTCACCGGCACACGATCTTGTATAATCTGTAGTCACGTGCACAACATTTATCCAATCCTACAGTTTATTTTACTAAATTTTAGTTATTTTTCAATTTTCTCTTCGTGTTTTTCTTCTTGATGCACTACGACAACTAAAATTATTATTTGTCTCTTTCATTTCTAACGAGCGGTTTTCATGAAATAATGCGTTTTAAAATTAAACGGTAAACACGGTAAACGGTAAACATAGCGGCATAGCTTTCATGTTTTAAAAGATATTATTAGCACGTATTTATATGAAACAATTTTAAGAACATCGTTTTACAAAGTTGATTTATTTTAACCTGATTCCTAACGTATACATTTTTTTTTCGCTGAAACTGTACGAATTAGGCCGAAAGGAAACTTTAATATTACCTCAAACATGAAAATCCATTCACCTGTATTTTTGTCGTCTCATAAGGAATGGCTGCATAGGCGAACCTGCGCTTAAATAGAATTGACTTCAGGGCGTCAAGGCGCGAGAATTTCAGGTCGACCAGACCGCGCAGTAAAATTGAAAGTAGCTTCCAATATAGAGTGATGTAAGCGTAAGCACGAAATTGTGTGCATTTTTTAGAACATACTACTCGCTCACAACTTTTCTGTGTGATAATGGTTGTGTTGTGCACGATGATCAATGGCTGACCAGTTGCGGGATGTAAGCCAGGACTAAGTTGTATCTATATGCTAGTAGCCAGAACTGGTTTAAGTTTGTGGAAAATCCCCCATTGCTACTCATAGCTACCATAGTTGATTTACCAGTAAACACTTATGTAATATATGCTACAGAAAAATAGGAAGCCGTTTTATGTCCTAAAACTCAATAATTCGGGAGTAGCAGACGTCGATACAAGACCAGCCTGTTTAGATTTTGATATTCTTATATACAAACGTGTTTAACTTTACAATTTAGTTTGAAACCTATAAAATTAAATATTTTAGTTACTCTCAGTTTCTAGAATAGCAGTGCGATTTAAATATTTTTGTTTCTGTCGTCTGTCTGTCTGTCTCTGCACAAAATGGTACTGCAAGCAGTGAGACACGGAAAATCCCCGCAGCACTGCAGCTTTATTTTGAATCTTGGTAGACCCAGTTTCTTTAGCGCCTTTGTTTTGATCGCTTTGTCGTAATAGACCATCACGAGACTTTTCGTAATGTTAGCTGCATTAACTTCAAATGAAAAATAATTCGTTTTAGAGATTCTTTGAATCCCAAAAAAGACAAAAAAGCTGTGATAATCATTAGAAGGATGACAAATTTAAGAGAATAAATCGAAGAATTGATGACATGGTCGCAAAAGTAGAAGAAAGGGGTACAAAGATAGAGGAATTGCAAGAAAAACTTGTTAAAGTTAGCAACAAACTTCATTCTAAGGATGCTAAAAAACAGAGAGAAGTGGAAGAAGTAAGAAAATTAGAAACAAAATGTGCTAACTGTGATTTAATTATCAGGGAAGCGCAAGAGTTTTTTTTATTTCTCTAACATCTAGCAATCTGGTAAATGCTGTTTTAAAGAACGCTCTTCAAGAGAACGTTTGCCACTTAAACAAACAGCTCGCAGATTCGCAAAATGAAGGGGAAAAGGCCATAGACGAAATTGTAATTCTCACTGCTTCCAATTTTTCAGCACAAGCATCAAAAGAAATTTGGGAAGAAGAACTTGTTAAGCTTAAGGATATATTTGCTGACTGAAAATCAAGTTCGTCAAATGTAACATAACAGAGCTGCAGAAAGGTGTTCAGCAGAAGGTGTTCTAGATGTCAGTTTGAAATAGATAAATGGCGAAGTAACGCAAGGTATATCTAGTGCAGATTTCCACGACAGAATATTCTAAGAAGATGCTTTTGTATTGATGGAGTAACTGATGTCAATGGAAAAGATTGGTAGTGGTGGATTCTCTTGCAAACTAGAATGCGCAAATATCAACAACGAGTTGATAGTGAACTTTGAAACGTTCAAGATCGCGTTTTTCATGCTTGCTAAAGAATGGCAGAGAAAGATTAAACATAATCAAAGTCGACTCAAGATGACGTGATGTTTCAACGGCAGAGATCTGACATGGATGTGTTTATATACAATGGTTTGTGTGGACTGCAAGATAAGTTTACGAAAAAGGAAAGTTGTTTCAGAAGAAGATCTAAGAAAGCAAATGTTGTAGATATGTTAATAGATGCAGTCTGTCGCAAAGCTGTTATTTTTTTTTTTTTTTTGTTTGCTTTTGTCTCTTTGTTTGTTTGTTCATTTGTTTGTTGTTTTTACCTAGGACTATTTCCCGTGTTTTTGTTTATTCTTTTATTTTTTTCTCCTTTCATTTTCCGTCCACAGCAGGAGATTAGCAAAAGCAAAAAAATGGACACCAATGGACATGTAATATCCTGCTCATAGCCAATGGACATGTATTTTCCTGCTCATAACCAATGGACATGTATTATCCTGCTCATAGCCAATGGACATGTATTAATCCTCTCAAAGCCAATGGACATGTAATATCCTACTTATAGCATAGTTTAATCTTCTTGCAAATTAAACCGCAGTCAAATACACAGAAAATTCTCTCTGCATCGATTCACTATAGTCGACATAATAAAGTCTAAACACGGTCCTACTAGCCACTTCGTTTTGAGGCTTGTTCATACGTGAAATACAAAAGAAGTAAGGAGTGAAATTATTTGGTTGCACCAGTGACACTTATTTCGCAGGAGTGAGTGCGCATGTTTAAAAATCAAAAACACAAACAATTCGGCAGGATATTCTTAAAATTAAATTCAACCCAATGTGAAACACTTTTCACTGCAGTGTGGAATTTCACTTTGGTTTTTATTTAACAAACATTTTACTGAAACTCCTTATTTTTCCAAAACTAAAGCTATTGTTTCTAACTTCGTATTCTTATAAAAAAAGTGTGTAATTGTTGCAAAAGGGACCAGTTAAGAGAGGCAACTACGACGTTATTTAATGTTGCACTTAAAAAATAAGCTTAGCTATCAAGCCTGACGATTAAGCTGGATCAAAAGTAAAAACCTGAGACGAAAATTATATTACAGCTTCTTACCTTATAGCTACACATATTTAAGAACACCTGTGGCCATATTTTGTTGGTATATGCAAAATGGTAGCAGCAGCCTTTTTCAATCTAGGATAAATAAAATATGGAGGACGTAAGAAAACAATTCCCAAAGAAAACTTTTGCAATATTTAAAAACTAAAGACCTTACAAGGATGGACCTTTTTCATTTTTTTTTTTTTTAATTCTTTTAAATTCAACGCTTATAAAATTTTTAGGTTTGAAACAGACATCCTACACAGAGGAAGGAATTTTCGTTTGGACCCTTAGTCAAAAATAAGCTGGCGACAGCTTCTTTTTTAGTTTACACTACTCTCAGTACGACAGGTCAAACGTCAATGAAGGTTTTGGGAGTAAGAACATTGAACGGCTCTCCACTATGGTATAATAGTTTCTGAGTTCGGGAATATTGTATATATACCTGTACTTTACTCGTGCTTTACTCGGATGTGATGTGGTACAGTTTACCCCGTATAAGTATTCAACCCGGAGAATTTCGCTACCATAACAATGCCCAAAAAAAGAGACTTGAAAATCTCAGAAATTTATTTATAAAAATCAGGTTTCTCTTTGATGAAAGAGAGATTTGCAGAAGGGTTCACTGCGACAACATTTTTGGCCAGCATACCTTCCAAGCTATATACTCAAGCCTTGACTGTTCACTGTTATGGGAAGATTGCAAAAAGTCCACATAACTAGATACCATATTATTAAAATTACAGAATTTCTCTCAAAATTATGCTAGCTAGCTACATTATCATGTATAGAGCTACTTGTACTTTAAACCATTATTTTAAAACAAATGTGCCTCTGGAATGGTACCATGTGGCTTTGAATCTCAAAATAAATATTATATCCAATGTAAACACCCCCATCATCAGATAGCAGAAAGGGGTCTCTGTTCTAAATTATCATTCTGGGTTGCCTCAAAATCCTGTAAATCCAATCGTTTGATTGTTCATTAAAACTCCCTCTTCTTTCACGTTTACTACTCATGACATTTATTTGCATTATCTCCAGCTGGAAGTCCTTATTTCTTAGCAAACCGTGAAGTTCAGCTGCGTCGCTTTCACAAGTATCAACGATAGCTAAGTATTGTGAACAACGTCGCAAAGCCCTGGGTAATTTCGAAAAAAATGTGGTTCTGCGTTATGATTCACAGATTTTTGCTGCTGTTATCAGTATATTTTAGCCCTCGAGTCGGCATAACAGGAAAAAAATCGTCAGCTGTTGAACAGTTCAACAAAAAAAATTTATCAGAACTAGGATCCGGGAAACAAAAAAGGAGTAAAACATAGTATGCGTATCAGGAAAGAATATTTACAGTATTTACAAACGTGTATTTATAAAATACATTAACCGTAAAAATTCGAACAAACACCAATGCTTAAAGTTTTTTTCCGATGGACATACAAATAAAAACTTAGGGTGTTTGCTCAAACTTTTACGGCATCAACAATGTGCAATAAAAAAGCGTATAATATTTCTCGTTATCATACTATATACCGTAAAAAAATTCGAATGTACAATAAAGAAAATTCAGGTATAAGACTTTTGTGTACAATAAAAAATAATTCTGGTAAAGTCTTTTGGTCATTATACTATATACCGTAAACACCTGGTGAGAAAGTTTAACTTAGTGTCCAACCGTCACAACAACGCTCACTGGAGCATTTACGGTGAGTACTATCTACAAACAAGCAAAGCAAATTTTGTATTTAACAGGTCCAGTCTGATGACATGCCAGTCAAATGCAAGAAAAGAGACGTATAACGAAAGAGAAGTAAACAAAAGCTTCATCAAACAAAAACGTGTACGCAACAAGCGGAAAGATATGTGGTCTAACCGGTTAGCGCTTCAAGTATTTATGTTTAAAAACCTAACACAACATGGTATTTCACCTTACCTAACTTTACTCTGGCATCCTCATCCATGTTGAAAATGCCACTATGTTAGATGAAAAAAAACAATAAGCTTTTTCCGATAAAACTAGACTCGCACGCTTATGTACACAATGTCGCCAATAAGAAGTCTTACCATAATTACCAACGAAAAATTTGCATTTTCAGAGACGGTACAAATCCAGAAATATTTGCATATTTAAAGATAGAAATCACTCATGAGAAGACTTCTTGTACTAGATCTTACAGTAACTGAAAATATTTGTATTTTTAAAGGGGAATCACCAAAAAAATGTATAGAAAGGAATCACTGACAAAAAGAATTTCTGCAGTTGAAGACGGTGCAACGACAGGAAATTTTTTCGTATGTATAGAAGGAAATCACCGACAATAAAGAATTTCTGCAGCTGAAGGCGTTGCAGTAACAGGTTAGCATCTGCAAAACGGAAATATTCGACAAGAACAATTTTTGTATTGATGATGCAAGTACTGAAAATATTTGCTTTGCATCGAAAAGAAAACTTCATGGATTTAAAGGGGATGAAATGACAGGAAATATTTGCATATTTAAAAACGAGAATTATCAACAAGAACAATTTTTGTATGTCAAGGTGATGCAACTACTGGAAATATTTCCATCTGTAAAGGGGGGTCATCGAAAAGAAAGATTCTTGAATTTAAAGGCGATGAAATGACAGGACATAATTGCATCTTCAAAGACGGGAATTATCAACAAGAACAATTTTTGTATGTCAAGGTGATGCAACTACTGGAAATATTTCCATCTGTAAAAGGGGGGTCATCGAAAAGAAAGATTCTTGAATTTAAAGGCGATGAAATGACAGGACATAATTGCATCTTCAAAGACGGGAATTATCGACAAGAACAATTTTTGTATTTTAAGGTGATGCAACTACTGGAAATATTTCCATCTGTAAAGGGGGGTCATCCAAAAGAAAGATTCTTGAATTTAAAGTCGATGAAATGACAGGACATAATTGCCTCTTTAAGGACAGGACAGTAAAAGTAAAAGCTCTAACTTCTAATATTTTTGTTCTCTTTAAACTTTTAACATGAGTTTTGCAAATCATATAAAGCTTTGAAAAGGTGCGCAATTTTTTTGTTTTTAAATAGTTTTCTTTTGACAACGGCTAAATGCAGCATAATATGGTAATGAGATTTCTTTCAAAAAAGCCTTAAGACCAATATTTTACAGAAATAATACAGAAAGTTCGTATTGATAATTCACTGACTAAAAAATCCATCTGTTTGAATGGCTAACAAAAGTTACAGCCACCTTAATAGTTAGCGTTATAAAGTCTATCCCAATCCAGGCACTGGATTTGCTATTGCAAATTCAAGGGAAAGTTTAAAGATGAAAGCCTAAAAATAAGTGCAACTATTGAGCACCTATCAGTTTAACTATCACCAGTTAATCTCCACCCTAACCCAATTATATGTATACTGACATCCATCCCTTGCATGCACAGTTATTTAAAGCCTCAACCAACAAACAGCTGGCATTACCTTTCTCATGGACATATGGCTATGTACTTATCTTAGATACTTACCTATGATGTTTTCCTATGTTCAAAATTGCATTCCTCTAGCCAACCTGTGTGATGCTAACTCTTTCCCAATCCCCAGTAGGTTACCATTGCTTTACAAAACATTAATAAAAAACTAAACCTAACTAGACAAATAAAAAACAAAAATAAAAATTAAAGGTTAGGTAAGATGCTGACGTTAAGTGAGACACTAAAAAGGAGAAGTTTAAAACCCGACCTTCTGCTGATTGCCTCATGCGAACAAATCTCAGCGGTTTAGAACATTCTGTCGACCATTATCATTTTAATTTTCTAACGAAAATAATTTAACCTTCTCTTAAATATATCTAGCAATTGCCTTTTTTTACACTATGACAGAAATATTTTGTGTATCAAAATGAGTGAATCTATTTTGTTATAAACAAACGAATTATCATAACTTGGAGTAGCTTTCCTGTAGATACTTGTCAGGCTTTAACTTCTTTAAACAAAGGGTACTTTAATGTTAGAAACTAGTGTATTCGATAGAAATTTTTTATTTACAAAATCAGAGTTTCCTTGACACAACATAGACAGTAAGGCAGCAAAAGAAACAACAAACAACAACAACCACAGAGATTTGCAAAGTTTCACAGCTGCAGTGTTACCTCATTTACAATTTTAAGATTTTTTGGTAACGCACAAAGCTTAGAATTTTCTTTTTCACACGAGAGCATCCAACATTAAAGTACGATATAGTTCAATATAGTGAGAAAATGCTTGTCGTGTATTAGATGACTGAATAAGTGTTCTATTTGCTATAAACATCAGTTCCCTAGTAATTCCATCACAAACGAAAAATCAAAAAACAAAAACAAAAAAAACACACGAAGCATGTCTCTATTTCATGTGTTGCGAGAAGCTAAGTTACATCGAATTCCATCGCAAAACAGAGATTTATCGAATTCCATGGCAAAACACACGTTCGTCGTTTCTATCGCAAAACACACATTCGTCGTTTCAATCGCAAAACACACATTCGTCGTTTCCACCACAAAACACACATTCGTCATTTCCATCAAAAAACACATGTTGTCGTTTCTTTCGCAAAACACACGTTCATCGTTTCCATAGCAAAACACACGTTCGTCGTTTATTTCATTAATTTGTATTGTTTTAATGGTTGACAAATAAATGGCCTGCCTGCCACATTACAGTTGGAATTTCTAACAAGAATCCTGAAACACTTATTCATTTACCGTACTCAAACCTGTGAGTTTTGATCCAAGTATATGAAGTTTTTCTTAAAAAATAGCTGATAAAAAAAAATTATTTTATTCTTAATGCTTTCCTTAATCTTTCAAATAATAAAACTTTCCCTGTTGCCGGTTAACTATGTAGTCTTGTAGTTTAATCTTAAACACGATTATATTATAGTGACTTGTTGTCATATGAGGTACCGATTTTCATGCGCTGTCCTGTATACATGGGTAACTCTCCAGTCCTTTCGCTTTTACATGAAATAGGTCAGTCACCTCTACCTTCTCGTTTTCCTTGGCATAGAAAGCATCCAGACGTTTTGCTTTTCTCAATTATTTCATGTCTACTTAATTTCACGAATTTTATTAAAACTCGCGAAAACCGCCATACGCTCTTGTCTTTAGTCGGACGAATGTGACAATTACTTAGGCAACAAAAGTTTTGGAAAACAACTTAAAAAACACCCAGTTTTATGGTCAATTTTTTGTGGCAGTTTGCTTGTTAACTGATTTCAAAGCAACAGAAAAAAATGAGTTTTAAAACTTGACAAAACAGACCACACTTTAGAAATATTATACAATCCATTTAAAAAACGCTACAGAGAATTGTAAACATAAAACGAGTTTATACAATCAGAACGGTTGCCTTTTCCACTTTAAAGTATACTGCATTGTTCATTCATCAACAAATGCTTTATATGCAAAAACGTAGTCGTCGGTGAAACACACATGTTTGGCCATTATATACACGTCGTTTGCCACTCCTAACGTCTTCTGGGAAAGAAACCTCTTCCACCTCTTCCTCTATCGGTGCCACGCCCTCTAGCAGCAACTAAAATGATAAAGTATCACATGTGAATGTAAGATTACAAATGTCTTGTAAAAATCGACTTTCTGCATGCAATGCTTAGCATCAAAGCTCAGAGAGGATGAATCACACATGGAAATATGTGAAGGGGAATCTTTCTCATCATCGCTATGACATATTTTCAAATTTTGTGTGGAATTATTTGGTTGTGATGTTTTTCGAGCGAACATCTTGCAATTATAAAGTTTGGAACAAGGAACAACAGTTGGTGCTACAAAAAATGACACTAATCATATTCAAATGTGACAATGATATGGCATCTTCCAAAAACAGGCTTTAAATAAGGTTACAAAAATTTCGTTAAGCTAAAACAATGGAAATTAGTAGAAGGATGTTCTAACGTGTGCAGTCAAATGCATGCTTTCAGGTGTGCCTCCTTTGTTAAATTTTTGTAAAACACTGATATGTTGCATCTATCGTTAGCACATCCTAATCAATTTGTGTGTGCTATCCAACACACAATTATTCCGAAACATCCATAATAACCCCATTATGTTGTTTTATATGCCAAGCAATTTTAGGTGGTCATATTAGATGTTTTCAGATTAGTTTACAAATGCCCACATTGGCTTATTCAAGCATTCCAAAAGTATGTTTCAATGTACAAAAATTTACATACCTTGTGCTTTCAATAAAGCAGATTTTCCACGTCCAACACCACCTGTTTTCTGTGTCAACATTTTCTTAAACATAGGTGCATTTTTTAACATGTCTGGTAGTATAACAAACCGAATTTTACTTCCACGAATAAATATCTGTTCTAATTGTGAAACTCGACCATCTCTAGCCGTCATTGTAATTTGAGTCAATTGACAGTTCATATTGTCCTCTGCTTCTAACAATTTGCCTCGATATACTTCACCTGTGAGTGTTTCCAGTGTAATGATGTGCCCTTCTGCTTCATGAAGTACTTTAATTGGAACACCTATAGAAGCTGACATTTTAGGCTTAGACAAGTTCCGTGTAGAAGTAAAGAAATTCTAATATTTACTTTTTAATGTCTAAAGAAAAAAATGAATATCATAAATAAACCACCAAATTAGCACCAAAAAGTAAACTTAAAATTGAAATGCAATGGCTTTACTAATTATAATTAGCATAAAATGACTTTCTTCTTTCTTCTGCAACATATATCTAAGGTTTATTTCAGTTCACCAACATTGCAAAACTTACCTAATGTTATTCAGTGAAGTTTTTTGCTGAACAATAGCCAATTCATGTTCAGTAATTTGACTCTCACCTAAATCACTCCACTTTACCACCCTTAAACCTCTAAATGAATAAAGTGGTTTTTATGGAATAAACTGTGTCCGCTAACCTAACTGCATACACATCACATACATAGGTAACATAAATGTAATTATTGTGATCCGATATGAGCCAGAAGCTTAAAGGGAACCTGAGGCATAAAATAATGTTAGACTTATGTTATAGAGCTTAAAAGTTAGCTAACAAATCTTTTTAAATTTTTTTAAAAAGCACCTTTTGTTTTCAAGATATTCACATTTAAAGAATTTCAGATTTAATTATGCTGCATGAAATATGTCATATTTCAGTAATAGCAAATTTAGACATTTTCTTTCATCAGTAATTTTAGACCTGTTACTTTATCAATGCATAGATATTATAAAGGTTAATTGATTAACATAATTTTTTCTGCAAAAATGACACTTGTTTGCTTGTCCAAGGCCTCTTAATTTTGGCTGACAAACTCATAACTTGGGATCTGCATGTCGGTTTGCAATAAAATTTTGTGAGTAAACATATAGGGCTTATATAAGCTTACATGGTGGTGGACCAACAGTTCACCACATGTTAATTGCGATTCCTGAAGTAAGTACTTATACCTTGTTGAGAGGCTTAGCTTTGATTGCATTGGGTATTCAAGTGTCAACAAAGATGGCTACTAGCATCATTAAAGGATATAAGGGCATGAACACTAGGGGCCCTCAAGGTAACTATAACCAATACTGTTGTAGATCCAGGCCCCTAAGATTGCCTTTCCTACCTATAAAGTGGGAGCAGCTAAAGTCAATTAGTTTCCATCATCACATTTTGCCAATATTTTGGTTTGTCCACCCACCCACCCTGTTATTATATATTTTTATTTTTCTTCTATGTACATCAATCACTTCATGTACTGGCATCAATGTCCACAACTGTCACCATATTAACTAATCCTACAATCAACCACGACCCTTATGTTAACCTGATAACCGGACTATCATCCGACACATGATGAGTGCATACGATACCAATTGATGTAGCCCCAGAGGGTCTTCTACATCGAACTATAACATGCAACGATACTACGAACTACAACACGCAACAATCTACAATGCAAGATGAAGGTGCTTTCACCAGTGCTCTTGCCTGAAGGTTTTCTTGGTGATCCAAATTTGGCTACTTGCGATTGACAAGTTTTTTGTCCAGAGGTAGAAGCACTGTTGACCCGCGCTGGTGGGGATGTCGGGCTTCCTTTGTCAGCCAAATGGAATGAAGATGCGTTTGTTTCACTAACAAATGAGGTGCGTTTCCACTAGATACACCATAGCAGGTAGTAGGCAATTTCCAAGCGAGTTGCTGAGGTGTAGGCAATTTCCAAGTGAGTCGCTCAGATGTAGGCAATTTCCAAGTGAGTTGTTGAGGTGTAGGCGATTTCCAAGTGAGTCGCTCAGATATAGGCAATTTCCAAGCAAGTTGCTAAGAAGTAGCAATTTCTACGATATTTGCTGAGTGTAAGCGTTTTCACGAGATAGCCAGGTGTTTCCACGAGATACACCCCAGGTGAGTTAGCGTTTCCATGAGATACGCAGACGTTTCCACGAGATACGTTTTACGAAGGGTAAGGATGGAAACACACGCATCTGGTTTGGGCCTCCCCGATACCCCCCCCTTTCCCCAAACTCAAGTGTAGTTATGACATGAAACAAGAGAAATATACTTCTAACATTAGCTGTCATTGTTGTTGTTTGCTTTCGTGTTGTTGCGTCAGAACCATAGCAATTAACCACAAAATTTGATTGCAAACCAAGTTGCAGATCCCGAGTTATGAGTTCGTGTTAGGGAGGGGTAGTTGTCAAAAATCAACTCTGACTTGCTATGGTGAATATGACAGGATTTTAAAACAATGTTTAAACAACGTTTAATACCATGAACTTTTTCTTCTTCGTGATACCACATTTTATAGTGCCCTAGAAATATTAACAAACTACGTAAACTATATTTTGCTAATTCTCAGCCTTTTTCATTATTATATTTTTATTTAAAAGTAACTCTGTGTTTGTGTCTCATCAATTCAAAAGGACATCATGTTCTTAAGTAAGATTATATTTATTTTATGTTTTAAGGCTGCTATCAAAAATATGTTTTGTTCGCGTCCTCAGACCGACTCACTTTTGGTGACAAAAACCCAGGCCCGATCCAAATGCAATAAGGTCACAAAATTTGGGTTACCCCAACTCTAAAATAGCGTCAACGACTTCATACTTTTCCAAAAAAATATATTTTCAGGATTTACTTACAGTCATTGTACAGAAGATAAAATTTGCTTCACAAGAATTCAGTGGTGCAGCAATTTCATGCTGCCATGTTTTAGTAATTAAGATAATTTTACGTGACTGACATTAATAGTGTGATACAGGTCCGATCTCGTCCCCAACAATATCGAAAAAATGTATTCCTTTAGGGTACTCCCTGTGCTGCTGACAGTGGCGCTATACTGTTTTTTGGCCCTGGGAACAAATTTACTAGCTCCGATGTAAAAAACCTCAGGAAAAAATACACCCGACTGACCGATCAACTCATTTTTGCAGGGTCTTTAGGACGCGAACATAACATATTTTTGATGGTGGCCTACGCATAGTAAATAATTAGTTTTTGTGACTATATTCTTGTGCACAACCAGAAAGCCTTATATAATGGTTGTTTTTGTGTATATAGTTTTTATTCCACCTGTACATTATAAAAAAGAAAATATATTACTTACTTACTTACTTACTTACTTACTTACTTACTTACTTAATTTATGGAGTCGTGTCAGTCCAAGAGATTAGCTATGATAAAAAGATTTTTGAGCACATTAAATATGCATGTTGACAGAAGAAGACTATTTTTTACTGTCAACCTACTTGTGTTTATCTAATATTAAAGGCACATAGTCAAAACAGAAAGCAACAGAAAACAATTTTATCAGACGATGCAAAAGATATTTGCGGATAAAGTTAAATATTACTTCAACCTACAAACGCTCGCAGCGGTTACCGCCATTATGGAAAACGTATTTTGGTCGTATTGCGTATCGTGTTGCTTGCATGCAGAAAATAGTCGCATATCATGTACGCAATACTAGACACGACATGATAATCAAAGAGCTAAACATGGTTAATTTAACGTAAAATAAGAAATAAAATATTAATTTCTTTGGGTGCCACTACTTTTTCGATCAAGATTATCTTTCTGTTCTTCCATTCATACATACATCTTTTTTGCGGGAATTTCTTAGAAAATGACGTAAACTAAAGTCAAGGTTTACCGTGCTTACAAACTGTTTTGAGAAAATATATTTTCTTTTTGAAATCTAGAAACTTTACTCTTATTATTTGCAAGAAAATATTTAAGTAAATTTACATGAAAATAGACATTTATTGAGTGATAGCATATTTGATGAAAAGAAATATGTTTTCAATAATCAAGTATTGAATTGCGTATTATGTTTTTGGAAGCTTACACATTCTCCTAACATTGATGTTCGCGCTCTCCAGGGGCAAAGTTGTCGTGCGGGAAATGTTCAACAATCGCGAAGTAACTAAAATGGCTGCTGCAAAAAATATTTTTCTTCCATAGTATGATCAAATTGCAGCTAGCTAGCTAGTAAACAATATTCTTAGCTTTTAACTTGGTCATATTATGATAATTTAATAAGAAAGGTTGTGGTTAGAATAAACTGTATCAAATGGTGGAGAAAGGTTCAGGCAATCAAAGCAGAATGAACAATAACTCTAAAAGAAGAGGAGGAAGAGGGTCAAATTCCTCAAACAGGTTAGTTTACGAAAATTTAACTAGTAACAGATCCTTATACTGTAAGTATTTTTCATACTGTGGTGCGCATATTTACATAAAGAAAGAAGGTCTAGCTGGCTAGCATTATAGATGACTTGCCAATGTATTCCTGCGGCTGGAATGTTCTCCTTTGTTGTTTTCTGATAACGGTAAAAGTGGACTTTTCACGGTCAAACCTTCATAGTAAAATTCTTAATTAAACAGAATTTACAAGTGAAAGGGCGTTAAAATGTCCCAAAATGGCAAAGATTAAGCAATATCTAAAACATATCTAAAAAATTGACTAACAAAAAGAAGAATTCCTTGAAAAATCCAGGCTGGTATTAATGAAAGTTTTACCATAAAAACATTATGATTACGGCATTTGTCTATCATTTCATAATGGCTGCTTAATCTGAATACTGACCCGTGATTGGTTCAAGCAGTATTATGACGCGAACCCAACCGCAAGAATTACAAAAGTTAAAAATTGTGTGTTTTTTGCATATAGCATTTCTATAAGTAAACAATATAAATAACAGACCACAGTAATCAAAGAAATCCATTCAAGAAAAGAAACTTAAATTAGGGAATTTTATTTAAGAAGAATCAAAGAATATTCTCTTGGTCAGAATGTCACGTCAAGTAACTTTTGGTTGAGAGAAAACACAGACGTTTCTCGGACAAATTCTCACAAAAGAAGCTTTGATTAAACAAGAACTACTTTTATCTGAATTAAAGTAAAGCTGAATTAGCAAAAACTCACCTAAAACTACATAATTGACATTTTGAAGTTAGAAAGCAAAGATTCTATGAAAAATTCATCCCCTATTTATGAGGAGGTAACTGCGTGAACAACCTTAAATGATAATGGTTGCCCTGTAATACATTGGCATTGCCTACCCAATTTCCTTCACAAATTCCCTAACTTCTGCCAGGATTTGAACCTGGATCTCTAATGAAAATTCTCCACTATAATAACTATACTTTTCGCTATAATAATACAGAGCTTCTGTCTGTCTGTCTGTCTGTCTGTGACTTATAGTGGATTATATTCTTCAAAATTTTCTTTGATTAAGTCTATAAAACATCACCTATAAATTTTTTCTGTAATTTACCAAAATTCGATGTTAAAATAATAATATTGACGTCAAAGGAAAGTTAATTATGATTTGTGAATGAAGCCATTATAGTGCACTTAAAACTTTAAGGCTAAATAACTTCGAAACGAGGTGGTGACGTCAATGATTTTTCACTGCGTGGGTAACTAGGGTTCACCTAGGACCAATTGGGTAATTTTCCCAAACCTGGGTCCCCAAATCCGTTTCGGAATGGGCAGGTTGATAACGTCATCAAAAAAGTTTAAACCCTTATATCTCTGCAACCATTTGTCAAGATACATGATGTTATACATTTCATCACCATTTTAAGATCTATACAATGAAGGCAACATGTATACAAATTTCCTAAAAAAAATTGCTTTTGACAAGTAATTGCTGACGTCAGCAAAATTTTTAAGCCCTTATATTTCATTTACCAATCATTAAAACCACACGATCATATACATCTTTTTTGACCACCAGTGTAACCTCTACACAATGGAGGAAATATGAAGAAGAGTTTTTTCATTTTATATATCTACATTATAATACCCGTATACGTCTGTCCGTCCGTCCGTCTGTCTGTCACGCAAAATGGTAGCTTAGCTGCGCAGGTAGCGAGATGCACGCAATGCAGCATAAAAAGGATGGGCAAACCCATGGCAGGCCATTTCGTAAGATTTCAGGCAGGCATCGTCGATTACAACTACTTCAACTAATTACTACTACTAATTTATTTCATAAATCAGGTTTACATAAACGTCAGCATTAGCTGCTGTGGACACTCACAAAATAAAATTTAATAAATAAACAAAAATTAAAGACCTTGATGGAAGGAAATTAAGTAGTTTATATAAAAGTTATGAATAATAAGGAAATAAAAAAGAGGTAAATGTACAGTACTGTGAAAAGGTTTGTTAACATCGTGTTCGTGTAACGAGCATGGTGCACACAAATCACAATAAAATCGTGGTCTTTATGTATAAAAAACATTCTATCATGGCCACCACGCAAATATTATTATCTCCACGAAGGATCGTGTGTCCCACGATCATTTTCGCGAGCTCCACGATTTTTATAGCCAGTATAATTTAATTTTTTTCTTTTCAAAAACGTCTTTCATTAAAGTTAATTTGTTTGTTTCAGGTTTTATCAAGTTAAAAAAGCACATTCGTAGTTTTTGCATGGTGTATACTTTTTCGTCATGGACGCGATCGTATTTTTACGAAATTTCATTTGTCTAGAAAAGTTAAATTTGTCTGGGCCGATAGAAATGCTTTTTTAGATTGCATTTTAAACGTTTAAAAACGAAAAGCTGCAATAGAAATGTTTTTTAAGATCGCATTTTAAAAGTTTATAAACGTAAAGCGCTGATAGAAATGTTTTTTAGATCGCATTTCAAAAGTTTATAGACAAAAGGTGGCGATAGAAATGTTTTTTTACATCGCATTTTGATTCACGAACGATTAAAATCTGTTATGTAGCTAGCTTTATGACAACGAGTTAAAACAAATGTTATTTTATTTTTTTGCCGTCAATTTTTGATTTAATTGATAAGCTAATCAGTCTTTGTTGTTTTACAATAGAAGTTATCTATTGTGGATACCGCGGTGTAATGTTTAATCTTTGTTCGTGTAGTCCACAAAACATGATTGTGAGGTCCACAATTGTTAAAAAATACGCATCATTGGCTATCGTGGTTCGTGCGTAATATGAAATAAACATGAACCACAATGTTAACAAACCTTTTCACAGTACTGTATACAATAAAATCTTGAGAAGACAAGAAAAAATCATGATGACTTCCTTGCCTCTTTAAAGAACTAGCCAAATAATAAAATGGCTGTGCAACAAGACACCTACAAATAACTTCCCAGAAAACTACAGAATTACAGATTAAAGAAAGTGGATTTCAATCAGTTTTTCTTTAAATAACTCACATTTCAAGTTTAAACTGATTTCGACTGGAAATATGTGTGCTTGGTTTTTTAAAATTATTTGATATGCATACGTCCATTTCTCCATAATATATGGAATGCATAAGGCAAAGTAGTCTCCTTTTAAATATGTATGATAATGGGTACCAATTTACTTGCTCTATTTGTGATCAAAATATATGGCTGGAAGGTGGTACATAACTCTTGCTGCTTTTGCATGAATTTTCTGCAGATTACTAAACTTATAAAAGGAACAGTTACCCCATACAGAAATACCATAACAAACACTCGATATGATTGCCATAAATGATTCAAAAACCAAAACGGGATAGTAGAAATCTAAAAATATTACTGTAGTTCATTTTAAAACCATTTAAATAGGATAATCGTACAAGGCAAAACATCACTAGGGATCGTCCAAAGTCTCAAAGTTGGTTTCGAAGCTATGCATATCCAATTTTTCCAGTCCATTCAAAGAAATAATCCTTCTCCTAAAAATTATAAGAATTCTGGTTAAGTGAGAAAGAAATTTCAAAATAGTTTGACGTAATAAATTTATCACGTTTTTAATTGATTTGATAAAACGACTTGTTTAGAATTCATTTTGAACTTTGTTTTAAAATTATTTCTACAATCTGGGCGAAATATATGGAACTTTGACGGAAATCCTCTTCTTGGCCACCTTCCCCTGTGAAATCTGGCCCTGTTTTTCAAAAAATTTGCTATTGGGTTATGTGAGTAAACCAAGTCAAAATAAAGTGTGGAATAAATTACGATTGATGTACACAAAATTTATGTTCACCATTTTTGTTTTTGTAAAAGATTCCGTTCTGATGTGCTCAGAAAATGACTTTCTGTGCCTTAGACTCTGGAGGTGTTAAATTTACTTAACATTACTATTGTGTTTGGTAAGTTTTAGAAACAGTGTGAATGTAAAAGCTTCAAACTTTTTTGTTTTTGTTACTATTGGACTAGAAATGGATATGTAAGTATACATGTCGATCAGAAGGCCGAAAATAGTGTTATTGAAAAAACTTGGAGGGCAAATTAACAAAGAGCATCTGTAGAGCAGAGTACATATGGCATGTTTTTTTCTTTTGATTCTCCAGTGTATCTAATTTATTGTATAGTACTGGAAAAAGGTTGTTTAACATATCGAGCGCGCAACTTGATACACGATGTACCGCGTTTATAATAATAAGAAACAATTAAAATAAATTGTCGCGATCTATCAAGAATGTAGTATCGTGACAAAATCTGTCTCGATGTGTCGCGATGGTAGATGAGAATGAGAATAAAGAGAAAGTTTTTTAATGAGAATAGAGAGAAAGTTTTTTTTATTTCAAACACATCTCTGCTTTATCTTTTTTTTATTTTTAATATATAGGTGTATAAAATTCGATCTCTAACGAAGCTTTTTTTGTCGCTGCTTCTCGTTCTTAAACTTTTAAAATGCGATCTAAATAACTTTTCTATTGCCGTTCTTTGTTCTTAAATTTTTACAATGTGATCTATCAAAGCTTTTCTATCGCCGTTCTTCGTTCTTAAACTTTTAAAACACAATCTAAAACAGCATTTCTATCGCCGCTTTTTGTTCTTAAACTTTTAAACTTCAATCAAAAAAACATTTCTATCGCTGCTTTTTGTTTATAAACTTTTAAATTGCGATCTAAGAAAACTTTTCTATAAAAATATAACACGAAGGAAGTATAATTATATTTAAACATCCGCGATCATTGTTGAATACACTCTTATTTTTAAAATAGTTCTATTATGCAAAAGTGTTAATGGCCTCAATAGCTTCAAGAATGACATCGAGACAGATGCATCACAAAGCCCTCTCGATACAATTTGAAAGTAAAAAAACGTCTATCACGGATCAAGAATACAGTCGCGATACGCGAAGCGCGATGTTAAACAACCTTTTTCCAGTACTGTAATAGGGGTTTGTTATTATTTGAATTATTAAAAAGATAAAAATAGATTAAATTGGCACACTCCACCACATTACAAATTTGCATGTTGTTTAGGTCGCCTATTTTGTAAATTATACAAGTCAGCATTAGTTAAGTAGGTGTAATGATAGATCCTTCATTCAAAGCCAATATTATTGGAAAGCATTCAATGCTGCCAGTAACACAGGAATATCACAAAAAGTGCATGAAGATTGATTACCCAAAAAATGTTGTTGAAAATGTAATGATTTTTTTTTAAATATATCTATGCATTAATAAAGTTTGAATGCACATCCCTTATAGGTCTCAAATTACTGATGACAGAAAATGTCAAAATTTGCTTCTGCTTAAATATGACATCATAATTTACGCAACATAATTAAATCTGAAATTCTTTAACCCTGTATATCTTAAGAACAAAATGTGCTTTTTAAAAAAAATTGATTGAGCTGAAAAAGACTTGTTAACCAACTTTTTTTAGCTCAAACATAAATTTAAATTTTGGGTTCCCTTTAAACCTTAGAAAACTACTTAGAAAAACTTTTAAAAAATTTGTTGTGCTATGAATGATTGTTCTTAATTTCATTAAAAAGAGTACAATTAAAACGAATTAAACAACAACGATAACAATCTCCTCTCACTTTTCTTGCACATTAATATATGTCTTAAGACAATTAGACCCTGCATTTTAAAACTATCACAGTAAATTAAGATTAGCATACAATACAATTCCTAGCTAATCAAAAGCCTATATTTTTTAACATTAGAGGTTCTTTTAAGGAAAATTGCAGAAAATTTTATCTACGTTGCCTGTTGCAGACCAACAAGCCAGTTAAGCGTTATTAATTAGATAATTTAACAATAAAAACCTCCAAAGCATGTCAAGTTAAACGAGGTATAAAGTTACCTTGATTGATGTAGTTAGCAAAGCAAAGCAGTGAAAACAAAAAGGCTTTATATACATTTTTGTGAGCAAACCTCTTGGTATTATCATGTTATAAAAGCTTCAAATTAATTTAGTTTATATAGTGTAGATTTTTATTCACAAAAGTTTGAAATGTAGTTATTAAATTCTAATGTAAACTCTCATGTTTTATTTACCTGATGACCAGATAAATGACATGTAACCTTCACAATTGATTGTATGTTTTTAGAATCAAGTACAGTTTTAAAACTACTTGAAATTTGAGATTATGTGTTGCAACAATATTGTCTTTACTGTATCTAAGCAACAAATTATATTATTAATATTAATAGACAATAGATAATCTTTTATGAGCTGTGGAGGTTTTAAAGTGTGACACGATGCAAGTGCATTGCAAATAAAAACATTTATGATATGGTTGTAGCCCTGCTGTTTGCTTCAAGGTTTGTGGTTGCTTGAATTTATTTTGGTAACTTCATTCATGGTAGAAATGGGTAAATTAGATTAACAAATAAATTTGGATGACAACAGTTTGTAAAAAAGTGTATATGACAGATTTCTTATCCACCATGCAAAGATGCTTTAGTTTTTGCTCATGTTAAGTTACATTTCATATAAAATTGTTATGATTCTTGTAATAGTTAAACTGCAAGGGGTATATTGATATTTGTATTTGCAAAATGCACATAAATAAATATGTGACTGCATTGTTGTTGCTTTTTTTTCCATAAATTGGTTTAATTTAAACTAGCTATATTTTGTAGACCTTGCAACTTACCCTATTTTTTTCTACACGTAATAAAGGCAGGTGGTTATGGGTTTGTTTTATGTGTTTGTTATCTTAACTTGATTGCCAATTGAAAGCTAGGATTAGTCTGTAAGTGATAGCTAGCTAATTTGAAAGTTTATTCATCATCATTTTTTGCTTCAAACACAGGTTGCAATGGATATGTGGTTATTTTGCAAATAAAATAAGTTTTTTTCCTCCTGTTTTCTGTTTTTTTTTTTACTTGTATTACCCATGTTTGTTAAGGACCAAACTCAGCCTCTGTCGCAAAACTGAGCAATACCTAGTGGTTTTTCCAACTTGTTAGATGTAATGTGCACTGTAGTGTGTTAGTCGTCTAGCTACAGACTCCATATTTAGTTTTTCAGTTAACTTATTGGAAATGTAGATTTTTATTTCTCTTGTTTTGCTATGTAACTTGTAACCATGGTTTAAGTAGCGTTGTTGTATAAAGAAATAAGTATCAATATCTATTAAAAGAGAAATAATTAGCTTTTTTTTTTTTAGACATTTACGAACAAAAGGAACGCCTTTTAATGCTGGCGGTTCGAGTTCTCTCAATTGGCGTAATGAATATAGCAAGGTGAGTGCTTTACTGGTGATCTAATTCCAAATGTATGGGAATACAGGGTCTGTTAAAGTTGGCTAGAATTTGTGATTTGTCTCGAAATTTAAATTTTTGAAGAACGTGTCTGGAAAGTGTCGAGAAGTTACATGTTTTGATATAAATCTAAATAACATTCTCTTTCTGTGATTTCCATTCATTAGAACCAAGAGTAAACCTGATATTTCTGTTGTATACAGGGAATTCCATGAGACGCGTGCGATCGCACGCGCACGCGCCCACACACGTGCAACAGCTATTCAGGCGTGCGATTCATCGCACGCGCTAATTACGCTCTTTACTCTCGTAAAAAAAAAATTAACGAAGGAATTATAAAAGTTGATTTTCTACAGCGTAGTTAATGTCGCCGTTTAAGGCTATGCTTTAAGTATTTAACTATTAAAAACTGTATTCCAAAAATCAATCGTTTTACATCGACAGCTTCAACTGTATCATTAAAAACAATTAATAACCACTTGTGGTTAAATTAAATTTTTTTAAAAACGTTAATTAAACGCAGTGTTTTTTTCCCGTGTTTAAATTAAATGTGTTTTTTTCTGCCTGTGTGAAATTAAATGTATGTTGAACATTTTATTTTAAAATTCCTAACTGTATAAAAGAACATAACATACTTGTTTCACTTTTAAAAATCTAAATAACAACTTTAAATTTAAAAACAACTTTAAACTATTCCAAACAAGCTGTCTCCCAAAATCTAACAAACAAAACTTGAAACCTCAATAAATAAAAAATGACTCCCATTTTTACCATTTTTATAGATAATAGATAACCCACGGAGAAAATATAACCCTGGGAACAAGGTTGGGGATAAATAGCACTACAAACAAAATGGCAGACCATTGCAGTAAGTGCAACGTGTGGCACGTGTCAGCGTCTCTTCGTCCACTGTTTAAATTTAATTATATGTTATTTACCTATTATAAATTACTTCCTACAACGAACTAAGGTGTTTTGTTAATATATTTAGCACTTTTACACCACTTAACACTCACGGGACTGATAAGAGTGAAATAAACCAGGAAAAAAATCGAAAAAACGCACGCGCAAATTTTCTAAAATAGATTTACGCGTGCGATGTGTAGCACGCGTGTTGTTTTCTTCGTGGAATTCCCTGGTATATGATTTGTGCGTTATCTGTGTTTTACTGTGTTAACAAAACATTAAAGTTATCTGAGTGAACATACAATAGGCCATTGTATAGAAATTTAGGTACGTACGCCATGAGTCACATTGCTCAATGATTTCACACGTGCAGTGTGCATGCGTTTTAAAACAATTAAACTTGCCAGAGGTAAAAGTTAAAACAAAATATCTTTTTCCCCAGTACACCGCTGACGGGTTATTGTTTTGAGGTGAGGAACATTTAAAGAGCGAGTTCCATCAAAATTCAAAGCCTGGAATTTAAACCCATGTATAAAAAATTGTAAGTGAAATGAGTAGTTCAACTTTGTAAGTACTTGTGGAACAAACAATATTACAGGAAGTAAAACGGCTAACTATATTTGACATTGATCATGAAAATCATTACTTAAAATAATGTTCCGTTATTGTCAAAAAATTTTTTTTACTTATTTTAGTTGTTTTAAGTTAAGTTTAACTCTCGAAAAGATGTTCATAAAAAGATAAAAATATTGTAGTAAGTCAGTGTGGTAAGTCAAACATATATTGCAAGTTACACACCTTTTTAATTTAATTTTCTCAGGCATGAAATGCTAAATGTTGTTTGCCTACCTATTCTGTTAGTACACTAGCAATCTTGTTTGTCAATTGTGGACTGCCTAGTGTTTTTTAAGTGAGTAATATGAAGACAAACTGAATTTTAAAGTCAAATAATTTCCTTGGTACTTTTATCTATTTTTTTGCAACACCCGAAATTGTTTGTCTGTTTAAGGGAATGTTTCCGTGGACCATATACAGGATAGCCACTTATTTCTGAAAACACCTTGAAATTCCTGAAAATGGATATACTCCTGAAAAAACCTCCTGAAAAATTGCAATAAAAAACAATTCCAGAATTTAAGTTGTTTTTTCTTTTTTTTGGTATCAGTGGTTCTTTTTTTTGTTTCTCATGGAAATTTCTGTTTTTTTCGTACAAGATTACTCTTGGAAAACAAGTGATCACCCTGGAAACAACTAGTCTCTCCTAATAATGCTCTGTATCTGTAACACAAAGTTGATGTTGTGATGTCTTATTTGCTATGCAACAAGCCATTAAGTTTATTGTGCAAGATTCATGTGTTAACTTTTATAGTCGCCTATTTCACTTGCAGCTTCGGCTGATATTAACAAATTGATTAATATAAAAGTAAAGAAAGTAAATTTTTTGTATTTTGAAATTTGTGTTATGATCAAAATGGTTAACAATCTCTTCCACTGAAGCAGTAATATAGTATTACGTAACTGTGTGTATATGTCTATAACAGGCAAAGTAGATACGTTGTTTTTCTTTAAAAAAAGCTGCAAGTCACGTTGGCTACACCATTATTTCTGTTCTGTCATTTGTATGCTCTTGCAAAATTTTAAATTTTTTTATTCAAAATAAAATGTTATATGGTAATGTGTTTTTATTGTGTACAATTGTTTTGCGGGTGTTTTTTAGACCAACTTGAATAATGAAGCAAACAATTATGGCTATAACAACCACCATTTGACAAGTGCTTTTTATATGCTTATTGTAAGTAGCAGAAAATTGAATTTCTTTTATACCTACAGCAGTGGTTTTGTGGATGTTTATTAACGTGGCCTTAGAAGATAAAGATGCCACAAAACATTTTTTAATGACAGCATTGTTTTTGTTGCCAGTAACAAGATCTTTTTAGTGGTAATGTTAGTGATAATGAGAAAACATTATTTTAAAAAGTTGTTTTTAAAACATCTGGTAATGAAAACTAGAGAATTTTCTTTTAAGAAATTTGTTATGAAGTAAACCTAATAGCGTAGAATGGATGTCATAAAAGAGTCTTAAAGTTAAAAGCTTTTATTTTGACAGTCCTCTCTTGGCAATAAATTTGTCCATTTTTTATATAACACAACTTCTTAGATAAGACTTTTGGATAATAGAAAAAAATACCTCCCAAGTTAAACCTCACCATTATGCTTAGTATATTCCTTCAGTCTGTTTTTTCCCTTTTAACACCATACAGTATTGACTATTTAGATTTTAAACTGGGATATATAAATAGTCGAAACAACAAAAAAAGTATTTTTTTTAAAAAATATGGGTTTCTGAGCAGGCTAGAACAGACACTAACATTGTGTAAATGTTTTATGTCATTGTAAAACTAAATTGGGTTTGTAATAGCTTGAAGTTAATCATTTTTAACTCTTTTTTCACCTTACTTGTTAACAATCTAGAACTTTACAGTTATTTCAAAATAATAACATTTTGTTTATAGGGTTTGAAAGTTCAAATACAGAAAAGAGATGGAAACATTTATGAAGGAATTTTGGAAACTGTGTCAAGCAAAGTAAGTAGCCTAGGGCAGTGAGGTAGTTTTTCGGGTTATTTGGTTAAGCCACAATAATCATGTGTCCTAATAAAAAACTGTTATTTTAATATCCGTCCTGAAAAATGTTTGTTATGAAAAATGTAAGCCACACACATGCAAAACCTTTGAAAAAACTACAGTTTCAGAGGTCTTCCTAAGCATTAAAAAAAAACATTAAAATGGAGGACAGTGTCACAACAACCATATTTTGCCTGTTTTAAATATATAGTGGCTTATTAAATCACGAACCATTAAAACAGACAAGTCACTGGTCTTATTTTTAAATGACATAATTTTTATTTGTTTCTTGTGTTTGTTTTTTTCAACTTTAAAATCTATATTTTTATTTTATGGTTTTTCGAAAAAATTCAGTTTTTGAGGGCCTATAGTAGAAATAATAAGTTGCCAAAACCTAATGGTAACAAAATCACCTGAATGTTCACCATACTTTTTATAATACAGCTGTAAAGGTATAGTTCATGATTTTTAAATCATTAATTTACATTTATGTTAAGGTGGCAGTAACCCCTTTTTAACCTCTCAAACAGATAGATTTTTGAGTTGGTGTGTTATCTATACAAAATTTCTTTGTTATTGCCGGAAAATGTTGACCTTCACATAGAAGGCACATAGAAGCAGTTTTGTATAATTCTTTATTTTTTCTGAATCAGCAGATATACTTTTCTAGAAATATGCAATAAAAAAAGAACGAAAGAGCTTTCACAAGCTCAACCTTTTTACAACCTCATGATTTTTTATTTGCTGGTCTTGTCAGAACTGGTTGTATCAAAAGTGTGTGCGGAAAACATTTTGTTTTTTTATATTTTTCTTGCAATAGCCTTTTGTTTGTTTTTTTGAAAGAAATCTTATCAGCATATTATGCTGCATCTAGCTGCACTCAAAAAATTTTTTATAAAAATCAAAAAAATTCCATGCACCTTTTCAAAGCTGTATGACTTACAAAATGTTTGTTAAAATTTAAAAGAGAAACGAAAACGCTATCAGAAGTTAGAGCTCTCAGGGTGAGGCTCTATGAAGATCGGAGTTTATTTCTACTATATGCGCCATCTTTGTTTTTATTATTCTTGAAATATATGAAACATTGCCTCGTGATAAAATGCTTTGAGCATTTTATTTTTAATAGATAGGTTTAATAGATGTTCTATTTTGGGTATTTCACATTACCTTTTTTGTACCTATACATTTTTATTGTGCATTATTCAGAACATGAAATATTGCAATAATTACCGTATCAAATTATCATTTTATATGATCTATTTTGTCAAGAATAGAAGAATTTGTATGTTTTCGAGATAAGTGGTCAAAATATTTTCATGTACACATAACACGAAATGTATAACTGTAATTACAACATAAAGGTACAAATTTTCAGCTGGCATACATTACTTCTGTTATTTTTCATAGAATGATTTTTGCTTAAGCCATGTGACGAAACCACCTGGCAATAATAACGAGAATGGCGACGTCTCTAACTCGCAAGACCCATTTCAGAAAGCAACTTTTCTATTCCCTGACATAGTTTATTGTAAAGCTGTGGATGTGGATTTAGACTTCGCCAGACGTGATGTTCTTTTAACTGACTCAGCTATCAGTGGTTCTAATGGACCTGCAGCACAGCGTGAATTAGTTATGTGGAAACCAGATGAAGGATTGGCACTATCAAGTGAGGCACTGGATTGTCTCGATACGGTTAGTATACAAGCTAAGGCTCCCTCTTCTAAGTTGTTTTTTGCATGCTATCACAGACTTCTTACTACTGACTGACAGGAAAATAACACATCGCTATAAGGTTCTAAAAATGTTGGAAGTTAGAATGCATCCATTTTTAATTATTTAGTTTCTAAGTTTGGTCAGGCATTTATTTTTCCATTGTATTTAGAATGATGAATCGTGGGGATTTGATGACATGATCAGTGCACATGAAGAGAAACATGGTGTTACTTCAACTTTTGACAGTTCTATGTCTAACTACATGTAAGAAGTGTTATTGTTGTTATTGTTTCATACTTTGTGTAACAAATTTTTATAATTTGGATGAAAATTCTGATAAACAATCTTTGTATTTCATGTCAGCAGAAATTGCTGATATTAACACTATTCAGGCCTGGGGTGGGGCTAAATTTGTTTGTTATAACTTTTGAAGCCCACTGCTATAGTGATTAAAATTTCGTAACTTTTCGTAATTTCTTAATTTGCTTTAGGATAGTCAATAATTTTTGGTTTATTTTAACGTCATGTCATGGTGACACATTGGTTAACAAGTGCTCTGAAAAAGTCAGACAAAAATTAAGCAACAGTTCCAAGGTCATATTTAAGCCTTTTTATGCTTCTATGAAGTAATGTTACATATTTAACATCCCCTCCGAAAAGCCTGGACTTAATAGTGTTAAGTGGTGTTTTTCTACTTCACACCTACCATGCCAGAAATAAAATTAGGAAAAAAGAAATTCTCCTTTCTAGAGCATAAGTAAGATTTTTTAACCATAAAATTTCTAGGTAAAACATCAAACAGAACTATAATCTTCCACTGCATTATTTGAAATTGTTTACATTCCCTCCTTGTGGTAAATTAATGTGAAAGACACTATATGTATTTAATTAATATTTATACTTTCAACATTAAGACTTTTTTATGCATTGGAGTTGACATATATTTTTTTTCATATAATTTGTTTATATTAATTTATTTTCTTACTTGACAATTTTAACAAAGTGTGAACCTTTTTTTGTTTGGTTGCAGGACACCTATTGAAAAACGTGACGATGAAGAATATAAAGAACAAGAAAGACGAGCTGAACAGATAGCTCGTGAAATACAAAATAGTGCACATCACAAAGAGCTGGAAATGGCTGACAGTGGTGCTGGAGAAGAAGAAATGTTCAGCTCTGTATCTCGACTATCAGCAAACAATAAACTCAATACTGTAGCCAATGATGTGATGTTTACATCTGCTACCCGAAATAATACGAACAACAACAACAATACTAACAATGAAGGCATTCCCAGTTACAATCGGTCTTATAATCAAAGAAGAGGTGGAAAAGCTCAAAATACAGTTGGTCCTAGGCTGCAACGTAATAACAGAAACCAAGAAGGATTTCAGAATGGTCCTAACGGCAGCAATGTGTCTAGTAATCGTAGCGCTCTACCTCCAAGATCACAAAATGGAAATGCTTCAAGGAACAATGGTATGTGTGTATATGGTACATATTTTTTAGGAATCTGGGCATATGAAATGTTATTTCACACCATTAAACTTAGTAAAATCTCTTGTTGATTTAGCAAGTCAATCAACCCAACTCTAACGCGCTGTTACAGTGAAAATTCAAACAACTTTCCTAATCTGTTTAAACGTTTTCTCTTATCACTGGGAAATACATTTTGTTTTTTTCTGTCCTAGTTCTTCCAACTTTGTTTAGTCAAATTTCTGCCCTCCCCATGTAACCTCACTTATCAATCTGTACAGTCCTGTACTGTACTGTACAGTCTCTCAACTCACAAAATTTCGAATCGCATAAAGGCCCTGCATTTGGAAATGAAAAAAATACTTGCAAAATTTTTTTCAGCCCTCTCCACTTTAGGTATAAAAATTCCTCCAATTTTCCAAAATATTTCCAATTTATTTAATGTGAATGTGTGGCTGTCAATTGCTAGCTAACTACCATCTGTGGCTCACAGACAAAAATAGGTATGTCAATAAGCCAGTGGATAATTCACGAGTTATTCGGCCTGAAAGTTATAAGCACAGCGGCTTCACTAATCTTATTAAACGTATTAATAATGCATCCACGTTTTGTGTCCTAATGTCAAAAAATTTAAAGTGAGACATAATTTTTTCGGCTACATGAAAGAAACATGTCCACTTTGGGCGTTACAGTCTTCACTGATGAATGTGAGGGATTAGAAATATGTATTTTTCTGCAATATATCCTTTTTATACATCAGGTTACCAGCATCCACAACAAATTGACCATCATAAAGCACCTGCCGACAATGTTTATGTGAATTCTGCTCAAGCAACATTGTCATATTCTGCTGTTGCCATGAAGACACAGCCAGTACAAAATAATAGGGATAACCCAAGACAAAAAGTTACCAGGCCGCCTCAACCATTAATGCAACAACAAGTGACTGCACCAAGTCAACAGACTGCAGTCCAAGGTGGAATGGTACCTGCCAATTTAAAATCATCCCAACTTCCTGCCATGTCAGAAGCCCTCGCTGCTGCCAAGGAGCAGGTAATAAACAACTCTAGAAATTATGCTAGTATGACACAAAGTGGGCTGACACATCCTCAAATTTCAACACAAGGTCAACATACCACCCAAATGAGCACATCGCAAGGACAAAACACTACCCAGATCAGTACATCACAACATGCTGTTCAAGGTAGAGCACCTCAAGCTGTAGAGGACCATGCAACACATCAACACCTTCATACAACAGAATCATCACCAGAAAGGCAGCGATTGGCTCATGGAAAGGAGGCCGATAAAAAATTATTACTTGAACAGAAATGCGATACACGTGATTTCCCCTCTAAAGGGTTGTCCAAATATGGAAAAATAAACCCTCCAGTTGGTGGAGAGGAAGGTAATTTCATAGATTTATGTTATTTTGATGTAGCTGAATATGTATAAAAGTTACAAATTTATTGTCTTTTAGAAAAAAAACCAAGTATAAACGAATTGAAAGATTTCAAGAACAATTTCCAGGTATAACATTCTCCATAACAATACCTTAAAGATAAGGTGTTGGCATATACCAAGCAGTGTTTACAAAATTCTAAGGAATAGAAGTTTAGATTGTCTCTGTGATCAGCAAACATTGACTTCTTCTGGTAAAAGCAAAAATCAGTGAATGTGTTAGAATTCCAATTCATATTTGTAAGATTGTATCTACCAGGTGATATCTACCAGTAAGCCCAGAGAGGATACCAGAGAAGTTTTTTGAATTTTATAGAAATAATTGCTCTCTTAAGTTCTCTTTCTCCAGATTTCAGATATAAAACAATGTATTCTTTTGGTGTAAAAATTTGATGTAATATTTATGTTGTTCATCAATTTATTGAAGCTTTGTTTGTTGTTTTTGTTTCAGCTGAATGTCAAGACAGCTAGCTCAAGCAATTCGCCTGTGAAATCAAAGTTTGACGAAAAAGAGCCTGTATCCGAAGTTGTTTCTAAAAGCACGGCACTTCTCACTGAATCAAGTAACTGTTTGTCTCACTTGTTCCATATTTTTTTTAAAAAACCTTCTTACCCCATGTCTTTATTATTGTCGGTTGTTACACATGAAAAATCAGCTTATATTGGCTACTGTTTAGCCAAAAAGTGACATATCTTGAGAGGGTAGTAGAACAAAAAAATATGACAATTCAGCTAAACGTAACGTGAAAGAACTTTCTAGCCAGCAATATACCAGCAAGGAACTTTACTTTCCGGCCCTGAAAAAGGGCGTACGGACTGAGCCATAGAAATATATTTGATTTATTTATTGATATTCTATTGTTAAAAATACATGTGGCTTAGTTCCCAGGACCTTTTCATGAAAATAGATTTAGGAACGAGTTATTAGCCTGGATACCAACAACCCTGCGGTGTCAAGGCTCTGTGCATTCCCTCTCTATCTATCTATATATCTTCCATCAGGCAATTTTAAAGATTCTGCCTCGCGTGGCGCCGGCGGAAATCAAAAACCAAAAAAAACTGTCATTTAGTGCTATTTACAATTATTTAAATGTTTTAACTTATTCCTGGTAAAATTATACCAATACGACATCAAGAAGAACGATTTTAGTTTCATTGTTGTGTTATTTTTCTTTATTCTAGTTGCGAACACCTCCTTAGTCGACTCTGTTACACCTTCAAGAACAGTAGTGTCAACAGCATCGTCTACTTCAACCACTTCTGCACCATCAACCACTGCAACTACAAGTGCACCATCTCAACCATTGTATGTTAATTTAAACTCCTGATGACTGATGAAGTTTTTTTATTTTCCATATTTGATTGTTTGTAAAAGAAGTCTTTTACATGATTGTTTATCAGCGTTTCCGAAGTAAGTAAGTTACGGGAAGTTCTAATGTCCTTCGGGATTCCATAGATACGTTTACTGATTACAAGAATGCGCTACCAATGTACCATCTCCGCAGTAGCAATAACAAACTCCAAAATATTTGATTTGATCTCTGATTTTTTACTACTCTGTATTAAAAAGAGCACTTAATAAGTTTTGTGTTAAGTATCCGGTCTTGAAAGAGGATGCTCTTTTAGCATGCCTCTTGTGTTAATTCAGACAAAAAAGCTTTGGGCTCATGTTTTTTTGTTAATAAAAACAGTTGAAAATTAACAAAATGGAATTTCTCCTTTTGAGATGCCATTAAATTGAAAAAATTGTAGTGTTCAGATATAGAACTTGTGTCCACGATTCCTGTGCTTTAGAATTCACAATTGAAATCGTTACTTTTAGAAAATCAGCACTAAATCCCACTGCGAAAGAGTTCAATTTTAATCCAACTGCTAAAGAATTCACGCCTGGAACGGCTGGTAAATCAGGCTTTGTGAAACAATCATCTTTTCCTACGGTAAGTTCTCTTCACTATGTATGAGCACTACTTCATGTTGTCAACAGAACAGTTTAAAAAATGCACGTGGTAAAGAAAGGCGTGACATGGATGAAGTGAAAAATTGTGTGACGTAATGTTTTAAAGTTAGCTTGCATTTAAATTATGCTAGTATTTTGTGTAAGAAACACAAGAGTTTAGTTGAACATTACTCTACTTTAGGAAGTCTATAACGGCGTGCATCCTCCACAGTATGTACAAACGCATCCTGGCACAGTTGTTGCTAGTCCACACCCTGGCGAGGTCATGCAACAGCCACAAATTATGAAACAAGCACAACAAATATATCGATGTAAGTTAACAAAGATTTGATTTCGCATCTTCTTAGCTTGAGGTGATGGATAATGAACTTGATTTAGTATGTGTCAAAGAACTTACACTATATATACCAGTTAATATTTTATTAGCACATACGTTTTGCACAGCTGAATCAAAGTTTTGTGGAAATAATGATAATAAAGCTGGTCTTTACTTAAATTAGTCAACTAAGGTCTTTTTTTTCTATAATGTTTTGTATGCTGTGTGCTCTGTCTAGACCCAACAGTGTTCAGCATCCATGCAGGAGATTATGCAAATCAAGGTGGAGGGCAAATAATCCAACCTGGTTACATTCAAAACCAAGGCATGCCTAATCATCAACCGCAAGTGGTTTATTTTCAGGGTGGTTATCATCAGTCTGTATGTTTTTACTCTCCATAATTTATTGATTTTATGTTCTAATTCTATTCTCAACTAGGGTGCATCTTTAAACACACAATACCATGTCTTTTAATTCGTGTCCTTAAAAATTAATTAAAAATTATGCAAATAGACCCGTGGAAAATTATTATGAAAAGTAAAAATTTAAGGCAAAATGTAGAGGTCGATAAATAAAATTATGACACCGGACTGTGTTAGGACATGTGCCTCCCCCGGGTGTTAGCGCAGTCGGTAGAGCATTCGCCGGCAAGCGAAAGGTCATGCGTTCAAGCTCCACTCGATCCTTCGCAGTACTTTGGAAGCTGATGTGCACGTTTGCTTATACTTATAAATTTATATCTGTAAATGGAAATATCAACATTACAAATAGTGGTTTAATATCTTCACGTGCGTGTTGCTTTTATTCGAATCTGGAAGGACAATGTCTTCTGTGTGGTAGAAAGTTTTAAAGTCACCAAAATGTGAAGAGGTGTCTGTATTTCTTATTCCAAGGATAAAATCAGTGTCTACGTAGGGACGGTTACCTATTAGTGAGTGTTCATGTGAATAATCTTAACCTTTTTCAAAAGAAAATGTCCTTATTAACCAATTTTTATAGTTGTACTATTATCAAAGACGGATAATGTCCACATTATATTGTTTCCATGCAGATTAGTCTCTAAAATCTCTGCATTGATTGCTTTAGGTTGTTCCCGGTCCTCAAGGTTCTATGCAGTCTCTAATACCTATGCAGTCTCCAATGGTGCGTTACATCCCACCACAACATGCAGGAAATGCTGTACCGCAAGCGTCCAATCGAATTCATCACCCAGAAGGAGTGCAAGGCGGTTACCTTATCGCAGGTAATCTTCTGCAGATTTTTGTACCGTAGTGTTAGTCATTGTCCGAACCGCTTTATTTATAAAAAATTTTAGATGCTCCTATTTCTCACAACTCTGACCACCATACCTTATCGGCAAAAAATTAGTCGGCAAAAATAAAAACGGCAAAAATATTAGTCACTTAAACACAATTTAGTCACTTTTTGCCGACTAAATCTATGAATTTAGTCACTTTTTGCCGACTAAATTTTTAAATTTAGTCACAAATAAAGAATAATTGCATAAAACTAAAAATTAGCAACAAGGAAGAAAACAGCAAAAACATGGTCGTAAGAAAAAGTCGTAAAAAAAGTTAGGCGGGAAAAAAATGTCGGCAAAAAGGTTTGGTCGGTAATAAAAAAGTCGGCAAATATTTTACTCACCTTGCGAAAATGTAGTCATTTTTTACCGACTTTTTTTTACCGATAAGGTATTACTTGTGTTTTTTCTTTATCTAGCTAACCAACACGGCGGTATATTGTCGACACAACCTGTGGCGTCTAACCAGCACAATTTTTCTACTCCACCATCGCCGTCTCCGCATATGCAGCAACAACAACAATATGTGTACTCAGCTAATAACTATTCTCAACACCAGGTCGCATCGCCTATCAATCATCCGCAAGGTAAAATGGTTATTTCTATCGATTTTGTATTCCTTCTCGGTATAATGAGTTATGAAACTTGAATTTTGTAATGTTTACTGGTAAAGAAACGCACATGAAGTGAAAAAATGAGGTATGCGAATATGGGATTGTTTTTCTTTCGCAAGAATTCCTATCGCCAATTCGAACACTTCAGTTACTTTTTGATTATTTATACGGGACAGTCACTTCAATGCTCGCAATATTGTTATTGTTTTTAATAAGGATTCATTGTTCCGAAGGTATACATTATTAGATTGGTGTCTAATTTCCCTCACATAGCATGTCTTAGGACTTGCTGGGGATGTAACCACCGGTCCTGTTATTTACGTAGCAAACCAATAACTCACCCTCACACGCTGACAAGCCAATTTATTTGCTTTTTCACTTTAAGCAATTCAGTGTATATTTTTAAAACACGTCTTTCTACAAAACTCTTTGTGTTGTGTACAGGAGGCGGGCCGCCGAACTATCGAACAACAGCATCGATGCAATCTGTATCAAGTCATCCTCCTGGCCAACAACTCGTAATGATGGGACAACACGTACCAGGTGTTGCCATGCAACCAGGCCAAGGTTTTATGCAAGGTAATAATTTAGCAATCACAACATTCATTGGCGCCATCTTAGTTGTAATGTTGTGAAGGTGTATTTGCAATGTTTAAACATTTTTCTAACTTATCGTCACCACCTGTAATTGAAAAATATATTTTTAACCATGACCAATTTTTTCTCTTTTTCTTTTCCAATCAAAAGTTTTGGCTGTTTAAGACTTACTTCGAGTAAATTCATCTTTTTCAACAACTAGGACTCAAAAGCAATATAATCACCACTTTTAAAGGCTGTTAAAACATTTTTAAACCATCTGTAATTTCTAGTCACCGCGCGATATTATAATATGTTTATCCCTTCTCTACAGGTCACATTCATTAAATACGGAAGAAATTGAGAACTCTCAAATAAGGTAAGCCTATAAAATTTTCTAATGAATTCTGTTACCATTGTTAAAACCTCATCAACTTTGATGCCAGTCATAAGTTTACCCATGAATGGTTATGATGTAATTTTTTTAATTACATGTTACTTTTTAGTTTACAAAGTTTCTCGAAGAAGCACAGCGAGGAAGTACCTTCACAAGTAAACACGTTCGGAGGTGCACACTGAAGCAAACGAATGAAAATATTACTTTCAAATAGAAAAAAAAGGAATTCGTTTGCACTTAAAAAAATAAAGAATTTATCCAGAAGAATTTTTAATGAAAACACTATTGGCATTTTTTATGTTTTTTTTTTACATTTCCCACAAATGCTACAGTCTTCTATAAAAAATTTCAAACGTGATATTACCGCAAATTGAAAGCAGATACCTTTGTAGATCAGTATGATTAAAAGACTTCAGTAGGATATGAATATAATGCACAAATGTCATCTTTATTGACTGTACGGTGAACAAATAAACAGAAAATACAACCAATAGACAAGATAATGGAAAGTTACAAAAGGAAAAACTGGAAAAATATTTTGAGTGTGTTTTGTTTCGGCCTTGTTAACCCTTTGACGACCACAGATCACCGTGACCCGAACTCAGTACTAACCCTTTAACGACTGTAAAGCTACGGGGACACGGTCAACAATTTTCATGCGAATGCTACAAAAAAAATTTTGTTGCAATCGCATGCAAAGATGTTTCCGTGTCGCATGAGTTCCAGCACGTGAAACAAAATTTATGAAAGTGAAACCAAAACATGTGTGACAGTGATTAATGATGGCCGTCGCAGTTGATCGAAGTATAATAATCGCTTCTATTGCACTTCTTCTTGATGAAGAAGAAACAAAGAAAAAACAATCCATACGATCTATTTGAACAAGGCCATGGTTACAACGATTTGCTTTCGGTATAAAATTTAATAAGTTCATTTTTTCTTTTTTCGAAAGTTTTTGCTTCGCTTGATCTTCCGCCATGTGGAAGTCTTGTCTAGTCTTGTCTAATTTGTTGTGATTGAAAAACTTTTGTTTTGATTTGTTTTTAAACGAATTTGATTGGTTAAAATAAAAAATGTTGCAAAAATTCTCCTCAAAGTGCGGGGACACGAGAAATTTCCTGAACCTCATTTGCAACATGAAAATTTTGTTGCAGCAACAAAAAAAATCCAAATTGATTTGAATTTTTTTTTTGTTAGAGCAACAAAAATTTTGAGCGAAAAATGTTGCAGAATGAGGATATTTGATGTGGGGACACAGTGAAACATTTTCATGCGATTGCAACAAAACAATTTTTTTGCTGCAATCGCATGAAAATTGTTGACGTGTCCCCGTAGCTTAAGGTTTAAAAGTTTCAAAATTTTTGAGAATTCCATTGCAAATATCTCCAGATGCAGGAGTTAAGCATTTCTTTTGTTCTCGTTGGATAGCTAATTTTATTTTCTTAAAAAAAGTCACAATTTTCTAAACAATTCTAGATTTCCTTTTGGTTATGCATGCGCAGTTGGGCTTAAATGTGCCATGCGTATAATAGATGAATGAAATGAATGCATCACGTCGTCGTTATTTTTGCCTAAGTTTTTCCTTGTTATCTTTTTATTATTCGTTTCTTTCTTAAATACTCCCAATCAAAAATCAGGTGTATCATATCCCTAAAATAAGCTGTAATAGAGGGTGTAAATTCTGTAACATGATGTCGAGTGGTTTGTAGCCAACCTTAAACAGTGTCAGCCAGAGAAAATTATTAAACAGTCGACAGAAGTAAATATTTTTCGCGAACGCATGACGTGTAGTGTTTTACGTATTGTGTCACATGCGAGGTGTTTGCTGAATGTACATGAGAAAGAATTAGTTATAAATCGTTAATCAAATTCTCTATTCAATTTTTCTGTCCGTGGAAAGCAAAATCACAGGGAAGTTATGTAAGCGGCTTTGACATCAGCAAACAAACCCTGGGAACGAGAATATGTTTAAAAAAAATTATCTATCATCAAATTAAAAGACTGAATTTTATCCCGGCATGAGTGCAAGATACACTTATCCAAATCTGATATCTCTGATATCAGAACCATTTTAAAACATATTCTACAAATTTATGTACACAAAATAAATTAATGTTGTTTATGGTTGATTTGCTGACGCAGAAAAGTGTTTTGGTCTCGATCAATCATCAGCGAGTTTATTTTAACTTCGATCTCCTCTTCCAGGTTCAGTTGTTGTCTGATCAAACCCTTTAACGAAGCTTCCGATTCTTGAAGCATTTCTCTTAATCTGTCAACGTTGTGAGAAATTTGTCCAACCTGAAGAAGAAAAAACAATTTTTTAGTTAAACATGTTTCTTTTTAACCACCTCTATACATGTAACAATCTGCTGCTGGAAAGGGGTAAATATATAGAAGAGAAAATATATGACATAAAAACACCTTTCAACGTTTTCTGCTTCGCGTGATTTGTTTATTTTAACTCCACGATTTGCAATGATTGTCAAGGTTCATGCTGATATGTTTAAAATACCAACTTTGTTTGTTTTTCTGTCAAGTAAACAAGTACATTGCTCTCACTTACCTCGTTGACGAGTTTATATTGTACACGATCCCGACAAAGTTCAACATTAGGACGATGGGTGCGAGTGTCTAGGCGAGTTTGAGCGACTTGCATTGGTGGTTCTTTCTCAGCAATGGCTTGCCGTAACAAGTCTATGTTTTTCTCCATGTCATCTATCTCACCTTTTACCTAAAAGAAATATTCGTAAATCATTTTTTCCTTACCGAAAAAAATAGTTAGGGTTATGGTTCTCTCTCTGATTAGATAACAAAATTACGCCCTAATATCCCCATATCGTCGTAACATCTACAATCCTGGTGAAAGTTTGTTAAGACAAAACAGCTAATTTTGAAATTCGCCACCACAAGTAATTGCGTGGGTTATTCACACATTTACACATGTGCAATAGCAGTGGTTTTGCAGGCTACCGGCTGCACATCACTTAACGTGCGACGCTTTATATTTGAGAATGACTTAAAAACTGCCTTTGTCTCAATATTCTTGTCCAGGATTGTAGATGGCATTGTTGTAGACATGTCATACACAAACCTTCTCTAGATGATCCTCCAGTTTTCTTTTAGCTTTCTCCGTTTCCTCGACACGTTTTGCTAAGGCTAGATTCACATTATCACATTGTTTGCTTTGATCGTCAAAACTTTCTTGCAGAATCTCATCTATCATACTGCGCAAAGTTACAGATGAGTTTCTTTCTTGTTCGCCTTTTAAAACATTTTTATTGGAAAACTGTTCCCACTCTTCAGGTGTTACTGAACTACACAACAAAACAAATTAATAAAAGCACAAATGCTTCAGGACAAGTCACATCTTGACAGGAATGAACAAGAAGAAAAATAAACAAGTTTCCATCAGGAAGTTGGTCTCCGTTTTTGTTTTATTCTGCTAGTAATGCCTTGCTGAAAAAAAAATTATAAGGTCAAAAATGTTTTAGAAAGAAAATTTCATGATTTGAGAAAGTCAAAAACTTTTGCATTTTCGTGGAATTAATTTTTTACAGTTGACTTTCAATCAAGTTTAATTCATTTCGCGATTATTTATTTCGGTAGACAATAAAAAAATATTGTTTTTTTCCAGTAATTTTATGAAATTTCTCATTTTCAACATTGAATACCCACTTAAAGATTTTTAGTGGTGCTTAGTGAAATAACGACTTTAATTAGCAGAAATTTAAAAAAATAAAATCTAGAATCAAAGAATACTGCAAAATTTATTTTCGTGATTGAAAATTTTAATTGTCTTTCTTCTTTTTTTGCCAAATCAAATTTCGCAGTTTAAGACATTCAAAAGTTTTGTGGAATTTATTTTCGTGGTTTGCAACAAAGAAGAACTTAATTCAAATTTAAATCTAAGTCTATATACAATGCTGAACAAACATTTTTTCACATTACAAGTCTTTTAGATGCTGAGCATACTGCATGAGAACACGTATAATAGTGAAAAAACTTACTTAGCTTGAATCTTGACAGAATTTGGTGCATAGTATTTATCAGGAGATGTATTTTTTAACGAAGAACACCTATCATCAATCTTCAATGCATAAAATTTATCTGTGATATCTTTACCCAAGTAATAATTTGCAGATCGTAGTAACCTAGAATAAAATGACATGAAATAAAATATTTTGATATTTGATAGATAATTTATTTTCTTCGGTTTGAATACCTAGTTACGCCATACTCAGATATTGTCAATGATCACACAAAATGTTGAAAGGTTCTTCTTGAACCTATATGCCAACACATCATTTCTCTTATTGCATAAGTATAGTGGATCATATATTTTATGTAAATATGGAGCTAACCAAAGTTTGGTTGATAGCGCTCCAGATGTATAGTAGGAAAGATTGCAATTATGTAACAGGAAGTAAAGATTGTGTTTTTTCTCTCTCCAATCTAGCATTCTTCCCCCATTTCGTCCAAATTGTTCTAAAGTTTGTGTTTTTGCTTGGAATGACAGAAATTAATCAACTCGATGTTTAATAAACATGATAATATTTTCAATAAAGTTTTATACAAAATCATAAACATATCAACTTTTCACTACATGTTTATGAAAGGTTCAAAAAATGAAACAATTTTACCTTATTTGTTCTGTTGCTTGCTCCAATGTTCTTTTTAACAAAGCTTGAACACCTTCTATCACTTCAACTTCCTACAACAACAAAAATGTAAGGAAATAAATCACAAATCAAAAAGTGTATGATGCTCTTGAGTATTCTCATTTTTCCACCAATCTTTTTCCATAGATTTGGCAACTGTTTTTGCTTCGTCTATTTTCCCCTTTTTGTACATCATTACAATTAAAAGCTTTGAAACTTCAGTGAGTTCGTCATACATGAATGGCAACATTGATTTTTTGAAAAATAGTTGTTTTATGAGGAATCACTTGAAAATGTAGCAATCTGAAAAAGCTTCAATGTTAGCATATAAGTGACTGTAAAAGGAGATGTTTCCCTTAACCTTAATTCCAGGTTTCAGAGCTACATCATGATGTTATATTATTTCCACTGAATATAATAGTATAATAAAATGTTATGAATGTAATATTTCAACTGAGTATAAATATAACTCATAGAACAAAACTTTCTAAATAAGGTTATATTACTTTCCTTGAATTCTGTCACATATAACATTATTGCAAACTGAAGGATAAATATTTCTCAGGGTTTTACGGGTTTTTTGCCTATTTTTTTTGATATTCAGGGCTTTTAGGGCCACCTAAATAAATTCAGGTCCTTTCAGGGTTTTTAGGGTTTTCGGGGTCTGCTAAACACCCTCTAGATATAGATATAAATATGTTTAGGTATATATATGGGGCCTTCGAAAATATTTTTTGGGCCCCGTTAGCAGGATATCGCCGCTAAGATTCAGGCCCCTCCCCCCTCTTTTAGCGGACTTCCGTCTGTGAATTACACACATTTGGATAAATCTTGGAAGGCTCAGGGGCATGTTTTGTAGATAAAAGTTGAAATTGATAAGAAGAGGAATCATGCTCATGAACGACAAAGAATTTTTAGGCCACAAACAAATTTTTAAAATTTCACAGTACAGTATTCGGCAATTCAGTTCAGCTCTGTTGCCCTAGTGATGATTGACATTTTGCTTAATTGATGAATCACTTTTGTGCTACATCTGCCATTTTTAAAATTTCGCAGGTTGAAAACAAACCTATTTTGTAGGAGAAAGAATGTGGAAATGAAAGAATAATTAGCTAACGAAAGGTAACCACAATAAAAATCTGTCTGGAAATGATGCTTAGCTATATCTTGATTTTGCTCTAAAAATTATCTGTGCTCAAACTTCCTAACATTGTTCTAAAACTCCAAAATGTGTCTAGCTCTACACTCTCTTCACTTAAAATACGGAAACTTTTCATCTCCAAAAAAATTGTTATGACGTTATTCTGACCCAACTTAGAACACGGCTTGTCTTAATACGGGACAGACCATCTTTTGACACAGTGGCCCATCTTTTGACACGGTGGCCCATCTTTTGACATGCTGGCCCGTCAATTGACGGGCCAGGACCAACTTGCGACATGACCTTGTATTTAACGTAAACTAACTCCAATAAAGTGAAAAACTGAAATGCTACAACTTTTGCTGAGATATTGCTGTATATGGCTAGCTGATATTAAATCGAGTTATGCATTTTAAGATTGTTGTGGGTAGAAAAATCAACACTATTTGGCAACTCTTGGTGCAAGACCATATCTGCGAACGCATTTTAAAAAGCAGTTAGCTAGAGACTTCCTTGTTGAATAATTGGAGATTTTTATGTGCATAATAACTAGCTAAATAATTATGACTCTTATATCAAAATATAACATTTAGCTCAGTGTAATCTCATATTATATATATTCACAGCAGGTAGCTTAGCTAAGCTGTTGTTTAAGCTATTTTGCTTTGTTTAATTTTCAATACAATCTTTGATGGAATTATTGCAACTTGACCTATTACGTAACTTGAGAGCGAGAATCGTTTTGGCTGGGGCATCCATGATTGAAATATTTTGTTATATATTCAAGAAATAGAAAGACTGACTATGATTTAAAGAAATATTATAAGTTAATTTATATTTTATGTGATCAGTCCTTAAGCTCCCATTTGAGAAATCTTTTTTGAAATTCTTGCCCAACTGGACAACAGCATTATGTGGGGATCAAACACACAACCACTTAGAAATGAGACGTACACTTTACCGACTGTGCTACTAATATTTGTAAATTTATGTCTGTGTTTGTTTAATTTTTAAGGTAAAAAGTTATGACATTGTATTTGTGTTGCTCATTACTTTAGCTATATTTGTAATATATTGTATTTAGAGAATTCATGATTTATTTTCCTCTGTATATATTTTTTTCCTTTGTCCTTTCCTATAGACACTGCATTTGTCCACAGTTGGGCCAGACCTGTCTTCAATTTTTTTAAAATTTGAAACAGTGTGTTTCCCATGTTACAAGGCTTAACTTTAGTCTGGGAGTCTTCAAACTGACCAATGTTGTAGCTGTTTCTAAAAACTGTCAAAAGTTGGATCTGTATTTTTGAAAACACAAGTGTCCTTTGTCAATAGTTGGGCCTGTCCCATCCTATGACACAGTCTTCCAAAAGCATGGGAATTGTTTGTCAAAAGTTGGGCCTGTCCCATCTTATGACACAGTCTTTTAAAGGCATGGGAATTGTTTATCAATAGTTAGGCCTGTCCCATCTTATGACACATTTTCTAAAATTGCAAGAGACCTTTGTCCCGTCTGATGACACGGCTTTTAAAAGCAAGAGATTCCTTCGTCAATAGTTGGGCCTGTACCAACTTAAGACGTATTTGCATACATTTGTCCAAAGTTAGGCCAGGCCCGTCAATAGATGGTTCATCCCAATTGCAAACGCCGACCCGTCTTTTGACGGCCCAGCCTGCCTAAAGACACAGGCACTTAGGTACCTTTTTAATGACATACCTTTAATAATTGAACTTCAACATCATCATGAACTAAATCAATTCCTATCCTCTTCTCCCTATTTCGAAGACATTCTTTTGCTATGTGAAGAGGAATTTGTGTGGCTTCTAAAGCTCCCTCAAGCCTCTTTTTGTATTCTAGCATATTTTTAATTTCATCTTCTGTTTCTTGGTATTGTCTATCTAATTCAGATTTCCAAAAGTTAATATCATTTAATCTCTGTTCCAGCTTTTTGTTCACATCACTTTGCGTTTTCATTGTTGTAATATGAGTTTCGTTGGCAAGTCTAACACTTTCATCTCTAATCATTTCACTCACTTTACGATCTTGCTCTGCCTTTTTATAGTTAAGATCGTTTGATAGATGCCATTCTTGAGAGGTATATTTTGTTGGAGCTTCAATAAGTTTTGCCATTTTTTACTTGGTAATTCTAATTCCTTGTTTATGTTTTAGATATCAAGGCTTTAGCCTGGTCTTATGGTAAAAAAGGTTGACCTCGGCTGACCTTTTACACATGTGTTTATGTTTCTAAGTTTACGCAGCCAGGCAACGGTGCTTCATGATGGCGGCTCTGTTTACATTAGACCCGCGTGTGTGAGACCCGCCAGGTATACAGGTCAAGAGCGATTCAAAACACCGTTGATAATTTAACAGATTTAAAATGACTGAAAATGACTTATGACTTAAACCTTTGTATTTTCCTTTCCTTATTTCGAATCTCCCTAATTCGAAAACTTTCAAATTTTAAGTTAAGAACCTTGTAAACTATCATCGAATTCTGAATGCTTAGCTTTGGCATTTTGTTTTTTTATCAATATGCCTAAACAACACAAAAATGCGCTGCAAGTAATTTCATGGATAAACAATTGTTCATTTCGTTTCAATTTCGCAATTTGACGAATAGTATTTAGAAAAGGCAACTTTGTGATTCAAATCTCTCTATATTTTCAATTTTCACGTTAGATTCCATCTTGGCGGCGATTCAGTATTGAAGAGTAAATGTTACCATAGCCCCGGGTTAACCCAAGATATGTAAAGTAAATTGGGGAGATAACACTGTGTGGGCCGTGGACGTAGCAGGGAGTTAATAGAGCGCGGAGCCTAGTTGGCTATGCGTAGGCTTAAAATGAGGATTACATACTCTAGGACTCCTTATCTAAACCATTGAATCTCCAGGAAATAATAGACAGGGTATACCCTTTGGTATTTGTGAAGCTAGGCATGTAAAATATGCACTTTTATTTATAAAACAGTCCCGTTACTTAACAGGCATTACAAGAAACATTTAGCATCCAATAGGTTCGCATTTCTCCATTTCAAGCTTTCGATATGCGTACTTTCATTAACTAACTTTCGTTAGGCTGCGGTACGATTTTGTGGATTCTTTGGTAGGAGGTATCTAATTTTAGCAACGCACGATGTCCAATAACATTCTATGCAAGGTTTTCATCAAAAGCGTTGGAGGTCAATGGATTTCAAGAGTATATTGGTATTTACGCTAACATGGAAACCACAGTCCTTATTCTATGACCTAAACTTGAATAAAAGCTTGTAATGTCAACGAATTTTAGTCAAAAAACCCTTTAATAAATCATACATCATAAAAAATATATTAATAGACAAAAAACGAAGAGTGAAAATATCTCTCAGACCATCGCAAAAGGGAGAAAGAAGGTGGCGTTAATATTGCATTTACCAGATAACTACTTTAAAAAAGTGAAATTTTTATTTTAAAATAAATACTGTACATATCTTTGTTACACGTATTCAAACCAAATATATACAACGACAATAACAATAACAACAAAATAACAGTTTCAGTTAAATGATGATAGACATACAATCGCATACCTAAAAACAAAAAAGACATTTGTTTTAAAAATAACATTAGATTGTTAAGATTTTCATTTAGGATTAATGTACCTGTAAGACATCCCTACAAAACAACCATGTCAGCACATGAAATTGTTAGCAAAGCCTGATACTTTATAAATTCTGAACACAACTAAAAAACGAGTATTTTTAGGCCACAACGCTGAAATATATGTATCTACTAAAAAAATTTCTAGGCTATAAAGCTTCGTAGTGTTAGAATATCCATCACCCATTGCGCTAACAAAGATGGAAGATTGAAAACAGGTTAATAAACCTACTCGACAAGTTAGCATCAAGTTTTTCATGTCATCCAAACCAGTGTAATCAACAACAACAAATTCTGGTTCCTGAGAACATGTGGAACTGTAAAAAACCAAAATAAAAGAGATAATGCAAGATTCCTTTCTCTGTGTGTAGCCACCTAAGCATTTATATTTCAACCCAAAAATGTATTTTATCAAAACAGGCAATCAGAAAGAAAAAATATCGAGAGAAAAAGTTTAATACCTGTGTGCAAGGATTGCATCTGATAATTGAGACTGCACATACTTTAGATCAATAGCATCATGCTAAAATTAAAATACAGATGATTGTTTAAATGTCATTTTTTGATAGAGATTGTAAAAAATTTTACCTTGATAATATTTTAATATTATCTTAGAGCAAATTTGTCTTTTAGTAAACGGTCATTATCATTTTGTTTTGCCCGATGATGGGAGAAGGATCTCCCGAAACGACCATTTTTATGCAATACCCCACGTATAAGCAAGAATAAACTAATAAACAAACAAACAAATTAAACATATACATACTTGAGTGTCAATGCGTAATCCACACATACAAAATATCACACTTTCATTCTGAAGAAGATTATTTCTAAATTGCAACGAAAAACATTTGTGAAGTTGCAAGGTCGTTCATACAGCAAGTCAACAATATTACAACCATTTCCAAATAACAAACACACAAATAATACCTCTTACAAACAGGACATGTAATAGCATCTGTAGATAATAAATCAATTGCAGCACAGAGACATTGTTCATCAAATGCGACCAAATCTTCATATTCGACCAACAAACGCTGTTCTAAATACAAACTAGTCATGCATGAATATATTATTTTCTGGTGTAGCAGTTGATCCTTCAAATATAATCTCGATTAAAGCACCTTATTTTAATCGGCCTTTTCATCAAACACATCAAAATTTTTTAAGGATTGTCGCATTTTGTATAAAGTGAAATTTAATGACTTTAAATGAGAATTTTAAACCTCTTTTGATAAGATAATAGTACTTTCATAAAAAAGAAATTAAGGAGATTTGAGGACATTTTCATATTCCTCCAAAGAAATTGAAAATATTTGAGGAGAGTTTTTAAGAGGCGTTTCAACCTTGTTTTAATAAACGTGTTCCTTCTTCAAACACTTTCTTCCAACAAAAACTCTTACATTAGCAGGGTGCTTATTAAAATCCACAGCAAGTGTCAGTGACTAACTGATATATGTTATTAACACAGAAGGTTTGCAAATAATCACACCCTCAAAAATGCTCAGACAATTAAAGAAGAAACATACTTAGTTAAACAAATTGAGCTGGTTTTATGTTTATACCTTCTTTCAAAAGCTCCTGCTGTACACTTTCAAAGACACCAAGAATTTCATCAAGTTCAAAACTATCAAGATCATCAAATTCCTAAAGATACACTATCATGTTTACGACACAATGCACAAATACACACAAATAGCAAACTTTTTAACCAAATTTTTTGACAAATTTAACCATAGAAGTATTTATTTGGTATTCATTGCTGTTAACACAATGGCTTTTGTGTTTACCATTCCTGAGTCTAAATATGAATTATGTAGAAAGGCTGTTTTAGGGAAACCTAAAGTATTAGTATCTAAATCTCTTTTAAAAAAATAATGGTTAAAAACATGTTTTTCATTGTAGAAAGAATGTGAGATTTTGCATTCATTAAACATAAATTGAAGGGAGTTGCTCACAACATGTGGCTTAATGAAAATTGATGTAGCATGTATTTACATATTTTAGGTGCAGTTCTATGTGTACATGGGTATTAAAAAGAATGTACATTAAAAATAAAACTCTTACATACAAAATTTTCCTTCGCTCCCCTTCTGCAATGTGGTAAACTCGATAACAAGGGACTTTCAAGTTTCATTTTCTTCCATTCATCAGTCATCAAATTGCTTACAAATTCTTGTGAAGAATGAGGAGAGTAAACTTTTTCTGAAGCTTGACGGATGTTGCTAACAAGTTCATGCCGTTTGCTTTTCAAACGATTCAAGCAACCCTTAATATGCAAAATGTGTATATTTATTTAAGGAATTTACATTTCCCTTAACACGATTTTAAATTCAGCCTCTTGAGTAAGTGTATTTTAATTTCTTACTGGTGTTAATTAAAACTACAATAATTAAGTTAGATGGTAATAAAATAATAATTTCTACAAATTACAAAACTAATAAAAACAGTTGTGCCAGAGTAATATCATATTTAACACTTGTATTACACCAAACAAAAACCTTGCATAAGAAAGACTAAAAATGTTTTGTTCTTACATTTTATCTTTTACATTGCTAGAAGAGTAGTTGTCTTGTATTTACTTATTAAATCTTTATGCTCTGTTCTTAGTAGTGTAAATTAAGTTGGCAAAAGACCTTTAACTTTTTTTTACCATGGTCATTCGATTGACTGCTATTTTGGAGGATGTAAATTTTTTGAAACAGTAATTTCCTATAATAGGATAATTGGTTTAATGCCTGTACCTGTCGAAATCTCTCTCGCCATGCACCTGTAGGAGTTCGATCTTTTAAACCAGTTCTTTTTTTTCTTTCAGGCGTTTTCTCCATTAAAATCTCTATCTGTGATAATATGAGGTAAATTTTGTGTTACAAAAAAGTGCGTTACAACATCATTAATAAAAAATTACAGAAATTAAGACATAATTATAATGAATGATAAACAGTATATAGTACGAGGTATATAACAATGTATTTAAGTATTTCTAATGTTGCTAACTGCAGAGTTTTTTATAGTATTAATAATTTTTTAAAGATTTCTTTTACATGCAATCTGTAGTAAAAATATAAGAGAAAAAAAAATGTTATCATTTGAGAAAACCAAATCAAGTCACTGTGTCAAATTACAAAAAGTAAAGCACTGGTTGGCTGAGAAAAATCAATACAGCCTTTTGAGTAAATGATTTGAGGCATTCATAATGATTTAAGTCACAATAGCTATCATCTATGGTAAGGAATTGTGTAAAAACATCATATTGTTTACACGCCACACTGCCAAGACTGTTAAGATCAATGTTTTTGTACTGGACTAAATTGATAAACAAGATATATCTGTGTCTGTGTGTCACAATCACATTCACACTCACATCAAAATATTTAGAAACTTTCACAATTTTGAAATTTCACGTCAGGCCCCACAAAATATAAGGCTAGTCACAAGTCAATTCTCATTGTTTTTTCTTGCTCTTTAATTTCTCCTGATGTGTAATAGTCATTGAAAAAACTCTTTTGAATCAATCCAAAATCATGTATTTTTACACGTAGAGTGCATGGAGCTCATGATAATTGCAGTTCCCAAATAATGATGTTTGTTAAAATCAAGCCCAACATGACATATGTGTAACAATATAGGTACAAACAACAGTCTTATTTACCAAAGCCTAACCAGGTAGGAAAGTGTCACTAATCACACAAAACTTAGGTCTAAATTAATTTTGGTCAGTTATCCTACCCAAATACTACCAGCCATAACAATAGTAGAAAAAGTGTCATTTCTTAAAAGATTGTTGGGCCATAGTTTAAAATAAATGGGTACCATGATTACATGATTATATATATAATGGATAGGGAAAAAATGTGGTGGTACTGGTTCTAGATTTTGCAGGTTCACTTCAAAATATTAACTGTTTGATACAAATAAATCAAGTTTTTCGTTTTCTAAAACGGTTGACAGACATTTTAGGGGATTACCAACACCCAAAGTAATTTCCTGGATTAACCCCTGAAGTACAGATTTGCAGTTTTGACAGTCTTACACATTCCTACAAGTATTTGCCTACTCAAAGCAACAATTTTTCCACCAACCCTTCCCAAATTTATTTATTTATTTTTTATGATACACCAACAATACATTGACATGCCTGTTTGATTGGACTTAATCCAATTGGTTCATCATTTATAATGTATAACACTGTTGAGCCTTCTAAGATGTCTAATTGATTTAACGTTTTATTTGGATGTCTAATTGCTCAAATATATAGAAAAATATAGTTAAAATGTAATTGCAGTTCCTCTTGGATCTTAAGCTACCCAAAAAATCTCTAATCTTCATTCAGGCTGACCACTAATAAAATTAGAACAAAAGTAAGGATATTAAGGAGAATTAAGGGGAAAATCTCACATTTTTTAAGGATATTTTGCTGCAAAAGAGAATAAAAAAGTAAGAAAATAAGGATAATTAAGGAGAAAACCAATTTTAGTTCTCTATCTTTAACGTTGCATACTATGTTCTATGATAAGAAAATTATACATATTATACAATATACATATGAATTATGCCCTGAAAGATAGAAAATATAGGATTTCAGGTAACAGAGAAATATGTCTTATTTTACTGGTGATGAACAATCCATGAACACATTTCCAAAAAAGTTAAGATCAGAAAAATAAGAAATAAGGAGAAATTAAGGAGAATAGCTAAAATTTGAATTTTTTTAAGTATACTTAAGTACTTTTAAGGAAATTTTCTTTTTCTAAGGTTATTTAAGGAATGTAACTAGTCAACTCCCGGCAACATCCAACAGCCCACACAGTGTGCCATCTTCCCAATTTACCTCACATGGCTTGGGTTAACCTGGGGCTATGGTATCATTCACTCGCCCATTTTGAATCGTTGTCAAGAGGAATCGAACCCCTGTCTCCCGCACAGAGTACGAGAGCTATAGCTAGCTAACCACTAATCTACGGTGCCACAAACTACTCAAAATTGTTCGCAGGCCCATTGTTTTCAAAATAAAATCAAAAAAATTACGTCACACAGGTCTATTTGGCTTAGAACCAACAGGGTTAAGTTCAGTGACGAAAGAGTGGATTTATAATGCAAACTGCACCTGAGTTTGAGATAGTATATCCTTGGATCCAGGTTAACATCATCATTTTAAAAAGAAAACAAAAGAACTTTTGAGGAAAATGGAGTGGCATATTTAAATTTATGAGCAAGAATTATATAAGATAGGAAACTTGGAATTTTCACAAGAGTTTGACCGTAATATTTAACAGCATTGAAATATTTTTACTGATACCACAGTTGATTTGTGTGGTCGTTTCTTGAAAAAGCTTTTAAAGTTTGGCTACATTTTATTGTTAAATTTAAATATGCTGTTCATTTTTGTTGGCTGGTGGATAACTTTATTAGTTTTGAACGACATCTAAAAATTTTGTCCCTTTTCTGTTTTTCCTCAGCAGACTTTGCAGCCGTGATGCCATATTACCGACTCCACTAAAACATTCAGTGAAATCACAGGGTCTTAGAAAGCTGTGTAAAAAAACAAACTTTTTCTTTTTTTTATTACCTCCCCCCCCCCCCTTACCGTAACGCTGTCGTTATAACAAACGCGAGCTGTATGTTTACATCAAGACGGGGGACGTGTCTTCCTGCAGGCCAAAGACGAAACAACATGGCGAACCTGAAGTCAGTCCTAAAATGTTGGATAGAGTTTAATTTGCCCGCGCTTCAGGTATAGCTAAATCTTCTACTCTGTTTTCAACAAGGAAACTAGTAAAATAACCACGAACTATCTGATTGATCACACGTCAAGCAAAAATTCAGAACAAGAGACTTTAGTGCAGGAGAAGTTTCTTTCTTTACACTACCATCATTAAGCCTAGCTAGTGTGTCAAACGTGTGTCGTGTGTTTATTTCATGCAGATATGTGATCGCACCTGCATCCAGTGGGTGACACCCGCAATCACAGTGTCCTCACCTGACTGAAAAGTTATAGATAGAATCACCTGCATCCAGCAATTTAACCTGCATTCAGAATGATATTTGGTCGAAGTTACGATTAGAAAGTCTAAAGTTTGACGTCAGTTTGACGTCATAACGATTTTTTTGGAGGTGAAAAGTTTCCGTATTTTAGGTGAAGAGAGTGCACAGCTAGACATATTTTGGAGTTTTAAGAACAATGTTAGGGAGCGAAGATTTTCGGAGCAAAATCTAAATAGCTAAGCATCATTTCCAGACAGATTTTTATTGTGGCTACCTACATTTTTTAGCATTTTTCCCACTACGAACTAGGTTTGTTTTCACCCTTTTTAAAAATGGTGGATGTAGCATAAATGTGATTCGTCAATTAAGCAAAATGTCATTCATCACTACGGCAACAAAGCTGTACCGAATTGTCGAATGTATTTCATTGCTTAGTTGCTTTGCGACTTTTGAGGAAGTTTCAAACTGTTTTAAATAGAATAATACTTTTATTGCACCCACAAAATTGCAAACAGATTACGAAATATTTCAATATATAGCGGCTATTTGTGATAAAGAACAAATTAATATTTAACGAACTTTTTTTAAAACAAAGGTAATTAATGTTTCGTCTTTTTCGCTACAACTTGAGATAGCATGGTTTCTATTATCATTAAATATATAAAAGAAATGCTTTTTTTTTCGAAATGTGTTCAAATTAGAACTTCAAATTCAACTTTCCTGAATTTATTTTCTAGCTTTATCTAAAATTTTAGTTGGGTAGTTTAAAGGGTGCGTCCGAAGGAACCCTTTGATTTCCTCGATTGATCAAAATTGTGAGGCTTATTCTTACAATACCACACTCAAACGCTGAAGAAGAGAGAGTATTTTAATCATACGAAAGAACAAAATGTGTTTCAGGCCTAAGTTAGATCATGAAGAAACTCTTGGGAGTATTGTCACAGTGAAACTAGCTATGGAATCACAGGCTGTACAGCGATTTAAGATTTCTAATGATGTTCTCACAGCTGCAAAAATTGATGCATATCAATACAAGTTGCAACACCCATCAAAAAGTACATGAACAATGTTTATATTTATACTTGAAAATAATATTTCATGTCTCCGTAGAATTAAAGATGTTATCCAGATAAGAAGATTGAATTGGCTGGGGCACTTGGAAAGAATGGAGGAGGATAATTGGGTAAGAAAGTGTAGAGACTTGATAGTTCCTGGGGCAAAGCCCAGAGGCAGACCGAGAAAGACTTGGCAGGAGGTTATAAGGACAGACTTGATTCACAGGAAGTTGAGTTTAGATCTAACACAGTCTAGATCAGATTGGAAGAGGGTCATTAATATACCCCGTCCAACCCATGCTAGCATGGAAAACGGACGTTAAGCCGAGAATGATGAATGATGACTTAAATAGGACCAGGGCATCTCAATTCTCTCATACACCTGACGCTCAGGGTGTGAATAAAAACACTATAATTAGCATTTTCCTGACACTCAGGACATGCTGATGCATTGGACACTCAGGGCATGAAGACGCCTATAATGCATATCCTGATGCTTAGAATATGCATGTTTGTGCATGTGACAAAGCATGAAGGAGACACCTGCATCCCCCCATTCTTCAAAATTTCTATAAATACACGCTTACTGAACAAGCTTGCTGAATTAGTATAAGGTCATCCCCAATCATGTGCCTCCTACATAGCAAAATCACTTTACAACTTAGTAACAACAGAGCTGTAGAAAATAATACCTTTCCTTGACCCCAAATGACTTTAAGGCGAGTGTAGAGGAAAAAAATGATTTTTTTTCGTGAAATTGGGGCAAAATATACTAAACTTTTTAATTATGAAATTTTTTTTCAAAAATTCCATCTGGATCTCTGTTTATTTTGTTTGTTTATGTTTACTCGCTAATAACGCTGTGATGATCTTTATAACACTTTTTCTGTGTCATATGTGCTCACTTGTGCATATTTCCTTCAAAACAAAACAAAATTTTGAAGAGCTGATATTTTTCTCACTTTCCAAAGAGAAAAATATCACGCTTTAAAAATGGAAAACCTGTCAGTGTAATTTCAATGCCGCAAGTAGCCGCATGTGAGTAAAAAATTAAAAACTTTAAAACTCTTTTTCTCAGTGTTTATTTTTTAATAAAATGGTATCGACATCTGAACTTTCTCTTACAAAACTAAATAACGTTTGTGTAGGAGAGCTAGTTTGAAATAAAGCTAAATAAAAGAACTAAAAAGGGTTTTTTTTATTTTTTTTGTAAAAACGTGTTTAATTTTTTTTACAGCCGTCTATGTGAAAGAAAACAAGTTGAAAAAGTAGCATTTGGAAGAATATGAAATAGTAAGAACACTATAAAATTTTGAACAAAATAGTAAAAACCCTTTTTAGATACAGCCCAGCTGGGAAGAATAGTCAAAAAATTTTTAAAAAAATCCAGCCATTTTGTAAGAGAAACATCAGTTAGGAGAGACTGGGGTAAATTTTGTATACACCTAAACCTCAAACGACCTTAATATTTTTCCAAAAAAAATATATCACTCAATTGAGAAAAATAAGAGCTTCCAAAATATCTACATATCAGGTTATGAAAATGTTATTTAGAGATGATATTTGGATTATAAAAATCATGCGCACTTTCCTTTACACTCACCTTAACCAAATATTGAATGTCTGCTTCTGTCATGTCTGTTCCTGTATTGGTTATAAGTAGCATCTATCACTGCTCTAGCTTCAAATACTATAACCTTGAATTGTCTGAGAAATATGATTTTATAACATTTTCTTTTTTAGAAAAGCCTAGATGAAACTGCAGCAGAAACAGCTCAGAGACAAGATGAGGCAGAAAAAGCTAAGAAACTTTTAATTGAGTTAACAAAAGAGTGGAGACGAGGTGCTGATGAGGTAATAAACTATGCGCTTTATGATTTTGTGTTAACATTCAAAATGATATATAATAATCATTGTGATATTGTGATTTAACAGTTTTTCAACTCAAGTTTTCTCCCTCTCTCAGAAATCAAGTGCTTTTGGATTTTTTTAATATCTATCTAAAGTAAACTTAAGAACAACTGATACTTTTTGCCATTATTCAAAATTAATAAATGATATCAGCTGGTCATTGTGTAAACTCACTTTTTTCCTCATTTTTTTTTATGCTTTGGTTCAATGTTTTCTTTTTTCAGAACAAAATGAGACGATCCTTATAACTTATTGCATTGCTTATTGCATTATTTGGAAACAAAACATCAATTTTCCACTGTGTATTCCTGTCTTTTTTCTCCTTTAAAATCAAAAAAAAAAATGGTGATGTTATATTTTAGGAAATGAAAAGTAAAGTTTCACCATTGATTAAAGCCTTTCAAAAGGAGGTTTGTTTGAATTTCAACATTATTGCATACCTTAACCTTACATACAACTTTGTTAGCAACTTGTTTTAATGCCATCTCTTTTTGATAAATATAAAAACAGAAAAATATGGGCTAGCAGGCCTATCAATAAGAAAATAACACCAGAGCAATAAATCGCTCCCCCAAGGTTACAATAATTTATACTTGGCGAGCAATCTGAATAAATAGAATAAGTTTGTAAACGCATATTTTATCACAAAGTCTTTTTATCTATTTTATTTTATTTTTTTTTTTATATATTTTGGTTCTTTTTTACTTTAATTATAAGAAAGAGAACATTGATTTCCATGTGAGATGAATTGATATTGCTCAGCCAGAAAAACTTTTTTTGGAATTGGGGGAGCAATTAATGGCTCAGCTAGTTTCTCATTTCTTAGAATTGGGAGAGCCTTTGCGTGAGCAAGAGCAATTGCTCTCCCCTTATTGATAGGCCTGGCTAGTTTTTTGTCTGAGCTGGATTTGTAATGCATTCAGGATGAAATAAAGGTAGTCAGAATGCCATCAGGAAGAGAAACATATTAAACTGATAAAAGACGTATCAAAATATTTGAAGGTTGATATGAAAGGCTTATCATAGTTTTTATAAATAAAGAAAAACATTTTGGAATGAAATCCAGCCTGTTTTTTACAAAGCACTATCAATCAACTTAAAATGATTTTGAATTCTAGGTTGATTCGCTAAGCAAAAGAAGCAAGTCTGCAGAAAGTACATTTCTGATGTTGTACAAGAACCTTCTAGAAATACCAGGTTGCTATTTCAAGTTTGATCTACCTAGGCCTATCAATATAGGGCGAATGATTGCTGTTGCACACTCCAAGGCATGCCTAATTTTGAGAAATCAGATAATAGCTAAGCCCTTAACTGTCTCCAGTTTGACTAGCTAAAGAATATATATTTCGGAACTTGTTACTCTGAATTTTTCTTTTTGAATAATTAACATATTAACACTCTGTCTTTCTCAAGTGATACTTTTAGCTATATAACTATGGCTTATAATTTATCCTTTTTATGACATGAAATAAAGTAGACATAATGTAATCTAGACCTCTAAGTTATGAGTACTAATGTTTCTGCTTCTTTATCGCAGCAGTACAAAAACAACTGAGATTTGAAGAAAACGTTTTCCTTATAAAATTAAAAAACAATTTTAATGCAAGCGCAATTATGCAGGCCTGGCTTATCCGTCTCTTCACTTTTGTACCAGGGCTAGGTATCAGCTGTAATCAGCAGTTACCAACTACTATATTTTTCTTTTGCAATACACATGCAAGAGAAAAATAAATAAACTTGGTCATGTTACATAGTTACACTTTATCGTCTTTGTAGATCCTGTCCCTTCATTGAAACAGGCAGAGAGTATTAAGAAACAGTTGGATAAAGCTAAGGTATTCATGATTTATTGAATCTACTTTTATTATCATTAAAAGACAAAGTTTTTAATTGATTATCTGCATTTGTTGTATATTTTTATGTAGGACCTTGAATTAGAAAATCAAAAATTACGTGAAACTTTGGACGAGTATCACAGTGAATTTGCTGAAGTTAAAAACCAAGGTATTTCACGCCTTTATTAGTATTGTTGTTGTCCTGTGGAAAATTAACTGGAGTTTGTCTGTCATAGCAAAGTGAAAAAACTATGTTGCATTTATTACTTGTAGCTTGAGTATTTTGTGCGTAATTAAAACAACCCGCCCTCAGGTGACAGGCAAAATGTGGCTATTATTATAGTAATAATTATATTATACTGGTTGATTTCTATCATTTGGTATTAAATAATATTGTTTTATATTTTTGTTATTATTGTAGAGGTAACTTTAAATAAATTGAAAGAAAAGATAAAAGAGTATGAAGAAGAAGCAGAAAAGAAGCTCAAGGTATACAACTTCTTGTCATTCTACTCTTCAAAATAAAATAAACACCTGAGTTTTTATAGAGCCATTTCTTTTTTAATTTCTTTAACTCTTTGCCAAGACATTCCAATCAATTGTATTACTTCAGGGAAGCTAAGGTGCAGAATCTCAAAAATACACCACTGTTCCTATAAAATACCACTTTAGTTATCTTATCTGCAAAAATAAGAACGTAGGTACTTCAAGACTTATTTAAGTGCCACCTTGATCACGTTATAAGGGCCTTACTAAAAAATTTCATATTTTAATAAGCACCACTCCTTTTTATACAGGGTGTTATCCAGAAATATAAAATAAGGGTTGCTTTATAACAAATGGGGATTTCATCTAGGTGGTCTTAGGTATTATTGAAATTTATTCCTTCACAACTTTCATAAAATGGGCTTTAAGTCCCGTATTTTGTAGTGAATATAATTAGCTCTTCTAATAAATAGGAAATTTGAAATAAATTTCAATTAGAAAATAGCCTTTTATTGGGTACTGAGAACGCTGGATTACCCTTGTAATAAAGGTAGGGGGCTTTATGAAGTCAGAGAACTAGGCTCAATTCTGCTAGAAGCAACAAATAAAAAAAGTTATGTATTGCTAGTAACTAGAAAATTTTTAAACTTGTTTTTAAATTATATATATTAATGTGTTTTTTTTTTTTTTTAGTTTTAGACCTCCTAAATAATTAAATTTGCACCAAAATATTAATTCCTACTAAAGTTGTTTTTACATTTAAGAGTAACCTTTTCTTATTTTCCTTTACATGATAAAAAGTTAGGTGTATATGAATTATACTTATTATGACTGTAATTTAAAACATAATGTTTTGCAAAATCTCCTGAAATATCGAATGTTTATTATGCATTTATTTAATGTTTTCTTCTGAAATTTTCTTTCTGTTCTAACCCTTGTCTTGAGAACAAATCTCCATATAATATTCAAAGGAGATTTTATGTCTTCAATTTTCTTATATAATGAAAAGCATACTGAAAAAAACCCTGAAATCTTAACAACACTGAAAATTAGTTTCAACAACTGAGTGTTTTTAAGATTCACCAATATACACATTAAAAAGAGGTGTTGATCTTCATTAATGTTAGAAGAAGCTATAGCAACTAATGTCTTGAACATCTACATGTTTTTTCTTAGCTTCTGCTATTAAGCCTTGTTTATCATAATGTGATTTTCTTGTCTTAACAATTGAGTTAGTTCAAATTTGATTTAAAAAAGCCATTAAAATTGTGTTCTTTCTATAGACAATGCTTGAAGAAAAGGAAAAAGAACTTCAAATGCAATTTGTTGATCGTGAAAAGTAAGAAAGTATTATTTGCCTGTCGTATGAATGCTGGGCATCTCTTTTTATGTAGCCTTGGCACAAAGTAGTGATTGGTAGAGTTTAAAACAGTCTATGTTAGAATTCCATTGCTTGATATTCAAATTATGGAGAAAAAACTAAATACGAAAAAAATTATTGGAATCTGTGTTTTTTTTCCAATGATAGTACATATTAGATTTTTGAAGACCAATAAGCTTACCTTTGCCTTCTCATTTTCTAAAATGTGTATTTGTGTTTTTACAAATGTTAACTACTGATTTATCTTAGACAAGTAATTGAGTCCAAATTGGAGCTCGCAACAAAATTGGGTGATATGGAAGCAAAATTAAAACAATACACACAAGGTATTATTATTGTTCTGAATATTTATACAGGATATAGACACTTCAGTGTTGGAAACACTGTTGTTAATGTGGGTCCTGTGTTTGAAATGTATACATTAAGTATACACCAGTAATACCTACCCAATTTCCCTCACATGGCATGGGTTGACTCGTAGCTGTGGTAAAGGCACTTCCAAACTTGCCCACGCTGTGGACCGAACCACAGATCTTGTGATTACGAAGCAAACTCCATAACCATGCATCATTTATTAATATTCTTTCAATTATAAGTAGTGATAATGAAAATCGCTTTCCCAAAGCAGGGCTAATAGTATAACTTTATTAAAAACAAAAAGTAGTTTTCTATTTTAGCCTTAGAATCTTCTACAGCGGAGATATTTGACCTAAAGGCCAAGCATGAGGAAGAATTATTGGCTCGGTAAGAATACTTGGTGCTTGATTGGTTTCTGTATTAATCTCAAATTGGCTGAAAATATTTTCAAGGACATCTGCTAAACATGTTTGAAAAAGGTCCTGGCGTCAAGATAAACAACTTTGGACGTCATAGTTCATTGGGACTGAAAGGACTAGATTGATGGCTACCTGCCTGGGTGCTATCTTATTGTTTTCTTTTTTCTAGTACATCAGAAATCGAACTATTGGAGACTGACCTAGAACGTGCCAACCAGGTGATTAAACAAACGTCTTACATAAGCCTACCCTTGCAGATTTCAGTATTCTGTTTTTCACAAGTAAACTTATGTCTATTTGTTTCGTAGAATCTGCTTACTGTAGAAAAATATGCTGAAAGTTTGAAGGCACAGTTTCAAAATGAAGCCTCCTCAACAAATGTAAGTAATATTGATTGGTTGAAAGATAAAATTATTTTCAATTTTTTCATTCAAGAACATATCTTAAATTTTTAAACACTGGAAGTTTAGTCCCTGTTTTAAAACGTTAGTAAATATAAGTATATACATTGATTTCATTATTACTTCTATTTTTTAGGCAGATGGTTTTTCTACAGTAAAACTTGAGGTGTGTTGTGGTTAAATATTCTATATTAATCTTTTTTGTGTTATACAGATGTCAAAGAGGCTGCTCTAATCAGCAGAAGAATTTTGTTAATAAAATTTGAGCTTTTTTTAAAACAATTTAATCTGTTTTCACATATTTCACATAATGTTTTTATTCTTTGGTGACAAAAACTGAGGACATCACTTCACCTTGCATGAATTATACTGCTCTCATGCAACAACAAACTTTGAAGCAGAAATGATTGTATCATACATAGCATCTCATTTGTAATCAAAAACTCAAAAGTTTTTGCTCATTGACTTTTTTGCAGGTAACCACCTTTTCTGACATTGATACACATTCGTTCACAAAAAGTACTTTCACAAAATTTTATTTTAAATAAATTTGCGATTAAAAGTATAGGGGCATTGCTACTATAAAATAGAGCACAATGTCTGCCAGACCGGGAAAACCTTGAAATCAAACTAGGTGATTGTACCTTGAGACTATGCCACGTGTGCAAACCTTAAACTATGGTAAAAATGGTAGCAAACAACTTGATATACTGCTAAAAAAATGGTAATAAGATGTGCAGACACTCTGGAGATACGTACCAGTGCAAATATGCATCATTGTTTCTTTTATCTAGCATTTTGATGTTTTAAACCACAGAAATCTAACCATTTTTATAATCTTGATAAACAAAACAATTATTTTGTGTGATATTTTCTTGTTTTTCTCCAGTCTAAAACCACAAGAATATGTACCCAGGCCACTAAGCCCTAATCTCTCCAAGTAATTGTACCAAGGGAAAATAGAAAACCCTAGGTATATATCATATGTGTGTAGCTATGTATTTTGTTGTATTTATGTTGTTGATGTTGATGTTTTATTTATTACATCATTTTAGGTTTATCCATACATTATTGCCATCTTTTTTAATTTCCATTATTATTTTTTTATGGTAGAGTGACACTGAAACAATTCATGCTTTGGAATATCAACTATTATCAAAAGAAAGGGAGGTAATTCTGATGTGTTATTCTATTTGCACCTAATTTCGACCGCCAAATTATCTTTAAAAACTATTTTAAATTTTACCAGATATTGTGTCTGGACTAAAAATGTTTTTGAAAGTCTAAATTTCTTGAATTAACAAGAGAATTGTATTTTTTTAGCATTGTATTATGATGGTTTAGGAGAAAGAGTAACAACCTAATACCAGTAATGCCATAGTATAATAGCATCCAGTGTTGCACTATGAATATTCAATTACTGTTAAACAGTATTATATTCATATCCAGCTAGACAAAAGATTAAACGTCTTAGTATCTACAAGCATTAAGAGCATGTCAGAGACAGTTTTCCATGTATATGTTATTGTGTGTAGTTAACAAGGACAGTATTATAAAAACATCAAAAGGTTTTAGATCATAGCCTGTCCATTACTTTATCAAGACGACGCTAAAGATGCTGTTGTATCTATCCCTGCATCATATAATATATTTGCATTGTATTAAGTTACTAGTGTTTACATCAAAAACACAACTTGTCTGTGACTCAAAATGGTATCTAAGTAGTATAAGTTACCTATGCAGAATGAATGTGTGAATGTTAATATTACCAAGGCCATAGGTATTTTACATGTGGCACATTATACAAGTCATATTTTATTATTTTTTTGAATTACTTTTTCGGGACATTTTGACAAACTTTTGGTACATAGTATTCTGTGGAAATTAAGTTTGATGGGGTATTTTCTGGAAATTAACCCTATTCGTACCGATTTGTGGAATGTGCCTATAATTTTTACGATAAGCTCATTCTTATTTATGTCAACTATTACAGCCAAGCTTTTATCGTATTGATTGGTTGATTGTTTGTGAGAATTTATTTTGTGCAATAGTGCAATTTCCTGTTCTTCTATATCCAGTGTGGGATGTTGAACCTGTAAGCTTTTTTGACAGTAATTTTTTCTGTATTTATATAAATACAGAAATATAATTTTTCAGCGCTCATGATCAGTGTAAAATTAGTGTTGTCTAAGGTGTGCGTATGTTGTACTTTTCACCTTGGGATAATAATGTAAGTACAACAAAGCAGGAGAGTGAGTGCAAGATTAAAATTGAAGGTAAGCTGGATAAATTTTTTAAATTTATTGTCTAGCATTTTTGAGATTTTACAAATATTCTAAAATTTTAGATGCAACAGAAGAGTCTAACAGCTCAAAGCAAGTTGAACTACCATAAATGGGTGCTAGGTTTTGCCACTTTTTCTACAATAAATATAATTTGCCTTGAATTCTAATTCTGACATGGCAGCAGTAGTACCTGAAGGCAAAGATACACTGAAGTTATATTTTTCTTTCCTAGATTTTCAAGGTTTCACATTTGTGGAATATCAAAAGTACCGAAAACAACATCATGGTCCTCTGAGTAGGACAAGCTTTAGATAGTGGGCAAAAAATGGTGGTCATGACATAGATGGCTTTAACTGGGCCACAAAAAAGAGAAAGCGCACACACAAGCACAACAGAAATAACAAAAAGTCAACACTTCTGAATGAAATACTATCTGGTGTACGGAATGTTGTGATTCAAAATTTTTATGGACAACAAACACCTTATCAGTCATTTTAAGGTTCTATGCTTCCACTATGGTATATGTTATATAATCCACTTTATTTATGCTGGAAAATGCTAAATATTCAAATTAAGTTTAGCGTGGGAGAATGAAAACTATGGTATTATTTAGTGTGGGGGGTTTCTTTAACGTCGTTTTTTTACATCAACATAGTTTTTAGCATGAAATAAAACATTACTGTTGAATTAAATCCATTATAAGACAGACAAATGTTCAAAGTCTAGAAGTTTCTGTTAAAATAATATTTCTAGTGTACAAAGTTTACCTTCCCAAAATGAATCGCTGAATTGCAAAAGAAAGTTGAGTGAAATGAAAAATTATGAAATGAAAAAAATGCTTTTTGCTCTTAAGTGACTTTAACAAATGAATTCGTAATATGTACTGTGTTCTATTTAGATGTTTGTTTCTTTTATCTAGCTAGTCGTATCTAATTTTTTTTATAACTTCTTTGTGCATTCCTTCAGCAGAAGATATTAATGTATATAAAATGTTTTAATTATAATAAATAGCTGGCTGTCATGTTGTATATAATATTTTTTACGAAAATAAAATGTTAAATCATTATTTTGAATTTTTTTCTTATCAATGTTTTGGGTATATAACCTCTTAAAGGTGTAAAAAATTAACAAAGACCAAAAGACCTGACCATGCTGCCTATGCACACTGTTTTCCTGAATTGTTATCGTTGCATTAAACAAAATTTTTACTTCTAAAAGGCGATTAGTTAATAAACTCATTCATTTCAGACACGAGGTCTGAACATATATAGTGATAATCCTAAAGCATGAATAATAATGTAGTAGAACAATGTAAAAAAATGATCACTCAAGCTGCAGCGATACTTTTCTGGGTTTTTTTTTGTGTATCGTATGGACTGTAAATTATAACACTATCTTGCTGGATAAGCGACGATTAAAATGGCTGCAGTGCATTGTTTACTGTAAGATTGAGTGGCAATCATCACATTTAAGGTAAGAAATATATCAATAGTACTTAAGATTTTTTTTTCAGGTATTATAGGTTATAGGTTGTTACCCTTTTTTCAGAACTGTCATACATCTACGGTATTAGTTTTAAAGTGAGATTTCATGCTCTGTTACTTCACAAAAGCATGGTCTTTACTTTTAAGACCACATAAGCCAAATAGGTTGTATGTCTGGATTATGGAAAATACTGATCAAAAAATAATAAAAGGACAATAGAAAATTTTTTTATATTAGATGCTTTGTTTTTTTCCAAATTGATAGCATATCCAGTTTGGTCAAAGAAAAAGCATGGTTTTTTTGTAAAGAAATTAACGTTTACTCCGTTGCTGTATTTAGATGGCAGTACCTACTCCTGCATGATATAGCGGAATTGCATTATACCCAATTGTACCAAACTAATTTAAAATACAGAAAAACTGATTGTTTCCTTTTTATTTGTCAAATTCCAGCAAGATATTTTTTTAAATTGATTGGCATCAATGCTGTATAAGGTGTACATACTTTTCACCTTAGGATACTATTGTAAATGCAACAAAGCAGGAGAGTGAGTGCAAGATTGAATGTGAGGGTAAGTTGAATAAATTCTTTAAATAAATTGTTTAGCATTTTTGAACTTTTACAAATAGTAAAGTCTAACAACTCAAAGCAAGATGAACAATCAATAGGAGAAGTTATAACCTAAAATGAGAGCTCACTTCTTTATTTCGTTACTTTTTCTACAATAAATATAATTTGCTTTCAGGTAATCCTGACATGGCAGCAGTAGTACCTGCAGGTGCTTCTAAAGGGAAAAGTAGTAAGTTTTAATAATTTAAAAATAATATGCTATGCTAAGATTTCTTTTTCTTTTTCAGAGTGTAAACGTTTATCATTTATGGAATATAAAACATACAGAAAGGAGCATCCTGGTCCCAAGAGTAAAAGGAGTTAAAAATGGTGGTTGCGATGTTTAGGGATTTCAATGGGTTTCCAAATCAAAAGTAAAAAAATCCAGAAAAGTTTTCAGAAAAAAAATGAGAAATCAGCAAGTGAAATACCATCTGGTGTACGAAATGTGGTGATTCAGAACTTTTATGGACAACAAACACCTAATCAATCCTTTTAAGCTTTAAAATTTAAGTTAGTTTAGCTGGAGTAAAAAAAGTTACTAAATTCAAGTAAATATAAAATGATATTATCCAGAACATTGTTTTTTTTTAAATTTTGAGGGAGTGGTAATTGAAGTATTACTGCAAAATATATATCATCCGTTTCAAAAAAATGAATTTACTATGTACTCTGTTTTATTTGTACGTTGTTGTTTGTTTGTTTTTTGCTAGCAACTAGTTGTATCTAATTATTATTATACCTTATTTCTTGCGGCAGAAGATATTTAATGTATATAAATTTTTTTATTGTAATAAATAGCTGGCTGCCATGTTGTATATAATTTTTAAGAAAACAAAATACTACAATCATTTTTTTAACTGCTTTTTCTTTTTCATGTTTTGATTGCAAATAGACACACAAGTGAAAAAGTGAAGTATAAGTGAAAAACAAATTATACCAATAAAAAAAGCTATGAAAGATAGATGTTCTCCTGCAACCTGCATGTTCAATGATTAGAAATAACAAGACCATACCACACCATTGTCATAATTTACTAAAGCAGAATATTTTATTTTCTAAAGTGGCATTTGTTAATTTTTTCTCCCATTCGGGAATTATAGACAGGTAGTTTAAACAGGTAGAATAGTTTGAATAATAATCAATCCAGTTGCATTGATACTTTTCTGTTTTTTGGAGTATCTTATGGATTTTGAATTTCAACAGTAACATGGTCTTGTAGCATGAGTATTTTTTAAAACCATGATATGATGGGAAAACAAATGATGACCAATGACTAGTACTATGGTGGTAAACAATTTTAATAACATTGGGATATTTTTTTCTGTTATTAAAGGTTGTTACTCTTTTTCTAAAACCGTCATACATTTAAAGATATTAATTTTAAAAATGAGATTTTATGCCCTATAACCCGCAAAAGTACACTCCTCAACAGCACACCTCGCAAAAGCGCACACCACTGCAGCTTATGCTATTGAGCTTATGTTTCAGATATGTCTGGCCTATAAAGAACATGAATTCAATAAGTATTTTCTAAATAGAAGGACAAATGAAATAGAAACAAAAATTATAATTAGATACTTCCCAAATTGGTATGAGGTCTTGTTTGTGGAGTACTAGTATAGGGCAAGACGTGTTGCCTTCTATTACTTAGAGCACAGTGCTATTTTGTGGGGTTATTGGGCAATAATTGATTTCACTAAGTTGATAGATAATATGAATACAAAATTAGTTATTAATGTTCTTTAGCTTGATTTCCAATAACATAAATTGTATTTAGCGACTGTTGTTGTTACAGTTTTATCGGAAACGATTGATATACAACAAAATTGTACAAAAACTCTTGCACAAACTGTCTTTATTGTATACCAAACTTTATGTATACATCTATGTTGTGTATTACGAAAATATTTTATAGTTGTCTCAGTTGATGGAAGAAGTACATTACCAGCAAAGTATATCAGCTAAAACGAAAGATGCTTCAGAGAGAGAGGTAAAGGTTATTAAAACTTAAAGTCAACTCAACAGGCACGGTTTAAGATGGGAAGTCGCTTAAAACTTATAGAAAGGAACCAAGTAATCGGGAGTAAATGCATTTGAGATAAAGGCACATAGAAAATAATAATAAAAAAATGTAGTCCATAAAAAAAATCCATAAAAAAATAATTTTAATTTGATTTATTAACGCTCCAATATCCAATTTTGTTCACTTCTAAACAGAATTTTTTCAATGCAGAAAGTAGCACAGCTTCGGTTTGGTACCGAATTATACTTGCCCATCATAATTAAAGATCTGTCCAGGGTGAATTTTTTAATCCTGATAAACTATTTGCAAGTGTCGTTAAAATCTTGCCGTGCATAGTATAATTAGTTTGTTTGTGGCTCATAGTTCTGGTGATTGTGGGTTGAATCCAGTCCACTGCCTGCCATGCAGAAAGAAGCACTTTCAATTTCAAAATATGTTAACAATAGGTCATTTACTTGATTTCTAATCATTCAAATTGAGGCTTGTGATTTTGGTAATAATCTATTGCACTTTTTTCTTGTCTATTGAATCAATATTCATCCACTTGTAATATCTTTTACAGATTGCTTTGCTGGAAAAGACAATAGAGGACAAAACAAAATTGGTTGAATCACTGGTATGATTATTCAGTTGGTTTGGGCTAAAAAATAATAAAAAAAGTGGTTTTGTGTACTATTTATTTTTTGTGTTTATTATATATATATTTGTATATATATTTGTATATTTGCATTGCAGCACCATCAGTTAAAGCAGCAAGAAGACTATGCTGAAATTAAAAGAGAAATCAGGTTATTTTGCACTTTCTCCCTCTATATTATCATATCCCTCCTAATTGTTCAATATTCTTAAAAGTACATGTGAACCTGAGGAAGAATTTGTAAGCGATCACTAAACAGCTATCATCCTGATATTCAAGTGAATCAAATCTAGTGTTTGATCGTAAATATGTTTTTTGATTTCTTAGTGTGCTCAAGATGATTGAATTTTCTGGTATTGAAGGATACACAGAAGGAGAAGTAAGGATTCATTGTTCTTTATGTTTAAATCTATATTATAATGCCCAAGTATCTGTGGGCCAAGGATGCCAGAAAGGAGTAAGTGACAGGTGAATTTTGTGGATTTTTGTGGGCTTACAAGAAAATGAGAATGTTCATGAATTGCCACATTTTACTCATTGTGGCAATGTTACAACTCTAATTTATATTTTATATATATAAAAAGATCAATATTTTTCATTCTATTTAGCCATCTTGTGCCAAACCTTTAGAAAAATTATTGGTAGAGAAGAACAAAAGTAAGATTGTGGAACTTTCTGTATCAACATGTGTTTTAATATTACAGTAAACCTAAGTCCCTACTAAAGGCGCTCAACAAAAAACAATGGGAAATGTTTTGTCATCTTGTCACTTTTCTTTATCTACAATTCCCAAATGTTATTGTAATTTTCAATTTACAAAACAAACAAGAAAATACTGAAAACGATAAACTCAAGCCTAATACAATAATAACTGATTCAACAGAGCTGTACCGCAAAATCCTGTATTGCTTACCTGCAAAACCAGATGGTTAACAAAATAAACAAAAGAATCAGGCGAGCTAAAATCATTGCCTCATAATCTCTTATGTGAAGACAAACTAATAAAAAATGGATTTCGTAAAAAAAGTAAAGTACTTGCAGATCAACTGCTAATTTTTGAAAAACGTCTTAAAACGCCCTTGTAATATTACATCGCAAAAGCAAAGGCAATTTTTCAAATATTTTTTCTTCTTGTCAGGTTGGGCAGGAAACATGCTCTTTAATCTTTTACAATATGGATCATAAATTTAAAAATTCATGTGTAAAAACAAGATGTGGTGTACCAAGAATACTTACTTTTTTATGTCAAAACAAACTATTATATTTTATTATTGCATATATGATATTTTAAAAAATGTTTGGCTTTTTAATTGGAGGATTAATCTATTTACTTAAAAAAGACAACAAAGAGGAGTGGTGAATGCCAAAATATTCAAAAAGAAATGTACCGCTCTTTTACCTATTTTTGGCAATTAGCTTTAAAATCATATCGTTGTTAGTTTCCATTACTTTTGCGAAGCAAAATGAAGGTTATGAGAGTTTGTTGCATTATTTAAATGTAGCCAAACATAACAGTATGTGTGACAACCATTATGTGGCTTATACTCAGTTACCTTTTTTTATAGCTTTGCAATCTGAATGTACCTTCATGAAAGTTAGAAATGCCGAATTGACTGGTAAGGTCACCTGAAACTCTCAACTATCTGTCTAACTGTATTTCTTTCTAATTTTTTAATTGAAATTATACCTATGTTACCCCCTTGGCATTCTAGTTTTAATTTTTATATAGTACTTTGGAGATTATCTGTACTTTCTGTTTTAAGTCATAATTATGTAAATTCTTTATTTTGCATTCTAAGAATCAAAATATTATTTAAAAGGCTTACAAAAGTTCAAGTATCCTGGTGTCACTAAGACCGATAGTGGTGTTTTGAAATTTTCCTAAACTTTTTGCTAACATTGGTTCTGAAATGGTTCTGAAATATGTATTGCTCATTGTTTTTTTTAAAGCAACCAAATTTATTGCTATTCTATGAACACTTAGGTAAATTTGAGGAGCTGCAGAAGAACTGTTCAGATGCATACAGAACTTTAAAAGATCAAAAGGTGTTGATCACACAATTGGAAGGAGATCTCATGAATGTGAGAGGGCTACCATCCAGTGTTTATCGAGGTGAAGGGGTTGGAGCTCCTTCGTCTGATATCAATGCTGAGCTTGTAAGCAAAGCTGTTCAAGATCTAAATGTCAATGAAGGTATTACTCAGCACTTTGTACAAAAATTATAGTTGAACGATAATCAGCTTTACAATATTGACTCCGAGGATCAGTAAGGCTTCTTCTAAGTGATTGAAGGCTTCTTCTAAGTGATCGTTACTTCACGCAAACCCACTTGTTTTATTTTTGTGGTTGTCGCTTGTTGTCGCCGTTTCTGTTTTTGTTGTTGGCGAGCCCATCCATAAAAGTCTTTGGTTGGCCTAATCCGACTAAAAACCAACCTAAAGCAGTTCTAGGAAAAACATAATAAATAAATTTGTCCAAATTTTGTCCTGATCTTTTAATTGACAGGCCATAATGTCGAAAGATGGGGAAATACATTTAAGATTGGACACCATTTTTATAGTTTGACTAGGCCATCTATAGATAGGTTTTTATTAAGTTTTGCTGCAGGAATATTGATTAACTCCTATTTCCAATGTATTAAATTTTCAATAAATTTCCGTACTGTTTTCCTGACAGAAAGTCTTCTACGAAGTAATTGAGCTCATAACTTCTCGACACTGAAATGCTCTATCCTCGAAATTTAGGATATTTATAAACAAGCCGTTCAAAACCATAGTAAAAAAAGTAGCAGCTACTTTTATATATAAAGCTGTTTCATCCTACAGAGTAGATCTCATCGTTGTGTGTGTGGTAAAGATGAATTCTTTAAACGAATTACTCTTGCAAATGTTTTTGCTGTTGTATTTGAAGTTAAAGAATAGTTTTTTTATAGTTGATGAATTAGAAAAACATAACACAGACTCGCTGCTACCAATCATATCAAGTCAACGTGAAAGACTGCGAGAGAAGAATTTGGAACTTGAATCAGTAATACTTTAAATTGATTATTCCTGTGTTCTTTATGTTTTCTCTTATTGGTTTTGCATCGAAAACTGAATATCTTCTTATATACCCAGATTATCCTTTTTCGTGCACAGTAATTGATTTTTTGGACGTTTTTTGTCCAGCATACAAGTTCACTACCCTTTTTGAGAGGGATGGTATATATTTATCAGAAATTCCGTGGATTATTTCAGTAGAGCAATATTTTGATTTTTATTTTAAAGTTTCAAAGGAGCTGCTAGATTTTAACTTGATATAAAAATACTTTTATATACTGCTTGTTAGTTTCAGTTGCTTAACTGTTGAGTCTGGCCAATTGCTTACTAGTGTAATTGCTTAGGTTTTGACCCAAATCTCAGCCTTAACCCTTCACAATGTGGTTGCTTATTAAAAACATATTCCACTTTCCTAGCAATTAGGTTCAAACTCGTGTCGCCGAAAGTTCATTAAGATTTTGATTTCTTTTTAGCAAACACGACATCAATTACGACAGATAAATATGCTTCAAAACGAAGTGGATACAGTAAAACAAGATAATGTGAAATTATATGAAAAAATCAAATTCCTGCAAAGTTACCCAAGCAAGGTAATTATTTCTTCCCACAAAATCAAAATAAGGTAGTATAATTTGATTTGCATTTGGAGCAGGAGGATTACCTTTTTTGAAAAACTCACGAAAACATGTTTTAGCAAGGGAAGAATCGGGAAAGAGATTTTATAGTAAACGAAAGTAATATTATCTTTATTTGCTTTTGATTAGATAAAAGTATATGTTTATAAAGATGTAACTTTGAATAAGAAGAAGAATTCTTATAATTTTTGCAGTAATGATTATAAATTGTTTGGCAAATTACCCGGGGCAAGTTTTCTCAAAATCCATACATCTCACATGGAAAATTGACTAAAGTATGATAGAACATTAAGGGAAACTCAAGGATATTTTTTCTAAAAATTCTAACTGAACCTTAACAAGTAGATGGATTATAACGAATTTATTACAATTTTTTGAATTACAATGCTTGTTTGCTGAAGAAAATTCAATAACTTATCGTGCTAATTCGTTCAACTTTTTACTCTCACATTACGTTGTCATTTATTTCTTGCGATTTTCTCTAGGGAAGCACTTCAGTAACTGTAGATGACGAATCTGTGAAACGATACAGTGGTCATTATGAAGAAAGAATCGATCCTTTCAATGTCTTCTCTAGGAAGGTGTGTAATGTGTTTTTCAGACGGTTTGTGTATTTGTCACATTGGAGAATATAGATTTAAAGAAGATAAGTCTGGAATCTTTCTTTTTCAAAATTACTTAGAGTCTTGTATGCAACCCCATGTAAAATGAGATTACGTTTTTACCGACAACCATCACCCGTCACACTACGATTAGATTGGACACTTTTTTAATTTCAAATTTTTCTCTTGTTGCAGACGCGGACTTGAGCCACGTCATTTGATAACTTTAGGCAAGTTCTTAATTAAGAAAACATGGAATTAAAAGAGCTTTTATAATCATGTCAGCGTTGTTATTTGGAAGCTCCTGTTTTCTTCTAGGAGAAGCAACAACGATACAGCAATTTGAGCGCTCCTGAGAAAGTAACCTTGAACATGGTAAGTGAAAGTGATTTTGTTTTTCTAAATTTGTTTCTGTTTGACATGGCGAAGTAATATTTCTTTGCAATGTCCGCTCTTCGTGATACAAACATGAATAGATAAATCTGAATATTCAACGACTGTCTATCCAATATTTGCAAAAATATTATTTCAAAACTGCTATAATGCTGACAGTCCAAAAATTGACAATAAATATTTTTTAATTTAGGCCCGTTTTATATTATCCAACAAGATTGCAAGAACACTAGTCTTCTTTTACACTATAATGTTGCACTGTCTCGTGTTCCTGGTAAGTCTTTTTAATAATAGTTGGAGTATTTTGTGTGTCACTAAAGCGATGTGGAATGCAAAATATTTTTAAGAGGCAAAATATTGACGTGACGTACAACGGGTGAATTCCAGTGGATTTTTCCACAGGCTAACAACTACAGTAGACTCCCGGTAATTCGAACCTGCACTTATTCAAAATTTTCAGTTATTCAAAACTGTTTTTATTCCCCGTATATTTTCTAACCCTAATTCAGCTAAATCTGTCTCAGTTATTCAAACTTTAGTTATTCAAGTTTTCAGTCATTTGAAACGGTTTTCTAACCCCTGTGGACCGAAATGCCCTTAGTTATTTGAAATAATTGGCAAAAGTATGGATTTTCACCTCTAAGAAAAGCTTTTTAGAAAGCAAAAACAACTGTTTGCCTGAAAAGTCTTTCAAACCCTTATAAAGTATTCATAGAGTTAATATTTACTTTTAAAGTGACGATGATTTGTGTCCATTATATTTCTTTCAACTTGTTGTGTTAAAACATTGATTACCCAGCTGTTCAATCAAATTTCTCCAAAACTTACCACGAGCAAAACTTGTCTACAATAACATATTCACTTATTCAAAATTTCAGTTATTCGAAGTAAATTTCTAACCCCCGTGGACCTTCCAATAACCCGGAGTCCACTTTATTATTGCATGGTTATTCATGTTAGGGAATTCGGATTTGCGACATTTTTGATATAGCAATTAAATACCCGGTGTTCTTTACGAGAATTCGGTGCTAGCTAAAATCTCAAAAAGAGCGTCAAGCTTCTATGTTGTATCGTCTAGGAAAGTTGAAACTGAATTTTACATGATAAAATGCGTCCGAGGTTTTTCATAGTGCTTGCTGATTAGCTCAAAATCATCAAAGGCGCATAAAATGATTTACCACGATAAGATAAAAGCATGCTACCCTGCAGCTAAATAAATACAGTGTACGCTCTTCTACATCCACATTGGCAGATATTTAGCCCACTGTTAATCTCCATTCACACTTTAAAACAAACGATTGCTATAAACCCTTTTTCCATATATTTATATGTGGATGCAAATATAGTAAACGAAGCCTATTAATATCGTCATCACGGATTAGGGATGCAACCTTTCATATTCAAGTTTTGAAAAACATATCTTTACGGGCCCTTTTCGTAGCAATTTTTATCACAAAATTTAAATTTGTGGCTGGATACTTTTACTTATCAGGCATGTAATCAAACTTAGGTAGACAAGGTTTAGACAGTAATAGCTTCTATGGGAGGTTTGTAACTGTGATAACTGAATTCTCAAAAGAAAAGCTCTTAAAATCTGTCTGTCTGTGAGCCAATTTAAAAAACCGGAAACTGTATTTTAATTGTACCAATAATCATAGAATTTCATTACTTCATGCTTGTTAGCAGCAGAATAAGACCATGAGTTCATTCTCATATGGCATTTTGTAATATTATATGGCATATGGCATTTTGAGGAGCTTATTCTGAACTTTCCTCCAAGTTCTGAAATGTAATATCAGAAATGCAACACATAATAACAACAACAACAAACCCAGAGATGCATGAAATATGGAGGGGGGAAATAAGTACGACAGGTGATTAACATAACAAAGACTAGTATAATTAAATTTGTATATAGCTAGAAGCGTGATAAAACAGAATTTTTTGAAAATTTATTAGTAGTTAAAAATAAGAAGCACTTTTGTTTCATCCTTGTTTTTATCAAAAATTTTTGGGTGTCCCCAAATTGATTTTTCGTAAAAAAGACTTTCTTTAAAATGGTGCAGTAAAACTCACGCTAAACAACGAGTCTTCCATCATGAAAAGCGCTCTACATATGCTGCGAAACAGCTACGTCTATTGTTTTAAGTTTAATGTACGCTAGTTATTTTCAGACCTGAATATCTTCCGACCCAGATTTTTTCCAGTAAAAAAGGCGACGTTTACTTTTTGTTACTCTTTTATCTATTTCTCCTTTTTTACTGTGTTAAACTAATAATTGGTGTAAACAACTCGAAATGGCGAGTGACAGTAGTGGTAGGATCGAACACCCTCTGTGCACGGTCAGTGTTCTATGCTCTGCTAAGTAACACTTTAAAGTGACAATTCTGATTAATGTTTCAACGTTATTCGTCAGAAAAAAGTGAGTTAATTGCAGTATATATTTGATATCTTTCAGGTGTTATACAAATTCGCCTACACCGAATCGTGCAAACGCCTTCTAACACCAGTTGTTCACAACATGCAGCAAACGTAAGTTGCTTTTTTATTTATTATCGTGATGTGGGGGTACAGTAAAAATTAAAACCTTAAAGATTGAAATATGACACATTGTACGATTGCAGTAGCTAGTTGCATGTGCAGTCTTTTTTGAAGGAGCTTTGATTGTTTGCCATTTTTGGAGTATTTTTTTAGAAATTGTTTTGGAGATTTCTTTGTCTTTGTACTTATAAGAACCTTAAAATAACAACAACCCTAAAATGAACCGTTATCATTAGTAAAAAACAGGTTTTGAAAATATATACGCTAATATATACACGATTTGCAAGGTAACAATTTTTCAAAGTTCTACTTCTTTAATTCCTTCATACGAAAAAGCAACTCAATTGTGTGGCATCTGTTATTTGAGCACGGTCGTTTATGATCATGGGCGGTTATTTGGGCGTGAACGGTTATGTGCGGTATTAATAACAAGCGTTTTAGTTTACCTTTTTTTTCCTTTTTTAGACTTTCATCGAATGCAATACTTGAAAACGTTCCACGTATCGGGAAAGGTGCTTCTTGATGTTCGCTTTTCGAACTAAATGTACTTTCATAACAAGTAGCTTAAATAATAATAAAAAGTTTGTAAACGTATTAAACAATAACTTATTCAAAATTCTTCACTATAATTTCTAACCCTGTGAGAAGATGTTTATTTTTACTGACGTTCGAGATACGATCATCACGTTAGATTTAATGTTTAAACTCTTTATATCCGCAGACGTAAATATTTATTTAAAAGAAGGAATCAACTTGGTCCCAAAATCTTGTTAGGGTTTTTTATTTAAACGGTCTAACAAAAAGCCTAACAAGTCCTGGGGACGAGGTTGAGAAGAGACGGGCTGGTATATAAAACCTTCTGCTCAAATAAGTTCATAGTTGACTAAATTTTTCAAAGGATATTTTTAAATTTTTGATGGGGATATCCTCTAATTTCATTAAATTTTTGATGAGGAGATTCCCTCTCATTTCATAACAACTTCTTTCTATAATAAAACTTTCACGATATAAGGTGCATTCAATGTTATTTATATTTTTTCAATTATTAACGCAAAAAAAATTAAACTTAAAAAATCTTTTGTGTATTGAATTTTCTATCAACGGAGATTGTAATGAGAGTTAGCCAGGTATATTCTGTCCAACCACAATTTTCATCAAACCGCAGTAAATTTTATCCAGTTAAAGCAAAAAAAGTGGTGCGCGTCGAAGAGAAATGTTGCTCGTGGCCCCCAAGTCTTAACTTGGCCCCCAAGGAGGTTTATCTTAAGGATCATAAAAGAAATTATACCCCGACAGTGTTATGAAACTTCTTTTACAAAAAAGAAGTGTAAAATTATGAGATGATTTTTTCCAGTTATTAAAAATATGACCTCTCAGGCGCCTTAGTTTCTTTGGTTTCCTTTAAACAGTTTTCCAAATCTCCTTTTTTTACATTTTTTTGTCCTCATTGCCTCAGGCATGGATTCTTCCTTAGTCCTATCCACTTCGTCTGCGTAGCTTAAAGTTATTTTTTAGTCTGCCTTGTTCAAGGCGGTAACCATTTGGCGAAAATCTTTAAAACTGTTTTCTTCGCCCCATGATATAATAATAAGAACAAACACAAATATGCGATAAAAAGCAAAGTTTTAGGTGTTAAAAACATTGTTAAAAAGAATGGGGGCAAGCAGGAAAAAATTAGCATCGTAACAAAAAAATATCGACGTCACCCCGTTAAGAACAGGTAACTGCTTTACATAGAATGCCTCCATAATTTTCCAATTTAAACAGTTTTTCGAAAGGAGTGCCTATCATTCGCAATAGTATATTTGCCACTTCGGACTTCGAAGACATTCGCTACCTTCCGATCACCAAATTTGAGCATTTCGTAGTTTTAATTCTAGTATACACCACATAAACAGATACCTCCGTTATAACGCAAGTTTAATGCTTTTTCAACTGAGACATTGGATTTTCTTAGCGTTCCACAGTCCAATGTATATGAAATTCTTATTTGTCAAACGTTTAAGTTATAGCTAAAATTTTTACGTCCCTTTCAGTTCGTTACCTTTCGTTAAATTTCATATCCTCTGTATAAAAATTGTCACTTTTTGATAACGGTGTGGGCGACGTTAAAATTTTGTTCTTACAACATTAATCTATACGAGTCATTGGAAAACTCGTAATTTTATAATGTATAGTAGTTTTTGTCCTAACGAACGGTGTCATATATTTTACATAACGGTATGAGATCTTACTTGTATTTAAATAACTAGTCGTTGCCCGTGGAAAAATCCACGGGTTCGCCCGTCCTTTATATTTACCCGTCGCAACAAAGTGGATAAAAGTATATCGCATTTGATATTCGTGTTTCCGTAACATCATTTTCTAACTCAGCGGGGGGTCCGCGCAGAGACAGACAGACGGAATACGGCTATTATAATAGAGATAAGGACCATTTGACGCTTTTCAAGTATATATAAAGTTTGTTATTAACCACTAGTTCACATACTTGTGAAAATTTTTTTTTGAATGTGATGACTGTTCGCACGATTTTGGAATGCTTGGTTTTTAAATCGTAATTATTTCTATAACTATTAACTGATCTTTGGGGTTTGCTGGTTTGCACAATACAAGTTGCAGTAATTAAAAAAAAGACATCTTTGTATGTATGTATTTTCGTCAACTAAAAAAGTATTTACATTATGCTTCTGTTCTGACAGTGGATTGACTGAACAAGTAGAAGAGACAGATGTGTCCAGTGATTATGCTAAAAAAGGATGCAGTTAAGATAAGAAAATTTGAAACTAGAAAATTTTTTTGTGAAAAAAAAGGAATTCTTTCAGGTGAGAAACCGTTTTGATTGGGCATGAAAGGTGATTTTCACTGCTACAATATAATTTATACAATAATGTACAATAAGTTGAAGGAGATGATATCTGATATTATACAATTATATACAAAGAGGATATAACTAATTCACACCTTTGTGTTGAAAATGCTGGTGCAAGAAACAAAAGAAGTAATATATTGTAGCAGTGGAAACACTCTTAACTGCCCTCAACTCAGTATTTTCATAGAAAACACGAATTCCATTGGAATAGAAGAAGAAAAATGGATTACTTACTACAGAGATTGCAAGTTTTCCTACAAAATATCATCATGACATCCCTGTGATTTTTACAAGCCCCAATCTCTTGCCAATCCTTACAAAAACCAAGACTTGATTCTCTAGGTGAATCTCGACATGGAACTAGAAACAATGTCAGTTGTAAGAATGGAGTGTAAGCCACTGAAGACCTGTTTTTCTTTTGTTGATAGGAGGTAACCGCTAATTAAGGTTTAACTCGTAATATAAAACAACCCACGTTAAAAGGATAATTTTATTGATTATAAAATTAATAAGAATGTCTAAAAATAGTGTTATTACTTTCCAATTGCTGAATAATTACCATGCTACGGAATGTGCTCCTGTGGTGGCACAGTGAACTGTTGATATGTCAAATGCTAAAATCCTGTCGCCGTCTTTTTGGTATAAACCCTGTCGGTTAAGAAAGCAACATTGAAAAGACATTAAAAATTGCGTCAGTTATTTTCGTTTGAATTTAACGTTGAAAAATGTTGAATTCAGGTCGGTTAAATCGACGTTATGACACAAATGTGTGTAACGTTGAATGTTGGGTGGCGACATTGCAGGTAACGTCTCACCGTTAAAAAAAATGTCGCCTTAAAGGACATACCAACCCTATTATTTTAACATTGTTTTATTCTGACGAAGAAAACAGTGCTACTTACATTTTAATGGAATTTCTGGAGAAAGATATCCATCTTCTAAGAACAGAGGTCTGTCTCGAGTCCATATATCGTCGACTTTCTTCACTGTGAACAAAAAAAAAACAGAAATAAAAGAAGTTAGCAGATAAGCATATATCCAATCTTTTCATTGATCCGGACTATTTACTAAATAAAGCTCCCCACAAAAACGTCCAATTTATTTTTCTTCGATGAACAGTTTGCTATCCAATCAAAATTTCATAAACAAAAAATGTTTGAAACCGAAGCTTTTTAAATATGTATTTAAAATAAAATCATTATTAATATACTAACCAAGTTCTTTTTCATCGAAAGCTTCAATTTCCTTGACAATGTTAAAACATAAAATTACCAGTATAATTATTTGTCCTGCCATTTTTACAGTAGTTCTAACAATGCGCCAATTCCAAAGTGATGTGTGTATACATAGCAATGAATCAAACCACTAGAGGAAAAAGAAAACCTCGTTTTCAGTCGTCTTACAAAGAGGCATGTTGTGGAGGTCATGGAAATGAAATTGGTAGAATGTAATAATCACCTCACACGTCAATATTGAACTTGACATGTGTCAAAGGTGATACAGTCAGAAACAATAAAGGAAATCAATTATTTATCTCCAAAAGAATATTTGTGTATCCTTTGCCCAAAATTAAGCCCTAAATTGTTTTTTCCCTTTTGAGATTCCTGTTATTACATGTTCATTAAAAATAAAAGTAATTAATTTTTAAAGATGCTGTGAAAAATAAATCTTCTAGGTCGGTTTGGCAGCAGAACAAAAGATAAATAAAATTGAAATCAAACTTGCACAAAAAACCCTCGATGTTTTACAAAACTTTTTTTTTTAACCTCCGCAACCTTGGGTGTCCGATTGCCCTTTGTTTTTGAAACGTGTTGTAAGAACTATGTAGCCATTATGTCTCTTTTTGTTGGAATTGACAAGTTCACAGGAAATTTTTTGAATGTTTTGTTTATTAACAGGAAAAGAAGGTCAAAGGTCTTAAATTTATAACGGTATGCAAGGAATGATTCAACAGTATTCATTTTTTTTACTGCGTAATAATATTCTCTTCTCTGTTTGATTTAATGAACGTAATTTAGCGTTTTTTTCTTGGTAAAGTTCCAAAACGATTTGATTGTAACAATTCTAGGTTTGTAGAAATTCCAGCAAAAAATACGCTTTTATTCAAAAACCACAAACCAGTCAACAGACGTAGGTTCTTATCACGAGAACACACTTTCCTTTTCAACAACATACGTGATCGTTAAAATAATTTTTTTTACGTTGAATATAACGTGATATGTACTTTATATCAAATATTCCCGCCACATGATTTGAAATTTTAGAAAGTCAAAGGGAAACAGACTTATTTCCTTCTTTTTAAAAAAATTTCAAGTATCACTTATTGTCTAGCTTAACCCTATTCTGTCCGGGGTTTTTCGAACATATAATGACCGGCGGATTCCGCCCTACCTTTTCTATGACGCCATCGAAAGCTTGAAGTTTGTTTTAAATACCACTACTATCTGCCTAAAATTCAATTACTTTAGAGTTAATTTACATTCTGGAATCCACCCTCTCCCCGGACCGAATAGGGTTAAATAATGTGTGATCATGTCCTTCTGACGAACGATTGAAGAGAGATATGAAAGTATTTTGGCGACTTCCTCTTTATTCCATGGTTGCGTCGATATTAAGAACAGTTATTTTAATCCCTTTCTGAGATTTTTCCAACTCGTTGGCTGCCTGTTACACACAAATTAGACTCGAAATTAGCATACTAAATTAAGACTACCCAATGAAAAATTGCGGAATTAAAGATTGCAAATTCATGGTCGAAAATAATCGTAAATTATCCTTCTCTTAGAAATCTACAAAATTAGATTGCGAATTTTAATTTTTTTCTTGGAATTGCGGAAGAAAATATTGCAAATTTTGTAATTTTTTTTTAGGAATTGCGGAAATAAAGATTGCGGATTTTGACCAAATTCACAATCTTTTCTTGCGCAATATTTTTTTTTGCAATAATTTCTTCTCTCAAGCTATTAAAGCCATCTTTTTACTTCCTTGGAAGAAGCAGAAAACGTTTTACTACTGCAAGATAACGTAGTGTTACAACTAATCGATCCTCTGGGGAAACAGGTACGCGCACATGATGCTTCTTGAGTAAGTTATCGTGTCCTAAACAGAACAAATAATCAAATCTTTCTGGTGACATGCGGACAAATCTAAGATATATGTATATATATATATATAATAAAAAGTCATATCCTAATTTAAATCAAGAATATTTAAAAGTGTTGCGCTTTGCATTAAAGGAAATAATTAAACCACTTTACATCAGAAATTTAAAACGTGACAATTACATTATAAGAATGAAGTACCTATAAAAATCTTGTCCATCAAATTGTTTTGCGGGAATAAACGTTGAAACGACGGCACCTAGCCCATGATCTCTTTTTCAGACGTGTTTAATTTGCTTTTTTTTACTACGGCGATTTCTCCGTCTTAAAACAAGAGCAGTTATTAAAACGTGATATTTGTTGATCGTTGCCAAACAAACTAAAACAAAAACCATGAAGTAAATTGAACAAAACCTTACGTAAGGAGAGATTTCTTACGTAAAATTCCCCGTAAGCCTTTACGTAAAATTATACGTACATGTAAATGCGGCATAAACACGCGCCACCTACTTTCGCGTATTTAAAACAAAAATAAACGCGAAATTATGGAATAAACTTTGGTGTTCCGCGGTTTTTTGAGAAATTTCGGGGAATTTTCGTGTGGAAAAACTTTCGCGAAAAAGCAAAAAATAAGTTTTTTTTTCAATTTTTATAATTTTGTTTTTGTGTAAAGTAACAATTTAATTATTAACAATTTAAATTCTACCGTGTTATATTGAGCCTATAGAAGACAGAGCCGTTGGCAACCTTTTCAATTTTGTAATGACTTTACCCCCGGTCGTGAACGCTCCACCTGTTCTACGCAAAATAGGAAAAAAGAATAAAGCTGCGACAAGTACTGGAGAAAATAAAAATATTAAAACACAATGTTCAGCATGGCAAAAGAAAAGAAAAAGACGAAAGTTATTGTAATAGATTGATAGACTGGAAAACAGAAAGAGCTGGTTGGTATACGTATTAATAATATCCATCCATGTGTCATTGATTTTTTTTGATAAAAACGAATTTCATGGAGAGGCCTAAAATTTGCTTAAAAAAAGCTTAACAAGGAGTTTCGTGTTTGGGAAAGATTTTGCCCTAATACAATATGTTGTAAACACGCTTTCATGTTTTATTTAAAAATTAGAAGATCCTGAATTCATGCGAGTTTTTTTTGGTCCTATGAAAGGCTAAGATATAAAAATATAAAATAATTTGAAGAAAAATTAAACGGAAAATTTAAACCATCTTTTATAATTCGACTTCCTATTATTCAAACATCACCTTAACAATTTCATTGTGACCCTTAAAATTTCGTAAAGCGTGTTCAAACTGACGATCAAAAGGCTTTAATTGCGTTTAAATGTTAGAAAGGGGTTGTGGTGTTAAGGATGATAAGAAATTTTGTTCATGCACTACGGCAAGACACACTGTTAACGCAAGCTTCTTCGTGGCGTAGATAAAAATTGAGGTTGCGCGAAGAAAGGCAGTTTGGTTATTTAATTTTTCTGATCTTTCGTCCTACTTTCAGCAACTGTTCTTTTGTTATTCAACACAGGATATTGCCAGACTAATTTTCGCTACTTGAAAAATTTTTTGTCATTCTCTCCCGTGATTTTTTTACCTAAAGTGTTACTGCGCTGCGGAAACACTCGCCGTAAAAGTTTGTACCCTTCCGAATACGGATGTGTTCTTCGGGAACAGGGTCATAAATATGGCGGCTAAAACTGCTGAAACTGTGTTGAATGGAACAGAATAAATGGGACCTTCTGTTTTTGCGCTTATTAAATCAACTTGTTTCTATTCTGGTTATTATTTTGGATGGCCTAGAATGTCTTTAACTCAAATATCTTTCACCCTACTTTGTTGTTTGTTGTCCCACTTTTTTCACCCTGCTTTTTTTTAGTAGTATCAAAAAGAAAAATATGTTAAGTTTAGTTTACTAGAGACTAGTAGAGGAAGGGCTAAAACAGCTTGCAATTAAAATTATAAAAATGGAGATGAAAACTAACCTCATGATGTTTTCATTGTAAAGAGGAGAAAAGAGAATTATAAACTTTTAACAAATTACTAAATAAAAGTTTCCATAATAGACAGTATCAAGGTTTTGGGTCAATTCTTTACTAGTATAAAGAACGCTATGCCATATGTATCCTGATGAAGCTTCACTTGGACAAATGACTTCATGCCAAACCGGCTACCCTTTTTGAATGTACTGTTTCCAAAAGAGGCGTCCTTTCCAAAGCAATAGTGATTCATAGTATAGTATAGTATAGTGTATTCTGACAATAATTTCAGGTTACAACAACCTCTAGGGTCAGCTCATAATAAATAATTCATCAATGCTTAGCTAGCTATATCACGTTCTGGAGTGTACAGTAATCTATGTGCTGTTGTGCATGCAAATTAGTTTTATGTAGGAATCAAAACAAACACAACAAATCGATATCTGTCACCGTGGCATGAACTTCAGGGGGGTTCCTTGAAAATTTTTAAGGCAAAGTAATTATCATTTGTCTCATCTTTTCTCTCAATGGCAATAGCTGGAGCAACAGCAAGCCTTTCTACCGGAGGTGCTTCTGATATTGAAACATAACTTGCCCTTGCTTATTTTCTGATTCTATATAAACTTCTTCTTCAGTCTCTGGTTCATCATCACTAGCAGAGTCAGTGAAATCAGATTCTCCATCACTAAAATTTTAATCAAGTATAAGTTCATGCCATATTTACAAGGATACTCTTAAAGGTTACCTCCCACCTTAGAAAAACTTTTTTCTCATATCGTAGATAATGCTGACTTATTAAGACTTCAATAATTATTTTGCACAATTCATTAGTGCAACTTAGAAATATTGTATTCTCTCTTACTATTTTTACCAAAAGTGCTGCCTTTGACAGTAATGGCAGCCTTCTTCTGCAAAACGGTCTAGCTCAGCAGATACGAGAAAAAATGTAAACAAATGATGTAGAGCTGGCTATGAAGCAGACCGGTTTTGCGGGATTAAACAACCCATTTTTAAAAAAATGTGTTTATGCGCGCAAGCAGGTTCCTATTTTTGTTCAATAAAAAATTAATTCGAAAGTAAACAAATTACAAAATTTTATTGCAATAGTTAAAATTTTAAGAATGGATCCGTCTTTCTCTGCCGTAGGCTGTCAAAACCACAGAAAAAGAAATCCGGAGTTATCATTTTTCCAAATCCTGTGTGATAAATCTACTGCTGCTACTTCAATAGCAAACATGAAAAGAACTGATCTTTCAAAAACTATTTATTTATGCGAGGAGCACTTCCAAAGCAACTGCTTTGATAAGTCTATCGATTTAAGAATTCAAATAATGCAATGTAATCATAGCATACAACGTTTTTTCTTTGTGTTAGTCCAGTTGTTTTCATTATTGGAAGGACTGGTAAGAAGGTTGTGATACTGAACACATTGTATATTGCGAATGTATGAATTAGTCGTTTGTATTGCAGGTTTCAGAAAAGCACCCCGTAAGTTGGTCTTGATGGCTGTTCCAACAATATTTGTACACAAACCTGAACATAGAAAAAGAGTTAGCGTCGTTCAGAAGTTACTAAAAAAGATGGTGAAAGAATGGGGAATTTCTGTGCACATATTTCTGGCTGCTTTTTCTTCGGTTTTTTGTTTTATTTTTTATGCAAAGTACATTAGGTTATTATGGCTGCAATAGCGACATCGGAAGCAGAGGTTTTAAATTCTGAACCAAACCATGGAGAACAGAATTTACTTCTGAATGCCGACGATAAAAGACTAATAAAAGACATCGTTAAATAAAACGAAAATATTTTTACAACCTACTTAGAAGTGTTTCGTTCACTAAAAATTCATTATTTGCCAAGGGAATTTTTTACAAACAAGAAAAGATGATATGGGGCGTCCAATCAGCTGCTTTAGATCATAACCATAACATTGATAGACCACAGGTTTGTTCTTTTTTATTTTACTTTAATCTTAGAGCGCTTCGTGTTTTAATAAATTGCCTTAACTTTCAAGTCGACAAAAATGGTCAAGACAGAGAAGTCATATCATTACTTGCGAGATATCGCCTGATATTTACTATCGCTCGCAAAGTAACAATGAGGAGAATAGGGCAAGTCTATGAAAACTTAAATTCGCCTCTTTAAATAGCCTCCTTAAAGCCAACGTAACTATCATCAAGAGATATGAACTCTGGTTTAATTCTTGAAACAACGCAAGATGGGGTAACACGCCGTGTTTTTCTCCCTATGCCAACATGTACCCATAAGGCGATAATCAGCATACCGAATGTTCTACAATATAAGAAACAAGTGTTTAGGTGTAATAATATCCGTGTTATGAAATCTGAATAATACTTACGTACTAGCAATTTACAAATTGGATACATCCCTTTGTTTGTTAGAAGGGTACTGCTAACCAAAGCTGTCCATAGTGCGTCTTTTAAAAGGATGATGTATTTGAAGTTTTAAGGTTCAGTAATAAAATGATAACTTGTAGTCCTTTTTACATCACAATGAATTGCGTAATAATATCATCCTCGTTGTTCCCTGGGTGCTAATGATATTATAATTACCTTCCAACTCTTTCATCTGAGAAATTTCCAACTTCTTGCAACATTTACACTCACATTCTAGCGGCATCCTCTTACACTTCTCGCAATAACACCACTGATCAATCAGCTGTTCAATCCGATTATGCTAGGATTCTTCATCAAAATAATTATCGCCGCTGTCATAAAAAATGCTTGATTCAGTTTAATGACTATCCTCATCTTCTTCTCTCAATTTTTTTCAACAAGGTTCAAACTGAAAGCCTAATACTTTTCCAAAATTTTTTTATAATAAATGCCTTATTATTAATTCTTTAAGCATGGTTTGTAAAAGCCGAAGAACATTTTATGATTGCTTGGCATATTTTTCCGTCTGAAAAATCATAACTTGCATTACGTAAGCAAATTCGGCATTATGAATGCAGATTTTTTAAATCAGCGTAGCCATGTGATAAAAAGAGTTAAATTTTAGTAAAATGTTTCCAATTTGGTAAAACGTTACCCAGACCAGATATGTTTTCAATAAAAGCAAAGTTTTTTTGAGGTGGGAGGTCCCTTTCAACAAAATTTTTGCTGAATTGGCATTTTAGAATAGTCTGAATGTTGTATAAAACACAGGCCATTTATTCCAGATGCAGACCATCAAGTTTTATGGTCAACAGACTTAGTAACAAACACAAGAATCAAGTCTTTAAATTATTGCTCAGTGACAGTAATATCAGTCAAAGGCAATTAAAGTTTCAACTGTGAAGGTTTGATTAAAAAGTCCACGTTTTATCACATCTGAGTGTGAGCACAACAATATCATGTGGGAAAGCACTCACGCTAATTAGAGAATTTTAGAATCCATACTCAAATTGCCATAAGAAACGTCGATTTCACTTTTTGAAAAGACCCTCAAAATTTTGATCAAAAAAGCATGTATATAATAATATCATTTTTAAAATTAAAACTGCATATACTTACTTTATTGTGGTAGTAAATTAACCCTACAAGAACTTATTAATCAGAAAAATATAAAGTTTATTTATCAACAAGATTTGTGTGAGCCACAGATTCTTCCTTAGTGGCAGGAGTTTTTACTAAAGCAAGACATTGAGCCTTATGTCCTTACGTAATATCAGACAAACAACTGTGAATAGTGCAATAATCAATTAAATATGTTGATATTTTGTTGATGAAAAACACTTAAAAGGCTGCAAATATATAATATATATACTAATAAAGTTCTATTTTGTGAACAAAAATCAATGAAAGTAAGAAAAAGCTGTTTCGCATTCTTGATTAATTTCGGTGGGCTAGACTTTAGCATAAACACTTTTATCTTTCTATCAATTAAGTTGTTGGCCTTGTTACTTTATGGCTCAATGCAATGACTTTGCTTACTCATTTTTCATTCTTAAAATAAAAGACATTCATTGCCATGACGCCACAAAGCTACACAGCTGTGAAGTCACAAATACATTGAGTAATTTAAGGTAAAGTTCTTCATTTTTTTCTTTTAATGAGTTCAGAAAACAGCAGGAGTTAACAGACAAAAATCATGAAATGTTTTAAAAAGTACCCAATATAGCCCTCATTGTTTTTTGTGAGTCTGTATCTTTCTTTAACCTTGATCAGATGTAATTAAAGATTCTGATTTAGGTTGTGAATTGTAAAGTAAGGAATTAATATGAGGTGGACAATCAATAAAAAAGTGATTATAATGTGATAAATTGTGTTCCTGGGAATACAAGCAAACTTGAAAACAAGCAGAAAACAAAGTTTAAAAGAAGTGTGGGTACCTTCTATTCTGTGAACCCTAAATACTAGATGTTTTGCATTGCTTGACTTAAATTAAAAATCATTTTTCCCAATCTACTGTAAATTGTTTTTACTTGTTCAATGCATAATAACTCATCATCCTATGGTTTGTGCAGGTCAATATAAAAATGTCACTTTTGAAGTCCACTACTTCAGAATGTAGAGTGTATGTTGGAAATTTACCGCAATTTGTTCGTAACCGAGATTTGGAAGATATTTTTGACAGATATGGTACTATAAGGGGAATTAATATTCATAACAGATTTGATCCAGCTTTTGCATTTATTGAATTTGAAGATCCACGGTATGCAAAGGTTTTCAATTACAAAAATATTTTCTAATTCTATGTTTTTTAAATTTTTATTATTATTATTATTATTGAAATTATTTAACAATGATAACCTCTTCAGTTCCTATTGGTATGCTTTCCAGGAGCGTCCAGCGAAGGGGGTCCTAGAGCATTTAAAGCTCCCATTTAAGCTACGAAAGTCACTTTATAGTGTCTAGCATGACTCGGCCGGGCTTTGAACCCAAGACCTCCCTCACTGGCAGCGAATGCTCTGCCAAAAGGCTACCTTCATTTTTACATTACATTTATAGAGATGCAGAAGATGCAGTACATGATAAGGATGGAACAAAGTTTGATGGTCAGGCTATAAAAGTTCAATTTCCAAGAGGCAACTCTTCTAGCTACGATGATAGAAATTCTGGAAGCAGTCGAGGAAGACCTGGTGGTTATACAAGAGGAAGGGGCAGAGGTCAGCCTATACGTCGATCTGAAAATAGAGTATTGGTGTCGGGTCTACCAGCCACCGGTAGTTGGCAAGATTTGAAAGATCATATGCGAGAAGCAGGAGAGGTTGTTTATGCAGACGTGTATAAAGATGGGACCGCTGTTTGTGAATTTTCTTCCCATAGCGATATGAAATGGGCTGTAAAATATTTAGATGACAGTAAATTCAAGTCACACGAGGTGAGAATAATTGTTTTTTTGTTTTTATGTTATGTGTTCATTTAGTTTATTTCTCTACAGAAGCATGCTAGCCTGTTTCTGCATTATTATAATAAACTTTCTTTTAAAGTCAATTCAACAACAAGGGATTGGTTGATGTTTTCAGTGAGATAATCTACTTGCTAAAACAAAAATATGTTTAAAACATGAACTGGTTAGCCATAATTTTTACCAAAATACTTGTTGTTTTTTGTTTGTTTTTTCAGGGTAATAGACATTTCCCGAATTTCCTAATTATATGTCAAACTCAATTAAAGAGAGGTCGATACTAAAAATGATTCTTATCCCTAAGTTCCTTAGCAAAAAAAAAAACAAATTACCTAATTTAGTAAATATTTATGTTTGTTAAGTGCCTCAATTGCAAACTGAAAAGTTACGGTCTAACCCTTCATATAGCTGAGCTTTCTAAGGATAGCCTCGTTTTCAAAATAATTATTTTCTTCAAATCTAAATAAAATCCAACCAGAATATTATATTGCTCTGAGAACTTCAGTTTTGTTATGGTTATTTGATATTCTATCTGAATATCCTTATTTGAAGAGCATAGAACCATTATAAAATTTTGGATGACGTCATAATTATTATAAAATTCGGGAAAGGTGTATTTGACATGAACTGTTTTTACATTAATTTTTATGAATTTTACCTCGTTCACTCTAGCTGGATACAATACACTAGGGAAACAGATGCAACTAAGGAAACATGTTGCTAAGGAACAGATGCAACTAAGGAAACATGTTGCTAAGGAACAGATGCAACTAATAAACATGTTGCTAAGCAAACAGATGCAACTAAGGAAACGTTGCTAAGGAACAGATGCAACTAAGAACACACTTAGGGAAACAGATGTTGTTACTGACAACGGATGTTTTAAGGAAACAGGAACTGACAAATTCGGGTTTGTAATATTTTCATGTTGCACAAGAGTCTACTGTTCTTAACGAAACTAGTAAAACAAAAGGTGACAGAAAGTCAACCAAGTATCAGAATTATGCCGTTTCAGATTTCTTTTCAGTGTGAAGTGAAAAACTGATTGTGTTTATTTTGAAGTTATTATGTTTTTTATTCTAATTCTTGTTTTATTTTTTTTTTCATTTAATATATTTTTTGCATGTTCTACTGATGCTACTGTCCCACAAACAGTGGAAATCATTTTCTTGCTAACCTGTCTGTACAGGATATCTTTTAGTTATGTTTTATTCGCAAAATGACCTTCCTGAAATCCTGATGTGATCAATCTTTAAAAAGGTTTCGGGTGTGACAAAATTAAATTAATGAACGTAAAAGAAATTTTTAAATAAGTTTTTAGTGTTTTAACTTTGAGACAAATTTTACACATTTTTGATATTAAAACAATATTAAATATATTAAAACTTCAGTAAATTCCTAATAGGAAAATAAATTTTGCAATTTCTTGTCATTTGACTGGTTCGAGGACTTATAATTAAGTTCTTTGCTTGGGTATAGCAAAAATATTGTTCCGAAAGCAAAATGTCTATTTATTTATTTTTATTTTTTTAGAATGAGACATCATATATAAGAGTGAAAAGAGATTCATCCAGATCGAGGTTAGTCTCTTGTTGTACTTTTCGTATGCATATCTTGTAAAAGGACCAAGTATATTCTCCCAACCAGAAGAATTATTGGATCATGCAACAGAGTGGCAGGCGTCAGTTACTACGTACACCCTGAGAAGAGTCTTAGCGCCCTTTCAATCCCCGCAAGTTAGGAATAACAAATGTCTGAATGCAATAGTACGACACTCTCAGGGGGCTAAAGATTGAAAAAAATGTTAGGGTCGAGGCCGTAGCTAATCAGTAAACAAGTCCGCTCGATCTTAAAAACCATAAAAACTTTGAAGAAAAACTGGGTCACCATTTATTTTAATATTATCTCTGGTTTGGCAATGACATTTTTGGGTCTATTTTTATTTGCCTTAGTTGTTCCCTGGTATTTTTTTGTGTATGTGTTCTTAAAAATACTTAAAATATTAATATTATTACTGTATTTTTACACATTTTAGTAAAACTAACTGCCTTTATCAGTTTTAAAAATATGTAAAAAGATTCATCTGCAAAAAAAAATTTGAATGTGTTAAAATGTCAAGTGTTAAAATAAATTTGGTAGAAAAAAGTTTGCTGTGAAAAAATATGGCAGTTGTGCGCTGTTTTAATTTGTACAGGAAGTGCTAGTAGAGACGCCAGCGTCCTTATGCAGGATTTTTGGAGTATGTAACGGCGGTTTAACATTGGGTGTTCATTGCGCTTTACATAATAGTTTTCTTTAATTATCGAAAGGTTTTTATACCTGTTCAGACCGATATAGCGGAATTTTAAAAGTATATTTCTTAGCCTTGGTAAATCGTTCTGATGTGTTTTTTACTTGTTATGGACTTTTTAATTAGACGTTCTTTTCTTTTTCTCTACACTCGACAAGACTTAACACCTTTCATTTCTCTCTTTGTTTTGAGAAATAATTCTATTGATTGGTATTAATTTTCATATAAGCACATTCCAGCCCGACACCGATTTTCATTAGCTTATAAAAAATATTCGTTCATTCCATAGGTCACGAAGTAGATCTCCGCGAAGAAGATCTAGAAGTCGCAGTCGATCAAGATAAGCTTGAACTTTTTACTGACCACTTCCATACATAACTTTATCATACATTCAGCTCATCGCTTGTAATATTTTTAATTATGTGTTTTTATGTATCTATTATCTCTGTATAACACATGTAATCAAATAACTTGTGTGTTTTGTTATGTTGTCGAAATTGTCGAAAGATGGCTCCTTTTAAGCGTAACCGTATTATCGACAAGCAAAAAATTTCCGTGAGAATTCACAATGAATTAATGTATAGAATTTTCAAAATATGGGCAAATGTCATAAAAATTTGATGTTTTTATGAAATGTCAGAAAAATGTCAGGAATTTCAAAGTCCCCCTGGGCCACACAACTTTATCAGAAAAGTGAATATATACCCGTTCTCAGCGCCTGTTGTCTCTATATATCGGGACGGTGAGACGAACATTTCGCATCGCTGTCCCGATGTCAAAAAAGATACAAGATGCCCTGGGGACAAGGTTGCCTGTGTACATATATATAATCTCAACTATTATTAAAATATTCTCCCTATTGCGCAGCTAAGCTACCATTTTGCGTGACAGACAGACGGACGGACAGACGTATACGGGCATTATAATATAGATCGTCTGTTAAAAAACTTTTAGAATTAAAGATTTACTTTTTTGATATAATTTGAAAATAGGTACATTTTGCGGACTATTTTTATCTTATTTTTTAGCTTGGAAATCTTGAAAATTACGAGAGAATTTTGAAAGAAATCAGGAAAGTCGTGTTAATATCAAGGAATCTTTTCGACTATGGCTGTGATTTATTATCAAAAACTCAGTACCCAGCAATTTTTGTTTCAACATGTCGCGTTTGATTGTTAAAATATTTAGGGCGATGTAGTCCTGTGGAATACTTTTATATGCGATAATTTGGTTCTACACAACGTTTGCTGTTCCAATAATTAAGTGATGAGATTAGTTGAACGAAGCAATAACAGTACAGATATAGATTTTACCGGACCAAGGTGTGATAAATTAAAATGGTATCTCCATGCCAGTTATTTACATGTCACATTGAATGCTTGCTTTCTTTTACCGAAAGAAAAAGAGTTAGGGAAATCAGCTTGTCTTATTTGGCTCCAACTTACTTTGCCTTATTTGGCTTAAGATTGCATTTTGGGGGAACATGGATGTCAACGAAACTATAAACTTAACAGTTTAGGGTGATAAAATGTTTATCCGAAATGTAAAATCCTTTAAGTTAGATTCGAAAAAGATCCATAAGTTTTATTTTACACTTTAGCTACCAGTCCTGAGTGACATGTGAATGAAATGTGAGTATAAAGTGAGTGAAATTTTAGTATAAAGTGGGACGGAAAAAGAGAAACAAACAATCTAGCTTATTGATGAAATCTATCTCTCCTGTAGTAGACACACAATACCTGATAAACAGAGGATCTCATTTCTTGCTAAAGTTTTAACCCCTTTCTTTTTCGCTGAGTAGTATCCCTTAAAGTAAAGATTCTGTTTCATCTGCTCAGCCAGGAACAAGACAAGTATTCAGATTAAACATACATTTTATTTTCAACTAAAAATTTCTACATGTCTTCGGCGTTCTCGTTTTCATTCGTGGAATCAATCTCATCCGCACCGTTGTCATTCCTTGCAGCATTCTCCATATCAACGTCAGGATCTTCCATTTCCTCAACGTTCAAATCATGCTTATATTCCCCGAAAGCAGGGGGAGGACAAAACGGATTAAAACATTTCGACGAGTATTTCTTTCCCCAACCGATGTAAACATTTTCATAAAATTCTCCTTTTGCAAATGCATATGCACCCGGCCATATGTTGGACCTGGCAACAAACACTGCGTATTTCAACATCAAATTTGTTGACAAAGCAGAAGACCATGCAGCGACATGGTGATGCTTGTCGTTAGCAGCAGTAGAAAGTAATGGCGGACCACCTTCTGCTTTGATGCTCTGAGTATTCTCCTCTTCATCCGAATCCTCCTCATCTCCATCTTGCTTCATGTAGGGATTGTACCACGAACATCTTCCTTGCGGCAAAATAAACTGTTTATGATGTACCCAACTACTCATTGAAATATCTTTCAATTCTTTTGAAGATAGACCTACAAATTCTAGATTTTTGAGGCAAGTATCGTTGATGTCGTCTTCTCCATCTTCTTCCTCTCCGAACATGTAATAGCCTGTTGGACTAATGTGTGTCGATGCTGAGATTCGAGCAATCAGTGAACGAAGGTAATTAGCCTCGTTGCCAGGAAATGGTGGACATGTTTCCATGCTGGAATCTAAACATCCAGTAAGAAGTTTGCAAATCTTACGTGAAGCGACAATCTGAGCTGGAGTAGCATGAGGGAGGCGGTGCCACGCTTCTCCTGCCTCGTTGCATATAAAGTACACGTTCTTGTTGACTCCAGCACGGTGCTCCTCCATTGGAATAGATGGTTCTTCTTTCCACTTTGATTCTGGTAAATCATTAACTTCTGCTGGAGCTTCACTATTTTCCAAAACTTTGGCAACTTCATCGAGATCCAGTTCTTCATCATTGATTGGATCATCTCCTGCACCCTCACGAAATTCCACTTCAGCAATGATGTAGTTTTGTTTTGTTCCAAACATTTTACCCCAAAAACGTGCTGAAGAAATGTTGTTTTCCAATGCCAATTTCTTCATGGATAATAAAATTCGGTACAATTCTTCATGACCCAGCCCCACTCCAGATTGTTCAAAATAAAACGATAAAAGGGATAAATTTGGTATTGGAATCTCGTATTCATCTTCTTGTTCCGCAATGGCCGTTTCTTCATCAATTGTTTTGTCAAATAATTTTATCTGAAGCTGTGCAAACTGAGATGTCGCCGAACTGCTTTCTGTGGCAGTTAGTTTACCATCTTTATCTTGTTGTTGCCAAATATTTTCAATAATTTCAGCAGCATTTCTTGGCCGTTCTGTTAACACTCGATCAAGGGTGGTTTTAATAGAATCTCGTAAAGACATCCCGTTTGTTTTGGTCATACACACAAATTTTTCTGCTTCTATTCTACTAATTTTCATTTTAAAGGTTCTGTCCCGTCTATTTTGCTGTCAAGAATTAAAAAGTACTTATAGATATGTGACGTCAAATTGATTTTTTTATCATTGACGTCAACAACAAAATGGCGCAGTTTAGATCAAGAAATTTTTTGTGTGACAGAGAAATTTTAATTTCAAGGGCACTATCACATTTAGTTTGATCTGTAGGGATACAAAATTTTACTGATAGTAGTTAGTCAAAAGGATTCCATATAAATTGACCGGTGCAACTCTACTGCAATTTTTGCCTTATTAGGAGTGTTTATTAAAAAGTTTGAAAAATGTTAACAAGGAAACAGAAAACAGCGTTTCTAATGGAGGCGCTTATTTGAAGAAGGGCGCTTATGAGAAGAAGGGAGGAGGTTAGAGGGAATACGGTTAACCCAGTTACTAAGATCTGAATTTGAGTCCTGAAACACATTGTGGAAAGTATTTTAACATTTTATCCATACTCTTGAAAATTGGGCTGCGAAATTACCAGAAACAACTTATCAATAAAAATAATATGTTCGCGAAAGGATTCTTTTTTCTTTTCTTGGTAAATTGTTGAAGGCTTTGGACGACATTAAGCATGTTTTTTGTTGTGTTCTGTTAAATCATAAGGAAATATCTTAATGTTTTTTTGTAATTGTCAGTCAATTATGTGAGCCAGGTCAAAAGAAAAATAATTTTTTTATAAAATATCTTAAAATAATTCGCAAAAATATTAACCCATGCAAAATGCATTTTTTTCACCTTGCAAAAAGAAATTTACTTATTTCTGTAATGGCCAGGAAAATGTAAAACAAGTACTTTAGCGGGAAAGTCTTTGCTTATGAAAATAAACATCAAATGTAGTTAACATGCTTCACATATCTAGAATAAATACGTAATAATTATAGCTATACTTGTTACATTTAAAAATTGAATATATATATATCAGGTGAAATATTAAAAAAACTTACTTCAAATGTGCAAGTTTAACACTAAACAGTGGAACAAATATTTACAAATTCAAAATATCGGCTAAATTTATTAACAAAGTAAATTCTTTGACGACAAGGTCGAAAGTGAAAAACCTAAAAAGGTAAATTCTACTGTTACTTATGCTTTCTTCGAGAATCTTGTTCCATGATATCGTGGAAGGCTTTTTCTTCATGTGGAAGACGGTGTTCAACACCCACGTCTTTTGATAACTTTACACCACTGTCTATTACAGCATCCACCAAACTATAACAACAACAATATATTACAATGAAACACAATGGAAATATAATGCAATCAGATGAAACAATGTTAATAACATGTAACTTTGGAAAATATCATTTCGGGCATACAATCCAGTAGACAGTAGACATCATCAGAGTCTGATGATGTCTACTGGAATGTGTAGACGAATATATAGATTCTAAAGAAAATCGTTTTACATCCCTCTGATTTTCAATGATTAAGCTTCTGGTTATTTTATTTATAAACATGTAACTTGAAATAACAGATGGGACGAAATATTTTTTATCTGTTAACGACAAAGAACGAATTTCTAACCGATCAATTGGTTTGATTATAACTGGTATACACCCAAGTCCAATTGAAGTAACCAAATATTTCTGTCTTGTTGGCGATAACAATGATGACATCATACTTCTGATTACAATATTTGACATCCAACAAATTCGATTGATTGTAAAACCAGGTATGATGACAGAAGCAAGACCTTGCCATACTGCAGCTTCAATAAACATTTCTATTGCCTTCTTATTTGGTGACTTTTTATTTGTAGATAAATCTTCCTGCATAATTTGAGAAACATTAGAAAAGATAAAATAGGTTGGCACAGAAAAGCTGAAGTTACTGCAGCTTAGATTTACCGACATATCGCCTTATCCCAGAATATTAACGAGGCACAAATTAACGATCATGAAATTAACACATACCTATAACAACTTATTTAGGCTAACTGACTTACAAAAAACATTACAATAACCGGAATCAGGAAATATGGGTTCATTAATCATTAATAAGGGTTTATTAAAAGCTAAGTTGTTGAAAAGCTAAGTTGTTATAAGTTGTTGACAATATCAGATGCCCTGCAGCTTGCCTTAATAACATTAGACTAGTAAACCGTATCAGGACAAACTAAATAACAAAGTATACATGTGCGCAAGTTTTGTATTGTAATCGCTAGAATATACATTTTAAAACTTTAATTACAGCTCTTAAATTAACTAGTCATTTTTTTAAACGTGCTGGATATATACGTTAAAGGGGTAATGAGGGGCATTTTATTAATGCGAATTTCCAAAATTTCTCGTTAATTTTGTGCTTCATTAATTTCTTTGACTAAGGTATAACATCATTTAAGTAAACAGATTTTACAATTATTAATGGTCATAAAGTTTGGTTTTGCTTATGTTCCTACTCAGTCTAAAAACTATTTACCTTCTTTACGTTGAATGCTTTAGAAGTTGCATCAGACAAACAATAAGTTGATGCCACAACATAACTCAACCTCACAAAACTCACTGGTATGAGCTGTCGGAAGGCTTCACCAACTTCATTTGCATATCCTAAATGTAAAGTATCGGCATAAGAAGCACAAATAAAAATTATGAACAGTTCAAGACTCAATCAAGTTTAAAATTCTACATAATCTAAGAGCAATGCAGAATATGAATTCTCTTACAATTCGTTCTCAAGTTACCATCTATATATAAATAAAAAGAAAATTGTTTTCTTGCTATTAAGAAAAAAATATGAACAAATCAGGCTGAAAAAGGCTCAAAAATAAGACTCGGCTTGACTCAGGGCACTGTACTGCTTCTTTAAAAAAGTGTTAATAAGATAAAATATTAGCACATGGTATGTAATATTTTGGTGACAATTTGATAATTTATATTTTTCCTTTTATATATATAACTACCTCAAAAAATTTTTGTGTTTAAAATCTCTATCTCTTTAAAAATAGCTCTATTTATGTCAAAATGGTTGTGTACAGCATTTTTAGAAAATCCCAGCAAAACCAGATTTTTACAGAATTTGTTTTGGTTGCACATAGCTTAATGTTGGAATCACTGACGCCGTAATGTATTGGGTAAAACTATCACACTTTGTGTGAGAGACTGAGTTTTGATTGAATGTTACCATGGCCCCGGATTACCAAACCCATATGAGGGAAATGGCACACTGTGTGAACCGTGAGTGGTAGAGCGCAGACCCTAATTAGGTCTGCATAGCTTAAAATGGGCATTAAATACTCTAGGGCTCCCTATCTAAGACATTGCCCCTTTAGGAAATAATAGACAGGGTATTTTATTTTTGATATTTGAGAAGCTAGCCATGTAAAATATGCACATATATCTTTCTATTTACTGCAAAACCCAAACAGAAAGCTCACAAAGGCCATTTTGTTTTGAAATAATAGTGTCTGGATTGTAGGTCTCTTTTTGACCTTTCTTATTCTAAATACTTTGTATCTATAGGATTATTCATTTTTTTCACAAGTTAAGATGAAAATAATCATCACATTCTCTAGCCATGTATAAACCTTAAACTAACTAGTTTAAACATAATTTCGAGGCAGCATCCTGCGCAAGTCAGTTAGCTAGCTTGCTACAGCTAGCCTTATTTACTCCTATTCTTTAAAGTTTTTATTCGGTTTGGTAAACAAATGGAGTTAGGTAGCTAGCGTATGATCCGCCAACTTCGTGAATCCGATAACTCCTAAAAATGCTTTCGAAGCCTACAACAACTTACCACAGCTCTGTCTACCATTTTTAATAAATGAATTCGATTCAGGGGGTTTGATACTACCACTTAATCATTTTAGGGGTGTCCGAACTCGCGCATGACAAAAATTTGGCAGTAAGTTCAGCCGGCTACACCTTTTTGTGATTTTCAAGTCAAGCGTGACAGTGGTCATTTTTTGATATATATTGTTATCTCAGTTAATTGATTATAATTATGGTCATGTTATATATACCTTTTTTGAGGGTCCAATGATTCGAGAAGGTTTTCTAATGAATATTTTAATTTTTAAAATATTTTTGCTAGTCATCAGAAAGCAACGTGTTTTTCAAATTTCAGGAGTTGAGGGATCCATCACGGCATTATCGGATGATAGTACATGTCGGATCCGGCATATTTGTCCACAAATAAATGTATTTTTTTCCTGTCATACAGTCCGCGACAGATAGCGCTACGATAATAAAAGTTTGAAATAATAATTAATAAGTTCCAAATTAAATTTTTAAGGTCTCTTTAAAGTTTAAAAATAATAATAATATTATTATTATTTTTAAGTTACAGGGAAACCATTTTGGTTTCTACATTCTTTTTTCCTTGTTGCATACCTAGTTAGGAAAAATTTAGCTAATGTAGCTAGCTAAAATGTTCGTCAGGAAAAATTATCATTAAATAACAGCTAGCTAGCTACCTAAATGGTTTCATTCAACGTTAGCGTTGATGATGTTAGCGCAGCTTACAGCAAGCAGCAGAAAATTCATGTTACATGTTTACTAAAATCTTAGCTACCTAAATATCGTACTGGAGTGTCCCTGAAGTAATCCAGCGGAACATTCTCTTTTTTCTTCTCGTTCATCTAGCTAGGTACTTTTCAGGATGTTTATGTAGGCTTCATATATTATAGCTTCGCTTCTCCTAACTTTACTTCACGTTGCACCTTACTTGCGGACCGTGCTGGAGACAGCATATTTGTTGACAAAATGACGTATTCAAAATGGCGAATTTAAAAACAAATGCTAATTTGGCGCTGGACTGAAAAAATGAAGTCAAACAACTCAGATAAAATGAAGAGTGTTGCACCTAAAAACTACAGTTTTACAATAGAAGTCAATGAAGGTATTGACAGAAAAAACCCTAAGCATAATAATAAACCTGTTTTATCGTCTTGCCTACAAAGAAAAGAAGAAACCTACTGGCTCAGAAATTGAGGAAAAAATCAAAATTGCAGAGCTTCGACGAAAGGTAAATTTATAACTTATGAAAGTTAATGCTAGATTAACTTTTGAAGGATAAATATAGGGTTCCAAGAAATATATTTGCCAGGTTTATTTTTGCGATTGTATGCAAATTTGCGCCTTTCAAAAGAAATCATGCAAAATTAATCACTGAAATTTAAGACAAGCATTACATAAATTATCTGGAAGTTTTAAGTTGAGTGCGCTGTGCAGTATATGTTTTAAGAATTTATTTAAAAAATTAATTATCTCTTTGTTTACATTAAAATAGCTGTCGAGACGTAGCCTGGAATAAACTCGCTCGTTTATGATAATATATATTATTCAATGAAAATGAACTATATATTATTCAATGACCATTAACAGATAAGTGGTAATATTTTTTTTAATTTATTGATACAACAAGCAAAAGTAAGATAGTGATTAGAATAATAATTAGTTAAGATTTCAACATGGCTGCAAAATTGGTTCCTATTCTTCTAAACTACAAAACGTATGATTTCTTATTGTTGTTACACGAGGTGTTTTATTCATCAACTTTTTTTACTTTTTCCTACAAAGCATGTCGTTTTTAATATGCACGGAAATCCTTTAGAATAAATTAATTTATTTTTTATTTTTTTGCCAAAACAAATGTTTCCGGCTTTGTTTCTTGCTTCCAGTCGAAATACGACAATACAGTTTGGTTTAATTTTTAGGTACAAAATTTTGCACGATCATAAAGTATTTTTAAGTGGCTTTAAACCCCCCCAGTCTACCAAGATTTATTTTTTTCCTCCTGACTAAACTATTCCATAGTTTCACCATAGTAACGGGCGGATCTGTCTACCGCTAAAATTTTTGACCATGGTTTTCACAAAATTCAAAAAAATGATTTGTAAAATGAAACCAGGTAGAAACCAGATTTATGATCTAATGTGAAATTTTATAGAATGAAATTGAACTTCGAGTTGCAAAGACGATCAGAGAAAGAGAAAAAATGCAGGCATTTGCATTAAAAATGAACAAATTGCGGCTTCATCATGTTGTCATGGAAAATGATAAAGCACATTGCGGGAAAACCAAGAAAAACGATGGTATTTTAACTAAAAAAGAATATGTTAAACTAGCAAGTGAACTATCTATGGAATTTGAGACTCGTGCTGAAAAACTAAACGAAGACATTAAAATTGCAGAAAACTTACAAGTTTAAATTAGAAACAGTATGTAAATACCCTTTTAAATACACTGTACACTTTTTGTATTTTTTCAAACCCATGTTAATATTAATTCTGCACTAGCGTCACTATGCGCTATTTGGTTTATTTATATATTAAACCATTATACTCGTTGTATGTTTTTAAAAAGCAAATCTTGTTTTAATGTGCAATTTTACAAATTACGCATTACTTCTTCAAAATTGTTGGAATTAAATATTTCCACAATAAATATTTCTCTTTTTGACAATCACGGATCTCATTTCTTCGCGCCGTCTCGGATACCAAAAAAGCGAGAAATTGCCCTGGGAACGAGGTTGCTGTAACCCTAAACTTGTTGGCACCTATAATAGTATAATAATAGGTTTAAAGTTTACCTACCAGTTAAAAACAAATTGATTCCATATGAAAGAACCTAAAAAATTGTCCATAAATTCATTGTTTTGGAAAATCTTTATTGATTTTCCAGTTTCCTTATTACATGAAATTAACTTTAAAACAGGACGTCATACATTGTTGAATGGTTGAAAAGCAGCATGGGTGGTTCGCGCTAGGAATGGCGCCGTAGTTAAATTTTAGAAAAATTTTACTACAACTTGTTCTAACCACGTTAATTTCATGTTTTTACAAAGCCGCATTAGTTTTATGCATCCGAAATGAAAATATGGAACGAACATGTTGCTATCATGTGCGTGAATTTTCTGAGTTGTTAATTTCCTGTAATTAGGTAGTACTTTACCGATTCGATAAATATTCAAAATTATGACATCATCAAGTAGCTCTAAAACAAATAATTGGTGTTATTAATCATAGAATTATTAAAAATTCATATAAAATGTTTAAAATGCTAAATTTAATGCCTAAAATCATTTATAAGCCTAACGCCTTAGTAAAACTGTTAAATACAACACCTCACAGCTACTTAATGATGTGATGCATGATTAGTGGAACTTTCTTAGAAATAATCACGATTTTTTAACAAGATATAAATTACTAGACAACCTTTTGAGCTTTTTCGTATGAAATCAACTTGTTTCAAAGTGAGAGGTAGAGATTTTCTTCTCAAGCGTTTTATATAGAATTAATACCGTTCTAAAATTTAGAAAGCAATGCATTTGTTGATGAAAAATTGTGGTACGAGCTCTTAGGTAGAAGTGAAAAGCGCAAAACACCAGTAAATGTAAACAGTTTTATTTTAATTCTTAAACAAACACCTAAATAATATTAAATATAAATAAAACCTAATATATAAAAATATATACAGTATAACAAAGTATTAAATAACAATTCTCACAAAAGTATACATACAAAATCTAATTAACATTTGTTTTTTCTTTATCTTTCAGTTTGATTTTCACCATTTCATCATTGCTATAAAAATCAAATGTTATGTCCCCTTAATTTTACATTTTCTAGCCGTGGGTGGACAGTTTGCGTACTCCTTAAATCTAGGATCAGAGAAATGCTCTCGTTTTATGCAAGCGCAGCGATGAGATGTTTTACCAGGTTTGAAGAACATACGAGGATATCCTATCCAGTCCCTTCGAACACCACCACTAAGATATGAAAAAATAATAATATTAAATACATAGGAGGTCAGGCAATTAGAGGAAGGATGTGGTCAACTAGTGGTTCTTTAATGATAAAAATTCTTTTTTGTTTTGTTTGAAAGATATATTTCCTTTTCATAAAAAAATTCTCTGTTTTTCAAAAGAAACAAATCAGAATAGTTTTTCTGGCCAATACAGACCAGAATATCTTAAAAACATCCTACGAAAAACCTCCTAAGAAAAATTACAAGTTATTGTGTATCAAAAAACTACTTGTACCATTGGATAAAACTTGAGAGAATAAAAATTGATATTCATAGATTGTAGTTCTAATTAAACCATTTTGATTCATATAATGCCTTTAAATAAATCACAAAGAAAACTGCTGCTCAGAAAAGTGGCACAAATGTCAAAAATACTTGAACTGTATAAAATTATTGCAGATTTGCAGAAAAATAATTCTAAAAACAGGATCTTGCAGTCTATAATAAAAACGTTATCCCAAGGTGTGTTTAATAGATAATAACAAAGATTGTGTATACCTTGCCTGTCCACACGAAATTTCTGTTCCAGTATCAGCTGTCCAATGCGAATTGCATCCTGGAAAAAGTATATTGTCATTTTCGTCACTAGCTTTTTCTTTCTTTCCTGCTTCATATCCAGCTTGGAAAACTCGGAAACCTTCCCTTTGTGTTCCTGCAGAATCATAAAAATATCCATCCACTTTACCAATATATATGTAGTCTTTATAATACATTTGCATCCAGTCCATCAAACCTACGTAATCTTGTGGCTTTAGTCCTTCAATGTTATCAGTTAAACCTTTTCCATTAAATTCACCAGTAACGAAAGCACATGAACCATCAATACCAGCAAAAAAACTGTACCCGCCATCTTTCCCATAATGTTTTCTACCTTTTGTCACATCAAATACTTTTCCTTAAAAAAACAAATACAAGTTTTTAAATTTATGTGATAGTATGGGCAAATAAATACATCCGTGGTTTAGTCAAGATAATGGCAATCGATAGATGGAGTTTGATTGAAATTTCCTAATCTCTATAACAATAGCTGTCGTCTGTCTGTCTCTGTGCGGACCCCCGCTGAGTTAGAAAATGATGTTGCGGAAACACAAACATCAAATGCAATATATGTTTATCCACTTTGTTGTGATGGGTAAATATAAAGGACAGGCGACTCAGTGGATTTTTCCATGGGCCACGGACTAGTCCCTTTAATAATAACCGAATTCCGTCTGTCCATCCGCGAAAGGCGTGTCCTGTTACGGAAACACAAAATGCGATAAATAAAGAACAGGCGACTTCGCGGATTTTTACACGGGCTAACGACTAGTCCATATAATAATACGCTAAGTGTGCCTGTCTGTCTGTAACAGGCAAAGCAGATGTGTTGTTTTTTCTAAAAAAACATCCGTGGTAACATGTAACTTTTGCTAAACTTTTATTTTTATTCTGTATTTTGTGTGCTTTTGATTTAAGATTTTTGTTTTATGGGTAATTTATTTTATTGTTCTCATAAAAACCTTTGTGAATGATGTAAACTTTATTACACCCAAGTTACAGGTAATTAATTTTTATTATTCCCTTAAGCCGAATCTCCACCAGACGATATTAGCGACGATTTTTGTGATGGAATGTAGAAACCAATTCAACTTTTTAACATGACGAAAATCGCGACCAATCAAATTCGAGTATTTATGACGATCGTCGTAATAGTCCCGTATAGTTTGTCTAGTTGTATGAAAAACACATTGGTTTTATTTATTCTCGCTTGAATGGAACTAACAACAAAATGCTTCGACAAAAAAAACTTCGCTGTTTTTTTATTTGGTATCTATAGTGGATTTCTCCACGGGACTAAATACTAGTTACAAATAATGATAAAGACCAGGTACAAGTACAAGTTTCCAGAATAAGGCAACACTGTAGGTGCAGTTTGGTTGATTGAGGGAATTTGGATGCGAATCACTTTTTAAAAAATTGTACTGTTATCGTTTTACTACTTATAGACATTTCATATAGGGTGTCTGATTGGTAATGGGAAATAGTCCAACTTTCCATGCTTTTTTGTATTAGAATAGGAAATTTAAGGGGGTTCGTGGTCACAAACCTATGTCAACATAAAAAGTTTAGAGTTTTCGAAATATTAACGTATACACACACAACTTAGCTTTTGTGAATATGAACATCCTAAGATAAAACTTCACAAAGTCAGCGTTGTGCAAAAAAAAATATGTCTAAACTACATGGGAAAAATACTCCCTTTCAATTTAAGACAAAGAGCAAATCAATTTTCCAGGAGATTTCTAGTAAAATAGCTGACACTTATAAACAACTCAAGAACATTTCTAGGACCATGCTACATATAATAGTTTTTAGGAGTTTCCAGGAGCATACAATCCTGCATAAAATAGGGTCAGGCTGTATAAATTTCCAGAATCTTTTTTTTTTTACGTAAGAAACATCCATGCTGAATCAAAAGTGTGTCAATAACCTATACCTTAAAAGAAGGAAATGTTTACATAATACTTTGTAATTTCAATAGTCTTCCCATATATATATATTTTTTTCTTGGACTGCAGATACCCCAAAAAATTGCAACATATACTTGTTATATACATGTATATATAGATCACTACTTTAATAAAAGTTTGTGTTTGGTGGATTAATTGATCACTTTGGCAAAGAAGGACATCACCATTAAGCAACAACAAATGAATCAGAAATTTCTGAATAAATGTGTAAAAAAATATTAGTTCAAGAAATTCTTACCTAATATTGCCAAGTAGATTTTATCTGCTTCGCCAGAATATTTTTTTAATTCCTCCTTAGACATAATTACTTCTTTATGCAATTCTTCAGTATTGATATATCCCAATTTGTGAAGAAAATAGTCTTTTATTGACAATTCTGCAGGGAGCTTTTCTCCCAGTCGCATGTACAAGTTCAATAGACCATAATTAAATTCCAATGGGATCAACACAGATCCTGTTACAATCACAATACTGGAATAAACAATGAAGGTTGTCCAGCTGGGACAGGAATGTACTGGTTTAGAGCAGTACATTCCTTTCTCATCATCCATCTTCTTGTAGATAAAATACAACTACCTTAAAGAATAATGAAGATCAATGGATTGGGGCTGCGTAGCTCAAAATAAGCATTAAATACTCAAAGACTCCCCCATTTAAGACATGGCCCCTCCTGGAAATAATAGACAGGGTATGTCCCTCGATATTTGTGAGGCTAGCCATGTAAAATATGTACATCTATCTTACCTTTTCGCCTTTCTATCTCCAGGCTTGGGCCCTTCAGACTAAACTGGTAGGTCTGCAGCAGCCGTGTGGTACGCTAAAAATAACGCCTTGTGTAATTTCCTGACTATAGGCCCCTAAAGTTTTTTGCACTCGAGATTCTTTTCTAAAGACTTTCTAGGGTTTATTGCCTATATGTCAAACCGCTAGCGCTAAGTTGATGGCCCCGATGTTAAAAAGCCAAAAGTCACTGGGGACGAGGTTGGGTATTGTCTTAACCCTATTCGGTCCGGGGTTTTTCGAACATACTATGACCGGGGGAAGGGGGATTCCGCCCCCCCCCCTCAATAACTTTTCATAGGGTTGTTCAAATTGAATCAAACTTGGCACACTTATAGTACGTCATAAAATGAACAAAATGGCGGCAATAAATTTTTGCTTGCGTCAGCACATTTTCAGAAGCTTGGAAATTGTTAAAAATGCCATTATCTGCTTAAAATATAATGTTCTAGAACGAATTTTTACATTCTGTTTGAAGTTTCTGAAAACTAAATAAAAATTTTTTAACATATCTTCCGGTTTTTACATAGATCGATTAAAAAATTGCCAAAAATTGTCCGAAAATCCGTTTTTTTCCGATTTTCGGGTAAAATCCGACAAAATCGGGAAATTGAATTAGTCACGTGTCAAAATTATTCAAAATGATTTTTCTTGACGAAACAAAGTTGTGTTCCAAGTTTCAAGTTCTAAGGATAATCCTAACAGGAGTTATTATATTTTCCCAATTATAAGGATTTCATAGAGATTTTAGGGGTAGTTTCGAGTAATGGCCAATATCAAAGCCTCTGAATGGTATGGGACCTAAAAATTTAGCATGCAGGTGTCTAATAGATAAATGTTGAAACTCAGTAAGTATCATAGCCATATAAGAAAGCAATCAGGAGTTATTAAAAAAAACCGTCAGGGGGGGGGCGGAATCCGCCCCCCCCCCCCCCCCCGGACCGAATAGGGTTAAGAAACATGAGTATTGAAAACCAAGTAAAGAGAATATTTTTGTATAATTGGAAGAAAAAATGCAGGGAAAGTAGAACTATTACAAAGTGTGTTTTTGACACATTTTTTTCCTTCAAAAGAAGAGAAGCCACCTCTTAACAATAACGTAATTAGCTCTCCATTATATTTATTTATTTAAATTTCTTTTGCACACGTTCACGATTATTATACAGTTTTTGTTTTTTCTTAATGATCTTTGAAGTTGTGAGAGAACTGAATTGTGATTCTTATACGTGACCATGGCTGCAGTATGGTGGCCGAGGAGTGTCAACGCGTAAAATGAATTTGGCAAAGACGAATTAAAATCTAAAATAAATGTCAAAGTCAAAGTTAAGTTAAAAATGAAAACAAAATTCAGACATAAGTTCAAAGTAAAGGTTATTATAAAGTGACGACACTATTCGGCCAGCGACGTGGCCTGACAGTGTCATGGTGAAAAAAAAGTAAAAATACAAGTTTATCGTCTAATATGTTTGTAATGATAAAATTTGTCGTTACCGTAAATTCAAAAGATAATACAAAAGCCCTGGTATGGAAGTCGAGTCTTGGAGAATATACGTGAAGATGCTGAAGGTTTGAAAAAAAAGTAAAAATGGTTAGGTTTGACTATCCAATTTCAACTGTTGTAACTGTGGAGTATACCCACTAGCAAACTTTAGACTGAATGATGCTATTTTGAGCAGATTTGAAGATTTTTTATTATTATAGAAGCAGCAGGAGGGCAATACGATGACTTCTTTGTCGGCTCAACACCCAAGTCTTAAAGTGTTAAGTTTTGTCTTCTCTGACGAGTTTAAATTATTAAGATTTTTGATTACATCCTAGATCTTATTAAAACAAGCGGTTTTTTTCTTTTCCTTCTTCTTCTTCGACCGATTTTTTAGCTTATTGCCGTAACGTCACGACTTTTACATTCCAACCTCGTCCCGCTTCGAAGTCTAAAATTTCAACTCTTTTATAGTTTTGTCTCACATATTTTTCCAGGTAATCCTTCAAGCATATATCGTTTTTCAAGGACATCGTCACTTCTTATCGTTTATTATTATACTCGCATATAAAAATATCCATAGTAGAGGCAGAGTGTACAGTTAGCTAGCTAACTTGACGTTATTTTATTTCACAGCCACCATACTGCAATATCCAGCCGAAAGTTAGTTGAAGGAAAAAAATATGTTAAAAAACACACTTTGTAACTGTTAATTGGACATATGTAACCCGCACTACTAAAGTAGAACTACGGCCGTTATTTTAATTAGTGGACACCTTTGGTGCAATCACTCTTTGCCTTATAATAAAATATATCGCGTTTAGGATGAAGTTGACAATAACTCGCAAAATACGCAAAATTAATTCTCGCGAAAATTACTACTAGAGCTCTGGAAAATGCTAGACCTTGTCGACTTAGCACGAACCAATGATCCATCAAATGTGAGTGTGAAGAAATTACCATAACATCAACGCGCGTGGTTAGGTAAATACATTCCATCGTTGAGATTTTTTAGCGATAAGCAATAATAAAAAAAACTTGTAAAATTTTGTACAATATCCCTACAGATCATTTTCGTGAAAAACGTGTTATTTTAAATAAAGACTCTAAAACAATGTATAATTTTTTTATTAGCGTTATATTCTGCAGATAAGTTTAACGAATAAATTTTTGGATGATACCCTAAAGACTAGGAGGGTCATTGTCATCCCCAGAGAGCTCTTTGAGATAAACCTTGAGGTTTTAATCTCAAAGAGCTCTAAGGACGAGAATGTAGCAAATATATCTGCACATACAATATGTTCACCCAGTATCAGGTGCGGAGAAAATCAGTGAAAATGTACGCATTACCAAATGTTCTAATTTATCAGTAGCTCTGGTGGATTTGTTAAATGAATCAATTGCGGTTGCACGTTCTCGTCCCTATACATCTAATAATTCGAGATTTTTTCTCAAAGAGCTCTGGGGACAACAATGGTTATTGCAATGTATATTCTTCACATATGGTATCTATTGTATACAAATTATTTCAGGTGTGACCAATTATTGGAAATAAACTCCTTCTCTAAAGTCAACTAACTTTAAGACCTAGTCTGGCGAATATAAAAGAATTCTGGCTACCTTAGGAGTACTAATTTTCACGGGTATTTATTTTCGCGAATCATAAAAAATTGTACTTTTTGCGGGTATAAATTTTCGCGAATTAAAGAAATATTGATTTTTCGCGAGTATTAATTTTCACGAATTTTTCGTATTTCTAATTTTTGCGGGAATTAATTTTCGCCTAAGTAGACTTAAATAAAAAAATGTAATTTATTAACTTTTCACGTGCATTTCACGAGAAACCTTCCGAAATGGGAAATTGAAGACAAGACAGTTAATTCCGATGTTTGCCACCACAAGTATAAGCTGTTTCTATATTAGATTTATCAATGTGTTAGCTGTTGGTGACGTCAGCATGTCAATGCGGCTTTACAACTAGCCGGCCCAATGAAGTTTTATTTTTTGATTGTTGTTGCGGAAATAAATGCCTAGCAACACACATAGCAACCATTTTCACCGACATAAAGTAGCTTTTCAACCAATTAACTTGAATATAACGCGTTTCAATCTATGCAGCTCCTACCACAAGTTGCTATTCTCAGAAATGCTAAATTAAATTAAGTCACAGGAACTTGGCCTGAAATGTGAGCTTGAAATAGTGCAATTTAAGCTTGGAAACCACACGAAACAGGAAATCTCGAAATCAAAGCACACTTTTGCAATTTCTTCTGCCTTTAAAGGCATTAGTGCCAACCGTTAAAATGTGCCGAAAAATTACTAGTTTCGCCCTGTAAGTCTATTCCCATCCTAGAAATACTGAATGAGTTCCCTGGAAGATGACTTACCGGAGATTAACGTGTGTTAATTAGTTGATTAACATGTGCTTAAGAATATTAAGAAATAGCTGCTTGAAGTCGTGCACGCTAATCAACAATTGATATGATTTGGTGTTGAGCGTCAAAATGTCATATTAGCAACGGGGCAACCCAGACAGCCAATCGAATATTTTTTTGTCCTCATTCTGTTGCATTTCCTTGTGAAGTAACTTGAAAAACGACTTTTTTTGAAGAACAACCGTAAGCAATAGAAATTTTTTTTTCCTATTTTTATTCCTTTTAAACAGAAATTGACGTTCAACCTCGTTTCCAGGGCATCTCGTAACTTTTTTGACATTGGAACGGCGAATGTTCGTATTCCGTCCCATGTCAAAAAGATACAAGTTTGAACGCACGTATACCACATCTCGACCACTGTCTGACAAAACGTTGCAGATCAAAGACAGATGCAGTAAACGACCGTAACTGTTCTACTAATGATTCATCTAATGATCTCCCCAATACCATTTGGTCGCACCACAGGTTTCTGGGCCAAAGAACTTAAACAGCAATCAAGGAAATCATGAAGAGATCTATCCTTGCAGACATATCATTCAAGACGCAGGTTTTTGGCATCCTTGCCAATGCATCAGATAGCTGTTGAGTGTGTTCATTAAAAGAAGAAGATGTTTAGATTAACCTCCAATAGTCAGCATCCACCGATAAAGGGTCTGCTACTCGTTTTATTTAGATTATTTTCCGAATCACAGTGTCGTGAATTTCATCTTTAGTACTTCTCCTATAAGCTACTTGCAGGAAAATGCCGTCTTTTTCTCTTCACACATTTACACTTTGACTCGACTGCAAGTTCATTAAATGAGAAACAAAATGCTATTGAATATCAATGTTGTGTTCTTACTATTGAAAACAACATAAGAAGAAGAAAATAAGGATGAAGCAAGCTTAAAAAGAGTAAGAACAGACAGGAAGAAAAATCAGTGCAGTGTGGTTCCAGCAGGCTTGGAAACGATTTACCTTTGAAAGATATTTGACTTTATCTGGCTTCCAATCTCCGTTATAACCAAACAAAGAAAATAATCTGCGCTATGGCACCTTGCCGGCTATTTACGTTGGATATAGCAGTTGGGAAAATTATTACGGAGAATTTCGTAGTGTTTTGTGCTATAGTCTGTAAACTAATTTACGAAGATGGCAGGTAGTTACTTTGCGCCTGATTGTAAAGGCTTCGTGGTTTTGTAGAACAGCTTTTTTATAAGAACCTGGTTTAAAAGGCTGAGATTTTTCTAATAATAAAGAACCTATGAAATTAATACTCAGCTTTGATTTTCTTTATATATTATAAGAACAAAAAATGTTAGATAAAATGGCAAAAGTTCGTTCCCCCCAACAAGTAGTCTTATAAAAAAAAGCCTAACAAGTCCTGGGGACGAGGTTGATAAATTATACTATTTAATTACTAGGTTCAAGCAGTTTAAGGTTGTCAAAGGTCAACGTCATCTATCTATTTCTCATAATCCTCAAAATATTTATCATCATATCTGCCGCCATATATTGTCCCGATTTTCAAAGAACACAAATAAGAACATTTATGACTGAAAAGGTGTGGAGAATCGGCACATTTCAGCCTGAGCTGAAATTTTCTAATAAACAAGGACAAACGACGCTTTTTCTTGGCTAACAAAGTGATCCGAAGCCAGAATTCTTCTTGATGGATTAACTATTATTGATTAAGGATATGGCCACTTCAGTGTTGGAAACACTGTTATCATCAATACGTGGGTCCTATGTTTAAGATGTATACATTAGGTATACACTGGCGTTGCTTACTCAATTGGGTTGACCTGTGGCTGTGATAATGACACATGATAAACATGCCCGCACTTTTGACCGAACCCTTGTGATTACGAAGCGAACTCCAGAACCACAAGGACATTTTCCAGTTCTTTAGCTGACCAGAGATCGGAAAACCGGGAATGTTTTCCCCGGCTTTTTAAACACAGCAAATAAATCATTTTTAGCGATTGTCACCGACGAGAAAAGAAAAGATTGTGATCTTTTCTTTTTTCGTCGGGTCTTACTTTTTTTATTAACATTACCTGTTATACATAAATAAGGTTGTTATCATATATAGAGGATGTATAAAACTTGATGTTTTTCCTTTTTTAGTCAATCACACTCTTGATGAATTGTCGCGTTGAATTTTTCTATGTTATTATCCGCATTTCTCGGCGATCTGGATCCTCGAATGCATCTCAATGTTGATCTTATGAGCGAAAGGCTAATTTTCGTTCTTATCACATTGGTCGCGGCCGAGTTTGAAATGCACCGCCAAACTCTCTGTCAAACGGGAAGGGGGGGGGGGCATTTTCTTGGTCTGTAATATCCTAGTCTAATGGAGAGCAAAATGTAAACATTCGCTTCGGAGAAAGATCAAAATGCGAAGAGAAAAGAAAGCAGATGTACACGATGTTATTATTATAGCTTTTGTTACCTATCAACCTATTATGGTTGTTTTTATTTAAATTATTTTCATCTTTCTTTGATTTTCATACTGTCAAATTGTACTAAACTTTCCAGTTTTTATTATATTTATGTAGCTAGATATATATTCAGCTACCCAGATAAGTTAAATTTTAATAGATATGTTCTGCCCAATCTTGGAATGCGCCCCGTCTTAAGACTGGCCAGGCCAATCTTCTGACAGTGACAAATGGGTAGCCAGTCTTAAGACTGGACTGCCCATTCTATGGACGTACATGCCCAATCTTAGAACAATAGTAAAAGACAAACAGAACAATAAATTTCTAGAATTTACCTCTTAATAGGAACTTTAAATTGAAATCTTTCTTGGAAAATCAAAAAATTTATATATACCATGTATTATATTTTTAAAAAATTGAAACTACTCAACCATATTAGCTAGCTGGCTACAACTCGCTAGCTGGCTAAACATCTCATCCAATGAAATTAAAAGCTATAGCTAACTAATAATATGGTTGAATACGATTTTTCTGATTCTTTATAAATATGAACATTTTATTTTTAAAATTTAGCCGCTATACTACAAGTGGTATATAAATGCTAAATGTATAACACGTGCTCTACCAGCTACCTAGCTAGCTAGCTACGATTTTCACTCCACTGTGTCCAAAAACTGGCCGGGTCAATTCAACAGTACCCAAAATATGATGTTTTAATGTGCCTGAGAATGTTTGTTGGGATTTGCAAAAAACAGAGGTCGTGTGGAACATCCCTTCTTTAAAATCTAAAAGGTGCCAAAGATGGGCCTAACATGGTCTTTTGCTCAATCTTGTGACGCCCTGCCCAGTCTTAAGACTGGCCAGCCAGTCTTAAGACTGGGCAATTTTATGTCCAAAGATTGGGCAGCGTCCTAAGATTGGGCAGAACAGATAGATAGATAGATGTGCATATTTTACATGGCTGGCCTCACAAATATCGAGGGATATACCCTGTCTATTATTTCCAGGAGGGGCCATGGCGTAGATGGAGAGTCCTAGAGTATTTAATGCTCATTTTGAGCTACGCAGACCCAATTAGAGCCCGCGCTCTACTAGACAACTCCCGGCAACATCAAACGGCCCACACAGTGTGCCATCTTCCCAATTTCCCTCACATGGCTTGGATTAACCCAGGGCTATGGTAACATTCACTCGCCCATGTTGAATCGCCGTCAAGAGCAATCGAACCACGGTCTCCCGCACAGAGTACGAGAGCTATAACCACTAATCTACTGCGCCACAATCATTTGACGGTTTCAATTTTAGCTACTACCTAGCTAGCTAACCATCACGCAGGTAAAGTAAATAAACTACAGTACTTTACTCCAATTAGGTGATATTAACTAAGCGAAGTTATGGCTGGCTATAGATAGTAGAATTGCTGTCAATTGTTTTTTTTGCCAATTTTAACATATTGATTGTTTTTAGAGTAACGTGAATATATATATTCTTGGATTCAAGTTAACACTTTTGAGGAAATTGATATGGGTATCTTGATTTATCAGCAAAAATTATATAAGATTAGAAATTAGGAACACTATATACTGTATAAAATTCTAATTAGCAAGAAGACCCAGCATAACAACTTAAAATATTTGCACTTTTTTCAAATATTCACTTTCCGGACGTTTACTTTTAAGTTGATGGGAAATAATATTTATATGATTGTTTCTGTCTATCCTCTTTATAGTTTTTTTCACCTACAGCAAGGTGTCCAACTGGACTTACTGTATGATTTTTTTATTATCCCAGTCAATAATATGATCATTCGATTCCAGCTGTGGTCCACAATCTCATTTTTTTTGTGTATCTGTGTTGCATTGTGCTCTTGCTCCTTGTTTAAAATTTGTTTCCACTCAACGCATTAACCGCAATCCTTACATGAGATTACCTTGAGTGTATTCAATTCAAGCCAGTACATTACTAAAAATGAAATACTCAACACAAAAATTCTGATACCATAATTTAAATACCAATAACCAACACAAATAGTCAATAGCAGTAAGGAACACAATTCTTCCCTAAAGTAGGTGCCATGTACAATGCAATTCAAAGCTCCTTCACAGCTGTGATTAGTTTGTTATATATCTGTACTAGTCAATTGTGAGATTAGACAGTGATATATTGCATACACATTGTAGCTACTGGTTCATCCTCTGCACTGTTTCCTGTCACCGTTTCTATTAGTTCTGTTTCTGATTTTTCTTTGAACCTTTCAATGGTCTTTCAAGTACCCACTTGCAAGTAATTTGTGGTTTATGTAAGATAACTCTTCTTTTTGTTCATTTTAACCCATGACTGACTGCTCTGTCCAGTAATAAGGACACTAAACTCTCTTTCCATGACATTTAGTCATTCGATGTTAAGTTGAGATATTGATCAATATGAGTTGGTTTGCAGCATACAGTACAGTCCAGATGTAAGCGTACGCGTACGCTCAACTTGCAAAAATAATTGCTTTCATTAAAAAAAACAATAGGATAGCGAGTTCCTTTCAAATTGCGCGAAAATAATTGCTTCGTGTTAAAAACAAAAGCATAGCGAGAAACATTGTTTAAAAACAATACTCTGCGCGAGAATAAATTAAACGCGACGGCCATTGAATTTTAATTTTTTTTAACAACGAAACTAATTATAGTAACGCGATTTTAATCTGATATATTTAAAATCACAAGCTCTTACTTTCAAAATGCGATCTAAAAAAACATTTCTATTGCAGTTTTTCGTTTTTCAACTTTTAAAATGCGATCTAAAAAAAAATTTCTATCGCCCTTTTTTGTTTTTAAACTTTTAAAATGCGATCTAATAAAACATTTCTATCGCCGTTTTTCGTTTTAAAACTTTTAAAATGCGATCTAAAAAAACATTTCTATCGCCGTTTTTCGTTTTAAAACTTTTATAATGCGATCTAAAATTAAATTTCTATCGCCGTTTTCCGTTTTAAAACTTTTAAAATGCGATCTAAAAAAACATTTCTATCGCCGTTTTTCGTTTTAAAACTTTTAAAATGCAATCTAAAAAAACATTTCTATCGCCGTTTTTCTTTTTTAAAGTTTTAAAATGCAATCTAAAAAAATTTTCAATCTTTGTTAAAATAAAATAATTTCTATCGCGTAAAGGCTTTATTTAACCCGCGCAACCAACAATGCCTTCTCGCTAGTCTATTTAGTTTCCACGCAAAACATTTGTTTAATAAAAATATTAAACAATAGCCCTTCGTGTCACATTGATAGAGTTGATAACATTTGCAAATATGCTATTGGGAATAGTTATGTTAACACTATTTAACAATAGTTACGCGCAGTTATAATAAGCTATTTTTTCTTCAATAATCTTTTGTTTATTACGCGCAAGTTAATGACTTACAAGACTCGCAAGATAATTAATAAGAACAAAAGACAAACAACTACCGCCTCCGAGAAAAAGGTGTGAAACTTGAGCGTACGCGTACGCTTACATCTGGACTGTACTGTAATAATCATAGCTACAATGTCAGTTTGCATAAAAAAGTTGCAGCACACAGGCTTCTCATTTTGAGGTATTCGATCGCTATTTTACGCCCTATTGCGTACCTGAATTACATGAGGTACGGGAAGAACCGCATACCTCCGTTGACAGATTACTTCCTAATGAAAGATATAATAATGAAAGATATAGTCATATTTAAAAAAATCCACATGTCTAATGCTAGCAATGTTTTAGTTTACAGTCTTTTCTTGGTCAGACACTTTTAGATCTCAGAATTATTGAATAATTCTGGTCCTTTTAATCCTTGAGCAAGCCTATTCATAGTCATAGCTGGTCATCCTAGCTAATTCACCGACTCCTGACTTAGTTAAAAGAACTACGTAGACATAACTCTCTTTTGCCTGGCCCTTCGTTGTTGGTAACCAGGTCTTACACAAGAAATCCAGCCATGTGGTTCTTAACTAATGCAGAGGTAAACGCCGATGGCGCACAGATGTTTCAAGTGTGCAAAATTGCACTTACAGGCGGAACAGACATTTTATCATGGATTTAATTGTAGATAATTTCTTCATTTGTCAAAGCAATTGATAACCATAGCTGGTCCGAATTTAATGGATTTTTTTCTTTATGCTGCAAGTGTTATTCAAACCTTTAATTTCTTAAATTTGAAAACAAAGCATATATTTGCCTATTCGCTTGTAATGACCTGAAAATTAAACAAAATATTTATAAAAATAATAGTATAGTCATGCATACTATTTCGTACATGTAGAAAAGGAAGTTAAGATTTAGAGAGTTGCTATACATAGACGCTCAATCATTGTGTTTGGGGTTCACGATTTAAAACGTCTCCCACTTTTCTACCTCAAAATAAATGCACAAAAAAGAGAGTACATTGGAGCCTGTATCGCACGCCTTTGCACTCGCGTTGTTAAACAAATAAATACCTATTTTAAAAGTCGCGTACCCAGAGCAAATTAGGTACGCTACACAATCGCATAACGTGTTCAACTGGCATATGTGATTGATCACATAAGCACATATATACAAAATGAGAAGCCTGGGTACAGTCCAAACATAAACTTCCATTCATATAAATAATTAAATTTTATAATGGACTATTGTTTTTTAAGGAAAATAATTACATCATGAGAAATTGAAAAGATCAATGAAACTTCTTGTTCAAATATTAATAACCTGTGTGTAAATTTGTAAACAACAACAATAATATAACAATAAACTTTACTATACTATGCTATTAATATAGCATAATTTTCATTTTGATGGTTTTTTTTCTTTAATGAAAATATCCTAAACTTTCAGAACACATTATAAATACACTGTTATTACATGCATTGTTTCTAACTCGTGACGCTGATCAAAAGGACTCACATGAGAAATTTTTAAATTAAGATAAATGTTTGCTGCAAGACAAACTTTTTTTGTGCTAGAAATGAACTTTTGCCACCTTAAAACCGCTGTAGTTCACTTGAATACTATTAAACAGGTCCAGCGTCATCGTTAAAACAGCGTTGTAGAAGGTTAATACAGTGTCATAAATCACTTAAAAAATTGCCTGTATTTTGCTTGAAAATTATTAAAACGGTATATACTGTAGAGCGCTAATACACCTTCTGCACAGGAAATCCCTATAACATAAGTGAAGTGAAAAGGGAATTTTTCCATCTAATATTTTCATCCATAAAGTCTGTTATATATACATTCAAAAGAAAAAACATATATCTTTTTAATAGCAATAGTTTTGTTATTTTATTCTTTCGCGCAATTAAAAAGCTATTAAGTTTTATTACTTCGCTTTAATATCTAAGAGGATTTTATTTTCAATAAGTTTTTTTGTCTATTGGGATTCATGTTTTGTTCTCATACTCATCATTTAGCGGTAACTTCCTGATGATGTATAATGTATCCTTTATCAGTACATTTGTGTACAGTGAACTATATAGAACTAACCAATCAAAATATTTGTTTGAGCCACAGTGTAATTTTTCAAAACTTACTCTTCCAATTTGTTGGTGATCAGAGAAATCACCCTGGCTCTCCTGGCCACTATACAATAACATTGTCAAAAATTAACAGCAATAATCGAAAGCAACATTGTGATATGAGATATTGTGATGCATTTGTTATGACAATTATCATTGTTATTGCACATTACACATTTACCCTTTATTTTTAGTTTATAAATATACATATATAATTTTAGAAGACAGAAGATTTTTTTTCTGAGTGATGTCTTTAAGGTATGTTTATTTAAAACAATTATATTTATATAAATATTCTAATGATTTCATGGAATTTAATAACAAATTATATATCATATAGCAGCAATTTTTGCTTATCAATGTCAAATCATCACCGCAAAGTTTATTGACAGATGATTAGAGAAAACTTTCCAATGTTTACAAAAGTCTGTACATGCCATTCTTGTAGGCAAAAAAAAACAGACCATGTAGGGTAAAATCGTATTAGTAAAATGTATAGATTTTCAAAAATAACACAAGATGAAAAAGACATTAGAATTAGTCCTTTTAGCTATCGTTTCCCTATTTTTACCCTTTCAGTCTTTGACCTCTGCCCTGCATGTGTTTTTTAGGATCTAAAATTCCTTGCTCTCCGCCCAGGAGAGTTTTGGTTTTTGTTGATTTTAGGAATGGAGTGCCACTCTTACCAAACTCATGCTATATAAAATAGAAAAATTGGTTGCAATTATGGAAAAAACCATGAGTTAATGCGATTTTCTAATCCATTTTTGCAGAAATTCAAAATAGCAAAAAAAGTTAGACACATTGGTAAAATTGTTGACTTTGTGAAATGGGAATATAAAGAAGAAAGTTGTGTGTAAGCAATTGATGAATTAGGAAACCTGAATTCCACCCCCTTATTGCTGGCCTAACTGATCGATATGAGCTAATAGAGGTCAAACTGACATTGATATAGATACTCCATTTCACTTAGCTAGCCCACAAGAAAAAACTCCAGGTAATACAGAAATATCTTTACCAGTCAGCTGTCCTGAAAGCCCCATTAGTGCCACCTGTTGAAGCAGTAGTATGACAAGTAAGCTATATGACAAAAGTGGAAGTGAAATTGAAATTGAAACCAACCAAACTTTTTGCAACCAAAGAAGACATGAACATGTGGAGGACAAAGGCAAGTTTCAACGCCTTAACGCAGCCATCTGGGTAATGGTCATTTGTCTTGACTATTTGGGTGGAAGAGTCAACTGAGAAGAACTTAGTAGAAGGTATAATAGGGACAGATGCCACAGAACATGATATTAGATTTAACACAGGCTATGTCAGATTGGAAGATTATTAATGTACCCAGTACAATCTATGCTAGCATAGAGAAAGGACGTTATGATGATGATGATGGTGATAATTATGGCAATTAATGGTGTTTGATGATAATTAAAAGTGATGATCTGGTTATGGTGGTGGTGCTGGTGTTGGGTTGTGTGGATAGTGATAGATGGTCATGGTGATTGATAGTGATAATTATGGTGATTAATGGTGATGTTAATTGATGGTGAGTGATGTGATAGTGATGGTGAGTGATGGTGGTGATGCTTAATGGTGATAGATGGTGATGGTAATTGAGGGTGATGGTGATAATTATGGTGATTGATGGTGATGTTAATTGATGGTGAGTGATGTAGATAGTGATGGTGATGATGCTTGATGGTGATGATGCTTGATGGTGAGTGATGCGTGATGGTGGGTGATGCGTGATGGTGGGTGATGCGTGATGGTGAGTGATGTTGATGGTGATGGTGAGTGGTGATGATATGTGATGGTGATGGGGAGTAATGATGCTTGATGGTGATGGCGATAATGATTTTGCAGCCGTTTTGAACTGATGAACCTTACTTTGTGAACAAAGTCTTCACAGACCAATATTAAACTTTCTTCGTTTAGGATATCTATCAAAGTTTTGGTTTTCATTTGACATTCAAACAGTAACAATACTGATGTATGGTTGTCATTACAAATACAAGCAAGGGGGAAGTGGGAAACTGCAGACGCACTGTTACATATAAAGATATTTTAATCAAGAGAGAGAATTATTATTATAATAATTATTCTGATTATTTATATATTGTCACTCTGGTATTGAAAACACTGTTATTAATGTGAATCCTGTGTTCTGAATTTTTACATTGTTTATACAACAGCATTCCTAATTTTCCTCACATGGTAGGAGTTGACCTGCAGCTGTGGTAAAAGCACTTGCCTGGGTGCCTGCACTGTGGAGTGAACCACAGACCTTGTTATTTTAAAGGGAACTCTATAATTACTAGGCCATAGACACTTGAAATAATGTTTTCCACATTATATCATCAATGCAAAGTATAAGGGATGGTCGAATTTCAATTTTAATTGCCATGACTGACATATATAACAAAGATTTACAAATATGCCTTTATTCTGGTATCAGTACAGTACCAATAGAACAAAATTCCAACATGATATCTGATGACCTATTTTTTCAAAAAAAATTATGATCTTAAGCAGGCCATAAAATTTGTGGGTAATGATTGTTCTGTTACGCCATTTCACCCTAACCGTGAAATAAATGGCATGAACAATTTTTTCACTACCCTAGTGTATTAATATTTTACGTATATAATTTTACGATTTACTTGTAACAGTTGTTTTTTTTATTTGTCAACCTTGTTCATGCTGCCATGTTTGTTATTAATAGTAATCAAGATAATTTTACATGAAGGACATCAATAGTGTGACACAAATTATACCAACCTTGCCCCAGCCAGGGACTGCAGCTGGAACTGGCAGTACCCAAAAACCTTTGACCTCCTTAAGCTTTTATCAATGGGAAAAATAGCATATGCTATAGACAAGTTTGCCAAACACCACTAGGATGAAATGTCAACAGGAATTTGGTGACCAGGTAGTGATGCAACATTTGCGTGACAGAAGTCAGACAATTGTTAGAATACATATTTTTTTGCAGTTACAAAGATTAAAACAAGTTACCTGCTATATTATCAGTATTTTCATTTATCATTACCCCATTATTGTAGATCATTTAAAAACGTTTATATTGCCAGTAAAAAGCAACACTTTTCTGATTACTAAATATGAAACAGTAAGTTACCTGTCCTGAGCTTTTTGAACCTTTCATCCCCAAGTTCTCATCTATGTTAGATGACTTCACCATGCATAATTCTATATAAAGATGTTTCAGGGTGCTTGTCAGGATTTGAAAATTATTGAATTCTCTCGAAAATATTTCTGTTTAGTTTACGTTGTCTTATAGTAACTTGTTTTATTTGCATGTCTTTGATACTCCATTTTCTGGAATGTTTGGTAATGCTATTTTGAGTCTTTTTATGTTTGACTCGAGTTTCCCTTAATTTGTGCATGTGTTCAAAGACTTTGAAATATGGAAAATATTACTGCAAAAGAACGTGAAACTAGCCATGAAAATGGGAAAAAACCTTGAAACGTTAAAAAGTGGTAAAATTTTTGCAGACATCCTTGCTTTGATACATGTGTAGGTAAATTGTTTTTTGTCAAATGAACAGCATAAGATTGTATGTTTTTTTCAATTATTGTAGGTTTGTGGTATCATCTTGGAATGTTCATGGGCTTCCACCTAAAAATGATAATTTAGACGAGTGGTTGCACTTACTGGAAGATCATCATGACAAATTAGCAGATGTCTATGTTATTGGGTGTGTAAATTGAAAATCTCTTTTCACTTTGAAAAAAAAGGTTAGGGTTCTAACCTTAACAGTGGATATATTTGTTGTGTTTGTTTGAGGTAAATCCTGTTTAACATTTTAGCATTCAAGAAATTCCATCAAGTCCACCATCACTTCTCCTTGACTACTACATTCGAAATGATCCTTGGACCAAGAGACTACTTTTGTTTCTTAGTACGAAGGGAATTGTTATGGTGAGCATATAATTTTTCATAAAAAAAATTGCATACCCTGCTGAGATATTGAATTATAACAACACATACTATTGGGTGTTAGTTTTTCTAAATATTTAAAATTCTAACCCTGGAAATTTGGTTTCTGTAAATATATTGACTTTCCCATAAAATAGATATGGTATGTTTATTGATATAAAAATTGCAGTTGTACAAGGCTATTCATAGTTTAAAATTATAGAAAACTTTGTTTTTTTTAAAAAATGTTAGGTCTTTCATTGCTTAAAATTGGAAAAAACTTTGGCATATTGACAAAATGTTTGTACAAAAGCTCCTGGCATATTTAATAAAAAATTCTGTAGCCTTGCTCAGGGTGAGCATTGTTACAGGATGGGACTTTCAAAGGTTTTAGCTTTTTAGAATTTGGAAAAAGCTTTGCTTGTTGTGATTTTATGATTGACATACCATCTTGAAGTATAAATAAATTGCATTGTAAGTTTTTACCATCTAAGGCATTTTCTCTCTAACTTTTAGGTTGATTCTGTTCGAATGATGGGTTTGCTACTGTTGGTAGCAACGAAGCCACGCCATTTACCACACATACGAGAAATCCGAACCACATACACACGAACAGGTTTCTATGGATTATTAGTAAGTCAGTCATGCTTAATTAACACCATATTTTTAAACAGGAAATCGTTTTTCTCTGATCTTGGTGTTAAATATATTGTGTTCTCTTGTGTAGGGAACCAAGGGAGCTGTGAGCATTAGATTTGATCTTTATAATGAATCGTTTTGTTTTGTAAATAACCATTTTGTTGCTGGTGATCAGTATAGCCTCCAACGGAATGATGTAAGATTTTATTTTTTAATTTGGTGTGTCTGTTATGCTGATTAGCCCAATAAAATATGAAAGTGTAAACAACTTTTATAATTATTGCATAACATATTATTGTCTTTTTTACAGCACTTCCAAGCTGTCATCTCAAAAACTCTTTTTCCTAATTGCGAATCAGCATTGATTACAGATAACAGGTGAATCATTTGTTTAGTATGTCAAAGGTATCTGAGTGGAAAAGCATAAAATAAAATAGTTAGTTTGAATTAAGTATATAGTTGAATATTTATCATAGCACATCCGTATTTCATTCTCAACAGAGAATACTTCACCCCGATCAGACCTCTGATCATGACGGGTGAGTATAATGCATGTAAGTCATATTGAAGAAGAACTACTTTGTTTATCACTAACATACTGCCAAGCAGTGAGCAGGATTCGATCCGCGGTCCCCAAAACTGGGAGCCGCAGACGAACCCACTCAATATGACTTACACGCATTATACTCGCCCGTCATGATCAGAGGTCTGATTGGGGTGAAGCATTCTCTGTTGAGAATGAAATACAGATGTGCTATGATAAATATTTACCTATATGTATACCCACCATCTGGATAAACTATCTGAGTTCATCACTAACATATTGCCGCACGTAGTGTAGTGGGTTCATCTGCGGCTCCCGATTCTGGGGACCGCGGATCGAATCCCGCTCACTGCTTGACAGTATGTTAGTGATAACAAAGTAGTTCTTCTTCAATTTCACTTAAGTAGTTGTTTACATAGATCATGTCTCAACATAAATCAGCAAATTTCATCGTAACCGCATAATTCACGTTTACCTATTAATCCTAGGGCTTAAAATATCCCTCTGAAAATTATGAAGTATACACGGTGTAGTGACAATAAATGTTACTTTATTGCAATAAATTTAAAAAAAAAATTGAAACAACTAGAGGGTTTTGAAGCAATAAAAAAATTAACAACATCTCCAATCATTTGAAGAAAATTGTTTTGTTTTTTTGCTATTTTTTTTTTGCCATTGTAACAATAAATTACCATGGCAACATTTGTTAGGACATGTCAAATGTTTTAATAATCCTGGTTAAAATAGAAACTTGCAAAATCCTAATCAACAAAACGTTTTTTTTTGGAAGTTATAAAAACTTGAGACAACATTTTAAAACATAGCAGTTGTCCCTGCTGCTGAAAAAACCTTTAATCTATAACTGGCTATTCATTTTATTTCATGTAACATTTTAATGTCAACTTTCATACTAACACAAAGAATCAGATATTTATATTGGAGTTATACGACGATTGTACAGTAGTAAATCTTTCTGTTGATCCTCTGCTTAATCTGCTGTTTTCCGCAATCACATTTTCTTTTGGTTCATGAATTTTAAAATTGTTTTTTAAGATATGTCATTATGCTTGGTGATTTCAACTACCGTATAGATGACTTAGAAATATCTAATATAAAAGAACTAGTCAATAAACAAGACTTTGAAGCTCTTCTCGCAAATGATCAGGTTTGTTATTTTCGGCTGCTTGTAGAATATTTTATAAACAACTGTGTTTTTAAGGCTGTTTTTACTTTTTGATGGAATATCAACAGTTGTTGTTCTTCATGTCAGCACTCAACAATTGTCAACCTAAATACCAACTTGTTAACTAAAACTCTTCAGCGGTATTGGTAAATTTTTCAGCTATAATTAATTTTTTAGTTTGAACGTCAATTGAACATGGGAGGTTTTTAATCTCAATTTCTGGAGAAATTTTGCTGTTGGATTTTCCACGGGCTAACGACTAGTATAATAAGTTTACTGAAGTGAACAAGCATGTGACATTTTCATGTTGGTATTATTTTTTCTATCTAAAATAAGTTGAACTAAAAAGGTTGAGCGATGAGTAGAATTTGAATAGAACATAGGAATATCCATTTGCATGCTTTTTTAGCAGTTAATATTAATATTACTTGTAAACAAGTAAAGCAAAAGTGTCTTGTGACATTTCAAGTGCAATGCATTAATCTTTTAGCTTCACTTGCCCAGGGCAGAACATTTCCTTTGAAATGTCATTCAAGACTTCCAATATTAATACCAGTAATACCATAATCGCCTATAACTTCGCCAGGATTGATACTAGAGAAGGTTATACATGCTATTAAGCTTTTAAGAAACATCATTTATCTGTACGCTTCTTTGATAACATTTCTGACAAGCATTGTTAATTTCTCTATCATAAAACTTACTTTCTACACCTTAGAAACTGAGGCTGCTACTTTTGCTATTTCTCTCAAGCCCACTATTTGCATGTGATCTACACTGTATCTTAAATTGATCTGCTTTTCATCGGAAATTGTCTTTAGTATTCATATCCTTTTTCCAATTTATATTTGATAGCACCAATTATTTTGTTGTTTGTGTCATAACTTGTTCATGTGACAATGTGCTCAGTTGAGCATCTTCAAAATGTTGCCTTCCTTTTTGCCAAATTGTTACGGATTATAATATTTACTAGCGATAATGAAAATTTTTAAAATAATTATTTTCGACTAAATACGAAATTGTATATATATGGTGGGTGCTGTGTTTTAATAAACATTTTCAAATTATTTCTGAGAGTGTAAATGTGAAGACCATGATCCACCAACTTAACAAGTTTTTAATTAACTTGCTGTCATAAAGGTTTTTTTCTTATATTAATAAGCTTTGATACAGATGTAGTTATGCTGGTTATCCTTCCATGACAAATTACCAGTGATAACTTTCGTTGTAATGCGATTTATAAGTTCTCAACGAAGGTAACTCGTTAATAAATCAATATAGATTGAACAGCATTCAAAAAACTTTGATGCTTTCTCTGTTTTATTCTTAGCATCTAGAAGATTCCTGCCGTATTTAGATCAAATAATTACTTGCTTTTTCCAGAACTTCTTGTTTTAGATCTAAGGGAAGTTCAAATCTGATTTACTTTTTGGAAGGTTGCGTTTGATGCTATGACCTGTGAAACATAAAAAACCCAACACCAGTCACTAGAACGAAAAACATGTTTGCAACAATGTTGATAGTGAAAAGGATGTTCAAACTAAAATGAGAATAAAATGTAAATTATAATTGATGGCAATTTGAAAACTGGCAAGTGTTTTGAAGGAAAAAGATAGAAAAGATAGGAAAGCTCGTGAAGGAAGCCTGTGAGCTTGTCATAAAATGTAGCTCCACAAGCAAAAATGAATTTATGCAATGCATTACTGTAGGGTGCATTTATATCACATTCAGGGAGTATTCTTTGATCTAATAAATTGTAAACGTAATTTAAAACACATATGCATGGTCGTCCAGCTTTTTTGTTTTTCTTTTAGTAATATTTCGACCTCCTTATTGTAAACGTAGTTTCTGCAGATAATTCACTTGTCTTTAAGGATTCTATATGTTCCTAAGTTAATTTTTTAAAATTTTTAAACATCTTCTATAAACATTGATTAAAATTGTGGTATGAATGTCTCTGATGGGGAGGTATTTCTTAAATCACGTTTCGCTCTTTTTAGCTATGTAAAAACAAAAATGATGAAAAGTGTTTTGTCGGATATAATGAGTACAAGATCACGTTTCCACCCACCTATAAATACGACCTCAACACAAATGATTTTGATACCAGGTATGTGATATATTAAATAAAATTTCAAAAACTTTTACGGACCAATTTTATCTTTTTAAAACAAAACACAAAGTTCTGATAGCTAGAAAAAAAGTGAATTTTGAAAAGGTCTTATAATACTAGAAAATAACGAGACGAGAATATTGGAATTCAAAATGCTACCACCTATAAAATTAGAAATTTATCTCAATTGTAAAAGAATTGTACCAGATATTTGTTACACTATACAAATTCAATGGTAAAAAATATGAATCACATGCAATAAGCAGGACTTCTAAATAGTAAATGTGTCTAGATGTTGTTTGTCTTCTGAAATGGCTGGCAGAGTTGGATTATATTCGTTTTATGATAGATAAAATGTGTAACTTATTAGCTAATTTTGTTCTTTTCACTGTCAGCTTTTCTTCAATTTATATGAAATTGTGACCTGATTTAAACATTTAGACGACAATAGAGCAAAAAAATACTTAAAAAATTTACATAATATACCAAAGCGTGCACCAAGCAGATAATAAATTAGATTTTTTATTTGAAAAACAAGCCTAATGCTTTAAATATAAAAAACTTGATGTTCGAAAAAAAAGTGTTTTTACTAGAACTAAGTTACTTAAAATAATTTATTCAACCAAAAAAAATTCATGTTAAAATGCTTTTATTATGACAAACTACACGATCTGTGAAGCAGTTCTTCTCCTCTCTTACAACCTGACTGGAAGAAGACATCTATTTGTAGAATTAGGTAGGCATTGTGGAAACACACCTTTATATCCGGCAGAGGCAACAAAGAAGGCGATTTGTTTCAATGTTTATTAGTTCTTTGATTGCAATATTAATGGTGATCGCCTTTTTTGTTGTCTGATAACCCAACACCATGTGTTTTCTACCTATAATGTCTTCTGTATAGTAAAATAATTCTTCAACACGAGGTCTTGGCAAATGCATTTTCCTTATATTCTAGTTTGAAAGGTCGTTTACCAGCTTATACAGATAGGATATTATGGCAAGAAGAAACCAAAGAAGTGTTAAGTATGGAACAAACAACATATACAAGTCATATGTCGTACTCGAGTAGTGACCATAAGCCGATAAGTGGAGAAATGATTGTTCAAATTCCGGTAAGAATTAAATCCTGTGCTTTTTTTATATCAATTTATTTCTGTGACCCTAAGTGGTAAATGAAATCCAAGTGAAGTAGAAAATTCTGCATGGCTAGCCTGCAATTCCCGTGGAGTAATTCACTTGAAAATACGAACAGATTAAAAGATTTAAAATATTTTTACTATATCATCAATTACGCGTCAATGAACAAATTTTTCTTTCTTAAGAATTTCAAAACGGGTAAGTTGGGCCGAATTTGGGGAATTTGACTATTTTTTGCCTTGGATGGTCCTATTTATCCACGCAGAAGAAAATGTTAATTTTTCCGAACCTTTTCCAATTTATTTGGGCGTTGACTTATAAGTGCAATCTGATGTCTTTAATATGTCACTGATTTAAATAAGGCCTTTAACGTAGAATAGCGTATTTTTTCTGTGCCGCCATGATTTCTAAGACCTAACTATCGGATGTAAAAAAAAGAAACCAATGATTATTATTCTGTGGCCTCACTGTGCACGCAGACATACATAAGTCAAATGTATAGATATAGATAAAATAAGAATACATTGATTTAAAATGTATATGTTCGATTCACATTGTTTGTTCACTTTCCACGATCTCCAATCAAGAAATCTACTGTGAACTTGCTTGTCCCATAACTTGCACCTCTTTTGGTAACATTGACCTGTGTTTCTATCATTCTTCAGGAATAGAAATTTTTACATGATATTTTGAGGTTATAATCCCCCCCACCTCTCTGTAAAGTTCTTGAAATGTCCTTACCTCTTACAAACCTATTTTCTTTACTATTCCAAACTTGATTCAAAATATGTTCAAATCATCCTCATGATGAACAAACAGATGTTGTCAATACCATGTTGATCAAACAGTAAAAAACGCACTACATGTGAATCAAAAAATAGATTGTTAAAAAAATATATGGAACGATCAAATGCGTTGCAAATAAAACTAAGATTGGTGGAAAGAACAATTAGGCGTGGCGTAAAAATTAATGAGTTCCGTTAAAACAAATTTCATACAAAACAAAATTAAGTTTCGAATGTAAAATCATAAAATAGAAGAATTAAATATGATATTTTATTTGCAGCCTTTTGCAGGCATATAACCTTTAGTTTAAACCACATGGTATCCAGACATGTTTCAGGCCGTTCTAAAGAATTTAAATCAATCTATGTTAAGTCCTTCACCCAATACCTACCACACTTTTCTCAGTGACAAATTAACTTGAGAAATTTTTGTACATACAGCCAGGCCAATAATTAGGGGTGTAGAATACCCGTTTATAGGGATGTGCATTTATTGTGATGGTACACATCAATGCCACTGATTTTTACATCTAAAATCGATTTTTTTAGGCAATGCTTTCAGAGTCTCCTGTTGTTGAGTTCAGATTTGATGATTCGTACATTCCATGGACATCGGAAGAGGTTAGTCAACTCTAATTTGGTGAACTATCTTTTCAAATCGAATCAAAATAATAGTCCTAATGTAAAAATGTTAAGGAGAACCTGGAAAAGCAATGGATAATATAATGGTATTTACTCCGAGTAACTAATTTTTGGTAATGCATTTTTCTTGCTATGATAAAACTGCAGTGTGGAAAGATATAAGATTGTTTACAGTAATAAAAAAGTTGATATGACTAACGCCCTGAAGCATTGAGTTACAATTGCAATCCTCCAGTAGCTATCAAGAACTTTCATTGTAAAAAAGTTTTGCCAATATGGAAAAAAAATTAATTACGCAAGTTTCTTGCTCTGTAAAAACCTGTACCTAAATATATACATAAAAACATTTATTTGGCTATAAATACCAAAATATAAAAATAAATATAAGAAAAGAATATAAATGTAACTTATTAGTAATATAGCCATGTATAAGAAAACTTAATTAACTTTTTTTGGCCAGTTGGTGTTGCAACCATTTATATTGTCATCTTTATCATTTGACTGAAACTTGCACAACTTGTAAGAAAAAGTGTAAACAAAAAGAGCGATAATAGGACACATAACACTCGTTATAATTGCTTTAGCAAAGTGTTTCCCTGTAAAAAAATGTTTATTTTTATTTCAAAGAATTTTTTAGAATATCCAGCGTCCACTAGAAAATATTTATTTTACTGCTTTTGTGTGGACAAAAAATTTTAACATCGCATTAATATCAGAGCAGATTTTATTGTAGACAGTTGTCTGTGTACACTTGGATGCAGTCAAGAAATGCACATTTCAGTGGAATGTTTCCACTGAAATGTGCATAAGTCGGAAAATATAGGGATCACCTAAAGGTTTTGAAACATTTTTTAAAATCTGCTGCTGGTATAATTGTCTCAGTATCTCGCGAAATTCGTATCATTAGGTAAAACTACAAGATGGTTCACAATGAAAATCATATACATTATCAATCTTTGTATCAACGATGTAAAAAGATCTTTTGGGAGCTATAATTTGACGTAAATAGGAGTAAAACAAACAAATTAGCAGTGACAAATTAGCGTCATAAAATGCAAAAAAAAATAGCATTGCAGGTTAATTTTTTTGGCAACTGGTGTCACACTTTATGTGGTATCTTGATTCGTTAAGTAGGTGGTTAAATACTGCTTTAAAATGACTTGTAGATTCCAGATTCTGTGTTATCGTTACTAAATAGAGAAGAAGTGTCGTGGATCGGTTTTTTTTTCCGCGAGCGTGAACAAATTGAAAAAAAGAAAGTTCTCCTTATTTTCCAGCTCGTGTTAACATTGTGAAGTTGGCTTTGCAGTTTCTAAAAGAAAATAAGGGAAGTACCATCTATGTTTGGGGGCAAATAAACCCCGTGCAAATGTTTTGTAAATCATTCTGAAACATACCATTGTAAGAGGAATTTATTTACCTTTGGGATGACTTTATTTCAAGACTAAATTTTTTTAAATTTGATGACGTCATATTTTTATCCGCGTTGTATTCTAGTGAGCTAAAAATCGTTGTTCTAACTTTTATGACAATACAATGTCTCTTTAATCACTTTTAGAGAGAGAGGGTTTTTTTATGCAACGATATTATATACGCGATTAAAAGGCATGTACAGGAATATCTTATCATGGTTGCGGTTACATATTTGCTGCAAAGTTCCTCCCTGATTAATCCAATTTCCCGATTTTTTTTTTATCTACCGAAATGCCCTCGTGATAATCTATGATTTTAAATTATATAGACAGTTGTTTGTTTGTTGGTGATATTAAAACATACAGCCTTAATCAACTAAATCTCTGCAGTAGCAACAGCAGCAGCAGCTACGTCACTTTCGCAAACACGTGAAGTAAACAACAGCGTGAAAAAGTATTAGGCGCGCATTCTAAGGTGTGCGCATGATGAAACAACTCGTATTACGAAACAACTCGCATTACGAAACAACTCGCATTACGAAGCAACTCGCATTACGAAGCAACTCGCATTACAAAACAACAACTCTTTACAACTCGCATTACGAAGCAACTGGCATTACCAAGCAACTCGCATTACGAAACAACTGGCATGGCGGCCTCAAAGTTTTGGAAAAGAGCTATGATTGTAAACAAACAATCAAAAATTCGTTGTAAACATTCACCAGTGAACATTTACGTGTAGATCTTTTTGGGTGTATTTTTCATGGTATATGCCACTTCATATTCAAGAAAGCGTGATAAGCTTAAAAAAATTGGAATATAGGTTACCAAATAAACGATAGATCGAAATAACAACACAAAAAATTATCAGAAATTTGATTACTGTGCGCCCTCTTTTTTATATTTCAACTAATATTTAGCTATTGAAGTTGGATATAAATCTTTAAGGATTGTTCTTGTTCTAATTTTTACACGTGTTTAAAATCTTTGTGTAAAAACATTTCAACCTTTTAAATCTTTCGCACACAAATTTCTATAGTCTCGTCTATCTTTGTTTCAATTAATTATCACACTAAAAACTAGACAAATTTTCAGACAGATTTCCAGACAATGGTTGAAAGAGATCTAAGTTTGTCTCAATTTTAACCAATCAAATTCACGTAATTTTTAAATCTTTCTTCTGATTGGCTAAGGATTTGTCTGGCGTGCGTTTATGTTGTTGTAAAGCTCTGGTGATTGACGCATGTGCAGTAATGAAATTAGAGAAAAACAGACATATCCACTAATGATGCAGTTCTTCGATTCCGTGTGACGTCATCACCATTTATTGTGGGCAAAACTTTTCCCCATTTAGTAAAGCCTTTTTCTTTGTTTTTTTTTGGGGAGAGCTAGGCGAAAAAAATTTAAACAGAAATTTTGTTTATATCAATACAGCTTGTATATAGCTACATGTCGTTTTTTATTATTTAGCATTTCTCCTGCAGGAATTATCTCTAGATATACACCTGCATTGGTTTTCAAATGACCAATTTATCCGTTAAGCAATCTTTACCATGTTGATGGCGTAGGTTATCGATATTAGCGAGGAAGTAATGTTTGCATCGGTCTGTCTCTTTTGCAAACAACAGGATTTCTGGAAGAAAATTGAAAATCAACAGGCCGCAAACAATTTCTTTTGCGTCACAACTGGCTGTGTTTTTTGATTGGCTGCATGCTATTGTGTTTTACTCACGTGGTCAAAATTTAGGAAACTTTGTTATTCAAATTGTTTTGTGCATGGTTTTACTCACGCAAGCAAATATCATAGTCGCCAATATTGTTTTTGCAAAGATCAGATGTGGCCACGCATGTAAACACAAATTTTTGATAAAATGACTTCCTTCCACTGCTTCCTTCCACTGTTTAATATGAATCTAAGATTTTTTCTGAAAACGATTGTTTACATCAATAGTTTGAAGAACTAGGTGGATAGAAAATGTTAAAATTTGCACAAAACTTTTCATCACCATGGTGCTGGCTTTCACCTCTACATCTAACTAAATGTTGCTGCAGTTAACATCTTTTGCGTTTGTTGAAAAAATGCGCTACTGGATTGCTATTTTGAATTTTTTGGCTTTAAATCTATAGCTCAACATCTATAGATATACATGTATCATGTTTACATTGGAAAGTCATCATTGCGACTTTTATTTGCGCTAATTTCACTACGAACGTGAGTGACTGTAGCGGCGTCCAAGAAAAGTACCTAATTTTACCTTTATATGCTTTACAATATTGAAGGTCGTTTATTTTGAAATTCAGTTGCTTTTGGTGGAAATAAAACATTGGTGTCTAACCTGTACAAGCCTTTTATAGTCTCTGGCATGACTCTGCCGGTGTGTGTATCCAAGACCTTCTGCACTTAAAAATAACGATCTAACAGAAGTCTTCCAGTGGGTTTTGTTTAACTTGTTTAATTTTGCTGAAAAAATACTCAAACTTCCACGGCAAGGACGCCATCTTTCTCTCTCCAACAAGACTTTTTTATTTAATTTTAAGTTACATTGATGCAGGACACCACGTTTTTTTAAAGTGTGTTTTGAGAAAATCGTGGCGTACACAGGATTTGGGCTTTACCCTGGATAAGTTTCGGGTGTCCAGCCTAGCTGCGCTGTCTCTATCTATATCTATATCTCTATATCTATCTTCTCAGGTGGTTTTTAAGATTCCGCCTTCGCTGTTGAAATCAATAAGCCTCTCCTCTAAACTCTTTTTATACGTTTATAAATGAAAATAACAATCCTAAGTTCACGAAATTCATACAGACCTTTTTGGTGTGATGTGTGGCTGGTATTATATTCAGGTGCAATTGATACAGCCTTATTGATACAGCCTAGTTGGTACAACTTAAAAACTTTCTTCAATAGAAATTTCTACATTTTGGCAAATTCATTCGGTTGTAACAACGTTAAATTTCACAGTCAGTATTTTCTTTCCTATCAACTGTCAAAGTTGAATGAATTTTTCTTAGGATGGTATCTGCATATTTTACGTGAAAGGATATGAAACATCAAGCTGGGATTGGATTGGTTTGTATGCGGTAAGTTGCTATGGTAACTGTTATATGATTGGTAGAATAATTTCAAAGGTTTATTAGTTTCTGTTTTTGACAGATTGTAGTGACATCAACTTATCATCATGATTGTGTAAAAAAGCTATAACTTCTAATTTGATCGACAGTCAGCACTACAGGATGCAAATTTACATTTTAAACTTCTCCTTCTCTGGTAGAAACTTTTCCACGTACTTTAAAGCACCCTTCGCCACATCTTTATTTGTCTAAATGTTGATTCGAGTTTTCCACTAGTCTTAAGTCTGTTCTCTTGTAACTGGTCTGCGTTTTATAAGATATTTATAAACTTCGAAAAAACTTTAGAAAGTCCCGAATTTTTTGCGTATACAGACGTTTTGGGAAAAATAATCTGTAACCAAAAAAATAATTTCTTTGATATTTTTTGTCGATTTGTTCAAATAAAAAGATATGGTTGTGAATTTGAGATAATCATTGACAAATGAAAGTCTTACATGGTCTGTTTTTATATATTTGAAGATTCATCTAAATATGTATGTGTAAAACGATAAATTTTTATGCAAGATTTGAACTGATGCTAGGTTTTACAGGGCTATATACCAAATTGTTTTAAAAGATCAAACAGCATTTCTCTGAATCTTTTCAAAACTTATAATAAAGTCATGTGCGTGGGCAATATTTCTTTTGCTAAATATTTAATGTTTGAGAACAAGTATATGGCGTTTCTTCGTAGCGAAAATTAATTTTCACGATATTTTATATTTTTTTAAAAATGAGTTAACTATCTCGAGCAGTAATTCTTGCGAAGTAACAAAGTCCTGAAAATAAAATTTCGCGAATTTTGAAAAAAAAGAATGTAAAAACATTTATACTGTCTCCAAAACTTCTTTTCTGTGGGAATTTACGTAATTCTTTTCTAGAAGAAAATATTATTGTAAAGGGTTTTTCAAAAAGAAAAAAAATATAAATTTTATAAAGAATAATTTTCCGCAAATTTTGCGCATAGTGAGTTGTTCTAATAATTTTTGCGGGAACTAATTTACGCGATATTGTCACCAGCTTAAAAAAGTTAATTCCCTTCAGAAGGTTGTGAAAAAGAAATTGTTGTGTATAACGTGGAAAAAATTATAAACGTCTCAAGATTTATTTTTAATTCAACGTACTTTTAAAAAACCCCAGTACGTTCCTTCATTGCACAACAGATGTTCACTAATATTAGTATTATGACTCATGTTTTTGACGTTTTTTAATGTTTACATCTTGTTAATCTGCACCGGAAAATTTCTTCTTCATTCGAAAACATGTTTTCTTAAATAAATCATGCTGTAAGCCTCTTTGAAATTTTCCTGTTTCTAAAGCGCACTCAACAGGAACCACGCAAAAAAGAGTTTTGACCTTCTCGTTGTAAAAATTCCTTTTTAAATCATTCGTATCCTTTACCCTTTCACATCTCCAACACACCTTCGGTCGTGTAAATTACTATGAATTCGTGTAGCGTGCGCACTAATAAACCATGATTTTCATACCTGAAGCATTCATGTTAATTTGCTGACATTAAAGAATTTCTTTTATGAGAAAGTAGCACTGTGACGTCATCGTTGTTAAGTCAGCCATGCTGCGTTTAATACGACGTTAAACATGGCAGACATTTCATTTGATCTCTGTAAAAACACGCGTGTATGTACGATCACGCGAAGTGTGGATATGTTTGTATCTGCTCTTGGTTTTCTGCAAATATTTTGATTCGCATGAATGTGTGAACACTAATCAAAATGTCATTTTTACAATGAGAATAAATATTTTCCCTGGACAAGCAAATCAAACCGTAAATAGAGATTTATTTTAAAGATTTTGGTTTCAGGTTTGCTTTTTTAATAATGTATTCTATCACCTGCTATCACCGAATTTCAACTATTACTACATGTTGATAAATTTCCATACGAAGACACAAGTAGCTATTTGAGTAAAAACAATGTTTCTTTATGAAATACTGACAAATTCCAGTCCAGTCAAATTTCAACTTAAACCTATTGTTATTCTAGCTGGATTTTAAGAGTCCGAAAGATTATTACACGTATGAATGGTCTGTGTCTGGCGCAGATGCGACAGGGACTGACGGTTGTATGGTATTATTTGATGATGTACCTGAAGAGCACGGCTACTATATGTTTGGCTACTGGAGCAGAAAAATGGAATGTGTTTTAGGGTTTAGCGAACCATTTCATGTGAGTTCTTTTATTGCTTCTTTGGGCTGACACAGCATCCGAATGTGATTAAAGTCAAAACGTCTCATCACAAATTCTCATTTGGCAAAAGAAACTCTGGAAATAGATAGTGGAAGATACTACGCTCCTTCCCAATTTTTTTTAATTCAATAATTTATGAATTGCTTCGTAGACGGGAAGAACGACCACACTTAGCCGTCAATTCCCCAGAAGTAGGTTGTTCTGAAAAGTGCTGCCATGTTTTAGCAAGAGAATGAATTGAGCTATCTGGCCGTACCAAACGTGAACCGTCTAATTATTTTCTTTAGCCACCATTGACAAACGTGATTTTTGATTAAAATTTAGAATTCTTGTTCAGCATTTATTTTATTTTCGTTCAGGTTGCTCCTGTTCCAGAGCCAGATGAGCCGCAGCAAATTACAGTTGAGAATCCACCCGAAGCTGATAGCGTACCACAAGTAGAGATAAATCAAGAATTAACATCCGAGCAGGCTTAAATACACAAAATACATATTAAAGTCATTTATTTATTGCTGCGCTAAGCAGCGTTTATAGTGGTTACGCATGCGCATTACCGTTTTTATTAGATAAAAATTAAACAAAACTCCAATGGCTTTTATGAAGACACACGTCAATGAAATCAATCGTTTTATTGGAACAGAGGAACATTACTTGTTGTGCATTAATGTAGCTGTATGTGGAAATATTTATTTGGCATTTCAGAAGTTTTGCAATCTTCGTATATGAGTGCGTTGTTGATTTTAAATGCGCATATCGCCTTTGTTTTGTGTGTATACTTTGCAGTTTTCTTCTTGTATCTGTGTGTAATTATGCGCACACTAGCTATATTTTGTGTATGTTTTTGTGTATGTTTTTGTTACGTGACCAAAACAATCCCAAGAAACAGGATATGGTATTTTCGAAGTCACGTTCGCATCGAGAAATTTAGTAAAAGCATAATTTCGTGAGCAAGAAACTAATATTTGTTGCTGTGGTCACGAAAGTTTATCACTGAAACTCGAAATGTTTGTGACAACGCTCCACAACGCACGTCTTTTTTGATGACAATTGCCAACCTTGAACACAAAGTAAAAAGTCAGTTTTTCAATGAAGTCATGAAAACCTGATAAAGGGAAGAGAATAAACTCAAACATTTTGTTTTCTCTTGTGTGTCACGGCAGCCAGTCATTGCTATGGTTGCTACATTTTTAACTATGTCCTTATATCAGATCCTCCGAAGCAGTTTTATAAAGATCTAAAAAATTCAGCAAATTTTGGAACAACTTTAATAGGATTTCGATATTTTGCTTTACCAATTGCAAGTCCTAGTTGGAACACTTTCTTTTTGATTTCCATTGTTTTACCTCTGCTGCTGTTAAGAAACAAATTACAAATTACCCTGTAGCTTTACTTTATTGTACAAATCTATACATGAATAGACGTAAGGCATGTGCATGCAAGATAAGAGTACGCCACACCACATCAATAATAATTTTTTAGAGTAAGAATCCGGTTTCTTTTATATCAAATTCAATAACCCTATTCAAGGAATAAAAGAAGTTGTCAGAAATACTAAAAGAAACATTCAGTTAGGAAAGTTGGCAAAATTTTAAAACAAATTATTTGTGTGTTGATTTTTTTTACTTTTATACTATGTTGGTGTTATGTGAGATTTCGTTTTTGTTTTCATATCAGCACGTGGCTTGTTGTTTTCGTGTCCGAATTTATTGAAGTATTTATTTATCATGGAATGGAAAATAAATAAATATTATAACTCCTTTGTCTCAACTTGTGGGTTTTTTTTTGTATTCTGCTTTATATGACTCCCCTTTCAAAGGCTTGGTTTCCAATAAGAGCCCTACTTGTTGCGCAACAATTCACGCGCCTCTGTGCTGTACAAAGCGTAACTCCTGCTGTGTAGTAGGTATCAATGTCTTGCCATGAAGACAACAGGGTAAGCCGTGTAGATGGTCTGTACATTCAAGACACAACTCACATTGATAACAGCGTTTGGAATTCTATAGTAGTAATTACGTGGTGCGATTTCAAATTAATTTTTTTTTCGCTTTTTTATTTGTCTGAGCAATTTAGCTACTAACCAATAAAAAGTTGGCAAAAATAGCCGGTAAAAAATACTAATCGGCAAATATCTTACTACCTTTCGCAACATTTAGCTATTTACTTTTTACTGAAAAGAAAATAATGAAACCAGTATATACCAGTGTCAGCTAAAAGCCTTTAAGCATCCTCAAGTCTGCAAAAACTATTAGAAAAATTATAAAAGATCACTAAGTTGATCACTTTAGCACATAGCGGATGATTTTGAGATGAAATAGAATGCTATGAATGCTGTTAATGCTATGGGGACTGGAAAGTATGATTTTATTTTTCGGCATTGCATTGATGGTAGCACACATTATACATAGCAGACATTGGTCGACAAATTTATAACCATCTTAGACAGTTTTGGAAGATAATATTTATCTTATGGCTTTTTCAGGTATAACGTACCTATGCAAAATTATTGGAATGGTTTTTGGGCTAACTAGGTGGTGGTATTTTGCAGACCAGAATATGTAAAAAATGAATATGAAAATAAGGGTTTATAAATATGGAATTTACATTCCAACTTGGCGAAACCGGCCTAAACTTGATATTTTTTGCTGATGTTAGAATTTCTTAATGCAATCTTCAAAGATAAAAAAGTTTTTGAAAAATAATGTAGTTTTTAACGTAGAACCAGGCCAATATGGCGTCATAGAAGTGATTAAAAGGAAAAACACAACCATTAAGGTTAAATTTGTGCGAAACGAATGCTTTTTTATATTTTATAATGGTTTGAGAATAACTTATTTGGTAGTGAAAGATAAGCTTTAAAACAAGACGTGATTTCGTATGTTAAGATTCACAATCTCGTTTCCAGTGCTCGCCACTCACACTACAAGTACGCAAGAAAATAATACTCAGAAAGTTGTTCTACAATATCAAAGACAAGTCTCTCCTTCAAAAGCTTAGTATGAAGCGCTGACACAAATTTTCATTCTTCAAACATTTTTTTCCTCTTGTCGTCCATAATAATACATAACAAATAAATACGAAATGATGTTTTTCATATCTTAAAGCATCTGCTGACATACAATATCTTGATACAAAGTTAAGATTAATCTCATTCTTCTATTGATGGTAAGATTACATACAAGTCTGCATGTGGCGGACATGTCATATAGCGGACACGTGTACATAACGGACGGTTACTAAGCTGATGAATTACAACATCTATTATATAAAAACTCGGTCAATCATTTTAGTGTGTGCATAAAATTTATACATTTTTATGTGCTAAAACTTATCTCTTTACAGAGCAAACAATTTTTTAAATACGATTTTTATAATCTGCTGAATACAAAGTTTATCCACGTGAATAATCAGTGATGATGTTATTCTCTGTAAAAAGACCAAATTTTATCTTCTTTGTTTTGTAAATATACCAGTCGTCTAACGATAGAAAATCTTTCTGAGGGCCGACGAGATTTTTCTTACCTCCAGAAAATCGGGCAAGTAACGCTTCTGGCTGGTTACTTCTGTTGTTTTCTGACCGCATAACACTTCCCTTTTTCAGTGTTTCGAGTGAATATTTTACTCACTTATTCAAACATCATTAATAATTCCCCGAATGTGTTACTCACCAAAAAGCTCTGAAAACTCTGTTTGTTTACAACGGTCATTAAAATTTAAAATATTGGCATTTGTTTGTGTCTACAGCTTTGCAAGAGAGACAAATGCATACAATTATTATACTGTATAGTGATCTCTCTCATCTCTTACTTATAAGAGACCAGGAAATTTAACTGTATTTAATTAACCCCCGGATGAAGGGTGGTGGCGACGAATCGATTTGAAATTATGTCTTTTTATCGTTGGTGACATACTGTAATATATACACTCCTCTTATCGCAGAGTTAAGTCTAGCTAGAAATCATTAAAAGAATAAAATTCATTGTAATTTATATCCATTGATTTCTTTTGACTCGCGAATGTTTGCTGCGCGGTAGATTTTCCTTTAAATCGCAAGAAAATATGTATGGAAATTAATTCATATACCGAAAACACGAAATTATTAAAATCTGAACGAGATAGTTTTAACTGGTTGTCAACCAGTTGCTAGGACTGTTACTGGAACACAAATCGTCCCCAGGACTCTTCTACGCCTATTGTATCCTGACAGACGATGAGGAAAGAGGAAGAAGAAGAAGAGGATCAGCTAAAATGTTTTATTTCCTACAAAAACGTGGAATGGGTACCGCAACCTAAAGACAACTGCAGTAAAGAAATTAAGGAGTGGGTGTAAATTAAATACTGTGCGTGATGCTAAAGCATAAATTAAATAAACAAAGATCTGTTTGTTTGCCAGGAAAAACAATTTGCTTAATTCTACTCCTTGTTTACACAAAAAAGATTGGATTGTGTTTGAAGTTGCAAACTCTCTTTTGTTGTTATAAGATATAAATAAAAAACCCTTTAAAACCTACTCCTGACAGTCGGAACAGAATTTTTTACAGAACACACCATACTTTTTAACTCCAACTAATTTTCAAGGTCCCTTACGAACTCTACGTTATAAAGGTTACTGAAGGCAAGTTTTCACTCAAACGAATGCAGTCGAATCGATCGACGTTGATGGATTCAACCACATTCGTTTAAGTGTAAACCCGCCTTAACGGAAAAAAGACAAGAAAATTATTTCGCTAATAAAAAATTTCACATTTCCACAGAACAAACCAACGCATGTTGGTGGCGTATTTTCATAACTTTCGCGTAAAATAAACTTTTGTTGTCAAGAACGAAACAGCGAAACCAGATGAAGTGTACATCGCAGAGAATTTTTCTGTTAAAGCATAAACATTGAAGAAATGATTCAGGATCAGACATCATTGTGTTTGGAATTCTCTTCTCTACGTTACTCCAAGAAATTAAATTCTTTATTGCGGCGGTCGTAATTAGAAGCCATATTTAATTAGCACAACCTATTTTCCATACCTCTTTGGATTGAAATAACAAGATGAGAGACAGCTCTTACGCAATTTTTTTCTTTTTGGAATTTTATCAATTTAGATAACAGTATAATCACATGTAAACGAGACAAGCCACACGATTGAAATAAGTAATCAAGGAAGGCACAACTGTTTCGTCTGATACGTTAAAGAAAAATTCTATGTTATAGCTTTTCTGAATTTTTCTTTTTATAAGAAAAAAAAAGAAATTTGGCTCGCCTGAAGTGTTTTTATTTTTTTCATATGTTTAGACTGAGCTTGTTCTTATTTTATTATAATTTAATCATATTTTTTTATTTTTTAGCACATCACAACTTTTTGCAAACTGAAATCTTAGTGCAAGTTTTCACACATTTGATTCTGCAAAAATGTCTGCCTTAAAAAATGTATATCTTCGCCACGGTTGTTGTGTTGTTTTAGAAAAAAAAAGAAAAAAACTTAAAAATCTCAGCCTTGCCATTGTTCCTCTTATTTCGTTTTACTCAATTTCTTTTTACAGCAAAATTTCTTTCTATTATTTTTTGTTGTTATTTTTTTAGTCATTCCTACTTTTTTAGTTTTTTTTTATCCTTCCACATTCCTTTATTTCTTAAACTTAGGCAATGGTAAAAAAACATTCGAAGAGGAAAGGAGTTTTAGCCTTATGTACCCAAAAATATGATAAAAATAAAAAATAAATAAAAGAGACTGAAAACAATTAACTGCAAAATGAATGTGAAGAAATTTATGAAACAATAAAACTACAAAAAATTGATATCATACAGCTCTACTATCACTGTCAATAACATAGTTCCTTTAACCTTCACAAAATATTTATATGTATTATATAATTATAATATAAGAAAAAAGAATTATAATTAAAAAATAGAAGTATTAAAAAATTGAAAAAAAATTTATGAACGGAAAAATGTAAAATACAATTTGTACGTATGATTACCATATACCAACAATCTTCCAATAAATGTTTAAAATAATTTTAATTTTAAAAAATATTTCAACATTCACAAATTTATTGATTTTACCGCATAGCAACCAAATTTTTTCCTGTCTGATAATCAAACCTCAAATTTACAAACATAGTCAAACATACCTGTACTTATTTATTCACCTTCATGTAAACAAAACCTGAAAACTCACAAATAAAGCCAGCTACACCAGTCCTGTTTTAATAGATACAGAATTCTGTGGATGCGAGGCGACATTATGAACAAAGGTAAAACAATTTCAGTTCAAATCATTTTCCATTTTCTAGTCAGGGGAAAAATTATACAGAAATTAAGTTGTAATAAATAATTCATTCTTTGATCTTTCTCTTCACCAATCTGACATATTCTTCCTCATAGCAAGCCTCCTTCAAAACAAAAATAGCTACTTGATCCCTGATGCATCTATAGATAGCTGAAATTTACCCATAGATTTAAAAATATTTTTAATTCTCCCTTTTTTGATCAAATCTTGACAATTTTCTTTGCTTTTTCTAATTCTGCTAAATTTCTTTATTTTTTTGGCAACAATACCTCACCAAGTAGGCTGTTGACCTGAAAGAAATCTGGCATAAATATGAGCAACATGGCGCCCTATAAATTATAAAAAAATAACAGCTTTTTGTAGTTTTACATTCTAAATTGTAAGTTGTCACCTATTTATGTAAAACGTTTTACAATTTATGAGACATTTATATCATGAATTGTAAAAAAAGCACTAACAGATTCATCAAGACATGTAACAAATAAAAAAGATTTAAAACGAACATTAATTTAAGATATTATAAAAGAACTTCAAGGTGACACAAAATCAAAGATACACTTACCTCAAACATTAAATAAATTAATTGACATTCTACACTATTCATATATTGTAGCTATTTCCGAGATTTTTTGTGAATTTTATACTGGTTTAAGTTTCTACATAAATTTTTTTGCTCTTTGTTCTTAAACAATGACAGTCACACAAAACGCCTTTCATGTAATTTATTTCAAATTATATTTCAGTGACCTCAACAATAAAGGCACTCAAACATTTTTAAAAATGCTGCCACGATTGCGTTTGCGCAGTTATTCACCAGCAGATAGATTACTGTGCCTGCATCGATTTTTCTCAGCAAGTAAAAAAAGAAATATGTGACAGGACTCATTACACACTTATTTTTTATATTTAATTTAATTTTTCTCTACTTTCTTTTCTTTCCAATATTTGTAACATTGTTTATTTCTTGATACTGTAGTGGAGGTCAACTGACGCAATTAGTCCAAAGTTTCTTGGGCTCGAACAACTTAGTTTTAAAATCCTCATAAATTTGCAAATAAGTTTTTTTGTAAGAAAAAAATGTCTACGAGTACATTTAAATTTTTGTGAGTATAAAAATACACAATAAGAAAGTTATGAAAAAGCCCCAGTACTAAAAACTTTTTAAGCAACTCGCTAATTTCTTAATCCATATTTCTTCAAAAATTGTTTCGACCATAAAAAATTGAAAAATAAAGTTCTAAGCAAATTTAGATACGCTGTTTAAGTATCTTTTATCGCGAAATGAGAGTTTAAAATTGAAAACCCTACTTGAAAAATACTCCTAATGTGACAGCATCACTTGTTCTATTATGTTTGGAATAATGTATTAAGAAAATTAAACTAAAAATTATTCTTATAAACTATTTAACACATTTGTTTTTGATTTTCTTAAACGTTGACATTATAGAAAGTAAGTAAGAATTTCAAACAATAAATTATAAATACCGTTCTTCTAGATTTCAAGAAATTGTATTTTCATTGTGTTTTTCTGAGGAAATTCTCCATGCCACTGTGTGTGACAGTACAAAAACTGTAAATTATTGTGTTATTGTGTTTAGAACTTCATGTAATCAGTCAGGTATAGTTTTGGATTGATACAGGCTAGAATAGATATTAAGAATCACTGACAAAATAAGATAAAGAAATATACCACTACACAACAATAAAAAAGGCTTCTTTGACATCATTATTTAAAAACATATGTTAATTTTGCTGATGTTTTTACATGTACATTCTCTCATCTCTGCTTGTTTGAATTTTCTTCTTCTTACCACTTTTTTACATAAAAAAATAACTTTACCTTTTTTTTGGAGAAAAAAGGGCGTCTCCCTGAAAAAAGGTTTTATCGTAAAAATATCGATGCGTGTGTAGTTTCTGTCAAGTGTGGCGTATACGCAGTAAAACGTCAGTCTTTTTTTTGAAGGTTGTCAGTAAGGCGATTGGACTTTTGTAACATCCTGATCACTTTGCTGCAGTTGATTTTATAATTGGTATGTTAAGCACTTCATTTTTATTTAAAGTAAAATTTCTTAAATATGCTTCTGCTGGCGGTGCATTCGTTTTCATAGATTTCGTGCTTCTGTCAAAGTGAAAGTTTATTGGACTTTATTTGGGTGAATTAATTGCATGCCTCCTTTGAAAGAGCTGTTGGTAGCAATACACTATTTTCGATTGGATTATAACATATAACCATAGTTGTAAATGTTGGGGCAGGGTAATTCGTGATAACTCTGTTTAACTTTAGGAATCTTCAATTTTGGCGCCAATTTTACAAAGATTGCGAATATGTTATATTTTCAAACTTACAATTACATCATATGATTTTATTTGGAAAGTAAATGCTTAAAAAGTTTATTTACGAAGATATTTTAAATGTACAAAAGCTCTGTACAAAAACATTATGTACAGAAAAAATCTTTTTTGTTTTCTATTCATCACTTTCGTTTACGCAGATTAAAACCTGGTTGTGTTCATTTTCATAACAATACAATCCCAGTTAGTTTACTTTGACTTTCAAAAGAGCACTTGATAACCAGACAGTTTTTAAATCTTCTTCCAGACATCAATTTACCGCCGTAGCCAATCAAAATCTTTACCGTTGTTCGTTAATGTGCCTAACGTTAAATATAAGTGCCCGTTTGTTATTGCATCTTTTGTAACTGCTGGACCGACTCTAATTCCACGTGTCTGTTTTATATCAGACTTACTTCAGTACAGAAATGTTTATTATGGTGTAGTTTTTAACGCAGAAGTAATTTAGTTGTAGTATATAAGATAGTATTTTTTAGATGGTCTCGTGAGAGTTAGAAAAATAATTATGGACGATGATGGACAACCTGGAGTGGATTTAAATCCCATGGAACCAGACCCAGGGTAATCTTATTGCGTAAAATGTTCGCTTGTTTAATTTGTTGCGTCTTTTATTACTCTACTTGTTAAAAATTTCAAATTACCCGTGATATTTTTCTTTCTTGGTTCTTTATATATATATTGCATCTTATTTCTAAATTGTTTTTCTTTAGTAAAATGTTCATCGGAGGATTGCACAGCCAAACAACTGCAGGTTACATTTTAAAAGTTTTAATTTCCCGCGTTTTCGAAACCAATTATGATCGGAATTTCGCAGTAACTATATGAGACGGAAAAGAAAAGAATCTATAGAAACAAGGGCAAAAAATAATATTTTCAAATGTTCGAAGTAAAAGTTTTGGATTCCTCTTCCGGTTAAACTCAGGAGGAAGCGTTTTCATCTCATTTGAGTGAAACCGAAACTGTTCTTCTTTGAATTTTCGTTACCTAAATTTATTTAGACAGTTTACAAAGATATTTCGAACAGTTTGGAGAAGTCAAAGAGTGTGTTGTAATGCGCGATGCCGTAACTAAACGATCAAGGTTAATATTCTTGTTTTTCATACATTTATAAGAAAGTTTTTGGAGTTTGGGAAGATATGCGGCAAGTGAGACTGTTTATTAAATTGCAGTCATGCTGCAGAGTACATAGCTTGGGTTGTTTAACGCGCCTACAAACAAGATCTTAGGGTCAATGGAACTATTCTCAAAACACCAGTTTAATATGGTGCGAATTTTTTCTTATTAATTTTAACTTAAATCCTTACTACAAAGTCGCCCAAACAAAATGCCCTGTTCAAAGCCAAAAGCGTCGTAAAAAAATTCTATTAATTGCCCTAAACATTTTCGTTTTTTAGAGGTTTCGGCTTTGTTAGATTTGTGGATGCAAGTACAGTGGAGCTGGTTCAAAATGCTTCCCCACATAATGTAGATGGAAAAAAGGTTTACTAATAATAATTTTATAGATCGTCGTTACTTAGTCCAGTAAAAGTAATTCCGTGACCTGCGCTAACTTCGGAACATAACAGTGTGAATATGAAAAGATGATGTTTAAGTTCGTTTTTGTTTAGATCGACCCTAAACGCGCCATTCCGAAAAGACCACCTCCTGGCCAAAATCAGGTATTATTGAAAATGTTTTTATAAAATAGATCGAACCTAGAGCAAATACACATCGACGCCGATTTTTGCGTGCGGAATTTTTTTTTCCCTTTCTTTTTCACTGTATGCGTTCTATACGGTCTAGTCAAAACAAATATGGCGCTTGTGAACATGCGCACGTGGATAAAAACGGTCATTTTTCGTCCAGAATCATGTAAAGCAAAGAATTATGTACGCTGATGATGCAGTATGAAATACTTAAAAAATGGAATTTGTTCTGCTTTTTAAGAAAACAAAGGAAAGTTTGTAAATGCATTTTTTTAATGCTTTATTAAGTAAACTAAGATAAATTTTGTTAGGGAAATATTCAGAACAGTCATACGCGACCACTCTTTTTGTCAAATTTCAGTTGTTCTGTTATAATGATAAAATTTAAATGGCAATTGGAAACAAAGTCAGGTCTTATATATCAAGCTAGCATTCTGGCATTGTAAAACTAATTTAAAAGGTATTTATAGTAAAAAAAATTATTAAGATTGCAGGGCATTTCAGGCTTATATTGAGTTAAAAATGTATTTGAGAATAAAGGAGGATTGGTTATCACTTCTGTTTACAGTCGAAGAAAAGCAAGTATGATCCAAAAAAATATGTTTTCCATGATAATTCTTAAGTAAGGAAGTTGAATTACAGGAACTGAGTTTAGTCTTTTGTTTACTTGAGTTTGATCTTTTGAACCAAACCTTTAAGTATTTGTATATTTTTCAGTATGTTTTTGTAAAATATTTTTTCCAAACAAATTTGAAAAGAAAACATTGCATGCTTTGTTGTTCTAATCTTATGTTTCTAGATCAAATATTTTAAAATCTTAGTTCAATTCATTTATAGTGAATCTATTTAAATAAATTAGGAACTATGAAAATTGGTTACCCGAGGTTTGTGTTTTCTAGAATCGCAGAAGTTTTGCCATATTTTCTGTCTTAAAAGATGCATTTCACCATTCCTGGAAAGAAAGAAAACCGCTAAGATTTTGAATATTACTCTTTGGTATATATTGTACTAAGTTTGTTTTTCATTACAAGCTATTCTCAGCCTTATTGTTCTTATAAAATTATTCTTAGAAAAGGCGAGCAGTATTCAGGAAATGTTAATTTATTAAATTCAAAACAAAAAATCTGATAGGCCTTCTAGATTATTTTTTTTTAAAAAAAAAACAGAACTCTGAAAAACATGGAAGTATTTATATGAAAAGTAAGCTTTACTTCAGTTTTCCTTTATTTTGAAAAAAAAAATAAAAAAAAAAAAAAAAAAATTTTAGATCTGTATGTTTTATACCCATTTATAAAATTTAGTTGCACATATAATCTGTGTTCCTTTATAAGCGAGTAACACATTCATTTAAACCTAAACTTTCACTCAGGGGAGAAGAATAACCTAGCCTAGCCCTCATAGAAACAAACTTTTTAAAACAGCCACGGTCAAACTCTTGTATTGTCTGTTTTGTGCAGTGATTTCCATTCCATTGCATCAAAATAAATCTAGTACCGTAACCTGTGTTGAAGTGGTGGCCACCTGACCCTATAGCATTTGTGTGAAAAATGCATGGGAGTTAATTGTGGCCCAGGTAGAAAGATGGTTCTCTTATAGAGGTGACTTAGGCAATTTGACATTCGATCAAAGCTTAATAAAGTAGTTTTTAGGCCAAAAAACTGATTGACACAGGAAGTTAAATTTTGAGTACAAATATTCTATATTATTATTTTCTCTTTTTAGTTTAAAAAAGTGTTTGTTGGTGGTTTGCCTCCAGATATCAATGCACAAGAGCTGACAGAATATTTTGAAGCTTTCGGCAAGGTATATATTTGATTTGCGAATATAAAATTATATAATGGCTAACCCTGTTTTGTTACTTTCCCTCAAAGTATACTGACTCCCTAAAGATTACTGTATAGCCATACACAATGATTTCACAAAATGTATTTCTAATATTTATAAAATTTGAATTTTATCTGCATATTTTAATAATAAAAAAAAAACAATAATGAGTTATATAATGGATGTCTGGTGGTTTTGTAAAATATTGGCAGTATAGTTAAAACCTAATTAACTAAAAAGTTTTGTGGTGTAATAATGAGCTATGTTTCATTCTGACAATTTTAAAAAACATCCATTGTTCTTTTAATTTGAAAAGTTTTAATTAGCTGGTTATGGTTACCTGTTGGTTTACATGAATATGTGCATATTTTTAACATGTACACAGTTTATAAGAATAAATTTTACATAAAATATCAAGCTGAAAGTTGATGTTTTTGTTAGTTAGAGCACTGTAAAGAAACCATAACTATGGTAGCTTGGTTAAATCATTTTGAGTGTGGGGCATATTGGGAGGGGTTAATAATGATAAATTCACAGCTTGTAAGTCCAAGGACCTAATCAAGTAATTAAAGTAGCTAAGAGTTCCATGATACTATCTACATTAATTTTTATATCAGAGAAAAAAAATTGTTTAAAAATCAGATTTAATTCCTGAGATATTAACGTTTTAAAACAGTGCACAAAATAAAATTACACGTTGACAAGTTTATTCTACCTCCTCTAACGCAGTAATATCAGTGAGACTAAAATTGACATTTAAAGTTTGGGTGAAAGAAAGTTTGAAATTTAAACTTCATTGTTTCCATGATTATTCATATATTCATATATATTCATATTACTCAACCAACTCAAATCTCACTTAACTTCCTACGAAATTGTTTAAACAAACTATAACATTTTTGTAAATGGTATTGTTGTAAATAGCAATTTGATTCCAGTCTAGATATTGAATTAGCTTATGAATTAACATAAAGGTTGATTTTGTACACTTACAGGTTACTGAAGTTTTGTTGATGCATGATAAAAATACTAAAAGATTAAGAGGTAAGAAAGGTTCCTTTTTATCTTTTAATCAATCAAAGTATTTTTTCTGGGAAATTAACTCACTTAAATATATATATTTTACTTGCAAGACATCCTAATAATACACTACATTAATCATTTGCAAGGTTATTACAATGCACTTATAAATTTGTGTGGCCCAAAAATAACTTGGAATTGAGTGAAAATAACTAAATTCATTTTCCAATAAGATGACTGCCTAATACATTGTAGTTGTAAAATGGGCTCTTATAACGAATTGTTTAAGTATGATAATTCTTGTTTTATTCGTCAGGGTGGCCACTTATCCTAAAAAACCTCAAACCTCCCAGAAATGGAATACACTCCTAAAAAACATCGTTAAAACCCTAGAAAAATAATTTTTTGGAATCAATTTTTATTTGAGATCAGGTCTTTTTAGTTATCAGGTTATGGGAGCTGTTTTCATCAAACCTTTTTTTAGCAAAGTTACCCTGAAAAATGCTCTGAAAATTTCAGTCCTGGGATTTAGGATCTAAAAGTGAGAAGCCGCCCAAAATCGCAATGTTTAGGCACTCCTCAATACTTAGATGCTTTAAGCACAATGTCACGAGGGCTTTATTTAACTTTATACTAGCAGTTCTTTTAACCCTGAACGATTTTTAAAATTGTGAGGCTTGGTGATGATTTTGAAAAAAACATTTGATATAGAGATTTAATAGTGATACTGATGCACACTATTATCCTTTATGAAATAGTCTACCACTTTTCTTGTTTGTGCGATATTAATCTCTAGACTGTCAGATACAGAAAACTGAGACAATGCAATAAGTTTCGCAAACTAAATTAAATTTGTATTGCTGTTTTGCTGTTAATTGGATTTTCAATATTGCTTTTAAAAAATAATGTATTAAATTTTATATATTTTTAACTTTTATGTCATGCAGCTGCAACCTTCCTTATTAACACTAATAAAATGACTTAATGTCTATTAAAAACAAAAAGGTTGTAGAAGGATCTTTTACTTTCGTCATAAGGCGATCTTGTATTGTAATACCTTTAATGTCTTTGACACAAATTGCATTAAACAATTGATGTATTGCATATTTAAGTTTTATCAATATGACATCTTCATTATCATTAATTGATGACAGGACGTTTTAAAACATTTGTCATGACATCTGTTTGTGTGTGCATAAAAGAGTTGAATGATATGTAATTTGTAGTTATCATAACTGATTTAACATAAATTTATGTTTATTTATAAAAGTTTTAAAAGTTGTAAAATCGATTTCTGACAGAATAATTTGGAGTAGTTGTGGGTCTCATTTTGTGATTTATAGCCTTATGTTCGAATTTTCACTAAACCCGACAAAGTTGTCAGCACCAATTTTTTGCATTTCACTAGAATTAAATATGACTTCCAAAACCACAAAATTTAGTTTCTGTTAAATTTAGTAATGTTCATGCACAACCTTGGTAAAAATATGTGTAGACAAAACCATAAATTTTGATGCTTCTCCCAATAGTAATTATGTAGGCTGTATCTTTGTTAGATTTCCATATTTTGAAGTTGTCAAAGTTCACATGTCAAATTTCACAGCAGAGTAAAGGACTCAGGTTATTTCGTTAGATCAACCCTATCTTTATGCATATATCAAAGTAGCCATTCAAAGCTGTAAAATGTTCAACATTAATTGCTTTCAGCAGAAGAAAATTATCAATTTGAAAAAAAATGTATCCAATCAGGAAAGTGATTGGAATATCCTAAGAATTCAACACTTTTAACGGTTTCATTAACAGGCATCCCACAAAGGAAGGGTGAGGTCAACTTGGGGACTTTTGACTATCTTTGAGAAATAGAAACCTACTTGGTAGAGAATGTCAATAAATTTGAAGTCAATAATATTATGCGTTTAGGCGAAAACGTACATGTGCAAAAATTAACCTAAAATTTGACATATTTTGTTGTTTTTAACTAAATTTGTGAAATGAAATGAGTTGAAAATTTACATTTACATATTATTTCAGTAGACTCTAGAGCATAGAATTTCATGGATAGTCTAATCTAAAAAAATCTAAAACATTGGAACATGATAAGTTTAAAAACAGTTTCTAAACTCCATTTTACTTATTTACAATAACTGTTAGCTTTAATTTCATCAAAAGTTTATGAGATGTATGCTGACAACTGAAAAAATTGAACTTTTTTAAGTGATTTGTATTTTAATAATCATAATTAAGAAATTTAAATGTAGTTTTTGTTATTTTTATAGAGTTCAAAAGATAAAAACTACATGTGAGTTTGTGCGAATACAAAATTTAAAATTTGATGCTGAAACAGCAGGGTGTGATAATAAGAGGGGTGCAAAAAATTAGGGAACTGGGTTAGATTAAGAGGTGGGTCAATTTTGATTATAGATCACTGATAATCCTATATTCTATATATAATTCAAACACACAGAGAATATTTAGATTTTACATTTCTATAACCTTTTTCTCTCTAGGTTAAAATAACATTGGCCAGGAACATAATTTTTTTTTTGTTTATGTAGGTTTTGGTTTCATAACATTTGAATCAGATGCTTCTGGAAAGCATGTATGTGAAACAGGATTTCACAAGCTGAAAGGCAAAAATGTAAGTACTAAGATCATATAGTTGCTCAACAAGCAGAAATGATTTTATTGCAATCTGTGTGCTGTAGTAACATAAAAGATAGAAGTATTGAAAATTTGACACAAACAAAAAACATTCCTGACGTTATTTTCTCTTTTTTATCTCACAAATTAAGGTTTCTAGTTTTCTTATATTCTGCCTTAGCAGTACTAGCAGATATAATCAATTCAGTTTATGCTCCTTTCATTTATGGTCTGTAAAAGAAAACAGTGCAGGTTGATTTGCAAGCCGAAGGTTAATTTGCATAGTCTCAATATACTAAAGTATTGGAGGCAGTATGCTTGTTTTTATAATTTAACTTCCTCTCATCAGTATTTTTCCTAATCATTGACTGAAATATTTCTTTGCATTTCCCTGCCATTGTGCAGGTATATTTTTGTTATTTTTTACTGCAAACAAGAAAAATACAGCTCAGCCAGACAAACTTTTTGTGGAATTGGGGTAGCGAATAATGGCTCGGCTAGTTTATCATTTCTCAGAATTGGGCGAGTCTTTGCGTGAGGAAAAGCGATTGCTCTTGTTGTATCGATAGGCCTTGGATGTATAAAAATATTCTTTTCTTACAGGTTGAATGTAAAAGAGCCCAACCAAAAGAAGCAATGATGCTGCAGGGAAAAGGACGTGGTTTCGTAGGTATTGATTAATTTTGATAATGCAAAGTTACTTTAACTTTCCCAAGTACAGCTACTATATAAGTGATTTGATACATGCGTGTAATGCTAAACCAACTGTTTCTTAAAGATGTTTTGATGTAAATTTCCTTAAGATGCAAACAAGAAAACAAAAATAAAGTGGTTAAAATATCAGTGTTTAAGAGTATAGTCCTTATTTTCTAAAATGTCAATGCTTATCCTTGTTGTAATCTCCTTGTTCTAGTCAATCTTGCTCCGTTTCCATTTGGAAGGGGATATCCCAATGGATTAGGAACTAGTCCAGTTGGATATGGATTTACAGGTATGAAATTGCACTCCCTTTTTTTTGTTTTTATGTGTAACTTCACACGAAACCACTTCAGAGTCAAGCTCTCTTTACTCTTCGACATGAAGGGCTCTAAAATGTCTTTAAGATTTTTTTTTTACTTTGCTTTGTAGATTTTGTTTTTTGTTTGGTTTAGTCACTTACTGTATTTTCGTAATTGTTGTTAGATTCTGTTGCATGTATAGTTCACCAGGAAAATAGTTTTATAATTTGTCTATATTTTCAACTTGATTTCTACTTGTATGTTTTATTAAGATTGGACTGTAAACCCTCAGCTATATCAACAATTAGCAAGTAAGTTCATCATATTTTTGTGTTGTATAAATATTCACGTATTCGTTTTTCATAATTTCATAATTATTTTATAGATGTTATGCAATATAGTCGAGGCCGAGGTAAGGAGAATCAAAAAACTATCTGCAATTTTTCATTACACCCCCAATAATTCTGCTAACATGAACTGTTACTATGTACAACATTGGGAAAATGACCTATTTTTTAATTCACATAGGGGTATTTTAGTAAATAGCTAATACTAAATTTTCACAAAACTATCTTCAGTGCGTTAAAAGAAAAGAAAGAAGAAGAGTATGGTTGTGTTAAAGAGCGAAAAACATTAATTTAAAGGAAGAAACTTTCGCGTATCAAAACTATATAACCTTCGCAGTTGAGCAACTGTTTTGCGCGTCTGGCGGAAGAAACTATTCCGCGAAAGTTTTAAACATAAAAAAATAGAAGATATTTTTGTGTACTGAAATAAATTTTATAAAAAATGATCAAAAATATAATTTTGTTGAATCTTCAAGCACTTGAATTCAAACTTTGTGAATATGGCTAACTGAGATAAAAGTTATTCAGTACTTCTTTAATCTCCTGGTATTTTACTATTAACGCAATGTTACCTTTAGGTGGCTTCGCTAACAATTACGCATCACAAGGCTTTTTAAACATGCCTGATCATAGACGCTCGTACACAGAATATGGTAACGTCCAAACAGCAGCTAACGCTGTCCTAACGCAAGAGCCTACTAGTGTGACTGCATCTAATGTTGTTTCAGCTGATAACATTCATGCAGAATATGATCAGCACAATGTCTACAGTAACGGTGAGTGTTCTCCATTGTTTACCTAATATTTTAAAGATATATTAGAGTCTCTGTTATTTTACATCTTTGTTTATAACGAGGGCTCTGCTAGTTTATAAATCATAATCAGAGAGTTGTGTTTTTGAGTAGATTACTTAAACACTCAATATTGGTGCATTTCATTACTTTGCCTGCTTGAAAACTCCGTTCAGGTGGATTCAGTAACTTACTAGGGTTGCAAGGATGAAATGGAGGCAAATGCTTTGCGTGTGTTTTTGCCCATTAGTGGAAATATTTTCTTCGGAAATGATGACGGCATAATAGTTAACTCTGATTTTAGCGGAGACACATTTGCAAGAAAAAGAAGCTGTTTCTCTTAAAAATTATGCTGCCTATTTTTGCGATAGGATTAAATCAGTTTTCGATTTAAATTTTTTTTTGTAAAAATTGTCAATTCAGGGAAAAGTCGCTGAAAGGAATTAACAAAACAAAAGATTGTTGTTTAAAATCATAAATTTCGTTTTAATGGATAACCCGCTGCACCTGTTTGCGATAAAAGGTTTAAAAATTTGTTCTTTTGAATTTCTGATGAATTCATACCTGCAATAACTACTTCAGTCACGCAGTCATCTTAAATAATTTTAATCACCTGCGCAATGTGCGTTAGAATAGTACTGAATTTGAAATAATCAATATTTGGACATCCGTTTCTCTTTGTTGAAACAAACTTTTAAGTCAGCCAGTTTGGTTAATGGAACGTCAAAATCGTATATAAGTATATAAGTTGTAATGGTAATAATGGTAACATTCCCTTTGCAACAGGTGTACTGTTTGTTTTTAGTTCAGCTAAATCAGTATGGTTCTCAACAAAACCCAGTTGTCACACCTGCGTCGCCTTTAACGCAAGCATTCACACAAACCACTTCACCGCGTCTTGATGTCAGTTACATGAATGCGTCATCTCGTACAGGAATTGCACCTGAACATTTATTTCACAATGGTCACACAGCTGCGTCACCGCAGGGGCCGTTTGGCCATGGGATGTCGCAGGTAGCTTGGTAATTTTTTTCTGTATATAAAACATACCGAATATCGTCTAGCCAGTAGTTATACTGAAATCACCTAATTGTGTTCATAGATAGCATTGCGACATTGAAGAATCGCATACAGCCTTTCCTTGAGAGGTAAGACTTTCAGTAATAGTCTCTGAGTTGTGTGTAGCTCATTTGATGAATTGTCTAAACGAAAGATTAACAGATTTTTATTTGCCGTCAGATATTTATTGTAGATTTTTTGCAGTAAAAAATAAGGACAGAAATATTTAAAATTGTAAACAGTGATCTGTCGAAATATTCAGTTTTAAACGTCGGTTTGTCGAAACATCGGTTGTTAAAATTCACTTTGACGAAACATGGGGTGGTAAAAATCGATCTAACGAAACATCGATTGTTAAACGTATCCGTTTTCAAACGTATCAATTGTCAACAAAACATCGCGTGAAATACAGTTTCATGTGCGTGCAAAATTGCACCTTTTGATGTTTTTGTCAATATGTTCATGAGCTGATTGATAACAAAACTACAATGTATGTTATGGATCATATTATATATTCCGTAAAATTTACAACCAACTGTTCCAAAGCCTTATGACTACTCCAGAGTACCGAATAATCGTAGCCCCCCTCACCCCTCCATTTTTACTTTTTTTATTTTTTACCACCCAACCCACGTTTATGCCACACTCCACCCCCCGTTTCGTAATTTATTGAGATGAGCTAAGTTTTGTATAGTTTTGCCGATAATGAAATTATAGACTAGTGATATACGACAGACTGTTTTAGACTAGTCATATCATACGACAGACTGTTTTAGACTAGTGATATCATACGACAGACTGTTTTAGATTAGTGATATCGTACGACAGACTATTTTAGACTAGTCATATGATACGACAGACCATTTTAGACTAGTCATATCATACGACAGACTATTTTAGACTAGTCATATAATACGACAGACTATTTTAGACTAGTGATATCATACGACAGACTGTTTTAGACTAGTCATATGATACGACAGACTGTTTTAGACTAGTCATATACGACAGACCATTTTAGACTAGTCATATACGACAGACTATTTTAGACTAGTCATATAGGACAGACTACTTTAGACCAGTGATATACGACAGACTGTTTTAGACTAGTCATATGATACGACAGACTGTTTTAGACTAGTCATATGATACGACAGACTATTTTAGACTAGTCATATCATACGACAGACTGTTTTAGACTAGTCATATGATACGACAGACTATTTTAGACTAGTCATATGATACGACAGACTATTTTAGACTAGTCATATCATACGACAGACTATTTTAGACTATTCATATCATACGACAAACTATTTCATGCAGCAAATCGCCCTGCTAGTCTTCTGGTGACCCCGTGTTTATATTACTTTCTGTATTTACTTTTGTCTAGACAGCATGTGTCGGCTTTCCTTGATGTTGCAAGGTAGATATTATTTTCGGCTCAAATTTTTAAAAACATAGATTATTATTTAAAAAATCTGGCCTCCATACCTGTTTTCAAGTTTCTACAAAGATCGACGGCCTGTTAATAACATTCTTTTCATAACAATAAGAAGCCGAATATTGGTGAAATCCATTGCAAAAGTATTTTGCGTTTTCATTTTATATTTGCACTTTTACAGAGTAGCATGCCGTTGTATGAAGATGAAACGTCGCTAGAGAAAAATATAGCGTATGCATAAAAAAGTTGTCTGCCATGATTCTATATAAGTTATGAAAATTGTTATTGGTATCTAATAAGTAGACATTGATAGAAATGAGTGAAAACAGGGTTGCGACTTTGTCAGCAGGAGAAGAAGCTTTTGTACTAGATCTTCACAAATTATGACAATCAGACTCCTGCAGTTTTAAACGAGTCAATGTTGTTGACATCTATATTTTGAGGTTTAAGTCTTCGTGACGTCATTAGGCGTAATTTTTTGTTGGAAGAGGTTTTTGTCACTTTCGTTTGCCATTCTAGTTTGATGTGATGTTTAAGAACATGCTGTATCTGGTCACTTGAAATATGTTATTTGGTTAATTTCTTGAGAGTTGACGCCGCACTATTGTGTTGGCAGGTTTAAGTCTTGATGTATCCTAGTTAACTAAGCTTTCTTTGAGTATATTAAACTCAGTTTCTCTCGAACTAAATTTTTCCCAACTTAACCATTCCGATTTCTTGACGGTAAAAAAATTATGCTTAGTCTCCTGACTATAATCTTGATATGCATTCATAGATATTTATATTGCGTTTATACTTTTTGCGAAAGACGAGTTGATTTCTTACGAAAGAGCTTGGGAAAGTTGGCCAGCAATTTCTTTTAAAAATTTTTATCTGTTCTCAGATTTCAGACTTGAACAAATGTATTTTTTTTATCTAGATATTGGCAAGCTATGGCGCCTACCTGGCGGTAGTAAAATGGTTGTTTTTAATCAAAATTATTCGTGTTAGTGCTGTGTATGTACATGTAAACTTCAAAGAAGAACTATTTTATGACAAACTGTTTTTAAAGCTCCTGTTTCCTCTACTCAAAGGTGGAGAGCTCGTAAAGACTTTGATATATATGATTGACTGTTATTTTAATTAAATACTACTATTTTAACTATTTTATTTTATTTTATTTTGGAATTTCATTAAACTTTTTTTTTAACAAGTTGGCCAGCCAACTTAATGTCATTGAAAAACGTTTAAATCTGGAGGAGAACAGGGAATTAGTATTAAAAAACCAGGTGAGATGAGAATACTAGCGTCTAATCTACTGGTGCTGATGTAAATCTGGAGTGTTAAGAAACTCAGGCTGTGTCCTGGGTAAAAACAGCAAGAAAGAGACTAATCCATTCCAGGGATTGGATCGTCACTCTGTTTGAGAAGAAAAAGCTTTTAACTGTTTAACTTAGAACACGATAAAAAAAACTTCGAATATTTGGTTTTTATTGGACCTACGAAATTTTACGGAATTTATGAGAAAATAAAAGATGTTCTTAAACAGCCTACGTATTATGAAAGAATGTGGTAGAATAATTAAAACCAAAAAAACTTTTCATGGTTTGGTCTCGCTAGTAAAGACCTTAAACAGAGCCTTGCATTCAAGTTGTTCGTTGCTAAGGTAAAATCAGGTTATGTTGTTATGCTGTGAAGTTTTGTTCCTTCACAAACCATTCACAAGTTTTTAATATGTTTTTCCCTCCAGTTGTTGTTATTGTTGTGACGTCATGTAGATAGAAAATTCAGTGACATCAAATGTCAGTATAGTTTTTTTTTTTTTTTACAGAAGTAACCGTGCATGTCGTTTGTGTTTCTTGGAAACACCAAAGCTACACCAGTGATAATTTTTTCTTTCAATTTTTTTAAATTCGAGCGTTTAACAAAATATAATTTGTCAATATTAGTGGCTGTTGAAACTGTTACAGCTTTTAATGCATGCATGGTACGACTGTAGGTACCCGTGGAACCACATCGCTATTCGAGTATAAAGTCAAGCTGACAATTGTTCTGCATGTAATGCCACTAGTTTCTACTAAAATGTTTTACTAGTGCGGATATAGATGCGGTTTCACTTCTTATGTTTAGAGTAAATTATGTTTGGTCCCTGTGAACTTGTGGCGTTGTACGAATACAAAATTTATTAAAACAAGACGGCTAATATTTTAAACCTATAACTAATTTTTATATTTTAACCACTTGAAAAAAATTGAAAATGCTTCGCTGTGGTGTGTGTTACTAGCTTTTTAAAGAATGAGTAGATGAAATAACGCGACTGTAAAGAGGGTTACAATCGGAATAAAGGTTTTTACGAAGATTAATTTTAATAACGATAGGATAATTTTTATTTTTCACCGTTAGACGGAGCGATCTACTAACGAACATTTTAACCATTTCAGTAATGTTTAGGTTATTTTTGAAAATCATCTCAATATTTGTTAGTTACGACGTAATATTTCATGTTGTATGTTCTATCATGATACAATTCCAGTTAAGACCATTCTTTAGTGCTTGTATCATTACACAACTCCCTGTCCATGCGCAGAAGCTGTCTTTATTAAGAATTTTGCGACTTTTTCCTTTTTAAATTTCTGAGTTGCGGTGTTCAGTTCAACCAGTTATGTATTTTTTTTAGCTTTAATTTGCATACCCAAATTGTAGGATGGATTTCATTTTAGTACCTGGCAGTGTAATGTATTCTTCATATCTGACGTTTTTATTGGCTTATATCGATCACGTGAGCGGGCGCTTTTTTCTGTAGCGACCGGCTAAATGTACACACAAAAAAGTAAACAAACATTCTTGAAATAGATTGAAGTTTTGAACTAATTAATTTAAGCTTTTGGCAGTACGTAAAAAAATAGATCAATTTATATTGGACCAAGAGTCTCTAAAATCGAGTATATATGCTACGACGCAATACCTTCAGTAAGTTTTGTTAAAGCCGTAAAAATAGAGCCTTCCTAAAAAGCTATAAAGTAGCAAGAACCTTACCGTCTTGCCAAATGTCTCACACCTTAAGTTCTTTAAACAAGGATAAAAGAAATCCAGTCTCCACATTTTTTTTTATATATTTCTGGTTAATTTTAACAATTGCTCGTTTAATTTCACAGCATACACAAACACTCAACTAACGGCAAATTTTAGAACTTTCAGAATAGAACTAAAAGGAATGTCATTATTGTGTTCTAAAAGAAATTCTTTTCCTTAGGTTGATCGAACGTTTATATCGTTAGAAGGCATGGTTTCTACACACACACAAGCATGTTGAATTTTATTTTTCGTCAAAATGCCAATGCTTTTGTGACTTCAGATCTACTTTGGCTATAGATTACTTTAATTCCTATGTTTTATCAGGCTACCAAGTACTACATGGCTTATAAACAGTTTAGCCGGGCTATACGGGAAAACAGCAAGCTCGGTTTTCACAATCTCGGTCGCTATTTTTCTGTAGCGTCCGGTTAAACGGTTTATAAGCTATTAAGAGTCCCTAATTGTCATGCAATATCTCCTTGCCGATTCGTTTTTCAGAAGTCATACGGCTATTGTTGTTGATTCACACTTTTTATGGTAATGGACACCGACCATAAAATTTCAAGATTTTATTTAATCCGTTTTTGAATAGGGGTCAGGTGGCGCCTAGAACTAGACAATTTTTTTTGGTGCCATTTTATAGCCTAGCCATAGGGTTTTTAAAAAATATGGCAGTGTTTACCCAGAGGATTAAAGCTATAGAGCTCTCCGTCGCAGAGGCTTTGATAATTTCAGTATACAAAATGTGACCTATTTTTAGTGTCATAGCCTGTACTTCTGTGCATTTTCAAGCCAGAAAGGCCCTGTCAATTGTTACTCAAAGAATTTATCCTGGCCTATTCCATTTTTCTGGTTACTGTCCTCCACTAGGCCTAAAAATAACATTTTTGCGGTAAATTCACATATCCAATTAAATGTTATATATATCACTGAGAATTTTAGCAGAGTCAAATGAATGAGTTGCGGCGTGATGTGATGTTTTGATTTTGCATCTAGAACCACGGACATGCGCATAGGCAAAAATATAAACAGACTGCGACGATCAAAAATATAAAGTAAGGAAAAAAAACACTGATGCTAAGATTGGTAAACTCTAGCTATTGTCCATATGCCCCTCATTCTCATCGCGCATTTATGGGAGACATGTTTTTCTAAAAAGGAATTAATTTTGAATCTGTAAAGAATAACGCTCTTCAGCGACTCGCATACGGATTTTGACGCGTGCAGTCCGAGTCTAGGTTTTGATCTTCACAATTTGGCGATCATGCAACCTCGCTCCCCGCATCTGATCTCCTTTTTTTATTAAGTAGGAAAGATGAACTTGGCCCTGGCAGAGGTCTCGTCACGCGACTGCGCAGTTTTGCTGAGTGTAATATCTAACGAGACTTAAAAACATTATAACATGTTTCGGTCTATCATTTATATTTGATATAAATAAAATATAAAAATCTAGCAATTATAAATACTCTATGTTAATTACAATAATTATAAAAAATTACAATGTAAAAGATGAGAAAAAAATGTAGAGAAAAAATATGGAGAAAAGAGAGGCGAGAAAAAACACAGATAAATAGAGAAGAAAGGTGCCAAGTGAGCAATTTGAGAATTAGAACTAGCCTTTTTCGATTAGATATGACGGGCCATAATAATATAAGCTGAGAAACATGAATCCTTTAAATATGTTTAAAGATATATGAATTAATGTCCCTTTTGATGTGTTAGTCACGGTCGTTAAGTTCCGCCTGTACACGGGAAATTCAGTCTGCGCATGCGCAACCTCTTAAAAATTGCGAAATCAAAATGTTCCGTAGCGATGATGACGTCATAATATCGACATACATTACTTAACATTCCAAAATACATAGCCTGGTGCTAAAATATTGTTAACCTTATATTTTATTATAATAAGTGCGGCCAAGTCTCTTTATAAATACCGAAAACCACCGGTTTAATTTTGTTGTAGCAACGTAAACAAAAGGGTTCTAAATGTGACAAATTTTCAGAACTTTTCTATATTCTAACAAAATTTTCATAAAAAAATAAAAATTTTTATCCATTAAAGTATATGAATTTATTTACGGTTACGAGTTGTTATGTGTTGCGGATAATTATGCAATAATTATCACGTGGCAGAGCTTTTAAAAGAGAAGTAACGCAAGAGATCCTCACACGTCGATAGCAACTTGAGCGACCAGGATGTCAACTACTTCTTCATCAGATTTTATCAGAATGGCACGCCCACTTTAACAGGCAGAACTTGAAAATTCTATGGAAATACCGCTTGTGACACAATGTGACATATCAGTCATAAACGACCAATTGCAAGAGCAACAGCAGAATTCCCCTAAGGAAATGACGGCTGATGACACGTTTTCACTCATGAAATCGTACATGGATAAGAGGTTTTCTTCTTTACAACGGGAAATGGCTGACCAAACAGCTCCTTCGCAACCTAAGAAGAGAAAAATTACTATGAAATTTAAATACGCGTCTAACGAGAAAAATAGATATGGACGATAAAATCGACCAAGCGATCTCCCTGGTGAGAGAAGGATACTAATTAATAACTGATCTTCGTCATCCTTGTTCTCAGAAATTTTTATTGCTTTTCTTTCTAAAAAGGCAAAAATTTCTGGGATCAAGGGTGCCATCTCTTTTCGATTCGGTATTTCCTTCCAAAACATCTTCGTTAAACGCCTTTTTATTTTTTATTTATCTTTATTTATTCATTTTTATTTATTTGACAAATGTTTTACAAGAATGGCCATTTCAGACATTATAAAGCCTGTTATCAACATGGGTCCTTGAAATAAATAGGATAAAAAATATTAGTGACAATAAAACAAGAAAATGTTAATGTACAATAACGGTCAGTATAAATATATAAACAACAGAAAACACACAGACAAGACGCTAAAAATCAAAATGCCACACTAAAAAAAAAGAGTTGATCAAGACAAAAAACAAAGAAAAACAAACAAAAAGCCATAAAAAAAGACTAAATACGCAGATAATATTCTCTCACTTGCGACTTAAAAATATTGTATGATTCACATTTTCTAATGTCCAACGGGAGTGTATTGTAAATATATGCTCCAGTGTAAATATTTATACAGGATATTTATACAGGATATGTGTAATTCAGTTATAAAAAACTGCTATAAATATGTGTACTGTTTAAAATATAAAAGTAATGATTCAAAAATAAATTATATATATTAAAAACTATGGAAATAAAAGGTAACGATTTGATACCTTCTCCAAAAGAGATAGATAGAATGTGAAAAAATAAAATTATGTTGAAAACTGATACGAGACCAAAGCTGTTAAAAAAAATAAAAAAATTGGGAACCTCCGTAAAAAATATTAGCTAAATAATAATCTAATATACGAAATCTTTGATCTTTTGATTAAATTCCTTCACAGTTGTTGCTTTTCGCATATCTAGTAGCAAACTTTTATATATTTTCGCTCCCATATAACAAAAACTCCCTCGTGCTACTTCCAATTTGATTTTTCGAATCTTCAGCAAACAATTTTGGTTTCTCGTGCATTTGGAGTGAGAATTTACTTCAAAGTATTTTTTCATGTTACTACATGTTTCACCGGCAATGCATTTCTTAACCGTTTTACAAGCATGTCGCAAAATAACAGTGTAAGTTGATTTGATGTTTGCGTTTTTGGTTATCTGTTTTGCACGGCTGTCCAGAGAATTCAATTTATTTATTTCATTTCTTGAGAAGTCCAAATTTACAATACTATTGAAAACTACCAGTGGTATAACCATAGTGTTGTAAATTGTTGTCTGTTGTTGTCAAAATCTGTATAAATGACGATTTTTTTCCACTACCAAATTACATCACCTCTGTTTTACCCTTCTTCAAATTTATAACTAGATCGTTATTTGCGAGATATGTCGATATATTTTTAAAGTTCATTATGGAAAGCATTTTCAATATCCTGTACGGACTTGTGCGCAACATACAACACGGTGTCATCAGCAAATTTCACTGTTTTGCTCCTACGTAGGGCTGATTTAAAATAGTTGAAGTAAATCAAAAACAATAAGAGTCATAAAATGGAGCCATGTGGAACACCGCATGCTATATTTAAAACGTTGGATTTTGAATTTTTAGCGACTTGTTGCTTCCAATTGAAAAGGTACTCGGTGAACCAATTTAACTCATTGTCGTGAATCTTAAAAGATGGTAGCTTTAATAGCAGAATACTGTGGCCGTCTGATTTGTCTAAAGCCTTCGACACTGTGTCGAAGGCTTTAGACAAATCAATAAGGGGTACCCTAACTAAATATTCACGATCAATTTCGGAACGAATGCTGTGAAGGAACACTGTAGCTGCAATATCTATCGATCTCTTACGAATTTTGAATTGTTCAAGTATTGTATTTTCAGTTTATATAAGCATATAATTTTTTTTCATAATTTTTTTAGGAGGGACCCTATGCTTGATTATTTCTCAAAAAAACAAACTACCTAAGTAAAAATTTAGGGCTTCATTTTTTAAATCACAATAGAATAGAATCGTGAAAATTAGTTTTTTTTAAAAAAAAGAATTTAAGAAAAATCCCTTATTTTGATTGTTTGCTTGAAGTCCAATGGGGTTTTCAGATAATAAAAATAATGACTTTCAGCAAAGTTAATTATTTTGAAATTACTGTCGTTATACTTGATGGAGTTAATATAGTAGATATACACTTACATGTTCATTTAAATACTCCCTCATTTAAAATCCAGCCTCATTCGAAGGGATCAGCCCAAAACTAGTTCAACATGTCTCAAACCAAGACTTGAAGATAAACACGTAGCTAAAATGACCCATTGCCATCCAATCGCCTCACATTGCGGTCCATTTTATAAGAAATCAATTGAACAAATAAACTATCTAGTGCCTCTTCGTCTTCTTCCATCACTGCTTGTTTAAAAAGCCTGACTTGGTCATACGTAACGGATATTACAAATCTTCATTTGAAGGAGTGGTCAATTTCAGTTCCAATTCCAAAGAAAATAGATATTGTAAATTCATCCTACATGCTTTGATTAAGTTATGGATAATAGCAGTTTCTTTAAATTTGTTTCGGGTTAAAAATCTCTAAAAATGCTTTTGAACTCTGTAGTATCTAGTTATTCAGAAATTTACTACTACGAGGGGAAAAATTTTTGCAGGAAGAAATTTTCGCAATTTCGGAAAAATGTAACTTTTAAGTAAAGTAATTTTTAAGAGCAAATTCAGCAGCAAATTCAAACATTGTATGGAGATCGGATTCGTCCTCTAACCATCCACATGCTTTCTCTCGAATGCATTTGTCAAAGTTTTTTGATCGTCTGCTAGCAACTTTGTTTGAATCTAGGTCCCTCACCTTCGTCTAAACTGCGACAAAATCAACGCAATTATTGACTCACCCTTCCACATTCATAGCCGAGCATCATTTTTACTTTTTTGTAGCCGCTTTTCACAGTTTTTTTACAATAATTTTGCTAATGGTTCTGGTTTAAAATGAGTGCTATCGGTGACGCTTCCATCACACAAATAGCAGTTTTCTTTTTAACTGAACAACAATACAAGCTTCCATTGCTTCTAGCTTGTGTCTTCGACTGTTTGATAGAGCTTTTTTATGACATGATCCTCTTTCTATTATTATTGTTAACTATTGTGTATTGATTTAACTATTGTTAAATCATTTTCTACAAAAATCATCAACGCGATGCTTTCTCATCAACTAAACTTAAAACACTATTATTTTCTCTAAAATTTGCAAACTCGGCAAGAGATGTTTTTATTGGTTTGTTAGTTTGACCTACTACCTTTCAGATTTACAACAGATAATACATTTACTCAGATTCCGAAGAAAAGTTTCAAGTATCTTTAGATGTCTAAAAAATCTCTAAAAAACAAACTGTGGTGAACTATGGAACGCCAATGCTGCCTTCTGTGAAATCATTTTTGATAGATCAATGCGATTGCACGCGAAAAAAGGCTATTCCATTACTCGATAAGCTTGTTCGATTGTCGGTAAATAAGTAATTCGATTATTGATAAATTTGGTTGATCATGCGATAAACTTATTTGAATATGGGAAAACTTATTCGATAAAACTTCCTTCAATAAAATGCCTTCAATAAAAACTCACTCGATAAAAATTCATTTCATAAATCGACTCAACAGTTTTCGCGACTGTGGTGGCGAATAATAAAGAGGGCGAACAGAAATTTAGAAAGAATGCTTAGGAAAAGTTAAGTCTTTTAAAATATCAAAATCAGTTGTCTGTAAAGGAAACCCTGGTATTACAGAAAGATATGTGATGAGAGCGTATAAAATTTGGTTTTCAACTTCAGAAGTCACGTTCTATATTTCATATTTCAAAAGTTTTACTGAAACTTTGATTAATGAAGGATTTACTGTCCGAGAAATAGCGGCGATATTATGTGTATCAAAAAGAATAATAAACGTTGCAGTAAACACAGATTGAGTATGAGGGACTTCACTATATTAACTCTGAACTTACAATTTTATTTCCCTTTTTTTGTCGAGGTTATGTTAAGGGAACTACTTAAAAATAACTGACTGTACGTGCAGCAGTTTCGATTAAGGGATAGCATCCATTGAATGAGTAAAGTTGGTGTTAATGCAAGAAAAACAGGAGATTGAGAAGAAGCGTATACTATGTACAAGGATCAAATCACCGGTGGCACATAGACCCTGATCACAAACTTATTCGTTGGAATTTCATTAATTTTGGTATCATAGATGGTTTCCGCAGGTTGCCAATTATTTTTCGAGTTTTATGCAAGACTTAACAAGGTTTAGACTCCCAGTAGAGAGCAGTCAGATCAATGCTGGGAAGATGTCACAGTTGTCGATTTCATGATTAGGACACGTGGTATTGGTAGGGAAAGCATGGTAACTGGTGCGTCAACATACAAACAAAATGGGTACTTTCAATGATATTGAACTAACATAGTAATAAAAGCTTAGTAAGTGAAGAGACGCATGGTCAATACACTGAGTGCGAACTATAAGAACATCTCGGTGTGAGAGATATAATTAACGACTAGAATGAAACAAACCCAAGACCAATCTACGAATCACCAACACGCACAATAAACGATCCTTAAACAAGTTTCATTAGTAACTTTTTTCAATGGTAAACTGTAGATTACCAGCTTCAATATTAATCTACAGTTTGCCGTAGACACTTTTGAAAACAAAGTACCACACTTCCTAGATATAGAAATTGCACCTGATGGTCTGTCAATTTTCCGAAAAGACACCAACACCGGCTTGTATACTAATTACAACAGCTATACACCTTGGAATTACCGTAAAACTTGGAAACGAAGCTGAGTTAATCGTGCAGCTAAAAACTGTTTTCCTAGTAAATTGAAAGTTGAAATTTACCCGATCAAAAGATTTGCGTCATGGAACAATTTTCCACGTCATGCTGTTTACAACGCCATTAAATATTCACAAAGAACGCGTCAAAAAGATAAAAAAACAAATGATGAAACTCCTGTTACCACGTTTTGACTCCGCATTCAATACGCTGGCCCTGTTGGTGAAAAACTACTATCGAACTTAAAACAGAAGATAAAGCATTGTTTTAAAAATAACACTAAAATCAAATTCAAATTACGTACTCGACACAAAAGATCGCTTTTTACACGAATATAAAAGACCCTACTCCGTTAAAATACAAGCCAAACAAGTTCACTTTTCCTGGTTGATGCTTCATGAATCGGTAAAACAGAACGCTATCTATACCAAAGATGTAAAGAACGCACCACCACCAAGGAGAGTGCTGTTTACAACCATATGTCGGAGTGCTCTGCTTTGTTATATCTAACACTTTCTTTACGCTTGGCTTGTCTTGGAATGGTGATACTAACGTAGAAACTGTTAATAACAATACAACAGTTATTGATTCAAGTGATAACAGGTCAACATTGTTAACAAAAGAAGCATTGTATATAGAACAAGAAAAACCTTTACCTAACAATGGTTTGAAAGCGTCAAGAGATTTATACTCATTTTAAACGATTTCTTATTGTATATATATAAGATTTTTTAATTACCATTTTAATTACTTTCAAAATTTCTCTTTTGAGAAGAAAAAAGAAAAACTGAACTTTTTTGTAACATTTTATTCTGCTAAAAGATGGGTTGGATGTAACACGGATATGGTGCCCATCGTTTCCATAAGGAATTTTTATTTTTATTTTTTGTTACTTATTCTATTTTTATTTTTTAATGTTTAATATCAGTTTTATTTGGAAATAGAACTGAAATAAGATGCAATATGGAACTGCTGGATCCCAAATGCTCTATTAGGCTTAATGTTCCTAAAGAATCCCTAGATGCCCACAAATCTTCCGTGTTAGTTGATCCCTGATATGAGATACTGCTTTTGACTCTTCCTGGTTTGCCTAATGCTCTTCTTTTCAACCTTTTCCAATCTTGTTTGAAGAATTCCTACATTCGTGTTCAGTGGAGGGTCGCTTTAGAAGTTTATATCCTTAAAACAAGCCTCCATCTCCATCATCCATTAAGGACTTTCGGCCAATAGCTCTCCTCTATGTGGAAGGAAAACTTTTTTTTTCAGTCTTGTGTCAAAGCGCCTAGAAAACCACATTATTCAGAAAAACCCCTTTATTAACAAATCCATTCAAAAAGGATGTATGGAAAAAGTTCCCGGTTGCTGGGAGCATATGTCTCTTGTCTGGGCTGCTCTGAGAAACGCCAAGTCTAGAAAAAATACACTATCTGCAATATGGCTTGATGTGGCGAATGCGTATCCCACTTTACCGCTTAAACTCATTTTCATGCCCTTCGTCGCTATGGTGTTTCAGAGTCATGGGTAAGGCTTATTAACACCTACTGTGGCAGCCTCTGGAGCAAGTCATTCTCTTTTACAGCCTCATCCAGCTGGCACCAACACTTTAGAGGTATTTTTATTGGATGTACATTATCAATCATACTATTTTTGGCAGCTATAAATGTAATCATTGAATATGTGTGCGCCGAAGAAAAGGTAAAAAGTTGTGTTCCGCCTGGCGATTCAGACCATCCTCCGGTTAAGGCCTTTATGGATGACATATTTTTAATGTCTTCAAGTGTCCCTTAAACTAAAAACTTGTTGGATCGTTGTGTAACAGCCCTTCATTGGGCTGGAATGTGCTTTAGACCTTCAAAATCACGAAGCATTGTTATAGCTAATGGAAAAGTTTTAGATCAGTCTCCTTTTTGTGTCCTGCAAGAGCCAATCCCATCTATTCACGCAAACCCAGTTGAGTTTCTTGGCCGGACGATAAATTCAACATTGTCAGATTCAGCTGTTGTCCAACAGGTTATTGTTAACGCTGTAGAGCAAGTCAAACTCATAGATAAGTCTTCCCATAGAGGCATTCACAAAGTGTGGTTTTTGCATCATCTTCTAATTCCCCGAATACGACGGCCTTCTTTAATTTACGAAGTTCCGATATCTCGTATTGTTTTACTAGAACAAAAGTTTTCTTTCTTCATAAGAAAGTGGCTGAGACTCCATCACTCTATTTCTAAAATAAGTTTGTATTCCGCTTCACCGCCATGCCCGTTACCTTTAAAAAGTCTATCCTCTGTACTAAAATCTGCTAAGATCAGCGGTCATCTTCTCCTCTGAGATTCGGCTGATCCTCTAGTCTCAGACTCTCCTCCAGACTGGAAGGTAGATCAAACAGTAAAATCAGCAGAGAGTCAACTCGAGTTCAAGAAAATACTTGGTTTCCACCAGTTTGGTAGAGCAGGCTTGGGACTGGTAAGCCATAAGAGTGTCCCAGCAATTGGTACCCATTCTTACCGCAAACTTGTATCAGATGTTGTGCAGGATAATGAGGAAGACATCTATTATGCTCGAGCCGTTCAGCTTCATGTCCAAGGTAACTGGACTAAATAGTGCTCGTTTATTAAATACGATCTTTCTTGGAAGAACATACTGTCTCTGCCGCAAAGTTTATCTTCGTTTTGCATCGGCGCAACCTATGACACGCTTCCTCCTACAAATCTTGTCAAGTGGGGAATTCAAAATGACAAAAGTTGCACCCTATGTAAAAAACCCTCTTGTAACGTGTCCCACATTTTAGGCGCTTGTAAATTAGCCCTTTCACAAGGTAGATTCACGTACCGCCACGATACTGTTCTATGTGTGTTAGTGACAGCCATTCAGAAGTTCTTATCCGATTATGAGCCAGCAAAACCGTCTAGATGTCATAAAATATCCTTTGTTCCAGCTGGTAAACGTCTTCCCACCAAAAGGCGTTCAAAAATTCAAGGTATCCTTCACCTGGCCTCTGATTGGAGATTATTGTCAGACTTAGATTCAACCTTAATAGTACCACCTTATCTTGCTGTAACGCAACTTCGTCCGGACATACTTTTAACTTCTGCCATGACCAAAACTGTAATTATCCTTTGAATTAACTTGCCCATGCGAAGAGAACATGGAGACTTGGAATGGAGTTAAGGTTGATAAATACTCGTCACTTTGTTCCGTCATGAGATTAAACAATTGGTCTGTGCATTTCTTTGCTGTTGAAGTAGGAGCTAAAGGATTTTGTTCCGAAACAGTTAGTCTGCCCCGTCGCCTCAGCTTTTCTAACATGTCTGTGCGTTCCACTCGGAAATCCCTTACTGAGTCATCTATGCGATCGTCGTTTTACATCTGGCTATCTCGAGATTCTTTGTCTTGGATTCATCCTGGTAGGGATCCACAGCATACCGCTCAATTGATACCAACTGTCTCAAAGAAATCATCCAAGTCACAAGCAACTTCGACCACTAGCTTTAAGGACACGAATCCCCAGGGAGTAACATAGAGCTCCACTACCTTGCCTGCACAAGAATCACTAGGCAGCAACAGCGGCTTGCTAAATTTGGGCAACACATGTTACATCAATTCCATCTTGCAATGTTTTTATGTGTTACCTGCAGTCGCCACAGCCATCTCTGCAAATGATTCCAATATGCCGATAGGTAAAAGTTTTGTAAGTATTCTACGCAAACTATCCTCCTCCAAGGTTCCAGTGAACACTTCTTCATTTCTAAATGCATTAAAAGGCCATGTTTCTAATGCAAGGGGTGCTGCTTTTAATCCGTTCTCTCAGCAACATGCCCTAGAGATTCTTGAGTATCTCATACCAGAGTTGTCCTTAGCCTTTCCTTTCTTTGGTAGATTATTCAACACTCGTGTGAAAATCTGCACTACTTGCAGCGCTTGCAATAATATTAGCACCTCTAAGCAAGTAAGTCCATTTCTTCAACTGCCCTTGACATTGACTGTACAATCTTCAATAGATAACTTTTTGGAGAGCGAAGAATTGTCAGGTGTCAACTCGTACTTCTGTCACTACTGCAATAGTTACCAAACTGCAACAGTTGAAAAAGAGGTCGCAGAGTGCAGTTCAATTTTGGTTCTGCAATTAAAGCGCTTTGCCTATAACAAAGGTCATGTGTCTAAGGTTTGTTCGCCTGTCACATCTTACCCGGGCACCGTTTCTATACCTATCACTGTAGACAGTGAAGTCTCCTGTCGCAAGCACTACAACTTAAGGGCTGTAATTAACCACTACGGAAATTTGTACAATGGCCATTACACTACTATTGCTTATAACCAAGTGCATGGTAAGTGGTTTTATTGCAACGACAGAGCAGTGGTCCCTTGCAAACAAAGCTTGCTTAATGGTGTACAACCTTACATCCTTTTCCTTAAAGAGGTTAGGTAAATTGCAGTCAGCACCACAACTTCCGGCTTATGTCAGCAAGGGGGTTTGACTATTCTTTTTTTCTTTTTTTTTTCTTTTTTTTTTGTAGTCTTTGGAGAGTGACGACTCCACTTACTACCCCAGTCAAAATAAAATCGAAAAACAAAAAAAATTACGCCAGCAAGGGGGTTTGACTGTACCAGGTCCTATCTTTGGAGAGTGACGACTCCACTTATTACCCCAGTCAAAAATAAAACAAAATCAAATAAAAATTAAGTTAGCAAGGGGGTTTGATCATAGTAGGTCTTGTCTTTGGAGAGTGACGACTCCACTTATTATACCAGGTAAAAAAAACAAAAAAAATATTGGCAGGGGGGTTTGATCACACATGATCTTGTCTTTGGAGAGTAACGACTCCACTTATTACATGAGTTAAAAACAAAGAGTAGCACAGTTGAACAGAAACTTTATTTACACCCACCGTCCCTGTAGACAAGATACTTCAGTGCAGCTTGCTGTATTGTAAACCTTTTATTGATGACAGTTGACAAAGAAACTTCATGTATCAATATTGGAGCTCTTAGGGTCTAGTAAATTTTTGCCAGCCTGATAGGGATGTATTATATCGAACGAAATTTGACTCGACCCTGCCATGATGATAAAATGAAATGAAATATATTTCCAGCCTAAAATAAAAAATAAGATACAAAATCTACCGTTAGAAAAATATCGTTCGTGACAATAAGAAAGCAAATAAATGTTACTTTACTACGGAGGCCAAGGAGTGCCAATCCGAATTTCTCGTTAAATCCGAGTTTCATGTTAAATCCGTATTTCAAAATTACAGAATCAACATTTCAAAGTTCAAATCCGCATTTCAATGATCAAATCCGGATTTCGAAGTTCAATTCCATATTTCAATGTTTAAATACATTTTTTATAGTATAAATCCGCATTTCAATGATCAAATCCGCATTTCAAATTTGCAATCTTCATTAAAGTTCAAATCCGCATTTCAAAGTTCAAATCCGCATTTCAAAGTTCAAATCCGCATTTCAAAGTTTAAATCCGCACTTCAAAGTTCACATTTTAAAATCGCTATATTATAATCATATGGCCTAATGGGGAAGGTGACTGTGAGATAATTCAGAAATGTTTTGCCATCATTGCGGAAAAGAATTAGGAAAGGATGACTTGTTTTGTGGTAGTTGTGGTACTATAAGGAAAGGAAATAATTGTATTGAGTCGTGTTCAGAACAGCAGCTTATAACAACATGTTTACAACGTGGAATCCCATACGAAGAAATTATTTAAATTTTGAAAAAGCAAAATTCTATCGTAATGAGTCTTCGCACATTTAAAAGACGTTTACAAAGTTGCGATTTAAGTAAATCTGATTACAGTAAATTCAATCAACCTAACAATCTCATTCATTCTGAGCTTCAGAAATCAGGTCCTTCGTCACAAATTGGTTATCGTAGTATATGGAATAAACTGAGGACAACGTATGGGTTAAATATTCCACGGGATACTTTAATGAACATACTTAGAGAGCTTGATCCGGATGGCTGTAAAAAAGGAAGTGTCGAAGATTAGACAGGCGAGTTTATCGTTCTGATGGACCTACTACTACATGGTATACGGACGGGTATGATAAACTAAAGCCGTACGGCTTCCTAATACATGGCTGTGTAGATGGGTTTTCCAGAAATAATTTGTGGTTAAGGGTAGTAAGGTCAAATAATGCTTCAGCTCTACTTGCAAGTCTATTCATTCAAGCAATTCAGACCTTAGAATATCGTCCTAAAAGCGTTCAAATCGACTGTGGTTTTGAGAACGCAAAATTAGCAGCTTTACAGTGTGCGCTAGCTGACAAATTAGAATTTCATAGCTATGGCTCATCTCATTCAAATCAACGAATTGAAAACTTTTGGAGTCATTTTTGAAGGGGCTACTTAAATTGGGTAATAAATTTTTTCAAAGAAATAGTATCAACTAGACGTCTCAAACTAGTCCATCATGTTTATACGGAATGTTTGCTTTGTGTTCTCGAAATCTCTGCAACAGGAACTAGACACAATGTCGGAGGAATGGAATAATCATCAAATTAGAGCATCGAAATTTGCTCAAGTTTCCGGAATTCCAGATCACCTCTTTAATTTCCCCGAAATAAATGGATTTGAAAGGATTTGAAAACCAAGGAATTAAAGTTGATTGCGAAGACATTAGGCATTTATTAGAAGAGGTTGACATACATAAAGAAGCATTAAATTTCGACGACCATTATTTGCATACTTCTCGCATTACAAAGGAAAATTTGTTATATCCATCAAAGAGTTGGCAAAATGCTTTACATATTTTTTTGTAATCATTGAACGCTGTGAATGTTAAGAAGATATTACCTTGTAACGATATACTGTTGTTGTTTAGGTGCATTCACTAGTGAAATTTGAACAAACCACTTTGGCTGTAAAAAGTAATTTGTTAGTGGGGTAGAAAATTAGAACATACTAAATTTTTTATTCCACTTGGAAATATTTTTTTCTTTATCGCAGTGTTTTTATCCTCTATCTATCTGTATATATATAAAAAAATAATAAAAATAAAAGTAAAGAATAAACTAATGTGAGATATGCCGTCATTTTTTTTAAAGTCCAAGGTAAACAATATTTACATTCACTTCTGAGCAAAAGATTAAAACTAGCTACTAGTTAGGGAAAAATTTAAACAAAACAAGCATAACAGAAACGAATTTTTTAATCTTAGTTAAAATTACGTTAACTACCATGATAACATATTTGTTTAGGCTCAATCCATATATAACCAAATAAAAAAGCACTATAAGTAAAAACTTACCCTATTAAAATATATCCAATATATAGATGACAAAAAGATTTGCAACAAAACAGAAAAAGAAAATAACATTTCAGTCCCTAAGATCTTCCAAAACCAAAGTCCATTGAAATTGCACCAATAATATTCTGCCATCTTTTTCTTCGCAATCTATGTGCGTGGGAAATGTGACATGTGTGTCCACTTCAGCTTCTCCAATGAATATTATGTTGTATAGGCAGCCAGGCTCGTTCCATTTTTTATTGAAGAAGGACACAAAATCAGCAAAACTATGCTCTTCGTACATGTATTGAAAGGTCGGTGTTACGACTGATCTTTGCTTACTGTAATGCTGAGTGGATTTTAATTAAAACATCCTCGTCTTTTAATATAGGGTTTTCTGTTTGTTCCTCTTCCATTCCTGTATTCAAATTTTGATTCTCATCTTCGGAATAAAATACTTTCTGTTCTCGTAATACATGCATTTACATGTTGCTCAATAGATGAAGCAGGGTGTTGTTTATTACAAACTGGGCATAACACTCCAGCTGTTTACTTCCATGCAAAAAATCTGAGAATATACTATCAATGTTATCTGAAATGTTGGGTAAAAGATCGTCAAACAGATTTTCATTACAAGTATCCACAGATGGTGATGCTTGTGTTGATTTAGTTGGCAACAATGGTTTATTTTCAATTGCGTCGACTACATTACTTATAGATGATAAACTTTGTTGAGCATCATTTACTTTATCATCATAGAAGGATGCAGCAAGGTGTAAATATAGATCAATTTTCGAAAATGGTTTTGCAAGTTCAGTTTTATACTTTTCCACGGTAAATAGGACAATGGATTCAGGAATAGTAATAACTTTTTTTTAGTCAGAATATAGCAGAACATAGGTATCTAAACCACAAAAAAATTGGTCATGGTTCGAATGTTTATTAACTGTTTCAGCCAGTACCTTACTAGCAGCAAATGATTTTAGTACTTTAACGGGCAGTCTGCTACCTCGTACAATTGCTAAACCATTGCTGGACTCAGAAATAATGCCAACATTATTAACAACATGCTCCTATTTGGCGTTTTTTATAGGAATTTTCTTTTTTTATCCTTCTTTGTGTTATCGCCATTGCTTGTTGTGCTTGTTTTTGGCATTTTTTGTTGGGAAAAAATTTCTCTTGCTTATTGTATTAAGTTGTTACTACCTTATATATAAATGGTTGGCAAATATACCAAAGCTCTAATTAGCATTGTCCTTTACTAACTCTTTTTGTCAGTTCGAATCTCTATCACTATCGCTGTTAGATAGTGATAGAGATTCGATATTTTGCGACCAATTCATTCACAACTGCATCAGTTTTACTTGCATTACGAGTATCTGCTTCCTTAATTAATGTACTTTCTGTTATAAAATCTTATGCCGCCACACGTTGAAATGGATGCTTTGTCGCTGCTGAGGGCTAAAAGGTTACTTAAAATTTTTATCAAAAAACTTAAAATTAGTTGGTGTTAAATCTGGAAACGACTCAATTGAAACGAACTAAAATGTAATGATTTATATTATTGTCCATTGTCCATTTGTTTTTGACGTAAGGAAGTAACAAATTTTATTCAGGTAAATTGCAAGAAGCTGCGATGCAAAGGTAATTTTTCTTTGACAACAGTCAAAGTGATTCTACCATTACTTATCTCCTTCAAAAAATATGTTTTGATGACATCCTCCAGAGACACTTATCCTCCAGAGCAGAAAATGTGACTGCCTGTTGCCTCAGAGTGACACAAAAGTTTGTCAACTGCTGCTTCTTGTCTCCATGTCTTGCGAACTAGCGTTCAGGCGTGATCGCAATAAACCTTTTCCGCTAGCTTTATTCCAAAATAAATTCAGCTGACATTTCCATTCAAGGTGACCTTTTATTTCTGCTCCCGCTAGTAAAACACATTGTTGGCAGAACCTTTTTCGTTGTCAAGCCCTTCAAACTTATTTTGGAAAAGTTGAAAGAATACAGACGCTTCTCTATATAGGTCTAAATTGAAGCAAATTGTTGCTGGTCACGATGTAGCTATGGTTTTGTGGCTAAAAACACTAACAATATTCCATTTTTCGCTCATAAACTCTTTAGTTTTTTTGTTAGCAAAAGCACCCATCCTTGCTTTGTTATCCAAGCAGAGATAAGTTAGTATACAATCTCCAACAGAGATAAACTGATTCAATGATAGAACTTTGTCAGTGGCCAACACTTCTCTAATATTCCTTCACCAATGGGATACATAGGTCGAATGATCCAATGTGTTGACCTCTTCAGCTGTTATGAACTGATCCAACTGCTCCGAATATTTCATCCATTTGTCACCTTTGGTCTTTTTCTGTACTCCGCAATACAGTTCTCCATAAGACCATCATGTGTAGACAGTCTTTGACAAAATCTTTAAAAAGTACAGGTGTATCACAAAATGTTGTGAAAATAAAGTAGCCTATTATTTTTTATATCCATTTGGTCAAAAAGGACCGGATACGTACGAAGAGTTGATGGTGTCAATGAAAGTGGCTGGTGTCTTGCGGAAGGCAGGGAATGCTTACTCGAAGGATCGCACCTCGTGTTTCCAGGTGTTTCTTTCCATACAGCCGAAATCTATAAGCTTTCCGGTAAACCCTCTAAAGGAGAGAATACAAAATTTCTCTAGTGAAACCTCTTTTTTTTTTATTAAACTCTCCGTCTTAAACGCTAAATTTAATTATACGCTCACCATCAGGGCTAACCAGCCACAATCTATATTTATCAAAATATGACTCATTCTTTCCTCTTCATCTTTACTTCCGTCAATATCTTCAGTTCTGCGATCTAAAAGCAAAAGACTTTGAAAGTTAAAGTGTGTACTTTTTATACATACGTAAAATAAAGTAGAGCCTGTTCTACCAACATTAAGCATATAAAATAAAAACTGTGCTATTTTTTCCCGATAAGATTAATTACTTTACAGAAAAAAATGCCTCAAGCACATATTTGTGAATACTAAAATATTGAATGGCTAAAATAATATAATGCTATAAATTTTTCTAATTAAAAAAGTTTTTACGGCTGAAATGATTTAACTATTTACCAATTTACCTACGGAATATTTTTTTGTGGAAAATTTACAAGAAGGACAAACCACCATTCTGATAAATATTTAATAGTTTCTTCTAAATAAAAATTGCCCAAATAATTTTTCCTTCGAAAGAAAATTCTGCTTAGTGTTAAGGTTAATAAAGTTATTAAATATAAAAATCCTGTCTAAATGTTACATGGAAAACATGTACAAAATAAATGTTGTATTTTTATTTATACACGTCAAGCTCCAATAAATGCCCAATCCTTAACCCTTTTTTATATTATAGAGGATATTGTCCAAGAACCACCACTGCCTGTTTAAAAAGAATGGATTTTCACCAACAAACTTGCTTATTCCACTGCAAATGATCTCAGTAAAATCAGTGTGAGGTCTTCTTTTGTATGGCTGGCAGATGAATCCAATGTTTAGTCAACTGACCCTTTAATGCAATTACCCAAAACCAAGCAGGCTTTGCCCAATGTTGAGACCAAGGGTGTTTCATCTCGCCAAAACGAGCCATATAAAAAGGTTAGCCAAAATAAAAATGACACTCAATCAATTAGTGTCTATAAAAACATCGTTTTTTTAAACAAAGGCAACACTTGTTACGCCAACGCTATTTTGCAAGTATTAATTACCATTCCAACACTCTGGTGCTAGAGTGGGTCAATCATTTCACTTCTCACCTATTACGAGGTCTATTTCGGTTAACATGGTGAAGCTAAAAGAATAGTTATAGGTCCAAGTTGGACAGTACTCAATTGTTATGTGTCACCAAACAGTTTCTTCTTGCCTTTTGCCTAGTGTACATAAAAGCACTTTTTTTTGCCTAGTGTACATAAAATTTTATCAAATTATTGCAGTCCAGATTTGTATTGACGTTTTAGGGTTATATTAATGTCGTTACTAACATCATTGTTCAAATAACAAGCTCATAAACATTGATTGAAAGCAAAAAATGTTTTTTTTTGCATAAGCGTCAGATGAAAAATAAATTCGTCCGATTTCATTAACATCTCTGCTTAACCTAATCTCTGACAGTGCACTTTTAAAAGTAATATTTTTGGTTTACTTGTTAATTGTAAATAGAAAGTAGGATTAGATTATTTCTTTAACTCCAGTGCGTCTTACTTCAAGAAGAAAGTAATTAGCATGACAGTGAATATCAACCCTTCATTTTTTAAACACGCAAAACAGCGTATGTTAACAAATCTCCAATTAACAAAGTTAATAATTTTCTTACTAGTTTTACTTTTCCTTTTTTTTTGCTAACGTTTTGCGAAAAACAATCTTTATCGCTGCTATCATCCGAATTCACAGGCAACATATGTTTGGCACCTTTGAAATTCGTCATTTTACCATTCCACATGGTCCTGTTTTCCTCTTCATATTTACTGCTTTCGCTGCATTACTTGTCGCACTACCTTTACTTGAACCATTTTAGCAGTAAATTCCTGATGAGAAATTGACTGTTTGGGAGCAGCCGAACAAACACGTTTGAGCAGCCCAGCACAGAGAAATATTTTTCTGTAAAGCCGAGCTTTAGTTTTCCCTTCCTCATTTGCCAATCATTTTAATTTGTTAATTAAACTGATTTCACTTTTGTAACTTTTAGCACTCTCTTCTGTTATGTGATGTACGCGAACAAGATAAACAACTAAATTAGTTTTCTCTTGAAAGCAGATTGGACACTTAAACACTTTTTGTTTTCGTTTTTGTGGCCCTAACGACTATTAGTTACGCTAGTTTCTAATATTAACTAAAACAAAGGTGAATTCCTTTCCTTTATTGCTTCAGGTAGATTTCCACTCCGAATTAACTGACACAATCTGTCTGCTACGTTCAAATCCTTTAATATTAAGTACTTTATAAATATTCTTAACAGATAAATAACATATCAGTAGCAAATAAAGCAAATGAAATAAAAATACAGATTTGATAAAGGAAATGGTTTTGTTATTACCTTTCTGGTAGTACTTTCTTGTCGTTTCACTCTTGTTTTCATTGGCGTCTTTGGAAACCGGTTATCCTGAAAAACATATGTAAAACATTTAAACATTGTGGTGTATTAGTGCTCTCGCGCTCTTTGTTGAAATGTCGTTACCCCTTGAAAGTTCCACGAGAGATCGCCGTTTTACATAATTTCCACATTTTTATTTCGCGCACCCTTGCCCTGCCTGTTAGAACGTAGTAAGAAAATTTGCTACGATGGGGTTATTACTATGATTATAACAAGTATTATAATATAGATTATTTTGTTAGTAACATGGAAAAACAGAAACATTGTAAATCTTTGATAAAATATCACCACAGTTTGGCGCCAAAAGAAATAGATAATGAGAACCTCTAAAATGACCTCAAATTGCTTTATTTTTAGGTGCGTGTTTTCCATTGCTAAGTACGAAAATAGCACAGCAATTTTTTAACAGAGATAAAAAAGAATATTACGTATACAACCAGCTTAGTTCCATTACAAAGCATCACGATCAGTGTAACATAGGAAAGAGCGTTGTCCGAATCTTGCTTTTCTTGGTTATTTAGTACCTTTGACAGTGTAACCCTTTGCGGTCTAATTGTAAACATGGTTAATCTGAGTCATAATTCACACAAGCAAAAGTTTTCAAAATCATATATAAAGATAGAGTCGATAAATGTAGATACAATTCGCAATTTTCTATGATAGTGAGTTTGTAATTAAAGTTAACAACAAGTGCGTATATGTAAAGACAAACTACCCGGGTAGATGTATTAATATGTCCTCCTTTTCAATGACATAATTTTACAAAACCTGTTAACGCTTCTGCCACCTACCTTTTACGCCAGTTTAGTAAGGTGCCCAATACTAACTTGGCCTTCAAGCTTGACAACCCTACTGTCCTTGGTCAAAATATCTACAGCCTGGTTCCATCAGGACAACCTCCTGTGTAAGGCTAAGTGTTGGAGCCTGTAACACATGGAAAGCTACAGCCAGAGTTACAAGTTCTGGCGCAGAGATCTGTAACCACTCCCGTTTATATTGTTAGCTCTGTCGGGTGTAGTATTGTTTGAGAAAATTATTTTCTCAAGGAATAGTTATTGGTCTATGTAGCACAGTACTCATGCTTGTAAGAAGCAAGAAAGTGTATTCAGCACCTTTTTCTGTGAGCCTAATCCCAGTTTTATTTACAACCACCGTCCCTGTAGACAAGATGTTTAGTGCAGCTTGCCGTATTGTAAACTTTATTCATTATTTGTGATGTCAATAGATTGCATGGATTAAAGAACATTTTGATGACAGAAGAGGATTCCAGGGCCTCCTGATGACCACTTAGTGGATCTCGGATTAGAGGTGCCCCGCCTGGAATCCTGACACCCCTTGGTTGAGCCTTTGGGGCGAAACCGTTTGGTGTCAAGTTTGGGAATGTGCAATCTGTGTGTGTGGTTTTTTTTGTGTCTAAATGAACTGTGTTGTGGGATCCGTCGTGGTACATCTGGCCTACGTTATCGTTATCGCCATAATATAGGTGCCCGCATTGCATTTATGTGCCTAAATGCGATGTCCCCTTAACTTGTGTTTAAAGTGTGTACTATTTTGTTTATGTGTGTTGTGGGGTCATGTGTATTCTGTGCGTCTTCGGTTGCGGGGACTAATTATACACACTCAATATCCACACTCGTTGTGGGACGTGTGTAAAATAATGACAATGTGTTTTAGGGACTATTTGGCTTTTGATAATTTTATCGATAATACCATGGTCTGCAGCTTAAAAAATGTGTATCAAAGAGAACATTATGGAATCAGTTCTGCTGTATTTCCAGAAAGTAGTTTGTCCAATCTAAAGTCATTTAAACCTGTGTTCGGTCGTCAAAATACCAGGGCTGTGTTGCAACATGCGATACTGTTTACATGTTTTAGGCGGGATGAAATCTCATCCAGGGGTGAGTTTATCCTGGTCAAATTGACCAAGATAAAATTTCAACCCGGGATGATACTACGCTCAAATCTCCATGTAAACAGAAAAAATATTTCATCCCGGGATGAACATACGTTTATTTTTGAATTTTATGCCAATGATTTTATATAATTTCATCCCGGCATGAAAATACTTAAAACTCGCCCCAGAATGAAATAGATATAACAAAAAAAGTTTCATCCCGGGACAAAACTGATCTCGGGATTAAATTTCATTTCGCCTACATGTAAACGTAGTCTTAATCTGATTTTTCATTTGAGTAACATGCAACTGTTTCAAACTGAGAAAATATTCGCCTCGAAGATAAAACCTATGACACCATGTTCATACGAGCTACTATTAACAAAATAAAATGTATCACAGTGTTTCCAACTATCGTAAAAAAAAAGACTGTAAAAAACCAGGAGCCATCTTTCCCTTACAATGTCACTTAACCCCTCGTTTCGTCTTTGTCTTGTGATTCCGAATAAAATCCTTCACATTCGTCCATTTCCTTCTTCTTAAAACGGGATGCGTTTCGATCAACTTTAAACATTCAGCTTTTCCAGGCAATTTTTCAGATCTATATAATAATACGCCAGTTCCGTGTGTCTGTGACAGGCAAAGTGGATGTGTTCATTTTTCTTTGATGTTGTCGAAAAATACATGTCTATTACGTCAAATTTTCTGACGTTACAGCGCGACGTCAATAATACTACTTTAACGTCAATATCCTATATTAAAATAATGAAGCCATTATAGTGCATCTAAAACTTTGAGGGCAAATAACTTGGAAACGAGGTGGTGACGTCAATGATTTTTCACCGCGTGCGTAACTAGGGACCATTTAGGACCAATTTGGGTAATTTTCCCAAACCTGGGTCCCCGAATCCGTTTCGGAATGGACGGGTTAATTACGTCATCAAAAATCTTTAAACCCTAATCATGATCCTATACATTTTCTTAATCAGTGCTTCAAGATCTATACGATGAAGGCAACAGGGATATAAATTTCTGAAAATTTTTTTTTGTGTTTTAACGGGCTATTGCTGACGTCAGCAAAATCCATTAAAGCTCCAAATTCTTAAAGTTTTTACCGCGTTTTTTTTCTTCAATTTTTTTGCATAATTAATGTGTCCCCTGGTGCGTAACTAATGTATTTGTACTAAAATTCAAAATGCTAGATAAAGATGTTAAGCATGAATGGCCAGCTATAGACCCAGTTAAGTCTCCCCAGTTTAAGTGTATTTAACTGGGTGTCTTAGCTACTGTTATCTGATAGCTAATGTTAGCTTTAAGGCTCCCATCCCAAGCTTCTTAGCTAGCTCTAACCTATCTGTTATTTTTTGAAGACGAATTATGATGTAACAAGTTAGCAAATCTTTCTTGAACTTTTAGGATGGTGTGACTCATTGTTATGCTCATAGAGTATAATGTTTTTTACATTACCTGTGAACTTTACAAAGGGGACCACAATATGAAAAGTGGAACGAATTTTATAGAATTTAAAGTGTGTGTTAAGTTATTTTTATTGTTTTGTTTCTGACATCCCGTTAAATATGCCAGGTTTTTTTACAGGGTTTTTTTACATTCGATTGGAAATTTACGTTGGTTTATGACTTTGGGTTAAAAAAAATTATGAGAGGATGGTATGATTAAGTCAGTTTATATTGTTTGTGTTGCAAAATGCTGTTTTTTAAAATTTTGTGTACATTTTTGTGGAAATAAAACACATGCAATATATACTGAATGAACAAATTTTTGTAGAATCGGACTTCACTGTAAGCTGTTGTATAAGCCGATGTCTTTATATTTCGTAACATAAACTATTGTTGGGGAGAACTAACTGTATGTGATGTAATATTTGGTGGATGAAAATTCCAGGTTTCACGGTTTTGTATTTCTTGAGAATTTTACAAAATTTTGTAGGGATATATAAATGTTTGCTGATGATAAAAAAATTACTTAATGTTCTGACTGAAACTGTTTTTGTTCTTTATATTTTCTAATCTAACGGGCGAGGACTGTATACACTGAAATTACTGATTTTTTTAAATTTTGATGTGTTTTATAACCTTTTTGTGGAAGATTAATGGGTATTGGCAATATGCGATATGCTGAATGAAATTATTTTTGTTGATTTAGATGTGTTTCTCAAAAACCAATCTGTTTTACATTTTGTGTAAACTTTTGTTTACGAACCGTATACAATGTTTCCAAAATAATGAGCCTTTTTTATTCAAGTTTATTCTTTGCTTATTGATTTTTTGACCTTTAGGTTCAAAATTGTTGGTAAAGGGCAGTACGGATTATCGCGTTATTTCTGACATTGTTATTATCCGTGTTGTGACTGTCAGTGTTGTAACTGTCGGTGTTCTTACTGTCGGTTTTGTGAGTATTGCTGTTCTTTTTTATTTTGTGTAAAATTTGTGTGGAGGATTTAATGCGATTTGACATTTAATATTTGGTGTAAAATTTTAAGAACATTTTTTTTGTATATGGACTGCTGGTGGCAGCAAAACATCTAAAGCAACCTATTTTTTCATTGGCCTTTTTCCTAAGTGGATTTTTCCACGGGCCTTATCGACTAGTAAATTAATAATGACCAGCGGATTCTGGGAATTAACACATGGTGTAAAAACCAAACCTTATGGACCCCTTTATGAAAGGACCTGTCTATAGCCATAAGTTTGTCTTCAGCATCATTTAGAAATTCTTGTAATGCAGCAGAATCAGACAAGGATGAGTTAATGGTTTTGCCTAAAAACATAATTGGATTAGAATAAATGGATGAAATTTTTTCGCTGCCAACTTTAAACGGTGAACTTTGGACGACTTTTCCCTTATCAATAACAATGCTGCGTGATTTAGAAGGCCTAAACGACATGCCTATCCAATCAAGAGTTGTTGTACACCTGTTTAATAAATTTTAAGTACTTGGAATTGACGTGGACATTAAGAATATATCATCCATAAAAGCTTTTATTGGGGGTTGGTCGGGGATTTTGTTTTTATTACCTTCAGTATCAATAAGGCTGGGGGTAACACACACGTACTCAATAATAACGTTTATAGCTGCAAGAAATAGTATAATGAAAAGTGTACAGCCGATAAAAATTCCCCTACAGTGTTGATGCCAACTGGATGGAGCAGAAGCCGAAAAAGACTTACTCCACAGGCTGTCGTAGTATAGCTGTATGAGCCCTATCCAGGATTCTGGTACACAATAGCGTCTGAGAGCCATAAAAATCAGCTTGTGCGGAACTGAGGGGTACGCATTAGCAATATCAAGCCATGTGGCTGAAAGTGAAGTATGTTGTGCCTTCGCATTCTTAAGTGTGGACCAAACATGAGACATGTGTTCCCAGCAACGCGGAACTTTTTCCATACAACCTTTTTGAATGGAAGTATTAATGAACTTGTTTTTCTTCTTAATATGCGATTCTAACCGCTTGGAAATCAAACTAAAAAAGAGCTTTCCTTCAACATTCAGAAGAGCTGTGGGGCGAAAATCCTTTATGTTGGATGGACAAGGAGTGTTGTTTTTAGGTATGTAAACTTCTGATGCAATTCTCCATTTCACAGGAATAAAAGACTTCTTTAAACAAGCTTGAAAAATGTTAAACATGCAATATGAGGACAATTCTTATATACTGTGTAAGAAATTTGGTTCAGCCCAGGAGAAGAAGCATTTCTACGAGAACGTAGGACAGCTTAGAAATCCTTGAACTTTAGCTTGGGAGAATCGAAAGCTGAGACTACATTTGGTGGTGAAGGCAATCCAGGGAGATCTGAAAGAGGTATATGGCGTGAAGGATCGTTCAAGGTTAAATGTTTGTGTGAATCCATTTCGTGCTGGGCAACTTAAAGTTTTATTGAACATTTAGGATCTAAAATATTTTTCCCAGCCTGATAAGGATTCTTAGAGAAAGCCTGGCGTGCATTCGGGGTTTTCCAACGTTTTTTCCTATTCCGCTCACCTCTGCGAAGTAACCTTAACTTGGCCATTGTATCATCTAAAAGGTAAATGCGATTAGATAAGTAGTATTAGATAAAAAGTTTACTAAGTTTACATTTTTATGGTAGTAAAGAATGTTGTATTTCCATAAGTAATTTTTCATTCATTTAGGAATTAGAAACTAAGAAGGTTGATTTGGGACGCCTTTCGGGACTTCTGTGCAGAAAAACAGTCGTTGGCGCTTTATTAAGCTCCCAAAAATACAGGTCCTGGAAGGCGTCAGGCGGTGTTTGCGTGTACACCCAGGAGGACGACCAAAGGGGAAGGATGAGCATGAAGAGGAGAGGAGGCGGTTATAGCGGAGGGAGGGGAGGAAAGTGGTTTTGTTTATTTTTTGTTAATTTGTTCTAATTTATTATAGTTATATGTATATATGAGAAAATTTAGTCTTGAATGAGATGTTCACACATATTTTTTAGTATACTGTTACGCATTTACACCATGTTTATGTTTTTCTCCCCAGAGATAATAATCAAACCAAATAGGAATGCCATGACTTCCTTATGCGGATAAAGCATTCGGCAAACTCTGAGATCTTTTTATTTGGTTATCCGATTCTAATATTTGGTTATGTGATTGCCCTAATCAGTTATGCAATGTTGTCATTCGGTTGTGTGGTTGCTTAGTTCGGTTATGATGAAGTGTCAAAACAGCTGGCTGTTGTGATATAGCTTGTCCAATGGCGGCTGGTGAGATATTATAGAGGTTGTAACTCTCTGAAGATTCTGCATAATAGCAAAACCCTCCCTTTTAACAAGGATTCTCTCAGAAAAAAACATTGACCATCAAACAGGACGCGTAAAACAGTGGTAAAGCACAAAACACTAATAAAAAAGAACATAAAAAGTCCACTATCCTTAAACGGATAAATGTTAGAATAATTCCTAAGGGAACAAATGTAAACTAAAGCAGGCAACGATCTGTGCGCCAGGACTTGTGTACCTGGCTGGGGCGCCCAACAGAATATGTTGTTTGGTTATGTGGTTACGTCGATTGATTATGCAGTTAGGTAATTTGGTTATGAGGTTTCGTCATTATGCAGTTTTGTCATTATGCGTATTCGTCATTATGCGGTTTCGTATTTAGGCGCTTTTTTCGCCCCTTTCTCTCCTTTCTCTTTGAAAGTCATAATACAGCGTTAACAAACTTTTCTCGGCGGCAAACAACGTCATATCGATATCATAGTGGCTAGAAGTATTAGGGTATAATTTACGGTAGACCCCTAGTGGTTTACCAAAGGTCTGAAATGGACATTTGCCCTGCAAACAATGCGAAGAAAAGCAGGTTGTAAAAATTGCTACTATGTCTAAAGGGCAAATGCCAAAAATAAAAGGTGCTATTTTTAATATTCCTGTCTCAGTAAATGAAACAGCAACAACATAAACGCGGAATCTACACTAATCTAAAGATGTGCTACTCAAATTAAAAAAAATAGAATTCACTGGTTATGTTTGCTTTGAACCCGTATCACCTGAAAAGGTGGAAAATGCCCTGTTTTATCTAAAAACTAATAATGCTTTTGAATGAATATTGATGTTGGTAATTTACCAATAGAACTTCTTAATTGAGATGAAAATGAAGATTTTAACATTGAGTTGGAAGAAGAAACAAGTGATATTGAGACAGCTACAAACCGACTTGATAATTTTCGTCAAAGCATATCAAATATGTGTATAAAAAAAGATTTTTCTGGATGAAAAAAAATATTTGAAATAGTTTCAATAAAAAAAAATATATATCAGAAATAAATAAAAAAGAAATAAAAATAAAACTGTAAAATAAAACAAAAAGAAAAGCAAAAATAATAATAATAAAAAAAAATGTAAAACAATTTTTAAAAATACAACAGGCCTATCGTTGCCACAGTATAGCATAATGCCTTGCAATATCTAAAAGCGCGGTCTAATGGTTTTCGGCATTTTAAAAACACGTTCGAATAATAAACAAAGATGGCCACTGCAATGCACACAGCTGAATGGAAAGACGACAGCAGTCTTTGCGAATCTTTGACACAATATGTTCGTGAGGACTTGAAAAGGAAGTTCTGAGTTTTACGGTGAAGGAATTCCCACAGTATGCATGGAGTTATCGCTCGTTAGACCGGAGAATGCGTCATTTCAACGTATACTACAGCGATGTGAACCTCTCCATAAGTGATGTAAAAAACGCCGTTAAAACGGAACTTGATGGTTGGTCAAGGTAACTTAGTTGGTTAGAATGCAACATAACCTTAACGTTCCACGAGATTTAGTATACGCAGTTATGCAAGACGTTAAGAAAGGGCTGTCGGCTAGAACTATTGGACACACGAAAGTTAAAGGTCATTTTATAACCCCCTGGTCCTAACTGGGTTTAGTCACTGAACGGACATGACAACTTTGTGGGATATCACAATAGCACGTAACCTTTGCATAGATACGGCAAGTAGAAAGATTTTATGGTTAAAAATATGGACAAGCAACAGCGACCCAAAGTTAGGACGTTGGTATCTCTACGAAAATAAATTTATTGCTGCCTTGAGGGTTGACAGAGGAACAGAAACGGGAATTATGGCAGTCATGCATGCGTTCCTTCGGAGACATCACAATGATAACGATCCAAGCGAAACTATTTTGTATGGTCCTTCCACCTTTAATCAGGTATGTGACAAGTGTCCCACGAAGTAAAATATTTATTTGAAGTGCTTTCTTCAATTCTTCCGCATTGTCTATTAGATCGAGAGATGGTGGCGGGAACTGCATGAAGAGTTGGAAATTTATTTCAAATCTCAGTTAGTATCTCAAAGAAAACAGTAAGACGGGTCGGCGGGGTAAGACGAGTCAGATTTTAAAATCTCTTGTTTGCCCGAGATTGATTCGGTAAAATAGTTATCTAAAGGGCTATTGTTTAAGTTACATCATCTCTGAGCGCTATTCAACAGCTGAAACTTTACTGTAACCAACGATTAAGATACTACAAAGAAAAAATAAATGTACCGTAATTTTTAAACTATTTGTTTATTTTTGTTATAAGAAACACATGTTAGGAAATTTCTCTATACTCCTCAAATACTGTAGTAACCACAGCATAGCTATATGTTTTAGAGACTTTACTCCTAGCTATACCTAAACATATCAACACAAAATGTCAAACTTTTTCCAATATGAAAATTATTTAGGGTTTTCTCCAAAGGGGTACATGGGGTAAGATGGGTCACACAATGGATAAAAATTAGTGAATATCTGCTCCTCTCATGCTTACATTTTACACTGTAGTTTACCCAGTCCAGGCACTAAAGAAAGGCTGGGTTAGGTAGCTAATACCTACTAGCCAACATGTGCCAAGAAATTTTGTTTATTAAATTAGCAAACTCCTTTATTAAGTCTGTGTTTGATGCAAACTGTTCAAGAAAATTTGATAAGTTTACCTGGTTCGGCTACGTGTATAGCTACCTGACTGTGATGAGCTCCTTTTCATTTCCAATATATATACACCATGTGTAAAAAGAAAAAAAAGTCGATACGAAAAGCTGCTTCATCTTTCAAGTTCCTTCCGAGTCTCTAAGTCGACGTTGTAATGGACAGCTAAAGCAACTTTCGGGAGGAAATATGCATAAAAAACAATTGGGTCCTATCCGTACTGTCCTGACTGAAGAACAAGAGACTGATCTGGAGTCATATATACTTGCTCTAGACAATTCTTTTTATGGATTATCCATAAATGAACTAAGAAGGGTTATATATGAATATTGTGAAACGAATAAAATTAAGCACCCTTTTAACAAAGTTCATCAAATGGCAGGATGTGATTTTGTGTCAGGTTTTCTTAAACGCCGGCAGACATTGTCATTACGAAAACCAGAGGCTGTTTCATTAAATAGAGTGTTCAGCCTGAACAAAACCTCCATCGACCGATATTTCGAAAATCTTAAAACAGTCTAAGAGAAATTTAACATTAGGCCACACCGAATATTTAATGTTGATGAATCTGGTTTAACATGTGTTCATAAACCAACAAAGGTGTTGGCACCAAAAGTCAAGCGTGTTGTAGCCACCGCAACAAGTGGTGAAAGAGGTGTAACCGTTGTTGTTTGTTGCAGTGCTACGGGCAGTTATGTTCCATCAATGATGATTTTCAAACGTAAAAGAAAAAGGCAAGATCTAACAGAAGGTGCTCCAGTTGGAACACTAAATGAAGTTTAGTTAGTATGAAAAAAGTAAACGACGTCATTAAGGTAGTTTATGGAACACTTGGCAAAGCAAAAAAAATTGGTCGCTTGCCATCAACTGGGGTAAGATCTCGTATAATGCAAAAAAGCCTTAATTTTACCTCAGTTTCAAGTAGCAGAAGCAATGAAAATGATGGAAAAACAATGGGTAATTGTTTTCATGGTGATGGTATTAGTAAGTATTACAAGCATTACCAAGATTCTCATACAACAAGTAGTGAAGGCAAAACTTTATATTTTGGATTGTCTGAGGTAGTCAGTGAAGACGCAGCTACTGTGCTAAGTTTTTTTGCAGACACAATAGATGATATCTGTGATGTGTTGGATGAGAAAAATACCAATTTTAATTTTGCTAAATTAGAATCAACAGTAAAAAGCCCAATGTCTGACCTTGGTCCAATAAATCCAATTATTTAATGCTCAATTGAAAACAGTAAGATAGGAGTTGCTACCAAAGGTGTTTAAAAATTGGAAAATGTTGTCTATAAAACAAAAAAATGACATTGCAGATATGGGTAAATTCTTTTGTAAGCTGCATCTATTGCAAGTATTAAATACGTTTGAAAAGATAATTATATGTGACACATATGAAACGATATTAACCCTATAATAAAAGTATATGAGGGCAATACTGGAGCTTGTGAGGGCAATACGTGACAGAGGTTAATATTCAAAGGTATTGCCTGAAATAAACAGTTATTATATGGATTATTATCCGGGTACTGCATTTTACGACAAAAAATATAACATTATAAGCAGGACATAGAAACCATGTCTTTATAAAAACTATTCACATATGGAACGTAGATTCCAACTAAAATCTAATCACAGGTTTTTATTGTAGCTGCAACATCGAATTCTTGAAAACAAAAAAGTCAGTTTCACTTATTTTTCGCGTTTTGTTTACTTTTTTTCCGTGTTTATTTACATTCAATGCTACCGTATTTAAGCTTTAAACACGGTTGCTATGTTCTAACCAATCACATTGCGCGATTCTCAGAAATATTGATGCCGCCCTTTTACCCGGGAAATAATTGCATTTAATACACAAGAAGCCGCTATAGTGAGATTAATACGGACAGCTTGTAAAGCTTTTCGTGATGAATGTGGTGTTGCATTGTACTTTAATTCCTTTTCAGCAAGTCGTCAAAAGAAATCTTATTTAGCACCATTTTTAGGTAACCGATTTAATATTTATTTTATATAGCTGCTGCACTTTGATTATGAGATAACAAAACAGCAAGCTGTAGTGATTCGACTAGTCTAATGACTCTTATTTTAAGTGGTAGAGTTTAAACCCTCTTAAGATCTCTATGCAAAGCAAGATCTCCCTTTTACAAGGATGGTCTGTACAACCAAGTTAATTAATAAAGCAACCCTCTGGACAATACAAATATTGCAACAACAAAACAAAAAAACAAGAACAACATATATTGACATAAAACGTATATATACATGCAAATAAATAAAAACTATGAGAAGGGGGCAAACAACTACCTATGCGCCAGGAGTTGTGAACCTGGCTGTAGCTTTACACGTGTTACGGGATCCCAACACTCAGCCTTACACAGGTGATTGATGCTTAGGACCAGCCTTGGTCAGGACCAGCCTAAGGTTACTGGGGTGATATGCGTGGGCGTAAAACCACGAAGAAATAAAAGAGAAATTTCATACCCCCTTGCAGAGCTTCTTACAAGAATAACTATGGGTACATTAACCCTGTAGACCCAGTGCGCAAACTTGGCCTCCCTACTGGACTGGGGTAAAAAGTGGGGTCGTCGCACCCAAAGACAAGACATAGTCGAACCCCCTTGCTATGCTTCTTATGATTACTCTATAAGAGAGTGAAGAGTGAGCAAACTCTAGGTTCACGGTAGACTGCTTGTGACAGAAACAGCCGGGGTAATATAAAACCTCTAGGGAAAGATAAGCCTCCCCATTTTATGTGAATGTTAATCAGACAATTTTTACATTTTCACAAAAAACAACACATACACAGAAGAGTTATTGAAATCGGATGGTGCAACTCTAACAAGTGCTTTATCGTCAAATCCTAACCATGAGCCACAGCTGCGATCTTCAATGAATGCCCAATAGTTACCTGCTCCTAGGGTGCCCGAATGATTATTAGTGGCAGCTAACGAATATTTGTTGTTAAATAGTATGTCATCCGTTGGCTGAGAGCGAACTCTAAAAATGTCATGTGAAGCAAGGCAGGTAACAAACTTGTTATTTTTTAGGGTTCTTCCATCAAGAAACGTAAACCTCTTCAGTTGGATAATTAGAATGTCTCCGCACTGGGTGAAAACCGTTTCGCTTGTACTGTCTTGATAAGAAGAGCACTGCGGGCAAAGCCACCTGTCATTTCCAGACAAATTTTCGGGCTGCAAAAAACAATTAATTGAACCTCAACGCTGTTTGAGATAGGGAGTGGCACAATAGGCATACTTTCCTCCCTGCTAGTTGATAAGAAGCATGCATTACATGACGTCGTAATGGTTATAATGTTGGTGATGATTTATTTGCGATAACCGAAGGGCCTGTTAATTCACCCAAGAGATGAAGCAGTATTTCTGGCACGTTCTGCTGGGTATTAATGTTGAATGGGGTCTTCCTAATCTCACGCTGCAAGGCTCTTAAGAAGGCGGAAGGGTCAACAGCTGTGGAAGACTGGGACAGCATGGACATTCTCAGCATAACAGACTTCAATAGAGGAGAAACGAGAGAAGATTCCGAAGCACAATGTAACCAAAATGATGGGATTGCAGGTAATGCTTGCAGGATGGAATTGGCGTAACAGGTGTTTCCTTTATTTATTAATCCTGCGTGAATTACTTTGCAGGCCCAGACCCACCTACCCACGTAGGTGGGTCTGGGCCTGCTTTAAGAGGTGTATTGGGCTTGGCGACTGTTTGTTGTTTGCCCTTTGGCATTAGAGGAGTGGGTATGGAATAGCTGGTTGAAATAGGAATGTGGCTGTGTTCATTCCATACCTTTGTATTTCTAGCGACCCAAATACAAAAAGAAGCTTTCATGCACATGTCACCAAGTTGACGAGCAGCTTGAAAAATTTTTCTGCGGTCCAATCAAAGTCTTTTCAAACACGAAGAAACAGACTGACGAGAGGTAGTTGCAGAAGAGAGTCACGTAAAGAAACACATTCAACAACTCTGTTGTCTTTCACCAGATGTTCACCATGTTTCAAAAACCTTTTTAAGATGCTGCAATAAGATTTCACTACTCCTGCTGATTTGCGTTTCTCTAGTACTCTCTCTATGTGCAAAGCATTGCGGACAAAACCACTTGTTTCCATTGTTTAGAATTTCTGGTTCTAAAAATTTGCTGACACAAGACTGGATGTTATATGTCCTGCATTGCGACATTTACCGAGGTGCACAGGCAGGTATTTCAGTTTACAGAGATTGAGATTTCAGTTGAGATTTTATCTGCAGCAATCGGGAAAAATCCCTTAAGTGCGTCCAAAACCACAAACATAATCTCTGCTACATCTTGCTGATTATTAAATTGGAAGTCCACTTTCCCATCAGAGCATTTGACGTTTAAGGGCCCAGAGAAAATTCGAAGGGTCAACAAGTGACAATGATTGCGTCAGTTTCGCCATGTTAAGCGAAATAGATCTCGCAATAGGTGACAAATGAAACGATTCTGACCCACTTTGCGTGTTGGAATGGTACTTAATACTTGCAAAATGGCGTTGGCGTAACAAGTGTTGCCTTCGTTTAAAAAACCGATGTTTTTATATACACAAATTGGTTTTATTTTGGCTAACCTTTTTAAAAGGCCCCTTTTGGCGAGATGAAACACACTTGGTCTCCACATTGGGCAAAGCCTGCTTGGATTTGGGTAATTGCATTAAGGAGTCAGTTCACCAAACATTGGATTCACGTGCCAGCCAGATACAAAAAGAAGACCTCGTACTGATTTTAACAAGATCATTTGCAGTGGAATAAGCAAGTTTGTTGGTGAAACCCATTCTTTTTAAAAAGGCAGTGGTGGTTCTTGCACAATACCCTCTTGCTCCTACTTCCACTGCCAAGAAATCAACTTGCCAGCCATTAACCATAATCACATTCATTAAACAGAAATACTTGGCAACTTTGGTGGAGTGCCAAGCATTCACATTTTCCTCACATGGGCAAGTGAGTTCCACAATAATAACATGCTTAAGGTCATTCGAATCATAGTCATAAGAAAAAAAGATAGTCTGGAGGCCGGTGATGGCCCATTGTTTAGCCTTTAGCTAATTATTTAGCTGGCGCCCAGACCTCCGAAAGTACACAAGAACTTCAAAATGGCTGATTATTAGTGGGCTACTCCCATCGGTTGAAGTTCTTGTGTAATATTTTGAGTATATTTACAACATGCCTGGCGCAAATTGCTCAATTTATGGTTGTTCTGTTTCTCGAAGAAATAAAGAGTTCAGTATATTCAAGATTCCATCTCCTAACAATGATTTTAATAAGAAATGGAGAAGTGAACTTTTGAATATAATTACGAAAGATCGTGTTGTTGATGACTTGCTAAAGAAGAGAATTGATGCTAGCCAAGTTTATATATGTGAAAAACACTTCAGAGAAGACCAGTTCTGGATATGTAAGTAGCGAGTATCCTTATCTGTAATCATTATTGTTAGCTTTCAAATGTTTCTTCTGGAGTGACAAGAAGCTGCCTTCCTGACTTTCTAGCTCTTGCTAGCTAGAACTGAAACAAAGGGTACATGTCTAAAAAACTCAAGGATATTTTTTTTGTAATTCTATATGTTATCTGGAACTCATGTGAGCTAAGGCATGTCTAAGGTCGTATCGCCTACCTAAAACTTCGCACTTTGACATCCTATAATTTGCGTCAGAAAAATGCTATAAGCGCGCTCTTTTTTTATTGAAAGTGTGACCATAGACGGCTAAGTTTTTGTATGCATGTGCATCTTTCCACTTCGGGACTGTCTTCTAGGAGTATTATAACAAATCGTACTTTTAGGCTTTCAAGCCATATTCGCTAGCTATGCTACATTCTCAAGTTGCGGTTCAGTATAAATAAGGTTAAACATCATGGCCTCTCACGTTTACAAACTGAGGAACTGATGTATAAGTTAATAAAAGCACAATAATCATAAGAAACCGCTATTTTACGCCAATTATAGCATTTCTTTGGGTGATTTACTGGGTTTCGGCTCACTTTTTTACATTTCCTCAGTTTCCAAAATATTCTCTGATAGCTAAATAACTCTACTAAATATTTCTCAGAAGTTAAGGGTTCGTGGAAATGTTGCGAAAGTTCAATTTGTTGTTACTATCCATTATATTTTTTCTTAAACAAGCGTTTTCCCAAAGTTGTTGTTGTACACGCTTTGTTCACGTGAACATTAAAATTTAAGCCAATCAAGTTGAACATAAATGACGTAACTTCAAGTTTCATAATGGCAGAATGCTTCTGAATAATAGCGGGAAATAAAAAGCGCTAACAAACTTATTTTAATCTAATTTATTATCAAAATAATGAGTAATTATGCATTTCATGATCCACGAATATGTGGATACTATCCCACTGCTGTTTATTTGATTTTATCAAATACCGAACTCGTTTCACCTCTTGCTATACGTAGTCAGTCCTTTAACAACAGCGAAAGTGGCTATTCAAGCTTGAACGAAATTTCTGATTTGAACAACACCCGAACAGATCTTTTGAATTTTGTTGACGAAAATGAGCAATTAAGCATAACTCGTAGCGGGATATCCGAAAACAACCTACATTCCACACCAAATGTAAAATGCAAACAAAAATCGTGTGTATTTGTTCCAATGGATGAGGGATTTGAAAAAATGAAAATACTATTTCAAAATCATTTCGACATGGAAATACTTCAGTATAATCTATTTCAAAAAAACATCCAGCGATTTATAAATACAAACAAAAAATGAAGCAGAAATAATGCAAGAAACAAAAACCAATACTATAGTTTTTTCTCTCCTACTAATTGGAAAAAACTCCAAGATAAAGAAAAATTCAAACATTCACTTATTTGTGACGAATGCACCTTAAATCATGCGGAAATGCAATCCTTATTCCCATCAAGCACAAAGAGATTTTGCCAAGCAAGAAAGAAAAACATATCCTACACTACAAATGAAATGAAAAAAATACACCCCAAAAAAAACACTCACAGACTGCACAAATACAATCTATGCTGCTATTAATTTTGGATTTAAGAAGAAATTTGGAGTTAATTTTTCAAAAGGCTTGGCTAGTGCAAAAGAATTGAATCTTCAAGAAAGACCAACTACTTATGAGAAAAAAAAAGAAAAAAGAGCTCAAGTTAAAAACGTGATCAATTCCTTGCAGAAAAATTTGGATGAAACAGCAGTTGATAGGTAAGGTTACAGCTTCTTAGCAACAATAACGGAAAAGCTTCATATATAATGAAGAATAGGAGTAACTACATCGCAATGCAGATAAAACTAGTCTTTTAAGACGGAAAGTTTAATTAAAAAAGGAGGTTTCTCTCCAAAGAATAAGAAGCTGCTGGAGAACTTCTGCATTCTCCCCTTTACAGGGATAATCGGAAAGTTAATGGATTTCGACTGTACTGAAACAAACACCTATGAATGTGGAAACACGAGGATTGGTGAAATTCACTCATGCTTGGGATCTGGTGCGGGCCCTTGAGTAAGCATCCCCTGCCTCCTGCAAGACACCAGCCACATTCATTGACACCGTCCGCCAAAACCAATAACTTTTGTTAAACTTTGGAAAAAGAAAAGTCGACAGCTGCAAATCGTATCGTTGTTGCTTTTACCTACTGACACAGAGCCCAGGGCTAAGAGAGGTAGACTTGGAACCCAGCCCTTAGAGAGGTTGTGACAAAGAATAAAAAGCAGCAAACCTGGAAACAGAAAAGCTTTCTGACCTTAGACATGAACACTTGAGAAATCGTATCGTAGTGTTGGGCTGACCAAGAAACCGCCCCTTAGAAAGGTAGACTTGGAACCCAGCGGAGGCGACCCAGAAAACCATTACATATCGTCTCGAGCTTAAACAAGTAATTCACTTCACCACCCAGTCAACTTTTATGATTCGAAATCCACCATATACAATAGAAGTGAAATATTGACCAATATAAAATACCAAAACATAATGTAAAACAAGTTTTAAAAATTAACAAAAAGCTTTTGTGCTATGCCAAGATCAGTTAAGCTAAAATCTTTCATAATATTACAATATATATTGTGAAAAATCGAAAAATACTTATAACACTAAAAATTACGTTGAGCAGATTTTTTGGTGGATAAGCGTCTGATAGAAGCAATTTCTGAATGAAGCTTTGGTGAAAAAAATGCTATAAAAGCTTAATAAACTTTTGTACAAATTTTGATTTAGAAGTTACTAACTTTCAAACAACCCAGAAATATGAATAAATACAATTTAAGTTGTTACAATAAATTTGTGTTACCTATAAAATAATATATTACTTATGTATTTAGGTGTTTTGGTATGCGTCAATCTTTAAAACTTTGGGATAAATCAATAAAAATACAGTCATTTGAAACTGTTGATACAGCAAAAGAAAGAACAAAAGAGGTGAAGAAAAAAATTTAAACTGGTCAACAAACTCTGAAAAATCACGTAGGAAATCACAAAAGCTATTCTTGGGATAAAAGTGGTCTTGAGGAAGAGGTAAATTGGTTTAAATTCAATTCTGGAGATTGATAAGAAAAGCAAATTTTCGAGTGAATTTATTTCAACTGACTTTTTAATTACAGGCAAAGTTATGGGATTCTAATACAGAAGTTAACTGGGCAGAAATTGGTAGAAAATACAAAATATTGAATAAAAGTGGCAAGTTTGCTCAAAATGGTGGACAAATAGCGAAAGAGTACCTCCTATACAAAGCGAAAAATGGGTTTAAATTAACGTATAAAGGCAAAGATGAGAAAAAAGATATCGTTAGAAGAAGATTAAAAAGAGTTGCAAATACAACAGTTCCAAATGACATCAGTGCAAAAAAGGTAATTCTTACTTTTAAACAACAATATGCCAGTTTATATAATATATATAGTATATACAACTGTATCAGATTTTATTTGCTTTTCTCAAAGGTGAAAAAACTGCTGGATGATGAGATAGCAGCAGGAAAAATCTTAATTGGCCATTTAGTCAACCCGAAAACATACACTAGATTTTCAATAAAAGATGGAGTGGTTAGTTCAACAGAATTTACAGTGAAAGGACGTAAACACACATTGCATGAGATACGCAATAAACTGCTGCTGAAGCACAAAAAATATATGAGATCACAGCCTGATAGTTATTATGAAAGTTTGTCTGAAAAAGATATATATGAACGCTTATTGTTATTACAAGAGCAGAGTGCGGACCACTCAAATTTGAAAATGAAGCTGAAACAATACGAGTGCACAAGAAATTTACAAATTTGGCATGATGCTTTCACTATTGCTAACCACAGCCACATTTTGTTTGCTGTGAATGTTTTATATGACACTGCAGTATTCTATACTGATAAGGAGTACTTGCAGATTTATGGAAACAAGGTAGATGTACAAAGTGAAATAGAGAGTCCAGAGTTGTACATAATTGGGCGATGTAAATCTTCTGATGAGCAACTAGGTTATGTTGACACAAGGGTGGAATGCTTACAAGACCTAAATATTCCAATAACTACTGATGAAGGAGTCACCATTTATGACAAAATGAGATTGTTCCATGGTGATGGACCAGCAGCACAACTCGAAGGAGGTAATCAAAAAGGTGGACATTATTTTTGTCCAACGTGTGACGTATTTCTATACCAAACGGATGATATAACTTATAGTTATCAGCTTAAATCAAACTCACTGCAAGAAATACAGCATAAAGTTATAAGTGGAAAATATGGACTGATAAACAGTAATAAAGGTAAACTAAAACCCTTTGCTGCCTTGTCAACTAAGGAACTTCAGGAGGAATTGAACTAAAGAAAAATATCCACTAATGCAACAACGAAAATAAATCTTGCTAAAGAACTAAAACAACACTTAAAGGGTACTACAAGAGTACCAATTCTTTTAAAAAATAATCCAACTAGTGACCTATCAAGTCTGAACCTGGAAAAATACGAGATCGCTATGCTGGAGCCCATGCACGACATTGGGGGCCATATAACTAATCTTTTTGAGGAGCTACCTCACCATTTGACAAAGGCTGACAAGGAAAAATTTGACGAAGCATTTGAGATTAGTCATAAACAAAAAGAAACACAACGGAATTGTGATAAACGCAAATCACTATTGACAATAATTGTAACCCTTGACGGTAAAATAAATAATAAAGCTATATGCCTGCTTAAAACATTGGCAGATATACAAAGAATACTTTACTTGAACAAATTGAAAAGAAATTCACAGGAAATATTGCGATTACATAATGCTTGTTTCAAACATGCAATTTTACTGAAAGAAGTCATTGGTTTTAATCTGAAAAAAATTACTAGGGAAAAGTTGTATGGCAAATATATGCACAATTTAATAGTACACTCTCCAATTCAATATCGTCTAATCAATGGACAATCAATTAATTGTGAAGGTGAAGAACGTTTTTTTAACACAATAAACAGATTACTGGTACTACAAGTTCTAACAGACCAGGTCACATTATTGGCAACATTATAACAAGGCATCAGATAGAGTCGCGATGCAAAGAATCATACAACCTTAACAATGAAAACAATCAAGTAAATCGAGATATACAACAACTAAATGAGATCATTGAACGATATCAATATAATACCGTTTTCACATATGATTACATAAAAAAGATTGGTGCTGAATGGCCGTCCCATTTATAAAGAATTTCCGACTTTCTTTATGCTGGTGAGAAAGTGTGGTGGAAGAGCACTGAATTTGGTGTTGAATTTCTAGATAAATGTCGGCATGAAAAATATCCGCAACTACCTAAAGTTTATCACTTTCGATCAATAACAATTCCACAAATTGAACAAAAGCTGGAAGGTATGTGGGAAAAACTGATAAATGAAAACATAGTCATACCCATTCATCAAATTTATACTGAGAATGAAGATGGAAAAAGCATATCAGCCACAAACTATTATGTCCATATATCAAAGATCAAACAACCATTCTGAAAGGTCACACTAGTGAAAATGAAAATGAAAAAAAAATTGAGCCTGAATTTGAAGAGTTGGATGATAAATGCTTGGATATACAAGAGAAAAAAGAAGACATTCCTACAGATACTGATATGAACCTGGAAAAAGAAGAGGCTATTGACTATATATATATATATATCAGTGGTATAATTTGGACTACATCCACTTGTGCTTTATTTCGTTTGAGAAGAAGACTACTGTAGGTAGCTCATCATTTCTCCTAAAAACGAAAAAATTAGCCCCTAAAATTCTGTAGTATTTACTTGAAAGACTTTTTATTCTAATTATATGAATTTTAGAAGAAGATATTCATTATTTACCTGAAATAAAAAAGTTTTAATCCACACGCTATCATCAAACACTCTGGAAATGTTTTTGTTTTCGCCAACGGCCAATATTGATATATATTTGTAAGCCTCTGATTGGTTTAAATATTTATTGCGCGACTTGCCCAAAGTAGCATTTCCTAGATCGCGGTGGAAAAAAAGACAAGCCTTAGCCGACATGAGCATGATGCTTCTTCCCTAAAGCTTGAGGTTGAATTAACTTGTATATATATAATTAATTGCTAATTTATTCTTTTCCAAATAGATCCAACACGAAAATCATTAAAGGAAGGTGCAATACCAACTATCAATCTTCCCCAAAAAAGTATTAAAACACCAAGCCTGCAGCACGCATAACCTTGGCCATTGAGAAACGTGAAGAATGTTTAGTGCTTCAGCAATTGTCACCTTTACCACCACCACGTATGTATAAAAGTTTTGCAGATTTCCAACAACGCATTCAAAAGCTACAACTTGATGAATGGAATATCAGCACATCAAACACCCTCGCTGTAATCACTTTACCTTCTCCTGATCACATTCTACCAAAATATGAAATCTTTGTTGACCAGTCGTTGTCATTTAGTCTACGCGTTTTTGGTTGGATGTTACCGGATAACCATAAACTGTATATTGATTACAAAAGATCATTTTTAAATGTCACACTTTCTATTTTTGTTTGTGATGTTATGAAGTTTAATTTTTGTACTGGTATTCAAACTTCTGATCTTGATGTGAAACTTAGCTGTCAAAGCCATGTTATTCCAAGAAAATTTGATTACCATCAATTTCAAAAAAAGGAATTCAAACCTGTTGTTAGTCAAGACGAATATTTTCGTTCTTCCATGTGTGAACTTCTGTTAAGTAATGATGGACAGAAAATATGCATTTCTTGTGATAAACATAATGTGAAGTGCTTGTATGAACGTAATCGGAAAAAGGCAAAGCTGAACGAGCCTGCAAAGCTGACTGCTCCGATAAAATTTACTTCGCCTGAAAGTACAAAACTTACCATACAAGGTCAGCTTTAAGATGTAAGCAGTTGGAACAGGAAATTATTAATATGAAAACATCAATAACTTCAGACAGCAAAAATGTGACTCCTGAACTTTCCAATGATTTCAAATCCATATTTTCAAGCTCTGACCAAGGCAAAATCCCCCCCTTTATGAAATTATTTTGGGAGGAGCAGCAAAAGTACCTAAAAGAATCAAATGCAACAAGTGTTCGGTATCATCCAATGATTATAAAATTTTGTTTGGCTCTTGCTGCTAAATCATCATCTTCATATTCAGACCTTCGGTACAACAGCAAAACCGGTGCTGGCATTTTAATACTTCCAAGTTTACGAACATTAAGAGACTACAAAAATTACATTCGTCCAAAACGTGGATTTAACAATGAAGTGATTTCAGAGTTAAAACAAAAGACAGAGCTATTTTCTTCTCCTGAAAGATTTGTTACTATTCTCTTCGATGAAATGAAGGTGCAAGAAGATCTTGTATGGGATAAACACACTGGCGAGTTGATTGGTTTTGTAGACTTGGGTGACATTTCAGTAAATTATGCAACTCTAAAAAATGTTAAAGAATTGGCTACCCATGTCCTTGTATTTTTGGTTAAAAGTGTTGTCAATCCTCTTTCATACAGCATAGCCACCTTTGCCACTACAGGTGCAACATCTTTTCAGATATTTCCATTATTTTGGAAAGCTGTTAATATTTTGGTAAATATTGATTTAAAGGTTATTGCTGCAACTGCTGATGGTGCTTCACCAAACCGCAAATTTTTCAAAATGCACAAAGCTTTGGATGGAAACCCAGGAAAGAATGTTGTTTATAGAACTGAAAACCTTTACAGTCAAGATAAACGGTATATCTATTTTTTTGCTGATGTCCCTCATCTTATCAAAACTGCTCGTAATTGCCTCTACAACTCAGGTGCTGGTCGTGGTACCAGGTATATGTGGAATAATGGTTTATTTATTTTATGGAGTCATATATCTCAACTGTATTATGAGGATTTGGACAGTGGTTTAAAAATGCTAACTCGTCTTACATCTGATCACATTAACCTAACACCGTATTCTGTTATGAGAGTTCGTCTTGCAGCACAAGTCCTAAGTGAAACAGTTGGTTCAATTCTAAACGAATTTGGACCACCAGAAGCTGCTGGTACTGCCCAGTTTTGTGACATGATGGATAAGTTTTTTGATTGCTTGAATGTCAGAAACACTGTTGAACATACATTGAAGCGAAAACCTTTTTTAAAGCCTTATGAGTCGATAGATGATGAGAGATTTGAGTGGTTGGATAATTTTCTATCGTATTTTACGCAGTGGAAAGAATCCATAGATCAACGTGCAGGAAACTTTTCTAACCATGCTAAAAGTAACATGTTTGTTTCATGGCAGACACATGAAGGATTGCAAATAACAGTCCATTCCTTCAAAGAAGTTTCTAAGTTTCTTCTTCAGCATGGTGTTCCATATATTCTTTCTGAAAGGTTTTGTCAAGACGATCTGGAAAATTACTTTGGCAGACAGCGTGCTATTGGTCATCGCCGAGATAATCCATCTGTGAAAGATGTCGGCTACAACGACAACACCATAAAATCTCAATTTTCTGTTCGCCCAATTGCTGGTAATGTTCGAGGTGCTGTTGGTAAATATAATGTTATTGATGATACTCCACTACCCAAAAGAAAGAAATCAAATCAGTAAGAACTTTTGTCCCATTAGGGAATTTCTAATAAAACAGCTATTTTTATAGCTACAGCCCTGGTAGTCCAATAGTAGGACAACCACATTGTGGTAGATCTAGGTTCAAATCCTAGTCAGGGCTTGTATTATGAAAATGCATAAGATATATTTTTTATTGTCCTTCGGACATAACAAACATATCTAAATTCAGCATAATGAACACTTAGATTATATTTTATAAAACATGATAAGATTTACTAATTTTACCAAATTTTTCTTCATGACATGACTTCTTTAAGTACCAATATTAAAACACAAATTTAAAAAAAAAATGTTTCTAAAACACATTTTAGTTATCATCGTCTCAGCTGGGAGTTGAACCCAGATCACCAGATTGGTATCTTTCCATTAGACGACTAAGACTGTGGCTATAAAAATAACCGTATTAATTTGGCAAAATACATTACTGCGTTGGTTTTGAACTGCAAGTGGAACTGGCCCTTTTCATTTCTGTCCTGAGATAACGTTTTTTTGATACCTTTTTCGCTATTTTGTGTTTTTCCCTAACATCTTTTGCATACGAGAAGGTACGAACCTTGACAAACAAACTTACCATATGTTCCAACAAATTGAGCTGAGTTTCTTCCTTAACTTTTGGACTAACACTATACCCTATATGTAAAATTGGAAACAACTAATGAATTGGTGATCATAGCACGTACAAGTCTTTGCAGTTAATAACAGATGTCACATTGATTGTGTGCTCACGAAAGATTTGCTCACATTGGTAAAAAACATCTTTGTACTTGATTTTGGTACTTCCCATCCAAAGTCCACCTCTGTTCCGAGCATTAACCAATGTCTGGGTGCTATCTTTTTCTACTTTACAAGCTTGTAGTAGTGATACATACTGCTTATAAACTTCAGAACTATGCCACTTCTTTCAAAAGCGAAATTTTGAATGCAGTTTGTGCAATATATAACCAAGCAGATATTGCAAACTCTTTTTTTCCTTATCAGGTAAAGATGCAATTTTAGTTAAGGTTTTAGCATCACCAACTTTTGAACCAGAAAGGTGGAGTAAAACATCATTAGCTACTTCAGCAAGTAAAGTGTTACTAACAGTTTTATCTTTAAACTTATCCAACAACAAATTTTCAACAAGCAACGAATAATATTTTGCATAAAATTTCTCAGCATCACCATTAAATTCATCGATTACAGACCTTATTTTGCACCAAAGTTCATGTGCCTCATCTGTAGAAAAAGAAAAATTCTTTGGTGAGAATTTATTTCTTAGCTCTTCTGGGAAACAGCAGTCTGAGACAAGTTTTTCAGCACATTTTTTCACAATCATCTTCAGTTCAAGTGGATGCAGTTTTTTCAAAGAAATTTCATCTACAGAAGAAACCACTTAAGTCTGTTGAGGGTCGTGTCACATGCTTACTGTTGATGTGCCTAGAAAGGCCACGCCTGGACTTGCATCTCTTTTCACAATGTTCGCATTGAAATCCTTCAACTATTTCTTCATCCAATGTTACCTCAGAAACAAGGTTATTAATTTCTCCATTAAAATCTTCATCTCCATCAAGAAAACCACCTTCTAGCAAGTAATACAAATCATCAAGCTCTTCTCCTGCAATAAAACTCTCTGAAAGGGTAGCCATTTTGATGAAGTTGTGTACTTTCAGCGGGTCGTCGAACTTTTTTCAGCCTTGCGCGCGCAAGACAATATTGAAGCTAATAAACGGCCCACCGTGACTAAATTTGAATATAGCACAAGGTCCGGTTTAAGCTCAGAGGTTCAAAAGGAAGCTCAAAAATGAACTTCTTCAAAGTTTCTACCAAATGGGTAAGTACAGAATCGTGTCTAAAGGTATATCTTCCCTGGGAAAGAGCAGTTTTACAAGCACCAAGTATGTGCGCAGAAACAAGATGGTTCTGTATTTATTTCCCCCCTCCTCAAGTTACTTGGTGAGGGCAGAACATCGTAAGTGGATTGCAGGCAGAAAGATAAGAGATTAGGAGGAGTTGCTAGGATGTTCTTATATGAAAGATCAAACTTTACGTAGTTCTCCCATCTCCCATCCCCCGCACCTGAAGTTGCAGTGCCTTAGATAGATAGCTTTTCTCGTCAATCTCAGCCGATGTTTTTGCGATTAACTTTCTGTACTTGTGAGTGGTTTTTGGTGGTATTACTTCCACTTTACAATTGCCAAGACCGGTTCGTCCACGCTGTAATTCATCCTCAGCTATTTCAACTGCATCGCTCACCTGCCTTTAAAGATGGATTGAGTGTTGACAGAATTGGATCTTTGGAGTGTCGCAAAAGTAGGTGAGCACTAATTTTTGCGGATTTTAAAATAGAACTGAGGCTCTTAATGGGCAGAGGGCAAGGAGAGGAGTCAGCATATAGGGATGTTTGTGATGGAACGGTGCAAGTTCAGCCATTTTCGTATGAACACTGAAACCTTTTGCTCTAGTTGCCAGCAACAGACATCGAAACCTAGTATATTAACAGTGGCCACTGAATTCGCGGGATCAAAAGATGTTGCAAGATCCAAAGTTTTTGTGCTCCAGTGTATAAGGACTTATTAATGACACCAAGCCCTTCTATCAGCTTTTCCTCTAATTCGTTGATGGACTTCTTGTCTGAGATAAAACAATCAATAATCCGGCCTAAAAATCGCACTGGCAAGGCATGAATAGATGGGATATACTGTGAGAAATGTCGTTTTCAGGGCTACTTACACTAAAAGGGGTGCTATTGATAGATCTTCCCTTGATGATCACAAAACTACGGGATTTTTCAGCGCGAAATGTCATATTGGCTTAACTTAGAGCTGTGGTGCACCTGTTAAGGAGTTCCAGCAACAGACGAAGACATGATGTTTATGTCGTCCATAAAAGACCTTATTAAAGGTAAGGATACTCTTTTAGAGGTGATGTAGCATGACACAGATGTTGCCAGCGTGTACTCCAAAATAACATTTATGCCTGATATAAACAAGACGATGTTATAAGTGAGGTCGTTACACCCAAAGACAAGGCAATTGCAAAGCCCCCTTGCTAAGCTTCTAATAATTGCTTTCTAGGAAAGCGGCGAGTGAACGAACTCGTGAATAACGGTAAACTATATCTAAAACACACAGCAGGGGTAAGAATGAAAATTACAAAGTGCACGCACAATGATAAACCCGACCAGTTAAGTCTTAAAATTTAAATTCTAGAGGTTATGCTCATATATCATTGCACGAAAGAAACAGTTTCACTAAGATATGTCTATAAGACCTTCCTGGCTTCATCAAAAAAGAGGTGATCCGTAAAAAAATAGTGGTTGGCCCGAAAGCGTGTCTTTCCTTCATGATTAATCAAACTAAGACAGATCGGTTCAATGAAGGAAGGAAGGTTATTGGAAAAAAAAATATCTTATTCAAATAATTGTCGCTTTGGTGCCTGAGAGAAGTTTAGCTATACCGTTATAAAAGTACAACGCTATCCCGCGCATATTGTTGGACATGCAAAGAATATTGAACAGCATTTTACTACAACAAAATTGTCGTCGGAAATAGGCCCTGATATAGACAATGGAGTGTGCATAGACAATGGAGTGTGCATAGAAGATGGAGTCACAATAAAAACATCCTCGCGGGAATTATGACTCAGGTTAACAAAGTTAACACTTGGACCGCAAGAGGTTACACAGTCAAAGATACTTAAAAACCAAGAAGAGCAACTAAACGATCTGGACAACTTATTAAATTCCTAAAAACCCTAGTGGCACTATTAAGGGGTAAAAGAGAAATTACACAACCGTTTGGGTTTTCGATAGTGAAAATAAGAGGGAAAATGAAACAGATTCCAATCTCTTTGACATAACACTGATTGTGTTAACATATCCGCGAGAATAATTCGTATTAAAGAATATGCGCGACTACCACGCTTCTTAAGATAATAAATGGATTAAAATTCAACAATGCCCTTATTGAGCACTTATTTTAAAACATGTAGTAAAATTGAGCTGACATGGCACTAAATAAATAAATTACGGAAGATCAATAATGTCCCTTAAAAATCGAATGACGTCAAATGTTATTAATTAAGAAAAAAGGTAACTATGCTTCCGATTTGATCTATGGCGTAATTTCTTCGTGAATGATAACATTCTAAAAGAGATGCAGCAAGCTCGTGTGGGTATAGTAGAGATTATATAATAACATATTTTTACTACAAATTGTACATAAGGCTGATGTGCATTTATCAAAGGACCAACACGGCGGTATGTTGGAAAGCAATTGAACCCATGTGATTTTTTAGGATGGGTGTCGTTTTTAGGTAATCTGTAGCATGGTTCCTGGTTGTAGCTGCTAAAATGTTTTTTGCTGTCGATTAACCACAGTATCACACTAATCACAATGCAGTATAAATCAATATGAATTACACAAACAGTTAATGAAGGCACTTGCAAGGTAGAAGTATTACAGTTAGGAGGATGTCAATTAAAATATGATCAAATAAGCCAATTGCAACAGCGTAAATCTTATTTCAGAAGTATAAATCTTTATGACAACTACAGTACGACGCTGATCACAGAAGCAGTTTAAGAAGACACTAACAAGCTAGAAAGATGAATATATTATTTTAATCAGGTAGAATTTTTGCTTCTGTAAAGATACGTAAAAATTGTTATTAGCCATGTGTATTTTGTATAGTTAAAAAATTGTGCAGACTTTTTTATTTAAACTACGAACTTATTTTTATAAACTTGCACGACTTCCTCACGCAACAGTCGCTTTCTTGCTTCAAATCACAGCAACAAAAAGAAGAAATTTTGATTCCAGTGGTCCAAGTTAGTTTAGTTTATGTCTAATGACATTGCTTATCAAAACCGTAAAATATTGTGGAATGATTAAACACTAATAAAGTAAATGAAACAACTAAGATTTGCGGTTTTACATATATCTAATCATACTGCATGTGTTCAATTACTACTTTCTGGTGATATTGACATTAAATCTGGACCTATTCAAAAGTTTGTTTGTCAGGTGTGTTAAAAACAGTGAGAAAAATACTAACAACTTTAGTTCAGACTTGTTTTAAGTGCACACTCTCTATAATGTCGTTTTTCAATTGCCTGTTGGGGGCTTCAGACGAGTTTTTCATTTTGGATAAAAAAGTTAAATAAACATTGCAACTAATTGTCAATAGCTCATCTGAATGAAAGTTTCACATGAAACTTTGATCACTTTGAAGTTATGCTAAAGAGTCATGAATCTGATGTTATAACTTTATCTGAATTTTGGTTAAGACAACGTTGCTAAAACCTTCACAAATATCGGGATAAAGTTCAGCTAAATTACCAGAGACAAAACCAAGATATATGAAAACGTCAGTACGATATAAATAGAGGAAAGAGACACATAAGCTTGATGAAACATAGAAGATCAGAAGCTCAAAGTTAAATGTAAAAATAACACCATCTTTATAGGTGCAAGTCGGAATATGTACCAACTCAGATCATGATAAATTGGAACGAACCGATCGATTGACGCCGTAGATTAGTGGTTATAGCTCTCGTACTCTGTGCGGGAGACCGGGGTTCGATTCCTCTTGACGGCGATTCAACACGGGCGAGTGAATGCTACAATAGCCCCGGGTTAACCCAAGCCATGTGAGGGAAATTGGGAAGATGGCACACTGTGTGGGCCGTTGGATGTTGCAGGGAGTTGTCTAGTAGAGCGCGGGCTCTAACTGGGTCTGCGTAGCTCAAAATGAGCATTAAATACTCTAGGACTCTCCATCTACGCCATGGCCCCTCCTGGAAATAATAGACAGGGTATATCCCTCGATATTTGTGAGGCTAGCCATGTAAAATATGCACATCTATCTATCTATCTATCTATCTATCTATCTATCTATCTATCTATCTATCTATCTATCTATCTATCTATCTATCTATCTATCTATCTATCTATCTATCTATCTATCTATCTATCTATCTATCTATCTATCTATCTATCTATCTATCTATCTATCTATTGACACAAGCAATTTATCTTCTACATCGACTAAATATCTGGATGTAACGAATTCGTTAGAATTGCACAAACCATTACGAAACTAACTGACATAGGGGATAATGCGTGAACCTTTTTAAAAGTAATTTTTGAGGTGGTCATTTCCTGCGATGAAATAAGTAATCACGATACACCTTTTTCTATTGTGAATTATTACAGTTTTTTCAAATTTATGACATCGTTGTTTGTTTTGTCGTTGTCAGATTTGTTAGAACGAGAGTTTTCTCCAAATTAATGCATATGTGGTCAGCTTTTATTACATGTTTCGAAGACGCTGCTATTACCACTAGATGCTGAAAACACGTGCAAAAATAAGTGCCTTGTTAAAGAAATTTAAGAGTTTGGAAGTACTACTAGCTGTCTGCCCAGCTGGCACAAGACGTTTTAAAGACGCCTTTTCTGGAGCTTTTTTGCGCATGAAATATGCGCGCACCCGAAATACGTCTTTTCAACGTCTTTAAAACGCATGTGTCAGACGCGCATTTTAAAGGCGTCTTTAATGCGTCTTTTTCAGGCACGGTCTTTTTCGTTTGTGATAAAAGACGTCTTGAAGACGTCTTTTTCGTGCATAATTAAGACGCGCATTTGAAAGACGCAAAAAAGATCGAAAAAAGACCGGTTTTTATTCGTGATATAATTGGTCTACTATTTCTCCGCGGGTAACATGTTTAATTACTTCTTTCATGTAAAAACGGTAATGCCAATAAAAAATATATCTCACAATAACTTGATTTTAAAAACTTGTATTGTATTAAAATAGCAGGGTATATCTGTATTTATCATTAGAAAGAGTGATTAAAGAGTAAAAAACTTAATTATTACCCCCGTCTGTACAATTTTAAATGTCTGAAGTGGCGGTAACTTTTAAACAAAACCAAGTCGAGAAAGGAAACCGGTTGGTTGCAGAAAGTAATTTAAAATTGTTTTTGTTTTTATTTGCATTATTCATCAAATGAGTTCCGGCAATATGGTAGCCCGATATAGAGCTGAGGCTTGTTTCTTCTTAAAATTGATCGTGTTTTTTCATGAGCACCAAAAAAGTTATCTTTTTATTTTGTGAAGCGAGTTTGGGGACTAAGAGCTATTGATCGTATGCAGTTAAGGTCATGTATATATATTTATTTTATTGTTTACTTTTTTTACTGTTAGAGCTAGTAGCTATGCTAGCTGCAACCCTGGAAAAATAGTGAAAAATATTTTTTTCCAGGGTTGTAGCTAGGTGTTTCTAGCCAGTTAGTGTAGCCATAAGTCTCATAGAGCTAAGTTTTACGTGCTGTCTAAAGAGAAAATAGCTAGTCACAAAAGTTTATAGTTATACCAGCTAGCTAGCAAACATTTATAAGCATTTTACACCCAAAAGCCACCACAACACCCACACAAACCCTGTTGATTCTGCGTGACTTGTACAATTGAATTTTTAAATTAAACAAAAGTATTTACATCACAAAAAGTACCTGTGTCTTAACAATATTTTCAAAATAAGATTATTAGAAAGTCATACAAAATACAGAGAAATATTTGTGACATCTTGCAGCTATTTCTTAAGGCAAAATGACATATACTTTGCCGGTCACAGACACGTTTCTGTAACTTGACCTGAACTAAAAGCTGACGTTTCTTAAAAATTATTTAACTAAATATTTTATTAAGAACATTGATGAATAAATCTTCACTTTCTTAAATAAGTCTTGTAACTATAACTTTAGAGTGGATCTGTCTCTACTTAATGGAAATTGTCAAGCTATTTTAAATTTTATCCACAGGCTAGCTATATTTTTAACATTACATCAATTCTAGCTAAGCATTAAATTTATTTCAGAAATGGATAAGTCAAAAATCTCACAATCGTCTTTTTTTTCAGACACTATTGCACGAAAGTACCCTGCAGCCACCGAGAAGGATGTGCGCAATCAAATTGCAATAAAGCTAAAAAACGCCCCTGATCAAAAGGGCGGTGCCGGTCGCCAAAAAGCAAACCAGCCAGAATGAAATATTTAATATTTTTGTTATTGTTTTTCTGTTTGTTTATTTCGCTCCACAGGATTTGGAACTGTTAGTCTTTATTTATTTATCACGAGCATTTATACAGGATAGTCATTCAAAAACTACCGTAGTTTGTCTAATTTAACACGCCCTCTAATTGTAATTTATTACCAAGACAGACTTATTCTTTTTACATATCAGTACAGTACGCTCTGGGAAAGTGGAACCTACCTGTGGCGGAAAACATTGAAAGAGCCCGAAAAAAAATCTATCCGACTTAGTAGAAGTACCATGGTTCTTCTAACAAGATTTATAAAAAAAGTAAAAAAGCAAATTATGTTTGGTCACAGTATTTCTATAACATAAGGCAGATAATATAATTTGAAAAAAATTCTTATTTTCTGAGCTTTAAATTTTTTGCCTTTTATTAACGCGTGTTTAGTTTCGTTCCAGTTTCTATTTTATTTCCCTTTAATTATTAACGCATGAAAATAATTATTTTTATAATTAGAAAAACTACGGTACCTTAACTTGTAAGTAAGTATTCAAATATAATTAGCGATTCTAGACTCACATTATTTGGTCCTTAATCTATGGGGGAATTCAGACTGAGTACTAAGCCTCAACGTTCTTTTAAACTAGGTTCTCATAGAAAGAAAAACGTGTAGTAACCAACTAATTTGAGCAAATACTGATGTTTAACTGCTGTGAATAAAATTATTGTAAATTTGTTGTTATTTATGATATTTATGATTTTAAAGAAAATATTACAAAAAGATAAAGTTATACAGTTTTACTGCATTTCTAACCCCTCTAAGGACAAAGGTTGTTTGAGCAGCTTTATAGAATGACTTTATTTACGAGTTTACGTCTTATTTGCCACTAAAAAAGACGCAAACATTTAAGACCTAAAAAAGACGCACTTAAAACGCATTTAAAAAAACGTCTTTAAAAAGCATTACAAAGACGTCTTTAAGACTGCAAAAAGACGTTTTAAGACGCACAAAAAGACGCCATAAAGACGCACAAAAAGACGTCGGAAAAGCGGACATTTAAGACCTAGAAAAGACGCATTTAAGACGCATTTGAAAGATGTCTTTAAACCGCATTTGGAAGACGTCTTAAAAACTTAAAAAAAGACGTCTTTACGACGCACGGAAAAGACGTCGTAAAGACGCACGAAAAAAGACGTCAGGAAAGCGGACATTTAAGACCAAAATGAGACGCCAAAAAGACGCACGGAAATGCGTCTTAAAGACGTTTTAAAGACGTTTTTTTTGCCGGCTGGGTGTAGTCACCTCGAAAGTTTTGAGCTTGGTATCGCCTATCTCATTAATGTTCGAAAACGATTCCCTTATGCCATATCAGATTGCTTCAAGTATTTAGAAGTTTGTGAAAAATGTAGAGAAATACATTGACAAAAATGTGGCAGAAATTAGGTGCAATGCTGAAAAATTTGTGAATTTCTTTGAGGTATTGGATAGCGAAGAACCACTCAAACTAGGAAGAAAAATGAGCATGATATAGAAGTTCTATCCAAATGCATGACATGAACAAACCAGGAAGAAAAATAATCCCTATTTCTTTTATCAGCCAAGCAACTCCTACAACAACTTGGCAGTGAACGAAAGGATTGAGACGATGACATCTTTCAACAACAACGAGCAATATGGGACGGAATTGACATGCCTGCTAGCGAACAAAAGAAAACGAAATTTGGGTTCTCTTTCTCGTTTGAGCCCATTCGTGGATGAAAATTCTATCATACGAGTTGGTGGGCGAATTGGAAAATCGTCAAGTCTGGATTGGAGGATAAAAGAATCCCATCATTTTGCCAAAAATGCATCCTATTACAGAATTGGTGATACAATATCACCACAAGACGGTGAAACCTGGTGGTCGAGATGCAACGTTAAACGACAGAGGTATCATGATTGTTAATGCAAGTTCATGTGTCCGAAACTAAATCTTTAAATGTGTTACATGCAGGAAGTTTAAAGGACGATTCGGTGAATAAGGAATGGCAGATTTACCATCAGAGCCATTTACCATTGTAAAGAAGCTGCACCTTTCACGTATTCAGGAGTGGACATGTTTGGTCCATTTTTGATCAAAGAAGGAAGAAAGGAACTTAAACGCTACGGCGTTTATTTACCTGCTTCTGTAGTCGAGCCATTCATTTGGAAAGTACAAACAGTCTCAAGACTAATTCTTTCGGACAGTAGCAATAAGAAAGTAATTTACAAAGAGGTGGCAAGCCACCGCAATGATGAACTCAACCTGTTACGTCTTTGGAAATGACCTAGAGGTTGTACTCCTCTAGAGAAAATGCCTCTAAAAGCACAATTCTCCCTTTTTACAAGGAATTAATTAAAAAATATAAAAAAATAAAAAGTACACAACACATTTGAAAAGATGAACAGAACTTTAACCAAGGGCAGGTAGATTTCGACCCATATTTCTGAACCTAACTACCCTGGATGTCCAGCTGTGTCACCTATCTTCCTAAAGTAAACTTTGACCACTTTCTGTTCAACTGTGCTATTCTTTGTTTTTAACTCAGGTAATAAGTGGAGTCGCTACTTTCCAAAGACAAGATCATGTGTGATCAAACCCCTTCCTAACTTAATTTTTATTTGATTTTCTTTTTATTTTCGACTGGGGTAAAGTGGAGTCGTCACTTTTTAAAGACAAGACTGAGTGTAGTCAAGCCCCCTTGCTGACTCATTCCGGTTAAAATATTCTTATCTCAGCTCTTCTAAAAAGAAAACATATGACTCGTGACTGTTAATAAGGCGGCCATCACAGAAAATTACTGCTCTATCGTTGCAATGTATCCACCTGTGTACCATTTGGTCAAAGGCTATGGTTGTGTAGTGACCATTATTTAAGTTGCCGTAATGGTTGATAATAGCCCTTAATTGAAAATTTTTACGAAATTTCACTTCTCCATCTGCGGTTAAAGGTATGGAAAGGGTACCAGGGTAAGCAGTAATACGAGAGGCAATTTTTGACACAAGGCCGTTGGCACTGGCAAAACGTTTTAGCTGTAAAATGAGATGGGAACCGCACGACACTACCTCTTTTTCAACTAGAGCAGTTTGATAAGCGTTGCAAACATGGCAGACGTAGGCATTGGTGTCTGACAACTCCTCGCTTTCGAAGAAATTATCTAAGGAAGATTGTAACGTAGGGTGCAGAGAAAGTTGGATGCATGGTGCTATAACTTCTGAGGAGCTGGTAATATGACATGAATTGCAAGTGGTTGATGTCTTGATGCCAATACTAAAAAGACTTCCAAGAAATGGAAAGTCTAATGACAGACCAGATAGGAGATATTCAAGAACCTCGGGGACGTCGTGCTGAGCAAAGATATTAAATGCACTTCCCTTTGCAGTTGAGATATGATGTTTTATAGCACGCAATAAATGGGAGGGATCAATTGGACTTCTAGAAACAGCCAAACTTTGAAGAACACCAACAAATGCTTCGCCTAGCTTTGAGGTTGTTTTGCTGACAGAAATGGCTTCTTTAACTTTTGGAAGGTTATAAAAACATTGTAAGATTGCAGGAGTTTGCATAACATGTGTTTCCCAAGTTTTTTAGACCGCTATTCTTAAAATCAGGGTTAGATGGAAATGCGACTGTTGTTTTGGAAGACCTTGTAGCAAGTTTTGTGTGATTTGCGGAAGATTTCTCAGATTTTTATTTCTTACACTCCATATTTGTAAGAGAAGAAACTTCAGGAATTATTGGGGCCTTTTCAGGCTCAACCCAAGTGGTAGAATTTCGAGACATCCAGATGTAAAAAGAAGCACTCATGGAGGTAAAAGTTAGGGATTTTAATAGGAAACGTAAAGGCTTGTTAGGGAAACCAAGGCGTCGAAAACAGGTCCTTACTGATTCTGAACAGAAACCCCTTGCACTTTAACAGATTGATTGCAAGACCCTGCATTGGGGGTCAGGCATGATGCATCCTGTGTACTGGTCTTTTGATGTTGTTAATATGATAGGTACTTTTTGAATACTTGTCTTAGTTAGACAGGATACCTGTCTCTCTTTTCTGCTCTCGCGCTGTCCTGCTTTTTTAACCCTGCTTTTTTTACCGCGCTATCGCTGAAAAGAGAGACAGGACTAACCTACCGTAGGAATGCAACTGCTACTTTCTGATTGGCTAATTTTTGCAGGGCAGTTGCGCAACAATTTTGTTGATCCGTGGCCGTATCAACTAAACTAATAAAGAAAGCTACACCCTTTTAATTATATTATAGTGAGGCTGATGATTAAAATTATGGATTTAATTTATTTCATTGAACATGGCGACTGTTTCGGATGTTTCAAAAGTCATCTCAAACATTTTAGTTCCACTTTCTTTTTCAATTAAACCCAAACAATTAGAAGCTGTGGTAAATATTTTAAATGGAGTCGATACCTTGTGTATTTTTCCAACGTGTTATGGTAAAAGTTTAATCTACCAACTTTTACCAAGTGTGTGTTTGGAGTTAAATATAGCACCTTCACCACTTGTTTTAGTCGTTTCTCCTCTTATTTCTTTAATCCAAGATCAAGTTTCATCTGCAAATTCGTTAAGTGCGTTAGGATTAAAGGCTTCCAAACTAGATTGCGATGATTATGGGGATATTATATCTGGCAATTTCAATATTTTGATTGGCACACCTGAATCTTGGCTTAATAATGCCAGGTGGAGAAAGTTTCTCTCATCTAAATTTGTACTGGACAATGCTGTTTGCCTTGTTGTGGATGAAGTACACAAAGTGTCATGGTATGGTATTTTTATTATTGGTGCCCCAAAGAAAGCATTTTCAGAATGTATGTTTTGTATAATAACATCGTCCATCATAATATGATGCTAGATATAACTAAATCTGACCCCATGATATTCCTCTATGCATCTTTAGTTTTTAGCGAGAGAAAAGAGAGTGTAGTTTAATGCAAAACAGCATGAACTTTACTGTACATGCAGATGCAGGCTCATTTTCTGCCACTCTCTGTAAAAGATGAAAACGTTTTCCATTTTTTGAACCAAGTTTTATTTTATAGCTTTATAATGTTTATATATCCTTATCTTAGGGGTGCCTCACCAATGAGCAATGAGGACAAGCCATTCAGAGAAGCATTTGGTAGAATCAGTGAAATGCGGTCTATCTGTCGTCAAGATTTACCTATTCTTTCCCTCAGTGCCGCTGTGGATGTTGATTTGACCCAGCTTGTTATCGGAAGTTGCGGATTATCAAAAAAACTGAGAGTAATATCAGTATGTAGTGACAGACAAAATATACGATTGTGTGTTTTGAATATTTCCAGTAGGGAAAATGTCCAATGTCTGAAAAGGATTGTTGACACTTTTTTATCAGAGGTTTCTGATACACATAAGGTAATAATTTACTGTCGATCAGTGACTTTGTGTGGTTTTGTTTACTACCACGTTCGTAAGATGATTGAACGAGAAACTTTGAAATCTACCGACTAAATTGCCTTATTTCACTGTGGAACATTGGAAGCCCAAAAATCGAATGTTTTATCAGCCCTGACATCAGACACAGGTACTATTCGGTTGGTAGTTGCAACAAGTTCACTTGGTTGTGGTGTTAACATGAAGAACGTTAAATTTGTTGTTCATTATGGTCCAGCATATGACACCGCTGATTATTGCCAACAGGTTGGCCGAGCAGGACGGAACATTGAAGGACTTTGCCATGCAGTACTATATGTCTTTCCACAGGGCAGAGGAAATGTAAATAATTCTATGGTATCCTACATTCAGAGCCATGAAAAGAGTTGCTTGAGGACATCACTGTACACTCCATTCAATGAAGACGGAAACAGTGTAATGCCTTTGTCACCTGGCCATAACTGTTGTTCATTTTGTGCAAGGAAATGTGAGTGTGATGAATGTCCGTTGTTTCCCTTTGAAATTGTAACAGAAGAAAAAGAATCCAAATTATTTGGTAAAAAGATTATACGTGAAATTTCAGAAGATGATAAACAACTTGTCAAAGATATGCTAGTTGAGTACCATGAAACTATATGTTCCAAACCAATGTTACTAGTGCTTGGAGAAGTGATGACTGGGTTATCAAAGAGTTGTATAAATGAAATTGTTTTGCATTTACCATACATAAATTCAATGGAATATATACAAAATAATCTCAATCTGGGTACAGATACTTCCAAGGAACTTATGCTGATACTCAATGATGTGTTTCAAGATATTGAAGTTCCAGATGTTCACAAAGAATGTGACGATAGCATGGAAATCGTTGATAAAACGAATCTAGAGTGTCCTGAATTTTCAGATTTCTCTGAACATGAGTCAAATGACAGTGAACTTGACTATTGATTTTTTTTAATGACAAACTGAATTTAGAACCTATTCTCACACTTAAACTCTACTAAAAATGGCTTTAATAACAAATCACAAAAGATAGGCCCTATTTCAATCTCCAAAATGTCCTACTTTATTAAGTTAGTATGTACAATATACAAAGTTATAAAATATAATGCAAAAAACGAAATATGAAAAAGTAAATAAATAGGTTCAGGTATAAAGTTCGTTGAATTCGTGTTCTTTCTGTGATAACCACTTATGTAGATGATCTGCATCTATTGAGCATAATATTGTTTCTTTAAAATTTGGAAACGATTCATATTCTCTTCCTGGTGTTTCTCTAAATACTTTAGCCTGATGATATGCAAGTGCCAACTTCTTTACGTCTTCAATAGTAGATGGCATCTTTCTATGACCCTTGACCTCAGACAATTCCAGTGATCTTTCCAAGTTGTCAACAATTCCTTTTAAATAAAATATATGTTTTTTCTTAACAGATAGTATCTTACATTGTATTATAGTAGTATTTCACATATAGCTGTAATATTTTTTACCTTTCATATTTTGTAATGTATACGACACCCTTTCAGCATTTTTTTCATTGATGTTGCTACGTAATGAACGCAGTAATTCCTTTAAAAATGATTTAAATGTTCCAGGTGAAGATCATTTGATATATTTCTTCCTTTGTATCCCTGTGTATTAATGAACCTTCCCCAGGTCAACTTGAATGCATTTTCCGGTTCCAATCTGATTCAGTATAACAACTTCAGGATGGTGTATGCGTATTTGTGATGCCGAGTTGCCTTGAAGTAAAGCAGAACCAACTTATAACTTTTGATTAATCGTTCACCATCTCCCTGTCTTATTGCATCATTCAAGTTCATGAGTAGCAGATTGATAGTGAACAAGGCTTTCTGATAACATAGAACGTGGTCCTTTATAATAGGCTGCTGTATTACATCAGGTTCGCGTCTATGAAAATATAAAAGTTTTAACATTTTTATTTTTATTTTAACTGTAAAGGTACGATATATATACTGAACATGGGTTTCACATAATAATTACATTTAAATATACATTATCTGACCTGTCCATGTTATGCTTCAGTTTCTCATGAAGATCCCTCGTACGTGCGGATTTGAAGGGGCAATGATTACATTCTTCAGTAGCATTTTTGGAGCAGACGAATATTTTCAGCTTTCTTATGCCTTCTTGTTTAAGTTTTTCTCTTACATTGCCTATGTTGTCAGCATATGCTACTGTGTATCTAGACATTTGTTATTTAGTATACGATGAAATGTAATTTTATTAGTGACGACATTACTGAACATATATTATCACATAAATCTACCTTTTTATTATATCTTCAACATGCATAGAAATCCATTTTCGTTTCTCTTCCTCACATCCTGTTTTGATATTTGTCGGTACTGGGTCATCTTAATGAAGAAATAAGTTTCAAATTTAGTAAACAATTTATATAAATTTGCATGAATAATTTGTAACATAAAGACCTTCAAATGTTGCCATGTTGAAGTGCTCCATTGTAATAGCGACTATTTGTGCATCTAGTTCTTTATCCGAAAATTCACCGTAGGCTTTCATTGCAGCATGTGGACCTTTTTTAGCATTGCTTGTACGTAACACGTTCATTGCCCACTGTGTCGTTCCAAACTCTGCGCCTGATGTCTCTTTACGAAAAAGCGAATCTTTGACCTGTTATAACGAAACACTTTATTATTTAAAACTGTCTGATACATCGGGAAAGTAGGTGAAAGTGATATCACTTCCATCAAAATTTCGGGATTTTTCAGTTTAAAAAAAAATTGATACCTCGTAAAGAGTCATTTTCAAGTGCCAGTCCTCAAATTTGGGTTGTAGACCTTCAATACGATCGTAGCTGGTATCGCCATCCAGAAAAGCGCGAATGATGTTGATAGAACGTTCCTCAGTCAATTGGTCCCCACCAAAAGGAATCGGTTGAAGTATCTGAAAAAAGAGAGAATATTTTTTATGTCAAAACGGCGAGGCAAACATATAATTTTGTGATGAATTTACTGACCTCCAATTTTCCGTTTTCGTTTATCGTTTGTGGAACATATTCTTTCTGTATATGACGTAAGATCTTAGTAATTCCAGATGCCGTGTTTTCCGACTCCAACAACAGTCCAAGACTAACCACCTCTGATTTTTTCGAAGGATACGATAGTTCTTGTTACCAAGTGCTTGAAATTATCTGCCAACATCATGAGCGTGTGGTTATCTGGTAGAACACTTGCACGCGTGTAATCTTCAAAACTTTTAGGATCTAAATCAATCAATCATGATATACCCAAACATATTTATAAAATTTAAGCCAATTCCATTTATTGCATTTGACATAAAAATAAATAATTTGAAGATGACCTTGAGCGGGGTGCACGCGATCTTTAACAGCTATGTAATGAAACCAGTGATGACTCCTATTGGGATTGTTGATTCCTTGGTGTCTGACATTAACTTCGTAGTCTAGATTATCGCCAATAATCTGCCAACATACAATACATATGCAGCTTATATTTGAAATGCAACGTTTCTGAATTACTAGAGAAAAAAAGTATTACCTGGTACCCAACACTCTCCAGATCATTGGATTCTATCATATTTTTCCAACCTTTAACGTCTCGGTCATGATTACAGGCTAATTTCTTGTTTTTGTTCAATGCAGTTTGATAACTATTGGTTACACCAAGGGCATTGAACCATTTAAACGCCCGCTTCTTAGCACTAGCGGCAATGAACAGCTGGTCATTGCGATGCGAGACTATACAGGCTCTGCTTTTATGATATCTTGCTTTGAACAGGATTCCGAAACACGCCACTTGTTGTCCAATATATACCCTGTAAAATATTAAGCGTATAGAACATATTCGTAACATTTTGTTGCTCTCCGTATCTCTTGGACAGTCATCGATCTTACCCTTTCTCTTCAGCTACTGCACCTCTTACGGCAGCCGACAGGATTGGGCAAAGTTCTTCCATCCTCTCTAAGAAATTCGCGTCGTTAAAATTGACTAAAGCATCGACAGAGACGTCTGTCATTAAATTGTCACGCTCAACTCTTGCCATTTCCTGTTTGCACTCGTTTTCAACTACGATATTTAAGGAATCTAGTTCTGAAGCATTCTATGAAAAAAACTAGTGTATATAGTATCAACGATACAAAGAAAAGAATAACACAAAAAAATCGCTTATGAATTACCTGATCGTCAGCAATTTTACATTTTCGTTTAAATCTACAGTTTTTCCACCTCAATCTGAGTTCTTCTGCTTTCTCCAGTACTCCTATTCCTCTATAGCACTTGTCACACACCGATCCATTTACACACTTTTTTTTCCTGTCGTCATTATTAACACTATCAATATCACGATTAAGGAGTTGGAAGCCAATTCTGTGCAGCCTCTGCAACTCCATAGGCCAAAAGAGATGTCTATTTTCCTTACAGTTTTATATTCTTTCACACAAAGACGGCATGAAGTCATACTTCTTTGAACTCCAGACACAAGGGTTTTTTCATATCGTAGTGTTGTTTTTTGTACATGTGCGCTCCATGTGTTTTCTTAAATTTCCCGCTTGAACTTTAAAGACATTAGTCCACTCACTCGCGGTGGTTAAAACCTTATTACAGTATACAGTTGTATATTTTTTTCAAACTTTTAATCACAGAAGGAGAGTGCTGTGAGGGAAAATAATCTATCAAGATTTCGAGATGTGGATGCTTTTTCCATGCTTAACACGAATAAGATACTATTCCTTCTTGTTTAGAAAAGACAACCAAGCAACTGTAAACAACGTTCTATCTAAATGTCATCGCTTAAAAGGTGTTTTAAATGGCGATTGATCAAGCAGGCAGCTGCATGTGCGTTGACTGATATTTTTCAATAAATGTGAGTTTGGTGGGATATTTTCAAATGTTCAAACATATTAAAAATTATTATGCGGTAACTCCATTATTCTTTTTTAGTATTTAAGCCATTTCCAGCGATTTTATTTGACTAAAGCTAGAATTTTTTGTCTTTTAGTCGCAGCTGCTAGCTACCTTAAGCTAATTAATGTTTGTTTTTAATCCGCCATGTTTTAAAGTGACTTCCAAAATAATTATGCGAATATTTAAAAACAATACTGTGAAATTTAAGTGTCTAATATTTTTGATTTTGAAATCAGTTGTCAGTTTGAATGTTAACTGTCAAGGTAGGTTATTCTAAACTCTCTTTTTTCTCTTCTCTATCAAAAATATCAAAAAGGGAAAAATGATGAGTTTAGTTTACTAGACTAATCTCAAGTGTATAAGAATGCTCATTCTTCAAATTTATAAGAAGCACTCCGTGACCAAATAATTTTCAGTCCAAATGAGCGCCTAGAGTAATTGTTCAAAAATTAAATACTCAAACTTTAAATCAAAACACGGAAAACGGAAAAAAGCAATTATGTAGGGAAAACTTAGCAATTTTCTTTGTAACTTCTTTTATAAAATGTGTATGCCGTTTTCACTTGTTATAAAAAACAAATGCCTTCAAGATTCATCATTTATAACGGGAAGGGAAAGAACATCTACTCAGATTGTTAAAGGGATTCCTGCATACAAAATGATACTATGCCAATAAACTGTAAGCAAGAATAGAAAATCAAATATTCATACCTTACTCAACGGTTTCACTTTATTCGTCAGAAATGTAAAAAATAATTTCAAAAAAAATGGCCGCCGCTATGATCTGGAAGGACAGTGTGCTTCGTCCACTAAGTAAATTCGGTCCAGTCCTCAAAGTACTTGTGATGTCATAAGAAAGTACCTAACTTTGCCGTTTAATACAAAACAAGAGAGAAAATATAAGAATCTCAACTTGCCTAACTAATAAAAGCCTTTCTAAAAGAATTAACAACTTCCTTGCAACAAGAACTTCCTCTTTTTTTTCGTAGTAATGTTTTTCTCGGAAAATCGAGGCAATTTGATTATTGCATCAGCCATAACATTAGCGCTCTACCACGGATGTCCAATATAAACAATTATTTCCAGCTTATATTTAGCATTTTTATTAACACAACGGTAGAGTTCCTTAAATAGCTAATCCAAGTTAGCCTCGAAATGATAAATCTTCTTATCTTCCGTGGCGGGACCCTTGAGCGAGACGAAGAAACGGCGGGAAAATTCCATAAACAAGACTGCCAGTCGCTATGCCGTTTTGTGTGGCTTTTGGTTGTTCAAATCAAACAGAAAACAACAAAAATGTTTCTTTCCACACCATGCCTAAAAAGCAATCATTATTTAAAAAGTGGGAAGTGGCTATTGGGAGAACAGATTTACCTCCAAGTGGAAGATTATGTTCTGATCATTTTGAACAATCGTGTTATGTCTCGACAACAACATTAAAACAGGAACTTTGTGGTGACTTGTATTCAGCACGTAAAGCTACCCGTCGCCGATTGACACCTGATGCCGTGCCAACCTTGTTTAAACATAAGGAAAATAAAAATAAGGAGAGAAGCACTTCTGTTGGCCGATCTACACGTGCTGAACATGTTAGGGTAAGATTACATTGGTAATTAATTGTAAAGTCATCTGCGTTATTATCTTGATACTTTTTAATTTAGATTGTTACAGAGGCAATGGCTTCATTCGAATGTGAAACAGATGCTCCTGTAGTTTATCACGACGATACATCTGAGATAGAGCCTATAACATCAGAGGACCATTTTCAGGTATTCAGTTACTATCCATGGCTGTAGCTGTGCATGTATTGCTACAGACTTCATATAAGTTACGTCGCATATTATTTTCAGAATGCTGAAGTTCAAACTGATAGAATTTACAACGTCCACGCTCAGACAGATACAACAAACCTGAGACGAGTAACAACTACAGATTTCGGTTGCAATTTCAAGGAAATCATTTGCAAAGTAAACGTTTCAACACAAACTGACTTTGATAATAATATTAATACACAGTTAGAACAATCCAGGTAAGCACCAACAGTTAGCAATATTAATTGAAAGAAGGCATTTTCGTTGGGGTGTTTTTTTTACTCATGATAATATATTTTATCGTAGATTGTTGCAGTTTTGCACATCGACGCCCAATCGCCGTGATTATTCTTTTAGAGATACAGAAAGTGGTTGCAGTGACGATGATATGTCATCCTCGACCTTTGGTTTTTCTTCAAGTCAGTTTAAAATTATTTATGGGTGTGTGGTGTATCTTGTTGACAGTATTTACTTACGCGTGTATTTTTAAATTTTGTAGCGAATTCTAGCATTTTGATAGATGAAGATAATTCGCTGAACGTTACTTCAGATGTTGCTGATGACAATGTTGTACCTGCATCGAATGCGGGAGAAACCGATGAAAAAAAAGATGAACGTAAAACAGATGATGGATGGAAAGAAAAAAGTGTTGAAGGTATGTACAACTCGTTCTCTGGGGACGAGAGTGAGTTTTGTATTCACTTATAATTATTTGAGTACACTGGTCTCATTCAGGTACTTCACAACTGAAGGAAAGTTTTTTATCTGAAACAAGTGAAGTTGGCAATGATACAAATGATTCCGATTTTGACCCAACAGTTCATGGTGCATCCAGAAGTTTCGAAGAAAGTGAATCCGATATCGATGAATTCGCCGAAAATATATATGATCACAACAACAGATGCTTTATCGTGTATGGAAGTCAAATTGATGTGTTATTGAACAGATGTTCAAAGTGTGGGTCGCTTGTGAACAAGTCAACAATTCGCGAATCATTTCGTAAAGGTTCCCAGCTTTATCTCCACATTACATGTACAAAGGCTGCACTTATATTTGGAAATCTCAACCAGATTTCAAATGTGTGAAAGGTAAGGGAAATCTTGATATTGCTGCTGCCGTAACTTTTGCTGGTATACCAGTTTCAAAGTTTGAAACATTTGCATGGATTATTAATTTAAAATATATGCACAGCTCGACATTTTACCGTTTACGAAAAGAATACGTAGCGCCAATTATTAGAAGTACTTGGCAGTCTGATCATGACAAAACTGTTGCTGAAATGATCAAATCTAGTGGGGTAACATTAATAGGAGACCAAGGTCCGAAATAAGGCTTCGCGATTCGCAATTTACGAACCGTTTCTCAAAAGTAACGAGTCGATGTATGAGAAAAAATTCAAAACAACGAATCACTTCTTACGCAATTTTCTATTCTATGATTTTTTATTTACCACGATAATTACTTTTGTGTTAAAAAATGAAAGAAAATACATTCAATTGCAACATGTACACCATGTGGTCAGTTTCTTTTCAAAAGATGACATGGTTTCTACAAAGGTATCACACTTTTATCAATTGTGAATTCATAAATGAAAGAAGTAATTGGTTAACATATGAACCAGGTTAAAAAAATGTTTTTTCGAAAAAAATGATCTTTTTCTGAGTTGTTCATTCAAAGGTTGTCTATCGTATGTGAGGTGTAAATATTTTTCATTGAATATATTTAAATGATGGCTTCGTTAAAAACAGTCAGAAATTGGGAAAGAGAATTCAAATCTAAATTCGATTTCGATATTGTTGGAGGCAAAGTGACGACATTGAGGTGAGATATTTTTCGATTTTTACAGAACTCAGTTTTTAAATAACATCGTTGTTAAAACGTGCTATTTTTTCTTAGATGCCAGGTGTGTCAGCGATGGGAGAGTCGCATTAAAAACAGTACAAATTTCTCCCGCAAATGGATAGCTGGAAGTCGTAGTGTGACGAAGGATAGCGTACAAAAACATACTAACAGTCAACAACATAAGGAAGCCGTCGAGCTCAAAAAAAGAAGTGAGATGGGTGCTGAAGTATATGCTCAATCAGTGCTCACAACAACACCTATCGGAAGTGGTTTACGAAAAATGGCTGCGAGTGACAAGAAAAACCTTCGCGTCAAATTCAACACGGCCTATTATGTCGCCAAAAAAGAGCGTCCTTTCAGTGACTACCCTGACTTGCTAAAACTTCAGTTAAAGAATAATGTTCCGAAGTTTGGAGAAAGTTATAAACACGAAAGAGCTGCTGCTACTTTCACCGAACACATAGCCAAGGTGGACAAAGAAAACCTTGGTAAAACTCTAGCTAAGACACGCTACTATTCTCTCTTGAATGATGGTAGTACGGACACAGGGATTTGTGAGCAAGAATTGGTCTACGTGTTGTACTTGCACGAGGGGACAGCACTCGTTAAATTTTTAAGTATCGAGACACCTAAATGTGGAGATGCGCCTGGTATTCTAGAGGCGATTGACAGTGCTTTCCAGCGTATTGGCATATTGAATTTCAACCAAAGACTTGTTGGTTTTAATGCAGACGGCGCTAGTGTAAATATGGGAAAAAAAAAAGGTGAGGAAATCACGTTCTTACTAGCCTATTTCATCGACGCAAACTTACTGCGTTCTTGTCACGAAAACACGTCTGAATAATTTCTCATCATGGTCAAACAATGTTTTGAGAACGTTTCGTAAACATGCTGCATGAATTTTCTCTTCTTTTTCTTCAGAATTAATAAACAACACGTGCCTGACTTAACTATTACGACATCAATTTAAAAATAATCTTTTTTCTTAATACCCATTGTGTCACTCTCCTTCAGCAAATATTACTGTTTGCGAATCTTTGCGAATCTTTTCTTCGCCCACTTTGCCGTCACACGGCAAGCACTTCTCCATGGAGTGCAAGGCTCTTCTACGCGTTTCCAAATTTTCTTCTTCTTTATTCTTTTATCTTCTGTTCACAATAATCCTTCAGATATTCGGCTATCCGTTTCACTTCTTCATCTGTTCCGTTCTTTATCGATCCAATGTTTCCTCCTTTTCTTCCTACTACTTTCTCCACTTCCTCGCATTCCAGCACGTGTTCAGTTGTTTCCTCTGTCGCTTTACATCCTTTGCACCTCCTTTCTACTCCTCCAAGATTTCTTCCTATATCCCACATTTCTAACCTCGTTCTTAACACCATCATCGCTTCCCTGACTCCCAATCTACCAGTGTATAATAATAAATCTAAAAGACCAATACTCCAAACAATAAATCAATGTATCTCACAAATAGTGACTAATAATGACCATCAGTGTCCAGTGAATGTACTTCTGTTCCTGCTTTCACTACACTCTATCAACTCTCAGTCCGTTTCTATACCACAATCAATCAATGTTTCAACCACAACCACAATAACCACTGTTCGTTTAACTCAGTGCAGTCACTACTTCCACTGTACAATGTTACTCATCAATGTTCAATAAATAAATGTTCAGCTCAAATCTCTCATGAATATTTTCGTATGAATATGTTTTTGTTTTAACATTTTGTTGTTGTTTTTTAAACATGTCGAAAATATTCTGTTACTACATAATAAAGAATATACTCCACGGGGAAGAGCTTTGGAATGTTGTTTAATGTTTTTAAATGTTCAAGAATTTTTCACCTGTTCGAGATTGATCTGGCGGCCACTTAATCATTATCAGTGTTCGCTACACCACTCAACTTAGGGCCCAGGTTCTTTGATAGCTTATATGTTGTTTTGACTGCTGAAACGTCCCGGAAAGGGGTATTATTAACTAAATAATAACCAGTTGATAATTAGTTTCAATCATGTTTCTTTTATAAGGAGTTGGAGCATTAATCAAGGAAACTGCGCCCTGGGTCGAGGTTGTGCATTGTTTCAATCATCGCATTGAACTTGCTATCAAGGATGCGTTTAACACTGTCAAAGCATTTCACGATGTCGACGAGCTTCTACTGAAGCTTTATTACTTATATCAGAAAAGTCCCAAAAGGCTTCAGGGACTCAGAAACTTCTCTGAAGCATTCGATGAAACAATTCCGAAGCCTGCTAAAGCATGCGGTACTCGTTGGATAGACCATCAGTTCAAAGCGATGGTATGTGCTCTTCAAAACTACGGTGTGTATATGACCCACGTAGAGGAATTAGCTATCACAGATTCACAGCCTGAAAAACGTGCTGAGCTCAAAGGTTTTTTGAAAAAATGGAAAGAGGCTGCCATTCCATTCAATATGGCTATTTACTTAGATATACTATCCCCGATACGTCGTTTGTCTTTGAGCATGCAGTCTGAGCACGATCCTGTCAAACAAGTTCGGCGTATCCAGGAATTTACTGCGACCATGGCCAAATTGAAAATAATTTTATTAGATACCCTGGACGGAAGTAGTGATATAATGACACATCACAAGCGCTTCACAGATGAGGTTATTAATGACGAAGATGGAAGTGCAACGTACCAAAACATTAAGCTTTTCCGATACGATATAGTAAACAGCAGCGCTGAGACGAAATATCATGATCTTATCGTTCGTTTCGCTGACAGCATGGAAGAGAGGTTCGAAAATTTGTCAACATCGACCATCTTCAAAAATATCGTCTGTTTACTTGATGTTTCAACATGGCCAACTACTGTCACTCCTACTTTCGGGGAAGATCGCATTGATGAAATTCTTTTGGATTTCGAAAAGCTGTTGGAAAACAACGGATGTAACGTAGGCGAAGTAAAAAAAGAATGGATCTCTTTACAATCTCACATCATCCCTATTGTGATTAATAATCCTCGAGAGTACTACTTGAAAGTATGGAAGAGGGTTTTCACAAACGAACACATTCGTAAGGATTGTGAAAACATCCTTCACATCATTGAAATATTGCTTTGTACCCCATTCACGAATGCCAAAGTGGAGCGAGGCTTCTCCAGGATGGCGAGGGTGAAAAGTGATTTTCGAAGCCATCTCAGCAGGGACATGCTCGACGCTTGTTTGCGAATAAATGAGGATGGTCCAGATATTTGTAATTTTGACCCTGATCCAGTCATTGATCATTGGTATACGGAAAAAGTGCGACGACTTGGATCATCGTCGCACAAGTATCCTAAAAAGAGAAAATCTACAACTACAACAAGCGATAGAGTGCAGGTTGATGACTTAGCCTCACTTGCACTCTCTGATATCGACTCTGATGAAGATGAAGCATGAAATCATTTTGTACATTTATTTAAAAACATTAAAATAAAAAACGTAACTGTTCGTTATAATTTTTCGTATCAAAACAAATCATTCTTGAGGTATTTATATTGCACAATTGTAAATCAAAATTTGGCTGTAGACAAGAAAGTTAAGGCTGATAGTGTCACATTACGTTGTCGCTAAAAGCTATCGTGTTTGGGGTTCACGATTTAAAACGTCCCCCACTTGTCTATTCTAAAAGTTTCGTGTGCAAAAACAGAAAATAGCGAATCGTAACCGTAAGAACGACTCGTGATTTCTAAAAAATTTTCGCCTGCGGCGCGCTATTTTTCACAAATCACTTATAAATTTTTATTTCGGACCCTGGAGACGGTCGTAGTGATAGTCCTGGCCATTCTGCCAAATATGGTACATACACATTAATGGATTCTAATACAGGAAAGATAGCTGATACTACTGTGATTTCAGTAACCGAGGTGAGGTAAACAACAATTTTGCTGGTAAGATTCGGTTAATATGTTGTTTATTTAATTCATTATTTTATTTAGGTTAACAACTCTAACGCTATGGAGAAGGCAGGGTTTGTCCGCTTACTGGATAATTTACTGAAGGAAGGCGTTCCAATAGAGGAGATTTCGACGGATCGACACATGCAAATACGAAAACTAATGCGAGAGAATCCAAAGTACAAACATATCGCCCATTCAATTGATCCGTGGCATTTAATAAAAGGATTAAAAAAAAAGTTAAATGCTAAAAGTAAAAAGAAAGGCTGTGAAATTATCGGTATAATCATTGTAACTATTACTTTTAACCCCTGTACCTTGACTTTAATGTTATACCATTATTATTATTCATTTTAAGCTAATTGGGTGGAGAGCACGTCAAACCATTTCTGGCGGAGTTTGGCGTCCTGTAGTGGTAATCCTGATGAGTTAGTAGAAAGATTTCAGTCAATTATTTTTCACGTCATAAACAAACATCATTGGCCAGGTAAACTGACAGCCTCGTCCTTCGCCCCTTGTGCGATCCGTAAAATATACATGCTGACTAACTTCTCTTATTTAGGAGCTGTTCACTTCAAACAATGTGCGCATGAGAAAATACCTGACACTCCTGAAAGGCGCGTTAAATGGATGAAAGCTGGTAGTACCGCTCATGATCAATTTAAGAAAATTATCATGCATTCTAATGTCAGGAAAGATTTACACCAAATGACAGGTGGAATTCATACTACTTTGTTAGAAGTAAGTTTACAAGATTCTAAAATTTACTTGTAAATCAAATGTATGGTTGTCTTTAATATAATGTAATTTTCATACATAGGTTTATCACAACGTAATAGCCAAGTATTTGCCAAAAATATATCATTTCGGTTTTGATCACATGGAGATCGGAACTATGCTGGCTTCGCTCGATAACAATAATAATACAGGTAGAGAACAAAAACGAACAATTGTTAAAAAAGAAGCTCTGAAAATTTCGTTTAAAAGTCATTACAGAATAGCTTATCGTAAACCATCAAAGCGTTTTAGTGCTCGCAAGTTCTACGAAAATAAAACATATGATTATCTGAAAGAAATGCTTCGTGAGATCCGTGAAAATGCTGCTCTTGGTATAAAAAACGTAAGCGCAACAAAAAGAAAGTCGATGGCTCCTATTGAAAGGGAAGCAAGGGAGAAAATGATTGCGGATAGTGTGAAATACAAACGATTTAAATATTAAAATAAAAGTGTAAATATTTTTTTTTTTTACTGTTCAGTTACCACCATCTCTCACCCATTCCATTGCATTTACAATCTCACTAGCCTTATCGTCGTGTCCTCTAAAAAAAGTGTAGTTGCCGTCTTCTTCTTCGAATTCGGCCCTTATACGGCTAACAGCGCAAGATGGTATAACCCGTCTAACATGGCGACCTAACTTATCATGTATCCACCAGGTAAACTGTCTATATGCTGCATATCTATACGATCTAAAAGTAAAAATAAATGAACCTATCTTTAATCCATAACGAAATACAGTTTCATATGTGCAAAAAGTTACCCTACTTGTTTGGAACGTTATTCCTGCGCGGCAAATAAGCTCCTTCTCTATCTGCCAAGTTCACCAGCGATGTCCACAAAACCTCGACGTTAAGGCACACTGGACTAAAACCTGGATGATCAATTATACAGCCTAATAATAAGAATATTTTTATTGTTACTATTTCTAATATGTGAAATTGTTAGATGTTTTATCCGCCGAAAAAGAAATTGACTCACCAATATTCTCCTTTTCAATCATCCGTTTTGTTTCTTCGACCTCTACACAACAAATGCATTCAATAGGAAAATACTTTTTTTGGCAATGTCCACATTTGCACCACGTTTCACTTTCCACGTCGCATCTTCCCTGTTTTCCCATCTCTCTTTCTACATCACTCTCATTTGCCTCGCTACTGCAGTCAGTCCATTCATCTTCCCCACCCTCTGATATAACGACTGGCTCAAAAAGGTATTGTAAAATATCCTCTGCCGTTTTTACAGTTGAAGATTCCGCCATTATTGACATGTGAAATGAGCTCGTTTACCACAAGAACTTATTTACGCATTTTTCTGGTACAAGAATTATCGGCCAGCTTGGTTCATACTTTCTTATGACATCATAACAAAAATATAGACTGGCGCGAGTTTGAACATCGAGACGGAAAGGAAAGCAGAAGTGGAGAAGGAGGAACAGGGAAGCTGTAGAAGAATTTGAAGGGTATGACTGTTTTCCATATCTTTCGAAGCAAAAGAATGCGACTTTCGTTATTATTGGCATGATAGGAATGTATCACTAAAATATCATTTTCAATGCAGGAATCCCTTTAAAAAAAACCTCAGAGATATGTAAACTGATATAAAAATTTCTTCTAAATTGCGCTGTTGAGTATTATATTTTGCTTGCAAACAAACATAGATGACCGCTATGCAAGCCTCATATATTGATTCTATTCACTTAATTATGCAGTTCCTAATTCGCCTTTTGTTAAACCGCTTGAGTAAATCGTTTTGCTACACGATTATTTCTAACTAGTCGATTAGGCCCGTGGAAAAATCCCCTTAGGCAGAAAAACAATACGGCTTTTCATAAATTATTGCGTAATACTTGAAAACGAGGCTAGCGATGTTCCGATTTTTAATAATGGCGGTTTCAGTAGAAAAACACAACGAAAACTGCTCGCTGACTGGTGTCTTCGACTTATCTTTTCTGAAATTCAAACTGTTACCATCGAATCATACGACTGTTATTTTACAACATCATATACAACTGTTATTTTTATAACAACATTCTACAACTGTTATTTTTATAACAACATTCTACAACTGTTATTTTTATAACAACATTCTACACAACTACTCAACCTGGCTCAACCATCAATATGGCTCATCATAGCACAGACACAGAGAATCAACCAGAGGATAATGAACTGGATTTTGAAGAACTAAAAATCGTAGGTAGGTCAACTAAAGTGTAACTTAGATTAGACTATCTCTACTACTTCTTCAGTCAGCTTTACTTCTTTTGCTAGTAGTGCTAGCTGCTTTGGCCTCTCTCTCTCTGTCTCTCTCTCTCTCTCCCTGCCTCTTTACTTTAATTTAATAATACTAATAATAATGTGATTGAGCTCACAAAAATTTTAAGATTAAAAGCAATAAAGTTTTAGGTTGGGGTATAGAAGGTTTTTTTTGACAGATTTACAATAACAACACTAACAATATAATTTTCATATTTTTTTTACAGATGCTGAGTCTATCGAGTTGACTGAAGTAGATATTGACGATCCACACATTCATGTCGACATCTCATCATTATCCAAGTACAAGGTTGAACATTTAAAAAGGTGGTTGATATATCGTGGTGATAAACTCCACAACATTGAAACATTGAAAAGTGCCCAAGTCAGAGTGCTGGAATACTTTGAAAACAATACACAAGACATTATTATTGATCCAACAACAGACAAAAAATGGATCAGAAAGAAAGCAGATTCAATGGGAGTGATATTAAGCCCCTTATGGAAGGTTAAAACTTTACCATCAACACCGGCTATACTTGCTGATCAAAAGCTAACCGCAGCTGAAACAAATATGGAAGGATGGTCGAAATCCCTTGATGGTATGCCAAATGTCACAGTTGATAATATTAAGACATATAATGACAAAATCACAAATTTATTTTGTCAAAAATCAACAGCAATTAAAAAACATTTGTTAGAGGAACACAAATACAGAAAAGAGATTTCTTGACTTACTTCACAACGATGTGCTTGGAACCAAGTCCAAATGAGGAAGCACGAGGAAAATATTGACCGAATGCCACTTAGTGAATTGACTTTTAAATCGCCAACATGCAAGCGTAAGAGATCTGACGATGAGGATAAAGAGGAGCCAGGACCATCGAAAGAGTCAAAAGGAATAATCTCGTCTCTGTACGAATCTCGTAAACAACCTATTGCATGTCCACCAAATCTGGCAGTCCTCTCTAACTTAATAGGGGGCAAAATCAACATTCCTGGTCCAAAACTGATTAATGCCAGCCCAGAATATTACCGCCAAACAACCTTTGGGAATGCACCATCAGGATCAATGTTGAGCTACCAATGCCCGTTGATGCCACCTAATTTCAAGGTGTATTGTAGCATAGTACGTAAACCTGTTGACTGTGAACCAAATTTTTTATATCCATCATTCCCTTTTGTTGAAATTAAGAAAATAACTATTTTGGAAAATTTAAAGGTTAGTGCGAGAGAGAGTGCATCGATTGAAGAGGATACCAGAGAGCAAGCAAGCAATCCGGAATGGTTCGAATACCGAAAAAACCTTACAGGAAGAAATGCCCCGAAAACCCCCAGAGGTTTGACCACTCTGGCTAAAAACATTGTTCACCCAAAGGAAGTGAACAAATTTGTAAAACTTAAAATGGATTATGGGAAATTTTATGAACCAATAGCAATAAGACATTATGAAACTGTTTTAAAATTAATGTTGAGTCTTCTGGCTTAGTGTTGGATGAGACGAATTACATTCTAGGTGCAACACCTGATGGTAAAGTAACTTGTGATGGAGAAATGGGGATTTTGGAGGTAAAATGTACTGACCAGTACAAAGATATTGACCCAAAAGCAATATGTGTCATTTCGCCCAACCCCATGGTGATAAAAGATAAAGACGGTATTTTCCGTATAAGTAAGGAACATTCTTATTATAACCAAGTGCAGATGCAATTGGCACTTACTTGTCAGACTTGGTGTGATTTTGTTTTATATACATCTCAAGGACTCATTATTGACAGGGTGAAATTTGATCCCCTGTACTGGGAAATATTACAAAAAAAAATTTTAGATTTTTATTTTACATATATGCTGCCCCAAATTGTAGATTCATAGGTATTATTTATTTTATTTTTTTATATAGCTTTTATGTCTTGTGAGCTTACAAGTTAAATCAAATAGTCCTAAAATAACTTTCATAAATACACAGTAAAGCTTTGAGCTTGGTCATGATGTTTTAAGCAAAAATGTTTGAATCTACTTCTGAAAAAGGTGCTTTTAATTTTGTATTCTCACTTTGAAAAGTAAGAAAATGCCATAAGTTTTATTTTATTTTTTAACTTTTTCAAAACTTTGTATTTTAAGTTCCACTAGGGAATGTATTTACTTCAGGATACTTTTAGAATTTTAAGAAAGTTAACTAACATTGAATCAATTTTTTCTCTCCAGTTCCTCGAAGAGACAATGCTTTCGATCTCATTCTAATGAAAAATAAAAACCTTTAAAAAAATTACATGGTGTTGTTTTGAAGAAGTCTTGAATTTTTTGTTATTATGTCAAAACCTTTTCCTGGTCTAATTTTGGTCTATCAGACTATATACTAGTAGTAATCTTTGAAACAGTTCAATAACAAAACCAGCGAAAAATTGGGGTTTGGACAATACTGTAGAATTTGAAAACTTTTAAGTCAGCAGGTTCTTCCCCTTAAAAAATTCATAAGTGAAAAGGAAAATATACCTTGTGTAGGGTTGTTCAGAATAAAATGTTTGGGGTTTATTAGTTTTAGGGTCAAACCACATATACTGTTTTTCTGGAAAAAGCTGTTGCCTGGATAATTTGAAGGTGACAAATTTGGCAAAAATTCAATCGAAAAAAGCTGATTTTTTAAATATTAATTTACACCCAGAAAGTAAAGAGAACAATTTAAATTTATATCTAAATGTATTTCCAGGACCTCAGTTGACTGGTATAATGGTATAATGAATAGTAATAATACTATATATAGTAAAACAGTGGAAAAAATGTCAAAATTGTTATCAAAAAAATAATAAAATAATAAAATATTACCTAAGCTAAAAATATTAGTCCCTCTCATACAAAAAATATGTCTTTTATAAACTAATTTATGTGATTTTCATGTTCAAAGAGGGTAGGAAAATTTCAAAATCATTATTTATTTGAAAGGAGTAGTTTTCACAGTAGATTTGCTGACTCAATTTTAACTGTTCTTGACTCAATTTTAACTGTTGTTTCAATAAATTGTTTTCCTGTAAAAGTTCATGGTATTTTGCCTACCAGTCAATTGATTCTTCAATCTCTGGTTCTATGACTGGATCCTGTTGAGGCTCAGGAAAAGGTTCTTGGGTTTCTCTACACTTCTTTCGTGGGGATGCTCTTGAAGCTGGTGGCTTTCGCTTTTTGGGATTTGTTGTGTTTGTTGAGCTGGCATCTAAAGCTTCATCCTCAGTAAAGTATGGAATGACAGTCTCTTTATTTGAAAGTCTCTTCTTTGTACCCCCTGGAGGACGATAGATATCTTCTGGTCTGAAATGTTTTTCACAAAGTACAGTTGTTTTGGTTACTTTGAAGTTGTCCTTTCCGTTTACACGTTTGATACGAGAGCACCAGTATTTGACTCTGTTTGCACTCTCAGGGAACGTAAAAAAAGATATCTTTGATGTGACTCTTTCTCCTCCTTCTTCTCTAAATGTTCTGTTATCACATCCATAAGCTGCACATTGTCTTCCAAGTGATTGTTTGTGTTTCCTTTTTGGTTTTTCATTCGATATCTCACTGTTTCCCTGCTTGCTGTCCGCCATTTTGGTTTGTTATGATTCCGTGGAACATCGCTAGCCTCGTTTTCAAATATTACGCAATAATTTATGAAAAGCCGTATAAAGCCTCATGTATGTCAAAGATTTCATCATACAAAGAGTGAAAAAAATCAGTTAAAGAAATTTGGTCGAACACGTAAATTATGTTCCAAGGATGAGTTTTTGTTGGTTTTGATGAAGTTGAGGCTAGGATTATTGTTTGAAGACTTAGCAGATCGATTCAAAATCTCAGTGGCAACAACTTCCAAAATATTTGCCTGTTGGAATAGAGCTATGTCTGAATTTTTTAGCTGTATGGTTTATATGTAACACCAGGAAAGAATCCGAGAAAATATGCCTACACGTTTCAAAAAATAATCTTGTTGGGATTATTGATTTCTCTGAGGTCTTTATAGAGACCCCAAAGGATCTGGGGCTACAAAGTGCTACATGGTCTGATTATAAACATCATAATACGATGAAGTTTCTCATTTCGGTTACTCCAAGTTCATTTATAAATTTCGTATCCGAGTCTTATACTGAACGAATTTCTGACAAAACCCTTACGCTTGACAGTGAATTTTTACATATTGTGCCACCCTACTCTCGTGTTATGGCTGACAAAGGATTTAATATTGCCAATAAATGTGCTGCCCTTGCCTGTGGAATTAGAAGAGGAAAGTGTTAACCAAGTTGCTATTGACAATGAAGAAGATGATTTTGTTAAGGCCGTTTCACATTACAGAAATATATTGAATCCAATATATTGGAAATTATTGATAACTATTGAAAAATATTCGAAATTTGTCTGTCTGAAATAAACAGTAAATGAAACATACGAAGATAAAAGATGGAGCAAAATAACATTTATTATTTTGAAAGTCAGCCACACGATTTTGCTACGAATGATCAAATACTATTTCCTCAAGCTACGACGCAACAGCAACATGCCTCACATGTCTTCACTCAGAGCTCACCAAAACCAACCTCGTCAATCTTGAGCCAAAACACACAAATATTCGGTCAGAGCGTGCCACAGCAACTTCAACCTTCACTCAGCCCCGTATTTCAAAATCCAGAAGATGAAACTTCTGCGAAACCTCAGAAGCGAGGAAGAAAAGGCTTGAAACATGAGAAAGTTTGGAGTAGTGGAGAAACTGAACATTTGATAAATTTGTGGTCACAACACGAAGTTCTATACAAAGTTAGTTGCCCAGGATATATGGACAAAAAGAAAAAACAACTGGCACTTGTAGCGATTGCAGCCGAGCTAAATTGTAGCGAGAGTGAAGTACAAAAGAAGATGCACAGCATGAAGACTTATTATGGGACATTACTTCAGAATTATGAGGAATCGAAGAGGAAAAGTGGAAGCGGGAGAGCTGATTTGAAGAAGCCTAATTGGCCTTGGTATGCACTTATGGAATTTTTGAACGATAACTTGACTTCCAAGCGCACATATTCCAACATGAGACAAAACGAGGCTTCATCGGAGATTGACGATTTAGAGTCTCACGAATCTTTCTATGTGACCCCAAAATCGAAAAACAACCGGAGTAAGGGGCAAAGTTCATGTCAACAAGATCTGCTGTACGTCAAACAATCTGCGCTTATGGACAAAGCTTTGAATGTTTTGTCTACTCCTAAGCCGAACGCACAGCCTTCTGAAAAGTCAGCTGACGATCTGTTTGGAATGATGGTGTCAAAGTCTATGTCTTCCGTTCCCGAGAGCGAAGATAAGGAGGAATTGAAGATAGAAATTCAATCACTTATTTTACAAACAAAACGAAGAATACAGCTTTTCTAGAACCCTTAGATTCGTCATTGTTTGTATTTGTTGTTTTGGTGAATAAAGTTCTATTGTCCGTATACTTGATTCCATTGCCAATGCACCTGACCTATACCTTGAAAATAATCACTGAAAGAATTTCGAATATTTTCTGCGCGTGTCCTAAAGTTTCTTGATTTTGTTCCTTCCATCGGGGACAGACTTGATAGGTTGTTAAAAATATTATCTTTGATTTCCGGTCCCTCCGCATTTGTATACGTTTGCATAGACATAGTACACAGCATATTATGTAGCGCACAAGTAGCTAACGTTACTTTTACAGCAGATTCGGGCAAAACATTTAATTTTGCAGTGAGGCAGCGAAACCGATTTACAAGTATTCCAAAAGCGTTTTCACTTGTTCTTCTTGCACGTGATAAACGATAGTTGAATATGCGCTTTGACTCAGTAAGTCCTTTCTGTGCGTAAGGTTTTATGCAATACTCAGTTAAGGGAAAAAGCATCATCAGCAACTAGAACGTATGGCAAGAGTGGCTGGTCACACTCAGGGTTAAGGAAGGAATCATCAATTCCAGATATGTTTGGCAGTTTTCTCCTTTCTGGTAAATCTATGCTGTTTGTAGATAATCCTCTGAAAAATTCACACCGCCTGAAAACTCCACCATCGCTCAGACGTCCCTGGCAGCCGATATCGACAAAAATAAATCGATAACGCGCATCAATGATACCTAGTAAAACTAAACTGAAAAAACCTTTGTAGTTGTAGTATGTTGAACCGCTAAGCTTAGGATGGTACAGAGCAATATGTTTTCCATCCATTGCCCCAATGCAATTTGGAAATTGCCACATCGTTTCGAATTCAGATGCAATTTCAAGCCAGTCGTCTTTGTTTTCGAGGAACTTGAGGAAATCATCTTTTAGTGTATCATATAATGCTTGACAAACCTGAGGAATAAATGTGGCAATGGTTGAAATACCAACAGAATAGTGATGATGTAAGCTAGTAAAATTCTCCCCAGTAGCGAGAAAGCGCAGAGTTATTGTCAGCTTCAACTCCGGCTCCAAAGGTTTCCGTAAATGCGTTGTCTTCTTCGTTAATTTACTTCTGACTTTCTCAAGTAAAAGCTAAACAAAAGGATTGTTTTAGATCAAACTCAGAATTATTTCACATGAATATCAAGTTAAAAATTATATTCACCTCATATATGTCTGGGCTCATTCGCAGGTATTTGCGGTTTTTCATCCACTCCTTCACCCAAATTCTACGCGTAACCTTAGGTTTGCAAAAGTTTGTCGGAAGTAAAGTTGTAGCAATAATAATCGCAGCAACCGCTTTTCTCTGTTCCTCAGACATTTTGAATTACAACAAAATTTAAATGGACATTTAAAGAGACATTTAAAGAGACAATTTGCAATAATTCGAAATATTTTCCAATATAATGAATTCAATAATTTTCAATTGATATCATTATTCATAAATATATTGCTGTCAATATTTTTCTATATATTGCTGTAATGTGAAACGGCCTTTAGTAAGTTTGAAAAAATATTACTTTGACTTTAATACTTTCAGTTTAAATTTTAGTAACTGATATTACTAATATCAACTAACTATATTTTTTATGCTTTTAGCAACAATGAACCGTCATAAGAAAGTGCGTCAACCTGCATCGAAAAACATTAAATGCGCTCAAAATATCATGAAAGTCAGGTTTGAGAAAAAACACAAATCTAGGAAAGCATACTTTGTTGTTGGAGATAACGTTTCTGTCCGCATTCCACTAAAGGATAGGACAAGCACAGACCTACTTCGTTTGCCATGCGTGGTTATTGAAGTAACAGGTGAAAAAATGAAATACTATAAACTTTTATCTGAGTTTGGGGTGCTGAATTGTACCTTCAGAGCTGGTGACTTGGAAAAGTATGAAGGTCACTTTGACATAAATGTGGAAGAAGCAGAAAATAAGTGTATTTCTCTGCGAAGTGCAAGCATTATGACAAACAGTAGAAACATCACAAAGACAGCCTCAAGGTAAAAAAGTTATATAACTACTTTGTTTTGTACTTAAGTTTCATGCTGTTTACACGACAATCCTCAGCAAAACAAGTATAAAACAAGTTGCTAAAAGACAATAAATATTTTTAGGGGCATGTGCCGCACGTCTTGCCTCATAGGGACATTCACAACATTAAAAAACACATGTCCTGTTGACACATGGCTAGCATTATTGAAAGTGGTACTATGCTGTTCGTCTAGCATGGAAGAACAAACACAAAAGGCCTGTGGAGAAAAAACAAAAAGGCTATTTGATTTCATTGATCAAAACAAGTATTTAGAAGTCAAACTTCAAGTAGCCAATGACCATAATATTGCTCCACTGAATAACACCATAAATTTTTTTAGAGATAAACATTTTTTAATAAAAACCTACTTAGGACCAAACATACAGCATCTAATCCAATCAACCTGTGACAGTCCATTTTGTCCACAGGCATTCGCAGAAACAAACCAAAGTGAAATCCCAACTATTAACTTCAATAATCATGATGATACAGAATGGGTTGCACCAATTATCTTTACATCTGAAGTACAATCATGGTTTATCACTAGAAATACTTCCAAGTGTGGAAAAAGATTGGCTAAGTCAACTGAAGAGGAGAAATACATGTTTTGGGATGAAAACAAAACAAATAAGTAAAAAAAAGTATGTTGATTAACATCCATTTCTGTACAAAAAACCTCTAAGTAATAATCTTACAGATATAAATAAATTAAATTGGATTTTATAACTTTTTAGCTCGTGGTATAATGGTTCAAAAACATCTGGAGATCGAATTTTTCGTCAGGTTCCAGCGTTGTTGCCAATTAATGTTGAAACTGCCATGTATGACAGAAGAATTGACACTAGTTCAATACTAAAAGATTTAATTTTAGACATCCATGATATTTCATGCAGGTTAGAACATTTTATAGTTGGAAGATATATCATTCAAAACCTTATTAAAAGAGCATACAACTTTTTAAAAATGTATACTTTAGTTTTAGGTTAATTGGACTTTTACTTTGGAATGCCTAACATTACACTGCTATGGCTTTATACAATGATACATGGCATTTATATGATGGTATAAAATCACCTAACTTTTTACCATGTACTGAACATTTTGAAGCAATATACAGACCAACATACTGTCTATATGGTAATGGTATATATATAAATGTCATAAAATATCTGTTGAAAATTATTTTCTGTTTTATATCTTTATATTGTTTGAGATATATATAAATCTTTTTTATTCTTCAGCATTGACAAATTCACATTCTGAAACACAAAAGCTACAAGAACCCAATACTAATGGTGTAGATGATTGCTCTGATACAGATATGCTTAAAGCTGCAATGATTTTGCAAACACTTTCAGCAGAGACTCGAGGTAGGAAAATGTAAAGTTACCTAACTATAAATTATAAAAATCACAAATGTATACAACTATATTTATTATATGTTTTTAGTATATGAAGACACAACACCTCTAGTACAAGACAAACCAGTGGATATTGTTGAAAGTGAAGCAAATACAGGTAAAACATTGTAAACAAAATTGCCTATTCAGTGACATGGTATAGCAATATCTGCATTAATGTATATGTATTTCTATTCATTTGTAGGTACACTACAAGCTTACTGTGACATGGATGAACATAACAAGCGTAAAATGCTGTTATCTTGGTTTGTTGGATCCAAGAATGCCTCCCTTATTGTTAGCGAAAGTGAAGAACCAGATACTACAATGCTTCCTAAATCTGCAAGAAACCTTCCCGACTCTATTCGCGACTCAATCATAGCAACTAATATTTTAAAAAAATTTGCGAAACCAGAATTTATTTTGCACATTGATAACTTAGTAGCACAAAAGCAGAGAAGTAAACAATCAATGGAAATGTGGGATATGCCAAAAAAATATTGGGAATGAACGATGCATTGCATGTGACAGATGCTTAATGTGGAATCATTTTCGTTGTACGAAACTAAAAAAAAAGCCACACAGCAACTGGTTTTGCACAATATGCATAGAGGACGTGGGTAAGTTAACGTAATACATTTTTTAAAAATATATACTCAATCCATGTTTTACTGGTTTTAAAATTTGGTACAAATTATTTTAAATTATATTATCCATTGCAGCTGATCTTGGATTGAGTTAAGTGATTATCTCATGTTATGTAATTATAGCTCCTTCAGACAATTCAGATGACGAGAATCCTAAGACAGAAGAATGGAACAGGGTGCTTGGGAATCTGAACAAGAATGGCATTTTAAAAACAATTGTAAGAAAATCGCTAAATCCCCGATTAAATCCACTGCTTGCACATAAATCTGGCGGAGCGTATCAGGTGGCTGCTAACATGGAGAAGCTGAAAACAGACGACCCAGAATTGGCTAAGCAATTGGATAATTTCCTCAAAAGTTCATACAGCTCAGAATGGTCTGAATTCTGCCACAAATTCATAAAAACAAACTTTCCAGACACATTACCATTTGGGAAAAAATATTGTGATACACTATTATATATAGTTGTTAAACTTTTTTCATTGCTATGAACAATGAGCTAGCTATCTAAACTAGACAGATTAATTTGACAAGTCTTGCATCCTTTGTTTTCTTCTCTTTTTGTTCTTTTAGCTATTACATCTTTGTTACTTTCTGGCAAAAGTCCTATAATAAATTCAATGAGTGTTTTGTTTGCCCCCCAAATGTGATGTCATTATCCTGCCACAAGAATAAATTTTGGCTAACTAGCTAGCTGTAGCATATGCCCTTATAACTTGTAGTAGCTAATTTAAAAAAAATGCTTACAAAGTTGTTCTTTCTGAAGAAAAGGTTTATTATGAAGGTTCTTTATCCATTTGACTACCCCAATCCCCCAGCTAGCCAAGGTGCATATCTTTAATTTCTTTTGTACTGAGATAAAGTTTCATATCAAACGTACCTGATATAATATGTCAGCTTTTTAAATTAGGAAAAAAATTCAACAGTTTATGGTATTGTAGAACTTATATAGTCTAAAATTTTACTTGTTCAATGGCCTTCTCCACGCGTTCTAAGATTGGGCATGTGCGTCAGAAGATTGGATGGGCCCGTCTTAAGACCGGTCGCCAATTTGTCACTGTCCAAAGATTGGCCAGGCCAGTCTTAAGACAGGGCGCGTTCCAAGATTGGGCAGAACAGTTATACCGTTCCATACCGACAAGAAACCAGATTTTATTTCATAAAATTTCCGTCGATATAATGCTGAGTCATCCAACCCTATAGCGCTAGAATAAGCGCGGCCCTGCGGGCCCCACATATCCTCTTTTTCCAACCTTCGCTAGCGAAGAAAGACGTACCTTGTTTTGTTTACTAAAGGAAAAGGTATTTTATCTTTTATTATCCTAGCTAAACTAGAATTCTTGATAGAGTTAGCTTATAAAAGCAACTCTCCTAATACTCATTGACATATGTGATGAGTCATTTTGTGGTTAAAACATTTCTCGGGATGTGAAAACAAAGTTTTCTCTTATCTTCAGATTTTCAAAAATGGCTACCAATGTTACCGAGAATGAACCTACCAATGTTACTGAGAACGAACCTGTTTGTACTGGGACAGAAATTAACGCCAGTCAATCAGAGAAAGCATCCAGGAAGAGGGAAAACTCCCTTCCTGGGACAAGGGGATTATTGCCCACCTTTAAAGAAATTTGAGGTGGTTCCCTCAGAAAGAGAGTATAGTTATAATTTTACAGAAGATCAAAGAGACTATATTGTTAAACATTTTGCAACGTATATTAGTGATCATGATTTAAAATCTTGTATTTTAAATAAAAGTCCTGTCCCAGAGAATGTACCTGGCCCATCAAACTTGGACAGCTATCTGAGAGCATTGCTGGAGGAAAAGACCAAGTCCCCAGTTGTTGCAGAGGACAAGTCGAGTCAAAAAGTCCAACAAAAAAAAACTGATGTTTTAGGGCCCTTGTCTAAAATATGGTCATTAATGCAAAGGGCATTATCAGCTCAACCAGGTGAAATAGAAGTAGCTCTGGAGGAAGTGAATGAACTGGTAGAACAGTCGATTTTGCTGTTGGGACAAGCGAACAATGCGGTGACATATTTGCGTCGTGTTCGTGTTTTATCTGCTCTCATGAAAGATACGAAAAGTAAACAATTGCTAAAAGAAAAATCTTCATTGCTTTCCAACATGGGAGAGGATCTATTTGGAGAAAAATTTCGGGATGACTGGTGCTTAAGCATGAAAACTAAGCAGAAGTGCCAGGAGCTTTTGAAAAAGGAATTCAAAGGAAGTTATACTCCCTTTCGTGGAGGCTCTCTCAACCGTGGAAGAGGTTCGAGAGGGCGTGCATATTTTGTCAGAAAAGACTACGGTTCTTCCAGTACAACAACCAGTTCCAACTCAGGAGGTAAGAATACTTTCAGTTTACAATTCACACCTGCCAGAAATAATGCAAGTGAGTATAAACCATGTACATCCTCTAATAAGGTCCATGTTTTCAAACATAATTCCAAGAGTACTATTAGCAGGAAGGTTACAACATTTTGCAAAGAATTGGGAGAAATTGACACAAGATCAAAATATTCTGTCTGTAGTAAAGGGTATGTGATCCCATTCCTTTCTGTACCTCAGCAAAATCAAAAACCTCTGACTCCTCATATAAGTCAAGAGGCAAGGTTACTGCTGAACAACGAAGTATTAAGCATGGTACAAAAAGGAGCTATTCACAAAGTGAGTCATGTACCAAACCAATTTCTGAGCAACATGTTTGTGATACCAAAAAAGGACGGTGGAAATCGTCCGATAATAAACCTGAAACATTTGAACAGCTTCATACCATATTCCCATTTCAAGATGGAAAGTTTAGGGCTTCTCAGGGATCTGCTACAACAAAACGACTTTATGTGCAAAATAGACCTGAAGGACGCATACTTCTGCATACCAATAAGCAGTCAATCGAGAAGGTTTCTCCGGTTTCTTTGGGAGGGAAGCCTTTACGAGTTCCTCTGCCTGTGTTTTGGTCTGGGCCCAGCACCTTTGATCTTCACAAAACTAATGAAGATTCCAATATCTCTTCTTCGAAGAATAATGGTGCGAATGGTAGTGTTTTTGGACGACATGTTACTGATGGCAAAAACTTTGGAGTCCATGCGGGTAGCAAAGGAAACATTGATTTTTCTGTTACAAAATTTAGGTTACATAATAAATCAGAAAAAATCTCAGTTGACACCAGTGCAGAAAATAGAATTTCTGGGACTTGTCATAGATTCGCAAAAGATGACCTTGTCTTTGCCACAGGACAAAATGATACAAATTGTAAAAAAGTGTACTCATTTGATTGCAAATCCGGTAACCAATATCTTGGAATTGACAAAACTGATAGGGAAACTAACTTTCACCACTCAAGCAGTTCTTCCAGGAAAGCTGCAGCATCGGTATCTGCAGTTTCAGCAAATAGAGCAAAGCGGATTACACAATCTAAACAGACGCTTCCATGAAAGGCTGGGGGGCAGCTTGTCAAGGAATTTCCACAGGGGGGAAATGGTCAGTACAAGAAAGGGAATACCATATCAATGTGCTAGAACTTTTGGCGGTAAAATTAGCCCTGAAAACTTTTCTGAAAAAGCAGATCATAATTACTGCGGAATATCTTCCCAGCAGTTTGAATGTAGTAGCGGACTGGGAGTCACGCAACAATACGGATCCGAGCGATTGGCAATTGGATCAAACAGTGTTTGCAAGACTTATAACAATCAGACAAAAGCCAGAGATAGATCTTTTTGCGTCCCGTCTAAATCATCAGTTGGAGACTTACATGTCCTGGCGTCCGGATCCAAACAGTGTGGGGACGGATGCCATGCAACAGGAGTGGGGGGAACTGTACGGGTATGCCTTCCCTCCATTTTGCTTGATTCCAAAAATTCTAAAGAAAGTTGCCCAAGAAGGCACAGTCCTTCTTTTATTAGCACCAGCTTGGCAAAGTCAACCGTTGTATTCTACACTACTGGAAATGTCAATTCAAAGTCCAGTACTTCTTCCCAAGCACCCTCAGTTATTGACGAATTCTCAGGGTCAGATACACCCTCTAGTCAAACACAATCAATTAAGACTAGCGGCCTGGACTGTTTCAGGGAATACTTGGCTTCAGAAGGATTATCGTCGAAAGCTACAGAGCTTATCACAAATTCCAGACGCAAAGGGTCAATTTCTAATTACCAATCGGCCTGGCGTAAGTGGTCTGGCTGGTGTATGCAACAACAAGCTGATCCTGTTCGATGTGATGTAAATGTAATTGCAAACTATTTAGCTATGTTATTTCATCAAGGTTATGAATATAGCACAATTAATGGTCATAGGTCAGCTATTTCCGCTTACCATGAACCAATAAATTCTGTCAATGTGGGGGAACATCCTAGAATTTGTTCTTTGATGACAGGTGTATTCAATTTGAGACCCACTAAACCACGTTTCACATTTATTTGGGATGTGTAAGTAGTGATTGATTATTTCAATACACTCCCAATTAATAACAGCTTATCTACAAAAGTTTTGTCTCACAAATTAGCGATGTTGTTAGCACTGACTTCTGCTTCAAGGTGATCAGAAATTTGTTACTTGAATATTAATCACATGGTTAAGTCCGAAGACAGTTATGTATTTACATTTGATAAGATAACCAAAACCAGGAAGAAAGGCTCTTCCGCTCCATTTCTCGAATTCAATAAGTTTGAGAGTAATTCAAAATTGTGTGTTGTGAATGCTATTGAGTGTTATATTACAAGAACTCACAAGTGGCGAAAAAATGATGAACATTCACAGTTGCTTTTGAGCACATTGCATCCCCATCAGGCTGTGGTACCATCCACAGGCGCAGGATGGATGAAGTCAATCTTGAAGGAAGCGGGAATTGATACTGATTCATTTTCCGCGCATTCTACAAGATCTGCCTCCACTTCAAAAGCAAAGGCAATGGGTCTTTCAACTGCGGATATTTTGAAACGGGGAAAGTGGTCTGGTATAACAACTTGGCAGAAACATTATCATAAGACTGTCAGACCTGTTTCACAAGTATTTCAAGAGACAATAGGACTGGGTAGCGCTTTGAACTGAGGATATGTGGGGCCCGCAGGGCCGCGCTTATTCTAGCGCTATAGGGTTGGATGACTCAGCATTATATCGACGGAAATTTGATGAAATAAAATTACTAAATTACGTAAGGCCGCGTAGCGGCCGCAATGTAATTTGGATTTTATAAATAAAATTGAAGTACGATATAATGCTGTCCCGCCCATACCCTACCCAGTGTTTATTGGATGTATTTACTTAGTATTTTCTCGAAATCGTGGTTATTGCGGTGGCTATCGAGGTGGATTACCGTGGATCGTACCGTGGATCAAATTAATGTTTAAATTATTCTTTTTCAGTGAAATATCACGTGTGCATTTTACATTATTTAGTATTTTATTTTCGATTGTACCCTCCGGTTTCTTACTTATTCTAGCGCTATAGGGTTGGATGACTCAGCATTATATCGTACTTCATTTTTATTTATAAAATCCAAATTACGGCCTTACGTAATTTAGTAATTGTTGAGTATTAGAAATAATCGTGTAGCAAAACGATTTACTCAAGCGGTTTAACACAAGGCGAATTAGGAACTGCATAATTAAGTGAATAGAATCAATATATGAGGCATGCATAGCGGTCATCTATGTTTGTTAGCAAGCAAAATATTATACTCAACAGCGCAATTAAAAAGAAATTTTTATATCAGTTTACATATCTCTGAGGTCTTTTTTAACAATCTGAGTAGATGTTCTTTCCCTTCCAGTTATAAATCATGAATCTTAAAGGCATTTGTTTTTTATAACAAGTGAAAACGTTTTCCGTGTTTTGATTTAAAGTTTGAGTATTTAATTTTTGAATAATTACTCTAGGCGCTCATTTGGACTGAAAATTATTTGGTCACGGAGTGCTTTTTATAAATTTGGAGAATGAGCATTCTTATACACTTGAGATAAGTATCCAAAAAGTACGTATCATATTAACAACATCAAAACCAGTACACAGGATGCATCATGCCTGACCCCCAATGCAGGGTCTTAAAATCAATCAGTTAAAGTGCAAGGGGTTTCTGTTCAGAATCAGTAAACACCTGTTTTCGTCGACTTGGTTTCCCTAATAAGCCTTTACGTTCCCTATTAAAATCCCTAACTTTTACCTCCATGAGTGCTTCTTTTTACATCTGGATGTCTCGAAATTCTACCACTTGGGTTGAGACTAAAAAGGCCCCAATAATTCCTGAAGTTTCTTCTGTTTCAAATATGGAATGTAAGAAATCAAAAACCCCTGAGAAATCTTCCGCAAATCACACAAAACTTGCTACAAGGTCTTCCAAAACAACAGTCGCATTGCCATCTAACCCTGATTTTAGGAATAGCGGTCTAAAAAACTTGGGAAACACATGTTATGCAAACTCCATCTTACAATGTTTTTATAACCTTCCAAAAGTTAAAGAAGCCATTTCTGTCAGAAAAACAACCTCAAAGTTAGGCGAAGCATTTGTAGGTGTTCTTTAAAGTTTTGCTGTTTCTAGAAGTCCAATGATCCCTCCCATTTTTTGCGTGCTATGAAACATCATATCTCAGCTGCGAAGGGAAGTGCATTTAATATTTTTGCTCAGCACGACCTACCCGAGGTTCTTGAATATCTCCTACCTGGTCTGTCATTAGACTTTCCATTTCTTGGAAGTCTTTTTAGTATTAACATCAAGACATCAACCACTTATAATTCGTGTCATATTACCAGCTCCTCAGAAGTTATAGCACCATGCATCCAACTTTCTCTGCACCCTACGTTACAATCTTCCTTAGATAATTTCTTTGAAAGCAAGGAGTTGTCAGACAGCAATGCCTACTTCTGCCATGTTTGCAACGCTCATCAAACGGCTCTAGTTGAAAAAGAGGTAGTGTCGTGCGGTTCCCATCTCATTTTACAGCTAAAACGTTTTGCCAGTGTCAACGGCCTTGTGTCAAAAATTGCCTCTTGTATTACTGCTTACCCTGCTACCCTTTCCATACCTTTAACCGTAGATAGAAAAGTGAAATTTCGTTAAAATTTTCAATTAAGGGCTATTATCAACAATTGCGGCAACTTATATAATGGTCACTACACAACCATAGCCTTCGACCAAATGGTTCACAGGTGGATACATTGCAACGATAGAGCAGTAATTTTCTGTGATGACCGCCTTATTAACAGTCACGAGTCATATGTTTTCTTTTTAGAAGAGCTGAGGTAAGAATATTTTAACCAGAATGAGTCAGCAAGGGGGGCTTGGCTACACTCAGTCTTGTCTTTGGAGAGTGACGACTCCACTTTACCCCAGTCAAAAATAAAAACAAAATCAAATAAAAATTAAGTTAGGAAGGGGTTTGATCACACATGATCTTGTCTTTGGAGAGTAACGACTCCACTTATTACCTGAGTTAAAAACAAAGAATAGCACAGTTGAACAGAAAGTGGTCAAAGTTTACTTTAGGAAGATAGGGATGTCTAGTTTCTGCTGATGACCGTCCGCGGACCTCTTTGAGGTGACCCAGCTGGACATCCAGGGTACTTAGGTTCAGAAATATGGGTCGAAATCTACCTGCCCTTGGTTAAAGTTCTGTTCATCTTTTCAAATGTGTTGTGTACTTTTTATTTTTTTAAATTTTTTAATTAATTCCTTGTAAAAAGGGAGAATTGTGCTTTTAGAGGCATTTTCTCTAGAGGAGTACAACCTCTTATTGTTGCTTCTTATTCTTATTGCTACTGTCCAAAAGAATCAGTCTTGAGACTGTTTGTACTTTCCAAATGAATGGCTTGACTACAGAAGCAGGTAAATAAAGCGCCATAGCGTTTAAGTTCCTTTCTTGCTTCTTTGATCAAAAATGGACCAAACATGTCCACTACTAAATACGTGAAAGGTGCAGCTTCTTTACAACGCTCTGATGGTAAATCTGCCATTCCTTATTCACCGAATTGTCCTTTAAACTTCCTTCATGTAACACATTTAAAGATTTAGTTTCGGACACATGAACTTGCATTAACAATCATGATACCTTTGTCGTTTAACGTTGCATCTCGACCACCATGTTTCACCTTCTTGTGGTGATATTGTATCACCAATTCTGTAATAGGATGCTCTTTTGGCAAAATGATGGGATTCTTTTATCCTCCAATCCAGACTTGACGATTTTCCAATTCGTCCACCAACTCGTATGATAGAATTTTCATCCACGAATGGGCTCAAACGAGAAAGAGAACCCAAATTTTGTTTTCTTTTGTTCGCTAGCAGGCATGTCAATTCCGTCCCATATTGCTCGTTGTTGTTGAAAGATGTCATCTTCTCAATCCTTTCGTTCACTGCCGAGTTGTTGTAGGAGTTGCTTGGCTGATAAAAGAAATAGGGATTATTTTTCTTCCTGGTTTGTTTATGTCATGCATTTAGATAGAACTTCTATATCATGCTCATTTTTCATCCTAGTTTGAGTGGTTCTTCGCTATCCAATACCTCAAAGAAATTCACAAATTTTTCAGCATTGCACCTGATTTCTGCCACATTTTTGTCAATGTATTTGTCTACATTTTTCACAAACTTTTAAATACTTGAAGCAATCTGATATGGCATAAGGGAATCGTTTCCGAACATTAATGAGATAGGCGATACCAAGCTCAAAACTTTCGAGGTGACTACAGTTATGTAAAACCGCAAATCTTAGTTGTTTAATCATTCCACAATATTTTACGGTTTTGATCAGCAATGTCATTAGACATAAACTAAAATAACTTTGAACACTGGAATCAAAATTTCTTCTGTAGATCCCATTTTTTGCTGTGATTTGAAGCAAGAAAGCGAGTGTTGCGTGAGTAAGTCGTGCAAGTTTATAAAAATAAGTTCGTAGTTTAAATAAAAAAGTCTGCACAATTTTTTAACTATACAAAATACACATGACTAATAACAATTTTTACGTATCTTTACAGAAGCAAAAATTCAACCTGTTTAAATTAATATATTCATCTTTCTAGCTTGTTAGTGTCTTCTTTAACTGCTTCTGTGATAGGTTTTGTATTTTATTGAGGTCAGCGTCGCACTGTAGTTATCATAAAGATCCATACTTCTGAAATAAGATTTACGCTGTTGCAATTGGCTTATTTGATGATATTTTAATTGGCATCCTCCTAACTGTAGTACTTCTACCTTGCAAGTGCCTTCATTAACTGTTTGTGTAATTAACATTGATTTACACTGCATTGTGATTAGTGTGATACTGTTGTCATCTTGTTGTTAATCGACAGCAAAAAACATTTTACAGCTACAACCAGGAACCATGCAGGGTACAGATTACATAAAAACGACACCCATCCAAAAAACAGTTGGGTTCAATTGCTTTCCAACATACCGCCGTGTTGGTCCTTTGATAAATACACATCGACTTTATGTACAATTTCTAGTAACAATATGTTATTATAAAATCTCTATTATACTCACATGAGCTTGCTGCATCTCTTTTAGAATGTTATCATTCACAAAGAAATTACGCCATAGATCAAATCGGAAGCATAGTTACCTTTTTTCTTAATTAATAACGTTTGACGTCATTCGATTTTTAAGGGACATTTTTGATCTTCCTTAATTTGTTTATTTACTGCCATGTCAGCTCAATTTTACTATATCTTTTAAAATAAGTGTTCAATAAGGGCATTGTTGAATTTTAATCCATTTATGATCTTAAGAAGCATGGTAGTCATGCATATTCTTTGATCTAATACGAATTATTCTCGCAGATATGTTAATGAGTTAAGGCAACACAATCAGTGTTATATCAAAGAGATTGGAATCTGTTACATTTTCACTCTTATTTTCACTATCGAAAACCCAAACGGTTGTGTAATTTCTCTTTTACCCTTGAATAGTGCCACTAGGGTTTTTAGGATTTAATAAGTTGTCCAGATCGTTTAGTTGCTCTTCTTGGTTTTTAAGTATCTTTGACTGTGTAACCCCTTGCGGTCCAAGTGTTAAGTTTGTTAATGTGAGTCATAATTCACGCGAGGATGTAAAGTTTATTGAGACTCCATTGTCTATGCACACTCCATTGTCTATGCACACTCCATTGTCTATATCAGGGCCTATTTTATTTCCGACGACCATTTTGTTGTAGTAAAATACTGTTCAATATACTTTGCATGTCCAACAATATGCGCGGGATAGCGTTATACTTTTATAACGGTATAGCTAAACTTCTCTCAGTGACCAAAGCAACAATTATATGAATAAGATATTTTTGTTTTCCAATAACCTTCCTTCCTTCATTGAACCGATCTGTCTTAGTTTGATTAATCATGAAGGAAAGACACGCTTTCGGGCCAACCACTATTTTTTTACGGATCACCTCTTTTTTGATGAAGCCAGGAAGGTCTTATAGACATACCTTAGTGAAACTGTTTCTTTCGTGCAATGATATATGAGCATAACCTCTAGAATTTAAATTTTAAGACTTAACTGGTCGGGTTTATCATTGTGCGTGCACTTTGTAATTTTCATTCTTACCACTGCTGTGTGTTTTACATACAGTTTGCCGTTATTCACGAGTTTGTTCACTCGCCGCTTTCCTAGAAAGCAATTATTAGAAGCTTAGCAAGGGGGCTTTGCAATTGCCTTGTCTTTGGGTGTAACGACCTCACTTATAACATCGTCTTGTTTTTATCAGGCATAAATGTTATTTTGGAGTACACGCTGGCAACATCTGTGTCATGCTAATCACCTCTATAGAGTATCCTTACCTGTAATAAGGGCTTTTATGGACGACATAAACATCATGTCTTCGTCTGTTGCTGGAATTCCTTAACAGGTGCACCACAGCTCTAAGTTAAGCCAATATGACATTTCGCGCTGAAAAATCCCGTAGTTTTGTGATCATCAAGGGAAGATCTATCAATAGCACCCCTTTTAGTGTATTTAGCCCTGAAAACGACATTTCTCACAGTATATCCCATCTATTCATGCCTTGCCAGTGCGATTTTTAGGCCGGATTATTGATTGTTCTATCTCAGACAAGAAGTCCATCAACGAATTAGAGAGAAAAGCTGATAGAAGGGCTTGGTGTCATTAATAAGTCCTTATACACTGGAGCAAAAAAAACCTTGGATCTTGCAACATCTTTTGATCCCGCGAATTCAGTGGCCACTGTTAATATACTAGGTTTCGATGTCTGTTGCTTGCAACTAGAGCAAAAGGTTTCAGTGTTCATACGAAAATGGCTGAACTTGCACCGTTCCATCACAAACATCTCCCTATATGCTGACTCCTCTCCTTGCCCTCTGCCCATTAAGAGCCTCAGTTCTATTTTAAAATCCGCAAAAATTAGTGGTCACCTACTTTTGCGACACTCCAAAGATCCAATTCTGTCAACACTCAATCCATCCTTAAAGGCAGGTTCTTGGAAGGTGAGCGATGCAGTTAAAATAGCTGAGGATCAATTAAAGTAAAAAACCATAAGGGGTCCTGTACAGCGTGGACGAACCGGTCTTGGCAATTGTAAAGTGGAAGTAATACCACCAAAAACCACTCACAAGTACAGAAAGGTAATCGCAAAAACATCAGCTGAGATTGACGAGGAAAGCTATCTATCTAAGGCATTGCAACTTCAGGTGCGGGGCCAATGGACAAGATGGGAGAACTACGTAAAGTTTGATCTTTCATATAAGAACATCCTAGCAACTCCTATTCTCTTATCTTTCTGCCTGCAATCCACTTACGATGTTCTGCCCTCACCAAGTAACTTGAGGAGGTGAAAAATAAATACAGAACCATCTTGTTTCTGCGCACATACTTGGTGCTTGTAAAACTGCTCTTTCCCAGGGAAGATATACCTTTAGACACGATTCTGTACTTACCCATTTGGTAGAAACTTTGAAAAAGTTCATTTTTGAGCTTTCTTCTGAACCTCTGAGCTTAAACCGGACCTTGTGCTATATTCAAATGACCTTAAGCGTGTTATTATTGTGGAACTCACTTGCCCATGTGAGGAAAACATGAATGCTAGGCACTCCACCAAAGTTGCCAAGTATTTCTGTTTAATGAATGTGATTATGGTTAATGGCTTGCAAGTTGATTTCTTGGCCGTGGAAGTAGGAGCAAGAGGGTATTGTGCAAGAACCACCACTGCCTTTTTAAAAAGAATGGGTTTCACCAACAAACTTGCTTATTCCACTGCAAATGATCTCGTTAAAGTCAGTATGAGGTCTTCTTTTTGTATCTGGCTGGCACGTGAATCCAATGTTTGGTGAACTGACTCCTTAATGCAATTACCCAAATCCAAGCAGGCTTTGCCTAATGTGGAGACTAAGTGTGTTTCATCTCGCCAAAAGGGGGTTAGCCAAAATAAAAATGACACTCAACCATTTTGTGTATAAAAAAACATCGGTTTTTTAAACGAAGGCAACACTTGTTACGCCAACGCCATTTTGCAAGTATTAAGTACCATTCCAACACGCAAAGTGGGTCAGAATCGTTTCATTTGTCACCTATTGCGAGGTCTATTTCGCTTAACATGGCGAAACTGACGCAATCATTGTCACCTGTTGACTCTTCGAATTTTCTCTGGGCCCTTAAACGTCAAATGCTCTGATGGGAAAGTGGACTTCCAATTTAATAATAAGCAAGATGTAGCAGAGATTATGTTTGTGGTTTTGGACGCACTTAAGGGATTTTTCCCGATTGCTGCAGATAAAATCTCAACTGAAATCTCAATGTCTGTAAACTGAAATACCTGCGTGTGCACCTCGGTAAATGTCGCAATGCAGGACATTTTAACACTGCCAATGACATATAACATCCAGTCTTGTGTCAGCAAATTTTTAGAACCAGAAATTCTAAACAATGGAAACAAGTGGTTTTGTCCGCAATGCTTTGCACATAGAGAGAGTACTAGAGAAACGCAAATCAGCAGAAGTGAAATCTTATTGCGGCATGTTAAAAAGGTTTTTAAAACATGGTGAACATCTGGTGAAACACAACAGAGTTGTTGAATGTGTTTCTTTACGTGACTCTCCTGCAACTACCTTTCGTCAGTCTGTTTCTTCGTGTTTGAAAAGACTGGGATTGGACCGCAGAAAAACTTTTCAAGCTGCTCGTCAACTTGGTGACATGTGCATGAAAGCTTCTTTCTGTATTTGGGTCGCTAGAAATACAAAGGTATGGAATGAACACAGCCACATCCCTATTTCAACCAGCTATTCTATACCCACTCCTCTAATGCCAAAGGGCAAACAACAGTCACCAAGCCCAATACACCTGTTAAAGCAGGCCCAGACCCACCTACCCACAGCAAAGTAATTCACGCAGGATTAATAAATAAAGGAAACACCTGTTACGCCAATTCCATCCTGCAAGCATTAACTGCAATCCCATCATTTTGGTTACATTGTGCTTCGGAATCTTCTCTGGTTTCTCCTCTATTGAAGTCATGCTGTCCCAGTCTTCCACAGCTGTTGACCCTTCCGCCTTCTTAAGAGCCTTGCAGCGTGAGATGTCCAGCATTAGGAAGACCCCATTCAACATTAAGCAGGACGTGCCAGAAATACTGCTTCATCTCTTGGGTGAATTAACAGACCCTTCGGTTATCGCAAATAATATCATCACCAACATTATAACCACTACGACGTCATGTAATGCATGCTTCTTATCAACTAGCAGGGAGGAAAGTATGCCTATTGTGCCACTCCCTATCTCAAACAGCGTTCAGGTTCAATTAATTGTTTTTTGCAGCCCGAAAATTTGTCTGGAAATGACAGGTGGCTTTGCCCGCAGTGCTCTTCTTATCAAGACAGTACAAGCGAAACGGTTTTCACCGAGTGCGGAGACATTCTAATTATCCAACTGAAGAGGTTTACGTTTCTTGATGGAAGAACCCTAAAAAATAACAAGTTTGTTACCTGCCTTGCTTCACATGACGACATTTTTAGAGTTCGCTCTCAGCCAACGGATGACATTCCATGTAACAACAAATATTCGTTAGCTCCCACTATTAATCATTCGTTCACCCTAGGAGCTGGTAACTATTGGGCATTCATTAAAGATCGCAGCTGTGGCTCATGGTTAAGATGTGACGATAAAGCAGTTGTTAGAGTTGCACCATCCGATTTCAATAACTCTTCTGTGTATGTGTTGTTTTTTGTGAAAATGTAAAAGTGGTCTGATTAACATTCACATAAAAGTTGGAGGGTTATCTTTCCCTAGCGGTTTTGTATTACCCCGGCTGTTACTGTCACAAGCAGTCTACCGTGAACCTAGAGTTTGCTCACTCTTCACCCTCTTATAGAGTAATCATAAGAAGCATAGCAAGGGGGTTCGACTATGTCTTGTCTTTGGGTGCGACGACCCCACTTTTTACCCCACTCCAATAGGGAGGCTAAGTTTGCGCACTTGATCTACAGGATTAACGATCCTGCTGTACCCATAGTTATTCTTGTAAGAAGCTCTGCAAGGGGGTATGAAATTTCTCTTTCATTTCTTCGTAGTTTTACGCCCACGCATATCACCCCAGTAACTTCAGGCTGGTCCTGACCAAGGCTGGTCCTAAGCATCAATCACCCGTGTAAGGCTGAGTGTTGAGATCCCGTAACACGTGTAAAGCTACAGCCAGGTTCACAACTCCTGGCGCATAGGTAGTTGTTTGCCCCCTTCTCATAGTTTTTATTTATTTGTATATATATACGTTTTATGTCAATATATGTTGTTCTTGTTTTTTTGTTTTGTTGTTGCAATATTTGTATTGTCCAGAGGATTGCTTTTTCAATTAACTTGGTTGTACAGACCATCCTTGTAAAAGGGAGATCTTGCTTTGCATAGGGATCTTAAGAGGGTTTAACCTCTACCACTTAAAATAAGAGTCATTAGACTAGTCGAATCACTACAGCTTGCTGTTTTGTTATGTCATAATCAAAGTGCAGGACCTATATAAAATAAATATTAAATCGGTTTGCCTAAAAATGGTGATAAATAAGATTTCTCTTGACGACCTGCTGAAAAGGAATTAAAGTACAATGCAATACCACATTCATCACGAAAAGCTTTACAAGCTGTCCGTATTAATCTCACTATAGCGGCTTCTTGTGTATTAAATGCAATTATTTCCCGGGTAAAAGGGCGGCATCAATATTTCTGAGAATCGCGCAATGTGATTGGTTAGAACATAGCAACCGTGTTTAAAGCTTAAATACGGTAGCATTGAATGTAAATAAACACGGGAAAAAAGTAAACAAAACGCGAAAAATAAGTGAAACTGACTTTTTTGTTTTCAAGAATTCGATGTTGCAGCTACAATAAAAACCTGTGATTCGATTTTAGTTGGAATCTACGATCCATATGTGAATAGTTTTTATAAAGACATGGTTTCTATGTCCTGCTTATAATGTTATATTTTTTGTCGTAAAATGCAGTACCCGGATAAAAATCCATATAATAACTGTTTATTTCGGGCAATACCTTCGAATATTAACCCCTGTCACGTATTGCCCTCACAAGCTCCGGTATTGCCCTCATAAACAGTTATTATAGGGTTAATATCGTTTCATATGTGTCACATATAATTATCTTTTCAAACGTATTTAATACTTGCAATAGATGCAGCTTACAAAAGAATTTACCCATATCTGCAATATCATTTCTTTGTTTTATAGACAACATTTTCCAATTTTGAAACACCTTTGGTAGCAACTCCTATCTTACCGTTTTCAATTGAGCATTAAATAATTGGATTTATTGGACCAAGGTCAGACACAGGTCTTTTTATTGTTAATTCTAATTTAGCAAAATTATAATTGGTATTTTTCTCATCCAACACATCACAAATATCATCTATTGTGCCTGTAAAAATTAACACAGTAGCTGCGTCTCTACTGGCTACCTCAGACAATCCAAAATATAAAGTTTTGCCTTCACTAGTTGTTGTATGAGAATTTTGGTAATGCTTGTGATACTTACTAATACCATCACCATGAAAACAATCACCCAGTGTTTTTCCATCATTTTCATTGCTTCTGCGACTTGAAACTGAGATAAAATTAAGGCTTTTTGCATTATACGAGATTTTACCCCAGTTGATGGCAAGCGACCAATTTTTTTTGCGGAGAGAAGCGGAGGGCGCGTCAGCGCCCGGAGCGTAGCGGAGCCCATTTCCTCATTAAATAAGCCAAATATAAGGGACGGTGGAGGGTTATAGGGTTTCCGCACCTATACATTAAAATTTTCAATTTTCGTCAACTTTTTGACTGGGTTGCCCAGTAGCTTACTCTGGTCATTTTCCCCGTAAATTTATGATTCAACGAGACAACATCAAAGGCACGGTGATGGAGTGCTTTTGTTACTTTTAAAGATGGCCTAGAGGGGATTTCCAGTTGAGATTAAGCTACCCTTAGCCACGTGAGATATAGTTACTTTGACTAATATCACGTGACTTTTTCTCGAATAACATAGCGCCTCAAACTCAAACTTCCGTTAATCTAAGCTAGCTATATCGCAGCTGAAGGAGGAAGGGCTTGTTCAAGAAAATGAAGAAAGGGTATGTTTAGCTCGCTTGTATATCACTATTTTTTACATGTAATGAACCTATTCTTATTCTCACTCACACCTAAAGCTAGCTAGCTTAAAACTGCAGATTTAGAATAATAATAGAACTTAGATAGCATTTAGCTACCTAGCTACTGTAAGAGTTAGCTAGCATAAAAACAAACAAACAATGCAATATAGCTAGCATCAAACTAGCTACAAGGCTAGCATAAAATTAACTACTTAGCTGGGATAGAACTACCCATGTAGCTAGCAATAAATTTCTATTTTTGCTGGCATAAAATCAGCAACATAGCTAGCATAGAAAAATTGTTTGAGACTGATTTTCTACCTATCCTCTATCTAGCTAGCTATTATACATAGCTATATACTACAGAGTGAGTGAGATAATTCTACTCTGTAGGAATGTCCCATCATACAGCTTGTTCTAGCTACAATCGTCCACAAAATGGCCATACATAGCCAGCTAGGTATTTTGCAGATAGTAAATGTTTATATACAGGTATGTCATGTGTAATTGTTTACGTTGCTTAGCCACAAATGAGCAGTTCTTAACATTAAGGGGGAATAGAGAGCTATATTTTCGTGGACGGTTGTAGCTAGCTATATATATTGTACACACGTCAGGAAATAAACTTTTTTAACCCTGCCGCTGAGCATACACCAGTGCGGCTGAAGTTACAGAAGGGGAAATTATTTCGATAGATAGATAGATAGATAGATATAGATATAGATATAGATATAGATATAGATATAGATATAGATATAGATATAGATATAGATATAGATATAGATATCTCGTTCAATCGTCAACATGTATTGAAAATCTCCAAGTGTATTCATTATTTCTTACCTAATTTCACGATATGTATACAAATAATGTCCCAATAATTTCTGTTTTTGTAACTTGACCCGATCCTTACACATGTGGCTCTAATGATGTTTTTGTTCAGTCTGGAATAAGAGATTTTTATCCTACTGTCATGAAAACTTGTTTGCAAACAAAACACATACTGCTATTTGATTTTTAGTTGCACAGGCTAACAACAGGCTTTTTTTCGCTGTGTTTTTTTAAACCGAAGTTGCAGTAAAGGTTTTTTTAAAAATGTATTACGGCTGTCTGATTTTATGATTAATTTTTGATCTAGCACAAACTTTTCCCATAAAATATTGCAGGATTCTTTAGGAGCATAAAAACAGGTTTTGAGCAGTGTTTTTATTTTTAAATGTTACAAAAACTTTTCCGCAAAATAAAAGTGCTGCATGATTGTTTTAGCTGTGTAGGATAACAACAGGGTGTTTACTGTCTGTTTATTTGAACCAAAGTTTTTCGGATGTGCGCCACAGTATATTTGTACTAATCACTCAGCCTAGTGTTAACGACAAGCTATTACCTGTGTTTCTATTTAACAGAAGTTGTGCTAAAGTTTTTTTGAAAGGGTTTGTTTACCTATACTAATGGCGCGCCACAGATTAAAGTACATATATATTTTAAGTTTTACCGGGAACATTTTTTGAAACAGTTTTCGCTATGACATGGCACAATATGTAAATTGTGTTTCTATTCAAGCTAAAGTTGAAGGAAATATATATTTTGTGAATCTGAAAAATATAATTACACACCCGACACACCTTTAATGTTGTGTGTTTCACTCGATTTATGATATACTGCACACCTGTACTAAAGCCAGCCACCTGAATGTGTGGTACAGTTTAAAATTTGTATTAATTGTTCCATCAAGCGTTTAACGCCAGGTAACACAGTTACTTGTGGCTTAACCAGCATAAATTCCTAAGTGTATATAATACTCACCTGTAAAGTTTTGTATATATATTTATGTTTATGCCCTGCTGGTCTAATGGCTATGACACTCATGCTAATGAGAGATCCAGGTTCAAATCCTGGACAGAGCTAGGAAAAACATAATTATCTTGCACCTACAACAACCAGGTTTTCATATAATAGGTAACCTTTGAGTAGGACTTCTCTGATTATTTCTATATCTTGACTTTTTAATGTTGTTGTCATTGGAACCAAGTTAATCTCAGATTTATGAAAAAATGATATGTCGTTATGACCGATTGTTTAAATACTTGTAATGGCACATAATTCTGCTATGATTCACTGTGTATTGACCTGAGATAAATTTGAGACTTTTTTTTTGAGATATTGAATTTGAAACATTTGCACCTCAATATTTTCTATACTCCTGGACTAATATGATACTTAACTTAGACATATTGAATATACGCAATCTTTGAGTTGTGAGGTGGAGATTTTCTACTAAAGTCATGCACCCCTGCCTTGCCGTTCCATTGCCTTTCCAGCACTGACCGTGCCTTTCTTTGCCTACCCTTCCTATGCCTTTTCTGGTGCCTGCCTACTATGTCCTTGCCTGTGGCTCCCATGCCTTGCCTACCCTTGCCTTCCTGATTCCTCTTCCTATTTCCTTGCCTGCCTTTGCCCTTTCCTTGCCGTGCTTAATGCCTTTGCCTTGGCAACCTCTCCGCAACACTTTCTATATTGATTGCCAAGTGTTCCAATAACTACCTTAATGACGTCGTTTACTTTTTTTATACTAACTAAACTTCATTTAGTGTTCAAACTGGAGCACCTTCTGTTAGATCTTGCCTTTTTCTTTTACGTTTGAAAATCATCATTGATGGAACATAACTGCCCGTAGCACTGCAACAAACAACAACGGTTACACCTCTTTCACCACTTGTTGCGGTGGCTACAACACGCTTGACTTTTGGTGCCAACACCTTTGTTGGTTTATGAACACATGTTAAACCAGATTCATCAACATTAAATATTCGGTGTGGCCTAATGTTAAATTTCTCTATGACTGTTTTAAGATTTTCGAAATATCGGTCGATGGAGGTTTTGTTTAGGCCGAACACTCTTTAATGAAACAGCCTCTGGTTTTCGTAATGACAATGTCTGCCGGCGTTTAAGAAAACCTGACACAAAATCACATCCTGCCATTTGATGAACTTTATTAGAAGGGTGCTTAATTTTATTCGTTTCACAATATTCATATATAACCCTTCTTAGTTCATTTATGGATAATCCATAAAAAGAATTGTCTAGAGCAAGTATATATGACTCCAGATCAGTCTCTTGTTCTTCAGTCAGGACAGTACGGATAGGACCCAATTGTTTTTTATGCATATTTTCTCCCGAAAGTTGCTTTAGCTGTCCATTACAACGTCGACGTAGAGACTCGAAAGGAACTTGAAAGATGAAGCAGCTTTTCGTATCGAATATCTTTTCTTTTTACACATTCAATTGGTGTTTTCATTTGATCCTCGTTCCAATTTTCACGATTTGTCTTTCGTACATAGTTTCGCATCTTAAACACACAAACAAATGAGAAATAAGAGCCACATATTAGCAGCTACATAGTAAGAGGTCACAGGCCTTGGTGGTGTATATATATTGGAAATGAAAAGGAGCTCATCACAGTCAGGTAGCTATACACGTAGCCGAACCAGGTGAACTTATCAAATTTTCTTGAACAGTTTGCATCAAACACAGACTTAATAAAGGAGTTTGCTAATTTAATAAACAAAATTTCTTGGTACATGTTGGCTAGTAGGTATTAGCTACCTAACCCAGCCTTTCTTTAGTGACTGGACTGGGTAAACTACAGTGTAAAATGTAAGCATGAGAAGAGCAGATATTCACTAATTTTTATTCATTGTGTGACCCATCTTACCCCATGTACCCCTTTGGAGAAAACCCTAAATTATTTTCATATTGGAAAAAGTTCAACATGTTTGCGCCAAAGATTTAATGATATTCATAAAACGTAAAATTGCCGTTTCTTTTATGATTATCATTAAATAAACGGCAACCCGCGGCGTTGCATACCATTATGCTTTGAGCTGCTTCTATATTCAAAATGGAGGATTGTAGTACCAACAACAGTTCATCCAGACGGAAAAAGAAAGAAGGTTAGTAATTTCCCCCGTCCTCGTTACTTTAATTTTTTGTTAAAAATAAGTTAGAATTTGGTTTATGGTACAAATAAGTGTTGGCTAACTTCGTTTTATTAGCTAATATATATATATAGAGTAACAATGTGTTCCAGCAGGATGTGTAAATGTAGCTATAGTTTACGTTGTAATTAACGTAAAGTATAGCTTATAATACACATAGCTAGCTAGCTAGAGCTAGCCAGCCTGCCAGTTCACCTTACCCTTTACCCTAGCTACATGGTTTTCTTTAGTGCATAGAGGGTTAACACGAAAAGGCTATAGATAGCTAACAGAACCAACATTTTTAGCCAAAAGTGAATAGTTATATACTTAGCTGGCTAGTGTAGAAACAGTAGACTACCCTTGCTAAGTCCATAGCGTAGCTTTTTCATGTATATATTCCTCCTACGCAACATATATAGCTGTATTTTATGTATATATCATGAAACATTGACTGTTTTTACACTTGTGAGTTGATGCTTTGACTTTGTAGATTAGGGCAGAATTTATTCAGAAACAATAATAAGAAGTGCAAGGTTTTTGGTGCAATTTTGTGTTTTCGTGTGATACTTTTAGCAGTAAGCATAAGTCATTATAGCTATATATTTGTAAAGTGTTATTTGTTACGTCTGCAGGGGCACACATTGTGTATATATTATTGGAATCTCGTTTTTTCTAGTGTTGATAAATTGCAGTGCCTTCAGATAATCTGCGTACCTTTAAAGAGCAAAAATTTGAATTAATTTAATGTGATAATTTGTAAGTTGCCTTTTCCACTTTCGCACATCCTTGTCTTCATTAGTGTAAACTAACCTTGTCGTGTCACAACCAACAGGTATTTCAATTCTGTGTTGAAAAGGTTGCCCTAAAAAAATTAAATATTTAATTAGTTCAGTGTTGTTAAACACAAAGAAATTAACGAGGTTAATATAACGCTGTGACCTATGCCTTCACTAGTGATTTTGTCCATATGAAATCCACAAGCAAAGCATCAATTAACACACTGAAATATAGTACAAAAGAAACAGTTAAGAATTTTACCTGGGTAAAAATTTTTATCCCCTGTGTATTCAAATTTTAAGCACTCAACTTGTTGGTCACGTGCAGTGCCACTCATTACTGAATTGCTTGTTTTATTTTCACTAAACGATAATGAAAAATCATTAATATGTTTTGATCAGTAGCTCAAAATTTCAGAATAGGCTTGCGTATAATGAGTAAATGCTGAACAACAACAGACAAAGCTACACTTTCATATTGCAGTCTAAACTCATGCTTAGTTTCACCTTAGTTTAAAAATACTATTTTTCAGAAACACGAGACCTAAATGGGAAAAAACTTAAAGAAACATTGCCAGCTTAATAGTTGGGAAATATAACAAGACCTTCTAAATCGTACGTACATGCAGCTTATACATAAATTTGAGAAACACGAGGCTCAAAATGATTAAAAAACTTTGAAAATATTTCAGTCGCAAATAAATGATTTTTTGAGAATTATCGAGCACGCCTTACAAAACTAGTTTTTTATAAAAAAATAAAAAAATACATGACGCCTAAAAAGGTCTGTCACATTGTTTTGGGTAGATTTAACATACCATAGAGGATTATAAGCATAATCAATAAATAAAAAGTTGGTTTAAAATTGGAAAAAATGTCATGACACCGCTATAGATCAGAGCTTTATATACTTGCAAATGAGATTTATGCATTGAAAATGATATTTTAAGAAGAAGAAAAGATTTCACAAAACTTGAAAAGCAGCTTTTTATCCTTCATATCATTTTCAATACACAAATACTTTAAAAAATACTTTATCTACAAAGTGCTTTTAATGCATCATTGCATTATTCAGATATTGTGAACATTCCATTTGCTGAAATAACTTCAAGCTTGTAAAGTATGGTAATGGATGATCCTGGTCGAACTAAATTTTTCCATAATATTTTGGCATTATAGCTGTTCGCATATTCTCTTTCATTCACTTTATTTAACCAAGCACCTTCCACTTTCCTTGCTGACCATTTTGCAACTCGAAAAAGCCAAAAATTTTCTGGATCATCCGGTTGGGAAGACACTGGAAAAACATCCCCTACCTGGATTTCTTCTTTGGAAATCACTAAAAATATGAGATCAGTTGAACAAGATCGTTATATGAATCGCAGTCACACTTCAGTGAACTTGCATTAGTGTATTTCAGATTTCAAACAAGGGACAGACTACAATTATATCATTTTAATTAATTAGTTTTTTTTTTTGCATAACAATCAACTTCTTAAGTAAAATACATAAAATATAAGCATACCAGATAGTCCTTGCACAAAAGATGAAGCTATAAAAAATTAAAATAAATCATTGCACAAATGCAATTTTTAAGTTCACAATGAAGAATTAACCAATTATCAATGATTAATAACGAGTTACAAAAATTTCTAGTAAAAGTATTTATCATTTCTTCTTCAAATATATATTTATTAAAATAATAGAAGATGGGATTAATTCTAGCTATACCTTGAGGAGAAGCTAGATGATATTAAATATGTTTTATAATCAATAATAATAATCATGATTCAAATATGTTTAAATCAATGAATCACTTTTCATAATTGTGCAGACACAAAAAATGTGGTGCATAACTGGCATATTTACTGGTAATCCAAACAAAAGCCATATACGAAAACAAAGTTACAATGTCAGAAAGCCAGAACATATGCTACACACCCTTTTCTGGATAATGTTTTTTTGTGCAGTCACATTTGTTTTTCCAACTGGAATAGCCTGGCTTAATGTTTTCTTTTTATCAAACACCTTGCCACAAGATTTACAGTTCTTGCGGCCAACTTCATTTTTTTCATCGCATTCAAAACATTTCTAAATAAATAGGATTAGAAAAGACAGACTTGCTACAACAACAGTTTCTCAAATTCTATATCAAGCATTCTTATTCAACATTTTTTGCTGAACTCGGTATTTACTGAATTAGGCAGTATGTATCAAATCATCACAGAGCTCGTCCATAAAAATATGAACAAAGGAAAGATAAAAATACTGACCTTAAATCTAATGGCATAGTGCACAGAAACTTTTTTTCGATAATTTTGTGTTGTTTCTCCATCTAAAAGACGACAAGGATAAAAAATGGTTAAAAATGGTTAAAAATTGTTTATCTTATCAACAAACCATTTTGGTGTTTGTCTTGAGAAATATTGCCAGACCCCTCTCTACTAAACTTAAACATAATCCTTTTACTTTTTTACTAAAAAAACTCCACCCGTGGCACAACAACTTCGTTTACTTGTTTTTTATAATTTAAAGAACATATTAACTACATTGTTAGACATGACATTATTAAGCTGTGAAACCAAGAACATACAGAATTTTTTAAAGGAACACTGTATTAGCTTTCAACATCCTCATACCGCAGTTTACTATAATATATCGAGGACATTGTACCAAATGTAGCCTTTTTTGAGAACTGTATATACGCCAACAAACTAGGTTCATTATATACACCATCGCTATGGATCTACCATTATGTTTTTTTATCAAGATTAGATGAAGGACTCTTAAGATACAAGGCTCAGTGTCCTGCTCTTAATAAAGTGTTATGTAAGTAACATTCCTGTAACTAGGACACTAGCACACACAATTCCACATCACACAATGTTTTTTTTAACTTTTCAAATGGATGCAGCTTTTTTAAGTGAAATTTGGAGGTTTTTTAAAAACACCAAACTTACCCAAAAGATTCCCAAGTTTTTATGCCTTTTTATGGTGAGTCGGCAACCTCAATAGCAAAGTAGGTACGCAAAAACATAGATTAATTTCATTGTGATGTTATTTGTTTACTTTGTAGCGGTAAGCTCTTTGGCTCTGGAATTTGCGTGGTAGGAAAAAAGATGCTAGAATTTGGAGAAGATAGGTCTTTTCCTGTCAATTTTTTGTTATGGGAACATCGTTTGAGGTTTTAAACTGTTATCGAGTGTGGATTTCTAATTTATTCGAATTCAAGTCCCAACAAAACAATGCCTTTGTGTAACGAAATGGACTGAAAATAACTTTGCTTCACCTAGTGCCGCAAAAAATTTTCCTTCCACACCAATGCCAGAGCCAAAAGAGGCTGCTGCTGGAAATGTAAGCAACGGAATTCATCTATAAAGTCGCAATACACCTTTGCGATGATTCAATTGTACATGAATTCCTACGGCTCTCCATCGTTTTACAATATCGGAAATGGAGGTAAAAAAAGTTTTTTTATAGAGTTTGTTAGAGACGAAAGCGTGTTTTCTCAAGTTTTTTAACTTCCTTTGTATCAATTTCTTTCAAATTTTCAGGAAACGTTAATAATAATAAGATACAACTTATGTGTACTTTTCATTAAAAACAAAAGGCGGCAAGAAAAGTTATCACGAAAGAACGTGTTTTCTCCTTAATAAACTCTTATAAAAGTGTGATGTTTACCTCCTCCGATGACAAAATAAACTGTGATGGAGTGTTAGTTTCCCGAATTATCGTAAAAGGTGTATTTTCAAAAAGGCTGCTACGAGAGAGAATTGAAAAGAATGAAACAAGCAAAATAAGTCCTGCATTGCACTACCATCAACAACAGTTTCATACTGAAAATTTATTAGAAGTTATTGTAAGTCTAGCTAGCTAACTACCCCAGTAAAACAGAGCTTTCTGTGAAGGATATTTAAAGGGCTTCTCTCTACTAGCTAGCTAGCTAGTTAGCTACAGCAGCTAACTTCAACAAAAAATATCTAATTGTTTTGCTGGAGTGGGTTTAATACGGTAACTTAATTAGGTAGTAAAATAATAGCAAATATGAGCATTTGGTGAATCAGACAGTAAAAAATAAAGGTGAAAAGCTGAAGAATGAGAAAGCCCCTCACTTCACTTCACAATAAAGCTCAGCCTTCACTTGTTACTTCAATCAGGAAAATTTTTTTACCTTTAGTTTTCTTAGCAGTCGATGAAGACGTTGACGTTGTCATTGTGGATGAGGATTCATTTTCAGATGCGGTAGACACACGTGAAGCCCTTTTGAAAGTTCCTGTTCCTTTGGACATGCTTTCACTTGTACGGCAATATTCAACACGGTTAGTGATGGATGTAATAGCGTACACGGTTGTTGATGAACGTTATTATAACTTTTTAATGATAATCATAAAAGAAACGGCAAATTTGCGTTTTATGAATATCATTAAATCTTTTGGCGCGGATGGGTTGGTAGTAGTAGCCAGAAGTAATATTTGCTTGGAGCAGGAAGATCTAAAGTCTCCACCTTAGTAAAGGGAAAATTGTGTCACACGGAGGACACTTAGTGTAATGTGTTACAAACCCAGTGGAGCGCTTATTGCATTAAAGATACAGTATATTTTTCATAAACCAACATTCACACCAGTTATGATGAAGCCAATTGATACTTTTGCAAAGCAAATACAGTTGTTTAGCATTTTTCTTTTTGCATAAAAAGTTCCTGTGGATATTCAAAAATTAAACTTTCTAACCACTTTGAATTTATACGGCATAAAATTTAGCATATGTATTTCGCATTGTGCTTTAGAAGCACATTCCCACTTTCTCTGAGGTGGATAAGGTATTTGGTCCTAAACCTGGGACACATTTTATCTGTTTGAATTATTTTTAATCCTGAGAATCATTTTGAATGTTTTCTGTACCCATGGCTTGTCAAAGTTGACATGCTTGTCAAGAATAGTTTATCAGCGTCTCTAAAAATGGCTAAATTCAGGAACTCAGAAATTATGATAGTAGTACAAAAATGTTTTGGTTTCATTTCATCAAACTGGTCTAAAAACATATAATACTAGTTTTAAATCATTATTTCATTTTTTACTGAAGTAATATGACTTTTACTTAGTATAGCTTTTCACACCGCTGACACCAAAATGGCTGCAGGGACTAATCGGTTTGAAATTAATATATATTATTCTATAACAGACATCAACCACTTGTAATTCATGTCATATTACCAGCTCCTCAGAAGTTATAGCACCATGCATCCAGCTTTCTCTGCACCCTACGTTACAATCTTCCTTAGATAATTTCTTTGAAAGCGAGGAGTTGTCAGACAGCAATGCCTACTTCGGCCATGTTTGCAACGCTCATCAAACTGCTCTAGTCGAAAAAGAGGTAGTGTCGTGCGGTTCCCATCTCATTTTACAGCTAAAACGTTTTGCCAGTGCCAACGGCCTTGTGTCAAAAATTGCCTCTTGTATTACTGCTTACCCTGCTACCCTTTCCATACCTTTAACCGTAGATAGAGAAGTGAAATTTCGTAAAAATTTTCAATTAAGGGCTATTATAAACACTTGCGGCAACTTATATAATCGTTACTACACAACTATAGCCTTCGACCAAATGGTACACAGGTGGATACATTGCAACGATAGAGCAGTAATTTTCTGTGATGACCGCCTTATTAACAGTCACGAGTCATATGTTTTCTTTTTAGAAGAGCTGAGGTAAAAATATTTTAACCAGAATGTGTCAGCAAGGGGGGCTTGACTACACTCAGTCTTGTCTTTGGAGAGTGACGACTCCATTTATTACCCCAGTCAAAAATAAAAACAAATCAAATAAAAATTAAGTTGGGAAGGAGTTTGATCACACATGATCTTGTCTTTGGAGAGTAACGACTCCACTTATTACCTGAGTTAAAAACAAAGAATAGCACAGTTGAACAGAAAGTGGTCAAAGTTTACTTTAGGAAGATAGGGATGTCTAGTTTCTGCTGATGACCGTCCGCGGACCTCTTTGAGGTGACCCACCTGGACACCTTAGGTTTAGAAATATGGGTCGAAATCTACCTGCCCTTGGTTAAAGTTCTGTTCATCTTTTCAAATGTGTTGTGTACTTTTTATTTTTTTATATTTTTTAATTTCTTGTAAAAAGGGAGAATTGTGCTTTTAGAGGCATTTTCTCTAGAGGAGTACAACCTCTAGCTCATTTCCAAAGACCTAACAGGTTGAGTTCATCATTGCGGTGGCTTGCCACCTCTTTGTAAATTACTTTCTTATTGCTACTGTCCGAAAAAATCAGTCTTGAGACTGTTTGTACTTTCCAAATGAATGGCTCGACTACAGAAGCAGGTAAATAAAGCGCCATAGCGTTTAAGTTCCTTTCTTCCTTCTTTGATCAAAAATGGACCGAACATATCCACTCCTGAATACGTGAAAGGTGCAGCTTCTTTACAACGCTCTGATGGTAAATCTGCCATTCCTTATTCACCGAATCGTCCTTTAAACTTCCTGCATGTAACACATTTAAAGATTTAGTTTCGGACACATGAACTTGCATTAACAATCATGATACCTCTGTCGCTTAACGTTTCATCTCGACCACCATGTTTCACCTTTTTGTGGTGATATTTATCACCAATTCTGTAATAGGATGCTTTTTTGGCAAAATGATGGGATTCTTTTATCCTCCAATCCAGACTTGACGATTTTCCAATTCGCCCACCAACTCGTATGATAGAATTTTCATCCACGAATGGGCTCAAACGAGAAAGAGAACCCATATTTCGTTTTCTTTTGTTCGCTAGCAGGCATGTCAATTCCGTCCCATATTGCTCGTTGTTGTTGAAAGATGTCATCGTCTCAATCCTTTCGTTCACTGCCAAGTTGTTGTAGGAGTTGCTTGGCTGATAAAAGAAATAGGGATTATTTTTCTTCCTGGTTTGTTCATGTCATGCATTTGGATAGAACTTCTATATCATGCTCATTTTTCTTCCTAGTTTGAGTGGTTCTTCGCTATCCAATACCTCAAAGAAATTCACAAATTTTTCAGCATTGCACCTGATTTCTGCCACATTTTTGTCAATGTATTTGTCTACATTTTTCACAAACTTCTAAATACATGAAGCAATCTGATATGGCATAAGGGAATCGTTTTCAAACATTAATGAGATAGGCGATACCAAGCTCAAAACTTTCGAGGTGACTACAGACAGCTAGTAGTACTTCCAAACTTTTAAATTTCTTTAACAAGGCACTTATTTTTGCACGTGTTTTCAGCATCTAGTGGTAATAGCAGCGTCTTCAAAACATGTAATAAAAGCTGACCACATATGCATTAATTTGGAGAAAACTCTCGTTCTAACAAATCTGACAACGACAAAACAAACAACGATGTCATAAATTTATAAAAACTGTAATAATTCACAATAGAAAAGGGTGTATCGTGATCACTTATTTCATCGCAGGAAATGACCTCCTCAAAAACTACTTTTAAAAAGGTTCACGCATGATCCCCTATGTCAGTTAGTTTCGTAATGGTTTGTGCAATTCTAACGAATTCGTTACATCCAGATATTTAGTCGATGTAGTAGATAAATTGCTTGTGTCAATCGATCGGTTCGTTCCAATTTATCATGATCTGAGTTGGTACACGTTCTGACTTGCTCCTATAAAGATGGTGTTATTTTTATATTTAACTTTGAGCTTATGATCTTCTATGTTTCATCAAGCTTATGCGTCTCTTTCCTCTATTTATATCGTACTGACGTTTTCATATACCTTGGTTTTGTCTCTGGTAATTTAGCTGAACTTTATCCCGAAATTTGTGAAGGTTTTAGCAACGTTGTCTTAACCAAAATTCAGATAAAGTTATAACATCAGATTCATGACTCTTTAGCATAACTTCAAAGTGATCAAAGTTTCATGTGATACTTTATGCATTCAGATGAGCTATTGACAATTAGTTGCAATGTTTATTTAACTTTTTTCTCCAAAATGAAAAACTCGTCTGAAGCCCCCAACAGGCAATTGAAAAACGACATTATAGAGAGTGTGCACTTAAAACAAGTCTGAACTAAAGTTGTTAGTATTTTTCTTACTGTTTTTAACACACCTGACAAACAAACTTTTGAACAGGTCCAGATTTAATGTCAATATCACCAGAAAGTAGTAATTGAACACATGCAGTATGATTAGATATATGTAAAACCGCAAATCTTAGTTGTTTCATTTACTTTATTAGTGTTTAATCATTCCACAATATTTTACGGTTTTGATAAGCAATGTCATTAGACATAAACTAAAATAACTTTGAACACTGGAATCAAAATTTCTTCTGTAGATCCCATTTTTTGCTGTGATTTGAAGCAAGATCGCGAGTGTTGCGTGAGGAAGTCGTGCAAGTTTATAAAAATAAGTTCGTAGTTTAAATAAAAAAGTCTGCACAATTTTTTTAACTATACAAAATACACATGACTAATAACAATTTTTACGTTCAAAAATTCAACCTGTTTAAATTAATATATTCATCTTTCTAGCTTGTTAGTGTCTTCTTTAACTGCTTCTGTGATAGGTTTTGTATTTTATTGAGATCAGCGTCGTACTGTAGTTATCATAAAGATCCATACTTCTGAAATAAGATTTACGCTGTTGCAATTGGCTTATTTGATCATATTTTAATTGGCATCCTCCTAACTGTAGTACTTCTACCTTGCAAGTGCCTTCATTAACTGTTTGTGTAATTCATATTGATTTATACTGCATTGTGATTAGTGTGATACTGTTGTCATCTTGTGGTTAATCGACAGCAAAAAACATTTTACAGCTACAACCAGGAACCATGCAGGGTACAGATTACATAAAAACGACACCCATCCAAAAAAACAGTTGGGTTCAATTGCTTTCCAACATACCGCCGTGTTGGTCCTTTAATGAATACACATCGACCTTATGTACAATTTCTAGTAACAATATGTTATTATAAAATCTCTATTATACTCACATGAGTTTGCTGCATCTCTTTTAGAATGTTATCATTCACAAAGAAATTACGCCATAGATCAAATCGGAAGCATAGTTACCTTTTTTCTTAATTAATAACGTTTGACGTCATTCGATTTTTAAGGGACATTATTGATCTTCCTTAATTTGTTTATTTACTGCCATGTCAGCTCAATTTTACTATATCTTTTAAAATAAGTGCTCAATAAGGGCATTGTTGAATTTTAATCCATTTATGATCTTAGAAGCGTGGTAGTCACGCATATTCTTAGATCTAATACGAATTATTCTCGCAGATATGTTAATGAGTTAAGGCAACACAATCAGTGTTATATCAAAGAGATTGGAATCTGTTACATTTTCACTCTTATTTTCACTATCGAAAACCCAAACGGTTGTGTAATTTCTCTTTTACCCTTGAATAGTGCCACTAGGGTTTTTAGGATTTAATAAGTTGTCCAGATCGTTTAGTTGCTCTTCTTGGTTTTTAAGTATCTTTGACTGTGTAACCCCTTGCGGTCCAAGTGTTAAGTTTGTTAATCTGAGTCATAATTCACGCGAGGATGTAAAGTTTATTGAGACTGCTTCTTCTATGCACACTCCATTGTCTATGCACGCTCCATTGTCTATATCAGGGCCTATTTCCGACGACCATTTTGTTGTAGTGAAATGCTGTTTAATATACTTTGCATGTCCAACAATATGCGCGGGATAGCGTTGTACTTTTATAACAGTATAGCTAAACTTCTCTTAGTGACCAAAGCAACAATTATATGAATAAGATATTTTTGTTTTCCAATAACCTTCCTTCTTTCATTGAACCGATTTGTCTTAGTGCGTCTTTCCTTCATTATTATTTAAACCTATTTTTTTTACGAGACTTTTATTTTGATCATGTGACGTCATAAAAAAGATGTAAATTCTAAGAGATATACTAATTGTTGAAAAAATAATACTTCTATTTTATCACATGACATACATTCACCATCTGAAAATTGTGAAATTATTAAAACACAGAAATGTATATCGTATGAGAACATCCTTAAACAGCTGATAGTAACAGTTCACAAATTTTTGTGTGTTGCAATAAACCATCTATAATACCAATTGACTCCAGAAGAAAATGAAAACATTTAAAATATTTCCAATGTATATTTAAACACAAAAATGTTTCTAAAACATTTTAATGTGTGTAATAGACCAGTAATTGAAACAAAAAAATAAAGTTAAGTTCCAAGGCTTTACTGAAAAATAGGGTATCATAAAAATATCCTATTAACTTCTCAGGAACTTCTCTAAACATGGTAAATTTTTTCGATTTTTCTGCGCTGTTAACTTTCTAATTCTTGCATCCTTGATTCTTAACATCATTTCTCAACTAGTTTACTAGTTCACTCTCATCTCGTGTTTGTAGATTTTAATTGATGTCCAGCAGGTAAATAACTTATTATCATAATTAAACTTAAGTTTTCAAACCGTTCGCCCCATTTAAATTCTGTCTACGGTCACCAACCACTTTCGTTTTGTTGTACAGTTTCATATTACACTTAACTGACATGACATGTTTGTAAAATTTCAATTGTGCCAAAATTGTCTGACATCTAGCAGTCTCTGGAACATTGGTAATTGATGATTCAGCTTGTTTAATTGGTAATCCAGGCTGGCAAACCCAAGGAAACAAGAATCTTCACATTGTCTGCTTTTTTAAAGATGTTTTTTCTTCAGTCATTCTTTTCTCTTCTTGTTTTTTTAATAAATTCAGTCGTTTTTGTTCTTTCCAATCAGCTTTTCTAGTGTTGTATTTCTCTTTCATATTTGTTACTTGTGTTCTTGCTTGTTGCATCAATTTTTCAACGTTCCTGGACACCACAAGAAGATCTAGAACAGCAAAGTCACTTTCAGATCCTTTATTGGTTGCGGGTACAATTGTTGATGACTCTTTCAGAGTTGTAGAAGAATCTCAATACTTTCCTCGAGGTAACTGGTCAACACATTGCCTTTCCAAAATTGGAACCAGGGCATGACAAATAACTTCTAAGCATTCCTGTGTTAAAGCATGAAAATCATCATCTTAGGTATAGTTAAACAACTTTTTGAAAACCTCATCATCGTGATTCACTGCATTATTCGTATCAAATATGTTTTCACTTAGGAAGGATGAAGCATCTTTACAAGGATCAGAGTGCTGGATTTTAGGTCAGAGTAAGAATGGTTTTAGTTCTAATATGCTTTTACAACTTTCTATAATTCTCCAAAGTAGGCCTGTAACTAATTTATCAATAATTCCTAATGCTCTAGCTTCAGCATAGAATAACTTTGTTAAAATATCCTTACCAACCGCTTTTGGAGATTATTAGGATTTAACCAATTTTTCAGAAAATCAACAATTGCATCATGATGAAAATAAAGTGCAGCAGCGATATAAAAATAAATATTAAATCGGTTACCTAAAAATGGTGCTAAATAAGATTTCTCTTCACGACCTGCTGAAAAGAATTAAAGTACGATGCAACACCACATTCATCATAAAAAGCTTTACTAGCTGTCCGTATTAATCTCACTACAGCTGCTTCTTGTGTATTAAATGCAATTATTTCCCGGGTAAAAGGGCGGCGTCAATAGTTCTAAAAATCGCGCAATGTGATTGGTTAGAACATAGCAACTGTGTTTAAAGTTTAAATACAGTAGCATTAAATGTAAATAAACACGGGAAAAAATTAAACAAAATGCGAAAAATAAGTGAAACTAACTTTTTTGTTTTCAAGAATTCGATGTTGCAGCTACAATAAAAACCTGTGATGTTTACACGATATTCGATGTTGGAATCTACGTTCCATATGTGAATAGTTTCTATAAAGACATGGTTTCTACATCCTGGTTATAATGTTATATTTTTTGTCGTAAAATGTAGTATCCGGATAATAATCCATATAATAACTGTTTATTTAGTAGGTGCAGCTTACAAAAGAATTCACCTATATCTGAATGTCATTTTTTTGTTTTATAGACAACATTTTCAAATTTTTAAACACCTTTGGTAGCAACTCCTATCTTTCTGTTTTCAATTGAGCATTAAATAATTGGATTTATTGGACCAAGGTCAGACATTGGTCTTTTTATTGTTCGTTCTAATTTAGCAAAATTAAAATTGGTATTTTTCTCATCCAACACATCAAAGATATCATCTATTGTGGCTGTAAAAAAATTTAGCACAGTAGCTGCGTCTCCACTGGCTACCTACCTCAGACAATCCAAAATATAAAGTTTTGCCTATACTAGTTGTTGTATGAGAATTTTGGTAATGCTTGTGATACTTACTAATACTATCACTATGAAAACAATTACCCATTGTTTTTCCATCATTTTCATTGCTTCTGCTACTTGAAACTGAGATAAAATTAAGGCTTTTTGCATTAGACGAGATTTTACCACAGTTGATGGCAAGCGACCAATTTTTTATTTTTTTTGCCCGTGTTCCAATAACTACCTTAATGACGTCGTTACTTTTTTATACTAACGTTCAATGACAACAACTCCATTACTACCTCACGTATTTCATCACAATATCTTCCTCCTTTAAAAGTTACTATTTCTTCATCAACAAAAAGTTCCACTAACATCTCCAGTTCCTTATTTTCCTTTTCTAAACTTTTAGCATTGACTACTAACTTTTCATAATCTTTAATATTTTGTAAAGCTTATGTCATCACATTTGACTTGTTCTGTTCTGTTAGAACCTCCAAAACTTCTGAATGAAGAGCAGTTTCTTCTAACTGATCATCAGAAACCTGAAATATGTTATAATATTATACTCTTTAAACATTTACATACAGTTATTTTTGCAACAGATACATATTCAGACATTATTGTATCATGAACGTATACTTAGAATATATTCTTTTTAGATTTTTTGATTATCCGTAATTCACAACACATATCTATTCATGTTGAAAAAACCTACCACACTCTTGCAGCATGTATTCTTCTGGGAAAGAATAAATATGGTTGGGTATCCCATCAGATAGTTCAGTGTTGCTTTGGTGCCTTATGCGGTGACTATTCCATGTGTCTTGAAAGATGCAGAGTTCCCTTTCCATAACAAGGATCATTATGTAAACAAGAAGCATTCTAACAAAATAAAATGGAATTAAGTCTTTTTAATTCTTTTTAAAAAGTAGTGAAAATATATATTTCATACCTATCAAGTTCACTGTGTGGGTCATAGTAGCTTAATTCGGGGCAGGAGGAGTCACTTAAGGGAACAAACGTAAAAAAAACTAAGAAGACAATGGTTTTTTGAAAAAAAATTAATACAGGCTTAAACAATGATAAAAAACCTTAAAACAAACCAAAAAAAATTTACAGAAAAAAATCAACATGATATACTGCAATAGTGTGCTAACTCATCTTACCGCCAAAGTTGGGGCAAAATGGGACACGATAGAAATCCAGGAACAAAGGAGAAAATATCGAGTTTTTAAACTTCCATTAGATGTCTGACAAAAGTAAAATTTGTACCACTACTTAGTAGCAGCAAGCTAGCAGGTTAAATGAAAATAAAATATAGCTATAAAAATCCTAACCGTATATAAATCGTGTATAAAATAATCAAAATAAAAAACAAAGAAATACAATTAATCACAGAAGTCACAAATAGTTTTATCTGAAGAACAACATAGTTCATGAAGCCATGCTGAACACTTTATACACTGTGTCCAGTTTTCTCCTGGCAATGACTCGTGCCACCAATCACCGCAAACATTCGCAATATTCTACAACTGGTGGTGTCGTTTTTGTTTTAGTCGTTTTTTTCTTTTTAATGTTTCTTTTTTCGCGTTTGGTTGTTTTTTCGAATTTGATGGTTTCTTTGTCTCAGTCTCAGATTTCTCCAAAGATAACTTGTATGGTGATCCTGTAATAATTTCTGATTCTTCACTTCGCTTCTTTTTTTTTTTCAACAATATCGGGAACTTTTAAAATTTCCCTAAAACTCACCGGCGTTGAATGAACAATCATGTCAATGGCATCAACACTGGATCCAGCTTGCGATGAAGATGCAATAGGCTCTTCTGTAATGCTGCTAATATCTGGGGTAGCAAGTGGTTCTCTCGGGTCTGACAAAAATTCTTTTTCTGGCAAAATTGATGCATCGTAAGGAACAATTCCAGTGCATCGAAAACCGGATATCGCGTTTTCAATTGTGGCTGCCTTAATTGTGGCTGTCTGTAAGTCCAATATTTTTTTTATGGCTTCTGTGCCCATCTAAAATTAAAATGACACGATCATCCTTTGTCGGCTTTGTCATTGTCGATAATGTCTGCCGGCGTTTAAGAAAACCTGACACAAAATCACGTCCTGCCATTTGATGAACTTTGTTAAAAGGGTGCTTAATTTTATTCCTTTTACAATATTCATATATAACCCTTCTTAGTTCATTTATGGATAATCCATAAAAAGAATTGTCTGCACAGATAGGACGGCTGAAGCTGAAATGAAGGTTAGATCCGTATTAGGTTCACCTCAACATGGTAAAAATGGCCTAGGTATGCATCCCAACCCTATAAAGTACCCAATGTCAAGGGATGTTACCGTTACAGAAGATTGGTAACAGAACCTGCTAGAGACATCGATGCAGAAGACCATATAAGTAAGGCTATGTAATTACAAGTGCAAGGGTACTGGACCAGATGGAAGAATTACATTAAAAACGATCTCTCCTAGAAATCCTTGCTGGGCATGCCCCCAAACTTGCTTGCTTTTTGTTTAGGCACCACCTACGATGTTCTCCCATCACCAAGTAATTTGAAGAGGTGGCGTTTGCGCACTGAAACCTCCTGTTTCTTATGCGGTAAGCAAGTGTGCACCAAACTGCCCTTACACAGGGTCGGATTACATTTCTCCACGATTCTGTTTTGCGTCTACTTTTAGAGCTTTCTGAGTTTATTACTTCTATCTCTTCCCCGGTAAAGCAACTAAATAACATCAAATTTGTTAAAGCAGGTGTTCGTCCCCCTAGTAAAAAGTCTAAGCCCATAGGTCTCTTACATCTTGCCTCCGATTGGTTGCTTCTTTCTGACTTAAAAGGTGGATTCGTTTTCCCTGGTCATATCGCAATAACATCGCTTAGACCAGATCTTGTCATGTACTCTAACAACAGCAAACGTGTAATTTTGATAGAGCTCACCTGTCCATGTGAGGAAAATATGGAAATCTGGCATTAAAAGAAGCTTTCGAAGTATTTACCCTTAGTTGAAATTATTAAACAGAACGGATGGAATGTAGATATTTTCGCAATTGAAGTAGGTGCTCGAGGTTATTGCTCCCGATGAGTGTCACTGTGTTTAAAAAGATTAGGGTTGAACAACAACAAAACTTTCCGAGCTGCGTGTAACCTTGCTGATGTATGTATGAAATCCTCTTTTTGTATTTGGATTGCAAGAAATTCAAGTGAATGGAATCAAGATGGACTTATCTCCATATCCTCCACACTAACGGGGCCTGATTCTCAAATGCCAAAAACAAAAACCTTGCCACAGAAACAAAACCGAACTTACTGTAAGAGCAACCAGTCTGAAAAGACTTTCCCTGATTTGCCTAACCACTAGACTGCTTCAATAACTTTACATGCAGGGCTTATAAATAAAAGTAATACGTGCTACGCCAATTCTATTTTGCAAGCTTTAACTGTAACTCCTACACTTTGGTCACAATGTGCATCTGAGTCCTCTTATGTTTCTTCTCTCTCCGGTTATTGCAAGCAATAGCATTACTAATATTTTAACAACGACCATGTCATGCAATCGTGTCTCTTTTCATCTAGTAGGGAGAAGAGTATGACTATTGTGCCACTTGCTACCTCAAGTAGCGTTGCAAACTCCTTTCACTTGTTTTTCCAACCCGAAGAGCTGACTGGCAATGACATATGGCTTTATCCACAGTGTTCTTCCCTCCAGAGAGACAGCTTTTAGTCGGTGTGGGGATTTGTTGATTTTCCAACTAAAAAGATTTACCTGTGTCGAGGGAAGATCAGTAAAAAACAACCAATTGTTAATTGTATCTCTCATTCTGGCAACATATTGGAGGTACCTTCACATCCTGCAGATGATGTTTCTTTTACCAACAAATACAAACTAGTGGCAACTATAAATCATTCAGGCAGCAGGTCATTATTGGGCATTTATTAAAGATCGGAATGTAGACGAGTGGTTGAAATGCGATGACGGGGCAGTAGTTAAGGTTTAGCCGTCTGATATAACTAACTAGTGTATGTGTTGTTCTTTCTCAAGCTGTGAAAACGCAAGTTTTGCTTTGTAAAAGGGGGAGGATTTCTTTTCCTAGCGGTTTTATTACCCCGGCTGTTATTTTCACCGGCAGCCTTCCGTAATTCAGGTGTTCGCTCACTCTCCACTCTCTTACAGAGTAATTAAAAGAAGCTAAGCAAGGGGGTTTGACAATCTGTCTTGTCTTTGGGTGTGACGGCCCCACTTTTAACCCCGGTCCATTAGGGAGGCCAAGTTTGCTCACTTTGTCTACAAGGTTAACGATCTTGATGTACCCACAGTTATTGTTATAAGAAGCTCTGCAAGGGGTTTGATTTACGCCCACTCATTTTACCCCAGTAACTTCAGGCTGGTCCCAAGCGTCAATCACCTGTGTAAGGCTCAGTGTTGGGATCCCGTAACACATGTGGAAAGCTACGGCCAGGTTCACAAGTCCTGGCGCATGGGTGGTTGTCTGCTCTTATTTATAGTTTTATATTTATAGTTTGATATTTATTTGTTTCTTTCTATCTCGTATAGCAATTTGTAACTGTCAGTAGGTGTTTGTGATGTAATGTTTATAGAGGGTCTATAGAGGCATCTTAAATAAACAAACAAATAAGAAATAAGAGCCACATATTAGCAGCTACATAGTAAGAGGTCACAGGCCTTGGTGGTGTATATATATTGGAAATGAAAAGGAGCTCATAACAGTCAGGTGGCTATACACGTAGCCAAACCAGGTAAACTTATCAAATTTTCTTGAACAGTTCGCATCAAACGCAGACTTAATAAAGTAGTTTGCTAATTTAATAAACAAAATTTCTTGGTACATGTTGGCTAGTAGGTATTAGCTACCTAACCCAGCCTTTCTTTAGTGACTGAACTAGGTAAACTACAGTGTAAAATGTAAGCATGAGAAGAGCAGATATTCACTAATTTTTATTCATTGTGTGACCCATCTTACCCCATGTACCCCTTTGGAGAAAACCCTAAATTCTTTTCATATTGGAAAAAGTTTGACATTTTGTGTTGATATGTTTAGGTATAGCTAGGAGTAAAGTTTCTAAAACATATAGCTATGCTGTGGTTACTACAGTATTTAAGTTGTATAGATGAATTTCCTAACATGTGTTTCATATAACAAAAATAAAAAAATAGTTTAAAAATTACGGTACATTTTTTTTTTCTGTGTAATGTCTCTATCGTTGGTTACAGTAAAGTTTCAGCTGTTGATTAAGAGATGATGTAACTTAAACAATATCCCTTTAGATAACTATTTTACTGAATCAATCTCGGCCAAACAAGAGATTTTAAAATCCGAATCGTCCTACCCCGCCGACCCGTCTTGCTTTTTTTCTTTGAGATAGGCTAATTGAGATTTGAAATAAATTTCCAACTCTTCATGCAGTTCCCGTCACCATCTCTCGATCTAATAGACAACGCGGAAGAATTAAAGAAAGCACTTCAAATAAATATTTTACTTCGTGGGACACTTGCCACATACCTGATTAGAGGTGGAAGGACCATACAAAATAGTTTCGCTTGGATCGTTATCATTGTGATGTCTTTGAAGGAACGCAAGCATGACTGCCATAGTTCCCGTTTCTGTTCCTCTGTCAACCCTCAAGGCAGCAATAAGTTTATTCTCGTAGAAATACCAACGTCCTTCTAACTTTGGGTTGCTGTTGCTTGTCCATATTTTTAACCTTGAAATCTTCCTACTTACTGTATCTATGCGTCCATAAATAGCCAAAGGTTACGTGCTATTGTGATATCCCACCAACTTGTAATGTCCGTCCAGTGACTGAACCCAGTTAGGACCAGGGGGTTATAAAATGACCTTTAACTTTCGTGTGTCCCATAGTTCTAGCCGAAAGCCCTGTCTTAACGTCTTGCATAACTGCGTTCACTAATTCTCGTGGAGCGTTGAGGTTATGTTGCATTCTAACCTTTCTCTGCATTGTCCGATACCCAACTAAGTTACCTGGGCCATCAAGTTCCGTTTTAACGGCGTTTTTTACATCTCTTATGGAGACGTTCGCATCGCTGTAGTATACGTTGAAATGACGCAATCTCCGGTCTAACGAGCGATAACTCCATGCATACTGTGGGAATTCCTTCACCGTGAAACTCAGAACTTCCTTTTCAAGCCCTCACGAACATATTGTGTCAAAGATTTGCAAAGACTGCTGTCGTCTTTCCATTCAGCTGTGCGCATTGCAGTGGCCATCTTTGTTTATTATTTGAACGTGTTTTTAAAATGCCGAAAAGCATTATGGTAACTGCCCGCGCTTTAAGATGTTGCAAGGCATTATGGTATACTGTGGCAGCGATAGGCCTGTTGTATTTTTAAAAATTGTTTTACATTTTTTTTTTATTATTATTATTTTTTTTTGCTTTTCTTTTTGTTTTATTTTACAGTTTTATTTTCATTTCTTTTTTATTTTTTTTTTTGTATTTTATTTTTTTTTGCTTTTTTATTGAAACTGTTTCAAATATTTTTTTTCATCCGGAAAAATCTCTTTTTATACACATTTTTGATATGCCTTGACGAAAATTATCACGTCGGTTTGTAGCTGTCTCAGTATCACTTGTTTCTTCTTCCAACTCAATGTTAAAATCTTCATTTTCATCTCAATTAAGAAGTTCCATTGGTAAATTACCAACATCAATATTTATTCAATATTCATTCAAAAGCATTATTAGTTTTTAGATAAAACAGGGCATTTTCCACCGTTTCAGGTGATACGGGTTCAAAGCAAACATAACCAGTGAATTCTATTTTTTTAATTGACTAGCACATCTTTAGATTAGTGTAGATTCCGCGTTTATGTTGTTGCTGTTTCATCTACTGAGACAGGAATATTACAAATAGCACCTTTTATTTTTGGCATTTGCTCTTTAGACATAGTAGCAATTTTTTTGAACAACAAACGTTTTGCAATTGAAGCAAGCTCAACTTGTTTAAAATAGCTAACTCTTCGGGAATATCTGCAACATTCAGTTTGTTGGCTACAGCCTGACAAGGAGCTTTTATTTTTTTGAACATGTTAAACAATAGATGTTTTCTTGCACGTACTAAATTTAACTTTTGATCGTTTTGACGCATGTATTTGTGTTTGCCCTTGTATTTGTATTTTTGAGGTGTCCAACATATTTATGATGTTCTTTTAAAAATCTGAGGTTTGATTTCTTACAAAATAACGTTTAACATGGATATCGATACCCTGAATTAGTATGACAAGAAATTGCATCTCGTACTGTGTACGAATAAGTATTATTTTGCCAAGCCCGTTCCCTTGGCTGTGGTTTCGCTAGATATTAGATAGGGACAGTGGAGATCTTGCTAATCTATTCATGCGTGTCACTAATTAGATGACGAGGCATTTGGCTAAATACTTGTATAATCCTGTTTTAATTTGGGGTCGATGCCCCGTATATAGATAGTGTATATTTATGTAACCTTGAATTACGTACACATTTTTTATTTACGAATCTTCTCCAAGTTTAGATAGTATCGACGTTGAAGGTAAAGTGTTAATCACCTCGCTTTGCACTCCGAGTGCATAGACGTAAATTACAACCTGCTCTTCTTCGCATTGTTTGCAGGGCAAATGTCCATTTCAGACCTTTGGTAAACCACTAGGGGTCTACCGTAAATTATACCCTCATACTTCTAGCCACTATGATATCGATATGACGTTGTTTGCCGCCGAGAATACCGTTGCCGTCAAGAATAACGTATCTCTAGAAACAGGGATTTTAATAACAATAATTTAACAACAACTGCTTCTGTTGAATCTATAGCTTCCGTAACAAAAAGAGAGAGAGCACATGCTCGCAAACAAATATATACAAGGTGCGCAATGCATGTGGACAAGTTTCACAGTTTATACGTAACCGAAAATAAATATATACAAAATATGGTTCGTATTTTTACAGTATTGTTGTTTTGCAAGCACCAGATTCCTCTCAATGAAACAATGATGGCGCCGAATGTAATGTTCCATATGTTAAATTTATCGGTCAGCGCTTTTCTTAAGCCTGGTCTATCCTAATAACCCACCTTTTGTTTATATGCTTCAGCATGTTGAAATCTTATTAGTTCTGTGACGATTGGAACATCTACGACGATAACGTTATCCGGCTTTGCAGCCACGAGATCAGGTTTTAGTTTGATGCCGCCAATAGTGAACACGGGTTCGACAAACACTTGATATTTATTCTTTACTGCAATCTTTTCGATATAGTCGACAATTGCGTCATGCCTTTTCATTCTTGAAAAATGTGTTTCCCCACCCTCTGACAATGTCTATACTTCTTGTCTACTTTGGGTCCTCTATTACAATTCTCCAGCGTCGGAAGTCGGCCAATGCGCAACTTTACAAACTCGATATGGCAGTCCCCTGATAATATGGACGTAATGTCCTTTTGCCAAAGTTGGCGCTGGAGTTATTCCGTAGTTCGCATAATGGTTTACCGTCGATTGTAGTGTACAGCTGGGTGCTTAAGCCAGGGTCTTTATTCAGCGCTTCTTCGGGTGTAGCTTCACAAAGGATTATCGCGCATTTTTGTTTAAGGGCGTCGGTGGCATGCTCATTTAAGCCGTGAACTTCAGAAATTTTGCTCGCGCAAGCAATTTACGAAATTTCAAGATGTTAGTTGCAATTTGTTTTGATTTGTATGCTTATTTGATGTTCAATAAAAGATCTATTTAATTGTTATTAAAATATTATTTTTGGCTTCGGAAAGTTTGACCATATACCTTGAAATTTTGATCAAGCAGAAACAAGGAAGAAAAAACTTCGGAAGTATGTCGGTGGCTGTTCAGGGAAATATAGAATAAATCAAGGTTTCGTTTTTTCCCATCCCAGGATAATCCTCAAGTAATCAGAAGTTTTTCTGAACAAATGAATTGCATACTTGTATACAGGAATACTTGGTTATTGTTCTAAAATAACCGAATCTTATTAGAATATTTTTTACGAGAAACGTGAGTGCAAAGCTTGGAAACTTTCGTGGTCGTTTAAGTCAGTGGAAAAGTCGAAAAATCAACATGGTGTCATTTCCAATGGATTAATAAGCTGATAATTTTCCAGCAACAACTAAAGCTAAGTGTTATACTCATGCTAATTTCCTGGTATATGCATTCCTCACTGGCTATGTAGCTAATAGTCTTAATATTAAAATTACTGCTATATACCTTCTTCACTGGCTATCTCAGCAAAGTCTGAATCATTCTACGATTTGGAGTTCTTTTTTTCGTTTTTTAATCTCAAGGATATAGCTTTTGCATATTGGTTTTACTTTCAAGTGGTGTTGTTCCATAATGACACGCACTCTTGATGCTGGTGTGGTCTCACACTACTATATGTGTTTCTCAACATATTGAACTCAGGGTGAATGCTCTTCCCGCCTTGTCCACCATGCAATCCCAAACCGATCTTCCATTTTGAAATAAAATCTACAACGTGATTTTCCAGCCTGTGTAGTTTGGGTGTAATAGATTCACCTGGGAAGGTTTTCATCAAAAAATGCATCAAAGTTTTGATAGGTGTATCTGAAATAAAAAAAAGTCTTAAAAAAATTGACAGGAATTTTTACTAAAGATCCAAACCCCAAAGCAGTCGCAATCAATATAGAAATTATTGCGGAGATGTTGCCAAGGCAAAGGCATTTAGCACGGCAAGGAAAAGACACAGCAAAGGCAGGCAAGAAACAGGAGAAGGAAAGGCAAGGGTAGGCGAGGCGAGGCATGGGAGGCACAGGCAAGGCACCACAAAAGCCATAGGATGGGTAAGAAAAGGCACGGTAAGAGCTGACAAGGCAAGTAAATGGCAAGGCAGGGGCAGGCCTTAATAGAACCTCTCCCCCTACAACTCAAAGATTACGTACATTTAATATCTCTAAGGTATATATTAGTCCAGGAACATAGAAAATACTTCAAATTAAATACAAATTATATCTACAAAAAAAAGTTCGATGGGCAACATTTAATTTTGTTGAATTTGGGGTATTTAAATATTACCTGGCCGTTGTTAGATGCATAATTAGGTTTCCTAGCTCCGTCCAGGATTCGAACCCGGATATCTCATTTGCATCAGTGTCATAGCCATTAGATTAGCGGGGCATAAAATTATTCAGTGTCTTAAGTAAAAACGGCATATCGAAAAAATATACGCATTTTTATAAGAACAATTTCATAAGAGAGGAGCTCTCAAATTTTTCCAAAAATAAAAACAAAATAAAAACAGATTCAGGCTCAAGTAATTTTTGTTAAATTTTCCTTTTTTAATTAAAAAAATTATTTTGATATAAATGAATGACACCTATAAAAGTGAAACAAAAAGAAATTTCAACACTTTATGGATTAATATTCTCTTAAAAATGTTTACAAATTTTATTTTATTATAAGTTAAGGGGGTGCTAATTTTTTATTTAAAAAAAGGCGCTTATTAAATAAAATCAAGGACACCACAATATTTAGTTTTTATTTCCCTCTAAATAAAACAATGACAGTAATAAATCTAACAAAAATGTATGTATCAAAGAAAGATGGCTAAACTACACGCTCTTTTTTATAAGAATAACTTCTTTCGGTGATGCGGTTTCGTCATAATGCGGTTTCGTCATTATGCGGTTTCATCATTATGCGGTTTCGTCATTATACGGTTTCATCATTATGCGATTTTGTCTTTATGCAAGTTTTGTGCATTTTTCTTAAATGCTCTACTGGGTTAAGTATTTCATTCGAGACCACTGGCACTGCGAGCTCCCCCTCTTCTTCTGGAGGTAACCAACATATTCCTTTCTTCCTGGGGAGAACAAAACCTAGCACTATTTTGATCAGCATTTAATGAGAGAAAGCTGTTTGTTAACGCTGTATTATGACTTTCAAAGAGAAAGGAGAGAAAGGGGCGGAAAAAGCGCCTAAATACGAAACCGCATAATGACGAATCCGCATAACTGAATGAAGAAACCTCATAACCAAATTACCTAACTGCATAATCAATCGACGTAACCACATAACCAAACAACATATTCTGTTGGGCGCCCCAGCCAGGTACACAAGTCCTGGCGCACAGATTGTTGCCTGCTTTAGTTTACATTTGTTCCCTTAGGAATTATTCTAACATTTATCCGTTTAAGGATAGTGGACTTTTTATGTTCTTTTTTATTAGTGTTTTGTGCTTTACCACTGTTTTACGCGTCCTGTTTGATGGTCAATGTTTTTTTTCTGAGAGAATCCTTGTTAAAAGGGAGGGTTTTGCTATTATGCAGAATCTTCAGAGAGTTACAACCTCTATAATATCTCACCAGCCGCCATTAGACAAGCTATATCACAACAGCCAGCTGTTTTGACACTTTATCATAACCGAACTAAGCAACCACACAACCGAATCACAACATTGCATAACTGATTAGGGCAATCACATAACCAAATATTAGAATCGGATAACCAAATAAAAAGATCTCAGAGTTTGCCGAATGCTTTATCCGCATAAGAAAGTCATGGCATTCCTATTTCGTTGATTATTATCTCTGGGAAGAAAAACATAAACATGCTGTAAATGCGTAACAGTATACTAAAATGTGTGTGAACATCTCATTAGACTAAATTTTCTCATATATACATATAACTATAATAAATTAGAACAAATTAACAAAAAATAAACAAAACCACTTTCCTCCCCTCCCTCCGCTATAACCGCCTCCACTCCTCTTCATGCTCATCCTTCCCCTTTGGTCGTCCTCCTGGGTGTACACGCAAACACCGCCTGACGCCTTCCAGGACCTGTATTTTTGGGAGCTTATTAAAGCGCCAATGACTGTTTTTTTGCACAGAAGTCCCGAAAGGCGTCCCAAATCAACCTTCTTAGTTTCTAATTCCTAAATGAATGAAAAATTACTTATGGAAATACAACATTCTTTACTACCATAAAAATGTAAACTTAGTAAACTTTTTATCTAATACTACATATCTAATCGCATTTACCTTTTAGATGATACAATGGCCAAGGTAAGGTTACTTCGCAGAGGTGAGCGGAATAGGAAAAAACATTGGAAAATCTCGAATGCACGCCAGGCTTTCTCTAAGAATCCTTATCAGGCTGGGAAAAATATTTTAGATCCTAAATGTTCAATAAAACTTTAAGTTATTTTTCAAGCTTGTCTTTAAACAAGCTTGAAAAATGTCTTTTATTCCTGTGAAATGGAGAATTGCATCAGAAGTTTACATACCTAAAAACAACACACCTTGTCCATCCAACATAAAGGATTTTCGCCCCACAGCTCTTCTGAATGTTGAAGGAAAGCTCTTTTTTAGTTTGATTTCCAAGCGGTTAGAATCGCATATTATAAAGAAAAACAAGTTCATTAATACTTCCATTCAAAAATATTGTATGGAAAAAGTTCCGCGTTGCTGGGAACACATGTCTCTTGTTTGGTCCACACTTAAGAATGCGAAGGCACAACATACTTCACTTTCAGCCATATGGCTTGATATTGCTAATGCGTACCCTTCAGTTCCGCACAAGCTGATTTTTATGGCTCTCAGACGCTATTGTGTACCAGAATTCTGGATAGGGCTCATACAGCTATACTACGACAGCCTGTGGAGTAAGTCTTTTTCGGCTTCTGCTCCATCCAGTTGGCATCAACACTGTAGGGGAATTTTTATCGGCTGTACACTTTCCATTATACTATTTCTTGCAGCTATAAACGTTATTATTGAGTATGTGTGTGTTACCCCCAGCCTTATTGATACTAAAGGTAATAAAAACAAAATCCCCGACCAACCCCCAATAAAAGATTTTATGGATGATATATTCTTAATGTCCACGTCAATTCCAAGTACTCAAAATTTATTAAACAGGTGTACAACAACTCTTGATTGGATAGGCATGTCGTTTAGGCCTTCTAAATCACGCAGCATTGTTATTGATAAGGGAAAAGTCGTCCAAAGTTCACCGTTTACAGTTGGCAGCGAAAAAATTCCATCCATTTATTCTAATCCAATTAGGTTTTTAGGCAAAACCATTAACTCATCCTTGTCTGATTCTGCTGCATTACAAGAATTTCTAAATGATGCCGAAGACAAACTTATGGCTATAGACAGGTCCTTTCATAAAGGGGTCCATAAGGTTTGGTTTTTACACCATGTGGTAATTCCCAGAATCCGCTGGTCATTATTAATTTATGAAGTTTCTCTATCTACTATCACAAAACTAGAGCAAAGATTTTCTTTTTTTCATTAGGAAATGGTTAAAACTACATCATTCAATTTCCAACATTTCCTTATATTTCTCGACATCGCCTTGTCCTCTTCCCCTGAAAAGTCTTGCATGTGTTCTTAAATCTGCCAAAATCAGTGGACATCTGTTACTAAGAGATTCTGTCGATCCTTGTGTGTCTAAGTACGTACCAGATTTAAAAGCTGGAAATTGGAAAGTTAGTGAGGCAGTTCTTTCGGCGGATAGTCAGCTCAATTTCAAAAGGATTTTAGGTTTGCATGAGACTGGTCGAGCTGGCTTAGGGCTCTTAGACCACAAAAGTATACCACCAAAAGGCACTTATGCTTACCGAAAGCTTGTTTCCAATATCATTGAAGAAAATGAAGAAGATATCTACCATGCCAGAGCTGTACAGTTGCATTTGCAAGGCAATTGGACAAAATGGTGCTCTTATGTGAAAAATGATTTGTCTTGGAGAAGAATTCTTTCACTGCCACAATGTCTAACTTCTTTTTGTATAGGGGCAACCTACGACACCCTTCCCTCTCCAACCAATCTTGTGAGATGGGGAATTGAGAAAGACAAAAGTTGCATTCTGTGCAAGAAACCATCCTCAAATGTCTCTCACATATTGGGTGCCTGTAGGACCTTCCTTACGCAGGGTAGATCCACATACCGTCATGACTCGGTTTTAATAGTTTTGGTTAAGGCATTAAAAGAGTTTTTGGTAACATATGAACCTCTTAAGGTTTCCAAGTTCAACAAAATTAATTTCATTCTGGCCGGTCAATCACCGTCTAAGAAGAGGCATACAAAGTGTCCAGGCCTTCTTCACCTTGCTTCCGATTGGAAAGTACTGTCAGATTTAGATTCCGTTTTAGTTGTTCCACCATACATTGCAATAACACAACTACGCCCAGACGTGTTATTAATATCCAGTTCTTCCAAAACTGTAATTATGGTAGAACTGACTTGTCCATGTGAAGAGAACACGGAATATAGGCACAAACGAAAGCTTAACAAATATTCTTCACTTTGTTATGCTATGAAAAACAATGGATGGATCGTGCATTTCTTTGCCATTGAGGTGGGTGCAAGGGGTTTCTGTTCAGAATCAGTAAGGACCTGTTTCCGTCGCCTTGGTTTCCCTAACAAGCCTTTACGTTCCCTATTAAAATCCCTAACTTTTACCTCCATGAGTGCTTCTTTTTACATCTGGATGTCTCGAAATTCTACCACTTGGGTTGAGCCTGAATCATTCCTGAAGTTTCTTCTGTTACAAATATGGAATGTAAGAAATCAAATACACCTGAGAAATCTTCCGCAAGTCACACAAAACTTGTACAATCAAAAAACCCGAAAAACTTGCTACAAGGTCTTCCAACATAACAGTCGCATTGCCATCTAACCCTGATTTTAGGAATAGCGGTCTAAAAAACTTGGGAAACACATGTTATGCAAACTCCTGCAATCTTACAATGTTTTTATAACCTTCCAAAAGTTAAAGAAGCCATTTCTGTCAGCAAAACAACCTCAAAGTTTCCCATTTTTTGCGTGCTATGAAACATCATATCTCAGCTGCGAAGGGAAGTGCATTTAATATCTTTGCTCAGCACGACGTCCCCGAGGTTCTTGAATATCCCCTACCTGGTCTATCATTAGACTTTCCATTTCTTGGAAGTCGTTTTAGTATTGGCATCAAGACATCAACCACTTGCAATTCATGTCATATTACCAGCTCCTTAGAAGTTATAGCACCACGCATCCAACTTTCTCTGCACCCTACGTTACAATCTTCCTTAGATAATTTCTTTGAAAGCGAGGAGTTGTCAGACACCAATGCCTACTTCTGCCATGTTTGCAACGCTCATCAAACTGCTCTAGTTGAAAAAGAGGTAGTGTCGTGCGGTTACCATCTCATTTTACAGCTAAAACGTTTTGCCAGTGCCAACGGCCTTGTGTCAAAAATTACCTCTTGTATTACTGCTTACCCTGGTGCCCTTTCCATACCTTTTACCGTAGATAGAGAAGTGAAATTTCGTAAAAATTTTCAATTAAGGGCTATTATCAACCATTGCGGCAACTTAAATAATGGTCACTACACAACCATAGCCTTCGACCAAATGTTTAACAGGTGAATACATTGTAACGATAAAGCAATAATTTTCTGTGATGCCCGCCTTATTAACAGTCACGAGTCATATGTTTTCTTTCTGGAAGAGCTGAGATAAGAATATTTTAACCACAATGAGTCAGCAAGGGGGCTTGACTACACTCAGTCTTGTCTTTGAAGAGTGACGACTCCACTTATTACCCCAGTCAAAAATAAAAACAAAATCAAATAAAAATTAAGTTAGCAAGGGGGTTTGATCATGCTAGGTCTTGTCTTCGGAGAGTGACGACTCCACTTATTACCCCAGTTAAAAAAAATATTAGCAGGGGGGTTTGATCACACATGATCTTGTCTTTGGAGAGTAACGACTCCACTTATTACCTGAGTTAAAAACAATAGCACAGTTGAACAGAAAGTGGTCAAAGTTTACTTTAGGAAGATAGGGATGTCTAGTTTCTGCTGATGACCGTCCGCGGACCTCTTCGAGGTGACCCAGCTAGACATCCAGGGTACTTAGGTTCAGAAATATGGGTAGAAACCTACCTGCCCTTGGTTAAAGTTCTGTTCATCTTTTCAAATGTGTTGTGTCCTTTTTATTTTTTTTTATTTTTTTTTAATTAATTCCTTGTAAAAAGGGAGAATTGTTCTTTTTGAGGCATGTTCTCTAGAGGAGTACAACCTCTAGTTTATTTCCAAAGACCTAACAGGTTGAGTTCATCATTGCGGTGGCTTGCCACCTCTTTGTAAATTATTTTCTTTCTTTTTTCTCCTTTTTTTATTTGTGAAAAATTTTGGTTCAATTCAAATGCATCCGATGTTTCCTCCAACATCAAAAAATTACGATGTTGGATGCATTTGAGCCGGCCTAATACATACACAGGAAATAGTAAAAAAGCAACTCTATGACTCGAACTATCTATAACTCGAACGATTTTCAATTCCCTGTGCGAGTTCGAATTGTATAGAGTCTGTCAATATTTTTTGTAAAATCGGAAAATTAATCAGAATACCTTACTGTAATACTATACTAAGAAAAACAATAAAAAGAATCACTGAATCCACTTTTAAATGTAAATTAATAGAAAAAGAGCACAGAGACAAGTTGCAAGTCACAAAAGGGTGCGTAATTGTTGAAAACCAGGTAACAGACACGTGGGAACACTAAACTTTTGAACAAAATATAATGAAAACTATGTAACAAGCCATATTAATTTTAGTAATTTTAATCTTTAACCTTAAAAAATATTTTCAAAGTAAAGTACAAAATGTATAAAATGATGAGAGACTGAAAGGCTATAACGACAACTTGCTCTGATACTCTTATCACTAATTAGTATATGTAATCGCACGTTTACAAGTGCAATTAGGAAATAATCGAACGAGTATTTTTTTTTGCTTAGGATAAATTAAAAAAGCAAAAAAAATACGAGTTCGATTAGAACATCGCTGGAATTATCTGCACGCGTTAGGAGCAATTGATGGAAAACATATTACAATTAAAAAGCCCGATAATGGTGGATCATTTTATTTCAATTACAAGAAAACCCATTCAATTATCTTAATGGCAATAACAGGTCCGGATTGCCAGTGTTTATGGGCGGATGTAGGTTCAAACGGCAGAACAAATGACGGGGGAGTTTGGAACAAATCGCAGCTATGGTCATCTATTGAGGATGAGTTGTTGAACTTCCAAAAAATAAGTCAATTTCAGATGCATATCCTAATATGACATTCGTTTTTTTGGGAGATGACGCTTTTGCACTTAAAACATATATGATGAAATCATATTCCCCAAAACAATCTGACTGTCGATAGAAGAATTTATAACTACAGACAGCCGTGCAAGACGAATTTCTGAGAATCTTTTTGGAATATTGGTAAACAAATGGCGAATACATCACGCCAAAATTCCACTTTTCCAAAACGAGTCGAAAATATCATTCTGACAACGCTAGCCCTTCACAATATGCTATGTAAGAGCCAAACATCGCAGAATACCTATCGCCCGAACGTCTTAGTGGATTCATTTGACGACGAGGGCTATTTAATAGGAGGAGAATGGCGAGAAGAAAATGATTTGGAACACTTTCATCCTTTGCAAGTTAAGTTGTGGTTCAATGATAGTGGAAGTATACAAAACTTTTTCGATGGAAAACTTTTTTTAAACAACAAGAGTAATATGTACTAGTATATATTCCTATTCATAAACAAAGTAAAATGCGTTTTGGTTTGAGTAAAATAGAGCTAAATTTAAACAAATAAAGTAGGTGTTTTTCCTTTCTTTTCCCTTACTTAATTCCTCAGCATAGCACTGTAAGGTCCGTGATAACTTGGACTACTAAAAAATGAAACGTTTCCTGTAGAATTTCCAGGTGTTCCATGTTGCAAAATTAAAACAGTGCCACTTCCGGAATATATATTGTTGTTGTTAATTTCATCCATAAATTCAACTCAAAAATAACGTCAGTAATTCTTTTTTCAGCGAACGCTCTCTTTCGTCATCCAAACCTCGTAACTTTTCATCGATATACAACGCAAATGTCGACATTTAGGTCTCTTTGCCTTCTTTTCCATTTTTTGGTTCCTCTTTCTTCTTCGTAATAGCTTCGGTGCATTTTGCCAGCAGTTCTAATTTCCGTTCAGCTACTGATCTTTTCTTCGACTCTGGTGGTATTGACGCCTCGCCATCATCATGATCATGAGCTTCAATATTGACCACTTCAAAGTACAGCTCAACTCCTGATACTCGTTCCTGAAAAGTTTCTTTGCTCTTTGAAGCACCCATCACGGGAAGCAATCGATTATAATGAATCCACGAACTTTCATATAGTTCATCAGCCACTTTTGACCACATTCAAATGAAATCAAAAATTTCTGTCCAATCTTTCTTGTCCTTCTCATCTGCCTTTGATGCTTTTTTTACGCTGACCTTTCTCTGGTTGCTTTAGATTCTTCTCTTCTATATTCTTCTTTCCTTCCACTCCGGTGTTTTCAGCTTTAATTTCAGAAAATGTTTGCTCGTCTTCACTTCCCATGCTTTTCTACCATCTTTATTTGTACACAATTTCTAATAAAAACGTTCGATTTTCTTTTGATTGACGTCATCATCATTCGAATGTTGGACAAAAAGTGTTCAAACGATTCAACAGAAAAATCGATCGAGAAAAAGAGGCAAAAGTTGGATGAAAAGTTTGATGGCGAACAAACTTTCATCCAACTTCATCCAACTATTTTTTTCTTCTTTTTACGTCATTTTTTTCTTCTTTTATAAATTTTACTTTCGTTCAAACGATTCCAACATTTATCCAACATGGGTGTTGGATGTGTGTTGGATGGAATGTTGGAAACGTTTGCCCCGGCTTTAAGAATTTTTTCATTGTGTTCGACAGAAATTATTTTTCTTGAGTTGATCTAACGTTTATATTGTCAGAAGACATGGTTTCTACATACATAAACATGTTGTATTTTACTATTCATCCAAATGTTTGTGACTTAGACCTACCTTGGCTTACTTTAATTCCTATGTTTTTACCAAGCTACCAGGTACTAAATGGCTTATAACCCTTTATTCAAGCGCTACGCAGAGAAATAAACCTCGGTTGTTTTGCATGACGCCTCAACCTCGGTCGCTATTTTTCCGTAGCGCCATCTAAACGAGATTTATAACCATTCACAATCAATCAAATTTTACATTTTTTTGTCTTTCGTGTAAATTTTTATCTCCTGCGTCCGTTAACGACAAAATCAAAAGCAAAGTTTGGCAAAAATTTTCAGGCAACAAAGGGTTAAACATACATAAAAACACTTGTCCACGGAGGCACAGTTAATTATTTCGACTTTTGGTGATTGATAAATATTCGCAATCCTTTTTACTTCGTGTAACAATAATCACCAACTTATTAAAATTATTTTTTTATTTTTTGTTTTTGTTTTTGGCTAAAGCATAATTTGTATATTATATAGACCTTTCTCGAATTTCCTAATTATGCCAAACCCAATTAAAGCGGTCGATATTAAAAACGATTCTTATCCCTAAGTTCCTTTGCAAAAGGTAGAACAAATTACCTATTTTCGTAAATATTTCTGTTCGTTAAGTGCCTTAATTTCAAACTGAAAGTTACGATCAAACCCTTTATATAGCCAAGGTTTCCTACAATAGCCTCAAAATAATTATTTTCCTTAAATCTAAATAAAATCCAACCAGAATATTATATTGCTCTAAAAACTTCATTTTTGTCATGATAATTTAATATTCTATCTGGATGTCCTTACTTGAAGAGCACAGAACCATTATAAAATTTTGGTTGACGTCATAAGTATTATATTTTATGAAATTCGGGAAAGGTGTATTATATAATAATAATAAAAAATTAACACGGTTTTATTGTATGATTGCCAACCAGAATCACTTGGCGGCCATCTTACTTTTCAGAAGTCGACGAAACGTGACACATGTTCCTCCTAGAACGGCTCATTTTATTTGTTATTTTGTCCTAAAGTAAAGGGAAAATGTCCCGTTTTTTCAGAGTAAACAGCTCTGAAAGTGAGTCAGAGGAAAGCGATGATGAAGTAATTGTGAGACCAAGAACAACTGCACCAACCAGGTAGCTGAACAAGTTTTATTTCTAAAGCCTCCTTGCTGCGCTCAGCAGTTACATTTCAGCGACGATAGTAATAGTAGTGGCTGTGGGGGGACAATAAACAAGTTATTCCGACCCTTGATGCCAAAATTTGCGAGTAGCTCTAACACAAAATACTTCTGGGATGTCAGCCTTAAAAGTAAAGTGGAAAATAGATAGATAGATGTGCATATTTTACATGGCTAGCCTCACTAATAATGAGGGATATACCCTGTATATTATTTCCAGGAGGGGCCATGGCTTAGATAGAGATTCCTAGAGTATTTAATGCTCATTTTGAGCTACGCAGACCCAATTAGGGCCTGCGCTCTACTAGACAACTCCTGGCAACATCCAACGGCCCACACAGTGTGCCATCTCCCCAATTTCCCTCACATGGTTTGGGTCAACTCAGGAGCTATGGTAACATTCACTTGCTCATTTTGAATCGGCGTCAAGAGGAATCAAACGCCGGTCTCCCGCACGATCGAGAGCTATAACCACTGATCTATGGCGCCACAAGAAGAAAGTCACAAGTTTCCTATCACCTGCCACCTTGATCATTCAGTATAACTAGATTTTTTTTCAAAATTTAGCTAGCTACAATATGTAACAAATAAAGCTCTGTCAGTACAATACTGCACTTATCCGAATTTTCAGAGACAATACACCTTGTCACGGTTGAGTAAAAACAACATACCTTTATTTTATCCAACCCAGGTTATCTGTACAACTAGTTTCACTGTACTAATCATCCTAAAACCAATTTGGAAGACATGTTTATCTGACCACAGTATGTATTTGTTTTAATGGACAGCTTATTGGTCAAAGAAGTTGTATATTACATATCAGACAGTTTTGAGAAGCCATGATATATAAAAAAGTACTAAAATTCAAAGCTATATCAGCAAAATAAAATACACTGATGTCCCATTTTAGAACTATTTCAGCAAGATTTGCAAGAACTTGTTCTTAACTCTCGAAAATGTCACTATATGTTATATTAAAATTAAAATTTAATTGTAAAAGGTTTTTGGCTTATCTAGTTTCAGCATGTGACAGAGGGTCTCCAACCTTAGAGGTCACCTTGTTGTTCCAGTAGTTTCTATTGTATTCATTTTTGTATAAAGCTTAGAGCGGACTGTATTAAATTTCAACCTATTTTTCTGTCCTCAGTGATTTGAGATTTGAGAATATTAACACCTTTTTGTAGAGTGTATCAGTTCAGTGATGATGAAGACGATACGAAGAGAGTTGTTTGCAGTGCCAAAGATAAAAGGTTGTATCTTTGTTAATGTTATTACGAAGTTTTTCTCTCTTCACATTTAAACAAAATGTTGTGACATCTTAATTTTTAGGTTTGATATTCTACAGACAACTATAAAATATATGCGAAATAGTATGAAGATTAATGATATTGCCAAAATACAAACAGGTTATCCTTTACGCATTTTATAGTTCTAGATTGACAGAACATGTTTTAAGCTATTTAATATTCAAGTTCTCACTGTGTAAATTTATGCTTTTTGTTCGAGTGTGAGTTTTGTAGATACATTCTTACTTGTCCTTGAAGTAACCATTTGCCCGCGACACAGTATTTCTCGTTTTTACATGAAATGAAAACATCTTTACAACTGCAATGCTTGGCCGTTCATTTCTCCAGTGGTTTTGAAAATCGGTGTAAAAGATTTAATATTGATTGTTACATAAGCAAAAACTTGTCATTATTAGACAATGCAATTCATGCATGCATAGGAAATTTGATTTTATGGATCTTAAATAACTAAGAATACAACTTTAAATTATATGTATAACCTAAATAACGTAGTTTTTATTTCTTGTCTACAGAATACGAAAACTTAACAAAGGAATATGATAAATCAAAAAATGTTGTTGAGAGGGAAGGTATTCCAAACTTTTATGTGAAATGTTTGGCTGATTTGGAAGATTATTTACAGCAGGTATATGTTTACCCTTCATGAAAGTTATAAAAAAAGAAGTGATTGATCATTGTAACAAATTTAGATTCAAGCTAATATGAATTTCTTTCTAGCAATGGGAAGATACGAAAGGCAGGAAGAAACTTCATAAACTTAATGCCAAGGTATCTCAATTGTGTTTTTTTTAAGTTTCATATATATTTAACATCTAGGAGAAAATTCATGACTCAGATGGTGAATGTTAAGTTCCTTTCCTGTCAACCAAGGAAATGTTTATTGTGGTTTGTAGTTTTTAGTTATTTACAATATTTTAATTATGAGCTTATTTTTGTTTAAGAAAATAATGTTATTTCCTATTTTTTTTAGGCATTGGCAAGTCTTCGACAAAAACTGAAAAAATATAATCGCAATTTTGAAGCAAAAATAGAAGAGTATAGAGCAGTTAGTATTTTGTTATTTTTATTGTATTAACTTTTATATGTAATAATTTTGTGGCACAAGTTGGTAGCGTGTGGACAAATCTCTGGCAATTAGGGCTTAAAATCTGACCCAGTCTTGGAAGAGTCTTTTTAGACTATAATCGATTATGTTACGTTAGTCTGCCAAATAAACTTACTTGAATTTAATTTTACCATTAATAATGCTTTGAAAATTCCCCCTTTTTTATTTTTAATCCAATATGCATTAAAATCTGTTAACTAGAATGCAGAAAATTAATAAAACTATGTTTCACAAATTTTAAATTCAATATTTTTTTTATTTAACTATTTAAAAAACTTTTTCAGGATCCTGACAAATTTGAAGAAGATGAAGTAGAGGAAGAAGAAGCTGATAAAACTGTCTCAGGTTTGTGTAAACGTTTCTGCTGTCATTTTTAAAAGCATGTCAATACATTCCAAACCATTTTGTAGAATTGTGACTTAATGGTCTATAGATGTGCAATATTAAGATGAGGTTAATTAGCAGATTGGTTTCTGTTGTAATCATATCTGTCAGTCACCTGTTAAACAATTTCCCGTAAACATTAAAGTCGATAATTTATGCAAAAATTGTCCTGCATTCAGACCAAACATTTTCTCCATTAACAGCTTGAATAACAGAAGTAACCAGGCCTAAGTTATTGTGTACCTTGTACCCTAAATGGGAAGTTAATGCAAAAATTTTATTTTTGATATATGATCCAGCTGGTCCATAAAATCACAAAATGTTTTCACTGTCCATGTTTGTTTTTCGTTTACACACAGTTTATACACAGCTTTTCTACCATCTTTATTTATACACAATTTCTTTGAGAACTTTTCGAATAACAAACGTTCGATTTTCTTTCGATTGACGTCATCATCATTCAAATGTTGGACGAAAAGTGTTCAAACGATTCCAACAGGAAAATCGAGCGAGAAAAAGAGGCAAAAGTTGGATGAAAAGTTTGTTGGCGAACAAACTCTCATCCAACTTCATCCAACTATTTTTTTCTTCTTTTGGTGTTATTTTTTCATCTTTTTTATAAATTTTACTTTCGTTCAAACGATTCCAACATTTATCCAAAATGCCGGACTGCTGAACTCTTTTAACAATAAATATATCAATATAGGATCAAACAATTTTAAAGTCAGAAAAGCAACGTAATGACGTCAAAATTACATTGACGTTTGACGCGGGTGTTCTTATTCAAGATGGCGATAAGATTTGCAAACAAGTAACTTTTTTACCTTTGTTTTATCTCAGTACTGAGAACTGCAAACTTGCAAAAAAAGATATATTTTTTCGAAACTAATGTTATGGGTGTTTTGAGATTAAGTTGCTTTTACTGGGAAGTAAGCTTTAAGGGCAAGTTTTAACAAATATTATGACGTCAGGTTTTGTCTCATTTTTTCTTGTGGGCGTTGTTTTAATACTTTTAACTCTATAAAATTTTTAGAACATTTTTATCGAACTAATTATAATTGTTAATCGTAATTCTCTTGAAAGTTTTGATAAAGTGAAATACTGTTTAAACAAATACTTTTTAACCTTTTGACGCCAGAGCTTTTTGAAAAAAGTAACAACTGAATTATTTCCATAACTTTCATAGCGTTTCAGGGCGTTCATTTGACCATACTACTTTCTGCAAGCAACTGCTGTCTACTCGGCTTGGGCGCAGACAAAATGCCCTGAAAGATAGTTTTAATATTGTGTCCAAAAATTGCTGTCCGAGTAAGATTTCGTCGATTCATGGTCATATAAAAACGCTCACGTAAAATATGAAGTCCAGCCTTCGATAGACGCTAACTTAAAGTATAATTTTAGCTTTGCTTAAACGCCCACTTTATGTATAAAAAAAATTAGCATTATATAAACGCCCACTGGAAGTAAAAATCTAGCCTTACATAAACGCCCACTGGAAGTAAAAAATCAATCCTTACATAAACGTCCACTTTGAGCGATACATTCGTTCTTAAATAAAAAATTTTTACGACCGTCTCCAATTACAAGCGTTTATATTGCATGTATCAGGCGCGGATCCAGGTTTAGTCAGATAAGTCGCGTGACTAAGTGTAAATTTGACGAAAAATGTTAGTCAAGTAAATGATGTCGACGCTCCCGGTGTTTCAGACGGAGGGCGTTAAAAAATCCGTTTAGATTGTAATTTTTTACGGCAAAAAGCCACGGTTCACAGCCCTCTCCATTTCGCCTATGGCGATGGTGACGTCAAAGTTGTGACGTCGCTACCATATAGACTGAGAGGGTTCCAAATTATAGCTTACAGAATTTGACTGATTTATGGTGGCCCATGACTGCCATCAAGAAAATCAGAAATTTTAATTAAATAAGAAAACAAAATCAAAGTTAATTTAATTTTAATTTGTTTTTTTTATTAAAATGAATTCGATTTACCTTTTTTCATTTTAATCCAAACTAATTCAATTTTTTTATGAAATTAAATTTAAAATGAAAAAGTTCCACGTGGCCCATTGCTGCCAAAAATGTTGTTTTGAATGATAACCTTTATTGCGGTATTAAGGATAGTGTGTTATAGCCATGCGCATTCAAAACAAACATGGCGGGTAAGCGACAAGTAGACTAGAAATTAAAAAAAAGGTTGCGAAGCATTTCGCAAGTTGCAAGGAAAATTAAACTATCCAATACTTTGTCCCTAGCACTTCTTGTTTCTTTGGCGCTAACATCTTCCGAAATACATCAAAATGGAATATCATATAGAAGAACCCTGGGGACGAGGTAGGAAAATGAACGCTCTGCAGAACAATTCGTTGCGCAAAAACAGTTTTTTTTTTTGCGAATAGACTGCGCGAGTATTTGATGTGCGTGGGATATTCTTTTCAAAATGTCCGAGAAAATTAGATTACACGAAACTAACAAAAACGAATAACGCGTGTTAAAATTTTGTACCGCCTTTTCCCACAGAATGATAAAAGTAAAGAGCGCAATACAAAATTACACTTTTAGCAGTATTCCGAAAGATATGTAATACATCGAGTTGTACAACCCGCAGAAGTTGGTCATAACGTTAACGATTTCGTAAATGACCTTACAACAAAACAGTATTTTTTTCACGTAAAAATACCGGCACTAGAAGCCACAGAATCTGCTGGAACGAATTTCGAAAACTCACGGGAAACAATTAAAACAAAAACAAACAAATCAAAACAGTTTTTTAACTTTATCAAGATTTATTAAATAGCTTTAAATTTGGGCAAAAAAACAGTAACGGTTTCGCCTTCTTTTCACCACACGCATTGGAAGATTACATCACTCACTCCATTGTACACAATCTAAAAGAAAAAGAAAACATTTTCATGTAGTGAAGCTTCCAGTGCCTTTAAGGGATGGCGAAGTCAACGGAATTGAAAGCACTGTTTTTCATCTCATAAATAATTAAGGCTAATTCGGAAAAGTATAAAAGAAAAAAACTAAACAATTTGGCAACTTTACTAATTTTATATGTAAAGTTCCAACCATACCAACAGTTTCCAAATCTGACAAAATCATTTTAGAAGTGTTTATTTTTTCAGAATTTGATTGATGCAAGGCCAAGGGAAACTAAATTGTCCTAGACCCATTCAAAAACATATGCTTCTCATCATTCAGGTTTTTCTCAACCAACATTAATGTAATCACCCAGAGGAAATTATAATGTCTCTTGTGTGTGTTTTAGAAGCTGAGTACACAAATACAAAAATATTACAAGTGCTGAACTTTGGCAATCATATTTTGCAATCAGACCCTTTTAAAAACTATGCTGAATCATGTCAATTATTAAATTCAGCACTAATAGAAAAGCACCTTGGATAGGATTCTTTGTTGGATGAATAAAATGACTGACAAATGGTGTATCCTGAATGAAATAGTAATTTTTACACAAATAATTTAAAAAATAATGAACTTTTTTATGTGGGTTGTTCTCAAACACACATGGGCGGTGAACAAGAAACTGTGGTGTAATTTCTCTTGGTCTATTATTCCTGAGAATATTCTAAAATAAGAGGGTGTCAATAAGCTGCAAACAGCCACATATATAAGGGCGAGTTCGGGCAACTTTTGCAATTAAATTAGTTGTTGTCTTCCAAAACCGCCCGCACTTTCCCGAACTTGCCTGGAGCATTTTCAAAATTCAATTCCTTGTAACATACCTTGTGGACGATAGTTGGAAAAAGAACCTTTAAGAGAAAAGAGTTAATAAAGTTTAAAAGTTATTTATCAAGTGAATTTTATCAAAAACCATCAAAAACAGTTCTTTTAAGAACTTTGCTACCACATAGTTTATTTTATGGTCTATGCTGGTTTTTTCGGGTGAATACTTCAATTTTTTTCTAAACGCTAAACTTGCACAAAAACGCCTGCACGTTATACGGCGTATGCAGCTTATCAGCACCCTTGTTCTAAAATTACAAGCAGTTTCGAAGATGTCCACGCCGTTTAGAGGACGTGTGCGGCTTGGGCATCCTTGGAGTTCTGTTGAATGACAGTTTTATTGTTTTAAACCTTGTTCTCAGGGAGGGTGTACTAATTCCTATTGACAATTACATTGCTGTTTGGTTTGATAGCAAAGGTGGATATTTTTTTAATTACTGTAACAGGTTACTTATATAATAAATAAAAAACTGTGATAAAAAACGGTTGGTCAGCTCACTCTGCGTCCTAGCTACAGATTTTCCTATATCTGGCTATCAGTTAGGTAGTAGTACAGCTTCTCCATATGTATTCTACAAATTACTTTCAATTATTTTATACAAAACTGAGCTCTAGCTAGCTAGCTACCTTTCGTGTGATTAAGCCTTACCTTGATTTGGATAAAACCAATTAAAACTGATAATATTGTATTCTTACATCTTCTTAGAAACAATAAAATAAAACACAACTCGGCGCGTTATAATTGTACAAATTTCTTCAATATTTCTTTAGAAAAGGGTACCTTACACAGGAACTTTCCAATCCAACTCAAATCTCCAGAAAAAGCATAGCAACAAAAACGCTTAAAATACACAAGTAAAGTCGATTAGAAACAGGACTAGCACTAAATTATTTCAAAAGAAGAAAACCGTTTTAATACTGTTATGTTTCATTAAAATACAACTATAATAGTATTAGAAGCAAAATTGCAAAATAATTAATTAATTATTTATAAAATAATTAGCTATAATACAAAGAAATAAAGCATATTTTAGGTCTGTAAAATATACGTGTCCAAAATACTACCGTTTCTTGTTCACGGCATATTCCTCTTGTGTGTTCAAGTTCGGCGGACGTATCATCCGGACCAAAACACGGGGGGGGGTCAAAATCCGGGGGTGGGGGGGGGGGGGGGTACGAGGCGTACTTAATGCATTTTTTACTAGACTTATACTTTAACCCCTCGGTCCAAACTTATTTGTTTTATTAGAAAAAAAAATACCCTAGCTTTATGTGCAAAAATATCAGTCCTATTTCTTTACACTGATTTTATATGATTTTTTTTCTATCGAAATTTTGAGAATCTCAATAATTGTCTTGGTATACCTCGCGTGTAGCAAACGTGCTCCACAATTTCGCTTCGCTCGCAAAGCTCAATTGCTTCATGAAGAAAAAGAGGACGAACAAGCCAGACCAAGCGCGAAAAAGCGATATAGATATTGGAGCAACTATTTTGAACTGTAAAGAAATTATTGTTCAGACACTGGAATCTGAGGCTACAGGAAAAGCTAAGAAGTATGAACGAACTGGGCCTCAGGAATTTGTCGAATTTTTAGAGGAAGAAGTGACGATATGTTCAATTAAAAATGCTTGTTATGAGCATTTTAAAGACAAAGTGCCACCTGGAATGACTTGTGACATCCTTGCATCTGATAGGGGACCATCATGCACAAAGCTTTCTCAACTTCCGAACCTGAAAGTAGTTCACATTCGATTTATCAAGGAAAATAGTTTTGGTTATAATTCTTTAAATAACACAAGTCAACAAAGTAAAACAATCTCGTCAACAAAAAGTATTTTCCCAATTTATCAGAAGCAGTACCTTTATAAATCCGACATTTAATATCCCAAAAAGTGCGCCACTGAATTTATCAAAAAAAGTATCAAAAGCACCACCCAAGTCATTAAGTGTCTCATGTATGCTAAAAATGGGTAAAGTTGTAACTAATATGAAACAACCGTTCACAGAGATTGACTGTTCAACATTCGAAATAGATAGTATGGTTTGGACTTTGCCGATAACAAAAAAATTTGAAATTGAAGAAGTTGCGTGTGGTGATGGTGCGTTTCGTAAGGTATTTAAAGCCATCTCCTTTCCAGATGATCGAAACACGTTTGTTATAAAAAAGTACAATGTAGAAATACTACAATCTCTTGATGAAATTCGAGAAACCCCAGAGGCCCATGCCAGTGTACAAATGCACATGTTGGCAAAAAATTGGCCGAAAAATTTGCTGCTCAATTAAAACAAAATGGAAATGAAGGCCAAAACTTAACATACTCCAAAGTTGCTTTTGGCAAAATCAAACCGAGCGATGAAATTGTTACAATCGAATTATTCCAAAATGGAGTTTTCAGGAAGTATATCAATAATGATGGACAGATCATTGATGGACCACAAGATGTATTGCAAATGCTGTCAGAAAGTTTGGCTCATTTTTCTTTCATTAAATCAAATCAAAAACTTCTTCTTGTGGATATTCAAGGCTCAGAATTTAATATGTTTGACCCAGAAGTAGCTAGTATTGATAGTAATTTTTAAAGAAGGAGAATTGCTATTTTGTTTGGGAAATTTGTCTAAAGTAGCATATGATAATTTTTTTACTCAACATACTTGCAATAAGTTCTGTGAAATGATTGGTATAAATGGAAAACAACATTTTACATAAATGATTTTTTGTTCTTAAACAAAAAAATACATAACATGTAGTAAAATATAGCTTATAAACTAGTTGTTCCATTTGTTAATTCGTTTTTCAAAGTCAGATATGCTTTAACATATTCTTCATACTGAAGTTCTGGGGGATTAGGTATAATTTGTTCACATTTTTCAAGGAAATCCTTTTCTAAATAATCATCATCTGTGTCAAGAACTTCAGAAGAGGAGGCAACATTTTTTAAATCATCGTCTGTAATTCCCATTCCTAAAGGAAGGAAAAAACAACATTTGTGATTTGCTGAATGTAGCAGTTACTTGACAGAATAGATTTTGTGCACAAGAACGTGTTCTGTATATACTTTGATATTTTGGGTTTTTTATCTTGTATATAATGCAAAGTTTTAAGTAAATTATGGAAATTACATACCACACTCCTCCAATTCATATCGATTTGGAAATGCGTAGATATGATTAGGTACACCGTCTGGCATGTAGGTCTCTTTCTGCTTTCGTATTCTGTGAGAGTTCCATATTGTTTCCTTAAATTCGTCTATTTCTCTTTGCATAAATGGAATCATAATGTAAGCAAGGGATAGTCTATGAAATAGTGAATATTCACATTTTATATAGCACTTACTGCATATCATTTGTGTTCATATTTTAAGAATATTTTTATAATTATGTTCATGGAATTTCTTTTATAAAGATTTCAAATTTTTGATGCTAAATTATCAAATGTTATGTTTTTTTTATCCAGAAAAAATTATGTTTAACTGATATACATGTATAATTTCTTTGTCCATACTGATAACAGATTCTGAGAAAAATGAGTATACCTGTCTTTTTTAATCGATGGATCATAATGATTTTGGTCTTTTAGCCACATTAACCCAAGTCTATAGTATTTTTCAAGTCTCTCGTGCAACTCGCGCCACCATCGTTCTATCTAAAAAAATATTGCAGATAATATATATACACAACTTCGAATTACGAAAGTTAATATAATGCTAATAAACACTTCACTTGATTAGATGTAGATGGCCCATACTGTACAGAATCTGTTGGATCTTCAAGATCATTGTGATTAATTCTCAGGAACGCATGCATAGTTGCCGTAACACCAGTTTCTGTTCCCTTGTCAACTCTTAGGTACTTTGGTATAATTTTAGTTCCGTAAATATATTCCAAATACCATTTACCAACAAATTTTGGATTAGAGTTTGTGCTCCATACTTTTATCCACAAAATCTTTCTACTGGCTGTATCAATACAACCATATATTGCAATAGGGAAAGTAGAGTTTTGAGACCCCATCATCTTGTCGTGACCGTCTAGCGACTAAACCCAATTAGGACCTTTCGTTGTGAAGTGTCCTTTTTTTCTCTTCTTTTTGTCAGGCCGTCTATCTTCTAACTCTTATGGACATAAATCGCTCATGACATTATATACCACATGTTACGGTACATTCAGGCCGTGCTTTTGTCTTAGTTTCTGTTGCATAGCACGATAACCTAGTAAACACCCAGGTCCATCAATCTCTGTTTGCACTGCTCTCTTGACTTCAGAGATGCTTACAGTAGTGTCAGTATAGTTGATACTAAAATATCGAAGCTTGCGATCGAGTGTACGTAAGCTCCACGGATACTGGTTATAGTCCCTTTTTACAAAATCTAATATTTCTTCCCTTCTCAAATTCTGTGTAACATACTTCAATAAATCTTCTTTGAGATTGAGGTCATTCTTCCACGAATCTGCGTAAGCCATTGCCTATCTGGGCAATGCAATGACCTGTTGCTATTTTAATTTCAAGCGTGGTAGCCAATTACTTCAATCGAGGTACATAAAATGTGCTATTTCACAAAGGCTGCGAGTCCAACTAAACTCTAAAAGGTCATTGCTTTAAACAACAATTTTGGCAGCGATGGGCCATGCACAAAATCAATTCAATTTAATTGGGGCGAAGTCGATTTAATTTAATTTCAAGAATTAATTTAATTTCTGATTGGCAGCCCTGGGCCAAGACGAAAAAGTATATTCAATTCAGTTGTTATTTTGAAAACGTTTTTATTTCATTTTTAAAAGCGAAATTAAATTAAATTTTGAAACAAAAACAAAATACATAGTGGCAGTCATGGGCCACCATACTGATTCATTTTAACTAATCAGTCACTTAGTCAGTCAAAAATCAAATAGCTATGGTCTGCACATCTCCCCATCTCACTTAAGGGGCATGTGAAGTCAAAATTGTGACGTAATTTTCGTACTCTATGCGTAGTCCAACAATGTGTGGCCTGTGGTCGGCCTAGGAAATTTAGGTTCCGTACAGCGTGGTTTCTTATAACCTGTTAGGCTATAGTTTTAACTCCCATCCGTCAAGATCAGTAACAAAGACTCACGCCTTTTGGCTTGGATTCTTTCCGTACTATCATGGCTACTGCAGACATGTTGGTGTGTGTTCTTGCTGATTTAAGGTGTGCTAATGTTAAATCTCTTTGTGAAATGCAAAAAGAACTTTTAAAAAGTGTTCATTCTCGGACATTTTCGTTTTCTCGAGATATTTATCCCTTGGTCGGTAAAAGTCTGCATCTAAATCCAGGTGCAGATATATATATATATAGCAGCTAGCTACATATTCCATCTGAGGCAAGGTGTGAAGATAAAGGAATTATTGCTTTAAGGTGAGAAGTATGTTTTTTACTCTTCAACACACCTTAATTTTTTTGAAGGTTTTCAGTATATTAGCTACAAAAAGCTAGTTAAGGAGAGTTTTTCACAACAGACTAATAAAAATGAATACAAAAAGATTTAGGGGCAACATCCATACTCATATTGCCACGCTTATCGGAAATAGGCTGATACAACTTTTGACCTACCTACGGACCTCTGTGGCATGTTTCTCGCAATAATCCTTGAGGACCGTGAATTTGTAGCAAAAATGATTCATTGTGCCATGTCTTAACGGAAAACAAGTTGACCTACCTACCTACTTCCGGCCTATTTCTGATAAGCGTGACAATGTGAGTATTGATTTCACCCCTTAATTAGCTAGCTATCTGGCAAACTATTTTTGCAATATGAGCTCATTGAACAGATTTTTTGTCATTGTGGAGGAGTTCTTTCTCAATTAATACTTGTGTCGTTATTAGAACCAAGAAACCTTGACATTTGGATAAGTAAGGTCGGTGATGAAATTAAACAACTCTTTGAATGGCTTTTAGGAAACAAAGTTTGTTGAGTGGAAGGTCATGGTAAAATATATTATTTTTAGATCCAATCCATTAGAAACTGTCTATACAGCTTAGCATCGTTGGTTTTGGTAGGTGATAATTCTCTTGTTGATGTTTTGAGAATCTTGACATCTATGGAACTTTTCTTGCATCCTTTCTTTTATTCCAAGCATCCTTGTTTTTCAATATGCTTTTAAAAGCAAAAGAAATAATTTTTATATCTGAAAAAAGTTTATTCAGATTTTCCCTTTCCGTATTGTTTGTGACATGATTCTTTCTCCTGAGGAGGCAGTGAAATCAGACTACCCGTAAGACATGGTCGCCTTTTTTGTCAATACTTGCCTTATTAACAGTAATAAAAAGAAAAATTTACCCACAGATAAGCTTGTTAAGGTTTCGAAGTCTCTTTACGCAGTGTATATTGACATGTCCATCTATTTTATCTCATGGAGATCAGTTAAAAATTTTATTTTGTTATAAAAGTATTGTTAAGTCTGGTGTAGACTTCAAACCAAATCATTACGTTTCCCTTGTTCCAGGTTACAACCTTCTTAAACAAAAGTTGCACTTTCGTATTTCAACCTGCAAGTGAACTGTATGACCTCATTATACATCGTTCCTGTGCATCTGAACAAATATTGGGATTGAGGTGTGTATGTATCATATCACATTTATGTACATTTCATCTTCATTATCCTGATCTTTCGATTTTCGTATTGTTTTTGTTATGATTGTGTTTTATTTTGCTGTCCATGGCTGGTGTGATCATTTGATTTACCTAGTCATGCTGATGAAGCCTGATATTGGCAGAAACAGCAAGAATTTATAAATATTGAAATATATTCATAATTGTGTCACTTAATTGTAGTTAATCCCTGTTAATCTCTGCTGTTGTTTTTGATTGATAAACAGTTTAAGTTCTACATGTTAGCACAGTTTTTAGTGGCATTAGTGCTTTTATCTATCTAAAATATGGCGTATAAGACGGAGAGTTGCTTCTTATAAAAAATGTTCTTAGGAGATTTTCTTATAACTTATCGTTTCTTTCGTCAATTTTAATGATAACTAGATAAATCAGAAGACAATTTTTGGCGATATTTGTACCCGCAAAGCTCAAATAAGCAAAAGTTTTTGGGGTTTCACCCCAGACCCCAGTTGGGGGGCTTACAGCGTTCCCCAAAACCCCTAGCTGCTAAACTTAAGCCTTGTCGAGTAAGTCTTGAAAAAGTCTGGATCAGCCCCTGTGTATATAACTTCATTGAATATCCATGTTGAACTAATCAATAATCATTAAAAACAAGACATAATTCTCATCCTTACAACGCCCTACAAAAAAGTGAATATCCACTTTGGTTAAGTACAAATTACTAAATTACGTAAGGCCGCGTAGCGGCCGCAATGTAATTTGGATTTTATAAATAAAATTGAAGTACGATATAATGCTGAGTCATCCAACCCTATAGCGCTAGAATAAGTAAGAAACCGGAGGGTAAAATCGAAAATAAAATACTGAATAATGTAAAATGCACACGTGTTATTTCACTGAAAAAGAATAATTTAAACATTAATTTGATCCACGGTACGATCTACGGTATCCACCTCGATAGCCACCGCCATAACCACGATTTCCTCTTGGTGCTATAACAATGAAAAAGAAAATACTAAGTAAATACATCCAATAAACACTGGGTAGGGTATGGGCGGGACAGCATTATATCGTACTTCAATTTTATTTATAAAATCCAAATTACATTGCGGCCGCTACGCGGCCTTACGTATTTAGTAATTTTATTTCATAAAATTTCCGTCGATATAATGCTGAGTCATCCAACCCTATAGCGCTAGAATAAGCGCGGCCCTGCGGGCCCCACATATCCTCAGTTCAAAGCGCTACCCAGTCCTATTGTCTCTTGAAATACTTGTGAAACAGGTCTGACAGTCTTATGATAATGTTTCTGCCAAGTTGTTTTACCAGACCACTTTCCCCGTTTCAAAATATCCGCAGTTGAAAGTCCTATTGCCTTTGCTTTTGAAATGGAGGCAGATCTTGTAGAATGTGCGGAAAATGAATCAGTATCAATTCCCGCTTCCTTCAAGATTGACTTCATCCATCCTGCGACTGTAGATGGTACCACAGCCTGATGGGGATGCAATGCGCTCAAAAGCAACTGTGAATGTTCATCACTTTTTCGCCACTTGTAAGTTCTTGTAATATAACACTCAATAGCATTCACAACACACAATTTTGAATTACTCTTAAACTTATTGAATTCGAGAGATGGAGCGGAAGAGCCTTTCTTCCTGGTTTTGGTTATCTTATCTTTTGGTTATCTTAACAAATTTCTGATCCCCTTGAAGCAGAAGTCAGTGCTAACAACATCGCTAATTTGTGAGACAAAACTTTTGTAGATAAGCTGTTATTAATTGGGAGTGTATTGAAATAATCAATCACTACTTGCACATCCCAAATAAATGTGAAACGTGGTTTAGTGGGTCTCAAATTGAATACACCTGTCATCAAAGAACGAATTCTAGGATGTTCCCCCACATTGACAGAATTTATTGGTTCATGGTAAGCGGAAATAGCTGACCTATGACCATTAATTGTGCTATATTCATAACCTTGATGAAATAACATAGCAAAATAGTTTGCAATTACATTTACATCACATCGAACAGGATCAGCTTGTTGTTGCATACACCAGTCAGACCACTTACGCCAGGCCGATTGGTAATTAGAAATTGACCCTTTGCGTCTGGAATTTGTGATAAGCTCTGTAGCTTTCGACGATAATCCTTCTGAAGCCAAGCATTCCCTGAAACTGTCCAGGCCGCTAGTCTTAATTGATTGTGTTTGACTAGAGGGTGTATCTGACCCTGAGAATTCGTCAATAACTGAGGGTGCTTGGGAAGAAGTACTGGACTATGAATTGACATTTCCAGTAGTATAGAATACCACGGTTGACTTTGCCAAGCTGGTGCTAATAAAAGAAGGACTGTTCCTTCTTGGGCAACTTTCTTTAGAATTTTTGGAATCAAGCAAAATGGAGGGAAGGTATACCCGTACAGTTCCCCCCACTTCTGTTGCATGGCATCCGTCCCCACACTGTTTGGATCCGGACGCCAGGACATGTAAGTCTCCAACTGATGATTTAGACGGGACGCAAAAAGATCTATCTCTGGCTTTTGTCTGATTGTTATAAGTCTTGCAAACACTGTTTGATCCAATTGCCAATCGCTCGGATCCATATTGTTGCGTGACTCCCAGTCCGCTACTACATTCACACTGCTGGGAAGATATTCCGCAGTAATCATGATCTGCTTGGACAAAAGAAAATCCCAAATTTCCTTGGATATTTGCATCAGGTGCATGTTTTTTGTGCCCCCCATTTTTAGGAGATAGCTCAACGCAGTCATGTTGTCTATCTGCAAGTGGATTGCAGATAGACAACATGACTGCGTTTTGATTTTTCAGAAAAGTTTTCAGGGCTAATTTTACCGCCAAAAGTTCTAGCACATTGATATGGTATTCCCTTTCTTGTACTGACCATTTCCCCCCTGTGGAAATTCCTTGACAAGCTGCTCTCCAGCCTTTCATGGAAGCGTCTGTTTGGATTGTGTAATTCGCTTGAATTATTTTTAGAGGCCTGCCATTTTGGAGGTATAGGTTTTCCTTCCACCACTTCAGTTCTTCCAGAGACTGTAAATTTAGAACAATCTGAGACTGATATGACTGAGTCTTTTGAAGAGCCTCTATTTGCTGAAACTGCAGATACCGATGCTGCAGCTTTCCTGGAAGAACTGCTTGAGTGGTAAAAGTTAGTTTCCCTATTAGTTTTGTCAGTTCCAAGATATTTGTTACCGGATTTGCAATCAAATGAGTACACTTTTTTACAATTTGTATCATTTTGTCCTGTGGCAAAGACAAGGTCATCTTTTGCGAATCTATGACAAGTCCCAGAAATTCTATTTTCTGCACTGGTGTCAACTGAGATTTTTTCTGATTTATTATGTAACCTAAATTTTGTAACAGAAAAATCAATGTTTCCTTTGCTACCCGCATGGACTCCAAAGTTTTTGCGATCAGTAACATGTCGTCCAAAAACACTACTATCCGCACCATTATTCTTCGAAGAAGAGATATTGGAATCTTCATTAGTTTTGTGAAGATCAAAGGTGCTGGGCCCAGACCAAAACACAGGCAGAGGAACTCGTAAAGGCTTCCCTCCCAAAGAAACCGGAGAAACTTTCTCGATTGACTGCTTATTGGTATGCAGAAGTATGCGTCCTTCAGGTCTATTTTGCACATAAAGTCGTTTTGTTGTAGCAGATCCCTGAGAAGCCCTAAACTTTCCATCTTGAAATGGGAATATGGTATGAAGCTGTTCAAATGTTTCAGGTTTATTATCGGACGATTTCCACCGTCCTTTTTTGGTATCACAAACATGTTGCTCAGAAATTGGTTTGGTACATGACTCACTTTGTGAATAGCTCCTTTTTGTACCATGCTTAATACTTCGTTGTTCAGCAGTAACCTTGCCTCTTTTTGATTTTGCTGAGGTACAGAAAGGAATGGGATCACATACCCTTTTACTACAGACAGAATATTTTGATCTTGTGTCAATTTCTCCCAATTCTTTGCAAAATTTTGTAACCTTCCTGCTAATGGTACCCTTGGAATTATGTTTGAAAACATGGACCTTATTAGAGGATGTACATGGTTTATACTCACTTGCATTATTTCTGGCAGGTGTGAATTGTAAACTGAAAGTATTCTTACCTCCTGAGTTGGAACTGGTTGTTGTACTGGAAGAACCGTAGTCTTTTCTCACAAAATATCCACGCCCTCTCGAACCTCTTCCACGGTTGAGAGAGCCTCCACGAAAGGGAGTATAACTTCCTTTGAATTCCTTTTTCAAAAGCTCCTGGCACTTCTGCTTAGTTTTCATGCTTGAGCACCAGTCATCCCGAAATTTTTTTCCAAATAGATCCTCTCCCATGTTGGAAAGCAATAAAGATTTTTCTTTTAGCAATTGTTTACTTTTCGTATCTTTCATGAGAGCAGATAAAACACGAACACGACGCAAATATGTCACCGCATTGTTCGCTTGTCCCAACAGCAAAACCGACTGTTCTACCAGTTCATTCACTTCCTCCAGAGCTACTTCTATTTCACCTGGTTGAGCTGATAATGCCCTTTGCATTAATGACCATATTTTAGACAAGGGCCCTAAAACATCAGTTTTTTTTTGTTGGACTTTTTGACTCGACTTGTCCTCTGCAACAACTGGGGACTTGGTCTTTTCCTCCAGCAATGCTCTCAGATAGCTGTCCAAGTTTGATGGGCCAGGTACATTCTCTGGGACAGGACTTTTATTTAAAATACAAGATTTTAAATCATGATCACTAATATACGTTGCAAAATGTTTAACAATATAGTCTCTTTGATCTTCTGTAAAATTATAACTATACTCTCTTTCTGAGGGAACCACCTCAAATTTCTTTAAAGGTGGGCAATAATCCCCTTCTGATTGATCACTGACGGTGCTGTCAGTCCCAGGAAGGGAGTTTTCCCTCTTCCTGGATGCTTTCTCTGATTGACTGGCGTTAATTTCTGTCCCAGTACAAACAGGTTCGTTCTCAGTAACATTGGTAGGTTCATTCTCGGTAACATTGGTAGCCATTTTTAAAAATCTGAAGATAAGAGAAAACTTTGTTTTCACATCCCGAGAAATGTTTTAACCACAAAATGACTCATCACATATGTCAATGAGTATTAGGAGAGTTGCTTTTATAAGCAAACACCTGTCAAGAATTCTAGTTTAGCTAGGATAATAAAAGATAAAATACCTTTTCCTTTAGTAAACAAAACAAGATACGTCTTTCTTCGCCAGCGAAGGTTGGAAAAAGAGGATATGTGGGGCCCGCAGGGCCGTGCTTATTCTAGCGCTATAGGGTTGGATGACTCAGCATTATATCGACGGAAATTTTATGAAATAAAATACTATTTGTTTAATTTTAGTAAATTTAAAACATGAAATTTTTGCAAAGTTTATATTCGTGCACAAAAGGCTCATCTAAAGTTCACGTGTTAATTACCTGTATAAATATATCTGATTTTATGTTCGCAAAATTGTACTGCGCAAACAATGATGAGTTCCAGCTGCACGTAAATTGTTCACTCGGATTTTTTGTTGCTCAAAACAAAAACAATGACAAACAACATGAGAATTTAAAAAACTTTGCGCGAACATAGTTCAAATAACATTGCGCGAGTTAAACCACACCTGATAGACGATGTAGACTCGTACCAGAAAATACCTAAAACGAGGCAAGTCTTCTATTCAAACAGATTTGAACACTTTGAGATTTTTGTTTAAACACGAAGTGTAAATTTATCGATAACAACTTCGCAGTATTTGTTATAGCAATAGTCAATATTGAAAATTCTCTTCTACATTCAATTGATCCAACGAAAACAAACAAATTAACAAAATAGACGTCTTATCTTTGTTTGAATTTAAACAGCTTTTCATAAACACACACTCCTTTCCAGACCCCTTAGGCTAACATAGAAACAAAAACAAAAGGAAATATAATTTTCAATTAAGAGCACGGGCACTAAAATATCCTCGATTAGGGTTTTAAGATGTCGCATTATTTCCCATTCAGATATATTTTTAACAGCGGCTTCGTTATAGGTGAGACTAAACTCAGACATGGTAAGATGTTATAAATTTATTTTCTCGACAATAATGTTTTTATCCGCACTGTTTTATCACAAAAGCTTTATTTTATACAACATAAATTACATTTTTTTTTCAGCACTATTACTATAATAAGATAAAAAAAACTTCACATCAATTGCGAGTATCTGTTTTTTGCGTAGTTAGCATGAGTATTTGCGACCATGTTTTCTTTACAGCTTAGTAAAATGCTTCCCTATCACATGGCATTCTGTTGAGCAAAACGAGGCTTCCCCTTCCAATACTTTTTTTAAAAAACTTTTCTTTGACACGATTATTATAAAAAAGGAATATAAAAACCCCAATATGGTTTCCTCTCCCCTTTAAAATCAATTTTTGTAATGTGATTCTCATCCTAAATGTACTAATTTCTAAAACCCCACCCTTTAGAAAAAAACAGTAATTAGACACTAAATTTAAGCCCTCCTATCCCAAAACAAGTTTACTTTCTACAGCATCGAGGTATAACAGCTTAAGATTTCTGGAAGAATTACGGTTGATCTGTTTTTCTCACAAAGTCGGCGTTATTAAGCTTACTTTGTACAAACGGATAAGCTTTTTGCAATTTTCCTGTTGGCGTCATTTTGTCTTCTCAATGTCTTCAAATTGTAATTTAAAGTCTCTTTGATATTAGATTTATGTTTCGCTCAGATCTGGCCATTATATTCTACGACGCCAGCAATCACGTCATCATTATTATTACTTTTATCATCTTTGTATAATAGCTTTTACTTTCGCCTATTCATTAACTACAAAATATATTTATTATGAATTTCGAAAATTAGTTGCTGTGACAATTTTTTGAGCATATAACAACATTTTCGAATATTTTTTTGCCATCGATTTATCTATCTGTATGTATAATAATGTTTATTTCAACTTTAGCTGTTTTGCATTTTTGTGTCCTACATAAAAGTCAGTAAATTCCTTTTTCACGAAATTTAATTCTTGCTAGTATTTAGACTTGCTAGTTTCGCGAAAATTAATTCTCGGTAATTTAACCCTATTCAGGTTGATGGGGGGACAAAAGTGCCCTACCCTTCCGTTTTTTACTTGTAACTTTTGCTTGCCTGGCTTATTTTGCTTGAAATTGAGTTTCTATTTATATAAAGTTCATTTAACAAAAAAAAAATAATAATTTAAAATTGCGCTTCAACAGGTGGCCAGCTACGCCCATATTTCTAAGGTCCTTTCTGCAAAAATTAAGCATGAATTTTTTTTAGAATATTAGGCGCATTTTACGATATCTGATCAATATATTAAATTTATATTGTATTGTGTGGTGTTTACGCCTTTATTACGCCATCACATATTATTTTGCGCCATGTAGGCGTAATAAACGCCCTATTTTGCGGTAAATCCCTTTTTATCTGTTTGGCACCACATTTTTGGCTTTATTAATAGTTTTAGCACAATAGGCACCCTATTACATAAGTGTTGGTCTTAATAACATTGAAGCACAAATGTGCTATGTATTATATGGAAACTGCTTTGAAATTTCCATAGTCAACATAAGATAATAATAATAAAAAATATTATCATTTTAGCGCCTCAAAAAAATTAATAGCTAGGCCTGTAATGAAAACAAAAGAGTAAAAAAAACCAATATTCTAGGATAAGAAGAGAAAAAAATGTGCAATTTGTTCTTTTAGAGCATATTTGCATATTATATACTCAAAAAAAAAAAAAAACAGCCATTTTTAAAATTTTGCTGTCGTCAGCAATTTATCACGTGACCGAAACTATTTTAATTATTCTATATCAGTTAACATTTGTGCCAAATATTTTTCAATATAAGCAAGTAGATCATAAAATATGGGGGTAGGGCATTTCCCCCCCTCAATTTTTTTACCGGGTCACCCAGACCCCAACCTGAATAGAGTTAAAAAAAAAATTCTTGTTTAAACTAATTTACTTAAAGCAATCGTTTGAAACGCTTGTCAAAATAATTTTTTTCCTTTTATTATAAAAGTATTATTGATTTATTTTTAAAGAATTAAAATTTCATCAGTATAAAAACAGATGACTGTTAAACATCTTTCTTCATTAGAATCTAAAATCTTCCGTCTATCTCAATGTTTATACTAATGTTTAATGTTTTTGTTATAAGATCGACCCAATCAAGCTCAAACCTTGAGCCGTTATTACGGGTAGGCAATAATTACCCTGGCACAGTTGGTCATGCGATACAAGAATTCCTAAACTATTGAGATGCAAATTCGATGTTCGCCTTAAGTAGAATTTTGAGATGGCTGTTACTCTAGTAAACTAACCTCATCATTTTTTTTTCTTTTTCAGATTTTTGATAAGAGAATCGAAAAAAATACAGGGCAATAGCGAAAACAAGGAAGAGAGGCATGTCATGAGAGACATGTTAAAGAAACTTTTGGTATATTTTGTAGATGAAAGCAAAATCTATCTATTATTGATAATTTGTTAAAAATAACCTTGTTTGCTCTTTTTTGGTCCAAATTTATAAATCGTCCTCATTAAAAATGCTTAAGTTATAAAATATTTGCTAATACACATTTATTTTTTAAGTTAAACTGATTTAAAAATACTTCATTATAAATTCGAAGTCAGTAACTGCTTAAGTTTCTGTTTTTTTACGAAAAAGGCATATGATACCAGGAAATGGCTGAGGTTAAAAATATTAGCTTTTTATATCACCTTTGCATTTAGTAGCATATCTACTGTCATTAAAAGGAGCCAAAAATCACTTTTAGCATGATAATGTTTGCAATATGGAGAATAAAACACTGGCTTGTAACATTGACTTGTGTGCCCGAGAAGTAGAATAATAAATTCAACAACAATAGTAAACGTATGGCTAGCTAGCTAGTGCCAGTTTGGCAGCGAACACCTTCATCTAATGAATTGGCTTTGCTATGTATGCTATCTTTTTCTAACATGTGCCTCAAATGAGTTTTCCTAATGTTAAAGCAAAACTTTAGCTGGTCCCATAAATCAACCACTATGTTTTTGGCTTATTTACAAAAAAATCCCGCTTAGCGGAGCAGATATGACTTTTTCCAGGGCAATTAACGAGCATAAATTACTTTTTAGGCATAAATTTCATTAATTATAAGCGATCATTTGACCAGCCTTTGTCAGAATTTTTTCGTCGCTATCCAATTAATTAAAAAGGCAATATTTCCTATGAACGAGGTTGCAACTCATTATTACGACTTGTGTTTGTGCTATTTTGCTAATCAACTTTCTCAACTAACATGGTCTAGTTTCAGTATAAATTTCGCCAAACCGCTATCAGCTAATGTATCATTTATCTTTTGTGTGGATTGGCTGAAAAATAAATTGGGTTAATTGGAAACTGTAGTCCCATCACAATAATTTCAATTTCTAATATTTAAAAAGCGGTTTTATTTTGTCTCAATACAGTGATGCGTCGATATTAAGAACACCCGTAACAAACATTAAAATCCATCTGCCCTCTTCTGAATTCTGTCTTTTCTTTTTAAGAAACCCTTATAAAAGCCTCTAATATAACAAACTCTCGGTTCCACAATTTTTCTGAGTTCCTTCAGGATTCGTTGTGAATAAAAACAGATTACTTGCTGTCAGTAAAATTTTTCTGCTGGAATTTGCACCCCTTTAAAATTTAAAAATTTGCACCCCTTTAAAATTTAAAAATTTGCACCACTTTTTAAACAATTATTTTTTGCTAATATTTTACATTTTATACTTGGGCCAAAAAGCGCAAACTGTGCGTACTTTGGGCTGTAAGCAATAAAGAAACCATAGATTTTGGCAGCAAAGTTGAAAATTTTTGTGATGAAACAATAATAAACGCTACAACATCCGAGGTGTTTAAAATAATTTCTAAGCAAAATATTGACAACTTTTTGTTGATAACGATAAATACTTTTTGTTTTGAAAATGTTTTGCGAAAGTAAGTTCTAATTGTTTAACCAAGGTTATAAAGAAAATGATAGATAATGTTTTAATGCACATACAAAGCCTTATCTTAAAGAATTTAACAACTTTGTTCGCTCCTTCGTTCGTTCGTTTGTTCGTTCGTTCGTTCGCTTGTGCAAAATTATATAACAGGTATGTCTACTAGCACACACACAAGCTTATACGTCACAAATATGATCCAATCATTGTCGTGCACACAATCATGTTACTTTTACCATATGCTTGACATTGCACGCCATTTTCTATCTCAACTTTCACAAAAATTTATTTTTTTCCATAACAATCATTTCTGGTCATTTAGGGTCTTGCAGCTAACAAATGTCCAATGACGTTTCTGAGTGAAAATTTAACACACAAACGCCCTTTGCCTCCAGTTTGTAATTAAAAACTTGCGATCTGTTATCTACAAATTTCAAATTTAAGCAAATTTACAGTTTAGTGAAAAAACGGTTGATGGCCATTTCCATGTATAGTCAAAAAACTTAGAAACTGGCCTTGAGTTGTGTTGTAATAATTGATCGTGTCGAAATTTGCAATATAACATGCACGTGCAGGCTACGCAAAACAGTGGGCCCTATCCTAAAACTGTCGAGGCGGGCCCTGTGTGACGTGCTAAAAGGCATTCTAACACCGCGTTATTTACACTCTTTCAGTAATTTTTTGTTTATTTGTTAAACAACACATTGCTAAACATTTTTATAGCTTATCTTTACAAAAATTATTCTTACCTCATCATATTCTTATTAGCAATGTTTATTATTTCAAACAAAAGAAAGAAAAACCGAAAAGTTTATATTTATATTTATCAAAAGCTGAGACAAACGTAAGTGGAAGGTAAATTCTTTAAATTCTTAACAATTCCATTGGTGAATATGACAGCATGACGCCAACATAAACAATATTATTATAATAAGTGTTTTTGTTTCGACTGGAAAGCAATTAGTCAGCTGCTCAACCAATCAACAAGTGGTTTATAGCTACTGAAGTTCTATAATGGTAAGTCATAGTACTGCTTTGTTCATATCATCATTGTGGATTATTTTTCAGTATAAATGAAAACAAAAATGATCTTGAGGCGAGAAGAAGCAGCGCTGTTTATCTATTTCCTATGATAAAGATTTACAGGCAAATATCTAGGTAAACACAACAAGGTGAAGATTTACTCGTAATTGCTTTACCTAGAGGGGGTGGGTAATAGTTACCGGGAAAAGGTGAAATTTTGGTGCTGAAAAACGCACGCAAGTCCCTTGTGAATTGAATTTTCTTGACAGATAACATTATATATCTATATTTTACATCAGAAGTTAATAAAAAATATCGAGGAAAAAGTCGAGTTATCTGAAAATATTAGCATCAGGGGGGGAGGCGAGGAAGAAAAATAGTTAGAGTTAACGCGAGGTTCGAGTTAGCCAGAGGTTTTTATGAGGACGTATTACCAAAAGTTCAAGGGACCCAAGAAAATGGTTCAAGATAATAAAAGTTTAGTTTATATGGTGTTCAAGTTACCGGGAGATATCATTACCTCTTCATTAGCCTTAAATTTTTGTGGAAATGCGTAAATTAAGTATGCACTAAGCATTAAGTAACTTCTACACAAATCTGTTTTTAGTAGTTAGTTTTTAATCAGGCTAACTTTTTGAACCCTTTTTGTGCCTAAAATGTTAGGCGTTCGCGAAATCTTAAGAAAAGGTATATCATAAAATAAATCTAGTGTCGAAAGTGAATAAAATTATGTGTTGCACAAGACCTCCAAAATAGTTGCTTTTTGGGGAACCTAGATTTTAAATGAATCGATGCCTGTATTTAGACTTTTTATACATCCCAGTAGCTAGCTACAATCGTGTGCATAATATATTGGGACAAATTAAGCTTAAAATGTGTTTTAAAACACCCCTCCCCCCACTTCTTTTTGTTGGAGAGCCAGGGTACCCCGTAACGGTATTTCAACATTGAGAAAGGCGCAGGGGGTCTGTAAAATATAGGAGGTTAGTTTTTGTAAAACATCCATTTGTCCCAATATTTATGCACACGATTGTACATAATGCTATTAAAGCATGGTCTAACATAGGCCCTGTTTTAAAAAATACATAAATGTATTCACCAACGTTCCCACACGCAAGTAATAATTACAACTAGCCGCTAACCAGTGGATTTGTATCAATTATTTACTCTGTAGATACCCGTGATAAAGCTGCGCGCGGCGATTTTAATCGGATAAAATGCGACCTACGTCGATAAAAATATTTGTTATTTTAGGGAAAGTAAAAAAATAAGGCTAAGACATCTCAACTGAAACAAACAAAAACCGTGCCATAACTAAACCAAAATAGAGTTTCAGTTGCCTCTCATGACTTTTGATGACAGCCTTTCAGCTGTAAATTTAATATTAACTTAAAATACTTAAATCTCGTTTATTTGTTTTTGCTAGAAGGTACTAATAAACCCTATTAATTATCAGAATATGAATACACAAGCATTCTACTACAATGTCACTTTCGCGTCATTATGTCGTGTCATGACTTATGCTGACAGTGTTTCAGCTGTCAATTTAATTTTCAGTTAAAATACTTAAACCTTACAAAAAGGATTAGACAGACCGCCTTAAAAACTACATCAATTCATTTCCGTTACTACAACTTGTGAGTTTTTTTTATAAAAACACGATATTACGAAGCATGAAGCTCACATTGCCTTTTAAGAAATATTTAAGAAACATTGGCAGGCTGAGTTAAACAAAAGGGAACATTTTTGTGCAGGGTGAACCTATTTTTAAAGAAACATTTCAGGCTGGTAAAAAATATATATTAAGAAACAGTCAGGGTCATCTCAAATTTCATGTTTCTTATAAAAAAAGACCTCCATTCTTTTCTTATATAAACAATGCTGAATTCAAATAATTGCCCAAAAATTGTCAAAATTTATACAATTAATAAACAATATGCATGAGACAAAAAAAGGTCAAAAATTACACAGTTTTCTTTGTCTAATAACAAACAATTTCCATGGTGCGAACCTAAGTCAATCTTTGGAAACTTAACACACAGTGTCTTTGCAAGAATGTGACAAAAGCAAAAGCAAATGTAAGATAAGCTGTCTTTTTTAAAACATTGAATAATCATTTCACAAATTTTTAACACTTTTGACTTTTGACTCCCACGTGCCTAAACAATTTGCGGCGAAGTGCGAAGAATTAATTGTTTATATAAAAAAAGTGCATTGCAAAAAAGACCCTGGGTTCAAAAAAGACTTGAACAAACTTGCCTGAGAAAAGAAAACATTGGCTATTTTTTCAAACGAATTTCACAATTCAGATATGATCAATTGTGCAATTTTGGTAATGACGGCATCAATCTTCCGGTTGCGTTAACCCAACTCAAATTACTTTAGATATAACGTCCACGCAAATAACTCCAAAAAATGCAATGTTTGTTAACAATAACAATCTTCACAATTCTGTATGATTGTAATTTTACAGTCGTTATAGATTGAGCTCTAAACACATGGGTTAAAGCAAAACCAGTACAATGTAGAGGGGATAGCTCATTTTTTAGATTACATTTTCAAGTTCTCAAACTTAGTTTTGTTCTTTTTTGTGTTTACTAAAACGTGTTGATTGAAAGTCCGTCCGCCTTTATCGATTTCGAATGATTTTTTGCAGAATCAAGGGAAGAAGAGTGGATCAGTACAATGCAATAATTTTGCTACGCTATCGAAATGTTTTGAAAAACTTGTTAAGCGAGACTTCACAATACAGTCACAAAATTGTTAAAATCGACGTCTTGGTGTTGTTATTGCAAACTGGAACTGCTAACCGAACCCCCCAAAAATGCAAAAAAATATCCTGATTAATTTTTTTGATTTAGAAGAATTAACAAAAAGATAAATAAAATAAATAAATAAAATGATAATATGTAAATTCAAATAAATAAATAAATAAATGTTAAGCCACTAGCCACAATAAGTCGGACTATAACTTAAATAACTTGATATAAACAGTTAGTAGCTGTTTTTACATTGTCCATTTTCTTGCAATAGGTTGATGCACAGGAATTACATTGGATATGCAGCGTACCGTTAGGTGCTACTATTGCTGCATTCGGAATCCTCGGAAATATTATTTCCATCCTCATATGGCAACGCATCATTAAATCCAAACTACGCGGGAATCAATCTACTGCACTGTATTTAATCGCTTTGGGAGTATGCGACACTGGTTTATTAGTATTCTTTTTGTTAACCGATACAATAAAAGCAAATCATCCCGAAATTGTGAATAACTACTCATATGCAGCATTTTTCTCTTGGTTTGGCTTTCCCATTTTTTTCATCTTCTTAGTAGCAAGCATATGGTTGGTGGTTGGAGTCACACTTAATCGATTTTTTATGATTACTTTCCCAACTAAAGTGAAAAGTATGTACACAACAAACAGAACATATATGGGCATTGCTGTTTTTCTCGCTTTCTCAGTCATCATTAACATACCACACTTCTTCAGTTACCACCCAAAAGAGACCAATGGAACATATACGCTCGCGTTAACAGAATATGGTGAATCGCAAGGATCAATTGATTATGAGTTTTGGGTGCATTGCATATTTGTTGTTTTAGCACCATGGTTTACCATAGCTGTGCTAAATGCATCAATTGTATACAAGCTCACGCAGCAGATGAAAAAGTTTGATTCAAAAAAAGGTATGATGAATTAATTAATTACAGTAATTTTTGCTATTGTTGGGCAAGTTTTAAATTACTTATTATTAAAATCAGTTTCCACAGGAACTAAAATTGGTGTGCAACCTTATTTGTTGTATAGCTAATGCTTACAATGTTAATCGGTACATATTTTATACAACAAACTTATACAAAATTTCTATTTTTACAAATACAGAGCTTAAGAGAAACCAGGTTTTGCAAACACGAAGTCCAAATTCTGTCCCACACTAGTTGTAATTCATCTTAAAAGCATTTGGACATTTCCAAACCTAAGCGTTTTTAATATTGATAAGAATGGTAGTTGTTAAGTTCATTGGGGAAAAAAGAGTGAAAATGTCACTCACATATACTACTCGCATCGATAGGGCTTTAAGTATGCGTTTTTAAAAAAATAAATTTTGGTGAAAAAAACATTATCCTAAGTGTGATAATTGTTAGGAAATTGGTTGCCTTTATTTAGATTCCAAGGGAAGCAGTAAACGAGACAAACAAGAGAAACAGATGACAAGAATGTTGCTGGCTGTTACGTTTTCATTCCTCGTTTTACTTGCATGGCAATGTGTAACCCAATGCTTCTGGATGCTTGGTGTTGGCAAAGAAGACAAAAAGAGCTCAAGATGGAATCTAATTGATAGTTCATTTGCATTTGCAAAGACTGGTGTTGTTATCAATTCTTCAATCAATTGGATATTCTATTGTCTTACTGGAACAATGTTTCGAAAGGAGATGATAAAGATGTTACCACTAACAAGAATTAAAAGAGGATCTTTTACAACTTCCTCGAATTTCAAATCGTCCACAAAGGGAACACAAGATACCGTATTTGCCAATAGCAATGTTTGAAGTTAGTATATCCACATCAATTTCCAAACACATTAATCTTTCTTTAACTGTAAATAACACGAATTGACAAAAATCCGCCACGATATGAAATAAAAAACAAAGAAAGAGGAATAATTTAGACGGGAATAAGATAAAGAAAAGGATAAAGACAGAGAAGAAAAAATGAAAAACATTAAACTATATGCAAGCAACAATGTAATTGCATTTTCTGTAAAATAAATTTTGTTAAAAGTAACTCATTCTAAGTGGAATCTCTGAGGATCTCTCTCATACAACTTTCTCAATACAGGATGAAAATCTTCTAGCTTCTAACTGCTGTTTGCTGTAAAAGTAGTTTCTATATAATTAATAAGAAGTTATGCTTACAATAAACCATAGTCGATGTCATCGACAGTGCGAAGTTTTTCTTACCTGTATCAAAATTATTTTCTCCTAAATATTCATCATTGCGTTTTGCATTTACTGTTTCTATGAAAGTATAAACGTAAAGTATTTTGATTTAGCAATGTGTGTCGCATTTCTTACACCCAGCCGTAAATAAGTTAAGAGCATTTATGTATAATATATAGTAATAATTTTCTACTCTTGTATAACTGCTTCTAAAAACAGTATTTGTTAGCTTTGCTTTTTTAAATTCCGCGATTAAAACCGTCAAAGAAAATTGTGTAATCATTTATGCAATATGAAAAAATATGCTTAAAATTCGTAATGCTTCAAAACTTGATCCAAAAAGTTATAATTTATCTGGCTAGTGAAAATCACTTCGACAATGAAATTGGCTAACGTTTATACATCGAGTATTCCAGAAAACATAATTGCCTAAATTGAGTCTCAGATTTTACGAAGTTTTCTTACAGTTTAAACTTTCGGTTGTTGCAATTATAAAACGACGACACATCTGTGTGAGGATTATGAGTAACGACTCCACTTATTTATGGCGACAACTTGGACCATTTTTAGCCCCTTAAAATGATTGTGAACATTACCGCGTGAGTTACCGTGAGAACGTGCAAGTAAAAACGTGTCAGCCTCGAAAAATGTTAAAAATACAACAAAAATTTATAATTTTACTGTTTTCGTGTTGGAGGTGAGAGAGTTATGCAACCCCCTCCCCTGTTTAACTATTTCTCAAGATTTTTAAGTTTTTAGCAACACTTGTGGTAAGCTTCATGTCTTTTTAACAACTTTAGAAATTAGAAAGAGGAGCAGTGGCGAACCAGCCCTCTTCTGCAGCATTTAGTGTCCCCAATTAGCCCAACATGAATAGAGATGATTTAACTACATATTAAAAAAGACTTAAACACATTTTTGTAATATAACTACCCACGACTACAAGAAATATAACGCGCAGTTCTGACACGCTTCCCATTGTTCTGTAGCAAATCTCCACAATTTGGTTATACCATTACAAACCAAATGGAAATAGTAACGTTTCAGTTTGAACTATGCCGATATTAAACTGACCAGGCTGGCGCTTGCCACTTGAGTGCAGGCAAGCCGCACAGTCAGGTGGAGCACTTTAGTATACAGTATGTCACAAATCCAGTTAAGCGCTAACATTAATAGGTATTGCGTTTCACATATTTTTTTAAAAAAAAATTTATCGTTTCGTTGCTTCACTTTTACTTTAATTATATCAAGCTAGCTGTAAGCAGCTAGCTAGATATGCTCTAGTACGGCCGATAAGTAACGCAAACTTCCGTTTGGTTCATTCACCGCATCGCGAAAGTTTTTATATTCGAGGAAAATATACGACGAAAACCTCTGTGATATTTCGAGGGCTACTTAGTAGTTCAAAAAAAAGTCTGAGTGAAATTTAAAATTACTCCCTTTTTTCCGATTTTTTCCTGATTATTATTGATTTAGCGCCAACACACAAAAAAGTCACAGCTATTTTTATAGCTAACAAGAAACCACTCGGCTTAATAACTGGGATAAACTGAATGTGAATACATAATATTCTTGGAAACCAATTTGTTGTTGAAAATGTTTTGTACCCATTATCTATATTACCTATTACAATTTGTGATTGTCGTGTTTTTGCACTGATATGCGACCTAGCGATTAGTCTGCTGAATGACGAAAGCAAAGGTACTTTTTGACGAAGCCTGGCGATAGGTACATCAAGGCGAAGTTGTTACATACCACAACTGAAATCGATAAATCTGCTCAAAAGAATTTCTTGTCAGAATGAACTTTAACTGAAGCTCAGAGAAAGGCAATTTTACACGACGTTTTGTGGTCTAGATATGAAAGAGAAGCAAATAAAATTATTGTATATCCCTGATTAAACGCCGCATTTTTTACAGTAAGCAACGCCCTCAAGAAAGCACCGCATCGTAAACTGAAATACGGCGATTATTCGAAGAAGTGAAGTGCACGGCTTAATCGAGAACATTAGGCTAGAGGAATATATAAAGGGAAAACACTTTATAGTTATTTCTGTAATAAATGGCCATCTTGGCTTGACAAAAGATTTGTTGAATTTTTTTGCAATAAGCGCCCCCCTCGGTTAAGCGCCGCGCTAAAAACTTGAGTTTTAAAAAAGCGTCGAGGATTTACGGTAATCGTGTTCATCTCTTGTTTTGTTTTAAAGAAGAACTAACGAAAAAACTTATATGTTATCGGTTTTTTTGTAATAAATATCCTGAAAACAACTTGGCATTAAAATTTTTCATTTCTTATATTATTTTTTATGTGCAAACTGTGTCCCCCAAAAGCGATAATTACATTGACCGTCACTACCGTTATCGAGCAAAAGCCAACTTAGTTCATACAAATTTTAATCGCTTGGACGTCACACGGCGTTCATAGCTCATCAGAACTTGTTAAGACTCACTCACTTCTTGGTCTATCCTATAGTGATTAAATTTTATCGCGAGGCTCGGGCAATGAGAAAAACAAGCTAAATTCCAGTAGAACAAGATCACCGTAAAAAAAATAATTTTTAATTACTTAACAACAACTTAGAGCACGTAAACAGAGACAAACTTTGAGACTGTTTTTGTTTTGTTTTGCTATTGAAAGTCACTTCAATTCCATTGTCAAATCTAGCAATTTAACTGAAGCACCTGCTGTTTTCCAAGATGTTTTGATAGAAAATAACAAGAAAAAAACTTTATAATAAAATTGAATACATGTAGCTAGCTACCTAGCTAGGTAGCTAGTTACTATTTATTTCTTCCAAAGGATAAATGTTGTCTTATACCCTAAAACTTTTTATAACGGTGAAACATCATTCTATTTTGCGAAAAATATTTATTTCCAAACATGTTGAATAAAATTAATCTTATACAATCGATTTCGGTAAGTGGGCAATGTGAATCTAGCTTTAGCTAGCAGGGCAGTCATGCAAAATAGAGAAAAAAATTAGAGCAGTTGAAAACTAATTAGGAACACAGCTAGCTAGTTACCTGATTTTTTCAGCTTTGATTGAACTTTCGGTTTATCCCACGTTGATGTTTAACTGGCTACTCTTTCCAAGGAAAAGAATTGATCTAATTATTGAAAAAGTTAGTAGGGTGAGTGTGTCCAGAATTTTTCGCTGATGCGATTAGACAAAACATTTTAACCGACTCCATTCTGATTAGGGTATTTTCAGGCAGTCATAATAGATATGGAAATAGCTTGTGCATAACGGGACAAGGTCAGTATCATTCCATGCATGCGAACATCTGTTAAATTATTATTCAAAAATAATGAAAGCTAAGAATCTTAAATGTAACCTGATTTTATCTCGTCTAACTAAAATTACAATCCTACGGACTGTTGTTGTAAATGCTCCAAAATTGCAAAACTAAACTTCCACCACCACCCTAACGAAAATATTGAAACAATGGCATTTTTTGGACCATCCTACAAAGTTTGCAAACAGAATCAAATCGCGAAAGTTCTACTTAATTTAAATAGCGGGGTTGATTATAAAGTCGCACTTTTTTTATACGTTTGCTTTGCAGGATAATCAATGTGGAGGCCCACAAAGACGCCAAAATATGAAAAAAATGACCATGCTGACGTCAGCAACAATTAGCAAATGAGAGTCGAAATCTTACCATTTTCTCTAAGAATCTAACTTATCTGTAAAGATTAACAAGTGAACTTTGACCAGTCCGAGGTGCGTGAATTTAGTATAGAAAGGGCTTATGTAAGTGCCTTTGAGGAGAAACATCGAAAATTGCCAACTTGAGTCAATCTATTTTGTGAAGGATTGTAACAAACCTAACTAACTAAAAAATTTATGGTTTGTTGTAGCTAGCAATAGCTATAACATGTGGCTAATTTCAATTTGAGGCTATATAACTACTAATTCAAGTTGCATCTTAAGAGTAACCAATTTTGTCCTTACATTTTTTACTGTCTAGGCCATATTTTAAAGGATAGTTTTGTTTTATATATCCTATACTTTGTAAAGGAATTCGCGTCGCGTTTTTAAGTCACGTATGAGTCCTAAACAAACCAATTTTAAGATTTCAACGAGCATCTAGTATGACGCGATAGAACCTAGCTAGCGTACTCAACGTAACGTAGCTAGCATTTACCCGACCTTTTATCTCTTGGTCAACATTATTTTTATTTTTATTTAATGTTATTCTTCACCAATCTGATTATTTTTTGGTGAAAAGACATCATCATCGTACCATCGTCGATGAAACAATTGCTCACGGAAAAAAAAACCATTTACGAGGTCCATCAAACGGACCGGGATTTAGTGGACAATGCAAACGATACTTCTCTGACAATTAGGCTGGGCAATCGAGCAAGTAGAATCGAGACAAACAAAAGCAATATAACTACCAAAATCATGAGTACAATGGTAAGTGCAGCTATTTTATAGGAACCCTTGCCTAGTATGTCCGTAAAAACTTCCTGTGTAAGAATTGATTTCGCATTATAATGTTTAAGAATTTTTGGTAACTTAGTCCCATGTGGAATATTCTGCTTACCGGAAACTAGACCTACTCTTTTCTTAAGGAAGCCACATCATAAAGTCAAGTGGCGAAGAATTGTTTTGGCTTTGGAAGAAAAAATTGGCTTAAAAACATTAAAAAAAAGAACCAGCCTAACATGATCAAATATGTTCCTACATTGGGAAAGGGAAGATAATATTACAAACAACACAGCAAGCGTTGTTTTATCCTTGTTTTTAATATAGTTACTGCTTTTTTATGTCCAGACATATCAGTATTAATATCAGACCTGCTCGTAGAAACTTCACTTTTGCTGCGATCTTAAGAATTTAACAAAATACACCATCAAAACCGATACACTCACGCTTAATTTCGCTGACTGTTAACGTCAGCTGAGAGTTTAACCATTACTCTTAGGTAGCTAAGCACTTCACTAAGAAAACGTTGTAAATTTTCTGTTTACCTTTACTCACAGCTATTTCTAGTGCAACGAAATTGTTAAAACGTATTTGGTCACTGGTACCAAGTAATCAAAATAAATATATTTATGAGACGCCTTATCTCCAATGCGTGAGGTTTCACTTCATATAGACACTCCACCAAAAGCCATAGAAGGAAATAATCCTCATCATCATTAGACTGACTGGTGGTCGTGTGGTAGAGCGTTCGCTTCCAGGGCGGAAAGTCTTGGGTTTAAACCCCGACCGAGTCATGCCAGAGACTATAATAGTGTGAATCAGTCCCTTCTGCTTAATGTTTAATATGAGAATAGGATTGATATTTTAGGCGATTGTCTAGTTGAGCGGTTATTGTGCTTGCACGCCTTCCATAGCTCAAATGGGATCTTTAAATGCACTAGGACCCCCTTTGCAGGACCCTCATTGATAACAGTTCCTATAGACCCTGAAGAGGCTATCCTGGGTAAGTAACAATAACAATAACAATTAACAATTAACAATTAACAATAACAATAACAATAACAATAACAATAACAATAACAATAACAAGAATAATAATAATAAGAATAATAAGAATAATAAGAATAATAAGAATAATAAGAATAATAAGAATAATAAGAATAATAAGAATAATAAGAATAATAAGAATAATAAGAATAATAAGAATAATAAGAATAATAAGAATAATAAAAATAATAAGAATAATAAGAATAAGAATAAGAATAAGAATAATAAGAAGAACTAGTCGAATTCCCGTGGAAGAAACCACTGAATCTCTCATTAAACTGATGTAACCGGGATACCATACAAAAACATACAACAGTAATTTGAATTTTCAAAACTCACATTTCAACCTCCACCCCGGGCTCTTTGTCTCTTTTATCACGGTATGGCATCAAGAAAAAAAGCCCTGGGATCGAGGTTGCTCACAATCTTTAAACGCTGAAACAAAAAATTTAAAAATATAAGTGTGCAACAACAAAAAAATAATGAAAAAACTTATGAAAAAAAAATGGAAAATGTCCAAAAGTATTATAGGCGTATAACAACCGTTACGTAAAAAGCGGAGTACGCTAAAACTATATACTTGCTTTGCCATTCCAGAAGTACACCAGGAAAAAAAAGGATATCAAACATTAAAAAAAAATCCACCAATTTTTGTTAAGTCATACGAAATCAGCTATTCAGTCTGTTGCATACGACAAACCTTCCAAAGTTATACTCAAAATATAAGAAATTATTAGTTGAAAACACATGAAAAAGAGAAATAAAATACCTGAATCATTTGGTATATTGTATATCTACAGAAATATTTCAATCCAAATTATTAAAAGAACATCTTGCTTTACCAGACCCAAACTTATAATCTAGAAAATCACGCATAAAATCAAAGAAGATAACAATGCAGCGTTTTCGAATTTAAGAATCGAATGTATTTCAAACGATTGTAACGTAACAGATGTAAACATTGATTTAAGTTTAGGTTTTAGGTTTAGGTTTATTATAACGACATCAACACTGAATCACACAGTCTGTAGTGTTAAAAACAGTAACAACGGAAAAATTACTTTTTACAGTTTATATTTTTATAAGAATAGTGTGTTTTAGTTTCAGCCTCTATGTTCTTAACTTTTTTGACAACTGCTATCCTCATTATTCTCAATATGTTCTCAACATAACCATGGCCTGAAAATATATAATGCCTTTATAAAATAAAGCATGCTATAAGTTACTATAGCTAGCTAATGGCAATTCTACTACATGTAACGGCCTATTGCTTGGAAACAAAAAAGTTTAGTTCGTTTGATATACAATAAAAAAAGTTAACTTCTAATCAATTTTGTGCGTCATACAAATGTTCATATTCAAACTATCAAGCTCAGGCATATTCTTAGGACATTCTAAATTCTGATCCATTTTTCAGAGTATATTCTTACGAAATAAATGCTTAAAGAAAATATTTTCCTGCTCAAGACACAACAACAAATTTAATATTCAAGGAAAAGCTTAGCTCTGGAAGAAACGGTTAAAAAATCGTTATACACCTAAATTCAATTCTCTATCAAATAATTTAGAGAACACACCTGCTTTTTTTTTGCTTTCTCAGTAGTCCAATCGGTTTTTTACTTCGATAACTAAATTTCGCTTCATCCCAAAGAGAACGAATTGAAAATGTATAGCTACAATTGTCTGAGGCATTTCCAATCAATTCTTTTTGTGATGTTATATCATCATACGTTTTTCTTCGTTTTAAAAAATATTTCTGACAACAACATTATTAATTTCGTTCGACAACAACAGTTTGTTTTTTACAATTTAGATTCGAAATACGGTCATATTCGAATGCGATACAACCTCGGTTCCAGAACACAAAAATGGAAAATATAAAAAAACATATAAGCTTTAATCTAACCTCATGATAAGTAAACTTTGTTGGAAATAACTTTTTCAGTATTAACTTGAAAAACAGACAACTTTTTTCACTTCGGTTTTCTTTTGTCAGTTGATAAACAACTTGTTTCCATGAGATACTGCACATATGGTAAACCGGGGGTAAAATTAAATTATTTTAACCGTAACGGCCGAAAATAAATGACAAATGGACCCCCTGTTTTCCTATTTGATGGCTTACTTATTTTTAAGGAAAATTTTAGCGTACGGCCACGTCATAAGAAAGTGACCCGTGATTTCCGTGTCGTGGACTCACAGTTTTACTCACGCAAGGGAATTAATATATAAGATAACACTCTCTTTCACAAACCTACAATCTAAGCATTGTTAATTTATTAAACAAAACACGGTGGAATATAAACTTTGGAATGAAAGAGAATGGTTCAAAAGTTTTGGATGCATAAATTAGTTGATAACAGCCAAAAAAAAATTTAAAAAAATAAGGCCTTGAAAGTGTTGATATTTTAAGAAATAAAAATTTTAGGTCAACTTTTTTTGCGACTACTTGTTAACAAATGAATCACCATGACAACGGACGTGATGTCACAGCAATTTTTTTCGTCTAGGATAAAGTTATTGAAAATGATGAAAAGTCACTAAATTTCAACCCTAAAACTTCATGCCTTTGTTAAAAAAACGACAGGGAGGAAGTGGGTGGGGGAGGGGAGGAAACCCCCTTCCTTGGCCTAAATAAGGTTAAGAAGAGTGTGCTTGATCTAGCAGGAATTTGCATTGGACAATTACCACACGTTGGAACGAGTAAACTAGAATTTAGCTTAACCTAACGACTTGATTAAGTTTTTAATCATCCATAGAAAACACATTCAACAATATTTTATACTTTTTCCGTCATTTTTGGTTTAACTTAAGATGCTTAAGTAGCTATTGATTAAGATTAAATAAAATCATTTTAATAACAACAGACACCGATTAGAGAAACCTATTGTTCACAATTCCAGTATTCTGATGGTAGTGTTAAAAATATCAAAAGTAGTTTCGGTGACGTTGAAACAATTTATAGGAGGGACTCTACCTTAACTTGCCTACGAAATTTTCAAGCAATTATTACACGAAACTTAACCTTTCTTGCTTTGAAAATGTGTTTTTATTGGTACTGAAAGAGAAAAACAATTAGTCCAAAATAGTTTTTTAGACAACTTTAAAGCTTCTGATGACGTTACAGGGAAGGTGGTGACGGATACATCAATAGTTACATCTGACCTCTCAGCCACTTCCGCCACCCTCCACCTTGGAATAATTCTTAAATATTTCAGAAGGATTTTTCCGCTTTCTACCAGAAAGTACGTTATGCGCATGCTATTCCAGCTCTTTATTTTAATGTCAATTAGTCAGGCTTTATTAAGTTTCTATGAGCATTTTACGAAGGCAGTTTGATGCCAAAACGTCATAGACCAAAATTGCAGTTTCTTAAAGAGTTTGAAAAGTATTAATGTTCTGAGCCTGACTGTCAACAAATTATTTTAAAAGAGTTTTTGGAATAAACTTTATAACACATTAATCATGGTAAGAGTATTGTTTTAGTTATATTTTTTAAGTTATTTCACAAATGATATAGTATCAACCTTTTTTTTTCCTTAACATTTTAAATAATACCTTTTTCGTCAAATATTATTAACAGTAGTCTCACAAATATAGTAATAGCTACTTTCACCTAAGAGAGGTTCATGGCAAAGTTAAAAAAAGAGCCACGCCCTTTTTCTTAGTGATAGCTTTAGAAACGTCAAGCTGTTGGACCGTTAAAAAGGTTTAATGAAGAGCAAAAGTTCAATGGAAATCTAATGAGAATGTTGCAGACAGATTTCCTTTTATATTCCCAAAACACGTGAAAAATTGGATATTTTCTTAGTATATTAGTTTCAAATATCAAAAAAGACAAACAAATCAACAACAGCAAGCACAACAAACAAACAAACAAACAAACAAACAAGCAAAAAAAACAAAACAAAAACAAGTTTGTATATCACGTTTCGTCTTGTTCGATTTCTAGGTCAAGTGGAGGAGATTAGGAGCACCTACTTCCTCCTGCTTGTTCTTATTTCATAACCTTCTAAGTTTTTTTACAAGGCCTTTTATGACTACTTTTAAATTCTCCTATGTATCTACGAGGATTTTTAATTTAACTGGGTTTGTAGCACAATAGACTAACAGCTATCTCCCAGACGACTTCAATTAAAAAAGATTACAACAACTTTAATTAGTTAAGACCATAAAACTTCAAACATTTATTTTAATTAACTAAGGACAAAATATTTTCTTATTTTCTCCAATTTTTCCGCTTATTTGCTGATTCTCGAAACTATCCATATTTTTATGATTTAAAAGTAGCAGTCAAAATCTTTTTACACGGTATTTTATAAATTATATAAAATAATATTATGTTTATAATTATACAAAAAAACCTAGATTATAGAAACAAAATAATGTGAGGCTACATTACTAAAAAAATATTTTAGAGTTGTTTTAATGATGTAAGTTCAACATCAATTTCCTCAATCCTAAAAATATTTATTATCATTCGTAAATATAATTCGGTATTTTCCGAAGAACACATATAAACTTCAGGTGAAATTTAAAAGTTTTCATAGTTTAATAGTGTAAAAAAGTGTAAAAAGTGTAAAAAGTGTAAAAAGTGTAAAAAAGTGTAAAAAGTGTGAAAAGTGTAAAATAATTTAACCCACAGAAATTTTCCATGTTAAATCGTTCTAAAACAAGCAAAACTTTGTGTGTTTCGTTTGATGGCATCGACAAAATGATGTTGGCAAATAAAAGCAAAAATGGTTACTTTAATCCATTATTAAATTCTGTTTCAGGAAGTATTTTGCGTGCCATTTTTAGGAGAAGAATGGTTATTTACCATGAGTTTGAAACATGGCACAGTAAATGACAAAAAATATAAGAAGTGATTTAACATGATGACGTCATTTTTTTTGTCACGCCATTTTTTGTTTTCATAATATTTGCTTTTTTCGTCTTTTTTATATTTTCATTTTGTATTTGCCAAATTTGTCTTTAAGTATATTTAAATCGGAGAAGATATATCTTTGAAAATATCCATGCCTTCTGACATAAATATTAATGAATTAATTATTTTTAAAAGAAATATTTTTTTTTCAGCTCCGACGAAATGTAGAAAAATCCAACTTTTTTGAATTGTAATAAAACTTTCCATATTTCGTAAATAATAGGGTGAGATAAAGTTTATTGGAAGTGAACCTATGGGCGTGGTACAATCCCTCATCCCTCCCCCCCACACACACAAGAACAAACAGGTTTAATAATCTCATAACTGCAAGGAATTGGTTAGGTTATATATAAAAATGTCTAAAATTTGGCTAAGGCGGAATATGCTTCTTTTTTCGACGACTTTTCTTTTTGTTATGTTCTTAACTGTGAATTACGAATGAAATATCACTTTTTCAACATGGTTCAATGCGCTGTTATGAAGATATTTCCTCCGGTTTTATGTTTATGTTCTCGGACATTTATGTTAAAAACAAAAAACGAAATTTACTTACTTTTTCGTTGAATTGAAATGTCAACTGTGGCTTAAGTTTTTATTAGGGAGTGACTTAAGTTTTGGGCAAATCCATTTAACACAAAAAATATTGTAAAATACCTTCGCATGCTTTTATCAGTAGTTTCGTGATATGACATTTTCATCTTATCCAGAGATCTAACATTGTGCTATATTTCCATAGTTCGTCACATATCCTTAAATGGTACCGGGATACAGGGAACTTTGGTGGAGAGTTCCCTGATTAAAAACTACTGCTTTGTCATAGATGGATCCGTACTCTTATCGTAAGGTCTCTGTTCAAGCAGACAACAGAAATGTTATCTCTAGATAATTAAAAAGACAAAAATTATAAACTAAATTTAACAAAAGTGTAATCTTTACCAAACATTTTCACTATAAACCAATTGGTATCAGTAAAAACATATTTATTCCTAAAACCTTTTATTATTACATGTACTTTAATTGCAATTATTATCCTTCCTTTAAACGTTAAATTCTTTTTGCAAAAATGCTAGATTTTTAGTAATTATTATTTAATATTTTTAGACAGACAAAAGTTTGTTTTAAGCCCCATACTAGCCTAGTGACCGCGATACGAAAAACAACTTGTGCTAGGATGTCTTTAGAACACATTACCTTTTGTTTAAAAAAACATTAACTTTTGTTTTTAGCCCGATTCGAAACGTTTGCATTGGTTATGTAGTGTACCCTTTGGTATCACACTCGTCGCAATCGGTTTAATTGGTAATATTATATGCTTTTTTGTTTGGAATCGAATACTAAAATGGAGACTACGAGGAAACCACTCAACTGCGATATATTTCATTGCGTTGAGTGTATGTGATAGTGCCGTGTTATTGTTCTTCCTTCTGACGGATACAATCAAATCTAATCATCCAGAAATTGCGAAGACCTACTCATATGCTGTATTTTATTCCTGGTTTGGTTTCCCATTGTTTACCATCTTCTTGGTAACAAGCGTGTGGTTGGTAGTTGGCGTCACCTTAAATCGATACTTAATGATGATCTTACCCCTCAAGATCCACTGCTTTTACTCAAAGAGACGAACATACTGGGGCATATTTGCAATTTCGATGTTCTCCTTTTTGATTAATATACCACATTTCTTCACCTATCACCCTAAAGAAACAAATGGAACATATATGCTTGCATTTACTGACTATGGTGAATCGCAAGGATCGATTAATTATGAGTTCTGGGTTCACTGCATGCTTCTTGTTTTATTGCCATTCTTTTCAATTGCCTTTTTGAACATATCTTTGGTGTATTTGGTACTGAAAAGATTAAAAAAAATGAAAAACAGCGCAGGTAAGTCAAATACTTTAGGTTCACGTGTAAAGCACCAAACTGCATCAAAAATATTTTTACTTCAGTAACTTAAGAATACGTTCAGTTTTTAGTCGTATCAAAACAACAATAGGTCAATATCGGTGATTATTTTGAGCAACGTCATTCGTTTTGTAAACAACATGGTATTATCAGCGAGGCTTAAACATTTTAAAACGGAGCAATTTGTAAGCTACCGCCAAACTGAAATGATTCTGTAAGGATTATAAAACAAAAATGCCCTAAAAGTCATCTAAATTTTATACGACGACAAACTTGATTAAAATAGAAATTTAATTTTAATTGCTGCACTAACCAAACTGAGGCAACCCATCATGTGAATTTGGTTTTCTCAAGTATATAGTCTACAAGCAATAAGAAAGCTACAACTGGACAAAAGATAACGTTAAGCAGCATTGAGCCTCAGTAAAAATTGTGAGTTGTCTTTGAAAAAGGATGCAATGATTCAACCATTGTCAATGACCTTAAAGAAAAAAAATAAGAACACTTAAATTTTGAAAAGTCTTTCATCAATTAAAAATGGGCGTACAATTAAATGCCTGAAAATGCAATGTTAACGAAACTACGTGCTAAAAACAATTAACTTGTTTGCCGTCATGCATATTCTATTGTACACAGAAAGAAAAGTCTATTGCTATAGGAAAAGGTTAATTTATTGTAACATAAAAATCTGTCGACGTTTTTGATGATAATTGTTGAAGTTATTAATTTTTGATGTTATTTTAGAATCTAAAATCTTAAATGCAAACGAGACCAGAGAAAGACGAATGACTCTCACTTTGTTGTCCATTACATTCACGTTTCTGGTTCTACTGGCATGGCAATGTGTTGCACAATGCTTTTGGATGTTAAGTCTTCGAAAAGCAGATAAAAATAGTTCAAGATGGAATCAGATTGATAGTTCGTTCGCATTTGCAAAGATCAGTATTATCATCAATTGCGCGATTAACTGGATACTCTATTGCCTAACAGGTACAATGTTTAGAAAAGAACTCATGAGGCTGATATGCGGAGAACGTCAATCTCCTCAGACATCAACAGAAAAATCTTTTCCTGGTAAAGATAAATGTTCTGTAGAAACAGACACTAAATAAATTGTTAGCACTTTTAACTTTTAGTTTGAGTAAATGTTTTAAGGAGTACCAGTAGAGGGTTGAAAATAATACGTGAGACGAAACTGATAATATTATTTAAATTTGAAAGAATCTATGCAGAATATGGAACAGAGGTTTCTTGTTAACACAATCCTGTCCGTTTTCTGATAATGATTTACGCATTGACTTCACGCTAACCGTCTGATGGAAACGACAATTGTCCACAAATAATAATTAGTCAATTGTGAAGATTATTGTTTGACAAGCACAAGTATCGTTTTGCACACTTATTTTTTACAACAATCACCGATTGGTTCACCTAAAGAGTCAGATCGTCGAACAAAAATAAAAGTAGCAAAGTAATGTAATGGAACATTTGAAAGTTGTAATGTTTTAAATAGTCAAAAAGACTTGTATTTTTATACGTTTTGTTATAACTTTATTGTGTTTATAGAAAAAAGTGCCTTTGTATCTGTTTCCTCCAAGATCTGTCTAACGTGCTCTGAAATAATACCAACAACGAGAGTCTTAACCCTTAAATTACGCATTTGTTTATGATAAATTTGGCCAATTTTATTAAAAAAATAGTTAGCTTTAAAAAATTTGAGTTACAATTGATGGCCAAAGATGGTTTATGTTTAGTACTGATGAGAAGCCCAATTCATTCTCTTTATAATAGAAGGAAAGATCTTTTAAACCAACATAGTCTACTTAGTCCTTTAAGGTTTTTGCTTGATTGTTTGACTGTGGATTTGCGTGTTCACTCGTCTAGTTAAGACATCTTTTCACTCGGTCGTTTATGGTCGTAGCTTCCAGTGTTTAGAGAACCGATATAAACTAAAGATTGCAGTGTTGTCAGATTTTTGATTGGTTGTTGAGAAAGATGTCCTTCTGCAGATGGTTGGGAGTTACTTCTCTCAATTGTTGTATCTGCCAAAATCTAATGCGCAGATACTAAACACTGAGATCGTCAGCTAATAAAGCCCTTCATATTAGACCATCTTTACTGTCTTTTGTGCTGTAAACGATTCCATTACTTTAAGACAAAATATAACAGTTGTTATAAATAAATAAACTAATCCCATTGAGATTACGTATTGAGGTTCGGAAACAAAGTGTACTTCGTAATAACTCAAGTTTAATTTAAGTACTCTCCCGCTCCTTTTGCAGCAGTAAAGAAATTGTCATTCTTAGCTATTATTTATTAGCTAATATATTCTTTGTCAATTGTAATTTGTGAAGTGCGAGTCGTTGACTTTTCTCATCTCTATATTTGTATTGAAATTTAAAAAATGCCTTGTTAGATTCTGTTTGTATTTTCAAAGCGATTTAACGGTGTTTTAATGGTCACAAAAATGATTACATAACAAGCCTGTGTCTAGCCGTGTTAGGTAATTGATAAGATTGACTATCGTTTGTAACTTGAACAACAACTGAATGCCAAAAAATAGACGGCGTGAATAAATACACAAGGCAGTGTTTAACCCCAACACCAACAGCCAATACTATGGAGACGTATCTGGAAGCCCTGGTAATTTCAAAAAAATTCTATCATATGAGTTCCAAAATTTTTGTTGCTGGTATCAGCACACTTCAGCTTTCCAGTCTAAGTCCACGTGTATATAGGAAAAAATCGTTCTTATGACATAAATTTGATAAAACCGATGAAAGAGATAAAGGTGAATAAGTTATAATTAAAGAATTACAATTTCAAATTGTGAGGTGACAATATTTTAAATCATAGAGCTTTCTCAAAACTTTGGCCGAAATTCTTAACAGGGTGACATTTTTTGATGATGTTAAAAAAAACGCTTCGCGTGAGCATGATTTTTATTAACCCTATTCGGTTTGGGAGGACGGATTCCGCCCCCTCCGACGGTTTTCTTATGATCTTTTTAATGCTATGTTGCATGGCAATGATACTTACTGACTTTCAACATTTATCTATTAGACACCGGTTCGTAAAATTTTTAAGCCTCATACCTTTAAGAGGCTATGACATTAGCCATTTCTCGAAACTATCCCTAAAAATCCTTATGAAATCCTAATAATCAGGAAATATATTAATTCTTGATAGAATTAAGAACTTGAAACTGGCAACACAACTTTGTTTCATCAAGTAGAATACTTTTGAATGTTGTGGACACGTGATTTTCCCGATTTCTCGATTTTTTTGGATTTTACCCCAAAAAATCGGGGAAAAAACGGATTTTCAGGCAATTTTCATGCGAAATGTGGAAAAGCCGTAAAAAAAAGGTTAAATAAATTTATATGGCTTTTAGTAACTTCAAACAGAATGTGAAAATTCGGTCTAGAACTAAAGTAATGGAATCTTAAGCAGATAGTGGTATTTGGAACTACTTTCAAGCTTTCGATGACGTTATAGAAAAAGTGGCATAAGCAAATATTATGCTGCCATTTTGTTCCTTTTGTAACGTACTATAAGTGTGCTAAGTTTGATTGAATTTAAAGAAGCCTATAAAAAGTTATTGAGGGGCGTCATAATATGTTTAAAAAGCCCCGGATCGAATAGGGTTAAATCGTATATGTGCATATACGGTGTTGAACTTACAATGGACGATGCAATTACTACAAATAGAGAGATGTGCCAGACATGTTGCTAATTTGTGGAACAATGTACTAGAAAAAAACAGATGTATGACAACACTTTTTTTTATCTCGGCTTGTAGGGTAAAACCCGCTTATTTATTTCTTTTCATTTATTTATTATTGATTGATTTATTGTATATATATAAAAACAGAAGAAATATTTTACACGCATTCCTAATAACTCTCTAGTGTAACTATCTAACTATGTAACAAGTGTAATTATAGTGTAACTAAGTTATCTTATCAGAGCAGGTTAAACACAGTATTTTTTAGTAGATTCCGTTCATATTTTCTATAGTGACTAATCTGTTTTAGCAATTTATCTTTAAATGTTCTTTTCGGTTATGTCATTTCCTGTTGATAACCAAACTCCATTTATAGTGATTTGATCTTGTATCCAGGGCTAAAGGGGAAGTTAAATTTAGGTTATGGTTAAACGAAGCTTTTGTATTTAACAAAACCAGTAAGAAACTCGATTTTTGACTATATTTAAGGAGGCAGTAACCCTTTTTTAGCTGTCAAAATAGCTGAATTATTTACTCAGTGTTTATTTGTACCATTTTTTACTATTTTCTAAAAATATAGGCTTTAATACATAATGAAATGATTTTAACTGAACACTAAAATTGCCGAGTCAGCGGAAATTTTTATTTAAAAATGTATCATAAACAAGAAAAAAATCGGCTTCAACGAGCTCCAAATTTTTACAATCTCGTTATTTTTCATCAGCTTTCGGTTTTAAATGAACTTTGGTTTAACCTTGTTAAAACGGTGTGCGGATATTTTTGTTCATTCCTATTTTTTTTAACAATAGCTTTTTATTTTGTTTCAAAAGATTCTTTGTTAGCATCTCCTGCTGCGTGGCTGAAAATTTTAAAGTAAAACGAAAATGCTATCTAAAGTTAAAGCTCGTGCAGTGTAGCATATTGCGCCATCTTTGTTGTTATTAACGTTTTCTCTCTAAAAATTACGTCATTTCTTTCTGTACAATTTCGCAAGCGCGTAGACTTAAACTATATTCGGCAGAACAAATTATTTATTCATGAATTATATTTCAAAGAGAAATTGTTGAGGCTGAATATTTTTGGTGAAAGATAATAGTATTTTAGCCATAAAATTGTGACAAGTGTGTTATATCAGAAAAAAAATGAATATATAGTCTGTAAACAATCTTTCGTAACTAATTATGTAAAAAAAAATTCCGATTTTTAGTAGGGTTACTGCCGCCTTACACAAATCGCTTAAATTGCCACATTTAAATGTCCGATAAAGCCTCTGTGGGCGTTTACACGAAGATAGCGAAAATTAGTATTAAATTCAGCCATGCATGAAGTGACAATTTAATTTGTACAAAAGTTTGTACAATGAATAAAAACATCTGCTAAAAAAATCTAAAAGAATTACCAATGGAGGAGAGGGCGGAGTGTTTACTTAGTATATTAGTGTTTTCTACAACCAGGGGCGGATCTAGGATTTTTTTCTGGTTAGGCAAAATTTCATAGATTTTTTGGCAAAGTAATGTCAAGGGTTGTGGTGTTGTACGAGGTAAATCGGATGTTTTGTGTTTTTGCTGTAAAAGGAACTAAAATTTTTCCCAAAGTAAGGTTTTTAGTTATTAAGAATCCTTCTAGATTAGAAACGAAAGTTTCTTTATAGCCAAACAAATAACAGTAACCCCCGTAGTTTTACCACTTTATCCTTGTTAAAACATGCGGATGGAAAATGCGTCTGGTTAGCAAATTCGATTTGAAACAGGGTTAGCGTTTCCATAATTTCTTTGAATCACATATTGGTATTAAGTATCTTAGCATCTTTTTTCGTTTTGCGCACATAATACGAGTACAAGTAATAAGTTGGGGATTTGCTTCATTTCAAAACATGCAATAAGTCTAATAACTAACAATACAACAAAAAATTACATTACAAGACAATTTTAGGAATAGATAGTCAACAGTAGTGCAACGTAGAAATATTGTTTGGAAAATTATAGTCTGTGGTAACAACCTGCAAATGCACAAAGAAAACCAGCATATAAAAGAATGAAAGATTTCCAGTTAGACTTACAGTGTAAGATCGCAACATATAATAAACGTGTACAAAAAGTATATAGTAATCACCTCTTCATGAAGTTAATACAGTTTAGCATTAGGGTTACTGGTGTAGTTTTGCACCAATTTCTATTAAGCATTAATTTTAATGCTATGAAATTCCCACAAGAGAAAGGCAGTTTATTAAGCCAGAAAAGAGTTAGAAATTAGAAAAATAACATCAAAACATTTAAGATGTCTCATATTATTTACCCTTACATGTCCCTGTCAACTATGTTTAAAAAATATTTTAATACTGTAAAATCTTTAAGAAAGTTTTAGTAACTATAAGCCAATTATGAAGATTCTCATATAAAAAGCAACATATATACAAATCCTACTCATATCCATAAGTTGACATGACATTTTGTTAGTTTACAGTCTGTAACAGAACGTTTTTTAACATGCAATTCTTGTTTCGATCTGTATATGTTTTACGTGAAAATCATTTCTATGATTTACTTGAATATTCACAAGTTATTTTGATTGATTTTTTTCACCAACTTTGTGGATTATACCAGATATATATCCATTGTTTACAGTTTTCCAATATTATAAGGATTCAGAACAAATCTTCTGTGTTATTTACTTGAATATTCATCATAGGTACCAGGGTGACATCAAAATACAAATTATTTTGATTGATTTTTTTCACCTTCTTAGTTCCTCTTATGAAACACAACTTTGTGGATTATACCAGATATATATCCATTGTTTACAGTTTTCCAATATTATAAGGATTAACAAATCTGTGTTCTTTTAATTGATGGTGATTTTCATTGTCAGAAGAATATTCATCTTAGGTACCAGGGTGACATCAAAATATCTTATCCTAAAACAAAATTATATCAATGTATTGCTCAGCAAGATGAGTATAAGAAATATTATAAAACAAACTTGGACTATTCTTAGATTAGGTATTGCTTCATTCTTTTGTTTTTAGCAATATTATTACAATTAAAAGTAACATGGGAAAGTCAAAGAGATCTTCTCGTGTTCTTAAAAGTTTTAAAATGAGCAGTGGGATGTTGCATATAAAATGCACTGTTTAAAAGTTCCCACAAAGTCAAAGTTCTTAGGGACAATCACAATAAAAAAGTATATGCTAAGCGTATAAATTTGGCGGTGGGACGAGGTAGAATCCTTTGACGTTTAATTATATCTCATACTGTATACATCGATTTCTTAGAGAACAGAAAGAATTAATAACTTTTAGTGTCTACCTGCTTAGCAGGGACACATGGATGAGTGCTTATGGTTTCAAGGACTGACAACATTCAAAGATTACCTTTTCTGATTTGATGTTTAGGGGAGGGAAAGGGGATCTGCAGATCTATTAACATTTAGCTTGGACTTTTGCGTTCATGAAAGAGCTGTCCCTTAGTTATCTTACAAGAATGTATTCTCTCCCAAACAGAAACAAAGATACACAGTTGCATAAACGGCTACACGAAGCCTACACGAAGCCAGTGACCCTTAAGACGTTAAAGAAAAAAAACTAACAAAATTCCAACTAATACACATACAGGTAGCTAGTAATACTCTATACCGAATTTAACATACACATCAAAACATCTTTCGACCGCCAAGACAGTGTTTACATAAATTGCCTCCGTTAGCTATCTCGTTTGGCATTGGGCTTTTATGTTTTTAAACAATGCATTTGATCAAGGCCAAGTTAAAACCTTTTGTTTTGATAAGAAAAAGATTTAAATTACACGTTTTGTAAGAACATCTGGTGGTTTACCACTTTTAAGAATAGTTCTTGACACAAAAGTGCCTAAAATTCAGGAGCAGCTAAAACTAAAATATTTCAAGTATTACTGAATTTATTGTCTCTTGCAGAGGAAGATAAAGGTTTGGTTTGAGACAACAACACGGCACACGTGGCCAAAATACTTCTCTCCAGCATTTCCAATCCTTTCAATATCTGAAAAGGTTTCCAAATTCAAAACTTCTTTATTTAACTTAGGTGGCATACAATTGCTTTAATATTCTAGACATTTGAAGTGCTCCCTGCAATTGGACCTGATCCAGGTAAACCATGTTGAAAAAGAAACATCCACTCCATGTAACCGTACCCGTGGTCGTTTTAGGCGTTTAAACTTTAAAACCCACGGACGTTTTAGGCGTTTTTTCTTCACATTCCAGAATTTCATTCATTGGAACTTGAAAACCCGCGGACGTTTTAGGCGTTTTTTCTTCCATCTGTGATTTTCATTCATTCGGAACTTTAAAACCCGCGGACGTTTTAGGCGAATAGACATTTTGCCTAAGATCGCCCCGGGTTTGCTTATTTGAGTAAAATAAAACACGCACGCCGCGCATCGTCATAGTCGAAATCGGCGGATGCCAAAAATAAATTGATAAAAATAATTTAGTTTTTTTTTAGATTATTCTATCTATAGAGAATTTTTTTTCTAGTTCACAAAACTAGGCTTAGGCAATTGCCTAAGCTGCCTAACCCTAGATCCGCCCCTGACAACTGTCCGGGGATTGTTGGCTACCATGCGTTTATTTTTGCATAATTGCATACTCAAGGAAAAATTAATCCTACGCTGCCTATAGAAACTTCTTTTGCCAAATAAACTAACCCATACTGACTTTAAAATGTATTAATATGCTGACCTCTACGCACTGCTTTTGATGTAGTGAAATGCTGTCAGTTTCTCTCCAATTTGAGACTAAAAAGGAACTTAAAGTTATTACGCTTTAACGCTACAATAAAATCATGTATAAGTAGTTTCTTTTAAGATGAGGACAACAGCATGACTAATATATTCAATTATTTTAATACAATGGAACAGAATACTGTGTATGTTCGTTCGAATGACCACAAAGTGCATGTTTTAAATTTTGGCTTTGAAAGGAGGGCACTAAATCTGAAAGCGGCGCCAAATCAAGCAATAAGCTAACATAGTGTTGGCCTAATTAACTTTGATTGATTAATGAGGGTAAAATCCTTTTAACATTAGTTTCTAATTTTCAACCACTTTGGTTTAAACTACACGCGGTTAGTGACTCATCGAGTTGGAGTGAGTTCAGTTACTGTGAACACGAATTTATGTATCTAGTAAATCAAACGTCTTTTTTTTACAGTAGTGACGATACTGTCCGGTAATTTATTGTAATTTCGATTGTATGGAAAGATGTAAAAAGGAATGTAGACAATTTTTAAGCTTTTGTTATATTAAGCACTTACGTCCTGTATCCAAAATTTGTATTAAAGATTAATTGATTTTCTTTTGTTCGGCAGTTCGATTTTATTAGTGCAAATTTCAGCACAACCGAAATCAATTTTAAGTTTGCTTGATTTAATCCTTTTTTATGTGTAAAGAAAGGGCGGATCTCTACGCACCTGCCAATAAGTTTTAATAGATGTTTCGGTTGCTATGTGCATAGCCTTAATAGTTACTGAATTTTAATATTAACTTATGCCTGCAACATGTTTTGTACCTCCCGGCCATTTTTTTATTGGCGATTGCTCAAAACAATTAGAGCATTCTTCTGAATACTTTAATAATTACATTTAATTGTTACAATCGTCCAATAAGATTAGCTAGATTAACAACGGTCACTTTTCGGAATAATTCTATCAAGTAACAATCCATGATCTCCTGGTATCTTCTGCAACAGCTTTTGGAAGTTAGCTAAACTTTAAACCTTCTAATAACGTTGCAGAAAAAGTGCTGATATAAGCAAAGATGTATTGTTATCAATTTTTTCCTTTCTAACTGTGCCAAGATTGATTGCTTGTGGGAATACCTATCAGGAGATAGGAAAGGGGTGAAATCACCCCATTCACCCCCAGCTCTAGCCATAATCTGTTAAAAAACACCAAATAGAAATTTTTATCCCCCTTGGTTAAACTTAAATCAGAATAAAAATATTACATCTGAAATACAGGAGCATAGTGTATGGAGAAACTGATTCTGTTAATAAATAAGTCTAGCTTTGTCTGTAATGAAATGAGGCTTTTCTGTTTTATGTTGCATGCGCATCTGCATGTATTCTATTCTTTTGTTGGATCTGGTAAATTATGTAATTACTTAGTTATTTAATAATTATTTAGTCGTCAGTCATTAGTCACTAGAATATTAATTGTATATTTATATTCTTTGTCTGATTGTACTATTTCTATTACTTTTTTTATTCTAAAGTATTAGTTGGTAGAAATTTTAAGAGACATAACTTTTCTCAATTTTCCTAAGTTTTTTTCCTAAGTTAAATTAATATCATGCTTGAACTTCCTTCCTTATTCTCGCACTTTGTAAATCTTTTGGCTAAAATTAATACGATACGTGCAAAAATGTATCACGCAAAACAAAAGGATGATACTCATGCAATAAATAATGTAGTTCGAGATTACAGAGAATGCACAAGTTGAATATATATCACAATATCCACTAAGAAGCAATATTGGAGCTGATTTAATTTCAAAATTTTCTTTAATATCATTGTACTTTGTATTCAAACTAGTTACAATATTAGCACTTGCAAAAGTTCAATTGCTTAGTTATTGAAATTCTTTTCGTTTTTGTAGCGACCACATTCCCTGTTTTTTGGTTGCTGATATGAGCACTTGATTGGTGCTTAGAACAAATAAAAATAGTTAAGTTTCAATAAGTTACCATAAGCATACTATATGCGGTTGTTTCAATTACAAAATAAAAGACAATGAACGCATCAAGACTTTGAAGTTATCAACTATTTGAACCGATACTTTGACAGAGCTTTTGGAATTTGTGTAATATTTTAAAGGGATCTATTTGGAGCATGGTAAGGAACACTTTCAATTATCCAAATCTATCTTTCTGTAGGATTAACCGAGCCTTCTTTTCACGAAGTATAATTGTTTTTTAAAAATTCTCGTGAATTACCTTTACTCGACAACTGTTACACGAGTCCATAATTTAACATGTTTAGTTAGGACTCTTACGAAGAATTAAGCTAAATAAAAAACTGATTCATTGTTTACATGTGGAAATTATGAAAAAAGAATTTGTGTAGCCATTATTAAATTCACGGACGAAATTTTGTAGGTAAAAAAAAAGAAAAAATTGAAAAATGTTGCGGGTCATATATAACTTATTGTAAATCCCTGAAACTTGGAGCAGTAAAAAATGTTAATTTAAACACATTTCAGGTAAAAAAAAATTTGATGCCATATGATAAGAAATGAAATTACGTGTGCCAAAAATGTCCTTTTTTTTTTCTTTTACAATACACTTGAGTTTCTTGCCTTGGTTCGTGGCAGACTTTCAGTTTTACATAATTATTGATGAGTTGGTAATGTTTACAAAGTTCCGTATATGCGCGTGCATCCTCACGCGCAAGAAAAAACCACGTAGGCCAAATTGACTATGTACGCTAGTTTATAGATTTTAAAGAATATAGGATTGAGAATGCATTGCAGTTGTGTTTTCTTAATTATTATCTTCTCTGTTTAAGAGCAGATTTTACCAATAGCGTCAGTGTTTTTTCTCACTTAATATTTTCTATTGTAGCGATCTGTTTTGGTTTTTGTTTTTGCCCGCGAAAATACGTGCCCATGTTCATTTTCTCTTGGTGTAAAATATAAGTATTACCTCACTCCGCAACTTATTTTCTTATTGACGGATTTTGGTACGAAAAATGTAAGGAGAGATATCAGCAGGAAAGATTCTTATTCATTAATGAAGATAAAAATATCTGTTTCTCTAGAAATACCTAATATTTACAATTTATTGTAGCTACGCAAAAGTGAACAATTAATTGTAGTGAATGATGTTAAATTCTCTACCATTGTAAATAGTTCACAGTTTTGTTTAACTTGTGAGCTTTGAAGTTCTAATGTGCGTCGAGATAACATTTGCTCAATATCCTGTACAAGAATATACGATTGTGCACAATGATCGTGCAAAATATATTGTACCAGTGGAAATTTTAAAAGATGATCGAAATATATATTAAAGTCGTATACATATGTAGTAAGGGTCAGAAATGATGTATTTATAAACTAAGCATCGATTTTCAGCATGTATCAGTTTTTTAGCGCCACAAAAAATGAAATGGTACTTAATATACCCGGTAAATTTTACAAATTGATCTCCCACGTTAACAAATTTTTAAAAGAACAGGTTTCACAGGAACAATCAAGGCCATCAATTCTTCGAAAAATATGGTAAATGTTTGTGGTTCAAGCCCCATACTAGCCCAGTTACCGCGATACGAAAAACAACTTGTGCTAGGATGTCTTTTAAAAACATTAACTTTTGTTTTTAGCCCGATTCGAAACGTTTGCATTGGCTTGGCAGTGTACCTATTGGTGGTACCATCGCCATAATAGGTCTAATTGGGAATATTATTTCCTTTTGTGTATGGAATCGAATACTAAAATGGAAAATACGAGGAAACCACTCCACTGCAATATATTTCATTTCGTTAAGTGTGTGTGATGGGGGAGTTTTGGTATTCTTTCTTTTAACTGACACCATCAAATCTAATCATCCAGAAATTGCAAAGACTTATTCATATGCTGCATTTTATTCCTGGTTTGGTTTTCCTTTGTTTTTTATCTTCTTGGTAGCGAGCATATGGTTAATAGTTGGTGTAACCTTAAATCGATTCTTGATGATGTTTTTACCACTCAAGATTCACTCCTTTTATTCAAAAACACAAACATACTTGGGTATATTTGCAATTTCGATGTTCTCCTTGTTGATTAATATACCACATTTCTTCAGCTACCACCCCAAAGAAACAAATGCGACATATATGCTTGCATTTACAGAGTATGGTGAATCGCAAAGATCAATTAATTATGAGTTTTGGGTGCATTGCATGCTTCTTGTTTTGATTCCGTGGTTTACCATTGCCATTCTGAACATATCTTTGATTTATTTGATCATAAAGCGAACAACAAAAATCAAACGCAGCAAAGGTAATATACTAAATTTAAGTAATCGACGTCTATCTCTTTTTACAAACAACGATAGGTACCATTATTATTTAATAGCAAGTACCTCCCGAAATCTTACATTTACGTTTGTGTCTTTCCTTTACTCAAATTTGAATTTAAAAAAGGGCGAACGATAATGGGTTTTCTATGGATAATATTAATTACACTGTTCGCTAGTAATTTTGCCATTCAGTTATTCGATAATAAAAGTCATTTAGCAGTAACCATATAACCGCATAGAAGGGTGACATAGAAGATGAAAAACACTGTGGGGGTGGGGGGGGGGGGGGGGCTATTTTATTATTTCTCACAAAATTATTACGCTAAAATAACTTGACGGGTACAAGACGATATCAGGTTCATGCTATCATTAGCAAAACTATACCTTAACCAAAGATTTTTAAGAGTTACATATTTCTCTGTCTTCGAATATGCATCACTTACAAATAGTTGTACTGCATTTAGTATTTTTATAAACTAGCTAAGTATTATTTACATTGTCGCTGAACGTTAATCTAGTGTTAATATCGGCCATTGTTTTATTTGTGGATATACTTTCCGTTGCTGCTTTAGAGTCAAAAACCTTTAAATCAAACGAAACCAGAGAAAGACGAATGACAATCACTTTACTGTCAATTACATTCACATTTTTGATTCTGCTTTCATGGCAATGTGTTACACAATGCTTTTGGATGCTTGGTGTTGGCAAGGAAGACAAAAACAACTCAAGATGGAATCTAATTGACAGTTCGTTTGCATTTGCAAAGATCAGTGTTATCATCAATTGCGCGATTAACTGGATACTCTATTGCCTAACAGGTACAATGTTTCGAAAAGAACTCATGAGGCTGATATGCAGAAGACATAAAGTTAATCTGGCGACAAGTGAGAAGCCTTTTCGCATTAAGGATAAAAGTTCCGAAGAAATGGTTGCTAAATAAACATAGTGGTGTAGATTCTGTCAATACTACATTGATTCTTTAATTTCCGTGTTCAGGAAGTACAGTACAGTAAAGCATATAATGATTAAAAGTTGAAACAGCTATCCAGTGTATAAAAATTAAAATGTATTTTTTTAAATTATTATTTTCGTTAACCTCATATATTAATTATTTTGCGTGATTGAGCATGGTTGTCTACGGCACAAGAATCACCATTCACTTCCTTACAACTGCCCTGCCCCTTCCCTAAGCGTGGCGTTACGCTGAAAGTTACCAAAATAAAAGTTAGGAATAACTTGAAAACTGATTTCCGCTAATATTGCAAGTAATCAAGAAAGCAAAAAAAAAAAAAAAAAAAAAAAAATATTAAATATTCAGATTATAAGGGCGCATAATCACCCTGTAGGCAACTTTTTTAGAGGTGTCTATTTTATTGTAAAAATGAAAGATATACATAAGAAAACATTATCCTGAAAATTTTATTGAAAACTGACAACCAGAACATGTTTAAATGTCTCATAGAAATAACAAACTCACCCCAGTTTCTCTTCGCCAACAAAACCGCCATTGCATTTCATTGCACGAATCATGCGATAATAAACGCACAGCAAAATCGATCACATGGTTGCTGGATTCATGCCATTACAGAAAAAATAATAAATAAGGGAGAGTATCCGTAGCTATATTTCCATCGTAATGCTTTTATAAATGTATCCACAAAGTTCTGAACATCAAAAATCAGATAAATCAATCGAAGTTTCTGTGTTTTAACTTACTGAAATCAGACTTCTTTGCAACACTGACCACCTTTAGTTGTTATTTCTGAAGACAGCTTCGCCTCGCTAGCTGTCTTAATTTTTGATTATTTTCCTTTGTTCAAACAGTTAGTCGTTTCCTTATGGAGACAGTATCAGATCTAGACAATTAGAATACCTAAATCAGAATTTCCCCTTTCATGCTCTAAATTTAATTATCTCCATAGTGCTTCAACTATCTTCAACTATCACAGTGAGCATTCTCCCCCGTTGGGTTTTTTGGCTTATAATATGCAGTAATCCCGGTCATGCTAATAAAAAAGAAAGAGCGTGATAAGCATTAATTATCATAATTAATAACGACGAGGCAATGCTGTGATTTCTTCTTTCTGTTTTCTTTTGTCTGGTCTCCAAAAACAATGAGGAATAGAATAGAAGAAAATTAAATCTAAGTGGAGAAAGTGATACGGATGTTTTTACGCGCGGTCCGTTTTTCAAACAGAACCAAAATTTCTTTCCACTTTTTGATGCCATGTTTTGCAAAGAAAAAACAAGCCAAAAAGAACAGCATGGTGAACGGAGCCTACCATATTGGCGATTTTATCGAACTCCATCTCTGAGTTCATTTAAAGTTAAGGCCGTTTGTTTACCTACGCTTTCACACAAACATTTTGTGCCGGCCCGCTTATTAGACAAGAATAAGAGACCAACAAGATCGTTAAATATGGCAGCTGGAAAAAAAAAACAATAAATTCAAGATATTAAAGTACCATTATTTCCATTTCTAGTACGTTTTACATCCTCCAAATTTCAGAAAGTCGTAACTCCATCTGAGCTTTGAAATAACTAAATAAAATGTATATTTTAATTTGTTTTGATAAGGGTGATTACGCGCCTTTAAGTCATCATTTTGGCCTGGATATAACATTTTGGCCTGAAAATAACATTTTGGCGTGAAATAACATATACATTGTCATTAGTGGGAATGTACAGATTGTTGTTTTGGCGGTCGCCACTGCTATTATATTCCTGATTTTCTTCTTTAGTGGACTACAATCGTGTATATATTTTGGCAAATGTTTAGGGTAAGTAAGTTTACTATGTTCGCATTGTGGAGCAATTACCGCGATGGCCCGCGAAGGTAAAGATTAAAGTATCAGATTAAACCAAATAACCTAAGAACCAAGTCTGTTTTAAGAATTTAACAAGTTCAAAGCGCGTGAGTCTAGTATAGAAAAGGCAGAAATTATTACTTGTGTGAATTACTTTTAAAATTATGAATTTGTACCTAAACATTTGGGAATATGATTATAGCAAGATATAATTCGGTTCTATAGGATGATCTTTTGGAAGAAAAGTCACTAAATTAAACTCTAGTTCGTAAGTTATATAAAGAATTTAAAAGGAGAGAGCTCCTTCGTTATCCAACTTGAGTACGGTTAACATCTCCTCGCCATAGAATCATTCTTCATCTTTTCTCATGAATCTATGGTTAAAGATTTACATCTTTGCTAAAAAAGAAAGAAAATATCCTGTAGCTGACTTAAGAAACTTTAAGAAATATAATAGAATACCTTTATTACTCGCCTTGTACACCGCGATCCTAATACATGTTTTTCAAAGTGAGCAACCTCATTCCCAGGTCATTTTGCCTTCTTAATTTAATTCTATTCCTTGCAAAAGAAAATTGAAATAATTATAATTTTTTCAAATGTGGTTATTAATGAACGAGAACAGAGAAAAAGAATTTGAACAAGCAAACATATTTAAGAAAATAATTTGCATTTCTTCGTTCCATGTGTTGATGTGAGCTTTACGGTTGGTCTCAGCGTTGCTTAATTTTTCAACAAATTTACCTGACGGCTTGCTTACACCTTCTTTGTCACAATTTCTCGCACTACCTGAGAAAAAATCCTTTCGGATAAGTTACTATTTTTTCCTCGATGAAAATTTTCCGCTAAAATTTTTCCCGTCAAGTAAATTTTCTCCACTGACTTTTTCCCCGACAAGTAATATTCCACGACTAAAGGGACTTTTTAGCCTCGACCCTAGGTACGGATATGTCCTGTCTGGATATCGTTTGCCTTACAACATTCTCTTATTAAAAATGCTATTTTAAAATAAATAAATAATTGAATCAAAAAAATTAAAAGAGTAAAAGATTTGAAGGGAAAAAAGTTAACTTGAACATTCGTTGTTTGCGTATCTTGCGATTCTCTTTTCTCAAGTGACATATGTAAATTTGGAAAAAAAAACAATTATATTGTAGCAAGGAGGTTTAAGGTGACAACAAATTTTAACCCCTAGAATACGCACCCGTTTTTAGGTCTTGAAATATAAGCAGCTTAAAATTTGAGTTGCAATAGGTGACTAAAAAAACACCTAGATGGTTCATGTTTCATACCGTTACGTACGTGCTTTTTAAGAAAGCACTTTATAGATATATTTCAAGCATTGTTTATTTCTTTTACATTACCTTACGACTATTTTCAACCCGAGTTTTTCTTAATCTGAACCAACAATTTTTCTGCAAAAAATTCTGCCTTAAGAGATTTATATTAATAGCAGATTTTAAAACTGAAATGTAAATCCTCTATAAATTTTCAGAATACATACATACACGTATTTTTTCATGTTTTTTTTTCGCCTTTTCCAGCGTCTTTGTTTTTATTAAATAATTCTAACTAAAAATACATTTTCAGGTTTATTTTTGATTGAAGTTTGTTTTTAAGTGTTTGGCTCATACTACTTTCTTTGATGTTTTTCTATAACAACCTTTTAAACCAATTCCATTTAAAGTTGATCTCTAACTTACAAGTTTTCGCGAAACTCTAATACAGAGAACACAATAAGGGACACCTAAAAAAATTTTAATAAAACCGAGTTGTTCATCGAGTGATTACAAATTAAGAGAAATAGGATTGGCATTTCGAACATATCGTTTTGGTCTATAAATGACACGACATAGGAACAATAAGAAGAAAAAATTTAGTCCTGTCGTACTTTTTATGACTAATTTGGATACATTTCAGTTGATCACAGACAGCTAATCTAACCAATACTTCCTTTTTTCAGTGACGGAATTAGTGTTCGTAGCAGCTAACACTACTATTAAAAAATTGACAAATATGGTCACGTCATTAACTATAATCTTTCATTTAACATAGTAAAACGTTAAAAACGGAGTAGTGCTCTTATAAACTTTAAGGCAGCCGTTGTCAGAGTTGGACTTCGTTAATCACTTTATTTGTCACCTTTAAAAACTTTTCGCCCTGTATTTGCGAACTCACAAAATGTTAAAAAGTTTAAAGTGATTTGACAATTTCCAAGTCCTTGCTGAAAATGATTCCTGTCAAAAAATATCAGACTGGACTCAAAAAGTGTGTTTCGCGTATATAAACAAGTGTAGGCCAGCCAAGTGACGGGACCCTGTGGACCTATAGACTTTTTTTATTTTAATGACTTTTATCTACTTTGCACGTTTTCCATGCGATAGTATGTCATTTTTTTTAAAAATAAATTTCGAAGTTGACTAGGTGATCAGAGGAACAAATCAGACTGATTTTTTTCTCACCTATATTTTTATTCACATTGTTAAAGTTATATTTCAGCCTTTCAGTATTTACCAACTAAATCCCCATATCTAAATGGCTTGCAAGACTTCTTCCAAAACTTCACATTTCAAGGTTTAAGAGTTTTTAGGCCCGTAATATATACCATGACAAAACCATCTCGGATTAATTGCCCTTCGTTGTGCTAACAGACGTTTGTGCTTAGTGTTGTGACCATACTATGTCTACTAAAGGTTCAACAATATGTGCTCTACATTTTATAGGGAGACTCGATACCAAAATATTTTTTTTGGAAAGCAGTGCTTATAAAATACAAGTCATGCTACATTTGTTATTTAATAAAAAAAATGTTTTTTCTGACAATTATAAAAACTTAATTTACCCAAATTTTTTTATGCAAACCGAGCTGCGCGAAGATGACACACAAAACAAATAGGAACTTCTAAGTTTTAGTCCTCTTTAAAGTGAACATTTTTTGTTTGCCATTGAAATTAATGGTAAAAATGACAGGGGACTACTTCGTAGATAAAAAATCTAAACTAAGGAAGTGACCACCAATAATTACTCAAGTCGTTTTAATAATAAAAGTAAGTAAATAATAAAATTATTATTACAAAAAAATACGAATTAATCAAAGTTAAATATCTTAAGAGAGAAAATAAAAGTTAGTTAGGTATTTTAACGTTTGTAATGACTATAACAGAGCATCATTTGTTAAGTGCAAGATTAACTATTCTGTGTAGTCTTTTAAATAACATTATATCAAATCAAAATTAATCTGACGTGCACATTCCAAAATTGCAGGACCAGTAAGGCATTTTACCAAATTTGTATGTGTAGTATCCTCCACAATTTCGCACGTACACTTCTCCATGATCATCTGCACAGTAATGGCTGTAAAACTGAAGGTTGCGTTTAACAACGCCGTCATAAAAAGTTGGATGAGTACCATTGATCCAACCAGGACTTCTTGTTCCGCAACGCGTATGCGAGCCAGGACAAAAATCTGCCAACTTGCTTCCTCCCATTCCAATAAATCGATGCCAACCGTGTCGGAGCATAGCAGGATCGCAGCTTGTGAAGTTAGGCTGCATTATCGTTGTCATTGGTGAACGCCATGGTTGCTCATGTGTCGTGAAATTGCTACATTCAGTGATGTTTGACGCTATGAAAAAGTTAAAAAGATGATAAGGACATAAGAAATAAAGAATAATAGCTTGAAGATATCACACTATATAAAATTTGGCGAAAAGATTTCTGTATGGCGACAAATATAACACAAGAAAACATGTGATAAAGCATATCAGGAGAATAATTTTAATTATACAATTTTGGCTAAAAACAGCAAGTTAAGATGTATTAAGAATACAGAATTTAGAAGTTTTCAAAATAATGAAAACTAAGCTTAGAAATAAATTTTAAGAGTGTCAGTAGCTTTCTCTTTCTTTCTTTATCTTTCATTATAACTGACTTACTATCTATTTCACAGCGAACACCAGCATATCCTTGAGGACACCGACATTGCAGCATGTCCATGCCACCAGTGTTATTTCGTGTTCCATATATGCCAGGATAAGGGGTGGGTGTCGTTCCGTTTGAGCTATTTCTACCATAGGGAGGCATTGGGCCAGTGTTATTCATATGCGTCTGATAACAAGATCCACCATTAAAGCAGTATCCTTCGCAAGACCTTTCAACCAACCTTGCAGCTATGTTAAAATACCCAGAAGAATCAAGTAATTATTGGGTTACTTATAATTAACTTAATATATGCTACAAACTTATTTCAAAGATCGTACCCATAAGCGCGCAGTTTGAATTTGTCATATGGCTGGCAATCATGCACATTATTCCATATCAGACACGTATATTTTAAACTTGTCAAAGTTCAAATGAATTTGGGACTTAGGTACTTTTTTGTCAGACGCAACGATATTTATTTTTTATAACGTAAGTGTTGTCCATTTTCCCAAGTTTCTGGACGCTTGCCTTAAGTGTTTCTTAATACAGAGATGACGCCTCTAGCATATTGTTTTTTTCGCCTACACATGATCTAAAGTAGAGCTTCTCTAGCCCATCGGCTGCAAAGAAATGCTTAGACGACGCTGTATGGAGAAATATGCAAAAAACAATCCTTTTATGAATAATTAAGAACAGGATTGCGGTTACAAAACCCATTTGATTTAACTACTTACGTCTCATGCAAAGCGCATCTGAACATTTCGAACAAGACACATCATCCCATCCAGGAGTTTTCACGCCACCACTAACTGTACATTGTTCATTTACACCTCTAGTAGGTTGACCTGCTGCCCAGTTACGGTACTGCATCAGCTTACTACTGTTTTTCATGTTTAACCAATAGGAACCATTTGCTGTGTTCTTTAAACCAATCCAAGTCTTGTTTTCTTTAGTATTTTGTCGCACAAAATAATCAAACCCATCATTTGGTATCATAGGCAATGTTGCGTTGTACATAGCACATTTCATCATTGCCATTGTTTGGTTATAGCAGTTGCTTTGCAATTTTCGTGCGCAATGGCCACTGATGTATGTCCAGCCCTTACCACACAAATCTGCATTAAAGAATATCAAGTTACCTCAAACGCTATTCGAAAGCATTTAGGAGCTATGATTGAAGAACTTTCTTATTTTACATCTTTTTGTGACCATGTAAGCATTGGTCCATGGCCTACACTTTATGTAAAACCGATTCATTATCAGAGCTGGTACTTTGGGTTAGCCTATCAAAACTGCTGTTTTTGATGCAATAAAAAGACATGCAAAAAAATAAAAAGTATTTTATTTTTCTTAATATGTTGTTTTGGAATAAAACGTTAGGTCCATTATGGATTCTTATCCTCCTTCTAGCCAAAGAGCGAACGTTGACAAAAAAAGAAGTTACCCGGAAGCTGCAAAAAAAAAACAAGTTACCTGGAAGCACCATATACGAGATTTTCACTGCCTCTCTGTAGTTGCTTGATCTAACAGATTTGTAACACAACACCATTTGTTTTCGTGATGTGTGCTGCGAGAACGAAAAAATTATAGTCAGTGAGAAAAGGGAAGGAGAGAAAACATAAAAGAAAATAAGGACAAAAAAGATAAAAGAAGAGTTACCTCTAACCAGACAGTAATGTCATTCATTGAAAAACTGCTCAACACTGATTTTGTTGTCCCATTTTCATATGGAATTGGCAATGGATATAGTACTCTGCCGGTATTCACAACTGCAGTAATCAGGACGGTCGGATTATCAAGAGAAGGCATACCGTTGTTGTAACGTACTTTCTAGAAAAACAAACAAAGTCTATAAATAATCAGTAGGTAATTAACCACATGACTAAGGCGGGAAATAACTATCCTAAATATTTCTATAATCTGTTTTATAATATAACTATGATACATAATCCTTTTTGGTCCTTATTTTTTGTTTCTTCTTGCGCTTTCGAAAGCCTAAAAGGAGACTAACAAACCTGGCACATTGCTGGTACGCGTTGTCCATATGGAATGTATGATGCGCGGAAGACAAGTTCATGCACTTCGCTGACGTATGGCGTTTCCGCTCCTTTCATTGAAAACCAGTGCTAAAAAGAATAATAGCTATTAACTTAATGAACTAAAGAATAGTTTCCTTATATGTGAGAATAGTCGTTAACAAGTGAAATCCATGGGAATTCGCCCTTAAGTACGTACAATTTAGCTTACAGACAAGCGGCGAACATTATAAAATAGAAACATTATCATTTCTTTCGCAGAATCCTCCTATGGGAAAGAAATCAAGCTCAATTTGTGTCGTTCTTACTAGCAAATTTTGCATTCACTTAATGGCGGCCGTTCGTGACCTTTTATCTCACATTACACTTATCAAATGTATTTTATCTCATCCGTTTTACTTAAGTAAACAAACAAACAAACAAACAAACAAACAAACAAACAAACAAACAAACAAACAAACAAACAAACAAACAAACAAACAAACAAACAAACAAACATTTAGAAAACATACAAGCAAATAAACAAACCAATTTTTGCCAGTAGATATTAGGTAACTTACCAGTCTTATTCCTTCATGTTTACCATCAAAGTTTTGTAGTTCTCGTAAGCAGACTTGGTAATCGGTATCTATGAAGGTTTCAACCCACGCAGTCATAGCATTTTGAAAGGATCTTGGTTTTGTGTGTTCCACAGATACCACTGTTTTCCAGCCATGTCTTCTAATCTAAATTTGGAATTGCCAACGTGTAAACAACATTTTATTTACATAAAACCACGTAAGCTTTCGAGAGTCGAGAAAATCGTAAAAGAAGGAAAATAAATTTCGCGTATAATCGATAATAAAATCTACTTTTGGATCGCTTTAACGAGTTGGTTAACATGCACTGCACAGAGGCTCAAGTAATAAAAACGAAAATGATAAAAAAATCATAAAGTAAAAAATATTCGCAGGAATAAAATTTTGCGAATATAGCCAAAAATTTGGAAATCGGAAAGGTGTTTTTCAAAAAGTAGTAACTTATTTATCCCTATATTTGGGTCTTTAGGGAACATTCAATTTTCTGTTGCGCCGTCACATAAAAATCAATATAAACTACACTAGATTTCCTATTGGCTTCTACTTGAGATATCGAAGGATCTGATCCAAATTTAAAAAGTTCATTTGTTCTTTTAAACCTACCCAATTCGGCAACGTGTAACATATGCTACCAGTGTACCAAGTAGAAATGTCAATAACTCCTGCATCCACTCCCTGTGATGTATGTACTACACCTAACTGGTATGCATACCAATGTACATAAGGTTTTTGTTTAATAGCACTAAAGTAATGTCTTCCTGCCACGAGGACACAAGCCTTAAAACCATTCCGTGTCACATCTTCACTCCATGAAGCAGCTGCATCATGAGATATGTCAGTAGCATTCTTTTGACCCCAGGACACTGATAGTTGTACACTAACGTTAAGACTCGGATGAAAGCTCAATGAATCCACTGTAATGTATTTGCAGAATGCAGCAGGAATACCAGGAACTGTGTCAAGTTGGGCAATACCAGACTGATATGGATGTCCTACAAAAATACGTGTGATGTGAAATAAGCTGTTTTAGTGAGAATATAAGAGTAACGTAAACTTGATTAAATAAAAGTACTTACTCTCACATTTGCCACGGTGAGCAGCTGTCACCATACTACGAGTTCGATTACCATGCTTCATACAATGACGTCTGTGAATGTCGCAGTCACTTTCATATGTAACAAAATCTGATCCACATATGACGCTATCCTTAGTTGAGTTACACGTCTTGATGCAACCGCAAAACGGCTGTCTATTTCGATCCAAGTGGCATTGTAAATGATCAGGACACATATGGGATGAGCATGGACTGATATCTCCTTTGATAATGTAATTAACATTGATGTTTTTGTTCCTCGACATCATTGTATCTTTAGTGGTTGCAGCACAAATTTCGACGGAATTTAGATTGATTCTGTTTACAAATGATGTTAGCGCTCCGTTGTCCAAATCCGCTTCCTCAGGAGTTATAAAGACATAAGGAGGTTTCATATAAATATATTTTAATGAAATACTTTTACAGTGCTTATCTTGTCCCTTTACAAACATTACTGATCCATATTCAGTAAAATTGCCACCAGCACCGGCAACAGCTACATAGTGTATCGATAAATTATGAACTGGACTGAACGAAATTGCTTCTTTAGCACAAAGTTGAAAGCCTTCCATTGAAACATCTCTAAGCCATATGTCAGCATGACGAAGGAAGTTATGTCCTTGGCCCAAAAGGTCTCCGGTTAGTTTTATTGATGGTTTTGACATCATTGGCCTTGGGAATATTACAGCTCTGCAGGATGTTGCAGAAGAATGTATGGGAACTGTAACATTACCGTATTGGAAATTGGAGTTCTTTGGTGTTCCATCGATAACCATAAAACCTTGCAAAAAAGCAGCGATATGATGAGCCACCCTTGTCCCGTAAGAAATTGAAACATATGTGCTAGTTCTTAATGGACCAATTATGTTTAAAAAAGAGAATGCTTTCCCCATACTGCTTGACAGTTCAAGACCAGCAGCAGCCAGTTTAGCTATTTCTCCAGTCTTCAATAGCGGTACGTAAAAGCTAGAAACTCCAAATGGTGTATCAAGCCAAACAAGTTGCGAATAAAACTTAACGCCTGTATTGATTGCACGGGCGTGGCACGAGTGATTGGATAGTAAATAGACATGGCGCCCATTTTCACCAATATTTGAAGTGCGGGCAAGTTGTTGACTTTGAAGTTGTGGTGCAAAGATTTTATAGTTACATCTACCCTCTGAGTAACCAGTTATTGCGTTTGTGCTATCGAGACGTGCGTAATGAAGAATGGCATATGTTGATACACCATCGGTAGCTAAAACTGCTTGAAATGTGTTACGTTTGCTATTAGGAGCTCTATATGCATGCACCTCGAAGTAAGTGACAATCACCGCACTTTTAGCTCTGAATGTATAAGACCCTCCTTGTCGCAGCATCAGCTTTCTGACATCTTCCGTTGCTCGTTCCAACACTTTATCATTTTCTGTTTCTCGATAATAAATGCTGCCACCATTGTTACGAAGGTCTAAATCAGTTTGGTATATTGATAAGAAAGTGTCGTTCGTTGGAATTGGTTTTCTGTAGCCGGTGTATGTTTTATTTATGTGGATATGTCCATTTGTAGAAATCTAAATAATTAAGCGTAAACATAATGTTCTAGTTTCTCAGTGCAGTATTTATTGCCATGTTTTCATAATTTGATGAGCATTTCATGTGTATAAAGCATTCTCACATATCACTATCTCAGGAAGCTTTACATATGAACGGTTTTATACTATATATGAAGAGATCGTCATAATGCCTCACAAACTCGCCTTTAATATAGGCACAAAGCTTGTGCGGCTATGAAAAATTATGTTCAACTTACCAAAATTTGATTCCCTAACTTTGTAAAAAGCGGCATTGAGTTCTTCAAGTATACAGAGTATATAATGTCATCTCCAACTCTACCAACGGTATCATTATGTTCCCTTCCGAACGGATAAAACGCTACATTAAAACAAGATAAAAAAGGTAGTCGAAATAATAAATTTATATCCGATAATCGCTTTACCAAAGCATCTTCACAATATAAAACGCAAAAAAATATGGTAGAAAAAAAGGAAATAATGTGTAAAACTTACATTTGGGTTTAGGTGGAGTCGGCGTTGCTAAAAGAGAAAAGAGTCATAACTTTAACGGATTAGCATTAATGATGCCGCCTAACGTAATTTGTAAAATTACAACATCATTAAGTCTGAGCTTAAGTCTCTACAGTCTAAGCGTTAAGAGAATAATAAGATGCCAACTCAAACGCTGCTTTTGTATCGCTCTGCCAGCGTCAATATAAGCGTCAATATAAATTTCTGTAGAATTTTTGTTTTCTAGAAATAATTTATGTTGGAAAATGCAATGAGCACTGAAAAACACTCAACTTGATGGCGCGGTATACGCTTTATGCGTTACGACAGCAATATTGAAAAAGAAATCAAAGATAAAAAGCATTTAAGAATAGCGAAAATGGATACAAAAGATTGCATTGAAAAAGTTCTTACTTGGGCCTGGTGTTGTTGATGTTGGTTCTAAAAACAAAAGAAATAAAAAAATTTAGTAGGCGGCAATAGGATAAAAAAAACTGCTGTTAACTCCTAAAATTGCATTGTATACAGTATTTAGTTTATCATCGCCTTTTTTTGTCATAGTTTATAACAATAATCACGTCCTCGGGATTGTTGTATGTTTGTATCGGGCTGGTACAGTAATTAAATTGTTAAATATCTCCGTCTCGTAGCAGTGTAAGTTAGAAATTCGAAGTTTTAAAAATTGCATTCTTCGTTGCACACAACAGATTCGCGCTAAAGGTACTCTATGCATTTTACTCACCATCAATTATAATTGTGGTTTTAAAAAAACAAAATTAATAAACTCTTTCTTTAATGAAAATTATGCTAACCTTAACTTCTATACTTGCAAAATGAAATATTAGAAAGGCAAAAAAAACAAGAATTGAAATCAAAAATTAAAAATCAAAAAATAAATATTAATTTCGCGATTAAACTACAGGTAAACTATATGATGCAATGAATTTTTTGAATGAAAGTAGAACCTCAATGACGGTTCTTAACAACTAACCCTCTCAACTGCTGCAGACATGAATTTTTTATCAGGAATATTTTATAGCGGGCTGAGATTCTAATATGTCTAATATTTTAACCCTATTCGGTTATAACCAGGGGGCGGGGGCGGAATTTGCCCTCCCCCCTGGTCATAATATTTAATAAATTTTTATAGGCTTGTCCAAATTGAATCAAACTTGGCACACCTATAGTACGACAAAATGGCAGCAATAAATTTTTGCTTGCGCTAGCCGATTCTTTGTGATCTTAAATAAAGCTATCTGCTTAAAATACAATTATTTTAGATCTAGAGCGAATTTTTAAACTCGGTTTGGAATTTCTGAAAACTAAATAAAAGTAATTTAACATATTCTCCGGTTTTTACATACATCGCATAAAAAGTTGTCACATATTGCCCAAAAATCGAAAAAAATCGGGAAATCGGACAAATCACGTGACCAAAACAAGCAAAATGATTTTTTTTGATGAAGCAAAGTTGTGTTGTAAGTTTCATGTTCTAAAGGTAATTCCAACAAGAGTTATTTGATTTTCCTTATTATAGAGGATTCATTGAGATTTTTGGAGGTAGTTTTGAGTAACAGCCGACATCAAAACCTCTGAAAGGTATGGGACCTAAAAGATTTCTAATAGATAAATATTGAAACTAAAGAATTACAGCCATGCAACATAGCATTAAAGAGTTATTAGAAAGAAACCGTCAGGAAGAGGGACGGGAGCCGAATCCGCCCTCCCTGGATCGAATAAGGTTAAGAAAGTCCTGATCCTCCTGGGCAGATATATTGTTTTTGCTATCAATGCTGTGTTAGTTGATTGGTGTTTGATATTTGTTACAAATATTGCTTTGTTTGATATCTGTTAATCCTATTTCTTGTATTTCTTCACCACAAAAAGTTTCAAAAATAAGTTTATAGTAGACTCAAAAGTGTTTAGATAAAATATTTACAAGGACGCTTTATTTTAAAGAGAAATTTAAGAGATTTAACTACACCAATTAAAAACAACATTGATTATTTACTCTCAAGTCTTCTTTTTAGTCAAAGAAAAAATGTTGGCACTAATGGCAGAACAACATTGCGAGACGTCATTATTGGTATATTATTTTAAATTTTCGATTAAATAAAGTTTGGTCTAGGAGGATAGTTCTGACATGAATTTTGCGCCCAGTGATTCTTAGTTTCCTTATATTGATTCTTCCCAATACAAGAACCTATGACTATCGCCCAGATTTGACCTTTAACTGCTATGAATTACGTGCGTATGAAGAATTAAAACGCAAATACTTAAATTTGAATTATTTTTTTATCTTTAGTTTTAAACTTTTAATTTTTAACTTCTGATTTTATTATAAACCGAGAATCAAAATTATCCACTAATTTTAATCGCGTTTACATTGCCACTACTTGTTCCGTCAACTTTTTTACCTGAACATGCGGTCATTTCCATTAGCAAATCATCAATTGATATATCACTTGCACCTGGTTGACCACTGACACCAACAAATGAAACCTTGAATAAATAATAAAAAACTTAATACACAGGTTTCCAATTAAAGTTCGTGCATAGAACGTCAAGCATAGAATGTGGAATAAATCGATACATCAATAGCTACTTTTGCGGGCAGAAACTTCGCGGGAAGAAACTTTTGCGTTTATTTTGGACCTTTTTCGCGAACGTTCTTGCCTTCAAAAATTTTAAAACAGCAAAACGCAAAATTTTTTCACGTGAAATCATAGTCAATTTAAAAAAAGCGGAAGTTTTTTCAGCAAAAATATATTTTTTCGAGCAAGTATATAAAAAAAAATAATGACAAATGGATGGATATTATTAATACGTCTACAATTTTTCCATTTCCCAGTCTATCATTCTATTTTAATTATGTTTCTTTCTTTTTTTTTGCGATGCTAAACATTTCTCTAATATCTTTATTTCCACCAGTGCTTGTTGCAGCTTACTCCTTTTTTGTATTTTGCGCTTAAACAGGTGGAGTGTTCACGACTGTGGGTGAAGTCATACAGAATTGAAAAGGTTGCCAACAGCTCTGTCTTCTACAGGCTCAATATAAAACGGTAGAAGAATATAAATTGTTATGTCGTTGCAAAAGTTAGTGAAGATGGAGAAACCGATAACGGAACTGATTCTGAGTGGGAAGTTAAAGAAATTCTTTTACTTTAAACAAAGCAAAAAAGTAGCCTTTTTCTTCGATTCGATTCCGCAAAATTTGTTTAAAAAAACGCGAAATTTTATTCCATATATTTCGAGGGTTTTTTTGATACGCGAAAGTTTCTGCCCGCGATAATATATTCGAAGTACTTATACCAGGGCCCTTTTTACAAAACTATCCGAAAACCTGTGTCAGGTGAAGCTTTGTTGTGGCATAAAACGGATAGTTGATAGCTGCAAATTGTCTTTCTAACCCTGTTTAATTTGATTCATTATTTTCGAGAAACTCTATAGAGTCCCGGGTTTTTTCACACATATTATACTGCTGCGGATTTTTTGTACTGCCAAAGTCTACAGAACAAAAGATTTATCCCTTTTTTACGCGTTTTAATTTTTGCGACAACTTGAACATCCACTTTGATGAATACCCAAAGTTTATTTTTGTCAACGTCAGCATTTCTCTTTTTGTTTAGTTGCTAGTATTCGTTGCCAATAGTATAGACTGCTATAAAACGCGAACAATAACAACAGCGAGACCATTTTTATTTTTGTACAAATAGCAACAGTAGAGTTTTAACAGCCTACTTTCTGGTATGTATTGATCTATTTACCAAACTAAAGGCATTGTCGAAATGGCAAATTTACCAAGCACAAGGCCCAGATTTTAGAATGGTTCAAAGTGCTGCTGGAATATGCTTTAATATTATTTTATCTTAAAAAACAAAACAAGGTTATTTCTAGCAATAAAAATGCCAAAGATTGTAAAGTCGTCAAGCTGGTCGTTAATAAAAGCTTTTGTGTTAATAATGTTCTTTTTCTTTCAGTGGGAAGAAGGCAGAAACCCTCCTATAATATAACCCAGATTTCTGGATTTTTTGGGGCCTGTAAAAAATTCACAAGCTACAATTTCAAGCAACAAATGAAGAAAAAGAAACAAACAGACAATAATACCTGTATGTAGCGTTCCTGCGGAGGTATTGGTATAAACACATCTGATGTAGACCAACGATTATATGTTGACCCAACAATGTATGTACTTCTTATTTCTCGTGATGTATAAGGGGCATGTACAAATATAATCAAGTATCCTGACGCATTCATGAAGCGTGCTAGTCTCACGTGCAGTGATTGGCAGTTTGGATTAAATGCAATCACGGGTGTTGTTTGGATAGAGTTTAGGCCACTCAAAGATGAATGATGCATATAATGCCCAAAGGGAAGTCCTGGAGTAAATTAAACATATAGACCTTTTTGAATGTTTAGATTTTTCGAGGTAAGGCCTTCTGGCTCTAACAACGGCGTGGCAGGCAAAAAATGCGGAAGCTTTTTGAAAAAGGTATTTTCCAGCCCATCTCTTTCTATGGAAACATTTTTTATTCTTTAAACTGTTATCGAGTGTAGATGGATAACTTCCGATTGACATATATTTATATGACGTTATAATCATACCTTCGTGCGAAAAAAAAGACTTAAAAGGACCTTTGGCTGCCACAGAATTGTTAAAGCCGAAAGGGCTCACCGCGGAAAATGTGAACATTCAAAACGGTCTATAAGCAATGCGTCCTGCGAATGAAAAATACACAAAATCAAAAAGTATTGAAATGAAGTAGTCAGAAAATAGTGTATACCATTTTCATTGTCCTCTTTTCCATAGCCTAATAAATTGTATCAGTAGTTGGAATTACCTGTAGTATTATCAACTGGCGGAAGCATTCTTTGAGCACGAATATCTGCTGGACGCACAAGTGACCAATTGCCTGTGGAGCCGCAGGTACCGTTTTCAAAGTTGCACATAGTTATTGGCACATCTAAAAGAAGGAAACAACTAAATATATTACTTTTTTACACGATCCGGATAAGAATGCGAGCAAAAAATTAGAAAAAACGGAAGAAAAAAAAACAAGGCATCTAGATTTCTTACTTGGGTTAATTGGTCTTGGAGTTGTAGTGGGTCTTGGAGTTGTAGTGGTTACTTGACCTAAAAGAAAGAAATATTTATGGTTATATCAGTTTGCATTATAACTGTGGTGGCTGTGAAATATTAACAATTGGCATATAAAGTTAGAACAAACACCGTCGACGAACTGAATTAGAAGAAACTTTGATGGTGCCACTATACAAGCCACCCCAAAATTTACTTTGTTAGCGACGTTTCGAATGTATGCAGATAAGTTCCAGCCCCTGCAGATTAAGCAACCACTTAGGCAAATAAACACTTGAGCTAAAACTAATCTTCTATGTAAAAACAGTCATCCTAGCTCCTAAAATTTTGCTCCGAAGATTTACAACAAAAGAGCAATGTCCAGATTATGTATTACGATAAAATCTGCGCGGTGAATTTTATAATTTTAGAAATACACTTCAAGCATTCTCTTGTTGTCTGTTTTATTAAATAAATAAATTATATATAAATCTATATATTTTACGAGCTATTTCATCAATCTTGGTAACACATCAGTGCATCACAGGGTTCATAGAGCTACCTACTCATTAAGTCAGCACAAAAGCATTAAAAAAGAACTAATTAGACTTAATTATACGCATCTACATCAGACGTGGCAAAGTTAGGACTTAATTAACTTTAATGTTAGAGAGTTTTAAATGAAAGACTCCTTGACCCTTTAGTTTTACCTGCAGCCTTAAAATGCGCGATAGTCAAAACATAACACTTTCTAGTATTGTCAGCAATTTTAGTACGACATTTAAGGGTTTTCCAGCGTTAATAGAATTGCTGTTACTGTAATCATATACCTTCTTTTATCATAAAGTCATAAAAAAGTTATAAGTTATTTAGAATAAAAGCTGCTGAAAAAGCAAAGATCAGAGGATTGAGGTGGGTAGGGTTAGGTAAGAGAAATAATAATTCCAGCCCTATCTAAAAAATGTACAGTGACTTAGTATAATCTGAATAGCATTAGCCACATCTGTCAATTGATTATATTACTTTGAGAATAAAAATCTAACACAGTGACCAAAAAAATACTTCATGACGTCTACCTGAACATCCTGTCATTTCCATAAACACATCATCAATTGATATATCACTTGTACCTCGTTGTCCAGTTATACCAACAAATGAAAGCTTAAAGTATAAGAAAGAAAATAAATGCAATATCTATAAAGAACGTATTTTTTAATCATCCAGAAGTTTTTCCTTATCTCTAAAATGATACATGCTTATCTTTTGCGTGGCATCCTCACAAAATGATTTTTTTAAGTTTTGAATCCTATGTTTTTTTTAGCGCGACGTCCAAAATCATATTATGGTCTTTTATTATTTTATTGGGTAATTTGTAGAATGCAGAACATCATTTTTCTTATTTCAATGCAAAAGGTCCTGGCTTTACGACAGTGCTACATTAAGAACAGATTGTTATTTTCGTTACGCAACATATAGGACGGAAACATTTTCGGACAAAAAAAATTGCTTTTTTTTCCAAAAGTTTTTACGGCCGAAAATTTTTGTTTCTAATGTATGCCATCTTGGGCACTTGTAGAAGAGAGTGGGGGAAGAAGAGGATAGGGCGGGGCTGTATTAGCCCCAACTTCGCCTGATTTTTAGAGTTCTCACAAAGCTCATGTTGAATAAGGTATACTTGTGTAATTTTAGTAAATGTTTTGAGTAACTCAAGTATTATCTTGAATTTTAATCGATCCTAATTTGTTACATACTTAATTCATGTGTTTCGTGTTTTAGTCTCACGTTTGTCATTTATTGCTACTTAATGAAAAATGATCTTAAACCTAATAATTTCGAAGTAATAAACGCCTGCAGATTTATATATGCGATAAGAATGATTTCACGTACCCACAGAAAATTTAAAAAAAACGAAAAAAATAAAGAAAAAGCACGACAAACAATATTACCTGTATGTAACGTTCCCATGAAGGTATTGTAATAAAAGCAGATGATGTAGACCAACGATTAAATGTCGAACCAGTGAAGTAAGAGCTTCCTATTTCTTGTGGTGAATATGCACGATGAACAAACAAAAGTAGAGTCCCTGTCGCATTCATGAAGCGTGCTAGTCTTACATGCAAATATCGGCAGTATGGTTGGAATACAACCACAGGGGTTGTTTGAACAGAAACAGCACTGCTCAAAGATGAATGATGTAAATAATGTCCATATGGTGTTCCTAGATAAAAATGTTGCGTAACGAAAATAACAATTTGGTCGTAGCAAAAGCATGTTGTGAATAAAAAATCAATTTACACAGGTTCACATTCATAAGCAAAGGAAAGTGTCATTGACAGTTGCCATAGCATAATAATTAAACATAGATACCCATTACGTGACATTGTCACATTACTCGCCATTTTTGTTATTTTAGATTCTTTAACTATAATAAAATAGTAGTTGCATTGGGAGTAAGTACCTGTAGTATTATCAACTATTGGACGCATTGATCGATCAATTGGGAGCACAAGTGACCAATTTCCAGTTGCACCGCAGGTACCGCTTTCAAAATTGCATCTGATTATTGGTTCATCTAAAAAAACACCGTGTTTATAAATACTAACCCATTAATTTAACAACCAGGTTGTGTTCTATACACCTACGTAAAACTTTAGAGCATTTACAGTGATGCCTCTTGTATAATTGTAACATCTAATCATTTTTTCAACATGGTTTTAGGCCGGCCACACCGGTTTAATTTATTCATTATGCTTTTTGTTGTGTTTTAATTTTCAATCGAGGAAGATAACATATTCAAAGATAGAAACAGATTCGGAATTCTTACTTGGATTAGGTGGTCTTGTGGTTACAGTAAATGTCGTAGTTGGTTGTCTTGTTGTAACTTGGCCTAAAGAAAAAAATATTTGTCATTAATTCGTGTGGCGCATTACTTTGTTTATTATATCATATTATGATTTAAACACGGGGGGGAGGGGGAAGGGTTGTAATCCGGAACGTCATTCCACTTATAATTATAGTAACAACCTCGTTCATTTTGTGACTTCATGTAAACAGGTGGTAAGAAAACAGTGAAGCGAGAAATATATAAGAGGGGTGATTTGCCGTGGGATTTTCCACGGGTTCACGACTTGTTATAAATATCCGTGCTTGAAAAAAATACGTCATGTAACACAGAGGGTGTATCTTCAGCTTCAACGCTATAGGTAATAAGAAAAAATAAAAAATGAGTAAGGTAATTTTTACCTGAGCATGCAAACATTTCCATGAATACATCATCAATTGATATATCACTCGTACCTGGTACACCTGACGTTCCAACAAATGTAAGCTGTAAATAAAAAGCATAAAAAAAACTCAAATATTAGTTTCAATATCTACGAGTACTTTTTTTTTTAACTTCAAACATTTTCTCCTTCAGTACTTAGTGTTATCGGTTACGTCGAATTTTACAGTCCATTAATGTTTAATTTTTGTTTTAATGATGACCAGTTTGTCGAAATTAGGTCATTAAAAGGTTTCGCGTAAAATATTTGTGGAACAATTAACCTGAATCTTGACTACTGTTTTTACTTTTTTAAGTTTTGTTTATAACAATGGGGAATTTTTTTTTTATTTTCGATTGTTGAAGAGTAATACAATCGACTCCCTAATTACCAAACGCTCTAAAAGCAAACGTGTACTTAACGAAACAAGACCATTGCATAAGCAAAGCCACAGTCTAACCTCTATAGAAGAATCTTTAAATAGCAGACACTCTAAATAACCGACTGTTCTTCATTGCGCAAAATGCATTTTGCTACCAAGAATTTCTCTTCACTCAGCGTGCAGGGAAATAAACAATTTCTTTACTCGCATATATTCTTCATGTGAAATTGTTACATCAGTATCGCATTTATTTAGTCTTTCTGATGCCCGTAAGGTATATATTTTGAACAGATTTAAGAATTTTTAGATTTATTTCACATTTTGGAAAAAACATCAGGAAAGTAAACAGATTTACCTGCATATAACGTTCCAATGAAGGTATTGTTAAATACGCATCTGATGTAGACCAACGATTGAATGTTGAACCAGAAATGTAATAAGTTGCTATTCTTCGTGATGAATATGGAGCATGAACAAACAGAGTTAATATCCCTGACGCATTCATAAAGCGTGCTAGTCTCACATGCAAATATTGGCAATTTGGTTGAAATTCAAACACAGGAGTTGTTAGAACGGAAACACGACTTCTCAAAGATGAATGATATAAATAATGTCCATACGGAGATCCTAAATAGAATTGTTGCGTGAAGAAAATGCCAATAACTATTGCTAAATCAATTTTTCCGTAAATGAAAACGAGGCCATACTTTCTAAAACTGAGCAAATGTTGAGCATTTTTAAACAAACAGGCGTTACAGTAATGCAGTGCGTCCTGTTTCATATTTCAGTTGAATTTGGAACTATTTGAGCTAATATGGTGGACACATCTAATACCAAGGGCACATTCAAAGCCCCAAAATTTTTTTGTGTGTGTGGCTAGCTGTAGTTGTGCACATCTTCAGATTTAAATTGAGGTGGCAGACACCCTTTTTTAGCTGTCAAAATAGCTGAATTATTTACTCAGTGTTTATTTGTACCATTTTTTTACTATTTTCTAAAAATATAGGCTGTGATTTTTTTTGTTCATTTTTTTTTAACTATAGCCTTTTGTTTTTTTCAAAAGATTCTTTGTTAGCATCCCCTGCTGCTTTGAACACTGTTAAATACAAATATTACGAATAAAAAGATTTCCGCACACCGTATCATGGCTGCATTGTGTTGAAATGTAAACTTTATATATTTGCAGAGTTGCTTCGACTGCTCCAATAACTTTATGACTCTATGACTCTAAAATTTACAAGACGTTCTCCTATTTATATATTTAAGATAAGATACTTTAGAATGTTCTAGTATATTCCAGATGTTCTATATTTACTATTAGTAGTTTCTAGTATAGTTATCTTATTTCTGGAATATTCTCCAATGTCCCTTATATTTCTAGATAGTACACAAGGTTCTAGAATGTTCTTGCGGCAAGAGTGCCTATTTTCAACACTCCTCCTCACTCGCAGTCCGTAAGGTTCTTCAATCCGATCATCGTTCAAAAATGCAGTTCCAACGTCGAGTTGATGCAGGAGAAGTTCTTTCTTGACTGCCAATCCAATCAACGTTCGTATTGATTCGAATCTAACTACCGGAGAAGTTGTTTCGTCATAATCTTCTCCATATCTTTGATTGTATCCTTGTGCAACCAATCTTGCTTTGTATCGTTCCACATTCCCATCAGAGTCTTGTTTCTTTTTGTATACCCATTTGCTGCCAACAACTTTTCTGTTTGGAGGTAATTCAGTCAACTCCCATACTTCGTTTTTGTGTAGAGAATCCAATTCGGCTCCCATTGCTTGCATCCACTTGTCTGCATCATGTCCTTTGATTGCTTTAGAAAATGTATTTGGATCTTCTTCTTGAGTGATGTATACCCATTCTCCGTAACGATCAGGAGGCCGTCGTTCTCTTACTTGTCGCTCTTGCTCCTCCTGTATTTGATTATCTGTGTTTTCTTCACGAGGTTGTAATTCGATCTCTACTTTTGGTTCGTCTATGTCACGGTCGTCTTTCAATTCACCACAGATTTCATTGAATGTCACATTTCGGCTGTAAAAGACTCTCTTCTTGTCGTTGTCATATAGACGATATCCCTTGATTCCATCACCGTATCCAAGAAATACACTCTTCTTGGTTTTTGAATCAAGTTTCTTTCTTTCATCTTTTGGTACGTGAGCATACGCATCACATCCGAAAATTCGTAGATTTTCGACATTTGGTTTCTTTCCAGTTAATACTTCAAAGGGTGTCTTCCCTTTAACTGCTGTCGTTGGACATCGGTTACGAAAGTACGTTGCTGTAGCCAAGGCTTCGGCCCAAAATCGTTTTGGTAACTTTGAATCTGCTAACATCGATCTTACAGATTCCACGAGTGTTCTGTTCATCCTCTCTGCAACTCCATTTTGTTGCGGTGTTTTCGGAATTGTCAACTCATGATGAATACCTTCTTTCTTCAAATAGTCTTCGAACTCTTTGGATGTATATTCTCCACCATTGTCAGTTCTAAACGTTTTTATCTGAATTCCAGTCGATTTTTCCACAGTTGCTTTCCATTCTTTAAAATTCTCAAACACTTCACTTTTGTGTTTCATGACATATACCCATACGTATCTTGATTTATCGTCAATGAATGTAACAAAATATTCTGCACCACTAAGTGATTTTGTTTCTATCTTTCCACAAACGTCGCTATGGATTATACCAAGGAGATTTTTCGATCGATCTCCTCCTGTCTTCGGAAACGGTATTTTGCTTTGTTTCCCATCAATGCACGGTTCACAAAATGTCGGTTTCTTTGTTGCATCATAATCAAACCCTTTAACAAGTTTGTCCCTTGCCAATCGTTTAAGATTCTGCACACCGAGATGACCGTATCTTCTATGCCAAATTTCTTCCTTTGTTGTAGCGTTATTATCACATTTCATAACTGTGTGATTCTTCTTATTTCTCAATCCATTACAGTTGAGATGGTAAAGGTTGCCATGCTTTGTTGCTGTACCAATGATTCCGTGTTTCGCATCCACGATGTCACATTTGAAATCTTCAAACTGAAACTTCTTTCCATTTGTTGCAGCTTTTGATACACTAAGTAAATTGTACGAAAGTTGTGGTACAAATAAGACATCAGATAACTTGCATACAACGTTTCTGTTTTCTGAAATGTTCATTTCCAAGGTTACTGTTCCTTTTCCAATTGCTTGTACTGAATATCCATCACCGACAGTGATATCTTGTGGTATTTCAAGTGACGAAATTTCTTCGAACAATTTCTCTTCGTTACACATGTGACATGTTGCGCCTGAATCAACTATCCAGTTACTTTTTCCTTTGACTGCCAAAGTATTTTCAGCAACTAAACTGATGATTTCTTCGTCATCATCTTCTTCTTCTTCAGCCGTACACACATTTTGCGGCTTCATTCGATTTTTACCGTACGTCGAAGGAGTCTGTCTCTCGAACTTCTTCGTTAATTCTTTGCAATATCGTTTCACATGACCAATCTTTCCACAGTGATAACATCTGGGTCCCTTTCTTGGCTTTCCATGATTCGATGTCATTGCTTTGACATTCGTTTCCAAAGTGTCCTTATCTTTCCGCTTGCTTTCCTCGTGTAACAATCGTTCAGTTACGACTTCAAGCTTCGGTACTTCAGCACTAGCCTCCAGAGCTGTAACTAGCATATCATACGAGTCTGGTAAGCTTGCTAACAAATGAACAACTTTACTTTCATCATCCAACGGGTCTCCAATAATAATAAATTTCTGTCAAAGCTTTAACGTGCTTTTGAACAGATTGCTCATCTTTCAACTTCAAGTCATACAACTTCCTGCGTAGTGTCAATTTATTACTCCATGTCTTCTTTTGGAACTGGTCTGCCAACTTCTTCCAAACCTCAGTAGGATCTTCTGGATCTGGTCCAAGCAGGTATAACAGCGTTGGTTCCACCGACAAAACAATCGTTGCTAACGCACGATCTCTACGCAAATTAAATTTCGGAATTTCTCTCTCTTCAGTTGGAGCATTTTCTCTTCCATCAACAATTCCCCAAAGTCCATCTTTGATTAACGCCATTCTACACTGTACCTTCCAGGTAGCATAGTTTGTTCCATTCAATGGTTTTATCAATACTTTGGTGCTTTCCATCGCCATTTGTTCCGTATTCAACTAATCCGGATAATCCGTTTCAGGTTTCCACAATACGATTTTTCGTGCGAACTTTACACCAATCCAAACCAAAATCAAAACAAACTCGTCGGACACACAAGATGGCTTCTTCTTCTTGAATATTATTTCTGTAAATATTCAATCTTCTTGGGCATAGACTGGGCCCATAACCTGTTGAAATGTAAACTTTATATATTTGCAGAGTTGCTTCGACTGCTCCAATAACTTTATGACTCTATGACTCTAAAATTTACAAGACGTTCTCCTATTTATATATTTAAGATAAGATACTTTAGAATGTTCTAGTATATTCCAGATGTTCTATATTTACTATTAGTAGTTTCTAGTATAGTTATCTTATTTCTGGAATATTCTCCAATGTCCCTTATATTTCTAGATAGTACACAAGGTTCTAGAATGTTCTTGCGGCAAGAGTGCCTATTTTCAACACATTGTTCACCAAGCATGTCTGAAAATTTTAAATTAAAACGAAAATGCTATCGAAAGTTGAAGCTCGTGCAGTGTAGCATAATAAAGATCGTCTTAACTTTCTACATAATGCGCCATCTTTGTTGTTATTAACGTTTCTCTTTAATAATTACGTCATTTCTTTCTGTACAATTTCGCAAGCGCGTAGACTTAAACTACATTCAGCAAAACTAATTAATTATTCATGAATTTTATTTTAAAGAGGAATTGTATAGGCTGAATATTTTTGGTGAAAGATAATAGTATTTTAGCCATAAAATTGTGACAAGTGTGTTATATCAGAAAATGTAAACAATCTTTCGTAACTAACTATGTAAAAAAAAATTTCCGATTTTTAAAAGCGTTACTGCCACCTTAAGTCTGAACGATGCCCAAAGGCTTCTGTAGACTTTTTTCAACGAATAATAACTCACGAAAACCAATTACAAGTGTTTCAAACAGCCTTTATTGCCTCTGAATACTTCCTAGCTAGTGGACCAATTCTCCATCCTTTTCAGTTTTCATTTATAGTTTTTTTCTTAATTATGGATTTTTTTGTTTTGTTTTATATTTTTAGGAAGTAGAGCTATGTATAAAGTAGTCTTGTAGATATGTATTGAGGAATAAAAATACATTTGTAAAAAATGACGTATATGTTTCTTATAAAAATTATGAAAACATCTACTCTTTAACAATTTTATTGTAAAGTAGTATAGTGATATACATGAAGAAAATACAATGGAAGATTATTGTTTATATATTTTTTTGTTGTCTCAAATGCCACGATGGATAATTTTTAAAGCAAATTTTTGCTGTCATAGTGTTGAGGTTAGCTGCTGACAATTTTAAAAAGATGTTTACCAATGTTTAACTTCTTAGACTTTATTAGATTATGGTTAATGTTTTCTAGTCTGTCTTTACAAAATAAAAATTAAAGACTCCTAATTGTACCAACGTCAACCACAATTAATAGTGGTAGCTAGCTATGTATAGCTTCCTTAAAACAAACATTTGCTGTTTTTTTGTCACTGGACCTCCTTTAATATCTCTAATATAAGAATCAACAAAACTTGTATCATTTTCTAGCAATTATAATAATAAAGATTGGGACGTTGTAAACAAGCTATCTACCTTTATTCCCCAAACAAAATGCTTAACAATTGCCTCGTTTTAAAAAATACAGCTTCGTTTCAGTTTACAGTAAAATGAACATAGAAAATGGATTTTTTATTTGAAAAAACAAACATACAGTATAAATACTCTGAGCATAAAAAGTCACAAAAAGAGTTACGTGTAGTCAGATGGACAATGTCAATAACACAATAATTAGTGCACATACCAAATACGTAACACGCCGCCACCGCCTTTCCATTTTGTTATTTTTAATTTGACAAAAACAAAAAATACATTGTGAATGCACTAATTTAGATTCCCCGGATGAAATAACAAAAATAGAACTGCGTGTGAATACCTGTAGTATTATCAACTCCTGGAAACATTCTTTGGTCAATCGGCCGGAAAATTGACCAATTGCCAGTTGCACCACAAGCACCACTTTCGAAGTTGCACCTAACTATTGGCACAGCTAAAAATAATGGTTGTTAGTAGCTAAAAATAGTGTTTGTTAGTAGCTAAAATATACAGATTTATCATTTTGGCAAGTCTTATTTTTTTCTTAAAGTATTAACCAATGCAGCAACATGCATATGAGCGCATTGTCTACTTGTCTTATTTTCAACTAGAGGAAAACGTAGAATTTTTTTTAGAAAAAAAAACAGTGTATAGAAAAATGATCAATATTGAGTGAATGGTCGGTGAAGTACTGGCTTATTACAACAATTTTATTTTGTCTTCCTTTCTAAGTGAATTGCACAAGATTATTTTAAGGTAAAAATTTCTTTTTAACCATGTTTTTTTTCTGATGTTGAATGCATTTTCTTGTTTAATGTTAATTTCAGCAATCATTGTTATATATCAAATAATTTGGTATTAATGAATATTTAAGAAGAGCTAAAGACTTGTCATAAAAAAATTTGTTAAAAAGGTACTCTTCAAGTAAATTATCCAGAATTGTTGCTTGAATTATCCTTTACCTTAAACTTTAATTTTACTCGAAAGGAACTGTTAGTTAACTCTCTAGAAACCCTCTGTTCAATCGAAAAATACATATTTGCATTAAAAAAAATTATATCGAAACCAGTGTATATAAAGTATTTATCTTATGGTTCTTCGATTTTGATGATGGCTAATGTACACGAATTATATCTTTTATTTTAATTTTCTACTGAGAAAAGAGTACAGTTTGTACTTATTTTTAAATTCTACGGTGCACAAGCTTTTCTTCTCTGATTGGCTAAAATAGCGTGCGAGAAGTTTGATATTTTTTTATTTTCTTCCTGATTGGTAAAACATTCGTTTAGTTGTTCTGAAATTTTTAGGAAACTAACAACATTTAATCGTCAATATTCACAGTTCAATGATTCTTTTTTTTGCATTAGTCATTAGAGATTCATTAGGTGTCAGTGCTCGCGACGGCAGAGAATATATGTGTTGACTGTAAACTTAGATAGGAAAGCTTACATTTGTAGCACATTGAAGGAGTTCTTTTTTTTTTCCGATTGTTTGTACGAAACGATCTTCTGCAACAAGTGTAAAGGAAGTAAGAAAAATCATGCGATAATGTCATAAACCAAATGACATTATATAATATCATCTTGCAATAACTTTGTTCGCAGTTAAACAAGGAACATTATGAACCGTGACTGAAATTGAACAATCATCTGCCCATTATATGAATTAATAATGATTCATGGTCAGTTCATATGGTGAACAAGTTATTGCACTTGTTCTTGAAAAATATCATAATTTTTTTCTCCCCTTTTTAACACACGTATATATGTAAACAAGATTTAAAAAAACGCAAAACAATGCAATATTTTTCTCGGCACTATGCAATAAAAACTATGTAAAAGTAAGAATAATATGGTTTAGATTAAAGTTGATAGAAACATAAATAATGCAGCGTATATAGCTGATGATTCGAAAGTTTAAAATTATCAGCAAATTGATATTAGGTGTTGTAAGTAATTAAAATTGATCAGCGTTGTTACTTAAAGGAAGTGCCACTTTCCAAAGAAAACATAGTGTATTATACATACTTGGTGGCTGTGGCGGAGGAGGTCTATAACTTGTCGAAGGTTGCACATGCATTGAGGAGCTTGGACGAATAGCTAGAGATAACAATATATATATATATAAACACGTACGAAAAATATGACATTTTATTAATATTCTATATCAGTTATGTCGCCTCTTACCTGAACTATGAATACGTTTTGAAGAATACGCTGAAAATAATGATGTTTATTTTTATTAAATTAATAGACATAACTTATTCTTTTCTTGCAGAAATTAGATAATACTGTCAAGTCAAGCATACATGATCAAAAAAAGTACATAAAACTCCAAAAGTAATAAAACAACAACAAAATTAGACTAAACCAGAAGTTTATGAATTGGGAAATGTTGAATTCCTGTCAATGATGTACAGTTGACTCAGGTTAAGTTTTTAAAAAATTGAATAAATATTTTTACCTGGGCGGGATGACATAGCTAAAACAAAAAGTAAATATACCGTTAGCTAACTATGTTATTTTACTTATAAGACAAAAAAACGAATGAATATAAATTTATTTTCAAATCAATTAAAATTCCTTACGTTTTCGAGTCATACTTGGATGTAATGAACGAGTTGGATGAACTAAACATGCAACGAATAATAAGAAATTAATAAAAAAATAAACAATTGACGAAAGCACACGAAAACCGGACGAAAAAGCAGACGAAAACCGAACGAAAACCAAACGAAAAACAAACGAAAACCAAACGAAAAAGCAGACGTATCTAAGATTAGCTAAGTTGAAGAAATTCTCAGCATAAAGTTTTACCTTTATACGATGACATCATGTTGCGAGAAGACATTTTCCGATGCGATGACATTGCTTCTAAAATAAGACAAGAATTTTTCTTAGTTTTTTGCTAAACGCAACTTTAGTAAGTACACATACCTCAAATCTCACACACTGTTTATCCAATCTGTACTTAGATTTGAAACATAAATTGATACATTATCTGCGCATAATCGTGGTCCAGGGTAATGTTTTGTTACTACTTTTGAAGTTTTAGTTGAAACATTTGGAAAGTAAAACTACTCACGATATGACGACATCGGTGGGCGCATGCGAGTTGACATCGCTGGTTGCTTGTAGGAAGACATCGCGGGTTGCTTGTAGGAAGACATAATAGGTAGCATGTATGATGACTTAACTGGAGGCATCCGTGATGACGCTAGTGGTCCGCCTAAATTATAAATTGTCAAAAAATATATACGTATTTCTAAGAAAACTAGTCGACGGTCTATGTAAAAATCCACGGGTTCGCCCGTCCTTTTAATACCACATTCACGAAATAATAGAGCATTTCCAGAATTTATATTTTAGGCATAAATCGAACAATTAAGGAGTTTGGCTATTTGCCTATTAAACTTAATATGTTCTCTACTTCACGGAAAGAAACTTTCGCAAACTGAAGAAAAGTAACTTTCCTTCGCGTACTTAAACTTTTCTCGGGAATGAGGCTAAAATTAACGAAAGTTTCTGTTTTATATAACCGGAAAAAATATGTTCACACCTTGTATTTACGACTTAACTGATGTTAAAAGATGTAAGGAAATTTCTCGTAATTTGGTAAATCAATTCTTTCAAACATCAAAACTTAAGGAAGGCTCATTCGCAAAAGTTTATGTTATGAAACTTTCGCGAATTTATCCATTCGCAAGAGTTTCTGTTTGCGAAAGTTTCTTCCCCTAAAGTAACAGCTATAAAATATAACTTTATTTAATTAGAATAAATTGTGCATAAAGTGGATTAATACTAAGGACAGGGAATGACATATCAGAATTACATCATTCTGACAAAATTACCTGCGCAAACTCCTCTGTTTGTCATAACCATACCATTGTTGTTTTCACACGCAGATTTAATAAATTTACATTCGTTTGGATACGTCACTCCATTACTACCGCACACTGGTCTGTATGTATTACTACATGGTGTGATCCAATTTGGAGGAGAGGTAGAATCACATCTATGGCAACCAGCGGACAATAATTTTGCAGATTGACCTAAGGTTGTAATAATTAGGATTAGTAGTGTCGTATTGTCTTGGTTACAGATTTTTGAGTGAATTTTTTACTTGTCTGTTGTTAGGAATTTACTTCCTAAAGTGTTAACATTTAACAAGCTGACATAACGGAAGTGTTTGCACATATCTGATTTTACATAAACAAACAAACGTTGGCATGGTGTAGTAAATAAAAGCAGAGCTGCTAAAAAAAGATATAGCGGCTATGAACGATGCAATCTTGAGTCTCTATTTACACTACAATATTGTTCGAAAAGTTATTAAAAAAATGCTTTATTTCAAAGATCATACAGCATTGATACAGCCTTTGCGTATTAAACCTACGCTCTTTAAACTTGTCAAAGTTAACATTTAAGTTCTCACAGCAGACTTGGTTATATCCAAACCTCAGAATGTAATAATTTATTGGTGATCATCGGCATAGTTTAATGTTTTGATTTATTGAACCTTCGCGGTTTGTCACAGGAACTGTTTTATTATGACGACATCGCAGGCACTGCGACTAGCGCATTTTAAATTCCTAACTGCAAAACGAATCTGACAAAGCAAAACTTTGGCATCGTTTCGACTGTTGATGCTGTTTTGCTATTTTGAGATAAGACCCAAAACTGCCATTTCCCAACTCATGGTATTTTTTCATTGTAAAAAAAGGAAATTAGAAAGAGCATTTTTCAACTCATGGTATTTTTTCATTGTAAAAAAAGAAAATTATAAAGAGCTTACCCACTCCACATCTTAATACTGCATCAGGAGTCAAACCAAATGCAATCACACCTCGTCTTCCCACATTTGACAGACACGTAAGCGTCATGGGGTTCCCACGATTGGATGGAAAATCACATGAATACCCTGAACCAGTCTTATATCCAATCTAGAATATTAAAACTTAACTTCAAAATAACTGTTACTTTTTCCCTAACATTCTGTACATTTTGTTTTACAAATGCTTCGTTCTTGAAAGAAACTCTGCTAGAGTTAAATCACAACAAAACATATGTAATGCAAGTGGTAGTTGCCGTTTGTCAAAAAAACAAACCGGCACGAATGACTAACCTTTGCTCTTTGTGGTGATGAAGCTCCATAGTAGTTTAAGGTCTCATAACTTGCAATGCCATAGGTAACCCTACCGTTGGACGCTATTATAACTTGAAATGTATTGGTCTAAATGAAACACGATATAATTTTAGAGATGAACACCTTCACATTACTTGAACAGCGTGATTTACGTTATGTTGGAGCACACGTGCTGCGTACGTCTTTATCAAAACCACCAACGCTGTCGTCTAGACAATTTAAACTTTATTGGTGTAGTAGGAGAAGGGTAAGGAGAAGGAAATACTTCTTTGCATTGCCTTAATATGTTCTGAACTGCCTTACTGAAAGGAGAAAAATTCTGTGTGTTTTTTTCCCCTGAAATTATTTCGGCTGTACGTCTGTAAACATTATTTGTCAAAATCATCTTATTCTCAGGTGAAAGGATAACTAAAATCGAACAAAATAATTTAAGAACATGTTAAGAGCAGGATTCGTCGGGGATTAGAACTAGTATTTTAAAGGTAATATGCGATCATATTGGGGCTAAACAGCTGTTTGTTTTAACTAGGGAACGTCCTCAAACGCTTTTTAAAGACAATGCGTGTTAACAACAAGCACATGAGAATTTTGTGAAATCCCTCCTTAAAAAACACAAAATGGTTGATACAACTGGGATACGAAGCGATTTTCTGGCTTTGTTTACAAGGAAAATAAACCCTAAATTGCCCATAAAACCTTCATTTACTTATAAGTCAACATAATTTTCTATACCAAGCAGTAAATTAAAACAGGTACACGTGTATGCTGCTAGCTAGAAAAAATCTTTAGATAAACTAATTATTTCTTAAAGTTCGTTTATCGTAAATGTATTCTATAGGCAAATTATACTACATTGGAAATGATGTACATCTTTGTTTTATTGTGTACTAATTCACTAAATAAAATTATACGAATTTTATCTTATTCTTCCTGTTGTGTTGATTGTTGACATTGTGCTGCTATTATGACTTAGATTACGTCACTATGACCATTGTAATAAGGTTCTATTTTTGTGGTTTCTAGTTTTTCAGAATATGTGTGCAGTTAAGAAACAGATGTCAAGAATAATTTTTATTAAACCTATTTGTGTTTGGGTGGTTCAACTTATTTCCATCACTTTTTATCGACTTATAGTTATACCTTGATATTCGGTTCCAGCCTCCCCGCAAGTATTGAGAATCCACCAAATACCCAAGCAGAAATAGGGTTAGGTATATATACAAATTATAGGTTACATACAAATATATACCTCGGTTGAATAGTAACCTTTATTGCGATGCCAAGTTACAACTAATACTCTGTCCACATCCGCATTAAAAGTTGAATCATGGGCATTAATCAATCTGTTTGTTGTTAAAAGATCTTGTGCAGAAAATAATTTCCTTGCATAAATTCTACAATCACTACATGACGTAACACCACTTGTATCAGCATAGTATGGTAGAATGCTAACGTCTGGCAAAAATCTCCAGTCTATTCTTGGGTTCATGTTAGTAAAAGCTGATCCAAATACTGCACCATTGTCACTGACCTAAAAAATATGAAAGGAAACTGTTTTTAATAATTGCCAGTAAGGTTATAATTCTGTTCGAATTCTGTTTGAAAGTAAAGAAAATGTTTGAGTATTGGCTCAAAATTATTACTAATATACCAGGTACTATCTATTCAGTAAGGCTTATTTCGCGGTCATAAATGAGAAGTTTCTGGGTCAAAAAATTAGTTGCCATCTGTTTGTCATGTTAAATTATATATCATCATGCATGGCACGGGCCAAGATATCGTTTACCGCCCGCTAATCGAGCATAAGGTTTATTTGCTGTCCGTTGAGCAATGCACTGACTTCTCTGATTTAAATATTGAACTTCTTCGCAGCGAACAAAGAAGTTACAGAACAAAAAGATAAACAAACGAACAAGAAAAACAAAGCGAACAGGATGGAAAAAATAAGGTTTTTGATTTTGAAGTGGTTGCTTAAAGTTGAACATTAGGTTAAGTTTGTAAGCATGATTAAGAGAATTTTTAGAAGTTAAAAGATAGACAGTTAATCGATAGATTTAGCATTGTTTTTATTAGTAATAGTAGTAATAATACTTAATGTTCATAATTCGATCATTCTTTTAACAGGAAGAACCGTAACTCTTTTTCTAAGACATACTCTATAAATCAGCGTTTTCATTATCAGATTTTGCCTGCCAGATTTATCTAATTCGACAAATCATATAGTGTAAACAGAAAAATTAGAAGCTTTTTGTAGACAGACACAATCAAAAAAGTTGAAAAATTTTAACTTTTCAGCTTTTCTCTGAAAAGAATTAACCAATGAAGGAACAGGTTGCTTTATTAAATATTAATGGATCGCAATATCGTGTGGTTTTTAAAGCACAAGAGGAAAAAAACATTTTTCAAGAAATTAAAATGTCAAAACAGAATTTCTTATTGAACTTTTAAAAGGGGGAGAAGCTATATGGAATGTGAAAAGTCCTCTGTACAAGGACAAGGATGAGAAAACAAAGGCAAGTATCCGCATTTTCGACATCTGATACAATTATTAATCAGAGAGCTCTCCTGGCAAAATCTGATAATGTAAGCGCTGCTCTACACAGCATGACGTAAAACATAACCTCTCTCCTCCTTGGAGGTTTTGCAAAAGTTCTAATATCTCCTATGCATTTATTTTCAAACGATATTTTTAATGTAAATTGTACACCGTAAATCTAATTAAGTGCACATTGTTTTTGAAACAACACTAGAATTAGGAAAAATTATCATGGGTGATTAAACCTGATTTACACTTGCATGAAAATAAAAACAGTTTAAGAAGCGGTATTAAATAACTAGGCACGCTTTACAGGGAAAATGTGTATTTTTTCATTAACATATTGCTAAGTAATCTTCACATACACTTGCTTTCGTCAAAGTTTAAGAAAAGTGACCTCAGTAATTTTACTCCAATTCCCTTAGAAAGTTCTAATAACTAGTTATTATCTCCCGCTAGAATTAAAAATTTGAATCAAAACACTGTTTTCAAAGGATTTCTTAAATTGCCTTTTAATCATATAAAAACAAAATTACTAATGTCATAGCTATGCATTCCGCATAGCTATGACATTAGTAATTTGCAGAATGATGACTAAGCTTAAAATTGACCATAAAGGAAATATCGTTGTTTTATTTACAGACTATTGTGTCACCCTATGTGACGTCTAAGATTACAAAAGAAAGAAGGTTCTTTACATGGTAGCAATAGCCTTCTTATTTTATAATTATTTTTTTTCTTTCTACTTTGTAAGGTAAATAGAACTAATCAAAGGTATATGCCGGTTAGAGATCTTGGGAAGTACATAGCAATATATCTCATTCTCAAACAAGAAAATAAAATGACTAAGTGTAGTATTGAATATGGCGCAACTGTTGAAGAAAGCCTTTAAATGATTTTAATTTGAAGCATGAGGGCGACAAAATGTCCTTAAATTATTCTTACTTTTCAAATTTTTTTTCTTTTAAAATTTAAAGCAGCAACCTTGATATCAACATCACCTTACTGAAATTATCAGCAAGCTGAATTGCTTTGAATTCCTATTAAACATTTTCTACTACTTTCTTACGAAATTCTTTCGAAACCTGAACACTTGATAATATTTAACTAAGTAAAGCTTATTCTACGAATTCATTGCGTGAAAATATATTCGTGAGACCTGGTGAACACGAAAGAAAAAAGGTAAAAAAATGTAAAAAAAAAATAAAAAAATGGGAAAGTTACGATTTTGAAAGTAAATTTTCTTTTGAAACAGATAGCTACAAGCTTTACGTAAGTAACAAGCGATGCTATGTTAGACACGAATAATTTTTTAGGCTAGTAATTTTTTCTTTCCTAAGTGTTGTTTAAAAAGAGGATCTTATTTAAAAGATTTAAGTTTTCGCATCAATCGTGAAAAAATTGAGACGAAGGCAGTTTTTCCACTTATTATCTTAAAATGGACAAAACTGTCAAAGAGTCAAGGCTTTGCAGCTAGCAGGCTGCAAAGTCGCTACTTTTGTACACATGTAGGCTAGGCAGACAGCGTTGAAAAGTTGCTATTCGCATACTTTAACACGTCTGCACACCAAAATACTTCACGTCAGGAACCACGAAGGCCCGAAATTCGTGAATAATGGCCAAGCTGACGTTAGCAACGATTAGCACATTTTAGGAATTTGAACTTTGACAAGTTTAGAATGTGTGCATTTAGTATAGAAATAGCCTACGCGATTACTGGAGATGGCGAACTTCGAAACTAGCTGTCTTGTTTCCACGATTGTAGGTCCAATTACACGACAAAATATTTGGTACATATACAACAATTTATTTTTAACCTTATCACACTCTTATGTACATGATGCTAGGAGAGCGAAAGACTGTCAAAGAAAACAAAACCAACAAAAAAGACAAACCATTAAAAAAAGAGAACGACAAGAAATATTTTTTTTTAAATGCGTACAAGATACGATATAATGTATGCCACAAAAATCGTTAAAAAATTCGTATCGTGTATTTAGGCCTTTAGATCTTGTTCACACCTAAAGTGCTCTGGTGTTAGCCTGTTCGCCGGAAAAGAGTCTATTTCGCCGTTTATTGACAGAAAAAGGGTAGTTTATATTATGTTTTTAAAAAAAATTGCGAAGCGACAAGCGTAAACGCAGCAGTAAAGATAAGAATAAAAAATATCTAAATGTGTTAAAAAAATGTTACTTTTTATATTTTTTGCGTTTTTTAACTCAATGTCAGTTTCTGTTAAAAACAACAACAAAAAAAGGGATGAAGGTAGCGCAATATTAAATAACACATTAATAGATAAATTAATAAAAATAAAAAAATCGGAAACGATAAATTAGGATAACACAAAACTTTTACTTACATACAGACTTCTGAAATCTTGAATTCCAATTTTAATTGTTTTTGTCAGAACTACTTCTAAGCTGACATCATCACCTAAATTAAGAGACCTATCGCCAGCACTCAAGCCGTACGGTAAAAAAATCTCCGAGGAACATAAATTGACACATAATATCAGGACAAGTAATTCAAAACATTTTAGCCGCGCCATTTCGTGTCTAACACTGACAGTCCTAGCACAGATCAAATGCTTATAATAAATTAGATCATGTGTGCCTTCTTTCGTATTTGTATGAAAGGAATTTGCAAAGCTGAATACCCTCGCTGATAATCATAATTAAAGACTCAAGTTTATAAACAAGCCATTGAAGATTTAATAAAACTTTATTTTGTGCAAACGGATAGTTAATTATGGAAAGGTATGCTGACACAAAAGAACTTAAGTATGCAATGCAAAGAATCATTTTTTTATGCTTATTTCTATATATCGTTTCAAATTCCCACGTATTACCGAATGTGCTATGCTTTGCAATTTTTTTTTTAAATCACAACTTTATAAACATGTCAAGCAGATGTAATTATATATTACAGTTATCTTTATTTGTAACGATTCGTCATTCGTTATATTAGCCTCACCAGGGGGTCATGGTACAATTAAGCTCAAATCTGAAATTGAAACAAGAACCTCCTAAGATATCAATCCCATTTTCTTATTTATTTATATTCATTTATATCCGAATTTATATACAGGATGAGTATGTCAGTAAAAAATACTGCTATAAATATACGTCCTGACAGAATGTATAGATTTACTCTCATATAGTCTCTGTCGAGACTTGGTCAGTGATTGAATTCGAGATCATTTCCGCTATAAGAAAGGCTACGATATGTATAGGTGTTTCTTTACCAGCTATTCTGTACACATTTATCAAGAAAAGCGATTTCTAACAAACAATCAGAGTAGTAGTTCAGTATTTATATTACTGTACAAAGTTTATTGTGCATAATAATAATAACCAATCTTGTAAATAATACCTGAGGAATAAACATAATTTCCAATCAATCTCATTATTGTTGTCATGCATAATTGCCTGTTACAATTCCCGTAACAAACTTTGACAGATTCAGCAAATTGAAAGCTTTTTTGTCGTCAAAGTTGTCGTCAGGAATAATCTGAAAAGTTGAAAAGAGACTTAACCGATAAAGTAACAGTTTGCTCCATTGAATATTAATGATTCGCAATTTCGTATGATTCCGAAGGTACAAGTGGAAAGAAACACCTTTCAAGAAATGACAATGTCAAACAAAGAAACCTTTATTGAACTTTTAAAGCTCAAGCTGGGATAGAAGGCAGGGCCAATCGTCCGCAAATATTTTCTTTTGCTGTTCTCGTTGGTTTTTCACTTTTCAGTAAAACAGCTATCTGCGGTAGCAGCGCACCTTCTCGCGTAAAGACGCTATCACGATCGCGGCAGAAGCGCGCCTTTTCGTGTAAAGACTCATCTCCACTTGTTGAAATAGTTCTTATTTTTCCTGGGCAATTCATATCTTGAATGCAATATCCAATGTTTAGGCACGCGATGTTTTTCTCGCATTTTTATTGGCTGGAAAACATTATTTTCCGGGAAAATCTAAAAAAGAAAAAGTTTTCAACTTTTAGAATTCCGTTCAATCCATGAAAAAATAATGCCGTAAACTTATTAATACGCATCAACCTTAAGAAACTATGTTAAAAAGAAAAAGAAAAAATTAACATCCGAGGCAAATGTAAACGCAAGAATCTGATATGAACTAATTAATTACGTGATTATAGGATATATTGTAATATGTCCTATAATCACGTAGCTAATTAGTTGTGAAATAAAATTTGGAACGTATAGAGGTTGTTTTGCTTTTAAATAGCTCAATCTTGTCTATACATTATTGGTCGCTTATAAAAGAAGGCATAGACGTTATAAATATTTTCTCCAACTATCGACATGAGTAATGGTTTGAATACGAAACCATTCGTTTGAGCATCAACGAAACAATTCAAAAGCCGACGACTATTGCGTAACAAGTCACGTAGTCTTCACATAGAACAAAATAATGTTATGAAAATATTTCCAGGTCAGAATTTCTATGCATACCTACTTACTTAATTAATTTGTTTTGTATTGTTTGATATTTCTATTGTTTACCTATAGTTAAATATTCTTATTACCAGGAGATCGAAATAGTTGAGGTGGAAACAATTACGCTCAATCTCAAACGATTTTTCTGCGGTCAAATACAGACTGCGCTTTTTGATTGGTTAATCCTATTGTTCTTTGCTCATGTGGTTAATATTAAGAAATCTTTTGTTTTGAGCATGAATGGCCTACCCACCCGAACAAATATAATGAACTATTGAAGAGGGTAAGACGTGACCACGCCGACTTTGTGTTGATTGGTTGATTGTAATTCGGGGTTTACGACGAGGTGGATTTGCCGTGACATTTGTTTGCGTCTACGCTTTACTTGAGAAAACCTGAATTTAATATCCTTAGCTTAGGTAACTAAGTTAAGTCTACCCTGGAATTGAATATTTGTTGATTACTATTTAAATTACAATTTATGCTGCTTTTGCTTGGTACCGTTGTCGGGTTGTGACGAGAAAGGTTTACCCTGCGTGTTACAATCTTATACTTCCGTGTAGAAACCAGGTCGATAAAAAGTTTCGTTATTAGTATTTTGCATCGTAATCAAAACTAATTACTCGTTAATCTTAAGATAAATGTTATGATCAATAATATTGTAATCCGGCAAGGAGAATGCTTTTATGTATGATCTTCGATTGAATTATCGATTATCGATTGAATTCTCTTAGTTTGTTGTATCCTCTATGAGGAAACGTTAATTTATTCGTTGGTTTAAAATCTCCATTGTGTCAGTTTAAAAACTACCAATGCAAGTCCTGGTTTACACCACACGAAAAAAACTATTAGTAATTAAGTACAATTAGAATAATAGATTAAAGAAAGGAAAAGAATTATTGCAGATGTCACATTAGGAAACGTGGAAAACGATTTTTTTTTTAATTTAGAGTTGTGTTGAATTTTGGGAAAACACACACAGAAAATAACAAAAATAAAAAATAAAAATTATTGATTTTAATGATTTAATTTGTTTATTCCTGTACTACAACCATACATCAGTTACATGTCTCTTTCTTTCGCCTTCCACGACTTTCTAAAATAACAATTAACAATTATGAACCCTGGAACGTCTTGTAGTCCCCATCTCAGCATGCTGTTTACTAGATTTAACAGCAAGACCAGTAACATCAGCCACAACTTGGTGGATAAGAACGGTAGTACTCATACTCAGAATCCAAAGATGACTCACTTCTTCACTCATACCACGGGCCTCTTGGTAACCCACCACGTGATTTGATCGTCTTCATTATCGTCTGTTCGATTATAAGATCTCACCATAATTCAGACCAGTATCGACTTGATCTCATTACTGCGTGATCACCATCAAACAGTTTTTGTTCTAGCCACAGGTTATACAGTCTTGCACTTTTGGCGTAATTTATATTCTGTGTAGCTGCAAACAGATTCAACATCTCTTTTGTGGTTTACAAGTGTAATGCCCAATTGAATGTTCTTTCAGCCACGATATATTTCTTTATTGTTAAAATGTAGCCAAGGTATGTTATCCAAAGTCTTGCAGTCCTAGATTGGCTAGACAGTGAATTCTTTTTATCTGATAATGCTTGAATGAAATTTGTTTGAAATACGTGGCTCCGCAATTTCAGACTGTCCAGTGGTACAAGATGTTGTGTAAATTCCTTATCGACTAACCCTTCTTCTCTCATCATTGTTATCAACAACGCCATCAAAGCTGATTCTACAAGAAAATGTGCACATTGTGGTCTAGAGATGGCTTTTCCTGAAACTATATGAACAACGCCATGCTCTGCACCTCTGCAAAAGCTCTAATCCAGATCCTTTCATGACAATTCCAAAGCTGCCTAGAAAACTCATCAATGTATGAAACCCACCAAGGCGACAAACAATATTAAGCTTCTCAGTTTTAATTATTCCAACTGCTTCTATCCAAAGCGGTTGATCGAAGGTAACACGTGGTATTTTTATGTTTAATGTCGTAGCTTGCTCAAGAATGAAGACTAATCTCGAGTAAATACATGACCATTCTAATGGATTAAGATTAATAATGGGAAAGAAAGATACAGAAGTAGCTTCTCGTATGGGTCGTTTCGATGTTGCACTCTGCATGAAGCCAGGTCAGTTGGGACGTGGATTTTTTAGCTATGAGAAAACCAAGCACCATGCCAGTAATAATTCCAATCGACCTCTGTAGATAATGTAGGCGTAGTTTCCAACTTACGAATAGATTTTAAAACAATCTGTAACAAACCTTTTTTGGAAAATCCATCAAAGTGACGTAGTTTGATCCCTTTATTCTTGATACTTTCAGAGAGTTTCTTTCTGTGCTTCAACCTGGCAAATCGATGCTGCTCTGACTGTTTAGCTGGTTGACTAATACAAATTACACTCATACCGTGAAAAGTATTCTTTCCAGTCAAAGTAATTATGTTGTGGTCAACATTATCAGCGCACCATTGTCTGAGTTGATTGTTTTGCTCTTCATTTTGATTTACATGTTCTTGGTGTTGAATGGCGGAAGCTTCAATAACAGACTGTTTGTATCGAAGGACCTCATCATTTGAAATCCAAAAACCATTTCTATACAGGTGATTTACCAACCATTTACAAGCCATAGTCTTCTAGCTGAAGACCAAGTCCAAAGGTCAAAGGGCACCTAATTGATCTGGGGCGCGATGCTTGTGTGATACATTGGCTCAAGCTGTCTCTTTTCAATTCTGATGATATTAGGGTATTTAAAAACGACATAAGGCTTATTGGAATCCATTGTTTATCCTTGTTCTTGTTATCATCTGCTGTTGGATAAAAGTCAAAATTACTTTCCATTTCTTGGATATCTGTCTTCGCAGCCAATCTTCCGGCTAGTTTCTTATAAGGCTTCTCAAAATTATCAACTAGGATTAGCGATGAACCCAGTTCGTTTCCCAAATATATATATGACGTCGAATGATAAATAGGTTGACCCTTCATCGCCAATTGGATTGCATTTTTGGCATTTTTACGGGATTATATTTTGGATGTTCCAACTAGCACAGTTTCTACTTTTCCTTTCTTTAGATTCAGATACGATACGTTTTCTAATTCATCGTTCAATGTTGTTTCTATTATAAAGGGGTCAGCATTTGCAACATAGATGACCAACATAGATGACGGTAAAAATAGTATAGGACCGAGTATCGATCCTTGCGGCACTTCACTTACAACATTGAAACTTGCTGATTTTCGATTGCCAACTTCTACAGCTCGTGATCGGTTAAAAAGATAATCTGTGAACCACAACAATTCTACCTTGTCAACACCGTATGATGAAAGTTTTCTTAAGACAACATCGTGACTGATCGTATCGAATGCTTTACTCAAATCCAGGAAAAGCGCTCCAACTAACTTTCTGTTCTCGGCAGCCTGTCTAATTTAGTAGTGTTATTGCAAGATGTGTTGAACGTTTAGCTCTATAGCCAAATTGGAAGTCATTTAGTAAGTTCTCATTTTCTAAGAATTCCATTAATTGTGTGTACTGCTTTTTCTAATAATTTAGGAGTATTGGTAACACTGAAATTGGACCATAATGTTCAGGTTTATTTGTGTCTTTTGATTTAAAAAGTGGGAGGTGTTTGCTTTTTTCCATGCGTTCGGGACCGTACTGGTGGAGCGCTGTTCCTGGATTTAAGTACTGGTTAATAATGTGGTGTAACGGAGCAATTAAATGTTGCGCACAATGTTTAGACATTCCAGGGAGGGGAGGGGGGGGGGGGGGAGATGGAGAGTTTATCAAGCCCAGTGGATGTCTTTCTCTTTAATTTCTTTTTAAGAGAATTCTTGATAAAACTTTAGACACATATTGAAAATTAAAAGATTTTCTAGTTCTGGAGCAAATGTGATTTAGCGGTTTCCAGAAAAAGTTCTTCAATTTAAATACGGATGACTTCAGATTATTTATGCCTGTTGAAAAGTTATCACGAAAGGCATTGGCGCAAGTTTGATTATCTTTCTCGTTACTAGTCGCATATTTTGTGTTATTCTTAGTCGGAAATATAGTTTTCACTACGTTCCAGAAACCGTTGGGATTTGTGCGGTTTTCGTCTATTAAGTTCTTGTGATGTTTAGCCTTAGCATTCTTCTGCATGTTGTTGCATTTATTTCTTAGATCCTTATATTTCCTCCTATCACCTGCACTGTTTTTCTAGCCTGTCGTAAAATTTGATCACGCTGGTTAATTATTACTTTCAAATTTTCGTTATGATCGGCGCATGTTTATCAAAAATATCTTTAAAAATAAGATTAAACGTGTTAACAGCATCATTAACGTTTGATAAGGATAATACCGGCAACCAATTCACTTGTTTAAACTCACGATTCATATTATCACGGTTGCATTTGGCATAATTCCTGGTTTTGACTATTTTTGACGTGTACTTTTTGTTGTTTAATTTTCGTACGCAACTTACTAAGTCATGGTCACTGAGACTAGTCGGTATGACGTTCTGTTCAGCGATTGACCAAGGGTTGATCATTGTCATAATGTCGATTAAAGATTTTTTGTCCTGGTTTACACGACTTGGTTTTTTAAGTATTTGTGTTAAACCACTCTGTAAAATAATTGATTTAACTTCTCTATTATCTCGCGGATTTAGGTAGTTAACATTCATATTTCATATAAGTTTAATATCTTAAGACTCTGCACAACAAAGCGATAATGACGTCTCTAATAACTCATTGTAATTACTCGGCAAGTGTTTTGTGCCGTTTGGAGGCCTATAATGTGTTGCTCTAAGAACGTTATGCGAATTTTTAACGACAATTTCTATAACAACGTTTTCGGGTTTACCTATCTCCATATATGTTCGCCTAACATAGTTTATGTTGTCATTTATATAAACCGCTACACCTCCTCCTTTACCAGTATTACGATTTCTTTTTTCAAAACTATATCCTGGGATATCGTGCAGCTGATCGCCACCTGTCGCGGTTAAAATATGAGTTTCTGGTAACCTAAACACATCTATGTTTGGATGCGATGAAAAAAGTTCATGTTAACCATAAAAATTTGCTAATAAGCCACCAATATTTTGATGTAATACATTCAACCCTTGCCTCTTTAACAATTCTACTAAACCATTCTTTTGTATTTAACAGTTTCAATATTTCCGCAAAATAACAACAAGAATAATAGTAAAGCATAGAACACGACCGTACTGGCTGCCATCATGAATTTGATGTCAGCATTTGTAGTTGAAACTGGGTGCAAGTTTGGTGATTACTATTAATCTTGCCAGCTTTCAAGAATGATAATTTAATTTCGGGTCATTCGGCGAAGAATCTTTGATGGAATATGGGCATTTGATTTCCAGGCAAGAAATCTTAGAGCAGCATTCACATTTGACCATTCTTTTTGCGAAGCGAAGGCGAGTGCCAGCAGGCCAAGCTATTTTCCTCGTTCCCGTAAATATATTGGAGCATGACGAATTTCCGCGTTTTCTCTTAGTACATCAAATTTTTAAAAATTTCGGCGTTTGTTAACCCACTTGCACAACTTTTGTTTATAGTCATTTCTTTAAAATGTTCCGTGAAAATCCGGTTGGTCGCGACGAGACTAAGTCGGCATACAGCTTTAGCAAGGTGATCCATTGGTCACTCTTACTAATATCACGTGACAATTACATAGCGCCTCACGGAACTTGTGACGATGCTACCCATATATCTCTGGTCGTAATGCACAGAAGGTCATTTTCAAGAAAAAAAGAAAGGGAATGTTTAGCTATTATATCACTATTTTTTACATATAATGAGCCCCTTCTTAGCCCTACTCACACCTAAAGCTCGCTAGCATAAAACTGTGGACTTAGCTGGAATAGTACTGTAACACGGATAGCATATAGGTAGCTAGCTACTTTAAAAGTTAGCTAGCTACCATAAAAAGAAGCAAACAATGCGTTTTAGCTAGCATTAGCTACATAAAAGGCTAGCATAAAATGAACTACTTAGCTGTGATAAAACTACCAATGGAGCAAGCAAAAATTAGCTATTTTAGCTGGGATAAAATAAGCAACATAGCTAGCTACTGATAGCATAGAAAAATTGTTTCGGACAGTTTTTTACCTACAGCTAGCTAGCTATGCATATACTACACAGTGAGTGAGATAATTATAGTTTGTAGGAATGTTCCATCACATAGATTGTTCTAGCTTCAATTCTTCACAAAATTTGTTGTCTTTTTATACCAATAGCAATTTTACCAAACACGAAGTACCAAAGAGTTTAGCAAAATCGGCAAAAGAACATATCTAGCTAGCTAGCTAGGTATTTTGCAGATAGTACGTTTCGTCCTCACTCGTGATTATTGTTTATATAAAGATTAATGTTAACGTCAGGCTGTTAAGTTGCACTACAATTTTTTTTGTAAGGCTATTAAACCTATGTGGATGTACGGCATTGTTTTGCCAGGAAACATTTTTAGAAAATGTGCTATGATGATGGGCACAACAGGTAAACTGTATTTTTGCAGGAAAGTTATTTCTTGAAAAATATATTACACCTGAAATACCTTAATACTGTTTGTCCTTTACACTATTTATGATATACTGCATACTTGTACTAAAGCGCTCTTCATGAATGTGTGGCACAGTTTACAATTCCTATTTATCCACCAGAAATTTTGTTGTCGGGTGAAACAGGTCTCCCTGTCTACTTAGTATATGTGTGCTGCAAATCCATAAGCATATATCAGATACACCTGCAAAGATTTTCATAAATATATATATTTATGCCCTGTTGGTCTAAATGGCTATGACACTCATGCAAATGAGAGAGCAAGGTTCAATTCCTGGTCAGGACATGAAAAAACGATTATCTTGCAGCCGCAACAACCACTTTTATTTATATAACACAAAAATGCTATGTTTTCAAAATGTTACTTTGTCATTACCACTTGCTGTTGTTGAAAAATTTCTTGATGATAAAGTAATTCCCACCTATCAGGAAAATATTGATGTCCTTATTGAAAAGTTGTTGTATTTCGAAAAGGTTGATTATCAGTATAATTCAAAGAACGTTATCACAAAAATTTCTTTAATTTATTTTTATACGTTCTGTACCATTTGCTCTTAGTAGCTCCTGTTTTCTTTTGTTTGTACATATATTGTAGAGTAGCTGGCTCCTTTTTTATTTTGTTCCAAATCAAAAGAGATGAAAAAGTTGAGTAACCTGTTTGCTTCATTTGAGGCACTGTTGACTGCCTGAGATCTGCATAAGTCATTTGAAGACACTTAGTCTATTTGTTTGTATTATGTTATCTCTTCCCTTTTGTTTCTTTAACTGCTCTGTATATATTTTATGTATATTTTTTCTTGAAAAAGAAAACGATAACTTGTAACAAATCTCGTATAATGACCGAATTATTTCTAATTTGATAAAGCTGTAGTTGCAACCTGAAGCCCACGATTTACACTCCCACTTTAAGCGTAAACAGAGGACAAGCTTTGAGCTATGACACTAATGATTACTTATTTTCTACTGCTCACAAGGTACGCAAAATCATCCAACCTGTTAGACCTTATTACGATTTCATAATAATATGAATTTGCTCATTTTTTTCGTGCTCTTGTGACAGGAAATAATTTTAATTACTCCAGGGTAATTATAAATACAGTAGACTCCCGGTTATTCGAACCTGCACTTATTCGAATAATTCGGTTATTCGAAGTGAGATGGCGTTCCCCTTGGATCTGCTTACCCAACTCAGGCAAAAACACTCTCGGTTATTCGAACTTCAGTTATTCGAATAATTCGGTTATTCGAAGTGATTTTTATTCCACTTGGGGCCAATTATAGGCTAAGTCACCCTCAGTTATTCGAATGTTTCTTATTGGGAGATCGTCGAGTGAGAACATTGATTTTCTGCGATTAAAACACTTTTTTTCTTCAAAAAATCAGGTTTCAATATTCATGGCTATTTACACTCTTCAAGCAATTTCTTCGAAAGTTCAATATTCTCCTTCGGTCCAGAGAATTGAAGCAAACAGGGGATCCTCAATCCCTTATCATCTCCAAAGTTAGTTCTTTTCCCTGGCACTTTTACTTTGCAAGTACACAACATCTCTGACTTCAGAAAGTAAAATATCGTTTTGGCAAATTTTCCTGTTCGTTTAACAGGACTTGCAGCAGGAAATGCCCTAGGTGAAAAGTTGCCCATGTTCGTTATCGGAAAATCGGTTACACCGCGCTGTTTCAAAGGAGTCAGAAATCTTCCCTGTCAGTACAAAGCTCAAAAGAAGGCCTGGATGGATTCTGAAATCTTTACCGATTATGTGAAAAAACTCGATGTTAAATTTGAAACTGCGGGTCGAAAGATTGTCTTGATAATTGACAATTGCCCAGCTCATCCAGAAGTCACTGGTCTTAAAGCAGTAGAATTAGTTTTTCTACCACCAAATACAACGTCTAAGACCCAGCCCATCAAGGTGTAATCCGAGCATTGAAGGCATATTACCGGTCAAATCTTGTGAAACGTCAAATAAAGTTCATTGACGGCGGTAAAGAGGTCCCTAAAATTAACATTCTTGAAGGGATGCAAATCTTGGTCAAATCATGGGACGCTGTTTCAAAAGACACCGTTAAAAACTGCTTTAAGAAGGCAGGCATCTCAAAAGAAGCACAGATCACGAGTCTCAATGATGCTGATGACCCATTTAAATCTCTTTCTGACAGCATAAGCGAGTTGAAAAAAAGAGAAGTTGACGGCGACATCTTTAACGCAGATGATTTTGTGGATATTGATTTTGAGGTATGCACGAGTAAATCAATTGAATTGACTGATGAGGAAATCGTGGAAATCGTACTTAATGAGGACAAAGATCAAAACGCGCCGAATCTCGAAGATGACGATGATGATGAAATTGAGGCACATGACATCCCCCCCAAGAAGCCAAAGCAGTCAGAGTTGGAAGAGGCCTTAGAATTGTTGGAAAGATGGTCTTTGTTTGACGAGAATGGTCCTGAAATCATAAAGCAGTTAAACATGATAACACGTACATGTCAAAAACACTACATCGATAGTAAAAAACAATGTAGCATTAAAGATTTTTTTAAGAGTTGAACTCCTTGTATTTACTAGATACATTTTCTTTATAACTTTCATATTTTAAAACCTGTTAACAATTTGTTCAAATTTATTCTTTCTTCAAAAAGTAAAAATTCTTTGTGTTTACACGCTCAACTGAACCACAATGCCTCAATTACTTAAGAAAAGTCCATCCCATTAAGGTTAAGTTGAAAATCTGGCGGGAAAACGAATTTTTCAGTTATTCGAACTCCCGGTTATTCGAAGTAAATTCTTATCCCCCTTGAGGCTTCGAATAACCATGAGTTTACTGTAAACATTTATAATCACCCGTGCTTAAAACTGCTTCATGACACAAAAAGCATGAAAAAATTGAGTAAGAATCGAAATTATAAGGTCTTGAAAGTACTACGCAGAAATTGCCTAGAGGTTCAAGCCGCTCGGCTTCTTGTTACAAACTAAAAAAATGTTAAAATCAGTAAAGGCTGGTTTCCACTTGTCTGGATCGGACCGGATCAGACCAGGATGGGATCAAACTATAATCCGATCCAGATCCAAGTAAAGATTTCCACTTCTAAAAGAGCGCGAATTTTCATTTAAAAAATTTTTAAACAAATATGGCTGCAATAAACATTAGAACTTTGCTACTTTTGATAGTTTTAAAGAGACGCATTCAAAGAAGAAAGTTCAGGAATAAATACAAAAAAAGATGGTGGGTAAGAACAATTTTCCAAGAAAGAAAACAAAAAGGAGAATACCATCTATTAATTAAAGATCTACGTCTCTTTGATCACGAGTATTTCTTTAAACAATTTCGCATGTTACCTGAAAAATACGAAAAACTTCTATCTTATGTGGCGCCATTGTTTTCTAAATTGCATCTAAAACGTGAAAGCATATCTGCTGATCAACGTTTGTGCATTACTTTAAGATATCTAGTGACTGGAGATGCAAAATCTACCATAGCAAGCAGTTATCGCGTGGGACCTACAACAGTTGGTAGAATTATAAGCGAAACATGCAATGCCATATGGGAAAAGTTGTTGGGAGCAGGACAGTTAAAATGTCCATCAACGCAAGCAGAATGGAAAAAAAATAGCTGCAAATTTTGAGAAACTTTGGCAGTTCCCTAACTGTATTGGGGCAATTGATGGAAAGCATGTGGTAATGCAAGCCCCAGCACGTGGAGGTTCATCTTTTTTTAATTATAAAAAGACCCACAGCATAGTGTTAATGGCAATATGCGATGCAGACTACAAGTTTTTATTAGTTGATATTGGTGATAGTGGCCGCCAAAGTGACGCAGGTGTATTTTCAAGCGGAAATATTGGGTATGCAATCAATGAAAATCTATTTCAGCTCCCCCACTCAAGATATTTTCGTGGATATGATAAGGTGAATTTCCCATATGTTTCGTTGGAGATGAGGAGTTTCGTTGGAGATGAGGCATTTCCTTTAAAAATCAATTTGGTTAAACCTTATCCTCGTAATTTATTAAATGATGGAAGGCGCATATTTAACTACAGGCTATCAAGAGCTAGGCGAGTAATAGAAAATACATTTGGCATATGCGCATCCAGATTTCGAATCTTTCGCAGGTCCATAATTGGCACTGTAAAACACGTTACAGAAATAACAAAAGCAGCAGTAGCCTTGCATAATTTTTTAATGGATGATAGGAAAATGTACTGCCCGTCCGGCTTTGGTGATTGTGTTACAAATGGTATGTTGAAAGAGGGTAGTTGGAGAGATGAAGAGAATTTTCAAGGAGCGTTATTAGACATTAAAAGAGTGTCTTCAAACAATTTTACATTGGAGGCTAAGGAAGTTCGTGATAGTTTTTGCGAGTAATTTATGACAGACATTGGATGTGTTTCCTGGCAACAAAATGCAGACATATTTGACTCATAAGTAAATATTTTTTATATTTATATTTAGAAAATACAAAGTAGCATAAAACATCTTTCTCATAGAGCACAGTCCTCAATAATTCCTGAATCTTTTAATATTTTATTACTAAACAATGTTCTTCTGATTTTGTTCCTTTGTTTTGTTCAAAAAAAGAAAATGGCTTTTCTTTTGTAAGATTTGAGTGGTATCCTACTCAGATGTTATGTTTACGAAACTTTGTCTTTGTAATATAACAAACAAGTCTATACGTAATATCAACAAAATTTTAAAGAAAACGAGTTGCAGTATATATTATATAAATTGTTTTTACTTTTCAAATTTTATGTCAAACAACACTTGTTGGATTTTATTTCGTGCCAACGTATTTTTTCTCTCGTCTAAACCTCTCAGCGTCTCCAGTAAACTTAAATTCCAGAGAGTTGGATATGAAGGCATTAAATCAACTAACTGATGTCTTATATCTGGGTTTTGTTGCTGAATTAAACTACCACTATTGACATAGGATGTATCAATATTAACATCTGCATGTGCATGTGCGTCTTCATGTTGTTGTTTCATGTTGTTTTGGTGTTGTTTTCACAGCAGTCATACAGCTTTGGCTATCCTTTTTAATTTACATCACGTGATCAAACATTTTAGAACATTCATTGGTTAAAAAAAACGATCTGGTATTGAATTCTTTATAGGTTTGCCTTTTCATAGTTAATTAGCAAATATTTCTTGGGTTTAAGGCAATAAATAACAAATTAAATTTTGATAAATTTTCTCCCTGATCTTTGTCAGAGCATCTTCAGATCACAACTAAAAACGTCTTTCAACATGCATGCACAAAATGTTAAAAATTCTCTTGATAAAAATAAAATGTATAAAAATCGTTTATTAACAATAAAAGTCGTTAAAAATTATAATATGTTTTCCCAAATTTCAGATAATCCTCTTATTTCATCTTTTTTGTTCAATAAATCCGATTTATGTTGTTTAATCGCTAATACCTCTTTAAATTTTCTTTTAATAAAATTGTTTTCCCTATAGAGAATTTCTATTTTCTCAAAGTTCATTTTGTGTTTTGTTTCTTTAATGTGTTTGGACATTCCAGAGACGTTTTCTTTATCGTTTTTTGCGCCATTTTTGTGTTCTTTTATTAGTGTTGTCGTGTTGTTCCTGTTTCACCTATGTAATATTTTCCACAATCTCCACACGTTACTTTATATACAACACCTGATTCATTGTCTTGGTTTCCGTTTTTCAATATTTTGTTGCCTTTTACAACATTTTTTAGCGTTTTGTTTTTCGTATGTGTTAATTTTACATTAAATTTCTTGCATACTCTGGCGATTTGTTCTGATATGCCTTTTTCATAGGGTAAAAACAATCGAATTGAATTCGTGTCGTCATCTGTCTGGTTTCTTCCATTACATTCTTTGTTTAATATTTCTTTTATCGTTTTTGTTACGATGTTCTTGGGAAACTCATTTAATTGCATAGTTTTTTGTATATAATTCAATTCTTCTTTGAGGTCTGTTTCTTCTGTGCAAATGGTTTTTGCTCTTCTTGTTAAAGTTTTAATTGTCGATAATTTTACGTGTAAAGGTTGGTTTGACGTATAATTAGTGTATTGTCCCGTATGCGTAGGTTTTTTATACACTTTCGTTTTCACTGTATTATCATCTTTTCTCATTATTAAACAATCCAAAAATGGGATCTGGTCATCCTTTTCTTCCTCCGCTGTGAATTTTACCTTTGAATGAATGTTATTCAGCTCATTTAAGGTGTCCTCGGTTTTATGTTTTGTAACAGTGAACGTATCGTCTACTTTTCTTAGCCAAATTCTTGGTGCGTGTAACATTGAGTAGATACTATTTTCTTCTATTCCTTGAATGTAGATTTCGGCAAAACATGGCGACGCAGGTGATCCGATGAAGAGACCATCCGCCTGGTTGTAGAATTTGTTTCCTATTTTGAAGGTCATATTTATCAAAATTTATCAAAATTTAATTTGTTATTTATTGCCTTAAACCCAAGAAATATTTGCTAATGATCTGGTATAAATCCATACTTGGATCAGAAAAAAGTTGAAACTTTTTCAACTCCTTTCGGATCGGTTTTGAAACAGTCTCGGATCATTTTGGATTAAAAAACACCCTCTTCTGCGCGTGCGCGGACAAAAAACAGAGGAATCCGTGTCCGATCCGGTCCGATCCAGACAAGTGGAAACCAGCCTTAAGAGAACCTTCGCTAGGCTGATCGCATTCTAATGGTTCCATTAGATTATGGGTTGATTTAAAAAAATTAAATGAACAAGCTGTTCGAAAACAATATTAATTTATTAAAGGGGAGACATTCAAAGATTAACACATGCCAAGGTCTTCATAGTATTAGATCTTAAAAACACGTGTTGTGTTAGGTACAGACACGTGACCTGTACGTTGAATTTTGTATATACACAATGCTCGTATTTGGCATCAAGAGAGTAAAACTAAAACAAAATACAAAACACAAGAGAATTTTTTTTTAAAAAAATTTACATTATGGCGATTAATATCAAGTTAGAACACTTGAGCACTTTGATGCTAACACTGTGGTAAAATGTTTGGATAAGTGAAACTTTGTAAATATGTATATATTGGTGTTTGCGCAGTTCCGCGTGGCTGTGTTATTCTCTTTTTGTTCCAGGACAGTGGACAAGTCGATTATTTTTAGAGATTCTTTATAATTAATTTTTATAATTTACGATTTATTTTTAAGTCACGTAACATTTTTTTATTTCTAGATACTCGGCCAAATACGACGTCCGCATTAACAAAATAAAGATTACTGTAAACCCTACCGTGAAAGAAATGTAGAGAAAATTAAAGAACGACCGTTAACGAAGCAAACATTTTTGCGCTTTAAAGAAAATGAAAGGTCGTATTGCATACCTGGAAGCGAAGGTAAAAAATCAGGTAAGAATGAGAAATGCAAAAAAAACAGAAAAAAAAAATGAACCTCAGTACAAATTACTTCGCCCCTCCCTTCACCCTAACTATCGTCGTCATCATTCTTATTAAAACAAACTAAATCTATTAAACGAGCGGAAAAAAGCGTACCAGGAAGCCCGCGTAAACGCCTTGAAAGCATTGGCAGTCTTGTAAAATTGTGTGTGTTGGACGAATACCTAACTGCTTGACCTATGGACCTCCTACAATCATGTTCATAATAGTTTTGAGCGTTGAGGAAAAACTAAGCTATTAGGTGTGAATTTAGGCCCTAAAGGTAGTAAGAAATGAATTTAGCTGGCTCCGCCATCCGCCATCTTGAATTTCCGACTCGCGAGACTTTTGGCACCGCATTGGTAAACTGTTTCAACGGTTCAGGAAAGGTGACAGTGGACCACTGGGCATGTTGTCGGGAAGAGCATGAGTCCATTTGCGGCTACAACTACCACGCATGTTTTAAGTTGTCGGGCCCGAAAGGATGGGGTCCTGTGAAGAACGCGTTGACAAAACAACACAGAATCGTGGCAAAGTTTTCAGAGTCGCACGACTGCTATTACTCTGCGTACAAGTATATCACAAAAACTGACAAGGAAGTTTATATAAGTGACAATCACCCTGCATTAGAAAAAATTGGCTCCCCCAAACAAAAACTTGCATGCGCGCATACCGCGAGAAGTACACAGAGAAACACAAGCTTGAAAAAGTGAACAAGTAGAACATAACTTCACAAATGTCGACTTTCAAATATTGAGGTTTCCGAATACATTATCAGGTATAACGTTACGGCTGAAACAAAGTTGTTTGCGCGGGCAACTGCCCGCAAGGACGCGGGGAAAAAGGACCTTGACAGTTTTCTAATGCGTAAGTCAACCAAATCTTTACAAGATTTGTTGACCACAGCGCAAAAGATGCACAGTGCTTCTGCACAGCTTTATCGCAACGCCACGCCCCGCATGCAACTAATCAGAGACCATGTTGAGAAGAATTTCATTCCTGAGTGTGATGGCCAGTGGTTACGATGTGCAACTGAGGTGCTTCGAAACAACAACTTGCACCCGTTTGTGTTTGCCGATGCATTGCGAGATCTGTTGATAAAGGAGAGGGGAAGGTTTCGCAACATCCTCATTGCTGGACCAGTAAATTGTGCCAAAACCTTTCTTCTCTCACCCCTGCAAAAGATTTTTGATACCTTTAGCAATCCGCCAAACGACAAATATGCATGGCTAGGCGCCGAAAGTGCTAAAATGATATTCTTAAATGACTTTCGATGGTTCCCAGAAATGATTTCCTGGAAGAAGCTGTTGTTGCTGTTAGAAGGCTAGACCGTACACCTCCCCTCCCCAAAGAACCATTACAACAGGGACAGCCATTACTGCAGACACGCCAATCTTTGCAACTGGAAAGTCAGAGATTACGTACGTAGGCAAATACAACACGACGGACATAACCGAGAACGAAATGATGGCCGTACGCTGGAAAGTATTCAAGTTTAAACGACAGATAACACAACAGGAACAAATAGAGCTCCAGTCTTGCAACAAGTGTTCCACACGTACCGTCAACTTCATAATGAAAGTAAAGTTTAATTTTTATAAAAATATGACGGAACGTGTGGAACGTGTGCTACTTCATTCTTCCCTTGTAGACCTGGCTATGGAACTTGAGAGGAACGTATCCGGGACGTGTGTGGAACGTGTGGTAAAACAGCGCTCTCTTTTGTTGCATCTATGTTTAGAGCAGACGTTATGTTTTCGTATCGAGCACGCAGAAGGGACTAAAGCAGAAGATTGTATAAAACAGAAAGAGCTCTACAAAAAACGACACAAACACAGGCGTAAACACAAAAGTAAACTAACACATTAAAAAAACAGCAAGAAACCAATGAAACACAGCCACTTTCGGTCTGAAGTTGTATGATTGACCAACTATGAAGGCAATTGCAATTTCCTGTGCCTATAGGCTGTGTTTCAAGGGTGTATAAGGTGAAGTAAATAACTAAACAAAACAACCACCCAAGAAAAACAACAAAAATATAAAAACAAAATTAATACTGCAGTTTTTGTCCCTTCGCCTTCACTATAAGTGACATTCGCTTGTCCATGACTCAACGATCTTGTCGATTTATTTGGCCAGATCTCATTTATGGTCTTTTTAACAAGGCGGGAGAACTACTTAAAAGTTTCTTTCGTTATATTATTCTTCACCGCGTCCCCTGACAGTTTCTTGCCGATAAGGTGGAAACAGTTTTCGATTGGGTTGATGTCTGGTCTCCGCGGTGGAATGGAGAACATGGTGGCTCCTATCTCCTCCAGGGCTTATCTTGCTAGTGCTGAATTTTGACGAGGATCCACATCCTGCAAAAACAGTCTTTCCTCTTTGTTGCCACAGATTTCAAAGGTTGTTGGGAAATGCTGTTCAACAAAGGCTACAAAGTAGGCACCATTGAGCGGTCTTCATATGGCTCACACATCACAACTCTAGGCTCGTAAGCAATGGCAACGAAAAAGTTTGCTATTTTTGCACCGGTGCCTGCCTTCTTTCCATTTGATGTGCACTGGAAATGGAGATCCTCGCCACGCTTTCTCCACTCATTGCTTATATCCCATCAGAATAAAAACTTTGCTAGTCGTCCATAAGCTTGGGTGGTAGTCTTTCTTGATCCCGGCAAACGCCGCTCGTGCTGCCATGTTTTTTCGAGACATCAACCCTTTCCTTCGTGGCTGCAGGTACTTGTAGCAATGGCGACTTAGTGCACGCCGCACAGTCAACACAGATACTGACGGGTCTACAGAAGACTCTACTTTTAGGCGACGTACACTGAAATCGCCTTCGTCTTCCGAAGCTTCTTTATGCCACGTACAAGCAGGCGTTCGACTCTTGTTGTCAGGAGACGTGGTCTGCCTCTGTTTGTTTTGCTGCCATCAGGTTGCAAGTTGGTCACGTCCATTTTTGTTGGTTATCCTCATTCCGACTTCCATATGCAAACAACGGATCCGCACCGACACATCCATACGAATCTTTTTCTTTTCCCGCTAAGCAGACCTTTGTTGTCTTCATTGTTCCATTTTTTATATAACAAAGTGTCTATGTTATAAAAAGAACAATTTTAGTCATGTATACATAATATATAAGCACATGATGTGTAGACAGGTATGCGACAAAAAAATAATATGGAGATCCATCGCACAAACAGACAATAGACAATATGAGACCTGGAATCCAGTTTATGAAATAAGAAAACCAGCTCTGCATGCACATTATTATAATAAATGACACAGTAGTACTTGTCCTTAATTTAGCCAATACAAACGCACACAAAATGTTTTATAAAAAAAGCCACTTAAAAAAACTAAAAAATGTCACAAATTTGGGAGACCATCATGTTCATAATAGTTTTGGAAAAACCACTCTCCCCACCCGTACTCCACTCTTGAGTGTTGGTTGGAGGTCTTTTCCAGAGTCACTGGCAGTATTTTCGGGGCACAAATCAACGCAAAATCAACACTGACTGTAAGGGGAGAGGTGGTAAATTCTGAAAAAAACCTAAAAAGCCGTTTTTCCAATAATTTATGAACACGATTGTAGATTGGCCAGATATAACCTTGACAAATACGGGGACAGGGAAAAGGGAGTACTCGCAACTCTTACAAAAGCAATACCTTCTTTGGACTGTGTGAAACCTCCTTCATTTTCTCAAGGAAGCGATGTATCTGGTATTGGTGTAAGCGATAATTCCTTTGCTGCAAAGTTTGACGAAAAGATTTCTTTGTCCAAACTATATCTGTTCTTAAAGGGAAAAAACCAGTGTGTTTGAAACAAGAATATGGTGTATGGTGTTTGTGCAAAGTTTTTAAGGCTGCCTTGCAAGAGGAATAAATAAACATCTTAAGTTCAGTTAGCCATCGAATCCATAGTTTGGTTGAAGAGAATTCTTGTAGTTCGTGTGAATTGTGTATCACTGGAGAATGTGACGAATTTAAATTGCCCCCTTGTTAAAATAACTTTGAAGTGGAAGGATCCTTGTCAAATCATGACTCTTCAAGTACTAATTCTTTCTTTGATGAGATATCTTTTCCAAAATGGGTAAAAATCGAAAAGAAGCCAACCAAACAAGGGTCCTAACCTTATTATGAGTCGACAGTTTAATAATTCAGAAAGTTGGATATAAACATTGTTTTAAAAGCTATGAGAACCGAGATCGATGCCCAAGCCTACTCCGTATCGTCAGAAAGAAACAAACAATTAAGATTTATTAAACATCTGGATCTGCAAAAATTTAAATTAATATAATTAATTTCCAGGGCAATTCCAGGACAGCTTCAATTTTTTGTTAACATTTCAAGATTTTCAATGTTTTCATTTTATTACATGACTTGTCAGAAGAAAAATGGAAGTCGTTGGAGAGCAAGCGGGAAAATGCTGACAAAATAAAACAAGTCAGTCTCAGATTTCAGTGGTTCTTCAGAAGGCTTGTGCAGAGTTTGCTTCCAGTGCGCAAGATTACACCTGGCCGGCTGACTGAGATGTGGACCTATCCTTCCTGTTTATCACGAAATTAGAATTGATATCTTAGGCGGGCTTTCTCACGGCCTCAGTAACTGAAATGAGAGCTTTATGTACCTTAGACTCCCCTTCGTAGAATGTTCAAAAAGAATAAGCCAATAGGAACTGAAGAAGCTATTCTAAATTGATTAAAAAATAAAAAATGTCGCAGAAATTTAATTTTCCTAAACATAAAGCTGTTAGAAAAAAAATTCAATTATCTGGTCCTAGTGCCTTTTGTGTGGGAGGGTCAAAACTTAGACTCTTGAGTTCAAAATTATGACAATGACCCGATTCCAACGACGAGTCGGATATCACTAACCGAGTTCATTCGCTGTTGGTTTTCTGGTTGTTCTGTGAAAACTGGTGGTTACGTGTTTTAGTCCTTACGAGCTTAGAACTGCGCATCCATTGGACATTAGCGATGAAGCAGTTAAAGTTACAGAATGTACAATCAGTAATGTAGATTTAAGAAGTTTCTTCGACAAATTCCAGTGGCCTTGTGAAATCCAACTCTAAATGCTTGCCTTACTTTTTGGAGATGTAAAAACTCTATGTGCAAATTGATTTAACTTCCAATCAAAATGATCAAGGAAATGAAAAAGAATAACTTGACCATTGAGATAAGCCTAAAAGGGGACACCAAATGAGACACCAGAAAATGTTATTAGTAAATAGAAAGATATGTTATTACTTGAAGCGAAAAACGATAGAGATACGTCATGTACTTATTCACCTGAACTATACTTGTTTAAACAATTTTAAGGGGGCTACAAAATGTTTGAAGAAAGATCTCCAGCATGGACGTTGCTCTTCATTCATTCGAATTCTGAATGAAGGTTTGCGATAAATAGACTACTCGAAAGGTCAAGTTTCAGAGATGGAGACTGAGGTAGTGTTTTGTAATGAGGCCGCAAGGCGATGAGGACTGACCGCCTCCATTTGATTGCAATTCCGACCCAGACAAAGTCAATTGTTATACCTTGTAAGTATTACTCTTTACGTCTATTTAATGCCCATGTAGTAAGGAAGCAAAATGTACCAAGGTTCCAAAAATGTTTTAGAAACCATCTTACTAGACAATATAAAATACTGATATGAAAGTATAATCACCAGTCAAAATGCAAATAATTTCTGGTTTACAAAAAAGGAAAACATATTCTTCTTTGAATACTGCTTGAACAAATGAAATTGATGTTATAACAAATCTTTACTTTATTTCCACAGGATCAATTTAATCCCGATGACCCTGATGACGATAACTTTCAGAAAAGTGACGGCGATTATGATGATCCTGACTGCATCTATGACTACAAGGCGGAGGAACCCTCATCTTCTTAAAGTCCAAAGCGAAAACGAACTTCCAAAACGGAAAGTAAAAAGGGACAAACAGTGTCACACAAGAAAATGACAAAATCAAGGAAACAAAGCACACCCAAGCAAGCTAAATCTAAAGGTGTACAGAAAAAAAAAAAGAATCTGAATGAGAAAGTCCCAGGTCAGCCAACAGGGGATGCGACTACCGATTTCAATAATAGTAACATGGACGTACCCGTCTTGGAACCAAGTGGCTTAAGCCAATCTACTTTACGGGCTTTCACTAAATTGTTGATAACGTTCTAAATTCTGAACATTTTAAAGTGTTTAAACCCTCTATTTTCATCTACTTTAATTATTGAATTTATTTCAGAAGGTTTTAAGTCTTTAACAGTTGTTATGCCATTTATATAAGGCCTCAGGTTAAAATTTGTGTTGTTTTACTTAAAAAATCTTCTTCTTTTTAATCACGTTGCAATTCGGTCTGCCATTATATAATTTCGAAAAAAAATTTTAATGACATTGTACATTTATATAGCTTTCAAAAAATATATAGTTTTATAGTTTATATATGGTATTATTATTATGTCTTTCACACTCAATTTACAATTTTCAGAATAGTTTACTAAATTTCACGTTTAGAAAAAATTTAATTCAGACGCAAAACAGTTAAAAGGGGCGAAAGAAGATTCCGAAAGTGATATACTTTGTACTTAGAGCGATATTGACTAAAAATCATCATCAAATTTACAAACAACAACAAAGGAATCGTAAATATGAAAAAGAAAGCACTGTTGAAAAATACTATTTCATTTCAAAATTTGGGTGTAGATTTTTTTTTTTTTTTTTTTTTTTCAATTTATTTAAAGTCGATTATTCACATATTTACAATAGTTTCCAAAAAAAAAAAGTAATTAAGAAAACTAATCTAAATCGACTAAATTTTTTTATGTTTACAATTAAATAAAATCATTTTTTTATATATATAAACAATAATAACAACAAAGTTCTATAAAGGGACCTTACATTCATCACAGTTACATTTAGATCCGTCCCACATTTTAATCATGCTTTTAAAAACTTTAAGGTTGTCACATCGTTTCAAATGTGATGGTAGGTTATTCCAAATCTTTGGTCCCAGGGCTGATAAGCTATTAGTTCCAAAAGTCGCGGTCCTTTTCCTTGAGACTACCAAATTATTTGTATTTTGTTCTCTGACTGTCCTACCGTTATCATTTAAACAAAATATATCTTTCATAAAAAGAGGGCTGCTGTTATTTATAGTTTTAGAGATTTCTATACACAATGACCGTAAGCGATTTACATTCATGTGACTCTTGCTGGAATTTTTAAGTAAATTTTCGTATGTACTTACCGTATTATTATACAGAAATCTTAATGCTCGTTTTTGTATCATTTCGACTTTAGATAAAGATTTAGAAGAAGAAAAATGCCATATAAGGGAACAATAATTGAAATTTGCGTAGATAAAACTTTGAACTAAAATATATTTTGCTTGAAAGGATAAGAAACTTCTAAATCGAAATAAGGCATTTAGTTGGGCTGATGCTTTGCGACACAAATCACTAACGTGTCTGTCAAAATTTAATTTATTGTCTAAAGTCACACCTAGTAATTTCACGTTATTTTCACTTTCAATAGTTTTATTTCCTATATTAAATTTTAGACCTAAATTATCTGCCTTATTCTTTGTCAGAATTATCGAGTGAAACTTTTTTACCAAATACTTCACGGAAAGCAATATCCTCCTATTTACCCTGGTATGGGACAGGAAAAATTTAGTAAATGGACAGTAGTGCAGTTGCAAGATTTCTTGCAAGACAGAGGCACCAACCGGTCTGGTCGGAAGGAAGAACTTGTTGTGAATGTGTTTTCTGTATTTTCTATAATCTTAAACTTTCTATAGTTTTCAATCCCCCCAAGAAGAACAGTTGGAAATTCTTAGTGATTAATTATCGAAAGTAAATTTTAAGAGGGGTCTTGTTAAATTCCCATGTAAGTTAAAAAGAGTGGATAAACCTTGTTGGCATCTAAACATTTGGACAAAATTTGGTATTGCTTTGTTTGTGAAGCATGCCTACCAAAGCAAAAGTTAAGCAATGAATTTTACAATGTCTCGATTTCTTCAACAGAAAGACACTGTTAAAGTTGTATTTGCTGGTCGTCCTTGTGTTGCAAGGTAAAATATATTAAATGACGTCATTCTGTGTATTTTTTCTATTGTATATACACATATGCACCATGGGCTTACATCCTCAAACTTGTTATCATCTTATTTTTTTGCACTTTTTCGCTGCTTTTTTGCAGCTAATCATATTGTTTTACGTTGTCTAAAGGGATGGCTAATATAAACGAATTACTATTTAACACGTAGATTTACTCAAAATAAGTTTCATGAATCGGCGAGCTTCAAATAGGTTTATGGTCTTACAAAGCGCTGCGCAGATAGATTAGTGAAAGTAGGACAGAAGGAGAAAAGTTATATTATGACCATGGAATTAACCCTTTTCATACACATTTCATATATTCATAGAGGTACTAGTGGAGGGCCTAAATTTGTTATGGCCGAAACAATAACAAATATGTTGCCTATCCTTTACCTAACATAACATTTTTGAAAACCCGGAAGAGGTAACATACGACGATCCAATCCTGAGAAATTACTGTTTGGAGTGCATTGTCACCGTTCACAAAATTACCAAACCGGATATTGCTGTTAAATGTTTGGGTTTGCAACGTTAGTGCGTGTGTCGTGGTATTCTTGGAAAAGAAAGGATGGTGCAGTGTCACAAGTGCGAATAAAGGTTTCAAGAAATGTGAGAAACCATACCAAACATCGGTTCTTCAGAAATCCAACCGAAATTGGTATTGCAAAAAGTGTAAGAGAGTTATGCCTTTGTAACTTTAGTAATGATGACCATAATTAAAAAGAGTTTCAAACTATAAGCTCCTCAAAGCTTATCTTAAAAAGAAGAATATGGGCGATGGTTGTTTTTCCTTTTAAATTTATTTGATTGTAGAATAGGAGCAAGTTTTTAATGTCGTGATCAAATTGCACAATTTATATACAATGCATTTTCGTCTTCCTGATCCATTTGCGGACTAGTCGGACTAGTCCGAAATGGAAAGGATTGTTCGAAAGAATCGAGGAAAACAAAGGCTACTCCAACAACGATCTAAGTCAGATATCGCTAAGGTTTTCTTGCAAAACTTGAATAATGCCTGTAAGTTCTACACTACCAGTTCTTATATTCATTTTGGAATCGAATGACCATGTGTGTCCGACCATGGAGAAGTACAAGGACGAGGAGTACTTAAAAATAAATACAGCGGCACATAGAGTTTCTTTATATACGTTTTTTATCCTGGATAAGAGCAGACACATTTGCTCTTATTTTTACCTTTGGCGAAATTATAGAGGGTAACAAACATAGTTTGTTAGCTGAATGCATTGAGTTGAAGGTGGTGATGAGTAGGTACCACTTCCATTTTTTTTCTGTTTGGTAAGGTTTTTTATATATGGCTCTAATTTTGTTTGTCACCTACGTTATTTCCATAGTTGAATACTACCTTGGGCATAAGCAAGTGCATCGGCGGGAGTTGTGTATCGTCAGCCGATACGACAGTCAACAATTGCGCACTCCCTGCACCGCCCAGGTCCACTACTTAAATCTCAGCTCAATTTCTAATGGTACGACCTTACCCTGGTATATCGCCGGGCCTAGAAATGCATAAAAGCATTAACAAAACACTCGAATTATTGGTTAAATACACGTTCTTGCAAATAATGATATAAGTACAAATGTCCATTTATAATATAAAAACATAACTACGATCACCAACCCTATCGGCCGAGATGCTTCGGTGATTTCTACGCCCTGTCTTCGTGGTGGTGTGCAAACATCTCCTGTTTCTTATATTATGCTGAGCAAACTCGTGCCAACGTTGTGCACTGGCGCATGTACATGTCGTTCGTTTGGTGGTGCATTTAGGATATCGTTGAGTGGGTTTGAAAAGGGGTTTGGGTGTTGGGGGAGCATGCGTTATACAGGTTTGAAGAGCTGATGTTTGTGAAATATCTAGGCATCTAGACATGCTTGTATGGATTAGGAGGTATGGGTACGAGGTGCATCAATTCGGCCTGGACGTTACCTTGTTACATTACCCCTCCCCCACCGCCGTTTTGAGACTGCATCCCCGCGGTCTAAGATACAAAAGGATTTGGAACGTGATGGGCGGAAGTCAACTCATGTAGCGGAAGAGTAACACGTGATGTTCATTGTAGGTCGAAGAAATTTTCTCATGCACATTCGGCATACAGTAGCGTGAATACAACGTTGCTACATACCTGGTAGCACGAAAAGGGTGTGGCTGCATTCTGCATGAAATAGCACAATGTTGCTGCATAAAGCTTGGTTTCCCCCTAGCGCTAAATGGCGCTAATGAGCGGTAACTAGCGATAAAAAACGAGCGGTAACTTTTCCTTTTGTGGAAACTGGAAGAAAAAATAACTGCTAGCTAGCGGTAACTTTTTCACACGCGTTAAATAGCAGTAAGTACGAATTTTTTTTCATATTTAGCGCTAGTTACGGCTCAACATCAAAGAAAGCCAATTTTCCTTGTTCAGAAAGTGATGAAATGTCTTTTTTTTTTCGAAAGTGGACTAGCTTTTTTTATATTTCGTATCTTAAATAGGAAATTTTTATTGTAACAAAGTTTTTTGTATGTATAAACTGTTTTTGTGAAAAATGGCTTAGAAAATAAGAAGAAAAGCTCTCAGTGTTCAAGATCCCCAGAAAGTGCCCTACTGTTCTTATCTAAGTGAGTCTGTAAGACCACTAAGTCTCTATCCGCAATATCCAGCGTTTTCTAATGCCACAGCGTTTGGTCAGGGCGTAGCATCACGCGACAACGCGTCAGCTTTGCATGTTTTCCGGACGTGGATAAAGTAACCGTGGCTTCGTGAAGGAAACCAAAAACTACCAACTATCTATATCAAGGCGTTGAGTCAACGAACCCTGCAGCGAGAAGGTTAAAACTAAGATCTAATGATTCGGATACGTTTTATGCAACGCGGTACAAAGCCCAGTATTGACCTTCGTGGTAAATGAAGAAGTGGTATACCAGTCCCAGGTCCAATCAGATACTTTTTGCACAAAGCTGTCGTTTTCTGTGTCAGCTTTGGGTAAAAACGGACACAATGGCAATGGGTATGCGCACCCAATGCAGAAATGATAGCGCTCAAAACATGTGCCACGAATGCGGCGATGAGGAACTTCTTTGTCAATAGAATTTCCCACAAACGTGCGACGAAATGATATGCATGATCGTATTCTACCTCATTTTGACGTTGGTCAGTGCGTGTAAACGCTTCGCAGCCAAGAAAAATCGTTGGAATTAATTTGTGGTGACTCAGGGTAACCACATGTGCGGACGTCGTGAAGTGTTCGTGTTCCAGCGCGAACTCGAAATTTACCTGTCCATGTACTGGAATCTCCAATTGCGCCCTCGAGACATGGGATGTGGCTGGTAATTCCAGACGACGTTGCAGCCCTGTAGTAATTACGCTGTCAAGCGACCCAGTATCCAACAGGGCTGTGACGGGAAATGTGCGTTTTTTATGTACGATGGTTTAATAACAGTGATGCCAGTTTGTAAATTTTTCGAGGGGCACCCACGATACATAAGCGGGTCTAGCGATACCGTCTGAAACTCCGGTGGTGGGGGTCGTCGACGTGTTCTCATCGTGCGTGTAGGTCGTTTGTCATGTTGTAAGGCTTCTGTATCACGTGTATCGGGCGTCAGCATAGGTTCGCGACATGATCGACCATCGGGTTCTGGTTCCTTTGTTAGTTCTATTCAGTATGACAAGTGCACTTACAACTAGCAAAATTAAAACCCATTTGATTGTTCCCCCATGCCTCCCAGAACACCATGGAACATAACACCCACACGGGAGGTGGCGTCCTTAACGGCTCCACCTGTAGCTGAGATTACTTCCAAGGCTGCGTCCGCTAGACTACCAAAAATTGCCTTATCCAGATCTCCTACTCCATTAAGGACACCCTTTATGGCACCACCTACAGCTTTAATAATGGAATTACCGCTCTTTGCTAACCCTTCAATAGAGGCGCCAAAAGCCCTAACTATAAACATCAATATATTACCTTCTCCTTGTTCAGCTTTTCTTCAATAGCGTCATGGACATAGGTTAAAATGTCCATCATACGTACGGTTCCAGTGGCGAACGTAGTTTCTCTAGTAGGCGATTACGATAGCCTTTTATTTTGGGAAGGTTTAATTCATTTGGCTCGTCCATCGTATCCGCCTGCAACTCTATTTTCTGAAACTCACCTGACGCCTTAAGCAAATAGGCAGTCAATGCTTACATTTTAAAGTAGGAATATGCGTAATTAGTTGCCTATCAATAAGTCAAAAGGTGGCATTACTGTAAGGAAATTTTACTGGAAAATTTTGGTAGCATGTTTTTTTATCTGACAACTTAGAATCATGTGATAACGAGAAACATGCCAACAAATTGCTAGGGCATCTCCAACAGGCTTAATTACAACCCTTGACTCGGGAAGTTCGATAACATCCACCGTTGTATTTAGGGGATTTCCCGTTGCGTAAAGCACAAGCGTTCCCATTCGCCCGCCATTGTGTTTTTCTGGATCCTAATAGCTTTTGCAATGTGGGCTTCCATCATTGGAGCCACAACGTCGTCGGCCACCTAACTTTGTGGCATACAATCAGACCACTTGTCTAAGTTGCCGTAAAAATGTGTGTTTAGCCTGAGTGTCACGTAACACTAAGCCATTGTCCAACCGTATAGTGCCTTGCGGTTAAATTCTTGTTGAACCGCGTCACCAGCACGAAGTGAGGAAATTAAAACGAATTCTCCCTGTCATTCAACCTCATGAATTCCAGGAGAGCGCATTTTCGTTGTGCCATGATGAGGGTTGGTCCACACTATATCCTGTTTTGGCTAAATCGTTGGTTATGCATACGCCGACGTCTAAATCAGGGTCTACTTCCGAGGAGCATTTCGTTGAAGTGAAGTGCTGCTCAATATATTTTGCGCGTCCGACAATTTGCGAAAATGCCTCTAAAAGCACAATTCTCCCTTTTTTACAAGTAATTAACTAAAAAAAATCTAAAAAAAAAAAAAAAAAAGGACAAAACACATTTGAAAAGATGAACAGAACTTTAACCAAGGGCAGGTAGATTTCGACCCATATTTCTGAACCTACGTACCCTGGATGTCTAGCTGGGTCACCTCGAAGAGGTCCGCGGACGGTCATTAGCAGAAACTAGACATCCCTATCTTTCTAAAGTAAACTTTGACCATTTTCTGTTCAACTGTGCTATTCTTTGTTTTTAACTCAGGTAATAAGTGGAGTCGTTACTCTCCAAAGACAAGATCATGTGTGATCAAACCCCCCTGCTAACCTAATTTTTATTTGATTTTGTTTTATTTTTGACTGGGGTAATAAGTGGAGTCGTCACTCTCCAAAGACAAGACCCAGTATGATCAAACCCCCTTGCTAACTTAATTTTTATTTGATTTTGTTTTATTTTTGACTGGGGTAATAAGTGGAGTCGTCACTCTCCAAAGACAAGACTGAGTGTAGTCAAGCCCCCTTGCCGACTCAATCCGGTTAAAATATTCTTATCTCAGCTCTTCTAAAAAGAAAACATATGACTCGTGACTGTTAATAAGGCGATCATCACAGAAAATTACTGCTGTTATAGTTAGGACGTTGCGTTAGGCGCGTATCTGAAAACCTTCGCAGAGTACGCGGTGACGGGATCCGCCTTTTTGTGCATATTATGCCCGTAATCCTTAAGTGCGGGAAATTGGAAAATTCCAAGCGGCGTAGCTTTGGCGCAGTCATATAAGGTTCCTAAATTCAGGCCTATTGGATTACCTACGAACTGGCTAATGGCTACAAGTAGCATTACCAGCATCCGCATTAGAAAAGAGGGCATTTGGAAGACCGACAACATCCACAGAAGTGCTTTAACATTGGCACGAGAGACAGAGTTGGTAGAGATTCCTTGGGCAAGAAAATGTTACAGAAGTAGGGGGTCTACGTTCTTTTCTGGCTCCCACGTGTTCTCGTCTTCGTCAAAGTCCTTCCATTTGATCAAGAAGAATCGTTTCATGTGCTTGTTTTTCATCTGTCGTATGAACTCCACTAAATACATATCTGGCCCTAATCCTCCCTCCATCCCTAAGGTAGTGATGTTGGCTGCAGCGTTGTCATCCAACTTATGTTCTTTCGAATTTTGCCGTTATCAGGCGTACTATATTGGTGCCTCGCAGGTACTTCAGTTTGGCAGGCTGGCGTTACATCTTGGTCTACCAATTTTTGCAGTTCTATTTCGACATTAGCCTCATCCCCCCTATCCGGTAATAACTGTTGTTTCGTTGCTTCCTCAGTTTCAAGGGGCACTTCAGTAGTGTCCATCGGATCAATCTCGAAGTTAATGGTTGCAGTGGGTCGCATGTCAGGAGTATAATAGATAGCTCGATGTGCAGACCTTCGTAACATTAATAAGTGGGCAGAATTCCTGCATCAGTTTGGATGTAAAATTTGTGCCTCGATCAGACAAGAATCTTCGCGGGATCTGTGCCTGGAAATCACGCTATCGATAGACACTTGCGATGTAACTGCCGTGTTGATTGTCGCTACTGCCACAGCTTCAACATACTTTGTGAACAAATCACTATCCTTTCGTTTTCGTAGGATCCTTTCGTTGCGCACAAGCTACGCAAGACTTGACCCATCGCTCAGTGTTCGTGAACATACCAAGACAGTAGTATAAACCACGTAATCCTTCATAAGTTTTCTGTGTGCCTAAATGACCCAAACTTGAAAGGTCGTGACAACACGCAAGCAAATCATGACAAAATGAAGAAGCACTACGAGCTAGCCAACCCTTTCACCTCGACGTAAACCGAGATGGGATAGAATGCCTTCTGAATCCAGATAATATTGGGATTCTTTTTTGCACCATTCGCGTTCTGCATCAGCCGGTAGTTCTCCTGTGCCCATATAGGTAATGATATCAATTAATTCCGCTTCTTTTTTTCGTGCCTCAATGACGTTTGGTAGAAAGAGTCCAGGTTTTACTGCGGCCGCTGTGCCATAGACCCTACGAGACAGTGCATCAGCATTACCATGATTCTTACCTGGTCTATAGTCAATGGAACAATTGTACGATTGCAAAAGCAATGCCCATCGCGCTAGCCTGCATGTACGCTCTTTGATTTCCATAAACCATCGCAAGGATTGGTGATCCGTCACAATTCAGAACTTTTTCCCCAAAAGGTATGGCCGACACTTAGTAATTGCTACCACCACTGTCAATGCTTTCCTTTCGGTGGTACTATACCTACGTGCAGTTTCTAAAAAAACCCGCCCACGATATAGGATAACACGTTCCGAACCTTCTTGTTCTTGTGAAAACGTAAAACCGCATCCTTCGTTACTGGCATTAATCAGTATATAAGACAAAGGACTTCGTGAAATGGGGGAATGCCAAAATAGGTGCACTGGTCAATTTTGTCTTCAGTTCATCGAAGCATTTTTGTTGTTGTTCATCCCACATAAAATTTATATCCTGTATTAGCAAACAGTGTAGCAGTTTGCCCAAAAGAAAAAACGGCTTTTGCGACTTACCGCGGCTTATACCAGTTTCGTGTGCTACCATTTGGTCTTACGAACGCGCCGGGTTCTTTTCAAGGTTTATCGGGAAGATTTGTTTTGTTTTTATCAATGACATAGTAATTTTCTTGCGGAATTTTGATGAGCATCTACGTAATTTACAGATGGTGTTTGATGCATTACGCTGAGCAAAATTGCTGATGAAATTGAAAAAATGCAAGTTTGACTTTACACATGATCTAGAATATACTCTTGCTGCCGAAGGCGTTGGTCTGGATCCAGAAAACATCGAAAACGTTGCCACACCCTGTCCCTAAGAAAACAAAAACGTTTACACGTTTTTGGGCTCATGCCAGTACTAAAGGTAGTTTGTGGACAATTTTTCCAAACTAGACGCTTGAAGATGGTGCCACTGTTAGGATGTCCTGATTTTCAACAGTAACTGATGAACAAGGGCAGGTGTTACAGCTAACTGACACCGATACTTCTATGGAGATGCTCTGAGACGCAATTACCGAGAACCCCTTTAATTTATCAAAGACAAAAAGTAAGATGTCTGCTACATCTTGCTAAGAAATGCATTGGAAAGATGTATTTCCAAAAGAGTGTATTTTATGTTTTAAGAATCAACGGGGGTCAAAGAACGGCTTAGCATGGTCATGTTAAAAGCAATCGCCCTCACAATTGGTGACAATTAGAATGAAATGAAGCACACTGGGATCATAACGATGAAATAATATTTAGAGTTTGAAAAAGAGCTCGCATATGCATAGGCAATGGTATTTTCCGACCAGACCTGACGAATTATTTTCATAGATTTTATAGTAGATTTCCCAGTTACCGAACGAACGTCGTAGCATTCATATCTTGACTATAGTTGGTAATTTTTATAAAAACCTAAAATGTTTTGCAGCTACCAACAGAACCCCTATAATTTACCAATATTGTTTAATGGTATTACACCGCATTTTTACAAACAAAATCACCATATGGGAGAAAACTACCTATTCCATTAGACATTCTATACGAAAATAACAATGGAAAAGCAGCCCTTAAGCAGTATCTGAATTTAAATCCATATAATCATGTACGAGATAGAAGCGGGACGATGAAGACACGTCAAACAAAATATCAGACAGTAAGAAATGACGTGGTGAAAGTGAGAGTACAATCTGATTTGGCTAGGCAGTTCAAAAACGTCGCAAGGATGGCAATTGCTTCTTTAACAAAAATTGAATTCACTTTTACAATTTCCTCGTAACGTCAATCACAATCAAAATTTTTGTAATTTTCATAGCAAAAGTTAAGATTAATAGACCTGATTAGGTTGTGGAGGAGGAAAGATTTGTAGTCACTTATCAGACAATCAGTTTGAACTAAAACCAATTCTTGAAGAGTCTTCAGTTTTGGCATTTTATACGAATAATGTAAAAAAAACAGTCGGTTCCAGCCTGTAAAAAGATGTAACCCAAGGAAAGCCGAAACCAACAACTGCCGCAAAAAAGGCCTGCATCCGGCAACATTCCTCCTTTCTTTGCATTATCATTAATTGCCTAATGGCATCAGCAAAATGCTGTAAAAACCTTTGTAGTTGTAGTGACTTAAACCAGTACAGTTGGGTAAAATATAGCTGAATGTTTCCCGCTATTGGGCCGTCTTCAAACGAGACACAGGACCACCAGTCAGCACTCATTCACTCACCGACCTTCGTAACTTATGTTGTCAATTGGTCATGCAAAACCGAAATTGGAGTGAGTTAGCCTGGAAAAATTTTCAATCGCAAATATGCGAATTTTTTACGAACAGTTATGTAGTAATAGGCTTCCTAAGACTTCTGACTTGTGAGACTACTTCCCATATTCAATACAAATTATGGAATTGGCTCTGAAGTATACCTGGGAGTCAATAGTGAAGTATGATGATGAACATCGGATTTTTCGGCACACTTATAGCTTCGACAACAGCCATCTACACGAGGTTATGCTCATGCCCCGCTGGGCAATGAAATGAAGCGCTTTGTCTAGTACAGGGGGGTCTAAGCCTGGTTTTACTTGGCCTACGCTTTCTGCATTAGGTACACACAGACCCAGGCTGAAAACGGGGATTTCCCAAAACTTTAATTGCCTTTAAGGGTTATCAAAAACCGGATTGCAAATTCTCACATCCTGCAACCGCAAGGCTTGAAATAAGATTTGTGGCAAGCAACACACAGGTTGTCAACACACACCTTCTAATTGATTAGATTTGCCAAGGTTTTCCTCACCTCTTAATTTGGAATTATGGACCACTGAACTAGCTGATGACCCAGACAGGGAATTCCTTCTTAATGGAATTATTCATGGTTTCCAGCTTTTGCCTGCAGACATTTCTCTTACGCCTGCCGAAATGCATAATTATTCCTCAGCTACTAATCCCCTCTCTGCTGATAAGGTGGAGGCTACTATCATAGAGGACATTAGTGCTGGTAATTATGTCTTGACAGACTCCAGGCCTATTATTGTTAGTGCCTCGGGACTGTTTTTAAGCCTGATAGTGAGGACCTGCACCTCATTCATGACTGCTCAACACCTCCTGGTAAAGGTGTTAACACCTACATTACCAGTGAAAAACAACGATTTTAAACCATAGATCACGCTGTCAAGCTGATAAATAATGGTTGTTTTCTGGAAAACTTGACCTAAAACGTGCATACCGGTCTGTACCGATGCATCCCTCTAACTACGCAGCCCTAGGTTTGGAGTGGAAATTTAAGAGTGCCTCAACTTTTACTTACATTTTGGCACACGCCTACCTTTGGTGGTAGGGATGCTCCTGGTATTTTTCACCGAATAACTAAGCTGTTCAGCGAATAATGGCTAAGCAAGGTTTCAACCTCCTAGTTGTGAACCTTGATGATTTTCTTGATCATTGATCATTGGGATAAATAGGAGTGAATGCAAAGCAGCTTTCGATGCTTTGTCTGCTTTACTTGTGTCTTTCTCAGTCCATCTAATGTTATTACACCATGTCAGGAGCTTGTGTTCCTTGGCAAGAAGAATGAAAATTACAAAGTGCATGTACAATGATAAACTCGACCAGTTAAGTCTTAAAATTTAAATTCTAGAGGTTTTGCTCCTCTAAAGAATATGCTCAGATAAAGGAACACAATTCTTCCTTTTTCCAAGGAGATAATTGGCACAAAAATTGAACAAACAAACAGACAGAGAGTAGGATAGGACTTCTGTAAAGTGTAGATTGCACGGTTTCCTTACCAGCTAATAAATTGTCTGCGTTAAAGGAAACGGTTAACTCTTTCTCCCTCTGGAAAAGAGCCTTCAAGAAACAGCTATAACAACTTGCAAACTTGCAGGCCTCCTTAACTGGGCTTGGAAGGTGGTGTATGGTGGCCGTACCTTTTTAAGAGGCGTTGTTGATCTGATGAACCACTTGTCGTCTCCTGCCTCGCGATGTCGCTTGACTTCCGAATTCCACAGGGAAAACGATTGGGTGTCAGTACCTGGACTTTATTAATGGGAAGTGCGAACTTTGTGACACTAGCCCCATTACTGACTTAGAAACACACGCATGTTCCTTGGTATGGATGCTTACTTTCAATGAGATTGGCTTAATTCCCACCTTCTGGTTGATCACCCAGCCATTGTTCATATGCACATCAACTTCAAAGAAGCACTGTGCATAGTGTTTTATGCGATGTTGTGGTGTTCTTTCTGGAAAAACAATACCATCCATGTGTACTGTGACAATACTGATGCTGTTGCTAGGTTAAATAAGGAAGAATGAAAATTACAAAGTGCACGCACAATGATAAACTCGACCAGTTAAGTCTTAGAATTTAAATTCTAGTGGTTTTGCTCCTCTAAAGAATATGCTCATATAAAGGAACACAATTTTTCCTTTTTCCAAGGAGGTAATTGGCACAAAAATTAAACAAACAAACAGACAGAGAGAGTAGGACAGGACTTCTGTAACGGGTACAAGGGTTTCGACTCATATTCCTGAACCAAGGTACCCAAAATGTCTAGTTGAGTCACCTCAAAAGAGGTCTGCGAACAGTCTTCAGCAGGAACTAGACATTTCTTTCATCCATAACTTTTCATCTGTCCTACTCTGTACGATCTTGTGTGACTGGGGTAAGAAGTGGAGTCGTCACTCTCCAAAGTTAAGACCTGGTAGAGTCAACCCCCCCTTGCTGGCGTAATTTTTTTTTGTTTTTTGCTTTTATTTTGACTGGGGTAATAAGTGAAGTCGTCACTCTCCAAAGACAAGACTACAAAAAAAAGAAGAAAAAAACGAAAAGAAAAAAAAGAAAAGAATAGTCAAACCCCCCTTGCTTACATAAGCCGGAAGTTGTGGTGCTGGCTGCAACTTGCCTAAGCTCTTCTCGGAAAAGGATGTAAGGTTGTACACCATTAAGCAAGCTTTGTTTGCAAGGGACCACCTCTCTGTCGTTGCAATGAAACCACTCACCATGCACTTGGTTATAAGCAACAGTAGTGTAATGGCCATTGTTCAAATTTACGGAGTGGTTAATTACAGCCCTTAAGTTGTAGTGCTTGCGACAACAGACTTCCCTGTCTACAGTGATAGGTATAGAAACAGTGCCCGGGTAAGATGTGACAGGAGAACAAACCTTACACATAAGACCTTTGTTATAGGCAAAGCGCTTTAATTGCAGAACCAAAATTGATCTGCACTCTGCGACCTCTTTTTCAACTGTTGCAGTTTGGTAACTATCGCAGTAGTCACAGAAGTACGGGTTGACGCCTGACAATTCTTCGCTCTCCAATAAGTTATCTATTGAAGATTGTACAGTCAATGTCAAGGGCAGTTGAAGAAAGAAATGGACTTACTTGTTCAAAGGTGCTAATATTATTGCAAGCGCTGCAAGTAGTGCAGATTTTCACACGAGTGTTGAATAATCTACCAAAGAAAGGAAAGGCTAAGGACAACTCTGGTATGAGAAACATGAGAAACTTGCATTAGAAACATGGACTTTTAATGCATTTAGAAATGAAGAAGTGTTCACTGGAACCTTGGAGGAAGATAGTTTGCGTAGAATACTTACAAAACTTTTACCTATCGGCATATTGGAATCATTTGCAGAGATGGCTGTGGCGACTGCGGGTAACACATAAAAACATTGCAAGATGGAATTGATGTAACATGTGTTGCCCAATTTTAGCAAGCCGCTGTTGCTGCCTAGTGATTCTTGTGCAGGCAAGGTAGTGGAGCTCTTTGTTACTCCCTGGGGATTCGTGTCCTTAAAACTAGTGGTCGAAGTTGCTTGTAACTTGGATGATTTCTTTGAAACAGTTGGTATCAATTGAGCGGTATGCTGTGGATCCCTACCAGGATGAATCTAAGACAAAGAATCTGGAGATAGTCAGATGTAAAACGACGATCGCATGGATGACTCAGTAAGAGATTTCAGAGTGGAACGCACAAACATGTTAGAAAAGCCGAGGCGACGGAGGCAGATTCTAACTGTTTCGGAACAAAATCCTCTAGCTCCTACAAAGAAATGCACAGACCAATTGTTTAATCTCATGACGGAACAAAGTGACGAGTATTTATCAACTTTAACTCCATTCCAAGTCTTCATATTCTCTTCGCATGGGCAAGTTAATTGAAGGATAATTACAGTTTTGGTTATGGCAGAAGTTAAAAGTATGTCCGGACGAAGTTGCGTTACAGCAAGATAAGGTGGTACTATTAAGGTTGAATCTAATTCTGACAATAATCTCCAATCAGAGGCCAGGTGAAGGATACCTTGAATTTTTGAACGCTTTTTGGTGGGAAGACGTTTACCAGCTGGAACAAAGGATATTTTATGACATCTAGATGGTTTTGCTGGCTCATAATCGGATAAAAACTTCTGAATGGCTGTCACTAACTACCTTGACCGTTTTTCCCTTCCTTAATCAGTTTGTGTGTACCTCAATTTTGGAAAATGTGGTTTCATAATTCTATCTCTGATAACTGGGTTCTCTAATCTGTTCTGAGTGGTAAAAAGCGGATGCTTGGTGTTCCACCACGGCTCTGTCTTCCTATTTTTATAAATTTACTTCTTGGTATCTGGTCTCATTTAAATCTCAATTCCAGTAAGCATCCTTTTGGGCCTATTTTGCAAGCCTCGCACCTACAACTGCATCGTCAGCTGCCTTTAATGCTCGCATCAACTTTACTAGGTGTGATTTTGTTTTCTCCCATTTACAGTTGTTGATACTAGTTAGCGGGAGTAAAACCATCCTGTTGGGACAGCCTACTATTACTGTTCCGCTGGTGGCTATTCCAACATCACAATTTTTGCCCAGTTGCTGCTGTCGCTTACGCGTTTTCTCTAGCGCCTGATGTACCAGTTAACTTTCAAGCAATATCCTGGCACAACTCTGCCTCATTTGCTACTAGACCTATCAATCTTTTATGGCCTGTATTAAGAAAGTTTTGACTGAACTTGGGGTTCCTGCCCACCTAAATTGGACTCACTCAATTCGACGGGGAGGTGCCACATATACAATGGAAGCTGGCGTTCCCCTGGATTCCAATTCCTTCCTTGGACACTGGAAGTTAAACTCTATGTTTCCCTACCTACACGTGCCACTATCTCAGCGCCTTTCAGCCAGCGTATCATGGCATTGCACCTTACCACACATTTCTAATTTCCAATTTAACATACCTTTGGATTTGGCTATTCGCATATATTAGCTACTTCATCTTTATATAGTAGTATGTTCACTCATTGATCGTTGTATATATTTAATTGTTTTTATGTATGCTTGCTGCTCTTTGTATTTATTTGTTGTTTTTTAGTATTCTTGCTAATAGAAATGTTTACTGTATATTTGCGTTTTTACTGTGTGAATTTTACCATTGAATTTCTCCTAAAATTATTAGCTAGCCTCAACGTGACCGTTAACCTCGTAGGTTATCAAAGTTTCCCACCCTGCTGTAATTAATGAACGGTTTCTTAAAGTTTACCATTGAGTATAGAGGTGATTTGCATTAGTTTACACACAGAAGGAAATCATTGGTCTCTGATGTAGTTCTGCCAATTCTTAATATCTCTGCACAAATTGCAGAACAAAATATTTTAATAAGGGACGTTGCTAGTACGAAATAACATCTAAACAACAGTAAAGAAAAATTCATTACTTTTATCAAAACGACCCAGTGAAAATGATCTATATTTAAGAGCAATATGTAAATCCAAAAAATCTGCAATTTCTCCGTTATGCTCCTGCTTTAGCTCAAGCTCAGGAGGGTAGATGTCTTTAAAACTTCTTTCAATCTTACCACTATCCTTCATCGCATTTAAATCATCCATAAATCGAAACATATTGCCAGCCCTATTCAACTGTTTTTTTTAAATTTCTTAGGCCAATTGCTTTCATAATAATAAAGAAATAGGTTAGCCGTAAATGAAGCAGGGTCTGACCCCACAGGGTTTTTTATAGGCAAAACACTTTAACTGCAAAATCAAAAGTCACTGTTGCAGTTTGGTGGCTATTGCAGTACCGACAGAAGTACGAGTTAACTCTTCGCTTGCGAAAAAATTATCCACTGACAATTGTGCAGACAACCACCCATACACAAGAACTTGTAAACCTGGCGGTAGCTTTCCACATGTATTAAGGGATCCCGACACTCAGTCTTACATAGGTGAGCTCTAGACTAGCCCTATGCATAGTCATAAGAAAAAAAGATAGTCTGGTGACAAACAATGGCCTATTGTTTTATGTTTTTGCAAGCAAATGAAGCTCGCACCCAGATCTCCGATCCTGCACAGAAGTTCAAAATGGCGTATAATTGCCTGTATGTTTTGGTTTGATTTCATAACAGTTTGATGTTTATTCTAATATGCCTGGGGAAAATTGCGCAATATTTGGTTGTTCCACTTCCAGAAGACATAAGGATATAAGTATTTTCAAAGTTCCTTTGCCAAATAGTGATTTCAACAAGACATGGGGTGAGAAATTGATCAACATCATAACAAAGGATCGTGTGATTGATAAGCAGCTGAGAAAGCGTATTGATACCTTCAAGTTATATATTTGCGAACGTCATTTCTCGCCTGATCAATTTTATGTTTACCCTACACGTAAGTCACTAAAAGAAGGGGAAATACCATATCTGAATCTTCCTAAAAAAAGTTTTCAAACTGTCACCATTAGTAGTGAAAGTCGTTCAACCACTTCTATACAAAAGCGTGAGGAATTCCTAGTTTTTCAAGATTTATCTCCGCCACCATCTCCTTCCACAATTTATAAAAGTTTTTCTGATTTTAAACAACGCATCGTGAAACTTTCATTAAGTAAAAGTTGGCATGTTGATATGCAGGATACTTTAGTCATTGTTACATGTTTTACCACAGATCATATCCTACCAAAGTATGAAGTATTTATAGACCAATCATTAGCATTTTCTGTAAGGGTTTATGGTTGGATGTTGCCTGATGACCATGTCTTTTATTCGTTATACAATCGAACATTTTATAACATTACACTTTCAAGTTTTATTTTTGAAATTAACCAATAACTACATATTATGTGGAGGTATTACTATGCTTGATCCTGGTAAAGAATTTAACTATCAAAAACATGTCATACCTAAAAAGTTTAATTACCTCTCCTTTCAACAGCAGTCATTTCAATCTCATCTACACCAAGATGAATACTACCGGTCTAATGATTGCAGGATGCTGCTATCCACCAATGACAAACATCCATGTTTACAGTGTGTTTCTCACAACATAAAGGTTATGTATAGTGACACCCGAAAAGAAAAAAAGATGCTTGAACCAGCTAAATTGAAGGCACCGATTAAATTTACCTCCCCTGAAAGGATAAAATTAACTCTGCAAAATCAAAGACTAAATTGTAAGAGATTGGAAAAGGAAATTGCAGAAATAAAAAATGCTTTAGAAAGTCACTCTGAAAATGTAAGTCCTGCGTTAAGTAAAGATCTAATATCTATTTTTACTGGTTGTGACAGAGAGGCTGTTCCACCTTTTATGAAGTTATTTTGGGAGGAGCAACAAAAGTATGTGCAATCTTCTAGTCCACATAGTGTCAGATACCATCCTATGATCATCAAATACTGTCTGAATCTAGCTGCTAAATCTTCCTCTGCATATTCCGACTTGCGATTTGATAAAAACACTGGTTCTGGAATATTAGTCCTTCCCAGTTTGCGTACTTTGCGAGATTACCGAAACTACATTCGCCCAACCAGAGGATTTAACTATCAAATTATTGAAGATCTTTCTAAGAAAACAGCATTATTTTCAGCACCTGAGAGATTTGTCACCATACTATTTGACGAGATGAAGATACAGGAAGATTTGGTGTGGGATAAGTACACAGGTGAACTAATTGGTTTTGTGGACCTAGGTGATATTAATACAAACTTTGCAACACTCAAAAATGTAAAAGAATTAGCATCCCACGTCCTCGTTTTTCTTGTTAAAAGCATCGTAAACCCATTGTCATTCAGTTTTGCGACATTTGCTACCACCGGTATTACCTCATTTCAGCTCATGCCTATTTTTTGGAAAGCAGTTTCTTATTTAGAGGAAATAAATTTAAAAGTTATTGCTGCTACAGCTGATGGTGCTTCTCCAAACCGTCGTTTTTTTAGAATGCACAAGTTATTATGTGGAGAGTCAGAAAAAAATGTAGTGTATCGTTCCATCAACCTATATGCTACAGATAAACGTTTTATATATTTTTTTGCTGATGTACCCCATCTCATTAAAACAGCTCGCAATTGTCTGTCCAACTCTGGTTCTGGTAGAGCAACACGGTACATGTGGAACAGTGGGTTTTTTGTACTTTGGAGTCACATATCTCAGTTATATCATGAAGATCTTGAAAGTGGCTAAAATGAGAGTCCGTTTGGCTGCACAAGTACTAAGTGAAACAGTTGGAAATGTAATTAATGAGTTTGGTCCACCTGAAGCAGCTGGCACTGCACAATTTTGCATCATGATGGATAAGTTTTTTGACTGCCTTAATGTTAAAAACACTGTTGACCATGAATTGAAGAGAAAACCATTTTTAAGACCATATGAATCTATCGATGATATCCGTTTCACCTGGCTGGACGATTTTCTCTCTTATTTCCAATTATGGAAGGAATCGATTAAAGAACGCAATGATCATCCTTATACTGCACAGGCAAGATCGAATATGTTCATCTCTTGGCAGACTTATGAAGGATTACAAATAACTGTACATTCCTTTAAAGAAGTCTGTAAATTCTTACTTGAACATGGCGTACGTTATATTTTGTCAGAAAGATTTTGCCAGGATGATTTAGAAAATTATTTTGGCAGACAACGTGCACGCCGTGACAACCCGTCAGTGAGAGATGTAGGCTATAATGATAACACCATCAAAAGCCAATTTTCTGTACGACCAATTGCTGGAAATGTTTGTGCCTCAGGTAGTAGCAAATTTAACCTTATTGATGATAGTCCATTGCCAAAAAGAAAGAAAAACTCTCAATAGATGCTACATCCCGGACATGGATTAAAACTGTCAAACCGGCTATTTTTATAGCCACAGTTTTAAAAAAAAACATTACACTGGCTATCAATATTTTTGGTCACATTCTTTAGTCCCCTTTATACTGGGGACTGGAGGGTTCTAGCAGAAAACAAAATTTTGTAGGTACACATGGTATTTACTTCACCTGGAACTTTTTTCAACTCTACAAATTGAAAAATATTTGGAAAAAAACTTGCAATCAGTGATTTATAAGTCACTGAGAATATTTGGCGTTATCGACAAAACCTGTGAATAACTGCGTTCCTAATTTCTTAACAATAATAAAGCTAAAATAAACAATGTAAATAAATATATCAGGCACGTAGAATAAAACATATAAGTTAAAGCCAAAACATGTTTTTTGAAAATTTGTGGCTATAAAAATAGCCTTTTTGACAGTTTTTTTAGTCCATGTCTAGGACTTGGCAAACATTTAATGTCCCAGTTCTTTAGTAATAGCTGTTTTCTTTAGTTCAACTCTCAAAGCACGTTTTTTTGAATTCTGTTTAGCAGCCTTGTGTTTTTCACGAATATCTTTAGCATATGAAAAGGTGCGAACTTTAGTAAACAATGTTAACATATGCTCCAACAAGTTTAAACTAACTTCTTCATCAACTTGTGGCTCCACTTCATAACAGGCACTCTTAAAATTAGATAATGTTGTGACATACCAATTTGGTTTGGAAATTAATAGTTGACAACCGAAATATTTGTTCACATTTAACGAAAACTGCTTGCATTTTTTTGTTTACTCTCCACAAACCTCCACGATCACGAATATTAATATATGTCTGAGAATCATCGCTATCAACCTTACATGCTTGCAGCAGTGCAATAAATTGTGTGCGATTTGTTAAAGTAGCCTTTGAAAATCGAAACCTAGAATGTAGCTTGTGAAGAATATATCCACCAAGATAATCTAAACTTTTGAGCTCTTTTTCTGAAATTTCTGCCACCTGTAGGTCTTTGGGTGTATCTTTACCAATGCCTGATAAATGGGTCAACATATGATTTGCCACTTCTGCAAGTAAAATATTGCTAAATCGTGTTTCTTCAAATTTTGATGGTAGGATATTTTCCTTCAACATGCCATAAAAATACATGTAAAAATCTTCAGCATCCCCAGAATATTTTTCAATCATTGGTCTGAACTTGTTCCATAGTTCAATAGCATCATCAGTTGAAAATAAAAAATTTTCTTTCGAGAACAAGCATCTAATATTTTCAGGCAAACACAAATCTTTAAAGCATGAATCAGCACATTTATTTACAATTAATTTTAAAGTTAAGGGGTGAAATTTCTTCAAACATTGTTCTTCCTTTGACAGCTGTGGTATGGAAATACTAGAGTCACAAGAATTTGTTGTGATAGTTGCTGATGTATGTTTAACATTGCAATGCCTAGTAAGACCACGTTGTGATTTACAAATTATTTCACAATGTTGACAACGATAAACAGCTTTATTTTTTTCGTTATCCATTACTTCAGTAACTACAGCGTTCACATCTGCATTAAAAATTGCATCATCGTCAAGAAAACCACCATCAAGTAACTGAAACAAGTCATCAAGTTCGTCACCAGCTAAGTAATCTTCCTGTGCTGAAGCCGCCATGTTTAACTTTCGTGCAATATCGGAGGGTCGTCCTACCTAAGTTAAGGATACATTGCGTAAACAATGTCGGTGGTCGTTGCCTCTAGACTATCTTTTTTTCTTATGACTATGCCCTATGTCAGGATCAGTCTAAGGTTAGTGGGGTAAAATATGTGGGCGAAAATACATGAAGACCTGAAAAAGAAATTTTATTTCCCCTTGCAAAGCTTTTGATAACAATAACTGTGAGTACATCAGGATCGTTAACCCTGAAGAGGCCAGACAAAAAGGCCGTCCAAGAACTTTTACGAGCGCGCAAGTTGAAGATTTTGTGTGAGAGGTCAGGCTTAAAAATAAGTATAAACGATTTTCACTTTCTTATTACTTTTTTTATTAGGTCATCGAAACAATAAAAAAATGCACGTACGCGTGTAGTTTGAGCTTTAGAACCTTTAGAAATGAGTTTTTTATGAAAAAAAAATACAATAAAAATACAATAAAAATCGCTGTGTAAGCTTTACAGCATTGAAATAGCGCGCGAGAAATTCTAGAAAGATCTGCCGTTCTGTAAAATATAAACATATACCACATCGGCGAGATCTGTTTTGTAAATTACACACGCTTGCTTTATCCTCTCTTTTTTGTATTCATTCTCTCAGGCGAAGCATGGTAATTCAGAAATCTTGCATTATCTTTCTAAACTTCTAAAGGTATGGGCACAAATTTGCTTGTTTCTTATTCAAAGATGCCCAGTGATACTTTATAAGGTTATATTCGTGTTGAGAAGGCTTTTTTAAGTCACATTTGAACTTTAACCGAGACCTAATTTTTTGGTTTAAAACCTGTATATTTAGAGTGTCCGATGTTAGGGGTAGAATGATTTTTGGTGAATTATGACTTAAGTCTCCGATATGAATTAAGTCCTTTTGAAATTGTTACAGCTTTAATAGGGTAATTCTATGCATTTAACATTATTTATAACTGCTTCTCTGATACGAAGAAATAGTCCGAAGTTGGGGGTAATACAAATAAATTGTCGTGTTTTTAAGAAATGGCAATAAAACGATCCTACAGACGGTGGTCAGATGACGATATGGCCAATACACTGGTAGAAGTTAACAAAAGCATGTCGTTAGGTAAAGCTTCTAAACAGTTTGGCGTACCAAAGCGTAAGTGTAAAACTGATAAACCTGGCCGACACACAGAGCTGGCATGTGACAAAGAAACAACGCTTGATAAATACGTAAAGCTTATGGCAAGCGTTGCTAATCCATTGTCAGTGGCAGCTGTTAAGATGTTTGCTTGGGATATTGCCAAACGAAAAGGAAGTACTCGATTCAATAAGGTAACTGGCCATTAGATAATTGGTGGCACAAATTTAAGAAACGACACTAAAATGACCTAACCCATTTTAAGTCGGATATGAAAATAATTTACAAAGAGGTGGCTAGCCACCGCAATGATGTTAGGTCTTTGGAAATAAGGTAGAGGTTGTACTCCCTAGAGAAAATGCCTCTAAAAGCACAATTTTCCCTTTTTTCAAGGAATTAATTAAAATTTTTTAAAAAAATATAAAGGACACAACACATTTGAAAAGATGAACAGAACTTTAACCAAGGGCAAGTAGGTTTCGACCCATATTTCTGAACCTAAGTGGCCTGGATGGTTAGCTGGGTCACCTCGCAGAGGTCCGTGGACAATCATCAGCAGAAACTACACATCCCTATCTTCCTAAACTAAACTTTGACCACTTTCTGTTCAACTGTGCTATTCTTTGTTTTTAATTCAGGTAATAAGTGGAGTCGTTACTCTCCAAAGAAAAGATCATGTGTGATCAAACCCTGATAGGAGAAGAAGTAGAATGGCAAACGTGAATGTTATGAATCAACATATCAATTTATTAAAAAAGACTTTAGAATATCTTGACATGATGCACAAGCCAGACAGAATATTTAATTTTGATGAGACTGGCATTGCCATGGACATGAAATCTGGAAAAGTGAGTACTCTATTTACGTAGAAAGGGCAAAGAACCTCTATTGTCTATCATTGTCTAAGAGCAAAGGCTTCGAACCCAGATCACTCAACACTTGCCACTTGTCAACCCATTATACTACGTGTGACTGGGACGGAAGTTGTAATTAAATCCCGCATTCAAATATGTGACATTTTCTTATAGAGCAAGGGCAGTCGCAAACATATAACAGCAAATGTTACCGTCTCGGCAGATGGTTATCCTTTACCTCCTTTTATAATTTTTGAAAAGTGCTACCTAAGTGGCCCATATGCCCGAACATAGCCATACAAAGTTCTATATCCACTTCACCTAACGAGTATATGAATAGGAAGTTATTTAAAAAATGGGTGCAAGAGCTATTTCTAACAGAAACTGAACACGTTAAGAAACCATTGCTTCTTATCTTGGATGGACAAGGTTCGCACATGGATATTGATACAATAGACTTGCTCGTGCAAAAAGATATCCATCTCTTCTGCTTGCCATCTCACACGACGAACATTATACATCCCCTTAACATGACAACTTTGAAGCCTTTGAAAGAAATATATTTTTCATTCCATTCGAAGCTATTGATAAGAAAAGGCTAATGCCTTCTATCTCTGAGCCGCCAGAGGGACAACCACCATCACCAGTTTATACACCTCACCCAACAGCTTTAACATCTGCCCTAACATCAGCATCCATTTCTTCTTCCACGTCAATCATGGCCACATTGCCTAGCACCGTAGTTAGCACACCATCTGTTAATGGTCTTCAATAGTAACAACACCATATTGTTCACCAGCATCACCATCACTATGTACATTACCAGGTGGTGCAGATGTGCACTTAAATGTTATATCGTCTACGCCAAATCAGAAAAAAAAGAGATCTAATCCGTTACTGGCTGTAATTCCCGATTCCATCATTCAGTCGCTTATTATTCTATCGTCACCTGAAAAGAACAGAAAGAACGTCAGAGTCATAAGAAAAGCAAGAGTACTTACATCTGAGGACCATATAAAATTATTCAGGGAAAAAGAAGAGAAAAAGAAGGAAAAAGAGGAAAAGGAAGAATTGCAGAAAGAAAAAGGAGAGGAAAAAAAGATAGCTGACATTAAAAAGCAAGAGAAAAATCAACGGCAAGAGCAGAAAAAAATGTCGCAGCCAAAAGAAAAGCAAACAAGGACTTTGGAGGAACCACACACAGCTTTAATGATGTACAACAGTGGCTCGTTAGAGATAGTTAAGAACTTCTGTTACTTAGGTGATATGTTGGGCAGTGAAGGGGGTGTTGGGCAGTGAAGGGGGTGTTGGGCAGTGAAGGGGGTGTTGGAAGAAGTGTTACTTGCAGGATAGGTTCTGCTTGGAAAAAGTTTAGAGAGTTACTTCCTTTATTGACTAGCAGAGTCCTGTCAATTGAGGTAAAAGGTAGGTTGTATGAGGCCTGTGTAAGAAGTGTTATGTTGTACGGTAGTGAGACATGGACAGTGAAGCAGGAAGATCTTGACCGTTTAGAAAGAAATGATATGAGAATGGTTAGGTGGATGTGTAATGCCAGTCTGAGAGACAGAAAGAGTTCAGATGAGCTAAGAAGCAGGCTAAGTCTCCGTAGAATTAAAGATGTTATCCAGATAAGAAGATTGAATTGGCTGGGGCACTTGGAAAGAATGGAGGAGGATAATTGGGTAAGAAAGTGTAGAGACTTGATAGTTTCTGGGGCAAAGCCCAGAGGCAGACCGACAAAGACTTGGCAGGAGGTTATAAGGGCAGACTTGATAGAGAGGAAGTTGAGTTTAGATCTAACACAGTCTAGATCAGACTGAAAGAGGGTCATTAATATACCCCGTCCAACCCATGCTAGCATGGAAAACGGACGTTAAGCCGAGAATGATGATGAATGATGATGACACAGAAGTTCCTCATTAATCACGATAGAGCAAGCATTCTCACGACCACTGCTTCTCTAGTCTCAGACTCTCCTCCAGACTTAAAGGCTGGATACTGGAAGGTAGATCAGACAGTAAAGTCAGCAGAGAGGCAACTCAGGTGCAAGAAAATACTTGGTTTCTACCAGTTTGGTAGAGCAGGTTTGGGACTGGTAAGCCACGTGAGTGTCCCACCAATTGGTACCAATTCTTACCGCAAACTTGTATCAGATGTTGTGCAGGACAATGAGGAAGACATCTATTATTCTCGAGCTGTTCAGCTTCATGTCCAAGGTAACTGGACTAAGTGGTGCTCGTTTATTAAATACGATCTTTCTTGGAAGAACCTACTGTCTCTGATGCAAAGTTTATCTTCGTTTTGAATCGGTGCAACCTATGACACGCTTCCTTCTCTTACAAACTTTGTCAAGTGGGGAAATCAAAATGAAAAAAGTTGCACCCTATGTAATAAACCCTCTTATAACGTGTCCCACATTTTAGGCGCTTGTTAATTAGCCCTTTCACAAAGTAGAATCACGTACCGCCACGATACTGTTTATGTGTGTTAGTGACAGCCATTCAGAAGTTCTTATCCGATTATAAGCCAGCAAAACCATCTAGATGTCATAAAATATCCTTTGTTCCAACTGGTAAACGTCTTGCTACCAAAAAGCGCATAAAAATTCAAGGAATCCTTCACCTGGCCTCTGATTGGAGGTTATTGTCAGACTTAGATTCAACCTTAATATTACCACCTTATCTTGCTGTAACGCAGCTTCGTCCGGACATACTTTTAACTTCTGCCATGACCAAAACTGTAATTATCCTTGAATTATCATGCCCATGCGAAGAAAACATGGACACTTGTCATGGAGTTAAGGTTGATAAATACTCGTCACTTTGTTCCGTTATGAGATTAAAGAATTGGTCTGTGCAGTTCTTTGATGTTGAAGTAGGAGCTAGGAGTTTTGTTTCGAAACAGTTACAATCTGCCTCCATCGCCTCAGCTTTTCTAACATATCTGTGCGTTACACTCTGAAATCCTTTGCTGAGTCATCCATGCGATCATCGTTTCGCATCTGGCTATCTGGTAGGGACCCACAGCATATCGCTCAATTGATACCAACTGTTTCAAAGAAATAGTTCGTCACAAGCAACTTCGACCACTAGCTTAAGGACACGAATCCCCAGGGCGTAACAAAGAGCTCCACTACCTTGCCTGCGCAACAATCACTAGGCAGCAACAGCGGCTTGCTAAATTTCGGCAACAAATGTTACATCAATTCCATCTTGCAATGTTTTTATGTGTTACCCGCAGTCGCCACAGCCATCTCTCCAAATAAAAGTTTTGTAATTATTCTACGCAAACTATCCTCCTCCAACGTTCCAGTGAACACTTTTTCATTCCAAATGCATTAAAAGGCCATGTTTCTAATACAACAGGTGCTACTTTTAATCCGTTCTCTCAGCAAGGAGCCCTAGAGATTCTTGAGGATCTCATACCAGAGTTGTCCTTAGCCTTTCCTTTCTTTGGTGGATTATTTAACACTTTGTGAAAATCTGCACTACTTGCAACGCTTGCAATAACATTAGCACCGCTGAGCAAGTAGGTCCATTTCTTCAACTGCCCTTGACATCGACTGTAAAATATGATAACTTTTTGGAGAGCGTAGAATTTTCAGGTGTCAACTCGTTCTTTTGTCAATACTGCAATATTTACCAAAATGCAACTGTTGAAAAAGAGGTCGCAGAGTGCGGTTCAATTTTGGTTCTGCAATTAAAGGGCTCTGCCTATCAAAAGAAAATAATTTACAAAGAGGTGGCAAGCCACCGCTATGATGAACTCAACCTGTTAGGTCTTTGGAAACAAGCTAGAGGTTGTACTCCTCTAGAGAATATGCCTCTAAAAGCACAATTCTCCCTTTTTGCAAGGAATTAAAAAAAAAAAAAAATAAAATAAAATAAAAAGGACACAACACATTTGAAAAGATGAACAGAACTTTAACCAAGGGCAGGTAGGTTTCGACCCATATTTCTGAAACTAAGTACCCTGGATGTCTAGCTGGGTCACCTCGAAAAGGTCCGCGGACGGTCATCAGCAGAAACTAGACATCCCTATTTTCCTAAAATTAACTTTGACCACTTTCTGTTCAACTGTGCTATTCTGTGTTTTTAACTCATGTAATAAGTGGAGTCGTTACTCTCCAAAGACAAGATCATGTGTGATCAAACCCCCCGGCTAATATTTTTTTTTATTTTTTATTTATTTATTTTTCTAACTGGGGTAATAAGTGGAGTCGTCACTCTCCAAAGACAAGACCTAGTATGATCAAACCCCCTTGCTAACTTAATTTTTATTTGATTTGTTTTATTTTTGACTGGGGTAATAAGTGGAGTCGTCACTCTCCACAGACAAGACTGAGTGTAGTCAAGCCCCCCCTTGCTCACTCATTCCAGTTAAAATATTCTTATCTCAGCTCTTCTAAAAAGAAAACATATGACTCGTGACTGTTAATAAGGCAGTCATCACAGAAAATTACTGCTCTATCGTTGCAATGTATCCACCTGTGTACCATTTGGTCGAAGGTTATGGTTGTGTAGTGACCATTATTTAAGTTGCCGCAATGGTTGATAATAGCCCTTAATTGAAAATTTTTAAGAAATTTCACTTCTCCATCTACGGTTAAAGGTATGGAAAGGGTACCAGGGTAAGCAGTAATACGAGAGGCAATTTTTGACACAAGGCCGTTGGCACTGGCAAAACGTTTTAGCTGTAAAATGAGATGGGAACCGCACAACACTACCTCTTTTTCAACTAGAGCAGTTTGATGGGTCTTGTGTCTAATGTTTGTTCTCCTGTCACATCTTCCCCGGCCAACGTTTCTATACCTATCCCTGTAGACAGTGAAGTCTCTTGTCGCAAGCACTAAAACTTAAGGGCTGTAATTAACCACTCTGGATGATGATTTATGATGAGGTGACAAAACAGCTAGCTGTAATGATATTTCTTGTCTAATGACAGCTGGTTCTACTATAGTTAGAGGTTGCAACCCTCTAGAGATTTTTCAAAAAAGCAAAATCCCCCTTTTTGCAAGGATTTCCTAAAAACATTGACCGTAAAAGGCGTAAAAATACAACAGCGACAGAACACAACACTAAAAAATAAATATTAAAGCAATTCAAAATGAATTGAATAGGTACAAATGAGATAAATAAAACTTATCATAACGTGAATATCCTTAAACGGATAAATTTAAAATTATTCTTTAGAGAATGTGTTTAAGAAGCAAACAACTATCTGCGCGCCAGGACTTGTGACCCTGGCTGTAGCTTTCCACATGTGTTATGGAGCTCCAACACTCAGCCTTACACAGATAATTGTTGCTGTGGACCTGCCTAATGACAGTACCAGCCTGTCATAACTGGGGTAATATGCGTGGGCGTAACACCACGAAGACCAGATAAGAAAATGTAACCCCCTTGCAAAGCTTCTTCTAAAATGACTAAGGGCAGCAGGATTGTCAAGCCTGAAAGCAAAGTGAACAAACTCTGCCTCCCTACTGGACTGGGGTAATAAGTGGGATCGTTAAACCCAAAGACAAGATATGATATCAAGCCCCCTTGCTGTGCTTCTTACATTGTCTCTATACAAAGAGAGGAGTGAGCAAACTCCGGTTTCACGGTGCACTGACCAACCTAAATCAGCTGGGGTAAATAAAACCGCTAGGGTCATGGATTCCCTCCCCCATTTGTTGTGTGACATACAAATAAGCTAACTTCTGGAAAAGAAAAGTATGTATGACGAAGAATTATTCAAGTGGAATGTGTCTACTTGAGAAATACAGCGATCGTTGCATTTGAACCAGGTGTTTTGTTGGTCCTTAATGAAGGCCCAGTAATGACCTGCTTTTAATGTACCTGAGTGGTTAATGGTAGCAACCAAGTTATACTTGTTGTTGAAAGACACATCGTCAGTTGGGTGAGATGCTACCTTTAAGACATGATGTTTTTTAGGCAAGCAATTGACTAACTTGTTGTCTTTAAAAGAAGACCCATTTACTGATGTGTATCTTAACAATTGTACAACAAGGAAGTCGCCGCAATTAGAAATCTGAGTTTCAATTGTGGCCTCTTGATGCGATGAACACTGGGGGCAGAACCACTTGTTGTCACCTAGAAGTTCTTGAGGTTGTAAAAATTTGTTAAAAGAGTCTGCTATTGACTTACACGTTGGTAAAATTAAAATTGAATCCTTTTGCTCCCTGGAAGTGGAGAAACAACAGGAGTTGCATGACGTTGTTGTGGTCACAGTTACAGACAGTAGATTGTCAACCAAAGGGGAAGATCCAATAATTTCGTCAAAAACAACTTGAAGGATCTCGGGCACATCTTGTTGGTGATTGTGATAAAACGCGTTATTGTTAAGAGCATGCATTCTGTTTTGCAGTGCTCGTAAGAAATTGGAAGGATCAATTGGTGAACGAGAACGATTCAGTAGTGACATATTTAGGACTATAGACTTTACTAGAGGAGATGACAAAGAGGACTCTGTTGGTAATTGAGACCAAAGTCTTGGAAGAACCGTTAATGCTTGCAAAATGGAGTTTGCGTAGCATGTGTTCCCCTTGTTTATCAAACCAGCGTGAACGATGCTCACCTTTTGTTTAAGTTCCTGGCTAAGGTTATGGTGTTCCGTGGGTTTTGGCATGTCAGAGATGGCTGAAGATGGACTTTTATTGGATTTGGTAACAGACGAGGATTTTTCATGAGGTATACTATCCTTTGGTCGTGGCAATGTTGGCGGACTGCAGTGCGTAAGATCTTGTGACCAATGTGGTGAGTCTCGTGCAATCCAAATGCAAAAGGATGCTTTCATGCTTATATCGCCAAGCTTGCGGGCGGTTAAAAACGCAGATTTGCTAGCGAAACCGAGGCTTTTTAGACAGCAAGTTAGAGACCTTGAAGAGTAGCCCCTAGCACCCACTTCTACTGCAAAAAGATGCAGAAACCACCCGTTGCTACGTATTACCTCGACCAAAGGGAAGTATTTGGAAAGCTTGGTGGAATGCCAGGATCCCATGTTTTCCTCACAAGGACAAGTAAGTTCAATAATGATGATGCGCTTAGAACAATTTGAGTATATTACAATGTCTGGCCTGAGGGATGTGATCGCAATATGGCCAGGAAACACAAATCCTTCATTCAGATCTGCTAACATCACCCAGTCACTAGCATGGTGGAATAGACCAGTTGGTTTTGATCTTTTAGCGGAGGAATAGCTACCTGCTTTTACAAATGACACTTTAAGGTGCTTTTTCGTTTCAGGAGCCCGCGAAGCACAGCATCGTGTCGGAAAGTGAACCTTCCTTGTGATAGAGCAACCTTGCATTTGAACAATGGCCATTACACTACTGTTGCTTATAACCAAGTGCATGGTAAGTGGTTTCATTGCAACGACAGAGAGGTGGTCCCTTGCAAACAAAGCTTGCTTAATGGTGTACAACCTTACATCCTTTTCCGAGAAGAGCTTAGGCAAATTGCAGCCAGCACCACAACTTCCGGCTTATGTAAGCAAGGGGGGTTTGACTATTCTTTTCTTTTTTTTATTTTCGTTTTTTTCTTCTTTTTTTTGTAGTCTTGTCTTTGGAGAGTGACGACTTCACTTATTACCCCAGTCAAAATAAAAGCAAAAAACAAAAAAAAAATTACGCCAGCAAGAGGGTTTGACTGCACCAGGTCCTATCTTTGGAGAGTGACGACTCCACTTATTACCACAGGCACACAAGATTGTACAGAGTAGGACAGATGAAAAGTTACGGATATAAGAAATGTCTAGTTCCTGCTGAAGACTGTTCGAAGACCTCTTTTGAGGTGACTCAGCTAGATATTTTGGGTACCTTAGTTCAGGAATATAAGTCGAAACCCTTGTACCCTTTACAGAAGTCATGTCCTAATCCCTCTGTCTGCTTGTTTGTTCAATTTTTGCGGAGTGTAGCGGAGCCTATTTCCTCATTATATAAGCCAAATATAAGGGAAAAGAAGTACGATGGAGAGTATATAGCATTTCTATGCGATTTCGTCCCTATACATCCGAATTATAAAAATTCAAACAAAATATCACAGTAATCCAGCAATTTAATGTGGTCATTCTTTAGTACAGTTTATAGTAAGCGAGACAACGTGTTTATCAAGGAGCAAAGCGATGGATTGTTTGTTGTTTTTTAAAGATGGTGCCAAGCGGAAAATGGGGACGAACTGATATTTTCAAGAAAACGAAAGAGGGAAGTATGAATAGCTAGCTATTATATCACTATTTTTTACATGTAATGAACCTCTTCTCACCCACACCTAACTAGCAAATAACTACCAATATATGTGGCAAAATAAGCTGGTATAACACTACCAAATTGGCTAGCTAGCAGCATAAACTAGGTAGTTAAGCAGCACAAAACTGTTTTTCTCACTAGCTACTTATCTGACATAAAACTGGCTACTTGGCCGGCATAAAATTAGCTATGTAGCTAGATTTAAATGATCCTTAAGACATATTTTCTAGTCATACACATACTGCACAATGAGTTAATTATGCTAGATAGATAGATAGATAGATGTGCATATTTTACATGGCTAGCCTCACAAATATCGAGGGATATACCCTGTCTATTATTTCCAGGAGGGGCCATGGCTTAGATGGAGAGTCCTAGAGTATTTAATGCTCATTTTGAGCGACGCAGACCCAATTAGGGCCTGCGCTCTACTAGACAACTCCCGGCAACATCCAACGGCCCACACAGTGTGCCATCTTTATGGAACGCCAAGGCTGCCTTATTCGATGATTTCATTCGGTCATAAAACACTATTTGTCGCTAATTGTATTCGATTTTGTTAAAATTCATTCGATTTTGTAAAAATTCATTCGATTATGCGCTAAATTCATTCGATTATGCGCTAAGTTCATTCGATTATGCGCTGAATTCATTCGATTATGCGATGAATTCATTCGATTATGCGATGAATTCATTCGATTATGCGATGAATTCATTCGATTATGCGCTGTTTGCATGTGATAAATTATTCGATGCGCTGAATTCATGCGCTAAATTATTCGATGCGCTGTTTGCATGCGCTAAATTATTCGATGCGCTGTTTGCATGCGCTAAATTATTCGATGCGCTGTTTGCATGCGCTAAATTATTCGATGCGCTGAATTCATGCGCTAAATTATTCGATGCGCTGTTTGCATGCGATAAATTATTCGATGCGCTGTTTGCATGCGCTAAATTATTCGATGCGCTGTTTGCATGCGATAAATTATTCGATAGTTTTGGCGCCTCAATCAAAACTCAAGGATTACAAAATTAATATGGCTGACGAAAGAACACGAGCTATATTAAAGAAACTTGGATTGAAACACCTTATTTTGAAGTTTAGTGAAGAAAATATAACCGCTGATTTGATACCAAAGCTTTCTCTAAAGCATTTCGAAAGCTTAGGTGTAACAGATAATGGAGTTATAATGAACTTGAGGGTAAAATTTTGCAGCTTTGGTGGAATTAAACCACAAAAGTTAAAGTGGGAAAATGGAGGAGCTCCAAAATTCCTAATACCTGAAGAAGTCCTACAAAACCTACTCAATGACGGCTGTCTTATTTCGGAGATCAGCAATATCTTATGCGTTTCAGAAAGAACAATTTATAGAAGAATGGAAGAGTATGGGCTTAAAAAGCATAACTTTACAGAAATGTCTAATGAAGAGTGTGATTCAATTCTGAGCACTGTGACTCAAGAGTTTCCTAATTGTGGCGAAGTTATGTTACGAGAACTGTTAAGGGAACGTGGGATACGAATTCAAAGGCAAGTGCTAAGAGAAAGTTTGCAGAGAATTGATAAAGATGGTATTCAGTTTAGAAGCAAAAGGAGGCTGCACCGTCGAATCTATAACGTGCAAGGGCCAAACCACTTGTGGCATATAGACACAAACCACAAATTGGTGCGCTGGTATTTTATAACTACTGGGATCGTTGATGGGTTTAGCCGGTTACCTGTCGGTTTATTTTGCACCGATAACAATAAATCGGACACTATTCTTCAATGTTTTCAATTCGCAGTCGGCGAATATGGTCTTCCAAGCAGATTGAGGTGTGACAAAGGGAAGGAAAATGTTCTCGTAGCAGATTACATGCTAGAAAAGCGTGGAACTGACAGGCGAAGTGTGATAGCAGGTAAAAGTACACACAACCAAAGAGTGGAAAGACTTTGGAGAGACATTTTTAGTGGAGTGTTGTCTTATTTCTATAACCTGTTTTACTTTATGGAAGACAAAGGTATTTTAGATGCGACAAATGGATTGCATTTGTCTGCATTGCATTATATATATATGCCCCTAATTGTTGCTAAGCTTGAATGGTGGAGACAAGCATGGTCTACTCACCGATTGAGAACAGTCAACTCTTCTCCCATCAGATTGTGGGTTTCTGGACAGATGACCAATCCTGTGGGTATTGCCCCTCATGAGGTTGATCAACTTTATGGAGTAGAAGGCTATTTATCCACTGAAGAGGAAGAACCTGAGGAGAATGAGAGACCAATCTTTGTTTTTCATCAGCAGATAAGTCAAAATTGTTTTCAAGAGCTTTCAGAAACTATAACGGATGATTCTAAACATGAGAACAGTGGAATTAACAGCTATTTACGGGCTCTGGATATAATAGAAAAATATATCCAAGAATAATAATCTGACATTGAAAGTTGTGAATTTTGGTGTATTTTGATTGATTTATTTTTTATGAGTAATTTTTTGGATACATTCTCACTTCGCTTAATGTGAACTGGAAAATTAACTCATCAAAATTAAGTTATGAACTGAGAACCAAGTTCAGAATTTGTTTTGTTTTGAGGGCTCAGAAAGTTGTCTATGTTACATATATATAATCCATGTAAATAGTATATATATATATTATTTTCTTCTTTACTTTTCTTCTTGTTGAAGAACTATATTAACTGGATTTGAATTGTTTTTTTGTTATTAACATGGTGTATATATATAAGAGCCTTTATATATGTTGTAAGTTTTATGTTCAAACAAATTCTTCCTGTGGCACCCTGTATCTTAAAGTAATTTGATTGCATCTTAAATGATTGAAAAGTTCTTTTTAAAATGCATAAAGCTATATTTCTTTAACAAAAAATATTATTATTTAAATTACAGATTTCTATGGGGATACTATCATATAATACTGTCTTTCTTCTTTAGCAACAACTAATAGTATACATGGCTTCTATCGAAAATATTCTTACTGACATAGGTTTATTAAACCTTCTCCCCCGATTTAATGAAGAAAAGGTGGATATCAATATTGTTATGGCTGCTACGGATGAGGATCTGAAACGTCTGGGAGTGCAAAGGTTGGGTGACAGGATCCGTCTTAAGGACATGTGTCGTCAAAAAAATTCTAATAGTAGGGAAGGCCCGTCCAGTAGAATCAGAGAAGAGAGAAGAACACTATTCGCGCCATATGCAAGACAGACAAATGGAAACTGCAGCAGAAGCAGCAGCAGTAGTAAACCAAATGGTAGATCAAAAAAAGCAAAGAAAAGAACTTGGACAGGCCAGTTTGTCTGCTTAGCTGACAGAACAAGAACAAAATTACCAACACCTTCAGAAAAGCAAGTGCTACATAATGCTGGCCTTGGTTTAAAAAAGATTTCTTTTGATATTGATGATGATGAGACTGACGTTTACACCAAATTAATGGCAGATGCACAAAACAAAGAGAATGGAGAAACTGAAGGTTTTCCAACTTTAAAACATTGTGGCGGGTTTGAGTTATTAAAATGTATCCCAAATTGCAGGATCCTTGAACCTTTGAATTGCAAACTAAATTCCATATCTTTGAAAGCTACCATAGGACAAGGAAAGATTTATATACGTCCAATTCAAAAGTCGTTGTCGGTAATACCTCTGCAAAAGGCAAGTACAGTAACAACTTCTATCAAAGAAAAATGTTTAAATTGTTTTGAGGAGTTTTGTCTCGAAGAACTGAGACAACATACTGAGTTATGCATGCCATACTATGAATCTAGTGATGATTCAGAAGTTGCATTACCCCCTGTGTTATCAAATGAGGTGACCCATGAAGAGGAAAACAATGAAATAACTGAAACTGAATCTGCTTTTCGAATAAGCTATGAGTACATTCCAGAAACAAGAGATCAAAAGCAGGATAATGCTAATAACAACGAAGAATTTGATCTCAATGCAAACATTAACAACATCATCAGTTATTGCATTGATAATCAAGTGAATTCACCAGTCGAGATATTACGGTATATGCAGCAGAAGTTAGTTCAAGGTCGAAGTTTAGAAATAACTGATATTGCGGTTCATGATGACAGACCAACAAATTTTATCATGGTTGATCGGGCCAATCTTATTGAAACTGGTTTAGAAGAGATACGGGAACTGCAAAATAAGTTGATTTGTTTATCTGTGCAGTTTTATGGTGAGGTAGGAAAGAGTATTATTTTTATCTTCATGTTTAATATTAAGATTGTTTTTTTGTTCATCAGTTAATTTGTTTATTTTACCAGACATGTTTGTGTAATCATTATATTATATTATTTATCATTTATATTATTATATTTTTAGTTGGCAGAAGATTATGGAGGGCCAAGAAAAGAGTTTTTTCAACAGATAATAAGAGAAATCAAAGAAAAATACTTTGATTGTGAAATAAACTTGTTTCCTTTAAGTGATTATTATGATATTGGAATAGTTTTTGGTACGTAATTACACTCAGCGTTATACCACTGTGAGAAATTGAAAAAAGGAACACAAAAACATTTCTTGTTGTTGTGAGCTTCTTAAAAACTAAAAAAAAATCTAAAAAGATAAATATTCTATGAAAATGAGTGTTTATTCTTATTTTTTTAGGCTTGAGTTTGCTTCAGAATGGTCCATTTCCACAGTTTTTGGAAGAAGATGACCTGCAAAAAATATTTTTTAACGAAGAACCTGGCAAATTCAATGAACTCCGAAGAGCTTTCAAGGATCTTGGAATTTTCCAAGTTTGTATTATATATTTTTGGATGTTTCTCTAAAAGAAGCTTTTTCTCATAAAGCTTTCTCTTAACATACCGTATTTCCTCTTATCCGTCTGTTTTCTAATACCTAAATTCAGCATTTTAAGGTTTATTAGAGGGGGCGTTAATAGAGGAAATACGGTAAGTAAATACATAAGGAAAAGATCTGTTGAGCATTGTATTTACATCTACACTCAATGAGTTTATTTATCATTATAATTAGTTATCATTGCTTTCAGATTGTGGAAGCCTTTCCTATCATGCTACACCTTTTCCGACCCAATCCTAATGCTACTTTCACTTTTAAAAAACTGGTCAACTTGCTTCAGCCAAAATGGGCAGCTGAAGGGTCAAACGAACATTACAGGCAGAAAAAGCTTTATCCGTCATTAATGAAATATTTGAGGCAAGCACATGGTAAGTGTCAAATTTAAATTTCCACGCGCTCGCTCCGCTTTTCTATAAACTAAATAGCCAAACATTTTTTATTTTGTATGAGCAGAGTTTCACAAAGGAAGCTGGCTTCTGCTACCTTAAGGGAAGAAATTATGTGCGGAAGAAATATCTATATATAAACTTTCTATTTTTGTTACTGTTTAGGTGGAAAACGTTCGGGTGTTTCGCTTCCCGATGTACTAAGGTTTGTCACTGGAAGTGAAGAAGAGCCTTTGTTAGGATTTGCACTGGCCCCTTCGATAAAATTTGTTCCGGTGATGGAAGAAGGTCGATTTCTTCCGACAAGTAACACTTGCATTAATCAATTGCAATTACCAATGGAAAGTAATGCTATTTCCCTTCCAGACGAAAACGCTCTGTTCGGTTTATATGACTTAGCCTTTTCTAGTCGATTTTTTGGACAAATTTAAAAGTCGTCGACAGTTTTATTATTTATGCCTATTAGGAACTTAACTCTTGTGATTAAATGCAAACATTTATGCTTTCTTTCGTTACCTTTTCACTGATTCAAAACTTATTTTATAATTGGTAGTTGTTTACTTGTAAACTTCGTTTTGTTTACGGTGTCCCTTTCCAAAGGGACACTTAATTTTTGTTTTATTCAGAGAGAATATTTTTTATATTTTAGCTCTTATCGTTTGTATTCATTTTCTTATATTATAGGAGAATAAATGTTCCGTAGTTTCTTCAGAAATTTTCGATGTACTTTGCAAGATTAGACTGACGCTTAATCGTAACACTATGGTAAAGTGTTCCCGCGAAATTGTTAATTTTCTAAGAAATTCAGAGGTTACCATTTTTTAATTTTAATTTTGATTGAGGCGCCAAAACTATCGAATAATTTATCGCATGCAAACAGCGCATCGAATAATTTAGCGCATGAATTCAGCGCATCGAATAATTTATCGCATGCAAACAGCGCATCGAATAATTTAGCGCATGAATTCAGCGCATCGAATAATTTAGCGCATGCAAACAGCGCATCGAATAATTTAGCGCATGAATTCAGCGCATCGAATAATTTAGCGCATGCAAACAGCGCATCGAATAATTTAGCGCATGCAAACAGCGCATCGAATAATTTAGCGCATGCAAACAGCGCATCGAATAATTTAGCGCATGAATTCAGCGCATCGAATAATTTATCACATGCAAACAGCGCATAATCGAATGAATTCATCGCATAATCGAATGAATTCATCGCATAATCGAATGAATTCATCGCATAATCGAATGAATTCAGCGCATAATCGAATGAACTTAGCGCATAATCGAATGAATTTAGCGCATAATCGAATGAATTTTTACAAAATCGAATGAATTTTAACAAAATCGAATACAATTAGCGACAAATAGTGTTTTATGACCGAATGAAATCATCGAATAAGGCAGCCTTGGCGTTCCATACATAATCGAATGAATTCATCGCATAATCGAATGAATTCATCGCATAATCGAATGAATTCATCGCATAATCGAATGAATTCAGCGCATAATCGAATGAACTTAGCGCATAATCGAATGAATTTAGCGCATAATCGAATGAATTTTTACAAAATCGAATGAATTTTAACAAAATCGAATACAATTAGCGACAAATAGTGTTTTATGACCGAATGAAATCATCGAATAAGGCAGCCTTGGCGTTCCATACATCTTCCCAATTTCCCTCACATGGCTTGGGTTAACCCGGGGCTATGGTAACATTCACTCGCCCATGTTGAATCGCCGTCAAGAGAAATCGAACTATCCTCTAACTAGCTAGCTAGCTATTATACATATATACTACGCAGTAGGTGAGATAATTCTACTCTGTAGGAATGTCCCATCATACAGCTTTTTCTAGCTACAATCGTCACAAAATGTGTTGTCTCTGGCAATTTTATACCAAAAACTAGGAACAATAAAGTTTAGCAAAGTCAGCAAAAGAACATAGCCAGCTAGATATTTTTCAGATAGTACGTTCTGTTCTCACTCATGATCAATGTTTATATACATGTATGTCACGTGTAATTGTTTACATTGCTTAGCAACAAAAGAGCAGTTCTTAACATTAAGGGGGAATAGAGAGCCATATTTTCATGGACGATTGTAGCTAGCTATATATATTGTACACACGTCAGGAAATAAACTTTTTTAACCCTGCCGCTGAGCATACACCAGTGCGGCTGAAGTTACAGATGGGAAAATTATTTCAATACTCGTTCAATCGTCAACATGTAGTGAAAATCTCCAAGTGTATTCATTATTTCTTACCTGATTTCACGATATGTATACAAATAATGTCCCAATAATTTCTGTTTTTGTAACTTGACCCGATCTTTACACATGTGGCTCTAATGATGTTTTTGTTCAGTCTGGAATAAGATATTTTTATCCTACTGTCATGAAAACATGTTTGCAAACAAAACATATACTGCTATTTGATTTTTAGCTGCACAGGCTAACAACAGGCTGTTTCCGCTGTGTTTTTTTAAACCGAAGTTGCAGTAAAGGTTTTTTTAAAAATGTATTACGGCTGACCGATTTTATGATTAATTTTTGATCTAGCACAGAAACTTTTCCCATAAAATATTGCAGGATTCTTTAGGAGCGTAAAAACAGGTTTTGAACAGTGTTTTTATTTTTAAATGTTACAAAAACTTTTCCGCAAAATAAAATTGCTGAACGATTGTTTTAGCTGTGTAGGATAACAACAGGGTGTTTACTGTCTGTTTATGTGAACCAAAGTTTTTTCGGATGTGCGCCACAGTATATTTGTACTAATCACTCAGCCTAGTGTTAACGACAAGCTATTACCTGTGTTTCTATTTAACAGAAGTTGTGCTAAAGTTATTTTCAAAGGGTTTGTTTACCTATACTAATGGCGCACCACAGATTAAAGTACATATATATTTTAAGTTTTACCGGGAACATTTTGTGAAACAGTTTTCGCTATGACATGGCACAATATGTAAATTGTGTTTCTATTCAAGCTAAAGTTGAAGGAAGTATATATTTTGTGAATCTGAAAAATATAATTACACACCCGACACACCTTTAATGTTGTGTGTTTCACTCGATTTATGATATACTGCACACCTGTACTAAAGCGAGCCACCTGAATGTGTGGTACAGTTTAAAATTTGTATTAATTGTTCCATCAAGCGTTTAACGCCAGGTAACACAGTTACTTGTGGCTTAACCAGCGTAAATTCCTAAGTGTATATAATACTCACCTGTAAAGTTTTGTATATATATTTATGTTTATGCCCTGCTGGTCTAATGGCTATGACACTCATGCTAATGAGAGGTCCAGGTTCAAATCCTGGACAGGGCTAGGAAAAACATAATTATCTTGCACCTACAACAACCAGGTTTTCATATAATAGGTAATCTTTGAGTAAAACTTCTCTGATTATTTCTATATCTTGACTTTTTAATGTTGTTGTCATTGGAACCAAGTTAATCTCAGATTTATCAAAAAATGATATGTCGTTATGACCGATTGTTTAAATACTTGTAATGGCACATAATTCTGCTATGATTCACTGTGTATTGATCTGAGATAAATTTGAGACTTTTTTTTGAGATATTGAATTTGAAACTTTTGCACCTTAATATTTTCTATACTCCTGGACTAATATGATACTTAACTTAGACATATTGAGTATACGCAATCTTTGAGTTGTAAGGTGGAGATTTTCTACTAAAGTCATGCACCCCTGCCTTGCCGTTCCATTGCCTTGCCAGCACTGACCGTGCCTTTCTTTACCTACCCACTATGTCCTTGCCTGTGGCTCCCATGCCTTGCCTACCCCTGCCTTCCTGATTCCTCTTCCTATTTCCTTGCCTGCCTTTGCCCTGTCCTTGCCGTGCTTAATGCCTTTGCCTTGGCAACCTCTCCGCACCACTTTCTATATTGATTACACAAATACCTCTTTCCCTTGTTTTAAAAGTTTCAGGTTCCATGGTGTTATGGTTAGCACTCAGGACTCTGAATCCTGCGATCCGAGTTCAAGTCTCGGTGGAACCTCTATTGTTTGTGTTTTATTTCGAAATGCTGTTTTTGCGGAGAGAAGCGGAGGGCGCGTCAGCGCCCGGAGCGTAGCAGAGCCCATTTCCTCATTAAATAAGCCAAATATAAAAGAAAAAGTAAGAACGGTGGTGAGTATATAGGATTTCTATACGATTTCCGCGCCCCGTCCCCCTATACATCAAAAATATCAAAAATCTGTCGTTTTGGGGCCCAGTCTCCCAGCGATTTCATATGGTCATTTTTAAGTACATTTTTCTAGTGAGCGAGACAACATGTTTTTAGCATGGCGATGGAGTTTTTGTTGTTTTTTAAATATGGTACCAAGCGTAAATGGTGCCGTTTCCAGTTTAGGTTAAATCTGCCTACACTTTTTAGGCACGTGTAACATAAATCACTTTTACTAACATCACATGACATTTTCTCGGACACATAGCGCCTCAAACTCAATCTAAGCCATATCGCAACTGACGGAAGGGCTTGTTATGTTCAAGAAAGCGAAGAAAGAAAGTGTATGTAATGAACCCTTTCTTATTCTCACTCACACCTAAGGCTAGCTAGCATAAAACTACTGACTGAGCTGGAATAATAATAGAACTTAAATAGCTAGCTAGAGCTACTTGAATTGAAGAGCTAGCTAGCTAATAGCATTAAAATAGATCAAACAATATCATAATGGCTAGTATAAAACTAGCTAGCTACAAATAAATAGCTTTTCTGGCTATAGCTAGCTATAGCTCTACATATACTACACAGTGAGTGAGATAATACACTCAATCATAGTGCCGTGTTTAATTTTTAATCTTTAACAGAAACTTTTTCCATTAAATATTGTGGGGGTTTTTTGCTTAGAGAAGGTAAAAACAGGTTATAAACTGTATTTTTATTTTTAAATGTTACAAAATTTTCCACAAAGTATATAAAATTGTTTTAGCTGTGTAGGATAAGAACAGGTTGTTAACTGTCTGTTTGAACTGAAGTTAGGATAGTTTTTTAGAAATGGGTATTGTGCCGAAACGTATGTGCGAAACAGTATACCTGTACAAATCACTCAGCCCTGTGTTAACAACAAGCTGTTACCTGTGTTTCTATTTAACAGAAGTTTAAGCTAATCTTTTGTTTGAAATGGTATTTAACCTATATGGATGTGCAACATACCTGTACTAAGCACTCACCCTGGATTGAAATTCACTTTTTAAGTTTTGCCAGAAACATTTTGAAAAAATTCGCTAAGATGGGCACAACATATAAACTGTATTTTTGCAAAAAAGTTATTATTTAAAAAATATATTACACCTGAGACATCTTACTGTTATGTGTGCTTCACATAATTTATCATATATATACTGCATGTACTAAAGCGCTCCACATGAATGTGTGGCACAGTTTACAAAACGTATAAATCGCGCCAGGTGTTATAGTTACTTGTGACTAAACCAGACATAATCAACGCCAGGTCCCCCTGCCTAGTAAGAAAAAAGGCTATGTGAGCATATATAAGATACACATGTAAAGTTTTTCATATATATACATATATATATATATTCATGCCCTGTTGGTCTAATGGCTATGACACTCATGCAAATGAGAGATCCAGGTTCAAATCCTGGACAGGGCTAGGAAAAACATAATTATCTTGCACCTACAACAATCAGGTAAAAGTATTGCCTTTTTTGTGGACTTCTCTGATTATTTCTATATCTTGACTTTTTAATGTTGTTGTCATTGGAACCAAGTTAATCTCAGATTTATCAAAAAATGATATGTCGTTATGACCGATTGTTAAAATACTTGTAATGGCACACAATTCTGCTAACACGATTCACTGTGTATTGACTTGATATAAATTTGAGACTTTTTTTGAGATATTGAATTTGAAATATTTGCACCTCAATATTTTCTATACTCCTGGACTAATATGATACTTAACTTAGATATATTGAGTATACACAATCTTTGAGTTGTAAGGTGGAGATTTTCTATTAAAGTCATGCACCCATGCCTTGCCGTTCCATTGACTTGCCAGCACTGACCGTGCCTTTCTTTGCGTACCCTTCCTATCCCTTTTCTGGTGCCTGCCTACTATGTCCTTGGCTGTGCCTCCCATGCCTTGCCTACCCCTGCCTTCCTGATTCCTCTTCCTATTTCCTTGCCTGCCTTTGCCCTTTTCTTGCTGTGCTTAATGCCTTTGCCTTGGCAACCTCTCCGCAACACTTTCTATATTGATTGTGCCAATTATCTCTTTGGGAAAAGGAAGAATTGTGATCCTTTATATGAGCATATTCTTTAGAGGAGTAAAACCTCTAGAATTTAAATTTTAAGACTTAACTGGTCGAGTTTATCATTGTGCGTGCCTTGTAATTTTCATTCTTTTCGGTGAAGTAGAGCGAAGCTAAAGGTTTATGATTTGATCAATAAATTTAGGCAAAATCGTGTAGCAAAACTATGACAGAGTATTTCGTGCGAGGCGGGAAAGGACGATGCACAATGTACTCATCGTGTCACTTGAGGTATAATGACTTTACGAAGTCCTTATGCACTCGTAGAAATGCCCCCCTTTTAGGACTTAACTATACAGGTGTCTTAATGCGTTACTATATAAAGTATAAGTCAATATGGAGATGCCAACGCAAAGGCTTTAACGAGCAAGTACCTTAATATTCCGTGTGTTTTGATTTTGCAAACTAATTCCGCTGTGCGAGGTGCTTCCAGTCACAACAAACTCTCTCCACTGCGCTTTTATTTATTTATTTGTAAATCCGAGCGGTTTTATATTACCCCAGCTAGTTCATTCGAACCAGTTTGCCGTCAATACCCAGAGGGTACTCATGCTTGTTCTAGAGTTCTAGAGGTTGTGGCGCCGTAGATTAGTGGTTATAGCTCTCGTACTCTGTGCGGGAGACCGGGGTTCGATTCCTCTTGACGGCGATTCAACATGGGCGAGTGAATGTTACCATAGCCCCGGGTTAACCCAAGCCATGTGAGGGAAATTGGGAAGATGGCACACTGTGTGGGCCGTTGGATGTTGCCGGGAGTTGTCTAGTAGAGCGCGGGCTCTAATTGGGTCTGCGTAGCTCAAAATGAGCATTAAATACTCTAGGACTCTCCATCTACGCCATGGCCCCTCCTGGAAATAATAGACAGGGTATATCCCTCGATATTTGTGAGGCTAGCCATGTAAAATATGCACATCTATCTATCTATCTGTAATAAGGAAGAAAGTGTATTCAGCACCTTCTGGGAGCCTAATCCCAATTTTATTTACATCCACCGTCCCTGTAGACAAGATACTTCAGTGCAGCTTGCTGTATTGTAAACCTTTCTCAATATTTATACAGGATATTTACATATTAACATATAATGCTATTTTCCATATGTGTCCTGTGTAATATAAAAAGAAAAGCAAATATAAATATCTGTATATGGGGTATGATAATCACGAATAATACGAGACAGAGAAAACACGTCTGTTTGTTGTAGAGTGAGACCTCCAAAAATAACTCGGATATTTCATCATTGCGGTGGCTTGCTACCTCTTTGTAAATTATTTTCTTCTTAAGGTTCAAAGCACCACAAGTATCTGTGACATATACATTTTTCTTTTTGTGTTCGATCTGTAACCAGTCCGTTTATGTTGTTAGCTCTGTCTTGTGTTGTGTTGTTTGTGATAAATTTCAATTTCAATTTCAGCCAGTAAAAAAAGGCTACAAAACATGGCAGTGATTCAGACTCCAGCTGAGAAAGTTGTTATGAGGATGACGAAGAAAGTGGAAGTAATGGCATGGCGAACCGTGTTAGGTTGAGTTCATCATTGTGGTGGCTTGCCACCTCTTTGTAAATTATTTTCTTTCTTTTCCCGACTTGTATCGCTCACAGATGGCACCTTCTTCTGGGAGCCTAACCCCAATTTTTGACAACCACCCTCCCTGTAGGCAAGATACTTCAGTGCAGCTTGCTGTATTGTAAACCTCACAATATGAGGAACGCATAAAGACTGAAACTAAAACTGTCACAATAGCTAAAAACAGGCAGAACCAAAATGTAGAAAAAAATAAAGTAAAAATCCTTAGAATAAGAATCATCGACTAAATTACAGGGAAGAACTATAGTAATAAACTTGAAAATATAATTAATTAATATACAATATAAAAAGGCATACCAAAAACATAGAAAATTAATGTATTCTTCTTGCATCATATAGCATTATGTAAAAATATATATTTTATAGAAATGCGTAGCTAAAATGTTAAAATGGTAAAGAATATAGGATGAGAAAATAGAAAGTTCGAATTATGGCAAAACAAAATAACCCCAACAAAAAACGAGGACATGAAAGGATGAAATCATGGATAAGAATCATGGATAAACATCAAAACTAATCTAAAATAAAATATAGCATTATATATAGTAGAATGGTAACATTAGATTTTAGCTATATGAGGTGCTCTTTTAATAATAATGAAAATTTAGTAAATGACATTTCACTTCTGATATTTATAGGAAGTTCATTGTAAAATTTTGCAGCCATAAACCAACTGGACCGTTTTCCATACTCCGTTCTCAGGCGGGAGGACGTAAAGATACATTGTTGTTTCTCGTCGCGAAGGAATGATTAACTTTCTCGAAGTAGTTATGAAAGTTTTTACATATTATATCATTAAGGCACTTTCCAATGAATTCGCAGGCCGTTCTTTTCCGGAAGCCTTAAATTGTTGCTAGTTTTGAATCGTCAGTGTTTCAAAGTATACGTGCAGCTCTCCTTTCAAACGTAGTATACTTTTTCAGTTGCGTTGGTGTTTGTTTCAATTGTACAAAACTACAGTGTCTGAACATCGGGAGGACTGTGTCAATGTCCATGCAATTTCATAATCTTGCCAAAAAGGTTAAGACGTTCACTTGCTTTCTTATAACTAGTATCAAACGGGCTGTTTAAGTTCAAGGTACTGTCAATTTTGATACCCAGGTATTTATATGAGGTAGTAACGTTGCTGTATTGTAAACCCTTTTCACGATACCATACTGATATTTCAATTCGATTATTCTTGGCAGCTTAGATAATCTTTGAGTTGTACAGAACATCACAATTTCAGTTTTGTTCTTTTTCATGTTGATTAAAAGCTCGTTATCTGCACAACAGTTAGATAATGCTGAGAAATCTGTAGACAGCTTTGACTCAATTTCATGTAAGTCTTTTACAGCATAGTAAGGGACGATGTCCTCTGCGTAGTGTATTATATTACTATGTAATATATTATCACCGTCATTCAAGTACAGTAAAAATAGAAGTGGTCCAAGAAGTAATCCTTGAGGAACACCGGATGTAACTGATTGTGAATTGGAATTTTGACCACCCATACCACTGACTGCTTTTGGTTAAAAAGGTAGTCCGAAAACCAAGATAGTTCATTATCCTGTACACCGTAAGCAGCTAATGTTGATTGGAATTTGGCATGACTTGAAGTGTCAAATGCCTTTGTGAACTCTACCAAAAACTGCTCCAACAACATGGCCACTATCAACAGAGTTTCTTATATCGTCCAGAAGAAGAGTGGTAGCTAGTTCAGTTGATCTTTTTGATTGAAAACCGAATTGATTTTTCGATATAATAACTTATTTTCCTCCAGAAATGCTGTAAGTTGCTTTTGTACCGCTTTTTCGATGATTTTCGATACAATTGGCAAGATCGAAATTGGCCGATAGTTTCCGAAATCATTCTTGGATCCTGATTTAAAAACTGGGTTCACTTTGGCACCTTTCCATAATGTTGGTACTAGTCCTGAAACTAACGACATGTTGATCAAATGTGATAGTGGTGATGATATAATTTTGGCAGTATCCTTAAGAAATCCAGCTGGCAAGTCGTCCAATCCAATTGCTTTGTTTCGCTTGATTGAATTCAGGTAAAACTCTACTTGAACTTTGGAGACGTATTTGAAGATTTACTAATGGGAAAGAAATATTTTTGAGGAGACCAACGATTTTGAAAAAGAATGTACAAAATCCATTTGCATTTGAGCGTTTGTAGATGTTTCCACTCCGTCGGCAGTAAAAGTCCGGTCAAAAATTTCAAATTTCCCTTTCACATCATAAATAGACTTTATAACCGACCAAAATTTACTAGGGTCATTTTTATTTTCGGCTAATATGTTTTTGTTGTATGTTGATATAGCCTTGCGAACAAGAATGTTGACACGATTTCTCAAGTTCTCAAGACGACTCCACTTATTACCCCAGTCAAAAGGGAAAAAACAAAAAAACAAAAAAAACAAAATAAAAATTATGTCAGCAAGGCGGTTTGACTGCACTGGTCTTATCTTTGGAGAGTGACGACTCCACTTATTACGCTAGGCACACAAGATTGTACAGAGTAGGACAGATGAAAAGTTACGGATGAAGGAAATGTCTAGTTCCTGCTGAAGACTGTTCGCGGACCTCTTTTGAGGTGACTCAGCTACACATTTCGGGTACCTTGGTTCAGGAATATGAGTCGAAACCATTGTACCCTTTACAGGAATCTTGTCCCAATCACTCTGTCTGTTTGTTTGTTCAATTTTTGTGCCAATTACCTCCTTGGAAAAGGAAGAATTGTGTTCCTTTATATGAGCATATTCTTTAGAGAAGCAAAACGTCTAGAATTTAAATTTTAAGACTTAAGTGGTCGAGTTTATCATTGTGCGTGCACTTTGTAATTTTCATTCTTTCCATGCTGAGTTTACGTCTTTCGAATAGAAGAGAATAGAAGTACTTCCAGTCCTTTAAGTTTAGATCGTTAAATGCAGAATCCGGATCGTAATTTCTGTAATCACGGACTGTGATTGTTTTATCTAACCATGTCATGATTACCTATACCGAACGGAATAGTGCACGAACATTTGACGTTTTGATAATTGTGGTGTTATGTCCATGCATATTAACCCAGTTACGACAGGCTAGAACTGCCAATAGGCAGGTCCAAAGCAATGGAGTGCCTGTCTGCTCTTATTTATAATTTTACATTCATTTAGTTGTTGTAATGTTGTAATGTCGTTCTTCTGTTTTTGTGTAACGACCGTTAGTTGTACACATTGTATTGTGTAGAGAGGGTTGTTTTGTTCAATTACCTTGAATCTACAGACTATCCTTGCAAAAAGAGAGATTTTGCACTGCGTTTTGATCTTTAGAAGGTGTAACCTCTACAATTTTAACTTCAAGGGTCGTTAGACCAGTCCCATCATCGCAGCTTGCTGTCTTGTGATCTCATAATCAACGTGTCCCTGAAATTTTACAAGTTGTTGTTGATGAGTTGGTCGAATCTTCATCATTGGTGGACAACATTCTCTCTGTAACATTGATCACAACAACGTTCTGATTTTTTTTTTTTTTGTTCTTCCGAAGCCCAAAAGCTTTTAGGCGACAACAAGTGTTACTGTCCGCAGTGCTCGTCTTTTCGGGAAGCAACAGTTGAGAACAAAAATATCAAATTGTGGCAGTGTTCTAGTTGTCCAATTGCTTAGGTATACATCTCTAAACAGGTCATCGTTTAAAGACAACAGGTTGGTTTCGTGCTTTCCTATGTGTGGGCCTAATAACACGTGTAAAGAGTCACAAGTTCTGGCACACAGATCGCTGCCTATTTTTTGTGTAAGAATTTGTTATGAATTCCTTTAGACTTATTCCGATTAAGGATATTCACTTGATGTATTCCTTGATTCAGTTTGAATCGCTTGTTTTATTGTTTTGTGGACAAGTATTTGTTTTCAAAGTTTGTTCTTCTTTGTTCTTGTGTACTGTATTACTTTTATGTTATTCAAAGTGGTCAGTGTATATTTTGCAAAGTCCTTGCAACAAGGTAGGTTTTGGATTAATTTGGAATCTTTAGAGGGTACAAACTCTACATAGCCATAACCACCTGTCTTTAGACAAGTATGATTATTACAGCTTGCTGTTTTGTAACCTTATCATTAATGCTTTGGATTTCTGACAAATCATTTATGGTCTAATATAAATTCGGTGAAAAACTTGCTGACATCGACAGGCTTATGCTCTTGTTCAATGATCCAGGAAAGTATTGTTCTGGCTGTAATGGATACGTTTTCATACTGAGCTTTGTCAATTCTATCATCTTTCCATACGAAGGGTACATCAGAAGCAACTAAAACATTTGTTTCCACTTCTGCCAGAAAATAACGCATTCTAGGATTGACAATACTAACAAGTATTGTTCCAATAATTTAATCAGAGTTATGTTGATTATTAAGGCCAGTATACCCATGTTCAATGATTACATCAGTAAAATTTGTTGGATCAGTTTTCAAAGATGACAACATCTCTTTTTCTGCATCAGTTAAATGATGTTCTATTAACAGATTTTTCCTTTTTAAGTTAAGATCTAATATCAATGAAAAAACATTAAAGTGAAGAAAACATGGTGGTGATGCACCATGAGCTGAACTATATGCTACCAGCTGCAAGCTACAAAATTGCCAATCTGAACCTGCAACATGGAATCGACTGGAGCTCCATTAGGGAAAATGGATGTTAATTGAAATTCCATACATGGCACTAGTAAGAAACACATTTGTTAAAGCTAAGTTAAAGAAGCCATTTCTGTCAGCAAAACAACCTCAAAGTTAGGCGAAGCATTTGTAGGTGTTCTTCAAAGTTTGGCTGTTTCTAGAAGTCCAATTGATCCCTCCCATTGTTTGCGTGCTATGAAACATCATATCTCAGCTGCGAAGGGAAGTGCATTTAATATATTTGCTCAACACGACGTCCCCGAGGTTCTTGAATATCTCCTACCTGGTCTGTCATTAGACTTCCCATTTCTTGGAAGTCTTTTTAGTATTGGCATCAAGACATCAACCACTTGCAATTCATGTCATATTACCAGCTCCTCAGAAGTTATAGCACCATGCATCCAACTTTCTCTGCACCCTACGTTACAATCTTCCTTAGATAATTTCTTTGAAAGCGAGGAGTTGTCAGACAGCAATGCCTATTTCTGCCATGTTTGTAACGCTCATCAAACTGCTGTAGTTGAAAAAGAGGTAGTGTCGTGCGGTTCCCATCTCATTTTACAGCTAAAACGTCTTGCCAGTGCCAACGGCCTTGTGTCAGAAATTGCCTCTCGTATTACTGCTTACCCTGGTACCCTTTCCATACCTTTTACCGTAGTTTGAGAAGTGAAATTTCGTAAAAAAATTCAATTAAGGGCTATTATTAACCATTGCGGAAACTTAAATAATGGTCACTACACAACCATAGCCTTCGACCAAATGGTACACAAGTGGATACATTGCAACGATAGAGCAGTAATTTTCTGTGATGACCGCCTTATTAACAGTCACGAGTCATATGTTTTCTTTTTAGAAGAGCTGAGATAAGAATATTTTAACTGGAATGAGTGAGCAAGGGGGGTCTTGACTACACTCAGTCTTGTCTTTGGAGAGTGACGACTCCACTTATTACCCCAGTCAAAAATAAAACAAAATCAAATAAAAATTAAGTTAGTAAGGGGGTTTGATCATACTAGGTCTTGTCTTTGGAGAGTGACGACTCCACTTAATACCCCAGTTAAAAAAAAATAAAAAATAAAAAAAAATATTAGCAGGGGGGGTTGATCACACATGATCTTGTCTTTGGAGAGTAACGACTCCACTTATTACCTGAGTTAAAAACAACGAATAGCACAGTTGAACAGAGAATGGTCAAAGTTTACTTTAGGAAGATAGGGATGTCTAGTTTCTGCTGATGACCGTCCGCGGACCTCTTCGAGGTGACCCAGCTAGACATCCAGGGTACTTAGGTTCAGAAATATGGGTCGAAACCTACCTGCCCTTGGTTAAAGTTCTGTTCATCTTTTCAAATGTGTTGTGTCCTTTTTATTTTTTTATATATTTTTTAATTAATTCCTTGTAAAAAGGGAGAATTGTGCTTTTCGAGGCATTTTCTCTTGAGGAGTACAACCTCTAGCTTTTTTCCAAGGACCTAACAGGTTGAGTTCATCATTGCGGTGGCTTGCCACCTCTTTGTAAATTATTTTCTTTTCTATTTGTGTTTGATCTGTAACCAGTCCGTTTATGTTGTTACCTCTGTCTTGTGTCGTATTGTTTGTAATAGAAGGATTGTTTTTTCTCTTTACGATTTTCTTAAAGGGAAAAAAAGTGTATACGTAAACTAAAATTACAGATTTTACAAATCTGCAAAAGCTTTGAATCCTGTATATTTTCCATCATTTTCTGGGAAACTTTCACGAATTTTTTTCACAACGCATGCCGGTATAACAACTCTACATCCTTTTCCCAGTGTTTCATAGTAATGCACCCAAGCCGTATATTGTCTGTATGCTGAAAAGCGTAGTTGTCTAAAAAGAATATAATATGTTTTGTTGTTGTGGAACCTAGGCCTTACAAAATGTTGTATATATAATTTTAAATATTCTTTGACTCACATTCAGTAAACGAACTTTTATGTAGATAAAGAACGCATTTTTTTTTTCGCATATGAAGTAATATTTTATATTTTTTTTGAAAGGTAGAATAATAAGCTTACTTGTTTTGAAAAGATTTTATATCCTTGAAATTATTTTGATATCTGCGATGTCTAATGCTTGCTGTCTCTAATACGGTGCGATTTAAACAAAGAATATTAAAATCTTTATGCAAGGTAATACATGTATTCTCTTCCAGCTTTTATCCCAGTAAAATTGTAAACTCCAAACAACACTTGCATTCTTCAACAGTCATTAACTCGTCTATATCACATTTTTTACACTTACACCAATGTAAGTTTTCTAACCTGCTTGAGTCTAAATCCTCATCTTCGTCGTCGTCTGAAATATCATTCGCAGTTTTTGATGAACAAATGTTTTTCAACTGACTTTCAGTATATTCAGGTTCGTTATCATAACACCCTTTGCAAATACTTTCATCTGTTTCAGAACTATATACTTCGCTATGTTCACTAGCACAACTACTTTCTTCGCTTCTATCCATGACTAAGTGATTTTGAGTCTCGCGGCTTATATACTTCGCTATGTTCACTAGCACAACTACTTTCTTCGCTGCTATCCATGACTAAGTGATTTTGAGTCTCGCGGCTCATACGTCATAATTCTGTATGGTTCACGAGGAACCGTGAATGGAGTACACGGTTAATTTCAGAAAACCTTAGAACTTTAATGGGCTAAAACAGCCTAAATAATGAAAATTAAGAGTTAATTTTTTTTCAATAGTTTATTTAGATGTTATACAACGTTCTTAATTTTTTTTTAACAACATTTTTTTTTGAATTAGTTTCCCTTTAAAGAATAGTTTTAGGAGCCTAACCCCAGTTTTGACAACCACCGTCCCTGTAGACAAGATACTTCAGTGCAGATTGCTGTATTGTAAACCTTTTTCATTAGTAAAACATACAAAGATAAACAAAATTAATGTAAAAATATTAACATTACAGTGCGCAGTACGTTCAACAAACCTAAGTTTTCCGTTTGTTAGTCAGCTGATACCTTTAGTTAGCTTTTTGAATTTTAGGACAAACACATTAGTTACGCCCCAGGGTAAACATTAATTATTCAACAAAATATAAGCAAATATGGTGGCTAGGTTTTGTTTTAAAAAAGCAGTAAAATTTAGAACTTAGGGAATTTGAGATTTTTCTTGGAAATTACGAGTCTGCTTGGAACACTGGAGAGTGACATAAAAACTAAACGTCTGAAAAAATCAAAGTTCTTACTATTTGTGATTTCAAATCCACTTCAAACATTGTCCTTTATTTTATACTTTCAACTTTACTAATTTACTTCTAGCTCTAGTTACCACTTCTTGCTTCACTTCTTGGACTTTTCTTTCTCTGAATTACATTTTGCACTTTTTTAAGGACGCAAGGACCGTTCTTTTGTTGTTGTTGTCTTCGCTGTCGAGGGATAGCATTTTTGCCAAAACTTTTTTAATCAACTTCTTTTTAAAGTTTTCCTAACAATCTAGGTCAAGTATTCATATTCAACAAACCGGTTATTGGGCTTGGAGTTAGCGACTCGACAAAGCGGAATTTTTTCGCCTTCCTCGTCCTTTGTGCACTTCCATAATAGAGTTATAAATAAAATCATTAATTAGCAAATATAAGGATAAAATAAAAAAACTTTTTTAAAATACTGACATCGCTTATTTTTGGGAAATCTGAGTATTCTTGCCTGTTCAACGTTGATGTTATGGTCCAATATTGCTAGTTGAGTCCCAGCAATCATCTTCTCTATTCTAAAGTAGGCGGCTTTGGGGAGGTAACGAATCTTCAGGGCATGAAAAACCTCCAGTAGGGTGGTGTGGATTTGCGCCGTCATTTGCCGTAGATCTTTTACCAACACTGTTTGGTTAATGATTTTCACCAATTTCTCGTGCACTGCCGAATCCATTACGAGCCACTCTTTGCGAAGTGCTTCTTCTTCTGATAATGTAGAGTGATCGCATTTTTTGTAATATTTATTTTGTACGCGCACATGCCCGTTGACTGTATGGTGGACTGCTAAAGTAAATGGCTCTGCCAGGTTTTTCGTTAACGATAAAGTTGCGATCGACCGATATAAATGGTTCATGATGCACGATGCCCCTCTGGCAAGTGTCTTTAGATCTATAGTGATATACTGGCTTAAGACAGTGCCATTGCCTGTCCATTTCATGTGCAGAGCTTGAAACACTGATTAAAGTAATGTATTGGAGATATAAGGGTTAAAGGGCAGGCAGCGAGGCGGTTTAAGGACAACCATGGATAATAATTATATTGCTGCGATTTTAAAAAAATAATAATAAAAACTCACTGAAAAGGTAAGCAAAAGCACTCTGCAATAGTAAAACCACAGATTAGCACATGTGATTGTCATTTAGGACACATAATTGCACTATAAATTTTCTTTCCTCCAGGGAAGATTAGTTACTAAATGGTATTTTGGTAAAAATGCCACATCCATGCCTTTTTTGTTTGTATTTTTAACTTGTGTTGATCAAAGAACTTCAAACTTGGGACTGTCCAGTTCATAATAGTTTAAGTTAAGGGGAAAAAATAATGCCGCCGGAGCAGCAGGTTGTCAACTAAGCCATTTTCTGTTAGGGCGTGAAAACTAAAAATTTGGTTAATATTTTTCTTTCCTATAGAACATCACACCCACGTTCGCAGAAATTTGTGCTTTTTGATACAAGAAATGGCAAAAAATATTTAAAATAAAATCAAATGGGGCAAATTCTCTAGGTAAAAAGGGGTATAACTGTTATCACTTTAGGCGTTTTTAATCCTGTTTTTGCAAATTCATATGTAACTGACGATAATAATTGTCTCAACATGGATTAAAATGTCACACTAAATATCGTAGAATTTAGGGCGAATCAAGTATGCTTCTCCATAGTTTTGATAAAAATCTTGTTTAAAATTGATTTTTCTAAGATTTGTAGAATCCGTCCAGCTTTTAGCGGCAAACTTTGGCAGGCTAAAAAAGCAAAATCAAGGATTACACGGAATCGCATGTGCCAGCTATACTTATAGACTCACTCTTTTTGCCATATTTCAGTTTTAATAGATGGTGTAACTACCGTAAATCAAACTACTGAATAACCTTATATCCGGTGACTTAATTCTTAAGAGATACCCTTTAACCTTAACCTTCACTAATGTTTTTTTTTTTTTTTTTTTAGAAATTATAGCTAGAACCCTGGGAACTCCACGTTTTACCAACTACGTTACATTGCGCCCACGTTACAAGAAGCTGAAATTCGTAGCTAAAGGAGAAAAGAACTTTCAAGTGTGATTGGAGTCATGACAGGAAGAACTTCATCTGACTATTATCATCACCAACTTAATTTTTCCTAATAATGTTCGCAATCTCGGCTCGCTAAATTGCACCGACTAAAATAAATCAGGAAATAAGATCCTGTAATTTTTAAAATAATTCAGGAATCGTAGGAACACGCCCCTAACACTATACAGATAAATTCAGTCAAAAAAGGAGCCACAAAAATGTTTCTACTTAACGTTCTGATCAATTTGTTTTGCCCGTATATATAATGATTTTTTTTAATAATCCCACCTTTTATTTCAAATACCTTTTACAAAATTTCTACGAGATCAAAGTTTTCACGAAGATTTACATGCGTGTCTTAAATTGTTTTTTAAATTATAGGAACGATCGGACGTTTTTTTTAACGTTATCTCTAACAATAGGTCTCTCGGTCAAACCGCATCATGCTAAACTCCAAACAGTAAATGCTAAATATGTTTTCAGGTTTCGCTGTGGTGTGATTCTTTACAGGTCATTGACTATTTAAAAATGTTTCTTTTCTGATTTTACCGTTTTTACATGATGTTTTTACATGCATTAGAGCGAGCGCATTACGGCAAGTTAAAAGACACAGGTTGCGTCTGCAAACAATTATTAACATTTTTAAGGCTTAAACTAATTTGGTGGATATGTTAAGGGGTATACAGCAAAAAGTCAACTAAATTGGTTTAGTATGCTATCACGAAAATATATAGAGAAAAGTACCAGGGTTAAGTAAACAAACAATCACAAATATCAACAAAAATTTGTTTCACTTTTTTGTTAGATAAATTATATGAATTAGTATATCGAAGGTTTGTACGATGTTTAAACGAAAGACTAGAAAACGGTGTAACGTAAGATAAATTACTCGGCATCGCCCTTTGCAAGTATCAAGAATCAATGTTTTTTAATCAACGATAACATCGTTCATATTTAAGTCTGGTCTGAACTTGTTGAATTGTGTATTTCTCCCAAATGTTATTATTAATATCGGTTTGCGATAGGCTCTCAATTACTCGTTTGGCTGATATCGCGCCAGCCTTGATTATGTGCGCACATCTTTTTTATTTCTGGGCTGTATAAGGTATTAAAAACTTTCTGTTTGCCACTTAGGCCGGAGAACATTGTGTATGACATGAGTGAAAATAGAATTTCTGTCATCATCTTTTTGGCTGGATCCTTTTTCTACATATATCGCGTTTCCTTCTTCGCGATCGCCTTGTCCTAGTAATTCATGGGGAGATTTCTCAGCTTCATTGCTTGAAGCGGCAACGTCTCCGTGAACGTCTTCAGAAGTAAAGTATTAGCGACTTTTGCCACACACCTGTTTTTGTGACTTTTGAAAATTTAGTGAAAGTTCGGTACACAGGATTGATTCCGTAGACGCTATTGTTCCTTTAAAGGCAGCGGTAATTATTTCCACAGCACTTTTTACGCTGCAGAATTCTGTAAGTTTTTTTGGCTGTCACTAGCAAATGAGCTAGAAGGTCAGCAACGAACATTATCATGCATGTGGCAATTGACTTTATCATGATTCCCTTTGGCGTAGTTTATACGGCCGATTTTATGCCGCGTCTAACTCAAATATTTAAGTTCGGCACAAGTGCGACACTTAATATATTTTTGGTTTATACACAAAGTAAGTCAAACTAATTGAAGAGATTTTTTTTCTTTTTCGCAACTAGCAGCAGAGATGCCAGCTCTAAACAGAAGACAACTTCTCAGTATTTGTTTACTTTACTTAAAAAATAGAAGAAAAAAGGTCAGTTTGATGAAAGAGGCAATAACTATGTTATTGCATTACGAAGAAAAAAGAAGCATAATTGTTCGTCAATATTTGCTTCATATAGAAGCAATATTATTAATGTTACAAGAACATGAAGAAATTAAACGCCGAGAAGAAAGGAAAGCACGATCATGTCGAAGATTCTTGCGTAATACTGGATGGTGGGATCCGGTACGAGATACTTATAGCTCAGAAAGGTTTTACGAAACATTAAGGATGTCTCGCACGACATTCAACTACATTTTAGAACGCATACATGACAAGTTATTGAAAAAAACAGTCACAGAAGAATTTATAAATTGGCACGTGGTAATTACATTTTCACCATTGGAGAAATGTCTGGATTAGCAAAATCTACTGTTTGTGTAATTGTAAAAGAAACTTGCAGTGCAATAATAAATACATTGTGGGATGATACAGTTACAAAATACTTCCCAACCTCGAGTGATGACTTTGAAGAAAGCATGGCAAAATTTGGTGAAGAGTGGCAATTTCCATACGCTTTCGCTGCAGTAGATGGTTCTCATTTACCGATTAAATGTCCAAACGGTGGAGCTCAAGCTATGAAGCAATATTTCAACTTCAAAGGTTTTTACTCAATTGTGTTAATGGCACTTGTCGATGCTGAATACAGATTTATTTGGGCCTCAGTTGGTGCTCCCGGAAATACCCATGATTCCACATTAATGCAATCAACAGAACTTTGGGATCGAATAGTTGCAGGAAAAGTTATTCCCAATATTGTTCAACAAGTTGAAAACGGCCCTTATCTTAGGAGACGGTGCCTTTCCATTGAGAACGTGGATAATGAAACCACACGGAGATGCAGTACTTCCGCATGACAAGAGGTATTTCAACTATAGACACAGTCGTGCTAGGCTTGTTACAGAGGGTGCTTTTGGTAGACTTAAAAGCAGATTTAGAGTTCTCTTCAGAAAATGCGAAAGTAACAAAGAAACAGTGAAACTATGCGGATTAGCTTCTGTTGTATTACATAACCTATGTATTGAACTTGGAGACCTAGTCCCTAGAAAGTTCGATTTAACTCTAGACCACGCCTCAAACAAACGTTTGAGTCCTGAGGAAGTTAGAGATGTTCTTGCACTCAGAAACACGAAACAAAAGAATTTCGAAATCAGTAAAAAGTCTGCTTCCGCCGCTCTTACCAAAAGCTTTTGGAAAGAAAAAGAAGATTCTCAATAACGCTACATGTAGTTTTCCTTTTTTTTTTTGTTTTTAATTTGTGAAGAAAGTAACAATGAAAACAAACATTTTGTCAAAAAAATTTTCGTCTTCATGTTCTTAGAAATAAAATATATTATAAAATATAAAATATAAAATCATTATTGTCCACGAGCATTTACCTCACAATCAATTAATCAAGGATAATTTGGATCCATCATCTGTGATGTATATGATTCCTGTTGTGTGTTGTCGTGTTGAGCATAACTTAAGGTTGCACTTGTAGGTCGCATGTTTGTCATGCCATAGCGATACCCATATTCAGCAGGCGGTTGATTGTTGTTAACATGGGGATATGGTTGATACATAGGCTGAGCGGGAGGCTGTGGTTGTAAAAAATTTGTCATTAACTGAAAGAAGGCGTTGTCTCTATCTGACTGTCTCTTGCTCTCTTCTTTTAAAAACTCCAAGATTTCTGTTGATGAATTTTCAGAAGATAGAGTTTTCAACGATTCAACTGTTTCTTTAATCTCTCCAAGAATATTTTCCGTTTTCATGGACTTTTTACGTACCGTTGGAGTTGGAACATATGATCTCCTCTTTTTCAAAGAAGAACCCCCAGATGATTCTGATGAATCGGGAGTGGATGAAGTCTCTCCACTGTCTGACTTCTCTGGGTCATCATCAATCTCTGCATCATTTTCGGTAGAAGAATCGATCTGTGAATGGCCTGGCTCAATGGATTGTTGTGGCTGACAATTATCCATTGAGCTTATCAAAGGGAGCAACTTGCCAAACCAATTTCCAAGTTCTTTATCTTCTTGGAATCTTTTAATTCCAGAAGCAGTTTTCACTTTCATGACTGCATTTCGGCAAATAGTAACACATCGTTTAAACTTCTGTCGTGTTTGTTTTACATCAAAAAGAAATTCTTCATTTCGTTCCTCACAGCGTTGTTTGATTTCCTGGATAACTTGGTCGTAGTATTGACTATTTTTCACATTTTTTACGTTGGTCATTAAAAGTTTCTCTTTGAATTTATCATTCTCGATGATAATGTCGATCAGATCGTCAACTTGGGCCTCAGGCTCTTTTTCAGTTGTTTTTTATCAAAAATATTCTCGTTGTTATCCTCATCTTCACTTGTATTATGCTCTTCTTCGTACTCATAGTCCTACAAAAAGCAAACGTTGATCGTGCATCAAAAAACATATATACAAACAAGTAAATAAATTCAATGTTTTCATCTTACATATTTTTCAATTTTATTTAAAGAAACTTGAAAAAAACTTAAAAAAATACTCACAAGCTTCTCGTGGTCACCGACGTAGTCAGCCATTTTGAACGAGTGATTTGTTATGCTGAGGTAGCACTTTTTGATCAGATAACAATGGGATTTGGTGTTTTTTTTACACGACAAAAACAATGCCTTGCATAAAACAGGCCGAAGATCGACTGTATAAACCGATGCCGAACTTTTGCCTAACCTAAGTGGAAAGTTTGGCAAAATTTGATAGACTTAAATATTGAGGTCGACCTTAATAAAATGTTCAGTTTATACAGCCGCACTTTTGCCGAACTTAAATCATTTTTAAATTTTTTTGAGTTAGACGCGGCATAAAATCGGCCGTATAAACTACGTCTTTGGGGAATTCGTGGTCATTATAAACGCCGAGCGGGTCCAGATCAAGTTGGTCTGCTTACTAACAGCGTCAAACTCAGTAGCTTTCCCTGCCCATGACACAAAGACTTCGGGAGATACAACAAACTCATTTTTTGTTATGGGAGGCAAACAACTGCAGGATCTTGATGTACCTTCGATTTATGGTCTGTAAATTTTATCAGGATGTTTTCTTTTTTATCGTCCTTCTTTCTATTTTTATATTCCCAAAGGGTTAAATTCTATGCGCGTTCTGTAAAAAGATGCAAATGCAGGTTATTAAATAATCTCGTACACAGGTATACTCTGACATTGATGCAATGTGACCGTCTAAAACCCAATAGCTTAACAACATTTCTGAGATCCTCGAACTCGAACATTACCCATATATGGGGGAAATGGGGAGATCCATTTGCTTTTCCTCCCTTTCCCCTGTCTTTAAAGACTAGTTATATCTGCGATGTAGTTACTCCTATTCTCTTTTCCTGTTTCTTACACAGATCCAGATGACTGCTAGGAAAGACTGTTTGACATTGGGCTAGACTAGTGACTGTGGGAAAGACCACTGACGGTGGGAAAGACCATAGATTGTGAAGGCTTTTTGTTTTTGGTGACTGAAGAGTGTGTGTTCTTCATTGGTTAGGATGGGTCTTCAATTGCAATCTCGAACGATTGATAACTCCTTCCAAAGAATGGAGCGTGGCAGATTTCGAACGATAAAAGTTGACTGGGTGGTGAAGTGAATTACTTGTTTAAGTTCGAGACGGTACGCAATGGTTTTCTGGGTTGCCGCCGCTGGGTTCCAAGTCTACCTTTCTAAGCGGCGGTTTCTTGGTCAGCCCAAGCATTACGATACGATTTCTCAAGTGTTCATTCATGTCTAAGGTCAGAAACCTTTTTTGTTTCCAGGTTTGCTGCTTTTCATTCTTTGCCACAACCTTTCTAAGGGCTGGGTTCCAAGTCTATCTTTCTTAGCCCTGGGCTCTCTGTCAGTAGGTAAAATCAACAACGATACGAATTGTAGTTGTCGACTCTTTTTTTCCAACGTTTAACAGTTATTGGTTTTGGCGGATGGTGTCAATGAATGTGCCTGGTGTCTTGCAGGAGGCAGGGGATGCTTACTCAAGGGCCCGCACCAGATCCCAAGCATGATTGAATTTCCCAATCTTCATGTTTATTTCAGTACATCCGAAATCCATTAGCTTTTCGATCATCCCTGTAAAGGGGAGAATAGAGAAGTTTTCCAGTGGTTTCTTATTCTTTGGAGAGAAACCTCCTTTTTTTTCATTAACATCTCTATCTTAAAAGGCTAGTTATATCTGCATTGCGATGTAGTTACTCCTATTCTATTTATTGCATGCTTTTCTATTTGTGCAAGAGAAGTGTGGTTGTGATGATATCATCCATGGTCAATCCTGAAAAACATAACCCATCAGATGTTGCAAATTCCACAAATGAAATAAGTGAAGACATATATAGTGCTTTGAACTAGCAGTTCTTCGAACTTTGCAATGCACAAAGAATTCGTCTCGGACTTGGTTTTTATTGAGAAGATTAACAAAATTATTGAAGATATTATTTGGGTTTGTCTGTTCAGTATTCATATTACTGTGGAAAGTTTATCATTTCTTGAACATGATAGTTTAGTAGGCGACGTTTCAGGAGATCCTTCTCCCATCATCGGGCAAAGTAAAATGATGTTGAGCATGTATTTATATAATTGCAGAGGATCGAAATTCATAAAAATTAACCAATCAGAAACGAGCTAATAATTACAGTTAATTACGGTATTTAATTTCTTTTTGTTTCGCCTATATACACTGAATCACAATCTTTACACGGGATTTCGTAAACAACATTGCTTTGTTCTTTCAGGTTTATTTTGTCTTTTGGTTTAGACAACGTGCTTCTTAGGGTGCCTTTAAGGTTAAGAATGCATTTGATCTTGTGTTGCATTAAAATTTGACGAAGGATCTCGCTGGTACCTGTTACGAAGGGTAGGAATGCTGATGCGAGAATTTCTTCTGATGTTTCCTTGTTGTCTCCGTTGCATGTTCTCTTCATTTTATTTTCTACTTGCGTGATTACTTTATGACTATCCATTTGCGATTAATGCATTTCTTACACGTCGAATTTCTTCTTTCCTCTCCTGTTTGTCACTGACTACGCTGTTGGCACGATTTAGTAATAAAAATATGACACTTTCCTTGCAAAATTTCTGATGGTTTGATTCGAAGTTAAGGTACTGGTCAGTGTGTGTTTGTTTACGATACACTGAAACTGAAATGAAAACATTCTTGCGTTTGACAAAAGTGTCCAGGAAAGCGATACTTCCATCGTGTTCAAGCTCAACAGTCTATTTGATTTGTCGATTTAGGCCGTTGATGTGTTCATGACACTCTTCTAGATGACATCTTTTGATTACGGCGAATACGTCGTCAACAAACCTTTTCCAAACCTTTGGACGACTATATTTCTGCGACTACTAATGATACAGGGCCTCCCATGGCAACTCCGTCTGTTTGAGTGTAGAAGTTCTTATTAAACAGATACCATGTTTTGGTTAGAACAAATTCGACCAAACGCAGAAAATCCCGTACTGGACTCTTCGTCTTTTCACCGAATGCAGCGTCGTTTTTAATAAGGTCTTTAATAATGTTTAAGGTGTCTTTTATGGGAACATTTGTGTAGAGTGATGTGACATCAAATGATACCATGCATTCGTCGTCTGCTATCTTTATTTATCTGATGTATTCCGAAAATTCTTTTGATTTTTTTTGTGGTCACTTGTTGTAAATTTGCTGAGGATGGAAGCAACAAATTTTGATAGGTTGTATAACGGTGTTCCAGTGCAGGAGGCTATTGGTCGAATTGAATTTTTTTGTTTATGAATTTTTGGTAGTCCGTAAAATCGCGGTGGTGGTCCGTCACAAGGTTTCTGTCGGTAATACTGCTTATCGTCGATGTATTCTTTTCTCTTCAACTCCATTAAGATGTTCCTCGCTTCTCGTTTGATGACTTTTGTAGGATTTTTCTTGAGAAGTTTGTAAGGCTCGTTGTTGATGTGTTCGTTGCACTTGTTGATGTATTCAGGTGTATTCATGATAACCGATGTTCTCCCTTTGTCTGCCGGTCGGATTATGATGTCTTTGTCCTTCCTTAGACCAACACACACTGCAGTACCTTAACTTCGAATCAAACAGCTCGTTTCTGATTGATTAATTTTTATGAATTTTGATCCTCTGCAATTATATAAATACATTCTCAACATCATTTTACTTTGCCCGATGATGGGAGAAGGATCTCTCGAAACGTCGCCTGCTAAACTATCATGTTCAAGAAATGATAAACTTTCCACAGTAATATTCACAACATGGCCGCTAAGAAAAGGTACAATTGTTCTAACTTCAGTGACTACTTGCAGAGAACTTTTTTGCTTGTGCTTACCAGCATCTGGTGACATTATGTTGACAAGGATACGTTGCATAATGGCGTTAGTTTGGTTGTCATACGTTTCATTCTCAACAGCTTTTTAAGTCAAGTCGAGGCAGAATCGACTGTGATTCATCTTTTTCAAAATCCATTGATTCTATTTTATTATTATTATATATTGATTCTATATTAATATTATTATTCATATTTACACAGGTTGACTACGTTAGAATATATACATATCTGTTATCATTGCAGGACCTGTATAAAAATAAATAAAAAGCTAAAAAAGATCATAAATAATTTTGTTTCGAAGAGGCATAGTTGTTAAGTGCAGCACTCTTGACTGATTACCATTTATGCTTAGAAATATACCGTTTAAAATTGACAAAAGATTTTTCATTTCGTACATCCAAGTTCAGTGTATTGAACAATTGTGCACCATAGTAGCTCGTAGTCGTAGTCTGGATATGTTTTCATTGTGTCATCTGTTTTACATTGTACGGGCTTGTCTTAAATCCAAGAATATGGTTTTCGTAACTTATGAGTAACGGTTACATTTTATTTGCCATCTTCTTGATCCACTTGTGTGTGTCTCCCAAGTGACGATGTAAGTTAAACTTTTCTTCGTTGTACTTTGGGCATATTTTCTTTTCTTTCTGATGTATAGTAGAACAACAACAAAACAAAGAATACAATAAATAAAACAAACTTCGCACAGTGTTTCCTTACTCAATAAAAAGGTAAGCGTGTAGGTAATACCTTATAGGGCTGCTTTCATTTAACAGCTTGTCACCCAGTTCACCAGTCGTTTCTTAACTAAAATATTATACGTTGAGATATATGTAAATGTTGAACTGAAATCACATAATTGACATCGTTGATGTTTTTTCTAGGTGATAGCAATCGTCACGATTTTTTCGGAGGACATAATTTGGAAATAAAAATTACTACCAACAAAGTGATTATCAAACTCATAAAAAATGGGTAGTTTCTATTTTAGTTTAAGGTATTAGTCACAACAGGGTACTAGTGGGACTTACTGAAACTAACCGGTTTACTTACCGTTTCGTTGGAGCTTGCCACAAATTTCTTAATTTTTACCTCCGTCAGCCAGGTAAAAACGTGCCATTGGAGGACTAACTTCGCAAAAACCAATATTGGTCCACAACACCACTATGTACTGCAAAACATCCATAACAAGTCTCTCTTGGTTATCACAGTTCAAAAATTAGTTCAGGACCACCTTCATCGAATCTAATTGGATGTCTTTAAAATTACCATAAGCATACTCAATTATGCTACATCGAAGGGTGTGGCATCAAAATTAATTTCAGTCCATTAATTTTAACTACTTTGTGTTTGAAGACTTTTAGGGGCGAAATACACATTGCCGTTTTCTTCTTTGTCTAGTACTCGCTTTACCAGCTGCACGCACGACAATCTTCTGGATAATATAGTCGAGATACCCAAACGAATTTTTCTCCTTCACAGGCTTCGCAACAAATCGTTTTGTAGGCTTAGAATAGAAAACTTTAAATAACGGCTTCATTGTGCCTTCCTGGTGTATTTGAACTTTCTACAAAGCAATGCGTAAACTTATCACTGCATTATTACATGTAACAAATATTATTCTAAAGTGTTCCACTCACCTGTGCCCTGTTACAGTTATAATTGTGGTCAAGAATTGCAAGTTGCGCTCCAGCCACCATTTTTCCATGCCAAAAAACGAGCTTTGAAGTACCTAATCTTTAGAAGCATGGAAAACTTCCAAAATGGTTCTATGAATTTGCTCATTCATTTGTTCTAGGTCCTTTACTAACGTTGTTGCGTTAGAATTTTAATTAATGACGTGTGAGGAGGTGATCCCATTTTCAGTTACTCCGCCTCTCTTCGCCTGTCAGTTGGTCGTGGTCACACTTGGTGTAGAAAGTGTTATGTACAAACACGTGTCTATTTGCAGTGATATGTAAAACTGAAATGAATGTGGCATGAATCGAACTGGTGTATTACTTTCTTGAATCTCTGATCAGTGCGCATTAACGTTTTGATTGACGCATGACGATCTGTTGACACGACACGAATATTAAGATTCAAATTATTATATGAAAGAACATACAAAATTTACAATAAAATACACGAAGCTTTTCGTAAATAAAACTTTGCATCGTCAGGTAAGTAGTACAATAAAGCCACTATATATATAATATTTTTTTTGCTGAAACTCTCAAAGGACTGTGAATAATGAGATGAGGAGAATAGAAAATAAAAATACAATTACGTCGTAATAAGAAATTAAGAAAAGAGGTTACTTCCTGTAAAAAGATTGCTTTTTTTAAGTAACTGGTTTCATTAAAAGTTAAAAAATATAGAAATAATGTTATGGCACTAACTTTTAAATGAACTATGTTAAATAGAAGTACATTGTTTGTGGAAGTATCAATTGCTGACACAGTACTGTAGGGTGGCCAAGTGTATTGCACTGGCCGTCAACAGCAAGTGTTCCTTACGCCAAACAAGGTCAATCTCAGGAAAGATATAATTACCATGATGCTCAAAATATATCTGATTGGATAAGAACCGTAATTTTAGCAATTCTGTGAATTTGTGTAATTTCGAGAAGCTAGCTTCGCTGCAACAGCTATCAACAAATTCCCTGCTCCCTTTGTTCCGTTTAACTCTTTGTAATTATAACCTGAATTATTAAACTAAGTGTTAGTGATTTGATTTTAAAGTTGTCGATATTTAATATACTTTTACGTACCTTTTGAACAAGTGAAGTTCAAAGCCAACTGAGTTCCAGTGTTTTTTACTTCGGTGGTCTGTGACGATTCAATAAACGCTTCTCAATTTGTACATTTAATTTATTAATTTTAACAACTGCGATTCATATGCTAGGAAAACCGATTGTTTTTGTAACGGTTCTTTGCAGTTAAAGGGGGACTGTCTTCCAATGTGCAGCAGTCACTAACCCCAGCCTAACCCCAGTTTTGACAACCACCGTCCCTGTAGACAAGATACTTCAGTGCAGATTGCTGTATTGTAAACCTTTTTCATTAGTAAAACATACAAAGATAAACAAAATTAATGTAAAAATATTAACATTACAGTGCGCAGTACGTTCAACAAACCTAAGTTTTCCGTTTGTTAGTCAGCTGATACCTTTAGTTAGCTTTTTGAATTTTAGGACAAACACATTAGTTACGCCCCAGGGTAAACATTAATTATTCAACAAAATATAAGCAAATATGGTGGCTAGGTTTTGTTTTAAAAAAGCAGTAAAATTTAGAACTTAGGGAATTTGAGATTTTTCTTGGAAATTACGAGTCTGCTTGGAACACTGGAGAGTGACATAAAAACTAAACGTCTGAAAAAATCAAAGTTCTTACTATTTGTGATTTCAAATCCACTTCAAACATTGTCCTTTATTTTATACTTTCAACTTTACTAATTTACTTCTAGCTCTAGTTACCACTTCTTGCTTCACTTCTTGGACTTTTCTTTCTCTGAATTACATTTTGCACTTTTTTAAGGACGCAAGGACCGTTCTTTTGTTGTTGTTGTCTTCGCTGTCGAGGGATAGCATTTTTGCCAAAACTTTTTTAATCAACTTCTTTTTAAAGTTTTCCTAACAATCTAGGTCAAGTATTCATATTCAACAAACCGGTTATTGGGCTTGGAGTTAGCGACTCGACAAAGCGGAATTTTTTCGCCTTCCTCGTCCTTTGTGCACTTCCATAATAGAGTTATAAATAAAATCATTAATTAGCAAATATAAGGATAAAATAAAAAAACTTTTTTAAAATACTGACATCGCTTATTTTTGGGAAATCTGAGTATTCTTGCCTGTTCAACGTTGATGTTATGGTCCAATATTGCTAGTTGAGTCCCAGCAATCATCTTCTCTATTCTAAAGTAGGCGGCTTTGGGGAGGTAACGAATCTTCAGGGCATGAAAAACCTCCAGTAGGGTGGTGTGGATTTGCGCCGTCATTTGCCGTAGATCTTTTACCAACACTGTTTGGTTAATGATTTTCACCAATTTCTCGTGCACTGCCGAATCCATTACGAGCCACTCTTTGCGAAGTGCTTCTTCTTCTGATAATGTAGAGTGATCGCATTTTTTGTAATATTTATTTTGTACGCGCACATGCCCGTTGACTGTATGGTGGACTGCTAAAGTAAATGGCTCTGCCAGGTTTTTCGTTAACGATAAAGTTGCGATCGACCGATATAAATGGTTCATGATGCACGATGCCCCTCTGGCAAGTGTCTTTAGATCTATAGTGATATACTGGCTTAAGACAGTGCCATTGCCTGTCCATTTCATGTGCAGAGCTTGAAACACTGATTAAAGTAATGTATTGGAGATATAAGGGTTAAAGGGCAGGCAGCGAGGCGGTTTAAGGACAACCATGGATAATAATTATATTGCTGCGATTTTAAAAAAATAATAATAAAAACTCACTGAAAAGGTAAGCAAAAGCACTCTGCAATAGTAAAACCACAGATTAGCACATGTGATTGTCATTTAGGACACATAATTGCACTATAAATTTTCTTTCCTCCAGGGAAGATTAGTTACTAAATGGTATTTTGGTAAAAATGCCACATCCATGCCTTTTTTGTTTGTATTTTTAACTTGTGTTGATCAAAGAACTTCAAACTTGGGACTGTCCAGTTCATAATAGTTTAAGTTAAGGGGAAAAAATAATGCCGCCGGAGCAGCAGGTTGTCAACTAAGCCATTTTCTGTTAGGGCGTGAAAACTAAAAATTTGGTTAATATTTTTCTTTCCTATAGAACATCACACCCACGTTCGCAGAAATTTGTGCTTTTTGATACAAGAAATGGCAAAAAATATTTAAAATAAAATCAAATGGGGCAAATTCTCTAGGTAAAAAGGGGTATAACTGTTATCACTTTAGGCGTTTTTAATCCTGTTTTTGCAAATTCATATGTAACTGACGATAATAATTGTCTCAACATGGATTAAAATGTCACACTAAATATCGTAGAATTTAGGGCGAATCAAGTATGCTTCTCCATAGTTTTGATAAAAATCTTGTTTAAAATTGATTTTTCTAAGATTTGTAGAATCCGTCCAGCTTTTAGCGGCAAACTTTGGCAGGCTAAAAAAGCAAAATCAAGGATTACACGGAATCGCATGTGCCAGCTATACTTATAGACTCACTCTTTTTGCCATATTTCAGTTTTAATAGATGGTGTAACTACCGTAAATCAAACTACTGAATAACCTTATATCCGGTGACTTAATTCTTAAGAGATACCCTTTAACCTTAACCTTCACTAATGTTTTTTTTTTTTTTTTTTTAGAAATTATAGCTAGAACCCTGGGAACTCCACGTTTTACCAACTACGTTACATTGCGCCCACGTTACAAGAAGCTGAAATTCGTAGCTAAAGGAGAAAAGAACTTTCAAGTGTGATTGGAGTCATGACAGGAAGAACTTCATCTGACTATTATCATCACCAACTTAATTTTTCCTAATAATGTTCGCAATCTCGGCTCGCTAAATTGCACCGACTAAAATAAATCAGGAAATAAGATCCTGTAATTTTTAAAATAATTCAGGAATCGTAGGAACACGCCCCTAACACTATACAGATAAATTCAGTCAAAAAAGGAGCCACAAAAATGTTTCTACTTAACGTTCTGATCAATTTGTTTTGCCCGTATATATAATGATTTTTTTTAATAATCCCACCTTTTATTTCAAATACCTTTTACAAAATTTCTACGAGATCAAAGTTTTCACGAAGATTTACATGCGTGTCTTAAATTGTTTTTTAAATTATAGGAACGATCGGACGTTTTTTTTAACGTTATCTCTAACAATAGGTCTCTCGGTCAAACCGCATCATGCTAAACTCCAAACAGTAAATGCTAAATATGTTTTCAGGTTTCGCTGTGGTGTGATTCTTTACAGGTCATTGACTATTTAAAAATGTTTCTTTTCTGATTTTACCGTTTTTACATGATGTTTTTACATGCATTAGAGCGAGCGCATTACGGCAAGTTAAAAGACACAGGTTGCGTCTGCAAACAATTATTAACATTTTTAAGGCTTAAACTAATTTGGTGGATATGTTAAGGGGTATACAGCAAAAAGTCAACTAAATTGGTTTAGTATGCTATCACGAAAATATATAGAGAAAAGTACCAGGGTTAAGTAAACAAACAATCACAAATATCAACAAAAATTTGTTTCACTTTTTTGTTAGATAAATTATATGAATTAGTATATCGAAGGTTTGTACGATGTTTAAACGAAAGACTAGAAAACGGTGTAACGTAAGATAAATTACTCGGCATCGCCCTTTGCAAGTATCAAGAATCAATGTTTTTTAATCAACGATAACATCGTTCATATTTAAGTCTGGTCTGAACTTGTTGAATTGTGTATTTCTCCCAAATGTTATTATTAATATCGGTTTGCGATAGGCTCTCAATTACTCGTTTGGCTGATATCGCGCCAGCCTTGATTATGTGCGCACATCTTTTTTATTTCTGGGCTGTATAAGGTATTAAAAACTTTCTGTTTGCCACTTAGGCCGGAGAACATTGTGTATGACATGAGTGAAAATAGAATTTCTGTCATCATCTTTTTGGCTGGATCCTTTTTCTACATATATCGCGTTTCCTTCTTCGCGATCGCCTTGTCCTAGTAATTCATGGGGAGATTTCTCAGCTTCATTGCTTGAAGCGGCAACGTCTCCGTGAACGTCTTCAGAAGTAAAGTATTAGCGACTTTTGCCACACACCTGTTTTTGTGACTTTTGAAAATTTAGTGAAAGTTCGGTACACAGGATTGATTCCGTAGACGCTATTGTTCCTTTAAAGGCAGCGGTAATTATTTCCACAGCACTTTTTACGCTGCAGAATTCTGTAAGTTTTTTTGGCTGTCACTAGCAAATGAGCTAGAAGGTCAGCAACGAACATTATCATGCATGTGGCAATTGACTTTATCATGATTCCCTTTGGCGTAGTTTATACGGCCGATTTTATGCCGCGTCTAACTCAAATATTTAAGTTCGGCACAAGTGCGACACTTAATATATTTTTGGTTTATACACAAAGTAAGTCAAACTAATTGAAGAGATTTTTTTTCTTTTTCGCAACTAGCAGCAGAGATGCCAGCTCTAAACAGAAGACAACTTCTCAGTATTTGTTTACTTTACTTAAAAAATAGAAGAAAAAAGGTCAGTTTGATGAAAGAGGCAATAACTATGTTATTGCATTACGAAGAAAAAAGAAGCATAATTGTTCGTCAATATTTGCTTCATATAGAAGCAATATTATTAATGTTACAAGAACATGAAGAAATTAAACGCCGAGAAGAAAGGAAAGCACGATCATGTCGAAGATTCTTGCGTAATACTGGATGGTGGGATCCGGTACGAGATACTTATAGCTCAGAAAGGTTTTACGAAACATTAAGGATGTCTCGCACGACATTCAACTACATTTTAGAACGCATACATGACAAGTTATTGAAAAAAACAGTCACAGAAGAATTTATAAATTGGCACGTGGTAATTACATTTTCACCATTGGAGAAATGTCTGGATTAGCAAAATCTACTGTTTGTGTAATTGTAAAAGAAACTTGCAGTGCAATGATAAATACATTGTGGGATGATACAGTTACAAAATACTTCCCAACCTCGAGTGATGACTTTGAAGAAAGCATGGCAAAATTTGGTGAAGAGTGGCAATTTCCATACGCTTTCGCTGCAGTAGATGGTTCTCATTTACCGATTAAATGTCCAAACGGTGGAGCTCAAGCTATGAAGCAATATTTCAACTTCAAAGGTTTTTACTCAATTGTGTTAATGGCACTTGTCGATGCTGAATACAGATTTATTTGGGCCTCAGTTGGTGCTCCCGGAAATACCCATGATTCCACATTAATGCAATCAACAGAACTTTGGGATCGAATAGTTGCAGGAAAAGTTATTCCCAATATTGTTCAACAAGTTGAAAACGGCCCTTATCTTAGGAGACGGTGCCTTTCCATTGAGAACGTGGATAATGAAACCACACGGAGATGCAGTACTTCCGCATGACAAGAGGTATTTCAACTATAGACACAGTCGTGCTAGGCTTGTTACAGAGGGTGCTTTTGGTAGACTTAAAAGCAGATTTAGAGTTCTCTTCAGAAAATGCGAAAGTAACAAAGAAACAGTGAAACTATGCGGATTAGCTTCTGTTGTATTACATAACCTATGTATTGAACTTGGAGACCTAGTCCCTAGAAAGTTCGATTTAACTCTAGACCACGCCTCAAACAAACGTTTGAGTCCTGAGGAAGTTAGAGATGTTCTTGCACTCAGAAACACGAAACAAAAGAATTTCGAAATCAGTAAAAAGTCTGCTTCCGCCGCTCTTACCAAAAGCTTTTGGAAAGAAAAAGAAGATTCTCAATAACGCTACATGTAGTTTTCCTTTTTTTTTTTGTTTTTAATTTGTGAAGAAAGTAACAATGAAAACAAACATTTTGTCAAAAAAATTTTCGTCTTCATGTTCTTAGAAATAAAATATATTATAAAATATAAAATATAAAATCATTATTGTCCACGAGCATTTACCTCACAATCAATTAATCAAGGATAATTTGGATCCATCATCTGTGATGTATATGATTCCTGTTGTGTGTTGTCGTGTTGAGCATAACTTAAGGTTGCACTTGTAGGTCGCATGTTTGTCATGCCATAGCGATACCCATATTCAGCAGGCGGTTGATTGTTGTTAACATGGGGATATGGTTGATACATAGGCTGAGCGGGAGGCTGTGGTTGTAAAAAATTTGTCATTAACTGAAAGAAGGCGTTGTCTCTATCTGACTGTCTCTTGCTCTCTTCTTTTAAAAACTCCAAGATTTCTGTTGATGAATTTTCAGAAGATAGAGTTTTCAACGATTCAACTGTTTCTTTAATCTCTCCAAGAATATTTTCCGTTTTCATGGACTTTTTACGTACCGTTGGAGTTGGAACATATGATCTCCTCTTTTTCAAAGAAGAACCCCCAGATGATTCTGATGAATCGGGAGTGGATGAAGTCTCTCCACTGTCTGACTTCTCTGGGTCATCATCAATCTCTGCATCATTTTCGGTAGAAGAATCGATCTGTGAATGGCCTGGCTCAATGGATTGTTGTGGCTGACAATTATCCATTGAGCTTATCAAAGGGAGCAACTTGCCAAACCAATTTCCAAGTTCTTTATCTTCTTGGAATCTTTTAATTCCAGAAGCAGTTTTCACTTTCATGACTGCATTTCGGCAAATAGTAACACATCGTTTAAACTTCTGTCGTGTTTGTTTTACATCAAAAAGAAATTCTTCATTTCGTTCCTCACAGCGTTGTTTGATTTCCTGGATAACTTGGTCGTAGTATTGACTATTTTTCACATTTTTTACGTTGGTCATTAAAAGTTTCTCTTTGAATTTATCATTCTCGATGATAATGTCGATCAGATCGTCAACTTGGGCCTCAGGCTCTTTTTCAGTTGTTTTTTATCAAAAATATTCTCGTTGTTATCCTCATCTTCACTTGTATTATGCTCTTCTTCGTACTCATAGTCCTACAAAAAGCAAACGTTGATCGTGCATCAAAAAACATATATACAAACAAGTAAATAAATTCAATGTTTTCATCTTACATATTTTTCAATTTTATTTAAAGAAACTTGAAAAAAACTTAAAAAAATACTCACAAGCTTCTCGTGGTCACCGACGTAGTCAGCCATTTTGAACGAGTGATTTGTTATGCTGAGGTAGCACTTTTTGATCAGATAACAATGGGATTTGGTGTTTTTTTTACACGACAAAAACAATGCCTTGCATAAAACAGGCCGAAGATCGACTGTATAAACCGATGCCGAACTTTTGCCTAACCTAAGTGGAAAGTTTGGCAAAATTTGATAGACTTAAATATTGAGGTCGACCTTAATAAAATGTTCAGTTTATACAGCCGCACTTTTGCCGAACTTAAATCATTTTTAAATTTTTTTGAGTTAGACGCGGCATAAAATCGGCCGTATAAACTACGTCTTTGGGGAATTCGTGGTCATTATAAACGCCGAGCGGGTCCAGATCAAGTTGGTCTGCTTACTAACAGCGTCAAACTCAGTAGCTTTCCCTGCCCATGACACAAAGACTTCGGGAGATACAACAAACTCATTTTTTGTTATGGGAGGCAAACAACTGCAGGATCTTGATGTACCTTCGATTTATGGTCTGTAAATTTTATCAGGATGTTTTCTTTTTTATCGTCCTTCTTTCTATTTTTATATTCCCAAAGGGTTAAATTCTATGCGCGTTCTGTAAAAAGATGCAAATGCAGGTTATTAAATAATCTCGTACACAGGTATACTCTGACATTGATGCAATGTGACCGTCTAAAACCCAATAGCTTAACAACATTTCTGAGATCCTCGAACTCGAACATTACCCATATATGGGGGAAATGGGGAGATCCATTTGCTTTTCCTCCCTTTCCCCTGTCTTTAAAGACTAGTTATATCTGCGATGTAGTTACTCCTATTCTCTTTTCCTGTTTCTTACACAGATCCAGATGACTGCTAGGAAAGACTGTTTGACATTGGGCTAGACTAGTGACTGTGGGAAAGACCACTGACGGTGGGAAAGACCATAGATTGTGAAGGCTTTTTGTTTTTGGTGACTGAAGAGTGTGTGTTCTTCATTGGTTAGGATGGGTCTTCAATTGCAATCTCGAACGATTGATAACTCCTTCCAAAGAATGGAGCGTGGCAGATTTCGAACGATAAAAGTTGACTGGGTGGTGAAGTGAATTACTTGTTTAAGTTCGAGACGGTACGCAATGGTTTTCTGGGTTGCCGCCGCTGGGTTCCAAGTCTACCTTTCTAAGCGGCGGTTTCTTGGTCAGCCCAAGCATTACGATACGATTTCTCAAGTGTTCATTCATGTCTAAGGTCAGAAACCTTTTTTGTTTCCAGGTTTGCTGCTTTTCATTCTTTGCCACAACCTTTCTAAGGGCTGGGTTCCAAGTCTATCTTTCTTAGCCCTGGGCTCTCTGTCAGTAGGTAAAATCAACAACGATACGAATTGTAGTTGTCGACTCTTTTTTTCCAACGTTTAACAGTTATTGGTTTTGGCGGATGGTGTCAATGAATGTGCCTGGTGTCTTGCAGGAGGCAGGGGATGCTTACTCAAGGGCCCGCACCAGATCCCAAGCATGATTGAATTTCCCAATCTTCATGTTTATTTCAGTACATCCGAAATCCATTAGCTTTTCGATCATCCCTGTAAAGGGGAGAATAGAGAAGTTTTCCAGTGGTTTCTTATTCTTTGGAGAGAAACCTCCTTTTTTTTCATTAACATCTCTATCTTAAAAGGCTAGTTATATCTGCATTGCGATGTAGTTACTCCTATTCTATTTATTGCATGCTTTTCTATTTGTGCAAGAGAAGTGTGGTTGTGATGATATCATCCATGGTCAATCCTGAAAAACATAACCCATCAGATGTTGCAAATTCCACAAATGAAATAAGTGAAGACATATATAGTGCTTTGAACTAGCAGTTCTTCGAACTTTGCAATGCACAAAGAATTCGTCTCGGACTTGGTTTTTATTGAGAAGATTAACAAAATTATTGAAGATATTATTTGGGTTTGTCTGTTCAGTATTCATATTACTGTGGAAAGTTTATCATTTCTTGAACATGATAGTTTAGTAGGCGACGTTTCAGGAGATCCTTCTCCCATCATCGGGCAAAGTAAAATGATGTTGAGCATGTATTTATATAATTGCAGAGGATCGAAATTCATAAAAATTAACCAATCAGAAACGAGCTAATAATTACAGTTAATTACGGTATTTAATTTCTTTTTGTTTCGCCTATATACACTGAATCACAATCTTTACACGGGATTTCGTAAACAACATTGCTTTGTTCTTTCAGGTTTATTTTGTCTTTTGGTTTAGACAACGTGCTTCTTAGGGTGCCTTTAAGGTTAAGAATGCATTTGATCTTGTGTTGCATTAAAATTTGACGAAGGATCTCGCTGGTACCTGTTACGAAGGGTAGGAATGCTGATGCGAGAATTTCTTCTGATGTTTCCTTGTTGTCTCCGTTGCATGTTCTCTTCATTTTATTTTCTACTTGCGTGATTACTTTATGACTATCCATTTGCGATTAATGCATTTCTTACACGTCGAATTTCTTCTTTCCTCTCCTGTTTGTCACTGACTACGCTGTTGGCACGATTTAGTAATAAAAATATGACACTTTCCTTGCAAAATTTCTGATGGTTTGATTCGAAGTTAAGGTACTGGTCAGTGTGTGTTTGTTTACGATACACTGAAACTGAAATGAAAACATTCTTGCGTTTGACAAAAGTGTCCAGGAAAGCGATACTTCCATCGTGTTCAAGCTCAACAGTCTATTTGATTTGTCGATTTAGGCCGTTGATGTGTTCATGACACTCTTCTAGATGACATCTTTTGATTACGGCGAATACGTCGTCAACAAACCTTTTCCAAACCTTTGGACGACTATATTTCTGCGACTACTAATGATACAGGGCCTCCCATGGCAACTCCGTCTGTTTGAGTGTAGAAGTTCTTATTAAACAGATACCATGTTTTGGTTAGAACAAATTCGACCAAACGCAGAAAATCCCGTACTGGACTCTTCGTCTTTTCACCGAATGCAGCGTCGTTTTTAATAAGGTCTTTAATAATGTTTAAGTGTCTTTTATGGGAACATTTGTGTAGAGTGATGTGACATCAAATGATACCATGCATTCGTCGTCTGCTATCTTTATTTATCTGATGTATTCCGAAAATTCTTTTGATTTTTTTTGTGGTCACTTGTTGTAATTTGCTTGAGGATGAAGCAACAAATTTTGATAGGTTGTATAACGGTGTTCCAGTGCAGGAGGCTATTGTCGAATTGAATTTTTTTGTTATGAATTTTTGGTAGTCCGTAAAATCGCGGTGGTGGTCCGTCCAAAGGTTTCTGTCGGTAATACTGCTTATCGTCGATGTATTCTTTTCTCTTCAACTCCATTAAGATGTTCCTACGCTTCTCGTTTGATGACTTTTGTAGGATTTTTCTTGAGAAGTTTGTAAGGCTCGTTGTTGATGTGTTCGTTGCACTTGTTGATGTATTCAGGTGTATTCATGATAACCGATGTTCTCCCTTTGTCTGCCGGTCGGATTATGATGTCTTTGTCCTTCCTTAGACCAACACACACTGCAGTACCTTAACTTCGAATCAAACAGCTCGTTTCTGATTGATTAATTTTTATGAATTTTGATCCTCTGCAATTATATAAATACATTCTCAACATCATTTTACTTTGCCCGATGATGGGAGAAGGATCTCTCGAAACGTCGCCTGCTAAACTATCATGTTCAAGAAATGATAAACTTTCCACAGTAATATTCACAACATGGCCGCTAAGAAAAGGTACAATTGTTCTAACTTCAGTGACTACTTGCAGAGAACTTTTTTGCTTGTGCTTACCAGCATCTGGTGACATTATGTTGACAAGGATACGTTGCATAATGGCGTTAGTTTGGTTGTCATACGTTTCATTCTCAACAGCTTTTTAAGTCAAGTCGAGGCAGAATCGACTGTGATTCATCTTTTTCAAAATCCATTGATTCTATTTTATTATTATTATATATTGATTCTATATTAATATTATTATTCATATTTACACAGGTTGACTACGTTAGAATATATACATATCTGTTATCATTGCAGGACCTGTATAAAAATAAATAAAAAGCTAAAAAAGATCATAAATAATTTTGTTTCGAAGAGGCATAGTTGTTAAGTGCAGCACTCTTGACTGATTACCATTTATGCTTAGAAATATACCGTTTAAAATTGACAAAAGATTTTTCATTTCGTACATCCAAGTTCAGTGTATTGAACAATTGTGCACCATAGTAGCTCGTAGTCGTAGTCTGGATATGTTTTCATTGTGTCATCTGTTTTACATTGTACGGGCTTGTCTTAAATCCAAGAATATGGTTTTCGTAACTTATGAGTAACGGTTACATTTTATTTGCCATCTTCTTGATCCACTTGTGTGTGTCTCCCAAGTGACGATGTAAGTTAAACTTTTCTTCGTTGTACTTTGGGCATATTTTCTTTTCTTTCTGATGTATAGTAGAACAACAACAAAACAAAGAATACAATAAATAAAACAAACTTCGCACAGTGTTTCCTTACTCAATAAAAAGGTAAGCGTGTAGGTAATACCTTATAGGGCTGCTTTCATTTAACAGCTTGTCACCCAGTTCACCAGTCGTTTCTTAACTAAAATATTATACGTTGAGATATATGTAAATGTTGAACTGAAATCACATAATTGACATCGTTGATGTTTTTTCTAGGTGATAGCAATCGTCACGATTTTTTCGGAGGACATAATTTGGAAATAAAAATTACTACCAACAAAGTGATTATCAAACTCATAAAAAATGGGTAGTTTCTATTTTAGTTTAAGGTATTAGTCACAACAGGGTACTAGTGGGACTTACTGAAACTAACCGGTTTACTTACCGTTTCGTTGGAGCTTGCCACAAATTTCTTAATTTTTACCTCCGTCAGCCAGGTAAAAACGTGCCATTGGAGGACTAACTTCGCAAAAACCAATATTGGTCCACAACACCACTATGTACTGCAAAACATCCATAACAAGTCTCTCTTGGTTATCACAGTTCAAAAATTAGTTCAGGACCACCTTCATCGAATCTAATTGGATGTCTTTAAAATTACCATAAGCATACTCAATTATGCTACATCGAAGGGTGTGGCATCAAAATTAATTTCAGTCCATTAATTTTAACTACTTTGTGTTTGAAGACTTTTAGGGGCGAAATACACATTGCCGTTTTCTTCTTTGTCTAGTACTCGCTTTACCAGCTGCACGCACGACAATCTTCTGGATAATATAGTCGAGATACCCAAACGAATTTTTCTCCTTCACAGGCTTCGCAACAAATCGTTTTGTAGGCTTAGAATAGAAAACTTTAAATAACGGCTTCATTGTGCCTTCCTGGTGTATTTGAACTTTCTACAAAGCAATGCGTAAACTTATCACTGCATTATTACATGTAACAAATATTATTCTAAAGTGTTCCACTCACCTGTGCCCTGTTACAGTTATAATTGTGGTCAAGAATTGCAAGTTGCGCTCCAGCCACCATTTTTCCATGCCAAAAAACGAGCTTTGAAGTACCTAATCTTTAGAAGCATGGAAAACTTCCAAAATGGTTCTATGAATTTGCTCATTCATTTGTTCTAGGTCCTTTACTAACGTTGTTGCGTTAGAATTTTAATTAATGACGTGTGAGGAGGTGATCCCATTTTCAGTTACTCCGCCTCTCTTCGCCTGTCAGTTGGTCGTGGTCACACTTGGTGTAGAAAGTGTTATGTACAAACACGTGTCTATTTGCAGTGATATGTAAAACTGAAATGAATGTGGCATGAATCGAACTGGTGTATTACTTTCTTGAATCTCTGATCAGTGCGCATTAACGTTTTGATTGACGCATGACGATCTGTTGACACGACACGAATATTAAGATTCAAATTATTATATGAAAGAACATACAAAATTTACAATAAAATACACGAAGCTTTTCGTAAATAAAACTTTGCATCGTCAGGTAAGTAGTACAATAAAGCCACTATATATATAATATTTTTTTTGCTGAAACTCTCAAAGGACTGTGAATAATGAGATGAGGAGAATAGAAAATAAAAATACAATTACGTCGTAATAAGAAATTAAGAAAAGAGGTTACTTCCTGTAAAAAGATTGCTTTTTTTAAGTAACTGGTTTCATTAAAAGTTAAAAAATATAGAAATAATGTTATGGCACTAACTTTTAAATGAACTATGTTAAATAGAAGTACATTGTTTGTGGAAGTATCAATTGCTGACACAGTACTGTAGGGTGGCCAAGTGTATTGCACTGGCCGTCAACAGCAAGTGTTCCTTACGCCAAACAAGGTCAATCTCAGGAAAGATATAATTACCATGATGCTCAAAATATATCTGATTGGATAAGAACCGTAATTTTAGCAATTCTGTGAATTTGTGTAATTTCGAGAAGCTAGCTTCGCTGCAACAGCTATCAACAAATTCCCTGCTCCCTTTGTTCCGTTTAACTCTTTGTAATTATAACCTGAATTATTAAACTAAGTGTTAGTGATTTGATTTTAAAGTTGTCGATATTTAATATACTTTTACGTACCTTTTGAACAAGTGAAGTTCAAAGCCAACTGAGTTCCAGTGTTTTTTACTTCGGTGGTCTGTGACGATTCAATAAACGCTTCTCAATTTGTACATTTAATTTATTAATTTTAACAACTGCGATTCATATGCTAGGAAAACCGATTGTTTTTGTAACGGTTCTTTGCAGTTAAAGGGGGACTGTCTTCCAATGTGCAGCAGTCACTATCAGGATCAAAATCAGGATCTTGTGTATCCACTCTTAAAATATACAAAGTTTAAAAAATATTTATTCTTAGAAATTAAACCAAGTATGCATTCTATGGCGTAAGTACTTACCTCTCAAGAGACTTTGTAAGCCAATCAGGTTCCACTTACGATGTCCTGTCCTCGCCAAATAATTTGAAGTGGTGGCGTTTGTGCACTAAATCTTTCTTTAACTTATGCGGTAAGCAGGTATGCACCACAGCTTACGTCTTAGGTACCTTCAAAACTGCTCCTACAGGGTCGGTTTACATTTCGCCGTGATTCTGTTTTGCGTCCACTTTTAGAGCTTCTTACTAAGTTTACTACTTCAATATCTTTCCCAGTAAAGCAACTAAATAAATTTTTTTATTAGCAAATAATCTTATAAAAGTATAGACGATATGCCCATCTACCGTTGTTTCTTTGGTGGTTGTAATTATGTAGTGCTTCGTGGTTGCGGACTTGTTTTTCTTGTCTAAGTAATTGAAAAAAATCGTCTCGGGTCTTCTTTTTACTAAATAGATTGATAAGCGCCCCCCTTAAAACGCTGACAGCTTGCAAGGAACTTTTTCTTTTACGTTTCCCACCATCTGTTGTTCGACATGCTCTGACAGTTTTTTACCACTTTCAAACAAGATGGCAACGGACATAAGCGAGAAAGAACTTTTTAAACTTTTTGAAATATTTGTTTTATTTTCATCTAAAAAGACAGAATTCCTTTAGTGTTTTAAATGGATTGTTTAAGCCACATTGCGCTGTTATAGACTCGCGATACCATTCGCAAAGTTTGATTTCTACATACGTCGGATTAATCCAATAAGTGTCTTTTACGCCGTTAAAGGATATTTTAAAAAAAGTGTTTTTTCATTATTGTGGAGTTGACACAGTTGGCACTATCACATTGTGATTGTTCTACCTGAGGCATCAGCGCCAGTAAAAATGGCTCTATGAATCGTTAATGATTGTTTCCATAAAATTAATCGCATTTGATTGTAACACGAGTTTTTTAAAACAACCAATATGTAACTTTGCTTCATCAAATTTAGAGTTGTCAACTAAAGTTAACAATTCTTTAACATGTCGAGGATGCATTGTGTTGTCAAACTTTATGAGGCCTTTAAGAAGTCATACTTCCAGTACCGCTAATCATGTATCGACGGGACAGGACATCAGTATGTTTTAAAAAACATACTGATGTCCTTCACTTCCCATTCAACAACCAAACATTGGAAAAATTGGCGATGACGCATTTTTAGTTGTGTGAGATAAGTGGGGGGTGGCGCTTTACTGATTGGATTATTTGGCAAAATTTCAATATTTTTGCATTTACTTCCCTTACCATGAAGCTGCGCGAAGAACACTTAGGTTTGGATGTGAAAAATTTACATTGTTCACTTGCGATTTTACAATGGCAATATAAAACTGCTATTTTTTGTTATCTTTCTGATGGATGGATTTATTACAGACGTCGTGTACCTTTTTTGGATGGTTCCCTCTTGACACACTAATATGTAGGTTGGTTGATTCCCAGCAGATTTTCCTATGACAACACACGGAAGTCGTAAGTCTGAAGCATGACGATTTTCGGTATTGTCAACGTAACATTGTCCCCTTCAATTGTTTGTAGCAACCTTAACTCTTTTCCCATACATGTACTTTTTTCATGATTTCCGCATTCTTTACAATTTTTCAGTTACCTTTTCTCATAAATTTTTTTCCACAGGTTATTTCAAATGCTTTTTCTGAACCAGATTCGTTGATTAGGGGTTGATGCAAACAAAAGTGCGCAGAATTTACATGCGAATTATTCACCTCGGATGGTAGCAATCCTGCATTTTCATATTTTTTTATGCATTTGGCATTCAGAACAAGTTCATCCAGGCCATTTGGTTTTTACCTGAAAACGACCTCAAATTGTTAAATTCATAGTAAGTAAATAAGTAAACGTTATTGGTCTGACTGTAAACTGAGACATGATACGGAAGAAGAAAACCCATTGTGGTAGCTGTGAAATTAATTGTTGACAGCAGAAAATCCATCATAATTTTGAAGGGATACAATGTCAGGTGTTGTGTTGAGTGTGGCAAGACATCCTCCATTCCATGCCGAGGATGATCTGCTAGAAACTGAATAATTTCCATAAGTAATAGTATTGGTTCTTTCATTTACAAGATAATATTTTAATTGTTTTTTGCCGTGTGTATGTACATGTTGTACTGGTTTAACGAAAGTATCAAACGGTCGGAAGCAGATTGTTGTAATGTTTAAATGCTAAAATACAGTTAACGAGTTTGACGGAGTCATTAAATTTCAAAATGTTTGATTCTTTTTAGAGCTCTTTAATAGATTCACCATCATGTTTAAAATTTATTATTCTCAGAGATTTATTTTGAATTTTCTCAATTCTTTGATGGAGTTGAGAATGACCTGGACGCCAAACTTTGCACCATAACTTAAATGTGAATTAAAAAGTGCTTAATATATATTAAGCAGATTATTTCTACAAACAAAGTATTAATCTTCGCTAGGATTCCGTTAGCCCCATAAGTTTTGGAATGACATTTTTTATATATTTCCAAATGTAAGATGTTCGTCAAGTGTAACTCCAAAGTATTTAATACTAGTGGTTGTGTTAATTTTTTGGCCACTTAATATAAAATTGAGGTATTTTGTTATTTCTTAATTATATTTTGTCCTAAACAGTTTACCGTCAGTTTTTTTTTGCATTTAGGCTTATTTTATTTGCCCTTGACATCTCCCTTTTTTTTCTCCGCTGGAACCCTATGACTGTCTGGTTTATTCCTTTTGGTCTTCCTTTAATCACGAATATTGGTGGGATTTTTATGTTTAACTTTAATTTGTTATATGAAAGATGAAAGTAATTAGGATAAACATACTTCAAGGTCCCTAAACATTTTTTGCTGTTGTTGTTTTACCTAACGCCTAATTTCCTAAGACAGTAAATTCACCTGTGACTGTAGTAGTAGCAGATATTGACCCAGTTGACAAAACAGACGACGATAGCTTGTTTTTGTTTGATGAATAATACCTGAAGAACGAAAGTTCTTATAATTTATGCTGATAAACATTTCCTGAAAGAGCACACTATCCTGTATCTGAATCCTGATAGACATTGAATCAGTTTTCGGCTCATCAGGAAAAATACACTTTTCAAACAAAAGTTGTAATAAAAGCGAGATAGGGCGTTATTATATCAATGCATAATTTAAATAAATAAGCAGAAAATCACTAACAGGAGAACACTTGTTGAGTCCATATAACTTATTATTTCATTTTAAAAAACAGGCTTGAATTGAAAGATTTCTGTAACTTCTACACGTTTCCAAATTTTGATTACGCTCAGGTGAAATTCGTGTGCTTCTATCGCACCTTCTCCAGAGTTGATATTCGCTTTGTTTACATTTGCTTTAGTGGGTGGTGAGGATCTAATATGTGCAAAATAGTCATTGAATACTTCACAGACATCTTCTTTTTTTGACAACTTTTTTTCATTTTTAATGAGAGTTACTTTATTTAAGTGATAAGATACATTTAAAAAATGAGGGTTTCGTTGGATTCCAGAATTTTTTGCTACCAGCTATGTTAGACGTATCTAAATTTTTATAATTTTTGCGTTTTATAGAACGTAGCAGATTTACACAATAGTTCCTTTGTCTTGTTAATTTTAACCAACTATCGGGAGTTGGGTTTTATTGTATTTGTGACGTAATTTTGATCTTTGCATAATCGCATTTCGTAATGCTTGGCTATAAACGGTGCATGGTTAAATCGCAAATCCTTTTTCTTCAGTGGAGCAAGGGAGTCTAATGTGTTTATCAGGCATAAATGTAATGAATTGTAATCATGGTTTTCGGAACAATAAATACGCAAGTTAGATTCCAAAGTCTTTTTAATCCGTGACCTAAAAGGGACATTCAATTTTCATTTTAAAATGAAAACAAATTTCATTTTTTTTTATCAATTTTTCTTTTTTAATTCAATACAAAAGGAAAATTTCAACTCAATTTTCGTTTTTCGTTTGCAAATCAAAAAACAAAAAAGGGACTTCATATTTTGGCAAAAAAGTACCCTCTCCTTCGCAGACGTTTTTCATCTACAAACCCAAGGATTACTTTGGGTCATTTGGTGCTAAAAATCCCAAAATGTAATATCAATTTCCAAATTTTTGATTTTTAATAAAATTTCAAATTTGAAAATTAAATCAAATTTCGTTTAAATCAAGAATTGGAATTCAAGTTCAATTTTTGATTTTGGTTTAAATAGAAATTTAAAAATCAAATTAAATTTTTGAGTTAAATCAAAATCAAAAATTGAAAATCAACTTTGATTTTTAAATTAAATTAAAAAAGGAAATTCGATTTTATTTTTTTTCTGAAGAATAATCAATCCGTGACCTAAAAGGGACATTCAATTTTCATTTTAAAATGAAAACAAATTTCAATTTTACTTATCAATTTTTCTTTTTTAATTCAATACAAAAAGAAAATTTTAACTCAATTTTCGTTTTTCGTTTGCAAATCAAAAAACAAAAAAGGGACTTCATATTTTTGCAAAAAAGTACCACCCTCTCCTTCGCAGACGTTTTTCATCTACAAACCCAAGGATTACTTTGGGAATCCGTGACCTAAAAGGGACATTCAATTTTCATTTTAAAATGAAAACAAATTTCATTTTTTTTATCAATTTTTCTTTTTTAATTCAATACAAAAAACAATACAAAAAGGAAATTCGATTTTATTTTTTTTCTGAAGAAAAATCACTTTTTTTTATTATTATTATTATTATTATTATTAGCGGACAAGGATTTACGCAACATATTACGTCTACTTACAATGGGGAGAAGGGTCCTTAAACCTAGCTTAAACCGTGGGCCAGTTTTTAAACTTTTTCCGAGAAGATTTTGAAATACTGCATAATAATTTATCAACTGTGCGAGAAAATCTTCAAACATTTCAAAAATTTCGGAATCAAGCTACAGATTTATATGTCATCGATTTGGACTTAGGAAGATTCCTTAAAACAATCTTATGAAAATATTGCGCTTGAAACGCCGCATTGTTTAGGTTGGATCGAAACGAAAAGGCATATTTAGTGAATTGATTAAGTAGTCGATGTTTTGACAATATGTTTAAAAGAGAATCTTACAGCAGATTCCCGGTCAGTGAAAAGAAAAGTTTTGTATAGCGAACTTAAAGCGTCACAGTACTTCTCGCAATGGATACATAACACAAATTATGTTAAGAACAATTTATGTTTTAGGAATGATGATTTTTATTTTTAAAAACGTTTTTGAGAATCGATTCAATACGTGCTTCTATTTATTTTATGTGAGGTAGAATGTAAAGTAGAAAAAAAACTTTGCACGCTTTGAATATTATGCCGAAAGCTGTTCCGAAATTTAATATATTGAAAATTTTTCAATACGTCAGACTTGTGATTGAAAGAATAAATTAGGCTACGTTTTCAGTGAAGAAGGTCATAAAAAATTTTGTTGCTCTCTGAATAGCTCTACTTCTAACTCCTATAAAATACTAACATCGCTTAGCGTGGAACGGATACTCCATAAAATTGTAGATAGGTTTTCACAACTCATTTTTACAACTTACAGAGAACTTATGCCGCAAAGTTTTAATTTTTAGCTAAAACAAATATTTGTTTTTCCTAATTGTTACGATAATTTAAGTCATTTTAGGTAAACCTTTTTTGTCACGGAAGGTAAACTTTAAGGTTTGAATTTAGAAATCAGGAAATCTAAATATGATCAGAACATCAGAAAATCAGAACAAATGAATGTAGACGGAAATAGTGTTAAATTATTAATGTTTCTTTTTTCTTCAGTTCAAAGAAAAAATAACTAAAAAAGGAAAATCTAGAATAAATAACAATGTTTTACTTTTAATAAAAAATATCTTTCTTCTCTCTAAAAACAATTATGTTCGAGCTTCCTTTATAATTCATGAAAAAAAATGTGAAGCAGAAAACAATTTATTTCCAAAGTTATAGATGTGACATAGACATTTGACAATAAACGAACACTTGTATAAGAATAGCTTCTATTCACCAGTTTCAAGAACTTAAATAATTTTACTAGTAAGGATAGTAAGGATAAGAAACATTTTTTTTAGAAAAAAAAGTTTAATGCACATATAAAAAAATTACAAATTGTTTAAAATTGCTAAGATATTTTCAAAAACATTGACCGTAACGGTCTCGTAAAACTCGTTACGGCAATGGGGGCATCGTAATTCCGTCCATTGATCCACACACGTGAAGCATCCAAGTACTTGTTTGCAACACATTGAAATTGCTATTGGTGAAGCACTTATGTCTTGACACACAACACACTTGAATGTTTCTTTTAAAGGTTCAATGAGTAGCGTTGATTTCAGCAATGCTCCGACATCTCTTGGAAGCAATATATTTTCTTGCAACATGGTCTTTATTTCGTCAATACTTTCTCTCACATGATTATCCCCATCAGTAAATCGGTCTGAAGTTCCGACGAATTCTTCACGTTTAACGGCAAAAATCTTTCTCGCACTGCATCGCCAAAATGTATTGTCTAAAAAAGTAAACATTTTCAGCAATTTTAGCCTAGCTGTTTTTAAAATCCTTTCCATATACAAAAATTCGTAAACTTAAAATATAAATTTTCTTGCTTTTAAATATTACTTAAAGAACGCACCACGAGTAGCAGCAGTGTCTTCCATTTGAAGACCATTTGCGTGTACAAGTATTAATGGTTGTACACCGAATCCCTCTTCTGCAAAGCTAATGATCGCTGGGACATTTGCATTGGTTGGCGACAGTGTAAAGTTTTGCATTCTTGAAATTTCACCTAAATTTTAAATTTTTTTTTAAACAAAACATAAAGAAGAATCATTTATTAAGAATAATTTGTGTATGATTTTTAAACTACGCACTTTTGTTATAAGAAATGTGAAAGTAAATAAATAAATAATATAAATTAAAAAGAAAAATTCCACAAAAGAAATAAAAGTAATGCTTACCAACTTTTTTCCCTATCATGTTTGCCAGTTAGACTTTTATGATACATCCATCTGATTTTCGTTTTCTCGGCGTTGGCAACGGAGACGAAAAAGAAGATGACGGTAGTGGCGACGACGAATGTGGTAGTGGTTGAGAAGGACTAAATTGACAAAATGTACTTATCACTAATACTTCATCAAAACAACCCTAAATATTATGCAAAGATAAGCAAAAAGCTAATAAGTAAGACCTCCTTAGCTAGTTTTCAGTAAATTCAAATAGTCCGCACCTTGAAGATATTCGCCGGAACGCCCCAAATGGCACAGGCGATAGCGCAGGGGCTGATACTGCATTGTCACCGAAAACCTCGAATCGATCGTGCTCCATAGCTCGCTCTACGGCGGAAAACGTGCCATCTTCGTTCTGGAAGTCTATAGCCCCAAATTCTTTACTTATGTAAACGGATTCTGGGATTAACTACGAATAAAAACGTAACATATCAGAGCTGAGTGATTTCATCAAATTTAAAAATATTTTGTCAATAAGGATTAAAAATCAAGAAATTCTTGAGTTTAAAAATACAAATTAGGTAAAAAAAATTGCGTACCTTAAAAACAATGGCTAGCCTAGAAGCATTAGCCTGGCATTTTCGAATTGTGAATGTTAAATTTTCTTCACCATTTTTAAAAAATGTGATGCTCTCCATGGCGACTATCTGTGTTTTCCGGGCAAAATTTTGCAATAAATGAAAAAATTAAGAGCTCTGTAGTTATGGCATGCCATGGCTTCATTCATTATTTTTTAGCCATAAGATCAAACGATTCCGCTTGTCTGTCTTTTTTTATAAATTCAGCCGATTGCGGATACTTAACTGTAATATCACGAATAAGCAGATATGCGTTTCAAATATGTTTAAAACTAATTTACCCAAAAGTTAGCAAAATCTAGATTAAATTAAATCTTTTTTTTCATATTAGGCATTATTTATCTAAAAGATGGTTATTTTCCTTCTTACTGCAGTAATTTCGTGCAAGTCATGTTTCTTTCATAAGAAACTTCCTTCTTCCTGTCTTGTCGCATTCAAGATGTTTGAAATGAATGAGAAGAAGAAAAAACGTTTTTTCTCTGTTCTTCTATTTGGGTTTTCTATGTTGTAAATAGCCAGACTGTTATCTTAAAAAAAATATTTCCGTTCATTTTCGTTAGTTTTAATATTTGTTAGTTATTACATACAACGTCATGAGTATGGTTACAATTGGGCTAAGGTTACAGTTTTATTTATGTAAAAAAGGATAGCTTCTCTCAACATTTGTGGTCGTTCGTTAACACATTCGGAAAATATTTCTTCAACAGAAAAATGTTGGAAAAAGCTCTGATCTCTTTCTTCCAATTTTTGCTGTCTTCCTGCAAGCGGATCCTGGCCGAAGGTGTGCTCTTTCGACAATGTACCGCGGTACACTTGTTCATACAGCTGAACAGCTTCGTGTTTTGGGGGCAATTCTTCAACGGATAACGGTGTCAATCTGTTAGTATTTTCTTTTATTACTGACGGAACACCTCTACCTAAATAATATATATAACATTAATAACCCATAAATTTGTGAGAATAGATATTGAAAAACGTACTAAATTGACCTGGTATTGAGTGTTCATTCCACGCTGAAACAACTCGATTGACACCAAAACCAGTCACCAGACATACAATGGATGACACACAAAATTTTTGAACTTCATCTTCCATATTGATAGTATTGCTGTTGTCCATTTCTACCAGTATTTTTTTTACCGGATAATTTACCCGCGAATTTATAAAATTTTGTTTTTAAACAAAATATCCCTCAGTGGTGAGAAAATGTTTTTTGAACAACAAAACCTTTTTATGCTTTTTTCCTTTACAAAATTTATGTCTTTCAAACTATATGTTTCAAACTATATGTCTTTCAGTGAAAGCAACGAGAATTTAATTAACCTGTATATTTCATCGTAAATAAGAGCGTTGTTTTTTATTGGCATGGTGGAGTAGCCGACAATGAAGCGAGAATGACCATCAATGGCAATGACATGTGTAGCCCCATACTTAACAAGCTTTTCATTTTGATCATAGTGAATTTTATGACCAAAGTAATCGGCCCGGAAAGGTATTGGGTTAACCATTAGTGCGGTGTCAGTGCGTCTTCTCTGGTGGTTTTGGGGTGCAGCTTTTGCTAAAGCTCGTCCAACTCTATTATGGCTAACACGTATATTGTCTCTATTAGCAATATACCCTGTCATCATTTTCCTCCCATACGTTGGACCAACCTTAAATAAATAAATTTGGTCAATGTCATAAAATAGTGAATAACAGAGTTCATTTATAAAGACGATGTTTTATTCAAAGAAATGAAAATTTTTTTCAAGAAAAAATATTTCAGCAAGAGAAAAAAGTATTAATTAAGAAAAAAAGTTTTAACTTTTGTTTCTGGTATTTTTAATATACTCCAGTAACACAAGCCAGTTCAGGAAACAAATTTGTGGCGCTTTCTTTAAAAAATATTTTCCTCAAGAAAGCACGCAACAAAATTTACAGCTGTTTTCTCTACTTTACTCATATCTTAGAAGACGAGGAGGTAAATCGATAAGAAAATCTGCAATATAAATGTGTCATGTAGAGAAATGTAAAAATCTTAGAAAAACATATTTTTCTAACGAAATGCCGAATTATTAAAAAATAACTGAAGTAAATGTAATAATGTCTTATACATACTTCTTGAACTGCCGTTGCTACAATCTGTTCTAAATGGTCTTGTGAAACCCTTGGCGACAATCCATTTTCTTTACAATACCGTTTTATTGACTTTACGAAATAACCTCTTTCTCCTGGATATCGCGACTGCAAGATATTGCTTATCTCTTCATAAGTTTTTTTTTTGAGAAAAAAAAGAAAGAATTTCTTCAGTAAAAATTTTATTCATGTCTGTTTCTGTGGTAAGACAAACAACATTTAACTGAATCCTACCAATGTTATACAACTCTTTACACTTCACGTCAATTGATCTGATAGGCCAGAATTATCACATGACTTGTCACATGATTTGTTACTCTTTTAGGCATTTACGAGTTAAAAATTTTCAATTTTCTATTTAAACCAAAATTAACAATTGAACTTAAATTTCAATTTTTGATTCAAATTAAAAATCAAAAATTGAACTTAAAATTCAATTTTTGATTTAAACGAAATTTGATTTAATTTTCAAATTTAAAATTCTCTTAAAAATCAGAAATTTAGAAATTGATATTACATTTTGGGATTTTTAGCACCAAATGACCCAAAGTAATCCTTGGGTTCGTAGAAGAAAAACATCTGCGAAGGAGAGCGTACTTTTTTGCTAAAATATGAAGTTCCTTTTTTGTTTTTTGATTTGAAAACGAAAAACGAAAATTGAGTTTAAATTTTCTTTTTGTATTGAATTAAAAAAGAAAAATTGATAGAAAAATTGAAATTTGTTTTTATTTTAAAATGAAAATTAAATGTCCCTTTTAGGTCACGGATTCTTTTTAACTGCATTGCATCAATTTTCTAAAATTACGGTAATATTTAACATGAGCATCACATTTGACATGTGTTTATGTGGGTAGTATATTTGACAAAGATACGAGTGCAAAAACTTATCTATGTTACATTAAATTTGTTATTGTTTGTTAATTTAAACCAATTTTCGTGGTTAAAATAAGTCAGATAGGGAATTATTAACACCTGTTTAAGGCCAATTTTTTATCCAGTTTAAAGAAATTGTACAGCACCGAAATGTTTAAATTAAATTATGTTGGTACAAATCATAATGACAAGTACGGTTTAAGTGATAAAATTTTTGTTTGTCTTTCATTTATTATGTTATTAATTGACTAATTGAGCAAAACCATTTTGAACAATGGGGTACATATATGTTTGTTTTTTTCTGTAGGGATGCATCCGGCATATTGTGTAATACAGAAGTTAGTTTTGACATTTTACTTATTTCCTGGGAGAATTATTTTTAGCTCTAAACTCACTGGAAATCTGCCAAGAATTGGTAAATCCCTCCAAACATGAAAAATCTTTTTAATTAATAGTGCTCTTGGTTTCTCACATGTCCAAATAAAAATATTTAATTGTATAAACATTGATAAAATCGACAAACTTAAGCACTGTAATGGATTTTAAGTATGTCTATCCAACACCTGAAAAACAAGCCATTGACTCAACACGTTCCTAATATGGCATGTGCTCATTCACGCATCGCAATCACAATAAATAGAACAAAAGAGGCGTTCGTTATTGCTTTTTGTAAACTACCTTATTAGTGAAAAATCTGTCGGTGAAAAGTGACGAATTTTTGCCTTGGTGACAAATTATTGTAACAGAAGATTTTTTTCATCGACGATATTTTTTACCGACGAATTTTTCTGGACATTATTTTCTATTTTTACTTTAAAGACACCTTAGGGCTTCCTATTTACCCCATTATTGCTTAATTCTTGATGATAAGTACAGTAATCTCTCTAATTAACGGACACCTCTAATTAACGGACAAATCTTTTTCGCGGCAGACAGAAATTTTGCACCATAGTTGTCCGCTATTCAGAGAGACTATTGGCACATAAAGAGAATGCATTAAGTATTTTTAGTTTACTGGTACATTCTGTAATAATAAACAATATACATGCCAATCATTTCTGATTATTATCTACTCCTTTCTGATAGAATGGGTTTTCAATTCTCGAGAAGACTTTGTTTGCAGATTTAACAGTCTCAGTAATCCTGCAGCTTGAGGTTTTCAAACATTTCAGCAATCCACCGCGCCTGGGACGGTTTCAAATCGGACACAATTTCCTCGATACTTTCACATCACCAGGAGCTACACCTCTCTAACTAACTCTCAGCTCTCTTTAACTAGCCCCTAACACGATCTGTGTACCATTTCTTGAATTTGTAAGAGACAAGCTTTTTTGCTTTGTGATTGATAGAATTATCAGGCGACTTAAACTTGTTGGCTAAGTTATGCGGGCAATAGTTAGTTTACAATTATCTTGGAAAGAATTAACTCATAAAATTATCCACAAACTTCAACTTAAGCTAAGTCCCGTTTGTTGGGAAAATTTTATTTCATAAATTATTCCCAGACTCCTGAGAGTGAAGTGAGATTTTACAATTGACCGCCAGTGAGTAAAGTTGTAGTGGAATATGTTAATAAAATATAAATAGAAATACAAGTCATTTTCTTGTTATTGTGAATCCTTTATTTATATTCAGAATATTTCACAATTTACAAGGCTATAGTAGCAGTTTATGTTCTCTGGATTGAAGACAATAACAACTATCGGCCTATGCTCGCTAACAACAGCGGTGTAAATCTAATAACTTCGGTAACAGAACTTTGAGAAAACGCAACTATTTCTTAACTCAAGAATTCGAGCAAATTATTGTTTTTAATGAGTTCCTTGTTTTTAATAATTAGCAAAAGTATTTCCCTCGACCATCCAGCATAATCGAGTATTTCACCGATCTCAACACCACGGGTTTTCGCCTTTAAGCTACCAGCAGATCTAGACGAATATGAAGTAAAAACGTTTATTAATACCAGAAATGCTGCACATGAACTTACGCCATCTAGAGATGGTGTCCCTTGAAACAGGGTTATGTGGCTTAATTGAGCTTATAAAGAGCTTTGACGAGGACCTAAGTGTAGTAGTTATCTATCATCAGATAAAAAGTATTCTTCTGATAAAAGAAGCTAATCACATATAAACATAAAGTCTGATATCAGATGCTGTGACACCATCTTGGATCGTGTTTAGAGAGCGCGAGCCGAAACTCACGGCATCCGATATATACCTAGTAAAATATATTACAATCCCTCTTTTTCTCGAAGTTATTGTTGTTGATTTCTTGATTGTTTGTTTTATAACATGTTCACATATTTGCTTTTCAACTCAGTTCCTCTGCACGTACATAAAACGTTTTTGTTCTTCAGCTATACACATCGGTCTTTTACTATATACATCGTATCGTTCGTCTGCTATATATATACATCGTTTATCATTATCGTTCTTGTTATCATTATCTTGTTATCGTTCTTATTTTTTCTCTAAGTCTTCTTCTTGCGCTTCGGATTGATGATGACGTAACGCTCTGTAGTTTTTCTTTGTCGTTTCGGGTAGGTTTTTGCACCGTTCTTGTGGTTTTTCTTTTCGTATAGATCTTCTTCTTTGTTATGGCCATCATTCGGTTTAGATTGTTGGTTCTCATCAAAATTCGCATTGCTTGAGCAGGTACAAGGGTCTGCCCTGTTTCGCGCGTTAGAAACACTCGATTGCTTACCCTTCGCAGATCTATACAGTTTCGCGTGTCCGTTTGCTCGTAGAAACGTTTTTCCTTCCTTGTTTCGAACCATGATGCTTCGTTTGTATACTTTAATGATGGTGAAGACTTCCTTTAACCAGGGCGGTGAAAGTTTGTTTTTGTTGTCGGTAAGATTTTTCAACAATACCTTTTGTCCGACTTCAAAAGTGACAGTTTTTGCCTTGCGGTTCTGGTCGGTGTTTTCCTTGGATTTCTGTTTGTGCTTTTCATCATTCTTGTTTACTTCTATATCCAATTCACTGTTGCTTTTCACAAGTTGACTAACGTCAGGAAGATCATTCGTTAGCGGTCTACCGAACATCAGTGTTGCAGGTGGAACTTTAGTTACGGTATGAGGTGTGGTTCGGTAACTCAAAAGGAATGTGTCAAGAGTTTTACGCCAATCCTTTCCAGTGATGACAGCAGTTTGATTGTGTCGCTTCAATGTGCGGTTAAATCTCTCAACCTCACCATTAGCTTGTGGCCAGTATGGAGTTGTACGCCGGTGTTTTATACCATGTTGTTGAAGGTATCGGCTGAATTTGAAGGACGTGAATTGTGAACCGTTGTCAGTTACAATTGTTTTTGGATAACCAAAAATACTAAAGGTTCGCTTCATAACATTTATTATGTTTTGCACACCAGTGTTCTTGATAGAAGAAACTATTGGGTATCTGGATCTGTAATCAATCAAAACTAACAGGTTGTCACCAGAGGGATAGGGGCCTTGAATGTCCATTGCAATAGTGTTCCAAGGTTGTTTGGGAATTTCTGTTGGTTGTGACGGTTCATGCCTGGTGGTGGAGGGTGCAGTTACTTGGCAGGCATGACAGGTAAGTGTTAGATCTTCGATTTGTTTGTTCATCAGCGGCCACCAAACTTTTTCACGTAATAGTAGTTTAGTTTTGGTTGTTCCTTGATGCGTAGCATGTGCTATCTGCAACATTTTCTGTTGTAGAGTGCTTGGGATGACAATTCGTTGTCCTTTGAGTAAAATGTTATTCACACAGGATAACTCATGCTTTGCATGTCTGTATGGATTCAAAGCAGAATCTTTTGGCCAGGCCTTCGAGTTAATGGCTTTGGTGACTTTTTGAAGAATGATGTCTTTTGCAGTTTCATCTTGTATCTCTTCGATATTGCAGCTTTTAGGTACTGCTTCTGCTGCTGTAAAGTTGATAAAGGATTCAATTGAGTCGTCAGTTTCTCCTTCACTGTCTGTACAAACAGGGTCTCTTGATAGTATGTCAGCAGCATTTTTGGCACCAGAAATGTATTTTAATTTGTAGTTATACCCTTGTATGCGAAGAAGCCATCTCTGGATCCTCGGTGGTGGAGATGTGGAAGTTGGTGACATTACGTGCAAAAGACTCTTGTGATCAGTGGTGATATCGAAGTCACGGTCATATATGAAAAAGTGAAAGTGTGTGCAGCCAAAGGCAACTGCAAGAGCTTCTCGTTCTGTTTGTGAGTATCTCTGTTCAACAGGTGTTAATGCTCTACTTCCATATGCTACCGGCTTGAAGTTTCCATCTTTCTGTTTCTGTGTAAGTATGGCACCAAGACCATACGGACTTGCATCAACAATTATGTCTGTTTCCGCCTCAGGATTGTAAAATGCCATAGTTTCAGAAGTGCAAAGTTTTTCTTTGAGTAAATCAAATGATTTCTGTTCAAGATCTGTCCATATGAATGGTGTATTTTTCTTGGTGAGTTTCCTCAGTGGAGCTGATAATGTACTGTAGTCTTTGATGAACTGACTGCAATAATTTACTAGACCAAGAAAGGATCTGACTTCTGTCGATGTTGTTGGTGTTTTGAATTTGTTGACTGCAGTGACTTTGGAAGGGTCTGGAGATATGCCATCTGTTGTGAGAGTATATCCACTAAATAAAATTTTATTCTTGCTAAACTCACATTTTTCTGGGTTGACACGCAGGCCATTCTCAGAAAGATTACGAAGAACCTTATCGAGATTGCGGTCATGCTCAGCTTGTGTTTTTCCCCAGATAAAAATATCATCAGAGATGTTCTTTGCCCCTTCACAATCAGCAATTACCATTTCAATATTTTTCTGAAAATGTTCAAAGGCACTTGAAATACCATATATGAGACGCTTGTATCTGAAAATTCCTTTATGGGTAATGAAGGCAGTAATGTTTCTGCTTTCTTCGGCTAACTCAATTTGATGGTAGCCTTCTCGCAGGTCAATTTTTGAGAAGACAGTGGCTCCATTTAATAATGGTAGGATTTCTTCCAGTTTTGGAATAGGATGCTTCTCTCTGATAATGGCAGTGTTTGCTCTGCGCATGTCCACACACAATCTAATTTTGCCATTTTTCTTAGGTACTGCGACAATTGGTGAAACCCACGAAGTTGGTCCATTAACTGGCTCAATGATATCTAATTTCAGCAGTCTATCGAGCTCTGCTTCAACTTTCTTTCTGGTGTGAAACGGCAGTCTCCTAGTTGGTTGCTGGATGGGGGTGACATCTGGATCAATATGGAGTTTCTGTTTGAAGTTGTTAAGTTTTCCCATTCCTTTGAATACCTTGTTGTTTTTGTTGAGGACTTGTTCTGTTGATACTGGTATGCCTTTTGACAGACTTCTGCTACCTAACTGGAATGTTCTATGGTTGATGGGTGTTGTAGCTGGTCCAATTCGTAATAGATCTAGCTGCTCAGCTGTTTTGTGACCAAGTAAATTGCCTCCTTGACCAGGTATTACGTAGAATTTTGCTAGTATTTTATGGTGATTTGCTGCAACTGTAGCTTTGAAGGTACCAGTGATTGGGAGCTTCTTAGTAGCATGGTATGGGTAGATTCGGGCATTGGATTTCTGAAGCTGGATGTTGCTGAATAAGCGTTTATAGGTTCGAAAATCGATGATATTTGTTGTGCTTCCAGAATCAATGATAGCAGTCATTTCGCTATTGTTTACTAGAACGGGGAAGTTATTTGACTTCGTAGTGTTCATCTTGTATAGGTAGATATCCTCATCTTCGTCATCAGAGTTTTCATGGTTGGTTTGATGAACTTGCTGTTTATTTTTGGTGCGGCACATTTTTGCAAAATGTCCTTTAATACCACATTTGTTACATGTTTTATCTCTTGATCTCCGACATTCATGACTTTTGTGGTTCTTCATACCACAGCGACCACATTCTGGTTTGTTGAATGATTTGGTTGGGTTGTTCCGATGTGGTGGTGCATTGTGTTTCCTATGGCTACGATGAGGTGGTCTACGCCCATGTAGTTTGTTGATTTGTTCAGAGCTTTCTTCTTCAGTGTCATGTTGTGTTTGTTTACCATTAGCTATTTCTTTGTTTTGGTGTTCTGCAGATTCAAAAAGTCGTCCAAGGTCCTGTGTTTTCTGGAGATTCAAATCAGTTTCCATAAGTAAACGTTTGCGGAATTTAATATTCGATGTTTTTGCTATGACCATGTCTCGGATTTCATTGTCAGTTTCTGATCCATATTCACAATATAAGGAAAGTTGTCGTAGACGGGTAATGAATTGATCCGTACTTTCCCCTACTTGTTGTGAGGTTTGGTGAAATTTATGCCTTTCGAAAGGTATGTTCTTTTTGACTGAAAAATGTTCATCAAATTTATGGAGGGCTTCTTCAAATGTTGTTCCAGGATCAGAGAAAGTTTCAAATATTTCCTGGCATTTAGGTCCAATCATGTGGAGTAAAATTGCCCTCTTTCTTTCATCATCCCTAACTCCACTTGCTAGTATGTAGTATTTAAGACTGGTCTGCCATTTCGTCCATCGTTGACCAACTGAAGTCGGTTCTCCATTTGGGTCAAAGGGTGGTATGGCTGGAAGTTGCAAAACGGACATGCTAGCTGCACAGAAATGCTCAGAGCGCGCGCACAAGTATAACTATCGCTTGAAATTACAAAGGACAGCCTAGCAAAGTTTCCTTTCGCACAGTAAGAGTCAGCAAAATTTGTTGTTTTGATTCGAAAATTCACACGTCTTGTTTCACGCGAGATTGCTTTGTAATTATGAAATATACCTCTCCATGAGTTCTTGGAATCCTCGTCGCCAATTTGTAGTAGTTATCTATCATCAGATAAAAAGTATTCTTCTGATAAAAGAAGCTAATCACATATAAACATAAAGTCTGATATCAGATGCTGTGACACCATCTTGGATCGTGTTTAGAGAGCGCGAGCCGAAACTCACGGCATCCGATATATACCTAGTAAAATATATTACACTAAGCTCGGCTGTTTTTATCAAATAACAGTTAAGATTTTCAAGGACGCGCAATTTTTCTTTCCTAAATGCTATAAATTGTAAGGGAGTCATGTGATTGGAAGGTCGTGTTTGTTTTAGTTATACTGTAATATGTATAACTAACTAAGTTTAGCATATTTATATTAATGGCACGTAAAGTTTAGACCCTTTTTCTCCCAACAGCTAGTGTTACGAGGACTGCCAGATTTGGTACCAAAAGAGCTCGCTCTAAATCTTTTGGATGTGGTAGAGATCGGAAAGAGTCGAATGCAAGAGAAACATCCCATATAAAATTGTTTTTTAGAAGTACTATTTTTTTTCTCAAAGACACCCTTTATAAATCTTTTTACAATTGGTAGTTGTTTATAAGGGTTTTATAAGGGTCATAAGGGTTTTATAAGGGTCATCAAACTGCAATATTGAAGATAATGCACTACGGGTAGTGTTTATTTGGCTATAGGTTTTTCTGCATTAAAAAGTAAAGACAGAAAACGAAGTGCGTTCAGTATAGATGGTTGAAGGTAATCAATGTAATTTTCTGATGTATAACTTCTCCATTTTCTGAGAAATGGGCTATACTGGTTTTTTGTTCCCGTTCTCCAGCTAAATATTAGTAGGTTTGTAGTTGTACTGTCAAAGCTTTGTTTTAGATATTTTCCCCTGACACCAGACATGGTACGAGAGTCAGTTTTTTCCACAAGGGGTAAAGGGAAAAAACATTGTACTCGATGATCACAGTATACTAAATACCTGATTCATTTCTTGTATTGGCGCTTGTTGCTGATGTTGTTGGAAGAGGACATCCCCTTCCGGCGTTTTCCTAAAAAAGGGCAACTATTTCTGTTATAATATCTGTTTTGTGAGCCGTTATTTCTATAGTATAACTTGTTTCTATAACGGTTTGTATATAGTTGCTGCATGCTTTAATTTATTTCTCATTTTCAACTATTTAATGTGCTGTGGCAAGTTGTCACCAAATAGGTTTTTTTTAACCTCAGTAGACACCATATTCAAGTCCTTATACTCTTCTTTCAGTACAGATCTTACAAAGAGTTTTTTTTGGCACAATTCTGTATTCGCATGACCTAAAAAGCCAATTAGATCAGCAGTTTTTTGGATCAGACTTTTCCTATTTATATTTTCAGAACTAAGGATCTCATTGGCGATGGAAAGTGATGCAAAGAGAGGGTTCACTTTTGAGCCATTTTTACGTCTGAGCGTTTTTGCATACTGGACAACATTTGTCAGAGTTCTATGTTTAGTTTAGGAAAGAACATTCCACAAATTTCAGGTCTGGGATTTTTTTAGCAAGCTTTTTCATTTCCTCCTTGCCTTTTTTGCCTGCCCAATTCTGGTTTATTATAGTGGCCTATTTTTCTTCAACAGCAGGGCCTGTTTTACAAACCTCTGTAATAATCCTGATATGCTTTAATCCACCTTTTTTAAGATTTAGACATCTCATCATCCTTTTGCTAGCTATTGAATCAGAGACTGTTCAGTCTCTGATTCACAAGCTTGGAACTCCTTGTCGTTCTAAGATGCATACAGTTTTAGTTCATATTCATATGCTTGGCTGAGATGTGAGTATTCTCCATTCTGAGGTACATCATTTTTCCTCAAAGGAGAATTGTTTAGGCTCACTTGAGGAGCTGAGATAACTGTACGAGTAGCAGTGAAGGCACTTTCTTGTTGCTTAAGAGAGGTCACAATTTTAGGATGCTCTCCTAACCTGAGATTTTATACGCCCAATGTCGCAGTACTCTTAAATTTTTCTATCTCATTTGACAAAGATTTGAAAAGCGAAACTAAGTCGCAGTGGGAGGAATGGGTGTTGTGTTGTTGTTTTGTGTCTCCTCGCCTGCTGGTGTAGGATTTGTGGTCGAATTTCCACAAATACCACGTAGAGAAGATATTCCGTCGTCTGCTGTATTTATTTTTACATAGAAGAAAGTAAAAAAGAAATACTTATCTTTGTTCTATGTGCATACTTTGTTGTGGTTCGTCAATACTACGCTGCCATCTTACCTCTTTGACGGATATTGCCTCAGAAGTCTGGGAATAATTTCTGAAATAAAATCCTTATTTCAACGATCGGTAAACATATAAAAAAAATATTTCGTTACGTGTATGTTTTTAATAAGCAAGAATGAGTGAAACACTAAAATCCTTAAAGTACAAGCCGTCCCCAATTCCTTCTAGTGGATTGGAAGGCCCGTTACTATTAAAATCTTCTGCGAAAGACAAATGGCTTGTTAATACAATGAAAGAATTTGTTCGAATTTTTATAGTTATGAATAAAGTGGAAGTTCATCAATCGCAGATAATGAGGATGATGATGGTGATGATGATGAGGACCAGGACCATAATCAAGTCATTATGATCGACGAGTCAGAAAAAGGCCGACAGTCAAGAGGCAGAAGATTAGTCCGGAAGTCAAGAAACAGAAATCCAAAAACTGCAAGCAGAACCACAAAGTCAGTCGAGTGAAATTGATTTGCAAATAAATAAGGACGCATTGATGTAAATAATATATAAACGGTATTTTATATACTTTAAAAGCGTCAATTAATCCAACTGCAGCAAAATAGAAATATAAAATACGTTTTCTAGTTTATTTTGTAAAACTCCCCTGGCAAAAAAATCCGTCGGTGAAAATCGACGATTTTTTTCACCGACAAAATATTTCACCGCCAGATTTTTCACTGATGAAGTAGTCACAAAAGTTTATAGCATTAATCGCTGTATCAATCAAAGTGGAGGATTGTGAGAGAACAGGTTAATTAAGATTGGCTTGTCTTAGAAATCAATGATTTTCTGGCTTATCGTTAGCTGCATGTAACCCTGACGTGTCGATTTCACGTTCATACAGAACTCTTGAAATCAAAATATGGAATGTAGGAATAAGTATTTTTCTCTTTCTGGAGTAAAAGTTTCCGTGCTTTTTCTTCGTTTGCTCAATACACGAGTGTAACATACGTTGCCATTTGTCTAGTGAGATGATGATTTTGATCAATGACAGCTAATTTTCTTCGGCCAACAAAACTATCGTGGTACATATAAAAGAGAATGGTAAAAAAGTTATATTTACATTAAAGATGTCCTGGTCAACATTTTTATAAATATTTAATCCACAAATGTGCCCTAAAGGTATGGGTTTAGGTGTATACATTAGTCGAGCATTATGACATGACTCTAAGACACCAGCGTCAGGAATGTTTTTCTAAAATAAAATTGTCATTAGCCACCTAGGTGCCATGTTAGTCGAGCATTATGACATGACTCTAAGACACCAGCGTCACGAATGTTTTTGTAAAATAAAATTGTCATTAGCCACCTAGGTTCCATTGCAATCCGCCATAGCTTCTCCATTGCTGTTTATTCCTTATCAATTCAATTCTTTTGTTTCATCAGAGGCCCATGCAAGCATTGTCCATCATACCATACATGTCCATTAGTTACTTGATGAAGTATAGAATTCATGTAGCCTACAGAAAAACTTGCTTCATTAACTTTCGTAGCTACGGTTTTGAGTTACAATCTATAACCACAAATTAAAAACTATTATTTGTGAGACCTTAAATCTAAAACTATCGCCATTACATTCTTTTGCACAAAACTAAAAATGTTTCCTGATGTCGGCCATCCATTTAAAAAAAATGCTTTTCCCTCTTTTATTTCCAGCCTAGAATTTCAAATGTTAACAAAACAGAATATACGGTATAAAAGCTTCGTACCTCACTTATTTTTGCTGTCAACTTATTACTTTTGTGTCACATATCGATCTGGTGAAGGACATCTTGAAATGACAGATTTTCTCCTAATAAGGAAATAAAAATAAGTAAAATGTATAAAAGTAATTTATATCGTAACTGTTAGTTTTCACAAAACAAAGTAAGACTAAAATATCTATTTGCTGATACAGGCCAAGGAATTAGCTACTATAATTTATGTTGATTACGCAAACTTTGTATTAATTAATCAACTAGCTGTTCTTTTTTGACAGATCACCTCAACATTGGCATCTGGGAGAAACTAGATTCAATTAGGGACGGGTCTTCACGACAAAAAATTGCTAACCTACCAGCTCTTTTCAAAGCAGCCTTTGCTCCAGGGACAATCAGTAAATATCGTAGGGCATGGCATAGGTGGGTGAAATAGACCAGTAACTATCTTGAAGTTTTACACTGTCCGGCTGACCCGTTCTTTGTTTGCATTTTTCTAAACGATTTAGTCGTAGAAAAGAGTTCTGTCAGTACAGTCATTTCAGCTTTTTGTGGAATTCGATGGGGACACCTAAATACAGGTTTTGAATCGCCTACAGACAGCCCAATTGTAAAGTTAGCATTCGAAGGAGCTAAACGGCTACTTTCAAAAAATAGTACAAATCGCAAAAAACCATTTACTGCGGAAATAATTAAGACATTGGTGGCTAAGTATGAAAAGTCCGAAAATATGATGCATCTAAGATTCATAATTTTATGTATTTTTGGCTTCGCGGGCTTTTTTCGTATAAGTGAACTCCTGAGCATTAGACTGAAACACTTAAAATTAGAAAAGGATTCTGCCCAAATTTTCATTGAAAAGTCAAAAACAGATCAGTTGAGAGATAACAAGAGAGCACTCTTTAAGATCAGGGGAAGCGTCCGCAGCTGCTAACAATGGAGTTACTGAGCGATTTTCTTTTCTTTTTTTCTTTTCTTTTCTTTTCAATTTATTTAAAGTCGATTATTCACATATTTACAATAGTTTCCAAAAAAAAAGTAATTAAGAAAACTAATCTAAATCGACTAAATTTTTTTTATGTTTACAATTAAATAAAATCATTTTTTTTATATATATAAACAATAATAACAACAAAGTTCTATAAAGGGACCTTACATTCATCACAGTTACATTTAGATCCGTCCCACATTTTAATCATGCTTTTAAAAACTTTAAGGTTGTCACATCGTTTCAAATGTGATGGTAGGTTATTCCAAATCTTTGGTCCCAGGGCTGATAAGCTATTAGTTCCAAAAGTCGCGGTCCTTTTCCTTGAGACTACCAAATTATTTGTATTTTGTTCTCTGACTGTCCTACCGTTATCATTTAAACAAAATATATCTTTCATAAAAAGAGGGCTGCTGTTATTTATAGTTTTAGAGATTTCTATACACAATGACCGTAAGCGATTTACATTCATGTGACTCTTGCTGGAATTTTTAAGTAAATTTTCGTATGTACTTACCGTATCATTATACAGAAATCTTAATGCTCGTTTTTGTATCATTTCGACTTTAGATAAAGATTTAGAAGAAGAAAAATGCCATATAAGGGAACAATAATTGAAATTTGCGTAGATAAAACTTTGAACTAAAATATATTTTGCTTGAAAGGATAAGAAACTTCTAAATCGAAATAAGGCATTTAGTTGGGCTGATGCTTTGCGACACAAATCACTAACGTGTCTGTCAAAATTTAATTTATTGTCTATAGTCACACCTAGTAATTTCACATTATTTTCACTTTCAATAGTTTTATTTCCTATATTAAATTTTAGACCTAAATTATCTGCCTTATTCTTTGTCAGAATTATCGAGTGAAACTTTTCAGGGTTTGCAATCATTTTATTCTCTTTTAACCAGGAGAGGGCAGTTTTAGCTTCGTTTTCTAAAGTATTTATCAAATTAGGAATAGAATTTGAGAAGTTGGATATTGTGTTATCATCAGCGTAATTATGTAGCTTATATTTTTCTATAAAAAGAAACAAATCATTTATAAATATATTGAATATGATAGGTCCCAAAATAGAACCTTGTGGTACACCAGATAAGATAATTTGAAATAGACTATAGATCCCATTTATTCGAGTGGCTTGCTCTCTATCAGTAAGATAAGATAGAATGAATTGAAGAGACTTATTGTCAAATCCATAAGCAGCTAGTTTCGCAATTAGTAAGTCATGTGGTACACAGTCAAAAGCTTTTGAAAGATCCATCAAGATCGCACCCACCACATAATTCTTATCAAGTTTACTCTTCCATTCCTCAATTAAGCGAATTAGTACTTGTTGGGTACTATAGCATTTCCTATAGGCGGAGAGAAAGGTCGACAATTTTGATTCCATATAAGCGGTTATTTGTTCTTTCATAACCCTTTCGTAAAATTTAGAAAAAACATTTAAAACACTGACAGGCCTGTAGTTTGATATTTTAGTTTTATCTTTTCCTCCCTTATCCAATGGCGTTACAGCAGCTCGCTTAGCTTTGCTTGGAAATTTGTTTGAAACTATGCTACTATTTATAGCATCTGTTAGTGGCGTTACTAGGTGCCTTTTTGCTAATTTTGTCAGCTTTGATGGTATTGTATCTTCACCTGTTGATACTTTGGTGTTTAAATCATTAAACAGTTTAGAAATTGTATTTTCATCAACTTCTTGGAATGTGAAGTTCTCATTGTTGTTAGAATCATTGATTTCCTTTATTTTAATGATACTTGGATGATTTTCAAAACTATCAACAATTTCTTCAATCATTTTTGACTTATCATTTACATTCTTATATTTTATAGGATTTGGTTTCATGCCACAAGAATTTTCTAAAATATTGATGTAGTATTCGTTGAAAAGTTTGGTTAGCTGTTTTTTATCAGTAACTAAACTTTCATTTTGAACGATCGCTATATCTCCTTTGCTTATTCCACTTTTATTTGAGATCAAGGGTTTAACAGTTTCCCAAAACGTTTTTTTGGAAATAAAACCTGATTCTGTTACCCTTTTGAAATGGTTTTTGATAGCCTTTTTGCGTAAATTTACACACTTGTTTCTCTGTTTCTTGTACGTGATTTTGTTTTCAGAAGTAGGATTTTTATTGTATTTATTTTTGAACCTAGACCTTGTATATATTGCCTTTTTTAACTCTTTTGTCATAAATGGTGCCTCGTTTCCACGCAGAGTTTTTTGCTTCTGTGGGGCATGCTTTTCTATGATAGATGTGAAAACATTGATGAGGTTTTCATAATTCAGTTCAGGATCTTTACTATTACAAATAAAATTTGCGTTCTCAACATCACGTAAAAAGTTGGCTTCATTAAAATTTTTGTAACTTCTGTAAATAATTTTCTTGGATGCTAAGCGTGCTAAATGAGATTTTAAAAATGTTGTTACCATTTGATGATGATCACTTAATCCTGTTTCACATGTTAGTGTGTGTTGAAAACATCTGGGTCTATTTGTAAGAATGACATCTATAGCTGTTCCGTTAGGACTAGCAAAACAGGTTTTGTTTTTGACAAGATTTTCAAGACTAAAAATATCACAGAAATTATTTAAGGTTTCGAAACCAGAATCGTTCGAGTTATGGCAATCGATATTTATATCACCCATAATTATTATGTTTTCGACTTTAGATAGAGCTTTATTTAAAGCTATCTCTAATTCCTCAAAAAAGTTGTTTAAGTTTGAATAATGAGGTGGTCTATAAATACTGATAACTGTCCATTTTTTATTTCTTATCGTTAATTCTGAGCAAATGATTTCATTATTTGTTATACCCAAATCATTAACTTGTCTACAGGCTATTCCTTTCTTAACATATTCAATTAACCCTCCTCCATTTTTGTTCCTATCTTTTCTAGTTCTAATTTCATAGTTATCAATATAGAATTGTTCGTTTGGAAAACTCTCATCTAGTTTGGTTTCAGCAAATACAAAATAATCAGGTGAAAATTTTGTCAGAATTTCTCTTGCATCAATTATTTTGTTTCTGAGACTATTAATGTTTAAATAGCCTAAAAGAGGATTGGAAGGGTACTTAATTCGTAATTTATGTATTTCATCTAAAGAACTTTGGTGAGAATTATGTGTCGGATTTTGATCATTTCTATATTGACTCCCAACACATTCATCAGGAATATCAGATTTATTATCATCGCAAACTAGTCCAAGCCTATTGAATACCCCTGCTGATCTAAAAAATTATTTATAAAAGCTATAAAATTTCGTGCTAACATTATCTTACCATTCTCTCGTAAATGTATGCCATCTTTCCATAGGTGTTCTTCTCTGATATTGTTGTGTCTGATGTAGCCATAACCGTGTAGATCGGATCCTTCTCTTAATAGTTTGTTAATACTGTTTATTCTATCAGAGTCGACACGTCTGCTCGTAACCAAGGCAGAGATAAAAACTTTTTCTACTCCGTTACGCACACATTTTTTTCCGATGTCCAGGATCTGTTCGGCAATTTTGTTATCTGACGCTGCATTTAGATGACTTGATAAAAGATTGTTGATTCCTACATGGATAACGACAATATCAGGTTTTTCTTGTTCCAGTGTTGGTTGTACGTAATAATTTAAGTTTTCGACACTTGCTCCTGGGAATATCTTAAATCTCACATTTCCATTTTTTATTTGCTCGTTAAATTCTTTCACTCGAATACCTTTTGGTATACTATCGGTCATTATCCGTATCTTCTTAAAATGGTGTACATTTTGATGCTCAAGATTCGTAGCTAATTGATCTCTTTCGGGAAACGGATTGATAACAGGGTTGGGTCTTCGTCTGTGTGTTACATTATTTTTAAAGATATTTGACGAACGAATATGGTTGTTAACATCTACGTGGTGCGTATTTTGACTCTCCTTCGTAAAATTACAATCTTGATCACCCCAACTTTGTTGATTAGAATCGTCATTAACTTCAACTCTTAGGTCGTTAAATCTGTTATGATGTAATTCTTCATTTCTATTAACTTTATTTGTAGAAAACCTTGAGGGACCTTTGATTACGTTGTTCCATTGATTATGCTGTTTAATCGGTTCCACATGTTTACACGTTTCAACTGAATGATCACGTTGATTACTGTTTAAAATTTCGCTAACCAATTTTTTGTAATCTTTTATTTCTTCTTTAAGGAAATCTATTTCACTCCTCAGTTGTTTAATTAATATATTTGACGAGTTGTCCCCGATCTTGCTCAGTTTATACGAAATAAATTCTTTTAAATCGCAAACCTGTGTTGTCAAACTTTTAAATTTAAATTTAAATTTATTGATAGGGAAGCCGTTCGCTTGTCCCCTAGCAGCACTGTCAAAGACAGATACATAAAAGATAGCAAAAAGAAACGTTTGGACATTTTTCTGAATTTAGGTATATAGCAGCCTACAGACTTAACCTCTTTTACCCCTTAGTGTATTGTATATGCGCTTTGCCAAGCCAACGAGGCGAGAATACCGATATCACCATATTGAGTTTTTATTTATCCTTAATCACCCATTGCTGGGAAGAAGTGAAAAGAAGCGAGGTTTCCACTATCGCAGATTGCTGGAAACTAAGTTTCTTTTCAGATTCTGTACGGCAATGCTTTGCAGGTGTGACTGCTCATGCGCAGTGAGTTAGTATTTCAGTCGACTCTCGCAAGGGTTCTTCCGCAATCGTCAGTTAGCCTTGGCGTCGCAAACTTTTGCTAACAGTGTTTAATGTTCATCATATCTTTTATTTTTTCATGTACCACCCAACTTCGAGTTTATGACGAAAATCGTGGAAAACAGACTACAAAGATATATATTGTAAGATGCACGGCATAACAAATGGTCATCTTCACGGTTTTTCTTCTCTAGAAAAAAGGCTATAAAGCTCCCACGTTTGGATCTATGGGCTAGAGAAGTTTTTTCATCCAGTTGCTGATCATCATGCCGTTCATCATAGCTGTGTGTATTGTGTATGTGCTTTGTATTGTATATGTGCTTTGCCAAGCCAACGAGGCGAGAATTGTATTGTATATGTGCTTTGCCAAGCCAACGAGGCGAGAAGTGTATTGTGTATGTGCTTTGCCAAGCCAACGAGGTGAGAGTGTATTGTATATGCGCTTTGCCAAGCCAACGAGGCGAGAATACCAGTATCACCATATTGAGTTTTTATTTATTCTTAATCACCCATTGCTGGGAAGAAGTGAAAAGAAAATTCGCGGGAAATCACCCGTCGCTAGTTGCAGCTACCATTTTAGCTTACAAGCAGATAGAGAAACGCATAGCTGGCATTATAATAAGAACTAGTCCTTGCCCGTGGAAATATCCACGGGTTTGCCCGTCCTTTCAATTTACCCGTTGCAACAAAATGGATAAAAATATATCGCATTTGATATTTGTGTTTCCGCAACATCTTTTCTAACTCAGCGGGAGTCCGCGCAAAAACAGACAGACGACGGCTATTATTATAGAGACTAGTCGTTAGCCTGTGGAAAAATCCACGGGGTCGTCCGTCCTTTAAATTAACCCGTCGCAACAAAGTGGACAGAAATATATCGCATTTGGTATTGATGCGCATTTTAAAAATTTCGTGTTTCTGTTACGGGACACGGCTTTCGCGGACACACAGACAGACAGACGGAATACGGCTATTATTAAAGAGATATTTTGCTGTGTTTGCTGTGAGTAATTATCATGCGGAGTCAGTTGACTTGTCATGCGTTACATGGCGTTTACTATAAAATATGCCAAGTATTACTTTTGTTAATGTTTCGTTGGACATCCCACGACATTAGTATTCTTTTTTACAAAAGCCTTTATAGAAATAATCCCTAGAGAATTTTATCACACGTAGCTTTAAAAAAGGTATTAGTTAATTAATTAATTTGCAGTCTTCGCAACACAATTCGTAAATTAGCAAAGAATTCCCTTTTGTTTAGATTTACCAATGTGATTTTATCTCAATAATAATAAACCTTTAAAATTCTCTACTTAATGCATTTGCATTACTCATAGTAAGAACGCATTGCAGGAGTTGTATCGGAGAGTAAGAAGAACTTAAACAAGTATTGTTGTGAGTATTTTATGTAATTTCATAATTATTATTTGGTATTATTTTTTAGTTTATATCAATATTTTTTTATGTGTTATTCTCCATTAGAACTTGAGAGAATAATTTTCTTGCCGACATATATATATAACGCTTCATAGAGCGTTTTTATTTACTGAAAGCATTTTAAACTTTTCATATACGATAACATTTTTTTTAATGTTTTTACGTGAAATCTGAATGCTAAAAGTGGGTATAATAAAGCAGGGCGCATGTTAGTTTAATTTAAAACAAATGGGGTAATCATAGGTAGTCTTGGCTTCTAAATCTGACACCACTTCTGTCTTACTTTTCTTTGTATATTATGGCCAACTAGCTTCTTCTTTCTCCTTGCAACAATTCTTTTCTTAATGCATGTATTGTTTACCTCAAGGGTCCAAACTTGTGGGTACAAACCTTTAAGAGGAAATGCTGCAGAAGAAACAATAAAATTTATTTGTAAATAAGTTCGCTTGAAAACATAACACGTTGTGTTGACTGTCTAGCACTAAGATATTGCTAATTTTCTCTTTGTTTTAAACATACGCAATAATAAATATAAATATGCAATAATAAATATTTTCGAGAATATACCTATTCAGACCTTCTAAAAGCATGATGTGTTTCAAACAATAGGCTTGTATTTCTAAAGTGTTAAACATTTGTTTGGATCACTTGCATTTCCAAACACACAAAAAATAGTGAAAAAAAAGGTCTCGATGGTTGAAATTAAAAAAAAATAGATGTGGCAGGGAACTGAAAGCTAAAGTCGATATTCAAAACATCACAGCTCTATTACTCATAACATCGATATGATGACAATTAAATTAGTAATAGCAGGTTTTTTATATTAATAAAGAAGTTAATTAAGCTGTAGTAAAAGAAACAATAATGAAATTATAAATGGAGCGATAAGCTAAGTCGCTTATTCTTTATCATCAAATCTTTAGACTCCTACCTTTTTTAGACGCTTCGCTAGTTAATCCTATTTATGGTCGGCACAGTGTGGATTTCATCGTCAACTGACCAGTTTTATTTTAGGAGTTTCCCAATTGTGTTGCTGTGCGGTGGTTCCCGAAGAAAATCTCGATTTTTTTTGTATTTTGTTTACTCAGCTTTAAATTGTTCCAACTGTTAACATTGTAGCTACAGATAACATGGAAGCTATATTTTTTTTAAAAAAAGTTCGCACAATAACTAAACCAGTAAAAGCATTTTTGAAAAAAATAATGACGACGTCATAGAAAATAGCTAACGTCAGTAGATGTGACATGACCAATCATTTTTCTATTCCACACTACATCCCTCCCAAGTTAATTTGATGTTGTTTAAACCAATGATATATAACACCCCAAAAGTAAATGTTAGATACCGTGAAAAAATTAAGTAGCAGAGAGTCTTGTTGGAATAATTTCCAATGCCGAGGCAATAACCTTTAGATCAAAAATCCCAAAATCATCTAAAAAATAGGTAAAAAAAATACTTGCATTAAATGAAATTAAGCAAACGCGTGATAAACAATAAAGACACGAAACCAAAGTTTGAAGCAAAAGTTAATTAATCTGAGTCATGATTAACATTCACATTACGTCGTTTGATAATGTCAAATCTAATTAAAAAGCAGCGGGTAATTTCATCAATATCTTGCTGAGTAGAATATAAAAACTAAAGTTGAAAAGTTCCAAAAGAATGTGTCATCTTTATTTTCGGCACCCACATGTTAAGCTTCGATTTTAGATATTAAAAATTATGGGGGAAATGAACGTGGAAATTTAGAGCAAAAGAAAAGCCTGTCACAGAACGTTGCTTTCCACTTGTTTCAAGGAATGACAAGTCGAAGTCAAAGTCAGCTAAAGAAAGTCAAAGAAGTATAAGTCCTGTTCGCAGAATATTTTTTATGGCGTTTTGATTGGACGATATTTTAAAGTTTCATAAAATGCAAAAAAGCGCAACGAAAAAAAACTATTTTCGCTTAGCTGTGATAAAACTTTATTAACGCTGCAACTAGTCGTTAATAATATTACTGACACTGTTCGTTAATAATAATTCTGCAACTACTCATTAATTATAATACTGTAAACTAGTCGCTTAATTTATACTGAGAGTATTCTTTAGTAATAATACTGAGACTATTCGTTAATAAAATACTGAGACTAATCGTTAGTAATAATACTGTAACTAGTCGTTAATAATAATACTGCAACTAGTCGTTAATAATAATACTGTAACTAGTCGTTAATAATAATACTGCAACTAGTCGTTAATAATAATACTGCACTAGTCGTTAATAATAATACTGCACTAGTCGTTAATAATAATACTGCACTAGTCGTTAATAATAATACTGCAACTAGTCGTTAATAATAATACTGTAACTAGTCGTTAATAATAATACTGTAACTAGTCGTTAATAATAATACTGCAACTAGTCGTTAATAATAATACTGCACTAGTCGTTAATAATAATACTGCACTAGTCGTTAATAATAATACTGCAACTAGTCGTTAATAATAATACTGCACTAGTCGTTAATAATAATAATGCAACTAGTCGTTAATAATAATATTGCACTAGTCGTTAATAATAATACTGCAACTAGTCGTTAATAATAATACTGTAACTAGTCGTTAATAATAATACTGTAACTAGTCGTTAATAATAATACTGCACTAGTCGTTAATAATAATACTGCAACTAGTCGTTAATAATAATACTGTAACTAGTCGTTAATAATAATACTGCAACTAGTCGTTAATAATAATACTGCACTAGTCGTTAATAATAATACTGCACGAAAGCGATATAATCTGACTAAATAAAAAAGTGAGTCAACCTCTTCCCTAGGGCTTTTTAGGTGTTAATAGTTCCGTTACAATAAAAAAAACGTAAAAACCCTGGGGACAAGGTTGAATGTGGGCACGAAAGTTACACATGTTACTTATTGGTCACTTTGGCCTAAATTTAATTCGTTTAATACAGAAGTGAGATTTATTTAAGAATTAATAATGAAAGTGGGAATATGTTGTGAATGTCAGTACATAATAGTAGTCAAATCTACATCGATATGACAACTGAAAATGATTTTTAGGTGATAAAAACACTACTGTATGTTTTAACACGTTATTTTAAAACATTTTATCATTATGACTGAAATAAAGTGCAATATAATATATCTTTTTCTGTTCTAGATTAGGAGAAATAATGGAAACACGAAGTTTCATATGCATTTTGCTCTTTGCAACAGCTGTGCAAATTAATGGTAATTTGATTTTGTTGGGTTATTCTTCGTTTTACCAATTTTCATAATGAGCCTAAATATAAAAAAAATCACTTATTGTGCGATAAAAGTTGAATTTTTGTCTCGCCTTACTAGATTTTTCAATGCAAGAACTAAAAATTATTTTTATTTATCAAAAATATTTTATATTTTAGGGCAGTCAACGACAGAATGGACTAGCTGGGGTTCGTGTTCAGCTACCTGCCGCTTTGGTTCTACATCGCCTACTCAAACTCGTTCACGTACTTGCACTGGCAGTTGCAACAATGTATTTGTAATGGAAATGCGCAATTGCAATGATGTGTCGTGTCAAGGTGCATATATCTCCATTGTTTTTCCCTTCTTCACGTCATCTTTATTGGAATAGAATAATAAGCAAATGCTGGTGTTAATTCGTTTCACATTACATCAATATGTTGTGGCAATATTTTGCAATTTTTTTCAATATGCTGTATGTGAAACGACGGTTACACATTTATATAGCTTAAGGCAGCAGTAACCCTTTTAAAAACCGGAAATTTTGTTTTTACATAATTAGTTACGAAAGTTTGTTTATAGACTATATATTCATTTTTTTCTGATATAACACACTTGTCACAATTTTATGGCTAAAATACTAATATCTTTCACCAAAAATATTCAGCCTCAACAATTTCTCTTTGAAATATAATTCATGAATAATTAATTAGTCTACGCGCTTGTGAAATTTTACAGAAAGAAATGACGTAATTATTAAAGAGAAACGTTAATAACAACAGAGATGGCGCATTATGTAGAAATTTAAAACGATCTTCATTATGCTACACTGCACGAGCTTTAACTTTCGATAGCATGTTCGTTTTCAGACATGCTTGGTGAACCATGCAGCCATGATACGGTGTGCGGAAATCTTCGTAATATTTTTCTTTTAGCAGTGTTCGCACGGGATGCTAAGAAAGAATCTTTTGAAAAAAACAAAAGGCTATTGTTAAAAAAATAAGAATGAACAAAAAAATCCGCACACCGTTTTAACAGGGTTAACCCAAGGTTCATTTAAAATCAGAAGCTGGTGTAAAATAACGAGATTGTAAAACGTTGGAACTAGTAGAAGCCAATTTTTTTCTTGTTTATGATACATTTTAAAATAGAAATTTCTGCTGACTTAGCAATTTTAGTGTTATTTTAAAATCAATTTATTATGTATTAAGGCCTATATTTTTAGGAAATAGTAAAAAATGGTATAAATAAAACACTGAGTAAATAATTCAGCTATTTGGACAGCTAAAAAAAGTGTTACTGCCACCTTAAGGACAGCAGAAAATTACAGCAAACTTTTTCCTCAAAAATTTACCTACACAATTTTAAATATAAACCAGGCATTTCAGCAGGAGGTTCTGCGAACAATTAATAAAATATAAAATATTACTAAATATTATTTCGCAAAACTATGCTTCTAACTTCTTTTGTTTAGAAACTGTCAAGATCAAAATTTCTTTTTGTTTAAATGCATTTGTGCGCAAAATGTTTCCTCACCAAAAATTAAATATTTTAACAACAGTTGCTGACATAATTTTATGAACACGATTTAAGTTTGTAAATAATGCCTGAACATAAAATCTGAACGCCAGGCAATATATTTTATGAGCATATGTAACAAATGAATATTCACACATATTCTGGTCTTTTAATGGATTCTGGCTAGTTAAATTTCTGATAAACAAAACAAAAAATTTTCTAGATAATTATTTAAAATCCCTTTATCAGGCCTTAGATCACTACACAGTACTTTACATAAAAGTTAGCAAAAACAAAAATCGATAACATTGTGGTTTCCGCGAAATAAACCAAGGTCAATAAATAACATACTCGTTAAGAAATTACGGGTACCTTTTAACAACGTAATTCTTTTTACAACGCTTACCGACTTGAAAATTTCGTATGCTGCAGTTGACTGGTACTGCACGGTAGCTGCAGAACAATGAATACAAGGCTGAAATAACATTTAAAGATTTTGACTGTCAGAGACGGTTATAGGATACACAAATGGAGTCAGTTACCTAGGCTAGTATGTGCTCTAAGTAATTACATTTAGGTTTGTCATCAGAATCATACCAGCCTAACATTTCAGCAAATAATAGCACCATGGGGTTTTGAATATTGAAATTGATAACATTTTATTGTTGAAATGTACTTACTTAACTTTTTTTTTATTAGTGATACCATGTAACACCGTCAATATATCTTACATCATTGTCATCGATTCATCAAGCAGTGTCAAAACGTCATTGCCAGATGAATGGAGTCAAGAAAAAACGTTTGTCAAGAATTTTGCTGCACAGCTCGGCCTTGGTACAAACCCACTAATCAGAGTTGGTGTAGTTAACTACGGTACTGAAGCTGAAATCGTCGCTAACTGTGACTCTGTACAAACTAGTAATTTGGCCAATTTTAATGCATTCATTGATGGTTTACCTCGAAAACTTGGCGGTACTGCCATCAATGATGCCTTACTTCAGACCAGAGCACTATACCAAGGAGATGGTTGCAATCGACAAAACGAAGTTAGAATCGTTTTATTTCTCACAGATGGATTTGAAAACATTGAATTTAACAACAGGACACGTTTTTCAACGGAAAATCGTGTCCGCAGTGAAGCCGGCTTCTGTGTGGGTGCAGTTGGACCTGACCCCAGAATAAACGATTTGCTCCGCTTAACTGGCATGAGTTACATCACAAGAACAGCTAATTTTCAAGAGCTGTCCCAACTTGATGTTTCGGTGTGTTATAATCAAGTATTAAACAAATACTGCGCTGGTATGTCTTTATTCTTTCCTACTTTCAGGCATCTCTGAGGCTATTAACCCTATGAGCTTTTTTGACCCTTGTAGCTATGGGGAGGGGGCGAGGGGTGGTAGGGAGAGCATTATTTTCATTTATAAAAAAAGGCAAGGTCCATAGATTTTTAACAGTTCCACCTTGTCACACTTTGTAATCTCTTAAGCTTGGTCCCCACTGTGGTTTAACCCTATTCATTTTTTTTAGGGAGGGGAGGGGCAAAAATGCCCACCCTTTCGTTTTTTACTTGTAACTTTTGTTCACCTGGATGATTTTACTTGAAATTTTCAGTAGCTGAGTTTCTATCTATATTTCGCCCTCAACAGGTGGCCAGTTACGCCAACATTTCTAAGGTCCCTTATGCAAAAATTAAACATAAATATAATTTGTTAGAATATTAAGCGCATTTTGCAATATGTGATCAGTATCTTAGATTTTACGCCCTCACATATTATTTTGCGCCATAAGGGCGTAATTTAGGCGAGTATTTTGCAGTAAATCACTTTTTATCTGTTTGGCACTTCATTTAAGGCTTAATTAACAGTTTTAGCACAATAGGCACCCTATTACATAAGTGGCTTAAATAAAATTAACCCTATTTGCTGTGGGCTTTTTTGACCCATGTAGGTATGGGGAGGTGTAACTTTTGTTCTGTTTAGTTTTAAGTGACGACACTTGTCACAGAGAAGCATCAAAATTTTGTGACATAATAGGTCATAGGTTATGTATCTATTTGCACCGAACGCTATGCGACAAGCATGTTTCTGTTTATTGTGGAGTTTGTTCAATTTAGACTGGTGTGTGCTTGCCCAAACAATGTTACCAGTGGTGGATACAGGAATTTAAACAATTAGTCCATTTTTTTACAAAGCCACTAAGAAATGGGCGTTATAAAAAGCAAGGCGTTTAAGGGCGTGTTTTACTTAGAGCTTAAAATCCCATTAAAAAATACATTAAAGCGAATATGAGAAAAACCAAGCAGGGACAAGTCTATATAATAGCCAGTTTTATACTGAGATTTAAGCTGGTTTTTATAAAGTGACCAGTTTGCACACCGTGTTGAGGTCAAAAATTCTGCACGTTTTGAAAAAAATCTTGAGTATTTTAACCCTCTATCCAGGAGAAGACAACATCAAATTATATTTTATAAAATATAAATTACATTTTTTATGTGAATAAGCCATTTTCCGGTTTTTTTATAACTAACAAAAATTTTATAGCTTAGTGATTTTTTATCTTACTAACTAGTTCAAAAGTAGTACGAAATTTTTTCTGCACAATTTATCTGCATTCTAACTAGCTAAAATCACATTGGAAACATTACAAAATCTACTTCTACCTAAACACCATTCATCTATAAAAGTTCACCAGAAAATAGTATTTTTTGAGCTCCTGTACAGTAAACCATTCTTTCGAGCTATAATCGTTGATTTAAAAAGAGCAGCTTTCACATCTGCTTTTAATTCGAAAATTCGTAGTCCCAGACCCAACAACCTTCTTTATCCAACTTAACTAAAAGCAAAGCTTTAATAAAAAAACATCATGCGTTTTCTTTCTCCAGCTGATAAAAAAACTTTGTACGAACACCACACATGCTAGCTGCGGCTTCAAAGTTTCATCTTCGATTCAGCATGGAAGTCTCTTCACAAGTCAGTCGCAATAAATTTATCAGGGGGTAGATGTACAATTTTTGTCAAGTTCTTATTTTTTTGCTGTTTTATGACCTTGATAACAAATCTGTTATTTTATTTTTGTGGCAAAAAACTATTGTGCTACGAAGAAAAGCATCATTTGTTTTTATTTTTAATGGTTTTGAACGGTATTTCACAAGCCACTACCCCTTAATGAATATTCTCGCCATATTTGACTTGTGTTAAAATTACGGGGGTTGGTTTATGCTTTTTACTGTCACATGTTACCAACATTTATATTTCTCACCCCTAATACATAAAGTAAGTCGAAGTACAGCGATAATAAATTAAGGGGTATACGCTTCAATTTTTACATAGAATTTAAGGAAATAACTGGATTTTCTGCCCTCTAATAAAACAACATGCAAAGTAAGTCGCAGGATGTATCATTGATGAATATGCGCTCAACTATATAAAACATGCATGCATGTGTGTATATGTGTAGAAATTCTATAGACATTTAACGCAGAGCATATTACGAAAGCCACCCTAAAAGATTTTTGTGCTTAAACGAAACACTTTTTTGAAATTGCAACGACAAGGCTTTTGACAAATATAAAGTACGTCCACCCGACTGGCTTGATAAACCCTAATCTCTAAATCCGCCGCTGGTTACAACACGTTATATAACTATGTAAAAATGAAAAATAGAAGTTTTTAAAGAGTTAAAATTAAGGGTTTTAAAAAACTTTTCTTTCAACAGTTTGGATATGTTTTTTCCATGTTAGATTTTCATCTAACAAAACACCTAAAAAAAATCATGGATGATTGCCTTTTAATTCTTATGTTTTTAAAATTAAATTAGATAGCTTAAGAGGGTATGTTGTCGACTTTAAAAACTTTATTGTGAAATAGAGTATATTTTGTTTTATCTACATTTAACGAAAGTTTATTGCTTTTGAACCATTCTTCTAAATGTTTTAATTCGCTGTTACCTACTTCAAAAAGAATTACCTACTTGTTACCTACTTCAAAAAGAGTTTATATGTGAGTAAAATATATTAGTATCGTCTGCAAATAATATGAAATTCAGAAATTTCAACGCAGAATGGTATATCATTAATGTATAGTATAAAAAGAAGTGGCGCAAGTATTGAGCCTTGGGTACCCCACAAGTGACAGTTCCTTGTTTAGTTGTATCTGTTTCGTAACGTATGCACTGTTTCCTGTTTGTCAAGTAATTTTCAAGCCAACTGAGATTTTTATTTTCACACCGTAGTGTTCGAGTTTAGTAATGAGAATTTCATGATCTACTGTGTCAAAGGCTTTAGGAAGGTCAATAAACACTCCAAGAGTAAAAAGATTTCTTTTAAAAGCATCTGTCACATCATGGACTAAATAAAGTAAAGCGTGATCTGTTGAGTCTTTTTTAAAAACAAGGAAGTACAGATATGGGTCTGTAGTTTGTAACTTTGGCATTATCTCCAGTTCTGAGAATGGACGTCACTTGCGCAATTTTTAATTTATCTATAATATTACCACTTCTAAATTGAATATTAATATATAATGAAGAGGGAAAATGATGAGGTCAAAAATGTTCTTTATTATATTAGCACTAATGCCATCAATACCTGCACTTTTATTATTTTGGAGACTTTCAAAAGCTGTTAGTAATTCTTGTATAGTCAATTCGGATTCGATCATTGTTGAGTTAAACGTTTTCAGATCAGATTGATAGTTCTTACGACTCACTTGACGCTAACTTTGGGCCAACATTTACAAAAAAATCATTTAAACTATTAGCAATAGCATAGCTACTTACTTTTTCCAATAATTTCTTTAATAATTTCCCAAGTCCTTTTGCATTCCTACTACTTTTGCTTACAAGGCCTTGGAAATGGAGTTTTTTTATTGATGCTTAGTTTTTTCAAATAGGTTTTTGTAGCTTTTCTTATTTAGTTTCATTATAAAATGAATTTTTCTTCAAAATATTTTCATATAATTTTTGTTTTTTCTTTGATAATTTCAATAGACCCCTGATCATCCAGGGACTAAGAATTGTTTTCCTCTTGTTGTTTTTCTCTTTGTCATATTGTTTACAAAAGAGATTTAGAAATAGATCATACACCTCATTTAATTCGCTAACTGTAGTTGTTACCATTCCCCAATTAATTTCGGAGATTAATTGCCTTAAAGTAGCTAAGGGATTGTTCGTATTTTCTTGCAGGTAAGACCTGTCTAATATGTGTTGGTGGATGTTCTAATTCTTAAATTCAAACAAAAATAACTTTTACACATTTTTCTTTGGACGTAAAAGTCTGTCTAGAAGTTTCTTGTGAATAACTGAAGACTTAATATCTTTGTCTTTTTTCAATAAATCAACAAAGAACAAAGCAAACTGAACATGCATGGTTTTTTTCGTGGTAACGTGGTGTGTATCCATTTATAGCTATCTACTACTGAAGTACCTGTGTATTAGGAATAATGTACTGTAGTTATATAGTTTGGAGAGAATAAAGAGCCAGGCGTTGGGACGGATTTACCGCCAATGATGTTAAACTCTCGGTTACTTTGCTTTACTTATCTAAATTTATGTAGTGGCTTTATTCAGCTACAGTATTGTAAAAGTCTAATTGGAAAAGACGTGTAGCTGTCATCTGTTTTTGTCTAATTTAATACACAAAAGGTTTAAGAAACAAGGACAAAACTATACGATAGAAATATTATATCGCAAAAATATCGGGGATTAAAAAGTGTGATGACCTGGGATTACAAAGCACGACAGGTCGGGGGATTGGCGACATAAAGTATTATTAAATGCGATTAAAAAATGCGTTATTATACACTACAATTTTCATTTTGATTTTTCTAGTTCCTGGATCTTGGACTGCTTGGTCCAACTTTGGTGCCTGCTCTATTAGCTGCGGTGCGAACGGCACAAGAACAAGAAATCGACAATGCGTCAACCCAATCACCAATGCTGTCCAAAATGACTGTCCAGGGTCAGCTACAGAGAGAGAAGTATGTTTTATGGGACATTGTGTAGGCAAGTATATAAAATATACTGTTCTGTCTTTTGTGTGGCATTGTGTAATCAATTAAGGTCCAGCTTTTCAATAAAGGAGATTATCTAATGGAGCTTTGAGTCTTCGAGGCAAAATATTTGACTACTACGGTAAAATGAATAATTAGTTTTAGTTTTGTTCTTTACAATAACGAAGCGAAATAAGTTATGATATGGAGTTTTACATCTAATCAATAAATCCAAGCAGAGTTAAACGTTTCAGCTTTTTCTAGGTTCATGGACACAATGGTCAACCTATGGCGTTTGTTCAGCAACCTGTCACTTTGGAGCGGTCGAATCTCCTCCTACGCAAATGAGAACAAGAGCTTGTGTTGGCGCCACTGGTGGTCAAAATTGCGGCGGTGGAGATTCGTCGGAAACACAAAGCTGTAACTTTCGCGTTCCTTGTCCAGGTCTGTTTGCTTGCTCACAGCAATTTATATTTCTCGTGCATACAAATACACATGGTCCAATCTCGTGTTGTGCAAGAAATTTCAGGGCGAAATCGCAAATGTGATATATTTCTAATGATTTTCGCGGATTTTAAAAGGTTATAGTAAACAATAATATCTAAACTAAAGAACTGAAAACTTATTTATCATATACTAGCTAATGTACTAGCTAAATGCTGCTATAGAGGTGTAAATAAAATGTATACTTGTTCTCATTCAGGAAATTGGGGTCAGTGGGGTGCTTTTGGTGCTTGCTCTGAACTATGTCAGTCTGACGTTAATAACTCTCCAACGATGAGCAGGACAAGAACATGCTTAGGCGGAACATTTAATGGAGGCTGTGTAGGAAGTGCTACTGATAGCGTTGTTTGCAATGCTCGTGTGCCCTGCCAAGGTATTTATTTGTTTCCACATAGTCAACATCTTCACACACATCTACAGTGAAAGTAAAATAAACAGTTGATATTTTATCCTTATTTTTATCCTCAATGTTGCAAATTTGAGAGACTTTTGTTTCATGATAAAGAATAGTGCATACGTTGAAAATCCTAAGATGCAAAAAGCTCTTGATGCGATATTCCTTCTGTGTGATTTTCATCACACATCATCGTTAACTGCAGCAACAACCAGTGATCGCATAGATTTAACAGCCTCGCCTAAAAATAACAGAAAAAAATAGAATCTTACAGAATGAGAAAGTCGCTCAAAAATTTTTTTTTAAACAAATTGTCAATTTGGTAGCTAACATAGACATTAAAAGTAAGATATTTACTTTATCACCTATTCGTGCGTGGACCAATATGCAGTTTTATTTCTTTATACTTTCCAGGCAGTTTAACACAGTGGTCTGGCTATGGTGCTTGTTCTGCATCTTGTCAGCTCGGTCTGGTAGCTCCTACCCAACAAAGACAAAGGTCTTGTGTAGGATCAACATTTGGTGGGAATTGCAATAATGCCGCTTTGACTGAAACAACAGATTGTAATGTGGAAGTACCTTGCTTTGGTAAGAGAAATGAAAATCATTTGTGATTAAAAAGTTTTAATTTAATCTTGTTCTTGTTAAAAGTCAAAAAAATTTTAATAAACTGTTTAATACTTACTATAATTTTTAGACTAGTCACAAAGTTACTCTTATCGAAGAAAGGTTTCTTTCTTTACTATTTTTATGAAAAATTAAGAATGCTCTCAAGAAAATATAAAGAAATCTATGAAATTTAGGGTTTTTTTGTTTCTGATCAGTCCTGATACGAACTATCTTATTTTAACTATATGTTATACATAGGTGTGCTCACCAATTGGGGACAGTGGGGAGCTTGTAGTGAAAATTGTCAAAGTAATCCCAATCAGGTACCAACAAGAATGCGTAGCAGACAATGCATTAACGTCAGTTTTGGAGGAAATTGCGGAGGTGCTGCTCTCACAATGACTGGAACATGTAATGTTAACATAGGATGTGAAGGTTTGTGGGTTGTTTTTAACATTACTTTTTTTATAAGCAGGCCTGCAAAAGACATCAAATACTGTCGTATCAGGCTAAGTAGTTAAATGATCACCAATTAGGTCGAGGTCTAAGTGACTGAATGAAATGCTGAGGAAAGGTAGGCTAGAAATGCTATTAAAAAAGTAACTTTGAAACAGCAAACTTATTTTAAGGTTACTAAGTACAAATGACCCCCTGATAAAGTACGTGAAAGTAAGTAAGTAAAACATGATTAATTGCTCTGGTCAGCATAATTAAAACATTTATTATTTAGATTGTAAAAATGCTTACCCTAAAGGGAAGTAACAAGTTCCCAGTTAGCTTTGCGCTACTTTTATTAAGAGTGACTTGTCGATAAAGCCCGTGGAAAAATCCACTGAGGCAGGATAAAATTGAAAAATAAGCGTCAAATGAATTTTGATGACGTCAGCAACCCATCTGCTAAATAATTAGAACCCTGTTTGTACGTTACCTCTATTGTGTAGATCTTATAGCGCTGACCAAGAAAATGTATGTAATCACGTGCTTTTGATGAAGATACAAGGGTTTAAAAATAGGTTGTTTTAGATATTTTGCTGACGACAGTAGTGAAGATCCAAAAAAAATTTGAGAAGTTTATTTTATTCTTTTATTGTAATATGTAAATGTTGAAACGCTGATCAAAATAACGTATAGGATGATATGTCTTCGAGGAACGCAAAAGGAGATATAAGGGCTTAAAAATTGTGCTGACGTCATCAGAGGCCGTTGAAAACACAAAAAAAATTTTTTAAGAAATAAAAATTAACCCGTCAATTCCGAAACGGATGTTGGGACCCAGGTTTGGGAAATTTACCCAAATTGGTCCTAGGTGGTCCATAGTTACCCACGCGGTGAAAAATCATTGACGTCACCACCTCGTTTCCAAGTTACTTGGTCTCAAAGTTTTAAGTGCACTGTAACGGCTTCATTAATTTAATAGAGGATGTTGACGTTAAAGTAGTGTTATTGACGTCGCGCCGTAACATCAGAAATTTTAACATATTAGACATGCATTTTTCGGTTACTTCAAAGAAAATTTCGGTAACATAAAAAAAATGAACATACCCACTTTGCCTGTTACAGACACACAGAATGATGAATCTCGTTGCAAATTTACAATCGTTTTTTGATCACATAAATTACTCATATAAGAGAAAATATGGTTTGAGAAAGCTATCATAACCCAATCATCAGTTCAAACGCTCATAAGTTCAAACAAGTTATCTACTCATAATAAATTTGATTTAGCAAGTTGCGTAACTGAGAAGTTCAAATTGATACATGTTAGATGCAGGGTTTAACAAAAAGTTATGCATAAATAAAATCAGTGACTGTAGTAAGTACGCACTAAATAGATAACCTTTTATTTTGATGGTTATTATACTTTTTTTTATAATATCAAGGTGCGTGGTCTAACTGGGGAGCGTATGAATCCTGCAGTGAAACTTGTCAATCAAATGTTAATACTGCACCAACACAAATAAGAAGAAGGACATGCAACGGTGGAACATTTGGTCAAACATGTCCTGGAAGCTCCGTAGACACAAGAAACTGTACGGAGCGAGTCTCGTGTCCAGGTATATATATTTTTCTTTCTTCACGCTGTCATGTCCTGGTTCTGTTCTTATTTTTTATTGAAAAATTTATCTAGGAAATCTTAATACATGGTCTGCATATAGTCCATGTTCTGCTAGCTGTCAATTAGGCCTAAATGCTCCAACCCAACAAAGAACACGTTCCTGTATTGGTGCGACATTTGGTGGAAATTGTAATAACGCTGCATTAAGTGAAACTACTGACTGTAACGTGGAAGTTCGATGTCCAGGTAACATTTTATTTATAGTAGTATTGAATATAAAAACTTGGTTTTACCTACAAGCATTGCTACATGATAGATTGTTAGGCATTTTTATTGGCAAGGCAATTCACTAATTCTGCTTTTGTATCCGACAGCATGACGTGACAATATAAAAAGGAAATAATATAAAGTACAATAATTAAATTATTAAACTAAAACGAATAATTCTGTTATCATTTGAAGATGCCTAATAATAATTTTTTTCCATAATTTAGGTGATTTGTCTCAATGGTCGAACTTTAGTATGTGTCCAGAATCTTGTCAAACTGGTGCCACCCCTGCTCAACACACTAGAACACGTACTTGCAATAATACCAGCTTTGGAGGGAACTGTGGTGGAGCTGTCCTTACTGAAAGCCAAGACTGCAGTGCAGGAGTGGCATGTCCAGGTACATAAAAAATTCTTAACACGATGGTGTATTTAAAATGCAAAATAAGTGGTCTTGGCCTGCAAATAAAAATTCTAATTATATATGATTTATTATCTGCATTACATATATGAGAGAGACTTTATATATATTTATATATTTTTATGCAAGTTGCCAGTGAATGTGATCATACCGATAAGCACACTCCACCAAAACCTAGCTAACATTATCATATGTATCTGATATCTTTTAAATTAAGTTTTAATGAGTATGTGAAGGGTGTAAATACGAATTCATATTGACAACAAAAGTAGGAGATCTGCTTTGTAAAAAATCAACATTTTCGTGGTGAGACTAACATTCTATCTCCAAAATTTCAATCCAAAACGCCATTAACGACTTTTACTTCTTTAGGTACGTTGACGCAATGGTCATCATGGTCAGACTGTTCCGCAACTTGCCATGCAGCAGGCTCAAGTTCACCAATGAGAAATCGAACGCGATTGTGCCAAGGAGCAACATTGGGTGATAATTGTGGTGGTGCAAATTTAATTGAAACCGTAAACTGCAACTTTCAAGTTCCATGCCAGGGTCAGTTTATTTATTTATACTTGTATAGTAACGTCCTTAATAGCACAACTTAGACTTAATGAAAAAATTATAAACAACTATTAAGCCCTGAGTATTTACTCAAAGATTTCAAACAGCTCCAGTAACTGCTCTTTTGTTGTTGGTTGTGTATTTTATTGCCAAGCAGCAATTTATTGAAGTATGTTCTGTAGTTAATGAGCTAAAAGTACTTACAAAGGAAAGCTCAGTGCATTGCATTTCCAAGTATAAAATAAAGTAGCTTATTCCTTTAATAGAGGAAATTTTATAAGAGGAAATGGTTATTCCATTTCAAATAACCTCTATACAAGCCAGCGATTAAATTTGTATTTATTTGCGAAAACTTTCAGGACGACTTACAACCTGGGGACCGTGGACAGCATGCTCACACACGTGTCAAAGTGATGGCAGTACAATTCCTTCGCGATCACGAGCTCGATTTTGCGTTGACACAAGCTTTGGTGGTAATTGCCTTGGTGCAAATCTGCAGCAATCTGAGAACTGCAACGTGGGCGTTATTTGTCCAGGTAAGATAAGAATTGATTTCAGGTTGTACCAATACTGCAGAAACAATTACAGCACGTTGTTATGTGTCTGAAAGTGACGTTATTCATAACTAAACTTGCAAGACATTTCCAGCTATATATAGCTAGAATACTTTTCAACGAATGACGTTTCAACGAATCTTAAAAAAAAATTCACCAACGTAAACTTTTAACAACTCTTTGTTATGACTCGATATATTTTTCTCTGTATAAATGAAATTTCTCTTTTTTTACAGACAACATTTATGGATTATTAGCATAATTTTAATTTTTTCTGGGAATAATAATTTTGCGAAATGATATGTTATGTCATATATAAAAATACGTGAAAAGTGCGAAACTAAATACATGCGAAAATTAGTAACATCTGCAAGCTATGAGGCAGGGGTCTCATAGCTTGCAGTGTACGCAGATCATGCTAGTTCTTCACATTTTTTTACAGCAATATTTTTGCATTGTCAATATATCGACAGTTAAAAGATCGACAGTTGGAATAAAATTATGAGCTTGTAATTTCAATGTTCTTTCTCTATAATCATTGCTTTTTGCACTGTTTCCTTTTCTATTTATTTTATACATTGCATTTTTTTCATTTTCAGTTCTTGGTACGTGGACAGCATGGGGTGAATGGAGCACTTGCTCAAAGACTTGTGATATGGGTATGAGGACACGAAGTCGAAATTGTACTGATCCTTTCCCTGCCAGTGCTGGAAATGATTGTGTTGGTTCAAGTACGAGTAGCTCTACCTGCAAACTTGCTGATTGCCCAGGTATGGAACCGCACTTTTGCGTATTTTTTTAACGTTGTGATAGATTAGACTTTGCTGCTATCAATATTAAGAAGTTTAATTATTTTCGTAAAAATAAGTTAGGCTTTTAAACTAATATATTGCATAATTTAAAAAAATGCAATGTTAAACGCCTAAAAAGTTAGCTAAAGTGCTTAAAATGGAAGGAGCAAGAAAATGCCTACACTAATCTTATCACCAAAACTCTTTTCTAAGGTTTTTATTAGGCCGAAGTAAAAACGTAAAAATTTATTGACCAAAATTTAGGTTTTTTAGTATAGTTAAACCTATTATTACAGAATTCTTTGATAGTGCAAGTAAAGGTATATATATTACATATCTTAGTGGCATGTCCAGTGACGAAGAGATGCAACTGCTCATTAACCACTCAATTTCCAACAACTGCACCCACACTAAGCTTCTTCAACATCGATGATGCAACCATACATGCGGCTATAAATACGATGTCTTACTGGACAGAAGCAGTACAAAATCAAATTTGTGAATGTATGATGTTGAATTATTTAGTTTTGCTTATTTGGAAGGAATTATATCTAACTTGGTCTCCGTAAGAAATGTGTAAAATCTCCAGAAAGTGTAAATCGAGCTTTACAAACTCACATCAAGGGTAAAGCTTTTGAAGTAAGACAGAAATTTGTCAGGCTTAAAAAAAAGTCTGTTTGTTTAACTCATGAACCTGTCGCTTGTAAATAAACAAATCTTTTAACATGCTTCTGTTAATTAGACCGTGCCGCAACGTGCACAAGCGAACTCGTAAAATATACATCGCGCCTCGGCCTAGCTTGGCTCGGCTCGGCTCAGCTCGGATCGGCTCGGCACACGTTTTTTGAGAGTCGAATCAAGCCGAATTCTACAGTAGCTATAGTAGCTGTATGAAACAACAATTTTTGACCTAATAAGCAGATCTACAACGCTAAGCGCATCAACTCAGCTCGACAAACCTATAGGATCATTTCCTTAAACTTGCGTTATAATAAGAAACAAAATTGTAGGTTCTTGGTTTCAAAACATATTTATACGTAACTTTTCGTTTTTATTTTAGCATGCAATCTTCAAAGGCTCCAAGTGAGCGTCAACACGGTCAATTCGCATGTAACACAAGTCAAGAATGTATTGACACGATTAAATGAGGTATATCTTTTATAATAGTGACATTTTATAGAAATAAATAGGTTTATAGAAAAAGGTTATAAATGGAATCACAGTCCCGATATTTACTTGCGCACGCATCTAAGTGATTACGTAATGCCCGATGCGCGCGCAGAAATGGAGGTAAAAATGTAAACAAACTAACCGGAAAAGTTACCTCCATTTCTGCGCGCGCCGGAAAAACACGGCACTATAATTGAGTGTATTGTAGCTGTAATAAACAGGCAGCTCTGGTGTTGGAAAATCGTCTGAGTCCCTTTCTGTAATAATCTTGGCGCTGTAAGTTATTTTGCCAAAAACTTATTTTTAACTAGTTGTCATTTCGTGGAAAATTCCGCGGGGTTCGCCCTTTGTATATATCAACTTGTTCTCGAAGTTACCGAAGTTAAAATTAGACCTGATGTTGTAAAAAACTTCAACAATTTTAGATAAAGCTTCGTCTAAAAGACATCATCAACTGCAACAAAAACGTTTTCATTGGTGCGGACTTATGGGCGCTCTATGATTACTTGTACACTCGTTGCACTATGTTGAAGGGAATTCACATTGAATTGTCGGCATGCAAGTTGAGGTTTGATGCAGCAAATAATTCCTGCAAAAAATTCGGTAAGTACTCGTTATGCTTCCAGTGACGTGGTTTTGTAACATGACTATAATGTAACTTCAACGTGGCTGAGTGTACGGTAAATTTCTATATATGTGCGGGTTTTTCCTTACTTTGCATATACGGGGCAGTTTATTAAGTAAGAAGACGTAAAAACAGGACTCATTTTATGCACTCAATGTGCTAACTAGCTTTACTTCAAAAAGATAAGATAGAAATGATTTTTTCTTTTGGAAACAAAATTTAAAAATTGGCACAATGTTCGAGTCATCCAAACTTCTCTTATTACAAGCTCGTGAGCTTGTATTAAAACGCAAATGTGTCCCACAAGAATGGAAATTTTTGCCTCTCTGAGCACCGAAACGGGAGTAGTCGTGTGTTCGAATCTCATCTTGGTAATTATTTTTACTTTTTTTTTTTTTTTTTTGCTGTTTTATAAGATAAGTGTTCAAAATCATTTTTTAACTAACTGGTAAAGTAAAAGTGTCTCCATCAAAGTTTACAAAGGTGAATGTAAGCAGACTTAAGGTCTCCCAAATGCCTGGAAAGTAGCCTGCAAAATTTCCACAACATTACGTAAGAGAGAAACGAAGACAACCATCAACTCTCTGCATTCCTCTTCTGGGCTTCAAATTCGAAGAGTTTTCCGTTCAAAAAGATATCACAAATCTATTTTGAAAAAATAACTGCATAGTGCGTAACAACTATTATAGCCTATCTGAATAGCATAATATGTCGTTTCTAACTTCGTAACAGAAATCACAATCTGATTGACAGCTTTTTGTAAACTTTATTCGCGAGGTTGTTTACGTATATCATACGTCTTGTTGATATTAAATTAGTATGAACTTTTAAACTCTCTTTGAAATAAACGTGTTTTTTTTTTACCTTATTTAGGATGGTTCCATCAACTGGTGAATCAAGTCTATCGAAAATTGTAACAGTAATATTTGTGGCATACGAATTCCATACTTATTTTAACCAACCATATTTAACCGAGTTTTGTTTTTCCCTTATTTATACATTGGAGGGTATATTATGTAATTTTCTTATTTTATTTGTAGAAAACGTAGTCTTGTTGAATTTGTTTTGGTTAGTTTTTATAAAAATTTCATGAAATCACCCATTAATTAACAGCATATTCTACGCTGACCTTTTAATTTTTTTATTAAAAAAATGACTTTGCAGATTATTGAGAGAATGCCCAAGTTCATGTTTTTCTCGCTCCTTATTAGCTGATTAGGTGATTATTATATAAATCTTGTACATTTTTTTATTTTGGACATAACTTTTACTGTCTGTCTATTTTGAGTATTTAACAGATATTGGATGTGGTGGAATCGGATATCAAAAATTATTTAGTCGAGTTTGTGATATTCAACTTGGCTTTGGCCGAGTTGAATATATGCAGGATGTCATTTAAGTTGAATACTGCTTTTCAATCGAGTCCTGTGAAATTTTCAAAGTAAAACCGCTTTAACCGAATTGAATATCTGTGTTATTATGCACTTGTTTTAAAACGAATACTTCGTCAAATTATGCATGCGCAATCTCAACAAGTATAGTTTCTGCACTAGACATAAAGCTTGCAAATCTTTCTGCATCTCCCTTCTTTTTTATTTACATTTTTATTTTTTATTAACAAATAACACAAAAAAATTTTTTACGACATTGAAAAATAGAATGTTCTATAGCATTATTTTTCCCGCCATTCTCCCCCTTCGAGATTATTCAAAATAATGGATGGTTCACATAAAAAGATAACTGAACGATCTTTAGATAAATTTTTTGTTAGAGAGAGAGAGAGAGAGAGAGTTGAGTCACAGAAAAATGAAACTTTCTTTGAGGTTTCTGTCTAATGTTTTGAACATCCGTATTAACCCTCTGTGATACTAGTATGATACAAAACAAGCAAACTCCAATTACTACTTTCAGGAACTAAATAACGTTATCCAACCCTGTTCGCAAAACTAAGTTATTTTATTTTACTTAACATTAGATCTTCATATGATGTTTTGTTGTCATATATTGTGGATACATTTGAAGTCGTTTTACTTATAGAAAACTCAAATTGTAAACGTTTCCAAAGAAAAAAATTTTCCCCATCGCTAGTTCTGCATTTTCCTCGTGATAGCTGCTAAACTAAAAAATAAGTTTCACATTTTACATAAAGAAACGTCAAACCGCAAAAATATTTTCGCAAAACAAAAATTTATTTGGACGTTTTATTCGCAAAAAAATTGCCCCAAGCATCTTGCCCTGAAATAAACACCAATTTAATAGACCTTGACTTGAAAATTTGAGCTTTAGGTTGCTTGTCAAGAAGAAACTTCAAAGTGATTTTGTAAGAATAAATGACCGGAAATTACTTACATGATTTAATTAACTCGGCGTACTAGTAAACGCCAGTTGAAAAATAAATCTCGTTAATTAACAACTTATTGACTTATTGATTTGTGCTCCAACAAGCGAGGCACATATATCTAAAAAACCGTGCGCGTTATTTTGTAATCACATGTAGCTACGATATAGTGTAATATGTTTTTGGTTTATTCTTTTCTCGTGGTATTGGTTATCTTCGTACATAGTAAGTAAGGAAGGGGATTCCATCCAAACGGTTGGCTCTTCCTCCCCTCTGACTGTAAATATGTTACATTACGTATAGCATTGTTCTTGTTGCCCTCTCCAAACTGTAGGTAAATTTTTACAGTTGATCAGCTAAATTTTGTCTAATTATTAGTAAAATGTTGGTTAACTGAGACAATACAATTAGTTTTGTAGAGTTTTTTTATGCGTATTTTTTATAATAATCTCTTGTATTTAATAGTTATCACCTTACTTTTTAAAGAAATGCAGTATTGTCCCTAATTAACGGCTACTCCAAATGGCGTAAACCTCTAATTAACGAACATATTTCATTACACTGGCCAAATTCTGTAACTTTCCAAAAAATCCGAAAAAGGATTAAGTCGCGGGGAATTTGTCCAGGCAGATGCAACGAAATTTGCATTTGCATGTGAAATTTACTTGTGTGTACATGCATGCATTAATATCGTGAGCAACACAAAAGGTTGTCACAGGATTATCGTTGGATAAGTTTCTCTCTTTTACAGGCTTTTCTACTTCCTTGATGCTTGTTCACTCTATACTTACGAAGAAAAAATTCACGTGCTTCTTTTTCCGGTAATGCAAACTTTTACACGGCACTGTTGTTTGCCCTGCACTTTTTGTTGTTTACTCAATCTGAGTTGTTACTTACTCGTCGCTTAGTTTTTACACAGACACAGACTGGTTTTAAAACCCGTACAAAACTTTTATTTATAATAAGGAAAATCTAAACGAATTTTTTTAATTTTGATGATGTCAGCAATTGCTGTATCTTGTAAACTCACAAAAAGAGAACACACAAAGAGATGCTTACACGAGCGTATATTTCTAAAATCTAAAAAAAGGCGTGGCCGTCACACCTATATACATACAAAAGTGTATAAAACGCAGACTCAAAGTTGTCGAACTATTAAAGCAATGACCCGCGTAATTACAACAAAACCTCTTCCTTGTTGGCAGTTGCGATAACAAAATTGGTGTCACTGAGTCTCGAATTACTTCTGCGTGCAAGAAAGTACATGTTTATTTGTTTAAAAAGGTGGAAATTTAAACTTAAACCTTGGACAATTTAGCACAAAGCAATATTTAGCGTAAATCTAAGCTCCTTTATCCTTCAATAGTATGGAGTTCCAACTATCAACAACTTTTAAAAAGGCAAATTATTCTGTCTAAAAACAGGATTTATATCTATTTCATTATAGTATCGCCTTTAAAATTTAATTTCTCTACTAATATTGGCATATAAAGTGTACGAAATTAAAATTACTAAATGTGCAAATCCCTGCTATGCTTAATTTATACGTATTACAAAGTAAATTGTTCAATTGTGATGGAGATTTTTAAAGAACTGTATCTTGTTCTATTATTTTCTCGTAACATGCTGCATGTTAAGCATAAAAGTTCTTATACAACCTGTACACACAGACGGCCAGTTTCTGCATCATTTTTTCTTCTAATACTTTGAATTTTAGAACATCATTATGGGCTTCACCAGTCGATAATTGCTGCACATAGACTACGAAATCCAACGCTCGTTTGAAGGAGATCCACATTGAATGACTATACCACCTCCTGATGTCACTCAAACTTAACCAATCACATCCATTGTTTTGCAAAACACTGACATACAATTCGAGTAATTCTTCCTCGTGGTCAACAAGATCTTTTAAGTCAAAGGAATTTGAAATGAATGCAGATAGATCAAAGCAGCCACATCCAATTCTGGCGAACTGCCAGTCTATAAACTTAATTTGGTTTTCGTAAACAAGAATATTATCAGATCGGAAATCACCATGGAGGAGGGTCAAGGCAGCTTCTTCTGTAAATAATTTCATAGAGTCGTAAACATTTTCTTCGACACTTCTTTTACCTTGCTTAATTGCAATCATTTTGTCTGGGATGTTATAACCCGCATAAATTTCTGAAAGTTTTTCAAGTTTGCCTGACATTATATCAAATGCTTTATGCCACATTACATCAACTCTTTTCGCAAACTTACGAATGGTGATGTCACTGGTTGTTGTGAATTCATCCAGCTCTTTAACTTTAGAACTTTCAGTTCGAAATGTAACATAATAGAAGACTGTAAAACATTCAGGTATCCAATCTAAACCCTTTTCTTTCATAAACAAATCTGTATTTCCACCTAAAATACCTTTAGATATATGCGACCCACTGTTTCTATGGTAAAATTCTGCATGAAATCGTGCTAGCTTGGGAATGATGAGACGTGCCTGAAGTAATAACAAAGAAAGTAAACTTGAAAGGAATGACTGACAAAGTTTTGTCTAAATAATAATTAAACAAAGAAAGGTATCAGTAGTGAGATAAAACAAATTACCTCATCAACGCCGACTATGTTCATAATCGATTGGTCCTTTCCTTTGACATCATCTTTATGCGAGCAATCCTCCATCAGCATGACGAAATCTTGAATATCATTACAAATGGCGTAATAAACCGTTGGTACAATATCCCTTCCATTTAAAAATTTGTTGATCATTACTTCTTTCTTGTAGATCTCTCCATTTCGCAGAAAATCTTCTTCTGGCGATTGATTAAATAGAACCTCGTTTGCTGGTTTACCAAATTTTGCTACAATGCTGGCTGGAGATAATCCACCATTCTTTTTTTTGATGTCATAGGTTAGAAATATTTTTCTAACTGTAGAGGTGGTACCATATGTGCTTGGATGTTTAACTGTCACCTAAACGCAAAGAATTTTGTCAATTCTTAACTGTAAATGCATTTAAGGCTGTTACCAATCTACCTAGATACCTTATTACATACTTCACGTGATACTTAAATTAATGATGAACAATCAATTAGTAAGCAATCCAAATTAATTGCTCTGTTTTTAAATTTGTGTCCTTCCTTGACATGTTATGATACTAATCCGAAAACGTTTGGCCGGTGTTTTGAATCAAGTATGAAAATAAATAAATCTTAAAATACGTCTCCTTTTCTTTTTTAAGCAAACATAAGGTGAAAAGAAAAGCAATAAAAGCTTTTATATTCTGCTTCTTGTGTATGCGCATGGATTCTAAAGCCCATTAGCAGTGCAAAATCTGTAAAGAAACTTATGTCATTGATGGTATTTAGCTGAATGAAGCAACGAAAAGTTTTATCTTCGAAAGATTTTCGTTTTTCTAACCATCCCCGTTTATTCTAACAACCTTACCATTTCTGCTACGCTAGAGTTATTTTAAAACCTAACACCAACCAGACACAATTAAAAGCTGTTTTATTGTTTTTTTGCCTAAAGTGAAATTTTAACATAGTAACAGCGGAGGAAGGAAGAGCGAGCCGTTAGAATGAAACCAACAGGGACGTTAAACTTACTGTTACTTGTTGAAATAGAAGTACACACAGACTGACGTCTCTTTGGTGTTGCTGTATTTGATCAAAAAGTACCCACCTGTACAGGTACAAACTTTTCAGATAGACTTGTATTCAAATGTTTGAATGCATCAGGTCATTTTCGCTTGCAAAAAAATTATGCAGAAACATATTCCGTGGAAATAAAACTGTGTTTTTGATATGAGAAAGTAGAGACGACTGTGTTAGCCATTGTGCCCATTCAAAGTAAAATACTCCACAACCCCGTCCGGCAAAAACAAATTAATATCGTATAAAAGAGCTTGAAAAGTTGTGTTAGAATTTGTTTGTTTTTTGAAATACCTAAATTGTTTCGTACGATACTTTTGACTTTTGAAATTTTGACTAATTATACATGACATTATGAAAACTAGTTCTGGGTGAGGTGTAGTATGTAGCAGTTATCCATGGCACGTAGGATTGAAAAAAATAACTTTTTAGCCATTTAAGTCGGCGTTTTGAACATTTTACAAAACTTTAACTAATATAATTATGCTCAGTAAAACCAAATACATGTTGAGACGTCATAATTTCTAATAACTAAGCAAACATTTAAAGTGTACCTCGAGAACCAATAAATATTATTCAGAAAAATAGAAATATTCCTAAATAACTTTCAAAGGTCTTCTATATGAGCTGTACTTATTTTTTTACAAGGGGTGGACTTACAGGTTTTTATATGTTTTCAAGAAGCTACAAGGCGATACAACCGTTTATTCAATATAGTGACCAAGGTGGCAAATTTTAATGTTCACACGTATTAGAAAATTAATATTAAATTAATAGAAAATTAATAGAAATTAATATTATTAAACTTATTTCCATACTAGACTTGCCAATAGCCACAGCGGACTTTGGTTATTTGGGTATATCCAACTTTGTCACTTCAGTATGATTCTGTCCAGATTTTTTGTATGTTCGTGTGAGTTCACGTACATAATACAAACAAACCTCTAAGTGACTACTTTAGGACTGGTAAACCCATTGATTTTTATTGTCAGTATGTCATATCTGGATCTCATTAAATTTCTTTATCCTCACTTTTTACTGAGATTTCTTCAATTAAATAATGAACTTAGCTCTTGACAAAAAATATTTAATCTATTTAGCGTAAGAATATCTCTGTGCTCTTTATTCGCCGAGCTCTTAAATTTCGTTAAGCGTTATTAGCTAAATCGTTGAATAAAATCTATGTCTAAAGGCTTTAAGCTGAAACCACCTAATATCAGCTCTTAACCCTTGTTTTGACAGGGATTATATTTTTTTACCTTTAACAAAGATATGGATAGTGACTGTAGAACAACGAATCGAATTTAAACCAACAATTACCACATTCAACAGTTCATATTACAAAAGTTGATTACTTCGTTGATTCAATGCTACCAAGTTTTCTTACTTTAATAGTACTGAACTTTCATTTGCTACCTTGCGCATATATATTTAGTGTTTTTGTTACACGACTTTTTTCTTACGTGCAACCCGAAAGAATGCGAGTACACTTTAAACAGTCTCGCTCTTTTAACACCAATAATGGATGAGGGTTGTTTAAAGCCAATCGATTTAGCTAACAGAGCAAATTCTTGACAAAATGGTACCCTTTTTATAAACAGTAATGCAATTCGGTTCTTTTGTTAAAACTTGATTTATTAACTTATACTTGTACTGATGATTAGCCCCTTTTCACTAGAATCGCCTATTTTACATCCTGCCTAAAATGTATTCTCTCTACTGCATAAATATCATCATTTTATCTCACCTTGAAAATGTAATGAACTTGACTTTTGACCGAAAAAAATGAAAAAATGAATTAGTTACCGATGTTATTGTTTGGAAGCCAGTTAAAACAGAGTTTAGGTATTCGACTGTCAGATCATCATCTGTTGTGGGTATCTTCTCCATCTTGTTGTTATGAAAATCAATGAAATCGTAAACATTAATTTATAGAACTTTTCTCGACTTTTTACGATGATAAAGTTGAGTACAAAATTAAATAAAAAGGGAAAATTCCTTCGTATATAAGTTTTCGTGTATTTAAATACTACTGACCTGAACTTGCTTTAAAACATATTAATAAAACTTGTCAACTAATCCTCTTGATTAACTAAATATATTTGTAGACAAAACATTTTAATTGAATAAGCAGCAGACTATGAGATGGAAAGATACAGAGAATTTTGCAATAACAGAAATGTATATATAGATATGGTCATAATACTTGAAGCTTATGAGAGATGGTTATTTGATGGTGGGCTTACTTGGTTAATTCCTACTGCGTAATAAATAAGCTTAATATTATTCCAGAAAACACAAAGACGTCTTGACGGTGTTTCTTGTCCCTAACTCGTCCCTAACTCATCCGGACGTCTTCCGACTAAAAAAGTCCTCTCAAAGACGTCTTTATTTGGTCTCTATAAGACCAGTAGATTGTCGTTTGAAAAAAGCGTCTAAAAGACGTGTTTATTTGGTTTTAGATAAAGCTTCTACAAACTTGTTCAAATGGAATGGCTCGAAGACGTCTGTTCTTGTCTTTTAAAACACCACTAGAAGACTGTCGATTAAACCTCTTATTTCACAAATTGAAAAATATAACGGTTCAGAAAATGAGCCGTTCGAGTGGAATATTTTCTGCGCACGGGGTAATCGGTATACACTTGCTTTTATAAAAAACATTTTGTAAGAAAAATAAGGCTAAAATTTGCTAAAATTAAAAAAAGTAAGAACATATACATCTCTTATGAAAAAGGAAAATCAACCTTCCCAATACAAAGAAACATAATACGTTATTGAGACGAAATTGTGTTAGGACTGTACTTGGTCATCATTCGTTTTAAAGATAATTTCACAACAATGAAAATAGCGTTGTCTGTTTTGCCACTCGCAATAATCGGCGTGAAAGTAACCGTTTTTGATATTTCACTTCTTTTATAGAGGTAGCCAAAAACTCGAATCAAATTTGTCTAAAAAAGGACATTTTACAATGAAAACAGCGTTCGAATGACCGCATAGAATAAACTTGTAAAGAACATCCTTTTATTTCAACAAATGTTACATTTGACGTTTACATTTGAACGGAAAAGAATGTTTAAAATTAAAGGGTAAGAAAACATCAGCAAAGCAAGAAGTTGTATTTACCCGAGATATGAATGGGCAATAGAGAAAATTATTTGCTGATTAAAAGTGAACATCTTAGAGATTGTTGTACTTTCTCCGGCAGAAACATTCAAGATTTTTTGACTTTTGGACGGAAGATTATACTTACGACTTCTTTTAAGCCAGTTTATAATGAAGTAGAGTTCTTTTTTATCAATACTTGGGAAAAGAATACTTTAAATGGTTAGTTTTAGCTACACTATCCCTTCCCTTCAAGTGCACGTTACGAATGACATTTATACCTGAAAAGTTTATTCTTATAAATAAAAGAATTGCTTACTTGATATATTGATGCAATGGCCGAAGTACATTTTATTACTGGTCTGTTCGGAATACATATCCTCTAAGAAAACACAGCATCCAACGTGCACAAGCAGGGCTCAGACCAAACTGGTGGTGGTTGGCGACAATAAAATGAGGCTTTTGTTCGAGACAACCTTTAAAGATACTAACTGTTATTGTTCATGGTCAACAATTTTAATTTTGTAGTATTACAATGTATATTTTGTGTTATGTACGCTTCTTTATAAGCAAAACAGCAGATTAACTTAATGCAGCTTAGGTTTTTCTGTTTTAAAGGCTCGGTTGTTGCTTACCTGCTGCGCATTGATCATCCACTAAGAAAGTTCATCTATAAGATCAAGAAAAGTTTCCGCAACTAAAGTTTTTATATTTCTGTTGCTTATAAAAAAGCGTGTATTCCATATTATTTTATTGTTATAAAACTGTTTATTTATATAAATGATAGAAATGGAAACTTTTTATTAAATTCTTCATCATCGTTTACCAAATCCATTTTTTTGTTCGTTTGTCACACCCTTATCAGAATTTAAATTACTAATCATTTTATGCATAGGCTAAAATTATCTAAAGCAGGCCTGCTTTAGCAGTATAACAATCAAACGAGACGAAATGAAACGTCGTTGTGGCCTTTATTCACCCGAACTATGTAAAAACCTTAAAATATGTTAAATAACTGTTATTTGGCTGTCAGACTTTAAACAGAATGTAAAAATTCGCCCTCGAACAAAATTAATCAAATTTTAAGTAGATAGTGGTATATTAGACAACTTTAAAGTTGTCGATGACGTCAAAGTAAAAGTGCTAACACAAGCAAACATTTATTGCTACCATTTTGTTTGTTCCATGACGTACTATAGGTGTGCTTAGTTTGATTCAATTTGGACAAGTTATTTGGTAAAATTATGGAAGTCATAATATATTTAAAATACCCCGGACCGACACGTCACAAAAATACGTCTTTACTTCGTCTGTCAAAGACGTCTTTAGGCGTCACGCTATTAGGCAAGTCAGAGATGTCTCAGCGACGTCTGCGCTAGTCTCTAACAGACGTTTTAAAGACGTGTTTCAGACGTTTATTTTTACTGGTAACGCTCCTTTAAAAGCCTTTTAACAGTCCAAAGCTTGACAGAAGAATAAAGCAGTTCTATTGTTTTGAAAAGAAAGTTTCCGAGAAGATTACAATATACTTTAAAAAAACTTCCAGTACGTTTCACATTTTGTCCGTCTGTTTACATTTTTATTCGGGTTTTTAAGCGCATACACAGCCTGTACATGTTACAATAAATTAATTATCATAATTCAAAACATGACAATTTTTTAGATTTGGCTACAAATTTAGATTTTGAGGCAGCATCCTGAGATTAAAGCCAGCTAGCTAGTGATTCCTATTTTTTAACTTTTTCATTCTGTAAAGTTTTCGAAATGGGGTTATAGTGATCCGACTTTTGCAACCTGTGGCTAAAAAGTAGAAGTAGCCAAATGCAGTTGGTTGCAGTAAAGTTTTTAAAAATATATTTTTTATGATAAATGCAGTTAGGTAACTATACCTCTTACTGTAATTTAAACTATGCTTTTCTTTACAACAACATTCTCAAATAACCTGTCATATTTAGGTATTTTTTAACCACAAAACATTTTGTTAGGACAAGCTTTAGGGTGTGGTTTCATTCAAACTTCACTAAAACTTATTCCACGACATGAAATTACTGACTGATTGTTTTAACTGGAATATCACGAAATAGCGAAGCGAAAAATATGTACGACGGGCGATCCACCGTGGAATTAATAGTTCTCTATAAACACTTATCAAGTATGTTTAAACAATTCACCAATGCAGAAAAAAGATTTATTGCGGTATATATAAAAAAACAGAAGTAAATAGTAATGGATAAGTATATCACACGGGGTGTGACTTATTTGAATACTCGGTTTTCTAGGCAACTTTAAATGGAAGTTTCATTTCGAGAACAAATTTCACTTAATCTCCCTTTATTTCACCTTTAAAATATTCATGTAAACATGACTTACCCGCAATAAAACTATTGCATGCGCATGCGTTTAAACCTTTTGCGCATGTAAACAATGTTATTTGGCATGTGCAGTTTCCATATAAAAAATGTATATAAACAGAACGAAACATCTTTACGGTGTGACACTCCATTGCGGGTGAATTTCATTTTGAGTATAGTAAAAGCTATATGGAAAGAAGTTTAATTTAAGTTGCGTTGAGACACAAAAATGAAGTGATTACATGAATAATAAAAGTTGTTAAACATTGGAGATATAATACATGAGTCTAATCCGTATCACAGTCTGTCAAGTTTTATTGTTGTTTTTATCAAAAGCAGCTTCTAATGTTATTAGTATAGTTCGGTTGTATTTACGAAAAATTCCATTTAATTAATCACACGTAAAGGAGTAGCATGATATGTTGGTTTATCCTTTCATCGCGGCGACGGCGGTCTTTAGGAAAGTTTTACCACCCTGGGGTGGAGTTGGTTTAATGTGCGTATATTATTGCATCTAGAATAGCATTTTAATATTAAACATAGTAAAATTTACTTTCTTAATATAAATGTAAATAAAAACTGTTATAATTAAATGTAAATTTCTTTAATAATCTTTAACAAGGTTTCAATACAGTTGACGTTCTCCAATTCGATATTCAGGGGGAATGTGATACTTTAATTGGAGAAACTTTCGCGAGAGAAACTTTCGCGAATTCGCGATTTTCCACGAAAGTTTATCTCGCGAAAATGTGCGAGTTTCTTCATTCGCGAAACTTTATCTCGCGAAAGTTTCCGAATTTCTTCATTCGCGAAAGTTTCTCCAATTAAAGTATTCATCGAATTAGAGAGCTTATCGAATAGTGGGAAGTCTCTCTAATTCGATATTTGGGGGGTAAATGTCGAATTAGAGAGCGGAATGCAAATAACAAACGAGACTATTTTGTTTTCAACGTTCTGCAGTGGCAGTGCGAATATCAAGTTTTTTCTTGGGAACCTAAGTTCTTGGGAAAAATTCTTCGATATTTGCCTGCATAAAGTTTTCTAAATCAATTATGCCCTATTTATATCTTTTAAACCACCTAATACATTATCTCCAAATTTTAGATATAAACAATAATCTTCAAGTATATTAATTGCGGTTAACACGTCATTGAGCGATGGTCTGGCAGGTGGCATCTCGTTTTGTTTGTCACCATCGGAATCGTCATCACTTGAGTAAATAGACTTACCGGATACTTTAGCAATTATGTCAGCGTCGGACAAGGCTCCACTGACAGATGTTTGCGAGTCTACGTCTACAAGTTCTTCAGCCGATAATCGGTAATCAACACTGAAGTTGTTCTTCAATTTTTCGAGATCGGTCTCCAATTCTTCCACTACATTCTCCTCAACTTCCAAATCAGCATATGGCTCGTCTTCATCATTTAAGGCTCTTTCGGCAGTTTTTTGAAACAATTTGCGAACGTTTGGTTAGGAAGAGGATCCCATGATTTCCGTAACATTGTCATAGCGGTCAAAATTGTGAATTTGGGGAGTTCCTTTTTCTTCTCCAAACTCAGAATCTGCTTCCCTGATATTTCGCTTTGGGGAATGTGATGACACCTTGATCCATAGGTTGGGTAATAGAGGTGGTGTTCGGAGGAAGGCAAATTAATTTGGATGTATTTGTTTTCCTTTTTCAACTCCAACAAGGCGTTGTATTTGGTCTCCAAATTGACATCTTTACGTTTTATTTCACCGATGCAGTCGTCATTTTTTGTCAACTGTTTGTATCGCCTCACCCGTTTGTTTTGTAAACGTTTCGAAATCGAACGTACGAAATTCGAAGCCTGAAATTCGTTCGAAATTCGAAATTCGAAATTGTGTAAAGGCCTTTTTACACACTAGAAATCGAATAAGGGAGCAAAATTCCTTCTTGGGACCTCAAATTTGTATCGAAAACAAGAGCTTATCGAATAAAGGAGCGTCGAATTAGAGAGCGTCAACTGTACAACAAAACGTCTTACAAATAGATAACTTAAAAATTTCTGCTATCATCATTACAAAACTGTAATTCTAATTCTTCCAATTTGCATCTTTTTTAACGTCACTATACAGTTGTATAAAAAATCAGAAGAACTAAGTGTCGTTGACATGCAAATCGTAGCATCCTTCTTTACTCTCGTGACGGCGGTAACTGTTTCTCCTGTGAACCAAATAGGAGCTTCTACAAGTGGGCCCCTCAGATAATTACGATTTACAACAATTTGTTCTTTTTAACTGAAACCAGAATTCTCTTATTTGCACGTCTTTAATAAAATATTTTACAGAAAGAAATTTTTCTTAAAAACGGTGGAAGTTGTTATTTACATTTTTTTCTTTATTCATAACACGAAACTGAATCAGTTTAAACACTCACACAACTCATGATAAACCTTATTCCATTCGCTCCGAACACTCACTCTGAATATTTAATTAGAATGGATGGCCAATAATAGAAATGACGTTCTCAATTGCCTATGGTTACGGTCTTCAAAACTTTTCCCTTCTTATCATAACTAAGGGTCATAGATAGCTACAATTATTGCCAAAAGTAGTTGAGACAAATAAAAAAGCTGACCATTAGCGGCAGAAAAGTATGAAAATGTAACGTAGGAAGTTTTATGGGACAAGTTGCAAGTATGAAAATGTAACATAGACAGTTTTGTGGGACGTTTTGGAAGTTTGAAAATGTAACTTAGGCAGTTTTATGGGACCGTTTATGGAGTATGGTGAAACCGTTTATGAAGTATGGAAATGTAACTTAGGCAGTTTTGTGGGACATATATATATATATATATATGTATACATATATATATATATGTATACATATATATATATGTACTATATATATATATATATATATATATATATATATATATATATATATATATATATATAAACACGAAGTAATTTTAACACAAATTACAACAGAGTGCTCAATGTGTAACAGAGCAGTTATATTATTTTTATGTTTTGTTTTCAAGAAAAAACTACATTAATTTTGCTACTTAAAGTTTCATGCTTCTTAGCAATCCTCAGGCAAATGATACAAATTATACAAGTTGGTACTAACTAAAGTATAAACCTTTTAATTACGTGATACAACGTAATAAAACAAATAAATACAAATAAATACATTGTTCGTCACAGTTCATTTCAACCATTTCAAAGTAAATTTGTTGCGATGGCGACATTTGTTGATAAGTTCTGTTCTTTTATTTAACAGTCCCTTCGGTTCAGCTCGTACAATTGCTATTTTTTCTGTTAGGCACAAGTCACACGTGCGCGCTCCTGTCTTATACGGCATTGCACGTTTTTCAATACTCCATAAGATTTCAAAGTCTGTTCCGTCGTCTTTTAATCTCCAAATTAATTTCGACAATTCGGTTTCGTTTCTGTATTTCTCGTGTCGAAAGGACTTTTTGTGGTTGTTAAACCTTTCTTTAAATTCGCCTTCGCATAATCCGTAGTAAAATTCCTTTTTGTCTACGTATTTGACTTCCGCTTTGTAGATGATGCATGCAGCTAAACAGTCACCATTCAGTGGACACTGGGACTTATCCCGGCAGTTGCAAGGTCGTTGTTTTTGCCTTTCTTCAGAAGTGAGAACTTTTTTATTATGGCCCTTTATGATGTTTCGGATGTTTGTGCTACATGAATAGCTCAACTTGACGGTGTTTTTGTTGAAGATTTTATAATATTTGTGATCTTTACTGAAGTTTTTTCTAACAATCTTGAGAAATGATCGTCCAATGTCTGTTTTAACGTTTTTACTGAACGGCGGGTTGAACCAAATTATCTTCCTTTGGCGATTAGGGCGTTGTTTGGGTTTACTCGCGTATGCCATTGTGCTTTTAAATCCGCTGGCGGAGAGTGAAGCTTCGTATAAAGGCTTTGCGTCATCAAATGCTTTTCTGTTACATGATGTCGCAATTAATCTTTCATTGACCATCTTCGGAATGACTTTCAATACATTATTCGGGTGGTTTGAATTAATGTTAATGTATAGCGGATCGTTGTTGGGTTTCCTGTAGGGTTTGTAGGTTTTACTATTCACGTTAAATGATACATCCAAAAAGTCTGTTTCAATCAGGTTCGTTTCGATAGTTACTGACAATTTGTCTTCCTTAAACAAGGTTATGATGTCCTTTCGAATTTTGTTCATTCGTGGTCCATTGGCGTTTTGGATAATTGCAAGTCCATCGTCTCTGTATAGACCAACATGTTTGATATCGATAATATTGCTGATCTTTTTTAATATATATAGTCCAACTAACTCACAGATCTCCGCTCCATCGAATGAACCCATTGTTACATCGAAAAGAACGTTTCCTTTTTTAACCCAAGTCGATGATTTATCAAATAACAAGGACTTCCGACTGTGCCTTATTATATCGAGGACTTTGTTGTCGATTGGTACAGCAGATCTTGCGAAATTAATTGCTTTGTCGAGTAGTTCTTCAGAGATAGAAGGGTAAAACTCGACAATGTCGAATTTGATGAATTTTGACTTTGCATCAGTTGGTGTTTTTTTGAACCATTCAATTACAGTAGATGTATTTCGCCATTGGTTGACCTGCGTTGCTTTCTGAACTTTTTCTATGATGGTCTCCAAGTACTTTTTACTGACGATTCCCATGTCTGTTTTGGCTGGATTAATTAATCTGCACTTGACATTTTGGGGGAAGTTTGGTTTGTGGTCTTTGATTGTAATGTAGGCCTGTTTCTCTGAGTAGCATTGCATTTTGGCGTCTAAATCTAGCGATTTTGCGATTTTTTTGGCCTCTTTATTGATGTTGGTTTTCAAAGAAGTACTACATTTTTCATACGATTTTGTGATATTTTCTGTAACGAGTTTGGTGTAATCATTTTTCGGAAGTTCGTATAGGTTATTAGTTTTATCGGCGAAAGCAAATACATTTTCGGAATTTTGGATGTTCTTAACGTCTGTTTTCAATTTGTTTAAGAACGAATTGTCAACATTGCGGAATTCGATTTTTCGGATGAGGTCGTAAAGGTCGCTTTCGAAGCTTGCAAGGTTCGGGTTAACAGGTGGGGTTGCAACTGCCGGGATAAGTCCCAGTGTCCACTGAATGGTGACTGTTTAGCTGCATGCATCATCTACAAAGCGGAAGTCAAATACGTAGACAAAAAGGAATTTTACTACGGATTATGCGAAGGCGAATTTAAAGAAAGGTTTAACAACCACAAAAAGTCCTTTCGACACGAGAAATACAGAAACGAAACCGAATTGTCGAAATTAATTTGGAGATTAAAAGACGACGGAACAGACTTTGAAATCTTATGGAGTATTGAAAAACGTGCAATGCCGTATAAGACAGGAGCGCGCACGTGTGACTTGTGCCTAACAGAAAAAATAGCAATTGTACGAGCTGAACCGAAGGGACTGTTAAATAAAAGAACAGAACTTATCAACAAATGTCGCCATCGCAACAAATTTACTTTGAAATGGTTGAAATGAACTGTGACGAACAATGTATTTATTTGTATTTATGAAAACAAAACATAAAAATAATATATATATATATATATATATATATATATATATATATATATACTATATATATATACTGGCCCGTGATTGGTTCAACCAGTATATATATATATATATATATATATATATATATATATATATATATACTATATATATATACTGGCCCGTGATTGGTTCAACCAGTATATATATATATATATATATATATATATATATATATATATATATATATATATATATATATATATATATATATATATATATATATATATATATATATATATATATATATATATATATATATATATATATATATATATATATATATATATATATATATATATATATATATATATATACTGGTTGAACCAATCACGGGCCAGTATGCACATTACACAGCCATTATGAAATGGTGTACAAATGACGTAATCGTTATGTTTTTGTGATGAAACCTTCATAAATACAATATTGGATTTTTCAAGGAATTCTTTTTTTTAGCCAAATACTAGTCGGTGGCCCGTCCTTTTTATACAGCATTGCGTGCGTTTCGCTACTTGCGGTACCATTTTACGTGACGGACAGATACGGGTATTATAATATAGACTAGCCGGGGTAAGCCACAAGTCAAGGTGTGACCCGGCGTTGAACACTCTGTGGAGCGCTTAATAAGAGTCGTAAACTGTGCCACACGATGAGATGGAGCGCTTTAGTACAGGTATGTAGAATGTCCTAAATTAAGTGAAGCGCATACACCATTGTAGTGTTGCGACTGTAACATATGTTTCAAAAAATAACTTTTCCGCAACAAAAGCTGAAATAAAAACAGAGTTTACAAACCGTTGTTACACCGTCATAGCAAAAACAATCGGTCAATATTATTTTATTTTGCAGAATAATTGTCTGTGAAAGTTAAAAAATTAATCGTGACACCGAGCTGAGCGCCTAGTACAGGTAAACCGTGTCGAACATGCGTTTAGGCTTAATACTCTTTTCAAAAAAACTGTATTGCAGCTTTGGTTTACAAAACACAGGATACACTCTGTTGAAACGCCGAGTTAAGCCACAAGTAACTGTGTTACCCGGCGTTGAACACCCGAATGAGTGATTAATAAGAACCGTCAACTGTGCCACACATTCAGGCAAGTGTGTAGTAAATCAAGTGAAGCGCACAGAATTTATGGTGTTTCCGGTGTAATAAAGTTTGCAAAAAATAACTTTCGACATTTTAAGCTAAAATAAAAACACAGATTGCAATCCGTTGTTATTCCGTCACAGCAAAAACAATTATATATTCGATATAATTTTTTAAAAACACACGAAACAGCCCGTTGTTTACACTGGACTGAGCGCTTTGTACAGATACACCTTGTCGCACATGAGTATAGGCGTAACACCATTTTTCAAAAAACTTTATCGCAACTTCGGTTGTAAAAATGAGGAAACAGCCTGGCGTTATCCGGTCCAGTTAAGAAAAATACTTAGCAATTTTATTTTGCAGAAAAATGTTCATAACAGTAACAAAAGCTGCAGTCACCTGACTGTATTTAGCATAATTAGTATTCGGAATGTTAGTAGCCAAACTGTATTTGGCTACTTTCATTTTTCAGTTAGAGGTAGCTAAAAAGGGCTAGCTAGATAGCTACAACACCAAATACAAATGGATAATAGTATACCAAACTGAATAAAAACTTCAAAAGAATAGGAATAAGTAAAGCTAAAGTATAGCTAGCTAGCTAGCTAGCTAGCTAGCCAAGCTGGTTCAAAATCTACGTTCCTTGTCAAAATCTTAAAATTGGTGATTTAAGATTTGTACGTGGACAAAAAAACGTAAAAATATATGTGCCTTAACATGAGAAAACAAATACTACAACATTAAAAAGCTTATAAAAGACAAAAAGGTCAAACAGATCTGCAAACCTGACACGATCACTTCCAAACTTAAATGGGCTCCGTAGCATGTTTCCATTGTTTGCCCGGTTTTGGCGTGATTCCGAAATTATTCCGAAATGAAGCTGCGTCCAACCGAAAAGCAAAGGTCCGTAAAAATTGGGCTCTGCTCTATTTTTCCGAAAAGGCTGCGCTTCACAATGAGGAAAAACCAATATCAGCAAATAAAAATTATCTTGTTACCTAGGTAGCTATATACTCAATAAAAACTGTAATATTCCAAAAGTTTATTTATAAATAATATTAATAAAGAACCAACTTACCATTTTTTTGTTTGTATAACTCTTTTTCCCTCTTTAAATGTTTGAATGTGAACCAACAATCTTAACAATGATGACTGTCAGGGCAAGCTTATCAAATTCAAAAATACCACGAGGCCGCGCAACATGACAATTTTAGTTGAAAAACGCGGACCAGATAGCGCGTAACAAAATTACTCGCCATAGTGTAAATTTGTAGCAGGCAGCATTTAGAATGCGTCTTAACGTCGCCGAGTATTACACAATCAAACGAGATGACTAAAATTAAGGTTTGTTGTAAAGTTGATAAAAGGAGAGTGTACTTTAATATTAAAACCTTTTCTCTGAATGAAGTATACTATAAACAGGCATGAAACATAATTGTCTTGGTAAAATTTAAACCATCACTAATAACGCATGAACAACAGAGGAATAATATAGACACAAATGACGCGAAACACAGCTAATTCCCTGCTACATTTGCATAATAAATTTCCATTGTTTTTTTTTTGAAAATTAGGTCTTATAAAATAAGGAACATATAGATTATCTCCTTTATCCGTCTTTGTAAAAAACTGTAGACGGATTTTTCCAACCACGCACAGTGAGATAAGGCTGCCGTTTTAACCGAGTGCATGAAAGGAAATTTAGAAAATGGCTGGGACATACAGTTCCAAAAAGACATTTTGCAACGGGGAAAGTTTTAAGTACCTCGAATAGCTGTAATAGGCTGACGTTAGTAACTCATGATACTGATTATTTTAGGTAGTTACTCTGCGTACTTTTATAGGCATAACATTTGTCCCTTACCCAATTAAAAGGGCCTAGAATTACCAAAAATGAGTAGATAATAGTTTGTCATGACACATCCGTGTTTCCAGTCTCTACTTAGAATTATGGTTAACAACAAGTTGTGAACTTTGTCTTTAATTCAGCTAACATTTTGGGAAATTTATTTTTTATAAATATACAGTACGTAAAAAACGTACTGTAAGCGCTTTATTAAATTTGCGACATACTGTACATCTAACGCTCCTGTTGAATGTGCGACACTATTTACCTGTACTTAAGCACCCAAGCTGACATTCAAAACTGCATATGGTTTAACCCTGCGTTTTGACACCCGGTCTTCCGTCCAGTATCTCTATAATAATAGCCGTATTCCGTCTGTCTGTCTGTTCAAAATAGTTGCGCGCAGTTTTTTCGGAAAATCCCGGCAAAATCCCGCAGTACCCGATTTTTACGGGACGAAGGAATTTTAAATAGATATACGGCCATTTTGAAAGCTGTGGCGTTGAAGTGAAGTTGGTAAGTCTGTTTTTGTCTTTTGAAAGCTGTTTATTTTTGTTTTTTTATATGTTAAGGTAAATATATTGTTACGCTTTTTAGCCACATACAAATCTTGAACTTACCAATTTTAAGATTTTGGCTACGAACGTATAACTATATAGATTTCAAGTGAGCTAGCTAGCTAGCCTTTTCATTCTGTTTGATACAACAGCCTTTTATCTTAGCCAGTATTATTTCTATTTGCGTTATTTTTACTAATCTGATTTTAATAAGTTGCAGCTTTCTAGCTAGCTATTAGCTATACCTCTGGCTAAAAAGTGAAAGTAGCCAAATAAATACAGTTAGCTAGCTATAGCTACAACAAAATTTTCAAATCTTTCTTACGCCTAATGAAAATGCAGCTTCATAGCTACACCTTTTTTATTGTCATAAAAGCGTATTCCCAAAAATAGAATTGCTGAAGGATTTTTTAGCTGAATGGGGTACCGACGGGCTGTTTCCTGTGTTGTTATTTAAACCGAAGTTGCGACAAAGTTTTTTAGGAAAAGGCGATTACGCCTATACGCCTATACGCCTGTTCAACTCTGTTCAACGGTACGAAGCGCTTAGCCCGATGATATCAACGGACTGTTTTTTTGGAAAAGGGTATTTACGTCTATATATTCTTCTGGCAAAAAAGTTATGTGGCTAGGTTTTTATCCAATAGGATTATTGTATTTTTGGGGGAAAACAAACACTGTGGTCAAATGTTCCTAAAACATTATTCTTTGCAAGTCATATAATAAATTCAGGTGAGTGTATTGCTTGCCCCCAGATGTGATGTCATCATTGCCACAAGAATATGTGCAACACCGTTTACCGGTACTAAGCGTTTAGCCCGTTGTTAACGACATATGCAGCACGGGTTACCTGTATAGTGGTTATTCCTGTGTTAACAACAGAGTGCATGCTGTGTTTTTATGTAAACCGAAGTTGCGATACAGTTTTTTTGAATAGAGTATTATTCCTAATGTTTGAGACGGTTTACCTGAACTAAGCGCTCAGTCCAATGTTAACAACGGGTTGATTCCTGTGTTTCTGTTTAACCGAAGTTGCAATAAAGTTTCTTGCGGAAAAGGTGATTACACCTATTGTTTTACCTGTACACTAAGCACTCAGCCTGGAGTAACATTCACTTTTGAACTTTCACCGGGAACATTCTTCGAAAAATAAAAAAGGTTGACCGACTGTTTTTAGGTTGTAAACTGTGTTTTTTTATGGCTAAAGTTGCAGTAAAGTTATATTTTCAAAAATACATTACAACTGAAAGACTATAATGTTGTGTGTGCTTTACTCGATTCACGACACACTGCATACCTCCTAAAGCGCTCCACCTAAATGTGTGACATTGTTTGCGGTTTTTATTAGGCCCTCCACTGGGCCTTCCAACGCTACAGTTTTGAGACTTTAATTCTTATGCTAAATGTAGTTGGCAGCGACCACTTTTATTAATGTTATAAAAATTTATTCTGCAAAATAAAATTGCTGAGTAATTTTTTAAACTGAACCGGGTTAATGCCAGGCTGTTCACTGATTTCTTTTACAACCGAAGCGATAAGGATTTTTAATGACGGGCTGTTTGCTGTGTTTTTATTTAATCCGTTGTGATAAAGTTTTTTTACCTGCAATAAACGTTCAACCGGTGTTAACAACAGGGTGTTTTGTGTGTTTTTTATTTAAATTGAAGTTGCGATAATTTTTTTTGGAAAAGGCTATTATGGCTATAACGCATGCGTGACACCATTTAGCTGTCATAAGTGCTTAGTCCGGTGTCATGATTAATTTGTTAAAGTTTACTGAAACTTATTCCGCAAAATAAAATAATATTGACTATTTTTTTTTGTTATGACGGGGTAACAACAGGTTGTAAACTGTGTTTTTATTTTGGTTAAAATGGCATTAAAGTTATATATATAAATTTTAAAATATACATTACAACCGAAACACTATAATGTTTTGTCAGCTTTACTCGATTCACGACATATATATATATATTCTGCATATCTGTACTAAAGCGCTCCAATTATGGAGGTTTTTTAACTGGATGAGGTAACGACAGGATTTTTCCTGTGTTTTAACTTAAATTTTTTTGCAAAGGGTATTACAGTATGCGTTCTCGGCCCGCTGTCATGATTAAGTTTTGAACTTTCACGGAAACTTATTCCGCAAAATAAAATAATATTGCCTGATTGTTTTTGTTATGACGGAGTAACAACGGTTTGTAAACTCTGTTTTAATTCAGCTTTTGTTGCGGGAAAGTTATTTTTTGGAAAAACATGTTACAGTCGCAACACTACAATGGTGTGTGCGCTCCACTTGATTTCCGACATACTGCATAGCCGTACTAAAGCGCTCCACCTTACTGGGTCGCACAGTTTGCGGTTCTTATTAAGCGCTCCTCAAGGCGTTCAACAACAGTTACTTGTAGCTTAACCCGGCGTTTCGACGCCGGGTCTCCCGGCTAGTTTATAATAATAGCCGCTTTTTGTCTGTTGTCGACCAAAACCGGATTGTGCTAAAAAACCACACATGAAATCTTTAATATACCAATACCAAATGCGATATATTTTTATCAATATTCATCAACATTGCTGTGACTACCTGGGGATTTCCAACGACTAGGTTAATACACGCTTGTTTAGGAAATAGTCATAGTAGGCATATTAGATAGAAGCCGTCTAATGAAAACAGCACTTACTGCGTGAAAACGAATTACCAGAAGCTGTTTTTATTGGGCAAAATTTGTATTGATTCATAAGGTACGTTAAATCATCTGATGAAAACGGATTATTAATCTCCTACGTGTAATTCAAACATTTGCCTCGTTTTGATAAAAAATTGTGCAATGCATCATATAAAGGACTGTTGTGTTGTTTCTAATCGCTATTACCTTTCTATCTGTATTTATCTGTTGTTCTGACAGCGCAATTCGTTTCTATAAAATCAATTGTAAATAACTGCTGTGTCATCTTATGATTCAAATGTTAATGTCTTTTCATAAGTGGTTCGTACTGGTAAGTGCTGGTAAGTTTTTTTATGCATAGCTTACATGCGATATATTAGATTTAGTATTACTATAAATGTTTGTACTACTTTGAAACACTGTGATAACGTTCTTCGTGAAAGTAGCGTTGAAACCAGGTAAGACTTTTTTTGCGACTGTGATAACATTTGCTTTTATATATTTTTGAAGCATTTTTATTGTTGTTAACTTTCTAACCACTTTTTTTGGTAGCTTATGCGCAAAGAGCCGTGGTAAAGGTGACATGCATTACAGCATTCTACTATATTTGGTTCTAACGAAAAACAATAAAATTATTATTAAGGGCACTCTAGGGCATTTGTCATGATAAATAAGGAAAAAATTTGAAATTGTATCTCGTGCAATAGAAATTATTAAATACCCTTGACTTGAGAAAAGAAAGAAAATGGGTGCCTGCTATGGCTCTGTTATTATCACTTGCTGGTAAAGCTTAAAATAAATGCCGTTTATCTGCAACAATTGTAATTGCCAAAGATTGACAATCTGCGAAAATGTTTTATAAAATTCGCATTCTCCAGTCTGTTTAGATATAAGGATAATTACACGCAACCATGGCTGAGTGCAATGGTGGATATGATGCTAACTTTGTGACAGAGGTACATGACCTATTGAAATGTGCTGTATGTCAGTTTGTGTTAAAAAATCCAGTAATTATTGTGGAGTGTGGACACAGACTTTGTAAAGAATGCTTTGAAAACACGAAAGATTATGCAATATTAAGGTACTTGTTTATTTTTTTTATTGTTGTCCCGTTTTACCTTTTTCGTTTTGTTTATTATGCTTTTTAAAATGAATTTTAACTGTGCTGACAATAAATTAGAAGTGTAAGCTGACATCTGACAGCTCGCTGTTGCTTCTCTTTTAGAGGATTTGATTTGTTGTGTCCACTGGACAGAAATTTGATAGATAAAGAAAAGGTACGATGGGTTATGTTTTTGCGCAGATTTCGCCTCTGTGCCTCCTTTCTGTTAATAAGTTTTTTTTGCTTTATAAAAAAAACTCAGTAAATATCATAACCAGGTGGCTTACTATGTTTTTACATATATCTATCAGACACCTGAGTGTTAATTTTTTTCGTCTCATATCTCTCAGAGACTTACATGTTGGACATTAATTAAAACAACTCCTTAAATTTGTGAAATCCTTATAATGGAAGAAATACAATGACCTTCGCTACGATTGTCAAAATTTAAACCTCACACCACAGCTTTATTTTGTCAAGGCGAATCATTGCAAAAAATTGAAATACTTCATTAATCCGATTTTCAGATTTTTTCTTGTTTCACCATAAACTGAGAAAAATCGGATACTGGAAATATTTGGAATCTTTTATTCAAATTCTGTATAATTCGAAAAACGTTATATCAACTTTTATTCGGTTGTCAGAACTTTAAATAGAATGTAAAATAAGTTCTGGAACTGAAGCAAAAGCATTTCAAACAGATATTGGTATTTTACAATTCTAGACAAGAATAATGAGACAGCGGCAGTTTTTTCGTCATTTTTAAGTATGGACAAAAACTCCACATAATGAATGGTTTGCAGTCGGCAGGCTTCAAGGTAGCAACTTTTGCAAACACATAGAACAAGTAGACAGCGTTAACAATATTAAAGTCGCATGATTTAGCACGCCCACACATAATTCACGTCGAAGTTTGTTGAAAATTGCCATGCTAACGTCAGCAACAGTTAGCACATTTCAAGAGTTTGGACTTAACCAAATAACCTAAATCCTAAGTCCACTTCAAACATTGACAAGTGAACTTTTAAACGTTCAAAATGGTTGAATATAATATAGAAATGGCCTATCCAATTACTTGTGGTGGCGAAATTCAAAGTTAGCTGCCCTGTCTCAATATATTTTGACAAGGATTGTAGTAACATATGGAACAAAATTATAAAATAACAAGGGTTATTTAATTTATTATTCACAACAGACTATGGGAAAATAATAACGGAATGTGCCTTCCTCATGCTTTCGGTAGTCTTTTATAATATTTATCTGCAAACGCCATTTTTTGACCATTTGTTAAATTTTTTCGCATTGAAAAAATTCGTGTAAATTAGGGACAAGTTATGCATCGTAACTTTAACCACTAGTCATGAATATTTTTTATTTTAATTTCACTGTCCGATATATTATGCCTTTAAAGTATTAGTCAAGTAAGTCATACCCGGTGACTAATATCTACTAGTTAATTCTTTAAAAAAATTTCCTTATTTAATCATGCCGTAATGTCACTTTAGGTTTATCCAGATAAAGGCATTGAAAGAAGGATCTTGGATTTACAAGTAAAATGTGATAACTTTGATAAGGGATGCGCATGGAGGAATGAATTACGACAGTTGCAGGTAGCAGTCCAAAGTTTCCTTCCCGTGTTAACCTTGTGTCAGTACAAGATGTTTCTGTGGTCGAGTGGAAAAGAGATAAAAAATAAAAAAATTTAACAAAAAACATTTTGAAAAGCGTAGACTTACACTAGCATCCACAGGCGTAGGTTATAACAGTTTTTTTGGAAATACTATTATTCTCACCTTTGAAAAGCATGTGAAACCTTATACTAGAAAATTTGTGGGCATCTAAATTACCCGCTATAGACGTAGGTAGCCAAAAATATTTTTTATTATTTCATGATTTGTTATCAGGAACATGTGAATATGGAATGTCCATTTGAAACAATCACTTGCCATCATGATGGATGTGACGAAAGAATTATGAGAGGTGCACTTCCACCACACGAGGAAAAGTGTCCCATGAAGGTATTTATATCTACATCTCTATTTATATCTTCTGTGTGATTAAATAATAGCTTTCAGATTTTTATTTTCGCAGACAAAAATTATATAAGGGGTTTTAGCTACTTTCGCAAATTAGCAATCTTCGAGTGGTTGACAAGATTCTTAACTATTCGTTTTTGAAAAGAACTTTTTAGCTAAAGAAATAATTAATTATCCAATGCTTAGATAGCTAATTGGAAATTTTTAATTTGCGGTTAAGTAGTCCAATTCATCATCTTTCTAAGTATTCTCCACAACAACCTAGTCCTCCGAATTTTTTGGCGGTCTAACGATGGGGCTGCTTTTCCCGATTTTTTTAATTTCACCAATTCACCTAACGTGAAAATATCTCATTCTACTTGTGAAGGAATGTTTTGCTCAATTATATCGAATATGAAATAAAATGGCCAAGAATTTACCCATCCCGATAGGTTAGACCTTTACATTATATCTACAAACACAGGAACGCTTAGTTGAAAAGAGGATGCAATAGAAATTTTTCTTGCTATACTTCACCAGCCTATTAAGCTAACAGTCTCTTTTGAATCCTATAGTTAAAAGTTATTTTATTTTATGTTTGAAAATAGGAATTTAATCAAACGCGAAGAATGAAGCATTTAGAAATTACTGTTGTGCAAATCATGGAAAGACTGAAAGTATGTGAGAATCAGTTAAAATTGTATGATCAAGAAAAAAAAGATATGTCAATGTTAATAAAATCTAAAGATGAGCAGTTGGATATCCTGACTGCAAATATGAAAGAAAAAGATTTGCAATTGAAAGAGACGGAAGAAAATTTACAAAAGAACGAAGATGCATTGGATAAAATAAAAAAGAACATGGAAAAAGTAAGTAGCAAAGTAAGTAGTAACGCAGAAAGAATTAGCGCTATTGGAAAGGATGTCCAGGATAACAAGAGGGTTGAAAAAATCGAGAAAATATTGGACAATCACGACAAAGCCTTGGATGAAGTAAAAACAAATTTTGCAGATGTTAAAATATGTACTATCGAAAAAGAAACTGCGGCCAATGAGAAAATCATTCGATATTGTAAACCCTTTGAAGAAACACTAATAAAGTCAAATGCCTTAATAGATGGTTTAAAAAGTGAAATGAAATCTATACGTATTTTACAAGAAACTATACTTGTGGGTTACTTCGAATGGCATATCACAAACTACCACGAAATATGGTTAAAAGATTATAGAGATTATAGAGAGAGTTTACCTTTCTCAACGTTAAATGGTTATAGCTGTTATTTGTCTGCTGTGTGGCAATATGAAGAAGTAGAAGCTGTTGGAATTTATTTTCATATACTATTAGGTGAGAGAGATTGCGATCTTGTTTGGCCATTCAATTTGAAAGTCACCTTTGAGTGTTGTAGCGTGGACAATGTTAAACATAAAATGTCTCTTCAACTTGACCAGTCAGACGTTTCGTGGAGAAAAAAACCGACTGAAGAATCACAAGGACGGGGTTTCGGGTTTTTCAACTTTTTGCTAAAACCAGATCTTGATAAATGCATAATCGATGATAGCATTACAATTAAATGCTATAGAGAAACAATGCATAATAATTAGAGAACTGTAGGGAACGTTCCGCTATTGATTTTTGTTTCAACTAAATAAAACTCATTTTTTATCTTTTCTTTTCTTATATGTAGAAGAGCATTGTGATTTCAATTACGATTTGCTATTAAGGCGTTTTACTTACCAATCGTCGCTGTTCTATTGTAGACAATTTCAAAGAATAGAGTATTCATAAGTTGTTTCTACAATATTAGAGATTTGTATCTATGACCAAGGAAAGTCGCGCAGCTTTAAGTTTGGAAAAAGGTGTGCAAGCCCTCGCATGTCAATTAGCTCTTTAACTATGAGTGCGTGTGTATCTGGGATAAGTAGTGTTATGTAATGTTTTTGTTTAAATCGCACCCATACATAACACCCATTTATCGTGTTATGTATAACAAAAACACATCAAATACTCAGATTTTCTCTACGGTAAGAATATGCCGTCTAGTCTTTTGTATTTTTTTATAGTTATTATTTTTTTATAGTAAAAAGTAATTGCCTAAAAGGACGTGTTTCTTCTCTATTTAAATGCTTTTTAAATTTTTAAATTTTGAGTAAGACGGATGCTTCCGAGCTTAATTTTAATCGTGCGCCAGTTATTTACATGTCTATACCACGTGTTTATTGGACATTAGCGTTTTTAGATTACGTAATAGAATAATATGGTCGTTTCATAATGAAAGTTGGATAAAACTCTATACCATTAGCCAATTTTATGGGTTGTAGCGATGACTTCCAAAAGCACATAGTGATAACCCAGTAAACACAAGGCGTCTTAACCCTATTCGGTCGATCCGCCCCCCCCCCCCAGCGTTTTTTTTTAATAAATACTTAATGCTACGTTGCATGACGTTAGAACTTGAACTTACAACACAACTTTGTTTCATCAAGAAGAATCATTTTGCATGTTTTGGACACGTGATTAATCTGATTTCCCGATCTTTTCGGATATTACCCGAAAATCGGAAAAGACCGGATTTCCGGGCAATTTTTGGCAGTTTTTATGCGATCTGTGTAAAAACCGGAAAATCTATTAATTAGCTTTTGTTTAGCTTTCAGAAACTTCAAACGGAATGTAAAATTCGCTCTAGAACTAAAGTAATTGAATTTTAGGCAGATAGTGGCATTTTGGACAAATTTCCAGCTTTTGATGACGTCACAGAAAATGTGGTGGCGCATACAAAATTTTATTGCTGCCATTTTTGTTCCTTTTGTGACGTACTATAAGTGTAACAAGTTTGATTCAATTTGAACAATCCTATAAAAAGTTATTGAGGGGGCGGAATCCCCCCAGTAATTATATATTTGAAAAACCCCGGACCGAATAGGGTTAAAGACGTCTTTAAGACGTCCTTCATGGACTAGTAGAGGCGTCACGTCTCCTACTCGTTTAAAAGCGTAACGCCAAAAGACGTCTTGAAAAAACAAGACAAAGACGTATTTTAAAGACGTCTTAAAGACGTCCTCGTAGCTACAAAAACGTCTTTAAGACGTCTTAAACACGTCTTAAAAACGTCCTTGTAGCTTTCAAAACGTTTTAAGTCGTCTTAAGACATCCTTGTAGCTAACATAACATATTTAAGATGTCTTTTCCTCTTTCAAACGATATACTGCTGGTATACCTTACGATTTCCTGATCTTTAGTATTTATTCTGAAATTTTTCCAAAATGAACAAAAGAAAGGGTTTAATGAAAACATGGTTAAATTTTTTTACGGAAAGCAAGTAAAGACGTCTCTAAGACGTTCTTTTGAGCGAGAATTAACTGGTCTTACGGAGACCAAATAAAAACGTCTTCAAGAAGTTCATTTCGAACAAGATTTTACCTGTCTTACAGAGACGAAATAAAGACGTCTTTAAGACGTTTCTTTCGAACGAGATTTGACTGGTCTTATAAAGAGAAAGACGTCCGAACGATCTAGGGACGAGAAAAGACGTCATTGACACATCTTTATGTTTACTGGGAAACATGTTAGAAATAGGTACCGTTACTCAAAAGACACAATTCATTGAGCACGTGGTGTAAAAACATACGCGGGGAAAGTTGGATGTAACGTATCATTATAAACATTTAGGTGACTCCCTTCGATGTCCAACGAAAGCTGCACGATCAGATGCAGTTACAGAATAAACCTTATCGCATGCTAATGGAGACTGTTCTGTTATTGAATCGATAAACTTTGAACTTTTGCTAAAGTTTAAATTACAGTAAAAGGTGTAGCTACCAACCTCCATTTAGCATAGGGAAGATTTGAACATTTTGTTCCAGCTAACTGTATTATTCAGCTACTTTCTCTTTTTAGCCAGTGGTAACTAACAGTTAGCTAGATAGCCTCCAGTAGCAGCTTAGTAACCATCAGATTGGTAATAATAACACAAAAAGAAATAATGCTGGCTAAGATCAAAAGCTGTCGTACAAAACTAAATAATAAGGCTAGCTAGCCGGCTTTTTAGGATGCTATGGTGAAATTTACGTTCGTAACAAAATTTTTAAAACTGATAAGTTCAAGATATGCATGTGGTTAAAAAACGTGACAATAAATTTATTTCAACCTGCAAAAACGTATAAAAAACACAAATAAAAAGCTTTTAGAAGAGAAGAAAGTAAAGAAAAACAGACTTACCAACGTCAACGCCACAGCTTTCAAAATGGCCGTAGCTCAGATTGTTCCTTTGTAACAATCGGGTTCTGCGAGGTTTTCAGGGATTTCCCGAAAAAAGCTGCGCGCACCAATTTTAAACAAAATACGGCTATTATTTTATTTTGCGAACCTGTTATGAAATTACTCTGCGGTAGTCATGGTCCCAGGAAAATTACACTTATAGGCACGGAACCAGTATAAACTACACATTTTTCCTTTATTATACCATAGTTTATCGAAAGTAGTGTTTAGCCGCTTTCTCCTAAAGGCCATATAGTCAGGGAGCTGATGATAAAAAAATCCTGCAAATTAGAGGGACCTTTTGAAGCAATGTTTAATAGGTTCCTTACAGACCAAAGATTCTAAAAAGCTTTACTGGAACTTTTAAAATCACTTGAGCCGCCCTATAGCGGTCAGGCTCATCACCTTTGCTGACTTTAATCAACCCTCCAAACCTCTACTAAAGCAACTTAACCTTCTTGATATTTTTGATACCACCAAAATCTGTAATGTAACTCTAGTTCACCAAATCCTGAGCAAAACCTCTTCACTTGACATAAATAGTCTTTTCAGTCTAGCGTTTCGCCCGGATACTATCAATACCAGAGGATCTTCTATTAAACTTTTAGACAAACCCCTTGTTAGAACTTTTTCTTTTGGTACCAACTTTATATCAATGTATACTAGCCTGGAACTTCTTTCAATCTCTTTTCCCTAGACAGGACCTTTCTTCACTATCAATATCTAAAATTAAATCACTCTGCAAAATTTCCCTCCTCAATACATATTCCTAACTAACTTGGTCCCTTTTCTACTTTTTGCAATGATAATACTCTAAACAGATTAAAAACCTAGTACAGTGTGTAGTTAATTTTCTTAAAGAAAACAAACAAAAAATTTATATTTAATTAATTATAATGTTAAACATATAATGGTGGCCATCTCCTTAGATTAGTTATTTAACTAGTGTGATGGTCTCCAGCTTGTTTAAAGTTTTTTAGCAATTTGTCTAGTTAAAGTTCTTTTTTCTATAGAACATTTTTGTTTTTGTAATTAGTGATGTTCTCAGCAAATAAACTCTTACTTACTTACTTACTTTATTTCGAAAATTTAAGCTACACATAAATCTGACATAACAAAGGATCCTGAAGTGTTTTTGTTTTCTTGTTAAATAGACACAATTTAGCTGTTGCTTGTCCTTTCACATTTATAATGTTTAGTTACTTGAAATATTATTATGGTTAAAGGTGAAAGTGTATAGATAACTAGAACTTTATATAGTTTTGTGTGCTTTTGAATTCTTTACTTAAGCTAGCTACAATCTTTGCCAAAAGTGTTCCAATTCTTCACACACTTTCACCTCCACACCCCACGTACTATATTGCTCTCAGGTTTTTTAAAGACAGAAGTTTGCTGCTATTACTCTCCAACATTGTGTAAAGGGATGAGGGGATAAAAAGAATCGTAATTCAGTATTTATTGCCTTACAAACGGTCCTACAAAACTGCCTTGTTACATTTCACATGCTCTTCAAAAATGCTTTTCTGGGACCACGTTTGAAAAGTACTTACTTTCAATCAGGATGACGTAAGGAGTAATTTTAACACAAAGAGCTTGCAAAAAAGCCATTTTTTACTGGTCCCAAAAAACTTGCATAGAAATGAGGTCCCAGAAAACTCACAAACGTTCCTATAAAAGTAAGTGAGCAAGTAAGTAAGTAACAGGAAGTTTTAACGTCCTTGGAAATTCTATCCTAACGGCTGGCTCTCCCCTCCGACTATAACTATGTGACATTACCGCTAGAAAACGCAAAGCATTGCTCTAACTTGCTTGCCTGCCACACAAAACAATTGGCGGTCAGTAGATGGCACTACATTAAAAGTGCGCGGACTCGGACCTGAAACCTTATGAGTGAAAGTCGGATGCTCTACCATTACACCATCTCCGCATATATATATATATATATATATATATATATATATATATATATATATATATATATATATATATATATATATATATATATATATATATATATATATATATATATATATATATGTGTGTGATTTGTATATGGCTTACATAATTAGTAAATTATAATTGGCCCACTAAGGTTTATAATTACGTTATATTAAACAGAATAGGAAGACAAGGGAGACAGCTGTAAAATAGACAATAAGAAATGATCGTGCGCACCCCAAGTTGAAAACGTTAAAAGGGGACAAAAGGGCGCCCGCAATAACAAAAATACACAAGTTACCAATCGTCTACATTTTCTACTATATCACAGGACAAACTAAAAAAGATTAAAAATAACTTATTTTTTGTTGTATTCGGTATATACCAATCACAAGAAGTCTTTAGGACCTCGTTAAAAGTAACCCATAGATTGTTGCGAAGGCTTTTCAAATGGATAATACCTTACCATTAGTGATGTACTCTTCCATCAGAGGATACAGTAGAAGATTTAGTGGCAACTGTGTGACTTTTTTCGGTTGTTTGTTAAACCTATTCGGTCCGGGGTATTTCGAACTTATTATGACCGAGGGGGGGCGGCGGATTCCCCCTCCATGACTTTAAACAGGCTTTAAAGTTTAAATTTGTTGGTTACGTCAGCATATTGGGTAATCGATTTAGTCACGAGACCAAAATTTTTAGAAAGATCCTCCTCGAGAAAATAAAGTTGTCTTGTAAGTTTCAAGTCATAAGGATAATCCTATCGAAAATTATTATATTTTCCCGGTTATAAGGATTTCTAGGGGTAGTTTCGAGTAATTGCCAATATCTAAAGCTCTGAGGGGTATGTGACCTAAATATTTGGGATACAGGTGCCTAATAGTTAAATATAAAAACTCAGGAACTGTCATAACCATGCAGCTTCCAAAAAAAGAGTTATTAAAAATAGTCTGAAGAGGTGGGAGAGTATCCGCCCCCTCCCCCGCACCGATTACTGTTAAGGGGCGTTTCAATTCAACTGCATTTTTGCTATAGCGCAAAGAACTCACGAGCTTTCTTGTTAACGCATGCGCGCTTTGTCCTTTTTTAACTTATAATTTCTAATTTTATCGCCCCGTTTTCAAAAGTTTTAATGTCCAATAAATGACGCAATTTTTTTTATAGGTTTCTATATAAAACATCAATATAGAAAGTGTTGCGGAGCGAGGGACAGGGTCCCCTGAAGTTCGCAAGCGAAAATTTATTGGTGCCACTTTTGGTCAAATCGTATAGAAACCACATTCCCACGTACTTCATTCGGTTTTATCACCAGCATATATATTTTATCTTGTTAACTGAAATCGCAGTGAGTCTTATCCTTAAAAGATGCCTTGAGACATGTCGAGGCGAACAAATATAGCCGCTTTTTCTTACGATGGAATAAAAAAGCTTTATGCAACATGGCACTTTTGTGCTCTATAAATGACGGTGATGACTGTATGCAACTCTCCCCTCTACGACTCAAACTACCTATTATCCTCAATATAGCTATATATATCATGTACTGATATATATACTGATATCCTGGTAGTGATAGGTGCAAGATAATTGTTTTTCCAAGCCCTTGATAAGGTACCCACGGCCGTAACGCTGACCTAAAATCCCGTGTGCACAAAATGCCGCTATTTCACTTCTAAGTAGCAGGGAGGAAGCAGCAAAGAAGTAAGATTTTTTAATTTATTTGTTTACAGATAAAATTGAAAAAATAGCTATGTGCTAAATAGTTTATTAAAATATTTAAAGCCTATATCACATACACACAAAACTAAGAATCGTCTAGAGGCATTTACCAGGGAACATGATTGTATGTACCTTTATGGAGAAGAAAAGCTGGCTTTGGTCAAATAGCGCTTTTGCTACCTGTCGACTTGTCAAGCTCTCCGCTATACTACATTGTTGTAAAAATATATAAAATATATAATTTCCGTCTTTTGTTTGAATTTTTACGAAGACTAGCAGATCGATTTCTGTTTTTTTCACGATTTTATTTCTTTTTACTCTCCCCTAAGGTTTATTATAGACTTTTTTTATATAAAAAACGTCAACACAATAGATATTATAAAGTATAATACAATATTACTGTAATATGACCACATAGGAAAAAAATTTTCGTGTCGAATTATTTTAAAGTAGATTGTAAAAATCGAAATATAAAATAAAAATTTAATTTTCGATAGACTAGCCAAGTTAAAGAAAAAAGAAAAGTGGCAAATTTTCAGAAGATTTTAATTTAATCATCTCCTTTTGTGGCTGGAAGGTGTTAAAGTACTTGGGTGGCTACGCTTCCGGGCATTTAAGGCGTCCTCCCGGGTGAAAAAGCCATTTCCCCCAGCAGCACGTTACAAATCAAAATTCTCGCGGCAAGCGTAGCCACCTATATCTTTCGATAACAAACTCTCTTTAAAAAATTTCCATGCCAATTCTGGCTCCTTCTAAATGGAAAATCAGTCATAATACAAATAAAATGTGGAGGGTAAACATGATACGACGAACAATGCGAACTTACTTAACTTTTAGAGAGGTATCTTCATCATGACTTATTGCTTATATGAATGACATGATTTGCTGCTTTTGGCAAGAAATACGCTACCGGTTTAAATTTACGAGGTTTTGCCGTTTTTTATTTGATCTTTGAAATTATATTTCCGCTAGTAACTTACACACCGTGAAATATCTTTCACCAAAGATTGCTGAAATTAAACTAAAATGCAATTCTATATACTTACTACCGTTGTTTTTATAGAGGCCAATTCCTCCGTGAACTTTTCACTTTCCTCTTCCTACAAGATATAAAATTAAAAATAACAAAGTGAATAAATGCCAATTTTAGAACTTAAACATTACATTCACCATTTGTTTTCTTAATGAGGCTGACCCCTCCTTTTGCTCGACCTAAATATCAAAATGAGAAAAGATTTGTGGGTGTGGTACTAATGCAATGTTGAAAGTAAACATTTATACTCACCATTTGTCTCTTCAGGGAGACTAACTCCGCCTTTTGTTTTTCCTACAACATAAAAATGAGAAATACCAAAGTGTATCAATGCTGATGTTATAACTAACTTGTGGCTATATTTAAATACTGATACTGAAAACAAGTGGATTCTGTACTCACCATTTGTTTTTTTAAATAGGTTGACTCCTCTATCAAGTCAACATTTAAACATTTCAAAGAACACTACAACAAATTGAATAAAACACAGTGGTATTAAAGCAACATAAATTGTTCAAAGTAAAATTATTAATGCTTTAAATTAAACCACACTTACCACTTCATTTTTTAAGGAGGTTATGTCCTCCGATACTATTTCCAACGTTTTCTGAATATAAAAAATATACGTGTTACAATAAAAAAAATACTTAACCTAAATACAAAAGTTTTTGGAGAAAGTTTATTTAAGTATTTAAGGTATGGGTTTCTATTTGACATTTTCGTCACGTCCGGAACGTCACGTCCGGAACACTGTTGCTTCTCAAAGATGGAGAATACTCAATCTTCGCAACCATATAGAAACAAAAATAAGATTTTGAAACTAACAATTGCATAGACTATTGAAATATATTTTACTTGCTACACCAAATTTTATGGCAATTCAGACTTGTGTTGTTTCGGCATATATTGGCTATCGGATAGCTCCATGCCGATCGTGAAAGAAGTGACATAATACGTATTGGATAGCTCTTAAGACGATATTTTATAAATGGAAACATAGGTGAATAAACGTTTCGGCATGCTAGATACTGGGCAAGACCAGTTAGAAGTAATATATACTTCACGAAAAGATATCAAACAGAAAAATCTTCAAATCATCGGGACTCTTCCACTGATTTACTTTTCTTCTAGTGCTCAAGCACGTGTTTTTTGACAATAGTATCCATGGTGAAGTACATTAACGAAACTCATCATCACAGTGTGCATACCAATAGAAAACATCTAATGGAAACATCACCGTGTTAAAACGAATTAATAGAAACTGTTTCCATTAAACAAAAATATCGTATTGATTTTTAAGTCGCGACGCTTTGCTAAATCGTCTAATGGAAACTAAGTGAATTTAGTTTCAAATATTGAAAACACATTGGGCAGATGTTTTAAAATCATATTTTAAAGTTTTCTGTATAATCATGGCTATGAAATATACCAAGTATTCGGTAAATCGTCCTTTTATCGAAAGTTATTATATTTTCCCGGTTAAGCATTTCTAGGGGCAGTTTCGAGTAAAGCTCTGAGGGGTACTGGACCTATATATTTGGGATACAGGTGCCTAATAGATAAACATACAACTCAGGAAGTGTCATAACCATGCAGCTTTCAGAAAAAGAGTTCTTAAAAAAAGTCCGAAGAGGGGTGGGTGTTAAGGGGCGTTTCCATTCAACTGCATTTTTGCTGGACCGCAAAGAACTCACGAGCTCTCTTGTTAACGCATGCGCGCTTTGTTTTTTTAACTTATAATTTCTAATTTTATCGCCCCGTTTTCAAAAGTTTAAATGTCCAATAAGTGACGCAATTTTTTTTTAAAAGTTCCTATATAAAAAATAAGCCTTGCATAATTTTTTGACCAAAGTTTGATTGCTTTTTAAGGTTTTTTAGAATCTTTCGGATGCCTGCGTCGCATTTTTTTTGTTTTTAATAAAACTCATGTACTTTTTTGAAGTTCTTTTTCTCTCGCAATTAAAATTCTTATTTATGGCTACAACGGTACATAACAACGTGCATTGTTCGAGAATCCTAAAACTCAGAAACCCTTTGACGAAGTTTATTAGGAAGCCAGCATTATGAACAAATAAATTCACCGGACTGACTTCTTTTGTGGCAAAAAAAAAGATTGAAAAGTTTCGACAAGTGGCATATTTTTCCCTTTAAATAAACTGTTTAAAATCTTACAACCTTTAAAAAACAAAATTCCACAAAACTAGTTTAATGACAGTTCACACTTCCAATGATAGTGTTTCTAACACAGCATCCACGCGCAGCATTGTACGCCATATTGCATGGACAGTGGTGACAATACGGAACTCCCCATGAACATTGACAGAAGTTTCTTTGAAGTGCATGAGCGACATATCCAAATGGGCCAGTACAGGCGTTACACTGGACATTGTCACCTAGATTAAAATATATATATATATATAATCAATTTAATTTATTTTTTCTTTTAGTTTTATTGGCAAAATAAAAACAAAAAGGAACTTACATGGTAAGATTGGGTGTGTCGTTGGACAGACACCTGAAAAAGAAGAACATGTTTAAATAAATGTGGTAAATCGGATAGATTTTTAATAATGCTCTTACAACAGTAAGCATTTACTTTTAGTACTACTCAGGTTTCTATACATAAATAAAACTATGAATGCAGATTGTTGCGCGCCCAAAAAAAGTATGCGCAAAGGGAGAAGTCGTATTTTTTTTAAACAAACTTATCTACAAGGAGCAGGGCAGCCCTAAAACCACTTGATTTTATAGAGAATCCAATCTACTTTCAGAAAAACTAGATTGTCCATAAACCATGAGATTTTGAGATAAAAACTTTTCAAAATGGTTACCCAGACGACAAGACTAATTCAAATGATTACTATTTCATTTGTTTGAAGTTGATTACATAAAAAAAATAAAAAATTCATGCAGAATGGCCTTTGCGCGAAAATTTGCACCTGCGCGAAAATTAATACGGACATAGTATATTGCACGGAAAAAAAACAAAAATTTATACTTGTGCTTGTTTGGTCAGCTGGACCGACACATGTTTGACAAATTTCATTTAACACCAATATTCTGTCATGGTCACACGGTTTGCAAATTCCACCAGCTTCGCAATCAATATACCAGTGGTTGTCTGTAGGATCTGAATATAACCTTTGAGCTCTTGTTGAACAGAACTGTCTTGTTCTCGCTGTGGGTGCTTCGGAACCTAAAAGAAATGAATAGTTTACTTTGCGATTCAGATAATATCACGGCTAGCTGGATTAATAATGATAATGTACAGTCTATTGAACAATTCTGATTCGTGATAGTTTCGTTTAAATCAAGTTTTGTGGGCAATAAAGTATCAACAATTACAAACAAGAAAAGAAAATATCCTATGGAAACAAGGAACAATACTTCGTTGTAAGAGGTATAAAATCCAACTTTAAGAGAACATACAAGTACCTACATGCTTTTAAAGATTGTGTGGTCCATGTTGGGTATGTTTGAGTCGTATGAAGCTGGAATCCTTAAAGAAAAGAACGAATTAAGTCATTAATTGTGATGTGCGACTTAATCTATGCGTTATGCTCTGAAAATCTTTAGAACCTTTTTTTTTAATTGACGTTACATACGTTTGAAACATCATGGCGCACATCGTAGAATAACTCAGCTGATTATATATGAAATCCGCATATCATATGACAGGAAAATTATGGAACAAGATTTCATTTTTGTATTTATAATTCTTTTTTTTCTTTTTTCACTATTGTCGTCTCCTGTTGAGGCTACTGCCACCATAAAGAAAAATTTTCAATTCAGAAATTTTTTGTGATAGATAATTTGTTTTTTTAGCTTATTAAAATCTATTACACTTCTATAAAAACGAAAAATTTACTACGACAAAAGCACAATGAATAGAAGAAAAGCGTAGCTGCTACAAGAAAAGAATAATTACTAAAGCTACTAAAACGATTAATTAAATTATTAATATTGATTTTGTTCTTGATGGATTGTTTTACATTCTCTTACGCCAAAACCATCAAGTATATGTCACAAAGTTTTTGCACTGCCTAACAAGCACTCACCACTAACTGTGACAGTTGCCAGCAAGAAAAACAGTATTTGTTTCATCATTCCTGCGATGTAGTTTCGATCTGTGTTGATTGCAGTGTTTCTCCAAATGCTGCTTTCATCTGTTTGTTAGATTTTGTTTGGAAGGTTTAAATACAGCTTTGAAACAATAACTGTTATGAAACACGTTTATCTTTCCCATCTTAGGTAAATAGAAACTCTTTTTTTCAATCGTCCTAAAACGCCGATAAAGGAGGCAGATAATTGATGTTTGTCTCAGAGTTTTAAAATGATAACAATTTTGAAAAACATAACAAGCCTTGCTTAACTACCTTTTTAAGAGCTATGTTTTTATAAACATTTTTAAGTTGGCTATAAAGATACAGTAACCGAATCAAGCTAAATTTTTTTTAAAAACGCAGAAATGAGGGCAAAATAAAATTTATAAACAAAAACAGCGTGAAGTTCCTTAATTGAGCCAATTAATGTCTGTTTCCTTAACTCTTTACAAACTATTATTATATTGTTACTTTGGCCTTTCAATCGGTGTTTATTACCGGGCAACATATTTCTTTAAATGACACTTCTCTTCTCTAACGAAAACAATAGATGCCACAGAGTTACAGCGTACATAGATACGATCTGCCTTATGTAATTTTCAATTCTTTTACTTTGTTGATGTTTTCAATCAGAGAATTTAGAAACATGGTGATGTGTTTACCTTATCAGTATTGTTATATAATAACTTGCCTTATCAGGGAAGAAAAGTCGGTAAATGGAGACTAAAATTCAATGACTAATAGTTTTTTAGAGACTTTATCACTGACCAATCATTTTACCGACTTTATTTTTTTAGCTAACAATGTTCCTGATTTCTTCTTTTCAGTTCATTGGAAGATACAAAAATCTGGATTTTTCAGTTTACGATTTGTGAAATTGTTATACAACAAGATCTTTCTGCAGCAATAATGCGGTGGAACCGATGTTCGCAAAGCCAATAAAAAAGCTCAAACATCGCTTCCCATGCAAGACTATACTGTTTCTTTCTTATATTTATATAAAGACAAGAATTTTCGGTAAATATGACTTAAATAAGATAAACCTTTCCTACATCTTTTTATTGAAGCTAAGCTAACCCCTTTTATGACGAATATGTATTATACATGTAAAAGGACTTATTACATATAAACATAAAAATATCTACAAGGGCTAGCTTACAAAGGACAATCAAGTATTTCAGCTTTGACGAAACACTTTAAAACACAAAACATAAAACAATTGATTAAAACAACGAAGAAAAAAAAAGAAAGAAAAAACTATGATGCATATCAAAATATGAAAAGCGTGAGACACATCTATATTGTTATTTCTGCGTTCCTTGATTCAAACTAGCCTAGATACCTGACACAGGACGCGTTGTATCATTTAGATAAATTAACAAGAAACATATAAAAAGCTTGAAATGTCTAACAAGTCATAATAAACACATAGCAGATTACCGCTGTGGGGCATCCCCTTAAGATTTTATTCTTATTACAACGCAGTGGACATAATTTTAAATCAATTAGCCTGTGTGGCTATTTCAGTGTTACCAGTATAAAAAACGTACTATTTCTCATGCTAGAAAGTCATGACATCGGTACAAATTACACCAATGATTTGAAATATGGTATGATGTTTGATGAAATGGAACGAAAAAATCTTTTTACTTATAAATAGTTCCTGAGTTTCTGATTTTAGTCGTTTTTAGAGACGGCGATAAAACATTTTTGACGCGTATTATAATGTGATGTGCAGGAAACATTAAAGGCAATTCTCATGGTTGAAAAAAGACAGACAATTTGGACCAAAGTCCTTATCTGGTTGGAGTGCTATAAAGTATGATGCAAGATTATTCAACCAAAATTTGTAAAGTTTTAGCCTGAAGTATAATCCAGAAATTTTCACATACATTCAATATGGTAATTGATATGACAAGTGTTTCTATAAGTATATCGTGCAGTGAGTTCGTCTGAGGTTTGAAGTTCTGTTGTTCCCGGATCGAATCTCGCTCACTGCCAGGCAGTATGTTAGTGAAAATTAGCTTACACGGATTATATTCGGCCGTCATGATCAGAGGTCCGATCGGGGTGGAACAATCTCTGTTGGGAATGAAAAACGGATGTTCAATGATAAAAAAAAATGACCTATACGTATAGCGCTTATAAACATAATTATGAGGAGATTTTTTAAGCATTGCTACGCATATTGTTCAATCTTTGTGACTCCTTTTGATATGTGCTGTTTAATCTTATGTATGGCGTATTTTAATTAGGTGCCGTCAATCAAATCTTAATTAACTCAATCTTGTGTAATTATACCTTGTTTTGTGGTTGTTGTTTTAAGACTAAAAACAGGTTATTTCATGTTATTCATATTAGTCAGCTAGCTACTTGCTGAAAAAAATGGTTAACTTTGCAAAGTCAGGGTACAATTTAAAACAGAAATAAACAACATCTAAGGATTGACAGAAATCTACTAGAATTTGGTAAAAAAGTGCTTTGTAAGAACATTTTACAAGTATGCTAGCCCCCTCTCCGGATTGGAACACAGTTTGTAATATAAAGCGCAACAAAAAGCTTGAAAATGATAGACCTCCTGATGATGATGCTAGAAGATTTTCCAATCGAAAAACCAAACCATGGAGGTTAGTTATTTCTATCAATTCTATCAATTTTAAACGTGTATAAGCTCAACATTCTACAAACCCTAATCTCTATGTACAAAGTTAAACTTAATCTTACACCTAGAATCTTCTTGGACCAATTCCCAACTGTAAATCATAGGTATGAGACCAGACTTTCAAAATATGGTTTTATATTTCTCAAAACCCAATTTCTCATGTTTAAAGTTTTCCACACTTTTCGCGGTCGTCATTTGTGGAACCGTATCATTATCCGTAACAATACCTTATTTACCACGACTTAAACTGTTCACTCCTTTAAAAATCAGTTAAGAAAAGTTCTTCTATATCAAGACATGAAAGACCTCTGCTAATTCAAAATGGCTTTTTCTATTTTACCCTTTTTGTTAATATAGACATTAGATTGTAAATAAATTTTGCTCGCTTTGAGGAGCTTGATGATAAGACAAAGTATGACTTATCATCAAGCCCCTTCTGCTTGCCCCTGCCATATTGTTAACACTTATATGACTATATTTCTTGTGTTCAGTTAAACAGTCGACTTTTCTATCCTTCATGCGGTTCTCAGTGGCCCCCAGCTGCAGCAATCCACTAACTATAGGCTTTTGTTATTGTTAAAAAATATGTTTACGGTGTAGAATTTTCAAGCTGATACAGAAAAAAGCTACGGTTCTCAAGAAACAAATTTTTTTCAATACGTTTTAAAATTACATAATAATAAGTAACAAAACACGCATCGCTTTTCAAAGTTACTGCCATTTGCAATACTTTGCTCTGAATCTTCGATCTTTAAAAACAGACAAACAAAAAATAAAAGAAGATGTATAAGAAAATAAAAAAGGTTCTAGCAGAGAAAATTTGAGAAAAAGCATTTTTTACTTTATAAAGGCATTCATTTAAACAACATTAAATAGGCGAACTTACTTAATATTGATACCATGGACTGCTGACATCCCAACGAACGCGTAACCAGAAGGAACGACTGTGTGTGGCAAAGGAAATCCAAAGTTGTTCAAAAAAGGCGTAAGATAACAGTCTGAAGTTGTCATTCCTGGAACAGCAGTGCATAAAAATTTATATCGTCTGTCCTTATGTTGACTTTCATAATCACCTATAATTCCGGTAACGATCCTGTTAGATCCGCATTTGGAAATCAATATCTGCATTAAAAATGTTGACATAATCTGTCCATGTGTCTTGTTGACCAGCTGGCAAAGAATTGGTGCAATCAGCAAGCCACACTCGATCTTGTTTTCCACTATCGAAAGTACTCGAGAACGAACTCATCCTCGTCTCTAACAAAAAGAAATGGTAACCCTTTTAATTATTTGTTGAATGATTTTTCATAGTAAATAAGATGATACTTACTGGATGGACATTGAAAGCTGAAATCCACTCCAGGATCATGTCCAATGCTTGCAGCAATGCAAAAAGTGAAGAAAACAATTGGCTTTATCTTTTGTTACTTTCTTTGTCTGTCTCAATACTCAACTGAAATTCTACTGCTTCTTTTCAGAATTCTAACTTTTTTATAGAATTTTCAAAAAATTGGTTGACGTACGGAATATGAGAATCGTGAGCAAAAACACGTGGACATGGTAATCGCCTCAGATGCTCCATTAATTGCTATTGCAAAATCATTGGTTTGTTTTGAAGGGAATTATTTTGTGTCAAAAAAATTGGCGTCGGAAAGTATTTTGAGGTAAGTGACGGCGAAAAAAAATTATTCTAGCTGCCAAAGAAATAACCATTACCTTAACAAAAACCTTTTGTTGATATGTCATGGCAAATGATTGGTATTGCCCATTTGTAATTGTAATTTAATCTCTTTGTAATTTTTTCTCTAAATTTTAAAGAAGCTCTCTCATCTACACTCGCGCAATAGAACACTTTTCATTGCCTTTGTTAGTTTGTGTCAGAATTTTTTCTAAAATTTCCCAAATTTTACACGTTTTTAGTATAAAGAGAATTTTTGGATGATTAAAGGAACATATATTGTTCTTAATAATTGAACATTCTTAGCAAAGAATTAAAAAATTAAAAAAACTTTTTGACTTAAGTCAAAACGTTCTTTCTTATTTGGTACAACGTTTCAAAGTTAGGAGACACTTTATGAAGATTAATTCCATCTTGAGAATGGAGGAAATTCCAAATCAGAATGAAATACGCTTATGCAGAAAACATAATCAGGCTTAGGGTATGCTTACTTAATGGTTTACGGAGAAATAAATTAAAAACTTAAAAGTTGACTTGTGAGATACATGTATACGATGAAATGGTCTTTAAACTTAAAACAAAACAACAATCACGAAGCAAAGGGCATAACTGCACCATGACCTGTTTCAGAAAGTGTAGTAGTATGACTTAAGCCCTAAAAGACTGTCTAATTAAAACACCTATAAGAAGAAAAACATATCAAGATGATTAACAAGCCAAAGCCTGAGCAATATGCTTAGCATGTGCTTAAAAATTTCCCTCCATTAAAGGTAGTTAACAAGCTTCAATCATTTAAAAATATTTAATTGAAAATCACTAAGCATGTACAGATTTGACGTATACGATTTGACGTACTTATTTCTGAATAAGATTTTTTGGACGTTTTTTCCTGTATCAATAAATGCGTTTGTTTTTTTAAAAAAATGGCAGATGAAGCGGTAGTATTAGCAATATCTGCGGCAAAAAAGAGCAAAAAGGTCTCCTTTTTATCCACATTAACATGAAAAACTTTTTATCTCCGTCTATCGCTTGCTGCAATTAATTTCTGGGCGCCGATGGTTGAATGTTCGCACGATTTGTGTAGAATTTAAACATGTCCAATTTTTTTTTGTCGCCTGCGAGAAAAGAGAATGTCATCATTAAAACCTTCAACTAAAAAATGTAGAAAATGTAAATGAGTCGTACATTTTCTTCGCGTAAGAAATTATATGACGCTTTGATTTTCCTCCCTTTAGTTATTTGAGTGGGATTCAAATTAAAGGCAGAATATTAAAATAAAGAAGCATTTACAACCACAAAGAATTAATTGTCATTGTTATGACGCATTAGACATGAATCCGTTCCCTACTATTTCGCAATGTAATTGGGCTTTATCGTCCCAAACTATGGTTACTTCAAAACCTCCGTGGATTTCTTTAGACTAAGGTGCCAACCATCGTCTCTTTCGAATTCTTTTTTTCACTTTTTTAATTTTTATGTCATTTTGAACTTTACTACGACATTTATCAAGTTTGTTGATAACACAAGTTAAGACTTTGCGCTAGGTGACATGACGGACACAGATATGATTCCATCTTCTGATTATGCAGTAGGTAGATAATATATACATTTAAAACACTTCACACCCAGCTAACACATAATTACTGTTGTTCCTCCTCCGATGTTTAAATTCTAGATGTATGCAATTGTATTCTCACAGATGGTTTCATATTTTTATTTCTAAGTAAATGGATGGATTCTATAAACTGTGCGATATAAAGTTAACATAAACAGAGACCTACAGTGAAGAGTTTTTACATTACATAAACTTGTGCCAAGTGTGATCGAATTGGCGGTACTTAGCTGCTCAGAACTGGAAATTTAACGATCGTTCATTACCGTGTGTGTTTCACAATCGCTCTCTCCAGAGCATTCGGTTTTTGTCCTTCATTATTATCATTATCGTTTGTTTTATATGGGTTTAAAATTTAAAGTCAAAGCAAAAAGTTAACTTTATACCAGGAAATTGATAAATAAATAAATTAATCAGGATATATTTTTTCACGTATTCCAGAAACAATTTAATAAAGTTTAGAAACAATGAATAATAAACCTACATATTTAATACAAAATAATTTTGCGATAGTTTAAATTGTGAATTCTCCGAATAATTTAAAGACACCTATCCACAGTTTTTTTTATACTTGTGACACTGCAGACGGAAAGATTACCCCTATAACATGGTTAGGCTGTTTGACTAGACATAAATTTTGTTTATTAAGTGTTGAACTGTTGTGACTTTACCAACTTAAGTTTTATTGTAACGTGAGATTAACAAAAATATTTTTGGGAAAACTTTATAGGTTGCGTTGGGCATTGCATTCTTGCAAGAGGGATAATTTTTTCCAATTTTAAAAAGTGCCGATATTGTTGTACGGGTGTTGTAAAATGATGTGTTTGTTACATAAGATCTGCCACATTTACATTGGTCACAAGGTGGTTACTAAGGGTTTGCTAAGGACAAATATGAGTGCTACAAAATAAAGACCAGATTTTTAGGAAATAATAATTCGGCAGGATCGACGTCTTATTTAAAATGTCATTACAAGGGTTTTTCTTACCAGGACCATCTTGAAATATAGGCGTATGTATCGTTAAAATAGCAATCTTCTTAATTCATAGTCCACAAGAAGCAATAATTAACTTTGGTAACAGCAGTAAAAGGCTTGAAATTAAAGTACACTTCGGGATGTATGGCCCGCCAGCACTTTGGGTTTTATAGATAAAATTAATGTAAACAAATCAGCTTTCTCAAGGGTATTTTGTTATCAAAACTATTATCTGCAATTCTCATTTATCCAAAATATCAATATTGTTTAAGAAAACAAGGAGCTTCATTGCAATAGGTGGCAGTGATAAAGTGCGTCCGAAATGTGGCACAAGATGCACATTCTAAAATGCTGTTAATGGTTATTTCAGACTATGCATGTGATTTTCTCCAAGTATGTAAAAAATTCTAATACTTTCTGTAAGTAATATCTCAGCAACGCTTTCAGCAAACTACAATTAAAAAATACCGCCGATGATTATTATAACAAAACAAAATTAATATCGCTATTACAGTCGAGCCATTATATCACTGAAGTTAACAGCAATTGAATAATGGTGCAGACGTTTTCACTTTACAGTTTTAGATATAATTTCTGATGCCAGGAATGAAAGATTATTGTTGAGAGAACGGAAATGCGTTTTTTCCGCAACGTTGATGTGAAATTTGCTATAGTAGCAAAATTTCACGTTTGTAGAAGAACCTGTTACACCTATCAGAATGTACGTTCCTAAGCACTGTATAGCTTCTATAAAAATCTATATTATAATTCCCGTATACGTCTGTCTGTCTGTCACGCAAAATGGTAATTCAGCTGCGCTAGTAGCGAGACGCACGCAATGCGGTATGAAAAGAACGGGTGAACAACCGTGGATTTTTCCACGGGCTAACGGCTAGTGTGTTATAAAATGTGCGATGCTATATAAATATGCGATGATATAAAAACTTGCGATGATATAAAAATGTTCGATGTTATAAAAATGTGCGATGTTATAAAATGTTCAATGTTATAAAAATGTGCGATGTTATAAAATGTTCGATGTTATAAAAATGTGCGATGTTATAAAAATGTTCGATGTTATAAAAATGTCCGATGTTATAAAAATGTTCGATGTTATAAAAATGTCCGATGTTATAAAAATATGCGATGTTATGAAATGTTCGATGTTATAAAAATGTCCGATGTTATAAAAATATGCGATGTTATAAAATGTTCGATGTTATAAAAATATGCGATGTTATAAAATGTTCGATGTTATAAAAATATGCAATGTTATAAAATGTTCGATGTTATAAAAATGTCCGATGTTATAAAAATATGCGATGTTATAAAATGTTCGATGTTATAAAAATGTCCGATGTTATAAAAATATGCGATGTTATAAAATGTTCGATGTTATAAAAATATGCGATGCTATGAAAATATGCGATGTTTCAAAAATATGCGATGCTATGAAAATATGCGATGCACATGTTACTTATATCAATAACCGCTGTAAAACTTTTTTAAATTGTACCTTGCGTGTAAGTCCTGTGTTAATCAGGTGTTTAAAAGAACTTTTTGGGTTGGCTTAACCGCGAGTGGACTTATACCCATGGGGGACACATACGCACGCACGCAAAGAAACAGTAGCTGGTGTAACACTTGTGAATAAAAACAAGAACTCGTAATTGTGTACTGCAAACATCCTTTGAAATACGATTTTTTTTTCGCTCTTGTGCAATCTGTTTACAAACCTTTATAAATAACGCAATGGATTACCCTCAATTATTATTATTCCGCAATTAGTTCGAAACTGTTGTACATTTGGGTAGGGAGCCAGGAGGAATTCCCCTAGATTTACCGTTTGCTTTCCTCTTCCTCTTTACCCTAGATTTCGACATGATTTCGACCACAATAATCCAATAATGAGGCTATTGTTTTGTATTTTGTTTGTTTGCTTGTTTATATTAGAGAATTGTCAGTTTCAACATATAGAAATAAAAACATCTAACATAAGTGCCTAGTTAGCTCCTTATCCCTCAAGCAATTAGGCGATAGCTCCTAAACCAAGTAAATCTAGTAACGACAATAGAAACACACTTGATATGTGCACTTTTTTTACTTCATGTATTAAAGTATGTGGATACTCAAGGACACACAATTTAATCAACATTATCGGTTCTTAAAATTACTCAACATTGTGCCCAACCATTGTGGGCGCAATTTTGTGGCCTCCTGATTACAAATCTCTGCTGACGTTGTTAATTACTTTATTCCCTAATTGTGACGCATTATGGTGTGCCAGACTTGGATGCTTTCCAAATGATTTCACAATGTAATCGTTGTCGTTGCTACAAATTGTGGTGTATGTATTTGAACTTTTTTAAAGAGGGAAAATATCAAATATGCGTGGGATTTCAAGAATTTTTATACCGGTATTTAGCAACTTGTTTTAAATCAAACAAGAAAACTTGGCAGTTAGCAGTGTGGTAAACATAAGCATGCATAAAAACAATGTACATGGAGATATGAAATGCAAGTGACAGTTAAATGGGGATAATTACAAAGCAGTAAAATGCTCAGTAACTTTGTTGAAAACCCATGCATAATGATTAGCTGTAGATGTGCACATAAATATACAGCACCTGTTCAGGTGGTGCTGCTAGAAATCTTCATTTCTACACCATTTCAAGATATTAATTTTATATATTTTGCTCAAACGACTTGTGAAATTGAGTTTTTGTTTTTTAAATTGCCTTGATTACCCATATAATATGTCAAAAAAAACAGCCTGGTGACAACATGCAGCTCAATAATCCGTTAATCAAGCTAAAGATACTTCAGTTTGGCATATCAGACTTTTCTCTTTGCTTGAATGCTGGGGTTTGTGGGTTTGTAGTTCCTGTTACCATCAACTATGGTGACAAGAGATTATTATTTATTCAGGACAATAGGAGATGAGCAGATTTTAACCTAAAAATATAAAAGAAACTAACAGTTACAACAAGGTTAATGATCTCCTGTTGTATAAAATTTCTAATTTACTAGTTTGCAACACATCATTTTATCTATATCATCTACATAATAATATCAGTAAACGTCAGCCTGTCACGCAAAATGGTACCGCAATTAGCGAGACGCACGTAATGCGGCGTAAAAAGGACGGGGGAACCCGTGGGTTTTCCACGGGACATCAACTAGTTTTATGTAATAGGCTACCTTTCCTCCACATAGTAGAAAAGGATGAGAACTTTAGACGTTATTTTTTAAATCAGAAGAATAATAAAAACAGTCGGTCTTATGGTAAATAATATGGTAAAAGCCTGCATTGTTAACGGGCTAATATATAGACCGATATTGACCTTCGTCAATAAAAATGACAACTTAAAATCTAAACAAACACGAAAACAAAGTTAGAGCAACAGTTAAGATGATTCTACATATAGTTCCATCAAATTACCCAACAGAAAGATACAGAAGCGAGATTCCAGTGAGCTGACTACACATTTTTCTTACCAGATACGTCGCTTAAGGTTGCTCCTGAAGAGGAAGCTTTAGATACCGAAGTCAGTGTATATATAAAGTGAAACTTGACATAAATGTTTGAAATTGATCGATCTCGATTGATTCGACTAATTTTATTTAATCAAAAATCTATAAGATTGATGAAATTGGCACTGTCCTGGCTACAAAACTGGAAGACAGATGCCGAAAAACACTATAGTAATAGCGTTAATTTTCCGTTTGTCACCCGCAACCGGGTCATGCTAAATAACGCACGAAATCTTTAAGCTATAAATAACAAATTCAATTTATTTCCGTAGACTTTGTTGAAATAGGCGAACTGATGTGCGTTTTTCATGGACCAAGGACTAGGTCTGTTTACAATAATCATCACCTGTGTGTCAAATATTGTAACTGGAACGCTACTTTATGCTAGAATTGCAAGAAGGCGAGTAGATAGGGACAAATTATCGTGATATCTTCTACATGTAACTGCTAGTTGTTTATATGGCTGCTTTCTATTGTTTTTCTAAATCGAGTCTAAGCAGATCGCATAGATTTCCTATGCAAACACGTGTAGTTTATACTATTCTTAATACACACATGAAAAGATTTTTATTGCAGATATATTTTTATACATATTAAATTCGAGGCGAGGATGAATGTGCTGTCTTTTTACACTTTTTTCAGATTTAAATATTCTTGCTTGGTGTATTTCCAAAAAGGGAGAATATGTTTTGTCGGATTAGCGGATGACGATGAATGTTTTGAGGATAGGATAAAAATGGTGATTTTAAAGTTTTCTACAGATACTTTTGTTCCTTCATTGTGTATAACGGAATTTAGGCAGAGTACGATCTAAGTATGTTTATAATTTTGGGCAACTCATCTCAACGTTCTAATAAACAAAGTTCTAACAAAAATACAGACAGGAGTAGGAACATTGAACAGGAGGAAAGGGTATACGAACATTTATTTAGACAATGCTTTAATCTATGCCAGGACTTATTTTTCACCGATTTATGTTGAAAACATTTTTAGGACCTTTTCATGGAACATTCAACGTCTTATATCGTTTAAACGCATTGTATAAGAATAATTCCATAAGAAGACCAGTCTGGGTTCGCCAATAATAAAAACAAAATCATACCTTCAGGCTCAAATATTGTTTTCTAAACCAAAAACAATTCCAGCTTGAATTTTGCCATAAATTTAATTCAAAATATGAATTCTCTTACAATTCTCTCTCAAGCTACCAATAATTGTTTTTTCCATTGTTTATCAGTTTAAAGCCATGACTTTTAGCAAACCTTGAATAATTGTACAATTGCTTTGTACATAGGGAAAGTTCTTCCTGAATACGACATAATATTCCTCGCAGTATCCTCCCAAACTTATTCATTTTTTTTTTACCAATTTTCTCCTAACAATACTAACTTTGCCACCTGTGACCGTTTTCTGTTGCTTGGTAGTGCGATGGAAAATAAAGTAGAATAATCCTTTTTTTAAGCAAGACACTGAGTGCTACTGCACTTTTACTCTCTATCCACTAAGCAACAAACTTCCTCCTTGCAATTTTGGACTTAATCTCGAAGTCACCCTCGTCCCCAGGGTTTTTGCCTTCTTGATACTTGTATATCAAAAAGGCAAAATGCCCTAGGAATGAGGGTGGATGGACGTAAAATAAATTTACTTTTTGAGGTCAGTAAAATACCTGCATTTCGGTTTAAAGAAGATTTTTTTACAGAAAATTTTGTTTTCTCTATTAAATTATTTAATTTCAACGAAGCAACCTCGATGAGTTTAGCAATTCTGCATCTATAGCGATGCGTTAAGGAAGTTCACACTACTAAACGGAGATGGTGTAGTGGTAGCGCATTCAGCTTGTATTCATAAGATTTCAGGGGGACCCACTCCGGTGCACTTTGAATGTAGTGTTGTCTGCCTATTTGGTGCTACCTACTGACCGCTAACAGGCTTGTGTGGCAGGCAAGCAAGTTAGAGCAATGTTATACCTCTTTGGTTATACGTATCTCTAGCGGTAATGTAACATAGTTACAGTCGGAGGGGAGGAAGAGCCAGCCGTTAGGATTGAATTCCCAAGGTCATTAAAACTTCCCTTCTAAACTTATTCTGACATAATATAAATTAAGACTGCCTTTCTTAAACCCTACCAGTATATAAGTTATTTCAGTGTTTTGGAGTATTTCCCTAAAAAAGACCATTCGTAACGGCGCCTTTTTATAGAAAGACGTTTCCTAAAAGACGGCATTTAATAAAAGAAACCGTATTTGTATTAAAAAACTCGAGTAAAGGAATTATGTTTCAGGAAACTCAAGCTTAATGAAGGAAGTTTTTCCAAAAAATGACATTCAAAAAAAGAATTGTTTCATTTACATTTATGAAGATCAGAACTCATATTGCTGGTATCAGTTTTGTATAAAGGTCATTTAAATTGTGTGAACGCATGTTGGGGAGTCTGTTTATCAAAATGGGATATACATGGCCCTAGCAACAGGGCCGTGTAATAAATGACCAGCGTGATATATGCTCAAACTTAAGGGTGAGTTTTTGATTAGCTCTGTGGTAGTGCTTACATATCATCTTTTATATTTTAACTTAACTATCACCCATTATAGATTGCAGTTAGTTTTGTCAATATAATATAAGATTGAATGGAGACTATATAGGATTAGGCCAAAACATTGTATAAGTGTACTGTGGATAACAGAACGTGAGTAAATTTGATTGAGATTATTTTCCTTTATCTACAGTTCGTTACATCGTGTACCTTGCAGATCACTATACATTGTGCGGTTTTTCTGTGCTATTACTTGGAAGTCATTAAAAACAAATTATTAATAACGAAATAGTCGCTTTTCTAAATTGTGTGGGTGTCATGACTCGTTATTTCTTTAAGAACGTTACTTCTACTTCCACACGTCCATTCTTTCCTACCTTAACAAGTCATGACCTCTTGTACTCTTATTTGTTTCCTTACTACAGGGAGCTGGTCTAAAGGTCGTCGTCAAAAACGTATTAACAACTTGACCTTTTAACGCAATGCGCGCGTGCTATAAATTGCATGGATATGCAACGTTAAAACGTGCAGTAGATATCTGCAAATAAAGTATACAAAATTAACTTATAATTATATACAACATGTTTTAAAATATCTTTGTAAGTCCACATATCGTGATTGTCAATTATAAACACGCAATGAAATGCTTTCGACACTCCACCTCACGTGTCTAACACTCCTCATGTTAATTATCAGCTTCTATCACGTGATACACAGGCTCAGTTTTATTCACAGTCTCATAATCTTTCTGTGTTTCGAAATAAAATGGTTCAGTTTCGAAATAGTCATGATTTTCCATTTCCACTTCCTCGTCTTTTCCATCAAGTTGTTCTTTTCGTTTGACGAGAGGTGTGTATTCCCTGTTATCAATTTTGCTAATATCTATACTCGTATACTCGCTACTTCCTGATGCTGTTGTCGTCACTAAAACAGAATATCAAAATAATACTTTTGCATAATTGCCTTTCCATATTTACTTTGTTAAAATAAAAAAAGAAGTGAAGACGTTGGGGAATATTGTATAGAATCATTGTTTATAATTTTAATTGAATATACAGTTTTAAGTGCCTTCATGTTAATAAATAAAAGTTTTATCATCTGATGATGCTTTGATATAGACTGTAGAGAAAATTTATCAAATAAAAATGTTTTTGTTTTCTTGCCAAACCCAAACAAAACTAACAAGGACAAATGTTATGCAATGATGAGTGACTTTCTAGTCGGAAACGAGGTTATCTTTTAGGGCTATTCCAAAGTTCTCACAATCTAGACCAGACAAGTATTATAATAAGAAAGAAAGAAAAGACTTGAATCAGGAAGAAGTTCAGAATTACAAATCTTTTAGCAATGAATTGGATTATAAACATGTCAAAAAATATGGATAAAAGTTATCTTCAGTCATTTTCTTTACTTTACAGTAATTTGCATATTACAAAGGTTAACAAGACCTTTCCTATGATTCAATTGGCTAAATAACTAAAAAAGTCCTGGGTACAAGGTTAAGTACGTCTTATTTTTTAAACTTTTTAAAAAGGGGAAGTCATGAAAGTAGCCATTTTAGTATTTGAAATACTTTCTTTGCTTTCAATGGATATTCTTTGTATTAGTGTGATGTAATTTTTAGCTTTAAGGGGAATCACTGTTCTATTTTTAGAATAACTTGAAAACCAAAATATTTTGAATTGTAAGAATAACTTTTGTTAAAAAACAATTTGCAAAAACATTGCCCTGCCTGTTAATAACATTACGTCATCTACCCACACATTCAACATGACGCCATAAAGAAATGAAGGATCGTTTAAGAGTGTTCAGAATAACATTGAATCACCCAAAGACTATTTATTATCCATTGTTCGTGCGATTTAAAAATTATCATGAGGTTAGCAGGCATTTTGATTTATATAGGATTTTGTGTAAAGCATCTGACGAAATATAAATATCCTTACTTGTCGATCCTTGTATGCTGGCATAAAAAGGCTCAGGACTTGTTGAATCTTTTATTGTTGCGTTCGGTTCTTCATTGCTACCCGAATCCTAAAAACATTTATAAATCCATGTAAGGAACAAGTCAATTAAAACAAAAAAAGCCTTCTGTTCTTAAAACATTTGCGACACAATGTTGAATCAACTTAATGCTTCAAGCCACAGAAATCATGGCAGGGAAATCCCAAAAAAGTTACAGATTTTTATTTTCGCTTATAGATCTTAGTGAAGTGAAGTAAAACATGGCGAAATAATGTTATTTTACTGTCTAAACCAAACACTTATATATTGTTTCGCAGTATGGCTAAATGGAAAATTTAAACAAAACTTCTATATTAACGGCGTAAAGCTTGAAAATGATGTTACTACCTAGCTTTGTTTTCTTGCTGCTTTCTTGTGTTTTATCTTTTCTGATTATAAAATAAAGAGAAGAGACACTGGTAAAACTCACCTTTTTGCTTGCAACATCTTTTGAATATCTAAAAAAAGTGCGGCATATAATCAGATTTAGTTAAATTCATAGAGTTGTTAGGTAACAAAACTAATTAAAAGAAAACGGCGAAAGGCGACTGTCATCAAATTTTTAACATTTGAAATTTTCTTACGAGCTGCTATCACGTAAGTCGGAATTATTTTAGCAACTTCAGCCAAGAAATTACTCATAACAATCCTATTTGCAGTAAACACGACAAAGAACATACAATTTGTTCTGGTTTTGATGTCGGAAAGGAAAATCGGAAATTAACGTGATTGGCATAACAAAGATGGAGAAAATAACAATATGTCTGCAGGTTAATCACATAAAATGTTAGCTAGTAAATGCAAGGAAAACAAAAAGGACCATAAAAGGTTTTGTTGACATTATCTTATGTTTTTATGTACCTTTTATAGACGAATACCAAGACTATAACTAGCACAATTAAAACAACTGCTAAACAGGCTAGTAGAATAGGAACCAGGCTAGTTTTCTTTTTAGTGACTGCAACTGGAGTTGACTTTGGTATGGCTGGCAACGTGGACGACTTTTCTTCAGGAAGATGATCTAAAAATATAAATTTAACATGCTGCATGGAAAGGATGATCGCTGCATCGTTATTGATGTAATGTGGTGCATAGTTTTTGGTGTTTTTTTTTTCATTTCTGCATAAATAAAATGTTTTAAGAAAGTCTAAGAATGAAGAGGAAACTTACATGTGAACAATCCACTAACTTTTGCAACTAAATTATAATGTTCTCCATTGCACGTCCAAAACAGTTTATACAGGCCTCCACCTTCTACCTAAAGAATATTTAAATTGATAGAAAAAAATCGCTTTCATTATCAAAGAGTGAGGATGTTTTAACAAAAGGCACTAACAGAGACTTGTGGCTTTACCAAGATTCCGTGGGTAAAATTATTGTTGAAAAATAAAAATTAAAAATATTGAGGTGCCGTAGCCAGCAGAAATAGACTATTTTTAAAAAAATAGATTTCGCTCTATAGCAACGTTTTTATGCATGAGTGCTTTGTGACGTCATAATTCAAAAAAAAAAGAATTTTCTTACCAGTTTATTGTTCGTCACATCAATGGGCGACTTAAATTTGTACGCTAATGTTGAGTTCTCAGTCCAAGCTGCTCCTGGCAGCCATTGGAAAACTTTCTTTGACTCTGCACGACCACATGTGTTTGGCGGTACATTGACAAACAGATAAATTTTTCTATTCTTATAAACAGTGTTCGTGACATATATAGTAGGCTGTTCATCTAACCCGTGTTCAGCTCCTAAAAAGGTAAAATTTATTGAACTTAGAGGGATTAAAGAAATACATGCTGAAACCAAACATTTGACGCAGGTTAAAAAAATGTAGTTTTAAGTTGAAAAAACATGACAAATGCTTTTATTATTGTCGACAGGTAAAAAACAAGACCTGTTTCAGTAATCGCAAAAGCAAACCAGTTATTCATAAGTTGTTTACTTTCTTAATTTTTTTTGCTAATGCGCGAAAATATTCTTACTTGCTCCTAAGTCTTTCATTGAGTAGCAGCCACCGTGGCCAAGTTTAACATGGAACGTGTTGTAATTATCCATACATTTACAGCCATCGTTGTAAATCGTGTTCTTAAACTTTCCACAACTTTTTTCACTAATATCAAGCAATTTATCACCAATTGGGCCTCTTTCGATAACTATCCCATACAAGGTTCGAAAGCTTAAACACCATAAACATAGACACAATAACAAATACATCTTCTTTAAACTTCAATACAAACTTTTTTTAAAATATAAACTTCTGAACGTCTTGTCTAACAGTATCAATTAAACATTAGGAAACGAAATTCGTCATTAACGGTTTTGACAACACGTACGAAATTACGTAATCACACGATCGTCAAGTCGTTAGAAGAAAATAAACAGTTTAAAAAAAACCACAGTGGGCTTTTACTTTCATTTAGCTTGTTTAAGAAATATACGAAGAATTCGCGCTCATTTTTTTATTTTTTTGTGATATGTAGTAAAACAGGAAAGGCATTTCCCGCGTGGGAACTTCTTAGTAAACTTTTGTTATCATTCGTCTCTGAATGTTTTTAATCAAAACTTTAATTTTTGTTACGTAGTTTCGTTCGTTCGTTGTCAGAGTTTTAGGTGTCATTCTAATTATTATTTTGAGGTTTTGAACATTCTGTTGGACAATTAAAGCTGTGAAACTCCACGGTTTTATTTGTAAGAACGTAATTTATAAGAACGCGAACGTTGTAATTTTGTTAAAGATTAAGAATATGTTATAAATGTACTGGAGTCCAGAATTACTGATTATTTTCCATCATTCCTATTTTTACATACAATGAAAAACATTACATTACAATGAAACAACAAAACATTACATTACAATGAAACTTACATTACAATGAAAAAAAAACCTTTAATATCATATATTCCTCCCAATCCTGAAAATACTTAACATCATCTGTAAATCTGATTTTCCTATCCTTTTTCTAACAGGGCACCAGTAAGAACCTTCAATGCTAAAAAAAGTGTTAAAAAATAAGCACATTCAACTTTCGCTAAAATTTAAATGTTCTTATAGAAAGAAAATATGTTTATACAACGAATACAAATTACCATTTTAAAGAAAAAATATGACCACGTTAATTGGAAGAAGGAAAGTACAAGTTCGTTGCGTTTCGCTATCAATTTCGAGTAACACACACCACATTTTTTTTATTTCCTCAATAACATCATGACTTTCACATGACGAAAGTTCAGTGTTGTTTAGCTGTTCCTAGTATTAGCAGTGAGTTCAAGTTTACGAACATAATTTTTAACTATCTCTATATTAATTATATCCGTATTCTGTAAGTCTGTCTGTCTGCAAGAAAATGATTACGCATTGGAAACATGAAATACGCGTTATAAAGGACGGGTACTCGCTGTCTGTAAGCCAATTTAAAAACCGGGGTTTTGTAATCAAAAACGTCATTATAATCGCACTTATAATTATAATAATAACCCCCGTCCAAGTAAATATTTTTACTTCATGTAAATAGGCGGCAAGGATGTCCAAAATGGTGATGCAACAAATATGTACGATGGGCGACCCACCGTAAATATTCCACGAGTTAACGACTAGTTTTAGACATTCGTGCTTGAAAAAAAATACGATATATTAAAGACAAGGTGTATATTCAGCTTCAACGCTTAAGTTAATTTAAAAACCGGGTGGTTGTAATCCAAAACGTCATTGACTTGCACCTATAATTATAGTAATAATCCCGTCCAAGCAAATTTCGTGACTTCATGTAAACAGGCGGCAAGAATGCACAAAATAGCGATGCTAGAAATTTCTACGTAACAACATATCGCAAATTGATTATTGAAGCAGAAAATGTTAAACTAACATCGATATATCCTTTCTTACACAGATTAAAAGTAGACTTATCTTTGCAGATATAGTAAGTACGTGGGCAGATATGTTTATTTTACTTTCGGATAATCTGGCTTGCAGGGCCAATCTCATTGAAATAGAGAAGAAAGACTTAAGATGGTTAAACCCTGGGGACCTGATTGCTGCGAGACCATAACACAATAAAACTGTTCCTTTTTCACCAAATACGTGATGAAGATTAAGAAGATATAATTTTAAGTACAACCCAGTGAGGGTCATTTCTCTTTTACACAATTTCGAGTGTACAGAATAAAGCACTTCTATCTTCTTTCTAACGTCACGTTTGATACATGTGTTAGCTGGCATCACACGTGATGAAACGCTAACTTTCTTTCCCTAGACAATTGTTTACGACGTCTTTTTCTCCTAGAGATTTATTCTGACCATAAGAAGAGCAGGAAATAGTGGGAAGGGTTTCTTATCTTACCCCCTTGTTTGTCGCTTCGGTTGCACTCCAAGGTAACATCAAACCGGATTTCTCATTTAAATTGACTTACTCAATAGGGTGTTGGAAATAGCCACCCTGTTTAGCCCACTATGGGAAGAAGTGGATACAGGAATTTGCATGACGTTATTCAACATTCAATAGGATCTACATATTACGTTTTACATAAATGACATCAAAGAACCTTTATTATTTTTAATAACTACAGAGGTGGGCGGTTAATTTATCAGGGTGAACTGCCTGTTTCAGCAGAGCAAAGTAGAGGTTAAAGATTGTAAACAATAGCCTGCTTGCAACAACACCTAGACATGCTAGGTTTCTATAGCACTGAATCAGGAATGAAAGGTCATACAACATTGCAAAACAGAAGAATAGTTGCTAATTACACTTAATCAACAATCAATTAAACAAAATCAATCAATCAATTAATTAATTAGGATATGTTAATTAAATTTAGATGAGTTACATGATCACCTAAAAGATAAACCTCGTTCCCAAGGATTACTTACTTTTTCGATGGATTATAGTTTTTAATCGTTGTTTTTATGATTGAAAAAACTGCATTATTGCAGGTTATTCTATCACATTATTGTCCGAAAAAAGAAATAATATTTTTACGAGGAAAGGAAATAGCCAAGAAGACCAAAATCATGACTAGCTCTTTTAAAAGAATTTAAAAGTGAAATGATTATTTGTTTATTTTACTTTGAGCAGGTGGTTTTGTCATAGTGCAATCTACAACCCTCCCTAAAATATGTTGAGACAACTCCAATAATAAGTCAAAATAAGGGTTCTCCATCCCCTCCCTCCTGTATCAATGTTGCCTTACTGGAGACTTGCTCAGCAGCTACTACCCTCAACCTTAAATTGGGGAGAGGGGGGGGGGGAAAATTTGCAAAAAAATCAGTTTGTCTCATAATTTTTGCGAGGGATTGTAGAACTACACGTGCCTTTTTTTTCTTGCTTGCTTGCGAGGATGTAAATAAAAACATGTGAAATAGATGTTCAGAAATTTTACCTTTAACTTCGTGACTACTTCTTTAATAAAATAAAAAGTGAGAATTGACTTTCGAAAGAATTATTTTCTTGCAGTGTCAGCATCAATAAGCACTCAGCATTTTCAAGCTCGAATACTAGCTTTCTTTACTTCTTTCACCGTTGAGAAGCAAATCAGCGTATGAAGTTACTACGTCTTTAATAGGCAACACGTATTCATCATTCAAGCCCTGTGGGGCTCACTTCAACGTTTTATTACTAAGTGTTAAGGTAGATTTCCATACGACTGTATTTTCTGCTCTAACGGAAAAAGGTCAAGAGCTTTTTCCACAAAAATACGCAAAGTCTGCCGTTAGTCAATATATATATGCACAAAATTGAAGCGTGTGTCCATTTGATTTGTTTATGGTTGGTGAATTTGAAAGAACTTATAAAATAACACGCGAGGTGATCTGAGTTCTTATTCTGTTGTATGCATTGCACCACTACCTTTAGGATTGTCAGGTTGGTGCATAATACGGTTTAGTATGCCACTGTCTTTCCAGCTGGTATTAAAAATTTGCTTCCATTCAATAGGATTGTGTAAAATAATTCACGGTGCTTGTTTTAAACGCCGCGTGTGAGATTACGTCGTGAAGCAAGTTACGTTAGAAGATTTTTAACTGCTCAATTACCGTTCAAAACAGGACTTTTGTTTGTTTCAAGAAACATTCGAGAGCATTTAAGCTTTCGTCAATCTACGTTAACAAAAACATACAACTGATTACCGAAAATTGTTTCACAACTCGTGGTCCGTTAAGCTCACTAATGTATGGAGCTTGCTACCTGTTATATGCTGTATGTTGGCTTGGATAAATTCAGTGCTTTAAAGCAAACCTGAACATAAAAAAGTTTCAACTGGCGACGAATTCCGGTGCACTAGCGTTACGATACTTCAAGAAGCACCAAATACGTTCTTGTATCGACGTAGTCCATTCAAAAATTCGTACTGGATAAAGAAGATCAGGCTTCTGACTTAATCTGTTGCTTTCTAAATTATATTATTATACCAACTGATGCCTTTTACCAACGTTTGGCTTCAGTTCAGAAAGCGTTGGGTTCAAACCCCGGACGAGTCTTGCTAAAAATTGTAATAGTGTGAATCAATCCTTGCTTAACGTTTTTTATGAGAATAGGATTGATATCTTAGGCGGTCGAGCGTCTGTTGTGCTTGCACGTCTTCCGTAACTCAAATGGGAGCCTTAAATGCACTAGGATACCTATGGCAGAATCCTTATTCATAAAGATATCATTAGGCTATCCTGGCCTAATAATAATAATTAGAAGTATTTCATTATCCTCCTTAGCAACACATCAACGCTATAAATGTTTTGCGTTGTTTTAAAGGCTAGCTTTTCTACGTTCCCAACCGAAATAATATCTCTGAAAATTGATTGTTTATTGCCGCAAAGTTTTAGCCAGTGTGGTATACAGTTCGATTTAAAATTATTACATGTTATTGTAGTATTTACAAATATTTATAAACTAGTTATGACTTTTAATTAACATGGAGTTAATTAGCGTTAATAAAGAGCGGAATAAAAATTTCAGACACTTTACTAGCAAGAGAGGCTGACATAAAGGAAGTCACAGTTAGCTAGTCCTGGATATTTTTAAAACTTTTATTGCAGTTGTATCAATAAATGACTAAATTCTAAAAAATATAGAAATTTTTTACCGTTCTGCTTGTTAAGGATTTAGAAACACAATGCGAATTCAGAAGTGATGTTTTTGTTAATTTCTATAAATGTAGCTAGCTAACCTCGTATTTGAAAGCTATGATCGGTATTGTTAGTAGAGATACTAGAAGCTAATTGAACCCTCTATAGTTACTATATTACTCAAACGGTATCGTCTTCTGGACCTGTACTTAACGTAAACTGCCTTATTTTTCTATACCTAACGCAGCTCCACGAAATATTCTCGGTTCACGTCCTCTGACGGACCATTAAAAAATCCCCGAATATATTCCATTCGGTGAGTTGAGAAATTTTGTCAATCACTCTTTTCACTGAATTTGAAATTTCAATGCTCTAAACACGAGTAAACAAACTTCACAAATCGTGTCTTTTTGACCTTTGTTGAGTTAAAAGTTAAACAAAAAATCACCTTTTTCCAAAACATCTCAGGACTTCTTACAAGGTTTTAAACCTTTTGAAATTAAACAAAATATTTCCAAAGTGTTCTGGATCACAAGCTATCTCGGTGCGTTAGTTTCCAAAAAATGTATTTTTTGGCTAAATTAGAAGTGCTACAACTTCGGTAGAAACCAAAATAATTATGCTCGTCTTACTAGATACTTTTTTGGACCGGTCTCATTAAATTCTTTCGTAATTATAGACCCCGAGTTCCTGAACTTACCGGCTTTCGGAAACATCAAAATACCTTTTTTCCTTTTTAGACAGAATATTAATTTTAACCAAGACATAGCTATGTTCGTTTCTAAAACGTCTATGCATGTTTAAATTTAGCCTCACATCATTTGAAATTTTCACTTCTGATATTACGTTTGGTTAATACAGTTCCTCGTTTTAAGGCGGGAAAACACAATAAAATATTTCTTTAAGGCGATCATACACAATCCAATTAATCGAATTCGATTTGTCGAAATTATATTAAATCTTAAAATAAGTTTTTAACGAATGTTTATTTTTTTTAAAAAAACTCACATTTTTCTGAACGCACATTTATTTAATGTACGGATTTTAAGTATTTTGATTGGTTAAAAACCTTTCGATTAAATGAAAAAGTTAAACCGGTCCGACTTTTTAATTTCGAATTCGACAAGCCCGAACATGCCGAAAGCATAAGATTTACCTATGATACACGATCCAATGTGTCGAATTCCACAAATCGAATTCGATTAATCGAATTGTGTATCACCGCCTTTAGAAACATTCAACAATTTCTACCGAAACTTTTTTGTCGTAATGTATACTTGGAAAGAATTTAAACACAATGAAAGTTGGTTTAACGTGTTGCAAAAGTTAACGGTTTTTATCAACTGAACGGTTAAATTTTTCTTGTCTTATAAAAAAGATCAATGGAAACCTTTGATAAAATTGCACTAGTTCAATGTTTTTCTACTTTTTTTTGAGAAGGAAAGTGTGCGAAGGTGGAACGTGAAACAAGGCACGTTATTTTTGATAATTTTTTAAGAAAGCTAGAATATAAGATTTAGCATATCGCGCTACGCCCTCGGTATTTCATTGGTGTTTTTGCTTTTTTAATTTGAATAAATATTTTTCTAGCCCTATACAGATCTGAATTCATCCGCAGATAGTTTTGAAACTTGTTAGGATTCGGAGTTTTTTCCTTTTCCACGTTTTTTCTGCTTGTTTAAGGTTACTGTAAAGGAAACAATTTTTTTTTAGGTTTTTTGCAAAAAATTCATGACATATAGGAAAAAAAATTCTCTTTCTCTTTCTGTTAATAATTCTAAACGTGTGCACGCATATTCAGCATAAAGAAAAAGTTCATACTTCCATCTTCTTTCTGTATACTCAGTTCACACATTTTCACAACACCGACGAAGATCTTTAAAAAAAAAATATCTCGTTAGTAAATTTTTGCATACATGCCTTTACGTTTGTGGTCTCTTTTTCCGAAAGCTTCCTATTGGCTCATTGAAATTTTTGGTAATGGAAAGCTGAATAAATTATGCACAAAAGGTTCCCGGATTTTTTAGTATAAATTACTGATTAGCGAATCATGACGATAGAAAGAAAATAATATGCATTTTTTTGAATGATTATATATAATTACAAATAATTTCATAACGACGTTGTTACCAAAAAAAAACCGGGAACATTTTTGAATTTAATTTATGCTGAATGTAATAGTGCAAAATCGAGAAGTCGGCGACCACGCGTTCGGAAGAAGAAGCCATTTTAAAACGTACGGTGAAAAAAAATGGTGTGTGTTTAATTCATTATATTTTCATTTTGAAAAATTAACATCTCACGAAAATAATACCATCAAAAAAGTCTTTCATCAAACATTCAGAAACAAAATAAATAAAAAAAAAAATATAAAAGTATTGGTAAATTATAAGGGTTTTTCTGAGACTACTCATCAAGTGAGTTTTTTCCTTTACAGTAACCTTAATATTTTAATTATTATTATACAAGCAGCTACCTTGCTCTTTGTAATTTTTTTACTCATCTCCAACAACAATTCTTTTTTAGAATACACACGTCAAAAGTCAAAAGAAATATTTCACCGTGTATTTAGAACTTACAATGATTGTGGCATATTGATGTTTGAGCCCATATATGATTCAGACGAACCGAATTGGACGGCGAGACGTGTCTGAGCATGCGCAGTTTTGTTTGTTTTGATTTAGTTATGAAAATGTCGCTTCGCCGAAAAGTTAAAACAGTTTATAATTTTTGGCGAAGAATTTATTTGCTGCGAATTTTCAGCGAATTCGAACGCAATATTTAGTGTTTATTCTTAGAAAAATTCATTACTGCAAAAATATTTAAAATATCAGTTTTGTTTTTAATACCGAAAAGGGTGCTCACATTCGGTATTTTAAATTCGCCTTCTTTTTTTTCTTTTTTCTTTGGAGATTAAAGAAATATTTTGATGAAATTCACCGTCGAATTCGCTTTTTTTAATTCCCTCCACAAAAACCCGCTTTTATACTTATATTCTTCCCTCTCTTTCGTGCTTGCAGAAGTATAAGTTATTTTAGTTATTTCTAAGTGTGACAAAATGTTAAGTGACTTTAAAAAAGAATCAGTACGAATGAGCCAGTTTGGTCGATTTTTACTGTTCATAAAGAAGTAAAATTAAAACCAATAGAGCGTTTTACTTACTCGATTACTAATAAATTGTAATTAAAATCAACATGCCGCATACATTTTTGAGAACATTAATTTAAAATAATGCGACACTCAGTCTTCGGCTTTCTTATACTTGTGTTCTTTGTTTCTGTACTGTCGTAATCTATGCTAGAAGAAGTATAAGGTATTTCGAATTTTATTTTAATTACTTCAAAAGCGTGGCAAAAACATAAAATTGTTGGAATTTCAAAGACTTGACTAGATAGATATATGCGCATATTTTATATGGCTAGCATCACAAATATCGAGGAATATACCCCGTCTATTATTTCTAGGAGGGGCCATGGCTTCGATGGGGAGTCCTAGAGTATTTAATGCTCATTTAGAGCTACTCAGACCCAATTACGGTCCGCGCTCTACAACATCCAGCGGTCCACACAGTGTGCTATCTCCCCAATTTCCCTTACATGGCTCGGGTTAACCCCGGGCTATGGTAAAATTTACTCGCCTATGTCGAATCGCTGCTAAGGGGGAATCAAACCCCGATCTCCCGTACAAACTGCGAGAGTTATAACCACTAAACTACGGCGCCACTGATTATAGAATTGTTACGTTACCACCCTGCAGTTTTTTTTTCCTTCTGAAAATAAATTGCACTTTTTGAATATTCTTTTTGTGTATTTTGTAGTTAATGTATGCAGTAGACCATAAAAAAGTTGCACTTTTTTGAGACATATTTTCGCGTGGATTAATATTTACCTCTTCTAGGAAATTAAGAACTTATTTTCAACGATACTTTATTTATGTCCCACAAGCTGTTAATCAGTTCATTATGGTAAAGTTATCTTGTTTTTAAATTCCTTTAAACTTCAGAATTATCTTTTTCTCCTTCTTTGAGCCACTTTTCAGTTTGCTCTTCAAACGTTTTGTCAAAGTACATTCATTTTCTCGTTGTCTTCTATTTCTTTATGCTGTTCTTCCATGTTTATGGATCCACGAAGAGATATTTCAAATTTTTGCCTACTTCTAAAGAAGTTTCTAATGGTTAAAGGGTAATTGACGTGTGTGTGTGTGTTTTCTGTATCAGCGACGCCTTTAATGACGGGAAGTTCGGAAGAAGAAATTCGTATTTACTTATTAATGCAGTGAGACCTGATTTTCACTAAACAAAAGCAACTGGCATAATTGAGACTACTGCAAAATTCATAGCGTAACTAAAGAAATGAGTTTTTCTTATAAAGACATTTACACATATATCAACAGAGAACAGGTTTATTTGTTTTTATTTAAAACGAATTGCAAATCGATTTTTTTATTAATTATCCCTAATTATCCTTTTAGTTTAAGTGCCTCTCTCAAATATGGCCCACTCTTTCCAGGAGCATTTTGAATTAGGCAGCCAGAACGCTCAATCGAACTTTTACGGTGCGTGATTGACCAAAAGTTTTTGTAAGGCACTGAATCCTTCTCTATACCCAGAAGGGAAGCATGAAAAATTAGTAATGATAACTTGCAACTGAACGTAATGAAATTGTAGTGCAGTTTTATTTCGGATTTATTACTAATTTGAAATAAGTCTTAAAGGATAACCTCAGACAAATATATCACGAATGTGCACCATGCAACAAAGAAATTATCAAATCCTTTCTTTAAAAGTCAGGAAATATTAGCGAAACAGTGTGAGAAATTGAGGAGCAAATCCTTTAAAAACAATGATGTTTTGATAAAGTGTTGAAGTTCTGAGTGGAACTTTTGTTGAATATCGATGTGTGGTTCTTCCCAAAATCCCACTCTTTCCAAAAATTTAGTTAAAATTTTGGAAGAAAAACACATTGATATCTGACAATAATAGAATATTGTGCTCCAAAGCAATTATTCCTTAATTGACTTTCTAAATTTTAGAAATGGCAAGGATATTTGATCCTACATTTCCATCTCTCCTGTTGTTACTGTGTTTGTTTAAGTTACAATGTGCTACCGCAAAAGTGAATTGGCAGAACACAGCTGAACTTCTCGACGCAGTGGATGGAAAACTTGGTTCAACGAATACTGTAATTGGATCATATTCGAGATTATTATCCGTGTCAGCAATATGGAGGAGATGACTTAGTGACGACCAGGAGAGTTTGAATCTAGCCATTACAACCTTATCTCTGTTAGATATTGGAGGTGGAATCCTAGCACCTATTGCCGATAATATAATCGACGGTATCACAACTGAAAAAGCGTTTGCGGCGACTAAAAATGCAATGACAAAATGACAAAAATCCAATGACAAACAATCTTGACGATTTAACTAATCTGAATGACAGAGAATTAAAAAATGTACTTAAAACGCAAAGAAACAAGGCACTGCAAGCATTCGGTGATGACGTTATGCGAGCGCATGGAAGTCGATCTCTTAAATACATTAAAAAAGCTAAGAGATTCTTGAAGGTGAAAAGTCTTGGAAAAGCATTGGGTCCTATTTTTGATGCTGTTAGCATAGGTGTGAACAGTTATGGTCTCTACACTGCAATACGTGATTGTAATAATGATGCTGAAGCATGCAATCCTTTTGCGATGACAGCTGCTGCATTTAGTATTGCATCTAGTGTTGTGGGTGTCGAAACATTTCTTGCTTCACTTGTAGTTGGAACAACAGTTTCTTCCGTTCTTGGACCAGCTGGTGCTGTAGTGTCATTGTGCCTTGCAATTACAGCCACGTTGATTGAACTCTTTTGGAAGCCCAAACCAACTCAAGCACAGCTGGATCGAGAATTAAAAGAAAACTTAATGAGAGACTTTGACAGCATTTCAAGGCTTTAACTGTACAATACAAACATGTTTCTCAATAAGAATGATGTTGAAAGGAGTAATTTGTATGTCGTGAATCAAGGTCATCTGCCCAAATGGTTTTCACATCATTTACACAATCTTCGGTTAGGTTTAATTAGTGCTAACCAACCAAGAAAAAAAAAACAATAAGGCAACTGTGCTCGAAACCTATGTTAGGAGATGCTTCCGTCGGTAACCAATACAACGTTAGAGTGTCCTTATCTTATCAATGGAGAAAAGTCCCTGAAAAGTCGCTCAAAAGATTCTCTTGGTTATAATTTCTGTGCATTTACTAAAAGTGGTAGGGACTATGCATGGAGGGCAAAACAAGCTCATAATGATCCTGATGATTATTTTTAACATTGGGTGCACACTTTCAGAAGGAAAGACCGTATATGTGAGAAACCGAAAGAACTGATTGCAAAGTGTTTTTTCAATTTGTATGTTTGTGTTTGAGTTTTTAATACTACAACACCAAAACAACAATAAAAAATACTTGTTTCTATAGCTTGTAAGATCTTTTTGTATTGGAACGAAACCTGAACCAGGAGGCCCTGGCCCCGGTCGTTCAATTTGTACAATTAAATCGGACAAGCGTTTTTCCTGAAATTATTCGAGTAAAAGCTGAGGATGACGTGTTGTTTTATTCTGGTTTTTAAAACAGATTTTTAAAATGCATGGATTGTAAATTGGATTGGAATTGTAAATATCCAAGTTAAATCAAACTTGGCATACCAATAGTACGTCCTTAAGGAAACAAACAGGGCGGCAATTAATTTTGCTTGTGTCAGCAATGTTTCTGTGACGTCGTTGAAGGCATGAAATTTGTCCAAAATATCATTATCTGATAATTTAACATATTTTCCGGCTTTACATAATTCGCCTAAAAAAATTATTGATCATGCGTCCAGAATTTATGAGATGTTTCCCCTTGATAAAAAAAAGTTGTGTTTCAAAAACGAAAGTTATTATACTTTTTCAATTATAAGGATTTCATTAAGATTTTTAGAGTGTCATTAATAGCCTATAATTAAGACTCTAATAGGTATGGAACCTGTAGAACCTAACATAATTGGCTCGCGGGTGCATAACATATAAGCATAAACGTTCAATACTTATCATGGCCATGCAGCACAGTAAAAAGGAGTTGTTGAAAAAAAACGGCAGGGTAATCCCCCCCCCTTCCTATTCCTTTAACCTCTAGAGATTAATTATTCAGCCTACAGGAATTTTGGATTTTAATAAAGGATAATTCAGACACAGAAAATTACAAACCAAATTTTTATAAACAAAGCTGAAGGAACATTATGAAAATCATGTCTATTCTCAGAATTAGGGAAGAGCAGATGTCTTTTGTTTTCGAGAGATAACATTCACCAAATAAAAAAGAATACAACAAAATAAACATGGATAACGAATGCTGCAGGTCAGATTACAAAGGCGGAAGTAAGAGATTTTAGCAAAGACAATAAAATTAATCATCCTAACTTGCATTAGATCGTGCCACATGGTCTAATGCAAGTTAGTTTTGAACAGTGCATTATTAGTGCGTTATTCTGGGGACGTAAAATTAGTTGTCGTCTTAGGCAGGTGGTCATCTTTTCAGACACCTAAGGCTTATCTGCACTAGGCGGAATACTCCGCGCGGAGCAGAATATTCTTCCAAGTGGAAATGCTCAAAGTTACCTATCCTCTTTCAGTCGCGGAATAATTCCTCCGCTAAAATGAAATAAAATATATGAGCGCTTTTTTTAATAACTTCTTAATGCTACTTTGCGTGGCTAGGATACTTACTAAGTTTCAATATTTATCTATTAGACACTTACATGGCAAATTTTTATGTCCGTTTAGAGGCTTTGATATTAATCGAAACTATCCCTAAAAATCTCTATAAAAGCCTTATAGTGGGAAAAATATAATAACTCTTGTTAGGATTATCGTTAGAACTTGAAACTTCCAACACAACTTTGTTTCATCATGAAACATCATTTTGCATCCTTTGGACACGTGATTAATTCGACTTCCCGATTTTTTCAGATTTACCTGAAATCAGGAAAACCCGGATTTCCGGGCAATTTAGGCAGTTTTATATGCGATCTGTGTAAAAATCGGAAAATATCTTAAATAACTTTTATTTAGCTTTCAGAAACTTCAAACAGAATGTAAAAATTCGCTCTAGAACTGAAGTAATTGAATTTTAAGCATATAATGGCATTTTGAACAAATTTCAAGCTTCTGATGTGACGTACTACAAGTGTGCTAAGTTTGATTCAGTTTGGACAAGCCTATGAAAAGTTATTGAGTCTACCGACGGTTGTTGGGCTCATTCTGTAGCTGGCACCAACTTGAGCATCGCCCGTCAATAAATATGGCGAAGGATTATTAGGTTTCCGCTGTTGTTGTTGTTGTTTGTTTTTCAATATGTAGCGCAAATTTACATAAAAACAATGTTTGTGGAGACACACAAAAAAAAGTATTCAAAATCGTAAAACTGAAGGTCTGGTACCAACATATACCATTTTGGCGCAAATTGTTTTGCGCGTAATTTCTATACTGTTATTAGTGGACTAGCAAACTTGTTTGCACGAAAGGGCGAAATAACGCACAAAGGTTAATACGGATAAGGTAGCTCTCCTCTTACTTACTAAAGCTTTTACTTTGCACAGAGCAAAGCAAATCTCAACAATAATAACTCCTCCTTTATAGATGTAAACAAGCGATTAGTTCTGCACAAACAGTGACACAGCGGTGCAAACACAAAAACAGAAGTATCTCAACTTCGCAGCAGCTGCTTAACTATTTCACTTTTTTCGACTATCATGATTGACCTGAACTAAACACACGCGTTAAAAGAACTATAAAAAACATATGCCTCCAGGGGGTCTAAAATTTTAAAATATATCATAAGCAAATTTAGGCTAAAATTCAAACTTTGAAAATGGCAGAATGAGAGGAAAACAAGAACAATTTAACAATATTTTGAGGCTTCAAATTAAAAAGGTAAGGAAAATTAGAAGGCTTTTTTTAAGTACTGATGTTATACGACAAACGTGTATGAGGTGTCTGAATCGGGTACGTATCTGCGGAGGAGCGCAATTATGTTAACCCACAAATGTTTAAAGAGTGCGTCGCGAAATTTGTTTAAATGTCAAATGTAACGTAAAACAATTAAAAGTACTAAAGAATTCAATGCAATATATATTTTGCGTTACATTAGCCAAGAAGAACGTTACATTTTACTACTCAGACTGCCGTGTCGTTCAAACCACGTGTTGGATCAGCCAATAGCTTGGCACATGGAAGCTTGCAATCTGCAATAGGGTTATCGATCTCAAAATCTTTCATTCCGAAATTTGACACAGCGTTGTAATAAATCTCAACTCCATTCAGACAATGTTTTAGAGATCCGGTCTTCAACGCCAGCCATTTTGCCATTCCTGCTCCAACTAAGAAAGTTCCTTTGACCATTTTTAAAAAATTTTTAAATTTTTCCCAAGAATACCCTGGCGTTACACTTTTACTGTGTTCTTTTAGGTAACAAAGGAACTTCATATGGTCTTTAAGTCCGCTATCACAATCAGCCCTCTTCCAGCCATATAAGCTTCCCTAAATGTTAAAAAATGTCTTGTTTATTCGCACAACCTTTATCATTGGAAAATATCACTTAAAATTAGGCATAATTGAATTATAATTGCGGCCTGAAGTTTAAAAAAATATTTTAAAGTTAATCCTGAAGTGCGATATTGTTTTCTTTTAAATGTTATATAAGCAGATGTTATATAAGTAACACAATAGTAACGACCAACATTAATTTGAAATACTTTTCATGGTAATGAACAACACAATCCAAAATGTTTGAAATTTTTAATGTTGAAAAAACAACATTTTTGTATTCTACGCAAACTGCAGAAAAAACAGGTCAGCCAACATTAATAGACATATTTTAAGAGTATATTTTGAGGCTGAAATAAATGTTTTCATAGGGGAACAAAAGCTGCTAGTTACAGAAAAAATGTTCCAGTGAGAATATAGCTAACCAAAACACGGTCACACTGAGGCTTCAAAAAACAAACGCAATTGTAATCGCAGAAGAAGGGTTCTATAGAGAATATAATTGACCAATACATGGTCACACTTACACAGGAGTAACAAATATCGTGTCTCTCACAAGCAGGATCAAAAAACTCCTTATACGGAAATGATATTCCCCAAGGAATGCTACATCCATTAATCAACTTTTTGTCTGTTAAGCATTTCTGTCCTTCCGACTTTCCATTCGATGATACAACCAAAATAGAAAATACTATAAACCAAAATAACATAAGGGACATGTTAAAACCGATTGATAGACTTAGGTTGTAGCTAATAACGCACGAGTTAAATTCTACTTTTTTTTATTGACATATTTACATTACACAGCTGCAACTATGCATACTATAGAACCCTCTACATTGCAGTTTTTCTTTTTTAAGGCGTGGCATCCCTTCCACCCGCATTCCACTTCAACCCCTTTCCCCTTCCCACTTCCGCCCTCCCCCTCACATTGAGCTGAACTAGGAAAGTATTTTTTAATCGTTAACCCATGAGTAAGATTGAGTTAACTTCTTTCACCTTTCGCAGAGTAACAATTGCGTTAACTCATTTTTTACACCCTCCTTCGTAATAAAAAATGCATAAATTGCTAAATTAAAATGCTCTCTAAACTCGAAAAAACAGTATGTGTAATTCTAATAAAAAGAATTTTTTTACATGAGGTTATTTATTACAGAATATAATAAATAAATAAATTAAAAAACAAAAACGATTTCACTTAGTTATAGAAGTGACAACCTTGTACCCAGGCCATTTTTTGGTTGACAGAGGGACATGAATCTTCAGTCGCTTTTTCCAATATGAAGATTGGGAACGAGATAGGCAACTTTTCTTATTTTAACAATAATTAGAGCAGTTTCCAAACGTGAGCTGCGTGGCCTTTATTTTTAGTAGATCTTCATCTTAAACAGACAAAAAAAAATTTTTGGTAAAGAGTCAATTCTGGACGGCTGACCTATTGGAACAAAGTGCTAGTTCTCTGGCTCAGTGTTGTTACGTTTACGAAGATGAGCGTGGTAAGGCGCCTGCGGAACATTTACGCCCTAGCTTCACAGGCTGAAACTGTTAATAAATATATTTAAAAACAAATTGTCTCATTTTTTCCTAACCGATGAGTCACCGTGACAACAGGTGTCATGTCGTACCGGTTATCTTGGATTTTCTGAAGCTAACTGGAAATGATGTCAAATGTAAAGTCATAAAGCGGCATGTTTGAGAAGTTATTAGCTTTTCAAGCCACCCGCCTCCCCATTGTGAAAAATCTAATAAAACAAGCTTCTTTCGGACAAACAGATAGCCGAGTTAAATTTTTTGAATAGGACGTCGAATTGTCAGATTTCGGAATGAAAAAGTATAAATTATTTTGATGCCACGTGCACAAAAACTTTAATAAATAAAAAAATAAGCTTATGATTTTTCTGCTAAAAGGTATGAAAACCTAAAATATGAAGATTTTCCTTTATATTTTCTTATGATAGTTTATTTTATCTGTACGTAACAAAATGAACGATGAAGTCACACTACTTTCAAAGTAAGAAAGTAACTTGTAGTCATGTTTTGCTAGATGAGTGGCTAACTTGGTAATTATTTTTGTTTTCTTTTAGAGACTTTAAATGTTAATAAAGATCTGCACTGTTTCTAGGCATAAATTTGAAAAAACACATAAAAGAGGTCACATAGTCAAGACTGGAACACTGGTATTGATCTCTATTTTTTGTAAATGGAACAAATAAAAATATTTAAAAAACGAACAAAAATTATTTTATTGCTTTCTAGAAAAAAGTAATTGCATTGCAGTAATTTTCAAACGCCTTTACTTTTTATCCTTTTTATCCACTTAACGCCCCCTCCTCACCTCCCCACCTAATCAACGTGCCTTCTGCTGGAATAAACAGACGAAACAAAAAACCTTCCAAATGTCCAAAATGTCGGTACTGACCATTTTTTAAAGTAAGTGACAATGCCAATATTATTGATGATAATGCAGATATTACAAAAAAAAGTAAAAAGGATTTGCCTTAAAAAGAAATTGTAAAAGTTTATTGAAGACACCTTCACAAAGACACCGTCCCCTCTATAACTCGAAATATTTATTACACGACTGGGACTTCATTCACAGCATTGTGGTAAATTTTTAACAGTTTTGTATCAGTAAGCAAATCGAGAGCGCCAGCTACAGTCATTTTGAAACGATATTATTTAAGTCCTTCAGTTGGCAGAAGATGCAAAAGCAAGTTTTTACCATAGTATTTGTTGTGTTTTTAATTTCTAATGACTTGTTGTATTAAAATGTGCCCTTTATAAGTTTGCCGTTTTTTACATTTGCAAAGCTTCTCCTTTTTCTGTTACAGCTTCAAGACATTTTTTACGTTTGAAGTTGTACTTACATATATTGGAAAAGATAGTTACCTTTTGATCTGAGAATCGCCATATTCCCAGCAAAAGAGCATCAAAAATATTTGCATTTTGCATGGACAATTCCTGACAGTTTAGACTCGCATCAGGGTGTTATGCGTTTCAAAAATAATAAGACTTTAGTTAGTCAAAGATTATTTTTATTTCTCTGAAATGTGACTTTATATTGAATACATGTTAATTATTTCATAAAGCTTATGATTTTTCTGCTAAAAGGTATGAAAACCTAAAATATGAAGATTTTCCTTTATATTTTCTTATGATAGTTTATTTTATCTGTACGTAACAAAATGAACGATGAAGTCACACTACTTTCAAAGTAAGAAAGTAACTTGTAGTCATGTTTTGCTAGATGAGTGGCTAACTTGGTAATTATTTTTGTTTTCTTTTAGAGACTTTAAATGTTAATAAAGATCTGCACTGTTTCTAGGCATAAATTTGAAAAAACACATAAAAGAGGTCACATAGTCAAGACTGGAACACTGGTATTGATCTCTATTTTTTGTAAATGGAACAAATAAAAATATTTAAAAAACGAACAAAAATTATTTTATTGCTTTCTAGAAAAAAGTAATTGCATTGCAGTAATTTTCAAACGCCTTTACTTTTTATCCTTTTTATCCACTTAACGCCCCCTCCTCACCTCCCCACCTAATCAACGTGCCTTCTGCTGGAATAAACAGACGAAACAAAAAACCTTCCAAATGTCCAAAATGTCGGTACTGACCATTTTTTAAAGTAAGTGACAATGCCAATATTATTGATGATAATGCAGATATTACAAAAAAAAGTAAAAAGGATTTGCCTTAAAAAGAAATTGTAAAAGTTTATTGAAGACACCTTCACAAAGACACCGTCCCCTCTATAACTCGAAATATTTATTACACGACTGGGACTTCATTCACAGCATTGTGGTAAATTTTTAACAGTTTTGTATCAGTAAGCAAATCGAGAGCGCCAGCTACAGTCATTTTGAAACGATATTATTTAAGTCCTTCAGTTGGCAGAAGATGCAAAAGCAAGTTTTTACCATAGTATTTGTTGTGTTTTTAATTTCTAATGACTTGTTGTATTAAAATGTGCCCTTTATAAGTTTGCCGTTTTTTACATTTGCAAAGCTTCTCCTTTTTCTGTTACAGCTTCAAGACATTTTTTACGTTTGAAGTTGTACTTACATATATTGGAAAAGATAGTTACCTTTTGATCTGAGAATCGCCATATTCCCAGCAAAAGAGCATCAAAAATATTTGCATTTTGCATGGACAATTCCTGACAGTTTAGACTCGCATCAGGGTGTTATGCGTTTCAAAAATAATAAGACTTTAGTTAGTCAAAGATTATTTTTATTTCTCTGAAATGTGACTTTATATTGAATACATGTTAATTATTTCATAATACACAATATTTATTTTAGTATCAATGTAAAAATTTTGCATCGCTTCGGACTTGCTGTTCTTCATGTTGTTTTTACTTTTTTAAGCAAATCACGAGCGTACTGGAGTACTCTTTGTAAGTATATTCCCAAATCTCTGATGATTACAAAACCCACCACGTCATGTTCACATTGATTTGGTGGTGATTTTTCGCAAACAATTTTCTCCACCCCATTCTCCTTCACAAATTTAAAAAATGCCGACTTCTCTTTTTTCATTTTACGTGGTGAATAGGCACGGATCACTGGTTGTTTAGGTGTCGGAATTGAGAAAGCGGTAGTGACACTTACAAACCTTGTGGAAAGATCTATTAATTTCTGGTTGATGTGCTTAATCCTTCCTAGCAGACTGCTGTTCGGGTTTACATTCCCCTCTTGAATACGTAAATCTCTGATGGCATTCTTCAGTGACGATGCTGCCACAGCATAATAACTGATAGCCAGCAGCTTCTTATTGTTTCCAGGTTTTGAGAAAAATTCTTCATTCGGTTTAGTGGCTTCTGGAGAAAACATGACATCGTATGATTTCTTGCCAAATCTTTCCTCAGCAAATTTATTCTTGCAGGTGGAAACAATAGCAAACAGGTAATTTGAGTCCCTGATAAGAGCTTCCAATGCTTCTGTCTTTGTCTTTGTCAAGGATCGCTTGTTAAATTTAACCTCCGTACTTGAAAACTAAAATAAGAAAAAGTTAAAGATTACATTAAGCCATGTATTTACATTTAAACTTTCCTGGGACAAACAAAAACATTAACAACATTAAAAACTTCTCTACGTCATGTTGCATACTTCGAGCATAAAACTGAAAAACTTGTCCTGATATTGTAAATTGATTTATAAATAAACTTTGGGAATAATGTTCTTTTGACGAACGATTTAAGAGATAGATAGGTTTGAAGGTTTAAAGGCACGTACACCTAACTTTAGAAAATTGGTCACATCTTAGCTCCAGGTGGTGCACATGTAGGAGATGACTGCAGTTATTTCCACTTGTTTTCAAGTTATTTAACTACAAACTTATAAGTAATTTTCTCCGAAGAAAAAATTTGATGTCTTGTTGTTATTGCTAGTCTTGTTTACTGTCGTCTGTAATGAACTAATAAAAAAAAGGCTTTTACAAGTGAAATCGTAGCACAATTTTTCGCACTATCTTGCATAGTTTAAGGCGAAAAATTTTGCAGGTAGAAACTTCCGCGTGGTCATTTTCGCGAAAATCTATACCTTTGGAAATTATAAATCAGCAAAAAAGTTTTCACGCGAAGTTCTTTTAACACAAAAAAATAAAAATAAAATTAAATCTTATAGTTGTGACTCATTTCTTCTTTAATGATCAACTACAATAACATTTGGCATTCTTATTCTCCTTTGGTGCCACGAACATTTGTTTTATATCCTAATTACTTGAAACAGTAATGGAGGCAGACTTTTGATTACTGATAATAAGAGAAAAGGAAAAAAAAAAGAATTTTTCTTTTTGCCATTTTCGAAAGATTGTTCTTTGCATATAAAGTGATTTTTAATTTACGCGAAGTAAGTTTCAAAATTAGACTTCGCAAAAGTTTTTGTCGCAAAAAGTAATAAAGATAACGAATTATACTACACTACTAGAATTTCTATAAAGTTATTTCTACAACGTAATGCATACTTTTAGACTTCACCTAATAAATCTTTTTAAAGATTATTTTACAACACTTCTTATGATTGCCAATACCTACGAAAAGAGGAAGGACGATGAAGACAGACCGGTAGTCAAATTTTCTTACCTGTGGCATAAAGAAAAGAAGCAGACATATCATCAGTTTTACTTCAATCATCTTGCACAGCAATGTAGCTCTAGCAAACCACTGATTATAATGAAGATTTCAATACTGTTATATGTGGCCTATCCTCCACCACATGTTTGACTATTGCGCATTTCTTTTTGGCTTACAACAATTACCATTGAACCAAAATTATATGGAACAGTAGTTATAAAGAAAATAATGTTGGACACTTGAATTTACAATTCAAGCACTTGGTTAAACACGAGCTCTAAGTAATTCAAGCATACAAACACCTGTTACCGGGAAACTCTAAACTTTATCTCACATCAGTTCCGGTTATTAAGCATTAAGATAGCGGAAATTATATGAAACAGTAGTTATGAAAGCTCTAAAGGTTATCTCACATCAGCTCTGCTTATTCAGCATGAAACTTGTTCCGCAAATAACAACAGTAAATACATAATCACATAAAAACGAGCGAGTTTAAAGACAGCACCCTATGCAAACGTCCCTTTGAAATGATATAGAACAGTAGCTATCACTCCACCTGAGTTTTTAATTCATGCACTTTGTTAAGTAAAGGGTAGTTGTTCATTTTTCATTATATTAAGTTTGACTATTACTCATTTCTTTTGACTTACAACAATAACGATTAAGCTGAAGGTATATGGAACAATAGTTATGAAGAATAAAATATTGGACACTTGAATTTGCTATTTGTGGACTTGGTTAAACGGGAACTTAAGGTAATTCAAGCAAACAAACACCTGTTACCAGGAAACTGTAAACTTTGTCTCACATCAGCTCTGGTTATTAAGCATGAAGCTTGTTCCGCACATACATACAGTAAATAACACATTTGCATAACAACGAGCGAGTTTTAAGACAACACCATTGTAAGTGTACCTCTAAATTGAAAACAAGTGATATAGAACCAGCGTTTTTAAATGCATCTGTTTGGCATTCCACAGTCACATTAATACAGTTATCTTAAGATAACATGTGATATCGTAGGATAACTCTATTAATGTAATTTTGGAATGCGTGAATATTCACATTAATGTCCTGGTTGTAAGATAACTTGAGTTAACTCAAGATAATAACTTACCAGAAAAATATTGTAATATTTCCTAATCATTGCAACATTACCGACTTTTTTATTTTTTTATAGTGGCGCTATCTTAAGTTAACTAAATGCTACATAAGACTGCGAGAGAGCTGGATTAGCAATAAAATATAGTGAGATTGTTGTCAACTTTTTACCGTATAAAGACAACAGCGCGAAAGTGCTATAATAATTGCGTTCACATGTAAATTCCATGCCAAATGTTCGCTAAAATGCACTCCAAATATTTTAAATGCAGTAACACGACCAATAGATTCATTGTCATTTACCAAGGTGACATTATAATCAAACAAATTATGCTTTCGTTTTTTCTTTTTGTTTTACTGACATTAAGACGTAAATTGAAGCGTTAGGACGAATCATAAATACGTTCCATTTCGTGTTGCATTGATAATATGTCATCTTTTATTTTGTCTACTTTAACATGCCGTTGTAGTGTTGTATCGTCGGCATATTGAAGATAAGTACTTGGTCCATTGTTGCTTAGCAAAGTACATAAAGATTAAAAAGAACAGGACCGAGTATGCTACCTTGAAGGAGTGGTTCACTTAAAATTCATTAAATTTTTCTTCTTTAAATTTTGTTTTAAATGCTTAATATATTTATAAAAGTATATTTATTTTTCTTTTTAACGAAAGTTTATGCAATTAAGGCCTAATATGCATAAGTATTTTTACAGTGGTTTTAAACTAATTAAATATTCTGACATCATTGGGGCATATGTTGAAAAAAACAGCATGTGAGGAGATAGTGTCAAAAGGTTTAAGAAAGTGAAAGTTTAAACGAAATTAAAAACAACATTAAAAAGACAGCAATTTTCTAATTAAAATGGGCTGGTGTGTTGTTGTTGGTTGTAGTAATAATACTTTTACAAAAAATAGAGAAAAAAATATCAGTTTTTTTCGTTTTCCGTCAAATATTACCTTGAAAAAGAAATGGTTAGCTAACATTAAAAGAGAAAACCCACCTAAAAAGGCGAAGATTTGTCATCAGCATTTTGAGAATTCATGTTTTACAAGAGATTTACAGGTCTGTATAACACATATTAAATTGTTCTAACTTTTGAAATAAAACTATAATAAGTAATTCTTTGTCTTATTTAGAACGAACTTCTTAACAAACCACTCAGACGTTTGCTCAAAGATGACGCTATTCCAACTTTATTTCCTCACAACTCAGGAAAACAACCACAAAAGCGAAGATCCAGCGTTCTAAGAGAGGAGACTGCAGTCAAACGAAAACTATGTGAAGATGCAAATCATTCACAATGAAGAAGTAGAACACTTGGAACTTGAGATGAATTCTAAAGGTACACAAGCTGACTTTACACCTGGATCAAATTGTGTATCTACTCAAACGGAAAAACAAAGTAACGCAAATAAAGTGAATGTTGCAGTTCAATGTGATTATAAGCCCATTCAAGTTGCAGCTAATAATGACCTTGGTGAAATCACTTGTAGCAGTGATTCAGAAAGTAGTTACACCGAAACTGATTGTGAGTATCTAAATGAAAGTGAATATAGCAGTGATCATGAATATAATATCAACACGCAAGTTCCCCAAAAAGCAGCTTTCATAGTATATTGGTCATCATTATTGGTATTCTTTCAAAGATGTTTAACTTGTTCAATGCCTGCTTTCGTGAAATGCTTCAGTACAAAGGGTTCTCAGCTAATGGTAAAATTGCTCTGTGTGAATAATCACAATAATACCTGGAGGTCTCAACCAATTATCAATCGGTATTTACAGGCAAACTTAACGCAAGCAGCAGCGGTACTTTTTAGTGCAAATACGTTCAAACGAATAGCTAAATATTTCAACCTTGCAAGCATTCAATGGATAACTAAAACTAGTTATTACACAATTCAAAGAAAATTCTTAGCAGGAGTAGTGCATGAAAATTATTTTAGAATGAACACAAAATTAATAAATGAAATAAAATTAATGGGTCCATGTCATCTCAGTGGCGATGGAAGATGTGACAGCCCTGGCCACAATGCAAAATATCTTACTTATTCACTAATGAACCAGAAGACCAATGAAATTATTGCATTATCAATCACTCAGGTGTCTGAAGCAGGGAATTCTTACAGAATGAAAAAACTAGGGTGTACGAAAGCTCTTACCTACTTGAAGAGTCAAAACACTGTAATAGAACAGATAACAACAGATAGGCATAAACAAATACGAAAGTATATAAGAGAAGAACAACCTGATATTATCCATCAATTTGACATTTGGCACTTTTGCAAAAACATTAAAGCAAAACTTGTAGCTGCCAGCAAAAAATCTTCCTGCAACATTATCCAGAAATGGATAAAATCTATTTGTAATCATCTATGGTGGGCGTGTGCTACTTGTAATGAAGACGAGGAGCTTTTGCGTGAAAAATGGATAAGTGTTTTATTTCATATCCAAAACAAGCACAAATGGACAGGCAGTAATAAGTTCACGAAATGTGAGCACCCTCCTTTGCCAAGAAAAAAAGCAAAAGCTAAAGAATGGATTAAAGCAAATTCCGACGCATTTCTTGCTTTGCAGTCAATAGTTTTAAATAAAACGCTATTAGCGGACTTAAAACATCTTACAAGATTTTCTCACACAGGTACATTGGAAGTGTACCATTCATTGTACAATAAATGGGCACCAAAAAGTCAACATTTTTCACATCTTGGAATGATCACTAGAAGCCAGTTGGCAGTTTTAGATTTTAACAAAGGTAGCAACTTGGAACAAGCAACTACAAGTGGAGGAGAAAAAAGATATAATGTTAATTTTTCCAAAATCACTGGAACATGGTCATCAAAACCAATTAAAGCTGATAAAAACAATTCATATTTGCACAAAATGGTTGAACAGACCCTTGAATGCGCTTCAAACGGATTGACACTAGAGCTTCCAAAAGTGCCACAAAACCTGCCAAAGAACATTGCTAAAACTCCCAAGCCGAACAAAAAGGAGCTGATCACAAACCAGGTCTCTAGATTTCAGAAATAAAACTATTTTTTTCTAGACATTTATATTTAATTCACCATATTAAATATAAAGATGACACAAGTCTTAAATTTCCATGTTAGTCTTTCTTTCCTTTGGAGTAAGGAACATAATTATTATCAAGCTCTGGATATAAGTTTCGTAGTTCCCACAAGGCACAAGACGGAATAACACGTCGATTTCCTTTCCCCAAATGTTGGTACAGCCACCATGTAAACTGTTTGTATGCAGCATATCGCATTGACCTATTTTTTATGTTTTCTTCTAAATGGTCTCCTTTTGATTCGTGTAATCCAACAAGAACATTTTTTAAAACGTCTTAAATTGGTCTAATTGTGTTACACATAGTTGCTGCTCAATTTTGTCTTGCAAAGCCCCAACTTCTTGGCAACACAAACAATCAATATCTCTTTGCTCTACTTTACATTTTCCACAGGTGCACCACTCTGTATTTCCAGTTCTTGTCTTTTCTTCTGCTGAAACTTCATCATTAGTTAAATCTAAAAATTCTTCCTCGTCTGAAGCTGCCGACTCAGAGGAAGAGATATCTATTTCTGGTTCAAAAAGATATGGTTTCAACGACTTCATCATTCCTTCCATTTCTTCAACATCTTCATCTTCACTTTCTTGTTCAAAAAATATTTCATCATTTGAAAAATTTTCTGAGTCAGACAATTTTTAAGTATAGTTTAAGTGTGGGTTGTTTTCTGTTTTTAAACTCTTTTCAGCACATTTCTTTCTTAAACATTAACACATATGCCTCAATGACGTCAGAAAAAAAGGTTTAAAAAAATAGCTTATGAAATTGGTTCAAAAGATCAATTGTTATGAATTATTTATTACTTTAGTAAAAGTTTTTTTGTTTTCTTTACGTTAACAGAATCAGTTACACATGAATTTAAAAAAAATTTTTTTTGACTGAACCACTCCTTTGAGGTAGTGCAAATTTTACAAACAATTTCTGCGATACTTTATCGTTAACCTGCACAAACTGGTATCTATTACTGAGTTAATCATCAATTAGTCTAATAAAATGTTTCGAAAAACCTAATTGGTGAAGATAGGATAGTCAACAGTGTCAAATGCTTTAGAAAAGTTTGCAAATATAGAAAGCGTGATTTCACCCTTCTTCATGGCATGTAAAATATTATCTTTTAGTTTTACCAAAATAGTAGTCGTAGAGTGTCCTTTTCTATATCCAGATTGTGTTTAGCGGTAGACTGAGCTTTTTTCGATGAAGACAATGATTTGCATCAATATAATCCCCTTGAATACTTTGGGGTACGACACTTACTGGATGGTAGTCAGCCAGATTAGAAGGATTTGTTAGTTTAGGGATCGGACAAATACAACTAATTTTCCATTGCTCTGGAAAGGTGAAATTTTCAATACAGTAGTTAATAATGTGCGTTAACGGCGAGGCGATATAGTAAGCAACATATTTTATATACCTTGCGGGAATATTACCAAATCCCATTGAGCAGTCAAGTCATAACGATCTAATTGCATTTATAACATTGAAAAGAGTTAGGTTTATTAGAAGAACAGTTTATCTGAGCAGTTGTTGTCCCTGGAAGGTGTTCGTTTATTCCAGTTGTTTTTGCAGCAATTCGTTAATGGCAACAGGATTTACATTTACATTTTTCGGATTTGGGTGAAGAATTTTGTTAATGACTTTCCACACATCTTTTGTGCTTTTATTTTTAAGAAGTTTTCTCAGAAAAATTGATTTAGTTAACCTTATCTCCTTTTCAAGCTTGTTACGAATAGATTCCATTGTATGTAGTGTTGGTAGTCCCACGTACTTCCTTCCTTAACCCTTGGACACTGTATAAATGCTATATTTTGATTCGTTAAAAAAACAATGAAATATAATTATGTGTGAAGTTTTCGTTATGAAATACTTAAGCTCGTATGGTCGCTGATAATGTTTCTAACGGTTTCTCTTCTTCACTAAGATGCAGGCAACAGACGTGTTGGTAGCAAAAAGAGTTCCTTTAAATTTTCGAACCAGTGGAAACTGCCACAGAATGAGAAGTTATGCACTCCGTTTCCCATAAAAGAAGAAGAAATGTTTATGCTGCTGAAGCAAAGGGCTGAGGAAAAGGTAGCTGATATGTTTTTCCACTTTTGCTGGATTGGACGACGAACCTATTATTTGGTGAAGTGGCTTCCTTGGGATTGCTTTTGGGAGCCTAAAGATAACATTTTGGATCACCGATTATTAGAGTAAGTAGAGTTTTCACAGAGATGGAGCAAAGCTGTAGACAAAAGATGTGCTGTTTATCACTTGTTTGTTTTCTAAAACTTGTTATCTTGTCGCATAAAGTTACATAACAGTTACACAACATTATATAGATTTAAATAAATTAGGATTAACTGTTTAGTTAGCTAACTAGCTGCCGAACAAATTACAAAGTAATAGACTACTTATTTTCTATATAAAGTAGGTCGTAGCTGCAGTGAGGAAAATCTAATCAGTTAAGTTCTAAATAAACCCAAAGCTATATATGTATATATATATATACGAACATTTTTATATATATTCTTCAGTCATTGGAGTGAAACATTTTTATATTTTTTTAGTCATTGGAGTAACCCCCTAGTCTGAAGCAAGGGAAGTTTAATGTCTTGGTAGAAAGATTAATTTCTATCTTTGAGTCTGCAATAAAGGAGAGGTTGTCTTCTTCGAAATATCTCGATTTCTCTATCCATATTTTTAGGTTCCTATTTTTAGGGAAGGGAAGTGTTATAAGAAGGTTTTTACTTCCGCGAAGACTTTTGCCTACCTTGTTTTACTAATGGTTGGGATGAGGTTCTAATTAATAAACGAGGTACTAAGAGGATTGCCCATTTTCTAGTGTACATGAAAGTTTTTTTATCTAAATCTACTCAAGTGTATTCTTCAGATGGACAGGATAGTATTAAGCGAAAGAAACGGCGTCTTGTACAAAGGTTATTGGTTTACTTTCTAGAAGAAGACAACCAAATTCTTGAATTTCTTTTAAAGAGATACATCTCATCACAAACACAAAGTTCCAAACAAAGAGTGAGCAGTAGAAAGTAAAATTCAAAGTTTAAGCAACATACACATCTTTATAAAAATCAGTAATTTACTGCAAGTAGCAGTATTGAGTCAAAAACGTTTCTCACCAAATAATGTATATGTTATGTGGAATGTTGAAGCACTGTCAATTAAAATTGCTTTCTGCATACGGTTTGTGAAAATTTGTCCGGTGGCAGCTTTGTAAATGTCACCTGGCTCCTTCATTTTCATTTTTTCTCTATTCACGTTTGGTGGTGCTGAAATTTTTTTTGACAACTTCTGCTTCATTGGTTGCCTCGATTTTATCTAAACTTGCTACCATAAGGCTTGATGATGTGCAAGTGTATTCTCTCTTGGTGCGTTTGAAGCCACTCGACTCAAGCTTTCCTATTCTTTTTTCCACCTGCAACATATTGACTTGCACGCACTCCATCTGTTATTCTTTCGCAAGAAAATATTGCAGAAGTTATCATTCTTTTCTTCTACTCATTTAAAAAAGGAAATTTTAAGGGATTAATTTTTTTGGCATTCGGTAGTTTAAAAAATTTTTATACGTAACAAACAAAGGAGCAAGGTGCGGAACCTTACAAGCGATTCAGGAACATGTTTTACCATAACATGAATACATGGTGTTATGGGTATGACCAGTTATAACCGCCACCTTTGGATTGCCTGCAGACATTAAAATATTTAGTGTTTTTTGTTCGTGTATTTAAAACATTTCAATTTAAAAATGATATTTTGATATGTTTGGCACAAAAAAATGGTGAAAAGTTAACAATATCATTTCCCTTAAAACGTTTCCCATCAATGGTGGAATCTTAAGAAGCATTTTCTTCTTTTTTGTACCCATTTCCCAATTTTTTTTTATCTCAACAACTTTATATTAACACCAATAGATTACAAAATGGTTGGAAGCTTTTGTAGCTTGTCTGTTCGGTGTTTCTAAAGATTTTTAACCATAGTTTTTACTTACAATTCTTGTCTAAATTACTTTCATTAATTCTTAAGCTCTTGATTTATACCTTGTCATACAACACATTCTCTGGGCAAAATATACTAATATAGTATAAGTGTATTCCGTCCTTAGTAATACATATACGGTATATTTACGGCAAAGTCAATTAATACATACACAGTATATTTACAAAACGGAAGGTGCCATTATGGACAGCAGGATCAATCCTGCCAGCGTAGCTAGGGTTGTTGTTATCAGGTTATTTTTTCGATGAACAAGAAGTTTCTGCACGTAACGAAGCTAGCTAGTTTAGCTATTTAAATTTATTTTAGCTAACTCATGTAACTGCCGGATAAGCTAGCTAGTGCAGCTAGTATAGCTAATGTAGTGGGTTTGCTGTGTACTGGTGTGGCTAGAGCTAGCTAGCTAGCTAGCTAGCTATTCTTAAGTCTCCAATAATGCTCACCATACTTTATATATTAGTTTTCGGAAATTATTTTAGCCAGGACATCCTTCTTCACTTCTTCCACTCCCTCCCTCCCCATCACTAATAATATTTTTAGGTTTTTGCCACCATCTAGAGCCCCCTGAGAGGGTGACATATAATACATAGCAACTATTTGGTTTTCCATTATAATTAGCTAGCTGGCTATACTAGCTTTTATTGTTAAGGCATAAAATTGAGTGAACTCAGAGATAACACACAATTGAGGAATCCCCCAAATTCCACATTTATAAAATTATATATATATAGCTATATATAGCTATATATATATATACTATGTATTTATAGACTGGGGGATTCCCAGCACTTTGCTAGTTCATTTATATACATAAGTGGCACACTGTTGTTGCACATCTGGTCACTATGCAACGTTACTTTTCTCTATTTTTCTAATTCTACATTCATGAGAATGATTAATTTATGACCAGGCAGTATGAGAATCCTGATTATATAGCTAGCTAACACCCTGATCAGGGGATATATTTACACCAAAGTGTAATTTTATATTGGGTGGGGTGTATACCGATACACTTCAACTTGCAAAGCTGTTTGAACATTGGGGTGAATAGTCTTTTTTGATTTGCCCTGAATGAAATCCTTGTGGATTTTCCCGGGAGGATCTTGGTATATATCACGTTTGTGTGTGGCAAAATATAAAGTTTGTTTTTGTGATCATTTTGGTTCTGCAAACTTCACACATTAAACAGAACATATATATATATTTTTATTTTGAAGTATATATATTGACGGAATGGACAGGAAGCTCAAGAAACATGAAAAGGGAGAGGGGTCGTCTTCAAATGTACAAAGTCAACAGATATTATTGGGGGTGATTAAAGAAAATGAGGAAAAAGAAAAGGTAAAAGAAATAGAAAGAAAAGAAGTAAAGAAAATAGAAAAGGCAAAGAAAGCAATGGAAAGTGCCATTGTTAATTATTCTAAAAAGTCAACCAAAAGGAAAAAAAAAGACAGTTGGTATATTGCTGGAAATGCAAAGGTGGAAAATAAAGCTGTCAGACGTAAAGGGGGTCCAAGTATTAAGAGACCTAATCCTTTGTTACAAGGTAATAAGTATATATTCACTAAAGTATATATTGAATAGAAAATTTATACACAGAAAGAAGATAAGAGCACTATTTGTTATTGTTACTGTTGTTTTGTACATTATATTTTGTATATATATACTATTTATTCTATCAATTTTTTAAATCTTTTTTTAAACCATGATTTGTTTTAGAATCAAGTTCAGAAGAAGACATTAGTTCGAGTGCTGCCGTTTTTGGTGACAATGGAGAGAGCAACGACTCAAGTATCAAAGGTATGTAATATAAAATATTAATAAAGCTAACAAAAAGTGGAATGGGTACAAGGGATATTGGTTCAAATCCAATTCATCTAAACCAGATGGTAGCTCAATGCTAGAGCATTGTACTTGCCTTTTCACACTGATTGCACATTTTTTTGACAGTGGTTTATATGTATGTAGCACTAGATCAAATGTTAGAGGCAATATCAGCTGTGTCCACAGAAGATAATGCATGGAATATCCGCATTTCAAGAGCAGAATCTAACTGGGCAGATGCTAGACAGACTTTATTGTCGAGTATGATGGAACGTGAAGTCCTTAACACAGATGTATGCATGAATTGTGGAAAAAATCCAACTTCGATTGTATGCAATGATTGTGCACCTTACTGCAACTTTTGTGTGGCATGTGATTACGCGTTGCACCAAATGGATCCATTTCATAATAGAAAGGCTTTTAATGGAAACTGTTATGTCTCGTTCGTGCCAGAGAGTCATTTCATAATATGCAAGTTATCACCATTGGTACGCCCTGTTGTTTTACTGTAAAGTTAGGAATTGATGTAAACAAGTCGGTGTGATTTGTTTTGTTTTTTTCTATAGAAAAAACGTTTTCCCTTCCCATGAGCAGATGTACACAATGCCATCATCGCTGCAGTCAGTGTGAAATCCAAATGTCCGACAGTTTAATCGCAGTTATCACCACAAATGGTATTATGCAATTCATCTATATTGTCCATATGTAATATTTAGTACTGTTTTTGTAGATTATCTCCTCAGTTTTGGATATGATATAATTATTCCTTATCTTTCTGTTATTTTTATCAGGAAGATTTGATTTAAACAAGCACTCTGTGCATTGCTGTCAATGTGATCATCTAACTGATCCATTCACCCTGCCATTTCTGATACAATCAAGATATTGGCCGGCATCCTTAAAGCATATCAACTGTGTGTACCAAGAAAACTGCTTTGAGATGTGGGATCGATTTTCCAAAAGAATGCCTGGTTCATCTCTCAATAGCTTCACCCGCAGTCTTAAAGACATTTCGAGTAAAAACGGGAGGGTTAGTGTTGAGAGACTGATATTTATTCAAGCCTTCTCTTTGTCTGTATAAAATGCGAGAGCTAAAATCACAATATTAAAATTTGATGAAGTTTTGTTTTGCTTTAGTTTTCCATTAGGCCAGAGACACCTTCATTTATTTTTAGAAAAATGTTGTTAGCCCTGTTTTGTTCAAACGAACTTACAGAGAGTGGTGTTATATTAATTATGAACTATCGAAAGTGGAAAGGGAAAACTTATTTCAATGCCTATCATGTTATAATCAACAACATTCTTGTCACGTTGATGGAAACAGTAAATTATACCGATATAAATCTTCAGGGCGGTATGTTATCACTTTTGTTTAATTAAGCGAAGTACGTTATGCAGAACATTTTGTATAATAAATTTAAGTAATGTCATGTGTTATATTTATTCAGAGCCTCTGGGGAATCTTATTATCAGGGATTGTTTTTTGCTAAAAACGTAGCTGTTGACGCTCATTTAGACTTGTTAAATTTGTACAAGAAAGGATCTTTTACGAAGGTATTTACCTTTTGCGCCAAACTTTTAACTCGAATTAATGTGGTTTTGAGCTTGATTGTAGAGTATTGATTTTGACTTTGCTTTCAGCAACCAGTACATTGCGGTAATAGTACCCTCAAAGCAGCTCAAGATACAATTAGGAAAAAAGCAGCTCTTGATGAGACTGGCCTTGAATACTGCGTATGCCGACATGGTGTAGCACAGAAAGCTGTGAACATGTTCAGAGGAGAGATAATTGGTTATGCTCACTTTTTGCAGAAAACATTTATGATAGAGCAACATACCCAGTTTATGTGGTACGATGTGATGTGCAAGTACTGGGTGTGGTTAAAATCTAATGACCCATTTCTTGCAGAACAAATGCAACCAGCTTTATCAGTAATGCATGGGAAAATCCACAAGCTTTCCTGTCAGGTGTTATATTCTGCGATTTTTATTGCATAATAGTATTCTTGTCAATGTTTAATGAAAAGAAATGTACTTAATGACTGTTGTTTGATGTCTTGAAACAAAATCAAAAGAGAAACATTCTTAATTCACGTAAATATTATTGGAACTATCTCGTCTCATTCTTATGTTTAAATCATAGCGTTTATTTTAATTTAGATAAAATGGGGAGGAAGGTGGCAGGTTGGAGCAGCAATGTCTACTGGAGAGGAGGCTGAACAAGTCAATAGTTACCTTTCACGTATCGGTAATGTCACCAAGTACATGTTAAAACAAAGTATGTGTTTTATATAGTTATTTCTTATTAACATTGCCAGCCTAATTGCTTTGCCAAAATAGTTACCTACATTTGTGGAAAATGACATAACTACGTATGACGTATCTATGTTTGCTTAGACCGCGAAGACTACATTACAGAATTCGCGATGGACTGAAACGAGCATAAAATTGATCTTTTACCTGAGTCATTATTTAAAAGATGGAAAAGAGTAGGTATTCCAGTGCGAATAAAGTTAGAATTAACGTATAGACTTTTTCATTGTTATTTAAGTTGCATCCTTTCATATAATCATTTAGGCAAAAGAGAATATAAAGCGTTGTGAAGAAATGACAAGATCTTTATCGCAGGAAAATAACATAGATATTTCGGACATTTCACTGCAAGGTTTAATTGAGGAGGTGAAATGCTGGGCAGCAAGTACGATTTCGTCAGTTATTGCTCTATGATTATTGAATTGATTTGTTCTATGTCACAACTTATGACAAAATATTTCTAGGTACAAAAACAAGCACGTCAATTAGTGATAAAGATTTGTGCGTACTATATCGGGTTCAGTTACTACGTAACGGTATTTTACCCTATGAAGATAACATTCAAAAGTTGTTACCCGTGTCATATTTGGTCAAAGGAAACTAAAAAAAATGCTTCGGTTATTCTTGGCAAGTATAAGCTGCTCCTTTCTAGCACCAAGGAGAAAGACACTTCCTTCGATGTCTCGTCGTTCAACGCAACAGTAAATGTGGCCAACAAAATTATTGATGAAATTGTACGTTTAATCGATCAATGTAACTTTGAAATATCAATGAAAGCGGCTTTTATTAATAAATTAGCGAGTAAGTTTGATATCACAGAACGAGCATTTTTTAAGTAATTATAGCATCATTAACACTGAACACTACATACATTAAACGTCATCAGTGCTTCAACCTTAATTAATACTTTTGTCATAGGCACCAGCAAACAAAGGATACGGCTCCGACGTATTTTAGACAAAGAACGAGAAAAAGTTAAAACGTTTGTCCAAGATTATAACTCATTGATAGAGACATGCGGCATAAACAGAGAAAAGATAACTAGTACTGATAACGCAATTCGAGGGGAAGGTAATTGTGTTATTTATCGTTAAATCCCCTTAAAACTCAATAATTCTTAGTTGTTGTTGTTTAGAGAAGGTAGAATAACAACGTATTCGATCTTCATGCACAGGTTCAATTAGTATGAAGAAAGCTGTTGTTGATGCATCCATGGAGAAACGTCGCAATGAAGAAGAAGTGACTTTAACAATGAAAGAAATGGCGCGATATATTCAACAATATGTAAATACGAAAGATACCTTGCTAAACGAGACACAATTATTGGAGTCATCTGACAGGGGTTAGGGAAAGTTATCCTAAGATATAATAACATTTACTGCAGTGATGATTACGTAAATGGTAATGTCAAACCTTTTCTTTCTAGGTAGAGCTGATGACATCGCTCCACAATTGCATCAGGTATGTACAAATGTAAAAAAAATTACTTCCTTGCATTTATATTACCTTTCCTAAATTTTAATCATATTGATCATAGGATAAACTGAACAGGGCTACGCTTGCTGTCCTTCACAGAAGTATGCAAAATGTGCAAAACTGTCTGGATAAGGCGTATATGTATTTTAAAAAGGTAACAGGATGTAACATGGAACTACGGAGATGAATGGCGACAGTAGTAGCGATGAGGAACTTGATGCTGATTTCGAAATTTTGTCAGAGTCCGAAGATGAATTTGTCTCAGACAAAGAAATAGAAGATCTCGGAGACGACGAAAACGATTTTGACGAGCCTGGGAATACGGAAAACCAAGATGATGAATTAGTTTTGATTTTGCTTAGCTTTTAAATTTTTCTACTTTATTTTTCCTTTGTAAATTCATTTTTAGTGAAATAATTGTAATATATCGTGAAATGACTTTTTCGATGGGCTTATATTCAATATATCTCAGCATTTTCAACCTCGCTAACTAAAATTTGTACCGCTATTTCGAATCCCGCTATCCCGCTATCGATCTTATTCTTAGACCCAGATAAACTGTAAAATCATTAAATAATTATCCTCATTCTGCTTTAGATATCTTAGAGACCTTTTAAGTTATACCGCAACTTCTCAAGCAAATTAAAACCGAGCTATCTCGCATTTTCTCAGATCTGTATACGAAGCCATACAAACCGTTTTTTAAGGTAGGAGGGCCTGCATACAGAACTTCCAACATGCGATAGGTGAAATCGATTAGTACTCAGTATTAGTACTCAGGCATGGTTAATTCCTATTTTAATTTTATAATCGTCGCTTTAACCACTGTTATCGCTTTTTTGAGGAAACTTAATCTATATCTCGTTTATAGAAGCAATTCATCTTAATTCATTTATCGTAATGGATAGTACATTACCAGATAAAATTTTAACAATTATTTTTAGTATTAATTGTTACTATAATCTTCACAATCACATCATCAATCTTGATTAGGACTGGGTCGAAAACTCCGATGACGGTAGAAATCAACTGACGATCTCATTATTCAGTTAGTTTTAAATAATCAATGAACCAAAGAGCCTACTGTAACACTATGTTCGCTTGTAACAGAACAATTGTTTTAAAAATATGCTAGAGAACTAGAAATTGTGTTGCAACCGAATTACAATTCAACAACTAAATGGATTGTTCAACACACGATATGGAAAACGAGAGGGAATAAAACACACTGACTGATCTTTCTGGCAAATACGTTCGTTGTCAAGTTTTTGTAGAAGAACAATCGTTTAATATCCACATTTTTGGCCTGGTTTATCTGGAGGTGTAAAGCAATCCCGTCACTGTGATGTGACACTAAGGGTCTGTGAGAAGTGAAATTCGGGATATCGGCTAATCAAACGTTATTTTATTTATTTATTTCAAGCGTACGATTTTTGTCCTGCCAAGACGGAGTTTTGATTGTGAGTAATTTATGAGATGTTTCTTATCCTTACAGACAATTTTTCGTCTTGGTAGGCTGTTTCCATAAAAAGGTGAAGGAAGTAGCAAGTTACGCTGTTTGTTAGCTTACTCTAGTAATCGTCGCGCCCCGGGTGACATATAAACAGCTTTATGCACTTCGCTGTAAAAAGTTTCTGTGTCTGTGTATTCTTGGAGGTTTGTTTAATTCACAGATTTTACCTGCAACTTGCAACAACAACATAAAATTAACACTCCTTCCTCACCAATACGTCCTTGACAACCAAAATCAGCATAAATGAAACGGTAACCTTTGTAGTTTTAATATTACGAACCACTGTTATGCTTGCTGTCGGCAGCTCCAAAGCATTTAGGAAATTGCCATCGTTCACTGGTTTTGCTTAGAAAACTCTTAAGTTTCTGGACGTTTGGTATACTCACCACATCATCAGTCAGAGATATAGCATGGCATATGGGAACAATAAAACGACCTATTGTTACACTATGGACGCGGTATTGCTACATCAAACTTTCCATTTATTCGCCAGTTGCTACCGTAATTATTCTAATTTAGTGCGGATGACCATTTTTGCGAATTTTTAATAATTTTTTGCCGTCTAATTAATAGTGCGGGTAAAGTATTGGTCAAGATTTCCTCTAATTATGTTGCGGATTGACTACAACATGAATTTACAATGTTAAAGGATGTCTTCATCAACATCAGCATTATCTTCAAGCATTTCCAATTTTTTTTTTTTATAAAAGGAACCATTTCGAACTTTATCTTTGTAATGCCGCAGACATCAAAAGATCTTTTTACCATCTCGGTGTCGAGTGGAATGGTGTTGTAAGCTTCCTCTACCCAATCAACCATATCTTGACGACTGGGTGGAGGAATTTGATCATTGCTTTTCAATCATTTTGCTACTTACGCAACCCAGTATTTCCTTATCATGCCTGTAGACGGCTTGTTGATGCAGACACTTGGAAGTGCAGCCAGCAGGATCTCTTGGGGTATATGATTTGTATTTACATTTCAAACTTCAAACGAAAATCTTTTTTCTCAAAAACATTGGCTGAGATTGAAACATTTGAGGGGAAAAGGAAAAAAAAGGAAGATGAGCGGAATACAAAAATGAATTAAATGGACAAAAATGAAACAAATAAATAGGAAAAATGAGAAAAAAAAGATTAAAAAGATAGATGTTATTTTATCTCCTCTAATTTAATGCGGTAATGACTAAATTTCCCTTTAAATTTTTGTGCGGGCTTAAGTGGACGATATGACGGTAATATATCTTCTCTTATTATTACTGCGGCATACCATAATAATAATTTTTTCAGTCACACTAAGTTAGAAACATTATGGTTGATATCTTAATTTTATAGCTAGCTTTTCTTCCGCACCAATTGGTTCCCTTAAACGTCTTTTTTATTTCGCTATATGAAGGGTCTCACTTTTTCCATTAGCTCCTAAAAAGTAATTTATCTTAAAGTTTGATCGGGTAAGGAGAAATTTCAGCTCTGATGTCATATTAAAAACGGAGTGTATATTCGTACGCACTTTATTATAGTGCGTACGTATATGTTCATCCGCGATTCGTACGTAAAGTGCGTATTAATAGTGCGTAGCGCTATTCGTAAGTAATATATGACATATTTACGCGGGAAAAAAAGAAAACATAACACACGCACGTGGAAAATATTTTTCTTTTCAAAACTGTTTTCGCAAACATGAAGATAGGTTCAAGATTTTATTCTTTAAAAGATTTAAACGAAGCTATAGAAAATCAGAAAGAAAAATTTATAGCTTTGTATATTCGCGATTCTAAAAAGATTTCATTGGTTAAAGGTGATGATTCTAACCGTGAAAAAAGAAAAAAACGCGTTCCCAATAAAGATTTGATATACCAAAAAATTGTATACCACTGCAGTAAAGGTGGAAAGAAATTCAAAACAACTTCAACTGGCGCTCGTCCACATCAGAGGTAAATTGATTTACTGTGACACTACTACACATTTGTGAAATCTTACTTAGATGATATATACTTATTGTATACGTGGATTTTAATCTCATTTTCTTTTTCAGCACTTTCCAGCAAGGGTGTGAGATGTTTATAAAAATTTGCTTATCAAAAGACGGACAGCATCTTTTTGTAAAAGAAATTAACGAAGATCACTGTCATGTTATCAACGAGGTAAAAATTAAAATTTACATTCGTAATACTTTCCTTTTTTCTTTTCTTATTTCTTATCTTTTCTCATTGAAAGTTGATCAAAAGATCAATTAAACATAGCACACAATAATAACATTATGCGCACCTGATTAATTATTCAAAAAATGTATAAGTTATCAATCATAGTTAAAACAACCTCATACTCATTCTCTTTTTCACAGAAAAGTTACCAGTACTTGCCACAGGCAAGGAAATTGGACCAAGATACAGTCGTGGAAGTGGAATCTTTATTGAAATTAAATTGCAATAAAAAGTTATTACAAAACCATGTTGAAACTAAAACGGGTCAAAAATGTACGTTACGTGATTTGTCAAATCACAATACGAAAATGCTTAAAAAATCGTCACGCAATGACCTGGAAAGTTTGGTTCAAAAACTGGAAGCCGACGAGGGTAAGCTGTTTCTAACAGTTCTTTGATAGCGTCTTTTATCATAAATGAATATTTTTTCCAGTAGGTGAAGAACAACTTCAGTCCCAGGACCCCTTACCATTGATAGAGATACGCATATTTATTTTTCTCTAGAATCGACAGTGGAGATACTTACTGATGAAGATAATACTTTATTTGGAATTTTCTCTCAGCATCTGCATATAAAACGTAAGTGCAGTCTATTTATAGTATTATTCATGCTTTAAATTTTTTTCTTCTCATTATAAATGCATGCTTTTATAGAATCTTTTGCATCTTATCCTGATTTGTTGATGGTGGATGCCACACATAAAATGAACAACCTGAAAATGCCTTTTGGAACTAAAAACGAACACAACTCTTTAACGACGTTTCGGCCGTACGACGGCCATTTTCAAGTATAGCTTTTTACAATTGACAAATTCAACACTATATACAAAATATCGTACGATATATCATCGTACGATCAAATATTCCGTAGGGGCAAGTCAATTATCTGAAAATAGAAATAATGGCATTGATGCAATATTTCTATTAAGAATTGGCTTATCCCTACGGATTAACAAGCTTTCCTTCAATTCCAAATCAAAATTATTAGATGCGGAGGAGATAATAGAAAAATTATCTAAAGATGGTCTATTTTTACAGAAAACAACATGCTCCAAAACCGCACTAGGGTTAATAGATTTGACGGATTTTCCAGTCAAGGCAGAAACGGCCATGTGTTCGCAGGCTCTAACTTTCAAATGTCGCATAGTTTTCCCATAATAGATGGCATTGCAGCCATCACACTGATATTTATATACGACTTTTGAACGCAGAGCCTTTGAAACACGGTCCTTAAACCGGAAAAAATTGCCAATTCTACAACCCGATTTGAAAATAACCCTAAGCTTACAGCACGGAAGATGCTTATCAAATGTTTTAACTAAGTGAGTTCGCAGTTTCAACGATATATTACCCAAATATGGCAAAATAATAAGAACTTCTAACTTAGGCACGGTACTGAAAACTTTCTTATCTTGAGACATTCTGTCGAGAAAAGACTTGATGCATTGATCAATCAAACTTGACGGGTAGCCATTTCTTAACAGAATGTTTCTAAGATCTTGCATTTCTAAGTGAAACCTAGAAAAATCAGAAACAATCTTAAATATCCGAAAAATCAATGTCATTATCAAACCCGTTTTATATTCTTCCTTATATTCTTCTGAAAATGCCTCTCTACCTCCTCGTTGTGGAAGATGGTAATGGCGAAAGTGAATTGGCTGCTCTGTTCCTCGTTATTACAGAAAGCGAAGAAACTATAAGAAGGATGACGATGATTTTTAAAGAGCATAACGAAAACAGCTCACTAGTGAAAACTGTAATAAGTGATAAAGACTTTACGGAGCGTGAAGTTTTTGCATCAGAATTTGAAGGAGCGAACCTAATAATTTGCAGATTCCATGTACAGAGAACATTTAGACGGGAGGTTACAACAGCGAAACTGGGAATAACGGAGCACGAACGTCAAGTTTGTCCTGCCATTTTACGTGATTTGATATATAGCAAATCTCAAGAACAATACGACAAAAATCTTAAAGCTCTAAAAGATATGAAGGTTCGTAGTGTAACAGAGTACTTCATGTCAAACTGGCATCCTTTGAGACATGAATGGGTGTTCGGTCTTATCAATGGAGTATCTTACATGAATCTTACAAACAATCGTCTAGAAAGTCTCAATCAAAAGTTTAAAAGTGTGTGTACCAGTACTGCTGACCTGAATACTTGTTTCGATCAAATCTTGGCTGTTATTTCGTGTCTTCGAACTGAGCGTAATCACAGAGCAGTTATGATGAGTGAAAAGGTCTCCATTCAAGTTGCAGACGAAAATTTGAAGGAATTTATTGATTTTGTGACACCATATGCTTTCAAGCACGTGAAAGAACAGTACTCGCTATTAACGATATGTCAAGAAGATAAATTGGCGACTTATAAAACAACAAAAAATTCCTGTCTCTGTTTCTTCCGAAGTAACATGGATTTACCGTGCAAACACATCTTTGCTGTTCGAAAAAAAGAGGGAGTTGGAATGTTCGATGAATCTCTCATAAATAAACGATGGCTTCTGGGTGCATTCAAGGATAACTCTGCTAAGCTGTTACGAGTTCCATCACGAATTGCATCATCAAGTACTACAAGTGTTTGTTCTACCTTCATTAACAAAAACTCAAAGCCGACTCAGGGTAAAAAATTGAAAACAGCTCAGGCAATTTGCTTAGAAATTTCATCAGCTATGCCATCGCTAGAAAGTCGCCATTTCCAACATTACTTATCACAATTGAAAGCCGTTCGAGATGCTATCAAACAACAGAAGGAGTTTGGGATTGTTTTTCACGATTTAGAAACTGACAAACACATTGATACAAATCCAGGTGAGGTTAAAAAAACCAGCGAAACACTTTATTTTTTGTCTACAATCTCTTTAAATATACAATTCTTAAACATTAAACAAAATCATCTGATGATATCAATTCAATGCAACAACCAATCGACTCAACGGAGGAAATTGATCCTGCTCAAATTCAATTCAGCGTTGCTCGTAAGTTTTTTCCACTATTTCTAAGCGTAGTTCCAATTTTATTGTGATTTTAAAAATTAAAATATTTCTCTAAAGCTTTGACTGAAAGTAGTATGGAGGATCGTATAGAGTCTATGATGAGAGAGATCAGGGAACGTGAACCATGTAAGTACGACTTGATTGAAAGCTGTAGAATATATAGTGTTACAATTGCAAGTGTCATGAATATATCATTTTATCTCTTATAGCGTCGTCTCAAGATATCGAAAATGATACACCTGGAAAATCTGATGTACAAGATATTGAAAATGATACACCCGCAAAATCTGATGTACAAGATACTGTCATGGGTATGTGATGTCCAATATGGCCCTATACCATTTTTTAATTAATACAGTTGTAAAAATTATTTTTTGAACTTCAGACGAATCGGATGATGAAGATTCAGAAAAGGAGAGATTGGAACGAGAGAGAGAAAAGAAGATTAAGGAGATGGATAATGTCATCATGAACATCGATCGAGACACATTATCAGATATATACAAAAATCAATGCATTTGGACAACATTTGTCAAAAATAATGAACGGAGAGAGAGAAAACTGGCGCCACAAAGTCTTTTTCAACATAAAGAGAGAAGAATCGGAAATTGGACGGAGACATCTAAGTCAATATTTTGATTGCGGGGCACTCAACGACGATCAAATTGAAACGTTGTGCCATCTTACAGCGAACGATGTCAACATTCCTCAATGTTCTCTTGATTATCGTACGAAGGTTCTCCTGCCAGAATGCTTTGTTTAAGTATACATGAATGTGTTTGGGTGTGGTCGACAAGAGTCAGAGGTGTATTTGGATGAAGGAGGGATAACTGATTACGTTAAGGTTTTTAAGTTGAAAGCGAAAAGCGTCGAAGCAAAGAAGAATATGGAAAATTTCTCCTTGCATAAAGATGGACAAGAGGTGGATAGTAGGGAAAAGAAATCTGTAAAGCTTGAAAATTTGAAAAAAGGTAATTTATATGATTTCATGTTTGAAGTTAGAAGAGAAAGTATAGAAAACTTTTTTATTGCGAAAATACATAGTAACTGCTCCACTCGGGCGAGTTAAGGCGCGTCAAAATATTTTACACCGCCCGCGATCCTCTGATCAGCGTCCTCAATGTTTTTGTCGACGTGTCGGAAAACATGTTGAATTCGGCTACCGGGACAGAGATTTATAAAATCAAATCAACGAAGATCTAAGCGAAGGCTGGCTGGCTGGAAGTTTGAAAGAAGGATCTACTTATAAAAATTATGTACAGGTAATGGTTTGTATGTCAACTATATTTTCAAACCCCAAAACTTCATCATATTTTTACAACGAAGAAGCTGTTTGTAATTTTCGTAATGGTTGACATCTTTTTCGATCTCACTCAGTGAGGGTACTTTCTCATTTTTTGAAAAGAAATCCTTTTCCCAGGCATTGACTGCTTCTTCATAATGCATCATTTTTTCTCTTACTTTATTTTGTAGAGTTGGAAGAATTTTTTGACATATTTTTCTTGAGCTTTCGTACTTCTCATTTTTGAAAAGAATATGATGTTTATCAAACAATTCCAACTGCTTTGAATAGCCATCACCAAGAACCCTGTATACTACTTTGCCACCCTCGTTTGTGGGTTTGTTTTTCTGTTCGCATTGAAAATCTACTTCACTTGGAATTTCTTCTACGCCGTCATGTACTTCTTCAACAACACTTTTCCTCTCTTCCAGCATCAAATCCATCTCTGGTGGTTCCTCTGGTACTTCTTCTTCTTCTTGTGAACTTTCTTCTTCATTTTGTTCAATGACTGGATTATTTTTTAGTATCGTATTCGCCACATCCCCCTGAACTTGGTGTTGTTCAATGCGATTTAGGAAGTCGCCATTTTCATTGAATATAACAATATCTTTCAACGGTATTTCAACCTTATTCTCGATAATGTTTCTCCAGCATCTTAAAGAAAGAGAAAGTTGTCTCTAAATCATACAGACACTGCAGGGTACATTATCAACTAGGAACACATGTTTTGTGATTAAAATATTAGTAATGAAAACATTTCCTTACCTTTCCAAGTATGGGTAAATAGATATCATAGAGTTTTCTGTGAAACTCATCATCCTCGGTCCTTCATTTCTATGAAAGAAAATCTACATGTTGAGTGGCATTGGATTTATAATTTTTTTGTCTCCCGTCAACATTCATTAGAGTAATTTCGTTCACTTCTTATTTGTTTTTAGGCTGGTTAAATGTTCACATGTACCGTATATACATTTAAAAAACGTTGATACTTTATGCAGCTAAACTTTTGTTGTCAAATTGACCGCAAAAAATTTATTACAGTTCACAATCTGAAAGTTTTTCAGCATGAAGAATCAACAAAAGCTTTTGCAGATGAGACTTTCTGAAAACTGTTGTAGAAATATAAGCTTTCTCGAATTTTAATTCGAAAATGGAAAACCGCAAAAGTTTTTTTTGAAGCTTTTTCTACGCTTACCTAAAATCTGGATCACAATCAGCATCATAAATTACTATATACATTCCTTCAATATGCCACCATACTCCTTCTCCGCATTCAAGGTAGTCACTCAGTCGTTCCAGATGTGCCTGTAGTAAACGTTGGTTGAGACCTTCATTCAGCTTTGTTCCTTCATAATTATCTAATTTCTCCATTTTTTACTGTTAACCTTTGGTATTCTTTCCGTTTGATCAATGATCCCAGCAAATATTCACCGCTTTCCACCTTCTCCATCATTTCACTCTTCAGTTTGTCATACGGACGTGGAATTGGAACAGAAATCTCGCTTCCCCCTAAAAAATTAAAGTTTGTTTATTATATTTCATTTGTAAAGTGGTTCTTTCAGAAAAGTATTGAAAACTTCCTTTTTATGATGTATTTATAAATTTTGTTTAGATTCATTCACCTGGCATTTTATTGTACTTCCGTCGACACTTCGTTGGATTGAACAGCGGATTTTCAAATTGTGATAAATCAACATCATTCTGTTCAAGATATTCTCTGACTATCATGTTACCCAAAGGACCTGGTATACCATGTTCTCGAGCAAGATGAGAGAGATTCATCTGAAATATAATACATGAGTGTGAGCAAATTTTGGTATATACATCTTATTTTGCTTGCTTGTAGAAACTTTTGCGAGAGAAACTATTTTGTTTTGTTATGAGTTTTGACAATTGAGAAGTTGAGGTATTTTAATTATATACGTACTTTTTCACCAGCCTTCATATTTTCTACTTCATCTAATAGACCTTTTTTGTCAAATTCAACCTTTGAAGGGTCAGGTGAATGTCGTTTTCGTTTTCCGTGAGATACGTTTTCATCATCAGGTGAAGAGAATTTTTCTAAAAGTTAATTGTTTATTTTTTTAAAAAAATTGAGAAATTGATTTTGTGAAACAAAGTGAAAAGAACATGACACAATTGAATTACTGGATATTTTATCAGGAGAAGATTTACTGCATGTGGCCGTTGTCAAAAATGATCAAAAAAATTTCTCCTAATAAATTAGCCAAAACAGGTTTTTATACCTTTCAAAGTTCTGGCCACAGCAGATGACTTTTTTTCGAAGTGCATGCTTGCTCTGCTTTTCATATAACAAGCTTTTGACTGCCGTGTACCAAATACAGTTTCAACATCAAGACTTTCTTTTTGCCATCATGTTTCAATTGCATTTTTCATATTTTGATGCATTTTTCTCATTTTTTGTTTTTTCTCTGTGGCACTTTCTTTCTCTTTTAAATTGGTGTCTGGAAGTTTCGTTAATATTTTGGTGAATGGTGTGTCAAAAATTTCATCCCATTGATTGTTGATGTTTTGCAAAATAGATCCAGCAGCTTCTTTTATTTCATGGATAGAGTGTTTATTTTTGGGAGTTAAGTTTGTAATATTTTGTAATGGTGTTCTGATTTGTGTAGTATTTTGTTGTGGTGTGATATTAGGGTTTATAGTTATGGTCGGTTTAGGTGTAGTAGTGATATCAGAGTTTGTTTTTTTGCAATTTTTTTCACCTTTCTATGTCCTGCAGCTGTTGGAAATGTATTATTTTCATTGTTTTTTACAAGACATTCGTTACATTTCCGAAGACTGTGTTTAGTTTTGTTGTTTTCTTCCACTTTATCCCATTTATCACTCCCGTAATTCTTAATATATCCCAGTTTCTCTCGATAGGGCCACTTTTTTTTACGCAGGAAGAGAAGCAAGTTAGAAATTTGACTGAAAAAGTACTTTTCTTCAATTTTTTCCAGATGAGGAAATTGTTCCATAAACTTGGAATATCGTGTTGCCTTTTCTTCAATTTTCAAACTATTTAATACTGCAGCTCTCATGAAATTACATGAAAAATATAAGGCCATTGTTGAGCTTATTTGACGCTATATAGTTGCTTGTTTACATATTCATTCTTTGACATGCTTCCCGGTGACGCGGGGCTGTCAAAAAAAGCTAAGTCGCGTTGATTTCGATTGTAGTATCCGAGTACGAGCGGCTCGAAGCAAATGTCAATTTTTTTCTTCAGGGTCTAAACACCAGATACGTGGAACAAACCTTGTGCCTTATCTTTTCCTAAGACTCCAATAAAACATAGAAAAGTATGGAAAGCTCCATTTTTCTAGTTTTTCGCCCATCGGCTGCGCGTAGAAAATTACCAACTTTAGGACTGGCCTTAACTCGCCCGAGCATGCAAATCGGAAAAGTTGCTCACAAATACTATGATTCACGCAAATTTATACCCGTTTTTTGTTGTTTAATGTTTTTTTAGTTGTTACTGCGGCAGACATAAAGCTACCAACGCAATCAAGAAAACGTGGCAAACCAAGTGGTGACTCAACGTGTACGATTGGACTTCCCAAATTCAAAAAGTCTGCTGGTCCAATTCCTTTCGTTCGAATGCACCCGAAAGAAAAGGAAAGAGGTAATTTTAAATCTAAACATACTTGCTATATGTTTTGTGATGTTATAAAATAAGTTTAAAACGAGGACTTCTTTTTTCCTTGTTTTAATTCTTTTAATGCCCATTTTTTCAAAGAGATGCTGTCGTGGTTCACTTCGCAAAAGAATGCTGGCCTGGCTATCCAAGAAGAATGCCTGATTAGCCATGCCATGGTACAAGAGAAAGAAGTTCAGCATTCTGGAATCGGTGATGATTTCAATTTCAATCTCATCAAAAGGTACTTCTCGCCATCGGGATGGAAAGCTGCGACTTGCGCAATCAACACTTTTTCAAAAAACAAATCATCGCGCTATTCTTGCAACGGCTGTTTTAAGACGTTTGATGTTAAAGAAGAAACATCAATACAGTGTGACAGATGTCTGCATTGGTACCATTTATCGTGTGTGCTTTTAAAGAAAGCACCTAAAACAAAACATTGGTTTTGCCGTTACTGCAGAGGAAGCCATTAAATCAATGTAAAAAATTGTAAATTGTAGAATGTAAAACTTATTTGACAATGACATATACCATTCAATCAGCTTCGCGTTCTTTATGTTTATCTTGACTGTTCCCACCTCGTGTCGTTGCGTACGCACTTTAACAATTGTAAATATCGTATCATATATTACGTACAAATAGCGCTACGCACTATTAATACGCACTTTACGTACGAATAGCGGATGAACATATACGTACGCACTATAATAAAGTACGTACGCACTATAATAAAGTGCGTACGAATATAAACTCCGTATTATTAAATGGGAGATTTTTTTTAAAAATACGCACCCAGAAGCGCAATATGCGCCATGAATATTTTATTAGTCTTTTCTTCATTTAATCAAAAGGACAACACTGATTCTTTTGTTTTAGAGCCTGGGATCTAAATTTACCATAGATTGGCTCACATGCATTCAAAAAACATTTTCTTTTTCTTTTAAACGCGAACGAAACAAGATCAAAATGTCAAAGACAGTAAGTAATTCGAAAACATGTTTGCCTAATATAGAAGCAACCACCGTGATTAAAATTTAATCACATAAAAACGAGCGAGTTTAAAGACAGCACCCTATGCAAACGTCCCTTTGAAATGATATAGAACAGTAGCTATCACTCCACCTGAGTTTTTAATTCATGCACTTTGTTAAGTAAAGGGTAGTTGTTCATTTTTCATTATATTAAGTTTGACTATTACTCATTTCTTTTGACTTACAACAATAACGATTAAGCTGAAGGTATATGGAACAATAGTTATGAAGAATAAAATATTGGACACTTGAATTTGCTATTTGTGGACTTGGTTAAACGGGAACTTAAGGTAATTCAAGCAAACAAACACCTGTTACCAGGAAACTGTAAACTTTGTCTCACATCAGCTCTGGTTATTAAGCATGAAGCTTGTTCCGCACATACATACAGTAAATAACACATTTGCATAACAACGAGCGAGTTTTAAGACAACACCATTGTAAGTGTACCTCTAAATTGAAAACAAGTGATATAGAACCAGCGTTTTTAAATGCATCTGTTTGGCATTCCACAGTCACATTAATACAGTTATCTTAAGATAACATGTGATATCGTAGGATAACTCTATTAATGTAATTTTGGAATGCGTGAATATTCACATTAATGTCCTGGTTGTAAGATAACTTGAGTTAACTCAAGATAATAACTTACCAGAAAAATATTGTAATATTTCCTAATCATTGCAACATTACCGACTTTTTTATTTTTTTATAGTGGCGCTATCTTAAGTTAACTAAATGCTACATAAGACTGCGAGAGAGCTGGATTAGCAATAAAATATAGTGAGATTGTTGTTAACTTTTTACCGTATAAAGACAACAGCGCGAAAGTGCTATAATAATTGCGTTCACATGTAAATTCCATGCCAAATGTTCGCTAAAATGCACTCCAAATATTTTAAATGCAGTAACACGACCAATAGATTCATTGTCATTTACCAAGGTGACATTATAATCAAACAAATTATGCTTTCGTTTTTTCTTTTTGTTTTACTGACATTAAGACGTAAATTGAAGCGTTAGGACGAATCATAAATACGTTCCATTTCGTGTTGCATTGATAATATGTCATCTTTTATTTTGTCTACTTTAACATGCCGTTGTAGTGTTGTATCGTCGGCATATTGAAGATAAGTACTTGGTCCATTGTTGCTTAGCAAAGTACATAAAGATTAAAAAGAACAGGACCGAGTATGCTACCTTGAAGGAGTGGTTCACTTAAAATTCATTAAATTTTTCTTCTTTAAATTTTGTTTTAAATGCTTAATATATTTATAAAAGTATATTTATTTTTCTTTTTAACGAAAGTTTATGCAATTAAGGCCTAATATGCATAAGTATTTTTACAGTGGTTTTAAACTAATTAAATATTCTGACATCATTGGGGCATATGTTGAAAAAAACAGCATGTGAGGAGATAGTGTCAAAAGGTTTAAGAAAGTGAAAGTTTAAACGAAATTAAAAACAACATTAAAAAGACAGCAATTTTCTAATTAAAATGGGCTGGTGTGTTGTTGTTGGTTGTAGTAATAATACTTTTACAAAAAATAGAGAAAAAAATATCAGTTTTTTTCGTTTTCCGTCAAATATTACCTTGAAAAAGAAATGGTTAGCTAACATTAAAAGAGAAAACCCACCTAAAAAGGCGAAGATTTGTCATCAGCATTTTGAGAATTCATGTTTTACAAGAGATTTACAGGTCTGTATAACACATATTAAATTGTTCTAACTTTTGAAATAAAACTATAATAAGTAATTCTTTGTCTTATTTAGAACGAACTTCTTAACAAACCACTCAGACGTTTGCTCAAAGATGACGCTATTCCAACTTTATTTCCTCACAACTCAGGAAAACAACCACAAAAGCGAAGATCCAGCGTTCTAAGAGAGGAGACTGCAGTCAAACGAAAACTATGTGAAGATGCAAATCATTCACAATGAAGAAGTAGAACACTTGGAACTTGAGATGAATTCTAAAGGTACACAAGCTGACTTTACACCTGGATCAAATTGTGTATCTACTCAAACGGAAAAACAAAGTAACGCAAATAAAGTGAATGTTGCAGTTCAATGTGATTATAAGCCCATTCAAGTTGCAGCTAATAATGACCTTGGTGAAATCACTTGTAGCAGTGATTCAGAAAGTAGTTACACCGAAACTGATTGTGAGTATCTAAATGAAAGTGAATATAGCAGTGATCATGAATATAATATCAACACGCAAGTTCCCCAAAAAGCAGCTTTCATAGTATATTGGTCATCATTATTGGTATTCTTTCAAAGATGTTTAACTTGTTCAATGCCTGCTTTCGTGAAATGCTTCAGTACAAAGGGTTCTCAGCTAATGGTAAAATTGCTCTGTGTGAATAATCACAATAATACCTGGAGGTCTCAACCAATTATCAATCGGTATTTACAGGCAAACTTAACGCAAGCAGCAGCGGTACTTTTTAGTGCAAATACGTTCAAACGAATAGCTAAATATTTCAACCTTGCAAGCATTCAATGGATAACTAAAACTAGTTATTACACAATTCAAAGAAAATTCTTAGCAGGAGTAGTGCATGAAAATTATTTTAGAATGAACACAAAATTAATAAATGAAATAAAATTAATGGGTCCATGTCATCTCAGTGGCGATGGAAGATGTGACAGCCCTGGCCACAATGCAAAATATCTTACTTATTCACTAATGAACCAGAAGACCAATGAAATTATTGCATTATCAATCACTCAGGTGTCTGAAGCAGGGAATTCTTACAGAATGAAAAAACTAGGGTGTACGAAAGCTCTTACCTACTTGAAGAGTCAAAACACTGTAATAGAACAGATAACAACAGATAGGCATAAACAAATACGAAAGTATATAAGAGAAGAACAACCTGATATTATCCATCAATTTGACATTTGGCACTTTTGCAAAAACATTAAAGCAAAACTTGTAGCTGCCAGCAAAAAATCTTCCTGCAACATTATCCAGAAATGGATAAAATCTATTTGTAATCATCTATGGTGGGCGTGTGCTACTTGTAATGAAGACGAGGAGCTTTTGCGTGAAAAATGGATAAGTGTTTTATTTCATATCCAAAACAAGCACAAATGGACAGGCAGTAATAAGTTCACGAAATGTGAGCACCCTCCTTTGCCAAGAAAAAAAGCAAAAGCTAAAGAATGGATTAAAGCAAATTCCGACGCATTTCTTGCTTTGCAGTCAATAGTTTTAAATAAAACGCTATTAGCGGACTTAAAACATCTTACAAGATTTTCTCACACAGGTACATTGGAAGTGTACCATTCATTGTACAATAAATGGGCACCAAAAAGTCAACATTTTTCACATCTTGGAATGATCACTAGAAGCCAGTTGGCAGTTTTAGATTTTAACAAAGGTAGCAACTTGGAACAAGCAACTACAAGTGGAGGAGAAAAAAGATATAATGTTAATTTTTCCAAAATCACTGGAACATGGTCATCAAAACCAATTAAAGCTGATAAAAACAATTCATATTTGCACAAAATGGTTGAACAGACCCTTGAATGCGCTTCAAACGGATTGACACTAGAGCTTCCAAAAGTGCCACAAAACCTGCCAAAGAACATTGCTAAAACTCCCAAGCCGAACAAAAAGGAGCTGATCACAAACCAGGTCTCTAGATTTCAGAAATAAAACTATTTTTTTCTAGACATTTATATTTAATTCACCATATTAAATATAAAGATGACACAAGTCTTAAATTTCCATGTTAGTCTTTCTTTCCTTTGGAGTAAGGAACATAATTATTATCAAGCTCTGGATATAAGTTTCGTAGTTCCCACAAGGCACAAGACGGAATAACACGTCGATTTCCTTTCCCCAAATGTTGGTACAGCCACCATGTAAACTGTTTGTATGCAGCATATCGCATTGACCTATTTTTTATGTTTTCTTCTAAATGGTCTCCTTTTGATTCGTGTAATCCAACAAGAACATTTTTTAAAACGTCTTAAATTGGTCTAATTGTGTTACACATAGTTGCTGCTCAATTTTGTCTTGCAAAGCCCCAACTTCTTGGCAACACAAACAATCAATATCTCTTTGCTCTACTTTACATTTTCCACAGGTGCACCACTCTGTATTTCCAGTTCTTGTCTTTTCTTCTGCTGAAACTTCATCATTAGTTAAATCTAAAAATTCTTCCTCGTCTGAAGCTGCCGACTCAGAGGAAGAGATATCTATTTCTGGTTCAAAAAGATATGGTTTCAACGACTTCATCATTCCTTCCATTTCTTCAACATCTTCATCTTCACTTTCTTGTTCAAAAAATATTTCATCATTTGAAAAATTTTCTGAGTCAGACAATTTTTAAGTATAGTTTAAGTGTGGGTTGTTTTCTGTTTTTAAACTCTTTTCAGCACATTTCTTTCTTAAACATTAACACATATGCCTCAATGACGTCAGAAAAAAAGGTTTAAAAAAATAGCTTATGAAATTGGTTCAAAAGATCAATTGTTATGAATTATTTATTACTTTAGTAAAAGTTTTTTTGTTTTCTTTACGTTAACAGAATCAGTTACACATGAATTTAAAAAAAATTTTTTTTGACTGAACCACTCCTTTGAGGTAGTGCAAATTTTACAAACAATTTCTGCGATACTTTATCGTTAACCTGCACAAACTGGTATCTATTACTGAGTTAATCATCAATTAGTCTAATAAAATGTTTCGAAAAACCTAATTGGTGAAGATAGGATAGTCAACAGTGTCAAATGCTTTAGAAAAGTTTGCAAATATAGAAAGCGTGATTTCACCCTTCTTCATGGCATGTAAAATATTATCTTTTAGTTTTACCAAAATAGTAGTCGTAGAGTGTCCTTTTCTATATCCAGATTGTGTTTAGCGGTAGACTGAGCTTTTTTCGATGAAGACAATGATTTGCATCAATATAATCCCCTTGAATACTTTGGGGTACGACACTTACTGGATGGTAGTCAGCCAGATTAGAAGGATTTGTTAGTTTAGGGATCGGACAAATACAACTAATTTTCCATTGCTCTGGAAAGGTGAAATTTTCAATACAGTAGTTAATAATGTGCGTTAACGGCGAGGCGATATAGTAAGCAACATATTTTATATACCTTGCGGGAATATTACCAAATCCCATTGAGCAGTCAAGTCATAACGATCTAATTGCATTTATAACATTGAAAAGAGTTAGGTTTATTAGAAGAACAGTTTATCTGAGCAGTTGTTGTCCCTGGAAGGTGTTCGTTTATTCCAGTTGTTTTTGCAGCAATTCGTTAATGGCAACAGGATTTACATTTAAATTTTTCGGATTTGGGTGAAGAATTTTGTTAATGACTTTCCACACATCTTTTGTGCTTTTATTTTTAAGAAGTTTTCTCAGAAAAATTGATTTAGTTAACCTTATCTCCTTTTCAAGCTTGTTACGAATAGATTCCATTGTATGTAGTGTTGGTAGTCCCACGTACTTCCTTCCTTAACCCTTGGACACTGTATAAATGCTATATTTTGATTCGTTAAAAAAACAATGAAATATAATTATGTGTGAAGTTTTCGTTATGAAATACTTAAGCTCGTATGGTCGCTGATAATGTTTCTAACGGTTTCTCTTCTTCACTAAGATGCAGGCAACAGACGTGTTGGTAGCAAAAAGAGTTCCTTTAAATTTTCGAACCAGTGGAAACTGCCACAGAATGAGAAGTTATGCACTCCGTTTCCCATAAAAGAAGAAGAAATGTTTATGCTGCTGAAGCAAAGGGCTGAGGAAAAGGTAGCTGATATGTTTTTCCACTTTTGCTGGATTGGACGACGAACCTATTATTTGGTGAAGTGGCTTCCTTGGGATTGCTTTTGGGAGCCTAAAGATAACATTTTGGATCACCGATTATTAGAGTAAGTAGAGTTTTCACAGAGATGGAGCAAAGCTGTAGACAAAAGATGTGCTGTTTATCACTTGTTTGTTTTCTAAAACTTGTTATCTTGTCGCATAAAGTTACATAACAGTTACACAACATTATATAGATTTAAATAAATTAGGATTAACTGTTTAGTTAGCTAACTAGCTGCCGAACAAATTACAAAGTAATAGACTACTTATTTTCTATATAAAGTAGGTCGTAGCTGCAGTGAGGAAAATCTAATCAGTTAAGTTCTAAATAAACCCAAAGCTATATATGTATATATATATATACGAACATTTTTATATATATTCTTCAGTCATTGGAGTGAAACATTTTTATATTTTTTTAGTCATTGGAGTAACCCCCTAGTCTGAAGCAAGGGAAGTTTAATGTCTTGGTAGAAAGATTAATTTCTATCTTTGAGTCTGCAATAAAGGAGAGGTTGTCTTCTTCGAAATATCTCGATTTCTCTATCCATATTTTTAGGTTCCTATTTTTAGGGAAGGGAAGTGTTATAAGAAGGTTTTTACTTCCGCGAAGACTTTTGCCTACCTTGTTTTACTAATGGTTGGGATGAGGTTCTAATTAATAAACGAGGTACTAAGAGGATTGCCCATTTTCTAGTGTACATGAAAGTTTTTTTATCTAAATCTACTCAAGTGTATTCTTCAGATGGACAGGATAGTATTAAGCGAAAGAAACGGCGTCTTGTACAAAGGTTATTGGTTTACTTTCTAGAAGAAGACAACCAAATTCTTGAATTTCTTTTAAAGAGATACATCTCATCACAAACACAAAGTTCCAAACAAAGAGTGAGCAGTAGAAAGTAAAATTCAAAGTTTAAGCAACATACACATCTTTATAAAAATCAGTAATTTACTGCAAGTAGCAGTATTGAGTCAAAAACGTTTCTCACCAAATAATGTATATGTTATGTGGAATGTTGAAGCACTGTCAATTAAAATTGCTTTCTGCATACGGTTTGTGAAAATTTGTCCGGTGGCAGCTTTGTAAATGTCACCTGGCTCCTTCATTTTCATTTTTTCTCTATTCACGTTTGGTGGTGCTGAAATTTTTTTTGACAACTTCTGCTTCATTGGTTGCCTCGATTTTATCTAAACTTGCTACCATAAGGCTTGATGATGTGCAAGTGTATTCTCTCTTGGTGCGTTTGAAGCCACTCGACTCAAGCTTTCCTATTCTTTTTTCCACCTGCAACATATTGACTTGCACGCACTCCATCTGTTATTCTTTCGCAAGAAAATATTGCAGAAGTTATCATTCTTTTCTTCTACTCATTTAAAAAAGGAAATTTTAAGGGATTAATTTTTTTGGCATTCGGTAGTTTAAAAAATTTTTATACGTAACAAACAAAGGAGCAAGGTGCGGAACCTTACAAGCGATTCAGGAACATGTTTTACCATAACATGAATACATGGTGTTATGGGTATGACCAGTTATAACCGCCACCTTTGGATTGCCTGCAGACATTAAAATATTTAGTGTTTTTTGTTCGTGTATTTAAAACATTTCAATTTAAAAATGATATTTTGATATGTTTGGCACAAAAAAATGGTGAAAAGTTAACAATATCATTTCCCTTAAAACGTTTCCCATCAATGGTGGAATCTTAAGAAGCATTTTCTTCTTTTTTGTACCCATTTCCCAATTTTTTTTTATCTCAACAACTTTATATTAACACCAATAGATTACAAAATGGTTGGAAGCTTTTGTAGCTTGTCTGTTCGGTGTTTCTAAAGATTTTTAACCATAGTTTTTACTTACAATTCTTGTCTAAATTACTTTCATTAATTCTTAAGCTCTTGATTTATACCTTGTCATACAACACATTCTCTGGGCAAAATATACTAATATAGTATAAGTGTATTCCGTCCTTAGTAATACATATACGGTATATTTACGGCAAAGTCAATTAATACATACACAGTATATTTACAAAACGGAAGGTGCCATTATGGACAGCAGGATCAATCCTGCCAGCGTAGCTAGGGTTGTTGTTATCAGGTTATTTTTTCGATGAACAAGAAGTTTCTGCACGTAACGAAGCTAGCTAGTTTAGCTATTTAAATTTATTTTAGCTAACTCATGTAACTGCCGGATAAGCTAGCTAGTGCAGCTAGTATAGCTAATGTAGTGGGTTTGCTGTGTACTGGTGTGGCTAGAGCTAGCTAGCTAGCTAGCTAGCTATTCTTAAGTCTCCAATAATGCTCACCATACTTTATATATTAGTTTTCGGAAATTATTTTAGCCAGGACATCCTTCTTCACTTCTTCCACTCCCTCCCTCCCCATCACTAATAATATTTTTAGGTTTTTGCCACCATCTAGAGCCCCCTGAGAGGGTGACATATAATACATAGCAACTATTTGGTTTTCCATTATAATTAGCTAGCTGGCTATACTAGCTTTTATTGTTAAGGCATAAAATTGAGTGAACTCAGAGATAACACACAATTGAGGAATCCCCCAAATTCCACATTTATAAAATTATATATATATAGCTATATATAGCTATATATATATATACTATGTATTTATAGACTGGGGGATTCCCAGCACTTTGCTAGTTCATTTATATACATAAGTGGCACACTGTTGTTGCACATCTGGTCACTATGCAACGTTACTTTTCTCTATTTTTCTAATTCTACATTCATGAGAATGATTAATTTATGACCAGGCAGTATGAGAATCCTGATTATATAGCTAGCTAACACCCTGATCAGGGGATATATTTACACCAAAGTGTAATTTTATATTGGGTGGGGTGTATACCGATACACTTCAACTTGCAAAGCTGTTTGAACATTGGGGTGAATAGTCTTTTTTGATTTGCCCTGAATGAAATCCTTGTGGATTTTCCCGGGAGGATCTTGGTATATATCACGTTTGTGTGTGGCAAAATATAAAGTTTGTTTTTGTGATCATTTTGGTTCTGCAAACTTCACACATTAAACAGAACATATATATATATTTTTATTTTGAAGTATATATATTGACGGAATGGACAGGAAGCTCAAGAAACATGAAAAGGGAGAGGGGTCGTCTTCAAATGTACAAAGTCAACAGATATTATTGGGGGTGATTAAAGAAAATGAGGAAAAAGAAAAGGTAAAAGAAATAGAAAGAAAAGAAGTAAAGAAAATAGAAAAGGCAAAGAAAGCAATGGAAAGTGCCATTGTTAATTATTCTAAAAAGTCAACCAAAAGGAAAAAAAAAGACAGTTGGTATATTGCTGGAAATGCAAAGGTGGAAAATAAAGCTGTCAGACGTAAAGGGGGTCCAAGTATTAAGAGACCTAATCCTTTGTTACAAGGTAATAAGTATATATTCACTAAAGTATATATTGAATAGAAAATTTATACACAGAAAGAAGATAAGAGCACTATTTGTTATTGTTACTGTTGTTTTGTACATTATATTTTGTATATATATACTATTTATTCTATCAATTTTTTAAATCTTTTTTTAAACCATGATTTGTTTTAGAATCAAGTTCAGAAGAAGACATTAGTTCGAGTGCTGCCGTTTTTGGTGACAATGGAGAGAGCAACGACTCAAGTATCAAAGGTATGTAATATAAAATATTAATAAAGCTAACAAAAAGTGGAATGGGTACAAGGGATATTGGTTCAAATCCAATTCATCTAAACCAGATGGTAGCTCAATGCTAGAGCATTGTACTTGCCTTTTCACACTGATTGCACATTTTTTTGACAGTGGTTTATATGTATGTAGCACTAGATCAAATGTTAGAGGCAATATCAGCTGTGTCCACAGAAGATAATGCATGGAATATCCGCATTTCAAGAGCAGAATCTAACTGGGCAGATGCTAGACAGACTTTATTGTCGAGTATGATGGAACGTGAAGTCCTTAACACAGATGTATGCATGAATTGTGGAAAAAATCCAACTTCGATTGTATGCAATGATTGTGCACCTTACTGCAACTTTTGTGTGGCATGTGATTACGCGTTGCACCAAATGGATCCATTTCATAATAGAAAGGCTTTTAATGGAAACTGTTATGTCTCGTTCGTGCCAGAGAGTCATTTCATAATATGCAAGTTATCACCATTGGTACGCCCTGTTGTTTTACTGTAAAGTTAGGAATTGATGTAAACAAGTCGGTGTGATTTGTTTTGTTTTTTTCTATAGAAAAAACGTTTTCCCTTCCCATGAGCAGATGTACACAATGCCATCATCGCTGCAGTCAGTGTGAAATCCAAATGTCCGACAGTTTAATCGCAGTTATCACCACAAATGGTATTATGCAATTCATCTATATTGTCCATATGTAATATTTAGTACTGTTTTTGTAGATTATCTCCTCAGTTTTGGATATGATATAATTATTCCTTATCTTTCTGTTATTTTTATCAGGAAGATTTGATTTAAACAAGCACTCTGTGCATTGCTGTCAATGTGATCATCTAACTGATCCATTCACCCTGCCATTTCTGATACAATCAAGATATTGGCCGGCATCCTTAAAGCATATCAACTGTGTGTACCAAGAAAACTGCTTTGAGATGTGGGATCGATTTTCCAAAAGAATGCCTGGTTCATCTCTCAATAGCTTCACCCGCAGTCTTAAAGACATTTCGAGTAAAAACGGGAGGGTTAGTGTTGAGAGACTGATATTTATTCAAGCCTTCTCTTTGTCTGTATAAAATGCGAGAGCTAAAATCACAATATTAAAATTTGATGAAGTTTTGTTTTGCTTTAGTTTTCCATTAGGCCAGAGACACCTTCATTTATTTTTAGAAAAATGTTGTTAGCCCTGTTTTGTTCAAACGAACTTACAGAGAGTGGTGTTATATTAATTATGAACTATCGAAAGTGGAAAGGGAAAACTTATTTCAATGCCTATCATGTTATAATCAACAACATTCTTGTCACGTTGATGGAAACAGTAAATTATACCGATATAAATCTTCAGGGCGGTATGTTATCACTTTTGTTTAATTAAGCGAAGTACGTTATGCAGAACATTTTGTATAATAAATTTAAGTAATGTCATGTGTTATATTTATTCAGAGCCTCTGGGGAATCTTATTATCAGGGATTGTTTTTTGCTAAAAACGTAGCTGTTGACGCTCATTTAGACTTGTTAAATTTGTACAAGAAAGGATCTTTTACGAAGGTATTTACCTTTTGCGCCAAACTTTTAACTCGAATTAATGTGGTTTTGAGCTTGATTGTAGAGTATTGATTTTGACTTTGCTTTCAGCAACCAGTACATTGCGGTAATAGTACCCTCAAAGCAGCTCAAGATACAATTAGGAAAAAAGCAGCTCTTGATGAGACTGGCCTTGAATACTGCGTATGCCGACATGGTGTAGCACAGAAAGCTGTGAACATGTTCAGAGGAGAGATAATTGGTTATGCTCACTTTTTGCAGAAAACATTTATGATAGAGCAACATACCCAGTTTATGTGGTACGATGTGATGTGCAAGTACTGGGTGTGGTTAAAATCTAATGACCCATTTCTTGCAGAACAAATGCAACCAGCTTTATCAGTAATGCATGGGAAAATCCACAAGCTTTCCTGTCAGGTGTTATATTCTGCGATTTTTATTGCATAATAGTATTCTTGTCAATGTTTAATGAAAAGAAATGTACTTAATGACTGTTGTTTGATGTCTTGAAACAAAATCAAAAGAGAAACATTCTTAATTCACGTAAATATTATTGGAACTATCTCGTCTCATTCTTATGTTTAAATCATAGCGTTTATTTTAATTTAGATAAAATGGGGAGGAAGGTGGCAGGTTGGAGCAGCAATGTCTACTGGAGAGGAGGCTGAACAAGTCAATAGTTACCTTTCACGTATCGGTAATGTCACCAAGTACATGTTAAAACAAAGTATGTGTTTTATATAGTTATTTCTTATTAACATTGCCAGCCTAATTGCTTTGCCAAAATAGTTACCTACATTTGTGGAAAATGACATAACTACGTATGACGTATCTATGTTTGCTTAGACCGCGAAGACTACATTACAGAATTCGCGATGGACTGAAACGAGCATAAAATTGATCTTTTACCTGAGTCATTATTTAAAAGATGGAAAAGAGTAGGTATTCCAGTGCGAATAAAGTTAGAATTAACGTATAGACTTTTTCATTGTTATTTAAGTTGCATCCTTTCATATAATCATTTAGGCAAAAGAGAATATAAAGCGTTGTGAAGAAATGACAAGATCTTTATCGCAGGAAAATAACATAGATATTTCGGACATTTCACTGCAAGGTTTAATTGAGGAGGTGAAATGCTGGGCAGCAAGTACGATTTCGTCAGTTATTGCTCTATGATTATTGAATTGATTTGTTCTATGTCACAACTTATGACAAAATATTTCTAGGTACAAAAACAAGCACGTCAATTAGTGATAAAGATTTGTGCGTACTATATCGGGTTCAGTTACTACGTAACGGTATTTTACCCTATGAAGATAACATTCAAAAGTTGTTACCCGTGTCATATTTGGTCAAAGGAAACTAAAAAAAATGCTTCGGTTATTCTTGGCAAGTATAAGCTGCTCCTTTCTAGCACCAAGGAGAAAGACACTTCCTTCGATGTCTCGTCGTTCAACGCAACAGTAAATGTGGCCAACAAAATTATTGATGAAATTGTACGTTTAATCGATCAATGTAACTTTGAAATATCAATGAAAGCGGCTTTTATTAATAAATTAGCGAGTAAGTTTGATATCACAGAACGAGCATTTTTTAAGTAATTATAGCATCATTAACACTGAACACTACATACATTAAACGTCATCAGTGCTTCAACCTTAATTAATACTTTTGTCATAGGCACCAGCAAACAAAGGATACGGCTCCGACGTATTTTAGACAAAGAACGAGAAAAAGTTAAAACGTTTGTCCAAGATTATAACTCATTGATAGAGACATGCGGCATAAACAGAGAAAAGATAACTAGTACTGATAACGCAATTCGAGGGGAAGGTAATTGTGTTATTTATCGTTAAATCCCCTTAAAACTCAATAATTCTTAGTTGTTGTTGTTTAGAGAAGGTAGAATAACAACGTATTCGATCTTCATGCACAGGTTCAATTAGTATGAAGAAAGCTGTTGTTGATGCATCCATGGAGAAACGTCGCAATGAAGAAGAAGTGACTTTAACAATGAAAGAAATGGCGCGATATATTCAACAATATGTAAATACGAAAGATACCTTGCTAAACGAGACACAATTATTGGAGTCATCTGACAGGGGTTAGGGAAAGTTATCCTAAGATATAATAACATTTACTGCAGTGATGATTACGTAAATGGTAATGTCAAACCTTTTCTTTCTAGGTAGAGCTGATGACATCGCTCCACAATTGCATCAGGTATGTACAAATGTAAAAAAAATTACTTCCTTGCATTTATATTACCTTTCCTAAATTTTAATCATATTGATCATAGGATAAACTGAACAGGGCTACGCTTGCTGTCCTTCACAGAAGTATGCAAAATGTGCAAAACTGTCTGGATAAGGCGTATATGTATTTTAAAAAGGTAACAGGATGTAACATGGAACTACGGAGATGAATGGCGACAGTAGTAGCGATGAGGAACTTGATGCTGATTTCGAAATTTTGTCAGAGTCCGAAGATGAATTTGTCTCAGACAAAGAAATAGAAGATCTCGGAGACGACGAAAACGATTTTGACGAGCCTGGGAATACGGAAAACCAAGATGATGAATTAGTTTTGATTTTGCTTAGCTTTTAAATTTTTCTACTTTATTTTTCCTTTGTAAATTCATTTTTAGTGAAATAATTGTAATATATCGTGAAATGACTTTTTCGATGGGCTTATATTCAATATATCTCAGCATTTTCAACCTCGCTAACTAAAATTTGTACCGCTATTTCGAATCCCGCTATCCCGCTATCGATCTTATTCTTAGACCCAGATAAACTGTAAAATCATTAAATAATTATCCTCATTCTGCTTTAGATATCTTAGAGACCTTTTAAGTTATACCGCAACTTCTCAAGCAAATTAAAACCGAGCTATCTCGCATTTTCTCAGATCTGTATACGAAGCCATACAAACCGTTTTTTAAGGTAGGAGGGCCTGCATACAGAACTTCCAACATGCGATAGGTGAAATCGATTAGTACTCAGTATTAGTACTCAGGCATGGTTAATTCCTATTTTAATTTTATAATCGTCGCTTTAACCACTGTTATCGCTTTTTTGAGGAAACTTAATCTATATCTCGTTTATAGAAGCAATTCATCTTAATTCATTTATCGTAATGGATAGTACATTACCAGATAAAATTTTAACAATTATTTTTAGTATTAATTGTTACTATAATCTTCACAATCACATCATCAATCTTGATTAGGACTGGGTCGAAAACTCCGATGACGGTAGAAATCAACTGACGATCTCATTATTCAGTTAGTTTTAAATAATCAATGAACCAAAGAGCCTACTGTAACACTATGTTCGCTTGTAACAGAACAATTGTTTTAAAAATATGCTAGAGAACTAGAAATTGTGTTGCAACCGAATTACAATTCAACAACTAAATGGATTGTTCAACACACGATATGGAAAACGAGAGGGAATAAAACACACTGACTGATCTTTCTGGCAAATACGTTCGTTGTCAAGTTTTTGTAGAAGAACAATCGTTTAATATCCACATTTTTGGCCTGGTTTATCTGGAGGTGTAAAGCAATCCCGTCACTGTGATGTGACACTAAGGGTCTGTGAGAAGTGAAATTCGGGATATCGGCTAATCAAACGTTATTTTATTTATTTATTTCAAGCGTACGATTTTTGTCCTGCCAAGACGGAGTTTTGATTGTGAGTAATTTATGAGATGTTTCTTATCCTTACAGACAATTTTTCGTCTTGGTAGGCTGTTTCCATAAAAAGGTGAAGGAAGTAGCAAGTTACGCTGTTTGTTAGCTTACTCTAGTAATCGTCGCGCCCCGGGTGACATATAAACAGCTTTATGCACTTCGCTGTAAAAAGTTTCTGTGTCTGTGTATTCTTGGAGGTTTGTTTAATTCACAGATTTTACCTGCAACTTGCAACAACAACATAAAATTAACACTCCTTCCTCACCAATACGTCCTTGACAACCAAAATCAGCATAAATGAAACGGTAACCTTTGTAGTTTTAATATTACGAACCACTGTTATGCTTGCTGTCGGCAGCTCCAAAGCATTTAGGAAATTGCCATCGTTCACTGGTTTTGCTTAGAAAACTCTTAAGTTTCTGGACGTTTGGTATACTCACCACATCATCAGTCAGAGATATAGCATGGCATATGGGAACAATAAAACGACCTATTGTTACACTATGGACGCGGTATTGCTACATCAAACTTTCCATTTATTCGCCAGTTGCTACCGTAATTATTCTAATTTAGTGCGGATGACCATTTTTGCGAATTTTTAATAATTTTTTGCCGTCTAATTAATAGTGCGGGTAAAGTATTGGTCAAGATTTCCTCTAATTATGTTGCGGATTGACTACAACATGAATTTACAATGTTAAAGGATGTCTTCATCAACATCAGCATTATCTTCAAGCATTTCCAATTTTTTTTTTTTATAAAAGGAACCATTTCGAACTTTATCTTTGTAATGCCGCAGACATCAAAAGATCTTTTTACCATCTCGGTGTCGAGTGGAATGGTGTTGTAAGCTTCCTCTACCCAATCAACCATATCTTGACGACTGGGTGGAGGAATTTGATCATTGCTTTTCAATCATTTTGCTACTTACGCAACCCAGTATTTCCTTATCATGCCTGTAGACGGCTTGTTGATGCAGACACTTGGAAGTGCAGCCAGCAGGATCTCTTGGGGTATATGATTTGTATTTACATTTCAAACTTCAAACGAAAATCTTTTTTCTCAAAAACATTGGCTGAGATTGAAACATTTGAGGGGAAAAGGAAAAAAAAGGAAGATGAGCGGAATACAAAAATGAATTAAATGGACAAAAATGAAACAAATAAATAGGAAAAATGAGAAAAAAAAGATTAAAAAGATAGATGTTATTTTATCTCCTCTAATTTAATGCGGTAATGACTAAATTTCCCTTTAAATTTTTGTGCGGGCTTAAGTGGACGATATGACGGTAATATATCTTCTCTTATTATTACTGCGGCATACCATAATAATAATTTTTTCAGTCACACTAAGTTAGAAACATTATGGTTGATATCTTAATTTTATAGCTAGCTTTTCTTCCGCACCAATTGGTTCCCTTAAACGTCTTTTTTATTTCGCTATATGAAGGGTCTCACTTTTTCCATTAGCTCCTAAAAAGTAATTTATCTTAAAGTTTGATCGGGTAAGGAGAAATTTCAGCTCTGATGTCATATTAAAAACGGAGTGTATATTCGTACGCACTTTATTATAGTGCGTACGTATATGTTCATCCGCGATTCGTACGTAAAGTGCGTATTAATAGTGCGTAGCGCTATTCGTAAGTAATATATGACATATTTACGCGGGAAAAAAAGAAAACATAACACACGCACGTGGAAAATATTTTTCTTTTCAAAACTGTTTTCGCAAACATGAAGATAGGTTCAAGATTTTATTCTTTAAAAGATTTAAACGAAGCTATAGAAAATCAGAAAGAAAAATTTATAGCTTTGTATATTCGCGATTCTAAAAAGATTTCATTGGTTAAAGGTGATGATTCTAACCGTGAAAAAAGAAAAAAACGCGTTCCCAATAAAGATTTGATATACCAAAAAATTGTATACCACTGCAGTAAAGGTGGAAAGAAATTCAAAACAACTTCAACTGGCGCTCGTCCACATCAGAGGTAAATTGATTTACTGTGACACTACTACACATTTGTGAAATCTTACTTAGATGATATATACTTATTGTATACGTGGATTTTAATCTCATTTTCTTTTTCAGCACTTTCCAGCAAGGGTGTGAGATGTTTATAAAAATTTGCTTATCAAAAGACGGACAGCATCTTTTTGTAAAAGAAATTAACGAAGATCACTGTCATGTTATCAACGAGGTAAAAATTAAAATTTACATTCGTAATACTTTCCTTTTTTCTTTTCTTATTTCTTATCTTTTCTCATTGAAAGTTGATCAAAAGATCAATTAAACATAGCACACAATAATAACATTATGCGCACCTGATTAATTATTCAAAAAATGTATAAGTTATCAATCATAGTTAAAACAACCTCATACTCATTCTCTTTTTCACAGAAAAGTTACCAGTACTTGCCACAGGCAAGGAAATTGGACCAAGATACAGTCGTGGAAGTGGAATCTTTATTGAAATTAAATTGCAATAAAAAGTTATTACAAAACCATGTTGAAACTAAAACGGGTCAAAAATGTACGTTACGTGATTTGTCAAATCACAATACGAAAATGCTTAAAAAATCGTCACGCAATGACCTGGAAAGTTTGGTTCAAAAACTGGAAGCCGACGAGGGTAAGCTGTTTCTAACAGTTCTTTGATAGCGTCTTTTATCATAAATGAATATTTTTTCCAGTAGGTGAAGAACAACTTCAGTCCCAGGACCCCTTACCATTGATAGAGATACGCATATTTATTTTTCTCTAGAATCGACAGTGGAGATACTTACTGATGAAGATAATACTTTATTTGGAATTTTCTCTCAGCATCTGCATATAAAACGTAAGTGCAGTCTATTTATAGTATTATTCATGCTTTAAATTTTTTTCTTCTCATTATAAATGCATGCTTTTATAGAATCTTTTGCATCTTATCCTGATTTGTTGATGGTGGATGCCACACATAAAATGAACAACCTGAAAATGCCTTTTGGAACTAAAAACGAACACAACTCTTTAACGACGTTTCGGCCGTACGACGGCCATTTTCAAGTATAGCTTTTTACAATTGACAAATTCAACACTATATACAAAATATCGTACGATATATCATCGTACGATCAAATATTCCGTAGGGGCAAGTCAATTATCTGAAAATAGAAATAATGGCATTGATGCAATATTTCTATTAAGAATTGGCTTATCCCTACGGATTAACAAGCTTTCCTTCAATTCCAAATCAAAATTATTAGATGCGGAGGAGATAATAGAAAAATTATCTAAAGATGGTCTATTTTTACAGAAAACAACATGCTCCAAAACCGCACTAGGGTTAATAGATTTGACGGATTTTCCAGTCAAGGCAGAAACGGCCATGTGTTCGCAGGCTCTAACTTTCAAATGTCGCATAGTTTTCCCATAATAGATGGCATTGCAGCCATCACACTGATATTTATATACGACTTTTGAACGCAGAGCCTTTGAAACACGGTCCTTAAACCGGAAAAAATTGCCAATTCTACAACCCGATTTGAAAATAACCCTAAGCTTACAGCACGGAAGATGCTTATCAAATGTTTTAACTAAGTGAGTTCGCAGTTTCAACGATATATTACCCAAATATGGCAAAATAATAAGAACTTCTAACTTAGGCACGGTACTGAAAACTTTCTTATCTTGAGACATTCTGTCGAGAAAAGACTTGATGCATTGATCAATCAAACTTGACGGGTAGCCATTTCTTAACAGAATGTTTCTAAGATCTTGCATTTCTAAGTGAAACCTAGAAAAATCAGAAACAATCTTAAATATCCGAAAAATCAATGTCATTATCAAACCCGTTTTATATTCTTCCTTATATTCTTCTGAAAATGCCTCTCTACCTCCTCGTTGTGGAAGATGGTAATGGCGAAAGTGAATTGGCTGCTCTGTTCCTCGTTATTACAGAAAGCGAAGAAACTATAAGAAGGATGACGATGATTTTTAAAGAGCATAACGAAAACAGCTCACTAGTGAAAACTGTAATAAGTGATAAAGACTTTACGGAGCGTGAAGTTTTTGCATCAGAATTTGAAGGAGCGAACCTAATAATTTGCAGATTCCATGTACAGAGAACATTTAGACGGGAGGTTACAACAGCGAAACTGGGAATAACGGAGCACGAACGTCAAGTTTGTCCTGCCATTTTACGTGATTTGATATATAGCAAATCTCAAGAACAATACGACAAAAATCTTAAAGCTCTGAAAGATATGAAGGTTCGTAGTGTAACAGAGTACTTCATGTCAAACTGGCATCCTTTGAGACATGAATGGGTGTTCGGTCTTATCAATGGAGTATCTTACATGAATCTTACAAACAATCGTCTAGAAAGTCTCAATCAAAAGTTTAAAAGTGTGTGTACCAGTACTGCTGACCTGAATACTTGTTTCGATCAAATCTTGGCTGTTATTTCGTGTCTTCGAACTGAGCGTAATCACAGAGCAGTTATGATGAGTGAAAAGGTCTCCATTCAAGTTGCAGACGAAAATTTGAAGGAATTTATTGATTTTGTGACACCATATGCTTTCAAGCACGTGAAAGAACAGTACTCGCTATTAACGATATGTCAAGAAGATAAATTGGCGACTTATAAAACAACAAAAAATTCCTGTCTCTGTTTCTTCCGAAGTAACATGGATTTACCGTGCAAACACATCTTTGCTGTTCGAAAAAAAGAGGGAGTTGGAATGTTCGATGAATCTCTCATAAATAAACGATGGCTTCTGGGTGCATTCAAGGATAACTCTGCTAAGCTGTTACGAGTTCCATCACGAATTGCATCATCAAGTACTACAAGTGTTTGTTCTACCTTCATTAACAAAAACTCAAAGCCGACTCAGGGTAAAAAATTGAAAACAGCTCAGGCAATTTGCTTAGAAATTTCATCAGCTATGCCATCGCTAGAAAGTCGCCATTTCCAACATTACTTATCACAATTGAAAGCCGTTCGAGATGCTATCAAACAACAGAAGGAGTTTGGGATTGTTTTTCACGATTTAGAAACTGACAAACACATTGATACAAATCCAGGTGAGGTTAAAAAAACCAGCGAAACACTTTATTTTTTGTCTACAATCTCTTTAAATATACAATTCTTAAACATTAAACAAAATCATCTGATGATATCAATTCAATGCAACAACCAATCGACTCAACGGAGGAAATTGATCCTGCTCAAATTCAATTCAGCGTTGCTCGTAAGTTTTTTCCACTATTTCTAAGCGTAGTTCCAATTTTATTGTGATTTTAAAAATTAAAATATTTCTCTAAAGCTTTGACTGAAAGTAGTATGGAGGATCGTATAGAGTCTATGATGAGAGAGATCAGGGAACGTGAACCATGTAAGTACGACTTGATTGAAAGCTGTAGAATATATAGTGTTACAATTGCAAGTGTCATGAATATATCATTTTATCTCTTATAGCGTCGTCTCAAGATATCGAAAATGATACACCTGGAAAATCTGATGTACAAGATATTGAAAATGATACACCCGCAAAATCTGATGTACAAGATACTGTCATGGGTATGTGATGTCCAATATGGCCCTATACCATTTTTTAATTAATACAGTTGTAAAAATTATTTTTTGAACTTCAGACGAATCGGATGATGAAGATTCAGAAAAGGAGAGATTGGAACGAGAGAGAGAAAAGAAGATTAAGGAGATGGATAATGTCATCATGAACATCGATCGAGACACATTATCAGATATATACAAAAATCAATGCATTTGGACAACATTTGTCAAAAATAATGAACGGAGAGAGAGAAAACTGGCGCCACAAAGTCTTTTTCAACATAAAGAGAGAAGAATCGGAAATTGGACGGAGACATCTAAGTCAATATTTTGATTGCGGGGCACTCAACGACGATCAAATTGAAACGTTGTGCCATCTTACAGCGAACGATGTCAACATTCCTCAATGTTCTCTTGATTATCGTACGAAGGTTCTCCTGCCAGAATGCTTTGTTTAAGTATACATGAATGTGTTTGGGTGTGGTCGACAAGAGTCAGAGGTGTATTTGGATGAAGGAGGGATAACTGATTACGTTAAGGTTTTTAAGTTGAAAGCGAAAAGCGTCGAAGCAAAGAAGAATATGGAAAATTTCTCCTTGCATAAAGATGGACAAGAGGTGGATAGTAGGGAAAAGAAATCTGTAAAGCTTGAAAATTTGAAAAAAGGTAATTTATATGATTTCATGTTTGAAGTTAGAAGAGAAAGTATAGAAAACTTTTTTATTGCGAAAATACATAGTAACTGCTCCACTCGGGCGAGTTAAGGCGCGTCAAAATATTTTACACCGCCCGCGATCCTCTGATCAGCGTCCTCAATGTTTTTGTCGACGTGTCGGAAAACATGTTGAATTCGGCTACCGGGACAGAGATTTATAAAATCAAATCAACGAAGATCTAAGCGAAGGCTGGCTGGCTGGAAGTTTGAAAGAAGGATCTACTTATAAAAATTATGTACAGGTAATGGTTTGTATGTCAACTATATTTTCAAACCCCAAAACTTCATCATATTTTTACAACGAAGAAGCTGTTTGTAATTTTCGTAATGGTTGACATCTTTTTCGATCTCACTCAGTGAGGGTACTTTCTCATTTTTTGAAAAGAAATCCTTTTCCCAGGCATTGACTGCTTCTTCATAATGCATCATTTTTTCTCTTACTTTATTTTGTAGAGTTGGAAGAATTTTTTGACATATTTTTCTTGAGCTTTCGTACTTCTCATTTTTGAAAAGAATATGATGTTTATCAAACAATTCCAACTGCTTTGAATAGCCATCACCAAGAACCCTGTATACTACTTTGCCACCCTCGTTTGTGGGTTTGTTTTTCTGTTCGCATTGAAAATCTACTTCACTTGGAATTTCTTCTACGCCGTCATGTACTTCTTCAACAACACTTTTCCTCTCTTCCAGCATCAAATCCATCTCTGGTGGTTCCTCTGGTACTTCTTCTTCTTCTTGTGAACTTTCTTCTTCATTTTGTTCAATGACTGGATTATTTTTTAGTATCGTATTCGCCACATCCCCCTGAACTTGGTGTTGTTCAATGCGATTTAGGAAGTCGCCATTTTCATTGAATATAACAATATCTTTCAACGGTATTTCAACCTTATTCTCGATAATGTTTCTCCAGCATCTTAAAGAAAGAGAAAGTTGTCTCTAAATCATACAGACACTGCAGGGTACATTATCAACTAGGAACACATGTTTTGTGATTAAAATATTAGTAATGAAAACATTTCCTTACCTTTCCAAGTATGGGTAAATAGATATCATAGAGTTTTCTGTGAAACTCATCATCCTCGGTCCTTCATTTCTATGAAAGAAAATCTACATGTTGAGTGGCATTGGATTTATAATTTTTTTGTCTCCCGTCAACATTCATTAGAGTAATTTCGTTCACTTCTTATTTGTTTTTAGGCTGGTTAAATGTTCACATGTACCGTATATACATTTAAAAAACGTTGATACTTTATGCAGCTAAACTTTTGTTGTCAAATTGACCGCAAAAAATTTATTACAGTTCACAATCTGAAAGTTTTTCAGCATGAAGAATCAACAAAAGCTTTTGCAGATGAGACTTTCTGAAAACTGTTGTAGAAATATAAGCTTTCTCGAATTTTAATTCGAAAATGGAAAACCGCAAAAGTTTTTTTTGAAGCTTTTTCTACGCTTACCTAAAATCTGGATCACAATCAGCATCATAAATTACTATATACATTCCTTCAATATGCCACCATACTCCTTCTCCGCATTCAAGGTAGTCACTCAGTCGTTCCAGATGTGCCTGTAGTAAACGTTGGTTGAGACCTTCATTCAGCTTTGTTCCTTCATAATTATCTAATTTCTCCATTTTTTACTGTTAACCTTTGGTATTCTTTCCGTTTGATCAATGATCCCAGCAAATATTCACCGCTTTCCACCTTCTCCATCATTTCACTCTTCAGTTTGTCATACGGACGTGGAATTGGAACAGAAATCTCGCTTCCCCCTAAAAAATTAAAGTTTGTTTATTATATTTCATTTGTAAAGTGGTTCTTTCAGAAAAGTATTGAAAACTTCCTTTTTATGATGTATTTATAAATTTTGTTTAGATTCATTCACCTGGCATTTTATTGTACTTCCGTCGACACTTCGTTGGATTGAACAGCGGATTTTCAAATTGTGATAAATCAACATCATTCTGTTCAAGATATTCTCTGACTATCATGTTACCCAAAGGACCTGGTATACCATGTTCTCGAGCAAGATGAGAGAGATTCATCTGAAATATAATACATGAGTGTGAGCAAATTTTGGTATATACATCTTATTTTGCTTGCTTGTAGAAACTTTTGCGAGAGAAACTATTTTGTTTTGTTATGAGTTTTGACAATTGAGAAGTTGAGGTATTTTAATTATATACGTACTTTTTCACCAGCCTTCATATTTTCTACTTCATCTAATAGACCTTTTTTGTCAAATTCAACCTTTGAAGGGTCAGGTGAATGTCGTTTTCGTTTTCCGTGAGATACGTTTTCATCATCAGGTGAAGAGAATTTTTCTAAAAGTTAATTGTTTATTTTTTTAAAAAAATTGAGAAATTGATTTTGTGAAACAAAGTGAAAAGAACATGACACAATTGAATTACTGGATATTTTATCAGGAGAAGATTTACTGCATGTGGCCGTTGTCAAAAATGATCAAAAAAATTTCTCCTAATAAATTAGCCAAAACAGGTTTTTATACCTTTCAAAGTTCTGGCCACAGCAGATGACTTTTTTTCGAAGTGCATGCTTGCTCTGCTTTTCATATAACAAGCTTTTGACTGCCGTGTACCAAATACAGTTTCAACATCAAGACTTTCTTTTTGCCATCATGTTTCAATTGCATTTTTCATATTTTGATGCATTTTTCTCATTTTTTGTTTTTTCTCTGTGGCACTTTCTTTCTCTTTTAAATTGGTGTCTGGAAGTTTCGTTAATATTTTGGTGAATGGTGTGTCAAAAATTTCATCCCATTGATTGTTGATGTTTTGCAAAATAGATCCAGCAGCTTCTTTTATTTCATGGATAGAGTGTTTATTTTTGGGAGTTAAGTTTGTAATATTTTGTAATGGTGTTCTGATTTGTGTAGTATTTTGTTGTGGTGTGATATTAGGGTTTATAGTTATGGTCGGTTTAGGTGTAGTAGTGATATCAGAGTTTGTTTTTTTGCAATTTTTTTCACCTTTCTATGTCCTGCAGCTGTTGGAAATGTATTATTTTCATTGTTTTTTACAAGACATTCGTTACATTTCCGAAGACTGTGTTTAGTTTTGTTGTTTTCTTCCACTTTATCCCATTTATCACTCCCGTAATTCTTAATATATCCCAGTTTCTCTCGATAGGGCCACTTTTTTTTACGCAGGAAGAGAAGCAAGTTAGAAATTTGACTGAAAAAGTACTTTTCTTCAATTTTTTCCAGATGAGGAAATTGTTCCATAAACTTGGAATATCGTGTTGCCTTTTCTTCAATTTTCAAACTATTTAATACTGCAGCTCTCATGAAATTACATGAAAAATATAAGGCCATTGTTGAGCTTATTTGACGCTATATAGTTGCTTGTTTACATATTCATTCTTTGACATGCTTCCCGGTGACGCGGGGCTGTCAAAAAAAGCTAAGTCGCGTTGATTTCGATTGTAGTATCCGAGTACGAGCGGCTCGAAGCAAATGTCAATTTTTTTCTTCAGGGTCTAAACACCAGATACGTGGAACAAACCTTGTGCCTTATCTTTTCCTAAGACTCCAATAAAACATAGAAAAGTATGGAAAGCTCCATTTTTCTAGTTTTTCGCCCATCGGCTGCGCGTAGAAAATTACCAACTTTAGGACTGGCCTTAACTCGCCCGAGCATGCAAATCGGAAAAGTTGCTCACAAATACTATGATTCACGCAAATTTATACCCGTTTTTTGTTGTTTAATGTTTTTTTAGTTGTTACTGCGGCAGACATAAAGCTACCAACGCAATCAAGAAAACGTGGCAAACCAAGTGGTGACTCAACGTGTACGATTGGACTTCCCAAATTCAAAAAGTCTGCTGGTCCAATTCCTTTCGTTCGAATGCACCCGAAAGAAAAGGAAAGAGGTAATTTTAAATCTAAACATACTTGCTATATGTTTTGTGATGTTATAAAATAAGTTTAAAACGAGGACTTCTTTTTTCCTTGTTTTAATTCTTTTAATGCCCATTTTTTCAAAGAGATGCTGTCGTGGTTCACTTCGCAAAAGAATGCTGGCCTGGCTATCCAAGAAGAATGCCTGATTAGCCATGCCATGGTACAAGAGAAAGAAGTTCAGCATTCTGGAATCGGTGATGATTTCAATTTCAATCTCATCAAAAGGTACTTCTCGCCATCGGGATGGAAAGCTGCGACTTGCGCAATCAACACTTTTTCAAAAAACAAATCATCGCGCTATTCTTGCAACGGCTGTTTTAAGACGTTTGATGTTAAAGAAGAAACATCAATACAGTGTGACAGATGTCTGCATTGGTACCATTTATCGTGTGTGCTTTTAAAGAAAGCACCTAAAACAAAACATTGGTTTTGCCGTTACTGCAGAGGAAGCCATTAAATCAATGTAAAAAATTGTAAATTGTAGAATGTAAAACTTATTTGACAATGACATATACCATTCAATCAGCTTCGCGTTCTTTATGTTTATCTTGACTGTTCCCACCTCGTGTCGTTGCGTACGCACTTTAACAATTGTAAATATCGTATCATATATTACGTACAAATAGCGCTACGCACTATTAATACGCACTTTACGTACGAATAGCGGATGAACATATACGTACGCACTATAATAAAGTACGTACGCACTATAATAAAGTGCGTACGAATATAAACTCCGTATTATTAAATGGGAGATTTTTTTTAAAAATACGCACCCAGAAGCGCAATATGCGCCATGAATATTTTATTAGTCTTTTCTTCATTTAATCAAAAGGACAACACTGATTCTTTTGTTTTAGAGCCTGGGATCTAAATTTACCATAGATTGGCTCACATGCATTCAAAAAACATTTTCTTTTTCTTTTAAACGCGAACGAAACAAGATCAAAATGTCAAAGACAGTAAGTAATTCGAAAACATGTTTGCCTAATATAGAAGCAACCACCGTGATTAAAATTTAAAATTGTCAAACACTTTAAAACTAACTAACAAGTCTCGTTTCTGAATTTTCTTTTACATTCATTAGGCTAAAAAATCGATCAAAAAGTGGACTTAGGAAGACCTGGCAAGCGCGTTATCTGAGGTCGAAAACGGAATCTCGTCTATCCGAGCAACAGCTAAAAAATACGGAGTAAACGAAGCCACAATTCGCCTAAGAAAAAGAAATAAAAAGGAAAATAAACAATTCGTAGGGTCTGGCCGAAAACCCACCCTTACTGAAACAACTGAATCGGAATTAGCTGAAGTAATCCGCGTCCTATGCTGCCTCGGATTTAGTCCTACACGAGACCAAGTCAAAAATCTTGTCAAAGAATATGTGGAGGCAAGAAAAATGAAAACCCCTTTCGCTGAAAACCGCCCTGGGAAGGAATGGCTAAGATTGTTTATGGAACGAAACATGCTTTCCCTAAAAAAAGGCAACAATGATCTGCAGTGCGCGTAAGGCCGTGACAGCAAATCCTTTCGTTGTGCATGACTTTTACGACATGCTTGAAAAAATCGTTAAAGAAAAAAAATTTCCACCCAACCAAATCTGGAACTGTGACGAATCTGGATTTCCAACAGATCCGAAAAGGTACAAAGTGGTCAGCAAAAGTGGCGAAGTCGCATATCGAGTAACACCAGGTGCTGGTCGGGAAAATACAACAACCTTAGCTGCTGTGAACGCAGCTGGACAAGCATTACCACCACTTGTTGTTTTCCCAGGAAAAAATCATCAGGAGTCTTGGTTCTCACCTGAAAGTAAGTCCCACACAGTAAATACAATTCTTAATTGTCACCCAATCTTCTGCTCCCCTTTCCCTCCTACACTATTTTTTATGTATCCGCTGTCTAAAACATTATTTGGATCTTGTTAGGTATGCCAGGTACACTGTATGGTTGCTCAGATAATGGTTGGATGACCACTGATGTGTTTGGCGAATGGTTTAAACACTTTTGCAGAGTAGTAACAGATCGGCCACTTTTGCTTCTCTTTGACGGCCATTTGTTGCATGTGTCTGCCAGTCTTATCTTAAAAGCCATGGAGGAAGATGTGACAATCATGAAATTTCCACCGCATGTGACAGATCTTCTACAACCGTTAGATGTCCCCTGAAGAGAGAATGGGAACGTGTCTTAAATGAATGGTGTGTTTCTTACGGTGGTAAGCGTCCTCTTCCAAAAGCTGACTTTGTGGAGAAACTTGGACAGTGTTGGCAAACCGCACTTACTGAAGATAACATAAAAGCAGGATTTAGACGAACAGGTATAATAATACATATTTTATTTTACAAAAACGTCATTAAGTGAAACTGCTTCTCCTCTTGTGAAATGTGGAAAAGTACATTCAACTTGTTTTTAATCTAGGTATATTTCCGATCGACAGAACGAAGTACCCGGAGAAAAGATTTGACCCACGGTTACTTAAAAGATATAGAAGATGGTGCGAAATGGGAAAACCAGAGGACGTTATGGAAGAACTTGCTCGCGCTTCAAATACGCCGAAAAAATAAAAGAGCCAACGAATGTAAATGCCGCGACAACGCCAACGCAATTAATCGACACCACACAATCGCCGCTTCTTGCTAACGCTTCTTCAGCATCCTTTATTGACGCTCCTTCAACTGCAAGCACCAATCAATCGACGCCAATACTTCGTATACAGGAACCATGCGGGATATTTCACTTTTTAAGGTCCACGATGTAATAGCTGGTCCTTTGGAGGTGTATCCAGAGCGAGGAAACAAATGGAGTGTTCCTGGTTATCCAAGCATCGAAATGTTTTTTAATAGAGTGAAAAAGATAGACAGAAAACAATTGATTATGATCGATATGTAATATGTGTGTCCAAGTTAAAACACTATTTCCTCGTCAAATGACTGCATTTTTAACTTCTTTGTTTCCCAAAACTGAGATTTTTATTATCATAACTGTTTATTTTGTTACCTATAACAAGAAAAAACAATTTCAAACACAAAACAAGTGATTTAATCAAGAAAAACTAGAATATCGACCGTAGTTTTCAAGCGAAGCGCGTATTTGTTTTATTATTTGACCAGTTAAATATCCGCTCAACCGGAATAAAGTACGCATGCGAATTTTTTTAACAACAACCGGCGTATTTTCTAATGGCGAGGGAAGTAATACAAGACGGAGGCAAATTCTAATAATTGGAATTTTAAAGTAACTAAACTGCTTGCGTTTTAAAATATTATTTATTTTTGGTTAGCGATTTTAAACACATTTATGCTTTAAATTTCCGTAAATGCGTATTTATTACCAGACTTGACTATAAATCGTATTACTTTATGCGATGTATCCTCAAAGCTATTTGATTCCGAAATGTGCTCCAAGATTGAAGCAGACTCAAGAAAACGTCAGCTATTCGTAACACCTGTAGAAAAGCCAGGTAGAGAAACAACCATCGAACTATCTACAAAGTATTCGTGACTTAAATAATACTTAAAATTTATATATAATTTTAATCCAATTCTTCTTTTTCCCTCAATGCCCATACAATGGCAATTTCAGGTATGGGTTCACCATCTTTATATCCAACATAAACTCCGCTCGGCTCAGGAAACACGTCTCTTATTTTATTGACAACACAACTAGGTATCACTCGACGAACTGCTCTCCCTATCCTATTATGCACCCACCAAGTAAACTGTCTATAATTTGCGTACCTATAAGTCCTGAAAATATAAAATAGTGCTTATATTTACTTTATATATTTAATTCTGTAATTATGTTAAAATAATTCTGTAATTATGTTAAAAATATTTACTTGTTGGTTACGTTTTCTCGTCGTGGTCGATGACTCTCATTTGTGTCATGCATTCCTACCAATGCGGTCCATAAAACCTCCTACAAAAGTATGATGCTGTGGAAGTTTTTATGTTCTGTAATGCAGTTATCTAAAAATGAGTATGATTTTCACAATAGCGGAATCGCAATACTGACATGTGCCTATAAATCGCATATCAAAACTCACCGATCAAATTAAAAATATTCGCAGATTCTAACTCGCAACAGCAAAGACACTCCGCTTCGCTCGGCATTTCCTTACATTTTCCACACTTTCACCAAATGCTCACAGCAGCATCAACACGTGAAGCGACTGTTGAAATATGTGACGCTCACTTGCTATCTTTTATTTAGTTGTGAACCGGTGGTTCTATTATTTTATGTTAGAACTGTCACGTGCATTATATTACGCACATTTTTTTTATTCTCTACGTTTTTCTGTGATCAGCTTGTTTTTTATAAGAGAAAAAGTACTCTATGAGTGAGAAACTCTGTGTGTCTGTTTTTATCAGGTTATGGGACCAGACACTTTAATGTTATATCGAGTACTGAAATAATTTTGTTTTGTTGAATTTGATTTTTTACAATGGCAACTGAAGACGCAACTTTCAAAATTGAGAAGCTGATTGCTGAAAATTATCATTCATGGAAATTCAACATGAAAATGTATTTAAAGGGGCACTCCAGTGAAAAAAAAATATTTGAAAAAAATGTTATTTTTATAAGACAATACATAAATATGTCAAAATAAACCTTTTACAATCGTTAAAAATCTTTATTTATACCTTAATCGCGTCCGTAAACATCTTCAATTTCAAATAAATTTGCAAGGTCGCGTAAAGTCGAGAGGACTAGGTCCGAATAAATTAGCATACGTCACATCGTGCAAAAAGTCCGTGAGCTCAGCAGCACGCCTTCTAAAAGTTTTGTTTACTTACTGTTTACATTGTTCGTTGATAAGATGTCTTGTAATAATGACGAAGAATATAACTTAGAAAGCTCAGAATCGGATAATTCTCTTCATGAAAAAGACTTTACAAAGCTACAGCCATACGAATTTGAACCTCTTGTGTCTGACGAGGAAGAAGTTAGTAACGGTGTAGAAAATGACGAGGTTTCTTTTACTGATGCAGAGCCACGTACGGGTAATGCAAATTGGTGTGAATGTGGAAATTGTAGAGCAATGGAAACCGATACTGAAAGCGTGTGCTGTGTCGACTCAAACGAAATTCCTGATGAGTTTTTCCAAGGTAGGTAGGATATATACTGCAAATATAATTTTTTTCTAAGCGAAATTTTCCTTTTTAAACAAATAAAAAATATATTTCATCGCTTTTCTTTTACATTCTTTTCGTCAAAAACTTTATCTTTTGCTTCAATAAAATAATCTTTCATCACTTTTTTTTTACTTCACAAGCCAATTTATTTTTATTTCACGGTTCAACAATCTAATTCCTCCGCATGCGCTTTTTTTTGCACACAAATGCAAAGAAATCTTATGTAATGTTACATTTTCTCCGTGATGGAGAACATTGAAATGCGTGATCGAAAGATCGAATAAGGTTCGTGTGGAAATGATAAGTTAGTAAAACGGGGGTATAAATATTGTATAATTGAAAATCACTCTTATCATAGGTCATAAATGCGTTACAGAAGCTGCTGATTTTCAAGTGGTTGTTTTGACAAAAGCTGTTTTAGAAACTGCGTTATCTGCATTGCATGATTTGAGAGGAGACACTTTAGAATTAAAAAATGAGTAAGTAGCTCAACCTCGTTTCCAAGCCCTTCTTTTGTCCGAGAAAAAGAAGGTAAAAAACTGACAATAATGCCTCCCTTATTTTTCTATATAGATCTTATCGTTACGCTGGTTATAAACAGTTCACTTGGTGGATACACAGTCGATTGGGAAAAGGGGTGAGAAGAGTGATTCCTTCTTGTGTAGTATGGGCAATTCGAAGAAAATATCCGGCAGAAGATGAAAAATATGTTTTATTCAAAGAAAGTTGAATAAAAAGTTGAAAAAAAATAAAAAAGTCACGTTTTAAATCTTGTCCTGATGGCTTTAATGGCATCGCTTTTGTCGGGTTTTTCAACCTCTGTTATTCTTTCAGCAATTTCTCCTGTTTGTGGTAACTTATCTTTTTCGTTGTCGATTGGTTCCAAAGTAGCCGTCATTAATTCTGCTAAATACGCCTTTTCTTTCTTCTCGGTAATTTTTTTTACGACCCAGGATTGTGTTACTCGTGAAAAGACTTGTTTATAGCGGAGTACTCCTTTTTTGGTAACAGCCTGTTCACAATTAGTCCCCGAGTTAAAATCAAGGACAGCCAGCTGCGTGCGCGCGATCATACCTTCCATGCTGAAATGAATACGTTTCGGGCAATATTTGGTAAGCAAAGAATGGAATACCTCTAGGCTTCCCGTATGGCAAAAGTGCGCCAAATAGTTCATGTCGGCAAGAGTTTTTTTATTTTGCACAATAGTCTCCACTGCTTCATATGCAGGTGAATTCAACTTTAACCATTTGCGTTGCTGGTCTAATGTGGGGTGCGCACATTCATGGAAATATTCATTGCCTTGCCAAGAGTGGATTCCACGAATATGATAAAGAATGCTAAGCCACCTTTCACGTAAAACGTTTTCATTTTTGTCGCATGAAGCGCAGCACCACCATAAATGATTTATAATGGATTTGATCCAAGGTATCAGCTCAAGACATTCTTTGCGCTTCGCAGCAGCAGTCAAGCTTTTTTTCAAGCTTTTTCCAAAGTGCCAAACGTCGAACTGGTGGTTTATCTCAGGATGTTCTTTCTTCATGAATGCGCGGATTTGAACATGGCGATCTGTTGTTAATGCTGAAACTGTCACTTTGTGGTCACGCAGCTTATTTAGTAGCGTTACTAATCCCCACTTCTCCATTCGACTAGAATTCCCTGCAGTTCTAACATGAACAACTTGAAAGTCGATGATTTTATTGATGTCTACGCTCATTAGAGTGTACGTACCATACTTTGCACTGTAACCTGGAGAGTCACTTCGCCCATCACCAATCAAATTCCCTCTTTCGCAGCGCACTCAGAATAAATGTTATTTCGATATTTTTTATAAAAAGTGTTTAATTTTGGAAAAAGAACGGACCTTTGAATATCATAGAAGGTGGACTTAGAGATAAACTGAAGCCTCAAAATACTCATCATTTCGGCAATGCGGGCGTATGTGTTTCCGGAATACAATATGGCTGCAGAAAGTAATAAGTTCCCTGCTGCTCTTCCATTTACGATAGGTTGAGACTGCCAGCTGAAAACATGTTTATTTGGACAAATACTAGTAACAATGATAAGAGTTCCACGTTTTACCACACGAGTAATGCACGTTTTTTGTAAACACGTGAAACAAACTTGAAATAATGTCAACAGACAAGACCAGAAAACAAGAAATTGTGCGTCGCTTTTGAGCCCTGGGTTACATTCAGCAGTGTCAAAAGACTCTTCTTCGCTGATATTTTCATCATAACTGTCGTCGATGTGAATTTGTAATTGCGGTGAGTATAAAGAATCATCAGAAGGGCACTCATCACCAGAGACGATATCATGATCACTTTCCATATTTGCATTCAGCAAGAATGTCACGTCAGCTTGCGGAGGAAAGGATAGGTCGGTGTTAGTAGACTTACATCGTCCGTGCGGAAGAGTAAATTTCACTTTTAAAACATCCTTCGTTGGTTGTATCTCAGGATGAATTGCCTCTAAGGGATCACATTGTGTTCTAACGGACCTGGTAAAAGTATTGGCACCAACCGATTTCTCTACCGTTTCCACAATTGCACTAACGCCTTGTTCCTTAACCAATGAAATTATTTCTTGTTCAGCGTATACTTCAAGGTCAACATCATCCTCCACACTTAAAGCCTTTGCAACACACTAGAAAAAAATGATCAGAATAACTTCCAAGAAAAAAGACAGGCACAACTCACATTTTGGCAATAGCATAAATTTTAAAAACACACTTGTTTTTTAGCGAAAGTTTCCAATCTTTTTGATGTCGATTCTCTTGAATTTTCAGGCTTACTAAAAGAAAAAATTGTTGGAACAGCATCCTCGGTCAGCTGTCTCTTTCTTTTGATACCAGTAAGTTCAGCCTAAATAAACAAAGATTAGAAGTAGCGCCGATGAAATGATGCTAATAAAATGGGCACATTTACCCCCTGAAAATATTCGGCAGGTCCTTCCATCAAAAAGCTTCTTTTTTGAAAAACAAAGAATAGAAACTTACGAGCGCTACGAAAGATACATGTCTAACTAGATAACTTTGTATTGGAAATTGGTATAGTGTTCTTTTATAATATAAATATGTAGAAAACGTTATTTGGTTGTGTTGTGGATATAAGTACAAATAATGAAATGAAGAAGAAATGAGAAACTTTGATCGCGTTGACTAGCTAAAATGGCATTTTTACGAAGTGGCAATATTTTAATATGGAAGATTATTACCTGGAGATCCCTTTTAAAAGAACTATCTGTGAAGTGCGACGAACAAATATAAAAACTTCGATCGCTTGGTAGATCACCTGTACGACGTATTTTGTTTAGCCATTTTTGTCTGAGTTCTTTCTTTTTCACAGACGGGATTCTGTGAAAACTGACTTCTTTACACTTTTCTGATCGATTGGTACATCCAAACGCAGAGCAACTAACCATTTTTTAAAGATTTAAACGTAATTTACATACAAAAAGCGATTTAAATGTAAGCCAGAGGTCTTAACATGAACGTTCTCTGCGCTCGCTTAAACTTTCTGCACGATGTGATGTCATTGTTTATAATCGGGTCCAGTCCTAAATGAAATCGCGCCTGTCTGTTTTTTTATAAGAAAAAAATTGAATATGCGAAGGCTAGTACAACGATTTTAAATAAGGAAAACAAGTGAAGTAAGTTTTTTTTGATTTCTTATGCTTTTCTGAGTACGTATAAAACAAAAAAGAAAAAAGTGATTTTTACTGGAGTTCCCCTTTAATTGGAAAAGATCTTTGGGAGATTGTAACCGGTGATGAAACCATAGAGGATGATATGCAGGAGGCTGAGAAACGTCGAATCAAGAAACGCGAGAACCAAGCGTTTGCCGCCATTTGTTTGGGAATTTCAACAAACTTACAAATTTACGTTTGCTCCACGAAATCGGCTAAGGAAGCATGGGAAAATCTTGAAAAACATTTTCAGCAAAAAACACTTTCAAAAAGGATTTTCTATCGGAGAAAATTATATTCAGCAAAGATGGCTAGAGGTCAAAATATGACTGAACACATAAACAACATTAAGACATTGTCAGAACACCTGGAAGCGATTGATGATGCTGTTGCAGAAAAGGACCTAGTTATTCTTCTTATTAGTAGTTTACCCGAAGAGTGTAACTATTTAATAACGGCGCCTGAAACAATTGCTGAGGACAATCTAACTTGGGATTATGTGAGGGACAGGCTTATTCACGAAAGCGAAAAGAAAAAGCCTGCTGAAGCTGAAACTTCTGGTGATGCCCTTTTTTCGTCAAAGCCCAACAAAAAGAAATCCGGTAAATGTCATTACTGCAAGAAACCAGGACATTATGCTCGTGACTGTTTTAAGAAGAAAAGTGACCAGAAGAAAGAAAACGCAAATCTCGCTAACGATAATCACGATAATGAACTAGCTCTGAAATCCTCTGAAGTAAACGAGGATGAGTGGTGGATTGACTCTGGTGCTTCTTCTCACATGACCCATAATTTGAAAAGCTTAAGAGACTATTCCAGTTTTGAAACGCCTATAAAGGTAAAACTCGCCGATGATCACGTGCTGAATGCTTTCGGGAAAGGAAATGTACATTTGACCATTTTGAGCAAAAATGAAAAGGTCAAAACTGTGCTACATGACGTACTTTACGTGCCGAAGATCCAAAACAAACTGTTCTCTCTATCTTACCTAACCGATAAGGGAGTCGATGTGCAGTTCAAAGGCAAGGATTGCGATATCACCAAGGAGGGGAAGCAGTATACTATTGGACATAAGTACGGTAAACTTTACAAACTTAACACGATAAAGCCACGAAACGAGGAAACGTGCTGTATCGGGAAAACAATCAAACAGGATTCAATCGAGCTGTGCCACCAATGATACGGTCATCTGGGATACGACAACCTCAAACTCTTAAACGATAAAGAAATGGTAAATGGCCTGAATATCGATACCAAGGAAGCCGTCGATCGAATCTGCGAAGGATGTGCAATTGGGAAACAGCATCGCAAATCATTCCCAAAGAAATCGCAAAGCACCACAACCAGATTGCTCGAGCTGATTCACAGTGACGTGTGCGGACCGATGGATGTACCTTCAGTGGGAGGTTTCAGGTACTTTGTGACTTTTATAGACGATTTCTCAAGATACACTACTGTCTACATGATGAAGCAAAAGTCTGAAGTGCTTGAAAAGTTTGGGGAGTTTGTAAACCTTGTTGAAAATCGCACTGGATTGAAAGTCGAACGATTACACGTGGAGAACAAAACTATAAAACGCCTTCAGATAATGGTGGTGAATACTTCTCAAAGGACTTTGACGAATTCTGCAACAATCGAGGAATTCAACGTGAACCGACCATTCCATACTCTCCACAACAAAACGGAGTTGCTGAACGCATGAACCGCACCCTACTGGAAACTGCACGATCAATGCTGCATCACGCAAAAAAACCCTTAACCTATGGGCTGAAGCTGTATCTACCGCATCCTACACACGGAACCGAAGTCCTACTGCTGCACTGAAGGGAGCAACGCCTTATGTACTTTGGCACGGTAAAAAGCTTGAAGTTAGTGGCCTGAAAGTGTTTGGCTGCAAAACGTACGTGCATATTCCCGAATCAAAATGTAATGGAAAACTCCAGAAGAAATCGTTTCCATGCGTTTTTGTTGGATACCCTGCGAACGAAAACGGGTACAAACTGTACAATCCTGAAACGAGACAGATGCTTCGAAGTCGTGATGTCATCTTCGTAGAGAACGCTTTTCACATCAAAAAATCGGACAACGTAACTCACGAATTTTTCACTGGAACATTCAGAGAAGCTGAGGCAGAAGCTGAAACGGAACAACCAGGAAACAACATCGGTGAACCGCAAGTCGCTGTCGAAGAAGATGCCAGACCACAACGAGCAAGGAGACCACCTGACAGACTGAACGTTCTGACAGGTAATTGGTGGAACCTGATGGAGGTGGCATCGGTCGCAGCTATGGACACTGAGGAGCCAACGACCATTGAAGAAGCTTTAAGCGGTGTGAACTCAAAGCTGTGGTCTGAAGCACTTCGTAATGAATTTGATTCGCTGAAACAGAACCAAACCTGGGACTTGGTTGACTTACCCCCCGGTAAGAACATTGTTGGCACTAAATGGGTGTTTAAGCACAAACGTGATGCTAAAGGCGAGATCACCCAGTGTAAAGCTCGTCTACAGGGATACTCTCAAAAACCCGGTGTCGACTATTGGGGTGTTGAAATATGTGACGCTCACTTGCTATCTTTTATTTAGTTGTGAACCGGTGGTTCTATTATTTTATGTTAGAACTGTCACGTGCACTATATTACGCACATTTTTTTTTATTCTCTACGTTTTTCTGTGATCAGCTTGTTTTTTATAAGAGAAAAAGTACTCTATGAGTGAGAAACTCTGTGTGTCTGTTTTTATCAGTGACTTCTTCTTGATCAGTATCCTCATCTCAGCTTTCCCAGCTGGAATCCGAGTCAGTACTTGGTTTAGTATTTCGCCTGATAGGCTCAAATTGTATCCTACCACATTTTCCCTGCTGCTCATTTTTTTGTTTGTTTCACAACTTCTGGGTATTGCAATTGAATGATGATTACTCAACCGAAGTTAGTATTCATTTTCAAAGTTTCCTGAAATTTTCACGGGGTAAATATACTCATCACCAATGAATTTCACTAGTAAAGTTTGAGTAAAAAATTCCAATGCGGAAGATGATTTACGATATTCTAAGAGGGGACGTCAGAGCACTCACGGGTGAAGAAATTTATGAAACAATATGACGGATGGTTTACCTCGTGTCGGAGATGAATTTTTAAAGGGAATATGGCGTGAAAAATTATTTTTACATATATAAACCACTTTTCAAAGTCATAAAAGAATATCTAGTTCTTATGTTTTGAAGATAAAAAAAACAAAAACAAACAACATAAAAAGTTTCACATGTTTACATTATAGTCGCCTTCTTCAACGAGGTCGTTTTAACGCGGTCAGAGATCTGGACAGCGACTTACGTAAGCAATTGTATAGAAAAAAAAGTGAGCCCCCGTAAAAGTAGAAGGTTCTTTTTAGAAAAAATATGTAATGTTTTGAGAAAGTAAATAACAAACATTCATATTAAATTTTATCATGGATCAACCAACGGTACTTGGTTTTCAGTTTGAACCAGAATTTCAGGATGATGAAGAACATTCTGAACCTGAAGAATATTCTGATATTTCTTTGGATGATGCGAACTTGCGAGCTATTACAGCGGAGGGAGATAGGAAGCTGGGGTCGATGGTTGGTGTACTTGTGGGCACTGCGTCGTATTGGATACGGAAAGAGAGTGCATATGCTGCCACGAGATAGACGAAATAAAATATTTCAAATTAGACGGTTTGCTTTAGTTTATTTCTATTTACAAAATAAACAGTGAAACAATTACACATACAATCTAGTACCCAAACCTTTTTTAGATTGCAGATGTATCACTGAGCACGATAGCTTTTCAAACGTTATGCTGGACAGGGGTGTTTTGTGGACTGCTTTGATATCGTTATATGACAGGGAAAATGCATCTTTACCATGTGATAGGGATAACGTACCTAGCCAGTAAGTAGAGTTATATAAGAACATGTAATATATTATATTATCCATAAATGAAATATATAACCTATTTTAGATCATATCGCTACGCATCGTACAGACAGTTTAGTTGGTTCATCCATACTAGGTTGGGACGAAGTGTGCGGAGAGTCATTCCTGCTTGTGTCGTTGCTAAAATAAGAACAGCCTTCCCTTCTGAAAGTGGTAATTACACTAGGTTTAGAGAGGGAGGAACGAATGTTCCCGAGATTGAAATGGTGTGGCAATTTGCAGCTCACGAAGACGAAAGCGACTAAACCGTTCATTAGTATACGTGTAAAATATCCATGTAAATAATATATGTATGAAAATAGTATGTAAATAATTATATAAGCTAAAAAAATAAAAAGTCACTACAGTTTTAATCTGCTATACTTAGCTGATTGCTCAATGATAACTTCACGGTCTTCTCTCTCTGATGGTGCTACAGTCAAACTGAGCTTACGTTTGCTGCGCTTTTCCGTGGTTACCTTTCTATTTTCTTCAACTCGTGTGATTATATTACCGAGTATGTCAACAAGGTATATCTGCGGGAATATCTGGTGTTGCATGTCCCAACTTGGATCAAAGCATTTTTCTTCAAAATGTTTTGAACAAACAAAGACCCTTTTAGGTAAATTTTTTCTCCGCAAAGCATGTATCCACTTTTTGCGCGTATCTTCATTTGAACTTTCTCGGGATTATTAGCCGTATGATTAGTACAACCTACAGCAGCACACCACGCCATTTTAAGAAATATCGAAAAAAAGTTTTTGAGCATAAATGTTTTTAAAATATATCGACGGGGGTTAAATTGTATAAAATAAATCTAAGTTTCTATTATAAATTATTAATAGGTTTAAGAACAAACTTCGCGTGCGGTGTGTGTGAAGAGGAAGGCTTCTGTATTTTCTATAAAATTGCTTACGTCACAGTAAATCGATTATGCTATATCGCACTTGATCGTGTTTTCATCAGAAACTATCATGGCGGTCGAAGAAGGCCACTCTCGTGGCGAAGGTTAAACTTTAAAGAACAATATTGTGCGTAAGAATTACTTTTTAAGATATATTAATGCTGAATTATTGTTTCGTGCTATATGAAGTTTTTATATGCAAATATTTATAAAACATGCTATATTCCCTTTAAATCTTTGAATAGGCATTATTAACTTATAAGTGCAAATTAAGGAAAAAAACTTAAGCGAATTTTAGGTCAACTTGATTTTTCTCGTAAGCTTTAATATCTTTAAAATAGAAATAATCGTGTAGCAAATTTTTGGTGTCAACTATGACGAAGTTTTCTCACCTGTCGCAAAGTATAGTTCTATTCGTACTGTACTAGCCATTGCCAATCAACTTGATTTAAACCTCCACCAAATGGATGTTAAAACAGCATTCCTAAATGGAGATCTCGAGGAAGAGATTTTCGTTAAGCAACCGTCGATTGCGAAAGAGTCTCTATCAGTTAGGGACAACTGCAAATTAGACTATTTCTCCTAAATAAGCTAGTAGCTAAATTAGGAGATTTTTAATAGCTTAACTTAGAGAGAAAAGTCTATTTAGGAGATGGAATTTTTTAATCGACGATATCTTCGCAATCTTTGTTGGTCGCGCGATTATTTTTACTGTACTACTTGCTGACTTAGTCATCTTTGCTTAGGTGAAATTTCATAGAATTTGCATGGCGGATATAAAATGTATACATGAAAACGTGCCCACCAACTAAACTCGTTTCCAATCGACTAGAAATTATATCTATGTGACTAGAACAAGGTCCGGGGCGAGATTGTCCAAATAGCTTATTTAGTCTATGATAGCGTAATTAGGACATCATAGCCTAACTAGTATATTATTTTCCCGCAAAAAAACTGAAGGTTTCGCGCCACAAGTTTCCTTTTTCATTATTATTGAACTTATTAGAAAGTAACATACACGTCTTAAAAAATGGCTAGTTTAGACAATGCTGAACGAAAGTTGTATGCTGATAGATACTGTGAGTATCGTACTCGCCAAGTTTGGCACAGAACATGAGTTTTTTATTGCGTTTTGTGTGATAAATGGTTATCATTTTCAAGTTAGACCTTTAATTGGTATGGAAATGCCAATGATACTAGTTCGGGAGCCAGAAAATGTATATGACAGCAATGCAATTAAATGATGATGAGGTGACAAAACAGCTAGCTCTAATGATATTTCTTGTCTAATGACAGCTGGTTCTACTATAGTTAGAGGTTGCAACCCTCTAGAGATTTTTCAAAGTCCATACATGAACTGAATCACGAACTTTTGGATATCGTCGTTAGAGAACGCACAGGAGAAACTGTTAGGCGCATAGCTGGGCGTACTGTTGGCTGAGTTCCAAAAGTTCACATTCCGTGCTTAGCTCTCGTTGGGGTCGGACGTATCTAAACGGTCCGGTCTTGGCGCGCTAAGTCGAAGAAAGAAAAAAGAAGACTAAAGCTTGAAGAGCTCCTGCTTTGACAGCTAAGTCCTTTTTGATTTATTATATATTGTATTGCCTTCTTGACTTCATTTATATCTTTTCATTTCTTTAATTTGTTGTTTTGTAAGTTTTTAAATTATTGTTTTTGTTAATAAATTGTTTTTATCCCAGTCAGTTTTTTATCCATCTATCTTGCTGTGTTGTGGGTTCCTGCTGCTCCTTCTGTGTAACATCGTAAGGAAATGGGCTTGCCTCAGATCCTGTAAACATAGTTTTGGAAGAGCACATAACCGTAGAATGATCTCTCTACGACTTAAAAATAACTTTACCAAGGTAGGAAACCCCACATTTACGCTAAAACTGATTTTTGTGTTTGTTGTATTTTTGAGCAATACAAAACCTTCGTTCAAAAGTAGCTCACCCAACAACAATGAAATGAGTCGACTAGATAGGAGTTTCTTTCTATCTCTTCACTTGATGCCTGCAATACAGTTTCTGAAAGCCAGCTCACTCTCCAATTAAAATTAATGGCTTTATCAAAACTTAAGCCAAGCAGGCACAAGTATTTCTATTTTTTAATCCTCTTGTCAGGGGTCATCTGCCTCAAAATAGGTCCTGTTAAGTATCCCTGTTCTTCATGCTTAAAACATGTGGCAAAAACACACAAAGCACTTTCTTGTGACAAGTGTGGATTATGGGCTCATAAAAAATGTGAGCGTATTTCTGATAAAAAAATATCAACAATTTATGAAGACTCCTGAAGATAAACTGTTTTTCGTTTGCAGTCCCTGTCTTTCTCGAAATTTGCCCTTTGCTAATGAGGAGTCATTTGGTGACGAGACAACATCAATATTACTATTGATGAAAACTTTGATTTTGAGGCAATCAGAAATGGGAAGGGCTTAAAAATGGCCCATCTCAACATTGATGGTCTGTCATCCAAACTAGACTATGTTAAACTTCTGCTACATCAAACAAAACTTGATGTATTCTCCATCTGTGAAACCAAATTTGATGACACCATCACTGACAATGACGTTAAAATTGATGGCTATGTTTGTTATAGGAATGATCGGAATAGACGAGGTGGGGGTGTTCTAATTTTTGTTAATGAAAACTTGGATAGCCACCTTTTGAAACACCTTTACTTCAAAAATGTTGAATCACTATGGGTGAAAGTGTGCCTGAAAAAAACTAAACCTATTTACGTGTGTGGGGTTTACAGGCCACCTGGAGGTAGTGATTTGCAGAGTACCGAAAACCTGTGTACTCATTTTAAACAGTGTTTTAACAAGCTCCCAAAAGAAAAAAAAGTTTTTATCTTGGGAGATTTTAACTGTAACATGCTTTCAAAATATGCTCTTTTCTCCAAAATAAAGGAATTATGCTCCACTCTTTTCCTAAAACAACATATTACGGAGCCAACTCGTGTTACTGAAAATAGTAGCACTCTTATAGACTTGATACTTTCTAACAGTTCTTGTATTTCTAAACTGGTGTGATGGATTTAGGCATCAGTGATCACAATTTAGTTTATGTGATCAGAAAATTCAAAAGGCCAAAATTTGAACCTAAAACATGCAAGGTTCGTAGCTACAAGAACTTCAGTGAAGAGGCTTTTCTGAAGGACCTCAGGAATTTAGACTGGTCATATTTTAATAATTATGATGACCTTGATGAAGCATGTGAGAAACTGAATAAAAATGTTAAAACAGTGGCTGACAAACATGCCCCTTTCAAAACACATAGATTTTCTGGCCGTGTTGAGGCATGGGTCACTGATGAATTAATAATAGCCATCAAAGAAAGAGACTTCTTGAAACGGAAAACATCAAAAACAAAATCCATCATAGACTGGGAAGCTTTCAAACAAAAAAGGAACCAGGTAATAGGTCTCAAAAATCGACTTAAAAACGAGTACTATATAATGACGTTTTGCAGGACTTTCAAAAACGGCCAAAACAACTTTGGAAAACCCTAAAAAACTGGTTCCTGATAAGTCAGGCAATACTACCTCGATAAAACGAGTAGTCCAAAACGATGGTACAGAAACTTCTCACCCAAAAGAAATTTCCAACACATTCAATTCATTTTTTGTCAGTGTTGGTGCCAAACTAGCCTCTAAATTTTCTTCTGACACTACTAATGTTAATCCACCTGTTAGCGGACACGATTTTCGGTGGGCTCGTATTGAGACCAAAAGTGTCGAAAAAATAATTAGTTCACTAAAACTTAATAAAGCTACAGGCTTGGACGGAATTGGTTCACGACTGCTAAAAGCAGGTTCGTCAGTTTTACGTATTTTTTTATCAAGTCTTTTCAACAAATCTTTATGTACTGGTTATGTACCTAAATGTTGGAAGACTAAAAGGGTCTCGCCTATTTTTAAAAGTGGCAATAAAACAGATCCTACTAATTATCGGCCTATCTCCATTTTGCCAATTCCTATGAAAATTTTTGAAAAGTTAGTGCATGAGCAAATGTCTCATTTTATTTCTGAGCACAACTTCCTGAATCACAGACAGTCCGGATTTCTAAAACTCTTTTCCACAGAAACTGCAGTAGTCGATGTCTCTGATTTTATTCTTACTGAGCTCGACCAACATAACTTTGTTTGTGCTGTGCTCATTGACCTTAAAAAAGCTTTTGACACTGTTGATCATAAAATTTTCTTAAAAAAACTATGGTGTTTTGGCATCAGAGATGCTGCCTTTGACTGGTTCGAGTCCTACTTAACGGGCCGAATGCAGCTGACTCTTGTAAACGACACAGGATCAGATCTGCTTCATGAAGACGCTTTTGGGGTGCCGCAGGAATCTGTGTTGGGGCCCCTGCTCTTTCTTTTGTATATTGATGACTTAAAATCTGTCATCAATTCAAACTACCACCATCTATATGCAGATGATACAATAATTATTTCGTCTTATAAAAACTTGGATACCCTTGTCTCCCAGGTCGAGTTAGAACTTTCGCAAGTCGACCTCTGGCTGAATAATAACAAAATGACTATTAATACGGACAAAACTGAAACAATCTTTTTCGGCAACCACAGCCAGTTAAAAAAAGTTGAGAACAAAACTATCAACTATACGGGTATTCCTTTGAAGAGGAGCGAAAAAGTTAAATATCTTGGGGTAACATTTGATCAAAAAATGCAATGGGAAAAGCACATTAATGACATAAATAGAAAAATACTAATTAAATATTCTAAAATTAGAACCATTGCATCCTGTTTAACACCTCACACAAAAAACCTTTTAATTAATGCACTTTTCATGCCATATTTCAACTACTGCTCCTCGGCATGGGCTTGTGCCACCCAAGGTAGATTAGGAAAACTAGAAAAACGATTAAAATGTGTCCGTACCTTTCTTGGGAAAGAGAGGGAATATTCAATGAATAATTTACTCATCAAAAACGATGCCATATTAGTTTTCAAAGCCATGAATCACATTGCTCCTGATTACATGCGCTCAAAATTCCTTTTGACAAAAAACTGTCATAATCATCAAACAAGAGGAGCTTCGAAAAACAGGTTCACACTTCCCTTGGTCAACACGGAATTTGGCAAAAAAGCCTTCCCATTTAGAGCTGCAAAAGTGTGGAATAATCTTCCAGACCAAGTGACCTGTGATGGAAGTCTGCTTTCGTTTAAGACTTCCATCTCTAATGTATTTGGCAAATTCTAATGGAGATCACTTTTTAACTTTTTAACTTTTGTTTTTTATTCTTTTTCTTTTCAATTTTCACAGATTATAAATGTTACTATGTTTGATTGAGCTGAGGCAGTCTAAGGTTTATCATTTTTTGTTTCTTTTTTGTTCTAGTGGCCCCCAGTGGAAACAATCCACTAACTTTAGGTTTTTGTGATTTTCTGGGCTAGCCACTTTAAATATTTATTATTATTATTATTATTATTATTTAGTTATTGCTGGGATACTTTCACCAGCTATTGACAGTGGAAAAATTCGTCAGGCTACAGCGTTTTATACAGGTGGCATGTTACACGGGGACCATCCAACATTAGGAAAAGGACCTAAGTTAGAGTGCATGTATTGTTTTGAAACAGACAGTTGTGACACTGTAACTAACGTAATTTCTGAAATAGGAAGTGTGGCACAAGTAACAACACTGTAATTATTGAGTTTTATTGAATTTTATTAGGTATAAACATAAAATGGCAAATATATTTGACGAAAATCTAAACCTAGTCAAAGTAAACAACGCAAATAAAAGAAGAGTGGCTGAACCTGGGTTTAGTGATGGAAAAAAAAGAAAAAGTGGGACAGAGTTTGTTGTGGACCAGGCAGCACGTAGTGACTGCTGCTACAAAAGACGGAATGGCATACTAAACAGTATGTCGTTGTTAAAGTTGTGTACAGGTGATGATGTCACTGTTGACTTTCAACACGCAGTATCGAAAGCTTCTTTTATTTCATGGATAGAGTGTTTATTTTTGGGAGTTAAGTTTGTAATATTTTGTAATGGTGTGATATTAGGGTTTATAGTTATGGTCGGTTTAGGTGTAGTAGTGATATCAGAGTTTGTTTTTTTGCAATTTTTTTTCACCTTTCTATATGTCCTGCAGCTGTTGGAAATGTATTATTTTCATTGTTTTTTACAAGACATTCGTTACATTTCCGAAGACTGTGTTTAGTTTTGTTGTTTTCTTCCACTTTATCCCATTTATCACTCCCGTAATTCTTAATATATCCCAGTTTCTCTCGATAGGGCCACTTTTTTTTACGCAGGAAGAGAAGCAAGTTAGAAATTTGACTGAAAAAGTACTTTTCTTCAATTTTTCCAGATGAGGAAATTGTTCCATAAACTTGGAATATCGTGTTGCCTTTTCTTCAATTTTCAAACTATTTAATACTGCAGCTCTCATGAAATTACATGAAAAATATAAGGCCATTGTTGAGCTTATTTGACGCTATATAGTTGCTTGTTTACATATTCATTCTTCGACAAGCTTCCCGGTGACGCGGGGCTGTCAAAAAAAGCTAAGTCGCGTTGATTTCGATTGTAGTATCCGAGTACGAGCGGCTCGAAGCAAATGTCAATTTTTTTCTTCAGGGTCTAAACACCAGATACGTGGAACAAACCTTGTGCCTTATCTTTTCCTAAGACTCCAATAAAACATAGAAAAGTATGGAAAGCTCCATTTTTCTAGTTTTTCGCCCATCGGCTGCGCGTAGAAAATTACCAACTTTAGGACTAGCCTTAACTCGCCCGAGCATGCAAATCGGAAAAGTTGCTCACAAATACTATGATTCACGCAAATTTATACCCGTTTTTCGTTGTTTAATGTTTTTTTAGTTGTTACTGTGGCAGACATAAAGCTACCAACGCAATCAAGAAAACGTGGCAAACCAAGTGGTGACTCAACGTGTACGATTGGACTTCCCAAATTCAAAAAGTCTGCTGGTCCAATTCCTTTCGTTCGAATGCACCCGAAAGAAAAGGAAAGAGGTAATTTTAAATCTAAACATACTTGCTATATGTTTGTGATGTTATAAAATAAGTTTAAAACGAGGACTTCTTTTTTCCTTGTTTTAATTCTTTTAATGCCCATTTTTTCAAAGAGATGCTGTCGTGGTTCACTTCGCAAAAGAATGCTGACCTGGCTATCCAAGAAGAATGCCTGATTAGCCATGCCATGGTACAAGAGAAAGAAGTTCAGCATCCTGGAATCGGTGATGATTTCAATTTCAATCTCATCAAAAGGTACTTCTCGCCATCGGGATGGAAAGCTGCGACTTGCGCAATCAACACTTTTTCAAAAAAAAAATCATCGCGCTATTCTTGCAACGGCTGTTTCAAGACGTTTGATGTTAAAGAAGAAACATCAATACAGTGTGACAGATGTCTGCATTGGTACCATTTATCGTGTGTGCTTTTAAAGAAAGCACCTAAAACAAAACATTGGTTTTGCCGTTACTGCAGAGGAAGCCATTAAATCAATGTAAAAAATTGTAAATTGTAGAATGTAAAACTTATTTGACAATGACATATACCATTCAATCAGCTTCGCGTTCTTTATGTTTATCTTGACTGTTCCCACCTCGTGTCGTTGCGTACGCACTTTAACAATTGTAAATATCGTATCATATATTACGTACAAATAGCGCTACGCACTATTAATACGCACTTTACGTACGAATAGCGGATGAACATATACGTACGCACTATAATAAAGTGCGTACGAATATAAACTCCGTATTTTTAAATGGGAGATTTTTTTTAAAAATAAGCACCCAGAAGCGCAATATGCGCCATGAATATTTTATTAGTCTTTTCTTCATTTAATCAAAAGGACAACACTGATTCTTTTGTTTTAGAGCCTGGGATCTAAATTTACCATAGATTGGCTCACATGCATTCAAAAAACATTTTCTTTTTCTTTTAAACGCGAACGAAACAAGATCAAAATGTCAAAGACAGTAAGTAATTCGAAAACATGTTTGCCTAATATAGAAGCAACCACCGTGATTAAAATTTAAAATTGTCAAACACTTTAAAACTAACTAACAAGTCTCGTTTCTGAATTTTCTTTTACATTCATTAGGCTAAAAAATCGATCAAAAAGTGGACTGAGGAAGACCTGGCAAGCGCGTTATCTGAGGTCGAAAACGGAATCTCGTCTATCCGAGCAACAGCTAAAAAATACGGAGTAAACGAAGCCACAATTCGCCTAAGAAAAAGAAATAAAAAGGAAAATAAACAATTCGTAGGGTCTGGCCGAAAACCCACCCTTACTGAAGCAACTGAATCGGAATTAGCTGAAGTAATCCGCGTCCTATGCTGCCTCGGATTTAGTCCTACACGAGACCAAGTCAAAAATCTTGTCAAAGAATATGTGGAGGCAAGAAAAATGAAAACCCCTTTCGCTGAAAACCGCCCTGGGAAGGAATGGCTAAGATTGTTTATGGAACGAAACATGCTTTCCCTAAAAAAAGGCAACAATGATCTGCAGTGCGCGTAAGGCCGTGACAGCAAATCCTTTCGTTGTGCATGACTTTTACGACATGCTTGAAAAAATCGTTAAAGAAAAAAAATTTCCACCCAACCAAATCTGGAACTGTGACGAATCTGGATTTCCAACAGATCCGAAAAGGTGCAAAGTGGTCAGCAAAAGTGGCGAAGTCGCATATCGAGTAACACCAGGTGCTGGTCGGGAAAATACAACAACCTTAGCTGCTGTGAACGCAGCTGGACAAGCATTACCACCACTTGTTGTTTTCCCAGGAAAAAATCATCAGGAGTCTTGGTTCTCACCTGAAAGTAAGTCCCACACAGTAAATACAATTCTTAATTGTCACCCAATCTTCTGCTCCCCTTTCCCTCCTACACTATTTTTTATGTATCCGCTGTCTAAAACATTATTTGGATCTTGTTAGGTATGCCAGGTACACTGTATGGTTGCTCAGATAATGGTTGGATGACCACTGATGTGTTTGGCGAAGGGTTTAAACACTTTTGCAGAGTAGTAACAGATCGGCCACTTTTGCTTCTCTTTGACGGCCATTTGTTGCATGTCTCTGCCAGTCTTATCTTAAAAGCCATGGAGGAAGATGTGACAATCATGAAATTTCCACCGCATGTGACAGATCTTCTACAACCGTTAGATGTAGCATGTTTTGGTCCCCTGAAGAGAGAATGGGAACGTGTCTTAAATGAATGGTGTGTTTCTTACGGTGGTAAGCGTCCTCTTCGAAAAGCTGACTTTGTGGAGAAACTTGGACAGTGTTGACAAACCGCACTTACTGAAGATAACATAAAAGCAGGATTTAGACGAACAGGTATAATAATACATATTTTATTTTACAAAAACGTCATTAAGTGAAACTGCTTCTCCTCTTGTGAAATGTGGAAAAGTAAATTCAACTTGTTTTTAATCTAGGTATATTTCCGATCGACAGAACGAAGTACCCGGAGAAAAGATTTGACCCACGGTTACTTAAAAGATATAAAAAGATGGTGCGAAATGGGAAAACCAGAGGACGTTATGGAAGAACTTGCTCGCGCTTCAAATACGCCGAAAAAAATAAAAGAGCCAACGAATGTAAATGCGGCGACAACGCCAACGCAATCAATCGACACCACACAATCGCCGCTTCTTGCTAACGCTTCTTCAGCATCCTTTATTGACGCTCCTTCAACTGCAAGCACCAATCAATCGACGCCAATACTTCGTATACAGGAACCATGCGGGATATTTCACTTTTTAAGGTCCACGATGTAATAGCTGGTCCTTTGGAGGTGTATCCAGAGCGAGGAAACAAATGGAGTGTTCCTGGTTATCCAAGCATCGAAATGTTTTTTAATAGAGTGAAAAAGATAGACAGAAAACAATTGATTATGATCGATATGTAATATGTGTGTCAAAGTTAAAACACTATTTCCTCGTCAAATGACTGCATTTTTAACTTCTTTGTTTCCCAAAACTGAGATTTTTATTATCATAACTGTTTATTTTGTTACCTATAACAAGAAAAAACAATTTCAAACACAAAACAAGTGATTTAATCAAGAAAAACTAGAATATCGACCGTGCGTAGTTTTCAATTGGAAGCGCGTATTTGTTTTATTATTTGACCAGTTAAATATCCGCTCAACCGGAATAAAGTACGCATGCGAATTTTTTTAACAACAACCGGCGTATTTTCTAATGGCGAGGGAAGTTGAAAGATACGCAATGTTTTTCTCAACTTAAAGGAGTAATACAAGACGGAGGCAAATTCTAATAATTGGAATCTTAAAGTAACTAAACTGCTTGCGTTTTAAAATATTATTTATTTTTGGTTAGCAATTTTAAACACATTTATGCTTTAAATTTCCGTAAATGCGTATTTATTACCAGACTTGACTATAAATCGTATTACTTTATGCGATGTATCCTCAAAGCTATTTGATTCCGAAATGTGCTCCAAGAATGAAGCAGACTCAAGAAAACGTCAGCTATTTGTAACACCTGTAGAAAAGCCAGGTAGAGAAACAACCATCGAACTATCTACAAAGTATTCGTGACTTAAATAATACTTAAAATTTATATATAATTTTAATCCAATTCTTCTTTTTCCCTCAATGCCCATACAATGGCAATTTCGGGTATGGGTTCACCATCTTTATATCCAACATAAACTCCGCTCGGCTCAGGAAACACGTCTCTTATTTTATTGACAACACAACTAGGTATCACTCGACGAACTCCTCTCCCTATCCTATTATGCACCCACCAAGTAAACTGTCTATAACTTGCGTACCTATAAGTCCTGAAAATATAAAATAGTGCTTATATTTACTTTATATATTTAATTCTGTAATTATGTTAAAATAATTCTGTAATTATGTTAAAAATATTTACTTGTTGGTTACGTTTTCTCGTCGTGGTAGATGACTCTCATTTGTGTCATGCATTCCTACCAATGCGGTCCATAAAACCTCCTACAAAAGTATGATGCTGTGGAAGTTTTTATGTTCTGTAATGCAGTTATCTAAAAATGAGTATGATTTTCACAATAGCGGAATCGCAATACTGACATGTGCCTATAAATCGCATATCAAAACTCACCGATCAAATTAAAAATATTCGCAGATTCTAACTCGCAACAGCAAAGACACTCCGCTTCGCTCGGCATTTCCTTACATTTTCCACACTTTCACCAAATGCTCACAGCAGCATCAACACGTGAAGCGACTGTTGAAATATGTGACGCTCACTTGCTATCTTTTATTTAGTTGTGAACCGGTGGTTCTATTATTTTATGTTAGAACTGTCACGTGCATTATATTACGCACATTTTTTTTATTCTCTACGTTTTTCTGTGTTCAGCTTGTTTTTTATAAGAGAAAAAGTACTCTATGAGTGAGAAACTCTGTGTGTCTGTTTTATCAGGTTATGGGACCAGACACTTTTTAATGTTATATCGAGTACTGAAATAATTTTGTTTTGTTGAATTTGATTTTTGACAATGGCAACTGAAGACGCCACTTTCAAAATTGAGAAGCTAATTGCTGAAAATTATCATTCATGGAAATTCAACATGAAAATGTCAGGGGCGGATACAGGATTTTTTTCTCCTTAGGCGGATTTGCGAAGCGAAGCGAAGCCCACGCGCAATTTTTGCGTAGCAAAAATTGCGCGTGATAAAACAGCTGGGGGTTTCGGGGGGCGCTGTAAGCCCCCCAAGTAGGGTCTGGGGAGAAGCTTTAGCTTATTTATCTATTTCAGCACTCAAAAATGCAGCAGACAGGACCTTCACATGTCCATTTCTTATATGTTATTGGAAAAAAAAACAACCATAAAATTCATAAATAAAAGCCAAATAATGTTTTCAGAAAAATTAAGGCTAAAATTAGCCAGCCAGCAAAATTTCTTCTTTCTTCCAGATTCACATCCAGATAAATGAAATCCAAAAATAACATTTTTTAAAGATTAGAGGATTAAATTAATAATCCAGTCAAAATCTTCTTTCTTCATTCAAAATCTTCTTTCTTCTTTCTTCCAGCTTGCACATCAGGTAATATAACCAACCATGAACAAAATGAATCTGTCATGAAATGAGTCAAATTGATCAATTGTCAAAACCAACCAATGAATAAATGAATGAACAACAATCAAAACTAAAAATTTTAAACTAAATTTCAGTAGACCAGGTCAACATGAAGCATAAAAAAACATACTCCCTTATATACCAACTTACTTACCTACTTCCCTTACCTACTTACTATACCTACTTCCCTTACCTACTTCCCTTACCTACTTACTATACCTACTTCCGTTACCTACTTCCCTTACCTATTTACTATACCTACTTCCCTTGCTTACCTACTTTCCTTACCTACTTCCCTTACCTACTTACTATTATCATTGCATTAGGGAAATACTCGCACCCACCAGGCTGACTTAAGACAAGTATTATCATTGCAGCTAGCTGTTTTGTTACCTTAACTTAAAGTATAACCGTCTTTAGACAAGTATTATCATTGCAGCTAGCTGTTTTGTTACCTTATTAACTGAATATTATTTATACTACTATCATGGATGTATACAGAATTTATGAAATAGCCTAAATCTTATCAATCACATCTAAAAAATTTAACAATCAGATGAAAAGAAAAAGGGCGAGGGGAGGGGGGAGAGAGAGAAAAAGAGCAGAGAGGTAAAAAAGATAACGGGGTGGGGGGGTAACATGGTAAGTACTATCTATTAACATTTCTTTATCATTAGTTATATATCTCTAAACATGTCATGTCTTAAAATTTTAGTCTTCTGTTATCAATGGAAAATTTATTTATAACTTCATTTATATCAACGTTTATTTCTTTATGGATGTGGAGAAGAGCTAAGCCATTTAGTCTATCGTTAGACATAGTACTGCGGTTATAATTTTTTAATCGTCGTAGTGCAGAAAAGGACCTTTCACATTCACATGAGGTGACTGGTAATGTGCCTAAAATTCTTAGGGCCACAGTTATATTTTCAAAGCCAGGAAAATGAATAATTTAAGTGTAGAGGAAACATTATCTGGTGCATCAAATTTGTACGAAGTCCAATATTCTTCCCACAAGTAAAGAAGAGAAATCATGTTGGATGGAATTACTGCAAGACCAGCATAAGCTGCTAAGGAACTAGGTTCAAATCGTTTACTAAGTTCAGTGCTTAGGTGATCTAGAATTGGAATTGTTAAGCTGCGCAGGTAGTAACTAGATATAGTATCAGCTGATACATTACTTCTATGTACCTGCCGAGAACAAACTCTAGGTCTATTTTCTTGCACACGGACTGTAGACGCTAGGGAAACAGCCTCTTTGTACCAATTGTTGTGATAATCATTTGCAGAAGCTCTTATAGTTAAGGACATATTTTTAAGACTTTGTATAAGATGCAAGCTCGATAAAAGGTCAATAGTTTTTCCTTGTAAAATCTTTGTAACTGGCAACAATAAGTCCATTACTGACCGTGTTACAACTAGTGAAACAATAAAATCAAAATTAGTAACAAGATGCAGAAGGGAGGTAGCTTTTGTAGAAGTATCACGGTTACATTTCTTATCAAGATTCATACTCATGTCCTCCAAAGTGTATACAATTGCAACAAATAATTCCTGAAAAATATCTAAGCCAATTATCCGTTCAATCCATCTAGTCCGACAAACATCAATTAACTTTTTCTTTTTAGCTTCAGGACAATGTCGTAAAATATTTGCCTCTAGGAGCTGTTGCCTAACTTGAGACAGGTTGAAAAAATAGGACAATTCCTTTACTCTTTCTAGGGTATTTTTAACAGATTGGATGGAGCATGAGCCACAAACACTTAAATTTAAACGATGGCTGTGACAGTGAGTGTATATAGCCTTCCTATTTATTCTTAAAATGTGAGCTGACAGTCCATTTATATGTCCAGAAACAGACCCTGCCCCATCATATCCTTGCCCACGACAATTTAAAATATCCAAAGATAAATCTTTGGAAACACATTTTAGCAGAACTGAGGCTAAATCTTTTCCTGCTAACCCTTCCTCACAATAAATATATCTTATAAAATCCTCCCTAATATCACAACTGCTGTCCACAAAACGTAAAACCAGAGACATTTGTTCCTTATTAGAACAATCAGCTGCCTCATCTGCAATTATGGAAAAAAACTTATTTCTTTTAATCTCGTTGACAATAGTGTCAGATATCACTGAACCACAACATGATATCAAAGCATTTTGAGACGTTTTCGAGATGTATGTAGCATTCTTACTGGCAGATTGTAAATGTTCTTTTAATACATTGTCTCCTGCACGTACCCTAAAGTTTAAAAGTTCACGAAAATTTCCAGCCCCCCCTTGCGAGTATTCCCCTATTTTTGGTTGTGAATCAGGACCATCTCTGTGGCCACGCAAAGCTATGCCAATTCGCCCACACAAAATAATTGTATCAATGATTGGAATCAGTTTTTGCCTGTTATCGTTAATACTTTTCTGTAAATTTTGGTCAATCAATGTGTCAATTGATGGCCTTGCCCCAGACATATTATCAATAAAAGAATTGAAGAGAAGAGAAGTATTTACATGTAAACCCTGCTTAGACGAACAATGACGTTTAAAAGAAGGTACTGCATCTGGCCAATGTTTTTGAGGTTCAGAAAAAAGTTTGGTGACCTTATAAGATTTACTGGGAAATCTGTCTCCAAATAGGACACAAGGAAGACAAAATGCACCATCCATAGTAGGCGAATATGCCAGCCATGAAAAATCAGAAAGCCATTTATACTGAAATTTCCTGTTACTGACAGGGAAATTGTAAGTGTTATCTGGAATGAATAAATTTGTAATAAGTTTACGAATATCACTTTCCTTTAATTTAGCAACTTTTTTTCGAAAAGATCCAACATCATTTTCACAAACATAAACCATTTCAGGTTCTGTACTATCAACAGTGGAACAATTTTTGGAAATTGTGCTAATACTGGAAGTTATAGCAGGTGATTCATATGTTTTAACTATAGGTTTTGTTAAGAAATTAAGTTTTGTCTGTAAATTACCACCTACACACATATTACCGTCAGTAAATACTTTTTTAGGAAAACATAATTTAAGTGATTGATCAGTCTTTCGTTTTAAAGAAGAATGAACGAGAGGCACGAAATGGTTGGACTGAAATTTTGAAGATAACATAAGGCCTTCATAAAAAAACATTATGTGTAGATCAGCCTTCATTGAAACATGCTTACGGGAATTATTTTTTGGTTCATACAGACCTTAAACTTTTCCTCTCCAATATCAGGGTAATATGAGAATATAATTCTCCCTGTAACTGAGGACAAAGCTAAAAGGCAAAGGAAACTTGACCAGTTTTTGTCATTTAAATTTAAGACAGCTTCCTCTTTTATAAGCTCTTCCCCCTCTTTATTGCTGTCACAAGCAACATGGGAAACACAGAAAAATAGAATATTTTTCAGAGAACTGAAAGAACCTCTCTGCTCTTGAAAGATGGAAGAAAATAGAGGATGATTGGAATAAAAATTTGGGAAGAGAAAAAGTTCCAACGATACCAGAAGTCGTAGCAAGTCCACCAACATATTGTTACTTCCCAAACACAAGGATGCTGAACTGTATAAACAATTTCCAGAAGCTTCAGATCTACAAAAGTGAACATAAAAAATTTGTTCACTTCACTCTACTGCAAATCTACAACAAGAATAACAGCTGGCTCTATTATTGTCATTAAATAGTCTCGATGACCCAAATAGAAACTTTTTGTTTATTGTAGTGAACCCCCTTTTGTTTATTGTTTAAAAGCTTAATAGCGCTTTGTCACCACAATACAATTAATTTATTTTTAAACATTCCTTAGGGATTATCAACAAAAGTAAAAATAGATAGTTACCTCAAAGCGACGAATGCTTTCTCTTTTGCATACCCAGGAATAAAATGTTCAACACTGAAATTTCTGCTTTATCTCTGGTCACACTATCTAATTTTAAGCTAAATAAACTTGATATACGGGTTCTCTGGATAGTTCTTAGTAAGTTAAACCAAGGTTTAAAAAAAATTTCATAATTCCCGTTTCTGAATACTTTCATATGTTTACAAGATGGCGTCCGGCAGCAAATCTCAAGGTCCATGTAAGTAAACATGTTTAAAATCATATTTAATTTGATGCTACGAAGCTGAATAAATTCATACAGTTTATTTGTAGGTTGTTTATGTCTAGGAACAAGTTTTTTACAAGTTTTTCCCTATAATTTCTTCATAAACTCCAGATTTTAGACTGTATCATATATGATACACTATGCAAAAAAAGAATATTAGCTAGCTATTTGCCTAAAAACGTGATTTCTTTTATTATCTTTATTTGATGCCCATACACACAAATAGCCTTTATAGTGAGTATATTTGATGTGTTTAGCATAGTAATTCATTTCTAGATTATTATTTTTATTTTTAGCAATTGGCGTAAGATCATTTTATGGGCGAAAACCTGTCGGCGTTAACCGAGTACAACCATTTGTAAATGTTAGGGGTATTCCTGAACCAAACGAATCTTCTGATGACGATCTTGATTCAGACAGCGAAAATGAATATTACAATGCTGCAAACCAACAAGATTTAATAATTGAGTCAACGTCATCAGAATATGATGACTCATCAAGTGACAGCGATGACAATTTGGCACTGAGTTCGATTGCGGCTACCTCGAAAAAAACAGCGACGGATGCAAAAAAACAACTGCTGCTGCAAAAAAAAAGATACCGATTAATTGGAAGAAAAAGAATCTTGAAGTAAAGGAGAACTATGAGTTTAAAGTTGACTATCAAAATGAACTAGATGATGATTTGGAGGGTCTTGGATCAGAGCTTTCGTATTTTTTCTACCTTTTCCCAAAAGATTTGATCGAAGATATTGCACGCCAAACTGTTTTATATTCAGTTCAATCACGTCCAGAAAAACCTGTTGATATCACAGAAGGTGACATTCAGAAATTTATTGCGTGTGTTTTATATATGTCAATCGTCAAGTTACCGAGTACTCGAGATTACTGGTCGTCCTCGATCGGTATTCCCCAAGTAGCAAAAGTGATGACAGTCAACCGCTTTGAAGAAATAAAACGTTTTATTCATTTTAGTGATAATGCTACTGCTGATAAAACTGACAAAATAAATAAAATTCGCCCACTGGTTAACAAATTAAATGAGCAACTTCGAACAATACCTATTGAAGAAAGTTTAGCTGTTGACGAACAGATTGTCCCCTTCAAAGGGCGGCATTCCATCAAACAATATAACCCTAAGAAACCACATAAATGGGGCTTCAAAGTTTTCGTTTTGAGTGGCGTTTCAGGCTTTAGTTATAATTTTGAAGTTTTTACTGGTAGAGCAGATAATGTATGTGCCCAAAATGAGCCTGATCTTGGTGCAAGCAGTAACGTTGTCGTACGATTAGCACGAGTTATTCCTGAAAACTGTAATTACAAACTTTATGTTGATAATTGGTTCAATAGTATTCCACTAAACGTGTATATGTATACAAAAGGTATACAAATGGTAGGGACAGTTCGTCGTAACCGAATAGGAAAATGTCCAGTATCGTCAGATAAAGAAATAAAAAAGAAAGGTCGCGGAACTCATGAAGAACGTGTCGCAACAATAGATGATGTTGATGTCTGCGTTGTCTCGTGGTTTGATAATAAGGTGGTAACCCTGCTATCTAATTTTGTTGGTAGCGAACCAACAAGATATGTCAAGAGGTTTTCAAAAAAAAAAAACAAACATATCGAGATACCGTGCCCAAACCTTGTTACGATTTATAACAAAGATATGGGAGGCGTAGACTTTTTAGATTCGCTTTTAGGGTATTACCGCAACAAAATCCGGTCGAAAAAGTGGTATCACAGAATTTTCTTCCACTTAATTGATATGATGGTAGTCAATGCTTGGATTTTATGGAGAAACCAAGATCCAAATGTGCCTTTAGTAAAGTTCAAACTAGCTGTTGCTGATTTATTGTGCCATTACCAGAAAACTCCAAATAGAAAGCGTGGTCGACCATCAATTGATAATGGCGTTGACGGTCTGGGACCTAAAACACCAATGCCCCATCAGGAGGTTCGTACCGATAAATTTGCTCACTGGCCTGTATTCAATGATTCTCGCACTCGCTGCAAATACCAGAAATGCTCTACATTAACCTATGTATGTTGTGAGAAATGTAATGTCGCTTTATGTTTAAATAAGGACAGGAATTGTTTTAAGAAATTCCATACATGATTTTAACAGAGTGCTTGAGTGGAGTAACATTTACTAATTATAATATTTATACTGTATAATATATGTTTTGATCTTCGATTGACATAACTTTTCCATTTATTTTTACCCGTTTTCCACCTTGTGCTGCCAACTGGCCACCAGCAGGTGGTGTTCACCAATTCTGACATTTGGTCCTTTTAGGAAAAAAATTTGAAATGATAAAATTTTCAATTCATATACGAGTTTGAGGCAATTTTTGGCCTTTTTTAGCTTTTAAAACACTTTTTTCCCAAAAATTTTTTTGGTGTTTTAATAACTTTTTGTGCATAATGTATCATATATCAATTGATTATGTCAGCAAATTTCTTTTTTTTTGCAAATTATGATTTAAATATGTTTTTAGTTGGTTAAAATAAATGAAATAACATAGGTTTCATAAAAAAAAAAAAATCATGCAAAAAGGGGTTAACAACTTTTTCTCAATCTTTCTCCAATGATCTAATGTTCCAAAATGAGGAAACTCTGTTATTTTATCTTTCAATATCTTATAAAGACTTTTACATTCGCAAATATCATTGCTTTTTACAGCAAGCACAACCCGATCGCGCAAGCTCCCATCAGAAGACATGTTGGATCAGAAAGAACTTCAGAATTGCAGTTGGCCGAAGCTGGCCGAACCCATTAAACAGACCGGCTACCGCGAGGCAATAACTATAGGAAGAGTAAATTATTCCTACGCACCCATCCCCTAATATCAATCTTTCTTTCACCGTAAATTTCGACTAAAGAGAGTCCAAAAGTCCACACTTCGGCGAGATTCTTTTTACGTCACAAATTCTTTTGTTTTAACCAGAGTCCAAAAGTCCACACCTCGGCGAGATTTTTCTCGACGTCATAATTCTTTTGTGTTTCTTTTGTTTAAGAGAGTCCAAAAGTCCACACCTCGGCAGCCGCCGAAATCGACTGTTTTTACGGCAGAAAACAAAGGAATCGAGAGAAGTGTGTCTGTTTTATCAGGTTATGGGACCAGACACTTTTTAATGTTATATCGAGTACTGAAATAATTTTGTTTTGTTGAATTTGATTTTTGACAATGGCAACTGAAGACGCCACTTTCAAAATTGAGAAGCTAATTGCTGAAAATTATCATTCATGGAAATTCAACATGAAAATGTCAGGGGCGGATACAGGATTTTTTTCTCCTTAGGCGGATTTGCGAAGCGAAGCGAAGCCCACGCGCAATTTTTGCGTAGCAAAAATTGCGCGTGATAAAACAGCTGGGGGTTTCGGGGGGCGCTGTAAGCCCCCCAAGTGGGGTCTGGGGAGAAGCTTTAGCTTATTTATCTATTTCAGCACTCAAAAATGCAGCAGACAGGACCTTCACATGTCCATTTCTTATATGTTATTGGAAAAAAAAACAACCATAAAATTCATAAATAAAAGCCAAATAATGTTTTCAGAAAAATTAAGGCTAAAATTAGCCAGCCAGCAAAATTTCTTCTTTCTTCCAGATTCACATCCAGATAAATGAAATCCAAAAATAACATTTTTTAAAGATTAGAGGATTAAATTAATAATCCAGTCAAAATCTTCTTTCTTCATTCAAAATCTTCTTTCTTCTTTCTTCCAGCTTGCACATCAGGTAATATAACCAACCATGAACAAAATGAATCTGTCATGAAATGAGTCAAATTGATCAATTGTCAAAACCAACCAATGAATAAATGAATGAACAACAATCAAAACTAAAAATTTTAAACTAAATTTCAGTAGACCAGGTCAACATGAAGCATAAAAAAACATACTCCCTTATATACCAACTTACTTACCTACTTCCCTTACCTACTTACTATACCTACTTCCCTTACCTACTTCCCTTACCTACTTACTATACCTACTTCCCTTACCTACTTCCCTTACCTACTTACTATACCTACTTCCCTTGCTTACCTACTTTCCTTACCTACTTCCCTTACCTACTTACTATTATCATTGCATTAGGGAAATACTCGCACCCACCAGGCTGACTTAAGACAAGTATTATCATTGCAGCTAGCTGTTTTGTTACCTTAACTTAAAGTATAACCGTCTTTAGACAAGTATTATCATTGCAGCTAGCTGTTTTGTTACCTTATTAACTGAATATTATTTATACTACTATCATGGATGTATACAGAATTTATGAAATAGCCTAAATCTTATCAATCACATCTAAAAAATTTAACAATCAGATGAAAAGAAAAAGGGCGAGGGGAGGGGGGAGAGAGAGAAAAAGAGCAGAGAGGTAAAAAAGATAACGGGGTGGGGGGGTAACATGGTAAGTACTATCTATTAACATTTCTTTATCATTAGTTATATATCTCAAAACATGTCATGTCTTAAAATTTTAGTCTTCTGTTATCAATGGAAAATTTATTTATAACTTCATTTATATCAACGTTTATTTCTTTATGGATGTGGAGAAGAGCTGTGTTACAACTAGTGAAACAATAAAATCAAAATTAGTAACAAGATGCAGAAGGGAGGTAGCTTTTGTAGAAGTATCACGGTTACATTTCTTATCAAGATTCATACTCATGTCCTCCAAAGTGTATACAATTGCAACAAATAATTCCTGAAAAATATCTAAGCCAATTATCCGTTCAATCCATCTAGTCCGACAAACATCAATTAACTTTTTCTTTTTAGCTTCAGGACAATGTCGTAAAATATTTGCCTCTAGGAGCTGTTGCCTAACTTGAGACAGGTTGAAAAAATAGGACAATTCCTTTACTCTTTCTAGGGTATTTTTAACAGATTGGATGGAGCATGAGCCACAAACACTTAAATTTAAACGATGGCTGTGACAGTGAGTGTATATAGCCTTCCTATTTATTCTTAAAATGTGAGCTGACAGTCCATTTATATGTCCAGAAACAGACCCTGCCCCATCATATCCTTGCCCACGACAATTTAAAATATCCAAAGATAAATCTTTGGAAACACATTTTAGCAGAACTGAGGCTAAATCTTTTCCTGCTAACCCTTCCTCACAATAAATATATCTTATAAAATCCTCCCTAATATCACAACTGCTGTCCACAAAACGTAAAACCAGAGACATTTGTTCCTTATTAGAACAATCAGCTGCCTCATCTGCAATTATGGAAAAAAACTTATTTCTTTTAATCTCGTTGACAATAGTGTCAGATATCACTGAACCACAACATGATATCAAAGCATTTTGAGACGTTTTCGAGATGTATGTGGCATTCTTACTGGCAGATTGTAAATGTTCTTTTAATACATTGTCTCCTGCACGTACCCTAAAGTTTAAAAGTTCACGAAAATTTCCAGCCCCCCCTTGCGAGTATTCCCCTATTTTTGGTTGTGAATCAGGACCATCTCTGTGGCCACGCAAAGCTATGCCAATTCGCCCACACAAAATAGTTGTATCAATGATTGGAATCAGTTTTTGCCTGTTATCGTTAATACTTTTCTGTAAATTTTGGTCAATCAATGTGTCAATTGATGGCCTTGCCCCAGACATATTATCAATAAAAGAATTGAAGAGAAGAGAAGTATTTACATGTAAACCCTGCTTAGACGAACAATGACGTTTAAAAGAAGGTACTGCATCTGGCCAATGTTTTTGAGGTTCAGAAAAAAGTTTGGTGACCTTATAAGATTTACTGGGAAATCTGTCTCCAAATAGGACACAAGGAAGACAAAATGCACCATCCATAGTAGGCGAATATGCCAGCCATGAAAAATCAGAAAGCCATTTATACTGAAATTTCCTGTTACTGACAGGGAAATTGTAAGTGTTATCTGGAATGAATAAATTTGTAATAAGTTTACGAATATCACTTTCCTTTAATTTAGCAACTTTTTTTCGAAAAGATCCAACATCATTTTCACAAACATAAACCATTTCAGGTTCTGTACTATCAACAGTGGAACAATTTTTGGAAATTGTGCTAATACTGGAAGTTATAGCAGGTGATTCATATGTTTTAACTATAGGTTTTGTTAAGAAATTAAGTTTTGTCTGTAATTTACCACCTACACACATATTACCGTCAGTAAATACTTTTTTAGGAAAACATAATTTAAGTGATTGATCAGTCTTTCGTTTTAAAGAAGAATGAACGAGAGGCACGAAATGGTTGGACTGAAATTTTGAAGATAACATAAGGCCTTCATAAAAAAACATTATGTGTAGATCAGCCTTCATTGAAACATGCTTACGGGAATTATTTTTTGGTTCATACAGACCTTAAACTTTTCCTCTCCAATATCAGGGTAATATGAGAATATAATTCTCCCTGTAACTGAGGACAAAGCTAAAAGGCAAAGGAAACTTGACCAGTTTTTGTCATTTAAATTTAAGACAGCTTCCTCTTTTATAAGCTCTTCCCCCTCTTTATTGCTGTCACAAGCAACATGGGAAACACAGAAAAATAGAATATTTTTCAGAGAACTGAAAGAACCTCTCTGCTCTTGAAAGATGGAAGAAAATAGAGGATGATTGGAATAAAAATTTGGGAAGAGAAAAAGTTCCAACGATACCAGAAGTCGTAGCAAGTCCACCAACATATTGTTACTTCCCAAACACAAGGATGCTGAACTGTATAAACAATTTCCAGAAGCTTCAGATCTACAAAAGTGAACATAAAAAATTTGTTCACTTCACTCTACTGCAAATCTACAACAAGAATAACAGCTGGCTCTATTATTGTCATTAAATAGTCTCGATGACCCAAATAGAAACTTTTTGTTTATTGTAGTGAACCCCCTTTTGTTTATTGTTTAAAAGCTTAATAGCGCTTTGTCACCACAATACAATTAATTTATTTTTAAACATTCCTTAGGGATTATCAACAAAAGTAAAAATAGATAGTTACCTCAAAGCGACGAATGCTTTCTCTTTTGCATACCCAGGAATAAAATGTTCAACACTGAAATTTCTGCTTTATCTCTGGTCACACTATCTAATTTTAAGCTAAATAAACTTGATATACGGGTTCTCTGGATAGTTCTTAGTAAGTTAAACCAAGGTTTAAAAAAAATTTCATAATTCCCGTTTCTGAATACTTTCATATGTTTACAAGATGGCGTCCGGCAGCAAATCTCAAGGTCCATGTAAGTAAACATGTTTAAAATCATATTTAATTTGATGCTACGAAGCTGAATAAATTCATACAGTTTATTTGTAGGTTGTTTATGTCTAGGAACAAGTTTTTTACAAGTTTTTCCCTATAATTTCTTCATAAACTCCAGATTTTAGACTGTATCATATATGATACACTATGCAAAAAAAGAATATTAGCTAGCTATTTGCCTAAAAACGTGATTTCTTTTATTATCTTTATTTGATGCCCATACACACAAATAGCCTTTATAGTGAGTATATTTGATGTGTTTAGCATAGTAATTCATTTCTAGATTATTATTTTTATTTTTAGCAATTGGCGTAAGATCATTTTATGGGCGAAAACCTGTCGGCGTTAACCGAGTACAACCATTTGTAAATGTTAGGGGTATTCCTGAACCAAACGAATCTTCTGATGACGATCTTGATTCAGACAGCGAAAATGAATATTACAATGCTGCAAACCAACAAGATTTAATAATTGAGTCAACGTCATCAGAATATGATGACTCATCAAGTGACAGCGATGACAATTTGGCACTGAGTTCGATTGCGGCTACCTCGAAAAAAACAGCGACGGATGCAAAAAAACAACTGCTGCTGCAAAAAAAAAGATACCGATTAATTGGAAGAAAAAGAATCTTGAAGTAAAGGAGAACTATGAGTTTAAAGTTGACTATCAAAATGAACTAGATGATGATTTGGAGGGTCTTGGATCAGAGCTTTCGTATTTTTTCTACCTTTTCCCAAAAGATTTGATCGAAGATATTGCACGCCAAACTGTTTTATATTCAGTTCAATCACGTCCAGAAAAACCTGTTGATATCACAGAAGGTGACATTCAGAAATTTATTGCGTGTGTTTTATATATGTCAATCGTCAAGTTACCGAGTACTCGAGATTACTGGTCGTCCTCGATCGGTATTCCCCAAGTAGCAAAAGTGATGACAGTCAACCGCTTTGAAGAAATAAAACGTTTTATTCATTTTAGTGATAATGCTACTGCTGATAAAACTGACAAAATAAATAAAATTCGCCCACTGGTTAACAAATTAAATGAGCAACTTCGAACAATACCTATTGAAGAAAGTTTAGCTGTTGACGAACAGATTGTCCCCTTCAAAGGGCGGCATTCCATCAAACAATATAACCCTAAGAAACCACATAAATGGGGCTTCAAAGTTTTCGTTTTGAGTGGCGTTTCAGGCTTTAGTTATAATTTTGAAGTTTTTACTGGTAGAGCAGATAATGTATGTGCCCAAAATGAGCCTGATCTTGGTGCAAGCAGTAACGTTGTCGTACGATTAGCACGAGTTATTCCTGAAAACTGTAATTACAAACTTTATGTTGATAATTGGTTCAATAGTATTCCACTAAACGTGTATATGTATACAAAAGGTATACAAATGGTAGGGACAGTTCGTCGTAACCGAATAGGAAAATGTCCAGTATCGTCAGATAAAGAAATAAAAAAGAAAGGTCGCGGAACTCATGAAGAACGTGTCGCAACAATAGATGATGTTGATGTCTGCGTTGTCTCGTGGTTTGATAATAAGGTGGTAACCCTGCTATCTAATTTTGTTGGTAGCGAACCAACAAGATATGTCAAGAGGTTTTCAAAAAAAAAAAACAAACATATCGAGATACCGTGCCCAAACCTTGTTACGATTTATAACAAAGATATGGGAGGCGTAGACTTTTTAGATTCGCTTTTAGGGTATTACCGCAACAAAATCCGGTCGAAAAAGTGGTATCACAGAATTTTCTTCCACTTAATTGATATGATGGTAGTCAATGCTTGGATTTTATGGAGAAACCAAGATCCAAATGTGCCTTTAGTAAAGTTCAAACTAGCTGTTGCTGATTTATTGTGCCATTACCAGAAAACTCCAAATAGAAAGCGTGGTCGACCATCAATTGATAATGGCGTTGACGGTCTGGGACCTAAAACACCAATGCCCCATCAGGAGGTTCGTACCGATAAATTTGCTCACTGGCCTGTATTCAATGATTCTCGCACTCGCTGCAAATACCAGAAATGCTCTACATTAACCTATGTATGTTGTGAGAAATGTAATGTCGCTTTATGTTTAAATAAGGACAGGAATTGTTTTAAGAAATTCCATACATGATTTTAACAGAGTGCTTGAGTGGAGTAACATTTACTAATTATAATATTTATACTGTATAATATATGTTTTGATCTTCGATTGACATAACTTTTCCATTTATTTTTACCCGTTTTCCACCTTGTGCTGCCAACTGGCCACCAGCAGGTGGTGTTCACCAATTCTGACATTTGGTCCTTTTAGGAAAAAAATTTGAAATGATAAAATTTTCAATTCATATACGAGTTTGAGGCAATTTTTGGCCTTTTTTAGCTTTTAAAACACTTTTTTCCCAAAAATTTTTTTGGTGTTTTAATAACTTTTTGTGCATAATGTATCATATATCAATTGATTATGTCAGCAAATTTCTTTTTTTTTGCAAATTATGATTTAAATATGTTTTTAGTTGGTTAAAATAAATGAAATAACATAGGTTTCATAAAAAAAAAAAAATCATGCAAAAAGGGGTTAACAACTTTTTCTCAATCTTTCTCCAATGATCTAATGTTCCAAAATGAGGAAACTCTGTTATTTTATCTTTCAATATCTTATAAAGACTTTTACATTCGCAAATATCATTGCTTTTTACAGCAAGCACAACCCGATCGCGCAAGCTCCCATCAGAAGACATGTTGGATCAGAAAGAACTTCAGAATTGCAGTTGGCCGAAGCTGGCCGAACCCATTAAACAGACCGGCTACCGCGAGGCAATAACTATAGGAAGAGTAAATTATTCCTACGCACCCATCCCCTAATATCAATCTTTCTTTCACCGTAAATTTCGACTAAAGAGAGTCCAAAAGTCCACACTTCGGCGAGATTCTTTTTACGTCACAAATTCTTTTGTTTTAACCAGAGTCCAAAAGTCCACACCTCGGCGAGATTTTTCTCGACGTCATAATTCTTTTGTGTTTCTTTTGTTTAAGAGAGTCCAAAAGTCCACACCTCGGCAGCCGCCGAAATCGACTGTTTTTACGGCAGAAAACAAAGGAATCGAGAGAAACAAAGTCAGCGAAATGCGGCAAAATGTAGTTCGACTACCGTAAGAACCATAGTACTTCGGCAAAGAACATCGAAGGAGAGTCGAGCCTCGGCAAACACTCCTGAGTGGAGATAAGAATATTACCTCGGATCCTGGGCGCAAAGGAATCTTATTAAACGCTTATAATAAAAATTATGCGTTGCTTTAAATCAATTTCTATATTTAGATACACATGATTTTCTCATTGGCAAAATTTCTCCTTAGGCGAGTGCCGAAGTGGCCGAAGTCTAAATCCGCCCCCGAATGTATTTAATCGGAAAAGATCTTTGGGAGATTGTAACCGGTGATGAAACCATGGAGGATGATATGCAGGAGGCTGAGAAACGTCGAATCAAGAAACGCGAGAACCAAGCGTTTGCCGCCATTTGTTTGGGAATTTCAACAAACTTACAAATTTACGTTCGCTCCACGAAATCGGCTAAGGAAGCATGGGAAAATCTTGAAAAACATTTTCAGCAAAAAACACTTTCAAAAAGGATTTTCTATCGGAGAAAATTATATTCAGCAAAGATGGCTAGAGGTCAAAATATGACTGAACACATAAACAACATTAAGACATTGTCAGAACACCTGGAAGCGATTGATGATGCTGTTGCAGAAAAGGACCTAGTTATTCTTCTTATTAGTAGTTTACCCGAAGAGTATAACTATTTAATAACGGCGCCTGAAACAATTGCTGAGGACAATCTAACCTGGGCTTATGTGAGGGACAGGCTTATTCACGAAAGCGAAAAGAAAAAGCCTGCTGAAGCTGAAACTTCTGGTGATGCCCTTTTTTCGTCAAAGCCCAACAAAAAGAAATCCGGTAAATGTCATTACTGCAAGAAACCAGGACATTATGCTCGTGACTGTTTTAAGAAGAAAAGTGACCAGAAGAAAGAAAACGCAAATCTCGCTAACGATGATCACGATAATGAACTAGCTCTGAAATCCTCTGAAGTAAACGAGGATGAGTGGTGGATTGACTCTGGTGCTTCTTCTCACATGACCCATAATTTGAAAAGCTTAAGAGACTATTCCAGTTTTGAAACGCCTATAAAGGTAAAACTCGCCGATGATCACGTGCTGAATGCTTTCGGGAAAGGAAATGTACATTTGACCATTTTGAGCAAAAATGAAAAGGTCAAAACTGTGCTACATGACGTACTTTACGTGCCGAAGATCCAAAACAAACTGTTCTCTCTATCTTACCTAACCGATAAGGGAGTCGATGTGCAGTTCAAAGGCAAGGATTGCGATATCACCAAGGAGGGGAAGCAGTATACTATTGGACATAAGTACGGTAAACTTTACAAACTTAACACGATAAAGCCACGAAACGAGGAAACGTGCTGTATCGGGAAAACAATCAAACAGGATTCAATCGAGCTGTGCCACCAATGATACGGTCATCTGGGATACGACAACCTCAAACTCTTAAACGATAAAGAGATGGTAAATGGCCTGAATATCGATACCAAGGAAGCCGTCGATCGAATCTGCGAAGGATGTGCAATGGGGAAACAGCATCGCAAATCATTCCCAAAGAAATCGCAAAGCACCACAACCAGATTGCTCGAGCTGATTCACAGTGACGTGTGTGGACCGATGGATGTACCTTCAGTGGGAGGTTCCAGGTACTTTGTGACTTTTATAGACGATTTCTCAAGATACACTACTGTCTACATGATGAAGCAAAAGTCTGAAGTGCTTGAAAAGTTTGGGGAGTTTGTAAACCTTGTTGAAAATCGCACTGGATTGAAAGTCGAACGATCACACGTGGAGAACAAAACTATAAAACGCCTTCAGATAATGGTGGTGAATACTTCTCAAAGGACTTTGACGAATTCTGCAACAATCGAGGAATTCAACGTGAACCGACCATTCCATACTCTCCACAACAAAACGGAGTTGCTGAACGCATGAACCGCACCCTACTGGAAACTGCACGATCAATGCTGCATCACGCAAAAAACCCCTTAACCTATGGGCTGAAGCTGTATCTACCGCATCCTACACACGGAACCGAAGTCCTACTGCCGCACTGAAGGGAGCAACGCCTTATGTACTTTGGCACGGTAAAAAGCCTGAAGTTAGTGGCCTGAAAGTGTTTGGCTGCAAAACGTACGTGCATATTCCCGAATCAAAATGTAATGGAAAACTCCAGAAGAAATCGTTTCCATGCGTTTTTGTTGGATACCCTGCGAACGAAAACGGGTACAAACTGTACAATCCTGAAACGAGACAGATGCTTCGAAGTCGTGATGTCATCTTCGTAGAGAACGCTTTTGACATCGAAAAATCGGACAACGTAACTCACGAATTTTTCACTGGAACATTCAGAGAAGCTGAGGCAGAAGCTGAAACGGAACAACCAGGAAACAACATCGGTGAACCGCAAGTCGCTGTCGAAGAAGATGCCAGACCACAACGAGCAAGGAGACCACCTGACAGACTGAACGTTCTGACAGGTAATTGGTGGAACCTGATGGAGGTGGCATCGGTCGCAGCTATGGACACTGAGGAGCCAACGACCATTGAAGAAGCTTTAAGCGGTGTGAACTCAAAGCTATGGTCTGAAGCACTTCGTAATGAATTTGATTCGCTGAAACAGAACCAAACCTGGGACTTGGTTGACTTACCCCCCGGTAAGAACATTGTTGGCACTAAATGGGTGTTTAAGCACAAACGTGATGCTAAAGGCGAGATCACCCGGTGTAAAGCTCGTCTACAGGGATACTCTCAAAAACCCGGTGTCGACTATTGGAGTGTTGAAATATGTGACGCTCACTTGCTATCTTTTATTTAGTTGTGAACCGGTGGTTCTATTATTTTATGGTAGAACTGTCACGTGCACTATATTACGCACATTTTTTTTTATTCTCTACGTTTTTCTGTGATCAGCTTGTTTTTTATAAGAGAAAAAGTACTCTATGAGTGAGAAACTCTGTGTGTCTGTTTTTATCAGTGACTTCTTCTTGATTAGTATCCTCATCTCAGCTTTCCCAGCTGGAATCCGAGTCAGTACTTGGTTTAGTATTTCGCCTGATAGGCTCAAATTGAAATCCTACCACATTTTCCCTGCTGCTCATTTTTTTGTTTGTTTCACAACTTCTGGGTATTGCAATTGAATGATGATTACTCAACCGAAGTTAGTATTCATTTTCAAAGTTTCCTGAAATTTTCACGGGGTAAATATACTCATCACCAATAAATTTCACTAGTAAAGTTTGAGTAAAAAATTCCAATGCGGAAGATGATTTACGATATTCTAAGAGGGGACGTCAGAGCACTCACAGGTGAAGAAATTTATGAAACAATATGACGGATGGTTTACCTCGTGTCGGAGATGAATTTTTAAAGGGAATATGGCGTGAAAAATTATTTTTACATATATAAACCACTTTTCAAAGTCATAAAAGAATATCTAGTTCTTATGTTTTGAAGATAAACAAAAAACAAACAAACAACATAAAAAGTTTCACATGTTTACATTACAGTCGCCTTCTTCAACGAGGTCGTTTTAACGCGGTCAGAGATCTGGACAATCACATTAGTATGCGTAATTATGCGACTTACGTAAGCAATTGTATAGAAAAAAAAGTGAGCCCCCGTAAAAGTAGAAGGTTCTTTTTAGAAAAAATATGTAATGTTTTGAGAAAGTAAATAACAAACATTCATATTAAATTTTATCATGGATCAACCAACGGTACTTGGTTTTCAGTTTGAACCAGAATTTCAGGATGATGAAGAACATTCTGAACCTGAAGAATATTCTGATATTTCTTTGGATGATGCGAACTTGCGAGCTATTACAGCGGAGGGAGATAGGAAAGCTGGGGTCGATGGTTGGTGTACTTGTGGGCACTGCGTCGTATTGGATACGGAAAGAGAGTGCATATGCTGCCACGAGATAGACGAAATAAAATATTTCAAATTAGACGGTTTGCTTTAGTTTATTTCTATTTACAAAATAAACAGTGAAACAATTACACATACAATCTAGTACCCAAACCTTTTTTAGATTGCAGATGTATCACTGAGCACGATAGCTTTTCAAACGTTATGCTGGACAGGGGTGTTCTGTGGACTGCTTTGATATCGTTATATGACAGGGAAAATGCATCTTTACCATGTGATAGGGATAACGTACCTAGCCAGTAAGTAGAGTTATATAAGAACATGTAATATATTATATTATCCATAAATGAAATATATAACCTATTTTAGATCATATCGCTACGCATCGTACAGACAGTTTAGTTGGTTCATCCATACTAGGTTGGGACGAGGTGTGCGGAGAGTCATTCCTGCTTGTGTCGTTGCTAAAATAAGAACAGCCTTCCCTTCTGAAAGTGGTAATTACACTAGGTTTAGAGAGGGAGGAACGAATGTTCCCGAGATTGAAATGGTGTGGCAATTTGCAGCTCACGAAGACGAAAGCGACTAAACCGTTCATTAGTATACGTGTAAAATATCCATGTAAATAATATATGTATGAAAATAGTATGTAAATAATTATATAAGCTAAAAAAATAAAAAGTCACTACAGTTTTAATCTGCTATACTTAGCTGATTGCTCAATGATAACTTCACGGTCTTCTCTCTCTGATGGTGCTACAGTCAAACTGAGCTTACGTTTGCTGCGCTTTTCCGTGGTTACCTTTCTATTTTCTTCAACTCGTGTGATTATATTACCGAGTATGTCAACAAGGTATATCTGCGGGAATATCTGGTGTTGCATGTCCCAACTTGGATCAAAGCATTTTTCTTCAAAATGTTTTGAACAAACAAAGACCCTTTTAGGTAAATTTTTTCCCCGCAAAGCATGTATCCACTTTTTGCGCGTATCTTCATTTGAACTTTCTCGGGATTATTAGCCGTATGATTAGTACAACCTACAGCAGCACACCACGCCATTTTAAGAAATATCGAAAAAAAGTTTTTGAGCATAAATGTTTTTAAAATATATCGACGGGGGTTAAATTGTATAAAATAAATCTAAGTTTCTATTATAAATTATTAATAGGTTTAAGAACAAACTTCGCGTGCGGTGTGTGTGAAGAGGAAGGCTTCTGTATTTTCTATAAAATTGCTTACGTCACAGTAAATCGATTATGCTATATCGCACTTGATCGTGTTTTCATCAGAAACTATCATGGCGGTCGAAGAAGGCCACTCTCGTGGCGAAGGTTAAACTTTAAAGAACAAAATTGTGCGTAAGAATTACTTTTCAAGATATATTAATGCTGAATTATTGTTTCGTGCTATATGAAGTTTTTAAATGCAAATATTTATAAAACATGCTATATTCCCTTTAAATCTTTGAATAGGCATTATTAACTTATAAGTGCAAATTAAGGAAAAAAACTTAAGCGAATTTAGGTCAACTAAATTTTTGGTGTCAACTATGACGAAGTTTTCTCACCTGTCGCAAAGTACAGTTCTATTCGTACTGTACTAGCCATTGCCAATCAACTTGATTTAAACCTCCACCAAATGGATGTTAAAACAGCATTCCTAAATGGAGATCTCGAGGAAGAGATTTTCGTTAAGCAACCGTCGATTGCGAAAGAGTCTCTATCAGTTAGGGACAACTGCAAATTAGACTATTTCTCCTAAATAAGCTAGTAACTAAATTAGGAGATTTTTAATAGCTTAACTTAGAGAGAAAAGTCTATTTAGGAGATGAAATTTTTTAATCGACGATATCTTCGCAATCTTTGTTGGTCACGCGATTATTTTTACTGTACTACTTGCTGACTTAGTCATCTTTGCTTAGGTGAAATTTCATAGAATTTGCATGGCGGATATAAAATGTATACATGAAAACGTGCCCACCAACTAAACTCGTTTCCAATCGACTAGAAATTATATCTATGTGACTAGAACAAGGTCCGGGGCGAGATTGTCCAAATAGCTTATTTAGTCTATGATAGCGTAATTAGGACATCATAGCCTAACTAGTATATTATTTTCCCGCAAAAAAACTGAAGGTTTCGCGCCACAAGTTTCCTTTTTCATTATTATTGAACTTATTAGAAAGTAACATACACGTCTTAAAAAATGGCTAGTTTAGACAATGCTGAACGAAAGTTGTATGCTGATAGATACTGTGAGTATCGTACTCGCCAAGTTTGGCACAGAACATGAGTTTTTTATTGCGTTTTGTGTGATAAATGGTTATCATTTTCAAGTTAGACCTTTAATTGGTATGGAAATGCCAATGATACTAGTTCGGGAGCCAGAAAATGTATATGACAGCAATGCAATTAAATGATGATGAGGTGACAAAACAGCTAGCTCTAATGATATTTCTTGTCTAATGACAGCTGGTTCTACTATAGTTAGAGGTTGCAACCCTCTAGAGATTTTTCAAAGTCCATACATGAACTGAATCACGAACTTTTGGATATCGTCGTTAGAGAACGCACAGGAGAAACTGTTAGGCGCATAGCTGGGCGTACTGTTGGCTGAGTTCCAAAAGTTCACATTCCGTGCTTAGCTCTCGTTGGGGTCGGACGTATCTAAACGGTCCGGTCTTGGCGCGCTAAGTCGAAGAAAGAAAAAAGAAGACTAAAGCTTGAAGAGCTCCTGCTTTGACAGCTAAGTCCTTTTTGATTTATTATATATTGTATTGCCTTCTTGACTTCATTTATATCTTTTCATTTCTTTAATTTGTTGTTTTGTAAGTTTTTAAATTATTGTTTTTGTTAATAAATTGTTTTTATCCCAGTCAGTTTTTTATCCATCTATCTTGCTGTGTTGTGGGTTCCTGCTGCTCCTTCTGTGTAACATCGTAAGGAAATGGGCTTGCCTCAGATCCTGTAAACATAGTTTTGGAAGAGCACATAACCGTAGAATGATCTCTCTACGACTTAATTAGTAGCACTCTTATAGACTTGATACTTTCTAACAGTTCTTGTATTTCTAAACTGGTGTGATGGATTTAGGCATCAGTGATCACAATTTAGTTTATGTGATCAGAAAATTTAAAAGGCCAAAATTTGAACCTAAAACATGCAAGGTTCGTAGCTACAAGAACTTCAGTGAAGAGGCTTTTCTGAAGGACCTCAGGAATTTAGACTGGTCATATTTTAATAATTATGATGACCTTGATGAAGCATGTGAGAAACTGAATAAAAATGTTAAAACAGTGGCTGACAAACATGCCCCTTTCAAAACACATAGATTTTCTGGCCGTGTTGAGGCATGGGTCACTGATGAATTAATAATAGCCATCAAAGAAAGAGACTTCTTGAAACGGAAAACATCAAAAACAAAATCCATCATAGACTGGGAAGCTTTCAAACAAAAAAGGAACCAGGTAATAGGTCTCAAAAATCGACTTAAAAACGAGTACTATATAATGACGTTTTGCAGGACTTTCAAAAACGGCCAAAACAACTTTGGAAAACCCTAAAAAACTGGTTCCTGATAAGTCAGGCAATACTACCTCGATAAAACGAGTAGTCCAAAACGATGGTACAGAAACTTCTCACCCAAAAGAAATTTCCAACACATTCAATTCATTTTTTGTCAGTGTTGGTGCCAAACTAGCCTCTAAATTTTCTTCTGACACTACTAATGTTAATCCACCTGTTAGCGGACACGATTTTCGGTGGGCTCGTATTGAGACCAAAAGTGTCGAAAAAATAATTAGTTCACTAAAACTTAATAAAGCTACAGGCTTGGACGGAATTGGTTCACGACTGCTAAAAGCAGGTTCGTCAGTTTTACGTATTTTTTTATCAAGTCTTTTCAACAAATCTTTATGTACTGGTTATGTACCTATATGTTGGAAGACTAAAAGGGTCTCGCCTATTTTTAAAAGTGGCAATAAAACAGATCCTACTAATTATCGGCCTATCTCCATTTTGCCAATTCCTATGAAAATTTTTGAAAAGTTAGTGCATGAGCAAATGTCTCATTTTATTTCTGAGCACAACTTCCTGAATCACAGACAGTCCGGATTTCTAAAACTCTTTTCCACAGAAACTGCAGTAGTCGATGTCTCTGATTTTATTCTTACTGAGCTCGACCAACATAACTTTGTTTGTGCTGTGCTCATTGACCTTAAAAAAGCTTTTGACACTGTTGATCATAAAATTTTCTTAAAAAAACTATGGTGTTTTGGCATCAGAGATGCTGCCTTTGACTGGTTCGAGTCCTACTTAACGGGCCGAATGCAGCTGGCTCTTGTAAACGACACAGGATCAGATCTGCTTCATGAAGACGCTTTTGGGGTGCCGCAGGAATCTGTGTTGGGGCCCCTGCTCTTTCTTTTGTATATTGATGACTTAAAATCTGTCATCAATTCAAACTACCACCATCTATATGCAGATGATACAATAATTATTTCGTCTTATAAAAACTTGGATACCCTTGTCTCCCAGGTCGAGTTAGAACTTTCGCAAGTCGACCTCTGGCTGAATAATAACAAAATGACTATTAATACGGACAAAACTGAAACAATCTTTTTCGGCAACCACAGCCAGTTAAAAAAAGTTGAGAACAAAACTATCAACTATACGGGTATTCCTTTGAAGAGGAGCGAAAAAGTTAAATATCTTGGGGTAACATTTGATCAAAAAATGCAATGGGAAAAGCACATTAATGACATAAATAGAAAAATACTAATTAAATATTCTAAAATTAGAACCATTGCATCCTGTTTAACACCTCACACAAAAAACCTTTTAATTAATGCACTTTTCATGCCATATTTCAACTACTGCTCCTCGGCATGGGCTTGTGCCACCCAAGGTAGATTAGGAAAACTAGAAAAACGATTAAAATGTGTCCGTACCTTTCTTGGGAAAGAGAGGGAATATTCAATGAATAATTTACTTATCAAAAACGATGCCATATTAGTTTTCAAAGCCATGAATCACATTGCTCCTGATTACATGCGCTCAAAATTCCTTTTGACAAAAAACTGTCATAATCATCAAACAAGAGGAGCTTCGAAAAACAGGTTCACACTTCCCTTGGTCAACACGGAATTTGGCAAAAAAGCCTTCCCATTTAGAGCTGCAAAAGTGTGGAATAATCTTCCAGACCAAGTGACCTGTGATGGAAGTCTGCTTTCGTTTAAGACTTCCATCTCTAATGTATTTGGCAAATTCTAATGGAGATCACTTTTTAACTTTTTAACTTTTGTTTTTTATTCTTTTTCTTTTCAATTTTCACAGATTATAAATGTTACTATGTTTGATTGAGCTGAGGCAGTCTAAGGTTTATCATTTTTTGTTTCTTTTTTGTTCTAGTGGCCCCCAGTGGAAACAATCCACTAACTTTAGGTTTTTGTGATTTTCTGGGCTAGCCACTTTAAATATTTATTATTATTATTATTATTATTATTATTATTATTATTATTATTATTATTATTTAGTTATTGCTGGGATACTTTCACCAGCTATTGACAGTGGAAAAATTCGTCAGGCTACAGCGTTTTATACAGGTGGCATGTTACACGGGGACCATCCAACATTAGGAAAAGGACCTAAGTTAGAGTGCATGTATTGTTTTGAAACAGACAGTTGTGACACTGTAACTAACGTAATTTCTGAAATAGGAAGAGTGGCACAAGTAACAACACTGTAATTATTGAGTTTTATTGAATTTTATTAGGTATAAACATAAAATGGCAAATATATTTGACGAAAATCTAAACCTAGTCAAAGTAAACAACGCAAATAAAAGAAGAGTGGCTGAACCTGGGTTTAGTGATGGAAAAAAAAGAAAAAGTGGGACAGAGTTTGTTGTGGACCAGGCAGCACGTAGTGACTGCTGCTACAAAAGACGGAATGGCATACTAAACAGTATGTCGTTGTTAAAGTTGTGTACAGGTGATGATGTCACTGTTGACTTTCAACACGCAGTATCGAAAGCTTCTTTTATTTCATGGATAGAGTGTTTATTTTTGGGAGTTAAGTTTGTAATATTTTGTAATGGTGTGATATTAGGGTTTATAGTTATGGTCGGTTTAGGTGTAGTAGTGATATCAGAGTTTGTTTTTTTGCAATTTTTTTTCACCTTTCTATATGTCCTGCAGCTGTTGGAAATGTATTATTTTCATTGTTTTTTACAAGACATTCGTTACATTTCCGAAGACTGTGTTTAGTTTTGTTGTTTTCTTCCACTTTATCCCATTTATCACTCCCGTAATTCTTAATATATCCCAGTTTCTCTCGATAGGGCCACTTTTTTTTACGCAGGAAGAGAAGCAAGTTAGAAATTTGACTGAAAAAGTACTTTTCTTCAATTTTTCCAGATGAGGAAATTGTTCCATAAACTTGGAATATCGTGTTGCCTTTTCTTCAATTTTCAAACTATTTAATACTGCAGCTCTCATGAAATTACATGAAAAATATAAGGCCATTGTTGAGCTTATTTGACGCTATATAGTTGCTTGTTTACATATTCATTCTTCGACAAGCTTCCCGGTGACGCGGGGCTGTCAAAAAAAGCTAAGTCGCGTTGATTTCGATTGTAGTATCCGAGTACGAGCGGCTCGAAGCAAATGTCAATTTTTTTCTTCAGGGTCTAAACACCAGATACGTGGAACAAACCTTGTGCCTTATCTTTTCCTAAGACTCCAATAAAACATAGAAAAGTATGGAAAGCTCCATTTTTCTAGTTTTTCGCCCATCGGCTGCGCGTAGAAAATTACCAACTTTAGGACTGGCCTTAACTCGCCCGAGCATGCAAATCGGAAAAGTTGCTCACAAATACTATGATTCACGCAAATTTATACCCGTTTTTCGTTGTTTAATGTTTTTTTAGTTGTTACTGTGGCAGACATAAAGCTACCAACGCAATCAAGAAAACGTGGCAAACCAAGTGGTGACTCAACGTGTACGATTGGACTTCCCAAATTCAAAAAGTCTGCTGGTCCAATTCCTTTCGTTCGAATGCACCCGAAAGAAAAGGAAAGAGGTAATTTTAAATCTAAACATACTTGCTATATGTTTGTGATGTTATAAAATAAGTTTAAAACGAGGACTTCTTTTTTCCTTGTTTTAATTCTTTTAATGCCCATTTTTTCAAAGAGATGCTGTCGTGGTTCACTTCGCAAAAGAATGCTGACCTGGCTATCCAAGAAGAATGCCTGATTAGCCATGCCATGGTACAAGAGAAAGAAGTTCAGCATCCTGGAATCGGTGATGATTTCAATTTCAATCTCATTAAAAGGTACTTCTCGCCATCGGGATGGAAAGCTGCGACTTGCGCAATCAACACTTAAAGAAAGCACCTAAAACAAAACATTGGTTTTGCCGTTACTGCAGAGGAAGCCATTAAATCAATGTAAAAAATTGTAAATTGTAGAATGTAAAACTTATTTGACAATGACATATACCATTCAATCAGCTTCGCGTTCTTTATGTTTATCTTGACTGTTCCCACCTCGTGTCGTTGCGTACGCACTTTAACAATTGTAAATATCGTATCATATATTACGTACAAATAGCGCTACGCACTATTAATACGCACTTTACGTACGAATAGCGGATGAACATATACGTACGCACTATAATAAAGTGCGTACGAATATAAACTCCGTATTTTTAAATGGGAGATTTTTTTTAAAAATACGCACCCAGAAGCGCAATATGCGCCATGAATATTTTATTAGTCTTTTCTTCATTTAATCAAAAGGACAACACTGATTCTTTTGTTTTAGAGCCTGGGATCTAAATTTACCATAGATTGGCTCACATGCATTCAAAAAACATTTTCTTTTTCTTTTAAACGCGAACGAAACAAGATCAAAATGTCAAAGACAGTAAGTAATTCGAAAACATGTTTGCCTAATATAGAAGCAACCACCGTGATTAAAATTTAAAATTGTCAAACACTTTCTAACAAGTCTCGTTTCTGAATTTTCTTTTACATTCATTAGGCTAAAAAATCGATCAAAAAGTGGACTGAGGAAGACCTGGCAAGCGCGTTATCTGAGGTCGAAAACGGAATCTCGTCTATCCGAGCAACAGCTAAAAAATACGGAGTAAACGAAGCCACAATTCGCCTAAGAAAAAGAAATAAAAAGGAAAATAAACAATTCGTAGGGTCTGGCCGAAAACCCACCCTTACTGAAGCAACTGAATCGGAATTAGCTGAAGTAATCCGCGTCCTATGCTGCCTCGGATTTAGTCCTACACGAGACCAAGTCAAAAATCTTGTCAAAGAATATGTGGAGGCAAGAAAAATGAAAACCCCTTTCGCTGAAAACCGCCCTGGGAAGGAATGGCTAAGATTGTTTATGGAACGAAACATGCTTTCCCTAAAAAAAGGCAACAATGATCTGCAGTGCGCGTAAGGCCGTGACAGCAAATCCTTTCGTTGTGCATGACTTTTACGACATGCTTGAAAAAATCGTTAAAGAAAAAAAATTTCCACCCAACCAAATCTGGAACTGTGACGAATCTGGATTTCCAACAGATCCGAAAAGGTGCAAAGTGGTCAGCAAAAGTGGCGAAGTCGCATATCGAGTAACACCAGGTGCTGGTCGGGAAAATACAACAACCTTAGCTGCTGTGAACGCAGCTGGACAAGCATTACCACCACTTGTTGTTTTCCCAGGAAAAAATCATCAGGAGTCTTGGTTCTCACCTGAAAGTAAGTCCCACACAGTAAATACAATTCTTAATTGTCACCCAATCTTCTGCTCCCCTTTCCCTCCTACACTATTTTTTATGTATCCGCTGTCTAAAACATTATTTGGATCTTGTTAGGTATGCCAGGTACACTGTATGGTTGCTCAGATAATGGTTGGATGACCACTGATGTGTTTGGCGAATGGTTTAAACACTTTTGCAGAGTAGTAACAGATCGGCCACTTTTGCTTCTCTTTGACGGCCATTTGTTGCATGTGTCTGCCAGTCTTATCTTAAAAGCCATGGAGGAAGATGTGACAATCATGAAATTTCCACCGCATGTGACAGATCTTCTACAACCGTTAGATGTAGCATGTTTTGGTCCCCTGAAGAGAGAATGGGAACGTGTCTTAAATGAATGGTGTGTTTCTTACGGTGGTAAGCGTCCTCTTCGAAAAGCTGACTTTGTGGAGAAACTTGGACAGTGTTGACAAACCGCACTTACTGAAGATAACATAAAAGCAGGATTTAGACGAACAGGTATAATAATACATATTTTATTTTACAAAAACGTCATTAAGTGAAACTGCTTCTCCTCTTGTGAAATGTGGAAAAGTACATTCAACTTGTTTTTAATCTAGGTATATTTCCGATCGACAGAACGAAGTACCCGGAGAAAAGATTTGACCCACGGTTACTTAAAAGATATAAAAAGATGGTGCGAAATGGGAAAACCAGAGGACGTTATGGAAGAACTTGCTCGCGCTTCAAATACGCCGAAAAAAATAAAAGAGCCAACGAATGTAAATGCGGCGACAACGCCAACGCAATCAATCGACACCACACAATCGCCGCTTCTTGCTAACGCTTCTTCAGCATCCTTTATTGACGCTCCTTCAACTGCAAGCACCAATCAATCGACGCCAATACTTCGTATACAGGAACCATGCGGGATATTTCACTTTTTAAGGTCCACGATGTAATAGCTGGTCCTTTGGAGGTGTATCCAGAGCGAGGAAACAAATGGAGTGTTCCTGGTTATCCAAGCATCGAAATGTTTTTTAATAGAGTGAAAAAGATAGACAGAAAACAATTGATTATGATCGATATGTAATATGTGTGTCAAAGTTAAAACACTATTTCCTCGTCAAATGACTGCATTTTTAACTTCTTTGTTTCCCAAAACTGAGATTTTTATTATCATAACTGTTTATTTTGTTACCTATAACAAGAAAAAACAATTTCAAACACAAAACAAGTGATTTAATCAAGAAAAACTAGAATATCGACCGTGCGTAGTTTTCAATTGGAAGCGCGTATTTGTTTTATTATTTGACCAGTTAAATATCCGCTCAACCGGAATAAAGTACGCATGCGAATTTTTTTAACAACAACCGGCGTATTTTCTAATGGCAAGGGAAGTTGAAAGATACGCAATGTTTTTCTCAACTTAAAGGAGTAATACAAGACGGAGGCAAATTCTAATAATTGGAATCTTAAAGTAACTAAACTGCTTGCGTTTTAAAATATTATTTATTTTTGGTTAGCGATTTTAAACACATTTATGCTTTAAATTTCCGTAAATGCGTATTTATTACCAGACTTGACTATAAATCGTATTACTTTATGCGATGTATCCTCAAAGCTATTTGATTCCGAAATGTGCTCCAAGAATGAAGCAGACTCAAGAAAACGTCAGCTATTCGTAACACCTGTAGAAAAGCCAGGTAGAGAAACAACCATCGAACTATCTACAAAGTATTCGTGACTTAAATAATACTTAAAATTTATATATAATTTTAATCCAATTCTTCTTTTTCCCTCAATGCCCATACAATGGCAATTTCGGGTATGGGTTCACCATCTTTATATCCAACATAAACTCCGCTCGGCTCAGGAAACACGTCTCTTATTTTATTGACAACACAACTAGGTATCACTCGACGAACTCCTCTCCCTATCCTATTATGCACCCACCAAGTAAACTGTCTATAACTTGCGTACCTATAAGTCCTGAAAATATAAAATAGTGCTTATATTTACTTTATATATTTAATTCTGTAATTATGTTAAAATAATTCTGTAATTATGTTAAAAATATTTACTTGTTGGTTACGTTTTCTCGTCGTGGTAGATGACTCTCATTTGTGTCATGCATTCCTACCAATGCGGTCCATAAAACTTCCTACAAAAGTATGATGCTGTGGAAGTTTTTATGTTCTGTAATGCAGTTATCTAAAAATGAGTATGATTTTCACAATAGCGGAATCGCAATACTGACATGTGCCTATAAATCGCATATCAAAACTCACCGATCAAATTAAAAATATTCGCAGATTCTAACTCGCAACAGCAAAGACACTCCGCTTCGCTCGGCATTTCCTTACATTTTCCACACTTTCACCAAATGCTCACAGCAGCATCAACACGTGAAGCGACTGTTGAAATATGTGACGCTCACTTGCTATCTTTTATTTAGTTGTGAACCGGTGGTTCTATTATTTTATGTTAGAACTGTCACGTGCATTATATTACGCACATTTTTTTTATTCTCTACGTTTTTCTGTGTTCAGCTTGTTTTTTATAAGAGAAAAAGTACTCTATGAGTGAGAAACTCTGTGTGTCTGTTTTATCAGGTTATGGGACCAGACACTTTTTAATGTTATATCGAGTACTGAAATAATTTTGTTTTGTTGAATTTGATTTTTGACAATGGCAACTGAAGACGCCACTTTCAAAATTGAGAAGCTAATTGCTGAAAATTATCATTCATGGAAATTCAACATGAAAATGTCAGGGGCGGATACAGGATTTTTTTCTCCTTAGGCGGATTTGCGAAGCGAAGCGAAGCCCACGCGCAATTTTTGCGTAGCAAAAATTGCGCGTGATAAAACAGCTGGGGGTTTCGGGGGGCGCTGTAAGCCCCCCAAGTGGGGTCTGGGGAGAAGCTTTAGCTTATTTATCTATTTCAGCACTCAAAAATGCAGCAGACAGGACCTTCACATGTCCATTTCTTATATGTTATTGGAAAAAAAAACAACCATAAAATTCATAAATAAAAGCCAAATAATGTTTTCAGAAAAATTAAGGCTAAAATTAGCCAGCCAGCAAAATTTCTTCTTTCTTCCAGATTCACATCCAGATAAATGAAATCGAAAAATAACATTTTTTAAAGATTAGAGGATTAAATTAATAATCCAGTCAAAATCTTCTTTCTTCATTCAAAATCTTCTTTCTTCTTTCTTCCAGCTTGCACATCAGGTAATATAACCAACCATGAACAAAATGAATCTGTCATGAAATGAGTCAAATTGATCAATTGTCAAAACCAACCAATGAATAAATGAATGAACAACAATCAAAACTGAAAATTTTAAACTAAATTTCAGTAGACCAGGTCAACATGAAGCATAAAAAAACATACTCCCTTATATACCAACTTACTTACCTACTTCCCTTACCTACTTACTATACCTACTTCCCTTACCTACTTCCCTTACCTACTTACTATACCTACTTCCCTTACCTACTTCCCTTACCTACTTACTATACCTACTTCCCTTGCTTACCTACTTTCCTTACCTACTTCCCTTACCTACTTACTATTATCATTGCATTAGGGAAATACTCGCACCACCAGGCTGACTTAAGACAAGTATTATCATTGCAGCTAGCTGTTTTGTTACCTTAACTTAAAGTATAACCGTCTTTAGACAAGTATTATCATTGCAGCTAGCTGTTTTGTTACCTTATTAACTGAATATTATTTATACTACTATCATGGATGTATACAGAATTTATGAAATAGCCTAAATCTTATCAATCACATCTAAAAAATTTAACAATCAGATGAAAAGAAAAAGGGCGAGGGGAGGGGGGAGAGAGAGAAAAAGAGCAGAGAGGTAAAAAAGATAACGGGGTGGGGGGGTAACATGGTAAGTACTATCTATTAACATTTCTTTATCATTAGTTATATATCTCAAAACATGTCATGTCTTAAAATTTTAGTCTTCTGTTATCAATGGAAAATTTATTTATAACTTCATTTATATCAACGTTTATTTCTTTATGGATGTGGAGAAGAGCTAAGCCATTTAGTCTATCGTTAGACATAGTACTGCGGTTATAATTTTTTAATCGTCGTAGTGCAGAAAAGGACCTTTCACATTCACATGAGGTGACTGGTAATGTGCCTAAAATTCTTAGGGCCACAGTTATATTTTCAAAGCCAGGAAAATGAATAATTTAAGTGTAGAGGAAACATTATCTGGTGCATCAAATTTGTACGAAGTCCAATATTCTTCCCACAAGTCCATTTCAGCTTCAATAGCTAAAGAATTAGGCATGTCTTCTTCGTAAAACTGAACAAAATTTCTGAAGTTATCCTTTCAAGATTTTTGGTGATGGTGATGGTAAAGAAGAGAAATCATGTTGGATGGAATTACTGCAAGACCAGCATAAGCTGCTAAGGAACTAGGTTCAAATCGTTTACTAAGTTCAGTGCTTAGGTGATCTAGAATTGGAATTGTTAAGCTGCGCAGGTAGTAACTAGATATAGTATCAGCTGATACATTACTTCTATGTACCTGCCGAGAACAAACTCTAGGTCTATTTTCTTGCACACGGACTGTAGACGCTAGGGAAACAGCCTCTTTGTACCAATTGTTGTGATAATCATTTGCAGAAGCTCTTATAGTTAAGGACATATTTTTAAGACTTTGTATAAGATGCAAGCTCGATAAAAGGTCAATAGTTTTTCCTTGTAAAATCTTTGTAACTGGCAACAATAAGTCCATTACTGACCGTGTTACAACTAGTGAAACAATAAAATCAAAATTAGTAACAAGATGCAGAAGGGAGGTAGCTTTTGTAGAAGTATCACGGTTACATTTCTTATCAAGATTCATACTCATGTCCTCCAAAGTGTATACAATTGCAACAAATAATTCCTGAAAAATATCTAAGCCAATTATCCGTTCAATCCATCTAGTCCGACAAACATCAATTAACTTTTTCTTTTTAGCTTCAGGACAATGTCGTAAAATATTTGCCTCTAGGAGCTGTTGCCTAACTTGAGACAGGTTGAAAAAATAGGACAATTCCTTTACTCTTTCTAGGGTATTTTTAACAGATTGGATGGAGCATGAGCCACAAACACTTAAATTTAAACGATGGCTGTGACAGTGAGTGTATATAGCCTTCCTATTTATTCTTAAAATGTGAGCTGACAGTCCATTTATATGTCCAGAAACAGACCCTGCCCCATCATATCCTTGCCCACGACAATTTAAAATATCCAAAGATAAATCTTTGGAAACACATTTTAGCAGAACTGAGGCTAAATCTTTTCCTGCTAACCCTTCCTCACAATAAATATATCTTATAAAATCCTCCCTAATATCACAACTGCTGTCCACAAAACGTAAAACCAGAGACATTTGTTCCTTATTAGAACAATCAGCTGCCTCATCTGCAATTATGGAAAAAAACTTATTTCTTTTAATCTCGTTGACAATAGTGTCAGATATCACTGAACCACAACATGATATCAAAGCATTTTGAGACGTTTTCGAGATGTATGTGGCATTCTTACTGGCAGATTGTAAATGTTCTTTTAATACATTGTCTCCTGCACGTACCCTAAAGTTTAAAAGTTCACGAAAATTTCCAGCCCCCCCTTGCGAGTATTCCCCTATTTTTGGTTGTGAATCAGGACCATCTCTGTGGCCACGCAAAGCTATGCCAATTCGCCCACACAAAATAGTTGTATCAATGATTGGAATCAGTTTTTGCCTGTTATCGTTAATACTTTTCTGTAAATTTTGGTCAATCAATGTGTCAATTGATGGCCTTGCCCCAGACATATTATCAATAAAAGAATTGAAGAGAAGAGAAGTATTTACATGTAAACCCTGCTTAGACGAACAATGACGTTTAAAAGAAGGTACTGCATCTGGCCAATGTTTTTGAGGTTCAGAAAAAAGTTTGGTGACCTTATAAGATTTACTGGGAAATCTGTCTCCAAATAGGACACAAGGAAGACAAAATGCACCATCCATAGTAGGCGAATATGCCAGCCATGAAAAATCAGAAAGCCATTTATACTGAAATTTCCTGTTACTGACAGGGAAATTGTAAGTGTTATCTGGAATGAATAAATTTGTAATAAGTTTACGAATATCACTTTCCTTTAATTTAGCAACTTTTTTTCGAAAAGATCCAACATCATTTTCACAAACATAAACCATTTCAGGTTCTGTACTATCAACAGTGGAACAATTTTTGGAAATTGTGCTAATACTGGAAGTTATAGCAGGTGATTCATATGTTTTAACTATAGGTTTTGTTAAGAAATTAAGTTTTGTCTGTAATTTACCACCTACACACATATTACCGTCAGTAAATACTTTTTTAGGAAAACATAATTTAAGTGATTGATCAGTCTTTCGTTTTAAAGAAGAATGAACGAGAGGCACGAAATGGTTGGACTGAAATTTTGAAGATAACATAAGGCCTTCATAAAAAAACATTATGTGTAGATCAGCCTTCATTGAAACATGCTTACGGGAATTATTTTTTGGTTCATACAGACCTTAAACTTTTCCTCTCCAATATCAGGGTAATATGAGAATATAATTCTCCCTGTAACTGAGGACAAAGCTAAAAGGCAAAGGAAACTTGACCAGTTTTTGTCATTTAAATTTAAGACAGCTTCCTCTTTTATAAGCTCTTCCCCCTCTTTATTGCTGTCACAAGCAACATGGGAAACACAGAAAAATAGAATATTTTTCAGAGAACTGAAAGAACCTCTCTGCTCTTGAAAGATGGAAGAAAATAGAGGATGATTGGAATAAAAATTTGGGAAGAGAAAAAGTTCCAACGATACCAGAAGTCGTAGCAAGTCCACCAACATATTGTTACTTCCCAAACACAAGGATGCTGAACTGTATAAACAATTTCCAGAAGCTTCAGATCTACAAAAGTGAACATAAAAAATTTGTTCACTTCACTCTACTGCAAATCTACAACAAGAATAACAGCTGGCTCTATTATTGTCATTAAATAGTCTCGATGACCCAAATAGAAACTTTTTGTTTATTGTAGTGAACCCCCTTTTGTTTATTGTTTAAAAGCTTAATAGCGCTTTGTCACCACAATACAATTAATTTATTTTTAAACATTCCTTAGGGATTATCAACAAAAGTAAAAATAGATAGTTACCTCAAAGCGACGAATGCTTTCTCTTTTGCATACCCAGGAATAAAATGTTCAACACTGAAATTTCTGCTTTATCTCTGGTCACACTATCTAATTTTAAGCTAAATAAACTTGATATACGGGTTCTCTGGATAGTTCTTAGTAAGTTAAACCAAGGTTTAAATAAAATTTCATAATTCCCGTTTCTGAATACTTTCATATGTTTACAAGATGGCGTCCGGCAGCAAATCTCAAGGTCCATGTAAGTAAACATGTTTAAAATCATATTTAATTTGATGCTACGAAGCTGAATAAATTCATACAGTTTATTTGTAGGTTGTTTATGTCTAGGAACAAGTTTTTTACAAGTTTTTCTCTATAATTTCTTCATAAACTCCAGATTTTAGACTGTATCATATATGATACACTATGCAAAAAAAGAATATTAGCTAGCTATTTGCCTAAAAACGTGATTTCTTTTATTATCTTTATTTGATGCCCATACACACAAATAGCCTTTATAGTGAGTATATTTGATGTGTTTAGCATAGTAATTCATTTCTAGATTATTATTTTTATTTTTAGCAATTGGCGTAAGATCATTTTATGGGCGAAAACCTGTCGGCGTTAACCGAGTACAACCATTTGTAAATGTTAGGGGTATTCCTGAACCAAACGAATCTTCTGATGACGATCTTGATTCAGACAGCGAAAATGAATATTACAATGCTGCAAACCAACAAGATTTAATAATTGAGTCAACGTCATCAGAATATGATGACTCATCAAGTGACAGCGATGACAATTTGGCACTGAGTTCGATTGAGGCTACCTCGAAAAAAACAGCGACGGATGCAAAAAAAACAACTGCTGCTGCAAAAAAAAAGATACCGATTAATTGGAAGAAAAAGAATCTTGAAGTAAAGGAGAACTATGAGTTTAAAGTTGACTACCAAAATGAACTAGATGATGATTTGGAGGGTCTTGGATCAGAGCTTTCGTATTTTTTCTACCTTTTCCCAAAAGATTTGATCGAAGATATTGCACGCCAAACTGTTTTATATTCAGTTCAATCACGTCCAGAAAAACCTGTTGATATCACAGAAGGTGACATTCAGAAATTTATTGCGTGTGTTTTATATATGTCAATCGTCAAGTTACCGAGTACTCGAGATTACTGGTCGTCCTCGATCGGTATTCCCCAAGTAGCAAAAGTGATGACAGTCAACCGCTTTGAAGAAATAAAACGTTTTATTCATTTTAGTGATAATGCTACTGCTGATAAAACTGACAAAATAAATAAAATTCGCCCACTGGTTAACAAATTAAATGAGCAACTTCGAACAATACCTATTGAAGAAAGTTTAGCTGTTGACGAACAGATTGTCCCCTTCAAAGGGCGGCATTCCATCAAACAATATAACCCTAAGAAACCACATAAATGGGGCTTCAAAGTTTTCGTTTTGAGTGGCGTTTCAGGCTTTAGTTATAATTTTGAAGTTTTTACTGGTAGAGCAGATAATGTATGTGCCCAAAATGAGCCTGATCTTGGTGCAAGCAGTAACGTTGTCGTACGATTAGCACGAGTTATTCCTGAAAACTGTAATTACAAACTTTATGTTGATAATTGGTTCAATAGTATTCCACTAAACGTGTATATGTATACAAAAGGTATACAAATGGTAGGGACAGTTCGTCGTAACCGAATAGGAAAATGTCCAGTATCGTCAGATAAAGAAATAAAAAAGAAAGGTCGCGGAACTCATGAAGAACGTGTCGCAACAATAGATGATGTTGATGTCTGCGTTGTCTCGTGGTTTGATAATAAGGTGGTAACCCTGCTATCTAATTTTGTTGGTAGCGAACCAACAAGATATGTCAAGAGGTTTTCAAAAAAAGAAAACAAACATATCGAGATACCGTGCCCAAACCTTGTTACGATTTATAACAAAGATATGGGAGGCGTAGACTTTTTAGATTCGCTTTTAGGGTATTACCGCAACAAAATCCGGTCGAAAAAGTGGTATCACAGAATTTTCTTCCACTTAATTGATATGATGGTAGTCAATGCTTGGATTTTATGGAGAAACCAAGATCCAAATGTGCCTTTAGTAAAGTTCAAACTAGCTGTTGCTGATTTATTGTGCCATTACCAGAAAACTCCAAATAGAAAGCGTGGTCGACCATCAATTGATAATGGCGTTGACCGTCTGGGACCTAAAACACCAATGCCCCATCAGGAGGTTCGTACCGATAAATTTGCTCACTGGCCTGTATTCAATGATTCTCGCACTCGCTGCAAATACCAGAAATGCTCTACATTAACCTATGTATGTTGTGAGAAATGTAATGTCGCTTTATGTTTAAATAAGGACAGGAATTGTTTTAAGAAATTCCATACATGATTTTAACAGAGTGCTTGAGTGGAGTAACATTTACTAATTATAATATTTATACTGTATAATATATGTTTTGATCTTCGATTGACATAACTTTTCCATTTATTTTTACCCGTTTTCCACCTTGTGCTGCCAACTGGCCACCAGCAGGTGGTGTTCACCAATTCTGACATTTGGTCCTTTTAGGAAAAAAATTTGAAATGATAAAATTTTCAATTCATATACGAGTTTGAGGCAATTTTTGGCCTTTTTTAGCTTTTAAAACACTTTTTTCCCAAAAATTTTTTTGGTGTTTTAATAACTTTTTGTGCATAATGTATCATATATCAATTGATTATGTCAGCAAATTTCTTTTTTTTTGCAAATTATGATTTAAATATGTTTTTAGTTGGTTAAAATAAATGAAATAACATAGGTTTCATAAAAAAAAAAATCATGCAAAAAGGGGTTAACAACTTTTTCTCAATCTTTCTCCAATGATCTAATGTTCCAAAATGAGGAAACTCTGTTATTTTATCTTTCAATATCTTATAAAGACTTTTACATTCGCAAATATCATTGCTTTTTACAGCAAGCACAACCCGATCGCGCAAGCTCCCATCAGAAGACATGTTGGATCAGAAAGAACTTCAGAATTGCAGTTGGCCGAAGCTGGCCGAACCCATTAAACAGACCGGCTACCGCGAGGCAATAACTATAGGAAGAGTAAATTATTCCTACGCACCCATCGTCTAATATCAATCTTTCTTTCACCGTAAATTTCGACTAAAGAGAGTCCAAAAGTCCACACTTCGGCGAGATTCTTTTTACGTCACAAATTCTTTTGTTTTAACCAGAGTCCAAAAGTCCACACCTCGGCGAGATTTTTCTCGACGTCATAATTCTTTTGTGTTTCTTTTGTTTAAGAGAGTCCAAAAGTCCACACCTCGGCAGCCGCCGAAATCGACTGTTTTTACGGCAGAAAACAAAGGAATCGAGAGAAACAAAGTCAGCGAAATGCGGCAAAATGTAGTTCGACTACCGTAAGAACCATAGTACTTCGGCAAAGAACATCGAAGGAGAGTCGAGCCTCGGCAAACACTCCTGAGTGGAGATAAGAATATTACCTCGGATCCTGGGCGCAAAGGAATCTTATTAAACGCTTATAATAAAAATTATGCGTTGCTTTAAATCAATTTCTATATTTAGATACACATGATTTTCTCATTGGCAAAATTTCTCCTTAGGCGAGTGCCGAAGTGGCCGAAGTCTAAATCCGCCCCCGAATGTATTTAATCGGAAAAGATCTTTGGGAGATTGTAACCGGTGATGAAACCATAGAGGATGATATGCAGGAGGCTGAGAAACGTCGAATCAAGAAACGCGAGAACCAAGCGTTTGCCGCCATTTGTTTGGGAATTTCAACAAACTTACAAATTTACGTTCGCTCCACGAAATCGGCTAAGGAAGCATGGGAAAATCTTGAAAAACATTTTCAGCAAAAAACACTTTCAAAAAGGATTTTCTATCGGAGAAAATTATATTCAGCAAAGATGGCTAGAGGTCAAAATATGACTGAACACATAAACAACATTAAGACATTGTCAGAACACCTGGAAGCGATTGATGATGCTGTTGCAGAAAAGGACCTAGTTATTCTTCTTATTAGTAGTTTACCCGAAGAGTATAACTATTTAATAACGGCGCCTGAAACAATTGCTGAGGACAATCTAACCTGGGCTTATGTGAGGGACAGGCTTATTCACGAAAGCGAAAAGAAAAAGCCTGCTGAAGCTGAAACTTCTGGTGATGCCCTTTTTTCGTCAAAGCCCAACAAAAAGAAATCCGGTAAATGTCATTACTGCAAGAAACCAGGACATTATGCTCGTGACTGTTTTAAGAAGAAAAGTGACCAGAAGAAAGAAAACGCAAATCTCGCTAACGATGATCACGATAATGAACTAGCTCTGAAATCCTCTGAAGGAAACGAGGATGAGTGGTGGATTGACTCTGGTGCTTCTTCTCACATGACCCATAATTTGAAAAGCTTAAGAGACTATTCCAGTTTTGAAACGCCTATAAAGGTAAAACTCGCCGATGATCACGTGCTGAATGCTTTCGGGAAAGGAAATGTACATTTGACCATTTTGAGCAAAAATGAAAAGGTCAAAACTGTGCTACATGACGTACTTTACGTGCCGAAGATCCAAAACAAACTGTTCTCTCTATCTTACCTAACCGATAAGGGAGTCGATGTGCAGTTCAAAGGCAAGGATTGCGATATCACCAAGGAGGGGAAGCAGTATACTATTGGACATAAGTACGGTAAACTTTACAAACTTAACACGATAAAGCCACGAAACGAGGAAACGTGCTGTATCGGGAAAACAATCAAACAGGATTCAATCGAGCTGTGCCACCAATGATACGGTCATCTGGGATACGACAACCTCAAACTCTTAAACGATAAAGAGATGGTAAATGGCCTGAATATCGATACCAAGGAAGCCGTCGATCGAATCTGCGAAGGATGTGCAATGGGGAAACAGCATCGCAAATCATTCCCAAAGAAATCGCAAAGCACCACAACCAGATTGCTCGAGCTGATTCACAGTGACGTGTGTGGACCGATGGATGTACCTTCAGTGGGAGGTTCCAGGTACTTTGTGACTTTTATAGACGATTTCTCAAGATACACTACTGTCTACATGATGAAGCAAAAGTCTGAAGTGCTTGAAAAGTTTGGGGAGTTTGTAAACCTTGTTGAAAATCGCACTGGATTGAAAGTCGAACGATCACACGTGGAGAACAAAACTATAAAACGCCTTCAGATAATGGTGGTGAATACTTCTCAAAGGACTTTGACGAATTCTGCAACAATCGAGGAATTCAACGTGAACCGACCATTCCATACTCTCCACAACAAAACGGAGTTGCTGAACGCATGAACCGCACCCTACTGGAAACTGCACGATCAATGCTGCATCACGCAAAAAACCCCTTAACCTATGGGCTGAAGCTGTATCTACCGCATCCTACACACGGAACCGAAGTCCTACTGCTGCACTGAAGGGAGCAACGCCTTATGTACTTTGGCACGGTAAAAAGCCTGAAGTTAGTGGCCTGAAAGTGTTTGGCTGCAAAACGTACGTGCATATTCCCGAATCAAAATGTAATGGAAAACTCCAGAAGAAATCGTTTCCATGCGTTTTTGTTGGATACCCTGCGAACGAAAACGGGTACAAACTGTACAATCCTGAAACGAGACAGATGCTTCGAAGTCGTGATGTCATCTTCGTAGAGAACGCTTTTGACATCGAAAAATCGGACAACGTAACTCACGAATTTTTCACTGGAACATTCAGAGAAGCTGAGGCAGAAGCTGAAACGGAACAACCAGGAAACAACATCGGTGAACCGCAAGTCGCTGTCGAAGAAGATGCCAGACCACAACGAGCAAGGAGACCACCTGACAGACTGAACGTTCTGACAGGTAATTGGTGGAACCTGATGGAGGTGGCATCGGTCGCAGCTATGGACACTGAGGAGCCAACGACCATTGAAGAAGCTTTAAGCGGTGTGAACTCAAAGCTATGGTCTGAAGCACTTCGTAATGAATTTGATTCGCTGAAACAGAACCAAACCTGGGACTTGGTTGACTTACCCCCCGGTAAGAACATTGTTGGCACTAAATGGGTGTTTAAGCACAAACGTGATGCTAAAGGCGAGATCACCCGGTGTAAAGCTCGTCTACAGGGATACTCTCAAAAACCCGGTGTCGACTATTGGAGTGTTGAAATATGTGACGCTCACTTGCTATCTTTTATTTAGTTGTGAACCGGTGGTTCTATTATTTTATGGTAGAACTGTCACGTGCACTATATTACGCACATTTTTTTTTATTCTCTACGTTTTTCTGTGATCAGCTTGTTTTTTATAAGAGAAAAAGTACTCTATGAGTGAGAAACTCTGTGTGTCTGTTTTTATCAGTGACTTCTTCTTGATTAGTATCCTCATCTCAGCTTTCCCAGCTGGAATCCGAGTCAGTACTTGGTTTAGTATTTCGCCTGATAGGCTCAAATTGAAATCCTACCACATTTTCCCTGCTGCTCATTTTTTTGTTTGTTTCACAACTTCTGGGTATTGCAATTGAATGATGATTACTCAACCGAAGTTAGTATTCATTTTCAAAGTTTCCTGAAATTTTCACGGGGTAAATATACTCATCACCAATGAATTTCACTAGTAAAGTTTGAGTAAAAAATTCCAATGCGGAAGATGATTTACGATATTCTAAGAGGGGACGTCAGAGCACTCACAGGTGAAGAAATTTATGAAACAATATGACGGATGGTTTACCTCGTGTCGGAGATGAATTTTTAAAGGGAATATGGCGTGAAAAATTATTTTTACATATATAAACCACTTTTCAAAGTCATAAAAGAATATCTAGTTCTTATGTTTTGAAGATAAACAAAAAAAAAACAAACAACATAAAAAGTTTCACATGTTTACATTACAGTCGCCTTCTTCAACGAGGTCGTTTTAACGCGGTCAGAGATCTGGACAATCACATTAGTATGCGTAATTATGCGACTTACGTAAGCAATTGTATAGAAAAAAAAGTGAGCCCCCGTAAAAGTAGAAGGTTCTTTTTAGAAAAAATATGTAATGTTTTGAGAAAGTAAATAACAAACATTCATATTAAATTTTATCATGGATCAACCAACGGTACTTGGTTTTCAGTTTGAACCAGAATTTCAGGATGATGAAGAACATTCTGAACCTGAAGAATATTCTGATATTTCTTTGGATGATGCGAACTTGCGAGCTATTACAGCGGAGGGAGATAGGAAAGCTGGGGTCGATGGTTGGTGTACTTGTGGGCACTGCGTCGTATTGGATACGGAAAGAGAGTGCATATGCTGCCACGAGATAGACGAAATAAAATATTTCAAATTAGACGGTTTGCTTTAGTTTATTTCTATTTACAAAATAAACAGTGAAACAATTACACATACAATCTAGTACCCAAACCTTTTTTAGATTGCAGATGTATCACTGAGCACGATAGCTTTTCAAACGTTATGCTGGACAGGGGTGTTCTGTGGACTGCTTTGATATCGTTATATGACAGGGAAAATGCATCTTTACCATGTGATAGGGATAACGTACCTAGCCAGTAAGTAGAGTTATATAAGAACATGTAATATATTATATTATCCATAAATGAAATATATAACCTATTTTAGATCATATCGCTACGCATCGTACAGACAGTTTAGTTGGTTCATCCATACTAGGTTGGGACGAGGTGTGCGGAGAGTCATTCCTGCTTGTGTCGTTGCTAAAATAAGAACAGCCTTCCCTTCTGAAAGTGGTAATTACACTAGGTTTAGAGAGGGAGGAACGAATGTTCCCGAGATTGAAATGGTGTGGCAATTTGCAGCTCACGAAGACGAAAGCGACTAAACCGTTCATTAGTATACGTGTAAAATATCCATGTAAATAATATATGTATGAAAATAGTATGTAAATAATTATATAAGCTAAGAAAATAAAAAGTCACTACAGTTTTAATCTGCTATACTTAGCTGATTGCTCAATGATAACTTCACGGTCTTCTCTCTCTGATGGTGCTACAGTCAAACTGAGCTTACGTTTGCTGCGCTTTTCCGTGGTTACCTTTCTATTTTCTTCAACTCGTGTGATTATATTACCGAGTATGTCAACAAGGTATATCTGCGGGAATATCTGGTGTTGCATGTCCCAACTTGGATCAAAGCATTTTTCTTCAAAATGTTTTGAACAAACAAAGACCCTTTTAGGTAAATTTTTTCTCCGCAAAGCATGTATCCACTTTTTGCGCGTATCTTCATTTGAACTTTCTCGGGATTATTAGCCGTATGATTAGTACAACCTACAGCAGCACACCACGCCATTTTAAGAAATATCGAAAAAAAGTTTTTGAGCATAAATGTTTTTAAAATATATCGACGGGGGTTAAATTGTATAAAATAAATCTAAGTTTCTATTATAAATTATTAATAGGTTTAAGAACAAACTTCGCGTGCGGTGTGTGTGAAGAGGAAGGCTTCTGTATTTTCTATAAAATTGCTTACGTCACAGTAAATCGATTATGCTATATCGCACTTGATCGTGTTTTCATCAGAAACTATCATGGCGGTCGAAGAAGGCCACTCTCGTGGCGAAGGTTAAACTTTAAAGAACAATATTGTGCGTAAGAATTACTTTTTAAGATATATTAATGCTGAATTATTGTTTCGTGCTATATGAAGTTTTTATATGCAAATATTTATAAAACATGCTATATTCCCTTTAAATCTTTGAATAGGCATTATTAACTTATAAGTGCAAATTAAGGAAAAAAACTTAAGCGAATTTAGGTCAACTTGATTTTTCTCGTAAGCTTTAATATCTTTAAAATAGAAATAATCGTGTAGTAAATTTTTGGTGTCAACTATGACGAAGTTTTCTCACCTGTCGCAAAGTACAGTTCTATTCGTACTGTACTAGCCATTGCCAATCAACTTGATTTAAACCTCCACCGAATGGATGTTAAAACAGCATTCCTAAATGGAGATCTCGAGGAAGAGATTTTCGTTAAGCAACCGTCGATTGCGAAAGAGTCTCTATCAGTTAGGGACAACTGCAAATTAGACTATTTCTCCTAAATAAGCTAGTAACTAAATTAGGAGATTTTTAATAGCTTAACTTAGAGAGAAAAGTCTATTTAGGAGATGGAATTTTTTAATCGACGATATCTTCGCAATCTTTGTTGGTCGCGCGATTATTTTTACTGTACTACTTGCTGACTTAGTCATCTTTGCTTAGGTGAAATTTCATAGAATTTGCATGGCGGATATAAAATGTATACATGAAAACGTGCCCACCAACTAAACTCGTTTCCAATCGACTAGAAATTATATCTATGTGACTAGAACAAGGTCCGGGGCGAGATTGTCCAAATAGCTTATTTAGTCTATGATAGCGTAATTAGGACATCATAGCCTAACTAGTATATTATTTTCCCGCAAAAAAACTGAAGGTTTCGCGCCACAAGTTTCCTTTTTCATTATTATTGAACTTATTAGAAAGTAACATACACGTCTTAAAAAATGGCTAGTTTAGACAATGCTGAACGAAAGTTGTATGCTGATAGATACTGTGAGTATCGTACTCGCCAAGTTTGGCACAGTGAGCACGAACATGAGTTTTTTATTGCGTTTTGTGTGATAAATGGTTATCATCATTTTCAAGTTAGAATTGGTATAGAAATGCCAATGACACTAGTTCGGGAGCCAGAAACTGTATATGACAGCAATGCAATTAAATGATGATGAGGTGACAAAACAGCTAGCTCTAATGATATTTCTTGTCTAATGACAGCTGGTTCTACTATAGTTAGAGGTTGCAACCCTCTAGAGATTTTTCAAAGTCCATACATGAACTGAATCACGAACTTTTGGATATCGTCGTTAGAGAACGCACAGGAGAAACTGTTAGGCGCATAGCTGGGCGTACTGTTGGCTGAGTTCCAAAAGTTCACATTCCGTGCTTAGCTCTCGTTGGGGTCGGACGTATCTAAACGGTCCGGTCTTGGCGCGCTAAGTCGAAGAAAGAAAAAAGAAGACTAAAGCTTGAAGAGCTCCTGCTTTGACAGCTAAGTCCTTTTTGATTTATTATATATTGTATTGCCTTCTTGACTTCATTTATATCTTTTCATTTCTTTAATTTGTTGTTTTGTAAGTTTTTAAATTATTGTCTTTGTTAATAAATTGTTTTTATCCCAGTCAGTTTTTTATCCATCTATCTTGCTGTGTTGTGGGTTCCTGCTGCTCCTTCTGTGTAACATCGTAAGGAAATGGGCTTGCCTCAGATCCTGTAAACATAGTTTTGGAAGAGCACATAACCGTAGAATGATCTCTCTACGACTTAAAAATAACTTTACCAAGGTAGGAAACCCCACATTTACGCTAAAACTGATTTTTGTGTTTGTTGTATTTTTGAGCAATACAAAACCTTCGTTCAAAAGTAGCTCACACAACAACAATGAAATGAGTCGACTAGATAGGAGTTTCTTTCTATCTCTTCACTTGATGCCTGCAATAGAGTTTCTGAAAGCCAGCTCACTCTCCAATTAAAATTAATGGCTTTATCAAAACTTAAGCCAAGCAGGCACAAGTATTTCTATTTTTTAATCCTCTTGTCAGGGGACATCTGCCTCAACCCAGGTCCTGTTAAGTATTCCTGTTCTTCATGCTTAAAACCTGTGGCAAAAACACACAAAGCACTTTCTTGTGACAAGTGTGGATTATGGGCTCATAAAAAATGTGAGCGTATTTCTGATAAAAAAAATATCAACAATTTATGAAGACTCCTGAAGATAAACTTTTTTTCGTTTGCAGTCCCTGTTTTTCTCGAAATTTGCCCTTTGCTAATGAGGAGTCATTTGGTGACGAAATTCCGGACAACATCAATATTACTATTGATGAAAACTTTGATTTTGAGGCAATCAGAAATTGGAAGGGCTTAAAAATGGCCCATCTCAACATTGATGGTCTGTCATCCAAACTAGACTATGTTAAACTTCTGCTACATCAAACAAAACTTGATGTATTCTCCATCTGTGAAACCAAATTTGATGACACCATCACTGACAATGACGGTAAAATTGATGGCTATGTTTGTTATAGGAATGATCGGAATAGACGAGGTGGGGGTGTTGTAATTTTTGTTAATGAAAACTTGGATAGCCACCTTTTGAAACACCTTTACTTCAAAAATGTTGAATCACTATGGGTGAAAGTGTGCCTGAAAAAAACTAAACCTATTTACGTGTGTGGGGTTTACAGGCCACCTGGAGGTAGTGATTTGCAGAGTACCGAAAACCTGTGTACTCATTTTAAACAGTGTTTTAACAAGCTCCCAAAAGAAAAAGAAGTTTTTATCTTGGGAGATTTTAACTGTAACATGCTTTCAAAATATGCTCTTTCCTCCAAAATAAAGGAATTATGCTCCACTCTTTTCCTAAAACAACATATTACGGAGCCAACTCGTGTTACTGAAAATAGTAGCACTCTTATAGACTTGATACTTTCTAACAGTTCTTGTATTTCTAAACTGGTGTCATGGATTTAGGCATCAGTGATCACAATTTAGTTTATGTGATCAGAAAATTCAAAAGGTCAAAATTTGAACCTAAAACATGCAAGGTTCGTAGCTACAAGAACTTCAGTGAAGAGGCTTTTCTGAAGGACCTCAGGAATTTAGACTGGTCATATTTTAATAATTATGATGACCTTGATGAAGCATGTGAGAAACTGAATAAAAATGTTAAAACAGTGGCTGACAAACATGCCCCTTTCAAAACACATAGATTTTCTGGCCGTGTTGAGGCATGGGTCACTGATGAATTAATAATAGCCATCAAAGAAAGAGACTTCTTGAAACGGAAAGCATCAAAAACAAAATCCATCATAGACTGGGAAGCTTTCAAACAAAAAAGGAACCAGGTAATAGGTCTCAAAAATCGACTTAAAAACGAGTACTATAATGACGTTTTGCAGGAATTTCAAAAACGGCCAAAACAACTTTGGAAAACCCTAAAAAAACTGGTTCCTGATAAGTCAGGCAATACTACCTCGATAAAACGAGTAGTCCAAAACGATGGTACAGAAACTTCTCACCCAAAAAAAATTTCCAACACATTCAATTCATTTTTTGTCGGTGTTGGTGCCAAACTAGCCTCTAAATTTTCTTCTGACACTACTTATGTTAATCCACCTGTTAGCGGACACGATTTTCGGTGGGCTCGTATTGAGACCAAAAGTGTCGAAAAAATAATTAGTTCACTAAAACTTAATAAAGCTACAGGCTTGGACGGAATTGGTTCAAGACTGCTAAAAGCAGGTTCGTCAGTTTTAAGTATTTATTTATCAAGTCTTTTCAACAAATCTTTATGTACTGGTTATGTACCTAAATGTTGGAAGACTAAAAGGGTCTCGCCTATTTTTAAAAGTGGCAATAAAACAGATCCTACTAATTATCGGCCTATATCTATTTTGCCAATTCCTATGAAAATTTTTGAAAAGTTAGTGCATGAGCAAATGTCTCATTTTATTTCTGAGCACAACTTCCTGAATCACAGACAGTCCGGATTTCTAAAACTCTTTTCCACAGAAACTGCAGTAGTCGATGTCTCTGATTTTATTCTTACTGAGCTCGACCAACGTAACTTTGTTTGTGCTGTGCTCATTGACCTTAAAAAAGGTTTTGACACTGTTGATCATAAAAATTTCTTAAAAAAACTATGGTGTTTTGGCATCAGAGATGCTGCCTTTGACTGGTTCGAGTCCTACTTAACGGGCCGAATGCAGCTGACTCTTGTAAACGACACAGGATCAGATCTGCTTCATGAAGACGCTTTTGGGGTGCCGCAGGGATCTGTGTTGGGGCCCCTGCTCTTTCTTTTGTATATTGATGACTTAAAATCTGTCATCAATTCAAACTACCACCATCTATATGCAGATGATACAATAATTATTTCGTCTTATAAAAACTTGGATACCCTTGTCTCCCAGGTCGAGTTAGAACTTTCGCAAGTCGACCTCTGGCTGAATAATAACAAAATGACTATTAATACGGACAAAACTGAAACAATCTTTTTCGGCAACCACAGCCAGTTAAAAAAAGTTGAGAACAAAACTATCAACTATACGGGTATTCCTTTGAAGAGGAGCGAAAAAGTTAAATATCTTGGGGTAACATTTGATCAAAAAATGCAATGGGAAAAGCACATTAATGACATAAATAGAAAAATACTAATTAAATATTCTAAAATTAGAACCATTGCAACCTGTTTAACACCTCACACAAAAAACCTTTTAATTAATGCACATGTCATGCCATATTTCAACTACTGCTCCTCGGCATGGGCTTGTGCCACCCAAGGTAGATTGGGAAAACTAGAAAAACGATTAAAATGTGTCCGTACCTTTCTTGGGAAAGAGAGGGAATATTCAATGAATAATTTACTTATCAAAAACGATGCCATATTAGTTTTCAAAGCCATGAATCACATTGCTCCTGATTACATGCGCTCAAAATTCCTTTTGACAAAAAGCTGTCATAATCATCAAACAAGAGGAGCTTCGAAAAACAGGTTCACACTTCCCTTGGTCAACACGGAATTTGGCAAAAAAGCCTTCCCATTTAGAGCAGCAAAAGTGTGGAATAATCTTCCAGACCAAGTGACCTGTGATGGAAGTCTGCTTTCGTTTAAGACTTCCATCTCTAATGTATTTGGCAAATTCTAATGGAGATCACTTTTTAACTTTTTAACTTTTGTTTTTTATTCTTTTTCTTTTCAATTTTCACAGATTATAAATGTTACTATGTTTGATTGAGCTGAGGCAGTCTAAGGTTTATCATTTTTTGTTTCTTTTTTGTTCTAGTGGCCCCCAGTGGAAACAATCCACTAACTTTAGGTTTTTGTGATTTTCTGGGCTAGCCACTTTAAATATTTATTATTATTATTATTATTTAGTTATTGCTGGGATACTTTCACCAGCTATTGACAGTGGAAAAATTCGTCAGGCTACAGCGTTTTATACAGGTGGCATGTTACACGGGGACCATCCAACATTAGGAAAAGGACCTAAGTTAGAGTGCATGTATTGTTTTGAAACAGACAGTTGTGACACTGTAACTAACGTAATTTCTGAAATAGGAAGAGTGACACAAGTAACAACACTGTAATTATTGAGTTTTATAGAATTTTATTAGGTATAAACATAAAATGGCAAATATATTTGATGAAAATCTAAACCTAGTCAAAGTAAACAACGCAAATAAAAGAAGAGTGGCTGAACCTGGGTTTAGTGATGGAAAAAAAAGAAAAAGTGGGACAGAGTTTGTTGTGGACCAGGCAGCACGTAGTGACTGCTGCTACAAAAGACGGAATGGCATACTAAACAGTATGTCGTTGTTAAAGTTGTGTACAGGTGATGATGTCACTGTTGACTTTCAACACGCAGTATCGAAAGTGAAAAAATTATATGGCACATGCCCAGCTTTGATTTTTGAGAAAAAGTTGCACAGCACTCAACACGAACTTCAACCCAGAATCAGCCACCCACTGTTTTGAATTCGATAGAAATGGAACAACATACACCCACACGAAATAATACAAATTTAGACAATGTACTAAGTTTTTTGACACCTTCTTCCCTTACTGTAACAGAAAACGAGATAGATGAAAATACATGTAAAATGTGTAATGAAAAACACAATACTGACAATGACTTAGATTCCCCTTGGATTGGATGTAGTGCAAGAGATTGCAAATATTGGGTGCATGTAATATGCATTGGGTTCAGCCAACAAAATGTTCAAAAGTTTGGCGATTTTTGGTGTCCAACTCATATGAAAAGACACATTGTCAAGGCAGCATCAAAATTAAAGCGATAAGTTAATTTTTGTCATTTTATTGAGTGTTCTTAGGTTTTTTTTTAATTTCTTCAATTTTTTAATTTAATTTAAATTTCTGTTGATATATGTACTTATATATATGATGAATGATTTCATTACCTAATATGATATTACGTGATCCTGCATCATCTTTTAAATCTAATAAATTTGATGTGTTCTCATAAATTCGATCAAAAGCATCTACACATCGAGAAATGCGTTGCAAAGTACTTTTATCAACACTCCCTTTTGGTGCCATCATCTTTTGTCGTTTAATTTTTTGTTCCATCAAAAAATCCCCACCTTGATTTCTGCCTTTTGTCTTAGTAAATGAAAAAGATGAATTTTTGTCTCTCTGTTCTTTTACTTGAGGTGGGTAAATCGCTTTGTTTTGCAAATCCCTGTATTCGATTTCTCGGTAATACGGATGATTAAAGCCAAAGAACCAGTCATCAAACGAATATCGACCAGCATCACTGATAATGATATCATTATTACGGTCCCCTACTCTCTGTGTATAAATCCCCAAACCGTATGTTAAAACAAGCTGCAATATAAGTTTAACTGTTGGTGCATTTATTTTGTGTTGCCATTGCATGAAACCCATAGCACTAACATTATCGCTTTCTTGAGAGTATTTGTAAACTGTTCTAACATAGTTCCATGTAAAAAAACCTCAAAAGCTTCCCATGCTTTGTGGTTGTCTTTACAGTCTTTGAAGAATGAATATGCCTTTGGAGATTTGAAATTTAGGATATCTCGGCCCAGGGGCTCTAAACATATGTTGTCAAGAACCTTAAAGTATCCTTTTACCTAAAAGAGAAATAGTTGATTTTATTATTATTTAGTAACATCTATATTATATTATAAAAACACAAAAAATATATTTATGATGTATGATACTTGTAATATATATTTATATATATATACATATTTTTAGAAAAGATGCATTTTCTTTTAGAAGCAGTTAAATCTTCTTTCACTTATTAAAAAAAATTGTTTGCATACCTGGTTCATATTCAAATGTCCCAAGCCTGGCAGCAACGTGATCCAATCAAATTCATATTTATCTGCCTCAATTAATCGACTTGTCATGACATAAGGTGGCCCATCACAGCCCGAATATGTCCAAAATCTGTCTTTTGAAATGTTTAGGTAACTTTTTAGCTGCGTAAGGATAGTTTTCAAGTTGTCGTAACTGTTTGGATTACATAATATGGGCTCTCCAACCTGAATAAATGGGTAGTTACAGCTCGATTTTTCTCCAAGGTTTAGATATTTTTCACCAAGTGAGGTTGTTCGACTTAATTTTTGAGGTTCCTCATTGATTTTCTTTACCACTGAACTACACACATCACAAACTCGTTTGCATCTGTCATATGTCTTTCCACATTCCTACATTAAACAGAAAACAAATAAGGTAAGACAAACAATACACAACATTTCCAGAACCTGTTTAAAATCTCTAAAACAGGTTAAACCAAAAAAGTACGAGTATTTGAAAAATAGCCTACCTCATTTATACATCGACGTTTCTGAAAAGTTAGTAAATCTGAGATGCGTTTACTTATGTCACTTGTTTCACTTTTAAATAACTGAATCATGATCACCTTGTAAACAAATGTGTAGTGTTGACGTTATAATATCTACACCTGAATATTTCTCCTTTGATATATGGTGGTTACGTACTATATACTTCCCTATGTTGTCAAAGTAGGTTTCTACGTCTCCGGTGGGTTTTTTAACATTTCACTACCAACATCTTTTAACCAAGTTAGGTACGATGAATAACCACCAGCTGGGTAAATCTTTCCATTTATTGTTGTTACAATTTTTGATTTCGAAATACATGACTGGATCAGATTAGAAACAAATGAATGAGGAAGTATCCAATTAAAATTTACTAAGAAATATATATTCTCGATTAGCGATGCAAGATAAAATATTGTGGCAGAATCCCCTTCATTTTTCAAGTTTCGACCTGACACTCCCTCTATAAAGGACACCAGAATGCTTTCCCTTTGGAATATAAACTCCTTTGGATCAAGTTCACACAAATATGATATGTTTTTATAACTTTTACTTAAGTGTTGCCCATCACAACAAGAACTCTCTTCCCAAGATAATAAAACAGCAGTACCCATTTAGTATCGGATATGTCAATAATAGCTTCAGACAAAAAAGTAATTAATCTGTCAATCAAATACTCCATGCTGTTACCATCAAAGAACGCTGATGGACAATTTTTGTCATCGTCAGATTTCGTTTTTATCATGTACTCAGTCATTGAAATGCATGCTTTGCAGAGGTAGAGAGCTCTATCTGGGATGTATTTATGCAGCCGCAGATAACCCACTACACTAGATTTGACTTTAGCTCTTTCTATATGATAAACTGGATTACATTTATTTTTATTTTGAAAAGATACCAAACGTCGTGATCAGTACATTTGCAAAGCGCGTTTATCCCATCCGCCATCTTTTTTTAAATCAAAATAGTCTATTTGGGCGGTTTTTTAAAACACGCCGGAAAAAAACGTTGTGCGCATGCGGATCAGTGGCATAACAAACTAAAAGCAATATCTTAAAAACGCACCATAACATTTACGAAAATAATACTTCTACGTCCGTGGGAGGTTTGTTAGATCATTTTGAACCTTAAAGATCGGTGCGACCACGAACCAGAAGACTGTAATAAGCAAATTTAGTGCTGATAGCCTAGTTAGGAGATAAATTTCGCCTAATTTGTCTATCATAGCCTATTTAGGCGGAATAGTCTAATTTGCAGTTGTCCCTAACTGTCTATGGCTTGAAACAGTCTGCACGATGCTGGAACAAAACCATCGACGAATACCTCAAGGAATCAGGATACATACAAAACGATGCTGACCCTTGCATCTATCTCAAACGATTCATCAAGGACGGACAGGAAGTTATCCTCCTTATTGCTGTATACGTCGACGACCTGCTGATTGCATCAAAGTACGACAAAGAACTCCTCTCCGAAAAGCAACAGATAGGTGAACGTTTCGAAATGGGTGACGAAGGGGAAGTTCACTACATTCTTGGGATGGCCGTCAAACGAAACCGTAAGGATGGAGTACTTACAATCGACCAACACGCGTTTTTATCATCTGTGCTGAAACGATTTGAAATGGAAGATTGCAAGCCAGTAAGCTACTCCACTCGAACCTAACACAAAGTTCAAAAAGCTGAGAGATGACGAAAAACCAGTCAATCTGAAAGAGTACCAATCTGTCATTGGATGCTAGACTTGTCCGCTGCAGTGGGAGTGCTTAGTCAAGACATGTCAAAACCTGGAAAGCAACATTGGGTTGGTGTTAAACGAGTTCTCCTATACGTTAGAGGAACCATCGACTATGGTTTGGTGTACAAGGGGAGTAAAGCTTACGAAACGATGAACTGTTTACGTGGCTTCGCCGACGCTGATTGGGCTGGAGATGTGGTAACACGAAAATCGACTTCCGGATACGTATTCCAAATCGGAAATTCCACGATTTCATGGAAATCGAAACGTCAGTCAATCGTTGCACTTTCCTCGACCGAAGCTGAATACGTTTCATTATGCAGTGCAACACAAGAGGCAGTATGGTTGCGAGTCCTGCTTGATGGTATGGGGTTCAAACAGGCAAATGCTACTACGATTTTTGAAGACAACCAAGGTGCAATCGCTCTTGCGAAAAACCCCGCACATCACTCACGAACAAAACACATTGACATCAAGTACCATTACATACGCGACGCTGTCTCGACCAAAGAGATTACGCTGAAATACTGTCCAACACAGGAAATGATTGCCGATTTATTGACAAAGGGACTCCCTCGACCACAGTTCGATAAGCTTCGCTTAGAACTTGGAGTGACCAAGATACATTGAATTTGACATTGACGAAATGACTATCGTGACGGAGTGACCGTCAAGTGGGAGTGTTGAAATATGTGACGCTCACTTGCTATCTTTTATTTAGTTGTGAACCGGTGGTTCTATTATTTTATGGTAGAACTGTCACGTGCACTATATTACGCACATTTTTTTTATTCTCTACGTTTTTCTGTGATCAGCTTGTTTTTTATAAGAGAAAAAGTACTCTATGAGTGAGAAACTCTGTGTGTCTGTTTTTATCAGCGACTTCTTCTTGATCAGTATCCTCATCTCAGCTTTCCCAGCTGGAATCCGAGTCAGTACTTGGTTTAGTATTTCGCCTGATAGGCTCAAATTGAAATCCTACCACATTTTCCCTGTTGCTCATTTTTTTGTTTGTTTCACAACTTCTGGGTATTGCAATTGAATGATGATTACTCAACCGAAGTTAGTATTCATTTTCAAAGTTTCCTGAAATTTTCACGGGGTAAATATACTCATCACCAATGAATTTCACTAGTAAAGTTTGAGTAAAAAATTCCAGTGCGGAAGATGATTTACGATATTCTAAGAGGGGACGTCAGAGCACTCACGGGTGAAGAAATTTATGAAACAATATGACGGATGGTTTACCTCGTGTCGGAGATGAATTTTTAAATCTTTGAATAGGCATTATTAACTTATATAAGTGCAAATTAAGGCCGGAAATTCCCGAGCGGGCAGGAAATTTCCGCCCGCGCGATTCTCAGTTTCAATTTCCATTGAGCGGGAAATTTTAAGCACGGCAATGAATATGAACAAATATGGCTGCTATAAACAAGCTTGTGTTGTTGCAAAAAAAAAATCTTGATTTTGATCATTTTAAGAAGAAGATTTCGAGGAAGAATTGGAAAATACAAAAAAAGTATGTGGGTTAGGCAGTTATTCAAGGACCGTGCGAGAAGAGGAGAATTCAACATTTTGGTAAAGGATATGATGATGTTTGATCATTTTTACTTTTTTCAAACCTTCCGGATGCATCCCCATATTTTAGAAACTTTGATTTCTTGGGTTGGACCTTTCATTAAAAAATCGTCATTTAGAAGCGAAACAACATCTCTTGCCGAGCGACTGTGTTCAACTTTACGTTATTTAGCCACGGGAGATGCTCAAATTTCACTTGCCACTCGATTTTGGATAAGTCCAGCGACTGTTGGGAGAATTATCAGAGAAACCTGTCAGGTTTTATGGAATGTCTTGTCAGAAAAAGGTTATCTTGATGCTCCGAACTCAAAGGAAAAATGGTTAAAAATAGCTAATGATTTTAGAGATACGTGGAACTTTCCGAACTGCATTGGTGCAATTGATGGGAAACACGTCGTTATACAAGCTCCTCCGAGAAGCGGGTCCATGTTTTACAATTATAAAAAAACATATAGCATCGTGTTGCTCGCTGTGTGTAATGCGAACTATGAATTCACACTGGTTGATGTAGGAGAATATGGTAGACAGAGTGATAGCGGAGTTTACACTAGCAGCAACTTGGACACGCAATTGATAATAATTTACTTAACATACCAACGCCAAGAGCGATACCAGGCTACCACTCTAATAAAATGTTCCCGTTCACCTTTGTTGCTGATGAAGCATTCGCACTGAAAACATTCATGATGCGACCATTCCCACGCAGAAATGTCCTCGACTCATCAGAAACAATTTTCAACTATCGTTTGTCACGTGCAAGGAGAGTGATAGAAAATAACCTAATTTTATTTTGAAAGTCCGTTGAACTTACACTACCTACTTGAATTGAACCTATTGGTACTCAGGACTTTCAAAATTTCTTGACTACAAAGTCAAACTGACCTACTTTTCTGCAGGTCACGAAATATGGAAGATTGAGCTTGCTTAAAATCAAAAAAAGAAATTACACATTGGCACATACTCATTAATTTTCAGAAGTACAACTTCATAGTTGACCACCTTTATTCATATATACAACTAATCATGTTTTAGAACAGTCGAAGACAGCTTTTTATGTGCAAAGAATGCAAAGGGATAGTTCCCCTGAAGTTAAAACTAAGGTTTGTAAAAATTTGGGAGTGCCACAATTTCATGCATGGATTTTAAGTTACTTTTTTTTAAATTTAAACCGAAATGGTGGTACTTCCAAACATTGACTCATTTTAGTTCAAAATCTACATCTGTAGGTCTTCCCCAAACTCTATTTTGAAAAAATCTCTTGAATTTTCAATCTTGCTTGTCTGTTTTTCACAGCTGGGAGACTTTTCAAAACAGGAATCAAACTCATGCAAAACAAATGATCAGCATCATTTTTTTCTTCTCTGACATTGGTTGGTGTTGGCTTGACAGGTTTACTGATGTTGCTGCACACAGCACTGACATCTTTCAAAGAATTGATCAACATCACATCGACATCTGAGGCCAATTTTTTCTTTCGTTTTGTTGCAGTGGATGTTGGCTTGTAATACGGTTCAGTTCGTGATGATGTTCTGGATGTTATCGAAGAAGTTTCATCATCATCCGATTCAATTGATCTTCTTTTCGACACCTCTGGACTAGTTAAAGAATCATCAATTGACTGTTTATTTGAATGCTGTGAGATTGGAAGTGACATCTCTGGGCTGGCTAAAGAATTATCCACATTACTATCACTTTCGTTTGATGACACTGCACTTCTGAGAAAACTAAGAGCCTCAAAATTTCTACATTTTGCGAGCTTTGATACAGCTGCACCGGATCTCGTTTGTTCTTCTCGTTTATGCATACAACGGCTATAACTGTCTCGAATAAGTTTCCACTTGTTCTTCAAAACATCAACTGAAGTGAAGTAAATAAAAATAGATATGCAACATTTGTTGTATATAAAGTAAATCACAAAAACAACTTTATTCATTCAAAAACACATATTATGTATACTGTATTCAAGATCACCAGGGAAATATATGTATACAAACACACTAATTACTTGATGTATGAAAACAAACTGTCACAGTGAAGCCAGGTGGATAGAAAAGTTCAAAAGTATGGGATTACCTGTAAAAGCTCCATTTAACGATGCCGAAATTATCTCCCAGGCTTTTTTCTTTTTAATTTGGTCACGGTACACGTTCAGCTTTGTATTCCATAAACATGGATATTGCCGTACTAGTTCGATTAATACTTCAGGATCTACCACTGATGCTCTTACTCTTGTAGAAAGATTATTTGGTGCTACAGCAGTTTGTTGTTGAGATTGGTGTCGTTGTTGTTGCAGCAGAGTTTCATCATCGACAACATTTTGGGCCTCTCTGCGTAATTGCTCAACATATCTCAAGTTGCTCTCTATCAAGTGGTCGGTTTCGACGCTGTTGTAGGAGCTTTCTTCCTGAAAAGCTGCATTATTGTTGCCATCTTCTTGTTGTTCATCAAGTTGCTGTTGTTGTTGCTGAAGTTGTTGTTGCTGAAGTTGTTGTTGTTGTTGCTGCAGCAACCAAGTTTGTTGTAAGCTGCTAGCTGTAGCTGCTCTGGGAATAAAAGCATTCCCCTCTTCTTGTCTCAGTTGTTGACGATCTTGCTGTTGTTGTTGTTGCTTCTGCTGTTCGTAGAAACGTGTCACAGCATTTGGTAGAGATCCAGACGCCATTTTGAAGTTTCTTCTCCTCAGAGGTGAATTCTGATTGGTTAAAAAACAAATGTCTCTTTTGGCGGGCGGAAAAAGTTCCGGGCCTTCTGGGATGGACGCAGATGGATGGAGAAAGCCTTTAACTTCAAAGGTTTTTGGTGAATGCGGTTTGGATTTAAGAAGAGCTATAGCCAACGTTATAAAGAAGTTATGTATAGAAAATGTTCAAGATCAATCGCTTGAAGCATTTACTGCTTGCAGACTCGTACCTCTAGACAAAAAACCTGGAGTAAGACCAATTGGTGTTGGAGAAGTCTTGCGAAGAATATGTGGCAAGGTAGTGATGGCAGTTCTTCAGAAAGACGTCCTTAAATCAAGTGCGGAAATTCAGATGTGCTCGGGTCAGAAGTCTGGCAGTGAAGCGGCAATCCACGCGATGAGGGAGGTATTTGACAGTGAAGAAACAGAGGCTGTTTTACTTGTTGATGCAGCAAATGCCTTCAATAGTATCAACAGAGAAGCACTCCTGCACAACGTCAAGATTGTTTGCCCGACTATTGCATGTTATGTCATCAATTGCTATAGATTTCATGCGAGGCTTTTCATCATTGGAAGTAAAGAAATAAGATCCAAGGAGGGTACTACGCAGGGTGATCCGCTAGGGATGGCAATATACGCAATTGGTCTAACACCCCTACTTAATCTGATGGCTGACAAAATATTTTAAACTACTGTTGCTGCTTTCGCTGATGACGTTAGTGCAGGTGGAAAATGTAGAAATTTGAAAGTTTGGTACGATAGATTGATGCAAATTGGACCATTGTTCGGTTACAATCCACAACCTCACAAATCTTGCCTAATTGTAAAACCAGGACACGAACAACTGGCGAAAGCGACTTTTGAGGGCACGAATATCCAGATATGTACTGATGGTGAAAGACATCTTGGCGCCTCGATCGGAAGTGACAGCTTCAGGAAGGAGTACTGTGAAAAAATGGTAACGAACTGGGTGAAGGAGATATCTTTACTTTCAGATATTGCGCTATCACAGCCACAAGCTGCTTATGCCTGTTACACAAGTGGTTATCAACACAAATTTTCATTCTTTCTCAGAACAATACCTGGGATTGAGAAGTATCTGAATTCACTTGAAGAAATCATACGACATCGATTGCTACCTGCTATTACTGGTGGACACATTGTAAACGATGATGAACGCACACTCCTGTCTTTGCCTCCTCGACTTGGTGGTTTGGGAATTATCAATCCCATTGAACGAGCGCCCACAGAGCTACGAAACTCAGAAAGCATAACTGCTTCTTTGAAGAACGAAATTCTTCGTAAAAATGTTGTTGATGAAGAAATAGTATCATTGACGGCAGTAAAAAACAACCGGAGACAACAAAATCTGGAAAAGTTGAAAAATCTACAATTACGTATGACACCTGAAGCTGCACGATTGAACGAGTCAAATATGGAGAGTGGTGTATCAAATTGGCTTACAACTTTACCAATTAAAGAGCTGAACTATGATCTGAACAAGGAGCAGTTTTTTGACGCTCTACGTTTGCGATACGATTGGACAATCCCGAAACTTCCATCAGAATGCGTGTGTGGAAGCAAATTTAATGTTACACATGCGCTATCATGCAAGAAAGGTGGCTACGTCTCTTTACGACACAATGAGATACGAGATATTACAGGTAAATTACTGGAGGAAGTATGTAAAGATGTGAGAAAGGAACCATTGCTGTTACGTTTAAGCGGTGAAAGAATCCATCAAAACGGTATTTTATCACAGGAAGCACGATTAGACGTCAGCGCAGTCGGTTTTTGGACCCCTGGTCAACGAGTATTTTTAGATGTACGGGTCTTTGACCTCAACGCTCTGAGATACAAGGGTCTTTCTCTTGACAAATGCTTCAAGAAAAACGAAGAAGAGAAGAAGAGAGGATACAACGAAAGAGTTATGCAAGTAGAAAATGGAACATTAACTCCCCTTGTTTTTGCAACAAACGGTGGTATGGGAAGAGAGTGTAAACGATTTTATCAGAGACTGTCTGAAATGATTTCCGAAAAAAGAAACATCAGATTCGCAGAAGCCACGAAGTTTATTAGAACAAAAATTTCCTTTAGTCTGCTGCGATCAACACTACTTTGCCTGAGAGGTTGCAGATCCTTCGCTCGGGACCACCAGCTGACAGATATGGAACTCGGAAATGTTGTATCACTCATTCGATCCTGAATAATCAAGTGTGTTAATTATAAGTGAAACCATGTTGACCTGTAAATTGTTAATAACTTTTTTATTTTATTTTGGTGTTGTTGTAAGTTTATTTATTTATTTGTGGCAAATATATGTAAGGCTAAATTGGAAAAAAAAAAAAAAAAAAAAAAAAAAAAAAAAAAACGTTCAACATTTTGAACTTTCATTTTCGCCTTCTCGTAGACAATTTTTCCGCCGGAATTGATTTTTTTTCGGCACATTTGCTGCAAATTTCCTGCCCGCTCGGGAATTTCCGCTGAGTGGAAAACGGCCTTTAAGGAAAAAAACTTAAGCGAATTTAGGTCAACTTGATTTTTCTCGTTAGCTTAAATATCTTTAAAATAGAAATAATCGTGTAGCAAATTTTTAATAGAATTACAGCTTCTGCCAAATTAACCAACTTTCATTCATCAAAACGCGCCTAGTTAAAAAGGGAAATGACTAAAAACTTGTTTCTATTAGACTTTAAATAGATTTGCATTTTGATTGCTAATTTCTCACCCCTTAGGTTTATGCGTAAACTTAGGGTAAAAATGCACGAGGCGTTTAATTTTAGGACTTCGAGGAGTAAGTGTGCTAAATGGTATATACAGTTACCCAGATAGCTTACCATGGTACAATTTCACTGTAGTTACAATTTCACCAGCTAAATATAAATTGCATTCACGCCACTATCAGGCGCAAAATTACGTAAGTGCAAAGCGACGCAGTGTAATAGGATGTTAAAAATAAAATCTGAAGTAGAATCTAATACTAGATATCGAAAAAAAGAAAAATATTAGCAGCGGGGTTCGATCACACATTATCTTGTCTTTGGAGAGTAACAAGTCCACTTATTACCTGAGTTAAAAACAAAGAATAGCACAGTTGACCAGAAAGTGGTCAAAGTTTACTTTAGGAAGATAGGGATGTCTAGTTTCTGCTGATGACCGTCCGCGGACCTCTTCGAGGTGACCCAGCTAGACATCCAGGGTACTTAGGTTCAGAAATATGGGTCGAAACCCACCTGCCCTTAGTTTAAGTTCTGCTCATCTTTTCATATGTGTTGTGTCCTTTTTACTTTTCTATATTTTTTTAATTAACAAAGGGAGAATTGTGCATTTTGAGGCATGTTCTCTAGAGCTTAAGTGTCTTGTGCCCAAAACGCCAAACAAGTTGGTCCAACTCATAATTTCACCTATGCGTAAGGGAAATGGCGGAAATTAAGACTGCGTATCTTCCATATGTTTTTGCAATTTAAACATTGGCATTAAAAACATTTTTTTTTTAACCTTGTTTTTAGGTATTGGAAAATCTGATTTTTGCTGTTGATTGATCGATTCTTACCAACTAATAGATATAATTCACTTATACCGCTGTTTAAATACTTTGTTTATTAAATCAAGGGACCGATTTGGACTTCTACAAGAGAAAACATACGTTTTTATTTAGTTTTGCCTGTTAGAAGAAGGGTCTGGAACATAGATACAAAATTTTAAATATAATATTTTTTTGATCAATTCATAGTCATCAGAAAAAGAGATAGTCTGGGTACCCGGGCCGTTTATTTACGTTTGTTTTGTTTTATGGCGCAATGATGAAATTATTGGGGTGGCCGGAGCAACCAGGGACGTATTTTGAACAAAATGGCTGAAGCGGACGCTTTTATTTATGGTGATGACTTCGATGCTATTCTTGCAGCTATCGAAGACAACCTTTTAGAGGAAGATAAAGAATTATCTGTTCCTGTAACAGATATTGTTGATGAGGTTGTTGCTGATTCCATAGAAGAGGGTTTTAAATGTGATCAGTGCGAAAAAATATGCAAGACATCAAGAGGTTTAACCAGACATAAAAATAGCAAGCATGGCCCTACTTCTGGGGCTGAACCTCATCACCAAAAGCCTGAAAATAAATTACACCCTCTATACTTGAAGAAATACATCGGAGAATGTGCTTCCAAGCTAGCTCTAGATGAGTGCTATAGTGAAGAAACGAGAAAGGGGTTTTTGATGTTTCAAAAGCCAACACTAGATGATGCTAGATACACCTTTGAATTTATTAAAGATGTTGTAGCCAGTTTTAAAAACAATAGCGAAAAATTTTATGCCTCTTTTTACAAATGTGTTTCCGAGAATATTGTTTTCAAAAACTTATTAAAAAGAGCATCAGTTATCCTAGGATTTGAGTTAGCGAATTAACAGGAAAAGCAAATTATTAAATATCTAACAGGATATGTTTTTGGAACACTTTACAGACGTATACGTAGATCGAAACAAAGTCGTAGTATCTTGAATCTGCAAAGCATACATCTACTTATTGCTGGTAAATCAACTGACCAGGAACACGATACCGAAATCAATACACTAGTTCGCATTAAAGACCGAGGCGGCTTATGGACAGTAACATCAGAAGTTTTTGAAATTTTTTCCATAGTTGAATCCCATTTCCGCCAAGAGTCTAGCACCACGCATAGAAGTATTGACAGTAAAAAAATGGTATCATATCTCATAAATAATGCAAGAATTTTATGCAATTACAACAAATTAAAAAATGCTTCAACTGAAGAAGTTAGTAAAGAGATAGCTTTGAATTTACTGGAACATCTTATCATGTTGTATATTCGTGTTCGTGTATATTCACTTGTGAAGGATAAATGTCAACGGCACAATGTTAAATCAAAGGCTAAAAAATCACGATCGTTGCGAACTGAAGTAAAAAAAGCATCAAGCACTTTGGATCATGGACATTAGTCTTGAACAACAGACTATAAACTTGTTAAAACAGCTATTTTTATAGCTACAAACTTATAAAAAACATTATTTTGGAAAGAACGAGAAGTACACGGAAATATTCAACCTTTAAAAGTAAGTATTTTTGTATGGAACTTACAGAAAATGATTTCATACACATTCAGTTTATTGTGTGCTGCAAAATACTACCTTCAGAATAATGCTGGATAAATATTTGCCCATTGGGACTCAAAAATTTATGTGGAACTTATATTTGTGAATACTGGCCCACAGAATTTTTTCTAATCATACTCACCATCAGAACCATAAAAACAGAGTAAGGTGAAGCCAGTAATAATGTTTTTTAAGATGTGTGGCTATAAAAATAACCGTTTTTTGTGTGCTGCTTCTTCTTTGATTTGTTGATGACTCGGCGCCTTAATCATTTTCTTCATTATTTCTTTTTTTTACGACATGGCATAGACTCAACATCAATTTTGGGAAATGCTTCGTTGGCAATACAATTACCAGCTATTGGTCTGAATATTTTTTGTGTACGAACCGTGTTATCGTTGTATCCAAAATCTCTAACAGTAGGATTGTCTTTTCTATGCCCCATTGATCGTTGTCTTCCGAAATAATTTTCCTGTGGATCTTGGCAAAAGCGCTCTGTAAGAACATATGGTACACCATGTGACAATAGATATTTAATAAGCTTGATCGATGAATATGTTGTGATTTTAATACCTTCATATGTTTGCCATGAGATGAACATGTTAGATTTGGCATTATCAGTGAAATTTCCAGGTCTTGTGGCAATTGAGTCCTTCCAAACAGAAAAATATTTTAGAAATGTTTCAAGTAGCCATGTAAAGCGCTCGTCATCTTGTGATTCGAATGGTTTTAGAAACGATTTTGCTTTAGTGATGCCTTCTTTTGTATTTCTGATGTTCAAACAATCAAAGAACTTGTCCATCATCATACAAAACGTGGCAGTAGCTTCTGCTTCTGGTGGTCCATATGTTTGGAGTGCATGAAAAACTGATTCACTTAACACCTGTGCAGCTAGTCGGACATTCATCACAGAAAAGGGTGTGAGTTTAATATGGTTATTTGTGATTTTGGGAACAAGGTGGAGACAACAGTCCAAATCATCAAAAAAAAGCTTTGATATGTGATTCCATGTCAGATATTTACCATTTTTCCACATACTTCTTGTGCACCTTCCAGCCATTGAATTAGCTAAGGAGTTTCTGGCAGTTTTAATCAGATGTGGTGGGTCGGATATGAAGTAAATATATCTCTTTTCAGTTGCCATCACATTAAGTGTACGATAGGTTACATCAACGTCTCCATTAACATCTTCCACTCTTGTCATATTAAAATGCATCCGATACATACTGCGGTTTGGAGAAGCGCCATCACTTGTAACACCAACCACTTTAATTCCACAATTATCCTCCAATATGCCAACAGCTTTCCAAAATAATGTAAATAGTAACTGAACAGATGTAGCATTTGTGGTTGCAAAGTTGGCAAGGGAGAATTTTAAGGGGTTAACAATACTTCGAATTTAAAAAGACCAGCATGTGTGATGCAATGTCATCATATTTTTAAAGGGATGCCAAATTAAGTTCCATATCGCCTAAGTCCACATATCCAATTAAGTCACCGGTGTGCTTATCCCAAACTAATTTCTCTTGTATTTTTATTTCATCCATTAACACAATACCATATCGTTCTATGTCTGAAAAATTCTCCACTATTTTTTTTAATTCTAAGATGACATCTTTATTAAATCCTTGTTGTGGTCGTATATAGTTTTTGTAGTCCCTTAATCGGCGACGACTGGGCAAAATAACGAAACCAGCTTTTGTTTTCTCGTCATAACGAATTTCATCATAAAACGAAGGCGATTTTGCAGCTAAACCCAAACAATACCGGATAATCATAGGATGATATCTAACAGCTGTCTTTGATGAAGAAAGATATTTTTGTTGTTCACTCCAAAAGAATTGCATAAATTCAGGCATCTTTTCGTAATCTGCATTTGACATGATATTCATCATATCTTTGCTCAAACTATCATCAACAGGTACTGTCTTTTGTACGATTTCTTCCATCATCTTTAATTTGTCAGCTTTTAACTGTTTGTTCTCAATTCTATAACTTTGAAGTTTTAATTTTATACGATCAGGAGATGTTAAGGAAACAGGAGCTTTATCATGAGCCGGTGTGGATAAATTGTCTTGTTTTCTTTGAAGACTAAGTTTTTCCCTAGATTCAGCTTTCAAACACGGTTCACATTTGTCTTCAGTGTTAATTAATAATTGGCAGGAAGGTGGTCGATGCCATTTCGTTTGAGAAAGAGGATTTGGTAATATGTCTATTGTTGGGTTAAATTTTTTAGGTGCAGTATGTTCAATGCAACTACCAGAAAATGATCTTGGCAAACCAGGACAAACAAAGAAACCCGAAATGTATCTAATCAAATTAGAAATTGTGATATTTTTAACTGAGTGGTCATAGATATTATAAATTTGATGTTGTTTAGGAAGACTCCATAGTAGCACACGGACATTAAGCTGAAGACTTGTATCAACATAAATCTCATACTTTGGTACCATATGAATATCATCATTAAAATAAAATTGAACATTGTTCTCTGAATAATTATATTGCCACTCGGCAAGTCTGAGATTTTGAATACGGGAAGAAAATTCAGAAAATGATTGATAACATTCAAAATATTCAGGTGTTTTAATTTCTGGAGGTGGATGTTGAGCTCTCTTTAATAAAGTTGACTGTGATGATTCCCTTGGTTTTGTTATGGCTGAAGAAGAAGGAATGCTTTTGATGGGTAAATTGAGGCAAGGCAATTCACCAGGATTCAATGTAACTCTGCTCTCATGACGATAATATTGATTTTCATTAAAGTGCCGTTGACAAATGAAGATCCTTTTATTTGCTATTCTGTCACGAAGTGCTTTATCAACCACACGATCTTTGGTGACAATAGCTATCAATTTTTTCCTCCACTGGGAATCGAACGTATTATCACTAGTTGGGACTTTAAAAATAGCTATTCCCTTGTACTTAGCTCTTCGTGATACTGTACAGCCAAATATTGAACAATTATCTCCAGGCATATCAATAAAAAAATCAAATTAAATTCTTTGTTTACAACAAAAAAGAGTAATCTGAACCAGAAAAACCGCCATTTCTAATTTACCGTGCCTGTAGAAAACTGGGTTCTAGTTTAATTACGGCCACAAAAGGATCAAAACAATGCTTCTATTGTTATAGCGCTCTCTTTTCCAGACTATCTCTTTTTCTTATGACTATGATCAAATGTTAACACAAAGTCCACAGTATATCCAACCTAAGTCCTTCCTTTGTGACAATCGAACAACCTTCGGAGGATCTTTCCACTTACTTAAACTCAGAGTACAGTTTTATTGCTGTAGATAGGACAAAATTACAAAACATATATACATAAATATATATATAGTAATAGCTGAAAATACATGTATAGCATGAAATAAAAGTAGAACATATAATATTGGGCATCAACGAAGGCAAGGTAAAAACACATCTCTATGTAATATTTATAAGTGTAACAAAATATATACAGCAAGTAAAGCGTACAACGTAAAATATGTAAAATCCGAGAGTCCAAAGTAAAATAAATAACAAGTCATGCAACGTGTGATGCCATCCGTTTTTAGGCAAAAAACCACTGAGGAAGTGACATGATGAGGTAGAGAAACAACATGCTATTAAATTTTCAATCGCCCAATAAGGATATGACACCCAGGGGAACACCTGCCTCTAAACCATGGCGGAAGGTTGGCAATCTGGCAGAAGACAATAACTCCTAAAAACTCGTAAATTTGCTATTTTATATCGTTTCATCAAAACAGATTCTAGTCTTGACTTCTTATTACCAATGGCCAACATTAGCGTAGTGTGCAAACCAGAATCTGTAGAAATAACTTTCTCCTGCTCCACAGGACGAAGACGAGACTCAAGGTTCACCATTTGTTTTCCTTGTGTGACAAAAACTTGAATGGCTGATTAGGGTTTTGTTATTGTATATACCATGGCAATTAATGCACGGGGTATAGTTAATGATTGACATATCCGTACTTTTTGCTTGTTTGACATACTTAATATTTTTTCAACCCGGATCTTTTTTGTGTGTTAATTTGAGATGCCTTCGTATGCTGTAAACTCATTGCTTGCAAATTAAACAACGGTGCTTTTTCCTTCCATCTTTATGTTAAATGTGACAAAATATGTAAAATATGTTTGTTCAGATAGCACGCAGTCAAGTATTTCAACATAATAATCTAATAAGCAGATATTGCATTCCCATTCATTGACTATTAAGATTTATCCACTTTTTTACGAGGCACAGCCGAGTTCATGCCTTTTTATATGCTCCACAGGACGAAGACGAGACACAAAATCAACAATACGAAAGGGCTTACCATTTCCAGTGTACATGAAGAGCGCTGAGAGACTCAATATCTTTCTGTCTCTTCCACTGATCGCATCGAAGCCAATCTGATTTTAAAACCTTTGTCCACTCCCAGCCATGTCTTGCATTAAATGTTACTATTCTCACAACAATAGCTTTTGAAGCCAAGTCCATTCTTGAAGTGACATGGCACGCCGTAAGGTTGTTAATTTTCTTATCTCCTTGAGCAAATAGTCTCGTAGTTCTTGCACATTGGCTGTCAATGGGAGCATTTGAGCAATATCTTGCCCTTTCTGGCCTCAATTGTAGAAATAGCATGTTTGGCATAAATATGCCGGTACTCTTGATACAGGTCTAACAAATAGCCTGGCATCATCAATGATGTTTTTTTTCTTTTGATCGAACACCCCATGCACGCTTTGTACAAGAAATAGCTCAAGGGTCTACCAATGAGAAGTAGTAGGCTTGGGATTCGGACAGCGTTATCACCTTTATGTTGCGCTACGTCCTTGACTGCCTTGATTATGTTATCCCAATTACTTGGGTCGATTAGTGCAAAAGGCACTGCCATCCTGAATGCCAGGTACTTTTCTTAGGATAATATCAATCTACCAATTCCATGCAAGTTTCTGAAAATGTCATTAAAGGCCCTTTTTTCCCCTTTTCCAAAAGTGTGTATCTGTATAAAAGTACACCTTCGTCATTTTCAATGACTTCGTCTTCCACCATACGTGAAAGCAATTGAGTTTTTAATTTTTTGAACTTGTCATCCCGAACCAGTTGTTCTTTTAAAAGTATTCTGGTGGCTTTAAAATTTGTGGAGTGTGATAACAGTCTAGGTTCACCATTCGTTCTCCTTGTGTGACAAAAACTTAAATGACTGATTAGGGTTTTGTTATTGTATATACCATGGCAATTAATGCACGGAGTATAGTTGATGATTTACATATCCGTACTTTTTGCTTGTTTGACATACTTAATATTTTTTTAACCCGGATCTTTTTTGTGTTTTAATTTGACATGCCTTGGTATGCTTGCAAATTAAACAACGGTGCTTCTTCCTTCCATCTTTATGTTGAATGTGACAAAATATGTAAAATATGTTTGTTCAGATAGTACGCAGTCAAGTATTACAACATAATAATCGAATAATAAGCAGACATTGCATTCCCATTCATTGACTATTAAGATTTATCCACTTTTTTACGAGGCACAGCCGAGACACAAAATCAACAATACGAAAGGGCTTACCATTTCCAGTGTACAGGAAGAGCGGTGAGAGACTCAGTATCTTTCTGTCACTTCCACTGATCTTATCGAAGCCAATCTGATTTTAAAACCTTTGTCCACTCCCAGCCATGTCTTGCATTTAGCTTTTGAAGCCAAGTCCATTCTTAAAGTGACATGGCACGCCCTAAGGTTGTTAATTTTCTTATCTCCTTGATCAAATAGTCTCGTAGTTCTTGCACATTGGCTGTCAATGGGAGCATTTAACCAATATCTTGTCCTTTCTGGCCTCAATTGTAGAAATAGCATGTTTGGCATAAATATGCCAGTACTCTTAATACAGGTCTAAAAATAGCCTGGCATCATCAATGATGTTTTTTTTTCTTTTGATCGAACACCCCATGCACGCTTTGTACAAGAAATAGCTCAAGAGGTCTGCCAATGCAAAGTAGTAGGCTTGGAATTCGGAATACGTCCTTGACTGCCTTGATTATGTTATCCCAATTACTTGATCATCCCTGTAAAGGGGAGAATACAGAAGTTCTCCAGTGGCTTTTTTTCTTTGGAGAGAACCTCCTTTTCTTCAGATCATCTCTGTCTTATAAGGCTAGTTATATCTGCATTGCGATGAAGTTACTCCTATTCTTATTAGGGCACCCTAGGAGTAGGCCAATATTGCTCATTTAAGATCCAATAACTGTTCTGTGTATGCGTTGTATTTTGTAAAAGGCGTTAGGTGCGATCCATGTACGTCGAAGATAAAAACACGTTTTCCCAAATGTTCTGTCCCTGGAACAAAAAGCCATTGGAACCAAGTGATTCCTCGTCAATGTATCCATTCGGACTTTTGGCAAACAAAACATTTTTAGTCCCCTTTTCTGCATAATTGTCACTGGGATAAGACTTTTTAAAACTAATCATTGGAGAAATAACTTGCGAGTATGTATGCTTAGAGTCCCTTCCAATAACAACTTTGGCCTTTTCTTAGTTCCAAGTTCAGGCAGAATTATCCATATCAAAAATCTTAGCGGCTTTGTTTACTAGGTTCTGGTTTCAAGCAAGGATTTTAATTTTGCATAATGTTCAAGAACCACCTTCACGTTTGCCATTCTAGCACGTCCACGATCCAGCTCATCTGGGTTCCTCACAGTCAAATCCTTCGCATGCTTCTTTCTGAATTCATTCGACCAAGTACCTCAGGAACGTTTTCTAAGTTGAATGTTTTCTAAGTTAAATGTTTAGTCCTTTCTGGATCATTTTGCTATGGTACACAGCCATAGCGTCTTCGGGTGGCCCATCTTAGCTGGGTGCCTCCCAGTAATTCTATTAGTTAGGGTTTTTCCTGATATTCCTGTTTCACGTTAAGCGGCTAAGATAGACAGTCCCTTGTCACAAATAATTTCGTAGCAGCCTCTATCTCTTCATCCGTCCATTTTTTTTGGTTTACTAGTCGATGGTCAATTCCGTTCGATTTAAAAAAGGGAATGTTTATCTTTTGGACCTTATAATGCTTTATATTAATCAATGATTGACAAGATATAGATCGATATACAGTACACTTTAGATAACTCCCACTTTATTTATTTGAAACTATTTTGCCGGTCCCTTAAACTTTCCCTATTACTTTCTTATAAAAATCATTCGTTAACTCAAAGCTCGGTTAACTCGAACCATTTTCGAGTCCTCCCACAGACAATTCGTTCGGATAACTCGAACTTTAAAGGAAAGAATTCGTTTTTTATAATAGAAATAAACTTCACCTGTCAGGATATATATGTCCAGGGAACTTGCAAACCTTCCCCATCGCCAAGATTACATCTTTTTCCAATGATCTTTACATGACACTTTGAATATGGATCACTACGCAAGAAATAAAACACGGTCTTTGCAAATCTTCCAGTTTTGCCTGTTTTTAAAAGGCCCACAACATTTTGGTCCTTTATAATAGCTACAGCAAACTTGTCCACAGGATTATCTGGTTCCATGGATACCAACAGTTTGTCTAGTTGTGGCGTCCAGATAATTTTGTAAATATGATGTCCCTTGATAAATGTTTCGAGATCCGTACTGGTAGCTCATCTTGTATGCAAATTGTTTCAGTTGTTTTAGCCTTAGAATGAGTTAACCTCCAAATTGAAACAAGTGGATATTCGGGATTATTATCAAATTTAATAATCTTTGACTATTGAACAAAAAAATAAATACAACGCATTGACAACTTTTCGGGTACACCCACTTTCAAGTTTCAGTATAGCGCTTCGTTAACCTAAAACAACAGTCGCATTGCCATCTAGCACTGATTTTAGGAATAGCGGTCTAGAAAACTTGTGAAACACATGTTATGGAAACTCACTCTTACAATGTTTTTATAACCTTCCAAAAGTTAAAGAAGCCATTTCTGTCAGCAAAACCACCTCAAAGGTAGGCGAAGCATTTGTAGGTGTTCTTCAAAGTTTGGCTGTTTCTAGAAGTCCAGTTGATCCCTCCTATTTTTTGCGTGCTATGAAACATCATATCTCAGCCGCGAAAAGAAGTGCATTTAATATCTTTGCTCTTTGCCCGAGGTTCTTAAATATATCCTACTAGGTCTGTCATTAGACTTTCCATTTCTTGGAAGTCTTTTTAGTATTGGCATTAAGAGATTAATCACTTGCAATTCATGTCAAATTACTAGCTCCTCAGAAGTTATAGCACCATGCATCCAACTTTCTCTGCACCCAACGTTACAATCTTCCTTAGATAATTTCTTTAAGAGTGAGGAGTTGACAAACACTAATGCCTACTTCTGCCACGTTTACAACGCTCATCAAACTGCTCTTGTTGAAAAGGAGGTAGTGTCGTGCGGTTCCCATCTCATTTTACAGCTAAAACGTTTTGCTAGTGCCAACGGCCTTGTGTCAAAAATTGCCTCTCGTATTACTGCTTACCCTGGTACCCTTTCCATACCCTTTCACCGTAGATGGAGAAGTGAAATTTCGTGAAAATTTTCAATTGAGGGCTATTATCAACCATTGCGGCAACTTAAATAATGGTTACTTCACAACCATAGCTTTCGAACAAAAGGTTCACAGTGCAGTAATTTTCTGTGATGACCGCCTTCTTAACAGTCACGAGTCATATGTTTTCTCTTTAGAAGAGCTGAGGTAAGAATATTTTAACCAGAATGAGTCAGCAAGCAGGCTTGACTACACTCAGTCTTGTCTTTGGACAAGTGACGACTCCACTTATTACCCCAGTCAATAATAAAAATTAAGTTAGCAAGGGGGTTCGATCATACTAGGTCTTGTCTTTGGAGAGTGACGACTCCACTTATTACCTGAGTTAAAAACAAAGAATAGCACAGTTGAACAGAAAGTGGTCAAAGTTTACTTTAGGAAGATAGGGATGTCTAGTTTCTGCTGATGACCGTCCGTGGACCTCTTCGAGGTGACCCAGCTAGATATCCAGGGTACTTAGGTTCGGAAATATGGGTCGAAACCTACCTGCCTTTAGTTAAATTCTGTTCATCTTTTCAAATGTGTTGTGTCCTTTTTATTTATATTTTATTTTTTTAATTAATTCCTTGAAAAAAGGGAGAATTGTGCTTTTAGAGGCATTATCTCTAGAGGAGTACAAAACCTCTAGCATATTTCCAATGACCTAACAGGTTGAGTTCATCATTGCGGTGGCTACCCACCTCTTTGTAAATTATTTTCCATATTACAAAGCGTATTAAAACGTAAACAATGACTCGTATAAGGATGAAACAATTCCTTTTTTATATTTTTATATGCCGCTATTATCATTTTTATCTATTTTTATTCTTTGTGCATTTGGTGACTTGATTGTCAATTCTATTACAGGGATATTTTAAATTATGTCTAGATTGTAGTACATTCCAATCACATGGTTTAGAAGTACCAGCTTTCACATCGGTAAACATTAATATTCTATTCACAACCCATTTAGGTTTTATGAGAGCATGTTTCAATGCTCCCTGCTGAGCATTGACAATACGTATAATAAATAGTTGTGGTTTTGTTCAAAGCCAAAAATAACCATGCGTTTGCTTTCTTTAACAGCTGCTACACCTTTTAAGAATAACAAGGCATTGTGTTTTGCATACACGAATAAAGACAATATATTGATCATTATCACAGTATGAAATGTTTTTTTATTGCGGTGGATTTTTGAATATGTTTTTTTTATCTCTTCACAGTAAAGTGTGGCATTTGTGCCAAAGATTTCGACCACCCTGTTAAGTTTAATGGATTTGCAATATCAGCCTTCAGTACGAAAGGCACAGCTGGCATACTTGTTTCCATAGTGGTTTTAATATTTTTCTCGGTTAAACTTTTTTTGAAGTTGGTTCGACAATTCTACTGCCAGTTTTGTTTTTGACATAATACAACACACGTAACATTGTAAATTGTTTCCACGTGAATGTCTAAAAATTAAACAAAATACGACGGATTTTTTAAATATATGTTTTCGGCTTGAACACAAGCCATGATCACATCAAATTACAAGTATGTATCTTTTTTTTGATAATTGAAATAAGCAATATAAATACCCTAATTAAAAAGGTACAAAGGAGCCAAAGTTATATTTTTATTAAGTATCGGTTTGTCTTTTTAAATAAAAAGACTTTCTTTAATCTCCAGAATATAATTAGCGGCATCTGACGTCAAACTGTGAAATTATTCAACCTATCCTGGTGTGACGTTTTTTGACGTTTTTAACAGCACACTTGTGCATCATTGAGTTTCTCGATCCCATGCAATCTATCACTGCGACATAATAACCTACTTGTGCATCATTGAGTGTCTCGATCCCATGCAATCTATCACTGCGACATAATAACCTACTTTTCATCTCAGTTGAACAACGCCGGCTAGATCTGAAAGTGTTAGGAAGTATGTCTGTCTTGTTACAAGTAAAACAAAACTATAGTGTCTCCTCTCTATGTGTTGTTCATGCGCTTTTAAACACTTTTTCAGCGAATATATATATTGAATAATAATCCTTGTGTTTTCGCTTTCTAACTTAACATTTTTCAAGCTTGTCTAAAGAAGTCTTATCAGAAGTTTACATACCTAAAATGAACTCACCTTGTCCATCTAACATAAAGGATTTTGGCCCCATAGGTTTTCTGAATGTTGAAGGGAAGCTCTTTTTAGTTTAATTTTCAGGCGGTTAAAATCGCATATTATAAAAAAAATTAATACTTCCATTCAAAAAGGTTGCGTGGAAAAGTTTGCTGGGATCACGTCTCTTATCTGGTTCACACTTTAGAATGCTAAAGCACGAAACTCTTCACTTTCAGCCATGTGGATTGATATTGCTAGTGCATATCCTTTAGTTCCGCACAAGCTGATTTTTATCGCTATCTATGTCACGCTATGGTGTGCCATATCCCTGGATAGGGCTTATTGACCTATACTACGACAGCCTTTGGAGTAAGTCTTTTTCTGCTTTCACTCCTTAACGTTGGCATCAACATTGTAGGGGAATTTTTATCGGCTGTACACTTTACATTATACTATTCTTTGCAGCTATAAACGTTATTGTTGAAATGTGTGTTACCCCATGCCTTTATTGAAGGTGATAAAATAATATCCCAGAACAACCCCTAATAAAAGCCTTTATGGATAATATATTCATAATGTCTACATCAATTTCAAGTACTCAGAATTTATTACACAAATGTGGAACCGCTCTCATTTGGATATACTTTTTGTTTAGGCCTTCTATATCTCGCAGCATTGCCATTACTAAAGGAAAGTAGTTTAAAGTTCACAGTTGGCAGCGAGAAAACCCCATCCATTCATTCTAATCCAATTAGGTTTTTAGGCGGAACAATAAACTCATTGTTGTCTGATTCTGCTGCAATACCAGAGTTCTTAAATGACCCTAAAGACAAACTTATGACTATGGACAAGTCTTTTCACAAAAAGGCTTCATAAAGTTTGGTTTTTGCACCATCTGCTTATTCTTAAACTTCGCTGCCCGTTATTAATTTATGAAGTTTCTCTATCTACTATCACAAAACTGGAGGAAAGATTGCTAAGTTTTCATTAAGAAATGTTAAAACTACATCATTCAATTTCCAACATTTCCTTATTACATCTGTTCTCAAATCTGCCAAAATTATCTTTGAGAGATTCCATCGATCCCTGTGTGTATAAATGCGTTACAGATTTGAAGGCAGGAAATCAAAAAGTTAGTGAAGCAGTTCGTCGATACAATTCAAAAAAGATTCTAAGTTTGCATCAAACTGGTTGAGCTGGCTTAGACCATAATAGTATACCACCAAAAGGTAGTTATGCTTATCGAAAGCTTGTTTCAAATCTCATTGAAGAAAATAAAAATATACTAATCCTTCTATAATTGACAACAAAAAAAAACTACATTATTCGCGACGTTTCGGATGTTCACACACCCATTTTCAAGCAATCAAAAACGTACAATGTTCTCCTAGATATATACAAGTTTAACAGCAACCATAGTTACAGATTAAATACTAATTGTATAAATACAATGGAGCAGATCTTATGTTGTTATTCAACTGGGGACTATCCCGCATTATGAACAAACTCTCTTTAATCTCTAGCAAATACCGGTTGTTACCTCTAGAGAGTATACTAAAATCGCAAGAGATGATGTGGTGTGACAGGCTTTAAGATGATCTTTAATTGCCGTGCAAATAGATGAGGTTGATTTCTTACCTGTTAAGGGAGACACTCCGAGGTGCTCGCTTGCCCGAACCTTAAGATGACGCGACGTCTCACCTATATAAGTGGCGTTGCAGCCACTGCACTTATATTTGTAAATGACGCCTGACTTTAATTCTTTGGGCAACAGGTCTTTAAATCTGAAGAAGTTAGATAAGCGGGTGTGAGTTCTGAAAACAACAGAAAGTTTACAACAATGCAAAGTAGATTTAACGAATAAGATAAAAACATTGTGGCTTCACGATAAAATACCAATATTAGGACCAACAATGAGTATGTTTATTATTTTTTTTTATTGACAATATATTTCGGATAAACATTATCCATCATCAGGTCTAAAAGCAAATAAATAATGTTAAAAACAGTTAAAAACAAGTATAAAATTATTCAACATATCATACGTAAACTACACCTCACACTACAACAAATCAAATTTACAAGAAAATCTAAAAACAAAACGAGTTTAGAAGAGAGTAAGGTAATTAAATTTTTATTACCAATGCTCTGCTTCTATATTCGTCGCCTCAAGAGTCATTAAATGATAAACGTTCCGTGTTGATGAACATAAAATTGATACATTTTCCATTGTTAAAAGATTATTGCAATCGTCGAAATGCTTTCCCACCGGACCAGTTCTTTTATGTTCCTTAAGTCGTTTGATTAAATGTCGGCTCGTCTGTCCGACATAGCACGAGTTGCATCGTGGACATTCTATTTTGTATACCAAACAACTTTTGAAACATTTTTCAATTACAGGTTTCAATGGAGGCAGAGAACTTTTCAACTTTTTCAATGTGAAAATAATTTTGCACGGAATATTCAACTTTCTCATAGAAGTTTCAAATTTCTCCGAAACTCGCCCACGATATTGAATGAAAATCATCTTCTCTTCAGACTCTTCTTTCTCGTTTTCTTCATCAGGATTCTCGTTATCATTATTTTCCATAATCTTAGATATCGTACTTTTAATTATCGGGTCATAGAAAGCTTTCGGATATTGATTTTTCTCAAGAACAGTTTTACCTTTTTCTGGTGTATCTTTCTTATGTACCTTCGCTAGGCCATATAGACGTGGCGGTTGGCTTCCTACTGGTTTCATCTTATCGTACAATGCGTCCGAGATTTTATTATCTTCTTTCAACAACTTTAACATGGATAAAACTCTTTCTTCTTCTTTAAGCATTGGGTGCTTCTCATTCTTCCTTCTTCCGACGAGTTTTTCAAATTGAGGTAAATCGGTGATTTCACTCATTTTATTATTGTACGTTTCTACTTTCATGATGCAAATTCCGATGCCCTTATCGAAAGGTAGTGCAACGAGGTTATTCTCTTTAAGGTATCTATTCGTCAATTGCAAATTTCTGGATCCTTTTTGTTTACTGCATCTTTTGATATATGCTAGTGTTTTAATATTCATATCAGTAATGACATCTTCTTCCACCTTTTGTCCTCTGCAAAATCTAATCAGATCATCAAGCTCTGTAAGAACGTCATTCTTATTAAACTTTCCAAGTACAGCATTTCTCGGACCCAGGGCTAACGTGTCCAAAACGTATTTTGGCGGATTTTTGTCTAACTGGTAACAGATCACAGTGTTATCAACGTTAAATAACGGTTTATCTTGTTCACTTGATAGTCTAGTGAGTTTATCATTTAATTTGTCAGTATGTTCTTTTTCATGTAGTCTGTTATGAATTCTTATATGAAGTATAAGTGATGGTAAAAGCTTTATGTTGATTTTCTGTTTTAAAGCGTTTCTAGATTTCGTCAGTTTCTCGTTAACAGATTGTTGTTCACCTTTAGCTTTAAACAATTCCTTTCTCAAGAGTCGTAGTTGAAAGTCTTCTACTATTCTATCGTCGAAACAACCATTTTCTGGTATTCGAAACTTCAGAAACTTTGGGATAATATTCGCTCTTAAACAATTCTTTAGAAAACTGATACGCAGGCTGTGACTTATTCTCTTTCGTTGTAGACCTGATGATGGATAATGTTTATCCGAAATATATTGTCAATAAAAAAAAAATAATAAACATACTCATTGTTGGTCCTAATATTGGTATCAAAGTAGATTTAAAAAGTTTTTCTAACTTCGTTCTCGTTTGTAAAGATGTTTTACCTAAAAAAGGGAGAACAATCAAAATGTTTTTCTTCTTAGCTGTGTGGGTGACTTCTTTGGTTTTGCGAGATATTGAAAAAAAGTGTTTTATGGCCTTGTCAATAAATAGTTCCGGATAACCATTTCGAATAAAGATATCTTTGATTCTAATAACCTCATGATGGAAAATTGACCAACTTGAACAAATTTTAAAACAACGATGAAGCAAAGTATAAATTAAGCCGAATTTATAGCTTTCAGGAATAAATCTATCGAAGTGCGTGTACACTCCGCTAAAAGTAGGCTTTCTATATATGGATGTAATAAACTTTCGGTCCACATCGCGGGTAATGGATATGTCAAGGAAAGATAATTTATTGCTCTTTTCCGTCTCTGATGTAAAAGGGATGTTAGGATGGCATTTATTCAAGTAATTTTTAAATTTTGGCAAGTGGTCCGGGGATAAAAACAACACAAAAATATCGTCAACGTACCTTTTAAAGTAGACAAGCTTGAATTCTGTTGGACAATTGTTCAACCAGTTTTGTTCATGATAGCACAAAAAAGCATTAGCAAATGTGGGGCCTAAGGGTGAACCCATGGCCACTCCATCAATTTGTTGATAAATTTTGTCATTAAAAATGAAATTACAGTAACCCAATTATTCTCATTTTGGTTTTGTATACAAATAAAAATCTATTACCAAACCTGTGTTGTGCTGACATTTAAAGCAGAGCTAGTTCTTATAAAGAACATTTCTTTCGCAACACCTGGTAATGCATATAAACTAAATTAATAAAACAGAATGTACAATAAGCGAAATGTCCTTCATAATAAAATAATTAAACTAGAAGACTTCTTCTACACAACCTGGTGATTCAAATAAACAGCAAGTTAAATGATAGTTATGTCCAGTATCCACTTCTATAGTCAAACCTCGAATTTCAATCAACATCTGAGTTAATTCAGCTTTATCGGTATCAAAACCAACTACTCTCGTGTATCTTGAAAGTTCACTGACATCAATTTTGTATAGTTCGTCACATAGTACGTCAGCCGTTGCAACACAACAGTTTTTTGCATTCGATAATTTTTTCTCCGTAGACATGATTTTAATCAACTTCCCACACACACCACAATATTACCATAATCAGTAGCATGGATTAAATTTAACTGTGGAGGTGTCACCACAGTATTTGATTGAATTAGCACTTCAAAATTTTGTTAAGTCTCGTTCATTCAAAAAAGTGGAGCTGTTGGAATCAACAATTTACTACCATGCGTCTCACCTGTTTGGTGTAAGGTCACTTCCCCAGCACAACCTATCAGGTTTGAACAGGAGAGCTTTACGCAGCATCAGTTTGGTGAACGAGAAGAACAATCTACTCCGAACTCTTAAGAACACATCTGACCCAGTTGAGAAAAGCAACATGCAAAACCTTTTATATGATATAATGGCCAAGTTAAGGTTACTTCGGATTGAGCGGAATAGGAAAAGACGTTGGAAAATATCGAATGCGCGCCGGGCTTTCTCTAAGAATCCTTATCAGGCTGGAAAAAATATTTTAGATCCCAAATGTTCAATAAAACTTGAAGTTGCCCAGGACAAAATGGACTCACACAAACATTCAAACTTGAACGATCCCTCACGCCATATACCTCTCTGATCTCCCTGGATTGCCTTCACCACCAAATCTAGTCTCAGCTTTCGATTCTTCCAAGCTAAAGTTCAAGGATTTCCAAGCTGTCCTACATTCTCGTAGGAATGCTTTTTCTACAGGGCTGAACCAAATTCCTTACACAGTATATAAGAATTGTCCTCATATTGCATCGTTTCTGTTTAACATTTTTCAAGCTTGTCTAAAAGTCTTTTGTTCCTGTGCAATGGAGAATTGCATCTGAAGTTTATATACCTAAAAACAACACACCTTGACCATCCAACATAAAGGATTTTCGCCCCATAGCTCTTCTGAATGTTGAAGGAAAGCTCTTTTTTAGTTTGATTTCCAAGGGGTTAGAATCGCATATTATAAAGAAAAACAACTTCATTAATACTTCCATTCAAAAAGGTTGTATGGAAAAAATTCCGGGTTGCTGGGAACACATGTCTATTGTTTGGTCCACACTTAAGAATGCGAAGGCACAACATTCTTCACTTTCAGCAATATGGCTTGATATTGCTAATGCGAACCCTTCAGTTCCGCACAAGCTGATTTTTATGGCTCTCAGACGCTATGGTGTACCAGAATCATGGATAAGGCTCATACAGCTATACTACGACAGCCTGTGGAGTAAGTCTTTTTCGGCTTCTGCTCCTTCCAGTTGGCATCAACACTGTAGGGGAATTTTTATCGGCTGTACACTTTCCATTATACTATTTCTTGCAGCTATAAACGTTATTATTGAGTATGTGTGTGTTACCCCCAGCCTTCTTGATACTGAAGGTAATAAAAACAAAATCCCAGACCAACCCCCAATAAAAGCTTTTATGGATGATATGTTCTTAATGTCCACGTCAATTCCAAGTACTCAAAATTTATTAAACAGGTGTACAACAGCTCTTGATTGGGTAGGCATGTCACAAAACTAGAGCAAAGATTTTCTGTTTTCATTAGGAAATGGTTAAAACTACATCATTCAATTTCCAATATTTCCTTATATTCCTCGACATCGCCTTGTCCTCTTCCCCTGAAAAGTCTTGCATCTGTTCTCAAATCTGCCAAAATCAGTGGACGTCTGTTACTAAGAGATTCTGTCGACCCTTGTGTGTCTAAGTGCGTACCAGATTTGAAAGCTGGAAATTGGAAAGTTAGTGAGGCAGTTCTTTCGGCGGATAGTCAGCTCAATTTCAAAAGGATTTTAGGTTTGCATCAGACTGGTCGAGCTGGCTTAGGGCTCTTAGACCACAAAAATATACCACCAAAAGGCACTTATGCTTACCGAAAGCTTGTTTCCAATATCATTGGAAAAAATGAAAGCTGGAAATTGGAAAGTTAGTGAGGCAGTTCTTTCGGCGGATAGTCAGCTCAATTTCAAAAGGATTTTAGGTTTGCATCAGACTGGTCGAGCTGGCTTAGGGCTCTTAGACCACAAAAATATACCACCAAAAGGCACTTATGCTTACCGAAAGCTTGTTTCCAATATCATTGAAAAAAATGACGAAGAAATTTACCATGCCAGAGCTGTACAGTTGCATTTGCAAGGCAATTAGACGAAATGGTGCTCTTATGTGAAAAATGATTTATCTTGGAGAACAATTCTTTCACTGCCACAATGTCTAACTTCCTTTTGTATAGGGGCAACCTACGACACCCTTTCCTCTCCAACCAATCTTGTGAGATGGGGAATTGAGAAAGACAAAAGTTGCATTCTGTGCAAGAAACCATCCTCAAATGTCTCTCCCATATTGGGTGCCTGTAGGACCTCCCTTACGCAGGGTAGATACACATACCGTCATGACTCGGTTTTAATAGTTTTGGTTAAGGCATTAAAAGAGTTTTTGGTATCATATGAACCTCTTAAGGTTTCCAAGTGCAACGAAGTTAATTTCATTCCGGCCGGTCAATCACCATCTAAGAAGAGGCATACAAAGTCTCCAGGCTTTCTTCACCTTGGTTTCGATTGGAAAATACTGTCAGATTTAGATTCCGTTTTGGTTGTTCCACCATACATTGCAATAACACAACTACGCCCAGACGTGTTATTAATATCCAGTTCTTCCAAAACTGTAATTGTGTTAGAACTGACTTGTCCATGTGAAGAGAACACGGAATATTGGCACAAACGAAAGCTAAGCAAATATTCTTCACTTTGTTATGCTATGAAAAACAATGGATGGATCGTGCATTTCTTTGCCATTGAGGTGGGTGCAAGAGGTTTCTGTTCAGAATCAGTAAGGACCTGTTTTCGTCGCCTTGGTTTCCCTAACAAGCCTTTACGTTCCCTATTAAAATCCCTAACTTTTACCTCCATAAGTGCTTCTTTTTACATCTGGATGTCTCGAAATTCTACCACTTGGGTTGAGCCTGAAAAGGCCTCAATCATTCCTGAAGTTTCTTCTGTTACAAATATGGAATGTAAGAAATCAAAAACCCCTGAGAAAATCTCCTGCAAATCACACAAAACTTGATACAAGGTCTTCCAAAACAACAGTCGCATTGCCATCTAACCCTGATTTTAGGAATAGCGGTCTAAAAAACTTCGGAAACACATGTTATGCAAACTCCATCCTACAATGTTTTTATAACCTTCCAAAAGTTAAAGAAGACATTTCTGTCAGCAAAACAACCTCAAAGTTAGGCGAAGCATTTGTAGGTGTTCTTCAAAGTTTGGCTGTTTCTAGAAGTCCAGTTGATCCCTCCCATTTTTTGCGTGCCATGAAACATCATATCTCAGCTGCGAAGGGAAGTGCATTTAATATCTTTGCTCAGCACGACGTCCCCGAGGTTCTTGAATATCTCCTACCTGGTCTGTAATTAGACTTTCCATTTCTTGGAAGTCTTTTTAGTATTGGCATCAAGACATCAACCACTTGCAATTCATGTCATATTACCAGCTCCTCAGAAGTTATAGCACCATGCATCCAACTTTCTCTTCACCCTACGTTACAATCTTCCTCAGATAATTTCTTCGAAAGCGAGGAGTTGTCAGACACCAATGCCTACTTCTGCCATGTTTGCAACGCTCATCAAACTGCTCTAGTTGAAAAAGAGGTAGTGTCGTTCGGTTCCCATCTCATTTTACAGCTAAAACGTTCAGTGCCAACGGCCTTGTGTCAAAAATTGCCTCTCGCATTACTGCTTACCCTGGTACCCTTTCCATACCCTTTCCCCGTAGATGTAGAAGTGAAATTTCGTGAAAATTTTCAATTAAGGGCTATTATCAACCATTGCGGCAACTTAAATAATGGTCACTACACAACCATAGCCTTCGACCAAATGGTACACAGGTGGATACATTGCAACGATAGAGCAGTAATTTTCTGTGATGACCGCCTTATTAACAGTCACGAGTCATATGTTTTCTTTTTAGAAGAGCTGAGATAAGAATATTTTAACCGGAATGAGTCAGCAAGGGGGCTTGACTACACTCAGTCTTGTCTTTGGAGAGTGACGACTCCACTTATTACCACAGTCAAAAAAAAACAAAATCAAATAAAAATTAAGTTAGCAAGGGGGTTTGATCATACTAGGTCTTGTCTTTGGAGAGTGACGACTCCACTTGTTACCCCAGATAAAAAAATAAAAATATTAGCAGGGGGGGGGGGGGGTTTGATCACACATGATCTTGTCTTTGGAGAGTAACGACTCCACTTATTACCTGAGTTAAAAACAAAGAATAGCACAGTTGAACAGAAAGTGGTCAAAGTTAATTTTAGGAAGATAGGGATGTCTATTTTCTGCTGATGACCGTCCGCGGACCTCTTCGAGGTGACCCAGCTAGACATCCAGGGTACTTAGGTTCAGAAATATGGGTCGAAACCTACCTGCCCTTGGTTAAAGTTCTGTTCATCTTTTCAAATGTCCTTTTTATTTTATTTTTTTAATTAATTCCTTGTAAAAAGGGAGAATTGTGCTTTTAGAGGCATATTCTCTAGAGGAGTACAACCTTCTAGCTTGTTTCCAAAGACATAACAGGTTGAGTTCATCATTGCGGTGGCTTGCCACCTGTTTGTAAATTATTTTCTTATTATCTTTTATCGGAGTATGTAGGAAAATATTTTTTACCACTGAAGAAACGAACAAACAGGTTAATAAAGTTGAAGAAATATTTACCACTGTCAACACTTTCACGAAAAATTGATATTCAATCCTCCCAATTAGTGGATTCAGCTTACCCAATGAGTCTTTAATCTAGAGTTCCTTTTTACAAATACAGTTTTGTCAAAATCATAATTACTCAAATTTAATTCAACTTATTCAACAGCGGGATCATCCCTCTCGATAGTCTTTAATCTAGAGTTCCTTTTTACAAATACAGTTTTGTCAAAATCATGATTACTCAAATTTAATTCAACTTATTCAAAAGCAGGATCATCCCTCTCGATAGGTACATTTAATTTTTCTCTTTTTACAACTTGTTGATAAAGCCAGTAAAAAAATCCACTTGACGGAGTAACGATGAAAAAGATCCATTATTTGAATTTTGATGACGTGAACAATGACCTTTCGCTACCCCAACAATATGTTTTAAAAACATTTCACCCGTTACCTCTACTTTACAGAGCTTAAAACGCTGACGAAGAAAATCTATAGGATTATATGTTTTTGACGAATGGTTAAGGAGATAAGAGGATTAAAAATGTTTGTTGACGTCAAGGACCTACAAAAGTACAAAAACGTTGCATTCATGTTGCCTTTATCGTATAGAGCTTGAAACGCTGATCAGGGAATTGTATAGTATCATGTACTTTTGACAAACAGTTACAGAGATGTTAGGGTTTTAATGTTTTTATGACGTCATCAACCCTGACATGACGTCAGTTATCTCCAACCATTTCCAAGTTTTTTAGCCTTAAACTTAAAAGTGCAACGTAATAATTTCACTATTGTTATTTAATCACGTCAGTGTAAATACATTTACGCCGTGCCGTAACGTCTATGCAGTTAAAAATTAAGAAATACTTTTTCGGCGATTTCACAGAAAATTTCGGCCACATCAAAGGTCTTTAAATAACCTTTAAACTTCAATAACTCTGCAACCGTTTTTCAAAAGTACATAATCCTATACACAGACACTTAGTATTCTGGCGCACAGATCGTTGCCTGCTTTTCTTTTTGTACCTACGAATTCCTTATGAATTTCTTTAAAATTCATTCGGTTAAGGATATTCACTGTATAATAAGTTTTATTTATTTCATGTACTCTTTGATTTAGTTTGAATCGCTTGTTTTTATTGTTTGTCTTCTGTGCACAATTATTTGTATTCGTAGTTTGTTTTTCTTGGTACTTGTGTACTCTGTTACTTTTATGTTAGTCAAAGTGGTCAATGTATATTTCGCCAAATCCTCGCAACAAGGAAGATTTCAGATTAATTCGGAATCTTCAGAGGGTACAACCTCTACATAGCCATAACCACCCGTCCTTGGACAAGTATTATCATTACAGCTTGCTGTTTTGTCACCTTATTATCATAGATAATTGATAAAGCCCGTAGAAAAATTTACTTTATGCAGGATTACAATGGAAAAGAACCTCTATTTGAATTTTAATGACATCGGCAGTAAAAAGTTTGAAACTTGTTTTCGCGTTGCCTCTGATGTGCAGAGTTTAAAGCGCAGATTAAGAAAATGTATATGATCATGTGCTTTTGGCGGAAAGTTAAGGATTAAGTTAATCTATCTATCCATCCATCCATCCATCTATCTATATGTAATTTTTTGAGCTGAAGGCGCCAGCAAAAATGTTGCAAAGTAATTATTAAGTAAGTTTGTTTTTTTTTTAGTAAAAAATATTAAAAAAGGTGAACATCATCGAGGCCCAATAATTGGGAGATACATTGAAGATGCTCAAGCCCGCAAGAGCTTTTCTAAGAGAAAAAACGTAAGTATATATATAAAATATGTTTTTTTGTTCATTGTTCCTCTGTGTCATCAGCCTCTTATTTTCTAACATTTCGTAAACCTCATAGAAGAACTTTATGTAATCAACTTTTTTCTTATTTTTGACAGTTTTCATATAAATTTCCTCTTGTAATTCTTCCTTTTCGACAGAGAGTAAGGACTTTTTTTAAATATGCAAACTTCGAATTCAGTGATAGATTTCTTTTCCATCTTGTTGCCCTCTTGTTCTTTTTCCATTGTGACATAAACCGGCATGAGTTTGATCGATTCACTCTTCACTCTAGCATTGATAAAAATATATCGTGTTTGCTTTCGCAATATTAGAGAAATTGATCAAATCGCTAGACAAAAAAACAAGCTTACCACGTTCAAACCGTCAATATTGCGAAACACACGAAGCCACTGATCATCACCAGGAATTCCTGCCATTTTTAAACAAGATTTTGATTCTTTGTTAAGTTCTTCCAGCATGGCATCTCCACCCTGGCATTTTCCAATTGTCATTGTCTTTGACCCGGATACAAACTTTCCTAAGACTTCACGCAATTCTTGTGGCATCAATATACGATCTAATGCATTGAAATAAGGTATGTTTTGGTAGATAGGATGGTTTCTTCCATAAATCAGTTGGGACAGCTTAGACGCAGTATCGTTAATTTATGCGGAGTTACACTTTCCAACGCCTAGAAAAAATAAAAATCTGTCTGTCTGTCAAACGTTAAATTGAAACTCACCTGATCGTAGCTTCATCAAAGTGTACAAATAAGTTTGGGTCGTCTTTTGCATGTATAGGAAATTAATATCGGAAATGTTTTCACACCAACCCCAATATGCCTCACAGGATAAGTATTTGAAGAATTGCGTTCTTTAATATAAGGTACAACCAGCTCCAGCATGAACGAAGTGTACAAAATTTTTAACATATGCCATAGCTTGTGATGCTTAGTGCCTTTTCTTAAATACGCCTGAGATTTTGGTGATTGGAAACCGAGAACGATACCAATTCTTCCCATGAAGACATCCGAATTTAATTTTGTAAAAGATCTTCCTAGATTCATCTCCAGGTGTAACAATCCGCAAACGAGAACCAGTCGAACTCACGGACATGTATCACTTTGTTTAGAATGTAGCATCTGTGGCCCTGGAAAGCAGTAATACCGTAGTAGCACGTGACGCATTCTTAACGCTTCCATACATTAATAATTATCTCCCTGATCAAATTGTATGGTAATCCATCGCACTCTACCAACAGCCACTCCCTGACGCCCGTTCCATATTGCTTAATACCAAGAACTTTGATGATGTTATGATACCCGATGGGGTTAATAAAATCAGATTCACCTGCTTGACATTTTTTATCCGGCAAAACTGGGGTGTAATCCGCAAACGCAAAATAGGGATCCATATTTGACTAGTTGTCAGCTGCCAACTGGCGACTTTGCTGGTCGGTATTCTCCCTTACTTCTTGCCTCCACAGTTTCGACAGATACGGTACGTCACATATGATTCGCATCCACTTTTTGTGCATGTCTTTTGGTTTTGAATCTCTGCCTCATTTGCCAAAATTAAATCAACAAAATCAGTGGTTGAATCCTCATGTTGACTACTCACCACATCTAAACATTTCTAAATAAAAGCATCCATAGTGCTTCTGAACTGATCACTTGTAACTGTCAAAGATCGCATTGATGCTTTTTTCTGATCATCGGTAACCTTAGACATTGCCCACTCACTCGGTTGGTAGCAGCTCATCTCTTGAATTCTGCTTTTCTCGTCCAAAGTTACCCATAGATGACTCGTTATTACACTTGTTGGAACGATGTTTGTTCCTGAAATAAGGTATGTCCTTCCTACTTTTTGGTTATTGTCAAATACCGACTTCACTAAACCTGTTGGAAATTGGAGCTGTTCTTTACTTGCTCTTCTAGCCAATTGCAAATGTACTTGTAGGCACCACCTGGACATCTATACCCCATGAAGTTCAGATACGATTTACAGTTGGTGAAGGAATAACTCACCAAGTTCTCTACAAAGTGATTTGGCAAAACTAATGATGCAGTAGTATAAAATTTCAACTGCTTTTGCAACTACTTTTACTTTTGGTATGCTGGCTGTATTAAGATGTATTTCACATATGCTACACAACAAATGCACAAGTTCCTGTGGACAGCCACGCAGCTGCTGAATTGGGTTGTAACTATTAACTTCAGTAATAGACTTCAATTTGTCACCTGGAAGGGTTTTGATGTCACCTCTAACCATTTTATTTAATGTTTCCCCTAATGTAAGGAAATCATCCATGTTATTTTCGTCGTTATTATCTTCGCTTATTTCCTCATCGAGAACTACTTCTCCATCTTTTTTTTATACAATACTTCTGAAAAACACGGTTTACATATATAATGTGTCTCTTTTTCAACCATTCCAGTTTTTAATAATTTTTCATAGTCACTATGCTTTATCTTTTTTTTCGCTTTTAAATCAATCATTTCTTAAAAAATCCACCACGTTTTCTTTTCATCGACATATTTTTTTCGCGCTAAAAAATAAACGTGTTAGTTTCGCATTTTTATATCGTTAGGGTGTTTTATTTGCAGTAAAGTTAGTAATGAAGCAAACTCTACCTTGATCGGACCGCAGTCACCCCATTGTGATAGCGCAAAGCTTGGCGGGTAATCACCCGATCGAGGTAGTAAATAGCCACTCGATTGGGAGAGCAGCGCAAATTTTAAACTTTTTCACTTGCTCACTCGATCGAGGTTTTATTCTTTACCACTCTCCCGATCAGGGGAGTAAATAACTCTATGATAATATTAAATAAGTAAATACACACACAGAGCGAAAAGGAAAGCTATAAAAACGCAACTTTAAAACATAATATATCTTCGTTTATGCAATTTTTCCGCAATTTCTTTAAAACTTAATTTTTCTAGTCCTTTCCTAAATGCTTCCACCAAGTACTCCAAAGTTCTTGTATAAGTCAAATCATAGCACGCTATTTCAAATTAAATGTTACCACAGCCCCACCACCACGTCGATCAAGGCCTTTTGGATTTTTTTTGTACCCATGCATTGATTCTGGAACTTTACTGATAGTAAGGAGGAGCAACGACCAACACCTTATTTCTTATTGAAGAAGAACTACTTTGTTCATCACTATACTCCCAAGCAGTGAGCGGGATTCGATCCGCGGTCCCCAGAACTGGGAGCCGCAAACGAACCCACTACACTACGTGCGGCAATATGTTAGTGATGAACTCAGATAGTTTATCCGGATGGTGTGTATACATATAGCGTATACATATAGTGTGTATACCTTATTTCTTTCACATCTCCATCGTTTAGCAACTTTCTAAATAGTGTGCAAACATTCGCAAGAGCTCTTCCTACTACTTTTCCTGCAATATTCTTAACTGACACGTTACCTTTTTTTCTCGTAATAATTTCGTGCATTTCAGTTGGAATATCTTTGAGTTCTGGCATTCTTATCAGCATTGCATCAGGATCGTAGCTGTAGTTTAATTCTTTCTCAACCAACATGGCTGGGGATGTGGTTTTACTTTAAACTTGTGATAGCATTTAATGTTTGAATTCACAATGCTTACAATCTTCATGTTCGTGTTCAACCTACCACAGCATACAAAATTTTAAACGTGAGCCATGAAAGAAGAATAAATAGGTTAATAGTGTATTGACTTCACATACGAAGTCAAATTATAAGTAATTAATTGCGTTTATGGTGTAGTACGATAGTCAAAAACTAAAGAAGGAATGGTACCTCCATCGGGTGATAGTCACTAATGGGTGATTTGAAGCACAAAACATGTAATCACCCGATCGGGGTCGTAATATTTACCGCCAGTTATGACTCACTCGATCGGGTGGCCCTTAAAAATTGCCGCCGATCGGGGAACAGTCACCCGATCGGGGAAATATCCCGTGCTTTTTACGTATGCAACAATATTTTTGCGCATGACAGAATTGTGTTTCGAGAAATTAAGTATCTTTATTACATATGTGGAAAAATATGCCTGACTACCATAGTTAATTTAAAAAAGTCCAATCAATTCACGAAGAAAACTTAAGGTAAGGGTCCGGCACGTATTTTGAAGTCATTTCTTGGAAAGGAAATTTGAAATTTCGCGATAGAAAAGTGGAGACACTGTCAGGGGTCACATTACCAAAAAATATAAACTGAATTATCTTTTTGGCATTTTACGTTACATGTGTACTTAGTATACTCCCGTTAACTCGAACCTCCAAGGGGCCGGGAAAATTAGTTTGACTTAATGAATGTTCGACTTAAGCGAAGCTCCCGTTGGTGGAACTTTAGGAAAAACAAGATAATAGTTCGAGCTATTTTTCTTTTTTTAAAAAAACTATTAAAGTATCACATTTTGTATAGTCAAAGATTACTGATTTGGATAATAATCTCAAGTATCCACTTGTTTCAATTTGGAGGTTAACTCATTCTGTCCAATTGTGTCAAGTTGTTGAATACATTAGTGTGCACTCACCATTTTCAATGAACAGCATGTACTCGCGCAAGAACTCCAATGCTCGGTGAACGTATCAGATTTGGGACAACTTGGTTGAATATGTGAAGTATAATTATCGCTTTATTCCGTTGAATGATCATCTCAATCTAGGATGTCTAATAAAATTTCGTCATCGGTGATAACTCGTTCCGTGTTTATGACAGAGTCATCAGCAGATACAATGTCAGCAGCAATGATTCCTTCGGGAAAAAATCGGGCACGTGAAGAAAAACTTGTCCAACTGATCCTGCAGATTTTTGAAAGGATCATCAGCCTCTGAAAAAGATTTGGCTTGCTTTTCTTTCGAAATACCAGCTTTTGTGAAGCAGTTAATAACCGTTTCTTTTTTAACTTTTTCCCATGCTACGTCAAGCATTCGCATTGCATTCAATATATAAAATTCAGGAAGTGGTTTGTTCTTCTCTATGGCATCAATTACTTGTCGGACAGACAATGACTTGTAGTAAGCTTCTGAGGTCGTATGACACCCTGATCTATTGCCTGAAGCTTTAAGGTCGTGTTTGGTGGCAGGAAAATTAAATCGACTGATACAGGTTATCAATTGATGGTTGGGTCGGACAATTATCAACCACTATATATATTTTTTCCTTCTGCAGTGAAACGTCGATCTATTTCTCGGATCCATTCTTCAAACAACATGCTATCCATTTAGCTTTTGTTTTGACTGTCATAGCGACATGGTAAATGCTTTATATTCTTTAAACATCGTGGGGATTTGACTTTCCAATGATAAACATTGGCAACTTTTTCCCCGCTGCATTAGCCGCTGCTAATCCTGTAAGTCGAAGCTTACTGTGCTTACCACCAACGCATCTTTCATCCTTGAGGTGTAGAGATTTATCTAGCTGAGCACGATAAAACAAACCAAACTCGTCTGCATTATAGATCTGGTTGAGTTCATACTTAGCTAGAATGGTTAGCAACTTTGTTTCTGCCCAAGACGCAGTCATTTCATCGGTACACGCGTTTCCTTCACCAGAGACCTTTTTGAAAGATACATTGTAACGCTTTTTTAAACGGTCAAGCCCACCATCTGAAGCTTAAAAATTATCAATGCTCATTTTTTCAGCAAATTCTTTAGCTTTAGTTTTATTATTAAATCTGAAACAGCCACATCTCTGCGTCGAACAGTTAAGAGCCATTTGAAAATAGCTTGATCTAAATTTTCATAGCTGCCTGCTTTCAGTCTCTGACGCTTCGTGTTTTTTCCTTTTTTAGCCGCTTCGAATATTTTATCTTTGTTTTTTATCCAGGTAGATAGCGTGTTTTTGAGTATGCCATACTTTGCAGCAACTTGTAATTTGGATTTGCCTTCTTTTACTTTCTTTAATGCTTGATGTTTATCTTTAATGGATTTTGTGTTAAGTTTACGTTTACTCGCAATTGTTGCCATGATGAAAATTACTTGTATGAAAATTCTGCAGCTTAGATTATAACAGACGCAAGTTCTAAGCAAATAAAAACATTTGATAATGATATTTCGAACCTTTTTACGAACGTTTTCATTATTTTATAACTTACAACTTACAAATTCAAATACAGTGGAATCCCGTTAAAGCGGACACCCTCTAAAGCGGACACTACCACTTGGAACGGACTGATTTTAAGTCAAACTCTTACAAAAAACTCTCTATAAAACGGACACTCGTTAAAGCGGACGATTTATTTTGCACCAAATGAATATTTTCCCTATAAAGACTCCCTGTAAGGCGGACAGTACAAAACAAAAAATGGAAACAAAGATTTTGCAACGAAATTTTTATTCTTATTTCAGACATTTTCTAACTTTTTCATCAACAGAGTCTAAAATCTTTTTAATACACCTTTCTGTAAAAGACACAGCTTTGTCAGGGCCAATGAGTGCGTAATGCACTGGAATTTCGAGACCATAACCTGCCCCACGGTTCACGCGTTTCCCAGTGACTTTGCATCTGATCGTACAGCTTGGGTTTTTAAGAAATTTATTGAACAATTTGCTTAAATTCATTGGAACATGTCCAACGACTTTTCCTTCCAGCAAAACAGCAACTGCAAAGTTATCATGTTCATTGTCGCTTTCTGGTTTCAAACAGAGATTTTCATCGTCGACTTTCAGTGTCCAAATGTCCATATAAGCATGGTATCCTCGAACGAAAGATTCAAAACAATACTCCTTCTGTTTTATAATAATTACTTCTATCTCTTCATCAGTGTTTTTGAGTAACATTTCAATCAAGAAATTCTTCTTCATAAGCAACATCTCTTGACTGGTAGACATGTTTTGAATGGTAGACATGTTTTTCGTTGTTGATGTTGTTTTTTCTCGTATCTCGTATCGTTTTCTCGCTCTCTTGTCTGTTGGTTGCTGCCAAAGTAAAGTCATCCAGTTATACATACGGTAAACTTTATACTCTAAAAGGTCTCGTTTTTTGGACAAAATGCGCCGTTGTACCGTCTTCGATGAAGAAAGTCAAAAAATGCTGACGGCAATTACAAAAAAGATTGAGGATCTACAAATTAAATGCAAGAAGCAAGCCTCTATCAAAGACTTTTTCTTGTAAAGTTTGATTAATGTTTCTGAATATAGCTTATATACCCTCAAATCCTAGCCTCTTAACTTCTTACTTTAAGCCCAGTAAAGCATAAATCATCTTTTTCGGTTAAAATCCCATCTAAAATAAAATTTGACACAAACTCTCTATAAAGCGGACATCCTGTTAAAGCTGACAGTTTTTTTGGTCCCAATGGTGTCCGCTTTAACGGGATTCCACTGTATTCTTAATCGTATCAATGTGCGTTTACTAAGGAAAGCCATTCTGCAGTATGACCGAGGTTGTGACAACTGAAAAAATTTGCAAAGAAGATGAGCTACCAATTATCTTGATCACAAGTACGGATCTCGAAACATTTATCAAGGGACATCATATTTACAAAAATATTTGGACGCCACAACTAGACGAACTGTTGGAAGTATCCATGGAACCAGATAATCCTGTGGACAAGTTTGCTGTAGCTATTATAAAGGACCAAAATGTTGTAAGACATATAAAATCAGGCAAAACCGGAAGATTTGCAAAGACCATATTTTATTTCTTGCGTAATGACCCATATTCAAAGTTTAGGTAAAGATTGTTGGAAAAAGATGTAATCTTGGCGATGGGGAAGGTTTGCAAGTTCCCTGCACACTACATTTATCCGGACAAGTGAAGTTTATTATCTATTCAAAAATGAATTAATTAGAATTTTAGAAATTTATATTTTATCAAAAAATTGTTTTTTCTCTTTCCTTTAAAGTTCGAGTTAACCGAGGTTCGAGTTAACGAGTGATTTTTATAAGAAAGTAACAGGGAATGTTCAAGGGACCGGGTATAATAGTTCGAGATAATAAAAGTTCGAATTATTTGGTGTTCGAGTTACTGAGAGTCTACTGTACATAGAATTGACCACTGCAACAAACCATATCTTTACAAAATTTTAACATTTGACAATTTACAGTGTGCGTTGCCTTTTCGAAAAATACAGATCAAACAAAAACAGAAAACTACAATAGCAGAGAAAAACGTAACCTGCATTTGTCTTAAAAATATGGTTGCAACCAAATTTACTGCGATATTTAAAATTCTATTCAACCTAGGATATCAGGTAATTTTTTTCTGTTCGAATATAGTTTGGAAAACTTATTTTAATTGGAGTGATATGGCTGTACTTTTTTTCGAACACAATCATAGCTCAAAGTTAGCAAAAAATTGTTAAAATTTCTAAAGCATCCATATTTCTTATCATCATCTACGCAAAAGTCTTCAACAATTCTAGTATCTTGTATTTTATAAACATCCTAGAAACATGACATGATAGCCACTTTGCAGTTAATTACTATTTTAGTGTCATTCCTCATGTTTTTGTTTTTTTTTTTTGATTGAGGAACGAAGGACTTTTGACCTGGACTGGACATGTAGGCTGAATGATCCCCGCTTTCTATTCCTCATAAAGACCAAATGCTGTACCCGATCTAATAACGAACTCACTTCCATGACTTTCGAGCATGTGTAATTTGGTGTAATTGTCGAATCTTGCCAAGTTTCCACTGGCAGTGTCTATAAAACTAATTTATATTCAGCAAATTACTCTGTAGCAACATTCAGGCACATTTAAGGAATCACATAGTAAGCAACAAGCCTTTTTTATGTATTTAGAGTTCTCGATTTTCTTAGTATAACATATGAAACGGTTACTCTCAAAAGGTACGTAAATCATTCAATATTTTCTTGCAGCGTTTTTTCCGTACTATCAGAAAAGATTCTTGAATTTAATACAAATTCTAACAGCTTCTTTATGAACATTTGTACCGCTTTATCTGCAGTGAGTAATTAACTTTAGCTACAAAGTTTCATAATGTTTTCGTCCTTGAATATAGAAAGGTGGTTGATAGAACTCTTGATTTGCTACTATAACTATATATAAACAAATTGCAAATCATCTTGAACATTTTATTCACATGGTTGTCAACAAACTCCATCCATGGTACGCTTGTCGTTCAAAATTCAATAATTTCAAGGTTTTATCGAGCTTTTTGTGCAAGGACCGTCCCATCTCTCTGTTTCTGACTCCTATCGATTTTTTCAGCCTATAGCACAACTTATAAAGACAATTAAGGCATTTAATAATTGTCTGACTAAAGAATAAAAAAGTGAAGGCATTATGTATATACACCTTTTTTTAACTTGTTACTTAAGAATGCTACTGTGGGCTCGTATATTTTCTGGAATTCATTTGCATTTTGAGGATGTCAAGAGCCATTGCCTCATTAACCAGTTTAATCTTTTCCTCACAGTATTTTAAAAACCTGTCTGTCTTTTAATTTCTGGCATCTGTCCATAAGCGTTAATAAATACATTAGAATCTCAACTTTGTCCATCTGCTATCCATTTGATATCCAAATCAGAACAAGCAGTTCTAGCATATTGAATATTTTGAGGAAGGTTCCTAACGAGATGTGTAGTGCAGGCAACGCAACCTAGTTATATGGTTATTAAAAATTATTTGACAAATCACTAAAACTTCTAGAAGTCCACTATGTCAATTCCAAATTCACCTCAATCGAAAATATAAAAACATCAGATAAATGTGCACCTGGTCAGTTAAGTAACGGTTCATTGTTAGTGTTTGGATTTTTGATGTCGCCTTCTGACTGACGAAATGCCTGTAAGTCATCTGTCAAAGATTTTAATGTTCGCTGGGTAACTGCTTCTCTTTCAGCTGTTGGTCTCTGCATTTTTCTTTGTATGGCAAAATAATCGGTTATTCATTTAGTAAAAATACATTTGGATATGTTATAAAGTTTAATTTAGAATATATTTTAATAATTTAAAGTCATTATTTTCCATTTCTAAGTTTTATGCTACACACAAGAACTCATAGTCTCCGCACATAAATACTCTTATGCATCTTTCTTTATAAAAATAATTCAAATCTACTGCTGCGTCTACTATTTTTAAACGTAAGCTTCCTAGTAATTACAATGAATATTGTTAAATTATTTTTTTAACTCTGTTTATTGTTAATTAATAAAAATTCTCTTTAGTTAATTTCAATATCTAGGAGCATGAATGACATTTAAGTTTGCAGACTTACTTTTAGGGAATTTGAGTTAATGATTTCGAATTTGAGTTACTGATTTCTTGTTACAAGTAATTTACTTAATAACGCAACATTTACAGGAGTATGCACTGAAAACTTAAGAGAGAAAAAATTACTTGGTACTTGGTTGAGAGGGCCGGAATGAACAGCGAGTTTCTGGGTGACTTTTTAAACTTGCTTTGCATTTGTGTGTGAAGAGGCAGTTGTTCCCACAGAGTAAGCCTTTGTTGAGCCTCCAACAGGGAGGGGGCGAAAGCCATGGGGCCAACCTGTCCCTTTGGTAGGAACCTTCTGAGACATTCTGGTGGGAGGCATTCCGAAACGACTCATATCCACCACTGCATATACCATGGGAAACCTTCCTAGGGCAATCATAAGAAAAATGTCCCCTCTAACCACAAGAAAAAGAGGAATAAGTGGTGCGTGTGGAAGCGGAATAAGAAGGCTGTTTAGGTAGTGCAGGACCCCACAGCATGTCCCCCACAGCATTAATTTCATCATATGCACTTCAATGGTACGACAAGCTTTAATGTCCCCCACAGCATATCCCATTATTCTCTTTTTCATAATGCACTTCAATGGTACGACAAGCTTGAATGTCTACCACGGCATTTCATCATCATTTCATCATAATGCACTTCAATGGAACGACAAGCTTGAATGTCTACCACGGTCACGGCATTACATATGCACTTCAATGGTACGACAAGCTTGAATGTCTACCACGGCATATCTCATTGTTCTTTTCGTCATAATGCACTTTAATGGTATCTATTCTTCAATATAAATATAAATAATATTATTAATTAATAATAGCATACAGTGATAATATCAAGTAATGATATAATCAACGGGCCACACACGTGTATCTGTCCCAATTTTTGGCTGACTTAGGAAGCCCGACATCCCAACATCCCCATCAGTTAAAACGTGCAATGTGTAATTAGGCAGGACTCTTGCTCCCACTGCTGGACTAAAACCTTGACAACACTTTTAGCCAAATAGTTGTTCAAGGAAACCTTGCAGCTAGAGCAAGTGTCTCCATCTTTGTTGATGCGTGAGGGATAAGCCAGACCGAGACACCACTGCAGTCACCACAATTAACATGACCTAAATGTTCATTTAGCTCCATTTAATTGTCCGGGTTCCTCAGTAAAAACAAATCATAATAGTAGAGAACATTGTATTATGAAATAAATCTATACAACATCCTTTGCATTGGAACCATGTATCGCCGGGTTAGTTGGAATATATTTGATTTCTATGTAATAAATGGAAATTAATTTAAAGGAAACAGCGATCAATATTGTCAACCAAGATGCATGTCATGCAAAAAATAAATAAAAATTCCATATTTATCTTTGAAAAAATTCCAAAAGCAAATAAGGAACATCAATTTACAAGAGATTTTGATGTTTTAAATATACACGCGCAGTTATCTCGTCTTTCAAGTAAAAGTCCTTGCTGACAAAGCTCCTTTTTCGCATTAATTTGCAGTCCAAAAAGCTTTGATGTTTCATTGAATGCTGAGAGTAAAGTCTGCAAACCGTAAGCCGTATCGCTTAGACATCAGCGTATTGTGCTTCTCTGATATATTCAAATACGCTTAAGGTGGTTCCAGGGGAACTCTTGATTTTTTTTAAAAAAATGGAATTTTTTCAAAATCCTTTTGAGCAAAGGTGTATATTATGAAATTAGGAAGAAAAATAACAATTTCAAAAAAAAAAAATTAATGACGTCATTAATTATGCGCATAATTAAGCAAATTTTAGGGAAAAAAATGACCCATTTTTCAACAAGGATATCTGCACAACAGATTTTCTGATTGAATTGAAACTTGGTAGATAGATGCTTTATATGTAGGAGCATGTGGTGAGTGGGCCATTTTTTTTATATTTTCACCTGTTCACACCGGGTTAGCGCTCAAACTTGAAATAGCAGAAATGAAGATTAATCACCTCAACCTTAGAGTCAGTTGGTAAAAAAGTAGGACCTTAATCAAAAAAGTGTTCAATTCACCACATGCTAGATAGAATGAAGAACATTTCCTGAAAATTTCATGCAAAAAGCTTAACTGGTTCAAAAGTTATCCTTGTTGAGAGGTTGCAAATTAAGCGAAAAACTAGTTTTGAGATATCGCGCGTTGAAAAAAAAGTTATGAAAATTACTAAAAATATTGCATGAAAAAGTCTAAATAAGTCTAGTTAATGTTCTCCATATCCATATACATCTCCTTCCTCCTCAGCATTTTTATCATCAAATCCTTTTCTGGCTGCTCTTCGCCTCTTTCTGCGGAGTTTTTCGGCCTCTGTGGCTTTTCGGTTTGACTCTTTGACCCGTCGAAGATCAGCTTTTTGAAAGCTGGTAGCTGTAAAATGACCTGGTTCGATTCCAAGTTTTGTAAAAACAGAAATAAGTCCTGATTCACCTTCATTAAAACTAATCACTGCTGAGGCAACTGCTGTTTTAAAGGTTGTGTTGCCAACATAAATCCTTTTCGGACACCTTGTCCAAATCAAATTGTTCAATGACTCGTTAACGTTCTGAGTTTGACCGTGCAAACACTTCTTCAAAAGTTCTTCGTTTCCCAAATCTTTATTTGAAAATACATCAGCAATTACATCTGAGACTGTTTTGTCAATATTGAGTTTACCTTTGTAGGTTTTCTCACCAGTGATTTTGTCACTCTGGTATTTACACCAGGAGTCCTTTGTGCGAGGGCAAAACCGATGACGTTTCTCGGGGTCTGGGTCTGCAGTGGAGTGAAATAATACCGCAGCGACTGACTTTTTCATAGCGTACAAACTGCCAGTATTTTGACGTATTGCCATACCGTAGTGATTTTGTAATGTGTTCATAATCTTGTCTGTAAGACGACCTTTACCTCGCCCGATTCCTTTTCCATCGCTCAACTTTCGGCCTTTGTAACTAACTTTGATTTTGCGTAAACGCGTTCCGACCCGTTTTTGTACATGGCCAATGCATTCACCCTTTGTGAGGTTGTGGCCAGGGTATGGGTTAGAGCTACTCACTTCCGCAAATGATTTGCTGTCTCCATCTCCAATGTAGAATTTATATCTTAGTTTATGGTTTTTCACTGAACGATGATAAATTTGTTTCAAGCCGGTTACTTCCATCGCGCCTGAGCTGCCTTGGTGATTCATAGAACAAAAGTTATCATGAGTTTCTTTCCATTTCTCATACTCCTCTGTTCCTTTCTTTTTCTCCCACACATCACACTGTCTACATTTTTTAGACATAACTTCATTGTCTATGCATTTTCCCTCTGCGATTAGAGTCATTACTCCATTTAAAGAAGAATATCCGCGCTTTTGCCAAGCTCCGTCTCCGCTTACGCTTATATCAGTAACACCGTCTTCGCCAACATTAGTAGGATCCTCTTCTATATACTTCAAACGTGCTTCTTTTGCAGCTTTATTCATAGACTCTTGGGCAGTTTCAACATAAGCATTATGAATGCTACTACTTATTTCATCAAAAGTAGTCTTTGACATCGGTTGCGGCATATTCATACATCGACTAAAGGATTCAATACCAGACAAACTGAGACCGTTTTCCCGGAACGGTACTATTGTTCTTCGGTTGATTTCATATCCAGTACGTCCAGTAGTTCCTTCAATCCTATCACATTGTTTGGAGGAACTAAATTTGATATGCCAAGGGCAAACAGTACATGATATTTTAAAGAAATGAGCAAGTCCCATTTTCTCGGCCATCAAATGTTCAACACTCACACCTGCTGCGCAATCAATACATGAGCCAATCGACAATATAAGTGACATAAACAAATCACTCTCAACAATGAAATTACAGTTTTCTAAACCAGTTTCAGTTGGATTATCAATAGCAGATTGAGTAGAAACGCTCAATTTGTTAGCAGAAGCACCAGAAGGTTGCGCGTCAGCGTTGATTTCATCAGTTGTCGGTGTACTACTTTTCGCTGTCTTGACATGACGCGTTCCAGCAAATCCTTTCCTTTTTCTGCTCCTTGTGTATGTATATCTCTTTGTAGATCCCATTTCATTATATTTATAACCTTCTTTCACCACAAAAACAACTGCAATACAAAACTGGAGAAGACATTAAAATGTTGTGACTTTTCTCCAGGAGCTCCAATTTCAGAACGCTGTTGTGTGGATTTGCAGTATAACTAATAGCTCAAAATGGTCGTCAGAGATACACGGGCGTATTGGGCGTAAAATGGCGGAAATTTAAACTCTCTACGGCATCAGGAACAGGAGGTGTAATGAAAATGGCGTTGCTAAGGCTGGTTGCTAAGGATCTTTGGGAATTGACAGGGTGACTTCCGGGAGCTATTGCGCAACATTGGTTCCACTTTTTATGATAATTTTTTTTTTTACCTTAAAGCAGAGAGAATAAGCTTTCCAGCGATATATAAAACTCTATTTTGACGAAAATGTCAAAAAACACCATTTAGTTCCCCTGGAACCACAAGTCTTTTTAAGTCAAAAAGACTCCCATCCGTACGAAAACAAATCAAAACAGAATGTTCGAAGCTGAAACATTGTTCCCATTACTTCAAAATTATTTTCCGTGCAGAAATTCAATAGCATTAAACCGTTAGAATTCATTTTACCAATGCCATGTTTACCAAGAACACTTGGCCACACCTCCAATTGCGGCTAACTCTCGCGTTAAGGTCACAAAAATGATGGTATCGTCATCTTGATTTGTGCTTACGATATTGGTAAGCTGTTCGTAAAAAGGTTCATTCTCCTCAACTGAACGCTGCATAGTCGAACCGTGCACGCTTACGAGTTTAAGAAAATTGTCTGACTGAAGTTAAATGCGCAATACCATTAGTCCATCGGATACAGGTATCGAAGTTATTGTGGCAACATTGTGGAGTTTGTTCGACACTGCAAAACCCACACCAGCTTCTTTTCGCAATCCTCTACTCCACTACAGCGTATGATCCCTTTTGAAAACATTTTTGCGACTCCTCCCGTCTTATTTCGCTAAGTGCACGGATGTCAACTCACGCGTTCGCTACCTCTCTTGAGATAATCGCTGTCATTCACTCTGGTTTATCTTAATTGCATTTAATCTTTGGACGTTTCAAGCACTAAGATTAAGTTTTTGTGTTTTTTTTGTTGTGTGTCGTATCGTTTTCCTCGAATACAGTAGCATTTATCTGATTCAAATTAATTTCGTTGCTCATGTTTGTAAGGCTGCCCCATGTAAGACCACGTCACTTGGGTCAAAAGAGACGTCCCTGGGCAGAAAGTTTTTGCGGCAGTGTAAAGCAGAGACAGCTGTAAAAAAAATTTTGTTGCGGTGTAATAATGTCTGACAGTTTGACCACGTGGGGCAGACTAAATGTTGTACCCTGACGGGGAAGACATAGGGTGTACTATCATTTGCCTATGACGACCACCCAGACTTTGGCGCAGTTAAGGAATCAAAAAGCCAAATACTAAATGCGAAATTGTAAAAGATGTCGTAAGGAGTGCTGTTTAAATGGGTAAATCTGAACGCTGCAGGTTGTACAGAAATAGTCGTATATCAGCGGTTGTTAACAAGTGTTTACAAAAATGTAATGATAAGGTTTCTACTGAAGTGTTGAATGAAAGTAAAGAAAAGAACTTGATCTATGCACAGCGTTCTTTGCTATCTTCGTTGCTGTAAATCATTCATTGATATACAGATTAAACTGTTTCTCTAATAAATTCTGTGATGTCTGCCGTAATCACACCAGGGTCGCGATTAATCATTTTTGGCACTGCTCCTTTAGCAATTCTCTCGCTTGATTGAAATCACGAGGATAGTGAGTGATATCTCGGGTATTAAATATGAAGCACCGAAAATTTTTAAAACTTTCGCCTCCATTTAAACCTTTGCAATAAGGTTAACAAAACCATTCTAATTTTGTACCGTCATAGGCTAATATTTTACTTTTTCTTCACACAACTTACATTGCGGAAACCCATGCGAAGACCCAATCACTAACAACTAGGACTGGCATAGCCTTTCGACACCGTGATTCCTTCTCTTGTAACTGTTATTCTTCATTGTCACAAAATTGCTAAACATTTGACAACTTATTTTAACTTTATCATCAAACTTCCAGCCTGGTAGCTGATGAAAGTCGGGATACGGATTTTTTTCACCTATTTTGCAAATAGAACTTCACTACTGCATTGACTTCCCTATAATTTCTTATAGAAATTTAACTGAAAACAAACCAGTTTAAAGTGATATGTTGATTATACTTATAAGTAAAGCCACCACGAAGACCAGATAAGAAAATCTAACCCCCTTGCAAAGCTTCTTCTAAAATGACTAAGGGCAGCAGGATTGTCAATCCTGAAAGCAAGGTGAGCAAACTCTGCCTCCCTACTGGACTGGGGTAATAAGTGGGATCGTTAAGCCCAAAGACAAGATATGATACCAAGCCCCCTTGCTGTGCTTCTTACAGTTTCTCTATACAAAGAGAGGAGTGAGCAAACTCCGGTTTCACGGTGCACTGACCAACATAAATCAGCTGGGGTAAATAAAACCGCTAGGGTCATGGATTTCCTCCCCCATTTGTTGTGTGACATACAAATAAGCTAACTTCTGGAAAAGAAAAGTATGTATGACGAAGAATTATTCAAGTGGAATGTGTCTACTTGAGAAATACAGCGATCGTTGCTTTTGAACCAGGTGTTTTGTTGGTCCTTAATGAAGGCCCAGTAATGACCTGCTTTTAATGTACCTGAGTGGTTAATGGTAGCAACCAAGTTATACTTGCTGTTGAAAGACACATCGTCAGTTGGGTGAGATGCTACCTTTAAGACATGATGTTTTTTAGGCAAGCAATTGACTAACTTGTTGTCTTTAAAAGAAGACCCATTTACTGATGTGTATCTTAACAATTGTACAACAAGAAGTCGCCGCAATTAGAAATCTGAGTTTCAATTGTGGCCTCTTGATGCGATGAACACTGGGGGCAGAACCACTTGTTGTCACCTGGAAGTTCTTGAGGTTGTAAAAATTTGTTAAAAGAGTCTGCTATTGACTTACACGTTGGTAAAATTAAAATTGAATCCTTTTGTTCCCTGGAAGTGGAGAAACAACAGGAGTTGCATGACGTTGTTGTGGTCACAGTTACAGGCAGTAGATTGTCAACCAAAGGGGAAGATCCAATAATTTCGTCAAAAACAACTTGAAGGATCTCGGGCACATCTTGTTGGTGATTGTGATAAAACGCGCTGTTTTGTCACCTCATCATCATCAAATCTTAACATACATCTCATATAAGGACTGTTCCATAAACACTCACTTTTTTCTTCATACTAACCTCGAGGGGCATGTTCTATTTATATCCGGTACGAAATTGATGCCCTCGTTTTTCCAGTCCCAATTGTCTTTTAATTTTAATTTATCTTCTAATCTTGTAGAAAAAGGATCAACATCTATGGCGCATTTACTTGGACATTTAAGAACAAAACCTCTATGATTTAATGGGTTTTTTTCCAATGGTAAGGGTTAGGGTTAGGGTTGGAATGGTTTTTATTTCTAACCAACGTAGTTTCTTCACAAGACCCAAAAGATTTACCACATTAGGGATTATAATGACTGTTTAGCCGAGCGCAAGCAAACTATATTGTTAAGGTGTTGATTTCCTATACTTTTTATTCTTTTGTTTCCTTCATTTCACTGGCTTCCCCAGGGTGCATATCCGACAAAAATTATTGTGCAAGCAATTAACTTCTTAGATTCTGTCCCGCCATATAAATATTCAATAAAGGATAAAATGTTTAATATTGGGCAAGAATACCTTCTTCGTAATGTCATCAGGGCAAATAGGAACACAACAAATGCTTCCTTATAAGCTTGAAAATCTTGATAATGTTGGTACAATATGTGTAGCACTGACAAATCTCAAAAATGCTATTTTTAAACAGTATACCATGTAAATAAATGAAGATTACATCTACTATCTTTGTTCAGACTTATCTAAAACCCAAAAAATAAATAAATATGTGGTGCAAGATGTCAAAGACAGTGCCCAATACAAAGTAGAGCTTGATAGATTTATTCACAATTGTTAAAAAATTAAAACAGTATACAACTGACAGTTTCGCGCTACATGCGATCTTCAAATATAAAATGGAAAAAAATGCTCTAAATAATGTTATTTATATACCATTATAAATTAAGGAGTGCAAAAAAAACTTTATAAATTACTGTAGGGAGGCTTATATACAATTGTGTACAACAAAAGAGAAATTAATCAATTTAGTCCGGAGGGATAGATTTGTAATTATTCAAAAGAACCTACATGTCAGATCTTTTGTTTATTAGATAAAGTTTTGAAGTGATTATATGGTAGCACCCTGTTTATTGGGGCAAATAGAGGAATTGCATAAAGGCGTATCCATTAAGACCGCGTTTGGTGCAGAGCATCTCTTTGATAGCTGAAGGCATCCGCCCTCCAAGCCATGCATCAGTAATTGAATGCATAGACGAGAGGCGAATAGATTCGCCTCTGGAGCACCCTTCAAACCACATATCTGTTGAAACATAGTTGGATTTAACTTCCACTCTGACGAATCCTCTGACTGTTCAGTGACTGTCGATCGGCTTCGATGCTTAGGAAACTTGGCAGGTACTCTGCAGTATTCGTGACCCCATGCATAAGAATTTATTTCCAAATTTTCTTGCTTAGTTATATTAGTTTCAGGTTCCTTGTATCCCCCCATGTTTATGAGGTAAGACAACGCAATTGTGTTCTCTATCTGAAAATCTATGGATTTTGAACGCTTCTCTTTGTTGAAAGTCAACAAAGCTTGCTTTACTGCTAGTAACTCCAGGATGTTTATGTGGTACTGTTGTTCCACGTTGGTAAAAAGCCCCGCTGTGCAAACGCCCTGCCTGGCTCACTGCACCCCAATCCTTTAAAGATGCTTGATATTTATACGTCTAAAGATTGAAATTGAAATGTTTAATAATTTTGTAAATATTCGAGGTGCTGTACCTAACTCAAAACAGAGGCAAAGAAATTTTGTACAAATCACCTGACCATTGAAAACGAATGTATTTTCGTGAGGCGGGATGCAAAAATCCCCCTCCTGCAAAATTTCCTTCAATCATCAACTTAAACTGTCCATCGTAAAATGTTGATAGGGGACAAATTGATTTAGGAGCTTCGGATTTTCACGGGTCCATCCTTCTTTCCCACTAGAAAAGTGTTGCTTAGAAACTCTCCTTTTCTTGAGGCTCTTTTGACTGACTTTGATATGTCAGTAGGGATAATTTGTACCCCTCCTTTACTATAGAACGTACTTCTGGGTCGTTTGTAAATACCTTCCAAGCTTCTGTTTTAAGCGAGCAGAAGATTTGTTAGCATTTTTATTGCAGAGAAAAATTGTTAACCCACGGCTGAACTTTGTTGAGTTCTGATAGTGAAACAACATGTACAGTTGTCATGGGTGTGTTGAACAAAGTCTTTTTGTAATAAGCAGAGAAGTATTGTTTACGTTGTCCACCAAAGACCTCTCTCTGTAAAGTTGAAGGACCTCCCGAAAAGGGCTTCTTCTTTGCCGAGAAGAGATAAATTGTCTGTTGCTTTGATTTTGTGGTTCGATCAATGTGTTCACGAAACTTTTTATTCAATAGTTTCTTGTGCTTTTGCAATAATTCTGCTTCTTCTATCAGTATTTCCTTTAAGTTTTGTGAACCATTTGACAAAGCTTGCAAAACATCATATCTTCTGTAATAGGTAGCTTGATTGCAAGCTTGTTGTAGCATTGACATAATTTGTTCTACGTTCTGCTTTAAATTGTCTAAATCGGCCTGACTGTTTACCTTGATCAATTTTTAACCAAGCCTTCGACAAAGGACCCATAACATTTCTAACTTTCTGTTGGATTGTTTCTTTAAAAAGCAAAGTCATCAAGATTTTTGACTTCGTCCAGATCACTATCTTTTATAAACGTTTCAAATTGCTCATTAGCATACTTCGCCATTTTATCAGGCAATTTGTACTTGTACTTATCCTATTCTGCGATTATTTTAAATCGTGTGTCATCTTCACTATCTGATATCGATGAAGAAGAAGACGAGGAAGAGGACGAGGACGAAGAATAGGGTTTCTAATGTTTCTTTTTCGAACTTTTCTTTGACTTCTTGTTATGATGATGTCTTTCAAAAGGAGAGGCACTGGAGTTGGAACAACGACTAGCCTCTCGTTTTCTTTTACGTTTCTTCGATCTATTAGGCGACCTCCCTCTGCGATTGTCACATGGTGTGCTTCATTCTCCTATTTCTTCATTTTGTGGTGTTGCGTCGGGCAACTCTCCATAGCCATTTTCGTAGTCGGCATTCGACCCCAAAGGAGAATGACTATGACTGAAGTTTATTTTTTTTCTTTAATAGCTTCCGGATAAGTTGGATTCTCCATATTTTAAACGTCTTTACTCTGATGAACGGTAAAGTTAACAGAGGATGGGAAACTGTTCCAGTGATAGGGTTAGGTTCACAGAACGCAGTACTAGATCGACTAAGATTTTATGAAATCAAAAAAAACCTTAAACAAAGGTGACCACTTAATTTTACTATTGTTCTGTGGTTTTTATTGAAGAATAATTACCGGTATGGGAATTAATGATCGTTGTGCTGTCGGAGCATGCAACGATGCTCGTAAATATCCAGAAAAGTATGTCATTAAGCCGCACAAACCCTACGTTGTATACTGAGTGGGGTCTGGTTGAAATAGAAAGTATTTTGTGTTAAAAAAACATGTAATCTGTTCAAATCATTTTGAATATGGAAATTCCTTAGATGCAAGCCCTTCACCCACATTGTATTTAAAAGGTTATGGTACTAATGAGAATTCAAAAAAGAAAAGCGCAATGGTCCAAGGCATTCGCTAACCTTAGAGGATGAAATATTAATAACGTTGATAAGGGTAGCACTTGATGCGCCTGTTGCTGACTTACTTTTAGAATTGAAATATTGACTGGACATGTTATTACCATCATTTTTGTTAGTCTGGAGCTTGGATAACTAATATGTTCGCCAACACCTGATGAAACACTGCCATACAACCACCATCATTTTTTTGGTACTTTCAACAGATGTGAAGGCATTGGTGACTGCACTGAACAATATGTTGTACAATGTGATCACAACTGGGCAATTGCTTCAGTTATTGGTAATATGCCACCCCCATTAGTAAATTAGCTCTGGCCCCATTTGATTGCAGTGACATAATGCTTTTTGTTTTTTAAGCTACAAATTTTAATTCTGATCATGTTTTTTACAAGCATATAAATTATTAATTATTAAATTTTTAATATTTATTGCCTGAAACTTTTGCAGTTATTTTAATTTCGCAATTTTAGGTTATTTTTTTTAAAATTAGTTTTATGAAATACGGAGCCATTTTATGGAGGTGTGTGTGTGTTATAGTTGTCATTGAAGGAAATCGTAAGCAGTAAAATCAAATTTATATGTCACAGACATACAGAATTAAGGACGAATTATTTTGTACTCATACAGGAGCTATGTTTTCACATGTTTTGGTTTTACAATCATACCATGGCCGTAACTTAACCAGTGCTTATTGCTTGATTGCCTGTAGTCACATCTTCAATAATGTTAATATGACTCTTTGTCCTCTTTTCTGCAAGTGTAGCGCAAAAAGTTCAGATGACGATGATAATTGTTTGCAGATGTCTTTCATGATTAGTGGTTCCACATTCAATCGACTTTCTGGTACAGAGTTCTAGGTATGGTTATTTTCAAGGTAAAAATTCTTTTTAAAACATAAAACAAAAGCCTGTCCATGCTAATTGATTCTAATAAATATTATTAGCTGTGCGTTGATGTAAAGCACGAGGTTCAAATAAAGTTCGTGGTACCTTAACATGATTTGGTAGATGCTCTGGATGTGGTCTTTTAAAAGATACCGACGATATTTTTTACAGGAAGATGAACTTTTTGTCTACCTTTAGCCAGTGTTTTTGTTCCAAACTTGAGTTCTGGACATACATGCTTTATTTAAACTCACAGCAACTTGATGTACAACAAAATAGAGCAGTTCAAAAACCTGTTTCCTGCTTTCACTTCACCAGTTAAAACTTATTATTATGAATGATTATGAATGTTCATACACACTCAGGTTTTATACGGAGTTTTATTAATCCGTGTTTGTGGTACAGTATCTCCACCTACAAAACAACAACGCAGACATTGAAATATGTTATTGAATGCGCCATTTTAACAGCTCAAGCATTCATTAAATTTTCTCCCTTGTTCAAAACTTTGACAGCCAAGATGTTTTGTACATACTCTGTATGTTAGGTAATTGATTGAAATAAGAATGACTGTCGTTTGTAACGTGAATATATGTTCAAACTAAATAAAATATTGCAAAACCTACAAAGATTATACAAAATTCAGATATACATTAATGATATAAATAAACGTACCTGATGGCCACATGCCTACTTGAGAGTGTGCATAAACCAAACTAAGTGGTATTTGAAGTGAAACTTTTATTTGAAGCCTTGAAAATTAGTCAAGAGAAACTTTGAATTCTCTCATATGTCTTTTTCAATTAACTTGGTTGTACAGACAGACCATCCTTGTAAAAGGCAGATCTTGCTTTGCATAGAAATCTATAGAAGGTTTAACCTCTACCACTTAAAATAAGAGTCATTAGACTAGTCAAATCACTACAGCTTGCTGTGTATCTTATAATCTTACGTGACTTGAACAACAACTGAATGCAAAAATAGAAAAACCGTGAATAAAGACACTTTTGAAAGTAAGATAATTACACTTTTAAAAGTTGAATAATTACACTAGAGAGTTATTAAGTAATGCGTGTAAAAATTTTCTTTTTGTTTTTATATATACAATAAATAAATGATTAGAATTAAATAAGTTGGTTTTACCCTACACTCCCCCACATGTTTAGGATTGCTAAGTTCATTTCACAACACTACAATCGTTGACATAATATGTGGCAAAAATGTCAAATTTCTATAGAAAGTCCCCCCTCCCCCCGTTTTCATTGTTGAATGCTTGACCAAGCACGTACGAAACACCCAAGGCGTAAAAGAAAGTATATATATACTTTTATATAAAATTGCAGTAACGTGGTAACCTGTCGGAAACTCTGTTTTTGCTATGAATTTGCAGTAACGTGTACAGTAACATGTGCAGTAACGTGCGGTAACGTGGGGTAATTTGTGTTACTGTTTACATTTTGTTTACATATATATGAAAAACGTTACCGCACACACTATTGCAATATACATTTTAATAAAATGGCAGTAAAGTGTCAGAAACTCTATGTTTTTGTTATGAAGTTGCAGTAACATGTGCAGTGAACCCTAGTTTATATTACCGTTTGCATTTGTTTACATTTTTAACTTTCCCAGCATGTCCGTCAAAACAACAAGTAATCAAAATACAACAACAAGCCTTAGATATCAAGATAATTATATATACAAAAAAAAAAATATGGAGCATATGAAATAAGAAAGTTGTAACATAAAACCTTAGTATCAGATCCTCTTACCGCGAGCTTTCAGTACCATTATGATCCGTCTCGGCATACTTTCAATCAGGCGATTTATCTTTTCCAGCGGATATTCCAGGATCGTTGTCTTTTTGCGCTCTGCGAGTTCAATTTTTGTCTCCCGGGTAATGTTATTGTCGAGGGCTTGTTGTTGTAATTGCTGGGAAACTTGATTTAAGAAATTCTCGATCGGGTTCAGGTCTGGTGATCTTGCAGGGATTAGAAACACTTTGCTTTTTACTCGGGTATAAGCCCTGTGTGCTGCTGCGCTGTTTTGTCGGGGGCAATTGTCCATGAGGAATCTTCGCCCTCTGGGGTCTGAACTGTTTTTGAAAGCCTCCTCGAAATGCGTGTCAACCAGATCTACCATCTTTTTGCCAGTGATAGCCCCTTCGTAACGCTCACACAACACAACACCTTTGTTGTGTGAAATGGCAACCAAAAAAGTTTAAGTATACCTGTCCTTCTTTGCGCCGCTTCGCTGTGCAACCAAATTGGAGTCCCTCTGAGCGTTTTCTCCACTGGCAGGCCCTTGGTACTCTTGCTTGGTCATGAGGGTTAGTTTTGTACTGGAATCCCTTGCCATCCAGATAAAAGGCAATTCCATTTACCCAAAATTCTCAAAACAAAGTTTTCGTTTGCGTATTTTTCTGCAAAATGTCATTCTTTTCACCAGATCGGTTCGCAGAAGCACACCTTTGCGCCGTGCTTGACTGTAGCGGTAGCCATTTTTAGCTAGCACTCGTGTTATTATTCGGTTGCTAAGTCTGCCCACCAGACCTGCTTCCACTTTTATTCGCCCGGTTGTGAAATTCGGTCCCTCGATCCTGCGTAGTGTTTGTACCGCCCTCAAAATTGAACGGATATCTGGTTTAGTCAGCTTTGGGGGCCTGCCAGGGTTGCTTTTCCGTTTGTCTTCTGTCCACTCCACATAATTCCTGTTGGCGTGTCGATATATGCTGCGCATGCTATAAGCTGGAAACATAGTGCGCAGCTCTTTCACCGATACACCAGCCCTCTGGTGCAACGCAGCCATGTCGGCCGAATCTTTTGTTGACACATGTGTCGCAGACTTCTTGTTATTGTTTTTGTTCATATTTATTTTTTACTAGAAAGAGAAAAACATTATCATGACAATTCTTGTTAATGTATATTAGGATAACATTCGTTAAAATATATTTTTGAACAACGTTTTTCCGAGAATTTTTCTAAGTCCAGAATTTTGAAGACAATCGTTGACATAATATGTGGCAAAAATGTCAAATTTCTATAGAAAGTCCCCCCTCCCCCCGTTTTCATTGTTGAATGCTTGACCAAGCACGTACGAAACACCCAAGGCGTCCACAATACTTTCCTTCAACACTGAGAAGGGGGAGGGGGCATTTACTGATATTTTTTTGCCACAATATTATGTCAACGATTGTCTGAATTTTAAAAAATTTTGACAGAGCTTCCGTAAGATGATTTTTAAGAGAATTTTTTTGCCTGAGCTTATTTCCAGACTCTACACATCCTTGTTTATGTCTGTGATACAATAATTAAGGGTAGACAGCTGAAATATCTTACGTGTATAAAATATAAAAAGTGTGAACTGATTCTTTTCATAAATAAACATACAGTAAAAATTAGCTACCTACGTTTTCTGGAGTAAAATCAATATATATATATACTAATATTAACTACAGCTGATATATATACAATAAAATTATAATAAAAAGCAGTGAAACCTCATCTGCGAGACTCTAATATGTAAAAAAATGTGGAAAAGAGAATGCAAACAGAAGATTTAAAGCAGAAAACAAGAATATATCACATTTTTGACAGTTGTATCTGCCATTTTGAATTTTGACCACATGGTTTTAATGCTACGTTTACATTACAGTAACTAACAAAGCAAATTCAAACAAGTAGCTAAGGCTGTGTGTACACCTTGTAATGTAAATAAACAGTGCCTTACATAGAAATTGTTGATTTTTAAAGTATGAAAACAAATGTAAACAAACATTAAGGTTGTATATCCACTGTGAAATTCCATTGTTTTGTATTTTCCTGCAGTAAAGTAAGTGATTGCACACGTTACCACACGTTACTGTACACGTTACTGCAAAATCATAACAGAAACATAGAGTTTCCGACAGGTTACCACGTTACTGCAATTTTATATAAAAGTATATATATACTTTTTTAAGATTTCGACTTTATCTTTTGCGTAGTTTAATACCAGTAAACCCTTCTGGATGCGCCTCGCAGATTATATACATTGTATTATATACATTGTAAAATATATACATAAATAATATACAGTAAATAAAAAACTATGTAAGTTTTAACATTTCGCACCATTTTTACATTTATGAATGGACAAAGGATTTCCTATTGCAACTGTTGTACAATTTCCCACACAAAAAGTATATACTGTCATCAGTGTCCTTTAAATCGCTTGACAAGACCTCTGGGTCAAATAAGGTAAATCCACTTCCTTGTAAATCTAAAATCATTAACTTATTTTCTGACACAATGTACGTATAGTGGGCGAAACTCTGAGCTTTTAAACCAGCTTCATTTTGTTGTCTAGAATTGCTTCATCATTATTAATATATTTCACAAATGTTCCCTCTATGTATTTTTCAATGGTAACTGGTGAATTATTTAATCTACCAAAGTACAGTACAGTATAGTAAAAGAAAGAAAACCACCAGGATACCTGGTGTGAACACGGTAGCAAAGTGTTTAGCTAAAACATGCATTTGCACAACTTTACATCAACTTTAGAGCGTCAACTGAATTAAACAGTGCTGTTATTTCATTAACATAACCTTCTTTAAACACTTTGATAACAAAGTCTCCATAGAATCTACTAATACCAGAAGCCTGATGAACAACCCTGAATGTTCCTTCTTCAAAAGGTGTTTTAGAGCATATTTCGAAATTGATTTTTCTGTCGGATGGATTTTTGATACTTTAGGGAATAATATCGAAAAGTTGGGTTTTCATGAGATTTTCTGAATACTTTCAAAAGATACAAGGCCATAAGATAATTAGATTCAAGTATGCAAACATGCAATTTTTATATATAGGTGAATATTTATCATAGCTTATCCGTATTTTATTCTCAACAGAGAAGGCTTCACCCCGATCAGACCTCTGATCATGACGGGCGAGTATAATGCGCGTAAGTCATATTGAAGAAGAACTACTTTGTTCATCACTAACATACTGCCAAGCAGTGAGCGGGATTCGATCCGCGGTCCCCAGAACTGGGAGCCGCAGACGAACCCACTACACAACGTGCGGCAAAGAGACCCCGATCAGAGGTCTGATCGGGGTGAAGCATTCTCTGTTGAGAATGAAATACGGGCCACTGTTAATATATGAGGTTTCGATGTCTGTTGCTGGGCGCCTAGAGCAAAAGGTTTCAGTGTTCATACGAAAATGGCTGAACTTACACCGTTTCATCACAAACATCTCCCTATATGCTGACTCCTCTCCTTGCCCTCTGCCCATTAAGAGCCTCACTTCTATTTTAAAATCCGCAAAGATTAGCGGTCACCTACTTTTGCGTCACTCCAAAGATCCAATTCTGTCAACACTCAATCCATCTTTAAAGGCAGGTTCTTGGAAGGTGAGCGATGCAGTTGACATAGCTGAGGGTGAATTAAAGTACAAGACCATAAGGGGTCCTGTACAGCGTGGACGAACCGGTCTTGGCATTTGTAAAGTGGAAGTAATACCACCAAAAACCACTCACAAGTACAGAAAGTTAATCGCAAAAACATCGGCTGAGATTGACGAGGAAAGCTATCTATCTAAGGCACTGCAACTTCAGGTGCAGGGCCAATGGACAAGATGGGAGAACTACGTAAAGTTTGATCTTTCATGGAAGAACATCCTAGCAACTCCTCCTAATCTCTTATCTTTCTGCCTGCAATCCACTTACGATGTTCTGCCATCACCAAGTAACCTAAGGAGGTGGAAAATAAATACAGAACCATCATGTTTCCTATGTCACAAAGAAATTTGCACTTCTGCTCACATTCTTTGTGCTTGTAAAACTGCTCTTTCCCAGGGTACCCATTTGGTAGAAACTTTGAAAAAGTTCATTTTTGAGCTTCCTTCTGAACCTCCTAAAAATTGTCAAAAAATAACCTTTCTGAGAGCCGGGTCAAAGGCACATACAAAATCTAAAGTGTCAGGTATACTGCACCTGACCAAAGATTGGAAGATTGTTGCTGACACACACTCGAACTATGTGTTTCCTAGCCATATTGCCATTTCTGAGCTTAAACCGGACCTTGTGTTATATTCAAATGACCTTAAGCGCGTTATTATTGTAGAACTCACTTGCCCATGTGAGGAAAACATGAATGCTTGGCACTCCACCAAAGTTGTCAAATATTCCTGTTTAATGAATGTGATTGTGGTTAATGGCTGGCAAGTTGATTTCTTCGCAGTGGAAGTAGGAGCAAGAGGATATTGTGCAAGAACCACCACTGCCTGTTTAAAAAGAATGGGTTTCACCAACAAACTTGCTTATTCCACTGCAAATGATCTCGGTAAAATCAGTATGAGGTCTTCTTTTTGTATCTGGCTGGCACGTGAATCCAATGTTTGGTCAACTGACTCCTTAATGCAATTACCCAAATCCAAGCAGGCTTTGCCCATTGTGGAGACCAAGGGTGTTTCATCTCGCCGAAAGGGGCCATCTAAAAAGGTTAGCCAAAATAAAAATGACACTCAACCAATTAGTGTCTATAAAAAGATCGGTTTTTTAAACAAAGGCAACACTTGTTACGCCAACGCCATTTTGCAAGTATTAAGTACCATTCCAACACTCTGGTGCCAGAGTGGGTCAGAATCGTTTCATTTATCACCTATTGCGAGGTCTATTTCGCTTAACATGGCGAAGCTGAAGCAATCATTGTCACCTGTTGACCCTTCGAATTTTCTCTGGGCCCTTAAACGTCAAATGCACTCTGATGGGAAAGTGGACTTCCAATTTAATACTCAGCAAGATGTAGCAGAGATTTTGTTTGTGGTTTTGGACGCCCTTAAGGGATTTCCCCCGATTGCTGCAGATAAAATCTCAACTGAAATCTCAATGTCCGTAAGCTGTGACACCTGCCTGTGCACCTCGGTAAATGTCGAAATGCAGGACATTTTAACACTGCCAATGACATCTAAAATCCAATCTTGTGTCAGCAAATTTTTAGAACCGGAAATTCTAACTGATGGAAACAAGTGGTTTTGTCCGCAATGCTTTGCACATAGAGAGAGTACTAGAGAAACGCAAATCAGCAGGAGTAGTGAAATCTTATTCCTGCATCTTAAAAGGTTTTTAAAACATGGTGAACATCTGGTAAAAGACAACAGAGTTGTTGAATGTGTTTCTTTACGTGACTCTCTCCTGCAACTACCTCTCGTCAGTGATACGGACACAATGTTTAATCAGAACTACTCATTGTTAGCAACAATTAATCACTCCGGTACGTTAACCGCAGGTCATTATTGGGCTTATGTTAAGGATCCTGCCACAAATTCTTGGTACCACTGCAACGATAGAGCGGTTTGCAAATGCTCTCCACCTATTCTCAACAACAATTCATGTTATATTCTTTGTTACGTTCGCTGTTGATCCGCTTTTTCTTTCTTTCTTATACATTTATCATTACGTTTATAAAACCTGTACTTCCAGGGTCATGGGGGAGGAAAATGTAAATCCGAGCGATTTTATATTACCCCAGCTAGTTCATTCGAACCAGTTTGCCGTCAATACCCAGAGGGTAAAGAGTTCAGCTCACTCTTCTCTGGTAACTTAAAAGAAGCTTAGCAAGGGGGTTTGCTTTCAGCTTGTCTTTGGGTGTAACGACCCCACTTTTTACCCCAGTTCAGTAAGGTGCCCAAGTTTACTAACTTGGTCTTCAGGCTTGACAACCCTGCTGTCCTTAGTCAAAATATGTACAGGCTGGTCCTGTCATGACAACCTCCTGTGTAAGGCTGAGTGTTGGGGCCCTGTAACACATGTGGAAAGCTACAGCCAGAGTCACAAGTTCTGGCGCACAGGAGGGTTTTATATAATTCTTTTTTATATTATATATTTTTGACATATACATTTTTTCCATTTGTGTTTGTTCTGTAACCAGTCCGTTTATGTTGTTAGCTCTGTCTTGTGTCGTATTGTTTGTGATTGAAGGATTGTTTTTTCTCTTTAAGATTTTGTCAGTGAATAGTTATAGGTCCAAGTTGGACAGTCCTCATGCTTGTAATAAGCAAGAAAGTGTATTCAGCACCTTCTTCTTTCCAATTTTCTTTCATCGACCATAAACTATTTCTGTCGGAAGGATTTGATACATTTTCAATTTATGGTGCTAAATACTTAACCTGGATTTTTATCCAGTTAGGGACAAAAGACATCACTATTTGAAGTTTTCTGGTATCATTAATATGTCTAATGAAAACAAAAAGACAAAATATACCATAGAAAAATGTTTATGGAGCAAATATCATTACAAGGTTATACAATAAATCTGTCGGAAGGATCTGTCAGATGGACAATTTTGTTTCGAAATTTTAACATTTGAAAAATCGAATTATGTCTTTGCGAGTTATTAACTGGATGTCGTTTTCGAATCAGTAAATGATTTGAAGCTAAAAAGTTTTTATTTCTAGAAATCTCAAGAAAGGTAAATTGTCCATCCGACAGATTAATCACTTAAAAATAAAGAATGTTTGCATCGATATGCTGAAATCACATTTATAAAAAGATGTTCACTTTTGCTATATTTTGCAAGGTGTATTTCCATGCTTGAATTATCTGATTTTCATTGATTATAAATCCTTTTTCCCTCAGCAGAAATCGGCACCGAATTTAAGAAAAGTCCATCCGACAGATTTATCATTACAGTTAAAGATTCGTAATAAATGATTTGAAATAACCTAAAAGCAACTTTCATGAAACCACTGAAAGCATATTGAACACTTTAACCAGTCCTCCTTCTCATTTTCATGGTCGTATGACCCAGCACACAGGGCACAAAAGCTCCTCATAAGAGATAAACTCTCATATTCTTTTTCTTCATGGACACATTCTAGCATACCATTATTTAACATTCCTTTTATACTTTTTTCACAACATTTGATTCTCAAAAACATTCGATTCCCCTGATCTAAAGCCCGTCCAAACGTTGAAATGTATAAAAAAGGCGTAGCACGGTAGCAAAACATTAGTAAAAGAATCATAAGCTTGAGATAACAACCAGGTGCCCTTTAATAAGGTATAGTAGGAATAATAGAAAATCTGTCGGATGGACATTCTCATTTTCTAAATCATTGATCCAAACTTTAAACTATACTTTTTCTGGTTATTTTCTCGCTTTTCTTCTGACTTTACGATTTAGTTCTTTGATTCATTGATTAAAATTTGAAAATTACTCTAATATAACGAAGAGTAAAACGTCTTTTAGACCCCTATTTTGATAGAATTTATCTGTCGGATGGACTATTGGTATTCATGGAATTTAAAAAACAATGCCATATCTGGAGTTTCCAGATCAGCTCTCTCTGGTTCAAGCAATCCAAGATTTGATACTTTTGAAAATAATAGGTTGTAAACACATGATATATCCATGGAATATTGATTTTTATGTAACGAAAATCTGTCGGATGGACAAGTTTGAACTGGATACGCTAAATTTTTTAACTATGGTTCTTAATAAAATTTGATGTTTAGTTTGGAAACTTATAACATATATCAATAGTTAAGAGACAATTCCAAAGCGATCTTATCATGACGCATCCCATCGTTTTAGCGCTGTAATTAGTTGTCCATCCGACAGATTTATTTAGTAACTCGCTCATACGATCAGGACCGTATAGGACAGAAGTCTTTGTTTGCAAAGAAAACCTTTTAATATTATCAAAGTTGGGACATTAATTAAACCATTTTTGAAGAAATATCACACACCACTTCTATTTTAAATTTTTCTAGTACCGTTGACCAATTTCGAAATATGCTCTTTATCCATTGAGAACTTGGCCTCCGCGGGATCTCCCCAGGTCTTTGAAATTGAAAAGACCTCCTGCAAATTAATGGTGACAAGTTGTCTTTTCGATTCAATTAATTTTCCTATGTTAAGCATTATACTCAAAGGTATTCATGGTGCAAACCTCATAGTACTTGGCTGGTCTATGTTTTCACACGGAGGAGAAGACAGATAACTCTTCTCTGAGCTAATACCCAAAACAACCGAGCTTTTGCTTGGTCCTGTTATGTTAGATTTTATGTTATCCAAGGTAACTTCTTCACCAAATTTTACCATAGTTAGTGGTCCAATTTGACTATATTTTTGGCACTTTTCTTCAAAGTGTGCTAATAGTTTTTGCATATTTGGATACTCCATTTCTGGTATTTTTCCCTATTTTCCCTTTCCATTCCATCCACCCTGCTGCCTTTTCTTTTTAGCATGTTTTAAAAAGTTTTGAAAATTTCGTGCTGTGTCCTTTTTCGCCGCCATTTTATAATAAAATTGTGTTTGCGCACTACGGAAAAATTTACGGCACCGAATGACAGTGGCAGCGATGGGCCACGGGCGTTTTTTTTTTAAATATTTTTTTGATTTTCCAATTAATGTTTTTTTTTTTTATTTTCCAAAAAAAAAATTAATGTTTTTTATGGCAGCGACGGGCCACCATAGAAAGGACAGCCAACGCACTGTCTTCCCATGCAATTAGCATGTACGCCAATGTTATAGGGAACGTTGTTCAACTCAATAGTGCTGAAAAGATAAAACAAGTTATATAGGAGGACCCCATTAGGAAAGATTCGATGGCCGATTTAGGGGTACACAGTAAATCATGTTAATGTTTTACCAAAACAAAAGGCGTAGCTCGAAGATCGAAAAGAGAAAGAGTGAAAACATACGTTATTTTATAAGTCTCGCGACTTATGAATGAGCACAAGCAAGTTATTACTAAGAAAATGAGACCCGTGTTGTTGCTGGCAAGAGACTTACTGAATGGAATCGCAAGAACAAGGAAAACTTGCGCACGAACTCAGGTTAAAGTGCTTCATCAAGTGGTCAGGAACCTTCATCAAGTGGTCAAGTCCTGCACACGTCAAACGATACTACATCTACGGTGTAGGGGCGCTTGCTGTACTTGCTTGCGTGACAGTTGGAGTCTATTACAATTTCCCACGTAAGCCAGACCTCGCCACAATAGGACTGGATATCGCAAATCCTTCATTTCCACACAATTTAATATTTTTTGTACTGGAGAGATATGGATTTGTTCCACGCTGGATATTGTTCATCAAGACTTATTACATTTATAGCAAATCTTTTAGTTTGTCCTCACCAAGCAACTGGCACAGGCACATGCGTGGCATTTTTGCTGGGTGCACCCTGTCCATCATTTTGTTTCTCGCTGGTATCAACATCATCCTTGAATACACTCTCCTATCTGATGCCTGCAATTACGTTACTTCTAAGAAGGTATCCCTACCAGTAATTAAAGCTTTTTATGGACGATATCAATCTCATGTCAACCTTTGTTTCGGGAACTCAAAAACTCCTAAACCGATGTACTACTGCTTTGACATGGACCAGGATGAGTTTCTGTACCCGTAAGTCTTGAATTATAATGCTTATAAAAGGTAGGTCCGTAAACACTACCCCATTTTCTGTTACCGCTCCGTCTTTACCATATGACTTTTCTTCGTATATCCCATCAGTACACTCTTCACCTGTTTGTTTCCTTGGTCGCATTATTGACGGTTCACTTTCAGACGCAAAGTCAATCGGGAAACTAGAGAATAAGTTAACAACTGGACTTACAATAATAAATAGTTCTTGTTTCAAAGGCACTCAAATTTACTTATCCCTAGAATCCAATGACCACTGCTTATTTACGAGGTTCTCATATCTCGGTTTCGAGGAACAAAAGACATCTGCTTTTATGAGAAAATGGCTTTTAATTCACCCATCATCTACTAATATCTGTCTCTACAGCTCCTGTTCGCCTTGTCTCCTGCCAATCAAAAGTCTGACATCACTACTAAAGTCCTCCAAAATCATCTCCTTTTAAGAGACTCTAAAGACCCACTAGTCTCATATAGTGCCCCTTCTTAAAATCGGGTAAATGGAAGGTTAAGGTCGCAGTTACGAAGGCAGAGACAGAAGTGACAGTTTGATCCATGATTGGTACTCCCCAACTGGGTAGAGCTGGCCTAGGCATCCAAAAATTTTTGAAGGTTCCTACTTCCAAACAGTCCTACGCTTACAGAAAGTTGATATCAAACACAGCCACAGATATAGACGAGAAAGCTAACATGAGTAGAGCCATGCAGTTGCAAGTACAAGGGCAGTGAACCTGATGGGAGAATTACATGTGTGGAAAACTTTTATGCACCACAGCACATTTCTTAGGTTTTTCCTACTATTCTAAAATTGTCATTCTCATTGAACTTACCTGTCCTTGTGAGGAGAATATGGAGTCCTGGCACTCTACCAAACTTTCTAAATACTCTTTAGTCGAGGTGATGCGTAGTAACGGTTGGTCTCCACGTCTTTACGCTGTTGAAGTAGGTGCTAGAGGTTACAGGTCTGTTACATGTTGTTTGAAGAGTCTTGGTTTTTCCAACAAATTTGCATTTATAACTGCATGCAAACTTGGTGACATATGCGTGAAAACATCATTTTGCATCTGGTTTGCTAGAGATTCCCTGCAATGATCCCAAGAATGCAGTCCAACAACATCCACAACCTCAAACAATCGTATGTTCCAAGTGCCTTCTTTGGCATCAAACGCTTTTGTCGATAACAGTCCGTTTCTAACCACATCATTGCCGAAGCCAGCAGTTGACCTAAAGACCAAATCCAAGCAGAAAGCTAACAACTCTCACGGCGGTTTGATAAACAAACTCCATCCTTCAAGTGTTAACTGTCCTTCCAGGACTTTGATCTCAACTGCCATCAGAGTCCTCTTTGTTATCACCACTAGTGAAGTCAGTAGTCCTAAATATGTCCCTTTTACATCGCTCTCGTTCACCTACCGATCCTTCCAATTTCCTGCGGGATTTGCAAAATAGAATGCTTACTCTAAACAAAAAAGAATTCCATTGCAATAACAGCAAGACGTCCCTGAGACGCTCCACGTAGTCATTGACGAGCTAAATGGATCTTCCTCCTTGATTAGCAATCTTCTAACAACAACGACATCTTGTAACACTTGTTTGTGTTCCTCTTCTAAAGAACAAAAGGAGAGAAATCTTATTTTACCAACATGCAAGTCAATAGGGGACTCTTTCAAGGCAATTTCGCAGTCGCAACAGCTTGTAGGCGAAGACCCAATATTCATCACACCAGGAGAAAAAAAGGTTCCAATGGCTGTGCAATAAGCTTCTAAAGTGATCATAATAAACTACAATGACTAAATCACCCTAACTTCATTTCACTGATATATTTACTAGATATGATGAAACAATCTAGCTAGCTTTGGCTGCTAGTTCAATATTTTTAAAGTGTGTTAATTTCGATTAACTCAACGACAATTAATATTGTCATTATGTTTGATTACAATATGCAGTTTCAATTAGTGTGTTTATTTTAATTAGTGTACGTATTTTGATAATTATGTGCATTAGAATTATTTGTTTGCAGCAAAACTGACAGGAAAGCAAAGATCTAGCCCCACGACGCGCACTAAACTATACAGACTCCTGGAAAAAGAGAGGGCTGTTAGTAAATCACTAAAGTGGCAATGAATAATAGGTAATCTACTGTTGAATGAGAAATTTCAATGATACTAACCAAATTTTATTCTTCATTCAAAAATACTGCTTTTTTTTAAAGGGGATAGCCATATCGCTGATGAAAGATAACATTTCCGATTTTTGATTGATTAATTGGTTAAAGTACTAGAACAAAACGGTGGTATCACAGCATTCGAATAGCGCAGAACTAAAGTAAATGTCTTCTTTTTGAACTGTATTTTTCAAAAATCTTAAAAGTTACATAAAATCATAATAATGAGCTTTCTATAAATTTAAAAAAAGTAAAAAAAAGTTTAAGCGGATAAAAGTTTAATTGAAAAAATTAGGTATCAAGTAATTTCCGGGAGAAGGAGAAAGAGAAGAAGAAGAAAACAACGACCGCTTGTTTAAATAGATTTCTGATGCATGCAAAATCTTAAAAATTGATATAATACCTTCCTGATTTTGTTTGTACAACAAGCAGCGTAATGCGGGGCAAAACGCGACGCTGAAGAGGAAGAATTTAAATAACTTGATGGTTCATCTATACTCAAACATTTTCTTTGCTGAAAATGTTTTTATATATTGTATATCCTAGTATATGTAGTATATATCGTAGTATATCCTAGTACAACTTTTGTTTTGATATGTTCAAAAATGATGACGTCATTTAAAAAAACTGCGAGTGATCAGTGTTTCATTTAACCCCACCATGTTGGGGCAAAACGAGACAGTGAAAATCTGAGAACAAAATTGAATGACATGGCAGAAATAGATACCTAAAACTAAAAACTTACAGGGAAGCAATGCAGGAATTTATTTATGAGTAACACAACATGTAGAGAATTCGATTGGTAAACCATTTTTATCGAAAAACAAATCAAAACCTTTCAAGAGATCCACAAAGTGTAAAAAACTATAAACTAAGTTAGTTCTGCAAAAACTCTCTTCAATCGTGAGAAAAGACGACATCGGCTTATACCGTGATGACGGATTATTAGTATTAAGAAACTCAAGAGGTAGATCAACAGACACCAAACGTAAAAAAATAATCGAAACCTTCAAAACGATGGGATTCGACATCGAGATTCAAACTAACCTAAAAAGAGTAGACTTCCTCGACGTTACACTTGATTTAGATTCAGAAACTTTCAAACCCTATAAAAAGCCAAACGATCAGCTCCAATACGTCCACATTTTATCTAACCATCCAAATATTTTGAAACAACTACCAATATCAATCAACGATAGGCTTGTCAAAAATTCGTCAAACGAACAAGTTTTTGACCAAGCCAAACCGGAATACGAAGAAGCCCTCCGTAAAAGCGGATACAAAAACCTGAACTTGTCCTTCAATAAAAAGGAACCCAATCGGATTGGCAGAAATAGGAAACGAAACGTGATATGGTTTAACCCACCCTTCAATAAAAATGTTGTTAACGACGTCGGGAGATCCTTTCTGAAACTAATTAAGAAGCACTTTACAAAAGAAAACAACCTCCAAAAAGTTTTCAATAAGAATAACGTTAAAGTCAGCTACAGTTGTACAGAAAACGTGAAGTCCATCATTAATTCACATAATAAAAAAGTTTCTTCAAAACAAATAATCGATACACCAACATGCAATTGCAGAGTTAAAAGAACGTGCCCTCTACAAGGAAATTGCAGAGTTCAGTCTGTCATCTACAAATGCGAAGTCACCGCTCAAAACCAACCAAAAAAGGCCTACATCGGGTTAACTGAGAAAGAGTTCAAAGAACGCTACGGTGGGCACAAATTATCTTTCAACAACAAAAAGTACATGAACAGTACCACGCTGTCCACTTACATCTGGCAGTTAAAGGACCAAAATATCACGCCGGAGTTAAACTGGTCGATCGTAAAACGTGTGAGAAGTTACTCGAACAAAAGCAAATCGTGTCCACTTTGTCTGCAAGAGAAATTGGAAATCCTTAGTTACGAAAATAAAGACGAACTTTTAAACAAAAGGTCGGAGATCGTTTCAAAATGCCGCCATATGAACAAATATCTATTGGCCAATTATAAGTCAAAAGACTGATAATGACATTTTGACACTTTTTTTATTGTAAATTACTGATTTTATTGCACGTTTTACAGCCTCAATTAATTTTATTATACTTATAGGAATTTAGATCAGTTGAATTTATTTTACAGCTGAGGATTGTATAGTGAATACATGAAACTCTGAGTACTGTAAAAGCTCAGTTTACTTTATTACCCTCGTTATATGGCTCCTGTGATTTAATGTTATAGTCGAGCACTGTTTTGAGGATAGCATTACGCATCTGTATTGAATATAAACTAAGTTATAAATCATCAAGGCAAAAGTCACATGTTACTCCAGATTTGGTGAATACTGTGCAACAGTCATCATGGAACCATAACTGGCATTCTGTGCACTGAACCCATTATTCACCAGGATTAGAATTTGACCAAAGCTCGCCGCATAATAGACATTCAGTATCTATCGCAGAATCAGGTTTTTGCTGCCTCACGTTATTTGCAACACTTTTAATTTTGGACTTTTGAGTTGACGTTTTCACAATGACTTTTTTCCTCTTGATTTAACTTTGACTTTTTTTTTAAGCAAGAAGTCCTTGTTTACATGGGGAACCTGTGATAATCTGAGATTCCTCAAATCTTTTAGTTTTAACGCGTTCAACGATACAGGGGACTTTTTTAATGCTATCGAACGAGACATCGTGTATGGTGGATGAAGAAGTACTGGGACTACTGATAATGGCACCAACAACATTAGCAGCAGCATAATCAACTTTTTCGGAGCTACTGGATGGTATAATGCCCGATATGAGTAAATTATATGCACACTTTAACGGCTTTAAAAAACTCCTGTCTAATGGCTGCAACTTGTGAGATGTGGGTGGCGGATGGATAAAATTGAAATATCATTGTCACGTGCATAGTCAATTAATTCCAGATTCTTTGTGTGGCTCTTATGTCCATCTAATACAAGGAGAACTGGATTAGTTTTATTGGCTTTGGTGTGGTTGGCAAAATGATTCATGAACGTCATGAACAAGTCGGTGTCAATCCAGCCGCTATCCGAGCAACTGCCTATGGTTCCAGCTGCGACATATTCCAACAATTCGGGTTTCATTCGCTTCCTTTTATAGATCATCATAGGAGGCACGTAATTACCAGATGCACAGTAACAGATGACTAGCGCGGTAGTTTGACTTCTTTCACCACTGGTAACTGATGCAATGACACGTTTACCCTTTGGAGCAATTACTTTCACCGGCTTGTGAACGCGCGTCAAACCAGATTCGTCACAATTGTAAATTTGATGTGCTTCAAATTTGTATTGTTCCATTAACATTTGCAGATTATCAAAAGTACCTCTCGATAATCAACAGAAGACTTATTCAAACCAAAGACTCTGTTCAACGCTACACCTACAGGCTTAGGTAGGGACAATTCTGGGCGACGTCTCAAAAATCCTTTCACAAAGTCAAGACCGGCCACCTTGTGGTCTTTTTTGAACAGATGATCATATACGACCCTTCTGATCTCCATTTTATTGTCCACCCATAAAATGTTTTATCCATTTTGATAATGTAGTCAGAGAGATCTTTTTCCGTCTGCTCTGACAAAACACTGCGATACCGACGCAGTACATTTTTGTGTAATTTTTCTGCCGGTAATGATTTCACTGTACCCTTTACACGCCGTTGTAAACTTTCTTTACGGACATTGAATGAGGCAATGGCGTTGCTTTTTGACATTTCCTTCTTTTGAACAAATTCAATAGCCAGTTTCATCTTTTGTTTTGCGAACATAATGTACATATAAGACTTTGCGTATTGATTCTTCTCAAGAATTATTTTAGCCTTTTCCAAATTTTGATAAATACGACCGACCGTTTATATTTTGTAGGTGCTAATCAGTGAACGTTCATCGTGAGGCCAGTGTCCGTAGGCTTTGTATACCATTTGCACGATAAACCATTGTTCGAACGACAAACCAGCCTATCTAGGAATAGATGCATTCTCTCCTTCTCGTTCTGTAGTAATTTCAGGTGAAGGATGTAGGTTGTTAATTTGTTGGAGTTTTTCATCAATGTTGTTACGGTTAATGTTTCTTAAAACATCATCCTTATACCTTGAGTATAACTCAGCATTATCTTTTATGGTAGAATCGAACTTACTTAGCCATCCATTTGCTAGTTGTGAGGCGGGTGGGCTTCCCATAGCTAAGCCATCACTTCGCTTATAATAAACATCGTGTGTCAACATAATCACGTCGCGGCTACATAAAGAAACAAGACTTTTAAAAGTTTCTTTATCTACGGTGGCCGTTCGTATTTGCCTGAGTATAGCAGTTCGGTACAATCTTTTATGGCGTCATTGAGTGGTACGTTTGTGTACAAGGATTTCATTAAGTTATTTCGTTTCAATTCCACATTATTTGTACTATCCACAGAACACAACCAAATAACGTTTTGTACATTTTTATATTGAATAAAAGAACATTATACCAATTTCCAATACAAACACAGACAAAAAGGTATTCTAGTTACACATGTATCTTTCGTAGCGGTCAAGTTTCTATTCTTTGTTTTTCAAAAAATAGGCCGTGGGCCAATCCGTCATAAAAACTCTGAAAAAAGGTTTCCTACCCCAAATCTCGGGACAAAAGTATCTATATATAAATTAGCGATTATAAACATGCTGAATTCAAAAATGAATGTTACCAAGCTGGTAACCCCGCAGTTTTCAAGAAATTGAGCATCAAAAATACATTATTCGTGTGTTATCGTGTTTTATCGTGTTAAGTGCTTTTCAAAGTATTTCTTTGTAATATATAGTTTAAAAATTTTAAAAATACATGTAGACACAATATAAATATTAACACACACTTACAATTTTTTTACAGCCTTAAGAAACTAGAAAAAACTAGGTAAGTATTTAATTATCGGGTCGTATCGAGAACTTTTCGATGAACTGAAATCTCCAGTGTGCCTTTTTTTTTACTTGTTCCTAATATCATTTTCATGTAAATCAACTAAAAACACAAAAAGCTAAGTAAGTAGCTTAATTATAAGTTAAATAGCTAATCTATTGGAAAAAGCAGATCGTGTGTTATCGATATTTAGTAAAAAACAACAACAACGTTATTTCACTATTTCAGCGTCTGATGCGTCAATATCTGACTCATCAATTAAAAAGTCGACGTTACTAAAATTAACATCAACCTCATCATCGCAATCTTTTTCGCTTGATTTTGCGATATCATTTTTTCCGTTCTCGCATTTAATGCATTTACATATCTTTGTACATGAGAGTGTTTATTCTTTAAACATTTGCAACTTCTTTTTTGCACCCACTTTTGCATCCACAGCAATTCTTTCAGCATCTCTACAGCGCAATCTGTATCCATCCAATCTACAACAATTTCGTCGTTTTCAATGTTCCAGCCATGATTTTTTACATCTGGAGCATCGATAAACTGAGATAGACACCTCTTCCAGATATAAGCCTGAAAGTTTGCGCGCTTTGTGTGTTTTTGCATTACATCGAACGTCGGTGACAGTAATTCTTCAGCAAACTTGCCTTGTTGAAAAAGTTCCACTCGAGCTTAATTACACCGTTTCTTACTGCTTCCGTATAATGAGCATACGAACTCTTTAACTGTTGAGGCGTCAGAACATTCGCTATCCCCAATACAGACGATTGCGTGTTGAAAAGATATGTTTGTATGAAGGCATTGCCAGCACTTTTGCTTCCCCTTGCCGTAAAAGAAGAAGTTAAAATTAAAAGTGTATTTATATTTTCGAGTAAGTACACTTTGTTACAAACATTTGATTTTTTGCAGATTGTTCTTACATTAGAGAAAAACACCACATAAAATTGGTCATGTAGAGGAATTGTTTATTTTAACAGAATTTGTTTTATTTACCACTTGTTATCCCCTGAAAAATTATTTAGCTATTGCTTAAAATTTTGAATTCCGGCTTATACAACAAATGAGTTTATTGCACCAAAGCACACCTAAAATACTGGAGGCGTGCTTTTTGCCACACACGTATCAAAATTTTTCTCAAAAGGCCTGGCATATTCTTTTTCTTTCTTTGACCATAGCTTAATTTTATGTATAGAACAAATCTTTTCTAATACCAGACCGTTTTAGACTTCATTCTAATTCCACAAATTTTTGGCACATTTAGTAACCCTAAACAATATTATCTATTTCTTTCTGATTCTAAGTTACTAAATTCTACTGGATTTTTAAAAAACTGCTTTCTTTAACAAAGTATATATTACATCTATTTACATATACATGAGCCACACAGCATTATGTCCTTATTACTGTCACCAGACATTACGTGAAGCCGAGCGAAGGAATTGAACCTTAAAACCATGCGGAACTTACCTTCAAAACTTTCATTTACTTCTAACTGACTACATCTTTCTTCAACTTGACTAGGTGATTGAGTATCTGTTTCCATAACTTCTTGTTGATGCAGCAAATGTCCAGCAACTATAACTTCATGAAATACTATCTCTCTACTATATCTTATACTTGGTCGATGAAAAACAATATGCGGAAAACTCTGTTGTATACAGGCTTTTAATCTCTCTGATTTGTAGTTGGAAGCATCTAATTGCTCCACAGTCTGAACAATTTTCACAAATCTATTGTGCAAATGTTTTAAAAAAATATGCTTTTCCTTGATTAACTAACTTTTCGTTGATATACTTGTCAAAAAACTTCATGAATGATTTTTCATACATCAATGTTTTCCCTTTTTTTTTCAGCCCAAAGCATTTTGGTGTAGCTGTTGTAACATGGCCTATCATATCTTACTTCCAATGCCACCATATCTTGTCCACACCCCAGCTTGCACAGTATACCACTATAAGAAATTGTTGCATTAAACTATAATATCAGGTTTTATTTTGATACACATTAAACAATTCCACTTTTGTCATTCAAAACATCACACTTGTGTATATAGAACATATATATAAAATAGGTACCTACCTCCACATTTTTCTGCTGCATCTTTTAATGTCTGTTGATTTAAAGTTTCTACATTTGTCAAGCCAATTTTAACTCTCTTGCTATTTAGCTTAAATAACATATGCATAAATATAATATAGATAAACTTTGTCTAAAAAAACCCGAAAAATCCCCCAAGTTCGCCCTCATATATGCAAGGTTTTTGGTAAGTCGGCACCCTCATGCATAATGGAGCTATTAAAACATTTTTGCCATCGTTATAAAATTTAATGTACGAAATAATCAATATAAGCACTTACAGTTTTATAAATAATTTTCTTGTTGCATATAATACATACTGCTGGTAAAACATGACCAGACTTTGCACCAACACTACATGTTGTTGGCTTCTTTACTGATGAACGTAGATGTTTGACTGACACAACCTCATTCTAGTCAGTAGGTAAAAAACTTAAGGAACTATTTTTGTCAAATAAAAATGTATAAGCGAAACCTAAGCAATTAAGGCTTAATTTAACAAATTTAACATCCAACATTAACTTATTATTCACACAGAAAATCAAAGAATTTGAAAATATTTACTTATTTGCTTATTTGCTCTTTTTCTTTTTGTCACTTGCTCTTTTTACTTTTCCACAGTTTGTAAATCTTTGATAACATTGCCGATGATAAAATAACTCAGAAATTGTTTCTTCCAACCAATCTCTCCCCCCCCCTCACCACCCTCGCGTTGTGGAAAAAAGTCAAATGATTTTATACATGTGTTTCTTTAAGGCTCTGAGTCATACTTTATCCACTCTTTGCGGCACTTAGTAAACCCTTTTAGTGATTTTGTTGTCAATCTAATCAAGTTTGATGATTGAACACTATCAAAATGTGTCATAGGCCATAAGTAGACGATTAGCTACATAATGTCATCCCTTTACAAAACTATCTTCGCCATTTTGCATTTCCCAAACAAGCTATAGTATTCCGCAGAATGTTATTGCAAGCACGTACCAGGACAACGTTCCGCAAAGTTATTGTAGCGGTGTAGCATCATTTTTATTTTTTAAAAGGACGGCGTTAGAAGTGAACGATAAAATAGTAACACTTTTTGTAAAAATTAAAGAAAACTGCGGGTTTAAAATCGTGATCAGCATCCTTTAAAGTATTAACATCAACCAAGATACTTTTCTCCCGAGATTTGAGGTACGAACCTAAACATTTACGTCTCTTGGCCCACGCCCTAAAAAAAGCTTTTTTGATGGAAGGACATGCCGAATATTTTTAGGGGTTAAATGTACCCTTTTTCTTCAAACTTTGTAACTGTTTAAGGCTGCATGTAATGCTGATAATGAAGTTTCTAAAACAACTTTGTCAAAACAACCACTTATAAATCAGTAGCTTCTGCAACGCATTTATGACCTATACCATAATCATAAGGATTATTTTTATTTATACAATATTATTACCCCCGTTTTACCAACTTATCACGATCCAAACATTATTCGATCTTTCGATCACGCATTCCAATGGTCCTCCATCACGGAGAAAATTTCAACATTACATAAAATTTCAACATTACATAAAATTTGTGCACAAAAGAGCGCGTGTGGAGGAAAAATATTGCTGAACTGTAAAATAAAAATAAATTGGGTTGTAAAGTATGAAAGATTTTTTACTGAAGCAAATGATAAAGTTTTTTGACAAAAAGAATGTTAAAAAAAGCGATTAAATATATTTATTTCTTAAAAAAAAAATATTTTGCTAAGAACGTTGCTTTGAGTCAGTAAAGACAGCTCGTCACTTTACATCATTATTAATTTCTCCCTTGTGAGACACAAGAGGCTCAAAGTTGTGTGGCTGTAGCTTTGTAAAGTCTTTTTCATGAAGAGAATTATCCGATTCTATGTTTTCTAAATTATAATCTTCGTCATTATTACAAGACGTCGTATCAACGAACAATGTAGACTGTATTTAAAAAATCTTTTAGAAGGTGTGCTGATGAGCTCACGGACTTTCTGCACGATGTGACGTAGATTATTTATTCAGACCTAGTCCTCTCGACTTTACGCGACCTTGCAAATTTATTTAAAATTGAAGATGTTTACAGACCCGATTAAGGTATAAATAAAGATTTTTAACGATTGTAAAAGGTTTATTCTGACATAATTAGTATTGTCTTATCAAAACAACATTATTCTCAAATATTTTTTTTTCACTGGAGTGCCCCTTTAAACTGCACGATCATGAATTTTCTTTTTAAATGTCACCAACAACTTTCGAAAAATTTTTGTTTCTTCTGCTATAATTAAACAACACACTGCGATGCGAGAATCTGTTGAACGTAGGGTGAGATTAGCGGTCACCCTCCGACACGTCCGACCATATTTAGCAAAATTATTCTTAAAACAAGCTACCTTGGACTCTCTGATAGAAAAGAAATTTATCGACCCACTGTCAACAGAGCAGAAATTGACGATAATGTCTAAAGAGTTCGAGCTTAATTGGAATTTCCTGTATGCTCTAGGAGCGTTTGATGGCAAGCATGCTGTTGCACAAGCATCACACAATACTGGATCGGAATATTTTACTTATACAAAAGTATATGGCTTTGGCAAGGATGATGGCGGTCAAAGCGGACGCAAGTTGGCTCTTGGCAAAGATTCTTGTTGTTTTAATTATTGGTATACTTGTAAAGAAGCCACTGTTCACAAATAGTGCAGTTTCAACAAATCTAACACGAGTGGACGCTGCAATTTCTTTTGGTTGTTTATGGCAGTATCAAAAGAGCAGGAATTTAGCTTACGTAAAACGCAGTTTGATTTTACCGCAACTTTTATTGATAGCAGGAGATATTGAAGCGTGCCTGGGACCACAAGCTGATGGAAATGTTGGTAGATTAAAGTAATTTCACTAAAACTGTAGAGGTTTGACAAATTGTTTACCAAATCTTACGGCTTTATTTTCGAGAGAGAAAAACTCAATTTTATCTCTCTCGGAGACACATATTGTACACGAAAGCGATAGCTTGTTTTGTATTCCGGGGTTCCAGTTTGTAGAAAAGAGACGAAAAACTGGCCTAGGAGGAGGTGTTGCTATATACGTATCGGAGAATATAAACTGGATACGACGAGGAGACCTTGAATGTGAATTTTTAGAAAACATTTGGATCGAAATATGCCCGGAAAAAGCGAAACATTATCTAATTTGCTGTATGTACCGACCCCCGGACAATTCACATCACTTACACAAGAAGTGGAAAGAATATTTTCAATATACGCTTGAGACCGTTAACGACCTGTCGCTGGAAGTTATCATTATGGGCGACTTTAATCCTAACTATAAAGATAAAAGTGATCATTCAGAATTTAAAGAGCTAATGGCTGTCCAGGGATTTAAACAGTTGGTAACAGCGGCTACGAGAACAACAAGAGAATCAAGCACCCTTATAGATTTGATTTGTACAAACAATCACTCGCTAATTCGTTCCACAAAAGTTATACCCTTGAGTATAGGCGATCACGATTGCGTCGCTTGCGTTCGAAGACACACTGGTCAAAAACTTCCACCAACTACAACCATGATGATTTTTTAAAAGAATTGGAAGCATCTGTACACATTGACTGATGTAATTAGTGCGTGGAGTTTTTAAAAATATTTTGTTAACCGTTAAATTTTGGAAAATTATTAAAAGCATTTTTTCAACAAAAGGGAAGTCGGTAAATAATGGCACATGTACATCGGCTGCAGAAAGCTTAACAAAAGCTGGTAGTTTTTGTTCATATTTTTCCATATGTGCAAATAAACTTAAATCTGTTGAACTGGAGGAATTTATATGGAGTAAGCCAAGTCAAGTGAATGAAAATACGAATTCTGTTTTTGCGTTCACTTACGTTTCAAATGTTGAAAGTCAGCTGAAGAAGTTGCAGCGCAAGAAAGCTACAGGCTATGACCAAATACCATCAGGACTTTTGAAAGACGGAGCCACAGCATTATCAAGTCCCTTATCGTTCATCATCAACTTGTCGCTAAAAACAGCCACCATACCAACTGAATGGAAGTTGGCGAAGGTCATCCCACTCCACAAGGGTGGAAAAATGGACGAAATGTCAAACTATCTACCGATCTCCATCCTACCGGTCATATCTAAAATAATGGAGAGATCTGTTTATGTTCAACTTGTGAACTATCTTGAAGAAAATGAAATTTTAACACCCAACCAATACGGATACAAGAAAAAACGATCTACCGAATTAGCCACACTCTATCTGACAGAGGAAATCAGGAAGGAGATGGACAAAGGGAATTTAACAGGTGCACTTTACGTTGACCTGTCGAAAGCTTTCGATACTTTAAGCCACTCCATTCTCCTGTCAAAACTAAGAAGTTATGGAGTCAAAGACGATACCGTGTTATACATTGGACGAAAAACAAGCCAGCAACTTGAGATCGCTTTTAACGCTGAATTGAAAAACGTAGACAGGTACTTCATTGAAAACGAACTCGTATTAAATCTGAAGGCTGGAAAAACCGAATCGATGATATTCGGCACTCGCAAAAATTTGAATAAAAACGGATCAACCTTGAACTTGGAAATCAACGGAAAGCTAATTAACGCAACCACTGAATATCGATATCTTTGGACTGTTCTCGACCAGACTTTGTCAATGAACCATCCCCTTTTAAGTCTTTACAAGAAAATGTCTGCCAAGCTTCGTTTACTACTCTCATTGAAATCCAACTTAACGAACAATGCCATCACTAAAACTATGTCGGAATGCTGCTGCCAACGCTTCTTTACTGCTGCACTACAAACCTGAATCTTACCAACGGCCAGCAAAATAAGCTTCAATCGCTTGATAGAAGAATTGAAAGGTGACAGAGAAACGTCAAGTACCAATTATGAATGAAATAAAGAAACATGCTTTCATGCTCGTCAGAAAATGCTTGGAAAAAGCAGTGTGTGGCAATTTTGAAGATTTCTTCGAGATAAGATCGCACAGTAGAAACACCCGAAACAACAATTACTTACTGACAATACCTAGAGTGAGACTTGAAGTAAATAGATCTGGTTTTAAATTTATGGGATCAAAGATTTATAATGACTTGCCAATCGAAATTCAAAAATCGAATACTTTACCATGTTTCGTAAGAAAAACTAAAAGCTATTTTAACCTGTAATAAATTATTTTATACCTTATTGTAAAGCTAGTATTTTTAACTCATGTTTTTAACTGTTATAATAATAATAATAATAAATTTACAACTGATCGCGTCACAAATGATTTCAATAGAAACACAAGAGTTCAATCTCCTTCTTTATTTCTGCCTCCATGATCTAATTTTAAATTTTCAGAAATCTCTTAAAAAACAATATAAAATTTCAATTTTGGCATATATATATTTTGTTTATATAATAATATTTTATAATTTTATTTTCACAGGACATATATTAAGAGCAGTTTTTTAAAAACTGAATTATATCCATCCTGTATAAACATTCATAATAATAATAATAATAATAATTGGCAGTTTGTAACGCTAGGTATGTGTTTGTCATGGTCGATATCGGAGATTCTGGACGAAAGAGTGATGATAACGTATACAACAACAGTCACCTTGGTCATGCAATTGAAACTAACACCGTCAGCATTCCTAAACCAGAAAGTGTTGGAAAAAATCTTAATGTATTGACTAATGTATTCGTTGCGAATGATGCGTTTGGTTTGAAAAAAAACGTTATGGAACCTTATCCGAATCAAAGCATTCTTTTAGATCAAAGAAATTCTAACTCTAGGCTTTTAAGAGAAAGGGAAGTAAAGCTTGGTTCTCACTATGGGCTAGCGATGAGCACATTATGCACACTGACCCATAGTGTGCATGTGTTAGCCGATCTCAATTTTTGAGCTGCGGGTACCTGATGTATTCTTTTCACCTTCTCACTATGGTGCATCTTTACCTGGTTGAAAATCTTTACGTGGCCAAATCTAATGCGAGAAAGACTAAAAATGACCTTTCACAACAAAACATACTACTATTTTTAAAAAAATAAATCGCTTTGAGCACTGTTTATGTCTCACTGTTAGCCGAAAAAACGATGAAAAAAAGATGAGCTAAAGTTCCGCTGGGAGCTAAGCAGGTACTTTTACGTTCACAACATTGGCTAAGATCTTAGCGCGTCATGGGCACTATCGTTAGCTCATCGTTAGCCCATAGAATGAGCTAAACTTAATGGAAAACTTTCGGTATTGCTACGACAAGGTTTCGTGTATGTCAAAGACCCGTAATTGCGAAAACAGAAAACGCCGACCTGGTAAGAAAGGTCTATTGTTGGATTGCGTAATTACCTAACGACAGTATGTACAATTGCGGATGGTAATAATTTTAACAATTGCCCCTCACCTTATCCTACAGTGGGCTCTCTGTATAACGAACCTCCAATGGAAATAGAAAAAATTCGTTATTCTCACCCTTCGTTGCATCACAAGGTAAGAAAAAATCGGAGAATTTTGCCTAAATTGTATAAACCTCGCAACCCTTTCGGACAAAGTGCTTTGTATGTACTCTCCACCCTTTGCAATCTTCTGCAGAGCTTCAGATAAGTTGTTATGGAGATAATTACTCTTTTCATCTTGATTCACTTTCACTACGCGTTTTTAGATTTTGGATTTTTATAATATTGTAAGTTTGTTGACGTTTAGATTCGAATGGTCCGATTCGAATCGTTCGCATTGCATGCGTTTAATTTTCTGAGTTTAAGTACAATCTACAAGATGTAAAAAATATATTTTGTTATTTTCTATAGCATTTAGTACAGGAGTTCGAAGGTCGAAAAAAATTTAATTCGTTAAATCATAATGTTTACTATATTGGAGGTTTGTTATATCGAGAGTCCACTGTACTTCTGGTTTTATACAAGTCTCGTACTTATGATTCAGTCTCCATGTTAGTGTGTATACTCAGGCTGTGCATTTTGGCGGAAATAGATATTGAAATAGGCTTATTCTATGTATTTATCTTCTCAAATTTCCCGCATTTTACGGTTTTTATAGCCTAATTCAAACTTTAGGACTTCCCTGTTTATTGGAATCGTCAAATCGCAGGAGTTCTTGTTTATGAGACAAGGGATGGATTTAGCTAGCACAGATAACCTTTGTATGGATGCAGCTTTGTTTTTGAAACTTTCAGAACGGTTATTAGTAATTTCCGAATGAGTTTGCCCAGTGTTACCCTTCATAATATAACGTATTTTGCCTTAGTAGCTATTAGCAACCACATGTTAGAGGTACATTTAGGATAAGTTTACCAAGTTCGGTTTCAGAAAATTCTAAAATCAAGCGAGGTAAATTTACTCCAAAATTTCCAAACATGTAATTACTGGTTACTCACACTTTATATGGGAAATAGCCAAAATAAAATGGAACTCATTGCTTGTATACAACAAATCCTATCAACAACATTTACAACATCACAACTATCGTCATGGTTTAAAGAAATTTCCTTATAATAAAAAGTGCTCAAGTGCAGGGAACTATAAAACGTTAGCGCAAAATTTCAAAACAGCAGAAAATTTCACAATAGTTGCATTGACGACGTGTAGCGCATTTCATTGAAAAGTGTGATAATAATATAAACAAAAATCGTTTTATTTCAAAAATGTAGTTCTGTGCCTCTTCTGATGCTAAATTTAAAAAAACAAAGGTAAAAAGATACATATTAAAAGTTGCCACAACATGTTCAAGAGTTACTTTTTGGTTTTAATGCACAAGTTGCTACATAAATTTCAGGAATTATTTTTTAAGTGCGAATTGCACATTTGAAGTGGGAGAAGAAAACATTTGCAGCGCGAATTTTTGTTAGTGAGATCAAAATACAGTAGACTCCCGGTTATTCGAACCTGCACTTATTCGAATAATTCGGTTATTCGAAGTGAGATGGCGTTCCCCTTGGATCTGCTTACCCAACTCAGGCAAAAACACTCTCGGTTATTCGAACTTCAGTTATTCGAATAATTCGGTTATTCGAAGTGATTTTTATTCCCCTTGGGGCCAATTATAGGCTAAGTCACCCTCAGTTATTCGAATTTTTCTTATTGGGAGATCGTCGAGTGAGAACATTGATTTTCTGCGATTAAAACACTTTTTTTCTTCAAAAAATCAGGTTTCAATATTCATGGCTATTTACACTCTTCAAGCAATTTCTTCAAAAGTTCAATATTCTCCTTCGGTCCAGAGAATTGAAGCAAACAGGGGATCCTCAATCCCTTATCATCTCCAAAGTTAGTTCTTTTCCCTGTCACTTTTACTTTGCAAGTACACAACATCTCTGATTTCAGAAAGTAAAATATCGTTTTGGCAAATTTTCCTGTTTTTCTTTATTCTTTCTTCAAAAAATAAAAATTCTTTGTGTTTACACGCTCAACTGAACCACAATGCCTCAATTACTTAAGAAAAGTCCATCCCATTAAGGTTAAGTTGAAAATCTGGCGGGAAAACGAATTTTTCAGTTATTCGAACTCCCGGTTATTCGAAGTAAATTCTTATCCCCCTTGAGGCTTCGAATAACCGGGAGTCTACTGTACTTATTTTGTGCGTTTGTCAAAAGAAATAAGAAAGAGCGTTTATTAAGAACATTTAATGTGAAGCAATTTTTCTGTTTCTCTTGATTATGCGCATAAAGCTAGCATTAACATTAGCTACACCAAACAGTGTATTTATGTAATTTTCTTAAACTGTTTTCCATGTATTTGAGAGAAGGAAATCTACATATTTATCTATATTTCTAATCATTTTAACATTTGATAACCGATTTATTTCAGGCAAAACATTATGTTTATCAATTTTTCTCCTCTCACGATAGTTCAACAGAAAAGCTTCTAAGACATTTATGTAACAACTCGTGGATTTTATGTATCGAATTGTAATATTGTTGTTTGTTATTGCAACTTGTATCAAAAAGTAACTCACAACTCGAGATTTACTAAACCACTCTGCAATATACAGCCAAATGTTACACCACAGAGATATGATAAAAGAGAAAGAGACACAACGCGATTTTCTATTCAAAGTCCTATTGTTTAAACAAACAATGCGGAGAAGGACGTGGCTTTCAGTTTGTTTTTTCTTGCAAAACGACTAATTACCGATTCTTTCAGTATAGACCCGACAATTTTCTTGTTGTAAAGGATTAAGAAAATATTTAGGTTCTCCACTGAATTCCGCTAAAGTTTATTCTTTAAATGGCTCTCAGGGGCTCACCCTCGCCTTCGAAATAATTTATCTGCATAATTTTTAGGAGAATCAGTTGGAAGGTCAAGCAGCCATATTAGCTGTTGTCGTATATATATAAAAAACAAACGTGTTTTTTTGAAGAAATACTGAACGGAATACGAATCCTTCATAGATGTCCTGATGTAACGTCCTTCACTTGGTTATTACTTTAGTAATAACCAAGTGAAGGACGATGGCTAGCGGAAGCTTAAGGATAAAATTTAGCTGTTTATTTTCGGTGCTGACAATGTCTCCCTTTAAATTACTCACTGTGTTATACCACGTTTTTTTACGTAAAAAAGGCGGTGTTTGATACCTCGTGACTTTAGAAACTTACAAGTTTTTTAAAAAAAGCAAATTTTGGCTAGTTGGTAATCTTATTTAAGTGTTATATCAACACAGCTGTAGCAATCTACCATCTTATTTCTCTTTAGGTTTCAGGAGCTGATGTGAACATGTAAAATGATTGGATTGTAATGGACAGGGTAGCTAGCTAACTAGCTAGGCTGCTATACTTCGTTGAGGGTAACCAATAGAATTTAAATCGCTATTGCTAGCCATTTAGACGATTTCTCTCACAACTATCAGTTTTGACTTGCTAGTATTTACACTACATTCAAGTGATGTGAGCTCTAAACGCAACTGCTTTCATATCAGACAACTAAAATATGCACTGAAAATTAATTACAAATAATTTCACACAGTTTAAACACACGTTTTACAACAACCTTAATCAATATTAGAAAATCAGATCAGTATTATCAGGAACGTCGTATAAAAATGTCAAATGGCGAAATTAATTAACAGGAACATATATGTACATGCAAACCAAGTTGCTGATTAAAAAAACATTCCATAAGTCATACCAGATAAAAATATCGATTAACTGTCCATTTAATTATCAGCATACGCCAGACATATTAAATTTTATTACGTTTTGGAAAAAAATATTGTCTTAAAAGATCCATTTTGATCAGTTACCGCAATGATCTGATTAAGCGCCAAGCATTTTTTAGGCGTCCCCCCCCCCTTGAATAAGCGCCCAGGTAATTTCCTCAAAGTTCAATAAGCGCACAGCACTTATTAAGCGCCGCCCACCTGATAAAAGGGGGTGCTTAATCAAACACTACCTTGAGAAACTGGGCGCTTATTTGAAAATTTTACTTTCTTACATTGAGAATAAAAAAACACATATTTTATATCTTTTCTATAATACATAAATAAGGAGTTTCCTATGCAATCCTTTCTTTCTGTATTTTAACTCCAAAATTGAAAATTACCGTTGCCTTTAATTTGTACAAAATTAGGAAAAATTTATAAGCGCCCAGCAATTTTTAAGCGACCCCTTCGATTAAGCGCCCATGCAAAAGATCCAAAAATTTAATAAGCGCCCGGGGCGCTTGTTTGGATCATTACGGTATAAGTAAATCGAGTTATACAAACGTTTTTAAGATATACGCGAAACACCGACACATAAACAATTATAAATTGACATTGAATTGGATTGACAATATTTTATTGGAACAAAATAAATAGTGTGACATTCTGGGAATCTTATTGTTACATCTGCAAAACCTTAAAAAAATCGCTTGCGACAGTTTCTTCCGCGGCTAAAGTAGTACTTAATATACCACAACATTTACCGGGCATGCGGAAATCTCATAGTTTACACTCCCTTTTGGTGTTTTAGTAGGTATTTCAACACAAAGATTGATAAGTATGTAGATGACAAGTACATGACAAGTACAGGAGTTCGTCTTTACATGTGATTAACTTTATTTGTTCTTTTTTCAGCTGTAGAGTAGTTTCGGAGCATATGTTTAGTGTCGAAAGCTGTTTCAAGATTGCAATTCTAAGTCTTTTATTTCTTTTGCTATTTCGGAACATTCATTAAGCAGTTTGACGAGTTCTTCACGCCTGCTTAATCTTGCTGGTGAACAATCACCCTAAAAATAACAACATGTAAAAGCTGCATTAACGGTCTCGCTATTAAAAAGGTGCAGCCACAATGCTTTCACAATGGTGACACACTTAATTTTGTTGTTCAATTTACACTTGAAAAAAACAAAGTGGTATATCCTACTCAATCTGTGACCACAAATTATGCTACGTTTTGAAACCTATTAAATGACTCCGGTCGGTTGCCGAAAAAACTGTTAGGACAAATAAAAATTTAAGGCGTGCATGTAGCCATTAAGATACGCAAATTTAAAGCAGCTAATTGGGCGACCAGCGATATTTACAAATAAAAATTCTTTGAGGAAAGGATTCCAAAATTATGATGCCTCACGGTATTTACTTCTCACTTTTTAATAATCTCTATTTTTCTAATTAGACCTTTTTTTTAACCTGATAACCAAAAAGCAACCCAAAATTTTGTAAAAGTGATTTGATACATCATTACCAAAATAAATAAAGGGTGATCATCTGAATGAGGGTAAGGATTGCTAAAAAGTGAAGCGAGGAGAACCATGCGCTTGGGTAGAAAAGCTTTAAATAAAGTGAGAATAGTGTACACCTACACGCTTTATTTTAATAAGAATATGCTATATAAGAATATGATGCTAACGGGCTATGATGCTTCTGTTATAAACCATAGTTCTATTGCTTGAGAAATAAAGAATAATGACCAGCTTGGTTAGAACTTTGATATTCTTATACATAAAAACGTATAATAGATTTCAATTAAATATATACAGCGAGTTAATTTATTTTGTCGCTGATCGGTATAAAAATGGAAAGCTGGAAAATTTAGGACCTTAAAACACCCGGTCAATGACGTCGTGTTCGGTATTTTAAAGAAAATTTTTGCGCTCGTGAAGTGTTTTGGCGTCCTCGAAGTGTTTTTGCGCCCGCGAAAGAATTGTCCTCTGTCAGACACCGCGAAAGTAAATCCATATCGTTAATGAATATTTTTCACAACTAATTAAAAATACCTTTTGCAAAATCAAAATGTTAATAATATGTAGGTTCAGAAGCTTGTAATACACTAACAGAAACATTTTGCACCACATAATATTCATTAAATTGAGACCTTTTAGAATAAGTTCTGCATAAATGCCTTTTCGCTAGTCTGCCCAGATAGGTGTTTCTGTTTTCTGCACAACAGAATCGACTTTTATTAAAGATATTATTTCGGCTTGTCTGTTCAGTATTCATATTACTGTGGAAAGTTTATCATTTCTTGAACATAATAGTTTAGTAGGCGACGTTTCGGGAGATCCTTCTCCCATCATCGGGCAAAGTAAAATGATGTTGAGCATGTATTTATATAATTGCAGAGGATCGAAATTCATAAAAATGAACCAATCAGAAACGAGCTGATAATTACAGTTAATTACGGTAATTACCATTTTCGTACCTAGATGTAGGTAACTACTTCTTCCAAATCTCGGGAAGTTGATGCGAGATGCTGTTTATGTGTTTGTTACATTCTACACTGTTGATGGTTTCTTTAATCTTCGTGGCCGTTGTTCTGGATTCTCTGTCAATGATTTTTTTCTCATCCCAATTAAACTGGTGACATCTGCTCCAGCTGTGGTCTGCAATTTCGTTTTTCTATCAAAAGAAATGAATTTTTGTATGACACCAGGTTCAATTCCAAAGAAAGAAATAGTTGCGAAAGTGGAAGAAGAAATTAAAGATCTACCAAAAGAAGAGGCAGATACAGTAAGAGCTAAAGTAAGCCTCACGCTACAAAAAAGCAAAACACCAAAGGAAAATTTGTGAAAGACTGTCATTGAGGAATCTAAAGAAGGAAAAAGATATCATAATCCTACCGGCAGACAAAGTGAGAACAACAGTTATCATGAATACACTTGACTACATCAAGAAGTGCAACGAACACATCAACAACGGGCCTTACAAACTTCTCAAGAAAGATCCTACAGAAGTTATCAAATGAGAAGCGAGGAACATCTTAATGGAGTTGAAGACAAAAGAATACATCGACGATAAGCAGTATTACTGACTGAAACCTTGTGAAGGGCCACCACTGCGATTTTACGGACTACGAAAAATTCGTAAACAGGGAAATCCAATTCGACCAATAGTCTCCTGCACTGGAACACCGTTATACAACCTATCAAAATTTGTTGCTTCCATCCTCAGCAAATTTACAGCAAGTGACCACAGCAAAAACTCAAAAGAATTTTCGGAATACATTAGAGAAATAAAGATAGCAGACGACGAATGCATGGTATCACTTGATGTCACATCACTCTACACAAATGTTCCCATAGAAGACACCTTAAACATCATTAAAGACCTTATCGAAAACGATGCTGCATTCAGTGAAAAGACGAATATTCCAGTACCGGATTTTCTGCGTGTGGTCGAACTTGTTCTAATCAAAACATGGTATCTGTTTAATGAGAACTTCTACACTCAAATAGACGGACTTGCCATGGGAGGCACTGCATCATCAGTAGTCGCAGAAATATACATGCAAGCACACGAGACAACAGCATTAGTCACATCAGACAGACGTCTGAATGTTTGGAAACGATTTGTTGACGACGTATTCGCCATAATCAAAAGATCTCATCTAGAAGAGTTCCATCAACACATCAACGGCCTACATCGACAAACCAAATTCACTGTTGAGCTTTTCTGGACACTTTGGTCAAACGCGAGAATGGTTCCATTTCAGCCTCAGTGTATCGTAAACCAACACACACTGACCAGTACCTTAACCTCGAATCAAACCATCAGAAGTCTTGCAAAGAAAGTGTCATATCTTCATTACTGAATTGTCCAAAAGCGTAGTCAGTGACAAACAAGAGAGGAAAGAAGAAATTCGACGTGTAAGAAATGCATTTATCGCAAATGGATAGAGTCATAAAGTCATCACGCAAGTAGAAAATAAAATGAAGAGAAGATGCAACGGAGACAACAGGGAAACATGAGAGGAATTTATCGCATCAGCAATCCTACCCTTCGTACCAGGTACCAGCGAGATCCTTCTTCGAGTCTTAAGGCAACACAAGATCAAATGTATTCTGAACTCTAAAGACACCCTAAGAAGCACTTTGTCTAAACCAAAAGACAAAATAAACCTGGAAGAACAAAGCCATGTTGTTTACGAAATCCCGTGGCAGTGTATATAGGCGAAACAAAAAGAAAGTTTGAGCAACGAGTACAAGAACATATGCGCGCAGTGAGAAACGGAGATGTGAAGAAAAACGAAATTGCAGACCACAGCTGGAGCAGAAGTCATCAGTTTAATTGTGATGAGAAGAAAATCATTGACAGAGAATCCAGAACAACGGCCACGAAGATTAAAGAAACCATTAACAGTGTAGAACGTAACAAACACATAAACAGCATCTCGTATCAACTTCCCGAGATTTGGTTACCAGCCCTACAGAAGGAGTAGTTACCTACATCTAGGTCCGAAAATATTAATTACCATAATTAACTGTAATTATCAGCTCGTTTCTGATTGGTTTATTTTTATGACTTTCGATCCTCTGCAATTATATAAATACATGCTCAACATCATTATACTTTGCCCGATGATGGGAGAAGAATATCCCTAAACGTCGCCTACTAAACTATCATGTTCAAGAAATGATAAACTTTCAACAGTAAGAATCGACTTTCTTTATTATTTTGCACCAAAGAAATCCCAAATACTACTTGGATGAATTTTGGCATTTTACTGTATTTTAAAATGCTGAGATACGTAACCGGACAGTACTTAGAATGCTTTCCAATCGCATATTTTTTTATGAAAAGAAATTGCCACACCAGGCCCGAAAGAGGTTAAAAAGAGAAAAGTTTGCAACCTTGCTTACATCTCTATAATAATAGCCGTCGTCTGTCTGTTCGTGCGTCAAAAGCGACTTGCGTTAACCACGCACGAAATACTAGCCCGCTAGCGCAGGGACGAAAACCCGTCGGGCCCCTGCCTATATCTCATTGTGTCGTAAAGAGACGTACCCACCTTTCTTGCATGTTAACGTCAAAGACATCTAAAAATACTCGTTGACCAGGGGTCCAAAAACCGACTACAGTGACGTCTAATCGTGCTTCCTGTGATAAAATACCATTTTAATGGATTCTTTCACCGCTTAAACGTAACAGCAATGGTTCCTTTCTCACATCTTTACATACTTCCTGTAGTAACTTCCCTGTAATATCTTATATCTCATTGTGTCGTAAAGAGACGTACTCACCTTTCTTGCATGTTAACGCATGCGTAACATTAAAATTGCTTCCACACACGCATTCTGATGGAAGTTTCGGGATTGTCCATTTTATCGCAAACGTGGAGCGTCAAAAAACTGCTCCTCGTTCAGATCGTAGTTCAACTCTTTAATTAGTAAAGTTGTAAGCCAATTTGATACACCACTCTCCATATTTGACTCGTTCAATTGCGCAGCTTCAGGTGTCATACGTAATTGTAGATTTTTCAACTTTTCCAGATTCTTTTTTCTCCGGTTGTTTTTCACTGCCGTGAATGATACTTTTTCTTCGTCAACAACATTTTTACGAAGAATTACGTTCTTCAAAGAAGCAGTTATGCTTTCTGAGTTTCGTAGCTCTGTTGGAGCTCGTTCAATGGATTGATAATTCCAAAACCACCAAGTCGAGGAGGCAAAGACAGGAGTGTGCGTTCATCATCGTGCACAATGTGTCCGCCAGTAATAGCAGGTAGCAATCGATGTCGTATGATTTCTTCAAGTGGATTCAGATACTTCTCAATCCCAGGTATTAAAAATTTGTGTTGATAACCACTTGTATAACAGGCATAGGCATCTTGTGGCTGTGATAGCGCATTATCTGAAAGTACAGACATCTCCTTCACCCAGTTCGTTACCATTTTTTCACAGTACCCCTTCCTGAAACTGTCACTTCCGATCGACCATCAGTACATATTTGGATATTCGTGCCCTTAAAAGTCGCCTTTACCGATTGTTCGTGTCCTGGTTTTACAATTAGCCAAGATTTGTAAGGTTGTGGATTGTAACCGAATAATGGTCCCATTTGCTTCAATCTATCCCACCAAACTTTCAAGTTTCTACATTTTCCACCTGCACTAACGTCATCAGCGAAAGCAGCAACAGTAGTCTCAAATATCCCGTCCGCCATCAGATTAAGTAAGGGTGTCAGAACAATCGCGTATATTGCCATCCCTAGCGGTTCACCCTGCGTAGTACCCTCCTCGGATCTTATTTCTTTACCTCCAATGATGAAAAGCCTCGCATGAAATCTATAGCAATTGGTGACATAACATGCAATAGTCGGGCAAACAATCTTGACTTTGTGCAGAAGTGCTTCTCTGTTGATACTATTGAAGGCATTTGCTGCATCAACAAGTAAAATAGCCTCTGCTTCTTCACTCTCAAATACCTCCCTCATCGCGTGGATTGCCGCTTTACTGCCAGACTTCTGACCCGAGCACATCTGAATTTCCGCACTTGATTTGAGGACGTATTTCTGAATAACTGCCATCACTACCTTGCCACATATTCTTCGCAAGACTTCTACAACACCAATTGGTCTTACTCCAGGTTGTTTGTCTAGAGGTACGAGTCTGCAAGCAGTAAATGCTTCAAGCGATTGATTTTCAACATCTTCTATTAACTTCTTTATAACGTTGGCTAGAGCTCTTCTTAAATCCAAACCGCATTCACCGAAAACCTTTGAAGTTAAAGGCCTTCTCTATCCATCTGCGTCCATCCCAGAAGGTTCGGAGCCTCCTTTCGTTACTTGAGCTGCTTTCAATACGTACGTGTCATCAATGACGTCATATACAATCGGATTAACCGTCTATAACGGTCTTTGCAATATAACGTCTTCCTTCGCTTGTTTGCCTGGTGGGTGTTTAACTCGTAATAAATTGAATGTTTCGTCATTTAAAGGAAGAATACCACCTGCCATGTTGTTTGTTAAAAATTTGATCGCTCCGTTTACATTTCCAATCTGCATGAGATCTTTAAACTTTCTCGAAACAACTTCTATGCTTCTGCTCTCGGTTGGGTTAGGCAATCGTGATTGAAGCATTTCACATTCATCGCAGAGTGCTTAAAAATCGCCTTTGTTCCATCATTCTAGTCTTCGTTGTAATGCGTTAACATGGTTTTTGCTTTTCGAGTTTTTTGACTGAAGTAATAGAGCTGGCATTTCGTGCACTGCTTTTAAAGCAATACATTTGATTGGGATATTTTCCACCCAGCTATTCAATAGTCTAGTTACTTCTCGAAGAAAGTTCTTTCCAGTAGCACCATTTGGAAGCATGAACAAATTTCGCCTCCAAAATACAATTTTCTCATAACAAGAATTAATTTGATCAATCGCATCTGTACCTCTAACGTTACCCCAATAAAACCGTTCTGGTTGTGTTTGTTGTAGAATGCGTTCATTCATATCATTTCGAGGGTCTGTAGATCGTTCTTCTGCTGGAAGTCCAATTTTTGTTTTGCATTGCTGCAAATGTTGGAGCACTCCTCTGTGGGTTCTGAAACGTTTGTGGCACTGGTGAAACGGAAATCGCAATTTGTCAATACCATTTGTATTTGCATTCCCATTTGTGTTGCTAACTTCATTATCCTTTCTGTCCATCTTCTTCTTTTAACGTATCGTAAACTTCTCGTGCATAAATCAATATTTTTCAGCAATTCTATGCGTACAGACAATGCAGAAATAAATTTGTTGATTTACCGTTAACGGAAAGACGTCCGCCATCTTAAAAAGACCACAGATATGGTATAGTAACTAACTGTAACTTTCAGCTCGCAATTGACACACTTAACGAACAGAAATATTTACGAAACTAGTCGATAAAACTCGTGGAAAATCCACTTGTGCAGATTAAAAATGAAAAAGAAGCGTCATTTAAATTTTGATGACGTCAACAACCCATCCATAAGAAAAATAATTTACAACCTTTGGTTGGTAGAGCTTAAAATGCTGATCAAGAAAATGTATATGATCATGTACTTTTGACAAGCGGTTGCAGAGATACTAGGGTTTGAAGGTTTTTTGATGACGTCCTTAACCCATCCATTCCGAAACGGATTGTGGGACCCAGGTTTGGGAATATTTCCCAAATTTGTCCTAGGTGGTCTCTAGTTACCCACGCGGTGAAAAATCATTGACGTTACCACCTCGTTTCCAAGTTATTTAGCCTTAAAGTTTTAGGTGTACTGTTGTTACAGAACAATTTTATCGGCGATGTTTTAAAGACTTTGTCAAAGAAAATAGTAAAGAATATAATCCACTTTGCAAAAGTCACAGAAAGACAGAACTGGTGTATTATTTTATAGTCTTTAGATGTTTTGCTGACGTCAGTAGTGCATATACAAAAAAAATATTTTTAAAATCTTACACAAAATGTCAAATGTCAAATCGCATTAAATCCTCCACACAAATCTTACAAAAAATCAAAAAGAACAGCTTGCAAGGTGTAAAATCTATTTCATAAAAAGTAACAAAAACGACACTGACAAAATCGACACCCACAACACCAATACTCACAAAACCGACAGTTAAAACACCAACAGTCACAACACAAACAGCCACAACACGTCAGCAATAATGCATCTCAAATATGTACATCTTATAAGTGATTATGTTGAAAACCCTCAGTATTTTATTTTGAAATGTCAAAAAAGAGGCCTATAAATCAACAAAAATAAGTTCTGTACACATTTTAAATATTGTCTTTCCCTTAAAAGCTTATACAAAAATATGAATAAGCCATAGTTTAGAAAACAAAAAATGTAAATCTACAAAAATCAGTCATTTCGGTTGAATACCATCCTCTCCCACAAAAATTTACACAAAATGTAAAAATCAACCAGTTAAGAACACGAAAATTTTCCTTTTTAGTTCCGTACTGCCCTTTTTCCAACAATTTTAAACCTAAATGTCAAAAAATCAATGAGCAAGGAATAAACTTGAATTAACAAAGATCATTATTTTGGAAACATTGTATACGGTTCGTAAACAAAAGTTTACACAAAATGTAAAACAGATCTAAATCAACAAGAATAATTTCATTCAGCATGTCGTATATTACCATTACCCCTCAATCTTCCACAAAAAGGTTGTGAAACACATCAAAATTTAGAAAAATCAGTCATTTCAGTGCATACAGTCATCGCCCATTAGATTACAAAATCAGAAACAAAACAAAAGTAAATAACTGAACACACACACTTCAAATTCTATAAAATTCGTTCCACTTGTCATTTTTCATGTGGTCTCTCTTGTAAAGTGCACAGGTAATGTGAAAAAACTATAGATGAATTTCAGCGTGACGTCATTTGTTTACTTTTTAGCAGTAAGCTCCTTGGCTCTGGCTTTTGCGTGGCAGGAAAAGAGATGCTAGGATTTGGTGAAGAAAGGTCTTTTACTGTGAATTTCTTCTAACGGGCATCGTTGAGGTTATAAACTATTATCGAGTGTAAGTTGATGGCTTCTGATTTATTTGAATTCATTAAGAATGCTCGTTTGAAGAAATGAACTGCTAATTACTTTGATTCACCTAGCACCACAATCTTTTTCCCTGATATGCAAATGCCAAAGCCAAAAGAGCTTACCACTGAAAATGTAAACAACAGAATGTAGCATTTTGAATTTTAGGACAATACATTAGTTACGCGCCAGGGCACATGAATTAATGCAAAAAACGTAAACAAATATAGCTACACACGCGGTAAAATATAAAACTGTGGCTTTTCCTGGAAAATGCTAAGCAGGTACTTTTACGTTCACAACATTAGCTAAGATCTTAGCGCGTCATGGGCACTATGGTTAGCTCATCGTTAGCCCATAGAATGAACCAAACTTAATGGAAAACTTTCGGTATTGCAACGACAAGGTTTCGTGTATGTCAAAGACCCGTAATTGCGAAAACAAAAAACGCTGATCTGGTAAGAAAGGTCTATTGTTGGATTGCATAATTACCTAACGACAGTATGTACAATTGCGGATGGTAAGAATTTTAACAATTGCCCCTCACCTTATCCCACAGTGGGCTCTCTGTATAACGAACCTCCAATGGAAATAGAAAAAAATTCGTTATTCTCACCCTTCGTTGCATCACAAGGTAAGAAAAAATCGGAAAATTTTGCCTAAATTGTATAAACCTCGCAACCCTTTCGGACAAAGTGCTTTGTATGTACTCTCCACCCTTTGCAATCTTCTGCAGAGCTTCAGATAAGTTGTTATGGAGATAATTACTCTTTTCATCTTGATTCACTTTCACTACGCGTTTTTAGATTTCGGATTTTTATAATATTGTAAGTTTGTTGACGTTTAGATTCGAATGGTCCGATTGGAATCGTTCGCATTGCATGCGTTTAATTTTTTGAGCTTAAGTACAATCTACAAGATGCAAAAAATATATTCTGTTATTTTCTATAGCATTTAGTACAGGAGTTCAAAGGCCGAAAAAATTTGATTCGTTAAACCATAATGTTTACTATATCGGAGGTTTGTTATATCCACTGTACTTCTGGTTTAATACAAGTCTCATTGGTACTTATGATTCAGTCTCCATGTTAGTGTGTATACTCAGGCTGTGCATTTTGGCGGAAATAGATATTGAAATAGGCTTATTCTATGTATTTATCTTCTCAAATTTCCCGCATTTTACGGTTTTTATAGCCTAATTCAAACTTTAGGACTTCCCTGTTTATTGGAATCGTCAAGTCGCAGGAGTTCTTGTTTATGAGGAAAGGGATGGATATAGCTAGCACAGATAACCTTTGTATGGACGCAGCTTTGTTTTTGAAACTTTCAGAACGGTTATTAGTAATTTCTGAATGAGTTTGCCCAGTGTTACCCTTCGTAATATAACGTATTTTGCCTTAGTAGCTATTAGCAACCACATGTTAGAGGTACATTCAGGATAAGTTTACCAAGTTCGGTTTCAGAAAATTCTAAAATCAAGCGAGGTAAATTTACTCCAAAATTTCCAAACATGTAATTACTGGTTACTCACACTTTATATGGAAAATAGCCAAAATAAAATGGAACTCGTTGCTTGTATACAACAAATCTTATCAACAACATTTACAACATCACAACTATCGTCATGGCGTAAAGAATATTCCTCAATTTCCTTACAAAAAAAAGTGCTCAAACATGGGAAATATATTCGCAGCAGGGAACTATAAAACGTCAGCGTGAAATTTCAAAACAGCAGAAAATTTCAAAATAATTGCATTGACGACGTGTGGCGCATTTCATTGAAACGTGTGATAATAATATAAACAAAAATCGATTTATTTCAAGAATGTAGTTCTGTGCCTCTTCTGATGCAAAGGTAAAAAGATACATATTAAAAGTTGCCACAACATGTTCAAGAGTTACTTTTAGGTTTTAATGCACAAGCTGCTACATAAATTTCAGGAATTATTTTTTAAGTGCGAATTGCACATTTGAAGTGGGAGAAGAAAACATTTGCAGCGCGAATTTTTGTTAGTGAGATCAAAATACTCATTTCAGGCAAAACATTATGTTTATCAATTTTTTTCCTCTCACGATTGTCTATTTTTTACAACAGAAAAGCTTTTAAGAAATTTATGTAACAACTCGTGGATTTTATGTACCAATTTGTAATATTGTTGTTTGTTATTGCAACTTGTATCAAAAAGTAACTCACAACTCGAGATTTACTAAACCACTCTGCGATATACAGCCAAATGTTACACCACAGAGATATGATAAAAGAGAAAGAGACACAACGCGATTTTCTATTCAAAGTCCTATTGTGTAAACAAACAATGCGGAGAAGGACGTGGCTTTCAGTTTGTTTTTTCTTGCAAAACGACTAATTACCGATTCTTTCAGTATAGACCCGACAATTTTCTTGTTGTAAAGGATTAAGAAAATATTTAGGTTCTCCACTGAATTCCGCTAAAGTTTATTCTTTAAATGGCTCTCAGGGGCTCACCCTCGCCTTCGAAATAATTTATCTGCATAATTTTCAAGAGAACCAGTTGGAAAAGAAGCTCGAAGGTCAAGCAGCCATATTAGCTGTTGTCGTATATATATAAAAAACAAACGTGTTTTTTTGAAGAAATACTGAACGGAATACGAATCCTTCATAGATGTCCTGATGTAACGTCCTTCACTTGGTTATTACTTTAGTAATAACCAAGTGAAGGACGATGGCTAGCGGAAGCTTAAGGATAAAATTTAACTGTTTATTTTCGGTGCTGACAATGTCTCCCTTTAAATTACTCACTGTGTTATACCACGTTTTTTTACGTAAAAAAGGCGGTGTTTGATACCTCGTGACTTTAGAAACTTACAAGTTTTTTAAAAAAAGCAAATTTTGGCTAGTTGGTAATCTTATTTAAGTGTTATATCAACACAGCTTTAGCAATCTACAATCTCTTTAGGTTTCAGGAGCTGATGTGAACATGTAAAATGATTGGATTGTAATGGACAGGGTAGCTAGCTAACTAGCTAGCCAGCTATACTTCGTTGAGGGTAACCAATAGAATTTAAATCGCTATTGCTAGCCATTTAGACGATTTCTCTCACAACTATCAGTTTTGACTTGCTAGTATTTGCACTACATTCAAGTGATCTAAGCTTTAAACGCAACTGCTTTCATATCAGACAACTAAAATATGCACTGAAAATTAATTACAAATAATTTCACACAGTTTAAACACACGTTTTACAACAACCTTAATCAATATTAGAAAATCAGATCAGCATTATCAGGAACGTCGTATAAAAATGTCAAATGGCGAAATTAATTAACAGGAACATATATGTACATGCAAAACCAAGTTACTGATTAAAAAAACATTCCATAAGTTATGCCAGATAAAAATATCGATTAACTGTGCATTTTATCAGCATACGCCAGACATATTAAATTTTATTACGTTTTGGAAAAAAATATTGTCTTGAAAGATCCATTTTGATCAGTTACTGCAATGATCTGATTAAGCGCCAAGCATTTTTTAGGCGTCCCCCCCCCCTCGATTAAGCGCCCAGGTAATTTCCTCAAAGTTCAATAAGCGCCCAGCACTTATTAAGCGCCGCCCATCTGATAAAAGGGGGTGCTTAATCAAACACTACCTTGAGAAACTGGGCGCTTATTTGAAAATTTTACTTTCTTATATTGAGAATAAAAAAACATATTTTATATCTTTTCTATAACACAAAAATAAGGAGTTTCCTATGCAATCCTTTCTTTCTGTATTTTAACTCCAAAATTGAAAATTACCGTTGCCTTTAATTTGTACAAAATTAGGAAAAATTTATAAGCGCCCAGCAATTTTTAAGCGACCCCTTCGATTAAGCGCCCATGCAAAAGATCCAAAAATTTAATAAGCGCCCGGGGCGCTTGTTTGGATCATTACGGTATAAGTAAATCGAGTTATACAAACGTTTTTAAGATATACGCGAAACACCGACACATAAACAATTACAAATTGACATTGAATTGGATTGACAATATTTTATTGAAACAAAATAAATAGTGTGACATTCTGGGAATCTTATTGTTACATCTGCAAAACCTTAAAAAAGTCGCTTGCGACAGTTTCTTCCGCGGCTAAAGTAGTACTTAATATACCACAACATTTACACTCCCTTTTGGTGTTTTAGTAGGTATTTCAACACAAAGATTGATAAGTATGTAGATGAAAGCAAGTTCTACTGAAGTAAGAAGACAAGTACAGGAGCTCGTCTTTACATGTGATTAACTTTATTTGTTCTTCTTTGAGCTGTAGAGTAGTTTCGGAGCATATGTTTAGTGTCGAAAGCTGTTTCAAGATTGCAATTTTAAGTCTTTTATTTCTTTTGCTATTTCGGAACATTCATTAAGCAGTTTGACGAGTTCTTCACGCCTGCTTAATCTTGCTGGTGAACAATCACCCTAAAAATAACAACATGTAAAAGCTGCATTAACGGTCTCGCTATTAAAAAGGTGCAGCCACAATACTTTCACAATGGTGACACACCCAATTTTGTTGTTCAATTTACACTTGAAAAAACCGAAGTGGTATATCCTACTCAATCTGTGACCACAAATTATGCTAGGTTTTGAAACCTATTAAATGACTCCGGTCGGTTGCCGAAAAAAACTTTTAGGACAAAGTAAAAATTTAAGGCGTGCATGTAGCCATTAAGTTACGCAAATTTAAAGCAGCTAAATGGGCGACCAGCGATATTTACAAATAAAAATTCTTTGAGAAAACGATTTCAAAATTATGATGCCTCACGGTATTTACTTCTCACTTTTTAATAATCTCTATTTTTCTATTTAGACCTAATTTTTTAACCTGATAACAAAAAAGCAACTCAAACTTTTGTAAAAGTGATTTGATACATCATGACCAAAATAAATAAAGGGTGATCATCTGGATGAGAGTAAGGATTGCTAAAAAGTGCAGCGAGGAAAACCATGCGCTTGGGTAGAAAAGCTTTAAATAAAGTGAGAATAGTGTACACCTACACGCTTTATTTTAATAAGAATATGCTATATAAGAATATGATGCTAACGGGCTATGATGCTTCTGTTATAAACCATAGTTCTATTGCTTGAGAAATAAAGAATAATGACCAGCTTGGTTAGAACTTTGATATTCTTATACATAAAAACGTATAATAGATTTCAATTAAATATATACAGCGAGTTAATTTATTTTGTCGCTGATTGGTATAAAAATGGGAAGCTGGAAAATTTAAGACCTTAAAACACCCGGTCAATGACGTCGTGTTCGGTATTTTAAAGAAAATTTTTGCGCTCGTGAAGTGTTTTGGCGTCCTCGAAGTGTTTTTGCGCCCGCGAAAGAATTGTCCTCTGTCAGACACCGCGAAAGTAAATCCATATCGTTAATGAATATTTTTCACAACTAATTAAAAATACCTTTTGCAAAATCAAAATGTTAATAATATGTAGGTTCAGAAGCTTGTAATACACTAACAGAAATATTTTGCACCACATAATATTCATTAAATTGAGATCTTTTAGAATAGGTTCTGCATATTTGTCTTTTCGTTAGTCTGCCCAGATTGGTATTTCTGTTTTCTGCACAAAAGAATCGACTTTCTTTATTCTTTTGTACTAAAAAAATACCAAATACTACTTGGATGAATTCTGGCGTTTTACTGTATTGTAAAAATGCTGAGATACGTAACCGGACAAAAATAAAAATTTAAGGCGTGCATGTAGCCATTAAGATACGCAAATTTAAAGCAGCTAATCGGGCGACCAGCGATATTTACAAATAAAAATTCTTTGAGGAAAGGATTCCAAAATTATGATGCCTCACGGTATTTACTTCTCACTTTTTAATAATCTCTATTTTTCTATTTAGACCTAATTTTTTAACCTGATAACAAAAAAGCAACTCAAACTTTTGTAAAAGTGATTTGATACATCATGACCAAAATAAATAAAGGGTGATCATCTGGATGAGGGTAAGGATTGCTAAAAAGTGCAGCGAGGAAAACCATGCGCTTGGGTAGAAAAGCTTTAAATAAAGTGAGAATAGTGTACACCTACACGCTTTATTTTAATAAGAATATGCTATATAAGAATATGATGCTAACGGGCTATGATGCTTCTGTTATAAACCATAGTTCTATTGCTTGTGAAATAAAGAATAATGACCAGCTTGGTTAGAACTTTGATATTCTTATACATAAAAACGTATAATAGATTTCAATTAAATATATACAGCGAGTTAATTTATTTTCTCGCTGATCGGTATAAAAATGGAAAGCTGGAAAATTTAAGACCTTAAAGCACCCCGTCAATGACGTTGTGTTCAGTATTATAAAGAAAAAATTAAAACTTTGCGCTCGCGAAGTGTTTTTGCGCCTGCGAAAGAATTGTCCTTTGTCAGACGCTGCGAAAATAAATCCATGTTGTTAAGGAATATTTTACACAACTAGTTAAAAGTAACTTTTGCAAAAACAAAGTAATAACAATGCATAGGTTCAGAAGCTTGTAATGCACTAACAGAAACATTTTGCACTTAGAATGCTTTCCAATCTCCTTATAAAAAGAAATTGCCACACCAGCCCAAAAGAGGTGAAAAAGAGAAAAGTTTGCAACTTTGCTTACATCTCTTTAATAATAACCGTATTCCGTCTGTCTGTTTGTGCGCGAGGAAAAAGTCTTGTTACGAAAACACAAAATGCTATATATAAAGGACGGACGAACCCGTAGATTTTTTAACGGGCTACTAGTCTCTTTAATAATAGCCGTATTTTGTCTGTCTCTGCGCAGACCCCCCCGCTGAGTTAGAAAATCGTGCTACGGAAATGCGATATATTTTTATCCACTTTGTTGCCACGGGTAAATTTAAAGGACGTGCGAACCCGTGGATTTTTCCACGGGCTAGCAACTAGTCTCCTTAATAATAGCCGTATATCACTGTCTGTTCGCGAAAAAAGCGACGTGCAACAGGCACAAATTCACATGCTATTTTTAAATTCACATGCTATTTTGTTTTAATATACCTTTCCTGAAGTTATAAATTATAATAATTATGACGTCATCCAAAATGTTTAATAGTTTTGTGCTCTTTAAATTAGGATATTTAGATAGAATATCAAATTATCATGACAAAACTAAAGTTTTTAAAGCAATATAATATTTTGATTGGATTTTATTTAGTTTTGAAGAAAATGATTATTTTAAAAACGAAGCTATATAAAAGGGTTAACCGTAACTTTCAGCTCGCAATTGAGGCACTTAACGAACAGAAATATTTACGAAATAAGGTAATTTGTTTTACTTTTTGCTAAGGGACTTAGGGATAAGAATCATTTTTAATATCGACCTCTTTTTGTGAGTTTGACATAATTAGGAAATTCGGGTAAGGTCTATTGTCCCAAACGTAGTAAAATGTGATGTAGTCATTTTATTTTCAAGTGATTAAATTGGCTATTACTCAAAAGCTCCCTCGCAAAGTTGAACTCATTAAACTTTGCGAGGGAGCTTTTTTTTATCGCTGAAACATAAAAATCTCTGAACTAGCGGCATTTTGTCTACTTCGTCCATTCATGTAATCACAACTGCGCAAAATGATGCTCTATAGAAACTTATCATACAAAACTTGCTTATCTGAAAGGCACCAGCGTAAAGCATGTTTTTAATGCAACCTTAAACGCAGCACATTTTTTAACGTATGTTTAAGAAATTTCATGCTAGTGAGAAGGCCTAATTTCATAATGGCACTCCGAGAAGGACACTCCCGGACTTTATTATACCACGAACACCTCGCTTATTGATACTCCGGCCTAAAAAACCGCCGGATCACGCAAACAACGGCTAAAATGACCACCGACGTTGTGTAGCAGCACCAAAATGTCCGCTGAAACGCCCGCCGATCTGATAAAACGCTGACCAAAATGATTGCCGAAATGTGGCACTTCCTTGATATAAAAAGCCTAAAACAAACACTCAGGCCCGTTAATTGTGTAAATAAACGAAAACATACGTTGGTTGTTGCTGTTTCTTCTTCAGATTTATGATCAGTATCTACATGAAAAAAGTGCAAAAGTTTGTACAGAAGAAATACAAATCAATTTCTCTATTTTTATAGCATACCGTAGGTTATTTTATGCTTGAATATGTCTAATACTTTTAAATAACTAATTTATTTGACGCACTTTGTCTTAAATATTGTTTAGCTACTTAGCAAATTTTAACTTGTAATCATAAGATTCCAGCTTCAAATCACGACTTCGATGCACGCTTAGTGTTCCTGGTCATTAGGTGCCCTACACTGACCGCTAACCGGTTTAGTGACAGGCAAGAAAGTTAAAGAAATGCTATACGTATGTCTGCTGGTAATAACAGGTAACATAGTTACAGTCTGAGGGAAGAAAAAGCCAGACGTTAAGATGGAATTCCTAAGGACATTAAAACTTCCCTTTATCTACTAACATACTTCCTTACTCAGCAAACATCAACCATTTTTAGTTGACGTGTTTTTAAAGTATTCTTTCGGCCAAATGACAGGCTGTTTTCTAGGTTCTAATAAAAAAATAATTTTGTTGGTGATATTAACGTATGCAAGAAAATGGAGGAATTCACCTAATTATGTTCGCCAAAAAAAAGTTTTAAAAATTCTGTTTAGTAAAATTTGAATATGACAAACATGTAGGACATATTTCTTTTTTTAGCAGTTTTTTTAAAGATAAAAGTTCATGTCTAATTGATAAAGATGCTGACGATGTTGTTTGTGCTTCACGAAAATCAACAGGACATTTTGTTTGTGCACGCCTATTTTTAAAAGCAATACAAACTTTTGACCGAGGCTTGGCGTTGCTTACGTGTCTAGGTTTTACAGGCTAAGCTCTTGCAGAATAAAAAGCAGAATAAGCAGAATAAAAATTGATTGAAATCACGTTTTCGCATTACGTGACTAATACTAAAAAGAAAATCCTAAACTTATTTTTATATTTCCTGTTTCTTTTTCGCACTTTTTTATTATATTTTATTTTTTCATTTTTCACTCATTTCATGATGGTTGTTACTTGTAAGTTTTTGAAGGTTTTAAGCCTCATTTTGTTTATAAAATATTGCTTTTAAAAAACGTAAAAAAAACGCGTAGAATCATGGAAATTATTATTTCAACGCATAAAATGCATCATATAAAAAGTCCTACCTGGTATGAAAACTTCTGGCTTATTCATTTCGCCGTTCTCATCCACAACATGCATGTCAATCTCGCATTTTATAAAAGCGCCTGACGCTGCAATGTTTTCGTCGGAAACTTGCGAGTTTCGGCTTTCGTTCGACGTTGAATTCCAATCTACGTCGAAACGTGTGCTGTCAGATTTGACATGTCCTTTAATGTGATTTTCGATAATTCGAGAGGCCGAGGACGAGCATCTCGAGTCGGTAAAAAAATCACCAGAGTTTGGTACGTTAATTAGTTCTTCGTCTACTGTTCCTTTGCGAAGTATTTCCTGATTGATTTCATCAAAAATCTTAGGATCGACGCTATTTTTCATTTTTTCACTCCCTTTACCAACCTTCTTATCGATGGAATTTAAATGTTCGAGGCTACTGTCACTCCTTTGATGGCTGAGTCTCCTTGTTGGTTTATTACGGTCATCCACCAGATGATTAGCTGTTAAGGTTTGAAACTTTTCATTCTTGACTGAAGATTTTTCCTTTCCTTTGATAAAGCGTGCAGTAATTTTCTTTTTTTTCGCGCCATTTGAAAACGAAGCAGGTACATAAGGAGGTCTAAATTATGGAATTTATAATAAATTTTGATCTTTATCAATTTTTTAGCGTGTAAACAAGCGCTGGAGATATATGAAGCCATTAAAGACACCAATCGCTGCAGTATTGCACACAAAAATCAAAAAGAACTCGTAAGTACATGATAACTTACTTTTTTGGCGGAAATGAATTTGGGTTGATTTGTTTTTTCAGTAATATATTTTGATGTCGCATATTGTCCGGTTTCACTTGCAATATAATTTTTTCTTTCCCAAACTGATTTTGGTTGCGGAAAAGCAATCGGAATGCCGATACATCGTCCTAAATATTACAAATCAGGTTAATGATAACGGGGCAAATATCACGTTTTGGGTTTTTAAATACTTAAATACTCAATATGATCGTAAAAGATTAGATTATTCCGACAAATATATAAAGCAAGAAAGTAAAATATTCACTGATATATTGGGCGCTGGTACAAAAACTGAATGTTGTACAAACACAAATCAGTAGAACTTCGCCATAGCGAACCTCAATGATATGCCAGCTATAGCAAAGTGTCCGCTACACGGTTCTTACTAAATTACCCTTGTATTGCTTCAGAAAACTGCTCTGAAACGTCATGCTATAATTAAATCGACCGTAAAGTTTGTCAATAGGAGAATTTTTGGAAAGGCAAACTTTCTTTTACAAGAATTGTGTCCATTATTTTGCGTGTCTGCTGTAGAGGGGACAGTTTTATGGGATAATGTAAGTTTGGATCTTAAAACCATGTCCTTTATAGAGAGATACTTTGCTAACAGTTTATCCAATCCCGTAAAAAGTGTCCGTTGTAGAGAGTTGTCCGCTAAAATAAATGTGAGCCATAAGGGGGTTTTACTGTAATACGAAAACACTTTTCGAGCAGATACAGGGGTCCCAAGCTATCGTTGGGATTCCATGCTCACAAGGGTTTCAAAAGATACAAAATTCTGTGTAGACGCAGGGATTTCGAGAAGACACAGGGGCTCCAAGCAGACACAGGGGTTCCAAGCAGACGCAGGGGTTCTAAGGAGACACAACGATTTCAAGCCGACAACGAAATGTCAAGGAGACACAGAGGCTGCAAAAATGTGTGGATTAAACTTACTTTGCATACACGCTTGTAGCATTTTTCTAAAGCATTGACGTCATGTTTACGACAGCATTTTTGGGTGCATTTCTTTAACAAACTACTATTTTGCGTGTATGGACTAACTAACGCTTTTGTTGGCATTTTCCTACAAGGAAAAATAAGGAAATAACGAACAACAGATAAAATGTAACGATCAAGAAAAAAACGTAACGAACAAGAAAAAAACGTAACGAACAATGAATAATTTGTAACGAACAACGAAAAGAGCGTAACGAACAACTAGAAATATTTGTACAAGAACCAAACCGTAAAAACGACATTTCCATCTGCTATTAAACGCAATTAAAAATTCATCATTCATCAACAGCTCAATTTCGGTTGTACGTTTTATTTTTTGACAGTGAAAAGCAAGACCTTTCTTTTTTAATATGAGTATTAATTACCTTATGCAAGGATTGCGTGTCAATGAGGGGCTGCTGATTTTTTTTCGAGTGGTAGCACTCTAAAAAGTATAAAAAATAGACACCTGAATCGTCCTTGACGTTTTGGATAGTTTAACTGCTGCAATATTGCATAAATAAATTGTTTTACCCTCACAGAATATGGCAGAAAAGATGATGTTTTTGCCATGTCATTCAGTTTGCTATCGTGGCTTGCTCCCTAAAGGAAAAATTAAAGCAAGAAAAAGAAAAATTATGAAATGAAATAAATGAAGTGAAATGAATTCAATTTTTTACTTTTGCTGAACAGCTATGTCGATGCTTCGAGGTCTTCATGTAGACGTCACTCGAACGTGTCTCAACTAAATCATTTTTAAAAACTTTAAACTACTCAACATTTTGCAATTATAACAAATTATAAGCAATATACAATTCATTATTGTCAAAATATTTTAATTTGTTGCGCTCATAAGGGAAGGACGAAAGAAAACAAAACATTTTGGAAATGAAACATTCTTGTGGAAGTGTCGGCTTGTTGCATACTTTGATCGTACAAATTTAGCAGAACAACCATCTAGGGTTGGGAGATGTAACCAAAAAGTTTAGCGTACACAATACGCACGTCATCTATACGATGTACATATCTAACCTAGCGAATGATTCGTTCTTGTAGTCGTTTTAATTTAAATATTGCTCCATCACAATCGCGTATCATGGTCGAATTAATCTATAAAATACGAAAAACAGCATTCCAATGCAAATATAAGTTCAAAGTGAAAAATATGTGATTTGTTTTGTTTTATAAAAAATCATAAAGATAGCTATTTTCGTTAAACAAGCGTAGCTATGGTTTATTTAACGAGTTTTCTTTTGGTTCTTCTAATCCTTTCTTTTTCATTTAATGGTAGAAGTTTTAAATAATTTATATTCTTGTGTTTACATGGGCTTACTTTGTATTCATAACATATAACATATATAGAACCTCTGCAAAAAAAAACGCACACATGTATTTGGTATTTTTATCAAAATATTTTAAGCAATTGCACTCTTCTTCTTTGTCGTTTTTTTTTTTTTTTTTCTTAAGCTGACGGAAATAAGTTATCAGCAAAAAAAAAAAACAGAAGTTACCGCACCGACAAGACATAGAAAGCAACACAATTGAAAAAAAATGAGAATGACTTTTTTATTTTGTGTGATGCGAAAGCAAAGCAAAAAATGTAGCCAGTTCCAGACTTCTTCATTTCCTGGCGAAAAATTTGTATGTGTGTGTAAAGGAATGTGTGTGTGTATAGGAAAGAAATCGTTTGTGATGAAAATCACTATTTGAGTTTTTTCATCCTATGATGTCCTCTTTCTTTATCTTTCATTTTCGAACTTTAATTTTTCACATGTGAATATTCACATGTAAAAAATTAAAAATGCCTTTTTTGAGAACATTTTAATTGTTTGCCGAACTTGTAACCTAAAATAGTGGTTAGGTCGACAGAAATGAGCATTTTGTTGACAGATAACTCTACAAACTGTTTTCTTTGTTACAAACAAAGATTTTCATCTTGTAATCATTTCATGCATCGGTAAAAAATTTTGCAAAAAATCTCTATATATTTTCTATAAATTTTTATGGTAATATTTTGCACGACAAACATGAGTAAAAACATGAGATTTCCCAAACAATATAGTTACTGATAGATAACTCTTTAAAACTCGCATAATGTCTCAAGTGATATGACACGAGATAATAAATCAAAAATAGTTTTAACTAAAGAACAGTGTATAACAATGCTAGTCTGTAGTCCGCGGAAAACCCTACATAAGCAGAAGCACAATAAAAAAAATTCGTCTTTTGAATTTTGAGCTGTCGATACACAAAGAATCTTTTTTCAGAACTTTGTATACCCGTTGCCTCTATTGTGTAAAGTTTAAAACAGTGGTCAAGATAATGTGTGCTAGACGAATTTCTCTATCTGATTTTTTGAATGAATACATAAACGATTGAATGAATGAATAAATGAATGGTAAAGAAATAAAGTGAATGGCGGACCAAAATTTGTTACTCGATTTTTTGTATCTTACTGTTTCAATGAATGAAGGAATGTAAGAACAAATGAAGGAATGCATCAATGTATGAACAAAGGAATGAATTGTTGAAAAATGAACGAGTCAGTGGCCGAGAAAATTTGTTACATGAACTTTTTTATTTTAATTTCTTAAGAAAGGAATGAAATTACGAACAAATGAATGAATGAATGAATGAATGAATGAATGTATGAATGAACAAAGGAAGGATAAGAAAATGAATGAACGAGTTAATGCCCGATAAAAATTTGTTACACTAATTTCTGTATCTGAATTTTTAAACGAATGAATTAATGAAGAAAGGAAGGAAGGGATGAATAAAGGAATGAATGATTTAATGATGAAAAAATAAATAAACTAATACTGAAACAAAATTTCAAGACTTTTGAATGAATGAATGAATGAATGAATAAAAAATGGAATAGCAAAAAAATGATGACTAACTGAAAAGCCGACTAAAATTTGCTACACAAATTTCTACAACGAACGAACGAACGAACGAACGAACGAACGAACGAACGAACGAACGAACGAACGAACGAACGAACGAACGAACGAACGAACGAACGAACGAACGAACGAACGAACGAACGAACGAACGAACGAACGAACGAACGAACGAACGAACGAACGAACGAACGAACGAACGAACGAACGAACGAACGAACGAACGAACGAACGACGAACGAACGAACGAACGCTAGTCAGTCAGTTTTAACAGGTGCGCCACACATTCGTACCAATATAAATTTAGCAATAATCTTCCGCTATTACTGCGTTTCATCGCCTTTGCCATTAAAAACGATTGGCAGTGGGAGACGAGTTAAAAATGTTTTTTTTAGTTTTCGACTACGAGAAATGTCAGTCTTCCAAACAATGACTAAACAATAACAACAAAAAATGACTAATTCTTCTGTACAAGAAAGCAACATCGACTTCAATCCTCCTACCTACCAAAATGTTATGAAAATATTGAATCAAACGTTGTGGCGTGTCAAGAATTCCTTTTAGTTCTAAAAACAACACTACTACACGAACCGAACTTTTTATCATTGGCATTACGCTCACAAGATACTTTCCTTTTTAGGTTTCGGCAACAGTTTGATGTTGTTAACACATATACTTGAAAGTTCTTGCCTGCATAGCCAAGCTAAGTTTTATTTGGATACCAATACACCTCGTCTCCTTTTCGGAAAACCACATTCTTTCGTCTCCGTCGATGACTTGCTATTACACGCTCATCTATACGTTTTCTTTATCTTGTATTTCACACGGGGTAAAAAAAAGTCTAAGCTTAATTAAAGACTGAGATTTCATGCTAAAATTCGTTCGTAATATGGTTATATTTGTTATTAATGTGCTGTATAATGTCACGTGACTTTTATCTTATCTCTTGGTTCTTTCTTGAGTTTTTTACAAGAAACTTTTAGAGAGAGTTCTACGTTTAAAAAAAGGTCTGTAAAAGTTAGTTTTGTTTGAATTTAAGAATTAGAACATCCACTAACACATATTAATTCAAAAATATTTGGAAGAAAGAGGATTTCAATTCGTGTGAAAAAGCTTAAAGTGTATTTATCGATCAAAAAATTTTTTTAAGGGAACAAAACGTGTGACAGGTCGAGGGATTACAAAGTGCGATATGTTTGGGATTACAAAGTGCGACAAGTAAGGTTATAAAATGCGATAGGATTACAAAGTGATACACTGCACCAGGCATGTAGCTTAGCTGGCTACTTGCTGTCTTCCTGGTAGTTATGCTGGCAGGCTACCAGCAAGCTGATTTTAATTTTTTGAACTGATCAGAGTAAGAGTAGGCCGCTAGCTACCGTTCCCTGGATAAAAGTCCAATCGATTTTTACTTTGATTGCTGAACTTCGCGTCGTCCGAAAGAGAACGGATTGATATGTCTACAATACTGTCTGACGCATTTTCTTTTTTCAGTTGATAAACAACTTGTTTCAGCAGTACGTGCTTGCTAAACCGGGGGTAAAAATAAATTAGACGGGGCTGTGGCGTAAATAACAGATGGACGTAACGCCACACTTTGGGGACACAATGCGTGGGTCACAAGAAAGTGACCTGTGATTTTTGTGTCGTGCTCAATGGCTAAATAAATCATCATCATCATCATAAAGCATTACATAACGCGTGCATAAATTCAATATTTCCCTGCCATACTTCTCGGTCCATAGCAAATGTACATGTTTCTTTCTAAGAGAACGCAAGCTCTGCCTTAATTTTGCGTTGAAATACATCAATCACAAACTCTTTTTTTTTTAGTGTCCATATTTCTGCATTGTAGAGGAATATTGGCATAACATATGTATCGAACGTTATCATTTTCATCGTTTTCTATATTATTATACCCGTATACGTCTTTAGATTTCTGTTTTTAAGTTTAGCTGGTTAGTACTTGTTTCTACTTTTTTAATTTCAGGTGGATTAGATATTATCATACTTATTTATGTTAATGTGACGTTTGACTGGTCTTACGGTAGTGTAGTTATGTTCTTGAAGTTGGTATGGTACTGGATTAATTGATTTTCAATAGCTATTATCTTCGTGTGTTTTCTCCAAGGTTTTAGCTATGTAGAGAGTGAACTCATTCGCTGACATACAGGGGGTCCTGTGTCTGTCTTAAAGAATGTACTGGTGTGATTTTTGACTTTTACTGCTAATTTCACTTGGGCAAATTTATAGACAAGATGAAGCTTGTCTGGATAAAGTATCATTTTTTTAATCAGTGATCAAGGATTTTCAGTCGATTGAATCAAAAGCTTTGCTCATATCATGCATGATTATGTGCACACGATTTCTATGTAATTGTTCGACTATTTTAGCTGCAAGGACATGCTCAGTTTTACTTCTGCCTTTAATCTATGCTGCTTGGCTAGGTTGGATGTTATCAAGTTTGATACCAATTCTCTCGATTAAACATATGGCAAGTATGTTTCGTATACCTTAAAAAAGGATGATAGTTCTCAAATTTTGAGGTGGACCTTCTGGTTTACCAAGTTTAATCTACACAACATTCCTTGCACCATTTATTAATTTAGGTTCATCACCTGTTTCGACCATTTTATTGTTAATTAAAGCAATGCATCCTGGACTTTTATTATTATTTATCATTTTGTGTGTAGCTTTCTTTATTTCTTCTTTTGTGAATGGAATTATCATTTTTCGTTGGTCTAATAATTGGAAGCGGTTCGGTATTTTTATAGAACTGATTTTTTAAAATACTTTAGTATAATTTCTGCTTGTTGTTTTTTATTGGCAGTTAACCCTGGTTCAGTCTGGATTGTAAGGATTGTTTTTGTGTTATTTTTTTTAAGTCCCTAATTCTCTATGTGTATTCTCTAGATCTTTTAGTGTGCTGGCTAACTTTTCCTTTTGTACATATTTTATGATGTTATGCATTTTCGTCAGTTTTTCATTTCTTTCTTTTCAAAATGCCTTTCTTTTGATGTTATCATTTGTGGAGTTTCGATCTATGTGCAATTTCTTTTGTCTACCTGATAATCATTTTATTTCAGGATTAGTAATCTCTTTTTGTTTTTTACTTTCCTTAGCACCTCTGTTGTTGTTTCATAGATCGTTTCCTGAATGATACTCCATCTTTCCTGATTTTTGTTTTGTTCAGGTAAGGCATTTACACGTTGCTCAAGTTCGTTTTTATATTGAGTTCTAAGTTCTAAGACATTGATGTTTTTTATGTTGATTCTGCTTTTTGGTACAATTTTCTTGTTATGCCTTAATGTTATTCTTATGTCGGCTATTAAAATTTTGAGACCTGATTTCGTTTTCATTCTGTTGTAGAATCTGGAGTTATAAGTGGTAATACATAGATTTTCTTTCACTAGTCAATTTCATTTCTGTGTGGATTTCTCCTTATCGTGTTGGTTTTTGCGTGAATGTGGTCTTTTGTTCTTTCTGGACTTTTCCAGGCTGGTGAGATGGTTTGTGTTTAAAAAAGTATTAGATAGTTGTGGTCTATTTTTGCGAATTCAAGGAGTAATTGACCGTTTTCATTTATAGATCCGATTGAGTATTTGCCAACTATTTTGTTGTATACGTTTTGTGACTGATTATCTGACAGTTTTGTTTTGGCATTAAAGGCACCTCCAACTATCACTACATCTTTGGTTTTTTTTAATTTTAATACAAATGTGAGACTGTTATAGAACTTGTTTGTTTCTTCTGGGTTTTGTTCAGTTATTTTTGTTGCAGGAGCATAAGCGCTAATGATATATAGCTTATAGTCATTTTTGACGGCAATTGTTAGGAGACATACTCGATCTGATCCGCACTTACAGCTACGCCTTTGCTGGGTTTATCTTTACTACCAGAATAATAAAGATGTAGTTTTTCTTTGCTTGATTTCAGTTCTATCAAACCAGATCCTTTTATATGAGTTTCTTGTATTGCTGGAGCGGTTAGTTTGTATCCCAGAATCATTACATTGAAAAAGCCTTGACAGTTAAAACTTTCAATGTGACTGTTTTATTGGATTTCATGTTTTGTTGTTTTATGCACTTTTAAGCGAATGTAAAAACGGCAATCTCGTTGAAGATACAAGTAGCGCCACCACACTTGCCGACCGTTTTTTTCAATAAATGAAGTTCTGCTTACAAAATACAAAAATAACCCGCTCTACTGTAAAATAGCGACCGAGGTCGAAGTGCCGACCGAGCTTGCGAGGCCGGGAGATATTTTTATTCGTAAAATCCGTAATAGAAACAACACTCCCGTATTCGCTACCGTTAAATCTAAACAAAAATGTCGGAAGCACCTTTACCACCTGGATGGGAAGCAAAATATGACCCTAATTCTGGTAGATAGTAAGTGTGTAAACTCTATTATGTTTTAGAGTAAACTTACGACCCGTGTGTAGCTACAATATGTAGCTCGCTGAAGTGTAGCTATCTAGAATGTTTTTTTACAGGAGCTATTATAGCTAGCTAGTTAAGCAAACTTTTGGCTTTGACTCTGATTAAACCATCTTTAGATAGATGGATATGCATATTTTACATGGCTAGCCTCACTAATATCGAGGGATATACCCTGTCTAGTATTTCCAGGGGGGGGGGGGCATGGCTTAGATGAAGAGTCCTTAGAGTATTTAATGCTCGTTTTGAGCTACGCAGACCCAATTAGGGCCCGTGCTCTACTAGACAGCATTTTCCCTCACATGGCTTGGGTTAACCCGGGGCTATGGTAACATTTACTCGCCCATGTTGAATCAACGTCAAGAAGAATCACTTTCATTACTCTGTATATACCTGGTAATACTTCTTCTCCACCACTTCCCAAAGAAATGAGATTGGACAGACCCTGAACAACTACCCCAAAAACCACAGTTTTCCAGGGCATTCTGGAGCCAGAAAACACAGTATAATTTTTCTTTTTACCAGGAAATTGGAATGGTTAGCTAAGGTTAGAAAAATTTCCGAATTTCCTGCAGTTAGATAACTGACTACAAATTTTAATGGATGATAGCACATTTTGATAGATTAATTTCTTTCTATTTCGATATTTGTCTCCCTTGATTGCGAAAACGACCTGTTTATAATCAGAATGTCCGGATTATGGACGCATGGCCTGATTATGTTTTTTTGCCCTGATTTTGTTGTGGCAACCGAATTATGAATGCTGGTCCGCAGACTGTGATTGGCATTTTCTTCGAACTTTTTTGAATGGAACATTAGATAGATGTGCATATTTTACATGGCTAGCCTCACAAATATCGAGGGATATACCCTGTCTATTATTTCCAGGAGGGGCCATGGCGTAGATGGAGAGTCCTAGAGTATTTAATGCTCATTTTGAGCTACGCAGACACAATTAGAGCCTGCGCTCTACTAGACAACTCCCGGCAACATCCAACAGCCCACACAGTGTGCCATCTTCCCAATTTCCCTCACATGGCTTGGGTTAACCCGGGGCTATGGTAACATTCACTCGTCCATGTTGAATCGCCGTCAAGAGGAATCGAACCCCGGTCTCCCGCACAGAGTACGAGAGCTATAACCACTAATCTACGACGCCACCAAACATTCACAAATTATTGACACAGAATGACAGATTTCGTGCTCTTTTTACCCGGGAAGTTTATTTTATGTTTTAAACACCTTTTATACCAAATATATAACTAATTTTAAAGCTGTGGATTTCGCTTGCAAAAGTGGTTTTGCCATCTGTGTTGTTTTTCTCTCCTATTTATCATGTCGAACATGATAATCAACTTCATCTGTATCAAGTCTGTCCTTATAACCTCTGCCAAATCTTTCTCGATCCGCCTCTGGGCTTTGCCCCAGGAACTATCAAGTCTCTACACTTTCTTACCCAATTATCCTCCTCCATTCTTTCCAAGTGCCCCAGTTAATTCAATCTTCTTATCTGGATAACATCTTTAATTCTACGGAGACTTAGCCTGCTTCTTAGCTCATCTGAACTCTTTCTGTCTCTCAGACTGGCGTTACACATCCACCTAACCATTCTCATATCATTCCTTTCTAAACGATCAAGATCTTCCTGCTTCACTGACCATGTCTCACTACCGTACAACATAACACTTCTTACACAGGCCTCATACAACCTACCTTTTACCTCAATTAACAGGGCTCTGCTAGTCATCAAAGGAAGTAACTCTCTGAACTTTTTCCAAGCAGAACCTATCCTGCAAGTAACACTTCTTCCAACACCCCCTTCACTGCCCAACATATCACCTAAGTAACAGAAGTTCTCAACTATCTCTAACAAGCCACTGTTGTACATCATTAAAGCTGGAAATACTTCATTCTCTATAATCTCACCTTTGCAACGCTTGCATACAAACTGAATGTCAGCTCTTAACCTTCCACTAATACTACTGCACTTCTTATGTACCCAATGCTTGCAAGTCTGACAAAAAATTGAGTTACTACCAACCCCTTTCCTGCAAACTCCACAAGGCCACTTTCCAACTACAAGGTCACACTTGGCTGCAATGCTACTAATCATGACTTTAGACTTTGCTGTGTTTACCTTTAGCCCTTTCTCTTCTAGTCCTTTCTTCCACTTCTCAAACTTTTCAACTAATTCTTCCATCGACTCTGCTATGAGAACCAAATCATCTGCATACAATAACTCCCATGGACAACCTGTTCTGAACTCCATCGACACCGCTTCTAAGACTAGAATAAACAACAAAGAAATAAGTACAGAACCCTGATGTACAAGATTTACACTAAATTCATCACTAAGCGAATCGTTAATTCTGACACGACTTCTAGCATTGCTGTACATTAGACTGTACCATTGTAACTAGCCACTCATCCACACCTAATTTTCTCATAGCCCATCAAATAACTTTACGTGGCACTCTATCAAAAGCTTTCTCTAAATCTACAAAGGCAAAATAGAGATTCTTTCTCTTTCCTAAATACTTTTCCTGAAGCTGTCTGAGTAAAAATATTGCATCTGTAGTGCCACGCCCTGAAACAAAACCAAATTGCATCTTATCTATAACAATTCTTTCTCTAAGTAACTTATCAATCACTCTTTCAATAACTTTCATTACTTGATCAACCAACTTCAAACCTCTATAGTTACCCCTTTCTAATGCATCACCCTTGCCCTTGAAACAATTCACTATTACACTCGACTGCCACTCACTCGGAATAGCACCATCCTTTATAATCTGGTTAGCAAGACTTGTAATAAGCTCAACTCCAATATATCCAGATGCTTTTACCATCTCTGCAACAATACCTGATACTCCTGCAGCCTTGCCAATCTTCAATTTCCTAATAGCCTCCACTACCCATTCTGTCTTGATCTGCATAGCTGGCCCTTCTACAACATCATCATTAGACAAATTATCCTCGTCCCAATCAAACTCCGTGTTAAGCAACCTCTGATAACGATTCTTCCAAGCTACCTATTTCTCCTCCTCTGTGCTAGCCAAAACACCTTCATCATTACATATACACTTCTCACCTACAACATCTTGATTAGTCTTCTTCATTTGCTTTGCTATCTTGAATACCTCATTGCGCTGGTCTTCCCTTCTTAACACATCTGCAAATCTGTTTCTCTCTGCTTCTGATTTTGCCTTATACACTGCTGTACGAGCGCGACGCTTAGGTTCTAAGTAAATATTTTTACTACCACCTGACTTCCACTCTTTCCAAAGTTTCCTCTTTTCCTTTATACACTGGCCAACCTCATTATTCCACCACCAGGTCTATGTCTAGCTGGTCCTTTCGTCCACCCACAGGTATCATCAGAAGCTTCTAGAAGACAATTCTTCAAAGTAGTCCAAGTACTTTCAACATTGTCACTATCACATTGACCATTGTGGGCTAACTGCTGAACTTTTGCACTAAATTGTGCAACAATCTCTTCCTTCTGCTTCCAGACTTTTCGACGGGGCCTGTACTTTCCCTTGGCTTCTTTAACACTCTTCAAGATAATATCACAAACCAGCAACCTATGCTGGGAAACACACTCTTCCCCGATATAACTTTAACGTCCTTCACCACTTTCTTTTCTGACTTTTTAACCAAAAAGTAATCTATCTGTGTCTTACAACCACCTGACTCATATGTTATCAGCCTACTCTGTCTCTTACTGAATGATGTGTTGCAAGCCACCATGTCCGTTGCCATTCCAAACTCAAGCAATCTCTCCCCTTCCTTATTTCTGCTCCCAAATCCATAGCCTCCATGCACACCTCTATAACCTTCAGATGACTTCCCAACATGACCATTAAAGCCGCCGCCCACCATGGCAAGTTCAGTGTCTCCAAATTTTGATGTGACTGCTATTAACTCATCATAAAACTTATCTTTATCTTCCTCACTGAATCCACACTGTGGAGCATAAACTGACAGAAAAGTGACAATCCTATTACCTATCAAAAACTTTATCACTATAATACTACTATAAGAATATCACTATAAGACTATTAACACGCATTACATCTATTACTTTTTCTACCCACTTCTCTGCAACGAATATGCCAACTCCTCCATATCCATCATTATTACCAATCCAAAATAGCTTATACCTTGCCTTCCTACCTTCCACAAATCTCACTGAAGCTCCTCTCCACCTGACTTCCTGAACACAACACATATCAACAGATCTACGTTCTAACATTTCAACTACTTCACCTGCTCTACCTCTCAGAGTACCAACATTTACACTAGCCATCCTCAACCTAGTGTTATCTACCTTGTGATGTGATAGCTGGGTAACGGTCTGACCATGCTCACACCTGACATCTGTCCTACCGACTATTCTTACGGCCATTAATAAAGAGTTTTTGCATTGTTTTACAGCTGGATGCCCTTCCTAGCGCCAACTGTTCGCAGACCAGACTGGGTGTTTTTTAAAGTGACACCATCACTAGGTGTCTTTGATGGAAACAATTCACACCTTGTTATTTTGGAATTGTCTCTGAGATTGTTTCAAAAAAATATTTCACATCATTTCATTTTTTAATTAGCATAGCGTGTGATACGAATTTTGAACGATTTTAAAGTAATGTTTAATTTTTTGAAATCGTTTAAAATTGTATGGAAATTGTTTCACTAATTTGTAAATCATTTCATTATAACTAAAATCGTTTCATAATCGTTTCAAGATTGTTTTAATATATTTATATACTTAAAATCGTTTCACATCATAATTCGTTTCAAAATTGTATCATTATGATAGTTTCAGTATATTTATTTTAGGTCTCTTCAAAGGTGTTTTTTATTAATTTTATAATGGTCTCTCGATAAAGCCTAATGGGCTGTCGCGTAGGTAAATTTCTACATCATTAAAAATCGCGTATATAAAACATTGTTTATACAGATTTGCGTATTTTTTTATTCATTAAAATAAAAAAAAGACAACAATCATCCACACATTTAATTTTAATATTTTTGCAAGTAAAATTGTACCTGGTTTACTTTATAATTATTTTTAATGTGGGAAAGAGAGAATAAAGAGAGAAAAATTGCTGATATATGGTAACAAATTACTCACACATTATTAATAAAAATATATACAAAAATAACATTTTGTTTTACTTGTTCATAATTTAATATGTAATAGTGTTTTTTCAATGTTACGTGTATCAAGCGACTGGTTGAATAAAGTAAATACAAAAATTACTCAATTTTACAAGTTTGTTTTTAATATATACAGTACCACTATCAGAAAGCCTAACATTGTGTATCATGTATCATGCGTGACACCCATGATCTTTGTGCTCATGCGAGACACCATCTATTGTGTCACGATGCATCATGAGTTTCTCAATCATATAAAAAATAAATCATGTTCGTCACGATGCAATTGTTTCACTGAAGTGCTACATATTTTTTAAAGTTTTATTGCTTTAAAACAATTTAAATCATAAGCAATTAAAAAAAATACCGTATATATTCGTTTTTTATAACTGCGCAAAACTATTTTATATAGTATCACATAATTATTCCCAATAGCATTATTATAAATGTTATCTCTACCAATGTGACACGAAGAGCCATTGTTTAATAGTTTTATTAAATAAAAGTTTTGCGTGGAGAACGAGCAGCGATAGAAAGCTTTTTTAGATCACGTTTTGAAATTTTAAGAACGGCTATAGAAAAGCTTTGTTAGATCGCATTTTAATAATGTTCTGTTATTGTTAATTTTTTTTTAAGTTTAATTTTTTAAAAGCTGACTATAAAAAGCTTAAATACCGTTGAAGCTCAAATTATAAAATCACAAAAAAGCTACTGAACGCAAGATATAATAGATATCTCTGTATTCCTTTAACAATTCTTATAATAATTAGTGCAGCCAAAAGTAAAAACAAATCAATTGCATATATAGGCTTCTAAAAAAAGGATTATGTTAACTCTAAGCGCTGCAAAGCCTTTGTTAAATCATTCTCTGACTTCGTATTTTGTATACTTTAAATGAATCATGATTCTCGTCGCGAAACTAATGTAGTTTTCTTGATCCGTTGCGATGAACATGAACATCACGATAGTTTCGCCATCTAATATCTAATATTTTTATAATCATGACTGACACAATAGGATCGTAGATCGTGGATGTTGCACATGATACACGATCACAATGTTAGCTTTCCTGATGGCAGTACTGTAGGTTTTTAATTGGCTCAATGATTTCACAGGTTATGGCAACTTTAAAGCTTCGCAAGGACGTTTTCTTGTCGTTTTAAAATGAAATATTGTAACTTCAAAGCTTCGCAGGGACGTTTTCTTTTCATTTTAGAGGGGAGTCTGGCAACTTTAAAGCTTCGCAGGATTTTTCTCGTCATTTTAGAATCAAATACAGCAACTTTAAAGCTTCACAGGAATGTTTTCTTGTTATTTTAGAATGAATACGGCAACTTTTTGAAGAAAAGTTAACTTTATATTTAACTAGTTTAATTGGTTTTTAATTAGTTCATTCATTTCGAAATTTGTTTCAAAAATGCGTCATGTACCTTTAGCATTGTAGTACATTTGATATTTTTACAATTGCACCCAATCGGTCAAACTTTTTTACGAAGTCGTTTCGAAATCGTTGCAGACCAGTTTTAAAATCGTTTCACTTTTCATAGTATATTATATATAATCGTTTGTGAAAAAAACAATTAATTCATTTCATGATACGATTATGAAAGGATGTAAAAAACATAATGAAACGATTCCCTTACAATGAAAATCATTTCAATTCGTATCACAAATGAACCAATCTCAGAGACAAGTCTTACTAGAGTAAGCTTGCACTTATATATAATGTAAACATGGTTAAAATCATGTCACATACTTAATAACAGTTATCAACACTTTTTTTGCTAGTTTCTTCTTAAATCACCTAACTAAGCAAACCACATGGACAGATCCAAGAACCATATTTTATAATTTACCTACGTCATGTCAACAGCCACAATTTGCTTATCAACAGCCAGCACAATATCAACAACAGACGGCACAACCAACTACAACATATAACCAACAGCCATCTTTTCGTTATCAACAACCCACTTCGGTATGTATATTTTTCAAATAGACCTTATTTCCACATCCATTTGATTCCGCGAATTGTGCATGCAGGATGCATGTTGTTTACATCCAAGTTTGAAGAACGTAGCAACAAAATGTTGACTTTTACAGCTTTTAACTGGCAGTTTCACATAATTGTAGTTAACACAGTTACAAAGAGGGTATTAGTAGTAAGTTAGGTTTAGGTATAGCTAAAACCTAAAACCTACCACTTTTTTAGAATGATATGAATACATTTTTATTTTAGTGTTCCCAAGTAACTTTATAGAACTAAAACTTAATATATGTTCATTTTATTAACGCTCAGTGGCACTCTATATTACTCTGATCCGTGTTATTCTTCCCCCCACCTAAAATAATAAAAAAACTAGAAATTGATTTTCATAAAAAATGTTAGTGTTCTTTTAATGTTTTTTGTGCAGTCTTAAGACAATCTAAATTTAAGTGAAAATCGTTTTACGGACTGTAGTTTAGTTGACAATATTTAAAGTCTTATGCAGCATTTTTTATTAATATTTATAAAGCAGGAGGGTGTTACGACAAACGTATTCTACCTTGTTTTCATTATTTTTCCTGAATGGTATTGTCTGAAAGCCTTGCAGTATTAGATTTTAGATAGCGTAACACACATAATAAGCATAATGAAGGAGGGTGTTACTACAATAATAATCTGTCTAGTTTTACACTTGTGTTAAACTATTTTAGCGAAAGGAGCTAATTTTTGTTATAAATCACGTAAAAATTTGATCTTGTTCAACCACATAACTTTTTTGGTGATTACAAAATTAGTGCATCACCCATTTTAGTTTCATTGTAACAAATTACCATGAACAAAGAATCAACTAAAAGTAGCCCTAACAATGGTGATCCTAAAGTAACGTTATTGATATGACATCATTTATCATCTTCCACATTAAATTGTCACGAGAAAACGTTTTTTTGAAACAAAATTGTTAATTGTTTTCTTCAAAAAGTTTTTCTTGATTTATTATTTTTTTGTTTTCGTGAAAATTAGGGTCGGTTGGGGATCGTAGAACAACTAATTAAGTTGGAGTGGCCTTACACAAAATCCTGAAAATTAATTTTAAAGAATTGATTGAATCGTTTACAGAAAATAATCTCCATGTAATGAAAATATAAAAATATTGTTTTTGACATGACAAGCATTTTGTAGACAAACTTTTACAGAAATGCCTTTCTTTATAGGCGGTACATCAGTAACTTTTTTGTGTTTTTTTAAGCAACAATTTCTACATTGTTTTGTGAAATGATCATTTCAAGACAAAATTTGTTTTTGACCAAGCAAAATCACTGGACAATTTCATTTGACTGAAAAAATACCAAGATGGTAATGGTAACAAAATTTAAGAATTAGGATATCATCCATTTTGTCAAAGTTATATTTTGAAGTTTTAAATTGATAGAGGCTTAAAATGCGACCCAAGGAAGCAAGAACTTTACAAGGAATGTTTAAAGTCCAACATTTCCCACCAAGCCAAATTAATATCCTACTAATACTGAAATTACAAATGTGTGGAATGTGAGTTATAAATACTTCCAAAACTACTCTCACTTGAAAAAAAGATAAACAAGGTAAGGCACCCGCGAGGTCAAATTAACTAGTATTTTAATACCACTGTCAGTAAGCCTGGCTAATGTTATTTTCACAGATGTTGTTTGAAAAATAGGTGCTCTTAATAACTGGAGACACACGATATAATGCCAGCAACATCACCAATTTTTGTAAACAGCTTGAAATTTCGTGTTTGTTTGAAACAAGTTAACCAGCCAACTAGGTAGCTAGCTACTGATATCATGGTATTCAAAGCTAGTTATTATTTAGCTCATTTAACACCAAGAATAGTAAACAAAAGCATTAGAACAGCCCAGTGATGCATGGCTAATCCCATATTTTCACCAATTGTTAATAACAATCTGTATGCCAAATTAATTTCAGACGTTTCAGTAAAACAAAGGCAGTTTTTTCCTCATTGTTCAAATATGGACAAAACCGTCAAACAGTTAATGCTCTGTGGTCGTCAGGCTGCAAAGATGCTACCTTTGCACACACTTAGGCCAGGCAGACAACGTTGAAAAGTTCTCTAGCATGCTTGCACACCGAAATAATCCACATAGTGGCCCACAAAGACTTCAAAATTTGTGGAAAATGGCGATGCTGATGTCGGCAACAATTAGCGCATTTTAAGAATTTGAACTTTACTAAATAACTTAAATTCCACTGTGAATATTGACAAGTTTAAGGTGACGGTATACCTTTATTGTATCAAAATATCGATTTTTTTATTAGCAATTTATACTAATGAAACTACGAACTTTCCAATGGCGAACCTTGAAGGGGAACATTGACTTTATCCAAATTAACTTTTTTTCTGATCGACCTTTCACACCTTAAATTGAATAAGAGTTGAAAGTGAATGTTTTTAACACTTTCATCCTCTTGAGTATAACTTTCAAAAATAAATTTTATTTCCTTTCCAAAAAGAAATGGCCATCTAAAAAAAAACACTTTTAGTGCTAAAAATCTATGCCATCCTGCTCTGTTTCTGCAAGTCACAGAAAAATGTTAAACGACTTAGAAAGTTCTATTTCTATGGTATTTTCAGTCACGTCTTTGCAAATAATAAAATTTAAAAGGACAACATTCTGGATATTCATCGCCTTGGAAGTGTGAAAGTATCACCATCATTATGAGTATGCTTGAAGGGTGTGATATTTTCAAAAATCTTTAAAACACTTTTTTGTAGTGTTTTTTTTTGTATACCAACTATTACATTTCAAATATCCTTTACAAAACTACAGAAGATCTACAAGGGAGAGTGCGACTGTGCTGAAGCCAACATGCTTATCTAAAAGTGTTTTTTTTTTCAATACATCAGCGATTCTCTAGATATTACATCTTAAACACAGAAGTTTAAGTTAAAAAAATGGCTTTTTTAGAAAAAGCAAAACTTTGTGGAAAATAATTAAAAAATCGTTTTTACATACATTATGACGATTCTAAAGAACATCGAATGAGATTTGAAAATGAAGTAGTTTTGTAAATGAAGTCACTTTTTTGAAGGCAGGGTGTGTTTCAAAAATGTCTCTGTACTTTTCACGAGTTAAAAAGTTTTAAATTATTTTTATACATTTAATAGGTGTTTAAAAATGCTTTTCGATCATGTATGAGTGAATAAACTTTGATTAACTGTCACGATTTAAAAACCCATGCTAAAAAGGTATACCGTCACCTTAAAATGTGGAATCTAACATAGAAATAACCTACGCAAATGCTTGTGGTGGCTGTAGCTGCCCTGTCTCAATATATTTCGACCAAGATTGTAGTTTTTTTACGTAATGTGTTTATATGCATAAAATATTCAAACTATTTATTACAAATAAAGCACTTAACACGATAAAACATGAAACGCACACTTGTGTTATTTTTGATGTTTAATTTGTCAACTTTTATTTTTGAATTAAGCATGTTTAAGGTCGCTTATTTTTATATTGATACCCTTGTCCTGAGATCTGGGGTACAACAACGAATAAATACGGTCACAAGCTATATATTTTAAAAATAGGTTGACAATTACGTCGGTAATGTTGAGAGTCGACGCAGATTTACAAAGGCTGTAAACCAGTTTGCTCACATAAAGAGAAGTTATGTGTTTTAGGTAATAAACTAACATAAAAAAAGGTTAAAATTTCTCAACAACTCTTAAAAGTAATATTAACAGTGAAACCAATGAGCTTAATAATAATAATAGTAATAAAGTATTTAAAAAGAAAATCACAAAAAATTATTGTTAGTGAATTGTTACCACTAGGGGCCACTGAAACGAAGAGAAAAAACAAAAAAATGATAAACATTGGACTGGCTGAGCACAATCAAACATAGTAACCTATTTTTTGCTAATGACTACTAGCTGTATAAATATGGCAATTAAAAAAGTATGAATACATATTTTGGCACCTTTTTTTTTAGGATACTGTTACACATGGAAATGGAGAAGCCGAAACTGAACTTTTTGATGAGAGTGTGTATAGACCAAGCAAAAATGAACAAGACAAATGTAAAGAAATTCGTTAAAAACAATTACAATATGTATGCAATGATTTGAAATGTTAGTCTACAAATATTTTTCAAAGTTATCTTTTTCTTTTCAGTACTGAAAAAGCTTCGTGATGAATTTGATTTGGTGGGGGTGACAAGTGAGCTTCTCATAGAAACATTAGAAGCAGTAAGTTGTCTGGGTATTTTTAACTTTCCATTCTTTATCATCTCTTAAATCAGAAAAACTAAATCGGCAAGGCAAATCGTTGGCTTCGATTAATATTTCTGGAATATTTTGGGATTTAATTAGCTGTTGGAGTAGAAATGAACTTCATTATCCATGCACTTTTTTTAGGTAAATTTTAAGGAAGACATGGCAGTTGAAATGATGAAAGGAATGGGTTTTAGTACGTATATTGTATATGTATGTTAGCACATACATGTCCATGTATAACATAACATTGTTAGTAGAGCGCATTTTTCAAATTAGCAAACGTTTGAAAGCAGTATTTCGAATCAGTCAATTTAACATCAAAACATATAGGGATCCTAGGTTTATACACCAAAAAAGTTTAGGTTAGAAACTTTCGCAGTTGTAAATTTTACCTAATTTGGGAAATGTTAGTTTAACATGTTGATACTAATTTTTGTGCAGCGAAGAGAAATCTATTTTATACTTATTGTTTTTTACGGAACCTTAAATTTATAAATAACAAGAAAAAAAGCAGTAAAGTTCATGTTTTAGACAAAACAAGATTTGTTCTTTTATGTAAACTGTAGAATTATCCTAAAAAATTTTGTGTACTAACTTTTTCGCAGAACGTTTTCCAATACTTTACTAAATTTGGTGCAATTTTGTGCACATGCGCGTTACTATAAAAATTTCTGCTAATGTAAAATGTTTACACTATTTCTTTGTTGTAAAAGTGTTGGTTGCTGACTACAAAATGTCTAATTATGCAATATAACATTCATACAGAAAAAAAAGGTGAAGCTTCCACAAGTGCCGAACCAGACTCAACATCTAGATGGGAAGTTGGTACGAGTACCAGTTCCTCTAGACCTCGCGGTGACGACAAAAAAAAGGCAGCTGCGGCCAAAAAAGAAAAGACAGCTGCAGCCAAAAACAGGAAGAAGCGCCCAAAAAAATCCCCTTCCAAACCTATCTGGGAAAACACTGAAACAACTATTTCGGACATGTATGTTGTTTTTATTATTATTGTTGTTGTTGTTGTTGTTGTTGTTGTTTCTCCTTTACGAAATAACATAACATTTTTATTGAGTGATAATTTTATATCTTATAGTGTGGCAGGGTTTGATGACATCAATTTTGATGACTTAGACAAAAATTTCAATTCTGCATCTGCAAAAGGATCAGGTAATTATGGTATTGTTTTTCCATTATAAAAAATAATCAAAACATAGTAATCGTTTAGTCAAAATAATCTCTAAAAATTGAAGTGCGCATTTCTCTAAAAATTTCGTTTACCAACGTTTTTAATATTTTATATGTTATTGTTACCTTACATTTTTTAAGGAGTTGGGTTTTTTTCATCACTTTCTGCTTTACATCATTTTCCACACTAGCATGTATTGAACCAGGTGTGTTATTTAATCTTTTAATCTCATCTAGACTGTGTTAAAGTAAACTTCTCTGTATCAAGTCCGTACTTTCTACCGCTGAATTTTGTTTCTCAGTAACTGTCAAGTCTAATGCTTCTTTACCCAATTATCCCTTTCTATTCTATCAAGTGTTAGAGCACCAAAACGACCTTCTTATTTAAAAAACGTCTTCAACGCTGCAAATACTTAACCTGCTACTTAGCTTGTTTGCACTTGTTTTGACTTCAAACTGGTGTTACACAACTATTCTCATATCATTCATCATGGTCAAGATGATCATCTTTCTTCACTGTTTATTTCTTCCAGCATATGATAATGTTATACTTCTTACACGCACTTTAATTCCATTGCCAAGACTCTGCTGGTCAACAAAACTCTAACTTTGTCCAAGCATAACCTATCATATAAGTATAGCATTTCTTCTAACACCGCCTTTCACTATCCAACATATCACCTAAGTAACAGAAGTTCTCAACTATCTTAAGCAAGCCACTGTTGTACATCATTAAAGTTAGAAATACTTTGTTGTCTTTAATCTCACTTTTGCAACGCTTGCATACAAACGGAAAGTTAACCTTTTTGCAATATCACTGCAGTTCTTATGTATCCAATGTTTAAAAGTTTGAAAAAAAATGAGTTCTAACCAACAACTCCTCGCCTGCAAGGTCCACAAGGTCACTTTTCAACTACAAGGTCGCTTTCCAACTACAAGGTCGCAATCCAAATACAAGATCACGTTTACCAATACTACTAATCATGCTTTTAAACTTTCTCAACCCTTTCCCCTGTGTGTCCTTTCTTCCACTTTTCTACATTATTATGATGACCGACCTAATACTGCTCTTTCTACTCTTGTTAAATGAAGTTGATAGCAAACCTGCTTACGTTTAAAAACCGAATTTACGGAATGTATATGGATTGAAATTACTATCAACAACGCATTGAATGTTCTCTCAGTGAATATTTGAGAGCACTGAATACTTCAGATTATTTGTCGAAAGACTTTAATAACATCAAATGTGGCGAAAGCAAGAAAGAAAGAAGAAATACTCACAGGTGACTTTAATGTCAACTATAGAAAGTGCAATAAGAATTAGAATTGTATACGGTTTAAAACAACGTATTAAACAACTAACTCTACTCGTGCTACAGAAACCTTGGAGACACTTATTAATTTCATTGCGAGTAACAATGACAAATCAATCTCACATACTTATGTAAAAAGCTGTACATATCTAAATAGTTGAATTTTCAGAAACCAAAAAACTGTTAACTGATTACCGGTTTGGTTATGGATGTAACAGATTTTGTTTTTTTATTTTTTTCTTCTCTCTGCGAGAAAAGTTAAAAGGATTTCAACCTTTAGTTTGGATCACAATTGCTCGTTCCAATCTATTTTTGTGTGGAAATCCACTTTAGCACTTACCTTGGACACGTGCTTGACAAAAGTTTGACTCTGAGAGATGAGTTTGATGCATCGTACAAAAAGGTACAGAACGCATCCATTTGATGGTGCAACTTTGATCTTATTTCAGCCATGTTGAAGCTAGGCAAATTTCCGTATCTACAATTCTTTCAAAACTGACGTATGCATACATAGTGAACCAGCATCTTATGACAACACAGTCGTCCATATTGAGATTATTAGAACAATGTGCATAGGAGATTCTCAGAATACATCATCAAGAAGAAAACAATCATGTGTGTAAGAAAGTGCATGGATGGTTAGTGCGTGGCGTTTGTTCAAACTTTTTCTGTTATTTGGAGAGTCAGGATGACACAATGAATCTAAGGATTAACCAGAAGTTAATAAAATTTCCACAATGTAAGCTAGAGTTTGGAAAAAAGTATTTGTATTATATGGGACACATATCGAAGATGTCGACATGTCGACTCCGCTATAAGGACCTGTAAAACTGATTTTTTTTGTGTTTTTTATTGTTATTATTGTTATTATTTTTTTTTATTATTGGTATTTATTTTTTTCGATTCTGCCCCTATTTGGGTCAGCATTTTCATCTTCTCTAGTGTTTAATGCGTCGTTGAATGTGCCAAAGTTTGACCAGTGCGGTAGCATCATATGACTTTTCATATTACACTTTTTATGATCGTGTTTCTTTCGTAAAGATGTCTGAATTACTGCATGTCATGAAAAGCCAATATAGTGGGAAGTTTTTTTGAAGCATAGTTTTGTCGTTTCATACGTATGTAGTAATAGAGTTTGTTGTTTTGTTTTAGATACCTTCTTAAAGAGTATGCAGTCTGAAAGACCCAGCGTTGTCATCAGTCAATCTGCATCTACTGCAGCCTCGTTTGCGAAGTATGTATTTTTTTATAAACGTAACATAAGTAAGCATTTAAGCTTAAATAGGATATGTTTTAACTATAATACCCAGCCTTGATAAATCCTAAGATTATTTTGTAACTTAAAAAGACTATTTTATCCGATCTATATAGCTTGTAAGGCAACGTCTATGTTGTTAATTTATTTTTCCAATAAGGATAACGTAAGCATACGCTAGCCTGATTGTGTTCTAATTTGGAGAATATATAAAAAACAGATAATTTGCATGGAAACCAACTACTGTATTGACATATATTTCTGCTTACTTCAATTCAAGCCTTAAAAAATAAGGAAACAAGAATGTAATTTTTTGAGAATTATGCACCTCATACATTGTTTTTATTTCTTACAGGTTGCTGTCGGGTTCAGCAATGCCAACTTCAACGTTTGTTTTTATTTCTTTTTTTACATGCCTTTGACTATCCCCATTCTTCTCGACTGTTTGTTGCGCATTGAGTTAAAACCACTATGGTTTGATGAAAAAACTACATGTCATAGATTTTGCTCAAAAGAGAATCTAAGTAGAGAATTGATGGTTTCATTTGAGATAACTATTCAGTTTTGAATAAGACTTTACAAACCATGCAGAAACTACCCTGCAATGTTTATATTGTTACTCATAGCAAAAGCTTCATATTACGGGAGATATCCAACACTCTAGTTGATAGAACATAGGAAAGGTTTATTTTTCTAATAGTTCCACATACAGCTCTACGAAGTCTTCAATCATTTCATCGAGTAGCTATGAATTGACCAAGAAATTAAAAGCGACTGGTTGCGATAGGAGTTTGACAGTTGGTAGTAACGCCACATTATTGAGGTATATTTTTGAATGCTATCGAGCTTGTTTGTTTTTTTGCTGCTTTAGACAATGTATATATAGACGACTGTTCTTCTTTATGAGATGCGTGGATAAATTAGAAAATTCTCACTGAAATGGTAGTGATATTCTCTGCAATTATTTACTATTGTTTCTCCTTTCTTATAAACCAGATTGTTTCTTCTACAATCTTCGCCTGCTGACACCACATCTAGAAAGTTTTTGTTCGACTTACTGTAATTTCAGTTTTGATCAAATTTCATTTTTCTGCAAAGTTTCATCTTTTTTTCACTATAAACATCATTTACCATATTTTGTTTGTATTTAGTACGCAAAAGACACTCCACCGAGGCGCGAACGCCAGTCTGTCCTTAGGTCCTAACAGTCATCTAGCAAAAGGACGTTCCACCAAAACATCCGGTTCACAAGTCAAAGCCAAAGGTAGATTTTTGTATGTTATCCTATGGTTGTAAATAAAATATTTTAACATCTAAGCTATAGTCTCGAGGTATAAAAGATTTAAAGTATAGGAGATCATTCTTGTCTTGTAGTGGGTTGAGGAAAAAAAGGTGGACTGCACACTTCAAAATTTTCGTGTTGTGTGGTGCCTTTGTTAATGAGGATCATTTTACCGACTAAATCACCGACTAAGTACCCCCAGACGCTTATTTAATTTTCGAACTATTACACTGGGTGCGTATTCTCAGTGGGCACTTATTTGGTCACTGGACGCATATAAAATATTTTGAGAATTGAGGTAATGAAAATGATAGATAATAATTAAATTATAATAACGATAATAACAAAAAAATAATGATAAATCAAAATAAGTTCAAATATAAGTGCATTATGTCCAACTGTGCTTCATCCACACCTTTTCCAACAACTTTTGAATAAACAAAACCGTCATGTCCAACTGTGCTTCTTCCTCACCCCACCAACAAATTTTGAATAAACAAAACCATCATGTCCAACTGTGCTTCTTCCTCACCTCACCAACAAATTTTGAATAACAAAACATATATGAAACACTAAAATTATACAAAAAAGCTAGTGTTTTTGGTGACGTTTTCTGAATAAGCGGTTAGTTTGGTGGGTGCAAGCCTAATCGCTAATTTATGAGGTGTTTAACTTTTTTATGCTGTTTTCTAGTACATGTAATATAGCGCTCATTGAAGTTTCACCTTAATCAAAAATCACCTTTTTATAGCGAATTTCATCAATTTCGGTGTTATTTTGCAATGTTTGTAAAATGCTAAACAATTGACTTCCCCACATACAAAGAATTTTTATCATCGAAAATTTGGAAACTTCAGAAAATCAATTTTTAACTTCCCAAAAAGATTGAGATGGCTTCGTAGCGAAACGCGTTATATCTGTTAGCTTTTTAGCTAAGCTAAACTTAATTTAGCGTCTTTAAAATTTCCAAGATTTAAAAAGTAACATAACACAATGAACGGGAATGTATTTTTGCTTATTGTAGCTTCTTAAAATTAACACAGCATATTAATTGTCCCATATAAAGATGTTCACCCCCCCCCCCTTCCCCCTTTCCACAAGTTCCTTATGTCCACTAAATACATGTCTGATTGACACTTTTTTTAACTATGTATTTCCATATATCTCTACGTAGGAGCTGATCCAAGGTTAGCTGCTGGAAGAAACCAATCATTAGTACATGGTCCTCAACGAGCAGCGTAATATGCACTGTGTTAACAGAAATGTGATGTGTTTACACTTAAAGAGCAGTGTACCGATGTTAGTGATGTAACAACTACAAATAACTATTATACTTGCATCGATGCTTCTATTTTGCCTCTTTTGATATTTATTTTTTATTTATCAAGTAATAATTTAGTAAATTTAAATGTTTAGCATTTAATCTTCCAGAATATACCTTAATAGCTGTTAAGCCCATATTTGTTAGTGTAAATTCGCCATTTTTGAAATGAAATCATTGGCTCATTTAAAAAAACAGTTAAAGACAATTTAAAATTTTTTACGGCATATGAAGGAAAATACACTAATGAAGAAAAATGACGTTTATTGTAGATTAATTGTGGACTGCGTCTGGATTCTTCATCTTTACATCAGAAGTCAATTTTCTTAGTCCCGAAGTCAGTTTTCTTGAATTTAATATCTTGCCATTCCCTATTAAACATTTAGGAAACACCTAGAACAAAAGTCTGAGTTTAATCAAAACTGTTTTTTTATGTCTTATATAACTTGTACGAAATTTGCTTACAAATCATACAGATTTTTTTTCTGATAAAAAAATACTTGTACTCTTCATTTTTAGATTTGTTTTCTTATATATATATATATGTATGTTGTATATACCAAAAAGGTAGTTTCGATTTAAAACCTCGTTTACTGTGCTTTTTTTTTCTTTATAATAAATAACATAACAAGTGAGGTAAATGTATTCATATTACAATGAGAGATGGTAACTGGTGAGAAAATGTCTTCTTTGTTGTTTAAAAATTTATTCTTTTGACCAAGAACAACCTATGGAAAATGACTTTCGCAAGAAGAATTTTGTGATATTTTTCCATTTCTTCATTTCGTGAAAACAAATTCGAGAGTCTGGTGTTAAATGTTTTTCGCAGGAATAAATTTTGAATTATGCAGAAAATTTCAAAAAAAAAAACAGCAACTTATAATTTAGTATGATCACAATATATCAGCAACAATACATCTGTATTTTTTGTAAACAATATCTTATAAGCAACTTGAGGCTGTAGTTTTTTTCAAAACTGACGTATAAAGAAAGAGATGCGACAAAAATTTTGTTTCAAATTTCAACGAAATAGGCTAACTGAGCAGCCAACTTTGTCTTTGGAAGTAGACACCAACAAGCAACACGTAAACATCATTCGAGCTTGTATAATCTATACTATTCTTATTCTATACTATAATACCCTTATACGTCTGTCTGTCTGTCACGCGAAATGGTAACCGGAGTAGTAAGATACGAAATGTGGTAAATAAAGGACGGAGGAACCCGGGATTTCTCCATGAGCCAACAATATACAGGTATATTTTGCGAGAATGTTTTTTGAAAATCGCGAAATTCTGCAAACTGTACTTCGCAACCGTTACATTTTTTTTCCTTTTCCTGTCGCTAAACTTTAAAAAATTAAAATCATGCATTAAACAAAACAAAAAACACAGGAAATTAAAGGTTGTTATAGCGGTCATTCTTTTATCGCGGAAACAACATCTGGCAACAGACACTTATCTCAGGAACGGAATTTAGGAGAAGCCTCTGTGGCGAACACCTTTATAGCGCACACTTTTTCTTTGCTTAGCTTTTTCAGCACGATAATATCTCAGGCAGTTGTGTCTAGTTCAGCGATTGCTGTGTCTTCAAGGCTCTCGCAACAAATGTTGGCGACCTTTGTTGGCCCAAATGTTGTTCTGATTTGCGGCCGCCTCTTTATTGCCCAAGAAAAAAAAATAAAAGAGAGGAAAGGATACAAATTTCAGTTAATGCAAATGTCCTAGGGACTAAGGAAAAAAAATAAGGAAAATAGTTCGACTTACGAATGTTCCAGTTCAGCGAAGCTCCCGTTAAGACGACAATAGGCATGCAAGTCCCTTGTAAATTGAATTTTCCTGGACAGACAACGTTATCTATCCTGAACTCGTAAACTTAGGAAATATTTGACCAATTTTTTCAATACTTCTCCAATTTCAGTTACCTCCCGGTAATCCGAACACCAGATAACTCGAACTTTCGTTATCTCATTCTCTTAGGTCCCTTTAACTTTCGTCAATACTTCCTTATAAAAAACTCCGTTTAAATCGAACCTCGGATAATTCATTGATTAACTTATCTCATTTTTTGTTCCTCCTCCTGAGCCTAATTCCCTTGGTTAACTCTAACTTTTTTATGAAAAAAGGAAATCAAAGACTAGATAAATGCTGACATTTTAACTTTTCTTTTAGTTTTTATTAATTCTTGATGTAAGCTAATCGCTAATCTTGTTCTAAAAGGTAGTTTTTTATATATTTTTTATATTACAAAGTATTACTTTCTGATTAATCCACGCGTTATTAATTTAAAGTACTGAAAGGTTTTGAGATCTTATGTCATTAACAATGTGAGTTCCTATGTTTTATGTCGACGATATTCAGAGAGAAATCTCCTAATGCTTGTGTTTAGGCTTATGCTTGTTACAACAGTGGGAACCAGGCTTAAGCTCAACTATCAAAAAACGCAGGCCGTTGAGAAGCAAATAGTCCTGGAGACAAATAGGTTCGCAAGCGTCGTTATGCAAAATATCCACCATGTCGTCAAAGGGGCCACGGAAAAGGCTGCACGGACTAATCCCAGGGGCGCGTAATGGCGTATAAATCAAAATGGCAAATCAAACTTACCTGGTTTAGTAGGGAAGGAAGGAAAGTCGGACTTTATTGTGATCGAGTTATAACTGGTTTTGTTCCTGTAATGGTGTTTTTGGAATTTTGCCTTAATGGATCACTTTCTTAGCGGGTCACTAGCTATAAAAGTCTTTAGCTAGCCACTAGACTAGCTTCTGTGTCTAGCTAGCTATGTGCATAATAGATAATAGATAAGTGTGCATATTTTACATTACCCTGTCTGTTATTTGAAGGAGTCATGGCTTAGATTAGGAGTCCTAGAGTATTTCATGCTAATTTCAAGCTACGCACACTGGGGTCTGCGCTACCAACTCCTCTGCCTGCACAAGATATACATTCAAAAGCCCCCACAGTGTGTGTGACATCTCTGCAATTTTACTCACATGACCTGATCTATCTATCTATCATCTAACCCAAGGCTATACTCGCCCGGAACATTCTCGAAATGCAATACCTTGTAACATAAACATGGCGGACGACAGTTAAAAAAATGTGTTTGAAGAGAAAGGAGTTAATAAAGTTTATATATAAGTTATTTATCAAGTAAATCTTATCAAAAATCATAAAAAACAGCTCTTTTAAGAACTTCACTACCACACAGTTCATTTTAATTTTTATACTTTTTTAAATAATTATTTGAGAGTCATTTGTGGTGAATCTTTTTTTTTCTGGCATTGTTCGGGACCATGCAGTTTTTTTCGGTCAAATACCTGAGTTTTTCAAAACTCCGAACTCGCTGGAAAACGCCCGCACTTTTTACCACATAAGCGGCTTATCAGCACCCTTGTCATACGCCGTAAAAGGTGTGGGCGTTTTCAGGCGATTTCGGTGTTTTAAAGAAAAAATCAAAAAAGAAAAGAAAAACAGACACTAATGATTCATAAAACTATAACAATTAAAATAAACTTACTATGTCATAGCGACGTTCTTAAAAGAACTGTTTTTGATATAGTTGATAATAAGATTTACTTGATATAAATTATATATGTGACTGTCCAGAGGAATTTGATAACAAACAAATTAGCTTTAAATTTTAACGTTATATCGCTATGAAGAACAAAAGAAATAACGCTAATTAACGCTAGAAAAAGCCAACTTTAAAGTTATACACGTTATTTTTTTATATAAGAAACATCTATATAAGAAACATGAGGGTGAGATTAGATTAAGAAACAGTTAAGAAACAAGGCTAGGCTGAAAGTCTTAAACAAGATTTTAAAAATGCAAGGTATACTAAGCCATTAACAATCGAACTAATTACAGAAACAACAAACACTGCAATGACCTCAATATATATAAATGTTTTCAAATTTTATGTGTATATAATCTTTTAACAACCTCAATAAATAAAAGAATTAGCTTGTTTCTAAAGCGAAGGGCTGCTGCTTCGCATTTTATATCGTAGTATATACTGTACCCCTGTAAGGAAAAAGAAGAAAAACACGTGTAAGAACTATAAAAATTAAATAGTTTAGAAACCTTTGAAGCTTAAAATGGGAAAAATTAAGAAACGCGCAGGCTAAAGTCAAGCAGTGTGTTGCTTTATATAAAAAACGTGTAGCTTAACATGAGATAACACTATAGCGTTAATTATCATTGCAAAATAGCGCTAATGTTGGCTAATAACGTTAAAAGCAATTATTGTACATGCGCTAAAAACAAATTTTTCCAGCACACAAAAAATCAAAATGGCGTAATCATGCTTTTTAACGTTGATAGTGTTATTTTAGCTAATTTTTATTATTATCTTATCGTTATTATCATTACAACAAAATTATACCAGCGTTATTAATGTTATAGCATTAAATGTTAGTGCTAAAGCGTTAATATTAGCGCTTTAAACGCTAATTAAGGCTAAATGTTTTTATCAAATTTCCCTGGACAGTCACATATGAACTTTATTAACTCCTTTATCTTCATGCGCCTTCTTCTAACTATGGTCCGCATAGTATTGCACTTCAGGAATGTTCCGGCTGAGTTCGGGAAAGTGCAGGCGGTTTCGGCAAAAAAGGCCAATTTGATTCAAAAAGTCGCCTGAACTCGACCTTTTATATGCAGGTGTTCGCCCCTTATCAGCACCCTCTTACAAGCTCATTGTTCTTATTTAAATGTTGTAAGGAAAAAGGAAGGTGCTATTTATAGAATAAACGATATAAAAAAAAGCATTTTTCAGAAATCTTTCACTGACTGCTCCACATTGAAAAAAGTAATTATACATGATGATTTTGAGTGGTCAAGAGTTGTTTGAAAGTAGTTAAAAAAGGGAAAGAAAAAAAGAATTGTATTTTTCACATTTAATTGTAACATTTGTAGATTGTGACAAGAACTGCCTGTTGAAGGTGAATTTGCTTACAACTGGGCTTTTTATAAAAAATAGATATATGTTTGCAGCATGTGGTCTCAGATCATGTAATTAGGATGTGCGGTTAGAATATACACAACAAACAAAATGTGCAATACGTTATTTTTTCACCAAGGTTTCAGACAAAGTTTAATGTTGCTTAGGCAAAGTAGTTCGGAAATATTCCTATTGACAATTTTTATTTCCGAACTGTGAAAGTTTGTAACAACCACAATAAACTATTTTTTTGGGAAAAAGTGAACTGGAAATTTTAATTCAATTTTTGCTTCATAGACTTTCAATTGTTTAATTTTATTCACAGAGGGATTCATTTTCGTTTTCAAAATCGATCATGACGAACATGATAGAGAAAAAATGATTTTAAGAACTTTTTTATGGTACTGTACTTAAATTGAGGTTCAGTGACAGGTAAAAGGCTTCCAAATAAATTTTTTGTATTATATATTATAATGCATTGTTGTTGATGTCATTGAAATGCTTAACGGAATTATCTAACATTATAGATATAATATTGTTTGTGTTCATAAAGAATTGGTGCATAAATCACCTGAAAACATAGTATAATTAGAAAAATCAATGGGTGATTGCAGTGACTTAGATAGGTAAGTCATTTATAAACTAATAGTTATTTGTGTTTTGCATACTAGCGAATAGGTTAAAGGGGCTATGAACGGGTTAAAATTCTCACTTTCCGTATATCCCGCTCACATATTAAAAATCCGGAAAATGCGTTTTGCTCAATGAACAGACCAGCACACTTTGCTCGCTGGTTCAATATTTTTTTTTTTTTTGAAAAGTATATTAGAAAGAAATATTTCAGCGAGACTCATTCTGGATGAAAACATGACCTAGGCTGGAGAAGATAAAAATTCTAGATATATCTATGTTTGAGTCTGTAAATTATATACATGCTGGAGAAATAGCCAGTTTGTTTTTCGCCACCATTAGCACGACTTTCGTGTAAGTCACTAAAGTCGAAAACCAACAAACGTTCCGTAGCCCCTTTAATGATGTGGCACTTATATTTATTACTATAATAATAGCTGTATTTTGTGCAAATATTTGTGCCAAACCACTACTTTGTGTTAAGGACGGATGATAATCTGGGCAGCAGATTTTATATAGGACGAGTAAAACCATAGATTTTTCATGCACTAACAACTAGTGTGTAATATATAACACATACATAAAAATTTTTTTGGAACGTTTGCTATTAAAATAAATAAGTGTCCAGGTTCTATGTATGAATGCATTATATTTAGGAATTGTTATATATTGTTATAAATTTTTTCTTATTTATCTACACTGTTTATAACATTTAACTATTTGATTGTGTTCTATTTTTAGACAAATTGAACAATTACGGAGGTGTGAAGTGATAAAGGAATGTGAAGTTAAATCGTTATGCGCTAAAGCAAGGTATGCTATTTTTTTGGTAAAAGTTTTTGTTGATTCAGTGTTTTACTATGCTGCAACACGTTGGACTATTTTGTGTAGAACATACAGTAACAATTGTTTGATTTGTAGTAACAGTTAAAGGGATTTTATTTACGTTACTTTTTGTTTAACTTTTGTGTGACTCCAGATTAGCTTTTTAAATATATGTTTTTTCTTGACACTTGTTTGCCATTTGGATATTCTTATTCATTAAATATTTTAAACTAGTTTTGGCCATGTATAGTCAGGACCACTTTAATTATAACTAACGGCCGGTCACTGACCGCCAAATTTTTTCAATTGACCGTCTGACTGGCCATCGAATTTTGTTAAGTAAAAAAAATATTATTTATTTACCATTAAGAATAGATAATAATGTAATTAAAACACATATACATGGTTGTCCAGCATTTTTTGTTTTCCTTTTAGTAATATTTCGACCTCCTTATTGGAGGTCTTCATCAGACTATACAAAAAGTTATCATTACTAAAGGTTATCATTGAATTGACATCAAATCAAATGACATCAAAAGAGTTTCGTTTCACTCCAGTTCTTGTAATGCTGGTAAAAATGCTAAAACAAGAGTGTCATAAATTTGATCATAAGGTACGCAAGGCACTGGAAATCCAGTTGCAGGATATGAAGCCGTGTAGTGAACATGGTCTTAATCTAGATGATGGTCAGTATGTGACGATGAAATTCTGAAGACCAATGTTCACGTACCTAGATTAAAGTCGTTGCAGTGACGTCGATTTGTTGTCAATGTCATGTAACCTTTAGTAACGACAACTTTTTTTATAGTCTGATAAAGACCTACAATAAGGAGGTCAAAATATTACTAAAAGAAAAACAAAAACGCTGAACGACCATGTATATGTGTTTTAATTATTAACATACATTCACATGAAAATGTCATTTAAAGAGATAATAATCTAAATATATTTTGCTTCACATTTATTTCCCTTTGAATCATACACATTTCTTTCTGATATTTTGCATTTTGTTTTAGTGTAGCTAGCTAGCTAAAATACTGCAATTTCACCACAAGGCTGTTTGACCATTTGTTTATTTATTTTTTGATAGAGAGAAAAGTATGAACCTCATCCCCAGGGGTGGCTTGTTCGATGAAACTAAAATTCGCGATGCTCTAATTTTGTAATCACAAAAATAGTTCTGGGGTTAAACAAAAGTTTAAATTTTATAAATAAAATAGTTATAATACAAGTAAAAAACCTTTGTTATCATATTATATATGTTTAAAAATATGCTAGCTAAAATGCTCTTAAATTGTACTTAAATTTTGATTTTTTATAAGACTACTCAAAAAACATTGAAAGAACACTAAAATATTTATCAAAATAACTTTTCTGTTTTATTTCATTATTTTAAATGGGAGAAAAATAATTTGCTGTATAAATTTCTAAACAACACAGGTATATCTTGTGTAACTCAAGACAAAATACTTGCAGCATAACGTTTTTAAAACAAGTTTTTGAGCATGCAAATATATTTTTATCTTTTTCCTTTGACAGCTATAGGAAAATAGATAGAAAAATAAATAGAAAAATATGCTTGTCGTAATACCCTCCTCTGTGGTTATATATATTTTTGTTGTTGTTGTTGCTACAATCATACATTCTCTATAAAAATATTTTTATTTCACTGACCGAAAGACCGTATGCAACTATTGACTTCACCCGTAGAACAACTAATTAAGTTGGAGTCTCTTCAGTAGAATAAATACCATATTTCGTGATTAGAACTGTTACGCAAGGGATCACATATATTTTTTGACCTCCGAAAAATTTGATTTGACTGGCCATTTTGGATTTCCAACGTGAAGAATGACCAGCAGTGGTCAAATATTTATTTTAAGCACTGTGCCAAACATCACAAAGTCCGTAGTTGGGTCCACATCGCGGAAATGCTTAGCTTTGCCACATGTACACGTTAACCCATGTCATGTAAGGGAAATTGGGTAAGCAATGCCAGTGTATAACTTTTATGTATACATTTAGAACATTTAGACCCAGATTGATAAAATTGTGTCAAACACTGAAGTGGCTAAATCCTCTATAAATATTTGGAATAATAATAATGTACAAATTTTATATTAAAAGAATTTACTGTGGAAGGCAAGTTGTAAAATTTATTGATGGTACAAAATGCTGCACTGCGCTGCATATAACTTTTCAAATGAGTATAAAAGATCAAATCAACATGTTATCATAAACTTCCTAACACAACTCTTGTCTCATTTACACGGCTTACAAATCTGATACAAACATTAGAACCGAGATTGCCCCAATAAATTACCATTTTGACATATTACAGTTAATAGCTAAAAAGTATTCAAGAAACAAGTTTTCTCGTGAATTTTTTGCAGGAAAAACTTCCGAGCAACTTAGGTATCAACCTCGATCCCAAGGCCTGTAGCAATTATTTATATAAGGATGAAACTCATATTCATTTAATCCCACATAGGCGTTTTTTCCGCAAGAAACTTCCGTGAAAAGTAAGGTTAAATTACTTCTTTGATAAAGGTAAGACTGACTTGTCGATTAGTTCCAAATGGTCTTTCCTCTTTCTTTGAATATTGTGTATCCCAGCAGACTAACAAGAGTGGCAAAAGCACAGGTGGTTGACATTTAATTTTTCATGCATTCGTTTAAAAGTTTGTAACATGGAAGTGCAGTGCGGTTAAGAAGCTACAGTCTGTGGACGTTGTTGGAATACTCTTAATTTGAAACCGGTTACCTCACCTTTTTGTCCCAAACCTTGATACAAAGAAACACTTGGCATTGATGTTTGTGCTACACATGGGTGAACTTTAATAAGAAAAGAAGCTTTAATCAGGCAGTAATTTCTGTTTTTTTACATCATCGTGGGATGCAATGAAGCAGTGTTCTTCAAAAAAACTTACTTCAGCAGTTCTGTTCTATTAATTTTTTTAATCTGTATATATGTCAGCTATGTTTGATAAACACAAATAACTGGGTAGCTTAGGGGACCTTGTCTAAAGGTTATAGATCAGTAAATTTAACAACGTGTTTCTTTAAATAAATTTTTTCTCAATTTAAAACAAAAAAATTATGTAACCATATGTTGCACAGGATCACATGTCATAAAAAACACTGCAACTAGTTCAAAAAAATTTTTTAATGAATAAGGTCAAGACAGCCAAAAAAAAACCATATTTGGAGTCCCATAAAATTTTAACAAAAAAGCAAATATGTCATGGTAAAAAAAACTCTGGTACTCATGCATTTTAAGTCTAAAATTTTTGTGTTTAAACGCAACCCAGACGATTTTACGCAAATATTTTTATTTTTATTTTAGAGAAATATTAATAGAGGAAAGCAATGTACAAAGGGTGGATTCTCCAGTAACTGTAAGTTTTTACTCACATTCCAAGCTTTACTAATTGACGCGTGCATGCCGATGTGGTAAAGCATCAAATTATAAGTTCATAAAATTTCATGTTAGCAATTAGTTGCTGACGCAGCAAAAATTGTATAGAACAGCTATATATTCCATATATGCACCATTGTTAAATTACATGTTTACATTATATTCTACTTTTGGGATAATTGTATGAAGTTACTTCGTTAGTTTAGTAAAAAACCCTTCTTAATGATTCCTATAGGTATGTGGTGATATCCATGGCCAGTTCTATGATTTAAAGGAATTGTTTAAAGTGAGTTTATAACATTTTTTTTTTGATATGTGTACACTGTAACAATACTGTTAATTTCCTGTCTAGTTCAATATTGGTCTGGTCTGTAAAGTTCATCTCTAGCATTAAATAAACATATAAATCTTTTCAAATGTATTCGTTTGATTGTCTTAAACGGCTCGTTTGCAAGGAATTGGTGAGAAAAACTACTGCAGATGCTGTTGGTATTTTTTCTATGATAGTAAATCTTTTGTTATGATTGAATTCAATAGTCAAATAGTTTTGTAAAAAATGTAATAAAGCATCTTTTTTCGGATCATAAACTTGTCTTGATTTTTCTTTGTTATATTTGATAGTTTTGTTGCTTTCTTTGGTCTTAGGTGTCCTGTTCTTTTTCATCAAAGATATTTCTTTTTTCGTTTTTACAGGTTGGTGGAGATGTTCCAGATACAAACTATCTCTTTATGGGAGATTTTGTTGACAGGGGATTTTATAGTGTCGAAACATTTCTACTCTTATTGGCATTAAAGGTAAATAAAGGAGTAGATAAGAAACTATCAGTGTTTGTTATTTGTGTTTTTCACTGTTATTGCTGGGAATTTGTGGGAACTGATAATGTAAACATCAAATCGGTTACTCTTTCTTCAGAAAGATATGAAAGATTGGGGATTGGGTTGTGCTGCTCTCGGCTAAAATTAGTACATTTAGTCCGTTTTTAAAAAAAAAGGACAAGTAAACTTTGACAGTTTAGAGTATGTAAGACTGAAGAACCAGCAGTCCTGATTGCTTGAAATTATGCCCTTCAAGCTCGACCCTCCTTTCCACTATTATTCTGGTGTTGCGACCAGTTGTGTAAAATGAGTGTAATGTTCAAATGTTTCTCTTCGATTTCACAGGTAAGATATCCAGACAGAATAACGTTAATCCGTGGTAACCATGAAAGTCGACAAATAACCCAGGTATAGCCGAATTAGTTGTTAGTACATTTGTTTCTCTAGGGAACATATAAGGATTATTTTTTTGTGTTGTATTTTAGGTTTATGGTTTTTATGATGAATGCGTGCGTAAATATGGTTCAGTTACAGTTTGGAGATACTGCACTGAAGTGTTTGATTATTTAAGTTTGTCCGCCATTATTGATGACAAAGTATGTTTTCATTCATCCTTGTCATTCAACATTTCATTTTCTCTTTTTATTTAATTTTCATTATTATTTTTTAGATATTCTGTGTCCATGGTGGTTTATCTCCATCGATAACAACATTAGATCAGGTTGGGTGAATATAAGTAATCTATTTATTGTAGGCACCGTTCGTGAAAATTATTTTATAGTTTATGCAATACAGTATATTAAGTTTACGTCTGCAATATTAAAAATGGAAGTTGAAATAGTTTGCTCAGGGTTACAATTACAGCAGTTATTATTTTCTATAGAAAACAAGTGTAACAGTGTGGAAGTCTTTGCATTTTTTTGGTTGTATACCTAGGGGTTTTTGGTGTGCTTACCTTGGTGACAACTCTAGAAGAACCACAAGTAAAGCTACCTGTTAATATTTAACACGTGGATGACTTTTTTTTGTTGTTTTAGATTCGAACTTTAGATCGAAAACAAGAAGTCCCCCACGATGGACCTATGTGTGACTTATTATGGTCTGATCCAGAAGGTAGAATTTATTTTCCACCACTTTTTTAGAAATAAATTTATAAATGACCTTACGAGATATAAGTTTCGCATTTTTGCAAAAATTTTATGCTTTTCTCGAATTACCACTATCGCCATTCGCGAAAAAAATGTTCTTGCAAGTGTTTGTCAATTTTGTCATTCGCGAAATTAAATTGTTGCGTAATTTAATTTTTAGAGCTGCTTCTAATTTGGGAATAAGCAGTCATTGTGTTTTACCAGTCATTTACCGATCTTTGACCCTGTCAGCACTTTGTTTATATATCTTAGTAACAGAAATAATATTTGCTTTTGCTGATATTCCGCCAGCTCTAATGTGAAGAGACATATAAGTCAGTGACTACCTACCCGAAAATGATCAAGGATAAAGATGACGATTTCCCCGAGAAATCTTATTGGGACATAGAGTTTGATGTTAATGAAGGACGAAATGCCTTTAACTATTTTTTAACAGCCGGAAACTTGTGGATTTTTATATAACAATATGTTCTATGAGAGTATCAGACTGGACTGCCAGGTTGAAAAAAATAGGTCTATTGTTTAGAACAACAGAGAAATAAGAAAAATAACCAGCCTGGTTAGAAATTTGACAATCCTAAAGAAAAGTGTGTAGAATAAAAAACATGCCCATATCCAAATTTTGTAGAACGTAAAACTTAATTATATGCATGTAATTAAATAAGTTTACGTTTATTTTTAGATACACAGGGTTGGGGTGTAAGTCCTCGTGGTGCTGGTTATTTATTTGGAAGTGACGTAGTTCAACAGGTTTGCATTTTCTTACATCTTTTTATTTATTTATCAAATCTATACGGCCTGTTATCTTGTGTATATAGTGCCAGCTGTAAAGAGCAAACACCATTTTGGTTTTCTTCTCGTGAAAATGACAGTTAATCCATTTATTTTTCTTAGAGCATAACATAACCCATTAAAAGCTGAAAGTTTTAGATGCTTGTTTTCCACATCGTGTTTTTAACAATATTTTAAATACGAAATCTGATTTCATTTTAGTTTTATTAATATTTTTCTCGTTTTTGTAATATTGTTTTATTTTTTAGTTCAACGCTACGAACAACGTGGAATTGATATGTCGTGCACATCAACTTGTTATGGAAGGTTTCAAATGGCATTTCAACGAGACAGTTCTCACTGTGTGGTCTGCTCCTAATTATTGTTACAGGTATACGTTGCTTGATGTAAATGTGGCGCAAACACTATGCACGAAGTGTCAGATATTGCAAAAAGCCTTCAATTATTCTGAATATATCATTAAACATTGCTTGTCCTTTGACATGTCCTAAATCACCTAAATACGCTTATAAGTATCACATAACATAAATGATATGTCCTAACTCACCTAAATACGCTTATAAGTATCACATAACATAAATGATATGTCCTAACTCACCTAAATACTCTTTTAAGTATCACATAACATAAATGATATGTCCTAACTCACCTAAATACTCTTTTAAGTACCACATAACATAAATGATATGTCCTAACTCACCTAAATACGCTTATAAGTATCACATAACATAAATGATATGTCCTAACTCACCTAAATACGCTTATAAGTATCACATAACATAAATGATATGTCCTAACTCACCTAAATACGCTTATAAGTATCACATAACATAAATGATATGTCCTAACTCACCTAAATACGCTTTTAAGTATCACATAACATAAATGATATGTCCTAACTCGCCTAAATACTCTTTTAAGTATCACATAAAATAAATGATATGTCCTAACTCACCTAAATACGCTGATAAGTATCCCATAACATAAATGATATGTCCTAACTCACCTAAATACGCTGATAAGTATCCCATAACATAAATGATATGTCCTAACTCACCTAAATACGCTGATAAGTATCACATAACATAAATGATATGTCCTAACTCACCTAAATACGCTTATAAGTATCACATAACATAAATGCTTCAACAATTGCCATTATACGTCCTTGTGAGTGTGATCTCAAACTTTGCTGCTCATTATTTCATCATTTCTAACTAAAATAGTTAGGACGAGGAACATTTAAGTCGTTAAAATTTGGGCCAATAGACCTTTCCCGGATTTCCTAATTATGCCAAACTCAATTGAAGAGGTTGATACTAAAAATGATTCTTATCCCTAAGTATCTTATTGAGAGGTTGAACAAATTACCTAATTTCGTAATTTTTTTGTTCGTTAAGTGCCTCAATCGTCAGCTGAAAGTTACGGTCAAACTCTTTATAGATGAACTTTCTAAGAATAGCCTCGTTTTCAAAATAATTATTTTGTTTAATAATAATTATTTCGTTTATTATAAATAAAATTTAACCAAAATATTATATTGCTTTAAAAATCTAATTTTTGTCACGATAATTTATTATTCTATCTGAATATCCTAATTTGAAGAACGGAACCATTATAAAATTTTGGATGACGTCATAATTATTATAATTTATGAAATTCTTATTAATAATTATTTCGTTTATTATAAATAAAATTCAACCAAAATATTATATTGCTTTAAAAATCTGATTTTTGTCACGATAATTTATTATTCTATTTGAATATTCTTATTTCAACAGCATAGAACCATTATAAAATTTTGGATGACGTCATAATTATTATAATTTATGAAATTCTTATTAATAATTATATCGTTTATTATAAATAAAATTCAACCAAAATATTATATTGCTTCAAAAATCTAATTTTTGTCACGATAATTTATTATTCTATTTGAATATCCTTATTTCAACAGCATAGAACCATTATGAAATTTTGGATGACGTCATAATTATTATAATTTATGAAATTCTTATTAATAATTATTTCGTTTATTATAAATAAAATTCAACCAAAATATTATATTGCTTTTAAAAATCTAATTTTTGTCACGATAATTTATTATTCTATTTGAATATGCTTATTTCAACAGCATAGAACCATTATAAAATTTTGGATGACGTCATAATTATTATAATTTATGAAATTCTTATTAATAATTATATCGTTTATTATAAATAAAATTCAACCAGAATATTATATTGCTTTAAAAATCTAATTTTTGTCACGATAATTTATTATTCTATTTGAATATCCTTATTTCAACAGCATAGAACCATTATAAAATTTTGGATGACGTCATAATTTTTATAATATATGAAATTCGGGAAAGGTTATTAGGTATTGTTTACTGTTACTCTGCGAAGCATAATAATTCAATATCGAAATAAGTATTTTATAGGCTTCAAAATACTGAGGATATAGGGTGATACAACGAAGCTGTTAAAATGCTTAGCAATAATACTGGTTTGGTTTAGATGCGGTAACGTAGCTGCGATACTTGAGTTAGACGAACATTTAAAGAAAGATTTCACCATATTTGAAGCTGCGCCACAGGTAGAGACATTTCTAATCAAACCTGTACATAGCAGACATCACTATGCGCAACTTTAAAACTTGCATATGGTGTGAATAAATTTCGTGTATAGTCAGTTGAATATTTTGCTTGAGGTAATCTGTCCACAGATGCGCAATTTGTTTGAAATTTTTGATGACCCGAACGTCAGGAATATCAATAATTCTAAACTATCAGAACTTTTTAACTATTGGCTAGTGTTCTTAAAGAACATTTTTCTCTTCCGTCAATATGCTTGTATTAAAAACCTTTGTAACCAAACTACAAATAATCTCAGAAACGAAATAACATTACAAGTGGCGTACATTTCATGTTAATCCTCGCTTCATCCACCGCTGACACGCTGCCATTTGTTTTAATATTTGTGCCTTTATTCTTTTACCTTTTCGTGGTCACATCCGCTTAATTTAAAAAGCTACCTTACATTTTATTTTCAATATCGTGCGTTCGGCTATGAAACTTTTTACGGAGTAAACGAACACTCGTACTTGCAGGCAAAGTCTGAAAAATACGGAGTTCAAAGATTGAGTGAAAATTTTTTGCTTTTAAAACATTTTTGTGCTTAAAAATTAGACGTGTCAAATTTTTTCTGCATTTTAACAAAACTGGTTGCTTTTGTGAATTTTTAGAAGGAACAAACCACGCACGTAGAGGAATATGTAAAAAATAAGTGGCAACATTCCCTCTGCTATGCTAACATTTAAGCAAATATGATTTTTAAATCCTATTATTGGTCAAAAGTCGACACGAGGTTTTAACTTCTCATGCTTACGAAAAAAACATGTATTTATTATCAAGTTGTAACAAAAAAAAGCTGGTCGTGATGATATATTTTTTTTAATTGTAGGAATCCCGAGGTATGCCAGCAAAACGACCACAGATCGATTATTTCTTGTAATTAACTACTTAACTTGGCTTGGATTGCCAACTTGGTTCAACGATGTTTTGTGAATTGTACTTTGTGAAAAGTGGACAGCTAGACGAATGTAGGTTAACAGAACACCGTGTTGGTTAATAACGCTAAAATAACACTTGTGCTATCAATTATAAAGGTGCGCTCATATTGGCAAGATTTTTAGAAGGATTTTAAAGTTGTTTATACATGCTGCTTGGGTCTAAATTCCGACACTGTTTTACGAAATGTGAGCAGAAAAAATTGACTTTGTTTTTTCGTAGTATTAGTTAACTTGGTTTCCTAAATTTTGTTCTTTTTTAAAGCATTTTTGCTATATTACAGAGAACCCCAATTTCTTGACCTGAACGTTTAAACTTACAGTATTTTTTATAACCATGCCTTGATGTCTTAACCGAGCCTCTCAATTTTTCATTCCTAATATTTTCCATTCGAAACAAACTCATCGGATCAACGAAGTATTATTATTTGACTCGATATCCCAAACCAGTATTTACGTTAGGTGCTTATAGATAATTTATTTATTGCTAGTAAATTTGTTTTTATCTCGATTAAACAAGTACAGATTTAATTTTTTATATTAAAAATTTTACTAGTAATGCTTCGCTGTTTTTGAATATTTTGCGGAACGTATGCTTTGATTTTGCGGAACACGTAGATTTTAATTGCTCTGAAGGTTCTGGAAATCGTAAAAAATCAACAATTCTGGGCACAAGCTAAACGCTTGGTTGTCTAACTCAAACACAACGAGGACACGATACGTTAAAAAGGCTATGAAACGTCTGTTGGTTTTCGACTTTAGTGACTTTGCACGATAATGAAGCTAATGGCGGTGAAAAAAGTTTATTATCACTGACAACAAAAACAAAAGTTTAATCATCTTAAATATAGTATTAGGTATTCAAATATAACTGAAAATGACAAAAAACGTTCCCTACATGTAATGGATATTCATACTTTATTCGATATAAATACTTCCCTTTTTTAACGCAAGTTTTCTAATAAAATATACTTCAAACTTTTTAAACTAGCTTGCTAGTTATATCCTTCGAAATTTTGCATAAAAAACATAATTTATTGTACATAAGCCAGTCGAAGCAACAACAATAATTTTAACATCTTTTTAGATGTGTTAAATACCTTCTTAAAGCTAGCAGATAGCATTTTTTTAGCAAATACAATTCGTCACTTTCGATTGACTGATATTTTGCTTTGACATGAGCTTATTAAATCTCTTCGTAGTCCCTTTAAAGAAATTTATATCGTCTCTATCTTTTCGTCCATTGTTCTTGTCTGTCTTTTTCTTTAGAATTTAAGAAAAAAAGTTGTCATTGTTAAGCATGAAGTTTTACCCCCTTTTTTTTCGTGGTTCACTCGCAGTTCAATAGACAAGTTTTAATTTACGCTTTTTACCATCAACAGATGTTTTTTCGTTCGTTAATAAACTAGCGAAACAATCCAATCTTCTGTTTCTTGTCGGAATTGTTTCCAGTTCCCGATTCCAGTGTCACAAACGTTATGATACGGTAAGGCGGGATCACGTATTACAGGATGTCGAAATGTTTCTTCTCTTTTAATAGGATAATCGTCTGGATTGTAAAAGTGATTCCACTCAACGCTAAAAATAAAATGAATTCATTTCCCTGTATCAGTCTTAGACCTCATCTAAAATAGTAATTGCTTTCAAACGCAACTTACAGCTGAAGACCGTCGCCATTACCTGTGTATATTGCATGCCCCCGCCCCTTCCCTAATACTGCGTTTTGTTTATAAAAGACAGGAATTCCACTGCTCTCTCTGCTATAAAAAATCTGCTCTGAAAAATTATACTTACTATAAATATTCATCTAACACGTTAATTCCAAACTCCGTGAGTACTTCTTTTTCGAAAGATGGTGTTTTAGCTATGCTGAGTCTACAAAAAATCAAATAAATTAATTGTCCCTTGATTATGTTACGTAAAACCAATGTTTTGTCACAAAAGAAGTTAATAAATGGCTTTCTATGCCAGTGTTCTACATTGCGTAATCTTCCATTCCTTTTATCTAATTTAAAAAACAACGCGTAAACTTAACCGAAGCGATAGTTACTATTTTAAAAACTTTTACAAACTGATTTCGTGTAGTCATATATGGAGTCTCCACTTGACAAACAAGTTATAACATACTTACTTTTCCGTGCTCTCATATGCGTGAATTAAAAGCAGGGACAGTAGATAGGAACTTGGCCTGCTATCAGCATCTTTCCACTTTATTCGGTTTGACCACGCTTTGACTACACAAATTAAATCTTTGCACTAGAAGAAAAAAAACATGTAAGATGGCGGTGGAAGAAGCGAAATTTTACATAGAAACTGTCGAAATTAAAGAAAGTAATGAGAAAGCCAGGGTAGCTAACATATACAAAACTTTCTCACTAAATCTGTTTGTCGATCAATGAACTCCGTTTGCCTTTCAGAGGATATGATAATAAACCTAAAAATATTTTAATAATACTACATATTATATGTATCTATATTTTGTATAAAAAAACTGCACAGACCTAAACGTAAAGACAATAACTTTTTTGCTTATATTTGACTGCCCTGCGCGTCGTCGAATATCACAAGCTCGACTGAATAATTACGGATATTCGATTTTACCTTGCTGAATATCTGCTTAATGATACTCAAAGACACTTGTAAAAATATCATTTCCCAGGCTATTTCTTTCCTTCTTATTCAAACTAACAATGATTTTTCAGCCTAGAGCAACCCTCGTTTTAAGATTTGTTGCTTTTTTAATGTGAGCTCATACCAAAAAGGCGAAAATCCCTGGGAACAAAGGTGGCCTGAAGCTTATTTTGCTGAAGGACATTGTAGAATACTTCATATACTGCACGAAGTCTTATTGTGTAGCGCGAATATATCTACAATGGAGATCCATGATAGAGCAGAAAAGAGTAGAGAAAAAACGGATTCGGAAATTATTAATTCCTATCGAAAACTGGCAATTAAGAAGAAAATATTGATATATTGGTATCAAATGGGAACGGTATTTACCTGTGCATGGTCAATTTTTTCGCTTTTGACGCTTTTTTGTAGACATCTTCATAGTTACCGTAATAATCTAACGCTCTTGACAACAAAATGGTAACATTCACTTCTCCCAATTTAAGAAGCAACGCATTTCCGGTTACATAAAATCGATGGGCATATAGTAAAGGTGTGTTAGAATCACATCGTTTGATCGACATATCAGATGGATTTGTGGAGCAATGTTCTTTTATCCTCTCTTTGATGATGTTTAAAAGAAGAGGCATGCGGTTGCTTTGTTCCGTATAATCTAAACATATGAATAATATGTCTGAGAAGTCTCGTCATTGCGTTAAATATATACTATGTTCAGTTGAAACCAAGTTTTACGCTCTGACATACCAAAAACAATAAATTACATAAATCGCTGCACCGTTAATTTTGCACAACGTTGAAATAAGTGAATTACATATTTTTTAGAATATGAACCCGGATATAAACACGACTCTGACCTGCAAGTTGGACAATAAAGTCTAACTGATAAAAGTTAGCAACAATAGTTCCGTGGCCAAACGCACCAGCAGGTATAATATTTACGATCGATAGCGGTAAAGTCTAAAAAAAGAAAATTATGGAATTAAGAGACGAACGAACGAACGAGGAATTACTAATTTCCTTACCTGGATGATCTTCTTTACATGTTTGGCCAGTATCACTAAGTGCTCACAGTCTGTTAAAGATGGCCGACTTTTTTCCTTTAGAATTGATGTGCTCGTCTCCTCATGAATCGCTTTTGCCTGGAACAGTATACAAAAAAATTGACGTAAACAAGGAAAAGACAACTACCGAAAATAACTACAATAGAATATATATTTTTTACTTGCAAAGGATTGTTCTCCAGATCCTTGATATATCGCTCATAAGAATCAATATGATCGAAAAGTGATTGTACAAGAACTTCATTTTCGTTTACATTTACGTCAAACTTTTCCCTGAGAAATAAACACTTTAAACCATATATACAATGCTGCATCAAGTAAACAGGGTTGGCTAGATGTTCTTAAGTCGAAATCTGACCATCGAAAAATAAAACTTGACCTTGGGCAAATCAAAGCTACTTTAATGTGAAGCTACAATAATGGAGGCACTTCTAGAAATAGTTAAACGAAAACGATTCCTGCTGTGGAGAGAATCTAAGAGGACTTACCCTTGTTCTTCCTTGTTAACCTCTTCTCTTTGTTCTTTACATTTCTGACTTCGATAGTGCCAGATGTCATTGTATAGCTTCGTGATCTCCTCCGGTGGGATCTGTTTGACATGGTTACAACACAACACCGATACTCGAACGCAAAGGTTCCCCAAATTATCAACTAATAAATCGCGGCTTTTTCTCATCTACAAATACATAAACAGGGAAATGTCACAACAACCTCGAGCCCAAGCTCTATTTCTCAAATCTACTAACATGCACCGTAAAAAGGCAAAAAAATTATTAAACAATCTATCTCCTTAAACAACTACAAAATATTTCCTTGGAACGAAGACATACGGAATATAATAGAATCATCAGTCACTAACCACCGCCTCCTACCTCTGCATCTTGTTTTTGTTAGGATAAAAGAATATCCTCTTAGGCTCGGTGTAGGATTTACTTCTTTTAACAGACCGTGTAAACAATCAACCGGCACTAGGTTTGTTACTTTATAATTTGTTATTCTTTACAACTGGTGTAAGATCTTACCTCATCAATGGAAATCGGAAATTCCACAGCATCGGTCTGGTTTGAGGCGCTGAAAATCGCGTCACGAACTTGTCTTTTAGTATGCGACATAAACGTGATACTTTCTTCAATATCTGTTGGACTCAAGATATCAACAAGCCAACTTACATGAAAGATTCGATCTTTTTGTTTTCCTTTTCGCCTTTCATTCTCTGTATTTTTATTAAAAAGCTGTAGGTAAGCATAAAACGGATCATCCCCCGTTTGGGCACTGTGCCCTAACGAAAAATTCCAGGGAATGTTACAATGATCATGAAAGTGAAATCCTTCTTCAAACGAAATTTTCTCTTCATCATCACCATCAAAATTATACGCAAAATATGAATATGCTACGATATTTAAGAACGTAACAGACACTTCCACCATATTGCTAGAAGTTAATTCCTTTAAAGCAGCTACCGTCATAAAGGAAGGTGACCCGTAGGTGTTCGAATCATTATTATGAAAATGCTGTTCAAGCGTAAAGGTATGACCCCCAGTCACAGAAACTTTAAAGGACACATTGTGACGCAGAAGCTCGTGCTTAGGAGTTACTTCCCTGTTCAAATAAATTGAAGCCATTTTTAATTCCTCTTTTGGATCATCGTTTTTCTCTTCAACGTTCTTCTCAGACTTGCTTTCATCTTTTTCGCCATTAGGAAAAAACACAACGGACCATTTTGTACCGTAGAATGGAAATTTGAATCCAGTGAAATGATCACCTTCAGCTACATTATCACACTGAATGGTGTCCCAATACGTGGTTGATTTAACTTTTAAAAGAAGTTGCAGGTATATTTTGTCATCATATAAGTACCCAGATATCTGCTCTAATTCGCTTGTTTTTATAATTTTACTGTAGCCAATACCTCCATGAAGATGTTCAAAGACATCGTAGTTCTTCGATGTTCCCTCCGATACAGAATTTTCAGGATCAAATTTATTTAAAACAGAAAACTTTAAAACAGTTTTGCAATTAAATTTCTCTGGATACTCTTCGGTTGTGGTCATTCCATACCAACGTAAAAACATTCCAAGATGTCCATCCTTTTTAGTTACTTGTAACTTCCAAGTGTGACCACAGAAATAAAAACATTTTGAAATAACACGTTTTTTTAGCTTCGAGTAATGGTCTAACTTGAACGAAAGTTTAACTTTTTGTGAATCAGTGTCTAAAACACAACACTTTGTCAGAACTACCTCAGCCATCTTGAACCACTGTCACTCGACAATTTTTTACGCGTTCTACACAATGTCGAGAGTTTACATCATATTAAAATGTTTATTCTTAAAAAAATCAAAAAGAGCATTCGTTAAATTTGAAATAAATATTTTATTAACTTTTATAGATTTAATACAGCATCTATTCATGGAAACATTATATTTTATAATAAATTCTAAAATGTTAAAGATACCAATATGATTTTGACTTAGAATATTAATTTTTAATTTTTTATTCACCCTAACGAAAAAGCTATCTTAGGAAAAGAAATATATGCGACTTACTTATACCATTTTTGTGCAACATTTAAGAATGAAAAAATATATCGCAGAGGATTGTCTTTTCTGAAGATATTTGATGAGGATATCATAGTATGTGACGGTACGACAAAATTAAGTCAAAAATTTCATTGATTGGTTGCCATGGCTACCCGTTGCTACGAAAAGTGTAGGCAAAATATGACATTTTGCTGCTCGTCGCCTAACCAAATAACTGAATCACATGCGATATTTCTACTGCCTTTTTGGCAGCGTATGTTCTTCAAGGGCCACGTGTATGGATTGATTGAAGCGCATTTTCGCAAGGCTGACTCCTCTTCCAGAGAACTGATGCGGTATTTTTAATCGAAAGAAACAGGGAAAAACAAGCAATATCTCGACAAAATAACTGAAAGACAAAACTTCGATTTGAAAATCGGTTTCATTACGCTAGGTGCAATGACAGAGGAAACTGTAAAGTGTGTGTGCTTCAATCTTGCGAATTCTTGTTTCGCGTGGATTTTGAACTTGTTTGAAGATTATTTTATGGACATTCTTGACTTGTGCATCGACAAAAGTCTTAAGTCTAACTGATGACAAGTAAACTCTGACAAGTTCACTTCGGAGGGTGCATCGTTAAGACAGCTTTCTGACTGTGTGTAGAACACCACATTTAATATTCAGAACTGTCATATATGGACTTAGGAGGCCCTAAAGTATCATATAGCTATTGGTAAAAATTGACGGAGGGGCAAGAAAGCTGTATAAAAATGCGAAAATGGTTGCTATTGGCGTTGCTATGCACTTATATTTGCGGTTGGTTGGAAAAAGTGCCAGATTGCGCAATAAAAACCTAAATTTATAATTAGCGCTACTTACCATCGTTTTATAAGATAAATTTTTCGTCTGAAAACAGGTAAAAGACAATTCTTGAAATTTAGACATTTTTTCTAGGGGAACCGCCTTAATAAAGATATTTTCAGAAGAAAAAAGCACACAGCGGTCGCACCAGTGTCAACGCTACTCTGGTATATGAAATTTTCCGTTAGGGTTTACACATACAAATACTAGACTATCCAAAATTTAAACTTCCCCAGTTTTTTCATATTAAATTTTAAACGAAGGTAAAAAGAGTTTTCCTGAGTATTGACCGATAATCTTTTTATTAATAGATACATTAATATATGACATTCGTCGTAAGCTCGTTGTAACCCCAAAATAAAAAAATCCACGGCTTGTCCGTCCTGCCAATTCCACGGATATTAAGCCATCCAAAGAAAGTAAATAAAATATATCGCTCTTGGTATTTTTGGTGTCCGTGGCACGAACTCTTTTGCGTACAGGCAGCACAAGCTTATTGGAAATTTAGTGACAGGCCGTTAGTTCGTGGAAAAAATGAATGAAATTCGTCGATCGTTAATCGCAGCGAGTCCTTTTGTTTACGGAGATTCGCCCCTAGAAAGAAATTTAATAAAAAGAATTCGAATTTTCTATTTCGTGTATCCGTAGCAGGAAGAATATCGCTATTATTCCAGATGTGTATTTCCTGCTAGTCAAAGTGGACAAGCATTGTTGATGATATTGTTATGTCCATCTCTTTCATATTTTTTCCCTGTGGTTTACCAATAATCTTTCAATTCCTCTGCTACAAATTTTCACGCTGATATATTCATCAACGTGTGATTGGTGCAACGCTTCTGCGAGGGTTGTTACCTTACCGATTGCTAATGCACAAACTCAATGCAAACAAAATTGGTTATTATTTCAAAACGCAAAACGTGGAATTTTTCAACAAACATGAGAAAAGCTTTATTAAGATGCTTATCAGAAAATAAAAGGTTACTTTTTATCTATGTATGTATTAAAAGAAGACTACTCGAAAATTATAAGCTGTCTCTAGTTGTCTTGATAAGTCAGTAAATTTTAATTACAGATCGTTCCTTTAGCTAGCGTATAATATGCTATGGCCACTAAATTCAATCAGAAAAAACTTAGACTTTGTCAACATTACAGTAGGAAGTGAGAACGAAAACTAGTCCGATAGTCCGATAATCCGATAAAAAAAATATATGTGCAGCTAGCTGATTGTGTGTGCGAGGTATCCATTTATCGATTTTTCCGTTATTTTATCGATTTGTCTCTGAGAAGAATTGTGTTTCCGTTACTCGGACGACGTTCATCTTTTGCATCACTTCGTGTTCTTGAAAACGATGTTCCCTGCGCTACTCGACTGGCTAAAAAAAAAAGTCAACGTGATAAATGTTGCCCATTTGCGTGACCCGCTGCGATACGCAGAATTAGCTATAAATGCAGCAAAAAATAAACATAAAACCAACCAAGGAGGAGTTCACAAACAGTTAATATGTGAAAATTCCTGTAATAAATAGTTAGATGAACGTGTTTCTCCTACGAATTCTTATCGTTAAAGTTTATCGTTTATTATGAGAAAATAGAGTGGTGTCGGGTCTACGGAACTACAAATTCTCAAAATCATATCACGGTAACTGTTTATTATATCTTTAAAATCGCTATTAAGATAGTGTAGAAAAAATATTCATGTGCATATACTTTTTTTACAAAATACATTTGAACAGTTTACGTTTAAGACTGGCATTCGTGTATTATGAGTATACTAGTCGTTAGCCCGTGGAAAAATCCACGGTTTCGCCCGTCCTTTTTATACCGCATTGTGTGCGTCTCGCTACCTGCGCAACTAAGCTACCATTTTGCGTGACAGACAGACGGACGGACAGACAAAATACGGCTATTATTAAATAGATAGCCCGTGGAAAAATCCTCGGGGTCGCCCGTCCTTTAAATTAACCCGTTGCAAGAAAGTGGACAGAAATATATCGCATTTGGTATTGATGCGCATTTTAAAAATTTCGTGTTTCCGTTACGGGACACGGCTTTCGCGGACACACAAACAGACAGACGACGGCTATTGGTAAAGAGATATTGCTGATTTAATTTTTAACAACAATTTGTACGTGATTAAGAACAACTCCGTCACTAGGACCTCTTTCTTAGTATACAGATTGCATTTACCTTTCAGTGCATCAGTGCTATGTCTTGTGGTGTTCAAATAGTGAAAGACTTATTTGTGGAGAACCTGTATTAAAAATATTTAGATATGGAAACCAGGTTATTTGCTAACATTTTTACCCTATTAACGCCGGGCTATTTCGGTCTAGTGTAGCATGAGAGGAGGGTTAAGGTGCGCGCGGGCTATAAATCCGAAGCTACATATACTTGGATGATTGAAAAAAGTCATATTTGTACGAAAGCTTCTTACTTTAACGACGACCTAATGAAAGGTAAAATATGACACAAAATTTTAGCACATAACTACATGCTCAAGAAAAGTGGCCCAGTCAAAGATACCAAGAGCACCTTATACCCCCTTCCCCACCGGTGCTAATAGGGTTAAACCACAGCAGGTTAAAATTGCTTTTAAACAGATTAGATACTTTCACGATCACAAAGGTTTGGCCAAAAATTTGATATTTGAAGAATACCCACTATCGTTTTCAAAGTTTGCAAAATCTTCAATATTTGTGTGGCGTTTTTTGTTTACAAAAACGTTTTATGATCGCGAACGTTTCTCATCTTAAAAAGTATTGTTAGTTGGTATTAGCGGTTGTTTAGCATAGTGGTTAAATAGTGGTTGCTTAGTGCTTGATTGTTAGATGAGTAGGGGTTACAAGTGGTACATTACTGTTTCATTACTTGGTTATTTGGGTTCATTGTTGATTTAGTAGTAGTGCATTAGTAGTTGATTAGTGATTCACGAGCGATGTATTTAGTGGTTAATTAGTGTTCTCTAAAACCATCCAGTTGTGACTATGGTCATTTTTGTTACGAATTCCTAAAAAAATGCAAATTAATAATGGTGGGAGGCGTTACGTGATAAGGAATTTTTCGAAATTCCTAATTCCCTTCAATGCGAATAGAATGAAAATGATCTTTGCAAGAAAAAGTTGTCGATCCAAGAGTTCCTCTCTACTTCCACCAGTTAAAACTTATCTTAAAATGTCTAACATTATATGACTTTAGGTCGCAAAAAATGGCGAATATGGGCGTGAAAAACTTTGAATGTTTTTTTAGTTGTTCATTAGATTTCAATAATTGTTTGTTAGTTGTTAGTTTGTCATTTTTTTTGGTACCTGTCGTGTCCATGCTTATGTCTGTTTCTCTTCCACAACAAACTGAAATAAAAGTCAGAAACGCTTTACCTTAGATGTATGAATTGCGCATTCCTCTACTGTCAAAAATATTCAGACTTGTTATGAAGGACATAGCAAAGAATATAGTAAACAAGTCAAAAATTTCGTAAACATCTCACCTGAAGTGTATCTGCTGTTGTATTTACTTTTATTCCACGTTGATTGCTCACCCAATCCTTGACCCCCTAAAAATCTTCTCCAATGTCTTTTCACCTCATTATTCCGGAAACAATAAAATATAAATATAAACAAGCCTTGTAGGGAGTTGAAAATACAGAACAGCCACTGAAAGAAATCCCGCAAGTCACCAACAGCAAGCACTGCGAACAGCCATGTCGAACCAAGCAACACTGAACAAGCAAATGTGATTCGTGCTTGAGTTAATTTTTCGTTTTCTTCTTTCTTGCTTTCTTTTTTTATTTTTGCGCCATCTTTAATTCCACGAATCACGAGAATGAGAACAATAAAGTTTCCCGCCATTACGATGCAAATAGGTATAATGAGCGCGAAGTAAAATGGCGTCCCTCTCAATACGCAACTGAAATGAAATGAAGAGCTCGAAAGAAAGTAGAATAGGATTGTAAGAAAATTTTTAATGCGGGGGTAAAGAAAAGATGTCTTACAATTGTGGATCCTCACTTGATGCTGGTCCCAGAAAATCAGAAACTGCACCAGCAGTTGCCCCAGTTATAACAAGGGGCGTACCTAAATTATATAAAAAATCCGATGACTAATCTTGGAAGAATTTTTTTTTATTTAAGAAGTAGAAAATTGAGAAAAATACTTAATCATATTCCCTTTTTTTCACGATGAAGATAAATGATCACACGGACAAAAACACAGATTTTAAATGTATTAAATATTTACCCCAAGCAAACAATGAAGCTTTTAGCAGAAATCGTGAGTTGCTGGCTCCTCCACTAAACACTTTCACAAAGTTTCTGTACAGATTCAAGCCTTCTACAGCCATCCAAAAGAACGTACTGAGGATGAAATAATGAAGCAAAGCAGCAATGACTTGACATCCGATTCGTGGTTCAGTTTTTTCAGCACCGGCCAAAAAAATTACCAGAACTGCCATCAATGATATACACAAACTTATCAAGATCTTTGGTGGGAGTTTTCGTCTTAGGTTCCTAGGTAGAGAGAATAGAAGAAGCAAAAATAAACTAGTTTTTTTGACGATATTTCTACAATTTAAAGTTGATGGTTTTCAAACACGTAACTGTCGAGTTGCGACACCAATGTTTCTGCTAAAAAATTTAACTGTGTTACTAGCGTAATTTTTGGGACGACGTTATTATGCATACTTACTGAAGGAGAATGTTCTTTCAAACATTTGAAGATACATGGGTTTTCTTTTGCTTTAATACAAGACGAGATTGAGTTGATATTACTAAATGTCACTACTTCCTACTACATGTGGAGAAGTGGTGATCAAGGGAAAAAAAGCAGAGATAGCAAACACTCATCTCCCGAATAATTTGATGGTGGAAGTGACGAAGAAGCACTCGGGGATAGTTTTATGTGAATTTTTTAAGTACACAAAAAATGACTTGCAGCAATTCATGAGAAGAAATACGACCTACTTACTTAAACAGTGTGAATGTCAATATTGTAAGAAAAAGGCCAGCCAATGAAATTCCACATCCAATCCAAGTAACAATCTGAAGAGCCAATGGATTTGAGCCAGACTGATCAACGTCAAGTAGTAGAGCAAAATTTGTCAAGTGATTACAGCTACATTTTATCTGATTGGGATGCTCACCAGTGGATGTCGTGCACCCTCTTGTCGACCACCCACCACTACGATATCCTGTGGTAGAGTCTAAAAAGTATATCAATACCCTGTACACTAATTGTACGTGGTATAAGTGTCCACTATTAGGCCCATAAAAATCTTCCGCAAGATAAACTCCTTTAAACTGCTTTCCATCCTGAAATCGGTAACTTTTAATTACCACCTATAAATTGTAGTTGGTTGTGTGCATGCATTTTATGCAAACGTGTTTCTTATAGTCTCCATACAAAAGAAATTTCTGAAAAAATGACTCATCAAAGCCGGTGAAAGACCACTCCCAGCCTTTTCTGCACTGCAAAAATTATTTTGCAAAAGTTGCTTAGTTATAGATGGTATTGAACAACTAGAAACTAGTTGAATTTAAAATATACTGTCAATTCGCAAAATTGTACAATGATAACACTAACCGTTTAGACTTGCATCCCAGTATTTACAAACACTTTTTTCTTTGCCACTTATATCCACTTTCTTAGTGAATATCAGCTCTATGGGAACAGAAAGATTTTCTAAATGTCTCCGTCCAACAGAAGCAGACAATATGAGACTGTGCACTTTAGAAGTATTCGCACTTAAATTTCTATTCGCTGTTAAAAAGAAAATGTCTGTTTCAAAAACAAACGAATACACGGCTTCATCGTTCGATTCGGCTACAACTTCTTTCGGCAAAATACACACCGCTTTAGACAACTCAGAAAAACTGGAATCAGCATTTTGTGTGATGTTAATTTCCGCTGTGCCAGTATTTCCAGAGAAAAACACGAGAGAGGAGTTTTGACGTGGTTTAATAACTCCCATTGCTAAATGTTTTTTATTTATGATTTTAAGATTTCCTGTATTAGAGAAGTCTTGGGTTTGAGCTAATTTTTCCAACTGGTTTAAAATGTTGGCAGATGTTTGATCTTGTTGATTTGCAGCTACTATTAAATTTTCATCCGCTTCCATTACAGAATCAACCGTGTCTAAGATATTACCAGTGACCTAAAAAACGAAATAGAGAAATATTAGTTGAACCAAAGAGAGGTTTAAGCATTGTGCATCAGACATTTTATTTAACCCTATTCGATCTTGGTTTTTTTTTTAATAACTCCTTTATGCTATATGTTGTATGGCTATGATACCAACTGAGTTTCAATATTTATTTATTAGACACCTGCATGCCAAATTTTTAGGTCCTAAACCTTTAAGCGGCTATGATATTGGCTATTACTCGGAACTACCCCTAAATATCTTTACAATATCCTTTCAATCGGGAAAATATGATAACTCTTGTTAGGATTATCCTTGGAACTTGAAACTTACAACACAACATTGTTTCATAAAGTGAAATCTATTTGCATGTTGTGAACACATGATTATTTCGATTTCCCTATATTTTTTTGGATGTTACGCAAAAATCAGGAAAAACGATTTTCTGGGAAATTTTTTGCATTTTTTTTTTTTTTTTAAACAGGAAAAGTATGCTAAATAATTTTTATTTAGCTTTAACAAACTTTAAACAGAATGTTAAGATTCGCTGTAGAACTAAAGTAATTGAATTTAGACAATGGTATTTTGAACAATTTGTTCCTTTTGTGACGTACTATAAGTGTGCCAAGTTTGAATCAATTTAGACAAGCCTATGAAAAATTATTAATTGGGGGATGAATCAATACATCTGTACCTGATCATTAGACCTGTTTACTGCAATGATGGTGGTGATGATGTCAGATATGAAATTGATGTCAAATTGATTTGTTAATTCTCCATTTCTTACTGTATTACTGAGATTGCTGGATGTCTCTTCTACGTTGTCCGCTGTTATTGTATCCTTTATAAATGTAAGAAAAAATTGACATATCACAAATAATATTGAAGACATCTAGTTTTTCCTATGTGGTAGAAACTGGAAATGAATGATGAGGATGGCAGAAATTTTAGGTACCGTTTGGACTAGATTTTCTTGCAATTTTTTACCTTTTTTTAAACAACACGATATTTGCGTGACAATGTATAACATTTAAACATTGTTTGGAGGTTAACAGATAGTTAATCTTAACCACTTATGCTCCAGTATTCTGAAATCAGAAGGGCCAAGGGTTGTAGAACAATTATGTTAAGGCTATTTTCCAGTGTCTATAATTGCAACTCACCCGACAAAACGTTAAATGGCTACAGTGGCCGGTTAAGTACGTTTTTTGTAGATTGTAAAAACTTACATTTGAAAGCGCAATCAGCCTTTTTGTTGTTTCTGTTTTTGGTTGACATACATCCAATGATAAAGAACTCCATTTCGACCCTGTTTCTGCTTGAAATACGCATTTACGATTAATTTGTTGTCCTTTAACATATGAACCATACGTGCAGTTGAGACTCGTGTGAGTACCAGCTAATGTAGGTGGAAATGTGTACCTTCCTTTGAAATTCTCATCACCTTCTGTTGTAGCCAAGCAACAATCTAAAATAGAAAATTTGATGTGCGGCCAGTTAGAAAAAACAAATATGAATACTGATCAACCTTATTAATTTAATTATATAACTCATTCTATAGAATAGTATAGTATATAGTAGTTTTTTGCTGGACTTTTCTTCTCAGATAAAAAGAATTTCGTTCAGCGCTCTTACAAATACCATAACTTTTCTTTCTTTTACAGTTTCAATTACGCATGTACGATGTAGATAAATATTAAGTGTGGTAGATAAACATTAATTTACTGTAAAAAGATTGATAGGATTGTTTTCCACTAAAATAAGTGTTACAAATTTTACTAATAATGATTATGAAACTGTGATACAGTGTATTGTCCGTTTGTAAGGGTACAGTGTCTTTTTTCCGCATGAAAAATGTATAAATCATTTTACCGAAATTGAGTAAATTAACATCTTGGACCTTCAAGTCACCAAAGTTTCCATCTGTGATGATTTTAGGTAGACGGTGACAATATGATAACCTCGTTGGCGACGTGACGCTGCTAAACAATACTTTGCCATGTGCGATCACAGACGACGAGCTAAAAATTGTTGAAATATAACACGGGTTCCGTAAGCCTTAAGTAATGCAAATATGACATTAAGCGTTCTTTTGGCATAATGGAATTTGGCTTTTGGAAGTTAAGTTTTTACCTGGAACCTATAAAACTTAAGATATTTTCAGGAGCTTGAATAGAAATGTCAAATATAGGTTACTAACAAAACGTTCAGTGCTAAGGTCGTAAAAAATTCTACTTGGCAGAAGAACAACAGAAAAGGTGGTCCCTCGTTTGATACATAATTTTTATATTAGAGAAATTTGATTACCCGTTGCATCTATAATAAAAATGCACATGATCATTAGTATTTAACAAACGGTTAAGAGATATTGAGTTTAAAAGTGTTCTGATGACGACATCAATCACCTTTTGTTCCAAAACAGGTGTGTTGACTATATACTTTGGAAAATTGATGTCAGGTATTCGTCTCAGGTTGTCAGTAGGTGATGACGTCGCAAGTTATTTAGTCTCAAACTTATAAGTGCATTGAAATGGTTTCACTAATCTTATTCACTAATGTATTGTCCTTAAACTAATGTATACGTCAAGAATAAGTTAATTTGTCGGTTAAACAAAAGAGACATTAAAACATCATCTTTGTAATAGGCGCAGACAAACGGAACTTGCTCATTTTTATAATAGACTAGTCCATAGGCCTGTGAAAGATCAACTTAGGCAGAAAATCTATAGGATCGTGCGTTTTCGACGAACGATTAAGGAGATAGCAAAGACCAACCAACGTATAAAACATGTCTTAAAAAATTTATTAACTCGTTGCTTCTTAAGTGTATTAGATTAGTAACTTTGGCAAATGGTTGAGGAGATATTGGGTTTTAGTTTTTTTATTGACCTCATTATCCGGTCTAATCAGAAACAGATGGGTAGATCCATCTTTAGGAAATTGATGCTATTTTAGCATTGTAATGACTTTACTAATCTTAATAAATTCCCTTTGGCGTTCTCGTTTTGACGACTGAACAGTTTTATCGGTTATTTTTGCAGACTTCATTGAATAATTTTTTTAAAAACATGATCCACTTAGAAAACACCAGACGCACACAGAAGTAGCCAGATTTTAAAAATCTGACATTAGGAACATAGTATCTTACTTTGAAAAGTTGTCAATCTCAATGAAACGATTTGATTTTGGACCACAACATTCTTTGGCGTCTAATTTGTCCTCAATCTGAAAAATGCAAAAACATCACATATTTATATATTGTATACGATAACACTCATACAGTTATCTACCCTCGGTAGGACAATACTTTCTTATTTGGAGTCGGTAAACCTTGATAATCAACGAATGAGCATGTAATTTCTGTTTTAATATATACTCAACCGATACTTATTTGTTGCCTTTTGAATCAAACCTCTGTGTTTTCAAAAACAAGAATAGGTTTGTAGATGTTTATAACTTTCTCGCCTGGATCATTTTTAAAATACTTTTAGCCAATCAGACATGGTAATTAGTCTCATAACCAAAGATATTACTGTTTGAAGGTGTTGAATGGTCAAAATGAACATGAAATTGATCAAAAATAAAAGATAAATTAACTTAATTAGTTAGCAAATCTACTAATTTACTGGGCATTTACCCACTTGTTTTTCTTTCATCATTAAATGTACTTACCATTCTTCTCAATCTTGTTTCAAGTTGCTGAAACTCAGTAGATTTCTTCGTCTTTAATTTTTCATTCCATTTTCTATTTATTATGTTCATCGTAAACTTTGTTTCTGAAATATCTATATTAAAAATAATTTCAGATTTCAGTATTTCAGTAAGTATCAAATATTAATATCTACTGAAATAGAAGCTTAATAGTTATTAAACTTTGACTATTAATATTCCTTTATGCCTGGCATCTTTTCCAAAAAATTTTAAGTACGCCACAACTAGAAATGGCACAAAATGCCCATAATAAGCTTTCTTAAATAGAAAATACAATGGATTTTGATCTAATGATCTTATGGGCAGAAATATTTCACAAAGTTTTATGTTTGGATTTAAAACATTTTCGCTAACTTTTGACACCTGTGAAACCCGGTTTCCACAATTCCAATATGATATTTGAAATGTAAATGCATGTATTTTGCAATTACGTAATCATGCAAAAAATATGTTTTAAAACCATTTACATCACTAACAAAAAATCAAAATAAAATCCCAAAATTTTACCAAGAACACTGTCCTTAAACGTCGAAACTTGTCGATGACGCCATACAAAAGAATTATAAACAGCTATTATTATTCTCCAATATCATATTTACCGTACATATATATATTTTTTTTACCTGTTAGCTTTAAGTAGATTGTTTTCGACATCACTTTTATCGATCCACTCTCAATTGCGCATTGGTAACTGCCTTGGTCAGTTATACTTGCTCTGTTTATAACAAGGTCGTTCACTTTATATGATGGGAAGTTAGTACTATGATCTACAACTTCATCTCCAAATGCAGAAAATTTTGTTATTATGACACCATCATCACCGGTACTAGCATTTCTCTTTTCCGTACCATCTTTTAACCAGTACGAATTCGTAAATTGATATGGTGATTTATAGTTACAATTCGTAATTCTAACTTCCATGCCAGTAACAATGTTCGATGTAATTGAGAGTGGGGAGGCAAATGAAGGTTGTGGATCTGAAATATAATACAGAATCATAAAGAAACAGCACCTGCAGAGGTGCGCAGAACTAAACGATTATTATAACAACCACGGCGGCATCTTTACTGTTGTCCTTGTTCTTGATATACTCAGGTTAATTATGTTTACAAAGTGGTAGCACACAGAAGAGGCAGTTTATTGTTTTGTCTGAAATTCGTTAATTTCATTCAAGCTGGAGTAAATAGTAAATTCTAAAAAGACGAAGAAACAATAAAAATTAATTGCCCCTGACTTTTAGATAAAAACATTTGGGCAAGTCGATTGCTTTTTTTTTAAAAGGATATTAAGCGGGGGAAATATTAAGAAAAAAATGAAATAGACAAAAAGCCATTAAAAGTTTAGTCACGTTGAAGAGACTTTCTCAAAATGGTTTCGTACAAACCTCAACTATTTTATTGTGTTTAGAAATATTCCAGACTACCTTCCACTCTCTACCAAATTGGAAAGCATCGAAACAGAAATTGTAAGTGCTGTAAAAATATTAGATATACAGTTTGACATTATATGGAATTTTGGTAAAGGCATTCAAACAAATTGCAATGTGCAGAACACTTATTGCACTGGCGAGGTTGATTACTTACTTCGCAAGATCAATTTCATTATGATGGTTGCAAAAAATTAAAGCCAATAAAAGTTTGAACAAACGTTTTGTAAAATACAAAATATAGTTATAGTCAATGTTTTATAGGCCCTGTTGTAAAAAATGTTAGACAATCTAATCACCTTTGCTAATGAAACACACACACACGCGCAGTTACAGTATTAGTGTAGTGAGTCGGTGTCTAGAAAAATATACATACCTATACACACATCAAAATTTCGAGCATAGAATTTGGGGTCACTTGTACACTGTGCACCAGACTTCTTTTCTGCAACAACGGATTGTAATCTCCAATTCTTGTATGTTTCAACACAAGAGGTGCAGGAATATTCTTTCACAAACTTTAACGAATAGCTGGCGTCAGTGTTTATATTGATTTTTTTACCCGTGTCATGATCAATAAAAAATATTTCCATGGATGAACCTGCTAAAACTGACGGTAAATTTAAACCAACTTCTGCTCTCAGCGACAAATTAGAGAGTAAGATACTTGACGACGTTGCGGTTTGCTGGATAGATCCATCAGCAATGTAAACTTTTGCTGAAATCACAAATATTGTGGTTTTATTTTCAACTTGCAGATCTTTCTTACTGAACATGAGACTAATGATACTTTGAAACTTTCCTCTCATCCGAAAAAATATAGCTGTTGTATTGACAAATGTCGGTGAAAAAGTTGAATACTTGACGCATGACGACAAATTCTGATAAAGAAAACTTGCTGGAGCACATTTGTCGGTTGTTTTAAGGTTAAGACGTGCGACAATCTGTCGAATGGGAAATGATGTATCATCTGTAATTTGAACATGAATTTCAAAAGATGTAGTTAAATCAACCAGCCCTTGGATTGCACTAGTTGTATATACTCTGCCCGTCTTTTCATTGATGCAAAAATATCTTCTTGGAGAGTCTTCATAGCCCTTTGTACAGTTAGTCGGAAGTGTGATTGGCGCCCTTGAACTGCCACCCAGAAACTTTCCGTGTGATATTATCTTAACGATATCGTAGGTGAACACATTTCCTGAAGTATAGAATGGCTGATCACGTGGTATAACTTCTGTTTCACTGTAAGGTATGTTAATGAATAAATCATATTCTGTCTTGGTAACATTTGGTGCTGATGTTTCTAAATAAAATCATTATTTTCTATAAACCATGGATTACAAAATAAAACCTTTGAAATACGTTCTGCTGATTATTTGCACGCCACTAAGATATATGTAATATTGGTTGAAACATTCGTTTGCACTGGTGGAAATACAGTTTCAAGGCATTCAGAAGTAACAGAGATTGTGCATACTATCAGGTCCTTAAACATGTCCCTAGTAAATTCTTTTTAGCAAAGAAAAGGTTAATGTGGCCTCTTCTTTCCTAGGGAATAAGCCGATCCAGAGGTTTTGTAAAACTGATAATTTAAATAATCAAAATTCATATGAATTGTGTAATAGAAAATACCAGTTTTATATTTATTGTTGTTAAATAGTGTTATTTTCGCATTGTGACGTACAAATTTGGAACTACGACATCTTCACTTCGTCACCTCGAAAATCATGTTCAGAGAGTTATAGTCTGAAATCTGACAGTCTCCGAACATAAGTGAACCATCTTTCATAATGATAAACTGGTTTAAAAATGCTGGTCATATAGAGTGGATTTGAAGTTGGACCTTCAATCAAAAGCTTTGAAATACAACTTTTGTGTGTCCGTCAATCTATTTGCAGATTTTACTCAGGAGCGCTGTTTAATATAAGATGCATAACTAGTAACTTTCAAAATAGTTTCTTTTAGATTTTCAATCAAATTGGATGGAGCAATATGAACTAAGTTAAAGTGTTTAAATTAAGAAGCAGTGCCTAAAACTCTAAAGGTACGCTGGCCCACTTCTAAAAATTTGGAAAGCCAGCTATATCGTTTGATTTGAAAAAATGTTCTGAAATGAACTAGGACTTACCGTTGCAATAGCCATACTTCGTACGGAATGCGCTGTTGTCCGGGTCCGGGCACATACTCTCAATGATGGGAAAGCTTTTCTCGTATTCTTTTTGAAACTTGCGATATAAATTTACGCAGTTTGTTCCAGTAGTGCAATAGTCAGCCTTTTTTATAATAACTAATCGCCACTCTTTTGTATCGTATTCATATGTGCTTTCAACTTTACCTGTAGCGTTATAATACGTGAATGTTATGCCGTACAATTTCTTGTTGTCTTCGTGTAAAAGTGGACGGTTAAAAGCTGTGTACTGGCCAAGGTTATAGTGTTTTGTCTCAATTGCTTTTCCATCTGATTCTAATCTAACCCGAATAAAGTTCCCGACATGACTAAGAGACTGTCTACTCAAGCCACTTCCCTTGTACAGCCCGGTAATATAATATGTACTTGAAGGCGAGGGCGTGATAATATCTATCGTGCCCGGAGTTACTGTGCTAAATGTTGCAAGCGAAGCATTTTTATCGCACTGTTTATAAACAGGTCTATATAAAGCAACAGTACTTTTACAAACAGATTTAAAAGATATGGAAAATACTGGTTGTATAATTCTTGGTGGGTAGTTCTCAGTATCTCTAACTTGGATCGTGACATTAAACACGTCATCTGGTGACACAAGAGCGGCTTCAATTGTTGTGTATAAGGCACCTGTTTGCTCATTTATGCAGAAATAAGCTAAAGGTAGAGTGACATTATAAGTTTTTGATGTACAGTTAGCATGAGCAGTAATATTGATTCGCTGTAAATTATTATTTATATATTTCACCACAACTTGTTTAATACTGTAGGAAAAAACATTTGGACCAGTGGTATAATCTTTTATCACCAGTTGAGGGTGTCGCAGTAAGTTTAATTTATCCCAATCAATCTGTGCTGTCGTTCTGGAAACCGCTGGTGCCATGTTATCTATGACAAAAACACTGTTATAGCATCGCTGGCGCTTATTACGTCAACAATAACAACAATAACAACATCAACAACAACAACAACAACAACAACAATAACAACAATCATCAACAACAACAACAAAAACAACAAAAACAACGACAGCAAACGACAACAACAACAACGACAAAAACAACTTTGACCTTACCACTACAATATCCATACTTGCTGTATAGCAAATAATTATCTTCAAAACGGCACTCCTTATAATACTTTTGATACTCCATATAATATTTGTTTGCAGAAATTGTACATTGCGCTCCATTTTCACAAAAATCTTTCACCGGTAGGCTTAATAACGATATCTTGGTTTGTTTAAAATTAACTTTTCCAAGTTCCAGATCAGAAAAAGTTAGAAGAACGGGTAGTTTACTTGAAGATTTGATTGGTGGATCAAGTTGCACGTAATAGGTTCCAATTCCTAAAAAGGTAAAGTTTCCCTTTCTGTTGTGAACACCTGCCAGGACCCTCACAATGAATTTTCTTCCTTTTGCAATATCTGCAAGTGCAACTGGATTTTCATTTCCCTCGGTCGTTACAAAGGAATCGGAAGTTAAATCTACAGAAATGGCACTAATATAAGTAATTCCAGCGGATGTCGGTATGCTAATGTCGTTTGTATACACACTTTCTTTATTGGTATGTATATTTTGAGTAATAACGTCATTAAGCCAGCATATTTTTGTCATGTTTATATAAATCTGTTTCATACGATCACAACTTGAGAATATCCTTACAGAGTGCGGACTGACGTCGCGTGAATACGTCCTGGCACCAGATTTATAAAGAATTTTCAGCAATATTGTGGTACCACTTCTAGGAGGAGCTTCATTAAAGTATTTAGTCACTTTTATGTCTCCTGTTACATGGTCGATGCAAAATTTGCGACGAAGTTCAGGATAGTTTAATAACGTCGAGAGGGAACAATCATTAATTGTTTTTGTTTCAGCAATTGATTGCCATTTTGGTGCTAAAATAATGTGTATAGTATTTAACAAACACTAATATATATAGCATATAAATTTAAAAGTAGCTGTTAGTTTTATTTTTTTCCTTTTCAGCTAAAATGGCTACCAATGTCTTAAATTCACGAGACGGGGGGTATCTTCATTCAGTATCCTCAAAAAGGGATGAATTTGTTCAGTAATTAAAACGGCGTTTCGAGCCCTCTCAAGTAGGCGGCCAAGGTTCAATTATATTTTAGATTCTCATCAATTCTTCCGGATTTGCATTTCAGAAATCCAATTTCAAACATTTCAGAACTTACAGACGACCGAAATAGGTCAAACCATTAAATTCGTTCAAATTTATTAAAAAAAGATAATGTTTTTCTTTCAGTTTCAATACGCGTCCATTTTACAAGTACTCCCAAAAAAACATCCTTCAATCAATGTCCTGCACTTAAAAACCTGCAAGGTAATATACTTACTGGGTCTATCAGATACAGACGGCTGGTAGCTATCTTGCAATAAGTAAGAAACATTAACTAAATAATGTTCTATAATCGCGCTTTTGTCAAAGCTGTCTTCTGCTCTAACTCGTCCAATGACAACATCAGCTTTAGTGTTTAAATTGATTGGTGGAAAGGGAAATGTTTTTGTTGTTGAGTCTATGTTGGTCGTTAATACCCTCAACTGTGCATCTAAAAGATACGCATCGGTTTTTCTTACAGGGTATGTTTGTCCTACAGAGGTTTCAAGAAATTTATGTGCGAGCAAAATAGTAACAAAAGATTCGAACATTATTTCACTGACAATGCCCAACATTTCACAACAAATAAAAAATAAAATTTATCTTACCCGAATATTTGACTGCAACCAAAATGATAACAAATGTCCATAGTTTTGCCAAATGGGTACAAGTCATGATTGTTGTTGTTATCCTGTTTTAAATACTGTCCGAAAGAATAATAGAAAGATATATTTTAACATATCACATGTATGATAACAATTACACGACCTACAGTTTGTTTCAGGAATACAATACAATACAATATAATTCTTAGAACACACTACACACAACATAAATACCTAACATTGGGCTTGAGTACTTATTATTATTGATTGGTGGAGGAGAATTGGGGACGGGCAAGGAAAATTTAAATATTAACAAAGGAATTGTGGCGAGTATTTCGTACTCTGGAGCACACGTCATATACGACATCTTAAATGTTAAAAATGTTCATCTGTGTTGATTTGTTTTAAAGTCCGTTAGTTATGATATAATATAAATTACCATCAAATTTGTATTTTTTGTAGAAACTTGCCACAAAAGTGGTACAGAAAATAGAAAAGTCAGCATTATTCAAAAAATATGGTCCTTTTTAAAAAAGTTATGAAAATGTGGATTTAAAATGAGGACCTATGACCCTCTTGACTCGTGTGTATATTTACCATACATTCTTGGCAAGAGATGCTTTTATTTTCAAACGGAGGGAGGGCAGGTATTATAATAAATAAATTGGATCTTCTTTTCATGATCTAAACAGTCGATTTTTTACCCTTTGGATATATTGTACCGTTGCCCTGTAAAACAGTTCTCCTTCCTACATTTCTGCTTTCTCTTCCGTGAACATGTCTATATAGTCAAAAAACCACATCTAAATATTTTAATTCCAAAGGAAAGGGCTATATTATCGACGACGACGAATTTTATAAATAGACATTTGGATTTAACGATAACATTGCTGTCCACATTGAACTAAATTCGTAAAAATTCTTTACAGTTTTTTAATAGATCATAAAAGAGAAATCAGGTCATCACTACAAACACGTACTTAGTCATAAAACTTAACTTTATTGTCAAAGTATGACATGCAATAAAATAAAATAAATGAACTTGTCAGACAAGATTAGACACATTATCACGAAAGACAACAAATCTGTTAAAATAACGTGTTTTAGATAACAAAATTCTTGTTAACTGTTGTCATAGTAACAATTACTTTTTTATTGGCGGTTAAATGGCGTCATATTCAAACGAACTACTAGCCTCCCACTGTTTTTAAGATTGTATCTACGTACTCAGATTGATATCTGTGGTGTTTGTCTTTAAAAACAGTCATGAATAAAACCTTTCCAGTGAAATTGTAGCTAAGCTTCTTATTTGATGTTATAATTGCTAATTAAGAGTGATTGTAAAAGTTTTCTATGGAAAGTGTTTATAATCGTCTTCGTTAAAAGATAAGATAAATGGTACGTGAAGAAGATAATACCATAGCTTTCCTTTAACGTTTAACATTGTTTACAAAAAAAAAAAGACTTTGTTTCGGACGCAATGTAGCTATGAAGTTTCTCACAATGAACAATTCATTTCACTATTAAGCAAGCACAGGACGACTTGTGCGGGAAGGATACAGCTATCCCTGGTATAGAAAAATAGTGTCGTTTGACCAACAAAGAAAAGAAACCATACACAACATTAAACACACCAAACGTTTCTTATGTGTGTCTCTTGGTTAGATTTGCAACTTTATTTACAGTTTCCCCTTCTCTTGAAACGACAGCTTAATAGCTCGTTCATTTTGCGTCTCTTTTGATCTCTTCTATTTAATCCTTTTGATTGTACATACATTCAATAATCTTTAACTATCTTTATGTTTTTTAAACAGAAAAAAAATTACTGCAGTTATTGTAGATTAAAATTACAGCGCGTATACAAACCTCTTGCTGCACGGATAATAATTAAAATGTTATAATAACACATAAGAGTCCTGGAAATGAAGTTGCTGGGTTTGCATTATCAAATTCTCTTTCCGGGGAGAGAAAGGGCATCATGATTGGTGATTTCTGATATATACGTCCGGTACATAAGTCTTTCGTTTAAAGTTTTAAATAACTTAGTTTCCGTGTTGTTTTTAATAAGTAGAAATAAACTTCAGTCAAAAGATATATTTTCTTTCCTTCTTTAAATCAAGCAAGCTGTTTGCGTAACCTTTCAACCGCCTAATATCTATTTAACCCTCTCTTATTTGGAAAAGAATATTTTTTTGGTGTAATAAGTAAAAATAAAACCTATGCGTGTTCACAAAAAGAAAAAATATTTCCTTGGTGTTTTATTTTTACTCTCGCAGAATGTAAATTAAAAAGTTTTTCTGCAAAAATATTTTAATAATTAAAATCAGGAGAGGAATGATATCATATTTCAGATCCCATATTTGATATAAACACTTAGATCTCGAAAGATGCAAGTTGGCGTCGCAGCAAAGAGCGAAATGCTGATGTCCTATCTACGGGCCATAACTCGTGATCACTCAGCCTTGAGATATCAAGATATTGTCCGGCAGTCTTCAAGTTAGCCAACATTAAGGCAGCAAGTTAAGGTTAGAATATGGGTTCAAAATCGAAAGCTTTTAGAGAAAAACAATGAAAATTCGCATCTCTTTAAAAATAAAATCTATAGACTGTAAAATGATCTATAAAATGTCTCTTAAACTTATAAGAAACATATTTTAAGTAACACGAGGCTGAGATTACTAGTACATTCAACTGCTAACTTATAAAATACTGAACAGGACTCTCGCAAAACAGCATTCTAATGTACAATAGAACTCAGGTGCTGTGAATTTTAAAAAAATCTACCAAAGTTAAGAAACATCTAGACTGAGCCCAATAATATTTTTTATTGATTAAAAAATTGTATGGACGCCAAAAACGCATGAGTGAAAGGTTATTTATGCTAAATTATTCTTTAATTAGAAGAAAAATATGACAATAACATTAAAAAAGAAATCTTACCATGCAGTGATGGATGTCCTTACGTATGACAGAAATAAATCAAAATCCGACAGATTTCACAGAAGTAGTAACATATAAAGATATACAATGAACGAATATCTTGTACCTTCTATGTAAAACACACTGTACGTAGTAATTTGACATGTTTTACCTACTTTTATCAGATTGTCAATTTAATACGTACATCAAACAGAAGTATATTGTATTGGATTAACAAAAACATAAAACCTATTCAATGTTATTGTTAGATAAAATCAGAAACTTATAATCGATCAGAAGCTCATTGTGTTAAAGTGATGCAAAATTCTTTGAATTTGCGAAAGAGTTGTGACTTGTTACCTACTGGAGACAAATTCATGACTGCTACTTGACTCAGTTGCATCGACTCTTGACCTCACCTCATGTCCCCGCCCCTGTGGCGTATCACACTCTAAAAATCTTGGACGGTAAAATATAATAGGATACTTTCGCTACCCGACGTATAATTTTTAATTCTGCAACCCTATGTGGGACTATGATGATTTGCAGCAGTTCTTTGATTTTTATCCGAAAGCTCAAGTCCTCCTGTGGAGGTTTAAAATACTTTATTCGTACAAATTTTTAATTTGGCGATATGGCAAAATGTTAGAAATTACAATACATCAACACGATCAGCACCAACCATTGATTAGATGTGAATTCGTTTTTGCGCTTTCATGAAAATCTCTCTACACTTTTATAAAGATATGGCTTTAAATAATCTAAAAAGAGAGTTGCGGCAACTCTCTTTTTAGATTATTTAAAGCCATATCTTTATAAAAGTGTAGAAAGATTTTCATGAAAGCGCAAAAACGAATTCACATCTAATCAATGGTTGGTGTTGTCTATACAACAAACGTCCTTGCTATCATGGAATGGATAACTTTATGACTTGTTTATGAACTTAGTAATTGTCATTAACGGAGCATGCGCACTGCGATCAACTGTTGCAATGCAAATTGTTGGAATATTCTGAGCAGTTAAAATACTGACTAGTTTTATGGATTTAGCTATACACGTAAGAAATGTAATTTCTTTATCGGGTTTTTAGTTTTATATATAATTATAATATTTATATATGTCAATTTATGTCCGTGTTTGTTCAATTTTTAAGAAAAAAGAATTTATGACATGGTATTTGTATTGCTCATTACTTTAGCTATATTTGTAATAAATTATATTTAGAGAATTCATGATTTACTCTCCTCCATACCTTTTTTGATCTCTTTAGTCCTTTCCTATATTGACACTGCATTTGTCCACAGTTGCGCTAGGTCTGTATTCAATTTTTTATAAGTTTGTAACAGTGTGTTGCCCATGTTTACAAGGTTTAAATTTACTTTGGGAATCTTCAGACTGGCCCATATTGTGGCTGTTTCTGAAAAGTGTCAATAGTTAGGCCTGCTCCTTTTTTGGTACGATTTTTGAAGACACAAGTCCTTTGTCAATAATTGGACTTGTCCTATCTTGTGGCACAGTCTTTTAAAAGCATGGGAATTTTTTTGTTTATTATATATAATATAGTATACAAATTATGCTTTAGCCGGAAACAAAAACAAAAAATAAAATATTCAACGGTACGTTGCGTTCTCGTTCACACGTCAATTCTACCAACTGACTGGGGTATAAGGATGTTTAATGGATCAGTTGGCATGTCATTCCTTTTCAAAGTTCTCGATCTTCTTATACACAAGATTGCTGATTTCAATAGCGTGAATGATATTTTCGTTCGTAACCAGCTCATCACTACACGTTCTTCCGTTCCTTGTCTCCGCGCTAACTTCAACGAAAGTTCTTTAACGAATCGTTCTGTCTCACGACTACAACCACCATGACTTGAAAATACCAAAGGAGTAAATGAGCGGTGCTCTATTTCAATCACTCGTTGGTTATATTTTCGTTTCTTCTTCTTTTCGTTGTTGCAAAATACTTTCTGAAGATTCTGATTTACATGGCTTAAAGCGAACGGGTTGAAAACTCTTACATCAAAGAATGCTCTTTGACCACGTTGCCAGAAACTTCTAGCTGCAATATCCAATCTATCTTCATCCCCTTGAATAGCATTTGGTGGGAGAGCTTCTCCAGTCAGAGGGATTAGTCTCGGCTCTATCTCAACGTCTTTGCATGTTTCTAGCAAAGATTGGCGATCCAATTCTTTCATTTCATCATGTCTCATGTATAAAAATCCACCTTTTGGGTAAGACATGGTACTATCTACACTATAAACTTTACTACAGGGACAAATTGAAGGTAGATGTTAAAGAGGCCATCTGTATCTGAGATTAACTGCGTCGAAAAACTCTCTTTTGTTTAGAACAATTTTTTTCTGACTCCAGAGGTAGAGCGGTAAGCCCCGATGAAGCGTCTCTTATGGTAGCCAGGTCGTTCGCTCTTATACCCTCTTTATTCAATCTTTCTCTCAATTGTGATAGCATAGTTGATCTCTTTTCTTCACGTTTCTTTCTATTTCAGGTTTCACCTTTTTCATTTTTCCCAAATCAATGGAATTCTCTGATTTCTGTTGGTTAATGTTGTCAACCGGTTGTGCAGTCACCAAAATCGAGTTCTGATACTCTTCCGGAGCTGCATCTGTAAAGATCGGCAAAGTGAATGCTGGTATAAAAACTGAGTCAATTACTTTGTCGAAAGCTGCTATATGAAGCTGTGCTTCAGGAAACGTTTTAATGAAGTAGGTTATCTTGTGTTTAAAGCCACTTATAAAAGATGTAAAAGCTTCTTGTGGTTGACTTTTTTCAATTCTACAGAGCACAAGAAGCTGATCACACCATTCTTTCACTAAATTTCTTGCGTATTCAGATTTTCCTTCCTCGCTGCCAATCAAAAGAAATTTTTTTTGCGCCGTCTTTTTTCTCATCATTTATATCAAAAAAGACAAAAAAAACTGGCCACGAACCCAGGGTTGGTTTTGAAAATGTAAGTTAATTTGGAAAGTACGTCTACGTAGCGGACACCTACATTTTGATGTCTCAATTATGTACTTATAGACAGATATCGCTGTATCCTCTCTGATATGATAATAATAACCTCTTCCCCAGGTCTTTTTCTTCGCTCTATTTATGTGAAAAGTTTTCTTCAGTTTAAATAAGCAAAGCTGTCATTAAATTTTACTATGTAGTCCCGTGAAAAAAAATTGAGAGTCTTTTCTTCTCCAGGGCGGGAACGCCCTTTTAAAACACCCGTGTCTCTGGAGGCGGTTTTTGAGTAACACGGGCCGAAGAAGACCGCAATTTTTTTACAATTTGTGACGTCACTTTTTATGTTTGCTTGACGCCATCTTGACGATTCCTTCGGCTGAACGCGGGCAAAGGAGAAAAACGTCTCCCCGCTTAAACATATCTAAGACAGAATTTTACACACTTTTTCGTCAAAATAAAAACAATATGTCGGAGTCAGATAAATTAAATGTAGACAACATCATAGCACAACTTTTAGAAGGTATCTAAATATTCTATTTTTTTCTCGTTTCTATGATGCATTTGTAAAGGGTGTGTTTGTCGTCACAATTTTTTTGACACTCGTAGCTAGCCTAGCTAAACTTCCATCCTAAGTTTAAAGTCTAGAAATCTGTATTTTTTGTGCTGCTTCTACTTATCATAAAATCAGTCTGAAAAAATACAGAAAAATGAAGATAGTAGCTAGCTAATCGTAATCACCCTTCACAGTTTAAGTTGTTCCGGCATTTTCTGTATTAAGAAAGGAAGTAAACAGAGTGAATTTAATAAGGCTTTGACCGTTGGCATGATGGGTATTTTTTATTTTCTAATGAAACAATGTACCTTTTCACAGTTATCATGATATGTAGTAATACACAAAGTATTGGTTTCAAAAGACAATCCCGTGCGGTTATGAGAAAAATCTGCTACTGTGCAGAAACCAAAAAAAAAACACGTTTGCCAGTCCACAGCAGTGGGAATTTTGGTAAGAGGGAAAGGTCGTTTTCAGTTTTAATACTGATTTTATGTCTTCTAAATTGGCTTTAAGACGATTAGTACTGTGCAATTAGTCGTACAGATAACTTGAGTCGGATAAAATAAGGTTATGTTATTTTTAATCAACTGTGAAAAGGTGTATTTGTCTCATGGCATAAAAATTTAGGATGTTGTTGGTAGTAACCCTACATAAAATATATAGCTAGCTATATATATGTGAAGAAATTGTAGCTAACTTTTCTTTTTAAAAATTCTTACAAAAAATTATTTCACTTTTCTTCACAGTTTATATATATACTTCCTTTTTTCAATTCTCAATAAGAGCATCGTAACAAAATGAAGATTTATTTATGCAATGGTTAACTAAAACTGTGCACTCTTTCAACAGAGGCTTTGTTTAAACAAGAACTACCAGTATCTGAAATAAAGTAAAGCTAAATAAGCAAAAACTACACATCATGTAAAGTTTTAACTTAGAAAACATAGATTTTGTAAAAAATCACCCCTATTTTGCCGACCAAGAGAATCATCAGCAAAGTCATGTGAGGGGAATTGGGGAGATCCCCAATTCCCCTCACATGACTTAGGTTACCCCAGGTCTATGGTGAAATTCACTCACCCATATTAAATCCCTGCCAAAGTGAAACAAACTGCAGTATCAGTACAGTTTTTTGACTATGTAGTCTGTAGTTTTAGTGTGAGGTCCCTAAATACCACTGAAAACAGTGGCAAACTTATAACGTTACCAAACAAGACATTGTCCTAATCCTGTTTTATATGATTTTATCATCTTTGCTGTAAAAATATTCAGGCCAAACTTGTTATCTCGAGAACTGTGTATAAAGTCTTAGAAAGAAGATGACGTTCATTTAAACAATAGTTTTGAAAGGATTGTTGCATGGAAAATAACAGAAATTGAAAAAAAATTACTTAAAACTCGATGAATTTGGCTATTACCTAAACAGTGTGTAACGCTTGTTGGGTGCCATTTGGTATTCTGCCCCGTGTTTGCAGGATATATAAAGACTCAACAGAGTATGAAAATCAAACAATTGTTTTGATCAGTGTAGTAAATATATAAAGCCACTTTCCTTCTAAATGACAAGATGGATTTTTTGAGTTAGATAAATTATTTCTATACGCTATTATCTTCATAACCCAGGCTAGCTGCGGAAATAGCACAAAATTTGTGTACGCAAAGGATACCTTGTTTTAGAAGGAAAATGTGTTTCTCATTACATTGACAGTGACAATTTTCCGTGCTGTCTACAAAAAAGGTCCAGTAAAATGTAGGAAGATGACATTCTATTTGTCCATATTGCTTCATGTAAAATATTTGGCCTTTAGAGCTTAATTTGTGGGCACAAAAATTGATGTGAACTGATTTAATATAAAAAATTTAATTTTGCTACATTGGATATTTCCAGTTTGGTGGGTGGGGTAAAATTGTGAACACTTGATTGTAATTTTCAGTAGCAGCTGTTTGTTTTTATGAAACATAAAATGAGTGGGTGATTGAGTTTTTTTCCTGATGCCTATTTCATATTGTCGTTAATGCTATATATAGTTTTCTAAACTTTTGGGTCAATTAAAATAGTTAAAGAGTAGGAAACTTTCAGCTGATTTGACAATTATATATAGAACAAACTGTGAAAATTAAATTGCTTTGAAACTTTAAATAATTTTTCACACAGGTGTTTTTTTTTTTGTTTTTTGGTGTGTGTGTGTATTTAAACATACTGAAAAAAGAAAGATTCAATAAGTATACAATGTTTTGGCAAATTTTGATTATGTTCCATATCTTGTTTTGTAAGTCAGGGGCTAATACAGGTCAATTTAGACATCAGTATACCGATTTTGGGGACATCCAATTTGGGCACCCAAAATAGAGAGTTGAAAACTGTGTTACATCTTGTAATGATATATAGGGAAAAAATGTGGTGATAACAGTTCTAGATCTTGTAGGTTCACTTTGAAATATTACTGTTTGATACAAACAAATTGAGTTTCTTACTCATCAATGCCCAAAGTAATTTCCTGGATTAACCCCTGAAAGTGAAAACTCATCAAAACTGGGTTCAACTTATTTAAAATAACAAAATATAATGTTAACCAGTAGGTTCCAAAAAAGCTCACTAAAAAATTATCCTGGCAGAAGTTATAAAAGGATGAATGTTTAACCTTGTGTCGTTTTGTTATTCTAGTTCGTGGTTCAAGACCTGGCAAAACTGTACAACTGACTGAATCTGAAATCAGAGGATTATGTTTAAAGTCTCGTGAAATCTTTCTTAGTCAACCTATTTTACTAGAGCTGGAAGCTCCATTAAAAATTTGTGGTAAGCCTTTTAGTCTTTGGAAGATGGCCATACTGTATAGGTTAATTATTTCATGTATATTTTAATATACATTGAAGGGGAAGTTATAATATTTTTCCATGAGAAGAATGATTTTAAAATAATCTTATTTTTCCTTTTTCCTTAAATCACTGTGAAGTTACTAATTAGATTTTAAAATTGATTTTTGCCATTAGTTACAGTAATATTTGATTTGGATTAAGTAAGTTTCCATGTTTACATAATGCATTTTAATAGGCAGTATTTTTAATGACTTGTAGTAGTATCTATAATTGGTGCTTATTTCATTCAGGAGGTGTTGTTTGATAGATTTATAGCTTATCTGAAGTTTTAAGATCATACTTATTGTTTAGGTGATATTCATGGACAATATTATGACTTATTACGACTCTTTGAATATGGAGGTTTTCCACCAGAATCAAATTATCTTTTTCTTGGAGATTATGTTGACAGAGGAAAGCAGTCGCTAGAAACGATATGTTTGTTACTTGCATACAAAATAAAATACCCTGAAAACTTCTTTTTATTACGAGGAAATCATGAATGTGCAAGTATAAACCGTATATATGGCTTCTATGACGAGTGTAAGTTGGTGTTATTATTTGCTTAATAGCAGAAGATTGCTATTAATTTGTTTGGCAGAAATTGTTGAATTTAGCTATCATATTGGTTTTTTAAGGCACCCCACGGTCCCAATTTCAGAAATATAAAAAATATATTTGAACTAATTAGAACTTTCGTATTGTTAAAAGGGAATATTAAAGTAGATTTTATTATATTAATTTAAGAAAACAAAAATCCAGCTGGATTGTAATTTTTTAAATAGAAAAAGCAACTCTCTTATAAATGTGTTTACGTTTTAATTTGAAACCTCAAAGTTGGGCAGTTCTTGCTATTTAGATTATTTCCTATTTTGTGTATGTAAAATGTTACATGCCATAGTGATAACATATGCTCATTAAAAATTTACTTCGCTTTTTAAGAATTTCGCCATGTTTTCATATATATATCATAAAATGTTAATGCAACTATCTAATGCACATATATATATCCACATATCTACATGTACTTAACTTGTTCTGTGTGGTTGTCGTCTTTGATACGGCAAATAAAACAAATCAATTTAATGAATATGCTTAACCACTTTGGTTAGAACTTTACGGGCTGTTTATTTTTAAAACAAATTTTATGCTACTTTTCCTGCCTCGCATACGGGTCATTACGAATAAGCCCTCTGTTACCATTTTTACATACTGCATTTTCTTTACCAGCCCCCTTCAAAAAAATTATTTTCTTGTTCTACGTATTGTTTTTGTATTGCTCAATATTTATATTAGATACTTTTTATTTTCTTTGGCAGGTAAAAGACGATACAATATAAAATTGTGGAAAACCTTTACTGATTGCTTTAATTGTTTACCAGTAGCAGCCATTTTAGATGAAAAAATATTCTGTTGCCATGGAGGTTTGTTTTGTTTTGTACTATAAAAAAATTGACTATCCTGTCGACAATCAAACTGATACTTGGGCCTGCTCTTTCTTTACTTGTGTTGCAGTCATTTAGCCTACACTTAATGACATATATGATCTCTTATATTTAGGTTTGTCGCCCGATCTTCAATCGATGGAACAAATCCGTAGAATAATGAGACCAACAGATGTTCCTGACCAAGGTATACTGTTATTTTTATTGAGCTACAACTTTTTAGAAATTGTGGTTATTTTTTACAGCTGTCTGTAATCGGTGTTAAAAAAACGCCAGCCTTTTTTCGAGGGAGGCGCTCATTAAATATATTGAAAAAATAATGGATTAATTTTAACATTTTCGTGTGAAGTAAGGGTGCTTGAGACTCATACCCAGTGTATTTCAATATCCCCTTTGCTGGTGATATTAATTTTGAAAACTAAATAAATTATCTACAGTAGGATGATAGTATATTTACATGAAAAATTCCAAAAAGAAAAAACAGAATTTTTATTCATTGAAAAAATATATAATTGTAAAGTCCTCTTTTTTGTAGAGCGGAGTTCTATACTTGAATAATTTTTACGTTTCTAGGCTTGCTGTGTGATCTACTTTGGTCCGATCCTGATAAAGAAGTTTCCGGTTGGGGGGAAAACGATCGTGGTGTCTCGTATACGTTCGGTCCTGATATTGTCGCAAAGTTTCTTCACAAGCATGATTTCGACTTAATATGCCGCGCACATCAAGTGGTGGAGGACGGTTACGAGTTTTACGCGAAACGACAACTCGTTACTTTATTTTCCGCTCCTAATTATTGTGGAGAGTTCGATAACGCTGGAGCTATGATGAGCGTGGACGAAACATTGATGTGCTCGTTTCAGGTACGCTAATTACAGCTTAGAATATGTACGCGGTTGTCGGGCTGTTAGACGTTTCAAGGTGTTTAACCAACCCGAAACTAGGATGAATAAAAGTGTGGTATTCTTTATTCTTTTAAAACAAATAAATGGAAAGGGTGACATGCGACGTAGTTTCGCATTGAGACCATCGATTTAGCTTGAATATATTACCTAAGCTTGTTAATGTTTGTGTAATTTGTTTTCTAGATATTAAAGCCAGCTGATAAAAAAAAATTCCCGTATGGCGGTTTCGGCGGAGGCCGGCCAATAACGCCACCACGTAATGCTCCAGGTGCTGGTGCAACGCCCAAAGGTAAAGGCGGTAAAAAGACATAGATTTATAAATATTGATAGTGTCGTTAACTGGTATTCCAGTTTTTTATGTATATATATGTTACGTGAGCCTTCACACAACGTCGCTGTCGTACGGAGACTTACAACACCACAACTTGAAGAACGCATTTTAATTTGCTGCAGACAAAAACTTATCCAAAAAGATGTCATCGATTGAAAAATTATAAAAACGACGCACTCAAGCCTTCGTGTAATTAAAGTGTGTTTTTGTTTTAACTTGGACTAGATTCCTGTTTGTTTTCCAAATAGATCTCGGTTTCTTTTAAAAACGACGCACTCAAGCCTTCGTGTAATTAAAGTGTGTTTTTGTTTTAACTTGAACTAGATTCCTGTTTTTTTTCCAAATAGATCTCGGTTTCTTTACTGAACTCGGACTGGAATTTAGTTTATTTACTGTAATTAAACTCTGTGTGCACTAACTATTTATAATTCTGCTTAATCCCTTTTGCTTATGTGGCAGTTATATATGCACACATACTCATGCTTTCACTGTGACATGAACATCTAGATTCTTCAGGTAATTTTAATTATATTTTAGAACTATAAAATTTTTTTGAAGCGCTGACTAATCTTAAGCGTCATTTTAAATGTCTAGCTTGTTTTGATGAGCAACTTGTACAGTGTGTCAACGTTACGTATTCGCATTTTTAAACTTCTCGTGCAGTTAGAAAAAATTGTATTATATTGTGATGAATATATAATGCATGTTGATATATCTAGTTTTTTTTCTACTAAAGCATCTGCCAACCTATAAAATTACCCAGCTTTTTACTGACGTCATGGTCCCAAGGAAAGTGAATAGTCTAGTATCTAACGGGATTATATACCGATTTCCTTATGTTGTGTTCTTCGATTTTTTTTGCGCCTGATTCAATTTGTAGATGATGAAATTTAACGCGTTGTTTATTTATTATTTCACCGGAGGTTTTGTACATTAGCACTAGCATTGGTTACTACTAGCTAGCTAGTTAGAGCTTTAACCAATGTTGTTGACCAATATATACACTTTTTTCTTTGTTATTGGATATCTTTCATTTTTTAAAGATCTGTAAATAACATGACTTAGCTATCCTAAGCATATGTTGTGTTGATGGTATTAGACGGAATATTGGTCTTCATCATGTTATATATTCAACAAAATGTAATAAGAGTAATGTAATCACTCAAGGTAATACTCATAAGTATCCTTGAGCCTTACGATTATTTAAAAATTATAGCCTGTAAGAATGTTACGGTTACAGCTAATTGTTGTTGTTTTTTTAAATTCACAAAATGTTCTGTCAATAAGTAGTATTTCTATAAGCATTGCTAGATTGTTATTCCACGTCAGGTATAACTATGGGTATTGTAATTTATTTGTACGGAAAAGCGAAGATCAACAACTTATGCACAAATATGTTTTTAAAGGGTACTTTAGACAAATCTGATAGAATTAACATAAAAACTTTTCTGTATTATACTTGCTGAGTTTCCGAATTTAAGCTACTGTAAGAGGCCAATAGATTTTTTATACAGAAGACCATGTATTTTAATGAAATAATAATAAATAGGCAATTTTTTTTGGGAGGGGGGGATGATTTTTAAAATCTAAGAGAATTGTAGATGAACAAACCGCTCACGATTTGTTTCAAGTTACATGTTGTTTCAATGCAATAACGTTTAGCCAGTTAAGCTGGACAGCACTCCCTTGATATGTTTAATACTTGATCGATTTACCATAATAAGTTATAACAGATGGCCTAACAAAGTTAAGAAAGTTTTGAATATATACAGACGGCCTTACAACTAATAAATGACTTTGTTTTATTTTCCTGAGGATAACCTAAAAAAACATAACCTTACAAGTTTGACACTGTCATTTTCAAAATAGTTAATAGAGGCCTAATCTTGCTGTTAAGTTAATTCTAAAGAGAATAAGAACAATTTAAAGAACCTTGAATCTATTTTTTTAGAGAAAAGAACAACACTACACCTACTAAATATTTTTATTTATGGAAATGTGTGACCTGTGATAAAAACATTTTTGTAAGAACAGCAGCATTTTCTGTTGTTTCCGAAAAAAATTAGTTTATGCCACAACCGAAAAAAAAAAAACAATTTGTGATTAGTGTTGCAGGTTTATCATTTCTTGAACATGTTCAAGAAATGATAAACCTACAATACTAATATAAATCTGAACAGACAAACCAAAACAATAAGCAATTTGTGATTACTCTAAGTACACTGGGTTGAGCCAAAATATGTTTATTATAAATGTATACTAAATGGAAAGGTTAAAGCATATTAGCAGGAGAGTGTGACAATAATAACGATACATAGCTGGGCAGCACATAATCCCTGAGTACATGCTAGCTATACCATCCAACCTATAATATCTGGCTAAAAGCTGGGTAATTTTTTTAGGATTTCAGTTGGTTTACTTTTCTTTATTGAAAGACTTTTTCGTAAAATGTTTGTTTATTGCCATTTTTCCTTAAGGCTTAATTTCGTGAAAATAGCAGAAAGTCACAAACAATTTAATAGGGGAACATACAGTTTAATTAACCGTTCATGTTAATTAGATTGTGGGTTGGATGTGCATATTAGTTGCATCATGGGTTTGATGTACATATTAGTTAGATCATGGGTTTGATGTACATATTAGTTAGATCATGGGTTGAATGTACATATTAGTTAGATCATGGGTTTGATGTACATATTAGTTAGATCATGGGTTGAATGTACATATTAGTTAGATCATGGGTTTGATGTACATATTAGTTAGATCATGGGTTTGATGTATATATTAGTTAAATCATGGGTTGGATGTACATATTAGTTAGATCATGAGTTTGATGTACATATTAGTTAGATCATGGGTTTGATGTACATATTAGTTAGATCATGGGTTTGATGTACATATTAGTTAGATCATGGGTTGGATGTACATATGAATTGGATTGTGGGTTGGATGTACATATTAGTTGGATGATGGGTTTGATGTACATATTAGTTAGATCATGGGTTCAATGTACATATTAGTTAGATCATGGGTTTGATGTACATATTAGTTAAATCTTGGGTTGGATGTACATATTAGTTGAATCATGGGTTGGATGTACATATTAGTTAGATCATGAGTTGGATGTACATATTAGTTAGATCATGGGTTGGATGTACACATTAGTTAGATCATTGGTTGGATGTACATATTAGTTAGATCATGGGTTGGATGTACATATTAATTGGATTGCGGGTTGGATGTACATATTAGTTGGATGATGGGTTTGATGTACATATTAATTAGATCATGGGTTTGGTGTACATATTAGTTAGATCATGGGTTTGATGTACATATTAGTTAAATCTTGGGTTGGATGTACATATTAGTTGAATCATGGGTTGGATGTACATATTAGTTAGATCATGAGTTGGATGTACATATTAGTTAGATCATGGGTTGGATGTACATATTAGTTAGATCATGGGTTGGATGTACATATTAGTTAGATCATGGGCTGGATGTACAGTTAGATCATAGGTTGGATGTACATATTAGTTAGATCATGGGTTGGATGTACATATTAGTTAGATCATGGGTTGAATGTACACATTAGTTATGATGTACACATTAACTGAGTTACATTTTCAAGTGAACTTGAAAATGTAACTCAGTTACGAAAAGCTTCGTGCTACTTTATAAATTAAAAATAAAATTTTAACATGTGTTTTTAAAACTTTTCTTATTTATTTGTTGGCTGATTTATCATTATGAAGTATCAGATTTGTAAAATAATCTGGTCTGTAGAATACAACTATCTGTAAAATACGATAATCTGGTCTGTAAAATACGAAATGTCTGATATGTAAAATATGAGATATCTGGTCTGCATAATATGAAATACCTAATCTATAAAATACAAAACCGTTTTCTGCTTGGATAACGAATAGATGGTTTATGTTTGGCATCGTTTGGTAGCCGAACTCATCCTTGTCTAAAACATTCTAAAACGTAGAGGTACTTTTCATAACAACCCAGTCGTTAGGAATTATAGCGGCTTAGCTAAGTTTTGTGGTGTTGAAAGGACTGATCAAGCCAACATTTCTTGTTGAATACTGTTGCGGATTGTTTTTAACATTTGCAAATCCTTCAATTTAAAATTAGTTTCATCTGGGAAATTATTTTATCTGCTAAATTAACCCCCCGAAAATATGCGCTTCGTCCATCCGCGAAATTATGCCTGTATAACTGTGTACAAACTGAATGGAAAACAAAACCTAGGAAAAACGGAAGACGTAAGTATTTTTTGTTTAAATATTAAATAGAAATATGACATCCTGTTAAGAATGAATTTTAGGTCCAGTATGTCATTACAATTTAATTAACACATTGTCTTTGTTTTGATGACAAAAAAAAAACTTTTTTCTGCCTGAACTATTGCATACTGTAAACCAAAACATTCTCCAAGAAAAAACAATATACTATCTACTACGCGTCATCGTTATTGTGTTTTGTCATGATGAACAGTTGAAAGTTGGTTTACCATGATGTATCTTGAAAAGAGAAAGTAGAGTTTTCGGAACCAAACAAATTGACTCTGATGACACTTCATGCCACACTAAAATAAAATAAAAGGACTCTACAACAAATAAAATACCTTTGTTTTACTTTTTTATTTAGCCTTCCTAATTCTTTTTTTTTTTTTTTTACGTTGGCAAAAAGTTTCGACGTGAAATGCCATTTGTCTGTTTTATCAATACGCCAACTTTCATGTCGGCAGTTACTAGAAAGCAGTTACGACGTAAAGGGGCTAAAGTTTCCTCAAAAAGATTATCATTCCTCAGGCGTCCCCAGTAATATAATGAACTTACATAAGTTTTATAAACTTCCCAAGGAGATGATATTAGAACAAGTTTGCTAAAATTATGTAATTCGTATTACTACAAAGAAAATATGCACAATGTATCAAAATTAAATGCTAAAAAGATTTCCACATTATATTGAATTGAATAAAAATCACCTTTGTAGAGCACCAGCAATGATACATGTAAACAGCACATCAAATATGGATGAATACTTTCGCAAAATATTTACATCTTCTAAAAAGAACACCTTTACGTTCCGCAGAGATTTAATAACTGTATGCGTATCTTGATGGTTAGAATGACCAGAGACACCATATTCTCCAAATGTAATTACCTGCACAAGAATTTAGTAATATAAACCTGTAATGCACAAAGTTTTGGAAATTCTTGGCTTTTTGGTAAAATTAGGCATGTTAATACACGAATTGAAAGGAACAATACAACTACATATACCATATCTACATTGTTCTTTTTCAAATTAGCTTCCAGTTCCAATTTTAGCTGTTGTATATCCCATTTGTGAGATGGATCATCAAGAAAATGACTAAACGAAAATCCTACGCTGATTATGTCCTATATATATAATTATAATAATTTATATGTTAAGTTAAATACATCTTCATACTTCTCCTCCAAAAACAACACATTTTCCTCCTTTATACAAAGTTCTTTGCAGCAGAGTTTTAGTTCATTTCTTCTGGTGTTTCCAATCCCATTGTAGTTTCCTAATAAGATTTTTAGAAATTAAGAGAGTAAAGTTTCTAAACCATAGTATCAAAAGATCCTTCTCTATTCAATGGAAACAATACGCTGCTATGACAGCTGGGGAAAACAGCTTTAAGCCAAGAATCACAATACCTATTTTATTAGTACCAAAATTGTGTAATTTACAGAACAGGCAGCCTGAGCAATGTATATAGATTATATACATGGTGGAGCTGACATTTTAATTTATAGCTATATTTGTAACTATTTAATAATTACAAAACAAACATATTTTTATGAAACAAGAGAAAGGCTGGAAAATGTTTATAAAAAATATTGCCACAAATGTTGCTCTCGATAAATAGCTTTGTTAATTTGCTTTCCAAGATATCCAAACATGTCCCAATGTTTGAAGAAGCTTCAGTTGCATCAGGGCAAGTTAGGAAGTACTGCAATCATTTGAATATTAAAATTGATTTTAGAAGTAATTTCAATGCGACTGACATTAAAAAAACACAAACACATCTTGGAATTGGGATATGAAGTGTCACAAATGGATGTTTCTCAGTTGTTTTAAAGGATGGTATAAATTTAAAACTATAAAGTGATCAGGGTTACTTTTATATAGAGAGTAAAATTATATACACAGGAGGTTTGAGGACTTTAATGGGGATTTTCAGATTTTTGAGAGTATGACAATATGTTTTTGAAAGAAATATGAGAAGATTTTAAAGGTGACAACATAGCAGAAGAACAAATAATTTCTGTATGCATGTGTAGCATTTTGAAAAAAAATATATCCTTGGTATAGTTTTGTTCAAAAAAATTTGAGAAGGAAATTGTAAAAAAGTCTGCGTTTGGAAGAAGTTTTAGGATTTTTGAGAAGGTTTTCTAAAACTGAGGAGAATATTGGAAAGATGCAGCAACAAATATAGTTATCATATCAGCATCAGAGCCATAGATACACAAAATATGGATAGTATTTTTATGCAGATAGTTATCCAATACTAATACAAATGTGGAAATTTAAGCAAAAAAGATCTCTACGGTATTATTAGCCATAAGCCTATAATTATATACTATACATACCATCCAGTCCGAGTCACTAGCAAAAATAGACAATTACTTCACTATTGGGAAGAAACTTCCCAATCAGGAAGTTTTATTATTGGAGAATATCAAATTTTCCAATCTGGAAGTTATGCCACTACTTTGACCAAACTTTTTGATTGAAAAGCCTCAACACCATTACAAATGGCTTCCTCACGTCTCAGTTTTAAACCAGAGGGAAATGAAGCATTATTAGCCATAAAGAATGGAAGATAAGGATTATAATATGAAAAGCATACTAGGCAGTTGTACAACCTTGTTGTTGTCGTTTTCCATGTTGTCCCCCATGTTGTAGTGGAACAGCCTTGGTTGTGGCTTATAGCCACGGTAAAATTATTATTCGCTCTGTAACCCAGGGTATTTTTTATATTTTTTTTTACTTATATATTGAGAAAATATATTGCACAATGTTAACATCACATACGCACAGGCTGTTTGAATTCTCAACATCCGGAATGGAGAAGTTACTTTCAGATAAGGCAGTTAAAAAACTTCCCAATCAAGAAGTATTGCTCGATTGGGAAGTTACTTCCATTTTGAGCTAGTGGCCTAACTGTTATCCTGTAAATGTATCAGCTAACTATATCCTGTCACAGGTAATTAACAGTTCTCCACTTTCCATGGTGTATATTTATATACAGGCATAAACACATTATACGGGACATCGGAATATTTACTTACCACTTGTTATAGATAAAATGAGAAAATTATCCACGCTAATAAATTTCAAAACATTGTGTATTGTGGGTGCAAAAAACATTACTTCATCATCTGGATGAGCAATTACTAAAGCTACATTTTTCGAAGATGCAAAATTGCTTTGAACTCGATATTGAAAGACCGTCTTCTGAAAACAATACACTAATGAATATAATATTACAAAGGCAGTAGCTACCACCACCAAAAAAGCAATCATCATGAAGCATGTTAATCACGCGGACTGTCGAGAAACCATACAATTTTGTTTACGTCTAAAATCCAGACAGTGGAATTTTCTCTTTCCATATTTCACGGCTGCTAATGGCCACTTTCACTAGATGTTATCAAAAGGGGAGCTAGTCGGATCAAAATGGTAGAAAATTGAAGCGGTGAATCTTGTGTTTTTAAATCAAACAGAGCCAGAATGTCACAGAAGAAAAGGTAGCTATTCGTTTTCATGTTTTAGAACTAGAAGCTAGGTTGCTCAGCATGTTGAAAGTAAAGCTCACGCGTACATTTTGATTATAAAAACACGTCACAAAAACTCTTGCTAACTAGCGAAAATGTAACACAGAGAAGTATCTGAAATTTTCAGCTAGCTAGCTAGCTAGATCTTTTTGCGCAGCCAATGGCAATGCGCTACTAGACATTTTCTTGGGTGCATTATCACATGTATAAAAAAACTTTTGGACTGATGACAGCGCAGATTAGGACTGTAGCTAGCTGCTTAATAAAGCAAGTTTAAGATAAACTGTGTATATTATTAGCAGAATAATGCAAACTGAGGTAGCTAAACATAGATAAATAGGTGTCCATATTTTACATAGTTGAACTCACATATATGGAGGGATATATAACCTGTCTAATAATTCCAAAAGGGGCCATGGCTTGATGGAGAGTCGTAGAGTATTAGGTGCTCATTTCACGGCTGTTTTGAAGCGGACAAAAATGTTACGAAAAAATAATTCAAATTACCCTTTCAGTTAAAACATCTCAGGAACGAAATTAAATTTTTATATTCTGTAAAAAGAATAATAATCTCAGATAAATTGTTCATGCTATTAAAAGAAAAAAAATTTTGGACACCTGTCCGAAATTAATATATTTAGGCCAAAAAGGCTAAAAATGACTTAAAAATTATCATTTAGATGAATGTCTTCCACAATATCTCTAGAATAAAGTTAAGGAAACATGTTTTTTATGGTCCACAGGTTAGGGTAAATATCTGGAATGAAAATTAATTAATTTTATTACTGTCTGAAATTGTCCAAAGGGTTATTTTTGGGCCAAATGTGAGACCTATGTGAAAAACGGCCTTTAGAGCCTCAATGTATGCTTAAAGTTTGTTTATTAACTGAATAAAAAACATCACTTCAGATTTTAAGGCCATTAAAGATGATGTAGATGTAATATTTATCTGTCCGAAATTGTCCAAAGGGTCACTTTTGTTCCAAGGGTTTTCGGGCCAAATATGTGACATCATACATTAAATAAAACGTCATTCAGAGTCGACAGTTTCAACATTCCAGTTTATCATGCTAGTAGAAAATATCTCAAGTTGTGCATAAATAGTTTATTTATTATACAAAGCAATCATTTTGTGTTTCTTTATAAATTGTATAAAATAGCACCCAATCTTGTGATAAAGCCAAGATTAGCTAGCTAGCTAGCCATAAACATCTTTGATTTCAACATTGTCATCTTGAGAAAGCCCACCAAAGTCTTAACTAAATATAAAAAAGAAGTATTAAGTGACTTAGCTACAAAACGCGATGCAAAATGCGAAACTGTAGAACCAAAAAATAGCTACTCTTTACAGAAAAATACAAAACAGAAGAAAAAAGATTAAAAAAGATAACAATTAGCCACATTTGAAGTTTTACAAGCTATAGAACAATTTCTTAAAATCAAGGGTGATCTTATAGCAAAAAAATAATATTAAAATCCCTGCAAAATAAAGTAGTTTACTGTTTTGTCCCTTACCTCGTGTTCTGCCAAACTTATGCTAGCTTCAAAATTGATAAGACACCGTTGTCTCGCTTATTTCAACATTTTTAAAAAATCCCAGGTTCGGACTAGGATTTCCCAAGTCAAATGTAAACACCAGGTTGCCGTAATTTTGCTGGGAAAAACCATACCTACCAAAACATTAAACGCGATCACTGTGACTTGCTTAGAAGTTTAGATAATTATTTAATTAGACAGAAAAGGGATCACACTACAACAAATCGTCGTGCACCACTTTGGCAACTTTTTCCCCTTCTTTTTTAGCGCCTAAAGAAGACTTAAAATTTAAGTAGTTTATAGTTTGCAACATGAACGGTGCACGGTACCAGCCAATAGAACCATGTTTCCAGGCCCCCGATACCAATTTTCAAGTACGTAGCTAGTAGCGTGGCGTTGGCACAAGGTTGGAAGGTGGTATACTTTCGCCAAATATAATGTTTTTTTATAGTTTTGTGTGTTTTGATCGACGAAATAACTTGAAATTTATAACACACATGTATAACATATTTATATATTTAAAAAGCAGAAAAGTAGATCGTTTTAATACTTTTTAATTCAGTAAAATTAAAACAAAACAAAAAAGGTTTCAATAACTTAAAAAAATGATAAAAATACAAAATTTCCAAAAAAATTGTGGAAGCCATCTTAATTTTGTCCGCGGTTTGACCGTAGCAAAACAGCCGTGATTTGAAGCTGAGCAGATCCAATTAGGTCCAAACTCTACCAAACAGATGCCTTCATCCAACAGCCCACACAGCGTGCCATCTCACAATTTTTCCCTACATAACTTGGGTACCCACAGCTATGGTAACATACACTTACCCATATTGAATCGCTACAAAGGAAAATCAAACCCTAAGCTTCCACACAAAATGCAACAGTTATAACCACTAAGCTATGGCACCACATTAATTAAAGTGAAGCCAGTTGCTTATACCGTCCTTATTACGTGATTGTCTAAGCAAATGGCTCTAGTGACAATCTGGTAATTTCATGGTTTTGATTATAAACCATCCTTTTAACAAACTTTTTAAAATGCTGGTAAACAAGGCAGGTGTTTGCACAGGGTCAAGCAAAAAAGGAATTGGCTGAAATGTCTCAAATCCGTGATGTGTTTTTTCCAATGTGAGATCCACTGGAATTATTTTTAAAAGCCTATTTTATGTTTAAAATTGTTTCAATACTTAGTGATTTGTCTCAGATGTAGCTGGTGGTTGCTTCAAACGTGGCCATGTATCCTTTTCCATTCCTCAAAATCAAAATCTTCAATAACTGCATACCGTATATAATTGCCAGAAATTGGAATCTAATTTTGCTTCCAACATAAAACTCCCTTAAAGGTATGGTCTTTGAAGGTCTAGTCCAAAAAAAGTCAAATTATCTTGTCTTCTGACCGTAAGACTAGTTTTGGAAGTTGTTGTCTTATTATACTTTCAAATTTGAGTAGCCGAGGCAGGCGCTACTATTCATAACTTAAAATTGAGCAGGTAATAGGGACACTTCATCAGGTAAAATTTAACCACAAATGGGAATTTTTTCAAGAGCATGTATCATTTCAGGTAAATGACACTGAATAACGTTTTGTGCATTTCTGGTATTTTATAGCAATCTTGTTCTCATGCAGCCTTTTGTTTTCCACAATCCTTCCCTAATATGTTCGGGCTCTGCAGATGTAGTTGACCCCAATATGTTTTGTTTTAGCTATGGATTGCTTATTCCAAAGAAGGGATTTCGAAAAGCGAATTTTACAAAACCTTCAGTGTTTGCTGATGATTCTAGTGATGATGAAAACGTAAGTAAATAATCAGGTTAACAGAATCGGTCTATGGATTCTTATTTATTTTTCTTGCTCATTAGATATAAGTCAATCAAAATATTTTAATATTGTAAATAGTATCCAATATCATTTTTTTTTAGAAAGTAAGTCACAACCTTCTGACTGTAAAAACAACAAGCACCCAGATAATCAAATTAATTTTCGTAGAAGAGCTGTGTTGTGTGGGTTTAATTATGAAAACTGAATATCCTTAACGACCATCGTTTTTCTTGAAATTTTTGTGTGTTATTTAGAAGCCTATGAAGGCTGTGAATAAAGATATAAACAATGAGAGTTCCAAAAAGATTGCCGTCAAACAGGTATTGATTTTTTTGACAATTCAGAAAACTTGTGTAGCATTTTAATTTTATAGTACTTTTATTCTTAACTGATTTGGTTTAAGAGAAACACTAATTTTGCGGTTAGTTCATGGGAGAAAATATCTTTTTTCGAGTGTCTTTCAGGTCAGTATGGAAATTTTTTATCTTCTACCAACTCATTTTTATTAGTTAGTGCTTCACGCCTTATTTCCATTTATTTATAAAGATTTGAAGCAAACTACCTAAAATCTGTTTATGTATAGACTAAAATTGAGATGCAAAAAGCATTGCAAGAGGATCCGTCTGTTTATGAGTATGACGAAATTTATGATCAGATGGAAGAAAAGAAGAAACAGACGAACGTAAAACTTTTGTCGACAGAGAAAAAATCAAAGTATATCTCAAAGTTGATGAAAACTGCAGAGCATAGAAAAATGGAAGATGAAAGAAGGAAAGAGAGAAAAGTGCAGAAAGAACGTGATGCTGAAGGAGATGAATTTGAAGAAAAAGAAGAATTTGTGACTTCAGCGTATCCTTTCTTCAAATTATTATTTATCATTATTATATGATATTGTTTGATTTGCTGATTTGTTTGATAGTGAATGCTTTTATTTGGAAACTTGAGCTCAAGTTTTTTGAAATTCAAAATCGCTTATACGAAATGAATACGAAAAAATTGCTGAAATCGAAAAAGGTTGTAAAACGCTGTAAAATTCTACCGATGTTCTCCTTGATAATGAAACAGTTATCGCCAAAAAATGGAAGAAAGAGCTGCGGTAGAAGAAAAACTACGAAAACAAGATGAACAAGATCGTAAGTATGTTTCCCATTACGATGTGCGAACACTGAGGTTTTTGTAGTTGTTTGTGGTGGTGGTGATGGTGGGGTTATTGTTTTTTTTTATAATCATTCTTTAGTGCTTTCAACCTTAGAAAATTTTTCCTCCTTATTTTCAGAAGCCAACGATGTTACGAAACAGAAAGATCTTGGAATGTTTTATCGCAATCTCATGACGAAAAATGTGGCGATGGGGGGCGAAAAAGATGACTCTTTAAAGAAAAGCGCAAGCAACGAAACAAAAGAGAAGAAAGGGAGTAGTGAAGAAGAAACTAGTGAAGACGAGAAAAAGAAAGCATCGAAAAACGACAGACGATCTTTACAGAGTTCAAATAAAAAACGAAAATATAGAAAGAAACAAAAGTCTGATAGCGAGAGTGAGGCTAGCGTTACCCCAAAGAAAAATGTTAACAAAAAACAAGCACCAAAAAGTGGTAGCAGTAGCGAAGACGACACGGACGAAGACAGACAAAAAGGGAAGAGTAAGAAGAAGAAAGAGACGGCCAGCAGGAAACGTAGTAAACTGAATTCCGAAGATGAGCGAGAAGTTGAGAAAGAAATAAGAAGATTAAAGAAGAAAGAAGTACTCTCAAAGAAAATTTCGAAATATGAAAGCAGTTCTGAAGATGACTCAGAGATAAAGAAGAAGAAAAAACAGAAGCGAAGAAGTGAGAGTCACTCATCATCTTCGTCAGATGACGAAGATGAACGTTCGAAACCCACTCGTAAGTCTACAGAATACTCGAAAAAACAAACAGATTATAACAGCACTGAAGATCTTCTCGAAAAAAGGAGGCGAAAGAATTCGATTAAAATGCCTCTGTCGTCAGATGAAGAGAAAGAAAATAGAAAGACTAAAAGAAGAAGCTCGATTGAAAAAGAATTCGCATCGAAATCGAGCTCTAGACGAGGAAAAACACGACACGAACACGATGAGAGTGATGATGAAACGCATCGAGGTAAAAATCTAAAAAAACGCTCGTATTCTTCCTCTTCAGAAAACGAATTAAAAACGTCACGAAAAGTTGTAACGAAGAAAAAGAAGCGTGCGTATACGTCATCGTCCTCCGAAGGAGAAGAAGAGGAAGAAAAACATAAACAAACAAAAAAAGATGAGCAGAAAACAAAAACTGAAAAGAAGATGAAGAAGAATAAGAGTGTTTACACTAAACGTAATACAAGCGAAACTATCCTTCAAGCAAGAGAACGTTATTTATTAAGAAAGGAAAATCTTACGGCACCGAGTCAGAACACAAACTATGCCCAATCTGATTAATTTGATCATGCCGCTGATACTTTTAAGTACTTTTCGAATACCAAGATTATCCTCGAGGTTGTTTTTTATCCGTTTTTAATAAAAATAAAACTTGTAGTGAGTTGTACTTCTCGATAACTTCCCCCGTTGTTTATAATAAACGATGCGCAATCCATAACGATACGCAATCCTAAAGTCGCAAAAATGGCGTTAAAAGGTTGCGCAAATTATTTTTCCAAAAAAAAAACTCAACATAATTCTCATTTTTATAAGCATATTTTAATTACAATTATTCATTCTGTCTGTTAGAACTAAAAGTGCAATTTTGTCTTGGCTTAGCTCTTGACAAAAATTATTGAGAATGTAATTAGCAATTGTGTGACTACGAACTAGTTTTTTTGGTGCCGCCATTATGAAGTTTGGGGGATAAAAACAGGTCTTCTGGGTGGATACTGCTCATAAAGTTCTCAGCCTTTTCTCCAGGACTTTAAGCTTCTAATAAGAAGATATAGAAGAGCCCTGGGGACGGTGTTGGGACACTCTGAAAACCAATAAATAATATTTTTGTGTGTTTATTCAATTTTTTTCATGAAATCTATAATTTGCAACCTAGCGTCTAAAATTTTTGCAAAAATAAAAATATGCGCATAATTAGTAAAAAATATTAAACGCATAATTAGCAAATTCCACTACATTTTATTTAGAATATCTGAAGTCTGATTGACTTTTCGTCCCAAACTTAGGTGGAGCAGAATTCTTGTTCGAGATGGGGACGGTTTCATTTTTTTCGTGGGTTAAAAAAAATACGTTTCGCGGATATATATTTTGCCAAATGGCGCAAATATGTTATTAAATATTTTTAAAAGAAACCATTTTTTGTAAATCTCATACAAGTATATATCAGCGTTTGATTTTTTTCTTTATGCAAATGAATATTGCACTCATTAGGGTAAAAAGAAAAGTATTTTTTTAATATTTATTTGAACCGGTCAGAAAGTTAAGTGACATAGAAATCAACAAGCAGACCCTACCAGATCAAACTTAAACTTAAAAACAGGAAAAGGAAAATGAAAAAATGCTACAAGTAAGCAATCTAGAATCTAGGCACGCTGGACCATTTCGAGACAAAAGGCACTGGAAACAAGGTTTGCGAACAAGTGAACTTTAGTTCAAACCAACGATACTAAACTTTGGGACCTTGGAAAATCATCGTAATCTGTGTAATGTGATATTTCTTCGTTATAACTATGTCTTCTAAAATCATCCCTCCCTGTGTGGTTGACATTAAAAGAAGCGCTGCGACGGAGAACTGGTTCGTTGGTACTCCATGAAATGGTTGTCTCTATTTCATTGGAAATTCTGCGAAGAAGCGCGGGATTATTTAGAAGAAGATCATCGTAGGACCTTGACTTCCTTTGATTGGATGAAGAGTGATTAAGTGTTCCCCAACTTAAATACGGATTTTTCACCTTGAACTTTTTTAAGCATGATTTCATATTTCCATTTGTTGTGCTTTTATCACTCTCCTCCTTTTTATTGGCATGTTGATCTTTATTGTCGATAAAATTATTGTTATGATCGCACCCTTCTTCATTTAATTCGTCAATATTTTCTAACGCGAATCGAACTCTACGCTTTGAATTTGTGCGTTGGTTTCTTACGGGCAAGTTACTATATAATTGTTCAGGTAATAGGCTGTTTTTCGCTTGTGGTGTGAGTGGGCGTGATATGGTTGATGGTGAAGGCTCAACTTTACTTTTGTCATTAAACCGTTCGGCGTAATTGCCTAAACGAGATTTCCAGTAGTCTTCATCATACACATTGGGCCTATCATTGTTGTTGTGTCTTCTACGCGGTGTTTTTGTTTCATATGTGTTATCACTAGCATGTTCATGTAATGTAAAATAAGATGGAGAGTGAGGTGTACTTGCTTGCTTAACTGATGTCTTTCTACCACCATCTTTCGCAAGTTTCTCCTCTCTTAGTTTTCTTGTCTTTGCAAGTAAAACTCCGCGTGACTGATTTAACTTCTCATTGTCAAAAACCATAAATTTTCCAGTACCTATATGCTCTGTATGTTCTGTATCTTTTACGCTTTCATTTTGTTTTTTCATGCGTAGAAAGCTGTCCTCATGTACCTGATCACGAAATGCTTCTCTTTCACGCTTTATTTGCCATTCCAAGGTTGTTTCCGCCTTTAAGCGATGAATGTTTTCATTGATATCCAGAAAACGACTTAGCAATTCTTGATCAACTTTTTGGAGGTTTCTCTACAATGAAATGAAAAATTTTATCTGATTTTATTTTTCGCATAAACGCTACAGCTCCATAAAAATGCATCAATTTTTTCGGTGATTTTGTGTAAATGACGGTTAGTAAGTTAATTTTCATAGCAGTTCTCATGTAGTTCAACACTATAATATTTATGCGTGTTTTACTTCCTCCTCAACTGACACTACCTCTGCCCCCTCTACACCCTCTCCCCCTCTTTCCCTCTCCCCTCTCTCCTCTCCCCTCCCCTCCCTCTTTCCCCCTCTCCTCTCCCCTCTTTCTAATAAAAATAGGGCAGACTTCAGAATTTATTATGATCTTTGGAATGTTTTTAAACATCACAATATATCCTACCAATCTGGTACAACTTTTTTTCCAGATTTATAACTACAAAGTTTAGGAATTATTAAAGATGCTTCAAGTTATTGCTTGTGAAAGAAAGCAATGAAATAAGAAAACCTTCTTACCAATTCGTCTTTTAGTTTCTTCATTGCTTTCTCAAACCGTTCCATGTGATTATCTTCAACAAGCTTTATTCCTTCTGTCATTACCAAATAAAAATTCTAACACACAAATATCAGTTTTAACGTGCAATATATTTTTCTTTAATATTTTCTTTTCTAATCAGGCTTGCTAATTGATTAATTAACCTTCTCTCCTTAGGTCTTATGTGATTATTAACGTTTTTTATTCTACTCATCTCTCTTAAGATTACTAATAGATGAACTTGCTATAAAACCTATTATATCGGTTTATAAGTCAATCTTTTATCTTTTCTATTAGCTACGTTAATGTTGTATTATCTTTTTTAAATGGTTTTATACACAAAATGAACGCCATTTTGTGGTTGCTAAACATCTGAGGTATCAAACACCTTGGAGAAAGTCGCTGAAGAAATAATCAAAAGAAATCGTACTTAATTATATTAGCAACTGCTAATAAATTATAAAAGGGACTACAACCAACGCAGGTTTAAAAAATATTGTGCACATATTGTTTACACATTTTTGCGCTAATTAATAGAAGATATCATTAGAATGCGATAGCAAAATTGAACAATCTTATTTGCCATAGTTATCAGTTGCTAGGCAACATGACTTCTTCCGTTCGACACCAACCCACATAACTGATTAACATGTGTGATTTTAATCGCGTAATTAGCCGTACGTTTCTCAAGAGTCACGTGTGTGGCTTGAGCGAAAAGTTTTTTCTAAGGATGGAACACCTAGTGGGTAACCGATGCAGGATTTCTCGTACAAAAATGGCGTAATACACAAGGCGAAACTAGAAATTTGTCGGCCAAATGAGGTTAAAAAAAAACTTTAGTACAAAAATCGGGATTCACTCCCATCGTCCCCCTAATCACAAAACCTGAGCCTTTTACGTCAGCAACCGCATACTTTTTTTCCATATGTCGTACAAGTTTTTGTTTTCATTTCTCTAATTCAAAAACACCTTATCCCTTATTTCAATGTCGGTTGGCTTAATTTCCAATTATTTAGTTGTAGTCTTCCTCCAGTTTCCTTTTGTTGCGAGAATCTTTATTTTTGGCATTCTTATGATGTCGACCCTCTGCTGGTGAAGAAAATTTGTTTGTTTTACAACACTTTTCTACTTTCTTCTGTAACAAAGTTTGGGCCATTATCGTTTCTCAGAATTAATGGTATGCCGTGACGTGCAGTTGTTTCAAACATTGTTGTGATTATTTTAGGCAATGTTGCGCTTTTTACTATCTTACATTCGTAATAACGAGAGTAGCTATGCATCGATGACATTTAATATACTCTCCTCCGTTGGAATTGATCCTAAAGGCTCATAGTGTACAAATCACTATATTTTCTCAGGCGCGGTGGTTGGTTGCATTGTTTAGCATTGCGTTTTGTCAGTCACCAACTAGCATGGTATGCCTGTGCTGATAACAGTTTCAACATCTTTATTGTTGGTTGGCCACCACACTTTGATTCTTAGCGTTTGTTTCACTCTACAGATTCCCATATGATTTTTACGAACTATTTTCAACATTTTGTTTTGAAGAGATTTTGTGATTACTACATGATTTCCTTTCAGAAGATTTTTCCGCGAATGTACAGCTCTACTCTCACTACTTTTCTGTAAGGATATAATACAGAATCTTTCTCTTACTGTTTTCTTTAATTCTGATAAATCACTGTTCTCGCATTCTTGATAACAAAGTTAACATGCTCTCCACAAGCATCCAGTTTTTTCAATTTTATTTTTTTGTGCAATTCTTAAAAGCACATCTGATAGATTTTGAGCACCTGGCTTCCGAACTTGAATGTTTGCATTTTTTATACCCATCTTTCGATCAGATGGTTTCTATTTTAATGACCAAATGTGTAGTAAAGGCTGGTGATCTTAAACTCTGTTCCAATAAAATATTGGTACAATCGCTCACAATTCCAAGGTATTGCTAAACTCTCTTTTTTTTATCTGAGACTATATCTGCTTTCAACATATGTTTTTGTCTGTCAACATCTGTCAATTACTTGCATACTCAACCACCTTGTATGTTGTTGCTGTAACATAGCTCCAACCAAACATGGTAATGCATCCACTATCTTGTTTCTGCCGTGGGTGACACAAAAGCTGTCACTGTGTCTGATTTCAATACTTCTCTTAGATGGTTAGATGCACGGTACTGTTCTTTTGTCCGAGTGTATGCTCCCTTGTTATGGAGCAACGTTCTTAACAGTTCTACAACGTCAGCAACATTTTTGAAAAAAACTAAAAATATAAGTTAATTCCGTAAATGAGCGTAGTTCTAAAAAATTCTGTACTTCCTTTGTCTCATTAATTGTTTTAACTTTGACCGGTTCTACCATTGCACCTTCCTTTGGTAATGAAATACCAAAAAAAGGAGGTGTTTCTTTCTTTCTGTTTAATTTGATTCCTAAAGGCTAATTTTATTAGGGACGGCGTCCTTACGTTCCTTAAGACTTTCTGTTCTAGTACATATTGATAGCATTCAGATGCAGACGTGATACTCAATGAATCTTTTACAAATCGCCCAAGACCGATAGAAGTACTAAATGTGCTAATAGAAAGAGAATTTTTACGCTACTTTAACTGATGGTAAACCATTTTGATATCAAGCTTCGATAAAAACAGAAAAACCCCTCGTTTCCTGCTTAAGTTGTTCTAATGTGGGTACTGAGTGTCTCTCCCTAATTAATAGCCTAATTTGCTCTCCGGATATCAATAACCAGCCTATGCCATTGTCTTTCTTGCAGGCATCCTTTAAGTAATGCCCTTAACTGCTACACCTCAATCAGCCACCTCTCTTTTCGTTCAAATCAGCTCTCACAAAATGATCAGCTCTTCTCCCTCTACTACTACTTCCTCTATAATTTCCTCTTCCTCTTTTTTTCCTCACTATTCTTCTTTCCCATCTTCTCAGCCTGACTCGTAGATTGTTCAAGCATTCTAACTATTTCAAGCAGTTTATCTAGATCAAGGCTGGTTTCCTGGAGCAACTTCTGTCGCAAACGCACAGATTTATACAATATGGTGGCGAATCATATCATTTTTAACCGCATCAAATTTCACCCCCTCCTTTGTGTTGCTGAATTAAACAAATCTTTCTGTAACTAAAAAGTCCGTGAAACTTCTCAATTGCATGTTTAAAGTGGTGGTTATCAGATTCTATCACTTTTATATCATCATATAGCTGCTGTTTTCACCAAGAAAGTGTATCTTTTATCATCTCGAATGCTCACCGCAATGTCTATAGAATTGACCCAACTTTTCCATTTTTCCACTAACGAGCTTGGATCGCCTTTCACTTTAAAAATCGTAGTCCAGGTAAACCATTCATGTGACTTGCAACTTCTAACATTTTTTTTCTTAGACTTTTCCACACCACTTTTGTTTCTTGGAAAAATAGTATATATTTTTTGCGTGTAATTATTTTCGCGCAAAAAATTTTTAATTTTGTAATACATTTCACGCACTTCACTTGTTCGATGCAACGTAAATCTCCCTTCTCTTTTGAAAACATGCCCATCTCAAATCTAACAATTCTTTCACCATTTGTTGGGATCTTTTTTTTGGTGTAAGAATGTATGACAAAGAATTCTAGTGATTTCATATGCATTTCAGTTTATATACGTGCACTGTGCAAACTCAGGCATTATGTTTCTCCATCTATACTAGTGTCTCTATACTTCGCCCTTCACTCACATTTGTCTTACGCTTGCCAAGCCTGGGGTCAGAACTTCTCTTATAAATCCGAACGAGTTTTAAATCTGCAAAAAAAGCTATGCGCGTAATAACCTTTTCCGACTTTAATTCTTATTCTGCTCCTCTGTTTCTGAATCTTAAAATTCTGTCTTTTTTTGATTATGTCAAGATGTGCAATATTATTTTTCAAGTTAATCAATAACAAACTGCCTCTTACTCTTCTAAATAATTTTATAATTACATTTAATGCTTGCAATCGTCCAAATAATCGTGCTAATCCGGACTCAATACGTTTACTTAGAGCAAAAACAGTCACATTTGGGAAAAATTCTTTCCAGTATCAATCAGTCATCTTCTGGAATCTTCTTCAACAGTTTTCAGACGTTAATATATCTACGCTGTCGTTAAGTCATCTAAAGTATCTGGTCAAGTTTAAATATTTTTCATCATATAGTAGTTTTAACATTTAGTCCATTTATTGTTGCATATATCGATCGTTATTTATGAGTATATAAAGTTTGTAATTATAATATTTTTCAAAGTTGTAACTTGGTTTGATGGTCATTACTACCTATTAGGTATTATCCTATCGGAATGGTCTCCAGTCTATTAGGACAAATAAATAAATACTTATTTACTTAAGAATACCCAAATTTACTAAAGCTTTTAGAATCTTATTTAGGGACCAAAGCCTCTCAACAATACTAGTACAGCATGGAGTTTGGTTGCAACCACTTATCGCATAAGATTTAAGCAATGTGTTGCAAAGCAAAAGATATGTTGAAGATGCTTTTCATTTTTTGTTCTGCGGTCATGATCCCTGCATCAAATTCTCCCTCTTATCTGTAGAACTTCCATTAATATAAGGTAGTATGTCTTATAGTGGTTAGAGGCTTAATATTATTAATCTGATATGTATGTATGTATTTATTGCGGCAGATCACATAGTTATAAGCTGTCCAATTTAGAACAAAGCTTGGTGGTAGGTAATAGGACAGTAGGAGCAAGATTTTGTAATATTTCATTTCATTTTTAAATGTAGTAACAAATATTTGCGACGGTGATGACACTTTTTATGTTGAAAACAATATACGGACCTTTTCAGGCGTCAGATTTCCAACTGGGCGGGTCCTATTCAAAACAGATTTTCTAATACAAGTCAATCAATAGAGCACCTATTGCAGCAGCTCAAATATTGTCAGAAAAGAAATATATCGAGATTTACGCTAAGACAATTATGATCTGATAAGATATTTTTGGTACAGCACGGGGTAATCGGTTACTATGACGGGTTTTTAGGCATTCTGATTGGCTTAACGCTCTTGATGACGAGCCGATATTTTGTGTTATTGCGTGCCTGTATGAGTCAAATTTAAAAACTCTAATGTTTTTGTCTTGATCATCCAAGAATTTAAAAAATAATAGCTAATTCGACGGCACAGTTCCATGTTAAGCAATTACTGTATCACCTATCAACCAACTTCGTCCCCAGGGTTTGTTAGATTTTTTTATAGTTGAACGGCCGTGGTTGCGGATCAAATAATATTAACTGCCTCTGTAACTCAGGAAGGTATTTTTGTATCAATCCTTTATCGATTTTTCTTATAGTTTATTGGCAAGCTTGCTTCTTTCTCTTTGTTTTATAATAATACTTTGCAATCTACATAAGGGAATACTTAATTGATCACAATGGTGTACAAAGCTGAATACTTTTTATATGCCGCTAGTGTGTTGGCATAGCTCTCTATAAATTCTTCTGGCGTATGGTTAGCAAAAGTTTTGCTTTCATTCGACAAATGTTGTGTTTGTTGGCGTCAACTGCTTAATTTTCAGTTTCGAACAGTAAAAAAAAAGAATTATTAACTAGTTTCTCAGAAATTGATAGATTCGGAATTCCTTTTTAAAATTTAAATTGTTGGTTTGTCAAAATTTTCGTTTATAAGAATGACAAACTGAATTCTTACTACGCAAAGTTTTGAAGAACTCTTTTGTAAATTTACAGACAAGAGAGTTGTAAATTATCAAAATAGTTGCTATCACCTTGTAACACTTGTTTCGTGCAAAAGTTCGTGCAAAATAAAAACGTTCAATAAAAGCGTAATCTATATTTCAGATTTTTGTAAAATTTTAATTTAACTTACCAAATATCAGATCGAACTGTGGAAATGAAAATATTGACAATTAGTAAGGCTTTATGTGGCGCCATACTTACTGTTTTGGTCAAGCCATTATTGAAATAAAAAATTTATTATGTGAATTTTTAGAATTATTTGTTATAACTTTTTCATAGACATCAGAATTTTAGAAGTAAAAATATATAATAAATTTATACTCTATTTAAACATTAATTTTTCTCAAAATCTATTTGTGTAGCATTCTTGTATATTCTTCGTTTTTTCGGAAGAGTAGTTCCTGAAAGTTCGTCCTCACTTGAAAGTCTCAAATTAGCGACGCTGTTTTTTATAAGAATAATAAATGCCAGAGCAGGTCAAAATAGTCTTAAATTTTTATTTACTTTCAGGTTGAAATTATTCTTACTATATTTTTACATAGGTGTTCGCTAACGAACAAAAGATGGACTGCAAGTTTTTTTTCCATAGTTACCAGCATTCGCAGTCCGTCCTCGGTATTTTTCTAAAGAATGATTTATCAAATTCCACAAGATAGAGGATTTGCTTTCGAATGAAACATAAAAAAATAACCCTACTTTTTTGTACTGATTATATTTCAAGTTTTTACTTTATAATTGGTTCTAAGAAAATATACAGGCCTTCTCGAAGCAAATAAGAAAAAAGGCGTTGACATTTTTTTCTATTTTTGTAAAAAGATGTGAAGTTGTTTCCTCTTTTTAGTATTGTTTATATTTCGCGCTCTATTGATATTTGGACCTGATCAATTAAGCATATAAGTTAAACGTAGTTTTTGTCCTAAAATCCTAACCGCAATGGACCAGCCGTCAATTTCGAGGCTCGACTATTTCCTGATCGATTGGAAATCCTATATCGATTCGGGTACACAGTCCGTCATAAAATCGAGTTGAGAAAGCTCTCTGTTAAAACTTAAGAAGCCGATGAATTTAATGTTTCATTCATTCAGATCAAAATAAAAAATAAACTGTTTGATAATAATAAGTAATTTTCTCCTTCTATAGAAAACCAGCCTAAGGATAATTTATTCTTAATTCTTGAGTACCGATAAAGTATAAAAAAGTGTGTTGTGCACTATGCAACAACGTTAAACTGGCGTCGATAAGACGTTTAGTGCCATCTTAAAACATAAGTGAGTGACCTAACCTGATAAATATCAATCAAATGTAACGGTCTTCTTTTAATGAAGTAATTAATGATTTATCCTATTAGCAGATGCTCTTTAAATTCCACAACATGTGAGTAACAAGATAAAAAGATTCTGTCTTTGTATAAAATTCCTTTACAAATTTTCTAAACTAATAATGCTACTTATATGGTTTGTGGCGCACCCTACAAAGATAAGATGTCTTAATACCTGAGTATAGGATTTAAGATGTCGTTTTATCTTTTTGTTACGCAACTTTTTAGACGCAAAACTAAGTGAAATCAGAAAGTGCCATGCATGGCAGATTATTCTATGCTCTTCTACATTGTGAAATAAGTAAACGGTATTACGATTTTATATGTTACGAGTTATAATTTTTCCGCTACTTTTTTTTTTGACAATAAATAGCGAAGATTATTTATCAATAAAAATTCAATCTAGTTTAAATAAGATCATCGCTCGTTTAAATATTTAGTCAAATATCTGAATCTTGAGGGCCGTCTTTTCTACAGATGAATTCCAATGTACTGATTACCAACTGCATTTTTGCTGGCTTTTCCCGCCCTAACACCCTAGTAATTTCGCGGGAAAACAATTTCGAACTCTGTCGTTAACCATGCAGCTATACTTTTCCTGCTAATAAACGTTCACGCCTTTCTCAGTCCACATAAAAAATTAAAATGTTACACCAAAAACAGTTTATATATACGGTGGCAAGAAAAAATTTAATTTATCAAACATGTATTAGTTCAAAATTTAAGAAAAAAAAGGTGTTTCAGTTATTTACGTCAGCAAAATAAAAAATAAAAATACAACGTCGTCCCAAGATTTTTTTTCTTTATGTCATTGACCTGAAAAGTAGAAGAAAAGAAGCTCCGGGAACGAAAATAATGATAATTTCTTTTTCTTTTCTTGGTCCCGGTCTATCCGTGTCAACCTGTTTGACGTCTGACGTGTAATTTCACGGTACAATTTGACATTAAAATTATTTTTTGTCGTATTAGATTAAGTTATGCATCAAGAGCTTCGCTCAGTGTTCTGTAATAAAAAAATGTCATTAAATAAGAAAATTGACAAATTTATTTTTTTCATATGAGTTAACCAAGCTAAATATGGCCACAGTGGGCTTTTCCTTAAAATATCCAAAAAGTTGTTGAAACTAATTCTTTTTTCAACAAAAAATTGCTTTCTGGTTAGTGTCGATGATAATTTGTATTTGAACGTTAAAAAATTGCTGGAAATTAAGTCAACTCACGAAAATCAATGTGTTTTTTATAGACTTTGTTGTGACAGACAAATTCGCGTGAATTCTCCACAGCGAACAACTATTCTTAAATAATTTTTAAAATTATTTTAGAGTAAAAGAAGATTTTATCGTAAATAGCTTAACAGAAATCGTTAAAAATGACACGCCGTTGGAAAGAAAATAAAGATTAACTCATTTTAAATTTTTATGCATTTGTTGTTGTTTTTATCAAAAGTATCTCTATGACTACTATAAATTTATCACGTGACAAAACCATACAGAAAAAATAATAATTGTTAAAATAGTCGTTAATAAATTGAAAAAAAATTAAATCGGTTTCTATTGAATAGATATCAAAAATTATAATCAAAATTTCAAGATTCAAATGAGGAATAAAGTATTCATAGCAAAAAACGACACTTATTCATTCTCGAAATTTCAAAGAACTATAACACAAAAAATCAAAACATTTCGCTCTGTCAAAGTGAAGGTAGTCATATTTTTTACTTGTTTTGTTTTTTTATAATGACTTGTATTTTGCTACATTTTTTAATTTTGTTTGTCTATTTGTTTGTTTGTTTGTTTGTTTATTCTTTACTTATTCACGCGAGTTTGGTTTCATTTCGCAAGATCTCCCGATTAGGAAAGAGGGTCCACAACTGTCAAATGTCATCAAAATTCGACCTAAGTTTACGAAATGAAATTTTACTTACAAGATATTTCTTGACTTTTAAAACCTACCTTTAACTCTAAATTGAGGGCGTTGTTTACTAGAGATCTGATCAAAAATCTCTTCCTGTAGAAACAAAAATACGGCTAGTTTATGGGACTGTTGTGAACCCACGTAGACAATAACTGAAAAAGAGCTTATGAAATGCGGTATATGTTCCCACTCTCTCCAATTTAAATTTTTTTTAAACTTCAAGATGTATGAGAAGAATTAAACTTGATTCGTCATTTTATAAAACTTAAATTGTATTTAAATGTGTTGTATTTGAACAACTGGAGAGCATAAGCGTTTACGAAACTACAATCTCCGCCAAAATATATGTAGACAGAGAAGCAAATTTCAAAGATAGTTCTCACAAGTACACTCTTTTGTTTAAAAACACAACTTTGTAAGCTGAAGTATAAACAAAGTACGCGTTGAAATAAAGTCAATTTTTTTCCTTGTTGCTAAAAAATAATATGATAAGATGATTTTTTAAAAAAAGATTTTTTTTTTAATTATTAGATTAAAATAAATCCATTTTCTTCCTGTTTTTTTTTTTTTTTTTTTTTTGCTTAAAAAAAATCAGTTGTAAAGGCGATTGTGACTCAACCTCGCAGCCGTCCAGTTAGAATATCAAATACATAAAAGAGCCCTGGGGATGAGGTTGATTGCTTCTAACTTAATTCTCAAGATGCTTTCTATGCGTGAAAAAATCTGATTTAAGAAAGTAAAACAAACCGATTTTTTCCGTCTTCTCATAACATTATTATTATCAAAAGAATCTAATTATTAGAATTCAATATAGAATTGGAAACAAATTTTCCTGCTATGGAGGAGGTTTTCAAAAGTTGACAGTTGTATGCAAAACCTGTTACATCCTCATTGAATAAAGAGGAATAAACGTATAAAAAATAAAGGCCTGTTTACACGATGATGCTGTGGCGAACACTATGCAATATTTTAGTTACGTTTGGTAAAAATATAGGGAGCACCTTAGCTTGAGAAATTTCATTTTTTGCAAATACATCGAATTGAATATTTTGCTCTAGATACAACGCTTTCTATTATCAATCATAAATTAATCAATTTTTAATTCTCTCTTACAGTAAGAAAGACAGGATTTAAATTTACAAGTAAATTAAAGAAACATAACAGACATTGCTATGCTATCAACGCGTGGCCACACTCTGAACTTTTACCAAAACAACTTTAATCTTCGTATCTAATTAAGCAAGTAAGACACGGGATCATTAGCGGTCGATTTTTTTAATAGAAATGAGAAGCAGTTATATTCGATTGAAAGCATTTAATCACGAATCGGACAGTTACTGGTTATCGTCTTCCTACTGGATTATACTCATTTTAATTGGTAAGATAGAGATGACAGTCAATCTGTATATCATCAACTATAAACATGCTATAAGCTACTAACAAATTCAACCCTAACTTGAAAAGTTTAAATAAAAAAAAATAAAAAAATCCGTCCTGTTACTTTCTGGTGGAAGATCGACATGATTACTTAGCTTATTATTAACCCTATCTCCACTAGATTCTTTCCAAGCACCTATTAACTAGAGGTTTGGGAAGCATTGTGTCGCCTCTATTCCCCCTCTCCTACATTGTGTGCAAAAAATATTACGTCATTGAAAAAATTCAAGCAAGCCATATTACACCGATTTCCGTTATTACAAATTTAATAATTTGGCCAACAGTTATTTCGGCTTAATATTTCAATAGATTTGCTGATAAAGGGTACTTGATAAAAAATATCTTTCATTGATTTGCTAATGAAGGTCACGTGGTAAAAAATCACGTGATATTCATGGTAACTACTGTTTGTTGATGTACTTTAAAAGGTAATTCTTTTTAGCGTTTGTTTCCGATTATGACACGCCCTTCTGTTTGAATAATACCGAAATGACTAATAAGGAATGCAAAAAAGATTAAAGGAATATAAAATAAGGATATAAAAACTAAAAGCTGAAACCAGATAAAAAAATAAATGTCAATTAAAAAACGCAGCAGGCTTGACAATCAATACACAAAATATGAAGACATTGGAATACACTATCTTTTTTCTTTTAAAAGATTACGACACAGATTGGTAGCAAAACATATATAACAGACAGACGTTCTAGCTATAAATTCCGGATCTACCCAACGGTACACGCCGGATAGATTCCTGCAATGTGAAAATATAGTTTAGACATTCCTTTGGCTTACAGGCTAGACAGAGCTTAATATTAATAATATAAATCTTGATTAACAAAAAGCAAAGACCTGCGTATTTTTTAGCTTACTTTTTGAAGTATTTAGAGCTCAAGCAAGCAAAAATATTTTCTAAAATTAGTTTCGTTGTACGACGAAAGTTCTAATAATATTTCGTATGGCAACTTTATTATGTTATTTTTATTTAAATCTGTTTTAACTGTATTTGATTATTATAAATTAATGAAGCTACAATTATGGGAGGAAATTAACGAGAAAAAGGAAGTTTTTCGTCAGTTCTCAAACAGGGCTGAAAGGGTCAAAAGATAGGTACTCTGCAGACAGCAAACTGAAAAGTCGCTACTTTTCCGCACATGTAAACCAGGAGAAAAGCGTTTAAAATTTGCCAGTGCCAATTGCGGTTCTGTTTGAACTTATATATGTTTGCAACGATTTTCTAAAAAAATACAGATATGTAAGATTAGCTACGTGAGTGTTTTGAGCACTCTAAATTCTTGTACGTGCCAGCAGAAAGTGACCGCCTTCTGGTCGATTAGAATAGTCATTTCGCCCAGTCATGTCTTTTCTGATCACTATGGGAACACGTGGAGAAAAGTTCTTTTTTAATCACGTTAAGTGATTAAAAGTGACGTCATTCCTGTTTCTTCTAACATCGAGGCTTATTATTTATGTTCTATCGCGATGACAAAAATACTTATTAAAAATAAAAGTGAGATGAATAATTGGTTCATATCACTCCCAAAATGCCCAGTTTTCGACAAAAGTTAACGCAGTAAACAAAAAGAATGCACCTTTTCACGTACTCAAAAACGTAGCCGGTTACAAAGTATTATAACTCTCCAAATGGTGTATAAATATTTTAAAATCTTATTAATTTTATTAATTGACAATTCAATTGCTTTTATTGCTCGAGCTGAAAGAATTTTATTAATAAAATAATATGATAAAATGCATTGCAGTGTTTTTTTGGAGAAAAGAGATTTTTTACCGTCTTCCTGTGATCTATCAAAAAATAAAGTTATGAAAATGGGAGATATTTTCAGTTGAACAAAATCATATGTAATTACATCTATTTACTTATTTTGGTATAAAAAAGAGAAATGGTGACTAGGGTGGTTTAGCGACACGCATGGGTTTAGGAAGATCGGTCTAATCAAAAATTGAATTTAAATGACGGATCGAATTATCAAGACACGTACCGTTTTATAATGAAAACCAATCTAACTAATTATAGTGGAATGTGTTAGCTAACTATTGACGAAAATCTGAGAGTTTTGTGTGTATAAAAAACATCGCAGTTTTTCTCTAAGAAAAAGTCAAAGTACAACTTCATTTGGGTAAGGTTGTTTTCTGATGTTATTATGTTTTTTATGAGATTAAAACAATGGCACTTTGTGAGAGAGTAGGATTCAATCGAAAAACAAATTTAATAGACTTCGCTAAAGCCAAGCGCAACTGTATTTTGTTTTAATAGCGTAAATAGATAGACGCTTTTTTCATAAGAACAGAGTTTTTCCTTTCAACATGAATATTCTTACTTTCTGATAAAGATTTTCCTGTTATATTCCTAGCATATTCTTAGCACAGTTAAGATTAAAAGGTCTCAGAATGCAAACTAGTGATGTGTTTGTGTAGCCATTCCGGGTACAGGTTGGTTGTGTATGACGTTTAACATACAGCGTAACGAGCAAGGTATCGATTTGCTGGGGTTTTATAAATTGATTTCTTGTTAAAAACGTATGTATGTTCTTAAATAGGGAACTTTAGAATCTTTTTAATGCTGAAATCCAGTCTTACTACCCAAAAATTTCTAAAAAAACCTAGCATAAAATACGTGAATGAGTATTAATGGCCGCCATTTTGATGTCATGTGTTGATTTAAACGATCGTATTGTTTAATATTTCCACTAAGACATTAAAAAATCAGGATTGAGCCTTATGCTTTTTTACCAAAAGGATAAACAATCCCGACACTATTTATATTTTTAAAACCAAAACCAAGCTACAAAACCCTGGAAACGGGATTGTATATTCGACATTAAACATTATTTTCATCAACGGCTAAATAAAATCGTTGATTTTAATGCATTATCAGGGTTTTTTGGTGATGCAATAGCGCAGGGCTTGGGGTCAACATTTTTAAGAAGCGGATATTCATTTTGTACTAGAATAAATAGGATAAAGTGTCTAAAAAAAAATAAAAATTTATTGCTTTTGTGTATTTTAATGTTGTTACGCGTGTAGCTTACAGGAAATTTTTTGTATGTGGATTAATTGTAAAGAATGTGTAGATGAAACAATGATTTTTGGTTTGCGATAAATAAATAAGTAAATTCGTTTTTAAATAATCTCTGCAGTAATAACTACTCACACACTGACCATGCCTTAAAGTGAGACTGGTAACTAATAAGGAGCGAGCAAAAGGTTGTACCGAACCGGTTTTCAATACAAATTCTAAGAGACCGCTACAATGACTACCATTTTGAAATTTCAAAACTTTTTGCACAGCTGCGCTAATGTTGAAAAAGTTACCACTATAGTAAAACTACTTTTGTTTTTAACAACAAAGTGTAAATATTAAAAAACAAATTTAACCGGCTGACGAAGAAAACTCAATATAAATTTAATTAAATGAAAAAAATCCAAAATATAGAAAAAAACGTTGTAAATAATGAATGATGTTTTGAAAACGCAGATCAATTCAAATACATGTATACACTAATTTTATAAAAGAATAAATTTTTAAAAAATACCCACCGATGTCAAAATTACCCGCTTTTTAAAATTTTTAATATATGAATAATAATTTGCCACAATTAACATTCTTCATCTTCATATTTTCAATCAAATTATTTACTTTTTTATCTTTTTACTGACATGTTTAGCTAATCAATAAATGCTCAACCTTGTCCCTAAGACTTGCTGGGTTTTGTTATATTAAACGAAACTTTTTTAGAAAAAAGCCCTGGAGACGAGGATATATTATACTGTTATCATATACTAATCTTTTAGGAATATTTTAGGCTCAAAATTTTGTGGAATTTTACAATGAACGCGCATATACAAAAAGCACTTGAAAATCTACGCTCTGTTTCTAAAAAGGCAAACATATATTTGTTAAATTAAATTTAAATATATAAAATGGCGGTGTATACAGAGCTTTATTTTATGACCACACTGAAAAAGTTCTATTGAGAATGATGACTCATCACGTGGTATTTGTGGACCAATAAAAATACATCTCTTTCTTTCTCGCTGCGCAATTCAAGTTTATAAAAAATATTTTTTACAACGAGTTTAGATGTTGAATATATGAGACTACATAGTGACCTAAGGTAGCTTCTTCATCTTCCTCGCTTTGTTTTGTTATTGTTGTTGTTGATTTTGTTGTTGTTGTTGTTGCTGTTGTTTTTATTATTTTTATTTTATTGTGTTGTTTCTGTTGTTGTTGTTATTGTTTTTGTTTGTGTGTGAGTGCGGTGATGAGCGTTGAATGGATGTGTGGCGACGATGTAGTGTCTTAAGAAGGTATAAATGTAGGGCGGGTAGAGAGGTAAATCAGCTTGAACTATTGATTCAAATAAAACTATGGCAGAAAGAAAAAAATATCTCTGGCGAAAAACTATTTTCTTTACTTGATGCTCAGGATTCCATAGTTACTGTAGATAGAGATGGGATTTTAACGTACTTTGTGCGTATTTTTTGATGAATATCAAGGATGGGGCGTGATATTTGACGTGAATGGGTGAAAGGGGCGTACTATTTGACGTGAAAGTTTAATTAATACTGACTCTGCTTTTTTCTTTAATATAATTAAGAATATTTCCGAAGCGCAAGCAAACAAACTTCTAGAATTATGACTGCTCGTATTATTACGTGAGTTAACTAATACGACGGAAGTAGAGTAAAAAGTTAGATAATATACTAGTCTGGAAATATAATAATCTAATTATATGGTGCAGGAAGGAAATAATATTATTTGAGATATTCGACTTTAATAGAACTCACAGGCAGGGCAGCTTGTTTACTCACTCAACGTTCATACGCTCTTTTGCATTTATAAAAATAATACACCTTTTATCTCTATTATTGTATTTGAATACCATTATTTTGGTTGTGTGCTACGCATGCTTTGTGTGTATATACTAATTACAACATATTTCTCTATCTTTTATTTATATATATTTCTCATTCTTTAAAGAAAACACTGCAGGTTTCAATGAGACTTTAAAAAGACGTTCCGATATATTATCAGATTTATAAAAGATACTCGTTGAAAATCAGCGTTAGCCACGAGTCCTTTCTTTTTCCTTGTTCAAGAAATAATAATATTAATTAATTACAATAAAGAGAAGGTACCGCTGTACAAGGTTTCGTGGGCGAACTTATATTTTTATGTATATTCTTAGACCAAGGGAATTCATACTTTTGATCGCCAGACAAGATGCATGCAAAACAGTTAGCAGCGATGTTGGTTGTGTTTAATATTTTCGGAAATTGTGTGAATTCAAAACCAACGACACAAAAACCGTTATTAGCTGACATACCAAAAGCAGTGAACAACTTTCAGAAACGTTTAAAAGCAACTGAGGAGGAGATCCAAACGAAGAAAAAGACGGTAGCTATATGGGGTGGCTGTGATGAGGAATGTCAGAAGCAAACAGAAGTGTATAACGCCATGAAAGAGTTACAAGCAACAAAAAGACCTGTCTTCACTCTCTCGATAGAAGACTTATTGACAAAGCATGATTATTTTGACGACGACGACACAGACTGGTAATAAATTTAAGCACAAGGATGGAAAGTAACGAGGTGTAATCCCAAGCACGTTCAATCATCAGTGAAGATTTCTCAAAATGACAACTGAAGCACAAAACTTTCATTTGCGATTTCGGAACTTGTTAGCAAAATATCAGTTAGAATTATACCCATTTCTTGTTTGGTTCAAGTCAGTTTAAAGAACACTAAACAAATGGTGGATGGCATATAGCCATGACCAACAGGTATAGATTAAAAACGACATTTTTGTACGGTTTTTAAAATGAAAAATTGTTTTAATTTTGTAAATTCAAATTTAAGTTATATATATATATAAAACGTGTATCTATTATGAACAAGGTATTTTTTTCCTGTTTTGGTTGTTCATCTTCAAATACGATTTCATGTTTCAGGTTTTATTTTATTTTTTAAAAATCCAAACTTTTTTTTGTATGTTGTCACATAGAGAACAAAGAAACAAGTCAAACAAAATTTTTATTCATATTTGTTTAATTTTTTTGCACCACACTTTTATTTTACTAAGCGATATAAAGAAGATTTAGGGAAATGTAATTAAAATGTTGTGTAACCCAGCTTTAGCAGGTGAAGTCTTTGGTTAAAAAAAAAGAACTGTTAAATTTGTTAAAAAGAAACAAATAAAAAAAAACATCCTAAAAGTTAGTAAATAACAAAGATTTGTTTCTAAGAATATCGTTTAAATAGACCATGCGCCATTATGGATTGCGTAAGATTTAAGTTAAACTTTGGACCCTATGAATGCTATATATACACTCATACCTTTTTTTCACTTAAACCTATCTGTATTGCTAAAGCCTCCCAATAATATAAAAACAAAAACCGCTTACTTGTCACCTAAAAAATAAGAAAAATAAGTGACGCAATTTGGCGCCTAAAAACCAAGAGTCCGCAAAATCTCTTTTTGCTTGAACAAATAATCCATAATGGCTGCAGGATTTATAAATTTAACTTTACGAATTTTGTACATATTTAAGTTTAATCGTTTTGTTTCAGTTATAATAAAATTTTTTTTAGAGGATGATTATAAATAAAAAAAAAATAAATAAATATATAAACGAATTCTGGCCTATTTTTGACCCTTCCTAAATAATTTCGTTGTTATACTAAGTGATTCTACTTTAAATAAAAACTTTAAATAAAAACTATTCTAAAGAAAGGCGATACGCCTGAACCCTCACTTTTACTGGAAAGTCGTGCTAAAAGAAGTAATTCACAAGTTTCGCTACGTCGACTCGCCAAGCACATTTGGACAGGGACGCCCCGGGAGCACTTGATCTTATAGGAAATTAGGCTACTTTAAAAAAACGATTTCGAAATACTGTATGTCAAAAAGTCACTAGATTTCTACAAAGTGGTAAACAAGACCACCCGCCCAGCTAGTGGCAGGTTAAGACTTAACATGGTAACCTAGGCGCGATAAGACTGAAGATGATTAAATTTTAAAGGTGCTACGAAACGCTTTAATAAGCTTAACACCCGCAATTTTCAAAAAATGGTGTGTAATAAAGGGGCCACTCTAAAGGCCAAAGTGCAAGAGATTATACAAACTTTAGAACCGAAGAAGACGTCTAAACAACCTGTTTATAAATAGTTAATTATTATGATGAATTTTCTACTTTTTTCTTTTTGTTTTCTAGAAAAATAAAAACAAAATCCTACAGTATTTTGTTAGCGGTAAGATAAGCTACGGTCTGTAAATTATATTAAATATCAGTAAATCGAAAGTTTGTTTTGGCGAGGGAACAGAAACAACACGAGGAGCTGTATTTGTTAAAAAATGCTATGTTACTAGTTTTAAGAAGGGAATTAATGCCTCTAACAAGATTTTAAGTCCTTGTTGTTGCTTTAGACTGGCTTTATGTACATTATATTTCTATGCAAAATTTTGAAGGATATATCCTTCAAAATTTTCCTAGCTAGCTAGCTAATTCAAAAGGTTTGAATTTTATTATATTAAAAACTTTGAGTTGAAAGCAAGGTAAGTACCTTGTTCTTGCTTGTATCAAATAAATCATGGATATCCAATATACGTAGGGAACGTTTCTGTCGCTTTCAGTTATATTTGAGGATTTAATATCATATTTAAGATGATTTAAGTTGTAGTTTTTGTCCTCAGTGATCACAAACCTTTTCACCGCAATTAGCTCAGCTTTCGTGTAAGCCACTAAAGTTGAAAACCAGCACCCGTTTCGTAGCCCCCTTGAAAATGCTTTTAATGATTCGATTAAAGATATGACCTTACTACGTGAAACATTGCTTAACATGAAAAATATCTCACTTAAGAGTTAATTAGAACACGACGGGACGTTCGATTCAAAAGGCAACTGTCATAAACCTACATGCTGACCTAAGGTTCCCGTCACATCGAGCAGTTTTCCGCATGGTTTACCGAATATAAGGACATTTGATTGACATTTGATATTCAGAAAATGTTGTGTTTACTTAGAAACTTGGTTAACAATGCAATTAATAACACACTTCGATTGTCAATTCGAGGCTTTTTATAATATTTCGACAGCAGAAATTAATATAAAGAAAGTCAGAAACAAAGTGTGGAATTTATTTTCACATTTTTAAGACTGACTGGAATGGAAAAGTTTCTTTGTGGTGACTAGGTGCAGTATGAACTGTCTTGTTAGAAACATACATCGCTTTAAAAACTCAAATAAATTTCCAATTTTATTAAACGTGTATATTAATTTATATTATGCACATTTTTATGGTTATATACACGATAGACAAACATTTTAGAATTAATTAATTATTTATTATGGAATGCAGTCTGACGAAACAACTATGAATTTTTATCAGGTTTGTACAAAATAGTTGTTTCGTGTCACCAATGTTTCACTTCAATTAATGGTTCGTAACTTGTTTATAGTATGCAGTGTTACTAACAAAGTCTTTTCAGAATTGGTTAAAATATTCTTTTTGACTAATATTTATTTCACTTGATTTAGGGAAAAGAAAACATCACGAGTTTCATCAATTAGTTCTATTTGACGTCGTATACGGCCGCAACGTCGTCAAATACAACTAACTGATGAAACTCGTGATGTTCTTTTTCCCTGAAAAGAAGGTTACAAGATTCTTTGCTCGTTATTGCATTTCACTCAACTACAATTATGCATTGCACATAAAAAGATATTTCATATTGGCACATTAGTTTTATTTTTTGAATACATTGAATAGTAAGTAGAGAGACTTGCAGAAGAAACTTAAAAATGGCGCAGAATTTTGAACTTGTTGTTTCGTTTCTTTTTTATACGTACCGTTCTTTTCGAAAGAATCTACGTTTTTGGTCACAAAATTGTTGCCATTCTTTTAAATTGAGACTTGTGACACAAATCCACCATTTACACGCGAAACCTTAACTGGGAGCCGCAAACAAACTCACGTGCGGCTCCCAGGTCTGGAGACCACAATAATAATAAATATATAAATAAAACATGCCTGACTAATTAACTGCTTATCCTTTAAAACAACCTAACTTATTGTGAGAAGTAAGCAGTAGAGTTAGAAAAAAAATGAAAGACGCGTCCATTACCTAAACCTACTTACCTGCTTAGAAACCTCCTTAATTTAAACACGCCCTACTACCTACTTGCCTACTTACTTAGAGAACTACCTCATGCCCGAAACAGAAACGAAAGAGAAGCAGATTATACTTGATGTGCTTCTTCTTTCTCTTTACTTCTTTTTCATCCTCACTGGTCAATGACTTTATCATTCTTCCTTTTTCTGGTTTTCTGATGTCTCACTTTCTTTCTTATTCATCCTTCTTTTAGTTTTGTGTTTCAACAACAGTGTTCCTTCTCAAACGATCTAAACATAATTGGTGCTTCGCACGTATTTTTTTCAATCATTTAACCAACCAAGCAAAAAAAGCCAAAAAAGCAAAGCGAAACAAAACGAAACAAGAGAACACAAACAAAAACAAACAAACAAACAAAAACAAACAAACAAACAAAGACAAACAAACAATCAGAGGGGCAAACAAAGAATAAAGCAAAGAATCTCATCTTTAACCAACCACCTAACAACGACACCTAATAAATCAAACCAACCAACTAACAACAACAACAACAAAAAACTTACCAACAAACTAACCAACCAACCAACTAACCAATCAACCTTAAACCAATCAACCAATCAATTAAACAACCAATCAATCAACCAAACAATTAAACAATCAATAATCATACCAAGCAAACAACCAACCAATCAATCAACTTACCAAGCAACCACTAACCAATCAATCAAATTACCAAGCAATCAGCAAACCACGAAATCAACTAAACAATCAACCAATCTACAAACAAATTATATGGCTGAACCAACCAGCTTACTAACGAACCAACTTACCAAACAATAATTTAAAAATTGAAGTGATCAACCAATTTACCAATCAAGCAACCAAGAAACATATAAATCAACCAACCAGCCAACCCATTTACTAATCAACCAACCAACCAACTTACTAAGCAATCAATCCACCAACCTAGAAGTAAATTAAATCAACCAACAAACGTGAAAGTAGAAACCAACAAGCCAGTCAACCAACGTACCAACATACCAACCAACCAATCGACTAAATTGCCAACCAACCAAGCAACAAAAATTAACCCAACCGACCGACCAACTTACCAAATTACCAACTAACAAACAAATAAAAACAAAAAAGCCAACCAATAACCAACAAATCAACAAATTAAATCATTTAACCTACTTAGAAGCAAGAACTAACAAGCCTACCAACCATTCGACCAACCAACCAATTAAAAGCCTAAAAAACAAATTAAACCAAAACCAAACAACCAACTATCTTATCTACTAACCTACTTACCAACCAACCAGTCAACCAACAAATTAAATTTACCAACTAACCTAGAAATAAAAACCAAGCAACCAACAACCAACTTGCTAACTTGCCAACTAACCAACAAAAAAATTGAACCAATCAACCAACAAATCAAAACAACTATGGGAAATATGAGAAAGTATTAAAAAAAACCCATTACTGTCAAAAAAGTTACTGATTTTTTTTTGATTCCCGAAGCTTTATTTATTAAGAAAAGGCCTTATTAATAAGTATCGTATAAGAAAAGCGTGTCGTTTCCTACTAGAAACATCAAATAACTTGAACATTCATTATTATAGAGAATTTGTCTTGAAATAGGAAATTAGAGGAGGCGAAAGTTGAAAATGTAGGTGTTTGAATCAAACAACTCCGCTAAAACAATTGAGACAATAAATCGTTCATATACGAAATAAGCGAGTCCAAAATAATATATTGATAATAAAATTGTTTTTATTGACAAAAATGCTTTGTTTATAAACTTCGGGTTCCTTTCCTATTTCTTCTTTACTATTTAACCGTGCGTTAAATCCTTTTTTTCGCAAAATTTGTGACATAGTCAGTGGCCTGTGGAATTATCCACGGGTTCGACCATTTCTTTTTTGCGTCTCACTGCTTGCGGTACCATTTTTCGTGACAGACAGAAGTATGCGGGTAATTTAATATATATTTTATTCTTACATGGATAGATATTTATTTATTTTTTTCATGAAAAAGTATTTCGCGAAAATTAGTTCTCGCTAAATTTAATTCTTTAAGAAAAATTTTTAGCAAAAGATTTTTTCTCGAAGTATCAAACATAACTTTTAAAGGAATAAAAACGACTATTATTTTTCTTGACAGTAATTTTTCACAGTGACTTTCTGTGTACGTTTTTTTCACGAAATATTTTTTCACAGAAACTTTCTATGGTTGTTGTTTTTTTTCACGAAAATATTTTTTCACAGAAACTTTCTATGGATGTTTTTTTTTTTCACGAAATATTTTTTCACAGAAACTTTCTATGGATGTTTTTTTGTCACGAAATATTTTTTCACAGAAATTTTCTATACATAATTTTATCTTTTTCGTCACGAAACTATTTTCTCTTGCAAAATATTCATACACATTGCTACTTACCTCGTCTTTTATAGCGCTCATAGCGCCACTCCGTTTTAAGTTACTTGTTCAGAAATTGCCGCCAAGTTGATCAGTCATGTCAATTTCATGGCTCTCCTTATCAACCTTTTTTTTTCTAATCAGTTTTTTCAAAGAATATTTGTTTAGTCTCCGAGAGGGAGTGTAATCTCCACAGTACAATCAGTTTCGCTTAAAAATGTGAGACCCCGTAACTTAGAACAGAGAATTGGTAAAAGTCGTCCAAATAGAAAAGCCACAAGTGGTTTCCAACCTGGTCCCTAGGTCTTTTCTACCCGATGATATTTAGACGGGACATCTCCGTACCTGGGGGCAATGTTAAATAGTAAAATAATCACAAAGGAAAAATGCCCTGGGAACGAGGTTGCTCAATTGCATGAGCATGTACTTGTGTCGCGGGGTACAAGGTGCGTAACAAATTGATAAATTGATTACAAGGTATTGTAATATATTTCCTAAAGTTTGTTACGTCTGTAGATGTGTGTCTTTCTGAACGTCCAAACGCTTCTCCTTGAATAGAACAGCTAAACGCCAGTTTTTTCTGCGGAAATGCAAATATTTAACTATAGTATCAAAATAAAAGGTAAAAAGAATTATATCGTGGTGAGAAAAGGTTAACTGTATTTACGTTGGACAAGGGGGGAGCTCTCTCCTTTCAAATTGTTCATATAACTTTATTAAATTTTAAGGGGGGGGGGGGGGATGAATTGCGAAAAAAAGCAATTAACGTTCCCTTATTCAAAGTAATGTATCGCCCTTGACTCTACACAGACTTTACGCAGACTATAGGGTCACGACAAGCCACGATAGGTCACTACAAGCAAGGATAAGCAAGGAAGCAGTCGCAGTAGAAAATGAAATAAGTGGAACTGGGACACGGGATGTACAGTGATGCAGAATACAATGAGTTAAAAACATGATACGAAAGAGCATAGAGATATAGAGTTTATTACATGACTGCCATACATGATTTATGCGATCCAGATGGATTATATGCTCGCCAACCAGGGTTCAAAGCAAAGCGTGCTAAGACGTGTTTTACCACCAAAGGGCCAAATTAGTTTTCATCTGTGGATGGACACAAGAAACTTATGGGCTTCCAGAACAGTACGTTTCCTTTATCTGCATAAAGTTGTATGGATACAGCTTGGCAAGGCTAGCGAGTCGTCGAAACATCAAGTACCAAATCATGAAACAGGTGGCACCCCCACCTCGATCAGGTCTGCGGATTTCCATGAGAATACCAAGGCCACTGTAATAACGGTGGGAGTAGGGCTCATCCTCGCTATCATCTGGATGGAGAAATAGGTCTAATGTGTTGAACAACATACTAGACTCTCAGTGCGATTTACCCTTATTACCCAAATTCAACAAATCCAACAAATTCAAATGCAAAAATTATATGCCGTTGTTTTCTTGAATTTTTATATGAAGAAAGTTGCCAGCATATTCGAGAGTGGAGATAGAGGTACATAAACCCGAGTGATGGCTACTATGCAGGCGTATCTTCGCAATAACAAGGGATATTTTGCTGACCCAACTGAATCTGTTTACTATGGTCCGTCGACCACGATATCATGCAACACAACACCACCACAACGCAACACCACTACAACACCACCACAACACAACACTATCACAACACAACACAACACCACGACACCGCAACACAACACCACCACAACACACCACCACCATAACACACCACCACCACAAAACAATACATTACCACCGCAATACAACACCACCGCAATACAACACCACCACACCACAACACAACACCAACACAACACAACACCACCACGGCACAACGCAACACTATACGATGTCAGGTAGTTAAGATCGGTCAACACAACATTATTTAAGCAAAATGCTCTATAATGCATGAGTTTACGCCAGGTAAGAAACGTTTCCATCCTTTTTTGCGGATATTGATCTTAGTTGATGAATTAGAGGACGGTTTAAATTTAGAAAGCCTTCTAACACTGTTGGGTTATTTGTGTACAAGTGATCAATAACATTAGATTTAAAATTCATCAATGCAATGGATAGTTAATAGCTGCAGGCTATGCGTAGATTCTTAATAACGTACGGCAATTTCTTGATTGTCAACAAAAGAAAAGAAAAACACCTTAGAAATACTTCGCTTCCTTAACTGTTAATTAAAGTCATGCTGATATGTTTCCATGACAACATGGTGGACTAGCTAACATGTAGCGATCCTTCACATATCAAGTTTCAATATGAGGATGAATCGAATTATACGGCATTGAATCAAATGAATGTATAACACGCTGTCACGTATAAATATTATAATTCATTCATCTCCGGAGATGTCCACGGCAACAATTTGAATCAGTGAAGTGTTTTTTTGTTACATAATTATAAATAAAATAATATATAATTTATACCCAATATATATGACAACAACTTCACTTGTTCTTATTATTTTAAAGAACCAGCTGACAACAGCAGTGTGCACGCATCACAGCCATCAACATACTACGAAGAGTCAACCTCTGGTAAGTTCTGATAAAATTGAAAATTTATGCTTAAAAATCTGAGTTATGCAATGTTAAAACTGAGACATATTTCTTTATAACTCGTGTGTTCTTTTTTGGTGTGTGTATTCAATTTTTTTTCGGAATATTATTATAATATTCGGTAAGGCAGCGTTTTCTTTACACGTGTTTTAATTTTCGTTATAGTTTTTGCTATGTTGATGATTTATTTCGTGCGTTTCTTTGCCTGACAAAGGGACAAGGGTCTGGTATCGCTTGTCTAGTTTCCCCACACAGTGTCGATTTAAAAAGGGTTAAGAAAAGAGTAATCACAAGACGGCTAAATTTAACTAGAATTGTGCAATAAAACCATGTTAATTCCTATTTTTGTTCCAACGAATAAATTTTTAATTTCAATCCAGTAGGAAACTCTCACGCAAATGCAAAACGCACATAATTTCCCTACTAAATGTATTTCTTTATATTTCATTTCAAGCTACGTGGTTTTGACGTAATCACATCGGAATGACCTCTTGAATTATTCATTAAGTGGGACTGGTTGGATCCAATGTTGGACACGCCCCATTCACGTTTAAAAACTGCGATTTTAAAAACGCTCTCTTAATAGTTTCGTATTCAAGAAATTTTTTTTTATTATTGAAAGATAAATTTATCTCTGCGATAAAAATTGCGAAAGTAGAAAAAAACAATCAACATTCTTTCTCTGGCAATTAACAAAAACATATAAACGTTTTTGCCTGTCCTACATATTCTGGTCCTCAAATCCCCCTTCGTACATATCCCAAGCTTCCCTATTTCGTGCATCCTTTGCACAAAGTAGTATTTTTGCCACAATTACGGAAAAACGGGTATTAATATAGGAGACTAGCTAGGTAACCCGATGTTTAAAGCCAGGTTGATTGGATAAGTACAAGCAAACCATATTACACATCTGTGTGAAGCTTCTAGCAGGTATAATTTGCTACGCACATTTGCTAATTTTTTATTCAAATAAGAACTTTACCGCACGAGTGGCGGAAACAGGATACATCCTTTGGTAACCCTGTTCTAGCAAAAATAATCACCCGACATTTTTTGTTTTGCAAAATAAATTTTCGTAAAAAGATCCAAAAAAATTCAGCTTAGCTAAAAACGCAGCCTGTCGTTACTCTACACATTTAAAGCAGTTGTTTAGTATAAGTCTTTGTAAAAGTTTAAAAATTCATCACAAAATATGTGGCGTTCTTACAGCGGTGGCTCTTACATAATTGTCTCGCAAATTTGGTTAAAACACATGAAAAAGCCTGCCATTACCCTCTCCGTCTATATCGTTCACTTACAATTACTTTGTGGAATAAATTTTTCAAAAAATATTAATAACGTTGGCTTGGAAAATGACTTGAACCTTGGACCTCCGTATTCTTTCCTCCAAGCTTGAACTGAATAAAAGCTTTAGCTAACAGAGCAGCTAAAGTACGAGTGTTCTCCACAATGGATGCTTGCAGCCAAAATTTTAGAAGCGGTTTGTTTAAGATTTGCAAATGGCTACACGTGATGAAACATTTATCGTAATAAGTGGAAACATGAAAATTAAATATTTCCTTGACTAAAAAGTATTCAGAGACCTTCTCCAAACCTCATACTAAACCTGGCCAAAATCACTTAAAATATACGGTATTTGTTGTTTGTGCGTAAGAAATTTCGTGCTTTATTAGCCACAGTCTACTTATGTTTGGCGAACAGATGGAAAATCATTAAAATAGTAAATTTCCAAATTATTTTGTGAATTTTTTACCAAGCCTTTACTGGTTTTAAACGGCCAGATCTTTTCTCTGCAAGTATCCGCATGCATTATCCATCCTTAAACTTTTTTATTCACAGGATGACTTCAGCAATCTTTTTTGCATGCTGCACACTTAAATAATGCAACCAAAAAAGCGACTTCTGACATTACTAGAACCAAACATAAAACATAATTTACTTGTACTAATTATATTCAAGTGTTCACTTAATGATTGAAATAACGATGAAAGAAACACTGAATTATTTTTTGAGCGGAGCCAGTCTTAAAAGGAGAACCGCTTACTGTAAAACCTCCATTAAGCTTATTCCAAACTAGTTTATTATTGTGTTTGACTTAATAAGGCGGTACTATTCGAGGGCGGCACTTTATACAAGGATCATTCCTTGTATGAAGTTAAATGTATCGAAGTTAATTTTCAATAAGTAAGAATATGTTTTTTCAGGGCCACTATAAAGTATCGGGTCCGAATTATCACCTAGGGTATCGAGACCCCATCATCACCTAGGTCTTGTATTTTGGTCTCGATCATAACTTGTCGGGTACCGATTACTACCTAAGTTATAGAGACCCGAGTATCACCTAGGGTATTGGGTCTCAATTATAACTTTGGGCTTCGGTCCAGATTATCACCGAGGGTATCGGGTCCCAAATATCACCTAGAGTATCGGGTCCCGAATATCACCCAGGGTATTGGGTCTCGAATATCACCTAGGGTATCGGGTCCCGAATATCACCCAGGGTATTGGGTCCCGAATATCACCTAGGGTATCGAGACTCGATTATCACCTAGGGTATTGGGTCTTAATTGTCACTTAGGGTTTCAGTCCCGATTATTACGTAGGTTATCCAGTTCCGAATATCACCTAGAATATTGGGTCTCAATGGTGACCTTGCGTATCGGGTCCCAATTATCACCTCGATTATCGGGTCCAACTATCACCTAGGTTATCAGGTCCTGATTATCACCGAGGGTATTGGGTTTGATTTTTTTCTAAACTGTTGAATGGTTATACAAAAACGTTAAGAAACAGTCTAGACGTTTTTGCGTTATAGTTGAATACACAATCGTGAGAAAGATTCTTCGCAATGTAATTCTCCATGTGTTAAATATTTAAGAATGTATTTCACAATATTATTTTTTTTAAATATTTTGTAATCCATGTTTTGAAGATCACAGGTATATCTACTTTTTTAGTTGACATTGTTGGTTTCAATTTTTTATTCTTCTTTTCTCACACCATTTGTCTTACTAAAAACAATCACGCATCTACTTTTTTAACCCTCTGTATTCTATCATTTTGTCCGCCAAAACACTGTCGTGCTGAATATCTAATGTGATATATTTTTATCTTCTTTGTTACGATTCTAGTTTAGAAGGGCGTCAACCTTCGTAAGTCCCCCTGTCAGCAAGTAGTTCAAGAAGGGAAATTCAGCACGTCAGTTAGACTTTTCGCTAAATGAAAGTCTCGAAAAATATTGCTTTTGTAATCTTGTATTTTTTGAAAGATTTCGGTTCCACGTTGTTTAAAAAATAGCTTGTACTTGCTACTTACGACTTTTTTCAAGAAAACTGAGGAATTGTAATTAGTTTAGATTAAGATATTAATTTAGATTTTCTGGACAAAGCTTACTTTTTTTTAAACTTATTCGTGTTTTTTAAACTTTTAAAAGCTTTGCGTTTGAGCGATAATGTTAGGGCCAGTGAATGGTCCCACAACATATACTATACCCTTAAATAATAGAGAATTTTTAGGTAAGCTTAGTCTTCTTCTATCTTTGGTTTAGTCTGCTTTCTGCAGGCTAATTGACTTTGACGCTACTATCATTGCTGCAAAAGCTGCAAAAGAAGTTACGTCTTTAAATTTCGCGGATGGTCAACGAAGAACATTTCTCGAATCATCGAACTTTTGCTTAATTGTCAGAGATGGCCAAACTCAGTAGTCCAATTTTTTTTTTATAAGCATGACATTTATAACCATCCGTTGGGCTTTAATTTGGTACTTTTTCAGCATATGCTAAGCATTATGTGAAGCCTAAGAAAATGTTGTGAAGTTTTTATGTTTTTTGCTTCGTTAGCAGTATTTCTTTATATTACCAGTGTGTAGTTAGATTTGTAGTTGTAAGAAGAAGCCGCTTGGCTTTAAAACTGGGAGGAATAGTTGATAATTTCTGCAAAGTTTCGATATCCCGCTCTATTTTTTTTTTCGCATTGGGCATGTTTACTTCACGTTCTTCGTGTAGAAAAGGTTGGAGACTTGATTCCTGCATAATTCGGTACTCTAAATGCGTACCGTAGGATTATGCGCCCGGGCGTTTATTTAATATCTCGGGTCCAAGGATGGGCGCTTAACAATTTTTCTTGTGCTTTCTGGAATGGAGCATACCTTTTTTTCCAAAAAAGAAAGAGTTACCGTAGAGGTTCTTCAATTAGTTGTCTAATAAATTCCTCACCTTCTTCATAGCCTTCCCAAATACCAGGAACACATAGATAAGCCAGTGAGTGTTTGATCTTCCTCATGAGGTAGGAAGGGATAAGTAACCCTAAAATCCGTACCATCCTTTTGTTTTTCAATAAGCGCCCTTTCTTGTTGTAGAGGGAGGAAGGCACTTATTAAATATTTTTGGTTTCAAGTGGCACCTATTCGAGGGGGCACTTAATCGAGTCTTTACGATAATAATGATCAATTCAGTTAATTCGCAAAATTGAATTACTGTAAACTGGTGGCAATGGTATACAAATAGAAGAAAGCTGGGTTTCCTATATTTTTTTCCTAAAAACATAATAGCAAGTGGGCAGTATGAAGTTGAGCTAAAAAACAGAACAGGACACCACAGAAAATTATAATTAAAACAAAAACCAACGTACTTCTAACTTGCTGCATGTAAACCAGGAAACCTGGTGTCCAAACGCCAGGGAAACACATTTTGTGGAGCGGCTAATAAGGGCCGTAAACTGTGCCACACGATCAGGTGGAGCGCTTAAGTACAGGTATACAGTATGTCTAAATCAAGTGAAGCGCACACACCATTATAGTTTTGCGACTGTAACACATTTTTCAAAAAACAAATTTTTTGCAACGATAGCCAAAGTAAAAACAGAGTTTACAAACCGTTGTTTCCCCGTCATAGCAAAAACAATCGGTCTCTATTATTTTACTAGTCGGTTGGCCGTGGAAAATCCACGGGTTTGCCCGTCCTTTTTATACCGCATCGCGTGCGTCTCGCTACTTGCGGTACAATTATGCGTGACGGACAGACGTATACGGTTATTATAATATAGATTCTGTGGAATAACAGTGAAAGTTTAAAAATTAATCGTGAAAACAGGCTTAGCGCTTAGTATAGTTAAACGGTGGCCAAACTCTGAACCAAATTTTGAAAGGAAAGAAATGTTTTATGACTTCTTTCATCGATATTTGCACAAAAACGAAGAAATTCGCAGATGACCATTTTATTAAAATTTTGAGGTAATTAAATTTCGTTGGATACCTCCAAAACTGGTATTAAAAATGACTGGTCAATTTTCAACCCAACATGTCCGGGTCACTTCACAGAAGCGAAAGTTTCCATTTAATTAGGGTGAGCACGTAGCGTATTCTAAATTTACCACTGCGGTGAAAGTTGCGGTCGTGACTCAAGAAGGGGCTGTAGTAGCATGTGAATTATTTATCGCGAGTCATATTCGTCGAAAAAAATATATATTCTTAACACCATTTTTCACCTTTCACATTGTACCTATGATCAAGACGGTCATGTAACAACGTTCAGAACATCCAAAGTATATCTGGAATGGTGAAGGAGTTGCCGTGTTATCCTTCTTAATGCTTTAAAAATAATGATATGTCTAATAAAACTTTTAAAAGCAGAAAATTAAACTTTAAAAGATTGCTTTCAAAGAAGTTGAATTTAGACAAAAATGATGTAAGTGTAATAATAGCCGTTATCTGCATGTCATGCCAAACCACGCACGAAATCTCAAAGCAACAAATAAAAAATGGGATACAGTTTTATCGACTTTGCTTTAACAGGTTAACACCGCGAATTTTCACAGGCTAACGACTAGTTTATAAGCAGACAACATCATTCACATGGCCTTAAACTTTCTTTTTGTGAAACTGCATATTCCTCCAATTTTGGACCCGCACAATCCTGCAATTGTTGACCCGCACAATCCTGCAATTGTTGACTCGCACAATCCTGTAATTGTAAACCCGCACTGTCCCGCAATAGATTCACAAACACTGATGCGCGAAATTTTTTCTGCGAAACCCGTTTCCAGAAGCGCAAATTATACCATCGGCTAATGGCAATACAATTCATTACAGTCATTTAGTTGACATAACTTGTTGGAAACTGCTCGGAAGCGAATTACGACACTCCTAATAATGTTGCACCTAAGAGCCTGATACTCATTATCTATCCAATTTTTCTTTCTCTTTCTAATTGGTCAGTAATAATTGACGAGTATTCATACGTAAGTGAATGTCATGTTCAGATATTTTTAAACGCTGGTGAGTACTAAGACTTTGTAGTACTCTTGCACATCTATTAACGTGCAATTAGTTCAAATGAATATAAGCTTTAATGAATCCCAAGTGACCTGTCAACGTAATTATTGTATTTCTTTTATTGTCAATGCAAAGCGTACAAAATTTTCATAGCGTTTGCCTTATAATGAAAAAATATATTAATTTGACAAGTCATTTTCGTGTAGATGACATCCCTCAATATATGGAATTCCATTCAACATTATACATCTTGACGCTGCTGCATTTACTGTGGTTTATTCACAATGCCACCAGCAAAGCTATACAACCGGACGACGAAGAAAAAGTACCAAAGATTGCTCATGAGATTCTTCTACCTTGTTATGACGAATGTTTAACCTCAAGAACAATGTGTTTGAGGGTGGAGAATTTATCTGTGCAGCAAGCCATGGTCTGTTGGCAGGCCGCCCACATCTGCCGACAGAACTGCGTGCTTCGAGCGAAGTTGATGAAATCGATCAAGAAAGGTATCCTTCGTAAAATGCGTCGAAGCACATATCATTTGTCAACGGGGTGATCAAATTATTTTCTACCACGTTGTTTCGTGTTTTGCGTTGTCCAATGGTACTTGTGTGTGTTGAGGCGCGCATGTTATTCAGCATATAATGACAGAAGTTTCCAATAGATAGGAATGAATTGGTGTAAGATGACTTAAAATGGACAGAGACACAATGAACATTCATTGTGTCTACATTGACGAGTCCAATTGTCATCTTCTTCCACTTTTCTATATTTTTGGTCACTTCAAAGCAATGACTAAAGGTTCAATAACGATGAAGGATAAGGAAAGATGTCCGCACGTCTTTCTGTGCCCTCTCAGAATAAAAGACTGTGAATTTTTTTATTGAATTATTCCTAACGCATGTTATTGTTAACAGCAGATCAAAGAAACAAATTTTTAACTGTGTGTATAGATTGTATTTTAATTTATTTATTTGTTCATTTCGACGATTTTTAAATTATTTATTTTTTAAAAAAACATCAAACAAGAAGAAGACATTACATAGCTACCCTGGTCGCTTATTTTTGAGAATACCAAGATTCTAACAAGGCTTTTTTTTCTATTGTTCTAACCAATAGATCTATTGTTTCTAATACAAAATCCCAGCCTGATATTCTTATAATCCATTACTCTTATCAAAAAGTGCGTATATACTAAGCGAACACAAACAACGTTATACAAAAACAATATATATAATATATAATATATAATATATAATATATAATATATAATATATAATATATAATATATAATATATAACATATAATATATAATATATAATATATAATATATAATATATAATATATAATATATAATATATAATATATAATATATAATATATAATATATAATATATAATATATTATATATAATATATAATATATAATATATACACACATCAGATATAAACATTCATGAATTGGAAAATATTTTCCATCAATTAAAACGACAAAGCCATACCCTACATGGCTGTTTTGATATTGCTTAGAAAGCACAAACGCTTAATCTAAAAAGATTTTTTTAACTTATCATAGTTTTTTTCCAGATCTCTTAATATTTCTTCTTTTTGTATAAAAAGTTGTAAAGTTTAAAAGAATAAGGATGTTCGAAATGTAGTAAAATGAATGTCCATAGCTTGGATGCTTCTTACCTTTGAACCTCTTTTTAGTTAACTTTGTCGCTAAAGAATTTTTTCGACGATTTGATATATAAATTAATCTTCTTCTTTTTTTTTTTTTTTTTCATTATACAATTTTCCAATTTATTGTGATTTTTTTCATATAAATTTAAAGCAGATTATTTTCTTTCATTACAGCATAAACTCGCTGATTTCCCTAACATGCCATCACCTGGAACGGACGGGGGTCATATATTGCATCCTACCTATTGGATATGCTATGGTTTTTTGATGAAATTTTATGTTTTAATTCAAGCATCTTTACATCGATTTTATACCCGGCTAAGAATTGTAGCTGTTCTATATTAACTATACTTGTTTCTTTTCTCACAGGCTCAAGAGTTGACCTCATTCTTAAACGCGATCTCCCACTCCTCCATCAGCTAAAAAAATTCAACCATACCGGCTATTCTGACACCATGGTTTTAATATGTGCCCCCGATCAATCTAGACCGTATTTTATTTGAACTATTTGGCTTATTTCATTCTTAAGAATGTGACTTTTAGTATTTTCTGCACACATTATTTTCTCAAAAAGCAAACAGCACATTAAAAGTAATACTCACCAGCAAATGTACACTTTGCTGAAGACTGTGGAGTTGTTTCAAGTTGTTTTTTTGCCGTCTCATAAGAAAATGGAAACTAATAATATAAAACTTTCAAAATTAACAAAAGCCAATCCTAGTGTCCGGGGTTTGTGTTACCTGATATCGAGGCAGTTAGCTCTAAAAAGTCAACCCTGGCGAGAAGGTTGGACAAAAGTAACAAAAAATTTTCTCGGCGATGATTATTATTTTTTTTGACGAAAATTCTGTCCCACATTTTATGCGTGATACATAAACGCTACAGAACTGAAAGCGGGAAGTTCAGATTCATTTAACGCCCAGGGCGTCGATTTTAAGTTTTCAATGACATGGGTCAGATAAAAAAAATTATTCTGATTATTGAGGGAATTAGCATCGTAAAATTAAATGAGATTACTTTAGAGACTTTAAAATGAACAGGAAGCCGATAATTTTCCTATTAGCAGAAGATCTCACGCGAGCTTACATAATATAAGATAAGTGCCTGCTTAAATTACACAACTTAAGTAAGATTTTCGCAAAACATGAAATAGGATCTGAAATTTTCTCACAGCAGATGTTTGTTCTAAATTTTTTTGCCCATCGAAATTTTGCCTGATAATTTGACGTAATAAAACAGAATTTAAATAATTTGCACATTTTTTTCCACATCAAGGATAATTTGACAACTTGGTGAAATCGTGCAGGTTGTAGAGGCTTGATTCTAAAACTATTTCATAACATTTATTATGCAGACCTTGTTTCAAAGAAAAATCGTTATTTCATTTAACAAAAACTAGAACAGCTTTTAGATTATTCCGCAGTATTTCCTTACAAGCCAAAAACAAATTTTGTCCCCAGGGTCTTGTGGCCCCTAAGCCGTTATTCTTTATCAGCAACGTTAAAAAACGGCGAGCAATAGGGGTTAAAAGGGGTGTGGGAACGAATTGTTTTAAATACTCTTTCACACGCCTCATACGTTACATTTGATGTCACGATAATAAGTTAAATTTAAAATCTGAAATCATTTATTTATATCCGTTGGAAACGATAAGTTCGACAGGAAGTTAACAATTATCACAATTCATAAGGCGTGCTACAAAATTGGTGAAATCGCAAAGTTGGTAGTCTCTATTATTTGTTTTAAATCTTGTAAGTCAAGTTAATCACTTAAGGTATGGAAACTCTCTCAAGAATGAAAACTTTGATCCTTATAAGTAAGTAAAACTTGGTAATCTAAACAGAAGAAAAATTATCTTGAGCAAGCTAACCGAAAGCATGATACATGGTCATCTACACGTACTCTTTTTAATAATCGCTGTTTCTGCTTTTTCATTACCAAGTGTGAACACGAATCGTCTTGGATCTTTGGAAGATACGTTTAAGAAACTCGTTGCAAGAAGAATACGTCCCTGCAATGAAAAATGTTCAGTTTCCAAGTTGTTATGTTTGGGGATAAATGATAACAGCAAAATACAACACATTATACTGTGTTGGCAAGCTTTTCAAATATGTCAAAAAAATTGTAAACTTCGGTTCAATGACCTAGCGTTAATACGAAAGCTATCAGGTGGAAAAACTACTACAGTGACCCGGCATGCTTGCTAATATAAAGCCTTTTTAAATGTATTTACTATTGCTCTCAATATACTTAACCCTTTCAGAGTTGTTGTTTTTGAATACTTATTTTGGAAAATAGTTGCTTGATTTACCATTGCACATGGGCAATCTGGCGCTTGTGTTGTATGTACATGTACACCAACTTTGACAGTAAAGCGAACGTTAAAAGCAAGGTCATTATATTTTGTAGTAAAGCTTCCCAACATGGAATAATTATGTACTTATTATATGTGTGGTTACATGTTCAAAAAACAGCTTTATATGCACAGCTTGGTACAGTTTGTTTATCATTAATAAACATCACTCACGGATTCACTATTAACATAGTTGCTAGAAATTGTTACTGGTTGCATTTACTATGTTTAAAAAAGAAATGGAGATCGCAAATTGTGTCGACATTTTATAATTGTGAGAGAAAAGCGAATTTCATCACCTGCTCAAGAATTATTCAGATATGTTCTTAGCATATCGTTAGCAAACATGAGAGTGCGTATAGTGATGTAAAAATCACCCCTAAAGTGCTCTTGTTCAAGCAGCCTAATTCAACTGTCAGACAGACAAGTTAATTTTGTGGAGAAAAATACTTAAAATGACTTCTAAAAAAAAGACATTTCACATCAATGATAGGATACAAGTTTATATGACGTAACAAAGAATTCTTCCTAATTCAAGCAAAATTTCAAGATCAGCATATTTATAGGATATTTTTAACTTTTTGTCTAATTTAATTTTGAATATTCTTATAAAGTATATTCTTATGAAGAAATAGTGTATCTTTTCTCTTTTCACACATTACAAAAATTTTATCTCGCCCTTTCCCCACGGTCGTTCAAAACCGCGATTTTAAGGAAATAAAGTGTGCGCATGCGCCAAAATTTTTTTTAAAAAAAGCGCATACGGCATAAGATTATGACGTCATCGATATTGACCTCACTCTCTATTATCTTGTTTTAGTTGCCCAATAAAAGAAAATTTAACATTTTTTTCTTTTAAAACTAAAGAAGGATGACCATAGACTACTATTTCGCCTTTGGTTGCGACCCGGGGCGGCCTAAACAGACGGCAAGGTCCACAAAAGCCCGGATGGCTAGTTCACAATTTACCAGTACAGGAGCACTCTTGTACAACATTCTGACGCAAGGTTTTGCCTAAAAATTACTTTTCCTGTTTGTATGTATCCCTTATCGAGCGTTCTATCGTATTAGGTAGTAGCTGCCACTTTTTTTACTACTAAAATTTTGAGCTTTTCTACACCATACATTTCACTTTCGTTTTCACAAAAAAATGGTTGACAACTATTAGAAATGTAAATTATTATACTTCTAAAATTAAATTTTAAAAGGAAAAAGAAATAATTCATCTGATCTGTAACCTTAGCTAGCTCTAAGGTTGGTCTTGATTAGTTTTCTAGAAGCCTGGTAAAACTAAACGTAAATGTGAGAAAGCTAGCTTCACTCAGACTCAGTAGACCCCAATGGAAATAATCCACTAACAATAGGTTTTTGTGATTTTCTGGGCTAGAAACACTTTATGTTTATCATTATTGTTGTTGTTGTTAGAGTAGCAACTGATTGCAAATGAAAAAAATTGTACAGTAATATATGTGTTAAACGAAAGCACACACATTTTTAGACATTTCAGCCTAGACCATTCCTTAATCGTGAGATTTTCCACCACGAAAGTCAATCTGAATTATATAAAAATAGTTTACAAATTAGGCTATTACAAGTATTTTTTATTTCAATTCATAATCTGTATTTAACGAATATATTCTTATTTCAAACGGATCCAACAAAAAGTGGTAATCGAGCAAATCGGCAAGCTCCTCTGTTTCATCATTGTTCCATCTTTTTTTTTAACCGCTTCTGTCAACAAATCTTCACATGCAAATCACGTTTGAATGACGCTTGAAATTGTGAATTGTTGGGTCAAAATTACTTCAATGAAATCGTGCCAACATGTTTTGTATCATAGAACAATTTGGGACTGGTGCCCTAAAATGTGAACAAACAGAAAGTACAATATAAGCTACCAGAATCACCCAAAACCACGAAGACGCGTGCATGTGCAATGTGTGGCAATCATTTTCAATCTTTTATAATTCAATAATTTAACGGACCAGCCGTCAACGTTCAATGGACCTTATGTACAAACCTCGTACAGCCCACTTCCCGAAAAACGAAAAGTTTCTTTTTCAAGTCCCCATTATAAAATGTCTTTTTTTGTAAGAAAAATTTCATAATTCCCAACTTCTTACTAAATGTCCTCCTTTTCGATTTCTTAATGTTGGCTTGGAAGGTCTTCTACCTAACAGGAGTCTTTCCCTTTAAAGTCTATGGAATACACGTTCGATACGGAGCCAATTATTAACGCACTATTTACACCAGCGTTTTTTCCTAGTTGTTTATATTTTTTTCAAATGACTGATTGGTTCGTGTTAATTCGGTCTGTTCCTAGTTCATTCTGATGAATTCCAGCTTGTTCTGGGTGATTCTGGATAGTTCCAGTGTTTACCACAACCGCAGGCTAGGTTATTTTTGGTTTGGAAAACAATGATTGAGCAGACGGCAGGGCCTACAAAAAGCTCTTATCTTTTAAAAAAACCTGAGGCTCTCATAAAAAAGCATGTAAAATGATAGCAAAGTGTGCATAAAAATGTACAGACATGTGAGTTAATGTTTAACATATTCCTGTGAAATCCCTGACTTTTTTCTGATGAAACTATTTTTTTTTGGCGAAATAAACATAAATTTTTCATGATTTATCACACACCACAAACTCGGCATAAGCCTCAATTATATAAGTCAAAAACTTTTTCCAGGGTACGAACAGATATGCTGTCCAAATAAATGCACAGGAGCATCTCTGGTTTAGTGTTACTTGTTGTTTTGTTAATTATATACATATTATAGAAAAATATTATCGATTTCTTTTTGTATGAGGTTTTTCATTAACAAAAAAACCTTCACTGCGAAAAATTATTTTTAGCAGAACTATTAATAAACCCCTAACTAACCCCTAACCCCTTTTGGGGAACTGTGAAACAGTCAGGGTAAACACCTAATTAGACGACATGACCTAATTAGGTGAGTCATTTAGTTAGGCGGCATGATGTAGTTTAATTAAGCTACCCGTAGTCTAACTAGGCGAACGAAAACTTTCTGTTGTAAATACGTCGAAATCATTGCGTTTCGCACTACAATTTTTATGTGAATGCTGACAATTTTGACCAATTATCGTCTTATTTGCATCGCACATTGGCAACTTATGGCCCAAACCTTGTGTGGCAATATTTGTTGTTTTAAATAATGGATTTCAGCCATCGACGCCACAGGAAAAAAATATGGCGGACGAAAACGTGGTATTGTTTGACTAAGATTCTAACGATGTTAAAACAGGATGTGAATAAAAAAGAAACGTTACAAAACAAATTGTTACCACATCCATCTTAAAAAAATACTTTTTTTTTGCGTTTTTTGTGAAAGAATATCTTCATTAAATTATTGCGGATTTTACTATCGTCACCTAAATAGGTGACATGTAATATTTCATTTTAACATAATTCTTACTTGCGCGAGCATATCGAGGCACGAGTGACAATTTTGGAATCATGGTTGCGTAGACTATTCATTCTGAACAAAGTGTTTTTGCGATTTTTCTTAGGAATGTGTGAGAAGCCATTAAATATTGTAATGTCCTAACTAGGTTACATATGGTCTAACTAGGGTACAATGAGTCGTCTAAATAGGTGGTATGCCCTAATTAGCCTACCGTCGCCTAATTAAGTGTTTACCCTGACTGTGAAAGGTTAGGGGGTAGCCACAAGCAACATTTTTCACATCTAACACTGGTTTATTGCTTATATTTATCTTATTGAGTGCACAATTCTCATTTAAAATAATGATATTTACCGATTTATGAAGTCTTGTGAAAGGTCATTTCCAAGGACCAATTTCTTTCAGAAAAAAAGTGGCAGCCACAAACCACTGGTTTTATTTGATAAAATAGGCTATCAGCTTTCAGGAAAAACATGTCTTAAAGCATGACTTTGCGTTGGAAGGCAAATATCTTCATTTTCCACCAACATATAAAATTTTATGATCAAAACATTGCTATCCTTTCTGTCTCCTCCCAACAAAAGTGAAAGTGATCGGGTAGTGGAATCCAGAGTTTTTGTATGTCCAAGGCCTGCTCTACTAAAATAAAATCTTTTTAAAAGATGATCTCTACCGCAGAGGCTCGAAAAACATTTGTTTTTAAGGGAAATTTAAAGCACGTGCGATGGTGGCCATTATGAATCGCTTGCGGCAGAAAATTTGATAACAAATAATGGCGCATGCGCACACTTTTTTTCCTGCCGTAAATGATCTTTTATATTCAATATCATTGCGCAGTGGGGATCCCCACTGCGCAATGATATTGAATATAAAAGATCATTATGAAGAAGGTTACGTGAAGCCTTTGCACTGTTAGGAATAATCTTATGACGTAATTCATTGTTGATATTTGTCGTACCCATGACAACCTGAGCATCTCTCTGCAAACTACAGGAGATGTGAAAACACAAGCTCTTATATTAGCTCAGGAAGACTTGCTAATCAACGTTATATCTTGTCGTCGTGCATATAAACAAAGCGGAGCCTTTCTTAAGCAGATACTCGCAGGAAAAATATTTTTGCCTGCACTAAAGAGGTGTTTGCCTTGAAAAGGTTTGTACTAAACTTCTGACACAGTAATTGATAAATGGAAGTTAACACAGGGTTAGAAAATCTGTAAAATCTGACCTTAAGTTGACTGTTTGTAATTTTCGAACCTATTTAACCTAATTTATCCCTGTTTTCTGGGATTTTTTGTGATTTTTTAAAAATAGGTGTTTTGTTGCTAATGAAACTCTATAATTGTTATCATGAACAATCGAATCAAAGAAGAGAAACGACAGTAGGTAATTATTGAGACAGACTTGCAAGAGAATCCACATATCTTAAGTTTTATGCAAAATACAGACTCAGGTTGATCTTCGTTATGAGAACAATAATCTAACCCTGAAATTGTTCTAATTTTGTTATCATTTTTAACCAAAATCTGTGGATCGTGTTCTTACAAAAACTTTGACCGTATAAGTAAGAAAGTAACTAATACTCCAAACAAATATATAATTGATGGAAGTCAATTTCAACTGAAATGGTAAAATATTTTATTGGCTTGTCACCTTAAGAGATGCCGAGATGTAGTTGATCTGTATAAGCTCCTTAAAGAGATCGTCCTGATGACACCAATCTGGTGTCTCATATGAGATGTTAGCTTTTTAGCGGATATCTGACTTCAAATGTCATTAGTATCATTGATTGAATATTTTTGTTTTAGCTACTTTTTAATACCGATTCTGATGAGTTTCGCAACGTTCTTTATCTAAAAAATGAGGAAGTATTTCCGTACAACTTTTACATGCAATACGTAAAATTAACTTTCAAATTACGAAACCGAACGAACAACAAGAGTATTCACAAAACTAAAATTTTGAATTCACAAACGACACAAACAGAACATTTTATACTATCATTTGTTGTTTGTTTGAACCGATTCATTAGCAGAATTCAATATCAATCGGGTGGACCAACATGTTCACGACTCGTCAAACACAGAGATTTCTTTCAAATACACAGTTCAAATCAGAGGTTTTAATTCAGAAGGTACTTAAATTGCAGACACAGAACTGCGTAGATTGCTTATCGTAAAAGAAGTAAAAAAAATTTGTCACTTTTATTCATCTATTTTTGTCTCATATGTATGGCACTGACATTTTTGAAGAGTTTCCGTTCATACAGCGCACCAGTGTTAACAGATGTTTTTCTTTAAAAGGTTTTTAATATTTTAACAAACGATACCTATAGCTTCTGAAACCTTTGTACGAGTCTTTGTACGATAAAAACCTTTTTCAATTGAAAAAGAAATATAAATTGAAGTAGCATAAATGAATGAATAAAATAAATGAATGAATGAATAAAAACGGTGAAAACAAAAGAAATTGCAATCTTGCTCTCGAAAAAAATTTGACGATTTCGACAAAATAGCTTGCTATATTTCCCCAACAAAGAAAATCCCTAACCAATTGTTCCCTGATAAGGTACTTTCTTCCACTGTGGCTAAATTATGTAAAAATTCTTCGCAAAGATTCGAAAGAAAATAGACAAAATAAAAAACACACAAATAACTATTTTTTCTTTCCTTTAAAACAGCTACTCTTGTAAACATCTTCTCTTGTCTATAAATGCTCGCATGTGCATCTGTCACTCCTATTCGCTACCGCCCAACAATGTTTGGCATACAACCTCTAACGGTTCACATACCTACTGCATACGTTACTGAAGTCAGACAACAACAGACAGTTTCTGTTGATGCTAAAAAAATGAGGAGACGAAAAAAACGACGATGACGTCATATGACAATGAAATATGACAATATGCCGAAAATGATTGCCGATATTGAGGAGCAAAGGAAATTGATGGGAATTCGAAACAAAATTGTTAGTGCCAAACTAGTAGCAGTAAAATTCTTCAAAGAATATAATAAAGTGGGAACTTTATAAGCAACTATAAATAACTGGATCTGCAAAGTTTCTAATCAACTTTAGTACCTGTAAACAATGTTGGACACAACAACAAATAACCTTTTTTGGGAATCGGTTTTTGAATTGTACTGTCGGACTTTTATGCTCCCTTGGGGGTTGTTTTTATGGACGCGGGTTGGCTCAGTTAGGCGGGATCTCGTTGCTATTAAAAAACTCAAAGAAAAAAAGTGTTCATATGACAATCGAAATCTTTGTGTACATGTATATACGAGAGCTTTGTTATTAAAAGTTTTGTTTTCACAACATTAAATAATTTCTGCTAAACACTTGTTGTTGTTTTCCCAGACTCCTGAAAATTTTGCGCGGTCATATCATACATGAAAATGTGAAAAATTGTATTTATGTATCTCCTCTTAGCCAATCACGTTAGAGTTATAAGGCTATATAATGACCTAAATTACTGCATTTTTTGCATTCATATATTTTTGGAAAGTTATGTATTTTTACACATTTCTTTTGACGCTCCAATATCGGGTCGGCAATCATGTTTGACATATGGTCATACCTCAACGTCATATGATGTGATCGTCGCTACTTTCTTCTCGTCCTTTTTTGACGTCAACAGATATTGTCGGGTGTTGTTTGTCTTCAGTAACATCAACATCTTCCAGACCAACCTTCCTATTTTTAAATTTTTAATATACACATGTGCATTGGCTACATCTACTTTACTACAATGGACCACTTGCTTTCAACATTGACGTCGAATAACATTTGTAACACTTGGCGAACCTGTCATCAATTTGACGTCACTGTTAGTTTTGTAACTTGATTGGTTTAACGTATCTGTAACTTGGTACCTAGTTTGCGATTAACATACAAATAAAATTTGAGTGCTTACACAGATAGATAGATGTAAACAGGATCCCTTTCTGGTGAATAGCGCAGTGTATAATTACCTCGAAGACGAAGTTGGAAGTAATTAAAGGACCAAATACACGACACAATTTTTGTCGTACCAATTCTTCTTCCGCTATACAATGAAACCTCTCTATAAGGGACACCATCGGGACCTCAAAAAAGTGTCCGCTATAAAGAGGTATCCGCTACATAAAGGTTTTTCCCAAAATTAGCTCAAATTTCTTCAAAAACCATCCCGGTGCTATTAGGGCGTATTGAAATCGACCGTAAGGTGTATCAAGAGACTGGTTTTGGGAGAAAAAAGACAGTGAAGACAATATATTAAAGTTATGCTACCTTTCTTTCAAAACTCAAGACTCAAGCTCAAGACTTGACAAAAAACATTGAGATATTGCTTTGTCTTTACGAAGGTAATTTAATATCTTCCACTTTGTCAATGACTTCTGAATTTAGGCCAGTTAGAGTTTCATCATTTTGATTCATTGAAAAATTTAGCAATTCGTCCAAATGTTGCAACGCTTTTGATGAAGAAAGTTGCTGGGGAATGTTTTCTTCTTTGCTGTCTTCTGAAGCAACTTCTTAAACTGGCTGAAAGATAAGATACAAAAGGTTAATAAATCTTTTCACAAAGGGCCGTCGTCTGTCTGTCTGCGTGTCCGCGAAATGCAGTATATAAAGGACGGGTATTAAATAATAATGTAAAACATTGTCTTAAGTAAATATAAACAAATTCTTTACAAAAATTTGTTTTGTATGACCCATTCTTAAGCCTGTCCGCTGTAGAGAGGTCAGTTCCAGGCGGTAATGTCAATCAGAACCTTAAAATGATGTCCGTTATATAGAGGTGTCCGTTATAAAGTGTCCGCTTACATGGAGGTTCATCACTTCCACTTTAAATATTAAAAAATAAATGTTAAAAAGTAATGTTTCTTTTTCTTTGTTCTTTATTTGTCCGAACACGGATTGCCTGATTTATATACAATGACGCAAAAATGTTGAACCTTGGAGAAAGAAATATTCTTTCCTCCAAGGTTGACGTAACATTTATGCTGTTCTGCTCTAGAGTCTCAATATCCCCACTCTCGTCCCCAGAGTTTTTTTTTTGCATTTTTGATATGAGAAAAGATTTTTGCCATCTTCTCTTATATATCAAAAATGCAAATAACCTAGAGACGAGGGCGGTTCAAGCCCATATCCATTTGTTAATTTATTAGGACGACCAAAGTATTTAAATTATTCGATTCTTCTATTTGAAAAGACTAGTGGGTGGCCCTTGGAAAATCGACGGGTTTGCCCGTTCTTTTTAAACCGCATAGCGTGCGTCTCGCTACTTTCGGTACCATTTTGCGTGACAGACGGACAGACGTATACGGGTATTATAATATAGACTAGCCGTTAACCCGTGGAAAAATCCACGGGGTCGCCCGTCCTTTATATATCGCATTTCGTGTTTCCGCCACGGGAATCGCCTATCGCGGACAGACAGACAAAATACGGCTATTATTAAAGAGATTTCTCGCTTCGTTGCTTAAACTCGATGTTGTCTGAACCAAAGAAGAGCAAACAATGCATGATCATGAAACACCGTTAATACAATGTCAATGCGCTTAATATGAATGTTATATGGCGTCCTAGTTGCATAGATTTGATAGGAATAAGTTTCTTTCTCAGGCTTCATACTGCTAAATGTAACAATAGGAACGTGTTAAGAAGGTCCAGGCGTTATTGGCAGCTTGATAAAACAAAAGAACATTTTCCAGTTGGTGTACCTTTTACATGTATTTTACATAACATTTTCTGTTCGTTCGTTTTGCAGCAGTGTATCTAAAACTTTAAAACTAGATCATTTGAAATTTCCATTGTAGCTCTTAAAATATCAGTGTTCGTTATTTTTTTCTTTCCACAATGCTTAAGTTCAAACATATATCTTCGACGCACAATTTATAATACCGAATTTATTGTCCACTCCCATTTTCTTTTTAACAATATTTCGACATGGTTGTAAACGGTCGGTGTCTTGTAATTGCATTCAGACAGTCAATAACTTGTTGTTAGCAGCATATTCTCTATTGCCATGTAAGAAAAATTAGGGAGATGGCGCACTATGTGTGGGGACCCTAATTGGGTCTGCGTAGCTCGAAATGAGCATTAAATACTCTAGAACTTTCCATCGAACCCATGACCTTTACTAAAATAATACACAGGGTATATCCCTCAATATTTGTGAGGCTAGCCATGTAAAATATGTACATTTATTCATCTAACAACATGGAAATCATGTCAAATTTTCTCCAGCTTAAAGCATAGCGCAGGAGAAAAAGGACATTGCTCGAACATGACATCACCTCTCCACTAACAAAAAACAGTTAAAACGTAAGACAATATTAAAATTTAACAGCAAATAAACTATAGTTTCTAAAAATGTTTAGGGATAGACATTTATCCGGTTACGTAATAACGCAAGTATGTTGGTGAATGATTCTTCTTCGTCGTGTATTGGGCAACTTTCATTAGTGTCTTGTGTGCCGCCATTGTGTGCTACTGTGGAGGAGTTTGTTTCATGATGCCCACTCTTGTAGTTTGTTATTGTGGTCCGTTTGAATTTGAGCATTTTCGCCAATATCGTTGTCACTGTATCTGAATCAGGTTTACGATCTTCAATATTCTCCTTTTCTTCAAAGTAATAGTTGCATCCCTTTGCTTGTCGCGGGATCCAATAAAGTCTGAAGATAAGTAGCTGTGTTTAACGTGGCAACCTTGATGCGCTTTGTTTTCTTTCGAATTTGTTTCTTGTCTTCAACGTTTTACACTTGTTATTACGCTTAAACAAATGTTTGGCTCTTTAAAATTGAACAGCGTTGTCTTTGATATCAATTACTTTAGCTTGTATATTGCCCAGATGGATGTCATGATGTAAACAAGCGCGTCGATGTGTTTCAGCATATTGATTCATCTTCATCTTTCTCTCATGGTTTCGATCTACCTGTTGCAACTGTGTTGTTTTGTATCATCGGGCGGTAAATGATTATCGTTGGAAAGCTTATAATTTGCCTTTCAAACATTAGTGCAGCTGGTAAAAGTTCAGTTGTTCTGTAATTATATAAAAAAAATTCCAGCGTTTTTATGTAATCTTGACCAGGTGAAATAGATGTTTGTATTGTTTTTATAAGCAACCAATTAAACCGTGCTACTTTCACCATTGGACTGAGGGCGGTAAAGCTCAACTCTACGATGCGTGACACTTTAATGCTGTAAATGCTTCCTGAGGTTTTGTGATCCACTCCCATTTGATGTAATATATAATCATCCTAAGAAAATACATATTTTGGATTCAGTGGTGTTTTGAATGCATTAATAATTTAGATTTGGATAGGGTCAGGGGACATTCCATGTGCAGAGAAAACATACCCCATAGCCACTTCCTTTTCAAAGACTTGCATTTCTCACTGTAAGAGTGTTGCCGCAAGCGATTAAATGTATTTTCCATGCCTTGGAACAATACATCAGATGATTCTGAAAAAATGTCGGCCGAAATGTTACAAAGACGGTGCAAGGCCTGTAATACCCGTTTTATCTCTTTTTGTGGATTGCGATACAGGCTTAATTCTATAAATAAGACGTGTATAACGAAGTGCGCCTTTTTTCTAAAGCAAACGCAGAAATGTCTTTGGCATTATCATCGTCAAGGGTGATTTGATGGTAACCTTGTTTCAAGTCGAGTGTGATAAAATATTTGAAATGATTAAACTCATACCAGAATTCAACCAGAGTTTGGAATTTAATAAGGTTCTTGTGTTTTAGACATGTTTGCAAGTTTCATCTTCATACAAAGTCGTATATCGCCATAAATTTACATTAAGAACTAGGATTTATTTTCGGACAAGATTTATAAAGCAAAAAAAATTATGGGGAAGCCTTTTGAACGAATTTTAACCAAATTGTTAAAGTAATGATTACGGAAAATAACACAAATAGAGGGCGAAAAACATTTATAGTGTACATATATTCAATTAAGATTTTAAAAAAGGGTCTTCAGGATCCAACTTTATAGATAGAGCCTACGCCAAATGTAAAAATAATGTTCTGATTACTCTTTTCTGATTACCCTAGATTCTGCAAAAAAGATCATCATATGCAGTGACGAATGAATTACCCTGAAAAATTTATCTCTTTAATAATAGCCGTCGTTTGTCTGCAAAAACTGCGTCCTGTTACAGAAACACGAAATGCGATATATAAAGGACGGGCAACCCCGTGGATTTTTCCACGGGTTAACGGCTAGTCTATATTATAATACCCGTATACGTCTGTCTGTCTGTCACGCAAAATGGTAGCTTAGCTGCGTAAGTAGCGAGACGCAAGCAATGCTGTATAAACAGGACGGGCGAAACAGCGGATTTTTCCACGGACTAACGACTAGTACTTTACAAATTTACTGTTTGGGAAAAAATAATTCGTGACAAAAAAATACAGAAATTAATATATCATTTATTTCACCAGGCTTAATTTTGTGCATTATGTTGTGTATATTTTCAATAAGCGTTGAAACATATTAATAACAACAAAAAACATCAACAAAGATTTAAATAGGATTTTAAATTAATTCGAAGTCAAAATTTAGTCAAAGTTAAACATACTAACGAAGAGATAAAAAATTTTCTGAAAGAACGCGATCTTGTCCCCAGGGTTTTTTTCGCATTCTGATATGGGGATAGCGCAAGAAAAGTAGCTTTGGGCGAAAGAACTGTTTGTCTAGCTTGTCCAGATTTACCCTAGGACATTCGAAGGTAAACGAGAATAAAAGAAATAATGCGGCGAGTAGTTAGTATCTGGTTGATCTGAAAGCGTAATGACAAAAATTAGTCAGCTAGTTAGGTAGCGGCATAGAATAGCCACTGGTTATGGAAAATGTAATCCTTTTACCTTCGCCATCCTGATGTTAAAAAGGCAAGAATCCCTTAGGACGAAGTTGTCTTTATTTTTAAATTTGGACCTGGTCAGTTTTTTTGCTCGAGAAATGTGAAATATATTTATTTCGAACTTCTCGGCTACCTATAGTTTCCAACATAAAATATATTATTTATGTTTCACCTATTTTAGTTATGCATATGGTTAAAAGCAAAAGTGATTTTGCTATTTATCGAAATCTTGTGATTCTTTTGTTCCGGTGTTTGCATAAAGAGAAGAAAATAAAGTTATAAATATTGTGTATAAGTCAGTTTAACGATGTGTCGTCGCTGTTGTGTAACACAGAAAGAGACTGTGAATTATTACTTAGTTCTTTTTATAACCTTTGAAACCTAATGTTACGGACGACGAAGACGCTCATTGTCTATCCGTCAAGAAAATAATTATCTTTAGAGCAAGTCTCAAGATAATATTATTTATGTTCATATAGAAAACATATAACTTATGCCGGCATGAATGTTCATATTGGCACAGAGTGATTGTGCGTTTACATGTAGTTTTTCGGAAAATATTCACCCTCGCAATGATGATGGATATTTTCTGAATAGCTTTTGCTTTAAAATTTTAAACATCTTTTTTTTTTATTTATTCACAAACAAAAAACATATTTACTATTACCGTACTGCAATCATTTAGTTTGTCACAGAAATAAAAGTTGATAAATAAACTGTCATCATTTCTGTAAGAAAGCATGAAAAAGGGAAAAAAAGGGGAAATTATTATTACATTACACTATTTTCTATAAGAAACACAAAGTTTTCAGACGAGGCTGAGGTTGTAGGTACTTTCAACTATCAACTCGCAGAATATAGAGAAAATTCAAAGAGTCAATTAATATATTGCCAGGGATCCTTCTTAAATAACAGAAATTTGCAAAAAATCTTCATAAAAGTTAAATGCACCGAGACTGAACCCAAAAAGTATTTCTTGTAAAAAAACGTGTAAAATCATTAAAGAAAAATTAAAGAAAAATACAACAATAATAACCAACTCTCATATACCATTTTGTAGCAGTATACAAACCAGACAAAAAATTTCAAGAAATGTTTTTTTAAGCTGTTTTTTAGATAGGTTGAATTCTTTCTCACAAAATCTTCTACGCAATTTACAGCAATATAAAAATTCTAATCTCTTCTTATGCTTCTATATAACTCTTCTAACTTCAAAGAATCTCTTCAGATAATAGACTTGTCCCAAAGTCATACATACAAGGATCAAACTTTCAAAAAACGCCCACCACACAACACGACTGTTGGTACTGTCATTAACTAAAACAGAAAAAAAATAAAATAAGAAAATCGATCTTAAATTAACAGTAGAACTGCTTGTGAATACGTAGAAGAATTGCAGGGAAGCTGATTTGGTGCTTTAGTTCAGTGGCATGGTGGTCACAGGAATCTTGACATCTCTACAATCTCTACTATAACAGCCTTTGTCTGTTTGTCAACTCAAACCAAATCATTACGCCACGCAAGACATTAAAAAGCAGTGAATATACCTCTCAATAAATAAAACACTAATGTAAAGGATTTTTCATTGAAATATAAACGATCCTTGGTATAAAAACGTTCCATGACTTCTCATCGACTTTTTAGTGACTTGTTACCACCAGGCATTATATAAAAAAGAAAAAGAGAACATACTGGCTCTATGTACACGATCACGAACTTCCATATATTCTTGCTCATGTTTGACACCAGCCAATGATAATGTTAATTGCTGGATCATATCATTTAGTTTATCATGATGTTCTATGGATATAAATAAAAAATCAACTTGAACAACTTACTTACATGTTAAACAGCCTGCCTCACCCCTGCATCCACTAAAATCTTGTCCTCTTTTTATATGACACCTACGCATGTATTACAAAAACAACTACATCCTACCTGCATCTTCCTTGCTAGTATCTTTTGGTGGCTCACCAATATCCATACTAAATTTCACTATTTTAGGAGTCATTGTTGACATTTTGTTGCTGAAGCAATAATTGTATACACCTTCCATGTGAGCTGCAAATGTATATTTTCCACTTGTCTCTCGTTCACCTTGGTAGATCACCTTTTGATCAGGACCAACTATCTGCAAAAAGAATATGGTGATGTGATATTTTTTTCCCTCAAAACATTACTGTGTAATATTAGTAAGAACACTAAACTTCCAGTTAAAAGCACTGTCTCACTGAACTGTATTTGTAAAAAGAAATGGGCTTTTGCAAGCTCTAATTTTTGACAAACTTGCTACTTTTTTTAGCTTCTGTTTTAAAATAAACTTTCGGTTAACTAAATGCATAGTTTTGCAAGTTAATTTGTTCATTCGTTACTTTTAAACAATAGGCTTCTTCATATTTTAAAAAATTCTTAAATAGAACCCTCTGCTTCCCAAAACGTTGATAAAAAATATCAATGGTAAAAATGTTTCTGAACACTTTGTCATAGCTGGTTTTCAAACCTGGTTATACACAATTCAATCTGTCTAATAGACTGTGCTTATTTCATAAGAACCAACCAACAAATATTAGAAATGTTAAAAAACTTCTTATCAAATGAACACAAATTATAAAATATATAGTGAAACGTTCTTGATAAACTTTACACTGTTTCTCAGTCCCCTACTCTCTAGGTTTATTTATTTATTCATTTATTCTTTATTTAAAGTCGATAAAATATAAAATACAGATAAAAATAAAAAATAATATAAAAAAGGTTAATACAAACAGTGGAGTAAAACATTTATCACACTAAGATGTTACTTTTTCAAGTGATTGTTTCTATACAACATGATCAGCTAACTCTTTTTTTCCCTGCTTGAGATATTTTTTTAAAGGAAATGTCTACCAAATAGTCTGTGTATTTGAATTAGAATGACAGCACAAGGCAAATGATACATCACTGCTGCTAAAAGGTAAAACTGCAGAGCCACGAACAATTTTGAAACTAGTGACTAAATTTCCCTTGGCTGCTATTCAATATGGGCAAGTGAATGTTACTATAGCCCCAGGTTAACCCCAGCAATGTGAGGGAAAGGGGAGATAGAACACTGTGTGGGCTGTTGGATGTTGCAGAAAGTCTTCTAGTAGAAAATAGCTCAAAATGAGCATTAAATACTACATCTAAGCCATGGCCTCTACTAGAAATAATAGATGGACATTTCCTTTGATATTTGAGTTTGTCCATCTTTGTGCTGTTTTAAAAATGATGTACGCTAATCTATATAATAGTATGCTAAGTGTCTGTGTGTCTGTGACAGGCAAAGTGAAGGTGTTTATTTTCCTTTGATGTTGCCAAAAAAAGTATGTCTTGAATGTTACATTTATGACGTTATGGCGCGACGTCAATAATACTACTTTAACGTCAATATCAATAATAATTTTCCCAAACCTGGGTCCCCAAATCCGTTTCAGAATGGACGGGTTGATGACGTCATCAAAAAACCTTGCAACCGTAATACCTCTGCAACCGTTTGTCAAATGTACAGGATCCTATACATTTTCTTGATCAGCGTTTCAAGATCTACACAATAGAGGCAATGGGAAAACAAGCTTCTAATTATTTTTTTGTAGATTGGTTGCTGATGTCATCAAATTTAAATGCAGCTTTTTTATTTTTCTCTGCCTAAGTGGATTGTTTCACGGGACTAGTTTATAATATTTAAATCCAAAAATCGTCAGATTGGACACAAATGCGAGATAAATTATTCCAGTGTTAGAAAACATCTTTTTAGCTTTAAAGAAACCGGAGAAGTGGGGGATTGGGAATATTTTAGCGTAGCAATAACCCAGACTAGTCTTGGAACAAAAATAAAATGGCTAATCAATAAAAATGTAGCGCAAATCGTAAAGTCAGAAAAACTAAAATTTTTCTCTATCAAAAACGGTGTGTTGATTAAACATGCTATTCCTTAGTTGCCAGAGTCTAGCACTTAATTTTAACAAAAACAACGAGGGTGCCATAAGCCGCATACGCCGTAAAAAGTGCGGGCGTTTTCGGGCAAGTTTGGCGTTTTGAAAAAAATTCCAGTATTCGCCCGAAAAAACCCGCATAGAACAATGCCCGAAAGAAGAAAAAAAACAGACACTAATATATGATTCAAAAAAACTATAAAAATTAAAATAAACTTACTATTTCGTAGCGAAGTTCTTAGAAGAACTGTTTTTGATGGTTTTTGAACAAGTTTACTTTATAAATAACTTATATATAAACTTTATTAACTCCTTTCTCATCAAGCGCCTTCTTCCCAACCATCCTTCGCATGGTTTGTTACAAGGAATTGCATTTTGGGAATGTTCCGGGCGAGTTCGGGAAAGTGCGGGCGGTTTTAGGGGACAACCGCCAATTTTACTTGAAAAGTCGCCCAAACTCGCCCGTATATATGCGGGCGTTTGCGGCTTATCGGCACCCTCTTTAAAAACAATGCCAGACATAACTGCAAATCACAAACTAGTTGAAAGTTTGTTGGTGTCAGAATTATTGCATGTTATAATTTACTTGAAAGATATATATATCCATAGCTATATGATATATTTTTGTCACAAGGACTAAGCTTATGCTTGCTAGAAAGCTATACCTTGACATCAATATCAAGAAATCCACCATCTGCAACTTCAAACATTAAAGCCATTCGAGTTCCTGGATTGACTCTGTCATGAAAACATTCTTCCCCGTGTGCATCGATATTTACAAAATAGGCCAGAGAACCATTTAGTAGCAGTGAAAAAAATAATAAGGATAACATCTTTCCAGCTATAGCTAGCTACTTTGTTCTAGCTAGAAACAAAGATCAGCTTTCAAACCATTCAAGATTATGGCTACCATTATTAATCGAGGCAAGGGACGACGTGTTCATACTAGCCTGGATAAACATTCAAAGTAGGCTGAGTTCCACTGTTACAGAAGACCGCTAAAAATGTCTAATGGTACGACAGGCGTGCATGAACTTTCTTCCATCAGACTTTTTTTGTATTTAAATGAGAAGAATAAATGAGAAGAAAAAAATAAAACGGAATCTATCACATTCAGAATGTAGATTTTGAAGATATTAGAAATATATTAGTTTTTGTTTTCTTGTTTAAAAATGGTTTTGTGAAAGCCATAACAGGCCCGGCGAAGCAATTTTCAAAAGTGGATGGGCTAACTTATTCAGTGTCAAAGGAGGTCCGATCATTGTTAGGACCGAGGGGCTAAAAAATTTTTCAACTTTCGCCCCCCTAGATTGGCTAACATACTTCAAAATTCTGAAATATTGCGCTGAAAGTCTTCACAAAATGCAGGAGATTATATATAAAAATAGAAACGCCATAAAGACATATTTTTAAAATAAGCAATAGTAAATCCAAGCAAAATAAAAATAATGCAGAAAAAAACTATAGTATATGACAACTACCAGTCCTCCTTTGTACATTTTCGAATACTCGCTTTCTGTTTGTCGTCCGGCGTTGGCAATTTTGATCTTTGTCAGTCCTATCTTTGTGGAAATTGAAATGAGCTGGAAGCATTGTTGATCTCATACGGAGCATATGTATATATTGATCAATTATTAATTAATTAAAACACATCACAACCTTATAAAAAAACATCACTTCTTGGCAAAAAAGTGGGGGCTTTGGTACAAAACAGTGTGTTGCTCATCCCTATTCCCGACTTTCTACAACGCAGTCTGGGCACCAGTTAAGTGCTTGTAGACACAAATTTTTCATAATGGTGATGCACTTTTTGAAGATTGGCGTGGCCATTCTTCTTCTTAAAACGAAGTGCCTTCCAAGCTTGGAAGAACACTCCTACAAGTGCTTTACTCGTGCCCAGACTGCGTTGTATGAAAGTCAGTAATGGTAACGAAAGAGTTAAGCATTTAAATTGTTTCCCCCGTCGTGATTTAGCTTTCAGCGTGTTCAAATGCTTTAAAAAACTAAATTAAATCCACTGAAATAGATTCTATCATGCAAAAGCGATTTCAAAAAGTTAGTACTTATTTATCATGATTGTTTTTATTTGCGCCCGCCATCTTGCGCCTCAACGTGGCCGTAATTATTGACGCATGCGCAGTCTTAGTTTCCGCTCTGAAACAGCCGTGCTTGGTGACTAACAATGTTTTGAAAAAAATGATAGATTCCCCAAAGCAGTGCCGTAACCACCGGGGGGGGGGCAGGGGGGCCCGGGCCTCCCCAATAATTTTTTCAAAGATGGTTATGACAAGTTAAGAAAAACGTTTTGTCTTATGTCTAAAGACCATTTGTTATATATAAACAAACTAAACACTTATTGAGAATGATTTATAACCGATTTCCACTCTTTTATTTATTTAAAACGCGTGACTCTTATACTTGCTGCATGGAAATGATGATGAAATTGGATGGAAACTACATTCTGATAGTGTTTGCCGCATGGAAATGATGATGAAATTGGATGGAAACTACATTCTGAAAATAGTGTTTGTGAGAAGACGAGAACGAGTTGGACTGACTTCAAAAAAAACAAAAAACAAAAAACGTGTAAGAATATAGAATTAACAAAGTAACAGACTAATTTGAAAAAGAGTGAAAATGCCGAAGAAAACAAGTGATTTATCAAAATGGCTCATTAGACCTGAAAAGTAAGTGACTTTTGGGAGCGAGTTCTTGTCTGGAAATCACAATTCGGAGTATCTGATCCTAAACTCCCACGAAAAAGAAAGATGCCAGATTATTTTAACAAAGTATCAGATGGCCCTCCTGAAACATATCATTTTCATGACACTGCCAAAGATCACTATCGCCACGTTTACTTTGAAACTTTCGATCTAGTTATTAACTACATCCAACAAAGATTCGATCAACCTGATTACAAGACATACGTCAATTTACAGGAAGTTCTTTTAAAATCGATTACTGGTCAGGAATGGGAAAGTCATCTAAAAGCAGTTTGTCGTTTCTACGAAGGAGATATCAACGAGTCACTTGCTAAAGTCCAAATACCGCTACTCCCAGTCATCGCATCCAAACTTGGTTACGACAAAGAGAAATTCAAAGTAACCGATCTAATCAAGCTGTTACAAAGTTTTGATCAATCTCAAAGAACTCTTCTAAGTGAAGTTGTCAAAATAGCGAAATTGTTGTTGGTAATGCCGTCCACAAACGCCATCAGCGAAAGATCGTTTTCTGCTTTGAAACGAGTCAAAACGTACCTTAGATCAACAACCACGAATTTACGTTTGAACAATTTGATGGTCCTCCATATTCATACTGATTCCGTTGACAAAATGGATTTAACTCAAATAGGAGATAAATTTATCGATAAACACCAAAGCAGAATAGACACTTTTGGCTATTACAATAGATAACATTTTTAGTCTTTTGTTCATGAAATTTATGTAAACGTTTATTCCCTGATTTAAAAAAAAACTCAGAAAACTGGAGCAATTGTCTGTATTTTCCTTTATTTTCGTGATTTCTAGTGATTAAATTTCTTTAAAAAGTACTCTCAAAAAGGCTGTTTTAGCCAATCTAGCGCACTCAAAATTCAAAAATTTTCTTGTCCCGTCGGCCACAACCATGGTTGGGCCTCCTTAGACACTGAAACTAGGCTGGCCCCCCAAAACGAAATCCGTGGTTACGGCACTGCAAAGGTGTATGCTTGCTCTAAATATTGAAATAGTTGTGAGATATTCAAATCCCCAGATTTCCTATAGTTCGCTTTTTAAAAACACTTATTCACTTTTTTGTGTGATACGATGTGATATAAATCTTTGTAGTTGAAAGGACTATGACAGCGGAAGGTAACACGGTTAATAGTGCGTGTGCCGTTACCGAAACGAAATGTTTCATAATCAAATATATGCTCAAAAGAACTTCTGATTTGTCTTTTTCAACTTGAAAAGGAATGTCCAAGCTGGCAAGTAGAGTTGAGAGATCATACGCCATTTATCATCCTACGGTACAAAACACGATCGAAAAGTTAAAGATGTAAGATAGAGTGTTGGTATTTGCAATTATGTGTTGGGACAACTGAGAATGAGAGAACCTTTTGTCTGCTGTTGTAAAAACAATATAAAAACATGCGTAACACCTTGGTCATATCGATGAAGCAAACGAAGAAGCAAACGAAGAAGTAGACGAAAAAGTAGAAAAAGAAGTAGACGAAGAAGTGGACGAAGAAGTGGACGAAGAAGTGGACGAAGAAGTAGACGAAGAAGTGGACGAAGACGTAGACGAAGAAGTAGACGAAGACGTAGACGAAGAAGTGGACGAAGAAGTGGACGAAGAAGTGGACGAAGAAGTAGACGAAGAAGTAGACGAAGAAGTGGACGAAGAAGTGGACAAAGAAGTAGACGAAGAAGTGGACGAAGACGTAGACGAAGAAGTAGACGAAGACGTAGACGAAGAAGTGGACGAAGAAGTGGACGAAGAAGTGGACGAAGAAGTAGACGAAGAAGTGGACGAAGACGTAGACGAAGAAGTAGACGAAGAAGTAGACGAAAAAGTAGAAAAAGAAGTAGACGAAGAAGTGGACGAAGAAGTGGACGAAGAAGTGGACGAAGAAGTGGACGAAGAAGTGGACGAAGAAGTAGACGAAGAAGTGGACGAAGAAGTGGACGAAGAAGTGGACGAAGAAGTAGACGAAAAAGTAGAAAAAGAAGTAGACGAAGAAGTGGACGAAGAAGTGGACGAAGAAGTGGACGAAGAAGTGGACGAAGAAGTAGACGAAGAAGTGGACGAAGACGTAGACGAAGAAGTGGACGAAGAAGTGGACGAAGAAGTAGACGAAGAAGTGGACGAAGACGTAGACGAAGAAGTAGACGAAGAAGTGGACGAAGAAGTAGACGAAGAAGTGGACGAAGACGTAGACGAAGAAGTAGACGAAGAAGTGGACGAAGAAGTGGACGAAGAAGTAGACGAAGAAGTGGACGAAGACGTAGACGAAGAAGTGGACGAAGAAGTGGACGAAGAAGTAGACGAAGAAGTGGACGAAGACGTAGACGAAGAAGTAGACGAAAAATAAGTAGACAAAGAGAGAACAGAGACGTGGACGAAGAAGTAGACGAAAAGGTAGAAAAAGAAGTAGAAAAAGAAGTAGACAAAGAAGTGGACGCAGAAGTAGACGAAGAAGTAGACGAAGAAGCAGAAGCAGACGTGAGCACAAACGCTCATGAAGCAACTAAAGCAGACGTGAAGCATGAAACTTGCGTTAGGGCAAGAATATCCTTTTTTATTCTGACATTCTGCTTCATATGTTGCTTCTTTTTAACTCTTGCTACATACTTGCTTCATAATTTTTGAAGTGTGAACCTAAAATGTAACGTATGCAAGGAATGTTTTGAAATCGCAAGGAAAAAGATGTTTTACTGCAAAACTGCAAAATGATAGCTCAATAAAAAGAGAATAATTATATGATAATTCCGATATGCTTTTTAAGAATCTATCAAATATTGCTAAAAAAAAACTATTTGAATGATGCAGTTACTAATTGTGGTTTTAGTGGGGAAAAAATTAATGACTATTATCTCTATCAGGCTAGATAAAGCAGATATAGCCTTCCGTAAGTGCACGTATATTTTTTATATAACTTGAAAAATTACATCCAGCAGATATTTGAACAATCTAGAGCACGTGATTAAAAAACTAAGTCGAAGAAGGAGAAATGGATCGATAGTAAAAAAATCAATTAAAATTTGAGGACAAATTGAATTCAAGTGTGATAAATACCAGGATGTTCTCTATTTCAATTTTTTTTTCTATTTTCTCTACATTTTTCTATTTTTTTTGTTTGTTTGTTTCTTTGTGTCGTTGCGCTCTGTGTTTTAAAAAGACAAACTTACTAAATTAATAATTTCGTGTTTCTTGTTCTTATTCTCTTATTAAAATGACTTGAGTCACATGCTTGTGAACGGCTTGCTTCATACTCTGCTTCACACCTCACTACAGATGTAATGCGCATGTTTACTTCACTTCAAAGATAGGGCTGACAAACTAGACCTTATCAAAATTGCCAACGCATTTGTTCCATCGGACGACAACAGAAAGCGAGTATTCGGAAAATTTACAAAGGAGAACTGAGAGTTGTCATATACTATAGCCCTTTTCTGCATTATTTTTATTTTGCTTCGATGTTACTATTGCTTATTTTGAAAATATATCTTACATAAAATATGGCGTTTCTATATTTCTATATATAATCTCCTGCATTTTGTGGAGGCTTTCAGCGCAATATTTCGGAATTTGAAGTATGTTTTAGCCAATCTAGGGGGTCAAAAGTTTAAAAATGTTTCTTAGACCCCAACCATGGTGGTCGGGCGTCCTTTAATACTAAATAGCCCCTCCACTTTCAAAACTGCTCCGCCGGGCCTGTTTACCCCAACTCGCGAATGGTATACAAAACAGTTCCTTTCAGAAGGAGGGAGGGGAAGGACAATAAAATAAAGTGTAGCCGAGAGACTACCATGGATGGCCTTGAGATATGGAAAGTTTTACAAAATGGAATGGAAAGATTGTAAAAAAAATAATGGAATAAAACCGATAAAATTATTCCTTATGGTAATCAAAAAAAATTTTTTTTTTAATTATTAAAGTTTTCTCCTCTGCCTTCCCCTTTGCTGCAGGTCTGTGTCAAACGGGTGTAAGAATATAAACAGCCATCAAAATAAGATGAGTATTGACGGCTCACTCAAAACGACGTTATGAAATTTTTATATATTGTAGCAGCTTGCTTGTCTCCCATATTTGTCCCGATTACGAATTTTGACTGCTTAACCAACCGTTGGCGCTAAAAATATTTTTCGCCAAAGTTTGTGTAACCTTTCTCGCTCTTAATATGAACAGCAAAAATTGTAAATTAAAGAAAAAAAGTATTTAGTTTTAATAAAAATATGTTGCATTAAGATAATCGTCATTATTGTTTGCATTTACAAGTTTTAATAATCTTGAAAAATAAATAAATAAATAAATAGATAAATATAATAAAATTTACTCTAATGTCTAGATAGATATTTTTACATTTTGTTTCAATTCTACAATACAGCAGATAAATGAAAACCATAACAGCGACAACAACAACATCAACAAAACAAACAAACAAAAAACACGACAGCAAAGAAGGTTATAGGTTCAAGCCCTGGTCGAGTCACCTAATAAAACGTTCTACTTAGCCTTCAGTATGAGAGTAGGTTTACTATCTTAGGCGGTTGTGCAATTGGCAGATTTTTGTGCTTGCACAGCTTTCGTAGCTCACCTACTAGATCTACATGCACTAGGACCCCCTTTCGCAGTACTATCATCGATAACAGAACTAAAAAGAACTAAAGAGGCCACCATGGATAAACAGTTGTAATAATAGTAAAACAACAACAAGAAAAACAACAACAACAACCACAACAACAACAACAATACATAAAAAAAATAAAAAAACGCGACATCTCAAGTTAATCAGGCCAACATCAGTTTGTTTACTGATTAATGGAATTAACACATGTCTTGAGATTCGTCATAAAATCTTTTCATAATCCCACCAGGTGGTATATTTTCCTCACATCAAAGCTGTGACATATTACCCAGCATGGGAATGTGACTGATATATCCGGCATTAAAATGATAAATCCGTATAATTAATCATTTTTCATGTTGTATTTATACGAATCTGGTGCTATGGTAACGTTTTTAAATATGGGGAACGTTTTTATGGGTTATGTATGACCAGTTACGTATACATAATTTCTAGAATAATGAATAGATATAGATTATTTTTGCACACATCAGCATTTCTCTTCGATAGTGATATATTGCAAATTCTTCATTATTTTCACTTTACCAACTTGCCTCAATCAATTTTTGCCTCTGTTGCACTTTGGTAAAAGTTACATCTTGCTCCAGTCACATCTTACTCCAGTCAAATGTTGTCTCATTTAGTTGCATGTTGTCTCATTTACATTGAGCTATTTCGTTTGCTTTTTAAAAGACATTGTGTCACCACTTCACCTGTCTGCCATCTTTGCTTTTAAGACACATTCTCTTCGGCAAATGAATTTACTTTGAATGCACACAAGTGCATGTTGTATGTCATCATTCGGTATACTCAAGCATCGACTCAGCTTTCTGGAGCATTCCATATGGCAAAACGTAACTAGATCAAGTGGCTTGGTATCCACCAAAGCAAAGATTGCGTTCGTAATGAAGAACAGACAGATCAATCTCTTCGTGCTCATTCTTTGCCGGACTTTTGAGTCGATTTGATTGTTAAGTCAGTTGGATAAGAATATAATCCTCACACTGGCTGATTCATTGGCCTTTTAAGGAGACAGCTCGATAAGCAATTTATTGTTCTATTTTTTACATAATTATGTTTAAGATTATAGAAAAGCGTGGGCAAGAACAATTTTTTTCTCTTATGACCTAAGTTCTTTTTTCAACATTTTTTATTAACAGGTAAAATATATTCACTCTGGAAAATAGGTACAGCCCACACGCTTTTGTACCGCAACACCAGGCTAAAATCCTTAAAGACCTAGCAACTGGTAAAAAAGCACTACTGTTGGTCTTAATATCTTCAATTGGAGATATGAAATCAATATTTTTTAAGTGGGCTTACTTTCTACTTTCGTTGTAATACAAAATTATTCTCCTTCTTGGTGAAAGCTTACCTCCCACGAAAAAACAAGTTGGACTCACATGTAAGAGCTTGAAAATTTTTCTATGAATCTTTTTATTTTTTTTTGAAAAATCTCGATCAGTTCTTAAGATTTTTAAGTTTAGGAGTCATAATTATGCTAATTTAATGCATGACGTCATATATTTAATATAAGGTGCTGTTTTATGGATTTATCAAGGTATGTGGTAAAGTAAATATGTTGTTACTTATCCAGTTTCACATTTGGAATATATTTACATAAATATTAATATTTAGTAATCTTGATTATTATTTACCAGCCATTGTTTTCAGTATCTAACTTAACATATCGAAATTCTTTATTATTAGCTAAATTTCTATATCTTGAAAACCAACAAAGATATTTGCAACAAATAAAATAGATTAATAATGTGAAAAGAAGATGAACTAAAGACAGTTCTTCCATTTCAACTCTTCTACAATACAAGCAAATTTTCAAATGAACGCAGTGTCTGGCACTTCAATATGAAATTTATTGTTTTTATTAAAAATTCTTGATGATTATTTATCTAAGACAGGATATAACTAAACCGGGGTTTGAACCCACGACCTTTCGCACTGGAAGAGAACACTCAGCCACAAAAAGATTAGACCATAACTGATGAAGAACTAAATTTAATTGACTGATGGATTAAGAAAACAAGTTGATACTAAAAATTGCGCAAATCTCTAAAAATATAGACTATTGTATTATCTTGTGTTGTATAAAGACTTTAACTTGTTTTTCATAAACTTCAAACCGCCTTCTCAAACGTGGTAGATATGATATGCAGAAGCCGGCTTAATTCAATGCCATCCCCTCTGTGCATTGCTTTAGTAACTTCATACCATTACTGCCGATGAGCTTGTCTAATATGAAATGTAAGGTCATCTAACCTTGTATATTTTTTTTTGGATTGAATCAATTTATATCGAATTTTTACGGAAGAGTTCATTTGCACATGACGCAACATTCTAGAACACCAGGAGAGATCATAGACGAGACAAGTAAAAAACGTTTCCGACTTTCTGTTTTGAATATTTTGCCGGACGTTATGGCGTTCAAGCAAACCCAACTGTAAAATAAATACACGGCAGAAAAGAAGAAGAGTTGAGTCAGTTAAATAAATAAAAATATGAATAAAAAATAATTCAAGATATATTGGTGAATCCACATATATTGGAAAGGAGTAAAAATAATGAAAAGCTAAACCAGTTAACAGAAAAATATCATCATGCAAATAAAGATGTTCTGTCTTTCCATAATCCATACCACCATGGCTACGTTGGCACCTACAGAAGAAAAAACAAACGGAAATTTCGATAGCGTGACATTGTACATATCTAATAATAGAACGCAGTCCTGCAGATATATTTTTAACTTTTGCATAACCACGAACAGTAGGTGAAATGTTTTCTGTCTATGGTATATTTTTATTTGTTCCCAAAATAGATTTTCACAATTAATAGCTATCTGAGAACTGAAGTTGTTAATCTTGTTTGTTGACTAGCACATATTAATTATTTCCGAGCATTTTCCCATGCTAAAGTCCATCACTTGTGTCGTTGTCAATTTAATAATCTATGTATTTCAAAATCAATATTTCACGGCTTTATAATTTTATAAGGACAGGGATTTTTTTCAAGCCATCTGATTTGTGTGTTCGCATTGTTCACAACTTTTCTCTATTTTTTGTGGTCGAACTACTGTAGAAATAAGAGAATAATTTTGACTGAAGTACATTGAAATATTCAAGTTCTGGAAAATTCATCCAAATAGCTAATGCTCTTTTGGGACCCTCTCTGTTTCAGATTTTACAATCTTTGACATTTATATTGCTGTGCGGGAAAAAGCAGTTTTAAATTAAGGGAGACTTGTTGGGAAATTAAACTTACTTCTCATTGAGAATCGAACTCTCGAAGGCAAGATATTTTTAGTTGGATATTTTCGTAATGCAGTGTGATGTCAATATCGGAAAACAACGGAGTGAGTTGGTTGAGATCGACGCACAAATCTATCTGACAACTCATCAAACAGAAATTAGATATATCAACTAAAAGAACTTGTGAATTTGATGTTTTCTCGTTATCACACAGCTAAAAAGCAATTTCAATTGTCAATTGTCCTTTTACTTTGTCTTTTCTTCAGGCTTTTATTTATCAGAAATATCAGAGTACGCCGAAGAAACATTGGTAAAATGAAAATGCTGCTAGATGCATATATTGTCATATCAATGTAACCAACTAAACATATTTGAATCTTTTTTTATAGACTAATATTTGAGACTTTACAAAATTGAGTAGAATTCAGGGGTTTTAAGGAGGAGGGGCGACCCTGATAAATAATAACTATATGAAGAAGTCTAACAAGATGGATTTATTTTTCAAAGTTAGGAATAATTAGATCGTTTCTCAGGGGTATGTAATAATGCCCCAAAGTCAATACCTCCCCTAAGATCTTTGCTGAGTACAGTAGGACAATTCACTTCCTGTATACTTTCTTCCTCAGTAAATCGCATCTAATAAATCTGTTCATAACTATTATGTTTCATTATATATATATTTGTTATTAAATGTTGTGTGTGACGTGTCACGATTAACTTTAATCCCCTAATTAAGAACAATTAAACAGATCAGCAAAGAAAAATATCTGAGAATGGTTGCCAGAAAAAAAGAAACCAAAGTCCGTATGGTGATATTTCTCACGCATTTTAAAGCGTAGCGTGGATTCTACTTACTTGTGCGCGTCGTGTGAGTTCTTCTTCTGTGAATAAAATTATGAATCGTTTTGTTGATAGCTATAATAGAATATCGTAACGTTGTTTTAGGTTTGTTATGACAGTGCGCGCTCTCTCTCCCTCTTTTACTCGAATACCATATATTTTTAACTTTTTCCTATCAAATACACACGTCTCGATCTCTTTCTGTTATAATTATCTTTCTTCTCCAACAACTTTTACTAAATCAAACAAACATAAATAAATCAATTAAAACTTTTAAGCAACACTTATAATCATCCACCCGTAACTGAAGCGCTCCATCAAATAATTTTAAATATTCGATATGGAATAATCAATTTATTTTTGGCGCGAAAAACACTCTTTCGTGTTACTGTGATTATATTACAAAAGAGGACTCCATTTTTTTTTAAAAAAAAAACAACGAAGAAGGGTTAAAAAAGCTTTGTGTTTATTACAATTACAAGTTGGCAAGTCCTAATATTTAGCGAGAATCAAAGTTCGTGAGTACTGCGAAAAAACATTTTGATCACATTTCGGGTCGCAATTTCTTTTTAAGACTGATTATAGTTCTAAGTAAACACGCTTTTTTCATAGATTTTGGGGGAAAGAAAACTAACGTACAATATATTTCGGTAACTAACAATCTCGTGTACGAGATTGGGTATTGATATCACGCGAGATGTGTCGTTATTGATAATTTACAACTGTGTTAAGGCTAAAATACAGGGTAAGTTTAAACGGACCGTTTAAATGTAAGATAAAAAAACTTACCGTGTAAACAGCAAAGATGTACAACTTTTTTCGGTTTTATAAGTTTTTTTAAAGGTTGGACATGCTCAACTTTTGCTAAGTTTTTCTATTGAAATTAACATAATGATTAATGAGTTATCGTTTGAACTAAAGATTTGAGCATATTTTTTCAATTTATAATCATAACCGCTTTTCTTCTTTCAACATTTACCCTGCTGCTGCTATAACAAAACCCCCAAAGGAATATTTACGTGTTTTTTCTTTGGTATTCATTGTGAAAAGAGAGTTTTTTAAAAAAACTATACATTTTATCGTAACGTGTAGACAGGTGGCGGGACGCGCCAGACAAGTACATTTTGCTTCTACAGAAGATTGGTCATAAATGGTAACCACGTATTTGGAACGAACGGCTGACAGATTTCGTCGGCTGCATGTTTTTAGTTCTTTTCTGCTCTGCTTTATTTAGTTGTGATATATTTATCCTATTTTTGTTAATTTAACTACGCAATTTTGTTACGGTAATTGTTTAGTGTAGCTACAGGAATAGCTACTATCTCTATGCATGTAGCTGCACTCTTTGGGCCTTGCAACAAGAGCAAGTGATTTGAACCAAAAGCAGTCCTGGAAAACAAGACTGCTAACTAAGCGAACACTGCTAATTTCACGTACTGCTCCTAACTAGCAATGTATTGAAATCTTATTTGGGTGGGGCATGTCTAATTAAGTTTCACAAAAATACATTCATTCGTTTGTTCATTTTTCGTTTCATGGCTGTTTCGTAGTGGACAAAACTGACAAAAATACCCTCCCAGTGAAAACAGAATATGTCAAGAATGAAATAAGATTTTTATATTTTGTAAAAAGAATATTAATCTCAAATAAATAGTCCTTATTATTAACCTTTAATTTAGGCCGAAATATCATAAAAATTATCCTTCAGAGAAATTTCTTCCACAAAATCGTTTTTTATAATTCAATAGGTTAAGCCAAAGGAAGTCGTACCACAGCTTACCGTCGGCCGCCGGCATGTATATTTACCACCGCATAAAAAATTTCATTATTTAAAAAAAATTGTCTTCGCTTTCCCTCCAGAGAATGAAAATATGAATTAATCACTCAAAGAATATCTTAATAAACCCCTCTGACATGCTTCGCACATCACCACACCATCATCAACCAGGATTTTCAACAACAACTCAAATCACTGCGCATGTCATCATGCTTTATTTTCCGACCCTCCGATTTTAAGTCGCCCCTGAGCCACCTTCTTTAACCCTATTCGGTCCAGGGTTTTTCGAACATACTATGAACAGGGGGCGGAATCCGCCCCCCCCTCAATAACTTTTGATAGGGTCGTTCAAGTTGAATCAAACTTGGCATGCTTATAGTACGTCATAAAAGGAACAAAATGGCAGCAATAAATTTTTGCTTGGGTCAGCACATTTTCTGTGACGTCATCAGAAGCTTCAAATTTGTTAAAAATGCCACTATCTGCTTAAAATTTAATTACTTTTGTTCCAGAGCGAATTTTGCATTCTGTTTGAAGTTTCTGATAGGTAAATAAAAGTTATTTAACATATTTAAGAAAGAAATGAAATATACTCAATGCATCCTATTTCAAAAAAGCTATTGCATAATTTCGATTAATGTCGCAATTGATCTTTTTTTGAATATTTTCAAATGTAATGCAATGTGTTAATTTAAATATCAAAGGGCCTTTGTTCCAATGTGTACCATACAAAGACTTGCACTCAAGCCTTCCCTCATTTGGATATATGTCCTAGTCTCCAGAAGTTGTCTTTCGGCGCTGTAGTTCCGGTTCGGGTTCCGAGAGTTTCAGGTTCAAGCTAGCTAGCCAAAATAAGGAATAATGAATAATGAAAATTTCCCGCATGATACACCTGAGATACAGACAACGGTAAACTGAGGTACAAATTCCTTTTGCCTTTAGCGTATACTGACTAAATTCTGTGAACGTTTTAATTCCGTAATTTCACCTTTCTCGGGAACTTTCTCTTTTTACTGACAACAATGGCTATGGCGTTATGTCTTGGCCCTAACATCCATGATGTACCATATTACCATTTATACTGGCACAGAGACTTGTGCACTTTACGGAACAGACAGCTTAAACATCGCTGGGGTAGATCACATTATAGGGAAATCTTTGCACGGTGGGGTTACAACATTTTAATCTATCATTCATTAAATACCAAACAAACCTATATTATTATGAAACTAGACAGGCTGGAGAATATTTTAAGAAAAAAAAAGATTGCTACGTTTTGTCCTCCAAAGATCCCCCTTGGTTATTTGCGTCAACAAGTTTGCATATGTCACGTTTGTTTTTTGAGCATCAGAAAAAGGTACAAGACGATGTTTCAAGCAGCTACTAGCTCCAACTAAAACAGGTTATGAAGTATTGCAACCATTTTAATCATAAAATGAACTTTAGAAGTAGTTCCAGTGGATCTCACATTGGAAAAAACCCATCACGGAATTAAGAAGCAAATCATGAAAATAGGACGTTTTTGACAGCTTCTTTTTTGCTTAGCCCAGCGCAAATGCCTGCCTTGTTCACCGGCAATTTTGCAAGTTGTTTTCACGGATGACTTATAGTCAAAACCATGAAGTTATGTGGCGAGCGAAGTTGCGGGATCATTGCTAGAGCTGTTTGTTTAGATAATTAGAAATTAGGACGGTATACGCTAGGTATAATATCTGCAATAAAAATAACTTAAGTTTTGTGCTGTCCAAAATTGCCGAAAGGGTTTTTTTAGGCAAAATGTGAGAAATGCTTGGAAAACACCATTTGAGCCACAATGTATGCCTAAACTTGGTTTATTAAGTAATTTAAAAACATGAATTCTAGTAAAGATGGTGTAAATGAAATATTAATCTGCCTGAAAGTGTCCAAAGTCTCTAAAACATGTGCTTGATGTTTATTAACGTAAATGTAACTTTACATAATAATTTTCACTGTCCACTAGCTTATGATAGCATCAGAACTTTCGTTGTTATTGTTAGCCTATTGTTAAATACATGAGCTATTTTTTCTCAATAGAGTCGTGTCTCACACATGAACTTTAATTATCTTATGTAAACTTTGTTAAAGCCTTAAAATCACTGTATTTCATTTTAAAGTAACAAGAAAACATCCCATTGGATAGCTTAAAATATATTCTGTTGAACCTTAAAAAAAGTTTCCCTTAGGTATTAGCGCAAAGTAATTAAACTATTTTTACTTCAAAAGTTTTGCATCCTTTTTTTATAATTATTAAGAGTTTTAAAAGTATTTTTTTTCCGACTTATTTTTTCTATACTTTTTTTTAACAAAACATGCAAATGATAATATTCACGTAGGAAACTATTGTTATTACCTAAAATTTTAGGCCCATGTTTATTTTAAAGACTTCTGCATTTTTAAAATTGGATTTATCACCGTTAAGGGTTGCCCCACCACCACCGAATTCTCCCAATTTTATTATTCCTCTTAGATCTATTTTTTATCTACCATCTAATTTCATGATTCTCTAGTATTTTTTTTTCACATAATTAGTTTTTATGATGCAGCTGATTTATGACCAATTTCAACAAATGCAGCTAAAGGGAAGGGCTGTAAGCACATCAATTTTGTAATAGTTATTAATAAAAAATTACTTTTAGGTATGCAAGACTATACACTAAACTAATGAATTACAATGAAACAAACAAAATCGAAAGATGATAACACATCTGTTGAGAAGCCAAGAAGAAAAAGTAGTCGAAGTTCTGATAGCACTACCAAAACTGTAAAAATGGATGAAATAAAAAATTTAAGTGAAGAAACAAAAGCAGCTGTTGTAAGTGTGTTCCTGAAGTTAGACAAAGCATTTTCCCAAGACATTTCACAAGTCTTCAGGTAATGATGCTATATGACGTAATTCTGTAATAAATACTGTAATTTTAAGGTAAAGAAACCAACTGAAGTTGAAGACAAGAAAGTTCTTCTTTATGAAGAAGAATTGGCTATGTCAAGAGATTCGGCTTCAGACTTAGAAGAATTCTGTACCACCTGCTCCAACATCGAAGGATTTATATCAGAAATAAACAACTTAAAGAAGAAAGACAATGAGTCTGACAATGTGAAGGTTAATATAAAAACACTTAAAAACACAAATTTACTTCTTGCAGTTTTTGCTGTTTTAAATGAGATTTTTTTTATTTTTGTTTCTAAAAGGAGGAGATTTTGGAAAAAAGACTTAATGCTATTGTGCTTACAACAAATTTAAAAAAACTTAATCGATTGGCACAAATTCGAGGAAAAAAAGCAAAGGAAAACACAAATGAGGTAATTTTATATGTTATTTAAAAGTTTATTTTGATATTCTTTTTAAAAGATTTAAAAGATAGATCATCTTAATTTTTGGTAGTTTTGAGGTGCATGTTCAATGCATAGTTTATAAGGATTGTTTATTTATTGTTTTATGATACATGTTCCATAAGTTAATGTACATTATACTGCCATTAAAATACAACTGTTCATTTAATTAAAACTATTAAACATGGGTGCGTGGGAGAGAGGGTAGCAACAAAGCCAACCAATAATTATTTTTATTTATGATGATTATTTTGATCTTGTGTGATTATTTTAAGGTCTAAAATAAATCTGTGATAAAATATACTCTTGCAGTTAAAAACAAATAAAAGCTACAAAAAATCAGGAGAAAAGTGCAACAAAAGCAACTGAAAAATACATAATATATATTAAACTTAATAGCTAGAGTGTGAGAGAATGCCGCAATGTCTATGAGTTTAAAAAAGAATAAAATTCATATTTTATTTTTATATTTTTGATTAAATTAATGAGGTGTGACTTTTAAATTCGTCTGTAGTATCTAGCTGCAGATGTTTTTGATTAATTATAAAGCTTCAAGGGACATTAAATGGTTTACTGATTTTGACTTTGATTTTAAAATCAGAGTTGGAATTAAAATATAAAGTAAGTTCACAAAAATTGCTACCATAGAGAAGAAAACTTCCAAGCAACTGTGGTCTGTAAGTACTGTCACTTGATAATGGCTGTTTTGTTGCAATAACTGTTATAGAAACAGGTGATAAAAACAATTAATGAAAAAATAGGACTCATAGTTTTATCATTTTCTTTGTAGAATGATGCACTAAGGCAACATTTTGATTCGCGAATGCAAACCCTAAAAAATGATGACATCTTTCATTGAAAGAAAATGTTGACAGGTCTAATCTTGATTAGTATCCAGCCCATATGTTCTCCTATGTTCTCTAATTTTAATGATCACATGTCAGCACTTTTGGCTGACATAACATGAATCGCATCTTTCACATGCAATTTGATATACAACACCACTTCTCAGAGATTTTTTTCCAACAACTTTAATGACAGTAAAATCTTTACTTCTTCAAAGTGAAAAAAACTCTACAGAGGGGTATTCAATTTCGTAAAAGAATTTTCAAGTTGGTGTGATATATTCCCTCTGTATCCAATTAATAACATATAACATATTATTAATAACATACACAATGAGATATTCAAGATAGCAAAGCAAATGAAGAAGACTAACCAAGATGTTGTAGGTGAGAAGTGTATACGTAATGATGAAGGTGTTTTGGCTAGCACAGAGGAGGAGAAAAGGGTAGCTTGGAAGAATCATTATCAGAGGTTGCTTAACACTGAGTTTGATTGGGATGAGGATAATTTGTCTGATGATGATGTTGTAAAAGGGCCAGCTATGCAGATGAAGACAGAATGGGTAGTGGAGGCTATTAGGAAATTGAAGATTGGCAAGGCTGCAGGAGTATCAGGTATTGTTGCAGAGATGGTAAAAGCATCTGGATATATTGGAGTTGAGCTTATTACAAGTCTTGCTAACCAGATTATAAAGGATGGTGCTATTCCGAGTGAGTGGAAGTCGAGTGTAATAGTGAATTGTTTGAAGGGCAAGGGTGATGCATTAGAAAGGGGTAACTATAGAGGTTTGAAGTTGGTTGATCAAGTAATGAAAGTTATTGAAAGAGTGATTGATAAGTTACTTAGAGAAAGGATTGATATAGATAAGATGCAATTTGGTTTTGTTCCAGGGCTTGGCACTACAGATGCAACATTTTTACTCAGACAGCTTCAGGAAAAATATTTAGGAAAGAGAAAGAATCTGCATTTGTAGATTTAGAGAAAGCTTTTGATAGAGTGCCACGTAAAGTTATTTGGTGGGCTATGAGAAAATTAGGTGTGGATGAGTGGCTAGTTACGATGGTACAGTCTATGTACAGCAATGCTAGAAGTCGTGTCAGGATTACCGATTCACTTAGTGATGAATTTAGTGTAAATGTTGGTGTACATCAGGGTTCTGTACTTAGTCCTTTGTTGTTTATTCTAGTCGTAGAAGCGCTGTCGATGGAGTTCAAAACAGGTTGTCCATGGGAGTTATTGTATGCAGATGATTTGTTCTCATAGCAGAGTCGATGGAAGAATTAGTTGCAAAGTTTGAGAAGTGGAAGAAAGGACTAGAAGAGAAAGGGCTAAAGGTAAACACAGCAAAGTCTAAAGTCATGATTACTAGCATTGCGGCCAAGTGTGACCTTGTAGTTGGAAAGTGGCCTTGTGGAGTTTGCAGGAAAGGGGTTGGTAGTAACTCAATTTTTTGTCAGACCTGCAAGCATTGCGTACATAAGAAGTGCAGTAGTATTAGTGGAAGGTTAAGAGCTGACATTCAGTTTGTATGCAAGCGTTGCAAAGGTGAGATTATAGAGAATGAATTATTTCCAGCTTTAATGATGTACAACATTGGCTCGTTAGAGATAGTTGAGAACTTCTGTTACTTAGGTGATATGTTGGGCAGTGAAGGGGGTGTTGGAAGAAGTGTTACTTGCGGGATAGGTTCTGCTTGGAAAAAGTTTAGAGAGTTACTTCCTTTGTTGACTAGCAGAGTCCTGTCAATTGAGGTAAAAGGTAGGTTGTATGAGACCTGTGTAAGAAGTGTTATGTTGTACGGTAGCGAGACATAGGCAGTGAAGCAGGAAGATCTTGACCGTTTAAATAGGAATGATATGAGAATGGTTAGGTGGATGTGTAACGCCAGTCTGAGAGACAGAAAGAGTGCAGCTAAGCTAAGAAGCAGGCTAAGTCTCCGTAGAATTAAAGATGTTATCCAGGTAAGAAGATTGAATTGGCTGGGGCACTTGGAAAGAATGGAGGAGGATAATTGGGTAAGTAAGTGTAGAGACTTGATAGTTCCTGGGGCAAGGCCCAGAGGCAGACCAAGAAAGACTTGGCAGGAGGTTATAAGGACAGACTGGATACAGAGGAAGTTGAGTTTAGATCTAACACAGTCTAGATCAGATTGGAAGAGGGTCATTACCCCGTCCAACCCATGCTAGCATGGAAAACGGACGTTAAGCCGAGAATGATGATATCCTCTTTTCTACTTTTAACCTTAGTTATCAAGTTTTCGTAAATATATATTCTTTTACCAGTTTCTTTCTCTTGGGCTCAGCGCTTAATTTTTTATTGTTGCTTATTAATTGTTTTTAACTGCATATACATATTTTATTATGTATATCATGTATTTTAGACCTGAAGATAATGGCGTAAGATTATAATATATTGTCATTAATACAAATACTTGTTGTTGGTTTAAATTCTGTTGATAGTGATTTTAACAACAATAGTTTTTATAAAACACTATGTGTTTTTGTTATCTCTATAATAATACGCTAAGTGTGTCTGTGTGTCTGTAACAGGCAGAGTGGATGTGTTCATTTTCCTTTGATGTCGTCGAAAAAGTTATGTCTCAAATATTTAATTTTCTGACGTTAACGTGTGACGTCAATAACACTACTTTAACGTCAATATCCACATTAAATTAACGAAGCCATTACAGTGCACTTATAATTTTGAGGCCAAATAACTTGGAAACGAGGTGGTGACGTCAATGATTTTTCAGTGCGTAGGTAACTAGGGACCACCTAGGACCAATTTGGGTAAGTTTCCCAAACCTGGGTCTCGAATCCGTTTCGGAATGGACGGGTTGATGACGTCACCAAAAAACCTTCAAACCCTAATATCTTTGCAACCGTTTGTCAAAAATACTTGATCCTATACATTTTCTTGATAAACGTTTAAGACCTATACAATGAAGGCAGCAGGTATACAAATTTCTAAAAAAAAATTTTGACTGGCCATTGCTGACATCAGCAAAATTTTAAAACCCTTATGTCTCATTAACCGCTTATCAAAAAGACATGATTATATACATTTTCTTGGTCAGCGTTTAAACCTCTGCACAGTACAGGCAACGAATAAACTAAATTTCGCCAAAAGTTTTTGTAATTGAACTGCTGACGTCAGCAAAAAATCTAAAACAACCTATTTTTCCATTGTACTTCTGCCTAAGTGGATTTTTCCACGGGCCTTATCGACTAATTTCTGTAATATTCTTAAACAGTTCTTAATATTGCACTACCAAGAAGGCATTGGTTAACTCAACTGAGAAACAAAAGTCTTTTCATGGAGGTCTTTCCTCAATATCATTACTCATGAAAGAATTCATTTCCTTAATTTTTAAAAAGGTCATTTAAGGTTGGCTAAAGTAATATTGTCTACATCTACACTTTAATATTGGGGTATACATAAACATTAAATTTTTATACAATACACAAATCATGAGGTGTTAGACTAAATACATGGCTCCCATAAAAGAGGGGAGGAATGAAAAAGAAGAAAAGTGGAGGTTACATACTTGTGGTACGCATTGGACAAAAAAACTGTGAGCACGGATTACAATGTTTTTGTTAGAACGTTTTTTGTTTCAGGTTAAAAGCAAAGTGGATGGTTTGCATTTAGAATTGCAAAATCTCCTTTATGAAGTCATGCACATGAAGAAAGAAATACAGCAATGCATGAATTTTTCGTATGCTTTTGTTCTTTATTTTTAATGTATTTAGCCAAATGTTTATTTGTTTTTCTCTCTTTTGATTATTTGTTTGCGTTTTTTAGATCTAAGGATGAAGATATTGACTTAATTGATGTAGAGAAATTTTATACTGAAGCTTCAAAGGAGATTTCCAAACCGGTAACTGTTACTTATGTCATTGAAAAGCAATTGTAATTAACATAAACAGGTTGAATAATTAATATGAAACACATCAAAGTATGCAAATGTTAATGAAATATTGTCAGGAAAATGTAATTCCATTTCTAATTAGTTAGTTATGAACGAATTCTTTAAATTTACCTGCAATGATAGCTGAGATGGACAAATTATTTCAGCTATAAATAAATATAGCTATAATGAAATGTAAGACATCAAAAGCCTTAGCTTTTAACTATTCTGACCAACTCTCTACATATTGGTTGACTGATGAACTGATGACAAGACTTTCCAACTGGCATACATTAAAAACTTAAATTGTTCAATATTTAATCAGGGATTAACATTGACAAGCAGGCGAAGAAATCAACTTAAATTTTTTTAGACATTTTACCGTATTTCCGATATATAACCCACAGGTTATAAGTTGATTTTTACGACTTCCACTGTTGGTGTGGGTTATAATGTGGTGCAGGTTATGTAATAAGTTTTATATTTTCTGTCATTTATCGTGAAATTTAAAGTTTACACATTCAATGAAGAAAATAGTACCAACAAGATAAAATGCGTACATTAATATAACTACATGCGCGATCCTATATCTACGTAATCGTACTTCAACTGCGTGATTTAATTTTTTTCACACAGTGAAATTGCTTTAAATTTCTGTTGCTTGCCAGTGCTAGTATAACGAGCTCTCTCTCTGAAACACAATTCTGGAGATCATTTTTCTTTTGTGTTGAATGTAATTCTAATCTATATATATCTTTGCAATCACATTGAGCACATTGAAATCATTTGCTTCTGGTAATAGAGCAATATAGCAGGTATCATATTTAGGTTTAATTGACACGTATTTAAACAACCTAGTGGCCAGGACTTAATTATGAATTCCTGTTAAAAATGTTAAAATTAAAGTATAGATAATAATTTTCTTTTTTCATCTTAGCTAATTTGAGTAACAGGTTGCCACTGAAAATATCAAAAATAAAAATAAAATACAATTGATAAGACACATACAACTATCTCCTCCTCATTGTTGCCATTAATTTTATCATGCACACTGTGATTGCTGGGATATAAATAGATAACAAAATTCTATAAACATTAGAAAAGAACGTTTTGTACATCGTTGTTACAGACAATCCGTGATAATTATGATGTTGGTTATTTTTATGCCAAAAAAACTTAAATATACATAAAAAACAGAGATTTTACTTCAGATTTATAACCTGATAGCATGGGTTTTTTTGTTTGTTTATTTGTTTAATCGCAGGAAGTAAGAGTTATTATTGGCTGAAACTAATGTTTACAAATAAAAGGAAAACAGCATTGTGAAATTAATTTTAATTCATTATTATTTCGGCAATCGGAGACAAGGAAGTTAAGACTGAGAGAGTTGCTAGTTCAGACACTCGGTTCTCGTGTTTGGGGTTCACGAGTTTAAACGCCCCCCACTTGTCTCCATCATGAAAAAAACAGAATACACGCACATGTTTATAAAATGATTAGGGTAAGTAAAAATACGCTGAATCTTTTTCTTAACACGATGCAGGTTATGCAAAGGTGCGGGTAAGTAAAACACATCGATTGAAATTTTATGCGGGTTATACGAAGGTGCAGGCTATCTGATAGCATCTAGTTTATAAGTCCCTAAAAAAGCTGAGCTGCGGGTTATACTATGTGCGGGTTTATTTACCGGAAAAAAGGGTAATCATAAGTAGCCTTGGTTATTATCTTTTTTCTTTTTTAGGAAATTACCAAAACAGATTCACATCAGCAGATGTTGGCAAGACTAGATTTTGAGCTAAAACGTAGAAAAGAGTAAGTAAAATGGGTGATCTGTTAAATAGTTACTGGACTACTAAGTGATCCAAAGTTGCTTAAGTGCCTTTAAACTTCTATACTCAAAAAGGTGCCTTACATAGTTTAGGACTTCTTTTGTAAAATAACAATAACATTACTGAAACAAACAGAAGATGTAATCCTATAGTGCTGGTCACAAGCAAAGCTATACATTTGCAAGTGCAAAGTGAAGAATTTAAAATGCATGTAATTTACCTTCGAGTACAACACAAGTACAATTAAAATTGCAGTACTTGCATTTTTGTTAAACGTACTCTCAATAAATGTTATTATTTTACTCACAAGTGTACTCACATGGTTTTATTTATACTATGTATTTCTTAACACGATATAATTGTGCACGAACACATGTAATTTAATTTTTTTATTAGAAATATTAAATTTCACGGTAATAAAGATTTAAACATTCTAGTCATAACAAAAACGGTCAGCCTGCTTTTGTTTTATTTTGCCGAATATGTTTCCCTGAAAGTTCAAAAAACTAATCGTGGTTAACACCTGCATGGTTTACCTTTCCACCATATAATATGATTTTCTTGTATTGCTTCTACACTTTAATACTGGTGTGTTTGGGGTTGTTATCTTGGAGAAACATATGACCCTTTCTTAATGTTATAGGTTTTTTTTATAGTAAAACTCTTTGTCCATTATGCTGTTAAAAATTAAAAATTAAAATTGAAGATGCGCCTAATATGCAACCCAAAACGTTCACCTTAGAGGGATGTTTGGGTTTCCTTTTAATTTACCTGACTCCTACCAGTGTTGAAAAGATACCTTTCAGTTACTGTCCATTTGGATACTGGAAGGAACTGTCGTCTGTCCATAAGATGTTGCTACAATCATCTTAAACTAGGTGAATTCGCGTGGAAGAATCCACTGAATTTCTCATTAAACGGAAGGGATACCAAACAAAAACATACAATACAATGATTTGAATTTTCAAAGCTCACATTACAACCTCGACTCCGGGCCCTTTGAGACAAATTAACAATAACAGGATGCCAAAAAGAGAAAAAAGTCCTGGGATCGAGGTTGCTCACAATCTGCATTATTTTATGTTATAACCGCTGAAACAAAACGTCTAAAAATAAAAGCATGTGCGAAATGGAAAATGTCTAAAAAAGTCAAAGGAACAGATATAAACATTAATTTAAGTTTAGGTTTTAAGTATAAACACTGAATCACACAGTCTGTAGTTTTAAAAACAGTAACAACGGAAAAATTACTTTTTACAGTTTATATAAATTCTGCTCTAGAATAAACACATGTTTTTATAAGAATTTTTTGTTTTAGTTTCAGCCTCGATGTTCTTAACTTTTTTGACAAATGCTATTCTCATTATTCTCAATATGTTCTTAGCATGACTATGGCCTGAAAATATATAATTCCTTAATAAAATAAATCCTGTTTAGCTAATGGCAATTTCTACTACATGTAACAGCCCATTGCTTGGACCCCAAAAAGTTCAGTTCGTTTGATATACAATAAAAAAAGTAAACTTCTAATGTATTTTTTCCGTCAGACAAATGTTCATATTTAAAACAACCTATCAAGCTTAGACATATTCTTAGGATATTCTAAACTTCTGACCCATTTTTCAGAGTATATTCTTACAAAATAAGTGCTTAAAGAATGTATTTTCCGGCTCAAGACACCACAACAAACTTAATATTTAAGGAAAATTTTAGCTCTAAAAGCTAAAAAAACGTTATACAACCAAATTCATTTTCCTATGAGATAATTTTAACAACACACCTGCTTTTATTTCGCTTTCTCAGTAGGTCGCTAGCTAGAGTTATCTAAATAAAAGTCCAATCAGTTTTTTACTTTGGTTACTAAATTTCGCTTCATCCCAAAGAGAACAAATTAAAAATATATAGCTACAATTCTCGAATGCATTTCCAATCAATTCTTTTTGTCATGTTATATCATCATACGTTTTTCTCCGTTTTAAGAACTATTTCTGACAACAACATTAACTTTGTTCGACAACAAATTTTGTTTTTTTAATTTTAGATGCGAATTACATTTATATTCGAATGCAATACAACCTCGGTCCCAGAACACAAAAATGGAAAATACAGAAATACATATAAGCTTTGAGCTAACTTTAAGATTAGTAAACATTGGCATGCTTTGTTTGAAATAACTTTTTTCAGGATTAATTAAAAAAACAAACAACCTTTGCTTCGGGTTTCTCTTTTTAGTTGATAAACAACTTGTTCCCATGAGATACGGCGTACACATGATAAAACAGGGGTAAAATTAAATTATTTTAACTGCAAAGACTGAGAACGGCACTGTAGCGTAAATGACAAATGGACCCCCTTTTTCTTCATTTGGCAGCTTACTTATTCTTTTAGTAAATTTTAGCGTATGGCCACGTCATAAGAAAGTGACACATGATTTGCGTATCGTGGATTTACATAGTTACTCATACAAGGGAGTTAATATATAAGATTTCTTGGACTTTCTTAGTGAAAATAAGCCTGTTTTTGAAGGTTTTTGTTTTTATGGGATACCAACCTAGGCTATGTCCTAATCTTTTTATTTTTATTTTCTGTAGAAAAGCTAATTAAATAGTTGAAATACAAGATGTCAATGTTTGTTAGCAGTGAGGACATCGTTTTTTTCCATGCAGGTGTCAATAAAATTGAGAATGCAGTGTTTAACATTTATTGGAGACTTTGGTTTTCTTAGATTTGTGATAGAATGATGTGTTGTCGACTTTTGAAATAGACAATATTTTGCTGACCTTTCAAGGTAGATAACACTAGGTTGAGGATGGCTAGTGTAAATGTTGGTACTCTGAGAGGTAAAACAGGTGAAGTAGTTGCAATGTTAAAACGTAGATCTGTTGATATGTGTTGTGTTCAGGAAGTCAGGTGGAGAGGAGCTTCAGTGAGATTTGTGGAAGGTAGGAGGGCAAGGTATAAGCTTTTTTGGATTGGTAATAGTGATGGATATGAAGGAGTTGGCATATTCGTTGCAGAGAAGTGGGTAGAAAAAGTAATAGATGTTATGCGTGCTAATAGTCGTATTATAGTGATAAAGTTTTTGATAGGTAATAGGATTGTCACTTTTCTGTCAGTTTATGCTCCACAGTGTGGACTCAGTGAGGAAGATAAAGATAAGTTTTATGATGAGTTAATAGCAATCAAATCAAAGTTTGGAGACACTGAACTTGTCATGGTGGGTGGCGACTTTAATGGTCATGTTGGGAAGTCATCTGAAGGTTATAGAGGTGTGCATGGAGGCTATGGATTTGGGAGCAGAAATAAGGAAGGGGAGAGATTGCTTGAGTTTGGAATGGCAACGGACATGGTGGTTTGCAACACATCATTCAGTAAGAGACAGAGTAGGCTGATAACATATGAGTCAGGTGGTTGTAAGACACAGATAAAGTCAGACAAGAAAGTGGTGAAGGACGTGAAAGTTATATCGGGGAAGAGTGTGTTTCCCAGCATAGGTTGCTGGTTTGTGATATTATCTTGAAGAGTGTTAAAGAAGCCAAAGGAAAGTACAGGCCCCGTCGAAAAGTCTGGAAGCTGAAGGAAAAGATTGTAGCAAGACAATTTAGTGCAAAAGTTCAGCAGTTAGCCCACAATGGTCAATGTGATAGTGATAATGTTGAAAGTACTTGGACTACTTTAAAGAATTGTCTTCTAGAAGCTTCTGATGATACCTGTGGGTGGACGAAAGGACCAGCTAGACATAGACAGACCTGGTGGTGGAATAATGAGGTTGACCAGTGTATAAAGGAAAAGAGGAAACTTCGAAAAGAGTGGAAGTCTGGTGGTAGTAAAAATATTTACTTTGAAGCTAAGCGTCGCGCTCGTACAGCAGTGTATAAGGCAAAATCAGAAGCAGAGAGAAACAGATTTGCATGTGTTAAGAAGGAAAGACCAGCACAATGAGGTATTCAACATAGCAAAGCAAATGAAGAAGACTAATCAAGATGTTGTAGGTGAGAAGTGTATACGTAATGATGAAGGTGTTTTGACTAGCACAGAGGAGGAGAAAAGGGTAGCTTGGAAGAATCATTATCAGAGGTTGCTTAACACTGAGTTTGATTGGGACGAGGATAATTTGTCTGATGATGATGTTGTAGAAGGGCCAACTATGCAGATGAAGACAGAATGGGTAGTGGAGGCTATTAGGAAATTGAAGATTGGCAAGGCTGCAGGAGTATCAGGTATTGTTGCAGAGATGGTAAAAGCATCTGGATATATTGGAGTTAAGCTTATTAAAAGTCTTGCTAACCAGATTATGATGGTGCTATTCCGAGTGAGTGGCAGTCAAGTGTAATAGTAAATTGTTTCAAGGGCAAGGGTGATGCATTAGAAAGGGGTAACTATAGAGGTTTGAAGTTGGTTGATCAAGTAATGAAAGTTATTGAAAGAGTGATTGATAAGTTACTTAGAGAAAGGATTGATATTTATAAGATGCAATTTTGTTTTGTTCCAGGGCTTGGCACTACAGATGCAATATTTTTACTCAGACAGCTTCAGGGAAAATATTTAGGAAAGAGAAAGAATCTCTATTTTGCCTTTGTAGATTTAGAGAAAGCTTTTGATAGAGTGCCACGTAAAGTTATTTGGTGGGCTATGAGAAAATTAGGTGTGGATGAGTGGCTAGTTACGATGGTATAGTCTATGTACAGCAATGCTAGAAGTCGTGTCAGGATTACCGATTCACTTAGTGATGAATTTAGTGTAAATGTTGGTGTACATCAGGGTTCTGTACTTAGTCCTTTGTTGTTTATTCTATTCTTAGAAGCGCTGTCGATGGAGTTCAGAACAGGTTGTTCATGGGAGTTATTGTATGCAGATGATTTGGTTCTCATAGCAGAGTCGATGGAAGAATTAGTTGAAAGGTTTGAGAAGTGGAAGAAAGGACTAGAAGAGAAAGGGCTAAAGGTAAACACAGCAAAGTCTAAAGTCATGATTAGTAGCATTGCAGGTGTGACCATGTAGTTGGAAAGTGGCCTTGTGGAGTTTGCAGGAAATGGGTTGGTAGTAACTCAATTTTTTGTCAGACTTGCAAGCATTGGGTACATAAGAAGTGCAGTAGTATTAGTGGAAGGTTAAGAGCTGACATTCAGTTTGATTGCAAGCGTTGCAAAGGTGAGATTATAGAGAATAAAGTATTTCCAGCTTTAATAATGTACAACAGTGGCTCGTTAGAGATAGTTGAGAACTTCTGTTACTTAGGTGATATGTTGGGGGTGTTGGAAGAAGTGTTACTTGCAGGATAGGTTCTGCTTGGAAAAAGTTCAGAGAGTTACTTCCTATGTTGACTAGCAGAGTCCTGTCAATTGAGGTAAAAGGTAGGTTGTATGAGGCCTGTGTAAGAAGTAAGACATGGGCAGTGAGGCAGGAAGATCTTGACCGTTTAGAAAGGAATGATATGAGAATGGTTAGGTGGATGTGTAACGCCAGTCTGAGAGACAGAAAGAGTTCAGATGAGCTAAGACGCAGGCTAAGTCTCCGTAGAATTAAAGATGTTATCCAGATAAGAAGATTGAATTGGCTGGGGCACTTGGAAAGAATGGAGGAGGATAATTGGGTAAGAAAGTGTAAAGACTTGATAGTTCCTGGGGCAAAGCCCAGAGCCAGACCGAGGAAAGACTTGGCAGGAGGTTATAAGGACAGACTTACAGAGGAAGTTAAGTTTAGATCTAACACGGTCTAGATGAGATTGGAAGATGGTCATTAATATACCCTGTCCAACCGATGCTAGCATGATAAACGGACGTTAAGCCGAGAATGATGATGATGATGATCCTTCACTTCGATTAATTTCAATTCGTTTTTTTAATTCGTTTTTCAAATTAAAAAAAGAAAGAGTTAAAGAACTAAATTAAAAAAAGTTAAATTAAATTCATGTGTTGTATTTTCCTTTAATGCAATTTTGACTAATTATTAACTAAGTAATTTTACTGTTGCATGCTCGTGTTATTTAAAAATTTGATCTTGCTTATTATACTTGCATTGTGCTCTTACTATCAATTCTCTCACTTGCATTAATTAGTACTCATACTCATAATAATTTGTAGCGTTACTCGCACTCACGCACTAGAACAACAAAAGTAAAATGAAGAGAATTGAAGATAACTTATTTTGGTAATTTTATGTAGGTTTGACTTATTTTAGTTTTTACTAAAATATGACCAGCTAATTTAATGTCTATGCATCCTTTAGTTTGGCCATCCAGAAAAATAAGTTTTTAGAAGAAAAGAAGTTTGTTGAGGCTGAAATCAATAAAAAATCAGATTATTTAACAAATTTAAAACCAAGACTTGATCAGATTATCAAGGTATGTGTGTATTTTATCTGTGTTAAAGTGACAGTGAATAAGGGTGAACCCATTTTTGTTTTTAATAATTTCAGGCTACGATGCCTGTTCAAGAATATATGGGTATGCCTATTGAAGCCGAACGGTTATTATTTGAAAGAGCACAATATTTACCTAGGTGAGTAATGCTATGTCTGGTAAATATGTTACTTTTGTGTTTATCAGTGTTATTTTGGAAGTTGGGTTTCATATTAAAATTAGATTTAAGTAGCACAGATAAATGTAATGTATTGTATTTTAGACCTCTGTACGTTTTGTACATTCAAGCTAAAGCATACAAAGATGTTTGTGGTATGATTGCTTTTTTAGTATATATATAGTATATAGTATATAGCAGAAAAATGCATATGCAGACTTTTGTTTAGATAAGCAGCTCTCTGTGGATATCGAGGGGGATTTACAAGTTGCTAAAACGGAATTTCTGGAAGATAAAATGCAACCAGGTTTGTGTTCGTTGATTGATAGAGAATAAAATGAAACCACTTAACTATTTCAGCTGGCTATTTTAAGCCAGATTTTTTCCTTCATGTTTTGATCCCCCCATACATATTGGTGAAAAAAATTCTGCCAGTAATGTGTTATTTCCATTTTCTACACTATCATTTCTTAAGTTGGGATTTTTGTGGACACAGCAAATCAGTGTTTCAAATATACTAAAAAATTCTTGTTCAGATTTCGAACAAGGCTATATTCCAATCTTGAAATGACTGATTAGAAATCTTTTAGTGCCAGTAAGAAGGAGAATGCCAGCTTTAAACGCGTCGTTACAACCATGCCATATTTTTACTCAGCGACTGTCATTATTAAGCCTCCAATCAACGGAGAAAATGACTTTGAAAAGATTTAACTATATTTGGATTGTTATTGTTCTCAATACTGAATTTAATCTCAGCATCTGGTGCTCTATCGTTAGTACCGATTATAAACCTTTAAAAAAGTTATTGGTTGTAATGGCTTTTACACACGGGAAAAATATAATTTTCAATTTAGGTTCTGAGGGTAATTTGTGCAGCAAGTTTATGTAGAAAAAGAAAATGACAGCGCTGCAAGGGTGAAGTTAGGATTTACAAACAAGTATTTAAGTATGGCATGGTAAATAGTTTTTGTTGCTTTTTATTATAATATTCTTTCTTTTTTAAGTAGATAGTGATGATTCTGAAACTGAAGGAAATAACGATGGTGGAGATTCTGATGGAAAAAGGGACAGAAGGGTAGGGATTTGTCATTAAGTGTGTTCTGAATTTATTTTGTATTTGCCTTCTAAGGCGGAGACAAATAAAGTAATTTTTCTAAACAAATTCTGATTACCAGTTTGTTCAAGTTGTAAAACATGCATATTTTTTTGTACAGAAAGTGAAAAGTGAAAAAGGGAAGTCGCAATCAGAAGCTCAACGAAAACAATTACTTAAAAAGCATCCTCTGACTGTTCACATTAAACTGAAGTGTAAAGGTAACAATTTGCTAAGTTGTGCTGTCTTGCATTTATTGACCCACTTTTATTATTGTAAAGGAACAACTAACAAAGTTTTGCTATAATATTTTTCTAAAAACAGACTAAAATAATGATGATGTAATGTTTACATTTTACAAACATGTTTTAGGTAAATACGAAATAGGGTTAAAGTTTCGTCACTTTCGCACCTTGTGTATAAACACAGTTAAAATCAAGCTCATTCTGTCAGATGAAGCAAAGACAACAGAAAACAGGTAAGACTTTGGATTTTTAGATTTCTGAAGTTTGGACTCTTTTTATTCTTATTTTTATTTAATTTAATTTTTATTTGGATTTTTTAATCTTATAACAGTTCACTTTTATCGACTGATGCTTTGTTACGAGACCTACTATCTGCTGACATGGGAAAGGAATCACCAAACCCAGCCAACAAGTACCAGTTGGAGAAACTAGGCATGGGACCAATGTCTTCACATGTAGCGTCTGTTGGTTATCCTTTTTACTGGGTTCAGTGGATATGTGGAATGAACTACCTACCAAATGAAGCTATCCACAGCTACGTGCCAGATTCTGCTGTAAATGTGAAACACTTTCAGTCAGTAATCAATGCTATTAGGGCTCGGATCGAGGCTCGTTTATCTTTACAAAAACAGTTATCCCAACTAGGTGTGCTTTTGACTATTTAGCAAAGTTGAGAGAACATTTATGTAGTCTTTATTGCCTTTCAATCTTCACTGCATTTGTTTTAGAACAATTGATAATTCCATCTTATGCTGACAAACAAACAGCTGGCTCTCAAAAAGTTGTGTGTACTTTATCCAGTTGGAAAATGATTTACTTTGAAGATGTCTTGGTATTGAATTACTTCCAAAATATTTTCATAGCTAATAATAGCTACTGTGGTTACCATTTTGCGTGACAGAAAGACGTTATACGGATACTATAAAATTTGTAGTATAATTTTAACATTTATTCTTTGGTTTCAGAAATTTACATCAGCATCAGATTTGCTTGATTGTGGTTTGATATCAGAAGATTGTACTTTTTATGCAGCAAAATTGGCAAGGGAAGGTATGTGTGAGTAAATTGAAGGAAGACTAAAAAAAATATTGCTGTTTGAAAAAAAATATCATTATTAGCATTTGTTGTTATTTTTTTTTTACTATAAACTTTATACATTATATTTTTAATAATTCCATTTACTGATAGCTTTGCTGAGCTGCACTATGTTTAGTATATGTCTTGTATTGAACCTGTATAAAAGATTGTTCTTTACTTAGAACAATAAATATTATTTTGTAGAAACATTGAATGTTGCTGTTGCAATACATTCTAATTACCCGCTCCAAACTCCTTTATTTTTGTTGTCGTTTGGTAGTGAAAAGTCTGATGTGAACTCAGTGGTTGATTTAATGGTATCTATATTGGTTTTTATTATTATTCTTTTGTTAATCAGTTGATACAACCTTAGCAAACTTAACCTTCATAAATTGATGTGTTACCTGACTTTCTGTTTAACTTAGATAAACACTCCAGTATTTTTCGATTTCAGTGTTTAGAACGAGAGATAAATGCTTACGGTGAAGACATTTGTGCTGAAACATCTAATAAAAACATGATGCTTTCGATTTTATTAAAGAAATTACAGGTAAAAGAGAATATTTCTTTGTTATTCATGATCTCCATGATTGATTGTTTTTGTTGATCTTTTGCTTACCCTCAAAACCCAAACAAAATTTAGTATTTATTTTACATTGTTTACCAAGTGTTTAGAACAAAAAAGATTTTGATTCTGCATACACTACAGAAATTTCCGAATCGAAATTTCCGAATCGAAATGCTGTCTTTGCGAATTATTCTACAAAAAAAAAAATTGAAGTCTTATTTTTTTGTCTACTATTTGTATGACCTATATCTATATTGTTTTTTACAACAAAATAACCATTAACAATGGATCAATGGCAAGTAGCCTATAATCATCCCCAACTGCAGCTGCAAGAAGGTTTACTCTACAATGAGAACATTTTTGCAAACCAATTTTATATTTTATATTATTTTATTCTAATTTGAACCTTGCACTACTGTTTTTAAAAAATCTTACTGACTCGTACTGTGAATAATGTCAGAAATCAACACAAGCTACGCCAGTACTTATGATGGCCCCATCCTACACCTTTTTGTAGAAAAAAATGTTTTTTCTTAGATATGTTATGATATGTTTATTGAGACTGGACCAAACCAATCTACTAAAGAGAAATTATACACAAGAAAAACAAGGTCAGACTATATTTACCATTTTCATGTTTTGTAAATGAATGAATGAGGGTCTTTCGTGAAAAAAAAACCTCTGCTGAAAAGGGGGACTCTCTCTTATCTTGCAAAAAAGGCATTTATTTAAATAGGAAAAACGAAGTGTTCTTTAAAACGGTGTTGTTATGAATATATCGTTCTTCGTTTTTCCTGTTATGATTTTCGCTAACTCAAAATCAGTGCCTCCTTTAAATGTTAAGATTTCTGATCTCGCATTTAGTTGTTACCAGTGATTTAAATGATATTTTTAGAGGCCGTGATCGTAACAGACCATATGTTTATCACCATGATGGCTATTTTACACACCGCTGATATTGTATGGATTGAGAAGAATAAACAAGAAAGACTGATTATTATAGAAATCTTTTTTTCCTTGAATTTATTAAAACTCAAACTAATTTCTTTTTTGCTTTGCATAATTGAGTAGTAGCAATTTAAATTTAAGATGTGATTCTTGCCAATGACATATATGGATCTCTCAACAACAATTAACATGCTATGATGAAAGTTGAGTCCACAAAAGAAAATCTATTCACGATTACATATTGACAGGGTGGTTAAAAATGAATAAATATTTGTACCTTCCTAATTTACTATCTGCTAAAGTCATGCTATTTTCAGGCTGTGCCAAAAGTAAAGTGTTAGGTTGTGTAAAAAAATTAATTTAGGTGTGCTTTAGGTAGCCCACGTGAGAAACTAAACTTTTAAAAAGTTAAGCACAGCTAAATAATATACTCCATATCTTGCTTCATATATACATAAAAACCTTTCTGAAAAAGGCTTTATAAAATTGTTGATCATTTTGATCAGAAAACACTAAAACATGAGTACTGCATATCGTTATGGAGTTTGGTTTGTGAAAGGTATTCGTGAGTTCACAAAAGCTGGATACGATGTCGCATCAAAAAATTTCGAATCTCTTGATGGTATCTCTGTTAATGGAAGGTCTTATCTAATTACTGGTGCTAACAGTGGCATAGGTAAATATTACTTAACTTCATTTAAGTGTTTCAAAGTTTATTTGTTTGGTACAAGCTTAAACCAAACCTAATATGCTGCATGGCCTTCTAATGTATAGTTTTGGCCGAAACTATGAAGGTGTGAAAAAGGTGTGTCAACATGCTCTAGACTTAGCCTTGTAATAGGATTGATGAAGTTTTTTGTCCTTGCATTGTTTTCTTGCCTCAAGAAAAAAAATTAAATGCAATATGATGCCCTTTGTAGGACTTTTATCAATAACAGCACCGAAGAAAAGATGAGATGCAGTAATAATACTACTCATTCTTGTTTGATTTGTGAAAGACCTTTTTACACTTAGGTAAAGAAACTGCAATGGAGATTGCAAAACGAGGAGGTACTATTCATATGGTTTGTCGAAATGAAGTAAAAGGTAAAGAAGCTCAAGATGAAATCAAAACACATTCTGGTAAGCAGTCCTACTGTTATTGTTTAAATGTTTTCTTTTGAAGTCTCTCTAATCATCAGGCCTTTATTTCTTCAGGCAATCTGAGAAAAATTTCACAGGTTACAGAATTTACCTGAAACGGAGTCCTACGGCTGGCTAACTAAGCTGTTTTGTGCCTGTTATTTTCTAGATATTTTAAGTCATGATTAAGAAAAAAGTCATTGAGAAGGTTGATTTAGAAAAGTGATTTGCATACACGTAAACGAAGAAAATTGTTATGAATAACAACAGGAGTAACAGGCTTTAAAAGAAGAACTAAGAAGAACTTGTGTGAAAAATTAGCATTACAAATTGGCTTGTGTATAGTTCGTAATATCAGTACGTTTTATAATTTTTTAACATATTAGGAAACGACGATGTTCATCTTCACATCTTGGACATGTCTGAACCGCAGAAGGTCTATTTATTTGCAAAGCAGTTTGTTGAGACATCGAAACCACTGCATGTTATTATAAACAATGCTGGTTGTATGGAGAACACAAGAGTTTTGACTGAAGATGGTTTAGAAAAGAACTTTGCTACTAACACATTGGGAACATATGTGCTGACGTCATCATTAATTGATCACATTAAAAAATTTGACTCGCCCCAGGTTATAACTGTCACTTCAGGTGTTTGTTGTTTTTGTTGTTGTTATTGTTGTTGTTATGCCTAAATGTGGTTGCTTCTAAATTCTAACTGCTATAAGACACCTTTAGCAGTATAATATGGCCAATGAAAGAAAATTTCAACCTTTTTCTTTGAAACAGCCTCTTCATTCATGGAATTGGGACAGACCCGATACAGCTTTCCCATATAAGGACAGACCTACACATTTCATCATTAACTGTATTAAACTGAAAATTTTTCAAAATTTTAAGCAACTGTTGACAAGTTTCGAATAAAGAGTACTGTGAAAAACTTTTAATACCCCACAAAAATATTTAGACAGGGTTTGAGAGTTAATACTTTCCTACTAACCTTGTAAAGTGGCCAGAAAATTTTTTGTGAGGGATTGTAGAATAACCTTTCACCTAAAGCGAGAGATAGTGCGTCCATAATGTATAAGCTAATAAAAAAATATAATAAGTGAGTGATTTTTCTTATTTCACACTTTTTCAAGGGATTTTTGAAACCTTGTATATCGTGAATCGTTTAGGCCTTTGCAGAACGTTTTTGAAAACAAAAATTAAAAGTTTAGGAAATTTAGGAAATACAAAAAAAAAATGATGTGCAGCTAAAAAAATGTTTCTTTCCTTCACAGGTGGTATGTTGTTAGTGAAACTTAAGTTGGACGACCTACAATTAGAAGAGATGAATCCCTTCGATGGAGCTGTTGCTTATTCTCTCAACAAACGTCAACAGGTTGTGATGACTGATCATTGGACGAAACAACACCCACAAATACAATTCACAACAATGCATCCAGGTGAGATACTCTTAACTCGATGCCCACCCTCATACAAAAGCATACAATCTCATTCAAAATGACAAATCTCCTATAATCTCCTACAATCACTTACAAAGCTACCTAAAATATATAATTTCTAATACAAACTCCTGCTTTTTTAGATTTTCATTCAACCAAAATTTTGTTTTTAACATTTCTTCAGACCATCAAATAAACATATTGTTACCTTATTTGTTTTTGTAATTTTTGGGACATGATTGGTTTTCGTCCTGAGTTTTAATAATCCTATTTTGTGAAGCAGGACCTGTTATGGTAATAATATACAATATTATTACAAAATTAGCAACTTTTAAACTCTCCTACTTTTCTGTTACTTTTTTATCAATTTGATCACGTAATCTCATACAAATGAACGGAAAATTTAACTACAATCTCCTACAAATAAGAGATAAAATTATGGTGGGTACCCTGACCTTTTTTTATTTCTTTGCTATATAACCAAAATTAATATGATGATGTACATACTACAAATCTTCGTCGTGGATGTTGCTTCAATAAATATATCTGATCAACAAAATCCAATTTTTGACCTTCGTGCTTTAATGTCATTTTTATGTTTAAACTGCTCTAAAAATGCAAGATTAATGACGCATGACGTTTTAAAGTACTGTGTGTCTTTCATAGGATGGGCAGACACTCCTGCAGTGCGACTGTCATTACCAGATTTCCATCGCAGAATGGGAGACAGGTTGCGTACACCGTACCAAGGCGCTGATACCCTTATTTGGTTGTGTGTGTCAGAAACAGCCAGGAAGCTCCCTGGAGGAGGGTTTTATCAAGATCGAAAGAGTGTAAAAAAACATTTACCGTTAGCATGGACTAAATCTTCAACGGAAGAAGAAGACTTGTTTGTGAAGAAATTGGAAGAAATCTCGTCAAAATATACACAGTGACGAATCTATATTTTATATTTCAACAAAGATGTCTTCTGCGACTAAAACAGTCCTCGAATCTTGTGACTGACTCCACAGACTGTAAAGAATGTATATTTTTACAAAAGAAAGGCAGAAAAAATGTCGTTATTACCAGTTTTACCTCTTTTGTTTAGATTTTGTTCTGCTTTTTGTATCATTGCACCTTAAATAGGTTTCCATAATTAATCATTCTATACGTTCGTCTGTTTTGATGGTTTAAGTATTAACAAATCTCTTCGTTGTGAGGTTGAGTAATATAGAAGTTTTTGGAAATAAGGTAGTACGGTCGTACTTTATAAACATTTTGCACCTCTCAAACTGTTTACTGTTCTGTTATGTTTTATATGCTAATGAAAATTTAGAATTAGATTGTGTAAAATTATTTTTGTGGATACTTAATTGTGTTTTGTTTCAGTCAAATATATTGTTAGAGGATCGTTTATTAAATTAAAATTATAAAAAAAGGCTGGTTCTGTGTTATATAAATAGAATTTGTAACAAAAATTTAAAAACTGATTAAAAAAATTTATAGAAATAGAAAAATGCTTCTCCCTGTCGAAAATATTTTTATAGTTATTTTTCGCGCAAACTTTATTAATTCGTTAAAAGTCGAGATTGTTAAGATGTGTTTACACGTGGGCTTTCTATATTAAAGATTGTTTTATATTTAGCAGTGACCAAAAATGAGTTCAAAGTTTGCAACGCTGAACAAAAGGTTGCTATCCAACCCACATTTTGCTGAAGGATTAGTTGTGAAGGGGTTTGGGCGTGGCAGCAAAGAACTTGGAATACCCACAGCGAATTATCCAGAAGAAGTGGTTAACAATTTACCAGATGATATAGCCACTGGTGTTTATTATGGTTGGTCACGTGTTAATAATGGTGACATTTTCAAAATGGTGTTAAGTGTAGGCTGGAATCCATATTATAAAAACGAAAAGAAATCCATGGAAACTCATATTTTACACTCCTTCGCAGATGATTTTTACGGTTCAACGTTACGTATCACAATGACTGGTTACATAAGACCAGAGGAGAATTTCAACTCTCTTGATGAACTTATTAAAGCTATTCAAAACGATATTAAAGTTGCTGACGAAGCTTTAGAAAAAGCTGAACATAAAGAATTAAAACAAAACTTATTCCTCACCGCCGACAAATAGCTGATTTTGTGTTCAGCTATAGACGAGTTGTGGTGTAACGTATCGTTTTGATTTCGCGCCAAAAACAATACCGTGCGCGCATGTCTACAGGGAGAAAGTTTTAAACAACTGACCGCAACAATAAAATAATTCAATTCTAAAAAAAACTTTAAAAAAGCTTTAAAAAAGGAAAAACAATTAAGTTCTCTTAAGGGCTTGTATTCCTGAAAAAATTTTCTTTCTTTTTTTTGCTTAGCTTGATGCGCGTGCATATACGTCACATATAACTTGTCTGTTACGTTCTGTTATTCTCTTTAAAACATAACAAATATTCTAATCACTAGTTTATATGTACAACCTGAGAATGTGAATGGACCAAAAAAATTGATAATTTTAATATAATTTATAATTAAAGATGTTTCTATTAATATTTTATGATATCAGTTTTATTTTTTATTATTTTATACTTTTAACTCGCCACAATAAAAGAAATTCTTGATTTAGCGCCTCATTGATTTAGCGCCTCATTGATTTAGCGCCTCATTGATTAAGCATGTTCAATCTTTTAACATTTCTCGATCTCGATAACTCTAATAAATAGTAGAGTGCCCCTCTCAAATCTCGGATGAACATTTCTTATGATGAAAAATATTTAATAAGCGCTCACCTCGATTGAGCATCCTTTTAATCTTATATTTACAGTGAATAGGTTATGATTTGAACAAGAAATGTAATTACGCTATATATACTAATATAAAATTTTTTTAGTTCAAATTTACTGACAAATGGTTTTGTTTCTCTTAACTTTTTGATCTAATATAAGATTCAAACTGCTATTGCACGATGTATGTTATACAAATTTAGTGATAGAATTTAAAACCACTTAGAAAGATTTTTCTCGTCTTGTGACGTCTCAATGTTGTATCTTGTATCAGCATCTCTGTGTGAAATATCTGCGAAACATCTAGCGAAATCTTTCCATATTTTTAAACTTTTTTTTCATTTTTTAGGTACAAAAATGTCACACTCTCCTTTTCGAGTCTTAAAAAAATCAATACCATGGCTTAATCACCTAGGATCCAGAAGTAACGTTCAAAATAAATTTCCCCAAAATATTGGAGGTCTCTGCCATTGCAACCGAAGACAACACAGTAATTCGCACAGTAGAAACATTCGAACTTTCACTCCTTTATCACGTGATTTCCCACGTGTCATAACAAGTACTTACAAAAGAGGGTACAGTCAAAATGCTAGTGAAAGTGTGGAAGAATGGACACATTTTGGTTATGAAAAGGTGAAAGAAAAACAGAAAGTAAATAAAGGTAAGTGTGACCACGAATAAGTGACTGCTTCCATCTGTTGCAACAACATGATGTATGCCAGACCAGGGAAATCATGAAAAAGTCAAGGAATTCACATTGCCTATAAAAACATGAAAATTTGGCAAAATTTCCAGAAAATCAGTGGGAAAACTTGTGCACAATGAATAGGACCTACGTCAACTTGTATTTTAGCACAGGGGTGATAAATCTGATTTGCGTATTTTCTCCAGGTTCCCTAAATGAAAAAGCGTCAGGGAAAATATACAGACTGATTCAATCACAATACAGACTGATTTAATCTAATATTTTAGCAGAAACCAGAAACAATATCTGTATGAATATGTGGTTGTTAAAAGATGACGTTTATTTATCGAAAAACTATAATAATTGTTACGGCCCTTTTTCTTTCGTAGTTTACGACGTGTTCGAGAATGTTGCGACATCTTATGATCTGATGAACGATTTAATGAGTGTTGGTACACATCGGTTGTGGAAAAATCATTTCGTTCATCAACTGAAATTGAAACATGGCTTGAAAATATTAGACATGGCTGGAGGGACAGGTTCGTTACGTCATTATATCATTCATTCACTAATAATTTTTCAAACAAACAAACCCCGAATTAATGTGAGTTTACTAATATCCTTATTTCTTGTAATTACCTAAATAGTTTTATTTTCGTGATTTTTGCGAATTTTACCGTATTTGCGAGAATTTGTGTACCTGCAAAAGAAAAAAACATTTTCCGAGAATAAATCTTTGCGAAGTTACATTCGCTAAAATTATTTGTCTCGAATTTTTTTTTTTTTTTTAATTATTCTCCTGTGTTTTTCGATAAATTTTCTGTTTTTTAGTTGATAAAAATAAAAGTCAGCCTCTGTTGATATAAGTAAGTTCAATCAAAGGCTACCTTGTCTCAATAAATATACCTGAAACGTAAACTCGTTAAATTAATCTCTTCCCAAAAAACCTCAAAATGGTTGATTTGCGAAATGCTCAACATGATTGATCTGCAAAAATTAATCTTCGCGAAATGGTATTTCTCTTTTTAGGAGATATAGCCTTCAAAATGTTGGATAACATCATACATTCCTCACCGTCAACAAACTTCGAAGACACCAACACTGAAATTATTATTAGTGACATCAACCAAGCTATGTTAGATGTTGGAAAGCAACGTGCAGAGAAACTAGGGATAGAAAAAGGTACCATTTTGCATGAGAAACTCTCATAAAAATTGATAGCCTTCAGGTAGTTATCTGGTTGAAGATTTTTTATATTAATCCTATAAGTAAAAGTAATCACATATGTAGCTCCCATCACTCAGGTTGAAACCCCTCTAAACCCTGAAAAGATATCGGTAAGGATTCTTAGAAGTCCAGAACGTTTGTCTGAAAAGTTAGTTATCCTTAGCAGCTTTTGTCACAACACCTATTTCTACATTGTTTTGATCTATACCCAAAAGGTGTTAGTCTAAACAATTTATGACAACTTGTACTTTTCATGAAAGCGCACGTTTTTATCCATTTTTAGCTTTTCAGTGGAAGCAAGCAGATGCTGAAAATTTACCTTTCGAAGATGAATCATTAGATCTTTATACAATTTCATTCGGAATAAGAAACACCACGCACATAGACAAGGTATATATAGGTTTATTTACGAGAGTAAGGATCAATGCAACATTGCTGTGAGAAGAAGTTATCTTAAAGTCAAGCTAACTGGAGTATTTTTCATTACTTAGGTTTTAGACGAAGCGTTTCGCGTTTTAAAAGTTGGTGGTCGTTTCAGTTGTTTAGAGTTTTCAACAGTTCAGAATCCTTTAATAAGCAGGTGAAAAATCTTTTTTTAAGGTTGTTTTTGTCTCTTGTTTAGTATTTTGTTCATAATGACTGCCAAATTGCAGCTTCTTGCTGAAGATACACACAAAATATGTATGACGGCCAGAAAATACCTGTGGATTGTTTTACCGGCTAACAACCAATTGTATTACTGTTATAGGCTTTGCAGTTTTTTTAGCAAATTCACTGAAATTAATTTAAATGTTTCTGATGCTCTGGAACCGTGAAACTGATAAGTCAGAAGAAGGGCATTCTGAGACGAAGCTTTGACTGTGAAACAATGTCATGTGTTAATTTGCTAGTGTTTCTGTGTCTTTAAGACAGTTAACACTAAAATTGAGATGTGTAAAATCCTGAGAAAATTGAGTGCCAAAAAGCAAGTTGCTACCAGCAACAAGGTGGAAGGGCAAAAAAATTGATAGTATAGGCATATTGACAGGTAGTTTTATAATTATTCAGTTTTTTCATTCTTCTTCAAAATTTTATTTTTCTTAGTTTCTACGATTCATATTCCTTCCAAGTGATCCCAGTGCTTGGTCAAGTGTTTGCAAACGATTGGGATTCATATCAATACTTAGTTGAAAGCATCAGACAGTTCCCTGATAAGGTTAGTTCTCACGACCTTTTTGTTGTTAATACGATCGTAAATGCTAGTGCAACCTTACCACCTCATAATTTATTGGGTTTCATCTAATATTATCAAGGTCCATTAGGGTTTCGTCTAATATTATCGAGGTCCGTGGTTTTTTATCTCTTTTATTTTGGCACCATTTTTTCGCAACACAACTGTTCGTGTATTTATTTAGGCCCGTGTCTATTACTATGAGGCATGTCACTAAAAAAACCCAAGATTTTAAAGACATTTTTGCGATTTTGCGCACGAATAATTTTGCAAAAACGCTAAAAAAACTTTCTGCGCAAAACTTGTTTAAGTTTAAGAAAGTTGATGGACTGAAAAAGTACACCGAATATTCTGTTCTTTCTTTTAGAAAGCCTTTGCTGATATGATATACGACGCTGGTTTTAGTAACGTGATGGTTGAAGATATGACCTTTGGTGTAGTCTGCATACATGATGGTTTCAAAATATGACCTTCTGTGACATAAAATAGTTTTGTATTGTTTTCAATTTCATATTAAATTTAAATTTTTATTATCTTTGCTCTTTGATAAGATTGTATAAGCCCTATATGTTTACTCACAAAATTTGATTGTAAACCGACATGCAGATCCCAGTTACGAGTTCGTCAGCAAAAAATTAAGAGGCCTGGGACGAGCAAACAAGTGTCATTTTGGCAAAAAAATTATGTTAATCAATTAACCTTTATAATATCTATGCCTTGATAAAGTTTGAATGCACATCCCTTAACAGGTCTAAAATTACTGATGAAAGAAAATGTCCAAAGTTGCTATTACTGAAATATGACATCATAATTCATGCATCATAATTAAATCTGAAATTCTTTAAATGTGAATATCTTGAGAACGAAAAGAGCTTTTTAAACAAAATTAAAAAGACTTGTTAGCTAGCTTTTTAAGCTCTATAATATAAGTCCAACATCATTTTATACCTCCGATTCCCTTTAAGACCTACAACCCTGGACATAATATGTAGGGTCCGTTTTAGTCCGTTTTTAAGTTCTTTCTTGAAGGAAAAACAGCATCACAAGCTGCAAAAGTTTTACTATGGTAAAAGTGTAGGTCGAGTAACCAACATCGAAAATGCGCCAGCTGCATCTTTCGCAATGCCCGCATTATGTAACCATCCGCTGCACGACCCGGGAAGATCAGAAATGTGATCAAAAGAAACTTGCTGACGTCAGAAAAAGTATCACTCTTTAATAAATTAGATTTCACCAAAAACTCAAGTCCGGTCTGAACATAAATAGGTAAATTGTGACAAATTCGGAACAACAGGGTGGATCAGGGGAGCTGGAATTCCTTAAATGGTTCTGAATTTTATTTAATTCTGAAATGTGTTTGGTACCGCAAATATATTTTTTTAATGTTTGTTTCGGAAATGTTCTTAAAGTTACAATTTTTGACAAGCAAATCTTAGGTTACCTGAAAAATATAATTTGATATTTGCAGGCCTCTGCTTGTTCGCTTCTGTGGTCCATGTTCTTGAGAATGTACAAATGTTCTTTCGGCCACAAATCACATTCTCGTCTCTACCTTAAAAACTAGGGACGAGAGTGCCTACGTCAGATACAGCGCGGTTAATGTGTGTTCTATCTACATGAATCCTTGCGTGATTTCTATTGTCCTGGAAGTTAAGTATACTACGAATAATATAGCGGACACCAATTTACTAAAAAAAAACACAATTCAGTAACCATTCCTGTTTATAACCACGTTGTCTACCTTTCAAATGGGAATTATTTAGACTTATTGTGATCAAGGAAAAACAATCATACGAAAGATTTACTTCGTCATTTACAAAACTAAAACCTTGTACTCTCGAGTGCCAAATAAACGCTCCCCCACACATCGAAGGAACTGCATATACAGTACATTAAATCGGTATAGGGAGTCATGTAATGAAACATGATATTAAACATGTTTTACTGTTTTGTTTTTACATTTTAACTGTGTGTTATATTTTTAATATATCTGCATGCTGGAGGTAAAATTTACGAAAAACAAATACATTTTTAATCTATCCACCCCCTCCTTTTTATTAGGACCCCCCCCCCCCTATTTATACTTTTTCAAAAACGCAAGACTTCACGGGACTGGAAGGGTTAAATGATTATCAGGATCTTTTGAGATGAGTGTGAAGATGGCTATTTTATCCTGATCAATAAATATAAAAAGATTCCGACATATTATTTTTAAATGGAGGTTCCTTCACGGCTGTCTTATACTACAGCCTTCTACTTTTTAAATTATTAATTTTTTAATGGAATTCTCCGTTTAAGTTATTCATACCGTATTTTACCAGGGCCTTCTCGAAATAGGGGACAAAAGTAAGGATATTTAAAAGAGGTTTTTCGCCATTATTTAAGGAGGATTGAATTTTTTTTTTAAGAACACGTTATGTGAGGGGTAAAAATATCTTAGGTGAAGTTAAAATTAGGCACAAATACTTAATTTTTTTAAATAATACATAAAAAAAAATACAAAAAATTTCTTTTGAAGTTGACAATCTATAAGTACTTCTCGCCAAGTCGAATGACCTCAAATAAGATCTAAACGAATAAATCGATATAAAAGTTAAAAACCAACTTGTGCGTAGATTTTCAAAAGTCATACCGAAAACCTTCGTAACAACTCCCGATTCAGACAATCAGTTGGCAGTTTTCAAGATGTGCGTGGTTGGGAGAGATATAAAAATATTTGCTGATAATTATCCATAAATATTTTACCCAGTAGTGCAAAAATTACTGCACGTCGTGTGTCCGTATATTTTCTGCACCGGGGGAGGAGTGCTATAAAAGACCACGTGTTCTTACCTCGATAGCAATTAGCACGATAATCATCCATTCTAAACGATGTGAATGTTCATCGTTCAAGTGACTACGCAACATTTCAACTAACTCGGTGCATAAATTCAGTTTTTCATTCATCACCTAAAAATATTTCACATAGATTTCGTTACTAAAATCAGTAAATTCCAAATGGCTTTCACAAACGTACTACTAATTGTGGAAGAAATGATAGCCGATGTAAAACTTGCGAATCGGACTTGTAAAATTGCGAAAATAAGTAAAAAATATATCGTGTTGATTAAATGTAATGGCTGAATTGTATTTTACATGGGAATTGCAACTAATTGTCGGCGATTCCACGACGATCCAAAGGTATAAATTTCGCTTTCTATTGTTGCGCTGTTTTCCTTTCAGAAGCACTTTGTCCACAATTACAAAGATACGATGATAGTAAAGAATCGTTTCGGGAGAAATCGTTACTCAAAATCGTTGAATATACAAAAAAAAAACATTATTATACACGTTGCACAAAATTTTCTTGACTGATAAAGAAATACGAGCATGGTCATACGTACGAAAATAAATCATACCTTAGTTCTTTTCGAAATTTCTAAGTAAGTGCATGTCTTGAGATATAACATTTCTAAATCTTCTCTATCCCAATAAAAATCCGGAACAGCAAGAACATCTGAATATAAATTGATTTGGTGTCTAAAAATATTTGTATGTCATCACAAGACGTCCCGTGATAATGTTCATTCTGTACATTCTGCATATTTAACGCAAACCAAGGCTAGAGGGTTCACCAGTGATTATTTTAGCACTGATGTTGTAAATAGTCTTAAGGAGGTTTTGCGCGGCTTAAAATTTACGAAAAGTTGAAAAATTGGAATTTTGCGATTGGCGAGAATTTTTACATTTCGCGAGAATTTCTATATTTCGCAAGAATTACTTTTCGCGTTAAAGCTAGGTTTATCTGCTTTTTAATAACCGAATAGAGAAATCACATGTTTTTTTATAAGTAATTAAAATTCCAAATAACAAAAAGATTTATTGGAATATGCTTATGAAAATCGCATGATCAAGCTCAAAATGTTTATTTAAAAAAAAATAATACATTTGTATTTTGAACATGAGTAATTACAACACATATTGGTTAATTCAGACAGACAGGCAGACAGGCAGACAGACAGGCAGATAGACAGACAAAATATAGATATTTCGAACAGACGGAAGTGATAAACTGGCGAAAACTGTTTATTTCGTCACTCTGTCATTACATTTTATTTATTCACAACGTGGAATAATTTGCTGTCGTGTACAATGAAAAATTACATAAAACGAGTTATTTTATTACCTCAACGTCAACAGCTCTCCAATCTTCTGTAGAACTTCGCGTCTCGTCATAGCCACTTTATATCCACGTTTTAAAATCTATTTAAACAAAATAGATTGAACTTATTGGACCCTTTTTACGTTAGTACGGCATTTAATGGACGTCAGTTGTGTTGACGCAGTATTGTTAGTTTACGAAAACTGTTTTCTGTTATTTCCTATGTCGTTCAAACATGGCCCTGTTAATTCTTTTTTTGCAACTGAATACAGGCTCTTCAATGTCAAAATAGATTCCGAGAAGTAAAAACTGCGAAATTTTATCTCCCCAAATTTAAATATCTTAATTTTCGGATTGCCAAAAAAAGTTTTTCCTCTCACGCTCAAAATCGTAAAAAGAAATTTTTTGTTTTGTTTATTTCTAATTATGTCAACGGGAAAATCTTCCCTCGAAAAATATAGAAGACTTGCATAGGTTTACAAATGTTGAAGATAGTTTTTGCTCTTTTTATGAATTGGCCCTCGATGGCACAAAATGCAACGAAAAAAATAAAGTTACCTCAGGAATATATCTTAATGAAACAGAAAACTTTTCGAGCGCTAACTCCCACATATCCAGTTTTACTACAAAAACGAAGCATCATAACATTGATCACAAGTTAAAACAACTGTTCATGTAGCAAGGACATAAAATATAGAAAAATAAATACACAAAATCGACAAATATATTAATACATGTCATCCCAATTATAATCGTACTAATCCGCATTTTTTTAAAGTTAACATGAAGTAGCCTTTTGCTAAGTTTAATATGCGCGAAATTAGAGGACTGTTGCACGAATTTTTAAAACATTTTATAACGACATTTTGTGAGATCAGTAATTTTAGACCTGCTAAGGGTACGTACTCGATCTCTAATGTATAAATAATATAGAGGAAAATTGATTAAATAAAAAAAATATTTTGCTTGCTTATCCCAGGCCTCCTAAAGTTTCCATGAGTTCAATAAGTTAGAATCCCTAGCCCTACTCCCATCCTCTGATTGACAGAACACTGACTTGACGTACCAGATAAAGCCATAGCATTAGAAAAAGCCAACTTTTCCAAGACATGCTCATTGTCTGTCTTCTCGCCAGAACTTAACAATATGTCACCATTCAGTAACGAGGTCTTTCCGCTGCGAAGGAAAAAAACAAGCTATACGCCAAAGTCGTACATAAGTACACACACAGAGAGAAATCCTGGAAGAGGGGGTGTTTAAGGAGAGGGTTGGTAATATGTTCCAAGTCGATAGTTTGAAAGTGTGTTAAATTGAAGTGTGTGGATTTTCATAAGGAGTTTTTAGTGTTAACCCTATAATTAGTTAACAGGAATACTCAACTTGATGTAGTTATCAAGGCATACTCACTTACTCAGCTTGTATATAATTAAGTTGTTCATATTCTTCTTCGATGATAGATGGTTCATATGAACCTCTCTCATGTTCTTTTAAAACATCTCGAACACATGCTATCTAAAAATAAGTTTGCCTGTCTACAACTAAAAAAAAGCTGGAAGATAGCCGTAAGTTTTTAATTAGCAATCTATACTGTTACCGACTGCTGGCCTTATGGTAGAGCGTTCGCCTCCTGTGCGGAAGGTCTTGGGTGCAAACCCGACCTAGTCATGCTAGAGGATATGTGAAAATGTGAATCGGTCCTTTTTGTTTAACATTTAGCATGTGAATAGGATTGATATCTTGGGCGGTTGTCTAGTGAAGCAGTTGTTGTGCTTGCAGGCCTTCCGTAGCTCAAATGGGATCTTTAAATACAATAGGACCCTTTCACAGGACCCTCATTGATAACAGTTCTATTAGGAACTGAAGAAGCTATTAATAATGATTAATGTGCTATAAAATAATCAAAAATTGGAGCATAGTCTCGTAACTAATGATACATTCTCTTTATCAATCTTTTTGATCAATATTTTTGATGGTGTTAAAACGTCAGAAAAAATTGAGGAAATCATTAGTTTTGTACAGTATTTTGCGCTGATTTAATCACAACAAAAGCAACGCAATTTAGGAAAAAAAAAAACTCTGGTTATGTTTTTACGTTGTCATGAATTACCTTAACACCCGATTACCCGATTCACACAACTTATTTGTACATTTAAAGAAATTTCGAGAGTGATAACAAAGTTTCTCCCAGTATACTAAGGCTTTTGGATGTTACATCACTCATACTGACAATTTCTGGACAAACAAGCAAGACTCAATGCTAAGTTACTGTATCTTTTTTACTTGTTCCGTTAGGATGGTGTCAAAATCAAACTTTTAAACACATTTTCATTATATCGAACTTGAATGAATTATAACACAATGTAAGTCTCGAAAAATATTGGTGTTTTTATAATTCCTGTTGCCTCGTCTCTTTTTTTAACTTTAGGCTGGATTTTCAAGGATTTCAGCTTCAAACTTGTGAATATTTTAAGGAAAAAGTTTCCCCTTTAGATTAAACTTTGTCTTGAATTTTTCCCTTTAAAATAATATTTTTTTTAGTATCTTATCGTTTTGTTATTATTAAAAATATATTTGAATTATAATCTTACAAGTTTGAAATTCATCGAGTCAGCTTTCTAAGCCCCCATTTCTGGTAAATAATCCACGTGGCTTAATCAGTGTACAACAGTAGCGAAATACGAAACGAAAAACAAATAATGCATGACATCCCACTAACCTCTTGTTCGGTTATATTCCAACATACAAAAGCTCCCAAGCGTCTGAAAAAAAACAAATAAAAATAACAACATTTTAAAGCACATTTGAAAAGAAGTTTGAAGTTACCAAAACATTTGAAAACCAACGAAGAATTAATTTGACATTATTGAAAATATAAATTTATCTGACGAAATATTACCTAAATAAAAAGATATCTCCTTTCTGTTCATCGGCATATTGTGATTTTGATATGTGCAACACATCCGAAGCATCTGAAACAGAAATTAACAGAAGTCTAATCATTCTCATAAAAACTTTGGACAATTTTTAAAATAAAAGAAGACTATGCTCAAAAACTAAAAACAGCTTATACTAGTAAGAATGTTATATGCAAGAAGCACCTTGAAGAACTAAGAGGCCTCATGACTATATTATATATACAGCTGTCTCTCTTTCACGCAAAATAGTACCGCGAGTAGCAAGACACACCCAATGCGGTATAAAAGAAACGAGCGAACCCGATTTTTCCACGGGCCACAGACTATTCATTTAAAAAAGGAGAAATATTTTACATTTAAAAATTCAGACAAGTCATCGTAAGTGGAACTAGTGAGTGTGCTCTCAGAAGATCAAAAATTTCGACAATTTAATGATAATTTAAAATTAACTCGTAGACTGGCTACGACTATCATGTAATTTTTTTGTTTAAAAAAAATGTGCTTTTCAAAATATTGGTATCGGTCACCATATCACAAAGCTAAGTTTTAAGTTTCAAACAATGAACTAAATAATTTAAGAACTGTCTTGCTCATGTTAGAAATGATTGGACGATAAACAACAAATATGTTATCCTTAATTGAGAACCAGATCCAAAAGTAAGGTTTTAAAAAAAATCTCAACAAGGGACAAAAACATCTTTGTTTACCATTAGGTAAAATACCGATGGAGTATTTGTCATGAACAGTAGTGAAATATTTTCGTATTTCTTCGAGATTGTATGATTCCCCAGTGCAATAAGCTGTACACGTTTTAAAATTCTAAAGAAACAGATTACATGTGTATTATCTCTCAACATAATTTCTAAATGTTTTCCAGGGATATATTAAGATTAACATTGTACATTTTATAGGCTATCAATTATTTTGGAAAAATATAACTTGAGAAGATTTCTTCCAGTAATTTCGAAAAAGTCATTAGATATCATGCAAAATGATAATTTGATGTTGGATTTAATAAGAAGACATAACCCACTAGCCATCTTGGAGATCTTAACCTGTTAGTACATATATTATTTGAACAAGATTAACATACAGATCTCCCATAGCTGAGTACTTGATTAAAAACTTCAGTCAGACAAAAAAAAGTTTGAAACTTACATTTGTGTCAAGCTGCGTATTAGTGCTCTGTTTAATTCTTGATCTTCTGAGTATATCTGTAAGAAGAGGTTTGTGTGTTGAAAATGATCTTCTGAGTGGATTGGCAAAAACAGGGTTGGGTAAAAATATTTTTTGATTCTTTAAACAATAAAAACAAATGTTGATTAACCTCATATTCTTATTTACGTCCTGTAAAATAAAGTTCATAAAAACAACAATGGCGGAAACTTTACATGAAGTTTTGAATCACTCCTGCTTGTTTTTTATTTTTTTTATTTTTAACACCAAATGAAATTAAGTATGTTGTTAGCTAATGACCAGTGAGAAAATAAAAAAATAGCAGCAGGTTGTTGAACAAATTTGTGGCAGAGGTGTAAAACCTACCCTAACAAAGCATAACCTGTGTAACCTACACTAGTAGTGCAGATCTAAACTGTTTATAAAAGTTCACTGAAGTCCGATGTGAACAATCCAAATACAATCAATAACAATAACTAATTTTTTCTTGTATAGAAATATTACAACAGCTATAAACATCAATTACCAAACTTACAAATTCAATTTTAAATTAGACATGATTTAATAACATATAAATATAATATAGGCAACTAATATAATAATTATGCAATATAAAATACACATTTTCGTAAACTTTTTCATAAAAACAAAAACAAAGAACTTCTCATTATACAATAAGCATATTGCATTTAAAGTTTTGTTGATTTTATGTTAGTTTCATATTCCTATTCCAAAGACATAAGTTATCCACAATGCATAATCCTTGATAAATAAATTTTACAAATTTCAAAAATTATGATGTAATATTGTTCAATAAAATGTCTTGCTGATTCAAACAAGAAGCAATCTGTCAGTAGTAAAAACATATCAGTCAAGCCGACTCTTAAATTTAGTGATAACTGGGTCAACAAGACTCTTTACTGCTCTCTTTCTAACAAGTTTAGATCAGTAATCAATTCTTGCATTGCACTTTGTACCTAAAATAACAAATATATTTTTAAGTCAACATATAGTAATAAAAAACAAGGCAATAAATCTGTTTTAAAAACTATTATTTTCCGAGATGTAAAGTGTACTTTTAGATGGGTACAAATTTCAGCTTCAGAAGTTTTTTGAATCTTATCAAGAAGTAATGTAGATCAACAAAAACAAATTCCATTGAGAAAAAGAAGAGAATTCTCATGAATTTCTCATGAAATAAGGACTAAAAAAGAAATAAATAAAAAGAGAAGGTTGATATGTTCTCACATGGACTGATAATATCCTTAAACAGACCAATATGTTCTTTTACATTAAACTGATATTTCCTTACACAACTTTACACAGCCTTACATGGCTGAAGATCACCATGCATGAGATAACAAGTTCACACAACGATGATGCCTTCTACAAATCAATGTTCTTACATGGAAGAAATCACCATACAAGAGTTATGATTATAACAATCCTTTTAACAAATCAATATTCTCTTACCTCTCCTCTTGCATTCTGTGATAAAAATTTAAGTTTTTCGAGAGGTAACTAAAATATAAAAATTGAAACATAAACATCCTATGAAAAATTAAAGGACTTAAACGAAATTTATTCTAGGATAAGGCCTTTTTTATTATGGTATTTTTTTCTACTGCTTATTATTTACAACTACCACCATTTACTATTTCCTAGTTCCCTCAGAAAGCTTTCCAAATTAATTTCAAAAAAGAAATAAATTCATTCTTACTTACCACTTCAAAGACAGCATGAATTGCTTCAACACATTCTGGTTCCAATACAATCGACTGAATAAATCTACACAAAAACATCTTCTAGTGAAAAAGATCTTGGCCTGTATACACTAATAACAGGCCTAAAACTTATGTTAAACAAAAGAAGTTGATGACAAGTTTAAATCTTACCTAACAGCCTGCAGTCGGTTATCAGCACATTTATCACCTAAAATACACATAAATTTGAACCTAAGACTTGACAAGCTTGATGTATGCCTTGAACTTTAGAAAATGCTGCAAACAAATGTGAAGTCTGTAGAGTATACCTTCAATAGCTGCAGAAAAAATTTGAAATATTTCTTGCTTCGAACATAAGAACTTTAAACCCTTTTGGTTGATACTAAAAATGTATAGCAAAATAAAACGAGTGAAATAATGTTAAAATTTAAAATAGGAAAAAGGTAAAAATAAATAAATTATTGAACAAACCTTGTATTGTACAGTGTCCTTAAAATCAGATTTCTAAGTTTCATCCAAATGTTGTCTTTCATTGGTAAATCTGACAGAAGCACGATCAATGCGTTCAGCAATTCTTTACCGTGCTTACAAGAGATCAAATATTCACGACCATATGCAGATGCTGTTATATTTGTGATGACCCCAACCAGTGCTAGCACGAATCTCTGCTCATCATTTGCTTTGTCTAACTTGGCAACATTGTCGCTAAAAGCTGCTGAAAAGCTTTCCAGTGTATAATATGCCAACTGAATGAATTCTGTACCACAATCCTTAAAAAATATTTAATTTGGTATCTAAATATGCAGGTCTGAGTTTTATCTTTTTATTTGCCTGCGTCAAAAAAGGATATAAATATGCGATAGGATTTTTGAAGTAATAACTGCCACAGAATTAATAACTGTAATGTTAAGTATTTATTATATGAAAATTTTCCGTCAAAATATTTGCCACAAATCAAATTAAAAGCTTGCAAAATGATTCTGTCATCATCATCATCCTCGGCTTAACGTCGGTTTTCCATGCTAGCATGGGTTGGACGGGGTATATTAATGACCCTCTTCCAATCTGATCTAGACTGTGTTAGGTCTAAACTCAACTTTCTCTGTATCAAGTCTGTCCTTATAACCTTCTGCCAAGTCTTTCTCGGTCTGCCTCTGGGCTTTGCCCCAGGAACTATCAAGTCTCTACACTTTCTTACCCAATTATCCTCCTCCATTCTTTCCAAGTGCCCAGCCAATTCAATCTTCTTATCTGGATAACATCTTTAATTCTACGGAGACTTAGCCTGCTTCTTAGCTCAACTGAACTCTTTCTGTCTCTCAGACTGGCGTTACACATCCACCTAACCATTCTCATATCATTCCTTTCTAAACGGTCAAGATCTTCCTGCTTCACTGCCCATGTCTCACTACCGTACAACATAACACTTCTTACACAGGCCTCATACAACCTACCTTTTACCTCAATTGACAGGACTCTGCTAGTCAACAAAGGAAGTAACTCTCTGAACTTTTTCCAAGCAGAACCTATCCTGCAAGTAACACTTCTTCCAACACCCCCTTCATTGCCCAACATATCACCTAAGTAACAGAAGTTCTCAACTATCTCAAGCGAGCCACTGTTGTACATCATTAAAGCTGGAAATACTTCATTCTCTATAATCTCACCTTTGCAACGCTTGCATACAAACTGAATGTCAGCTCTTAACCTTCCACTAATACTACTGCACTTCTTATGTACCCAATGCTTGCAAGTCTGACAAAAAATTGAGTTACTACCAACCCCTTTCCTGCAAACTCCACAAGGCCACTTTCCAACTACAAGGTCACACTTGGCTGCAATGCTACTAATCATGACTTTAGACTTTGCTGTGTTTACCTTTAGCCCTTTCTCTTCTAGTCCTTTCTTCCACTTCTCAAACTTTTTTACTAATTCTTCCATCGACTCTGCTATAAGAACCAAATCATCTGCATACAATAACTCCCATGGACATGGACAACCTGTTCTGAACTCCATCGACAGCGCTTCTAAGACTAGAATAAACAACAAAGGACTAAGTACAGAACCCTGATGTACACCTACATTTACACTAAATTCATCACTAAGTGAATCGTTAATCCTGACACGACTTCTAGCATTCCTGTACATAGACTGTACCATCGTAACTAGCCACTCATCCACACCTAATTTTCTCATAGCCCACCAAATAACTTTACGTGGCACTCTATCAAAAGCTTTATCTAAATCTACAAAGGCAAAATAGAGATTCTTTCTCTTTCCTAAATACTTTTCCTGAAGCTGTCTGAGTAAAAATATTGAATCTGTAGTGCCACGCCCTGGAACAAAACCAAATTGCATCTTATCTATATCAATTCTTTCTCTAAGTAACTTATCAATCACTCTTTCAATAACTTTCATTACTTGATCAACCAACTTCAAACCTCTATAGTTACCCCTTTCTAATGCATCACCCTTGCCCTTGAAACAATTCACTATTACACTCGACTGCCACTCACTCGGAATAGCACCATTCTTTATAATCTGGTTAGCAAGACTTGTAATAAGCTTCATGTTTTAATATCATTTACGTATATCGTTTTAATATCATATACAACTGCTGCTATAGGCAAAACGTGTCTGAAATATTAGCTTGTGTGATAATTTTTTATTTGAAGATAAAATACTAAATTTAGAATCTCTTTTTTCAACATTTAAGTACATGAAACTAAGAATTGCCTGTTAAGTATGTCTTTAGCACGGAGGAAAGTGCAAAATCCATACTTTGTGATTTACAAATAACTAATTATTCACTTGTTTATTTACAAGATAAAAATTAAAATATGTACATAACTCTGAGTTTTACGATGAGCGATCATCAGAGGTACGTACAAATAACTAATTATAAAGAATAATGATTCAAACTAACATATTACAATAAAGTATGTATTGTTATAAAAATCTCTGGAAGCCGTTTAAAAAATAAGAGAAGCAGTTGTAAAAAAATACCCCGTTCAACATTGTATGTATGCTACCATCTTGTTGTGATACTCTCCATAACAACGCACAAGATGCACTGCCCAATTTTGCACAATATTCTGACTGTTCATTTGTAACTGCTGTTAATTCCGCAATTTGTTTCTAAATAACAGATATCCCGTTGTGAATTAGCTGTAATTTTTCTTGGGTTAACTTATTTTCTGTTGCTAAACTTATTTCTGTGATGCTTATAGTATGGAGTGCAATAGGCTTTGACATAAATAGCAAATGGGAAAAGTAACAAAGAATGTTTTATTTCACTTACCCTAAGCTCCATATTTTCCTAGAAAAACAAATCACAGTAGTCATATAACAAAACAGATAGATATTCAAGATAAAAAAGAAAGGAAAAACCAAATCCAAATACATATAACATTTTAGAACTTGTGAACCTAGTTTGTGGCATGAGATGTTGCCAATAATCATAGTTACATTCCCTTTTATATTACTTTATCTGGTACTATTGCTGAGAAAAAGTCTAAATATGTATGAAAACAGGTCTCTTACAAACCATTTATAATCACTGATTCACTTGCACCTGTTTTTCTCTTTCAACTTCACTAAGAAGACACTCGTAACGTTTCTTTGTTATCAGAACTTCTCTTTCTAAACTTGTCTTTTCTGAATTAACTTTATGTATTTCTAAGTATAACAAATAGAATAATAAATAAATATAACCAAATTCCACGTTCCTATCTAACATTTCTCATGCACCTACACAACAATAATTCTAACTCGACTCTGTGATGTATATAAAAATAAAGGTATTCAAAAATATTTGATTTAAATACAATTTATTTGACATACAAAAGCCTTATTTTGTGTATTCTTTGAAAAGACAAAAGTTCTCACCTATATCTTTTTCCTTTAACTTTAACGGTGCATTAAGTAATTCTTTATTCAGCGTCTAAAACAAGACCAAAAAAATGTGAAGCACATTTTATAAAATTCTTATAAAAATAAAAAATTGAGGTTATAAATACCTTAGGTAACACATCACGCATCATTTTGATTTCTTTAGTTAATCTATGCAAATCAGCTTGCTGAATAAGAAAATATTTTTTCTGCAAATCCTTGATCTTTGCCTATGGATGAAGATGAATCGTTTGAATTCATACTAAATAACATCTCATTTAATTTGTAGGACGCTTTTTTTACAATAAGGGTAAAAAAGTTGGTAAAAAATAATAAGGATTTTAAGATGACTTCATCATCATCGTCATTCTCAAAAATGATGTTAACCTTATATTGTAGAGTTTTTTTATTCCCAATATTAAATATAAAAATTCTGACAATAAATTTTACCTGCATACCTTATTCCATGACATTAAGGAGGCACAAAAGGAAATTAAGAAAAAAGGAATAATTTAATGCAATTTAGGTGAACGCAATTATAAAAAGCATTCAAATAAACCAAACACAGGAAATAAGTTATCTTTGAGAATGGGTTTACTTTTTTTTAATTTTGAAACCTTTACAATATAAACTCCCCTTTAGCATGCCCTACATGAGGCTGGTGAACTGTATCATTGTTTATTTCCTGGAATAAGCTAAATTAGGAATTATATTTACAGCACAGAAAATGTTTTACTTAATATTGTTAGACTGTACAAGTATATACAGTTGATAATGCCCACATATATAGTGATATATATAGTTGATAATGCCCACATTATGAAACAATCTATAACCTGGCCCAGATTGGTCCAAATTGAAGAATACGGGTGTGCCGACATACTTTTAAGATGATCTAACCGTATTTTCCGGTATATAACCCGCGGGTTATAAGTTGATTTTTACGACTTCCACTGTTGGTGCGGGTTATAAAGTGGTGCAGGTTTTGTGATAACTTTTATATTTCCTGTCATTTATTCTGAAATTTAAAATTTATACATTTAATGAAGAAAATAGTACCAACGGGATAAAATGCGTACATTAATATAACTGCATGCGCGATCCTATATCTACGTAATCTTACTTCAACTACGTGATTTAATTTTTTTTACACAGTGAAATTGCTTTAACTTTCTATTGCTTGCCAGTGCTAATATTACGAGCTCTCTCTGAAACACAATTCTGGAGATCAGTTTTCTTTTGTGTTGAATATAATTCTAATCTATTTATATCTTTGCAATCACATTGAGCACATTGAAATGATTTGCTTCTGGTAATAGAGCAATATAGCAGGTATCATTTTTAGGTTTAATTGACAGGTATTTCACCACCTAGTGGCCAGGACTTAATTACTAATTCCTGTTAAAAATATTGAAAAATGTTAAAATTAAAGTATAGATAATAATTTTCTTTTTTATCTTCGCTACCTTCGAGCAACAGGTGGCCACTAAAAATATCAAAAATAAATATAAAATACAATTGATAAGACACACGCAACTATCTCCTCCCCATCGCCACCATTCATTTTATCATGCACACTGTTATTGCTGAGATATAAATAGATAACAAAATTCTATAAACATTAGAAAAGAATGTTCCATACATCGATGTTACAGACAATCCGTAATAATTATGTTGTTTATTTTTATGCCAAAAAAAACTTAAATATACATAAAAAAACAGAGATTTTACTTTAGGTTTATAACCTGGTAGCATTTTTTTGTTTGTTTGATTGTTTAACTGCAGGGAGAAGAGTTATTAACAGCTGAAAGTAATGTCTGCAAATAAAAAGAAAACAGCGTTGTCTGATTTAGTACTGTCGGCATTAGCAGAAGATCGACTTGTCAAATTGATTTTAATTCATTATTACGGCAATCAGAGACAAGGAAGTTAAGACTGAGAGAGTCGCTAGTAGGTTCTCGTGTTTGGGGTTCACGACTTTAAACGTCCCCCACTTGTCACTTATGCGGTTTATACGAAGGTGCGGGCTATCTGATAGCATCTAGTTTATAACTCCCTAAAAAAGCTGAGCCGCGGGTTATACGATGTGTAGGTTTATACCGGAAAATACGGTAACTAAATAACCCATATGATCCCTAGTTGCTGTGAACAGTGCATGTTCCTTCTATGAAAACAACATTCTCAATTTCTTGCTTTTACAATCATTGAAAACCATCCTCTCTTTTATATTATTACGAAGCTTACCTCAATGTTTGGTACAGAAATGTCTGCAACACATCTTGACTCATTATCGGCAAAACATTGAAACAAAGCTTGATAATCAGATAGTACACCCTCAAGTTCCATATTCATTTTTGGAACTAAGTTTTCCTGAAAACGAAAGAATAATGCAGAATAAATGTGTTGTGAAACGTGATTTACAAGTCACTCTCACAATTTTATTAAAAATAATTGTATTAAATGACTTGAGCTTTAAAAGTAAAGTATCTTATAAGGAAATATGGTGATGCTCAAGCTTCATAAGAAAGCTTTTTAACAATTTTAACAAAAATATTTTATAACATTTGAATAAGCTCTTGGACATCCTTCAACTTTAGAATAAAAATTTGTTATTGCAGATCACTTTTCACATTTAATTCTAACCCTATAACACAAAAACTTCACAATAGTAATGAAACAACAGAGGAGTCTGTGCCTTCTCAATGGGACAGTCAGCAGGTGTGCTACATATTAAACTGCCCAAAAAGCTTTTCTCATTAAAGCATAACTTCTTGGTTACCAAAAAATAAAGTCAAGGGACTGCATATGCAAACCTGCTTGCTACCAGACAAGACGTCAGTGGGTGGCAAAATAGCTCTACTTTAACTTATTTCAATGTGTGAGTTTTGTGGTTTTTTTTAAATAATCTTAAGCCTAATTCTCGTACATGATGCGCATGATAAAAACTGCACACCCCTTGAAAAAGCCTGGAAAAAGTTCAGAGAGTTACTTCCTTTGTTGACTAGCAGAGTCTTGTCAATTGAAGTAAAAGGTAGGTTGTATGAGGCCTGTGTAAGAAGTGTTATGTTATACGGTAGTGAGACATGGGCAGTGAAGCAGGAAGATCTTGACCATTTAGAAAGGAATATGAGAATGGTTAGGTGGATGTGTAACGCCAGTCTGGGAGACAGAAGGAGTTCAGATGAGCTAAGAAGCAGGCTAAGTATCCGTAGAATTAAAGATGTTATCCAGATAAGAAGATTGAATTGGCTGGGAAACTTGGAAAGAATGGAGGAGGATAATTGGGTAAGAAAGTGTAGAGACTTGATAGTTTCTGGGGCAAATCCTAGAGGCAGACCGAGAAAGACTTGGCAGGTGGTTATAAGGACAGACTTGATACAGAGGAAGTTGAGTTTAGATCTAACACAGTCGAGATCAGATTGGAAGAGGGTCATTAATATACCCCTTCCAACCCATGCTAGCATGGAAAACGGACGTTAAGCCAAGAATGATGATGATGACCTTGAACAAAGGAAGCAACGGCCTTTGGCTTATTTATTGAGGTGACGGAAATCGTAAACCCTTATTTTGAACCTCCTCATTGTTTTTAAATAAGACTTTGTTGTTTTAGATGATGTCAGGTTGTGTTAGACGATGTCGGGTCGTTTTAGATATCAGGTTGTTTTAGATGATGTCAGGTAGTTTTAGATGATGTTAGGTCGTTTTAGATGATGTCAGGTTGTTTGTCGGGTTGTTTTTGATGTTTCCTCATTTTACATACATAAAAAATATATTACCTGTAAAATGTTTTTGTACTCTTCACCACCAACCATAGCTAGTCTTCTTCTAGTTAGATACCTAAACAAAATTATTACAAAAAACAAAACATATGATTATAATGTCCCGCTATTAAATCAGGGTGTGTTAGTAGTCTCTCTAATTAAAGGTAACTCGAAAGGTGCCCATTTTCTTTTTCTTGTGGAAAATCTGGTTAAAGTCTCATAAATCTCTTCAAAATGTCGACAAGCAATTAGAGTACACTGTGGCACTTTTTTATTTAGAAAGGTTATTTTTGAGATTTCCATATTTTATTAGTAATCGCACAATATAATATATTTTACATAGTCAGTGTTAAGATGGTGCTATTTTACTAAGGGTGCCAACTCGCCAGAAAATGCCACAAAAATTACAAGGGCTTCTCAGTTAAGTTGATTTTGCCCACAAAGTACGTTGTCTATCAACACAAAATTTCCTAGTGACAGTTTATAAACAGTTTATCACGGCAGAATATTGAGTCCTGCAAACAACCTCCACAAAGACACAAAGGGCAGATTCACTGTGATGGTATCATTAAAAAACTTTGGACATGGCATAGAATTCTCAAAAGAAGCCTTCATTTGATACAATTTTCTCAATAACAATTTTATTCCAGGTAGTTAACAAGGCACAAAAATATTATAAATTCTAAAAAATTGTGTCAATTTAATGCCCTCTATTACAGTAAAAACAACATTTTAATTTTTAACATTTTTTAGAAATGCCATTAGCCATTCCTAGAATAAATAAAATACATAAATCTAGTGGTTATAAATACTGTGCTAAATAATTACTATTATATATATGTTAATTATAACAATTATATAAATTTACAAAGTAAAAGGTCAGGAAAATAATGTAAAGAAAGAATACAGAAAAACAAACGAGAAAAAATGAAAAAATAGCACAGTTAAAAAGACATAGAAAGTGCCGATGGGCCAGTTTGAGAATGGAGATCAGACTTTCCCATTGGATATGAAGGGCTTATTTGATTTTTAAATGACCTTTGTTTTTAACGGTATCTATTATTTTAAAAACGATTATTAGTATTATAAGCTGAGAAACAATATGTTTAAAGATATGCAAATTAGTGTCCTTTTTGATGTGTTCCTCTATTCCAGTTTTAGTGGCAAGACTGCAATCAAAGCCATCATATTTGAACTTACAAACTGTTTTAGAAAAAGCATTAAAGGTACTGTCTAGTAAAAATACAATAATAAAAAACTATCCTGAACTGAATTGCACTTCTCTTTTTTTTTGCGAAAATATAAGTGATTATATTTCTAAAGTTTTACAACTCGAATAACATTTCCATATAAACAAATTTTTCAAAGCCATTCTACATGAAAGGGAGGCTAAAATAATATTTTTGTTGTGACGTAAGCGTTGGGTTCTCGGCGAATCAAAACATTATAAATAAAAAATGATTGTTTTACTCTGAGCAATATTACCAGATTAAATTTTTTTTTTAATATTTTACCCCCTTTTTAAAAAAATGTAGCAATTTATGAATATTTAATTTCAAAACATGCAACTAACTTTCAGAGATAGAACTTTATGTCCCTGTCCAGACAAACAGAATGTCTGTCTCTACACAAATTAAAGTAGATTATTTTAAAGCTGCTTTATTTTTTGTGCCGATACTGAGACCAGTCGCAGGTAAGATAATTTACGTAAAAGTATATATATGCAGACAACCGTTGGAGTGGCCGATGCTCAAATGCAGACAGCATTGTGCGATGATGAAATGAAAAAATCGACGCGACATTCCAAGTTAAATTCCTTGATGAATCTGAATGATTTTTTGCAATATATCAAACTATCAACTGTTGTTGTCACATCGTACATATATCGTACTCCAGAAAACCGACCAGCAAAAGAAGAAAGTATAGAAAATACAAATTCATTAAATAAATTGTGGTTTTTGTACCTTTATACTTCCTCAACAATTATAAATCTTGTTACCAGTACCCCTATTCTATCACCAAAGCTACCTCAATTATATAGCGAACAAAAAGAAATACTTGGTTCAAGGTTATATATACTTATACTTTTTATACCGTAATGCTTTGAATAAACGCTCATTAAACGTCCCCAGAAAAAAATATTATGATTAAAATTGTTTAAATAACACCTGGGCATGAAGAAAAAACCCCAGTAAATTTGGACCTGCTATGGTTTCTATTTGTTTTGTCAAATGAAGAAAATATATACAATTAAATCCATGATAAAATGTCTGTTCCACCTGTAAGTGCAGTTTTGAACCGCATGACTGGATTTCTTGTGTAAGACCTGATTACCAACGACGAAGGGGCCAGGGAAAAGAGATTTAAGTCTATGTAGTTCTTTTAACTAAATCAGGAGTCGGTGAATTAGCTAGGATGGTCAGGTTGGCTATGAATAGGCTTGCTCGTAGATTAAAAGGACAAGGATTATTTAATAATTCTCAGATCTAAAAGTAATCTGTCAACGGAGGTACACGGTTCTTCCCGTACCTCACATAATTTAGGTACATGATAGGACGTATGAACGCAATCGCGTACCTCAAAATGAGAAGCCTGATGTTGTGTATATACGAAGCGGTAAGTGCCATGTAGAACACCTCTTACTATTGTTTTCATGAAGGCACAGGACCCAGTAGCGATTGCCAGGAGTAAGCATATAATGGTGCAAACAACACATCGTTTCTTTATATACTTATATAGCTATATATATGCATTTATTTTGAAATCTATTTATGTTTAAAAAAATTTTGACAAAAAAATGTTCGTCCTTTTTCAACCTTTTTCACGAGTGCCCTAGATAGATAGATGTGCACATTTTACATGGCTAGCCTCACAAATATCGAGGGATATACCCTGTCTATTATTTCCAGGAGGGGCCATGGCGTATATGGAGAGTCCTAGAGTATTTAATGCTCATTTTGAGCTACGCAGACCCAATTAGAGCCCGCGCTCTACTAGACAACTCCCGGCAACATCCAACGGCCCACACAGTGTGCCATCTTCCCAATTTCCCTCACATGGCTTGGGTTAACCCGGGGCTATGGTAACATTCACTCGCCCATGTTGAATCGCCGTCAAGAGGAATCGAACCCCGGTCTCCCGCACAGAGTACGAGAGCTATAACCACTAATCTACGGCGCCACAAAAATATAATAAAATATAATAAAGATATAATAAAGATATTATAAAGATATAATAAAGAATAATTCTGCTGTGTTTCCAAAAGGGCATCACAAAGGTTAGTATTTGAAAACTAGCTGACCAGCTAGCTATAACTACAAAAATGTCTGAAATTTTAGGTAGCAACTCACGACCTCCTGTGTACAGGACTTATTTGGGAGGTGGTATCTAACTTGCGTTTTTACGTACAAAAATATGTAAGCTAGCTTGCATTAACAACAACTTTTGCAAAAAATAGCGTGACAATAAGTAATCGCCAGCTAGCTACACAAACTACAAGAAGAAGAACAGAAAAAAGAAAAATGTAGCTAGGAGACCAAGCTTAATTTTTGCCAAAGCAATTTGCAGAGCAAAGAGTTTGCGCAGCATGAGCAGCCAGGGTAATACCTGGGCTATGCAAAACCTACCGCACTGAGTTGGACATCATGCCAAGCCGGTTGGCACTGACTTAAAACGCACGGTTGGTACGGCTGTCAAACATGTGCAGTCTGGCGGGTTTTCTTAAAATCTTGTTGAGCGAGCATGAAACGCTACACCTGCTGTGTGCACGAACTGGCTAAACAAAACTTTTTCTGGTTTACTCTACCTAGTGCATTTTATACATGTTTACAGCCGTAAGTTTTTGTATATATAGCATTCAACTAAGCCATTTATCACGTTACGCTATATCAAGTGGCAATTTTTTTTGAGTATGTAAAAGGAAGTGAAATTGTAGTAAGACTGGAAATTTTAAGTATTATAGCTAAACAATATGAATAAAAAGTTTTTGCTATGGCTAGCTATAACCATAATAAAACTCTTCGGTCGAGTCTAGCAGTGTTTGTTGTTGCAAGACCATAACTTGAGATGCAAGTTTGTTCAACGATTTTTTTTAAACCTCACCCCCCCCCCCTTTATCTTAAAGCTTACCTCTATTGTATTTGCAAAGTAACATAGCGTACAAGTGGAGCAGAGAAGCAGCATCTCCCGCATCTCCCTCTTACAAAACATAAACTTTAAAATTAATACTTTCTAACAAAATTAAAAGACACAAGGGTGCCTGTAAGCCGCATATGCCGTAAAAAAAGTATAGGCGTTTTCACGCGAGTTCTGCATTTTGAAAAAATTCAAGTATTCGCCCGAAAAAACTGCACAGGCCCGAACAATGCGCCTTATTCCAACTATTGTCCGCATGGTATGTTACAAGAAATTGCATTTCGGGAATGCTCTGGGCGAGTTTGGGAAAGTGCGGGCGATTTTGTAAGACAACCGCCAATTTAATTTGAAAAGTCGCTCAAACTTGTCCTGGCGTTTGCGGCTTATCGGCACCCTCTTTAAAAGGCTTAGATGTAAATATTGAATATCATCATAATCAACTTGTTTTGTTTGTGCGAATCTCTTATTGGTTTTATGTTTCATTGCAGTATATCATGTCACCATCTTCATTTTTATTTTTACATACACATACCAATTGTAGTCTTCTGTTTTTGTGAGAAATTCTAATGGGGAAAGTCCACATCGTAATAAAATATTGCATAGAATTAACCCTTTAAAACTTTGTTTGAATGGGTGGAATTTTTTTAGTAATCCCTTAACTGCTTTTACGGTAGGCTAGCCATTTGTGCATGGAAATGCAGGCTTGATGTGGTGTGTGTAAATCGCCATTTATTTCTGAACTTCTAAAACAATCTAAACGTGTATTGAGGTACATTGTTGGGTGGCAGTATTGGGAAGGACATTTGCATGTGCCTCGTGCCAATAATATTCATTTTTTTTTTTTTTTTTTAAGTGGTTACCTGTTGCTTAATTGCTTTGGGTTTCAGAATAATAACACAAATTGATAGAAACAATGTATTTCTGTTGGAATGAGTTGATACAACACATTCAGTATGCGTAGACTATTTATGGAAATTTTTGGGGAATGGGTAGGAATGAAGGTGCCTCCTTCGGGCTTCGTCATACGCACAAATATATAATGCATAACCTGAGCGTCAGGATATGCGTTATAGGCGCTTTCATGCCCTGAGCGTCATGTGCATGAGACAGATGAGATGCACTGAGCGTCAGATGCATCGACATGTCCTGAGCGTCAGGCACATGCTAATTACTGGTGTTTTTATTCATACCCTGAGCGTCAGGTGTATGAGAGATGCCCTGAGCGTCAGGGGCTTCATCATGCCCTGAGCGTCAGGCGCATGTTTTTTATTCACATGATGACTACACTAGAGATGCCCTGAGCGCCAGGTGCATCGACATGTCCTGAGCGTCAGGCACATGCTAATTACTTGTGTTCTTATTCTACAATGACTTTTATCAACACATTACTTGCCTAAATGGCTGACGAAGGAGGCCCAACACACCCACCAATTAAATTAGAGGCTCCCTACAGACTTGTTGTTTCTACCTAAAACCCTGACATAACACGAGCCAAAAGAAATGTCAGTTAAGGCAGAAGCAATTTGTCTGGTTATGTTGTGCTGTGTGCTCACATAACAGTTGTGATGTGGTTGTCTTTAGTTGCATTGGAGACATTCATATTTCGATTTCGACTCGAGTCCATTGCACCACGATGATTGAATTGGTATTTCATCCACCATTCGTAGGCATGTTAATGACATAAAATAAAAAAAGAAATAGGTGAAGAAAATCAATCTATAAAAGGGTGGGAGTGTGGGTAACTGTAAGCTGAAGGTACATCTGAAGAACTTGTGCAGTGTGGGATGTTGGGTTCTTATATGCAGCCATTAATAATCAAGACCTGGGTAGGGTCCAGTTCCTTCACAGGCAAGTGAGACTGATAACCCTGGCAATCTTTTAGATTAGGTGTATAGGTAGAAACCACCCCCACTGTGTCAGGCTCTACATGACATGTTCAATGACTAAGGTAAACCTAATGTATATTAACCACAATACTAAAGAACTGTAATTCTGTCACCACAATTAACATGAGCAAAACTTGCAGTTTAGCTCCATTTAAAGGTAGCGAAGAAAAAGAAGAATATTACTGTATCATCCAAGTTTATAATTTAATTTTTTTCAATATTTTAACCGCAATTAATAATCAAGTCCTGGGCACTAAGTGTTAAAATACATTGTCAATAACACTTAAAAGAATGCCTGCTCTGTTACCAGCAGAGCTTTAATGTATAAAGGTATAAATAAATAAAAATAACATCAAAGGCAAAAATAAAAATGATGTCTAGGATTGTGTTACAGAAAGCATAGCAATTGTGATTATGTTATTGGCAGAAGTGACAGCACTTTTGCATATAACAGAATAGGGAGTATTGCAAGGAATACACAATGTAATTGTCAGATGGTGATATGAAACACAATATGAGCAGAAGACACGCGTTTTCGAAGAGGGTCAGTGAGAGGAAACAAGTCATTTAGTTCAATGCAACTAGACGTCTTTACAACCTTTATTCTTGGTAGACTTATTCACTGAATGAAAATATATATCCCCTAAGAAAAATCAATTATAATCACGTCATTGGGATCGAAAATAACGTCATATTTTTCTAAACTTTTCTTATTTAGTAGCCCTTTCAGCTATATCTCCTTAGCAACACATTAATTACCACCTGGTAACAAACATATATATACATGTAATAAATAATTATAATACAACACCTTACAACAATTATACATGCACAGTGACATATCCAGAGTTTTTTTGGGACTACTGTTTTCTTGCTGACTACTTTTGCTCAGGTTAGTACAGGCCTATCAATAAGGGGAGAGCAATTGCTCTTGCTCATGCAACTGCTTGCCCAATTCTGAGAAATGAGAAACTAGCTGAGCCATTAATTGCTCCCCCAATTCCAAAAAAAGTTTTTGTGACTGAGAAATATCAATTCATCTCATATGAAAATCAATGTTCTTTTTCTTATTATTTACAGTGAAAAAGAACCAAAATATATAAAAAAAAGATAAATAAAATAAATAAAAAAGACTTTGTGATAAAATGTGCATTTATAATCTTATTCTAATTATTCAGATTGCTCGCCCAGTTTAAATTATTGTAACCTTGGGGAGCGATTTATTGCTCGGGTGTTATTATCGTGGAGAAGCACACCATGGTTGGTGCCGAAGTGGAAATTTTGGGTTTTGAGGTCCCTAGATTGCCAGAAAATGGCTTTGCGGCACTCAAAGCAGCAAAATTATGTACAATTATTACTTGCATTTTATTACATAATTTTATATATTTTTCCTTTTTAGTCTTTGTTGCCAATAAATACCTGTTAAAACTTTCTTCACAGAATTACAATATAAATAAGGCCACCTGTTAGTTTCATGTTTTTATAATATGGCGACACAAAGTCTGTTTGTTGTAGATTTATTTGAGAACCTGTTCAAAGTCATATTCCATATTTTTCTTTGCTGTTTTACAGTAGTGATAGTTTATTAAACTCGCAAAGGGAAAAAAGAAAACTTGCACATGTTTCATAACCTGTAAGGGGTTCAGCAAACTTGCAAAGGAAAAGAGGAAATTTAGATGCATTTCGAAAAGCTTTTCAACCATTTACCATGTGTACAAGGCCTCAAAATGGTGGTCAATATAAAGTGTTGTTAAATCTTCTAAATTTGTCAAACTTGTTTCCAGGACTTTTCTCTCTTAATGTTTAACTGGGAAAGAAAGGAGACGTAAACGTCAGGAAAGAAGCCCTAAGAACCAAGCTGCAACATTTTTATTTGACCAATTTCGAACATCGTGCACTAAATTGAAAATAGAAATCACAAATAGAAAATAGACCAATCACATTTTTATTTTACCACACTAACAAAGGCTTAAAACTGCTTTGATAAGGAATAACTATGTTCTCTATAGAGCAATAGACGTGGCTTTTCTCTATAGTTGTTAATAAGTACTTTTGTGTTAGCATCAGTGTGTTTTCTGTCGTTAAAATGAGTCTCAAACATTCGCTATAAAATAATTTACTATAACTACTACGGTTATGATCAAGCGTGCTTGATATTTTAAAGAAGAGAAATTAAATTTGCTTTGCAATGTTTTCTTTTGACTTTTAAAAACTAAGGGCTAGGACACATGATGTTTTACTATAAACGTTAAGAAGTTATTCACTAGTTGTAATTATATTGATAGCCATCCATTCTATATAATGGTAGGTATGTAACTCTAAAATATAAAAAATTAAAAGGAAAGAAGTTCAACTGATGCAACTCAGCTCATTTCTACTTTTTCAACTTCGTTATAGTGTAGATATAGAGTACAGCGTGTTCTTATAAAAAAGAAGGCAATATAATAATAAAACTATTTGAAAGTTGTCAATTTTATAATAGAACAATCATAGAACAATTATCATTCGAATGGTATTCCAGCGGGAATGTTGTAATTCACATTGTTTTTTAAAAACAGATGTTCGTTGAAAAAGTTTTCAATCACGAAACAAATGTTATGTTTTACACATGCTTAAACACTGAAAACATACAAATATCGACCAATAAAATTGTGATTACCAACCTTGTCCCCAGGGCTGTATTGATTTCGACAGGAAACCATTTACTAGCCTACATTCAACGACGTAGCGTGGGTCTATAACATAGGCTGAAGCTATCGTTCACTATTTATTTTGAAAGGGCCGAGTGAGTAAAGATGGTGGTAGGCTTGTGAATTCAAAACATTCCAATGTTACGAATGTGATTGCATGTACGTCAAATCCAAGCAGTTCAATTGTTTTAAAGGATCGCAAATTTGCTGAAGAAAAACATACTACTTAGAGCTTATGTTTACTTAATTTACTAATTTTTTTTTCTTTGCATTTTTTAGTTTTTTGTGATGAGAATTTGGGATCTCATACCAGTACCGGTAGCAAAACCTCTCTAGATACGTTAGTGATGCAAGTCAGCACATTATGAAATTATTTAAAAAATTGCCCGTCTGAAAAATGTAATACCCAAGTATAAATTTTTCATCAAATTATTTTTCCTTTACAAGCCCCAATAAAAGTTAGGAAAAATCACAAAATTATAGCACTTATATACCGAACAAAAGTTTTGCCCTAATGCTAATAAGCCTTTTTGTTCTAATATTATATATATATTTTTTTTCTAGTAAAAGCTAGATTGAAAACTTGATTATTACAGCATGAATGGTAAGTTTTTAGTGTATTTTAAATTTAGATAATAAAGCCTATCAAAAATTATGGAAGAAGGGAGTGTTTCATTTATTGTTTTGTTTTCTTTAAACAAAAGGTGTGATTTTTGACCTTTTTATTGTTCCTAAGTGGAACATTTACCGAAAATTAATTTGAAACACTTATAGTCAGAGAAGCATACACAGCTGCAATATCAGTTTTACTAATTCAGTTTTTGTAACATGGCGCTACTTGTTGACGTGAGCCTGTTTTAAGACCTTTATAAACCTGAATTGAAGTTTTATGTCAGCAGTCACGAGAAAATACATGAAAGCACTATTTTCATTTCATAGCGCAAGAGTGCATTACCCCTTCTCTTTATTAGCAACCCTTTAAGGTATATCAAATTGTATATTTTTGTACTCCTCCCAATTGTAGCCCTCACTCAAACTACAAACAATTAGATCCCCTCCTTTAAACTCTAAATTTTAACTTTAATCTCTACATTCTTTAACTATTAGACCCCCATACAGAGGATTGCATTCATAAAAAATAGCACCTGTTATTATTTGAGCTAGGTTGTTTCCATTTCGTTTTAGGTTTACCAGATTTCTCACAAATGAATTTATTACCAAATTATGAAAGTACTCCTTTACTAAAGGTGAGGTTATTGTTTTACAAATAATACAGGGGTCCCAGTAACAGTATAGACTGTCAAAGCAAATTCAAAGCACTTTTTATGTGTTTACCCAGTTTTCCAAGGGTTATCCAGTTTTTGTAGGAGATTCGTCAAATCTGTGAGAAATTAGTAAGGACCGTTGAACCAAACAGTTATCAAATTTAGGCATTGGCATAAAATTGGCATAAATTTTCATAAAAAATAGCATGAAATTAGAAGTAAAAAAACATAAAATAGCATAAAGTATTTTTGCCCTGGGACTATTATAGCACTGCGAACTTTAGTCTGCAAATGTTTGAGGAACTAAATCATTTCTTACATGCAAAAGTTGTGGTAGACAGTATATATTGTCATTAAATAATATAGATATTATCATGTCATGAACAAGGAAATTTATTCTAGGCTACGTTTTGACAGCTACAGCTGTCATCCACGGGCATCATCCTTTTTGGCTATTTAATAGTTGAGGTGACAATTGAAGGATCGAAATCAACCAATCAGATCACAGCAATTAAAGTAATTAACTTTTTCAAGGACCTAGATGGAAGCAATAGATTAATTAAAAATCTTTCTTTTTCCAAAAGTTCGCTTTATGTTACGTTCCTTTTTCTAAAAGTTCGCTTTTTGTTACGCTTGTCCCAAACCATTTTGCACTTTTTACTAATAATTCGCTTTCGAAAGGGTGGATAACTTTTTCTGGAAGTTTATAGGAAATACTATTGATATGAGTATTTCTGATTGTAATAAAAACTTAAACCTTCAGACATTCCACTGCCTTGATTCTGTGGTTTTTCTATAATACATAAACATGGAATACACCCAAACATTTTGTGTAAGGATCACCTTTATAATTTATCGAAATATCTAACAGTGAACAGAATGAGGACAATTAGTGTATGGTATCATTTGACGTTACTTCACTGTACGCAAATGTACTGATAAAGGACACATATATCATTAGGAAAAACCCTAACTGGTTAATAATGATGAGTATGAGAACGAAACACGTACCCCTATAGACAAACTAATGTCTATATTTTTTCAGTCTTTTTCAGTTTTGAAAATCTAATCCCACTATCACCGTGACAAAATAAGAGGAAATAAAGTTTACTTTAGAGGCCCAAGAAAAGTATAGTGTATTCTTTAACAATGGATATAAAATATGCTGCCTCACATATTGTTTTTTTGTCAGCTAAAGCTTGTATGTTTCATGTCAGTCATGCTTGTATTGTGTGTCAATCCTTGTGCGATTTATAATGGTTATTTTAAGTGGAGGTATTTTTCCAACACATTGTACATAATATAAAATATTCACTTCAGTTTATACAAATTCCTTATAATTTTAAAAATGGTTACAGTATATTGGCTATGATATATTATTAAGAAATAAAGTCTCAGTAAGTTCAAACATCTTACTCTATTATTTGTTTGATAATAAACCACAGACAAACTCGATGCAATGCCCACCGATTATAGGAAGGTTAAAAGTCACCTTAAAATGGTTCAGTTTTTATCTTCTCACCCTAGTTTTCAACAAAAAGAAGTACTTTTGCCAACCAGAAATTGAATGTAGGTCATACTGTAAACCTTTATTGATAACAGTTTCTCTGTCCATCAACAATCGGTAAGACTTGGCCCGGGCGTTTTTACAGTGAGTAAATATAGGGAATATGAAATTCTGAGATTGTAAGGTATAAGAAAATATCAAAATTTTGTTTCTACTGCTTAGTATTGCAATTTGATATGATTTTTAACAATTCAGGTTTGTTCATGTTGGAAAAAAATTCCCAAAATGATATTTTATTTGCGCGCCTGCTTTGTTAAGCAGTCAATGTTGGCAGTAGCAATTTGCAAGTGCCAAAGTTGATTAAAAAGAACAAATATTGCTCTACCAGGTGTTAAATAGAGGAGCTTAGTAGAGGAGGACAGTGATTTTGGTCAAAGTACCTTTGTTATACTTCTTTATGCAGATGCCGTTTTCTGACACATCAGATGTCACTAAAAATCAACCAACTTCGTTGGACTTCTCTGCGACTGGTGTTAGTTTACGACGAAGTATTGAGGAAAATGAAAATGCAAAGTCTCCACTGCGTTTTAGTTTCACCACTTCAGGAAAACATTACACAACATCGCCAACATCCAAGGTAAAATGGTTTTTTAGAGTAATCATTTCTTGTTGATAAGTCAGTTGATAAGGAAAAGCATTTAGAGAAAAATTATAAGTACGCAGATAAATTTTTATGCCATATATTTTGGACAAAATAAAATTCTATATTCACACAATATTAACAGTGGCTTTTTCATGATTTCTTAAATATGTCTTAGTAGCTTTAACTCTTCAACTACTAGTCTGGAACACTGTTTAATTTCCTTGTCTATAGAAATGTTACAAAACAAGCCATCCTCATACTTATTGTTAAATGTTTTTTTTGTTTCAGTTAAGTGATGTTGATGCAAACACAGTTCAACGACAGCGTAAGGAATTACAACTAATGATTAATGAATTAAAAAGTAGAGATAGGTAATGACTTTTAGCTTCAACTTTTGTTGGTTGGTTTTGTATTTTTCATATAAGTTTAGAGTCATCACTTATTTTATTTCACTTAGAGTCATCAGTCACTTATTTTTTGATTAGGGAGTTGAACCAGATGGTACATTCGCATCATAATCAACTGGTATGTTGGGAAGTTGATCGTCAAAGGGTATGCAAAAAATTTCCACTAATTAAGCAACTTAAAAATATCAAATGTTATACAACTGATTACAATATTTAGATCTCTAGCTTGGAGAAATGTCTATCAAAAACAAAGGGTATGAACATTGTTACCAGTGCTTACATTAAAGTTTTTTATATATATATATCTACACTATAATAATGGCTGTCTGTCTGTGAGTCAATTATAATCACATCTATGATCATAGTAATAACCCTGTCTAAGCAATTTTTATTATGCCATGTAAACAGGCAGGAACGGATGCACAAAAACCATTGTAGGAAATATGTAGCAGTGATAATTGATGGAATTTTTCTTTGGCTAACGACTACTATGAACAAATTCAACAGGTCTATCATATCAAGGCAGGAAATGTTGATATGCAATCCTGTAATGATTAAATTAAAACAACAAAAAAATATGGCAAGCATAAGTAAACCTGCAGCAAAGATGATGGATTGAGTGGGACTTGGACCCTTAACATTTCACATGGAGGGCAATTGGTCGTCTGACTCTGCTATAGATCTGATCTCCCTAGCACACTTAGTAGATGAGGCAAGCATAAAACTTCTATCATGAAGTTAATGTCCAGGTTTACTTTCACTTGATGTTTTCTTTTATATGCAACGTATTTCTGGAATATGATGCTATTAGGTTTTGTAAGATGCAATAAAATACGACATACAATTATGATAATTCGATAGTAATAATTACATGTTAAAAATGATTGACAGTTGGAAAGCAGCAAAATTTGTTAAGATTGCTTATAATTAATTTAATGGTTTAACAGCTTCAAGAATAGGTATATTAAGGTCTATAGAAATATCTCTATCTATTTTCAGCAAGAGAATGAATGAAAAAGTAATGTTCAGCTCAGAAAAACCAGACCTTAATTTTTTAAAATTAAGGTCTAGTAAAAAAGGAAATCAGCCATTAGCTATATGTGTTAATTCATCACATAACTTTGGTTTGTTAATGTTATATTTTGATTTCAGTTGAATTGCGGAAAAGAAATGACAGGTGCAGGTTGCTCAAGGAGAAGTAAGATCTTTAAGAGATTTTTGTTTTTGTTTTTACAAATTTATTACGTGTATTAAAAGGGTTACACAAATTTAGTTATTCTAAATGTTCTATATATACAAGTAATAAATAAAACGTCAGATTCAATAAAAACAGTGAGTGTGAAATATAATAGCTAAAAAACAAACACATAAATAGCTGAAGAATATCACAATAAGAAAACTGAGTAGATATATTGAACGAATAAGGTTATAAGATATGCTATTGCGGCCTAAAAAGTCGAAATCACACAGAAATTTGCTACAAATTGGAAAAGTTACTTCAATCAACACCACTAACAACGTTATCAAGAACTTAAAATATTTAGATTATCCATTTACATATTCATTTGCTACAACTAAAATTACAACTAATATAGGAAATGTAGTTAATGTTTATTGTTTATATAGTCCTGTGTCATTCTCAACCCTTCCAAGTTTTTTAAGCTTTAAGTTATAAATTTTTAAACTGCTTTAATATTTATGTTGAGTTAAAACACATCGGATATGATTCTTAATTTTTCCTATAAAAATTTAGACTTCAACTGTTTCAAAATGGCGTACAATCAAAGAGTAAGGAACTTGAAGCAACACAGGTTAGTGTAGCATCTAGATATGATGACAAAAAGCTAGGCACAACTGCAGTGTTTTGGGGCATTTTTTAAAATATAACTTGCTAAAACTCTGCGGCCAAGAGAAAAGTTGTTACTTCTATATATACGTAGGTATAATAATCAGCATTTAGAATGCACTAGTCGCACTTTTCAACATCCTGGGACTGCCAAAAATAATTCATTTCATGTTCCACACAATGTCGAAATATGGCAAAAAGAAGTCATGGCTGATTTCAGCAACATTTAGCACAGCTTGTGTTTTAATTTTACAAATTACCTAAGAAGTTCTAATTGTGTGAATCTAGTAATAGAAACTCAATTCAAAATTTGCAGATATGTGTCAACATTTTTTCTCAGTGATGTAAAATAACATGATGTTTACATGCAAGAATCATATTGTTTAGTTGCACTTACAACATGTATCTGAAAAAGCAAATATATCATCAACCCATGTTGAAGAACTGAAGGTATGTGTTGATTGTTTTGTGTTATTAAAAGTGATGTTAGCATTTAAGATATATTTTTGTTCACCTGTTGTATGCTGTTTGTTTAGACAAAGAATAACACCCTACAATCCTCAATTAAAGAATTATCTACCAGAATTGGTTCCTTACAATCCAAAGAACAAGAAGTAAACGTGTTGCTCAGGTTAAAGGTAAAGAGATATTATCTAATAATCTGTTGATTTAAATTGTTTACATTTTTTTATTTATTACCTTTATTACCTAAATTTGCTCTACCACTTTGTTCAAACATTCATTAATTTTATGATTTAGTGAATACTTTTGTATTTTTACTTCATAAGTTCTCTGTTGCACTGTGTAGATAATTTATTATAGTATTAATTATATGTCTAAAGCATACGAAACTGGTTCATGTTACAATAAAGTACTTCTGTACCAAATACATGATTGATCATATTTAATTTTTAGGACAACGATATAAGAGATGCTAATCACAGAATAGAAGAATTAACTGAAAAACTTCAAGTGACATCAACATCCCTATCTGTAAGCATTATATAGATCAGCTACCATATCTCTGAGTACAACAGTGATTTTAAAACTCTCTTTCCGTGGATAGCATTTTCCAGAATTTCACCTTTTGACCTTAAAACCTCCTTCCTCCCTAGTGGGTTGGATTTGAGTATGTTATTCTAGTATGTGTTGTCCCTAAAAATAAGGATTTGCTACAACGATGAATCTAGCAGCATAATAATAGAACTGTAGCTAAAATAATATAGGCCTGTGTTGATGTGGCATGTTCGTAAATTTAGCTACAGATATAAAGATTGTGCATTGCCGAGGGATTGTTCGGAAGTACAGACCATCTCTGCGATTATGTACAACATTTTTCTAAAAGAAAAATTTTTCTTAATTTTTTATTTGAACCCTAGTCCTAATCATTAGGGATTAACCTTTTTTTCCCTGTGTATGTTTCCATATTTTTTATTCATTGTTTGTTTGCTGATAGCATTAATGCAAAAATAGATCTAGGTATGCTGCTTGAAACGACTTATTCATTGTTGAGTCAAGAATTTAAAAAATGTGTATTGTTAAAAACATTATGCTTTTACAATGAATAAAAAAATGTCAGCAGACACAATAACTTTTTTTTGTATACAACATACGATTTGTCACAGTTATATGTGGCAATGTGAAATATTTGGGTACTTTTTAAATATTTCATCTGACTTTTTCTGTGACATTTACATATTTTTAAATTTTTGTCTCCTAGGAGTACAAAAAGTTGGATAGTGATATGAAAACCAAACTTGAAAAAATACAAAATGAAAACCAAACATTAAAAAAAGAACTTAGCCATCTTAAAAGTGAGTCCTTTATTATGCCCATACTGACGTGTAAGATATGTAGATTAAGAAAGTGATTAGTTTTCATTAAATTATTTTAGGTCCTGCGGATATGCATTTTTCTCCCGAAAGATGCAGGGACGAAATATCCTCTGTAAGTATTTATCATCTTACAGTAAACTACATGTCACTATCTTGTCACAATTTTGATTTCAAACAAATACAAAAACTCTGGATAAAAATTGTTATTATTTTCGATAAAAATTGGTCAAAGTTAATCAAAGCATGCCAGTCATTCTGCATTAATGATTTGATTTTGGTATCCAAATTATACGTTTTTAAGTGCTTTAAGAATCCATAGTATTAACACCAGTGTTTTTGGGTTTTTTTTTTTGTTTTTCTTGCTGGTTTGAGTTCCAAGAGATAAAATTAAGTACTTTCTTGTGAAGTATTGCGTATTCCAATATATGAACAACAGCATCTAATTTAATCATTTTTTTTATTCTGCTGCTAATAAAGAGCACTTAGATTAAAAAATAAGGAAAAAAAGTTCTTAAACTAAACTAAACCCAGTTTAACCATATATTTGTATTCCATTAACTGCGTGTTGTGCAGTAAGTAGCGCATAAAGGGCGTGTTTGCGTGTTTAGAGGTAAGACATAAAAAATATTTTAGGAAAAAAGTACCTTTGATTGTAGCAGCATCTTTCTTACCTTATACTGTTTTTACTTTCAGTTAAAACAAGATGTTCTTCTCTATCAAAAAGAATTAATACTTGCAGGTGGGCAATGTTTTCGGTTGAAATCATACTGCTACCTCAAAAGTCAATCCTCAAAACTGCTCAAAAGATTTTTAACGACTTTTTCCTCAAATCTCCTCAATTTTAATTTTACAAAACAAAATACGGTAGAATACATAGAATAATCTTAAAACTCCTTAAAATATTCTCGATTTCCGTGGAAAAAATATGAAAACTGTTCAAATCTCCTAATTGTTTTTACAAAATTACCGCCATTTCAAAAAAGAGTAGAAGTTCTCATCAAAAGTCCTAAAGGGGCTACAAACCAGTTTAAATGCTCACATTCCGTATATCTTGCGCATATATTAAAAACCTGGAAAACGCGTTTTGCGCAATGAACAGACCAGCGCACTTTGCTCGCTGGTTTAATATTTTTTTTGGAAAAGTATATTACAAAGCAATATTTCAGCAAGACTCATTCTGGGTGAAAACATGACCAAGGCTAGAGAAGATAATAAATTACATACATGCCGGAAAAATAGCCAATTCTTTTTTCGCCGCCATCAGCTTGACTTTTGTGTAAGTCACTAAAGTCGAAAACCAACAGCCGTTTTGTAGCCCCTCTAAATCTCCTCAAATTTGTCTTTATAAGATTATTAGCAACCCGCTGCAATGATATATAACCTCAAGTATATTTTCGAACATGCTAAAACTTCCCCAAATGTCTTTTTTATTTAGGAGAAAGAGAAAAACGAAAAGACAGTTTATTAGAATTGTCACGCTCAAAACAAGAAAGGATGGAAGCAGAATTAAACCAACTCCGACAGGTAGCTTTTTGATCTCAACTGAAAGAAGAAAGCATTTTTTAATTTTTTAATAGATAATTTAAAGATAGATTTATAGATTTTAGGACTTTGTTTTGTACAAACTATTTTATTAATTTACTCTGTCAGTTTCTTGTGGACTTATTTTGACAAAACTTCTAGCGTTTACTTAAAAGTATGTGTTACACCATAGCCCCTATATTCAATTAAAAGCACTATTTTAAATACGACTAATATAAAGCAAGGCGTATTTTATATAGTTTGCCAAGCTGGTTTAAACTGAATAAACACTTTGTTGAAGTGTTGTCCCTAAAAACTCAGGTTTGCTACAGAGATGAATCTAGCAGCATAATTAAAGATACAATTGTAGCTACAATAATGTGGGCATGTCTTTATGTGGCATGTTCGTAAATTTAGCTACAGATATAAAGATTGTGCATTGCCGAGGGATTGTTCGGAAGTACAGACCATCTCTGCGATTATGTACAACATTTTTCTAAAATAATCATTTTTTTCTTTTTTTTTTCTTTCAAATACGACTAATAAAAAGGAAGGCGTATTTTATAAGCTTTGCCAAGCTGGTCTAAACTGGATATACACTTTGCGTTCAACATGGTTCTTATTTTTTATACAGTTCGAAGCTACCCATACTGAATTGAGCTAGTTGTTTCACATATCTTAATTTATATGTTGTGTTGTGACAAGACGAACCAAAACAATGTGGGAAATTTTTATGGAGTTTTATTTGGCTTGGTACAACCTATGAAATAGCCTCAGTAAGGTCAAAGCAAGTTGAACCTAGAAAAGTTGGGAAATCAATAAATTCTAGTGTCATTTGTTGTGAAATGAGAACGGTTTCTTTTCTCGTGTTATCATTATTGTTAAACTTTGGTGTTACTTTGCTGCTAGCTATTCTCAATTATCCAGTCTGGAGATTTGAAAGTTTTTTTATAGAAAGCCTAAACTAAACAAAGCGCGAGCCCATAGTTCGACATGTGTTATCATTTATTTTTAAAGCATATGATCATTGTATATATAGATGTTGTCAGTAGGTGCTAAAGTTTTAACTATTCAAAATCACTAGTATGACAGGGTGCAACATGACGGTTGTTTAAATAGAATATTCAAATTTTTTTTGAACGATGTAATGTCTTTTGTCTCTATCAGAACAACCACCAACTTAACATAACTTTTTTTTTAATTGTTTTGGATTTTTCAAGGGGAGGTGTTATAACATGATTTAGTTTATATCTCAAACTAAATTGATATGATATATAATTCAGCGAGTTATTAATTGTAAGAAAATATTGAGTAATTCTGTGTACTGCCTTGTCAGATTTTCGCGTACTTCTGCAAAGTAATATATGTTTTTATTTATTACATCTTTTAATATATGTTTTTATTTAACACCATAACTTTCTCATTTAGCTATACACAGGACTTCAAAAAGATTATATATCAACAAAACAATTACTGGACAAACAAGATGACGAGTAAGCTTTATTTGTGCAAACATCAGTTGGGCTTTAGTCACCAATCCCTCTCAAAAATAGTTATACTGACGCTTTTAATCATTTAATGTGAAGCCATGTATATCCCTTTAGTCAAAGTTTCTCTTAAGGTATATAATATGTTACCCCTTTTTCTTTGCCCTCATTAGCCTTACTTTTAAAGAGGATGTATCATCATTTACTCAAATGTGTATCACGTACGGCATATAGCTACGTAAGTAACGCAAAACATTAAAAGGCAGAAGAATTGATGATGAACAAAACAAACTTTTTTATAAGTAGTAATAAGGCGGTGGTACATGTATATAAACAAAAGAAAATTTGACTGAGGGTTATTGTTACGTAGAGCTAAACCATTTTTGCAAGATACATTAGTGACCGAAGCCCCTTTGTGTACCACTTTCACAGGGTACTTTCAGGGTTCTCCTAAAATTATATTATCAGAAATAAAAGGGAATAAAGTATATAATATAAATAAAACATAGACTAACGTTGGAAGCAGTCAAATTATTATGTGAGGTAAAGCCTTCAGCTTTGAAAACGTATGACATTCAGGTAAATAACCTGATCGATCAAATCAAATGAGAATGACAAGCTAGGTAATTCAAATTGAGAAAATGGTTGAAGCGTCACAACAGAAAAAATTACTTTAGTCATGAAACAAATAAATAAAGAAAAAAATTGTAACAGCTCAAACTCATATGTACGAGTTGAACCAAATGTGTATTGACAAAATAGAAGTGGTCAAAGCAATTATTCAGCCATATATTGTTTAAATCTGAAAACAAGTGAACAGCCTGTTTCATCTTTATTGTCAATGTGTGAATGTGCGTCATAAATAAACGATACCGTATTTATGATATGCAAGTCGTTCATAAGAATTACGTATAATCAGTTCGAAAATACATCGAATAGCTTGTTTCTTGTTACTTGATTTGAATTAAATCTTTGATGTAAATATGACGTGACATTAAGTTTGTGTTTGCACGTTCGTTTTATGTAGGGTAAGTGTGGTATCTGACTTGGATGAAAGAGAATTTTATATGGGAAATTCGTTGAATAAATTAGACATTCTGCAATCTTCGAACAAGAAACAACATACCGAGGTTTGTATTGTATTTTGTTGAGTTGGTTGGAACACAATTTGCGCGAATATATTACCTTCATCCTCCTTCGATTTTTTACTTCTCTAATGTCATACTTAACTTGTAAGCATATAGTATAGCTAGATGCACACTCACCGGAAGAATTGTGCTAAGTTATTTTACTCACAAGCAACATTTTTGGTCAAAAAGAATTTTGGTGAAACAAGGATTTTCAAATGAAAACAAAATGGAGAATGTCAATTTGTATTTAGCAAAAGAAATTAACTTAACGAAACTTCTCTCGCGGATTAAAATCTCTTAAAGAACTTATCAAGGTGTACATGAAATTATTTTTTCTTAATATTTTTGTACATCTTTTTTGTATATACACAATCTAGTACCAATAACACGAAGATTTTTTTAATATATTTGAACTATTTTGTTCGTTTTCGCTTTAAAAAGATGAAGATTAAAGGTTGTATGTGCAGGACTATAAAACTTGATTTAAAATTCTATTTTTAGAATTTGCAACTTTCAAAAGAAAACAAAGGTATGTTTACGTAAAGATGTGGTATTTTACGGAACAGTTGAGTTTACTTAATAGGTGATTTTACCACGAGCATACAGGAACAACTGAGTATACGATTCCACGACCAATATAACAGTTTTAAAAGATTTTCCTCTTTGGTAGTGTCCAGTTTTTTATGTGCTCGAAAATAATTTGAAATAAAACAAAATTCTGTTTGATATATAGACCTATTCTTATTTGGTCAGCATTTTTTGGCTCCACCTTCCACAGCCTTTGTCATTACCATGACATGACCACCATAGCTATTAAGTCTTCACGTAATATATCCACTTGTACCTGTTTTATATTTTAGCTGATATTAGCTTTCAAAGCTTACTGAGTGATGATATTGGTGCCATGACAACAGGAGAATTGAAATCAAATGATATTTTATCAGGATGGGATGCGAACTCGATGAACAGTGTATCTCCTACTTCTCACTTACATCAACTTCTTGAACAATCAAGGCAAATGGTTCAAAAGCTTGAAAATTCGTCACCGTATTCTTCGAAGCAGACCTCACCAGAACAAACAAATAAGGTAGGAAGATTATGAGCTGTAGTGAAGTTTGGAAATGCATATTTTTGTTTTGAAAAGTGAAATAAGTTTTTGTGAAATATTTTGAAAGAAAAACTTTCAATTCTTTTACATATGTTTTAAGTAGGGTAGCAATAAAATACTAAATTTTCATGCCGTGGTGCTAATTATTTCTTCAGAAAATAAGAAATATTTACAATGTCCATTCTTTTTTTAATACAGAAAATGAGTGAACTTGATTTTTTCAGGTCTCAACAATTATTGCATTTAGGAGTTTCAGAAATACAACCTTCCCGAATTTCATAAATTATAATAATTATGACGTCATCCATTTATAATGGTTCTGTGCTCTTCAAATAAGTTCGCAATTGTGGCACTTAACGAACAGACAAATTTACGAAATTATTATTGTTCTACCTTTTGCTAAGGAACATCGGGATAAGAATCATTTTTAATATCGACCTCTTTAATTGAGTTTGGCATAATTAGGAAATTCTATAAGGTCTATTACCGTATTTTTTTAAATGGGAGCTACAGCTTCTGTATAGTTTCATATACTGTGAGCGCTGTTATAGAAAATACTTCTCATATCTTAGGAACGTATACTCTCACTAATTTGTAAAGTCAATAAGTTTATTTTTAGATAAAGGAGGAGAATTATGGTGTGTCATAAAATAGATGCTCCACTTTCACTTTCCATGTTGACCCAGTCCAGAAAAAATGTCAACTGCGTTGAAACTGAGATTCAATACGCTGTAGTGATGTGGCAAGCTTCAGTAATGCGATCATCCTTTTGTTATGTTTCGAACCAACATTGTGACTAATCTATATGTAATTTTTATGTAGTATGTTTTGTTGTAGGTGTTATTTATTTTGGTGGCTCTGGGTTTGGTAGAAGCGCCTGCTTTCTTCTCTGTGTTTTGTAATAATTTTGTTATAAATCAAGATTTCCAACAAGATGTGAATGACGAAACTTTTTCTTCTCTCTGAATGTAACTTTCGCGTTAAATTTTTGCATAATGTTGTTCAGAAAGCATCAAGGAATGTGAAAATTTTTAATCGTTTTGTAATTAAAATCACGTTTTTTTTTTTGGTTTTTTTTTTATAAGAAAAATTTTTATAAGAAAATGGACCTCAAAAGCATCAAAATCCTAAGAAAATTTTAAGAATTTCCTAACAAAATTGAGGCTCAGATCAGGTAAAAAAACAGCGTGTATACCGAACGCGAGAATTATGTTTTTTAAATCTAAAATTATACTAAAAAACGGCTTTTTATTTTTCTTATTAATTTCCAAATCTGTTTAACACTGAGACTCGTTTTTAATGGAAACCGCAATTGAATGATATCGAATTTCCATTCGACTCTTGAAGAGCCTGGGGGCGAGGTATTATTTATAAAAACTTCAATGACATATTTCGCAAGTCGTTTCATATGTGCATGCATACCGTTGTAACATGCTTAAAATAGACATACCTCTGTGGTGGAGTGTTTGCAAATTAACGGGCGGTGTAATGACGCTCCATCGCAAACGTTGGACAAGATATTAATTTTAAAAGATAATTTAAATCTTATTATTTATGCATATTTTAACAGTCTAGAAATTTATGATTGTAAAAAAGTGTTTTTATTGAATATAATATATTTCACATCCGTCTGTCTCCTGTTTAAATAAAGAACTTTGATTTCACATCATATATTTTATGCACACCGCGTTACAATAGATCTTATGATCCTGCCCTCATTACCAAGAATTTCAAAGGGAGTGCTCAGACTAGGATGTGTATTAACTTCCTGTGTCGTATCGTATTATTTTACAGGAGACGATAATGTTGTTCGTGTTGAAGTCTTCAGCGCGCAGGTTCAGTGCAGGTCATAAACAGCAGGCGGTTCTAAGAATTTCGGAGCTTCGGCCATATCAAACGCCCCCTGCTGTCGGCACCCGGCATTTGTACTGGATGTTACCGTAATGTTTTGAAAATGGAAGAGTAACAAAACGTGAAATGTAAAGTTGGTGTTTATCGTGCATTATTCTTCGAATATTTGCATGTCATGATGAAGAGGATATGTGAATAGGAATAACCATGTCATTTTCAAGAGACAACAAGCCAGCAGAGTGGATGCATGCTGAGCTAAAGCGTTTTAAACAGCAGGTAGCTGAATGTTGACTTCATTCTATTGACTTTTGATCATCAGTCAGTTTATGCTAGCTAGCTATATTTTCAAACTCCTTGGCTAGGTGGCAAATTAGTAGCTGTATTTTTTAAGTTTGACCTTCCATTATATACATTGCCACAAGTTGTCTGGTTACCTCAGGCTTCAGAAAAGTGGGGGGGCAGCAGAAAACGTTTAGTAATCTAAAACAAGTAAGAAAAGTTTTCACATTTGAGCTCTCAAGATTTGCTGAAAATTAACTTAAAATTCTATAATTTTGCATTAAAGATTTTATCGTGAGGTGTGTTGTTTATAAACCCCCGACCTTGTACGCAAATCAACAGGAAAAATAATGCAGGTAGTAAGTCGTTGTCCTTTCAAAATTTATTTTCAGTTAAAGGCATCTTTTGATCTTGAAATGAGAATATAGCTTGAATGTAGTTTAGATTTAGATCATATATCAGTGAAAAGATGCTGGTAGCCACAGTACAAAAGTTTTTAACCATAATTTAACTTTCTTCACCTAAGGTCTGCATTTTTTTACCTGTCGATTTTTCTGATTTTTTCTATGCATGCTCAAAAATCCTGTAAAAACGTAAACATTGAAAGTCATTTCTGTAATAAAAAATGTGTAATATAAGTCAAAATAAGGAGAATAAACTATTGACAAATTAAAAAAAGCTACCATAGGCACCATTAAAAAGTGTTGAATAATACAATTATAAAAAATTTCATACGCAAACTGTGATATTGATATTTATCCCTTGTTTTTTTCCCAACAGGTTGCACTTAGGAAAGACGTCCTTACAAAACTTGCCATGTTTGTTGGCTATTACACTGTGAATGTTAATGTTTTAGGCATGCTAATGTTAGATAGACAGATGTGCATATTTTACATGGCTAGCCTCACAAATATCAAGGGATTTACCCTGTCTATTATTTCCAGGAGGGGCCATGGCTTAGATGGAAAGTCTATTTATTGGTCATTTTGAGCTACGCAGACCCAATTAGGGCCCGGCTCTACTGGACAACTCCCGTGTGCCATCTCCCCAATTTCCCTCACATAGCTTGGGTTAACCCGTGGCTATAAAAACATTCACTCGCCCATGTTGAATTGCTGTCAAGAGGAATCGAACCCCGGTCTCCCTCCCAGAGTACGAGAGCTATAACCACTAATTTACGGCGCCGTACTTGTTGGTGTTTCAAAGAAGAAAGAAAATGCAGTGTCATATTATAACACTGTTTTTTTAGATCTATATATAAGTGTGGCAAGTTTGGTAAGGACGACACCCTCACCCAAGCTATAAACATTTATTAGAAAAGATATTTTTTTTTTTTGGGGGGGGGGGTGGGAGTAAGTCTAGATGTTTCTTAACTTCAATGAAGATTGTCAGAGAATTATGAACGCAAACTCCTTTTTTATACTTTCAATATTCTTTTAGGAAAGAGTTCTGTCAATCTATCAACCTACTTTCAAAATTCTCTCAATAGATTACCTCCTAAAGGTTACTGCCGCCGCAAAAGCCTTTTCATTAGCGTACAAAAAACCTTTTTTCATTGACAAAGTAGAAAAAAAATTTAATTTCTTCCTTCTTTCTTCTTTTTAAACAAGGGCTAAAGTAAATCAACATGAGTGCCTATTTAAAGCATTCAGGGCTTATCTCAGAGAGGAAGGAGCTTGAAGAGAAAGCTCAAGGGGGAGTTAGTTATTGTTTTGACCAGTACTCCAATAATTAGCAAATGTATGTAACAAAAAATATTATCTTGTTCGATAAAATGGTATTCTGCATTGTTTTAGCTAATATTATTTTTTCTCAGGAAGTAAGCTTTAAAAGTGAAAGTTTCTGTGTTCACTTTGTTTGCTATGTTGCCTAAATTAAAATTGATTAGGCCTATAAAAAACAACAAAATTAATGTATAAAATCAATAATATTTTTTTTTCACTAGTTTAGGAACATGTAAAATCATAGTTGAACCATTTTTCTATATCACAAACTCTGCTGAGGTTAAATTGGATCTTAAATGAAAGCTCGTAAATTAATCAAAATAACTTGTACTAGTGTACTTTCCTGGAGTATTTCTACCCTCAAAGAATGTTAATTTTAAGACTAAAAAAATGTATTTCATTTTTCTTAACAGAAATTAACATTTAAGCTACTTTTATCAAATATTTTTCATGTGATCAACTTTCATTTCTAATGGAAACAAACATTTTTTTGTAAAATAAAATAAAATTCAATTTATTTACATACTTTTTTGTAAAAAAAAATTATATAAGAATCATTAACATTCAAATTCTAAAAAATTCCTAAGAAAAATGCTAAGTATTGTATAAGCATATGTATATGCTAAGGGTAGTGGTAACAAGTACATCTATTTCTATTAAAAGGCGTATTTGTGAAGCTTTGTTCTATAAACATGAGCAAGTTAACATCTCAGAAGAGAGTTGTCAAAAGACATGTTTTGAATGTTATTGACATTTCAATTTCTTTTTTTATTTATTTTCAAAAAAACTAGTTGCAGAATAATATTTTTTCATATGCATACCAAAAACATACAAGCCTGTGTGACCATCTAGCCTGGCAATTAAGGGAGGTTAACCATATACTAACATTTTCTAGGGCACCTAATGTTACAAATGACGCAGTAAGACAAAAATACGTGAAGTCAGCGCATTTTTAAAGTTTATAATGAAATATATATCTCTTTAACGTCATCTCATGAGATACCTTTTTTAAACCACTCTTTTTCTCTTTTAAATAGTAGCTTTTGTTTGTTTAGAAATTTAACAAAAATTAAGACATCATTAATATACCAAATTTAGACCAATTCAGGAAAATTTGTGATGCAAATTTTTATTATTCTGATTATGACACACATCTAAAAAAAATTTGCAATGTTATTTTGACAGTAATAATTTTTTTAATGTTAGGTGGTCTGAAACTTGTAAGCACAGATCACAATTTGTGTACCCCTATACAGTTACATTTTGTTATGTTTGTATGAAAAGTATTTATGCTTATCTTGCTACAGCATTGATGTGTTCTTAACACATAATTAATGCAATTCGAAATGGAAAAACCTCTCTTGCTACAGCATTGTTCGAAATGAACAACCTCTCTGACATTAGATTTTCTGAGAACACATTTTTTTTTTCACTACTGACCATTAAAAGTTGAATTTGATTGGTTTGCAGTAAGTTTTGTTTGTTAAATTGTTCCCATGTTATTTCCAAGTGGAAAAAACTTTCCAAGGTTTGCCCTGTTGAAGCAGTATTTAAAACAAATAAAAAATTTATGTTTGTGGTAATATATTTCAATATTGATTGGACATAAAAGGTTTTGTCCCCTTCCTTTTTAATGTTACAAATTACGTTTAGTGTGCACTTTTAAAATAAATTGGTTTGGATTGTAAATTTAGATCACAATCTTATGAAGGACAGTAGGCTATTAGAAAATGTCACCATGGTTGTGTTATTTTTAGTCCCATTTATCTAAAAAGTTGAACATGTGGAAGCAAGCACCGGTTGCATGGGCCATTTATAGTTAAATTAATTATCATAAAAAGAGGACACGAGAAAAGAATCAAGATCAGGATGCTAATTTCCCAAAGTGGAGAAATATCCTTAACCATTTTGTTGAAGGGTATAATCTTAGGTGTTATTTTGATCAATATTTTGATCAATATTTTAAGATCTGCCCAATGAACACAAGAGGGAATTAGATTTACAAATTAAATAACAAAATCAAAATATTACTTCAATTGCAAATTGAAAGAAAAATGATAATTTGGACATGAACATTATGTTGAGTAAATAATTTTCAAAAAGTCTGGCTGCACATTTGTGAACATTGTTAAGAGGATGAAAAAAGATTGTTTCATTATTAAAACGAATATAGACCTGGAGCATTTTAGATCAAGTAAGTTTACTATCAAAATATGTTTTTTTTTTAATATTCTCCTTTTTGTTTCTTTAGCTCCCGATTGAGAAAGGGAAAAATCGTGTCACAGAGAAAACATCGACCCTTGTTCGAAACGGCTTGATTGAATTGGCGCATAATCAATTTAACTTGGTAGTCACCACTTTAGTACAATACATAAAAGATATAGCAAGTGTTGTAAGTTTTTTATTAAAAGTTGTAACGGTTTGTAGGAACTGAAAAATGTAGCAGAACTATTAAGTAGGTATGTTTTACAACATTTCTTTTACATTTTGTTTGTTTTACATGTAAAAGATATTATAGTAATCTTATGCTCTGTCATTTATAGCTTCATTGTTTATAAGCCAAGACTATTTAACACAAACAAAAGAGCAATAGTTCAATGAATCATCATTTCAAGCCCTATTATCGGCAAATATTTTGAATAAAAAGATTCATGAAAATTAATGACATGCTTTTAATGATGACAACATATTGCTAATTGTCACAACAAATGAACAGCACAATTCATTCATTAAGAACAGGATATTAAACTTCTGTATATATTTTCTTTTTCATTACTTTTTAATCCTTGGTTTAACACTGTTCACAAGCATGTGTTTATTGAAACATATATTTATTTATTTATTTATTTATGGTCAAAAAGTAAATATATATTCCCCAAGATCTGTTGTGCAGGTCTGAAATAAACCTTCATTCCAGAATTTGCACTACAGGTCCTTGATTTTTCGGTATTTTCTGTCCACCCCAAAGGGGTATGTGTAATTTTTCTTGAAATGAAAACTAATGATAAAATTTGGAAGCGCTCAACCAATATAATATCTTAAATAGAAATCAATGTTCAAAAATTTAAATGTGGCTTCTCAAAGGCCACTGAAAACGCTATAAATAAAACATACTGAAAAATCTTTACAATTGAAGCTTTATACCAAGCTGTTTTGTTTCAACAAGCTTCGTATAATTAAACAAAAAATGCAATTTCCATATGCAATCTTTTCTACATGTGTTTTGTACATGTTTGTGCGATTACATTATGTCTCTGAAACATAAAATGCTAGTGTGCCCATAATGACACTGAAAACTGAGTGAACAAAAATGGTAGGACAAACAGTGCAGTTAATCAATTTATTTTACAATTTTATGTTCCTAGTTAATTTACCATAGAATTTACTGAGTGCTGAATTACAACTTCTTGCCGTGCAATCTAACCTAATTGTGTTGGCAACAATTGAAAGATGTTTCGAACAAGTATGATGATAAAACATTTTTGTCAATATTTTACTTATTGTTTTGTGCCAGCATATTATAATTGAAAGCCATTTATTTAAGCATGATGAAGAAAGCTCAACATTGTCTGATGATATTGTCAAAAAACAGTTACTTGGTACTCTTTGTCCTGTAAGTAAATGTCATGTCAAAATATTTTTTTCCATGTACAATGATTAAAATTTTCGAACTCTAATTTTTTTTTTTTTAGTTGATTGTACATCCAGATGCCTCTAATGATTTATATGTCAAAGGTTCTAAAGTTGCTGGCCGAATTATATACCGGATTAGTAAACACCATTTTTCTGCAGTTTTTCTTCGTATATCACGAAGGTTTGTTCAAATTATATTTTCCAAATATTTAAATGCAGCCATAGGAATTGATGTCGGCATTCAACAATGCTGCCATAACTGCCTTTGTACTTTGCACTGACGACAAAATAAATGCCGTCATGACTTTTCTAGTTTGTTGAATGAATGAGATGTCACGGACATTAACCAATTAACTTCTTTTATCATAATCTCCAAAATTTAACTCATGATGAATTTCAAATCATGGTGAATTTCAACAAAGTCATTTGACAACAAAGTACATCAATTTTTAAGGTTTTTCTACAGTACAATTTTCATCATTATTTTAAGGAAAATTTAGGCTATTTCTAAATTTTATACCACCCAATCTGTTATTTTTGGATTCTTTCGGCTGTAATGTCTGTCACTAGGAAGTCTTTCTGAAACAAAAAAAATTTACTGTTAAAGAATTTGGGATTTATAAGGAAGATTTACTTTGATTGCTTCGTAAAAACAACTTTTTTGTTTCGCATGCATTTGTCTATTTTGTACCAATATTTTTTAAGCTTTTATAAATATTTTATTTTTGTTAACTTAATAGCATGGGAAAAATAGCAACCTGTTTCCATATTTTAGATTGATGACTCTAGTTGATAATAATGAAGACAGCATGGGCCCAGATGATCTAGAGCTCATTCGTTATGTACATGTACCAGTAGATGGACTCATTGTTCTTTTTCAAGGTAGAATCATAGCTGAATATGTGAATAAGTTTTTTATTGCTAAAGTCTGTTTCTACAGGAAGTGACTTTCTAGAAAATATCAGTCAAAAGGTTTTTCATGATCTGTTCATTATAGAAAAGAAAACAAAACTTTTTACGATGAATATAAAATTTTTCAATGGCTCTGTGTGTCTTTTTTTTGGGAGAAAGGGGGGAGGAATGGTTGTGTAGAGGGTTACAACTCGATTAATGTATCGAAAGTTACAGTTAAAACACAGTAAGAGGGAAACAAAGCAGATATATTTTCAGTAAACGAGGTGCTTTTTTAAAATAAAAACAATAGACTGAATGCATTACTTTGGCAGAAATTGCGTAATCAAAAATAATATGAATTAAGCAGCTGTAAAACTCCATTAAGAACAGTCTGTGCTTGTTTTATTTTTTTTTATTTTTTTTTTTTTGAAAAACATTGTTTACTAGCTAGCATGGCACTAATCCTTCATTTTTTGTTTAGATTGTAGCAAACATTTTAAGAATCTGAAAAAATATTCTCAACAAGTTCTGTTAAAAGGTCTTAGTAAGGTATGCATGATTTTGTAAGTTAGAATGCAAAAACCGTCTCAATTTTCAAATTAATAAATTTGCTTGCTTTTTTAGTCCATATGGAATTGGATTGAATCATATCCCGAACAATTTACTCATCTTTATAAAGAAACTAATACATTGCTTTCAGGTATTTCAGTGTGTTCATCATATTGTTTTTCTTGTGGTCTGTCTTTTTGCAGGGGCTTTTTGTGTTTGTTTGTTTATTTTATTTTTAATTGTTTTTTTCGTTTCGTTTACCTAATTTTAGAATTGAGTGAAAAACTATTCACCTTAACAGACCAATGGTCAGAAAACACAAGGAAGAAGGCTATCTCATGGCCACTACAAATTTTGCTGCTGTTACTTTCACCTGTGAGTTTCTTTTGCCATTTGTTGCTTAATTTCAGTTTGATTGTTTAACGTTGTTGTATTTAAATACAGTAGCTCTCCCAAGTCACTTTATGGGCAAGAACTAATTGTTCTTAGATTTCTATTTTGTGTTTAATTTTAAATTGAAGTTGTAACATAAGCAGTATCATACATTCCATTGAGTAAACAAGCATGTGTGACAAACATTAAATAAACAAGGTTATAAACACTTTCCGAAACAGTTTAAATTTTTGAAAAAATAATTGTTTATAAAAACTAATGACATGAAACTAAAATTTGAAGCTAAAGCTCATCGTTAGCAACACTTTCGAGATTCGGAAAGTAAAACAGCATCTCCATCTTGATGCTGATTACATGAATGATACTTTCATATTGTAATATTTTATTATTTAGGAATCTATACAAGAAGCTTCAGGAAGTGGGGAGTTGTCAAAAGGTGCAATATATGTAAAGGTGAGCATACTGCATTATTTTTAGTTTAACAGCCACACTGGTTTTACATTACAAACGTTTAGTCATCTATCTATAGCATTCAATTGTAACATTTTATTTAACATTCGAAAAGATAAACTATCTAATTATTTCAAAGATCAAATGTAACATTTTTGTTTTATTTTAGCGTCAATTTCTGGAAAATTTAAAAAAGAACTTATCTGGCAGTCGCTCATCATCAGAACATGCATTACTAGCCTGTGTCCATTTATGTAAAGCTTCCACATTTATCAACAGAGAAGACAATATAGTGTGCTTCTTAGTCTCACAAGTCATGAATGAACTTAAAGTAAGCAACATCTTTTTTCTTCAGTTTGTGTGAAAGATTTAAGATTAAATTTAGATGTTGTACTTAGTAACATTCTAAACAATATCCAATTACCACTGGTTATCCTTCTTCTTCTTCTTTGTTCTTTTGACTTTTAATTAGCAAAAATGCAATACAACAATAACTTTAACATATAAATTGCACAGTTCCATCAATAGAAAAATTCTATGGACTGTGAATTCAGATTTTTTGTCACCCAATTTAAAATATTTATTTTTTATTATTTGATTCCTATTGTTGCTAAAAGATTCCAGCATTTGCACCTGCTCCCGGAGCATGCAATATGGAAGAAAAAAATATTTTGTTTACAGACTAATCATATTTTCTTCTTACAGGCTATGCTCTTTACCGCCGAAAAACCCTTTGTTAGTACAACTGGACTGCATGTTAGTGATTTAATGGTTGATCTCTATGTAGCAAGTTTTCGTATAAATTATCGAAACAGTCAACATTTTGAAGTCTGTTTTCAACCAGATTCTGATCCTGTTTTTCAAACTGCACTTGTGAAAGGATTACACCAAATAGTAAAAGAAGTACGATGATGTTTGTTTTTATTTTTTGTTTACCTAAGTGTAAATTTTTTTTGTTTTCTATAAATAACAAAGAGCAAGATTTAGACAAACAAATAAGCTGTGTTCATATTTAGACTCCTTTAAAATGGTGGCCAAATGCCAGCGTTGTTTATAGTAAATCACAACAAGTTCGACATATGTTTCAGGTATGATAGGATGATACCTTTACTTACATATTTAAATGTTAAAGATATTTCTATGTAGTATTCTTGTTGTTTCATTTAGCAATGTATTAGACGTATGACTTCATATGATCCTCACCTACCTAAGGTCGGTCCTCATCGTAGTTCAGTAAGTCTTTATTTTATTATTTTACTTATTCTCATTTAATTAAATTTATTACTATTATTTTTTTGTTATTGTCATCTTTATCATTATTATTAAACCGGTTTAATGGTTTTGTTACCAGCATCACAATGTTTTTCCTATAAGCAACTTTTTTTGAAATCTACATTCGATTTTCATTAATTTTCATGATATATAGGGTATAAAAAAAGTTGCTACTGTGTACAAACAGGATAGCTTATATACTTTTTAACCTCTTTTTCTTTTCCTGTTTCTCTTTCTTACGGTAAAGCAGAAAAAGTTTACAGGACTGTAAATGTTAGAGAATTTGAATTTGACATTTAATTACATTTATTGGAAATTATTTTCCATGTCATATAGTGGGGTTTTTTTTAATGTTTGTTGATCTTACATGTTTTGCTAATAGAAACAATTGTTTCACTGATTTTCTTTATATATTATAATATTTTTTTTCTATTTATGCCTTTTTAACATTAACAATTTATTTTAGTTGAGTAAAGTTGGTAGCATAGCCAATCGTAAAAAAGATGATCCAACAATACCATTTGAGAAAGAAGCCGAGCTTTTGTTGTGGCTTGTCAAATTATTTCATGCTGACCCTCACTTAGCCCTAAATGTAAGTAGTTATTGATGTAATGCGTAGTGACAAAATTTTGTGTTTTGTTAACATGATTATAGAATGAAAAGTAATTTAAATGCAAGTATTTTACTGGTGATCTCGTAAAGAAGACATTTCTGCTTTCAAGTTCATAGTTTCATCATCATCATCATTCAACATTCTTGGCTTAACGTCCGTTTTCCATGCTCTTCCAATCTGATCTAGACTGTGTTAGATCTAAACTCAACTTCCGCTGTATCAAGTCTGTTCTTATAACCTCCTGCCAAGTTTCTTCTCAGATATCAAAGTCTCTTATATAAAGAGGGAATACTAATACCAATATTAATGTCACTGTGACAATCAGTAAAATTTATTACTTTAGATTTGCTAATTCATTCTATTTCTACTTTATTATATAAATTAAGAATATAAAAAATTAACCTCTTCTAGAATAGCCTTTAATAAAATTAACTCAGCAAACTAAAGTAAAAACCCTCACGCCAATTAAATTACCACAGCTTTTCATCTTGAAGAGTCAAAGCCAATTATATTGATACAGTTGGCAGCTAGTAATGTGAAATAGCGTTAAAAATAACAACATAAACTGTTTTTAACAATATTAAAAGACTAGTCTATAAGGCTCGTGGAGAAATCCACTTAGGCAGATGGGCAATGGAAAAATAGGTTGTTTTAGATGTTTTGCTGAAGTCATCAGTGAAGATCCCAAAAAAATTATAGAAATTTATTATTTATTCTTTTATTGTAATGTGTAGAGGTTGAAACGCTGATTAAAATAATGTATAGGATGATATGTTTTCAAAGAACGCAAAAGCAGATATAAAGGTTTATAAATTGTGCTGACGTCAGCAAAGGCCCTTGAAAACACAAAACATTTTTTTAGAAATTTATATACCTGTTGCCTTCCTCGTATAGATCTTGAAACGCTGATCAAGAAAATGTATAGGATCATGTACTTTTGACAAACGGTTGCAGAGATATTAGAGTTTAAAGGTTTTTTGATGACGTCATCAACCCGTCCATTCCGAAACGGATTTGGAAACTTACCAAAATTGGTCCCAGGTGGTCCTAGTTACCCACGCAGTGAAAAATCATTGACGTCACCACCTCGTTTCCAAGTTATTTGGCCTCAAAGTTTTAAGTGTACTGTAATGGCTTCACTAATCTTAATTAACTTTCCTTTGACGTCAATACTATTTAAACGTTAAAGTTTGGTACATTACAGAACAATTTTATATGCGATGTTTTATAGAATTTGTTAAAGAAAATTGTAAAGAATATAATCCACTTTACAAAAGTCACAGACAGAACTGGTGTATTATTATATAGATAACAGAACTGTAGTATTTTCAGTCCACTTTCTTAATCAGCATAGTCGTATACATCAAGCATTAATGGGGATAATAAAGTGCAGGTATTATTTCAGCACAATCCTCTTTAATTGGATTTGAACTTCATGGATATTAATATACATTTAATACCCTTCCTATATACAACTTAATTAATACCCTAAATTCAAAATTGTGTTAAGTTAAATTTTATTTTTCTATAAAAAGGCACTTCCAGAAATTTTAGCCGTTCCAAGACAATTTTACTTTTATATTTAGCACTCAGCTAAGTGTGCTGCTGAAATTCAAGCTAGTTCAATGCAGTTTATGAATGGTCTAGTAATAATAATGATGTTTACAAATGTCCCAGATGTCTCCGCGCAAGTCTCAGAGGTTAGTAGCTGTATATGTATATATGAGGTATATATGACCTCAATTTTTTTAACATCTTAAAATGAAGGAGTGGACAATTATAAAGAAATATTGTCATACATTTTTCTTTTTACACAAAAATCTGGAATTATAAACATTCCATACAAATAAATTATACCTTTTAATTTTAAAAACTGATGCAGTAGTATTGTATTTTATGTGAACTATCTGTTGTTTAGACATTACTTGGTCTCCATTCACCTGAAAATATTGAACTGTGGAATCCAGAAGCACCCATGGCTACCTTCTGGGAAATCAGGTTTTTTGATTTTTATATTCAAATATTCATAGTTTAAACTACATTGATTACGCATTATTTATTGTTGTTTTTATTTTTGTGGTGACTTTTAGGAGAAAACAATTTATTGTTTTTGTTTTGTGTGTTATATGTGATTGATTTTCTTTGCTCCATAGCTCACAAATTGTCTATAATGTTGCTGATCGATTGCTAAGTGAGCGTATTCCCAATCAACTTAAAGCTATGCGCTGGTTACAGAAAATTTTAAAATGTCGAATTCAGTTTATTGAAAAGAACAGAAATGAAGCATTGATTGGAACTCATAATTCAATATGTTCAGAAGCTTTATCTCGACTAGAGGTAATAAAAATTAAACAACAATTTTTATAAGTAATAATAATTATTCCACTATCTTTAAATACGTTTTTTGCAGTCTTTTTCATTTCTAAATTAATTGGAATATAGCTTCCAAATTCAAAGGAGTAATGCCATAATTTTCAGAATTTACTTCAGAAATCCTTTGGCAGAAAAAATGCCAAAGACAATAACTAAAGCACTACCAATCCTTGGTAGCCTTCAATATTTTCTTCAGCCCTATATTAATTTTAAAAAAATTTGCGTACAAAGCCAGGTCATGTTTAACAACGAACATATAAGTTAGACCGTGGCCATCACCGCTAAGTGAATTCCCTTGTTTATGTTCTCATGAGGTCACTAGCCAAAATCAGAAATCAACTCAGAAATTAAGGTTTCTAGTGATATTTTTGTCAGAACCATCATTACAGGATCAGGGTCTGGAAGTTAGCAATATACCAATTTCTGTTTTTGTGATATGAGCTATCATTTGGAAAATCATCTGGAGAAAACAATGATTTTGTATTCTACGTTGCTTGTCTAAGTAGCTGTCATAATTGTTTGTTTGGTGAACAAAAATATCACAGGATTTTGAAACAATTTTCCAGTGGGAAATTGAGTTTATGCTTTACCCTTGTAATTGCTAACACTGAAAATTGCTAATTACAGACTTTTAAAACGTTAAACAATGAAATATGTCCTTTTCTAACTAACTGATCTTTTTAGATGGTATTTTTGACATCATTATGGAGCTCTGATATTGATAAAGTTCTACTTGCTATGAAATGTTTTGGTTTGCTTTTTGAAGAAGCGTGTTTGTTGGTAACAGATAGGCCCAGTCCTATCCACCCTTCACCATTGATGACTGTGTATTATAAGTTTGCCAATGAAGTCCAAAAGACAGGTATATAACATTTATTGAAGAAAAAAATACAAAGCAAGACTTGTGTTACTTTGCTTTAATACAAAATCAAGATATTTGAATTTATCTGCAATGCTGAAAGTTATTTCCTTGCCTATATATATAAAATAGAGAATCCTCATTATGTTGTAATTTCATACGGAGTATATGTTGTTTTCTTTTGTGTAGGTCGTACAGCACTACACAAATGCATATTGTCCATACTAAGAGAAGTAAATGTGAAAACACCCGGGAATATAAGGGTATGTATGCATGTGTGCTTTTTTTTTGAAAAAAGAAAAAAACTTTGCCAACATTGTTCGTTTGTATAATTCTTATAACCAATGGAATATGTGAAAACAGCCAAAAATGTGTTTGAAAGCGAAAATGGCATTTGGACAGTATTACAAATGTGATGCAACAAATTAGAGTTCTGCATTGATACTTCTTTGCTGAGAGAAAATAATGATTTAGACTGAGGATATGATATGTAACTTTAAATATAGGCCTGGGAACTAACGTTAAACCGATGGCAAAGAATGACGCATGCTTTAACAAACTATCCTAGAGAAGAACTACTTGTCTATGATGTACCCCCTGTATTCTCTTCAAATTCATCTTCCAAGCAGAAAAATGTTTCTTCACCTGTAGTCATGGTGTCTGATGATGCATTGGAGGTAAAATATTACTATAAATACTCACACTTCTTTGTTATTTAAATCTGTAAATAACATAAAAGAGTGAAAGGTAAAGTGTTAATAATATGGAGGTTCAAGTAATGACAATGTGAAGTCAACAAAAATTTTCCACCATTATCTCTAAATAACACAGATCATAAGAAAAAGTTGTGGAAGGATTTAAAATTTTCGTAGAGGTTACGATTCTCATAATGCTTTACTTGGAGGAAAGAATACGTAAGGAGAAACAACTCTTTTAATTCTATTGAAACACTGCGTGAGGTTCTAGCAGGTGTCTGTATAGAAACTTAATTTGAAATTTTGGCGGTTGTGTGACTAAATTATTTGTGAATAACAATTCGCAACTATGATTGGTTATAAAAACAATTAGATAATTTGATGATGAATTTGATAGTATTATCAAAACAAGAAGCCATATTGAAATCAGTAAAATTTCTTTTGTTTTTATGTTAACATAATTAGCGAAGAAGCACATGCTCGGCACTTTTGTAAACAAAAAGAAAAAGTTTATATCTCGTTTTAAAACGACGTTTTGTTATAAGAAGTTATTCCTTTAGTTAGAATAAACATTAATCCAGCACACATTTTGTCGGCACTCGTCCGGCGCATATCTATCTATATTGTTTTTCATGATCAAAGTGGTATAATATCACGGTTAAACGCTTATTTCCAAACATATTGTTGAAGTTTTTAACAGCAATGTTTACCGACTTATATTAGGCACACTTTCCATACAATAATCACGTGCCTGCAAATCTGACTGTAACACTACAGTCAGATTTCAATAGAAAAAAGTTAGCCCCTATTAAAGGAGAATATGGAATTTGATCATTTTTTTGCCAAAAAGACTCGGTCGAGCACCTCACGCACTGATTCTTTTGAAATTTAAAACAATAGAAAATTCAATACATTTAAAGCGTACAGAAATGAAGTTGTTTCTCCTTCTGTATTCTTTCCTCCAAGTGCTTTATAATGCTGTGATATAATGCTCTACGAAGCTTGGTGAGAAGGATCAGTAACATTTTTATTTTTTGTACTAGATATATATCTCGGAATGGAGTAAAATGACTGGTTTTTTGTGCTCACTCGGTGGAATTTGTTGCTGGAAAAAAAATAACTTGTAAGTTGAGCTTTTCTGCTGTGAAAAGATATTCTATTTAATTTTGTATTTAAACCTGTATTTGTATGTATAGAAATAAAGGTGATCAACTATCAAGACAAAATTCTAAATCCACTTTGGAAGACTCCCATGTAAATAGGTAGGAAATGAGATATGTAAGGTTGTTTTGACCTCTCTGGATACTCTATTTTCGTCTGATAAGTATGATGTAAAAACAAGCTTTTTCTGAAATTAACAGACTCGCAAGCACGCAGAATTATAGATTTATTTTGGGAGATAAAAGATCTATGTTTTTTTTGTATTCTCTTTAGTTAGATTAATAAGGTTAATGAGTGTGAACACTATTAGTTTCTTATCTATATTCTAACTTTTTGTTTTAGGTTTATAAGTGAATTGTTAACATTATTAGTATGCGTAAATGAGCATACATCATTACAAATTATCAGCGCTGTAAAAGAATCTCTTGGATTCGATCTCAGCATTCCACTGTATCCATCTTTCTTCGCATTATGTAAAGCAACAACATCTTGTTTCTTTGATGAAAATGGCCAGGTAAATTCTTTTTTTTTTTGAAATCCATAATAGCAAGGCTGCATTATATCCAAATAAATTTATTTTTCTGTACTTTATTTAAAACAGCAGTTATACATTGTATGATAATACATAATTATGCAAAAGGTTCTTAAAGTTACCAAAAATAGTGATGTAATGAAGGATTACATTACCTGTGTGAACACTATTGCCTGTGGGAAAGAACCCATGAATGAAATGTATTTGAATTAGATTTAGCTGAGTATCTAGTAAAAGTATACTAAATATTTTGTTTAAATATCTAGGTACGGCAAGACTCTTCAAGTACGTTATATGTAGAACAATTGATTTATGTGATCAGATGCATACTTGAAAACAAATCAGATGAAGTAGCTAGCGTATTGGTTTCTTTTGATGTGGAAGATGTTTTATTAGCCATGTTAAAGTACGTTTTTAGTAATGGTAGCTACAACGTGATGCAAATTTTTTGATAACTAGTCAATAAACCTGTGGAAAAATCCACTTAGGCATAAGAACAATAAAAAAGATTCATCACTTGAATTTCCATGAGGTCAGCAATGACTTATCGCTACAAAAAATAAAAATAAAGAGTTTAAAGATTTTTTGATGAAGTCATCAACTTATCTGTTCCGAAACAGGTGATTTGACCCAGCTAAGGAATTTGTTCCATATTATTCCCAGGTTAACCATAGTTACCCACCCAGTTGTATCCACCCGTTTCCATGTTATGTTATGTGTATCAAACTTAAAATTGCTATGTAATAGCTTCACATATATATTTAAAAAACATAACTAATTTGTCGTTTAGCAATCTTAAGAAAAAAGCGCATGTCAAAATTACAAGCAGAAAAAAATTTCGTATTATTTAATGTGTTTTAAGTGTGATTGTGTGATTTAAGTGCATTAATAAATTAATCTTGTAAACGCTTGTGCCATAACAAGTTAGTGTCATAGTGTCAATGTTAAAATCTGAAATTTTAGCTTTGTTATTGTTATTTCCGTTTTGTTCGCATAAAAAATTGCCAAAAATTGCCCGAAAATCCAATTATTTTCGATTTTCCTGTAAAACCCAACAAAATCGGGAAATCAGATTAGTCATGTGTCCCAATTATCCAAAATGATTCTTCCTGATGAAACAAAGTTGTGTTGCAAGTTTTAAGTTCTAAGGATAATCCTAACAGGAGTTATTATATTTTTCCCATTATAAGGATTTCATAGAGATTTTTAGGGGTAGTTTCGAGTAATGGCCAATATCCAACCCTCTGAAAGTTATGGGACATAAAAATTTAGCATGCAGGTGTCTAATAGATAAATATTAGAACTCAATAAGTATCATAGCCACATAACAAGGCAATGAGGAGTTACTAAAGAAAAACATCCCCCCCTCCCCCTTGACCAAATAGGGTTAAAGTAGCATAAAAACTAAGAGAAAAGAATTCTTTTTATTTAAGGTACATCAGAAGTTTAAATGTAACCGTACAATCTTTGGTGATTAAATCTAAAATGTGTCAGTTAGTTGAACAGGTTAGTATTGATGCATATATGCCTGTGATGTGATGGCAGTATATACTATGGGCTATTGTAACACATGGTTTATTTTTTTTCTCTTTTTGTTAGTTAATGCTGCGGCGAGCTGATCTATCTTTTCGTCAAGAAATAAAATTTCGTAATGGTTTGGTTGAATATCTAACAGACTGGGTACTTCATGCATCTGACAAAATACAGAATGTATCAAAAGAAATTCTTGCCATATCGTGGTAAGTATCAATTTTTAGGGTTATACGGTTGCAAAGAACATGTTACAAGATTTTCAGTTGTTGAATGTTTAAATGTGAGCATATAGGCCAGCACATACAAGCAGTGTTTGTTATATTTCTTTGATACAACACCAAATTTATCAGTTAATAATACAAGAGACAAAAATCAGAATTGTTTCTTCATAATGATATGATTTTTTAGTTCATTGGATGAATCGGCAATGCGAGCTATTGCAATTTTGTTAAAAGGTCTGCCGTTACAGCCTGATGATGTAGAACAAGAATTAACAGAAGCAAAATCACAACTATTTTTAAAGTAGGTGTTATGCTTTTTTCTAAAAGGATATTGTTTTAGTTGAAGTTTTTAGTGATTTTTTCTTCTACCATCTTTTAAGGCATTTCACCCTCTTCATGAATATATTAAATAAGTGTTATGATGCTGCTGAGGAAAAGCAAAATTCCAGTTTAAAAGGCTCACTTGCACCACACTTTGTAAAACTAAGAGAGAGCACAGTTCGAGCAATGTCCAATATGCTAAGTGCAAATATTGATAGCGGCTTAATGCATTCCATCAGTTTGGGCTACCATGAAGATCCGCAGACAAGAGCAACTTTTCTGGAAGTGCTCACCGATATTTTGAAGCAGGTATTTCTTTAGTTGAGGACATAACTTTAATCCACTCGCGTTTACTCAAGTATTTGATTTTTTTACTGTTATTACATTATGTTATATAGGGTACCGAATTTGAAAGTCTAGCTGAGACAGTATTAGAGGATCGTTTTGAACGAATGCTGCGTTTACTTGTAAATTATGGTGAAAATCAAGAGTTACCTATCGTTATGGCTTTATGCAATTCTGTTAGCTGTGATGACATGGTATGTAATTTTTTAAATTTTTTTCTGTGTATGTCTTGTTAATGTATTTTGTTCAGTGCATATCAATTAATGTGATTTGATTTGGCGTATAGGATGAAGTTGCTCGAGTGCTTGTTAATATATTCGATTCAAAAGGATCACTGCATGTTCTCCTTTGGAATTTATTCAAGGACGAGGTAAGTACAAATGATTTTGAAGTACTAATATTATTTCTAAACAAGTTAAATATATATAAGACAAGGAAAGAGAATAACCCTAACCCTAACATAAGGCAGAATCAAATGAAATTTTTAATGCAGGATAAATCATTTTGTTTGTTTTCAGTAGAAACAGTAACCATTCTGTTATATCTTGGTTGCAGAATAACTACTGATAAAACTAACCACTGATTAATTTAATGTCATTGCACTTTTCTGTTGTAATGTGCATTGCTTTACCATGGAATGATATTTTCAACAACAACAAAAAATCTGCTCAATGTAAACTACTCCTTTTAATTTACATATTTTATTCTGAATATCAGAGTCTGTGTTGTCATGTGACACCTACCCATATTGAGGTATTGGTTTTTTATCATGTTTTAAGCTGTGTCTCAATTTTTTTATTGTAGTTTTAAAATAATTAATCCTTACCCTATTTTTTTCTCAGGTTGATCGAGCTGAAGGACACCAAACATTATTTCGTGGTAACACAATAGCTAGTAAAGCTATGACCTACTCATTTAAAATATATGGCAATGGGTACTTACATTTACTGTTGCATCCGATAATAAGTGAAATGACAAAGCAATGTAGTAAATCATATGAGGTTGATTCGGCAAGGTAATGTTTGGTTTACTGTCTTAGAATAAATAAACGCTTTTCATTAACCCAAATAAGCGAAACAGTTGACACTGAAGCAAAAGGGTTGTTGAATTCAATAAGCACTAACACCCACCCACTACCAAGTTTGGGCCAAATATTTGGGACAATTATTAATAAATTTTTAAAAATTTTTAAGAAATATCTGGAATATGAAAAATAACTGAATTTACTTCACATCTTTAGAGACAAGTTTTAGATAGGCCCTCTTTCAGATTCTCTATAGCAATAGAGTAAATCCTGTTTGTCTGTCTATCTCTTGTTTATGTCTGTAACAACAATGGGTGAAGGGTCTCCTTAAGAGACAAGAGAGGAGTTGAACGTCCTCCACCATACCTTAGTTTAAAGGGGCGATTGTGGAAGTCCCATGAAATGCCACATAGTGATGGTGTCACTTTAAAAAACACCCAGTCCGGTCTGTGAACGGTTGGCGCTAGGAAGGGCATCCAGCTGTAAAATAATGCCAAAACTCTTTATTAATGGCCGTAAGAATAGTTAATCAGACAAACTGCGTAAACGGGGCTGGAACTCTAAGGAGTGAAGGTGTGGCGCACCGTAGGACAGATGTCAGATGTGAGCATCGCCAGACCCTTACCCAGCTATCACATCACAAGGTAGATAACACTAGGTTGAGGATGGCTAGTGTAAATGTTGGTACTCTGAGAGGTAGAGCAGGTGAAGTAGTTGAAATGTTAGAACGTAGATCTGTTGATATGTGTTGTGTTCAGGAAGTCAGGTGGAGAGGAGCTTTAGTGAGATTTGTGGAGGGTAGGAGGGCAAGGTATAAGCTTTTTTGGATTGGTAATAGTGATGGATATGGAGGAGTTGGCATATTCGTTGCAGAGAAGTGGGTAGAAAAAGTAATAGATGTTATGCGTGTTAATAGTCGTATTGTAGTGATAAAGTTTTTGATAGGTAATAGGATTGTCACTTTTCTGTCAGTTTATGCTCCACAGTGTGGACTCAGTGAGGAAGATAAAGATAAGTTTTATGATGAGTTAATAGCAGTCACATCAAAGTTTGGAGACACAGAACTTGTAATGGTGGGCGGCGACTTTAATGGTCATGTTGGGAAGTCATCTGAAGGTTATAGAGGTGTGCATGGAGGCTATGGATTTGGGAGCAGAAATAAGGAAGGGGAGAGATTGCTTGAGTTTGGAATGGCAACGGACATGGTGGTTTGCAACACATCATTCAGTAAGAGACAGAGTAGGCTGATAACATATGAGTCAGGTGGTTGTAAGACACAGATAGATTACTTTTTGTTTAGAAAGTCAGACAAGAAAGTGGTGAAGGACGTGAAAGTTATATCGGGGGAAGAGTGTGTTTCCCAGCATAGGTTGCTGGTTTGTGATATTATCTTGAAGAGTGTCAAAGAAGCCAAGGGAAAGTACAGGCCCCGTCGAAAAGTCTGGAAGCTGAAGGAAGAGATTGTAGCAAGACAATTTAGTGCAAAAGTTCAGCAGTTAGCCTACAATAGTCAATGTGATAGTGACAATGTTGAAAGTACTTGGACTACTTTGAAGAATTGTCTTCTAGAAGCTTCTGATGATACCTGTAGGTGGACGAAAGGACCAGCTAGACATAGACAGACCTGGTGGTGGAATAATGAGGTTGACCAGTGTATAAAGGAAAAGAGGAAACTTTGGAAAGAGTGGAAGTCAGGTGGTAGTAAAAATATTTACTTAGAAGCTAAGCGTCGCGCTCGTACAGCAGTGTATAAGGCAAAATCAGAAGCAGAGAGAAACAGATTTGCAGATGTGTTAAGAAGGGAAGACCAGCGCAATGAGGTATTCAAGATAGCAAAGCAAATGAAGAAGACTAATCAAGATATTGTAGGTGAGAAGTGTATACGTAATGATGAAGGTGTTTTGGCTAGCACAGAGGAGGAGAAAAGGGTAGCTTGGAAGAATCATTATCAGAGGTTGTTTAACACTGAGTTTGATTGGGACGAGGATAATTTGTCTGATGATGATGTCGTAGAAGGGCCAGCTATGCAGATCAAGACAGAATGGGTAGTGGAGGCTATTAGGAAATTGAAGATTGGCAAGGCTGCAGGAGTATCAGGTATTGTTGCAGAGATGGTAAAAGCATCTGAATATATTGGAGTTGAGCTTATTACAAGTCTTGCTAACCAGATTATAAAGGATGGTGCTATTCCGAGTGAGTGGCAGTCGAGTGTAATAGTGAATTGTTTCAAGGGCAAGGGTGATGCATTAGAAAGGGGTAACTATAGAGGTTTGAAGTTGGTTGATCAAGTAATGAAAGTTATTGAAAGAGTGATTGATAAGTTACTTAGAGAAAGAATTGATATAGATAAGATGCAATTTGGTTTTGTTCCAGGGCGTGGCACTACAGATGCAATATTTTTACTCAGACAGCTTCAGGAAAAGTATTTAGGAAAGAGAAAGAATCTCTATTTTGCCTTTGTAGATTTAGAGAAAGCTTTTGATAGAGTGCCACGTAAAGTTATTTGGTGGGCTATGAGAAAATTAGGTGTGGATGAGTGGCTAGTTACGATGGTTCAGTCTATGTACAGCAATGCTAGAAGTCGTGTCAGGATTAACAATTCACTTAGTGATGAATTTAGTGTAAATGTTGGTGTACATCAGGGTTCTGTACTTAGTCCTTTGTTGTTTATTCTAGTCTTGGAAGCGCTGTCGATGGAGTTCAGAACAGGTTGTCCATGGGAGTTATTGTGTGCAGATGGTTTGGTTCTCATAGCAGGGTCGATGGAAGAATTAGTTGAAAAGTTTAAGAAGTGGAAGAAAGGACTAGAAGAGAAAGGGCTGAAGGTAAACACAGTAAAGTCTAAAGTCATGATAAGTAGCATTGCAGCCAAGTGTGACCTTGTAGTTGGAAAGTGGCCTTGTGGAGTTTGCAGGAAAGGGGTTGGTAGTAACTCAATTTTTTGTCAGACTTGCAAGCATTGGGTACATAAGAAGTGCAGTAGTATTAGTGGAAGGTTAAGAGCTGGCATACAGTTTGTATGCAAGCGTTGCAAAGGTGAGATTATAGAGAATGAAGTATTTCCAGCTTGAATGATGTACAACAGTGGCTCGTTAGAGATAGTTAAGAACTTCTGTTACTTAGGTGATATGTTGGGCAGTGAAGGGGGTGTTGGAAGAAGTGTTACTTGCAGGATAGGTTCTGCTTGGAAAATGTTTAGAGAGTTATTTCCTTTATTGACTAGCAGAGTCCTGTCAATTGAGGTAAAAGGTAGGTTGTATGAGGCCTGTGTAAGAAGTGTTATGTTGTACGGTAGTGAGACATGGGCAGTGAAGCAGGAAGATTTTGACCGTTTAGAAAGGAATGATATGAGAATGGTTAGGTGGATGTGTAATGCCAGTCTGAGAGACAGAAAGAGTTCAGATGAGCTAAGAAGCAGGCTAAGTCTCCGTAGAATTAAAGATGTTATCCAGATAAGAAGATTGAATTGGCTGGGGCACTTGGAAGGAATGGAGGAGGATAATTGGGTAAGAAAGTGTAGAGACTTGATAGTTCCTGGGGCAAAGCTCAGAGGCAGACCGAGAAAGATTTGGCAGGAGGTTATAAGGACAGACTTAATAGAGAGGAAGTTGAGTTTAGATCTAACACAGTCTAGATCAGATTGGAAGAGGGTCATTAATATACACCGTCCAACCCATGCTAGCATGGAAAACGGACGTTAAGCCGAGAATGATGATGATGATGATGATGATGAAACAAAGAGAAGGTTTTCGTCTACCTAAGTGACTTTCCCACAGAACTTACAGCTTTCCATACTTAACCTTCCTTCTAGCGTTTATAATATGCACAACTTTTGTTTAGACTTCAACCTGGTGAAAACAAAGCAGACAACAGTCAGAATGTGATTGAGTTAGCAAATAAACTAATGGATAAAGTTAAAGCGCTTCGAGAAAGGTAGCCTAAAGTTGTTTGTAGCATTTATTTATTTATTTAAAAACTTGGTTATTCAAACTTAAAATTTGGTCCGGTTATTTAAAAAAAAAAAAAACTGCAAATTTTCTTTTTATCACTAAAGTTCAGAAAGCATTATAATAAAACTAAACCTTTTCTACAGTAAATGGAAAAGGTTTCTGTAGTTGAGATGATGAATTGTTCTAACATAAATTACAAGGTCTTAGAATATGTTTTATGTCTTATATTTTTGTTGTAGTTTTCCGTCACAGCTTAGAAGTCTATGTTACAGTTTAAACAAGGTATTTTACCCTTCCTGTTACTGCACCTTTTTGCATGCGTTGGCACAAGCTTGCAGTTGCAACAATGCTTGTGTTTCTTTTCACGTTGTATAGACATTTTAATAATTTTTGCATATTCTGAACTCTTGTAATGCCAATACGTATGTATAAATTTTGTTTGTCATCCATAGGCTGTGCAAAGGCGGTTCCAATCATCATCATATGATGCTGTATCAAGTGCTGTCTTTCTCAGATTCATCAACCCAGCAATAGGTGTGACTCTTTTTTTGCGTTCAGTTTACAGAATGCTGCTTAAGTGGATTATCCTTATACTATTTAACAAATTATATATCCTATCCGATATCCTGGCTTTTTATTCATTAAGTAGTAAATAAAACATATTCTCAGTTTCTATAGCTTGTTTTATTCTTACCAAGAAGGGTTTTTATATATATAATATCTGCTATTCATCAAATTTGTGGTATTGAAGACCATCGTATTAGAGGTTCAAGTTGCCCTTTTTCAAAAATAGGAAATTTTCAAAAATTGATACAATTATTTTTTGTAGAAATTCTAGCACTTTTGTGTAAATATTTTTTTAGAAATAACGATTTTTTATTAAATTATAATGTTTACTGATAAATATATTAGTGTCTCCACATTCCCATGGTATTGTCACTGAGGAAGTACATCCCAATGTGAGGAGAGGACTTATGTTGCTATCTAAGGTGAGATGAATTTTTAAATGTTCAAAGCCAATGTTAGAAGTATTATGCATCAGCAAATGAATTAACCAAGTTGTATCGCCTATTTTCATTGCAAACAGATTAAAATAAATAGTTTTTTCAAGTTTAAATATAAAGCTTTTAGCATCGTTATTTTGTTTTCGTGTTTTTATTCTTTATTACATTTTTCCATTAGATTCTACAGAACCTGGCCAACCATTTACATTTTACAAAAGAAGCCCACATGGAGATATTTAATGGTTTCTTGGAAAACAATTTCCACAGAATTCATAGGTAAAATTTTATCTCCGCCCTTGCGAAAGGTTACACAGCACTGGAATCATCACTGAAATCTTTTTTTCTTAGTTACTTTCGTGAAATCTCTTCCAAACCTGAAATAATCATCAAGGAGAAAGAAGAGAATCTTCCGATAACATTCACTGGCGACAGCAATGTTCGAAGTATTCACAAATTGTTATGGGAATCTCAGGAAACTATGGCAAAATTTCTGATCATGGAAAGGTAATATTTGTGACTAACGGTGAAACCTGGCATCACATACTAAATTTAAATTAAAAAGAATACTAAGTGACAGAATATACTCATATATTGCATACATTTTTAGTGACTCTTACACCCAATAAAAATATATTTTCTGTATTTTCATACTTAATTAGGATTTTAGCCACAAGGAAAATATTGTTGAATGTATAATTGTTTGATGCATAGGAAAATTGTTATAGGGATTCTGGTATGATTGGTCGAGATCCATTTGAAAAATTAGTGACGCTGCTAGCGCACCTAGGACCTCCTGAAAATCAACCTCTACAGTTGACCGACAGGTATAATAAATTAAAATAATGTTTTGATGTATCTTATACTGACTAGAAGACATTTACTGTAGCTTCCAAGTTTTGAATGATTCGCAGTTTTTCTTTTAATGCAAATTTAATGTAGAATAATAAGAGACCGTGCAAACAGTATTGGTTGGAGGTTTGAAGATTTCATGGCGAAGCAATCAGGTCAAAATCAAGATGAATTAGAGCAATTAAAATCAAAGCAATTATTTTATGGAGATGGAAAATCTAAAACTGGAAGGCCTGTGTTTTACTATATTGCTCGCAGATATTTGTGAGTATCTTACACTTCTTTTAAGAAATTCTATTTGCCATATGTCAGGAAAGATTGTGCCCTATATAACAACTGATTGAAGTTTGTCTAATTCGCCATATTAAGATTTTATAAAAAAAACTACACTTTTTAAATTAGACAGTGATGAAAATTGCATGTTAAATTACACTTGGCATACATCTCTATACACATCTATGATCTTTATATTGAAATTTCCTGCATATGATTTTTTTCCATCATTTAAACTATGCTTGTGAACTATTAGAGTACAAATGTGTTTTTTTCTTTAATTTATCATCTCTGACAAATCCTTTTTTTGATTTTTAGTAAAGACGAAATCAGTGATGACTTACTGTTATACCATATTCTGTTGACTCTTCAACCAAAATATGGACAACCTTGGGACTTGGTTGTAGATTTTACACATACATGTCCAGAAAATAGATTCAAGGTAAATACAATATTTTTTATGAGTTTACTTAAAAATTTCTCTTAGAGTGCATTTCAGCAGCCTTTTACTTTTGTAGCCATCTTGCTATAAGCAAATCTTTAAGAAGAAGTGAATGGGGCGTTAATAGTCAACTCTTTTTGCCTAAGACCAGAGATACGCATTGCTCTAAATTGCTTGCCTGTCACAAACCAGTTTGTTGTCCGTTGATGAATCCCATTTAGCTGACAACTCTGCATTTAAATTGTGTGGTGAACTCAAACATACAAACTTATAATAAGTCAGCTACGGCTCTGCCATCTTTATGTAGCAACAATATGTCGACTTTGCTGAACTTATTGTTTCGTATTTAGATTGAAACGTTAGCAAGAGCTTTTGTTATTCTACCTGAAATGCAATTAAAAACATTAAACACAATCTTATTCTACAACATGAACAGTTCAATTCGACAGTATGTGGAGTTAACTGAAAGAATAATGAGGCCATTAAAGGTATGTATGTTATTGTCAGAAGAGAATCATACATTTTTTGGTCTGCTCTTGTCTTGACTAATTTTCAAAAATAAGCACTAAACGTGTCAATTTTCATACTGTAAAAAAATAATTCTAGCTAAGGAAACTCAAGTAATATGTTCTGTTTTTAGAACCACCCTGGTGTTGTTATTATTGATAAATTTCCAAAGTTTTACGAATATATACTTCCCGACGAGTTGAAGCTTCCAAGCAGTACAACATCACTGGAGAAAGATACCAAAGTACGTTTACCAATCCCTGCTAAAAATAATATTTCTTTGTAAGTTTGCATAGGGAACAACTGCTGATACTAGTTAACCTTAAGGGTTTTATAATTTATCCTTTTCTGTTCATTTGACGGTGGCAGTGGCGTTTGGTTATGCTGCAAAATTGAAAATCTTTCTAGTACTACTTTTCCGTTCCACATCTTTCCGCGTTTGGAAATTATTATATTGCCTTATTGAACAGATAAAATAGACAAAGGTAGTGTGTACCATGAAAATGTTTAGAAATTATAACTTTTGAGTGATTAAAACGTCACGATAACAGAATGCTAAAACGTAACTCTTAGAATGGTTTATTCTTGTTATTCTAAATTAAAATCAGTCTTTTTACTTCACGTTATCTTTCGGCAATTGTCATTGCGAATGCTAACATGGTAACAAAGCAGGAAGGTAAAATCACGTGTGAAAAATATTGAATTGAACAGACTGTGCTGGCAAACAAAGAAATGTAACATGTTAATTTTTCACAGGTGTATTCTGCTTCAAAGATATCCACAAAAGGAACTGTTTATATCAAGGTATGATTCTTTGTGTACAAAAACATTGCCAGAGAAAACTAATGTGAGATTATAAATGTAATGTTTTCTATCTCAGGTTGGACCTAGCTCTGTCCAACTACAGCAGGCTGAAAAAGTTAAAATTCTTGGGTTTTCCTGCACTGTTAACGATGTGTTTTATGCGTCAGAAATTAAACGGGTATGTTGATTGAAATTTTTACCTTAGAATGGGACAAAAATGCTGCAATGTGAGAAGAAGAGAGATTTTTGAGTTTCAGGGAAAACTTTTTCTTATACTGTCCCATGATGGAAACATTGATTTGAAACAATTTATTTTGTAGAAATCATATAACAAAGTTCGTCACTTTTTATAAAAATTTTTAAGAGTGTAATTAAATGTGAGGTGTATAACTGAGTGGTTTGAAAGTTTTCTTTAAAATTTGGAAGAGTATGGTTCTACTCACGGCAAAGGCACCCAGTGGAAAACATATAATTGTTGCCAAGGTTGTGACTGTTTCTGAGAAAATTGCAATAATCTAGTGCGATTTTGGATGTTCTATGTCAGTCTATTTCAAGTTGCATTGGTGCAGAATGTTAAGGATAAAAAAACCTGTTTCTGTATGTTTTATTTGCTTGTGTATTTCGATCACTTAAAAATTATTACAAAATCACGCACTTCTGTTTTAAAGGCTAGCAGTGTTGATGAAATCATAGAAATGGAATTTACAACCAGAAGAAACAGCATCAAGTTATTCACGACACAAGCAGAAGAAATTGCAAACTCTATGCGACATATTCAATCAAGATGGAGGTTGTCACAGCCAGTAAGCAATATTTGTTTTCTTTAAACAATCTTATTGGCTTTGTTGATGTCATAAATGTGCACCATTCTTAAGACAGTGTTATTTGAATGTTCAGTTGACTATCGATGTCACGAATATACAAAAAACTTTAATTGGCAGTAAAAGCAAATAAACATCTGAATTCGAACATCTAGAAAGGCATTCCCTGGTAGCTAAACCACAAACCCTTTTTTGCTGTTAGGATAATTGCGTCGGTTATTTGTTTAGAAATATATGTTGTAAAACACTCAATAAAAAAACCCAGGCAAGTTTAAGGTAACACAATAATGCTCCTTGATAAGTGAGAACTGTTTCGAGATACACAATCAAAGCCAATTCAAACCCTAAGGGGACAAGATTGTTTAAAAGTTGTAGATATTGAAAAGTCAAAAAGTTCGTGATACTGTATATTCGATTTCTCAATGGCATAGCTATGTCACTATCTCTTAACCAGATACAACATATATTTTAGAATAAAAACACAACGGTGAATAACAAAAAGTTGAGACCAAAGGATGTTCCTGGAACTTTGTTGAATATGGTATGATTTTTATGTTTTACTTTGTTATTTAAATGTTGGTTGTTCATAATTTTAATCTTAATTTTCTTTAGTCTTTGCTTAATCTGGGAAACAGAGACCCCAGTTTACGTCTTGCTGCCTACAACCTATTGTGTGCATTAACGGCTACCTTTGGTTTACAAATTAACGAACGATTGTTAGAAGCGAATGGTACTTACTTATTTTGTTGTCTGTCTTTTGTTTTTATGCTTCACGTTCTTGAAATAGCGACACATGTATTTTCTTTTGATCTGTTACTTACCTTTTTTGTGTCTAGGTATCTGTATTCCAGCCAACTGTACGTTATTTATACAAGGTATCAGTGAACAGCTTGCACAGAGAGAACCCAATCTTACGTTAGAGGTAGGCTTGAAAATCACTCTTTTTAAAGTTCTTGATAATAAAATTTTAAATTTTTTTCATGCCACTGGTAGTCTAAAGAGAATTACATTTTCAAGAGAAAAATTTTTCTTCAGTATTCTTTTTGGCGGTAAAATAAGCTACGGTCTGTAAAATATAATAAATATCAGTAAATCGAAAGTTTGTTTTGGCGAGGGAACAGAGACAACACGAGAATTTGTTAAAAATGATGTTGCTAGTTTTAAGAAGGGAATTAATACCTCTAAAGAGATTTTGAAGTCATTGTTGTTGCTTGGTCTGGCTTTACGTACAATAAACTTATATTTTTCTATGCAAAATTTCAAAGGTTATGGCTAGCTAGCTAGTTCAAAAGGTTTGAAGTTTATTTTATTAGAAAGTTTGAAAACAAGGCAAGTGCTTATATCGAATAAATCATGGGTATCAAGTATATGTAGGGAACTTTTCTGACATTTTTAGTTGTATTTGGATGCCCAATATGATATTTAAGATGATTGAAGTTGTTGTTTTTGTTCTCAGTGATGCTAAACTTTTTCCACCGCCATTAGTAATTTCGTGTAAGTCACTAAAGTCGAATACGAACAACCTACAAAACGCCTCTTTAGCTTGTGAATAACTTGATACATTTGAAAAAAAAGTGTACATTCTCTCCAAACGCATTTAACAATTTCATTTTTTTTTTAGTTTTTGGATGAATGCATAAGCTGCTTTGGCAAGTCTGATGATGAGTCTAGAAATCTATGTTTAAACTACATGGCACCATGGTTGCCAAATTTATCCAGGTATATAAGAAAACCGTTTGAGTTAAGCCATAAAGTTGAAAGTAATCTTTAGCTGAAAAAGTTTATTTGCCAGGAAAATAGTTTTTCCAGTTGACTCTTCCATGTGTTACTGTAATTCTTTTTTAAATATTCAGGTTCTCTGGATGTGACAAAAGCGATCAAAATAAAATAAAAATGATAGACATAATAGAAAAGCTAATCAAACTGACCATTATGAACAGACAAGTGAGTTTGTTGTTGTTTCTTTCATTGTCTGTCTGTCTGTCTGTCTGTCTTTCTGTAATTGCCCAAACTGCAGTGTCTGTTTCATGTTAATCCTTACATGTTTAGAATTATCCGTTCATTCAAGCTTCAGTATGGAGAAAGATAGGGAATATACCTGATCTATTAGACGTTGTTATTGATCTTTTCATGAAGGTAAATCTATGATTTAGATTGTAGAAAATCAAATCAATTCAAGTTTTAGTGAAATGATGTTGGTGAACTAACTTTTTGATTCTGAAGAGTATTAGAAAATTAAGTTGTTGTTTTTTTTGTTTTTCTTAGACGAGTTCAGCCGGTGGTTTTGGATCGGAGAAAGCTGAAGTAATGGCGGACACTACTGTGACGCTAGCTTCAGCTAATGTTCCTCTTGTGTCGAAAAAAATATTAGAAAGATTTCACACTGTAAGATTTTTTTTTATGAACAATATAATAATAATTTGTGCATCTATTTATAAATAGGCATCTTTATGGAATTAAGAGAAAAAAGCCCTGGGTTCGAGGTTGCTCACAATCTGCATTATTCTATGTTTATAACCGCTGAAACAAAACGTCTAAAAATATAAGCATGTGCAACAAGAAATTAATAAATGCGACATAGTGAGGTTTTTTGATTTAAAAAAAAGCATAATGGCAGGACTAACCGTAAATAAGATTTTCGTGTTTGTCTAAAAAATCCATTGTTTCCTTATTTATGCTTAAGTTTGATTTTCGCGTGTGACCATTATGTCATTTTTTCATTTCTGTAGGTAACTGCTCGAACAAATGTATCGCCAACAAAAATATTAGAACGGCACTTAATGTGGGATGATATTGCAATATTGGCGCGCTATTTACTTATGCTGTCTTTCAACGACTCCTTAGATGGTAATGTAGTGTTAGTTATTTGGATGTATACGTCAGGTACTCATACCTTACTTAGGAGGTACTCACTCCTTACTTAGGTACTCATACCTTACTTAGCAGGTACTCACTTCTTACTTAGGAGGTACTCACTCCTTACTTAGGAGGTACTCATACCTTACTTAGGAGGTACTCACACCTTACTTAGGAGGTACTCACACTTTACTTAGGAGGTACTCACACTTTACTCAGGAGGTACTCGCACCTTACTTAGGAGGTAATCTCACGTTACTTAGGAGGTACTCACACAACAAATTCAAAAATGTATGTTAACAGTGACCCTACGGTAACGTTAAGAAAAGAAAACTAAAAAAATAAACATTTCTATCAAGTTGCACACTTCTTTCTCCGCCCTATTTTTAAAAACGATATGTGTAAGCAGCAAATGTTTTGAATGATATTCTTAACCTCTGCGTGATAATACATGACTGGCCAATGTTTACGAAAGTTTTTCTAAAAGTTGTGAATTTTGTAGGACCATAGGGGGTAGAATGGTTGTTATTGAACTTTATCAAAAAATTTTGGAAGCACAAGATTTAATTATTTCTTTAGTTCGTTCTTCATACTTCCATTGCCCATTATTCTCACTGCATATCAATACATACGTCGTACGAAAGTGGTTCATTATTTTTTATAATCGAGTGTAACTTGTGTCAATTAGTCCAGTACCTAAAAAGTCACGTCATGGAGCAAATTTAAAAAGCACTTATTATTTGACAAAAATTAAAGTTTATTCACAATAAACATGTTAAGGCAATCCCCTACAAGCGCCAATCAAACTACAGATACATCCCATAACCACAATGCAACGCGGTTGAATGGCCGGGTTATACGTAAATCTTTAAGTTGTGAGTCACGGCTTACGAAGAAGGTATAAATCACCTCTTATTTCTACTGTTATTTTAACATCCTTATCCTTATGTATCTTGTTTTAGTTTCCACTCACTTACCTGATATTTTCCATATTGTCACATTACTGGTATCGACTGGTCCTGTTTCGTTACGCGCCTCGATACACGGACTTGTGATCAACTCTCTACAATCAATACTCACATGTTCGGATATGCTGTTAAGTGGTGAGTGAATTGATAGATATAAAATATACGTGTTGATGAAAAAATTCGAATCTCTCTGTGCATATTAATAAAAGAAAAAAAGTGAAATTAAAGTTCAAAACATCGTTAAATTTAGTTTTTAGATAATACTATATAATGTATCTGTACATGATGAATACCTTGCGTTCTGGATTACAGTGGAAGTCACATTCTCTTATGTTGAACCTTTGTATGTTCAGATATTCGATTAGGTGTCTAGATAATCTATGCTTATATAACTTTTTTTAGACAAAACACAGTTGTTAATAAGAACTAAGCTTGAAGATTTATCCTTACAGAAGTTCTATTTATTATTCGGTATGTAGCGTGGTGATCACTTGTATCTACTAAACTAACGAAAACAGTTTATTTATAAATTCTTCTTTTTTATGTATAGGCATTTCAAGTGTAAAGTCAGCTCCGATCAAAGCTTTTCTTAGTAATAAAAATCGCTCAAGGACGTTTAATTCGAAATCAAAAGATGGCGACAACACAATCTCGTTGTATTCGCTCGAAGTTATCACCGATAGTTTGCTGGACGTTCTTGAGGTAGACTGCTTGTAGATCTGTTAACGATTTCATAGTTGTTAGAAAGGTTTTTACTTACGTCAATTTTTTATATTCATAGGCTTGCATGAGTGATATTAAAGACAAGGTCTTCCTTAAAAGATGGCAAAAACTTTGCTCAGGGTTGGTAGTCTGTATTTTATCACGTATTTTCAAATTCGTTATTACAGGGTGTGTATTTTTTCCCTTCTCGTTATTGTCCTAGCTCATAACAATTATTTCTTTTAGTTATGCATTCACGTATAACCCGGCCATTCAACCGCGTTGCATTGTGGTTATGGGATGTATCTGTAGAGATGTTAGTGAAAAAGATGTTAGTCACGTTTTAGAGGTGTTGGCAAAGGTAAGGTGCATCTTCAAAACTGTGTAAACAAAGTAGAATTACATATGTATTCTTTAACTTTATATCGAACTTGTTTTGTCTAGGCTAGTGGCTATTATTTGGACCATAACTTAATGGAATCTTGTATTATGTGTTTGGCAAAATACCAATCTATGTTACAAAAAGTATGTTATTTTTGTTGTTGTTGTTGATGTCATGTAGTATTGTTCGGTGTTATTGTTAGTATCGTCTCACCCAGCCGTATTCCGTTATTATTTTTAAAATAATCATATTGTTTTTAGGAATCACGCTTCCACGATGTGCTCTTTTGGGTATCAATTGGCATTCTACAGGTTTAGCGATGTTTTATTTTTCTTAGCTACACCTCCTAAGTTGACATCTACCGGCCTTTTGTTATATTTGTTTAACTTCGTTTTAAGATGGGTGAACAAAACTTGTATCCTGCTGCGTTGTGTTTGTTAGAAGAGAATCTGCGAGTGTGTCATAGTTTTGAGTTGTTCTCTGGCCAGGTATTCTTATTTCTGTTCCTATTTCCTATATCATCCTGGGTCAAAATATTTTAAGACAAGATAGATTATTTAGGAGTTCGTTGCTACAAGGTATTGCATAGGTAATTATATCTATATCAGCTTTGCTTAATTTGAACTCGTCAAAACTGCTTTTGTCTCAACATTTCTTTCCAAGATTGTGTTTTCACCGACTAATTATGAAAAACAAAAAAATGCTTTTCACTGTGTTATGAAGTGATTTTATTTTCTCTAGGGAATACATGAAAGGATGATGCGACATCGTAACCACACAGCATTTCATTGGATATTTAAACAGCTTGATCATATGACAGGATTGAATTTTACCATCGATTTCCATTTTGCATTAACTGCATTACTTTTGAAAGGTGACTTTTATTTTGTGTTTCGTTAATCTTCCTTGCATCTTAATATCGCTTTACTGCTTCGTTCTTGCATCCTAATATCGCTTCTGTATTTCGTCCTTGCATCTTAATATCGCTTCAGTCCTTCGTCCTTGCATCTTAATATCGCTTTAATGTTTCATCCTTGCATCTTAATATCGCTTCAGTCTTCCCTCCCTGCATCTTACAGCGAACATAATTTGCATATTACTAGTTCCTTTTAATTAACTGATATTTTGAAATTTCTGTCCACAGGTCTTCGTCATCCATCTGCAAAAACAAAATCATCTGCTTTGAGAATATTTAACATGCTGTTAACTATATGTAGCTGTGCAGAAACATTAGGGTTAGTTTACACATACCATATTTTTATTATATTGGAAACTATATTTTAATTTTAAATCACGTGATGTATATTGTTTCTTTAGCACTAAAGAGAACTTTGATGTCAATAAAAACACTGTGGCTTATCTCGCAGGTAAGACTACACATTTTTCTATAAGTGACTTTGTGTTTTATGGTTATTACCTGCCTGGTTTGAGTTCATAGGCGAACAAGTGGGCAACCGGGCTGTTGTAATATTTTAACTCGTACAAGAAAACACATTTTTTGAGTCGTATAGGAATTCGTAGGGTTTATGCTTATAGTCAGAGATTAAACCAGGAAACCGCTCCTTGCATATCGGAATATAGAAATGCTCTAACCCTGATGTATTCCCCCAAAAAGTAGTGAAACTGTTGTATGTTGGATGAGCTAATGACAATGGTGCATAATTCAATTGTTGTCGTAAACGAATTTTTTGTTATAGCTTTAATCCCGGGTAGTGAAGAAATACAAGCCAAACTGAACAACCAACAACCAGTGTATAGCCAAACATTAACACTAAAGAGAGCAAAATCAAAGAAGATATATACCACGGATGATAAGAAAACATCCCGCAGTCCGTCTGTAATTATAACTGTATCGTCTACAGACACGCCAGATGATTTGGTGCAAGCTAAGAGAAGATATCAGTGGGAATCTGGTCTGTATAATTTGTTGTTGGATCCGCAAGTTTTGAATAATGAAAGATCACAAATATTGTTGATCGTGTTGTTGGTGAGTCTACTGTGTGCAACTTCTTTACCAGGTCCTTTATCTTATTGTACCTTACGGAGATAGCTTTTAGCCTTCTTCGTTGTTTCAAGATGCTTACTCAGTTTAAAGAAGAATGTGGTTAGAAATTGTTGTTAGAAACAATACATTATAATTACTTTAATGTTAAACTATATAAAACCAGTCAAAACTTTTCTTGTGAAAATACTGTGTTGTAGTTTCGACACATTGTTAATATCTTCTGCGGTATTTACGCTTGTTTCAACACCGTGTGTATGTCTTTCGAGACATTTTACGGCAGTTTCGATACATTCTTTGTCTTTCGGGACGTTTTGCGACAAAGGAGAATTTTACCTGTTTTTCTTGACCGCTTATCTTAATTATTTTAGGCCACAATAGTTGATCATACGATGGATGATTTTGAAGCAAAAACATTATATGAAGTGTTGGCAGAAGCGAGTATTTTGTACCCAGAGGTGTTTCCAATAGTGTATGTATTGTTGCTAAGTAACACATTGTGACGACATCATTACCGGAAACAAAAATTACGGAAATAATATCTACTGTATCTTTTTTATGTTTGTTTTTATACCATATTTAATATTTTACGTATCTTGTGATGTATATTCGTGGATTATAGTGATGGTTACGGCTGCTAAAACTAACTTTTATTATTTTAAAATCTGGATTTTATAAGTAGCCGTGAAGCAGACCTTTTTAAATTGATTGGTCTGATTTATTACAAATGTTTTGGAGATGTAGCGAACTTTTTTTTATTTGTTATTTTAGATTTTCTATATTAAATCGAAAGTTGTCTAATGTTATAAGTCACTCCGATGACGCAGATACTCTCAAAGCTGCTCAAACTATCGTGCACTCCACATCTTCCATACCGACGGACAAGCCGGCCCTAAAACTACAATATTTAACTGGTAAGTTGGACATGTTAATTGCGAAGACCTTGGTACCCATGTGTTCTTAAATCCTTACGAATCTGTTACGAAATAAAACACGTCTTCCCCTTTCAGCGCACCCCTTATTCTCAAATCCTGAAAAAACTCAAATCCTCAAGAGAGCCCAGTCTCAATTACAAACTGGCGGAAATATTTTCAAAATTTACCTATCCTTTGTACTCATCACGCTTTTAAATAAAATATTTCATCTTTAAATGTATTGAAACTGTAGCTTCTATTTTTTCTTGTTTAATGCGTTGTAAACCATCTTAAAATCTATTTATTGACAGTTTATCTCTTTGCACAAGCCTAGTACATTTTATATTCTATGGCGTTTCTCTTATAGGTATTGGGTTTCATGGACTTCACTCGTTTCCAGGACCTTTTGTAGAGGTAATAACGTCTATATATTAAAAGAAGATCTCTTTGTGATATTTCACACGAAACAGAATCTCAATTCCCTTTCCTCTGCTTTTAGTCTTCCGATCCATCTGTTGCGCCGCAAATGCTGGCTCGATACATCGACGCTGTTTTAAATAAGCACTCCACCACCGTTTTATCAACAGAAGGACGCTCCAGCTCCGGTCAAATCTTTAAAGCTCCCTCCTCCGTAGATGATGTGGTTATTTGTAGTTCGTCTGCCTCACTGAATGCGATATCTGGTCCAGATCAAACAAATAACTCTACAGGGAGCATATTCTCTGTGTTCAAACGTGTCGGTTCTTACTCTCCGGCACGGAGGCAACGTAAAAATGAAAATAAGTCAATAAAGGAAAAATGAATGTTGTCTCGGTTCAATCTGTTGTAAAAATTTTCTGGTGGCGGGTAGGGAGGGAAATATTTTTTTATTTTTACATACGATCTATTTTTTTCCATTGTCTATTGTTCATATGAGTCTCTGATGAGTGAAATGGTCTTGTTGCTTTTAAAATACTTTGAATAAACGAGGCACATAAAATCATTTTGCCTCGCTTTTAACTCTTTCCTTCCTTTGTATGTGACTATTAGAATGAATGAATGAATGAATGAATGAATAAGTGAATGAAGTGAATTGTTTGAATGTTTGCATTGAAACTTTTTACATAGAATCTCATCGATATAATCTTCGTAATATTTGACATAATATCAACTGGAAAATATGTATATAACATGAATTATCATAAATTAGTATAAATTAGACTTCTAACAACGAATATGACCATATATGGCAAAATTTAATTGTGAATAGTTGCGTTAAAGACCATATTTTTACACGTGACCTAGAATAGGATTGAGGTTTGATAACGTGATCTTTGTTTACGTCACGTGACTTGTATGTATTCTTATATACGATTTTTTTATATTTGTGTGGCATATAATATGAAACAACATCGTTGGATATTTAAATGAGTTTAACTTGTAATTGTTGTTGCCGCTACAAGAAGTCATCGCGAAATCTTATGTGCACATATCAAAAGAATTTTTCTGCAAAAACTGCTTTTTTTTCGGTGTTGGTGCGTTTTGTATTTCAAAACTTGATTTCGAAACAGTAGTAACATTTTCATTCAGTAGCCAATTGTAGATGTGCATACAAGCAATGACTACTATACCATAGTGGTTCATTTTTCTAATTTCATATGAATTCTTTTATACTGTATTTTGTTAAAGCTTTTTTTAATTTTTAAAGCTCTGTTTACAAGAGTGTATCTTTTGTATCTCAAGCTATTACACCGTCTTTACACCATACCATTTTCCTACATTTTCCAAATTAACTTTTTTATTATCAGAAGCGTATTTATACTTATTTTTAAATTTAAAACATAACTTCATAATTCAACTTGTCGTTTTTATTTCTCCCAAAAAAACCGCTAGTTTTTTTTCTTTCATACGTGATCACTATTTATCATCAAGCCACTTTATTTGAACTTCATATTATTATTAATGTTAGTGGATAAGACCCGTAAAAAATCCATTTAGGCAAAAGAATAATGGCAAAAATAGGGTTTTTTAGGTGTTTTGCTGACGTCAGCAGTGCATACAAAAAAATCTTTTTAACGAAATTTGTTTATCCGTTGCCTGTAATGTGTAGAATTGATCAAGAAGGCCGATCAAGAAAATGTATAGGATCATGTGATATAATGGGTTTAAAAATTTTGCCAGCAAAGACACAACAGAATAGACAAAAATTTTTTAACAAACTTGAATTCCCATTGCCTACATCGTATAGAACTTGAAATGCTGATGAAGAAAGTGTATAGGATCATGCACATTTGACAAACAGTTACAGAGAACCGTTGTTTAAAGGTTTTTTGATGACGTTTTCAACCCGTCCATTCTGAAACAGAGTCGGGCACCCATGTTTGGAAAACTTACCTAATTTGGTCCCAGGTTGTCCCTAGTTACCTGCACGGTAAAGGACAACTGACGTCACCACCTCATCTGTAATTTATTTAGTCTCAAAATATATGTGCATTGCAATTTTTCGGCAACTTAAAGGAAAAAAAACAAATGTCGAAATTTACCCTCACAAGCACGCTGACCCGTGAAGATTAATAAAATTGCTATACATTCATATTACACAAAATTTTATAAAAACAAAAAGTATCACTTATTCTCTCAATGAAATCACATATATTTTTATCAGAAATGAAGCTGTTTTAAAATTATGGACCAATTGTGACCATGTAGGTATTCAGGTGCTAAAAAATACTGCCGTCATGTTCTTCTTGCTTTCTTCGCTTAGTGAGCCAAATTTTGTAGGAAATAGAGTATTTTTAATTTTTTGTAAATTTTTGCTTAAAACAGTGTCAGTATGTCGTAAAAAATTAGGATTTTGATTTTCAACACGCTTGTTTTCTTTATGATACAAATTTCATCGAAAACGAAGTCTTGGGCCAATTTGAGCCTAAAATCAGTACTTAAAAAAAACTTCATTGTCTCCATCATACTAAGCATATTTTATTTGTCCCAAATTATGTAGAAAATAAAACAAATTTTTGACCAAAAACGTTATTAAAGTGACAAAAGCTATGATTTTGACTTCACCTTAATTTTCTGCATCCTTACTTTTGTTAGCCATACTAAATTTGGTACAAGATAGCAGAGTTCCGGTCAATGAGTCGTGGACAAGAAAAACGGCGCTCCATACAAAATAAACAGTTATATCAAGGAGCTCCTTGGTTATATATGAGAATGAGCTTGAAGAAAATGGTCGTATAGTGACCGCAGAGGGCTGTTTAAATAAATCCCCTTACTTTGAGACGTGAATTAACATTTCTTTTTATCTAGTTAATCTTTATATCAACAAAGAAAGACTTTAGTTTGTGTTTGTTTCACAGAGAAATGATAAATCAAGTGTTAATAAAATTTTATTCGTTGAGCGCCCCGGCTGCGATTTTTTAAAAAAAATCCCCACAGGAGGATAATCCAGCGGTAGCTAGCGATTTATCATTTTTCATTTATTTTCCCTTTTCCACAGGTCCTAGGAAACTATTCCAGTATCATTTGAAAACAAGCAACCTTGATCCCACTGTAGCGAAAAAGAAATCCCTGGAACAAGATTAAAAAACAACATCTATCTCTAAATTTTTACAAAACCAATCTGATTCTGATATAAAGTCTGACGCTTTTGGATCTTTCAAAACAAATATGGAGTATCAGTTACCTTGGCACAAAGTTATATGTTCTTACATCTCGTACATTGTAGATGGAAGAAATTAATTTACAATAAATTAAATCCTTTCAAATTAGAAAGTTTTACGTGACAGTAAAAATAATTATGTAATAACAGAGGTGTTTGGAGGAAATGAAAGAGTTTTAGTGGTGGACGATGAAGAGCCAATACTTAAAGAAATTGAAAAAGAGAAAAAAGAAGATTTTGCAGTTGAGATTACCCCAAGAGATAGACATTGTATGCCGCACTGTTTTGCCACTCATTTTAGAGAGCCACTTACACATGTTTTAAATCGCTTAGAACAAGGATTCTTCAAAAATATTTCCCTATATATAAAGGTTTTTCCGATTTAATAAACGATGAAATTTTTAGTGAAATATATGCTACCTGTTTAATTTCTATACTTTATTTAGGAACAAAAATATAAGCTGACCCAGACAAAATTTTCAAAATCCTGTTTAATGTCTTCCTTTTTTGCTGATATCCAGCGTGTTAACTGTTTTAGACTGTTTAGATATTTTTCGACATTTCGTGACAATTAACACAGAATTACCCCCTAAATTTCGTATTCTTACAACAACTTCCATGTTCTCCGTCGCAGATGTCAACATGGGTTACTCAGTCGTTAATCCGTCGTTCTGTTTATTAAGTAAGTATTACTTATCAACTGTGACACTCAATTATTTTTATCAATACTATGTAAGCAAAAGAAGCGAAATCTTTTCTTAAAAACACAAAGATAGTTTTACCAAACATCCGCTGTCTAAAGAAAGAAGTGGACGGTGGTGTTTTGTTATGATGGATGTACTAAAATTCGCGCTCTTATTTTTGGCCATTGGTTGTAAGTATTACCTAATTAATTTTTACTGGACTAATATGTTAAATTTCAGAAGATAAATTTTCAACTACCTCATAGTTTGTCTCAGCAGTCTTTTTCTAGAGAAGATTAAATTGCCCAAGTTAATTAAACTTCAGTGGGTCAGTTTTTTCCACTAGTCAGCAAGAAATATTTTGCAGATGTTCTTTTTGCTCGAACATTTTTAAAGAGAATCACTAGTGAGAAAGATATCGTATTTACGCAAGATAACAATTTAGATTTTTTTCTGCCTTCGTCTCCAGGGATTATTGACTTTTTGATATGAGAAAATATGGCGAAAAATGGCAGAAATTCGAGAGACGAGGGGTGGATTTTTTTTTGTTTGTTGGTTGTCGGCAATATTCTCCGAGAAAGGGCAAAATCTATTCCTTCGTACTTTTAGCGGCAAGTATTAACGACGGATAAGCATACGGTAAAATTTGGGTTGGTTTGGGCGTATTTTGCAACCCATAACAGCCAAAGTACAATTTTGTTTCTTCTTTGTCTCTTTTTTTCTACTTCGCCTTCCCAAGGTAATGGAAGACGCTAATATTGTAAGGTGATGTTTATAAACAACGATATGTGTGGAAAAAAATATTTTAAGTTCTAAAAGATTATATGTGAAAATGTTAATAGGCCTGGGAACGAGATTTTCAACATATATTTACCAAGGATTTCATAACCACCCCTAGATACACCACAAATTAAAATACTCCCTGTGTAGAAGAGTTATTATGCTACAGAAACAAAAAAAAATTGTGTTACTAAGATAAACCTTAAAAATCAAAACCGGGGGTAATCATTTAGTCATTCACAACCCGTCTTTTTTTGAATGAGAAAAGTAATGTTAATCAGTTATAATCATATGATCACATTCTTAAATTTGTTTTAATTTCACACGTGTTACCCGATCTCGTAACGGGACCCCCTTTTTTCTTTTTTATATTGACATTCCCATGGTCTTTTGTACTGAATTGCCATTACGCGTCTTTAACCTTGTACATGGAGTTTCCTCTTTGCTTTCCGAGAATTGACCAGCGCGAAAGAAGAAACCCTGGGGTAGAGGTTGTCGGTTACATTTTTCACAAAGGAAAAATGTCCGGCGACCGGCATTGACATTTTTGCGTCAAAGAGTTCAGTATTTTGTGACAGTAATTTTACATAACAATTTTACATAACAGTAAAGCTCTACTATGCTCTACTATCACTTTTTAACACCTTAGTCACCAGTGCATCGCTGCAATGCGGAGGACGTACTTTAACTAGTATGTCGCCGGACACATGGATGTGTTGTGGAGGAAAGCCATACCATAAGAGTTCTAACGTGTTTGCGTGTTGTAATAAAGAGTGTTACAACGCAGTGTCACAGTTGTGTTGCGGTGGTGACATCTACACAAGAGTAAACGCAAATTCTGCTTGTTGTAATGGAAAGGTTAGAGTTTAAAGTTAATGTTTTTATGATTTTATCCTGAGGAACAACCTCTTTAGTGCCTAATGCTTGCTTGAATTATCGATTTGAATACTAGTGCTAGTAAATTCGAAGCTTCTATTTAACCATTAGAAGCCTCCATGTAGTTATTGGTTGGAAGATAAAGACATCAAGTCCAATACTTAAAACATCGAGCAAAAAATAACTATTTTAAACACGAGCATTTATACTAAAGTTTGCAACAAAATTTATTTTTTATTTACTTGTGAAAATGTTCAATCACGAAGTAGCAATCATAAAAAATCCTGTTTCCATTTAGCTAAGACTATGTTTAATATATTTCAGTACTTTCAACGAGGAAACAAAGGATGTTGTAATGGTCAAATTCTTGATCTGCGAACACACGACTGTTGCCGCCATGTTAAGTATAGCAGAGATGACGAAACATGTTGCAATGGCACAGTTATTCAAAAAGACAAGTAAATCTATTTTTAGTATCAACCAACCTCGTTCCAACCGCCTGTTGTGTTTTTTGTTTAATCAAGTCCTCTCCATGCTGATACAAAAAAGAGACGGTCCGCGCTGGGAACAAGATTGATTATTTTCCAGTCACAGTTAACTTTAAATAGAGCTTCTTAATTTTTCTGCAGATATGGCGAACTTAAAAAGCCCTGGAAACTAAGTTTCACTGGCAGTTTATCTTTTTAAGTTCATATACCACAGTGCTTTCTCGACGGTTTTTTTAGAACTGGTAAACGTACAGTTTGTTGTGGAAAAAAATTATACGATCCCTTGACAGAGAAATGTTGCGCTGAGAAAGTTGTGGAAGCAGTTGCTGGAGTTCATACTAAGTGCTGCGATTCAACTCCGTATGATAGTCAAACCAAATCATGTTGTAACGAAAAGGTTGGTAATTCGCTACTTTATTATATGCCTATAAAGAAAAGGTATTTCAATAATTGAACCTTTTAGCCGAAATTTGCAACATTTTTATGGGAACTAAATTATCGTGCGTTTGCGCATTCGCGCAATTATCACGCGCAAAGAGAATTACGCAAAAACAAGTACGCGATTTTTTTCTAAATATACCAGATTTTCTTGAGTTAAAAAAAATATCTCATACGTATTTACACAAAAATAGATACGCGCTAAATTTAGCTTAATCCTTGCTTCATCAAAGTAAATGGATGCAAAACAAAATTGCGAATAACATTTACATGAGATTTGTACCGCGCGGCGAACGCGTGCGATCAGAGTCTTTCGTATTCTAATTAGAAAGCATACTCGTGTGATATTTGCCACTATACATAGACTTCATTTAATACAGGTTATACCACGTGTTGGAGGAAAAGATAAATGTTGCAATGGCAAAATGATAAATTCACGACACAACATATGCTGTGGCGATCACGCACAACCGCGTGTGTATGGAAAACAAAACACTGGCTGCTGTCGCGTGGGAGAACCTGTTGCGCCATCCACGCGGTATGCAGAAGATATTGTAGGTTTGATGAAAGCGAATATCCACAAACGTTCTCATATTGGTCATTTTATCACATTTGACAAAACAAAGGCGATGTGTTGTTCGGGAAAACTGAACAGAATAAAGTCAGGGAAAAGCACAGGATGTTGCAACAGGAACGCGTATGATGTGCGAACAGAGATTTGCTGCGGAGTTAGGGTAAGCAAATGCTTGTTTGCAATTTCTGAGTTGTGCAGGGGACCTTACCCAAAGTGTGAAATATTTGTAATCTTGTCCTCATAGCCTGCATATTAAAAAAACAAACACCTTGGGAACAAGATTGAACATTTAATGAGTACCTGCAACCGCCTTCCCTGTAAATATGCCCTGAGGTCGAGGTTGAACTACCTGCACAAGAAGTTGCTTGTTTCTTTTAAGCATGTTAAATACTTTTTATGTATATGATACTTGGTAATGGCAGATTCGACCAAACTCCTTATTAGTTTAAATTCCGTATATACAAATAGTCTCGCTATTAACTTTTGAAAAAATGATTACAATAATTGCAAGGGTCCTGGTCACGAGACTGGGTAGCGCGCTATATATTTTCTCCATATTCTCCATATCTCTACCTTATAATAGCCGTATACTGCCCGTCTGTCAGAAAGATATAGTCGTGCGACAAAAACATGAAATGCGACATATAAAGGACGGGCGAACATGCGGATTTATCCAAGGGCTACCGACTAATCTTTAAAATTTATATTAAAATTGTTATTTCCAGATCTACAAAAAAATACCAGGCGAACAAGAACGATGTTGCGCTGGCAGACCATACAACAGAAAAACTCACATTTGTTGTCATAACGCTCTCAATGCTCTCATTCCCGGAGGTGAAACGCATTCGTTCTGCTGTGGCAGGAAGATGTTTGATCGTAGAAAACAGAAATGTGAGAAGGAGAACAAGTTAATCTCACTGGAGTGCGAGAAAACCGTTCATGCAGGAAAAGACGCAACAAAATAATTTTTTTTAACACACAGTACATTTTCGTGAACATTTTACGTGACCCTAATCAATGATCAACTGCGTCAGATTATTTTTGTAAATTTATTTTCATAGATTGCTCTCCGTTTTGATGACCGTGTATTACTTTTAATGAAAAATATATATTGTTTGTAGCTGATTCAACAGTTGACTTAAAATCTATGCAACTAATAAGGAAATTGAGATTTAAACATGTATAGAAAAGGAAAGTGCACGCATACAATAGAAAGTGCGTGCAAACAATAGAAAGTGCGTACATACCATAGAAAGTGCGTGCATAAAATAGAAAGTGCATGCATACAAAAGAAAGTTTGCATGCATGCAAATGAAAATGCATGCATATAAAAATGTATGCATACAATAGAAAGTGCATGCATACAAAGAAAGTTTACATGCATACAAAAATGTATGCATACAACAAAAAGTGTATGCATACATAATGTATTAAGCAATCTACAGCAGAATTTAAAAGAATGAAGTCTTGGCAATACACTAAACTACTTTCAATAGCAATTTTGAAGCTAAAAATTCTGAAAATATTTAATATTTTGGTCTCAGCAACTGAGACTGAGATGGAAAATATAGTTACTTATAAAAAACAGGTAAAAGTTGCCCTTGACAATAAGGGAGCGTTCACATATGGCGTAATCATTTTTTTGTCATTTTTTACTCCCCCCTCCCTCATGTAATCAGTCGTAATCATTTGGTTGACCCCCTCCCAAAATTACGTCATCATCTACTTAAACTATGCTGTTAATTTTTTTGATTTGCTTTTGTCCCCCCCTCCCCCATAAACAAACGTAAGCAATCTTAATGACACCCCCTCCCTTCCCCTACTTGATTACGTAATTTGTGAACGCTCCCTTATCATTCCTTTCCCTTAAAAGAAGCGCAACCTGAACCTCACACCCAGAGCTTTTTAGTTTTTTTACATTGCTAGGAAATGTTTCTGGCATTTCAAAGTCTAAAAATATTGTTGCAGGGACTAACAACTAGCTTATTATAAAGTAGAAAAAGTATTAAATTCTAACTTTTACTGAAAGTGAAAACAAAAATGTAGAACAGAATTTTTATTACATGATTATTAAAATTTACAAAATAACAAGAATACAAAAATCACATTTTACGAGCTTCGAAACTTGAATAAAAACGCATTTCTTGTTACAAAGCTTAATGGAAGTCGTCGGAAAACAATCTCAAAATGCAATTAAAAAATTGAAAATAGCACGTTTGATTGACCTTCTTTTTTCCTAAAATTCTGATATTTGAAGTAACGTGGGTACACAAAAAATTACAAACTAAACACTGCTCTTTCGTAACTGTCGCACCAAGACAAAATACAGCGCTCTAAAATTAAAATCAATGCATTTTATCAAACACATATTTCTTTTTCCTTTCCCCATCCTTCGACACCAAACATCAACATACCTATTTTACATTCCAGGTCCAGAAAGCGATTTATCCATGAATCTTCTTTTAACAAAACACATCCACCACTAGAAGAGACAAAATTCAAATACATGTATACAAAATTCAAATACACGCATACAAAATTCAAATACATGCATACAAAAGAAAAGATATGCATACAAAAGAAAAGATATGCATACAAAAGAAAAGATATGCATACGAAAAAAATGCATTAATACAAACGAAAATGCATTTATACAAACAAAAATGCATTTATACAAACGAAAGTGCATTCATACAAACGAAAATGCATGCATACAAACAAAAATGCATTTATACATACGAAAATGCATTTATACATACGAAAATGCATTTATACATACGAAAATGCATTTATACAAACGAAAGTGCATTCATACATACGAAAGTGCGTTTATACAAACGAAAGTGCATTCATACAAAATAAAATAAAATGCATGCAAAATAAAAAATACATGTCTATGAAAGAAAAATCACTGAAATAAAGATAAATCTCTAAATGTTTTTAGCATTGTTAACCTTTTCCTAAAGTTAAAGTTTACTTACTTTTGAAGGTTTATTGGTTTGTGGGTCATATACTTTTTCGACAATACGTTGACCAAGTTCTTGCCTCATTTGAGTCATGTATGCTCTGCATTGATCTATGAAAGTTTCAAAAAAAGCAAAATTTAGCTATATACATAATATTGTAACAATAATAGCAGAAAATGTGTTAACATATATTTTCCCTTGAAAGTCACTCACCAGCCTCGTTTCTGTCCTGCGGTTTTCCATATAAAGCATTTAATGGAAATTTAGCATCACCAGGTATATCAAAATTAAGAATAGACATTGTTGCCATTTCCTTCTTAGCTTCTTCTTTGGATCCAATCTAAAAATAAAACTTGTATGCAAACAAAAATTTGTTAGGTTATAATCACCTGACCAATTATCGATGATGAGGTGACAGAACAGCAAGCTGCAATGATAATATTTGTCTTTAGACAGTTGGTTGTTGCTATGTTTAAAGTTATACCCTCTAGGAATTCTGCATTTTTACAAGATTGCGGTCTTAGCGACCCTGTCAAAGGTACTTGTCGTGTTCACATTAAAATAAAATAATAAATAAACTACTTTTCAAAATATGCACGTTTTAAAACCCACAAACATAAAAATAAAAAACTTGTAGGATCCACAAAAGCCAAACAATATTTATTTCGCCAACAATCTTTAAAATGATGATGAAATTTGGCCAACATTATTTTTACAGTTGCTGAAAATACTTATCTCTATTTAATATGCACAGTTTAATTTTGAAGCATTGCTTGGGTCAGTAGGTCATACAAGATTATTGCATAAAGAAATATCATTCTATTTCAATTCCAGTAAACAAACCTTTTGCAACTTCTTTAAGCATTCAGTCACATATAATGTCAAGTAAATCAACACACGATCAGCAGGAGTCTAGAAATTTTTTTTAATGACTCAATTTTATGTTTGCAGAACAAAAATTAAAAAAAAAATCAGAAAAATAGAAAAAAATTACCTTGATTTCATAATTTTTAAAGAAAACATTTGCTTTAAAATATTGAAGAGTTTCATCAATAATATCAGTATTTCCATCTAAAAAAATGCAGAATGGATAAACATATAGATGCTGTTACTTATCTAACTTTTTGCTTGTGCAAAAAATGTGCACAATGAACTTACCGCCTGGAGGAGCCGGTCCTTTAAATTTTGTGTTGATTGGTAATAAAGCCATCTTACAAAGTTGAGTTGGAGCAGATAAATTGGAATGATATGCCTAATAAAAAAAAGAAATAAAAAGAAAAGAACCTTTTAATAGACAGAAAAAATAATGAGTTTGAAATTAGCATTGAAAAACCACGTTTGCAGAAATTATATTATAAGGAAAAAGTTACATATAAAAGGACTTAATTTCAGCCAACATTAGAGGCCACAAATATTCCCGTCACCCTACTCCTCATCATGGAAAAATTTTGTATAGTGTGACAAAAGATGTAAATGCACGGTGGTGATGGGTCTTCTTTTTACATCAATTGTTGTTAATTCGAGATGCCTTTCTCTTAATAATGGCTTCTTATTTTTTAACTTTGTACCATACTGCACTAAATAAAGAGTCTATATAGCAGCAGAACGTAAAATTCAGCCTGATATGGACCCTGCTCTTCCAAACAAATATTTTAGGCTTTCATGCAAACACTTTCTCATAATATGCACACATAGGTACCATTTGCTAGAATGTTTGTTAATTTCAAGAATTCTGTGTGCAATCTTGAAAAAATAATTTATACAAAGGTAGAAATAGTAACAAAATTCCTTTACTCATAAAAGGCACACCAGGGGCTGTTGTGTTGGCGTGAGTAAGAAACATTGTGCCAGTTCCAGGGATGTGCGTTCCCCATATATTAGCAATTTGTATATTGGAGTCATTAATTTAATTTGGTAACTAAACTTGTGGAACAAACAATATTTAAATGTATAATAAAATTATAGAAAATCAAATGACTATTAAAATAATTTACCTGAAATAATATTCCGCTTTGTCAATTTTTTTTATTATTTTATTTTAGTTATTTTTTATGTTCAAACAATGCCAAAATCTTCTCAAATTCCGTAAAAGACAATGATAAAACAGGCCTGGAAATTTGTTTGAAACGATCGTATTGTTTCCATGAATCAATTAAGACAGTAACGATAAATCCTTTCCCTCGGATAATATTTCAAAATATGAAAATTTTATATTATAATATATCTCTTTAATAATAGCCGTCGTCTGTCTGTCTGTGTGTCCGCAAAAGCTGTGTCACGTAACAGAAACAAGTAATTTTTAAAATGAGCACGAATATCAAATGCCATAAATTTCTGTCCACTTTGTTGCAACGGGTTAATTTAAAGGACGAGCAAACACGACGGGCGACAGGATTTCTCCACAGGTTAACAACTAGTATATATTATAATATCTGTATACGTCTGTCACGCAAAATGGTACCGCAAGTAGTGAGAAGCACGCAATGCGGTATAAAAAGAACGGGCGAACCAGTGGATTTTTCCATGGGCCACCGACTAGTATATTTATATTATAATATTTTACTTCTATGGAGTAGCTCTTGTCTAGAAAATAGTTCTAATGGTGCTAATCGTTACCGTAAGTAACGTATCGTTTCCGCAAGGTCTACTTTGCAGAAAATAAAAACGTTGAAATGATTGTTTCCGTCAGCTTCAAATCATTATAATGATGGATCGTTTCCCTAGACTCCACAAATTTCCAGGCCTGTACACAGACTAAAATATTGTTGTAACACCCCAAAATGTAAGGTACAAGCCTGAATATTCTTACTTCCTTTATGAAATCAATAAAAGTCAATGCATAAAGCTTTTATGTTTGTTATAAAATCACCAAAAACCCAAGTGAATATATATATAAAATTAAATTTTATTACTTTACACTAAAACTTAAGGGGATTCTATTTCCAAAAAGTTAAAACAATAAAACTAAGGAAATAACTACTGTTTTGTTTTATTGCCAAGCTTTTTGTAAATCGTTTGCAACATAGCTTTAGCAAGGAATCCCACAAATTATCTACTTCATATAAGGGCCTTTTAAAAACGTTCCTTTGTATCCTGCTAATTTGGTGTAAAATAAAACCCTTTCATACATAACTATTAATGTTTTCTACCAGGAGGGTGCCGACTGGACCAAAAAGTGGGTACGTTTAGTGTTCTTTTAATGTTTTTGCGCAGTCTTATAATAAAATGTAAATTAAGTGCAAAAATTTTTTACGGACTATAGTTTAGTTGACAATATTTAAAGTCTTTTTGCGGCATTAAAATTATTTATTAAATTCATAGCGGAGGAGGGTGTTACGACAAGCATATTTCATCTTGTTTTTTTTTATTTTCCTATATGGTATCGACTAAAAGTCTTGCAGTATTAGATTTTAGTGTAATTTTAAACATATATACATATATTATAATCATAACAAAGGAGGGTGTTAGTTATGACAATAATAATCTTTTTTTCATGAGATTGGATAAGAAAATGTTTGTTTGTTTTTATTTAGTTTTTATTTAAAACTTTTTTGCTTGATATTATTTTTTTGTTTTCGTGAAAGTTAGGGGTGGTAATTAAGTTGGAGTCGCCTAAACTAGAAAGTTGAGCTTACAACGACAAAAATATTTTTGATTGAAAAAACAAACAAAAAAAATAATTATTTATATTTAATGGCGTTATTCTCTCATGACATTATTAACTAATTATTATAATGTTTAAAGATGTATCATGACGGTCATGATGTGGATTGCGAATGGTCATGATGCGGATTGTGAATAGTAATGATGCATTGTGAAAGTCAACCCTGCGATGAATTGCTACTTTCATGCTGCTAAACAATGGTACTATCGTGACAGCATCAAGAATCGTGCGTGACAGGCACAATACGCGATCCACGATGTTAGGTGTCCTGATTGGTGTACTGTATGTGAAGCAACTGTAACTTTTCTTTTCAAAATTTTTCACAAACAAATTACGTTAATTTTTCTCTATGGTCAGAACCAGAACAGTTTACTTCCTTTTTTTAATTCTAAATAAGAGCATTTTTAGAAGAGAAAGATTTATAACAATCAGTTCGGGAGATGACACTTAAAGGGAAATGGTTTCCCATGTTTTATAGGGGAATTCCCATGTCATATAGGGAAATGGTTTTTTTGATTTTGATTTGGGCTTCACTTTTGGGAAACTGTTACCTATTCTCAGAACCATTTTACGGAATTGCGGAAAGAGGCTATGATAATTTTTTTTTCTTCGGTGAAAATTTGCGAGAAAATATTCCCTTTCTATTGGTTAAAAATTTGTAGTGCGCTTCTTAACCACCTTGTGCGCAGATTCCTTTTTATTTTGGTGGTTTTATTCTGACCCAACTTAGAACATGGCCCGTCTTAAGACGGGACGGCCCATCTTTGGGCACGGTGGCCCATCTTTTGACATGCTGCCCTGCCAATTGACGGGCCAGGACCAACTTGGGACATGGCGTTAAAAGATGTTTGCATACTTCAAGACCTTGTATTTAACGTAAACTAACTCCAATAAAGTGAAAAAACTGCTGCAACTTTTGCCAAGGTATTGTTGTATATGGCTAGCTGAGATTAAATCGAGTTATGCATTTCAAGATTGCTGTGGGTAGCAAAAACAACACTATTCGCCAACTCTTGGTGCAAGACCATATTTATAATTTCATATTATATATATTCACAGGTATACAGCTATAGCTAAGCTGTTGTTTAAGCTATTTTCCTATGTTTAATTTTCAATAAAATCTATGATGGAATTAATGCAAATTGACCTATTACAGGCCTATCAATAAGAAAATAACACCAGAGCTATAAATCGCTCCCCCAAGGGTACAATTATTTAAACTGGGCGAGCAATTAGAATAAATAAAATAAGATTATAAACACATATTTTATCACAAAGTCTGTTTTCTTTATGTTGTGTTATCTTTTTTATGTATTTTAGTTCTTTTTTACTGTAAATAATAAGAAAGATAACATTGATTTCTATGTGAGATGAATTAATGTTGCTCAGCAGGAAAACTTTTTTTAGAATTGGGGGAGCAATTAATGGCTCAGCTAGTTTCTCATTTCTCAGAATTGGGCGAGCCTTTGCGTGAGCTAGAGCAATTGCTCTCCCCTTATTGATAGGCCTGCTATTACGTAACTTGGCTAGTTGGATCCGTCAATTTTTTACTATGATTTTTGAAAACACAAGTGACCTTTGTCAATATTTGGGCCTGTCCCATCTTATGACACAGTTTTTTAAAGGCATGGGAATTGTTTGTCAATAGTTAGGCCTGTCCCATCTTATGATACATTTACTAAAATTGCAAGAGACCTTTGTGTACAGCTAAGTTTATCCCATCTGATGATACGACTTTTAAAAGCAAGAGATTCCTTCGTCAATTTGGGCCTGTAGCTACTAACTTAAGACATGTTTGCATACATTTGGCCAAAGTTGGGCCAGGCCCATCAATAGATGGGCCATCCCGATTGCAAACGCACCAACCCGTCATTTGACGGGCCGGCCTGTCTAAAGACGGGCCAGTCCCGGGTCCAAAGTTGGGCCGGTTTCCCTAATGGGAAACCATTGCCGTATTTCTGGCCTGTTTAGGGTAACGGTTTCCCAAATGGGAAACCATGAAGTTTCCTATTTGGGAAACCGTTTGCCAGATGGGTAGTGGTTTACCTTTTGGACTAAACTCCTGAACTGACAATGGTTAACCTGAAACTGTGAACTTGTGTATTATTTAACACACACAAACAGACCAAGGTTTTTTCAAGAATTATTAGCTGTTGTTTTAGCCCTTCATTAAAGACATTAACTTAAGAAAGTTACAGTACTTACAGGCATTTTGAGATTATATTTTCAAGAAACCAATTTCTTATTGACTGCCCTTCCCTGTCGACTTCTTGTTTACGAATTGCAATGACCTATGAATCTGTATCAAGTGAGGTGTTCATACGTACGTACCCTAAAAACTAAACTGAAGGCTCTCTTGATACTGCCGTTTTCTAGGCCAGCTTGGGTTTTGTATAAAACTTAGACTTTATGCACCCGGATTGAAACGAAAGGAAACCAAAACTTGATTCGACGGTTTATAGGTGACAGTCAGTTTAGCTAGCTAGCTAGTTAGCTAAATAAAACTAAGATTCTTTAAGATTTTTCAATTTTTTATTAAAGGTTCCGTAGCTACCTGATCCAATTGTCATGTCTTCTTTGTTAAAATATTTCTACTAAGAGTTGTAAGAAGAAGAAAGTTATTATAAACTGACCACTGACGTCTGGGGAAAATTGTAAATAATAGTTTAGCTAGCTACAAAAGTTTGCAGATTTCTGTAGCTAGCTAGCTAGCTAGCTACAAAGGCAGAACAGTCATTGTGTGATTTTTGTTATGTCATTAATGTTTTTCGTTGTGGCGTATCATAGTAGGTTGGTTTTACATTTCACAAGTATGAGCCATATAATTATTCGTAGTTGTGTTCATTGTGGTGTATTTCACTGTATCACTGTATAGCTAGATGAGTTGCAATTGTTTACAAAATTCTGTATATGCGCCACATTTTTACTTGAATTTATAGTTAAGGAATAAACGATCTAAAATCACCTGGAATTGGTTTTTCTTAACTATCTTTTTCTCTTTTTAAGATCAGGTTTGATCAAGTAAATAATCTCAAAAAGTAAGTTCCTTTTTTTAAATTAATTTCTTCCATCATTGCAGTCTGTTCTTTATATGCATGCAGGCGCATGTCAATTGCTTTAGACTCAACTCATCTATAAGAAACATTAAAAAAGTGCTACAAATATCAAACATGTAATAGAGTATTTGCACATACAACTTTTAAATAAAAAATATTTTAAAAATTTAAAGGGCATTATATACAAGAATGTTTAAAATGTACCATCACTTTAAATCAAATTTAGCAAATTTATTACTCTTTCCTCTAAAATAAGATAATAATGTTTAAAACGTCTTCGTTTAATGTATGCATTGTTTTCATTTCTTTGCAAAATACAATTTTTTTGTGCTTTAGCTTTCCCCCTCTTTTTGAAACAACAACAGAAAAAAGAACTAAATTTTACAAGGTTTGATTTTCTCCTTACCCAAAAAAAATAAAAAATCAATTTGTTGCTTAATATATACACAAATGTATGTCTGGACAATTGTTGCATGTGTGTGGGCGTGTGATTGCACACATCTTATGGAATTTTCTGGATTATTTCTAAAATGCAAAACAGCACTTTCAAGTCTATTAACTTTACCATAAAAAGATAGCCCCTAAGTAGACAGAGTTGTTTGACTTCCTTGCTTGAATTCAACTATATATTTGTAGGGAAAATTTTATCAAATACAGTAAATAGTAACAATATCTCATAACTAATCGATAAGGCCCTTGGAAAAAGCTACTTAGGCAAAAGGAGAATGAAAAAATAGGTTGTTTTTGCTTATGTCAGCAGTGCAGATACAAAAAAAGTCAGTGATATTTAGTTTGTTCGTTGCCTGTAATGTGTAGACGTTAAAACGCTGATCAAAATAATGCATATGATCATGTGTGCTTTTGATGAGCGGTTAATGAGATATAAGGGTTTAAAATTTTTGCTGATGTCAGCAATGGTCCGTCAAAACCCTAAAAAAAATTTAAAATTTGTATACCTGTTGCCTTTGTCGCATAGATCTTGAAACGCGGATCAAGAAAATGTATAGGATCATCACAAACGGCTGCAGAGATATTAGGGTTTGAATGTTTTTTGATGACGTCATCAACTGTCCATTCTAAAACGGATTTGATGACCCAGGTTTGGGAAACTTACCCAAATTGGTCCTAGGTGGTCCCTAGTTACCCATGCGGTAAAAAAACATTGACGTCACCATCTTGTTTCCAATTTATTTGATATATAAGATATTGACGTTAAAGTAGTGATATTGAGGTCGCGCCATAACGTCAGAAAATTTACCATATTAGACATGCATTTTTCGGCAACATCAAAGCAAAATGAAGAAATCCACTTTGCCTGTTACAGACACACAAACGCACAGACGTGTGTCTCTGTATTATTATAGAGATTATGGGAAATCAAAACCCAGTTTTACTTCTAACACAACAATATCTTAAGACATGGTATAGGCATGCCTGATCCATCAAAAACTTTCTGACTTATGGCAATGATAAGTTATTACAGACTTACTGTCAAAGGTATAAGAAGTCTCAATCCTTTCATGTTAAATTTTCTCTACTGTTCGTAACTTAAATTAAGTTCAATAATCACACTTCCTCAGATAAAATTGAATCATAAAATGTGTAAAGACTACATGTCAATTAGGACTTGGAGAGTGTGTCTGCTGTGGAGTGATAATTTTGATGGTTTTTTAGGGTATGAATCCCTTAATTAAGTCATTATTTTATTACAGGTTGTACATGCCTGAACAAACTTTTAAATAAGTTTTGTAATGATATGATGTGTGGTATATGTCTTCCAATATGGTTTCATCCAAGTTACAGGAACATTGGAATACAAGGCTTGGCGGTATATTGTTAATAAACCCTCCTGCCAATAGGAAATCCATGTTTGGACCTTGCAATTTTGTTATGTTAAGAAAAAAAGAAAGTTAGACATAAATGTATTTACTAACTAATAAATACTTGTAAGGTTGCAACGTTGGCACCATACTACAGCTAAAAATAAATTTATCAAATAGATGCAAATTTTTTTAGGCAAACACTTGGAGTAAAAGACTTGTTAGGACCCTCATAGAGCTAGATCTTATGGTCATCACAAAAAGCTGTTTTCTTGTGAATTTAAAGAGCTGTGCTATAGATTAAAAGAACAGTCATGAAAAATCTGAAAAACTGAAGTTTTAACTATACCAAATTTATACCCTGTATTGCTGTTAGATTAACAAGACAACAGTTAGGGTTAAACAAGGAAAAAAGGGATACCACGAACAAGGTATCTTTTTCAAAATGGATCTTGTAAACTAGGGATATTTTTTTTGCCATGATTGAGCGATAACAAGATGCAGCATAAACTATTTCTCTATTAAAATGCACAACTATAAAACATCGACAATGCGACCCAATTCTACAATTTTTGCTAACAAAAAATACAGCCTATCATTCATTGTTGAAAGTCGCGCGATTAAAACGTTTGTGGTCTTAAACGGCATTAACTTGACAAAAAATTGTCATTTTAACGTCACTATCATGTTCAGCATATTTTTTTGTTACCTGTGTCAAATTTTGTCAAAAATGAAGTGGTTTGAATTTTTGGAGCAATTTTAGCCTAAAATGACATTTAGGTGACAAAAAATCAAAATTTTGATAACACCATCATGCTTAGCATACTGTTTTTGTTAACTGTGTCAAATTTTGTCGAAAACAAAGAGCAATTTTAGCCTGAAACGTCATTTAGATGACTTCGAAGTGCTTGATAGTTTAGGTACGAAGTTTAAATCTGTGACGAAGTTAGTTAGTTAACAGTTGGAAACCAATACTATCCTCGCAGGTGAGATAGTAATAATGTTTTCTTCACTGGTAGGCTATACAGCATGTTTGACATCCAAAACAAGGTTAATTTGGGATGTTCCATAATTTATATCTATAACAGAGAATTTTTACAAAAGTGGTTGGCCAGTGGTAAATTTTGTTTATGTAGATCAATTTAGATAACCAGGGATATCTCATTTGTGCAAAAATGCTCAGATTACCATTAAAATAATTGTCATCAGGGATCCCCACTAGAGCTACCAATGCTCAAAATAATTTTTAGGATCAGTCCAAGTTTACATTTTGTGGTCAAGTGATTTTACTAAGTTATTGACCAATGTAAATAAAAGGAATAAGAATTGTTTTTGTTATGGGCTAGCCATTAAACACAACTCCAAAGTGACATGAATAGTATAATTAACAACTTGTTAACAACTATGCATCTACACCAAATTTTTGCAATTAAGAAATGCACCATGTCAATGATCCCTGGACGAGATAAGTATTTGTGGTATGGCAGCATTTCCTTGAAGAGAGTGACAAGAAAATGTGTAATATAACGAAACGACACTTTCTCTTTGTAGTGATTACATAAATTATAACCTGACCAGAAGTGACTTGATGCATTGAGGTGTGACTTAAAGCAGTAATATGGCAGAAGTTCACCTATTGGAGTTTACTACTGAAGAAATTCAGGAAAAGTTCCCCCTCCATTGGTGTGTATGGAATGACAATACTCAAAAACTTGAGGAGTTACTTGCATCTAAATTGGTAATTCTTTTTCATTGCATAAGTCATCTTTTATGATCTTCAAAAGTGTCCAGCCTTTATAGAAGTTTCATTTCAGTGTCTCTTGTCTAGTCTTAATGAAACTTAATTCAGTGCTGATTTTACTTGCCCTAAAAATGTTCATGTAAACATAATTTACCTTCAATGCAACTATTGCACATGTGTTCAAAAAAAAATTAGGGGTCCATGTGAAGGCTACCTACAGTCTCATTGGACTAAAATTTTTTAAAAAAAGTTTTTAAACAGAATATGTAATTCAAGGCTTTACATGTCTGTAATTTTGTCTCATTTATTGCTTCTGCATAGTACAACACAGAATTAGCAGATCCACATGGGCGTACACCACTACTACTAGCAGTAGCTCTTGGATTTGACGAGTCTGTGAAAATATTGCTAAAGTATTCATGTGATGCATCTGCCACAGATAAACAGGGTTGGAATGGTAAGAATAATTTTTCTTAGAATCTTCCAAAATTCCTTTGTATAGTACTCATATCACATGGTTGCCGAATCGGTACATTTTACTATAAAATAATGCCTATAGTATGTAGCATGTGCAAAAATCTAATTCCCAATTTGGCATATTAAATGCTTATTGGAAATGGTAATTTTTCATGTGCCTAAAATAATAAGCCTCCTTATTATTCCTATCAACTGGTGTATTGGAATGACGTCAATAAATAAAAAAGAATTGCTGATGTGGTTATATCACTTTATTCATTCTTGCTGTAATCACAAACATTTACTTTTTAATTTGCTGCTAATTAAATGCAAGATTTCTGTGTAAGTTTTAGCTTGCAGACCAATATACTACACTAAATTTTTGGTTTTTAATTTTAAAAGATTTTGCTACCTAAAAAATAAATCTGAGCTTGACAGTTGATCAAAGAAGTCACAAAAAGAAGTGAAATTTCATGCAACTATCAGTTTTAATGCTGACTAACTTAGCATACCGTGTAAAAACACAATGCAATAAAATATGTTGCATAGACCATTGCTCAAAATGCACATTGGTGGCATGGTCATGCAAAATAAATGTAACATTTGCTTAAGTGTTGCACTTAATGTGGAGTATTAATTATTATTAGATTTGTTTCTATGTAAAAAATTTTTAGTCACACAAGAAGCTGTTGGCACAGGAGATCCTGATTTAATCTCAACAATTATTCAACATAGGGAATATCAAAGATTTACTCAAAAATCTGCGGGTATCACAGATATTCTTGAAGCTCTTGAGGAGGTACGCAAAGTTTTTGTTTTGTAGTTTTCACTGAAACAAATCTTTTATTTTTAAAGCACAAATTGTCAGTTTTATCAAAAAAGAAAAGAGCTTGAGCATGTCAGTAAAACTTGTTTAAATTTTTTAATTTATAAATCTTGAATAAAGGTTTTTTAGTTTATTTTTACAACTTAAAATGAGATATATTCGATTAAAGTTGCTGTATATTTACTCTTCAACTTTAGGCTGATGATTTTTATGTTGAAATGAAATGGGAATTTTCCAGTTGGAGTATGTACCTAAAGTATTCATTTCCCTAATTTGTTTTTAATGTTTTTATTTTTTTCATAATTTTCTAACCTATTACTGAATGGATAATTACACTTCTGCTTCCGTTTTAGTTCCACTGATATCGAGAATGTGTCCAAACGATTCATATAAAATATATAAAAGTGGTAAGAAATCATTTTGATACCAGTGAGTGTCGTTGAACTAACACTCAGGAGAAGAAAGGTTAGAATATTTGACATACTCACTGCCTGGTACACTATTAGTATGGTGCTTTACTTCAGCATAAACGGGTTCCACGCCTTCCCAAGTCATAGTGACAAATATAAAAAATATCACCCTTTTTGATCAGGGATTCTAGGATTGACAATTCTCGACTCCTTGAGCCATAAAATAAATACCGAATTCCTTTGTTTAAAAAATGATGCAATATCAAATGTATTAATAAAATGTTGTTTTGTTGTGGAAAATTTATTAGAATATATCAGGGAATCATCAGAAAAGTCATAGAAATAAGTACAATGCAAACATACCATTTATTAACCTGCAAGTCATTTCTCATCTCTTATCTTCCTGTACAATCTATACAGGTGCTACAGTGCGAGTTGATACAACATTAAAAGGATTCGACCAAATGAACTGGCAACGAGGAAATCAAAGTTATATCTTCAAAGGTGGAAGTAAGTGTTTGTTTTTTTGTTTGTGTTTGCTTGTTTGTTTGTTTCTTTACTTTTTTAATATTTATTTACGAAATAGTAGACTAACTGTAAATGTTTTTTTCCAGCAAGGTCGAGCGAATTCTTTGACATCGATCATGACCGTAAATCTTACTGGAAAGAGTGTGTTAGTATCAGGTATGAATTTTAGATTGTGTTGAGAAGTGAAGGAAAAATAAACGACAATGCTAAGATTCCTGTTTAATTCATATTTCAATTCATATTTGTGAAAATTTTGTTAATGACAACTTATTATGAGAAATCTTGGGAAGGAAAAATGGGACAGAAAAACATGATTTTGTGTGTAAGATGCACAAGCCTGCTGTATTTCTTTATCGTTTATATAATCCATTCGCATAGATTTATAATTTTACGTAACAGCATATCCGAAAGTTTCTTCTTTCATTTTTTTACATAAACACGTGTTCACATGTGTTCTAAAGCGTGATTTACATCACTTTTTATTGTTTACAGAGATGACACGATGACATTAGATTCATTGAAGCCACCTCCATCTGTTGTTTCTTCTCGTTTAATGTCACAAAATGTCACTTCAGTTCTCGACCACGAAAATATCAGCTTCACAAGGTATGAGGTTATCAGTCATAAATGATAGGTATATATAAGTTCTTTTAAATTTGTAGGAGTGTTTAGAGAGTTTAGTTTCAAAAAAACAACTTCATTACATACTTTTTTAAGAGTATTGGGACTGAAAATGCAGGCTCAGCTGTATGTTTTACTTCTGCTCGTTTTGGTTTTTGATAAAAAAGTTGTTGTTTTGTTTTATGTATTTATCTTCTTACTTCCATCATGGGAGTATCAATTCCCTTTCCAGTCACCAGATTTGCCCTCACGAATATCACCTATAAGATATTAAGACTCATATGTTGTCAGGCTGTAGTCATGCTAAAATATATTAAAAATAAGTAAATTTCCACATGCAGTGTACATGTGCCTTTGTTTGCAAAATCATTTTTAAAGTCATTTTAAAGACATATCACCTATAAGATATATACGTTATCAAGCTGTAGTCATGCTAAAAATATATTAAAAATAAATCAGTCTCATCTTTGTCAAAAAGTTAAGGAAGCTAAGATGCGTGTTATATATAAATTTATCACATGCAGTGTACATGCACATACCTTTATTTTCAAAAACATTTTAAAGTCATTTTGAAGACATACTGTCTTCTATAGCAAAGTCACATTTAAACACTTTTACAAGTTAAATGTTTTGTTGATTCTTCATCAGATTTTCCATAAAAAATGTTTTTTTTATATACACAGACAGAAAGCTGGTTTCTTGGGTTGGGGTGGCGATAAAACTGACAACATTAATGGTTATGAAGCCAAAGTGTATTCTGTTTCTGGTGTGGAGTTGGTGACAAGAACGAGGACTGAACATCTATCAGAGGAAGATATAATAAGATTACAAGGTAAATATGGGTGGTGATCATTTTCTGTGTGAAAAAAGTTTATTCCTTTTTGTTTTTATCCTTATAGCTGACTGAAGTTGCAATGAAAACTGTCTAGATCTATCAGATTTTTGTAAATGTAGATCTTGAACGTATTGCCAAACAGATACTCTGATAAAGAGTCAACCTACTAGAAATGATTATAGACACCTAAAATTTGTCACTGTTGTCTAACAAAAAAGTAACTCTTATAGCAGCCCTGGATATCTAAAGTAAAAACGTTTAGTTCTAACAGTGAAGTCCCATCTCACTTCAAATGAGGTTGTTGTGTGATCCCTTAAAATTACTCTGAGCTGTAGAGAATACGATGAAACGTAATGACTCTAAAAACTTATCTGCTAAAGCTAACGTAATCCCAGATATCCTGAACGACGTGTCATATTATCTCATATTGATTTAATTGCGGCTTAACATTAACAAGTAAAGAATTTAATTAGTCTATCATTTTTTTTTTAAATCTACTTTTTCAGTGTATTTTATATTTGTGTTTAGAAGAGAAGAAAGAAGCACAGTCTAAAGTACCAGCTGTCTTGAATTTTCTCACACATTCTGAGCATGAAGAGGTAAGGATGTTTGCCTACACCCGGACTTTTATGCTCGGTAAAGGGTTATGACCCTACCTGTTATTTAAGAACGACTGAAAGTTAGAACGTAAAACTTTCATCCTATTTTACTACTTTTGTTTTATCCTATTACAATAAAAATTCACCTCTGACGTCATCACTATCACTATGACATCATTAATGAGAGGACTTTTCTCAAATCCCGGTGAAATATACCTGTTTTCGCGCCATATTGTAAATACAATGCTTCATACATTCCACCAAACATTTAAAAGTTATATATCAAAAATTAATAAAAACGTTATATACATAAAATTTAAGAAAGTTTACCCCCTGAGAAAATTTCTTAACCCCGTCATTATGACTGATTTTTTTTCAAAAAAAAATTTTTTCTCGTAGTACCAGATAAAAGTCACGGAAGGTGAAGGAATATAAAGCATTCCAAAAAAAAGTACAACCATATCGAGTATGTTGCGGGACATTATGTCCCCCTGGGCTTAATAATATTAATGATCATTTAAGCTGTGACGTAAAATGTCAAATAAGTTAACCTAATTATGGTAGACGTATGATCTACTAAACCCTGAGGTATCTTTTGGATCGTGTCTATATCTGCCGAGATAAAAAGCCATCTACCAAATGAACTCCTTTTTCGAGGTGCATCTACTGAAATGTGATAAATACACATTACTCTATGTTTCTTCTCTCTATTCGCAAGGAACAAAACAAAGACAACATCATCAACCCTACGTCATCAAATCCGTACGTGATGTCTATCGAAGAATACTTCAATCCCAGACTCCACCCTGGTAAAGATGTGGGGCACTTAAGACAGATGACATCAAGAACTCAAAAATTTTCGGCTACCGTGGCTTTGTCGGATGAATTTCCACTGTCTCTGCAAGATCAAGTTTTACCTATCATTAACCTAATGGTGAGCTTTTGGGTTTATCTGTATACATCATCCGTCACCCACATAAAAATTATCAACGATTGTCCCTTTTTTTTGCATGCTTTTGTGATTCGTCGCTGATCATTCGATAAAAGTAAACTGTCGATGTTCTCTCGATAAAAATAATTATTTTATTCGTGAAAACATCTGTCTCATTTGTTTACATTTATCCGTGTTTCCAGAACTCTGTCTTAAGCCCTGGGAAAAGGTTGGTGTACATTTTGTATACATATTTTTTAGGCTAACAGCAGTTCACATTTTGCCAAACTGAGAGATTTTATCACGTTGCAGTTACCCGCAGGATTCCCGCTAAAAATTGGTAACCTGGCACTCCTTTTAACTTCTTTTGAACTTCTTGATAGGAATATATTAGGTTCTTGCGATGTTTTTGTGACGAAAAATGTGTTATTACTGAAAAATGAATAATGCTATGTTTGTATTACCTGAATAGTGTTTGTCAAAGGTTATTTCTTTGATTGTATTTTTTTATTGTTTTTATATTTTCGGATTTCTTGGTGATGGATTTACATGGAAATGTTCCAGATATTATTCGTACTAATTTTTTGAGCACTAATGTACATGATAATATACGCGTTTTTAACACATCTATATTTCGTGCAAGTTCTGAATTTTGCTATTTTTTTTCTTGTTGTTTTTTGGGAGAGAAACTTGCGGAATAAATAATATTTGTTTATATTGCTGTTGACAACAGCAGTTGCGCAAAAAATTATACGCGCGAAATAATCTTTTATTTACTGCGCGAAATTTACTATACGTGAAATGTATCCAGAGACGGGTACAATTTTTCATGTGGTTAAGTTAAACAAGCACAGGTTTTTAAAATTTAGAAATCCCGTTATTCCATGTACTAAACGCACGAATTACATTCAGCAATATTAATGGTGTTGAAAAATGTCCAGATGGAGTGGTTGTATTGGAAGAGGCTGTCGAAAAAGAGTCGGCTGCTGACGAAGACGACGAACAAGTTCGCACGAACAAAAGGCGTTGTGTTATAGATAAATCTATCTTTGATGTTTATCGTAGTTATAAAGATCTTGGTACAGATGTGGGAATGTACAGGGATACTGGATGTAAGTCAAAAATGAAATTCAAATCTGTTGAAATATTGATGTTTCGCGCCCTCACGTCGAACTACAAGGTTTCTAGAAAATGAGAGAAAATGATCGTTTATCAGAAAGAATCAGGGAGAACTATGAATTTTCCCTTCCTCAGGAAAAATTCTCGTTCCAGCGTTTACCACTATATGTTTTTCTTCAGTGTTTATGTCGTTTAGGGAGTAAATACTATGTCCTTTTAACGTAGTCGGAATATCAGAGAACATTGAAAAACTTGGACAGATTTGTGTCTAAAATAAGGACATTCAGGGAGAAGTATGAATTTCCCCTCTTCAGAAAAATCAGGGATCGATGCATTTGATTCCAAGAATACTTTGCCAAGGGACAGAAACCTTTTTTTTTTTGATTGAAAATATCTTATCCTTCGACATATTTTGATGAAACAAGCAAATAATAAGCATTTATTCCAATCAATGTCATAGTGAGATTTAGAAGTTAAAGATAGATACGCACGAGTATAACTTGTTATTCCATTCAGATTCTCAACGAGATGAAGAAGACGAGTTGTTACAACTTGCTATTCAACAAAGCCTCAGTGAAGCTTCTTTCCAAGGAGAGGGAGGGATCGACACTGCTAACCTTCCTGAGTTAGAATATAGAGGATGGACGGTTGGTGCAAATCAGGAAGATGAAGAACTACAGAGGTATATTTTTTAGTGCTGTGACATTTTTTTGTTTCTTCTAATAGTATGGTAATTCATTTATTCATTCATTAAGTCATTCATTCATTCATTTTATTTTATTTTTGAGATTGCTTTTAATGCATTGCCAATGTTTTCATAATTTCCATAACATAGTTTAAAGAACCGTTATTCATTTTAAAGTATTGTTTGATTTTTATTTGTTTTAGCTTTCAATTTATCATTTTATTTCTTCTCCTACGTTTTCCTCAAACCCCCTTCTATTTTGTATAGGGCTATTCGAGAAAGCCTTCAAGGTGATGTCACTTCAGACGCTAATAATGCCCCTGTGGCGGAGAGTTTAAATGAAGAAGAACAATTAAAACTAGTGATGCGATTATCAGCGCAAGAAGATGAAGACGCTGATAAAAGAAGGAGAGAGGAAGAGGAGGAACTAGAAAAGATTTTAGCACTATCTTTGACAGAAAAATAGCTGGAAAATATTTTGAACCAATTTTGAACCAATGAAATTGGTGGAAGCCTTTAAACTCCTAGCAACGGAGTTAAAAAGTTTTTGTTAGGGAAACTAATAGTCATTTTTCTGACTGTGACAGAAAAGTGAGGAAATTTTGGTACTTTATGAGAGAAGTCTTGATTAACCTATCATATCAGTTTTTAAGAGTGAGATTAAAAATTATTTCTGAAGAAAGGTAGGAAAATATTCTCATTGTCTTATAGTGTCAGAGAATTTCGTATGTTATGAGTTTGTGTCAATGCACTTTTTTATAAGAAATAAAAGAAGAGATTTTTATTTTTAAAAAATTGGAACTAGATAAAAAATGTTAATCTAAATCCTGCAGCCTTTTATTTAGGAAGATAAAATGCAAAAGAAAAGACATACCGAGGCTTCCTTGAAATTTGGAATTCTTCGAAAATAACATGTGACGCAATTTTTTTTTCAGAAATGAGTTGCAATTTGCTTCGCTTGGAAATTTAAAACAACGTTTTGTTTATATCTTATTTAAATATATTTTTTAATTATTTGTCAATTTATAAACACAAAAACTAACGAAGACACCTTATTCCCCTTCTAGCTGTCTTTTTAAAAATGTCCTGGTAACTAGAGTTACCCATACGAATTCTTAAATAAATGTTTGCATAGCGTTTTCATGCTTGAGTAGTTTCTCTTCAAAACAGTCTGCATGCTTTTCTTGTTTAAAATTAAAAAATTGTTCTCTTGGTTGTTTTTGTTATGAGTGGTATTGTCGACACCACACATGAAGAGAATACAACCACCAAGCTCCCGAGAAGAAGAGTGTATGGACTTGTTCTTATGTCCTTAGGCGGATTTTATGTGGTCCTTTCGAATGTTCTCGTGCAATTGATACACCAACACAGTTATGTGGATATATCATCTGTAACACTCTTATACATGCGAAGTTTGTTCACAACATTTTTAGCGGTCTTAGTTATGTTTCTCGGCCGCGTGCATCCTGCCCCATCAAGGTCAGCTTGTTTTAAGCTAACTATACTTGGTTTAGCTGGTGTCGGCGGAATATTATTTATGTATTTGGCGCTGGCACACATGCCTGTCGGTGACGTCACAATCATACAGTTTACCGCACCGTTTTTTACAACCATACTAAGTGTTTTGTTTTTGAGTCAAAAGTTAACATTCGTAGACGTAATCTGTGGTGTATTCAGTTTTCTTGGCTTGCTTATTATGACTCGCCCAACTCTTGTTTTTGGTGAAGAAGATATAGACAGTCGTGAGATAAGTGAGTGCATCACTGGAGAAAGCGATGTAGCAAATGCACATAATCATTCTGACTACATGCTGGGCGCATTTTACGCCCTATTAGGTTCTGTTCTAGTATCAATTTTTTATATTTTAAGTAAAATTTGTGGAAAACAAGGTGACGTCATGTTGATCATATTTTACACTGGATTAGTGGGCATGCTACTACCAACGGGCGTTAATTTAGTGCGTCAACAACCGTACGTGTTCGGCCATCAGTGGGATATTTGGATACTGTTAATGTTAATTGGACTTTTATCATTCGTGCACCTTATGTTTGTCGCTGAATCCTTACAATTTGAAGAAGCTGGTCCAGTCGCGCTAGTTCGTAATGCTGATTGTGTGTATGCTTTTGTGTTACAGTACACCATACTAGGAGTAGTACCAAAGCCATTGACACTTATGGGCGCAACTATGGTTGTTATTGCCACAACATGCATGGGCGGTTATAGATATTATTGCGCTAAGAAGCAACAGTCCTTCAATCAATCACACAGCAGATAAAATTTTATTATTTTAAAGAAAGAACTTTTGGAAGAGGAAAACTAAACAAAAACTAGTTTTTTAAAAATCTGTAAAAACATGATCTAATATTGCGATTTCGCAAGAGCGTAATTTTGCAAAATGGTGAAAATTCGCTAAACTTAAGTCGGCTAAATAGAAATCCTGAAATTTTAAGCATTTTTTCAAATTTGGCATCAATTTATTAAATCGCAAAACTTAATTCTCCCGAAAACTACTCCCCTCTCTTTAAGTTGGTTGTTATAAAAGACGAATATTCGATTTACTTTTAACTGTTCGTTTGAATATTGATTGTGCATCTACACTACAAACATTTTAGGTCTTTCGTTTAAAAACACATTGAAGAAAGTCGAGATTTTTGATAAATGCACATGAAAATCTAAGACTCTGACCTTTTTTTCGCGATACAAGCGGAAACAGAAATTAGGACCAAGGAAAGGTGCATTAGTACTTTCTGAATCAGTAACAAAATAGTAGAAATAGCCTCCTAAAAACATTTGAACGCTCAGAGTGCAACTCCGGCTTTAGGCATAAAATGACCCATTATATCACCGGTGAGGACGTTCCCACTGACGCCAAAACTAAAGATGAAAAAAATTTTTGTGGATCGCTTTTATCGCCATCAATTGGTTTATATGCAACGGTCTCCAAATATTTTGAATTTATCAGAGTTGGAATTCTCCTGCCAGGGGGACGCACTATTTCATCTATTTTCCGCGAAAACGTTCATAAATTTTGAGATAGTTACACCTTGTTTCCGTTTGACTTTATTTTATACTATAGCGCAAAAAGCTCAAGCGTTTCTTGTTACCTGACAAAATTAGACATTTAGCTTTCATGGTAATACAACCATAACGTCATTTGGCATGGTACTTATATCAAACTATCAAAGTGGAACTAAAACATGATAGGTAGAAAGAAGCAGAGTTCCGTATGCTAACTTAGACATTCAATCTTTTATACTTTATTTCACTCGCCCCTCTCAAAATTCAAGTTAGGTGTAGTGCGCTGCAACACACAAGAAACCACCACACAGTTATACGATTTGGTTTCATTCGACAATATATAAGTTTACAATTCCATATTCTTTCCTTGTCTTCGTCCGCCATGGAAACGATCTAAAAGAAAAACAAAAGTGTTTTACAACACATACACTGAAATATTTCAAGAAAAAAAATGGGCATACTAATCTCTAAAAATATTTAGAAGACATTTTTAAAAAAAAACATGGTCTCTTGCGAAAGTTTACACCATCATTTTTTGCCTTTTACTGGTATTATATGGAAAACTCACTTCTCGTTTGTGATTGATTCTTTCCCCCTTGATAGCCTTGAGTTTTTTCGCGTTGAAAAATAGGTCCATACTTGAAATCTAAAATTCTTTCGTGATGTTCAACTAACGTATTTAGCTAAAAAAAAAAAAAAAAAACAGATAAATACTTTATGTTTCAATTGCTTTCATATTCAAAACACGAAATAGTTTTGAATAACTCCTAACAAACGCAGTTGATCTTCCATTTGTGCAAATGCGACATTAATATCTACGATCAAGTCACTGACGTTCAAATGGAGAATTGCTACAAAACGAATTGCAAAAACACCGAAGCAGAAAACGTTAATTCCAGAAATTATCAAGAAAATTTGTGCGTAAGAACTCCATAGATCCTTTGCGCATATTCATCAGATTGTCTTGTGTAGAATTCAAACAACACTATTATTATTATTATTATTATTACTATTATTTACCCAGGATAGCCTCTTCAGTTCCTATTGGTACTGCTATCAACGAGGGTCCTGCGAAGGGGGTCCTAGCGCATTTAAAGCTCCCATTTGAGCTACGAAAGTCGTGGAAGCACAGCAATCGCTCGACTAGACAACCGCCTAAGATATCAATCCTATTCTCATGCTGAGCGCTAAGCAGAAAGGATAGATTCACACTTTTATAGTCTCTGGCATGACTCGGCCGGGGTTTGAACCCAAGACCTCCCGCACTGAAAGCGAACGCTCTACCACAAGGCTATCAGTCGGTATCAGTAGATATCGGTATCAGTAGATAAGTAACAAAAGCCGTGCATTTTTGGAGCTGGTTAATTCTAAAAAGGTTAACAAATCAATGTTTTGGGGAGCCCGAGAAGTGTTCCAATTGCTTTCATATTCAAAACACGAAATAGTTTTGAATAACTCCTAACAAGAGCAGTTTTGATCTTCCATTTGTGCAAATGCGACATTAATATCTACGATCAAGTCACTGACGTTCAAATGGAGAATTTCTACGTGGGGTGCAACTAATTTTATGAAAAATAAAGTTATTATATTTCCTAATTATTCAATTTCGCGATTACGGTATTCTGCATCATGCTTTCCATATCTACTCTTGAAAATTTGGAGAGTATATAATCTGTTATTTTATTTCGCGGGTGTTAATAGAAATTGTGAATTTTTGCACCCACGAACTCTAAAAGTGATTTTTCAAATTAGGATACAAGTCCTAAAATTCCTTAATTTTCCATAATTCTGTTTAAAGCTCTCCGATTTTTCAGTTTTGTTGACAACCCTGGTAAACCAAACACAATGTTATAACTCTCTCCCATAGTTCTGCTTACCTTATCAGACAACTGTAATGTAATACTTTGTAAGTAAGTTGGTTCAGCACCGTGATGGAGTACAAGCGTTTGAGTGGGCTCATCCCAAGAGGCCTGCAAAAGGACAAATTTGTTATTAATGTGAAATTGCCATAGTAAAGAAAGACATGAGAAAAAGATGAGAGTAATCCAAGATTGAAACACATTTTAATGTTGCGTTTAGCCAAAAAGATTGTTAATGTTTTCCTACCTGCAATTCTTCATTGATAATCATCTTACTGATGGTACTATGAACAACTTGAGGAGGTAGATCAAACATCTCAGCTAAGTTGTGCATACTAAAAAACATGATATTGAAGAACAGATATATAACAGCGAAAGCTTGTATGTCAAACAAAACCTTGGTGTCCTAAGTCAATACATTCAAACCTCTTTCTGAAATTTGCTCCTTATTCGAAACTTAACTACCTTGAATTTTCAACTATATATTTAGTCCCCAAGACCAAAATTGCAACAAGTGTTGAATGTATACTGCAAGCCATGTTAAAAATTTATTAGGATGCTGGAAGTGGTAAAATTAACATTCTCTGTATTTGACTCTCATAGAATTTGCTAACATTTATTTTACCTGCTTTCAAATTGTCACAGTACTTCGGTAGGAGCCGTTCGTTGTCCACAGTTACTTTGGTTGTAATAAATAAAGATTGAAAATAAATAAATTTATAAAAATATACCTGATTGAATCATAAACTTTGTTATACGTAAACAAATATGTTCGTAAACTCTCTTCTTGAATTTTTCTAGAAATAAAAAAGAAGAAGATTATTTCACTAATTGATTTTGCAAATTCAAATTCGCTAAAACATTTCTCCGCCACGTCGTACAACGAAGCGACACAAGAGATATCTTCAATTGCAACACAAATTTAGATTTTGTTTGAAAAAAAAGGTTTAGAATGCCTGTAAGTGTTCCAATTGCTTTCATATTCAAAACACGAAATAGTTTTGAATAACTCCTAACAAGAGCAGTTGATCTTCCATTTGTGCAAATGCGACATTAATATCTACGATCAAGTCACTGACGTTCAAATGGGAAATTTACCTTTGAAATCACGTACAGCTACGGTTTAATAAAAACATTCGTTTTGAAAGGCGTTGTCTAATGTGTAGATGCGGTAACTCACTTGCCACAACATGCTTGTGCTTTACATTGAACCAACTTATTTATAAATATGAAACGTATTTCGAAACACTTGCCACCTCGATTGACTTTTCAATAGACTTTTTTTAAAAAAATGTTCCAATTGCTTTCATATTCAAAACACGAAATAGTTTTGAATAACTCCTAACAAGAGCAGTTCATCTTCCATTTGTGCAAATGCGACATTAATATCTACGATCAAGTCACTGACGTTCAAATGGGGAAAGGGCGACGTTTTATTTGAACTCCAACTGTGAAAAAAAACAAATATTACCTAGTTAACATAGCTTTTACTCCTTCTGCATTAGGGAACAATTCCCAACAAGACACAGCAAGGATGTTTTCCTTGCATTTCTTCCAATCGCCCTTCATCATGGCTTTCGAAGCAGCAACAACATGATCTCTCATGCTTTCCGGTAGACCTTTAATACAAAACAACAAAGTGAATGGCAATAATTGAAATTGATCGTTTACATATTGATATAGTTTGGAAACCTACCAACGAGTGCTTGTTTTGCACTCAAACGAAGTTGATATCGAAAACTTTTGCTGATGATTCTGCGGTTGTAATCATACTCGTGAGCTAAAGATAACATGCATGGAAATTGTTACTTAGCCAAACATATATATACGATCATTTTTTTGAAAAATTATTTTCAAAAAATGCAGCTAAAGAGTTTTATATAAGAATGTCTAGTGAGATCTTGTCTGTTGCAATTCAGCTCGTTGTACATACAGTCTATGATTAATTCCTATTTGACAAGATGCATTTTCAAGTTTCCTATAAACCTTATGATAAAAGAAAAAGATCAGTATACGATATTATTTACTCACCTGCCATATAAGGTACTTCCAACAACATTGCAGAAGTTAAATAAACGCACTCAAGCAACTCTAGGTTGATGTGCATGTGAAATGGAAGCTAAAAATATAATAAATGAAAAGGATAAGGGTTCTTTTGAATTAGTCTCTGAAGACAAAAGTGGTATACTTAAAGACAAAGAAAAAAGCTATGGGATATGTTCCTCTATAAGAATGTATTTCTATTTTTGTTAATAGAAAAAAGAAAATTACCATTCTTCGCTTATCTATTTTTTCTTGTTCAGGAGAACGTTCTACATTCTTCAAGTTCATCAACCCTTGCGCCAACAGCTCTTTAGCACGACCTGTTGCTTGGATGTCTTGTAGAGCTGTATGAGCATCCCTTATCATACCATGTCGGAACGCGCACAAACCAAGTTGAACCATAGTTCGATTATATAATATCTAAAACATTATTAGCCAGTTTAGAGTATTCCTTATACTTTTACCATTTAAAAAATTAATGCATGTTGAATGTGAATTTAAACTTATTTTATTGAAATAAATATTAAAATAATAGAAAATATTTTATTGAAAATATTGCACATACCTGGGTTAACACGTCAGAATATTGGATATTCTCCTGCAAATGTGAGATCAGCATTAAATCTCTAGCTTCATACCATCGATCGTGTTTTGCATGATGAAATATATGACAGAGCATAGCTCTCGTTCGAATACGATCAACTCCATTTGAATAAATATATTTACACATTCTGTTAAGCATTGCAGCGTCATCAGAGATTTGTTTTGTTTCAGTCATGACTTTCTCTTCTGTGGCAGCCTCAACTTTCTCTTCTGTAGTAGCCTCGCCTTCCGTAGTAGCCTCACCATCACCAGAAGTTGCCTCCTTCTTTTCCTCTGTTTTATTTTCAGTACCTGCTTCTTCAGCTCCTGGCTCTGCATTAGCACGCTTCTCCTCCCCTGATTTAATTTGTTTGTGAATTTCACGTAGTTCTTTAATGTCTAATTTGTAGTAAGTGTGTTCGATTCGTAACAAATATATTCTGCACAGATTTTCCGCTGATGCATCATTTTTTTCATTGAAATCAAGATACTTGTCAATCAAACCAACAACCTTGCCTTCATCCTTTAACCTATCATCAAGAAAATCCAATTTATAGTTCATTATTCTTCGAGTTGATTATTTGAAAAAAACATTTTTAGGTTTGAGCTAATGCAAGTATAAATTGGTCAAATAAAAAACTAAAGCTTAACCACAAAAAAGCCAATAAGACTTTGAATCTTAAGTTATTTGGTTAGATCCTCAATCTTTAGCAGTACTAATTTTTGCTGATGTCAGATTCTCTAATTTTCAATTTTTTTGACCTTCCCAAATTGTAAAACAGATTGTTCTATAATGCGAACAACACTGTAATAGTTGTGGTTAGCACATTTGTTTACTCCGACTACAATGCTGCTAAAAGAAAACTTTTGCAGTGTGAATAATCTGCAAAGCACTGACCAAGTGATGCCCTTTTACCATTTCGAGAAATAGCTTAAAACATGTCATCACAAACATTATGGGTGCATTCCATTAACACATAAGTCGTTAAATTTAATAATTTTACTCAAAATTCTGCTGAATCTATTTATTTAACTATGTTTTCAAGTTAAATTAGTACTTGAGTGAAATAGTCACTTAATTAAATTAACAACTCAAAGGTTTTTAAAATAAGTAATTAACAACTGACGCAGCTAAAAAAATATTTTATCAACAATCAATTCTTCTGATATTTAAATTAAAACCTGTGAAACAGAAGATGGAAAAAATGCTTGGAACGATGAAATGCCCCTTACGTTAATTGATTTATACGAAGTGGACATTGACAAATTTAAAAACCCGAGATTTAGGAAAGAAAATATATGAAAAGGTATGGCCCACTAGATTAAAAATGTTCAATACCTCCGTGGAGTAGATTTTCTTTTCTGACTTTGTACAATGGCGTGCAAAGTACCAGGTTCTTGTCAGAACGTACACAAAATGAGTTGACTGTTTGAGAAAATCTGGAAGTAGAAGCAAAGTTTGTATATTTTTCGAAGAAATGCAAGAAGTCATTGGTAAGCGCCCGATGTTATTTTGCCCACAACCTGCAGCTCAAGCAGTAGGAATAAAGTCAGAAAAGAATTATAGAAAATAGAAGAGGGACAGGAAGATGATATTAAGTTAATAGTTAAAATAAGTTTTAATTCGTAATTATAAAATATTAAATTTTTTTGCAATGCTAAGTCATCTTTATGGTTGAGATCTCCAGCTGTCATCCCATATACCACAAAGTTGTAACTTCATCTTTATTGATAATTAGAAAATTTGTGCATTAGTGCAAACTGCAATTACAAATGTTGGAATTTCTTCAACATTAAAAATATTGACAAATTGCATTTGAGGAAACCTAGACTAAAGCATGAAGAAAAACAACCTTTTTTACTAGCGTACGTTTCGTTGTGGTTCTACGGTGTTTCTACGATGCTTTTTTAGGTATATGATCTTATGTTAATAGCACCAACAACTTCTTCCAACTCACGCATTCTCAGAAAACCACCACTGATTTCTGACAAGTCCTCAGGAGATGGTCAACAAACAAACAAATAATTTTTTCAATGATCCCTTGAACAACGCGTCTGATAACGTGAAATATTGATGACTTTGTTTGGTTAAATTTGTTGCTTATTCGCACTAACTGTTCTTTTCGTGAAGCGAACAACAAAAAGACACAAATTGGTTTATTGACCATATATGGGAAGAATAACAATAATGTCATTCAAGCAAGAGATTGATTGTTACCAACAGTATCAAGCAACATCCCTCAAATTGTTTTTATAGCATAACATAATCCCCCCTTCATGACAACTGATTGTGTCAGAAGGGTCTACAAATATGCATTTTTATTTAGGATTTTGCAAGACTTATATCTATATATATCTACTGGCAAATCGAACATAGTTGTACCTTTGCTGTTTTTCTGTAAAGTTTCTAATATTTTTGTTAGGGGACATGTGGTTTTATGGTGTTCATACGGGTGCTTTTTTATGTATATGACCTTACACGTCAATAGGACTAACAACTCCTTATAACTCACAGATTATAAGGAAACCACCACTGATTTCTGACAACTCCTTGGGAGTTGGCCAACAAACAAACAAATAATTCTTTTAATGGTAGCTCAAACCTGTCTAATAATTCCAAATATTGATGACGTTGTTTAGTTAAATTTGTCGCTTATTTAGATATTTGTTACTTTAGGAGATTTTTTTTCTGAAAAAAAAAGAGAAGCAGTGAAGAACAACTCCGTAAGTTTTTTCACTGATTCATAGGTCGCGCGAAAATGCATTTCGAATACACTTGGTTGTTATCTAAAAACATTTACTACAAAATGCACAAGTTCAATAATCACTTTTGCAAAGCATTTTTAAAATATTTCACTTGTTTTACTTCACCTTCACGTACAGAAGAGAAAAAATCATCATATGGAAGAACTTTCTGCCATAACTGATGCAACCATCATTCGTTGCCGTTGCGCAATTGCCATATTTGTTTTGATTATGTCGTGTTTCCCATGTATTTGAATAAATTACGGAACATGTAAAAACAAGATAATTTATGAAACCCTCGCATTGCATTTCATGGAAAATTTGAGAATCTTGCATATATAGCTCATTCCGTTTTGTAAAAATGTATGTACTTTGAGGTAAGCCGATTTAGCTCGTTGTGATATTTTTCGGAATTTTTGTGTTAAATGGAATGCACCCTACGTCTCGCATCATAGAATCAAAACTTAACACTATATTTTTTGTAACGCAGAACTCCTTCTTCACTTACTTTTCAATATATTCAGGTGAGTGACCATCTGTGCTTTGTAAGATCTTACTAAATTCCAAATCTACCCTTTCTAACAAAGTCACTGGATCTTCCTGCAATATGTAAGGTCTTGTGGTATCCTATAAAATAAAAAAAAACAGAGAAATGTTTTTATATTGTGTTTTTGTTACAACACGAGTATATTTATAAAATTTAAATGAATGGAAAGAACTATAATTATTATTCTCAAAATTGTTTTAAGTAACCGATGTAAGTATTACTGGTTTTAAAACATAGCAGTTTTGCTTCTGAAATAAATTTAAATTTAAATGAAAATAATTGTTCTTGTTAGACCAAAGTTACTTTTCTAATTAGTAACAGCTTGTCCCTCAGTGACAGCTTGTGCTTCACAAAATTTACTGTGACAAATTTTTTTTTACAATTTTTCTACTTCAACTAAATTTGTTTTGAACTTTCTGATAACCCTGTCAAACTATTGAATTTTTTTTATACTTTCCATTCTGTTTGTGCTTGGATAATAAATAAACATTACAAACCTTTCAACACTGGCCATATGCCCGGTGTTCTGTTTGTTCAAAAAGCTGCAACTAAGGCCCAGATATTTTACAAATCGCTACCTTAGTTCTAAAGGGGCCTAAGTCCAGGTCCCCCAAATTCTAAAGTCCATTTTTATTAAAATTGAGAATTTTGATTCTTCTGAATCTCTGGATCGCTGGCTTTCTTTTGATGTGTCTGATGTATGGGTTTTGAGGTTAGAAAGTCTTAAAAATTGATAACAAACCTTTGATAAAAAACATATTTAATTTTAAAAAGGCCTAAGTCCTTTAAGGTTTAATACATATGGGCCTAAGTCCATCTGGATGAAATGCTTCAGTTTTAAAAAGGCCCAAGTCAATGGGAAAGGGCTTAAGTCCATATTAAACTTAATTTAAATAAAAACAAAAGGACCTAAGTCCATTTATTTTTTAACAGCCCAGCATTATGGTTGGTTGTGAGTAGATGAAAAAATTGAATATAGTGTATTAATGATCCAATGGTGATAAAGAAAAGCAACAAAATCTGCATAGTGTATTTTCATACGTGGTTAAGTCCTTATAGTTTAAATTAGTAAGCATTAAAGAGGCTTAAGTCCTTTTTGTTGTTTTTACTTGGTAGCACATGATTTATTTATTTTGCCAATAACAGCTTTTGATCCAAGAAACAAAATCATAATCATGGATTTCAGAAAAGTTTTACTTCCATACCTAAATATTAAAAACTAGTCTATTAAGCCCGTAGAAAAATCCACTTAGGCAGGATAACAGAGAAAAACAACCGTCATTTAAATTTTGCTGACGTCAGCAGAGACCAGTCAGAACACAAAAAAAAGAATTTTCAGAACTTTGTATGCCTGTTGCCTTCATTGTATGGATCTGAAAACGCTGATCAAAAAATGTATAGGATCAAGAAAATGTATAGGATTGTGTACTTTTGACAAACGGATGCAGAGATATTAGGGTTTAAAGGTTTTTTGATGACGTCATTAACCCGTCCGTTTCGAAACGGGTTCGGTGAACCGGGTTTGGAAAACTTACCCAAATTGGTCCCAGGTAGTCCCAGTAGCAGGAGATGACGTCAGTTATTTCCACCCGTTTCCAAGTTATTTAGCCTTAAATTTAAAAGTGCAATGCAATGGCTTCACTAATCCTAATACACTTTCCTTTGGCGTCTGTCAAAGTTTGGTAATTTACAGAAAACATTTACAGGCGATGTTTTAGAGACTTTATTAAAGAAATTCTATCCACTTTGCAAAAGTGACAGACAGACAGACAGAACTGGTGTATAATTATGTAGATGACTTCAGAATCAAGTAAAAACTTTAATTGCAGTTTTCTCAAAATCAAGAAAATGGACTTAGGCCCCTTTAGAATTAAGGCTCTCAGGACTTAGTCCCTTTTAGAATTAAGGCACTCAGAACTTTAGCCCTTTTAGAACTAAGGTAGCGGAATATTACCAACAAGAAAATGATAAATGCTGAGTAGCATAAAATAATAGTCCCTTCTAAATAAAATCCTAGAACTCTGATCAGATATACTAGCTAATATTAGGTTTTAAAAAGCCCAGATCAGTTTTTATTAAAAAAATTACCGCCATGAAATACTTTCTGCCCACTTAAAAGACTGGTTCATTATTTTAATATTGCTCATCTGTCACCAAATCGAAAATCAAATTATTGCTATGGCCTTGGGAAAGACAGAAAATCATAGAAGGCTTCGAAAAAGTATGTAGTATGCACATCTACTATTTTAAATGTTTCCTGATGTGGACATTTGCTATTTTGGACAAAATTAAAATGTAAATTAAATTAAATTCTAAACTTTGCTACTCTGAAAGAGAAGAATATAAACGAAATTGGTGTAAAGATAACATCAAACAAAATACATTTCAGAAGCATGTATTAGCAACAAGGGGAAAAAATTAAGGATAACAACAAATATCATTTAAGCAAGAGATTGATTGTTACTAACAGTATCAAGCAACATCCCTCAAATTGTTTTTATAGCATAACATAATCCCCCCTTCACGACAACTGATTGTGTCAGAAGGGTCTACAAATATGCATTTTTGGGAAAAATTCAAAGCAAGGCCAAATAGAAGGTAAAAAAAATGAAATAATAATATAGTATTACCTCTACGTTCTCCTCCACTGCTTGCTGAAATAATATATCTGAATTGTTGATGATAGTGTCATAAATTTCTTTGGTAACATCAAGTAATCTTAAAAAAAAAAAATTGGATTTAGAATTAGCATTTTATTGTAGGTTAAAAAACAAAAGTAAAAAAAGCTGACCGATTCCACATGTCAGGTTTTAGTGCTACATCGGTTCCAGCTGAAGAATCCATAATGGCAGAAGCAATATTAAAAAGAAGTTTTAGAGACATTGCCGGTCCTAAGTTATGCTTTTCTGAAATAGACTTCAATTCAACAAAGTAATCCACTTGTTCGCTTCTGTCAGTTCCTTTTTTGCCACGCACAGCAAGAATTTCATGAAATTTTTTCATTACAGCTTGATGATTAATTTCTGTATCTTTAGGAAAAAGCACTTTCATTTTATCGCTCTGTTTTAAGACTTGTGTCCAGCCCTCTTCTTTTGCCTTCTTTTCAGTTTTATCAGATCTGTCTTTCTTCGCACGCTTTGTCCCAGTTTTATCTTCTTTCATGCTAATAACAGAAAGGAAAGGCTGGTGAGAATGTCAATTTTTTTAAAAAAACATTTAAGCGTAAACGTCAGTTCTTACGTTGTGGATTTCAAGAACATCCAAGCTTCATATTGTCTTCTACCACCTTCTGTAAGTTCATCGTCACTTGACGAATCTTCATCAGAGTCTGTACCAAAGAAATCATCGCTATCATCATCATCTTGATTGATCTAAATGGAAATGCTGGAAGTTTATCAGAGCAGAGAATTTTTTTCGATAATAACAATAAAATAACAGTTTTATTAAGGGGGTCATCTACAAATTTCGTACGACAATTTATACAAATATATACAAATTTAATTGCTTATAATTTGTATATGTATTTTATACGAAATATTTTCCAATACGAATTGCAATACAAATTTTTAAACGAATGGCCATACGAATTTAATTTTCAATATAATTTCTTCATAGAAATCTAACTTTTCGCTATACAACTAGCCTTGAAATAAACATTAACAATTTCTAAACGCCGTTCTTAATAGTTCAAATGATTAGAACTTACAAACAACCATCTCTAAACGCTGTTCGTGCGAATTTTGAAGGATTGGTACTTATAAACAAAATGATTAAACTTTCAATGTGATATTAAATAATATATCTCACCGCTTTTCGTTCTTAAACATTAAAAATACGATCTAAAAAAGTATTTCTATCGCCGCTTTTCGTTCTTAAACTTTTAAACACGATCTAACAAAGCATTTCTATCACCATTTTTTGTTTTTAAATTTTTAAAACATGATCTAACGAAGCTTTTTTATCGCCGTTCTTCGTTCTTAGGTTTTTAAAAGGCGATATAAAAAAGTTACGTACGCTTACATCTGGAATGTGCTGTATTTATATAAGATTTGTACGATTATTTTTAAAAAAACCCATACGCATTTAATGATAAAACACTCATCTAATTAAAAATCAAAAATTTTTGTTTTACTGTTCATACGAATTTAAATAATGTATGGCAAAAAAAAAATTCGTATAGCATATACAAATTTTTTTAATACGAATTGCTAGTAATTTTGTAGATGACCCCTAATTCTTTATCTGCCACCACCAACACAATAATTAGTTTCATTTATTAACAAATGTTTACATATCAGACAAGCAATTATTTACCGGTTTTGAAACTGTTGCTTTTGAGGTTCTCTCTTCTTCATTGTCTATAAAAAACAGAAAAAAATTACTTCGTGAATTGAACAGCTTTGTAAAATGAAGACAAAAAAGAATAATCCTAAGAGAAGATAATTATGTTTACCAGGTGACTGACAGACGTGGTTACACAAAAAAACCAATCTGCTAATTAACCTCATTTTAATCTTGCAAAACAAAAGTTTACTGCAAGTCACAAGATAGACAAGTAGCTAAAAATGTTGTGCTATATTTAAAATACACTTTAATGCAAATTAATAATCATCTTCCCTAAGCATTAGAAAAATTAAAAAAAAAATTAACATGGATTTTATCACATTTTTATATAACCAACATTAACATTAACCATAAAAATATGTTTAACAGGTGACTGACAGACGTGGTTACACAAAAAAACCTATCTGCTAATTAACCTCATTTCAATCTTGCAAAACAATTGTTTAGTGCAAGTCACAAGATAGACAAGTAGCTAAAAATGTTGTGCTATATTTAAAATACACTTTAATGCAATTTAATGATCATCTTCCCTAAACATTAGAAAATTTTAAAAAAAAATTAACATGGATTTTATCACATTTATATAACCAACATTAACATAAACCATAAAAATATGTTTAACAGGTGACTGACAGACGTGGTTACACAAAAAACCAATCTGCTAATTAACCTCATTTCAATCTTGCAAAACAATTGTTTAGTGCAAGTCACAAGATAGACAAGTAGCTAAAAATGTTGTGCTATATTTAAAATACACTTTAATGCAATTTAATAATCATCTTCCCTAAACATTAGAAAATTTAAAAAAAAAATTAACATGGATTTTATCACATTTATATAACCAACATTAACATTAACCATAAAAATATGTTTAACAGGTGACTGACAGAAGTGGTTACACAAAAAAACCAATCTGCTAATTAACCTCATTTTAATTTTGCAAAACAATTGTTTACTGCAAGTCACAAGATGGACAAGTAGCTAAAAATGTTGTGCTATGCTTAGAAGGTGTTAACCCAAAAGTTATTTTTTGATATTTAATAGAACAAAAGTCAACAACTTCAAAAATTTAAGTTTCGTTTCATGCTTCAACGACAGTAAAAAAAACTGAGCATTCATGACATAAATATGTGCAGAAAATCTCTTTTCCATTCTATCTTGTTTGTTCTAAGTTGTTATCCTAATTTCTGTTAAAAAAATATTGTATATATAAAGTGAGTTAGTTGATTTTTTATGTGTTGTGCATGCAGACTTTTTCTCTTTGCAATATTTTTTTTGCGTGTGATCTTCCCTTTTCCACATGTACCCAAGATAGTAACGAACAGCCCATTATTAAATATTTTCTTTATTCGTACTCCACATCATCATCATCTTCATCATTCTCGGCTTAACGTCCGTTTTCCATGCTAGCATGGGTTGGACGGGTAATATTAATGACCCTCTTCCAATCTGATCTAGACTGTGTTAGATCTAAACTCAACTTCCTTTGTAACAAGTCTGTCCTTATAACCTCCTGCCAAGTCTTTCTTGGTCTTCCTCTGGGCTTTGCCCCAGGAACTATCAAGTCTCCACATGCTTTAATTTTGAATGTGGGCTCAACAGTGCGCTTAAATACAACACATAAATACAGTTGTTTTGTTGTGATAATTACACGAGCTCTCGTTTCAAGTTTTTTGGTACTCATTTGGTACTAAATATATATCCAAAGTATGTATGCTTCAAAGAAACAATAAAGACGACAGCTGCGGCTTGTTCCAGTATATGCTTTTCGCATATACGCGACATTTAAGTTATACTTTTTTGTGATTTTATGGACCAGCTGGATCATATATCAAAAATAAAATTTTTGCATTAACTTCCCGTTTAGGGTACAAGGTACACAATAACTTAGGCCTGGTTACTTCTGTTATTCAAGCTGTCAATGGAGAAAATGTTTGGTCTGATTGCAGGACAATTTTTGCATAAATTATCGACTTTAATGTTTACAGGAAATTGTTTAACAGGTGACTGACAGATATGATTACAACAGAAACCAATCTGCTAATTAACCTCATCTTAATATTGCACATCTATAGACCATTAAGTCACAATTCTACAAAATGGTTTGGAATGTATTGACATGCTTTTAAAAATGACAGCAGAAACGTTTACACAAACCTGAGACAGTTTTATCAGCTTCTTCTTCCTCTACTTCATCTTCTTCAAATTTGTCAGGATCCTGAAAAAGTTTTTTAAATAGTTAAATAAAAAAAATAGTGAATTTAAAATTTGTGAAACATAGTTTTCTTAATTTTCTGCATTCTATTTAACAGATTTTAATGCATATTGGATTAAAAATAAAAAAAGGGGGAATTTTCAAAGCATTATTAATAGTAAAATTAAATTCAAGTAAGTTTATTTGGCAGACTAACGTAACATAATCGATTATAGTCTAAAAAGACTCTTCCAAGACTGGGTCAGATTTTAAGCCCTAATTGCCAGAGATTTGTCCACACGCTACCAACTTGTGCCACAAAATTATTACATATACAAGTTAATACAATAAAAATAACAAAATACTAACTGCTCTATACTCTTCTATTTTTGCTTCAAAATTGCGATTATATTTTTTCAGTTTTTGTCGAAGACTTGCCAATGCCTAAAAAAAAATAGGAAATAACATTATTTTCTTAAACAAAAATAAGCTCATAATTAAAATATTGTAAATAACTAAAAACTACAAACCACAATAAACATTTTCCTTGGTTGACAGGAAAGGAACTTAACATTCACCATCTGAGTCATGAATTTTCTCCTAGATGTTAAATATATATGAAACTTAAAAAAAACACAATTGAGATACCTTGGCATTAAGTTTATGAAGTTTCTTCCTGCCTTCCGTATCTTCCCATTGCTAGAAAGAAATTCATATTAGCTTGAATCTAAATTTGTTACAATGATCAATCACTTCTTTTTTTATAACTTTCATGAAGGGTAAACATATACCTGCTGTAAATAATCTTCCAAATCAGCCAAACATTTCACATAAAAGTTTGGAATACCTTCCCTCTCAACAACATTTTTTGATTTATCATATTCCTTTGTTAAGTTTTCGTATTCTGTAGACAAGAAATAAAAACTACGTTATTTAGGTTATATATATAATTTAAAGTTGTATTCTTAGTTATTTAAGATCTATAAATTTGAATTTCCTATGCATGCATGAATTGCATTGTCTAATAATGACAAGTTTTTGCTTATGTAACAATCAATATTAAATCTTTTACACCGATTTTTAAAACCACTGGAGAAATGAACGGCCAAGCATTGCAGTTGTAAAGATGTTTTCATTTCATGTAAAAACGAGAAATACTGTGTCGCGGGCAAATGGTTACTTCAAGGACAAGTAAGAATGTATCTACAAAACTCACACTCGAACAAAAAGCATAAATTTACACAGTAAGAACTTGAATATTAAATAGCTTAAAACATGTTCTGTCAATCTAGAACTATAAAATGCGTAAAGGATAACCTGTTTGTATTTTGGCAATATCATTAATCTTCATACTATTTCGCATATATTTTATAGTTGTCTGTAGAATATCAAACCTAAAAATTAAGATTTCACAAGACTTTGTTTAAATGTGAAGAGAAAAAAACTTCGTAATAACATTAACAAAGGCAGAACCTTTTATCTTTGGCACTGCGAACAACTCTCTTCGTATCGTCTTCATCATCACTGAATTGATACACTCTACAAAGATAAGATAAGATAATTTTATTAATCAAAAATAGCTGTACAGTTCAAATAATTAAATAAATTTTAATATGAAGAGAAAAAACAAACAAACTATTTTTGAAGGGAGACCTTACCTAATAGCAGAAGCTAAGACGAGGATAAGGCCACCCTTGGACGAGTACAATAGACGGTACAGGACACACAAGACGGCACAAACATATATAATCACCAGATAAATGAACCGTGTGAGAACAAAGGGAAAATTTGTTACAAATTAATAAGAGGCATAAAATACTTCTTTAGATCACTTTCAGACCAAAGTAATCTATGGAAACAAATTTTTTAGTCATTGATGTCTGTATCTTATTCCAGGATTTAATGGTGTTAAATCTAATAGAATTTTTACCAAAACAAATGGTATTGACAGTAGGAAGATTGATCAAGCCAGCCTTTTCTGCACGAGTGCTCTGGGCAAAAAGGTGTTAATATTCTCAAATCTCCAATAACTGAGGACAGAAAAATAGGTTGAAATTTAATACAGTCCGCTCCATGCTTTATACAAAAATGAATACAATAGAAGCTACTGGAACAACAAGGTGACCTCCAATTAAATTTTAATATAATATATAGTCACATTTTTTTGAGAGTTAAGAACATGTTCCAAACAAATCTTGCTGAAATAGTTCTAAAATGGGACATCAGTGCATTTTACTTTGCTGATATAGCTTTGAATTTTAGTACTTTGTTACATATCATGGCTTCTCAAAACTGTCTGATACGTAATATACAACTTCTTTGACCAATAAGCTGTCCATTAAAACAAATACATATTGTGGTCAGATAAACATGATCTGCCAAAGTAGTATTTTAAAGCTTATCACCTTTTAAAACCACTACTTTGTGTATTACTACATGCAGCACTGGAATCAGGACACCTAACATCGTGAGCACCTATCATGCGCGACACGAACGATCCACGATCCTATCGTGACCATCGTGACAGAAAAAATGTTAACGAAGAGCTTCGTGATAGTCGCGATGTATAAAAAAATAACGATGCTATCGCGATCGTCACTATTAATCGTGATTGTCGCGATGGATTGTGAATAAAATTAAAAATATTAAACAATAGATGTGTATAGCTAATCTTGTGTCTTTGTTTTTGTTTTTTTACATTTAAAAATTCTTTTGGATCTTGTATTTTTATTAGAAATTGGATTTTAGAAATAAGGTGACTCAAACTTAATTACTTGTTCTACACGTGAAGTAGATAGTAGTTTACGGTCTGTGGGTCGAGAATGTATAAATGGTCGGAACAACAAAAAAATAAAAAACAACAACAGAGGAGGGTTTACGACAAGCATATTTTTCTGTGTATGTTTTTCTTGTATTAGCGAATGTTAAATTAGCGAATGTTCGATTTAATGAAAGTTCATGGAAAAATAAGAATGTGTGGTCGGAACAACAACAAAAAAATAATAATAAAAAAATAACAACAATATTTTTTAGTTGTGAAGGAAAAATAATAATTTGTCTCACTAAAAAAATTAGTTTGACCATAACTAGTACTCAAGGTGTAGAGATAAAAACATACCTGTATGTTTAAAAAAAGTTATGCAGCAAGAATTTTTCTAGTGTTGTTTACAAAGCTGTACAGCAAGAATTATTCTTGTGCTGTTTGGAAAGTTATACAGAATATACCTGTGTTGTTTTGAAAGATATACAGCAGATTATACTTAGGCTGTTTCGAAATTTATACAGCAAGTTATTATTTTTCCATTTAAAATAATAAAACACAAAATTTATTTTAGTTTTTTGCGCAGTCTTATAAGAAAACTAATATTTAAGTGCAAAAAAGTTTCACAGACTATAGCTTAGTTGACAATATTTAGAGTCTTTTGCGACATTAAAATTATTTATTTCATAACGGAGGAGGGTGTTACGACATGTTTATTTTACATTGTTTTAATTATTTTTCTAATATCATTGAAAAAGATTTAATGATATTAATTATTTTTCCTAAATGATATCAACTAAGAAATTTAAGATTTTAGCAAGCAGCGTAATTTTAAACATATATTAATCATAACGAAGGAGGGTGTTACGACATTCTTAATCTTAAACAAGAAAAAAGCTTACAACAACGAAAATATTTTTGATTTAAAAAAAAAAGAAACAATTATTCATATTTAATTGCGCTATTTTTATAATGTTTAAAGATGTATGATGACGGTCGCGATATGGATCGCGAAAGTCACGATGCATCGTGAAAGTCGACCCCACGATGGATCGCGACCTTCATGATGCTAAAAAATTTTACTATCGCGACAGCATCATGAATCGATGTTAGGTGTCCTGATTCCAGTACTGTATCAACGTGTGTTTTACAATCAACATTGGAGATATGTCTGAATAAAGAAAATGTTGCGCGGCTATGAGAAAAATCTGCGTTGAGGCTACTGCGCAGAAGCTGAAGAAAATACAACAAACAGTTTGCCAGCTCACAGCAGTGGGTATTTTTGGTAAAAAAAGGTTGTTTTCAGTTTTAATATTGAAGGTTTTAGGATGATTAGTACAGTGAAACTAGTTTTACAGATAACTTGGGTTGGATAAAATAAGGGTATGTTATTTTTACTCAACCGTGACAAGGTTTATTGTCTCTGTATATTCTGTATTATTCAGTATTGTACTGACAGAGCTTTATTTGTTGGATGTTGCCAGGAGTTGTCTAGTAGAGCGTAGGCCCTAATTGGGTCTGCGTAATGAGCATTAAATACTCTAGGAATCTCCATCTAAGCCATGGCCCCTCCTGGTAATAATAGACAGGGTATATCCCTCAATATTAATGAGGCTAGCCATGTAAAATATGCACATCTATCTATTTTCCACCTTACTTTTAAGGCCGACATCCCGAAGTATTTTGTGTTAGAGCTACTCGCAAATTTTGGCATCAAGGGTCGGAATAACTTGCTTGTTGTCCCCTCACAGCCACTACTATTACTATCGTCGCTGAAATGTAGCATAGTTAACTGCTGATAAAAAGTAGCTAGCTAATCTACCCACTAGTCTAGCGCAGCAATAAATAAAACTTGTTCAGCTACCTGGTTGGTGCCGTTGTTCTTGGTCTCACAAGTACTTCATCATCGCTTTCCTCTGACTCGCTTTCAGAGCTGTTTACTCTGAAAAAACGGGACATTTTCCCTTTACTTTAGGACAAAATAACAAATAAAATGAGCCGTTCCAGGAGGAACATGTGTCACGTTTCGTCGACTTCTGAAAAGTAAGATGGCAGCCAAGTGATTCTGGTTGGCAATCATACTATAAAACCGTGTTAATTATGACGTCATCCAAAATTTTATAATGGTTCTGTGCTCTTCAAGTAAGGACATTCATATAGAATATTAAATTATCATGACAAAAATGAAGTTTTTAGAGCAATATAATATTCTGGTTGTATTTTATTTAGATTTAAGGAAAAGAATTATTTTAAAAACGAGGTTATTGTTGGAAAGCTCGGCTATATAAAGGGTTTGACTGTAACTTTCAGCTCGAAATTGAGGCACTTAACGAACAGAAATATTTACGAAAATAGGTAATTTGTTCTACCTTTTGCTAAGGAACTTAGGGATAAGAATCGTTTTAATATTTACCGCTTTAATTGGGTTTGGCATAATTAGGAAATTCGGGAAACGTCTCTATAATATACAAATTATGCTTTAGCCAAAAACAAAAACAAAAAATAAAAAAATAATTTTAATAAGTTGGTGATTATTGTTACACGAAGTAAAAAGGATTGCGAATATTTATCAATCACCAAAAGTCGAAATAATTAACTGTGACTCCGTGGACAAGTGTTTTTATGTATGTTTAAACCTTTGTTGCCTGAAAATTTTTGCCAATTTTTGCTTTTGATTTTGTCGTTAACGGCCGGGGGAGATAAAAATTTACACGAAAGACAAAAAAATATACAATTTGATTGATTGTGAATGGTTATAAATCTCGTTTAGACGGCGCTACGGAAAAATAGCGACCGAGGTTGAGGCGTCATGCAAAACAACCGAGGTTTATTTCTCTGCGTAGCGCCTGAATAAAGGGTTATAAGCCATTTAGTACCTGGTAGCTTGGTAAAAACATAGGAATTAAAGTAAGCCAAGGTAGGTCTAAGTCACAAACATTTGGATGAATAGTAAAATACAACATGTTTATATATGTAGAAACCATGTCTTCTGACAATATAAACGTTGTTAGATCAACTCAAGAAAAATAATTTCTGTCGAACACAATGAAAAAATTCTTAAAGCCGGGGCAAACGTTTCCAACATTCCATCCAACACACATCCAACACCCATGTTGGATAAATGTTGGAATCGTTTGAACGAAAGTAAATTTTATAAAAGAAGAAAAAAATGACGTAAAAAGAAGAAAAAAATAGTTGGATGAAGTTGGATGAAAGTTTGTTCGCCATCAAACTTTTCATCCAACTTTTGACTCTTTTTCTTGATCGATTTTCCTGTTGAATCGTTTGAACACTTTTTGTCCAACATTCGAATGATAATGACGTCAATCGAAAGAAAATCGAACGTTTTTATTCGAAAAGTTCTTAAAGAAATTGTGTATAAATAAAGATGGTAGAAAAGCTGTGTATAAACTGTGTGTAATCAAAAAACAAACATGGGAAGTGAAGACGAACATTTTCTGAAATCAAAGCTGAAAACACCGGAGTGGAAGGGAAGAAGAATATAGAAGAGAAGAATCTAAAGCAACCAGAGAAAGGTCAGCATAAAAGAGAATCAAAGGCAGATGAGAAGGACAAGAAAGATTGGACTGAAATTTTTGATTTCATTGGAATGTGGTCAAAAGTGGCTGATGAACTATATGAAAGTTCGTGGATTCATTATAATCGATTTGGCTTCTTGCTTCCCGTGATGGGTGCTTCAAAGAGCAAAGAAACTTTTCGGAAACGAGGATCAGGAGTTGAGCTGGACTTTGAAGTAGTCAATATTGAAGCTGATGATCATGATGATGGCAAGGCGTCAATACCAGAGTCGAAGAAAAGATCAGTAGCTGAACGGAAATTAGAATTGCTGGCAAAATGCAGCAAAGCTATTACGAAGAAGAAAGAGGAACCAAAAAAGGAAAAAGAAAGCAAAGAGATCAAAATGTCGGCATTTGCGTTGTATATCGATGAAAAGTTACGAGGTTTGGATGACCGAAAGAGAGCGTTCGCTGAAAAAAGAATTCCTTCATTACTATTATTTTTGAGCTTGAGTTTATGGATGAAATTAGCAACAACAATATATATTCCAAAAGTGGCAATGTTCTGAATTTGCAACATGGAACAACTGGAAGTTCTACAGGAAACGTTCCATTCTTTAGTAGTCCAAGTTATCACAGACTTTACAGTGCTATGCTGAGGAGTTAAGTAAGGGAAAAAGAAGGAAAACACCTACTTCATATGTTTATATTTAGCTTTATTTTACTCAAACCAAAATGTTATGAAACCATGCAGAATATACATTTTACTTTGTTTATGACTAGGAATATATACCAGTACATATTACTCTTGTTGTTTAAAAAAGGTTTTCCATCAAAAAGGTTATGTATACTAGGTATTCTCCGACGTTCGGCTCTTACATAGCATATTGTGAAGGGCTAGCGTTGTCAGAATGATATTTTCGACTCGTTTTGGAAAAAGTGGAATTGTGGTGTGATATATTCGCTATTTGTTTGCCAATATTCCAAAAAGATTCTCAGAAATTCTGTCTGTAGTTGTAAATTCTTCTATCGACAGTCAGATTGTTTTGGAGCTATGGTTTCATCATATATGTTTTAGGCACAAAGGCGTCATCTCCCAAAAAACGAATGTCATATTAGGATATGCATCTGAAATTGACTTATTTTTTGGAAGTTCAACAACTCATCCTCAATAGATGACCGAGCTGCGATTTGTTCCAAACTCCCCCGTCATTTGTTCTGCCGTTTGAACCTACATCCGCCCATAAACAATGGTAATCCAGACCTGCTATTGCCATTAAGATAATTGAATGGGTTTTTTGTAATTCATATAAAATGATCCACCATTATCGTGGTTTTTTAATTGTAACATGTTTTCCATCAATTGCTCCTAAAACGTGCGGATAATTCCAGCGATGTTCGAGCCTCTCTGCAATGTGTCCCCATTCATCAGTGGATGGCAAAGGTACAAAAAGGTGCAACATCCTTTCAACAATTGCATCACAACAGCCTTTGATAATGTAAGACACAGCCCCTAGTGATATTTGAAATTGGAAGGACAACGAGTAAAAAGTTGTTCATTTGATAGTATAGGACGATTTCCTCCACGTGCTCTTTCTTGGGGGGAAATGAGATCGTCAATGTGACTCAAAACAATCTCAAAATATTCCACGCTCCTTCTAAACATCTGCTTGAACGACATCCGATCCTCCACTATCAACTCCTTGACCAAAGTCTCATATATTCCAAACCGGCCTCTCCTTTTGACCTACTCTCTTGTTTTACCCATCGAGACTTTTTGTCATCAGAATCAGCGAATTCTGATAAAATAATCGGGAGGAGCATGTCTTCTGCCGCCGCCATGTTTAGTTTGAAATGAATGAGTAGAGCATGTGCTAATGAATGAATAAACGACATTGTTGGATAAAGTTAATGTTGGATGTCACGATCAAAAGCTTTTAAGGGCATCCAACATTCATCCAACAATTCATTTTTGATGTTGGATGGAATGTTAGAATCGTTTGCTCCGGCCTTAAAGAAAAATAATTTCTTTCGAACACAATGAAAACATTCTTATAGCTCTATTCTCAAAGTTTAAAAAGTTTTGTTGGTGGAGTGGTTTTTGTGTTTGTTGTGAAATTTAACGAGCAATTATTGAAATTAGCCAGAAATAAACAAAAAAAATGTAGATACGTCACATTAAACTTGTTTTTTGAAGAGAGGGTTGTAACGATTCGGGAGTGGCATTTAGTGGATATAGTTCATCCTTGTTTGAAAAACTCAATATGTGAGATAGTTGGAAACGGTGAGTTTTGTTAGCTGCCCTGTGGCTTATGAGGGAGTCTCTATTTTTTATGGTCACTTTGTTGCTTTGACGAACCTTGTTGATGGTATTACTTATACCATAGCATAACCCGTTCTCAAAGACTGTTGGTCCAGTATCTACTGATCATTTCATCCTACTGCCAAAAGCTTAAATCAAATAGTTTAAAACTTGGATTTTCTTTGGATGTTTTACAGCGTTAAAATTTCACAAAATTTTATTTACTTTTTGTGTAGCTACAATTTAGCCAGTCGCTACATGAAAATAGCGTCCGCTTACGTGAACTATATAAGCCAATAAAAATGTCAGATATAAATAAGACATGCAGATACTAATAAGAAAAGTATCACGGCAATTCGTTGAAGGAGTAAAATGGCCAAATATCGAAACTCGTTGGTTTTGGTATGGGCCGTGCTCAGATGATTTTTAGGACTGATGAACAGGTACGCTATACGGAATAGTTTGGTTTCCAAGATATTTGGGAAATGGAAGTCAACAAAAAGAATTAAACATTAAGCTTTTAAAACTTAATGTAATGAAATCTGATATTGTGTACGCCTCTAAGTACCAGCAACATACTTTCTAGTTATAAGATGATATCAAAAACACACTATTTCCCTTTTGTTTCTTCGTAGCTGAAATAGAAGACCTCGACCACGGCATAATTTGCATGATCCAGAACCTGTTCTCTGAAGAACGCAAATTATGTTCTGAGCAGTAGTACATACAGCTAATCGTCAGCCTTTCCTAGCGTACAACAACTGCAGTCCAAAGGTTGATCTCGAAAATGCTAAACTTTCCTTCTGATACCAATGAAATCAACATTACCTCTGTCCTCTTATGTGAGTTAGAAACAGTTTCAGATAAGCCGAGTAAAGTTGTTACGGTCAAACCCTTCATATAGCCGAGCTTCCTAAGAATAGCCTCATTTTCAGAATAATTATTTTTTTTAAATCTAAATATAATCCAATCAGAATATTATATTGCTCTAAAAACTTCATTTTGTCATGATAATTTTAATACTTTATCTGAATGTCCTTATTTAAAGAGGACAGAACCATTATAAAATTTTGGATGACGTCATAATTATTATAATTTATGAAATTCGGGAAAGGTGTATTAACTTTTTCACGGACCCAGATGGAAGCAATAGATTGATTAAAATCTTTCCTTTTTCTAAAAGTCTTTTTGTTACGCTTGTCCCGAACCATTTTGCACTTTTTTCTAAATATTCCCTTTCCGAAGTGGGGGACACCACACTTCTGGAAGTTGATAGGAAATACTATTGATATGAGTATTTCTGTCTATACTATTTATGGGTTTTTTCACTTTTCTTGTTGTCCAACCGGACTCTCGGTCTATGATCTTATTATTATCCCAGTCAATAACATGATTATTTTTCCAGATATGGTCGCAATCTCATTTTTGTCTGTATCAGCGTTGCGTACAGCTCTTCTATATGCTCTTGCACACGTTGTTGGAGCACTCCTTTTGTTTCACCTATAAACAGCATTACAATCCTTACATGGGATTTCGTAGACAATAAACATTGACTCTCTAGACCTATTTTGTCTTTCGGATGCGACAGTATACTACGTAGCGTGTTATTAGATTGAAATACTGGCTTTACTTTATGATCTTTCAATGCCCGACGAAGTATGTTACTTCTCTATATATATGGCACATACATTGATAAATTATTAAATGGATTTATAGATATGTCATGCATACACAAAAAGCGTGAACACCTGCTCTTAGTATGTTTTATTAACCTTTATCAAAAATGCAAAAAATTGATGGCTAATACAATTATACTTGGAGAAGAAAAAAGTTACTTACCACACAAACTTCATTTTCCGGTCTCAACCTAACGTAAATGATCGTGCAACACAGACACATGGTAATATATTAGAGGTATCCAAAGAACAACCAGTGAGCATTACATTTTGTGTTTTTCATGTCAAATGAAGTAAATATTCCAGTACATCAATCACAACTAACATTAAATACAGCAAAAAAAGATTTGATAGTCTAAATTTCTTCCACGACTTAGACGGGAAAGCTATTAAAGAAACCTCGGCCATAAATTGAACTGGACTCTTTGATAAAGTCTCAATCATCATAGATTATATGCTAGATAAAAAAGGTTCGCAAATCTACATTATGTATGTCTCAGAAAAAAAACAAGCCACCTAAAAGGAATCACCTATCCTTCTTTAGATAGAGAACCATCCTAATGCGAAGAAGTTTCATTCTTGTCTTCAGAGCTCCTTGAGATAAAAACTTAAGTTTATTTCATAGAGTTCTAAGGTCGAGAATGTAGAAGTTGAGAATAATGTTTTACGAGTAAGCTAGATAAAAACTTATTGAAATCGAGTTTCTTTATGAATAAGCACGAAAGCGGAAGCGATAAACCCATTCTTTAAAACCCGAAAAAATGTTTTTATGCGCAAAAAGGAGAGGTGTTTAACAGAAAAATATTACCAGACATATTTTTATAGGTAGAGACAAGGAGAAGGTGTTTATGCTGTTCTTGCTCAAGTTGTTTAAATTATTAAACAAAACATGGAAACACAACACAACATAGAAACTTCTTATAAATCTTTATTACTTGATATGGAAACAAATTATTTTGTTAAAGTTCTACCAGGATCATCTTGAAGAGACAGACGATGTGTGTCTGTCTGTAACAGGCAAAGTAGATGTGTTTTTTTCCGTTGATGCAGCCGAAAAAGTTAAATTTTCTGACGTTACGACACGACGTCATTAACATTAATGTAACGTGAATAGCGTTTTTTAAAGTTAACAAAACCATCACTTTCGTCCCCAGTTTTTTTCCTTTTTAATGTGAGAGAAGACGACGAAAAATATTTTTCGACATCATCTCTTATATCAAGAAGGCAAAAAACCCTGGGGACGAGGGTGGCGAAACAATTACATTGCACTTTTATGTTTTAGGCCTTATATCTTAAAAAACGGCTGAAATAACTGACGTCATCTCCCACGTGAGTAACTAGGGGTCAACGAGGACTAAATTGGGTAAGTTCCCCAAAGCTTGGTTATACCACCCGATAGCGTCAAAATAATTTTAAACTCCAATATCTCTTCAACCGTTCGTCAAAAGTACATGCTCCTATACATTGTTTTGATCAGCGTCAGGCTCTACACAATGGAGGCAACGGTTAAACAAATTTCTAAAAAAACCGTGTATCGACGGCTCATTGTTTGCGTCATCAAAATTCAAATGACGGTCTTTATTGTTCGTGTGGGCCATATCGACTATTTTTTTTTAAATAAATGCCTCCTTCTTTTAAACGCCCCCACGAATAAACTCTCCGCTCAAAAATATATAAACGCCTCGGGCGTTCACTGGAAAATGTACGGTAGTCATAATATAAGATATCGATACTATATATACTGTACTGTACCTACACCCCAAAAAAGGATACTAAGCGACACTAAGGATTTACTAGGGACATTGCACTACCCGTTTTTTTTATATGAACCTAGTTATTATAAGAATGTTGAGACTAAGTAGTACGTTTAGTACGTTAATAACGTACTAAAAACAAATATTTATTTCTTCTTTTTTACAATAATAACTACTTCACCAATCATATTTCTGTTCCAGTCTTTATCGTGACAACATATTTCTATATAATTTAATACCTCATATGACGACGAAATGAAGTTTTAACCTCTCACCACCTTGCAGATATGATGTAGACAGTGCACGAAATATACTAATCCAGTCGAGTTTTGGTGATTAGTAAATTATCCGTAAGTCCTAATCCCAGCTATGTTCTGTGTTGTGGCACAACTGAGAATTTATTGATGTATATAGCTGGCAATACATTGGTATTTGTGTTATTCGACGGGTTTATTCTAGATTTAGCTAACTAGCTAGCTCTCGTGTTTGAAGGAGCAGTACGTGTGTGGGTCCCAGGAAAAGGTGCATTTTTTCAATTTCATTCAAGGAAAAGCCACGAAAGTTATGCTGCCCTTAACGTATTTTAGTCAGTTATTGAGGTGTGTGGGGGGAGTGGGGACGTTGTGTCGTAGCTTAGTGGTTAGCTATATAACTCTAGAACTTTGTACGAGAGACTGGATTGGATTCTGGGTGGATATTCAATATGAGTTAGTGAATGTTACAGATAAATGTTACCATAGCTCCAAATTAGCAAAAACCATGTGTGGGAAATTGGGGAGATGGCACGCTGTTGTATGTTGCACAGAGTTGTCTGGTAGAGTGTTCTGTATAATGCCCCTTGCAAAACAATTTTATCTGTTGGGATGATTGTGAAAGAAGATAATAAATCACCTAAATAGCCGATGCTCTTCTAACTAGTCTATGGAAAATCTCCTATATAATAATAATTGTATATTTTGGCAATGCCCAGAATAGTCCTGCTTTTAGACATAATTTAGTGTGATAGTTTTTTTTTGCAGTTGTTCCTAACTGCTCAACTCCTTTTCCTATTTATTTTTGCTAACACATTTTCATTTGATAGGTAAAGAAATCTCTTCCTATGCAACAATTTCAATTTTGTCATATCCTGTTTTATACTTGCCCACCTTTGGTGATCAGAGTTCCTATAAGTGTAAACATTCTCATAGAGAATGACTATATACACTGAGAGTCAATATATATAAACATTTTGTCTTTATACGCATTAACGTATTACAAACATGTTTAGAAACTGACCCATATTGAGGAAATGTAGCAAATCCGAAATTCATTAAATTTTTATTGGACATGAGGTATTAGGCATGTTAGAAAATCAGTTTGTGGCACCATAGCTTAGTGGGTCTATTTGAGAAGCTAGCTTTACATAAAGAGGTTTAAAGCTTCCGTAGTTCTTAGTTTGGTAACATATATGTCATACCTACCTATATACCAGTCTTGTTATTCTAGCGCATGCGATCGGGCTTGCATGTCTCTACACACACCTAAAACAGATTTGGGTGTGTTGTTTTCAGGTCTCAATTGCACATGAAAATATCACTGACACAAAAGTTTATGTTTTGTAGACAGACTTCACAAATTTATTTATTTCTAGAGGTCTATGATGTAGATCCTTAACTTTTGGCTGTTTTGTGACCTCCACAGTCCTTCATGCTGTACGTTTTTTTTATAACCAACTTTCAGTGGCTTAAAATAGTAGAAACTTTGTACAATCGGGATTTGATAGCTCAAAACAATCTCAGTATATAATCACATTTTCTATGATTTGTGAACAAAATAGAGTGTTGTTTAAGCATTATACAGTTGCATTTTTAACAAATTTAAACAAAATACAACATTGTTCAATCCAGCCCTTAAAATTAGAATTTTTTTTACGTCGGCAATAAAACTGCCGACATGAGATGCATTTCAACTGATTTGCGTTGGCATTGCATCAGCATTTTTTTTATTTTTTTAGTAAAATTTTCAGCTGGCAAAAACTTTCGTCATTCATCTTGTATTGGGGCTAGACCTCACATAAATTCGATGTATTGATCTCCGAAGACGATGACAAATGGAAACGGAGTACAAGTCCCTTTGACCTACCTTCCCGATGGTGTACTTCGTTAAGTTAATAGTTCACTGTCAACTGGCTTGGTATATGTTTCGAGACGAACTCATTAGAAAGTACGTTGTGCACGTGCTATTTACGAAATTAAGGTCAGGGCATTCAATAAGTTGTATATCGCAGAAGTCGCCGGTGACATGTTTTGAAAATGCTTGTCACCGGCACAGTTCACCATGAAGCAAAACTGTACAGGAGACTCAATTTATAGAGTCTTCGCAGAACATCTTTCCTCACAAAACCAAGGGCAGGGCTGACTTATTGCCTGCTGTGTCGTGTGGGAGAGAGAACTTCCGGATTTCATTTTAATACGATATACAATTTTTGATTATATTAATCGAATGGTACCACGGTATTTCTGTAACGTGAATAATTTTAGTGATAATGACCTAACTTACTGAAAATCGAGTGTAATTATTCTTCAGTCGCAATGAGTGGGAGAAGTTCAAACAATACCACAATTAACATTATGATGAAATTATATAATATATTAAATGTATCAATCAATGGCAATGGCCTAAGGCACTACAGAAATTTCAGTAATTATTTTTAAGTTGTACTTTTTAAAATCTTGAAAAAAAAGACTGTCACAGTTCTGAAAATAAACAAAGCAGAAGAAAAACAATGACGTATTAAAATCTCCTTATATGATGTAAACAACAGTTTCATTGGTTGTAATTCTAACAAAAAGGCAAAATAGAAAGACTGTATCAAATATCACTGTCACACAAATCCTGACAAAAATGTCACATGCTCAATTGGAGTCACTGCTGTCTGTCCAGTCGTCATCACTGATCTCTTCGATGTTGATATCGTCCGGCAATAGGGCAGGGGGCTGCTGTTCCAAATCATCCTCACTGCTACTGTCGATAAACAAACCGATTTTTTTAGTTGGAGTTTTGGGGGTCTTCTTTTTTATGCTATAGTCAACTGGACGTCGTGATTTTTTACGCACTTCTCCGTTAGGGTAAGTGGAAAGAAAAAGATCGATGGCCTTGTCATATACATCATCGGTGAAGTGACAACCACGTAACTGCAACAGCATTTCCAACGTTTCATTTTTGTTTAATAGACGATCCTTTCGAACTATTCCTGTAAAGAAAGAAAACACCCGTTCAACTTCAGCATTTGATATTGGTAGCACTATGGATATTTCGATTACGTGTTTAATATTGTCCAGGCGTTGTTTCGATGCGAACACTTGTTGCCATGTTTTAGTCGGATTACCATGGGAACAGAATTTTAGAATATAACTATGTCATGTCTCCATTTCGTTACCAAGCTTCGAAAGATCACAACTGTCGGCTTCCAAAGGGTGCTTAAAATGATCAGAGATGACCATTACAGATTCCATGATATCTTGTGGTGTTTTGTATGCATATGATTTAGTGTCAAGTATGGATGCTGCAGCGACAAAGATCGGATTCTCAATAATCTCTTCCATTCTGGTTTTTAAGGATTCTTCCAGTTCACCCAAGATGATAAGAAATTAATTTTTAGCTTGTGTCATACTTTGCGCTATAGAACCACGCATTATGTACGAATGATATGATTCTGTTAAAACAGCATCATCCTCTTGTTCCATGTTTGCTCTCGTCGCTCTATGTAATTGAATGAATCCCTCCTCTTCGGAAACGGATGTGTTGATAGTTGGAAAGAGATTTTGATTGCGAAAAGCATCCTCACCATCCTCTTGAATGCGATTTTTCAATTTTGATATAGTACGAATTAATGACTCAATTGAAACAATGGTTTCTGGAAGAAGAAGATCTTCTCGTTGAAGAATCTGCGAGCATGGCGCAATGTAACTGATTACATCTTTCTTTATTGCCACAAAGACCAAACGATTCAGATGAGCCAGATCGTCTCTTATTCCTTTAAGACGCGAAGCTTCTTTTTTCATGCTTGCGTTATGTGGTTCAGAAACTTGTTGGTCACAAAATGCAAGTGTTAAAGGGTAGTTTTTAAGCTGAACATCTAATGCTGCGGCTTGGTGTTCGACCCAAGGAGTTCCACCAATGCGTTTAAAACGATAGCTTGTTTTCTCCAAGAAAACCCCAATACGTTTAAAAAAGCGCCACTTTAATGGAGCTTTCTTGAATAAGTAATATACATTCAGAATGTCCTTATCACAGTCAGCAGCCAAGTTACTATTCTTAAAAGCATCTTTACCTGCTAACTTGACTTTGTGCGAGGGACATAAAACCTGGACAAGATGATCACCAATTTCAGCCTTTTCGATGCGATACAGCTTGACGTTTGTACTTGTACCATCCGATCCCAGGCCGATTTCACGATGACAACGGTCAAAAGTAAAATTACCTTTAGCGAGGGCTTTGTTGAGTGAACATTTCAATCCATCAGCACTGGCTTCTTCGGGCTCTTCAAGAGCGATCACGTCATACGATGGTCGACCAACTTTACATGTTTTCATAACGTAAACCTCCTTGTCGACAAGAGTGGCAGAAGATGATCCGTCAAACAAAAAGCTGAAATATCTCCTTTCACCACTATTTAATGGATCAATAATGTTCTCCTGGAGGGCAACTTTAAAAAGATATTTTAAAATTTCTTTTCCAGCAAAAGCAGTTAAATATCTGCTACCAATGTCAACGTGGTGGACATCTTTCTCAAATTTGCCAAACTTTTCGTACTGTTTCATGGATATATAGGTTATTAACAGCAATGAAAAAAGCAAGTTTAAATTTCTTACGAAGTTGTTCACGTTGTTTACTACTCACAACTTGAATCAATGAAATAATATTACTTTGTGATTTTGCAATGGAACTAGGTGATGCAACAGCGACGGCTTCTTGTCGAGAGGTGTCTTCGTTGTCCGTTGTTACGGCGTTCATTGTTACCGCGATTGTAATTGTTGAGGACTTTAGAGCAAGAACTGCTGTTTTGTGAAAGTTACTTTTAAGGTGATCTGTAAAATTATTTTTTTTCACAACCTCTGTACCAGCAGTCCACGATTTGATTCTGCTTGCCACAGTTCCTTTCAAATTTTCATTATTTTTGTTGTTTTGATAATGACATCTACAAACTTTGCAAAACACCTTTGCGATTTCATTAGAGTCATTTTCCAATTCAAACCCTAACTCAGGAAAATTCCACGAAAGAACTGTTTTCTTTTTCACCATGTTTACTTTTTTATTTTATTTTCGTGAATTCAGGAAATTATTCCATCCGCCAGTTTCGAATAAAATAAACCACCCGCCAAATACTGTGTGCATTCCCGTGTGCATTTCCATGTGGAGACCTGGTTTATTTTAGGATAAGGAACTCAAGAAAAATGTATGCTAGTTTTCATATTACGCCAGAGAAAATGTGATATAAAAATTCACCGCAAAGGCTTTAATATTACAAAGAATAACATGTGATCAGTTGAAAAGTTTGTTTTTCAAAAAAAAATGGTGGTAGAAAACAGGTTATAAAACGTGAACAGGTACAATAGAAATATACATGAGCACATGTTCTTAAAAGTCCGCCAAAATAAAAATTAATTCTTTGTTAATTTTTTTCTTCGTTGATGTTGAAAATGAGTTGTTGTTTTTAAAAATTTCACAGAAAATGATGTCGGCAATTTTTTTGCCGACGCAACTACGGTATTTTCTCATTTTACGTCGGCAGTGCCGAATGCCAACGCTAATTTTAAGGGCTGTCAATCATGGCACGAGTGTATTTTGATAAATTTGGAAAAAAATATAGCATTTTCTAAGTTTTGTAGTATTATGTAGAGCAAAATGTGTTGTAAGATTTGTATGTTTGGAAAAAATATGGCATTGTTGAGGTTTTGTATGGTTGTCTTATGGCCTTTGACACAACAATTCTTATATGCAATTAAATTGTAAGTATTCATATAAAATGTGTTTTGATGTGTTTTTCTTATATCTAATTGTTTTCATCTTAGTAAACTTCTTATTTTTATTGATGACCCAAAGTTCAGCAATATATGTCCGTTTTCCATGCTAGAATGGATTGGATGGGGTATATTAATGACCCTCTTCCAATCTGATCTAGGCTGTGTTAGATCTAAACTCAACTTCCTCTGTATCAAGTCTGTCCTTATAACCTCCTGCCAAGTCTTTCTCTGTCTGCCTCTGGGCTTTGCCCCAGGAACTATCAAGTCTCTGCACTTTCTTACCCAATTATCCTCCTTCATTCTTTCCAAGTGCCCCAGCCAATTTAATCTTCTTATCTGGATAACATCTTTAATTCTACAGAGACTGCTTCTTAGCTCATCTGAACTCTTTCTGTCTCTCAGACTGGCGTTACACATCCACCTAACCATTCTCATATCATTCCTTTCTAAACGGTCAAGATTTTCCTGCTTCACTGCCCATGTCTCACTCCCGTACAACATAACACTTCTTACACAGGACTCATACAACCTACCTTTTAACTCAATTGACAGGACTCTGCTAGTCAACAAAGGAAGTAACTCTCTGAACTTTTTCCAAGCAGAACCTATCCTGCAAGTAACACTTCTTCCATCACCCCCTTCACTGCCCAACATATCACCAAGTAACAGAAGTTCTCAACTATCTCTCACGAGCCACTGTTGTACATCATTGAAGCTGGAAATACTTCATTCTCTATAATCTCACCTTTGCAACGCTTGCATACAAACTGAATGTCAGCTCTTAACCTTCCTTATGTACCCAATGCTTGCAAGTCTGACAAAAAATCGAGTTACTACCAACCCGTTTCCTGCAAACTCCACAGGGCCACTTTCCAACTACATGGTCACACTTGGCTGCAATGATACTAATCATGACTTTAGACTTTGCTGTGTTTACCTTTAGCCCTTTCTCTTCTAGTCTATTCTTCCACTTCTCAAACTTTTCAACTAATTCTTCCATTGACTCTGCTATGAGAACCAAATCATCTGCATACAATAACTCCCATGGACAACCTGTTCTGAACTCCATCGACAGCGCTTCTAAGACTAGAACAAACAACAAAGGACTAAGTACAGAACCCAGATGTACACCAACATTTACACTAAATTCATCACTAAGTGAGTCGTGAATCCTGACACGACTTCTAGCATTGCTGTACATAGACTGTACCATCGTAACTAGCCACTCATCCACACCTAATTTTCTCATAGCCCACCAAATAACTTTACATGGCACTCTATCAAAAGCTTTCTCTAAATCTACAAAGGCCAAATAGAGATTCTTTCTGTTTCCTAAATACTTTTCCTTAAGCTGTCTGAGTAAAAATATTGCATCTGTAGTGCCACGCCCTGGAACAAAACCAAATTGTATCTTATCTATATCAATCCTTTCTCTAAGTAACTTATTAATCACTCTTTCAATAACTTTCATTACTTGATCAACCAACTTCAAACCTCTATAGTTACCCCTTTCTAATGCATCACCCCTTCCCTTGAAACAATTCACTATTACACTCGACTGCCACTCACTCGGAATAGCACCATCCTTTGTAATCTGGTTAGCAAGACTTGTAATAAGCTCAACTCCAATATATCCAGATGCTTTTACCATCTCTGCAACAATACCTGATACTCCTGCATCCTTGCCAATCTTCAATTTCCTAATATCCTCCAGTACCCATTCTGTCTTGATCTGCATAGCTGGCCCTTCTACAACATTGTCATCAGAAAAATTATCCTTGTCCCAATCAAACTCAGTGTTAAGCAACCTCTGATAATGATTCTTCCAAGCTACCCTTTTCTCCTCCTCTGTGCTAGCCAAAACACCTTCATCATTACGTATACACTTCTCACCTACAACATCTTGATTAGTCTTCTTCATTTGCTTTGCCATCTTGAATACCTCATTTCGCTGGTCTTCCCTTCTTAACACATCTGCAAATCTGTTTCTCTCTGCTTCTGATTTTGCCTTATACACTGCTGTACGAGCGCGACGCTTAGCTTCTAAGTAAATATTTTTACTATCACCTGACTTCCACTCTTTCCAAAGTTTCCTCTTTTTCTTTATACACTGGTCAACCTCATTATTCCACCACCAGGTCTGTCTATGTCTAGCTGGTCCTTTCGTCCACCCACAGATATCATCAGAAGCTTCTAGAAGACAATTCTTCAAAGTAGTCCAAGTACTTTCAACATTGTCACTATCACATTGACCATTGTGGGCTAACTGCTGAACTTTTGCACTAAATTGTCTTGCTAAAATCTCTTCCTTCAGCTTCCAGACTTTATGACCGGGCCTGTACTTTCCCTTGGCTTCTTTAACACTCTTCAAGATAATATCACAAACCAGCAACCTATGCTGGGAAACACACTCTTTACCCGATTTCACGTCCTTCACCACTTTCTTGTCTGACTTTCTAACCAGGAAGTAATCTATCTGTGTCTTACAACCACCTGACTCATATGTTATCAGCCTACTCTGTCTCTTACTGAATGATGTGTTGCAAACCACCATGTCTGTTGCCATTCCAAACTCAAGCAATCTCTCCCCTTCCTTATTTCTGCTCCCAAATCCATAGCCTCCATGTACACCTCTATACCCTTCAGATGACTTCCCAACATGATGCCGCCCACCATGACAAGTTCAGTGTCTCCAAACTTTGATGTGACTGCTATTAACTCATCATAAAACTTATCTTTATCTTCCTCACTGAGTCCACACTGTGGAGCATAAACTGACAGAAAAGTTACAATCCTATTACCTATCAAAAACTTTATCACTATAATATGACTATTACCACGGATAACATCTATTACTTTTTCTACCCACTTCTCTGCAACGAATATGCCAACTCCTTCATATCCATCACTATTACCAATCCAAAAAAGCTTATACCTTGCCCTCCTACCTTCCACAAATCTCACTGAAGCTCCTCTCCACCTGACTTCCTGAACACAACACATATCAACAGATCTGCATTCTAACATTGCAACTACTTCACCTGCTCTACCTCTCAGAGTACCAACATTTACACTAGCCATCCTCAACCTAGTGTTATCTACCTAGTTATGGTATGCAATTGTACGAAGACTGTATGACGAAAGTAAAGACTATTTTTTACAGTGAATTTTTTCTGGGCAAAACATAAATACCACAGGCGATTAACTTAAAAGATAAAAATTTGCTTTTACATGAAGCTTAACAGTGATTTTTTTGTGGTTACATTAAATTTGAAAACAGTTACATTACAGTCGTCACATTCATTAGGCAAAAATTTTTTTTACTGTTTAATGTCTTATTTAGACCCAGTATATAAAAAAAACTGATGAGGAATAAACAGAAAATATGCCATCTGATCGTAGCAATTGGTTTATTGGTACATTTGGCGGAAACCTGTCACGGTTTATAATTTCAAGACCACCTGTAACAATCATGATCTTGGTTGTAGCAGCGTTATGCTGTAGTTTATTTACACTTGCTGTATATGTCCAGTATAATCAAATGCCAGATCTGGAAGCAACAAAGGTGAGAGAATACATAGTTTAAATACATTGTAGAGTTTCTTTATTTGTTTAGAATTTTTTTACATTTATATACACCCTGCAATGCACCCCAATTTGGCTGCTAAATGTGAACGACCCAAAGAAGTGTGGGCCATAAAATAGGCCTTCTTTACCAAGCGAATCCATGAACAAAAACAATGTGTGATTATGCATGTGTTATATTTTGAACAACTTGTTTTCTGATTTTGTGTTCATCAATATTTATACAGTAAATAATTTTTATTTTTAAACAAAGTATGTTACATTCACGCATATTTTAGAAATCCAAAATTTTTCTAAGTGGCACAAAGATAAAGCATCCTTGGAAAAACTTGAATATTCTATACATTACATGCAGTTATTTTATTTTAGGGATATTCAAATCTTCTCAAAAAACTTGGCGTGCTCACGTTTTGTCTAACAAACTACACCAAACAACTCAATCACACAGACATTAAAAAAGAACTTAAAAGATTTGGTGATACAGAATTTGTAAACATTTCATTGCCCTTATTTCCAATGTTGACAGTCCAGGGAAACTTTTCGCATTCAAATCTTATCTCAGAAATATCTGGTGTTATGCCATATTTTTTGTTGTTTAATCATGGTATGTATATCTTCTATATATGTTGCAAAACTTTTTAGGCTCTGAAACATGAATTTAACACCATTTTAGAGGAGTGTTATTAGGTAGTTTCTGTGTTTCTCACAACAGACAGACAGTTTTATTGGTGAAGTTTTTGTTGTAGTAAAAATGATTTTGCTTTATTTAGATAACCACATTCACAGCGTTGCATTACATGTATTTCTTAAAAAAGCATGGAAACCAGGTTGATCTTTTGAATTTTTTATTCCTATTAATTATTGCCTACCTCATCTACTTGCCTTAGTGTATTTTTCTCAAAATTTGTGATAAGTGTAAATTTATTAAGTGATCTTTTTACTGGGCTTTGCAAGAAACTATTCATTCAAAAATGTTAACACCATATATACTATTCATTCTGGACTTTTTACTTTTTTGTCTTACTTTCAGAAAATTGCCTTAATGACACATGCAATCATATGGAATCATGTGTTGTGTTGCAAATTAAAAGAGATGCTTTGCCTGGAGGTGAAATGTAAGTATGCCCTGCCCTCCACTTCTAAGAAAAGCAATAATTCCTTTTTTAACCTTTAAAAAGTGTTATGAAGGCTTAGTGTCTAAAAAACTACTTTTGCCTCTCTTTTGCCATTACAAAACTTAGTTTACAAATCGATATTTATAATAAATATAAGATTGCATTGATTCTGAGAATATTGTTTCCTAAAATTACAAGAATATCAATTTGAAATATTGTCTTAAACACCACCTAAAATATAAAATAAATAAATAAATTATTGTCAATTTCCATCTAAATTTTCAATTTAACCCAAGTCCTTGCAAAACAAACTGCCTTAAAAATGGCACAACTCACAGGCATGTATCAGGAAGCCAAAAACATATGTCAAGTATTTATGTGTGTTTTATGTGTGTTTCCAAGTGTGTAACATTGGTCAACTTTCTGTAAAATTTGACATTTTGCATGTGCTTAATAGCATTCCCTAATCAATTTGACTGAATGCAAGGATGTGTTTGTGCTATTGTACACCTCCTGAAAAAACCGGAACTATGGAGGTACATAGTTGAAGCAATAATGTCCCTATCCTCGACATATATAATATAAATATTTGACAGTTTGGATGCATTTCTAAGGTTTCTATAATCAATAAATACATGTTTTTTAGGTTGCAACCTACATGTAATCCATCACAGTACAAATCAAATTACTCAATGATATACATGGATCAAAAGAAAGCGGAAAGAAACAAAAGATCACAGTGTGAATCTGGCTTACAAATGCACCTAAATCCAATCCTTGGACAAGATGTTAAGGTGTTTTTAAATGTGGTATGTTGTTTAACTGTGAATACATTAGCCCTAACGTTATTAACAATCTTTTTTGTCTAGTGTAGCATAGGGAGTGGACATGAAGTGTCCCCTGGCCATAAATACAGGACTGCTTATATGATTAGGTGATGAAACTTGTAGAATTCATTGATACAAACCAATTTCAGTTTTTTTCATCACAAGGCCCAAAAAGTTACGAAATGTCACAAAATCTAACACTCAATTACATGCCTAACATAATTAATGCCTAGTTAAAGAAGTCACAGGCAATTTAACCCACTTCTAGTGCTCATAGGGCTATGAGAATTAAAGTGGGTTAAATTTTCGCTGGATATGTTTTGTGGGATTTATTATTATCCATATTTGGTCTTCTTTTATGGATTTTCTATTTTTAAATCTGTTGTTAAACAAATATTTAGCGATCATACATTTGCAAACAAGCGGTTTTATTAAGAAAAAAAGAGGAATTTAAGAAAATAATTTTTTTTGTAGGATTAAGTTTTTTCAATTGGTTTTTTTGCTAAGCTTTTTTTTTGAGATTTTTTGAATATTGACCAAGGTCGCAAATGCAAACCCTAGCCCTCTTAAGTCTAAAATCCCTGACTAAATGCCAAGATGCATCATACCCTTGCCTAGTCAAATTTTGAAAGAAGTCAAAACAACTCTTTAAAGATAAATGTTAATGAAGAAAAATTATTTAATAAACACATTTATTTTTTTTGAGTCATTTTTTATTGTCCTAACCTTAATTAAATATAAATACCTTTGGTTGATTATTTTTCATTGCTGTTTGGATGAGAGCTAAATGATTTCTCGCTCTTTTTAGGACTGTTTTTAATTATAGCAGAGGGCATGACATGTTTGAAACACATCAGCTTGCATATTAACTGTGAAGAAAACCCTGTTTTTGGTACTTAATGTTTTATTTTTGTTGTTTTAGTTGGAGAAAGCTAAAATCAAATATCGTCTTCACATCTCTTCATATATATTTTTTGTTGTCCTGTTATCCATGTTGATATTTGCTGTGTTAAAAAGCCGATCAAAACAGGACCAAAAGGTTAGATAAGATTGCACATCTTTTATTTACTATTGTATATTATTTTTACTTCAAAGTTTTTGACTGTTTACAACTTCGCAAGCTTATCACCTGACACTTCTACGATGCTTATAGGCCTGACCATGTTATTTTAAGCAGTTGTTAAAGTCAGTAATTTGAACCTGTATTTTCAAAAAAGTCCTAGATAACCATAATGGTGGTTGTAGTGGAAACTATTTTTATTTTGCATTTATTCTAAAAGACAATCCATTCACCTTTTTTTAAAAATTAACTAACTACAGTATTTTAGTCAACCCATTGTTGAGTTGAGAAGCAACCAACATTTGCACAGAATATAAATGAGACCCTTATATGGTTCTTTTTGTATTTCTTTTTCTTTTTTTTTTAGATCTTACAGAGTTAGTACAAGAAACCTCTTCTATGTGAAAATTTTAAAGAGCTTATATGTAATCGGATTTTTCTGAATTATTTATTCTTTATTTATAATATGTGTTTACTATATGGTGGTGTATTTTTTTCTATTTCAAAATGAATAATTAACTTATATTTCTTTTATGATAATATATTTTAGGAAGTTTCGCATATGTGTATAAAAATATGTTGTTTCTTATTAACTAAGATGCTAATTATGAATTTTTATAATATAAACAGATTATGTTGAATTTATAAAATAAAGTTTTGCAAAAATGAAAGTAGCTTATTTTTACTTGAAAGAATAAAAGTATGGAATTATGAAATTAATAATTTTAATGGACCTTATTTTTAAAACATGAATGAAAAGTAGCGTTATCAAGTTCAATCAACTCTTTTTAAAATATAATCTGAAGTGCATGCAGGTTTGTAACTTACTGAACTAAATGTTATAAATTTAGGATTTTTTTTTCACTGTCTAGTTTTGAATTCTGCTTTGAATGGTAAAATTACATTTATGTTGTAATAAAATAAAAGGAAAAAAAATGGCGATGAACAGTCAAAGTAACAAGAAGAACTAAACCCGGTAATCACTAAAGTTAGCACGAAAGAAATCGTTGTCAGTGTTTCCTTTGAAGTCAGATTTATTTTTTATTGATAACATGAAAATATTTTTGTCACATATCAGTCTTTCCAGAATCCTTTTTGAAAAGAAACAGCTATTTACTTTTTTAATTTCCTGGATTTTTGGGAGTTTTCGGAATAGAATAGTATTTGTGAATATAATATTTTATATAAGCCGGTCTCTGTTGTGACTAGATATCATCACAAGTGCTTGTATCTGATTGGTTGACAAATAAGTTAAAATAGATTTTAGTATCTTTTTTTCTCAATGTTTACTCTTGACCCTTCAAAATAATACACAGATAACATTTTATCTGTTTTAAAAGCTTTGATGACTCCACAGTGAACTCTGATTGGATAATCATAAAATAAACTGTGATTGGATAATTACTCCATGAGCTCTGAATGGATGATATGCAGTGAAATCAGATTGGATAATCTCTATGTTAAACTTTTTTTATTTAAGCTTTATTTTACTCAACTCAAATGGACAAACTATTTACAATTGGCATTTGTTTGGAACGATTAACTTTCGTTTTTGGACTACGAGCAAGTTACAAATACTCTTCTTTGAGTTATTTTGTTTATTCATTTCCTTGTTATCATGGTTAGATAAGAGTATTACTTTCAAAAAATTGAAGTAATCTTTTGGTGAGGTTGTCATGGTAACATGACTTGATTATTTATCATACTCACGTATTGATTATATAATTATTTTTCCAACATTTCATATTTTTATACTTTTCCTAGTTAGATCTTGATACTGTATGTTTCTAAACTGTCTATTATAATTGCACTATGTTGGTATTTTATTTCACGAATCTTGAGAATTTATTAATTACCTGTTCTGCTAAAAGGTTGTTCCTTTTTGTTTTGATGTTTTAGATATACATTAAAGATGAAGCTTGTTTTCATTGCAGCATTTGTGCAGTTGTGTTTGGGCTTGGATATGCCCATCAAAATTGACCTTTCAAAACCAGCTGCAATTGTGGATAACAATTTCTTATCGCTGACTCTTGGTTCTGATGCACTTAAATTTGATTTTAAACACATAGATTTAGACTCAGAAAAGTTGCTTTCGTTGGCTAAAGGATTAACTGGTCATGAAAACCGAGCCGAGTTTTACTTTCGAATTGGTGGCACAGCAGCTGATCATATTGAGTTTGAACCTACGATGTATCGTTTTAATGCCACAGAGTTTGATGAATTATGTAAGTTTTCCTATGATGTTAGATGGAAACTTATTTTTGACCTGAACTCTTTGGAAAGAAAACCTGATGGGTCTTGGGATCCAACCAATGCAGTGGAGCTTATCGATTATATTATAGAGAAGGGTTATTTTGTACAGTTTGAATTGGGTAATGAACCTGACTTGTACCCTAGTCATCTTAATATAACAATTCCTCCTGAACAATTAGCTAAAGATTTTTATTTGTTGCGTCTAATTTTAAATGAAAAGACACGAAACCAAGCCATGCTTGTCGGTCCCGATGTGGCTACTCTGGACCGTTATCATTATTTTGGAAAGTTTTTGTCAAGTGTGCAAGAAAATGTCCTTGACGCTGTCACGTTTCATCACTATTATTCATCAAGCAATAATATTACCACAAAAAATTTTACATCAGTGACATATCTTGACAAGTTTTTAGGTTATTGCAGAGAAGCATTGTCAATAATTAAATCATCCTTTACAAAATTCCCCGCTCCACCTGTATGGATTGGCGAAACCTCCAGCACCTACGGTGGAGGGAGTCGCCAAGTTGGAGAATCGTTTGCTTCAGGTTTTGTTTGGCTTGATAAGTTAGGGATTGCAGCACAGATGAATATTAGCATTGTGATGCGGCAATCTTTAAAAGGTGGGTATTACTCCTTGCTGGACAGTCATTATAACCCGAATCCCGATTACTGGAGTTCGTTACTGTACAAGCAACTTATGGGAAGAACGGTCTTAAAAATTACCGGTTACCTTGAATCTGGGAGGGAAATCCGTGTGTATGCGCATTGTGTCAATCGGTTCAGTGGGCGTGGTTATCAACCTGGATCTGTAATTTTGATGGCTTTGAATATAAACCCAACAGAAGAAGCAAGAATTTATCTTCAAAATGATTTCAAGTCTTTAAATGCTGACCAATATTTATTCACACCTGCAAATGGAAGGCTAACTGATAATTCTGTAAAGTTAAACGGACATGTTTTAAAAATGGTTAATGACACTGTGGTCCCTGATTTGGATCCTGTCCGAGTTAAACAACCATTTATTTTACCAGCTTTATCTTATGGTTATTTTGTTGTTATTGGTTCGTATGCCTCTGCTTGTAATGTTGTGTAATACTGTTTTCTAAGGTTGTCCATTACTGATTTAAACAGCCTTTGTTTAGATAATATTTCTGGAAATATCATTAGGATTGTAAAAATTAGAATTTATTAGAAGCACCTTTGTGTATTTCATGCAATATGCACTCTAAACAGATTAGTATGTGTAACATTTTTGTACTGTTGCGGTCTGTTTACTTGAATTTGTTAGATTCCCAGATGTATATATATTTTGAGTTTTAAATAAAATTTATATATTGTAAACCTTTTTTATATAGCCTTTTGTGTGTGTCAAAGTATTATTTGCAGACCAGAAGTTTTATGTTCTGCAATATTTGTTTTTTAGATAAAAAATTTTAATTTTGTAAAATTTTTACTAGCTGTTGTTAAATTTAGCTGTAATACAATCACAAAGTTGTGTGTTGATGACCTTTGTTATATAGTGTTATCTGTCTGTGTATAAACACATTTTTGCAAACCAGAAGTTTTGTGTTCTGCAATGTTTATATTGGATACGTTTTGTCTACTTTCTATTTAAGAAAAGGATTAGCAATGTGAAAGGACATGCTTTACACCTAACTGTGACGTTGTTTTTATAAATGCGATTGTACTTTTGTTATGTCAATCTTGCAAGATTATTTTAACAAGATATGAACTGTTCAGAAATCGCAATGGTGTTATGTTTTTTTTTTATGATACAGTTAGTGTTGTATGTTGTTATGTGGTTGTTGTGTGAAAATACAAGTTGTTAATACAAAAGAGGAAGTGCATATTTCTTTCTAAATAAGAAGCTATGAGTTTAGCCTAGATGTTCTTTAACTTGGGTTTAGCCTGGATATTTGTAAATTGTAATTCAGTTTTTTGAAACAACTAATAAACAAACGTATATTCTTTTCTATTTGTGCTCTGTTCTAGATTCTGTAAAGCTTTAATTTCGCCAATGTTTCGTGAGTTAGTAGTTTGGTTTAGCCTGGATGCTTGTAACTTGTAATGCAGTCTTTTAAAAAAACACGTACACTCTTCTTTATTTGTGCTATGTTCTAGATTCTGTAAATTTTGCTAATATTTTGTGTGTTAGTAGTTTGCAGTATGTATGCCCTGAACCTTATATTTCCTATAAACGAGTTTTTAAAAAAAATGTGTGTTTTGTTGGCATGGCTGTGAATGTTTTCTTCCTTATAATCTGGATAGGTAATAAAATACAGAATAAAGATGGCGTTAGTAGATTATGTGGTGCATTGTTTTTTTGGTTGTATTCTTGTTCTCTACACATTTCACTTTTTACTGAGGACGTTGTTACAAACGATGACTAATAGTTTAACGTATGGACAGCGTTATGTTATATCGACAAAGTAAGAGAGTTGTTCTGGAAAGTTTGTTGAGTATAATTAAATTATTTTTTTGAATTTGTTCAATCCTCTGTTAAATGTTAAAAGGGTGATCACTTTTAAAAAATGGATTTTCTTGTGGCTGTTGCAAATGCCTCGAAAGATATTTTGTTGTGTTACTCCTAAGAATTTTTTGGCACTAATTCATCGGCACTAACTTTTTTTCATTTTTTTTAATGGGGTGACCAGAGCCACCTTTGGAAGAAGGGCCAACGAATTATAATACATATTTTGACCATTTTCCAAGATTACTGGTGGTAACTGCTCAAGTCTGTATAATTATCTCCATCTTTTACGTTTTAGAATCGTGTCAGGTGTGTTCGCATTAGTGACCTCCGTCATAGCTGCTCGAACGCTCGTTTCAACAACAGACATTATGCATCAACCAGACACCGTGTTGGAGACCTACACTATCTTAATGTGCGGTTACTTTGCGTATGACATTATAGTCATGTATAGAGGGTTCGTCGAAAAGCTAAGAGACGCGAAAAAACTTAATAATCGCAATATGAAGCAGTTAGTGAAAGCGTTTCTACGTCGCGAATTATTTATCGTCATTCATCATGCTGTTTTACAGTGTTTAGGCTTGCCTGTTGCAGTCGTCATGGTAATAAGTTTATTTTTGCACATTTGTTCAAATCGTGTGACATGTTAAAGGTGTGTCTAGAGTTTTGACACTTTGGACAGTGATTGAATGTAACAGAAAAGTCGTTGATGAATATTTTTACCCGCCTCTGTCGCTCAAAAATAAGTTAACATGTAGAAACCACCTTTTAAATTGTTAGTTAAAGGTAAATGCGAATACAGAAACAGTATAAGCATATAAACACTCACAGTTTGTATCAAAGCTTTCAGCCGTAACTGATGATGACCGCGGTTACGGCTGATAGCTTTAAAAAATATATATTTACAAAGTATAGACAGTGTTTACATGCTTAAATACTGTTTCTGTATTCGCATTTTCTTTTAACTAACAAGTTGAAAGATGGTTTCTCTATGTTAACTTAACAGTTAATGGGAGGGGAGGGTAACACACTCTCTTTTCATAAGCAACACGAACTGGTAAGCTTGATTTCAATTGACGCGTTAACTTAATTGTGCAACAGCTGAGCCTAAAAGTACAGAAACATAATTAGGATTTAGCTAAAATTTTGTGTTGCTTATAAAAAAATCGTGTACAGTGACTATAAGTCCCGACCTACCTATTTCTGTGATTATATTCAGAATGTCTGTTGAACCTTAAATACCTTAGTATCAGACTAACTATTCCTAAAGAGATTGGAGGAAAAGGTTAAAAAGCGCGTTATGATAATATTGTCTTCTGATAATTTGTTGTATTTGCAGTGTTTAAGAAACTTCCCTTCATTTACGTTGGAATGGTTGGCAATGTCATTTTTGTATCTTGTAATATTTCTATATAGATATCTTCAAATAACTTACACAAAAAATACTATCAACGACTTCTTCTTTGCCTTGACTTCTTGCTTAAGATGACGAAACTTTTATTTTTAGCTGACTAGGCGTGGTTTGGGTGTATTTTTCATGGCTGGTGTATTCATAGCGGAAATTAGCACGCCGTTTTACTCCACAAGAGGAATATTAACAACGGTAAGGGGTTCGGATGTAGTTTTTCTGCGTTAAAAAATGACTGCTTTGTTTATATTCTGCACTCAGTCTGCAATTTTTATAAAATATTTTTTGTCGTATAAAAAGGGTAAATATAAAGTAAATCGAATTTTATTGAATTTGTTTAGATTGGCAAAACATCAGGAGTATTTTATGAAGTGAACGGGTTGTGCTTCATGATCACCTTCTTCTTCGGACGAATATGCTCGTTTCCATATTTATACTACCGCTACTCAATATATGCGAATCTCCCTCTGTATCGTGTTCCCTTTAAAATTCCACTGTTGTGCAACGTCGCAAGTTTCGCTTTCTTTGCGTTACAATCTTACTGGTTTTACTTAATCATTCGAACAGTTTTTAATTATTTGTTGAAGAGTAAATCCGCGCAGGAGTTAAAAGTAGAAGGTAATCATGCTGACGATAGAAAGGTAACGAATGGTCATGCAGTTAATGGGAATGGTCACGTGATCAGTAAAGGCAATCACGTGGTGAATGGTGACGGACTCGTGGTGAATGGAAATTGTCACGTGATAAATGGGAATGGTCATGTGATTGATTCTGAGAGCAAGAAAACCCATTAGTTGTTTCTTTTATTATTTTATTTGAAACACGGCTCTTATCGCGAGCCATTGTCAGTCTTAGGTAGTAGCAGTAACACTTCGTTACCATGCTCCAAAGCCAGTAGTTTAAATTATAAACGCCTAGTTTGGGTGTTTCGGCACAAGTCTCTTTCATATTAAACATGTTCGATCGACGAAAATTTTTAGGAGAGGGAGGTGGAGCCGTGTCTCCCTCCTTCCCTGATACTCCCAGGTTGCTACATAAATTACCTCTTTGTTGAATAGTTTTATAGTTTCATTTTACTATTTCATGTAATATCTACTAGTATAATATTCTTTATTTATCACATTTTATATTTATTATTACAAAATGACGTCATTATTATGACGTCACAAATATGTCTGGGGTAAATATTTTTACGATTTTTTTAAATTTTTTTTTATTAGTTATATATTTATTCAACTTATCTTTATTCATCGAGATTATCGGTATATACTCTTACGGAGGGCGGTGGGGGATTATCTTCCTCACCCACCCTTCCATTGGGTGGGCGTAGATTGCAGTGAATGCAGTGCTTTTTAAAAGATTAGTCTCTTAAAGAGGCGTGGGAAAGAAGTTGTTTATTTATTTATGTACTAAAATAAAATATCTTCTATTATAATTGTTCTATTATAAATCGAGTTTTTTATTTGCATGTTGTCTCGGAATTTTGTTTGCTTAATGCACAACCTCGTCCCTAGGGCTTTTTTTACTAATTATCTTAATGTTCATATAAGTCGCAGAATCTTTTTTTACGCTTTCCGTTATTTTTAGTAGCACCACATTTCAAGAAGCGAAAAATAAGATTGGAAGCGAGATTGGCTTGAATGCACGTTTTTGATTCGCAGGAATTCAGTTTTACGCAAAATCAAAAGTCATTTTTATAGATATTTAATCTTTTTAAAAATTTGCGAGCTAATGGATAATGAGAGTTTTGTCACGCCTAAAAATTTTCACCTTCGAAATATAAGATTAAATCAATTTATTTGAAAAATGTTTTGGGAAAGTATAAAAATCAATGACGTGAAATTTGTGCGATTCCTGTTATAAAATTTAAATGAAGTTCTAAAACTGTTAAAATACGTTTTTTTTAAATGCCATAATTTAAAATGTGAGAAAATTTCTGCGTCTGCTGAGTATACCCCTTGGTCTTGTGATAAAAATTTTCCTCAAAAAAAAGCACAAAACCGTGAACGCATAAATATTGATTGGGTAGATTGTTTTGATGACTCAGCATATATTGCTGACGTAATACCCTACACTGTCTTTCTAATTTATAAACACGAAATAGAAGATTTGTTCCATTCAAATGAAATATAAAAACGCTACACAACGCTTTCGTGTTTTCTTCATATAAGAACCTATTTTATAAGAACATTAAGGCTCACATGTCGCCGAAAACTAAGAACGTATTAATCCTGGAACCACTTTTTTATCAAGAAATTATTTTATTCGGAACATCTTTTTTTAACACCTTTTATTTCTTACATTGGTTTAACATCTTTATCTTCGTCCCAAAATCGGGTTATAATTTCGGATTTTCTTGTTGAGTTATCTTATTTTGTAACTTTTTCGGAGCATCAGTAAGAACATTCGAGGCTAGAAAGTACGAAGAAAAGCTTATTCAACCCCGGGAGATTTAGACAAGGGAAGGAATTTGTTGAGGGAATTTAATCTCGCGAAGCAAAATAAAAGATTTATCTTTGCGAATTTATAAAACTCAAATTTTCCGCGAGAGTTTAATTTCGTGAAATGCTAAAACACGGATTTATTTTCGTGATCTCAGGTTTGGTAAAGTAATTTTAGGAATTTTCTATTAAAATTAAGTGTGAATCACAGTAAAGGGAAGTGCTACTTTTGCTTTTGAAACCTAACAAAAAAATGAATTTCCGGCAGTAAAAAAAACCCATTTTTTGGCCTGAAGTAGTGTTCTATTTCGTTAAAAAAAATTGGCGGAAAGTTTTGCTTAAAAAACTTAACAAACGCCCGAGATGTAGGGCCCTACGCATTTGTAAAAACTCCCGCGCAGTCCGTTGCTTTTTAAAATTTAGAGTGAAAATTTCGTCTTTAGATTTACAATAAGGTATTTTTTATGCGCCCGCGAATTTGCAGAACACTTCCCTCTAGACGAAATTCCAGGTACCCTTTACACCCTCCGGCAAGCAATATTTTGTCTCCTTCAGAGGTCGCCTGTATCTCTTCGCCTTTCTAATAAGAAAAGCGCAAAGAAGTCCCCAATATAAAAAAAGCGAAAAGAGTCCAAGGGTCCTAGGGACGATCTTGAGTAAACATTAAAAACGTGTTATCGCAGCATCACAAGTACACTAGTATTCATATTTTTAGAAGAAAACAAACAAAAATTGAATAAAAAAAAGAAAAAATCTACAAATCTTCTGTATAGACACGACAAAACGTTCTGATTCATTTTGACCTAAAGGACAGGCAGTCCTTGGAGACTGGTAAAGAATTTAGCACATCTGAACGGATAAAATCAACTTCATAATTTGGTGAGATTTCCGCGACCTGCTTGGTCCATTTCGATCGATTCAAATAATGCTTTAAAATTACCAGCACCAAACCCCTAAAACAAACGCAGAAGAACATCAGTATGGTACAAAACATTGTTCACATCACAAACAATCTCAAGGCTTTATTTACACTAGGCGCAATATCACGACTAGGTTAAGCAGGTTGATAAGTTTGTTCCGCTGACCGAAAACTAACTAAAATTTCACCTCAAGTGTAGATCGGCCTTTTCAAGAGAGTTTAGGGCCTCTGGTGTTCGTAAACAAGCGCTGTTGATCTAACGCACAAATTTGTTATCTACTCACCACAAGTCTGCCAACTATCAGAATGGCGAAAAACGAAACATCAACATGAATTATTCAGTCCTCATTAACTCGTCTTTGTTATTATAGTGTTGCCTACCAATCAGACTGATGTAAAAGGCACAGGGAAAGCAATACTTACAGTGTGGTTATTTCTCTGTATGGTTTCTATGAAAAGAGTTGGTCGGTCTTGACATGGTTTTGAAAATATTTGCAGAAGATAACCTTCGTCATCATAATCCACCAAGATCTTCAACTTTTGTAACTCGTCAATCGACTCCTTCACGTTGATCTTAGAAAGCTTTAGCCGCTCTCTTAACGCATCATAATACGTATCTGGGATGGAGAGAAACTCACAGCCTCTTTCTTTCATGCTTTTAATCTATATAAATATCAGGTAAATTTTTCTCAAAAGGAGGCTCTCTAAAAAGGGGGAAAGGTACGCCAGAGCAGATAGGAATTATCTGCGGAAATTAAAGGTATTTATTTATAAACACACTACTCTGTAGAAAAAAGAGTGCTACTCAGTAGAATACAAGAAAGGTATGCTTTTCTGTAGAATAAAAAGTAAGGATACTGTTTCGCAGAATATACAGAAAAGTTGTTGTTCTGCAGAAAACGAAAACCTTACTGCAGTAATGATGTCATTGGTATTTAAAGCGATATGTTGGACACCAGCCCCTCCATAGTAATCAACATATTCCTGAAATACAAAATCAAGTTTCGATCTGTTTGTTAGTTTGTTTTTGTTTATGCAACTGTCCACACGCACATTCATACATGACAGATAAACGAGTACACCTTACGTTACGCATGAGTGTGCCAAAAAAAAAGACTGGTAACTACTCTCTTGTCAAATTTCAAACAAATCAAAGTTGTTGTTCTCTTTGAAGAAATTTGATAACACAATTTAAATGACAAATTGCAGATCCTCACCCTTATTTCAAACCTCAAAATGAGAAATAGAATTAAAAAGTCAAACATTCAGGGGGCGTTTTTCAACAGATTCCGTTCAGTAGTTTTCTTTCTATATTACCCAGGTTAGGGTAACAGGTTAAGTGACAAAGATACAGGCAGCTTTCACATACTTTGGTCCAACCTTCTCCTAGGTCAAGCATTACTACAAGATATATTCAATGTGTGTTGCGAGATTCTCATCACGTCATAAGAAAACACAATGCCTGCTTGCACAATTTTTCCGATTTAAGTAAGGATTAAAATTTCAAAATTGTCAGGTAGACTTGGACAGAACAAAAAAAAAATAATAAGAGGCAAACTTAGTTTCAAATAATAAATTTGCTCAGTGTAAACGTGCCCTTGCCTTTTTATAGCTAAATCTGGTTAATGTAAACTAAACCTTACACTTTCAAACAGGGCAATAACTTACTTGAATCTGACTTTTCTTCTTTCCATTTGCAGGCTCGTTGATCGGCATTTTAATTGTCTCCTCGTAATTCGTCACCACAATAGACCTTAGAGAACTGAATTCTGTGTGAATCTGTGAATCATCTACGGACCAAAATCGATGAAACATCAAGTTTTTCTCGTACGCTTCGGCTACCGGCGTCATTTGCAGGTCGGGTTGGTTACCAACAACGTGATCAATAAATTGAAGTCCTGGTTTCGGTCTAAATAGGCCAGAGGTTTAAAAACAGAGGGTTTACTATTGTATTACAAAGTTTGGTATGGCATGGAGAATACACCAAAACAAAGAAAATAGGAGATAATTCAGTTTTTTCCTTGGTGGAACGTTCTAACAAGGGTTTTGACTGACTGAGTTTTTTACCCAGCAGCTCTTTTAGTGAACATTTAATATCACGATGCCTACATCACAAGCGATACAGGCGCTTTTTCTCGCATTTTTCTAACCGAGGTAATGTTCACCTTAACGTAGTGGAAATTCCGCGAGTTTTTGCAATAACAAGTTTAAACATTACTACGAAACTCGCTATTCGCGAAATACGCAAGTAGTAAGTTTCGCGAAACACGCAAATATTAATTTCCAGGAAATTAGTATTTCTTTTCTTATTTAAAAGTACAAACCACGCTATTTCTTCTGATTTACTTACGTGGAACTGTGCATAAAAGTGAATTTGAATTTCAACATGGCCCTCGAAAAACAGTATAAGTTATGAATCAAATTATTTGTTTTTGCGAAACTCACGAAATTTACTTCTCGCGAAAACTAATTCCCGTAAATAATTCTAAAAGTACGTTCACAAAAACACCAAGATATACACAGACAGTTTTCGAAATTAGCATGAAATAGTGAATTAAATAATTTAACATAATGGATAAAATGAATAAAGAAAACAAATTTTAAAAAATCATCGAGAGAATTACGTAATAGAATTCGAAAAGGATTAAACTAAAAAATATCGCACGCATCAAGCGTTCGGTAAAATGGTACGCGTGATGCGTTCGGTAATTTACTCACAATCGCTCTAGTAAGGTGTCTTTCGTCTTGACGGGACGAAAACCAGGAAGAAAAGGCCCATCATAATTTTTTCGCTCCACGAACGTGTGGATGGTGTCACCGTACTAAATTAAAACCAAAAAATTAACAACAAAAATAAAATACACCTTGAACAGAACCTGTTGTTTACGAATCAAATGTGAATCTATATTGCTACAACAGGTTCGAAGTATCTACCTTTAAATACAGAAATAGAGTAACTTCTTGTGCCTGTTGTGAAGATTCATACAATATCTTACGCAATCAAATCGAGATTAAATTACAATCGCATATGTCATACGTACAGTCTTCACTTGAGCGAACACAACAGTTCCATGTTCGTCCGTTTCCTCCCAGGGTTCTTTCACAGATACACCTCCACGCTTGATTGACAGCTAAAGACAACAAACAAAACTCTATGAAAACAAGTATTGGCACATCTCGACACATAATACAAAACTTTCTGCGGAGAATTAATAAGTTTGCTTTTATTCGGAAAACTATCAAAAATATTCTCTACGAGATTACCTGTATTCTTACATAATCGTATTTAAACGCTCCGGGAGATTAGTTATTACAATATTCGGAATTATGGACGTGTATTCAATTGGAACTTTAATGTTTAGATTACGAAAAAATAAGACAATACAAAAAATAACTATATATTTCCGTATTCCAAATAAATGGATTGGTAAAAAATAGTCTGGGAAGTTCTATTTGATGTAACAGAAGGGCGTGGCCGATTATTCAGTAGTCGGTGTTACTGAAAGAATAAATATGAACTTTACATGATATAACTTGACACAATCTTCAACTTGAAACGCCACATCTTTTACACCGTCTCCATGTTTCATTTGATGTGTGCCCAGTTCTACAAAGTGTGATGAAAACAGTGACTAAATGGGTTACTGAGCTCTACTAAAATTTGTTCAAGTAGGGCGCAAATTCAAGCAGGGCGCTTATAAAATCAAAAATACTATCCTATTTTACTAGTCTATTTTACAAATATTAGCGCCTCCTCCAACACGCCCTTAACTTTAATATTGCAATCCACTAACTGCTCCAGTTAGCTGTATCAAGAGGGCTACTTATAAAAAGGGAAGGCTAATTTGAGGGACGCTAAAACAAGCATTGATGATCTACGACCTTGAATGTTATTTGTAATAAATTCCATCACAAAAGAAAGCGTAGCAGTTCACCTTCTGTTACTGGTCCTGTCGGATTGTATGGTGACTCGAATACGAAGATGATCTAAAAAGAATCAAAAAAATCTGTTTGTAGGTAATTGCGAGGCTTCTGACGATACCTCAGTATTTCAGAAAATTAAAATTGGAATTGAAATTCATTTCTTTGAAATCTTTTTTTCTTCACATTTCGGGCGAATTTTAAAATATTTACCAATCAAATATCTATAAAAATAATATTTCAGTAGATGTCCTCTTTTGCTAGTAAACAAGCAACTCTCCCTCTTTTACTTTCTTATTTTTAAACGTGCCATAACTTGGCAATCGAGAATTTTTTCCTCCAACGTTTTTGCTGCAGAACAATACATTGTCGTTTATCAATTACTTCCATTTCCATACCTTATTTTGCTTAATAGCATGAGATGCGATTTCTCTTGAGCCAGTTTCCAGTCCCTTGTAACAAAAAGGCTCGAAACCGAATCGGGTGCAATAAAACGACGCAGCCTGTGGAAAAAAAAAATTTAAAAAAAATAATAAGTATTAACAATAAAATATAGTGAAAATGAAAAGAAATGAAAGTATTGAAAAGCAATTGGTGTTTAGAATTTATTTTGATTCCCAAAAACATAGTTGTTACATTCGAGAGCCCAATTAAAAATAAACCGTAAAATACCTGCTTGGCATTTCCAACCCAAAATCTACAATGATCAAATGCAACAAACTTTCCAACTTCGGGCTATCAAACAATTCAACACGCAATAAAAACTACAACATTTGTGGTCTACATTAAATCATACTTTGACGGAAAAAAAACTCACAAGATTAGTATACCTATATTAAATCTTAATTGAAATTTTCGCGAAATTGACAAGAGATTAGCGAATTTAAAGAAAATTGTACGCTTTGGTTTTTTGTTTTCTCGAGTGAAAAGTTTGAGTTATTGAAAAAATTAGCCTCAGGGGTTGGGTTAACGAATGTTAGAATTAAAGGGAGAGTCGAATGGTGCAATAAAATAGTTCAAGATAATGAAAATTCGAGTTAACTGGTGATCAAGTTCCTGGAAATGAATTGTGGCAGGTAAATCAGAAGAAAAATTATTGTAAAACACTTTTTTAAAAAATAAATAAAAAAATAAAATCGCAATAAATAATTACGATAATTTTTGATAATTAATCCTAAAATTTTCGCGGGACTAATTTTCGCGAAGTTAACAAAAACTGTCAACATTTTCAAGAATTAATTTTAACGATACCACTGCCATACGCAACAGAAACACATACCTTATCGCCTTTGTCATGGTATGTGGTCTGTAAAATGGAAAAAGAAATGTATATACATCAAAAACATATCAACAACATCAAAAAACTTTCAAAAAAATGTTCCACACTTACCATGATTAATTGTAAAGGATGGTGGATACCACGATGTTAGTATGTTTGTTACTAGTATTAGTAAAGAAAACACTGAATGGTTAGTTATTGTTCACACTTACTAAAAACAGGTGCAGATGAACTTGTGTAAGAATACCAATGGCTGATACAGATTTGATTAACACAGACAAATTGAGTAGAATAGACAGATAAACTATAGAATAAATCTGTTTAAGATGTTTCAGAAGTTATAAAAAAATTAGTCTTGACTGTTATGCAAGACAGTTTGATTAATTCAAAATTGTTTAAAAAATTTTTCGACATTTTTTAAGTTGATCGTTTTCCTGCGTCTTTTTTCTGCGGCAAACAAAGCTAAGCAAAAAAACAACGACAATTCTAAGTTTTTAAATATTTTCCAGGTTTATTGAACTTATAGATCGAAGAGGTTAATATGCGAAAATAAAGTTCAATGAGAATGTTAATATAACACGAAGTGGTGTCTTGTTTCACTTTAGTGGCCTACATGAAATTCTGTGAGTTTGGTAGGAATTTTAATTAAGTTATGGCGCTATTTTAGAATCCATTTTTGTTGTAATCCTGTGATACAGTTGAAGCACTTATATTATAATATATATTTCAACTTAAATAAATATAAAAAACAAAAAAGGTAGAAAAAAAGTAAAAAAACAAAATGACATTGGTGGTGACAAGATTGTCATGAGAAAAAAACAACATGGTCGACTTGTTTACTTTTACAAACAAGATATAACACAGAAGTTACTATCAAAATGTTTCTTTGGACATTATTTTGGATTTGATTGATGTCGGTGTATACCCAGCTGTTTGTAAAAGTTAAAAATTAAAAAAAAAATATATATTATTATATATATTATATTGAAAAGTGGTTAGAATGTGTTATTAAATAAATACCAAACAGCAAATTTTTTTATAAGTCTACTGAGACTGGACAAATCCAAAAAGTTAAACATAAATAAAGGCCACAGGAGCATAAGAACCTGAGATCTGAAAGGAATCTTCTTAAACCATAGAGGGAATGGCAATTTCACAAACATATTCTGTTTGAAAACCTTTTAAACATATTAAAAAATTCAAACGTTGCTAAAGCATTTTGCTATTGTGAACAGAAAAAATAAATACACCATGCTTACAAAAAGGTAAAAACAACACTTTTATATACCGGCTGGTAGCCTACTAATGGAGCATTTGCTTCCAGAGTCGTGGATTCAAACCCCAAATGAGTCATGTCAGAGATTATAAAAGTATGAAGCAGCCCTTTCTGCATAGCAACCAGTGTAAGAATAAGATTGATATCTTAGGCGGTTGTCTAGTTTAGCGATTGCTGTGCTTGCACAACTTTCGTAGCCCAAATAGAAGCTTCAAATGCACATGACCCCCTCCTTGATAGCAATATCAACAGAAACTAAAAAGGCTATCTATGGGTATACAATTTTAATAATAATAATAATAATAATAATAATAATAATAATAATAATAATAATAATAATAATAATAATAATAATAATAATAATAATAATAATAATAATAATAATAATAATAATTTTTCATAATTCCTAAGCTGTGTTACAACAGGTAGCAAACATAGAGTTGAGCAAAATAAGTTCGATTACTAAAAAAGTTAGGTGTAAGATTACTTGCTATTTTTTCATTAACACCTCAACTTACTTAGCTAACATATTTTATTGTCACATGTAATAAATACTACAGCTCCAGAAAACTCATTTTGAGAACTGCATACATTGATATATTATTATCGAACTAATTTTATTCCAATATTTAATACATAAACTTTCTCTGCAAGAATATAAATCAAGTCGTGAATTTCAACACATTTTTGTCTACTCAGTTCATTAAGCTATCCTAAGCAGATTGACAACTTAAATAGTGAACATAATTATCTCATTAGTTAGATTGATTTAAAAAAAAACGTCATAAAAATTCTTTAAAAAATTTTTGTGTTTTTGTTAAATCCTGCACTTACAAAACTAATTTTAAATGCAATCAAACTGTCGAGAATACAATGTGCATGTAAGCCTTTTTGTTACCATAGTAACCCCATAAAAACAATGCTGTCATATTTACAAAAGGGGGTGTGAAGAAGTAGTGTCACAACTCAGTAATTAAAAAATGAACTTCAAATTTAAAATTTAAAATTTAAAACCCAATAATAACTACTTAGCAGAAACAATTATTCATTCATTCATTCATTCATTCATATTTGCATAACGTTATTCCAAAAAATGGTAATAGCTTATTAAGACAATGTGCTTAAAAATTTAATATAAGTTTGGTTTAATTTAAACAAACCCATAAAAAGTTATTGAGGGGGGAGGGGGGGGGGGTGGAATCTGGCCTCCCCCCAGTCATAATAAGTTTGAAAAAACCTGGACTGAATAGGGTAATAGGCTTACAAAACACTGCTATGGGTGTATACAATATTTCTAAACGAAAGCATGCTGCAATTGCACATACACTAATAGTCATAAAAGATGTTCATATAAATCTGGATCACCTGAATGTCTACATGTTGCAAGAAGATTCTTACTGCTGCGTGAATTAATTTTCTTCCATACTTTTCTTTTATGTTATGGTTACGATAAAGAAAAAAACTTCATAGCTATATTATGCACTGCAATGCAATGCAATGGACCTACCAACTAAGATAAAAATGTCTTTGTTAACAACATATGCCAGTTTCCACAGTCTTACATTTTACTGACAACTAGGGTTAATGTTTGTTAATGTTGTTAATGTTTTTAACAACAATTTAAACTTTCATCATTACATATGCATTTGCTGGAACAATAAAAACCTTCTGCATCAAATACCTCTGTAGAAATGAAAACATAACATAATCTTTATTCAACTTTTTACATTATACCATCAACACAGAGATTATAAGATTTTAAAACCACTACAGAAGACGAGTTAGTTGTGGAAAAGATGTTTTAATTATATTTGAATTTAATAAACAGTACATAAATTAAAAAAACATTAATCAAACAATTTTTTTTAATTGCAAAGTCAAAAATGTTTGATATGAAAAAACTTTCAATCCAATTTCCCATTAATAAGATTACACCTGCAAGTGGACAAGTTCCACTACCGAAAAAATAAACAAATAGTTTGGTGACTTAATAGCAAAGCTTGTGGCTGCTGGAGCAGGGTGTAATCCATGTGTTCTCAGTATCCATTATAGGGCTATTTTCCAAATAAAATTTCAACTTAAATTTCCCAATTTAACAGGAATATAATGCATTATTATATTGACTCTCATGAGAGAAGACATGAAAGCTCAATTTTCCCTACAGAAGATCCTATACCAAATTCTCAATGGAACCCAAACGGCTATAGTTTGAAATTTCTGGCTTATACCACGTGAAGATCACCTAAAAGAAGTACCATATGCTCCACACACAGCCTTGTTTAAAACTCAAAAAGAGCTGCAGAAAAGAAAATTGTGTCATTTTCTTTCATGTCTTTACCCCAACAGAAAAAAGCTTGCAAATAACTTTGATACTGGTACAAAAAAGTACCACTCTTGACTACAGTAGCATTTGAGTGAACCACATGTTGTACACATGAGGTGCACAACAGACCATAACGTTGGCATATTTTGCTGTGATTTAATCAATTTTCTCTGCTACACTACTGTAAGATTATTATGAGTAGAAAAAGCATGGCAACAATTAAACAACAACAGAATAATTCTGAAATCACACCACTTCTTCAATAAAACAAAAAAACTATTATAAAAAATAGCATGTTAAAAGTAAAATAAAATAGATTGACATATCTCTTTACATTTTAAAATTAATTCGAAATATATAATTTTATACAACTAAACTTTGATATATGATGCTATACTTTCTAAAAATGCATTTGGTTGATCAGAGTGAACCCAGTGTCCTGCAGCAGGTATATGCTTAATTGTTGCCAATGGAAACAGCCTAATAATTTCAGGATACTCTTCTTCTCTAAATAGAAACACAAATATGAATCTATTTTAATGTGATGTGTACATGTCACAGGGTGATGTGTACATGTTACAGGGTGATGTTTACATGTCACAGGGTTACCGAAACCAGAGGGCTAGTGGTGGACAATGGGCATATTTTTCAGGGATAGCTTAGATAGCTTCATTAACCCTATTTTCTCTCCATTATAACAGAATTTGAATAGTGCTATATATAGACAATGGGGGAACCTCCTTATTCACTATACTGGCTCCTCCACTTATAAGGAAATTCATTAACCCTATGTTACACAAATTACAATAAAGCTTAGAAAATCAAAAGAAAGATGCATATATTTATCATATTGGATCATAAACATGAAGACAGGAAACCTGGTATAGTTTTCAATATGTTACAAAGGTTATTTTCACATTATAGAGTTCTTGTCATTACCTTCAAAAGATTCTGAGGTATAAAATGATGTTGGACATTTATTATAAAACTTTCAAACTTTCTCAATGCATAGATATTATATTTATGCATTGATGACTTGTTAACCAACTTTTTAAGCTCGATAATATAAGTCCAAGATCACTTTAATATCTCGGGTTCCCTTTAAGAAAAGAAAAAATTATTAACAAAACAAACATGAAGGCTGAGTGGAAAGTTATCACAGGATTTTGTTGTATTTACTAAAACCAAAAAAAGGAATGCATACGTAATATAGTAAGATCTTTCACCACCAACAAATAAAGCTGGTTTATCAAATTGTACACCATCTTTAAACACAGGAAAGGCATGTGTGTAATGGTAGTTTTTAGCCATGGCCTTTAAGTTGATTCTCCAGTAAAAGCCGTCATCCAATGGCTTCAAATTTTGCATTAAAAACATAAGAACAGATCTTGACTAAAAGAGAAAATAGAGTACAGAAATTTTATTTACATCTCAATTTAAAGTGTGTTATTTAAAAACAGTAATTTTTGGGAGGAAAAAATTCACAATTTTTTCCTGCATTCTGTGATTAAAAAATTTCACATATGGATGCATATCAAATTTCTTACATCTTTTGAAAATAGTTAAATTTTTCTTTGTAAAGATTAACAATAAAATAGAAAAAATAGCAAGTTATTTATGGCAAAATGTTTGCAATATAGGTAAAATTTGCAAAATCTGTTTCTTGTCCTAAAGTAAACACTTTACTTTGACAACTTTGTGTAATTCCTCTTCAATAGCCTGTTTTGTTTTCATTTTTGACATATCCATACCACTCATAGCATTTAGATAACGTAAAACCTCTCCAGAAGATTTCGATATTGTAGGTGCAGCATCAACACTGATAATTTTTTCAACTCTATCAGGATAAGTTAAAGCAGATGTCATTACAGTTTTTCCACCCATACTATGACCTAAAATATTAAACAATATATATATAACAAAAAAAAGGGGGGGAGGAAAGTAATGACTTATATTCTCATATGTTTCGAAATATTTCCTGAGGTAGAATTAACGTAACAATTAATATGCTGTTTCTTTTCCAATATTCTACAAAAGTATTGTTGGCATCTATTATTAATCTATTTTAGCTTATAACACTCAATTAGAAATGCCTGAAGTCAAATATTTTGGCTGCATTTACAAAAATTTATCTGAAACGATGTTTGGTTTAATCAGTTTTTAAGTTTGTTTCTTCACAAATAACGTCATATATAAATTAAAAGTATTTATTTTTAAATAACAATATTAAAAAAGATACAAACCTATCAATAAAACTTTTGATATATCTAATTGATTTAACAACGCGATCAAATCATGGGCTAAATCATTATATGACATTTCATCATGGTGAGAACTGTCTCCGTGATTCACACAGTCGTAGGTTATAACCTGCAGCAAAAATTATAAGATTATTTTAATTACTTCTGCTACAAAATCGGTCTGTCAACCAAATTTGAGTCATACTAAACCCCCAACAAAAATAGTTTTTTAAGAAAACAACAAATGTGATATATTTTCATCATCTTGGTTATGAGGGTTAAATTAAAGTGGATTTTCCTTGGTTCTATTCTATTCTATATCCTAATTATTTCTGTTTAGAGTCAAATATGGTAGCTCTGAGTAGTAACAGGAAAATTTCTAAGAATTGTTTTGCGGACTTACAACTAGTTTTGTACAATTTAACAGGTTGATGAATCCATTGTGCAATGACAAGAAGTTTATTAATGTTTGTGGGGGAGTTTTAAGTGCTGTACATAAGAATAACAAAAGGATTTAACTTTTCACTGCTTTTTAATTTTTTGAAGTTGTTCACAATTGGGCTTAAGTAAAGAGTATATTTCTTATTCCAAACACAGACAAGTTGCAACAATCTTTTAGGAAAACCTCACTTTTAAATTATTACATTATCAAAGTTGGTTCTACTAATTTCCAGGTTAAAAATATTTTCATATAAAAAATACTTAAATCTAATACATGCCTTTCTACCACTCATTGTATTTATTCTTCTACCTAACGATCTCCAATTGATCTTACTGCCAAACAGACCATGACATATAACAATGGGTGATGCATTTGGATCTTTTATGTGTTGTGAGTGAATCGCATAATCTAAAGTTACATGTCTAAAACAAAGTAAACTTTTACAAACGGGTAGAGTGATGGCCCAAGACAAATGAATTAATTTTTAAAAATAAAAAAGTCAGATAAAAAAGGTGAAATTAATGACTAGAAAAAAAAACGAAATACTAACCTATTTTCATAAGTTTTAATTTTACAAAGTACTTGTGAAGATGAGTGCATAAATTTTTTGCGTCTGATCTGGCCTGTAAAATATCCACAGACACATTTCGAAGTCCTGATACCTTTGGCCCGTAGACACGGTGAGTTCATTTTACTACAAATACAGTCAAATTTACATTATAACATATGTTGGTTTCATTCTTCATAGAATTAGAAGAAATGGTCACTGCAAAGCTGTACAGCATATATTGATTGAAGGCATGATGTAAAGGCTTACTATTGATCTACAAGATATTTTATCTGAACAGGACAGAGGTCTAGTAAAATACTATTCAGAAAAATAACCATAACATTTCTACATAATACAAAACGTTTATCTATATTTTATACGAAATATTACGTAACTTTTCCATAAAATTTTAAATTATAAATAATAATCCGACCAAAAAAATCTGTATGTTTGGTAAACAAGAGCTTTATTTTACTACTTTCATCTACACTTTCTAATTTAAATTGCTGCATAACGTTGACATCTTCTGGGTAACACGAACATAAGGTTTCCTCGTTACCATCTCGAAAAAGTTTTACATCAAACTGCTTGCATGAAAAACCACCTTGAAATTGGACGTGTATATCAGTCACACAAACAGGCTTTTCAAACTGAACAGTTACATGTTGGTATTCTCCCTGAAAGGAGAAGAAAGGATACGTCATCCTGAACATGTGTAAGTTAGTTTGGCAGAATCAGCTTAGTTATAAATATCATTTCAAATTGTTGTCAATCTTTTTCTACACTAAAAATGTTTATCTGGAAAGAGAAACTAAACACACTATTGTGTATTTTGTTCTCAATACAACCATAACAAATCAAATTCTAGTGGATCGCTGTTGTTATATTATTCATCTTTTAGCTTTTGTCCAAGAAGTGTGTTTTGTAATAAAATGTTTTATGGCTGTTATGTTCATGTAAATTTATATGTGTACTGTGATTTCTTGTATATGTAAAATTGAGGTGTATATTTTATGCTTTAGCTTATCGTCTAACAAACAGAAAAGGCTTAAAATACCTTTAAAACTTATTAGATGTATTAAAAAACATGCTGCTGATGAGACATGACAAAGGTCCAAAAAATTATCGCAACATTGCTCACCTGATCGGAATTCCAACATGTGTCGTCATTGTTATCAAACAAAAACTTCTTTCCAAATTGCTTAACATCACGATTTAAAACAGAGCTAACTATTGTTGAAGATATAAGATTATTCACTTCCATTTTATATTTTTTTGTATATCGCTAAAAAAATTTAATGTACTAGAGACACAGTAAAAAAAAATATACAAAGGTGCAGCCAAACTATATGACAGTATATATATATATATATAAAAAAAATGTAAACAAATGGAAATAAAGACATGCCACTCAATTTCAAGTGTGAAGACTTTACATTGGAAGTTTTCAAAAAAATTGACTTTATATTGTGTCGATCATATATCGTAGCATCATCCACAAGCCAACTTAGTACTCATACTATTCAAGAGGTAAAATATTTGAGACTCCTGGTTTAAAGAGAATTTTACCTCAAAACAAGTTAGTCCTGATTGAAAAGTATATACATTTTGCAGACATCGAAAAATGCTTGGTGAGAAATATAATTGGTCTGCGAAAATTCAGTCTATTCATATATATTTTGTCAACAGATGGCAAGCTCTTCTAACACTTGAACAGGCTTTGCTTCTTTGGAAGGGCAGGTTGAGTTGGAAACAATTCATAAGAACAAGGTGAGCAAGGTTTGGAATCAAAAGTTTTGTGCTGACAGAAGCCTGTTCCGGTTATGTTTGGAACTCAATTCTTTATACCAGAGAGGACACCTGGCTTGAAAATAATCATTTTAGTTACTAAGCAACAGATATTGTAATCACTCTAACAAGATGTTCTAGATGAGGGGAGATGTGTGTATGTAGATAATTAGTACTCTTCGTTGAAGCTTTTAGATACCCTTCGGAAGTGGGAAACTGATGTAATTGGCACCGTACAAAAAATTAGACAAGGTTTACCAAAGCATAAAATGAATACAAAACTCAAAGCAGGAGAAAGGAGTGTTTCATATTTACCTACTTATGGTATGGTATGGTGTGTCTTCAGTAGAAAGATAAACAAGAAGTCAGAATGCTTACTTTGTGTATGCCTGATGATGAAGTTATTGTCATACGACGAGGTAAAGATAAGGTAGCTTGTCATCGACTGCTACAACAATGCAATGGGCGGAGTCAATCAATCAGATCAAATGATGAGCTCCTATCTAGTAGAGAGAAAAAGATTGAAGAAATGGTCTAAAAGAAGATGTGGTTACATCCGCTAAACACATATACCTTCAAAAGTCACATCTTGCATAATAAACTTGGCGGTAATCTTTAACCATATACATTTCGCTCCACGCTAATAAGCCAAATGATAAAAAAAATTGATGTGACACTGAAGTGTTTATCCCCGTGGTGGCAGACCAAGTTTATCTGACAACCCATTTTGATTAGTTGAAATGCATTTCTAGCCATATGTCCCCGCTACAGAGAAAAAGGCAAATGCCACCCGGAGATGTATAGTGTGTACGAAACGTTGGTCTCTGTTTTAAAAGATATTGTCAATTGAAAAAATACTGACTTTTATAGCACTGACACTGTGTTTATTTTATTTGAGACATTATTTTATGTTTACGCACAATGATATGATACGGTAAATACGTACAATTGTATAATAAAGGTTGTAATAAAGGTTATATCATGGTTAAAAGCAATAATTAACATCATATTACTTTTTTTACAATTGCTGATACTCTCTTCCTAAATTTTTATGTAAATTTTGACATAATATGTCAGAAATTGCAAAGAATTCTCTGAAATTTAGCTGAAAAACTAAAAAATGTGGTTTCGGAGGATAACTTTTAATTACTGGGCTACCATTTTGTATTTAAAATGTGTAAAATTGATTAAGGTATCTTCATGACACCTTGCAATAGTATATTTATTATGATATTATCACTATTTGTTAAGTTTTTAAGTTGTTAAGTCGCCATTGTTATAAATGTGCTTTTTCGCCAAATACGCCGGAAAAAAAGTATGGATTTTTATAAAAGGTAACGCTTAGGGGGTTAAGAAGTATACCTATATCTGTGAAATTTGAGATAATTGTTAAATTTATGCTGAAAATAATGGCATAAATACACATGGCATATTCTACAAGCTTCCATCACATAACTTTGCAGCCCTCGAAATTAGCGTCGGCAATCGGCAATTGCCTGCGCGGTTTTATTTTGCAACAGCCAAGGCTAATCTTTGTTGCGCATTCATTTTGCGGTAGAAAAGTGGAGGATGTTTTCAATTGTGAACCCCAAACACGATGATCGAGCGTCTACGTATAGCGACTCTTTCAATCTTAACTTCGTTTTCTACATTTCCGAAATAGTATGCATGACTATAGGGTCACTTTTCTAAACTTATTGTTTATTTTTCAGGATATCACTAGCAAACAGGCAAAAACATGCTTCGTTTTCAAATTACAAAAAATCTTTATCAACGTGGCTTTAATAAAACTTCAAAATTCCTTCGAAAAGTTCAGCTACATTTTAACAAAATTTACACAGAAAATTGTTTTTAAAATTGTTTCAATAACACTTGCGGCATAAAGAAAATCCATTAAATTCGGACCTGCTATAGTTTCCAATTGTTTTGTAAAATGAAGAAAGTATCTACAATTAAATCCATGATAAAATGTCTGTTCCGCCTGTAAGTGCAGTTTTGCAGCTCCGTCGGCGTTCACCTCCGCATTAGTTAAGAGCCGCATGGCTGGATTTCTTGTGTAAGACCTGGTTACCAACAACGAATGGGCAAGGCAAAGAGATTTATGTCTACGATAGTCGGGTTGGCTATGAATAGGCTTGCTCGTGGATTAAAAGGATCAGGACTATTCAATAATTCTAAGACTAAAAGTTTTCGAACCAAGACAGAAAATCTACCAGACGTTTTGTCCTACGAAATGTGGCGGAAATTTTGTTTGATGAGTCTCCAAAAATTATTTCGAGGACTGTCATGGCACGCTACAAAATGGATTTTATAGGTTGATTTTGGAAACTCTATTTTTCAGGCATGCGATTAATCACACGGCTCTCCTGAAAAAGACTGATATTTAAAGGGTACAGAACTGGAATCAGGACACCTAACATCGTGGATCGCGTATCATGTGCGTCGCGCACGATTCACGATGCTGTCGCGCGTGGCCTTGTGGTTATGGAGTTCGCTTCGTAATCACAAGGTCCGTGGTTCGGTCCACAGCGCGGGCATGTTTAGCAAGTGTCTTTACTACAGCTACAGGTCAACCCATGCCATGTGAGGGAAATTGGGTAGGTAATGCCGGTGTATACTTAATGTATACATTCTAAACACAGGACCCACATTGATAACAGTGTTTCAAACACTGAAGTGGCTATATCCTGTATAAACATTCGGAATAATAATAATAATAGTAAAATTTTTTAGCATCGTGAAGGTTGTGATCCATCGTGGGGTCGCTTTCACGATGCGATCCATATCGTGACCGTCACGATACATCTTTAAACATTATAAAATCACGTAATTAATGTCATGACAGAATAGCGCAAGTAAATATGAATAATTGTTTTTTGTTTTTTCTTAAATCAAAAATATTTTCGTTGTCGTAAGCTTTTTTCTTGTTTAGACTTACTTAGTTGTTGTACGGGCCCGCCCGACCCTAACTTTCACGATAAAAAAAAATAATAAAAATATCAACAAACAAACATTTTCTTATCCCATCTCGTGAAAAAAAAAGATTATGAATGTCGTAACACCCTCCTTTGTTATGATTAATATATGTTTAAAATTACGCTGCTTGCTAAAATCTTAAATTTCTTAGTCGATATTATTTAGGAAAAATAATTAATATCATTAAATCTTTTTCAATGATATTAGAAAAATAATTAAAACAACGTAAAATACGCATGTCGTAACACCCTCCTCCGTTATGAATATAAATAAATAATTTTAATGTCGCGAAAGACTCTAAATATTGTCAACTAAACTATAGTCCGTGAAACTTTTTGCGCAAAAAACATTAAAAGAACACTTAACTTTTTTATTAAAATAAATTTTGTGTTTTATTATTTTAAATGGGAAAATAATAACTTGCTGTATAAATTTCAAAACAGCCTAAGTATAATCTGCTGTATATCTTTCAAAACAACGCAGGTATATTCTGTATAACTTTCAAAACAGCACAAGAATAATTCTTGCTGTACAGCTTTCAAAACAACACAAAAAAAACTTCCTGCATAACTTTTGAAAACAAGTTTTTTAACATGCAAGTATTTTTATCTTTTCACCTTGAGTACTAGTTACATTTTTTAGTGAGACAAATTATTATTATTTTCCTTCGCAACTAAAAAATATAAACTGCGTGCGAAAAAATACATAGAAAACGGTTGTCGTAACACCCTCCTCTGTTGTTATTTTATTATTATTATATTTTTGTTGTTGTTCCGACCATACATTTTATTTTTCCATGAACTTTCATTAAATCGGACATTCTCTAATTTAACATTCGCTAATTCAAGCAAAACATATGAAGAAAAATATGCTTGTCGTAACACCCTCCTCCGTTGTTGTTTTTTATTTTTTTGTTGTTCCAACCATTTATACATTCTCGATAAATTTTTTTTTTTCACCCACCGACAGACCATAAACTACTATTACTTTGCGCGTAGAACAAGTAATTGAGTTGGAGTCAACTTATTTCTAAAATCTAATTTCTAATAAAAATACAAGATCCAAAAGAATTTTTAAATGTAAAAAACAAAAACAAAGACACAAGATTAGCTATACACATCTATTGTTTAATATTTTTAATGTTATTCATGATCCATCGCGACAATCACGACTAATAGTGACGATCGCTATAGCATCGTTAGTTTTTTATGCATCGCGACTATCACGAAGCTCTTCGTTAACATCTTTTCTATCGCGATGGTCACGATAGGATCATGGATCGTTTGTGTCGCGCATGATACGCGCTCACGATGTTAGGTGTCCTGATTCCAGTACTGTAAGTAAGACTAACGAAGCTTAAAAAAGTAATATTTTCAAAATTGCCGACGCTTCACTCTCTCGCATCGGCAAATTATTGCCAAGGAATTGCCGCTACAAACGGCTATGTTGTCGGCAATTTATTGCCGACGGGTTTTTGGGCTAATTTCGAGGGCTGACATTGACAACATAGGGAACTGATGCAAATATAATTTTTGCAATTACCAAAACGGAATTTATCAAGTATACAAACATGCCAGCTAAAGTTGTGTTAATTTTTGCAAGGAGGGCGTTACACCAAATTTTTCTAGTGGCGAAACTATGCCGGCGTAGAGGTAGGTCAGGTAGTTTAAGTGGATGATCAAATGATGGCAGCTGACTTTGACTATGCGAGGTGTTTTAGCAAATTTTTGTAGCTAACCTTTTTGCGAAAAAAAATGCATCAGTACGGCACTTTACCCCGATCGGGTGAGTCTCCCCCGATCGGGGTAATCACCCGATTGGGCGAGTCGGCAGCTGACGCTAACTTTTTAGTACCCCGATCGAGTGAGTGGCGCTTTGGAGCTTTTAATCAGTCAATTGAGTGACTCTCCTCCAATTAATGTTACAACATATTTCACAAAAGTTTTGGATTATCTTTCTAGCTACATTACATACTTTGTGCGGGACGATTTAATATGGGCAAGTGAATATTGCCACAGTCCTTAGGTTAACCCCTGACATGTGAGGAAAATGAGGAGATAGCACACTGTGTGGTTCGTTTTGGATGTTGCAGGAAGTTGTCTGATAGAGCTTGGACCCTTTCGGTCTGTGTGGTGTAGCTAGCTAGCTCCTCATCAAAATCATGGATCCTCCTGGACATTATAAACAAAATATATCCCTAATATTTGTGAGGCTAGACGTAAAATTTGAACATCTTTTAAAAATCTCAACCAGCTAGCTATAATAGCACATTTGATTTGAAAACTTTCCACGTTTTATTTTACACATTTCCTCTCTTTACTAAAAGATACTATTATGATTTGATGGAGCGCCAAAAGAGTGAAAATTGCGCCGAAAGACGCAAAAATGGGAAAAAAACGAGCTGTCCAACCTCGTCCCCAGAGTAGTTTTATATCAGGTGGGGGTCGGTGCCACATTTCTGGCAATCATTTTGGTGGGCGTTTAATCAGGTCGGCGGTCAATTTTTTTAATTTTAACATCAAATAAAATATATTTCAAAAAGAATCATATCATTACAATGAAAAAACCACATATAGAAACGGGAGACATTAAGCGTGAAAAGAACTCCAGAAGTGTTTGACTCACTGTCTAAACTTAATTCGGCGGACCCAGCGGTCGTTTTTCGGGCGATGCTATGCGAGGTCGACGATAGTTTTGGCCGTTGTTTCTTTGATCCCGCGTTCTTGGTATAATGAAGTCCGCGGGTGTTCTTCTGGGCGTTTTATTGCCTGGTGGTCGTTTCAACCCCTGACTTTGCGTTTTCTCAATGGTTGCACAGAGCGCGGCGAGACGATGTAGTACTGCGGTGGTTGGTGCTTGAATGGTCGTTTGGGAAGAAACCGCTGTTTCCATAAGAGTTCCAAAGAACGAAATGCAAGGGCAATTCAAAATCGGGCGGCGGTCAAAAATTCGTTGAAGCCTCGTTTTGAATAATTTGTATAGTATTTTACAGAATGAAAACAAAACAAAAAATAAACAGAATGAACGAGATAGTTGTGTTTAGTTTTTTATTTGTTTGGGTTTAGTTTTATATAAAGAAAAAATGGTAAAATGGTAAGTATATGGAATGATATACTAGCATGATGCCATCTTGATATGTTGCTGTTTTTTTACCAATGACCTGCACCGCCTTATCATGGCGCCTCTTTGACCTCCGCCAAATTTTAGAACGACCCCGTCAATTGACTCTACAGAGCGACGCGGTTCCATGTGTGTCGAGCACCCCCGTCAAATACCCCATCGTTTCAGTCTAAGGTGCCAGGAAGAAGCGAGGCGGTATTATCAATAGATTTGTTGGATATAGCAAAGTTTGACTGACACTTCCTCATAGGGAGGCACCGCCAGATCGTGCAAAAAAACAACGGCCAAAATGACCGCCGACGTCACGTAGCAGCGTAAAAAAAAAAGATAGCCGGGTCATCGAAACGTCCGCCGAAACGCCCGCCGACCTGATAAAACGCTGACCAAAATGATTGCCAAAATGTGGCACCAATCCCCTCTGATAGTTTTTTTGTCTTTTTAATATGAAAAAAAAACGACGAAAAAATTTTCGACGTCTCTTCTCACATGTCAAAAAGGCATAAAACCCTGGTGAGAAGGATGCGAGCTATTTAACAAATGATTCTTATTCTCCCTTGCTAAGAGGGATTCATCAAGAATCCCTCTTAGCAAGGGAGAATCTCTCTGTGTTTGGTCGCGCACTTTGTATTTTTTCTCGGGCGCGCGATTAGTGCATTTAAAAAAAGAGAGAAAAGAAGCTCTGGGAAATATGATTGGGCCTTAGATCCCGTTACTTCTAGGATTACTGTTCGGACCCCTAAAATCGGAATGACCAGATGAGCAGGGCGGTCTATGCCTCGATGTTTCCAACTCTGATTTATTGAGGTGAGGAAAAAACAGGATCAGGGCCATCAACATAATGATGTTGTAAAGATTTGTTAAACACCCATGTCGAAGATGGAGAGGGAATATGATCATTTGTTCAAGTTATTGATTATAGGAGACAGTGGTAGTTATTACTTTTTAATTCTGTTTTAATATTATTCATAAAACAGAGCATGGACTTTCAAACACACTTCCTAGCCTATGTTTTGACCTTTTAGATATTGAAGATTCAGTGTGTTTTGAGCATAACCTTTCGTTTTGGATTTTTTTTTTTTTTTTAATAATTAATGCTCATTTTGAGCTACACAGACCGAATTAGCATCCGCGCTCTACCGGACAACTCCCAGCAACATCCAACGGCCCACACACAGTGTACTATCTCACCAATTTCCCTCGCATGGCTTGGGTTAATCCGGGGCTATGGTAACATTCACTCGCCCATATTGAATCAACGCCAAGGGAAATTAAACTCTGGTCTCCCGCACAAAGTGTGACAGTTATAACCACTAAATTCCGGGGCCTCAAACACTTTGCTACAAAAAATCAGGTCAAGAGAGCTTTAAGCACTCTAGGACCACTTTTGTGGACATGGGTACTTAAAACATCACGCTCAGGAAACATTTAAAACCCACAAGCTAAAAAAAATTATACTATACATTATATTAGTGCTTTGTGATACAAGGATTGATTTCCTACTGGTAATAACTCTATATCGTCACTAGCAAAGGCATGTTTGTTGATAGACAGAGTATATAATGTTGACATAAGTTTTGTGCTTTTCTAACTTGTACTAATATCGCTGCTTTACTAAAACTATATGTATGTACTTTTTAAAAAAAATTTTGAATGTGGTTTTTAAAGACAAAAAATTGAATTTTTTTAAAAATGTCAAAGTCAACTGAAGTTCCCTGTGTTTTTTGCAACATTTCTGCCATTTTTGATGCCTTCTTAAATAAAATTGACAAGATATACTCTTCAGATGTAGTTAGGCTAACCATATAAAATAAGTACTGTTTCTACTGCAATCCTGTGAGGAGTAGCTATATATTTTAATTAAGAAGGACAATTTTTAAAAAAGTTAAAATTTGTCTTTGCAAGACATGGTATAACCTTTTTAGACAATTTGTGGTTGTTTATAAATTACATGTATATGGCACAGGCATTTCAGGTGAAGTTCCAGAAACAAAAATTATTTTTACAGGAATAAACATTTTCAAGATCACAAGATAAATTTCACTCCAAATGTGAGAAATATTTGTATATTAGCAAACCAATGTTAGTTTTTCTGGTTTATGCTTTAAATAAATGAAGAAACTCTCCATCTCTTGAAGTCTTGTACAGTACTGGAATCAGGGCACCTAACATCGTGTGCACGTATCATGCGTGACACGAACGATTTGCGATCCTATAGTGACCATTGCGATAGAAAAAATGTTACCAAAGAACTTCATGATACTCGCGATCACCACTATATCATGATCAACATTAAAAATATTAAACAATAGACTGGTATAATCTTGTTTTGTTTTTTTACATTTAAAAATTTTTTGCATCTTGTAAAACATTTTTATTGGAAATTGGATTTTAGAAATAAGGCGACCATAACGTAATTAGTTGTTCTATGGGCGAAGTCGATAGGATCTCACAGTCAGCGAAATAAAAATAATTTTATTGAGAATGTATGGTCGGAACAACAACAAAAAAAAATTTAAAAACAACAAGGAGGGTGTTTCGACAACAATTTTTTTTATGTATTTTCGCATAACCCACGCAATTTATATTTTTTAGTTGAGAAGAAAAACTAATAATAATTTGTCTCAATAAAAAAATGGAACTAGCGCTTGACGGATTGTCTGTAACAGCAATGTACGGAACATTCTTCTCTAGTTTTTATAGAATTTTGTTATCCATTTATATCTCAGCAATCACAGTGTGCATGATAAAATAAATTCAGCAAAGGGGATGAGATAGTTGCATGTGTCTTATTAATTGTATTTTTCATATTTTCAATGGTCACCTGTTGCTTGAAGGTAGTGAAGATAAAAAAGAAAATTATCATCTAAACATTTAATTTTACATTTGTCAATATTTTTAACAGAATTTAGTAATGAAGTCCTGGGCACTAGATAGATCATCTAAAAATGATACCTGTTATACTGCTCTTTTACCAGAAGCAAATCATTTCAATGTGCTCAATGTGATTGAAAAGATATAAATAGATTAGAATTACATTCAAGACAAAAGAAAAAATTATCTCCAGAATTGTTTTTAGAGAGAATACTGTAAAAGTCTTGCACTACTAGATTTTAGCAAGCATAATATAAATAATATTTTTTTCACTAAATGGGATAAAATATTTGTTTTAATATTTTATTTCTTAAAAACTTTTTTGCTTGCTATAATTTTTTTGTTTTCGTGATAATTAGGGCCGCTCGGGCCCATAGAGCAACTAATTAGGTTGGATTGTCTAAACAAGAAAAAAGCCTACGACGACGAAAATATTTTTGATTTAAAAAAACAACAAAAAATAATTATTTGTATTCAATGGCGTTATTCTCTCATGCCATTAATTGTTTTTTATAATGTTTAAAGATGCGACAGCATTGCAAATCATGCGCAACGCGCACGATACGAGATCCCTAATGTTAGGTGTCTTGATTCCAGTACTGTAGTTTCTACTGGAAAACTATTTTTTAGTAATAGCTTATAAACCATTTAGCCTAGTGCTACAGAAAAACAGCGACCAAAGTTGTGAAGTAATGGAGAGAGCGCAGCAAGGTCCATGCAAACAACAGAGGTTGCTGTTCTTCTACGTAAGGCCTGGACAAATGGTTAATAAGCCATTAAGTACCTGGTAAATAAAATACAACATGTTTATATAGAAACCATGACAATGGTAAACATTCGATCAACTGAGGGAAAAGATTTTTCTGCAGTTTTTTCAAACAAAATGGAAACATTCTTATTGTTCTATTCTAAAAGTTCTAAGCATTACTGTTTGGCTGCTGAATTGGTTGTGTTTCTTGTAAAATTAAACAAGCTTTTGAGGTGTGACATAAACAGTCTCCCATATGTCAGATCATACTTTGTTTTTAGAGAAATTGATCTGTTTCATCATACTCTCAAAAGCTTGGATTAATTATTTAATGACTTGGATTTTCTATGAATATTTTAAAAAGTTGACAGACACCCAATAAAATGTAAAAGCCACTGGAATGGATTTTTCTCTGGGTTTCACTAATTTTTTAAACATAAACTGTTTTTAACTTGTTTATTTTTAGCTTGTACAAATGCAAACAGACTTGCATTGTTTCAAATTGAAAATCAAAAATTAAACCAGTTCACAACCTCACATCTCTTCCATTCACAACCTACCTATTCTTAGCAGGACTTGGAATCACATATATGTACTTAATGGTATAGGTGTTAAAATAAAATTCACGTGGAAAAGTTATGTGTGTGTGGAATGTTTTGTACATGAACCCCACATTTTGACTCTTCTACAGAGGCGCAACAAACTGACGTAGTTGATTTTTCTTACAGGTGTTGGGAAGAGCAGTATATTACTAAGATTCTCTGAAGATCTGTTTTCAGGTAAGCAGTTGATTTTAAATTGTATAAGGCACGGCAGTATGGCAACGTAGCTATCTAAGTTTGGATTGGTTACAACAATTTATAATTTTGTTAGTTTTTGTAACCAATTTAAGTTTCAAAAAAACCTGATACCACATTTTTTTTAAAAATACAAATGTTTTTGTGAAGACCTTCACATTGATAAATTTGTCTGCTATGCTATAGGCAAAACAGCATTTAATTTGTTTTCGTAGACGAAAAACAAAGGACACTTATTTGTTATATTAAAAGTTAGATATTTTTCTTTTAAATTTTTTTAGCAGATTATCAAGAATTTGAATATTATAATGAGCAAGACAATAAAATGTTGTGTTGATGGAAAAAAGGGCAGACACATTAGTTGCATATAATTTTTAATTCAAATCATTTTTACTTTTTAGGTTCTTACATAACCACTATTGGTGTGGACTTTAAAATTCGAACTATAAATGTTGAAGGTGAAAGAGTTAAATTACAAATATGGGATACTGCTGGCCAGGAAAGATTTAGAACTATCACCTCCACGTAAGTTTTCACAATTTTGAAACCGGGAGATATTATTAGATATTTATAAACTTAATAATTGGTTGTAAACTGGGTTATATCAATGGAATTAAAAAGTTATATTTTTAATTTTAACCTGTTTAATTGAATAGATACATAAACGTAATTAATTTTTTTAGGGTCAACGAATTAGATAACCAGTCTTGGTCATGAATATTTGCACCCGCGTGCGGTGGTACGTACGCCTACACTAATACAGGCGTGCGATACTGATCGCACGCCTAGCTTATGATTTTGGCGTGCAATTATTACATTCAGGAGAGCGGCAGCGCAGGGTTTTTGAAGCATAGTAGTTGGCAAAAAAATTGCCGACGTAATTTTGTTGTGAAATTTAAATGAATGGTGTTATTATGAAGAACGTAAGGTATAGAGAACATTAAAGTCGGCCCCTTTCCTTCATGCTGACACTCTTATGCTCGGCTGGTGCATAACACTGAGACTCGAACGAAAAACGGAGGAACATTTGGAACCATGCCACAAGTCAGTCCGACCTTCATCGTCACAGAGAATACTGCGAGAAGAGTGCGCACCCATGCAAGTTAAATATAACCAGAACATGGGGGAGGGTAGGTGTCCTGTACCTTAATACAGCTTTCGGACGAATGTTCTCGTAATGTAATAATACCAAAGAAAAAACATGTTCAATAAAGTTTAAAAAATCTTTTTAAAAGAGGAAAGAGAAATCAAATATGTTTAGTAATAATAATCGAAAAAAATGTATATCGTATTAAAAAGAAGTCTAGAAGTTCTGTCTCCCACACGACACAGCAGGCAATAAGTCAGCCCTGCCCTCGGTTTTGTGAGAAGAGATGTTCTGCGAAGTCTCTAACAATTGAGTCTCCTGTACAGTTTTGCTTTGCATTTAACTGTGCCTGTGACAAGCATTTTCAAAGCATGTCACCGGCTACTTCTGCGATATTCAACTTAATGATGCCCTGACCTTCAGTTCGTTAATAACATGTGTACAACTTACTTCCTAATCAGTTTATCTTAAAACATAGAGAGCTAGTTGGGACAGAACTATTAACTTAAGAAATACACCATCGGGAAGGTAGGTCAATAGGACTTGTACTTCATTTCCATTTGTCATCGTCTTAAGGAGAGCAATACAAGGTTAATGACGAAATTTTTTGCCAGCTGAAAAACAAAAAAAATATTATCGACGCAATACAGACGCAAAACATTTGAAATGTATATCAAGTCAGCAATTTTAATGAAGGTGGGTATTTAATAGAAATACATTTTAGAGATGCATTTTAACACGGAAGAACAATTATGTATTGGGTAAAGTCTGGGTAAGGGAATACTCTAAAATAGCTCAGTTCTGCTTGGCGTGTGTACGAAGTAGAACAAGCCGTGTGATAAAGAGCACGCCCGAATTTCACATTCATGACCAAGACTGGATAACCTAAAGATAGTAACAATGTCCAATTTGATCTTGATCAGACAGTCTACTCACCATCTTCAAATTTCTATTGCATTCCCCTCCTGATATCATTTATTTATACAATTGTTTACATATTAATTTAGTTACTACCGTGGAACGCATGGTGTTATTGTGGTGTACGATGTTACGAATGCCGAATCTTTTGTTAATGTTAAAAGGTGGCTGCAAGAAATTGATCAGAATTGTGATGTGGTAAATAAAGTTTTAGGTAAAAAGAATCTTCCCCAGTGTTATTTATTTTATTTTGTATGTTACTTACAATTTTCTAAGGTACACCGGCCTTTAACTTGATAAATGCTACTGCAAATGTGTTAACAAAATTTTCAATATGGATTTAAGTTTCAATGTAACTTGAAGTTGCAAAGTTTTGCTCTCTTTTTTCAATTTAAATCTTCATCTTGTGTGGGAGGATTGATGTGATTGTAAAAAATATAAACCATTAACATCAGGTTGCCAACTTGTATCAAGTAACTTGCCTTTCATGTTTTATGGTTCCTAAATATTTTTATGAAATTTATGTGTTATGGGATGGCCTGAAATAATTTCAATAATTTAAAATTCATTTTGTAATTAATGGACTTTTTCACACAGATTCTACAACACAAGACAGCATTCTCGATTTCAAAATTGATTTCACAATTGATCCTCAGTTTAAGCTGTTTGCTCATTTTCTGTATTAAAAAAAGGAAGCAAACAGAGTGAATTTAATAAGTCTTTGACCATGGGCATTGTGAATATTTCTCATTTTCTAGAGGAATAATTAATCCCACGGCATAAAAATTTAGTATTTTATAGGTACTAACCCTACTTAAAACATATGTAGAGGATTTGCAACTTTTCTTTTTAAAATATGTCACAAAAATATTTCACCTCTTCTTCATGGTCACACCTTCTTGATTTATAACAGTTTACTTCCTTTTTTTCAATTCTTAACAAGAGCGTTGTAACAAAAAAACCCGTGGCAAATGCTGTGCAACTCTTGTAAGACATAAATGGAATGTATTTTCTTTGTTGTTTAGTTGGTAATAAAAATGATTGTCCCGATAAGAAAGTAGTTGAAACTGAAGATTCAAAAAGATTTGCTCAACAGATGGGTATAGCAACATTTGAAACTTCAGCGAAAGATAACATTAATATAGAAGAGGTGGGTTGATAATTTGATGTCTTTCCCTCCGAATTAAGGGTTTCGTGAGTTTGATTTCCTCTCCACTTTTTTCCGAGCATCATTGGTTCACAATTTTTCCTGCAATTTTAAGAAGATGCAACAAACTCAATTTTTGTTTTATTGTTTACTCTGCGATTTAGTGATATAACATGTATCAGAGAGGCGTCTGACGTCATTTTTTTGAATTACGTGATAAAATGGCATGGAATTTCAGATGAAAATCTTATTTCGTATAACATATAGGAATGAATTGACTCAAACGGAAAGACAAAAACAATGGGAACAACGTAACTTCATAAAAAAAATAAATATTGCTACACAAATACCGTTCAAAATAACATCTTTGTGGTTTTCTAAAAGTGTATTTTCTACTTCCGTCACACATTTCTCTCACTCATTACACATGTCACACATTTCGCTCACTCATCACACACGTCACACATTTCGCTCACTCATCACACACGTCACACATTTCTCTCACTCATCACACACGTCACACATTTCTCTCACCCATCACACATTTCTCTCACCCATCACACACGTCACACATTTCTCTCACCCATCACGCACGTCACACATTTCTCTCACCCATCACACATTTCTCTCACCCATCACACACGTCACACATTTCTCTCACCCATCACACACGTCACACATTTCTCTCACCCATCACACATTTCTCTCACCCATCACGCACGTCACACATTTCTCTCACCCATCACACACGTCACACATTTCTCTCACCCATCACACACGTCACATATTTCTCTCACACGTCACACATTTCTCTTACTCATCACACACGTCACACATTTCTCTCACCCATCACACATTTCTCTCACCCATCACACATTTCTCTCACCCATCACACATTTCTCTCACCCATCACACATTTCTCTTACTCATCACACACGTCACACATTTCTCTTACTCATCACACACGTCACACATTTCTCTTACCCATCACACATTTCTCTCACCCATCACACATTTCTCTCACCCATCACACATTTCTCTCACCCATCACACATTTCTCTCACCCATCACACATTTCTCTTACTCATCACACACGTCACACATTTCTCTTACTCATCACATAAAGAATCATTCTTAGATAACTTAAACTAATGTGCAATGTTTTCCTACGTCAATATAATCCGAGTATTCATACAACGCAACAGTTATTGTTTAGTGTAAAAATAGTCTAAACTTTACGAACTAAGCTTACTTTACATTATTGAATATTCTCTTACCTGATTTTTACAACAAAAAATCTCGTACTTTGTGCACACGTGAGATATTAGAGACTTTTTAAAATGCGTTGACAGACGAAACCTCATGACCCTTACATATATTGGCAATTTTGTGAATTGCACCTTAAGTGAGGTCAAATACAAATCTGCATTTTGAGAAGATTAAGTTTTGCGCATTAGTGACGTCGAAACAATTTTTTGTCGCGAATCTAGTTTTTTTCCCCCAATTTTAATTCATTCCAGGCCTTTTTTTTAAATAAGGTAACCTTTATACGAATTTCTTTATAACAGAGGGTGGAACTAATTTTTATCGATTTACAAAAAAGGTCTACACAAATAAGAAAAACAACAACAACCTTTTGTTGTTATAAAAAGTTTGCGAAATTAATTTTGGCGAATGAGTCATTTCTAGTAATTTTCGCGAAGATTTATTCTTGTGAATTGAAATTTTTTGAAATTTTTGCGCAGATAAATTTTCGCGAATGTGCATAAAATTCGTTAAATTCGTGAAAATTAATCTTCGCCAAAATTAATCAACCTAAGGTACTACTGGCTATTTGGACACGGTATCAGTTCTTTTATAAAATTACGGTTTAGTAGTCTCACAGTGTGAAACGAAGTATAAATTCTTAAATTTATTGAATCAAATTAGGATTAATATCGTAAATAAGTGAATTGTCAGAGGTTGTACTTTATGTTTTGATTGGTATTCCCCGTTCAATTGAAAGTTTAAACAGGTTAAAAACAGGTAGTTGAATATCTTTTTTATTCTGATACAAAAAAAGTCAAAAAAGGTTAGCTTGCAAACATGTTTCTCTTTTCATTCCAGGTTTTCAGTCATATAACAAAATTAGTCCTACGTACGAAAAAGGAACAACAAGCGAAAGCGAACGAAGCCAATAAACCGCATGGTATAACGCTAGAAAGCAAGAAAAAGAAAGGAAAGAACAAATGTTGTTAGCAAGCTTGAATTTTATACTGGTTTATTATGTCACACCAATCACGTAATTTAATATGGTCGCCGTGTTATAGAATCCATCAACGTAAAGAGGATCATGCTTAGAATAAAATAGATCTAAATCGAAGTATATCTTAATCACCAACACTCTGGACAACTGCTAGAGTTTATTTCTGCAACTAATAGATATTATGTAACTTTTTATAGGACAGAACTGTCTATAACCACAATGTAGTCTGTAGCGATGCATATGGTGTAAACAGGTGGTATATATCGCCATAGGATTACTTTGCAGCAGAGGTAGATCTTTTTGAAGCAAGAGAAATTTTGTATTAATTGGAAGCCTGTCCATATAACTTCTTTGTATTCTCCAACTTTTTACAAGCGTTTCGTACTGATACAAGAATTTTTTATTTGTAATAAAGTGCACCAAACTATGTGTTTTTCCAGTAAAATATCTACTTATTAAAAAGTATATTGAAAAATATAAATTGATATTAAAGCAATAATTTGTAATAATTAGTTGGTGGTCGAATTTTAGTCTTTTTTAATAAAGATCTTTCTGTGTATTTTCGTGTTCATATAAGTCGTCATTTTGTGTCGCTTCTTCAGATTAGACTTGGCTCGATATCCTCATACACAACACGGATGATATGCCTCGTTTTTTGTTTTATTTACAACATGCTTATTTGTTTTTCAACTTGTTTATCACACTTTACAAGAGTAAAGTTTACAGGCTTATAATTTATGGATTTTTATTTACCTTTTAAACATCTGGTATCTAAGGTACGAAATAAATACTGCGTTATTGTATATATCTATTTTTCGAAAGAAAATTTCTCTGACAATTATGTAATTGTCTTCAATCTTCGTTAAATTATTTTTAACTAATGTGGATTTGTTGCACAAAGCTTTAGTTCTTAATCGGTGTCCCTCCTCTCTGGTTGAAGATTCAGGTTGTCGTGTGTAAAGAAAGGATGTTGCATAGGTAGAGGGATGACCTAACAGACAAGAGCTCAACCTACATTTTCCAGCGAAAATCCCGAGCTATCAGTTCAATCTAATCGCTACAAAACGATATTTCTTTCACTGTTTTTTTTTTAACGGATTTTCTCCAAACACTTATTAAAAAGCGAAATATTTCTCGCAGGACGGGCTTTTTGCACAAATACATTTTAAAGCGGAAAACTGAACGGTAAACTTTTTATTACACATGGGATAAAAAGATTTTGAAGACTTTGATTCGGGGAAACTCCGTTTCGCGGGCGTTCATAAGAAGGTAGCGTGAAATGAGCGGTGCAGTATGGAGAGGCAGAGGGGAGGGAAAAGGGGCTTAACCTTCGTTCCCATGGTTTTTACTTAGTGCAGTCCCTGGGAACGAGATTTAATTACTTATGTCGCAACTTACGACTTCTTTGCTTTACACAGCTAATAGACATAACTAAAACCACCAAAGCAACATGGCTGTTAGGCAAGCGATTTATCGTTTTCCTGGTAATCTGACAGCCAGTAGTGCCAAAAGGGGTTGTCTTTTTACGAGAAATTTTTCAAAGGGTACAAGGCTACAAGGTAGATGCGCTTTAAATTTTTTGCTACGCAACTTTGGTGACCTTTGATGAATTAAATAAAGTTTAATAGGACCTTATATATTAGCTAGAATGTTACCAGGAGTGCCATCCATACTCTTCTTTTCACAAATTATATTGTTTGCACGTTTGGGAGTGGAAGTGGGGTATTGATTTAGAGTTTGATAGTGTACAGAGGTACTATTTCGCCATAGGTACAATTACGCCTGGAAGAAATAAATTCTGTTCATGCCACAGTCAGGCGTTTACACTTGCTTTTATTGATTTACGGCTCTTCTATGGATTCATCTTTAATAAAGTACAAGGTTTGAATAAGCGAAGTAAACTTCCGTGGACGGCTACACCGTCTCTTTCTCAGACTCGTGATTCGCTGATCCTTTTTTTCCTCGCGACTGGTGTACAACTTCGCCAGAATTCATTTAGATAGATCTAAGAAAATTTACTTTGTAAACCCAATTTTTTTACCTAGGCACGTCACAAGGAACTTAGAAATTAGTATTAAGCTGAGTTACATAAATTAGGCCACCCTAAAAAATATAATTGGTCAGCGTCACCCGACCGACTCACTTTGAAAGGCGAAAGTCAAGTCAGGGAGTCGGTAAATTTGTAAAAAATAAACCAAACAATCCACAAACAATCTTCGACATGCAACAAAATCCACCATTTACCTTTTCAGCTTCAATTTTTATCCAACCGACCAACTCACTTTTGTAATTAGAAATGATTTTTGACTGTGGCCTTACCCAGAATATCTTGTTTCTTTTTTACAGTTAAAAACCTAGCTGGCAAAATTGTACCCATGCTGGCGAAATTGTACCACTCCGGGTTCCATTTTTCCAGGCCATTTGGGATACACTTTATTTTTAATTGTCGGTATCGGGCTATGTTTAATATCCAAAATAAGCCACAACAGGGCGGCGCAACTCAAAGCGATAAGATATAATACTATTTTTTCGTAAAAAGTGGCGAAATTGTACCATCATACGCTAATTGTTATAGTCGTAAGTTGGTGAGTTTGCGAGGTGTGAAGTCAATGAGCTATCAAGCTGCAAAATTTTTCAAATTTTGACATCCAGAAAAATATGCATACACTCTTCTTGTCGATCTCCACCGTAGAGTTTTAAAAGTTATTTATATTATCATGAAATTATATTTTCAGACATGATCACTAATTTCGAAAATGTGGTAAAAAAGTTGCGAAGAGTTGTAAAAAATGTATATATTTACGAATACGGCATTCTTTTTTCTACATGGTTTCGAATAGCAAGAAACGTATCCAGTGATCACTTTTAACCCCGTTGAATTTAAATATAGTATATAAGGGGCCATCGACAAACAGTTTTTGTCTCCGTTAATGGCAAATTGGCCGGTAGGGGGGGAAGGCGTAATGTATCGTCCGTTAAAAATATAAAAATAGAGACGAATCTCACTTTCTTACCTTTTTTATTTCTTTTAGGTAAATTGAAAAAAAATCAAATTAGAAAATGTTTCCACAGTAAAAATCCGCCATAATCTAGAATTGGTTATTAAAAAAATGTATCTCGTGTTCATATAAGAATTATACGTACAAAAGTTACACATACAAAATTCTATTTAACGGCAAATTTGCCGTTAACGGACACGAAAACTAACGTAGGGGAAATAGGCTTGCCATTAAGGGGCAGGGGGAGGGGGTTCTGAGTCTACAGCAAAGTCTGAATTTGCATGGAGGACGGCAGTCGTTTGTCTTTTATTATAATAAAATCCCTTAAGGGTTTTGCGAGTTTATATTTGCGTGTTAAAAAACAATGTGCTCGCGAAGAAAAATTGGAGCAATTATATTTCTTGTAATAACAAGATACATTGTGTAAATGTATTGATAAGCTATTCTCTTAAGTATTAGCGTGAAGTAATTAAATAATAAAAATATTTCGCAAAGTTTTATATTACATTGCGCGAGAATGTATTGTTGATTTAATTACTTAAAAAGATTCCAGCGCGTTTAATTTAAAAAACATATGAGAAGCATTGGTCACAACTATCAAATGACTCCTGCGTTTCTTTATTAAAAGAATACAACTACGGTTTATTTTTGTAAAACAAATGGTGTATATTCTGAAATAAAAAACATTTCCTTCTTAACAAACAACGTAAAGTAAATCCTTCCGCATACTTTTTTATTGAAACAAATTAAAACATTTCTATCGCCGTTCTTTTTTCTTGAACTTTTAAAACGCGATCTAAAAAATCTTTTCTATGCCGCTTTTCGTTTATAAACTTTTAAAATGCGATCTAAAAAAAACATTTCTATCGCCGTTTTTCGTTTTTAAACTTTTAAAATGCGATCTAAAAAAAACAGTTCTATCGCCGTTTTTCGTTTATAAACATTTAAAATGTGATTTAAAAAAACATTTCTATCGCCGCTTTTCGTTTTTAAACTTTTAAAATGCAATCTAAACTTTTATATTTAATTACTGCAATTAAAAATTTCAAAATAGTTTGCGCAAAATAGACGTCTTAAACAATTGATCGCGTGGATTCATTGTTTATCAGCAAGGCAATTATTTTCTTAGAAAAACAAAAGCTATCACAATGTTATTGTTCTGTGTAACTATTCATGCGAGTTTCGCGTCCGTGGTAGATTACATTCAGACTGTACTGTAGCGGTCAATTTGCCGTTAATAGAGACGAAAACTGTTTGTCAATGACCCAAAGGGTTTTCTTTAATATGGATAATTTTCCAGGGGAGTTGGATCAGGTCCTTTTTCAGTCACTCACCAACTGGTGACTCGCCAACTCACTAATTCACCGACTGGAAGATTACCTATACTCATTGATTTGTTGAGGTTGAGGTTTTTTATAAGTTTTGCCTGTTTTTTTGTTTTTAGTGAGTTTTGTTTATGATGCAATTATAAAGACAGGCAACATATTTGGTGGTGGCACTGACGCTAACATATTTTTACGCATGATTGGTGAACAAGGCTCAACTGATGAGATAATGTTAGTTAGAAAGAAAGGAGATCTAGAACGAGGAATGTAAGTACAATTGTGTACTTAAAACAGGCTTTTGATACACTTATGTAGTGATTATGCACATCAATTTACATCTTTTACTGTTATTCATATTTAGAGGTTTAGTATGGTGTCATAGCAGGTTTCTCCTGTGCGACGATGACCGAATTTCCAGGAAGTAGTTGTGTGCTTTTGCATAGAAGATTAACCAAATAGCCAAAATATAGCCATTTATGCTTTTTCCAGAAATTTCTTTTTGCATAACAATATTGAGAGTTTACTTCTGTCTTTAGGGTAAATATTTATAACTTTCCAGCTGATGATGTTGGTAAATTAAAGAAGTTAATCATACGTCATGATAACACAGGTTTTGGTCCTGCTTGGTATTTAGAAGAGGTAAAGTAAATTTTGTGTTTTGGAAATTGTTTTGGCTCGTTTCCATTGGACTGAAAACACCATGCAGAGTGATAGAGAAGAGTAGAGTAGAGATTATTAAAAGATTTGGACCAGCTAACAGAAATTTTTACTATGTAAAATCTTATATATTAATTCCCTTGCGTGAGTAAAACTGTGAGTCCACGACACGGAAATCACGGGTCACTTTCTTATGACGTGGCCGTACGCTAAAATTTAACTAAAAAAATTAGGGATGTACTGCATAGAAATCGCACATAAGGTGTAAATATATAACCCGCTGGTAATAACGATATAAATATATATACCCTTATGCCAAAAAAATCTATGTTAGCATATATATATAGGTATCGCTACATATGAAACGGTATTAGATATTCACAAAGCATACGGACTGTTAAATGCAGTTCCTAGCATAAAACGGAAATTGTGTTTACGAAAAAGATGGCTGTTCTTTTTTAGTATTCTCTACTCTTTCATTCAAAATAAATCTTTAAAAAAACATTTGAAGAAGAGCATGGTTTTATAAATTAATCATAGCAAGGTTCTGTAAGGTTTTTTCATGTTTTATTTTCAGTTTTGATTATATTATTGTTGCCAGACATGTTTTATAGCTAGCATCATAAAAAGCCAACCACCACCAACAACTAGCTAGCTAGCTAGGAATATATATATATATATGTAGCCATGTTCTTTATACCTAGCTAAGTCTCCAGTTTATATTTAAGTGACTAGCTATTAGCTGCTGTAGCTAGCTAATGCTAGCTTTAAACTAAAGATTCCCAGTATATATATTCCCACAAAACACATCAAACGTTATTAACCCTGAAAATTTTAAACATTTTCCTGGGTTTTTTTTGGTTTGCGAAGTTCTTTTCCTCCAAATATTCTGAAAATAAAGTTCAGAAATTACTTATTTTTAAAATGTAAATTTAATTTGTTTCAAATTGTGGGCAAAAACCTTAATCAGCATGCTAAAAGAACTGACTTTTCTTAATTTAGAATTACTAAACACAACCATTTTCTTACAATTAGTGTAAACTTTTGTGCGTATGGCTTATATTTAATACACCAAAAGAGCTACTTTGTTGATTTCAATTTTATACTCTTTGTAAGCTATTTTTTTCTTCTTTTTGACATTTCTGTTTTACCACTCAATTTTTACATTTTATAAGTTATTTGGAACAGAATGGTATGAAATAGACCAAAATACCTGATCTTAGTTGTTTTTAATTTACAGGCTGTGTCTGTGAAACTTTAAGGGGAACATTTGGTGGAAGACAATGGCATGACATATACTGATAGAACTGATTTTTGTTGTGTTAGATGTTATATCTGAACCTTTTTGACATTTTATGTTAATTTTGCGAGGAAGGGCCATATATATATACACAGAAGAAGAATTCAATTTTACACCTTGCAAGCTTTGTTTTTCTATATTTTGTATAAATTCTTACTGGGGAGGACTCCGTGCAATATATCGAAATGACTGATCCTTCTCGATTTAAATTTGATGTGTTCTAAATCGTATATAGTTTTGGAAATTTTGTGTAAGATTTAATGGGTAAGGGCTAGATGCAATATGTCAAAAAAACTTTTTTTTGTTGAATCAGAAGCACTCCCTACAACCATTCTTTTTTTTACAGTTTGTGAAGCTTTTGTGAGGAAAGAGTGTATGCAATATTATCGAAATAACTGATTTTTGTTGCAAACTGTTTTTCTTTGGCATTTTGGATTAAAATATTGTTTTAGAGGGCATATGCAGTAGATATATGTACTGAAATAGTTAAATTTTGCAAACTTTGATTTTGTCGTTACCTCTCATTTTTACATTTTGATTAAACTTTTGTGGGAGACCGTCGGTATGCGAAGGACCAAAATAAGAGATTTTAGTATTATTTAGAATTTGTATTTTGTGTTGCAAAATTGGTGCAAAAAGTGACATAAAATGAACTTATATACAGATTGATTGCTGTTGTTTAACATGACTCATTATGACTTATATATATATTTTATGAAAATTTGTGACAGAATACTATGTGAGATTTGAAATTTTGTTTACTTTATTGATGGTAAAACAGCATGCAAATTGCTAAAAGGACTTTATTAATTTTAGGTTTAAACACCGTTATTTTGTTGGCATTTTGTCTAAAGTTTGGTGAGGAGGGACTGTATGCAATATATCAAATAATGTTTTATTGCATTATAATTTGTCCTTGCAAATCCCTTTTTTTACACCTTAGATAAAAAATTCTGTCAGAGGCACAATTTATTGTTTATTTTTCACATTGTGTGTCAACCTTTGGCAGGGTTTGCAATAAACTAACTGATTTTAACATATACAATGAGAGAGATTTGTGTTTGACATTGATCAGCTTTTTTGTATATATGTGGCGTTTTAAGTGATTTAAATTTTATGGGTGAGATGTATGTTGAAATGCTTTTGCAAACTTCTTTCCGAATAATTTTCGCATTTGTCAGATGGTCAGAGCAAGTAATTTTAGTAGATTTAGATTTTAAATGTCACATAAATACTGCAGTTGTTGAAAACCTTTAATTTTTTTGGTCATTTATATAATAATGCAGATGTAAGACGCGCACTGCTGTATTGTTTGTTTTTTGATGGACATATATCTGCTACATAAATTAAATGGAATACAGTGGATTCTTCCACGGGAAACAGCTATAATAAATTAATATTGTACTGTTGTACTGCGGAAATTTTTGCAAACCAATCATAATGCTCAGAATTATTCTCTTTGCATCATTCCACCTAGAAATGAACCTATAAGAATAATGTTTCTGACTGTCCACCAATAATGATGCTTACAATAACATTTTGTGATCAATTTTTTGATTTCTAGATCAGAATACGAGATGCAAAAGGTCAGTTATATACTTTTAAATGTGACTCCTGGATTGCAAAAACCGATGGTGAGGAACCAATCAAATTACTTAAAGAAATAAGTTATCAAAGTAGCACAACAAGCAGAGAAGTTGATCGGTGAGTAAAACCAACCGAAGATGTTTCTAGACTGTCCACACTGAATGTGAGAAATGTCAGGAATTTCATAAATATAGGCAAAATGTCAGAAAAATTTGGTCTTTTTATGAAATAGCCGGAAAAAGTCAGGAATTTTAGGTTTAGATGGTCAATCAGAACTATCTTCATTCCCCAAAATAATAACAAGTATTTTGAAATCGTCTTAAAAAAACTAGCAACCAATCAATGAGGTAATCTAAGGTTTTAATAGTATAAACTCCCCCCCCCCCCCCAAAAAAAAAAAAAAAGCTGGAAAAGTGACGAAAATGTTAGGAATTGTTAATACTGAGTGGACACGCTGCTTTTATATGTTGTAACATCATGATAGGGGTCCAATTTCCTTGAGAAATATCGCACAATTGCTATTGTTTACAAATGTTTGTAAAATTTTGTATTTGTTCATACATTCATGGGATAAGGTCATGTAAGATAAATTTGCTATTTACCCTAATTTATGAATTTTTCACAAGGGAAACGTCTGAAAAGCATGAGGATTGATTTATCTTAACAATGCTATTTCTTTGAACGTCATGCTTAGTCATTTGTTTTCTTTATCCCTAATGTACTTGTGACCATTCTCAATGCCAAATCAAAACATTGATCATGCCCAAACTTGTCATTTTTTTAAATATTTTAAAGTTTTCATCTTGATTTTTTAGGATTTTTTGTTGTTGGTGTTTTAAAATTTGATGTATGTGTTAATGCTTCTTAGTTTAGCTGACCTCATGGCAAATGAGGAGGATGCAGATGAAGAGGAACGTCTTGAAGGTGCCATGATTGATGTTGCCATGGAAACTGAAGAAGACGAGTTCGACGAAAATGTACCTTATGAAACAGTTAACAACGGTGAGGCTAGTTTTTATTATGCAAATTCATTAATCTGGTATTGACGTAAACAACAGACCACAGAAGTCAAATAAATCCATTTGAAGAATGAAATATATTAGCTAATCATTAGTGAAACGTAGTAAAAAGACGGCATACTTAAATGCATTTTGTTTGCTCTATAAAGCCTATATGAATTTCAATAATAGCTATATTTCTCATTGTTTTTCTTTTTTACCTGCAAGAATGCGTGCGCATGTACAAACATCCACAAAGTTTACAAACTTTGGCGAGTCATCTACAAACTTCACTTGTTACACTTCGCTTTAAATTTAGTGGATGAAGAGTCAGCATTCGTGGAACACCCTCCATCGCTGAGACACGCATCTTCGTTATCTCCAGCAGTGAAACATCTCATAGAAACTTACGGCATTGACTTCTTTAAAATCTCCGGAACTGGACCTCATGCTCGTGTGTTAAAAGGTGATGTTTTAGACTTTATGAAAGAAGAAAATATTACCACAAAAAGGAAATTCATTTCACGTCACGAACCTGTGTTGTCAACAAATGCAGGTAAATACGTAAATGTTTTTTTTTAATGTTTCTTTAAATATCTTACTGGCGTATGAGAAAAGTGAGACCCGATACCCTATGTGATACCTGAGACCCTGACTAGATACTAAAGACCTAATACCCCATACCCTGATACCGAGACCCAAGACCCTTATTTTTTTTATTATCTTTTTTTTTTTTATTTCTTTTTTGAATATGAATGATAATAAAAACACATTTTGATATGTATATTTCTTCGTTATATACAGGAATATTTTTTTCACGTAATATGCGAATATGCTGCTGCTGGCCCAACAATACTTTTATATCGCCAGGAACTACAATGAAACTAGCATCAAAAAAATTATTGTGTCAGCTCAAACATGAATCATCATTCTCGGCTTAACGTCCGTTTTCCATGCTAGCATGGATTGGACGGGGTATATTAATGACCCTCTTCCAATCTGACCTAGACTGTGTTAGATCTAAACTCAACTTCCTCTGTATCATGTCTGTCCTTATAACCTCCTGCCAAGTCTTTCTCGGTCTGCCTCTGGGCTTTGCCCCAGGGACCATCAAGTCTCTACACTTTCTTACCCAATTATCCTCCTCCATTCTTTCCAAGTGCCCGAGCCAATTCAATCGTCTTATCTGCATAACATCTGTAATTCTACGGATGCTTAGTCTGCTTCTTAGCTCATCCGAACTCTTGCTGTCTCTCAGACTGGCGTTACACATCCACCTAACCATTCTCATATCATTCCTTTCTAAACGGTAAGATCTTCCTGCTTCACTGCCCATGTCTCACTACCGTACAACGTAACACTTCTTACACAGGCCTCATACAACCTACCTTTTAACTCAATTGACAAGACTCTGCTAGTAAACAAAGGAAGTAACTCTGAACTTTTTCGAAGCAGAACCTATCCTGCAAGTAACACTTCTTCCAACACTCCCTTCATTGCCCAACATATCACCTAAGTAACAGAAGTTCTCAACTATCTCTAACGAGCCACTGTTGTACATCATTGAAGCTGGAATTCATTCTCTATAATCTCACCTTTGCAACGCTTGCATACAAACTAAATGTCAGCTCTTAACCTTCCACTAATACTACTACACTTCTTATGTGCCCAATGCTTGCAAGTCTGACAAAAAATTGAGTTACTACCAACCCCTTTCCTGCAAACTCTACAAGGCCACATAAATGATTGAAATATAGTAGACTTTTTTAAATTCATTAGAGAATGTTTGCTTTTTCGTTGTAGGGTCGAAATAACGCCTTTTGGTTTTCGAAACCACGATTAAATTTTGTATATTGTCTGATGGAATATTTGACTGAAATTTTCCTCCACAACCATAGCAAGTTGATACATTTTTGTGGGTGTAGTTAAGAAGGAACAAGACATAACCATTATCTGTTGGTACAGGTGGTGCTGGTTTATTCACTGTTGTTGAAGGTGGTATAGGTTGCGTTGATGGTAGTATTGAAGATGTTTGTATTGAAGGTGCAGATGATACTATTGGTTGTGTTGAATATGAAATATGTGTAGTTGAAGTAGTTGAAACAATAGTAGGCTGCAATAACGGTAGCGTAGATGGTGTTTTCGTTTGTGCAGGAGCTGATGAATCGAATAAATTGATAAAACCTTTTTTACGTTAGCCGTCCCTTTTCTTCTCTGAGTTGCCTTCGTTTTCTTTTTGCCCGCGTTTTTCTTTTTTAAAAAAGTCCATTAAGTTTCTGAGATTAGGTGTCTTTTTTTCGCACCACATTCAACTTGAATGCAATGCAGACAGTATGCGCACATATTCCGAAAATAAGAAAAATCAGGGTATCAGGGTATTGGATCTGGGGTATCGGGTATCAGCGTCAGGGTATCGGGTCTCACTTTTCTCATATCCCTATCTTACTAATATTAAAATGAGCAGAAGTAAAAAACTACTTTGCTGAAAAGGAGTACATTATTACCCTCCTTTTTAAGAAGTACGCTTTTCACTAAACATTAGTAATCCTAGAAATTGACTGGTTGAATGACTGATTGATTAATTGATTGATTGATTGGCGGATTGATTGATTCATTAACGATGAGATAGGCGTGAAATTTCATTTATTCGTCATTGCGCGAAAATTCGTACCAGGAAGGTATTTGTTTATGGAGGAGAATGTTATTCGTGTCTTTGTGTTGTTTTTATTTAGACGTCTTCAAATCAGTCCGAACCGACAGGGTTGATAAAGCACTGAAGCCCGCCCCTTCGAATTTATACCACAATCAGACGATTCTCACCACAGAGACAATTCAGAAAAACACAGAAAAAATACCTCAAATATACTTATCAGTAAATTGCTTTATAGACAATTTTTTAAACACCGCTGCATATTTAGACGCTGAAACTATAGCCATCAAAAGACAAGTCCTACTAGCTCGTATGTTATGTAAGTGTTTGGGTGAAATTAGAGAGTTTGAAAACATGAGCGAACATGTGAATATTGAAGTAACATCCAATGAAAAAAGAGTAGTTTTTAGTGCGTGTGAACACGACAGTTTAGAAAATATGGTTGAAAAATACAAGGTATGTTTGAAGAATATATTATAAGGAATAGTCTGGAGAACTGATTTTTATTTTGACGTGGTTTTGTCTAACTTTGTGATTTTGTAAGATAGCTTACCATAATCTTGATTTATCAACGTATCCCTTATTGGAGAGTATGTATGATGTTATCAAATGCATAGTGCAGGAGGTTAACATGAAAAGATTGACTGTGGGATTTAATTGCACTGACTTTGGACTTTGACCTTATATATGTGATAAATGAGCCTATTGGACTCCAAGAAATAACATTCTTCTTAATTTGACATGATTGCTGGAACTCAGCGATTACACTGGGCGCTGTGATAGCGCTTTATTTAAAACTGTAGATAAATAAGTCATTTTTTACTGTGGGACCAATCCTAACCTTATATTGACTAAACTTTACCATTATAGTCACTTTTGTTTCTTATCCACTGCTTAAAATGAAAACGAATACACTTGCTTGTAAAATGTAAAATATATGGGCAGGAATTTAACAAATTCTCCTTTTCATAGAGCTGCAAATATGCAGGCATTTCGGCTTTTTTTAAAATAGGAAAAGTAAAAGTCGGCGGAAAGGCTTAGTTGACAAAAAAGAAGTGATAGAGGTTGGTTGGTGGCAAAAAATTTGGTCGCTACAAAATATTAGTCAATGAAAATTTTGAGCATGTTTTATCTACTTTTTTTACTGATTAGTTAATAATTTTATGATCTTTGGTGATACTTCTTTCTGTGAAATATCAAAGTGTTATAAGGCGTCAACCAACGAAGCAAATTTGATGAGGAACTGTACATTTTTACAGTTTGGTTTGTATTGTCAAATGTAATCTTTTTTATTTCAGAATTCGAAAGAATATGAAGACGCAACTTGCGCACCGCGTTATGTAATCAATATATCCGAAGATGGAGTATCCAGACTCTCCTCCGTATTAACTAAAGGACAAATTTTAAATATTAACTTTAGTGGAGTAAAGTTGTGTGTCAACGCAGACGGAGACGTCAAAAAGACGGCGACACTCTCTTTATCGTGCGACTGCCGAATAATATCAGACGATGTTGCTGCATCGTTGTTAGGGAAACTAAAAACTTGTATATCAAACCCGTCGTTACTTAATTTGTAAATTTTTATATATTTTCGTAAATTTTTGTTGAATATTTATGTTTTTTATACAGAATTGAGAAAAGTTAAAATTACTTTAGCAATAAATATCTCGCCACACGAAATTCACCAACAAAATTTTATTTAAACGAGAAGGGGGTTAACTGTTTGATGATGTTCTGATAAACGAATAATTTTTTTCAGTGTCCTATATAATAGAACAACGAGGTTTACAGAGAGAAGGAGGTACAACTCACCAGTTTTGTTTTCTTTCAACCAATCACACTTCACGATACGTTTTACTTTAACCAATCACATATCGTTATACGTTATGCGTTAACCAATCGCATATCGTGATACGTTTTACGTTAACCAATCACACACCATGTTCCGAACGAAACAAGACATAATTCAAATACGGGGTGAGCTCTGACAGAGGCCCCATGTATTTCACTCAACTTTTCACTGCATCCCGGATGGAGCTCCAATCTGTGCAGCAACATCTCCATTTATGTAAGATTCTGTGCTGCCATCATCTAACAGTGCACACCACGATACGTTGTAAGTTAACCAGTTACATACCACCGTACGTTTCGCTTAACCAATTACACACTGCGATACGTTTTATTTTAACCAATCACAAACTACGATTGTTTATCTTTCATCAATCATACATCAATATTTTTGATTAAGCTGGGTTTGGATGCTGCATAATATATTACCTCCCACTCACGCATAAATTAATCTTAAAATGTCTAAAAATTAGACAAAAAAAGTGTTCGTTTTACAAATACATATTTGCGAAAACCAGAAATTCAACCTTAAGCTTAAAGATTGTGTTTTTCCCCACTTCGGCACTTCTCCTGTGCTATATTGAATTGCTTTCTCTTTCGAACTTATTTCTTATATCGAGATCAGCGATAGGGATTTCACAGTCGCTATACACCCCTTTATGTTTTTGCAACTTAATTTCAGATGGAGCATCAACAAATCCTTTATGAGGGTCCTTATTCAAGATGGTGATATGATTTCCATGCACTTGTTTAACCTTGTTAGTTTTATCTTGGTACTTTCTTATAAATGTAAATCAGGTAAAAAGTTATATTTGTATTAGTAATTAAGATGTTTTATAGTGGGCGGTGAATATTATAATGTTTCGTGCGATCAACTTAGAAGTTAGCTTTGTCCATTATCAACCATGTCACGGGCGTAACGCATTCCAAGCATTTTCAGGCCTCTTAACATAAAAAACCATGTTCTGACAGTTATATATCAGTCAGACCTTTATGGTGGCAGGAAACCCTTTTTCGTGATTTTGTTTCCGATTTTTTCATCCTGACTCCTGGCTTTTACAGTAGTGTTTTTCTTTGAATTTAAATGTCCGTTATTTTCCAGTCCAGAACTACTGACTGCGAAAAAAACTGTGTTTCGCGAAATCAATTTTTTTCAAACCGATACTTTTCCTGATTATCAAGGGATTAAATGACTATAACCTGTAACTATGTTACATTACCGCCAGAAATGCGTATAGCATTGCTCTAACTTTCTTGCCTACCACTCAAGCCGTAGATGGCTCCAAATCGGTTGACAACACTTTATTTAAAGTGCGCCGAAGTGGGGACTCGAACTCGAAACCTTATGATTACAAGCCGAATGCGCTACCACCAAACCATCTTCGCTCAAAGTCTAGGGTTGGATTTAATTGTTATGTAATTGTATTCATTCTGACCAACAATTTGCGCAAATAAATTCCCACGTAATCAACAATTTAATCAAAAGATCAAAAAATTTCACCAAAAAAAATTACCTGTATTAAAATATTTTTGGATACCTTTCATTTGCTAAAACAGAAATGTCGAGCCTAAAAGGGCCTAATTAAATTAGTAGCATATGTTTCTTGTCTACGATGGGATGATCTCTAATAGGCCAAACCTTGACAAAATAATTTTTGCAAAACTTGTTTGTGATTTTGGATCCTAATTGCAAAATTCCACTTTTAATGACAATTTCAAAAATAAGTTTGGAAAAGTAGATCAATCGCAAAATTAAGGTCGGCGGGAAATTAGAAGAGTAGTAAAGCGTGGAGGGAGGATTTCGACGAATCGCAATTTTTTGCGGTGAAGAAACACTGGCCGCACTTTTTGATCAGTTGGCACTCCATTTCCCTGTTTACATGGTCAATATGGGGAACCTTGCTCTTCTTTGATGTTTTGAGCGAATAGTTTTACTCACTCACCCAAACAAACATAATTAATTCGCTGACTATTTAGATGTAGCCCCTCCCCCCCTTGATTTGTGCTTATTGGTCGATCGATCGAATTTATTTGACATCCACGAAGAAAATTTAACTGAGTACGCAAAAAATATAAACACCCATATTTATGTGATATTTCTCAGTTTTCATTTTCATAAAATCTTGTAGCAAAAGATTCGCCTTCAGTCTACTTACTGTTCGCCGATAAAGTAGTAAAATATTTCTCTAAAGTTTTCGCGAGTTTTTTCTTTCTTGGCGTCTTTAACGCGCAATTATTTCCTCGACTTTAATCTTTACAAAAGATAAAAGAAAAATAGATCATATGATCTAATTTATTCGTGTTATATTTTTGTTAATGCATTATAATTAATATACTATAAAAATATTACACATAAAGCATTCGATAAATTATAAGTAAAAACTAACAAAACGATAACATGATGTCTCTTCTATTCTTCGAACAGCATGCTCACAAGCTCGTCTTTTGAACATTCACTGTCTCCTAATCTCTCAGGCTAAACGAAAAACAAGATACTGTTAGTTATCAAAGATCCAACCTTTGTATCTTCATCAAAAATGTCTGTCCATTGTTCTGGTAACTTTTTCACTCCCCTTCGTGTTCGAGAGTTCATTGTATGTGCATTACTGTTGTGTGCAATATTATTTTATATTATTTTGGTCAAGGCAAGGAAAAATATGCATCTGTTATGTAGTATTAAAGAGTTATGTGGAATATTATGCCATGTGTGCTTCATTTAGCCCAGTGCTAAATGAAGTTTTGTGACAAGTTGACATAGTTGGTAACGCACACATGTAAACAGAGATATTTTTCATTATACTCTTATTTTATAAGAATTCTTTCTATAAGAGCTCTAGGCTCAAAAAGTCAAGTCAGCCAGGGAAAAATAACTTGGCAACGACTTAAACCAAGTATATAATTAAAAATGTCACTTACTGTTCCCCATTTCATCAATGTCGGTACACCCTTCAAGAGCAACTTTGGGTGAGTGCGAAAAGGGCTTGCTGGATCTTTCCATCTAAAGAAAAATTTAGCCTTTTGATATAAAATTATGCTTGTACATAATGTAGATATCAAGAAAACTTTAAATCACAACACTGTTTACATGTGCACTAGCTTGCAATGATGATGAACTCGCAACCTTTTGTTAGCTCACTGATTGGATTTCTCTAGCATACGCTGTAGACAAAAAAAAGATCCTATCTTGATGCAACATACAACGAGGATGAGCCGCAGTCCTACTTGATTCATCATTTGCAACACTTGTTAGCATATAAATAAAGCTTACGTAGATCGATCACCAACTGAACACGTAATGAAGACAGCATCACTAGGTATCTTCGAAATGTTGTTTTTGATAACTGGATCAGCTGTAAAATAAGGGAAGCAAATTTTGAGGCACAAATTCCTTTTGACAGTCTCACATGTGGGCACATGATGGGACATCTCAATAATTAGTTATTGCTAGAAACCATTGTATTATTTACTACTAGTCAATAAGGCCTGTCTAAAAATCCACTTAGGCAGAAATAAAAAAGATCCGTTATGTGAATTTTGATTACGTAAGCAATGACCCGTCCATACGCAAAACTTTTTAGAAATTTATTTGGCCGTTGCTTCCAATGTGTAACGGTTGAGATGCTGATCAAGATAAGTATAGGATCTTGTACTTCTGACAAAAGGTTGAAGAGATATTGGTATATAAATGTATTTTGATGACGTAATTAACCAGTCTGTTCTAAAAATGGGTGATATGTCCTCAGTGGCCCCTAGTTACCCAAGCGAAACACGTTTAAGTTATTTTTAGTCATTTCTAAGATATAAAGCCTTAAACATAAAGTGCAATGCAATGGCTTTGTTCATTTCAAAAATTCCAGAACTTTAAAGAAAAATTTCAGCAGCATTAAAGGAAAACACATCCACTATGCCTGCCATTTACATTATACATATATTATACAAAATACCAGTTATTACGAAAAATTCTGAGGATTTTGACCAAAATATCAGTTATTACACGAAATTAGGAGGATTTTGATTGGCTTATGACTCATTAAAACAGGACTTTGTATGGGGCTATACTAACCAGTTTGGGAAGCCATTATTAAAATGATACCATAAAAATGTAAACAATTTAATTGATTTTAAGGTAGCAGTAACCCTTTTTATCTTTCCAAGCAGCTGCATTAGTGAGTGTTTATGTACAAAGAAGTGTTACGGATATATAGTCTGAAAATAACTCCTTAGCATTTAATTAAATTTTTTTTTAATTTTAACAGTATTAGTGCCACCTTAATAGCAAGCAAGAATATATTGATAACCAAAGAAAAAGTTGATTACCAAAACCCATTTTTTTTTTAAATTTTAATTTATGTAAACAACAATTTTAAATTAGCTTTGTTAACCCTATTCGGATCCCCCCTGCACCCTCAATAACTTTTAAAAAGCTTGTTCAAATTGAATCAAACTTGTTACACTTATATTAAAAGGAAAAAATAGCAGCCATAAATTTTTTCTGATGTCAGTACTTTTATTGTTGCATCATCAAAAGCTTGAAATTTGTTAAAATACCATTATCTGAACAAAATTCAATTACTTTAGTCCTAGACTGAATTTTTACCTTCTGTTTAAAGCTTTTACCATATTCTCCAGTTTTTACAAAGTCCACTTGAAAAAACACCAAAAATTGCCAAGAATCAGGAAATCAGATTAATCATTAAAGATATTATTTCGGTTTGTCTATTCAGTATTCATATTACTGTGGAAAGTTTATCATTTCTTGAACATGGAAAGATATTAGCCAATATCTAAGGCTGTGAGAGGATGGAACCTAGATATTTGGCAAATATGTGTCTAATAGGTAAATATTAAAACTCAGTAAGTATTTTATGCATCTGCAGATAGCAATAGAGTTATTAAAAAAAAAACCATCAGGGGATGGGGAGTGGTATCCCCCCCGACCAAATAGGATTAACTTATACAAAAGTTTACTTGATTAATCTCATATTACAAATCTATCAAAATCTAACATGCTTTGTGACTTGTGTTTACAAAAGATAATTTATTTATTGATTAATGCAGTCAGAAAACAGGATTTTTTTATGTTGTACTGAAAAGTACAAAGCATTCAAGCTCTCAGTCGGAACCTTTTTAGGCTTCGTATTTATATAAGCCAATTTCATACACCTCCTAGTATATACCCTAGGGGGAAAAATGTTATATATATATATATATATATATTAAAGTAAATTTTGATATTTTCTGTAATCAGTAAATTTGCACCAGTGTTAATAATATTCAAAATTTATCATATATGTGTAGATTGTGGCGCCATAGATTAGTGGTTATAGCTCTTGCACTATGTGCGGGAGACCGAGGTTCGATTCCTCTTGACGGCGATTCGACATGGGTGAGTAAATGTTACTATAGCCCCGGGTTAACCCAAGCCGTGCGAAGGAAATTGGGGAGATGGCACACTGTGTGGGCTGTGGATATTGCTAGGAGTTGTCTAGTATAGCACAGGTCCTAATTGGATCTGCGTAGCTAAAAATGAGCATTAAATACTCTAGGACTCTCCATCTAAGCCATGGCCCCTCCTGGAAATAATAGACAGGGTATATCCCTTGGTATTTGTGAGAATAGCTAGGTATGTAAAATATGCACATCTATCTATCTATCTAGATATTGATTAACATTAAATTATTATATACTAAAGTTATGACTTCTTGTGCCTCCAAATATTTCCTAATGATTTGATAACTTGAATCAACGCATTGGTTTGCAATAAAAGTTAAAATTTACAAACTACGTTGTTGGAAAATGCACTTTTGCACACTTGAACCATCATTGAGAAATGAATTGATGTGACTATTACAGTATTATTTAAACACACCAGCTTTAAACCACCCTTGAAACATTCTAAATTTGTTTCATTTATTTCAAAATTTACACCAGGTTACAAATTCCTGGAATATTTGAAGATTTAAAGTTTATCAAAATTGGGGATAAAGATACTAACTGCTTAAACAAAAAGAAAAATTACGAAAGGGTTAGCTAGAGCCAAAAGGAGTTGTAAGAGCCAGAAGGAGTTGTGTAAGAGCCAGAAAGAGTTGTGTAAGAGCCAGAAGGAGTTGTGTAAGAGCCAGAAGGGCTTACCACGATAAATGTACACATTTATGGACTGAAAATAATGTTGCTTCACCTAGCACCCCACCCATCTTTTTCCTGCTATGCAGATACAGTGCCGAAAGAGCTTAATGCTGAAAGTGTAAACAAAGAATTTTATCTAGTGTGGTGGGAAAAACAGCTGTGGTGTGTAGCTAGCTATCTAGCTATAGATTTTGTAGTTGTTGTGTAAGACTCTACATAGCTAGCTAGTCTGGTTGTTAATATATGTTAGCGTTAATTCCAGGCATGTCTTCCTACATTTCATTGCATATGCAACCAATTAATCAAAAACTTGGACCTGTAATACACAATAAAGCGTTATATACTGACCTTTTACACAGTCAGGGCACCAGCTTTCCCCTGAATTAGAATCCTTGCTACCCGTAAATAAAACGAATATTTTAGAGGTTCCTTTTTCCCCTTCAATTAATTTAAAAAATGCATCCGTTCCTTCACAAGTTAATTGTTTGCAAGACATCTTTTATTCAGTTCAGTCTCCTTCTGCCATCCGTCTCGAAATCGAAAGCGCTTTATGGCTACCCTTTTGTCTCGTCTAGCTGATATCACGCAAGATGGCAGGCACCTCAACCTCCCTCCCAGGGATTTTTAATTTACGTAAATTACGTTTGGGACAAACAACGAGACACAAAGGAAAGGACAAAATCAATTAGCATTCATACTCAAAACAAGAATTTATAGCATTATCAACATAATATAACTTTGCAATCCAATAAAGCTATGGTTTTGCCTGCAAGCTCTGAGGATAAGTCTGAGCACTTCTAGTGAAGCAATCGTTTTCAGCTGAATATAAAAGAGGTGGGGAAGAGGTTGTTATGGGGGAATTAAAGAAAACAGACAGTCATTACTTCGCCCATCATGGTTAGAGGTCCGATTGGGGGGGGGGGGGGGGGTGAACCATTCCCGGTGATTTATCAGCACAGATGTGCCATGACAAATTGTCATATACACCTGCCAACTGGGTAAGCTCAACCTCGTCCCCAGGGCATCTTGTATCTTTTCTGACATTGGGACTTTTGCCGTCCTGGTTATAGAAAAGAGACAACAGGCGCTGGGAATGAGGTCTTGTTAAGCTTTCTGTGCGCGTCTTTAATATCGGCGGCTCCCAATTTTGTGAACCGCGGCTGGAATTCCACTTGCTGGCAAGCAATATCTTACCGATGTACAAAATAGCTCTACTTTTATCTAAGTTATTTTTTTAGAGGAAAGTCCAAAATGAAAAAAGAAACTTTCTCAACGCCCATGAAATTTAAAATTTTTTTTTATCTTTTTACCGAAAAGTATGTATTTAAATGCAGACTTTTTCAGTGCATCAAAATATACGTTCACTTTTTTCTTTCGAGTGGCAATATATTTTTTAGAAAGTGGTTTATTTAGAATTTTTCTGTGTTGGAATTTTTATCTTCCGAAATACCGCCTCGTGAAAATTTTATATTCCGGCTAATTTCTTTTAAACCTTCACGGCTTTAGCAAAACTGCTCATATCGTATTACACAGAAGAGGCTGTGCACGTAGTTCGAAAATAAAATGTAGATTATAAAATATTTTGACGAGTGATTACAGAATTACCAAGGTGTGTCCGAATATTGACGTGTATTAAGACGTTGACGTTTTGTTTACTTTTCCTATTGTTTGTTTCAACAAATTCAAATAGTGCAACTGTGTTTATAGCCGTGACCGAAACCCGGAATGAAATTTTAAAACATATAAATACAAGGTCATTTGAAGTTCAAGTATTTAAGTTCTTTCGAGTAAAATATAACGTTGAACATAGTTCAAACATTTTTTGGAGTTTGCAGTTTTGGAATTTCTTGCGGAAGGATTTCAAAAATGCGTGTTTGGGTTGTGATTTGCTTATTCTTGGTGGTAGCAGTGTGCACAGCTGATGCTTGGTGGAGTGGTGGCAGCCGCAGAAGGTAACTACTTGGCTATTTCTTTTACTTTAGGCTAGTTTTCACTAAAATAAATTTAAATTATTCTAAGTACTTCCCAAAAGACTTTTTACATTCTTTACTCTGCCTCGAAGACTAGAAAAAATAAAAATAAAAAGAGTGGTAGATTGTCATGATGTTTAAACTGGCGAAAAGTGCGACAGTGAATTTCTTTCTAAACTTGCTGCTGATCCTGTTACCGAATCGTCCACATTCGCCTTTGCCACGTCAACCTCGCATAAGGGATTCTTATGGTTTTTAATACTGGGTGTTCCTAGTAAAAGATTAACACGAGGGATAAGTTTCATACAAAAGTTTCATACAAAAGGTTTGGATATAAGAAAAGGTTTACCTCTCAAAATATAACTTTAGCATACTTCGTTTAGTTCATCGAGTAGATCTGGATCGCGGTCGAGCAATAGATCAAGGTCTAATATTGGATATCGGTTCAGCAGTAGATCAAGATATAGCACTGGATATCGGTCATCACGAAAAAAAAGTACCGTTGTAAAGAAAGGACCATTTTTAAGTATCAGACCACGTGACAAAACAGGGCATCGAACAGGTAAATGTTTAAATAACTATTTGTTTTTTAAAAAATCTAATAGCCATATTTATATCATATATCGTTACATTTTAAGGTCTTGGAACACTTGCAAAGAGTCTTGTGAAGAACCCCATAAAAACTGTAGCAGCGATTGGAGCATTTGGAAAAAGTTACCTTGACATGAGAAAAGCAAATCGCAAAGGTGGTAATTTAGCTGCACATGAGAAAGCTAACTATGATGCTACGAAGATAGCTGGTTCAAAAGTTTCAAGTGCTATCAGCGCTGCTCGTGAGCAATACAAAAGGTTTCGAATCAAAACAAACCCAGATGGATCGAAGCATTACGGTGACACTCGAACGCAGAAAGAAATCAAGGACACAATGGATGCGAACAAGAGAGGTCGTGATAATGCCAAGGGATAAAATTTTACAAAACTTATTGATCCATTTTCTTTGTATACTTTGTTTAATCGAACCTCTTTGTGACTGAGAAAAATTGTTAGACTTAGGGTGGCTCCCGTAGAAAAAATTTCTGAAATTCAAGAATTGTCATTTAGCTGTTTTCTAACAGCAAATTCATCTTAGAACACCGTGTGGCAATAGTGCTTATGAAAAATTTAGGTTTTTATTACGCAGTCTGCCACTTTTCCGCAACCGCAAATATTTTGCTTATACTTCTTCAGCAACGGGTAACCATGGAAACCAATCAAAGAAATTTTGACTTAATTTTGTCGTACCGTCACATACTGTAATATCCTGATCAATGAATGTAGGTGTCATATATTATTGATTTGCATGTAGGTGCACATGTATTGTTGATTTCTATGGCGAAAATATAATTGACGTGTAAAACTTTACAGCGTTATATTTCTCGTGGCATTAAATGGCGTTAAACTAAAAGTTTAGCACGTGTTAATTGGGGTTACAGAAGGAAAGGTGTGTCTCCATTGACTCCTAGTATAAGGCTAACCTGGTTCACTAGTATTTTGTCATTCTGCATTATTAATTTTACAAATGCGTTGGTGACCTATGACTAATAGTCAACACTATATTAATTTAACCAAAACAATAGACTGCCTAAGCTAGTGACTTAAGGCCATTGGTCCATACCACAAGCAGGGAGCTATAAATATGAAGTAAAACACAGTAAGCCTCTTGCTCTTGAACAATTTTTACGTATTTATTAATGTGGATGGTGACTGGATGCACGACGCAGCGCGGTTTGATTTAGCTTCAAGGTCTCCTTGCGGAGGGGCTACGTTTCATTTGGCTGTGCTACCACAAGAAACAGTCGATGTTTTAAAATATAGTAGTGCGTACTACAGAGTACTAAAAGAAACGTCAAATATCACCAGAGAATACGGAGTGTTTTGACGTGATATACGGTTTTGATGTTGAAATGTTGCCCTAGCGCGAAAAAATCAAAGTTAACTTCATAGCAACACCCATTGGAACCTTCTTCGCGTTCATAGATAGACAATTTTTGGCAAAAACACTGGACATTTTAAGTTCAAGTTGGACGTAGTATAAAAGATGTATTATTCAGTTTGTTATAATGTCAGACATACATTATAAAAAACGTAAATTGAGTCCTGATGAGAAGTCATCAGGACTCAATTCAGGACTTAAATCAGGACTCAATTCAGGACTCAATGAGAACGAACTTTTCAGGTTTATCTAAGAATAACACAGTAGTCTCTTTAATAAGCGTACAGCCATGGCTACAAAAGATTCTGGTCTGCTAATTAGATGTGTCCGCTTTTGGAAAAGTTGATATTGCCAGGTTTAATTGTGATAAATAAATTTTAATTCATTTTCGAGATTTTTAGGTTTTTGGGATTGTTCCGGACAAAATAAATACAAGAAACGGAACAAGATAATGTTTAAAATAACAACGACAATAAAAAACAAGATCGACAGAAAGCAATTTAAAGAGAAGTTGTATCATTACAAAAAAAAATTTAAAAAAATACCAAATAATTTAAAAAAACAACCAAATATACCAAATAAAATTACCAAAAATACCAATTTAGATGTATGCCAAAATTTGTACGAATAATTCTTCTATTTTTTGAGGTGGTATAATATTGACGATACGTAAATACGTAAAAAGCTTAATCAATAAATAACTGTAGTAAAGTTTTTATAACTTTAATAAGTTTTTATAATTTATACTGAATAACAACTTTTCGCTTGGTTGAATAACCACTCTAGCTTGACTTTAGACAATCTTATATTTGTTTATTTCTTTGTTTACCGCTCAGGCAGGTTGAAAAAATAAGAAGAGAGGAGAGCGTATTTTGAAAAATTCTTCAGAAAATTATCCTCTACTTTGTCTATCGGATTTTAGTATTTAAAGGCTGCTAAAAATTCTTTCGATTTCTTTGCTTGCTTTTCTCCAAGGCAGGTAACAGGACAAAATGGATTGCATTTATCCTTTAGAAAGTTGTGTGCATAAGCCATTGAGTTTTTCCTTTCATCTATCGATGCTCCTGAAAAATACAAGGTAGCAATATCAATGCTCTGTACAAAAGAAACAGTTATTGCTCTTAAAGAGTTTGTGTGTACTAACCTTTACCAATCCAAACAAACAAATGTCTTCCAGCGTCAACTAAAAAGACATCATTACTGTCTAGGAGTGCTTTGTCAAGTTTACCATCTGACACCTGTGTGAATGTCATGTGTCCTTTTGCATCACTAATGCGATACATGCCAACTTTGTTAATTGGTGGTTCTGGAGCTCTCTAAAAAACAAGGAAACTCGTTTGTTTTATTGCAAAAGGGATTGTGGACTAGAAAAAGATTAACCTCGTTTAAAACTAATAATTATTTTAAATTTTGACAAGCAAGCAGTTTAGGCAGGGATTGTAAGATTCCACATGTACAACCATTATTTTGACCCTAGAAAGGCAGGCTTACTAGAGAGTCCAGAATTGATGATTATTGTTTTTTAATGGATGAAAATCTGATTAGTAATATTTTCAATTTTCAAAAAAGTCACAGAATCATGATGTGTAAGAAGCATGAAAACGAACAGGTTTAGCACAATTCTGCGTCACAATAATAAAAAAATTCAACTTTTACAACTTTTAACTTAATGTACTACATTATGGCCGCACTGCACTGCAATGTGGTAAAAATATTAGAAAATGTAGGCGTGGTACAAGCACGATGGTAAAATGTAGTAATACTGCGTTCAAGTTATTGGGGAGGTGAAATTATTTTGCGCAACCGTACACAAAATTCTGGGTTGCTGGAACATTACAGATGTGGAAATTTAATTTAATAATAAAGTGAATGAGGCACCCTTTTACTCTTTCCATCTTGCAAGTGACTTAACACTGGGTGACCGTCTATAACATCATTTTCTTCCAAGACTTCTAGTTCAGCCTTGCCTCTTTCTGCTTTTAACTTTTGCACATACTGAGTAGCCTTGTACTTCTCGTCTTTGTTTGCATTTTTTCCATTGTACTAAAAATAATTTCACATTATTTATTTTAATTATAACTTATTTGTTATGCACAGTTGAATCACTCAGTTTTTTCCATTGGTTGTAGCTATGAAATAGTGCATAAGAATATTAGCAGCTAACTATGGAGTTGTGGATAAGAATATCAGATTAGCTAAATGTTGTAGCGCACCAACCTGATAAATTTCCAGTCCCAAATCAAAAATAAAGACGTCATCACTATTCAGGTTCCCCTTTTTCATTGGAATTTGTTTTATTGCTATGTTTTTTCTTTCACCAACCACTTGAAATAGCCTTTTGTTGTATTCTTGTGGCTTGACATGTCGAAAACCAGACGCTGCTCCACCTTTCATCAGTGTTATGGATGCTGTGTTAAAACAAAGTATACGATAATAGAATTTTGCATTATAATAGCATCCATTTCCACCCATGTAGAAATGTATATCTTCTAAGTTAGACATTAATTTCAAGCAATTATCATATTTAAAAGGATGTATTATTAATATAAAATTGTATCTCAAAGTTACTTACAGAAATATGATTTGAACGTCTCTGACTCATGACCCTCAACCTCCCTATGCTGGATAGGCTTGTCGTCATGGAAGGTGTCCAACTCAACAGTTTTGTAGGCTGCGGTTCCATATTCATCTTGCGTTGAATGAGATCCAATCCAAAAGTGGACATCATATAGTAGTTCCTGGCAAATAAAGAAAACATATTTAGCGATCACATGCAGCAAAGTTTTTAATTAGGTATATAACTTGCGCAAGTCCTGTTTTTAGTGAACTTTTTGCATACTCAACTTTTGGAATCTGGTATTTTCTGAAAAATTATGTGACTTTACTGTTTACGAAAACAGAGAAACAAAACTGAATTAAAAGATTAAAAAAAACACATTGAGGATAGCTAAAATTATTTTCGATTCTCTAAAAAATCTTGTTCTTTGCTTTACAATGTTCTCACTAAAAAACTCTTAGAAAGATAATGTGATAAGGGATATAAACAAAGTTGCTTGCGCTTACGTCTGACTCTTTGTCTTTATATGTGTTTAAAATGATATAAGAATCACCATTGAAGAATTTTCCATAATCCTCTTTAGGCCATTTTTCAACCTGCAAGGAAGCATGCGTATTTAAACTCGTGTAGCTGGTAAATATTCTTGTAGTAAACAATAAATATGGTAGCTTACTTTAAATTTATTTATTCGCCAAATTTCTAAACCAACTTTCTGTCCAGATCCCTTCCACGCTGGTTCATGTTGTGCAGATTCTTTCTTCACCTGAATATGAAAGTCAAGAATATAAAACTCATTTATGCGTTGGACATTAAAAGGGTGGCTTTAAGCTGATGCTACCAACATTTCCGTTTGTCTTTACATGACACCGACAAATGTTAAAGTACCATGAAAATTACAGCTAAAACAAAAGCTTTAAAACATTAAATTATTAGATAATATTAACAGACACCCTGAGTAGTTCAAGCTATCAATGGAGGGTGTACGCCCAGTTTGGTACTTTTTGTATTTTTAAAATAAACTGCAAGTCGAATAACACATACCGATCGATCTTCACTTGAACCAAAAGCTGCGATATTACTGTCCTTCCAATCATATTTTTTTTGTTTTAGCATTTTGTGTTAGTTGATTGATCTATTCCTAATATTATCTATAAAAATAGAAAAAGTTAAAGTAGGTTTCATACGACTGCATTTTCCGCTTTATCGAAAAAAGCTCGAGTTTATTATTTTCTTAAATGTAAGTGAAAAAATGTTCACAATGAAAAAGCTGATGTAAACAAAGATATACGTTTTGATCAGAATTTAGAAATAATAACCATTGTTTTTATCAAAACGTTGTATTTAAAGGACACGTAAAAAGAAAAAAACAAAAAAAGATTAGATTAAAAAACTTTTTTATGAAAATAGGATTGCACAGTTATTATTTATTAAAAATTTATGAATCTATCTTCTTCCAATGTTACCGAATAAATAGCTAGTTATTTGTCAGAAGGGTTTGAAAATAATTTATAAATACTTAAAGTAAACATGTCTCACTTATCACCATCTACTTTTTCTGAATGGGTGTAATTATAAAAGTGCAGATATTTTTCTTGCGCATATTGGATTGCGCAATTGTTTAAATTTCCTAGAATTTCATTGGCTAAAAATCATATATAGCTAGCAAATATGGCAAAACCGTTGATACGGCACTTGCTTGAGATAGCCATCATTCTTAATATTGCAGACGCAAGAGACTCAGTGTTTGACTGAATAGATGAGAAGTGCGCATGCGTGACTAAATAAAATAAAAAAAAAATTTATATTCTGGCATCTGGACAGGCAAGATCAAAATCATAACCACCTCTGTGTGCAACTTGGTATTCAAAAACCTGAAAACTCTAAGGCACAGAGTTTACATCCCCTCCAAATCATAATATTCGCCGGATTTCTGTGACATTTTTTCTGCAAGAAATTTGTGAAATACAGAAGATTCTTTGCTCATTCCCACATTTATGGAAAAGACAAGTGGGGTAAATGTTCCATGTTCGTTATCAAATACACGCTGATTGTATTTGCGTTTTTTTTTTCAGCTTCATGCTTCTTATATATCTTACTAATTGACGTTTCAATTTGCGATGGGGCATTTACATTGGTCAAACGTATATCTGAGTAAGCAGACTGTTTGGACGCCCAAAACCCCTGGCTCTTACATCAAGCCTTGCTGTATCGTTGTTGAAAACTTTGGCTTGATTTCCACATCATTACAAACTTTTTGCAACAAATTCGCTTCGAAATCACGTACGTTGTTATGACGCATAGTTACAAAGTTACAAAAAAATAATAAAAACAACAACAACAACAACAAAATTGAAATGTTACAAAATGAAAGTCTATAACATAAGTCTATAACATTAAATAGTTTTACAAACATATAAAAATAAAAATAATACAAAAAGCTGTGAAGAAATATTATGAAGAGATGTTTTATCAAACTTTATTTTTGTAAATTCCAATTCTACTTGCATTCAAAAACCGACGTTTAATTTCATTTTTTGTAAAAACACACATTTCTTTATGTCTTACAAATATTTGTAGACTTTTTATAATTCGTGCATAATACTTTCATTTTTTTAAATAAACCAATTAAAAATAAAAAATTCCTACTATAATTCCCGTGACGACAAATAGTATTTATGATTCCCATGGCAACAATATCGTTTGTTGTGGGATTATAGTGACCTGGGTACTATTTTTAATTCCGACTGTTCTTTTACCCTGGGTAAATGTAAAGTATTAATAAAAAATATCTACGACGTTTAAAGCGGCGCATATTAAACAAAATATTTGAGACAACGATTTTTCAAATAATGGCCGAAAGCATCAAATCGCCAACCGTGACTGTTAGTTTGCAAAAAATTTTTGCGCATGCGTAAACCAGGTGGACAGAGTTTTAAAATGATGTTGAATGATGTGTGCCAATGTAACCCTTGCACGAAATCTGCGCACGACATAATACTATCTTTTTTAAAGGAGAAGTTTGGTCAAAAATTATATTTTCATAATCAATAGTCATAAAAGAAAAAAAAGTACTTAAAATACGTCGGGGAGTGACCAAAATAGTCCATATAGAGATTCCTCCCCCTCCCCCGTCTGAAAACAGCGTCCTAATGCGTTATTGTTTTGTGTTAAAGTTAGAATAATTATGAAGCCTCCTATTAACGAGTGAATTCCTTTCTAAAGCCACTTTTTTTATGAAGTTTGTCTAAAAAATAATTACGCATTTTCAACGTGCAAGTCTGCACTGCGAACTAATTCAAACTTTTATTATACTTTACAGTTTGGATCACACGCTTGATGCACAACATAATAAGATAACTCGAACCTTTAATAACTCGAACATCCGGTAATCTTCTTTTCAAAGTTCGCCACGTCCTATTTTAATAATTCCATCGAGTTATTTAAAGCATATTGCGCGACGAAAATGCAGTAACAGATTGGGTAATGAAATAGGATAACGTTCGATAAAAAAACAAGCATTTCATAACATCTAACTTGAAGATTATCTAAAAGATTTCCAAAAAATCAACTCTCTTTATATCTTGTAACGCAATGATCTAACAATGCGACTCATGGCGCCACTAAAAAAGCCAATGCATTGCGTTAAAATGCACAAAGCAATAATTAAAAATATACTGTGTTTTTAACTTTCATCATTCTTTTGAAAGACTTGATTTTCACATAACACTTTCTTCTTGGTTACCATTGAATGTAGGATTTCGAAATTCTTGCTTTGGTGGGATGAAGATCGGACTTATTTCCTAAGATAAATTAATAATACAATAATAGCCAATTACCCAGGCTGTACCGCAAAATATCCCCGAGGTCCAAGTGCCGACCGAGCTTGCGAGATTTGTGCAATGACTGAGGGCGATATTTTCGGTACAACACGGGGTAATCGGTTATTATTGTATTTGTTAACTGTCTAAGTTAGGATTAAAATATAAAATAAGAATTTTAGTTTAGTGTTCTTATAACAATACAATTCACATTTTTGTTACACTACTTTCGTTAACACTCGAAGTCAAAATTCAAAACAGTCCTGTCTAAAAACAAACATTCTATTTAGAATTCGAAAGTCCCTATAGAATAAAAACTTTGTAAACAAAACATTACGATGTTCGACACGTACAGAATAATGTGTGAAGTTGAATGCGCAGCTAAAATATAGTTACAACGAATATTGAAGTAATTTTTTTAACTAGCTAGCTAGCCAATAATAACATGGGCTTCAACGAGTTTTATATTGACTCGGTAACCACAAAGCTGAAGGAACGAATCTGAAAACAGCCATGTTGAAGAAGCATCCAGACGAAATGTTGGTGAATCTGGTTATTTAACCTGTTAAACTTGACATTGTTTTGTTTTATCCTATGAAAATGTTTTTATCGACACATGTATTGCAGGAGTTAGATATATAATCTTTTCCAATGCTTGTTAAAACTTGTTTTTCGTGCTTGTTTACATTTTAAGCTACCATTTTTCTTGACGACGGGCAATACCGCAAAATATCGGCCCGTCCTCAAGAGCGCTAAGCCAATCAGAATGCCTAAAAACCCGTATTGCCCCCGCTTAAAAAATCCAGACGATTAACAATTTAAAACAATAATGCTTCCAATGTAATACTTTTATGCGTGTTAAATTTCTTAAATGTTCCCAGATTTGAGCAAAAACAGGAATCAAAATCGTGCTAAAACATTTTAAATATTCTCAATTATGTATTTGTTTTAATGGTAAGGAAGTCTTTTGTGGAATTCATCCAAACAGGTGACTTTCGTCCCCGTTTCGTGATTCCCTACATGACATTTTGGTGTCTTGTCAGAGACGTTTAAATGAGCTGATGACACCACAAATTTAAAGTGCCCTGGAGTAGTGCCCTAAAGTGCGTTTTAAAAATATCAAATTCTATTGTAGTAGAAAAAATGATAAAAAATAGCTTACTTCCGGGAATACACCAGGATTTTTTAGCAACTGTTGATACTCATAATTATCCTAATAAAATAAAATAAACACTCCAAATAAATATATATATTTAATCATATATTTAGAAGAAATAAAAACACTATCTTACGTAGGCTGTGATTAGTAGTTTCCATAACAACAACAAAATTAGACCAAGAAGTACAATACCACCAATTATTCCCAACACAATAACAAGAATGTTGATTTCCTTTTTAATTACATCAATGCAACCTTAAAATAAAGAATATCAAAATTATTACAATTTTTGCGCCAAATTGCTTCCTATTGTGCCAGCTTTGGTATGCTATAACACAGCGTTATAAGGACTGGTGTTAAATGTAGTAAATTGACGTCAAAAAATTAAAAGGTAACATTTGCAAAATATGTTTCTGCATTGGATTTATTTCGGCAAAAAAGAATGGACATCAGTGTAATCTATATTATAATGCCCGTATACGTCTGTCCGTCCGTTCGTCTGTCTGTCACGCAAAATGGTAGCTTAGCTGCGACGGGCGAACCCGTGGATTTTTCCATGGGCTAACGACTAGTATGTTAATACAAGCAGAGTGAACCTGTTTGAGCAACTAAAAAAATTCAACAAAGAACATTTTTCCATTCAACAGGATCAGGTATACATAATATGCAACAAACTTTTGAGAAGGCCTTAGTAACTTTAACCTTTATTTTGAGTACTTCATTATACTCAGTAAGGTGTTAATAGTAAAGAAAAACTCCTACGTTTTTCTCGCTGCACTAAAATCGTTTCGTTGACAAGATCTTGCTGGAAACTGAATATAACAAAACACTCGTTGTCATCTTTGATAGAACACTGTTCTGTTGTGGAATTTACCCATTTCCAGTTTATATGGCTACATTCCAATTTGTCGCAAAACTCTTTATTCGGTTCTTTAAATGCCAAACAACGGACACAATCTTTGCTGTTGGAGCATTTACCAGGACAAGACTAAAAAACGCTCGAATTTACTTTCACCGCAGGAAGAAAGTTGAAACGTGTAACCTTCATGGTCGGAACGAAAAATACACAAACTTTTATAAAGTTCTTGCAACTTTGTAAAGCAACGACTTTGACCTCAATTATTCAAATTGTCAGTTCAAGCTATCAAGATTGGTGGCTTTGATTTTAAATGCAAAACATTTTTTTATAAAAACAAGGTGTCTTTCCAAGACCACATACGTTTGCAGGTTAATTCCTTAGTCTCCACAAAAAAATGAACTATCAACTTTTACGTTATCTTGTACTACCCACCAATTAATTATGTAAAACTGAGGTAAACAAACACTTACCACGCATTTTTCACATAATTCTCCCTTATAACCAGGATCACATTCGCAATGATCACAGGCGCATTTTCCTTTTCCATTGCATACTGTCTATATTAAAAGAAGACACTAAATAAAGTTGTTGTGACCAAAATAAAGTTGTTGTGGCCAAAATAAAGTTGTTGTGACCAAAATAAAGTTGTTTCAACCTAATTAAAATTGTTTCGACCAAAATACAAAGTTGTTGTGACTGAAACAAAATTGTTGTGACCAAAATAAAGTTGTTTCGACCAAAATAAAGTTGTTGTGACCAAATAAAGTTGTTTCGACCAAAATAAAGTTTTTTCGACAAAAATACATAGTTGTTGTGACTGAAATAAAGTTATTGTGACCAAAATAAAGTTGTTGTGACCAAAATAAAGTTGTGACCAAAATAAAATTGTATGAACATTCAAATCTTGTGCATGTCCACATGCAAAGTGGCCCTAACAAACTGATAAAATGAACTCCAAGAATCCATATCGAATCAAAATTTGTTCTCCATCCTCTTCAACATAACCAATCTTACTTTAAATAAGATAAATTTTTTGTGTCTATTAAGGGTTTTTATACTGAAAGTGCAATTTAAAATGTCAACTTACATTCTTAGCCAAGTCGCTGACACAGTTGATTCTTTCTCTGGTGCAGTTCACTTCACCGCAATTTTCTCCCAAAAATGTTTCTTTGCATTTACATCGGCCACATTCACATACTCCTCTATCAGGGCCTGAAATACACAGAAAAAAGATAGTTAGAAAGAAGAGAGTACAGGTTGCGAGATGACAAAATATCTCAATTCAATGAAAAGATATATTCCTTACCTCCACATACTTTTCCCTCGTATCTTGGACAACCAAAGTTATTACACTCGCAGTATCTGCCTGTTATAAACTCACCTTCGATCTGCAATAAATTTCACAATGTTTTTGCCAATTATTTTAGAAAAAATTCCACAAAGAGAAATTCTTTTGTCAAAAAAATAGTGCAGTACCGTGGGCTTCTGTTCTTAAAATATCCCTTCCCCCTTCTATAACGATATAACGAAGTCTCCACATAACGCATTCTCATAAAATGAGCTCTCAATCTAACTAACTCTTAATATAACGAACTCATCATAAAACGAACTCTCCATATAACGAAAGCTTTATATAAAGAAATCTCTGTATAACGAACTCTCCATTTAACAAACTCTCTATGTAACAAACTTTTTATACAATGATTTTTTTATATAACGAGCTCTCAATATATAAAACTATCCATATAACGAGCTCTCAATATAACGAACTCTCAATATAGCGATCTCTTAATGTAACGAACTCTCAATATAATGAACTCTCCATATAATGAACTTTACATATAACGAACTCTTAATATAACGATTTCTTAATGTAACGAATCTCGACATAACTATAGGGAATTCTTATATAACAAATTCCCCATAACGAACCTTTGAAGCACAAACTTCCCTTATAACAAACTATATTTAATATTTCTAATATTTGGGCATGAAATCCACGGTAGAGTGCTCTACTACATTACCTCTCTATTGGCACATTCACACTTGCCACAGACACATGTACCAAACCCACTGCAAATTCGACCTGCTGACTCGGTATTGTTTCGTTTGCATAATGATTCATCAGCCTGATCTTTACTATTACATTGACATTTTTGACCAAATCTATCTTCGTTGCAATAACAAATGCCACACTTGAAAGCACCTGTTCCGTTGCACTTTGAAGAATTTTCTTCAATTTCCGTTGTTTTTGTTTCACAGCCGCAATCACAAATCATTTTTATCGTAACCTCCACATCACCAAATACTGGAATAGTGATCTTGAAGCTAAACACAATCATTATCAACTATTTTATTCTTATTAATTTTCGCGCATACCAACTTTCTTGCATTTGTGCAAAATAGTTCGTAAAGCCTAAACTCAACGAACATATTTCAAGGAATAGATCACAAGATAAATTATTGAACTAAAAAAAATTTTTTTTGTTTGATTTGAAAAGCTAGTAGAATTATCCCTTTAAAGCGCGAAATTTAGTTCACACTTTGTAGGATAAGACTTACCAACTAATTAGCTACTTCTCACACATGCTTTCAACATGCATGAAAACAGAACACTATGGCGTTAATTCTCGTTAATTAGCGGGCTAAACATTATTATTTTTATATATTTTACCGCAAATCAGCGCGAACAAACTTTTCTATAAAAAAATTAAGCTCTATTTGTGTGCAAACGACATTTCTTCAAATATATTTTTCACTACGGCGGACAAAAAAAAAGATATTTAAAAGATTATATATTTATTCTTCTAAAAGATGGTTATTTTCTCCATATTGCCTTCATTCTACAAGAAATTTACGTTCCTAAAATATGGACTGTTGTCTTTTTTTTTTTTTATTTTAATTCGCTTCAAAAAAAAATTAAAAAAATCAATAATAAAATATCCTTTCCAATGTTGTCGCACATATTTCATTAACAAAATGAATTAAATCAGCGTTAATTTTACTTGTAATGGAAATGTCCTCGCGCTAAATAGTCAATACTAAACTAAATAGTCAGAAATTAAAGCGAAAAAATCAACGTGATTTAACGCCAGATGGAAACCAAGCCTTCAGAGAGCGGTATAGTATATCGATAATATTCTAAACATTAATTTATGTACTTTCAATCATATGTTACCTTCTATCTTTGGTTTTCCAATCTTTCGGGCATGTGAGAGCTGTTACACCAACTTCAAATTCAACATTTGTATTCACTTTCATATCAGTACACTCATTATTTCTGGCTGTATTTGGACAGCCTGGTTGAACTTTAAAATTGACTATAACACCTTCAGGTAACTTATCACTGGCCAGATGTGCTGTAGTTGAGATTGACTATGAGAAAAAACAATATGGATGAAACACAAAGAATAGATGACTATTTTTATTTTTAATCTTCTTTCTTCTGGAATAATTCTTAAATCCAATCAGAATTCGCTATTTCAACTTTGTGCTTCTCGCTGTCAAAAATCAAAGGCTATTCGGCCACAGAATTGTTTGTTTAATCGTCTGATTTAGTCTATCTCCTTAACCCTTGTTGGTTAATAAAAACATTTTTATATTATACACAAGGAGAGCTAACACCAAACACACCTTTCAACCAATTAACACTGTTAATTAGATTAGTGTTAACATGGACTGAGAGTTAGATAGCAAACGTTGATTGTATTTTTTTGTCTCTTTGACATACCTTATATTTGTCTCGAATTAAATCTACGATATTTGAAGAGTCTTTTTTCAACACACCAATGGCGGCCAAAAGATCTTTCCACTCTTCAGATATTTTCTAAGATATTTTTCGTTTATTTTAATAGAAAAAGACAAAGTAAAATTGTAAACACGATCTGCAACAAATAATAACTAAAAGTTCAACCTGATAAACACCATATGTATCAGTGGTGACAGCAAAAATAGGAACAATTTTGTTTTCTTTCAATTTTGATTTTAACAACGATATAGAGGGATAATCCTAAAAGGTAACGATAACCGAACATACAAACACACAAAAAGAAGCAAATGAGATATAATTGATAAGCTGAGAAGATTTTTTTTATTTTGTTCGTACCTGCTGGTTAGATTGTGTGTATTTCTTTTCAACAGGACCGATCCGCTGTAGATGACATGCTCCATCATTAGGTGAAATTATACCACCAAGCTGAGAAATATTAAGATGAAAAAATACAGAAAAAAATACAGAAAATATACCAGGCCCGGTCAGGAGACGCGTGCGATCGCACGCGCACATGCCCACACACGCGCAAAAAATTTACGGGTGCGATTTATCGCTTGCGTAAGACTACTTTATCAAAGATTTTTTAAAGACGTAATGCAACGTGTAGCGAGTACTTTTTGTTGATATCTTTGATCAGCGGTGGCTGGATTATTTTTAGTTTTATTTTACAGATCAAGCATGTGCATGTGGGACATAAAACTTTCTTATTAGTTGTAAAAAACAGGTGCGTTGTTTGCTACAAATAAATTAACTTTTTCTTGTAATGACGTCAAAGTTTCATTCATATGATCGACGGTACCTGTGAATCGAAACTAAATATTTTGCTGAGCCAATTTCGTCCCCATTCTCTTTTATATCTTTGCGTTCTTTTTAATTTTTTTAGATTACTAATAATATATAAAAAGTTCGAAAAAGACGTTTTTAAGTAGAGAGGTTCGTATAATTTTTAAGTTGATATACCTTCACTTGATAAAATATTATTCATATTTTTTTTAACCATGCGATACTTCTTTTTTTCTACTTTTGGTTTCGATCGTTAAAAATGTATCGGCACAAATCAAAAGATCACATTTTTTATGTTTTAAAAATGTAACACTCTTTCAATTTTTTATGAAGGTGTTAAAGTTGTTTTAGCTGTCCCTTTCAAATTTTTTACTCCAGTGGGAACAGGTGAAACTGTTTAGGCCATGTGTTACACATTCACTTTTATAATATTTTATTTATTGAATAGAAGAAGGACACGTCTTTTAACCCTAACAGTGACGATGATGACAGCAGCGTTGTTGTATTTTCTGATTCAGAGTAGACCTTGAACATGAACAAAAATATTGTTTTAAATGACTCAAGTCTTGTTAACATTATCCCTCCTTTTAGTCTTCTGGAAATTCCCATTATTTTCCCATCTGCCTTGGTAATTATAGTTTGCCGTGCCAACTTTTATTACACTGAAATCGTAAGTAAACATATTCAATATGGCGGTAAAAAGAACACACATTTTTCGTTGTGCAACACAATAAAACAACGAGGAAAGGGACTAACACTAAAATAGGCATTTAAACAAGAAATAACATATTTTAAACTTTTCGACCACTCACGCAAATTAATTTGCACGAGCTTTTGTGATCGCACGTGGATCGCTCACCCAGACTAATTTACGTGAGTGATTTAGCGCTCGCGGGGTTAAATTTTCCCGACCGGGCCTGATATACAGAAAAAAATACATGAAAAATACAGAAAAAAATACATGAAAAAATAAAGAAAAAAATATAGAAAAAAATACAGAAAAAAAATTTAAAAAAATACAGAAAAAATAGCAACAATGAAGTTCTTTCAAGCAAAACATATGCCATAATTTTTTTATCAATTGAAGAATTAAAAAGATGTTTTAAAATGTTACACCCAATGTGAAGATCCCTTTTGCTAAATTTCAAAATAATAAGGATCGAATTTTCATGTGAAATAAAATACAATCAAGGAGATGATACAATAATTAATCAGTAAATATCTGAGTGGACTGTAGGCGAATGTTGACAGGAAGTTTTAAATAATTTATTTGTTACTTCTTATGTGTGGAATAGGGAAAACTATTTCCTTGCCTCGTCAAAAATTCAGACTTGCTGGTATTAAAGATCAATTAAATATGAAAATAGGTCTATTAATGATTTGCATGGACAATATTAATTTCGTGCTTTATTTTAAAAATTTGCTATGTGTAAACAAACCGAAGGAACTTCAAGTAAATTACACTATTTACTGGAAATTGTAAACAAATGTTGATCTGTTTCTTGATTGGAATGCATTAAAGCGACTGTAATAATAATAATGTCTGCTCTTCATAATAACAAAAACACTTTGATGCTAATCGCCAAAGTGCTGCACTATACATCACTAGTCTGAACTAAAAGAGCACGTAAGCGCAAGCTGATGCGTATTTGTCAGGGTCATTAATAGCAAAAAAAAACAATGGACAAGACTTACTTTCCCATCTCCAGCAATGTGAGGACTTGCGTCAGTGACGAAAACAACAATTCTTCTAGCTTTTCTAACATCTGCCCACCCTAATTGCTAGAAAATAGGAAAATAGGTGTAATATCAGCCCTTCGCCCAAATAATAAAGCACTTAATTTTTGCGTCTTAAAAATAACCTTTCATGAGAGAAATTCCTACAAAAACAAGTGTTTTTTATCATTCGTTAAAACGATTTTGTTGATAATAATGATAATTCCTAGATCATGTTTAAATGATACTAAATTATATTGAATCAAATTTTAGACAGGCAAAAAATTTTAACCGCGGAAGTTTATTCCCTCCAAATATTTTTTGAAACAAGCTATTCGCAAAAGTTAATTGTCCCAATTTTTTCTTATTCTGGAATTTTCTTTTAGACTATATCACTTTCATCTTTATTGATTTAAGTTTCATGTTATAATATTAACCTACTCTTCAAAACGATTTAAAATTGTCTGTTTTAATAACTTAACACACTTCAAGGCGATTCTATGACCAACAGGTCTCGAAAGTTATTTCTCGCAAAAAATTATTGACAAGATCATATTTGCAAAAGTTATGTCTCGAAAAAAATTCTGAAAAGGGACATTCGTGAAAGTCGTTTCCTATGTTTCGCATATTTTTCTTTTCTGACAGGCAAAAGTTCTTCCGCAAAATTTGCTTTTTTTAAAGTTTCATTTTAATCTGGAAGTTTAATCACTACTTTTTATCAATTCGCAAAAATATAAATTTCTGCAAAATCTATTAATCTTTACATGTGAAAACATTTCTGTTATTAAAGAAATTTGGAAAAAACAAAAACAAACTTACTGATGAGCATGTTGCTACTTGCATTAATGCATCAAAACCTCCTTCAGGAGTATCAAGATTTCCTGAAATTTTTTGACTTGCAACAGCCTCCTAATTATACAAAAAAAAACATTTCATGTCTTGCAACAGTGATACCAAATGATACCAAAAAATAAACATTTCAAAGGTGTGTACAAATAAAACTTGATATATCTGTATTTGCCAACCTTGACACAAATTTGACACAAATATTAAAATGTGAAGATACTTTACTTCAAATTTCTTTGCATCTTTGTTGAAGTCAAAATTGTGTTTATATCCAAAGGTTGGCATGCACGCTTGCTTGCTTTCTGTCAAACAAGGTTTATTTCTAAAAAAATAAATAATAGGTCCTAATGACATGAATTTTAGAGTTTGTTGTAAATCGTTTATTTAAATTTACTAACAGCTTTTCAATCTGGACAAACGGTGAAACTGTTTTGTCTACAAAAGTTCCAAAACCAAGAGAGTAATTTGCAGTGATCGTTTTGATTTCTTCAGCTGAAAAAATAAATTAGCTTAGTCGATATACAAACATGTCTGCTTCACCAAAAAACTTTTTTTAAAGTAACTGTTAAGCATGCTTAACTTGTAAAGCCACGAAATCCCATCCTGGAATAATAGCAAGCACATACAAAAACGAATTTTTAGCGTAATATTATCACAATATTTAAATAACTTATATGGAATTCTAAAAACTTGTGATAATGGCAAACACGCTATCACCAAAACAGAAATACATGATCAATTTTCATGGCTACCTACCTATCTTTGTACCCAATGTTTTTAGCTTCGTCAAATCGTCATCCATAGATCTAGACATGTCCATAAGATAATATAGCTGCACAGGAAAGTCTTTTGCAGGTCGAACAGTTAATTTAAATGTTTGGGTTTGATCTGTATTAAAAAGAAATAATCAGGACAATGTCATGTCTCATTTTCCGTTCACAGTGCTTTCCGTTATAGCAAAAGTAGACCAAGAACTGTTTTCTCGGCGCGTGCATTTGGACAAAATTTTTCAATATGCGCATACAGTAACGCAAAAGTTATGCACAGTGAAAAAGAGCCTTAAGTAATAAAACTAATATATAACCAGAAAGGTAACGTGGACAATAAGGGTAGCTGAACATATACGTCGTTTCTTGCTGCTAAGGGCCTTAATTAGCTTGTTAATGGATTAGTTTTTCCTTGGTATAAAATTCCATATAATAAGTACAGTGTTTTTCACCACGCCAAAATGCAAGTGGAAAACATTTTTACCTTTTCTAAGTTTAAGTTGAACCTTTTGTGGACGAACTTGAACAAGGGAATCGAATTTATCATCTTGTGTTAGCTAACATAACAGAAGAAACAAAAATAGTGGTACATAATAATTTCTATACCTTGAATCCACATGAGAAACATACAGTATGAGAAATATCTTAAAAATGAAACACAGAAGTACGAGAGCTTCTTTTTTTACATTGCATACAAAGTATTTGTAATCTAGAGATAAGGACACCAAGTATTTACTAGATGCAAACTTTGGTTTTAAAGCAATTCCTATCCACTTTCCCCCTGCTATTCATCTGTTAAAAATATAAGAAATTTGCGAGTATTTGTAAACTAGAGATAAGGACACCAAGTATTTACTAGATGCAAACTTTGGTTTTAAAGCAATTCCTATCCACTTTCCCCTTGCTATTCATCTGGTAAAAATATAAGAAATTTGCGATTTTAAAGCAATTTATTAGCTGCTCGTTTTCGAGAAAATTCACAAAAAAATTTGGATGGTGGACGGACTTGAACAATCGAATGGCGGGCAAACTATCTGTAAACGGGAAATGGGGACACAAAGTTTTTCAATTTCTAGATACAAACTTTTGTTTTAAAACCAATTCTCTTTTCTTTCTTGTCATTTATATCTGTTATAAAATATAAAAAATTAGGATTTTAAAGCATTGGCTGCCTGTTTTTGTAAAAATTCACAAAATTTTTTTTCTGATGACTGTCTGTAGGAACAAACTGAGGTGTAAAGTTTTAACATAACAATGCCACTACGCAGCCTTGAGGGTTTTTTAAAAACAGAAACAAGCAACATTGAAGCGGTGATGTCAGTTAATTTGTGTGATTGTGTCACCGGAGAATATTGTCCATCTTCTTAGCCTCAAAGTCTGAAGTAACTTTTCAAATTTTTCTTCTCACCGTTGCTTAAAATAATCACGTGATTGTGTTTGTGACACATACAAAAAGGCTTCATCGAATGTTTACACATTCAGTGCTCTGAATCTTGCAAATATCTTGGGTGTGTCAATCTTTTTATCAATTTAAACTGAAACTTGTAAAAAAAACTACATGATTTATTGATTAAAACTGGAGAAAAAGATTTTTTAAGCTGATCGTGAACCATTCTCTTCACATATCCTAAATTAAGAGTTTTCTGCATGGGATTTACCAACCATTTATAGCGTTCCGCTATCTTTATTTTTACACTTAAAGGCCGGGACCCGCAATCATCAGGCCAAAAATTGGACGAAAAAACCCACAGTTTGGCCGCAATAACTTCTGCGGGCTAGGTTCTTATGAAAAGTCCTCCCTATCTATATTATAATGCCCGTATACGTCTGTCTGTCTGTCACGCAAAATGGTAGCTTAGCTGCGCAAGTAGCGAGAAGCACGCAATGCGGTAAAAAAAGGACGAGGGAACCCGTGGATTCTCCACGGGCTAACGACTAGTCTCTATAATAATAGCCGTCGTCTGTCTGTCTGTTCAAAAGGGTTACCGATATTCCTTTGATCTTTCCGCGAATTTTTAGAAAACAGGGGGTTGTTTAATCGCAAATCTTATTATTGATTAAAATAAATTCTAAAAATTAATTTATTTCTTTAATTAATTGAATTACTTTATTTATTGCCATAAGTAAGAGAAATAAATTTAGTGATAAAAATGAATGCATTATTTTAATACGCCATTTTTAATAATAATTACCCCCGTGACCTCAATCGCCGTTTTCGCTCAGAACCTACAGAAAACAAATGGGACAGTTTACTGATAGTTTTACTGACTTTGTTTTGACCGCTCGCACATAATACACCAATCAAAACGCTTAATTGTTTAAAAAACCAATCCAAAACTTTCGCGGCCTGGGCATGCCAACGAAGAAACATGAGGACCGAAACATGATGGCCATTTTAGTTATTAAAGTAATGGTGGTCAGTGCTGTTTGTAAGTCTGTTTCGTCTTCTATAAGCTTTTTATTTTCGTAATATTGTTTTTATGTATGTTCTAAAAAATGTTAAGATAAATATATTGTCACGTTTTTAGTCACGTACACATCTTAAACGCAACAGTTTTAGGATTTTTGGCTAGGAACGAAGATTTTGAAGGCTAGCTAGCTAGCTAGAACCTTACTTATTACTATTCTGTATGGTATAACATCTTTTTATCTTACCCACCATTTATTTTTGTGTTGTGACTGTAGCCATTTAGTTAGCTCCTATCTTTGGCAAAAATTGAGAGTATGAAAATGCAGTTTGGCTACAACAATTCTTAAACAAAAAGTGTTATGCTAAATGCAGTCTATACGCCTGTTCAACTCAGTTTAACTATACTAAGCGGTTAGCCCAGTGTTAACAACAGACTGTTGTTTTTGGTAAAGGCTGTTACGCCTATGCACCATGTACAACGTGGTTTACCTGACTTAAGGGGTCAACCCAATGTGACAATTCATTTTTAAACTTTCTCTGTCTGTACGGATGTGCAACAATTTTTACCTGGACTAACTGATCAGCCCTGTTGTGTTTTTTTTTAAACAGAGTCTGTGAGAAAGTTTTTTCCAAAGGTGTATTATTCCTATACGCATGTGCGACATGGTTTAACTGTAGTAAGCGCTTAGCCCAGTGTCACGATAAATTTTTTAACTTCACAAAAACTTATTCTGCAAAATAAAATAATATTGACTGATTGTTTTTGCTATGATGGGGTACCGACTGTTGTTTGTAAACTGTGTTTTTATTTCAGCTATCGTTGCGGAAATATTTTTTGAAAAATATGTTACAGTCGCAAGACTATAATGGTGTATGCGCTTCACTTGATTTACGACATACTGTATACCTGTACTAAAGTGCTCCACCTGACTGTGTCGCACAGTTTGCAGTTCTTTTTAAGCGCTCCTTAGGGTGTTCAACAACAGTTACTTGGGGCTCATCCCGGCGATTCGACACCGGGTTTCCCGGCTAGTATATTAAAATACCCGTATACAAATATGTCTGTCACACAAAATGGTAGCTTAGCTGCGCGAGTAGCAAGACACATGCAATGCGGTATAAAAAGGGCTGCCGAACTCGTGGATTTTTTCACGGGCTAACGACTAGTGTATCTAAATAAAGTGAATTAAAAAACTCAAATAAAACTGGCCTTCTCTTCTGCCACCAATCCAGAAGTTGAATATTTTTCGATTGAAGAAAGGGGTCTAACCATAAATGATGTATAGCTATACATGTGTGAAACATTCGCGAAATGTGAAATTTAGTGGTTTAGGTACTTAGAATTTTGACTTTTTTGTTTACTTGATGGGATACTTGAACAGCTGAGAAGTAAAGCCATCTACTTCCATGTTGACAAAGTGACCTTTGTAAAGTTAAAATTCAAAGAGTACAAAATTTATAACAAAAGTTTAATAATATTTAATTATTTATATTTATAATTATTTAGTGATATATATAGCTAGTTTGAGTGACACACCATGGGAATCATCTGCATCCAGGTTACCATATTTGTTTTTGGTTCCCATGCTAACCTGGTGTGATGTATATAAGTCTTGCCACCCTTATTTTGTCATTCATCAGTCAGCTCTTAATCAGTCAACATCAAGTTCTTGAGTTTCAATGCACAATATTTCAATGCACAACAATGATGATGATCTTACTTACACAATATTTCTATGAGTGCTATAGCTTGTTCTTCAATTTCACATAAGAGATAGATAGATAGATGTGCATATTTTACATGGCTAGCCTCACAAATATCGAGGGATATACCCTGTCTATTATTTCCAGGAGGGGCCATGGCTTAGATGGAGAGTCCTAGAGTACTTAATGCTCATTTTGAGCTACGCAGACCCAATTAGTAGGGCCCACGCTCTACTAGACAACTCCCGGCAACATCCAACGGCCCACACAGTGTGCCATCTCCCCAATTTCCCTCACATGGCTTGGGTTAACCCGGGGCTATGGTAACATTCACTCGCCCATGTTGAATCGCCGTCAAGAGGAATCGAACCCCGGTCTCCCGCACAGAGTACGAAAGCTATAACCACTAATCTACGGCGCCACAAGTTTACACTTGTCACACATTTTCATAGTACTTTTTGCTCTGGGCAGCTGGTAAGTATTAGCTATTCTATGTCAAATATTTTTTTTAAATTTGAACTGGATATTTACTGTAATTTTGTATTTATTTAATTTGAACGCATATCAAGATATCAATTTAAATCAAAAATTTTGTTGTTACAAACACTTCCCTTTCGTGTGACGCCTTAACAACCTTCCCATAATTTCGCGGTTCGGGCTATCTTTAAAATGTTTGCAGGCATTTAATTTCGCAGGTGACGACTAAGAAAAATTTTCACCGGATTTAACTTTTCAAATGTTTGTGCATCGATATGTAGAAGTTTATATCCTTAAAAGAATTTATTCCACCATGGAGTGTCACTGATACTGGATCAGTAATTCCTCAACCTACCTTCACACTTCCGTCTTCAATAACAATATTTTTGCATCCATAACAATATTTTTGCATCCATGAGTAGTCTTTAACACCGACCTAAAATTGCATCTAGGCCTGCGAGAATTCTCTCCATCAGTAAAATCCTAGAAACAAAATATACTAGACTTTTATGTTGTAAGAACGAAGAACGTTATGTAATAGATTGTATATATATATACGTATTATACGTGAGCGCCAAGCAGAAAGGATAGATTCACATTTTTAGTCTCTAGCTAGCATGACTAGGCCGGGGTTCGAACCCAAGACCTCCCGTAGTGGGAGCGAACGCTCTACCACAAGGCTATCAGATAGACTTGTTAAAATAAGTATATACACGTTCACACTTACCACGTCCGCGCACCAGTAACAACGACCACCTGCTTTCAAACAGCTTGAACAATCAGGAGCTTGGGTACAAGGATTATCTAAAAATATATTTAAAAATTAAAATTAATATCTTAATTCATTAACATATACAATTGAATTCAAGAAGCACGTTAAAATCTCTTATACTTAGGCGGTGTTACAGAGATTATTAGAACAGAATTAGTAAATACACAAAATGAAACACATCCAATTATTCATACCATTTTGCCCACGTACAGTTGAACACGCCAACAGCCCCACCATAAGCAACTCATTCCACATATTTTGTCTTGTCTTATTTCATGTAAAAATATTGTATATTATGGTGTATACAAAATTAAAAATATTACACATTTTTAAATGTTATGTCAAAAGCATTCGCAAGACACATAAACTATTTATGGAGTAAAATGTTTTTTTTATGGTACTACAAGAAATACTAAGCCAGGTTCTAAACCGTATGATTGGTTGCATTTAAAAAATAATTTATTTTGTTTAGTTACAAACTACAACAGATGACATTTCTTTTAACACTGTTTATTCCTTTTTAATAACTTCATAACTGTTTACTCATTACAGAAAAGTGACAATTGTAATATTGCTGAAAATGCTGCTTTCTACCAAAGGATATATAATAGCTAATTGACGTCATTAAGTGTCTTCTACTTCTATATAAGTTCTTTTTTTGAAACCAGCTATTAAACTTTCACAACAATCTAATTACTAATACACTTTCCTTCTTCAAAAACTTAATTATGCGCAAAAAACCTTAATTGGCAATAAAATATGCTTACTTAAGACCTGTTTCACATTACTGTTTAGTCATCTAAAGAATGTAGACACATGCCGGCGAGTATACACATCGCAAATTTACAAATTTAGTCATATGTACTCAGATATATGCAAATTACATGAAGAAAGTAGACGACCTTGGACAGGTGAAAAAAGGTTTAAACGAGCTAATACAAGTGCCGTCGAGCTTAGAGACAAGCGAAATCGAGGTTAGTCATGTGCAAGCGAGTTTAGACAAGTGTAGACTAGTTTAAACAAGTGCGGGCGAGTTTAGACAAGTTTAGTCGAGTTTAGACAAGTGTAGTCGAGTTAAGACAAGTGTAGTCGAGTTTAGACAAGTATAGACTTATTTTAAACAAATCTGGTCGAGTTTAGACAAGTGGGGGGCAAGTCTAAACAAAGTAAAAACGTATACACGAGGCACTTTAGCATTATAGACAAAATAAATTCACTTAATAGTACTGAAGCAACAAATATATAACCAACAAGAGTTCCATGAAGATGAATCAAAATTAATGAAATAGAATGCCAGTCAAGGTTAAACTAATTCTAAACAAACAATACAACAGTCACCGTTCAATTAAGAAGTTTTCATTGAGGTGATGTAAATACTTTTGTCCGTTATCATTAAAGGCTTTCTTGTTATAATTCCATTTAACGAGTCGGTAATTAATATTTTGAATAACAAACGTGATTCAAAATTTTAGTTTCGTGTTTAACCACAAAATCGAAAATTACCTATTTATTATCTTCGTATAAAACTACACACTAATTATGGTGAAAATGCTTTCGTCAGCATGCAACTTCAGTCGTGACGTCAACTGAAGTAGATAAAATAAGTTCGGTTTTTCAAGACGTCAGCGCTGACGTCTTGAAAAACCTGCAGCTCACTTTTAATTGTATAGAACGTTAAAGATTTGTATAAAAGAGAACCCAGATTAGCTACCTCCGTCAACGCAGCGAAAACCTTTTTATGATCAAATAATCTGATTTTGGAATAAAAAATAAACATTAGCTTTTAAATTTTCAGAAACACGGATGAACATATAGCCATATGCAATAATCCAACTGCGTTGTGAAAAATTGACATTAAATTTTTTCCCGTGTTGTTATTGTTTTAATGTTATTCTTGATTAGCCATAGTATTTACGGAAAAGGAGGCTATGCAAGAAAAGTGATTTAAAATTATAGGTAGCTTTTCTCGAAGCGGAAGTGATGGAATTAATATCAAACAAGAAGCCCTGGGGGCTCTAAGAATTTCCGTTCGCTACCAAAACATTTGATGACAACCTGCTTATTCGTTGTGTTATCGTGCCAAACATTCGAACAGGTTTGGTGCATGAAGCTCTGAAGATAGAGCACACAAGTGACATTATATCTTACAACAAACGCAAACAAAACGTGCTAACAAAAAATACAGCCATTCATGGTTGAAAGTCTTGCGATTGAAACGTTTATGGTCTTAAACGGCATTTAGTTGACAAAAAATCAAAATTTTGATGTGACCATTATGTTGAGCATACTTTTTTTGTTAACTGTGCCAAATTTTGTCGAAAATAAAGTAGTATTAATTTTTGGACCAATTTTGGCCTAAAATGACATTTAAGGTGGGAAAAAAATTAAAGTTTTAATGTCACCATCATGTTCAGCATACTTTTTTGTTAACTGTGCCAAATTTTGTCGAAAACAAATACCAATTTGGCCTGAAACGTCATTTAGATGACTTCCCAATACTTAGGGAGTTTGGGTACGAAGTTTAAATCTGTGACGTTGCAATTGACTATTTGGGACAGGGTTAGTTAGATCCTCCTCTCAGAGAAACGTGAAATCCCAGGGTCGATTTTTTCTCAAAAAATGCTCCGAAAGAAAAAACGACGGTTTTAAAGAATTTCCTACGCCTTCGGGCGCGGAAATTCAATAAATTATAAGCTGAAGTATTTCGAGCAGAAATAATAAATCCACTATCAACAGTGTTTAATGTTTTGAAGGTCGTAGCGTTAGGTGAATAAAGCTTCCGAAAGCACAAATTCCAGCTCATATCTACCACTTGTTAAATACATAATCTTATATGTTTTCTTAATTAGCGTTTTAAGATCTCTACGATGAAGGCAACGGGGATACAGTATACTCTCCAATTAGCGGAAGCCATCGGTGTATGACCAAAGTGTCCGCTAATCAGAGGTGTCCGCCTTTTAGAGTGTCCGTTACTGTACAAATTCGTAAAAAAATATTTGGTATTTTGGCGGGTTCTTGCTGACGTCAACAAAAGGTTTAAACCCTTATATCTCCTGAACTCTTCTTTGAAACCACATATATATCTATATATTATCTTAAATAGCATTTCTGCTGTGGAATTTTAATTATTGCTGATGTCTAATGTAGTTGTTAACAATATTCACAATTCCAGGTCCTTCTGAACCGGACTAAATTTCTTTCGTCACGGACGTTCCGTAAGTCACTCGAGTTGTTTCTCTGCCTAAGTGTATTTTCCACGGGTTTAACGACTAGTCAGTAACAAACAGAGAAAATGGGTTACAAAATTTATTTGATCAATTATTATATATTTAATTTCAATTCTGTGAATAGATGAAATTGTTGACTACCTTTTTACAATTTAAAATCAATATAGAGAGGTTTGTTTTTAATATAATTCTAATTTATTTTTGTAGCTTTACATCTGCTTAAAATGTAGGAGGATAGAACACTGTCTTTCACGCAGGCTGGGCTAGCTAGCCAGCAAGATAAGACAACATTATTTCGTGTATGTGTGGAAACATTAACACCATAACATTTTTTTCAATATATATATATAACTAAAACATACTTTAGAATTAATTCACATGGCTAGCTTCTTTCCATAACAATCTGCTGTGAACAATGGATCACTTTTAATGGTAAGATTTTACATGTCTTTGTGTATTTGTCGTAACTGCCTTAACCCTAAGAAATATTAATGTTCTCTCTTGGATTTACCTATATATTCCAATGATGCATCATTGACTTTTGTAATTTTGCAGATTTGAACTTTAGTAACTTGACAAAAAATGGCAATAATTGTTCATTTTAATTAAGACGAAATGATGGCGTTAGCAACTTTCTCATTTTTTGAGAAAGATATGTTTTAGTTAGTATGGATCTATACAAGACCCAGCTAAAGGATCACGGAAACCGATAAAATCTTATTACAACAAAAAATCAAACTCATCTTAATTATACGACTTCAATGTTTTCGTTGATCATGTACTTAGACTAAGCTGAATTTTCTAATAATCCCCTTTTAAATGAATAATACATTAGTTTAACTTCAAATCAATTTTTATAATACACTTATTCTATTTGCTGTGTTATTCAAAACACTTTTGCTGTTCAATGTCGAGTCTACTTTCTCACGAGAATGTTCTTGCATCTTGATGCGGAATGCAGTCTTCGTGTTCTTTTCTGGTTTGAACAACACAACGTATGTCTTCGTACCATACATTACGAATAGCAAAATTGAATTGCAACACAAAATCAACATGGTTTGCAAGAAAACCTTTTCTCGTTCGTCACTGGCACTGTAATACAAAGGAATCATACATCCCGTCATTAATACTGATATAAAATTTGCAAGTGTTATCAGTTTTGTGTCATTAAAAAACGAAGGCAACTTCCACGCTCTCAAACCTTGGACGACAACTATCAACATGACGATTACACTGCATAGAAACTGTAGGTTCAGATGAGATCCAGTGTTACAACTAACTTGTCTAACCAAAGTCTTTTCGTTAATGGATAAGATCACTTCTGCAGGATCTTTTACCAATGAAAGTACGGCGGATAAAATTTGTATCAAACTTAGAAAAAGGACCCAAATTACATCCGTCAACGCAGCGAAAACCTTTTCTTGATCAGAAAGTCTGATTTTGGAATGAAAAACAAACATTAGCTTTTGAATTTTCAGAAACACGGATGAACATATAGCCGTAAGCAATAATCCAACAACGATGTGTCGAAATTTACATTGGATGAGAATCGGTTCGCCCAAAAAGAGAACTGGTGTCACGACAAATAGGATGAAATGAACTGATTGTTGCACTGCAGTAAGCAGCAAATTTGAAGACCTTACAATTGGAGTTTGACGACGCAGAAAAAATGTTGTGACAATAACGACGTTGCTTACTGTACCAGCTACAGAAGCGGCCAGTATAACCTTTCCATGCGTGCTGTTGTACATCAAATATCTGTTACGATATGGATCATAACATCTTGTTCGCTGTTTATTGGAAACATTTAGTCCCGGACATTTGACGCAATCACCTTTTCCACTAACAGGATTTACGAAACCCTTTGGACAAGGAATACACGTCCAGTACTTGCTTCCGTACATTTTTGTATCTGAAGATACAGTCAATACTTGCGTGTGACCAGCTGCACATATTCGTTTATCACATCGCGTTAAAGGTGGAACTGTGCTTTGTGCTCCCCATTGAAATCTATCCGGGATAGCATGAAACTCAAACTTAGCGCAAGCTGTCCATAAAGATTCATTTACTTGGTATTCAATGTGTCTGTCACTACTGTTATTGGTGAAATAGCAATTATCCCCCCAGTTAAATGTTACTCCGAAGGTCTGAAAAACGCTAAATGCTATAGAAAAAATAAATATAAAAGGGATTCTGTTTAAAAGTACAGGTAGTTCTCTAGAGGTGGATGTCATGGAATTAATATCCGAGGAATTGTAAAATGAAGTACTCTGACCAGAAAAAATGAATCCACCATCAACAATGTTTAATGTTTCAAAAGTCGTAGCGCGAGGTGAATGAAGATTCCAAATCCAACTTCGTCCTGACAAACCTAAAGACTCACTGATATTAACAAGATTAACAAAGTATTTTTTGTAAATGTGTTGCGAGCTGTAGCAAATAATGATTCTTTGTTCTGGATTTTGCTTAATAAGCGTGATGACTTCTTTCATTCTTTCTGTATCATTGAGTAAGATATTGTAACGTTGTACGCACAGACCTAAATCATCATTAATCAAATCAAACCACACGTCTTTATAATACTCATCTTCTTGATCTCTTACTAAAGCAATGAAAACAATGTGATTGAGGTGAAACTTTCTTAAAATTAAAACAACTTTTTCTCCAATATTATTTACATTGAACTGAGTGAAACGTGGATATTTTTCTTCATCTATTCTCTTCATTTCTTTTGCATATGTATTAAACAGTATGTTAAAAGGTAGAAGCATATCAGCGACAACCATTGTTAATTCTTCAGACAGATGGCTGCCTACTGAGATAACTTTAGATCTTCCTACTGTATCCACGAATGAAGCATCTAGCAAAAGATAAAGAATTGATTTTCTTGTAATTTCCAAATCACCACACACAAAAAGTTCTACTAGACCAATGTACTGCTTTGAAGTGGGAGATATGTTCCATTTCCTAGCATATTCATACCAACTACTGTTGTATGTGTCCATATCGAAAGAGTTTGGATACAGCGCAACGTACAAGTACGCTCTTCCAGGAAGAGTAATTCTAGGTTGAGAAGTACATTCCTCAGATGCGAGATAAAGCGTGGATTGGATGACATTCAAGAAAATAATCGCTAGCAGTTGCATCGTTGTTTTCTTTATTTACCAGTCAGAGCGTTTATATTCAATGTTGACTATAAAATATTTAAACACAAATCCCCAGCAACTATTAAATTAATAAAGAAAAAAATTCTGAAGAAAATCTATTCCTTTATTTATTTATTTATTTATTTATTCATGAAACATTGTGTTTCTTTTGTAGAAAATAGAATTTTTTTTAATGTAATTTGGACGATTCTTTTGGAGTATTATAATTTCTTTACATGGTTTGTCAGCACCTGCTGGCAGCACGTCCGTCCTTTTGTTTGCAATAAGTAAAACAGGTTCAAGGTTTCTTTGGCGCGGAACAAATGATTCCTCAAAAAGATGATGTGTATAAGCAGAATTGTATCCAAGAAAGGAAACGAAAAAGAAAAATTTTACTGCCCGACTCCTTGTAAAAGAGGGTGCGTGTCCAGTGCTGAAGTTATTGGGTTTAAAGTCCGGCTAAGGATTGTTTGAGACTTGTGAAATAATACTTTCTTCTTATTGTTTAGCATGATAATGGCATTGATAGCTTAGGTGGTTGTCTAGCTTAGCAATTTCTGTACTTCCACGGCATCTAAAGCTTAAATTGAGAACTTAATTTGCATTAATTGTACCTGGTTAACAAGACGCTTCTTTATAACGCATTGAAAGGAACAACAGAGGCTATTTTGGGTAAATAATTAAAACTAGTCGGTAACCTGTGGAAAATCTACGAGTTCGTCTCATTGTTACATGGGGTATATTCTTAATGAATATAGACGAAACAGCGCTACTAATTTCGCAATTCGTAAGACGTGCGGTGAGGGAGCAAAAGTAGCTATTGGGATCACATGGTTCATGTTGTATTTGGTTGTTTCGTTGACATAAAATCTATGAACTATGTTCGAAACTCCTTTCGGCTGTGTCGACGAGAGTGTTTTACGAAGAAAAGATTTTATGTTTAAGACCTTATATCTTAAAAATTACTGGAAACAAATGACATCATCTTCCTCATTACTAACTAGGGTCCACTGCGGTCCGAATTGGAAAAGTTCGCCAAAGCTAGGTAATACTTTCGGTTTTAGAGGAGACAGGTTGATGATGTCATCAAAATACGTCATTAAAATCCCGATATCTCTTTAACCGTTTGTCAAAAGCACATCATTTTATACATTTTCCTGATCAGCATTTTAAACTGCAACGAGAACGAACAACTGCAAATTTCTAACAAATTTGTTGGACTTTGCTGACATCAGCAACATTTTAAACCTCTAATATCTTTTTTTCGCCGATCAAAAAACAAGCAAAGTGGATGTGTTCCTTTTCCATTGATATAACCGAAAAGAGTATGTATTACTTGGCAACTGCAAAGACGATACGGTCCGTCGGTAATGCATTTAGACCGACGTCAATCTTTTAAATGAGGAAAGAGAAGCCATTGAATTGCATTGAGGCCAAATGACTTGAACACGGATTGAAATAACTCACTTTTTCTTCTGTGTGGTTAATTAGGGACCACCTGGCACCAAAATGCGACCATTTTCCTAAAGCTGGGTCAACCTGCCCGTTTCGGTAAAGACAGGTTTGATGACGTCATCAAACCTGTTTTAACCACAGTATCTCTTTAACAGTTTGTTTAAAAAGCACATGAACATATGCATTTTCTTCATCTGCGTTTTCAGATGCGAAAAACAAAATTTGCCAAATTTTTTTGTTTATACTCTGCTGACGTTAGCAAAACACTAAAAACAACCTCTTTTTTCCGTTGTTTTTCTACCTAAATAGGTGTTTCTTATTACGGGCATTGTGGAACGTATAACTAGCACACATTTGTTACTCGCGTCCTGCCGTGGTATAACCGATAAGGTAAACAGGTTATTCTCCAACAAACAGTAATAATCTATGTGGCCAACAAATTCATCTACTTGCATAATATAGCACAATTAGAAGACACAAATATGCTTACTAAAGGACACCTAGAACAGAAAAATGAGTCCAGATTGGCTCATAATCTCGCTTTGCTCTCAGAACATTGATTTCTGTATAAAGATAAACAAAAACCGTTGAGACTCTCGTACAATATTACATCACCATTAATGTTCTACCCACACGGCCTTCTTTATATGTATATATATTGAATGCATTATATATTTTTATTTAAAAGTTGTTTTATTTATAATTTTTTTTTTTTGCTTCCACCAGATATCTATATATAAAAAAGAGATTTTAATTAATATTAAAGATAGAAAGAAGGATATCATAGCTATTTTAGAAAAAGAATTCGTTTTTAAATACTGACAGATGTGGATGTTGTCAATAGGTGAAACAAATACATGATTTGGGTACAGTGAAAAAAGTAAAGAAGTGTGATTTGAATACTGTTTAAATTAGCATTTTCGTTAATCCGTCACCATATCTAAAAGTACTTTGTAGACTTGCTTCAAAATTCTATCTTTTGAAATTTTTTTTCTCTGCCAGCCTTTAGCTATATATCATAAAAATACATGATTTTCATACTGTTATGCGTGAGATTGCTATCCATCATATTTATGTTGTATACCAATAGAATCAACCATTGATCGTTCATCCGATAAGATTTGAAGCTTAAGCGATACTACATTTTTCTATTTTCTATTAAGTGGAGATGCTTGTGACATACTAGAACAACATTAATGCAGACGAAATGTAAGATTCGTTCAACGTTAACTTACTAGTGACTATGGAAGTATCACAGTTCTCATGTTGTCATCTTATTTGCAAAAACTTAAGGGATATTCAATATTTCAACAGTTCTATACTCTATCATTGCATATAGATTCTCATTCGGTATTTTTTTATTTATAATTTGCTTTGTTATAATGATCTGCTCAGAGGGAATGTGGGAAAATTATCTTCAAGATTTAAAGAATTCGTTTGCACATTTAAGTAAAAGAACCATCAAGTGAGCTAAAACATGCATAGCACAATTAGAGGAGAAAAGTCTACGTATACAAGTACTAAGTTTCATTGTTATCATTTGTTTGAATAATTATTTTGTACTTTTAGTGTATTTGCACCTGCGATGAAAATACTTCTCCTGCAGATTCCATAAAAAGTCTACAGAATCTGCACCGAAGAGGTTTCCTTTAGGACCTAAGTCAAGAAAATATTTTTATAGACTTTTTCATACATAAACATTTAACTGTCCCTAAATATATTAAAAAAAAAGATAATAGTCATTTCAAGTCATGTCGTCAAATGAAGTGCTTGGTGGATGATCTAATGTAATGACGGCCATTTTAAAAGGTTTGTAGGTCGTTTTTTGACTTTTTAGTTTTCTAAAAGCGTTGTATTGTGCCTTTTATATGTTTTGCATGTTAAGATAAAAAATATTCTTACGTCTTTGCAGCAGGTGTGAAGAAAGTATGAGAAAAGTGTGTAAAAGGGCGTTTCTATTTCAAACAAGTTTAACAAAACGTTAATAAAGTTTCGTGAAAAGTATCCAACCACAAAATAATTGAAATAATGAAATTATTAAAAGGGTCAACGATTATTTTTTCTCATCAATTTCTTGCTTGGTTTCGTTACTGTAAAATTGTGTTTTTATAATTTAATATCAACATATCAGTAACATTGCTGTGTCTGTTACTAAAGAAAAAAACCATGCAACTGCTGTCGATTACTTTCCTGCATGTCATCCAACCATACCTTTATCCCGCATCTGAGGGCTGTACTTTACAACCTAGAATTACAATCGCTGGAAAAAGTATTTTTATGTGGCAATATACCCTTGCTGGGGAATTGACCATATCTCCCACTTTGAAACGATATATTGGTCTCATAGAGTTTTTTGTGTGTAACGATTTGGGAATTACAAGAAAATCAATTCTACATCTTTTGCTTGATTCGTCGATACAAAAGGTAGATCAAAAGTTATTTCAATCGACAGCTATCTCTCTGATAAATTGACAATGCTCACATGCTTTTACATTTCGGGATAGGTATTGAAAACATATGATAAAAACATGACGATAGTAGATACAGAAAAGTATCCGCATTATTTTTAACACAATATCAATACATTGCTTTTATCGCTTTAGTAAGAGACCAAGAAGATGAATATTATAAAGACGTGTGGTTTGATTTCATTATTAAAGATTTAGGTCTGCGCGTACAACGTTACAATATCTTACTCAATGATACAGAAAGAATGAAAGAAGTCATCACGCTTATTAAGCAAAACTCAGAACAAAGAATCATTATTTGTTACAGTTCACGACTCAGTTACGATGAATACTTCTTCAATTTTGTTAATATCGGTCTTTAAGTTTATCAGGACAAAATTGGATTTGGAATCTTCATTCAGTTTCCTTTACAACTTTGTATAACAAAAAATTAGATATTGGTGATAGTGGATGTATAATTTCCGGTGGAAGTACCGTGGCCTATAACTCCCTCGATATTTATTTTACGACTTCCACTTCAAGATATGTAACCTTAAATTTAAATAGCTATGGCAGAATGTTGCTCATCTTTCTTCCACTTGAGTACTATCGAAATTTTGGAAAGTTGTAAGACACAAGTATTGTTCTTTCTCAAATGTCAGCAATGGCAAGTACCCAATAAATATGGCACTTGTTCTACTTCCTCCTTTAATGCTATTCCGAATAGATTTTAATGGGGAGCACAAAGCACAGTGCCACCTGTAACGCTATGTGATAAACGAATATGTCTAGCTGGTTACACATAAGTATTAATTGTATCCTCAGACACCAAAATGAACGGAACTAAGTACTGGGCATGCATCGTTTCTCCGAAAGGTTTCGTCAATGTTTTCGGAGTCGTCAAAAACCGATTGCAAAATCTTCGAATTTGTTGCCAACTTCATTACAGCAATCAGTTCATTTCATTTTATTAGAAATAGAGAAATGTTACTTCTGGCGCAGTCGCGTGCGCGTACAACAGTGACGTCACAAGAAATCCGAGACTTAGTGGGGAAAGTCCTTACCATACCATGCCTAGCCATGCCTAGCGGGGTAAAGTCAGTATAAAATAATGACGTCATCAAAGTATACAGAATAAGAGGTCCAAAAATTTTCTAGCGTAATTTCCTATAGTGCATGCGCATGTAAAAACACGCTAGGTCGAGCAGAATGAAATCTTCTGACAAAACAAAATACCATATACAATAAAGGGAAATAAAATCATATACTGCAAAACAACTACGCTATATTGCAAAAACCCGTAGACTTAAGGCCTATTATAGGCTACGTAAGGCTGAATTAGTTGCCCTATTGGAGAATGTACCACAATAAGCACAGAGACCACCGAAAAGGCTTCCAGTTAAACCAACGGAGGACGGACCGCAGTATGCTTGGAGGCCTCCCAACAAACCAGCTAAGCCTATAACATCAGGGGCTATGGACGTCTTCGAGAGACAGGAGATGGCCAAGACCCGTCCAACCATCAGGGGTAATATCAGGGAATGGTACAACTGGGTATTGCCACCATCTGAGATGGACGTCTTCGAGAAACAGAAGCTGTCTAAAAATCTTTCCGTTGTAATGGATGGAATTAAGGGATTTTATAACCGGCTTAGGAACACTGTCCCCAAACCTATAAAAGAGGGGTTCAAGATTGCATATGCGACCCTTAAAAGTACGGTGATGAATCTGTATAACTGGGCAACCAACACAAGGCCTACGCTCCATGATGAGAGAAAAAGAGGCTGAGGAAGACTATCTATATGAACAGCCGGAGCAAAATTTTACACCTAAGGAACATAAGCATGCTCTCCACAGGACCTTCCGAAGTTTCTGAATTCTCGGTATAGGAGGGGCTGACGTTGATGACAAGGCAGAAGATATGGGGTCGGCAAAGGTACAGTTATCCCTGTGGATTATGTGGAAGAAGCCTTCAAATATAGAGGGGGCTAACGAGTACATTGAGGTTAAGAAGGTATTTCATAATAATATGGCCTCGGTATTCCAGGGCAGCGATGTAGATGATGTGCTGGATAGGATGTCTGCCCAAATCAAAAACAGGCGTGGAAAATCTGGCACTTCCTCGGAGTGGCTTTACGATCTCCCAAATCCTATACCTCGATGCAGATTTTCACAAATTGAGATTAACAAGAGGCTCGCCGTATATAGAGCTACCAAAATGGATAGCCTCTAAAAAGGCAATTATTAACCCAAAAAATGAGGATGAGGAGTGTTTCAGGAGGGCCATTATAGCATCCCTACATTATAAGGAGATTAAAAAATATGTAGACCTTTATAACTGGGATGGTATAGAGTTCCCAACAAGTATGAAAAGTATATACAAATTTGAGGCGAATAACACCGACATTGCTGTGAACGTCCTTTATACAGATGGAAAGAAGATCAATATCCTACGTTGATCAGTTCACAACGAGCGTACCAAGGTGGTGATGACAAAAAGACCCACTATACGGCGGTCAAAAGTCTATCGAGACTCCTGGGCAAGGAGACTTCGAAGAATAGGAACCCAATGCACTTCTGCCTAAACTGTCTACAGGGTTTTCCCACAATTGAATCGACGGACAAGCATTATAGGTACTGCAGGGACCACGAGGCAGTCAAGATCACAATGCCAAATGAGGCTGAAAATGACTATACTATAGGGATGGCCAACAGCAATTCAAAGTACCATTTGCCATCTATGCAGACTTCGAGAGTCTGCTAGTCCCAATAGAAGATGCAAGGGATACCAAGACTAAAAGGCTAAGCAAGCATGTACCGTCCGGCTGGTGTACATATAGTACCTTTACCTACAGAGACGTACCAGATCCCGTAAAAGTATACAGGGGAAAGGCCTGTGTAACCCGCTTTGTCAGCCACCTAGAGGATGAGGTGAAACGTTTATATTATACCTATCCGCAACAGGACATGGAGCCGCTAACAGAGGTCCTAAAAAGGGAACATGACGAGGCATCAAGATGCCACATTTGCCTAAAGGCGTTTGACGGCTGCGAAAATAACCCTAAAGTTCGGGACCATTGTCACTATACTGGGCTATATAGGGGTGCGGTCCATAACAGCTGCAATATCAAATACAAGATACCAAGTCACATCCCTGTCATTTTCCATAATTTAAGTGGGTATGACGCACACCTGTTTATCCGGGAATTGGGCGAGAAGTACGACACGCAGGACATTGGGTGCATCGCAGATAATAAGGAGAAGTACATCAGTTTTAATGTCAAAATCAAAGTACCACTTGGAGGTATGGGGTACGGTGATGGGGAAAAGTACAAGACAATAGAGATCAGGTTCATAGATTTCTGTCGATTCATGGCATCATCACTGGACAAATTGGCAAGCTCTCATTGGTACAAACGCCGCAGGTATGAAATGTAAGCATTGTGCAGATACCGGCCTTGAATTCCAGGGCATAGACGCTGAATACATGGCAAGTTTTTGGTGCAAAAATTGCGACTTAAGTACCACGAAGCAGCTTAATCGGGATCAGGTAAAGGCAAATGTACCATCCATGGCAAAGATTATCGACAAAGATGATACCTTCAGGCTGATGTTGAGAAAAAGTGTGTACCCCTATGAGTATATGGATGGATGGCAGTGATTCGAGGAGTTGGAGCTACCTCCCAAGATGGCCTTTTACAGCAAGCTGAATATGAAGGGCATCAGCGACAGGGACTATACCTATGCAAAAGAGGTATGGAATGTCACTACCCCAGGGGGTGATAACGTTACCATGGGAGACTACCATGACATATACCTCACCATAGATGTCCTGCTATTAGCCGACATGTTTGAAACGTTTCGATGCGTCTGCCTGGACAATTAAAGCCTTGATCCCGCCCATTTCTACAGCGCACCTGACTTGGCATGGAAGGCAGCCCTGAAATTTACAGAGATCAGATTGGAGCTTCTCACAGATCCCAAAATGCTATTGATGTTCGAAAAAAGTATCCAAGGAGGTATAACACAGGCCGTACACCGGTATGCAAAAGCTAATAACAAGTACATGGGAGACCAGTACTATCCAGAGGTTGAATATTCCTACCTGCAGTATCTGGATGCGAATAACTTATACGGGTGGGCGTTGCGTCAAAACCTGAAGAAAGTGCGCAGAGTGATCCGATTCAACCAAAAGGCATAGCTAAGGGGATATATTGATCACAACACGAGGCTGAGAACAAATGCGAAGAGCGAGTTCGAAAAGGACTTCTATAAGCTGATGAATTTGTGCGTCTTCAGCAAAACGATGGAGAACATTAGAAACCATCGCAACATCCAGCTGGTCACAAACGAAGACACGTATACGAGCCTCGTCATGAAACCAAATTTCAAGGGTGGAAGCAGGTTAAGCAAAAACCTGGTAGGTGTAGAGATGGGCAAGACCGAGGTGAAGATGAATAAGCCCGTATACATTAACCAGGCCATCCTTAACATGTCGAAATGGTAATGTACGAGTTTCATTACGATTTCATGCAAACAAAATATGGTAGCAAATAACAGCTCTGCTACATGGACACAGGCAGCTTCGTTTACCATATATGAACGGAGGACTTCTACAGGGATATCGCCAACGATGTTAAAGCACGCTTCGATACGAGTGCCTCTAATGCAGATGATGGTAGACCTCTCCCCATAGGCAAGGACAAAAAAGTGGTAGGGTTGATGAAGGACGAGTTAGAAGGCAAAATCATGACAGAGTTTATCACCCTGAGAGCTAAACTTTACGCCTATAGGAGACTTACCATGGAGGGCGGTGACAGCAAAGCGGAAGGCGTCAAAAGATGTGTTACTAAAAAATCAATAACCTTCGATGACGACCGGCAGTGTCTGGGAGAGGGCGTTGACGTTTACAAAAGCCAAGTATTGATCCAAAATAAGGGCCATAAGGTATATACCCAAGAGGTTTCGAAGTTAGTCCTTAACAGGGCAGATGACAAACGGATAGTGCAACCCGATCAGATGACAACGCTGGCTAGAGCCCATTACCACCTGGTGCCAACCCGTGTTTAAATGGAGGTGTGCACACTAATTGCCATACTCCTGCCCTATGCTCTGATGACCTATGTACTTTTCTGATATCGAGTATTAATAAAGAGAATGAGTCAGCTTGCAGAAGTATTCGACACGGCCACCTCTGCAGAAACATATGAGCAGATAGAGAAACCTATGGATAAGCGACAGGTTTTGAAGGAGGCCCTTCGCAAAGGTAAAGGGCACCTACTGCCAAAGAAATGCACAGAAGACTTTGTTGACAAAGCCCCGGACGACCCTATAGACAAGGTACATACTGAGTATGTACAACGAGAACTTCAGGAGAAAAGTGAGAATACAGCTGAGCACTTATGCCAGCATGATTGGGAATTTTGTCGACATTGACTCTGTCGACGAGTTACGTCGAGATATCGAGGAAGACCCTATTATCAGGGATAGTATGACAGATCTGGTTATCCTTGTGTACTGCACTATTGGGAGGTGTTTAGCACCACTTCTCGTGGCAGGCCATGCCACTCGGCATATGGGTAAAAAGAAACAGGAGAAGGAAAAGGAGAATGAGGTGGAGGAGGCGGAGACGGTGCTATAAGAATAAATGAGTAAAGAGGAGCAAAAACAAGAGGAGAGGGTTATAACAAAACCATCGAAGAATGAGGGTCGTGTAGCAGCTGGCAAGAGACTTGCCGAATGGAATGGGAAAAACAAGGCAGACTTAAAGAAGAGTGTGCGCAAAGGTTCTTCACAGGATGATAAGGAACCTGCAGAAACCCTGGCAAGTCGATGGACAGTGTCCACATCTATGGAGTTGGAGCGATAGCCGTGTTTGCCATAAGCGTCAGGGTCTGGTATATGTTTACCAGGGTTAAAAAATCTCAAAACACCACACCGGCGGCCAATCCAGAGCCCCAACAGGACAAACAAGGAAAAACTCAACCTCAAGTTGACATATTCAAAATGCAATGAATTTTTGCTAAAAATAACACCTAATAAATGGCAAGTAAACATGATGAAAATATGAGTCCAAAGAAAACCATGATTATTGATGCTTTATGGGCGTCCGTCAGACCCATAGGCGGAAAAAAAGCCTTAAGGGTTTCCAGGCCCGGTGCCAAGATGGATATGGAAGACGGTTTAAAGATAGCCGGCTATATGACGGCGGCGATTCTATTCGACGAATACGCCATTAAACAGCGATGGTACAAAATATTATTGATGGCTCCGAAATAAATGACCACAACTCGTGTTTGTCCCTAAGGGCAAAAACAGGTCAATTTGGAGGCCAAGAAATGTTCAAAATGTAAACACCCTTTATCTTGGGACAATTTTAGAATGAAGAGAAATGGTCAAACTACAAAAATGTGTATTAAATGCCTGAATGTTCTGAAGGCGTCGATGGAGCGTACAAAGTGCTCCCATCAAAGACAGAGGTCCAAGTGTAAAGAGTGCGGAGGAAGCGAAATTTTCCCCCATGAAAAAAAGAGATCAATCTGTAAAGAATGTGGAGGTGAAAGCGTCTGTGACCATCGGAGGATAAGATCTCGCTGTGAAGAATGTAAGCGTGGAAGCATATGCTATCATCAAAGGGTGAGATCCAAGTGCAAAGAATGTATTGGAAGTCAGATTTGCAAGCATCAAAGGCAGAGGTCTCATTGTAAAGAGTGTAAAGGCAGCCAGATTTGTAAACATGAAAGGGTGAGATCCACCTGTAAAGAGTGTGACGGTAGTCAAGTTTGCCCCCATGAAAGGCTAAGATTTCAGCGCCCCATATGCGATCCAGCTGGACATCTAGCCGGTGTTGTAGGAAGCCGAGCCCGCCACGTCCTACAGGGAAACAAGGAACTCAGCTCTGGCTAGACCCTACGCACAAAGAAAGCCTGCAAAGTCGCCGAGTTGATCAAGGACATCTACAAGGCAGGACCCTTACACTATCCCAAAACCTTTCAATGTGACAATGGTTCTGAGTTTAAATCAGATGTGACGAAGCTCCTAGAAGACAAAGGGGTTGGGATTAAGAGGGACACCACTAAATATTAGCACACGTTCACGGCCTTCGTGGAATCTTATAACAAGGTCCTAGCGGAAAGGCTCTTCAAACCGCAAGATGCGCAGGAGCTGGCTTCTGATGAGACTAGAACCATTTGGGTCAAGCATTTGTATATACATCGTAAAAGGTATCAATAATACCAAGACTACGATGATCGATCTTAAGCCTAACAAGGCGATCAAACTTGAAGATGTGCCGCTCGCAAAGGGCGAAAAATATCCCGAGGAGAGACCCTCACCCGAGGATGGGCTGTACTTGTACCTTCTACAACCCGTGGAGGAGCATGGTAACTCTAAAAGACGCGCCCCTGATGCTTCCTGGAGTAAAAAGACGTACCGACGGGATAGGATCGTAGCGGGTAGTCGCGTGTTCTTCTATTTAAAGGATGGCCCTGAAAGGAGCTTCGTCTCCGAGGAGTTGATGCTTATTCCCGAGGACGTTGAAGTGCCTCCACAATATATCAAAGAGTGATAAACACCCTCAATTTTACCTATAATTTTACTACCCGCAAGGATAGTGAAAATTAGTGTATAGCTATGACATATCATTATCGAACATACCTTCGAATAGCTCCCGTGTATCATCGTCGGGCAACGTGAAATGGTTCTAAATACTAAGACAATTATCTCTGAATCGACACCAAGCATCGTATCATATAGTACCCATGTATACCCTTTTTTCCATGCTCGTTGGGATCATTTTTATAAACCACACATAGTACGGTATCATGTTGATGTTGACGCGGGACATGTTTCTGCTGTAGCTCCGAGTTGTCTTACCTAAGGACATCAAGATCGTCTTCGAGCATAGCGATGGAAATATCCCTTTCTTTGATTGCTGCAGCAAGCTTTTTGATTTCTCTGGGCAGCACCTCTTCCACGTCCCATTCCGAAAAGGGTTCCGCATTAGGTTGACCACATCTCAACAGAAAACAATAGAGGCCTGTTTCAGTCAACAAAATCGTGTTTGGTTGGGTGGATAGATCTGTCCACACCTTGGATACCGGCATCACCCATCCTCTTTTTATACCTATCGGGAACATATCGCTGAATGACTTACTCCCGCAACTCGCTGATATCCTGCGGCTCTCCAAACATACATCTACACATACATCTTTCTATATACTGATGCTTGGCCAGAGGATTTCATCTTACTCAATCCAAACTACTCCAACTCCAGGCCTTACCAAAACATCATCCCAGTCCGTAATCAGATTGGTTTCCTCGTCAATTAGTCCTCAGGTTCTTGGGCAAAGCCGTATATGACTGCGCTAATAGCCACAAACTATGCCTTCTGTGCCTTCCCGAAATAGCAAGCTCAAGCAGGGACTGCCTTTTTTTATCGAGGTCCTCGTTAGAAATACAGCCGTCGGCAACGAAAAGACTGTCCTTGCCTGCCAACAATTCAAGCAGCTCATTTCCGGGGTCTATCAGGAACACATAGGGGTCCTTCCATAGCGATGCCTTATCTAATTAGGTACTGTTCCACCGTATAGTTGGGCACAAGATGATAATATTGTGATAATTTTTTTTATACTCCTGCTCGAGGAGGTCTAGAACACGCTGTGTCTTACTGCAACTTGTGGGTCCTGTGTAAATTGCCGTATGTGGATATCTTACGACATCCAACATTTTATTCAACTCCTGTCGTGAACCTTACTGCTGCGCATGCACCACAAATCCATATACCCCCATGATTCTTTTCCAAGAATCCCCGACAGGCAGGACAGAGCTTAGTCCCTCGAGCCCTGTATTCCATGGGTAGCGGGGCGTATACTAATTTATCCTGTAAGCATTGCAATGCATTGCGATACCTTTCAACGAGCCTTGCCTTCTCCGGTTTCCCCGCAGCGGAGGAACCGATAAGTTCGGTATAATGGGGGTATAATGTTGTATGTGAGCAGAGCATACAAAAGTATGTAATTCTTATCCTGCCGAACCCCTCTAATTTCTTTATCGATATCGTCCCTATTTTTAACAGCCCGCCTCTCCTTCGCTTTGGCCAGGCAGACCATGCAGGTCTTAGTCCGACTATTACCCCTGATTTTGAACCCGTCCGGGGGAAGTAGTTTTTTACAAGATCTACAATGCTTGTTCTGCTTTTAATATTACGTCTTGAGCACTTGGTTCCTTCCATATTTCTATTTGCCCCAAGGGGTAAATAGAAATTATCATAGGTTTATTCCGTAGTGTATCGATTGCCTTTTGACATGTTCTTGCCCGCCCACATAGGTTGGGTATTGGTATAGTGTAGCCTTTTCGTTACCTTATCAAGCGATGGAGCTGCACCATTTTCCCGATACTTAAGTGGGATTTTATGATCAATATGCTACTCTCCATAATTGTCCCAGGTCATACTCTCAGAAAACTGGACCTCAATATGGGTCTGTAGGGTAGCTATATCGCAACCTAGGTACTGCTGAGAGCTGAGTTCCTTGTTTCCCTGTAGGGCGTGGCGGGCTCGGCTTCCTACAACACCGGCTAGATGTCCAGCTGGATCGCATATGGGGCACTGGAATCTTAGCCTTTCATGGGGGCAAACTTGACTACCGCCACACTCTTTACAGGTGGATCTCACCCTTTTATGTTTACAAATATGGCTGCCTTAACACTCTTTACAATGAGACCTCTGCCTTTGATGCTTGAAAATCTGACAAATTTTTTTATGGTAGTGTTTTTATCTTCCGACTTACCGCCTCGTGAAAGTTATATATTCCGGCTAAATTCTTTTAAAACTTCACGCTTTTGAAACTGCTCATATCGTATTACACAAAAGAGGCTGAGCAAGTACTTTAAAAATAAAATTTTGATTATAAGATACTTCGACGAGTGGATACAGAATTACCAAAGCATGTCCAAATATTGACATGTATTATCAACCTCGATCCCAGGACCTGCTGTCTCTTTTTGTATATCGGACGCCGATGAGAGACAAAAAGCCCTGGGAACGATATTTGAGCTATTGTTTGTTTCAACAAATTCAAACAGTGCAACTGTGTTTATAGCCGTTACCGAAACCCGGAATGAAATTTTAAAACATATAAATACAAGGTCATTTGAAGTTCAAGTATTTAAGTTTTTTCGAGTAAAATATAACGTTGAACATAGTTCAAACATTTTTTAGAGCTTGCAGTTTTGGAATTTCTTGAGGAAGGATTTCAAAAATGCGTGTTTGGGTTGTGATTTGCTTATTTTTGGTGGTAGCAGTATGCACAGCTGATGCTTGGTGGAGTGGTGGTAGCCGGAGAAGGTAAATAGTGAATATTTTTTCTAATATCCGAGCTAAATTATTGTAGAAATAAGATATGCTGCATCGACTTGATATATTAGGGAATATTTTTCTTCTTTTCAATAAGACGTGGCCAATCCTGCAAAGCGCTTCACATTACGCGTCCGGTCGTAACAATACAATTGCTAAGCCAATTAGATGTACCACGCGATGATAACACTACTTGCAAAATTTCTTCTTGTAGCTCATCGAGCCGATCTGAATCTCGGTCAAGTAGTAGCTCAACGTATAGCATTGGCTCTCGGTCGAGCAGTAGATCAAGACATGGCATTGGATCGAGGTTGAGCAGCAGATCAAGGTATGGCATTGGATCGCGGTCGAACAGTAGATCAAGGTCTAGCATTGGATCGCGGTCGAACAGTAGAACAAGATCTAGCATTGGATCGCGGTCGAGCAGTAGATCAAGGTCTAGCATTGAATCGCGGTCCAGCAGTAGATCAAGATCTAGCATTGGATCGCGGACAAGCAGTAGATCAAGATATGGCATTGGATATCGGTCGAACAGCAGATCAAGGTCTAGCATTAGATCTCGGTCCAGCAGTAGATCAAGATCTAGCATTGGATCGCGGTCCAACAGTAGATCAAGGTCTAGCATTGAATCGCGGTCCAGCAGTAGATCAAGATATGGCATTGGATCGCGGTCGAACAGCAGATCAAGGTCTAGCATTGGATCACGGACGAGCAGTAGATCAAGGTCTAGCATTGGATCGCGGTCGAACAGTAGAACAAGATCTAGCATTGGATCGCGGTCGAACAGTAGAACAAGATCTAGCATTGGATCGCGGACAAGCAGTAGATCAAGATCTAGCATTGGATCGCGGACAAGCAGTAGATCAAGATATGGCATTGGATCGCGGTCGAGCAGTAGATCAAGATCTAGCATTGGATCGCGGTCCAACAGTAGATCAAGGTCCAGCAGTAGATCTCGGTCCAGCAGTAGATCAAGATCTAGCATTGGATCGCGGTCCAACAGTAGATCAAGGTCTAGCATTAAATCGCGGTCCAGCAGTAGATCAAGATCTAGCATTGGATCGCGGACAAGCAGTAGATCAAGATCTAGCATTGGATCGTGGTTGAGCAGTAGATCAAAAACTAGCATTGGATCGCGGTCGAGCAGTAGATCAAGATCTGGTATTGGATCGCAGTCGAGAATTAGATTAAAATCAATAATTGGCTTGCCAAAGATGGTACCACTATTTAATGTAAGACCTCGTGATATACTGGGCATCGAACAGGTAAAATTGAACAAGGCGAAGATTTATTATTAAAAATATTTATTAACATTTATACTTATATTATTTATTTATACCATAATTCATATATTTTTATGACTTCAGGTCTTGGAACATTTGCAAAAAGTCTTACGAAAACCCCCATAAAAACTGTAAAAGCATTTGGAGCATTTGGAAAAAGTTACCTTGAGATTAGAAAAGCAAATCTCAAGGATGGTAATTTAGCTGCACATGAGAAAGCGAACTATGATGCTACGAAGATAGCTGGTTCAATAGTATCAAGCGCTATCAGCGCTGCTCGTGAGGCATACAAAAGGTTTCGAATCAAAACAAACCCAGATGGATCGAAGCATTACGGTGACACTCGAACGCCGAAAGAAATCAAAGACACCATGGATGCGAACAAAAGAGGCCGTGAAAAGGCGTTAGGTGAAAAATTAGATGTGGTAAAGAAAGGACCGCTATTTAGTATCAGACCACGTGACAGTACTGGACATCGAACAGGTAGATGATGAAACAACAGTGGTTAATATTCAGAATATCTTGTAAATGTATTTATATCATATATCATTACAATTTCAGGTCTTGCAACACTTGCAAAAAGTCTTGTGAAGAACCCCACAAAAACTGTAAAAGCAATTGCAGCATTTGGGAAAAGTTACCTCGAAATGAAAAAAGCAAATCTCAAAGGTGGTAATTTAGGTCCACATGAGAAAGCTAACTATAATGCTACGAAGATAGCTGGTTTAAAAGTATCAAGCGCTATCAGCGCTGCTCGTGAGGCATACAAAAGGTTTCGAATCAAAACAAACCCAGATGGATCGAAGCATTACGGTGATACTCGAACGCAGAAAGAAATCAAAGACACCATGGATGCAAACCAAAGAGGCCGTGAAAAGGCGTTAGGTGAAAAATTAGATGTGGTAAAGAAAGGACCGCTATTTAGTATCAGACCACATGACAGTACTGGACATCGAACAGGTAGATGATGAAACAACAGTGGTTGATATTCAGAATATCTTGTAAATGTATTTATATCATATATCATTACAATTTCAGGTCTTGCAACACTTGCAAAAAGTCTTGTGAAGAACCCCACAAAAACTGTAAAAGCAATTGCAGCATTTGGGAAAAGTTACCCCGAAATGAAAAAAGCAAATCTCAAAGGTGGTAATTTAGGTCCACATGAGAAAGCTAACTATAATGCTACGAAGATAGCTGGTTTAAAAGTATCAAGCGCTATCAGCGCTGCTCGTGAGGCATACAAAAGGTTTCGAATCAAAACAAACCCAGATGGATCGAAGCATTACGGTGACACTCGAACGCCGAAAGAAATCAAAGACACCATGGATGCGAACAAAAGAGGCCGTGAAAAGGCGTTAGGTGAAAAATTAGATGTGGTAAAGAAAGGACCGCTATTTAGTATCAGACCACGTGACAGTACTGGACATCGAACAGGTAGATGATGAAACAACAGTGGTTGATATTCAGAATATCTCGTAAATGTATTTATATCATATATCATTACAATTTCAGGTCTTGCAACACTTGCAAAAAGTCTTGTGAAGAACCCCACAAAAACTGTAAAAGCAATTGCAGCATTTGGGAAAAGTTACCTCGAAATGAAAAAAGCAAATCTCAAAGGTGGTAATTTAGGTCCACATGAGAAAGCTAACTATAATGCTACGAAGATAGCTGGTTTAAAAGTATCAAGCGCTATCAGCGCTGCTCGTGAGGCATACAAAAGGTTTCGAATAAAAACAAACCCAGATGGATCGAAGCATTACGGTGATACTCGAACGCAGAAAGAAATCAAAGACACCATGGATGCAAACCAAAGAGGCCGTGAAAAGGCCAGGGGTTGAAAAGGTTCTCATATTACATAAAACTCATTTTTTTCCGTAGAACTCTTTGAGTTAAAACCTCGAGTTCCAAGGTTTTTATAAGAAAACTCGCGAAGAGCCTAGTTCTAAAAGTTTCTTATTTGTAGGCTGAAATTCCAAGTTTTTAGTTCCAAAAGTTTCTTAATTAGTTTCTTAATTTTCCTAGTTAAAAAAAGATTTCTTATATCAAATAAATAGCTAGTTCTAAAAGTTCCTTTATATTTTGGACTAGTTTGGTTTAAAAATAAAAAATATAATATTTTTCGTTTCTCAACAACACAATAGTGACGATCGTAACATCTTCTTTAATTAATTGTAAAAATTAATTAGAAAAAAGTTTCTTATTTCGGAAATAGAAATAGAATGTAGTAAAAGTTTTTAAATTTTTGAAGATTCTACATGTAGGTCTCTTATAAACATGTTTGTTATAAAAAAAAACGTGTAACGTCCGTGAATTCACAATCAAAACACTCTGACCTGTCGGTAAGCCTTTTATAGTCCACTTTTCGTGCGTCGTAATGTTTTGTTTTCGCGTCGAGATCAATAGACATGCGCACTCATTCCTGTAGGTAAAAAATTAATTGAACACAACAATAAACTGAATCCAAAATTCAAACGAAATATTCGTTTAAGATTAGTAAAAAGTAAAAAGAATTAATTCTAATAGCTTTTAGATCTTGTGCTAAAGAGAGTCTACAATATTCATTTCACCCTATATGGTTTTGCTTTTTTAACTGTAAGAATTAGTGCGCATGTAAAAAAAACCCGTCAAGTTTTTAAACATTAGCATATCATTAACCTGTAAACATGCATCCTCGTCCCCAGGGGTTTTTTGCTATGTTAACGCGGCTAACACTTACTTGATGACTGTCAAAAAGAAAAAAAGGCCTAGGAACGAGGTTGGTAAACAGGCAAATCGCAATTTAACTTCATGGTCGTCATAAACCACAAAGACGCAGAATCACTTGTCAAACTTGTTTACTTTTACAAAATGACAAAATTATATAAGATTAATGAACTCTTGATTTTCTTCCACTTAATTTTCTTGGTCTAATTCCATATCACTATTAATCAAATAATAGTGGTCTGGAAATGAAGTTGTCCAATCAAGCCTTAAAATTATTAAGTGGTGATTTAAAACCAGAACAGCCAAATAAATTACTTTCTTTTATTTTTGATTGAGCTATATTAAAAAGCTTAATTTCATTTTAGTATTTTATAAATTCAACAACGGAGATTCACTCTCTACCGTTGGTATATGATGTTTCCTTAGTTGTCACATTACTGCAGACATAATATCTTTATTTGTTTATTTATTTATTTATTTATTTTCTATAACAGGGCTATAAATAACATGATTATTTACAACTACATGATGTTAAAGTTCGAAGAAATCACATTCCTTCTACGAATATCTTGACAATCTCCTTCTCAGATCTCCATAGTGCCTTCAATAAATAATTTTAGAAGGGGTTTGGGACTAGACTGTATTTTATTTTTAAAAGATTAAAAATGTTATTTGTCTAGCGATTTAGTTGTAAGTAGCTTGTGGTGTGAACATGTGCAAGAAAGAATTTTGGTGTTTTGTTTGCATTGTTATTCAACTTTGTCAATCAGGTATGTTACAATCATAGCTGCGTTTTTTTATAAAAAATAAAGTTTAACAACTCCATCAGTTTGATCACTTCCACCTTTTAGCTCCGAAATTCTTTAACTGGTTTGTTACAGTCTGAACGAAGTGTTTCTATAAATATTTTCGCATAACTAAACTTGTTTCTAAGTTAGGACATAAAGTTGCGCCTATTTCTTACGCCCATTTCTTACGCCCATTTCTTACGTTTATTTCCTACGTCAATTTTGTACGCCCATATGCTTTTTTGTGTATGCGCTTTTTTGTTGCTTAAATATCTCAACTAAAGTAGCCCCAACCTCGTTCATAGGGCATTTTGCCTTGTTGATAAGTTAATAGCGGCGAAATTGTTGGCCACTCCGTAATAACAGCTCAGGGGCCACAAGACCCTGGGGATGACGTTGAAGTAGCCCATTATTTCCAACCTTTTTCCGAGGACGTTTTTTCATCAAGCTGTCTTTTTCTTTCCTATATAAGCGTAGGAAAGAAGACAAGGAAATGATTTTTTGAGATAATATGTTTAAAAAACGATACGAATGCTTATCCCTTGTTATCGTACCAATGCTCCCTTCTCTCTTATTGTCGATTTGCCAGGAGGTCTTAATGAGCCATGTTGAATCAGGCCAAATTTTGTCGGTTATAACATTAATAATAAGCATTTATTTGTCGACCTGAATTTTGCGTTGACCCTTATTTCTGTATAAAACACTGCAAATAAATGCTCTAAGAAAACTTACCTGAAAGCGTTTTTTAAACAAAAACAAGTGGTTAAGTAATGACGTCACTCGTTGTCTGAGATATGTCAACAAGAACCGCTTCGGATTATCTTTAGATCAAGTCATGTAAATAAACCCTATTCTCAGAAGAATTCTGTCAAGTGGTTAGTAAAGATGGCGGCGGAAATTCTCCGCACATTAGGGTGAGAAATGAACCCAACCTCGTCCTCATTCTCCATGAAATAAGTGATATTTCGATGGTGCAAAAAGATGCCTGTACATTTTTACTGTTATCTTTAAGTCTGCACTATGATATGGAACATGGACAATTATAAATGTACATAGCATAATTTTCTTCTTTAATATGTGTAGAAAATATTCCGTGCGAAATAGATAAGTACAAGTTGATGGCGGGAAACTTTTAGCGGAAAATTTCAGATAAATCCAGAACTAAGTTATTGTTACGCTCTGAGGTCGACTTAAAACTAACTGTGCGAGGAGGGAAACTTGATTTTCTTTCTGTGCCAGGCTTAGGTAGCAAAGATTGAGCTTATTTGGATTTTTTTTGTCTTTTTAAAAACAATTTCATACTGTGGTCTTGCAATTTTTAGGCGCTTGATAACTTAATCATTTGAGCACGTCTCTGTCTAGATAAAAGAAAAGAAAAAATATGGTGTGGAATCAACAAGAAAGAGTGGAATTTATGTTATCTAAAGAATAAACTTCAAAATAATTCTTGTAACGTGCTTTTGTAAAAGAACAAATTTTTGAACAAAAAATTCTCTTTCTAAAAAAAACCAACTATCACACCAGGTTCACAAAATAAACAAAACCAAGGAGATATCAAAACATTTCAGGAAATAAAATGTTCGGATAGGTTTTCTGCACTTTTTTCCTTAAAATGGCTCCACCATGGTTGTTTTCAAAATGGTGGGATAAAGAGAAATCAGTAGGATTAGACATTTAATTAACTTAAATGTTGCACATTGTTCGGCGTCGACGAATTGGTCTTGGAGGTGGAGATTACAATATAGCGGCAAAAAAGGCTCCACCATGGTTGTTTTCAAAACTTAAGATCTTCAAATTGGTTATCTGGATGCTAAAGTTTCATTAGAATATATAGTCTTCTCAACGGTTTACTATTTCTCAAAATAAAGCAATATACCAACCACCAAACCCAACCCAACCCCGTCCTCTTTACAACCCTCGCATAATTTCGTAGGCCTTGTAGCAGAGTTACAAGAAGGTTAATATAAGACACAGAGAGGACGCAAAAGCTAAGTAAAAAAAATAAATTTATATATATAGTTTAGAGGTCATACATGGTAATAACATTATCTACGAAGAAAAGAGCGTTTGGCACAGGTTACAAAAGCGTTACTTAGCAACAACAGTCTTACTATTTGGTGGGTGGTCTGGAGAAAATAATTTACGTAGAGAATTTATCGAAGTAACTTAATTTTTTAGGTGTAAATGGAGACAAACTCCTCCACATTGATGCTTCTTACGGTCACGACCATCCATCATGTGGGACAGAAGAAACACCGTGCCGGAGCATCCACTATGGATTCGAGTTGCGCTACAAAGAATATTTTAACGGCACGTTTTATTGTCATCTTCACGGTCATACCGAAAGTGATGTATTTTCAATAAATAAGACAATTCAGATAAAACCTCTACAATCAGCGTCTATACTCTATATAAAATGCATAAAACGCAGACCGGAAGCTAAGTGTATCATCAAGCCAAACGCTACAAACGTGGAAAGAATATTTGATTTAAAAGGACACATATTTGCAATAACTGTCGTTGGGGTTGATTTCATTGGCTTGAACATCATGTCTCCAGTCACTGTATCTTACTTTGTTTTAAAAAACGTTACTGTCACTGATCTTCGAGCTTCATTGATAAACGATACATTTTTAGCAATGCGGCTGTCTATTTACATAGATAACTGTACATTTCAACATGTAGACAATATCATACATAACAGTGGTAATTCACATCTTATAGTTGAAATAACATCATCAGTATTTAAAGGACGCTCGACCCTCGAGACTGGAATAGATATTGCACACGCGGCATCGCAACAGTACAGCGTTTTCAACCTGCGTATAGTAAATACGCTATTTGCAGGTTTGAACTCAGCCATTAATATCCAAGTAGATGCTCTCAACCGTAAAACCACAATTATTAACGTTGTTATTGAAAATTCCACTTTTTTTAACAATACTTTGCAAAATAGATTCACAAATGGGCACATAGGTTACGCACCATTGAATTTGATTGGCATAACAAACGTAAACATTAGTAACACAACGTTCGAAAATAACGCTGGTATACTTGGAGGTGCTCTCCATCTGAGAAACCTAGAAAGGGTTAAAATTGAAAATTGTGTATTTTTTAACAACCACGCAGCAGCATCAGGTGGAGGGTGTTATATTTTTAATATCAGCTCTCCTGCACTGGTTCAATATTGCTATTTTGAAAAAAATAGCATAGATGATCCATATAACATTGCTGAAAGTCAAGGAGGAGCGATAACATGCTTGAGTAACTTGAATATTGAAAATTGCGAGTTCGTAAATAATTCCGCGCAGCTCTTTGGTGGAAGCATTTTCCACAGGGAAACCGGATCCATTATTTTTAACGGAGGAGGAACTAAAAGCGGAAATGAAACTCTGAAAATAACAAACTCTTCATTTCATGCATACGACAGCTCTCTGTTTGGTGGTGTGATCTATTCCACATCAACAATGATACTAAACAACACGAAATTTAAAATTTTTCAAGTGTTTGGAACTAGCCCATTGATTTACCATTCTAATGACAACGCAGTCAACATAACAAATGGCTACCATTTTGAATGTCCAACAAATCATAGAGTGTTCTCAAAGAAACGTTCTTTACATAACAAAACTACCAGTTATAAATTAATGTTGTATTATTGTAATCCATGTGAGAAAGGAACATACAGCCTGCATTCAGGCCAAGAGGACATGGAGAATGACACACTTGTCACAAAACAACCAAAATGTCACTTCTGTCCTACAGGTGGTAAATGTGGAGATGACATTGTTAGTAATGACAATTTTTGGGGATACAACACAAGTGATGAAATCGTGTTTACAGCTTGCCCTTCAGGTTATTGTTGTTCGGCATACAACAAATTATGCACGTCCTATAACACATGCAATTACAATCGTAGTGGTATTCTATGTGGGAAGTGCGAACAAGGTTTCTCTGAGAATTTAGCAGCTGTAGGCTGTATTAATAATCGCCATTGTCCTGATCATTGGTTCTGGGCTATTTTTGTCATGGCAGCTTTACTATATGTGGTCGTGATCATGTATTTTAAGGATATTATCGCCACTGCAAAGCGAGTGTTCAAAATTATACCTTCAAAGTCAAGTACACTAAAGAGGCGTATATTAACTAGCCTGGATAGCGAATACTCTATCAATTCACGAGCTTCGCAGCCTACTTTCACAAGCTATGTATCTGTGGTTGATGACGACGATTTTAGCTATTACAATCCCGACGACGTCGATGAATATGACTACGGTACCGACGACAACAACGGTTACAAGGCCGACGACGATGATGACGACGAAGATCCAGGTCGCGGTCACAACAGAAACAGAAACAACGAAGACAAAACAGAGGAACGCCGTAGTTTGCCAAGCGAAAATGAATGCCGAGAAGAAAGATATGTTACAGTGGATAAAATTGAGAGTATTAAAGAAAAGGTGGAGGTAGGAATTCATGTGAAGAGACATCAAACTGTTCAAACGAAAGTAGCTGGTATCTTTAAAGTTTTATTCTTCTTTTATCAAGTGTATAATTTACTACGAGTGCCTAAGCCAAGTAAATATGGATTACATTGGAAGGAGTTCGTCACTTCATTCTTTAATATAAAGCTTAATCTTGGCGAAAATGACTTAAAAATGTGTCCAGTGAAAGACTTAACCCCAGTTGGGCGAGAATCAGTAAAAGTTTCTTTTGCAGTCTCGACCTTCGTTATCATCGCAGCGTTGTATTGTGGATGGTACGTTTACTGCAAATGCAATGGTTCGGCACCAACACAATGTAGCGAAATTTTAAATGATGAAAGTGTGAATGATATAAAGGATATAAATGAGACTATCCCGTGTTTATCCAAAATTCCAATAAATTTGCGTTTAAAGTGTTGTCTTATTCAAATGATGCTGCTTTGTTACGCACCGATTGCGTCGTATTCGTTTGAAATGCTGCACTGTGTAACGTTATGGGAGGACTCACAACATTTATATGTGGATGGGAACGTACAGTGTTACCAGTGGTGGCAGTATGTCATTGGTGTTTTTGTTGGGCTCTGGATAATACCTTTTTCGTTGGCTCTTTATTCAGGGTGTTATTTAGCTCGTTCATGTAAAGTAACTCTAAATGAGTTTTTATTGTTGATTATTTTTCCACCCAGTTGCATTTATTTCCGATTTCGCGCTTGGAAATACGCCTCAAAAATCGCCCAATCAAAAGAGGATCTTATTTATCTACGACACGCTCTGCTGGTTCTAGATGAACCATTCAGAAGGAGGAAAACAGACATTGGTTTTGTTACTTGGGAAGCCATGTTGATTTTTCGGCGGTTGGTGCTCGTCATCATTCGAACGTTTTCTATTAATCCAATCACAAGGCTGTATTTGATGCTTTTCCCACTCTTACTGTTCTTGGTGGATCATATCCGAGTGAAACCGTATAAAAGTCGGTTTTTAAATTGGACAGAAACGATATCACTAGTTTTGCTGTGTTTCTTGTCGGCAGTAAACTTGTTTTGGGCCTATAGTTATTTTACTGATATTTCTTTCACACAGACAATGTTAGTTCTTAGCGATGCTTTCTTTTACATCGAAGCTATCATACTGCTTGCGCCAGTTTACCTGATTTTCCTACTGTTAATGTATCTACTGGCAAGAAAGTATTTGAAATTCAACAGATGTCGAAATTTGATTGTTAAAACTAATTCGCAGTTAGAATGAACAATACTTGACGAAGATAATTATTTGGATGAACTGCCAACCTAACTTGCAATGCAACTTTAGACATAAACTTTATGTCTTGTCGTTTTGTTTTAGAAGTTGAGTATTAATCATATTTTCTACTGCGCTTCCGTATTTGCGTGCAAAACTTAAACGGACAAACAACGGACCAAAAGAGGGTCGTAGTAGCCTAGGCTTCCGGGGAACTAACCCCTCCTAAACAAATTATCGAGCTTGGTTAATATGTAAGAAACCTATGCAGAGGATGAATTTGGCCAAATTTAGAAAATTAAAATCCCTAATGTTTTAACCTAACCCACCTCCACTTCGACAAAAAATTGTCTGCTACAGCCTTGAAAAAAGCGTTTATTTTTGACTTTATTCTACTTCTTTATAATAGCATTTATATTTAGAGTTGAATCAAACCATGCGCTCAAAATTTGTTTTATGTTTTTGACTGGGCGCTCATTTAAGTGGGTGCTCATTTGAGTGGGCGCTCATTTAAGTGGGTGCTGCATAGACGCTTTGTGATATTTTTTTCTCGACGAATTCTTTTAAAAATGAAAGTTTACATATGTTTTAATGTTTGGTACAATTCATTGATGACTAAATTCTTGTATTTAGATTATATGACTTCTCAGATTAAATTTTAGATATATCTTATCGCCTACCAGATTTTGTCTGCTTTATGGGCCCAAATAATTTGCTGGTTCTAATTTTCGTTACTCGCTTAAAATTTCATCAGCGTCAACAAATAATTAAGGCCTTGTTGAAACTTTAGTTGTTCATTTAAAAAAAATAATTCTCAAAAAATGTGAATCCCATTTTTGAATATTCAACTGGCCAAATTATTTGTAAGCCCTTTTTTATCACTTGCTCGAAATTTTGTCACTTATGATTAAATTTAGAAAATTTCAGTTGCGTATACAACTTCGTACACAAGACCTTTCCACATGTGAGATTGACATGTGATAAGACGAATCCTGGGGGCGAGGTTGCTGTGCATAAATACAGGTTGTCATTTCTGCAAATTTAAGAGGTTTTATTGTATAGTATATAATTATGATTTTCCTTGACATGAATATAATTTTTAAAATATGTAAATCGTCTTCTCTGTTGTATTAGTATCTCCATATAAAAACACAAAAAGTTGATCCAATTCAATATAACAACTTTGCCTCATTGCCTAATCACTGAACAGTTATCTCGTTTATCATAAAAGCAAAATATCCAATGTTTTTTATATGAAAATGAAACGCTACAGGCCTTGGAATCAAAGTTGGCAAAAATGTCGTCTGAACAAGGTTTCTCATTATGCAGGCTTGGCTTATTTGTCTATTCATGTTATAGACGATAATGTATACCGTAGAAATTTTAACGTGTTGTTGATAAACATTATGTGGATATGATACACATACTGAACAGAAAATATTAATCGCACTGATTATGTTTAACTCTGACGGACTTTTTTATTTTGGTTTTATTTTGGTGTGGAACATCGGGCATAAGTTGGGGAAATGAACAAAGTCGTTAAAACAATTTTGATGCCGGTCTTTTTCACTTCATGTGAACGCAAAATTTATTTTATTCCAGGGCGATACCGACTCGTTCTTAGCGTCTGTAGCCTCCTTTTTATGTGTGTGTAAGGAAGGATACAAAATGCCCTGGGGACGAGGTTGGATATCAACCGAAAGGCTTGTTTTCTGATGCAGCACAAAAAACTCACGAGCAACACTGCGCAAAGCGTGGGCAATAAATAGAAATTGCGCAGATCAAACAGTTGAACTTATCCGACTTTAGCGCCCAGTCTACCAAAACACGGGCGTCCCTGTCCAGCACGCTTGATAGACTTTACAAGCTGCACCCAAGAATGCTTAAATGGAAAGTGGCTTTAACTGCACATGTTTTGAGAAATCCCTTTGAAGCATTCCAGTTATGAGAAAAATAGAAATCGTTTCTTGGTTTGTTTCGATCTACAAAAAATGTCTACAAAGTTAAATAAGGTGTTCAAAAAATTCAGATATGATATTACAAACAAAACGATGAACAACAATAAAACTGTTCAAAACAAAACTTCAAAACACACTTTCAAAATTCTACTGCGCGTTGAGAATCATAGCAGTTTTTACAACCCGACGTAAAAATGACGACAATGAGTGTTCGTCTATAACAGTTTAACGAAGGACATTTGAAAATATTAATGTCTGTCATCAGATGGACCTAAAAGTGTGCTAAAAAATCTCTACGATGGAGAACACTACATAAATATGTAAAACGGGGGTAACAAATGTTGTACAAAAATTTTAAATATTCTTGATGATAATGTTCCACGAACTACTTGTAATTCGATGTAAGGGAACATCGCGATATATATATATAGAAAAAAGGGATTTGATAAACCGGTTCTCTTCCGCGGATAATCATAACGATATTATCTCCGATGTTCATTCTCTCGTTGCTGTTCTTCCATCGCTCTCTGCATTTTTTGAAGCTGTTCTTGCATCTCGAGAAGCTAAAAGTAAGACAAAAAGCGTCGCGTGATGGGTCAAAAGAAATCAATCAATCGATCAATCGACCAACCAATCAAATCAACTAAATTAACCAATCAATTAACCAACCAATCAACAAATCAAAACAACAAATTAACCAATCAATTAACCGATTAATCAACCAATCAAAACAACAAATTAACCAATCAATTAACCAACCAATCACCCAATCAAAACAACCAATCAAGCAATCAATCAAGCAAGCAAGAAATCAAGCAAGAAATCAATCAAACAAATCAATCAATTAATCAATCAAATGTGTTCTTTCATGTTTTCAATACATTAGAGTAAGTTATTCGCACCTGTTGTTGTTTCTGTTTCAACATTTCATCTTTATCAGCTTCTTTACCATCAACGACTTCTTGTGCGCCAGTATTAGAGCTATATGAAAAAGAGGACAATCTTTGACTTTCCCTCGGATTACCGCCTTAGACAAAAAAGCTACAGCATTCTGTGTAACTTTGTCGACAAAAAGATTTGGATACTAAAGAAAGAAAATGTTGCAAAAAAAAGATTTCGACATGTTGTTATACGTTTTTATAGCCTGTTAGACACCCTTTATGTCTGAGTTTTCCGTTATTGTTTTTTATAAAGAATATGTCGGAAATAATTTCAAACAACCTGTACATAGCGCCGGGCACCTTAATTCCGATCCATTATCATACTGACAAAGTTTGGAATGAAAACGTCAAAATTTGAAAGCATAAAACATATTCTCAGTACGTAATTCTACGAAACATTTAATTTCCCGCAGCAGAGGTACACATTGGTAAATTATAAAAACCGTTCAAACCTCTTCTTCTTGCGGTCCTTACTAGGTGTTCCAGGCGGGGTAGATAATCGCTGCGCTCGATAATTTTCATAGTGAAAGTCTTGAGTGACTTCTTTCAAATCTTGCATATACGTGCTAAAAATGTTAACAGATTGTCATTATACATTATATAAATACAGGTAAAATAATATTGGACGAAAAAAACGAGTTGTTCTATCCTAAAACACAGCTTGGCCACGATTCTAAATACAGCACATTGGGTCATACTTACATCAACATAGTTCGAAGCTTGATGAAATCACAATGATTGGGATTCTCAACTAAAAAAAAGATAAATTTGTGCTTAATATAGAAACCACACGGGTGGCACGCTGGATCCGTCACAACATTTTAACTCTTCTGCGCCTTCGCCCGCAGCGAGTTGTCTTCAATTTTGACAATTATTGCAGTTTTAATTCAATCTAACCAAATTAGTCAGTGGGCCGTCGATAAATCCACGCGTTTTCCAGTCTTTTTTATACCGCATTTCGTGTGTGTCTCGCCACTTGCAATACCATTTTGCGCAGAGACAGACAGAATACGGCTAATACTATAGAGAAACAAATTTTATTTTTAGGCATCCACTGATGAAGAACAAACAAAAATTAACTATCATCCAGTATAACAGAATAGCTCCTCAACCCGACAGAAAACTAAAATCTATAACATAATACCCGTATACGTCTGTCCGTCTGTCTGTTACGCAAAATGGTAGCTTAGCTGCGCAAGTAGCGAGACGCACGCAATGCGGTATAAAAAGGACGGGCGAACCCGTGACTTTTTCCACAGGCTAACGACTAGTGGTTTTAAGAATATAGCACACGCACAGAAAATTCCTATCCACTAAAACCATGAAAAAGAAAGACCATGATAACTTGCAGAAAATTCTTACTTTCGACAATCCCCCATGGATACTTTCTTCCTCTCACTTTCTTCCCACGTATATCAATCGTTGTGTTACTTCCAATGACGGCGTACGGTACTGCGGACTGAAACAGCGAAGCACGAGTTATAAAGACAGACAGAGTGTGGTTTTTATTATAAACCGCATTACCTGTTTTCGTAACATGACGTTTCTTTTCGGACAGACGGATAGAACACGGCTATTGTTAATATAGAGATTTTGATACTATGCGTAATACTGATTTGAATCAGCGCGTGAAGTGTTTGGAAAAGTTTCTAAGCTTATTCAAAGATTCCGTTAATAAAGTAAACGGACAGAAAAATTATCGGGATCTAATTAAATTTATCAAAGATAGTATTAAAAAACATTGACAGCTCTCTTCGAGGGTAAACTATTTCATCAGTTATTCTGCTTGAGGGAAGATATATAATGGCTGATTATAATGGCTGTGCGTATACCTATATAACTTTCAGTTCAATAAGAATGCTTTCGACAAGACCTGTCTTTTGTACGTTGGCCGCGTTGAATATTTTGCTTACCAAATCATTCAAAATATACCGTACTAAAAGTTCACGCGTGAAAACGATGTGGTTACTGGGCTTCGTGTGTGCTTACCTTCAGTTCCTTGGTCAGCGTTTTAAACTCGTCCTCCTCATCCTCATCGCATTCAGGGAAATCATAAATCTTAATTTGATTACTGCGAGCTTCTTGCAACACCTAAATATTTCCCTAACATTGCTAAGTATACGAAGACTTTACAGAACATTCCCTAACGGGGATGAAAGATATTACAACCTCACTAAAATAAACAAACTTAATATTAAAGTAAACTATTGTTTTACGTTTTATTTTGTTTATTGCTTGTTTATTTGTTTGTTTGTTTATTTGTTTCTTTTTGCCCTATATACCCAGACGATTTCCACCTTTAAACAAGAAGAAAAACGTAGAAATGATTTTATTTTTTAACCGGGAAAAGGGACAAAAATTTATATCTCTGTTTCGTTATTGTCTGTAGCGAAAATTAGGCTTTAGACATTAACAGAGACAAGAGAAGAATACTACGGTACCCGAACAGTAGGACAGTGAAGAATAGAAAAAGCAAAATCACGAATTTTTGTTTCGCGTATTTCATCATTTACACTAAACATTTGTAAAATAATTAGACAATTCAGTGTGAGCGTACCTTTTGTTTCAAATCAGCCAGTTCACGTTTAGTGAGTGTGTCTGCTTTGCCTATTACTGGTACGATGTTAACACGCTCGTGTAAAAGTTTCATGAATTTGACATCAATAGGACGTAAACTAAAATAACACAACAACACTTCTTATAAGTTCAGTGGGTGAACAGGTAAGATCTGAAAGTGATGAAATGGTCGAGAAATTGTATAAAAAATAATGCGAGATCACTTTGAATTTAACACTCGCTTCAATACTCATAAAACACGACACAGTACATAATAAAAGGACTTCAAGCGCACAAGTTTCATTGAGGCATTTTAAAGACCTTACAATCACCATATAACCAGAATTGGTAACTCATATAATACAGAGGACTACCTGTTGATAAAAACAGTCACATTAAAACCCAATGTGAATGCAATACTGGTCCATAAATAAGGGTTACGCTGACGTCAGCAGGAATTAGCACATTTAAGAAGTTCTTACCTACCAGATACATATTGACAACTAAACATTGACAATTTTAAAACGCGTAAAGCTACATTTGGGACAAACTTTGAAGTTTAGCTATCTGGTTTTCAATGTATTTTATGACATGTTTTCAGAAATAGTGACAAATTTAATCAAGACAGGCCATAAAAAACAGAGAATCGCCTCCATAATTTTTTTTGTGAGACATCTGTGATGTCGTTTTGTTGTATTTTCATTAAGCTGCTGAAAATGCTGATCATGCGTTATATGTTTAAGCTCTCTATTGGAAATTTCAATCAGGGTATTCTGGACAATAACAAAAAACTCCACATACCCGTGCCCAGAGGGATTGATGAAATAAAAACAGCAATGCACTCTGTTATCTGTGATATTTCTTCGATTCAATCCAGATTCATCACGCAAGTAATTTTCAAATTGTTGTTCAATATACTTCACAATGGGTATGAAACTGAAAGATTAAAACAATATATAGAATTAAACCAAATGCATTTATAGATCAAAAATATTATTTCCTGCTAAATCTTCGGAAAAATTATCAGGTATTTGATTACTAAGAAAAAAGGTTGTATTTATTATTGCTGATAAACAGTTACTTCAGGTCTTATACATCTAGATAACAAATTAGATGATTGGCAACATAAAAAACAAAACTATAGACATCTTGTGAATGTTTTAGAGCACTAAATCCATTATCAATAAGATGTGAAAAAATAAACATAATAACCAATCCTCAATTTATTACATGCACTGGTCAGAAAAAGCAACCAAAAAAATTTAAATTTAGATTTAAAACTACATTCGCAATCACAGGACAACCAATGGCAATTCTAATTGAGATGACTGCAATTAAGGTACAATCATTATTATAATCACAATCTTTAATTTAGGGCTTATAAAGTTTTTGACCTCTTTTTTGCATTTCTCTCTTCGAGTTTGTAAAAGGAGTGCATACCTTTCAGAGCAGTCAAGGCTGTCGGCGAAACCAGGAGTATCAACTACAGTCACTTTGAGTTTTACACCACGCTCTTCAATTTCTACAGCAGATGTTTCTATGTTTAGTGTGCTTTTGATTCGATCTATGAATAACAATAAGAACAATACAATTTTCTTCCTTAAGTGTTTTTTTGCGGGATTAAAAATAGTTTCTTGTTACAAGGCAATGGAATGTTTTTACTACTCTCAACATTTTAAGCCACAAAAATATTTTTATTAAGTATTTACAAATTAGAAAGTATTTACAGTTAAATGCTTGCAGCACTAAACAAACCAGGACAAAAATTTTGTCAGAAAAAGACAACACAAAAATGGAAGAGCTTGTGCAGCATTTATGTGTTGAAACTTTCATAATAAAAAGAAAAATATGTTTTGATGTTTAGTGAAGTGTTAATCGACACCAAGCAGCTTCAATAACCAAATTGAAGAGTCAGTATGTGATACAAAATTTTCTTTTAATAACCATTATTATGCTTTATAAGGTAGAAAACCATTTATACACATGGCAGACTTTTTTGTGTTGAGAAAAAACAACACAACACAATGCCCATGTATTCATAACAAATTTTTTTAATAAAGTAAACAAAACTACAAAAATAAAGCAAACAAACAAAGCAGAAATAACTTGTAGATATTATGATAAAAACATTGCAACTTTAAAAAATACTAACAACCTATACAATATAAAGTACATATGCGTTATGCTCGGTACTACATACCTTTAGCAGGGGGTACAATTCTGTCAGTATATAAATCTGTCAGAAACAAACTGTTAATCAATGTCGATTTACCAAGACCAGACTCTCCTTAAGTGAAAACGAAATTTAAAAATTAAGAGATGCAGTCTAATAGCACATGTTAAACTTTTTACATATAAATTTGCATCTATTTTAAAAAACAGTTATCATATACTCTTTTTGCTAAATAAGTTTAATAAATCCCTATTTCTTTTAGAGAAATCTTTCATTAAGCTATGATACATAAATATTAATATGCAAGTCCTTACCCACTACCATCAAAGTAAACTCAAAACCACGCTTTACAGTTTTTCGATGCACCTGATTTGGTAAATTAGCAAATCCAACATACGAAGACATTCTATCTGTAATTAAAATACATTAAAATACAGAATTAACAGTTGACAATAAGTAACACTTAATAAAATAAATTGAAACTGTATTTAAACAGAAAAAGTTACACTTCAATTTAATAATTTATCTTTAACAAGAGAAGCAAAAATAAAGATAAAAAAACATTAAGTGAACTTATAATATATATTAAGTTAGTATGATGATATACACACCTCCTTTTAAAAAAACTTTATGCACCACGTTTTGCATGACTTATAAGTTTTTTTTATGCTTATGGCGAATAAAAATCTCAGGGTTAAGACATCACAAATATCAATTCTTCACATAATTGATTAACTGAACAACCAAAATCAAAATATTATGCTAAGAAAAGACAGAAAGACACTTGACCCAAACTACTTGAGCTTCACTTTAAAGTTGTGACCATGTATGTTTGTTGTTGCAACAATAACATGGTTTCTAATTTCTAAAATTCAAAGTAATAATAATTTGGGGAACCAAATATTCCAAATATTACACATTTTGAAATCAGAATATTTTGGGAATTCTTGTTTACAAGCTCAATAAGTATTGAATTATACTCTCTAGAGAGACTCAAAAATTATGGCATCTACATATCGTGGTGCTTTCTACACACAGACAATATGGTCATTATTGAGATTCATAAAAGATTGTTAATAAAAATATGGTAAACGTTTAATGACAAAGTTGGGATGATAACTTTGCAATGAAACACATCTATCGAACTGCTAACAGTTCGATAGATGTGTTTTTTTCACTAAATAACCCATTGAAATGTCCAGTGATGGACATTGAAATATTTATGACAACATTAAACTGAAGAAGTTTTCTAGCAGACAGGAAAGAGTCATAAAGAATATATTTTTAAATAAGGTTAGGCTTTGATAACTTAAAATTCATAAGATGGTCTTGTTTGATTTTTTTTGGTTTTGCCTATTTCTTTTTTAAATTCATATAAAGAAAGAATTTAAGCCTGGAAACTTTGCCTGATTCCTATACAAATATGTGATGTAATCTTCAACACCAGCACCTTAAAAAAACTTCCCCAGAATTACATTTTAGATAGCGTAATTTCAAACATATAAAAAGCATAACAAAGGAGGGTGTTACAACAATAATAATCTGTCTTGTTTTACACTTGTGTTATAACTATTTTAGCGAAAGTAGCTAATTTTTGTTATAAATCACATAAAAATTGAACATTTGGTTAAACCACATAACTATTTAATTAGTGCATCACGCATTTTATTTTCATCGCAACAAATTACCATGACCAAAGAATGTGTTTTTTGCTTGATATTATTTTTTTGTTTTCATGAAAATTAAGGTTGGTTGGGCCCATAGAATACTAATTGAGTTGAAGTCCCCTAAGAAAAAATAATATTAACTTTACAATACAGAATTTTTCTCAAACAAAATAATGATGTTACCTGCATTTGCTAATTATCAGAGTACAGGTCAAAACAATTGTCAACTTGCATGCTCAAGCTTTCTTTTGAGCTCCTTCCTTACCAGCCTTATAAACGTGACACAAAATGCTTACTCAGGAATCTTGCACTGATATGACATGTAGAATATCGCCTTTGCCCATTAACACTTGTGGCTGTCTTGTAAAATGTTATTGTTATTTTTATAATATCTATTGAAAAGCAACTTTTCAGGCAAAATATAAGTAGTCTTCTTAGGTGTTGTCATATTCTCAACTTTCAGAGCTAACTTGTTTTTGAATTAAGCACACAGTTGGTTATTATTGAAGATATTTTTTCGGTTTGTCTGTTCAGTATTAGGTGAAGGGTCTCCTTAAGAGACAAGAGAGGAGTTGAACGTCCTCCACCATACCTTAGTTTAAAGGGGCGATTGTGGAAGTCCCATGAAATGCCACATAGTGATGGTGTCACTTTAAAAAACACCCAGTCCGGTCTGTGAACGGTTGGCGCTAGGAAGGGCATCCAGCTGTAAAAAATGCCAAAACTCTTTATTAATGGCCGTAAAAATAGTTGATCAGACAAACTGCGTAAACGAGGCTGGAACTCTAAGGAGTGAAGGTGTCGCGCACGGTAGGACAGATATCAGATGTGAGCATCGTCAGACTGTTACCCAGCTATCACATCACAAGGTAGATAACACTAGGTTGAGGATGGCTAGTGTAAATGTTGGCACTCTGAGAGGTAGAGCAGGTGAAGTAGTTGAAATGTTAGAACGTAGATCTGTTGATATGTGTTGTGTTCAGGAAGTTAGGTGGAGAGGAGCTTCAGTGAGATTTGTGGAAGGTAGGAGGGCAAGGTATAAGCTTTTTTGGATTGGTAATAGTGATGGATATGGAGGAGTTGGCATATTCGTTGCAGAGAAGTGGGTAGAAAAAGTAATAGATGTTATGCGTGTTAATAGTCGTATTATAGTGATAAAGTTTTTGATAGGTAATAGGATTGTCACTTTTCTGTCAGTTTATGCTTCACAGTGTGGACTCAGTGAGGAAGATAAAGATAAGTTTTATGATGAGTTAATAGCAGTGACATCAAAGTTTGGAGACACTGAACTTGTCATGGTGGGCGGCGACTTTAATGGTCATGTTGGGAAGTCATCTGAAGGTTATAGAGGTGTGCATGGAGGCTATGGATTTGGGAGCAGAAATAAGGAAGGGGAGAGATTGCTTGAGTTTGGAATGGCAACGGACATGGTGGTTTGCAACACATCATTCAGTAAGAGACAGAGTAGGCTGATAACATATGAGTCAGGTGGTTGTAAGACACAGATAGATTACTTTTTGGTTAGAAAGTCAGACAAGAAAGTGGTGAAGGACGTGAAAGTTATATCGGGGGAAGAGTGTGTTTCCCAGCATAGGTTGCTGGTTTGTGATATTATCTTGAAGAGTGTCAAAGAAGCCAAGGGAAAGTACAGGCCCCGTCGAAAAGTCTGGAAGCTGAAGGAAGAGATTGTAGCAAGACAATTTAGTGCAAAAGTTCAGCAGTTAGCCTACAATAGTCAATGTAATAGTGACAATGTTGAAAGTACTTGGACTACTTTGAAGAATTGTCTTCTAGAAGCTTCTGATGATACCTGTGGGTGGACGAAAGGACCAGCTAGACATAGACAGACCTGGTGGTGGAATAATGAGGTTGACCAGTGTATAAAGGAAAAGAGGAAACTTTGGAAAAAGTGGAAGTCAGGTGGTAGTAAAAATATTTACTTAGAAGCTAAGCGCCGGGCTCGTACAGCAGTGTATAAGGCAAAATCAGAAGCAGAGAGAAACAGATTTGCAGATGTGTTAAGAAGGAAAGACCAGCGCAATGAGGTATTCAAGATAGCAAAGCAAATGAAGAAGACTAATCAAGATATTGTAGGTGAGAAGTGTATATGTAATGATGAAGGTGTTTTGGCTAGCACAGAGGAGGAGAAAAGGGTAGCTTGGAAGAATCATTATCAGAGGTTGCTTAACACTGAGTTTGATTGGGACGAGGATAATTTGTCTGATGATGATGTCGTAGAAGGGCCAGCTATGCAGATCAAGACAGAATGGGTAGTGGAGGCTATTAGGAAATTGAAGATTGGCAAGGCTGCAGGAGTATCAGGTATTGTTGCAGAGATGGTAAAAGCATCTGGATATATTGGAGTTGAGCTTATTAAAAGTCTTGCTAACCAGATTATAAAGGATGGTGCTATTCCGAGTGAGTGGCAGTCGAGTGTAATAGTGAATTGTTTCAAGGGCAAGGGTGATGCATTAGAAAGGGGTAACTATAGAGGTTTGAAGTTGGTTGATCAAGTAATGAAAGTTATTGAAAGAGTGATTGATAAGTTACTTAGAGAAAGAATTGATATAGATAAGATGCAATTTGGTTTTGTTCCAGGGCGTGGCACTACAGATGCAATATTTTTACTCAGACAGCTTCAGGAAAAGTATTTAGGAAAGAGAAAGAATCTTTATTTTGCCTTTGTAGATTTAGAGAAGGCTTTTGATAGAGTGCCACGTAAAGTTATTTGGTGGGCTATGAGAAAATTAGGTGTGGATGAGTGGCTAGTTACGATGGTTCAGTCTATGTACAGCAATGCTAGAAGTCGTGTCAGGATTAACGATTCACTTAGTGATGAATTTAGTGTAAATGTTGGTGTACATCAGGGTTCTGTACTTAGTCCTTTGTTGTTTATTCTAGTCTTAGAAGCGCTGTCGATGGAGTTCAGAACAGGTTGTCCATGGGAGTTATTGTATGCAGATGATTTGGTTCTCATAGCAGAGTCGATGGAAGAATTAGTTGAAAAGTTTGAGAAGTGGAAGAAAGGACTAGAAGAGAAAGGGCTGAAGGTAAACACAGCAAAGTCTAAAGTCATGATAAGTAGCATTGCAGCCAAGTGTGACATTGTAGTTGGAAAGTGGCCTTGTGGAGTTTGCAGGAAAGGGGTTGGTAGTAACTCAATTTTTTGTCAGACTTGCAAGCATTGGGTACATAAGAAGTGCAGTAGTATTAGTGGAAGGTTAAGAGCTGGCATACAGTTTGTATGTAAGCGTTGCAAAGGTGAGATTATAGAGAATGAAGTATTTCCAGCTTTAATGATGTACAACAGTGGCTCGTTAGAGATAGTTAAGAACTTCTGTTACTTAGGTGATATGTTGGGCAGTGAAGGGGGTGTAGGAAGAAGTGTTACTTGCAGGATAGGTTCTGCTTGGAAAAAGTTTAGAGAGTTACTTCCTTTATTGACTAGCAGAGTCCTGTCAATTGAGGTAAAAGGTAGGTTGTATGAGGCCTGTGTAAGAAGTGTTATGTTGTACGGTAGTGAGACATGGGCAGTGAAGCAGGAAGATCTTGACCGTTTAGAAAGGAATGATTGAGAATGGTTAGGTGGATGTGTAATGCCAGTCTGAGAGACAGAAAGAGTTCAGATGAGCTAAGAAGCAGGCTAAGTCTCCGTAGAATTAAAGATGTTATCCAGATAAGAAGATTGAATTGGCTGGGGCATTTGGAAAGAATGGAGGAGGATAATTGGGTAAGAAAGTGTAGAGACTTGATAGTTCCTGGGGCAAAGCCCAGAGGCAGACCGAGAAAGACTTGGCAGGAGGTTATAAGGACAGACTTAATAGAGAGGAAGTTCCTCTTGACGGCGATTCAACATGGGCGAGTGAATGTTACCATAGCCCCGGGTTAACCCAAGCCATGTGAGGGAAATTGGGAAGATGGCACACTGTGTGTGCCGTTGGATGTTGCCGGGAGTTGTCTAGTAGAGCGCGGGCTCTAATTGGGTCTGCGTAGCTCAAAATAAGCATTAAATGCTCTAGGACTCTCCATCTACGCCATGGCCCCTCCTGGAAATAATAGACAGGGTATATCCCTCGATATTTGTGAGGCTAGCCATGTAAAATATGCACATCTATCTTCACATATGTTTTAAGTAGGGTTACTGCCAATAACATACTAAATTTTTAAGCTGTGAGTCTGAATATTTCTTCAGAAAATGGAAAATAATAATGCCAATGATCAAAGCCTTGTTAAATACACTCTGCCTGCTTCCTTTTTTAATAAAGAAAATTAGGAGGCAACAACTCAAACTGTGAAGAGGTGTAACTGTGTATCTAGACAGCAAAATACAAGGCAGACTACACCAGCACAAGTACATTCAAGTTGATGTGTTATATCTCTGCAATGTTATTAACTAAACTTTTGGTCAGAGTGTGGATGAAAATTACTGTGTTACTGTCACAGAAGGACATCCGATCACAGGATTCAAAAAAAGTTTGTGAATGTTTAGTCCATGACTTTTGAGATATATATTCATAGCTCAATGTTCTGATGTAAATAAACAATCCAGTTACCAGAAGAAAATGTGTCTGCAATTGTTGTTTAGCTATAGACAAATTATTTTTGATATAAACTGTGTTTTTTTGGCTTAATGGAGTCACTAGCCTAGTGAGCTTGTGAGAAACTGTTTGTTTATAACCTTTTATCAATTGTAGAACACTTTTAAATCAGCCAGATAAGTAGGGAGGGTTTAAGCCTGGAGGTCAAAACTAAAAACTTACTTTTTTTAATGGGAACCTCCTACTTTTGCTGGTTGACTTGACTCACTGAACCGGCAGGTAAAAAACAAAAACAATCGGGGTTTAAATGTTCTTTTACATGAAAACATTGGTCGTGGACGACTATTCTAAGAAATCTTTTGTTAACAGTAATTATTTTATAGAACTAAGTAAGTCTGACCATGGTACACAACATGGTAGTCAACAAAAATGGCAACATTTATTTGATTTGACCAATCTCAACAACATATTTTTGCCTTTCATTTTGGCAACCTTTTTCATCTATTTTTGTAAAGTTAACCCTAAACCCCCCCTTATTCAAGGCGAAACATACTAGCTCTTTATCACTGTCAAAAGCTACCCTACTATGAAATCATCGACGGGTAATAAAAGCAATTATAGATTGACCACCTCTATTGTGGACCATCTTAGGTCCCGTAAATAAAGTTATATATGTACTTTAATTTCTGTGATCTTATTGATTGATTTCAATTCTTCAATTATCTCTCCAACTAAGGCAGTGGTCACAAATATGTGGTGTTAAAGTCATTTGAGCATTACAAGAAATCACAGGTGGCTAAAAAAGAACTGAAACTGTTCTAATCAGTGTTAAACATTATATGTTGTTTTAAAACCTCCTGGTCGGAATGTCACATGGTACTACTTTTGTTTAAGGTAAAACACAGACTTTTCATGCTCAAACTCACACAGAAGAAACTTTGATTAAGCAAGAACTACAAGTATCTGAAGTAAATTTTTGCAAAACTGAAGATATATATTTTTATTAAAAGTACAAGTAAAAATAATGTCGGCTAGAAAAATGAAAAAAAAAAAGAAAGATTCAAATATACAGCAATTCATTTCATCTCTTAAACGCAAAGCGGCTGACCTTTAAACCCAACCAACTGCGTTTGCATAAGGAAAGGGAAATTTGAAATGGTTTAGAAAATTGTCCCAGCCTAGACGACGTGCCTGTAAATTTAGAAACTGTTCCACAGGTAAAAATAAGGTAGGTTGGCTAGAAAATGGAACTAAAAATTCGAAAAAAAGTTGTGTCCAAACTATCTAGCTAGACAAAAATGTGCACTATTACACTGATATTAAAGAATAACTTGCTCGCCATTTTTAATTGGAACTTTTGTGTGCTATTTTACTAGTTCATGTGTACCCTTAGCACATATGGCTGGAATTTTAAAATTAAGCACAATAATAATAGGGGTACTGGCTATGGGAGGACAACAAGCATAAAGTGTTTTTTGTCGCTCTAGTTCTTTCGACTCCAAATGTCAAAAATTGCAATCTGAAAATAGGGTAAAGGTGAGCATGACCATGATTGTTTCTAGAATATACCATCATTTTTTTAAATTGCTTACAGTTTTATTAATTTAAGCTCAAAAATGGCATGAAATGGAAGGGAATGGGAAATGATTTTGATACTGTCTTTAAACAAATCTAGAAACAGAATTCGAAATAAAGTCTAAAACAAATTTTGAAACAAATTGCAATTAAAAAGCAATGAAAAGCAAAAATTTATTACATAAAACCTGCAGATGTCACGAAAGTTTACGCAAGATTAATATCTTTGAATGCACTGGCAAAATTGTGTATCTATAGTTTCAAAGCCAACTGTTTAACTTAATTTACTTTGTATGATCCTGTTTTGATCTTTTTAAATCAATGTACAACGTCATTTTAGATTTTTACCAATTCAATAAGACAGTTTTTTGCAACGTGTTTTTAAACAATCCACGGTGATATCACTTTCTATGATCCGATTTTGATGGTTCTCAAACGTTCTACAAAGACTTTCAGCTTTTTGCAATCTTACTAGTTTTCTGATAAAGAATTCAGACATGCTATATAACAATTTACTTTGAAACAATTTGAACTATAAAATGAATTTAAGAAAGTGTTAACTATTTTTTGGAAACGATGTTTAATTTAATAAAGCCATTTGAAACTATTTTGAAACAAATTTAGAACTACATTTTTAGAAAAAAATGTTTTTAAAATTTATCTCAAAATCGTATAGAGATCGTTTAAAATAAAATAATACAAATTAAAGATCACATTTAAATTTTTTGTGGAAGAGCTATATACAGGAGCCAAACCTCCACGGTCCAACTGACGTATCTTTTCGTTATTCATTCAGCCGATGTTACAATCACGGCGCTTTTTACGCTTGAATTTTTTTTGTACACGCTTATAACCTCAATCGCTCACAAAACACGCAAAGAGATTACCCGAATTTAACTCTATCAGCATGATCTTTTAGCATGTTTTCAGATAGGTCTCGCTTGTCTTTAGTTTATTCCAGTTTGTTCAAGGTTGTTCTTAGGTTGTTCTAGCTTGATCTAGCTTGTTCCAGGTTGTTCTTAGGTTGTTCTTAGGTTGTTCCAGATTGTTCTAGCTTGTTCTAGGGTGTTACCCTTTTTAGTATGTACGCTGGAAACCCAGGAGTTAGACAACTACTATTTTTGTTGTTAGAAACAAACTCTTCCTAAGTGCTGTCAATCCTGAAGTTAGCATATGAACTGCCAGCTTCATTACGCTATATATACTATTTGTATTTCTTTTTTGTATTGTAAGGTTAGTTATACTACAAATTTTTAAGTTGAAGCCACAACAATTTTATTTTTTAGGAAAAAAGAATTTAACTAAAAATTTGATGTAAAAACCTGTTCCATCTTGAATAAAGATCAATGGATTTACTTTTTAAATCAATTTTTCATTGAAGGATGTCAGTGCCTGTTGGTAGTACAACCATTGATCCTGATGAATACTTTACTACAGATCCTGGAATTCCGTTTCATTTATTACGACGGAAGAAGGGTAAATATTTTTCACGTTTTAGAATCTCATACAAACTTTTATTTAGAGCATGCGTGATTTCTTAGTTGTTAAGGAGGGTTTTTTTATGGATTTTATGTATAATAGGATATAATTTTTTATTCTAAAAAAGCCTGAAGGTTTATCATTAGGCAAAAACCACAAGTTAATAATAACACTAAAACAAAGTTCGGAAACAACGCTAACTAAAATTTGAAAAAAAGGGAAGAACAACTTTAATGGTAAACATTTGAACAAAAAAATTACGCGTTAATTCGATTTTCATTACACTGTCTAAAATTTTGTTACGCATATGGTTGATCTTTTTGATACCATGTTTTCTTCTGCTTATAATAACAGTTTCAGTGCAAAATTTTATGTCTGAATCAAACAAGCTCATTCGGAAACTAAAATATTTTTAAAATGTAATTCCATTCTTGCCCTGGGTGATTCAGTTTCAATATCGCTGACAACCTCGGGCTCAGCACCTTTCTGACAATGAAGACGAGTGAAAATATACCTGTTTGTGGTCTTAAATATTGAATACATGCAGAAGGAATAGTAGCAGAAACAATATAATAGAATAGAAGCAAATAGGTATAGTCTAAGTAATAATACAAAAGAGCAACAACAGAGCTTGATAGTAAAAATTTTGAAATATAATCCATGTTCAAAATATTCTTGCCTTTTCTGACACAACTACTCAGGGTATTTTTTTTTTGCATTGATGGTATTTTATTCACTGTTATTTCGAGATTTTGTGTATACTAATTCATAATGGAAGACCTGTCCACATTAACAAAACGTGAAACTGTTAGTGAAAATTCTTGCTTCATAAATTAGGGTGGATAGGAATAAGAGTGTGAGACTAGAATTACTATAATTTGAAAAAAAATTGTCTAGGGGAAACAACTTATGTCACAGGAACAAAGCGGTCATTTCCGCTAATTTTTCAGTCCTGACCTGTGCAGTAAATGGTGCACCCAAAGCTTTAATAATTTTCCTTGTTCAAGCATTCTTAAAATATTGAAATTGCCAAAAAAATTGAAAGTACATGGCACAGGGGTGTTGTTTTGACATTGCAATCAAGCGTACAGTAGAAGTTTCAAATATATTCATGTCCAGGAGTTTCAACTTATGTGAAAAAGTATTCTTAATTGCGAGGTCTAGTGACAAAGTAGTTACAGTACAAATTAAAAGCCATAGTTTAAAATCTTGATTTGAATGAAGGTGGCATGTGCAAAAATAGGCTAATATCACTACTAGCTTAAGTTAGTGTCTTGGAGCGATTGCTCGGCCCTTATAGGCCTTTTAAAATCTTTCTGGAATGCCATTTTTAATTACTTTACTGCACTAAAAGGGACATACATGGGGCCTTAGCATACCAGGTAAAGACAAATTTTTGTTACTAAAAAAATGCTTGTTAAAAAGTACGGACATGATCATTAGAAGGAGACAAGTTAAAAAGTGATTTTTGCTCATAAGTCGGTTTGTATTATTACAAATGCTTTACAATTTGGTATATATTTGACATGCATATTGGCTTTTATGGGTTGTTTGTAGTAGTTTTTTGATAAAAACACAAAGGGTTTCCTTTTTATCATCCAACTCTGTTTACAATATTTTCAGATAACAAAGTAACAATTTTGTTGCCATTTATATATCATACTAAGAAATTTATAATTATATATAACAATTATTTTCTGCTATATTATGTAATACTTATAGGTGATGCATAAAAGCTTTTTGAACCATTGCATTTTGTGTTCTCATTGACTGAATAATAGTGTGGATAAGTTTTGGACCTAGAGACACATCAATTTTTAATAATGTTGTCTTTTTACCAAATTTATTGGATTTTTGTGAAATTGCAAGACCATTCCTCTGATTTGGAACATACAGATTGTTGTAGATTTAGCTTTCTATATGTAAACTTGCAACTCATAGATGCAAGTTAAAATAAAGAATGATAAAGAAATGATATATCGTAACATGCAAAATACTGCCTCATTCTAATGATCATGTCCTTATTTTTTTTAAATGTTAAAATTTGTGACCGAGTAACTTTCAATTCAATTGTGTTTTGGTGAATCATATTCTTTTGTTGTTCTTTACTAAAAAATCTGTATTTGCTTTAACAAATTCCATCCTAAAATTTCTAATAAAGCCATAAACAACTGAAATTACCCAAATGCAAAAGGTGACATTTACATGGATGTATAATCCCTTTACCATTGTTGAACACATGCACAAAATCAGGATCCCTGTGTTAATATTTTTCTTAAGCAAAAACATGTGTTATGTATCTTGTAATTTGCTTTCTTTTTAGTAACAAAACCAAACAACCAAGGCAGCTCAAACCAGTTGGCTCTCCACGGTTTAGATGACATGTTCAATAAATTTTCTGACAAAAATATCAAAGATGGTAGCCAACTCAGTACCTTTCTACCTCATCTTCCTGGTAAATTGATTTGCTGTTTAACGTTTTTTTGTCATACCGTAATACTTCGAATGGACGCCCTGGGCATTTTTTTTTGGGGGGGGGGGGGGGCTTCTATTTGATGGGGGTGTTTGAAAGAGGGGGGTGTTTATTAAATTTTTTACACTTCGTCTCTTTTGTAGCTTTTAAGGATACCTATAATACCTGTAATATCTTTACAACAGAAAATGAAAGATATTCACATGTTTTAGAGAATGAACTTTAAAAGGGAAAAGCTAAATTTCCAACCTTAAACGTAAGATTTAGGAAAAAAGTAAGGAATTAAGTATACTTTTACTATCGCATAAACTCCCCTTATGAAGGAGGAGCGTATATTCGAGGGGGGGGGGGGCGTTTATTTAAAAAATGACTAAAAAGAAGGGCGTCTATTTAAGGGGGTTTTTTAATAAAAGGTGGGCGTTTACTTGAAACATTACGGTATTTAAAGGCAGTCGTTGTAATGCTATTTGTTCAAGCTATTTACAGCTTTTCTAATAATTATTTTTTCAAAGCGATGATTTTTCTGCGCTTTCCTGCTTTGACAATTATCTTTAGTTCCAATGTGAATTTAAAACAACAACTGAAAAAACAAAAGAGAAAGCTAAATTATGCGGAGTTTGTGCTATAATAAGGCAATCACCTATTTTAATCTTTGCTATTTTCATTAACAATAAAGCATGGCATAAAGACAGAATAACTATTTTTATCCTCTTTTTTTATAATTATAATTTAAAGATTTGAAACAGAAATAATGCTATACCAAATTTTGACACTGTTTTTTTTTGGATGGAATAAAAAAAAGCATCCAATGATTGCATCCAATTTTATTTTCGAAACCCTGTTAGGTGATGGCAAACATATCTTAAAAGATTAAGCTTATTACTTTTTTTTATTGAGCTCCATTCAGTGGTCTGTTTTTTCAAAGACATTCAATACTTATAGTATAGTACATGAAGTTTGTTTTTTAATATTTTGGTCTGTACACCAGTGTATTGCTTTCCAAGAAACATTTTCCTCAACCAATCTTTATAATAATACGCTAAGTGTGTCTGTCTGTCACTTTTGCAAAGTGGATTACATTCTTCAAAATTTTCTTTAACAAATTCTATAAAACATCGCCTATAAAATTGTTCTGTAATTTATTAAACTTTACCGATAAAATAGTATTGACGTCAAAGGAAAGTTAATTAAAAGATTAGTGAAGCCATTACAATGCACTTAAAACTTTGAGGCCAAATAACTTGGAAACGAGGTGGTGACGTCAATGTTTTTTCACCGCGTGGGTAACTAGGGACAACCTGGGACCAATTTGGGTAAATTTTTTAAACCTGGATCCCCGAATCCGTTTCGGAATGGACGGTTTGATGACGTCATCAAAAAACCTTTAAACCTTGATATCTCTGCAACCGTTTGTCAAAGATACATGATCATATACATTTTCTTGATCAGCATTTCAAGATCTATACGATGAAGGCAACAGGTATACAAATTTCTAAAAAAATATATTTATTTTGTATTTGCACTGCTGACGTCAGCAAAAAAAATAAAACAACCTGTTTTTCTATTGTCCTTCTGCCTAAGTGGATTACTCCACGGGATTTATCGACTAGTCTCTATAATAATAGCCTTATTTTGTCTGTCTGTCCACAAGGAAAGGGTTGTGAAACAGGCACGAATAGCCTATAATTTAAAGACAAGGACCCCATGGATTTTTCCACAGGTTAACGACTGGTTTTTTATAATAATGTGTTTCTTAAATCCATACAACTATTTATCTTTTTATCCTTGTTATGTTATGCTTTTAGGTTATATTGATGCACCTGGATCAAATGAGGATAGGTAAATTTTTAATACAAAATTACTTTTAAATTTTTAAACATTCTGCATGATATGGAGGAATTGTACTTTTTAAGATTAAGAATCACCATAATTCATTTCAACATTGATACTGGATAATATCACTCATAGATATTAACTTTAGCACAAAGATTTTGGACAAATTCACAAGATTATGTTACTAAATGTTCTTCAAGAAATCATGTGTAAAAATTAATACTTGAAACTAAAATTAGGAAATTGTTAAAAGTTTTTTAGTTCATCGTTAAAAATGTAATTCTGTGATTGTTTTCTTAAAAAATATTTTTCTCTGAAGGTATTTGATAACAGTTGTTGCGTTATTAACAATATTTGGTAAACTGTAAAATGCATAAAATTAATGATTTTATAAATTGCGATAAATTGCGATTATCTGTTTTTTAGGAATCAAATCTTTATATCCTTCTCTATGACAGAACTTTAAAATTAGGGCTTTAAAAAGTAGAAATTCTAGCACATGTTTTTTTCCCACTTTTTGTAGTATGTAGTTATGTAGTAAAGAAAGAAAGTTGCATAGTGATAAAATATTATGTAATAGGGTTTTCTGGCACACAGCTAGCCAATAAAAGAAAAATAGCAATAAAAAAACAAAAATGTTGAAGCCTACAATCAGGGACGTAATCAATGTAATGGGATAACTTCAATCTTAAGACACTGCGCCACCTCTTTGAGCAACATTGAAATCAGGAGGAAGGAAATTTGTTGCATATAAGAGAATTTTTAATAGGTGTCCCATTAATTAGGACCCTGATTGTAGCAGTTAGGGTTATTTTTGGGCCCACTGTTTTTGTGACACATTAATTTACATGTAGCTACACACTTTTAAAAGCTCTAAAAATTTGAGATTTACTTTTTAGAACTAAAACTATATTCTACTTGGCAACTTGTCTGCCATTTTGTGAATGATTGGATGTTAATTTCATAATTGCATAGGGAGTTGCTTATAAGAAGATTATTATTAAAATATAATGCATATTTTTGATCCACTCTTTTTTTTGTTTTAAACAGCTTACAAGGATTAATTGACAAACCACCTGTAGGAGGACGTGAACTTGTGCCATTAACCGAAGCTTCTTTACAAGGATTTCGTTTAATGCCTGGATCGGTAAGATTATTGTAAATTAAATGACCATTGATAGATTGTAGTTCCTTTTTCTAATTTGATTGTTCTCTTTTCTAGGTACCAGATCAGTTCAAATTTATGAACAAACCGCCTGAAAAAAAGAAAAAGAAACATAAACATAAACACCACGATGAACCGCCACAAAATGGAATAAACGTAACAGGTATGTTTATTTACGAAAAACTTTTACTGCGTAATTGAATTATTAGTTTGTCTTATTTTTGCCTGTATGCAGTATTTAGAATTTTTTGTGTCAAAGTTATCCTGAATTATAGTGTTGTCCATTTTAAATAAAAGCCCACCACGCTTCTTTATTTTTTTACTAATATTAAATTCGTTCATTTTTTTTACCATAGTCTTAGCGTAGGTAGTTAACTTATCAAAATTTTTATTTTTAGAGTCTACAAGAGAAAAGAAACAGAAGAAGGTATTAGAAATTTATGTGTGATAGTGTGTGATTTTGGTGACAGAATTACACCAATGATAATCTTCCAAAATTATTTAGTCTTTTAAATCATGCAAATTTCCATTTAACCTTTGATAAACAAGCTGTAGCAGCATAAGAATACATTGTTTTCTTTTGATATTTCTGCAATTATATTGGAAAAAATCCATGTTTTGTTTCAGCGTAAAAAAGAAGATGGAAGTGATAAAAAGAAAAAAGAGAAAAAGAAGAAGAGGAAAAAAGACAAGGTAAGGTTAATTATGTATAGGCCTGAGTGTTCCTTAATCGTTTATGCATATGGGCCTATTTAACTAATAGAGTTAACAAATGCCAATAATTTGTCAAATTTCCTCTCAGGGTTAAATAAAAGCACAATTTCATTGGGAAAAGGAAAATAGAATGCTAGCGCTAAAATAATAACGCATTACTAAAAGTGTACTTATGTGCATGTGTGTGTTGTTATTTCTTTAATGAATGTAGCATTCCTATTCAATGAAGTTCTTAAAAAATATTAAGAAACCATGCAACTGCATACTTGTAACTCACGTGAGGAGTCAGCAATTGCTAAAACAACAAAGCCGACATAATAGTTATGTCAGCAATTAGTTGCTGATATCCCAAAAAAAAGAAGAAAGGCTGTGTGTGAAAATGTATATATGATGCAAGTATTGATAGAATAAATGCTAAACTGTGGTTTACGTGTATATTCTGGAATTTATTTAAAAATCTCAACTTAAAGAGACCATTTTTTTGTTTGTGTTGCGTTATGCAAGTTCTAAAGAACTACCTGTAGAAAAAATCATTTTATCAGTGTTTTTTACATATTGATTTTGTGGATCCCGAAATGATTTGTAGTTTTGTTTAAAAACTTTTAAACGCACAAAGTTAAATGCACACCACGATTTTAAAGTCAAAAAATAGTACCTAATATTGATACGTAAATGATAATTAAAAAATGTTATTGTTTGTTTTCATCTTCTTTTTTTCATTTTTGGCTTAACGGTTGTCTATGTCACCATGGACAGAGTAAATTTATGCCCCTTGCTCAATGCGGATTTTAATTTTAATTTTTAGAAAGGAGATCAAGATGAACCATCTGCTTCATGATGGCAATGTTGGTTTTTGTAAATGCTTGTACATATATACATTGAGTTTACTCTTAAGTATCAACACATCATGGTTGAAATGTTGAACGTTAAACCAGACAAAAATTATGATATTCAAATTATCATATCCGTTTGATAATGGCGTAATAAACAGTGCGCATAAAAGTGACTGGAACATATATGCATGGTATAATTTGTAAATACGATTTTACAGAGTTTATAGATTCTTGAATGGTTAAAATCCTAAGAGCAAACAATAAAGGTTGGCATTTACAACATATGGAATTACCATATTGTATTAATTTCATAGGATAAGAATTATTGAATGTAATGCAGGATTTTTAGCATATTTTTAAATAAATCAATACATCTATAAAGACGTTGTGTTTTATTATTATTAATATTATTTCGTCTTACTTTTAACTTGTGTTTACTTTGTTTTAATTTATGTTTACTGAGGATAAGAATGGCTTCTAATCCACCACTTACATCTTTTATATAATTTTTTTCTTTAACTGCCGGAGAAAAAAACGCAGGGAATGGGGGCTAAACGACACAAACTCTGCTATTTTAGAAATTTACAGAGTACTTCAAACTGCCTCTTATTTATGCAGTATTGTCCTACAGATGTTACCAGAAAGCTGATGTCCTTTTTCTCTTCTCAAGATGGCTACCATCTTGAAAAAGCAAAATTAATGTCCTTCTCTTCTTAAGAGTCATAGAATCATTTTATAAGTTTAAGTGATAATTATTTTTGGGATGTCGAGTTTGGGGGCCCAAACTAGTATACCAGTATCAAAATCCTGCTTGATACATTACATGTTTAAGTCAATAGGCTTATAAATTGACTCTTGCCAGTGATTTTTAGTACAAATAGATTTTCTTTTGTTTTTTAGCATTTTAATTTTATTTATTGATCTTTTTATTTATTGATCTGTCACAGATTATTAACTGCCATAATACATTTTTATTTATAGGGATCCCATTGCAAAAGATGATGTTGGAACATTGTTTAACAAGTCTTGTTATTTTCCATTTTCAGGATATTTGTTTAAATGTTAAATGCGTTATAAATTAAAATTACTTTAGAAATAGTAAGCTTGACATTTTTTTCGTAATCAGTAAAATTTAGACCTGTAAGGGATATGCATTTAATCTTTCTCAATGTATAAAGGTGGGCTTATTAAAATTTCCCCAAGATGGCATTTTTTGTCCTGCGTCCCTTAAATTTCAGCTTGAAATAGAATAACTGGGGATCTGCATGATGTTATGTCAGTAAATATATAGACCTTACACAAGTATTCCAAAATAAAACTTAATAAACTGGTGTGAAGATGGTGTTAAGACGTGAAGTTATTGGGTCTTTTAAAAGTTTGTATATGGAGACTATGGAGCACACCTTTTTTTCAATGGTATGTAGAATTATACTATTTTTTTTTAATGTTTTCTAATTTAGAATGTAAGTGCATCCAGGTTTAAACGTAGACCGAAATTTTGAAATGAGGCATATATTTGGTTAATTGTTACAATCCTGTGTTCCTAGAAAATAACTATTTTTGTATGAGAATGCTGGGACAGATGACGTGTAATATGTCATTTCCTTTTAGTAGAATCCTCCTTGTAAATACAATGATGTTTTTCATGTGAACTATCAATGTCACAAATATTTGACCTATTTTCTGTTTTAGATACACTTTTGAATTTAAAAGTAGTAGCATACAAATAAGCATAGGAGACATTACCTTACCCGTCAATGTTGGAAAACTAAACAGTTTTCAATTTTTTTACTATTCCAAATACAGCTGACTGTAAATGCTCTAATAAATGCTCCAGACGTTCTCCTGATTTTTGTTGTGGAAGTGGACTTTTCATTGTAGATAGCGGCTTGGTGTTTCTTAAAAACATTACTGACAAATCTATAGCTATTTCATCTTAAATTTAACACAAATAAATTACTTAAATGAAGAAAATTCTAACAAGCGCCCTGATTTGACTGAAGAAAGGCGTTCACTAGAGACAGGGCGTACACCCTGTCTCTAGTCTCTAGTCTCCCTTCTCTTCTCTCATGCTCATAATTCAGTAGAGACAGGACGTTTAGGCATTCATTAGAGGCGGGGCAGTTATAAATTCATTTGAAATTGTAGGGGGTAGGGGGGATGGCCTTTATTGGAGACTGTTTGTTATTATAGCATTTAGAGTGCTGTTAATTTTGTGTTAAAAACATTTGTGCTTTTTTTTAATTTACATGCCCTGAAACAACTTTAGTTTTGTTTCTTTGACGACATAACATATAATTTATTGCAGTCTTTAAGAAATTAAGTAAGATTTAGTTTTCTAAAAAATCTGTGATGCCATATGATATTGAACCTTATATTGAACATTTTTATTTTTCAATTAGATAGAATTTGTTGGTGGAAAACGTGATGTTTGTTTTTTCTAGTTTGTGTATAAAAAATGCTACCAAATCATTGGATGTAATTAATAATCTCTACAATAGCGTATACAGGTGGTTTTATAACTTGTCTATTATGGTTGCTGTACGAATACTTTTTTATGAATAAAATTATTTCTATTGAGTATTGTCGTGATAAAATTCCCTGGACGTGACTAAACATGTGATTTAAATATTTTATTAACTTAGATTTTTCGTGATCCTGTAACATGAGATTTTATTCTTTTTTATTGATCTGATTTAGTATGGTAGTTTTGTGTTTACATTCTCAGTTGCTGCCCTGCACATGTGACCAACAAGGCAACGTTGAGAAAAGAAAATGGCAGATTTTTTCACTGTATGTTATTGTTTTTCTTTGCCTTTTTAATTAATTTATATTTATATTTTAATGTATTATTTATATTTTTTGTTCATCATTTGTTTACATCATTTTGAAACATTTTTATTATTCGTGAAAATTTTTCATCATCTATCCATCTTGTCATTTTATCACTTTTCGACAATCTGTTTTTATCAAATCATATTTTGGTTGCATGAATGAATTAGAAATAACTAATTAAGTTAGCAAATTTGATTGGATTGTCTGGATTGTATAGCCTTATTTGGACATGTTTTCAATGTTAAGGATTTAAGATAAGTTGGAGAGTCTTATGATAAAACTTGATTATAGGGGTTTGCAGAGAAAAATTAAAAACATGTAATTTTTTCGTTATTTTTGCTTTCAGACTATATTGAAGTGTTCAGTATGAAACAACCAATATTACAGAATAAAATTTATAATAAATAATTAAATATGTAAAAAAAGAAACTGGATTAAAAGAATCGTTTATTCTTTCTTTTTTTTTCTTTCTTAAAACAGAAATCCTTTGTTTATAAATTTTTCAAAAGCTGGTATAATGAAACTTAAAAGATCTGAAATATTTCATGAAGTACTGTTTTATGTTGGTAGGCACTGATTTTTGATACACGAATATTAAGAATAAAGAAGTAAAAGATATATAAAATAAATTATAAAAAAAAAAATTTTTTATCTTCATCTGCGACGAAAATATGCATCATTAAATCTGTTTTTGTTCAGAAATCTTTAAAATCGATTTTTATGGTAAGAAGTAGAAAAATATATTGTATTTCAACACATTTTTATATTTTGATAAAGAGATACACCTTTTGTGTGGCGCTGTTAGATGAACAATATATTGACCTATCCTATGAAGTGTCGTTGATAATATTAAAAAATGTTTTATCTCTGCTAAGACTGAACATGCTTCGTAAAAAAAGCTGTCTTGAAAAATATTATTTTATATTAATTTAAGATTTATTTTATATTTGTTTTAGAAATATTCTCATGAGTCTTCTATATGCATGTTTGTTTTGTTTTGTTTTGATTTTGTATTTGTAGACTTTATTCAATCCTCTTCCAATGTACATAATCGTTATCATGCTAGATCACTGTGCATGTTTAAATTGATATGTATAATGCTTTAGAACGTTCACGAGATTCACAAGATGAACCCACAGCTACGTTAATTTGCAATGAATGCTGGGTATAAATTATCACCAAACCAAGCTCCAGTTACTGATAATGAAGTTTTTATGTTACGACATGGAACAGTAGAAGACAAGCATGTTTCAGTTGAAGAGCTTCAATCCAAACTTTGTCATTTTAAACAGCAACTTAATCTCGTCAAAGCTTTGTACAACACCCAAGAAGAAGTGAAACCTATAGGCGCATTAGAACCTAGTAGTAAAAATACGAGTGGCTGTACATGCATACAAAATGATCTAAACAACAATAACAACAACACTAATAATTTAAACTGCCAAAAAGAGAAGTTTCAAACTAATAATATTTATGCAGATAATCCTTCAAAAACAAATGGAGCAAAATCGTGTGCTAAAAAACAACTTGCCAAAACAGACTGTAACATAGCTATGTCGCTGAATGCAGAAACCAATAGAGGTTTACCTGAACATTCAGAAAGGACATCGAGTAACGATATCAATAGTTACAATAACAAGCCCTTGAGACAAAACAAACTGAGACGAGAAAACAGTAAAATACCAAGGATTGTTCCAAGCTCGCTGAAAAAAGACCAACATACAGAAAATCAAAAAATAAATTTAAAACAAGGTCACCAAAACAAAGTTACAAGTTTTAAGAAGTTTGGAAATACCTCAGCAGGAGGTAAGGTTAATTTAAAGTTCATGTTTGTGTAAAGTGGCTGGTAAACCTAATATTCAGGACTTTTTTTTCTTCTCCTGCAAATGAATTTAATTAATAGTGTCAACAACAACAAAAATTGGGAACTGTTTCTTCTTGCGAGAAACATTTATGTTACGACATCCGACTTAGGAGAGACAGTTATGTTGCGACATCCAATTTACGAGGGAAAGTTATGTTACGACATCGGATTGTGTTTCTGACAACTTTAAAAATAATGCATGTAGGCTGTTATATACAACTAGGAATCCTTTTATGGAGGCCTTCTTCAGTGGGAATTTTTTTATTATATGGAACATTTTAGGCTTAAAACGTCTTCATACGGTTCTTAATGATGAAAATGTCTTCTAAATAGGGATTTTATGAATTGAGAAAATATAATATTTCTGCTAGCTCGACAGTCAAGCTAGTTGAGTTAATTATTACCTAAGTTTCCACATCTTAGTTCTTAGAGATAATTTTTAATCTGTATTGATTTAGATGATTCAGTGTCAGAAAGTGAAATTCAATCATCGGAGACTGAATGCGATGGTAACTTGAAACTTCGAAGAAAAGGGAAAACGTATGCACCATCTTATTTTGTACACATTTATTTTATTTTCTTTTTTTTTTCTTTTTTTTTACATTTTTATTATTTTTATTATTTTTTTAGAAAAACTAGTTCTAACATTCGATCAAGACACTCAGTGGAAATAGAACGACTGAGAAACCTCTATGAAGAGAAATTTCAAGAATTTCAACAAGAACTCAACGAGAAATCATCTATTAAAGAATTATCCTTAACAACAAAATTGAAATATTTTGAAACTTTAAATTTCGAATTACAAGAAAAATGCAACCAGTTCGAACTCCAGTGTCAGTATTTACAAGATGAGACAAAAGTTCTGCGCACAAATAATACAAACAAGAATGAAAATATTGAAAAATTAAGTTCAGAGAAAACACAGATTAAAGATGAGTATGAAAAACTTCGAAAAGAAAGAAAAGAAATTGAAACAGAATTATTTAAAAGTCAACAGATGTTAAATGATTCCTTTCGGTGAGGATATATATTTATATTCTGGGCTGTTATCAGAAACACTAAAGAATGGCGACCTCAATACAGCAGTCTGCAAAAATTAACCTAAAACCAATTTAAAGGGGCATTCACCAGCCTTTTATGCATATAGTTTGGTTTTGAATGAAATTCCGTAATTATTGTGCAACTATAGTGGAGATAAAAAAAAATTCTATCTCTACAACATTTGTTGTGCAACATCTCTTGTGATCCTTCTACGCCTGTGTTTTCAATAAAGTTCTTTCTGCAACGGTTGTTGTCCAACTTCTCTCGTTTCTGTTGTTGTCCAACTTCTCTCGTTTCTGTTTTCGTGCAACTTCTCTCGTTTCTGTTGTCGTGCAACTTCTCTCGTTTCTGTTGTTGTCCAACTTCTCTCGCTTCTGTTGTTGTCCAACTTCTCTCGTTTCTGTTGTCGTCAAACTTCTCTCGTTTCTGTTGTTGTCCAACTTCTCTCGTTTCTGTTGTTGTCCAACTTCTCTCGTTTCTGTTGTTGTCCAACTTCTCTCGTTTCTGTTGCTCAGCAATTTTTATGTTATTGAGGCTTATTTTGATGTACAGTTTCCCTGACAACTGTTGCGTTTCGTGCAACATCTATATTATAATACCCGTATACGTTTGTCTGTCTGTCTGCCTGTCACGCAAAATGGTAGCTTAGCTGCGACAGACGAACCCGTGGATTTTTCCACGGGCTAACGACTAGTTCTTGAGTATTACCTTAAGTTTTTTATGTATAGAATTCGAACAGAAGCTGAGGAATATTTGCTGAAAATTCAAAAGAAACAGGTATGTAGAATGATGATGTTTTGAATCGAATGAGTTTGGTATGTCTTGTAGTAAGAGACGACCTTTATTCGTCATGTTGGTAGGCATGGTAACAGTCTTATTGTTATGGAAACAACGAAGGAAAAGATTTTTTTTTTGTTTCAAAGAAATCAGATATACAAACCGTTTATTTATCCATGTAGGAAAAAGTGATGCTATATAAAAGTCATCGTTCCCTACCCCTATGCCTATGATGAAATGAATCATTAGAACGAATTTTTCCTACAAGGTGAGATATTGATTGTAAACGAATAAAAATTTGTTTTCTTTGTTTTAGGGAAATTTAATTTCTGACTTACACGAGTCAGAAAAACAGAATGAAGTTTTGGAAAGAGAGATCGCTTCTTTAAAGAAGATGTGTTTGGAGAATGATGAGAACATAAAATATCACCAACAAGTCGAGGAGGAACTCAAACAGTGTTTAGACAAAGCTATTCAACAGGTAACCATGTCTTTTTTAAAAGCAACGTCATTCTCTTGTTGCACATAAAGTCAACATTTGAAGTTAAAAATGAACCTGACGTCCCTGGTGGACGGAATAGTTCTCCGACGGATTTATACAATGGCAAAATAGATGAATGCGGGTGAATACAAAGTCCTTAGTAGTTTGTATTGGCAAAAGTAACGGAAACGAAAATATCAATTTAAAATGATAAATTTGCAAAATTTAAATGTTTTCCCTAACAGTATTTAATAGCTTCAAGTATCTCCGTACCGTTCTGCTAGACTAGTACCGTTCGGTCCCCAGTCTGGATAGTTAAAAAAACGTGCCCACTGGCTTACTACACTAATGATGTGTCCTACTAATATTTCTTCGCTGCTTATGTGCTTTTACAAAATGTGTGCTGCAGTCCTTTAGTAATGTCACTTTCCGTATTGTACCCTATAAGTGCAAATATCACAGGGGTATAGTTCTTGTTCAATTTAAAAATTATTTTAATTTGGTATTCTCATAGTAAAGCGAATGTTCAAGTCACTTTAAAAAGTTGACTAATCCACTTTTTAGTGTCATGATTAAATTGTCTCTTCATAGCAATTGTTGGAAATTTTTACACACTAACATGATTAACTCGCTTCACACATATATAGAATAAAAAAGGTTTTTAATTTTAATTTTTTTTTTTTTATTATTTTTTTTTTGCTGTAGGTTACACAGTTGGAACAACAAACCAGAGAAAAAGAAATAGAAAATAACCTCGCCTTTGATAAGGTAAACACATAATTTTTGTAGTATGTGAAATTCACTATAAAAAACTACGCCCTGAAGTTAAAATATGGGGGATCAATAGTAGACCCGTATAGGTCTGTCCTTCTGTCACGCAAAATGGTAACCGCAGTTGCGAGACAACGGAAATGCGGTAAATGAAGGACAGGCGAACCGTAAATTTATTTACGGGTTACCGACTAGTAAGATTACTCTTATCGTAACAAGTGAAATTATCAATTTATTAAGTCGGGTGTGTTTAAATGTACAAAAAACATAACAACTTTACGCTAAAGGTAACTTTTGCGATGTTTGATTTTATTAATGGTAAAGGTCTTTTGTTTTTTGTGTGATTGACTCAACACACCTAATAAGTTCTTGTAAAAGTTTAAAAGTTAAAATAACCACCTAATTTTTGATACATTTCCTCTTTTAACAGGGCGTTATTTTGGTCCTTCTTTTTCTTCTGGTAAATGTTTTCTCGGATAGTAAGATAAAACAGGGGCTTGCATGAAACATAATGTTTACTTTATAGAAGTTTTTTGAGAGAAAAGAACTTTTAAATGAAGGGATTAGAGATCCTTAAACTTAAAAAAGTCTAAACATTGAAGTTACTCCGTGCCATAGCACTTTTGTTGAAGTGAGAAGCCATCTTAAAATATTAATTTTCACTCTTACTAAACATTATCTAACGCTGTGTATTATTCCCCGCAATATTAGCCCACCTAAGTATAATCCCCTTCCTGTGATAAGCCCGTTATCTAACTTATTGTTAACACTTGTCCACGTTTAACTAACCGTGTACCTATTACAAATAAAAATAGAACATCATGTGGAATCTGAATATCTGCAGAGAATTGTTGTTTTCCCTATAGAAGCCCACCCGCGTGTTAGCCCTTACCCGTGTATAAGCCCATCATAACACTGTGTGTTAACTCCACCCGTTTACAAGCCCCACCCGTGTATAAGCTCACGCGTGTATAAGCCTATCATACCCGTGTGTTTTAGCCCTCACCCGTGTATAATCCCCACCTGTGTAACTTGTAAAGTTGTACAAGCCCAGGCCTTATATTCAGAGGTTCACGGTATGCAATTATGTTAATTAAACTTGCTTACTGTTAGAACGGAATTCCAGAATTAATATTCAAACATTTTTGTGATAAACTTTAAGCGTTTCTTAGAAGACTCTTTCTCACAGTTCCTGCTGTTGAAATATTTTATTTATTTATTTTTACCATTTAAGTTGGTGGAAGAACATGAAGTTTTGTTTCAAGAACACAAAACCATCAAGGTAATTTGATGTATTATCTTGCAAATCAATATTTTTTTGGTCATCTGAGTAAATTTGATAAAGCTTCGAAATCTTTTCCGACATTAAGAGCTCTTCTTAGGCTCATTTCAAGAATCCTTCAAAAAAAATTTGCTTCTCGCGAAAAGTTTTATTAGCTAATTCGCGAAATTTCTCACCATTAATTATTTGTTTAAATTCATCTAAGAATGTTTTTGGTTTAAAAAATTTCCACTTTTCCTTAAATACGGTAAAGGCGTATTCACGAAAATATATTCCCATGAAATATCTGAATTCAATCGATTGGCGAATTCCTAAATATTTCGCGAGCAGCGCTATTCGCGAAATTTTCTGGCGATAAAGTTATAAGAGTTGAAAGGCATGATAAAAACACCCTGTGTCATTAAAATGTTGAATTGCCAGTGCTGAGTGTAAGGTGGATCGACAAAGCTCTTTATTTTATTTCACGATTTGTCGATCCTTCGTTATTTATATAACTCCTCCTAATTTTTTCAAAGAAACATAACTTGTGAGTTTTTTGTGGTTTATGCGCGCCTATCTTTCCCACCTTGGCATTGTTTTTTGTAGTTTGTGCGCGCCTATCTTTCCCGCCTCTGTAATGTTTTATTTTTGCAGGTTTTATATGCAGAATCCATAAAAAGAATCGAAGAATCAATGAAAGAAATTGATCATTTAAAAAGGTAAGTTTTATGCCCTGGGTTTCCAACAAACTGCATGGCGCATGCTCACAACATGCTCCTGGTCAGCGGTCATCAATAGTAAAAATAAGATCCTACGAATATAACAATAGTAAAAATAAGCGAAAAAGAAGTGATTCCTGAAAAAACAATGAAAAAGTTACCTTCATTGGTAGTAAGTTTCTGGGTTGTTATTGCGAGCAACGTGTCAACATAAGGGCGCTTCGATGAAAGAAAAAAACTAGAGAATGTGCACTACCTAAGGCTACTCTCATTGGCTCACAGACAGAGGATGGGTTGCGTATTAGAAAATGCGTTTTCAAAACATCATTTTTTCAATACGTCATTTTTTCGATTTTAGTACTGTTAAAACACAGACTGAAGAAAACGAAATTCTACTCAAAGATAATGAAGTATTGAGACAGATGTGAGTGTTTTTTGTTTGTTCGCTTATTTGGTTTTGCGTGCTTCATGGTTAATATTTTCTTTGGTTTAAGCGTTAGTTTGAGCTAAGTTTTCGCGGAAGAAATCGCAGAATCAAAGGAAATAAATTTCGCTTTCCCCTTTTAGAATTTTTTCGCTAAATTTTAGTAGTTTTTCGCAACGGATCATTTTGATATTTTTTTGCGAGAATTACCTTGAAAATTGAAAAGGTTACTGAAATTATATGTTTAAGGAAGTCCTGAAGTAGCGTGTAAAGTTACAAAGTCTGTTGTTGACAGCGATAAAAAAAATGATAAAAAGGATTTTTTTTTTTTTTTATCTCATAAGAAATTTTAGAATAAAAAATTCGCAAGAATTAACTTGCGAATAGCCTGTTTCAATATATTTTCAGGGAATAAACTTATTTCGTAATTAAGCCTTTTTAAAAAAACTGGTCGTTAGCCCGTGGAAAATCCACGGGTTCGCCCGTCGCAGCTAAGCTACCATTTTGCGTGACAGACAGACAGAAAGACAGACAGACGTATACGGGCATTATAATATAGATAATTCAGCAAGAAATGTTTTTGTATATTTATATAGAAACCAGTCTCCCGTTCAAGATGGCTGGAGAAAAGATAAAAGAATGTCCTTACGCAGGACCTGGTTTTCATACCATCCACTTGACCAACAATTTCCCAATCCTCACACAGAAGGTTACGAATCTGAAAGGATTTACAGGCGAAACAATTCTATTGACAACACCAGTAAAACTGAACGCACTAAAATACCTAGACGTGCGCATACTTTCCACAACGACCGCCAAAAACCAAATCTGAACGGTCGATCACTCGATAGAACCCATTCCCTATCTCGTGGTGTATCTCGTAGCCAATCATCGGCAAGCTCAAGGTCACGTGGAAGTAGTGACTGTAGAAGCAGCCAATCACTGTACAGTACTGATTACGATTCATTTGATAGTGACTCGACCTTAGAAAGCGAGGTCTCGTTGGATTTCGAGGTTGAAACTTTTAGCCGCAGAAAGAAATTTACGTCATCGTCGCCCTTTAGTCCGAAACTGAATGGTGGTAAAAAGACGGACCAGGAACCCGCGAAATGTCAAAGTTGGTACATTCCAATAAGTCCGGTACCGAATGTTATCCACGAAGAAGAACATAAAGAAGATATTGATGAAGTTAAAAATGAAGTTGAAGAAGGATGTGAGATTTTCATTTGCTCGCTTCTCTTCGCAACTCCATGGTGCTTTTAGATCGAAAAACTCAAAACGAGACAGACCCTTTCTTTGTTTTTAGTTTGTTTTTATCCTACCTTGTATGACAAACCCATCTTAATGCTTAAATAAATTGTGCTTACATTTTCTTGATTGTTCAAACCAAACTTTTTTTAGCGTTTGCTTCAAAGATTCCATCATTTAACAGAAATAGTGGCTTCCGACAGAACATTAAGAACTGTCAAACAAATTCATTAAAACCTTCAAATCAAGCTGTTACCACCGATGAAGTATTAGCTACCGTTAAACAGGGGAAATTAGAAACAGCGCAAAAAACAAAGATATGTACAAGTAAGTGATACCACATTATCATCTGCGTAGGAGGGTTTATTTATAGACAGCTGCGCACTCATTCACGGAGGTTGGCGGGAAAGGAGGAGCATATACGACATATAACATAGTTATTTTAGGATATTATTTGTATTGATTTGACAAATTGTATTTTTTAATGGGGTGACTACATAGTAGAAATAGTTATTTTGAAACAAAAGGCATATAAACATGTGAGCAGTTACTGTTTTGCTAAATGCCGTTTACTAGAACTTAACCTTCACTACAAGATCGAGCACTCCATGTTTTTACTTTTGTTTCAGGAAATCCAATCACAACAAGATTGGAGAGAGTACGTATAACTTTCTTTGAAAAGAGTAATCTGTTTTTATACGAAGAGGTTTAAGTTACCGCCATTTCTATTTAACGGCATTCCCGCGAAAGGCTTCTGTCAAAATGGCTAATCTATTATTATCATTCATCGAGAACTTTTGGCATTGGAGATTTTTTATGCAAGCCCTGTTTTAAGTTTCTTGTAATTTAGAAAGTTCAGAATATTTTCTTTTCCTACTAACTTGAATTTTGGTTTTTAGCTCACCAAAACATATGGGAAAGATGGATGTACTATACTGAAGTTAGAAGATCAATTGAAAAGTTTAAATCAGGAAAAAATTAAAGTATGTTTTGAACTATTTTTACATTATTGTATGTTTAATTAATGTTGTCCCAAACGCTTGAACGAAATTTCAGTACGCGTTTTTGTCATTTACCGCTGTATCTTTATGATTTTAGCTTGATTCACAACTTGGTAAAATACCAACGAAAACATCGGGTCGTTTAACTCGTCAGTTGGCGGAAAAAGAGGTAATGTGTCAAAAAAGGGCGTATGTTATGAATAAACGCCCAGTCTGAAAAATCACATTTTAGCGACACTGAGTTAAGGTTAAAAATAGCAGTTGGCTCTTCATCTTTTCATGCTGCACTGACCTTACCATCCCTGTCGTAAACTGACACTTAAACATTTATGTGTACAAGGAGAAAGAAATAGGAGATGTTTTTACATTTTTTTAGGAAAAAATTCACCGCAAACTTGAGATTGTCACCAAGGAAATTGGGTCTGTTCGATTGGAGTTACGCAAACTAAAAACTCCAGTTAAATCATAACACCGTGTGGAAAAAAAGAAAAGCCTGCTATTATAACGCTAATATTACGGCAGACGATACTAGTTCCGATGTTACAAGTGCAGTGCCGAGTCCTTGTAGCAAAACTAAGGCTATGTGGCGGTAACGAATTTCTTATGGGGACTATTTTTACCACAATTTCCATTACCCGTTATGGACGCCTCCATGTTAGGTCTTATGTAAAGACTTTGATATGGACTCTTTGCTTTATTGGCACGCCAATGTAACTTGATTTTCAAATTGTAAATAAAACAGATTTTTAAAATATTTAGTTTGTCCTATTGTATATAAAACAGAAAACAGAATTTAAAATATGTTTCATTGTAGATAAAAGTATTAGGTTGAAAGTTTTTTCAATGTGGCAAAGGAACGTTTATTTTTCATATTTTTGTCTTACTTAGCTCTGCGTCTTTTTATATTTGTTTAGGTATAGCATAGGGATAACAGAGACAGAAAGCGCTAGCATTTGAAAGAACCATCAATAGAAAATAAATAATTTAACAAACAATCTACCCAGATGCTAGCAGTTACCAAAATTATTCAGTTGAAAGATTTCCGAAATGATACCATTCGTCATTAAGTATGTCTGAGAAAACTTCCACGGATTGTCTGGGCCTTTGTCCCCCAAAAAGCGTAAAGCGTAAAATTTACCTATCCCGGTTACATCCCGGTGTTAAGCCAGTAACCTCGTCCTCAGGATTTTTAGGGTTTTTTACGTCAGGACGGAACGTAAATAAGGCCATAACCTTAATTAGTCACTTGACGAATTTGACTGGTTGTGAATATGATTATGCATATTTAAATCGGACGGGACAGTTTTTTCTTTCTTTTCTTCAAGAGAAAAGAAAGAAAAGTTTTTGAAAATTCGTAAATACTACACTACACCCCTCCTCCTTGTTACGCAATATTTCGAATCTTAAGACCTCATCTATTCATTTCCTATAGTATCAAAAACTTTTATGTAACAGATAATCAGGCAACTAGTGCTTTAATATGAGAAAAATAATTAACAGGGACATTTATTTAGCACACAAAGTGAAATTTTTGGTATATTAGCGAAATTTAGAGGCAAAACACTATTTAAAAAGTTGTAAGTCATGCACTAAAATAACTAAAAATATCCGCGATACATATAAATTCTCTGTTGCATAACAAAAGATCTCTGTATAGTGTTCTGTCAGCGATCGCAAATAATATGGTATATGTACAAGTTTATAAGTTCAATACGCGTTTTTTCTTCGTTCTCATATCCTGGATTAAAAACCTTCCAAACTTCCAAGCCAATTAGGAGTGTTATTTCAATCTTATCTGGATAGAAAGACCACGGAAAGAAAAAGGGGGTAGACGTTGGTTCTTAAAAAGATCAGTCCAGGTTTAGTTTGAGTTGGTACGATGTAATCATCATCCTAGTTTGACACAAAATGAAAGTAAAATACATGTACACTTTGGTAACTGTTAATCGAGTATCAGAATGCGAGACACAACTGATGAGAACTTTTCATTTATAACGCATAATAATCGAGACAAACTTGGACTCGATAATTGTCAAGACAGAAATTATCTTTCGAGCAAGTTTTAAGATAATATCATACAGGCTAATTTTCACTTCAAGTAAAATTTCCGCGTAAAAAAATGTACAGGAATAAAAAAGCTTCTGAGCATGCGTACTTAAAACGTGAGTGGTAATTTTCCGTTACGTTCTGGGAAGAGTAGAATCAAGTGCTTTTTTCTTTGCGTTCTGTGTGGAAACGACTGGTAGAAAATAAGTTAGCCAATCAGATTATTTTATTTCGTGAGAATGGCGCAAAGTATATTTACTTTTTGTATTGAAATGCGCGTAATAAAAGAAGTGGAAGTTACCAGCAGAAATATTTTCTGTTCTTGTCTGCGGAAAATTTTCTTGAGACTGTAAGTAATTACTTGTAGCGACAAATTTGTTATCTTGTTGCACTATCATACCATTTCTGTTCATTAAACTTAAATTTTCATCTTTCTGACAATAATTCCGAGTTTTCACAAGAATTGTAATTGATGGAGAAGAATATTTTTTAAGGGGCTATTGACGAAGGAAAAAAACATATATTTATTTACTTGTAACTCATAAAATGCAAGCTGAACACACATTTGACGGAATAAATCGCCAACAGATATAACGGATATGTTTACGTTTGACTTTCTGGTACTTACTCTGCAACCTCGTCCCCAGGTATTTTGTATTTCTCGTCGTCCGAAAAAGCCCCGGAGAGGAAGTTGTTTACTCTACACTCTTTTAAACAAGTAACTCATAATTCAAACTAAGCCAGTCATTGTTCTTATTTCTCTACAACAATAAACCTATTGTTTTTACCCTGAAATCCCAGCCTCATGTTCTTATAAAGCATATTCTTATAAACAATGTCGTACAGTTGTTGCTTGTTGACTGTCTTCTTGAGAAACTAAAGTCACGTGTTTGCTTATCCAGTTAGACGGGCGTGCTAAATCTACCCAATTTCGTTTATAGTCGTACGAAACTCATTTAAAAAGTCTGAAACCTGTATTTGTTCTCTGTATTTGTAGTTCATGTTGCTCGTCATTTCCTCATTCTCTTCAGGCTGCATGTTGCTTACAATTCCCGCCTTTTTTGAAGAAGCCTCGTGTTGGATATAACATAACATAAAACAAAACTATGTCATAAGGAAAAATAACCGCAACTTCTATGTACTTCATTTAGTATAGCGGTACAAGGATCAAGGAAATTGAGCGGCTAGCTTCGAAAAATTTTCTTCCTGTTAAATCTCATCTAGATGGAGACAGCAGGAATGCGGATTTGGGGTACTAATAGCTATTTTTGATTTATTATTTAATTACTTTGAAAACATCGAAACTTGCAGCACCTATATAAATACATCCGCAATTTAATCCTCAATCTCGTCCCCAGGGCTCTTGCCTATAATACCTTACAAGATAACTTAAGAATGGAAGCGCTATGAGGACGAAGTTGGCTAATCCTAGATAACTTTAAAGGCATTCTTTAGTGTATTCAGATCCTGTGAGCAGTCAGGGAGTGTTTTAACGAAGAAAAAAAACATTTTGAATGTAATTTTTAGTACGACCTAAACTGTTAAATTATAAAGTAAAAACTATAAATTGGGGTCTGGTTTTAACACACAAAATGTGTTGCGCAGTTTTGTAGGATGTGACGTGTTGGTTTTTATATTTAATACTTATAGAAGCATTTGTTAAACAACAGCCCTGTATTAAGTTACCCCCTGATATTAAATATATTTTACTACATGCTATAGAGGATAAAAAGTGCTTATCAATTCTTCTAGTATCTTGGCTTTTTTAGGATGTTTAGCTTGGAACATTTTCATATGACATCATTATTGACATTATTGACCTTATGACATCATTATTGATAATTTAATAAGACAGTCAGCATAAATTTATTTATCTTGCGACTTACACAAAATTAATTTTTGCAGTGTGGAAGTTTAATATTGATTTTATCGTTAAATAAAGATAGGCATTGACTGTCTGTATTTTTTCACAGCCAGCCTATGACAAAACAATATGCTGAATTTTCAAATATATATATGAATTTTAAATATTTTAAGAACTAAAAAGGATGTCGAGTGTCGAACGGAGGTGAGTATGGAACAAACTTGAACACCGATGACAGTTGAATATTGAGCAGAATTGAGTATAGCTCTAAACCGCATGACATATATAACTTATTCAGGGGAAAAACTCGTTCGCGCCATTTTAATTTTGAAGTTTCATTTTTACGCGTCTGTTTCCATTAAACGCCAAGGTTGTTATAAGGTAAAGACTTTTGTATAAGAGGGCGAGGGCGTTTATTCGAAACATTACAATAACCGAAAATCTTTTTTGGATTTAGGTTCCCCCTAGGGTGTATAGACAGGAAGTTACTTGGAGTTTCCAGAGAGATTTACCTTTGTTTTATTTTGTTGCTAGATTATTCAAAACAAAAAGCCATGACTTGGACAATCGAAAATTTAGTCAGTGAGGAGGTTGGTGCTGCATCTATGTCTGATGGACTTCCTGTTACTAACCATGAAAGAGGAGGAATGGGATCGTGCTATAGAATGTATGTACTTAAAGCTGGAATGATCGAATGTGTTGATCATGGAGATCTTTTATACTTTAACAATGTCAAGTATGAAGGAACATTTCCAGTCAATATAACTTTGATTGTACGACCAAAGAGCTTTACAGTCTTTGGTGTATCTACCGAAGGGATCTACATTCCTTTCCCTACTGAGGTAAATGATGGAGATGTTGAGTTATTGAAAGAACAAATTGACATCAAGATGATCCCTTACCAAGCCATGCCATCGGTTGATCGTCCACAAACCATGCAGCAAATTATTGCAAAATCTGCTCAATATTTCCCTTATACAACCAAAAATGCAGAGCTTGCAATTTCAATATTTGATTGGACATCAACCAACTTTAACAGAATAGTTTACTTTCGAATGTTTGCATACACTTTACTTAAAGATGATCCTTTGCCGTTGGATAATGCGTCTATAACAAGTGCAATTTGGACATCAGACTGGGGAGATTCCAACCCGAGAAATGAAGCATACATGAACTCCTTTATGATGGTACCAGCAGAAACAGAAGAATCGGTGGTCACGCAGTTTGAAAAACAAGCCCCTACTCTGTATCATTACGTGAATGCGGAGATTAATTTAATTGCAGGCGGTCTTCGAGGGCTTCCAAGAACAAGCACATTGGCAGTACCGATACTTTACTCCGGACAAGTCGATATGTCGAATTTTTCAAAATCACAACTGTGTGCACATTACCAAGAATTGCCAGCGAATGAAGGCCCAAAAGGCACCAAATTACAGATGCAACTTTTTCAAGCACGTGTTGGTTTCATGGCACCTGGGAAGACTGTTACAGTTAAGGGTATTGTGTCTTTCACAGATTCATCTGCCGATGCAATGAGATACTCAAGTGGCATATTGCTTACCGTGGAGCCGCCTGCGGGGGCGTTAATCTGGGAAAATGCAGCATATATAACACCCTTGTCAAACGATTTAGATAAAACTGAATATTTATTCTATCCTGGCACACGTTTTACCGTTAAAGAATGGAAAGATCACAACAAGGATGTTCATGGGAGGCGAGTTGTTGAAATTGTGATGCAAGTTCTCGTCGAAAGGAAAGATTGTGAATGAAAGAAATTTTAAAATTGTAGGATAGTATTAGAATTACTTGTGGGAGGGGGCCCCAAAGCCCCCGCTTCGTAAACCTTTAAACCATAACGAATACACTATTTGAGACACTTGGTACTTTTCTTGAACTGGTTATTTCTATTATAGGTCTACGTATCTTCTTAAATTTAACACTATAAAGAAGTGGCAAGCCTGTTTTGCTATTGCCTGTAATTTTATTTTAACTGAAATTGATAAAAATGTCTTTTGAGGGAAGACTATGCCTTGGAGGGCGCTGCTGTAAGCACTCCACACAGATTTTTTACGTAGTTTGTCTGTGCTAAACGCTTAACGAATAATTTTTACACTTTAAATTATTCGTCAAAATAAAATAAGTCGGATGACTGTACCTTGTTTTGACAGGTTGTTGCGAGTTCTTGCATTTTAAAAGTTGAGAGTAAAGTTGAGGGAAAGTCATTTTACGAAAAAAATATTTTACCCGAATTGCGATATCGTTTTAAACGCTCCACTGGGTTTACAACACACTATATATCCACACTACAATGCTCCATCCGGATGTGCGGCCCGGTTTTCCTGTATTTAACCCGCTTAAGTACACAGCTAGTCTTTAACTAATACTGGTATTCCGTCTGTTTGTCAGCCAACAACAAGTGCTTCTAACCATGTACGTAAAATTGAAGCGACATATAACATACGCGATATACTTTTAACGTCTTTGTTGTGATCGCTCACCCGTAGTAAACCAATCACAAGCCCTGATTTTTTTGAATAGCCTATCACTGATTATTTGAGGCCTTGACATGCTAATGGATGATTAGAGCCAATGGTTGTGGTGTTAAGGTTTGCATGTATCCTTTTTTTTCTTTTTCTTGTAAGATTTGTTTTTTAAATGTTTTTACATGTTGATATAAGCATATTATAACGTTTTTAGTCACGTAGAAATCTAAAACAAACCAAATAAAGATTTTGGTTTAAACCTAGATTGTGAGGGGACAAAGCATAGTCATCTAGATAGTCATCTGTATTCTGTCAAGATTTTTATTCTGTTTGGTGCTCTTTATCCTAGCCGACATTATTGCTTTTTTGTGTTATTTTCAGCAATTCGATTTGCAACACATGCTGGCGTTTGCTAAACTATGGTACCTCCGCTAAAAAGTAAAATATTGTCACTTCTTGGTTGCTTTTCTTATGTGAAATGAAATTTAATACAGTCGACTCTCTCTAATTTGAACCTCTGTAAGTTGAAACTCTTTTCAATTCGGTCAATTTCAAAGTCACCGTCAAATCTCCTTAAGAAAATCTTTAGATGAACTTCCATAATTCGATACTCTTTAATTCGATAAACTCTCTTATTCGATCTAGATGTTAGGTCCATATAGAAAATTCTCTCTCTAATTCGATTTCTTGGAGTGTAAAAAGGCCACAACCACAGTCTCAAGTGACACGGGTTGTAGTCTGTGTTTTTATTGTAAAATAAATTGTATATGAACACAATTAATTTTGCAAATTTCCAGAAAATGTCCAACTTTGTCTGCAAAATAAAATTTTGTTATTGTTTCATCTCGATGGAGTGACAACAGGCTCTTGCCAGTGTTTTTATTTAAAACGAAGTTGCGAGAACGCATCTTTGAAAAGCACATTACGCCAAAAAGGCCACACTGGTGTAGGCGCTCCATATTATTGAATTCCCGCACCCGAAGGCGTAGGAAATTCTTTAAAACCGTCGTTTTTTTCTTTCGGAGCACTTTTTGAGAAAAAAATCGACCCTGGAATTTCACGTTGGTCCGTCACAGATGCAAACTTCGTACTCAAGCTCCTTAACTACTGGGAAGTCTCGTATTGACGTTTCAGGCCAAAATTGGTATTTTTTTTTCGACAAAATTTGGCACAGTTAACAAAAAAAGTATGCTGAACATAATGGTGACATAATAATTTTGATTTTTGTCACCTAAATGTCATTTTAGGCCAAAATTGGTCCAAAAATTAGAACTACTTTACTTTCAACAAAATTTGGAACAGTTAACAAATAAAGTATGCTGAACATGATGGTGACATCAAAATTTTGATTTCTTCTTACCTAAATGTCATTTCAGGCCAAAATTGGTCCAAAAATTAAAACTACTTTATTTTTAACAAAATTTGGCACAGTAAACAAATAAAGTATGCTGAACATGATGGTGACATCAAAATTTTGATTTCTTGTTACCTAAATGTCATTATAGGCCAAAATTGGTCCAAAAATTAAAACTACTTTATTTTTGACAAATTTTGGCACAATTAACAAAAAAAGTATGGTGAACATGATGGTGACATCAAAATTTTGTTTTTTTGCCGCCTTAAATGTCATTTTAGGCCAAAATTGGTCCAAAAATTAGAACTACTTTACTTTCAACAAAATTTGGAACAGTTAACAAATAAAGTATGCTGAACATGATGGTGACATCAAAATTTTGATTTCTTCTTACCTAAATGTCATTTCAGGCCAAAATTGGTCCAAAAATTAAAACTACTTTATTTTTAACAAAATTTGGCACAGTAAACAAATAAAGTATGCTGAACATGATGGTGACATCAAAATTTTGATTTCTTGTCACCTAAATGCCATTTTAGGCCAAAATTGGTCCAAAAATTAAAACCACTTCATTTTCCTCTAAATCTGGCACAGTTAACAAATAAAGTATGCTGAAAATAATGATGGTACAAAAGTTTGATTTTTCCGTCACCTAAATGTCATTTCAGGCCAAAATTTATCCAAAAATTAAAACTGCTTTATTTTCGACAAAAATTGACACAGTTAATAAAAAAAGTATACTTAAAATGATGGTCCTATCAAAATTTTGATTTTTTGTTAACTAATGCCGTTTAAGACCATAAACGTTTCAATCGCAAGACTTTCAAACATGAATGATAGGCTGTATTTTTTGTTAGCAATTTCTTTTAAAATGTGAGTTTATTACGAATCGTTTCGTTTTGTTTGCGTTTGTTGTAAGATATAATGTCACTGGTGTGCTTTATCTTCAGAGGTTCATGCACCAAACCCCTTCGAATGTTTGGCACAATAACACAACGAATTAGCAGGTTTTCATCAAATATTTTGGTAGCGCGCGGAAATTCTTAGAGCCCCCAGGGCTTCTTGTTCTTATTTTTATTTTAGCTACTTCGCTGTGAGTGCTTCATCGGGTTTTCGACACCCTGTATTCCAGTACTTAAGCGCTCCACCTGGATGTGCAGTATAGTTTACCTGAACGTAGAACTAAATTAAGTACTTCACCTGCTGACCAACTCCGGGTCACTCGTGCTACAGATACACGAAATGCAATATTTTAAGAACGAGCGAACCGGTGGACTTTTTCAAGGATTAACGAGTAGTCCCTTTATCAATAATTAGCTACCTGTAAAGTTTGGTGTGTGGCTACCTAACTGAAAAATAATACAGTCACGCACAATTGCTACAACAGAACTTTAAGATGATTACAATCTTGGACTAAAATATTGAGACAAAGGCCGTTTCTTCCTCGATATTCAAATATGGACAAAAATGTCAAACAATTTGCAAAATAAAAATGGACAGGGAAAGGACAGGCTGCGCGGAATTTATTACAATTAATTTTGGAACTTACACGAAAGCTTATTTCATAAAATTTATCGTTGAGCATTCAGGCATGCAATTTCAGCGACTTCGAAGGAAAATGGTGTGTGTTACTCATAGATATTTTTCAAAACGCGAAAGTTTTTTCACCATACAAAAAAATCATAAAAACGGGGCAATTTTCAAAAGTAATGATTTATTTCTACTTTAATCGTCGTCAACTACAATAACACTTGGTGTTTTTTTCTTCTTTGGAGCTGCAAGCATTTGGCTGCGATGTCCCGATTATTTGAAACAGTAGCGCTTGCGGATGCAGTCTTTTTCTTCCTTTTGCCGGGGGCTTGCGGTGTAACGACTGTAGGCGGCAAGATCATGACGAAATTGAACAGATTTCCAACCGCTATGACTTCTGTTGGTTCTGTTCGGTTCAGGCAAAATGCCATCGATTGATCCTTTCCCAGATATAGATCCGATGCTGAGTAATGATGTTGAGCAATCTGATGATAGCCATCTCTTAGCAATTTGTGATGTCACAGTTGAGGAATTTGAAGTGTTATGTGGAAGCAAGAAAGTGACGACGATACTTACTCAGAATGGGAAGAGGGAGATGATTAAATTTACTTAGTCTAATCTTGTATATTTTATACATTTTTGATTACGGTAAATACCTTAGATGTGATTTAACAAATAAATTTCTTTCTTGGATTTTACCCATTCGCGAAAGTATTTCACCAAATATGCACTTTATCTTGAATTCGCGAAAGTTTTTTTCCGCGAAATTTGTTTCATAAATCGTCACGAAAAAAGTTAATGCACGCGAAAGTTTCTGCCCTTAAAGTAGTGTGTCACTCAAGACCAAAAAAATTCTCAAAAGTATTTCCTTAGCTGGCATTAATGAAAGAAACAAGGTTATAAAAATTGTGAAAAAAGCTTTTTAGCTTGCATGATTCATTACTGGCGCAATCAAGATATATGTCTCCAACTTCCTCCCTAACCAAGTCGATTTCGCGGACCATTTAATTATAATTATATTTTTGCATTTTGTACATGTATTGAATAGAAATTAATTGGACGTGCATATAGCTATCATAGTTTTTTCAAATGGGTGTATTTACCTTGGTTTGTGCAAACATATTTAAAATATTTCTAAAGTTAAAATTCATAGCATAGTGTTTCGCGCGTAATAAAATAAACGGCTTTTTCTGTCCTTCCTGCTGACATTTGTGGTGGTTGATATCCGTGGAAGATTTTCGCTTTTTGATTAAGGACACTGCATTCATTGATAGCATTAAATACACAGTAGTTAAATTTAATTTTTTCTAGCAATAGCAACACCAATAATAACAACAAGGTTAAAAGTCAATACAATTCTTCGTGTAAATTAAAATAACATGAAAAGTAATCTTTCTTTTTCATAGAAGCGGACCTAATTTTCCAATGGAATAGAAGTTTAAGGAAGATAAAAAGATATAATTAACTGTATAATGACATTTATTTTACTGTTTTACTCAATTTCTATTGTGATGTGACAATTCTATTTACCATTTCATCCTAAAGAACTTGCATCACAATTTCAGTAAGTCGTCTTCCGCGGACTCCCTTAGGATGTTCTTTCCATTCTTTAACTTTAAATTGTGTACCAGGATAGAATAAGTATTCAACTCTGTCTAAATTACTAGACAAAGGTGTTATGTGAGCTGCTTTTTCCCAAAATTTCGCCCCGGCGGTTGGTTTCACGGTAAGCACTATGCCATTTCCGTACGACTTTGCATCAGCAAATGAATTTGTGAAAGATAGAATACCCTTAACTGTAACAGTTTTCCCAATCGCCATGAAACCTTTACGTGCTAGGTGGAGCGGCAACTGTAATTGAGTACTTTTTGGGCCTTTATTTGCTGGCAATTCTTTGTAATGTGCGCAGAGTTGTGACATTACTAACTGTGCTATATCAACTTGTCCGGAGTAAAGTATCGGTACTGCCAATGTGCTTGTTCTTGGAAGCCCTCGAAGACCGCCTGCAATTAAATTAATCTCCGCATTCACGTAACGATACAGAGTAGGGGCTTGTTTTTTAAGTTGCGTGACCACCGATTCTTCTGTTTCTGCTGGTACCATCATGAAGGAGTTCATGTATGCTTTATTGCCTGGATTGTAATCACCCCAGCTTGATGTCCAAATTGCATAAGATATGGACTCATAATCCAACGGCAAAGGATCATCTTTGAGCAGAGTATATGCAAACATTCGAAAGTAAACTATTCTGGTAAAGTTGGCTGATGTCCAATCAAATAATGAGATTGCAAGCTCTTCATTTTTGGTAGTATAAGGGAAATATTGAGCAGATTTTGCGATAACTTGTTGTATAGTTTGTGGATGAGGATGTGATGGCATGGCTTGATAGGGAATCAACTTAATTGTCATTTGTTCTCTTAATGACTCAGCATCTGCATTATTCACCTCAGTAGGGAAAGGAGTGTAGACACCTTCGGCAGATATACCAGAGACTGTAAAGCTCTTTGGTCGCACAATCAAAGTTATATTAGCTGGAAATGTTTCTTCATACTTGACATTGTTAAAGTATAAAGCATCTCCATGATCAACACATTCGATCATTCCAGCTTTAAGTACATACATTCTATAGCACGATCCCACTCCTCCTCTTTCGTGGTTAGTAACAGGTAATCCATCAGACATAGATGCAGCACCAACCTCATCATTGACTAAATTTTCGATTGTCCAAGTCATTGCTTTTTATATTCCAGATTCAGACTGAGAAAAATAAAGAATCGCAACACTATTTATACAGTTATCTCGGGATAGCCAAAATTTGCAGACGCAGCAAGTTTTGAAAGGACAATTAAAAATTACTATTAGAAATGTCCATATTTGGACGAGACTTGGCAAGATGAAAATTTTGCGGAACATCCGAAGACGTTAATCAAGTTCTGACAGAATTTACGACATAATGAAGAACTTCATACAACTAAAATTATCATAGTATAATGGACCACTTTACCACTTTAAATGCTTGTTTTTTTATCCTTAAGAGTGGGCAATTTAAAGATGTCTGATAATCGTTTTTTGTCTTTCCAGTTTATTATTTTATGTCAAAGATATTGAAATTTATCTAGTTTTTAGAAAATATATACTGTTATATATTCTATTTTGGAGTTCAGAGGATAAGGTAACATGGGAAATTTTCTCGGTATAGCTGTAAATTTATTTTTATACTTATAAAAATAGTGTATGTAATGAAAAGAAAAAGGGAGAAAAAACAAGAAATATAGAAATATAGAAATTTATAAACAAATAGAAGAAGAAAATAGTATTTAGTTGCAACTTCGGTTGCCAGCAAAATTTAGTTTATAACAAAGAAAAAACTCGAGCAAAGTATCTATATTATAATACCCGTATACGTCTGTCCGTCTGTCACGCAAAATGGTACTGAAAGTAGCGAGACACACGCTATGAGGTTTAAAAAGAACGGGTCACCGACTATTTCAAAAGGTTGACTGACATGCATTATACAGTCTTCATCCAATTGTGAGTTATTCGAGAAAAATTTTTTTTAGGCAGATATTTTTGAAGTTTGAATCAACCTCGTCCTCCAAAATTTAGTTAAATTTAGTCCAATTTAGTCCAATTTAGTCCAATTTAGTCCAATTTAGTCCAATTTAGTCCAATTTAGTCCAATTTAGTCCAATTTAGTCCAATTTAGTCCAATTTAGTCCAATTTAGTCCAATTTAGTCAAATTTGTTTGCTTTGAAGTTCGAGTTCCCATCATTCTAATTCTTTGTATTCAAGTTAAAATAGGCTTTAAATTCAGAGAAACAAAATTGTTTATTTTGTTATCATTATATGTTAGAAGTTATCCAGCGGCGGCGCCACAATTTCCGAAGTGGGGGGGGGGGGACTTAGGCATAGTGGGGGATTTGGAGATTTTAGTGACAATCAACGAGCGAAGCGAGTTACCGAAACAGTTGGGGTCCAACGCATGTTTAGAGTCCTAAAACACGTAAAACGGCTATACCTTGCACTTCAGAAAAGCTTTGTTTTTCTCCTCTTTCAACTGCGGCATATTGGTATGCGTCACTGTATAAAAAATCGCATTATTTAGTGAGATAGCCTGCAAGTTCTCTGGTTGGATAACATCAATTTTCATGCAGTGATTGAGACGCTTATTGACAGAAAATAAAAAATTATTACTTAGCTAAAAAATGTGGAGGGGGGGGGACTGAAGCCCCCCAGCTCTTCCAGTGGCGCCGCCCCTGTTATTCTCCTACAATTCCTAAATATTATAAGCATTCATAGCCAACTTTTGTCATTCGACGTATCGTTTATCGACGAGGAAACAGGTAATCGAGTGACAAAAAAGATAAATGTCAATTTTTCTAGCGTGATGGAATTTTAAAAACCCTTGAAATATTTTTTTCTTTTTCTCCTCTGATAAACCACAAGCACGTTTTAGTTTGAATAATTACATTTGTTTCTTTCTTCCTGGTTTTTTCCGCTTTCGATGATACAGGTTTTGTAACATGCGCCAAGATCCGGGTTTATGTTATGGCAGACATAAAAACATTTATTAAGGAAGAAAAGAGATTTTTTCCAAAAAGTTTTTTTAACACCGACTGAAATCTTACCCTCCGTGAATCTTACTCTTCATGAATTGTTATCCGGACAATTGGCCCCAGGTGAATTGCTCCCCTTTCAGAAAATTTCTGTGCTGTCTGACCTTTAAATTTCTATTATTTTCGATTCTTTATACACGCCCTAGAAAACGAAATGTTGACAAGAACGCAAGAGTTACGTATCGACTACCCCAATCGTCGTGTCGTAGAATACATACACAGTATTGCTCATTACCTTGGCTTTATAATACTTTGTACATTGTATTCAGTTTATTCTTTATTTTAATTTTCACACACAAAATAACAATTTGTGATAAAAAAACTATTTTCCCTAATTCTTTTTTAAAAAAAGTACAAGTTATTTTATCAGGGGGTAAAAATCTTCAAGGGGAGTTCTTCCAGGGGACAATTAACCGGGAGAAATTATCCGGGGTTAATTCCTTGGACACCAATTTCTTCACGTCTTAGCTAATGTGTGAAAAATACACAAGTCCAGTTTCGGCGAGAAAAACGCGCTATATATATTTGCTGTTACCCGGTGACTTGCATGTCATTTTAAACCCTATGAAGATCCTTACACGTTGTTGAAAGCAAAACTTTATTTTTTCATGCATTTATATTTTAATTTATGATATATATTACAAAAATCAATATCCATTACAGCGTTCTTGGCTATAATTCCCATTATTATAGTATCCTAAATACATACGGACTAGTTTTCTATGGCCACGACAATTGTACTTTGGTAGCTTTGTAAATAAAAACAAATCAACCAAACATTTTGTAGATCAACTTTCATAACAACCAACAAAATTTCAGAATACGCTGCCATCTTTAATGTATTTGAAATTGACCATATTGGGCGCCAACGTTGAAAGCTAGTGAAGTTAACGCTTTAATTGATAGCAGCGTAAGTTGGAAGCACACATCCGACATCAGTCTATAAAGTATTGGGGTAATCTTATCAAAAAAGTTTTAAAGAATAGACATCAAAAGGCAGCGTCATTTTTTCTCCACCATAACAAACAAACACAATTTTTTGTGGCCTGTAATGCTTTTATAACAGGTTTTAATTTTTTACAAGCTTACCAAAGACAGACGCATTTTAAAAATTGGAATTTGTGGTAAGTAAATAATTTAATTGACATTTAAAAAATTTGTTTCAAAACAGTATGATCTTTGCAGAAATGGATTTATTTAGGATCTAACAAAAACAAAAAACTTGAAAGAATGGAAGTTAGAATAATCTTTTTTATTTATTTCTACTCTTATGGTTATCTCATTCCCCTATTCTTCCTGAAGACACGTGGGTCGTAGAAAATCGATATATAAAAATAAAAAATACATGTCTTTTTTACTAAAATTCTATTAGGTGCCTGTTTCTTAAGGTGAAGAGGTGGGTATTTATTTAAGGATGGGTGAGAGGGGCAGTTAAAAATATATTCACAACATGACGGACGCATATTTAAGCTAGGCGTTTAACCGTAAACTTCTATATTTTGCGGAATTTTATTTCGTGAATTTCCGAAAAAAAGGGGGTAAGCAGGATTTTTTTTCATTCAGAAAATTGCGGCTGGAAATTAAGCTGCAAAAACAATTTCTTGCTTCAATTCGAGCTTTATGTAAGCTGACTACACACATGCGCATTAGGTTCATGTCAGGATGGTGTTTATACAGGTTGCATGTACATTTTTAAGTTGTTAATAATTTCGGCCGTTTGAACTTTTTTCAATAACTTTCAATTCGCCCTAATTCATGAAAAATTAATAAACACCCATCTCAAATACGCCAAGCTCGAATAAGCGCCCCCCTAGAAACCTAAACACTAAATAAGCGTCCGAGCTCCTAATCGAGTGTTTACAATATTCTATTCCGCAAAGTTGTTCAACCCTTTAAACAGAAAAAGAAGTTTGAGGGGGCTTGCGGTGTAACGACTGTAGGCGGCAAGGTCATGACGAAATTGAACAGATTTCCAACCGCTATGACTTCTGTTGGTTCTGTTCGGTTCAGGCAAAATGCCATCGATTGATCCTTTCCCAGATATAGATCCGATGCTGAGTAATGATGTTGAGCAATCTGATGATAGCCATCTCTTAGCAATTTGTGATGTCACAGTTGAGGAATTTGAAGTGTTATGTGGATGCAAGAAAGTGACGACAATACTGACTCAGAATGGGAAGAGGGAGATGATTAAATTTACTTAGTCTAATCTTGTATATTTTATACATTTTTGATTACGGTAAATACCTTAGATGTGATTTAACAAATAAATTTCTTTCTTGGATTTTACCCATTCGCGAAAGTATTTCACCAAATATGCACTTTATCTTGAATTCGCGAAAGTTTTTTTCCGCGAAATTTGTTTCATAAATCGTCACGAAAAAAGTTAATGCATGCGAAAGTTTCTGCCCTTAAAGTAGTGTGTCACTCAAGACTAAAAAAATTCTCAAAAGTATTTCCTTAGCTGGCATTAATGAAAGAAACAAGGTTATAAAAAATTGTGAAAAAAGCTTTTTAGCTTGGATGATTCATTACTGGCGCAATCAAGATATATGTCTCCAACTTCCTCCCTAACCAAGTCGATTTCGCGGACCATTTAATTATAATTATATTTTTGCATTTTGTACATGTATTGAATAGAAATTAATTGGACGTGCATATAGCTATCATAGTTTTTTCAAATGGGTGTATTTACCTTGGTTTGTGCAAACATATTTAAAATATTTCTAAAGTTAAAATTCATAGCATAGTGTTTCGCGCGTAATAAAATAAACGGCTTTTTCTGTCCTTCCTGCTGACATTTGTGGTGGTTGATATCCGTGGAAGATTTTCGCTTTTTGATTAAGGACACTGCATTCATTGATAGCATTAAATACACAGTAGTTAAATTTAATTTTTTCTAGCAATAGCAACACCAATAATAACAACAAGGTTAAAAGTCAATACAATTCTTCGTGTAAATTAAAATAACATGAAAAGTAATCTTTCTTTTTCATAGAAGCGGACCTAATTTTCCAATGGAATAGAAGTTTAAGGAAGATAAAAAGATTTAATTAACTGTATAATGACATTTATTTTACTGTTTTACTCAATTTCTATTGTGATGTGACAATTCTATTTACCATTTCATCCTAAAGAACTTGCATCACAATTTCAGTAAGTCGTCTTCCGTGGACTCCCTTAGGGTGTTCTTTCCATTCTTTAACTTTAAATTGTGTACCAGGATAGAATAAGTATTCAACTCTGTCTAAATTACTAGACAAAGGTGTTATGTGAGCTGCTTTTTCCCAAAATAACTCCCCGGCAGTTGGTTCCACGGTAAGCACTATGCCATTTCCGTACGACTTTGCATCAGCAAATGAATTTGTGAAAGATAAAATACCCTTAACTGTAACAGTTTTCCCAATCGCCATGAAACCTTTACGTGCTAGGTGGAGCGGCAACTGTAATTGAGTACTTTTTGGGCCTTTATTTGCTGGCAATTCTTTGTAATGTGCGCAGAGTTTTGACATTACTAACTGCGCTATATCAACTTGTCCGGAGTAAAGTATCGGTACTGCCAATGTGCTTGTTCTTGGAAGCCCTCGAAGACCGGCTGCAATTAAATTAATCTCCGCATTCACGTAACGATACAGAGTAGGGGCTTGTTTTTTAAGTTGCGTGACCACCGATTCTTCTGTTTCTGCTGGTACCATCATAAAGGAGTTCATGTATGCTTTATTGCCTGGATTGTAATCACCCCAGCTTGATGTCCAAATTGCATAAGATATGGAATCATAATCCAACGGCAAAGGATCATCTTTGAGTAGAGTGTATGCAAACATTCGAAAGTAAACTATTCTGGTAAAGTTGGCTGATGTCCAATCAAATACTGAGATTGCAAGCTCTGCGTTCTTGGTAGTATAAGGGAAATATTGAGCAGATTTTGCGATAACTTGTTGTATAGTTTGTGGATGAGGATGTGATGGCAAGGCTTGATAAGGGATTATCTTGATTTTCATTTGTTCGTTTAATAACTCAACATCTCCATCATTCACCTCAGGAGGGAAAGGAGTGTAGAAACCTACAGTAGTTAAACCAAAGACTTTAAAGTAATTTTTCAGTACAATCAAAGTTATGTCAGAGGGATTTTTTCCGTCACACTTGACATTGTTTAAGTATAAAGCATCTCCATGATCAACAAATTCGATCATTCCAGCTTTAAGTATGTACATTCTATAGCACGATCCCGCTCCTCCTCTTTTGTGGTTAGTAACAGGCAATCCATCAGACATAGATATTTCACCAACCCCCTCGCTGGCTAAATTTATGATTATCCAAGTCATTGCTTCTTATATTCCAGATTCAGACTGAGTAAAATAAAGAACTGCAACACTATTTATACAGGTATCTTGAGATAGTCAATATTTGCAGACGCAGCAAGTTTTGAAAGGACAATTAAAAATTACTATTAAAAATGTCCATATTTCGACGAGACTTGGCAAGATAAAAATTTTGCGGAACTTCCGAAGTCGCCTATTAATCGAGTTTAGACAGAATTTACGACATAATACCACCCAAATTAGCATAGTATATTAACCACTTAAGGATACTGTAATGGTATAAATATAATTTTTTTACAAAAAAATTTTTTTAAAAAAAATATATGAATTTTGATATTCTCTACCATAATATAAATATTTAATGAGTTGTCGGTAGTTCGCTTAACACCTTCTGCACATCTTTTAACAGGCTATTGTTGTAAATGTAAAAAGTCAGGTTGCGAAAAACTCTTTTACTGAAATTTTAGATGCTCGTTTTTCACGATGTATACATGACTTAAAATGTCCGAAACTCCCCTCCACGATGGAGAAACTCAACAAAACTTTGCACATGTGCTCATCGATACCTGCTGCAAATGACTTTGTCACATTTTATGTATATTTTGATTATTTAAAGCAAAAGACAGGTTAAAGCACAAAGGAGCGAGCAAAAATTCATTTTTTCACAATTTTTTGAATAAAATAGTATTTAGTTTCAACTTAGGTTGCAAGCAAAATTTGGTTTATAACAAAGAAAAAACTCGAGCAAAACATTTTACAATGTTTCTGAAGGTTGACTGTCATGCATTACACAGTCCTCATGCAATTGGGAGTTATTCGAGAAAAAAGTTTTTTGGGCAGATAGAATCAACCTCGTCCTCCCAGATTTAGTCAAATTTAGTCAAATTTAGTCAAATTTAGTCAAATTTAGTCAAATATAGTCAAATTTAGTCAAATTTAGTCAAATTTAGTCAAATTTAGTCGAATTTAGTCAAATTTAGTCAAAGTTAGTCAAAGTTAGTCAAATTTAGTCAAACTCGGTCAAAGTTAGTCAAATTTAGTCAAATTAAGCAAATTTAGTCAAAGTTAGTCAAATTAAGTCAAATTCTAATTCTTTGTATTCCAGTTAAAATAGGCTTTAAATTCAGAGAAACAAAATTGTTTATTTTTTTATCATTGTATGTTAAAAGTTATTCTCTTAAAATTCTAAATTTTATCAAGCATTCATAGCCAACTTTTGTCATTCGACTTATCGTTTATCGACGCGGAAACAGGTAATCGAGTCACAAAAAAAATAACTAGTAATTTTTCCGGCGTGATGGAATTTTAAGAACCCTTGAAATATTTTTTTCTTTTTTCTCCTCTAATAAACCACAAGCACGTTTCTGGTTTTTTCCGCTTTCGGTGTTACAAATTTTTTAACATGCGCCAAGATCCGGGTTTATCTTATGGCAGACATAAAAACATTTATTAAGGAAGGGAGAGATTTTCCCCGAAAAATTTTATCAACACTGACTGGAATCTTACCCTCCATGAATCTTACCCTTCATGGTGAATTGCCCCCCTCTCAGAAAATTTCCGCGCTGTCTGACCTTTAAATTTCTATTATTTTTGATTCTTTACACGCCCTAGAAAACGATATCTTCATAAGAACGCCAGAGTTACGTTATATTTGCTGTTACCCGGTGAATTGCATTTCATTTTAAACCCTATAAAGAGCCTTGCACGTTGTTAAAAGCAAAACTTTATTTTTCCTTGCATTTATATTTTAATTTATGTATATACATTGCATTTTTTTGTATATATTACAAAAATCAATATCCATTACAGCGTTCTTGGCTGTAATTCCCATTATTTAGTATATGCGGATTAGTTTTCTATGGCCGCGACAACTGTACTTTGGCAGCTTTATAAATAAAAACAAATCAACCAAACATTTTGTAGATCAACATTCATAACAAGCAACAAAATTTCAGAATACGCTGCCATCTTTAATGTATTGGAAATTGACCATATTTGGCGCCAACGTTGAAAGCTAGTGAAGTTAACGCTTTAATTGATAGCAGCTTAAGTTGGAAGCACACATCCGACATCAGTCTATAAAGTATTGGGGTAATCTTATCAAGAAGTTTTAAAGAATAGAAGACATCAAAAGGCAGTGTCATTTTTTCTCCACCATAACAAACAAACACAATTTTTTGTGGCCTGTAATGCTTTTATAACAGGTTTTAATTTTTTACAAGCTTACCAAAGACAGACGCATTTTAAAAATTGGAATTTGTGGTAAGTAAATAATTTAATTGACATTTAAAAAATTTGTTTCAAAACAGTATGATCTTTGCAGAAATGGATTTATTTAGGATCTAAAAAAAAACAAAAAAATTGAGAGAATGGAAGTTAGAATAATCTTTTTTATTTCTTTCTACTCTTATGGTTATCTCATTCCCCTATTCTTCCTGAAGACACGTGCGTCGCAGAAAATCGATATATAAAAATAAAAAGTACATGTCTTTTTTACTAAAATTCTATTAGGTGCCTGTTTCTTAAGGTGAAGAGGTGGGTATTTATTTAAGGATGGGTGAGAGGGGCAGTTAAAAATATATTCACAACATGACGGACGCATATTTAAGCTAGGCGTTTAACCGTAAACTTCTATATTTTGCTGAATTTTATTTCGTGAATTTCCGAAAAAAAGGGGGAAAGCAGGATTTTTTTTTCATTCAGAAAAATTGCGTCGAGAAATTAAGCTGCAAAAACAATTTCTTGCTTTAATTCGAGCTTTATGTAAGCTGACTACACACATGCGCATTAGGTTCATGTCAGGATGGTGTTTATACAGGTTGCATGCACATTTTTAAGTTGTAAAGAAATTAATAATTTCGGCCGTTTGAACTTTTTTCGATAACTTTCAATTCGCCCTAATTCATAAAAAATTAATAATCACCCATCTCAAATACGCCACGTTCGAATAAGTGCCTCCCTAGAAACCTAAAAACTAAATAAGCGTCCGAGCGCTTAATCGAGCGTTTACAATATTCTATTCCGCAAAGTTGTTCAACCCTTTAAACAGAAAAAGAAGTTTGAGAAAGTCATTTTCTGTCAATCTAATGACTTCAAAATACCAAATTTTGTCCCAGGCGGTTAATTTTGATTACTGGTGTTCTGGATAAGCTTGGAGGTCTAAGTGATAAGACATTTTTTCTTTTTCCTTATTACGAAACAAAAGTTGGGTTTTTGTGATTTCAAAATACGTGAATCTAATAAAGAAAAAGCCTATATAGTTATTTGTAGCGACGAACTTCAAGCTTAGCTGTGTTATTTCATTTCCGTAAACTTGTTCGTTTACTGAGGAGTATATTTGTCGTTTCTGTTTTTTGTTTTCCGTGGAACGAAAAATTTCAAGTTTTCTTCTGCTAGTGCATTTAAAAATCAAGAATAGCGATTTTCAAGGGATACGAAGCTATGAAGTTTTTCAAGTTTTCGTAGGAAAGTCTTCTGAGAAGTAAAGCTAGTATTTTTTTTCAGTACATACATATATGTGTCTACTTTATGTCATCCTTCTAGCCGTTTTTTCAAATAAAATCTATAATATTTTTGCCTCCCCAAAGTTGATGCAAAACTTTTTTTGCAAAGCTGGTCTTCTTATCCACTCACAAAATAAATCGACCTTTTTACAGGGCAATAACTGTTCATAAATTATTTTTTGGGTATAATAAATATAAAAATTTGTTCATCAAGAGCCAGAGGCGGGAATGTTTGCAGCGATATAGAATTTTACTCTAGTACAACCACGCACAGTAATCTCGCAGTGCATCCTCGCACGCCTTCCAGAAGAAGACAGATAGTCAAGGAGCCAAGGGGAAAATTTGTTCATCAAGAGCCAGAGGCGGGAATGTTTGCAGCGATATAGGCCTTGGCTGTCCCCACCCCCCCCCCCCCCCCTTCTCCTTGCTGTAGTCGGGACAAAACGTAGCGTGCCGATTCACTGGCTTAATTTTTTTTGCCGGAACGAAATTCGCCGGAATACAATTTTGTTAAACTAGAAATTAATTTCGAGAACCATATAATATTCGGGAAAACAGATCACTACATCAACGGAATTAAACGCAATAGTTCAGCTAAAAAAATTGTAATAACTGATTGGACAATTCAAATCACTTGCTCTGGGGTATTTTTCAGGACTTTCTAAAAAACATGACAGGACTACGCGCTTTTTTTGCAAGAACAACTGTATAAGGACACATAATTTGCTGATAAAGTCTGAATTTTGTCACAAAAAATGTACAAACCAGAATGCTACTGGTAAAATTATTCATATTGACGCTTGAATTGTTTAAAGTTTCATATGTAAGAACAAAATAGGACTGAATTCCGAAGTTGTGTAGCGTTAAAAACAACGTAAGAACAAATCAGGCGAAAACGGGCGCGGAAAATAACAATAAAAAAAATCTAATCTTCAGGATGTTTCATTGCGCGGATTTATCGGGTTCCGGGTGTATCCATTGAACTGACGGGAGGTAAATAAACCATTTTGGCTTCGTTTTAGCAGCGATGCAACAGCACAAATCAACTGTCATACATTGTCATTTGCGTTTTAGTATAGCTTTCGATCATGTCAAAACATTGTTCTATGATCGGATGTAGAAATAGGGATATCGTTTAAGTAAAAGGAGGGTAATATGTGTGAAACACATGGCATAGCACAGTCTTCATGTGCATGTGAAGAACCTATTAAGTCAGTTTAATTTTTAACACAAGCAATTTTAAACAGTAGAAGAATTCTCTAAGGATATCTTTAGTTATTTTTTTTGCTTAGCTTCGTTTTTTTAGGCTTTTAACATTCCCTAGTCAAGTAAAGAATGAACAAGATTTTTATGGAGAAATTTGATAAATCGGACAGATGTTAAATCTAAAAAATTATGGAGTCCTAAATCAAAATCTAAAGTTTGTTCTACTCATTTTGAAGAAGGCTTTCCCTATCCAGTTTTGATTTTTAACTACCTGGATGCAGAAAAGAAAGTTAATAGACTGTTTCCAGAACGTTTGAAACGTAGAAAGCTTACATATAAATCGGACATGCAGCAAATTTGCTCAGATGCTGCCGTTGCACTTGCCCCCAGATGTAAGTATGTCTAATGAGCTGCAACAGGAGACAGAGCAGGATCCAGACTTTAATATTGTTGACATTTCTAATAGCTACAAGGAGATTCTATTACATAACGTATCCTACCTTAGTGAATCTAAGGATGAAAAAGCGCAGTTGTAGACAATTGTTATAGGCCCCTTATGTATTATAGACACACATAAGAGACACAAATAAGGGTTAGGTTGATACTTAACCCAAAAACAAACATGGTACATACTAGGAATGTAATCAATCTGAGAAAAAGGCGGGAATTTTTCGTATAAAAGGACGATCGAAGATATCTAGGGGTGACGAATAGCCGCAATCCGAAACTCAAGTTCAATGACACCTGAAAGCAGAATATGGGATACTTCTGCACACCCTGCGTATAGTCGGCACAAAAAGAGAATATAGAAATGTGCATGAAGGACCTTAGTAAGCGATCAAATGGTGTAGTGAATGACAAAAACCTTCTAGTCGATTTAGCTACTAATAAAGTGTTTGGTTGTGCTTCACAATCAATCATGTTAATAGCGCTCTTCCATAGTTTTGCGAGGCTGTGCTCATAACTCCACATTAGTATTTGCAGACTGAGCAGATTGAATTTTGTTAAGTACTTCGTCTTTACCTTAATGTCTTCCTTTCGCCACTAGCTTTTTTTCTTGTATAATCAGACTTAATTCGTAGTCAAATATAACACTATTCTCTAAAGCCTTCGAGATGAGGCCTACTATGGAGTTCAGTTTCGACTCTGCGAGTGGGTTGATACTTAAATATTTATTTAACTTTAGGCTCAGTCTTCTAGAGGAATCGTTCAAGCCTGCTTGACCTAGGCCCATGACAAGTGCAAGAGCTTGCAGAATCACACTCAGTAGAATCGGTGGTCACGCAGTTTGAAAAACAAGCACCTACTCTGTATCGTTACGTGAATGCGGAGATTAATTTAATTGCAGCCGGTCTTCGAGGACTTCCAAAAACAAGTATTTTGCCAGTACCGAGACTTTATCCTGGCCAAGTCGATATGTCGAATTTTTCAAAATCACAACTGTGTGCTCATTACCAAGAATTGCCAGCGAATAAAGGCCCAAAAGGCACCAAATTACAGATGCAACTTTTTCAAGCACGTGTTGGTTTCATGGCACCTGGGAAGACTGTTACAGTTAAGGGTATTGTGTCTTTCACAGATTCATCTGCCGATGCAATGAGATACTCAAGTGGCATACTACTTACCGTGGAGGCGCCTGCGGGGGCGTTAATCTGGGAAAATGCAGCATATATAACACCCTTGTCAAACGATTTAGATAAAACTGAATATTTATTCTATCCTGGCACACGTTTCACCGTTAAAGAATGGAAAGATCACAATAAGGATATTCATGGAAGGCGAGTTGTTGAAATTGTGATGCAAGTTCTCATCGAAAGAAAAGATTGTGAATGAAAGAAATTGTAAAATTGTAGGATAGTATTAGAATTATTTGTAGGAGGCGGGGTGGGGCTTAAATTGGGCAAACTACGTTTTTTTCCGAAAAAAGGAAGAAATTTCATTTAAAATAAACACCTCTAAATTGTCAAAACACACATTAAAAGTCAATTAAATTGGTGCAACAGATTGATTTTTAATGGTGGAGAAATCCATATTGTCATTTTTTGTTTTTTTTGTAAAATGATTGTTTAAAACAATATTTAGGGGTGTGGGGGGGGGGGGGTAAGCCCCAAAGCCCCCGCTTCGTACAGCGCTAATAAAGTTTAGTTGAATGAAGAAGGAGAGGCTATAAAATTATTATCGTCATAAAGATAACAGATAGGAGGTTGCGAATGTCTCTCGATTTTTTTCGGTTTGGCGATAGTATTAGAGGAGAAAAGATCATGCGCATAAATTCTTAGGGAGAAAATGTAATTGTTTGGCGCATCCCAATAATAAATCAAAGGCTTCGTCGATTTTCTTTACATGCCCTAAAACCTCGATGGAAACTGAATTTGTGTATGGAGTGTATGGTTTGGATGGAGTTTAAATCTCGGTTCAGTATCATTTTCATTTCATAACAAAACTATAAATTTATTAGTAAAAAAAACTGAATAAAAAAACAAAAAATGAGCTGCTTTTTGTAAATGTTTAAATTGCAAAGAAGATAAAAATTCTAGTAAAAACACTGTTTCTTTGTTCGTTATTTCTTACAGAAATTAATTTGTAGAGCAGTCGCATCCATTTCTGCAGCGTGATCTGATAAAGCTGTACTCTTATAAGCTTGCATATATATGTCAGCTACCACAGAAGAAGTTTGGTCACCTTTAATTGGTGAGTGACGTCTTGACAGTTGAATGGGAGAAGAAAGGTGCGCTTCATTTCTTAGACTATTTTCTATACAACTGCAAAAACTTATAAATTTAAAACGGTTGATAAGAACACTGTAGAGAATTTATAGTTTCGTCCAATTATAGACCAACCAGATATTTTGCATAGCATGCTGCAAAATGTGCTTGGCAATTACTCAAAACCTGAAAGCCATAACGAATACACTATTTGAGACACTTAGTACTTTTCTTGAACTGGTTATTTCTATTATAGGTCTTCGTATCTTCTTGAATTTAACACTATAAAAAAGTGGCAAGCCTGTTTTGCTATTTACAGATTTTTTACGTAGTTTGTCTGTGCTAAACGCTTAACGAATAATTTTTACACTTTAAATTATTCGTCAAAATAAAATAAGTCGGGTGACTGCACCTTGTTTTGACAGGTTGTTGCGAGTGCTTGCATTTTAAAAGTTGAGAGTAAAGTTGAGGGAAAGTCATTTTACGAAAAAAATATTTTACCCGAATTGCGATATCGTTTTAAACGCTCCACTGGGTTTACAACACACTATATATCCACACTACAATGCTCCATCCGGATGTGCGGCCCGGTTTTCCTGTATTTAATCCGCTTAAGTACACAGCTAGTCTTTAACTAATACCGGTATTCCGTCTGTTTGTCAGCCAACAACAAGTGCTTCTAACCATGTATGAAAACTTGAAGCGACATATAACATACGCGATATACTTTTAACGTCTTTGTTGTGATCGCTCACGCGTAGTAAACCAATCACAAGCCCTGATTTTTATGAATAGCCTATCACTGATTATTTGAGGCCTTGACATGCTGATGGATGATTAGAGCTAATGGTTGTGGTGTTAAGGTTTGCATGTATCCTTTTTTTTCTTTTTCTTGTAAGATTTGTTTTTTAAATGTTTTTACATGTTAATATAAGCATATTATAACGTTTTTAGTCATGTAGAAATCTTAAACAAACCAAATAAAGATTTTGGTTTGAACCTAGATTGTGAGGGGACAAAGCATAGGCAGCTAGATAGCCATCTGTATTTAGGCTGTTTTGTTAAGATTTTTATTCTGTTTGGTGCTCTTTATCCTAGCCGACATTATTGCTTTTTTGTGTTATTTTCAGCAATTTGATTTGCAACACATGTTTGGGCTAGCTAAACTATTGTACTTCCGCTAAATACTGTCACTTCTTAGTAACCAAACATAGTTGGTTGCATTTCTTATGTTAAATGAAATTTAATACAGTCGACTCTCTCTAATTTGAACCTCCGTAACTTGAAAGTCTTTTCAATTCAGTCAATTTCAAAGTCACCGTCAAATCTCCTTAAGAAACTCTTTAGATGAACTTCCATAATTCGATACTCCATAATTCGATAACTCTCTTATTCGATCTAGATGTTAGGTCCATATGGAGAAATTCTCTCTCTAATTCGATTTCTTGGAGTGTAAAAAGGCCACAACCACAGTCTCAAGCAACACGGGTTGTAGTCTGTGTTTTTATTGTAAAATAAATTGTATATGAACACAATTAATTTTGCAAATTTCCAGAAAATGTCCAATTTTGTCTGCAAAATAAATTTTTGTGATTGTTTCATCTCGATGGAGTGACGACAGGCTCTTGCCTGTGTTTTTATTTAGAACGAAGTTGCGAGAACGCATCTTTGAAAAGCAAATTACGCCAAAAAGGCCACACTGGTGTAGGCGCTCCATACTAATTCTTATTTTTATTTTAGCTGCTTCGCTGTGAGTGCTTCATCGGATTTTCGACACCCTGTATTCCAGTACGTAAGCGCTCCACCTGGATGTGCAGTATAGTTTACCTGAACGTAGAACTAAATTAAGTACTTCACCTGCTGACCAACTCCGGGTCACTCGTGCTACAGATACACGAAATGCAATATTTTAAGAACGAGCGAACCGGTGGACTTTTTCAAGGGTTAACGAGTAGTCCCTTTATTAATAATTAGCTACCTGTAAAGTTTGGTGTGTGGCTACCTAACTGAAAAATAATACAGTCACACACAATTGCTACAACAGAACTTTAAGATGATTACAATCTTGGACTAAAATATTGAGACAAAGGCCGTTTCTTCCTCAATATTCAAATATGGACAAAAATGTCAAACAATTTGCAAAATAGAAATGGACAGGGCAGGACAGGCTGCGCGGAATTTATTACAATTAATTTTGGAACTTACACGAAAGCTTATTTCATAAAATTTATCGTTGAGCATTCAGGCATGCATTTTCAGCGACTTCGAAGGAAAATGGTGTGTGTTACTCATAGATATTTTTCAAAACGCGAAAGTTTTTTCACCATACAAAAAAATCATAAAAACGGGGCAATTTTCAAAAGTAATGATTTATTTCTACTTTAATCGTCGTCAACTACAATAACACTTGGTGTTTTTTTCTTCTTTGGAGCTGCGAGCATTTGGAGCTGCAATGTCCCGATTATTTGAAACAGTAGCGCTTGCGGATGCAGTCTTTTTCTTCCTTTTGCTGGGGGCTTGCGGTGTAACGACTGTAGGCGGCAAGGTCATGACGAAATGGAACAGATTTCCAACCGCTATGACTTCTGTTGGTTCTGTTCGGTTTAAGCAAAATGCCATCGATTGATCCTTTCCAAGATATAGATCCGATGCTGACTAATGATGTTGAGCAATCTGATGATAGCCATTTCTTAGCAATTTGTGATGTCACAGTGCAGAAATTTGAAGCGTTATGTGGAAGTATGATCCAAGAAAGTGACGACGATACTGACTCAGAATGGGAAGAGGGAGATGATTAAATTTACTTAGTCTAATCTTGTATATTTTATACATTTTTGATTACGGTAAATACCTTAGATGTGATTTAACAAATAAATTTCTTTCTTTGATTTTACACATTCGCGAAAGCATTTCACGCAAATATGCACTTTATCTTGAATTCGCGAAAGTTTTTCCGCGAAATTTGTTTCATAAATCGCCACGAAAAAAGTTAATGCACGCGAAAGTTTCTGCCCTTAAAGTAGTGTGTCACTCAAGACTAAAAAAATTCTCAAAAGTATTTTCTTAGCTGGCATTAATGAAAGAAACAAGGTTATAAAGAATTGTGAAAAAAGCTTTTTAGCTTGGATGATTCATTACTGGCGCAATCAAGATATATGTCTCCAACTTCCTCCCTAACCAAGTCGATTTCGCGGACCATTTAATTATAATTATATTTTTGCATTTTGTACATGTATTGAATAGAAATTAATTGGACGTGCATATAGCTATCATAGTTTTTTCAAATGGGTGTATTGAGCTTGGTTTGTGCAAACATATTTAAAATATTTCTAAAGTTAAAATTCATAGCATAGTGTTTCGCGCGTAATAAAATAAACGGCTTTTTCTGTCCTTCCTGCTGACATTTGTGGAGGTTGATATCCGTGGAAGATTTTCGCTTTTTGATTAAGGACACTGCATTCATTGATAGCATTAAATACACAGTAGTTAAACTTAATTTTTTCTAACAATAACAACACCAATAATAACAACAAGGCTAAAAGCCAATATAATTCTTCGTGTAAGTTAAAATAACGTAGTCAAACATGAAAAGTAATATTTCTTTTTCATAGAACCGAACCTAATTTTCTAATGGAATAGAAGTTTAAGGAAGATAAAAAGATTTAATTAACTGTATAATGACATTTATTTTACTGTTTTACTCAATTTCTATTGTGATGTGACAATTCTATTTACCATTTCATCCTAAAGAACTTGCATCACAATTTCAGTAAGTCGTCTTCCGTGGACTCCCTTAGGGTGTTCTTTCCATTCTTTAACTTTAAATTGTGTACCAGGATAGAATAAGTATTCAACTCTGTCTAAATTACTAGACAAAGGTGTTATATGAGCTGCTTTTTCCCAAAATTTCGCCCCGGCGGTTGGTTCCACGGTAAGCACTATGCCATTTCCGTACGACTTTGCATCAGCAAATGAATTTGTGAAAGATAGAATACCCTTAACTGTAACAGTTTTCCCAATCGCCATGAAACCTTTACGTGCTAGGTGGAGCGGCAACTGTAATTGAGTACTTTTTGGGCCTTTATTTGCTGGCAATTCTTTGTAATGTGCGCAGAGTTGTGACATTACTAACTGTGCTATATCAACTTGTCCGGAGTAAAGTATCGGTACTGCCAATGTGCTTGCTCTTGGAAGTCCTCGAAGACCGCCTGCAATTAAATTAATCTCCGCATTCACGTAACGATACAGAGTAGGGGCTTGTTTTTTAAGTTGCGTGACCACCGATTCTTCTGTTTCTGCTGGTACCATCATGAAGGAGTTCATGTATGCTTTATTGCCTGGATTGTAATCACCCCAGCTTGATGTCCAAATTGCATAAGATATGGACTCATAATCCAACGGCAAAGGATCATCTTTGAGCAGAGTATATGCAAACATTCGAAAGTAAACTATTCTGGTAAAGTTGGCTGATGTCCAATCAAATAATGAGATTGCAAGCTCTTCATTTTTGGTAGTATAAGGGAAATATTGAGCAGATTTTGCGATAACTTGTTGTATAGTTTGTGGATGAGGATGTGATGGCATGGCTTGATAGGGAATCAACTTAATTGTCATTTGTTCTCTTAATGACTCAGCATCTGCATCATTCACCTCAGTAGGGAAAGGAGTGTAGACACCTTCGGCAGATATACCAGAGACTGTAAAGCTCTTTGGTCGCACAATCAAAGTTATATTAGCTGGAAATGTTCCTTCATACTTGACATTGTTAAAGTATAAAGCATCTCCATGATCAACACATTCGATCATTCCAGCTTTAAGTACATACATTCTATAGCACGATCCCACTCCTCCTCTTTCGTGGTTAGTAACAGGTAATCCATCAGACATAGATGCAGCACCAACCTAATCATTGACTAAATTTTCGATTGTCCAAGTCATTGCTTCTTATATTCCAGATTCAGACTGAGAAAAATAAAGAATCGCAACACTATTTATACAGTTATCTCGGGATAGCCAAAATTTGCAGACGCAGCAAGTTTTGAAAGGACAATTAAAAATTACTATTAGAAATGTCCATATTTGGACGAGACTTGGCAAGATGAAAATTTTGCGGAACATCCGAAGACGTTAATCAAGTTCTGACAGAATTTACGACATAATGAAGAACTTCATACAACTAAAATTATCATAGTATAATGGACCACTTTACCACTTTAAATGCTTGTTTTTTTATCCTTAAGAGTGGGCAATTTAAAGATGTCTGATAATCGTTTTTTGTCTTTCCAGTTTATTATTTTATGTCAAAGATATTGAAATTTATCTAGTTTTTAGAAAATATACTTTTATACATTCTATTTTGGAGTTCAGAGGATAAGGTAACATGGGAAATTTTCTCTGTATAGCTGTAAATTTATTTTATACTTATAAAAATAGTGTATGTAATGAAAAGAAAAAGGGAGAAAAAACAAGAAATATAGAAATATAGAAATATTATAAACAAATAGAAGAAGAAAATAGTATTTAGTTGCAACTTAGGTTGCAAGCAAAATTTAGTTTATAACAAAGAAAAAACTCGAGCAAAGCATCTATATTATAATACCCGTATACGTCTGTCCGTCTGTCACGCAAAATGGTACTGAAAGTAGCGAGACACACGCTATGAGGTTTAAAAAGAACGGGTCACCGACTATTTTAAAATGTTTCTGAAGGTTGACTGACATGCATTATACAGTCTTCATCCAATTGGGAGTTATTCGAGAAAAATTTTTTTTAGGCAGATAGAATCAACCTCGTCCTCCAAAATTTAGTCCAATTTAGTCCAATTTAGTCCACTTTAGTCCAATTTGTTTGCTTTGAAGTTCGAGTTCCCATCATTCTAATTCTTTGTATTCAAGTTAAAATAGGCTTTAAATTCAGAGAAACAAAATTGTTTATTTTGTTATCATTGTATGTTAGAAGTTATCCAGCGGCGGCGCCACAATTTCCGAAGTGGGGGGGGGCTTAGGCATAGTGGGAGATTTGGAGATTTTAGTGACAATCAACGAGCGAAGCGAGTTGCCGAAACAGTTGGGGTCCAACGCATGTTTAGAGTCCTAAGACACGTAAAACGACTATACCTTGGACTTCAGGAAAGCTTTGTTTTTCTCCTCTTTCAACTGCGGCATATTGGTATGCGTCACTGCATAAAAAATCGCATTATTTAGTGAGATAGCCTGCAGGTTCTCTGGTTGGATAACATCAATTTTCATGCAGTGATTGAGACGCTTATTGACAGAAAATAAAAAATTATTACTTAGCTAAAAAATGTGGAATGGGGGGGGGACTGAAGCCCCCCAGCTTCTCTAGTGGCGCCGCCCCTGTTATTCTCCTACAATTCCTAAATATTATAAGCATTCATAGCCAAATTTTGTCATTCGACTTATCGTTTATCGACGAGGAAACAGGTAGGTAATCGAGTGACAAAAAAGATAACTGGCAATTTTTCTAGCGTGATGGAATTTTAAAAACCCTTGAAATATTTTTTTCTTTTTCTCCTCTGATAAACCACAAGCACGTTTTAGTTTGAATAATTACATTTGTTTCTTTGTTCCTGGTTTTTTCCGCTTTCGGTGATACAGGTTTCGTAACATGCGCCAAGATCCGGGTTTATGTTATGGCAGACATAAAAACATTTATTAAGGAAGAAAAGAGATTTTTTCCAAAAAGTATTTTTAACACCGACTGGAATCTTACCCTCCGTGAATCTTACTCTTTATGAATTGTCATCCGGACAATTGGCCCCAGGTGAATTGCTCCCCTCTCAGAAAATTTCCGTGCTGTCTGACCTTTAAATTTCTATTATTTTCGATTCTTTATACACGCCCTAGAAAACGAAATGTTGACAAGAACGCAAGAGTTACGTATCGACTACCCCAATCGTCGTGTCGTAGAATACATTCACAGTATTGCTCATTACCTTGGCTTTATAATACTTTGTACATTGTATTCAGTTTATTCTTTATTTTAATTTTCACACACAAAATAACAATTTGTGATAAAAAAACTATTTTCCCTAATTCTTTTTTAAAAAAAGTACAAGTTATTTTATCAGGGGGTAAAAATCTTCAAGGGGAGTTCTTCCAGGGGACAATTAACCGGGAGAAATTATCCGGGGTTAATGCCTTGGACACCAATTTCTTCACGTCTTAGCTAATGTGTGAAAAATACACAAGTCCAGTTTCGGCGAGAAAACGCGCTATATATATTTGCTGTTACCCAGTTACTTGCATGTCATTTTAAACCCTATAAAGATCCTTGCACGTTGTTGAAAGCAAAACTTTATTTTTTCATGCATTTATATTTTAATTTATGTTATATATTACAAAAATCAATATCCATTACAGCGTTCTTGGCTGTAATTCCCATTATTATAGTATCCTAAATACATACGGACTAGTTTTCTATGGCCACGACAATTGTACTTTGGTAGCTTTGTAAATAAAAACAAATCAACCAAACATTTTGTAGATCAACTTTCATAACAACCAACAAAATTTCAGAATACGCTGCCATCTTTAATGTATTTGAAATTGACCATATTGGGCGCCAACGTTGAAAGCTAGTGAAGTTAACGGTTTAATTGATAGCAGCGTAAGTTGGAAGCACACATCCGACATCAGTCTATAAAGTATTGGGGTAATCTTATCAAAGAAGTTTTAAAGAATAGACATCAAAAGGCAGTATCATTTTTTCTCCACCATAACAAACAAACACAATTTTTTGTGGCCTGTAATGCTTTTATAACAGGTTTTAATTTTTTACAAGGTTACCAAAGACAGACGCATTTTAAAAATTGGAATTTGTGGTAAGTAAATAATTTAATTGACATTTAAAAAATTTGTTTCAAAACAGTATGATCTTTGCAGATATGGATTTATTTAGGATCTAAAAAAAACAAAAAAATTGAGAGAATGGAAGTTAGAATAATCTTTTTTATTTCTTTCTACTCTTATGGTTATCTCATTCCCCTATTCTTCCTGAAGACACGTGCGTCGCAGAAAATCGATATATAAAAATAAAAAAGTACATGTCTTTTTTACTAAAATTCTATTAGGTGCCTGTTTCTTAAGGTGAAGAGGTGGGTATTTATTTAAGGATGGGTGAGAGGGGCAGTTAAAAATATATTCACAACATGACGGATGCATATTTAAGCTAGGCGTTTAACCGTAAACTTCTATATTTTGCTGAATTTTATTTCGTGAATTTCCGAAAAAAAGGGGGAAAGCAGGATTTTTTTTTCATTCAGAAAAATTGCATCGAGAAATTAAGCTGCAAAAACAATTTCTTGCTTTAATTCGAGCTTTATGTAAGCTGACTACACACATGCGCATTAGGTTCATGTCAGGATGGTGTTTATACAGGTTGCATGTACATTTTTAAGTTGTAAAGAAATTAATAATTTCGGCCGTTTGAACTTTTTTCGATAACTTTCAATTCGCCCTAATTCATGAAAAATTAATAAACACCCATCTCAAATACGCCACGCTCGAATAAGCGCCCCCCTAGAAACCTAAACACTAAATAAGCGTCCGAGCTCCTAATCGAGTGTTTACAATATTCTATTCCGCAAAGTTGTTCAACCCTTTAAACAGAAAAAGAAGTTTGAGGGGGCTTGCGGTGTAACGACTGTAGGCGGCAAGGTCATGACGAAATTGAACAGATTTCCAACCGCTATGACTTCTGTTGGTTCTGTTCGGTTCAGGCAAAATGCCATCGATTGATCCTTTCCCAGATATAGATCCGATGCTGAGTAATGATGTTGAGCAATCTGATGATAGCCATCTCTTAGCAATTTGTGATGTCACAGTTGAGGAATTTGAAGTGTTATGTGGAAGCAAGAAAGTGACGACGATACTGACTCAGAATGGGAAGAGGGAGATGATTAAATTTACTTAGCCTAATCTTGTATATTTTATACATTTTTGATTACGGTAAATACCTTAGATGTGATTTAACAAATAAATTTCTTTCTTGGATTTTACCCATTCGCGAAAGTATTTCACCAAATATGCACTTTATCTTGAATTCGCGAAAGTTTTTTTCCGCGAAATTTGTTTCATAAATCGTCACGAAAAAAGTTAATGCACGCGAAAGTTTCTGCCCTTAAAGTAGTGTGTCACTCAAGACTAAAAAAATTCTCAAAAGTATTTCCTTAGCTGGCATTAATGAAAGAAACAAGGTTATAAAAAATTGTGAAAAAAGCTTTTTAGCTTGGATAATTCATTACTGGCGCAATCAAGATATATGTCTCCAACTTCCTCCCTAACCAAGTCGATTTCGCGGACCATTTAATTATAATTATATTTTTGCATTTTGTACATGTATTGAATAGAAATTAATTGGACGTGCATATAGCTATCATAGTTTTTTCAAATGGGTGTATTTACCTTGGTTTGTGCAAACATATTTAAAATATTTCTAAAGTTAAAATTCATAGCATAGTGTTTCGCGCGTAATAAAATAAACGGCTTTTTCTGTCCTTCCTGCTGACATTTGTGGTGGTTGATATCCGTGGAAGATTTTCGCTTTTTGATTAAGGACACTGCATTCATTGATAGCATTAAATACACAGTAGTTAAATTTAATTTTTTCTAGCAATAGCAACACCAATAATAACAACAAGGTTAAAAGTCAATACAATTCTTCGTGTAAATTAAAATAACATGAAAAGTAATCTTTCTTTTTCATAGAAGCGGACCTAATTTTCCAATGGAATAGAAGTTTAAGGAAGATAAAAAGATATAATTAACTGTATAATGACATTTATTTTACTGTTTTACTCAATTTCTATTGTGATGTGACAATTCTATTTACCATTTCATCCTAAAGAACTTGCATCACAATTTCAGTAAGTCGTCTTCCGTGGTCTCCCTTAGGGTGTTCTTTCCATTCTTTAACTTTAAATTGTGTACCAGGATAGAATAAGTATTCAACTCTGTCTAAATTACTAGACAAAGGTGTTATGTGAGCTGCTTTTTCCCAAAATTTCGCCCCGGCGGTTGGTTCCACGGTAAGCACTATGCCATTTCCGTACGACTTTGCATCAGCAAATGAATTTGTGAAAGATAGAATACCCTTAACTGTAACAGTTTTCCCAATCGCCATGAAACCCTTACGTGCTAGGTGGAGCGGCAACTGTAATTGAGTACTTTTTGGACCTTTATTTGCTGGCAATTCTTTGTAATGTGCGCAGAGTTGTGACATTACTAACTGTGCTATATCAACTTGTCCGGAGTAAAGTATCGGTACTGCCAATGTGCTTGTTCTTGGAAGCCCTCGAAGACCGCCTGCAATTAAATTAATCTCCGCATTCACGTAACGATACAGAGTAGGGGCTTGTTTTTTAAGTTGCGTGACCACCGATTCTTCTGTTTCTGCTGGTACCATCATGAAGGAGTTCATGTATGCTTTATTGCCTGTATTGTAATCACCCCAGCTTGATGTCCAAATTGCATAAGATATGGACTCATAATCCAACGGCAAAGGATCATCTTTGAGCAGAGTATATGCAAACATTCGAAAGTAAACTATTCTGGTAAAGTTGGCTGATGTCCAATCAAATAATGAGATTGAAAGCTCTTTATTTTTGGTAGTATAAGGGAAATATTGAGCAGATTTTGCGATAACTTGTTGTATAGTTTGTGGATGAGGATGTGATGGCATGGCTTGATAGGGAATCAACTTAATTGTCATTTGTTCTCTTAATGACTCAGCATCTGCATCATTCACCTCAGTAGGGAAAGGAGTGTAGACACCTTCGGCAGATATACCAGAGACGGTAAAGCTCTTTGGTCGCACAATCAAAGTTATATTAGCTGGAAATGTTCCTTCATACTTGACATTGTTAAAGTATAAAGCATCTCCATGATCAACGCATTCGATCATTCCAGCTTTAAGTACATACATTCTATAGCACGATCCCACTCCTCCTCTTTCGTGGTTAGTAACAGGTAATCCATCAGACATAGATGCAGCCCCAACCTCATCATTGACTAAATTTTCGATTGTCCAAGTCATTGCTTCTTATATTCCAGATTCAGACTGAGAAAAATAAAGAATCGCAACACTATTTATACAGTTATCTCGGGATAGCCAAAATTTGCAGACGCAGCAAGTTTTGAAAGGACAATTAAAAATTACTATTAGAAATGTCCATATTTGGACGAGACTTGGCAAGATGAAAATTTTGCAGAACATCCGAAGGCGTTAATCAAGTTTTGACAGAATTTACGACATAATCAAGAACTTCATACAACTAAAATTAGCATAGTATAATGGACCACTTTACCACTTTAAATGCTTGTTTTTTTATCCTTAAGAGTGGGCAATTTAAAGATGTCTGATAATCGTTTTTTGTCTTTCCAGTTTATTATTTTATGTCAAAGATATTGAAATTTATCTAGTTTTTAGAAAATATATACTTTTATATATTCTATTTTGGAGTTCAGAGGATAAGGTAACATGGGAAATTTTCTCGGTATAACTGTAAATTTATTTTTATACTTATAAAAATAGTGTATGTAATGGAAAAAAAAAGAAATATAGAAATATAGAAATATTATAAACAAATAGAAGAAGTAGAATAGGACTTAGGTTGCAAGCAAAATTTATTTTATAACAAAGAAAAAAACTCGAGCAAAGCATCTATATTATAATACCCGTATACGTCTGTCCGTCTGTCACGCAAAATGGTACTGAAAGTAGCGAGACACACGCTATGAGGTTTAAAAAGAACGGGTCACCGACTATTTTAAAATGTTTCTGAAGGTTGACTGACATGCATTATACAGTCTTCATCCAATTGGGAGTTATTCGAGAAAAATTTTTTTTAGGCAGATATTTTTGAAGTTTGAATCAACCTCGTCCTCCAAAATTTAGTTCAATTTAGTCCAATTTAGTCCAATTTAGTCCAATTTAGTCCAATTTAGTCAAATTTAGTCCAATTTAGTCCAATTTAGTCAAATTTGTTTGCTTTGAAGTTCGAGTTCCCATCATTCTAATTCTTTGTATTCAAGTTAAAATAGGCTTTAAATTCAGAGAAACAAAATTGTTTATTTTGTTATCATTGTATGTTAGAAGTTATCCAGCGGCGGCGCCACAATTTCCGTAGTGGGGGGGGGCTTAGGCATGGTGGGAGATTTGGAGATTTTAGTGACAATCAACGAGCGAAGCGAGTTGCCGAAACAGTTAGGGTCCAACGCATGTTTAGAGTCCTAAAACACGTAAAACGGCTATACCTTGGACTTCAGAAAAGCTTTCTTTTTCTCCTCTTTCAACTACGGCATATTGGTATGCGTCACTGTATAAAAAATTGCATTATTTAGTGAGATAGCCTGCAAGTTCTCTGGTTGGATAACATCAATTTTCATGCAGTGATTGAGACGCTTACTGACAGAAAATAAAAAATTATTACTTAGCTAAAAAATGTGGAGGGTGGGGGGGGGCTGAAGCCCCCCAGCTCCTCTAGTGGCGCCGCCCCTGTTATTCTCCTACAATTCCTAAATATTATAAGCATTCATAGCCAACTTTTTTCATTCGACTTATCGTTTATCGACGAGGAAACAGGTAATCGAGTGGCAATTTTTCTAGCGTGATGGAATTTTAAAAACCCTTGAAATATTTTTTTCTTTTTCTCCTCTGATAAACCACAAGCACGTTTTAGTTTGAATAATTACATTTGTTTCTTTGTTCCTGGTTTTTTCCGCTTTCGGTGATACAGGTTTTGTAACATGGCCAAGATCCGGGTTATGTTATGGCAGACATAAAAACATTTATTAAGAAAGAAAAGAGATTTTTTCCAAAAAGTATTTTTAACACCGACTGGAATCTTACCCTCCGTGAATCTTACTCTTCATGAATTGTCATCCGGACAATTGGCCCCAGGCGAATTGCTCCCCTCTCAGAAAATTTCCGTGCTGTCTGACCTTTAAATTTCTATTATTTTCGATTCTTTATACACGCCCTAGAAAACGAAATGTTGACAAGAACGCAAGAGTTACGTATCGACTACCCCAATCGTCGTGTCGTAGAATACATTCACAGTATTGCTCATTACCTTGGCTTTATAATACTTTGTACATTGTATTCAGTTTATTCTTTATTTTAATTTTCACACACAAAATAACAATTTGTGATAAAAAAACTGTTTTCCCTAATTCTTTTTTAAAAAAAGTACAAGTTATTTTATCAGGGGGTAAAAATCTTCCAGGGGAGTTCTTCCAGGGGACAATTAACCGGGAGAAATTATCCGGGGTTAATGCCTTGGACACCAATTTCTTCACGTCTTAGCTAATGTGTGAAAAATACACAAGTCCACTTTCGGCGAGAAAAACGCGCTATATATATTTGCTGTTACCCGGTGACTTGCATGTCATTTTAAACCCTATGAAGATCCTTGCACGTTGTTGAAAGCAAAACTTTATTTTTTCATGCATTTATATTTTAATTTATGTTATATATTACAAAAATCAATATCCATTACAGCGTTCTTGGCTGTAATTCCCATTATTTAGTATATGCGGATTAGTTTTCTATGGCCGCGACAACTGTACTTTGGCAGCTTTGTAAATAAAAACAAATCAACCAAACATTTTGTAGATCAACTTTCATAACAACCAATAAAATTTCAGAATACGCTGTCATCTTTAGTGTATTTGAAATTGACCATATTGGGCGCCAACGTTGAAAGCTAGTGAAGTTAACGCTAACGCTTTAATTGATAGCAGCAAGGTTACCAAAGACAGACGCATTTTAAAAATTGGAATTTGTGGTAAGTAAATAATTTAATTGACATTTAAAAAATTTGTTTCAAAACAGTATGATCTTTGCAGAAATGGATTTATTTAGGATCTAAAAAAAACAAAAAAATTGAAAGAATGGAAGTTAGAATAATCTTTTTTATTTCTTTCTACTCTTATGGTTATCTCATTCCCCTATTCTTCCTGAAGACACGTGCGTCGCAGAAAATCGATATATAAAAATAAAAAGTACATGTCTTTTTTACTAAAATTCTATTAGGTGCCTGTTTCTTAAGGTGAAGAGGTGGGTATTTATTTAAGGATGGGTGAGAGGGGCAGTTAAAAATATATTCACAACATGACGGACGCATATTTAAGCTAGGCGTTTAACCGTAAACTTCTATATTTTGCGGAATTTTATTTCGTGAATTTCCGAAAAAAAGGGGGAAAGCAGGATTTTTTTTTCATTCAGAAAAATTGCGTCGAGAAATTAAGCTGCAAAAACAATTTCTTGCTTTAATTCGAGCTTTATGTAAGCTGACCACACACATGCGCATTAGGTTCATGTCGGGATGGTGTTTATACAGGTTGCATGTACATTTTTAAGTTGTAAAGAAATTAATAATTTCGGCCGTTTGAACTTTTTTCGATAACTTTCAATTCGCCCTAATTCATGAAAAATTAATAAACACCCATCTCAAATACGCCACGCTCGAATAAGTGCCCCCCTAGAAACCTAAAAACTAAATAAGCGTCCGAGCGCTTAATCGAGTGTTTACAATATTCTATTCCGCAAAGTTGTTCCACCCTTTAAACAGAAAAAGAAGTTTGAGAAAGTCATTTTCTGTCAATCTAATGACTTCAAAATACCAAATTTTGTCCCAGGCGGTTAATTTTGATTACTGGTGTTCTGGATAAGCTTGGAGGTCTAAGTGATAAGACATTTTTTCTTTTTCCTTATTACGAAACAAAAGTTGGGTTTTTGTGATTTCAAAATACGTGAATCTAATATAGAAAAAGCCTATATAGTTATTTGTAGCGACGAACTTCAAGCTTAGCTGTGTTATTTCATTTCCGTAAACTTGTTCGTTTACTGAGGAGTATATTTGTCGTTTCTGTTTTTTGTTTTCTGTGGAACGAAAAATTTCAAGTTTTCTTCTGCTAGTGCATTTAAAAATCAAGAATAGCGATTTTCAAGGGATACGAAGCTATGAAGGTTTTCAAGTTTTCGTAGGAAAGTCTTCTGAGAAGTAAAGCTAGTATTTTTTTTCAGTACATACATATATGTGTCTACTTTATGTCATCCTTCTAGCCGTTTTTTCAAATAAAATCTATAATATTTTTTCCTCGCAGTTTCAAAAATTGCGAAAAGAAATTTTAATTTCGGAAACTTCCGCTGTGTTCACAATCCCTCTTGTCTTTTTTTTATTATTTTCTTTCTTATTATTTAATCAGCTTACCGCTTAGTTTAGTTTCGTATTATCATTACGGATATTTTACAAAGTAATTACATTAGACTAATTTAACAAATACTTAAAAAATTCCTGTTTTAGACTTAATTCGTCTATTAGATGTGTTTACGTCACGTGACTTTTACTGTAACATTTGGAACTAATATGCATACCGACACTCTATATGCATACACTTGTTTACGGAGGAGTGTACTGGTTTAGTTATGATATTGTCACAAACACAACACATAGGACGTTGCACGTCAAGGGTCTTGTGGGGGCCACAACAACACAAGACCCGTTATTAACATATTTCTCAAACGAGCCTCCCCAAAGTTGATGCAAAACTTTTTTTGCAAAGCTGGTCTTCTTATCCACTCACAAAATAAATCGACCTTTTTACAGGGCAATAACTGTTCATAAATTATTTTTTGGGTATAATAAATATAAAAATTTGTTCATCAAGAGCCAGAGGCGGGAATGTTCGCAGCGATATAAAATTTTACTCTAGTACAACCACGCACAGTAATCTCGCAGTGCATCCTCGCACGCCTTCCAGAAGAAGACAGATAGTCAAGGAGCCAAGGGGAAAATTTGTTCATCAAGAGCCAGAGGCGGGAATGTTTGCAGCGATATGGGCCTTGGCTGTCCCCACCCCCACCCCCCTTCTCCTTGCTGTAGTCGGGACAAAACATAGCGTGCCGATTCACTGGCTTAATTTTTTTTGCCGGAACGAAATTCGCCGGAATACAATTTTGTTAAACTAGAAATTAATTTCGAGAACCGTATAATATTCGGGAAAACAGATCACTACATCAACGGAATTAAACGCAATAGTTCAGCTAAAAAAACTGTAATAACTGATTGGACAATTCAAATCACTTGCTCTGGGGTATTTTTCAGGACTTTCTAAGAAATATGACAGGACTACGCGCTTTTTTTGCAAGAACAACTGTATAAGGACACATAATTTGCTGATAAAGTCTAAATTTTGTCACAAAAAATGTACAAACCAGAATGCTACTGATAAAATTATTTATATTGACGCTTGAATTGTTTAAAGTTTCATATGTAAGAACAAAATAGGACTGAATTCCGAAGTTGTGTAGCGTTAAAAACAACGTAAGAACAAATCAGGCGAAAACGGGCGCGGAAAATAACAATAAAAAAAATCTAATCTTCAGGATGTTTCATTGCGCGGATTTAGCGGGTTCCGGGTGTATCCATTGAACTGACGGGAGGTAAATAAACCATTTTGGCTTCGTTTTAGCAGCGATGCAACAGCACAAATCAACTGTCATACATTGTCATTTGCGTTTTAGTATAACTTAAGTATAGCTTTCAATCATGTCAAAACATTGTTCTATGATCGGATGTAGAAATAGGGATATCGTTTAAGTAAAAGGAGGGTAATATGTGTGAAACACATGGCATAGCACAGTCTTCATGTGCATGTGAAGAACCTATTAAGTCAGTTTAATTTTTAACACAAGCAATTTTAAACAGTAGAAGAATTCTCTAAGGATATCTTTAGTTATTTTTTTTGCTTAGCTTCGTTTTTTTAGGCTTTTAACATTCCCTAGTCAAGTAAAGAATGAACAAGATTTTTATGGAGAAATTTGATAAATCGGACAGATGTTAAATCTAAAAAATTATGGAGTCCTAAATCAAAATCTAAAGTTTGTTCTACTCATTTTGAAGAAGGCTTTCCCTATCCAGTTTTGATTTTTAACTACCTGGATGCAGAAAAGAAAGTTAATAGACTGTTTCCAGAACGTTTGAAACGTAGAAAGCTTACATATAAATCGGACATGCAGCAAATTTGCTCAGATGCTGCCGTTGCACTTGCCCCCAGATGTAAGTATGTCTAATGAGCTGCAACAGGAGACAGAGCAGGATCCAGACTTTAATATTGTTGACATTTCTAATAACTACAAGGAGATTCTATTACATAACGTATCCTACCTTAGTGAATCTAAGGATGAAAAAGCGCAGTTGTAGACAATTGTTATAGGCCCCTTATGTATTATAGACACACATAAGAGACACAAATAAGGGTTAGGTTGATACTTAACCCAAAAACAAACATGGTACATACTAGGAATGTAATCAATCTGAGAAAAAGGCGGGAATTTTTCGTATAAAAGGACGATCGAAGATATCTAGGGGTGACGAATGGCCGCAATCCGAAACTCAAGTTCAATGACACCTGAAAGCAGAATATGGGATACTTCTGCACACCCTGCGTATAGTCGGCACAAAAAGAGAATATAGAAATGTGCATGAAGGACCTTAGTAAGCGATCAAATGGTGTAGTGAATGACAAAAACCTTCTAGTCGATTTAGCTACTAATAAAGTGTTTGGTTGTGCTTCACAATCAATCATGTTAATAGCGCTCTTCCATAGTTTTGCGAGGCTGTGCTCATAACTCCACATTAGTATTTGCAGACTGAGCAGATTGAATTTTGTTAAGTACTTCGTCTTTACCTTAATGTCTTCCTTTCGCCACTAGCTTTTTTTCTTGTATAATCAGACTTAATTCGTAGTCAAATATAACACTATTCTCTAAAGCCTTCGAGATGAGGCCTACTATGGAGTTCAGTTTCGACTCTGCGAGTGGGTTGATACTTAAATATTTATTTAACTTTAGGCTCAGTCTTCTAGAGGAATCGTTCAAGCCTGCTTGACCTAGGCCCATGACAAGTGCAAGAGCTTGCAGAATCACACTCAGTAGAATCGGTGGTCACGCAGTTTGAAAAACAAGCACCTACTCTGTATCGTTACGTGAATGCGGAGATTAATTTAATTGCAGCCGGTCTTCGAGGACTTCCAAAAACAAGTATTTTGCCAGTGCCGAGACTTTATCCTGGCCAAGTCGATATGTCGAATTTTTCAAAATCACAACTGTGTGCTCATTACCAAGAATTGCAAGCGAATAAAGGCCCAAAAGGCACCAAATTACAGATGCAACTTTTTCAAGCACGTGTTGGTTTCATGGCACCTGGGAAGACTGTTACAGTTAAGGGTATTGTGTCTTTCACAGATTCATCTGCCGATGCAATGAGATACTCAAGTGGCATACTACTTACCGTGGAGGCGCCTGCGGGGGCGTTAATCTGGGAAAATGCAGCATATATAACACCCTTGTCAAACGATTTAGATAAAACTGAATATTTATTCTATCCTGGCACACGTTTCACCGTTAAAGAATGGAAAGATCACAATAAGGATATTCATGGAAGGCGAGTTGTTGAAATTGTGATGCAAGTTCTCATCGAAAGAAAAGATTGTGAATGAAAGAAATTGTAAAATTGTAGGATAGTATTAGAATTACTTGTGGGAGGCGGGGTGGGGCTTAAATTGGGCAAACTACGTTTTTTTCCGAAAAAAGGAAGAAATTTCATTTAAAATAAACACCTCTAAATTGTCAAAACACTTGTTTTTTTTGTAAAATGATTGTTTAAAACAATATTTAGGGGTGTGGGGGGGGGGGGTAAGCCCCAAAGCCCCCGCTTCGTACAGCGCTAATAAAGTTTAGTCGAATGAAGAAGGAGAGGCTATAAAATTATTATCGTCATAAAGATAACATATAGGAGGTTGCGAATGTCTCTCGATTTTTTTTCGGTTTGGCGATAGTATTAGAGGAGAAAAGATCATGCGCATAAATTCTTAGGGAGAAAATGTAATTGTTTGGCGCATCCCAATAATAAATCAAAGGCTTCGTCGATTTTCTTTACATGCCCTAAAACCTCGATGGAAACTGAATTTGTGTATGGAGTGTATGGTTTGGATGGAGTTTAAATCTCGGTTCAGTATCATTTTCATTTCATAACAAAACTATAAATTTATTAGTAAAAAAAACTGAATAAAAAAACAAAAAATGAGCTGCTTTTTGTAAATGTTTAAATTGCAAAGAAGATAAAAATTCTAGTAAAAACACTGTTTCTTTGTTCGTTATTTCTTACAGAAATTAATTTGTAGAGCAGTCGCATCCATTTCTGCAGCGTGATCTGATAAAGCTGTACTCTTATAAGCTTGCATATATATGTCAGCTACCACAGAAGAAGTTTGGTCACCTTTATTTGGTGAGTGACGTCTTGACAGTTGAATGGGAGAAGAAAGGTGCGCTTCATTTCTTAGACTATTTTCTATACAACTGCAAAAACTTATAAATTTAAAACGGTTCATAAGAACACTGTAGAGAATTTATAGTTTCGTCCAATTATAGACCAACCAGATATTTTGCATACCATGCTGCAAAATGTGCTTGGCAATTACTCAAAACCTGAAAGCCATAACGAATACACTATTTGAGACACTTAGTACTTTCCTTGAACTGGTTATTCCTATTATAGGTCTTCGTATCTTCTTGAATTTAACACTATAAAAAAGTGGCAAGCCTGTTTTGCTATTTACAGATTTTTTACGTAGTTTGTCTGTGCTAAACGCTTAACGAATAATTTTTACACTTTAAATTATTCGTCAAAATAAAATAAGTCGGGTGACTGTACCTTGTTTTGACAGGTTGTTGCGAGTGCTTGCATTTTAAAAGTTGAGAGTAAAGTTGAGGGAAAGTCATTTTACGAAAAAAATATTTTACCCGAATTGCGATATCGTTTTAAACGCTCCACTGGGTTTACAACACACTATATATCCACACTACAATGCTCCATCCGGATGTGCGGCCCGGTTTTCCTGTATTTAATCCGCTTAAGTACACAGCTAGTCTTTAACTAATACCGGTATTCCGTCTGTTTGTCAGCCAACAACAAGTGCTTCTAACCATGTACGAAAACTTGAAGCGACATATAACATACGCGATATACTTTTAACGTCTTTGTTGTCATCGCTCACGCGTAGTAAACCAATCACAAGCCCTGATTTTTATGAATAGCCTATCACTGATTATTTAAGGCCTTGACATGCTGATGGATGATTAGAGCCAATGGTTGTGGTGTTAAGGTTTGCATGTATCCTTTTTTTTCTTTTTCTTGTAAGATTTGTTTTTTAAATGTTTTTACATGTTAATATAAGCATATTATAACGTTTTTAGTCACGTAGAAACCTTAAACAAACCAAATAAAGATTTTAGTTTGAACCTAGATTGTGAGAGGACAAAGCATAGGCAGCTAGATAGCCATCTGTATTTAGGCTGTTTTGTTAAGATTTTTATTCTGTTTGGTGCTCTTTATCCTAGCCGACATTATTGCTTTTTTGTGTTATTTTCAGCAATTTGATTTGCAACACATGTTTGGGCTAGCTAAACTATGGTACTTCCGCTAAATACTGTCACTTCTTAGTAACCAAACATAGTTGGTTGCATTTCTTATGTCAAATGAAATTTAATACAGTCGACTCTCTCTAATTTGAACCTCCGTAACTTGAAAGTCTTTTCAATTCAGTCAATTTCAAAGTCACCGTCAAATCTCCTTAAGAAACTCTTTAGATGAACTTCCATAATTCGATACTCCATAATTCGATAACTCTCTTATTCGATCTAGATGTTAGGTCCATATGGAGAAATTCTCTCTCTAATTCGATTTCTTGGAGCGTTAAAAGGCCACAACCACAGTCTCAAGCGACACGGGTTGTGGTCTGTGTTTTTATTGTAAAATAAATTGTATATAAACACAATTAATTTTGCAAATTTCCAGAAAATGTCCAATTTTGTCTGCAAAATAAAATTTTGTGATTGTTTCATCTCGATGGAGTGACGACAGGCTCTTGCCTGTGTTTTTATTTAGAACGAAGTTGCGAGAACGCATCTTTGAAAAGCAAATTACGCCAAAAAGGCCACACTGGTGTAGGCGCTCCATATTAATTCTTATTTTTATTTTAGCTGCTTCGCTGTGAGTGCTTCATCGGATTTTCGACACACTGTATTCCAGTACTTAAGCGCTCCACTTGGATGTGCAGCATAGTTTACCTGAACGTGGAACTAAATTAAGTACTTCACCTGCTGACCAACTCCGGGTCACTCGTGTTACAGATACACGAAATGCAATATTTTAAGAACGAGCGAACCGGTGGACTTTTTCAAGGGTTAACGAGTAGTCCTTTTATCAATAATTAGCTAGCTGTAAAGTTTGGTGTGTGGCTACCTAACTGAAAAATAATACAGTCACGCACAATTGCTGCAACAGAACTTTAAGATGATTACAATCTTGGACTAAAATATTGAGACAAAGGCCGTTTCTTCCTCGATATTCAAATATGGACAAAAATGTCAAACAATTTGCAAAATAAAAATGGACAGGGAAAGGACAGGTTGCGCGGAATTTATTACAATTAATTTTGGAACTTACACGAAAGCTTATTTCATAAAATTTATCGTTGAGCATTCAGGCATGCATTTTCAGCGACTTCGAAGGAAAATGGTGTGTGTTACTCATAGATATTTTTCAAAACGCGAAAGTTTTTTCACCATACAAAAAAATCATAAAAACGGGGCAATTTTCAAAAGTAATGATTTATTTCTACTTTAATCGTCGTCAACTACAATAACACTTGGTGTTTTTTTCTTCTTTGGAGCTGCGAGCATTTTTCGGATGTCTCGATTATTTGAAACAGTAGCGCTTGCGGATGCAGTCTTTTTCTTCCTTTTGCCGGGGGCTTGCGGTATAACGGCTGTAGGCGGCAAGGTCATGACGAAATTGAACAGATTTCCAACCGCTATGACTTCTGTTGGTTCTGTTCGATTCAAACATAATGCCATCAATTGATCCTTTCCAAGATATAGATCCGATGCTGAGTAATGATGTTGGGCAATCTAATGATAGCCATCTCTTAGCAGTTTGTGATGTCACAGTTGAGAAATTTGAAGCGTTATGTGGAAGCAAGAAAGTGACGACGATACTGACTCAGAATGGGAAGAGGGAGATGATTAAATTTACTTAGCCTAATCTTGTATATTTTATACATTTTTGATTACGGTAAATACCTTAGATGTGATTTAACAAATAAATTTCTTTCTTGGATTTTACCCATTCGCGAAACTTTTTCACGCAAATATGCACCTTATCTTGAATTCGCGAAAGTTTTTTCCGCGAAATTTGTTTCATAAATCGCCAAACGCGAACGTTTTTGTCAAATATTTCACGAAAAAAGTTAATGCACGCGAAAGTTTCTGCCCTTAAAGTAGTGTGTCACTCAAGACTAAAAAATTTCTCAAAAGTATTTCCTTAGCTGGCATTAATGAAAGAAACAAGGTTATAAAAAATTGTGAAAAAAGCTTTTTAGCTTGGATGATTCATTACTGGCGCAATCAAGATATATGTCTCTAACTTCCTCCCTAACCAAGTCGATTTCGCGGACCATTTAATTATAATTATATTTTTGCATTTTGTACATGTATTGAATAGAAATTAATTGGACGTGCATATAGCTATCATAGTTTTTTCAAATGAGTGTATTTACCTTGGTTTGTGCAAACATATTTAAAATATTTCTAAAGTTAAAGTTCATAGCATAGTGTTTCGCGCGTAATAAAATAAACAGCTTTTTCTGTCCTTCCTGCTGACATTTGTGGAGGTTGATATCCGTGGAAGATTTTTGCTTTTTGATTAAGGACACTGCATTCATTGATAGCATTAAATACACAGTAGTTAAACTTAATTTGTTCTAACAATAACAACACCAATAATAACAACAAGGCTAAAAGCCAATACAATTCTTCGTGTAAGTTAAAATAACGTAGTCAAACATGAAAAGTAATATTTCTTTTTCATAGAACCGAACCTAATTTTCTAATGGAATAGAAGTTTAAGGAAGATAAAAAGATTTAATTAACTGTATAATGACATTTATTTTACTGTTTTACTCAATTTCTATGGTGATGTGACAATTCTATTTACCATTTCATCCTAAAGAACTTGCATCACAATTTCAGTAAGTCGTCTTCCGTGGACTCCCTTAGGGTGTTCTTTCCATTCTTTAACTTTAAATTGTGTACCAGGATAGAATAAGTATTCAACTCTGTCTAAATTACTAGACAAAGGTGTTATGTGAGCTGCTTTTTCCCAAAATTTCGCCCCGGCGGTTGGTTTCACGGTAAGCACTATGCCATTTCCGTACGACTTTGCATCAGCAAATGAATTTGTGAAAGATAGAATACCCTTAATTGTAACAGTTTTCCCAATCGCCATGAAACCTTTACGTGCTAGGTGGAGCGGCAACTGTAATTGAGTACTTTTTGGGCCTTTATTTGCTGGCAATTCTTTGTAATGTGCGCAGAGTTGTGACATTACTAACTGTGCTATATCAACTTGTCCGGAGTAAAGTATCGGTACTGCCAATGTGCTTGTTCTTGGAAGCCCTCGAAGACCGCCTGCAATTAAATTAATCTCCGCATTCACGTAACGATACAGAGTAGGGGCTTGTTTTTTAAGTTGCATGACCACCGATTCTTCTGTTTCTGCTGGTACCATCATGAAGGAGTTCATGTATGCTTTATTGCCTGGATTGTAATCACCCCAGCTTGATGTCCAAATTGCATAAGATATGGACTCATAATCCAACGGCAAAGGATCATCTTTGAGCAGAGTATATGCAAACATTCGAAAGTAAACTATTCTGGTAAAGTTGGCTGATGTCCAATCAAATAATGAGATTGCAAGCTCTCCATTTTTGGTAGTATAAGGGAAATATTGAGCAGATTTTGCGATAACTTGTTGTATAGTTTGTCGATGGGGATGTGATGGCAAGGCTTGATAAGGAATCAACTTAATTGTCATTTGTTCTCTTAATGACTCAGCATCTGCATCATTCACCTCAGTAGGGAAAGGAGTGTAGACACCTTCGGCAGATATACCAGAGACTGTAAAGCTCTTTGGTCGCACAATCAAAGTTATATTAGCTGGAAATGTTCCTTCATACTTGACATTGTTAAAGTATAAAGCATCTCCATGATCAACACATTCGATCATTCCAGCTTTAAGTACATACATTCTATAGCACGATCCCACTCCTCCTCTTTCGTGGTTAGTAACAGGTAATCCATCAGACATAGATGCAGCACCAACCTCATCATTGACTAAATTTTCGATTGTCCAAGTCATTGCTTCTTATATTCCAGATTCAGACTGAGAAAAATAAAGAATCGCAACACTATTTATACAGTTATCTCGGGATAGCCAAAATTTGCAGACGCAGCAAGTTTTGAAAGGACAATTAAAAATTACTATTAGAAATGTCCATATTTGGACGAGACTTGGCAAGATGAAAATTTTGCGGAACATCCGAAGACGTTAATCAAGTTCTGACAGAATTTACGACATAATCAAGAACTTCATACAACTAAAATTATCATAGTATAATGGACCACTTTACCACTTTAAATGCTTGTTTTTTTATCCTTAAGAGTGGGCAATTTAAAGATGTCTGATAATCGTTTTTTGTCTTTCCAGTTTATTATTTTATGTCAAAGATATTGAAATTTATCTAGTTTTTAGAAAATATACTTTTATATATTCTATTTTGGAGTTCAGAGGATAAGGTAACATGGGAAATTTTCTCTGTATAGCTGTAAATTTATTTTATACTTATAAAAATAGTGTATGTAATGAAAAGAAAAAGGGAGAAAAAACAAGAAATATAGAAATATAGAAATATTATAAACAAATAGAAGAAGAAAATAGTATTTAGTTGCAGCTTAGGTTGCTAGCAAAATTTAGTTTATAACAAAGAAAAAACTCGAGCAAAGCATCTATATTATAATACCCGTATACGTCTGTCCGTCTGTCACGCAAAATGGTACTGAAAGTAGCGAGACACACGCTATGAGGTTTAAAAAGAACGGGTCACCGACTATTTTAAAATGTTTCTGAAGGTTGACTGACATGCATTATACAGTCTTCATCCAATTGGGAGTTATTCGAGAAAAATTTTTTTTAGGCAGATAGAATCAACCTCGTCCTCCAAAATTTAGTCCAATTTAGTCCAATTTGTTTGCTTTGAAGTTCGAGTTCCCATCATTCTAATTCTTTGTATTCAAGTTAAAATAGGCTTTAAATTCAGAGAAACAAAATTGTTTATTTTGTTATCATTGTATGTTAGAAGTTATCCAGCGGCGGCGCCACAATTTCCGAAGTGGGGGGGGGGCTTAGGCATAGTGGGAGATTTGGAGATTTTAGTGACAATCAACGAGCGAAGCGAGTTGCCGAAACAGTTGGGGTCCAACGCATGTTTAGAGTCCTAAAACACGTAAAACGGCTATACCTTGGACTTCAGAAAAGCTTTGTTTTTCTCCTCTTTCAACTGCGGCATATTGGTATGCGTCACTGCATAAAAAATCGCATTATTTAGTGAGATAGCCTGCAGGTTCTCTGGTTGGATAACATCAATTTTCATGCAGTGATTGAGACGCTTATTGACAGAAAATAAAAAATTATTACTTAGCTAAAAAATGTGGAGCGGGGAGGGACTTATCGTTTATCGACGAGGAAACAGGTAGGTAATCGAATGACAAAAAAGATAACTGGCAATTTTTCTAGCGTGATGGAATTTTAAAAACCCTTGAAATATTTTTTTCTTTTTTTCCTCTGATAAACCACAAGCACGTTTTAGTTTGAATAATTACATTTGTTTCTTTGTTCCTGGTTTTTTTCGCTTTCGGTGATACAGGTTTTGTAACATGCGCCAAGATCCGGGTTTATGTTATGGCAGACATAAAAACACTATTAAGGAAGGAAAGAGATTTTTTCCAAAAAGTTTTTTTAACACCGACTGGAATCTTACCCTCCGAGAATCTTACTCTTTATGAATTGTCATCCGGACAATTGGCCCCAGGTGAATTGCTCCCCTCTCAGAAAATGTCCGTGCTGTCTGACCTTTAAATTTCTATTATTTTCGATTCTTTATACACGCCCTAGAAAACGAAATGTTGACAAGAACGCAAGAGTTACGTATCGACTACCCCAATCGTCGTGTCGTAGAATACATTCACAGTATTGCTCATTACCTTGGCTTTATAATACTTTGTACATTGTATTCAGTTTATTCTTTATTTTAATTTTCACACACAAAATAACAATTTGTGATAAAAAAACTATTTTCCCTAATTCTTTTTTAAAAAAAGTACAAGTTATTTTATCAGGGGGTAAAAATCTTCCAGGGGAGTTCTTCCAGGGGACAATTAACCGGGAGAAATTATCCGGGGTTAATGCCTTGGACACCAATTTCTTCACGTCTTAGCTAATGTGTGAAAAATACACAAGTCCAGTTTCGGCGAGAAAACGCGCTATATATATTTGCTGTTACCCAGTTACTTGCATGTCATTTTAAACCCTATAAAGATCCTTGCACGTTGTTGAAAGCAAAACTTTATTTTTTCATGCATTTATATTTTAATTTATGTTATATATTACAAAAATCAATATCCATTACAGCGTTCTTGGCTGTAATTCCCATTATTATAGTATCCTAAATACATACGGACTAGTTTTCTATGGCCACGACAATTGTACTTTGGTAGCTTTGTAAATAAAAACAAATCAACCAAACATTTTGTAGATCAACTTTCATAACAACCAACAAAATTTCAGAATACGCTGCCATCTTTAATGTATTTGAAATTGACCATATTGGGCGCCAACGTTGAAAGCTAGTGAAGTTAACGGTTTAATTGATAGCAGCGTAAGTTGGAAGCACACATCCGACATCAGTCTATAAAGTATTGGGGTAATCTTATCAAAGAAATTTTAAAGAATAGACATCAAAAGGCAGTATCATTTTTTCTCCACCATAACAAACAAACACAATTTTTTGTGGCCTGTAATGCTTTTATAACAGGTTTTAATTAAGGTTACCAAAGACAGACGCATTTTAAAAATTGGAATTTGTGGTAAGTAAATAATTTAATTGACATTTAAAAAATTTGTTTCAAAACAGTATGATCTTTGCAGAAATGGATTTATTTAGGATCTAAAAAAAACAAAAAAATTGAGAGAATGGAAGTTAGAATAATCTTTTTTATTTCTTTCTACTCTTATGGTTATCTCATTCCCCTATTCTTCCTGAAGACACGTGCGTCGCAGAAAATCGATATATAAAAATAAAAAAGTACATGTCTTTTTTACTAAAATTCTATTAGGTGCCTGTTTCTTAAGGTGAAGAGGTGGGTATTTATTTAAGGATGGGTGAGAGGGGCAGTTAAAAATATATTCACAACATGACGGATGCATATTTAAGCTAGGCGTTTAACCGTAAACTTCTATATTTTGCTGAATTTTATTTCGTGAATTTCCGAAAAAAAGGGGGAAAGCAGGATTTTTTTTTCATTCAGAAAAATTGCATCGAGAAATTAAGCTGCAAAAACAATTTCTTGCTTTAATTCGAGCTTTATGTAAGCTGACTACACACATGCGCATTAGGTTCATGTCAGGATGGTGTTTATACAGGTTGCATGTACATTTTTAAGTTGTAAAGAAATTAATAATTTCGGCCGTTTGAACTTTTTTCGATAACTTTCAATTCGCCCTAATTCATGAAAAATTAATAAACACCCATCTCAAATACGCCACGCTCGAATAAGCGCCCCCCTAGAAACCTAAACACTAAATAAGCGTCCGAGCTCCTAATCGAGTGTTTACAATATTCTATTCCGCAAAGTTGTTCAACCCTTTAAACAGAAAAAGAAGTTTGAGGGGGCTTGCGGTGTAACGACTGTAGGCGGCAAGGTCATGACGAAATTGAACAGATTTCCAACCGCTATGACTTCTGTTGGTTCTGTTCGGTTCAGGCAAAATGCCATCGATTGATCCTTTCCCAGATATAGATCCGATGCTGAGTAATGATGTTGAGCAATCTGATGATAGCCATCTCTTAGCAATTTGTGATGTCACAGTTGAGGAATTTGAAGTGTTATGTGGAAGCAAGAAATTGACGACGATACTGACTCAGAATGGGAAAAGGGAGATGATTAAATTTATTAGTCTAATCTTGTATATTTTATACATTTTTGATTACGGTAAATACCTTAGATGTGATTTAACAAATAAATTTCTTTCTTGGATTTTACCCATTCGCGAAAATTTTTCACGCAAATATGCACCTTATCTTGAATTCGCGAAAGTTTTTTCCGCGAAATTTGTTTCATAAATCGCCAAACGCGAACGTTTTTGTCAAATATTTCACAAAAAAAGTTAATGCACGCGAAAGTTTCTGCCCTTAAAGTAGTGTGTCACTCAAGACTAAAAAATTTCTCAAAAGTATTTCCTTAGCTGGCATTAATGAAAGAAACAAGGTTATAAAAAATTGTGAAAAAAGCTTTTTAGCTTGGATGATTCATTACTGACGCAATCAAGATATATGTCTGCAACAGCCTCCCTAATCAAGTCGATTTCTCGGACCATTTAATTATAATTTTATTTTTGCATTTTGTACATGTATTGAATAGAAATTAATTGGACGTGCATATAGCTATCATAGTTTTTTCAAATGGGTGTATTTACCTTGGTTTGTGCAAGCATATTTAAAATATTTCTAAAGTTAAAATTTATAGCATAGTGTTTCGCGCGTAATAAAATAAACGGCTTTTTCTGTCCTTCCTGCTGACATTTGTGGAGGTTGATATCCGTGGAAGATTTTCGCTTTTTGATTAAGGACACTGCATTCATTGATAGCATTAAATACACAGTAGTTAAACTTAATTTTTTCTAACAATAACAACACCAATAATAACAACAAGGCTAAAAGCCAATACAATTCTTCATGTAAGTTAAAATAACGTAGTCAAACATGAAAAGTAATATTTCTTTTTCATAGAACCGAACCTAATTTTCTAATGGAATAGAAGTTTAAGGAAGATAAAAAGATTTAATTAACTGTATAATGACATTTATTTTACTGTTTTACTCAATTTCCATTGTGATGTGACAATTCTATTTACCATTTCATCCTAAAGAACTTGCATCACAATTTCAGTAAGTCGTCTTCCGTGGTCTCCCTTAGGGTGTTCTTTCCATTCTTTAACTTTAAATTGTGTACCAGGATAGAATAAGTATTCAACTCTGTCTAAATTACTAGACAAAGGTGTTATGTGAGCTGCTTTTTCCCAAAATTTCGCCCCGGCGGTTGGTTTCACGGTAAGCACTATGCCATTTCCGTACGACTTTGCATCAGCAAATGAATTTGTGAAAGATAGAATACCCTTAACTGTAACAGTTTTCCCAATCGCCATGAAACCTTTACGTGCTAGGTGGAGCGGCAACTGTAATTGAGTACTTTTTGGGCCTTTATTTGCTGGCAATTCTTTGTAATGTGCGCAGAGTTGTGACATTACTAACTGTGCTATATCAACTTGTCCGGAGTAAAGTATCGGTACTGCCAATGTGCTTGTTCTTGGAAGCCCTCGAAGACCGCCTGCAATTAAATTAATCTCCGCATTCACGTAACGATACAGAGTAGGGGCTTGTTTTTTAAGTTGCGTGACCACCGATTCTTCTGTTTCTGCTGGTACCATCATGAAGGAGTTCATGTATGCTTTATTGCCTGTATTGTAATCACCCCAGCTTGATGTCCAAATTGCATAAGATATGGACTCATAATCCAACGGCAAAGGATCATCTTTGAGCAGAGTATATGCAAACATTCGAAAGTAAACTATTCTGGTAAAGTTGGCTGATGTCCAATCAAATAATGAGATTGCAAGCTCTTTATTTTTGGTAGTATAAGGAAAATATTGAGCAGATTTTGCGATAACTTGTTGTATAGTTTGTGGATGAGGATGTGATGGCAAGGCTTGATAAGGAATCAACTTAATTGTCATTTGTTCTCTTAATGACTCAGCATCTGCATCATTCACCTCAGTAGGGAAAGGAGTGTAGACACCTTCGGCAGATATACCAGAGACGGTAAAGCTCTTTGGTCGCACAATCAAAGTTATATTAGCTGGAAATGTTCCTTCATACTTGACATTGTTAAAGTATAAAGCATCTCCATGATCAACACATTCGATCATTCCAGCTTTAAGTACATACATTCTATAGCACGATCCCACTCCTCCTCTTTCGTGGTTAGTAACAGGTAATCCATCAGACATAGATGCAGCACCAACCTCATCATTGACTAAATTTTCGATTGTCCAAGTCATTGCTTTTTATATTCCAGATTCAGACTGAGAAAAATAAAGAATTGCAACACTATTTATACAGTTATCTCGGGATAGCCAAAATTTGCAGACGCAGCAAGTTTTGAAAGGATAATTAAAAATTACTATTAGAAATATCCATATTTGGACGAGACTTGGCAAGATGAAAATTTTGCGGAACATCCGAAGACGTTAATCAAGTTCTGACAGAATTTAGGACATAATGAAGAACTTCATACAACTAAAATTATCATAGTATAATGGACCACTTTACCACTTTAAATGCTTGTTTTTTTATCCTTAAGAGTGGGCAGCTTAAAGATGTCTGATAATCGTTTTTTGTCTTTCCAGTTTATTATTTTATGTCAAAGATATTGAAATTTATCTAGTTTTTAGAAAATATACTTTTATATATTCTATTTTGGAGTTCAGAGAATAAGGTAACATGGGAAATTTTCTCTGTATAGCTGTAAATTTATTTTATACTTATAAAAATAGTGTATGTAATGAAAAGAAAAAGGGAGAAAAAACAAGAAATATAGAAATATAGAAATATTATAAACAAATAGAAGAAGAAAATAGTATTTAGTTGCAACTTAGGTTGCAAGCAAAATTTAGTTTATAACAAAGAAAAAACTCGAGCAAAGCATCTATATTATAATACCCGTATACGTCTGTCCGTCTGTCACGCAAAATGGTACTGAAAGTAGCGAGACACACGCTATGAGGTTTTAAAAGAACGGGTCACCGACTATTTTAAAATGTTTCTAAAGGTTGACTGACATGCATTATACAGTCTTCATCCAATTGGGAGTTATTCGAGAAAAATTTTTTTTAGGCAGATGTTTTTGAAGTTTGAATCAACCTCGTCCTCCAAAATTTAGCCCAATTTAGTCCAATTTAGTCCAATTTAGTCCAATTTAGTCCAATTTGTTTGCTTTGAAGTTCGAGTTCCCATCATTCTAATTCTTTGTATTCAAGTTAAAATAGGCTTTAAATTCAGAGAAACAAAATTGTTTATTTTGTTATCATTGTATGTTAGAAGTTATCCAGCGGCGGGGCCACAATTTCCGAAGTGGGGGGGGGGGGGCTTAGGCATAGTGGGAGATTTGGAGATTTTAGTGACAATCAACGAGCGAAGCGAGTTGCCGAAACAGTTGGGGTCCAACGCATGTTTAGAGTCCTAAAACACGTAAAACGACTATACCTTGGACTTCAGTAAAGCTTTGTTTTTCTCCTCTTTCAACTGCGGCATATTGGTATGCGTCACTGCATAAAAAATCGCATTATTTAGTGAGATAGCCTGCAGGTTCTCTGGTTGGATAACATCAATTTTCATGCAGTGATTGAGACGCTTATTGACAGAAAATAAAAAATTATTACTTAGCTAAAAGATGTGGAGGGGGGGGGGGGGGGACTGAAGCCCCCCAGCTCCTCTAGTGGCGCCGCCCCTGTTATTCTCCTACAATTCCTAAATATTATAAGCATTCATAGCCAACTTTTGTCATTCGACTTATCGTTTATCGACGAGGAAACAGGTAATCGAGTGACAAAAAAGATAACTGGCAATTTTTCTAGCGTGATGGAATTTTAAAAACCCTTGAAATATTTTTTTCTTTTTTTCCTCTGATAAACCACAAGCACGTTTTAGTTTGAATAATTACATTTGTTTCTTTGTTCCTGGTTTTTTCCGCTTTCGGTGATACAGGTTTTGTAACATGCGCCAAGATCCGGGTTTATGTTATGGCAGACATAAAAACATTTATTAAGGAAGAAAAGAGATTTTTTCCAAAAAGTATTTTTAACACCGACTGGAATCTTACCCTCCGTGAATCTTACTCTTTATGAATTGTCATCCGGACAATTGGCCCCAGGTGAATTGCTCCCCTCTCAGAAAATTTCCGTGCTGTCTGACCTTTAAATTTCTATTATTTTCGATTCTTTATACACGTCCTAGAAAACGAAATGTTGACAAGAACGCAAGAGTTACGTATCGACTAACCCAATCGTCGTGTCGTAGAATACATTCACAGTATTGCTCATTACCTTGGCTTTATAATACTTTGTACATTGTATTCAGTGTATTCTTTATTTTAATTTTCACACACAAAATAACAATTTGTGATAAAAAAAACTATTTTCCCTAATTCTTTTTTAAAAAAAGTACAAGTTATTTTATCAGGGGGTAAAAATCTTCCAGGGGAGTTCTTCCAGGGGACAATTAACCGGGAGAAATTATCCGGGGTTAATGCCTTGGACACCAATTTCTTCACGTCTTAGCTAATGTGTGAAAAATACACAAGTCCAGTTTCGGCGAGAAAAACGCGCTATATATATTTGCTGTTACCCGGTGACTTGCATGTCATTTTAAACCCTATGAAGATCCTTGCACGTTGTTGAAAGCAAAACTTTATTTTTTCATGCATTTATATTTTAATTTATGTTATATATTACAAAAATCAATATCCATTACAGCGTTCTTGGCTGTAATTCCCATTATTATAGTATCCTAAATACATACGGACTAGTAACAACTGTACTTTGGCAGCTTTATAAATAAAAACAAATCAACCAAACATTTTGTAGATCAACTTTCATAACAACCAACAAAATTTCAGAATACGCTGCCATCTTTAATGTATTTGAAATTGACCATATTGGGCGACAACGTTGAAAGCTAGTGAAGTTAACGGTTTCATTGATAGCAGCGTAAGTTGGAAGCACACATCCGACATCAGTCTATAAAGTATTGGGGTAATCTTATCAAAAAAGTTTTAAAGAATAGAAGACATCAAAAGGCAGTATCATTTTTTCTCCACCATAACAAACAAACACAATTTTTTGTGGCCTGTAATGCTTTTATAACAGGTTTTAATTTTTTACAAGGTTACCAAAGACAGACACATTTTAAAAATTGGAATTTGTGGTAAGTAAATAATTTAATTGACATTTAAAAAATTTGTTTCAAAACAGTATGATCTTCGCAGAAATGGATTTATTTAGGATCTAAAAAAAACAAAAAAATTGAGAGAATGGAAGTTAGAATAATCTTTTTTATTTCTTTCTACACTTATGGTTATCTCATTCCCTTTTTTTTCCTGAAAACACGTGCGTCGCAGAAAATCGATATATAAAAATAAAACGTACATGTCTTTTTGACTAAAATTCTATTAGGTGCCTGATTCTTAAGGTGAATGGGTGAGTATTTATTTAAGGATGGGTGATTTTTCAGGGGGAGAAGGGCAAATTTATTCACAACATGACGGACGCATATTTAAGTTATGTTTAACCGTAAACTCCTATATTTTGCGGTATTTTATTTCGTGATTTTTCGAACAAGGGGGGAAGCGGGAATTTTTTTTTCAGGTTCATGTCGGGATGGTGTTTATACAGGTTGCATGTACATTTTTAAGTTGTAAAGAAATTAATTTCGGCTGTTTAAACTTTTTTCGATAAGTATAAATTCGCCCGAATTCATAAAAAATTAATAATCACCCATCTCAAATACGCCACACTCGAATAAGTGCCTCCCTAAGAAATCCAAAATCTAAATAAGCGTCCGAGCGCTTAATCGAGCCTTTACAATATCCTATTTCGCAAAGTTTTTCGACCCTTTAAACAGAAAAAGAAGTTTGAGGAAGCCATTTTCTGTCAATGTAGTGACTTTAAAATACTAAATTTAGTCCTAGGCGGTTAATTTTTGATAACTACTGTTCTGGATAAGGTATAAGGTTAGGATTTTTCTTCTTTTTCCTTATTACGAAACAAATCTTTATGATTACAAAATGCGTGAATCTAATATAGAAAAAACCTATATAGTTATTTGTAGCGACGAACTTTAAGCTTAGCTGTATTAGTACATTTCCGTACACATGTTCGTTTACTGAGGAGTATATTTGTCGTTTATTTTGTTTTGTTTTTTGTGGTTTTTGTTTTCTGTGTTTTTCCTCTGCTAGTGCATTAAAAAATCAAGAAAAGCGATTTTCAAGGGATACGAAGCTATAGAGTTTTTCAAGTTTTCGTAGGATCGTCTTGTGAGCAGTATTCTAAGCTATTATTTTTTTCAGTACATACATATATATGTGTGTACTTTTTGTCATCTTTCTAGCCCTTTTTTTAAATAAAATCTATAATATTTTTCCCTCGCAGTTTCAAAAATTGCGAAAAGAAATTTTAATTTCGGAAACTTCCGCTGTGTTCACAATCCCTCTTGTCTTTTTTTTATTACTTTCTTTCTTATTATTTAATCAGCTTACCGCTTAGTTTAGTTTCGTATCATCATTACGGATATCTTAGTAATCACATTAGTCTAATTCGCCATATACTTAAAAATTTCCTTTTTCAGACTAATTTTAACTCGTCTATTAGATTTGTTTACGTAACGTGACTTGTACTGTAACATTTGGAAATTATATGCATACCGACGCTCTAATCCATACACTTGTTTACGGAGGAGTGTACTGGTTTAGTCAATTTTCGTTTTCGTGAATAAAAAGTTAAATTCTTTCGTCTAACGCGTAATTGTAAAATTATGAGTGTTTAGTACGTACGAACTAACAACACGTGCGAACTCAATATACTTTATTTCAAAAACACAACTCATCGAGCACACATTTGGAACACATATATAGGCAAACTAAATATCATGTCGCAATACCACACTCCCCCCTACGGGCGGTTTGCTACTACTAGAAATTAAAAAAAAGGTTGCGAAGCATTACGCAAGTTGCAAGCAAAATTGAAACTAGCCAATAGTTGTCCCTAGTGTTCTTTCAATAGACTTATTTACAACAATATTTATTAATCATTTTTCTATAAAATCATGTATTTTTTGTCTATTGATGAATAAATTATTACTATATTACTATACTGTTTTTTTTTCCCTTTGATATAATACGGCGAGGTGCTAACATCTTACTGCAGCTGATATCTGGGAAATACACCAAAACTGAATATCATAGACGTAGAAAACCCTGGGGAGGAGGTTGTAAAATAAACTCACCGCAATACAACAACAACTCGTTGTGCAAAAATAGTGATTTTTTGGCAAAAATACAATGCATATAGGCGGAATATTTCTTTTCAGAAGGTACGAGAAATTTAGATCAACCGGAAAATAACACTCGGAGCGCACATAATAATAGAGACTTTCGCGTTAACGACTTCGGAGATGAGAATAATTTCTAGTGGGTTTTTTATCACGTAAAAGTAACGGCACTAGTTATGTAAACCGATTTCTTGAAGCCACGGAATCTGCTGCAATTAATTTCGAAAACTCACGGGAAACAGTAAACAAAAACAAACAATCTACAGAAACAAAAACAATTTATTAACTTTATCAAGATTTACAAAACAGCTTCAAATTTTTGACAGAAAAACAATAACAACGCGATGTAAGGTTTTGCATTCTTCTTTTTATCTCACATATTGAAAGATAACATCTCTCGCTCTCATTGTACGCAATCTAAAAAGAAACAGAAAACATTTTTATATAGTATATCATATATATATATATAGTAAAGTCCCTATATACATTAAAATCCAGTGCCTTTGAGGGACGACATTTAGAGCTAAATTTCTAAACTACAAATATCATTTTTTGGGACAGAGTGCTCAAAAAGTGTTTACTAGATACAATATGCTTGATATAATTAATAAAGTCGTGCAACTCTATTTACTTTGAGGGTTGTCTTCCTTTGGGGATTGGCAGTACTGTCCGTTGAGCGTTCACTTCATATTCATATGGGTTCAATCCCACATAACAGTTGTTGCTTTTTGAACAGAAATTTAAAAGGTTTCTGTAGTTCAAATGGAAACTTTTTAACACTCTAGAACTGTCTATGTTGTCCCTCCTGGAAAAATATTGACAGGGTAAATTCATTGGAATTAATGAGGCTAACCACATAAAATATAGATCACTACTTTTTGTGGCCAAGACAACAGAATTGAAAGCACTGTTTTTCATTTGGAAAGTACAAATTGTGTTTAAAATCTGCCCAAGCTTGCCCTCATACTTTTGGCTTTTTGGCCAGTTGACACGCATACTAATCTACCATACTGAACACAAAAGTTACGAAATACATGAAAATTGATTAAGGACTATTATGTGGTTTCACATTCTTAAAGGGTCATTCAAAAGTAGTTTTTACGTATATCATAAGTGACTTCACAAATCGTACATAGCTCACTTGAAAAATTTATTGCGAGGTTTGAGTGTTGAAGAATTTAACAACATGCGAAAGTAGGTAAACAAAGTAAAACTTCCACGTAAAGGTACCGTTTCATAAAATAGTTCAGATTTAGAAGATGTATTAGTAAAAAGACCCTTAGCAACAGTACAAAAGTTTTTAACCACAAATGACCAAATACCTTAAAGAATGAAGAGGTATATTTCCCCCTGTTAGTTTTGGATTGGTGAGTTAAATTAACTTCCACGATGCAACAAAACAAAGAAGCAACTTGAGTTTTAGGAAATATTTAAAAATTGTATGATAAAATTTAAAAAGAAAGAGTTTTGTTAATACTTTATGGATTGAACTTTCTTCTTCTGACTGTATAGCTAGCTAGAGGTAGCTAGCTAATGGTGAATCGATTGAAGGATGACAGCAAAAAATATTTTCCATGGTGGCCACAGGCACTAAAAAGTAATTTAGTTAGCTAGCTACATCAAACCAAGGAAAAAACGTAAAAATAACTTTCAAATCACCCATACCTTCGCAACTCACTTTTCTTCTGCTCTATGAAAAGCAAGGATACCGCAAACATGCCAATTCAAGCTGATAACTTGGTACTTTAAAATCTTCTTTTAAACGAAACCATAAATATAGCACGTTTTTGCACATTATAAACGTTGAAATCAATATAATGTGCCTTCAAAGAAAAGGTATATATATGCAAGCTTTGCAACTCGAAATATTAAGAGAAATAGCGCCAGCTAAGCCAATTATTATCGGGACTTGGTATAAACTATGTATTTGTAAACTATGTATTTGTCTTAGGTCTGCAAAATACACGATAATTAAAATTAGCCGATAGCCGTTTTCTGATTGCTTGAGTGTACATCCTAGTCTTTCGCTTCCGGCAAGCGGAAAATCGGGAAATAACGGGGTAGGGGGGTACGAAAGACGGGGGGTAGGTGGGTACAAAGCCTATTTATTGACATTTTTAGCTAACTTTTATTACAGCTACTTGGTCCAAACGTATTTGTTCTATTAGACAAAAAAATAACCGACCTTTTCTTGAAAAAGTATCAGTAATATTTCCTTACGCTGATTTTATATGATTTTTTTTCTATCGGAATTTTGAGAATGTCAATAATTCTCTTGGTATACTTCGCGTAGCAAACGTGCTCCACAATTTCGTAAAGTTGTACAAGCCCAGGCCTTATATTCAGAGGTGCACGGTATGCAATTATGTTATAAGTAACCTTGCTTACTGTTAGAACGCAATTTCAGAATTAATATTCAAACTCTAAGCGTTTCTTAGAAGAACATGAAGTTCTGTTTCAAGAACACAAAACCATCAAGGTAATTTGATGTATTATCTTGCAAATCAATATTTTTTGGTCATCTGAGTAAATTTGATAAAGCTTCGAAATCTTTTCCGACATTAAAAGCCCTTCTTAGACTCATTTCAAGAATCCTTCAAAAAAAATTTGCTTCTCGCGAAAAGTTTTATTAGCTAATTTGCAAAATTTCTCACCACTAAAAGCATGTTTTGTTTAAATTCATCTAAGAATATTTTTGGTTTAAAAAATTTCCACTTTTCCTTAAATTCGGTAAAGGCGTATTCACGAAAATATATTCCCATGAAATATCTGAATTCAATCGTTGGCGAATTCCTAAACATTTCGCGAGCAGCGCTATTCGCGAAATTTCCTGGCGATAAAGTTATAAGAGTTGAAAGGCATGATAAAAACACCCTCATTAAAATGTTGAATTGCCAGTGCTTAGTGTAAGGTGGATCGACAAAGCTCTTTATTTTATTTCACGATTTGTCGATCCTTCGTTATTTATATAACTCCTCCTAATTTTTTCAAAGAAACTTAACTTGTGAGTTTTTTGTGGTTTATGCGCGCCTATCTTTCCCACCTTGGCATTGTTTTTTGTAGTTTGTGCGCGCCTATCTTTCCCGCCTCTGTAATGTTTTATTTTTGCAGGTTTTATATGCAGAATCCATAAAAAGAATCGAAGAATCAATGAAAGAAATTGATCATTTAAAAAGGTATGTTTTATGCCCTGGGTTTCCAACAAAATTTATGGCGCATGCTCACAACATGCTCCTGGTCAGCGGTCATCAATAGTAAAAATAAGATCCCACGAATATAACAATAGTAAAAATAAGCGAAGAAGAAGTGATGCCTGAAAAAACAATGAAAAAGTTACCCTCATTGGTAGTAAGTTTCTGGGTTGTTATTGCGAGCAACGTGTCAACGTCAACGTCATAAGGGCGCTTCGATGAAAGAAAAAATGCGCGTTTCTAGAGAATGTGCACTACCTAAGGCTACTCTCATTGGCTCACAGACAGAGGATGGGTTGCGTATTAGAAAATTCGTTTTCAAAACGTCATTTTTTCAATACGTCATTTTTTCGTTTTTTAGTACTGTTAAAACACAGACTGAAGAAAACGAAATTCTACTCAAAGATAATGAAGTATTGAGACAGATGTGAGTGTTTTTTGTTTGTTCGCTTATTTGGTTTTGCTTGCTTTATGGTTAATAATATTTTCTTTCGTTTAAGCGTTAGTTTGAGCTAAGTTTTCGCGGAAGAAATCGCAGAATCAAAGGAAATAAATTTCGCTTTCCCCTTTTAGAATTTTTTCGCTAGTTTTTAGTAGTTTTTCGCAACGGATCATTTTGATATTTTTTTGCGAGAATTACCTTGAAAATTGAAAAGGTTACTGAAATTATATGTTTAAGGAAGTCCTGAAGTAGCGTGTAAAGTTACAAAATCTCAACAACAAAAAAGTGATAAAAGGAATTTTTTCTTTTTTTTATCTCATAAGAAATTCGCGAGAATTAACTTGCGAATAGCCTGTTTCAATCTATTTTCAGGGAATAAACTTATTTCGTAATTAAGCCTTTTTAAAAAAATGATTCAGCCAGTTTTTTTTTTGTATATTTATATAGAAACCAGTCTCCCGTTCAAGATGGCTGGAGAAAAGATAAAAGAATGTCCTTACGCAGGACCTGGTTTTCATACCATCCACTTGACCAACAATTTCCCAATCCTCACACAGAAGGTTACGAATCTGAAAGGATTTACAGGCGAAACAATTCTATTGACAACACCAGTAAAACTGAACGCACTAAAATACCTAGACGTGCGCATACTTTCCACAACGACCGCCAAAAACCAAATCTGAACGGTCGATCACTCGATAGAACCCATTCCCTATCTCGTAGTGTATCTCGTAGCCAATCATCGGCAAGCTCAAGGTCACGTGGAAGTAGTGTCTGTAGAAGCAGCCAATCACTGTACAGTACTGATTACGATTCATTTGAAAGTGACTCGACCTTAGAAAGCGAGGTCTCGTTGGATTTCGAGGTTGAAACTTTTAGCCGCAGAAAGAAATTTACGTCATCGTCGCCCTTTAGTCCGAAACTGAATGGTGGTAAAAAGACGGACCAGGAACCCGCGAAATGTCAAAGTTGGTACATTGCAATAAGTCCGGTACCGAATGTTATCCACGAAGAAGAACATAAAGAAGATATTGATGAAGTTAAAAATGAAGTTGAAGAAGGATGTGAGATTTTCATTTGCTTGCTTCTCTTCGCAACTCCATGGTGCTTTTAGATCGAAAAACTTAAAACGAGACGGACCCTTTCTTTGTTTTTAGTTTGTTTTTATCCTACCTTGTATGACAAACCTAACATGATACAGACCCTTTCTGTGTTGTTTGTTTTTATCTCTGCCTTTCATTTTGTGTTTTCAAATCTTAATGCTTAAATAAATTGTGCTTACATTTTCTTGATTGCTCAAACCAAACTTTTTTTAGCGTTTGCTTCAAAGATTCCATCATTTAACAGAAATAGTGGCTTCCGACAGAACATTAAGAACTGTCAAACAAATTCATTAAAACCTTCAAATCAAGCTGTTACCACCGATGAAGTATTAGCTACCGTTAAACAGGGGAAATTAGAAACAGCGCAAAAAACAAAGATATGTACAAGTAAGTGATACCACATTATCATCTGCGTAGGAGGGTTTATTTATAGACAGCTGCGCACTCATTCACGGAGGTTGGCGGGAAAGGAGGAGCATATACGACATATAACATTGTTATTTTAAGATATTATTTGTATTGATTTGACAAATTGTATTTTTTAATGGGGTGACTACATAGTAGAAATAGTTATTTTGAAACAATAGGCATATAAACATGTGAGCAGTTACTGTTTTGTTGAATGCTGTTTACTAAAGCTTAACCTTCACTAGAAAATCGAGCACTCCATGTTTTTACTTTTGTTTCAGGAAATCCAATCACATCAAGATTGGAGAGAGTACGTATAACTTTCTTTGAAAAGAAAAATCTGTTTTTTTTACGAAGAGGTTTAAATTACCGCCATTTCTATTTAACGGCATTCCCGCGAAAGGCTTCTATCAAAATGGCTAATCTATTATTATCATTCATCGAGAACTTTTGGCATTGGAGATTTTTTATGCAAGTCCTGTTTTAAGTTTCTTGTAATTTAGAAAGTTCAGAATATTTTCTTTTCCTACTAACTTAAATTTTGGTTTTTAGCTCACCAAAACATATGGGAAAGATGGATGTACTATACTGAAGTTAGAAGATCAATTGAAAAGTTTAAATCAGGAAAAAATTAAAGTATGTTTTGAACTATTTTTACATTATTGTATGTTTAATTAATGTTGTCCCAAACGCTTGAACGAAATTTCAGTACGCGTTTTTGTCATTTACCGCTGTATCTTTATGATTTTAGCTTGATTCACAACTTGGTAAAATACCAACGAAAACATCGGGTCGTTTAACTCGTCAGTTGGCGGAAAAAGAGGTAATGTGTCAAAAAAGGGCGTATGTTATGAATAAACGCCCAGTCTGAAAAATCAGATTTTAGCGACACTGAGTTAAGGTTAAAAATAGCAGTTGGCTCTTCATCTTTTCATGCTGCACTGACCTTACCATCCCTGTCGTAAACTGAGACTTAAACATTTATGTGTACAAGGAGAAAGAAATAGGAGATGTTTTTACATTTTTTTAGGAAAAAATTCACCGCAAACTTGAGATTGTCACCAAGGAAATTGGGTCTGTTTGATTGGAGTTACGCAAACTAAAAACTCCAGTTAAATCATAACACCGTGTGGAAAAAAAGAAAAGTCTGCTATTATAACGCTAATATTACGGCAGACGATACTAGTTCCGATGTTACAAGTGCAGTGCCGAGTCCTTGTAGCAAAACTAAGGCTATGTGGCGGTAACGAATTTCTTATGGGGACTATTTTTACCACAATTTCGATTACCCGTTATGGACGCCTCCATGTTAGGTCTTATGTAAAGACTTTGATATGGACTCTTTGCTTTATTGGCACGCCAATGTAACTTGATTTTCAAATTGTAAATAAAACAGATTTTTAAAATATTTAGTTTGTCCTATTGTATATAAAACAGAAAACAGAATTTAAAATATGTTTCATTGTAGATAAAAGTATTAGGTTGAAAGTTTTTTCAATGTGGCAAAGGAACGTTTATTTTTCATATTTTTGTCTTACTTAGCTCTGCGTCTTTTTATATTTGTTTAGGTATAGCATAGGGATAACAGAGACAGAAAGCGCTAGCATTTGAAAGAACCATCAATAGAAAATAAATAATTTAACAAACAATCTACCCAGATGCTAGCAGTTACCAAAATTATTCAGTTGAAAAATTTCCGAAATGATACCATTCGTCATTAAGTATGTCTGAGAAAACTTCCACGGATTGTCTGGGCCTTTGTCCCCCAAAAAGCGTTAAGCGTAAAATTTACCTATCCCGGATACATCCCGATGTTAAGCCAGTAACCTCGTCCTCAGGATTTTTAGGGTTTTTTACGTCAGGACGGAATGTAAATAAAGCCATAACCTTGACTTGTCACCTGACGAATTTGATTGGCTGTGAATATGATTATGCATATTTTAATCGGACGGCAAGTTATCGAGTAAGAACTGGGAGCGCACGCCGTGTGAGCTATGTTTTTTTCTTGTCTTCAAGAGAAAAGAAAGAAAAGTTTTTGAAAATTCGTAAATACTACACTACACCCCTCCTCCTTGTTACGCAATATTTCGAATCTTAAGACCTCATCTATTCATTTCCTATAGTATCAAAAACTTTTATGTAACAGATAATCAGGTAACTAGTGCTTTAATATGAGAAAAATAATTAACAGGGACATTTATTTAGAACACAAAGTGAAATTTTTGGTATATTTGCGAAATCTAGAGGCAAGACACTATTTAAAAAGTTGTAAGTCATGCACTAAAATAACTAAAAATATCCGTGATACATATAAATTCTCTGTTACATAACAAAAGATCTCTGTATAGTGTTCTGTCAGCGATCGCAAATAATATGCTATATGTACAAGCTTATAAGTTCAATACGCGTTTTTTCTTCGTTCTCATATCCTGGATTAAAGACCTTCCAAACTTTCAAGCCAATTAGGAGTGTCATTTCAATCTTATCTGGATAGGAAGACCACGGAAAGAAAAAAGGAGTAGACGTTGGTTCTTAAAAAGATCAGTCCAGGTTTAGTTTGAGTTGGTACGATGTAATCATCATCCCAGTTTGACACAAAATGAAAGTAAAATACATGTATATTTTGGTAACTGTTAATCGAGTAACAGAATGCGAGACACAACTGATGAGAACTCTTCATTTATAACGCATAATAATCGAGACAAAAGTAGGACTCGATAATTGTCAAGGCAGAAATTATCTTTCGAGCAAGTTTCAAGATAATATCATACAGGCTATTTTTCACTTCAAGTAAAATTTCCGCGGAACAAAATGTACAGGAACACAAAAGTTTCTGAGCATGCGTACTTAAAACGTGAGTGGTAATTTTCCGTTTCGTTCCGGGAAGAGTAGAATCAAGTGCTTTTTTCTTTGCGTTCTGTGTGGAAACGACTGGTAGAAAATAAGTTAGCCAATCAGATTATTTTATTTCGTGAGAATGGCGCAAAGTATATTTACTTTTTGTATTAAAATGCGCGTAATAAAAGAAGTGGAAGTTACCAGCAGAAATATTTTCTGTTCGGTTCTTGCCTGCGGAAAATTTTCTTGAGACTGTAAGTAATTACTTGTGGCGACATATTTGTTATCTTGTTGCACTATCATACCATTTTTGTTCATTAAACTTAAATTTCCATCTTTCTGACAATAATTCCGAGTTTTCACAAGAATTGTAATTAATGGAGAAGAATATTTTTTAAGGGGCTATTGACGAAGGAAAAAAAACATATATTTATTTACTTGCAACTCATAAAATGCAAGCTGAACACACATCTGACGGAATAAATCGCCAACAGATATAACGGATATGTTTACGTTTGACTTTCTGGTACTTACTCTGCAACCTCGTCCCCAGGTATTTTGTATTTCTCGTCGTCCGAAAAAGCCCCGGAGAGGAAGTTGTTTACTCTACACTCTTTTAAACAAGTAACTCATAATTCTAACTAAGCCAGTCATTGTTTTTATTTCTCTACAACAATAAACCTATTGTTTTTACCCTGAAATCCCAGCCTAATGTTCTTATAAAGCATATTCTTATAAACAATGTCGTACAGTTGTTGCTTGTTGACTGTCTTCTTGGGAAACTAAAGTCACGTGTTTGCTTGTCCAGTTAGACGGGCGTGCTAAATCTACCCAATTTCGTTTATAGTCGTACGAAACTCATTTAAAAAGTCTGAAACCTTTCTCTGTATTTGTAGTTCATGTTGCTCGTCATTTCCTCATTCTCTTCAGGCTGCATGTTGCTTACAATTCCCGCCTTGAATTATTATTTAATTACTTTGAAAACATCGAAACTTGCAGCACCTATATAAATACATCCGCAATCTAATCCTCAATCTCGTCCTCAGGGCTCTTGCCTATAATACCTTACAAGATATCTTAAGAATGGAAGCGCTATGAGGACGAAGTTGGCTAATCCTAGATAACTTTAAAGGCATTCTTTAGTGTATTCAGATCCTGTGAGCAGTCAGGGAGTGTTTTAACGAAGAAAAACATTGTGAATGTAATTTTTAGTACGACCTAAACTGTTAAATTATAAAGTAAAAACTATAAATTGGGGTCTGGTTTTAACTTAACACACAGAATGTGTTGCGCAGTTTTGTAGGATGTGACGTTTTCGTTTTTATATGTAATAATTATAGAAGCGTTTGTTAAACAACAGCCCTGCATAAAGGTACCCCCTGATATTAAATATATTTTACTACATGCTATAGAGGATAAAAAGTGTGTATCAATTCTTCTAGTATCTTGGCGTTTTTAGGATGTTTAGTTTGGAGCATTTTCATCTGATCTTATTACATCATTATTGATAATTTAATAAGATAGTCAGCATAAATTTATTTTATAAATATCTTGCAACTTACAAAAAATTAATTTTTGCAGTGTTGAAGTTTAATATTGATTTTATCGTTAAATAAAGATAGGCATTGACTGTCTGTATTTTTTCACAGCCAGCCTATGACAAAACAATATCCTGAATTTTCAAATATATATATAAATTTTAAATATCTTAAGAACTAAAAAGGATGTCGAGTGTCGAATGGGGGTGAGTATGGAACAAACTTGAACACCGATAACAGTTGAATATTGAGCAGAATTGAGTATAGCTCTAAACCGCATCACATATATAACTTATTCAGGGGAAAAACTCGTTGGCGCCATTTTAATTTTGGAGTTTCATTTTTATGCGTCTTTTTCCATTAAACGCCAAGGCCGTTTATAATTTTGTATAAGAGGGCGGGGGCGTTTATTCGAAACATTACAATAACCGAAAATCTTTTTTGGATTTAGGTTCTCCCTAGGGTGTATAGACAGGAAGTTACTTGAAGTTTCCAGAGAGATTTACCTTTGTTTATTTTGTTGCTAGATTATTCAAAACAAAAAGCCATGACTTGGACAATCGAAAATTTAGTCAGTGAGAAGGTTGGTGCTGCATCTATGTCTGATGGGCTTCCTGTTACTAAACTTGAAAGAGGAGGAATGGGATCGTGCTATAGAATGTATGTACTTAAAGCTGGAATGATCGAATGTGTTGATCATGGAGATCTTTTATACTTTAACAATGTCAAGTATGAAGGAACATTTCCAGTCAATATAACTTTGATTGTACGACCAAAGAGCTTTACAGTCTTTGGTGTATCTACCGAAGGGGTCTACACTCCTTTCCCTACTGAGGTAAATGATGGAGATGTTGAGTTATTGAAAGAACAAATTGACATCAAGATGATCCCTTACCAAGCCATGCCATCGGTTGATCGTCCACAAACCATGCAGCAAATTATTGCAAAATCTGCTCAATATTTCCCTTATACAACCAAAAATGCAGAGCTTGCAATTTCAATATTTGATTGGACATCAACCAACTTTAACAGAATAGTTTACTTTCGAATGTTTGCATACACTTTACTTAAAGATGATCCTTTGCCGTTGGATAATGCGTCTATAACAAATGCAATTTGGACATCAGACTGGGGAGATTCCAACCCGAGAAATGAAGCATACATGAACTCCTTTATGATGGTACCAGCAGAAACAGAAGAATCGGTGGTCACGCAGTTTGAAAAACAAGCCCCTACTCTGTATCGTTACGTGAATGCGGAGATTAATTTAATTGCAGGCGGTCTTCGAGGGCTTCCAAGAACAAGCACATTGGCAGTACCGATACTTTACTCCGGACAAGTCGATATGTCGAATTTTTCAAAATCACAACTGTGTGCACATTACCAAGAATTGCCAGCGAATGAAGGCCCAAAAGGCACCAAATTACAGATGCAACTTTTTCAAGCACGTGTTGGTTTCATGGCACCTGGGAAGACTGTTACAGTTAAGGGTATTGTGTCTTTCACAGATTCATCTGCCGATGCAATGAGATACTCAAGTGGCATACTGCTTACCGTGGAGCCGCCTGCGGGGCGTTAATCTGGGAAAATGCAGCATATATAACACCCTTGTCAAACGATTTAGATAAAACTGAATATTTATTCTATCCTGGCACACGTTTCACCGTTAAAGAATGGAAATATCACAACAAGGATGTTCATGGGAGGCGAGTTGTTGAAATTGTGATGCAAGTTCTCGTCGAAAGGAAAGATTGTGAATGAAAGAAATTTTAAAATTGTAGGATAGTATTAGAATTACTTGTGGGAGGGGGCCCCAAAGCCCCCGCTTCGTAAACCTTTAAACCATAACGAATACACTATTTGAGACACTTGGTACTTTTCTTGAACTGGTTATTTCTATTATAGGTCTTCGTATCTTCTTAAATTTAACACTATAAAGTGGCAAGCCTGTTTTGCTATTGCCTGTAATTTTATTTTAACTGAAATTGATAAAAATGTCTTTTGAGGGAAGACTATGCCTTGGAGGGCGCTGCTGTAAGCACTCCACACAGATTATTTACGTAGTTTGTCTGTGCTAAACGCTTAACGAATAATTTTTACACTTTAAATTATTCGTCAAAATAAAATAAGTCGGGTGACTGTACCTTGTTTTGACAGGTTGTTGCGAGTGCTTGCATTTTAAAAGTTGAGAGTAAAGTTGAGGGAAAGTCATTTTACGAAAAAAATATTTTACCCGAATTTCGATATCGTTTTAAACGCTCCACTGGGTTTACAACACACTATATATCCACACTACAATGCTCCATCCGGATGTGCGGCCCGGTTTCCTGTATTTAACCCGCTTAAGTACACAGCTAGTCTTTAACTAATACCGGTATTCCGTCTGTTTGTCAGCCAACAACAAGTGCTTCTAACCATGTACGAAAACTTGAAGCGACATATAACATACGCGATATACTTTTAACGTCTTTGTTGTGATCGCTCGCGCGTAGTAAACCAATCACAAGCCCTGATTTTTATGAATAGCCTATCACTGATTATTTGAGGCCTTGACATGCTGATGGATGATTAGAGCCAATGGTTGTGGTGTTAAGGTTTGCATGTATCTTTTTTTTTCTTTTTCTTGTAATATTTGTTTTTTAAATGTTTTTACATGTTAATATAAGCATATTATAACGTTTTTAGTCATGTAGAAATCTTAAACAAACCAAATAAAGATTTTGGTTTGAACCTAGATTGTGAGGGGACAAAGCATAGGCAGCTAGATAGCCATCTGTATTTAGGCTGTTTTGTTAAGACTTTTATTCTGTTTGGTGCTCTTTATCCTAGCCGACATTATTGCTTTTTTGTGTTATTTTCAGCAATTTGATTTGCAACACATGTTTGGGCTAAACTATTGTACTTTCGCTAAATACTGTCACTTCTTAGTAACCAAACATAGTTGGTTGCATTTCTTATGTCAAATGAAATTTAATACAGTCGACTCTCTCTAATTTGAACCTCCGTAACTTGAAAGTCTTTTCAATTCAGTCAATTTCAAAGTCACCGTCAAATCTCCTTAAGAAACTCTTTAGATGAACTTCCATAATTCGATACTCCATAATTCGATAACTCTCTTATTCGATCTAGATGTTAGGTCCATATGGAGAAATTCTCTCTCTAATTCGATTTCTTGGAGTGTGAAAAGGCCACAACCACAGTCTCAAGCGACACGGGTTGTTGTCTGTGTTTTTATTGTAAAATAAATTGTATATAAACACAATTAATTTTGCAAATTTCCAGAAAATGTCCAATTTTGTCTGCAAAATAAAATTTTGTGATTGTTTCATCTCGATGGAGTGACGACAGGCTCTTGCCTGTGTTTTTATTTAAAACGAAGTTGCGAGAACGCATCTTTGAAAAGCACATTACGCCAAAAAGGCCACACTGGTGTAGGCGCTCCATATTAATTGAATTTCCGCGCCCGAAGGCGTAGGAAATTCTTTAAAACCGTCGTTTTTTTCTTTCGGAGCATTTTTTGAGAAAAAAATCGACCCTGGAATTTCACGTTGGTCCGTCACAGATGCAAACTTCGTACTCAAGCTCCTTAACTACTGGGAAGTCTCGTATTGACGTTTCAGGCCAAAATTGGTATTTTTTTTCGACAAAATTTGGCACAGTTAACAAAAAAAGTATGCTGAACATAATGGTGACATAATAATTTTGATTTTTGTCACCTAAATGTCATTTTAGGCCAAAATTGGTCCAAAAATTAGAACTACTTTACTTTCAACAAAATTTGGAACAGTTAACAAATAAAGTATGCTGAACATGATGGTGACATCAAAATTTTGATTTCTTCTTACCTAAATGTCATTTCAGGCCAAAATTGGTCCAAAAATTAAAACTACTTTATTTTTAACAAAATTTGGCACAGTAAACAAATAAAGTATGCTGAACATGATGGTGACATCAAAATTTTGATTTCTTGTTACCTAAATGTCATTTCAGGCCAAAATTTATCCAAAAATTAAAACTGCTTTATTTTCGACAAAAATTGACACAGTTAATAAAAAAAGTATACTGAAAATGATGGTCACATCAAAATTTTGATTTTTTGTCAACTAATGCCGTTTAAGACCATAAACGTTTCAATCGCAAGACTTTCAAACATGAATGATAGGCTGTATTTTTTGTTAGCAATTTCTTTTAAAATGTGAGTTTATTACGAATCGTTTCGTTTTGTTTGCGTTTGTTGTAAGATATAATGTCACTGGTGTGCTTTATCTTCAGAGGTTCATGCACCAAACCCCTTCGAATGTTTGGCACAATAACACAACGAATTAGCAGGTTTTCATCAAATATTTTGGTAGCGCGCGGAAATTTTTAGAGCCCCCAAGGCTTCTTGTTCTTATTTTTATTTTAGCTGCTTCGCTGTGAGTGCTTCATCGGATTTTCGACACCCTGTATTCCAGTACTTAAGCGCTCCACCTGGATGTGCAGCATAGTTTACCTGAACGTAGAACTAAATTAAGTAATTCACCTGCTGACCAACTCCGGGTCACTCGTGCTACAGATACACGAAATGCAATATTTTAAGAACGAGCGAACCGGTTGACTTTTTCAAGGGTTAACGAGTAGTCCCTTTATCAATAATTAGCTACCTGTAAAGTTTGGTGTGTGGCTACCTAACTGAAAAATAATACAGTAACGCACAATTGCTACAACAGAATTTTAAGATGATTACAATCTTGGACTAAAATATTGAGACAAAGGCCGTTTCTTTCTCGATATTCAAGTATGGACAAAAATGTCAAACAATTTGCAAAATAAAAATGGACAGGGAAAGGACAGGCTGCGCGGAATTTATTACAATTAATTTTGGAACTTACACGAAAGCTTATTTCATAAAATTTATCGTTGAGCATTCAGGCATGCAATTTCAGCGACTTCGAAGGAAAATGGTGTGTGTTACTCATAGATATTTTTCAAAACGCGAAAGTTTTTTCACCATACAAAAAAATCATAAAAACGGGGCAATTTTCAAAAGTAATGATTTATTTCTACTTTAATCGTCGTCAACTACAATAACACTTGGTGTTTTTTTCTTCTTTGGAGCTGCGAGCATTTGGAGCTGCGATGTCCCGATTATTTGAAACAGTAGCGCTTGCGGATGCAGTCTTTTTCTTCCTTTTGCCGGGGGCTTGCAGTGTAACGACTGTAGGCGGCAAGGTCATGACGAAATGGAACAGATTTCCAACCGCTATGACTTCTGTTGGTTCTGTTCGGTTTAAGCAAAATGCCATCCATTGATCCTTTCCAAGATATAGATAAGATGCTGACTAATGATGTTGAGCAATCTGATGATAGCCATCTCTTAGGAGTTTGTGATGTCACAGTTGAGAAATTTGAAGTGTTATGTGGAAGCAAGATACAAAAAAGTGACGACGATATTGACTCAGAATGGGAAGAGGGAGATAATTAAATTTACTTAGCCTAACCTTGTATATTTTATACATTTTTGATTACGGTAAATACCTTAGATGTGATTTAACAAATAAATTTCTTTCTTGGATTTTACCCATTCGCGAAAGTATTTCACGCAAATATGCACTTTATCTTGAATTCGCGAAAGTTTTTTCCGCGAAATTTGTTTCATAAATCGCCACGAAAAACGTTGATGCGCGCGAAAGTTTCTGCCCTTAAAGTAGTGTGTCACTCAAGACTAAAAAATTTCTCAAAAGTATTTCCTTAGCTGGCATTAATGAAAGAAACAAGGTTATAAAAAATTGTGAAAAAAGCTTTTTAGCTTGGATGATTCATTACTGGCGCAATCAAGATATATGTCTCCAACTTCCTCCCTAACCAAGTCGATTTCGCGGACCATTTAATTATATATATATTTTTGCATTTTGTACATGTATTGAATAGAAATTAATTGGACGTGCATATAGCTATCATAGTTTTTCAAATGGGTGTATTTACCTTGGTTTGTGCAAACATACTTAAAATATTTCTAAAGTTAAAATTCATAGCATAGTGTTTCGCGCGTAATAAAATAAACGGCTTTTTCTGTCCTTCCTGCTGACATTTGTGGAGGTTGATATCCGTGGAAGATTTTTGCTTTTTGATTAAGGACACTGCATTCATTGATAGCATTAAATACACAGTAGTTAAACTTAATTTTTTCTAACAATAACAACACCAATAATAACAACAAGGCTAAAAGCCAATACAATTCTTCGTGTAAGTTAAAATAACGTAGTCAAACATGAAAAGTAATATTTCTTTTTCATAGAACCGAACCTAATTTTCTAATGGAATAGAAGTTTAAGGAAGATAAAAAGATTTTATTAACTGTATAATGACATTTATTTTACTGTTTTACTCAATTTCTATTGTGATGTGATAATTCTATTTACCATTTCATCCTAAAGAACTTGCATCACAATTTCAGTAAGTCGTCTTCCGTGGTCTCCCTTAGGGTGTTCTTTCCATTCTTTAACTTTAAATTGTGTACCAGGATAGAATAAGTATTCAGCTCTGTCTAAATTACTAGACAAAGGTGTTATATGAGCTGCTTTTTCCCAAAATTTCGCCCCGGCGGTTGGTTCCACGGTAAGCACTATGCCATTTCCGTACGACTTTGCATCAGCAAATGAATTTGTGAAAGATAGAATACCCTTAACTGTAACAGTTTTCCCAATCGCCATGAAACCTTTACGTGCTAGGTGGAGCGGCAACTGTAATTGAGTACTTTTTGGGCCTTTATTTGCTGGCAATTCTTTGTAATGTGCGCAGAGTTGTGACATTACTAACTGTGCTATATCAACTTGTCCGGAGTAAAGTATCGGTACTGCCAATGTGCTTGCTCTTGGAAGTCCTCGAAGACCGCCTGCAATTAAATTAATCTCCGCATTCACGTAACGATACAGAGTAGGGGCTTGTTTTTTAAGTTGCGTGACCACCGATTCTTCTGTTTCTGCTGGTACCATCATGAAGGAGTTCATGTATGCTTTATTGCCTGGATTGTAATCACCCCAGCTTGATGTCCAAATTGCATAAGATATGGACTCATAATCCAACGGCAAAGGATCATCTTTGAGCAGAGTATATGCAAACATTCGAAAGTAAACTATTCTGGTAAAGTTGGCTGATGTCCAATCAAATAATGAGATTGCAAGCTCTTCATTTTTGGTAGTATAAGGGAAATATTGAGCAGATTTTGCGATAACTTATTGTATAGTTTGTGGATGAGGATGTGATGGCATGGCTTGATAGGGAATCAACTTAATTGTCATTTGTTTTCTTAATGACTCAGCATCTGCATCATTCACCTCAGTAGGGAAAGGAGTGTAGACACCTTCGGCAGATATACCAGAGACTGTAAAGCTCTTTGGTCGCACAATCAAAGTTATATTAGCTGGAAATGCTCCTTCATACTTGACATTGTTAAAGTATAAAGCATCTCCATGATCAACACATTCGATCATTCCAGCTTTAAGTACATACATTCTATAGCACGATCCCACTCCTCCTCTTTCGTGGTTAGTAACAGGTAATCCATCAGACATAGATGCAGCACCAACCTCATCATTGACTAAATTTTCGATTGTCCAAGTCATTGCTTCTTATATTCCAGATTCAGACTGAGAAAAATAAAGAATCGCAACACTATTTATACAGTTATCTCGGGATAGCCAAAATTTGCAGACGCAGCAAGTTTTGAAAGGACAATTAAAAATTACTATTAGAAATGTCCATATTTGGACGAGACTTGGCAAGATGAAAATTTTGCGGAACATCCGAAGACGTTAATCAAGTTCTGACAGAATTTACGACATAATGAAGAACTTCATACAACTAAAATTATCATAGTATATTGGACCACTTTACCACTTTAAATGCTTGTTTTTTTATCCTTAAGAGTGGGCAATTTAAAGATGTCTGATAATCGTTTTTTGTCTTTCCAGTTTATTATTTTATGTCAAAGATATTGAAATTTACCTAGTTTTTAGAAAATATATACTGTTATATATTCTATTTTGGAGTTCAGAGGATAAGGTAACATGGGAAATTTTCTCGGTATAGCTGTAAATTTATTTTTATACTTATAAAAATAGTGTATGTAATGAAAAGAAAAATGGAGAAAAAACAAGAAATATAGAAATATAGAAATAATATAAACAAGTAGAAGAAGAAAATAGTATTTAGTTGCAACTTAGGTTGCCATCAAAATTTAGTTTATAACAAAGAAAAAACTCGAGCAAAGTATCTATATTATAATATCCGTATACGTCTGTCCGTCTGTCACGCAAAATGGTACTGAAAGTAGCGAGACACACGCTATGAGGTTTAAAAAGAACGGGTCACCGACTATTTCAAAAGGTTGACTGGCATGCATTATACAGTCTTCATCCAATTGGGAGTTATTCGAGAAAAATTTTTTTTAGGCAGATATTTTTGAAGTTTGAATCAACCTCGTCCTCAAAAATTTAGTTAAATTTAGTCCAATTTAGTCCAATTTAGTCCAATTTAGTCCAATTTAGTCCAATTTAGTCCAATTTAGTCCAATTTAGTCCAATTTAGTCCAATTTAGTCCAATTTGTTTGCTTTGACGTTCGAGTTCCCATCATTCTAATTCTTTGTATTCAAGTTAAAATAGGCTTTAAATTCAGAGAAACAAAATTGTTTATTTTGTTATCATTGTATGTTAGAAGTTATCCAGCGGCGGCGCCACAATTTCCGAAGTCGGGGGGGGGGGGCTTAGGCATGGTGGGAGATTTGGAGATTTTAGTGACAATCAACGAACGAAGCGAGTTGCCGAAACAGTTGGGGTCCAACGCATGTTTAGAGTCCTAAAACACGTAAAACGGCTATACCTTGAACTTCAGAAAAGCTTTGTTTTTCTCCTCTTTCAACTACGGCATATTGGTATGCGTCACTGTATAAAAAATTGCATTATTTAGTGAGATAGCCTGCAGGTTCTCTAGTTGGATAACATCAATTTTCATGCAGTGATTGAGACGCTTATTGACAGAAAATAAAAAATTATTACTTAGCTAAAAAATGTGGAGGGGGGGGGGACTGAAGCCCCCCAGCTCCTCTAGTGGCGCCGCCCCTGTTATTCTCCTACAATTCCTAAATATTATAAGCATTCATAGCCAACTTTTTTCATTCGACTTATCGTTTATCGACGAGGAAACAGGTAATCGAGTGGCAATTTTTCTAGCGTGATGGAATTTTAAAAACCCTTGAAATATTTTTTTCTTTTTCTCCTCTGATAAACCACAAGCACGTTTTAGTTTGAATAATTACATTTGTTTCTTTGTTCCTGGTTTTTTCCGCTTTCGGTGATACAGGATTTGTAACATGCGCCAAGATCCGGGTTTATGTTATGGCTGACATAAAAACGTTTATTAAGGAAGGAAAGAGATTTTTTCCAAAAAGTTTTTTTAACACCGACTGGAATCTTACCCTCCGTGAATCTTACTCTTCATGAATTGTTATCCGGATAATTGGCCCCAGGTGAATTGCTCCCCTCTCAGAAAATTTCCGTGCTGTCTGACCTTTAAATTTCTATTATTTTCAATTCTTTATACACGCCCTAGAAAACGAAATGTTGACAAGAACGCAAGAGTTACGTATCGACTACCCCAATCGTCGTGTCGTAGAATACATACACAGTGTTGCTCATTACCTTGGCTTTATAATACTTTGTACATTGTATTCAGTTTATTCTTTATTTTAATTTTCACACACAAAATAACAATTTGTGATAAAAAAACTATTTTCCCTAATTCTTTTTTAAAAAAAGTACAAGTTATTTTATCAGGGGGTAAAAATCTTCCAGGGGAGTTCTTCCAGGGGACAATTAACCGGGAGAAATTATCCGGGGTTAATTCCTCGGACACCAATTTCTTCACGTCTTAGCTAATGTGTGAAAAATACACAAGTCCAGTTTCGGCGAGAAAAACGCGCTATATATATTTGCTGTTACCCGGTGACTTGCATGTCATTTTAAACCCTATGAAGATCCTTGCACGTTGTTGAAAGCAAAACTTTATTTTTTCATGCATTTATATTTTAATTTATGTTATATATTACAAAAATCAATATCCATTACAGCGTTCTTGGCTGTAATTCCCATTATTATAGTATCCTAAATACATACGGACTAGTTTTCTATGGCCACGACAACTGTACTTTGGCAGCTTTATAAATAAAAACAAATCAACCAAACATTTTGTAGATCAACTTTCATAACAACCAACAAAATTTCAGAATACGCTGCCATCTTTAATGTATTTGAAATTGACCATATTGGGCGCCAACGTTGAAAGCTAGTGAAGTTAACGGTTTAATTGATAGCAGCGTAAGTTGGAAGCACACATCCGACATCAGTCTGTAAAGTATTGGGGTAATCTTATCAAAGAAGTTTTAAAGAATAGAAGACATCAAAAAGCAGTATCATTTTTTCTCCACCATAACAAACAAACACAATTTTTTGTGGCCTGTAATGCTTTTATAACAGGTTTTAATTTTTTACAAGGTTACCAAAGACAGACGCATTTTAAAAATTGGAATTTGTGGTAAGTAAATAATTTAATTGACATTTAAAAAATTTGTTTCAAAACAGTATGATCTTTGCAGAAATGGATTTATTTAGGATCTAAAAAAAACAAAAAAATTGAGAGAATGGAAGTTAGAATAATCTTTTTTATTTCTTTCTACTCTTATGGTTATCTCATTCCCCTATTCTTCCTGAAGACACGTGCGTCGCAGAAAATCGATATATAAAAATAAAAAGTACATGTCTTTTTTACTAAAATTCTATTAGGTGCCTGTTTCTTAAGGTGAAGAGGTGGGTATTTATTTAAGGATGGGTGAGAGGGGCAGTTAAAAATATATTCACAACATGACGGACGCATATTTAAGCTAGGCGTTTAACCGTAAACTTCTATATTTTGCTGAATTTTATTTCGCGAATTTCCGAAAAAAAGGGGGAAAGCAGGATTTTTTTTTTCATTCAGAAAAATTGCGTCGAGAAATTAAGCTGCAAAAACAATTTCTTGCTTCAATTCGAGCTTTATGTAAGCTGACTACACACATGCGCATTAGGTTCATGTCAGGATGGTGTTTATACAGGTTGCATGTACATTTTTAAGTTGTAAAGAAATTAATAATTTCGGCCGTTTGAACTTTTTTCGATAACTTTCAATTCGCCCTAATTCATGAAAAATTAATAAACACCCATCTCAAATACGCCACGCTCGAATAAGCTCCCCCCTAGAAACCTAAAAACTAAATAAGCGTCCGAGCGCCTAATCGAGTGTTTACAATATTCTATTCCGCAAAGTTGTTCAACCCTTTAAACAGAAAAAGAAGTTTGAGAAAGTCATTTTCTGTCAATCTAATGACTTCAAAATACCAAATTTTGTCCCAGGCGGTTAATTTTGATTACTGGCGTTCTGGATAAGCTTGGAGGTCTAAGTGATAAGACATTTTTTCTTTTTCCTTATTACGAAACAAAAGTTGGGTTTTTGTGATTTCAAAATACGTGAATCTAATATAGAAAAAGCCTATATAGTTATTTGTAGCGACGAACTTCAAGCTTAGCTGTGTTATTTTATTTCCGTAAACTTGTTCGTTTACTGAGGAGTATATTTGTCGTTTCTGTTTTTTGTTTTCTGTGGAACGAAAAATTTCAAGTTTTCTTCTGCTAGTGCATTTAAAAATCAAGAATAGCGATTTTCAAGGGATACGAAGCTATGAAGGTTTTTAAGTTTTCGTAGGAAAGTCTTCTGAGAAGTAAAGCTAGTGTTTTTTTTCAGTACATACATATATGTGTCTACTTTATGTCATCCTTCTAGCCGTTTTTTCAAATAAAATCTATAATATTTTTTCCTCGCAGTTTCAAAAATTGCGAAAAGAAATTTTAATTTCGGAAACTTCCGCTGTGTTCACAATCCCTCTTGTCTTTTTTTTATTATTTTCTTTCTTATTATTTAATCAGCTTACCGCTTAGTTTAGTTTCGTATTATCATTACGGATATTTTACAAAGTAATTACATTAGACTAATTTAACAAATACTTAAAAAATTCATGTTTTAGACTTAATTCGTCTATTAGATGTGCTTACGTCACGTGACTTGTACTGTAACATTTGGAACTAATATGCATACCGACACTCTATATGCATACGCTTGTTTACGGAGGAGTGTACTGGTTTAGTTATGATATCATCACAAACACAACACATAGGACGTTGCACGTCAAGGGTCTTGTGGGGGCCACAACAACACAAGACCCGTTATTAACATATTTCTCAAATGAGCCTCCCCAAAGTTGATGCAAAACTTTTTTTTGCAAAGCTGGTCTTCTTATCCACTCAGAAAATAAAATACTTGAAGCTGGAATGATCGAATGTGTTGATCATGGAGATGCTTTATACTTTAACAATGTCAAGTATGAAGGAACATTTCCAGTCAATATAACTTTGATTGTACGACCAAAGAGCTTTACAGTCTCTGGTGTATCTACCGAAGGGGTCTACACTCCTTTCCCTACTGAGGTAAATGATGGAGATGTTGGGTTATTGAAAGAACAAATTGACATCAAGATGATCCCTTACCATGCCATGCCATCGGTTGATCGTCTACAAACCATGCAGCAAATTATTGCAAAATCTGCTCAATATTTTCCTTATACAACCAACAATGCAGAGCTTGCAATCTCACTATTTGATTGGACATCAACCAACTTTAACAGAATAGTTCACTTTCGAATGCTTGCATACACTTTACTCAAAGATGACCCTTTACCATTGGATAATGCTTCTATAACAAATGCAATTTGGACATCAGACTGGGGAGATTCCAACCCGAGGAATGAAGCATACATGAACTCCTTTATGATGGTACCAGCAGAAACAGAAGAATCAGTGGTCACGCAGTTTGAAAAACAAGCACCTACTCTGTATCGTTACGTGAATGCAGAGATTAATTTAATTGCAGCCGGTCTTCGAGGACTTCCAAAAACAAGTATTTTGCCAGTACCGAGACTTTATTCTGGCCAAGTCGATATGTCGAATTTTTCAAAATCACAACTGTGTGCTCATTACCAAGAATTGCCAGCGAATAAAGGCCCAAAAGGCACCAAATTACAGATGCAACTTTTTCAAGCACGTGTTGGTTTCATGGCACCTGGGAAGACTGTTACAGTTAAGGGTATTGTGTCTTTCACAGATTCATCTGCCGATGCAATGAGATACTCAAGTGGCATACTGCTTACCGTGGAGCCGCCTGCGGGGGCGTTAATCTGGGAAAATGCAGCATATATAACACCCTTGTCAAACGATTTAGATAAAACTGAATATTTATTCTATCCTGGCACACGTTTCACCGTTAAAGAATGGAAAGATCACAATAAGGATATTCATGGAAGGCGAGTTGTTGAAATTGTGATGCAAGTTCTCATCGAAAGAAAAGATTGTGAATGAAAGAAATTGTAAAATTGTAGGATAGTATTAGAATTACTTGTGGGAGGCGGGGTGGGGCTTAAATTGGGCAAACTACGTTTTTTTCCGAAAAAAGGAAGAAATTTCATTTAAAATAAACACCTCTAAATTGTCAAAACACACATTAAAAGTCAATTAAATTGGTGCAACAGATTGATTTTTAATGGTGGAGAAATCCATATTGTCATTTTTTGTTTTTTTTGTAAAATGATTGTTTAAAACAATATTTAGGGGTGTGGGGGGGGGGTAAGCCCCAAAGCTCCCGCTTCGTACAGCGCTAATAAAGTTTAGTTGAATGAAGAAGGAGAGGCTATAAAATTATTATCGTCATAAAGATAACATATAGGAGGTTGCGAATGTCTCTCGATTTTTTTTCGGTTTGGCGATAGTATTAGAGGAGAAAAGATCATGTGCATAAATTCTTAGGGAGTAAATGTAATTGTTTGGCGCATCCCAATAATAAATCAAAGGCTTCGTCGATTTTCTTTACATGCCCTAAAACCTCGATGGAAACTGAATTTGTGTATGGAGTGTATGGTTTGGATGGAGTTTAAATCTCGGTTCAGTATCATTTTCATTTCATAACAAAACTATAAATTTATTAGTAAAAAAAACTGAATAAAAAAACAAAAAATGAGCTGCTTTTTGTAAATGTTTAAATTGCAAAGAAGATAAAAATTCTAGTAAAAACATTGTTTCTTTGTTCGTTATTTCTTACAGAAATTAATTTGTAGAGCAGTCGCATCCATTTCTGCAGCGTGATCTGATAAAGCAGTACTCTTATAAGCTTGCATATATATGTCAGCTACCACAGAAAAAGTTTGGTCACCTTTATTTGATGAGTGACGTCTTGACAGTTGAATGGGAGAAGAAAGGTGCGCTTCATTTCTTAGACTATTTTCTATACAACTGCAAAAACTTATAAATTTAAAACGGTTGATAAGAACACTGTAGAGAATTTATAGTTTCGTCCAATTATAGACCAACCAGATATTTTGCATACCATGCTGCAAAATGTGCTTGGCAATTACTCAAAACCTTAAAGCCATAACGAATACACTATTTGAGACACTTAGTACTTTCCTTGAACTGGTTATTCCTATTATAGGTCTTCGTATCTTTAACTGAAATTGATAACAATGTCTTTTGAGGGAAGACTATGCCTTGGAGGGCGCTGCTGTAAGCACTCCACACAGATTTTTTACGTAGTTTGTTTGTGGTAAACGCTTAACGAATAATTTTAAATTATTCGTCAAAATAAAATAAGTCGGGTGACTGTACCTTGTTTTGACAGGTTGTTGCGAGTGCTTGCATTTTAAAAGTTGAGAGTACAGTTGAGGGAAAGTCATTTTACGAAAAAAATATTTTACCCGAATTGCGATATCGTTTTAAACGCTCCACTGGGTCTACAACACACTATATATCCACACTACAATGCTCCATCCGGATGTGCGGCCCGGTTTCCTGTATTTAACCCGCTTAAGTACACAGCTAGTCTTTAACTAATACCGGTATTCCGTCTGTTTGTCAGCCAACAACAAGTGCTTCTAACCATGTACGAAAACTTGAAGCGACATATAACATACGCGATATACTTTTAACGTCTTTGTTGTGATCGCTCACGCGTAGTAAACCAATCACAAGCCCTGATTTTTATGAATAGCCTATCACTGATTATTTGAGGCCTTGACATGCTGATAGATGATTAGAGCCAATGGTTGTGGTGTTAAGCTTTGCATGTATCCTTTTTTTTTCTTTTTCTTGTAAGATTTGTTTTTTAAATGTTTTTACATGTTAATATAAGCATATTATAACGTTTTTAGTCACGTAGAAATCTTAAACAAACCAAATAAAGATTTTGGTTTAAACATAGATTGTGAGGGGACAAAGCATAGGCAGCTAGATAGCCATCTGTATTTAGGCTGTTTTGTTAAGATTTTTATTCTGTTTGGTGCTCTTTATCCTAGCCGACATTATTGCTTTTTTGTGTTATTTTCAGCAATTTGATTTGCAACACATGTTTGGGCTAGCTAAACTATGGTACTTCCGCTAAATACTGTCACTTCTTAGTAACCAAACATAGTTGGTTGCATTTCTTATGTCAAATGAAATTTAATACAGTCGACTCTCTCTAATTTGAACCTCCGTAACTTGATAGTCTTTTCAATTCAGTCAATTTCAAAGTCACCGTCAAATCTCCTTAAGAAAATCTTTAGATGAACTTCCATAATTCGATACTCTTTAATTCGATAACTCTCTTATTCGATGAAGATGTTAGGTCCATATGGAGAAATTCTCTCTCTAATTCGATTTCTTGGAGTGTAAAAAGGCCACAACCACAGTCTCAAGCGACACGGGTTGTAGTCTGTGTTTTTATTGTAAAATAAATTGTATATGAACACAATTAATTTTGCAAATTTCCAGAAAATGTCCAACTTTGTCTGCAAAATAAAATTTTGTGATTGTTTCATCTCGATGGAGTGACAACAGGCTCTTGCCTGTGTTTTTATTTAAAACGAAGTTGCGAGAACGCATCTTTGAAAAGCACATTACGCCAAAAAGGCCACACTGGTGTAGGCGCTCCATATTAATTGAATTTCCGCGCCCGAAGGCGTAGGAAATTCTTTAAAGCCGTCGTTTTTTTCTTTCGGAGCATTTTTTGAGAAAAAAATCGACCCTGGAATTTCACGTTGGTCCGTCACAGATGCAAACTTCGTACTCAAGCTCCTTAACTACTGGGAAGTCTCGTATTGACGTTTCAGGCCAAAATTGGTATTTTTTTTTCGACAAAATTTGGCACAGTTAACAAAAAAAGTATGCTGAACATAATGGTGAAATAATAATTTTGATTTTTGTCACCTAAATGTCATTTTAGGCCAAAATTGGTCCAAAAATTAGAACTACTTTACTTTCAACAAAATTTGGAACAGTTAACAAATAAAGTATGCTGAACATGATGGTGACATCAAAATTTTGATTTCTTCTTACCTAAATGTCATTTCAGGCCAAAATTGGTCCAAAAATTAGAACTACTTTACTTTCAACAAAATTTGGAACAGTTAACAAATAAAGTATGCTGAACATGATGGTGACATCAAAATTTTGATTTCTTCTTACCTAAATGTCATTTCAGGCCAAAATTGGTCCAAAAATTAGAACTACTTTACTTTCAACAAAATTTGGAACAGTTAACAAATAACGTATGCTGAACATGATGGTGACATCAAAATTTTGATTTCTTCTTACCTAAATGTCATTTCAGGCCAAAATTGGTCCAAAAATTAAAACTACTTCATTTTCGGCTAAATCTGGCACAGTTAACAAATAAAGTATGCTGAAAATGATGATGGTACAAAAGTTTGATTTTTTGTCACCTAAATGTCATTTCAGGCCAAAATTTATCCAAAAACTAAAACTGCTTTATTTTCGACAAAAATTGACACAGTTAATAAAGAAAATATACTAAAAATGATGGTCACATATAACACCCTTGTCAAACGATTTAGATAAAACTGAATATTTATTCTATCCTGGCACACGTTTCACCGTTAAAGAATGGAAAGATCACAACAAGGATGTTCATGGGAGGCGAGTTGTTGAAATTGTGATGCAAGTTCTCGTCGAAAGGAAAGATTGTGAATGAAAGAAATTTTAAAATTGTAGGATAGTATTAGGATTACTTGTGGGAGGGGGCCACATAGCCCCCGCTTCGTAAACCTTTAAACTATAACGAATACACTATTTGAGACACTTGGTACTTTTCTTGAACTGGTTATTTCTATTATAGGTCTTCGTATCTTCTTGAATTTAACACTATAAAAATGTGGCAAGCCTGTTTTGCTATTGCCTGTAATTTTATTTTAACTGAAATTGATAAAAATGTCTTTTGAGGGAAGACTATGCCTTGGAGGGCGCTGCTGTAAGCACTCCACACAGACTTTTTACGTAGTTTGTTTGTGGTAAACGCTTAACGAATAATTTTAAATTATTCGTCAAAATAAAATAAGTCGGGTGACTGTACCTTGTTTTGACAGGTTGTTGCGAGTGCTTGCATTTTAAAAGTTGAGAGTAAAGTTGAGGGAAAGTCATTTTACGAAAAAAATATTTTACCCGAATTGCGATATCGTTTTAAACGCTCCACTGGGTTTACAACACACTATATATCCACACTACAATGCTCCATCCGTATGTGCGGCTCGGTTTCCTGTATTTAACCCGCTTAAGTACACAGCTAGTCTTTAACTAATACCGGTATTCCGTCTGTTTGTCAGCCAACAACAAGTGCTTCTAACCATGTACGAAAACTTGAAGCGACATATAACATACGCGATACACTTTTAACGTCTTTGTTGTGATCGCTCACGCGTAGTAAACCAATCACAAGCCCTGATTTTTATGAATAGCCTATCACTGATTATTTAAGGCCTTGACATGCTAATGGATGATTAGAGCCAATGGTTGTGGTGTTAAGGTTTGCATGTATCTTTTTTTTCTTTTTCTTGTAAGATTTGTTTTTTAAATGTTTTTACATGTTAATATAAGCATATTATAACGTTTTTAGTCACGTAGAAATCTTAAACAAACCAAATGAAGATTTTGGTTTAAACCTAGATTGTGAGGGGACAAAGCATAGGCAGCTAGATAGCCATCTGTATTCTGTCCAGATTTTTATTCTGTTTGGTGCTCTTTATCCTAGCCGACATTATTGCTTTTTTGTGTTATTTTCAGCAATTTGATTTGCAACACATGTTTGGGCTAGCTAAACTATGGTACTTCCGCTAAATACTGTCACTTCTTAGTAACCAAACATAGTTGGTTGCATTTCTTATGTCAAATGAAATTTAATACAGTCGACTCTCTCTAATTTGAACCTCCGTAACTTGAAAGTCTTTTCAATTCAGTCAATTTCAAAGTCACCGTCAAATCTCCTTAAGAAACTCTTTAGATGAACTTCCATAATTCGATACTCCATAATTCGATAACTCTCTTATTCGATCTAGATGTTAGGTCCATATGGAGAAATTCTCTCTCTAATTCGATTTCTTGGAGTGTGAAAAAGCCACAACCACAGTCTCAAGCGACACGGGTTGTGGTCTGTGTTTTTATTGTAAAATAAATTGTATATAAACACAATTAATTTTGCAAATTTCCAGAAAATGTCCAATTTTGTCTGCAAAATAAAATTTTGTGATTGTTTCATCTCGATGGAGTGACAACAGGCTCTTGCCTGTGTTTTTATTTAGAACGAAGTTGCGAGAACGCATCTTTGAAAAGCAAATTACGCCAAAAAGGCCACACTGGTGTAGGCGCTCCATATTAATTCTTATATTTATTTTAGCTGCTTCGCTGTGAGTGCTTCATCGGATTTTCGACACTCTGTATTCCAGTACTTAAGCGCTCAACCTGGATGTGCAGCATAGTTTACCTGAACGTAGGACTAAATTAAGTACTTCAACTCCGGGTCACTCATGTTACAGTTACACGAAATGCAATATTTTAAGAACGAGCGAACCGGTGGACTTTTTCAAGGGTTAACGAGTAGTCCCTTTATTAATAATTAGCTACCTGTGAAGTTTGGTGTGTGGCTACCTAACTGAAAAATAATACAGTCACGCACAATTGCTACAACAGAACTTTAAGATGATCACAATCTTGGACTAAAATATTGAGACAAAGGCCGTTTCTTCCTCGATATTCAAATATGGACAAAAATGTCAAACAATTTGCAAAATACAAATGGACAAGGAAAAGACAGGCTGTGCGAAATTTATTACAATTAATTTTGGAACTTACACGAAAGCTTACTTCATAAAATTTATCGTTGAGCATTCAGCGACTTCGAAGGAAAATGGTGTGTGTTACTCATAGATATTTTTCAAAACGCGAAAGTTTTTTCACCATACAAAAAAATCATAAAAACGGGGCAATTTTCAAAAGTAATGATTTATTTCTACTTTAATCGTCGTCAACTACAATAACACTTGGTGTTTTTTTCTTCTTTGGAGCTGCGAGCATTTGGAGCTGCGATGTCCCGATTATTTGAAACAGTAGCGCTTGCGGATGCAGTCTTTTTCTTCCTTTTGCCGGGGGCTTGCAGTGTAACGACTGTAGGCGGCAAGGTCATGACGAAATGGAACAGATTTCCAACCGCTATGACTTCTGTTGGTTCTGTTCGGTTTAAGCAAAATGCCATCGATTGATCCTTTCCAAGATATAGATAAGATGCTGACTAATGATGTTGAGCAATCTGATGATAGCCATCTCTTAGGAGTTGTGATGTCACAGTTGAGAAATTTGAAGTGTTATGTGGAAGCAAGATACAAGAAAGTGACGACGATATTGACTCAGAATGGGAAGAGGGAGATAATTAAATTAACTTAGCCTAACCTTGTATATTTTATACATTTTTGATTACGGTAAATACCTTAGATGTGATTTAACAAATAAATTTCTTTTTTGGATTCACGCAAATATGCACTTTATCTTGAATTCGCGAAAGTTTTTTCCGCGAAATTTGTTTCATAAATCGCCACGAAAAAAGTTGATGCGCGCAAAAGTTTCTGCCCTTAAAGTAGTGTGTCACTCAAGACTAAAAAATTTCTCAAAAGTATTTCCTTAGCTGGCATTAATGAAAGAAATAAGGTTATAAAAAATTGTGAAAAAAGCTTTTTAGCTTGGATGATTCATTACTGGCGCAATCAAGATATATGTCTCCAACTTCCTCCCTAACCAAGTCGATTTCGCGGACCATTTAATTATAATTATATTTTTGCATTTTGTACATGTATTGAATAGAAATTAATTGGACGTGCATATAGCTATCATAGTTTTTCAAATGGGTGTATTTACCTTGGTTTGTGCAAACATATTTAAAATATTTCTAAAGTTAAAATTCATAGCATAGTGTTTCGCGCGTAATAAAATAAACGGCTTTTTCTGTCCTTCCTGCTGACATTTGTGGAGGTTGATATCCGTGGAAGATTTTCGCTTTTTGATTAAGGACACTGCATTCATTGATAGCATTAAATACACAGTAGTTAAACTTAATTTTTTCTAACAATAACAACACCAATAATAACAACAAGGTTAAAAGCCAATACAATTCTTCGTGTAAGTTAAAATAACGTAGTCAAACATGAAAAGTAATATTTCTTTTTCATAGAACCGAACCTAATTTTCTAATGGAATAGAAGTTTAAGGAAGATAAAAAGATTTAATTAACTGTATAATGACATTTATTTTACTGTTTTACTCAATTTCTATTGTGATGTGACAATTCTATTTACCATTTCATCCTAAAGAACTTGCATCACAATTTCAGTAAGTCGTCTTCCGTGGTCTCCCTTAGGGTGTTCTTTCCATTCTTTAACTTTAAATTGTGTACCAGGATAGAATAAGTATTCAACTCTGTCTAAATTACTAGACAAAGGTGTTATGTGAGCTGCTTTTTCCCAAAATTTCGCCCCGGCGGTTGGTTTCACGGTAAGCACTATGCCATTTCCGTACGACTTTGCATCAGCAAATGAATTTGTGAAAGATAGAATACCCTTAACTGTAACAGTTTTCCCAATCGCCATGAAACCTTTACGTGCTAGGTGGAGCGGCAACTGTAATTGAGTACTTTTTGGGCCTTTATTTGCTGGCAATTCTTTGTAATGTGCGCAGAGTTGTGACATTACTAACTGTGCTATATCAACTTGTCCGGAGTAAAGTATCGGTACTGCCAATGTGCTTGTTCTTGGAAGCCCTCGAAGACCGCCTGCAATTAAATTAATCTCCGCATTCACGTAACGATACAGAGTAGGGGCTTGTTTTTTAAGTTGCGTGACCACCGATTCTTCTGTTTCTGCTGGTACCATCATGAAGGAGTTCATGTATGCTTTATTGCCTGTATTGTAATCACCCCAGCTTGATGTCCAAATTGCATAAGATATGGACTCATAATCCAACGGCAAAGGATCATCTTTGAGCAGAGTATATGCAAACATTCGAAAGTAAACTATTCTGGTAAAGTTGGCTGATGTCCAATCAAATAATGAGATTGCAAGCTCTTCATTTTTGGTAGTATAAGGGAAATATTGAGCAGATTTTGCGATAACTTGTTGTATAGTTTGTGGATGAGGATGTGATGGCATGGCTTGATAAGGAATCAACTTAATTGTCATTTGTTCTCTTAATGACTCAGCATCTGCATCATTCACCTCAGTAGGGAAAGGAGTGTAGACACCTTTGGCAGATATACCAGAGACGGTAAAGCTCTTTGGTCGCACAATCAAAGTTATATTAGCTGGAAATGTTCCTTCATACTTGACATTGTTAAAGTATAAAGCATCTCCATGATCAACGCATTCGATCATTCCAGCTTTAAGTACATACATTCTATAGCACGATCCCACTCCTCCTCTTTCGTGGTTAGTAACAGGTAATCCATCAGACATAGATGCAGCACCAACCTCATCATTGACTAAATTTTCGATTGTCCAAGTCATTGCTTCTTATATTCCAGATTCAGACTGAGAAAAGTAAAGAAGCGCAACACTATTTATACAGTTATCTCGGGATAGCCAAAATTTGCAGACGCAGCAAGTTTTGACAGGACAATTAAAAATTACTATTAGAAATGTCCATATTTGGACGAGACTTGGCAAGATGAAAATTTTGCGGAACATCCGAAGACGTTAATCAAGTTCTGACAGAATTTACGACATAATCAAGAACTTCATACAACTAAAATTAGCATAGTATAATGGACCACTTTACCACTTTAAATGCTTGTTTTTTTATCCTTAAGAGTGGGCAATTTAAAGATGTCTGATAATCGTTTTTTGTCTTTCCAGTTTATTATTTTATGTCAAAGATATTGAAATTTATCTAGTTTTTAGAAAATATATACTTTTATATATTCTATTTTGGAGTTCAGAGGATAAGGTAACATGGGAAATTTTCTCGGTATAGCTGTAAATTTATTTTTATACTTATAAAAATAGTGTATGTAATGAAAAGAAAAAAGGAGAAGAAACAAGAAATATAGAAATATAGAAATATTATAAACAAATACAAGAAGAAAATAGTATTTAGTTGCAACTTAGGTTGCAAGCAAAATTTAGTTTATAACAAAGAAAAAACTTGAGCAAAGCATCTATATTATAATACCCGTATACGTCTGTCCGTCTGTCACGCAAAATGGTACTGAAAGTAGCGACACACACGCTATGAGGTTTAAAAAGAACAGGTCACCGACTATTTTAAAATGTTTCTGAAGGTTGACTGACATGCATTATACAGTCTTCATCAAATTGGGAGTTATTCGAGAAAAATTTTTTTAGGCAGATATTTTTGAAGTTTGAATCAACCTCGTCCTCAAAAATTTAGTTAAATTTAGTCCAATTTAGTCCAATTTAGTCCAATTTAGTCCAATTTAGTCCAATTTAGTCCCCTCTCAGAAAATTTCCGTGCTGTCTGACCTTTAAATTTCTATTATTTTCGATTCTTTATACACGCCCTAGAAAACGAAATGTTGACAAGAACGCAAGAGTTACGTATCGACTACCCCAATCGTCGTGTCGTAGAATAAATTCACAGTATTGCTCATTACCTTGGCTTTATAATACTTTGTACATTGTATTCAGTTTATTCTTTATTTTAATTTTCACACACAAAATAACAATTTGTGATAAAAAAACAATTTTCCCTAATTCTTTTTTAAAAAAAGTGCAAGTTATTTTATCAGGGGGTAAAAATCTTCCAGGGGAGTTCTTCCAGGGGACAATTAACCGGGAGAATGTATCCGTGGTTAATTCCTTGGACACCAATTTCTTCACGTCTTAGCTAATGTGTGAAAAATACACAAGTCCAGTTTCGGCGAGAAAAACGCGCTATATATATTTGCTGTTACCCGGTGACTTGCATGTCATTTTAAACCCTATGAAGATCCTTGCACGTTGTTGAAAGCAAAACTTTATTTTTTCATGCATTTATATTTTAATTTATGTTATATATTACAAAAATCAATATCCATTACAGCGTTCTTGGCTGTAATTCCCATTATTATAGTATCCTAAATACATACGGACTAGTTTTCTATGGCCACGACAACTGTACTTTGGCAGCTTTATAAATAAAAACAAATCAACCAAACATTTTGTAGATCAACTTTCATAACAACCAACAAAATTTCAGTATACGCTGCCATCTTTAATGTATTTGAAATTGACCATATTGGGCGCCAACGTTGAAAGCTAGTGAAGTTAACGCTTTATTGATAGCAGCTTAAGTTGGAAGCACACATCCGACATCAGTCTATAAAGTATTGGGGTAATCTTATCAAAAACGTTTTAAAGAATAGAAGACATCAAAAGGCAGTGTCATTTTTTCTCCACCATAACAAAGAAACACAATTTTTTGTGGCCTGTAATGCTTTTATAACAGGTTTTAATTTTTTACAAGCTTACCAAAGACAGACGCATTTTAAAAATTGGAATTTGTGGTAAGTAAATAATTTAATTGACATTTAAAAAATTTGTTTCAAAACAGTATGATCTTTGCAGAAATGGATTTATTTAGGATCTAACAAAAACAAAAAACTTGAAAGAATGGAAGTTAGAATAATCTTTTTTATTTATTTCTACTCTTATGGTTATCTCATTCCCCTATTCTTCCTGAAGACACGTGGGTCGCAGAAAATCGATATATAAAAATAAAAAGTACATGTCTTTTTTACTAAAATTCTATTAGGTGCCTGTTTCTTAAGGTGAAGAGGTGGGTATTTATTTAAGGATGGGTGAGAGGGGCAGTTAAAAATATATTCACAACATGACGGACGCATATTTAAGCTAGGCGTTTAACCGTAAACTTCTATATTTTGCGGAATTTTATTTCGTGAATTTCCGAAAAAAAGGGGGTAAGCAGGATTTTTTTTTCATTCAGAAAAATTGCGGCTGGAAATTAAGCTGCAAAAACAATTTCTTGCTTCAATTCGAGCTTTATGTAAGCTGACTACACACATGCGCATTAGGTTCATGTCAGGATGGTGTTTATACAGGTTGCATGTACATTTTTAAGTTGTAAAGAAATTAATAATTTCGGCCGTTTGAACTTTTTTCGATAACTTTCAATTCGCCCTAATTCATGAAAAATTAATAAACACCCATCTCAAATACGCCACGCTCGAATAAGCGCCCCCCTAGAAACCTAAACACTAAATAAGCGTCCGAGCTCCTAATCGAGTGTTTACAATATTCTATTCCGCAAAGTTGTTCAACCCTTTAAACAGAAAAAGAAGTTTGAGGGGGCTTGCGGTGTAACGACTGTAGGCGGCAAGGTCATGACGAAATTGAACAGATTTCCAACCGCTATGACTTCTGTTGGTTCTGTTCGGTTCAGGCAAAATGCCATCGATTGATCCTTTCCCAGATATAGATCCGATGCTGAGTAATGATGTTGAGCAATCTGATGATAGCCATCTCTTAGCAATTTGTGATGTCACAGTTGAGGAATTTGAAGTGTTATGTGGAAGCAAGAAAGTGACGACGATACTGACTCAGAATGGGAAGAGGGAGATGATTAAATTTACTTAGTCTAATCTTGTATATTTTATACATTTTTGATTACGGTAAATACCTTAGATGTGATTTAACAAATAAATTTTTTTCTTGGATTTTACCCATTCGCGAAAGTATTTCACCAAATATGCACTTTATCTTGAATTCGCGAAAGTTTTTTTCCGCGAAATTTGTTTCATAAATCGTCACGAAAAAAGTTAATGCACGCGAAAGTTTCTGCCCTTAAAGTAGTGTGTCACTCAAGACTAAAAAATTTCTCAAAAGTATTTCCTTAGCTGGCATTAATGAAAGAAACAAGGTTATAAAAAATTATGAAAAAAGCTTTTTAGCTTGGATGATTCATTACTGGCGCAATCAAGATATATGTCTCCAACTTCCTCCCTAACCAAGTCGATTTCGCGGACCATTTAATTATAATTATGTTTTTGCATTTTGTACATGTATTGAATAGAAATTAATTGGACGTGCATATAGCTATCATAGTTTTTTCAAATGGGTGTATTTACCTTGGTTTGTGCAAACATATTTAAAATATTTCTAAAGTTAAAATTCATAGCATAGTGTTTCGCGCGTAATAAAATAAACGGCTTTTTCTGTCCTTCCTGCTGACATTTGTGGAGGTTGATATCCGTGGAAGATTTTCGCTTTTTGATTAAGGACACTGCATTCATTGATAGCATTAAATACACAGTAGTTAAATTTAATTTTTTCTAGCAATAGCAACACCAATAATAACAACAAGGTTAAAAGTCAATACAATTCTTCGTGTAAATTAAAATAACATGAAAAGTAATCTTTCTTTTTCATAGAAGCGGACCTAATTTTCCAATGGAATAGAAGTTTAAGGAAGATAAAAAGATTTAATTAACTGTATAATGACATTTATTTTACTGTTTTACTCAATTTCTATTGTGATGTGACAATTCTATTTACCATTTCATCCTAAAGAACTTGCATCACAATTTCAGTAAGTCGTCTTCCGTGGACTCCCTTAGGGTGTTCTTTCCATTCTTTAACTTTAAATTGTGTACCAGGATAGAATAAGTATTCAACTCTGTCTAAATTACTAGACAAAGGTGTTATGTGAGCTGCTTTTTCCCAAAATAACTCCCCGGCAGTTGGTTCCACGGTAAGCACTATGCCATTTCCGTACGACTTTGCATCAGCAAATGAATTTGTGAAAGATAAAATACCCTTAACTGTAACAGTTTTCCCAATCGCCATGAAACCTTTACGTGCTAGGTGGAGCGGCAACTGTAATTGAGTACTTTTTGGGCCTTTATTTGCTGGCAATTCTTTGTAATGTGCGCAGAGTTGTGACATTACTAACTGTGCTATATCAACTTGTCCGGAGTAAAGTATCGGTACTGCCAATGTGCTTGTTCTTGGAAGCCCTCGAAGACCGGCTGCAATTAAATTAATCTCCGCATTCACGTAACGATACAGAGTAGGGGCTTGTTTTTTAAGTTGCGTGACCACCGATTCTTCTGTTTCTGCTGGTACCATCATAAAGGAGTTCATGTATGCTTTATTGCCTGGATTGTAATCACCCCAGCTTGATGTCCAAATTGCATAAGATATGGAATCATAATCCAACGGCAAAGGATCATCTTTGAGTAGAGTGTATGCAAACATTCGAAAGTAAACTATTCTGGTAAAGTTGGCTGATGTCCAATCAAATACTGAGATTGCAAGCTCTGCCTTTTTGGTAGTATAAGGGAAATATTGAGCAGATTTTGCGATAACTTGTTGTATAGTTTGTGGATGAGGATGTGATGGCAAGGCTTGATAAGGGATTATCTTGATTTTCATTTGTTCGTTTAATAACTCAACATCTCCATCATTCACCTCAGGAGGGAAAGGAGTGTAGAAACCTACAGTAGTTAAACCAAAGACTTTAAAGTAATTTTTCAGTACAATCAAAGTTATGTCAGAGGGATTTTTTCCGTCACACTTGACATTGTTTAAGTATAAAGCATCTCCATGATCAACAAATTCGATCATTCCAGCTTTAAGTATGTACATTCTATAGCACGATCCCGCTCCTCCTCTTTTGTGGTTAGTAACAGGCAATCCATCAGACATAGATATTTCACCAACCCCCTCGCTGGCTAAATTTATGATTATCCAAGTCATTGCTTCTTATATTCCAGATTCAGACTGAGTAAAATAAAGAACTGCAACACTATTTATACAGGTATCTTGAGATAGTCAATATTTGCAGACGCAGCAAGTTTTGAAAGGACAATTAAAAATTACTATTAAAAATGTCCATATTTCGACGAGACTTGGCAAGATAAAAATTTTGCGGAACTTCCGAAGTCGCCTATTAATCGAGTTTAGACAGAATTTACGACATAATACCACCCAAATTAGCATAGTATATTAACCACTTAAGGATACTGTAATGGTATAAATATAATTTTTTTACAAAAAAATTTTTTTAAAAAAAATATATGAATTTTGATATTCTCTACCATAATATAAATATTTAATGAGTTGTCGGTAGTTCGCTTAACACCTTCTGCACATCTTTGAATAGGCTATTGTTGTAAAGGTCAGGTTGCGAAAAACTCTTTTACTGAAATTTTAGATGTTCGTTTTTCACGATGTATACATGACTTAAAATGTCCGAAACTCCCCTCCACGATGGAGAAACTCAACAAAACTTTGCACATGTGCTCATCGATACCTGCTGCAAATGACTTTGTCACATTTTATGTATATTTTGATTATTTAAAGCAAAAGACAGGTTAAAGCACAAAGGAGCGAGCAAAAATTCATTTTTTCACAATTTTTTGAATAAAATAGTATTTAGTTTCAACTTAGGTTGCAAGCAAAATTTGGTTTATAACAAAGAAAAAACTCGAGCAAAACATTTTACAATGTTTCTGAAGGTTGACTGTCATGCATTACACAGTCCTCATGCAATTGGGAGATATTCGAGAAAAAAGTTTTTTGGGCAGATAGAATCAACCTCGTCCTCCCAAATTTAGTCAAATTTAGTCAAATTTAGTCAAATTTAGTCGAATTTAGTCAAATTTAGTCAAAGTTAGTCAAAGTTAGTCAAATTTAGTCAAACTCGGTCAAAGTTAGTCAAATTTAGTCAAATTAAGCAAATTTAGTCAAAGTTAGTCAAATTAAGTCAAATTCTAATTCTTTGTATTCCAGTTAAAATAGGCTTTAAATTCAGAGAATCAAAATTGTTTATTTTTTTATCATTGTATGTTAAAAGTTATTCTCTTAAAATTCTAAATTTTATCAAGCATTCATAGCCAACTTTTGTCATTCGACTTATCGTTTATCGACGCGGAAACAGGTAATCGAGTCACAAAAAAAATAACTAGTAATTTTTCCGGCGTGATGGAATTTTAAGAACCCTTGAAATATTTTTTTCTTTTTTCTCCTCTAATAAACCACAAGCACGTTTCTGGTTTTTTCCGCTTTCGGTGTTACAAAATTTTTAACATGCGCCAAGATCCGGGTTTATCTTATGGCATTTATTAAGGAAGGGAGAGATTTTCTCCGAAAAATTTTATCAACACTGACTGGAATCTTACCCTCCATGAATCTTACCCTTCATGGTGAATTGCCCCCCTCTCAGAAAATTTCCGCGCTGTCTGACCTTTAAATTTCTATTATTTTTGATTCTTTACACGCCCTAGAAAACGATATCTTCATAAGAACGCCAGAGTTACGTTATATTTGCTGTTACCCGGTGAATTGCATTTCATTTTAAACCCTCTGAAGAGCCTTGCACGTTGTTAAAAGCAAAACTTTATTTTTGCTTGCATTTATATTTTAATTTATGTATATACATTGCATTTTTTTGTATATATTACAAAAATCAATATCCATTACAGCGTTCTTGGCTGTAATTCCCATTATTTAGTATATGCGGATTAGTTTTCTATGGCCGCGACAACTGTACTTTGGCAGCTTTATAAATAAAAACAAATCAACCAAACATTTTGTAGATCAACATTCATAACAAGCAACAAAATTTCAGTATACGCTGCCATCTTTAATGTATTGGAAATTGACCATATTTGGCGCCAACGTTGAAAGCTAGTGAAGTTAACGCTTTAATTGATAGCAGCTTAAGTTGGAAGCACACATCCGACATCAGTCTATAAAGTATTGGGGTAATCTTATCAAGAAGTTTTAAAGAATAGAAGACATCAAAAGGCAGTGTCATTTTTTCTCCACCATAACAAACAAACACAATTTTTTGTGGCCTGTAATGCTTTTATAACAGGTTTTAATTTTTTACAAGCTTACCAAAGACAGACGCATTTTAAAAATTGGAATTTGTGGTAAGTAAATAATTTAATTGACATTTAAAAAATTTGTTTCAAAACAGTATGATCTTTGCAGAAATGGATTTATTTAGGATCTAACAAAAACAAAAAACTTGAAAGAATGGAAGTTAGAATAATCTTTTTTATTTATTTCTACTCTTATGGTTATCTCATTCCCCTATTCTTCCTGAAGACACGTGGGTCGCAGAAAATCGATATATAAAAATAAAAAGTACATGTCTTTTTTACTAAAATTCTATTAGGTGCCTGTTTCTTAAGGTGAAGAGGTGGGTATTTATTTAAGGATGGGTGAGAGGGGCAGTTAAAAATATATTCACAACATGACGGACGCATATTTAAGCTAGGCGTTTAACCGTAAACTTCTATATTTTGCGGAATTTTATTTCGTGAATTTCCGAAAAAAAGGGGGTAAGCAGGATTTTTTTTTCATTCAGAAAAATTGCATCTGGAAATTAAGCTGCAAAAACAATTTCTTGCTTCAATTCGAGCTTTATGTAAGCTGACTACACACATGCGCATTAGGTTCATGTCAGGATGGTGTTTATACAGGTTGCATGTACATTTTTAAGTTGTAAAGAAATTAATAATTTCGGCCGTTTGAACTTTTTTCGATAACTTTCAATTCGCCCTAATTCATGAAAAATTAATAAACACCCATCTCAAATACGCCACGCTCGAATAAGCGCCCCCCTCGAAACCTAAACACTAAATAAGCGTCCGAGCTCCTAATCGAGTGTTTACAATATTCTATTCCGCAAAGTTGTTCAACCCTTTAAACAGAAAAAGAAGTTTGAGGGGGCTTGCGGTGTAACGACTGTAGGCGGCAAGGTCATGACGAAATTGAACAGATTTCCAACCGCTATGACTTCTGTTGGTTCTGTTCGGTTCAGGCAAAATGCCATCGATTGATCCTTTCCCAGATATAGATCCGATGCTGAGTAATGATGTTGAGCAATCTGATGATAGCCATCTCTTAGCAATTTGTGATGTCACAGTTGAGGAATTTGAAGTGTTATGTGGAAGCAAGAAAGTGACGACGATACTGACTCAGAATGGGAAGAGGGAGATGATTAAATTTACTTAGTCTAATCTTGTATATTTTATACATTTTTGATTACGGTAAATACCTTAGATGTGATTTAACAAATAAATTTTTTTCTTGGATTTTACCCATTCGCGAAAGTATTTCACCAAATATGCACTTTATTTTGAATTCGCGAAAGTTTTTTTCCGCGAAATTTGTTTCATAAATCGTCACGAAAAAAGTTAATGCACGCGAAAGTTTCTGCCCTTAAAGTAGTGTGTCACTCAAGACTAAAAAATTTCTCAAAAGTATTTCCTTAGCTGGCATTAATGAAAGAAACAAGGTTATAAAAAATTGTGAAAAAAGCTTTTTAGCTTGGATGATTCATTACTGGCGCAATCAAGATATATGTCTCCAACTTCCTCCCTAACCAAGTCGATTTCGCGGACCATTTAATTATAATTATGTTTTTGCATTTTGTACATGTATTGAATAGAAATTAATTGGACGTGCATATAGCTATCATAGTTTTTTCAAATGGGTGTATTTACCTTGGTTTGTGCAAACATATTTAAAATATTTCTAAAGTTAAAATTCATAGCATAGTGTTTCGCGCGTAATAAAATAAACGGCTTTTTCTGTCCTTCCTGCTGACATTTGTGGAGGTTGATATCCGTGGAAGATTTTCGCTTTTTGATTAAGGACACTGCATTCATTGATAGCATTAAATACACAGTAGTTAAATTTAATTTTTTCTAGCAATAGCAACACCAATAATAACAACAAGGTTAAAAGTCAATACAATTCTTCGTGTAAATTAAAATAACATGAAAAGTAATCTTTCTTTTTCATAGAAGCGGACCTAATTTTCCAATGGAATAGAAGTTTAAGGAAGATAAAAAGATTTAATTAACTGTATAATGACATTTATTTTACTGTTTTACTCAATTTCTATTGTGATGTGACAATTCTATTTACTTTTTCATCCTAAAGAACTTGCATCACAATTTCAGTAAGTCGTCTTCCGTGGACTCCCTTAGGGTGTTCTTTCCATTCTTTAACTTTAAATTGTGTACCAGGATAGAATAAGTATTCAACTCTGTCTAAATTACTAGACAAAGGTGTTATGTGAGCTGCTTTTTCCCAAAATTTCGCCCCGGCGGTTGGTTTCACGGTAAGCACTATGCCATTTCCGTACGACTTTGCATCAGCAAATGAATTTGTGAAAGATAGAATACCCTTAACTGTAACAGTTTTCCCAATCGCCATGAAACCCTTACGTGCTAGGTGGAGCGGCAACTGTAATTGAGTACTTTTTGGGCCTTTATTTGCTGGCAATTCTTTGTAATGTGCGCAGAGTTGTGACATTACTAACTGTGCTATATCAACTTGTCCGGAGTAAAGTATCGGTACTGCCAATGTGCTTGTTCTTGGAAGCCCTCGAAGACCGCCTGCAATTAAATTAATCTCCGCATTCACGTAACGATACAGAGTAGGGGCTTGTTTTTTAAGTTGCGTGACCACCGATTCTTCTGTTTCTGCTGGTACCATCATGAAGGAGTTCATGTATGCTTTATTGCCTGGATTGTAATCACCCCAGCTTGATGTCCAAATTGCATAAGATATGGACTCATAATCCAACGGCAAAGGATCATCTTTGAGCAGAGTATATGCAAACATTCGAAAGTAAACTATTCTGGTAAAGTTGGCTGATGTCCAATCAAATAATGAGATTGCAAGCTCTTCATTTTTGGTAGTATAAGGGAAATATTGAGCAGATTTTGCGATAACTTGTTGTATAGTTTGTGGATGGGGATGTGATGGCAAGGCTTGATAAGGAATCAACTTAATTGTCATTTGTTCTCTTAATGACTCAGCATCTGCATCATTCACCTCAGTAGGGAAAGGAGTGTAAACACCTTCGGCAGATATACCAGAGACTGTAAAGCTCTTTGGTCGCACAATCAAAGTTATATTAGCTGGAAATGTTCCTTCATACTTGACATTGTTAAAGTATAAAGCATCTCCATGATCAACGCATTCGATCATTCCAGCTTTAAGTACATACATTCTATAGCACGATCCCACTCCTCCTCTTTCGTGGTTAGTAACAGGTAATCCATCAGACATAGATGCAGCACCAACCTCATCATTGACTAAATTTTCGATTGTCCAAGTCATTGCTTCTTATATTCCAGATTCAGACTGAGAAAAATAAAGAAGCGCAACACTATTTATACAGTTATCTCGGGATAGCCAAAATTTGCAGACGCAGCAAGTTTTGAAAGGACAATTAAAAATTACTATTAGAAATGTCTATATTTGGACGAGACTTGGCAAGATGAAAATTTTGCGGAACATCCGAAGACGTTAATCAAGTTCTGACAGAATTTACGACATAATCAAGAACTTCATACAACTAAAATTAGCATAGTATAATGGACCACTTTACCACTTTAAATGCTTGTTTTTTTATCCTTAAGAGTTTGCAATTTAAAGATGTCTGATAATCGTTTTTTGTCTTTCCAGTTTATTATTTTATGTCAAAGATATTGAAATTTATCTAGTTTTTAAAAAATATATACTTTTATATATTCTATTTTGGAGTTCAGAGGATAAGGTAACATGGGAAATTTTCTCGGTATAGCTGTAAATTTATTTTTATACTTATAAAAATAGTGTATGTAATGAAAAGAAAAAAGGAGAAAAAACAAGAAATATAGAAATATAGAAATATTATAAACAAATAGAAGAAGAAAACAGTATTTAGTTGCAACTTAGGTTGCAAGCAAAATTTATTTTATAACAAAGAAAAAACTCGAGCAAAGCATCTATATTATAATACCCGTATACGTCTGTCCGTCTGTCACGCAAAATGGTACTGAAAGTAGCGAGACACACGCTATGAGGTTTAAAAAGAACGGGTCACCGACTATTTTAAAATGTTTCTGAAGGTTGACTGACATGCAATATACAGTCTTCATCCAATTGGGAGTTATTCGAGAAAAATTTTTTTTAGGCAGATATTTGAAGTTTGAATCAACCTCGTCCTCCAAAATTTAGTTCAATTTAGTCCAATTTAGTCCAATTTAGTCCAATTTAGTCCAATTTAGTCCAATTTAGTCCAATTTAGTCCAATTTAGTCCAATTTAGTCCAATTTAGTCCAATTTAGTCAAATTTGTTTGCTTTGAAGTTCGAGTTCCCATCATTCTAATTCTTTGTTTTCAAGTTAAAATAGGCTTTAAATTCAGAGAAACAAAATTGTTTATTTTGTTATCATTGTATGTTAGAAGTTATCCAGCGGCGGCGCCACAATTTCCGAAGTGGGGGGGGGCTTAGGCATGGTGGGAGATTTGGAGATTTTAGTGACAATCAATGAGTGAAGCGAGTTGCCGAAACAGTTAGGGTCCAACGCATGTTTAGAGTCCTAAAACACGTAAAACGGCTATACCTTGAACTTCAGAAAAGCTTTGTTTTTCTCCTCTTTCAACTACGGCATATTGGTATGCGTCACTGTATAAAAAATTGCATTATTTAGTGAGATAGCCTGCAGGTTCTCTGGTTGGATAACATCAATTTTCATGCAGTGATTGAGACGCTTATTGACAGAAAATAAAAAATTATTACTTAGCTAAAAAATGTGGAGGGGATGGGGGGGGGGGGGCTGAAGCCCCCCAGGTCCTCTAGTGGCGCCGCCCCTGTTATTCTCCTACAATTCCTAAATATTATAAGCATTCATAGCCAACTTTTTTCATTCGACTTATCGTTTATCGACGAGGAAACAGGTAATCGAGTGGCAATTTTTCTAGCGTGATGGAATTTTAAAAACCCTTGAAATATTTTTTTCTTTTTCTCTTCTGATAAACCACAAGCACGTTTTAGTTTGAATAATTACATTTGTTTCTTTGTTCCTGGTTTTTTCCGCTTTCGGTGATACAGGTTTTGTAACATGCGCCAAGATCCGGGTTTATGTTATGGCAGACATAAAAACATTTATTAAGGAAGGAAAGAGATTTTTTCCAAAAAGTTTTTTTAACACCGACTGGAATCTTACCCTCCGTGAATCTTACTCTTCATGAATTGTTATCCGGACAATTGGCCCCAGGTGAATCGCTCCCTTTTCAGAAAATTTCTGTGCTGTCTGACCTTTAAATTTCTATTATATTCGATTCTTTATACACGCCCTAGAAAACGAAATGTTGACAAGAACGCAAGAGTTACGTATCGACTACCCCAATCGTCGTGTCGTAGAATACATACACAGTATTGCTCATTACCTTGGCTTTATAATACTTTGTACATTGTATTCAGTTTATTCTTTATTTTAATTTTCACACACAAAATAACAATTTGTGATAAAAAAACTATTTTCCCTAATTCTTTTTTAAAAAAAGTACAAGTTATTTTATCAGGGGGTAAAAATCTTCCAGGGGAGTTCTTCCAGGGGACAATTAACCGGGAGAAATTATCCGGGGTTAATTCCTCGGACACCAATTTCTTCACGTCTTAGCTAATGTGTGAAAAATACACAAGTCCAGTTTCGGCGAGAAAAACGCGCTATATATATTTGCTGTTTTGCCGGTGACTTGCATGTCATTTTAAACCCTATGAAGATCCTTGCACGTTGTTGAAAGCAAAACTTTATTTTTTCATGCATTTATATTTTAATTTATGTTATATATTACAAAAATCAATATCCATTACAGCGTTCTTGGCTGTAATTCCCATTATTTAGTATATGCGGATTAGTTTTCTATGGCCGCGACAACTGTACTTTGGCAGCTTTGTAAATAAAAACAAATCAACCAAACATTTTGTAGATCAACTTTCATAACAACCAATAAAATTTCAGAATACGCTGTCATCTTTAGTGTATTTGAAATTGACCATATTGGGCGCCAACGTTGAAAGCTAGTGAAGTTAACGCTAACGCTTTAATTGATAGCAGCAAGGTTACCAAAGACAGACGCATTTTAAAAATTGGAATTTGTGGTAAGTAAATAATTTAATTGACATTCAAAAAATTTGTTTCAAAACAGTATAATCTTTGCAGAAATGGATTTATTTAGGATCTAAAAAAAACAAAAAAATTGAGAGAATGGAAGTTAGAATAATCTTTTTTATTTCTTTCTACTCTTATGGTTATCTCATTCCCCTATTCTTCCTGAAGACACGTGCGTCGCAGAAAATCGATATATAAAAATAAAAAGTACATGTCTTTTTTACTAAAATTCTATTAGGTGCCTGTTTCTTAAGGTGAAGAGGTGGGTATTTATTTAAGGATGGGTGAGAGGGGCAGTTAAAAATATATTCACAACATGACGGACGCATATTTAAGCTAGGCGTTTAACCGTAAACTTCTATATTTTGCGGAATTTTATTTCGTGAATTTCCGAAAAAAAGGGGGAAAGCAGGATTTTTTTTTCATTCAGAAAAATTGCGTCGAGAAATTAAGCTGCAAAAACAATTTCTTGCTTTAATTCGAGCTTTATGTAAGCTGACTACACACATGCGCATTAGGTTCATGTCGGGATGGTGTTTATACAGGTTGCATGTACATTTTTAAGTTGTAAAGAAATTAATAATTTCGGCCGTTTGAACTTTTTTCGATAACTTTCAATTCGCCCTAATTCATGAAAAATTAATAAACACCCATCTCAAATACGCCACGCTCGAATAAGTGCCCCCCTAGAAACCTAAAAACTAAATAAGCGTCCGAGCGCTTAATCGAGTGTTTACAATATTCTATTCCGCAAAGTTGTTCAACCCTTTAAACAGAAAAAGAAGTTTGAGAAAGTCATTTTCTGTCAATCTAATGACTTCAAAATACCAAATTTTGTCCCAGGCGGTTAATTTTGATTACTGGTGTTCTGGATAAGCTTGGAGGTCTAAGTGATAAGACATTTTTTCTTTTTCCTTATTACGAAACAAAAGTTGGGTTTTTGTGATTTCAAAATACGTGAATCTAATATAGAAAAAGCCTATATAGTTATTTGTAGCGACGAACTTCAAGCTTAGCTGTGTTATTTCATTTCCGTAAACTTGTTCGTTTACTGAGGAGTATATTTGTCGTTTCTGTTTTTTGTTTTCTGTGGAACGAAAAATTTCAAGTTTTCTTCTGCTAGTGCATTTAAAAATCAAGAATAGCGATTTTCAAGGGATACGAAGCTATGAAGGTTTTCAAGTTTTCGTAGGAAAGTCTTCTGAGAAGTAAATCTAGTATTTTTTTTCAGTACATACATATATGTGTCTACTTTATGTCATCCTTCTAGCCGTTTTTTCAAATAAAATCTATAATATTTTTTCCTCGCAGTTTCAAAAATTGCGAAAAGAAATTTTAATTTCGGAAACTTCCGCTGTGTTCACAATCCCTCTTGTCTTTTTTTTATTTTTTTATTTCTTATTATTTAATCAGCTTACCGCTTAGTTTAGTTTCGTATTATCATTACGGATATTTTACAAAGTAATTACATTAGACTAATTTAACAAATACTTAAAAAATTCCTGTTTTAGACTAACCTTAATTCGTCTATTAGATGTGTTTACGTCACGTGACTTGTACTGTAACATTTGGAACTAATATGCATACCGACACTCTATATGCATACACTTGTTTACGGAGGAGTGTACTGGTTTAGTTATGATATTGTCACAAACACAACACATAGGACGTTGCACGTCAAGGGTCTTGTGGGGGCCACAACAACACAAGACCCGTTATTAACATATTTCTCAAACGAGCCTCCCCAAAGTTGATGCAAAACTTTTTTTGCAAAGCTGGTCTTCTTATCCACTCACAAAATAAATCGACCTTTTTACAGGGCAATAACTGTTCATAAATTATTTTTTGGGTATAATAAATATAAAAATTTGTTCATCAAGAGCCAGAGGCGGGAATGTTTGCAGCGATATAGGCCTTGGCTGTCCCAACCCCCCCCCCCCCCTTCTCCTTGCTCTAGTCGGGACAAAACATAGCGTGCCGATTCACTGGCTTAATTTTTTTTGTCGGAACGAAATTCGCCGGAATACAATTTTGTTAAACTAGAAATTAATTTCGAGAACCGTATAATATTCGGGAAAACAGATCACTACATCAACGGAATTAAACGCAATAGTTCAGCTAAAAAAATTGTAATAACTGATTGGACAATTCAAATCACTTGCTCTGGGGTATTTTTCAGGACTTTCTAAGAAACATAACAGGACTACGCGCTTTTTTTGCAAGAACAACTGTATAAGGACACATAATTTGCTGATAAAGTCTGAATTTTGTCACAAAAAATGTACAAACCAGAATGCTACTGATAAAATTATTCATATTGACGCTTGAATTGTTTAAAGTTTCATATGTAAGAACAAAATAGGACTGAATTCCGAAGTTGTGTAGCGTTAAAAACAACGTAAGAACAAATCAGGCGAAAACGGGCGCGGAAAATAACAATAAAAAAAATCTAATCTTCAGGATATTTCATTGCGCGGATTTATCGGGTTCCGGGTGTATCCATTGAACTTACGGGAGGTAAATAAACCATTTTGGCTTCGTTTTAGCAGCGATGCAACAGCACAAATCAACTGTCATACATTGTCATTTGCGTTTTAGTATAGCTTTCGATCATGTCAAAACATTGTTCTATGATCGGATGTAGAAATAGGGATATCGTTTAAGTAAAAGGAGGGTAATATGTGTGAAACACATGGCGTAGCACAGTCTTCATGTACATGTGAAGAACCTATTAAGTCAGTTTAATTTTTAACACAAGCAATTTTAAACAGTAGAACAGTAGAAGAATTCTCTAAGGATATCTTTAGTTATTTTTTTGCTTAGCTTCGTTTTTTTAGGCTTTTAACATTCCATAGTCAAGTAAAGAATGAAAAAGATTTTTATGGAGAAATTTGATAAATCGAACAGATGTTAAATCTAAAAAATTATGGAGTCCTAAATCAAAATCTCAAGTTTGTTCTACTCATTTTGAAGAAGGCTTTCCCTATCCAGTTTTGATTTTAAACTACCTGGATGCAGAAAAGAAAGTTAATAGACTGTTTCCAGAACGTTTGAAACGTAGAAAGCTTACATATAAATCGGACATGCAGCAAATTTGCTCAGATGCTCCCGTTGCACTTGCCCCCAGATGTAAGTATGTCTAATGAGCTGCAACAGGAGACAGAGCAGGATCCAGACTTTAATATTGTTGACATTTCTAATAACTACAAGGAGATTCTATTACATAACGTATCCTACCTTAGTGAATCTAAGGATGAGGAAGCGCAGTTGTAGACAATTGTTATAGGCCCCTTATGTATTATAGACACACATAAGAGACACAAATAAGGGTTAGGTTGATACTTAACCCAAAAACAAACATGGTACATACTAGGAATGTAATCAATCTGAGAAAAAGGCGGAAATTTTTCGTATAAAAGGACGATCGAAGATATCTAGGGGTGACGAATGGCCGCAATCCGAAACTCAAGTTCAATGACACCTGAAAGCAGAATATGGGATACTTCTGCACACCCTGCGTATAGTCGGCAAAAAAAAAGAATATAGAAATGTGCATGAAGGACCTTAGTAAGCGATCAAATGGTGTAGTGAATGACAAAAACCTTCTAGTCGATTTAGCTACTAATAAAGTGTTTGGTTGTGCTTCACAATCAATCATGTTAATAGCGCTCTTCCATAGTTTTGCGAGGCTGTGCTCATAACTCCACATTAGTATTTGCAGACTGAGCAGATTGAATTTTGTTAAGTACTTCGTCTTTACCTTAATGTCTTCCTTTCGCCACTAGTTTTTTTTCTTGTATAATCAGACTTAATTCGTAGTCAAATATAACACTATTCTCTAAAGCCTTCGAGATGAGGCCTACTATGGAGTTCAGTTTCGACTCTGCGAGTAGATTGATACTTGAATATTTATCTAACTTTAGGCTCAGTCTTCTAGAGGAATCGTTCAAGCCTGCTTGACCTAGGCCCATGACAAGTGCAAGAGCTTGCAGAATCACACTCAGTAGTGTTCCTAAACCTGCGGCAATTCTAAACTTCCAGTTAATAATGGTTACGCCAAGTAACCTATGATCGATCCACCGAACAGCAGCTAGAGTAGGGGATGAATTAAAGCACAGTGCCACCTAACATGCCGAAAACCCCTATTAAAAAACGTTGCTTTTAGACCCCCTAAAAAATCTGTGACGTCACAGATTTCATCATGCCTCAAATGAGTAAACAAAGTCACGTGACATCATGACGGCACTCGACAAAACTGCTGACATCAACAAACGCGCATGCGCAAATCTATTTGAATAGGGAAATTCCCTACTCAAATTGCGACCGCTGTTAGTTGAAGTCTGAATGTACTTATAATAAAGAGAAATGAGTTGGTTCAAGAATGCAATTAGTAAATTATATAGCGCTGTCTCAGCGCCAGTAGCAGCAACTCGCGATGCTCTTGCGGGTCGACTACAGAGCGTGCGAGACACTGTCACTTCTTATTATAACAAGGCGAGGGGGAGGCTTGGTTACGGTCAAGCCCTGAAAGCCACCGTTGAAGATGTAGATTTGGCTCTAGAAAATGCAGCTAAAAATGGTCACATCGAGATTGTTAAGCTGTGTAAAGAGTGGGGTGCGACAGACTTTAATTGGGCCATGGGACTTGCAGCTGAAAATGGTCACATCGAGATGGTTAAGCTGTGCAAAGAGTGGGGTGCAACGAACTTTAATTGGACCATGGGACTTGCAGCTGAAAATGGTCACATCGAGATGGTTAAGCTGTGCAAAGAGTGGGGTGCGACGGATTTTGATTTGTCCATGGGACTTGCAGCTCTCAATGGTCACATCGAGATTGTTAAACTGTGCAAAGAATGGGGTGCGACAGACTTTGATTGGGCTCTAGAAAGTGCAGCTGAAAATGGTCACATCGAGATTGTTAAACTGTGCAAAGAGTGGGGTGCGACAGACTTTAATTGGGCCATGAACCTTGCAGCTGAAAATAGTCACATTGAGATTCTTAAACTGTGCAAAGAGTGGGGTGCGACAGAGTTTAATGGGGCCATGAGACTTGCAGCTGAAAATGGTCACATCGAGATTGTTGTATTGCTGCGTGGTTTTGATGTCATTCATGATGAATTGCTGCGGCATCATCACAAGCGTAATTTTTATGCAAAACTATGGAATGAGGTACTACCAGTGGCGCGGCATCCGGATCGATTTTGGAATTGGTGTGTAGATGAGGAAGAAAAGCGCGAGATATCTAAATTATGGAAGTAATGTCCAGTATTTTGATCCTGGTTGAGGTTTAAAAATCTATAATAAAGAGATGCCTTTCCTATCTGCAGAACAATTTGATGCCTTGAAATCAGAACACGAGAGTATTATGAAGTGGCGTGATGTTCCCACTGGAATCATATTCAAAATTGAGTATGTTGAAGAGATCAAGACCAAAAAAGGTGATGCAACTGTCATCGCCTTGATCGATTGCGATGGTGAACGATTTCAACCATGGGCAACGAGTGTACTGAGAGAAGCTTTGATAGGTTGAACAGGTCAGATGTTCATCAAATCACTGGGAAGGAAACAATCTACGAAGAATCCTGGTCAATTTTACTATGATTACGACCTTGTGGAAGTGGAAGACTAAAAAAGTAATCGTTTGTGACTGGAGACAGTCACAAAAATAACGAAAGCCTGGCGCTGTTCACATAAACAAATGGACAAACTGCGACAAGAAGCTAAAGTCTTAGGTCTCAAAGGGTACTCTACGTTGAAGCGAGCAGACCTTGTCGAAGCTATACACAAAGTCAAGTATAAGGATGCGTCGACACAAACGGACGGACCGTACTGCGAGCCTTGTGTTAAAATTGCATGGCAGAAAAATCTAGCTCAATATTTGAGGGATCTCGCTCAGCGACGTGTCGTACATGATAGCGACTTGCTCATAGATCAAGATACGGGAGAAGTGATCGAAATTGTGTAGGTGATCTAGTGTTTTAAACAATACACTAGATCTACGAATAAGCAGGTGGAGACTCTAAGTAGCGCTGGCATACTGCGCAGATTGAAGTTTTTTCAAAATTTCATCTTTGGCTTCTTGCCTGCCTTGCGCCACCAACTCTGCGCGTTCATTCTCGTTGATGGATTTCACAGCTTTTTTCGTTCATTGTCGGATCTGCTCCTTGAGCAGCATGTAGCGTTGCTTCTCCTGCATGATCCATGTAAACTCGTAGTCTGAAATTGTACCATCTTGGATCGCTCTGGAAATCTTATCGTATACAGTGTCTAGCTTCGACTCTGCCAGGAGTTTGATGCATTCGTGCTTGTGCACCTTGTGCTCTAGTCGCTTCGAGGCATTCTTGAGACCTACTTGGCCCATGCCCACTGCAAGAGCCGCGGCTTCAAGACCAATTGCTATGGGGGCTCCGAATCCGGTTGCAAGCGTGGCAATACCTGCTACAGAGGTGATGACAGTAACAGCAATCATGCCATGATCAGCATAGCGAAGCCCCATCCCCCAAAGCTTGAACTTTTTGTAGAGTTTTTCTCTCTCTTTGATCTCAGACCGCAGGTACTGCTCGACTTCTTCGATCTTTTTTAGTCTGTATACCTGACTTTCTTCAGGCTGCTCCTGCTCAGGCGCACTTGGCGGCAAAGTTGGGTAAAGCTTCATATCTGCCATTTATTCTATGAGTAAATGCATCGTAATTCCGACGAACGAAACATTTTTTTCATGATGATACTCGTCCGTCAGCATGAACTCCAGTCTGTCTGTTGAGCCTTTCAAAGGAAGGTAGATTGGAGTGTCAAAACTCCATGTAAGCATGTCTCCCCATGCGTTTAACTCTTTGGTGGAAAGCAAAGCAAGAATTTTTGATTTCTTCCCATCCAGTAGGCAATCGTCTTCATCCAGCTGGGGGCAAACGAGTCTCAGCCGCTGGTAGACGTCAGTTTTGTAGTAGCTGTCATAGTCGCCTTTGGGAAAATACTTTTTTTCAGGGTCGTAGGGTAGCCCCATAAGCTCCTGTAGTTTTCGATGGATTACCACAGTATACCCGTCACGAACCCTAAGCCTACAGAGTCCATTTTTCAGGACAAACAGCTTAATCTTGTCCTGTGCTTGACTGTTGACGATGGCCGCGATATCCTCGATCTTGTACAGGCCGTTCATTATTTCAATTCGGGTAACAGTCTGATCAGGTCCTACTTTGCGTATTGTAAAATCGTTGTTACTGTAGAGGTTCAGCCATACAGGCCTGATACTTATCGATTTCAAGGCAATTCTCGTGTCCTGCCCTAGGTAATCGTCAAAAATCGTAGGCTTCTCTATATCCGTGACATACAGCTGTCTCATGTTTCTTTAAAGAAACATGAACATTTATAGCTATAACCACAAGGCAAAATACAAGTCCAATAGAGGCGAATGGCCTCTCGGTGTAATATCTAGAACATCAGGACCTCTACGTTTCTACAGAATCGCACATTCCTGTGACCTTCTCGATGTTCACGAAATACCCCATAAAAGTCCCCACTAACCTGTTGAACGACCCGGTTAGTGTAAACTGGACCGGTCAAGCCCTTGGCTACTGGAATATACAAGTTAATTTCGCTTGTCATTGCGCTAGCACCGCCCTGGGTATATCCGCCAAACACTTGAATGGCTCGGTACCCCTCATCAATAGTATCTTTAAATTCCACGTCTATTACCACATGCGGCGTATCCTAGCGAGAATGAAGGTACCCATGCCATGCGATGACGGCTTTTCTCAATACGAGAACCCCTACTCTACATCTGGATATTCCCAGATTTGTCGTGAATATGGTGCCGACCCCAATGCCCAATACAAGTTTAAGGCTCTCATGTCCTCGCTCACAAATGGTAGATGGTGGCCGCAAGTAGATGGTGATTGGGCCAAGTTTATCATGCCTACGAGCCAAGGCCTGACATCGGAAGGTCTGTCGAAGCTTAGCGAGAGTATTCGTGTTTACGTGATTATACTACTAGGGTCCCAAGCTGATGCCAAGGCATCCCTTATAGGTTCGGATGCTGACAACTGTACAGCGAGACAGATACTACTACAGAAATTCGAAGCCATGGTACAACGTAAGGAGAACGTAGGCCACGATATCACCGAGTTTCAAAAGGTGCTTCAATATGCCAGGACCCCAGTGAATTTTGCCGTGATGCACCACGTGTACATGTACATCCGATATGAACCTGCGTATTGGTAAAATTGTGGGGTATAACAACAACATCTTGATTGCGCCGGCGAGTGCGATGATTGGCATAAGGCTAGACCTAAACAACAAGCCCATTACCACACAGCCTCAGGGTTTAAAACGAGTCAGGTCACCACCTGGGCAAGAAATATCGAGGGGTGGTGCCACCCTAACTCGGGGGTCTGAAAAGATGTCGATGCCACCGATACCTCAGTCAGGTCTAGGAGATGGAAACCCTCACGAGGACACCAAGGCCACCTTGGTTACTGTGGGGGTAGGTCTCATCTTAGCATATCTATGGCTTAAAAAAAGGTGCTCATGCTGAGCCGCAAGGCGATCTAATATGTTTTTTTTTGTCAACATACTAGATCATCTACGACTTCTTGCCTCTCTTTTCAACGTAGGCCACAACAAGAGCAGCAGCGGCAGCGATCGCTATGTAGAGGTGTTTGGCTGCGTATTCAACAACTTTTGCTGCCACTCTGAAAAAGAACGAGACAACCGTGCCAATAATCCCTGGTAGCGCCGCACCTGCCTTACCTGCCAGGTATTTCAAAAATTTTCCAAGCCTTTCCAGCTGTTTTTGTATAAAACCTTTTTTTCCAGCGGCACTTTCTCCTGCGCCTGTTGCGGAACCACCACCTGTAACTGCGAGTACGATGGTGGAAATCAGTAGACCAACAGCCGAGACGATGCTTGCTATAGTAATCCCTTGCTCCTTGAACAAGATTCTAAGCTTTTCAGTTAGGGATTTATCGTCTTCTGCGATTTTCATCAGCGTTTCCTTAATTGCTTTCAGTTGGCTCTGAGTGTCAGATGATAGTAAATCGTGTGCTTCTCGTACTGCTTCCTTTTGATCTTGGAGTCGTTCTAGATCTTCCATAGCCCTTGCAATATCTTCGTTCCAGATAGTTTGCTGTTCCTCTGATAGAGTCGCAGGTGTAGCCTTCTTCGTCTCAAGCCTTTTTACCTTGGCTTCTGCTTTGGCGATCTCGCTGTCGTAGAAGATCATCTTGTTTTTCAGGTGCTTCAGGTTACCCCTTAGCGTTGGAAGCTCGAGGTTGAGCCCTCTTCTTTCACGCTCTGTGAAGCTGGTGCCAAAGGGAGTCTCTTGCTCCTGCGGAGCCGCTAGGCGATCGATCAGGCTCTCGGCTTCATCAAGGACGTTCTCGAGCAGCGGCATCATTTCGATATCATCGGCCTTCTCTTGCTGAGCCGCTAGGCGATCAACGTGAACAATCTCGTTAAGGAGTTTCTGAGCCATTGCTTTACTGCCTTTGTTTGGTGTAGTATAGTCGGTAAACCCTATGGCTCGCAAGCGATTTGTACCTAACCTCCTCCGTATCTCGGCAACGCTCCTTAATTCACCATGCCTTTTCGTGATCTCTATGCCATCGAAAAGAAGCTGGTTTCCTCGTGCCTCAAACTCGTTGTAATATCTCGCGATTGGCTGCCCCCGCTCCTCACCAAGGTGTTCGTAAAGATCGTCGACCTTTGATTTTAATAGCTCTTCCCTCTGCCTTGTCGTGGTGTCTCGTGCTGAGCCGCTAGACGATTGCTACTGATGGTCTTGCAGAGCCGCCAGGCGATCTGGCGTTAGCGTGGAGCTGGCATCAGGCCTACTGAAATCCTCGTCTGGAATGTTTTCCTCTGACGTAAAGTCGTCTCCTTCGTATATTGGATTAATTGGCATTTATTTGAAATGAAACTCAGCTAATAATAAAGCATGAGTAACATATTCGGAACTAAGCTCGATCCCTACGCGGAGATTAAAACAATGATGGCTATGAAAGGGAAGAAGCAGCGTGTAAAAGTAAGTCATGTGCCTAGTACGATTAATCAGAACGAGGACTTGTATGTTGACATTCCCAACATGGGGCAGAACGATGTAATTTTTCCAGGCAGTATCAAACTACTTTTCGATCTGGAACTTACGGGAACAAACACGAAGCGCACTATCGTCAGCAATATCGGCAAAGCCCTGGTACAAAATCTTCGTATCACTTTGAATGGCAACGAGGTGCAAAATATTAGCGATTTCAGCACCCTGGCGGTCTACCGGGATCTCTGGCTACCAAAATTTGATCGGGAAAACAACTTGATCCTAGAGGGGATCAATCCGAACGACGGTACAATCCGCGCCCTACAGGTAAAAGCGACTGATCATGTAGGCACGGATGAAGAAAAAGCGATCGTCGCAGCTTATGGCAACACCTTTTGCATCCCTATTGGTAAAATGTTCGAACTCACGAGGGATCTGCCGTTCTACCAGCCAGGGCTACACGATAGGCTGCAATTCGTTATACATTTTGCATCGTACGGTGACGTTATCAAAGATGGTGGTACCCCAGCTGTTGGAAGCACGGCAGCTAAGCCCGCAGACAGTGCGTACAAGATCACTAATATCGCACTAGAGTTTGACAAGGTTAATAACGAGGGTCTCGCGAGCGCTATGATGTCACGGTACAGCCGTCTTGCGCTACCTTATGAAAGGGTACTCCGTAGCAAGGTTGTCACGATGAAAAAGGCTGATACCAGCTACAATTTGCAAATTGATACTCCAGCAAAAAGTTTAAAAGGCGTATTATTATTGTTCGTAGATCCGGGGAAAGTGAAGGCTTACTCGGGTGCTAACGAGGTCTTCTACAACCCAAAGATCGAAAAAATCCCGATCACTGTCGAGGGTGAGCCTAATGAGCTCTACACGCACGCGATGCTCCCGAAAGATCACCTCGAGCAGATCGTAAACTTATTCGGTAGCCACGATTCGGGGGTGACGATTGGGCAGTTCATGACTGAGCGTTATGCCCTGTTTGTTGATTTCCGAGCATCACCTGATCACAGTCTCCATGGTTCCGGAAGGCCGTTACAGAGATTGTCAGACGGTATAACATTGCATATGACAAAGAAAGCAGACGGAACAACGGGGAATATTAAATGCTACGTTTTCCTACTTCAAGATGCTCAGCTAAACATCTTAGATGGGCGTTTTCACAGTGTCGAATATTAAAATAAAGATGGCAAGCATATTAGTACTCACGGGTGGGGCTATAATCAATGCCCTCGCTTTTAGCGGATCGAATAGAAGGCGCGACAAGGCGATTGAACAACTGCAAGCTGCTCAAGCACAGCGGGTACGTGACAGGCAGGCAAAGATCGATTGGTATACCCATCAACGAGAGCTGAAAAGGCAAGCTGGAGAGAGCTTGAAGGAGCTTGATGAAGGCATGCGTCAGTACTATATCACAACGATCGAGAAGGCTCCTAAGTTATCCGACTTCTACACGCCCAGCAAGCAGCAACAAGACGGCGAACTGACGTTCATCGTAGGATCACTAGCCCTCCTTGGTTTTTCAGTGTACAAATGGGCGTAAAATGTTTTCGACATGTAATAAACATGTCGAAACATATCATTACTCCAGAAGAAGCGAAAAAATTAAGCAGTATTTACTATACCCCTGAAAATTTATGGACTGGTCGGAAGGCTGTTAAATTGCTCGCTGAGCACAGTGGACTACCTAAAAAGAAAGTCGTACACTGGCTATCTCGTCAGTTGCTCTGGCTCAGACATATCAAGGGGCCCAAGCGCATCAACTACCCGCATTTTACAATTACAAGGCCTAATGAAATACACCAATTTGATTTGCTCTATATGCCTCATAACAAAGTATACAGTAACGTGTACAAATATATCCTCACTGGGATCGATGTAGCCTCGAGATACAAGGTAGCTAGACCATTGAGAACGAAGAAAGCCAGCGAAGTCGCTGACATGATCAAAGACATTTACGCGAAGCCCGGAGGCAAAGCAGGACCTTTACGCTATCCGAAGATCTTCCAGTGCGACAACGGTAGTGAGTTCAAGTCAGATGTGACAAAACTGCTAGAGGGCAAGGGCGTCGAGATTAAGCGCGCAACCACCAAATATCATCATACGTTTACAGCCTTTGTCGAGTCCTATAACAAGGTGCTTGCGGAGAGACTGTTCAAGTCCCAGGATGCACAAGAGTTGGTCACTGAAGAGACTAGTACTACATGGGTGAAACATCTGTACACTATCGTGAAAAGCATGAACAATACCAAGACTGCCATGATCGGGATGAAACCCAACAAGGCAATCAAGCTAGATGAAGTCGCACTTACGAAAGGCGATCGCCTGCGGCTCCGTCCTGACGGGCAAGAGTATCCCGAGGAAAAGCCTCTACCTGAGGACGGTCTTTACTTGTACCTGCTACAACCGGGAGAAGAGCATGGTGATGCGAAAAGACGTGCTACTGACGCCTGGTGGAGCAAAAAGACGTATAGGTTGGATCGTGCTCTTGCTGAGACGGGTACACGTCTCCTGTACTATTTGGCAGATGGGCCTGATCGAAGTTTTGTGGCAGAGGAGTTGATGCTGGTGCCGAAAGATGTTGAAGTACCTCCAGAGCATGTCAAGGAGTGGTAAACTTCGTAGTTTTTGTAATCTATCAAGGTTACAAAAAAAATCCTAGATCTCGGCAAGCTCCATCAATCTCTGATGTGTATAATTACGACCTAATCGAAAGTGCCTTGGACGTTCGGGATTTACTTCAATGCATCCACGCTCTCGGAGCCAGTTGTAATGTATAATGGCATTTGGAGTTTCTGCAAGAACGACGAGTTGACCGTTGGGATGATCTGTTAACTTGTTGAGAATCTTTTGCGCTACATAGCCTTGTTGTCCACATATAGCGACATACGGATATTCGTCGTTGTTATTCTTTTGGATTATAACCATCCCGTTATCCTTTCTAGGGTCTTGCGCACATGGAACATGTCGCTGCCGTAGCTCTATGATTTCTTGCTCTTGTGCGGCTATCGTTCGATCCTTGTAATTCAAGTCGTTGTTGCGCAGAACCAGCTCCGCTTTCTTTTTCCCAACAAACCAATCCAAAAATGGTTCTGCTTCAGGTCTACCACACCTCAAGAGGAAGCAATAAAGGCCTGGCTCTATCAGCAAAACTGTGTTTGGGTGGACAGATCTGTCCACCTCATCGAGCTCAGCAACAACAGCGTCGCCAAGACGTATTTTGTACTTGTCAGGAACAAGTCTCTGAAGGGCTTTTACTCCCGCCTCCCGCTTATAGCCCGCGGCTCTCCAAACATCGGAGGCAACGATGCATTGACCTTTATACTGAAATGATCGGACTTGCTTTCCTTCAAAGTAATCAACCACAAGAGACATCTTTCTTATACACGCCAAGGCTTAACCACAGTTTTTTTTTGTGATTCGAAAAAAGTCACAAAATTACGAGGTCCAATAACTAACACTAAGCTGAGGAAGCCATAGATATTTTTTGCATAACTCTTCAATATCCCGAGTGGTGTTTACCAGTTTGCTGTCATCGTCATCATCCACTGCATCTATTAGTCTGGAATGGGCTCTTAAAAGAGCTTGATACACAGCTTTAATTACGCTCTCATTATCCATCTTTTCTTATATGTCAAGAGTCTAACCAACAATCTTGCTTGGGACAGAACTCAAAAAATTTTCCAAGTCCTGGGATGCTCCAGTCTTATGTACAAGCAAGCATGCTTGGACTTTTTGAGCTGAGCTTTGATAGTCTCCCAGTCGCTGATCATATTGGTTTCCTCGTCGATCAATTTCAAATCCGATCGTTCGTGGGGGTACCACATGAACAACTGCTTTTTTTGCCTTCAAAGGTTCTTCGGCAAGGCGGTATACGACTGCGTTAGTAGCCAGAGACTGTGTTTGCGATGTCTACCACTGATGGCAAGCTCAAGCAAGGGCTGTCGCTTTTTATCAAGGCTATCGTCGGCTATCATATCGTCAACGATAAACAACGTCTCTTCGCCCGCCAGCAATGACGACAGTTTTTGGATCTACTCGAACAGCTGCTCCTTGGGCTCCACCAGAAACACGTAGTCATCCCTCTATAGCGAGGATCTCTCGAGATAGGTCTTGTTCCAGCGGATTGTAGGGCAGAGAATGACAATGTTGTCGAAATGCTGCCTATACTCGTTCTCAAGCAAATCCAGGACACGCTGCGTCTTGCCGCAACTTGTAGGCCCTGTGAAGATTGTCGTATGCGGGTCTTTGACAATGTCTAGAGTCATTTTATTTTAGGTCCTTCGGGTCACTCGTGTTTGCCTTGGGCAGACACAAACCTTGTAGGGTGCTTACTTAGAGATGAAGCGGTTACCTTTTCTAATGTTCTCGCTTGCCCACATTGGTTGGGTATTTGTATAGTGTAGTCTTCTCGTTGGTCAACTATTTTGGAGGCATCATGGAACGCTTATACCACCCTTGTTTTATCGCGTAATCGTCGAATAATATCGCTCCTGTCATATAGCCAGCGAGCTTCAAGCCGTCCTCCATGTCCATCTTGGCCCCCGGTCTAGAAACTCCCAGAGCCTTTTTCGCGCCTAGCGCCAAGACAATAGTATAGGATACTAGTCTGACAGATTCCCACAAGGAATCGACGACTTCTTTCTGATAATCTTTGCTGCTCATTTATTAAGGTTATCGCATCTTGAAAATGTCAATATCAGGCTGACGCTCGGGCTCTTGCTTTCGCGTGGGTTGAGACGGGCTTCGCCCTTCCACTGACACGGGCGCACGTACTCCTGTGGAGACGATTTCAGCAGGCTTCTTACGTATGTAATAGACTGCCACGCAAACAGCAAGTACGGCAGCTAGACCTCCAGCGACATAGAGACTGTCTGGGAACTTGTGAGGACTTGCAACAGGTTCCTGACCCTCTTGCGAAGTACTTTTGCCCAAGTTCTGCTGTAAGTCAGCCTTGTTCTTGCGATTCCATTCAGCAAGTTTTTTTCCAGCAGCAACTCGACCCTCATTCTTCTTGGTTAAGACTTGGTTACATTGTTCTTCACTTATTTATTTAGACTTGCCCTTGGAAAAATAGTAGATGAAAAGAGGTTTTTATCCGAAGTGCCCAGATCGGGGGTAGAGGTGACTGTCGATTCAACAGGGACCTACAACGAAGGAAAAACCATCCATATCACTGAATCAGGGCTATATAATTTGATATTTGGAAGCAGCCGAAGCAAGTCAAAAGGAGCTACAAATGCTCGCTTAAAGATGCGTGTGAGGTGGAAAGTGTTCCGCTATCCAACTCACTCCCTTACCACGACGGCAAAGCTGTGTGTGAGTGGGTACCTTTGGACGGTACCGACTTCACCCCTTACCACGACGGCAAAGCTGTGTACATTTCCAAGTCTTTATCCGAAGTGCCAAGATCGGGGGTGGTAGTGGGGGACGTTTCATACCCCACCTACAACGAGGGGAAAGCCATCTACTGGTTTAAACGACCGAAGGTACTCTGGGCTAAAAATTTTGTAAAGAGCTTTACAAAATTTCCTTGTAGTGACGAATCAGTGAATTTTCGACTTTTCTAGTAGAGCCAAGTTTTGCTCAAAATTATCCCATACCTTCACCAAGAACCTACAGACCATCATGCTCGGATGCGTAGGTTCCGTACGCGAACAGTACTTCCCACCCTTTTAGAAATTCTTCTACGTATGCGTGGTTTTTCCGCCTTTGCGAGAGTTCGGCTAGCGTCGCAGTCTTTCTCAAAACATTCTGGTACTCATCTTCGTCTGCCATCCAATACTGCCTTTTCAATTTTTCCATTTTGTTAAATATCTGACTGCTCCCAATTTTTTTTATTTTTTTTTACATCAAGACGGCTAGATCTTGATCATACATCTGGAGGCCTTCAAACCGTTTCTGCCAGCGTATCTTATCGCGTTCTTATACAAAGTCCTCACTAAATTACACGCCTGTGGTGGAAAGCGATCAGCTTCTGGTGTCAGGATTACCCAACCGCGTGAGTGGGAGTCACCGTAAATGCTGCACCAATCTGTGTACCGTGCTTTTATTCTGCCCATTTCCCCCTTGCTTATACGATCAATATTTTCACGATTGCTCATATGAAACTTCGAAAGACTGTTTCCCATCTTCTTCTTGCTGTTCATCATCTCGCTCTTTATCTGTCTTGGACACATGCTGGCAGGCATGGTTAATTGTATGAGCAACAACCAATATTGGCGCTAGAAATTTTCCAAAGGCAGAGTACACAAGGATCCCTAAATCTGCCATGGAGTCCTTGATAATCGGGTCTTCCTCGATGTCTTTTTTCAGACCCTCCGCACTATCGAGTTGAACAACATTACCTACGGCCTTCGCGTACATGCCAATCGCATGTGAAGAGAGTGCTTTGGCGGTCTTCTCCCCATTATCATGAATTTCTCGTTGAACATAGTCGGCGTACCTCATCTGATTCTGTGAGTATACCACTCAGAGCCTTTGGTTCACCATATCCAAGGTGTTTTTCAGTGCTGTCCTGCTTTGCAGGCTTAGCGTGCTTGCTCTTTATACTCTATACAGAATGTCGTGCTTGTACATTAACGAAACCCACCTTTTTAAGTGAGCACTTTCAGAGGCCGTTCCTTGCACTGACATTTAACCGGCATTTTGGCGCAATTTTCCCCGACTGGCACATTGTGTGGGAGAAACCGGGGCGAGACGGCCGCTTCCAGCTAGGACGTGCTCTCGCCCGCGCACCCCTAACCTTCCGCCAGGATCTAAGCCTGCTCTCACAATTTTACTATAATTCGAGCTTCGTATAAAACTATTCAGTATCACCTTGAGTACTACCTGTGTGAAAATTCACGCATCACTGGCTAGCTCGTTTGCGCATCATGCAGAAAACCTCTTGATTATTCAGAAATGTGTTTATCATTTTTGAATGGATGAGGCAAATGAGTTTTATCTTGTTACTACCGCTTTATACTGAAGAGGAGTGACTCGAAGCTGCGAGAGAAAAAAAAACACATCTTTTCAACGCGACCTTTGCTCGGATATATATCGACGGCCTTTCGTTTGGTTATCCGCGACCCACATAGGCTGCATGTTAGTATAGTGGAGCCTTGCTAATTGCACCTCCCCGCTGGGGTATTCTCCGTTCTCTCTGTATTTTAGTGGCACCTTGTGATCAAACTGCCACTGCCCTCGGTTTCCCCAGCACATCCCGTCCTTGAATTGATCCTGGATATGACCGATAAATGTGCAAATACCGCACCCCAGGTACTCTGTAGAGGCTTATTCCGTATCATATCTTAGAGCATCGTGAATCCTGGCTTTAATGCGGTTATACTGACACCCAGGGAAGTCGCATATGGGACATTGGTTTCTTCGTTTTTGATGTCGACATCTGTTACGTTCCCGCCACGCCTTCTGACCATCCAAGCATTTGATGCACCATTTCGTTCGTTGCCCGTTGCGTGGGATCTTGAAGTTGTCTAGTGGTTGGGGTCGCTTACATTGTGTACATTTTTTACTGTCCTCCATCTTGTTACTTTTTGTGAAGTGGTACTTCACAAAACTCTGGACGGGGAAACCTCACTATTCACAACATAAGAGGGGAGGTATGTACGCCGTCAGCGTGCACCTTCCGCTTATCGTATAACGCCGAGAGTCCCAGCTTGTTTTGTTCATACGTAACCATCCCCTGGTTGCGCACCCGGAAACCTACGTTTTTCGCAGTGTCAATAGAGCCATTCAACGCGTTCTTATACCTCTCCCATGTCATAGCGTTATGCTTCTTCGACATTCCCTTACACGAAAACTTTGTGCCCTCTTTCCCTTCGACGAAATAGCACTTGGCTGTCGTGGCAATCATCCTAAACCCCATAAACTCAAGCTTAAACAGACCTCCTGTTCGACTCGAGTACTTATCAGTGACGAGCCAGTTTTTCACGTCTTTATCGTACTCGTCAAGCAGTTCAGGGCAAACAACATCACGTAACTCTTCTCCAGAGATGGCAAAATAGGCACTGTCCGTATCCATGTAAATATATTCAAAATTTTGACGATCCACGTACTTGTCGATGAAGTCATAATAGAACTCAAGCATGCGCAATTTGGCCAGCTGGTACACCGCAATGCCGCACTGGTACGCTCTGTCGATATGCACCTTCTTCTTTCCTTCTCGGATCTCGTAAGCATCGCCTATCTCTTCAAGGTCTTCAAGGTATGGCGATCTCATCGCTGCATCCACCTTCTTTCTCTCGTAAAGGTGGTGTTCGCGTGCCTCACTAGATCTTCGATCATTTTCCCATAGAACGAGTTCCCTTTCAGCTTGGCTGTATCTCCCGCAATACGCTTGTCAGGGTCTTTATCGGCTTGTCGTCGTGCATCCGCAATTTCTTCCGGAAACCATGCAAACGGTTTACCTTGTTCATACTTGATGAACTGGTAAAACGCCGTCACTTTCAGCCCATGGTCGAGGTACCACTTGAGCACGGGCGTGTACAGCAAGATCTTTTCAGCTTTCATCAACCCTAGAAGCTTACGTGTGCCTGAAATACGTTTGCGCCCTGTTGCTTTTAGGTACTCGTGCATGTGCTCTGGAATCTGGTCTGAGGGTATCTTCTTGACCACAAATAGCGGAGCCATCTCGCTAAATTTGTCATACAGTTCCTTCGGCACTTCGATGTCGACCTGCGCAAAACTGAAGAGGGATCCATTTTGCACACCTTGTGTTAGTAGCTCGAGATTGTGTTTCGCTGTCGGTGTAGGCACCTTGATCAGCTTCTCCTTCCCACAAGGAAAGTCTTGCATCAACGTACTCGGGTACAGCATGTTCGCGTCAAGCTCCAAAACAGTTTTGCACTTCCGTGGCTCATTGTAGATGTGGGATCTGATACCCGTCACGTCTCTCTCGTGGTACCTACAGAACACGATGGCAGGCCCTCCCACCATGCCCGTCTGTAAGAGCTCGTAGGCCTCATTCTTCGTGCACTCAGTGCAAGCCTTTTGCACCTTTTTGCACGCCTTGCAACTCTTTCCTTTGCATCCCCCTGCACATTTGTTTTTTCCCCTGCATGTCTTGCACTTTTTACCCCTGAATGTCTTGCATTTTTTCCCCTTGCACGTCTCGCAATTCTCACCTTTCTTTCTCTTTCCACCACAACCCTCGCATGGCCTGCCGTTACACACCTCGCAAACGTTACCCTCACACTCTTTACACTGTTCTCGAGCTTTTTTACACGCCTCGCAGCCCTCCCTTTTGCACGGTTTGCTTTTACACTTGTGCTTACAAGGCTCTCCTGGAGCGTATAGCTCTAGCTTTGGATTCAGTCGTAGAGACTTGTTCAAGACGTAGCGCATCGATACACCTGGAATGCTTACCGCATCTTTCAAAATGTCTATCTCGTCGTCGTAGTACTGCCGCCTTGTCTTGTCCACGGCTTCAATGAAAGGTTCCACGTCGGCTAAATTGTACTCACGCAACCAGTCCATCATGGTGACGCAGCCCCGCTTGTAAAACTCTGCACGGAATGTTTCGTACTCATCAAGAGAGAGGGTTTTTTTACCAATAAGACTGCTATAGAAGTTCTTGTGCTCCACGGGGCCGACGTGGTTTAGCTTGTCATAGCTCGTCAGCCACTCGTATGGGAACACCAGCTTTTCGAGCTTGCAATCCAGAGACTTGCACCATAGGTTGTAGCTCATGCCAGGAGCTATAAAATTTTTGATATCGATAAATTTGAACCTCGAGGTCGTGAGGAACATGTAGTCGTTGTCTTTCTTCGCCACTTTGATCTTTTTGCTATCGTCTTTGGCAATTTGATCGACAAAGTACCGCTTGATCATGTTCAGGTCATACTTTCCACTGTTGAAGCCGATCACGGGCACTTGGTTTACCCACGCGTCCCATGCATTCTGAGTCTTGTCCGAAAGCATGTCAAAATCATCGGGTCTCGGGTACATTCTCTCCACCTCTTCCACGATGAGGGCGTGTCTCTTTTCGAGCTGCTCCACAAACTGTTTAATCAAGATCTTGGGATCATCGTGCTCCAAGAACGTTGGATCTCCGTTCAGACTATCGTGAATGGCGACGCTGACCGGTACATGCTCCGAGATGTATGTTAGATCGGATGTTTGCCGCTGGTGTAAAGGTGCTAAGAGGGCCTCGAAATCAAACACGATGTAGTGAGAGTAGGGTCGAAATTCTTTCTTGAGGTACCTCTTGGCCTAGGGTGGGCTCTCGCACTCCCACACTGTCACGAGGTTGTAGCCAAGTTTTCGGATGCCTTCCTCCTTTGACTTGGTGGCAATATATTGATTTTTGTTCGTGTTTGTTCCTTGGCAGGGGCATCCGTGCCACTTGCAACCGTGGTACTCATAGACTGTCCTGGTCTGAGGTTCATAGCCGTCTACCTTGTAGACCTCGTCCCCAAAATCATTTCGTATCACATGCTCTCCTCCATGCCCACACAGCGCGTGATGTATGTGCTTTCCAGTTTCTCTCGACATGTATTCTATCCATTTACAAGCGTCATAGCTAAAGCCCTCACCGTAAAAGACCTTCTCTGACTTGCTAGGCATGCGCTTGACCTTCTTGCCTTTGCAGATGATAATCGGCTTTTTTCCCTCGCACTCTTTCTTTGTGTGCCTTGCGAGATGACAGACTTGCGTGAATCGCTGTTTGCAGACCATGCACTTCCAGTGTTGCGTTAAAACATCTATCTTTTTAATGTAAAAACAGTGTCCATCCAACATACCAAGGTTGATTGTGTCTAAATCTTTTTTGTATTGATTCTGACCGTACACAAGTCTCCATGGCGCTTTCTCAGAGTTGGTCTTGGGTTCAAAGACTCTGATGTTGATCTTGAAACGCTTCGCTATGCCCTCGAAGTCAACAAGCTTCGTAGCACGTACTTCTTTCCGCTTTAGTTGGGGATTCTCGTAGTACTCGCGTGCTAGCGCGAGAGCTTCTTGCGTGACACGTTTCTCGCGCTGCTTTCGCTCTCCCCGGTAATGTACGGCAAGACATCTCCAGACACACAAATTGTCGGTTCTCTCATCCTCCTTGTCAAAGCTGTAGATGCACCTCTTCTTTCGCAACCACTCTGGCAATGGTCCACAGCCTAACAGGGGCTCCCTTGTGGAGATGATCTTGATCTGCACATGCTGGAAGACTATTTTCCCTTCGTACGATCCTGGGGTCTCGATTGTTCTTTCTGGTGGCAAGTACGCCTTCCCCCAAAACTCGTTATCTCCTAGATCTAATCGCTGCATTTCGCATTTTTCAACAAAGGCCTCGATGTCAGCTAGGCTCGTAAGCGATCCTTCGCTTCCCTTGGTCTTGTGATACGGAGCCGTGCCACCTCCTGCTTCGTAGATGGTGCAAGCAAAACTGTAGACTACCTTGACTCTCATGTCTATGTAGGGCGTAACTTTTCGCATGATGGCCTCCGCCAGTGGCTGATTAAGATTCTTGTTGAACCGCCATGTCTTGACACGATTTCCGTCTTCCAACATCTGTGTGTCATTTTCGTCAAAAATGTGCTGAATGTCTTCGACGCCTTCGGATCGGTTTTTCTCTTGTGGGAACATGTGCTTGATGTCTTCGACTCCGCTGTATTCGTCTTGTATGTCTCCAGCATCGTAAAAGTCCTCTTGCGCTTCTCTCTCGATTTCATCGTGCAGCGTTGGCCTTCCAGCAATTTGCTCCATCGCCCTGTTATAATAAGAAGTGACAGTGTCTCGCACGCTCTGTAGTCGACCCGCAAGAGCATCGCGAGTTGCTGCTACTGGCGCTGAGACAGCGCTATATAATTTACTAATTGCATTCTTGAACCAACTCATTTCTCTTTATTATAAGTACATTCAGACTTCAACTAACAGCGGTCGCAATTTGAGTAGGGAATTTCCCTATTCAAATAGATTTGCGCATGCGCGTTTGTTGATGTCAGCAGTTTTGTCGAGTGCCGTCATGATGTCACGTGACTTTGTTTACTCATTTAAGGCATGATGAAATCTGTGACGTCACAGATTTTTTAGGGGGTCTAAAAGCAACGTTTTTTTATAGGGGTTTTCGGCATTTAGGTGGCACTGTACTTTAATTCATCCCCTACTCTAGCTACAGCTGTTCCATACTTCTTAAACTTTTTTTTTGCGAGTCCATCACTCTCCTTAATCTCCTTGCGAAGGTACTGCTCAATCTACTCAATCTTTCGTAGTCTGTACACATTGCTGATATTATAGAAGTTTTGTAGAAGAAACATGAACATTTACTCTTATAACGCTGCGCATGAATCAAAAGGTGAAGTATAAGTCGAACCACGAAAAATAACCACTTATTACGAACCTTGAGCATCAAGATTTGTATGTATTTCCAGAGTTTACCAACCTTGATGGTATAGGTTCTAACACCTAATCTTAACGATCCTGTACAAGTTGCATAGAAGGTTGGTCAGGCGTTGAAGTTCTGGCAGACTCAGGTTTGGCAAACTTTGCAGTATTACACCCCTAGGTATCTCCTCTAAGCATATTACTGGACCTTTATCGTTCATCAACAGCATCTTTCAGTTTTACGTGTACTACCACATGCGTCGTATACTTCGTAGATAAAGCACCTATGTCATTCTATGGTAGTTTTAACCAGTACATTAATCCTTACTCAACATCCGGATTTGCCCAAGTATGCAGCAAGTACAGTGCAGAACCTAACGGGATGTATAAGTGTAGGGATTTTGGTGCCCGGTTAACCAACGGTGAGTGGTGGCCACAAGTTGAGGGTGACCTGGCAAAGTTCATCATGCCTACACGATAGGGTCTTTCCTTATGAAGGGTTGACATTCCTTAGCGAATGTGTAAGAGTGTATGCTGTGATCATCCTCGCTTCACAATCATAGGCGGAAGCTTTCTATTCTGATAGTTTCTGATAGGTTCTGCAGCATATAACTACACAGCGAGACAAATCCTGTTACAAAACTTTGAATCGATGGTAGAGAGAGCGAAGGATGTTGGTAAAGACATAACCAACTTTGTGGTAATGCCGAGCGTGTACATGCTGCTGTCTGACTTAAACCTCCGCAATGGGAAGATCGTGTAGTACAACAAAAACATTCTGATAGCACCGTCTACGGTAGACCCTGGAATATAAGTCAACATGAATGTGAAGGGTCGTGGTAAGGTAGAATGCGCTTACGCATTGCTACGTAAGCTCACGCCTGAACCAAAAGTAGATTCAGGAGTACACAGTGACACCTTACGCTATCGTATGAAGATACCAAGGCCGCGCTTATCACAGGAGGAGTAGGCGCGATCCTCAGTTACGTATAATATAAGCGGTAGGGAGTAGTTAGAGCGATTCGATTGTATGGAGAGGTTAGCAGACTGCGTTAGCAAGATGTGTATCACACCATAAAGCGACCCTTCTAAGAGTTTTTGTCCCTCTTTCTTACATAACATACAGTGAGAGCTACAACAACAGTAAGAGCTACTGCAGCATTGCGTAGGAAGAAGGTGGCTATACTTCCTATAATCTCCGGAAAGCCAGACCCACCCTCCCCGTCGGACACTTAAAAACATTCCCAACTCTCTCCATCTGCTTGCTAACAAAACCCTTCCCACCGCCTTCTGTTGCTCTTGCATCGCCTGCAAAACCACGCTTCCCCCTATAACTTTCACCACGATAGTGAAGATCAGCTTCCCAACGGCTGTGACAATCGACGCAATAGTGTTTTCCTTCTGCTTGAACAAGATCTTAAGCTTCTCAATAAGAGACTTGTCGCCTTCGACCATCTTTAAAAGCGTCTCCTTGATGGCGGTAAGCTGGCTCTGAGTCTGGTTTGACAGTAACCCAGAAGTAGATTGCAGATCCGCCTGCTGTTCGAGAAATACTCCAGGCTGGCGCTTTTTTTCCTCCAGTCTCCATACATTTTCTTCAGCCTTTCCAATTTCACTATTGTACAAGAGCATCCTGACCTCAAGTGTTTAAGGTTCAGAAGTCTCTGGGCCATAGCATTACTGTTATTCGGTGTAGAGTAGTCTGTGAATCCTACAGCCTGTGGGCGACTTGTGCTTAAGACGCGCTTTATTGCACTAATTAATCGGAGTTCATCGGTCCTCCTCACAGCTCAAAGTCGTTATAGTGTCTTAATGTTGGAGCCGCAGCTCTTCCTCGAGATGTTTGTAGAGATCGACGATCTTTTACCTCCTTAATTCCTCATGAGGTGTGATTCCCAGCTTCCTAATACGTTTCTCCTCCCGAATGCGTTGTTTTTCTGAAGTTAGAGTAAAGCTTGTACCAGCCTACCGCTTATCAGGCTGCTCAATGTCTGGTATATTTCTTCTGGCGTAAAATCACCAGTTCTATACGATGGATTAATTGGCATTTATTGTATCGTTTCTACACCTTATACCAAACACGAGCAACCGCATATTCGGAAAAATCCTATCTCCTTATGAGGAGATCAATACTATGATGACGATGAAAGGTAAGAGACAACAGGTCAGGGTGAGTCACGTCCCATCTACCATTAACCAGGGTAAAGACTTGTACGTAGACGTCCCCAACATGGGTTAGAATGACATCATCCTTCCAGCCAATCTGACGCTCCTTTTCAACGTTGAACTGACAGGCACTAATGAGCAACATTGGTAGGTAACGAGGTGCAGAGCATCTTTGACTATGACATCCTAGCTACATACATGGACCTCTGGCTTCCCAAGTTTGAACTTGAGAACGATCTGATCCTTGAGGGGATCAGCGCTGAGGATGAGACGATTCGAGACCTGCAGGTTAAAGCTAGTGATCTGACTGGTACAGACAAGGAGAAAAATGTAGTAAAAAGGTATAAAGAAAAGATGTTTGAGCTAACGAGAGACTTAACTTTCTACCAATCAAGACTACTCGATAGACTGTAGTTCGTAGTTCAATCTGTATCGTACGCTAATGCTATCAGATGCTAATCACATCACCGCAAGATGCTGGTACACCTGCACCAGGCTCTACACCCGCTAAACTCACTGACGCTACATATAATATCACCAACATTGCATTGGAATTTGATAAGGTGAACTATGAGAGTGCGATGGTGTCGAGGTATACTATGAAGAAAGAAAAATTCGTGAACGAGAACTAAGCTTGTTTGTTGACTTCCCGACCATGCATGACAACACCCTTCACGGTAGTAGAAAGAAACTCAAAAAACTAAGCGACGGGATCACCCCACAAATCACTACGAAGGCAGACGGTACGGATAATACCAGCTGCCTCGTTTACCTGTTGTCTGATGCTCTGCTCAACATTTTTCAACAGATTTCATAGCATCGAATACTAAACACCTACAATGCGCCCTCCACTAAAGATAAATGTTGGATATTATAAAACATTCTCACACTTCGATCTTGACCGACAAGTTGTGAGAAAACATGTACTAGAATTGCTGGAGAATAAGTGCAGAAAACACTTTGACACAATGTAAGTAAGTAACGGGAGGTTTTTATGTCCTTGGGGATTCTATCCTAATGGCTGGCTCTTCCTCCCCTCCGACTGTAACTATGTTACATTACCGCCAGAGATACGTATAGTATTGCTCTAAATTGCTTGCCTGTCACATAAGCCGGTTAGTGGTCAGTAGATGGCACCAAGTGGGCCGACAACAATACATTTGTGCGCCGGAGTGGGGATTCGAACCTAAAACCTTATAAGTACGAGTCGAATGCGCTACCACTACACCATCTCCGCCTAAGCATTGTGATTTTCTGCCTTACCCTACGCTGGAACACTACGTATCTTGACCGAGCCTCCCTTTTGAAGGACGACTACGTCTTTCTGATAGACCCAAAAGACTAACTATTACAGATCATCGAAAAATTATCGTCTGGTCTAGCTGGTGAAGAGACGCTCTTCATCATTGACGATTGCATCGCAGACGGAAACCTGGATAAACTACTTGTACTGGCCATAACTTAAAAAACAGGACATGAGCTGATCGATGAAGAGACGAAAATAATGGCGGATTTGGAAAAGATCAAGACCCAACTACGGGAGTCAAAACATGCCTTCCTGTACATCCATCTTAAGCATCTTAAAAGTTAGAGAGTGCTGCAATTAACCATTATAAGGAAGTTTATATGTCTATAACTGTATCGATGAAAAAAAGTGGGTGACGTACAAGCCAGTGCCCTCGGATGGATTGCTGTCTTCTCTCTGGGACAGCGACACATGCCACAACGCTAGCATGGTCTATAATGCGTGTCAGAAGGCACAGGGAGCTGGCGGGCATTTGAGCGGGGTGGCGATAGTCACGTTCGACTCTGCAAATTTTTTTTCCGTACACGGTAGGCAGTATCATTGACCGTGGGCAGTATCATTTTAACCGTTGGCAGTATCATGCCGAAATAGCCGAAAAAATCAAATCAAGATGGTAGTTTAGCAGTGCAGAGCGGACGAACATAGTGTTTACATTTTGTCTTCTGAGTAACCTTATAATGAATATAAAGCGCAGAAGCTATTCAATATCAGTTGACGATTTTAATAGTTATGTTAACATCTTTTGACACTCTGTTCTGCATTCCACACATTCGTAAGTGATATTCACTACAGTAAAAAAGTTACCAACCAAACTCATTCTAAAAGTCGAACTGGCAAGAAAATAAAAGTTCAACCAGAGGCTGTTAAAAGACGAAGCACAATTTCCGGAAGCAAGGTTGCTATTCAAAAAGGGATGACGAAACGTAAGAACCCGTTCAACGTTGAACCAAGTTTGAAACGAGGTCATTCGTTTACTAAAAATGTTAGTAATAACGAACCCGTTGCGAAAAAAGCCGGCCGAACAATGGGTTCTAAAACAAAGTTTTTAACTCCGCAAGTAAAGAGACCAGCCATTAAAAAGGACAGTAAACAGTAAACAAATAATTTTACTTAGAATGTATTTTCTCATGACGTTTCAGATTTCCATGAGTCGAGAATTTTTTGGTACAAACATCACATGCATAAGTTTGTGTTTCATGTACTGAATGGGTATGTCTCTTCAATGCTTGTTGTGAAGAGAACGACTTTTCACATAGAGCGCACGTGATTATGTTATCGTGAATCTTCCTGTGCTTTCTCAAAGAAATTTTGTTGCTGAATTCCTTTTGACAAATATCGCAAGTACATAGTACGCAATTCTTGCTGTGATAGTTGAACTCCTTCTGTCGCGTGAAGGTTTTCTTGCATTTTGCGCAAATCAACGACTCAGTTTGACCACAGTCATCTTCTTCTCGCTTCTTTTGCCCTTTCTTGTTCCATTCCTACGATGAATCAAACGTAAAATTTGAATTAATCTAGTGTATAATTTGAAATAATATGTCACAGAGATCTGAGTACGAGGTTGTTATTCACTCTGAGTACGAGGTTGTTATTCACGTGTTCCTACATTTGAACGTTTACTGTATGATATTTGCCTTGTACATTGTATATTTTGTGATTAGTTAAAAAAAAAAACTTAAAACGAACGTGTTATTTTTAACACAGACACACCTTTCTCGAAGCATCGTCAAGTGCCTTCCATCTTTCTGATCCAATTTTACTCATCTCTGCCAGTTCTGGCGGGGCATCATCCGCAACAGTCGCTTCACTCATTAAGGTGTTCTGAAGGAAATAATGTTTCGATAAAATCTGTGAGCATTGTTTATACGGAGTTGACTCATGACACAAAAGTAGGGGATTGTACTTACCACTGTTTCGCGATAAAACAAATGAAAGCCATTTATTTTGCTGCTTTTCGTTTTCTCGTTGGATGCTAAAACAGACAACAAAGTTTCAAAAGTTGATTATATTTTGGGTCTTTACGCATATAAGAACAACCTTGGTATAAATGCTGTAGAATTCGATGGTGTGAAAAAACCTCTCACCAACATTGAAATCAATATTCTCTTCTGACATGTTGTAAGTAATCACAGTGAGAAAAACTCGATCAAAATAAAACTTATATAATCTTTGAGAAACAAGCATCTATCTTAGTATATAAAGATTAATGGTACTTACCAGCTACTTTCGCTTCGAATAAGTTATTCCACACTCATATTCTGTATTTCTCTTTGTTTTCGGTCAAGTCAAAAGTTTCCACGGGCATTTGCAATACAAACACTTGAGCATGTCAAAGGACCGGTTTCCGAAAAATATTGAAAAAATTAATAGATACTGCCAACGGTTAAAATGATACTGCCCACGGTCAATGATACTGCCTACCGTGTACGGAAAAAAAATTCGCTTCGACTCTACCAATTGGACCTTTATAACAGAAGAGTACTACACCCACTATTACTGGATCGAAATATGCTAAAGACTAAGCTGACAATGTTGATACTTTTATGGATAGTAGCTGGGGTGATGATGATCATGATTGTGACCTTCACTTTGATGAGGTGGGGACGAAGACGTGGCGAAGCGTTTGCTCACCCATACGTAGTTAGCCTCCAAGACGGGGTATCCTAGTTGGGGCCTTGAATAAATGTCACTGTCCTTTTAACGCTTTATCTAGAACTATTGAAATTTTGTACGCTAAGGGCTCACAGCCCCTGTTTAAACGTGCAAACCTAGGGAGATATCTGGGTATTCGTAATATAAGGCGAAGTTTCCAAGATATGAAGAAACTGTAGCAACACAGGGTATACAAGGAGAGGTTTACACCCCCGCCCGTCAACGACCAAAACATGCTTACCCCCACGATGTCTTCCACATTGGACGTCACATTGGACGTGTAGATCTAGAAAAACTAAGGCTGTAACACTTACAAAGTGGCTTGCTGGAAAAAGTGTGGAAAAACTGCAAGACGAGGTTCACCAGCTTCGCCAACTAAACGGTGCGCAGCAGCAGGCTATTGAAGAAAATGATAGGCATGTTGTGGAGCTAGAATTCAATCTCGACTTTATTGAGGTTAAGGCACTCCCTGTTGACCTCGATGCTAGAGATAGGTGGGTTGCTACACTTATTAACGATAACAACCAGTTGGGTAAGAAATATGTTTTACATCTTTAAAACCTTCGCAATGACAAAACGATTGTGATGTAAAGCAACCATATGACACAAGAAAAGCATCGTCTACCATACTACTGCGAACTTATCCAAACACGTGCTATTTCCACCAAGCGACGATGGATTAGGGAAAAATTTCCACGCGAGATAGTCATCGTGGACAACCCCAACAGCATAAATGCCTTCAACAGATTTGAAGAAGAGGGTCTCGTAAAGAAGTATAGATGCCATTCCCACTTATAGACCTTACTAGAGATGACTTGTACGATCTGGTTGTTCCTGCACTCGAAGACTAGGTTCTATTGAACGTGCTTTCGCTTGAGTTTGTGGTCCTCGCGGATAACAAAATTCCTCTCACCACTCTTTCACGTGCCCAGAAGGTAGTTCAATATCCTCAGGAATAAGTATAAATTTTTTTTATATGAAACTACGCGGTAGTATAGCATACGACTCTTATAGGATACGGTTCTGCAATGATACGATTGAGTCTATGCGGTGTCTTACTCCGAAAGGCGTCCGTTGCACGTCTTTTCTAATCCCAATTCTCTTCCCGAGGTTGTAGCAGGTAGAGGTAGAGACCATCTCCTGATAAGGGTTGCTCATCTGGATACCAGTTAAAGGCTTCATGTCTTTAACTCTTCACCGTAGATTACAGGTATTTTACCCATGTTGTATTATCCTTGTCAGGGAGTAACTGCTGTGCATCCCTATACCTTAGATGAAGAGTTTTACCTCAAGGATGTTATTAAACAACTTACAAATGCTGTAAAGGTATGATAATACTTAGTTGTCATTCGCTTCATTTGCACAGCCTTGCCTTCTAGGCGTTTTGTGGCATCTTACTTGAACTAAGATCCGTTATCACATTGGAAAACCTTAGGGTAGCACAGAGGAGTAACTTTATAGATATCCTGCGACGTCCTTATCATCTCTGCGACGTCTGGAGCCTTCTTCGTTCTGAAGGTTCTTGCTACATTGTATATTGATGCAACATTGATGCCTGTCAGTATATACTTGATGTATTTCTATACAGCGTATTGTGCGGCATATACAACAAGTTGAATTGATGCATCTCGTTAGACTTGGTTATCTTGAAATGAGGGTAATCAATCTTTTTTGACCCGCGAATATGTCGAAGCCAGGCTAGCGGTCGAGGTAGCCAGTGAGTGACTTTCTTTCGTGAGATGTCCACAGCTAGCAACTTAATAGCCTTTCGCTCAGTCCAAAGATGCCCAGGCTGGTAGTAGAGGTTGCTCAGTTGCTTTGCTTTTTGCTCAGATATCGTATGTGATTCTGGTTTTGTCATTTCTTTATTACATGACAAAACCATGTCTTCACTAGCGCCAGTCTGCGACCCTGCTGCAGACACTATGTATACTTATACGCGGTGTATCCTAAAAGGCCCAAAAATCCTATGATGAACGTGATTTCACCGTTCTACTCGTTTCACAAGGGTGGTAAAAGCTTGATAGCTTTGGAGCCTTGTTCTTCGTAGCTATGTAGTATTGTCGCATACTTCCCTCAAGTTCATCGAAGGCCTCGCCTAACTTACGTTGTCTTTTCTTTCCTTCTCGAACAGTTGGGTTTGAACTGCCTAGCCTTAAACCACTCGTTTGTGCTGCTTATAGTTGTACGACAACCATATCATGTCTTTCACGCTCTTCGACCCCATGGTTAGATAGTCGACTGAACAAAAGTTTGGTCCACTGAACACTAATGCATTTATCGCTACCCCTAAACCCATTACACCTATATATGTCATATTTATTTAGGCATCAAGGAACGTTTATACCAACCTTGTTTGATTGCATAGGCGTCGAATAAGATTGCTCCAGTAACATATCCAGTAATAGGTTAGCTGATGCCTAGTGCTTTTTTCGCTGCCAGAGCGATGACGATAGTATAGCTGACCAGTCTCGCAGATTCTACGATATTCTGACACTCTTTAGAACACATGTGTCTTATGAGGGTAAATATGAGAACGTTTCGCCCTCTTATGCCATGGTGAAACTCACTTAAGGCTAAGAGCACGCAGCCTGCTGACTTCCTGTTGGTAGTTTGACAAGCGCTACGCTACTCTCAGCGTCTTTGGGCTGCGCTGAGGTGTCCTTGCTGCAAATATGCCAACAAACACCTATCGCAACTACGACTAGAGTCCTCCTCCAGTATAGAGATACGCCGTACCCGGAATCATAATGCTAGACTGTGATGTTCACAGTAGAGGGTAGTACTGAGACTCTACATTGCCTTTGTTCCGTTACATTTCTTCTTTTCTTTTCTTTATCAGTGCCGCTAACTTTTGGCGGTACGCTACTCTCTCCGTTTACTTTACTAGTTTTGCTGATCACTTGTTTATTATAACTCATTTATAGACCTGTCCTTCATCGTTTTGAGGCACTACCATTTTAATGTCGCTAGCGCCTTACGCTGTTGACCAGGACATCTTGCTGTAATTTAAGGTGTGATCTTCTACCATCAGAGGTGCTTGGAATTCTCCAACAGTTAGGTAGGCGAGAACACCTAAGTCCGCCATAGACTCTTTAATGGTTGGATCCTCCTATATATCCTTAGTCAAGGTTTCACTAAATCCAGGTCTATGAAGTTTGACACGACGTTCGCATATATACCGCCCACGTGCGCGGAGACTGCTTTGGCTGTCTTTTCACCATTATCATGCAGCTCTCGTTAAACATTTTTGGCATACGTATTTTCAACAACCTCGTCAGCTGATTTGTCTATGAATCCTTCTGTGCAGTTCTTTGACGACGGATTCGCCTTATCCGTGCGCAGAGCCTACTTTAATACCTGGGGTTTTTTGACTAACTTTTGCGGATCTTCAGGGCTTCGCTGATAGTTTTTGCAGGTGTATCCACTTCATCAAAAATTCAGTAATGTCTTCTTTCTTATAAGCTTACCATACTTCAAATAACATACCCTAAGGCAAGCCATGTGAGAATGAGGATATGCATACGTTTCTCAATAGTAGTATCATTTTTTTAAGGTGTGGTGGGGTCACACTTTGAATTTTCGTGTTTGGTAGGGGTGGACGTCCACCTCATTGAGATCAAAGCCTATCTTTGACCATTATTACCCCTTGCTAATCTAGCTACCTGATCCCCTTGCACCAACCGCATATCATCGTCTCTGTTCGCATGTGAAGACTTCGTGTTTTTTGTTTTGAAAGAGAACCTAACTTGCGTATACATCTATGCATTTATCTAACCATAGCTTATAGTAGTTGAAGGTGATAGACTCCTCCGTCACGCATTTTTTCGCTCCCTTCGATTTTTGATCTTCACTTTTCTCAGTGAGACTGTTGTATGAATAGAGCTTTGCTCTGAGGGCCAAAAATTCAGTCATAATATTCCCGCCTAATTTATTCTTCATAAGGTCTCGGATCTTCTTTTTCTTACCGATCTGAAACGGTCTAGCATCGTCCTTGCTATATGCGCTTGTGTCAAATCTCTTTTCAGCATTTTCGGCGATGTCCTTGTACAGGTGAAGGTGAAATAGGTGAAAAGTCTGTCTACATGATAAGGTTTCTTTTATTAATCAGATTTTCACTTGTATTCTTTAAATTTCGATAAAATCTAAGAAAGAAATCACATTTTACTTTTTACAAAATATTATCGTGTTCGTCCAACAGATTGTCTCTTATCATTATTTCCAGCTTAGAAACAATTTAAATATTGTATGGTATAATATTTTTGTGTTTTATCCAAGGTAACAATTTCGGATTTGCAATACATTTATTAAGAAGCTAGTAGTTCGTTTTTTTGAGGCTTTTAAACTATCGAATGTGCGTCCAACAGAGTTTTGGATTAAATAATAGCCCCCTGTCCGTGTCAGTATAGTAGAGCTGTAACTTGCCACCATATTTCGGTTGCATGTAGTCATAGTGAAACTCGTACAAGGTCAGCATGCTCAGCTCCAAGATTGCCTGCCCTAGATACACTGACTTCACCATCTTGATCTCCGTCTTGACTATCTCTACGCCCATAAGGTTCTTAGAGAACCAAATACCACCCTTAAAGTTAGGCTTTACCACTAGCTTGAGGTACTTCTCCCGGCTGTTCACGATCTTCATATTACGGTGGTTTTAAATATTTTACATGGTCTTGCCGAACACTAAGCAGTTCATGACCTTGAAAATGTCCTTCTCAAACTCGTCCTTAGCTACTGTCCCCAACCTTGTGTTAAGATCAATGTAAAGCTTTAACCAAAGGCTCTATTCAAAATTGGATAACGCTTTGTACTTTCTTTAAGACTAGGTCGCGCCCTAGTGTGTGGTGGAGTGACCTTATATTGCGTTTGTTCTTCAGGTTTGGTACTAGCCTCACTACGTTGATGATCACTATTCGTTCCAGGAGAAACAGTGGCTCATTGTGCATCTCGTGGAGCTTGTCAGGATAATGCCTCTGGAATGTAGCCGTGCGATTTCTTTTTGGCTCGCTTTTTAATATGCTTAGCATTAAAATCATTGAAGAGCCATTTAAATCCATGTGTTGGAAGGTGTTAACACATAGACCAGTCATACAATTTAGTGTATAGCATTAGGGTACTGAAGTTACGAAGACTTCTCTGTTGGATTATACTGTTCACCTATGTACTTGTTTTCGAACATGAGAAGCAAGTTCCAGGCCTATTCCAGTATACTTGAGTGCGCCTTCCATGCTTGTCCAAGAGCTGTGTAAAAATGCGCAGGATCTAGGTTACAGTTGTCCAGGTAGTTGTCTCTGGTAGGTCATTTCAGACTTGCTGTGCATGCCCATAGTCATTGTCAGAGATGTGAGACACAATTTGCTATGGAAGGAGTCTTTGGAAGGTAGTTTAACCTTCCATATATTCATAGGGAAACATTCTCTTGCGCCTCATTAATTTGAAAATATCTTCTTCCTTGATGAACCATCGAAGACTTCCGTCAGTCAGGTTGCTTGATAGTTTGTCGATGCTTGATGACATAAATTTGCAGCTATCGATAAAGCGCAACTTTACCTTCTCCACCTGACCTGCTCCATATCTGAATTCGATTCTCCTACTAGATTTACTCTCCTATTATATTTTGGAACAAATCAAAAGAAACACGGAAGTTTTCGAGAAAGATTTTTCACACACTCCTATCTTTAATATCTCGCACCTTAAAATGTCATCCTCGTCCCCAGGTTCCCTTGGCCCCTGTCATTGTCCCTACCAAATTAATAAGAAAGGCAAAATTGACTTGTTTCATTGTATTCGCGAAAAAAAATGCATAAATGGAAAAATATTGCCCGCGAAGTTTTTTCCGCAAAATTTGTAGGGGGTCTATTACTTCATTTAACTAGAACTCCCCCCCCCCCCCCCCCCCCGTTATACAAAGTGAATTTGAAAGAGCAGAAAAAGATATTATCTATTAACCTTGGTCACACAAACCTTTAATCAACTGTCTTTTTTACTATACAATTTTTTAATTGTTTCTTCAGCGAATCTGTTCCTGTTATTCAATCCTGAGATGCAAACTCCACAAAAAGGACATTTCTGCATGTTCGGCATTTGTTTACATCTCCCACAATACAGATGTCCATTCGTACATTGGTATATCTGGATGGGAGGTAATGGTACTTCAAAACACACCGGGCATTCATTTTCATCTTCTTCCATATCGTCCAACTCTTTGTTTTCATTTTCGTCAGCTTTCTCATCTTCAGTATTCGCATCAGAAGAAGCAGCCTCGTTTCTAATCTCAGTCTCATTCTCTGTTTCTGTATCACTTCTGTTTTTGAAAAGTTTTGTTTTAAGAGTATTTTTATATTCTAGAAGATTTTCCTTTTTTCTGTTCAGGAGAGTTTTGCATTGAACTAACTGTTCAGCGACGCTGCTATGGCTTGTTTCTGCCGTAGTGTCGGTTGTCATGACGTCGCTGTTGGACGTCGTAGTGTCGGATGTCATGACGTCTTTGTTGGGCGTCGAAATAGGTTTCTGAAATAAGGATGCGAGTTTTGTTTTGTGAGTTGCAATAAATTTCTTAAAATTGCCATTACTTTGGTTAGTGTTGTGATCAGAAAACGTTGCTTCACTCAACCGTAACGTCACTTCAGTTTCTTCCTCCAACTTCCTTTGTCTTTCTAAACTTAATTTTTGTCGGTGTCCGTAACTATTTATAATTTCTGCTAAGTTATCATGACGTAAGCTCAAGGCTAAATCAAATGCCGATTTACCACTCAGGCTTAAAATATCCACATCGACGCCTTCAATAATTAAAAACATAACGGCATCCTCTTTATTCGAATAAGCAGCACGATGGAGAGCAGTCCAACCGTCAAAATTAGTGGCGTTCAGATCTATGTTATAATTCACTAATCGTTGTAAAATCTCCACATTTCCATTTCGCGCAGCAGCGTGGAGGACTGTGTCCCCTAAATTGCATCTGTGCGTGGGGTCAGCGCCGTGATCCAGAAGCAGTAACATGGTGTCGTAATGATTGTAGTGACATGCTGTATGTAATGGTGTCCAACCGTTAGTGTCCTCCGCGTCAACATCTGCGTGGGACTTGAGGAGAAGTTCTGCAATATCTGTCCATCCTTTCTCAGACGCCACATGTAACGGGAGCTCTCCATCACGCCTCTTATTTACAAGCTCAGGTTTTTTGCGAAGGATAGTTTTAATTTTTTTGATTTTTTTGGAATTGATAGCTTGGAATATATCCATTGATAAAATCTATCCAATTCTTTCAATCCAAATTATCACATCTCATTTCAGCGTCTATAAAATATGCTTATAACGTATTTAAAGCTTATTAAATTTAGTTATCCAATGTGTCCTTAATGAGTTTCTGAAACGAGTTCATTTACGTCCCAGCAGTTGTATGTATTCAGAGTTTTCACGTTTTTGAATTTACATCAATATTTCATAGTGTGTTAAATTAGATTCTGGAAGGATTTGGGTTATCAAGTATTTTTTTTTACAGGATCTGACATATATTTGACTCGTTTATTCTTGTTGCTGAAGCACAATTGAATATTTCGTGACTAGTTTCCAACTGCAGATTTGACAAATGTCAATTCTGCGACCTTACAGGAGTTTACAAGCAACAATATTTTTAAACATATTTGATAACAAAGTGGTGAGAGGACACGAGGATAGAACTTAAAATAATAACAAACGTGAGGAATGTCTCTGTTTACATAATCTGTTTATAAAAAATTGTTTATACAAACCACGGATGAGCAAACTGGTGAATAAAAAGTATTATGTGTTGATTCAACCGCGGTCGTCAAAACATGCTCAGTTAGTTTGCTTAGATACAACACGAAATGACAAAGCACAACAATGCGGTTTGTGTACACCAGCTGCGGCTACTATTTTTTAAAAACGCATCAAGAACTATTGTTACGTCTACACTACAGTCAAACCAGACGTTAACCAACTTGGTGTCGAGTTTTTACTATTTGGTAAACAGTTCTCACTGCGCACTACTATTTAATTAGCCTGGTAAGCAAGTTGAATCTGCGGTGGGTACGTTTTCCAACGGTACAAGATGCAAAGCAAACAAAGCAATTTGTAAACAAAGCGCGAGCGTTTCAATTAGATGGGCACATTGTCGGTGTTTTTGAGAAGCAAGACGATGTCTAACGATAACAGGAAACCGCAAAATGCCGATAAACCGATTGCCCGCGATACTTATCTCTTAGTCATAGATAACAAGCCGCCGCACTTTTAGACAGTGAATTGGTTGATGTGTAACAATGAATTGTGGGCTGTTCAATCAAACCAAGTGCACTTAAACTCGAGTGGCGGGTTATACTAGCAAAATAAAAGTTAACTTTATATTGACAAATCTTTTTTTAAAACATTTTTGGGAACAAAAAATTCGAATTTACAATTTCTGTACAGTAAATAAGGCGGCACAAATAATAATTATATTCAATAGATGAAAAAGAAAAAAAGAGACCGACATAAAGAAAAATACAAAAAAAAGAAAGAACATAAGCCCGAAAATGAAACGAAATTGTTCTGCTTATAAATTTATTGTAAAAACTACGAAAAACGGAAGAGAATAGCAGAACTTTTTATATTACAATAAGCTCTATATATTTTCGTGATGTAATAAAATACGGAATTAAGTTCAGAGCATAGTTGGAATTTTCGTACCAATTTTGTGCCCGCGTTTTTTATATATATATTACAGAATATAAATAAATAAGGCTTTAAATTGTAAGCACAGCGCTCACACAGAAATATTAAAAAAAGTCGACCCCTCGCAGACTGATGAACCTTTGGTAGCCATTTTGGAATACCATAAGATAAACAAGAGTCAGTGATAAACAAGAGGGGAGCAGCACAACACATACTTCGTGATGCGAAATCAAAGATGAGCAAGTGCATAACACAGGAGTCAGTATGATCTCCCAAGAGATTGTGTACACATAAGACATTCCACTAGTTACAAAAATAACAAAAGCACTCTGAATAACATCCACGAAGGAGGGACGAATGCACCAGTTGTGAGAACGTTTGATATTATTGCAAATTAAATAATTATGATATATATATAAAAAACAAAAAATAGTACCTAAATTCTAAATTATATAATATATGCATAATTTATTTTCTTGCAAAAAAGAAAAAATCTTTAAAAAAATTGCTTCAGCATTTAAAATGCGTGGAAGACTTATAAACAACAAAAAACTTTATAGATTCAAAAAAAATAAGTTGTAATACTGACCTACTTTTTCGATATAAAGTTATATTTGCTATCAATAAAAACGAGTGCAGGGAAGCAACAAGTCACAAGCTGGGAAATATTACCACTTCGAGCGATTCTTGGCTGAAGACTTCTGCTTCCTTTCAACAATGACATTCGAGATGTTACTACACAACAACAAAACAATTCACGCATTGATGTTGAGCCATTTTATGGCAATTCAATAAATACATTGTTGTTTATAGAACTTCGGACATAACGGATGTTGCATCATGATATACCAGCATCCCCGCACAGCAGGGCACTGGAACTGGCTCACTTGACCAACAGATCTGACCACTTTTATTTCTGTCTCAGATGATATGAATAGGTCACCAAGGATGTGGGGAATCTGTTAATTCCGGTTGAGGTGCTACGGTTGACCTAAAATTTTGCAAAAAATTTATTGTAATGACCTTTACCTTTATATAATCAAAAGATCACAAATTAACACACATAAAATTAACAATAAGGAAACAAGCAAACTTACGACTGAAACTGATGATAAACAGGCGATGCTGTGTTTAGACACAGTGGGACCACACCTGATTTTCGATGCATGTCAACAATAAAATTAGACACTGCATCTTTGACATGGTGAACAGTGTATAGGTTTTCCTCGTAGCTTAGATCATAAGGTATTGGAGTACACGGCTCAAGTTCTGCTGAATATTGTCTTCCAGAGCTTGTTGTTACACAACATGAGCACATGCATGTATGATAACGTAACTTTCCATCATCCAGGTACTGATGCGTCAATGCATCAGCAACCGAGATTCTTTTGTAAGGATTGAAAACCAACATTCTGCAAAGTAGGTGGACAGCTTCGTGGTTTGCACGACTAGACAAGTTATGTAATGTATGCATTGCGGGAGGGTGATAGGGTTGCGACAGAATGTAACGAAAAGCTCCTTCACTAGCACCTGATGTACGAATGTCTTCTGGATGCGGTGTACCAAGTAGTTTCACAATTTGATTAAGCTAAGATAAAGATTGTAATAAATTGTAATTAACTTTTCAAACTAAGGAGTTCATAAATATTTAAGCACAAAAAGAGCAAAATTGTGCACCAAAGAACAGCTAAATAGCTAAATACAGTTGGGATTTACATACAATGGAGAAAGGAATCCAAAGTTATCAATGACATAAGTTCATACCTGTTGTATTGGCGATTGTGCTTGAAAGAGTATTTTACGACCGAGAAGCTCAGCAAATATGCAACCTACACTCCATATGTCAACTAAAAAAATTATTTGAAAGATTTTTTGTAAGATTTGTATTCGATCTTACACTCTATTCTTACAAATTGACAAAGTTTTTACCTCCATAAGAGTGGTAAGTTGAACCTGACAACAACTCTGGCGAACGGTAATATTGTGTCACAACCTAAACATTATAAAAGTTTCTTAGAAAAACATCAGAAAAAATCCTTGGCCATACTTGTCATTCAGCCAAATAATATTTGGAAATATTGCCACTCAGGACGTTCCCACACACCCTCTTTTAAAAGTATTGTCAATTTTCAGCACAGTTATTTCGTGATTAATACACCTTTTTACTCCTACTCCTTGCTATTCCAACATTTATTTTACTAAGCCACATTTTTTCCACCCCACATTTTTTTAAAAGCAAAATTAAACATATTGAAAAAAACTGGAGATTTGGGTAACAATATTGTTTGCATTTTATTACTCTTATGTTCTATGAACGCAGTAACTTTACTTTTGGTAAATCATCAACTCTCTATGTCCATTACGTGATTGTGCTATATGCTGTTTGCACAAACAATTTTTTTTAGTAGCATTTACCTCTTGTGTCATTTCTTTATTTCTGTCTGGTTCTTCACATCTTGCAAGTCCGAAATCGCATATTTTCAAGAGACAGTTACTATTTACAAGTAGATTTCCAGGCTTGATATCACGATGTAATATACCAGCAGAGTGTAGATATTTTAATCCTAATGCAAGAATAACAAAACATAAAGTACCACTACAGATGCATAACGTGTTTTTACATAAACATGATGCTTAGTAAGATTTCTGTACATAATTACCCAAATTCTACGAAATTGAAGGGCATTTAAAAACATTTTAAACTTCCTTAAAGAAAATTAACAATTCAAGGAAATTCGTGAATTATAAGGAAAAAATGAATAACTGAGTTTAAATAAGTTAAAAAATCAAATCTGACGAAGGAAACGCTTTAACTAAAAAAATTAATTTCCTCTATAAATCTTTTTTGGAAAATTGGAAGCAAATTCCAGAATTTTAAAATATTAAACATCGAATAATGGTCTGATTATGGGATATATCAGTAGAATTTAAGGCTTGCAGACTTTTTTTAAAATTTTGCTAAAATTTGGGAAAAGTTACTCATAATCTAGTCTTTTATTATTTTAATTTCAAAAAAGCTCTTTGTTTCAACTTGCAGTAATTAATTAATAACAAAAAGTTCCTATTTGAAAAAAAAATTAAGAAATTTTAGGAAAAATCAATGTTTCGAGTGCAAAGTTTAGGTTATTTAAGAGATTTCAGCAGGGTCTTCATTTTTTAGGTTATTTAAGAAGTTTTAGGCATAGCCACCTGCTATCATTTTAATAATTTTTTTTAAGAATTTTAAAATTGTTTTCAGTGGGACCGTTCAAAAATACATCTTGTAGGTTGATCAACAAGCATTATTAATTACATTAACTAATATTTACCTCTTAAAATTTGATATAAAAATACTTTGACATGGTCAGACGATAGAGGTTGTGGTGAAACGATTATCTTATGGAGGTCGCTTTGCATTAACTCGGTCACAACATATCTGTAAATTCATGTTAAGGAAAAACAAAAATATTTACATTCAAAGCAAACATGGAATGAATGATAAATGATATGCTGAATGTATATGTATTAAGTATTGGATTCATTTCATTAATATGCATAATTACGCACATCGTGTTTTCTATCAATAAAACATCACTTGTGAGATGTAGCAACTTGTCTCCCAAAATATTTTAGGATTGCACAATGTATACAAAATAATAACAATGATAATTAAGGGCATGTGTGATTGCAACGATTTTGTAACATTTTAAATGAAAATCACCTGTCTATTGTCATTTGCCTTAACTTATTATTTAAAACTGTGTTTATTTTTTAATTAGACAAGTGATTCTGTCAAAAATATTTTTACTGATTTTTAATCTCAGTTATTTCCTGAAATAATTGTTGTGAACACATGGTGTTATGCTACGTGACACATGAAATTTAAAAATATGAACAACACAGTGAGCCAATAAAATAATGTGGTCAGAAAATGGCCTTATTATAATTCCTAGATATGTTGATTTTTTGAAAAACTATTTTCTTTAGAACCTTATTTTGTACAAGTTACACAAGACACGTCTTTAATTATATATGCTGGACATCTTAAAAATGAATGGTAGAAACAGGACAACTGCTTTTGAAATTGGCAAAGCACAAATAAAGTACAAAAAGATACAGTTCATCCATGTGATCTATCGGATCTGGCTGAAGAATGTCTAATGCTCGTAAAACCTGAAAAATACAATCTCAATATAAACATGCATACAAAAACACAAATTAAAATAAACAGAAATGTCAAAATAATGCATTGATTTTGTGTTGGTCAACCATAGTATATACATCCTGGCCATAATATACTGCGATGTTGAAAAAAACTAAAGTATATTATTTTGTCAACATGAAACAGCAACAGGAGGTTACATAAGCTTTAACCTTGCATGCTTATTTGTGAAAAATGAACAGAAGTTAAGTGCTCTAATCCTTTTTGTCATGAGTGAAAGTATTTGCTTAAATTTTTCATCTTGACACGGCCCCAGTGTTATGGTTACTAAAATCAGGATTATCTAAAATGCTAGATCATTCCTTGCTGTGGCAACTCACTTACATAACAAAAGGTGTCAAAGAGTTTTCACTTAATCATAAACACGAAGTAAAGCATGATATGGTTTGGCACAAGCAATAATTTTATAGATGGCTTCCGTGTGTTTTAAATTTGCGAAATAATTGCGCATGCGCAAAGTGCTGGTAGTAATATATTGGGGAACTGGTGTATGCTAAGGTTCATCCTTACACAAAATCCCTACAAATCATAACATACGTTTTCGTGTTTGAAGAAACAAAGCATTCGTAGTTCTCTGTAGACTCGTTTGCTGGAAACAATATTTTGAAACACGTTTGGCATCTTTTTCAGTGCAATCCTTTTACCAGACCGAGGATCTGTAACAGCCCTAAAAATGAATGTAAATAGTTATCTAGCAAGATAACTAGTGCAGTGTCTGAAGCTAGCTATGACTGACATTTAGAAACTTTTAGGGAATAGCTAAATGTATGTCAATGACCGGATACTGTCAATGTTTAGACAAAATTAAATTTTTTTTCACTTACCAAACAACACCAAATGCGCCATAACCAATTGGTCTGTCAGCTTCCAATGTTTTTGAATCCTTTTCAGAAGGGCATGCTGTATACCTTTTAAAGGAAGGCCCATCATCATCAGTTACGTTTGACTGTGGCGTGAGAGCAGCTGAAGTGTTGTAGGGCCCATGACCTTTGCACAGAGCCATTGGATGGTAAGGTGGTGAATATTTGGTAGGTGGAATTTTGAAGCTTTTGTGATTAACTAATATGATCTTTTGTTTATACGAACTTTCATCACAGAATCGTTCTGTAAAAGTTGGCACAGGCTATAAGCCACGCACCAGCAAGTTAGATATGAGAATGCGTGTTCACAAGAGCATAGTTATCACAGAAGCCATTCCACACTAGAAGTTGCCGGCTTCGTTGAGCAAGAAGACAATGCATGCAAAATAATTCGAAATGAATGATCACAAAAAGTTATTGAAGGAATATGTTGCGCATGCGTACATATCAGAAAAAGCCACCCTGGTTCCTAGACCGCCTAACAATGCTTAGGCTGAATGGCCTACCGGTTAGGTATTAGGTTGGTAACGTACAAGAACAATCTGGTCTGTTAATTTTACACCATCAAAAAGTAAATAACAAAATTTAAGTGTTCCTAGGAAACAGCGGTAAATCATAACGATGAATATAATACTTACCAGAAATAGTTAAATCTTATTAAAATTAAAGCAAATTCTTTTATGAGCAAGCGGCCTGCAAGCGTCTATTCAGTAACGTTAATAAATAATATTTGAATGGCTCTGATTCTTCCCTCTGTCGTTTTGACATGATTCATTCCTTATATTAAATATTAGCAATTCCTTTCTCTTGAATTTCAGTGGTTATTCAACAAAAGCAGTTAGCTTCGTAATATTACGTTTTGATAGGTTGATGACGCAAGAGTTATGAGAAAAGACACAACATATTTTTGTGAACTTTAAAATTTGATTATGCTAGATAAGAAATTTGAAGAAAATATTTTTTTAAGGAAATATTTGACCATCGCTCAAGGAAACACACTCGCACTGACTTAAACACACATAAACCTTAACAATCAAATTTTCTTTTCTTCATTTTTGTGATTTTGTTTCGTGTCGATTCTGATGTAAGGTCTACAGTTTCAGCTAAAATATATGATTTTTTACGCTGACTTTTTTTCTTCTCAAAAGAAGGAAGTTGGTTTATACGATAGACTCCCCACAATGAAGTTATCATTCCATCGAAACTTTCACATAACAGCTTTAAATGGCTAAATACATCCTTGTCCCCAGGAGTTTCTTGAAAAAAACCCAATCTATCTTAAAGAGTGGCTAAAGTGGACGAGAGAATGGTGGAAAATTTCTTTAGTTTAACGCTTACGTCAGTAGGACACTGTACGAAAAAAAGGTTAGAAAAAAACCCTACATGAAGTTGTGTGAAATTTTCAACGGAAATTATATACAAATATTTCTTTAAAAAAAATAAATAAAAATTTCTACGTATATAAAATGTCGATTTATAAAACGACTCTATATATTTATTAAACAAGCCTAAGATAATTCAAAACTCCACAACTCCGCCTCTTGCAGAACTTGTTAAAAGGATCTCTGAATGTGAAATTTATCGATATTAAACCGCGTTTTTAATAATAGGAAGACTGGAGGTTACAAAAACACTGACGTCATAAAGTAAAAACAGAGGTGGCAAAAATTTCCAAGTTTTTAAGAACGACGATCACAAACCTATTTGCACTGCATGAAAACTTTTGCATCAGAATAAAAAGAATTGTGGAAGAGCGCCGCAACCCACCCCAACCACCCAGTCAATATAAAAACAATGTTAATATTAAAGTTATGTATAGATAATTACAATACACAAGTTTTTGCTAGCACCATTCATCTTGAATTTGTTCCGTTTCCTTCTTGTGTGTTTTTTTCCTGTAAGAAAGTCAATAAAGAATATCATAATAAAGCTAAAACATAAAGATATGTAATTATATAGATAAAAAGACGGATATGAACACACATTCAATGAAATTTGATGGTCAGTCATTCATTTAAGCGCGGTATTTAACTCGCTATCCCAAACATTAAGATTTTATGTGTGATTATATCACAGTTCCTCAGACACTGATGTTTCAGGTATTAACTAGGAAAAAAATATATTTTGCCGACGTAAGCATGTTTAATAAAAAATAAAAATTAAAAACCTTCTGTCTTGCATAGTAACGCGCGAACAATAAAACGCATAATGGCGCATACAATAATGGCGCATACAATGATAAAGTTTAATTTATGCATGTGTAACTGATCAGGATTTTTAGCCACCTGTCCCATGTAAAATCTTTTTCCCAACTTTTTCTCACCGCAGCTGGTTTGAATTATAAAAAGGGAAGCTGTAAAAATTTCACGCGGATTAGTTAATTGAAGAAGCTGTTGTCATTTCGCGTTTAATGACGAATTCCAAAAGATGCTATCATCAGATCACGTGACTAATTCAGTTCAGAAGAATAACAATAAAAAATAAAAATAATGTTGAAATCAATCTATGCTTTGCTACAAACAGCGCATGCGCAAGTTTTTTGCTACCTCGAACCGATTTCCCAATTTCTTCCTATACCATATAAAAAGACGTGCTATTGAAAGATACATTCGCGTCTTACAAAACATTCAAAATTATAATCCTCTGTACAAAATACGGACATTTGGTTAAATTTCTATTTTAATGCATACCACCTCATTAAACATGTTTCATGTTTCCGGCATAATAGATCATATTATGTTCATTGGCACAATTTAAGATAACAAGCGCTGTCCAAAGAAAATTATAAATCACACGAAATATGTCCAAGTTTACCGAATATGAAGTGTTAATGTCAAAAAGACCGAAAGGTCAAGACTTGCATAACAAAATCAGACAAATGTCACTCAATAATCACGTAATTACCACGCCAGTCAGTACAGCCACAGACGTTATGAAATTATTATTTGCCGCGAGTAAGACTGCTTATCTTATGTGTGGTTGTCGGTTGTTCTAATAAAATGTTGAACGCGATTAAATCAAAGAGAAGTATGTTAACAACAACAACAACAACAACAACAACAACAACTTCATCTGGCCAGACTTACTAGGTTAACTCGTACACGTTAACTTAAAAAACAACCGTACGATAATCAAATAGAACATAAAATATTTTAAAACACAAATAAGGTTAAATTCTGCAAAGGTTAGATGCATTTACGCCTTTGAAAGAAAAATGCCAAATTAAGCTATTGGTTTCGAGAGTGAAGCCACTCCTTTAGAAACACCTTGCATCATCAGACATAACTCCCACATCAATCACACAATGAACTAATCAAATCAACACAATGCCGGCATCCGATGCTAATTATACATTTCTTAAACGAGGTATATAAACGTCTTGGGAATATGCTCATTAAGGAAATTCAGTTGTCGACAGTTGAAAAGAAATTAATCAAACTTGTGAATTAAGTCTGTAATTTAATTAGAGCTAATAATGAAGAAAAGAAATGGTTTTGATGGCATACTTTACTAATTGCTCTGCAATTACCTTGACAATAATATACTAATTGGCTGATAGAAAAACCGTAGCAGCGAACAACGTGCAATTTCGCAACCACGTTTTAAAGTTATTTTCACTCCCCTCTGTGCATTGCATTGTTATTCTTTTACGGTTTAAACCCCTAAATCTATTCCGCAGCAAGATTATATGGTCTGTAAAGAACACGAAACCTACTGAAGAGGCTGAAAACTCATGACAAGGTTGATCATTCGGACTTGTTTTGGATTTAGATTCAATGTAAAGGATCGGGTAAATCGGATTCGTTTCGGATTTATTTGGACATAAAGAATCCGGACAACGGAAATTCAGATATTCCAAAAATATTTTTTGTGATGAAGAGGATTGAAAAGTGTAGTTTTTTATTGCAAAGAATAGCCTGGGCCCAAAGTTGTTGTTCTTCTCTCACGATTAAGGAAATTGCAAGGCTTGCTTCTTAGTTCCGGCCTTGCACACTTTTAATAACATACAACACACAAAACAACTAATTATTTCCGCTTCCAGGGATAATTATATGTTTTTTCTTTCCAAACAGGAAGACGATAATGATGAAACTCTGTGGTTTTCTTTTAAGCGGAAACAACAAAGATTATCACCTTTATTATTAACGAGAGTTTGGTGAGATAATTTGGTTAACGAAAAATAAAAAGCGTAATTTCTTTGTAAAAAACACCAGATCAAAATCAAGATTTTGATCGCAATAAAGCTTTTAAAAGTTTTTAACTGTCTACCTTTCAAACAAAAAAAATCTGTAATACACAGCCACGAGAAGTTTAAAATTTCCTCATAATTTGTTAAACGTTTTACATCTGGCAAGAACCTATCTCCCTGTGTTTTACTTCCAATATCACAGATTCAAAAAGGTTGGGAATATAAGGTGTTGAATTTAAAAAGAGTTGAGGATGACTTTTACGGTTAACTGGCTTTACCAAAGAACCGAAAAAAAAATTAAATAAAGCTCTGAAAATATTTTTAGGTTTTAAGAAACAACAAAACAAACAACAAACAATTTAAATAAATAAATAAATAAATAAATAAATAAATAAATAAATAAATAAATAAATAAATAAATAAATAAATAAATAAATAAATAAATAAATAAATAAATAAATAAATAAATAAATAAATAAATAAATAAATAAATAAATAAATAAATAAATAAATAAATAAATAAATAAATAAATAAATAAATAAATAAATAAATAAATAAATAAATAAATAAATAAATAAATAAATAAATACAGCAAGACTTTAAAATCGCTGTCCTGATAAAAGCAATGGATTAATGTTACAGGTGTGAAAAAAGAATGTCTCTGTGGTCACGTCATTTCTGCATTCCCTGAGAAAAAGCCGACCAGCTGACAGAAACCAACAAAGCATTAAAACCACTATGACGTCGCAGTCGACTGATATTAAACAAATAATGGTTCTGATGCATGACCTCACTACGTGGATGACATTAGTTTCTTAGCAACACAGATAAAAATAAACACCAACTCCATTTATATCGGTATTTAAAAATTGGGTGACGTGGACGTGAATGAAAATTTTATCCCGTTGCCATGTCAACATGTGAATGGAAAACCGACGAGTTTCCCGAAATAACACCAGAAGCGTCAATGCAAAATAACTTCGATCGACTCTCCGGGAATGTTACTTGACGGGGAGTTACGAAACTATCAGAGCTTTAACCGTGGAAGGATATTAAAAAAACTTTTAGCCCGCCCACATTAGTGATACCTTTCAATGACGTGGTTAAACTTCTATAGAGAAACGGCTTATATTTCCACGCATCTATACAAAACAGGCCCAGTGTTGTATAAGCCAATAAGGTACCACGGTGAAAAAAGATGATCCAGACGTATGATCTAGATTGTTGGTTCAACCTAAGATTACTTTAGAATAGATTCTTTAAAAAGAAAGCCCACGGGATTCCTTAGCAAAAATTTTTTTACCGGTTTTTTGCGCAATGTCGATTTTTTCTTTTTCTGCGTTTCATGAAAAACTAAGAGGGTACAAAGGTTTAATGTCCAGTATACATTGTTAGTTGACCCTATAATACAAGGGCTCTTTTCGCCCTTGTAACACTAGGCGCAGGGCGTTTATTCCAAAGTACTTGCGTAATAAACTTTGAAACACTTGTAAGATGTCTTTTAAATACAAATTCATTCCAATTTGAAAATTAATTTGATTACGTCATAGGAATCAGAAATGACGTTACAAAGGCCGAAAATAAAACATGTTTCAATCTTACAATACATTTTAATTTCTCACATGTTACTGCCGCAATTGACTTGTAGATTGACTAGTTACTGAAAAATTAGTGTTGCGTAAAAAAATAATTTCAATGAACTCACTGGAAGCAACAGTGACGTCATTTCTTTAATAAAGTTGCTTAATTTACGATAAAGATCAAAATGTTACTTTCCAAAAAATTTTTTATGTTATTAAAGTAGGTATGTTATGTAGAATATGACATTTAAAAATAATCAAAGCAAGAAAAACAACAAAATGACGTCACAAGGATAAAAAATGACGTTATTTCGCTAAATCGATTTTCCTTCAAATCTGATCTGGATTTTATCCCTAGCACAAATATATTTCATCTTAGCAACACCTGGCAACCAACAACATGTGATATCGTCAATACAACATCTTACAACACGCTTACATGGGTGTCAAAAGTTTCAACATTTACCATCTTTCAAAAAATGCAATACCTCAACAAAGTACAAAAATTTTCTGGATTTTGTTTTTGTTTATCCCATGCCCGAATAAAAGTTTCAAAAAAAATTTCAGCAGTTACAAAGTCGCGAGCGCTTTATCTCCCACCCAGGGAAAATAGAGTTATATCTGTATATAAAATGGATTTTGTTAATTTTTTTTGCATGTATTTTTCATCTTTATAAACTTATAAGCAAAGTATATAACAACGAAAGCAAAGTATAAGCAACGAAAACAAAAGTTTTTATTTCAAATAAAACTTGCTTTGAAAAAAAGTTTATCTTCTTCGTTTCCGAAAATTAGTCGGCATTAGTCGGCATAATTTAGTCAGTAAAAATGACGAAACCAATCATTTTACCCACCCTTTTGCTTACTTTTTTTAAGGTATGACGTGCAGTACCGAAGTCAATTTTGCTTGTTATAATATTACTCAAAGTTTCTTATAAACCGATTGCTTACAAAACATTATGGAACATGTCTAAAAAAAACTTACGAATATCTTGGACTTTCACTGTCTTCGTTATCCAAACTTTCCTGGAGATGAAGTAGCAACGATGGAGATTTGTTATTGACGATTTCCAAAACTTTTTCTAATAAAAACTTTTGTTGTCGATATTCTTTGTCTCGCTTCTTCATACGAGTCTCATAAGAAGTCTAAATAATAGATTCATTTGACATTTTTGAATTCACTCTTCACATTTAGGAACACCTCGAGGGTGGCCTTTTTTGTTCTTTCTAGTCATCCTTGTCCTTAGGGTTTGTTGCCTGATGTCAAAGCCGCTAGCGCTGATTTGGCGCGTTTCCTAGCACTTCGTCGCAAGGACATTTTAGTTACTTTAATGTTACTGATATGTCTTATTCGGAATAGCTGATACAAGAACGCAGAATTTCGGTCCTCTTTTTTTTTTAAGTGATTCAGCTGCCTACACATATCATAAATCAAATGACTTCCTAGAATACTGCATCGCACTTACCTTCATGTCACTGGTCTTTCGAGTAATATCTTTTAGCTGTTTTTCTCTCTCAGATACATTCTCTTCACAGGTTCGAACACGCGTTTTAAGTTCTTTCGCTTCTTTGTCTCGATCATCATTGACTTGCTGCAACAGTCGATCTTTCTCTGCTATTAATGTTTCAAACTTCTTAACATTGTCTCGGTTACTCTAAAAAACATCGAGTAAAGAAAATTGATCAATTGCAGACTAAACTTCAGAAAAAACTCAGTGTTGAGAAAAATCCATTATGTAGTAGTTCAAGACTCTGCTATCTGTATTAGCATTGTACACGAAGATGTAGTTGGGTGAAACAAATGCTGGTTTAGTATTTATAACATTCTCAACAACTACCTAACAGCTTTACCCTTCCTTACTTCCTTTATTTCTCTATCTCGACCTTTAAATAAAACAGAAATGCATTAACCATTGGCTTCTTACATTATGTTTTGTTATTCTAGGCGGAGATGGTGTAGTGGTAGCGCATTCGGCTAGTAATCATGAGGTTTTATGTTCAAGTCCCCACTCTGGCAGGTCCACTTTAAATGTAGAATCAGCCCATTTGGAGCCATCTACTGACCGTTAACAGGCTTGATAAAAAGCCAGCCGTTAAGATGAATTCCCAAGGGCCTTAAAACTTTTCGTTACTTACTCACTTCTACACCACATTAAAAATTTGTGTCAACAAGTTTGTCCAGAATTTCAGGCCAAAATAGATATCACTTTACAGTAGATAGTATGCCCAAATTTATATAAAATTATTGGCTAGCTAAATATACTTTGTCCATAATGCCCCTAAATATGCCTCTAAAATAAAAATAAAAATACCGTTTCCATTTTCTTGAGACGATTTTCTAATTTACTGATGACACTCTCCTTCGTACGGACATTATTTCCCATCTCGCGTAGTTTAGATGCTTGCTCCTGTAAATTAAAGCAAAAAATTTTTATACCGCACAAGCTCTCGGTCTGTTATTTTAACATAATACTCTGTATTCGTATCCAGCACAACATCAAAACCAGTTAGTAAGTTCAGAACAGAATAAAGGTGTGAATGTACACTTTTAAATCTTAGTAAAGATTTACCACCAAAATAGAATTATTTACCACGCAGTAACAGGGAAAACAGGATTTACAGCTATTTGCAAGTACGGAGGAGTGTTAGAACTTATTTAACAACCCGTAAAATGTAAAAGCAAAACTATTTCAACTTACGCTTTCTAGTTTTGCGATCTGCATTTCAAGTTGCTGTATTTTTTCTTCTCTTCCCTGCAGAGATGCTTGCTGGTCTTGAAAATGCGAAGAAATATTCTACAAACAAAACAAAAAGCTCTAAGAAAGAGTGCTAAGTAAACATGTTTATTAACCAATCGCAATTGCTTGTGTAAGCCCCCTCCCCTTAAAACGACTTAAATAAAGGAGTCGATTGATTTGTTGCCTCGTTTAACACTAACTCTTTAATAAGGATTTACGGCAGAATTTTTGGTGATTACGAATTGTTAGATAAACTGTATGAAAACTACAAAAAATTTGTTAAAATACGCATTATCCCTAGACATCGTAGGTCGCGAATTTGGCGTCTGGACATTGACAATAACTCGCGATGGCTTAATTTTCAGATATTAAGACCCATCTGAAGGAGAATTTAATCTCCATCCGACAGTGTTCAATTTTACCATCGTTAAGGCGGAAGGTGGGCAGAAATCGGGTTGAAAGTCGGCGACAAACAACATAGATTATTGATTTTTCAAAAAAAAGATTGCGGGGTTGGGTTAAAGAAGTTAGCCTTCTAACCAGAAACAACTTTGTTAAATCTAAGAACTCAAAATTTGATAGGAAGTAGTTTTTCACATAATCATGAACCGGCTAACATGACCAGTGCAACGCAGACGATAAAACCCAACCGTTTAAAATAACCATGTTTCCACCTAATAGAAATAATCATACGCACCAGGTCTGATTTCGCCAATTTATTTTCCAGTCTTTCAATTATTACATCTCTTGCTGACAACTTGCGTTCCAGATCTTTTATGGTTACTTGTAGTTCCTGAAAGTAAGGAATTTCATATCGTTGTCAACTGAGTGGCATTTGAAACGATCCACGGCTTTGCAGAGGGCGAAATGAAGCTGTGCGCAACCATTTTGAACACACAGAGTTGGGCAATAATTCCAATTACACAGTTACGTACAGATTTTTACTCTTCTTTGGTAAAAAAGAGGTAGCTAGCTAGTACGTTATATAGTCGAACCTGTTTATAGCAGACACAGTTTCTAGCAACGACAAAACACTTTTAGAAAAACACCTGTTTACCGGATGGTTTTACAGCAGACACTTAATATAGCACTATATTTTTTCTTTGAGCTATGTGGACGTTTCTCTAAAAATTAACTCGTAAAATGAGATTATAGTTCGAGTTAAAGCAATTTTTTCAAGAGGTCGGACAACAGTAACCAGAAAAAAATGCAATCTTGGCGATAAAAAGGCATCAAGAGTTAATAAAAGCTAAAAAATTAAAAACTGACATTTGTCTAGTCTTTGATTTCCTTTTCTCGAGTAAAAAGTTCAAGTTATTCGCAGAAATAGTCTTTAGAGGGGACGAAAAGTGGGTTGACTAACGAATGTTCCAGTTATACGAGGTTCAAGTTAACCGGAGTTTTTTATAGGAAAGTATTAGCGAAAGTTAAGGGACCCAAGAAAATGGTTCGAGATAATGAAAATTCGAGTTATCCGGTATTCGAATAACTAGGAGGTAACTGTATTGTATTTTCAATGTGCAACATTAAGTCGCGTGAAAAATTCTGCCGAACAGAGAAAGACCTGCAAAGAATTAATATTAACGAGATAAATCTATTTAAAGAATATATCAACTGCCATACCTCCTTTTGTTTTGCAAAATCAAACTCATTTTGTTTCCGATTCAAATCTTTTTCAACTAACAGTTTCTGTAGACTTTCTAATTTTCCTTCAACGACCTAACAAGAATATAAAACAATAATACAACCGGAACGCTTAAAATTTGCTAGCGTTTGAAAGCTTTTTTTGTTGCCAAAAATACTATAGAAATTCTCCATATTCTTCTAAACAAAAGAACGGACGAACGAACGAACGAACAAACGAAAAACGAACTAGCAAGCGAGCGAACGAACGAACGAAAAAACAACAAACAAACGAAAGAACAGACAAACGAAGAACGAAAAAAAACGAACGAATGAACGAGCAAGCAACTTACCGAAATTTCATCTTGTTGTACTCTTCTCAAATTTTGTATTTCATTGTGTCTCTCATTTCTCTCAGTTTCAACAACAGATTTTTGCTTGTTTAACTTCTGCAACAAAACAGAAGAATTACACGCTTTTTTATAACAATACCAAAATCCTAACCAGCTGGTATTGTTATTCACATAACATCCCAGTCTGGTATTCTTACACAATCTTCAAAAATGAATATATTTTAAAGGTGAGTATTCGCCTCTTTCGACCTTAATCAAACAACTGAATTAAAGTCTTTATTTTTTCTATATCAAAAATATTTGCAAAAAAGTAACTTTACAGGTCGCGCAAACAAAAAAATGAACTCCAATGTGACGGTATACCTTTTCTTGTTTGTTTATTTGATTCTTTAAACTTTGAATATGTTTTTCTCTATCTACCATCTGCTGTTTCAAATTATCCATCTTCATCAGCAAATCCTAAAAAAATAAAATAATTTATATCAACAGATCGTCATCCAGTTCATAGCAACATTTAAACTAATCAGTTCCTGTAGAGAGTGTCATCATTGAGGGTCCTGCAAAGGATGTTTTTAGCACATTTAAACTCTTTACAAAGCACACGTCGAGGACGGAAATTCTTCTGCAAATCAATCGCTGAAGTAGCTACTTAATAGAAGAACAAAAAGTCTCGAATCTACATTGCACACCTCATTCTTCCTCTCTGAAACATCCTTCGCTTCCATTTCTTTCTTCTTTTTTCTTTGCAAATCTTCCATCTGGTCCTCCAACTCTCTTATATCCTGAAACATATAAGCATAGTAATGGTCAAACATATCAAATTAAAATTTTCAAAACATATTAATATATTTGCATAGTAATGGTCAAACACACCAAATTTTTCAAAACAAATAAATATAGTTGCATAGTAAAGGTCAAACACACCAAACAAAAAATTTCAAAACATATAAATAAATTTGCATAGTAATGGTCAAACACACTAAAAAGATATACTCACTCGCTCCTTCTTTTGTATTTTGTATTCGAGCTCTAAAAGTTTAGAATCTTTTTCCAGTACTTGATGCTCCAGAACATCAGTTCGGTTTCTTAGCTCCTATAATATATAAGATTTGTGTGTACTTTACTGAAAAAGCAGTTATTGAAAACAGTTAAAGTCAGCCTACTAGCTATCGTTTTAAGTTTGTAAGTAGCACCTCACATATTCAATACAACGTCTCACAAACTTAATAAAAACTGAACGAATTCTAGAGCCTACAATAAACCCTGTGCTAAATTTGAGCTTATAGAATGCCACTAAAAATGTTTACTGAAACTTAGGTATCTTTTCTGCTGTTATTAATGTAGAATAATGTTCAAAAAAAGTTGTCCCTGAATTTCACAGTGAATAATAAATGTGTCGAAGAGCTATATGATTAAGTATTAATAGTCAAACTGCAATTAGTGGTCTGAAATAGTCGCATAAATGAATTACCAACACTTCTGCAGAATCAGTTTCTTGTTCAATCTGTTGCTGCGATAGTCTATGTTCCGTTTCTGCTAACTTATCTTCAAGCAGTCTAATGCGATTTAAGTTATCCTATGACATAAAAGTGTGTTTCAAAACCTATTTATAACACGAACGCAAGGATAAGCGATAAAACGAATTAACAAAAATTCAAAACAGCTCACCTTATTCTCGGTATACAACTTCTTCATTTGCTCAGAGTTGTCTGAGCTTTTGTTTCGTTGCGTACTTTGCAAACCTTCCATTTTCTCCTTAAGTTCCTGTCAATGACAATATGGTTGACAAAAACTATTGCATATTTTTTGTTTATCATTACACGTATTCAAATTGAAAATACACTATGCAAGGAATTGCAAAAAGTTACAATAACTTCGAGATGGAAAGAGGAGAAGGAGGAAAAACCCAGCACTGGACCAAAATGGGAGATGTTCAAAATAGACTGTTTAAGATAAAAAAGGGTGATCCCATACTATATCACAATAACTACACCACAAACAAACAAACAGATAAACAAACAAGTAAAATAAATAATACGTAATTATAAACAAACAAAAACTACACATGCAAACATTTCCACACACACCTCATTTAGCATATTCAATTTTCGATTTTTCTCCTGCATTTTTTCAAAATCCTTTTCTACTAATATTTTCGATTCTTTGTAAGTGGCTAGACTCTTTTCATAATGCTCAAGTTGATATCTCAAATCTTTAAGTTCATTTTGAAGATTGTTGTTTTCTTCCTTTAAAGTCTTCGTCTCTTTATCAACCATCGGTGTATTTTGGTGTCGATCACGTTTCTACAAAGATGAAAATAAATCATTGAAATTCTAATTTCCTCGGGGTATCACATTATATTAGTGGAGTCTTCTAAGCAGCTCACTTATATTACCTGTGAAAAATTATTCGAGTCCCGCTCAATTGATTGTCTGCCTGTTACACAAACTGGTGTCAGACAGCTGATAGATTCATTGAGCTAACAACACTACATTCAATTTGAACTGACGGGGGTTTAAACCTGCAAATTTACGTTTGCAAGCAAAATGTGTGATCAATACACCACCTTCATGCGTCTTTTTTAAAGATATTTTTATTATCCAACCTAACCATTTACAACATTCAGTGTATCTATCATGCACTTTTCACCTAAAAAAACAATCTCCTTACCTGGTTTTCATCTTGTAATTTTTTTAACTCATTGGTTTTATTCTGTATATCTTTCTCGAGTCTCCTAACATTAATTTGATGACCCTAAAACATTTGAGAAGGTAATTTCAATAGGGAAATTGCTGAGAAAAAAGATTATTTAAAAGTGGAAGAATATGAAATGTCAAGATTTATCATTCCTTAAAGCTAGCAGTGCAATGCTATATTTTTATGGACTTGTGCAACATGGCACACAATAAAATACCTCGTTTTGTTGCTTTAACTTTGCTTCACTTCTTTTGTATTCTTCAACCTGATTGGTCAATTTGTCCACTTGTTTTTGTAATAACGAAACTTTAGTCTCCATTTTCTTTACTTCAGTGAATGACACTGTCCTCTACGATAGAATAGAAAAAGTGGGCAACAATATCAAGCAGAAAATGAGAAGGACGATGTTAGTTTTTTTAGATCAAAATGTCGTGTTGTGTTTCAAATAAATGTTAATAGTATATAAAAATTAAAATATAAGATTTATGCTTGTTTTGACTGATACAACAACAAACTAAAATTATTTTGTGTTTGCAAGTCACCAGCCTACTAAAGTAAACTATACACTGTAAAGATAAATAAATAATAAGACAAAACCACATGGATAAAACAGGGGTAAATTAATAACGAATATATTGAGGAAATCATAAATAATAAAAAGTAAATAAAAAAAGTTTTACCGGCTTAGGACGATCTGACGAAGAATTTACCAACTTAAAAACATGAAACTTATATCCTGATAATGGCAAGTCTAATAACACAACATCAGCTGGGATTCGATCATCTAGATAAAGGCATAAAAAATTAGTATTTAGAAAAGGCTACTTGAAAAAAAATTCCATATTCAAGACAAGACAGCAAAACAGCTTCTAAGATATTATTTCCAGCAGATGTTAGATGTGTTAGACACAAAAACAAAATTACCTTTTTCTGACTGCTGAAGGAAAAAACTTTTGGCATCTTCTTTTTCTTTGAATTTCTTTAGTAAAACAGGTATTATATCTTTCGCTGTTGTGTGAGAACTAACACCAAGTTTGACGCTTATCATTTCTTGCTGCAATATATCTTCATTGTTAACCTTGAAGACAAATAAAAAGGTTTTCAGTAAAAATTTTGGTCGTGCTAGTTTATAGGCTGGCTTAGGCCATCCTTAATTAATTGTTTGTTTGCCGTTTTACGGCTCGTAGTTTTGTTGCAGGCCGGCCGGTCAGCAGATTATTTTTTTTCCTTCTCGTCAGACAAAATTATGATTTTGCTGTCCGCTCTAGCCTGTTGTTTTCATTATTCATTTGCTTAGCGATTTATTGAAAAATAATTTGAGTCGGTAATTTAACTGTGTTTGGGTCGGAAATCGACGAAATACTGGGAAAATAAAAGAATGTTGAAAAATCCCGACATAATCTTTTTGTGGTCGGCGAGAAAAACAGGCTATCCACCTGTTCCAGTAAAATGTGATATTTCGGAGGCAGGGTTGTAAACAAACGCATACTGAACGAGTGAATAACTTTATCACACCAACAACAACAACATTATTCAAAAACGTCTCTGCAACAATAACACGTACAATAATGTAACCATCGAATCTTTGTTTCAACTCAAATTGGTATGTATTCAAGTCAGTCCACTTGTATTGAAACATCAATGGACATTCAGTTGGCGTCAAATCAACATTTTGAACTACATATAAAAACAACAACATTATTTTCCTTTCTTCTTTTTTAACACGTAACCTTAACGAAAAAACCTGATAAATTTTCCAGCTTCTTTAATTTATTAAGTACAAATCCTACAGTAAAAATAATCTTCAATAAAATTACTTCATTAACTTTATGTTTTTGATACCTTTGCGATCTTTTCTTGATATGACAATAAAGAAGCACTGTACATCTTCATGAAGTGAAAGATAATCAAGACACATTCTACATACTTCTTTTGATGTTGTACGTAACGAAACGAGTAAGCGAATTTCAATTTCATCATTTCCATTGGGCGGAGCATACAAAACTTTAACAACTCCCTAAACAGTAAAGCATAAAATACGGTAGAATAATTTTATAATTTACCAAATGGAACAACGCTACATTATTAATTAAATAAAAAACAACAACAGCAAATAAATAAAAATAAAAAACATGATTCATTTTAACAACTAAAAGGACAAAATGATTTATAATATATATAATGATTTATATATAAACATTCTTGGGACAAAATGAAAACTCGCCGAAACTAACCTGCGGATTTGATTGAGACAAAATATCTGTAGTAGATTGAGATACATCAGATTTATTTTTCTTGTTTCCTTTCCGTCGAAGTGAAGCAAAAAAACTAAAGCAAAATTGAAAAATATTTCAAAAATTAATGAATTATTAAAATCAAAATCCCTGCAGGTAAGGGTTCAGCGAGAACATATTCTATGTTAAGCTATACTCTTTGTCTTTCAGAATAGTATAACTTAGCCTAGAAACAATAGTATCATTTCTGTCTAAATGATCTAGATCCTCGTTTTAATAAAAACAAATAAAAAAAGACAAACCCTTTTCTCTTTGACTTTTTTTTTGTTTTTTCTGGTTCTGGTGAAAGGTGCGAGTCCTAAAAAAAAGAATAAGTGCAAAGGAAAAAGGATAGTATATAGAATCAGAAAAAAGGCAAGGTTTTAAATCTTAAACTTGGTTTTACATTTGTATTATCATCTTCCATCGTTGGATCATAAACATCTGCTGCAAGCCTACGCATCAATGCTTCTTTGTCGTCCAGTGCTGCAGTATCTGTAACATCATCCACATCATGCTCAACATTTGCATCAACAGGTGTGTCACTCCTCATTTCAGCATCTTCAGGAGCAATTTCTAGTGACTTTGAAGAGTCCTTTAAAGATGGCTTGGATGTCAAATAGCTGTTGATGTACGATTCATTAGATGGTGCTTGTAAGGCTTTTATAAGTGCAAGCATTTTCTCTCTTTCCTCACCAGAAGATTTTTCCAATGCATCTATATGTTCATGGCATATGTATATAGGATAGATAAAATATTATGTTACATGTTTGCAGCCTACTTTAAAATTTAAAAACCAAGTTTAGAATTTAGAAAACTTAGACAAAAAAATAAGCATAAGTAAATAATCACCTCAACTTAAAATAATTTTTGTTATTTGTGTTTTATTATTGTGTTTACCTAACATAGAAAGTTCCAAATCTCCATCACCGGGATTCTGTAGCGCATAAATTTCAGACAAGATAAGTTCTTGATCTTCATTTGAATCAATGTCCATTTCATCTAAATGAGACACAACTATATTTCTAAAACCAATAGAGGATGTAAGCAATTGCAATATAAAAAAATCAAACTAACATTAAGCAGCTTTTTTTTGAAAAAAATTATTAAGGTAATCATCTATATTATAATACCCGTATACGTTTGTCCGTCCGTCCGTCTGTCTGTCACGCAAAATGGTAGCTTAGCTGCGCAGGTAGCGAGAGCATGCAATGTGGTATAAAAAGGACGGGCGAACCCGTGGATTTTTCCACGGGCTAACGACTAGTTATAATTATTATAATATCTTTTTTGTACACGAATAGTGTATTTGGTAATAGGATCCTCTGTTATTCTAATTGAGTATGGCTAAGGTTGGAAAACAAAGTTCCCACCCTCTATAAATTTTACAGGGTAATACCATAGAAACTTCATATAAAAAGTGTTAATTACCGTTTAAAAGTGTTAACAGGCTTATTTTTATGCTAAAAATTATCCAAAGGAAACCAACAATCTGGGTATACAAAGAGTCTACCAAGAAAAAACTGAATTTTTGTATGCAAGATCAATTTAAAAATTGTTAGCTACCTAAAAGTTTCATATCAATGTCTATTAGTGCTTTCCCATCAATATCTTTGCCTATAAAATAACAACAGACATAATTAATACCACAAGATTTAAATTATAAGGTATACTAATGAATTTCATAAAATCTGTTTGTATTACTGTGAAAATTATACCCACCAGCAAAAATGCGTTTAAGATGGGAAAGACCAATTAGTGTCAACCATTCCCCCACATCGTCACTCGTCCACTCATTAACGTCAAGGTCATTTAGATGTGTTTCAATCTGAGGAAATTAATAAAAACAGAAAGAATTGGTCAAATAACGCAAAACAACCTACATAAAACAATTACAATAGAAAACAGTATCAACACGAAAAAGTATGTTGTACAAAAACTAGATTTACCTCTGAGTCTGATGAGACAATATGTGTTTGTTTGTTTTCTTCAACCCTTAAAGATTAGATTGATTATTAAGAAATACTTTTAAGAAAAAAAAAATATAGTTTGATCTTAAATTAACTCAACTTACGATTGTGCACTTGGTTTATTGCTTCTGTCAAAATTATATTCAGTATCAGTATCTGATTCTAAAGAGTGCATATGGTTTAGTAACATTTCTCTTAAGTTGACTTTGGGTGGATGTTGAGTTTCCTCTTCATCTGTACTATCATATGATGACCAAGTTTTACTTGTCCTACTGGCATTTGATGATTTGCGAAAAACTTTACGACGCATAGTGGTGGAACTCTCCCTCGAGCGTGATTTGTTTTCAGGATTTAATAATTCTAAGGAATGCTCATTGTTTAGCTCAGTTAAAAGTTTTTTCTCTGAATCAGAAACTTCTTGTGATTGTGCTGTGCTATGTCCAGAATCAACATCAATATTAGAAGTGGTAGCTGCCTCGGTTGTAATGGCTGTGGTTTTAAATTTGTCTTCTTTTTCCTTTTCTTTATTTGAGAAGATAGCTGAAGATATTGTTTTCCCTGAATTAGTATTCTTATCTATATTCAACGGTTTATCATTAATCTTAGTTTTTTCCACCTCAAAAGATGTTGGTATGTATTTCATTTTTTCGTTTGTTTCAATTTTTTCATCTTCAATCTTGTTTTTTAGTTCATCAATACATATAACAGGAATGGGGTTCCTCATCAGATTTTTGCTTGGAAACTTCGCTGAAGTTGCTTTATTCTCTGTTAATAGATTTATTGAAGTAGACAATGGTTCTGATTGTAAATTGAAGTTGTTTTTATTTGTGCTACCTTTTTGATTTTCTCTGCTACCAATTTGAACTTTGTCATCATTTAAATCTGGTAATTCTAAGTCACTTCCAGTGTCGCCTTGAGAGAAATCAAATTCACCAGCAACAGTATTTTCTAGTAAACTTTGTGAGTCTATTGAACTATTCTCTGAAAATTCATCAATATCGGGAGGCGGTGGTGGAGGAATAAAGAACTCTGAGTTTAGACTTTCGGTTGGAGATGGTGGAACAGGACCTATTTGAAAATAGTTAATAAAATAATAATTTTTTAAAAAGAACGAGCTTTTCTAGGCACTAAGTAAAAAGATAGGTGTTAAAAAAGAAAGAGAGTTGCTAACAGAAATACAACAATTCCTTTAAGAAAATAAAAATAATTACCCATATATAAACTGGAACTTAAATTTAACTAAAAAAATAAAAACATTTCAAATTAATTAGATCCTAGACTTAGAATATCATAACACTTTAAGCATTATTTTTAATTATTAAAAAAAAAAAGATAATCAAAAAGACATTTTACATCCTAGCGAAAGATGTGTAAAAAATTCATCAATAAATATTTATTGGCTACATTGGATTGGAAATCTCCTTATAATATTACTTAAAAAAAAAAATAAGGGACAGGGCGTAAAATAAGAACTGGTCAACGTCCACAAAAATTCGACAATTGAACATTTGGATACAAGAACGAATAGTCATATTGACCAAAAACTATAATCATGACTTCCACAAGAAAAAAGTTGTTCGCAAAATTCATGCAATAAAATAACACATTGTTTATCAGGAGCATACCTATGCAGGGAAGTATTAGGTGTATAACCAATAAAACTCGGGACGAATAAATATTTACATTGAACTTCAACTGAATCATTTAAAACTGTTTTATATCGCTTGTGGGTAAATTAAATTGTAAACAAAAACAGCAATTTTTACTTAATAAATGCTGTTTTTCTATCCAGTGGTTGATACATTTCTTTGAGATGAAATGTTTTTTATAAAGTAATGTTACTTTTATTTATTACAGATTTCTGATAAAAAGTTGACATTATCAAAGAAACCTAAAAACCCTATAAAGTTAGGGGTAGCCAAGGCATAAAACATCACATTTTACGAAGAAAATTAAACTTTAGATAGCGGTAACGAAAATTTCTGCAAATATTACTTCCTAAATTTACTAGAAAAAGAGATTTAATAAATTTTGACACTAAAGTCAAAATCAAGGCAAATTAAGCCTTGTAACTCGATATTTTACACCTTAAAAAATTGTAGGCGCAATTTTTTAATAAAGTATCTACATTATATTATTTGCAAAATATATGTGCACATTTTTTTGCACAGAATTTCATATGTTTGACACATTTAAGACTCCGGCTTTACTATGCTGATTTTTTGACCAACGAAAAATTAACTTACTGGTCAGTATAAATTTTCCGTAGTCACAATGAGTGCCAGGGATAAAATAATTATTCTAAGTGCTGCAGTCTACATCATCTTTCTGATAATATTTTTTATAAAAAATTGAATAAAAATTATCAAAAAGAATTAAATAAATTAGATTACCTGTAGAGATTCATCGATACTGCTTTCATCATCACTGAAATCGACTACAGGTGGGGGTGGTGGTACGATCATTATCTCCTCACTTTTAAACAGAGAGGATCCTTGTATTTCTATACAGGTTGATGTGTCAAAACCTTCATCACTTAATGTAAAGTCCAATGTATCGTCTCCTTCATGATGCACTCTTTCATCCGTCTTCCAAGTGCCAGTTATATCACTAACTTCAGTAAGGCTGTTAGTTTTTTCACTTTTAGGAATATCCGCTGTCGTTTTGGGCTCTAAATGGTTGATCAGTATTTTGGGTTTTGGATACATCTTTTCAAACTCTTTTGTAACAGCTGCAAGATCAGTTTGTCCACTTAGGTTTACATGGTTAAGGTGGTCTTTCTTTTTTTCAGAGGAAGAGTTGTTTCTTAGCTTTTCTAGTGAAGACTTTGTATCTGGTACACTGGCAACAACTTTATTTAAATGCTCAGTAAATGCCAATGGTGTTGTTAATTTTTTCTTCAGACTGCTGTTGTGGATCTTGGATAGATTTTCTTGCTTGGAAGACAAGTGATCAACTTTAGATTTTGTGTTTTTATTTTCAAACAGAGTTGGCTTCTTAGGAACTGGTGGTGGAGGAGCTTTACGTTTAATTACATCTTCCTTATTTTCCATTTTATTTATATTCTTAGATCATTTTTATTAATGCATACACTACCCACTAAAAAACAAAGTAAGGATGTTGTAAACTTTTAAAATACACGCCTTTTTTATATTTTGCATTTAATTTTCCACTCGTAAAGTTGATATGACATCATTCTCGGCTTAACGTCCATGTTTTCCATGCTAGCATGGGTTGGATGGGGTATATTAATGACCTCTTCCAATCTGATCTAGACTGTGTTAGATCTAAACTCAACTTCCTCTGTATCAAGTCTGTCCTTATCAAGTCCTGTGTGAGATTATAAAATTTACAATGTGAGTTACATTAATTGATACTGCAAATTTGATGCAAACCAAGAACTAAGAAGATTTAAATATTTTAGCACTTTTTGTAGGTTTCGCTACTGACAATAAGGGTTCAAATTCCAACTTGCGCCAGCTTGACAAGTAAACAAAAATAGTATCATAATTATCAAATAGTTTATTGCTTTGGCTTTAATGATTATGTTAATTAATGATACGATAGTGATAATGTTAACATGATAATAATTCTATTGTTTAAATAATTTCAAAAACATTTAATCCTACTTTTTTTATGTATCGATCAAAATTTAAACATCCCCAATCCAGATCCTTGTATTACCTGTCTTAGGTCTGTCCGCAAATCTAAATCCTTGTGAAATATAGTAATATAGGTCTTCGTAAAATTAAATCCATGCAAAATATCAATATATTGATTTTGTATGTTTTCATTTTTCACCACCTTGCATCTGCAAAAAAAAAATTTTTGTGAAAAGTAAAAAAAATAGTTTGAGGTACTTGAGTTTCAATGTGTCATAATTTTTTTAAATTTTTTATTGAGAACAACCGACATGCGCCTAGCTAATACAAAAAAGTTCAAACAATATTTTGATCAAGGAAATTCAGTAAAACAAGGAAACTTACACTTCATTGTTTTGTATCCCTAATTAATATAGTCATATGGACTTTTCGTGCAATATAATGATTTGGTTTTGCATTTAGAACTATTGCAATACACATGATTTTTGATAAGTAAATACTAAACAATGGACTAAAGCAGTAACAAAAATCCTTTTTAAAAAATAATACATATACTTAAAAATGAATTTTAAGTCTTTTGGATCTTGTGATTTAAAAATCTATGAATTTTATTACCCTTATAACGGTCCTGTTTTTACCTAGCTTTAAACCACTTTCCATGTGACGTGGTTGTTTTGATTTCATTTTGAGAACAATGGGTATGCATGTACTTTTTTGTAGCTAAAAAAGCAGGACTCACAAAGGGTAAAATGGCTATTAATGAAGATTAAAGATTTTTTGGGTAGCATAAGAAACTGGAATCAAATTTCAGCTATATTCTTCTTAAAAAATTTCATTAACTTCAAGCAAACTTTTAACTTTTGTATATAAACATTGGCAAGTTGAATCTGGGGATTTTGGGGAAAATAATTGATATATTTGGATTTATGAGCAAAAAGTTTCAATACCATACAATAACTAGAACAAAATTTATTGAAATTTAAAGTTTTTAAATTTTTGTAAAAGTTTGACCCTAAAATTAAACTGCAGTGAAACATTTTCACTGCAGTTGATTTACGTAGTCATTTCTTTATAGAAAACGTTTAAAGTTTGGATACTAATTAGCAGTTTTTCTAAAAAAATTTGTATGTGTCATCAATTTTGATACTGAATTCAAATATATTGGTTATTTTTGTTGAAAATGATCTGAAAATTTTATACATGTTAACCCAGATCTGAGTTAAAAAAATTGCAAACTTTCATAAACATTGACTTGGCATGCCACCTTAGCTAGCTAAAATATGGGGACAACTGAGCTTGTTTTGTTTTTTACAAAAATAGTCATAAAAGTTTTTTTATTATACGAGTATTAATAAGATATAATGTGCTTTCTGACTTGTAGCTACGCATCCCTCTCTACTAGCTAGGCTATGTGTGTCCCTCCTGTGGCTTTGAATATACAGCTAGTAAGGGAAGTGTCTGGTACTTAGTATCAGTATGTGCCAATATATCCCCATTCAAAACAATTCAAAACTTTCTTATTGTTCAGTTCTAGAATAAAAGCTTCCTATCTCACTCACATTTCCACAACAAACCACTGCCGCGATTGCTCTTTTCTCGTGTGTATTTGTTTACCTTCCAAAGTTTAATGATCTCATTCAGCGTTCCGGGGGAGAGTTACAAACATTTATAGCAAGAAATAAAAAATAGAAAAAAAATAAAATAAAAGCTATATCATTGGTTCCATTTACGCACTAACAGAACGAGAAAAAGATAACTAAAATAAAAAATTTAAGGGGTTTTAATAAATGGGCCATTACCATAAACTTTTTTTAACACCCTACAGCGTTTCTTTGATTCAGGTCATGGAATATTTACAGGACAGTTACTGCGGGGCAAAATCTTATCTAAAATGGCAGCCAAGTAGTGACGTGCGTACCAAAGTCCAAGACAAATAACCAACACAAATATCTTCCTTTGAAGGGAAAAATCGACTTTAATCCACGAAGATTTGTAGGCATGGGAAGATATTTATTTGTTGAAGTGTGCCCCACTTATTTGTTCTTGCTATGAAACTTCTGTACCGGTCGTTCGAGAAAAATGGCAAAGGGTTAGTTGATACTTTCGTTTTTGGGTGGTGGGTTTTCAATTTTTATGTTTATTTCTCAGCAAATTAACTTTCAACGTAAGTCAGTCAGACAAAACCACTAAACAGGCTTAATCAAAGATGACTTAAGGCGGACGTCACAAATATTTGTTGTTAGAGTCACCTGACCGACCCTATTTTTGATCGAAATTTTTGATATACTGAGTTAGAATAGCTGGAGTGATAAAAAAATATTATACGCATGTTGTCTCCCCACAGTCATTACCCAAACTATTATTATTGTGCTTTTCTTTAAAATGTTAAAAGGTTTCTGAGAACTAGTTTAAAACAGCACGCGGAAACTCCATTTAAATGAGGTTTAATGGCGCGCGTTGATGGCTGGATGGTTGGATACAATTTTTAAAATTTTTGAGTTATCACTCACTGACCGACCGACCGACCCTATTTTTAGTGCTCAAATGACTCTAACACCACATATTTGTGACATCCGCCTAACAAATTAACTAAGACGTGGTTTTTGAGATAATCATAAAAAAAGAGAACAAATCGCCTAGCTAAATAAATTCCTTGTCTTCCTTTCAATTTAATTTTGATCTTATGTTGTTAAAATGATTACTTATGTGTTGTCAAACCAATGATAAAATGTTTTTCAAATCACCTTGTTGACCTTTTTTTGATGTCCCTATTTTATTGTAAAAGATATGAAAAACATTCTGAAACGGAGGGTACTGACTAGGTAGAAACGCTGTATTAACCATGGATGAGTTTTGGCGTTTAAAAAAAAGACTTCAAATTTTGCCCGTAGAAACCTGAATCAACACGAAACAACATTTTTCTAAACATTTATTACCATGTATAATTTATTGTAATGTCGAGCAGTGGTAGTAGAAGAGTTCTAAAAAGAACTGTTTTTTATATCATTTACTCATAATAATATTCCATAAATAATAAACTGAGATCACAATGACAAAATAGCACTTTCCTTCTTCTCGACAAAGTTTAAATAAGAACAATGAACTTGAGTGCATTGTTTAAATATTTTACTGAAATCATTTTACTTCCTGGATGAGAATGGGTCATTAACAAGATAAATATTCAGTGGGAAAAAACAAAATAAATTCAAGATATTGCGGTATTATTATTTCCAGTTCTAGGGAGTTTAAGTTTAAACTTTGAAATAAATCAAAACAATGTATACGTTAATTTTATACGATCAGGGTGATTACGCATGTTTAAAAGTATTCCTAAGAAAATAACCTTTAGTGTAAACGAATAAACTGTATTATGTTTGGAAATATGTAAACAAAAAGAAAGTACTGCTCGCGAAAATTTGGAGGAAAAATGCTCAATTTGGGCAACCAACACAATCTTGATTCATGGTAATGCCTACAGAAAGAGCATCAGGATGAAAAGGGGTATACATTGTAAAAATACTTAGGGAAGGTCAGAGAAATCCAACTTAAGATTCGAGCAGACATCCTTCGTGGTTTTTAAGTGCAATACTACAATTGCATTTTGTTATTAATAAAGGCAATAAATACATTTTTCGTAAGAAGTAAAATTAAATCAATTCCAAACTTATCAAAATTTGTGACTTACAAAATTTAAAAACCAAAACATTCTTGTTATTTTATGTGTAGCTTAGCTGAATTACAAAAATGGGCCAGAACAGCACTGGTGTATAAACTAGTCCTAATGTCTTTTAGATTTCATTAGGAAACATTTACCTGTTGCCTACATTGTGTAGGACTTAAAATGTCAATTAAAATAAGGTATATATAGGGTTTTTCATTGAATAGTCCAGATGATATTAGCATGACATTGCAACCTGTCAGACCTGAAACCGGTTGGTTAAATCAGCTTATGGCATTGGTCTGGCTTTCATTCCAACGCTCTCTCGTTATTCTCTCGTTATTCGGCCTCAAAATTAAAAGTTTAATGCAATGTTTTCTCTAATTTTAAGAATGTCATTGTCATTACCTTAATGTGAGGTGAAGTCTAAAAAGTTAACAGATTGAGTATGCTTTTTCAACTACTTCAAATAAAAAAGAATACACATACTTTGCTTGCCGCAGACACGTGAAACCGGCAGTATAAAATTTTGTGTTTTTTCTTTTTTGTGGATATCAATCTGGCTTGTTGAGTTAAAATTTATTTTTCTACTAATTTTCTTTTTTATAAGCCATATTGGCCTCATTCCAGAAGAGGCTGAAGACATGTGGCATGCTTACAACTTGGTTGCACCCAATGATTTGATTAGGTCTACTACAATACGGTAAAGTTTTGTTTTTTATTTTTTATAAAATTAAGTTAAGACAGGCATTACTACCATTCCTTTTACCGACAAGTGGATTTGTCTTCCTACCTTATCTTCTTGTATTTTGTGCCTTTTTTTAGTTGTTATTTTTTTGCTGGCGACCTCACAAATTGGGATCTGCATGCCGTTTGCAATTAAATTTTGTGAGTAAACATGTATAGGACAAGTTAACGCAGAAATTTTATTGCAAACCAAATCACAGATCCTGAGTTATTGGGTCATTGGAAAAAATTTAAGAGGTCTGGAATGAGCAAACGATTGTCATTTTGGCAAAAAAAATTATGTTATTTAATTCACCTTTATAATATCTATGCATTAATAAAGTTTGAATGCACATCACTTATCAAAATATCTTGAGAACGAAAAGAGGGAAACCAACTTTTTAATCTCTATAATATAAGTCTAACATCATTTTATACTTTGAGTTCCCTTTAAGTTTTTAAATAACCCGTCATGGAATAATAAAAAATTTGTTGAACCGTGTTTTGATTAGAGATTCTCTTCTTCAATTAAATAAGTATATATGATATGGTTAGCTAGGGTAATGAAAAAGTGTTATAGTATTCTGCGTAGTACGGCTGAGTGCTAGGCATAAGGCTATAACACACTTTCTTCGAAAAATTCACGATCTACAAAAAAAACTAGCTCATTTTTCTGTAAACAATGCATAATGCATTCTTTGTAATTATTTAGACGTGTCCAAACAGAGTCTGCAACTGGCAGTACCAGCAGTAATAAAATTCGTACTACTTTGACACTCCGTGTTGAAACAACTGATTTTGACATAAAGGCTTGTGTGTTAAGAGTTAAAGGACGGAATGTAGAAGAGAACCAATATGTTAAGGTAATTCACTGTTTGGATGTTACAAAAAGTTATAATAACAAATAAGAAGTGAAAAGGTCTGGAAATTGGTATAAAACTTAAACAAGAATAGTTTTTATCAGTAACTTTTTCTGATGTGTGTATGCATAAAATTTAAAAGTTTATTGGTTTTTTTTAGATGGGTCAATATCATACAATAGATTTGGAACTGAATCGAAAGTTTGTTTTAACAAAAGATGAATGGGATGTGGTGTCAATGGAGAGAGTGGGTATGAAGCATATTGATGAATTTATTCTAGCAGTTGTTTAAAGTTCTTATTTTTATAATTATGAAAACAAAGGTAGTAAAGGGTACTAAAGTCATTGGGTATTCCATTTTATTGATGATAAAACAAAATTTGAAAACATGATTATTAATGCAGAAAGATTTGCTGTGTAAAAGTGAGATGAAGGGATTAGTGGATAGAAAAGCAAATGTTAAAGAAAAGCAGTTGTCATTGTTTTGTTTTTTTCAGTTTGTTTATAAAAAAATATTGAAGAAGCCATGTTGACATTAGAAAAATGTCTTTTTTATTAGATCTTGCATGTGACGCAACAAAACAGGCTGATTTAGGTGCTGTTGTCATGCAGGAAGGAATCGCGCATGTGTGTTTAGTTACTTCAAGTATGACCATTGTGCGAGCAAAAATTGAAGTTAACATTCCAAGGAAACGTAGAGGAAACTGTTCTCAGCATGATAAGGTAGAAATAATTTCATTTTTTAGATATGTAAGACATGCCTCAAAAATTTTGTGACCGTCATGGCTCATGTGCAGAACATACTTGATGTTAAGTAAGTTGTTCAGGGCGAACAAGGTTCAGTGCGATAGACAGTTTTTCTAGAGTTTTAAAACTATGATATGTTTGTTACATGTTAACTGATTCACAATTAACAAATATATTTATACATTTCTCATTGCCCCGTACCACAACATTATTACTGAACCCGATTTCTGGTGTACAGTAAGGTTAAATCTTTTATGGCCTGTAAGTTAACTGGCTTTCTTGTTTATATGATATCCTTTATTTTTTAGGGTTTATTAAAGTTTTATGACCAAATTATCCAGGCTATTATTCGCCATTTTAATTTTGACGGTGAGTATAGAGTTCAAAAATTAAAACCCTTATTTTAGATCTGTTTGGGTCTTTATAAATTTACTTTATGCTACAAAATATTTAATATTCTTTTGTTTTCATTAATTTTTTCATCATGTATTGAACATAAGCAACACGGTCTCATCGTGATTATGCACTAAGATATGAGGAAAACACAGTGTTTAAAAAGAACTATTTTTGGCCATAACTGAGTAAAACATTTCACTACAATGTCGTTTGACAAAAGACAAATTGTCAAAAATCATATTATTCTTTTTTAGTTATTAAATGTGTTCTTGTAGCTAGCCCTGGTTTTGTAAAGGTAAGTCTACACCAGGTAATCTGGCTGTATTATCCATAGAAACATATTACATACCAAAGTTTGTTCTTGTACTTATATGATACCATCATGATTTTATTTTAGGATCAATTCACTGACTACATGTTTAGTCAGGCTATTAAATTAGATCAAAAAGTTTTGGTGGAAAACAAATCAAAGTTTATTCTTGTACGTATAATACTTAAAGAAACTGATATTTACCTGTAATTTAAGTAACGATGGAGTGTTAAACAAATCTAACATTATATTATGGAAAGTGTTGTTTCCTTATAGAGAAGATCTTGTTTATGTTTGGTATATTTTTTTTCTGTTTTTCCAGACACTTAATTGAAACTTAACTATATTCTCTTTCAACTTATTAAGTGTGAATTGTTATTTTTTATATAGGTTCATGCTTCATCTGGTTTTAAACATTCTTTAAAGGGTAAGCTACTTTTCTGTATGAAAATTTTTGTTTTCTCTCCAAAATACATACTTTATCCACATGGTTTAAATAAAGCTTCAAAATTCATTCGGTTAGTTCATGTACACGTCTGGTACATAAAATTTATACAGAAAAAAAATATACTGCACGTGGGTTTCGATTTTTAAAATTGCTTGAATAACAGTTGCAGCATAAAGAAAATAATCGCCTCTCCTGAAAAAGATGCCCCAAGACACTAAATTTAAAGTTTTTGTAGCAGAAAATATGGCAAGCAAAATTGCTCGCGTGGACACTCTGACGGGAGCAATTAATTGCTCGTGAAGTTATTTGCTCATGGCAAGGCCTGTTGTGAGTCCTGGAAATTTGGCTTGGTTAGCTGTTTCGTCCTGTAATTGTCCTGAAATCACAAATATTTTGCAATGATATTCAGGAGAGATAGGAAAAGTGTTCTAGGAAAGTCCCGAAATATTCTGTAGTGTCCTTTAGAGGCACCAAATTTTATAAGGCAATATTGACAACTGTATTGGGAAAGCATATTGACCAAGTTTAACTTATCTATATAACTATGTTATTCAGAAAGAGATTATCTTTAGTAGTGGCAGTTCTGTAAGGACTTGTAACATATCCTACTTTTCTTCAAATATGCTTTTTATACTAGGTTGAGCAAAGTTAGAATAACTAAGGTCTGATGTCCATGCTTTCGTATTGTACATATGTGATTTTCTGAAGTGTAATTCTACCTTTACTTGTGTCATGAAAAAGTGTGCGCCAGATATTTAAATTGATCCCATGCTTCTACAACTAGACGCATGTAGTTACTGTTGGTAATTCTTCCCTGTTGGCAAGCTAGTTTATCTACATCTTGTTATACAGAGAAGTAAAGCTACATTTACACAACATAGCTATTGTAGTTATGTTACTGTTACGCATTTATGTATTGTTCACTGTTTAGAAGTCTTAGCTGATCCAGCTGTGACATCGAAGTTGACAGACACTAAGGTTAGTTCTTCGTACATATGTAATTATTTTTTACTATAATTCACAGAATTAAACAGAGCTGATATAAGACTTTCATTGTAGGCATCCAGTGAAGTTAAAGCCCTAAATGCTTTCTACTCAATGTTGCAGCAGGAACCAGAACGAGCCTTTTATGGGTAAAGTTTTTTACTTTTTAAGTTAATAAAAAATGGATATATCCTGCTTTATAGTTCCACCTTGAAATTAACACTTCCACATGTTTTCATTATTATTATTTTTTTTAATCATTTTTCGGGCATTTTACTTTGTCTTTCTGATAACTTAATTTTTGCATTAAAAATTATTATATATATTATATTCCAACATTTTTATCAATACCGGTTTCTATACGAATTTTTACAACACGCAACACAATTAATAAAACAATATTTATTTTTCTGAAGTGTACATATCATGTATAATAGTCAAAATATAAATGAATTATGTAATAAATAAGAAAATAGCACACTATGTCTACTCTTCTTTGTATGTACAGGATAGATCACGTGGAGCGAGCCAATGAGATGGAAGCAATTGAAACCTTACTTGTAACTGATGAATTATTCCGGTGTGTGTAATTTTTTTATTATTATTATTAAGTAGATCTTTTTATGTTTTTTTTATATTTTTCTGCAATTTAGATCTCATGAACTGGCAACAAGAAAAAGATATGTCAGATTGGTTGAAAGTGTCCGTGACAATAGTGGAGAAGTAAAGTAGGTAACATTGAGCTTACGCCAAAACATTTTTTGTTAAGGAATGTGAAACAAAGAATCTTTGGCCTCAAATTGATTTCTTTTTACACAATTAAATAATGAAGAAATAAGGACTATACTAGCTGAAACAAAAGTTGTTTGTGGACTTGGTCGGGAATGTTTTGATATATTTGCGCCGGCTGTCACCCATGAAAACAGTAAGAATAGTTTCCATGAGACATAAATTTAACATATAATATAAATTACTCTGTGTCAGGCCTTATTTTTCTTATTGCCTCCATGGTGTTTGCACTCAATGCTTTTTTATGTCAAAGTTTATCAATAACATTACCCAAAGGAGCCAAAGCTTAATCCTTGTTAAATGGTAACATTATGAACAAACTGGATAGCATAACCAAAATATTTTGTCATAAATAATGTATTTGTAAATTTTAGAATATTTTCAAGTCTTCATGTATCTGGAGAACGTAAGTCACTACAAACAATTTGGTTGTTGTCTGTTTATTTTGTGTGCTGGATTGATTACGTCTTTATTTGATTGCTACAATTTTTTAACATGTTAACCAAAAATGGCCAACAAGAGAGTATAATCTACGCTATAATTATGTTTTTTTAGAATTGGGCCAGCTTTCAGGTGTTGCTGCAATATTACGATACCCACTACCTGACTTAGCCGATGAACTTTTTAACGAAGATAATAGTAGTTCCGAATCAGACGATGGAAGCTGATAATATCATCTGTTTAGTTTAAATTATCCGAATTATTAAAATCAAAGTAGACATTGCATTATTTATTCAATCACTGACAGTTCGTCGTTTGGATATTTTAAACAATTATTATGTTGTTTTATTTTGCTTTCGGTTTAAATTTGACCCACATTTTGTGTATCTCGCAATATTGAAGTGATGCAGTGTGGCTGTCAAGGTGGTGCTGTGTTTTTAGTCAGCTGCTTTGTCTCAAACGAAAAAATAATATTTTTGGTATCGGCCTTATTTTTTAGTTATATGCTTTCATCTTCTTTTATGCTAAAAATTCTATAAAACTCTATAAAAGGTTGTTTTTAGAAGAAATTTTAGGGATATTTTTTGTATGTTTAGGTAGTAAAATAATTTTCTAGGGGGTAGACAGATCATTATTTTTTTCATTTGCTATCAGAATTTATTTTAATAAAGCTGATATATTTCATTTTGCTTTAAACTTGTGAAACGAAACATTGAGACATTTTTTCCCAACATTTTATATTATGTGCTGTTTTCTGACATTATATGCCATATTATCGTCCAAATAAATTATGATATTTAAATGTATTTCTTTAATATTATATGCAAAATCTATACTTAAATTGCTAATTTTTTACTCAAACGTTTTTTTGTGCTGATCACAGTCAAACTCTGTGTTTGTGCTTACGAACATGTTACTGCTACTGTTTTGTTCAAGTATGCTCAATTAGCATGACTTAGATCGGTTGTGTTTTGTTTTGCTTTGTTATGATTTCTAACTTTTAAAAATACCTTCTTTCTGAGTCTGCTTATTTTGTTATGCTAATTTGAGCCAATGAAAACGCAAGCTCGAACAATGAAAATGATTTTTTTATAAAAGTTGCAGCCAATAAAAATGTTTTGTTTTGTTCTTTGTGTTTGAACCAATGTCTTCGCTTTATTTTTGTGCTATTCGTTCAAACATGGTAGAATATTCTTTTCTACATCAGCAGTGTGCAATAAAAAACATTTACGTAAACAAAATGTTGAATAATAGTTTAAATGTTTGTTGGTGGATGACTTTTTTTCCTTCTTTTTGCAGGTAAAATGTTAAATACAATATTTCATGGCAGAGAATAAAACACAAAAGAAATGTATTGTTGAAATTTTACCTGGAATATTCCTTGGCAACAAATACAGCTCTTCGAACCATGACTTGTTGAAATCTCTGCAGATTAAATACATTGTCAATGTTGGTGGTGGAAAGAACGCGTTTGAAGGTGACGGTATACGATATCATAAAATAGTGATAGCCGACCGAAGTGATGTGTCAATTTTACCATATTTGGAAGAAGCATGTGATTACGTACACCATAGCCTGACTAATGGTCATGTTTTGATACATTGTCGTGGAGGATTTTCCAGATCACCTACTGTTCTTATTGCCTATTTGATTAAGTACCACGAAATGTCATTTGCAGAAGGTTTGGCTCTAGTAAAGTCTAAGCGAAGTTGCGTGCAACCTAACGCAACATTTATTGATGATTTAAAATGTTTTGAAAAAAGTCTAAGAGCTGGACAATTAACCTAAAAAGTTTCTCTTTAAAAAGATACAGCTACACATTTGTGTGGCGATTTTATACTTGTCTTTTACCAGTGAGATCTCACTTAAATCTGTAAGTGAAATAAAATTGAGTTTTAATGCTTCTCTAATTATTTGTTTTCTAGGAATTTTGTGTACGTGTAATAATGTGATTATAAATTTTTATTGTATTGGAAAAGAGAACTTTTTTATTTTTTTTCTCACTGGATTTGATGGCTGACTGTTAGGGTAGAAAAAATTTGAAGTTTAATTTTCATTTTCCACTAATAATTTTTGTTGCTATGAATTTATTGGCGACACGTTTTATAACGAAGCAGCACGAGTTGTGACACAAAAATGCTGTAAGGATATTTTATCTCTACAATAATTGCACAACCAAGGTAGGCGAGGTTTTTTACTCTGTTTGTATGACAACCTTACATATTACAAGTTTTTAGCAGGAAATAAACAGAGCATGTGAAGTAATAATGTCATTATCCAGAGAACGTTTGAAGCAACTGGAAGAGATTGAGCAAGACGTAGTTCGGGTTATCGAGGCAGCTTCACAATCGTTATTGGAAATCTCAAAGGCGCAACCATCTGAAGAGTACATTATTAAAACGACCACTGAATTTTTAAAAGGTACGGCCCGAGTATGTTTTCATAATAATATGAATACTGATGTACCTTCAGGAACAAGAAAGAACACTTTTATTCTCAAATCTGATTGGTTGATACTTTAATGTAGGATTTTGATACTTCGTTTTAGGATGATATTAACGTGATGAATAGATATTAAATTTTAATAACCGTTTTCTCTTTTTCACTGATTTGTCTCTATTTTTTTTTTGATTTGGTATACCCCATGATGATAGAGCACCAAAAGCGAGAATGGTGGAATATTAAAAAAAAATGGCCAAATATAAGAACTGTAGTTTCCATTATAACTAATTAATTCATCGTTGTGTAAAATAGCGGTTAAATCTGCTAGCATTTTTAGAAAGATTTCTTTAAAGGTAGGAAGGCTAATCCTGAAAAGCGTGTTTTCAAAAAAGAAGCGTATGTCCCAGGGAGGGCTTTTTTAATCAGTGTCTTGATCAGCCAATCTTTTACTGCTCAGTGACTTGATTAATCATTCTTTTGCTGATAGCTGACATTATTACTCGATCATCATCGATAAATGAATTGATTATCTACTGTGTTTTGAAATCTAAACACGAAAATTTACAAAATTGACACTATTAACATATTTTAGGATTGGAAGGAGTGGAAAAAAACCTTTCGGAACAGATTTCGTATTTAAGTCAAGTGTCCACCAATCAACAGCACGAAGGAAGCATATATTTAGAAGAGAAAAGATTTCATTTAGTGTGTGAAAGCACGGATATTATTTTAAAGCGATTGAAAAATTTAGAGAAAAACTACTCACCAAAAAGAGATTCCAAGTAAAGGTAGGGATTGCTTTTTTTTTTTTTTTAGAATTTTGTTTGTTGACCGCTATTATTACATCCTTACACCCTTATAAGGCAAAAGTTGTTAAAGATTTTTAAATATCTTGATAAATTGATTTTTTTAAATTTTTCTGATTTTTCTCTTCTCCTGTTCACTTGACCTCCTGTACTTCTTTTAGTTGTGTTATAACATGGTAAATTATTAACAATTCTGGTCAACAAAGTCTCCATAAAAATACCCTATGTTATATACTATATTATAATACCCGTATTCGTCTGTCACGCACAATGATACTGCAAGTAGTGAGTCGCACGCAATGCAGTATAAAAAGGACGCCGATCACGTGTTTTTTCCACAGGCCACCGTCTAGTGTTTTTGGTTTATTTCTTAACATCTTTACTATTTTCGACTCAGCTACCATTTTGTACCAAATAAGATATTACTTATAACAGGATAGCCACACCTAAAATCTTCTAAATAACCTAAAATTTGGACTCAAAATATTGAATACTTCTAAAATCTCCCAAAATTGTTCATGGTGACCATTATTTTTTCCAAATGGTAACTTTCGTTGTAACGTTCATGTGACAAAAATTAAACATATCGCAACCGGAAAGCTGTTCAAATGATCCTCTTTGGCGTTCAAAAAAGAAATCTTTTTATTAGTTCATTTTTATTTCCTCCTAAAATTATTGTTAAACCCCCTAAAATATGAAATGGTTTATATACATTATTATATGGTGATTTTTCCTAAAATTTGACCCAGAAACCTAGTAAGATTTCGTAAAAGTTTTAAGTTCTAAATCTGTGGCCACCGTATATAACAGAGATGTTTTATGTTTGTTTATTCAGTTCACTATGCTTTCGCAGTTCTTTATCCTCTCATCGCGCGGTGACACGTTGGCCTTTCGTTATTTTCGCAGTGATGTCGTTCGTGGTACGCCGGAGATATTCTACCGTCGCATAAAGTCGTTTAAATCCGCTCACCCCAACCCAGTTTTTAACGTTGAAGGGACACAGTTTATACACATCGTTCAATCTGGTCTGTATTTTGTATGTACAACTACCCAGAATGCATCGCCTGTTTTCGTTTTGGAGTTATTGAACAAAATAGCATGTGTGTGTAAGGATTATTTGGGCGTTCTAAACGAAGAAGCTCTTAGGGCTAATTTTGCTCTTGTTTACGAAATATTAGATGAAATATTGGATTTTGGGTACCCACAATGCACATCCACAGAGTTGTTGAAGGAATACATATTTAACGAGTCGCATCCTTTGCAAGTAAACCGTCAACCTTTAAGTCAATTCACACAGGCTAGTGCGGCCACTGTGTTCGGGGCGGAGAAACGTTCCACGCCCAGTTCTGCTCCCAACAAATCAGTCCTGACGCCATACAACAAAACCAGTGGAATGAAAAACGAGGTTTTCATAGACATGCTGGAAAATTTAACAGTTCTGGTCTCGGCTACCGGACATGTAGTTCGCTCTGAGATTGATGGATGCATTAAAATACGAAGTTTTTTGGCCGGAAACCCAGAAATCCGAATTGGGTTGAATGAAAATTTACGTGTTCGCAACAGCCATTGTGCGACTACAAGTTTGGGTAATGAAGTCACGTCAATTCTGCTCGATGATTGTTGTTTTCATGATTGTGTTGATATGGATGAATTTGATCGCAGCCGAACCTTGGTGTTTAAACCACCCACGGGGGAGTATTCTGTGATGACTTACCGAATGATGGGCGATGTAAATTTGCCATTCCGAATACATCCTTTTATGGAAGTGCTCGGTGAAAAGCAAATAGTGTTGCGTTTAAAGCTATCATGTGATATACCGAAAATGTTCAATGCTGTCGGTGTTACTGTTTCGGTGCCGGCTCCGAAGTCAACGGAGAATGTGACGCACGAGGTCACCTCTGGAACGAATTCATTGGAATACAAAGCAAAGGAGAGAATAGTTTATTGGAATTTGAAGAAGATGGTTGGAGGATCCGAACATAGTGCGAATATTAAATTTACGGTACCGATCGTGACAAATATGAGTAAAAAGGAAGTGGGTCCGATTAGTTTGAAATTCGAATTGCCATTGTTTGTTTGTTCGAAACTTCAGATTAAACATTTGAAAATTACAGAACGAGATTCTATGTACACACCGATGCGATGGGTTCGGTATATTACACATAGTGACTCGTATGTTACTAGAGTATAGTTCTTTTCTTAATTTCTCAATTTTTATATATAAACTTTTGATATTTTGACATTTTCAGTGTAAATTTGTAGTTGATAAATGTGCGCGAAATTGTCACTAAATTCGTGAACTTTTTTTAAAATGTAGTAATACTGGCCTCCTTTTCATAACGAGGCCAATACAATTAATAGTAAGTTGTTTACTTTTGAGTTTCTAACGAGAATTTCTAATTGGTAATGAACGAACTGAGTTTGGGAAAGATCTATTATAATAACTTTGAAATAAATTTTAAATGTCCTTAAGTAGAATTTGTATATATTTTGTTAAGGCAAGCTTTACTTAAAAGGTAGATTCATTTCAACTTTGAATTATATAACATTAGAAATTATTTTCTTCCATCACGAGGCTGCATTCTCCTTTTTTTATTATTTCAATATTGCCGTTACGCAAAAATGAACCATTGATTTAATTTTCCCTGTGTTGTTTTTTACTATTGAATTGTTCGTATTTGATCAAATCCGTATCTGTTTTTGTGAGGTTTCATACCTCGACTGTTTTTGACGGTATTTTAAAGACGAATGCAACCTTGATCTCAGGCGCTGTATGGTATTGATATGAAGATGAAAATCCTTATATAAAAAAATTCTGTATGCACTGGGTTCGACGTTAGTAGTTTTGTCCAAACATACTTTGAGCAGGATTACAGATCATTCCCATGTTTTTTAAAGAAATACCATTCGATCTACCACACTGTGCTAAATTTAAATGACCAAAGATGACATATGACAAGCAAAAAAATTGACAAAATGTAATTTCTGTAAAAGTATTAGTATTAAGTACGACTATTATAGTCGTCGCCGTTGTTGTCTTTGTTGTCGAAGTTGTTGTTGTCGTCGTTATTGTCGTTGTTGTCGGCGCTGTTGTTTAAGCATGGCCACACGTGATGAAGGATAGGGGTCGCGTATGCCATCTTAATTGTCACGCAGCATTTCGATACATTAGGTGTTTTTGCAGAGATATTTTCTGTGTGTATGCGTGAAAATTGAGTGAATTACAACGGCATAAAAAAAGAAGTAAATTGTGACCAAATGTGCCATCAATAATTGCTTTTCCTATTTGTTGTACATTAGAACTAAAATAGCTCAACTTCGTTCTCAAGTTTTCTCAGGCTTTTGAGCCGTAATGACCTGGAAACGAGGTTGGTAAAGAGGGGAATTTGCATGACTATTATACCTTTTTGTGTTATCAGCTGCTGAAAAAAGTGATTATGCAGGTAAAATCTAGTCGGTAATAGGTGATCAAAATCTCTGCGCAAGCAACTTGCCGACATTTTTTTAGCTGACTTTTTTGGACTGATGTAAATAAAGTTTTATAAGGATCACATCCCGACATCAGATATATTGGGGAAAGTTGATAAATTTTTGTCTCGTTTCCACTCGACTGCATTTACCCCTATAGCGCGAAAAGCTCACGACTTTTTTGTTAAGCATGCGCATTTAGACAAAATTTTTAATTTTATTGAGTGTACGCGCCAGCAAGAAAACTCAAAAGCTTATAGCGCCAAATGCAGCCTAGTGGAAACGAGTCTTAAGTACCACGCACTCTAAACTTGACGAAGTTCTCAGCGTGGTTAGTACTTAAGATCTCGTTATTTGGTTAGATCCTAAATCTTAGAGGGTACTAATTTTTGCTTACACCCGCACGCCCTAACTTCACGATTTGCAGACCTTTTCGAGCCAAGGTGCAGATTGTATCATAATGAAAGTGCAGCTAGCGCTTACTTGGCCTACACCCCTAACAAAAAAAGTTTTGCAGCCAGCTGTAGAGCTAGTGTAATAATTGTAGCTAGTGTAATAATTTCAGGACGTCAGTAACTTAAAATTTCTATCTCAGTGCCACACTTATTGAAGGACTGTAGGAGTCCTGGCGTATCAGTTACAACCCTTTTCCGAGAAAATTCGCTCCCTTCCGAAAAGTATCCAATAATTTTCCCTTTCCACTTCTTGTGAATTCGAAAGCTTAAAAATATTCATTCAGATTTCGAAGATAGTACATTGCAATCACTGGGTTTCTTCCTTCTTCTAAGCTATCCTCTTAATTAAAAGTCAACACAAACCAACAAATCTGATGGCGTTTTTTACTTTTTATTGAGGGCGTCATTAAAAGTGGGCGTTTATGAAGATTTACAGATTATCATATTGGCGGGGTTTTTTTTGTGATGTTTATCTTTTTACAATCATTAAGTTAAAGGTCTTGAAGATTCTTTTTTCTTGTCAATCTGTTCAATTACAAAAAATCACTAACAAATGTATATTTTTTATAAAAAAATAGGGTAAGCCAAATTTTAATTTACAAGCTACTACACCTCATTCACGCGTAAAAAATTGTTTATTTAAAACTGGCTTGTTTGGAACAGGTTTTCATTGGTATAAACTAGAATACCATAATGATCCGAACAAGCACACTGGGCGCCTAATAAGTGCTGGGCCCATATTCCAGGGGAGAGACTCTTAAAAAATGCTGGGCATTCACACAAATCATTATGGTAAGTTAAGCTTCCTTAAAAAACTGAAAGCTGACAAAATAGATTCCATGAGTTTCCCGAAGTTTTTGGTCGTTTTGAAGGCATTTTTCCCTAAAACTGACCAGGTTTTGGTACCTTTTTTTCCTTGAGCAAATATAAGTAGGCAAAATTGCCAGATACAAGACCTACATTTATTTGTTGAAGACTGTACATAATTTGCCATAACCAAAATATTAGAGCTGGAAAACATCAATAGGTAAAATTATAACTCATTTAAGTATCTTAAAGATCACTTAGATTTAAACAGGTTTAGGGCGTAAAAAGGTGGTAAAGCTGACAAAAAAATTTCCCCAAGTTTTCCCTAAATTGGAAAAAAAAATTTGTCCCTGGGTTTTCCTGAATTTCTCTGAAATTTTTCAAAAAAGACATTTTTCTCAGGTTTTCCAGGGTTTGTCTGAACTCTGTCTCTCAACGTGCAACACTTATTTGCTTGAAAATTTCTCTTTATATACATTAACATACGAGTGCGCTTTATACAAAACACTGTTCAGAACACATCAGCCAACTGCTAAATGTTCTATTGCGAAGATTTTTTGTTTTGGGCTGATGTGTACTGTACATATAATAGCATCCCAAGCGTCAACGGCAGGGATTACAAAACATACCTGACTATAAAATTTTCATTTTGAGATGACCAGTAACCACAAAGTTAGACTGAATTTTTTATTTTATGCTGTTCACTGTTAAAAGCTTATTGGTGTTATCGTCGGCTATGTTTTTGCGTATAAAAGTCTGTTCTTACTCGAGTAAAAAAATTATCTATACTACTAAAAATAGAAATTCATACTGATTGCATTTACACTACATTCTAAAAAACTAAAAAAGATTTAGCATAAAAACGATAAAAAAAATATAAACAAATTTTCCTCATTAGTTTGAATCTGTAATAATTGCTAAAATAAGTATATATCTTTCGTTTGCTGCTAGACACTTTCTTTGAGAACATCACAAAAATGATTTATATTATTTCTAAACATGGAAATAGAAAAAAATTCTATCAATGTTTGTCCTTATCTGATATGGAAATTTGTACGTTAGCATGATCTCATAAAAAGTAAACAGTGCAAACTTTACATTTATTTTCGGAGTTAACGAGGCAAAAAAATCTTGTTTATTCCCGTCCCGTAAAATTACAATTTTGATTTATCAAAAAAAATTACATCTAAAAATATAAAAAAATAATCGGATGACTTTGTTTCGTTTCTCAGCCATCTTCGTGGCTCACGTGACATTTGTTGGGCAAAAACATATCGTTTTTTTCCACCTCCCTTACTACAGCAGTTGTTAATGGGGCATCACCATTCTCTACGAATAAACACGAATCTATAAAAAGAGGGGATAATTGTCTATATTAAAATACTCACTGTCTGTCTATGAGCCAATTTATTGAAAACGCAATTAGAAGTATATTTATTATTTCATGCAAACATAGCAATAACCCCTGTCCAAGTAAATTTATTACTTCATGTAAACAGGCGGGCAAGATTGCACGAAATAATGACGCCGGAAATATGTGATAAAGAATATAGTGTGTACACAAAACTCTCTACACTGCTGCCACCTTTGCTTTTAACAGACTTAAAAAACATATAGAGTACATTAGTTTGTTCGGAAGTAGCATATTAACTGATACCTGGGATGTCTTGGGAGCAAAAATAAAAAGACGGTTTCGCTTCCACCTGTTTTTTACGCACGCCTAACTTCGAGTCTTCGTTGTCTAAAATATAAATCCATGCGAATAAGAAATTTTTGGTAACTGTAAGTAAAGACATTTTGACGCGAATAAGGGCTTGTTAAAAGCTGCCAAACTTTTTTCTTGATTAAGGGATAGAGTAAACCCAAGAAAAGAAAGAAAAAAAAAACAGGGAAGCGAAATAAGAAATAAATGCAGGGAAAAATAGGGACATAAAAAATGCGGAAAAACCTACTTAAATCTGGGTCAACAAGTTTGTTTAGGCCAGAATTAACGATGTTGTCTTTTGTGCAAATCTCAGAAGGCGAAATACTCGTGTTCGTGATATTCATTGTGATGGGTGCACTGAACTGAAACGCAGAAGGTGGAATTCGTGGAGGTATCTTTAATCCTGGAGTTATCTCTGCTTGTACAATGATGGAAGAAGTTGTCGAGTCATGATGCGTCACAGACAAATCTAAACGTACAACATTCTCGAATTTAAAACCGCAAGAAATAACACAAAAATAAAGCAAAAAAACAAAAACAACAACAACAAGTAATTACCATCCTCACTAGGACTACCCAAAACATCTGTTCCCCAATCTTTCCTTCTTTCGCCAGCACATGACAAGTTGTCATCATCTAAAAACAAAAAAACGAAAATAACAACTCTCTCACATGAACATGTTTTACTATTCAAAGTGGAGGGTAAGATGGAATATCAGAATATCAGAAAATACCAGAACAAGATTGGCCTAGCCTTACCTGGCTGAGAAACTTTACTGTCTTGGTACTGCATCGTTGAATCTTCAGATACCGACGGTTGTCTTGCAACTAAAAATGACATCAAGTGGTATAGTAGTAAAGTTTTCGCAAAATATTTTAATTGTTGCTATTATGGGATGCTTATCTTATCGACTGATTAAATTTGCAGTACAAAGCACGGCATCTGTATCTTAAACAGGACTTACATACAGCTCTCAATGGGGTAAGATGAAAAAACAGAACAGGAAATATCAGAACAGGAAATGCCAAAACAGGAAATGTCAAAATTTTTCGAATATCTTTTAACATAACGTAAGCTCCACTAGTAGATGTAAATTTCACAAGTTTTTGCAAAATATTTATATTGTTTCTAGTATAAAAAGCTGATCTCATCGACTATGTCAAATTTGTAGAACAATTCACAATTTGTACTACATGACACCTGACTTAGACAGAGTTGAAGACCTAAATCACAAATACGTTAGATTCTTGTTCTTAAGCAAGCAGCCCTACAATGTTTCCCACCTTTGGTCAGGGAAAAATTGCCACTTTTTCATTGATATTTTCCCTTATTTTTTCCAAGATTCTCACAAACTTAGTCCAAAACTTCCCCATGGATAGGTTTGTGCTAGTGTGTTATTTTTCAAAAATTAGTTAGCTAGTATCTACGGTTACCATATTTGTTTATATCTTCCCCAGTTCTCTAGCTGCTCCTATTATGTATTTATATGTTTTGCACGTTTTAGTTGGCATTTTTTTTCTTCGAGATAAAGTCATGGTTTTAAAATAAATCTTCATTTGTTTACTTTAACCCGAAGCAAAAATTCGCTTGATTTTCCGAGTGAATTCAAAAAAAGTTCGGAAAACCCTGATCGTATCTGATCATGTATAACGTGGGAATTTTCTCATATTTCTTCATGATTTACCTTACATAGAAGGATGTAAATAATTTCAAAAATATCTTACTTTGAAGCTGGCCATCTGTGTGTACAGGCAATGACAGTAGAGGTGCGGCTGCATCATTTCCTGATAGGGTTTCCGCATAACCTATAGAAGTAACAAATTCACAGGTAATCGAACATCACAAAACAAACTTCTGAAGGCAGAGCATGATGTAACATTCCATAGCACGATGATCTTTTGATTCGCCTGACATATTTAAAAGAGGTCCCTGGTTTCTCAGTTCATAAGCATCAGTGCGTAATTAAACATAAAACGGAGAAATTTCTAACATTCAAGTAAACCCCCACTGTTTTCTGATTTTCTCTAAAAAAGGGTCTGTTTTTGAACTCACTGATAGATCCCTGTTTCAGGTTACTTGGGAACCATTTTAAATCATTCAATTTTAACTTGCGTAAAAGGTGAAGGTCAAAATCTGGAAATTTGGAAAAATTTTATATCAGATAAAAGCGTTGACATGCGCACAGAAGAAAACAAGCTTCCTTGATTTTATTAGAATATGGATAAATAGAATGGCTTTACTTACCTTAATTTTATTTAAATATGCATAAATAGAAAAATAGAATGGCTTCACTTACCATCATTTACTGTATTGATGCTTTGCAGCTCATGCTCTAGAAAAGAAAAAGTGTTCATAATTCGATAAAGGAATTACTGCATTGGACGCATAGAAAATACAGAAAATGAAAATTTTTGGGTATGCAACACTCACCTTCTCTTAGCTTTGTCACTAAAACGAGAAAAAATAATGCTAGGTTAGTACAGATATTGTGCAAACAATAAAAAATCCATAGGAACAATAGGGCGTTCACTACTTCCGTGTCTCTGTCAGTATAGGATGTGTTTCTTTTAAAGTCGCTTTAACATGCACAGCTCTTTTTTCTCAAACTACTGACTGGTTATTGCTGACATCATTAAAACTCATGTAACAGATCTTTTCCATTGTTTTCCATTGCCTCAGTACCAACTAGTATACGATTAAGTTATTTTCCTTGAGCTATGACATCACTGAAATTAAAGTCCGCCTAAAATTTATTCATTGCATACACTTTTTTTAATTCCGTTGAAGAAATTATGAAAATAAGGTTTGTTTGCATATAGGGTCTTAAATATGCTAGCAAGCAAGATAAAATGGTTGCAGGCAAGTTAAAAAAAATGGTTGCAGGCGAGTTAAAAAAATGGTTGCAGGCGAGTTAAAAAACACAATAGTGACATGAAATATGTGAGCAATGGTACGGAGAATTAACCTCAAGAGAGTTGTTTCCAGACCATGGTGCAGGTGCATGAAGAGATTCTCATTAGATTTTCTAGCTGAACTCTTCCTCATTTCCTAGCTAATTTCCACACAAACTCTCCTCTTAACACAAATCTTCATTTCGTGAAATTTTTTTTTTAATTTGGCAGCCACCATTTTAAGGTTTTACTCACCTTTTTTCCTACATACATTCTTTTTATATGCTACAATTCCTATAATTCCCACAAGTAAAACTATTACTAGAATTAAAATTCCGATAGCAATCCAAAATACACCAATGACCGTGCCATTGACAGGTGACGATGGCAACTTTGACACATGTGGATTATTTGTCGTTTTTATGCCAGTGTGACATGTCTAAACATACAAATTAAAGCATAATGTAACAAAATAAATTATTGCAATTATTTAAAAAATTTTCTTCTGCTTTCGTTTTTTTAATATTTTATAATATATTTATTTATATTATAATATATATACTTATAATATATTCTTAACTTCTAAAACATATGAAAATACAAAAGACCCATGCACAATATATAAAAGGAGACACAATAAATAATAAAGTAGCTTTTAATTCTGCAGAAATATTTGTACTTTGCAGTCACCATCATAAATGATGTTGTAGGGAGAAAACAAGACCTTTCTGTGAGGTTTTAACTTATTCAACACATAACACGAAATACGGGTTAAAGATATTTACAGTGTTTTGTTCAAAATTTCTAAGTTTTGAATTTAGTCAGCATTACTATTTTTCACTCGTTGGTACCAAAGTGCATTTTTTATCCGTCTAAAAAAAACAAATTACCTCAATAACATCTTTGCATTTTTTTATCTCATCCAGCAATGTTAATTTTTCACAACATGAAACACAATCGCCAGTTGATACGCGGAAAAAAAATCTTGGTTTACACTCACACCGCAGTGGTGTAGTAGCATTACATTGTGAGGTAGGAATGTGATCTTCGGGACACTTTTCAACACAGGACTGGCAAGCATGGCTGCCATGTTTGTCTTTGTACCTTCCCGCACTGCAATTCTTACATCCAATTTGAAAAGTTCTGGTGCGAACTATATCGTGACATGGTGTCACAGGTTCATTCCCTGGATCACATTCAGGGCATGTAACTTTACAAATATCTTTGCCATCAACCTTTTGATGGTAGATTTCCATTGGACATTCCTATAACAAAGTCATAATGAAATCCCTTGTTGACTGTATCGATTTCATCCTTTTATGCAGTAAAACAAGTTGGATTTTTAGTGTATAAATGACACCTGTGAATTAATGCCATGTCCATTAAATTTTTTTTTAATTTATATAAAAAAAATTTGGAAAAACAAAATTTGGTGAAAAAAAGCCACTGAAAATTTGTCTGTCGAATTGAGAGAGTTGCTGAAATTTTTAGATTATTTTAGATATATATATATATATATATATATATATATATATATATATATATATATATATATATATATATATATATATATATATATATATATATATATATATATATATATATATATATATATATATATATATATATATATATATATATATATATATATATATATATATATATATATATATATATATATATATATATATATATATATTAAGGTTGTAAATTAAGGTTGTATGTCTTTCACATACCGCAACATCGTCAATAATTTCTCAAAAGCATTGAATCCTAAAACCGCTTAGAATTTCTTGAATTTTCTTATTTTCCACTTCTTGAGTTCATACCTTTTTCCCTGATGTTCTTTCTAGTCTGCAACTAACTTAACTATTTTCACAGGTGCCAAACTTTATTAAAATCTAATTAACATTCATCCTATTTTTTCAAATCCTGAAGGTTCAACTGAAATATTTGCCAACATTTAAATTGGCTCAAGCACTTGTAGATAGTAAGTTATTTGTTTACGTATTTATTTGTATTTACTCAAAATTGTTTGTTATTGTTTATTTTTATATTTACTTAGCCAAATGCAGTCAATTATATGTGCTGCAGTTTTATGGAATGAATGTCTAGAGAAACAAAAGCAACATTTTCTTTGAGCAAAAATGCTGTGGATGCTTGGCTTGTTTTGATGTTAGCTTATTTTTGATTTACAATGTTTTTTGATTTTCCAGTGCCATGCTCTTTGCGTTTTTAAGATATCCAAGTGCAATAATTCTGACAACTGTTACTGAAATTGTTAATTATATTCTATTGCTAACATTCTGACTTGCAAAGTGATAAGAATTCAAACTTTACCACACAAAAGTTACATAAACAAAATAGAAAACATTAAAAATATATTTACCTGAATGGATTGTACAACGCCCAACAAGGTTGAAATCACAAGTATTCTAGGAAATTAAAACGCAAATGAAAACTGTGACTAAAATATGTTTTCTGCAACAAAAGATTTCTCTTAATTCTTAAAAAATGGGATAACAATCAATTAATGTTCTTAGAAAGATGTCAAATGCTAAAAATTAAAAGTTACTTGGTAGAAGACGTAACGTTTTTGAGTCAAGTATGTACAGTCATATAATTAAACAATATCAAAAAAATGCTGCCACAATCAACAATATCTTGGCTAGGTAGGTACCTTTAGATGATACCATTGCTTGAATTTATACGTCACAACATTGGCACAAAAGTTAACTAATCAATGATTACTGTCATTCAATAGCAGGTTGTTTAACCTGACCAAAAAAGGCTGCTACAGATATTTGATTATAGCTATGTTGTTACTGGTTGATCATCCAAACCACTGTAGAGATAAATTGACAACAACATAGCCTGATAACTGACTCTATTGTATTAAGGGAGAGTGATACTTTGGTGAATTTAACAATCTGTTTACAAGTAAAAAAAATACCTCAACTTTTTTTAAATTTAATCCCTTTCTATATTTCTTATACAGCGTATAATAACTCTTGTATACTATAAAATTTTACTCTTTCCAGCAGTTGTATCACTTTAATTGTATAGGAAGCCTTTTATTAATTCCTTTTTTCTTTTAGTTCAAATAAAATCCAGATATGACATTCATTACAAAAGAAATAAGAAAAGGAGTAGCGAAAGAAGTTATTGTCTTTAATAATTTTAATGAATAACAAATATAATTCATACTTAATAACTGTCATGATGATGAAGTGCTTGCCAGCCTTGTGTAATTAAATATAGTCTGAAAAAATAAAACAAGATACATGTACAGTCAATACAACTACTAAGACCAAATATCAAGATTTTTCCTCTTTTTTGTTATAAATATATACAAATAATAAATATATATAAAAGGTCCACATCTCAACAAAATATACATATTATTTTAAATCACTCCTTACTGCAACAAAGAGAAAATTTAACAAGAGAAAGCAGATGAATGTCCCATCCTACAATTAGGTATTATTAAAAAGTACGCACAAAAAATTATATACATTATTTTGATCACAAAATCAGCCTAATATCATATGCTTACATTCTAATATTGAAAGACAAAATTATTTCTTATGCGAATTCCTTCACTGGTCTAAATTCTTTTCGGTTATTGCACTTTGTTTTTTACGAAGGGGGCATCTATGACGCACACTCTTAATGAAATGGCCACAATGGTTAAGCATTATTTTCTCATGACAGCCTTAAATATGTTAAGTGCTGAAGTGCGGACAGTGGGCAGTGAATTGAAAGATAGTCTATTAGTCAAAATTGTTAGGGTGTTAAAGAATGTGTTGTATTAATAACATATTTTTGGGTTGCTGTATTTTCTGGTTGGTAAAAAGAGATTTAGATGAAACTTTTTAATAATTCATGCTGTGAAATTTTGCAGACAGTGTTAAAAATACTAAAAATTTTTTTTTTTTACAAAAATTCATTAAAATACTATCATGGGAATGTTAAACAAAACTATATTTTTTACCATTTTTTAAAAAAGTTTTTATATTCTAAACATACAAAAACAGGTTCAGAGTTTGAGACAATCTGACAAAAAAAACCATTTTGTCTGTTGTTGTAATAAAAAATGGAGAAAAAGATGCAGAAGAATTTCGAAGATTGAATATTGGCGATATCGAACAGATTCTTCCCGAAAGAGATATAAAAAAATATGTACAAATCAATGTCAATGTTTAAATCTTTTTAATAAACTTAATATGCAGCTTGATCTATGCATAATTAGTTTGTCTTGTTAAAGAGATCCTAAGCTACTTTTACAAGTTGAAATTACAACATTTGCAAAATGAATTCTCAATGACATATCCACTTTTTGGAAACGTTCATATAACTTTTTTAAAAATATTTTTTTACTTACAACTAGAATCAATGACTTTTATAGCCACAAACAATTAGTGCAAAAAAGTTAAAAAAGTTCTACCATGTTGAAATTTCAACATCGCTTTCTGCAAAAGATTTCTGTTTTAAAAAATATTTAACATGATATACTAAAAAAATATACAAGCAACGTATGATTTTTTTGTTTTAAATCGAAAAGGATTTATTGGAAGAAAGATGTTGTGAAATGTTGGGAATGTTTTTACAAAAATCGCTAAAAAATGCATTCAATTCTATAAAAAATTAAATTACTTGGAAAGAAATTTTTGCGGAACAAATTTTTCCAAAACAACAATTCCGCAAGCTGCAGAGCTTATATCTATGGTCAAAAGTTCTTATGAAAAAAATGCAGATTGATTGTTTGTGATAAAACCTTCTCGTATTAAGCATTAAGGAAAGTATATTCTTTACAAATTATCGCTTTACCCACAGTCATCAAAAATATTTGATTTAATAAATTCATAAAAAAAGTTTGCAGACTTCTAAATAGGCAATTTTGCGGAACTTAATTTAGCAATAATTTTTTTTCCTGCAAAAATTTCTTTCCTTAGGGACAAACGTCCTATTTATCAACGTTTTTTCAGCTTAAAAACTAATGCCCCATTTACACCTAACAACATTACAGTAGTTTACTTTATCTGACTGGGTTAACATTCTTTAATAAATGTACAGCAACACATATTCTCAGATGTGAATGGGGTATGCTTTTTGTCATAATGATTTTGAATAATTACATAAAATTACATAAGAGCTCCTATATAAATTACTTGTTAAGGGCTCGTGAAATACTTACTAAAAACATAAAAAAAACTTAACAAATATTCTGGTTAGTTTTTAAAACTTTCCCATTCTAAACCTTTCATGGAACACCTATGCATATACAAAACTCGCATTTTTTGAAGCCTTCATCTGCGGAGTGCTGGCGAGTTGATAGTTCTTGTAATTTTGAAAAATGCCCAAATCTGTCCTGGTCCTTATTTCTTTGTCAATGATTGTAGTTTGAAAAAAATTATCCTTTCTTTCATGCTTGACATGAAATGCAACTACAAAAGCTTTTATCAAATGTTTAAAATTCTTTAAACTAGGGGAAACATTTTTGAATAGTTAAATTAGTAAACAAGTTAACTTATCATTATCTTACAAGTTCTTGTCGATGATGTTTATGTGTGTGTGCGTCAAAAAAACCACAAATAATTACTAGTGTCATGGTTAATTCCAATTGCTTAACTTAGGTAGACTCAGGAAAATGTAATATTGTCTATCTCTTTGGCACAAACTAAGATATTTAAAATAATACAAAAAAAATTTTAGCAAAAAATTAGATGTGCTTTAATATACAAAAGCCATTATGGAAATTACATTTCCTATGCAAAATTCCAGCCCACTTTAGAAAAGGGGGATAAATTTTTTTCCATATAATTAGCTATCTACTTTTAACGGCAATTCCACAATAAACCCGACACAAATTCTCTGTCCAGCTAAACTGCCCATGTGTGCGGTCTATTGTGCAAGAGGCATTTAGGTAACCAGAAATTACTGTTAAAGTAAATGCGTTAAAGTACTATGTAAACCAGTCTAGCCATCCTCGTGGCTTACATGGTACTTGTTATGAAACGAAGTTATAACGTCATTCCGTCCTTCCAATCTAAACCAGTACACAAAACTTCTGATGGTAAATTCTGGTATATTTGTACTGATTTGTCTCAACAACGTCCGGAAATCTTTGGGCTTGTGAAATGAATCAGGAAGCACCAAACTTTGGAAGCTGCTTGTTAATCCATCCATTTGCTCTTCACTTTGGTTTTTTTCCGCAAGAGTTACCAAATCATTTGTTGACGGAACGTCCGGATTGGAGAACAAATTGCAGTCTATGAAAGAGGTGATTATTCGTTAATAAATTATACGTAAAACACATCTTACACGAAGTTTTCTTTTGAGAAACAATCACCTATAAATAAAAGGCTTTATTGTTAAGTCCTGATGTGGCCCAATTGCATGTTTTTATAATAGCATATTCATTATCAGCATATTTTTTCGAGCATATATACTGGTGACGGCTTCTGATGTGTGTTTCTTTTTAATTAACGCTGCAATACTGTCTGGATTTGGTCTTGTGTAACTAACTATACCTTTCCTTCAGTCACTGTTCTTTTAATGTAAAAACAGGACCAATTCTTATCCCATAAAGGCAACGTTTAAGTTTTTAAGTTATTTTTCCAATAGGCATAACATAAGCGTACTCTAAACCTGATTTCAAATTTTCACTTGCTCATTAAAAACACATGCACAAGGCTAAAAACTTTACTTTTTTGTAATTTTATTTTCTTGTTTGATTAGCTTAAAACTTTGATGAATAAAATTCTGAAAAGCGATAAAATATTTTCTTACAGTTCCTTATAAAAAACAAGTGTACTTATTGGTACGTCATTGGCAGAAAGGACTCACAACGAAGAATCATTCTGCACTGGTTTATTAGAAAATTTAAGAAGAAGAAAAAAACTGTATTGATTCGTTAAAATAACTAGAGGGATACAAAATACCTGGAAAGTCTTTGCCGCAATCGCAAGATGGATTTGCCTCCACCAATTTTTTTCGTATGGTCAATCGCAACTCTTCATTGTCTAAAAAATAAAGACAAATCACTTAAATACTCACCTTTTTTCATTCCTGTTAATTTTAAATTTATTCTAGAAAAAACATAAATGATATAGCAAGTAAACCTACTTAGATGTGGTTCAGCAAGTTTGTTTAGGCCGGATTTGGAAATCTCGTCCTTCTTATAAGCACATGGCGGATTACTTGCATTGTAATTTATGTTAATAACTGGCGAATTAATCTGAATAAGGGGAGAAGTAAGCATGGGTAGAGATGGCACGGGTAAAAAATCTGTATTATTGTTTTTTATTTCCGCTTGGTGCACTTCTACCAATGAAGTGGTACTCAACGAGTCATCATCCGTCATAGCACTGTCTAAATGTACAACATTATAAAATCTAAAAAAAATAACACACACACACAAAAAATGAAGCAAAACAAGTAAGTACCATCTGTTCCCCAATCTTTCCTTCTTTCACCAGCACGTGACCAGTTGTCATTATCTAAAAACAAAAAAATAAAAAAAGCAACTCTCCTAATATAACTGTATATATTTTACTATTCAACGTGGAAATAAATGATGACACAGCTTAACAGGTAAAGATGAACTGTCACAACAGGAAATGTCACAACACGAATGGCCTGGCCTTACCTTTTCGAATATCTTTTAACGTGACGTATTGGCCACTGTCTTGGTACTGCATTGATGAATCTGCAGATACCGACGGTAGTCTTGCGACTAAAATTCAAATTACATTATATTGAAATTGTGTTTTGGGCTGCCACAGAGTAACGAAAGATTATTCGATTTCATGCTTTTAAGAAAAAATTATACCAAACAAAAAGTGCAAAGTTATTATTTTGATTTAACTCTTAATATGCAAGAAAAAATGTTGCACATGAAAAAGTCCTACTTATATAGCACTACTACACTAACATTCCGCAAGGAGGCTTAATGTAAAGAGAGGCTCGTATTATTCTTAATCCTCAAAGGATGCGCTGTTTTTGAAAGGATGGGCCGTTTTTAAAAGGATGGGCCATTTTTAAAAAGACCCTTTTTTCATATAACAGTCAGTTCTTTGAAACTTCAGTCGCGATTGGCTAAGTCTTAGACGGTGCATGTTTGGTACTGTTAGGTAGCCCAATTTATCCTCTTTCAAAAACAGATGACAGATTTTGCCTGAATATTTTCAGGTTATTTTTTAATATTACTTTCAGAAATAATAACCAGAGAACCACACTGTTGTCGTTTTCCGTAAGATTCAACACAACATTAGGTAGCTTTACACTGGAATAACCTCTTACTTGGTTGCTCTCTACTCTCAACTAATGGAAGTAATGGTGCAATAGGCTCACCAACGTCTGAAACAGTGTTTGCATAAGCTAAAGAAATTTGGTATAATAAACTATAAATTACAAACAGATAATCACTTTTTAAAATTTCTATTAAAAGGTATGAAAATATGAATTTTTGTAGCATAGAATTTTTTTGTCGTTAAACTGGAACACCTTTTTTAGTTGCTTTGCTATTTCTTTAAATTTTAGTTAATTGCCTTTAGTTAATTAACAGTACACGACAAGATTAAATTTCTGTTCAGATTTAAATCCAAATAACAAATTGTCTTAAACTTGTGGTATACAAAAAGATACATTAAAGGAAAACTTTTAAATTTCTTAAAATACAAATTAATTGAAACACTCGAACTATAACAGAATTTTTCAGTCATTTTCTTCATTGCTGTCATACAAAATGAAAGAATGGCTTCACTTACATTCGTTTGTTGCAGGTACGTGTCCGAGTTCAATTAAGTTTATCTGATCTTGTTTTTTTGATTTCCTCACTAAAGTTAAAAATGTGAACGAATGAAAACATGGTATGACTGTCAAAAGTACAGTTAAATTGTTTTTATGCTTCCAGATTTTTTCGGCAGTGGAGAACAGTTTTAAAGCTCAATAATTCACCCAACAAAATTACTAACTCTCCTCTATTTTTTCTTGTTTATTAAAAAAAAAAAACTATTTTTATTTGTAGCCATATCATGACTTCGACCAGCAACCCTCCTCCCTCAAAAAAACTATTTCTGATAATCTACAACACAACAATATTTTCTGACACCGTGGAAATAGTTCACTTACCTCGTCTTTTATAAATACAAATCAAGAGCCCCAAGAGCAAAACAACTTTAAATAATACAAGTATTCCTATGACGATTAAAAAGGTTATATCATCCTTCTCCTTCTTCTTCTTCTTTGTTGGTACATTTTTGGAGGAAAGAATGGTTGTAAAAGGATGAGTTGGAGAAGGACCTGAATCAGTTGTTGTATGAAGGGCTGTATTAGATGTTGATGGGTTGCTTGTGGTAGCTGGTGATGGCAACTCTAGTGTACTTGTGAGATGTGTAGTTGACAGATGTGGCATTGGAATGTCTGTGCGACACGTCTACATAATATATTAAATAAAAATAGAAAGCATGTAAGATTTAAACAAATAAAGTAAGCCATAAAAATTGCTTTAAGCTCTACGTTAAGAAATAAAAGAAATTCAACTTTTCATAAATAATTGAGCACTGTTTTGAAACCAGTGCATTTTTAAATATTGAGTTTTTAATTTTTGTTTTAATGAATTTTATCAAAAAATGCTGAATTTTAAATTAAAAAAAATACGGAATTTATTATTTTTGTACATACCAACAAATATCGTATGAACATAGCTATTACACCTTTCAGCCCTGTGAATCTAGGTCGGCACTCGGCAATGCTGGCCTGAAAACCAACCTTCGATTTAAGTCAGCTGGTACATGCCACACTATATTCTTTCCATGGTCAACATGCCGAAAAAAATTCCTAATTTTTGCTTTAGGTTGGCAAAATTTCACCGGCCTTTGGATTCACAAGGCTGACCTTTGTTACTAAAACCTATATCCTGCGAAGAAACAAGTGAAGCCTTTGAAAGTTGTCTGGAAATATTTTATTTCTTTAAAAGATCTTTATTGGTTTCGGGATATAGGTTTTAAAAGTTTTCCCAATTATGCAAAATTAAAACATTATGACATCATCAACCACACAATAAGTAAGTGCTGTTATCAAGCATAATTACATATTAAATTTATGTAAAAAATTATGTAAAAGCATGACACTAGCTAAAAGCTCTAAAAATAGCTTGGACTATCATTTTTATTATTGTTGCTGTCTTTTCCACATTCACTGTAAACTTATATGGACTATTTATTGTCTGCAACAGTATTCAGAATCTGTTTTTGAACATAATGCTTTGATTTCAAGTTGAAAAAAAAACAACTAATAATTAAAAAGCTACTGTTTTTTTCGGATTCACCTTTTATTTTAGTCTTTTTATTAGTGCCTTGATTTACTATATTAGCTATATAGATAGAGAAAATACAAACAAACTAAGTACCAATAATTACATGAAGACTTCAATAAAAAAATATTGAATTAAACCTGCTGACATTTGTGGTTTTTGGTTCTGATACATCAAATGTCATTGATGCAAAAAAATTATTCCGGAAAGTGCTTCTATCATAGAAAATATACAGAGGTTTGTTTCAATTTTTTAGGTAAAATTCTTTTTTAAAAAAATTTAAAAATCAGTTACCTGTATAAAATCTTTACATTTGTCTTTTTCATGTGGAAGTAGTGACAATTTCTCACAACAGGACACACAACCAAGTGACTGGTAAAAAAAGTTCCCGGGTTTACAGTCGCATCTCCGTGCCGTAGTGGAATTGCAAGATGTTGTAAGAACAAGGTTTCCTGGACAAGTATGATCACATGTCCGACACGAGTGGCTCCCATTTCCTTCTTTGTACATATCGTCCTTACACGGTTGACATCCAATTGTAATGTTCAGTTTGTGGATAACACCAAAACAAGGAGTTATGGGTTCGAATCCAGGATCGCATATGGGGCATTTTTTATGGCAGTATATTATTCCATTCACCTCTTGCTCATAAAATTCCATTTCGCATGATGACTAACAAATATAAAAGTTGCTTATTTCAATCATAGTTTAAAAACCTGAAAGAGATGAGATCATCATCATCATCATCATTCTCGGCTTAACGTCCGTTTTCCATGCTAGCATGGGTTGGACGGGGTATATTAATGACCCTCTTCCAATCTGATCTAGACTGTGTTAGACCTAAACTCAATTTCCTCTCTATCAAGTCTGTCCTTATAACCTCCTGCCAAGTCTTTCTCGGTCTGCCTCTGGGCTTTGCCCCAGGAACTATCAAGTCTCTACACTTTCTTACCCAATTATCCCCCTCCATTCTTTCCAAGTGCCCCAGCCAATTCAATCTTCTTATCTGGATAACATCTTTAATTCTACTGAGACTTAGCCTGCTTCTTAGCTCATCTGAACTCTTTCTGTCTCTCAGACTGGCATTACACATCCACCTAACCATTCTCATATCATTCCTTTCTAAACGGTCAAGATCTTCCTGCTTCACTGCCCATGTCTCACTACCGTACAACATAACACTTCTTACACAGGCCTCATACAACCTACCTTTTACCTCAATTGACAGGACTCTGCTAGTCAATAAAGGAAGTAACTCTCTAAACTTTTTCCAAGCAGAACCTATCCTGCAAGTAACACTTCTTCCAACACCCCCTTCACTGCCCAACATATCACCTAAGTAACAGAAGTTCTTAACTATCTCTAACGAGCCACTGTTGTACATCATTAAAGCTGGAAATACTTCATTCTCTATAATCTCACCTTTGCAACGCTTGCATACAAACTGTATGCCAGCTCTTAACCTTCCACTAATACTACTGCACTTCTTATGTACCCAATGCTTGCAAGTCTGACAAAAAATTGAGTTACTACCAACCCCTTTCCTGCAAACTCCACAAGGCCACTTTCCAACTACAAGGTCACACTTGGCTGCAATGCTACTTATCATGACTTTAGACTTTGCTGTGTTTACCTTCAGCCCTTTCTCTTTTAGTCCTTTCTTCCACTTCTCAAACTTTTCAACTAATTCTTCCATCGACTCTGCTATGAGAACCAAATCATCTGCATACAATAACTCCCATGGGCAACCTGTTCTGAACTCCATCGACAGCGCTTCTAAGACTAGAATAAACAACAAAGGACTAAGTACAGAACCCTGATGTACACCAACATTTACACTAAATTCATCACTAAGTGAATCGTTAATCCTGACACGACTTCTAGCATTGCTGTACATAGACTGCACCATCGTAACTAGCCACTCATCCACACCTAATTTTCTCATAGCCCACCAAATAACTTTACGTGGCACTCTATCAAAAGCTTTCTCTAAATCTACAAAGGCAAAATAGAGATTCTTTCTCTTTCCTAAATACTTTTCCTGAAGCTGTCTGAGTAAAAATATTGCATCTGTAGTGCCACGCCCTGGAACAAAACCAAATTGCATCTTATCTATATCAATTCTTTCTCTAAGTAACTTATCAATCACTCTTTCAATAACTTTCATTACTTGATCAACCAACTTCAAACCTCTATAGTTACCCCTTTCTAATGCATCACCCTTGCCCTTGAAACAATTCACTATTACACTCGACTGCCACTCACTCGGAATAGCACCATCCTTTATAATCTGGTTAGCAAGACTTGTAATAAGCTCAACTCCAATATATCCAGATGCTTTTACCATCTCTGCGACAATACCTGATACTCCTGCAGCCTTGCCAATCTTCATTTTCCTAATAGCCTCCACTACCCATTCTGTCTTGATCTGCATGGCTGGTCCTTCTACGACATCATCATCAGACAAATTATCCTCATCCCAATCAAACTCAGTGTTAAGCAACCTCTGATAATGATTCTTCCAAGCTACCCTTTTCTCCTCCTCTGTGCTAGCCAAAACACCTTCATCATTACGTATACACTTCTCACCTACAATATCTTGATTAGTCTTCTTCATTTGCTTTGCTATCTTGAATACCTCATTGCGCTGGTCTTCCCTTCTTAACACATCTGCAAATCTGTTTCTCTCTGCTTCTGATTTTGCCTTATACACTGCTGTACGAGCCCGACGCTTAGCTTCTAAGTAAATATTTTTACTACCACCTGACTTCCACTCTTTCCAAAGTTTCCTCTTTTCCTTTATACACTGGTCAACCTCATTATTCCACCACCAGGTCTGTCTATGTCTAGCTGGTCCTTTCGTCCACCCACAGGTATCATCAGAAGCTTCTAGAAGACAATTCTTCAAAGTAGTCCAAGTACTTTCAACATTGTCACTATCACATTGACTATTGTAGGCTAACTGCTGAACTTTTGCACTAAATTGTCTTGCTACAATCTCTTCCTTCAGCTTCCAGACTTTTCGACGGGGCCTGTACTTTCCCTTGGCTTCTCTGACACTCTTCAAGATAATATCACAAACCAGCAACCTATGCTGGGAAACACACTCTTCCCCCGATATAACTTTCACGTCCTTCACCACTTTCTTGTCTGACTTTCTAACCAAAAAGTAATCTATCTGTGTCTTACAACCACCTGACTCATATGTTATCAGCCTACTCTGTCTCTTACTGAATGATGTGTTGCAAACCACCATGTCCGTTGCCATTCCAAACTCAAGCAATCTCTCCCCTTCCTTATTTCTGCTCCCAAATCCATAGCCTCCATGCACACCTCTATAACCTTCAGATGACTTCCCAACATGACCATTAAAGTCGCCGCCCACCATGACAAGTTCAGTGCCTCCAAACTTTGATGTGACTGCTATTAACTCATCATAAAACTTATCTTTATCTTCCTCACTGAGTCCACACTGTGGAGCATAAACTGACATAAAAGTGACAATCCTATTACCTATCAAAAACTTTATCACTATAATACGACTATTAACACGCATAACATCTATTACTTTTTCTACCCACTTCTCTGCAACGAATATGCCAACTCCTCCATATCCATCACTATTACCAATCCAAAAAAGCTTATACCTTGCCCTCCTACCTTCCACAAATCTCACTGAAGCTCCTCTCCACCTAACTTCCTGAACACAACACATATCAACAGATCTACGTTCTAACATTTCAACTACTTCACCTGCTCTACCTCTCAGAGTACCAACATTTACACTAGCCATCCTCAACCTAGTGTTATCTACCTTGTGATGTGATAGCTGGGTAACGGTCTGACGATGCTCACATCTGACATCTGTCCTACCGTGCGCGACACCTTCACTCCTTAGAGTTCCAGCCCCGTTTACGCAGTTTGTCTGATTAACTATTCGTACGGCCATTAATAAAGAGTTTTGGCATTGTTTTACAGCTGGATGCCCTTCCTAACGCCAACCGTTCACAGACCGGACTGGGTGTTTTTTAAAGTGACACCATCACTATGTGGCATTTCATGGGACTTCCACAATCGCCCCTTTAAACTAAGGTATGGTGGAGGACGTTCAACTCCTCTCTTGTCTCTTAAGGAGACCCTTCACCAGCCAAGGAGATGATGTAGCATAAAAATTAAAATGTTTGGTAATTTAAGATGCATAAACTTTGCCACTCATTCTACTCATATGCTATTTATAACTCTACTAAACTCTTGTATAACAAAACTTCAGCAATTATTCTTTTCTTAGTTGATATCACAAGAAAAGTATTTGCGTGTAACATTCTTTTACTGTCAAAATGCTATCAAAAATATATGCATTAGTACTATTAAAAAGATTTTTAATACCTGAATAGACACTTGCACAGAACCAACCAACATTAAAAGCAAAAGTGTTCTAAAATAAAAAAAACACACAGTAGCAGACAAGCCACAAAATCTTCTAAATTAGATAGCGATAGCTTCCATATTAGCCTTACTCCGTGCTGAATATCAATTGGTATGAAAAATGAAAATTTATCTAAATCAAACAAATTTCCTAAACAAATCAAAAGTAAACAGAATAAAACAAATTTGGCTCAAGAACACGCTAGAACAAAAGTGATTGAAGAAATCAGGAAAGAGAAGTAATCATCATAATCATCCTCACTTCCAACGATATCATAAAAATAAAAATCATCGTCATTTCCATCTTCGATCTTCTCCTTTGGGAGAACAATTTTTATGGTAACTGGTGCTTACTTTTGATTCTTCATCATTGTTTTCTATCATCTTACTTGGTTAAACCATGGTACTTTGTTATAATTATGAAGTTGATGTTTCAATTCTACGTTGAACTCTTTAGTTTTCAACTTCTTTTCAATTTCCTTTTTTCATTTGAAAGTTTTTTTTGCAACATCAAATCTAACCATCTCGAAGAAAGTTTTAAAAATATGCTGAAATAGTTTAGGTTGTTTGCCTGGTAATAATGCACACATGTGATCGCTGGAAATCATGGAATGTTCGATTTACACATTTTAGTTTCTTCAGATCTTGTAAGCAGTGAGGAAGTGTTTTAAGGAAGAAAAACGGTTTAAATGTAACTTTTAGTACAATCTAAACTGTTAAATTAAAACTAACGAAGAAAAAAATAAAAACTACAAAATGTGTTGGGCAGTTTTGTGTTTTGTTACGTGTTCATTTTTTATATGTAATACTGTTAACAAACAGCCCTGGCATAAAGGTACCCCTGATATGAAGGTGTTTATCAATTTCTCCAAATTTTTTGTTAAAAATCTCTTGCCTTTTTTGGTTGATGGTTTTCATCTGACCTCATGACATCATTATTGATAATTTATTAAGATAATCAGCATCAATTTAATAATAGCTGTGATGGGTGAACCTATGGATTTTTCCATTGGGTGACCGACTAGTCTCTTTAATAATAGCCGCATTCTGTCTGTCTGTCTGTCTGTCCGTTACGGAAACTCGAAATTTTTAAAATGCGCACCAATACCAAATGCGATATATTTTTAGCGACTTTGTTTTGACCGCTCGCACTTAGTATACTAATCATGACGCCTGATTCTTTAAAAAGGATTTTCGCGACTAGAAAGAATCCAAGATTTTCGCTTAAAAAAACAATCCAATATATTTTCACGGCTGAATGAACGAAGGCTATTTTGGTTATTAAAAAAAAACAATTCAAGATTCTCGCGGCTGAATAAACGAATGCCATTTTGATTTTAAAAATGGTCATGTTCAGTGTGTGTTCAGTGTGTGGGAGGTTTGTAGGTCTATTTGAATTTTTTATCTTCCGAGAGCTTTATATTTTTTTAATATTTGTTTTCTGTTTGTTTTCAAGGTTGAGATAAATATATTGTCACGTATTTTAGCTACGTGCAGATCTTAAACGCACCAGTTTTAGGATTTTTGGCTAGGAACGAAGATATTGAAGGCTAGCTAGCTTAGCTAGCTAGAGTCTTACTTTTTCCTATTCTGTTAGTTATAAGAATTTTTTATCCTACCCAACATTTATTTTCATGTTGAAGATGAAGCCACTTAGCTAGCTCCTATATTTGGCTAAAAGTGAGAGCATAAAAATGCAGTTTGGCTACAACAATATTCTTAGTAATAATTCTTATGCTAAATGCAGTTAGCTAGCTACAACTTTTATTTTTTTCCTGAAAACCATTTCTGCAAATAAAATGGCTGAGCAATTGCTTTAGCTGGTGAGGTAACGACAGGCTGTTTCCTGTGTTTTTTGGAAAAGAGTATTACGCCTGTTCAACTCTGCTTAACTGCACTAAGCAGTTGGCCCAGTGTTAACAACAGACTGTTTTTTTGTAAAAGGTTGTTATGTCTATGCGCATGTCCAGGCAGTTTACCTGTACTAAGGGATCAGGAAACTGTGACAATTAATTTTAAACTTTCTCAGGAATCAGGCCCGTACGAATGTGCAGCACTGCTTATCTGGACTAACCACTCAGCCCTGTGTTAGCAATGGACTGGTGTTTTTATTTAAACAGAGTCTGTGAGAAAAAAAGGGTATTGCCCCTATACGCCGGTTCAACTCTGTTTAACTGTACTAAGCGGTTAGCCCAGTGTTAAAAACAGACTGTTTTTTGTGAAAGGCTGTTACACCTATGGGCATGTGCTACACAGTTTACCTGTACTAAGGTCAGCCCACCGTGAGAATTATTTTTTAAACTTTCTTGCAAATCACGCCTGTACGGATGTGCAACACTGTTTCCCTGCACTAAGCGCTCAGCCCTCTGTCTGCGAGAAAATTTTTTTCAAAAGGGTATTATCCCTATACTCTGTGCAACAGGGTTTAACTGTACTAAGCACTCAAAAACTTTTGTAAACTCTATTTTTATTTCAGCTATCGTTGCAGGAAATTTATTTTTTTGAAAAATATGTTACAGTCGCAACACTATAATGGTGTATGCGCTTTACTTGATTTACGACATACTGTATACCTGTACTAAAGCGCTTCACCTGACCCTGTGGCTCAGTTCATGGCTCTTATTAGGCGCTCCCCCGTAACGCCAGGTCACAACTTGACTAGTGGCTCATCCCAGAGTGTCAACGCCGAGTTTCCCTGCTTTCTGTATTATAATATCTGTATACGTCTGTCTGTCACACAAAATGGTACCCCAAGTAGCGAGACGCGCTGAAGGCGGTATGAAAAGACCATGTGAACCCGTCGATTTTTCCACGGGCCACAGAGTAGTCTCTATTATAATAGCCGTATTTTTCTGTTTGTTCAAAAGAGGTACGGCGCCCTGTTACGGAAACACGATAAAGGATAGGCAACCCCGTGGATTTTTCCACGGGTAACGACTAGTCTATATTATAATACATGTATTTGTCTGTCTGTCTATCTGTCTGTCATGCAAAATGGTAACTGCAGTAACGGGAGACACATGGAATGGGATAAGTAAAGCAAACCCATAGATTTATCCACAGGCCACTGACTAGTTTTTTTAATAAAATTCTAACTAATTAAACAATGAAATAAAAAAACACATACTTTTGAATAACTACCATGATGACTTTGTCTTCTTTCAATATCTTGTGCTAACGTTTATAAATGAGAATGTTGCAAACTATCCAATAAAATCTTTTGCTTTTTTATTTTGTCTTTAAGCTCTAAAAAGGACTAAAGTAACAATTGCTAGCAAGTAAAAACCTTTACATAAATTTGTTAGAAATAAATAGTTCATAGAGTGAAAATATACTCAAGCAAAAATGTGTACAAAGTAAACAAACTATGAAAAAAACTATGAAAGAAAATAAATACGCTTTAAAACACAGGATAAAAAACAAACACACAACTTGGGAAAGAAACTAAAAATTACAAGAAAAAATAAATTAAAAAAATAAACTGATGACTCAGCCAAACCAACTTAACCAACTTAAAAAAGAAAAAAATATGACAATATTTTCCGAGAAGAAGTGAAATAACTAGTTTATAATAATAAAACGAGCATAATCATTGCCATTTGATATACTCAGCAAATGATTGTTCAATTGTAGTAATCGTTTCATATTGTGTTTATCTCTCAAAAATACTTATGTATGCTTAATAGGAACCGCTAATATTAAGTTTGGTTAAACAATCAAATTAAACACAAAACTCCTTCAACGCACTATAAATATAACTAGTAACTAACCTAAAGTTACAGTTAAACTCAAAATCTCTATGGTGGAGAGCACTGGTCTTTAATGATGGAACAAAAGAATAATTAAACTGCGAGTATTTATGATTGATTGTTAGTTTGTTTCGTAGAAATAATTTTTCAGGAAAAAATATTGGCTTTTTAACATATTTTAGCCAATCAGAGAAAAAATATCAGCTTTTCGTACTGTAGAATTGAAAAATAGGTAAAAATCGCTGACATTCTAACTGTACTGTAAATCTTTTTACTTCTAATTACAAATGATGTCAGAGGAGTTGCAGCCAATTTCAACTTTGGACTTTTATAATTTGTGGCCAGTTATCTGTGTCTATGGTGTGAAAACTGAATTTATGTAAAAGTGCAAGAAAAGCATGCTTTAGCAATTTCGTACAACTTAAACACAAGACCTGACATGTGACATCAACACATAATAAAAATATTTTATATAATACACATTATAAATGATTTTATTTATGTCACCATATGTCACACCTGAGAAAACAGTGTTAAAGAACCCAAGAGAGAGTTTTAAAGAACCCAAGAGAAAGTACAGACCCCATCGTAAAGTCTGGAAGCTGAAGGGAGAGATTGTAGCAAGTCAATTTAGTTCAAAAGTTCAGCAGTTAGCCCACAATGGTCAATGTGATAGTGATGATGTTGAAAGTACTTGGACTACTTTGAAGAATTGTTTTCTAGAAGCTTCTGATGATACAAAAAGACCAGCCAGACATAGACAGACCTGGTGGTGGAATAATGGGGTTGACCAGTGTATAAAGGAAAAGAGGAAACTTTGGAAAGAGTGGATGTTAGGTGGTAGTAAAAATATTTACTACCACCTAATATTAGGGAAGCGTCGTGCTCGTACAGCAGTGTATAAGGCAAAATCAGAAGCAGAGAGAAACAGATTTGCAGATGTATTAAGAAAGAAAGACCAGTGCAATGAGGTATTCAAGATATCAAAGCAAATGAAGAAGACTAATCAAGATGTTGTAGGTGAGAAGTGTATACATGATGATGATGATGATGATGATGATGTTGATGTTGATGTTGATGTTGATGTTGATGTTGATGTTGATGTTGATGTTGATGTTGATGTTGATGTTGATGATGATGACGATGACGTTGACGTTGATGATGTTGATGTTGATGATGATGATGATATTTTTAATATTGCTGAATCATTAAAAGTTGAAAGACATTTACACAATAGAACTTAATGTAATGACTTTAATATTCATTTACAAAGACATATTTCTGAACATGTAAATATAAACTCCCACTCTAAAGAATAAATATAAATTTACTTAAAATTGTTTCAGTTGGGGCCGAAGTAAATTATTAAACCGGGGGAAGTGAGCTTGAACACATTCAAAACAGGACCGTAGAAGGCTATAGGGAGCCATAGGTTGTTTTGAAAATTATCAAAACAGTACCATAGATAGCCAGGAGACCCAGCATTATTTTTCTTACCACCGGGAAATACATTTTATTAACCTTAAAGAGTTAATGCTATGTAGGTTTTGTCAAACTAACAACACTTCTTTCGTTTTTATGTTATGCCACTCTGGTCAACCGATGCGGAGTATCATTGACTTGTCACCACATACAGGCCTATCAATAAAGGATGAGCAATCGCTCTTGCTCACGCAAAGGCTCACCCAATTCCGAAAAATGAGAAACTAGCTGAGGCATTAATTGCTCCCACAGTTCCACAAAAACTTTGTTGGCTGAGCAATATCTCTTCCGTATAAAGCATTTTTTTTCAACTTTCCTTTTAAAAAAACATTACAAAAGTATATATGTACTTGTTAACAAAAATCTTTCTTATTATTTGCAGCAAAAAATAATCAATATGTATAAAAAAAGACAAGAAAAAATAGATAAAAAGATTTGTAATAAAAAATTTTGTAATAAAATATGCATTTTTAAAACGTATTCTATTTATTCAGATTGCTCGCCCAGCGTAAATTATTGAAACCTTGTGTGAGCTATTCATTTCACTGGTGTTATTTCCTTATTGGTAGCCTTGCACATAGCGTTCATCACCGCAACCATTGTTAAACACGAAGTGTAGCTGAGTGCAGTTGATGACTGGTTTGGACTGAAAATGGGGACACTTGCCCTAGCTGCACAGTTTCCTAAAAAACAATTTGGCTATAAATGTTATCAAGGTTTTAGTCCAGCAGTGGGTGCCACGGCTTATTACCCATTGTGCGTTTTACTGATGGGGATGTTGGACTTCCTAGGTCAGCCGAAAATTTTTGACAGATACATGTCTGTGGCCTGTTTATTATATCATTACCTGATATTATTACTGTATGCTATTAATTATATTGAAGTATAGGAAGAGAAAAATGAGATAAGAGGATGCAATGCCATGGGAGACACTCACAATTTAGGTGCATTATGACAAAGAGAATGATGAGATATGGCATGGGAGATACTCAGAGTGTGTCATACCATTAAAGTGCATTATAATGAAGAGAATAGTGAGATATGCCATGAGAGACACTCACAATGGAGTGAGGCCAAAATATACATGTCATTGTGAGTGTGTCATACCATTCAAATGCATATGCTGGAGTTATTACTGTTTTTGTATCTGCATACGTATCTGTCCTGCCTGTTCTTGTTTAATCTTATTGCATGGCATCCTGATCCATTCCCCAAATATACAATTGTGTTCCAATACGAAGGTTGTTGTATAAATTTATTTTATAATACAATGTTCTCTACTATTATGTGTTATTACTGAGGAACCCAGACAATTAACAATACACAAATTTGTCGTGAATTTGTCAAATATTAAAAAAAATGTTGTGGCAATATAAAATTATGGGGATATAATATAAAACTTAATGGCACCTGAGTAAAAAGAAAGGAGAACAGGGTAGCCACAGATGCCGAACATCATAATTTTAAAACAGTTCAGAATAATTTGAAAGAATTTTTGGAGAAAATACTAAAAAACCTATATTATATATAAATCATTTTGCCAAAATTTCAGGGATTGGGAGTGCTAAGTACTACTAGACTTTTTGGGAGCCGTTTTTTTTTTTGAAAAACCAAGACTATTGTTTATATATATAATTTGCAACCTGTAAAGTGCAAAACATGATCAAGATTTTCAAAAACGCAATTATTAATATTACTGTGTAAAGTTTATCATTTCTTGAGCATGATAGTTTAGTAGGCGACGTTTCGGGAGATCCTTCTCCCATCATCGGTCAAAGTAAAATGATGTTGAGCATGTACTTATATAATTGCAGAGGATCGAAAATTCATAAAAATTAACCAATCAAAAACAAGCTGCTAATTACAGTTAATTACGGTAATTAACATTTTCGGACCTAGCTGTAGGTAACTACTTCTTCTGTAGATACAAGACAAATCATACATATACTAGTGATAGGAGCATATATTTATAGATTTTATATGATATAATACATAAGAAACTGCCTTATTATTCTGCGACGTACTTCGCAGATTGTTTTTATAAGAAGGCCCCCTAATTCATTCCCGGCATACTTGGATGTACTTTCGCTCTTGCATAAGGGGGTAAAAGACGCCAATAAAAGTAGCAAGTGACTGGGTAAAGCATAACGTGATTCCCCCTAATTTTGGTATAATGCAAGTAAGTCGGCATTTAATTAGGGGGTATTGCCCTAAAGAAGATCATAAAACAGAGGATAAGTTAATGTTTTATTCAATGCAGCAATTTGGTGCTAGGATTCTTCCCCACATATGTAAAATAAGGAATACCGTATTTACATTTTACGATTTTTTACAACCATTATATATAATATGAGAGAAGAGATCAATACAACAAAAATGTTTGCAACTACCCCTTAATGTTTGTGGACAAGGTGAAATCTGTACTCTGAATCACCCTTTTTGTTCAACAGCCATGGAACTGTTAGAACGTGAAAGAAAGTTTTGCTTGACGATATTGAAAGATTAAAGGAATGCAGGAAAAATATTTTGGATAAGATTGCAAATTATCATGCAAAGTTATATCACAGTCATAAGAAACTCTCTCTTTCTTATAACTATGGTTGATATATATCAGTTGTACCTAAAATGTTTTGGCAGAGACATACCTTCCCATTCAACTAAAGGAAGATAAGGAAAATGTTTGTATAGCTTTAAGGTATGTAGTTGATAAAACAGGATTGTTTAGCTGGAAAAAGATAGATATTATAAAGAAAGACTTACCATCACTCTTATCATTTGATAATGAGCTTGATTTGTTGGAGAATATTGGATAGAAGAATCTCACCCAGATAAAATTTTTGACACTTTGCAGGCCTCGTCAGGAAGAAAAATGCTGGTGTGCGAGCTTCGCAAGTCATGATACTTCTAAATAATTTTGAGGCGTGCGCTGTTCGTACGGCATCAAAAAAGAGCTGCTAATTACAGTTAATTACGGTAATTAACATTTTCGGACCTAGATGTAGGTAACTACTTCTTCTGTAGGGCTGGTAACTAAAACTCAGGCAGTTGATACGAGATGCTGTTTATGTTTGTTGTGTTCTACACTGTTGATGGTTTCTTTAATCTTCCTGGCCATAGCTCTGGATTCTCTGTCAATAATTTTCTTCTCATCCCAATTTAACTGATGACTTTTGCTCCAGCTGTGGTCCGCAATTTCGTTCTTTTTCACATCTCCGTTTCTCACTGCGCGCATATGTTCTTGTACTCGTTGCTTAAACTTTCTTTTTGTTTTATATATATACACTGCATCAAAATCTTTACAAGGGATTTTGTAAACAACATTGCTTTGTTCTTCCAGGTTTATTTTCTCTTTTGGTTTAGACAAAGTGCTTCTTAGGGTGTCTTTAGAGTTAAGAATGCATTTGATCTTGTGTTGCCTTTAAACTCGACGAAGGATCTCGCTGGTACCTGGTACGAAGGGTAGGAATGCTGATGCGATAAATTCCTCTGATGTTTCCTTATTGTCTCCTTACATCTTCTCTTCATTTTATTTTCTACTTGAGTGATGACTTTATGACTGTCCCCATTTGCGATTAATGCATTTCTTACACATCAAATTTCTTCTTTCCTCTCCTGTTTGTCACTGACTACGCTGTTGGCACGATTCAGTAATGAAGATATGACATTTTCTTTGCAAGATTTCTGATAGTTTGATTCGAAGTTAAGGTACTGGTCAGTGTGTGTTGGTTTACGAGACACTGCAACTGAAATGGAACCATTCATGCGTTTGACCAAAGTGACTTTGCTAAACTATCATGTTCAAGAAATGATAAACTTTCCACAGTAATAGAATACTGAAGAGACAAACCGAAATAATATCTTCAATAATAGCAAGTATTCATGTTTCTTCATCATCATCATCATTCATCATTATTGGCTTAACATCCGTTTTCCATGTTAGCATGGGTTGGACAGGGTATATTAATGACCCTCTTCCAATCTGATCTAGACTGTGTTAGATCTAAACTCAACTTCCTCTATATCAAGTCTGTCCTTATAACCTCCTGCCAAGTCTTTCTCGGTCTGCCTCTGGGCTTAGCCCCAGGAACTATTAAGTCTTCAGCTTTAAGCTTTCTTAACAAATATTATTCATGAGTTTGAGACAAGTGGGGGATGTTTAAACTTGTGAATAACAAACAGAAGAACGGAGCATTTAAACTAGTAACTCTTTGTTCTTTACTTCCTCATCTCTGATAACAGATAAAAAATTATATATACGAAAGAAAGTTTTTAGATACGCGTTTTTCCTTTTATCTACGGAATAAGCAATCGCTCTAACGCATGCAAAGACATGCCTAATTCTGAGATATAGCTATAAGCTGCTCCAGTTCCACAAAAAGTTTGCAATAGGACTTGTGACAACTTCAATGTTGTATGTCTTGAAAACAAATCAAAATTATTTTTGTAATTTGTAAAAACTTAAAAGAGTTGATTTTCAATTACTTTTTTTTAAGTGGGAGGTAAGATTTAAAATCTCTGCACATCTAGACAAAGGCATGTCACTGGCAGATTTAGGGTATATATGTCAAGCTAGTCAATTAAATGGTAAATTAAAATTAATGTCTTTGTTTTTCTTTAATATAACTCGCGAGTAACATATATTTTTTTAAAGATTTACTTGCGAGTAGTTTAATTATTGATTACTCTTATTTATTTTTCTCGCACTCGCATTGTACTCTCACTCTGAATTATTTTACTCACATTTATTTGTTCTCGTACTCTCAAAGATGTGTAGCTTTACTCGCGTTCGGCACTTTATATTATTCCTGTGCGCCTTTATTGAACAGAACATTATTTATTTTGGTGTGCAATTAGTGCACGACTGAGGTATTTAGTGGGTTTTTTTGGCGTGCGAAGAACATTCAAACATTGCGTGTGTGGGCGTGTGCGCGTGCGATCGCACGCCATTCCTGACGAGGCCTGCTTTGAAAGCCATAAGTTTATCTGGTTTTGAAAATATCATTAAAATTTTGGGTACTTTGCCTCTCACGACCTGCCAGTGTGAGAGATCTTTTTCAGCTATGCGAAGGTTGAAAGATTACATAACGTCTATCATGGTGTCTGACAGATTGAATGGAATTGCATTAATGCATATTCATAAATAAATTATATATATATAGCTACTGTTATAAAACATTTTCCTTCTACCAATAGGAGGCTGTCTTTTTCATAACTAGTTTAGAAATTTATTTATTTACATTTTTTTATTTTCCTCCTCCCCTAGCTATATATTGCGTTATGTTCTGCCTTATACTTTTTTGTTTCTTTCTCTTCTTATATATTTTGTTTTCCCTATCACCCTTCCCTACGTGTATAATTTACAGCCGTGTTAATTTGCTTTAAAGTTTTGTCTTGCTTATAAAAAGTGATACATTGTTACAAAAGTTTTTATCAATTCTTTCATCATTGTTGACTAGATTATACTACTATAGCAAGATGAAAAATGTTATTTTATTCATGGTTTGGTTCCTTTTTTTGTTCATGGCTGCTGGCTCCACTTGTGGTATACGAAGAAAGCAGAACTTGTGGATATAAAAACTTCAAATTTAGTAAAAACATTACTTGGCTTAACTGTCTGATATGGTAACTTAATTGCTGTAGTTCCCAATAAAAACACAAACTTGGAATAGAAAATTTATTTCAATTTTGTAAGAATAAACTTAGTATAATTTGGCGGAATCGGGTGAGGATGCTAGGCTGGAGAGAAGATATTGTCTCAAGCTCATGTGCTTGTTCCCAATAAATTCGCTCTTCTCCACTACATCCACAATAATTTAACCTGACTGTGCAATACCATTATAAATGTCGCAAAATGTTCATAAAAAATCATAAAAACGGCATCGTAGAAGCCAAGAGATCACCATACATCGTTTAAAAATCATGAAAACAGGATCATAGAAAATTAAAAGGTCGCCGTAGATGGTGTAGATTGAACCTATGAATATGCAATTTTGCTAGTCTTTTTAAAGTCAACCTTGTATATTTTACTTCTTTTATTTCTGGCTTTGTGTAAAGTTCGTATCATTTCTTTGTATTTTAAAAAAATTTGTTTAATTCTTTTGTTTCTGGTTTTGTATTGAAATAATTATGCGCAATTACGCCGGTACTTTTGAAGTTCGTTTCAAGATTGTTTAGCAATTTACTTCGTTCAAAGTTCGTATCATTTCATTTTGTATGATAAAAAAACTTCGTTTAAGTTCATATCATATATTAAAAAAGTTTGTATAAACTTCGTTTACATTTTTTATTTTAAACGAAGCACTTCATATGACATTCGTTTAACAAAATGAAGTACTTCATAGCGTTCGTATAATTATACGAAAAAAAATACAAACATTTAGAGACGACCCCAAGGGATCGGTCCCACAGGAGTGGTTTTCGTTAGTTCTTTGCTGCAATTATGCTACAATTAGAAAGTCTTCTAAGAAACCAGGGGATATAAATACATTTTACATGGGGTGATGGTACAGAGGGAAAACCTTAGTTCATTTAAATAAACCCAACAATGCATGTGTTATATTTTTGTGGCAGAAAAACCAGCCTGGCCAGAAAAGATGACAAGGAAGCTACAGAAGGATTAACTATATTTATTGGGATCTTTGGAAAAAAACTAGCTAGCCATCTGTACTACCTGTTATAGATTTTTTAACAGGTCGGCAGATGGGTTTCATGACTGTGGATGGGATAGTAATGTTCTACCCAATCTTGGAACGCGCCTCGTCTTAAGACCGGCCAGGCCAATCTTCCGACAGTGACAAATGGGTGGCCAGTCTTAAGACTGGACTGCCCAATCTATGGACGTACATGCCCAATCGTAGAACAATTGTGAAAGACAAACAGAAGAATAAGAATTTTTAGAATTTACCTCTTAATAGGAACTTTAAATTAAAACTTTTCTTGGAAAATCAAAAGGCCAAAAATTTATATATACCATGTACTATATGCTTAAAAAAATTGAATCTACTCAATCATATTACCCTGCCCAGTCTTACTGGGCAATTTTATGTCCAAAGATTGGGCAGCGTCCTAAGATTGGGCAGAACAGTAAAGTAAAAAGTAAAAAAACAGACATGGCTATTTTCTAGTGGCAATCTGAGTATGGACTTCACACCTAAAATAGGATTTATATCATTAAATCATATGCCTTGATTTTCATTTAATACAAAACACACTCCTTGTTTTTTTTAAAAATTTATAAAATCCAATATACATTTTAGCTAGCTGGCTGCGTTTAATTTTTTCCCCGTCGGGCTTTGGGGAAATTCCCACACCATGTCTACTAGGTTCGGCAAAATATGCATGCGAAAACGCAGAATATCATGAAAACGAGATTAGTTATGAGTGAGCAGCTTGCCCCGTTTATAAACAGGGCAGGGACTGGGTCATGGGACTGGGTCAGACCCTTCTCCCCCAAAGACCATATTTAGGACCTTAATAATTTGTCCCCATACCATATGCTACAAACTCCTTTGCACAAACATTCTCTAACATAGCGGAATGTCATAAAAAACGAACATAATCGGGACCGACCGGCTTTGATATCATTCGTCATCACTTCTGACAAGCCAATAGCCCTGGTGGCGAAGTTGTGTTGTTCTCAAATGAAACGAAATTTCGTGAAAACTAAATTTTCGGATTCGCAAGTTTAATAACTTTTCAGCAAACTTAATTTCCGCAAAACCATAAATTTAGGTCTTCCCCAAAAATTTCACCAATTTTCCTTCTGTATATGCACTGCTGATGTCAGCAAAAAATCTAAAGCAACCTATTTTTTCCATTGTTCTTCTTCCTTAGTGGATTTTTCCACGGGCGAGACTCTTTATTCGCTATGCCAATCACAGCCTGACTTGGCGCCAGTCATTTTATCAGCGTTTATAATCCGGTCACCAAATCGGGCCATGCGTACATAATCCGACCGTCCTGTTTATAAACAGACAATCTGAAAAGAAAAGACCTGTCTGGTTAGTTATAGTTCCTCAGTTTGTTTTTACACGACTTTATTTTGACAAATAAAACAATTTGTATCATTACTTTCTGACTAACTTTAGTTAACGATGGCTTGTCACCATTTTAAAGAGTTTTACCGTAATATTCAATTGCAGTAAAACATTTCCTTTTCACTGCAGTTGATTTACGTAGTGTATATTCGTACGCACTTTTGCCCATTTTTGCGTATGTATATGTTCATCCGCTATTCGTACGTAAAGTGCTTTAGGGTTAGGATTCTTTTTCCTTTTTTCTACGTATGAATAGCGCTACGCACTATTAATACGCACTTTATGTCATATTAAAGTGCGTACGAATATACAGTTCCGTTGATTTACGTGGTCATTTCTTCAAAGAATTTTTAAAGTTTGGCTACCAAACAGACACAGTGTACTAGCTAAGTGTAAAAAAATTTGCATGTTTTAATAATTTTTGATCTAGAATGCAAATATGTCATTTTTGTTGAAAATGATTAAAAAATTTCAAGCATGTTAATCTGGAGTCGCAAGAGTAGAGTAGCTAGCTAGCTAAACTAGCTAGCTAGCTATAGATAGATTAGATAGATAGATGTGCATATTTTACATGGCTAGCCTCACAAATATTGAGGGATATAGCTACCCTGTCTTTTATTTCCAGGAGGGGCCATGGCTTGATGGAGAGTCCTAGAGTATTTAAGAGGGTGCCTATAAGCCGCAAACGCCTGCATATATACGGGCGAGTTCAGGCGACTTTTCGAATAAAATTGGCGTTTGCCCCCTGAAATCGCCCGCACTTTCCCCAAATCGCCCGGAACATTCCCGAAATGCAATTCCTTGTAACAAACCATGCGGACGATATTTGGGAAGAAGGTGCTTGAAGAGGAGTTAATATAGTTTATATATAAGTTATTTATAAAGTAAACTTTAACAAAAACCATCAAAAACAGTTGTTTTAAGAACTTCACTACCACATAGTAAGTTTATTTTAATTTTTATAGTTTTTTTGAATCACATAAGTGTCTGGTTTTTTTTCTTTTTCAGGCATTATTCGGGCCTATGCGGGTTTTTTTGGGCGAATCCTTATATTTTTTTCAAAACGCCGAACTCGCCCGAAAACGGCCGCACTTTTTACGGCGTATGCGACTTATCGGCACCCTCGTGAGTATTTAATGCTCATTTTGAGCTACGCAGACCCATTTAGGGCTCGCGCTCTACTAGACAACTCCCAGCAACATCCAACGGCCCACTCAGTGTGCCATCTCCCCAATTTCCCTCACATGGTTTGGGTTAACCCGAGGCTATGGTAACATTCACTCGCCCATGTTGAATAGCCGTCAAGAGAAATCGAACCCTGGTCTCCTGCACAGAGTACGAGAGCTATAACCACTAATCTACGGCGCCATAAACTAGCTAGCTGCGATTCGGTTCAGCTCTGTTGCCGTAGTGATGATTGACATTTTTCTTAATTGACGAATCACATTTGTGCTACATCTGCCATTTTTAAAATTCCGCTGGGTGAAAACAAACCTAGTTCGTAGGGCTTTTTAACGTACTGAGAAATCTTTTTTAGTTGCCCGAGAAATCTTTTTTAGCTGCCAAGATATATATTTTTGCCTGGTGGTTCCATAGCAATACTATCTGGCTTTTTATAAGCCAACTCTGGAAATATTGGTTGAAGTAGTTCTGTATCACTAAAAGGTGAGGAGAAATTACTAATCTTTATTCGCAAATTTTCATCAATTTCCTTTTTGATTTTATTGTCTAAGTCATCGTCTATTGCAATAGTTTTATCATTCTGAATACTGTCATGCCGAAGCATAGTTGTAGTGAGACATAAATATAAAGACGGTGATACACGATCCGATTAATCGAATTCGATTTGTCGAAATTATATTGAGCATTAACATAAATTAAACATATTTTTAATAATTTCTCTTCGATAAAATAACTGCTGTATTTCATTCTGAAATGACAAAAAATGTTCCATTGTAGGTTAAAATCACCATAATTCATTTTGAAATGACAAGAAAAAGACTTAAAAAGCTAAAAAAACGGCATGTCCAGAAAACATCCTGTCAAAGCTTTAATATTGCTGCATTTCCCCCTAAAATGACAAGAAAAAACCAACACCATAGTGTATACCGCCCTATTACTGCCACCATCCTAATATGGACCAACTTGGCAATGATGGGATGGCCTGAAACAATTATTTTTTGATACTTACGCATGGTGATTATGCAAAAGCTTAAAAATCAGCATATTTATTCAAAAATGACAAGAAAATAACCCAAAAAATCTTAAAATTCACTGTATTTTGTTCTGAAATGACAAGGGAATGTTCCATCGTAGCTTAAAAATTGCTGTATTTTGTACAATAAAAAGACCCTAAGAAGCATAAAATTGCTATATCTCGTTCTAACATGTCTAGAAAATGCCCCACGCAAACACAGACCCTGTGATGCTTAAATATTGATTTCTTTCATTCTAAAATAACAGGAACATCTCATTGTAAATAAAATTTGCATATTTTGTTCTGAAATGATGATAAAAATTCCCCCTATTTTGTTAAAAATATAGCAATCCTAACCTTATTTTTATTTTCTGTAAAAAATGCAACTAGGGTGAAATGAAGAATGTTTGTTAATTTAAAAATAAATAAATTAAATTTTGATAGCTTTCATTATCGTTAGCACCTTTAAAAAATAGTTTGAATGTTACATGTGAGAACAATAAGCTTCATCAAATCTTATTGTTATGATTAGTGCACTATGATGACAGTAAAAAGCAATTTTAAGTTCATATGTAAACAAAAGATAAAGTGAAGTTTCTTTATGATTATGAGGTCGTAAAACTTGCATACATGTAAAGTTTCATTCAAGTGGTACTGTCACTTGTTGCTTAACTAGACACTGCAATTTTGCTGACACAGAAATAGCTTCTACATGAATCAAGTCTGTGTTCATTAGAGAAATGCGTGACCTAATATTGTCGTAAACCACCCATTGACATCTTAGGGTCATCCGTCCAACTCACTTCGATAGGCAAAATTCGAGTCAGGAGTCCTTAAATTTGCGAAAACAATAAACCAAACAAAAGGTAAAACTGCCTTTTTCTTCTTCAGCACATGCTGCTGTTAAAAGGGGAAATATGTGTCTAACCTCGTTAGAGATAGTTGAGAACTTCTGTTACTTAGGTGATATGTTGGGCAGTGAAGGGGGTGTTAAAAGAAGTGTTACTTGCAGGATAGGTTCTGCTTGGAAAAAGTTCAGAGAGTTACTTCCTTTGTTGACTAGCAGAGTCCTGTCAATTGAGTTAAAAGGTAGGTTGTATGAGGACTGTGTAAGAAGTGTTATGTTGTACGGTAGTGAGACATGAGCAGTGAAGCAGGAAGATCTTGACCGTTTAGAAAGGAATGATATGAGAATGGTTAGGTGATGTGTAACGCCAGTCTGAGAGACAGAAAGAGTTCAGACGAGCTAAGAAACAGGCTAAGTCTCCGTAGAATTAAAGATGTTATCCAGATAAGAAGATTGAATTGGCTGGGGCACTTGGAAAGAATGGAGGAGGATAATTGGGTAAGAAAGTGTAGAGACTTAATAGTTCCTGGGGCAAAGCCCAGAGGCAGACCGAGAAAGACTTGGCAGGAGGTTATAAGGACAGAGTTGATACAGAGGAAGTTGCGTTTAGATCTAACACAGTCTAGATCAGATTGGAAGAGGGTCGTTAATATACCCCGTCCAACCCATGCTAGCATGGAAAACGGACGTTAAGCCGAGAATGATGAATGATGATGACTCAAGCTCATCAAGATGATTAAAGATCTCAACATCATTAATATTTGCATCTATCAGCAACTGTTTTAGTCTTGAACTATTAGGATGACTGAACTGTCGATGAAGTTTGACTGCAGCAGCCTTCTTCTGCAGTGGTGTTTTCTGTTGTAAAACATTACATATTGCAAGTGCTTCTTCTGTAATGCCTCCTTCTTTGAACTCTCCAACTCTTCCTATTGGAATACAATAATGACCACAGGAACTGAAAGAAACTGGTATATCTGTGTTGAAGATAAATATTTGTTGTTGCCAAAGTCTATTCTAGTGTTTTGCCTTTTTCATAGCTACCTTGCTTAGCAATAAGGGTAATGGTATCTGTACTACATCTGTGGATAACATCATGCTTTGTCCAGCAATTATGGTAGTGACTTTTCTAAAAAATGTCACATGTTTACCACTTCCAAACTTGAATATTGTTGCACTTTTTCTTTCAATCACAGACTTTAACTCTCTATCATTCAATGTGTTCAGATAACATTGCAACCAATCTTTGCCACAAACTGTTTTGGTACACCCAGAGTCGAGTATCGTCATGCTTAAAGTTTCTCCAACAAGATTTGTCATGCATTCTTCAATAAGGGTTACTTGAACTTCATCTGGTGCTTGTTTTGTTTTGTTTTCCTGTCCCTGACGTGTATCTGAGCATAACTTTGCCCACAGATAGCACATCTACTAGGCTCACCATTTCTATCTAATGGGTTCAATCTTCTATTCCCATCTGCAAATCTTTGGGTATATGTTCTTCTGTTATCTCTAAATCGACTTTGAGTTTTATTTTGTCTGTAAGTAGCTCCATAGTAAATGTCTTCAGTCTTCTCGATTTTGATATCATCACTATCTTGACCAGTCATAAAATTTGAAGGATCACTAAAAATCATTTTTAGCTGCTCTTTGGCTTCCGTATATTTTAGTTCTGTCAAAGTCGCTCTAGAGAGGTGCTTATGACTTTCCGAAATATTTGAACTGTTAATGAAATGATATGTTAAAATTCCTTCAGGTGATTCCATATCGTAATTCTTGAGCTTGTTGTATAGTCTTTTAAACTCAATAAGTTCCATCTCTAAAATTGCTTCTTGTGCTTGACCAGTCAAAGTAAAGTAAAAAAGTAAAAAAATAGCAGTGCCTACTTCTTCTTCTCCAGTGAAGTAAATAATTGCCATATCTGTACTTCTTTTTTTCCAGTTCTCATAACACATATTAGTGTTATTACCAAGCGTTGGTGGGGCTTTGTAGTGTGCCATCTGTAACAGGTTAGTACACCCTCTGCTACCAGTGTTAAAAGGTGAACTATGTGTCTAACCTGATAATCCTTGTAGCTCCAACTTTAGTTTAACGCAACAATCATTAAACACAAAAGCAACGCAACGTTGTACCAATGTATAAGATCTGCACCAAACAGAACTAAAACCCCATCCAACACTATTGTAATTAGTTTTACTGTCTAAACACGAACAGTATGTTAACAGCTGCACCAACAAAATCCATATTTTGCATTGGCAACTTTGCACATTGTTAACCGTCTAAATTTTTTAACCGGGCAATACAAGTTTTTTGGCATTCTGATTAGCTTACCGCTCCTGACGACGGGCCAATATTTAGCTGTATTGACCATCGTCAAGAAAAATGGTAGCTTAAAATGTAAACAAGCACAAAATACAAGTTTTAGAAGCATTGGAAATGATTATATATCTAACTCCTACAATACATTTATCGATAAAAACATTTTCATAGGATAGAAACGACAACAATGTCAAGTTTAACAGTTAAAATAACCAGTTTCAGGAACTTTCCGTGTGGATGCTTCTTAAACATTTTAGTTGACTAGCTACATTTTCCATAAAAAACGATGATCTGATAACTCGTTTTATCAAAAATACTAAATACAGGGCGACGAAATCATAACAAATACGTCTCCTCTCATTTTCAGATACGTCCCTTCAGCTTTGTTGTTACCGAGCCAATATAAATCTCGTTGAAGCCCATGTTATTATTGGCTAGCTAGCTAGTTAAAAAAATACTTCAATATTCGTTGTAACTATATTTTAACTGCGCATTCAACTTTACACATTATTTTGTATGTGTCGAACATCGTAATGTTTTGTTTACAAGGTTTTATTCTTTAGGGAGTTTCGAATTCGAAATAGAATGTTTGTTTTTAGACAGGACTGTTTCGAATTTTGATCTCGAGTGTTAACAAAAGTAGTGATAGTGAATTATATTGTAAGAACACTAAACTAAAATTCCTTTTTTTATTTTTATCTAACTTAGACGGTTAACAAATACAATAATAACTGATTACCTCGTGCTGTACCGAAAATATCGCCCTCAGTCATTGCACCTTGGGCGATATTTTTAGCGCACATCGCAGAAGTCCACTTAGATCACAAAGCACAACATACTTAGTGCTGCGCGGTTATGCATCTAACCACCACAATGTCCACTGGAAACAGAAATGCATCCACAATCTTATTAGTGAACACAAGCGAAAAACCATAGAAACGATAGCGAGCCACAAAAAAACGGAACATGAAATGTAGGCTGAAAGTACTGCAGACTTGTGTATTCAAAAGGATATGACTGCCACTTATACGATTTTTTATTTTTCAGAAAAAATTTTCACCTGACAGACTGTGTAGTCTTTTACAAGCAACAGATATTTACCCATAAATTTGAAATGAAACCATAGATACGATTCAGAACTTTTATGTAAAGGTATACTTTTAACCATCAAAGTACTGACCCTGGTTAGATTAGTATTACACCCTGATAAGAAAGCGAGAAGAGAAGAATAAAGTGATTGTGTTGTAACATTCCATCATAGCACTGAAAGTGTTTATGCCTTTTATCGCATTACTTTTTAAAGTTTGACTTTCATGTTGTCTATTAATTTTAATTTCTGTGTGAATTACTTATAGTCACATAGAGTCCCTACAGGAATTAATTATTGTGAATTTTGCAAGTTTTTCTCAATTTTGCAAAACTTATAGTTCTGATTAAAAGTATTGAAAAACTTGCTATTCCTGCAAAATTAGGGTTTTCTGAAAAATGATTTTCGTAAAGTGTGCAGAAGAATCCTAACGCCCTTACCCCTAAGTAAGTGTTTGTTATCGCGATAGGAAATTTGTTTGGGCTGAAAAATAAAATCAAAAGTTTGGGAGTAATCTGCAAAATAATCCATGAATTTGAATGTAAAAAATAGCATATATGCTTTTTTATGAAATTTGCAAAACTTATAGCGATGAAAACTCATTATTAGAAAGAATCACACATAAAAAGTTCATATTTTTAAAATATACCCGTACCTGATTTTGCAAGTCTGGCTTGAAATTTAGGATTTTTTTCATTATTTAAGACCTTGCGTTACATTATGTATCTCACTTATAGTGAAACTGTTTAAACAACTGCACTTCTTGTGAACCTCAATCCATATCAATTTAGACATCGGCATACTGATTGTGGGAAAACCCAATTTGGGCACCCAAAAAGTAGGAAGACAGTTTTAATGTTTCTAAATTGCTTTATTTCAAAGTAAATTCATTCAAAACACTTGGTCAAGTAAGATCTTCCCTTGTTGCACCAAAGTAAAAAAGTCTCGTGTGGTGCTAATCACAGGTTACCAACATCAACAATAATTTCATGGATCAAGCCTTGCGTCAGTTTTAGTTACATGACATCAATCGTTCTTGTCTTTGTTTTTAGTCATTCTATAGTATTACTGTTAGTATATAGTTTTAATTGTAATTACTTTATGCTTAGCTTCAAACTGCTTCAATTTTATTGTCAGTTTTTTTTGTATCTTATTTTCCATATTTGTTTCATCCATAGAGCAGTATATAAATAACTGCATGGTGGGAATGGATAACTGTAAAAAAAGACGGATCGGTTTGGTTGGTTTTGGACTAATAGGTGAGAGTCACATACAGTATTTTCTCTGATTACCACCAAGCCTCCAAATAATGCCTAGTAAATCAGCGCTTATTAGGCAAATGGTAATCAGCAGAACAAAAGAATAGTTATACAACACGCAATACGTAAGTTCACAATTTGTTCGAAGCAAGTCAAAAGTTTGTTTCTTTATTTGCATTACCCAAGGTTTCAGCCAATCTTTTGCGACTGTTGGTTTGAGGTGATACAACTCTTCCAATAAGCCATTTGGAAACACCAGTGAAGTCGCAGAAGATTCAGGAGTATTATATTCAAGTTTAAATGATCAAATCTACTTTCGTTTTGAAAATATTGACAGAAATTAAATTTAATGTCTGCTTTCAAAATTAGAATTATTTTTTTATAGTCTGTTCAATCAAAATGCTTGTGGCAAATTTACATATTTAAGAGTAATTTTAATGTTCCAATAGGATATTCTGTACCGGCTCAAAATAATTACAAAAATTAGCTTAATGGAAAAAGTCTGATTGATAGATTGAGATGTATAATTTTTTTTTAGTAAAATAATAATTATTTTCTTAGGTAGCTTCCTCTACGATGCAATCAAAAAGTCGGATAATATGGAAATTGCGTTTGTTTGGAATAGAAGTGTGGACAAGTTGCAAAGTATACCAAAAAATGAAATCCTGGAAAATTTGAAAGAGTTTCATCAAAGGTTTTTATTTGTATATTGTTGCTATTCTTCATGCATCGCAAAAAAAAATTGGCTAAAACAAAATGAGGAAAAAACTGTATTATTACTCGCCATGGAAAAATATTCTTGTATGTAGTCTCTTTAACCTCAGCAACGCAGTTCCTAACGGTTTTTATTTCTTTTTTAACTCTTATGGTAGAAGTAAAACAAGGGGACACCTTTATTATCAGAACACGTAATTTACTTACTTCCAAGCCATTTAAGTACGACATAAAATAACAAATACTTTTCTTGTTGATTTATGTGGCTGTCGAACTTGCGTCTTTTATGCAAAACTAACAGTTAGAAATAATTAAATTGAAAATTTTAATCCTGTAAAAAGAAAAGTAATTTGCTCAACTCGATGACTTAAACTTTTTAGGAATGCTGATTTAATAGTTGAAATCGCTCACATATCTATCACACAAAAATTTGGAGAAATGTTTTTAAAATATGCTGATTATATGGTATGTTCTTTGTTAATCCAGCTCTCAGCAAAAGAAGCAGTGGGTAGGGTTTTGAAATGTTGAGAATTTTGGGAATGCGGATAATTTTTATTACTGGCTCTGACATTCTAAAAATAAATTATTTTTTCCGGGTAAATAGTTTTTTTTAAAAAAAAATTATTTCCTAGATTGGTTCGCCTACAGCTCTTGCAGATATCGAGTTAGAGGAGAAATTAAAAAAAGCCGCATTGCACCATGGGTTGTATGTACCTGTAGGTGCATTCTGGGGCGCAGAAGACATAACAAAGATGGCAGATCAAGGTTCGTTAAAGGTGATTAATTCCCATTGTCTACATAAAAATCATCATGACCCAGGGTTAATATTTGTTGTCTCCGTGGTTAGAGTATTAGTGAGAAAAAAGTTATGTTATGTATGTTCCCTCGCAACGAAGCAAATAGATTCGGATGTCTGTTTATCTGCCTCATCAAAATTTCAACAATTTCTACCGTAAAAAATTTTTTTACCTCGATCTTTGATTTCCTGTAGAACTTTACCATCGAGTTTTTTGTTGCGGTGTATTTTATAATAACGTCTGGGATAAACAAGACAATTATTATTTTTGCCTCCCTTAACTGAAACCTGTGAAAAACCCACAGGTATTCGTCTGTCCCGATGCTCGCTCAGAGACAGTGAGCTTTATAATTTTATACAAGATGTTTTTTTTTACCAAAGATAGATACGTCGTTTGGTGGGAATAGGATATTTTAATAAGTTATTCAATAAACTTAATTGTTTTTTTTCTAATGTGTCCGTTATAGCTACGCAGTCGCCATTTATGTTTCCTACTCCGCGGTTAGACAATTTACCTTGTTTTTACCTGATTACTTTAAAAAGAAAAAAATTTTGCAAACATTTAATTGTCTGAAATTTATTTTCATTGGATTTGAGTGGCTGTATAAAAAAAGGTGTCCCACGTATACACGTTGTTTTAGAGTTAAAGAACCAATGGAGGGAAACACAAACAAAAATTATTCTCTATTCAAAATAAATATTAGAGGAAATTTTAAGTGGAAACTTATTTTTGGTGTTCTTTTCTTCCACTTTTTTATTTGATAACATATACGTATATAGGCTTTGAAGATAACAATGAAGAAACATCCTTCGTGTTTCAAAGTGCTTGGTGAATTAGCTGAGAAGAATAAACACGTGGGAGAGAAACCAACTATTCTTTACGACGGTAGGGCGCGAGACGGGGCGTTAAATAGTGCCCCTAATTTATGTAGCTATTTTGAACGCCATCGTTGTATTTCGAAATTGTTTGTTTAGGTCCTGTTCGTGAGCTATGTCCTTTAGCGCCCGCTAATGTCAATACGATGGCATGTGCCTCCATCGCAGCGCATAATCTTGGTTTTGATCGTGTGCAGGGTTGTTTGGTTGCTGACAAAAGGTGGAGAGCGTTACACAATTTAATAAACAGTACAAGACGCAACTTTGTGCGAGTTGTTAAATAATGCGAAACTTTTTATTTTAGTTTAAACTGCCATATAGTTGAGATTGAAGTGACAGGACCGTCCTATAGTGATGGAGAGTTTTTCACTGTGAAGACGGTCAGAACGAATCCAAGTCAGACGGGCGCAGTAACAGGGAATGCGACGAACCCGTCTTTTGCGCAGAGTTTAAAAAGTAAGTCAAATAAAATCATTTCAGAAAATTAATTTTTTTTAGTCCAATTAAATACTTTAAGTTGAAAAATTGCTGAAGAAGATTTTTGCAATCTCATGGCATATTCGCAAAGATAAACTTTGTAATTCATAGTGGCCCGAGTAGTTTTTACGAATTACGTTGTTTGTTTGTTTTTATCTCAGGAGCACATGGTAAAGGGCCAGGAGTCCACTTGTGTTAGCGGCTACTGATTGCCCGCATATCATTGAAACCACAGACGTGCCTGCATATCATTGAAACCACGGACGTGCCCGTATGTCATCGAAACCAACTACGTGCCCGTATATCATTGAAACCACTGACCTGCCTGGGAATAATCGTGTCCGTCTATTATTAATTCCAGTTGTGATGTCAATGTTATGATGTAACAGAGTTTTTGTAAAATATTTTAAACAAATATATTTTTTATTAAAGAACTTGTTTTTCATTTTGCACCAGAAAAAATAGTCGTCTGTGTGTTTTTATTGCACAGTCTCGTTTGTTTTTGAAGTGTAGTGTGTGTCGTGCCTTATTAAAGGAAGGAAGTGTTGCTTTTGTGGTTTTTGCACAAAGTTATTCTTGCAGACCGTAACACAAAATTTATTAAAACTAGTTGTAACCTCGTTCCCAGGGCATTTGGCCTTGTTGATGAAGTTCACTCCGTAGTAACGGCTCAGTGGCCACAAGACCTTGGGGACGAGGTTAAGTTATAACTAGAGGAAAGATTTAGTAGAAGCACAAAAACATCTTATTTTATACAACTGCGAGAAGCTTTTTCCGTAAACTCTTTCCTTAAAGTAATTTTTAACGACGAATAAATACATGATATTTCTTCCGATTTTGCTTTTTCTGGTTTGTGTTAGTGAGAAGAAATAACACGTGATCAGTTAATTAAAGAAAGATTATCTTGCTGGTGAAGTTATTGGTTGCAGTCGTTAATTTTTGTGCGAGCATGAAAGTACTGTGGAAATGTGTAAACGACAGAATCGAAGATAATGGAGCTGTTGCCTACTAGACCTCACTAAATATTTATTTATTTTTCCACACTGGACACTTTTACTACACCCCAACTTCCAAAGCTATTAAGGTTAGTTTCCAACCTTCTGTCTGTCATGGCCATCAAGATAACGAGAAAAACCTGCCACTACTGTTATTAAATTCTTTTGTGTTCAATATTTAACATATATAAAAAAGTATAATTTTTCTTCCAAGCCACCCCTCCCCAGCCAGTAAATTTCAATCCCAGGAGACTAAGACAAGTTATGACGTGCTCTCCACCACGCATGTCATTTTTAGCTATAAAATCCAAACAAAGAAAGCGGACTTAATATATTACTTTTTTCTTCTGTATTATTTACAATCTTTATATTCATAAAACTTTCAAAAAGAAAAAGATTTCAGCTTGATGTATAACTGTCCTGTCTTGGTGTATTGTCATTCAGCTCTTCGAGAAATGAAGAGTATATTTCAAACAGTGAAGATTCATCCTAAAAATAAGAAAGGTTGATTTACATTGACCAATTTTGTTTCTCAAATTAGGAATGCTCTGACTTCTGTAATGGATATGGTAAAATATCGTAGTAAACCTAAAATATCATTTTTTTAAACAGCTTTCTTTCTAGTCAAAATTAAACAAATTCAACACTAATAATACTAAAATTAAAATGTTTTTGGAATATGACAGATTGTTTCTGTGAAAAGGTACAACCAGTTTTTTTTGAAAAAAATAACTTTCAAAATTCCTCTAGTACAATTAATCTTGATTTTTACATATTTTGGTCTGCTTGCCTCCTAATGCATAGCTACTTGGCACCTCACAAAGCGACACAAGAGTTTTTATCTTTTGAAGTGGTCTTACCTCCCACCCTCCCCACACTCCACCCCCCCTCTATGCTTAAACCAACTGATCAACAATATTTTCAAACCTTATTGTCTTCATCTCCACTACTCCAGTCCCAATCTGAACCTTCGTCAACCTCGTCTCCATGCTCCTTATCGCTGTTACCATCGGACGAGCTTCCGTCAGACATCCGTATAGAGTCGAAGCTTGCAGTAGAATATGAAAGAAGATCGTCAGGGATTTGAGCTATGAAAACAATGTGTGCATTTACAAGCATGTAATTTAATACAGCATGTTGTAACGTCTCACAAACGGCGGTAATGTTGAACTTATAGGCGTTAATTTGACAACAGAGTTCTTTCTTATTTTTTTGGTGATCATTTTGTCCAGAAATTGCAAAATGTAAGCTCGTGACTTAAATTGCATGCCTTATTTCTCAATGTTCGTGATTTCGCGAAATATTCGCTACTTTTTTAAAATAAATTTTGTAAACGGTAAAAATAAAGACATTTTAGGACAAATAACTTTCACGAATTTGGTGTTTAGAATGCTATCTTGTTTTTTCGCGAGGATAAATTTTCGCGATTTTTACGAGAATTTTTCGCATTCTCGTAAAAATCTCGAAAAGTTATCCTCTCAAAAAAAAAAAATAGCATTCTAAACACCAAATTTAGGAGTAGAGTGAGAAATCGTGAAATGAAGAATTTATGTTACAGATTTTTTCCTTACACGCCCTCTGAGCACAAAAAATTAAACTACCATTTTTATGTCTGTACAAATCTTAAGGCATGACACATACCATTTGATTTCGAGTCCATTTTTTGTGAAACAAAATTTTCACTGGAACGTTTGCAGCTACCGATCTAAAGAAAAAGAAAGATTTTTAACATTTAATATTTTAAATCATAATAATTAACTTTTAAATCCTTCTTTTTAGTAACCGCCCATCCACCACTTATGGTGTACCGAAAAAAATATAATCCATCTATTTGTGGAGTAGCTTTTTGACTATAAAAGTCCTCTCCCAACCTATATTTTCTTTGCTTTTGTGTGTCTTAAAATTATAAAAATAAAGAATCGCTTATTTCACAGACAAGGCTACATTTTCATAACTGCGCAAGTCCAGAAACAAGAAGCAGATATTTAACATGCAAGTCATAGAGTTTAGAGAACGAAAATGTAAATTAGGAAAAAAGCAAATACATTACAAAATGATCGACTTACCTTCGCTAGTTTTAAATTAAGAGATTTTGCAATCGTGGAAAGCGGAAATTCATTCGCCATAGTAGATTGCAAAGCAAAGGTGATATTAAACACTTGACGAAGGTATTGTACTTCTAGCTCCTACACAAACCGTACCAAATATAAATTTATAAATTGGAGATATTCGTGCATAAAAGAAATGAAAACACAAAATACATACTGTGTTCTCTAATATCTGACAAATTTCTTGACAAGATGATTCCAGTTGAAGCGAGTGAGATCTGAAAAAGTAGTTTAGTCGGTTTTGAATAGTTTTTGTATGTATTTATTAAAAACAACTGTAAATTATATATCCGACTTTAAATAAATTAAACAACAAAAAAAAAGTAAATAAAAACAAATCTACTTAGATTTTAGAATTTCACTCGACATAACTCGCCGCACACTATGCCACGTAAACCCACATATTACTCGACATACAATTCAACATATAACAAATATATAAGTCGATAAACTTAACACAACTTGGCACACACCCAACTCGAAATGTATGACTCGACATAACTCGATATAAAACAATAAACTAATTACCTGGCATCTTCGTTAGTAATGCGCAATGTCTTGCGCAGAATGTTCTCACAACTAAAGAAAAATAATATTACGTCACATATCTGCTCTGTTCCAGAAATATATACACTATGCCAGGGAAATTTTGAATAACAACAAATATACTAACAACAGGGCGAGGTAAAAGTTTGCTCGATTACGCCTGTTTGAATAGTACATACCTGCATATTCTCATAATATAAGTAACACAATTAAAAAGTTAGTTTTACTGAAACGAAAACAAAAGTTTCTACCATGCCAACATCACATGTACATCCAGTGAATTTGTTTGTGATAAATGAACAGCTTGCAAGAACACCGGTAAAAGATAACTCTAAAATTAATCAATCAATCAATCAAATCAATGAAATTTCTTTTTCTTTGTTCGGATAAATGATTATTCAACAATAAAGAAAAATGTAGAATATATAGGATAAAACATGTACAATAATATTACTAATTTCGAGTTTTAAAGATTTTAAGGAAATCGCGAAATTAAGTTTCAAAATATTTTTTAATTTACCATCCGTGAAAAGAAAATCACAAAAAAGTCGATAATTTGTCAAATTTTTACCTTAGAGTGGAAAAAAATGCAATTTTGTATATATATATTTTTTTTTCTAATTCGTTTTTTGTTTCTACAAAAAATATATTTTCTTAATTGCTTAACTCTCGCAAAATTAATACCCCCAGACCTGTTAAAATAAATTAATTTACGAACAGTAATTAAATAAATTCAAATCATTTGATTGGCTTGTTCAATCATGCTGTTAATTTGATGCAAAATTTATACATTTTTAAATTTAAAATGATAAATCATTGGTTTACAACGAATTTAGGGCGCTACAGCAGGGTAGGGTAGGGAGTTGACATACCGTAAATTGAACTGTTGAACTATCGCAGTATTCTAAAAGATAGATTTGTGTCTCACACAATAAATCCAACAGGTGCTAAAAAGAAAAATAATATGTTAAACTCAATTTAGAATATTTTAATAAAACATTTTATCGATATTAAAATACAATAATACCTTTGAGGATGATTTACTGTAGGTAGGGCTAAAACATAAAAAAGAAAGTTATACAACTCGTAATAAAAATTTGCGGTACCTAATTTAGCATTTCGATTAGCGAATCTCAAAAATAATCGGTAAAAACTAAATTCGAAAAGTTAAAAGCTAAGAATTTTGTTTTTACCAAATTATCTTAATTACAGGAAGCAAGCTACAGGTTAATGTTCGGGAATATTACTAGCAGATAAGTTGGAGGGGTGAGTTGGAGGAGGACGAGGAGGAAGAGGAGGAAAAAAGGAGAAAAAATTATTGTTATATTTTCCAATCTTTGAGGTGTAAAAGTGTTCTACTGATGAAAAGTGTTCTTCTGATAAACAACTTTTGGTGAAAAATAGTAAACAAGTCTGGCAAAAATAGTAAACAAGTCTGGCAAAAATGTTGTTTTACGCAACCTCACTTTAACTGCTAATTACCAATATGATGATGTACTTGAGAATACCACGTGATACAAGATTTTGCCACACAACCAATGACAAAGCGTATAACAGCACTAATGCTGGTCAACTGAGTACAGTAGACTTAAAATAAATTTTGTAACTAAATAACTACCTAGAATCGTCTTTGATGGAATTGGATAGTTCGTGAAGATAGTCACATATTATTTTGTCAAACACACACTCCTGAAAACAAAAATAAAAATCGCAACTACTATACATACTTTTACATCAAAATTCTTATCCACTATAGCAATTAAAGTACGAAAAACATGAGTTTAGGGGAAAAAGTGTTTGCGGGATAAATTTTTGCAGTTTTCGCGCTTTCTGAAAAATTCACAAGTTTTTTCTTGCAAAAAAAAAAGAACAATCGTAAATTGTGAAAGTTATTTAACCGCGAAATGGGTCAGTTAAATATGGTCTCTAAGGATTTTGCTGTTATTAGACAAAATGGATAGTGGATGGATTTTTTTCTCGCAAAATGCAAAAATTTGCGATAAAACTAAACAGCAAAAGTTTCTCCCACACTTTCTTCACTCAAAGTAACTCAAAATGTATCTTTTACCACATGTAAACAACAATCTCTTCCATACAAGTCCAGCTCAACAGAATTTTGTTTTATATTTATTGTCATGTAACGGGCATTAGATAACAAATTCATTCACTTTTAAAAGACATCAAATCTTTCACAACGACAACAATAAGAAAAGCGAAACGGACGTAAAAAATGTACTAACCTCTTTTTTAAATGTTATTTTGTACAGCACGAGTATCACAACAGACATGTTGGATGTTTCGCAAGAATGAGTGATGTGTTTGGATACAGATAAAACGTAGGTAGCCATGTTTTTCTCAATCTGCGATATCATATCTTCCGCATTTGATCGACGTTTGTCAACACTCTAATGTAAATCGAACATTTTATTATCTACAACTGAATAATAATTGTTAAAGGCTAGTTACACTGCGACAATATATTGTGCGCAATTAATTGTACAAAATTGTATAGATGTAGAAACAGTAAAAACTACCTTCAATTAAGTAGAAAAAAGATTTTACATCAAAATCTGTATGATTTAAACTCTCGAATATATTTTGATGCTTAAGTTGCATTCTATTTTCAAAAAAAAAGGTAGCCAGTTGACCTTCTTAGAGGGATTGTAGTAAATGCTTTTCTGTTTATTCGTAAAAAAAGCAGGACTAAAATGGCTATTTGAAATTTTTGAAAGCACAAGATCCAAAAAGTTTTCACTAATTAATGCGGATATTATGGACGCAGTTGATATTAACCACATGACCAAAGAACAATAGAATTTACCAATCAAAAAGCGCGGTCAGTAGTATTCTGACTGCAAAAAACTCGTTTAAGCCCCAGGGTAATTTTTTCCACCTCAACTATTCTGATTTCCTGATGATAAAAAAATTAGACTGGGTCTCCTGGCTAGACCTTTGAAGAACCTTCGTTAACATTTTACACCTTGGGTATAAGTTGATTTGTAAAAGGAAATTCTCCACAAAATATATAAAAACTAAAACATGTTTTGGTACATCTTACAGGTTTCAATAATGAGAGTGCAAATTATAGAAGTTTGTGGTCAGTTCCACTCACAATTAAACACATTGGTCTAACTACCTTGGCAGGTAAAAATTTGTCGCTTGTCATCTTATTCAATTTGACGTAACTTTTTATGGAGTTCAACAAACAAAAGCAAGACCCATAGTACAGCTCAGAGCCAGGAAACTGTGTGGCTTCCACGTAGAGATCTTCCAATAACTGGTAGTTATACAGCCGGATGACTTCGCAGATATTTGGAAGTAGCTGAAAAAGAGAAAAGTTTTGAAAACGATCTTTAATTTCGATGTTTCTGTGATATAAACCCATTTAAAAGAAATTCAGAGGTAAGAAAAACATTAGCAGTGAATGAATAAATAATTACGAAAGACACAAGCAATAAATAAATAAACAAATTTAAACAATACTGCTAGGTTATGTATCTTCTCACCTGTCTTGACATTCTTCTTAATTCCCAACGAGAATCATGAAGACATTCAATGGTTTGTATCAAAGTCTGCATTTAGGAAATTAAAGAAAATTAAATTCGAAGAAGTATATAAAAAACTCAAATTGAGGTAGAGCTACTTTGTGCATCGCTAACATCGCTGCAGACAAACCAATCACAACACGTGATCACATCAGGTTGAACTATTCTTTGTAAAGAATGGACACACAGGTGTGCCTTGGCAAACCTTCGACTACATTTAAACGTGTTCGTTGTGGGTTAAAGCCAAACTCGACGAACAAAACAATTCTAATTAATTTTTTCTGCAAATCAATCTAAATTGGGATGTTGTTTTCATTGCTTTGATACTTAAAATAGAAGCTTTAAAAACACAAGTTCTACATTTCTCAGCCCGTTGAAGTTATCCCAGGTAAATGTGGTACTATCATGGCGACCATGACACGAAAACAATTGATGACAAAAGACTTAATTCGAGACAAGAAAACAAGACAACACAATGTTCGGTTGTTTAGTTGCTTTGTTAAACAAGAATAAGGTTACCTGTTTAAGTAAGTTGTAGTATGAGCAGTATTCTTGTTGTGATAACCAGATTGAAATATGTTGCTCAGCGCTCTGTTCTGCTGCTTTCATTGTTTCGCATCCAGTAGAAAAAGCTAAGTGACGAGTGCAACAACTTAATGATGCAACAATCTTAAAGCACAAATTCTTAGACGATATTTTTAGAGTGTTGTTAAATTGACTATTGGCGCGCCTAAATAGTGTAAAAATAACTAACAACAGCGTGCACTAGTGTAAAAAAAATTGTTAAATTAACTATTGGCGCGCCTAAATAGTGCAAAAATAACTTTTAACAGCGTGCACTAGTGTAAAAAAATTGTTAAATTAACTATTGGCGCGCCATAATAGTGCAAAAACAACTTTTAACAGCGTGCACTAGTGTAAAAAAATTGTTAAATTAACTATTGGCGCGCCATAACTTTCAACAGCGTGCACTAGTGTAAAAAATTGTTAAATCGAATATTGGCGCGCCATAATCATGTCAAAATAATTAACAATAGCGTGCACTAGTGTAAAAAATTCGCGCAAACTATTCAGGTAAAAATTGACACAGAAAACAAAAACAAATAAACACACATCGTTACAATGATTCTTACTTGGTAATGGTGTCAGTTTTAATGTTGGTACAGCTGTGTTTAAAAACTTCACCTGTGGTAGAAAAAAAATACACTTACGCTTTAGAAAAAAAAACAAATTCTTTCGAATGCCTTTTATAGAAAGGCTCCAGAAGAACTTATTTTGGTTTAAAAAACTTTGAATGAATTTCTCACGGGTGAGGCTAAGGAGCATGTAATCAATCAAAACACCCCGTTTGAAGCCAATACAAACTGACACTCAAATTCTGATAAGATTTTTAACTTTTTATTAGCTGAAATATAATTGTCTGAGCAAGCAAGTTGGCACGTTAATCTGTCTGAAGCAACCAAATAAACAAAACCGAAAATATGTGAATCATTAAAATCATGAACCTCACCTTTTCGATCTTTTCTGATCTTGCGATTTCAAGAAGAGAATCATTCTAAAGACAGAAGGTATTTTAAGTTTTAAAAGTTAAACAACATTGTGAATCATAGATATGTCTCCGCATTAGTTAAAACATTGCAATAGAAGACGAAAATAAGGGGAAAGATTTTTAAAAACTTTGACTCGTATGTCTGTGTTTTTTTTAAATCTATTGTTGTATTTTACACTGACATAGATAGAAAGTTTGGTGAGCAAAACCTTTTTTTACGAAATAAAAGGAAAATCCACACTTGTCATTCATACTCACTGTAGTTGTCGAATTTATTGCATTGTTGATGTTGGTTGCAAAATCACTATCTACAGCTCCTAATCTCTATTAATAAAAAACTTTCCATTAATACAGTGAAATCTTATATTTTAATAGGTGCTGTTTGACATTTCTTACTGGGACAGTGAATATATAGTTTTGCAATTGCAACCTACTTTTAAGTTATATGCACCCCTGTCGAATAAGCACTCCAGCTAAATATGCACCCCTGTTAAATAAACACCTTATTATAATAAGCCCCCCCCCCCCCCACTTTTAATAAGCACCCATATCGATTAAGCAACCCTCTTGTTAAATAGCAGCATAATCTTTTTACACAGGAGCTAAACATAATTTATTTTTTTGTTTTTAGAACAATAAATTCAAATACATTTATTTCTGGGGATTTCTGTTTGCAGAATTTTGCAGTTTGTAGTTCTTTGAGGCTATATTTAGAAGGAACTACAACTTTACCGTTTTCTTTAGCCTGTCACAACTGCAGATACAGTTTTCTTCATCTCAAAGGAAAATAGTTTTATTTTTATGGATGTTACAAATATTTTTTCAGTGCTCATGACAAATAACCTCTGCCCAATGCTTATTTACTCATATAGGGCATTCTTTACGTCATGTATAGTAATTATTGTGAATGGTTAAAGTGTAAGAAATGATTGAGTATATTTATTAAGGCCTATTTTTCTGATTCCAGGTTTGACGAAAAGTTGGTTCAAACGCAGATACAAAACAAGCAAGATAAATTTCATACTGAAATGGTGAATGATTTTGTCAAGGTTTTTCTCGCCAAATCTACACGAGTTGGTTGTGCAATTGAATTCTTTAGAGAATCTAATCTAAATAACAATATTAGCATCATCAATAGAAAAGATGCCAAAACGACATCATCAACATGGTCACCAATCAAAACACAACACCAAACACTTGTTACCTAAATTGACCCTCAGTTATGGAATTATTTAAACTGTTGTTCTTTTTATGATGTATGTGATGGGAAGTGGAAGTCAAGGAAAAATATAAATAATTAGTTATGAGAAACTTCATAATTAATTCGTATGCCAACAATCGTCCTTCACGCCATTCCCAACACAAAGTTAAGTCTAAAAAGGATGAAAAATGGGATATATTTTATGCGCAAAAACTTTTTCTGTTTTGGTCACAATGTCTGAAAATACGAGAAGTGTCATGATAAGACGATTTTTAGTTAACTTGAATAACCACCATTCATTACAGAAAAAAAACAATACCATTCGTTTTCGTATGGTCAAAAACACCTTTGCCTTCAGACTGTTTTTGATGGCGAGAACTGATTTGTCCTTTTAAGGCTTCGATATCAGTCTTCCACTCTGAACATAGTCCTTGCAAAACAAGTTTCATCTGATACAGTGAAGTAAGATCTTTAGAAACTAAAATATAAAACACGATTCATGAATACAGCGATGTTTAAAAAAAAAAAGAAGAAAGAAATCCTGTCGTAAAATACAGTTGACTTTGTGTCTCGAACTGGCAAAGGCCTAGCAAATTTGTTCAAGAAAGAGAAAGTTCAACACTGATTCTTGTTCAAAACAGGGAGAGGTGCAAAATAAAGGGCGTCTGTCGTAAGAGATTGCTTTTATTTACAAATTTTTAGTCACAAATAAAATTTAAGCTTAAATAATTTGCTCATCAAGTTCCTCGAAGCCTGATAACACTTACCTAGATATTTAAACACGCTGCTTGCAGTTTGTCTAACAGTAGATGCAGGGTGAATAAGATAGTGTGTGAAGACAGACCAGTATCTCTGCCAATTATGTATCAAGTGAGTAAGCGGGATGCTCTGTAGAGACAAAAATAATTTATCAGATTCTGAAAGATTATCATGAGTAAGCACGTTTAATATCAAAATTCAGTCTACTAATGTTATCAACTTACCACAGCCCGGAATTATTAGGCTTATTAATACGAGTTTTTCACACGTACAAGTGGAAGGCAAACAGGCATAAGCTTTTGCTGGCATATTTATTATGTATTCAAAGTATTACACGTAGTTTTAAATGTTTTAAAAAACACTTGGGATACATATTTATTATAAATACACCAGCGGCAAGATAACAAGGCTATATTACAACAGGTATGCAACCAAACTGAAAAACACTGAAACAATTCAAGAAAAATTAAGCTAAGTCAATTAACAAAAAAAAAGATATCTTTTCAAAATGTATTTCTTGTGTGCATACAAATAGCTCTGGTTTTCTTTTCTCTAAGTTTTTTTACTGCTAAATATTTTAAAAAATTTTTTAAAACAAGCTCATGTTAGTACCACAACAAGACAAAATTATTTGTTTATTGTGTTTGAGCACGCTATCGAGTTCACGTTGAGATTATATATCTGGCGTACGAAGACAGAAATATTGTGAAACAGGCCGTTTCTTGTAGTTTTTTCTTTATAAACAGAGCTTGATCCAGCTTTATTTTTCTTTCAAAGTTTCAAGGGGTCAAGTTTTAAGTAAAATTTTCAAAGAGAAAGCCGGAATTTTTTAATTTTTTTTGTTAGAAGTATGAAACGGAGCTAAAAATTGAAGTTCTACTTTTGTTCTATAAAATGTCAAAATATTTCTTGAGTTAACCTAAATAATATTACGCGATGCTGTGACTTTGTGTCGTAACAAATATTTTTAAAACATTTTTAATAACATTGGTCCAAAAAATCGACCATATAATTATATTCACAGCATTACAAGGACAAAACTTTAGGGCTCATTTTCAATGGAAGATCATAAATACTTATACTGTCGAGAGAAATGTGTTTATTACCTTTATAAGAAACAAAACTGCATTCATAAAACCTTCTGCTTCACAAGCATCCAGAAAAACTAAGTTCTCCTATAAAAAAATTGCACTGCTATCAAAATGTTCAACATTCCATATCACTGTTGGTATTACCGATTTTAGATAAGTCAGCAATATTTATTTAAGCATAATAACCTTTACCAACCTTGTTCTGTATACCAAGATGCTGCACAATTTTCTCAAACGATTCAACAAGATACTAAAAGAAATAAAATTGTTACTTAAAGGCCCAGTCGTATAGGCCCAGTTGTAAAGGCCCAGTCGTAAAGGCCAAGTCGTAAAAGCATAAAAAGCATAACATTTTATAAAAAGTGAAATTGAGCATGCTTAAGCTCAAGACAACTTTTGTTTGATGACGAAATACTTTCACCAATTTTGTTTTTTCTGGTTTCATATGAAAAAAACAGTGATACCTAAGCTTTGTGCAATAGAATTTTAACAGTTCTATAGCAAAATGCCACTTTTTAAACTTTTGTTTACAAAAAAATTAGTTATATTGGATGTGAAAAAATTTTAGAAAAATTTTTTAAGAAATGTAACACTGAGAAGTTTATATTTTCAGAATAGGATATATGATCAAATTAAGAATTCGAAAAAAACTAATTGTGGACAAAGAAATGCTATAGGAAATTTCAGGAGATATTAAATGTTTTAATCAAGCTTTAGGTGAATCTAGGATAAGTTAAGAAGAAAAATTTTTGATTTAATGAGGACTGCTCGGATATTAAAGACCTGTGCCACTTACAGAAAACTCAGATTTATTAAGGAATGTTGAAAAGGCCTTTCCAGCAACCTCCCGTATACTAAACTGTGGATGGGCGAACAATTTGAACAAAACTTTTTCCATATTTTCTTTTACGTATTGTGGCAAAGATGGAAAATTATTTCGACCAATCTAAAAGCATATAAAACAAATTAGAAATATATATTTAAGCTAAATAATTTAAGCTCACTATCCAGTACGTCTAATTCAAAACTTAATTTAAAAACATATAAATAATCGAGACACTATAAACATAACAAAAACATTCAAACAAAATATCTAAAAATGGAATTAATTTGTCTCACTGACCGTTCAACACTAACTATTAACTAAGTCCTATTATGAAAAGACCAGGTAGAAATCTGGAATTTATATACGTATTAAAGTAAGTTTACAGCAGCAACAATTTTTTAGAGATTTCCAGAGAACTGAACAGACTTATTTAGGTCATCCAAAAAGTAAGCTATTACCTTTATTAAAACTGAAGGTGATGATGTTCTGTCATCCTTACGTACACTTGACGTTGCAATATACTTACAACTTGTAAGCATTCTATCAATGCCTAAAAAATTTTATAACTGATGATCAAATAGGGCTGGATTATAAATTATTTTGCACATACCTGTTTATGTCTTACAGATTCAAAAAACAGTTGTTTTAACTTTTAAGCACTTTTAAATAACTCTTTGTTTTCAAATTAAAGAAAGAGATGGAAAAAGTGCATCGAGTTCAAATGGGCTTAAGCTAAACATAAGTCAGACCTACTTGAATAAGCTACACCATAGTTTCAGACTAATTCTTAGTTCAAGTCTTATTAAAAAAACTAAAACAATGGGTGAAGGGTCTCCTTAAGAGACAAGAGAGGAGTTGAACGTCCTCCACCATACCTTAGTTTAAAGGCGCGATTGTGGAAGTCCCATGAAATGCCACATAGTGATGGTGTCACTTTAAAAAACACCCAGTCCGGTCTGTGAATGGTTGGCGCTAGGAAGGGCATCCAGCTGTAAAACAATGCCAAAACTCTTTATTAATGGCCGTAAGAATAGTTGATCAGACAAACTGCGTAAACGGGGCTGGAACTCTAAGGAGTGAAGGTGTCGCGCACGGTAGGACAGATGTCAGGTGTGAGCATCGTCAGACCGTTACCCAGCTATCACATCACAAGGTAGATAACACTAGGTTGAGGATCGCTAGTGTAAATGTTGGAACTCTGAGAGGTAGAGCAGGTGAAGTAGTTGAAATGTTAGAACGTAGATCTGTTGATATGTGTTGTGTTCAGGAAGTTAGGTGGAGAGGAGCTTTTTAGTGAGATTTGTGGAAGGTAGGAGGGCAAGGTATAAGCTTTTTTGGATTGGTAATAGTGATGGATATGGAGGAGTTGGCATATTCGTTGCAGAGAAGTGGGTAGAAAAAGTAATAGATGTTATGCGTGTTAATAGTCGCATTATAGTGATAAAGTTTTTGATAGGTAATAGGATTGTCACTTTTCTGTCAGTTTATTCCACAGTGTGGAATCAGTGAGGAAGATAAACATAAGTTTTATGATGAGTTAATAGCAGTCACATCAAAGTTTGGAGACACTGAACTTCTCATGGTGGGCGGCGACTTTAATGGTCATGTTGGGAAGTCATCTGAAGGTTATAGAGGTGTGCATGGAGGCTATGGATTTGGGAGCAGAAATAAGGAAGGGGAGAGATTGCTTGAGTTTGGAATGGCAACGGACGTGGTGGTTTGCAACACATCATTCAGTAAGAGACAGAGTAGGCTGATAACATATGAGTCAGTTAGAAAGTCAGACAAGAAAGTGGTGAAGGACGTGAAAGTTATATGGGGGGAAGAGTGTGTTTCCCAGCATAGGTTGCTGGTTTGTGATATTATCTTGAAGGTAGTTAAGTTTACTTAACTTTAGTTAATTGCTAAACGACATGGACTGGCGTTAGTACGGTAGCGCGTAGCTGTGGTTGCCATCTTAGTTTCACAGGCCTGGGCTCCAATCTTCACTTTGTTCGTTCGGCTCTTTTAGTCACGGTCTCGCTCCACGATTCCTCTTTCGCTCGTGCTAGCCAACAGTAGTTGTGGTTTTAATCGGTTTATTTAATCTTTTGTTATCCTTTAATTGGTTCCGCAAATAATCATTTACGTGACGAAAGATGTTTATTGTTAGATTTACGTACCTCACGATAATGATAGTTCTTTGCGTCGCTGTTCGACGACGTTCTGGAGTAGCCTTGCCAGTGCCAGATGCAGACAAAAAGAGTCTGGCAGAATGGACCACATTGCCAGTTCAAACTCTACGATTAGTGTGCAATGCACTAAATTTAATTGACTCAGGATCGCCTCAAATACTTGCTCGTCGCCTGTTTTCGTTCTACAATCCGCCACATTCGGTGGTAGCTACGTCGGTGACCACTACATCATGTATGGCCCCAATTATTCCATCAATCAACGTGGCCACGAGGTCGACCAGACTCCGCCCACGCGGCCAGCCAACCAACACAGCAACCGGCGTTGAGTCAACTACAGTTGTGTCTTCAAATGTCTTGACTGGTCATCAGGCATCATCATCTTCGACCACCGACGTTGTCGAGTCGCCCATCCTTACAACAGCTGTGGTTACAGAGTTAATTAGAGGAGAATTGCGACGATTTTTCGAGGGTCACGAGGGGGAACGACTCGCGGGAAGAGCTCCTGACATAATAGAGCAAAATCAAGCGACAGGTGACACTTATAATACTAACTCTGTTGTTGAGACTCCTATTGTACACCATTTTGTGTCTGAGCCGTTTTCTGAAGGGGGTGAGTTTCCACAGGGGGGTCTTCCTCGTCCAGCCCAGGTTGGGTTTTCCGTTGCAACCACAGCGCGCCCTGCTCCCTTGCCGGCACTTCCTCAGGCCGTTTTGGACAAGGTTAAAAAAGGTGAGTATGTAAATTTTGATAGCTTACTGCCTGCTTTTGCCTCATCTTCAGACGAGTTTACGTTTAAGGTTCTCGGTGGGTCTAGCCCGTCAGTTGCGTTAGTTCCCAAGCAATCAAACCGCCCTAAGGTTAGTGACTTTTCATCTTGGATGTTAGCATGGAATAATTTTATCCGGTGCTTCACCTTTTTCTTTCCACATCGTGCATCCGAGCTTTTACACTATCAGTCTATCATGTGTGACTTCGCCTCACAGTTTACATTTACAGCATGGTCGACATACGATCGCATGTTTAGGTACCAAATGGCTTTTGATTCTGGTTTGTCATGGAACCGTGTAGATGACGATCTTTATAACCGTCATCTCCGAAGTGCCCCACTGCAGGTCATGTGTTTTCGGTGCCGGAATTATGGACATCTTGCATCAAGTTGCCCTCTTCGCACTGAGTCAGCAGCTGGGAACGAATCAGCACCTTCAAATTTGGCATATAGTGGGCAGCCCTTTCGTGCCCCCCAGCCTTTTCGCGCCTCACAGCGCTTTCGTGCCACACAGCCTTTTCGAGCCACGCAGACCCTCAGTAGGGCTGACACAGGTGCAGTCGGACAGGTCGATAACATCGCCACTTGTCGATACTTCAACGCACAGGGTCACTGTACGAACCGACAATGTCGCTTCGCACACCAATGCAAACACTGCGGCGACTCCCATCCTGCCTCACAATGCTCCGTTGTCCGCAAATATTAATCCAAATCCACTGCCTGTGTCTTGTCAATGTCCTGTCAATGTTGCTCTTTTTGAAAGATTGCTAAGGGAACACCCTTGTCAGTCTTTAGTGTCATTTATTATCTCTGGTTTGTCTTCTGGATTTGACATTGGTTTTCATGGCCCATGCACAGCTACCCGGCCACGCAACCTACTATCTGCACGCTCTAATTCTCAATCAGTGTGGGAGGCAATTGCTAAAGAATTAGCGCGAGGCCACACCTCAGGACCTTTTCTAAGCCCTCCAATTACGCCTCTGCATTGTTCACCTTTAGGTGCAGTACCTAAGAAAGACGGTTCTTACAGAATAATTTTAGATCTCTCCTCACCTAGAGGCAATGCTATTAATGAAGGCATATGCAAAGAAGAGTTTTCAGTGCGATATTCCACCTTCGACGATGCCCTAAAATTGGTGTCTGGGTTGGGTCCCACAGCATTTTTAGCCAAAATTGATATCAAACATGCTTTTCGCCTTTGCCCCGTTAAACCAGCTCAATGGGGTTTATTAGGCTACTGTTGGGAGGGTTATTACTTTGTGGACACTCGCTTGCCATTTGGCAGCCGCTCCTCACCCTTCTTGTTTAACTGTTTTGCAGATTTGTTATGTTGGATCTTCCTCACTGTGCTTGGTATTCCATTTGTGATCCATTACTTAGACGATTTCTTCCTTTGTGGGAGGTCGGCAGCAGAAGTAAATAGTTACTTGGAATCTATTCAGTCTATGTGCACTAAACTGGGTGTCCCTATTGCGGAGGAAAAAACCACAGGACCCTCACAAACTATAACCTACCTGGGCATTGAGATCGACTCTCAGCAACAAATCATTCGCTTGCCAGCGGATAAGTACAGGGAGTTGCACGAAGCTTTATTGGTTTGGTCTGGTAGGAAGAAGTGCACCAAACGAGAATTGCTTTCTTTGATTGGCTCTTTATCTTTCGCTGCCAAAGTGGTAAAGCCAGGCAGAATGTTCCTCCGTAGGTTAATTGATTTGTCTACCACCGTTGCATCACTCAATCATCATATCACATTAAATGGGGAGGCACGCTTAGACATTCAATGGTGGGTGGATTTTCTACCTAGCTGGAATGGTGTCTGTTTTATTCAAGGGGACCCAATCACAGCCGCTTCACTTAGCCTCTTTACGGATGCATCAGGGGTAGGATTTGGTGCTGTTTTTCGCAATAGTTGGTTCTGTGCTCCATGGCCCCCAACATTTCATTCCTTTCACATTAATATATTGGAGCTTTTCGCAATTGTAGCAGCGGTTAGGACGTGGGGTCGCGAATGGCGTAATCTGCAGATCATCATTTACACAGACAACGCGTCCATAGTTCATGTGTGGCGCTCAGGCACATCTCGGGATAAACACATCATGTCGTTAATTCGCCACTTATTTCTATTCACGGCGCGGTTGAACATTAATATTTTGCTTCAACATATTCCTGGACATACTAATATTGCAGCTGATCTTCTATCTCGGTTACAGGTTCGTCGATTCAAACAACGCCTTCAGTCCGCAGACGAGTCACCCACACCAATCGAGCCAACCATCTGGACCATCTTAGTATAGCCTCACAGTACTTTCAATCTCAAGCTTTGGCACCCACTACTAGGGCCACGTATTCCACTGGTGTTGCCTCATATCAGCGATTTTGTTATAGGTGGTCTCATCCTCTCTGGCCGTTGAACGAGGATATTCTAATTCGCTACATTTCTAGTTTGGCACAACGCGTATCTCACACTACCATTCGCGTTTACATCTCAGGCTTGCAATATCACTCCATCTTGGCCGGCAACTATGTTCGAATAGCAGACATGAGTCGCTTGTGTTACACCCTGCGAGGAATTAAAAGAGTCCAAGGAGCTCGTCTCACCCGGCCGCGCAGGCACCCAATTACATATCAGAATTTGTGTTTAATTCATTACCGTATTCAATTTTTACAAGCTACAGTATATGAACGACTACTTTTCAAAGCTGCTACCTCTTTGGCCTTCTTTGGCTTGTTGCGCTGCTCTGAATACACTTATCAATCCAGTCGTCACTTCGATCCATCCACCGATTTATTGGTTGGAGATATCCAATTTTCCGCAGACAATTCCGTCATGCTGGTTCATATCCGGTCGTCTAAAACAGATCCCTTTCGTGTTGGTTGTCAGATTAGGGTTGGCGCTAACAATAACGCAGTTTGCCCGGTTCAGTGTATGCGCCGTTTCTTAGCGGTTCATCCCGGCCCAGGGTGGCCACTCTTCACTTACCAGGACTTCAAATTTTTGACTCGTCAGGACATAGTAAACCTCCTGGCTTCGTGTTTGCCTAATATTCCACACATTAATACACATTCCTTTCGCATTGGTGGTGCCTCCGCAGCAGCATCTGCAGGGGTGCCTGACAGCACTATCCAGATTTTAGGCAGGTGGACCAGTGATGCCTATAGACGCTATCTACATCTCGATGATGCACAGGTCATTGGCCTTTCTCGCAGTCTATGCACCGCTGGGCCACCTACTCGTGGGTGGAGCCGTCACACACCTTCTTCATTTTTGTTATAGTTTAGTTGGTGGCGCTCGTAGGCGTCACCACACCTCTTCATTTTGTATAGTTTGTCAAGTGTGGTGGTGTGGGGGAATTTGGGGGTGTGTTGTGTATTTTAAACTCATGCTGGTATTCTTAAGTAATATTTTGCTATTCATGAACTATCAATCTTAAGCTGTCCTTGTTGGCAGTTTGTTAGAACCTGTCTTTGTTGACAGTTTGTTTAGAACCTGTCTTTGTTGACAGTTTGTTTTACTTATATTGATTGACAGTTTGTTTTATGTGATCCTTGTTGACCACACTACATTTACGAGAAACTGTCTTAGACAGTTTGTTGTGGTCTTTGTTGACCTCTGTTACAATTAGATACAGTACACACATATCCTCCGAGACCCCTCATATCCGCCAAACTTGCAGTTTTTATTGTTGTTTTTCCCTGCGCGTTGTCAGCAATTAAAGGTAGTTAAGTTTACTTAACTTTAGTTAATTGCTAAACGACATGGACTGGCGTTAGTACGGTAGCGCGTAGCTGTGGTTGCCATCTTAGTTTCACAGGCCTGGGCTCCAATCTTCACTTTGTTCGTTCGGCTCTTTTAGTCACGGTCTCGCTCCACGATTCCTCTTTCGCTCGTGCTAGCCAACAGTAGTTGTGGTTTTACCGCCCACCCATCCCGTCAGGGCATTTTTACTGTTAAGTTCATTAGGTTTTATTCAATGTGAATATTTTTAGGACATTTATACACGGGAGATGTATATATTTTGTATACGTTGTATATATATTTACTTTGCGTTCATGTGGTCTGAAAGACAGGGTCGAGGGGGTGTGTTGTGTATTTTAAACTCATGCTGGTATTCTTAAGTAATATTTTGCTATTCATGAACTATCAATCTTAAGCTGTCCTTGTTGGCAGTTTGTTAGAACCTGTCTTTGTTGACAGTTTGTTTAGAACCTGTCTTTGTTGACAGTTTGTTTTACTTATATTGATTGACAGTTTGTTTTATGTGATCCTTGTTGACCACACTACATTTACGAGAAACTGTCTTAGACAGTTTGTTGTGGTCTTTGTTGACCTCTGTTACAATTAGATACAGTACACACATATCCTCCGAGACCCCTCATATCCGCCAAACTTGCAGTTTTTATTGTTGTTTTTCCCTGCGCGTTGTCAGCAATTAAAGAGTGTTAAAGAAGCCAAGGGAAAGTACAGGCCCCGTCGAAAAGTCTGGAAGCTGAAGGAAGAGATTGCAGCAAGACAATTTAGTGCAAAAGTTCAGCAGTTAGCCTACAATAGTCAATGTGATAGTGACAATGTTGAAAGTACTTGGACTACTTTGCAGAATTGTCTTCTAGAAGCTTCTGATGATATCTGTGGGTGGACGAAAGGACCAGCTAGACATAGACAGACCTGGTGGTGGAATAATGAGGTTGACCAGTGTATAAAGGAAAAGAGGAAACTTTGGAAAGAGTGGAAGTCAGGTGGTAGTAAAAATATTTACTTAGAAGCTAAGCGTCGCGCTCGTACAGCAGTGTATAAGGCAAAATCAGAAGCAGAAAGAAACAGATTTGCAGATGTGTTAAGAAGGGAAGACCAGCGCAATATGGAATTCAAGATAGCAAAGCAAATGAAGAAGACTAATCAAGATATTGTAGGTGAGAAGTGTAAACGTAATGATGAAGGTGTTTTGGCTAGCACAGAGGAGGAGAAAAGGGTAGCTTGGAAGAATCATTATCAGAGGTTGCTTAACACTGAGTTTTATTGGGACGAGGATAATTTGTCTGATGATGATGTTGTAGAAGGGCCAGCTATGCAGATCAAGACAGAATGGGTAGTGGTGGCTATTAGGAAATTGAAGATTGGCAAGGCTGCAGGAGTATCAGGTATTGTTGCAGAGATGGTAAAAGCATCTGGATATATTGGAGTTAAGCTTATTACAACTCTTGCTAACCAGATTATAAAGGATGGTGCTATTCCGAGTGAATGGCAGTCGAGCGTAATGGTGAATTGTTTCAAGAGCAAGGGTGATGCATTAGAAAGGGATAACTATAGAGGTTTGAAGTTGCTTGATCAAGTAATGAAAGTTATTGAAAGAGTGATTGATAAGTTACTTAGATAAAGAATTGATATAGATAAGATGCAATTTGGTTTTGTTCCAAGGCGTAGCACTACAGATGCAATATTTTTACTCAGACAGCTTCAGGAAAAGTATTTAGGAAAGAGAAAGAATCTCTATTTTGCCTTTGTAGATTTAGAGAAAGCTTTTGATAGAGTGCCACGTAAAGTTATTTGGTGGGCTATGAGAAAATTAGGTGTGGATGAGTGGCCAGTTACGATGGTACAGTCTATGTACAGCAATGCTAGAAGTCGTGTCAGGATTAACGATTCACTTAGTGATGAATTTAGTGTAAATGTTGGTGTACATCAGGGTTCTGTACTTAGTCCTTTGTTGTTTATTCTAGTCTTAAAAGCGCTGTCGATGGAGTTCAGAACAGGTTGTCCATGGGAGTTATTGTATGCAGATGATTTGGTTCTCATAGCAGAGTCGATGGAAGAATTAGTTGAAAAGTTTGAGAAGTGGAAGAAAGGACTAGAAGAGAAAGGGCTGAAGGTAAACACAGCAAAGTCTAAAGTCATGATTAGTAGCATTGCACCCAAGTGTGACCTTGTAGTTGGAAAGTGGCCTTGTGGAGTTTGCAGGAAAGGGGTTGGTAGTAACTCAATTTTTTGTCAGACTTGCAAGCATTGGGTACATAAGAAGTGCAGTAGTATTAGTGGAAGGTTAAGAGCTGACATACAGTTTGTATGCAAGCGTTGCAAAGGTGAGATTATAGAGAATGAAGTATTTCCAGCTTTAATGATGTACAACAGTGGCTCGTTAGAGAACTTCTATTACTTAGGTGATATGTTGGGCAGTGAAGGGGGTGTTGGAAGAAGTGTTACTTGCAGGATAGGTTCTGCTTGGAAAAAGTTCAGAGAGTTACTTCCTTTGTTGACTAGCAGAGTCCTGTCAATTGAGGTAAAAGGTAGGTTGTATGAGGCCTGTGTAAGAAGTGTTATGTTGTACGGTAGTGAGACAGTGAAGCAGGAAGATCTTGACCGTTTAGAAAGGAATGATATGAAAATGGTTAGGTGGATGTGTAATGCCAGTCTGAGAGACAGAAAGAGTTCATATGAGCTACGAAGCAGGCTAAGTCTCCGTAGAATTAAAGATGTTATCCAGATAAGAAGATTGAATTGGCTGGGGCACTTGGAGGAGGATAGGTGGGTAAGAAAGTGTAGAGACTTGATAGTTCCTAGGGCAAAGCCCAGAGGCAGACCGAGAAAGACTTGGCAGGAGGTTATAAGGAAAGACTTGATACAGAGAAAGTTGAGTTTAGATCTAACACAGTCTAGATCAGATTGGAAGAGGGTCATTAATATACCCCGTCCAACCCATTCAAGCATGGAAAACGGATGTTAAGCCGAGAATGATGAGTGATGAATGATGAATGGTTTTAACGAAACATTTTTTTTTACGTTAAATTTAAGTTCAAAAAGTTCTGTAGCACACTGTTTTTTTTATAATAAATTTCAACTGCAATACCACAGGTGCTCACTTTCAGTGTAAATCCAAACTTGCAACTTATTTCAACATAACATGTTTTGGTCTTGTTTGCAGATGGGTATAAAGAATCTGCAACATGGAGCTAATTTTTATACTATCCTACTGTGGACAAGAAACAAATCATTTTGAAATTAGTTGTATTTACACCAAGACAAACTAGTCGATCAAATTTTCCTTTTAAACTATAAAATAACTTTCTTGTTATAGCCTAATGATTCATCATTAAATTTTAATGTTTTAGCTACAAGCTGATTTTTAAACAAGAAACGGTAAACATCACAGTCTATAAAAATAATCTACCAAACAAAAGTAACCTTTCTTGAATATTTTTTCTATTTGAAGCTATTAATATTCTGTCTCTCTTAGTGTTTGTACTGATAATTGACTTTGTTGCTAAAAGATCAACCAACTATTACTTAGCTGTTGTTTATTCTGCCGAACTAATCATATCCGGAGAACTTTTCTGCTCACATGATTTGTTTGTCTCACTATTAATACGGCTAATTTTAAACCAAACACATGATTTGTTTGACTCACTATTAATACGGCTAATTTTAAACCAAAATAAAGGTCAACTATAGAGTAAACAAAGGAAGGCAGAAGTACCACAAAAAATGTTTAACTACAAGGTTAGGGAAATTAACAGATGCCAAACCTCTAATTGCCCCTTCTGTTGCCTGCCATGTCTCTGTTCTTTGCCATGAACCTTTTTCATTTTCACAGATCTGTACAAATAATCAAGTGAAATTATCATAACAAAATAAAAGAGTAAAAAATAAGTAGTCATTAGTTTTGTTAAAATAGAAAGAACATGGATATATTTAGTTGGACTTCATATTATCCAGCTTGCAGTAGGTATCTATATTATAATACCTGTATACGTCTGTCCGTCCTTCCATCCGTCCGTCTGTCTGTCCGCAACATGGTAGCTTAGCTGTGCAGGTAGCGAGACGCACGTAATGAGGTATAAAAAGGACGGGCGAACCTGTGGATTTTTCCACGGGCTAACAACTAGTTTTAACAATAAATTATATAAACATTACTAATGTGTATCAATTTCTATATCATTATGTTACTTCCTAAATGCATTTGAATCATGCAATACATGTGTATATAGATAGCCAGGTACTTTGCAAAGTATTATTAAACTTCAGAGCAGGAAAAATAATTTATTTGATGTCTTTTTGCACTTTTTGTGAAACAGGGTTAAAACAATTTCACGAAAGATTCATTAGTGTGCTTAGATAAGCACTTTTATCATGTTTCTATAAAAAGATCATTTGTTATTTAATTTTATTGCTTGTTTCTGCATTTCCATGTATTTTAACTTATATTTATTAAAAGAAGAATAAAACAACAAAGAGTATGTCATCGATTATTTAAACTATTTAAAAAATCGCATGGATCGATTTCAAATAAGAATAAGGATTCTGGCGAGTGTTTTGTTTTCACCATACCACCAGTTTTAAAATTTTTATTTCCTGCCATCAGAGTACAATGACTATCAATATTGTTTAGTTGGGGATTCCTACTTGTAGCATTAACACACTGCAACCTTCATCACTATATATCATTCCTTGGTAAATTGTAACATGTAGTTCCTCATACCTGTATAAGTGACAAAAACAGATCTTCTAGCTGTTCTTCTGACAAAAACTCCAATACTAAGCCTAATCTGGATGCAGTATCCTTTCGAATAGCTGACCACACATCTGTCAAACCATGTAAAACAACACCCTGAAAGTCAGGAAATTTGAGAAATTAGACAAATCTTGTTTACCATAACAGAAGATAAAAGGAAAGAATGTTATTCAAGCATCTGCAAAATAGAAAGGTTGTTTACAAAACTTTTAGTTATTGGATTATATATGATGACACTAACCTTTAATACTTTAAAACATTTATCTGGTAATATTAGATATTTTCCAGAAAGATTTTTAAACCAACGAAAAAGACTGAACACTATTTGTTTTCGTACAATGGCCAAAGTACGACCTAAAAAGGAATTGAAAATTAAACCTATAAGCATATTGTGCACATACATTTTATCTAGTGTTTTTGAAAATAAACTGACATAAACATCGGACATTTTGTTCAACCTTAAAATTTAAACACCAAAATATGAGATGCGACCTCTGGATTGCTTCGAAAAAAATGCCGCTGGTCATATGGTTGCATTTTTCGGTTGTTTATATTTTTTATATTTTTGTCTTATTTTTCCGTGTTGCAGAAAAGTGAGGGATGCATGCTTAAACTTGTAAACCAAACACAAGAAACAAGAATCTGAACTAGCCACTCTCTCAGTCTCAGAATAATGTTTAAATGGAAATTAACTTGGTATTTAATTTATCTTAAATTCTAAAAAAGATTTACTTAGATGCTGTTACACTAAGGTTAAACTGTTTTACATTTCAAAACACATAAAAAATCAGTTTCCCCCCTGTGAGGTATTGTTAAATCGACACCAGCAAGGAAGTTTCTGACCTTTTCATGAGATATATTTAAGAAAAAAATCCACATGTGCTTTTATTTTGTTAAAAAATAAAATTAAACTCTCTGCATGATTGATTTTATATCACTACCCATGTGTGCAATTTAAAAAAAAACTTTAATTGAAAAACTGAACATTTGTTCACTAATTAATTCAAGGTTTATATATAAAAGTTTAAAACTATACCTCAGGTTAGCAAACAAAATTTTGGTCTCCCATCCCACAATTTTATCTATACTATATTTTTATAACCAAGAACCAAGAGCTTCTATTGAGAATACTGATATGTTAACACTACACTAAGTCACTGTCTTTTGAGCTGAAGATGTTAAAGATTTTATTTCATATGTTGTTAAGTGGGTAAATGGTTTTGCATTGGGATCATGAGAATGATGATTCAGTTTAAAGCACAGACATTAGAAAGTGCTGTTATCTACGGTTCAACCAATCTATAGTCCCTTACTTTTGCCATATTGGGCCAATTTAGTCCATAAATTTAAAACACAGGACCCACATTGTTAACATTGTATTAACCACAGATAAAAGTAATAGTAATTAACAACAGAAACTTACAGGATTCAAAAGCATATTTGTAACCACTGAGCAAATAATACGATAAGTAGTCGTGATTTTCAAGCCTGAAAAACAATCAACAGTTTCTATATAGTTTATTTTACAAATAAACATTGTTCTATATCATGATATATCATAATACAGAACAAAATTATGGAAAGGTATAACTACTTTCACTATGTAAAAAAAAGATTCATCACATCACACTTGTGTTAACATTAAACACATTGGTATTTTTTCAAGTAAGCAGTGACATTAGATATTGAATCACACCAATCCAACCCTATGGGTCTTTTTACCCAAAAATCACAAGCATTATTTTTCAAATTTTCTAACAAATATAAGGAAATACTTACCAAACTATCCATTTCTCGTATAACACATTTAATTCATTTCTGCAACTTGTTGTGTTTCCTATTTGATCTGTTAAATTATCACCAGTTGAACACTTTTCAGTCCAGCCATAATGTCTCTCGAAAACAATACAAACAAACTGGCACACAGTGTCCTTATCAACAAGAAAATCACTAATGTTTGTTTTTGGAATTGATAATGACAATCTTCTAAATTCGCCAAGAAAACATGCTTCTACATCATCTTTACTGTGCGAATGGGACACAAGATTTTTCACAACTACCGGTGTCTTCTCTTTATCATCAGAACATGGCACATTGTTGACACCTTGACTGACATCCTGCAAAGTATCGTATAATTCTTGAAGAAGTTTCTTATCTTCTTCTAAGTTATTGTCCACCTTTATCAATTTGTTTACTAAATTTACTGCCATCTCGAACTTACAATTTCTGTTTTATTATTTTAATGGTTTTGATTTTTTTAAATTATCTAAAATAACGTTATTTAAAAATATTATCCCTGCATGTTAAACCTATTGAGGCTGGTCCTTATATCAAATACATGTCATGCATAATTAATCAAAAATCATGCGAACAGGCTAGATTTTTCAAAAGAATATAGATTCATAGACTTGTTTTTTTTAACATGACGCAAGCCTTAGAAATATCGAAAGAGAGGGTCCAGGAGCCAACTCCCTGCCCAAATAGAGTTATAGTATTATCGAACAGTTTAACTACTAATATTAACTGATGTAAAGTTAGGTGTGACTTTGGTACATTACTTACTATCATACTAAAAAAGTTTCAGTATATTTCACCTGTCCCAAAACAAAACTAAAACCTGATTCAACTAATTTAACTTATATCAAATGTTGAAGTCTTACTGAGCAGTTATAAACACCTGTTATATCACTGATCTTTAAACTTGTAGGGTCTAAATAAAGCAAATCAAACATTACCTAGGTTTTAGGTAGAATGTTTTATCCAGTCAAGAGAAATTAAGTGGGCACTCAAAGCGCAGTTCAGAGGTAACAAAATGGTTAATGATTAGTCTTGTCCGCTTTTAGCCCCGATGCTCTATATGAAACTGACTAGCAAACGAGGTACCTAAGAAGATAGAATTATCCATAGATGGGTCTAACCTATGGTTTAGGTCCACATGCTCTGAGTTGCCTTCTTTAAAAGATGATCAGCAAGAGTATTTAAAGAAGGATACCAAAGAACCAGCCTAATAGTACTGACAAAAGTCCACTGAAGTTTATGAAAAGGACAGCAAGGTCCATGGACCAGAAGTCGCATCATCAGTGGCATGTCCAGCCAAAGCATTTTTTGCAAAAGTGGCTAAAGGGAGGTGTTTTAAAGCAGAAGTTAGAAACTATCACAGGCTAGCAAGAACACAGAACATAACATGACATTATCCCTTGATTTTAGGCTCAAAAGACTCATTTTCCTAGAGTACTAAGCTTGCTAGCTAAAGAAATTTATTTGTTTACATTTTGACTGGGGACTCTTTTCACATCTACCTAGCAAGCAAAAAGATAATATCTAGTTAGTTAGCTATAGCTTGCTTATGTATGTCTTTTCCAATTGATTTCCTTAAACAAAATTAAGTAAGAGATTAAATTATTATCAAAAGTGTAGATTGTTACCAAGGGACTAACTGAGATTAAATACAAAATAACCCCTGGGTAAACAGAGAAAACAACAAATTAGCTAAAATTGCCCATTCCATGCCACCTCACCCTTAAGCAGTCACCAATCATATTGCTTAATAGACGCTCTAAACTAAATAAAAACGAGAACTGTGACACCTTACTGATGTATAATTATTTAAGTTACACAATTTAATTAAACACCAAACCTCTTCAACATACTATAGATATAACCTCACTAACTTAAAGTCAGTTAAACTCAAAATCTCTACTGTGGAGAGCACTTTAATGTTGGGACAAAAAAATAATTAAACTGCGAATATTTATGATTGTTGTTTGTTTCGTAAAAATAATTTAAGTTTTTAAGAGGGCAAAAACTGGCAATTTCTCCTTTTTCAAGAACAATAACTTTACTCAGAAAGTTATTAACCAATCAGGAAAAAAATATCACCTTTTTGCATGCTATTTAATCAAGAAAAAATATCAGCTTTTTGCACTGTAAAATTGAAAAACAAGTAAAAATTGCACTCTTTTCTTAGTAAAAAATAAAAAATTTAACATATAATACATGTGCATTAGCCAATCACAGTGCGAGATAAACTGTAATCATATTAAAACTTCAGTTATAACTATGGAAATCTTAATTACATATATTTACTACCATAAAGGTTTGGGATCTACGGTGCAATTTTCCAGGTGCAAGCAATGCATTTTGTTGCATTGTATGCGCATGAAAATATGTTCGTGTCGCCACAACATGCAAAAAGCAGGTGCAACCAAAATATATTTTTAAATTTCTCATCTAAATGTTTAAATAAAGTTGTGCGAAGATGGCAGTAGCACCCACCATGTTAACATTGTCTCTTCTTGATGAAGATGAAATCAAAGAACTAGATCAAATAATTTAAAAATTTTGGATAAGTCCATGGCGTGATAGAAAACAGTTGGGAGCTTATCACACGATATTTCATGATTTAAAAAAAGATAGGAAATCAATCCAAATTTTTGGTAGAAAGAGTGAGAACTACAATATAGCAAAAAGACACTATTAAAAAAGAATGCATCAAGCAGTTTTAAAACGCATTTTAATTGGTTCAAAACTCACATTCTACATAAAAAATGTTGCAGTGGGTGGCTACATGATTTAAATTTCGAAATTTTCGCTTTGCGGCATAAAAAACGTTGCTGCAACACTGCAACAAAATCGAAATGATTTGATTTTGTCACAGTGTTGCAGCAACATTTCTCAGCTATTTTTGGTTCATTGTGTATGAAAAAAATCTATAAGGAATCTTTTGAATTGCATGCATTCCATCATGTTGCAATGCATGTGCATGAAAAAATTGCATTGTGGGCCTAAACCTTAAGCATATTCTTAGCATAATTATATTTTTTGCATAAGCATAGCAACTGACAAAAACTTAATTGACAAAGAAATTTGCTGAATAATCAAAATACATAAAATCATTCCACTTTAAGTACTCTTTGAATTATTTAAATATCACACTACTATAGCGAAATAATACCACCAAGCCAAGAAAATATATTAAGTGATTTATGAGAAACTACCAATATTATTGTGGAAACTAATCAACTATTCCAATAAACTTTCAAACGAGGAAGAATATCCCCAGCCATCACATTGGAAATCTTTAATTGTGCAATCTTATCACCTCTGGTTTCGCCTATATTTAAAATGGCAATAGGAATGTTTCTATCTTTTGCGCCAAGCACGAAACGGAAGCTTGAAAATACTTGCAGCGATGATCCAATTACAAGCATTGCGTCAGATTCATTCAACTTTTTAAAAAGAAAGTTTTTCACATACATGGACACATTATCACCAAAAAATACAACTTTTGGTTTCAGAACTCCTCCACAGAGAGGGCAATCAATCATTTTAAATGTATCTGCTACTTTGTCTGGTACAATGACGTCACCGTCTGGACCTTGTGATTCCGTTTTGTGACATAACCAGTCAGAGTTTAAACTACTTAAAGTTTCTTGTAAAGCATGTCTTCCTATTTCATAATCACAATTTAGGCAAGCAACTCTACAAAAAGAATTATAAACAAAACGTCATTGTGCTCAAACTTTTTCCCACTTTAACCAGTTTTTAAGAAACGCAACAAATCATATTACCCACCCTATACCCCTAATTTGACCGCCTGTTTTCTAAAAAAAGTAATTGTTTCAATACACCCACAGCCAAAACCCGCTGGCTGGTTCCTTTTCAAAAGAGGCTTCCCAGATAAATTCTTGCTCTCCCTCAACAACTAATTTTTAATAAGTGTACATATTATACCTTGCAGTAGTTCCATGTAGCTCTGTAATTTTCTTTGACCCAGCTTTTTTATGCAAACTGTCAACATTTTGAGTCACAAGCCAGTGAAGGTTACCATATAATTCCATGTCAACAACAAATTTATGACATATATTCGGTTGAAAGGAAGAAAATGTTGGCCAAGCAACAAAATTCCGTGCCCAATATATATTTCTTTTTCTTGGATTTTTAATAAATTCACTATACTGAATAGGCCTTTGATCACTAGTGGCATAAAGGCCAACACCATGTGATCTGTAATCTCGAATACCAGATTCTGTTGACATACCAGCTCCAGTTAAAATAAATAATCTTCTATGGTTGTTTATAAACTCACTCAGTCTATCAATGTCATCATCTTTCGGTTTATAACTTTGAGGTACAAAAACGTATTTTTGTTCACACTGAATACTGCAAAGCTTTCGTCTGTTAAAAGAAAGAAAAGCCTGGTTCCAGTGAAAAAGTTTTGTAATTTTCATTTTATTTGTATATGTATCTAGTAATAATAAAAAACAGTATAAATACAACCTGTAAATATTCCTAAGTAAGAATAACAAAGATACTCTGGAAATTATCGTGCTATGTTGATAGAACATCCTGGGAGACAAAAAAGAAGGGGACACACAGGGAAAATCGGCTAATTATCCTTTTTAGGAATAAAAGAGTGAAAGTTATGTTTTTTTTGCCTAAGGAGTACATAGGCTTGGCAAAAGAAGTTGAAGAGGACTCTGAATAACTTTTTTAATTTTAGTATTTCAGTTCGATCAATTTAAAAAGGAGAATCAGCAAAAATCCCTCTAAAAAATTGGTTGCGAAAAAAATTTTGAGCCAGCATCAAACAAAAGGCCCCTTTAAAGCCCCAAAAAGGGCTGACTGCCGCAACAAGCACATAAACAAAAAACTATACAGAAACAACAACAAGAACACCTTTTTAGTTATATTATAAGGACGTCAGCAGAATAATCGAAAGTGTTTTCAACCTATCCCTTTTCTACTCAAACACTTTAATATATAAAACTGATATTAAACTACATGGCAGCCTTATCTGGTAATCAATATTCACCTAATAGTCGCCTCGTTATGTTTATTGAGTGGCCAGAGAGTCCAGACATTAGGTGCCCTGAAGGTCAAATTTTGTCACTGATCTTCAACATGTACACTTTTTACATTTCTATACAATGTATAGAAATGTAAAAAGGTTGGGCAGGAACAAACACGTTTGCGAAATTTACCGGTTGCACATAACGCAAAAAACTAAGAACTTCAGAAAAGTTAAGAGACACATTTACTTAGGTTAAATAGTGTATAGGATCCATGTACCCATATGGTGCACAAGATATATAACAAACAAACAAACTAGAAATATATTTTGTTGTGTTATTTGTAATACTGGTCCTTGTACAGTTTTTACTAACTGCTTGTGAACCCAAAATAAATGGATTTATAATTTCATTTGAATACTCATAGGATGAGAGGCTAAATTATTATTTCTAAAATTAGACAAATATAATGAAGTTTATTAAAATAATAATTTAGCTCTGATATGAGTATTCAAGCACCCACCACCACTCTCCTGAAACTTCCAGCACTATATTCACTATTTTAGACTTTGCAATGCGTCTTTAAAACAGTAAATTAACAGAAAGTGAGTTTAATGTAAATACTTGGTCTGAACCAATCTGTGTTATCCAAGTCTGTTTCTAAACATACAAACATTTTGAGACAATCCTATATGTTCTGTGTTCTTGCTAACCAGAGATGGCTACAAAATCTGTTAATTTATCAGTCTAAAAACAAAAATACAAACTTGGCTAATAAGATAGGTGGAACAATCAATTATACGAACACTAAAAAGTACTTCGTTTCGTTAAACGAATGTCATATGAAGTGCTTCGTTTAAAAAAATATATAAACAAAGTTTAAACGAACTTTTTTAATACATGATATATACGAACTTAAACAAAGTTTTTTTACCATACAAAAAAATTATACGAACTTTATGGAAGTTATTTTAAGTGTGAGGAGATTAACTTGCCGTATAAATTTTGAAACAATACAGCACAAGAATAATTCTAGCTGTATAGCTTTAAAAACAAGCTTTTGAGCATGCAAGTATCTTTTCAATTTGACGGCTAGTTGTATTTAATAATTCAAAACAAGAGAACAAATTTATCCAAAAAAAATTTAGTGGCATAAATTAATATTATTATTATAATTCCTTTGCTACAAAAAATATTAACTGTGTGGGTGATGCAAAAATACATAAAGAATATGCTTGTCATAACACCCTCCTTCTAAATTTTATTTCAAATGATACGAACTTTATACAAACTTTATCATTTTAATGATACGACAAAGTTTATATTTATAAATGATACAAAAGAAATGGATACAAAAGTTTTTGATAGGAATACGTACAAATATTTTGAGACAATCCCTAAGTAACATTATCGTTTGATTTTAGGATCAGAAGCAGTAGATTCATTTTACTAGAGCACTAAGTTTGCTATAGACATTTATTTGGACTCTTTTACAATCCATCTGGCACTGCTTGCTCAGTTTGTGCCCCTCCCAAGGCAATTTTTTTTACTGTGGAAGTTCTTGTGTCTATTATTTCCAATTTCTCTAATTTTTAAAAACAATTAGCTAGTGGTATAATCATCATAGCTAGAAGTATTTTTGTGGGAGGTAGCATATACCATCTACTTTCACCACTAATCTATTTTGGCTTTGTTTTTAATGAAAATTACACATAAGTTGTATCTTATTATTAATATCGTTTCCTGAAAATTTAAAAAGAAAGTGATACAAAGGAAGTTAAAAAACTAGAGAAAACACGCTTTCGTCTCTAATAATCTCCCAAAAGAGCACGTTTTTACCTCCTTTTTTCCAATATTGTAAAATTATGGAAAGGTCGTAGGAACGCATGAGAGTGCAGACTCGCTGAAAATGCTGCGAAAAACCACAGTGGCTGTAGGACGATTTTTGCGTTTTAAAAAACTTAAAATTTTGCTCGGAGAAACCCGAAGCAACATAGAACGCATGTACATACAATTGAATTATCGTAACAGTGTATTACACTGTCTAGTATAATTTTTAGCTTCCAAACTTAGGGAGGTCCCCAAACCGCAACCATCTATATATTGACTTTTTGTGGGATGCCATTAAACCGAGCAAAAAATATTTCTTAGTATAGGAATATTCCTTAACAAATATTGTAAAGAACTTTAAATGTGCTTGCCTGTAAAGAAAATATTGATTGATAACTGTCAAAAGTCAACAGACACAAGGTAGTTTAATGTTGTTGACGTTAACTAATAAAAACATAACAAAGAAATCGAACTCAAAACGATGCTTATTTGTTATGTTGTAACTTTCGAATGTTTAATTTGTCAAATCCGAAGACGCTACATTGTGGTTAATGTGTACACTGATGTTGCTGTTTGTTGTATCTCATGGTACTAGAATGCTTATTTTGCAAACTCTTTAATAAGCGCTTTGTGGCTAAATAATTCAGTCCAAATTCAGTTTAAATGAGCGCGGCTCCACGGTTGTTTCGAAAAAATAATTTGATTTACCCTCTCAGGTAAAACAGGATATCTCAAGAATGAAAAAAGATTTTTATATTCTGTAACAAGAACAATAATCTCAGATAAATTGTCCATATTATCAAAAGAAAATTTTTTTTAGGCCAAAATGTCAAATATGTCTTAAAATTATCATTTGGATGAATGTCTTCCACAATATCTCTGGAATAAAGTTAAGAAAACATGTTTTTAATGGTCTACAGGTTAGGTTAAATTTCTGGAATGAAAATTACTTAATTTTATTACTGTCTGAAATTGTCCAAAGGGTTTTTTTAGGCCAAATGTGAGAAATATGTGAAAAACGACCTTTAGAGCCTCAATGTATGCTTAAAGTTCTCTTGTTAACTGAATAAAAAACATTACTTTGGATTCTAAGGTTATTAAAGATGATGTAGATGAAATATTAAACTGTCCGAATTTGTCCAAAGGGTCACTTTTGGTCCTAATGTTTTTCGGGCTAAATATGTGACATCTATATATATATTAAATAAAACGTCAATTCAACATTCTAGTTTACAGTACTGTGAAAAGGTTTGTTAACATCGTGTTCGTGTAACGAGCGTGGTGCACACGAACCACGATAAAATCGTGGTCTTCGTGTATAACAAATATTCAAACATTCTATCGTGGCCACCACGCTAATATAATTATCTCCACGAAGGATCGTGTGTCCCACGATCTTTTTCGCGAGCTCCACGATTTATATAGATTTAATTTTTTTTCTTTTCAAAAGCGTCGGTAATTTGTTTTATTGAGTTTAACGAACGGATGCAATTAAATGTTTTGTACGAAATGTTATTTTGTAAAGAAAAGTTAAATTTGTCTGACCATAATTTAATTTCAGTTTTTAAAACTTTAATAACGCCCGTCTCAAACACATCTCATTGTTTTGCCGATATTTTTTTGCCAAAAGAACTCTGTTCAAGAAAACGTTGAACCGAAAATATATGCAAAATATTTAACAGTCATTAAATTAAAGTAGATTTTAAAAGCGTATTTGGTCATCGAGTTTTTCTTTGTTTATGTCTTATCTATTTTGCCGATGTATCTTTCTCTAATTTTGTCGGCGTCTTTAAAAGTCAGCTGAGCAATTAGTTTCTCTTTGAAAAAAAAAGTTAAATATGGATGCTCTGTTTGGCGAAACCATTTATACAATTTACAAATCAAGACATGGTGCTTCCAAAATATTTCAGACAGCGAATAATAAATCTTAAACAAAAAAGAATGACCTATACGCAGATTAGCAAAATTATTGAAGAGGAAGATGGCAAAAAGATTTCACGGCAAACAATATCAAAAATTGTTCGAAGATTTAATTTTACGTTTTTATGAACGTAAAATTAGACACATTATTTCTTAATAAAAATTAGTTTATAAGAACATGCTCAGCCTAAAATCCCGCGCAATATGAGTCTAAAATTCATGAAAGAAATATTATTTTCAAACATTTTTTTAATGATCAAAAGGTCATTTTTGTCTATTTTATTTGTACAGAAAATGCTTCGAAACTTCACATCATTAATAATTAATTATTCAATAACAAAAGCCACGTGGACTTTTTATGAACATAAAACCTGATGCAGGTATTTTGTTGTTATAAAAAAATAGTTCATAAGAACGTGATCAGCAGTTCAATGCGACTTTATTTCTGAATCTATTATTTTACTTTTTACGAACAGATTTTTAATAGTATAATTTTAACAATCTATTTAAAAATTTTAATATTTTGGAAGAAAACAAATAAGGAAATTTAAGGCTGAGAAAGGGTTACGAAAAAACTCTTATAAAATATAATCAACTCGCCCCCAGGGTTGAAGCCCTGGCGTGGAAAAAGAAAGTGTAAAAAAATACTAACCTCGCTCTTTTAAAAAAAATGTATAATAACCAGAAATCGCCAGATAATATTAGACCTGTTTCACCAAGTAATAAAGCGTTAGCGACAGTAAGGTATATATGTTTAAAAACCGTAAGAACAAGTATCTTGACTTTCATATTTTTTGAAGCGCAACCATGGGAAAAGAAGTGGATATTCTGCGTAAAAACTTCCGTATTGTTATAAGAACGTATAGTCGTATAAATTTTTTTTCATTTGACCTTAAAATTTAAATTTATGAAATAAAGTCGCTTGATTGTATATACCATGCTTGTGACGATGAGTAACACTAAAATGAAACAACCTTTATAACATTTATTTAGAACAGAGATGCGTTTTTAAAAAAAAAATAGAAATAAATTTGTGAAAGAATTATTTAAAATTTTACAGTTTTATTTAATACCCTATGGACGGCGCTTGATTCACGAAGGATTAAAATCTTTTATATAGCTAGTCTTATAACAACGAATTAAAACAAAAAAATGTTAATTTATTTTTTTGCCGTCGGTTTTTAATTTAATTGATAAACTAATACGGTCTTTGTTGTTTTACAATAGAAGTTATCTATCGTGGTAGCCACGATGTAATATTTAATTTTCGTTCGTGTAGTCCACGAAACATGATCGTGAGGTCCACGATTTTTAAAAAAATACGTATCGTGGGCTATCGTGGTTCGTGCGTAACATGAAATAAACACGAACCACGATGTTAACAAACCTTTTCACAGTACTGTATAACACTAGTAGAAAATATCTCAAGTTGTGCATATTTAGGTTTTTTATTATATACATTAAATATATATATACAAAGCAATCATTTTGCGTTTCTTTATAAATTGTATAAAATAGAACCCAATCTTGTGATAAAGCCAAGATTAGCTAGCTATAGCTAGCTATAAACATCTTTTATTTCAACAATTTCATCTTGAGAAAGCCCACCAAAGTCTAACTAAATATAAAAAGAAGTATTAAGTTACTTAGCTTCAGAACACAGTGCAAAATGCAAAACAGTAGGACCAAAAAAAGTTACTCCTTACACAGAAAAATATAAAACAAGAGTAACAAGATTAAAAAAGATAAAAATTAGCCACGCTTGAAGTTTTACAACCTATAAAACAATTTCTCAAAATCAAGGGTGCTCTAATAGCAAAAAAATAATATCAAAATCCCTGCAAAATAAAGTAGTTTACTGTTTTGTCCCTTACCTCGTGCTCTGCCAAACTTTAGCTAGCTTCAAAATTGCTAAGACAACGTTGTCTCGCTTATTCCAGCATTTTTGAGAAATTCCGGTTTCGGACAAGGATTCCCGGATCGAGCAATCAAGTCCAAAGTAAACACCAAGCTGTCGTAATTTTTTGAGAAAAAACCATACCTAACAAAATATTAAATGCCATCGCTATGACTCTCTTAGAAGCTTAAATACTTATTTAATTGAACAGAAAAGGGATCACACTACATCAAATTGCTGTGTACCACTTTGGCAACTTTTCCCCCTCTTTTTTAGCGCCTAAAGAAGACTCTGACTTAAAATTTAAGTAGTTTATAGTTTGTGAGACGACTGGTACACGGTATGGGCCGATAGAACCATGTTTCTAGCCCCCCTTTATTCTATTAGGTATGGTCTCCCTTCAATAGCATTATATATTATAATTTTGTTATCCTGATAATTATTATATTTATTTTCTTTTTCTTTATAATTATTTTATTTTAATTGTATATAACTGCTATGGATAAATAAAATATCTACCTATCTATCCAATACCAATTTCAAGTCCGTAGCTAGTAGCGCTGCGTTGGCACAAAGTTGGAAGGATGGTATACAGTCAGGGAAAACTGCTAACTAAGAGTGTACTGCTAATTAGACATACTACTCCTAATTTGGGGCATGCACCAGCTTAATTTGGTTAAAGGGCGTCTAATTAAGCTACAGATAAACATAAAATAAGCCCAGATAAGCCAAAACCACGTGCCTTTCCAAGGTTGCACGCTCTGAGAAACCGATGAACAGTCTTCTGTTAAGAAAATCAAAAAATTTTGCCAAAGCCGAAATCAATAAATAACCATTTTGTGATTTAATCCAAATTTGGCAGATATAATCCTAATTTGGCGGATACACTGTTAGCCATTTTGAATTAATGACGGCGTGTTCCGCCTAATTAGGCGCGAATAGCACAAAATCTGTCAAAACAACTAATCGCTCCCGCGTTTTTTTTCACTTTGCGTTATTAAAGACCCTGGCCTTATTTATGAAGGTAAAATAATTTATTTGATGGATCGATTTTGTACTAAAGGGGTTAAACTAGGCCTTAAAAAATTATTTTATCCTAAATAGGTGCCGTGGTGCTTAATTAGTCTACCGTCTTACGCCTAATTTAGAGATTCTCCTAATTAGCAGTACACTCTTAGTTAGCAGTTTTCCCTGACTGGTATACTTTCGCAAAAAATAATGTTTTTTTTAATTTGTGTGTTTTTTTCGACGAAATAACTGGAAATCCATAACACACATGCATAACATATTTATATATTTAAAAAGGAGAAAAGTAGATCGTTTTAATATTTTTTATTTCAGTAAAATTAAAACAATGCAAAAAAAGTTTTAATAACTTAAAAAATGATAAAAATACAAAATTTCCAAAAAAATTGTGGAAGCAATTTTAATTTTGTCCGCAGTTTGACTGTTGTGAAACAGCCGTGGCTTAGAGCAAATATAGTTCAAAATTGAATATTTAAATTCTTAAACCAGAAACGGAAGAAGACGGAAAGACGCAGTTATGTAGAGAAAACCTAGAAATTCTCTTTGTAATGTTTTCTGTAAATAATGTTTTAACACGTTTATGCCGTTTGCACTGAAAAACATAATAACTTGTATGGAACAGCAGAAGTGCTCTGTACCTTGGACTCCCCCAGCAAAAGAAAGAGCCCCAGGTGAGGTTGCCTGGAGACTTAAATTGTTATAAGAATTTTCACTTGCGAACATAGGGGACCTCTTCCAGCTCCGCAACCCTTTATGTTTTGATTTTATCAGCTAGCTAGCTATTTAGTTTCACAATTCTTTTCATCAACAAAACAAGACAAACGTTAGCTAATTGCAGTTTTACTGTTTGTATATATGACTGAAGTTCCCATCCTGTTTTAATATTCGTGAAATAAAAATGAAAAAAAATAAATGAATATAACAAAAACTTCTCACTGTACTCAACTACACTGCTTACTCTATATTCCATCCATGATCCAATCCAATCACCCACTGTTTTTATCGCCACTGTTCTACCATATTTGATATAATAAACAAATCAGTTCGCTGTATATATGGACAGATGGTTACTAGGTCGTGTGTACACTAATTTTGCTTACCACAAAGACGTTTTAAAAATGCGATAAAACAATTGTTGAAATATCTAGATGGGTAACTAGGTAGTTCTAAAGTAGTAGAAAACTAGTTTTATATGTGACGTAGTACTGAATCACAACTTTTTGCAAACTTTATTTCGTCTTTCTAGTCCGGAATTTAAACTTATAAGCTTTAATACGTCACTTTAGGACCCAATTAAAGTTCATAAGCTCAACCAACTCTGGCAATGTTGCTCAGAGCGAAAATGTGGCGGGGCAGAGAGCATTGACCTATGCCCATATTTTACATATCTAGCCTCACAAATATCGAGGGATATATCCTGTCTATTATTTCCAGGAGGGGCCATGGCTTAGATGGAGAGGCCTAGAGTATTTAATGGTCATTTTGAGCTATGTAGACCCAATTAGGTCCCGCGCTCTAAACTCCCCGGCAACATCCAACGACCCACACAATTTCCCTCACATGGCTTGGATTAACCCGGGGCTATGGTAACATTCACTCGCCCATGTTGAATCACCGTCAAGAGGAATCAACCCCGGTCTCCCGCACAGAATATGAGAGCTATAACCACTAATCTACGGCGCCACTGGGTAACCTGGGGTGGTCAAGCTGATAGGTTTTTGCTTTTGCTTGGCTGTTTTAGCTTTATCATATTTTTATATTCATTTTGTAACCTAGTTTCCTTCACCCAATCCATATCCTGTCTCAATGTTATTATCCTCGGCAACCTTAAAACTATCTAGCTAGCGTGTATCTGTTCTGCCTGGATAATAAACGCTGCCCTGATTTTGTATGGCAGCTTAAACAGGGCAGAAAATACATAATCAGGGTAACATAATCAGGATAGGCCCGTTTATGAATGACAGCCTAATATCATTTGTAGCTAGTCTAAAAACATACATGATCGGAACCAGCCGGCTTATGAACAACATTTTCATATTATTTCTCACTTATTATAGAGCGAACACAATCAGGGTCGACCAGCTTTTATATCATTCACAACAAGAAAATAGCCCTGGTGGCAAAGTTGCTGTTGTTCTCAAATAAAACAAAATTTCGTGGAAACTAAATTTTGGGATTCACATGTTTAATAACTTTCACCAAACTTAATTCCCGCAAAACGAATAATTTAGGTCTTCCCCAGAATTTAATTCCTGCGAAAAATAAAAATGAACCCACCTTCATCCGCAAAATCTAGTTTCGTAAAATACGAAGAATTACGTTTTAAGTGGTGATTTATCACCCAGAGAAAAATGGCATGTGACAATAATTTAAAGTTCGAAGAAAATGCCAATCACAGCCTGCCTTGCCAGCCATATATATATCAGAGCGTTCATAATCTGGTCACCATGACATAATGAGGACAAAAAAAACATAGTCGGGCCATGCGTACATAATCCGACCGTCCTGTTTATAAACAAACCGTTTTTGCAATCCGGGCAGAACATATCTGTCCTCTTACATGATTTACATGATTTGAAGCAACTTTAGAACTCAAAGTCAAATTCTTTTTACAATGAAATGGTTTCTATTTAGTTTCAGTTTTACTTTTTTTTAAGTTAGTCCAGTTTTACTTTTTTTGTATAAACACAAAATGTAATACTTTATTGTACATAAAATAAAGATTTTGCAGTGTGAAAAGTATGTGTTCATGTTACCTTCACAACTTCCTTCCCCCTTTTACGTAATCATACGGCTTCGGCTTGACCTTCTTCTTTGTGTTTACGTACTATGTGGATGACCCTGTCTTGTTTTTGTCCATATGAATAGATTAGCTAGTCAGTATAATGATTTTCATACCATGAACTATCCATGCTTATTTTGTTATTTTAATATCTTAGGTTTATATTTTTAGGTAAGTATAATAAAGTAATGGAAGACATAGATGATATCAGAGAAACATGTGAACAACAAGAACTAACTTCTCCAGACGGTGTGGCATCAGTTGATGTGTACAAACAGTTACTGGTTATTTATTTGATTGATAGTGATGTAATTAATGCAAAGTTTTTATGGAAACGAATTCCAGAACAGATAAAATCTGAAAATGTAGAACTTCAAAACATATGGAAAATAGGACAATTTTTATGGAAAAGAAATTTTGCTAATGTTTTTACTGCTGTATCCACCCAGCAATGGTCAATGGTGACGCAACCTTTACTGACAAAGTTGTTAAGCAATCTTAGAACTCGTATAACGGATCTTATAGCAAGAGCATATTCTATTGTTAAAATTGAAGACATGTGTTTACTGGTCGGGTTGGATGAAGCCCAAGTTATTGAACTAGCTTTAGAAAAGTCTTGGGAAATTGACATTGATAACAAATTAATTAAGCCAACTCAAGAAAGTACAAGTAGTAATGTAAAGCATGCTTGGAATACTGGCGATATAAGTGAAGCTCTCATGAGTAGCTTGACTGATTATATTAGCTTTCTTGAAAATTAGTTGCTGTAACATTTGTTACAGCATGTAAAACATGCTCATTGTTAGCGTAATCCCTGTGTCGATTTGTTTTTCATGGCAAGAGTGGTTGAAAGCATGTATTGTGAATTTTTTTCAAGGCTTGAATGAAATATGCTTTATATATATATGTGGTTGAACATGGTAAAAAGAGAGTAACGATGCTCTTTTTCCAAAATTTCTCAGAAGTCTTCTATCGGGTTTAGAATTTGTAATTTTTTGTTTATACGAAAGAACAAAAATGTTTTATAAGTTTGTATTAGTTGAATTTCTTTTTTAATGTGGTTCTTGATGTCGACTTAATTTCTATGATAATAAGAAATGGTTAATTTTGATTTTTTGTCTTGTAAAGTGCATACTACAGACACCAACGAATGACCTTTTCGTAAAACTGTTACTCATGCGATAAAAATAATAGCATGACCTTTCTTAAAACTGTTACTTATGCAATAACAATAATAGCATACTCTTTGGCAGCTAATTGTAGGAGGGGGGGGTGTAATAGCAGGGGGGGTCAATATTTTTGGAAAAGGTTATAAACAGGGGGGTGGTAATAAATGGGACGATGTGGATTTTTGTAGAAATCCATAAAATGGAGGGGGATTTTGGTTAGACTTGTTTTTCTTATGCTAATTTTGAACAATTATCTCAAGTGGTAAATGTGTTCGAAAAGGTTTGAATATAATACCCTTGCATTGCAATAATAATCAAAAGAACATAACAGTTTCTTTGTGTTTGTTTGTGATCATAATTATGAATGTTGAAACAAACATTGATTAACACTGTTGTATAGACATAAGTTTTTTTAAAAGACGTTGTTCCGTTTTATTTCGCCTGCATAAAGTGATGTTTTCTTTCAAAATCCTTAAACGGGAGGGGTTGCTTATAAACAGAGGAGGGGGTGGTATTTTGACAAGAACTCTTAAACAAGAGGGGTGTTAATAATGGAAATGGGTGTTGATTTTTTTGAAAACACTGCATAACTTTAATAAAACAGCCAGATCAACATTTAACATACAGATTCTGTAGATAAGTGAATCGCTATATAAGAAGGTTTTCATTATTCTAATTTGCCCCAAAATTATGCATGCTTGACCGTCTATAAAGTGTCCAGAAAATATATCCATTTAATACGGAAGTAATGATAAATCTGTCACAAATAACAGAAATGTATAGCTTGTCTTGATAAAAAACATATTGAAAATCACACTTTTTTATTCGTTGCGATCTTTTACTGTGGTGTACCTAAAATAAACTGTAAAGATGATACAAGTTTATTTTTGCAGCTACACTTTCAAAATTTTTGTGCAAACTTTCTGCACAATCTTCCTTATAGATTATTACTTTTATTTGTAATATTACACACACAAAATTGTCAAAATCAAATCCAACTCCATTTTGCTATAGTTAAAATTAGTATGTTTGGGGTTAAACTTAAGAGTCATACAATTTAGTTTGTATTCATCATTCTTCTGCAAAATTAATTCACAACATATTTTTTGCATTGTATTTTTGCATTCTCAAGGTAACTGAATTTTTTAATAACAATAATGATGACAGTTTTTCTCCTAATAAATTCATTCTTTTTCAAGGCGTGATACAAAAATATGGTATTCTACTTTGAGTCAAATGTGATATCCCCACCTGTGTTAATTTATGTTGGCCGAGATAAACACGAAAACGAAGATCTTATTCGTTGGGGTTGGCCAGAAGATGTATGGTTTCATACAGATAAACTTTCATCGGCTCATATCTATTTAAGACTACCAGAAGGTATGACCATAGACACAATACCTGCAGAATTGTTGACTGATTGTTGCCAGCTGACAAAAGCAAACAGCATTGAAGGTTGCAAGCAGAATAATGTAGCGATTGTTTACACACCGTGGGCGAACTTAAAGAAAACTGGTGATATGGCTGTTGGCCAGGTTGGGTTTCAAAAACAAAAAGAAGTACGCAGAATAATGGTCGAAACGAAGATTAATGTTATTATAAACCGACTGAACAAGACAAAAGTTGAAAAGGAAATTGATTACAGAGCGTTACGTGAACAGAGAGATCAAGCTGAGCAAAGAGAAGCGAAGAAAAAAATTCAAGAAGAAAAAGCCTTAAAGAAATTAGCAGAGGCTGAAAAAGCAGAACAAAAGGAACTAAAAAATTACTCCTCGCTTATGGTGGAATCAAATATGACTTCAAATGTTGACAATCCGATAGACGAAGATGATTTTATGTAAAAATAATAGAAAGAACAGTTATTTTATTAATGAATCAATAAAAAAATCCTGCACTTAAACAATTTTGAAATAATAAATCATCTTAAATGATCTCTGTCTAATTTTTGTATATTCACTGAATTTACTATACATTAGCTCTGAGGAATTGTATGTTGTAAATTATTGGGCAGCCTGAAATATACTTGATGGATCTCAGTAAAATTCATTTTTATTTTATTGGACAAACAAATTGTTTGTGTTTATTTTGCTGAGTTGATACTTTATTTGCTACTGTCCAACAGAATGTTACTTATACATTTATACCACCTCTCCTATAATGATGAAATTTCGATTTCAATCATTCGCACATTTTTTTTTAAATGTTTTTTACATATTATATACAGTTTAGTATAAATACTGTCATTTGTGATATAGTAAAGATGGCTGATTAATATTCTAATAATGTTGACTTTTGTTTAGAGTAATGCATCCTAGAAATATTTTCAAAAATACTGTACCCAACTTTGAAGAACTTGCGAAGGAATTTCCTGAGTTTACGCCATACCTTGAACGTGGAGCTTCTGGAAAAGCATATGTTAACTTTAAGGATCCCGCATCATTGCGTGCTTTATCACTTGTGTTGTTAAAGAAATATTTCCAAATAATAATTACGATTCCTCTTGATAGGTTGATTCCAACCATACCCTTAAGACTAAACTATATTCACTGGATAGAGGATCTTGTAGAATATGAAAGGAATGAAAATAAGAAGATCTTTGGTTTTGATATAGGTATCTATAATATTTAAATTTTTTTAATCTTACAGATATAAACTTTTAAAAACATCCACCTAGGTTAAAAAGTAATACACCATTTTGATGACGTCAATGACCGAACTGCATTTATTGTATAAAATACTTATCAAGAATAGAGATATTGGGGTTCAAAGGTTTTTTGATGACATCATCAATTTGTCTGTTTCGAGTGAGTGGGTTGACCCAGGTGTAGCATATTGGTCACAATTTGGTCTCATGTGGTCCCTAGTTACCTACGCAGGAGTTAACATCAGTTTTTTCACCTGTTTTCAAGTTATTTGGTCTCAAAGTGATGATGCGCTGCAACGGCTTCATAATTTTAATAAACGTCAAAGTCATAAAATGTCAATAAAATATAAAGACATTGTGACATAATTGAATCGTTAAGCAATTAGGATATAGTTATCTCTCAAATATACAGACTAAGCACATTGATATTCGACTTTCATTGTTTGATTAATATACATTTAGTTTTTTGTTTCTTCTAGGTTGTGGTGCTTCATGTGTCTACCCGTTGCTCTGTAGCAAAATGAATCACTGGAAATTTTTGGCTACTGAGATCGATGATCTTTCTGCAGAATGCGCAGTCAAAAATGTAAAAAGTAATTTAGCTGAAGATGATGTGATAGGTACCAGATTTTTTTATGCCATTACTTTTTGGCTACTAATTTACACTAATATTACAAAATATAGCTAGACTTGCAAAATATAATACCTTTGGATAAGTGGTGAAGATAAATACCATAAAAAACCTTGAAAAAACAATGATTGGTCATGCCAAAGCTGGATTAAGGGGTGGATTTATGATTGGAAAGGGCTGAGAATGCAATGTTTAAATGGTGCAAAGGCAATGTTTTTTCATGCAAATAACATTACAATAACTTTTTCCTATTTTTTAATAAATATACAAAGATTGGTAACTATATATAAATTGATATGCAAAATGTATAAAGGTGCAGCTGTTCTAATTCAATTTACTTCACGTCAGCAAAACAATTGGAACGTGTAATGCCCATTTGGCTGCTTTAAATTTGTCCTTCACCTTGGGAATTTATATTTTGTTTCGTGATTTAGTTCTCGCATGCAAAACAGCAGCTACATTAAGAGAGAAAATAAGGGCAAAACTTTTGGAGGTTTAAGTTACATTCAACTCAGATGTTGCGAAAAATGCCGGCATGAATCAAGAGCTTTTGCTCACTCAGCAATTTCCGAGTGCTGACGTGAAGTAAAATGGCTGAGGTGTAAAGAAATTTGTATCCACTAGAAACTAAAGTTTGACCTGTGTTTTTTTGTGGTAGTTATAAAAACAAGCAAAGATGATCCGATGTTTACATTAGTCCTGGAGAAGTCGCCTTTCCCACATATCGACTTCACAATGTGTAATCCGCCATTTTTCGAAGAAATATATGACGAGCAAAAACAGAAAGATCGAACGAACCATCGTCCGCCACCAGCTGGTATCAGTACTGCTAGTGATAGTGAGAGTTTCACAAGTGGTGGAGAAGTGTACTTCGTTTCTCGAATGATAGATGAAAGCATGACTGTGAAAGAAAAAATCAGGTATTTAGGATTATTATTATGCGTTGTAATATTATATTATATTTATATACATTTACATACTACAAAATTTGATAGAAAGAATATGCAGAGTTTAATTTGACGGATAACAAAAAAATTTAGCTTGGCAGAGAATATTAAACAATTTTGGCAGTAGGATGGGAATGGCGAAGCTTGCCTTTTTTATAGATTCGACAATAACATTAGTATTTTACAAAAAAAATCATAAACTCGTACGTAAAGTTACTCGTCTTCAGTACTAAAATCAAAAAGCATGATGATTTATACCCTCATGTAGGAAAGTGTGAATATTTAATGATCAATGTTAGCTCCTTTTCCAACTCCAAATTTGCTACATGTCCAGCCAGAGATATGTAGATCATTGGTCTAATTTGATCACAGACTTTTTTGCTCATAAACTTGTTTATAAATAGCTAAGCAAGTGCTCTTTTCCTCGTCAATCGTGTTAGCTCTTAGTAAAGTCTGTGTTGTTGCATATTTCGTTTAGATGGTACACAACCATGTTGGGAAGAAAGTCGAGTTTGAAACAACTTTTAAAGTATTTGAAAGGTCACAATGTAAGTGTCTATACTTTATATCCATATTTTTTAAAAAATGTTGTTTTGTTTGTGAAAAGTCCTGGCAATGACATATCTGTAAGTTTTTAAATATACTAGTCGTTGCTCATGGAAAAATCCACGGATTCGCCCGTCCTTTATATTTACTCGTCGCGACAAAGTGGATAAGAATATATCGCATTTGATATTCGTGTTTCCGTAACATCATTTTCTAACTGAGTGGGGGTCCGCGCAGAGACAGACAGACGGAATACGGCTATTATAATAGAGATAGTCGTTAGCCCGTGGAAAAATCCAAGGGGCCGCACGTCCTTTGTATATCGCATATTCCGTGTTTCCGTAACACGACTTTTTCTCGCGCACAAACAGACAGACGAAATCCGGCTATTACAATAGAGAAGTCGTTAGCCCGTGGAAAAATCCACGGGGTCGCCCGTCCTTTATATATAACATTTCGTGTCTCCGTTACGGGACGTGGTAACCCTTTTAAACAGACAGAATACGGCTTTTATTAAAGAGACAATAAACGTATCAGTACCCTGGATATGAGGCTCGGATCTGGAAAATTTTATCTAATTGTATGATGAACTATTACGTTTCCCATCAAGTTTTTAGGCTTTAGTCTTTCTTTGATAAACTGTTGTAAAGATAAGCAAAGATAATATTTAAAAAGTGCAACATCGCACTCAACCTTAAGGCTTTCTTTAAAATTGTGTTTCTCGCTCGTTGGGTTTTATTACCGATGGATTCTTAGAGAGAGCAGACTGGTGTGATTGTTAAAAAATATCTTGTGTAATTTTTATGTGCAAATTTTTCTGTTGGTACTTTGAGATTCAAAAGGTTGCTACGACAGAGTTTAAACAAGGACGGACAATGCGTTGGGGATTGGCGTGGTCATTTCTGCAAAATATTAAGGTAAATACCAATCCATTTCTTTTTAAAAAAACAAGACGTATGATATACGCAAACAACCTCGCGAATAAAGTTTACAAAAAGTGTCTATCAAATTGTGATTTTTGTTACGAAGTTAGGCACGACATATTTTACTATTCAGATACGCAATAATACCTATTACACACTATGCAGTTATAATTCAAAATTGATTTGTGAGATCTACTTGAACGGTAAATTCCTCGATATTTTAATTTTCGATGGGTTCGTCTTGGGTGAACCCACTGACAGGAAGAAGAAAGACCACAAACCCCACCTAAAATTTGCTAAATTCTGTAATTCAGTTAATTCTGCCTATATTCACTTTTGAAAAGTTTGGTGAAAACACCTTTACTGTACCAGTTAGTTAAAGAAGGCTTTTGGACACTTATCTTATCTTTTTAAAAAAGAAAAAAGAAAAAAAAAGTAAAAATAGTTACCAAGATAAGATTCGAACACACGACAACTCCCGTGTCGGTGTTCGATGAGAGGCATAATTTTCCATTCCGTAGGACACATTTGTGTTTTAATACAAGCTCACGAGCTTGTAATTAATGGGTACCATGTTTTGAGCGTTGTATGTATCGCATGAATTGCAGAAATATACAGACCATGCCCCTTTATCTTTGTTCTTAAAAGGTACCTGCGAAAGAAAAGAAAGAGAAAAAAGCTAAGCCGTTTTATATGTCGCTGTCCGATACGTTTTTTAAAGAGCATGATATCAGCATAGTTACTGGATCGATGTCGTCTAAAGAACGAGCTCTGATACTTTGGGACGTTGTGAAAGTTTTTAGTAAGAAGATTTCAGCACTGAAGGTGGATCTTTTCCTTTATGTTAAGAATTTATCATAAGAAATTCTTACGTCTTAAAAAAAACTCGAAAAATGCTTTTAACGTTATTCTATTTCCATCAACAGAATGCTGTTTATCTAAAAATCCGTAATCATGAAAACCTCTGGTGTAAACCCCACTGGTTAGGGTTAAGCAAGGCAACAAATCAGTTGCCTCGTTTATTTAAGTTGTTTTTTTTTTGGATTTACTCCAGTGATTACGATTTGTTAGATGCACATATTTAATTTATCTCATCATATTTAATCTGAGTCTATCCTTTCTGCTGATAGCTCAGCATGAAAATAGGATTGACATCTTAGACAGTTGTCTAGTTCAGCAATTGCTGTGCTTGCACGACTTTGGTAGCTTAAATGCACTAGGACCCCTTAGCAGGACCCTCGTTGATAGCAGTACCAATAGAAACTGAAGAGGATATCCTGGGTAAATAATTTTGAAAATAATAATGTTGGACGTTGACTTTTAGCTATCTTTTGAAGACCCTGAACACGTGCTTTTAATGAACAATGACGCGTATGAAATTACTGGCAGTGCTTATGAAAACACGTGGACACGTCAAAGACAAAAGAAAAGAGAGGATAAAAGAAAAAACGCTTATGTGCAAGAGAATAAACCGGTTTCTGATGCCGTAGAAAACGTTACTGATCCGGATACCATTCCGGAAAAAACTGTACATTTACCATGTAAACGGACGATGGAGAATGACGGAGAACCGAATGCCAAAAAGCCACGGCTGTCGGGCGATGGCACGGATATTATGAGTCTTGCGTACAGTAAAAATGATGAAAAACTTTTTGACTTCTCCATAACAGTTGCCACATCTGAACAATTTTGCTTTGGTGAAAAAAATCGTGTTATCGTCACCTTTTTGTGTTTGTCAGGTAACCGAGAACAATTTCATCAGTTATTTTTGTATTTTAAGAATTGCGTGTATGGCGTTCAAGTAAATATAAAATAATAACATTTTTATCTTTTTTCACCTGATTTCTGGCTACCTGCAGTTCCAACCTTGACGGAAATGGACAAAGGAAAATTCAATTCCCAGTCGAACATGCGAGTAAATGGAATTGGCGTTAGGGCGTTGGGTGCAAGAATTGCTGCTATGCAAGATTTTGCAGTTTAATAAAAATGGCTTCTAATTTTAGGGGTCTTGTAAGCGCAAGTACGAAATTTACTCCCGCGGAATGCTTACTGTTGTTCGAATAGGTTTGAATTAATTGCAATGGTAGAACCACTGTTTGTTTTTGCATAACACATGTAAATGGTTGTGTAGTGTATAATGATCCTCTGTACAAATTTCCATCTGTAAGATGCCATCCAGGACCGCAATTAGTTTGCAACTATATGCTAGTTTATATTACCTTTTGATAAGTTAAGTGGGTACAGTTGAAGTATTTTTTCATGCTTTAGTAAAAATAATAACCATGTTGTTTTCAGGGTGACCACTCCTCCTTAAATTCCTTAAGTAACCTTAGAAAAAGAAAATCTCCTGAAAAGTTCATCACCAGTAAAATAATACATATTTCTCTGTTACCTGAAATCCTATATTTTCTGTTTTTCAGGGCATAATTTATATGTATATTTGTATAACATGTATAATTTTCTTATCATAGAGCATAGTATGTAACATTAAAGATTGAGAACTAAAATTGGTTTTCTTCTTAATTATCCTTATTTTTTTATTCTCGTTCGAAGCAAAATATCCTTAAAAAATGTCAATTTGTCTCCTTAATTTTCCCTAATATCCTTACTTTTGTTCTCATTTTATTAGTGGTCACCCTGTGTTTTGTTCATGCGTAAGAACCAAGCGGTGTTGCGGATGCACGAAATATGTACGGCAGATAAAAAAAACTATTTTCTTTCATTAACATTGAGGTTCAGATTTTAGATTTGGGCCTAATCCAATTTTAGCTTGTGTTTATGTGAAAAAAGTGTAGTACTCTCCACCTGTGCACTATTCAATTTTATCTCGTGTTTATGTGAAAAAACTCTCCACCTGTGCACTAAAACCGTGTCACAATTTTTTTAAATTTTGTTCCGATCCCGTTATCGGAAAGTTGTTTTGTGCTTCTACGTTGGGAATTTTTTAATTTGTATTTAATGACTGGAATCAACATTCAGTTTAAAACCTCAAATATATATTACGCCCCACGGACTTTTTTGTTGGGATAATCTTCGTATGTCTGTAAAAGTTAAAGGTGTTTACATTGTTTTCATGTTCTTACGTCATTAAAAGTTCTAAAATGTTGCAAGTAAAGACAGATACTTCTTAGAAATACTGTTACTCGTCAACATCGTCCTCAGGGTCTTGTGGCCCCTGAGCCGTTATTACGAAGAATGCCCTGGAAACGAGGTTGTACTACTTCTATGTATGGTGTGATTGTTGTTTTTAATATAAAAAAGCCAGGAATCTATAACACGCAGTCTAAACAGAAATTAAACGCCGATGTAAAATTCAAGAAAATTTTGAACTAGAATGTCTTCTTAGCTTTTTCCGACGTTTTTTTCTCGCTCGTCCGTCCGTCTGTCTGTCACGCAAAATGGTAGCTTAGCTGCGCAATAGCGAGAAGCACGCAATGCGGTATAAAAAGGACGGGCAAACCCGTGGATTTTCCACGGGCTAACGACTAGTACAAACAAGATATGACAAAAGCGAACTTGAGTGAACGGAGTGAATGAAAAAAAAATGAAAGTCGAAAATATAAATATTTGGGCGCACGATTTTTTTAAACGCTCCCAATATAAAAATCAAATCTGATTTTTCTCATTTATTTTTGTGATTTTAAAGAATTTTTTTGTCTAGTAAAAAGTTGTTTTGTTGTTATTGAAAAAAAACTTGATGTGCACATTACATCGCTTCCCCAGGGTTTTGTGACCCCTGAGCGTTATTACAGAATGGCCAACATAGCAAAATTCCCTGGGAACGAGGTTGAAAAAAACAGTGTTAAACTTTTTTGCTTCATGAAGGAATTTGTACTGCATTCACATAAAAGTCGTGTTTTACATCATGTTTCCAAAGGATTCTTGTTCAAACAAGTTATAAAAAATGTTCATTTACCAGTACAAAGTTCAGGATAGGTTTAGATTTTGATCCAAAGCATGAAGTTAAGCCATCGTCAAATACATTCCTCTATATATATATATTTTATCCTTGTGTGTTTGCCCATGTGTGTTTTCCACGAAATTGTGCATGTTTACGGTACTCAATTTGTTGCTATTATTAGCACCGAGTACTTGCGCAGATCTGAAGACAGAACCAACAAGTTAATGCAGGTAATTGTCTCACGTGACAAAAAATTATCTATAAAACCACAGCAGCTTTCTGTTAGTTCAGTGGAGGTAAGCAAAGTCGATAATTGTGCGGAAATAGACTTGATGTTACTTGCGTGAAGATATTTTGTTTATCGAATAATCATGAAGTATCTTGCTTTACTGGGTGTTTTGTGTTGCATTGTGGGTAAGCTTTTTTGTTTCTTTCGCTCGACAGAATTCATCTAACATATTTATTTCACCCGAACAACATTCAAAATATCCAGTTCTTTAGAGCTTTTAAAAATACCCTCGAACTTTAAGTGATCGCAATCGGGCACTAGCTAAGTGCGCGAAATAAAATGATATTTTTTTAAAATATTTTATCCATTGATGTTTTTTCACAACCTCGATCTCTTTTTTATTTACGGGACGGCGAGAAAGGAAAAGAACTATTTCGTCTCGCCGTCCTATTGTAAAAAAGAGACAAAAAGCCCGGGGGTCGAGGTTGGTTTTATTGGAAGATACGTGTTTTTGCCTTGTGAACTTTACAAAGTGTTCTTTTATTATTCCAATATCTCTTTGTGTATATGTGTGTGGAACTCCTTCAGGGCTGCTTAAACAATAATTTCACAAGTACGCAAAAATATCGGAGAGGTTTCGTGCCTAATCAATCTACGTAACGGATAGACCCTCTGTTTCTATTGGGACGAACTGCGCCTAATCAATTTACGTATCGGATAGCTTTTGGGCCGCTTTCAAAAGTGATATGTTTCGTATCGGATAGCTTCTTCTGTTGTTATTCTGTACTTTTTTTATTATGACGTAAATGATGTTTATACGTTTATGGAAACAGGTTTGTGCTGGCACAGTTCGTATGTGTTTTCATTATGCCAGATCATAAATTGATTCTGCGCAATAATCTATCCGATACAATGGACACATGGTCTAAATATATAAAGGTATATATGAGGTATTTCAAAGTCTGTCTGTCCCGTTGTAAAAGCAAGCAAGGAATTCTGGGAACAAAGTTGTATGTACTGTCAGCAATTTATTTGATTGAACTTTTAATGTATACTGAAGCCACCGTGTTATAAACAGACGCATTTCCGTCGCGTAATTTCATGTTTGTTACCTGCAAATCAAATGGATTGAAAAACATCAAACGCTTCGATGTTCTGTCACCAAAAACCAACCTCGTCCCCAGGGGACTTCTACGCCTATTGAGACGGGATGGGGAATATCATAAGCGTAGAAGAGCCCTGGAGACAAAGTTGGATGAAAGCCTTTTCTATAAATATTTTTTCTTCATTTTTATAGCGGTGGTAAAAAGTCAAGACAATGAATATACGAAAGAAGAAGATTTTAACACTGGGAAAGGTAATTATCTTTTTAAAATTTTGAGGTTTTGGGAAGTGGTAACAAAAAGAGAATTTTTTAACATCGTGTAAGTTCTTTATACTACAGTTGGCTATTACAATAACTGTTTTCAAAAAGATTCCATCCACAGTTGATGAGCACCGTATGTAACCTCGCCCTCAGTACCCTTCCACGCCTAAATTATCCTGGCGGGACGGGGTCACCATAGGCGTAGAAGAGCCCTGGGGACAGGGCTGCACCGTGTAAAGATTTGTCTTCTGGTATACATATTAGCTGTCATCAGTGTCACTTTTAATACACCTTTACCCTGTTAATGAAGTTGTTGACAATAATATTTTTAGACAAATATACGGAGGGAAATAAGCAATCGAACGCGTATAGTAATGCAATCAAATTTGACTTCAATGCTGTGACTGGCCAACTTACTGGAGGTTTGTCCTTCTTAAATCTTACTCTGATTTTCAAGACCGTATACAACCTTCTCGTTTTAGGTGTTCTTGTCGTTTGATGTACTCCCTTAAGGAAATAAATATTTAGCGAAGTTTGTTCTTGCGATTTTATCCCTCATTTGCGGAGTTCTGCAAACTTGCAATTTTTAGAGCAAACTTCAGAATAATTTTCGCAAAAGTAGGCGAAAGTTCTTCAATCCTAAAAATAAGTTACAAAATATTTCTTTCCTGAAAGTATTAAAAATGATTAATAGTAACAAAAGTTTTGCCTTGTGTATATATACAAGCAATGAAGGTGATAAATTTACGTTAGTCATTTTTCGCCACTACTTGCATGCTACTTGTAAGCATCAACCTCGTCCGTCGGTCTATTTACTTCTCAACGGCGCTGCACAATAAAAGGTGCTGGGGTCGAGCTTGGCTTTGCATAGCTTTATAGCCGAATCTCTTGTTGCCGTTTTTTCGTCATCTCAAATTTTCGTTGACCGTAATTTTTTTGATTATAAATTTTTGCTTAATAAAAAGAGGACCAATTGTTTTTAGGTTGTATATGGCAAATCGGGGAAGGTAGAAAAGATGGAGTCTACTCTAAAGTATCTGTTGGAACAGTTACTAGTGGAACACAGTGTATGTTTCTCTGCACGCGCAGCAGTACTACATACAATGGTGCGATTTTGCGATACAATAACGCGTGCTACTGCATTGCCGGAATGGATGGTCGCGACAACGACAGCAATTATCTCACGTGTTCAATAAGATAAACTAAGTTACCAATTCGCAACAGTAGTGCTTTGATTACAGCCCGTTTTCTCTCTCATCGAAATGGTAAAAGGTCTGGAAACGAGGGTGGCTTTGATTAATCTTCTGAGATTTTTATTTGCAACTCATCTGCTTATGTTTGATGTAAGGTAACACTCGCAAATGAAGAAACGCCCTTTTGAGGTAAGTCGTATTAAAACGGGCGTTTACACAGATGGCGGTAATTTTGAAATCTAAGAATCTGTTTATTCATATTGAAGCGACTTTTTAAAAGTCTTTTAATTTAAGTTTTGTTAATTTTTTATTTACTTTTTTATATATATATTTCTGCTACTTCATTCTTTGCTCTTTGTAAACGATTTGAATAGATTCTAGAATATAAGTTACTTTTGAGCGCTAGTCGACAGTTTTTCTCACTCTCTTTCTCGCAAAAACGCATTATCACAGGTTTCCACTTAATATTTCACCTGTATAAGATGAGACACATAAAATGACACATGAGTCCGACGTCATCTGTTCCTAGGACTCTTTTATCACTTCTTGGTACAAGACAAAGGCCAACTGTGTGAATAAGGCAAGATGTTTTCGTTGCTGATCTCAGATTTTTACCAGACTCTTGAATTTGTGCATAAAAAAATTGATTAGAAAATATTTCTTTTATTATTTTAAAAGTAACTATAACAAAAATATTGATAAAAGTTACAAACGATACAATATTCGCAGTTCTGTCAATCGAAAAAGTTTATGCCTCGTAGCCGCCAGTTTGGAGTGTTCGCCAGTCTTCATTTTCCCGCCATAAAGCTCTGTAGTGTCTTCAAAAACGTTAAATAATGCCGATGTTCGACCGACGTGCTGAGATCTATTAGATCGTTGATAAACACGCCATTTACACCACGCTCCAGTAAAGTTGTCATCAGCATACTGTACAATTCCTAAGTAAAAAAAAAGTAAACAAACAAATTAGAAATCCAAATTTTTTCGCTTAACAAGAAAAGATGCACTAATTAAGTCCAATACTGCAACATATAGAATAGCGACAAACATTGACTCAGAATTCCTTACCGCATATGTCAACGGGCTAGAGGAACATGCTGTATGTCCGCCAAATACATGAAAATAAAGTGACTTTCATGGTTAATAAACTTATTTTAGAGAACCAGCTAGCGAAAAAAAATCAAAGGTAAATTTAAGATTTTTTCTGAAAGATTTGAAATATTTTAGGTCCCTATGATTACATTAAGGGGTAGGCTACAGAAACCCGAAATGACTTTCCAGTACGAAATTTAGAAGAAGAAAATTTCACGACTATGCGAAGCTTGTAGTGTTTAACGACCTTACTGTTGCCGAATGAAGATAAGAAAAACTCAATTACAATGTAGAAACTCCTACCCCGTCCATCGTTTCAGTGTCGGCTTCAAATACAGACTCGTTTTGTGACGTTTTATCGTAAATTTTGACATTTTCGAATCGAAACAAATCGAACTGTTCGTCTTCTGCAGTTTCGCCTTCCAAATCCTCTTCACTAAGATTGGTGTTACACGAGCAGTTGAAATGCAATGTTTTTCCGGAAGGTTTTGTAATTTTTACAGTAAATTGTGGATACGATACAATCTACAAATAAATAAAATGACATGCCTATCAATTAACACAATTCAACTATTTTATTTTCAAAACTATAGATCCTGCTATGATAACAAAAAGTTAAAAGTGATGTCACCTAGAGAAAGTGTACACTGGTGGTCAAAGAAAACTTTACGAAGGTCCTACTGGTTAAAAGAGGACTCAGATGACTTTTTTCCTGTCACAAACCTGCAATATGTTCTGCAAAAAACATTACATAAACCTCACATCAGGTGTATCAACATCAATCTCTTCAGGATTCTCTACGCTAATTTCTTCATCAACATTTAGATTTTCATTCACATCAAAAGATATCTCGACTCTAAATATGCAAATAATTTTGTTGACTAATGGTACTATATACTATCCTTACAGCAGTAGATACAAAGGCACTATGTTAAAAGCTTGTCATAGCAGGGGCTTGCGGCAGATGTTAAGATACTGCAGGGTCATGATTCAGAACTGAACCAGTCTAAAATTGGGATATGTTAGAGTACTTGTTTACTAGACTTTGTTTACTAGACATAACTTGAAAGTGAAACACAGGTTGTGAAACACTTTTTACTTTAAAATATACATATATTTAGAGCAAACCCTCCATTTTACTCTAAGTAAAACTTTTTATTATGAAAAAAACTTTATAACATGTAAATTTTACGTTTGAATTTTTCATTTAGTTAATTTAACAAAATCATAAGCAAAATTGTCACAAATAGTCATGCAACAGTTTCAACTGTTATAGAGGCCCTACATGTTTACACACAAAATTTGATTGCAAGCCGACATGCAGAACCCAAGTTTTGGGGTCATCAGCAAAAAATTAAGAGACCTGGGACGAGTAAAATTTTTTATGTTAATTAATTCACATTTATAATATATTTATCCATTGATAAAGTTTAAATGCACATCCCTCAACGGACTAAAATTACTGATGACAGAAAATGTCCAAATTTGCCATTACGTAAATATCTATATAATAATACGCTTGTGTGAGTAACCATGTGAGTCCACGACACGCAAACTATGGGTCACTTTTTTAGAAGGTGGCGTTACGCTAAAATTTACCAAGTTTAAAAAAAGCACAAATCAGGGGGTTACTATTTAAACTTTTAATTCTTTTTTTAGTTATTTTAAAAAATAAAACTCATTTTTTTTATTTTAATAACACTAAATTTTTATTTTTATTTTTAAATGTTTCTATTTGTTGTTCTTTTTTGTTTTAAAAGCCCCGTTGGTCGTTATAGATAGAATAATTTAATTTTACACTGGATTAATGTGCACGCCGTATCTAACGGAAACAAGTTGTTTATCAATTGAAAAAAAAAAAAAGCGGAGCGAAGAAGGTTGTCTGTTTTTTAAAGTAATCCTGGAAAAAGTTATTTCAAACAATTTACTCATCATAAGGTTAGATTAGAGCTTATATTTGTATTTCTATATTTTCCATTGTGTTCTGGGACCGAGGTTGCTTCCTTTTATAGAAATTCTATCGGATTCGAATATGAATGTAATTCGAATCTAAAATGTAAAAAACAAAAATGTTATGTTGTTGTCGAACGAAGGTGTTAGTTAGAAATTTAAGCACTTATTTTGTAAAACGGGTCAGAAGTTTAGAATATCCTAAAAATATGTCTCTAAGCTTAATAGTTTGTTTTAAATATGAATAGCAAAAAACTGATTAAAAGTTTACTTTTTTTATTGTATATCAAACGAACTGAAATTTTTTTTGTCCAAGCAAGGGGCTGTTACATGTAGTAGAATTGCCGTTAAGTTAAGAACATCAGGCTGAAACTAAAACACACTATTCTTATAAAAACAGCCTGTATATCCTAGAAAAGAACTTACATAAACTGTAAAACGTAATTTTTCCGTTGTTACTGTTTTTAAGATTACAGACTGTGTGATTCAGTGTTGATGTCGTTATAAAAAACCTAAACCTAAAACCTAAAGTTAAATCAATGTTTACATCTGTTACATTGCCGTTTGAAATATATTTGATTCTTAAATTCAAAAACGATGCATTTTTATCTTCTTTGATTTTATGCGTGATTTTCTTAACTATAAGTTTGGGTCTGTTCTTTTAATATTTTGGATTGAAATATTTCGGTAGTTATATAACAACATACAAAATGATTCAAGTTTTTATATTTCCCTTTTGTGTTTTCATCTATAAATTTCTTATACCTGGAGTATAACTTTGAAAGGTTTGCAGTTTGCAATAGACTTAACAGCTGATTTTTTATGACGTTGAAAAATGATGGATTTTTTTTAATGTTTGGTATACTTTTTTCCCCTGGTGTACTTCTTGAATGGCAAAGCAAGTATATAGTTTTTACGTAACGGTTTTTAGCCACCTGTGATATTTTTGGACATTTTGTTTAAGCGGTTCTAAACATAGAATTATGCATATTTGGTCAACCTCGGTCCCAGGGCTTTTTTCTCTTTCTGCCATCCCGTTATAGAAGAGACAGAGAGCCAGGGTGGAGGATGAAATGTGCGTTTTGAAAATTCAAATTGCTGTGTTGTATGTTTTTGTTTGGTATCCCTTACATCGGTTAAATGAGAGATTCAATGGATTCTTTCACGGGAATTCAGATAACTGTTAATTTATTTTTTTGTGTAAAACCTTGAAAGTGTTACTGTATGCAATAGACTGAATATCTGATTTTGGTATGACGTGGGACAAACTGTACAGTGTGGAAATTGTGCAATAACTTTTTTGTATAACTTGGTAAAATATGATGGATTTTTTAAATGTCTGATATACTTTTTTCCCTGGTGTACTTTCGGCACGGCTAAGCAAATATATATTTTGCATTTTGTATTTTTAATTATTAATTTTTTTTTGTTGCACGTGCTTATATTTTCAACATTTTGGTTTCAACTGGTATAAATATAAAGTAATGCAGACTGTGAGCAACCTCGATTCCAGGGCTTTTTCTCTATTTTTTCCGTCCTGTTCGGTCTGCCCAGAGGCAGACCGAGAAAGACTTGGCAGGAGGTTATAAGGACAGACTTGATACAGAGGAAGTTGAGTTTAGATCTAACACAGTCTAGATCAGATTGGAAGAGGGTCATTAATATACCCCGTCCAACCCATGCTAGCATGGAAAACGGACGTTAAGCCGAGAATGATGATGATGATGATGATGTTAAAAAAAAGACAAACACTCAAGGTTGGATTGTAAGTTTTAAAAATTCAAATTACCATATGCTGTATGTTTTGTTTGGTATCCTTTACACGCATTTCATGGAGACATTCAGTGGGTTCTTCCACGGGAATTTGGCTTGATGACGTCAGCAAAAATTTAAAACCTTTATATTTCCTTAACTGTTCTTCAAAAGCACATGATTATGTACATTTTCCTGATCACCGCTTTAAGCTCTACACAATAGAAGAAACGTGAAAACAAGCTTATAAATTTATTTTTTGTGGATGGGTTGCTGACGTCATCAAAACTCAAATGACAGTTCTTTTTCATTTGTATCCTGCCTCAGTGGATTTTTCCACGGACTTTCTCGACTAGTGACATTATAATTTATATATTATAAAAGTCAATCAATCTCTTAAACATTTGTTGTACACCATGTGTTGTGGTGCTTTGTTGTGTACCATGTGTTTTTAATAAAGTTGTAACAGCGACTGTTGTACAATGTTTGCTTAACACTTATGTTAATGGAAAGCGACTTTAAGGGAATTATGTTTGGTTGGCATCAACTCAGATGCAAACACATCAGATTAAAGCACCTACTTTTCACCATTGAACTTCCTGGATAAGCCAACATGTGTTCCATTCATTTCCACCTGAATAAAATAGGAGAAAAAATAAATAGGTATGGCATTTTCTCTGATTCAAAAATTGCTGACAACATCACAAAAAATGCTGAGATAAAAATAAAATAACTTATTTATTTCGTATTATACTACAGTTGTGCTAAAGATCAACTCTGTAAAATTTATGGACAGGAGGCGATTTATGGCTTTCTCTAATACCTGCAAGAGCAAAAAACTCTCATACTAAATAGGTTTAAATTTCAACATTTTTGACAACGCCGACAAGCTAAGAAATTAATGGAAATTAGCATACAACATTTATAGACATTTTTTAAACAAATTCTAAATAACCAAGAAGATTTAAAAAGAGAAGGAGGGACATCTCAGCAGTTTTTTGGAAACCAGGCCTATAGTCTTTGTTTTATTTTGATGTGATTGTTTACTTTATTTTATTAATTTTATATATTTAGTTTGTACAGATATTTCCAAGTTGAAACATGCGAGTCAGCTTCATCAAATGTAGTGGCGTTAAAAAAAGGGATTGGGACCTTGTATATTTTCAGAACTTCAATGAATTGGGAAATAAAATTTTATTTACATGATTCTTCCGAAAAACTTAGCTTTAGTACCAAATATCATGAAATTTGGTAATAGTGAGTGTCAAAATTCCATCTGTTAATCTTTTTTTTAAAAGAAACATACATTTTGAATTCAGCTTGAATGTTTCTTAGCATTAAAGGACATGTTCTAAAAATTTATAGATCCTTGTGTGATATCTCTAAAATGCTATGTAATCAGCAAGAGACTGTCAATCATTATCATTATCCATATTCTTATTAATTTTTTTTTAAAATATCATGCAAATTAGGAGTTGAAATTACCTATTCTTGCGGTCAGATTTGCGTCATAACACTGGTTGAACCAATCACGGGCGAGTATTTAGGTTAAACAGCCATTAAGAAATGGTGTACAAATGCCGCAATCATGTTTTTGTGGTGAAACCTTCATAATTACAATACTGGATTTTTCAAGGAATTCTTTTTTTAGTCAATTTTTAATATGTTTTAGATTCTGCTTAATTTTTGCCATTTTGCTACATTTTAACGTCGTTTTGCTTGTGAATTCTGCTTAATTAAGGTTGCTACTGTGAAGGATCATGAAAAGTCCACTTTGTACCCCATCAGGGAGCAAGGAAGGAGAACATTCCGACTGCAAGAATAAGCTCAGTTAAGCTAAAACATAAGGGTGTCATCTCAATGAAAATCTTGTGCACATTCATACACATTTTTAAATAAAATGAATGCCCTTTAAAAACTTTTACACTTTCCTTTAAAAAATTTGATTTGCAGCTTATCATTAACTGTGTGTTGTTATTATTTGACCACATGAGCAAAAAACAATAGCTAGCGTATGATCCGCCAACTCCGTGATTCGATAACTCCGTGAAACTGCTTTCAAAGCCTACAACAACTTACCACAGCTCTGTCTACCATTTTTAATGAATGAATTCGATTCAGGGGGTTTGATACTACCACTTAATCATTTTAGGGGTGTCGGAACTCGCGCATGACAAAAATTTGGCGGTAAGTTCAGCTGGCTACACCTTTTTGTGATTTTTAAGTGAAGCGCGACGGCGGTCATTTTTGATATATATTGTTATCTCAGTTAATTGATTATAATTATGGTCATGTTATATATAACTTTTCTGAGGGTCCAATGATTTGAGAATGTTTTCTAATGAATATTTTAATTTTTAAAATATTTTTGCTAGTCATCAAAAAACAAACGTGTTTTTCAAATTTTACGGAGTTGAAGGATCCATCACGGCATTATCGGATGATAGTACATGTCGGATCCGGCTTATTTGTCCACAAATAAATGTATTTTTTTTCTTATCATACCCCCCGAACGGTCCGCGACAGATAGCGCTACGATAATAAAAGTTTGAAATAACCGATATGTTGACGATATGGATATAAGGACGTTAAATGTGTTTTTTTTACGGAGTTGGCGGATCATACGCTAGTATTCAAACAATAAAAATAGACAATATTCCAACTGCATAAAATTTCTTTGTAAGCCGGCCAGTACTTTGAACTGGAAGGGGTTAGAAAAACTATGCTGAGTCTCCTAGACAAGATCTGTATCTTTATTTTTAAAAACATATATAATTATAGCTACCTTAAAATCTTTGAATTCTGGAACCTCCATTACATTTTCTTGCTCATAATTTATTTCTTCTTGCAAAAAACTAACTAGATCTTTGTCACCTAATCAAATATACAAATAAAATTTAGATGTAAACAATTATTTGAAAATCAGCCTGTTAGCTATCTAGATATTTTTAAAAACCCTGAAAACAAACTTACCATCTGTTTGATTATGTGTCCCGTGTGTGAGATGCAATGATCTTTGGTGCCTTGTTTTGCTGTTGACTTGAGGAAGTCGACATTTTATAGAAGCGAGAGAAGAAAGACATCTCTTTTCTGTCAAAGGCATACACACGCTGGACTTATAAGCCGCGTTACTGCGAACAAGTTTGACAATACTTCTCCCGAAAGACATTTTGTACATACTTGACTTTTTAAAAAAATAAGTGATGCAAGCCATGTGCGAGCTGGCCTTTTTAGATAGCCTCGTTTTTATTTGTAAATTCTTGGAATTTTATTTGCGGGACTTGGGAAAATAGGGGATTTCATCATTTTTTTTTGTACTCCCGCGAAGAAACAATTGCTGGGAAATTTAAAATTTTTTGTAGACAGATAGCTTGCTAACAAAAAGGAAAGCAAATAGAAAAAATTACGACTGTCAATTTATTATAACAGAAACGCAATTATCTAGCTAAGCTAACAAAAAGGAGAAATTGCTGACCAGCGTTTATTCGCAAAATGGCGGTCAACGAATGGGCATCAAATAATTTGAGGCAAATGGTCATACAGCAAATGTAAGTAACCCTCAACCTTAAGTAAATTCAACCCAGCAAGAACATAAATGAGATTATTCTACACAACAAGTCCTTCTAATTTTTGCTCTCTCTATCTCTTAACATTATAAAAGTACTGTCTTTACAAAACACAAAACTGAACAAAAAGCCAAAATTACAGTTCTTGCCATAATTTCTGAAATTTTACTCAATTAATCCAAACTTTAACAAAAAATAAAATATATATTTCTTATACATGTGGATGAAAGCAGAATTGTCCAAAAGATCCAATGCACCAATGGCAGAAAAAAATAAGTGCTGTTGTGATGTTCTAGTTTTTCCAATGAATAAGTTGTTACCAGGGAACTAATTAACTATAATAAATTAGATAACCTGCAGCAGGCAAAAAATGTTTCAGCATTAATTTAGAGGGCATTTTGAACTGTCCAATGAGACAACCGCCCTTTAACGCCCTCTGATCGTCAAAACAGCTAAAAGATCATCCCCTGAACGACTCATTGATAAACCGCTTAACTTCTCATTCTTAATTCAAGTCATGTAAATTTTACTTTTTTTGTACAGCTTTGAACAACATCAAATTTTCTTGTGTTTTTATTCAAATTAAGTATTACATTTACATCTTAAATATTACATAAAATCTTGGACAAAGTTAAGTTTCTTCAGTGTCGGGTATATATAGTAGATGTATATTCGCATTGTTTATCGAATTAGTTACAGTTAATACCACTACTCCATTGTTTTTTAAACCAATCAGCTTGATTTCATGAGAATTTAAACCAATCAGGATGTTTTAAAATCATAACAAATATTTTAATGTACATGTGAGGTGAAGTAAACTTTATATGAAAACTAAAATCAATTTTAATAGAAAACTAAAATCCCTACAAACCTATGAAGCTAACAAAAACAAATAAGTTGCTTAACCCGTTCGGTAGACAGACAGACAGACAAACAGATATTTTATTTATCAAAGTTTGTACAATTAAAATTAAAATAAAAAATATATAAAGAAAGAGACACCCTTGGACAATTACAGTAAACGATATGAGACGCACAAAACAACGCACACATAATAGTGGGTCAAATGATAAGCAACAACATTAACAACAATATAGAAGATGTAAAAATAACTCAACGGAAATTTTAAGCTTGGACCCTATTTAAAATGTAAAAATTTTACAACTTTTTGCTAACGAAATGCAACAAATTTTGTGGACAGTACTTTAAAAATAAACGCTAGAAATTAGATAAACAAAAAATGTAGCAAAAGCTGAAATTACATATAGCGAAACTTCCCACAAAATAAACGGAATATTGCTCTTCACGATCTCATGTATATTGTCTCCCACTTCACTATTAGCTCTACCAACAGCTACCTAGAAGCAATTTGAAATATCCAACAACAAAATCTGATCCACGATGTAAAAATACGATATAAAAATATTGCAAAATAATGTTAACAAACGTGTACCAATCAAGTGTAAAAGTTTGCTACGACGATTAACAAGCTTCACTAAGATTACGCTCCTTTTTAGTTGAGGTAACAAAATTCTCTTTGTTTTTAAGTCTACGCGATTTTTACCTGCATGTTAGTCCTGGATTGTTCTGCCTTACAGTTTGCATATTACACCAGTTGCCTGCACCAGAGAGATTCTTGCCCTGCACGATGGGCAGCTTTCACCAGCAAAACTGATGTAAAAAGTGAAGCTGGCACCGACATGGATAATCAAATATTTTGCAGTACGAAAGAGCGGTGATTTGTATCTTTTGATAGAAACAAGATCATCGAACCTGGGGACAGAGAGTGGGGACTGCCAAAACCAGTTTTACAGGCAAAGGCGTGTGTATCATGCTTTGTTTAGACTTTGGGTGTAAAATTTTAAAAAAAACAGGCTCACTGAGATACACCATGACTTTTTGGAGATAAATTTTTACTAGTGTATATACACCACTACGCCATAGCTAAATCCGCGCCTGATGTCAAGGGACCTACCTAGACACCAATTCCATCCCATGATATAAGTGAATTGGCATGGAGATCATATTTTTATTCGAAATACATTTTCTGCTTGATACATTTGTAATGCAGTGCAATAATATTTATATAATGGTTTCAGGGGCAGTTCTACAGTTTTACAGTTCTTGTTTAAATGTAGTATGATGACCAATTTAGTGGCTGGATTATAACTAGTACTCCACATCAACAATGCTCAAAAGCGAATTGATACATAGCGAATTGATATTTATCAATCCCGCCACTTCAAAGAAATAAGCATAGATAGGGGACCCAGTTTGCATATAAACTCTTTACACAGTGACACATCCATTCTCATTTACACACAATCTAATGAGAGAGTTAAACTTGGTACCAAATAATGTTGTTGTACATAGTTCTTTGACTAATAATAAAGCAGCTAGATGTATAGAATAAGTAAAGTACAAAGCCCGAACCTTTGTCTCCCCGTGCATGGAGGAGATGTATGATTCAAAAACTTGTGTTATGTTTTGTTATATTTTATTAGGATTAGGAAAGATTTGGTCTTTGAACCTTTGACTTAGCAATTTGTTATTTGGTATTCTGCACAGTCAAACAGTCTCTTAGGAAAAAAAATGAAACAAATATATAATATTGAATTTTTTTCAGCTAATAATCGCAAGGAAAACATTATGTCAAGGGCATGCAATAACAGATTTTGAAATGGTCTCTTCAATGTTTAACAAATAATAGGAAAAAAATCAAAATATAAAGTTTCCTCTGAGTACTAAAACTTCCTCCCATATTTTTATATGTATATTTGATGTTTCACTTTTTACCTTTTTTATTACATCCTTTTATATTAAATTATCAAATCAATCTTTTGTTTTGTTTCTATATAGTGAAGAAACATACAGTAATTATGGAAACCCAACACGCAAAAGCAGTCAAGAAGTTGAAAAACATATATTGGCGAAGGCGCATTCAAGAGTAAGTATTTTATTTATGGATTTTTCGTATCGTTCTCTGACTTTTTCATTAATTCATAGACACTGTAACACGAACTCTCTTTCTCATTAAGCTTGTTGTTCCTTAAATTAAAAAGAGGTTTGCTGAAAATTTGAAATATTTTCAGGAAGATGCTTTTTCAATTTATAATTATCTTTTTTAAATTTTTTCATTTCACAAGTTCTATGTAGCTGTATTGGTTCAGAAGGGAGGGAGGGATATATTTTATATATATTTTATTGCTATTATATATTTTTACTGTTTGATTTTATTTTTTGATTCTTCTTTTTATAGCTTGTGGTTATTAGTCACATTTTTGTTATAAGTCAACCTGGAAAGGGTTGAGGTAAATATTAAGTAATTGGAAAGAATTTTAAAAAAGGATGAATCTGTCAGAAAGTAGCAGCATCAATTACTTCTGCAATTTCTCGTTTTAAGGGCTATATATGTGCATGCGGAAAACATTCTCTATTGAGAATGGACACACCAATGTGCCTTGATAAAGATTCTAAATGTAAACCTAAAAGTGTCTTATATTTTTTCTAGGATGACTATCTCCAGATGGTTGCCAGGCTAATATTGCATATCAAAGAAGTGCGTAAGTAATAAATATACATATTTAGGACAAATGATGATATTGGATTACTTGTAATAATCCTTCTAATCAGCACACTTCCCCTTTACTTGTCTCTCTAAATTACAACCCCTCCTAAATGAATAACATTATATGCCTTTCTCTTTTAAAGGCCTTCTTTCGATAACTGCTTTTATTTATATAAAAATGTCTTATACTTGTGTTAAATTAAGAAATTAGAGTATATAAATTAGAATTTCCGTAAATGAAAGTGACATTTTAAATGTATAAAATGTCTCCTCAGGCCTCCAAATGTTTTGTGATTTATTCAAAGTTTCCAAAGCTATTAAATACATGAAACAATAAGATGAGCTTGTGGAATGTATGCTTCAGTGGAAGTCGGGTATGTTGCTAACCAATGTGTTACTTGTGGCCTACACTCAACTATATACCTCCCTGCACTGCCCAGCCCTCAAAATTAGACAAAAAATATATCAGCATAAAATCACTGATTAAAGTGTTTTTTCTTCCATAGAAAAGCAGCGAAAATGTAATGGAGAGACGAGATAATTGTTTTTCTTAGGATAGTGTGTTGCCTCATAGGGAAGTGCATTAAGCATATAACCAAATCAACCAAATAGTTTCGGCTTCTACTGCATCATTAAAAAACACTTTGGAATCACTTGTGGGTAAATTAACTTATTGTTAAAGACGCTAAAATACATTTTTTACTTTCATGGAAAGTTTATTATTAGTTCAACGTAATATGAATTTATGTGGGTGTTTTTAATAAATTATTTTTTATTTATTTTATTTTATTATTTTTTTTATTTTTAATAACTTTTTCTCCAGGAAGAAAAGCAATACTGTCAGTGTAGCCAAAGGGTAAAAACGTTTATAACTTCATCCTAATATTATACATATTATACATTTGTAAGCTTGTATAGACCTTACCCGCAAAATTTGATTGCAAACTGAATTGCAGATCCAAGGTTATGGGGTTATCAGCAAAAAAGTTAAGAGGCCTTAACGTGTCATTTTGGCAAAAAAAAAAATTATGTTAATCAATTCACCTTTATAATATCTATTCTTTGATAAAGTTTAAATCCCTTACCATGTTTAAAATTACTTATGACAGAAAATGTCAAAATTTGCTATTACTTAAATATGACATCGTAATTTTGCAGCATAAATAAATCTGAAATTTTTATGTGAATATCTTGAGAATGAAAAAAGCTTTTTGAAAAAATTATAAAGACTGTTAACCTATTTTTTAAGCTCTATGATATGAGTCCAACATCATTTTATACTTTGAGTTTCCTTTAACCCCGTTCTTTGTATGTCCCAATACTTACCTATAAAGTTTGCCAAACTTCTTTCAAACTAAAATTGATAGCCTTACTGACTTTGCCTATGAACACCCTTCCTCATTGAGACTCAAAATGATGCTTTTTTTTTACATTATTGATTGACGAAAGGTGGAAGGCAAAAATCTTCTCACTGCTTTTTATGACCCGGTTTTTATTCCTAGTTAATTGTACACACTTCAATAATAGCAGTCTACCAGTGTAAATGTTTTAACTTGTATTTTTTATGTTTGTGTTTAATTTCTATTCCTCAGATGTTTTAAAGTAGCGAAATAATTTAGATAAATTACATTTTTTGGAAAAAAACAAAAAAAACAAGATGTGTTTTTTGGAATTTTAGTAAAATTACTTGTTGCTATTTTGCATGTACTTGGTTTTGCAGCGAAATTATTTGCCATGAAAAAAATGCTTTATGTATGAGAACGGAATAAAAACAATTTCAAGCTGACAATAATTAAAAAACCCTTAGGCTGAATACAAATTTCCTGTCTGGTTTAATATGTAATAGTGTAGTTTTTATAAACATGGTTAATTTAAGGGACATTGAATTTCAAGTTAGTAGAAACTAGGGCTGAAATTTGGTGGGGAGGAGAAGGAGAGTGAGTTATTCTAAGTTAGATAAAAATAAAAAAGTTTGGTTTAGTATTCCTAAAATAATATAATTCACTACTTTCGTTAACACACTTGAGGTAAATTCGGAACAGTCCTTTCTAAAAACAGAAACATTCTATGCAGAATTCGAAAGTCCCTGTACAATAAATTCTTGTTAGCAAAACATTACGAGTTCGGCTCTTACAGAAGAATTTGAAAAGTTAAATGTGCAACTAAAATTTAGTTAGAGCGAATATTGAAGTAAATTTTTCAACTAGGTAGCTAGCTAGCTTGCCAAGAATAACATGGTCTTTGGTAATTTAATATATTGACTGAGTAATTAAAAAGCAGAAGGAATGAGTTTGAAAATGGATATCAGATAGTTGTTTTTTATCAACAATGTAGCTGAGTTAACTGATGTTGAAGAAGCATCCAGACAATGTTGCTAACTCTGGTTATTTTAACAGTTAAACAATTTTGTTGTTTCTATCCTATGAAATTTTTTTTTTGATAAATGTATTGTAGGAGTTAGATGTATGATTATATATCTAACTCCTACAATACATTTATCGATAAAAAATTTTCATAAGATAGAAACAACAACATTGCTTTCCAATGCTTCTTAAAACTTTTTTTTTCTTGCTCGCGTTTTAAGCTACCATTTTTTTTTGACGGACGGCATTGCTGCTCCATATCCATATAACAAAATTTACGATAGGTTTTTAATATACGGGGAGGGTTGAGGGGTGTTAATAAATTTAATTTGGGTGATGAAATTTTCCGCAATTGGGTGTTGTCTTCCCACCTGCCCTACAATTAGGTTACCAAGAGTACAATTCATAATAGAAATCTCTTCACAAGTCAGTCGTATTTAATTTATCAGCGGGTAGTTGTACAATTTCTGTCAATTTCTTATTCTTTGCTGTTTTATGACTTCAATAATAAATCTTTAAAAGTAAATATGGTATTTCTTTTGCGAATTCTTGTTGCGAAAAATTATTGAATCATGAAGTAAGGCATCCTTTGTTTTTGTTTTTAAGAGTTTTTTAAATGGCACTACCTCTTAATATAATATTCTTGACATACTTTGTCATGCTGGAATTGTATTATGCTTTTTACAGTGACATGTTACCTCTATTATATATTTTTACCCCTCTAATGCAACATAAAGTGTTAATGCCCCTTATATGGTCTTTTTGAGTGATTTTGAATCGAAATTTGTGTCTAGAGTTCTTATTAGAAGATTTTGTGGCTATGAGTGTGTGGATTATAGATGATGTAGGTGCTTGGAACAGGATGTCTCAATGAGGCTTGGGCTTTACATAGTAGCTACTAAAACTTTTTTTTAATGATTCATGGAACCTCGATTTGAAAATGAATATAGATGTAGCCTACTTTTAAATTTGTGTGGAATGTGAAATTTACATATATAATTCAATTTTTTTAAATTAATGCTTAACTTAGAAGGTAAAGAAAGTGTTTCGTATACAACAGTTTCAAATACAACAATTCTTTAATTTTCTTTAATTTCACACACTAATTTTTTTGCTTACTTGCTTTGGATTAGAATAATTTGTCTGCTTCCTTACTTCAGATTTGAATAACTGTATGTATCTCACTTGTTATGCATAAATTTGTTCTTATATAAACAAAGGTTTTTTCTAATATTTCGTTTTCATCAAAAAAGTTTTTTTATTTTTACCATAAGTACTTACTATATCAAGCGCACAACCCTTTGTTCTTGCCACTGTTTCTTGCCAATGTTCGCTGAGAGTGTTATTTTTGTTGAACCAGTAATATTGTTGCTGAGGTGTCTCCTTTACCCCAATTTTGGGACTTTAGCATGTCATTTACACATTTTATTTAGGAGGGGCACATGTGGTACAACAAGATGGACAATATATAGGTAATTTTTGTGTGATTAAAAAGTTGGTTTAATGCTGGCAGAGAATATATTAGTATCCTATTACATTTTGCAGAAGGCTTTTATTTAAATGTGTGTAAGCACAATGTCAACTGAAAAACTAAATGATGATTCAATATCGAAAGAGTAGAAGTGCCAAAGCTTATCCACTTTAAGGTCAAGGAAACATTGTTTATCCACATGTATTAACTACAATTCTCAAATCTGCATTTGACTTATTTTTCCCCTTTTTAATTTTTATAAGAAATATCTTTATCATCAGATAGAGATTGTAAGTACTGTTAACTGCTCGCTAAATGTGGGATATTAAAGAAATTAAGAAGTGACTTTATAATTGAAATATATAATTATAAGTATAATATAAAGTATTATAAATATATAATTATAAGTATATTTGTGAGGACATACAAGGCGACAACTTCCCATACAACTATTGTATTATTTTTTTGTGTGTATAAATAAGGATGTAAAATGAGAAATCTTCCTTGGTTTCTGAGTATATCAGATAGATATATAAATTTGTGAATATGGGAAGATGTATCAGTGGTGTTAAGTTGATCTTCTCGGACATTACATACTTACTAGCCGAAATGGCCAGTAGAAAAATCTACTTAAGCGAAAGAACAAAAGGACTGCCTTTCAGGAGATGGTGTCAGACTCATTTCCAATTTTTTTGGCCTCCAACTTAAAAGTGCACTGCAATGGCTTCACTAATTTTAATAATATTATTGATGTCAATCATTGTAATTAAGTAATGTTTAAATAGCTGATAAACAAATTCTGATAAATCATTTCCTTTGGAAGGGACAGATTTTAGCCTAGTTCAGTATTTTCAGTCATAGACAAGCTTGAAAAGTGAGCAACACATCCATATGATCTGTGGACGTAGTGCTGCAATGAAGATTTTTTTTTACACAAAGAATACAATGTATTAACTACAATTAATTTAGGTAAAAATTTTTCTAAACTAAACTTTTTGTGCAACCAATTTTTACAAGATTGAACAAAAGTTCTGTTACAGTTAACCAATGATATTTTTGTTTTTGCTTTTGTATTTATTTTGCTGTCACACTTTTGAATAGTTAAAGTAATCTGAACAAAAATGTTTACTCCATTGTTATAATTTAACGATATAATACTGTTTCAGTGTTTGAAACACTGACTTCAAGACTGAATGATCTACAAAAGTAAAGGGAATTCCCCTTTGTTACAATATGAAACCAGGAGTCGTTGTTTTTGTATTGTATGTTCTGTGTGTACGTGAGAAGTGGGTTATAAATAATTGAAATACTTTCAGTTTTCATGCAGGCAGAATGTGCACTGAGGAGAAATTTTATGAGAAGCATTGTTATCCTTTGGAGTTAATGAAAACATAATGGTTATGAAAAGCTTTCACGAAAAACTACACTCAAAATGAGCACGCGATATTTACTTTTGTTGCAAAAAGTTAAACAAGATGTAAAAGGTCAAGTCATTTTGATAAGCTGATTGTAAACAAAGAAAAATTGGATGTATCTACTGTAATCCTCTCACCTCAAAGTATTTTAAAATCACTATCATCCTCCCTCATACTTTTTAATGACAGCTCATTAAATGCTTTTGTGTGTTAGAACTGGTTGCTATTTTAATAAAGCATTACCAATTATTTTAATGGTAAACTACCTTTTAATGTGAATGTAAAACACAAGTGCTAGTAAGAACCAGGCATCCACGTTCCCAGAATTTTTAATAATGGTATTTACCTGGTAGATGGTTTCGTACTTTTAAAACTTTAAATGAAAGAAGTAACGGAATATTGTTGTCACTAAATGTTAACCTGATAAAGTGTTGATTTTTTTATTACATCTTTTTTATATTTACAAATACACACTAATTTGTTGGAAGCTGCAACGGTTTAAGAAGTTGGGGTGTAGAAAGGATTTGTAGTTATGGAGGCTTTTTAAAACTTTTATTAAATAGCTATTTCAAATTGAATTCTACTGTTCAGATTTTAGATGTTGGCTTTCATGCTAAAAGATTATTTTAATGTTTGAAACCTGTCATTTTTAAGCATTATTAAAACTGGACATTATTTAATGTTTAAGATGACATGTTATCTTTCTCAAATGTTTTTTTGTTACCACAAATTTTCATGTTTTATTTTAAAGCAGGAAAGTGTATGGCTTACATTAACTTAAGGGCAGATGTTCAGAGTTGTTATATTTTTGTTTTGTTTTTAATAGGTTTTTATTTCACCTCAAAAACATTCAAAAATTAGCATTCTCTTTTTTTTTAAAAAAAACAGGAAAATATTTTAGGTTTTACTGTCTTAGTTTTTAAAAACAAAGACACAATGTGTGTGTATTTTTATCTTCATTGTTTTGAAAAGAGTAAAATTTTGATTGTAAGGTTGTTGATAAACCCTAAATGATCTCTTTAAGATTTTTCAATGAGTATTGAGAATGTTATTATGTCTTATTTGGCTAACAGAAGTTTGTTTTTTCACTGCATGGCTGCAGAAAAAAAGATGATAAAGTATTTGATCTTTTTATTCCGGATAGTTCGTGCAATATTTATTTGCATGAAAGAGCATGGATACATCCACGTTAATGAGTATCACAATTTAAATAATAACTTTCAGTGTGTACTCATGTTGCTGTTGGTGTTGCCATGGCGTTGTATGTAACTTTTAGATGAATGACGTTAATTTCATGACCCTTTAATCTGACATACATTCTAGAGTGATGATGTTATAACTATATGTTAGGAAAAAAGATTTTTTTGGAAATTTGGTTTTTAAGGAATTCTTTATAGATGATTGTTTTAAAATGAATATGTTATGTTTTGTAATTAATTCTGAGCACATGGTATAAATTATTTTATGTCCTTGTGTTGGACAGTAATAAATTCAGGATGGATTGCTCATACTATTTTTCTCTATCTAGCATATCATGACTGGAATTCTCATAGTCCCTGGTTTTTGTTGATTTTCTCTTTAAAATAGCTTTTCTAAAAAGCAAATATAATGTTTTATTGTATTTGTAAAGAGAAACTAGAAAGTATAATATAAGGATTGGAGAAATAGATATTCCTGGCAGATTCACGATGAGGATTAGAATTCCAAGAGGTGAAATTTTTTAATAATATTTCTGTCAATACTTATAACTTTTATCAGTTTGTTGTCTTGACCAGGGTGGTCACATCCTCTAATAACCTAAAATTTTGTACTCAAAATAATGATTCTTTCTAAAATCTCATGAAATTGTTTACGGTGACGTCCATTTTTTTAAATAGTTATTACCTTTAATGTGACAAAAAGTTACAATATTCAGTAGGGCTTATGATGAAGTGCTTTTTCAGCGTTTTGCATAAAAGCAAAATGTTTCTTTTATGTTCCGCAAAATTTAAAAATCGGCCTAAAGAACCAAATATGGAATAGTTTTTATACATTTTTTAGTGTTTTCTCCTAAAATTTTAACCCTCCTAAAATATCTTAAAGTTATAAAGTATTCGATCTTTGGCCACCACGGTTCAACACATCCGTATGTCAGTGAAATAGAGTAGGTTTTAATTTATGCGCATAAAACTATTAACTATATTAACACAATTATTACTCCTTTTTTGTTTTTTTGCAAGTTTTTGCTTAAAACATACACTTCCCTAGGACAGACGACCATCAGTGTAAGCTTTTGAGAGGGGAAAGTAGTAGTGATGTTACATGGTTTGTGACATGCTCATAACAATTGTCAACTGTTAAAATGACTTGACTGATACAAATTTGACTTGTTTTCAAAGTTCCTTCATGTCTAGTGTACAGGCTCAGGAGTTAAATAGTTAGAAAACTTCCCTTGCCTTTTTTCGAATTTGTTCTTGCACCATAGTTTTGTTGATTGTGGGTTTGTTATGTTGCAAAGTAAATGTGTTTTTTGTAATAATCAACTAATATATTGGACTCTTGGTGCTAAATAGCTAACTCCTACAATATTGAGAAAAGTTGAAGAACAGGGTTCTTAAGGGTATCAAAAGGGTCCTGCTATAAAAATTTTCAAAAATATCTGTTAAAGTTAAGAAACACCAAGGTTAAACTGAAAAAGTATGCATTCTGTTTGTCAGTGGTTTCAAGTTTAGTATACTAGTGCGTAGCTTCGTAAATATCAAATAAACTGATTTTAGCATTCACTTCCCTTAAATTTGCTTGATTTTAATTTTCACCCTTTGTTTATTTTCTTGACAGGTTCTATGGTTAATCCAGGTGGCACTGGTGCCAATCCACCTTCAATTCAACAATCAGCAATGAACACCTCCACACCACAACAACAAACAATGAAAGCTTTACAAAACAGTCTGGTTCAACAACTTAACCAGAAAGCACAAAAAAACGCACAAAATATAGCGCAGTCAACGAGTCAACCAATGCAAGTGACTATGCAAGGAAGTCAAATTATTAACCGTGGACAAAATATGATGACGCAACAACAACCGCAGCAAGCACCACAGCCTACTATGCAAAAACAACATATACAAGCCAATCAACCATTCTCGATTGGTAACCCACTACAACAAGGTTTAGCTGGTGTGAACATGATGGTCAATGTGACATCAGCAATGGTAAGACTGTTAAAACTGAAATGTTGAGAATACAACTTATAGATAATAATTTTTGTGACACAACTCTTTCCGTGAAACTCTTGTGGCTTTTGTCGTTGCTTAGTAGGAATGAAAAATGATTAAATTTTTTTGTGCATGACATCAAAATTACTACGTTAAATTGTTAAGGTAATAGAGTATATACTTTCGATATGTATTATTTTGATATTGTTGTAATGTGTAAAAATTTAATAGATTTTCAACTTACATCAATACTAAACATTTTAAGCTTTTTGACTTCTCACTAATGTTTCACCCACGCTTTATATTTTTAAAACACCTCCATAAGATTGCACTTTCAGTGTTGTTTAATGTGCATCGTTTTATTCGTTAATACTTTGGCATTGAACTAATCACAGTATGTGCTACATTTCGCTTTAGAAGATCGATAAAACAATATCATTTCAGCTTAAAAAAATCACCTGTTTTGCTATTAACTTTCAAAAGGTTGTGTTATGAATCTAAAAGCTTAAATGACATGTTTTGTAATAAAAAGCAGAGTACGATGCAAATAGGCATCCCAATGTTTGAACTGCATTGATACACAACTGCACCAAAAACTGCAATACTGATTTTTTGCAAAGAAATAGATCCTTTCTTCTTTTAACAAAATTACCCGCTGTTTAGCTTTTGTTGCATTGCAACAAGATTACAGAAGCAAAAATTACTTCTTTTGTAACCTATTTTCTTCAAGTCAACGCAACCAATGCAGCTGCAACAACAGAAAATGCAACAAGTACAGCATCTTTCTCAGCAACAACAAATGCAGTTACAACAACAACAGCAACAGCAACAACAGAATCAACAACAAAAAAATCAGCAACAACAACAGCAACAGTTGCAACAACAACAACAACAACAACAAAATACATTAATGCAACAGAAAGAACGTTTGATCATGAAGAAGGTTCAGCAATTTAAAATTCAAAACCAAATGCCAGGTGCACCGTTTTCTCCTTTTCTTTACTATGTACTGAATGGTGTATGATTCTTAAAGTTGATAATTTATGAAACAAATAATTCAGATCTGCGTAAAAAGAATTTTCTCAAACAATCGAAATGCATGTATAATTTATTCAAATCTTGATAAAACCCTATATAAATCCTTTTAAATCTGTACTTTGTGCTGAAGTGTGTGTAGTGATACTTAAGTATATACGATGAAAGCTAAGGACTCATTTTAATACCAATATTCTGTTCAAAATGGGGTAATTTTTGTGCTTTTCACTGGCTAACGACTCACGGTTAATGCTTTGCGCTACAGGCTAGTAGTTTTTTGTAATATTTGTTTAAACATTCACTTATTTTAACAGGTGTAAGCCAGGGTAATGTTATGTCTTCGAATCAGCTACTAGCATCACAGGGATTTACGGTACCTTCCATAAAGACTTCAGCTCCCACCCAACAGCCCAAAGCGCAACCGCAAGCTCCACTTTCCAAACACATGTCCGCACCATCCCCACAAACGAGTATACAACCTGCACCATCTCCACAGCAGGTTTGTTCCATTTCATAGTATTGGAAGGTTCATTCAATGTCCAAAAATATAGTGCTTTCTTAATAAATGCTTTGTTTCTATTAGCCCACTCCATCACCTGGCAGTTACAACCCTCCATCTGTTGGTCCTTCTCCTAGTCCACTGACACCTGCAGAGGAACAACAATACTATGAAAAGGTAACTTCTTGCTTGTAACCTGAAAAATTACTGAAGAGTGAACTCGTTGTCAGAAATGCAATTCTTTATTGTTTTTTTTAGTTAAGAGAGATGAGCAAGTACATAGATCCCTTGACAAAATTGATCAACCAAATGCCTACTGGCGATGGTTCGTTGCTTTTGTTGTTATTGTTGTTATTATTGTTGTTGTTAGTGTTTTTGTGTGTATTATTGTTGGTATTGCTGTTGTTGTTGCTGTTTTTGGTATTATTGTTTTTATTATTGTTGTTCTATGCCTGCTTTTTTGCCAGACAAAACTACCAATTTTATAATTAGCTGGTTATTAAACGTTGCGTGGGAGGTGATTAAATAGTTTTTCAAAATAAATGAACGTTACCTAATATTTCTCCTAGACCACAAAAGAGATCGTGATAAAATGAATGGTTTACTGGATATGTTGAAAAATAACAAAAGGTATAATAAAATTCTTGGCTGACAGACTACCTGTAACATGTCCGGTCAACAATCCTAGCATTTATGGAACCTCCCGGGGCTAGTTGTCTTCACAATACTTTTTTTCTCCTGCTCCTCTTACAATGATACTTTTTAAATTTGCTTCATCTGTGGTATGTTTGTTCTGCTAACAAAATAAATACCATAAGTAATGGTATATATTATATAATGAAGTTAAAATAAGTGAAACGTTATCTTCAAATACACTCCCTTTTTATGACAAAAAAGAATAATTTTGCTAAAAAACGCAGTAAAGGGTTTGAAACAAAATTTGTAAGAGATAAAAACTGTTGGTACCAGGCTCCCTTTGCTATTTTTCTTAGATGCATTTGTTCTACAAGACTTTTAACTTTAATGCAATGATGCTTTGAATGTACACTGAAAGAGTTTATTGAATTTTTCAATTTTAAGAGGATGGATCTATATGAGAAGAGGAGTTTAATAAACATTTCTATTTGTTTTCACTTTTCGCATAATGTCCAAATTTCAACATTGGCATCGTTGACCACATCTTACAGTATTTGGAATCGTTTTTCATGAAAATCATCAATTGGGAAATTCAACATTTGTAAATGTTTCAAATAAGCGCCCCTTGAAATGAGGGCGTTTTATTAAGGGGGCGCCTAATAGAAAGGTGTTTATTCAAAGCATTACGGTGATTGATCCTGTTACTGTTACAATAACGTTCTTTTCAGATAATACTGCGTGTTTTCTTGTTTTTTTTTTGAATTTCAATAAAGAAGTCTTTAGAATCCATTCGAACTCTGTGCATTTAACACTATTTGGATGTTCTCCTTTTATTTGAGTTAATCTATTGAGGTAAAATTTTATGACATCACGTGCATTTTCATATTCGTTGTTTTTTTAGAACGCGACTAACCGTGCTGGCAAGATGTGAACCTGTTCTTGTCCGACTGTTCCCTGTGAGTCAACATGTAGCTACAGTCAATTATTTTTGAAATTTTTACCGCAGAGTTCTCTGTTTTCAAATTTTTTTCTCTTATGGATACTGAAAACCTTTTAACTTTCAAAATATTTCATTTTCATTATTTTGGGACTAAAAAAGTTGCTCAAAGGTTTTCTTTTTTCCAACATCACGTTCTCATTCGAGCCTAACTTTTCAAAAGTTTTCGTTGTATTTTTTTTTATGATCACCGTGAGCTTTTTAGCCTTGATTTATCATTTTCTGAATGTTTTTTTCTTTTTATTTATAGGATGTGAGTTCAAATACGTCAAGCATGCAATCAACACCTCCAAAAATACCAATGCCACAGACGGGAGAGGTGGTGAAAAATGTCATGTCCTCATCACAACTTATGACTGAGACAAGACAAAATATTCTACCTGGTATGCTAGCGCTGAATGCACCCATGATCAGGTACATAAAATCACTTTCAACCAATCAAATACAAGTTATGCTAATTAATAATTCCACTAAATGACCCATGATCAGGTACATAAAATCACTTTCTTTCAACCAATCAAATACAAGTTATGCTAATTAATAATTCCACTAAATGCACCCATGATCAGGTACATAAAATCACTTTCAACCAATCAAATACAAGTTATGCTGTGTAACAGTTCCACTAAATGCACCCTTAATGGGCTTTTCCCCAGCATTAAGAAGATACATGTCTGAAATTGTCTTTCAACGCGTACACAACACGAGAAACATAGTAGTGGTATTTTTTCTTTCTTTTTTTGGCCTGAGATGTACTCTTTATGTGATGAAACAAGCAGGGAGGGGTGGGGCGGGGTTTAAGGGGTGTTTATTAAATTTTTAAATTAAAGAGACATTTTACTTTCTTTTATTCAATATATTTGTTTTTTATATACTCCACTACAACATGAAAAACCACAGAATTTCTTCGATCGTCACCTTTTTAGCATGACAAAATAAGACACCAATATGACGTCATCTTTCTAATCTTAGTGTCCCTCATTATGAAGTGTTTTTAATACGCTGTTATAATTGCTATGTTATATTTTTGAAAAGCTATTTGTTTGGTTGATAATGCTTGGTGACGTCATCTTTTTTTCTAAATCGTACAATTAAGATTTAACACGAAAACGAAGCTGTTGTTGTTTTGTTGAATTTGATTGTAGATCGATTGTGTGCATTTCGTGGGAGAACTTTTTATTTATTTATCTCTTTTGTTGATGATTACTGCAAATACATTTAATTTCCAAGTAATTATATATTTTGAAAACATTATCCCCGCTTTTATTTTCAGTCCGCCTCCACCACCACCTAAATCTCGCAAAAGACAATCCTCGTCACCAGACTCCCCTCCAGCCAAGAAGTCTCCTCTCCCGCGAGCTCTACAAATGGAGATTGTTCACTTGTTTGAGAAATTCAAGATTAGTTTGGACCAATCACAGGCTGTCGACAGGACAGGCGTCACCGTTCTGTGTCGATGCAGTAAGTTCTAAATACTTTTTTATGGCACAGAATGTTGGGGCGTGGCATTTTTCGAATCTAATAAATTTAAAGTCATAATAAATATTCAGATGCGTGAGAAGTGTGTTGCGTTTAAAATGTAAGATTCAGATTAAACGCTCACCCGTGGTTTATTTATTCTTATCGTCCTGAAAGTGTTTATTTTTAAATGGAACGAACTGTTGATGTGGGACCTACTATATCAGTCGAAGTTAGCAGGGACAAAATGTGTTTGTTGCCACATGTACCCACTGTGCTAGAATTTTACAGTATAGATGAAAAGAATAATTTAGGCGTACTGTCAATTTGTTTTATAGTCTTGAAATTTTTACTCTTAAAATAATTTACTCTTTGCTCACATTGTATTTTTTTTAATATACGGTCATTGATACATAAAAATTATTGGAAAACATAACTGTACGTTACTATGTTTTAGGAGAAGAAAATATGTCTCAGAAATCTGGTACCTTATCAGTACGCATTCCTGGAAATTACCCCAAGAGTGAACCCAACTATACGCTGAACACTTTCAGTAAGTAATTTGTCATTTGGTTTTTTTTTTACTGGCACAGTGTTTTGGTCTCAGTTTAAATGAGTACTAAATTGCAGAGCGGCTTCTGGACACTGGAAATATAAACACATTAGGCCTAGATAAATTTTAAAACCTTGGATATCTAACATTCTCTAGAGAAGCCTTGAAAATTTTGAAATATTATTCCACAAACATTTTTGTTAAAAACGATAGTGCTATTTTTTTTCGCATCTACTGGAGATGTACATAGATTTTTTCATACCGTAAATTTGCTAATAAACGCCCTTCTTCTTTTTGACGCCCCCACCCCCACCCCCCTTGAAAGCAAAATATTAAATAGACGCCCCTCTCTAATTAACGTCCCCTCTTTTTTATCGCCTCCCTCCTTAGGAGGGGCGTTTATTAGAAATATATTTTCAGCAGAATTTTCTCATATATGTTGTCATACAAAGTATGACATTTTTCGATAATAAAAAGGCTATTATACCATAAATTAATTTTTAAATGAACGCCCTCCTTTTATCAACGCCTCCATAAATAAACGCCCCGGGCGTTTATTAGAGGATTTACGGTATTTGAATGATTTTAGGAAGTTTACAGCGTTGGTTTTACATACATGTCTCTGTATGAGAAGCTGAGTATCTAGGCTACAATAACTTAAGTTGTGAGGTGAATTGCAACTTAAAAGAAAGCTTTCTTGGTCTTTTTGATCAGGACAGCCAAAAAAATGAAGTAATTTCGAGGTTATGGAAGTGTGAGGGAAACGTGAAATATTTTTTGCTGTTTTAAACTAAACAAGCTGGCTATTATGTAGTTAGATTCGAAACTTTCGCAGGTTTGTAAACGTTCTCTTCTTTTAGACCAATCCGATCAAGTATCCGATATTGAAAATCGGATGACAAAGAAACTGATGAGATTGCATCACTCCGTCACATTTTCGTCCATTCTGACGGCTTGGGTAAGTGACCATGTTAATGCTCGTAAATATTTTACAACGTGGAAATTTATAAAAGCTAAAAGTGTCTTTTCGATTTAAAGAAAGAAATAATAATCACGAAAAAAAAAATATTATTGTTTTGAATAAACAATAAAAAACGTTCGTGTAAATATTTCCGTGAATTTTGTGTCAACCAATTTTACAAAAATTTACTTCGAAATGTATTTATTTATTTATTTTTTGTTCGATAATTTTTGTGTTTGTTTTCTAGGAACAAAGCATTCGTGAAACACTCGTTACGTAGAAAATGAAAGATGACAGAAAAACACAATATACTGCTCATTTTTTTGGATTGTAAATAGTGAAAATATTTTGATGTTATATTTATATGCTCTTTGGAATTTATAAGAAAATAGTAGAAATCTTTAGTAGAAAAAGTAGAAGTATGTTTCTTTGCGAAAAGTTTTTTTGATGGCCTTACAGTGACTTCCGAACTCTACACAATTTGAACAAATAACAAAGTCAGTCATTCGCTCTTTTTTTGATTAAAATAGCCATAAGTTAAAGGTAGGCGAGGCAATAATTGTATTTGTTCAGGCGTTATAAGGATTATAAATTAAGTCTCTTTTTAATTTATGTAGAGTTTTATTTTAAGTTGTACATATGCATCTTTCGATATTTATTTTTCAAAGCGTTTTTCTATGCATATGGCGGACGAAAATTCGCAATGAATGTCTTGTCAAAGGTTCGTACGAAAATAGAAATAAATTTCGTCGATGTATTTTCTTCTAATTTAAATTTTCGTACTTTTGAAGTGCGATTTAGGATTATTTCATTTTGTAAAATGTCTTCTGAAAAAAAAAAGTAAAATAAATATTGATGTACAAATTATAAATTCCAATGTTTTATTTTTGAAAAAAAAGTTAAGTCAACCCTGGGTATAAGAATGGATATAATGAGTACAATTTAATCTTTCTTGTAAATATACATTTTTATCTCTTCTTTGCCTTGTTTGCCTAGATTTAGATTTATTATGTCTCTACCAATATCAAATAAACGTTACAAAGACACAGAGTACTGGGACGAGCGATACACGACAGAAGATGAATACGAGTGGTTGAAAAGCTATTCTTCCTTCCGCCATCTTGTTTGTAAACACGTGACTCAAGAAGACAATATTTTGATGGTTGGGTGCGGAAACAGCACACTGGGAGTGGATATGTATAAAGATGGATATAAAAATATTATCAACACTGATATTTCAACCGTTTGCATCGAGAACCAAATCAAAAAATACCACAAGGTAAGACTACTTTTGTACTTATTTTTTGTTATTTCACGATTTTAACACCTTTCAACACATTTCCATACATATAGCATATGTAAACATACCGTAATGCTTCGAATAAACGCCCGGGGCGTTTGACATTTTTTGGGGGCGTCTATTCGAGGGGGCGTTTAAAAGAGGGAGGCGTTTATTAAATTTTTTACATTTCGTCTATTTTGCAGTTTTTAAGTATACCTATAATATATATCTTCACAACAGAAAATATAAGACATGTTTTAGCCAATGAACCTCAAAAGCGAAAAACTAAATTTCCAACCTTAAATCTAGGATTTTGGAAAAAAGTAAGTAAGTTTACTTTTTCTGTCGCCTCGAAAAAACGCCCCTTATGATGGAGGGGCGTCTATTAGAGGGGGCGTTTAAAAGAAGGGGAGTGTTTATTCAAAGCATTACGGTAGTATATATGCATATGTGTATTTATGTAGTATCCGCATGTTTCAGCATCCGTATCATTCGCAAGTTTTTTATATAGTATGTAGGTATATGATGTATATATGTAGTATCTGATGCATTTGTTGATATGTTTCTACATGTCTTCTTAACAGGTCATGTATGCATATGTTCTTATAGGTGATGTATGTGTACATATAGTGCTTGGGATATAGTAGTATAAGTGCCTATATTGGTTTGGGTATATGCTATATGCTCTATGCATACCTATATACATATGGTACTGTATGTATAGTATGCTCTTATATATAGTATCTTAATATATACTGCATGTATATGTTTGTACATATAGCACTGTATACATAGTATGTCCATGTGTCTATATAGTATCTTGGTATATGACACACGCGTATGTTTATTTGTATCTGTATATTATGATACGGACTGCCTGTTTTTCCTCAGTGTCAGCCTGACGTGTCCCTCACGTCTGATTCTTCTTGTTCTTTATGTTTTTACTAATCACTTAGAACTTCATTGACTGTCTATGTTTAAAGTGAGCGTAGGGCGTGATCACGCCCTAAGCGAGACTGTACTTGATTTAAACGCCTCAAATAATATGAAAGAAAACTTTTTTTTGTTTAATCTCCGCTCAGAAATAAATTTGATAATAAGAGAGTTCAGAGTTAGTCGACGAAATTGTTAGTGATGTTTTTTTCAACAATATTTGGCTCCGGCTTAGACTTCACGTAGATGAATAACAAATTGTATTTCACAAATTGATACGTGTTAGGCCACTTTTAATAAAGTGGCCTAAAATAATAAAGGCTTAATTTGCGTCCCTATGATTTCTTTTTTATATCTCGCGAAAAAGTTATCAAGTTTGTTTTATTTATTTTTGAACCTACCTTGTACAGGTGAGGTCCTATAAAATGACCTGTGTCCTTTCGTTACCAGCTTTTCATTGAATTATGGATTATAATTTTTTCACTTTCACTGGATTCTGTTGTTTTCTTTCTTTCTAGAACTTTCCAGAATTAAAATGGTTGGTAGCCGACATGACCAATATGACGTGCTTTAAAGACGACACGTTCGACGTCGTTATCGAGAAAGCGACTATAGACGCGTTGCTAGTAGCAGAAAAATCGCGCTGGACAGTATCTGATGAAACGGACGTGTTAATTCGTGACACTTTACACGAAATCAGTCGTGTTTTGAAGGTCGGGGGACGTTTCATTTCGATCACATTTGATCAGCCTCACTTTCGAATTCCGTTGCTAGCAAAATCAGCGTTTAATTGGAGTGTGAATTTTGAAACATTTCGCGAAGAAGAATCGTTCCATTTTTACTTTTTTTACATGATAAAAGGTGCACCATTAAACGAAGATTTCATCAAAAGAAATACGATTCAGGATAACGTTCAAACTATAGTTTTCTCCCATGACGACGTCGAAAGTAGCGACAATGACGAAGACACTTTCTTCACAAAGTTTAACGTCGAATAGAAATTGTCCATTTTACCGACGAAATGTCGACGTAAAGTTATCCGACTAAAACATGGAAGCAACAGCGCCGACTTGTTGAATCTTAATTTAAGCTTCAGCTTTCACATGTTAGATTCTGCGCATTGCGCAAAAGGCGCATGCGCAAAAAGTAATACCAACAGAGATGAAAAGAAATTGTATTTATTTTTATTTTAGATATTTTTATAATTTTAACATGTAGTGCTTTGAAACACTCCACAATGGCGTTAATCCTACACAAGCAATTTTTAATATATAATTCCATATTCATAAACAGTGTTTTTCTGCACATGACATGGTAAATGTTGTCATCAAAATTCCGTCCGTCATACATATCCTGTTCATGTTGTCTTCAAAATTCCGTCCGTCATACATATCCTGTTCATTAGATTTTCGTCTATCGTACATATTCAGTGCATTAGATTTCCGTCCGTTGTACATATCCTGTTCATTAGATTTTCGTCCGTCGTACATATCCCGTGCATTAGATTTCCGTCCGTTGTACATATTCTGTTCATGAAAATTCCGTCCGTTGTACATATTCCGTTCATTAGATTTTCGTCCGTCATACATATTCCGTTCATTGGATTTTCGTCTGTCGTACATATTCTGTTCATTAGATTTTCGTCCTTCTCACATATTCCGTTCATTAGATTTTCGTCCGTCATACATATTCCGTTCATTGGATTTTCGTCTGTCGTACATATTCTGTTCATTAGATTTTCGTCCTTCTCACATATTCCGTTCATTAGATTTTCGTCTGTCGTACATATTCCGTTCATTAGATTTTCGTCCGTTGTACATATTTCGTTCATTACATTCTCGTCAGTCGTGCATATTCTGTTAATTACATTTTCGTCCATCGCACGTATCCCCGTCATTTGATTTTCTCCGTTGTGTAAAATGCGGAATAAAAAAATTGCGAATACGACATTTTTATTGAAATGGCGGAAAGAAAGATGGAAAATGAATATGCTTAATAAGATGTTCTTTTGCTGATATACTTTTTCTGAAATGAGTTTTCAGCTTTATAAGTTAAAAAAACGGAAAATAAAAGATGGCGAGTTTCGTCCTTGTTTAAAAAAGCTTTTCTTCCCTTAAAGTGGGTTTCTTAAATTTTTCTTCAAGTAAGAAAAACGTTTGCGGCAACCCGTATACGTCTGTCACGCAAAATGGTACCGCGAGTAGCGAGACGCACGCAATTCGGTACAAAAAGGACGGGCGAACCCATGGATTTTTTCACGAGCCACCGACTAGTTATGCTTATATTCTTTTGTCCTTTTTTATGATTTACAAAAATGGTACAATTTTTCCTCGTCACTTAAAGGGAACAAATTTTGGCGGGAAAAGATTTTGATTTGAAATTTTATCTCTTTGCAACGACATTTGTAATTTACAATAGTAACCATGAATTTTGATACAGAAAGTTACTTGTTATAGCATGCTGGTTAAAATCCTTAGCGAAGAAAAAATCCGAAAGTCCAAAAATCCCAATTTTTTTTCTCATACAAAATTTCACTTCCTTATTCTTGACAAGACGATGAAGAGACGAGGTAGGAAAGGTTTCCCTATAGTTGTTTTTTTTGCAACAAAATCCAGACCAGAAATGTTTTTTTTGATTCAGCTATTGCCATCCAGGTTCAGCATATTTTTATCCAGGCTTAGAGTTTATAAATTCAGGTTCGTTAGTATACATTTCTTATTCATCAAGTACCGAGTTCATTTTCGCCATGGATTTTTATATTTTGGTTCAGCAGACACTCAAGGTTAAGCTTTTTCTAATATTTATTATACTTTTGAATATAGTAATTTTGCTTAATATCTTATATGCTAACCCTTTCAAGCCGCTTGATTTTAAAGTGTAATTATTCATATATTTTTAGAAAAATCTTTTAAAATACAAATTTGTGGTTTTTGGTCCGCAATTTCCACAATTCACAAAAGTAAATTTTATTAGAAGTGAAATTATTTCTAATATTAGCTATGACACGAGTTAGTCACGCTTCAGAAAAACTATAAAAAAAACAAACTAAGAACATAGTGCAATAAATTATAAATAAGATAGAAAAAAACACATGCAAAAACACGACGTGGAAATAATGATAAATATTTAAAATGTCAAGAATAATATAAAAGAAAAAATGACTAAAGAAAGGATGTAGAAGGCATGCTATACTTTTATTAAGATCTTTTGTAGGTGCTCGCCATAAAAATAAAGTTTTGTCTTTAAAAGTGGATTTATTGCACCGAAGACGAAGAAGCAAATTAATTAATAAAGAAATGAGTCATTATTTTTCAGTTCAAGAGTTGTCAAGATCAATGCAGTGGAGGATAGAACTTCTATTTTCCAGATTTGTTATGGATTTCGTTTAACAGGAATGGTAGTCACATTGCAACGAGGAGAGATGATTTTTAGTTTATTTATGTGAAAAAAGTGTTTTGTTTAAATTATTATTGTGGATTCGCCATTACATAATGACAAGACGTTTTTATTTATAAACAACTTTATTTTTGTAGCCTCTTGATTGCTGGGGAAAAAATTGTAGTTTTGCTAAAAATTGCTTAGTTCACACCTGCATCCCCAGGGGTCTTTGCCTTTTTGATATGAGGGATGGAGAAAACAAGGGTTGCTTAGTCCAATATCAAAATTGGGCCTTAAATATCTGTTTAAAATGTTTTTTCTTAAAAGGGTGTAAGTCGTTTTACTTTTCATAAATTTTCAACCTAGCCAGTTGCTCAGCAATTGCTTAGGTTTCAGATTGAATTCGGGGTTTGCTCTGAGAAAGTTTTTGTGTTTATTGGTGGATTTGAATTAGTTTTCGTATGAGAGACACTAATTTTTGATAATTTTTGACAACATGAAGAATGAAAGCTTGTCAACTAGACAAATAAGAGTTTCGTAATTATTTAGGCTTTTATAAGATGCGTTTTAGGACAAAAAAAAAGTAAATTGATACGATTTTTATCCGCACCTCGAATACTTGCTTTTTTGAAATACAGAATGTTCTTAAACAATCCGACGCAACACAAACGTTTGACTGATTTTTTAAATATAACACGTTCTGAAAGGGTTCTTGCTTGACCCTCCAACTGTCATTTCTTTCGTAAGCTCTGTTTGACAACCTTGACCACAGGTTGTTTTCTCTCTTTGTGGTACCGGGACAGCTTCTTGGTACAGAGGAGACAAAAAGGCCTGGAATCGAGGCTGTCTCCATAAAGCTGTTACTTGCAAACAAATATTTTTCCATGCTATAAAGAGGTATATGTTTCAGAGAGGTGTTTACGCAGTAACTGATAAAAAAAAGTTAGCCAAAGAGAATATACAATTTTTGAGACCTCTTCTGTCATTATTGCTTGAAGGGTCAAACGAAGGCTATTGACTTGATAAAAAATAAAATAAATAATATTTTAAACAAGTATATAGCTGTAAATGTGTTTAAATAGGCAAAAACATGTTCACACGGAACCGAAAATGATGTCCGCTTCATAGATACGACATAGCGCTGTTAGAGTTTTTTAAAGAATTATACAAACTGTCTGTCTTGAGAGGTGTCACATTTAGAGAGGTTCCGCCATATATAAAGAGAGTTATTTTGGTGGATGTATTTTGCAGCTGGATTTACATACTGAATTCAAATAATTAAATATTGCAACAGTTTCGCTTTCATACTTTCACTTCCACTCTCAAATTTACCGCCGTTGGTAATTCTGATTATATTTAGTCACTTGCTCCCCATTGTTTAGCCTCTTTTTTGTATGTAAACGATGAAAACAAACAAACCCTGTTGTTCACTTAGTTCGAAATTTCCGCCATATTGTAAAGCCAGAGCTGCGATAGCGCGGGAACTAATTGCAGAAAAGAACTAGTTATTGGTTCATTTAGTCTACATTTTTTTTTTTTAGTACGATAAATAATATCTACGATGACCAGTTTGTTTAAAAAAACAAAACATGATAAGGAGGAGACTGAGGTGAGGTTGCTTTATTTTTAACAATGTTAAAATTCGTTTCACTTCTTTAGGAGACTAGAAACAAGGTTGGTTCTAAATTTATTCTCACGATATTCTTTTGGATAAATAAGAAAACATTTGTTAGTCTCCTCTTTCCTTTGATTCGCTTCAGGATTTAAGGTTACCTTCACAGAGCTTTTTTTGCCTTTATGAGAGATGTTATAGTGTTCATGGGATAAAGACTCTAGAAAAGGGAGCCTGGGAGGAGGATGGCATTTAATGCATTAAACTAATGCCAATTTCGCCATCTTGGTTTACGATTGTTAATTTTTTTTCTTTTTACAGTTTTTCGAATCAGTGTCAAAACAAAAAGGAAAAAAGATGTTACCGGTCACCTATCCATCAAACCATCCATCCGGTAATGACAATACACACCGATATTATCCAAACGCGCCGAGAAAAAAGGTGAACTTTGTTCTTTATCGTATTAAAAAAATAACCTAATTTGAAGCGATTCTTACCTTATATAGCAACTTTCAGACGCTAGACAAGAATAACGAAACTACTAAGAAATCCCGATGAGATATTTATATTCTCTCGGTAATTGATATACAAATATATATACAGGCTTTTACCAGCTTCTTCACTTGGCAACGAAAACGACCGACATTGGTGTTGATCCTGACCTACATTTGTGTGTTCACTATCGGTGCAGCTGCAGGGTTTAGTCCGTTTATTAAAGAATTTGTCAACAGATGCAATGGTAAGCCACAACTTTTTTCAACCGCCTGAACAGCCGGTTACTGCTTGGCGTTGTTTTCGCTAGGCGGAGTTCTTTAATGGCGGTAAATTTTATGTCGTGGTGTTAGTGGAGGGCGCTACTTTTCGTGTCGTAGTGTTATTATTTTGAATATTTATATAGGATAGCAATGTTAGTGCTTAAACACTAAATATGGGTCCTGTTGTCTGCATGTAAACATTAGATATACATTGGCATTACCATCCCCTTTTCTTCGCATGGCATGAGCTGACCCGTAGCTGAAGTGATGGCAATTCTTAAACATCCCTGCGCCGTGGACTGGGCCATCGACTTTTGGACTACGAAGAAAACCCCATAACCATTTATTTACGCGCCACTACCGGCGTTTTTTGTGCAACAAGGAGTTAAAATGGCCGTCGTGAGATATTTATTTGTAAGAGTTTGAAACAAAATGTCGAAAAAGAAATAATGAGGTTTTTAGTAAATTTAAAATTGCCGCTTAACTAGCATCTGCTTAAATAGAGAACTTTCTAAATTATTATGTCGTTATCAGCGCTGCCGAAGGTTTTCTAATTTTCTTGATACAGGGTCGGTCATTCTCTACCCCAGAGCTCTTTGAGATAAACCTGAAAGAGCTCTGAGGACGAGAAGGAGGGTCGGTGCGACAAATGCCCTGGGAACAAGCTGTATAAATCTGGCGGTGGAAACCGGGTCATGCTAAACCATGCACGAAATTTTTCAGCTAACAATAACAAATACCGTATATTTTTAGCTGATCGAGATTATGCTAATCAACTGAGTACATTGTTAGCAAAACAAAGGGAGATGATCATGAAGCAACAAGTTCTACAAACGAATATAACGCAGCCAGTTGTAGGTGAGTTCATCTTCAAGGGTTAAATTTTTAATTAAATTATTACTTACGAATATTAATAAAAAAATTAACTAAATTTCTTTTTACAAAATTCGAGCAACTAAATGTTCCGGTAACTGGATCATTTAGTTACTCGAACCCTTTTTTATCGTCTGGATGTTCGAGTTATTCAGAATAACTGTGTGTATCCCTGGAATTTTGCGCAAAGGAGATAATTTGCAAAAATTAATTCTGCAAAATATTCTAAAAAACTTATTGTTGCACAAGTAAAATTTGCAAAATTATGTTAATTAATATTTTTTTTAAAAAAATTTTTTTAAAGAAAATTTCTGTGCGCGAAAACTTCTTTGCACACGCCTATAACTTCGCTTCTTAATTTCAGCACTGTCACATTAAAATAACATGAAATTTTTCAATTGTGTTTTATCATTTTTTTATTTATACCCATGGCGTCATGAATATGACATCTTTTTACAGGTCCTAACACGGGTGCTCTTGAACCATGGTTAATTGACTTATTGAAAAAAATAAATCAACAAGTGGAGAAAAGTCATGTTCAGATCAAGAAAGGTGGGTTTCATGTTTATCTGACACGGGGTCACTTAAAAGACACTTCGTCTAAGACGTTCGTTATCCTAGTTCCCAGGTCCTTTTAACTAAAGCCAGTATTAGAGTTATGATGAAGGCAAAATGACCTGAGAACGAGGTTTGAACGCAGACCTCCAAACTACACAGCCCTTTTTTATTTATGGCGAAAACAAGACCTTTTTTTAAATGGCGAAAAGATTTTAAAATTGTAATCCATGCAAAAATTTTGACATTGTGGTAAAGGGCGTGTAAGAAACAGAGAAAGCTTGCTCGATTAACTGAAATTTCGAGATCAAGATTCCAGATAACGAGATTAGTATAGCTTTTGGATCAGGTTCAGGCAACAAACCCTGGAGGGGACGATCGGGAAAGTACTATAAAAAAATCTCTGTTCTTTTAACAATTTCCTTCTTTTATAGCTGTAGGCAAAGACGACAATGATATAGTGTTGACGTGCATACGAGGTAACGTCCAAATAACAACCGTACATCATGGCGGCATAAAAGCTGACAAAGCGAGCACAGAAAAAGTAAACAAATATTGCAACCAGAACATTAAGATGTCTCGATTAACTCAACGTTGCATCGTCAGTTTAAAATCCGTATTTCAATCATCGTTTGAGAACTCGATTACTGAAATCACTTACGTATGCGTGAGTAGAAGCACAAAATAAGCGAGACAACAACAACAACAGAATTCATCTATTTTATCCTTAAATAAATATAACGGTTAAAGATGCTGAAGACTTTAATTTAAAAAATAACGATGCGTCAGTTGGAAATGCACCGACATGTCGGAGTTGAGAAGAATATATAGTAACCATGTCGTGATTTTCCTCGCGCAACTTAAACAGATTGGAAGAAAAAATTCTACAAAACAGTTATTAAAATATTTACCATTTATTAATTTACCTATATCTATAAAATATTTAAATACAAAGTTTATCCCGCAGTTTATAAATATCTCGCAGCACACTTCATCAAGTGGTGCGTTTCAACCCCAAAGGAGTGTCATTTTCTCTCACAATATTTCTAATCTAGGCATTACGTTCCTCACCCAGTTCCGAGAAAATCGGAATAAATAGGGTCGGTTAACTGTTGTTGTTGCGGTTGTTGTTGTTGTTGTTGTTGCGCAAGCGCCATTGCAACTTGTCTCTGCTGCTGCTGCTGTTGTTGTTGTTGTTGTTGAAGCATGTACTGTTGTCGAAATTGTTGTTGTTGTTGCTGTTGGTTGCTCCATGGTAACTGTGACACCATCTGTTGTGTTTGTTGTGGCAACGAAACTTGTTGTTGTTGAGATTGTTGTTGTTGCATAAGGAGCTGTTGTTTTGAAGCCATCAGGTCTCCACCAGTGAGAAGATTGCGAAGAGGATTAGCAAACTAAACATAACGTTAAAAACAAATAAACATTGGATTTACCTACGGGCTAATGACTAGTCTCTCATGTTAATACCCGCATTCTGTCCCTGCACGATTTCATAGCCGTGCTACGGACACACGAGGTGCGATTTTAGGGTTTTAGTCAGACCTCAAGGAAAAAGAAGATAAAAAGTCATATTTTTAGTAAAAGAAAGTTCGTGAAAGTAGACTGAAGTATGCAACAAAGAAGTTATTGTATTTTTCTTTTCCCAAAGTTTGATTTCTTTTGTTTTAAAAGTGTCTCTTTTTATTTTTGGGTAGTTGGTGTTTATACAAAAGTGTATGGAACTGAAGTTGATTTTGTCAAACACAGTTTAGTTGCTTTTAAAGCTTGGTCCCCACTGCGCAGTTAAGTGCGTATAAGTGCATTTAAAATGTTAAACGCAATTATACGCACTTATACGGCCACCCTAACTTTTCAAAAGTTTTTTCTGAGTTGAGCCAACATCTAGGAAAGCCGCATAAGTTTACCAGGTTTTCTCTTGGTTGGTTAAATTCCTTTATTTTACCTCAACTTTCCCGTCCCTTGCTTTATTTAACTCCAGTTTTCGCTGGCTTAAAGAAAAATTAGTGGGTGTTGCCAGCATTTCAGCAACCATTCTATAAATTACCTGTAGTTGATGCTGGCGAGCAAGAAGTTGTGCTGGATTCATCTGAGGGTTGCTTGAAGGGATTTGAGGATTCATCACTGGAGCTCTAACATTTCGAGTCTAAATGAGAGTCACAGGAATTTTATAAAGGTTTGCGTTAAGTTGAGCAAACTGGCCCATGTAAAATACAGTCTGTGTTAAAGTACGCAAAATACGCCCCGTGTATCGTAAGGTTTGGGCCAAGTTGTGCAAACAGCGCCCTATTTAACCTAAAGTTTGTGTGAAGTTAACAAACACCGCCAAATGTAACCTAAAGTTTGTAAAATATAGTGCATACAGCGCCCCATACAATTTAAAATTTACAGTAATTGTGCGAACAGCGCTCAAGGTAAATTACAGTTGATGTAAGTGTGTAAATAGCGCTCCATTTAACAAAGTTAGTGAGTACTAAAATGTGCAAACAGATGCGCGTGTGAAAAAGTAAATACCAACCATCATGTTCATATCATTGGTTTTATTCGTCATTTGATTTTTATCTTGACTGATGATGGCCTAAAAATGAACACAAGAATTAAATGGGGGGACAATTGTGCCCTTGAATTCTTTATAGATGACTTGATTGGAACCTCGTTCAGCACACTGACTGTAGAAATAAAAAGAAAACTAGCTTAGAATAAACTTACCCCAAGTCTATTAACAAAGTTTTGCTGAAAGAAATAATATGATATATATTAGTAATTATACTTTATATACATCTTAGTTTCTTAGAAGAAAAATACTTGAACTGGAAGAGATTGAAATAGATTACGTTTTTAGCAAATATATCTCTAACCGATCAAGGTTACCTGTTGTTCCGGAATGATACCAATAAAAGCCTTCTTTTTCGGAGAATACATGAGAAGCAAAACACGTACATGGTTCGGATCAGGAGGACTTGGAGGTTTCAGAATCACACATCCTGCCTACAGTAACAGTAATAACAACCTTTGAGGCATCCTACTTTACATACAGACAGACATTTCCACATAAGACTCCTTATGCGAAATCAGCGAGATTCAAGGATATTGAAGAAGGAAAAGTTTGAGAAAATTTATGAACTTTTGAAACAAAAGATGCCTGACAAATTCAAGAAATATACAGGAGAATTGACAAATTTTAAGGGGAACAAAAAAAAGTTTAAAAAAGGGGAAGAACTTTTGTTAAAAAAACAAGCTTGTTTATTCCAAAACTGTGTGAACTTACAAACTTTTGACCAGTCCCTCCACCAGGATTACCAGCCGGTCCTGCGCCATTCATAACACGATACATCGCCTGTAGTGTCTCACTGTCGCTTGATGTGAAGTGGAAGATGATAATTTTAGCATGTTTAAGAAAGTCCGATAAAGTTTGCTGAACGAAAACAAAAACAACAAGCTATTATATCGTATTCAAAAGAGGCGAAACATGACAACCAATAATCACAATGACAGGTATTGTCGTATTAGCCAATCAAATAAAGGAGCTTATCCAATCACGTGATGCAAAAACACTGCTTTTTAATAAGGCAATCAATTAGTCAGGGTGTAATCAAGACTTCCCAGCAGACGTGAAACAGCATTTCTTAACTGAAATTTATAATGAATTTCCCAATTTATTAGAGAAGCTCACTATCTTTACTTATGGGACTTTTAACTTATAGAAATTATAAATGAAAAATATTTCATTATCACCTGAAACCAACTTGATGAAATCTCCATTTATGTATTACAGCCATTATTTTAGAATTCTAAATTACCCCCTGGAAAAGTAGAAGGCTATTTTCTTATTAGCCAATCATGTGAAGGCAAACTAATACTGCATTCGAATTTTACGTTTTCTCACGCTAAAAATCTGTCAACGTGAGATCGGCAACTATAAAGTGTTTTAAACTTTATGGATTTTTTCACAATATTGGTGGTACACAGCGATTTTACAAAGATGCAAGAACGGCGATTACAGCGATTAAACTTTCATACCTAGGCTCCTTGAAGGCAAACAACTGCTGACATGATTGTCACATCAACCGCCATTACAGTAACAGTTAAAAACAACGCAACATTTGAAGAATGCAATATTGTTAGCACGTTTTAATTAATACCAAAAATAGTCATGGGTCACACTTACCAAATAGGTTTGTGGAATAAGTTGCATGTGCAGCACTTGTGGCCAAACATCTGTTTTTCTATGGTAAACAAGGTCATTACAATAACAACCGTGGTTTCACATACTTACTGTTTATATTGTGTGACATACTGAATATCCTTATCGCAATTTGAAAGTTAATAATATTTAAGCATTTACGGCGATATATGATGAAACACCTATTACCCATAGTGAGAATATGGGTATATCTTCTAACAGCGAAAACAAAACTATTTCATGCTACCCCGTTGTACTTCTTCACATTACACTGTAATAATATCTAAACAATTCAGTTTTTAGAAAAAAAAAGACATCGTTAGAGATAATAAGAATAAAAGCAAATTACATTTTATTGGAAAGAACTGAGGAAAAAATGTTTGATTTATATTTTTCCTGTTAAAAATTCCTTTTTTACTTAAAATAAATATTTTTTAAATTATAAGCTTTCCAAATGATATAAAAATAAAAAAAAATAAAAATATAAAAATTTTAGTGTTTCATGTATCCTTAAAATTAAACAAGAGTGGAACTAGACTTACAATTCCTCATTCTTTGCTATTGTCGCTTTGCATTCCAGTAACCTGGAAATACTTTTGCCTGATTCGTTTCCACTAACAGTCTAAAATGTCGACAACATTTGGATTAAAATAGCAACATACATAAAAATCCGAGTTCAAAATTGACATCTCGTACTCACAGTTTCTTGCCATTGCAATCTGCCTATCCATGCTAGTTTTCTTTCTCCGTGCTGCGGAACTTGCTGTGCTGGTTGGTGCGGTTGCGGAATTAATTGTGGTTGAACTAGTGCTGTCCGTACCAAGGGAGTATCACCCGCTGAGATGTTTATGGTTTGTGATGAAGAGACAGACTGGGTTTCAAAGGAAGGTTGTAATGGTCTATTCTAGATACAAACAAGAAGAATAAAATACACAACTTATTTCTCAGCTGAGAATATGTGAGGTCCTTCACAATGTTCTAAAGAACTATCTAATGTAGGCAACGTGAGGGAGTTCTATACAAAATGTACATTCTGTGTGAAGAAAAAGCAATGTGGAGGAGCTCACACGTATTATGTGCTTTATGTTTCAATTGACCTTTTAGGACAGAGATAGGCACAAGTGGAAACCAATAATATCCTCGCAATCGAGGAATTTATATATACTTCCCTTGTCGCAAAATCTTTAAATCAATTTTACAACAAGGTTTGATACATTCACATCCATGAGTTTTATTTGTAACATGTCTTTTCACAAAACAAATTTTTCACGTTTAGTAGAGCAGGTGCAAGCAGCATTTTAAAATCACTATTACCCTAACTTTAAACCTAGCTCACAAACGTCCTGTCTCGTTTAAGGCCTATGGAAAACTTAATTCTAGGCACTCATTGACATAGTAATATATCCTTAGGGATAAAACAACAAGAATCTTATGCTAACCGTTTTTGCAATATTTGTCATAACTTCAGCTGTCATGGCACCTTGTAAAGACGCTGAATTGCCAGTCTGTAAATATGCACTCATGTTAATATTTCCGGGAGGTTGATTGGAATTGGGTTGCATGAAACTAGTTTGAACAGGTTCTTCTTGTTTCATTCTTTTCTGCGGGTGAGGATTAGGATCTAACAAATATAAAAACGATCCGTGTCTAAATGCGATGAAAACTATTTTATCAAAAACATGTGTTTGAAAATTTAACAAGCAGCTGATATGAAGTGATGTTTATACCGTCGTAATAAAAATAAGCCTCAAAATCAGAACTATTAACATAAACAAACCTAGTTCAACTGGTTAAAACCTGGTGTCCTTTACCGATTGGCTCACAAAGAAACCAAAAGTTTTATAAAGTTTACAAAGAACCTAAAATGGAGTAGCTCCTTTTTGTCAACTAACAATCATTACTGATATTGTTCTGCAGTGGTTACTGTACTCAAGAGTAACATATTTTTGTCTCAAATTTTACAAACAAATTTTTAAACTAAGGCCGGAATAGACCAAGAATAGCTGTTTTATACTCAGACAGTACAGCAAACTATCTCTTCTAACAAATTGTGAAGGACAATCACCAACCTTGTTCAGTATTTTTATTTTTGGTTGCAAAGCTAGGTTCTAATTTTACAGTTTGATCACTGACTGATGTATCTTGCACTGAAAAGAAACACAAATGAAAATGTAATGTTAGAAATAAAATATATATTCAAGTTGCCATCATAATATCATTATCAAATTATCATACCACATTTCGCTACAACGTTTATTTCGCAGCGGTAAATAGAGGGCTGCATTTATCATAGGGGGTGTTTATTAAAAAATTTGGTATTGCAGTAGTTAAAATCTCAAAATCATCAAAAGTCAATCTGTGTACCGTTTCTTTTATATGGTAAATAAAATATTTATTATAATTTAGTGTCTTGGTAACCTTTCGTTTACGATAAGAAAGTGGACATAGTAGCGAACTTAGCAAAGTGGATACTTGTTACACTAACATGGTAGTTTGATCCCTTTCAAAAATACCATGTGATTGCTGTGAGTGGCATACTTTGAAGACTGAGATATAACTTCAGCAGCATCATTGCGAGAAGTCTAAATAATTAACACATCGTCGTTAATGTAAACAGTCTACAGAATAAAATTAGGTTGCACTTTTGAATATTCATGGATAAATGTTAGACTCAATTCAATAACACGTTTTCAATATTCAAAGTTTATTATACTTTTGTGATACATTCACCAAATTTTAAGGAGGGCTCTAAATCGTGAGGGGCGATAACTGAAAGAAGCACTTCTTAATTTTCTTCTTATGCAATTTTTAAGTGTTTAAGCTAAATATAAACATTACCTTCATAACGAGATCTTTAAATTGTGGAACACAGCGAGAACATATTAATGACAAATGTATTGATCTCTTAAACACAAAAGGTACAGTTTCTAAGATTGCTGAATAGAGCACATTAACAAAGGACAAAAATACCATGAAGGCTTGTTTCCATTCGACTGCATTATTTTTAGTGCAAAAAGCCTTAAATTTTACAAAATCTCTGATTTTTCCATAAAATGCACACCTTAACAAAAAACTTTCATGCTATAGCATACAACGCAGTCAAAAGCTTTAACAATAAAAAAAGAAAGAAAAAAGCTAGATTCAATGCTTAATTAGGATGAATGCTTTAGTCAGCAGTCTAAGCCATTAAAATTTGACGATTACTGCAGTAAATTGTAAAAAATCTCTTACTTTTACAAACAAATCAAGAAGCGAATCAAAGCTTGTTCCGTTGTACGCATTATTCCCCAACACAGGAAGGTTATATGGAGGAGCATTTGCCACAACTATGCAATGTCTGACAATATTTGAATTGCTTAAAGACAACAAAACAACAAAGATATCATGATAGCTTCTCTGTTTCAAAAAAACACAAAACAAGTTGATTTTAACTAGCTTGACATTATTTATATGTATAAATGTCCATTTTTTAAATTTTCATGCCTATTATTAAGTTTAAAAAAAATTCTCTTAAATACAAGTACTTATTATTTTTTGAGAAAAAGGAAATAAATAAATAATCTCTTGATAATCTTAGAAATTAATGTAAATTTAGCTCTTGTAATGGACTCCTCTTATACTTATGTATACCACAATCTTCATGTAAAATATTTAGATTGAAGATGACATCTTGAAGATGACATCTTGAAACATGAATCGAATACAAAAAAATGTTTAGTTTTTGTTAGAATTTTTGTGATTTTTAAATACATGATAGAACAAGTAGACCATAAAAGAGAAAAAGATAGTGAAAGAAATAGTGAAAGAAATTGATGTCAAATGACCTAGCTAAGGTTGAATTTGATAGTAAAAAATTGATAGTGAAAAAATAGCAGGTGATACTAATGGTTGACATACCTCTCTCTTGGTTTGGCGATATCTTCAAAAGTCTAAATAAACCATAATTGCCTAGTTCAAATTTCATAAAAAAGATGAAGAGGAATTTATTATTGTTCATACGGGGGAGAGCTGGCCTGGTCGGGTATCTCACTTAGCTGAAGTCTCACAGTTAGTGAAATTGATAGTGAAATTGATTGATTGGGTTGCCTTTATATATCATCGTACGATTGTTTCTTGGCAAAACAATGCGTAAAATCATCCAATATAAACATTCTCCAGCCTGGCGAAGTAAGAAGGGGGAGGAAATATGAACATTGAGTGAATTTAATCTGAGGTATGCAAGCCTAGGATACAAGGCCATCTCACCTTACATAAACAACCCCTGAAAGTAAATATATAATTTTACAACTGTAAATGTGCAAAATGTATGTATATACCTGCAATGCAACTGCCAAACCTTCACCAAGCAACGAACAGTTTGTAAGACCACCACCATCCAACCTAAAAGGAAAGTACTAGTACACACCCACAGACAACAAAACTAAGGGATATTTGACCAATGCAGCATACCTGAAAGTATACTGACCAAAAACTACCTGATAAAGATATTCACAGCATTCCCTGCCCTCCCCTACCCTACAGATATAAATTTTATGCTTAGCACATAGGTTTTAACTTATAAGTGTGGTCTCATCCCGGTCTGTGAAGGCTACACAATAAACAATTACTTTATTTTGTTGATCTGATTTTTAAAATCATATGCGTTTCTCGTTGCTTTTCTTCGTGTAACGTTGCATCCAATTTGAGGTTTATTTACAAACGTCAACAAACAAAATTGTGTAGCAGCGCTCTGAAGAATCAAAATAATAAATGATAATTATATACATATTTTGTACTTGAATTTAAATATATATTTCACCCTGGGTGGAGATTTTGACAATATTGATATATTTAAACTTGTCAATTGTTGTTGTGATTTTTGCAAAATAACCAAACTCAACCTAATTGTACTTTGAAAAGTTCGAATAATCCAGTGACGTATCCAGGGGGGATATTGATAACAGTAGGCACAAAAATTAGGATTGCCAAAAAATAGTTTCTACTGCTCTTGAAAAGCGATATAGTTAAAAATCTTTAAAAAAATACAACTTTTTTTATATTAAAGCACATGTTTCGGATTCTTTATGAGCCCATTGGTAATTAATTTATTACAAAAATCTTATAATTTTAGTTGTTGTGTCATTTGATTTATGCAGATATTTTATACTGATATGACACCATCATAGTTCTGATACTTTTGTGCTGCATTTTATTTGTAAATCTTTCCTACAGGTCACATTTACATTTTACTGAATTCACTTGTGTAATAAAAGTTATATATATATATCACAATGTCTTGTAAAAATATTTTAAATATTTTGGAAACATTATCAAAGATATAGTTAAGCTGTTTGGTAAAGTAAATATTTAAAGAGGCAACATTCAGCATCTCTCCCCTATGCACTTTTCTGTGGAAGCTTGTATCACCTAGATACGTCGCTGTAATTTCTACACATTTGACATCTCAAAAATAATTCCCAGTCTTCTTTTGGGATATACAAATACAAATTCTGAAATAAAATTTATTTATAACCTCTGCACCAAGCCAGTCTGTTTCCATTGGTTGTACACCTCCATTAAAGAATCTGAAATTAGGAATAGATGTAGATACAGTCAAACCTGCCTTCCCGGTCACTTCTATAAGACAACCACCTCTTTACCACAACCACTACTGATTCTATTTCAGTGCACATCACTGTATAAGATTTTACCTCCAATGGGCAACTTTTAAAGTACAAAATAAAAAAATATTTTTCTGAAACAGTAACACAAACATTTGTGAAAAAGCATTTAAACAAGAGCAATCACTCTCTCCGTATTGATGGGCCTGGAATAACTTTTTTTTGTTGAATTTTGAAATCCTCTTTACACAAAATATTTAATTCACTATTGAGCATTCGCTTTTGTGACAGTAAAACACCAAAGTTTGGAAGTCAATAAATGTTGACTGGCTGTTATTTCATTGAGCAACGAATTATGAACAAGATTTATTTAAGCCAAAAAAAATGCACTTACGTGATGATAGGGAATAGGTAAGACTTCTTTATTTCCTCAAAATGTTCTCCATTTATCACACTGGATTCAATCACAAATATAACATCATGTAACTTTTCCGTGATTAACATTATAAATGACAATGAATCAACTAGCTTTAAAATTTAAATCATACTGTTACCTAAAAAAATTAATCTTGTGTCAAAATGATGTATATGGACATGTTCAAAAATGGGTGGCAAAAAATTGCCTAAAATTGGACACTTTCATTTTTGTGAGTTTTTTATCTCTGGTTTGCAAGTACTATAAAATTTCACCATTATTTTTTGTAATTATTATTACCCTATCAGGACATATATTTCAAATCCTTTTTAGGTCAATCATTCACAAAGATATAGCCAAAATGCTTGTGGAAAAAAAAGGACAAAAAAATCACACCCCTTAAAAAGTCAAAAGGATAAAAATGTTTATAACATCTTTTGAAGTTGGTTTTAAGCTATAATTTTCAACTTGTGGATAAATTATAACATCATGATCTTTATTGAGCTAAAAAAATTCTAAAAAATCACAAAAATGATAAAATATCACACTTCTTTTCTCAGAATTTGTTACTTTTTACCTCTTCACTGTCTAATATGCCAAAACATATGGGGAAATTTAAAGAAATACTGAAGTTGAACAATAATTCCATAATTAACAAATTAGATTCAGAAATTTCATTCATGAACGAAAATTGATAAAAAACTCAACTGATATCAAAATATTTCTTAAAATAAGCTACTTTATAATTAAAAAACAAATATGAATGATTACTGGTTAAAATGTTCAAGATGGGTTTATAAAAAATAATTGCTCAAGGTAACTGAATTTTAGTGAGAAGACAGCACTCAAGGGAAGAAAAAGGGTTAAATTGTCACAAGCTTGAGAAATTAATAAAAAAAATACCAAAAAATGTTAAATTATCAATTTTAACTAAAAAACATTATATTTACTGTACCTGATATAAGTATTTAAATCCATAAAGTTTTTATAATAACTTATAATGGACTTATCAGTATAAATTTTACGTTTTTTGATATATATGATAAAGTTATCATTATTTTGTAACAAAGTATGTGAACTTACTGCCCTGAAAAGAATTTTCTATTACTAATATATTACTGATATGATCTGCACTATCATTTTAGAAAATTTACTAACTGATTTCAAGAAATGGGGTAAAAAAGTCACAATGTGATATTTTTACCATGTTTCTGTTTCTGATAACTTTTCAGCTAATATTCTGGTAACAATCGATTTCAAATGTGCAATGCTATATTTTCTGAAATTTTTAAAATGATTAAACAAAAATCAATAAATTTTTCAAAAAAAAAAAAAAAAAATTGGCAATTTTGTAATGTCCAACAGACTGCCACCCATTTTTGAACATGTCCATATACGGAACACACACAACACTATGGAACACATATAAACACAGGTTTTGGCATAGGTCATCCTGATTAAAAATGCTTTGCAAGGATGGCCATTTCTAATCCAATTATAAACGAAACACAGAATATATATACGCACATTTTCATAAGAAATATATAAGCATCTAGTTGTATCCAGAATTTTCTAAAAAATGCAGTTTATTTTTTCCAATTTTTTGGCAAATTGGATCAATTACATTAACAAAAATGCTTTGCATGGCACATCCCAATTAAAACTACTTGCGAAAATTATTATTAAAGCTTTTTAAAACAAACATTTGCAAAATAAAATTTATCAGTTTAAGAAGAATTATATAAAATTAATACAAATAGTAAACATTAAAATAGATATTCATTTCATATAATGTAACTGTTCCAGAAAAAATAAATACTAGTGCCCAATTCCTTTTTTTAAGCAAATATTTTAGCATTTGTAACTTTTTATAATATGGTCTAAAATTTACGAGAATTTGTACCTGACTTTTTTAAGATCAGCTAAGTTAATTTTTGATTCTAAAAATAATTAAATTTAACGCAGTCCATTTTATTACCGAAACTTTTACAATAGCAATTTATGACTGTATTTCAGTTACAAATTAAAGAAACACTTTTTATCTTAATCTGGAATTTTTAAAATGAGTTAAGCACATTTATTGAGACATATAATTTATATGAAAACTTTATAAATAAAAAGATACTAGTGTTTGAAAATTGAAGTTAAGGTTGTTGTCATGTGGTGCCCAACATTGTTCAACACTGAAATGCCAGCAATAAGGTGATAAATATAATCTTTTATCCTGTACAATTTCTGTCCAGTGCAGCTCATCATAAAGGCATGTGTGGCGTCAAAGATTAGTTGCTATAGCTTTCACACTCTGTGCAGGAGACTGCGGTTCGATTCCTCTTGACGACGATTCAACATGGGCAAGTGAATGTTACTATAGCCCTGGGTTAACTCAAGCCATGTGAGTTGTCTAGTAAAGCCCTAATTGGATCTGCGTAGCTCAAAATGAGCATTAAATACTCTAAGACTCTCTATCTAAGCCATGGCACCTCCTGGAAATAATAGACAAGGTATATCCTTCGATATTTGTGAGGCTAGCCATGTAAAATATGCAATGTATCTATCTAAATATCATGTTATACTATTTGTGATTGAACATTATAGGAATGTGGCGTTGTAGCTTTGTGTGTGAGACAGGGTTTAAAGGATATTTTAAATAATAAAGATAACAACAGTAGATCTAGCACTTCTTCCTTAAAAATAAATGATAAAATAATCTCTGAAAAATTAACTGTAGCTAATGCTTTTAATGAACATTTTACTTCTGTTGCAGATAAAATTAGAAACCAAATTCCACATAACAATACACACTTTTCTTCTTACCTAAAAAATAATAATAGTAACTCATTATTCTTTAACCCTGTAACAATAGAAGAAGTTTTAAAGATCATAAATAACCTTGATTTAACCAAAGCATCGGGCCCAAACAGTGTCCCTAATCTTATCTTAAAACAAGCCAACATAGCAATTTCTGCAATATTAACCAAACTTTTTAATCTTTCCCTACAACAAGGTGTATTCCCAAACATATTAAAGATGGTTAGTGTCATACCAATCTACAAGAATAAAGGGTCTCCTCTTGATCCAAATAATTATAGACCCATATCATTATTAAGCAATTTGGATAAGATCTTTGAAAAAATAATTAAAAACCGATTAATTTCTTTCCTAGATTCTAATAAAATTATAACCAATAAACAATTTGGATTTAGGACCAAACATTCAACCACCCATGCACTAATTAGTCTCACTGAAACTATTCGACAAAATTTAGATAATTGTAAGTTTGCATGTGGAATCTTCATAGACCTTCAAAAGGCCTTTGATACTGTATCACACGAAATTCTCCTTTCAAAGCTTGAACATTATGGAATTAGAGGTGTAACAAACTCCTGGTTTCGCTCCTATCTCAGCGATAGGGTACAATATGTCTCCCTAACTAACACCAAATCTAAAAAACTTTTTATTAAACATGGAGTTCCCCAAGGTTCCGTTCTTGGTCCTATTTTATTTTTACTTTATATTAATGATTTAATTAACTCAATAACTTTTTCAGAAATTTTTCATTTTGCAGATGACACTTGCATGTTATATGCTAACCATAATCTGAAAAAAATGCAGAAGCATTTAAATATAGATTTAAAATGTATATATAAATGGCTAACTGCAAATAAAATAGCATTAAATGTAGCAAAGACTGAAGTCATCCTATTTAGGCAAAGAAATAAAGCAGTCAACTATGATATAAGGCTGAAATTAAATGGAAAAAAACTTGAATTCTCATCTCATGTAAGATATCTAGGTATATTAATAGATGAATTTCTAGATTGGGATTTCCACATATCTTATATTGGCAATAAATTAAGAAAAACAAATGGAGCTCTTTGCAAACTAAGATATTATGTGCCTAAGGATATCCTACTTTCAATTTACCATGCATTATTTTCTTCTCATATTTCTTATAGTCCGCAAGTGTGGGGTCTCACTTCAAAGTCGTGTAGAATTTTTCGCTTACAAAAAGCTGCTCTCCGAATCATTACTTTTTCTAAATTTAACTCACCATCAAATCCTATTTTTCTTAATCTTAATATTCTTACTCTTTCAGATCTTATAAAATTTCTCAACATTATTTTAACTTTTAATATTATAAATCTGCATTCTCCAGGTAATATTTGTGATATTTTTAAATTGGTCTGCCATTCATCTAATCATTCAACAAGAAGTAAATCCATTAAACTTCTAGCTAGACCTTCTGTTAGGACTACCTCATTTGGTCTCAAATCTATACGTTACCAATCTATTATTAATTGGAACAATATCCAACAACACTTTCACCAATACGACCTAGCCTCTCTCACTCTAAAACAACTAAAAAAAATCTGCAAAACTTATCTTCTGGATTGCTATAACACTAATCTCTCCACTGCATAAAAAAGATTTTACTAAAAAAATTTTTTTTGTAGTGTCATACTGCTTATTGCAATCGTTTGATCTTATATAGGTGGCCATCACCTACATTAGTATTTATACTATCTGATGGTCTCCCCGTAGGTATTTATTTAATGTAAAATATACAGTTATCTCACACAAAATAAATACTACTACTACTACTTCCTGTCTAAAAAAAATGTGCATTACATACTCCATAACTCCCCATCTAAGCCATGGGTTACCCTGTAATAGAAATTATAGCTAGCTAGTTTATCTCTCGATATTTGTGATGCGGCTAGCTAACCATGTAAAATATGCATAGGTAACGTAGCTATCTTTTTATTCTAATGATAAAGCTATTTTACATTAATAGCTAGCTTTGTTTGCTTCACATCTGCTAAGATCTGAAAATTGTTGCCTAGATAAAAGGATAACAAAAGGCATATAGCTAGTAGCTACAATCTTTGTCAAGCGTGTTGAGACACCTTTTGAAATTCCAATTATTCACACACTTTCACCCCCACCACCCCTACCAGACAATGTTGCACTCAGGTTTTTTAACAATAGAAGTTTGCTATGACTCTCCAGCATTGTGTAAAGGGGGAGGGAATAAAAAGAATCGTAATTCTCTATTTATTGCCTTTTCTGCCACTAATGGTCAATTTTTGCATTTGTCTCAAAACTACTTTTAGCAATGATATTGCAGCTAGCTGCTACACAAATAGCAACAATTTATTATTTCTAATAATTTTTTTCAGTCATTTCCAGTTTGTCAAAGTTCTTTAATTAGCTAACTAGTTAGCTGCCTGCCAACTGCAACATCCAACAACTCAAAAACGAAAGTTTTTAAAAAGAAGTAAAAACATCTTTGTTGGACTGTCATCTTTTATTTGCGAAGCGCATACTACCGCAAGCTTAGCTCACATGCTACATAAATCGCGCCGTCAAAGTTTAAATGATGAAAAAAGCCATCGCAGTACCCTTTGATTTGGCAGCGGACAGGAAGTTCGATATCAGAAGGAGCATAAAGAGTGAACACTCGCATAGCGAAACTGATTATGCTTAAGGTAGCATCGCTGTTTAAGATGATAGCTACTTTAAAACCTTCTTGCAAACATCCTTTATTAGCGGCAACCTCTTTAAAACGCACAGATAAAATGACGGTCAAAATCTTCTAACAAAGCCCCTATGTAGCGGACAGTGTATAGCGGATACCTTTCTACATAGGACGCCGTTTTAAAGTTCCAATTTACATTATCCCTTAAAATTACCCCCTGAAATACAAAACATTTCAGCGCTAGGACAAAGCAAAATCCAAAAGTTTTTTGCAAAGTCTTTTCTTGGGTTTGTTTTAGTCTTTTTGAATGAAAGATAGCTTATTAAGAATATATATCGTCTTTAAGTACACGTTTACGTGTGATTTCCCTACCTATACCCTCAAGTTATAAAATAAAAATAAGCCAATTTGGTAGAAAAATCTCCATGTCAATCCTGCTCTTACCCAAGATCTTTTTATTTCGCTTTCTAATAGGTTTCGCATGTCAGAAAGCGAAAAAAAAACTTGGGGCGGGATTGTCACTGGTGGTAGACACTTTTTTGTCCACTGTAGATACCATGGCAGAACTTTTCCGGCAAAATCGAGTATCGAGATATGAGTGCCTAGATCAAGCTCGAACCCAGCACCTTTTACTGTGGCGTCGAAAAGGAAAAAGTCTATTTCGCTAGATCTATCAGAAAGCGCAGCGCCGTTGAGAAGCAAATAGTCCTGGGGACGAGGTTGTGCCTAGATTTACCTTTTAAACTCATAGATTTACCTTTTAAACTCATAGATTTAAATTCTCAGATTCATTTTTAATTTCTAAATTTCTGAAAAAGACTTCTCAGTTTTAGTTCTCAGATTTGATTCTAAGATTTGATTCTAAGATTTGATTCTAAGATTTGATTCACTGAGATAAGCTTCTTGGATTCGCTTTTCTATTTTTTCACACGAACTTATCACAGAGCAAGAAATTCTTCCGTTACTTTTAAAATGGCGGCCCTGGAGGAGGTTGCTGATATCGATTTTGAAAAATAATTTAGTGCGTAGAAGCTAATCACATCGATACATTTCTGAATTTTATTTTGCCTTATACCCGGATCTACTTGGTTCGAGTGAAAGAAGTGTACGGCATTATTGCAATACTTATGGTGTTACAAGGATATCCGACAACGAACTTGATCATATGGTAGAAAACTTTGTTCAACAATACGGGTATGGATATGGACGAGCTATGATGCAAGGCAGCATTCGCTCCGTTATGGGTGTGACCACTGGGGGAATATCACAGAGGCGCGTTGCAAGGTCTTTAAGACGTGTTGCTCCTAACGAATACGACGCAATATCACGTGATATGATGGTGAGGACAAATTCAATACCATACTATACTCTATATTTTAGCTACAAAGTCCATATGGACCAAAATGAAAAAAATTGACAAGCCTTTGGCTGCACTCACGTTGCATTAATTGACGGCTGCTCACGTATGATTTGCGACTACGCATCGATGGAAGTCAAGAACCCTATTATTATTTATATGAACTTGTATATTGTCCAGCCTTAATAAAATGCGGACTTTGAGAGCAACTTAGGGTGGATCATGGTCAGGAGTTTGTACTTTGTATTTTTGTCCAGGAGCTTAAAATGGTATCGTAGTTGTCAAAATAGACAAGCCTGCGAAAAACGACATCAACTAAAAATAACGTCATTGATAGATTTTGGCCAGAAATGAATTCGCGTGTAAATTACCCGATGAAACGTGCAATGATTAGAATAACTGAAAAGAACGAATACGATATGCCCAATCCCGTTTCAAAGTACTGCATTTCTTGGGTCACGTTATACATGGTAGCCGACGCAGCACGTCATTTGATAAATTCATGGAATCACCATGGGGTAGCAGGTCCAATCAAAGTAAAATTAAGAATTAATTTGTCGGAATATTTATAAAAATCTAAACGCTAACAAGAAAAATATAAGTTTAACCCACTGTCTCTCGTTATTAAACACTCTTTGGTTTTGTTGCAGAGCTAAGCCAGCGAGCGAAGCGAAGCCCTTTTGCTATTTAAACAAGCAAAAATATTTCTTACCAGGGAACTTTTTTAAAACATTATTCAGGTGTCCACTTATGACCTTCAGTCCACTTCCGCTATAACCTCCAGATTAAAAAGTATTTTACATACTGGCGTATTTCAAAGAAGATTTTTTTTCTTGCTGGGTCTAAAGTGACTTTTTGGCGCGAAAAAGTATACCGAACATGATGGTGACATTAAAATTTTGATTTTTTATCACCTAAATGTCAATTTAGGCCAAAATTGATCCGAAATTAAAGCTATTTTATTGTCGACAAAATTTGGCACATTTAAAGGGGACCTCCCACTTCAAAAAAACTTTTTCTTGTATCGTGGATAATGGTGACTTATTAAAGAATTCAATAATTATTTTGAACCATTCCTTAGTATAACTTAGAAATATTGCATTCTTTCTTACCATTTTTAACAAAAGTGCTAGACAGTAATGGCGGTCTTCCTCTCCAAAACGGTCTAGTGCAGCGAATGCGAGAAAAATGTAAATAAATGACGTAGAGCCGGCTATGAAGCAGACTGCCTTTGCGGAATTAAACAACCCCCTGTTTTTATAAAGGAAATGTGTTCATGGCGCGCCGCGGGTTCCTATTTTTTCGAATAAAAAATTATTTTAAAAGTAAAAAATTTACAAAATTTTCTTGCAATATAACGAAAGACGTGGCAAAGTTTCGTAGAAAGTTAACTTTTTAAGAATGGATGCGTCTTGCGCTGCCGTAGGCTGTTCAAACCATAGAAAAAGGAATCCGGAATTATCATTTTTCCAAATTCCGCGTGATAAATCTACCGCTGCTACTTGGATAGCAAACATGAAAAGAACTGATCTTCCCAAAATCTATTTATTTATGCAAGGAGCACTTTCAAACCAACTGTTTTGATAAGTCCATCGATTTAAGAAATCAACTAATGAAAGGTAAGGATAGTATACAACGTTTTTTCTTTGTGTTAGTACAGTTACTTTTTTATTACTAGAGGCGCTGTTTAAACATGCCATCGAAACGGTGAAGAATTACAGGAGCAATTTTTGTCTATCATACACCACATCACCAACAAGCATCCCTTTCCAGGAAACAAGTTTTTTAAGAAGTGCGAACACGACAAATTAAACGAAAATATTTTTACAACCTACTTGGAAGTGTTTCATTCATTAAAAATTCGTTATATGCCGAAAAGTATATTTTACGAATATGAAAAGATGATATCGGGCGTGCAATCAGCTGCTTTAGATCATAACCGTAACATTGATAGACCGCAGGTTTGTTCTTTTTTTTTATCTTAGAGCACTACCTGTTTTAATAAATTGCCTCAACTTTCAGGTCCACAAAAACATCAAGGAAGGAATACCGATCCCGCGGTTTATAATTTCTTATTAAAAACCGTCGAAACGATTCGTTGCAAAGAAAGTCAAAACGGAGAAGTCATATCACTACTTGCGAGATATCGCCTGATATTTATTATCGCTCGCAAAGTAACAATGAGGAGGATAGGGCAAGTCGATCGGTATGTATTGCTCTCATTAAACGATCAGACCTAAAGAAATCATTGAACTTCACACTAAATATTCACGCATGTAAGACGGTACTCAACATTTACGTTACACATTTTTATAAAATTACTTACATTATTATTTACATGACCTACCTTGTCGGGGAAAAAAACCGGGGTTAGCTTATTCAGGAAAAATTAATAGTCGAGCCACCAGCCCTCAAATTTACTCACTTTTCCCGTTTTCCCTTATATTTATGTTTATCGGACACAATCGAATGTTCATGACAACTCCACTTTGCTTCCTTGAATAGCCTCCTTGAAGCCAACGTAACTATCATTAGGAGATAGGAACTCTCGTCTAATTCTAGAGGCACAAGATGGGATAACTCGCCGTATTTTTCTCTCTGTGCGAACATGTACACACCAGGGGAAGTGGCGATAAGCAGCATACCGATATGTTCTACAAAAAAAGTTTAGGAATAATAATATTGATGTTATGAAATCTGAATAATATTTACATACTAGTAACTTACAAATTGGATGCATGTCCTTTGTTTGTTAGAAAGGTACTCTCTCTGTCGTGCATGCTAACCAAAGTTGTCCAAAGTGCGTCTTTTAAAAGGACGATGTATTTGAAGTTTTTTATGTTCAGTGATACATTTCTTATCTAGAATAAAATGATAACTTTTTACATTAGGATAAATTGCGTAATAATATCATCCGCGTTGTTCCCTGGCATTTTTGCCTCTTTTGATACACGCCGCTTCTCTTATATCAAAAAGGCAAAAATCCATGGAAAAGAGAGTGCTAATAATACTATAATTACCTTTCATCTCTGTCATCTGAGAAATTTCTAACTCCCTGCAACATTTGCACTCACACTCTCACAGCATCCTCTCACACTTCTCACAAGAACACCGCGATCAATCGGGAAAGGAATTAATAATCATTGAATTCGTTATCCACAGCAGATATGTTTTCGATGTAAGCAAAGTGTTTTTGAGGTGGGAGGTCCCTTTTAACAAAAAAAGTATGCAGAAAAAGATGGTGACATCAAAGTTTAGATTTTTTGTCACCTAAATGCCATTTAAGAAAATGAAAGTTTCAATCACGCGACTTTCAACCATGAATGATAGGCTGTATTTTTTGTTAGCAGAAATTGTAGAATTGGGTCGTATTGTGGATGTTTCATAGTTGTGCATTTTTAATAGCGAGATAGTTTTGCAGCGCCTGCATCTTGTTTATTTTTTAAAAGCCAAGATAAGTCTTCAAAAGCTTTATTTAACTAATTGGAAAAGTAAAGGTGTTTCCACCAAAGTTTTCGAAAGTGAATGTATGCAGAGAGTTAAGGTCTACCCAAATGCCTGCAAGATAGTCTTCGAAAAAAAAATTTCCACAACAATACTTAAGAGAAAAACAAAGACGCTCCACTATATATAAATAATGACAAGAACGAAATTCTTTTCGCTACACTAGACACGCCAACATAGAGAAATATGATTTCAGAATCACTTCAAAAAAACGTAAATTCTCCTATTACCTGCTTCTTATTTGTTTCCGCGCCATAAGTGTACATGATTCTTTTTAACGAAGTTTGCTGTTTGTGACAGTTCTGGTAGTATATTTTTTAACTGCAGCTATTTCTTTTTTTGAACAATTAAGATCGTATATTATTTTTTTTAATTTGCTTTTTCTCACTGAGTGACTTTCTTATACACCGTTTTTGTTTGTTTGTTTATTTGTTTGTGTTTTTTGGGGGGAGGGGTACTGAGTTACTGAATTTCGCAAATTTTAGGTGGGGCTTGTGGTTTTTCTACTTCCTACAGTCAGTTAACCCCAGACTGACCCAATGAAAATTGAAATTTGGAGGAATTTTTCGCTCAAGAAGATCTCACAAATCAATTTTGAAAAATAACTGCGTAGTACGTAACGAATATTATTGCCTATCTGAATACAATTTGATAGACAGCTTTTTGTAAACTTTATTCGCGAGGTAGTTTGCGTGTATCATACGTCTTGGTTCTCTTTACACTACAATAAAAACATTTATATTTTAGATTACTCAAACAGTGCCAACGAAACGCTGGCGGATAGTAATATAAAGAAATATTCCTTAACAAATATTGTAAAAAACTTTAAATATGCTTGCCGTTAAAGAAAATATTTAAAACTCCCTTTTCTTCTACCCTTTTCTTTGTAATTTAACTTAGTTTAGCGAACGAAATGTTATTTTTACATAATTCTTTGTAACGCGTTTATGCCGTTTGCACTTGCTAAAAAAACATGCAGAATGCAACAGAAGTGCTCTGCCACCTTGACTTCTTTCGCAAAAAGAAAAAAACCCCGGGGCGAGGTTGCCTGGGGACTTGTAAATTGTTATAAAAATTTTCGCTTGCGAGCATAGGGGATCTCTTTTCCCGCTCCGCAACCCTTTATATATTGATTTATTAAGTTAAGGATCCTGGGTTTGGTAGTATTTTTCGGTTTGTCTTTGGTCCCAGGATCCGGGGTCTCATTTATTTCACATGCTTATAGCGCGGGAAATATCCTGAAACTGCTTTGAACCAGTTTACAGCCATCTTTTTAAAACAAGATTGTGTCGAAATTAGGATTCGTATAATACGAGAAAGAATTTATCCATCTTTATCTTTAGAATCCTCATCAAAAAGGAAATATTATATTAACCTAGCATTATGGCAACTGAAAAACCCAAGCCAGTCGCAACATTTAAGGTAAACATTCCCCTTTTCTTTGCAAAAAACTTATGTACTACACACCTTTAAATTTTTGTTTTTTATAGTGACGATTTTTTTAACTTTATGTTTATAACGCATTTGCATGTAGGCGTCACGTTCTATATTTTTTTATCATCAGTTTTTGTTTAAGTATTCCTTATTTATATACACGACAAAGTTTGTGTTAGCAAATTAGCATAGAAAATTTTGAGTTGCTAGCAGTCTAGAGTTCTTTGATTTTTATAGCTATTTTTCCTGCTCCTACGAATCGAAAAAATTTTAAATTTTCAAAAATGGTATATAATGATTAGCGTATATTCCGCCAACTCTGTGAAAAAACATTTATATAATGTCCTTATATCCATATCGTCAACACATCGGTTATTACAAACTTTTATTATCATAGCACTATCTGTCGCGAACCGTTCGGGGGGTATGACAAGAAAGAAAACCCATTTATTAGTGGACAAATTTGGCTGAACTGACATGTATTATTATCCAATAAAGCTGTGATGGCTCCTTTAACTCCATGAAATTTGAAAAACGTGTTTTCTTGCTTTCTGATGACTAGCAAAAATTTTAAAATTAAAATATTCATTAGAAAACATTCTCGACTCATTGGGCCCTAATAAAAGTTATAACTTGACCATAATTATAATCAATTAACTGAGATAACAATATATATATAAAAAATGACCACTGTCCCGCTTGACTTAAAAATCACAAAAAGGTATAGCTGGCTGAACAGCCAAATTTTTGTCATGCTGGAGTTCTGACACCCCTAAAATGATTAAGTTGTAGTATCAAACCCCCTGATTCGAATTCATTCATTAAAAATGGTAGACAGAGCTGTGGTATGTTGTTGTAGGTATCAAAAGCAGTTTCACGGTGTTATCGGATTTACGGAGTTGGCGGATCATAAGCTAGATATTTTCCTTTCGTATGTCATCTTTATTCCAATTCGATATTTTCCATACACCTTTTGAATTTTTACATTTTTCTCGGTAAGCTCTTTTGGCTTTGATAATTGCGTGGCAGGCAAATAGATGCAGGCACTAGGGGAAGTGAGGTGGTTTTTAGTCTATATCTTTGCTCAAAGGTATCATTAGGACTCTTAATCAGTAGCTATTTATATACACTCTAATAGTTTAAAGCGCATCTATCTGCCTGCCAGAATTGTTCACCGCGTAAAATGTAAACATTCAAAAATGTCTAGCTATAGATACATAAAAATTGCTGACACTCTTAATTTTGAATACCATTATATACAAAAATTAAGGGGAAGTTTGGTCAAAAAAAAAAGTTATTTTATAATTCCATGTATGTATATTATAAAAACAAAAAAACTTTCCTTCATTAAACTTGGAGTTTCGGAAATGTCCCTAATGTAGACACAAATTTCTTGAAAATGCTTCGTTTTTGTTCAAAACATTGCATTGCGCGAAAGAGTCACAACACTGGCTACACAATTTGCTAGAAGAATCTACTTTTTTCCTGCTATATTTCTTTTAACATCTGTAACAAATTACTTCTTTGAAAATACAGTGTTAGTTTTATAAGCAATGAATCAAATTCGAAGCGATTTAAGTTCTAACGAAGATGAAAACGATGGCATACCTGATTTATCCACTCTCAGACCCTTCAATTTTGAACCAGAATTTTCTTTGGAAGAAGTGAATAAATTAGGAACGTGTAGTTCCGAGAGTGATGAGGAAGAAGATGAAGCTTCAAGGATCGGCAATAATAACTGGTGCCAATGCGGTGGTCACTGTAGAGCGATGGAGTCGTACAGTGAAAGCTTGTGTTGCAGGGATACAAATGAAATTCCTGACAAAGTTAAAATAAACAAAGATTTAGCCAAGCATAATTTTCTTTTTCGTGTTTAAAACCATTACAAAACTCTACATATTCCCTTTAAATGTTGGTCTTCGCGTTATTGAAAAAAAATATGCCTACGAACACGACAACTGACGGCTTTCAAAATATTTTGTCTAACGCGAGTTTTTTCTCAAAAACATTTAACTCTCCTTTGCATATATTTTATTCATTATCATTCGCTACTGCCAAAACAATCTCACGAAAAAAACACAACCGTGGTTGTTTTATTTTATTCAGCTTTACAAATCGAATGAGAACGTGCGCTCAAAAATCAAAGCTTGAGACAGGGTCATTTTTTAAGATTTTCTTTTTAGGAAAACAATGTATAACTGAAGCCTTCGATTCTTTTTTCTTTTCTTTTACGTTTCTCAGGCTGTTTTGTAAAATTAAACAAGGTCGGAACAGCACCATCTTTTAATTTCTTCAGCGATGGAGAACCCATTAGTTCAGCCTAGAAATTTAAAAATAATAGATTTCCATTACCCCCGTCTTACGAAAGCACATGTTCTTAAAGGATTTTTCGATGTTAAAAAAAAATTCAGCACTGGGGGAAAGAAAATGCGAATATGCGAAGAAAATATAATGATTTTTTTGACATGGTTTTGTTTTGGAAATGGCTGTAATAAATGAAACTGTGTTGAGTTTTTCTAAATACGAGAAAGACAAATGTTTGGCTGTTTGATGAAACATAGGTAACAAAAAGACTTTTGTAAATCTCTTTCAAAGCACTCTGGTTCAAAATATTGAGAACAAATATAAAACCCAGAGTCTTTCGGCAAGGTACCACTTCTTTTTATATTGTGTAGCCATTAATTCCGAAGCTCTTTATTTTTTTTCGCACTAGGAATGTGATAAAATGCTACTTGGATTTTTCTTTTCATTGTTATCTTCGTCTTTTGTCGTAAGCTTCGTTATCTACGTCCTTATTTTCCTTGCTTTCCTTACCCTTTTGTACAGCTGATGGCAGCACAGTTTGGCATATTGAAATAATAAAATGCATAAACAAAACGCTTCTTCGGTGATTACACCGAACTTCACTTCTTGAACTATAAACTTCATAATTCAAACTTGACCCAGCCTTTGTAAAAACGTAAAGGGTCAGTCTATGAAGGTGTTTTTGCACATGGTTAACGCAGATTATTTAAAAAAATAAGGGTTTCATTTAAAAAGAATTATCGTATTCTTTTTTTTTTTTTATGACTATTGATTATGAAATTATAATTTTTGACTGAACTTCCCCTTTAAATTGCATAGAAAATAACCAATAGAAAATAACACCATTGGCAACCTAGGCTAAAACGGTGTCTATGTTTTGCTTTCTAATGTCCACTTCCATTCATATTAATTCTCTTTATGCTATGTCCCCCCATATATGCACCTGGCCTTGCAAATTTGCAAACAGCCTCACAATTCTCCTCACCATAAGCAAAAAAAAATTGCGTATGGTGCCTATTTTTGTGACACTTAGAAAAGGTCATTCTTTTACTGTTAAATTTTGCCTTTGTACTTATTATTAACAAAGCCAATATCTTGCTGCACCTTGTGTGTAAGTTTGTTGACCTAGTTTTTGATTTTGGTGTGATAATGATTGTGTTTTGTTTAGTTAGTTCTCGTTGGAGATGGTGGCACAGGAAAGACAACGTTTGTAAAACGTCATTTGACTGGTGAATTTGAAAAAAAATATATTGGTATGTTGTGTTTTTAGCCTTGTACATGATATACAGTGGGTCATGTCTTTAGCACCTTCATTTCTTAACTATTTTAAAAGTACACAAATGCCCAATATTTTTGCAAATCAAAACTTTTGTTATTATGGCAAGATAGCATAGTAGTGTTTTTATTTATCTATTTTTATCATTGGTAGGCAATTCCCCTTAGCAGGGATTCAATATGGGCAATTGAATATTACCATGTGAGGGAAATGAGGAGATGGTGCGCTGTGTGGGCGGTTGAATGTTGTAGGGAGTTGTCTGGCAGAGCGCTGACCCTAATTGAGTTTGCGTAGTTCAAAGAGAGCATTAATACTCCAGGACTCCCCGTCAAAGCCATGACCCCTCTTGGAAATAATAGATAGGGTATATCCCTCAATATTTGTGAAGCTAGCCATGTAAAATATGCACATCTCGATCTCTTTCTCTCTCTCAAAGTGCCCTTCAAGGAAGGAAATTCTTGTGCCCTCCAATTTTCCTACTCAGTTCCTCAACAAGGTGAAATTTGTGACCATGTCATTTTAAATGCTTTATTTTATTTAGCCACACTTGGTGTCGAGGTTCATCCTTTAATGTTTTATACAAACTTTGGACCTATTCAATACAACTGTTGGGACACTGCTGGCCAGGAAAAATTTGGTGGATTAAGAGACGGTTATTATATTCAAGGACAGTGTGCTATTATAATGTTTGATGTAACATCTCGTGTGACGTACAAAAATGTTCCCAATTGGCATCGTGATTTAATAAGGGTGTGCGAAAATATCCCTATTGTATTATGTGGAAACAAAGTAGATGTGAAGGAAAGAAAAGTGAAGGCCAAGACTATTACATTCCACAGAAAAAAGAATTTACAAGTAAGAACCATCTATATTATAATACCCATATACGTCGGTCTGTCACGTGCAGGTAGCAAGACGTACATAATGCAGTATTTATAAAAGGACATGCGAACCCGTGGATTCTTCCACAGGCTATTGACTAGTTTAATTTTGTTAGCCATTGATGGGGTCAATTTTTCCCAAAGTTTAGGTTGGATTTCCATTAGGCATATTAGTCTGCAGAGTGTAGTGGGCATTATTCTTTTTATCTAAATAAACTGTCTGCTCTATGCAGAATGAAAAGTTCAATTTACTTCAATTTTCTGCTACTCTTAAATCTGCCATCCCACGAGTGTCTGCATGATGCTATAAAATGTTTTAGCTTTTTTTATTCAAAATATCAAAAAAGGTGAAATTTTAGGACCAGAAAGAAGAGTTTTTTTTACATCCTTTATCCTAACATAATTAGCTGCTCCACTTCCATATCAAGGTGTAGTTTCTTATCAATGCCAGAAAAGTATCAGTGGTTTTTTTAAGGGTGTTGTCCACAGCATATGCAAAATGCCAAGTTTCAGATGTTTTTGGTCTATGAAGCAATAATGTATTTTAAGCAATTTTTTACAAAATTCTTGTGTACTTTTTATACATGCACCAAAAGTTGCTGATAAATCTCGTAATCTGCCAATAGTCAGAATATTATGTTTTCTAACATTGTGATGTAAATATAGGCGTATAAATGGCATCATAAAAACACGATCTAAATTTTTACCATTTTTTTTTTAGTACTACGATATCAGCGCCAAAAGTAATTATAATTTCGAAAAACCATTTTTATGGCTCGCTCGTAAACTTTGCGGAGAAGCTGAATTAGAATTCGTTGAAATGCCTGCTTTGCAACCTCCAGAGGTACACATTGATCCCGCCTTACAACGCAAATATGAACAAGAATTGGAAGAAGCAAAGGTGTGCGAGCTTCCAGCCGATGATGACGATGATTTGTAAATAACGTTTTTTGCATTTTGGTGTTTAGTAAGAGCTAACTTATAAGCCTTCGTGCTGACATCTTTCGTGCAATTTAATTTCAGAAGACCTTTATAGTTTTTGTATTATTTTAAAATCGTGGATATGAGTAAAATATACAATGTCTAGTGGATGCAATTCAGTCGTTCTTGTGAGACACGCTTTTATGATTGAATGTATTTCGGTAGTAGCTCTGTAAGTTGAAGTATATTGAGTGAAAGAAAATCTTTAAATATTTATCACTGTTTTGTTTTAAAATTTTGGTACATGCAGTAAACTTCACTTTACTTCAGACAGGCTGTGTGTGTTTCCTTACATAATCTATTTTGAATTGACTAGCGCGAAAATTAAAAACTACAGCTGTAATGGGCAAAGTTGACACAGCATTTTAGTGTTAGCTATAGCCACATATGGGAGCATTTTAAGCCAAAATTTTAAGATCGAAAAAAAATTAGCGCGAAAGTTTTTTTCTTCGAATAGTTTCCACTCAAAATCAATTAACGCAGATCGGTGCAAATATAGGATTGCTTCTTGCTTCCTATTTTTTAGACATGTCTGCTACAAGTGAGGTGCTATAAATGATTCGCGTTTGTTAGATCATTAGTTTTTCACGGATTTTTTTGAACGAAAAAGAAAATGGGCCCTCAGATGTGGCGAAGTCATTCCCCAATGTTGAGAGAAGACTGAAATCTTCAAGAACTTGAGCCTCTCTTGCATCTTCTATCATCAACTCTGTTTAAAACAACATTCGAATCTGTGTTCAAAAACATTCTACTCCGTATACGATTTAACGATGTTCGAATAATAGAGAGAAAAAACGATAAGGGACAGAAAAAATCGTTCGAAATATGTATATGTTCGATTACACCGATTTAGTCTGTGTAGCTATCGTTTTTGTTTGTGCGCGTTACGCGGCTAACCTCCCTCCCCCTCCCCCAAAAAAAAATTATCTCAAGAACAACTTACTTTTTGAAAGTTATTTTGTCATGGTAAGATAGTATACAGCCAAACTGCAAAATTTAGGTAATTTTTTTGGGGGTCAGCTGCCATGGTTACCGTTTGCTAGGGAAAATAATTTTTTTAGGTCTTTCGCCCGGCCGTTTTATCAGGATAACCGTCAAAAGTTTGAACAGTTTTTACAACAATCAAAAGATACAAGGCTGAGCTATTTTTTAAATAAACACATTTTTTATAAATACTATAAATTGCTGACAGTGCACGGTCTGACCCGTCATATTAAAATACCGTTTTCTCCAGTTTTCAATGCGTCATAACTCAATTTTAAAAATTTTTTTAAAAAAATCTGTTCCATTTAAAAAATACATCCCATTCCTCTGAAGAACTCCTGAAAATTTCATGAAATTTTACAAAGCGATTCTGGAGATATTACGGCCAGGAGCAGTAAAATGTCCATTCTTGAAAAAACGCGATTAAAGTTGAAAATTAAATTCAAACTGAAAAGAATAGGTGAAAACTAGGTCTAAACAACATATCTCTGAATACTAATATACTAAAAATGCTCCTGCTTCATAACTCTTGCCATCTTTCTCCTCATTTTTGTCATCAAAACCTTTAGCTTTCCCGCGTCTGATTGTACGTCGCTTTTTTGTGGTGTCGCGATTGTCGTATGACGATGAATAAGCGTTTTGAATTAAAATTCTAGCATCCCATCAGAGTGTACTTCCCTGGAATCATTTTAAGTTTCTCATATATTAATATGCTAGCTTTCCTTCCAATATTGAAGTTGGCTACCGCATCATATACACCACGTTGCCAGGACCCATCACATAAAACTGGTGTGTTAACGACATGAATCCCCTCGTTATTCTTTACATGCATCTTGCATTGTTGTTTCTGCAACATCTTTTACTGCTAAGGTCATCTTTTCCACAAATTTGTCATAATTGTTCGCTGTCATTGGTTTATCAACGATAAAAATTTATCTAACCCAGCGTATCCCTGACCGCAAGCTCTCATGCTATATACAGTCCTTGAAATGATATCAAAGGAGTTATCAAGTGAGCGAGATGTTTATGTTTCAATAAAATATCTACATTTATTGCATTGGAGCATTATAAAGGAAGCAAGACCTTAAATTTCAAACCAACGGTTGTGCATAATGAGCACGCCAACATTTTCATTATAGAACTGAGAATCTCCATGTCAATAATTCTGTTCCTGTGACAGAATTAGGGCAGTTTGGTGTAGACACTTCTATGGTTTCTACTTTTCTCTAAGATGCAGTTGAAGTATTCACAGATAACATAGATGTGTCTCGATTTATACTATCAGCAAATTCACTGTTCACAGTATTTTGAATATATACAATAGGGCTACTGCAGTCAGTTCCACTATTTACACCACTATTTACACCACTATTTACACCACTACTTTCACTATTATTTACACCACTGATCTCACCATCTCCATTAGCATCCTGTTTTTCTTTTATTTCCATTAAATCCCTTTTTTTTCTGTTTCTTTTAGCAAGTACTTTGACTATACAAGTTTTTGACATGACTACAAAATATTGTACCAAATTTTCAATGTTAATAAAAAACGTTTTCTGGCTGCGTGTTGTTAGGGGCGTTTCTATGGAATTTTTTTTAACCTCGATCCTGGAAAAACCTTAAATATCGATTTTCTAGTACTTTTTTTAATAAAAACGACTTGAAAATAAGAATTCTGAATATTTAAATTTCTTAGAAAGAATTTTTTTTATAAATTCAAAAATTTTAATATTTTTGGGGGGTTAGCCCCTTAAGAAGACTGGGAAGAAGTTTAGCAGGGACAGTTTGGTAAGTAAAATCAGAAAATGTTAGCGAATTAAAGAGCTATTTAAGACTGAGAGGACGAAAAGTTAGTGGTAGGAAGCATGAATTTGTGGTCAGAGTCTTTATAGCCAGTGAAAACAATGTTTGCTCACTCTACATGTATGGCTGGCATGTCAGAAACATGCAATCATATAGCAGCTCTGTTGTTTCGTGTGGAGACAGCTGTCTCTTGTGGTTTAACTAATCCATCATGTACCACAAAGTCTTGTGAATGGCTGCCAAACAGAAAGAATATTGAACCAAAAAAAATCAAAGATGTTCGTTTCCAAAAGTGATAACTTTGGAAAGCGTGGTGCTCCCAAAAGGAACGTAATTCCCTCTCCAAAGAAGTACCACCCACTCAGCAAGTGCCCTTCAAAGCCATTGAAACTTACTGATGTTGCAACTGCTCTTGAAAATATTAAGCCAAAAAGTATACTATATACAGCTGTTCCCCTACCAAAGATTGGCTTTGTCCGGGAGATCATAGCACGGACGATAACAGTCAAAGATATACCATCTATTGATGACAGTATCATAATTTTATCTGACGCAGAATCATTTAATATAAACTTAAAGACAGTCAAACCTGAACACATTAAGAAAATTGAAGTTGTAACACATGGACAGTGTGATAATGAGGTGTAGTTACCGCGTCTAGCTTGGTTTTTGTTAGGTTTTACCGTCCACTTTTTGTACACATAAGGACTAGAATTTATATGAGGGCATCTGTATGATGTTGTCGTGAAAAGACAGCAAATACCCGACGACGTTATGATTTGTTTTTAATAATTCCAGTTCTTAATTCTCATCTTGTTAATAGGGTTTTTGAGGTCTTTTCGGGATAAAGGTAGCTAAACGTTTATTATTTTTTGTAAATTATATTTTATAAGTATACTAGTCGTTAACCCGTGGAAAAATCCACGGGTTCGCCCGTCCTTTTTATACTGCATTGCGTGCTTCTCGCTATTGCGCAGCTGAGCTACTTTTGCGTGACAGACAGACAGACAGACAGACAGACAGACAGACAGACAGACAGACAGACAGACAGACAGACAGACAGACAGACAGACAGACAGACAGACAGACAGACAGACAGACAGACAGACAGACAGACAGACAGACAGACAGACAGACAGACAGACAGACAGACAGACAGACAGACAGACAGACAGACAGACAGACAGACAGACAGACAGACAGACAGACAGACAGACAGACAGACAGACAGACAGACAGACAGACAGACAGACAGACAGACAGACAGACAGACAGACAGACAGACAGACAGACAGACAGACAGACAGACAGACAGACAGACAGACAGACAGACAGACAGACAGACAGACAGACAGACAGACAGACAGACAGACAGACAGACAGACAGACAGACAGACAGACAGACAGACAGACAGACAGACAGACAGACAGACAGACAGACAGACAGACAGACAGACAGACAGACAGACAGACAGACAGACAGACAGACAGACAGACAGACAGACAGACAGACAGACAGACAGACAGACAGACAGACAGACAGACAGACAGACAGACAGACAGACAGACAGACAGACAGACAGACAGACAGACAGACAGACAGACAGACAGACAGACAGACAGACAGACAGACAGACAGACAGACAGACAGACAGACAGACAGACAGACAGACAGACAGACAGACAGACAGACAGACAGACAGACAGACAGACAGACAGACAGACAGACAGACAGACAGACAGACAGACAGACAGACAGACAGACAGACAGACAGACAGACAGACAGACAGACAGACAGACAGACAGACAGACAGACAGACAGACAGACAGACAGACAGACAGACAGACAGAGGCTAAGTTGTTTATGAAGTTTTTTGGAATTTTTTAAAAATCTTTTTTTCTTGTTCTCAAGATATTGAAAATATTGATTACCTTATCGGTAAAAGAAATCGGCAAAAAGTGACTAAGTTTTGGCTAGATGACTAATATTTTTTGCCGACTATTTTATTATCGACCAAACTTTTTTTTTATCAGTTGTACGCAATTATTCTTGAAATTGACTAAACTTAAACTCTTTTGTATACCTATGACCGTTTTTCTTTTTGTTGTTTTATTTAAAAAAAAATTCAAAATCTAAACTTTCTTGATTATTTTTGTCTGGAAAAAAAGTGACTAAATTTAAAAATTGTCGGCAAAAAGTGACTAAATTTTTTTCCAAGTGACTAATATTTTTGCCGACTTTTTTTTACTGATAAGGTATCCGCAATTAAATTAAATAAAAATTTTTACAGATGGGTCGGTTCTAATAACATTTTAACCTTTTACCGTGGCTGCGAATTATTTTGCTATGACTACCAGGAATCGCAGCGCTGTTGAGAACAAATAGTCCTGGGAATGAGGTTGCTTTGCCCAATTTTTTTTTTAAAAATCAATTTATTACCAGGAGAGTCTAACACGCGACACTTAAAACCACTAATAACATCATGGGTATGTTGTTTATTTCAAAATACCATTATTTTTGAAACCTGTTAGCCAAAATACTATTTTCCCCCCTGCGGCACCCTCAAAACGTGTTCACGTCTCAACTCCGACCCCATAGTATCTTGTATCTTTATGACACAGGGACGGCGGTACTAACATGTTCGTATAACTGTCCGCCAAAATATGAAAAACCTAATTAGACCGGGGGACCAGGTTGTGCTTCCACTAACTGCAGAATTCAACCCGCATGTGAAACGCAAGTTCAAAATCAGTAAAGTGTATAGTTTGTTAGAACTGTTTGTCGGACACAACCACGTTCCCGGGGCATTTTACCTTGTTGACGAAGTTGATACCCGCCACTCCGTAATAACGGTTCAGACGCCACAAGACACTGGGGACGAGGTTGTGTCGGACATGCATCTACCATGTTGAAAATGCAGCAATAACCACAAAAAACCTCCGTGGGAGAATTCGAGGACGGAGCTGAGTAGGTGAGATGATTTTAGTCCAAGCATACGTTAAACAACCTGTGAGTGTTAAATGGAGAAATTTCAGTTGCACTTATGTAGTTGCAAGGTGAGGTTTCCACAACAAACTTTTCTACTTGACTGATCCTACGAAGATTATAAAATATTCTCATATTTTCCGAGCGTAATGCTGAATAGCGACATATCAGTCATGCAAATACCGCGAAACAAAACCAAAATACTTAAACTTACACTTTGTGGGTATGAAACACGTGTTTTTGGTAGTTTGGGGAAATTGTTCAGGAAAAAACAACATAAATAAATATAAATATAAATAGTAATATAACATTACATTTTATAAACACTAAAATTTTAAGAAAAAATTATATCTAACAGAACTTTGTGGGGATAATTAGAGACCTTGATAAAATTATGGAGATAATAAAATGTGGAAAAACTTAAAAACAATAACGAAATCAAATAGCTTCTTCTCACTTTCTAGAACTAGTTAAGTGTGTAAAAAATGTTTGTGGTGCATACATACAGGCGTTAGCAATAAAATAAATTTAGAAACTTGATCGCAGGGAACATGGGGGTCATAATCTACTAACCACTCAGTGAACAAAACACACGAAACGCGGAGAAACTTGGCATCATTTCGAAGGTTTAACCTTTATGGCAAACAACATAACCTGGCAAGAGATCTTACTAATAATTAAAGGAACGTTTACGCTGCCATCAACTGGCTTCGTTCGTAACCTTCCCCCAACATCACGGTTACTTCCGAAAGAAATGCATCCCTCTCGTGCGAGTGCAACAGTTCTGCAAAACAAGTCACTCGAACTAACGGACACTTTACATCAGTCAATAAATAAATTAAAGAATGACGTAATAGTACAGACGCACGATTCATAAACGACAATAACACGCACTCCACCACGGTGTCCTTCGACAATGTATTTATTAGATATATCTCGCATCTGTATTTTAGACTATCTACGAAGAAGCGCTCACAGCAAATTAAAAGTTCTCTACCTAAATTATCACAACCCATGTTTTGATCGCGGAAAGGTGGCGTAGGTGATGACGCCCAACGCCGCTTCAAATTTTCAGTGGGCGTAGACACTACTGATTGATGACATTTTGCTGGTGTTTCCAAAATTGAATTGTTTGCATTTAAAAACGAGTTCAACTCATCACTCTCCCTCTGGTTGGAAAAGCTTTCCGTCTGACTGATAACACTCTCCATCTGACAGTCTTCACACATATCGGAATTAAATTGAACTATGCAACCATGTATATAATGGATCATTTTCACAAACGCGTCTTCATTGACATCTGGGAAGGAGACATATGGTTGGTCGGCGTCAACATAATCACGTGACAACATTCTTTCGAATACTGCGGAATGTAAACAAAGTTTCGAAGACGAACAAGTTAGTATTTTTCCTGATGGTAATTTAAAACAAACGCGTCTGTTCTGCGACGTTTCATAGCGGTTGTCAGGGTTCACTTTTGGTCGTTTAGCAAGTGGAGGGCCGAATTCCGGAAATTCGACATCAAAGGTTGGTGCTAAAAAACAGAAACATATTTTTATTCGTTTAGAGGGAGACAAGAACATGAAAAAATTCTTCAGAGTGAGGGAAGAAACCTAAACCAGGTTACAAAATGTCTAAGGAATTTAACTAAATTTCACTGCTCACGTGCAACGTTTTTACGTTTGGCCCAAAAACTGATATTTTGAAAAGAAATCAGGACATTCGTACTTTCGTAGGTAAGCAAATCTCCCCTAAACTGCATGAAAAATATTTCAAGTCAAATGCAAAACACTACTTTAAAATAATTTTTACGGAAAAAATGAAAAATAAAATTACCTTTTGAAAGGGTTTGTGGTATATTCTTATATTGTAAATTTAGGGAATATTAAGGTAGCATGGAGAGACTGTCACTTCATTCCAATTTGTCAGTTAGGCAAAATTATTTCCTCGAATTGCACTTTTTCAAAACTTACATGGGCCAAAGATTTTACTAAAAAACGTAAGCTTCACAGACTTTTTTCCCCCGTTATGGCTGTTTTCCAATTCGAGAAGATTTTCCGCGAAACGGACAAGAACAGAACAGAAAATATTTCTGCTGGTTATTTCCACTTCTTTTATTGCGCGCATTTCAATACAAAAAGTAAATATACTTTGCGCCATTCTCACGAAATAAACTAATCTGATTGGCTAACTTATTTTCTACCAGTCGTTTATACACAGAACGCAATGAAAAGTTAAACTCGATTCTACTTTCCACGGAACAGTAAGAAAAGGAAAATTTTTTATCCACGTGTTATAAACATTTTAAGTACACATGCTCAGAAGCTTTTCCTCTTCTGTCCGAAAATTTTCTTAAAGTGGTAAACAGCCTTTAGGATACAACAAAAATACCCACGGAGGATTATTTGCTCAAATAAGAGACAAACAAACAAACAAAAAAACAAAACCAACAAGCAAGCAAGCAAGCAAACAAATGCATAAAAACTTCCATCTAAGGAAGTAGGATGACTTACATATAGAATCGATTAGCAGTAACCTTGACAAAGCACACAACGCCTCAACAGTCAATACGAAAGATTCACTATCCATGAAAAGACAATTTGACAACATCTCCAGTAGAAGATCCATCGATTTTAAATCTTTAAACATGCGTTTCTGTAAACGTTTCGACCTAAAAAATACCAAATTGTTCCAAACTTTTGCAAGTTATGTTTACATCTGTCTAAACAGCGGTGGGAGCTCAATTGCTAAAATAATTAAGTTCAATTTTGTCCCGCATGATAAAAGACAATTGAAAAGATAATATGAAGTTTACCAGCATTTTCTGAATGTGTAAACATATTTTCAACACAGCGTTAAAGAAAACAACAACAACAACAACGACGACAAAAACAACAACAACAAGAAAAACAACAACAACAACAACAGTAATAACAACAGCAAAAACAACAAAAACAACTAATACAGACATAACTGCATGTAAATGCAGATTTTACTCACCAGACAATGTAAGGCAAGGAAAACATGCACGTTTCTCTCAACTCTCTCGAACCTGTCAGTAAGATATGCGACAAAACACCTTTCCCATAAGATGATTCACTATGTGATCTGATATTTGACAACAGTAACTGTCCTAAACTGAACGTCGTTGTTGATGGTGTTTTCCACAACAAAGAAATATCTCGTTCATTTCTGCCATGCAATGAACTTTCATCCGGTATTTCATCATTTGTTAATTTAATATCAATTTTTTTAATATCAGAGCTTTTGTTGTCGGTATTGCATTCGGAAGTTGGGTTTATGGCAAGCTGCACAGCACTGCAAATAAAACCTTTTTCTTGAAATTTATTTACTTTTGCCATTTCAAACTGTTCGGTTAAATACTCCAATGAGTAGCCACAACATAGGCGCAAATATAATCTTGGGACCAGTCTCTTTCGAATCATAACATCAAAACAATGCGAATTTAAAGTAATGCGATTTAAAACTCTAGCACATTTTGGATTGGGCTTGAATGATAATAACAAGTAATTGATTAACGAATTGAAATCCGGCAGAGAGAGGAAAAAAGAACTTGGGTCATTCGCTTGAGAAAATCTTGACAAAAGCAGGAGAATGTCATGAATTGGTCCACGCGTCCCATGAATCATTGCATGTATCCCATCAGCACTTTGAAAATGGTATGGCACAAACCTCCCATTACTGGAAGATTCAAAACTCGATTCAGAGTAAGTATCATAATCCACAGAAGCATAACTTGGAGAAGGTATTGAATGATCTGGTGACATATGCGGTGAAAATGACGGAATTGAGTATTGTGGCGAGTTGGCATTATATGGAGACGTCTCGGGTGAAGATAAAACCCATTGTTCGTTAGCTAAGTAATTGGAGGTGTCCAATGTTTGTTTCAAAGGAGAAGCTACAACTTCTTTTGCTTGATCTACTTGCTCTGTTCTTTCATCAACACTTGAAGTCTCATTTTCAAAAATTCCTCCACTTCGATTATATTCCACGTAAGTTAGTCTGTTCAAATACTTTAAAAGTGCTGGAATGACATCAGCTCGTATCAACAATCCAAGACTAGAATCGTCAAATATGAACCAAACAAAAGCAGCTACGATTGATTCGTGAAAACTAACTAGCTCATCTTCATGAAGTATATTCACCAAAGCTGGCAGCACACCATCGGATTTCATCTTGTTGCGACTGACAGCCTCTCTTGCACATAAACACAAGCCCTGGGTGGCATATTTAAATGACTCGGAATGTTTCAGGCACTTTATTTTGGATAAGAATATCTCTATAGCACCTTCCATAGCTACAGTAACTCTACATCCACTGTTTAAACTCAATAAAAACAAAATCTGCAGGCACAGTTCTTTAACTTGCTCATTGCCTGTGTTATGCAGTTGTAATATTTTGTTTAGTGTGGTGCTTTCAATTAACCGGTAACACATTTCAACCGCTTGTGTTTTCAGTAATTCACAAATCATTCGTAGACACAACATGAAGACTTCGTTATCAGCTGATTCCAGTAACTTTAGTAATTTTGGGAAAAAATTACTCTCTGCTAGAATTTTGGCGGATTTAGAGTTGGACCCAATTATACGTAAGGCTCTCAGAAAGGATTTTTGACATTTGATACTGTCAGAGCAGGCATACTTACTTAAAGCATCAAGAGTTTGTTTGGTTTGAAAAGAAGAGAGGAATATATCATCCTTGGCTAAATTGGCCATCAAACGTGCTGTTCTGCTAAGTACACTGTTGTCTGAACACTTCTCTAAGATGGATTCTAAAGATAAGATAACATTGGTAAATTATTTTTGTGGTTTGTACCATTTGTAAACCAGGTGGAAATATGCCTTTAGACAAAAACACAATTCAACTGTTTAACGATTTAAAACTGTTAATGGCATTCATTTTTGATGATGTCACAAGAAACTTTCTTTAAAAATTTGTCTAACTGTTGCCCTTATCATGTATAGCTACTGGACTATGCAATTTGCATTAATAGTTAAAGAGATATTAAATTTAAAGTGTTTTGATAACAATATATATTAACACTGATTAAAAAACATTATTTTAAGAAAAAAACATTCTAAGGGCTTATTTATATTGACTCAATGTCTGCTAGGTTGACGGATCAGCCTGTTAAAAGAAAAAAATTATTATATTATATATATATTTGGAAAAGCATAGTGCTTATATGATCAACCACCCTTTCTTCCCTGAAAAGAATATATTAAAGAGATTTTAAAAATTTATATCATAGAGTGGTCAACCTGACAATATACGTTAAATTTTTTATACAGTACCTAATCTTACTTTGACTAGTTTAAGAGGGGTGCTTGCTGCATATTAAGAAACACAAGACAAAACATATTATAAACGTGTTTATTTTTACCTATTCGTTTGGCACCATCTTGCATCATTAACTAAAAGCAAAATAAAATGTGAGTATACACTATAGATCAATAAAACCTTTAACAAAACATTAAACTAGTTAAATTATATTTCATAACACTAGAAGTTCAATGAAACTACAGAATATTATTGGAAAAAGATATAATAAAAATAGATTCCAGGCGAAGATAAATTCTAAAGTTGCTCAGATTTTCAGGCTGCTGGACACTCATTTAATAACAATTTACAATCATAATTACCTGATTTCGCCATGAATGATTGAAGTTACAACAGTTTGCCAATATAGATAAGATGACTGCATTGTATCTTCCCTCATTTGTGTCAAGTAATCTCCATATCTTTTCAAATGCATTACCAGTTTCCAGTTCAGACACAATTCTTAAATGTTTTGTTTGGTTTGCCAGTAAGGTTAAAGTTTGTTGAATGGTTGTAGAGTCTTTTGATTTTAAACCTTCAAGAAGGTTATTTGACATAATGTGTAAACTATTGCCTTGATATATAAATCATATTTTATAGTATATCTATACAATAAAAATAAGAAAGATATACAAATCATCTGATAATATAAATTTCTGAATATATACATACTTCCAATAGGACTACCTGTGAGGGCACTGAGGAAAGTGTAAAAACCTAGAGTACACCCTGAGTTTAAGCTTCCGTGTACGCGCAACTTGCATGATTAATTACTCTTATAATAGACCATTGTTTTTTGAGAAAATAATTACATCGCTAAAGGTAGTTTTCATACGGTTTGCATTTTCTGCTTGAGTGGAAAATGCGCAGGAGCACTTTGCTCTTGAGCTGGAACTTAATGGAAATGTTAATGGAAATTCCTATTTCAGAGAAAAAATGTTCAGAATAAAATGGCTGTTGTAAGGGATCGTCCACAAATTTCGTCCCATTAACGAGACGCTATAAGACGAAAAAGTTAAAAAAAATTCGTCTCGTTTTGTTCTTAATTGAAATTGAGACGATTTAAAAATCGTCTCATAAATATCAGGAGACGATATTTTGTCAATTCGTCTCAGAATAAAAAAAGTGGAACAAAATATTTTAAGACGAATTGAGACGAATTGAGACGCTGCGGTAAAATCACGGAGACGAATTGAGACGAATTAAGACGCTGCGGTAAAATCACGGAGACGAATTGAGACGAATTAAGACGCTGCGGTAAAATCACGGAGACGAATTGAGACGAACTAAGACGACAGGGTTTCTTAAACACGAAAATTTATTTAAAAAGCTAGTGTTTTTTAAAGTGGTTTTAATGTATTCAGATATTTCAGATAGCGACAGCGACCTAGATTGGTTGTTTACGGACGATTCTTTGTCCGATGATGAAAATGAAGATTACATCAACGAAATTTTACAATGCGGTAAATATTTATTTTTATCTCGTCGTAAAATTTTCAGCAACGGTCTTGAAAACAAAAAAATATATAATTGCCCAATTTATCTTGTGATTTTTCCGTAGTCATGAGAAAAAAACTACTATAATTATAAAACTATATATTTTCTTTATTCGTAAATTTAAAGCTCGATGATGCAAAATCTTTAAAAGATTTGTTGTTTTTTTACCAACAACACACAAATATTCGAAAAACCTCACTATTTTAACTTTTCTCTTCGCACATGCCGGTGTGAGCATAAGAAGTAAATAATAGCAATTGAAGTTTGTTGCGATATTGCTTCTGAAAATTACGAAAAAAAACTATTTTTGCTTTATTATTTTTGTCAACTTGCACTGTTATATTAACTTAATGTATAATTATACTTATACAATTGATTATGGTGGGCTGCACATTGCAAAAAAAAAATTATTAACAATTTTATGTGACAGAAACGGCTTGTCAGAAGCAAATAATGTTCCGCAAAAAAACTGTGTGACGTGCGGTTGCATTACGTAAAATGATTTCAGACAAATTAGATAGCCGCTTGTTTAGACACTCAGTTGAGCAGCCTAGTGCCCATGGATTAAGATTTGAATCATTTTTTGTAAACTATCACAAAAAAAAATCAAATGGATAAACTTTTTTCCTTTAGCCTTCAATTTTGTCAATTCAATACGCGATTTGTTTTATAAAAACTGCGTTTTTAAGAGCGTTGAGGCTGAGATTTTGCCAATAATTAAGAACATATTAAAAACGTACTCAACCTGAATTCCTTCACAGATTATAAGAACAAAATAATGTATTCCAGTAATCTTTTTTTGTTTGCTTGAATTTTTTATATTTTGTGCTGGACTTAAACATATTATCTCATGTATATAAATACATAAATTTCAGAAACTTTGGGAAAAATATATCAATAAGAACAAATAGAGGCTAAATTCTGAAGTCGTGTTCTTACTATTAAGAACAAAATAAGAATAAAACAGACTGAAAGTCTCAAAAGTAAGAATAGCCAGCCTCAAGTCAGATTTTACTAAATAAACCTTAATAAACTTGTTTAGTAATCACTCGCGTCATTATTTGCATTTATAGAATAGTCTTTTTCTTATTTTAGCTTCAAAAAAACGAGGCAGACCAGCGCTACACGAGCAACATCCGGGCTTGGTTCCATGTATCGCATCCTACATAAGTCAGAACTCGGCCGAGGCCCATTTGAGGCGCAGAGACAGTATTATGTACACAAATGGTGTAAGCTTAAAAGATATTGTCTCTCACATAAAAAGTACGCTCGGGTTAAATGTGAGTAAGAGCGCAGTGCATTACCTCATGAGACCGAGGAGAAAAAAAACCACTTCGAGCAAGCGTCACAAATCGTTGGTTGATGCACGTGTTCCGCCCAAGCGCAACACGGGAGAAAAAAAGATCCATGAAGATTTTCATTTTTCTTGCTCCCAAGTTAACTTGGTTAATGAGTTAGCGCAGTTATGCAATGAAAACACAATCTCCTTGTCAGTTGACAACAAAAACAAGGTGGATGTTGGTATTCCCGCCACGAGTAGACGTGCGCAAATCCGACGTTATCACATCGAAAATGAGGCTCCCATTTACAATGACCACGACTTCCCCTATCCGAATAGTAAATTAACCCCAGCAGGTTATCAACAATTAAAGGTGAGAATAACAAGATCACGCTCATTATCTCCAACCCGCCAGCCTTTAAAAATAAATAGAAAAAGGTCTTTGTCTGAAGGAAGCAGTTTTCTGGTCCTAAAATCAGAAAGAACCAAGGACAAAGTTGGTAGAAGCAAAATCAAATGGTCCCGTAAAGGTCCGCTTTTCATACATTTATATCCTTCACGTTTAGTAGAAGCCACCAACGTCATGCATGTAAACTATCTTCTTCATCTTTTGCAACAAGAAAAAAAAATTAAAAATGTTTATAACGTCGTTGCAATTGCAGATGGAGGCCCCGACTGGTCAACAAAAGCAGTAGTTAACCTGATGTCGTTGGGTTATTTGTGGTTGAATTTACGTTTAGATTGTTTGATCGTTCAATGTTACGCTCCGGGGCACTCCCGTTTTAATCCTATAGAAAGATGTTGGTCTTTCCTCACCCAGCAGCTGGTAGGAGTAACGCTTCCCGTTGAGGTTGATGGAAAAACACCTAATCCAAATGATTCTGAAAAATGGTTAAACGTCCTCGACAATGCTGCAACGGTTTGCTCAAAGTTTTGGAACAATAAAATATATGATGGTTTTCCAATAAAAGTAGAAACCTTCCTATCTACAAATCCGTTGCTGAAGGATATCAAGTGCGCGCACGATACTATCAAAAGATTTTGTGTTGCATCCAGAAAATCGATAAAATCATCTGTTGAATTTACAGAGCTACAACAGAAATACCGCTTTTTCGTGAAGCATTGTACGAGGAAAGCGTATCAAATTGAGTTTGTACGTTGTACTAGCACAGATTGTGACCATTGCTCATCCTTGCCACTTCGGAAGAACCAATTTTTAGACGTGATAAGAGAATTTGGAGGCACGTGTCCAACACCACAACATAGTGATTTTTTTGCAGGTCACTATAAAACGCTCATCGAGATGGTACAGTCACAACTATGCCGAAATATTTCTAGTGCATCGCGCATCATGCCCTGCCTTACAACAAAATATGATGTCTGCAATCATGGCTGCAGATACGCTTTTTTTTCAGAAGCAGACAAAACCCGACACATGAGGTTAATGGACCATTAATGGACATATTTGCTACTCGGGCTACTTAAGGCCAGTCCTTTTTTATTTCGGGGTCATTTTCAATATCTCAAGTTATGAAGAATCTGGCATAATTTATTGGGCACCATATTATATGTAAAGTAAAACGCAGAATTCAACTTTTCTGAAAAATTTCGATGGCGTCATAGACCAAAAACGCCCTTTATCCGCGTTTTTTTCCAAGCGGTTTTCCAAAAGACAAAGCGCAAAAAGATCTGGGGACGAGATTGCAGGATTATTTCGATAAAAAGGCGCGAACAGTGTAAACCAAGGGTTTTAGCTTAGAGTGGAGACTAGCTATAGCTATATGATATACATTATTTAATATTTTTTTGGAAAAGTTCTTAATATTAATAAAGTTTTCTTTTGGATACGTTGCTGAAAGATTTGTTCTTAATTGTCGTCGATATATAGTAAAAACTAGCTAGCAAGCTAGCTATAGTTATAATTTTACGTGGTAGCGATATAAAGAAAAAGTAAGCAATATTCTTATATTTTTTGGACGCGAGACAGTCCGTCTTTCAGAAATACTTATTTATGTAGAGTGTATACAAATAGCTATCTACGCGTCCTTTTAGATGGAGTACAAAGTTAAGTCCTCAGTCCAAGCCTTAGATCCCGAAACTAGGCATTGGCTTAATGCTGTAGTCGTAGAGAATAGTGGGGAGAGGCTGAAAGTTACTTGGACAGGCTATGCAAAATCGTACGACTGTTGGCTTGACACAAACAATGTGAGGATGCCAATTCTAAAACGGTCGTTGGTATCAAGGAATGCCATCAATTCAAAAAACTTCCCGTTATACAAGCACCCTAAATATTTACAAATGGGTCATATTATTTTTGACAGGGTTCGAAAAACAAAGTTCATTGTTGATGTTAACGATGAATTTAACGCAAAGGTAAATAGATTCTATTTTTGTCATATCATAGTCACATTAAGAAAAGTGTATGCAAAAATGGTTTTTGTTTTCTATGTTTTCTTTTTTTTATCACGTTCGAATTCGATTTCATACAGAAGACGTTGCATTGTATCGCGTGAATGATGCATAATTTTGACAACACATGTTTTTTTTAAAGATATATTGCAACTCTAGAATTACTAAGAAACAATTATTTAATTTTTATTAGAACAATAAGGCTGATATTTGTTGAAAATAAGAATAAAATAAGAACAATTTCAGACTAAAAACACATATTTAATAAGCAAAAGGTTTATCCGGTAAAGAATATCTCCCAAAGCCCGTTTATTTAGACTTATCCAGTTTTTAAACTTTCCAAAACTTACTTTTTGCGAAGGTTACCACACGATGCGGCAACTCGGTCATGTACGAATACATGGAGGAAGCCAGTGAAGAGGAAGCCAGTGAAGAAGAGCCCACAGGTAATGTGGAAGATAGCGTAGCAGATTCTAGCAAAGAGATTACGGATGAGAGCCACCTACCAAGTGATCAACTAAAATCCTTGGACTTGGTATTTGCAACCAAAGCAGTCAAAAGCCTTTCACCGTATAAAACCTTGCCAGGCCTTTCACTATCTAAAACCTTGCCTGACCATTTACCATCCAAAACATCGCCTGATCATTCACCTTCTAAAACTTCGCCAGCCATTAATCTTTTGACTCCGGAAAATTTTCTTTTTAATATCACACCAGAATTACCGTCAATCGTGTCCACTTTAAAAAATGATCCTGCTACCGTCTCCACAAGCTCTTTCATTGCTGATTGTGTTCAAAACATTCCAAATTTTAACATTGCCGACCATGAAATCGATTTTGAGTCCAACAATCTGGCACAGGTAATCCACGAAACAAAAAGAAACACTGATTTGATACTGGGCCTGTGTCAGAAGTTGGACACAAAAGTAGACGCTATAAGCGCAAGAACTGCTGTGCTTGAGAGTTACATCATGAAAAAAAGAAACTTATACGAGGCTAAAAATAAAATTTACCAGGAACCATTGCCCTTGCCAGCAACAATTACCCAGCCACCGAATAGTTATGTTGAGATGCTGGAAAATAATTTTGATCCGCTACTTTTCTTGCCCACAGAACATGATGACATGGGCATGGAGACCACGCATGTTGAAGCACGGCCGCAAGTCGCAACTCCGCAAGCCACACCACCCGTTGGTAAAAAAAACCCGCTACGCAAAATTAACCCATGCTCCGCGTTAATTAAAAAAGAGCTGGGTAAGCGTTTCACCCTTGCCGAATTAGCAGGTGGCAGGTTGAATGGTGGCAAAAATAAAAACGTGTTGTCACCACGAAGAATGGGAATAATTTTGCAGAAGGCCAGGAAGGAGCATAAGGAGGAATTTGAAAATAATATAAAAAACAATTTAAATGAAATCATTAACTCAAAATGTCGAAAGGCAAGTCAGAAAATAAGGGACACCACGGATTGATAAAATAAATAGACGAAATTATTTAGGTCAATTCTCACGTTCCGAACTTTTTTTTTCTCGCATTCTATAAAAAACCTTAGGCACAGAAAGGTCAAAGTAAAAGTGTTTTTGCATACGTATTTAGCTACGTATTTATGGACTGGTTTCTTATAAAAAAAACGTGCATAACGTAAAATGTTGAGATGATTGATTTCCTAAAACCGTGGAAATTTCAGATAAAATTTTTTAGCTCCTTATTCTGACTTGTCTTCGTATTTTAAGTTTTTATTTTAATATTGTTTGAAAAAGAATTTGTTCTAATTTATTCCGCGCTTTTTTATTCTCGCACTTTTTTTATTCCCTTACAAAATAAAATGTCTTACAAAATAAATTTTAGATATTTCTAACTATGATTTATCATAGTTAATAGAAATATCTAAAATTTATTAACTCCCTATTTTAACTTTTCTTCGGGTATAGGTTCAGCATGTTTATGTTTCTCATAACATACTTAAAAAAAGAATCAAACTGATAAAAAAAACGACAACTCACTCGCACGTGTGCTCTGACCCTCTGAAACCAATGAATGAATCACGATTCGAACACAGAGCAGAAGATAAAAATTGTTACATTTTTCTTCTTGAAAAATTCGAAAAGGACGGTTTCTCTTAGCTCCCCAACATAACATTTAAATGTATTAAGTTAAAAAGAGCTAATATACTGAAATGTACGAACCATTACAGGCAGAATACACCTAAATACACCTAAATACACCTGAGAACAAACATCTTGACATAAATTTTGCTTTTATCCCTGATCTGTGTACTGGTTTCGTTTAGTTAATGAATACCATGTTAAGGCTATTTTCTACCTCAAGAAAATTTTCGGCGATTTTTGATTGGCTAATTTTAATGTTTTTCGATGATGTGACGTTTGCGGAGGAACGCCAGCCATTTCGAATATATCTCCCAGTAAAGACGAGCTATGTTTCGCATCTAACTATCTATATTTAATATCTATATATTCCTTCCTAACAACATATTTAAAGAATCCTAATCTTAAAGAATATTTATGGCTAAATTCAGTTTCAGATATACTTACCAGTAAATATCGAAAATAACTCAAGATTCCATCTGTCACGACCAATAATAATATTTTTTGTGAGATTTGTTTCGCTTTTCCACAACATAGTTCCAGCTTCGAACGACGAAGTTTGCTGTGATAAAATGTTGCCAAGTTTGATAAATATACAGACCGTAACATTCAACAATCGAACGAGTACAAACAATGTAGCTTAAGTTAATCAGTAGCTGTGCCACTGCTAGCCAGGAGACCCAGCGTAATTTTTCTTACCACCGGGAAATCGGAGTAGTTAAGGTGGGAAAATTACGCTGGGTCTCAAACGATTTTTCTGCGGCCAAAATCTGGCCGCGCTTTTTGATTGGCTAATTCTATTGTTCTCTGCTCACGTGATTATTATCGGGGAAAGCCCTTTTCATCCCGAATATTCCAGCGAGTGGTTTCACTCACCCTAACAAACATTAGTATTCTACAAAGTTTTTACCAAAGTAAGATTTGACCAAGCTTGGTAAACAACTCACAGATAAATTAAAATGTCCTCCGAAGCGATTAGTCACATTGTTCGATTTAAACTCGGGGTTTCCGCTGAGTCATTCGTTCGCGTCTAAGCTTTAGTTTGAGAGAAACTCATTTTATCAACTGAAGAAGAAAGCTTAGTTAACTAGGCTATGCCACTGCCGTTCCGCTAGAACAATGGAATAATTTCTTTTTCACGGAACAAAATCACGCTGGGTCTCCTGGCCAAGATTTTTAAAGTTTCGTGTTAAACTCACGGAAGTGTTCGAAAATATTTTTCAACTTTTGAGACGAATTTATTATAGCAGAGACGAATTGAGACGATTTGAGACGAATTAAGAAAATTCATAGACGAAATGAGACGATTCGGAGACGAATTTGTTTTTAAAATATGATATTCGGAGACGAATTTGTGACTATCAGGAGACGATATGAGACGAATTAAGACGGTTAAGACACTACAATGTTATCACAAAAAATCGTCTCGTATGAAAGAGTTAAGACGAACAAAACAAATTTACAAGACGATTTAAAATGAGCCGAATTTAGACGAAATTTGTGGACGATCCCTAAAAGGAAGACCCCTTTGCTGTGAAATTTAGGAATAATAATTGTTTAATAATTGTCTTTATGGCAGCGAATTAAAAGAAGAGGTAACATGAAACAACAATTAAAGATGAGAAAACTGTTTCAGGAAAGAGGGGACAGGTATACCTTTCATTCATAAATACAATGCTGACAGGTCTCTCTGCTTTACTTAACACCAAACACTCATTTCTGATGTTGTTATTTTATGAATAAAAAAGAAAATCCTCTTTTAAAGGATAATATTTTTTAAATATCTCTCTGAAACAAAAAACATGGGTGTAAAACTTTTGTTGAACTCAACAATAGTCTTTTATAATCTTTAACAAGTCATTAAATTAAATCATATTATATATATACTTTGTGCAAGGGGTGTTTAATAGGTTTTAGGTGTCCTCCCACCTTAAAAGAACTTTTTTTTGAAATGTTGGAAATATATATGGTGTGGTTAAAAAATTCAATAATTATTAGTTTCGTTTTACTCTAGTATCTCCAAAAAAAGTCAAAATATTTTATCAAAATTTACATTTTCTCATTACATGGCCATGCTGTTTTAAAAATTCTGCATTCATAATATACCGAATTTGCTTATAATGCAAGCTATGATTTACGCAGATAAAAAATATGCTGAACAAGTATTGTCGAAAAACAAACACTGTAATATTTTCCACTTTTACAAAAGTTTGCAATTTGTAACTTTGCTTCACAAAAAAACATTTGAGGGAAATGAGTGGTGTATTTAGTTTTATTTGCAATATATATATATAGATATAAAGATAGGAAAATTGGAGAGCCATACAAATAATAAAGAAGATTAATTGCAATTTAAAGTTTTTAAAATTTTATAAGAGTTTGACCGAAATATTTAACTGCAGTGAAATATTTCCCGTGTCCCGTGTAAAGATTGTGATGCAGTGTATATAGGCAAAACAAAAAGAACGTTTAAGCAACGAGTACAAGAACATATGCTCGCAGTAAGAAACGGAGATGTGAAGAAAAACAAAATTGCGGACCACAGCTGGAGCAGAAGTCATCAGTTTAATTGGGATGAGAAGAAAATCATTGACAGAAAATCCAGAACAACGACCAGGAAGATTAAAGAAACCATCAACAGTGTAGAATGTAACAAACACATAAACTGCATCCCGTATGAACTTCCTGAGATTTGGTTACCAGCCCTACAGAAGAAGTAGTTACTTACATCTAGGTCCGGAAATGTTAATTACCGTAATTAAATGTAATTATCAGCTTGTTTCTGATTGGGTAATTTTTATGAATTTCGATCCTCTGCAATTATATAAATACATGCTCAACATCATTTTACTTTGCCCGATGGTGGGAGAAGGATCTCCCGAAACGTCACCTACTATACTATCATGTTCAAGAAATAATAAACTTTCCACAGTAATATGAATACTGAACAGACAAACCGAAATAATATCTTCAATAATGGCTATATCCTGTATAAATACTTGGAATAATAATAATAATAATAATATAATATATGTTACCGGATTGTGATCAATTCAGGAATTATGCATATTGACTTGTTATTATGCACAATAACAATAACCCTAATCCCAACCTTTGTACAAAAACCGGGAGAAAATGTCATTGCATAATGAGCTTGATTTAGTTAGCTAAATATAATACCCCATTGGCGAACAACTTAATCCATACCAAATATATAGATTAGTTGTGAATGTTTACAAACTTCTGTATATGCAAGTGCATCTTAACAGGCAATAAAAGAAGGACCACCACATAAACAAAATTGACTATTTCCTTTAATTTATAGATTTAAGGAATATATGATCTAAAAAAGGAGCTGTTGTGACTGCTGGTGTTGGTGTTTCTTAACTATCGTTTTCTCTTTTTAAGATCAAGTTTTAATTATTTTAAAAAGTTTTTTTTTTCAACTTGATTTCTTTTTCAATCATTGCATTCTTTTCTTTATATCTTTGCCTGTGTGAGTGGTGTGCGCATATCTATTGTTTTAGACGGAAAATCAAAACAACTACGTCACCCTCCTGCAACTCATCTACAGGACATTATTTCAGAAAATTATTTAATTTAGCTAACCCTAAACCTAAACCTTACACCATGCCACACATTAACCATATAGATCATATTGCCTATAGCTTATATTATCGTGTCTGACGTAAGAAATCAGAAAAAAAGTCTAAAGCCACCCGAGGTGTAAAAAAGAAAACTGAGCTAGTTTTTAAGGTGGCTGGGGGAAAAGCGACAACGAATTGAAGATGCAAATCCTGCTCACTTCTCCGCCGCCATATTAAAGTTACTCTCCGCTGAGAAGCGGTTTTTTACCCCGGGGCTTGTAGCGTTTTTGTAGGGGGAGGGGAGGGGGGAGCAAAGAAACGCTTCCCATCCCAACCTCGATCCCAGGGTCTTGACATGAGGATGAAACCGTTTCCTCCTCATATCAAAAAACGCTACAGACCATGGGTTCAAGTTTGTTTCCATCCAACATTTTAGTAAAGAATCATACCTTATATACGGAAAGATCTTTATTGATAGGTGTCACTGTCTGATATGCAAAAAGAGACAACAGAGGTCCTGGGATCGAAGTTGCAATATTTGTGCAACAATATTAGACAATATTGCGCTATAAAACAACATTAAAACGTCTCTTAAAAGGCATACGTGAGACCATTTATGTGACGAAAAGCAGAAGAAACCAATTCAACATTTCGTCATAAAATCGCGACCAATCAAATTTGAGTATTGATGACGATCTTCGTAAAAATCGTCCCGTAGAGATTCGCCTTTAGAGGCTGTTTATATGGACACCGAGTCAGCCTGGTTGCAGGATCAGCCCGTTTAGCGTGATCTCGCCTAAATGCTATTTTTGAAGGAATTTAAAATTTCGTTTATATGAGAGGCTAGCTGGCCCGCTTGTCGAGATTTTGCCTATTTTACCCAAGATCTCAGTAACAAAGCGGGCGCCCCCCCCCCCCCCCAGGCGAGATAGTTTATTACGCTCACGTAATTAAATTATTTTGTTATGAAAATTTTTTTGGTTGTTCTGCATTATATAATTTTTTCATTGTTCAGAGCCCACCAAGATAGTTTTTTTTTGCATATAAACACAAGTTATAAAAGCCAGCTCGGTTTGTCGAACCAGCCCGCCTCCATATAAACAGCTCCTTACTTTAGCCTCGATCACCATGGAAGTTTTAATAAAGTGACTCACTGTGATACATATCCACTGTATTCTTATGAAATGCATCACGAAAAATTACCACTAACCTCGATCACAAGGCTCTTTGTGTCTTTTTTTATAACCGGACGGCGAGACGAAATAATTTGCTGCGCTGAATGAAATCGACGAGCTCGACTGGTAGTTTGTCTCGCTGGCCTAAAATACACCCCGTAATCGAGCAAACACCGCATATTTTGCAATGTTCAAGACTGGCCAGGCCTATTTCGTCTCGCCGTCCTGTTATAAAAAAGAGACAAAGAGCCCTGGGATCGAGGTGATGCTACTACTGCATAACATAACTACAGTAAAATGGACATCATTACTCGCTTTTTTATAATTTATAATATAAGAATATTTTTATGTGACTATTAGGTTGGCATTTTAGGTTAAGAACAATAGGAACGATCGTGTAAAACAATAGAAAAATAAGACTAATGGCCAGTCTGGTTAGAACTTTGGAAATTCTTATAAAACAAGCGTGTATCCTATGTGAAACGAATCAATATATTGTTCACACATTACATACATACAATTAATCCTCGTTACATGATTGTCAGTAAAAAAATGTGTTATCCTATCCTGTTTCCACACTCAATCTAGTGTTTTGGTTTAAGAAATACTTTGCTGTTTACTGACACGAAGTTTGACTATTCCAAATTTGTGCCCACCTAGTCCTTTCATTTGGGTATCTGTCCCTGCGCAAATTCTGTTATTGGCACAAGACCCTGCTCCCGGCCGGTTTATGTTGCTCCTGGAGGTTTTATGTTGCTCCTGGCCGTTGTATGTTTTTTGACTTCTGCATGGTCGTCTTTGCAAGGTCTGCATATTTTCAGTCCATATAGGCAAGGGGTGGTGGTGGGTACCGTCACCTAATCATTTCCTTGCGATACACTGCTATCGCCATGTTGGTCGGATTTGAGGTAATCATGGATCAGTATTACCACGCGAGCATAAAGTTGTATGAAAAACAAGGCATTTATGCAATTAAAATCCCTTTAACCACATAACACGTCTCTACATACGTTACTCCCAATCCTCCATCGCATAGAGTGGGGACAGCCAATTTAACAACAAAACCTTATGCTAGGTGTATGACAGTCAGCAATTATCATGGGGAATAATCCAAGGTAGGATTATGTTACAATAGGAATTGGGGCAATTGTCCGGGGTCTGGAGGCAATTACCCGGAGGGCTGCCCAGAAAATGTATTAAAAAATGTATTAAAATCTATTAGGAACGCATTTAGCATGGTTATTAGCAGCTTAAAAGAAGACGACAATACTACAACGATGGCAAGCGAACATGCCGAAATACGTCAAATCATGATCACAGGACAAACAAGATCGAATTTTAAAGGGTTAAAAACCTGGCTAGTTTCAAACTGGAAATACCGGTTTAAAAACAAGTTATCTATTTCCATCATCACCATATACAACCTCTTTATTAGTCTATTTCTTCATATCTTCTTTTAAAGTTTCTTGAAAAGACTGGATACGAAGATGTGACAAATATATGACGTCAAATAACTGTGTACTATATTGACGTCAAATATATTTTTATAAGCGTCTTTTAATTTAGACATTGTGCAGTTTAGACACTTTTCGAGTGATTAGTATATTTTTTGGAAAGTTAGTTGAACTGATTTTATAAGAGAAGAGATTGTATCAATTTATATATTTGAAGGAGACTTTTGAGTTTTGAAGAAACGACTGTAACAGATCGAAGAAACAACCGTAACAGATCGAAGAAGCGAGAGTAACAGGTCGAAGAAACATTAACTCTCGGTGAGGCGTACTTTTCTTTTTTTGTTTCCTTAAAATTCCTAATTTTATTAATTCATACGTGGGACAGCAAATGAATCCATTTCAATGATCCTTACTTCCGCCGAACTTCCGACAAACATTTAGATCGTACGCCTTTTCATTTCAATAACACTACGAGCCCAGGGATCGAGGCTGGAATGAAACAAAACTGTAAGGAATATCATTCTCGACGAAAAATAAACAAGCAGTAAGAATTTCAAATGTTAGACGCTAGAAAGAGCAGAAAACAATATTAACGCGGCTCGGTTCGAGGGAATTCTCCTCATTGCCAGATTTATTAATCTTTTTAGTACCTGTCACTCACAGGGCGGGTACTTTTTGCCTCTATTTTAAAATGGCTATATCTCAGAATCTAGAGATTTTTGTACACTCTAGACTAGTTTTTTAAAACTTAACAAAATTTCCTACAAGATAAAGTAATTTCCCAGACTTCTTAGCCAGCCACCGTGGCGCGTGATCTTGTGGTTATGGCGTTCGCTTCGTAATCACAGAGCCTGTGGTTCGGTTCACAGTGCGGGCATGTTTAGCAAGTGTCTTCACCACAGCTACGGCTGAACCCAACCCATACCATTCAGTACACGGGACATTAATAACAGTGTTTCCAACACTAAAGTGGCTATATCCTGTAGAAATATTCGGAATAATAATAGCGTGTGAACTGCATTTTTTTCGAAAATGTGCGACTTTATTTCTCGGTCATATGTTTAGCCTTTTCAGTACCTGCTAAATCTAGTTAATTTTTGAAAATTCTAGATCAGATAGGGTTAATAACTCTTTTTGCTATGCTGCGCAGCTATGACACTTATATAATCTTTATATGCATCTATTAGACGCCTGTCTGAAAAAAGTCTAGGTCCAGTTCTTTCAGAATCTTAGATAACGGCTATCACTCTAAACAGCATCCAAAAGTTGAATGAAATACTTATACTCGGTAATCGGTCGTAATATACTCAAACCTCGGACCGAATAGGGGGTAATAACGTACTTGCGCAAGCAGAAGGTTTTAGGAACAAATTTAGCGGAGAAAAATTTCGAGAATTAAAGAAAAAGGTTATTTCTGCGTGGAAAAACTTTTGCGAATGAGCAAAAAATAAGATTTTTTTTCAAATTTTCAAATTTTTCTTATTTGTTTAAAGTAAAAGGTATCTTTACCAATGTACTGCGGAATTTTGCTAGTTGGTCACGGATCATTAGCAACCTTTTCAGTTTTGTAATGACCCTACCCCACTTGTGAACAGTGTAAAATTGGCAAAGAAAGAAAGCTGCGACAAGTACTAGAGGAAATAAGTATATTAGAGAAATGTTTAGCATGGCAACAACAACAACAAAAAAAATCAGACAAAAGTTATTGTAATAGATTAATAGACTGAAAAAACGGAAAAGATTGTATATGTATTAATAATATCCATCCAAGTGTCATATTTTTGATAACAACAAATTTCTGGAAGGACCCTTAAATTTACTTTAAAATAAAATACTTTTTTGCGTGAAAAAAATTTTTGCGTTTTTAAATTGGTTATGATTTCGCGTAAAAAAACTTTTGCGTTTTGCTGTTTTAAAATTTTCAAATGCGACAACTTTCGCTAAAATGTGTCAAAGACGCGAAAAATGCAAAAGTTTCTGCCCGCAAATGTTTCTACCCGCAAAAGTTTCTGCCTGCGAAAGTTTCTGCCCGCGAAAGTTTCTGCCCGCGAAAGTACGCGGGACTATACTGTAGTAGTATATCTGGTATTAGCTAGCAAGATTATGAATGTTTCTCTCTGTTGTTATACATCATGTCATAACCGTGACTTGATTTGGAATGATCGCGCTTAGTTTGTGATCTGCGTTGATGGATAGTTTACCTACAGGGTTATTGCACTCCATCAGCTATATGCATGATTTCTGCCGCAAATAGATTGTTCAAGCGTATGTATTCGATAACCTCTTCCCTTCGTTTTAGATTGAGAGGTACGCAAGTACAGAAAGATGGATCCTGTCATCAAAGGAATGAGAGAAGGTAGCAAAATACCAGTTCTAAGAAGTAAGCTGAAGAAAAAACCACAGCAGAATAAGAAAACCTGGAAAAGCTGGATTCCAATTCGAAAGAAGCAGCTACCCTTTCACTGCAGTAACAACAAGCAACCAAGTGTCATAGAAGGCAGCAACACTAAGGATTCAATTGTTGTGCAAAGACCTGCTAAGAAATATTATGATGAAAGAAAGCCAGCAAAAAAACGGGGTGGAGAGAATCCCATATCACCTCAACATTTTGTGCCAATACCACCTCTTCGTCCAAGAAAGGATGGGTATGTTTCTGCTAAATGCAAAACAACTTATAACCTATCATCCGGTTATGGCCTAACTCAAGATGCTACAAGACCACGCAGTGGAAGAGTATCACGGCTCGAGATCGAAGCAACCAGAAGTGCAGCAATTGGAATTGATTTCAAGCATCAACGACGTTGTACATATGACCCAAAGAAACCAGCTCGACCTCGTGGAAACAGATTCTTGTATCGCCAACAAAACGATGTTCAGGAGAACACGATCAACAAAGATAAACCCCATGGTCAGAAAAAGATCATAAGATTTCGTGGAAGAAGATTTTCAGGTCGTCAAAGAGACACGGAAAATGATGAATATGATCCAAGAAAACCATCTAGACCACGTGGTAAATTCATATCGCTTCATGAATCTAAAGATGACCAAAGAATCTCGGTGACCGACTCACACAGCCCAAGAACGCTGATAAAACTCCGGGGCCGGGTTTTTACTGGACATCAACGGGATACGCGAAAAGATAACTATGATCCTAGAAAACCAGCTAGACCTCGTGGTAGACGATTCCAACATCACCAACAGGTAATTGAAAAACGAGAAGCTCCAAGAAACGCAAAGAATCGTGGCCTTAACCCTGCTGACACGACAGAGAAACATGGAAACAGTTCCTTTCTGCCACCAATTCAACATGGCCGAGAATATTTTCAACCTCGTCCACCAAGTTCAAAATTGGACAGAACATCAGCTCCTAATCAAAATGTTGAGAAAAATGGTTTCTTGCCGCATATTCAAATGTTTATGGAATCTACTCCAACGATTCAAAAACGCGGCCACAGAAGATTTAAAACAGCTGCTGATTTTAAGCTTCCAAGTTTGTGTAACGTGGCAACAAATGCTAAACACGCAGAATATTTATGTGATCGCAACTACGACAGTAGCCATCTTCGTCCACCATCTTTCGCAGCGTTGCCTCACTTACCCAAACCACCCCAAACAGAACGACTTGCGAGACCAAGAGAGTACAATGATTTAATGGAATCAGATGTCATTGAATCAAAGTGCGACAGTGAATTGTTGCAAGAATCGAGCGACGCTGAGCGGACTTCACCAGAACTTCTGCAAGAATCAAGCGACGCTGAGCAACCCTCGCCACAATTTTTGCAAGAATCAAGCGTGATTGAACAACCTTCACCAGAACGTCTGCAAGAATCAAGTGACGCTGAGCAACCCTCGCCACGATTTTTGCAAGAATCAAGCGTGATTGAACAACCTTTACCAGAGTTTCTGCAAGAATCGAGCGACGTTGAACGGACTTCACAAGAAGTTCTGCAAGAATCGAGCGATGTTGAGCAGCCTTCAGCAGAATGGCTGCAAGAAGCAAAGCAAGCCGTAAAGAACGAAAACAACAAGCCTCAAGCTTGGTTTTTTGATTTTAATGACGACACAAATGAAAACAACATGGAAGAGGAATACGATCATGGTAAGGAAAGCAACCATGAAATGCCCACCGCATGGTTCTTTGATTTCAATGACAGCATTGACAAAACCGCCCAGGAACAGGAATACAAACCAGCTAAATTGGCTACAGCTTGGACCATTAAAATGGGAAGAAGCGACAAGGATGATGACATGGTGAGAAAGAAACGTGCAGAACAGATGAAAGCTAAACTGGATAGCCGCAGAGATTATATTCTTACTCTGGCAGATATTGAAAAAATAAAAGCTTCAAATAAATCTTCCAGTTCAAAGATATCTGATATTGCATGCGATGGATTTGATGAAGCAGGTAGGATTTTAATAAAATGGCTCAATCTGTCCCAGTTATCAAAAGGTTTCTTGAGAGACTTAGAGAGATCTTAGAGGAATTTTAAAATTTATAATCACAATATGGTGATAAGTACTTGTGTTTAATTTTTCTCTTTCTATATCTCATCAGCTGTGACATGGCTGCACTCTTACAAAAAAAGCACGAGAAAAGTAAATCATTGCAATGTCTTCAGTGAAAATATGAAGTCATTCCATTAAATAATCCATTTAAGCGAAGTTTTTTGCTTCAAGGGACAGAGAAAAAGCGTACTGTATGGCCGGCATCCTACTTATATAGGGTCCCACTTGACGAGAGTATACTGTATTAGCATGCGTAAATGTTTCTTTATTCTGTTTTTCTGGACTTTAACCTTTATTACTTTCTTTCCAGCTGTATTATATTTATTTTCTTATTGTCTTTTTGTTTTCCATTCTCCATTATTTTCTCGTGTTAGCATGCAATGAAACAAATCATTTCATATTGTTATGTTATGTGTGTATAGAAAAGAGACATTTGTCTCACAGTGATGATCTGCGAAACAATGAAAACAACAAGGAGGAACATGAAGAAGAGGTTGAAAAGGAAGACGAAGAGGAAGAAGAAGAAGAAGACGCGACGTGCAACATTGACTGCTACAAGAAGAAATATAATCGCGATGATGAGGACGATGGGAGTGACGGATGTGCAGAAGCTAAGCCGGAACAGCAAGATAGTGGTTACATTTCAAGTCAAGGGACAGGCACCATTAGATGTATTGACCAAAAGCATGGTAGTAAATACGACAGCTCTGCACGGAATGTGAATGGTTACCAAAACAACAGCAACATGCAAGAAGTATATAACCATATGGGAAATGAAAATGGTTATGTTGAAAACAAAGCATCTGGTATTTATCAAAAAAACTTTGCAGGGAATGTGAATGGTTATCAGAGCAACAGCAACACGCAAGAAGTATATAACCATATGGCAGTTGAAAATGATTATGTTGAAAACAGAGCATCTGGTGATTGGCAAAAAAACTCTGCAGGGAATGTGAATGGTTATCAAAACAACAGCGACATGCAAGAAGTATATAACCATATGGTATTTGAAAATGGTTATGTTGGAAACAAAGCATCTGGTGACCATCAAAAAAGCTCTGCAGGGAATGTGAATGGTTATCAAAACAACAGCGATATGCAAGAAGTATATAACCATATGGCAAATGAAAATGGTTATGTTGAAAACAGAGCATCTAGTGATTGGCAAAATAACTCTGCAGGGAATGTGAATGATTATCAGAGCAACGGCGACATGCAAGAAGTACATAACCATATCACAAAGGAAAATGGTTATGTTGAAAACAGAGCATCTGGTGATTGGCAAAAGAACTCTGCAGGGAATGTGAATGGTTATCAGAGCAACAGCCCCATGCAAGAAGTATATAACCATATGGCAAATGAACATGGTTATGTTGAAAACAGAGCACCTGGTGATGACCAAAAGACCACTGCAGGGAATGTGAGTAGTTGTCACAATAGCAGTGAGACAGAGAAGGTGCATATCTATATGGAAAATGCTAAAAGATGGGGCGAGAAAAAGCAGAACCAAAAAAAAGGGACTGTCCTTGCTAACGAAAAAACAGCAGATAGTCATTGCATACAAGAAATGCAACAAGATAAAGAAAACTTTAAGAGTAGAAATGTCACTGGAAATCAAGATAACTGTTGCCAGCTCGAGAAGGGTCACAATGAATGTTTTACAGTAAAAAACAACCAATGTGACAATACAAGGCGTGAAAGATATGGATATTTTAAGCACTACATTAATACAGAATTGACAGGTAAAGGCAACTCATGCATTATTAAATGTATTGAATGGATGTGCAATAACGAAAATGAAATTGAGTGTGAAGATAATGGTAGCATTGGTAACATTCAAAATGTTCTTGACCAGCAAATAGAGAAAAAGCAAAAACTCAGTGACAACTATAGAAACTATGACGTTGGTTGCAGCAGTCAGTATCCCAATGGATCCAAAGAACATAGTTGCTTTGTCACTGAACATAATGGATCTGGCTGTGACGACATGGCAATTAAACAAGATTATCACAGCTACCTTCCAGCACATAGAAATGAGAAAGATATGAAAGCAGTAATTGGAAATTCCACCTGGAAAGATGTTATGTGTGGACAGAATACCACAGAAACTAATGGTAAAAAAGAAGAGTATGATAAAGAAGAGATAAAAAATGACAATCAAGGAGTTGATTGCAATATTAACAATAGCAACGAAAAGAAACATCGCGATGAAGATAATAGAGAGATAGTATGTGAGGACAGCAAAAATATACAATATGATGATGCTCGACATACAGTTGACAATAGCAACGAAAAGAAACATCGCGATGAAGATAATAGAGAGAGTGTATGTGAGGACGGCAGAACAATACAATATGATGATGCTCGAAATACAATTGACAATAGCAACGAAAAGAAACATCGCGATGAGGACAATGGAGGGAGTGTATGTAAGGACACCAGAAAGACACAATATGATGATGCTCAAAATACAATTGACAATAACAACGGAAAGAAATGCCCCGATGGAGATAATAGAGGGAGTGTATGTGAGGACAATAGAAAGATACAAAATACTGAAGCTCGAAACACAATTGACAATAGCAATGAAAAGAAACATGATGATGAGGACAATAGAGGGAGTGTATGTGAGGACAGCAGAGAGGTACAAAATAATGACGCTCAAAATACAATTGACAATAGCAACGAAAAGAAACATCGCAATGAAGATAATAGAGGGAGTGTATGTGAGGACGGCAGAACAATACAATATGATGATGCTCGAAATACAATTGACAATAGCAACGAAAAGAAACATCGCGATGAGGACAATAGAGGGAGTGTATGTGAGGACACCAGAAAGATACAATATGATGATGCTCGAAATACAATTGACAATAACAACGGAAAGAAATGCCCCGATGGAGATAATAGAGGGAGTGTATGTGAGGACAATAGAAAGATACAAAATACTGAAGCTCGAAACATAATTGACAATAGCAATGAAAAGAAACATGATGATGAGGACAATAGAGGGAGTGTATGTGAGGACAGCAGAGAGATACAATATGATGATGCTCGAAATACAATTGACAATGACAACGAAAAGAAACATCGCGATGAAGATAATAGAGGGAGTGTATGTGAGGACACCAGGAAGATACACTATAATAACGCTCGAAATACAATTGATAATAACAGAGATAGGAAACATCGCGATGAAGATAATAGGGAGAGTGTATGTGAGGATAGCAAAACAGGACAATATGATGCTCAAAACTCGTGCACTGCATACAGTGGTAACTGTCAGAATACCAAAAGTAATCTGTGCCACCAGAACAGACACAGTAATTTCGACTGTAAAGTTGATCAAAATGAACACAGTATGGAGGAGGACAACAAAAAGCATCTTCGCGTTCATGTAGACACCATTGGTTATCAAAAGGGAATTGCGACAAAGCACCAGAAGACTGTTAGATTTGCAATAACAGAAACATTAACCACAAATTCAATTGTTGTAGGAGCACGTCGTCAAAATCTAACGAAAAAAAATGAAAGACGTGTATTTAATCGGAGATATGCAAAATTCTTTCAGGAGCTGAAAGAAAAAGAAGAAGGAGAAGAAAACGTAGACAGAAACTAGAATTAGAAATAAGCTTAATAATTAGAAATAATTTTAATAATTAGAAATAAATGCTGATTTTTAGGATAACAAATATTAGGATAGAATAATTAAAATTAAAGAAAATGTATCTGTTTTCTCTTTGTAGTTTTTATCAACATCCATTTTGATCAAGAAATAACAAAAAGTAAGTGGTGATGTAGGCTATTTTACTAGTCTGACTCATCCTCTTTCCCAAGGATTTTTTTTTACCTTGTCTCTCTCACAATCGCAAAAGTAAATATCACTGGGAACCAGGATGTAGCTTGTTTTTGCGCATTTAAGAAATAACCTTGTATTTGATGTGAGCAAAGGTTGTTGTACCCTTTTTGCATTTCTGCTGCAATGCACGAGAAAATAAATAATGAGTACTATTGAATAGCATTTTTAAAGAATTTAATTGATTGTTAGGAAAAAGGTACGGATTTTTCACGGGCTAACGACTAGTATTCTATAAATGCCACTGTAATATTTTATCAAACGAAATGAAAATAAAACCATGGCTCTAATAAAATAACATCCATTTCTCAAGGTTGCGATAGTCATATTTTATATTGCGGAAATAATTTAGTCCACAACAGGACTGTTATTGGTACTCTCTGCAATTGAATAAGTTTAACCTTGTTCTGAGTGTCTGTTGCCTCATGTCAGAGTCACTATGGGTTACCTAAACAACAAACAAGTTTTTTATCAGACGGTCTCTACGTCAAAAAGCAAGAACCCCTGGTTTGAGATTCAGATGCCAACCTCGTCCCTAGGGCTCTTTTTCGCCTACTTCTGTCAGAATATATCACAGGTGTTTTTGTCAGATCTGTTCAATAAAGTGCTGCGCTGGATGTGAGAGACAAGCAGCCGTGGGGACTAGGTTGGTTACCAACGCAAAAAATAATAACAGTGACCAAAGTGCTCCATAGAATGATGATTGGTATTTTGTTATCTGTGTCTGTTTCGCTTAAAATCTTTTCCAGGATCCTTTCCTTTAAAAATCTTTTCCAGATCGTATCTACTTTTCCGAGATAATACGATAATCAAGACTAATCTCTTTTGTGCTCAAGCATTATTCTGTAAAATAGCTATGTAGCATATAAGACTACATATGCAACAAGATGGCAGACTGAGCTACGTTGTGGTGATCATATTGATTTATTTTTTTTATTTCACCTTTTGTAGAGTTGTTAGTGGATTGTTAAATAAAATCAGTTATAGAATTTTTGACCATTCTAAAATCTCAATTATTCCAGTCTTTATATTTGGCTAGCAGGGGAGCTTTTCCTGATCATTAGATAGCAATCAAAAAAAGTCCTGGAGCGACTTTAGAATGGACCTTTTTTCAATGTTTACATTTTCTGCGGTAAGCCCTTCCGCTTTAACAATTGCGTGGCAGGGAAAGCGTTGTGGGCGCTAGAGGTGAAGTGAGGTCCTTTTTAGTCTGTTTCTTTGCAGGTATCATTACAACATATGTAATTTCTTGCGGTTGGATTCTCGTCATAATACTGGTTGAACCAATCACAGGCCAGTATTCAGGTTAAGCAGCCATTATGAAAATGGTGTACCAATGCTGTATTCATACTGTTTTTGTGGTGAAACCTTAATAAATACAATACTGGCTTTTTCAAGGAATTTTTTTTTGGTCAAATCTTTAAAGGTTCCCTCCGACGTTTTAATGATGCTACCTAATTAAGTTCTATTCATATAAGTATGTAAGAAAATAACATTCATTTTTTACAGAAAAGTTTAGTACAGCAAGTAATTGTAAATAAACTTTCAAATTTTGAGCTACCTCACTTCATGCGGCTTTATCATGCTCACACTTCTTCTCGAACTTTGAAATTCATAATGGCTGCATAATTGATGTCACAAGAACCAAAGAATTATAGGATGCCTCACAGTGATATATTCTACTGACTAATTCGAGTTTAGAATGCCTTGTTGATATGTTTCGAAGTATTAAATATTTATGAGATATAGCAGATTCATTAGCGCTAAAAAAAAATTTTGTTTGCTTAATGCAGAATTATTTGTTTTCTTTTAAAAGCAACACGTTTGTTAAGTACTGTAATACTTATGTCTTCTCCGGATGAGTCGGAATCAGAATGTTCTAACGTTGTACTTGACTTCCAGTTTGAACCTAAACGTAGAATTGATTTATCGGACTCATCGTGGGTGACATATGACAGTGATAGCGATGGGGAAATAGCAGAGCTAAGGATTAACCTTGACGCTACATCGTAGTGTAAATGCAACAATTGCCGTCACATGAGCACTGAAACTGAATGTTTTTGCTGTCACGAACTGGAATCAAGTCATATATATGACCTACAAGGTTTGTACTTTTTAGCGGGATGTAAGAAACATTATATGCTGATTATTAAGTTCTACAAAGTGAAATCATCCGCATCGGTCGGTTCAAGTGAATTTTTCATCATCAAACAAAATTAAGAAAGCAGAATTATAAGAATTATATTCTACATTTACTGCACTTACTTGACAATTTTCAATCTTTAACTTTACACTTTTTTGTTTTGGTGCTGTCTCACAATGTGCAAATAAAGTTGGTATTGCATCCGATATTAACTTTCGTCTTTGCGGTTTCTCGCCTAAGATTATCACCAACACGCCAGTAAGAATATTATTGCGAATTTGTGTATGCGAAAAGGCAATTATTACTTACTTTTCATTAGACGATTTCGCATCTCAATCGACTGATCAAAACAGTGCCCTTCAAAATGATTTTTGCATAGAAAAACTAGCTGAGGAAGATCTTCCGGCTTTATTTTTGCTTTCCATTCTGCAGCAAGCTTTTTATCCTTTGGCAGCTTAAAAAAAGAAAAGTTTTGATTTTTTGCTCTGTAAATTTTACACCCTACTGCTGCACACCAAACCATGTTTACAATATGAAAGAGAAAACATTTTTAAAATTGTGATAGCGGAACAACTTCTTAATAATTAATTTCATATAGAAATCTTGTTTCGTCGTTTTCATGCTGCAAGACGGTCTGTGGTTTTGGCTCTTGTGACGTCAGGACGTATCCTGATGTTTTTTTCAAGATTTTGAAGCGTGTTTTAAATGCTGCAATAATGGCGGTCGAAGCTCAAGGTTTTATGAAAACATGGAATAAGTAAATCGTGTTTGTGCTTTTATTTTGTACGAAACCATTAAATAATACCTTTTTCTATAATGTTTTAATGATTTCTTTCGATTAAGATTAACTTGTTATAACGCCGGAGGCAACCTTTAATATGTTTTAGATACTGCTTAATTTTTGCCATGTTGAGACATTTTAACGCCGTTTTGCTTGTAAAAACTGTTTAATTAAGGTTGCTACTGTGAAGGTTTGACAATGAAAAGTCCACTTTGTACCTCACGGTCGGAGAGCAACGAAGGAGAACATTCCGACTGAAAGAATATATGTCATCAAAAGTTACCATTCTACACTCGATAAATATTTTCGGGGGAAATAATTTTCAACCGCCTCACTTTAAAAATGATGCTAACCAAACAAATTTGTTTTATTTTTAGCCTGGAACAATCTTCCAATGTAAAATCTAATTTGTAATAAAATTCCCAGAACACACTGAAATATCTCAGGATGCACCAAAATGATAATATGGATAATACCAATTGATGTAAATATATATTCCAAATATTAAAACTATAGTTAAAAAACTGTTTATTTCTCTAACTAAACAAAGCAGTTACTTAATTCCTACTCTATTTAGTTATTATTTTGCCAGTCACAGAATGTACGTGAAATTTGTACCCCAAAAGATAACTATAACAAGGGTTGACAGTCCTAGGAATGCACTGGCGCCATGGTACCTTAGGAAATTTTGGTGCATTCTGAGATATTTCGCTGTGTTCTGGGAATTTTATTGCAATTCTGGTTGTACATTGCAATTTCAGGCTAGAAATCAAACAAATTATTATTCCTCTACATTTTGGATGTGATAATTTTGTAGAATTAGCGAAACTTTTAAAATAATCCATTATTTTTATTGCTATCTATATTTTAATGCCCGTATACGTCTGTCCGTCCGTCTGTCTGTCACGCAAAATGGTAGCTTAGCTGTGACGGGCAAACCCATGGATTTTTCCACCGGCTAACAACTATATATATATATTAGCTACACCCAGTTTTGTATATTTTAATAAGTGGGCTGCGCGGAAAAGCAAATAAGGAAACTTTAGTCTATATTAAAACAATTTTTACTGACATTGCAGTCTTGTTAATGAAAACAATGTGTGTCATTTAAATTGCCAATCAATCTATCTAGTGTAAAACAACTTGTCCACATGGTTTCATAATTAAGACATTGAAAGTAGCAACATGACATTTACGTGTAGAACTAGGTAGACAAAGTTTTTACATGAATCATCGAAAAATACGCTGAAATTGATAACAACATTGTTGATTCTCCTTGAGGTTGTCCTTAATTAATTGTTGGTTTGCCGTTTTCCAACTTGTAGTTTTGTTGCAGGATCAGTCAATTGGCAAATATTTAATAGTTCAAAATGTCTTAAAAAAGTTTTGGTGATGCAATGTAAGGAATTATATTATCTTTCTTCTAAAATTAAACTCAGTAAAATCAATGTTTGCAGAAATATTTGTGTAATGTTAATGTTTTTGTTTAACTACAACCCTCTAATTTTAAAACAGGAAAATAAACTAGCATTTTGTTAAATAATTTAGCTGTCAATGGTTTTTTCCTCCCCCCTCCAAAAAATGATTTATGCATGCCATTTCTTGAATTATGCCAGAGCGACAAAAAAGCACCCGCTAAAAAAACTTTGTGTGCTATGGTGTGCAAAAAATCTCACTCTTTAAAAATCGCAAAATTTACAAGTGCGATGTGAATATCTGCAAGTGTGATTCACACTTAACTATTTTTTGTTTACTACAACGTTATATGTTTTTTAAGCTGTATAGAAATGAATTTTGTGAAACGTATTAATCACAAGTGCAAAGTTGAAATAACATTGATGTGTTGGCAGATTTGCTATATGTTTTTGGGATTAAATATATTTCTAGACATTTTTTATTTCTCTTTCCCCTTTTAAAAAGATTTTTTAAACTTTATTAAACATGTTTTTTCTTTGGTATTACATCATGAGAACATTCGCCCGAAAGCTGTATTGAGGTACAGGACACCTAACCTCTCTCATGTGTCTCAAAAAATCCCCTTTATTTTGTGAAAAAAAGATTTATATTTGCTGTTTTTTTCTTTATGGCTAAAACCATGAAAGGGCTGCTTTTGCACATTCGAGAGTGTGCATTTGTAGACAGAGTTTTAATTCTTTTAGTCACATTTTTTGACACACTGGCTTTACAGAATAATCTACTTCAACAAGTTTTCCTGGAAATTTGGAGTTTTCTCTTCATTTCTTTTTCGGAGACACTTGTGAAAACCTTATATTATATATACTTTATTTCATAGATACGAAATAAAAAAATAAAAAATACAAATAGAGAAGGACTACTTTGAAATCCTCATGTCAGAAATAAATAATTTAAATTCTTGGTCAGTTAAAGAGTTGCAAACAGAATTAAAACGAAGAAACCTATCAAGTTATGGTTTAAAAGCTGTTTTGGTATGTACCTATCTATTTACTATTAGTCTTCATCTTCCTATCCTTGAACAAAAGCACCAGATTCTTGGAACAGTAACAACATAGCTACTTCTTTCCACCATGATTAAATGCATAGAATTTTCCATTTGTTCAAAATTTCAAATGTCATCAAAATAAAATTTTGCTGCTCAAAATAGGATCACTCAAAATTTTTTAGTTTCATTTACGTAGAAAGAAATCTACAACAATTTTTGTGGGGGATTGTAGCTACGCTTCTCAGCATAATCTATTAAAAACATACCTTAATGACAGAACACAAAGTAACAAGTTAAATTATAAACGTTTATGTATTTTTATTAAAATGTTATTTTCTTAACAATGTAACTTTTTAATTTACCAGACAGAAATGATTAAATGCAACATCAGAGTGTAAAGATTCTGAAGTTGGATTTGAAATTGCAATATTATAAGCTGTCAGGCTGTTAATGTTTCTTCTTTCTTATCCAATTGAAACAACTTGAGCAATGTTCAAAATTCGATGTGTTTTGTGATTTAATATTTAGCATCATAGACACTTATACCAACTATGCATCGGCGTACAAATATCAGTATGTGAGTGAAAATTGAATGCGTCATCAACAATGATGTTAAAGTTTCAATGTATAAAATGAGAGAAAATGTCAAAAATTGCTATTCCTTATATGATATCATAATTTCCACGGCAGAATCAAATCTTAAAATTTTTTAATTCTGATATGTTGAAACGAAAAAAAAAAGAATTTAAAAAAGCGTTAAATATTTTAAGCTTTGTAATTTAAGTCCAACATCCTTTTTTTTATTTCAGAACCTCTTTAAACAATAGACACGTGAAATTTCAGGTATACATGAAATGTTAAGCTGAAAATTTAACATTAGTATCTTTTTTTTTTTGTACTAGATTGACCGTTTAAAAGGAGATCTGCTTAATGATCCAGAATTAAAGAAGTAAGTATAACTAGTTATGTATAGTCAATGTTTAAATTCTGCGATGACCCTCTTAGAGTCCTCTACGACGTTTATTTACTTTGTCATTATCTAGTTTTAACTTCCTTATTTTTATTTTAGAGCAACAAAGAGAACAAAAGGTTTACAAATGTCAACAGGTAAAAAACATTTATTTTTGTTTTGCAAAGTTTTCTGCAAAACAATTTATAGCTTCACTCTTTTGTGCACAGTGTCGCCATATAACAACCACAAGCTCTTTTTGTTCTCAAGATATTTACATTTAAAGAATTTCAGATTTAATTATGCTGCATAAATTATGATGTCATATTTAAGTAATGGAAAACTTTGATATTTTCTGTCATCAGTAATTTTAGACCGGTTAAGGGATATGCATTTAAACTTTATCAATGCATAGATGTTATAAAGGTGAATTAATTAACATAATTTTTTTTGCCAAAATGACACTCGTTTGCTTGTGCCGGACCTTTTAATTTCTTGATGACGACTCAATAACTCAGGATCTGTAACTTGGTTTAATTAATTTCTGTGCAAAAAAAGAAATCTTCTAAATTTACATAATATATAATTCTTGCAAAATACACATTTTTGTGTCCCCAAAGTTAATTGCCACAAAAACTAGTCCTCTTAAGGTAAGTATGTAATTGCTTTGAATGTTCTATTAATTTTTTTTGAAACTGGATAAAGGACAGAAAAACGTTTATAATGTCTCTCTGTGTGCACGTTAATGAATTTAGTTAATTTTTAGTCAATTTTTACCTATTGTTGTTACTTCACACCATTCTCAATTTAGAAAATGGTGGATCAAATGGTCTACTTAAACAACAATTTAGTCATGAAGAATTAAAGGAGCTACGCCACTCTGAGCGAGAAGAACGCCATAAAATTGTACTTTGGCGTAAACCATTGATAACTATCCACTACTTTATCCTTGAATTATTTGAACTACTGGAAAAAGAAAAAAAAAAGTATGTTTTTATACTTCAATTATCTTTGTGCCAACTGTCTTAAAGCTCCTCCATTGAAGCAACTGTCTTGAATCCTCTCTGGCAATTGATTTATGTATAACTAATGTTCTCACACTATTTGAAAATCACCTTTGTACCAAATGTCTTGAACAACAAATTAACACCTTCAGTATTTAACAATAAACTTAGCACCCAATTTCTTTGTGTCGGTTTTTCTTGTATGTTCTTTTTTAACCCGTATTTCTGTAAAATTACTACCGTTTGTTAAGCAGTTAAGACTTTAAACCTTGTATCCTCAAATATTTCTTCAATGCTCTGCTTTTTACACATATCTAAAGCAACTTTTTTGTATTTCTGTTTAGTGTTTTAAAACACAAGAAAACTTGTTCATCTATCACTTTGATAACGTTGGTAATTTCTATTGCTTATCTCTTGGAAGGTCCTCATCAAATCTACATAAATGCATTTAAAAGTGATATCTTATGGTGTGCGTATTGGATAGGTCTTGGAGTACTTTCATCGGTTGGGCTTGGTACAGGCCTGCACACATTCATATTATACTTGGTAAATATTAGATTATATATATATATTTTTTTATGGTTTTTGTTGTTGTTTTGTTGTTGTTGTTTGTTGTTGTTATTGTTGTTATTGTTGTTGTTGTTGGGGTTGGAGTTGATGTTTTTGTTCTCTTGTCATAGCCATTGTTGTTTTTTGTTGCTTTAATTGTTTTTTGGAAGGAAGGGTTATTGGTGTAGATGGGGTTGCTGTGGGCATTAGATTGCGTGCCCATCCAATATATTTTTGCACCCCATCTACTGGTTATAAATATACTCTATAAGCGAAACTTATGTCTGGCCTGTAATTAAAAGGTTTAAATGCGCAGCCTTTAGTATATAATTTTTTTGCAAATGTTTTGTTTTATTTACAAACAAAAAACAGAGACAATATTTTTTTCACTCTTTTTTAGGGACCTCACATTGCAAAAGTGACTCTTGCTGCTTGGGAATGCAATTCATTAAATTTTCCTGAACCTCCCTACCCTAATGAGTAAGTCTTTCTTTAGTATTTGGTTTTCTTGCTATGACAGACTGGTATTGTCAACTAATTTATTTTTCGTGTTCCATATAGAATTATCTGTCCAAGTAGTGAAGATGCATCAAGTGTTGTAAATATTTTAACCATTATGAGTAAAGTTCGTTTAGAAGCAGTCATGTGGGTGAGTGAAGCAAATTTTGACTTTGTTGCTTTTGGCTGACAATCGCTTCTTAGAAACTCTTAAATTCCTGTACTTCTTCTTAAACTTTACGTGTTCTGATCTTTTTATTTTCATTGTTTAAGAACATAAAATATATAGATGTTTGTCTGCGGAATTGAAAAACAAATTAACTTGGGATAATTATGAGTGAGCAAACTTGCTTACCATATTTTTGAGATGATATAAAACTTTCCGAAATGTACTAGCTTTTTGGAATTAAATGATCATTCCCCTCTAGCTACAATCTGTATTTTTAAGTTTAATTTTGGTTTGCATCTAGCGCTAATGAGTGATACTAGCGATAAAAAAAAACTGAAAAAAAAGTTACAGCTTGCTAGCAGTAACTTTTTCACGGACGATAACTAGCGCTAAATATGATTTTTTTTCATATTTAGCGCTAGTTACCGTTCAACATCAAAGGAAGCCGATTTTCTATGTTCAGAAAGGGGTGGAAAGTCTTTATTTTTGAAAGTAGACAATTTTTTTTTTATATTTCGTATCTTAAATAGAAAAGTTTATTTGTATGTAAAAACTGTTCACCTAAAAAAATATTTTCTATCGCCAAGCTGTGTAGGTCCTGACAAGATTATTGAAAACTCCCTGCTCATGTCTTTTTTTTGTAAACATCACGAACCCAAAAACGATGTTTTCTCTTTTTCTTTTTCTCTTCATCAAAAATAAAAAAATATCCAAGTAAAGCTAAATCCTCTTCCTCTGAATCCATACTTTCAACTAAATCTTCAAAAAATTGATGTTAGAAGAAGAAATAAACATAAAGATTAACAATAATTACCGTTAGCTATAGCTATGTGGAAACATAAAAAGTCACCGCTCGTTAGCGCTAGGTGGAAACCCAGCTTAGAGAAACTTTTGTGAGAGAAACTTGCCATTTTTTTAAATCGGAAAGTTTGAAAAATGAAAAATTTATTTGTAGGACAAACATTCTTCCAAGGACTAAAAGCCTTTGCAACAAAAATTATTACCTTAAATGGTATTTCAGTTTAAAAATTATATCATATACTGTCGTAAACAACTTTTTGTTGATTAACTCTTGTTAACCGATCACTCATAGGGTGCAGGGACAGCAATAGGAGAATTGCCACCATATTTTATGGCTCGAGCCGGTAAGTCTTTATGTACAAATAGTAAAAACTGACTTCAAATGTTAAATGTAAATATTTTACCATCATGGAAATGTGCCGGCTTTTAACATGTCCACACTATGTCTCATTTTGTCCACTGTTTTATTTCGTTCTCATCACATTTTATTTGGTCCACATCATGTTCCACACCATGTTTCATTTTTTCCATATTATGTTCCATTGGGTCCACATCATGTTCCATTGGGTCCACATCATGTTCCATTTGGTCCAAATAGCGTTTCATTTGGTCCTCATAGCGTTTCATTTGGTCCTCATAGCGTTTCATTTGGTCCTCATAGCGTTTCATTTGGTCCATATCATGTTCCATTTGGTCCACATCATGTTCCATTTGGTCCACATAGCGTTTCATTTGGTCCTCATAGCGTTTCATTTGGTCGCGTTTCATTTGGTCCATATCATGTTCTATCTGATCCTCATAGCGTTTCATTTGGTGCCTAAGTATATTTGTGTTATTCTTATTGTTTTTAACGACTACGAATTTTTTTCAGCACGTTTGTCTGGCGAAGAAGATCCTGATAATGAAGAACTTGAAGAATTAGAAGAATTAATCAGCTCTGATAGCACCGTAAGCTTTGTTTACATTGGTTACTCCTAAGTGTGAACGAAGTTTAAATTCCTTTTCCACCATTATATCTTCTCTATTAAATAATCATGTCACTAATCCTGGTATTTACACATTTGGTAAAGTCTTGAACAGATGCTTTAGATTCAAAAACTCTAATTTCTTCATGTTGGTTTAATTTTATTTTCACTTAGTAATAAAATTTCATTTTGTTTAAATTCATTTTTAGGATATGTTCACACGGGCTAAGAAAGCTGTTCCTAAAATTGTTGAGAGAGTTGGCTTCTTTGGTATCTTACTTTTTGCATCCGTAAGTTAGTCATTTTTAAGCTCTATTTTAATTTTGAAACGGAAACGAAATAAAAACCGTAATTGATGAGATTTATTAGCTGAATTATTCAAAAAAAAATTGGTCCTTATAACTATGGAAGCTAAAAGTTTACCTCAAGTCTCCTCACAGGGGCGTTCGGAGAAGAAACTCTGCTAGTGTAGTCTTTTTTCTTCTCGTGTTTGGAAAATATGTTCAACAGCTACTAAACTCTGGATAGAATAGAAAGCATAGAATAGAAAGAAACAAACGCACAGGTGGAGGGTGTTTCACATAACTCGTTTTCCGTGTTGTTGTATAAGTGCGTGATTGTAAAATGTCTGATTTATAAGTGTTATTTTTAGACATAACATTACTATATGTAAATTTTTTGACACAATTTCAAAGTCTCAACGATGAAGTGTCACTACAAGTCACGCCTCAACTTACAGCCATGCTATAAACTAATGTAGGCACTTTTTGCATGCATGTTTTGGGAGGTATTAAATACTCTAATCCCTGCTTGTAGAAAAGCTGTGATGTACCCAGGAAAATCGGGGATAGTGTTTTTGTTATTATCTCAGGGCGGTGCGACGTTATTTGTTGATGCATAGTTATCATTATGCTGATAGTGAGTTTATGTCCGCGTCTGTTAACGATAATGTTGTGTTTAGATTCCAAATCCGTTATTTGATTTGGCTGGTATCACGTGCGGACATTGTCTAGTTCCATTCTGGACATTCTTTGGAGCCACTTTGATTGGCAAAGCGATAATAAAAATGCACATCCAGGTTTGTAATAAGCATATTCTGATAAAACAAATATAATTTAAAAATTACAAATTCGTGCTCGTGTTACATTTTCTTTTCTTTTGTTTTGTAGCAAACCTTTGTAATCCTCTGTTTCAGTAAAGCTTACGTTGAAGCGGTTCTTAAACTTCTTGGGTAAGTGTGACCATTGAGTGCTATATTGTATTAACGCTTATGTTGAATTTGTTTTTAAACGTTTGGGGTAAGTGCGCCCAATGAATGATATGTTTCAGTAATGGTGGATTAGTTCTCGAACTTTTTTCAGTAAGTGCGGCCAATGAATGTGATGTGGCGGTCAAGCTTGTGGTTTAAGTTGTAACTGTCCTTAAACCTCTTGGGTAAGTGGGGTTAGTTAATTTCGTGTGTTGATAACATATCTGTTTATAAAATGTTGGGTAAGTGAGACCAGGTAATGCCTTAAAAAACCTCTTGGGTGAAAGTTTGGTCACGCAATGTTGTGTTGAATTTACGCTCTGTGTTTTCTTTCTTTTCTTTTTTTTTTGAGATTTGCATTTAAATTTTATATCCACATTATGTCCTTTATTACTTTGTGGTGTTTTTATCTTGTTTTTATATTTTGCATGACACTTATTCGCGAAAAATCTAATTTTTCCAATGTTTTTTTAGCGATATACCATATGTCGGTTCTTATATTCAAGCTCCTTTCCAAAAGGCTGTTCAAACACAAATAAATAAATTACACCAAGTCGGAGGTGCAGAGGCCGCCCAGGTAAGACCTGTTGTATGTTCAGCGATTTCTTATTTTCGCGATTGATCAGTTTTTGAGGATGGGAAAAATTGGGATTAAAAATCGAAAGCAATTATTGCTTTCGTATTTTCGTATATTACAAACGTGGCTAACGGAATTGAGTGGTGTTATATTAACAAGTTTGTGGAACCATGGAAGATAGCTACGTTTTGTTGGTTCAAAAAATACATAAAAATTTTTCTCCAAAAAAATTGATGTTACCTTGTGCCAAGTGTCTGTGAATAAATTGTTAGGGTGCATGTCCTGAAAATATCTTAAAAAAACGTCATATTGTCTTAAAATAGCGAAACAAATTTCTTTGGTAACCTCGGGTTAACGCAGTAATTTTTAAACATAATTTTTATCTTTTTCAGGGAACAAATATTCTTGGTTTCATTTTCGAAAAACTCGTAACCGGCATGATTATATATTTTCTCGTTTCTATCGTAAACTCAATGGCGCAATCTTACGCGAAAAAGATCGACGAACTAAAAAGAAATCTCCACATTCCAAACAAACCTGAGAAGAAAGAGTGACCATTGAAAAGATGAAATTTTATTTTTAATAAAAACAGCCTAGAATTGATTTTTGAAAACAAATATTTATCCTGACACCTATTTCTTCATTGTTTTTTTTAACTGAGTGACCACTGTTTTGGTCATCTCAGAGGTTTATGCGATTCGCGAAATTAAAAACGAGAATTGTGGCTATAATTATAAGAGTTTAATAGTGAATTCTCTTGTCCCGAACTCAAAAGGGACCAGAAAGTTTGCTTAAAATAGGAAAGGCATGTAGGAAGAACAAAACCGGCAAGCCACCGGAATGATTGTTCGATTAAGAGGGACGTTCGAGTGAGAGAGAATGCTCGAATGAGAGAGAATGTTCAAATGAGAGAGGTGTTCGAGTAAAAGAGAATGTTCGAGTGAGAGAGAATGTTCGAGTGAGAGAGAATGTTCGATTGAGAGAGAATTTTCGAATGAGAGAGATGTTCGAGTAAGAGAGAATGTTCGAATAAGAGAGATGCTAGAGTTGCGAAGGAATAGAAACTCCGACAAGGAACCAGAAGATTTATTTGAGTGAGGAAGATGTTCTGAGTCCACTTTCGTAACCAGACTTCTGGTATCTTTTTTAAAAAGTTTAAATAAAACTTAGCACAACAAAAAATTTCCGTATTAACAGAAATGCTTTTATATTTAAATATAATACACCCTATAGGTATGCATAGACAATAAAACAAAACAGAAGATACATTACGACATGGCATGGATTTATACATAGCAACTAATCTTGCAGCCAATCAAACGTACGTCATCTAGTGACCTTTTCAAAAAATATCTGATTATTTATCAAAGAAGCGTCAATGTCTTTTAATGTACCTTAAAAAAGCTAAATACGGACGCGGAAATGCGTTAAACCTACATTCGTGTAATTTTTACGCGACACAATTTGGTAAAGCTTCTTTTGTTTCTGTCTATTAAGTCGCTTACAACATTCATTTCATGCTCTTTAGAAATGCATTTATATGTTCTTTAAAATCTTTTAAAGCAGATATGTTTAAAATAATGCGAATATTATGACAGCTACCTGCATTTAACCTTTGGCTGTCTACAGTTTTGAGGTTGTGTGCGAATTTTAAAAAGGTTAAGTAGCGGACTGATATCGTAGCATAAAAATGCTGTTTATTGAGAAGTGGGAGACAGTTTAGAAGAGTATGGGAAGATGGATTTGTTATCTAGAATCTGTAACAAACTTTTTGGACAACAATTATATCAACGTGTTTGTGGTAAGTTAAAAATCCGTTTATTATTTGCGAAAAAGATTTGATTAAACTTGCTTAACCAACTTCGTCCCCAGGGAATCTTATATTTTTTCTGATAACAAACTAGCGATACGAACATCTCGACGTCCCAATATTAAAAAAAAACAACGAGGCAGGGAATGAGGTTTTTGGCCAACGTCTTTCTTTCTAAAACATGCTTTCTCTTGCGGGCCTTGTTTCGATGTTTAAAAAAAAGTATAAAATAACAACCAAACATCCATCTACGTTAAAAGTAAGGAGAAAATACGGGTCTTATTATTTGTAGAGATTAGTTTTTAGCATATGAAAAAAGAATCCAGGGGTTCGCCGGTCCTCAGATTTCGCGCGTCACACATATTTCCCACATCGATATTTTGTGCTTTTCTGTCTATAAGTTAAGAAATTAATCTGTGAGGGTCTGAAATAAAACTGCAACGATTTCTAAAAGACAGACGACACTATTAGTATAGAGACTAAACGTTTAGTCCGTGGAAAAATCCATGGGAATTCGTCCGTCGCACATATGTCGCTTTTTACTGTTTTGTGTTCGTTAATAATTCATGCCTCCGATACACGACTCTCTTTTTCGCGCACAAGGAGGATACGGGTATTAATAATATAGAGACTTTTTGTGCTTCTGAAGCACGGCTAATAGATCACGCAGAGATGAATACGGCTGTTAACCCAATTTGGCATGGGCTTTTTGAGCATTGAAGGTATGGGGGCTTAAAGATCCCGCGATTCATAAATTCTGACAGACTTATCATAATAACTTTTTTCCGATGTAAGCATTTCTTGTTTGACGTCATTAAAAAGTCTAAAATCGGGGAAATACTATTACCTATAAAAATCTCTCTTAAGCAATATTTTGCTACTCTATTTTGATTTTCCGTTAGTGGTATAATTGATTCATAACATATCTTCCGGTTTTTGCAGAGAAATTAGAATCATTGGCAAAATCCTGAAAAATCCCCCCATATATTTTTATATCGGATTAGAAGATCATGAAAATCGGGGAAAACGGATTTGACATGTGGAAAAACTTTGCTAAAATGTTTGAATTTATAAGATACCCACTTTATAAAATTCTCATACTTGTATAATCCTTAGATCAGAACTTATAGCATTTTCCGTTTTAAAGCGTTTACTATGGTGGTTTTAAGCAATATCTTAAATCTAGTGACATCATCGTGACAATAGTCACACAATTTCATAACAACGAAACACGTAATTCAGAAGATATTAAAATGGGCACTTTCTGCTCCCCCATGCTAAATAGGATTAATATAGGAGAATTTTATTTTTCGGCGTAATTGTCATTCTTAAGCAACCCTTCCAACATTCTTCTGAAGGAAATTATTTACCGTGTATTTTGTCTATACAGGAAATTATAGACCTGAATAAAAGTAATCTTTGCCATGCTTCGAAAAACTTAAACATTCGTAAACTTTCACCTGCGGGGTAAGAATTGTTTTTAAAAATCAACGCCCCTATTCACCTAAAAGCTTTTTATATTATTTAGATAACCATTCACCTCGGATGATTGTTAATCTGGTCTTGAACAACGACACAGAAGGAATAAAGTGTCTTATAAACGACCAACCAGGAATTCTCACTACGACATTCGGTAAATATAAGAAATCTCTACTAAATATTGCAGCTGCCGTTGGAAGCAAAGAAATGGTAACATTACTAGTTGAAAAAGGCTTCGACATTAACATCCGCGACAAACACAAGAACACTCCTTTACACGCAGCATGCATGTCAAACAACTACGAAGCAATCAGTAGTTTATTACGTCATGGCGCCGACGTTAATTTGACTAACTACTTATCACAAACGCCTACTCACATTGCAGCAAAGGCCGGCGACGCAAAAGTAATCAAACTTCTCTTTGAATATGACGTTAAACGGAATATGATTGACGGAAAAGGAGAGACGTTTTTAACAGTAGCTGTGAAGCATGATAAATATTCAACGGTAGAGTTGTTATTACAGAACGGCTGTGACGTTAATGGTCATGGATATGACGGCAAAAGCCTTGTCGAAATTGCTACAGAAAGTGAGAATTATAAAATAGCGGGTTTATTACTTTCCTATGGAGCCAACGTGCATGGAATTTCTGAGCTAAAAAATGCTACAATTCATGCTGCAGTGGAGCGTAACGATCTCCTCCTTGTAGAGTTGTTTATTTCCCATAATGCTGACGTAAATGCTATTAATGAGAGGGGATGGACTCCATTGCATATCGCAGCCTGGAAAGGTTATCGAGACATCTTAGAGTTAATTATTCAAAATGGCGCAGATGTAAACAAAAAAAATGGACAAGGTCAAACACCGTTGTATTTAAGCGCATTTAATAATCACACTGACGTAACGTGGCAGTTGATTGAAAATAAGGCCAACATTCACTCTAAAAATAACTACGGCTGGACGCCGCTCCACGCCGCTGCTTTTAATGGACATACAACCACTATCAGTGTTCTTTTGATGGCTCGTTCTAATGCAAATGATAAAACCAATTTCAACCAAACACCGCTTTATCTGGCTGTTTACTCAAATCAATTGGAATCAGTCAGTATCTTAATCAAACATTCTGTGAAAATGAATACAAAAACATGTAATGGTCACACTGCCCTTCATATTGCAGCACAATATGAATACATAGATATTATGAAACTTCTTCTTTCAAACGAAGCACATGTGAACGTGCAAGACGAAGCTAAGTTAACGCCGCTTCACTTAGCCGTGATTTGCAATAAAATCCATTCCGTACAAATGCTTTTACAAAGAGGTGCCCAAATAGATAAAATTGATGCCAGAGGTAACACATCTTTGCACATTTCTTCAGAACGAGGTTACAGTAATATGCTAGAGTTGCTACTTGAAAATGGTGCATCTATTAACGCCGTAAACTTCTATGGCTGGACTTCCCTACACAAATCTGCATACAATAACCATTATGATGTTGCAGAGTGTTTGCTCATGCATAACATAAAAAGCAACATAACATCTTGGGGGAGGACCGCTTATGATGTGGCTTTACTCAAAGGACATCAGCAATTAGCTTGTCTTATAAAAAACTTCAGAAAAGATGTTTAGACTCTAAATCTAATAAAGGAAACATTGTTTAAAAAGAAAGAGTCTTTTCTTTTGTTATTAGCCGTACTCTTGGTGTAACGCGTGTTGGCTTTGTGCTAAGGAATTTAGCTACTATGCCTAAGAAAAGTATTATTGTTAATTCTCCTATATCCATGCCTACATTAGAATTAGTTGTTCACTTGAATAGACTATGGGTTCTAAAAACGTTTAATAAAGAGATGTAAAAAGAGGGAGGAGTAATCTCAAATTTCCAAAAGTGCTTTTATTAGACGGAGGTGTAGAGGTGTTTAATTTACCCATTCAGGTAAACTTTCCATGCTGAAATGAAAACATTTTCTTAATCTACAAAAACCTCGTTACATATAAAAATGCTACAGGCACTGGGTTCGAGCTAGATATTATAAGTGCCAATAAGGCATACTTTAAATAAGAAACGCAGGTTTTACTTAGCGCACAGAATTCTCTGTAAATGTTGTGAATCTTGTCAGGAATTGCACGCAAATGTGGAGTTTAATTAACGTTAACGTCTTTCTTATAAGCAAGGTAATATTGCTCACAATAAGAAATTTAAAAGTACATGGACAAATTGACAGATCTCTGGCTGAGAAGAATTTTAGAGTTAAAAACAGGGCTCAAGCTCCTTAAATTTTATGAAAATGTCTTAGGAAGTTAAAAACAACCAAACTGAATTCAACACACAGAATAATTATTTTCTAATTCGCTGCGCTCAACCGAAAATAACCTTATTTATTTTCTTATTTTTGCGACAGGGAAGACTCAAAGAACTTCGACTAGTAGTAGTAGTTATGTGTAGTGTCATCTTAGTTAGGAACCGTGTGCTATCGGTAGTCAAAACACAATATAATACCTATATCTCCTACGAACTAAATTACAACCACTAATTTACAATCGAATGGTTTCCGAAATCGTGGCTAAGCCGGATGCGAAAAACCCCATTCTATGGGGAAACATATCCTTAGACCCCAGTGCTACAGCCACTAACCCTCCAAGGTTAAGGGTATCATTAAAAAATTACACTGTTATTAACAACAACATTATAAACTATTCAAAATAAAACTGCTTATCTTATAGGTAATCAAACAGTTTTAACGTGTACGGTTCAAGAACTAATTGACATGTGAGCGCTTCCATGCCTTGTACGCCCTTTAAACACTTAAAAAACCACGTGACCGGCCTTGGCCATACATACGAAATTAAATTCAACTATCATATGCGACGAGAGCTTCTCCACAAATGACTCCTTGAATGAAAATTTAATTCCTGTAGATTCAGATATACTTTCTTTATGCTTTTTTTTAAGTTTAAAAACACTTTGAGAACGGGTTGAATATGATATAATACATCGACGGGTGTGTAACACATCGTAAAAGCTTTATCTCAAAACCTTCCTAAAACCTAATAGAAAAGAAAATTTTAAAAAAACATATCAGTGACCACAATTCCTGTAAAAGTTAAGTCTGTGTTTCTATCTTTACGAGATATAAGGGAGCTTTCGCAACTCGATTTGTTTTTGTTACGAGGATGATTTATCCTTATATCAAAAAAAGCCCTGGGATCAAGTTTGGGGTTATCTTTTATGTTTGTTTCTAAAAGAAGGTGTTATACTTCATCCACTCCAGTTAATGCAACAAATCCTCCATCTGGTTTTGACGATGTGGCATTTAATTGTGCAAAATCATTTTTTAAAAACATAGCAATGGTTGTAACCATGGAAACAACAAATGCTTGCAGTCCGTCCTAGGTTCGTTTGCGAAAGTTCCCTATATTTAAAATTTATTTAAGATCTATTTAAGATCTCCTTTTAAGATTTGGATTAGGTCTTTATTAAAAAAAACACTTGATTACTTTTGTAGGTCGATCTCTTGCGTGACTAAACATGTTTTTCTAAAATACAATTTTCTGTTAAATTGGAACAGATGGAGTTCGACGAATTTTAATATCACCTGGTCAATAAAATTAACAGTTGGCAGAAAGATGGCAGAATAGTGATTTTTTTACTAATTTTTTGCCGATCTTTTTTTCCTTTTAGTACTCCAAAATTAGGAAGAGAAAAAGATGAATATTTTAAGATTCTGAAGTAAAATTGCTATATAAAAGGGAGAGTTGGTTAAATTCCTCTGTGTTCTATATTTATATAAGATCAACAACAAATATATTTTCATAAGAATAAGTAGATTAAAAAAAATTGAAAATTACTTTTTGTTCCGCATTCACTGACCAACTTTTTCCCTTTTCGCCCTCCTTCCTCGACCTTATTCTTCGTCCTCCACCCCCGGCCTTCTTTCCTCTCCCTCCTCCTTCGTCCTCCTCCCTTGACCTATTCTCTCACCCTCCTGCCTTTATAACTCGATTTTCTATTACTCGAATCTCTCCAAGAAGGAACCTCCTTGATCTCTCCTTAACTCGAACCCTTTTGCTGGCACGATGAAAATTTTCTAATAAACTCTCATAAATTACTCTCTATTACTCGAAACTCCATGTAGCTATTAAGTAGAGATGCCACCTTCAAACAGATTCTATTTTACTAACCAACTTTTTTACTTCCGCAGTAAAAGATGGAGAGTGCAAATCAAAATAAACTCATAACAACTTTTCATTTCGGTTTAATTCTCAGTATAAGCACAGAATAAAAGTCTTAAGGGCTTACCTACTTGAACGAGGTATTTACCTCGAATAAGAGCTTTGAATAGACACCCTCCTTCGCAGAATCTAAATATGTTATCGTGGGTACTTTGATAAAAATAGAGTCGATAAAAGCAATTATTATCTATGACGTTTATGCATGCGATTTAAAAAGATAGATGTCGAAGATGTAGTTATCTCTAAGTATATCAAATCTCTTATCAAGCCCTGTCTAAAATAGTTATTCTATATTGGTTAGAAAATATCTTCACGTCAATTCCATCTAAAGGATTTTGATATAAGCAACTAGTTCTTTTAATTAAAACTCCTCCACATAAACTATAATTGTTTTTATCTAAACGATATACAAAAAGAAATGGCACCCTTTGGTGGAGTGCTGTAGTTTTTTTGAGTTGCACGTTTCGAATTTTTCAAATACCTTTGAATAAAGATGAGATCAGGGTTGCTTCGCAAGAAGAATATTCCTCATTAGGAAACTACAATCGTGTGTTTGTTATTCAAAATGATGTGGTTATCTATGTCATTTCTATACATGGAAAAATATGCCACTTGCTAATAAGCGTAATGAGATATGGATAAATCCTATTGAAATTACAAATCTCGTCCATTTGCGTAATGTATCTTCACAGTCACGAATTAGTGAAGACTTTGTTTTTCCTGATCTTGTTAACGAGAGAATACCTTTTGATGAAGTTGGATTTGTGTGTTTATAAAATTTTAAGTGTGGAACAAGACTGGTTGTAGCTGTTGTTGCCGTTGTTGTTGTTATTTTTGTTGTTGTTGTTATTTTTGTTGTGGTTATATTTTTAGATCAAGTAGATAGCAAGATAAAGCTATTTATTGTTGCTGTTTGTGTTATTTCGCATTGTAGTTCTCGTTGTCATATCGTCGTCATTTTCGCCGTTGTCGTTATTTTTGTTGTTGTTTTGACATAGTTGTTTTTGCCGTCGTCGTTGTTGTCTTCATTATTGTTGACATTGTTGACATTGTCGCTGCCGTTGCTGTTGTTGTTTTCGTTGTTGTCGTCATTGTTATGATTTTTGTTGTTGCTGTTCTGCCGTCGCCGTCGCCGTCGCCGTTGTTGTTTTTGCTGTTGCTGCTGCTGTCGCCCTTGTTGTTATACTTTCAAAACAAATAAATTGCATGATACAGTTATTTTCGTTGTCGTTTCTGTTATTTTGCAATATTGTTGTCGTCGTCGTGTCGTCGTTATTGCTGTCCTTGCTGTCATTACTATAACCATTACTGTTTTTGTCGGTATTATTTTTTTTTTCGCTGTTATCATTGTTATTATTTTTAGATAAAAAATTCTGCAAAAAAAAATTCACAGGATGAAGTCATTATTAGTGTTATTTGCGCTTTTTGCGCTGTTTTTCATCGTGGATGGCTGGAGCACTTTCCATAAAAATGACAAGGTCTATCTCAACTTTTACAAGCAGTCTGGTAATAAATTCACAAACTTTTAATTTTATTCATTTTAAAGAAAATCTTTGCTTCCGCCTGGTTTGATAAACAATACATCTAACTTCAGGATCATTTAAGGCAAAAGCGTAGTGAATGTTTTTATTTCCTAACGCAATTCTTGACAGTTACAGCTGTCTCATATATATTCTTTGTTTGAACTTTAACGTTAATTAGTGATTTCTCAAGATTTGGAAAAATGGACTCTTAGGATACACGATTTTTATAAGGAGTACAAAGTTTATCAATAAATATTAGGGATTAGTCGGTGGCCAGACTAGATTATCAGATTAATAATGAGATCCTTAATTAACAAACGAAGGGAATTTTTTAAAAGGATCGTTCCTAGCTAACATGCAATAATATACTTAAATTCATGGCACATAAGTGTTGTTTAATAAAGTTCTTGGTGTTTTTCGAATAAGAGAATATAGACGCAGTTTGCCCCTACTCATCTTTTTTGAAAACCGTGTACGTCATAGGGTTAAATGTCTATGCCAAGCGGTGACGTCATTAAGCTGGTGTCACATCGGGTTAAGGCCTAGTTAACCCGATCCAACATTTCATCCAACATAACAAAACTGGGGTAGTCTTTGTGTCTACCCTTGCTCAACATTCGTTTAACAATCGCTCAACATTCGTTCAGCAATGGTTCTACATTCGTTCCGCATGTCAGATGAGATCCGGTATCTGTTTACCTAGGCGTCGTCGCGTAATGTCCGAAAGATCCTTACGAATCTATGACAGTGTGGTGATATCTAACAAAGCTTATCACATTCTGAATATCTCGTCATTATGACGTTAACCAGTAATTAGCAAATAAATAAAAAACAAAACAAACATTTAACAGAACAACAAGGTCAAGGTATTGACAATAGCAGCGCAGGATGACTCATTGCGGTAAAATAATAGCCAGAATGTTTACGTGCCATGATTTTATCAACTTTATCGTCTGCCATCTTGATTTGAAAATTAATAATTATTTGTTATGAAATAGCATTTCAATGGCCTCGTGGTTTTAAAGTTCGCTTCGTAATTACAAGGTCCGTGGTTCGGTCCACGGGACAGGTATGTTTAGCAAGTGCATTTGCCACAGCTACAAGTCAACCCATGCCATGTGATGGAAATTGGATAGGCTATGCCGGCGTATACTTCATGCATTCTAAACACAGGGTCCACATTGATAATAGTGCTTCCAGCACTGTGGTAGCTATATCCTGTATAAATATTTGGAAAAATGTGTTGGCATCTCAAAGATGGGTTACGTAGAAAAAAAAATGTCAAAAAAGGGTCAATTTAAAAAGTCTTTCATTTTCCTTATTTACATATAGATCGTAAAATTAGATTCAGATTAGGGTACCTGTTTTAAGTTTTTATTATTCATCTTTATTATTTTTTGTTATTATATTTCTTTTTTCTCTCTTTTAGCGCATCCAATAAAAGGTAAGAACTTCATTCACATATTGTAAAAAGTTCATTTTTTCCTATACGCAATCGTCATCAAAAAGTTTATCCAGCATGTTTTCTACTTATTTATAAACTAGGCCCCAGATAAACGCTATAACCATTAATAGTGGTTGACTATGATTAATTTCGGCATTATGCGATATTTATTAATCATGTCAGAACGCATGAGCAGAAATGTAGTACTATCCCCATAACTTCGCTTGTGTTGATCGCTAAGTCACAATGATATGACATGACAATTAAAATCATACCTGAAATAATTTTGCATATATTTTTTACTTTTAATGACATTTTAATTATTCATCCATTATCCATTAACTTATTACGCGCCAATTAGACAAAAATACCAAAAAATTAGATGTGTTTTTTTAAAATCTGTAGCGTTTTATGTAATGCATTCTTCGTTCGAAGGATACTTTGGTTACTTAGAACAAAACATGTGTGATTTAACAGGGCGCCAAACGCACAAAAACTTCAAAAAAAAAACGAAAAAAGGGCGCAAAGGGGCGTGTATTCTGAAGCATGAACGCCTTGGAACGTAAAATGGGTATTTGTATTAAAATATACCAAGTTCTGAATATTTTTCCAAAAAAATCTTGATCTTTCAATTCCAACAGATCTCTACCCTGTAGATCATGCTGTCCCAAATCAAAATTGGTTTGTCTGGCCATAATATAGTGGTTTTTTAAGTAATCCATTTTCTTGTAGAATGCAAAGATACATTGGCAACCAAATTTTGCGAACAACATGAGCAGTATTGTTATAAAGTTCCCAAACTGATGAAGAAATGCAAAAAAACTTGTGGTGATTGTCGTAAGATTGTTTGTTTGTTTGTTTGTTTGTTTGTTTGTTTTTAAAAAACTTAGTGCTGCACCCTGCACCATTAAAAAGGTCGTACATAGGACATTTTATCATTCACTCCAATGCTGAAATATGCTGGAAAACCTTCATTTACAAGGTTTTCTTACTTCATCGTGTCACTTACAAATGAAGAACGCCCACCACTTAACCTTTCTCAATGATGAACGAGTAACTTCATTCCTTTCGAGTCCTTTTAACGATTGGAACATTCTACATCAACGCAAAGCTTTTCATTTTGTTCAAAGATCGATATTAAACTGGACGTACATTTTGACAGTTGATATATCGCCCTTTTTAATCCACGGAACCTCTACAATCAACCAGTGGAAAAGGATTTTGATTGGGAGCATCCAGGTGCAGGATAAAGGATATTTGATTAGTCAAATAAACAGCTTCTTGTTGCACACAGGAGGATTACGACAGGATGTATTCTCTCCTCACGAAGAATTATGATCCAGTAAACTTAATTTTCAGATAGTTTATGTCTAAATACACACTGTAAATTTATATTAATTGAGCTATCTAAAAGTCAAGGTAGCAAATATAAATTCAATTGCAACAAACGACAGGAGCTGTCAGGCTTCACCATATAAACGTTATTGTGTTTAATGTGCATTTCTTATATACACTTACAGCGGCTGTTTCTCCTATGTCCTGCGAAGCAACTGAATTTGGATGCTGTTGGGATAAAATTAGCATTTCAGGACCTTTTGGCAAAGGGTGCCCAGGTAAAAAAATTTTATTTAGACTAAATTCTAATTTAATTAAATTTTGTTCATGTGCTGAAGTTTTTATGATTTAATTTGTTTTTGTATGTTTAGAATGCAAGGACAAATTGGATCGATGTCCGAAAGCGAAAAAATACTGCAATTTGGTTGAAATACAACGATCTTGTCCAGTTACATGTCAAGTGAAAGATTGTTTCAAAGGTATGAGCTATGTACTTCATTTCTTGATAACACAATATGTTGCCTCCACGATAATATTTTTCGCACATCCCGCGACTTTTTTTTTCCGTTTTGGCTTTTGACAATAGACCCATCCGCGAAGATTAATATTCGTGAAAGTTTTTAGAAAAGCCCACTCAAAATTCGGGAAATCTTTAAAAATAGAAGTTCTTAACGATATATTATATCCATCGTCACTTTTAATATATCGTAATCATTTGTTTTCTTCTGAAAATAATTTGAATGATATCTTTATGATTTGTAATTCGCGCAAATAAATCCATTCCTTTTTGAAAATATTTCGAAAAAATTAATCTCATTACTAATTTTACAATTTTACAAAATCCCACATATAAGGCACGTACAAATGTTTATCATAGGTAATTGTTACGATGATCCAAGCCAAGCAGCTTACTGTGATCTTTTCAAAAAAGGAGGTTTCTGTGTGATCGACAAACCTTTGATGAAGCAGTTTTGTAGAAGGACATGTGATTTGTGCGAAGGTAGGTCGCCTTGTATCACAGAATGTAGTCTCTTTTTTTTTCAAAGCAACATATATACAATTCTCCTGCCATAAAGATCCAAACTCTCTTAACCCTGTCCTTTTAAACATAGCTTTACCTGCGAAAAGATCGAATTCATTTATTTCTCGGGAATTTATTTTCTCGAATATGCTTGTTCCGTAACTAAAGGGAGGTTGAAAAATTTTAAATTCAGACAGTTTAGATGAATTCACATTTTAGATTTGGACAAAAAATGCTTTTTAAAAATGGTGTTTTATAATTGAGACTAAATAGCTATAAAAATGCAGAATTAATTCACGAATCAGTAAATAAAAAAAACCACGCGAATTTTATTTTCTTGAGGAACTTAATTTCACGAATGAGACGCCAAGTCAAAAAATTCGCGAAAATTTCTGACATTAGAGTAGTCATTTCCTGGAATTATATATTCTTAAATGCGTCATTCTTTGGTTACCATAGAATCTACGTCATCCTCTTCAAAAGTTATCCAGGCGAAAAAAAATGATGATGACGATTTGATGTCCATGCTTAAGAAAGAAGTCAATGATGACAGCGCACAAAAGAAAAAAGAAACAGCAGATCAAGCTTTGTTGGATATATTGCTCAAAGAACACGTGAAAGAGTAACAACAAAACATTTGAACTTGAAAGGAGAGATGAATTTAAAGTAAAGCGAGAGAAAATTTGTAAGATAGAATTGTAGATAACATTTTTATAAGTAAAATGTGGCAGTCGAGTGTGTCATCGTGCAATGTCAATATTGCTACGTCCTGAATTTTTAAACTGAACTTTTAAGTTTCTGTTATTGTTTCATTTTGACGAAGGATAAACGGCGTACAATGTAAAACTATTTTTAACTAACAACCTTCATGTAAATTTGTCTCTAAGTAATGTTATTAAAATTAGCTGTAACACTGTATTATTAAAAATTTAATTTCTTGTAGCTATTGTTTTTAAACTGAACAATGTAGGAACAAACTCAAAGAAGAGTCTCCCTTTTGAATAAAGTTGTACGCAGTTGGACACTTCTGTATTGAAGAAAGGCAATTTTTTTAAATTCCTTCTGTAGGGAAGGGGTTACTCTAGAGATGGTGCTTAATCGAGTATTTGAGCCAATCCTAAGTTGCTAAAAATCTAAATCTTAGACGGTACTACTACTATCGTTCTTCATTCTGCCATGTTTGAACAAACTTTATTTATCTATCTTCTTACCGGTATCCACCGTCAATTACTTTAGATGGACATGTTTAATTCCCATATTTACAAGTGTGTACAGACTGTTATGCGGGTGTAGCTTTTGAGGAAGTAATTTGCGCGATATTTTTTTAATTTTACGAGAGGAAATTTTCGCGAACCGGGTGTGCTTTAATATTCGTGGCAATTAATTATTTTAGAATAAAAATATTATTAACTGTAATTTCATAACTTATTTTAATTGTCTTGCCATCGAAGAATATACTTTTGCGGATTGCTGATATAGTATTTTTTGCAAAACAAACTTTCACTAATCGGCTAAAAAATCGCGAAATTTCAACTCCATGTAAAAATGGAGTGGTGTACAAAGTGGTGTACAAAGAAAAATACTTCTTTCATTTTCCCAAAAAATCTGGATAAACAACGAAAATGTATGATAGGTAGACCAATGCAGTATTTTTTATAAAAATTAAAAAAATTTGCGCCTCATAATTTTGAATAGTCAGGTCCATTTTCTTGCAATGAAGAGTTCCAATGCACATATATAGCCGTTATATTACTACTGCATTTATTTATGCATTTAAACTTTTGCTATAAAAAATGATCTGGACTAATAACACGGATTCAACGTTTTTCTTTGGATCGAAATTTTTACGCGTTTCATGTTTTAATAAAAAATTGAATGTTGCACAAGAACCTTTAGTGAAAATGCCCAAAAGTGCTTCTTTATATTACTGTAGAAATACGACTTAAAACGAATAAATTTGGACATTTCGGTGCATATAACCCTGTGTAACTCCTGGCAACAAAGAAGGAGTGAGAAAAAGGATTAGCAATGAACGGCCTGACATTTGCGAGGCTAGCTATGTAAAATATGCACATCTATCTATCTAAACTGCATAACCTCACTTTCATAAAACAAGCAAAATGGACTCGCATATCCATGGTAACAACCAATAGAATGCCGTTGTTTACCAAACAACATAGATGACGTCAAGTATTTGTGACGTTTTATATGTTCTCAAGTGAAGGCAACAAAAGAAATGACAGAGTTCAGGAAAAAAGGTTAATGGCATATCTGTCAGTCTTCGTTAAACGCTGTTGAACAGGAGGTGAAAGTTTGAAAGGGGAGAATAAGAAAGACAATATCAAGATCATGATAAAAATGAGTTTGACTCACCAAGAAATGATAAGAAGGATTAAATCATTGAACTACAATTATATCGACTTACAAAACTTAATGTGTAAGAATCAGCGAAGAAAGTTTATCATTACAAGGTAGAAGTGACGTGGGAAAGTAAACAACTTCTAAAAGTTTGATTAAAAAAGTATCAGTTCTCACTTTTTTTTACTACTAATGACAGATGTTCGAATAAAAACTTCAATCATATTCATATATGATTTGAAGTTTCTAGTACTTTAGTTTTTCTCTCTATTTTATCCACATCCAATTTTCAGACTGGACATATTTTCAAGTTCATTTTTATTGATATTAATTGGATAAAACTCATAGTATTCTTTAATGTGACCTTTAAGTCCTGAAATGTTGAAAAAGTACACAAAAAAATAATTTAGAAGTTGTATGCTCACGCAAAGCTTTTAGATGTTGTTCACTCTCTTCGTGTACTTCTGCCTTGTAGTAATAAACTTTCTTGTGCTGCTTCTTGCACATCAAGTTGTGTAAGACGATATAGTTGTGGTACATAACCTTTCTTATCATTTCTGGTTCTGTCTACTTATCTACATCATTAACTTGATATCCTCCTCTCTTGTTCTTTACTTTCAATCCTTCCACTTTCTGTTCAAGGGCGTTCAATGATTCAACACCAAAATGACTTTTGCACGTCAGAATCGCTACGAGCCTCCACCAGAGTTTCCTATGGCTTCGCCCTATTCAAGCATAGTTCACCATCTTTCGGGTCCCAACAGATGCGCTCTTACTCAAACCTTTCTAGAAGAAGAATAGATCGGTCAATGATGCGCTCCTTGTCGAAACGAAGAGATTTCACCTCAGTTGCAAGCAGCCTTTACTTTCATTTTGCCCGCGGGTTTCAATCACCCAAACACTCGCACACATGTTGGTCCTTGTCAAAAAATTTGCGACATTTTCTGATGAAAACTTTTGCGAATTGTTGGACGAATTTTTCGTAAAATACTTTCGCGTCTTGAAAAATATCCATGACCTTAGCGTTTTGCTGATTTACAATTTTCAAAGGCATAAACTGTCGAAAAAAATGACGAAAAAACGCGAAATTCGCGAAAGATTAAACCCGTGAAAGTGTCTACCTTTAAAGTAATCAACTTGAGTTAATAATGTTACTAACACCGACACATCTACTATCGGTTGGTTGTTGTGCGGAATTGCAATGCTTTGCTTCACTAAGACAAGCCTATCCCTTTCTTAGCTACAATAAAAGCCTTCGCCGCGTCTTTATTTTCGATCTGCATCGTATGCTTCTCTCGAATCATTTAACCCATTGAATATTTACGGAAATAATCCGAACTTTTTTCCTCCATTTAATTAACCAAATAGCAGTCTTGAATATATAAATATATAAACCAATCAAAAAGCATAGCCTTTTCCGCGGCTTTATACGTGTTCTACTAAGCATAAATAGCTAGCTTTAGATTTAGCTAAGTCTCCCCAGTTTAAGTATATCTAACTGAGTGTCTTAGCTACTGTTAGTTAGCTAATGTTAGCCTCTGGCCTGCTTCCCACCCCAGGTACTAAACTTATGAGTTATGTTGTTATTCCTTGTTTTTAGTTATCTATAGCTAGCTATCTTAGTTACCCAAACTTCTCTTCTTTTTTGAGCACGAATTATTATTTACAAGCTAGCTACCTACAAAATCTTACAAAGACTTGAACTTTTACAGGAACTGTGACGTATTTTTATGCCCATATAGCCAAGCTAGCTAGAGTATATATTTTTTACATTTCCTGTAAACTTTACTGCTCTACCCGGATTATGAACGCTGCCAGAATTATGTACGGCAGCTTGCCCCGTTTATTAAATAGTACAGAAAATACACAATTGGGCAACATAATCAGGACAGGCCGGCTTATGTACGACAGTTAAAAATATTATTTGGCACTTATAGAACGAACATAATCGGAACTGACAGGCTTTTATATCATTCGTGACAAGTAAATAGCCCTGGTGGCAAAGTTGTAGTTGTGCTCAAATGAAACGAAATTTCGTGAAAATTAAATTTTGGGATTCGCGATTTACGTCCAGACTTAATTTTCGCTATACTTAGTTTTCAATGGTGTTTTATCTTCCAGAGAAATCCATCATCCTGTGACAATAATTCATCAATGTTTCATTCACAAAAGTTCAAAGAAAATGTCAATAACAGCCTGCCTGGCCAGCCATTATATTAGCGTTCATAATCCGGTCACCACGACATAATCAGGGCAAAAAAACATAATCAGGACATGCGTACATAATCCGGCCGTTCTGTTTATAAACAGGCCGTTTTCGCAATCTGGGTAGAACAAGGTCACATGTAAAATGAAGAATGAAATAATTTTTTTCAAAATTTAAATCGTGTGTGCTGAGTCATTTTTAATTGTTTTGTTTCTGACATCCTGTTAAAGTTTTGTTAGCCTACATGTTAATACTGACGATGGACTGCAAGTATGTTATTCCTATGGTTGGTTCTTCTGTAAGTCGATCTCTTGCGTGAACAAACAATTTTGTCCGAAATACAGTTTTTTGTTGAATTGTAGCTGTTGAAGATCCATGAATTTCAACATCACCTGGTCGATAAGATTACAAGTAAAAAAGTTGCCGAAATAGTAACTTTTTAATTTTACTTCTAATATTTTTTGCATTATTGTTCTTGTTGTCATTTTGTCGTCATTGCTGCTGTTGCTGTTGTTTTTGTTGTGCCATTATTGTCTTTGCCGTCGTCGTTGTTGTCTTTGTTTTTGTATTGGTTATGAGTACGCATCCTATCCTACACAGGGAACCCTAGGCTACCATTTTACATTCTGTTAAAGTATTACTTTTTAATTTGTGTTATAAATGACATCACACAGTTTATTTATTCATTTGCTATATAGTTACAATTATATATGTTAATGTTCTGTAACATTTTTATTTGCTTTAGGGATCTATTCTTAGTTAATTTGTTTCTGTATCTTAAGTGTTCCATTCCATTATATGTATTGATAGTATTCCCTTAGGTGTTATATGTATTATGTATTGTGAAGTCCTATTATGTAGTTTTTTATGTTACATTTTGTGGGTCTTGCTGTGTTAGTTTTTCTATGCTGTTTAGTTCGTCTATGTCCTTGGTGAAGTAAGTTGCATTTGTGGATTTTTTTTTGGACAGTGTTTTAGCAAGATTTTATTGATTGTATGTTTTGTGTTCTCACTGTACTTTCAACATTTATTATGACATTATTGTTTCTGGCACTTTGATCTCTCCTGCTTAGGTTAGTTTACTGTTCTGTTGCTAGATTTAATATTTTAGTTATAGTTGTCTTTGTATCTTGTTTTTTAGCGTGTTGGGTTCTTGTATGATTTTCTTGTGTATGGACAATACAAATCTTTGTCATTAAAACTCTAACTGTAGTTTTGTTTGTTCCGCTGTTATAGTCATTTGTTCGTTGTTATCATTATTATTATTTTTAGATAAATACTTATTTAACAAGATGAAGACATTGTTAATGTTGTTTGCGCTATTTTCCATCGTGAAGGGTTGGACCACTTTCCATAAAAATCTCAACTTTTACAAGCAGCCTGGTAATATATTTACAAACACGCTTTATTTTTCTTTGTGTAACCCTTTTAAAAAAATCTTTCCATTTGTCTGGTCTGATAACCAGACCTTTTTACTCCAGTATCAATTAAAGCTATCTTGGCAGGATGTTTTGTCCGCCTCTTTTTCTTAAAATCTCCTAAAAATTTTCATTCATCAGTATTCACGATTAATTTTCAAATAGTTTATGACAAAAATACGTAAACTTACATTAGTTGAGCTATTAAAAGTCTTAGGTAGCAAATATGTTTTCAAATGATAGGTGTTTTATATACACTTCTTATAATATACTTACAGCGGCTCCTATGCCATGCGAAGCAACTGAGTTTGGATGCTGTTGGGATAAAATCAGCTTTTCAGGACCATCTGGCAAAGGGTGCCCAGGTAAAAGATTTTATTAGGACTAAATTCTAGTTTAATTAAACTTTCAATGTGCTGGAGTTTTTTTTACCTAATTTGTTTCTGTATATTTAGAATGCAAGGACATGGATCGATGCCCAAAGGATAAAAAATATTGCGATTTGATTGAAATACGTGGATCTTGTCCAGTTACATGTCAAGTGAGAGGTTGTCTCAAAGGTATGTGCTCTGTATTTTATTTCTTGATAACACAATATTCAGGATATAGAAGAAGTTTACCTCTACAAGAATTTTTTTCGCACATTTTGCGTTTTTGCTTTTGACAATGGTTTCATCCGCGAAGAATCCAAACTAAATTTCATCCTCAAATAATCTTAAATTGACACTACACCTCCAGGGACACTAATTTTTCAAAATTCCATATGTAATGCATGTACAAAAGTGAAGATTTTGACCAAACTAAAATTTCTATCATAGGTAATTGTTACGATGATCCAAGCCAATCAGGTTCCTGTTATTTTTACAAAAAAGGAGGCTTCTGTGTGACAAAAAAGCCTTTGATGAAGCAGATTTGTAGAAAGACATGCAATTTATGCAAACGTAGGTCGTCTTATATCACATTTCTGTACTCTCTTTTTTTAAAAAGCAACATATATTTTTTATTTAAACTTATTAATATGAAATAATATAAATATTAACTTTTAATGAACAAGCGAGTTCCTTAAGGCAACGTTATGGCAACTATGGCTTATTGTTCTTTATTTTTCCACAAACTTAGACTTTTTAATTGGTAAAAAACAACTTAAGGGGCGAAAAAAAGCTGAAAGAAAACATTGGGAATATAGAGTGAAACCGAACAGTACAAATTTAAGTATTTATTTTCCTCCAAGTTTGCTACTAATTGTCTATCCACAACGAATTTCCATTTTTCCAAAAATTTAGCAAATCTTTTTCAAATTTCAGACACACTAAAAAAGGGACTACATTACATATAACCGTTCTCCTGTCATAAAGATCCGAACTCTCTTACCTAATCTTTGAAACCTAGCTTTGACGACATAATAAACTCAAAAAGTCGAGATTTTTGATCAGATTGGAAGTGTACAGCATTTATTGTTAGATATTTTTGCGAATTGCACCATTAGCGAGAATTTTTTTTTTTTTGCGAACAGTTCGAAGTTAGGTATTTTTTCGGGAAAATTTTCTTGCGAATGCTCTTTTTCCGTAATTGAAAGGCGGTTGAAATTTTCAAATTTTGACAATCTAGATGAATTCACATAAGCTGTGGGCAAAACATGCTTAATTGATTGGAATTTAATTGACATGGAACTTAATTGATTACCATAGAATCTCCGTCAGCCTTTTCAAAAGTTATCCAGGCGAAAAAAAATGATGATGACGATTTGATGTCCATACTTAAGAAAGAAGTCAATGATGACAGCAAACAAAAGAAAAAAGAAACAGCAGATCAAGATTTGTTGGATATATTGCTCAAAGAACACAAGAAAGCGTAGCAGCAAAAAAATTGAACTTGAAAAGAGAGATTTAAAGTGAAAAAATCTGTAAGAAAGAATTGTAAATAACATTTTTATAAGTAGAATGTCGCAGTCGACTGTGCCTGTGCAATATCAATATCCTCCTGAATTTTTAAAATGAACTTTGAAGTTTCTGTTGTTGTTTCATATTGACGCAGATCAAACGGCATAAGCAGTAGAACTAATTTTAACTAACAATCTGATGTAAGTTTTTTAAATATTGTTATTAAAGTTATCTGTAACACTATATTGTTTTAAATTTAATTTTATGTAGCTTTTGTCTTTAGTTGAACAATGTAGGAACAAACTCAAAGAAGAGTCTCCCTTTTGAATAAAGTTGTACGCAGTTGGACACCTCCGAATTGAAAGAAGACAATTTTTTCAATTTATTTTTTAAGAGAGGGGACTACTCTAGAGATGGTGCTTAATCGAGTACTTGTGGCAATCCTAAATTGCTAAAAATTTAAATTTTAGACGGTACTAAAACATCGTTTTTCATTCCGCGATGTTTAAGCAAACTCCATTTTATCTATCTTATTATCGGTATTAATCGTCATATTATCGGTAGGCGTGTTTCATTCCCATCTTGACACAGACTGCTATGAAGGTGTAGTTTTTTGAGGAAGTAATTTGCGCTATATATTTTTTTATTTTACGAGAGGAAATTTTCGCGAATAGGGTGTGTTCCAAATATTCGTGGTGACGAATTAACATTTAATTTCACATGTAATTTCCCCAATGGTGTCTTGCCGTCCATCAATATACTTTAGCAGATTGCTGATGTAGTATTTGCGAAATTTTAAACAAACCAAATAAAGATTTTGGTTTAAACATAGATTGTGATAGGCCAGAACATAGTCAGCTAGATAGCCATCTGTATTCTGTCAAGATTTGTATTCTGTTTGGTGCTCTTTATTCTAGCCGACATTATTTTTTCTTTTTTGTTATTATCGCCAATATGATTTACAGCCTATGCTGTAGCTAGTTAAGCCATGATACCTCTATGATTTTGTGGAAACTGGTGATAATTTTTGAACTCTCTGCAGACCTCATTTCGCAAATTACACTTGTTATGTGCTTGTTTTAACTGAATGGGTAGTAACAAAATAAATTTCCCCCAAAATATATTTCTGTGTCGATACTTTGGACAAACGGGGCAACGACACGTGGCTAAAGCTTGTGTTTTTTATTGTAAGCGAAGATGTAAAGTAATTTTAACAAATTTCCTGAAAACAAAAAATGGAATGGAGGATGACGTCGCAACAAAAAAAGCTAGCTAGCTGTTTCTGCAATGAGGGGGTAATGAAAGATTTTATAGCCATTGTTTGCATTTAGAATAGAGTATCAGCGAAGATTTTTTTTTAAACAATAGGTTACACCCAAAACGCTGAATGGCTGTTAGTGCTATATCGGATTTGCAATATTTTGTACCTGTACCAAGGCGCTCGACCTACAGGTGTGGCATGGTTATTTATGACCTAAAAGGATATGGACTAATAACACGGATTCAACGATTTCCTTTGGATCGAATAATAATACGCGTTTCAAGTTTTGATAGCAAATGGAATGCTGCACAAGAACTTTAGCAAAAATGTCTTAAGCGCTTCTTTTTAATACTGTTAAAATTCTGACTTAAATCGAAAAAATTTGGACATTTCAATGCATATAAACTGGTTTAACTTTGCAACAAAGAATGAGTGAGGGAAAGGATTAGCGATGAAAGGGATTGTCTGGTAGAGCGCGGGCACTTTTGAGTCTTCGTAGCACAAAATGAGCATTAAATGCTCTTGGATTCGCAGGCATGGGCCATGGAAGTAATAGACAGGGTATATTCCTCGACATTTGTTAGGCTAGCCATGTAAAATATTCACATGTACCTAACTATCTAAACTGCATAACCTCACTTTCATAAAACACACAAAATGGACTCGCATATCCATGGCTACAACCAATAGAATGCCGTCTTGACAAAACAACATAGATGACGTCAAATATTTGTGACGTGTAATTTGAAAACGCTTATGTTGCACATAACAAATTGTAAACAAAAGAAATGACAGTTTTCAGGAGAAGAAAGTAAATGCCATATCTGTCATTCTTGGTTGAATGCTGTTGAACAGAAGGTGAAAGTTTGAAAGGGGGGAATAAGAAAGACAATATCAAGATTATGATAAAAATGAGTTTGACTCACCAAGAAATGATAAAAATGATTAAATCATTGAACTGCAATTATATTGACTTACAAAACTTAATGTGTAAAAATCAGCAAAGGAAAGTTTATCATTACAAGGCAGAAGTGACGTGGGAAAGTAAACAACTTCTAAAAGTTTGATTAAAAAAGTATCAATCTTCTCTTTTTTGTTTTACTACCAATGACAGACGTGTGAATACAAACTTCAATTTTCAGACTCGACATATCTTCAAGTTATTCTTTACTGATATAAACTAACATCCTTAATAAAATACATGGTATTCTTTAATGTGATCTTCAAGTCCTGAAAATTTTGAAAAAGTACACAAAAAAATAATTAAGTTGTCTGCTTACGCAAAGCTTTTAGTATTGTTCTTCGTGTACTTCTGCCTTGTAGTGATAAACTTTCTTGTGCTGCTTCTTGCACATCAAGTTGTGTAAGACGATATAGTTGTGGTACATAACCTTTCTTATCATTTCTGGTTCTGTCTACTTATCGACATCATTAACTTGATATTCTTCTCTCTTGTTCTTCACTTTCAATCCTTCCACTTTCTGTTCAAGGCCATTCAATGATTCAACATCCATTTAATGACTTTCAGAACACCAGCGAATGAAATCGTCATCACGAAAAGTACTCATACTGAAAACTTAAGGGATTAAGAGGAAAGAAGGAAAGAGTCCTCTGATACTTGGCTACTGCTTTTTTAGGCACAACTAATTCTTCAACAACAGGCTTTAGGACCTTTTTTTATTTAGCTGATCTGACAATGAATTTTCTTTTAAAAGTTGCGATAAAGTTTTTTCGGAAAAGGGCAATTATACCTTTATATGCATATATGCGACATGACATACCTGTACGAGACACTCATCCTGTTGTGCACGCAGGCTGTTTCCTTAGTTTTTTATTTAAACCGAAGTTGCGATAAAGTTTTTCTTGGGTTTTACACTTATGGATGAGCTACATTTTTTACCTGTACTAAGCGGTCGGTCCGGTGTTAAGGACGGGCTGTTTCTTGTGTTTACATTTAACCGAAGTTGCTACAAAGTTTTTTTATGGAAACAGTTCTTACACCTATATTAATGTTATATATTGGGGACATTTTGCAAAAAACAAAAAAGGTTTGCAAAGTGTTTTTGATATCAAGAGGTAAAAAAAAGTGTTTTATTTCAGCTAAAATTGTGGAAAAGTCATTTTACACCCGAATCACAATGTGTTCGTTTCACTCGATTTACGACATACTATATACCTGCGCTAAAGCGCTCCACCTGGATGTATGGGAAAGTTTACGATTCTTATTAAGCGCTCAACTTGCTGTTCAACACAGTTACATGTAGCTAAACATGGCATTTCAACGCCGCGCCTCTCCCCCTATCTACTTCCATATATAACACCTCGTTCTCCTTCAGTTGCGACATTACCAGGTGGAAAATTGGCATGAATCTCTTATGGTAAAACAAGAGATTGATAAGAGATTGTGTCATCATTACTAGGCATTTTTGCTTTCGACCTTTGTTTACATCATTTATAAAGTTTAAACATTAATTTTGCCTTTTTCCTCATCGATGGTAGCCTTTTTGAGCGTTTGACGTTTTCTAGCTGTTGATGTTCTGATTTAGCAAAGTGTAAGACAAATAAATAGTTCCTTTTAGCTACTGTAGTCACATATTCCTTAGCAGTAATAATATTAACAACAAATTTCTTCACAAAATTATAACCAAATGCTGTAGGGCATGTGTCCTTTCTCTGTATTTGAAATACCCTTATTCTGTGTGTTCTTCTGTCACGATCGTGTCGTGCTAACTAACAAAAGATGTATGTTTTACACCGAGTTTGTTGCGCGTAGTGAATCAAACATGAGCTCTGATTTTTATGAATAACACATTTTGGATGTAGTAGAGTCTCCTTTTGTTGGCCTTTTTGTCTTTTAAATATTCAGCCATGTAGAAATCTTAAACAAACCAAATAAAGATTTTGGTTTAAACATAGATTGTGACGGGCCAGAGCATAGTCAGCTAGATAGCCATTTGTATTCTGTCAAGATTTTTATTCTGTTTGGTGCTCTTTATCCTAGCCGACATTATTTTTTCTTTTTTGTTATTATCGCCAATATGATTTACAGCCTATGCTGTAGCTAGTTAAGCCATGATACCTCTATGATTTTGTGGAAACTGGTGATAATTTTTGAACTCTCTGCAGACCTCATTTCGCAAATTACACTTGTTATGTGCTTGTTTTAACTGAATGGGTAGTAACAAAATAAATTTCTCCCAAAATATATTTCTGTGTCGATACTTTAGACAAACGGGGCAACGACACGTGGCTAAAGCTTGTGTTTTTTATTGTAAGCGAAGATGTAAAGTAATTTTAACAAATTTCCTGAAAACAAAAAATGAAATGGAGGATGACGTCGCAACAAAAAAAGCTAGCTAGCTGTTTCTGCAATGATGGGGTAATAAAAGATTTTATAGCCATTGTTTGCATTTAGGATAGAGTATCAGCGAAGATTTTTTTTTAAACAATAGGTTACACCCAAAACGCTGAATGGCTGTTAGTGCTATATCGGATTTGCGATATTTTGTACCTGTACCAAGGTGCTCGACCTACAGGTGTGGCATGGTTTACTTTCACTTAAGCGCTCAGCCAGGCGTTCAGCGCTTTATTACTGATGGCTTAACCCGGAGTTTCGACGCTGGATCTTCCGGATAGTCCTTTTAAAAACAGCCGAATTCTGTCTGTATGTGCGCTAAATGGTATTAAAGCAGCATTAAAAGCCCTAAAATTGGCTCACGCCAATTAAATATGAATCCCAGCTAACTTTAAGTGACCTTTTTTTTATGCGTACAACGTCAGGTCTTGGCGATGGCAGTATGCTTGGTTTGTTTCTTTTTCTTTAATCTAAATATCTTTTATTCTGGGAACATTTCTTTTTATATGCTTTTGGATGTTAAGTTAAATATAAATAGATTGAGAGTCTCAAACTAGCTATAGCTGTATTTTGGTATTTTTGTTCTTTATTTTATTTGATAGATATTCTATTGTCTTTTCTGTGTTATCTTCACCAGCTTGACTTTTACTAAGCTAAGCTTAGTATTGGGCTTTCTATATCCACCGCTAGCAGTTAGTTGGCTGCAACAACATTTTCAATTATTTTTTTTTCATTTACGATAAATGCAGCCAAGTAGCTATCCGTTGATCGTGTTATAGATCTAGTAAAAGTTTATTGATTGAATAAGAGGTATTCTGAACATAATTTACCAAATGGTTTAGATTAATCTTCGCTCGAAATTAATTTTTGTTTTTTCAAAAGACTACATTTTTATTTAAACTAACAATTAATTTAAAAGAATATGTCATAAAAAAATATTTTTTTAATTAATTGTTCCCAAAGATTTGTTCCTTTTTATTTCGAAGGTGTTGGAGAAAAAAGAGCTTTTTTGTTTATAGTTCAAAACTAAAAGATGAATAAGGAAAAGAAAAGACAATTAGCATTACACAAGCAATATATACAGCAACAAAACACTAAGAAAGTTATTAAAATGGTTTTATTTTTTCTTTGTTTTTCTTTATCTCAGTCTTTTTGTAAGTCGGTTCCACACTTTTCTTCCAGGTGCAGTTGACAACAAAACATAAATAAAAGCATCCGTCGCTGTACCAACTGGATAGGTTATCATACTCATCACACTTAAAATTTCGCTATTACTGATACGGCCTGTATAAATAAGAAAATGCACGAGGTCTGGAATTACTATGAAAACAAAAAACGTTATGATTAAGAGGCTTGGTAACAACGACGCTGCAATAACGTCAGGGGTTTTCGTTTTGTGACTTGTCTCAGAAGCCCGAATGACGTAGGCTGAGTTATCTCTTTCTTCCGCTACCTTTTTGTCATCTTCCAATCTGTTCTGTGAAATATTCATTTGAAAACGACTTATCGAATTTGTTTTTTGCCTCGACATTCTTATTGAGTAAACAATATACATGTATGTCGGAAATGATATAAGTAAAAACATCAAATCGAGGATAGGAAATATGTAGGAGAAATAAGTATGCAGAACTTTGGAATTGATCTCAACATATATAAGTTGACAGCCCACAGAAATTATGGTGATTATTATTGTGAAAAACCACATGCCACCCAGCAAGCATTTCGTTTTTTTTTATGACCAATACAATGGATAAGTTAAATGCAAATAAATCTGAAGGAAACGATCAATTGTTAAGAATATCATGATGAAATAATACGGTAAGATGAAATTAAAATACACAAGCAACGCAATGTGAACCAATGATCCTTTCATAAAAATTGCTGATAATTTCCAAATGACTGCTGTTGAACACATAACAATACCGGAACAGCTCAGATGAAGAAGAAATATCTTCTGGATTTTTGAGATTTTGATGGAATGTTTATATAGCAGGTAGAATCCAACGCTATGCAGACACAAAGGAATTACGTTAATGATGGAAATGACAATGTTCCACGCCATGGTGAAAGTGTATTCTTGCAAGAGGAGACCGTCAGCTGATAGCGCACAGCAGTACGTTGTAATCTCAATGTAATTTTGTTAACTCGATGTCGTAATAACTTTTTGAACACAAAACAATATTATTGATGGTTACATCAATTACAGTTCTTGATTCTGAATAATGTCTTCTATGGTTAAAACACCTTAACTGCAAATGGTATTTCCGTATAACTTTGTCCAAAAAGTTTTTTTTTATTTTTACTTTTGTGTATATATATCATGAACTATCTCATTTTCTTTGCACTTTTTCAAGAGAGTGTTACAGTTCTAGCAAATTGAATCTTTTTTTTTTCTTTTATAAAAAAAAATAAAAAATAAAAACACGCTTCCACCTGTCGTAATATTGCTTTTTTGTACTTCTGAATAAACGTGTAATGCTTTGTTTTTCAATTTTTCTCCTATCATCAGATTTTAGTAAAAGATTTTAATCATTATGACAAAAAATACGTTTCCAGAAAAATGCGCATCCGTGTATCAAAACGTCCATTCAAAAATAATGGCAAATCAATTTTGACAGATTCAAAAAAATCGATATTAACAAGCCAAAAATCAATTTTCAATTTTTCCGAAAAACTAAAAATTGATTTCACCTTGAAAAAATCAATTTTCAATTTTTCGACAATAATGAAAATTGATTTTTGAATTCGAAACAAAAAATTGCGTTTAAAATACATTTCCCTAAACTCTGCAAGTCCGACATGAAACGAAAAGATCAAATAATTTATTTTCTAATGAACAGACGGCTTTTAAAGAAAAAGAGACTCACTACCAAAACTGCAACAGTGGACTGGGTTCTAAATTGAGACGGGGGTGCATCTGAGTCCGTGCACATAATGCCGCAATAGCGGGTGGGATGTATGTCTGGATTAGTTTTGAATTTTCCAGACAAAAAAATTATATCTAAATAAAAACGTCTTCATTTCACACAACGTGTTTTCGTACGAAAGATCGTCTGAAATTCAATAATGATTTACTTCACATTCTGTTACAACTGCAGCGATTGGATCCTGAGAGCATCACAAGTGACAAGGCAAGTTTTAGCAAGGCGTTTCCAGGTATGATTTAGATTTGTGTTGCTACAAAAGGTTTATAAGACTCGTACGTTTTAGTTTGAGCCCAGTGATATTTAGAAACGCCATTTTGAATCTTTATTAAAAAACATTTGAAAATGGTTCAAAAACCTTTTTAATCAGGTCATGATAATTTGGTTGCGGATCTTTTTTTTAATTTTTGCACTCTTTTTTGGGAGAAAATCGTGAAAATAAGTTCTGCAAGAGTAGATAAGTTGACTAATCGCAAATTTAAGTTCATTGCAATTCTTGAATACAGGAGTCAGGCAGTCGTAATGTTCTGGAGAAAAATGTTGACTCAAAAAATGTTGTAAATTTGCTTTTTTCTCATGTCTCTTCATCGCAAAAACAAATTCCAAAAAAATTCTCTTACAAAAAATTTATTTAGACCAGTTTGATAAAAGAAACTCAAAACTTTTTTTTACTACTATCATAGTTTCTGAGTTGCTGAATTTAGCATTTTTTGGAGACGTCGATAGATATCAATTTTTCCATGTGTACAGAAAACATTCTAAGTGATTCTCCATTCAAACAGATAAAATGTGTTCCAGATTTAGGACCAAATACCTTATCCAGCTCAAAGAAAGTGGGGATGTGCTTCTAAAGCACAGTGTCAAATACATAATCTAAGTTTTATGCCGTATAAATAAAAAGTGGTTAAAAAGTTATTTTTTTGTCCACCTGGATCTGCAACACGTTTACTTGCACTAATCGCTCAGCCTGGTGCCAATCACAATTAATTTTTGAATATCTATCTATCGAACTTATTATGAAAAGTAAAAAATGCTAGACAACTGTATTTGCTTTGCAGAAGTAACAATAGGCTTCATCATAAGTTCTGTGAATGTTGGTTTATGAAAAATATATTATATCTTTAATGCTCCGTGTGACACAGTTTACCCTTACCAAGTCTTAACCTGGACAGACCCGCTCCAAGTTAATATTACTTCTGGCTATACTTTCCCAAATTTTGTCATTTCATAAAAGAAACCTAAAAATCTACAAAAGTTTTTTATGAAATATAGGTTTCTGTTTGTCATGACAACATGCAATGCACCAACATGCAATGCACCAACATGCAATGCCTTGCAAACCTAACTAGCTATATACTAAAGTCTTGACTGCTCACTGTTATGGAAGGTCCAAATAGCTAGAATGCCTTGATAAATCTTTTGTGTAGCTAGCTACACAAAAATAATATATTGAGCTCTTTTACTTTATTGCTTAATTATTTAATAACAAATATGCCCCTGGAGTGCTGGCATGGTACTAGCTAGGTAGCCTTAAATTACAAAATTAATATTATCCAGATGTGACCATCCCTCATCATCAGACATCAGAAAGGCGTTTCTGTTCTTTACTTTTCATTGTGGGGTACCTTAAATTCTTGTAAATCCAATAAAAAAAAATGTGAAGCAGAAAACAATTTATTTCCAAAGTTATAGATGTGACGTAGACATTTGACAATAAACAAACACTTGTATAAGAATAGTTTCTATTCACCAGTTTCAAGAACTTAAATAATTTTACTAGTAAGGATAGAAAAAAAAGTTAAATGCACATATAAAAAAATTACAAATTGTTTAAAATTGCTAAGATATCAAAAACATTAACCGTAACGGTCTCGTAAAACTCGTTACGGCAATGGGGGCATCGTAATTCCGTCCATTGATCCACACACGTGGAGCATCCAAGTACTTGTTTGCAACACATTGAAATTGCAATTGTTGAAGCACTTATGTCTTGACACACAACACACTTGAATGTTTCTTTTAAAAGTTCAATGAGTAGCGTTGATTTCAGCAATACTCCGACATTTCTTGGTAGCAATATATTTTCTTGCAACATAGACTTTATTTTGTCAATACTTTTTCTCACATGATTATCCCCTCCAGTTAATTGTTTAGAAGTTCCGACGAATTCTTCACGTTTAACGGAAAAAATCTTTTTCGCACTGCATCGCCAAAATGTATTGTCTAAAAAACCAAACATTTTCAGTTATTTTACCCTAGCTTTTTTAAAACTTCTTTCCATATACAATGATTCCTAAACTGAGAATATAAATTTTCTTGCTTTCAAATATTACTTAAAGAACGCACCACGAATAGCAGCAGTATCTTCCATTTGAAGACCATTTGATTGTACAAGTATTAATGGTTGTACACTGAATCCCTCTTCTGCAAGGCTAATGATCGGTGGAGCATTTGCATTGGTTGGCGACAGTGAAAAGTATTGTATTCTTGAAATTTCACCTAAATTTTAATTTTTTTTTTTTAAACAAAACATAAAGAAGAATCATTTATTAAAAATAATTTGTGTATGATTTTTAAACTACGCACTTTTGTTATAAGAAATGTGAAAGTAAATAAATAAATAATATAAATTAAAAAGAAAAATTCCACAAAAGAAATAAAAGTACAGCTTTCCCTATCATGTTTGCCAGTGAGACTTTTATGATAAATCCATCTGATTTTCGTTTTCTCGACGTTGGCAACGGAGACGAAAAAGAAGATGACGGTAGTGGCGAACACGAATGTGGTAGTGGTTGAGAAGGAATAAATTGACAAATCGAGAAGGTAAATCGATAAGAAAAGCTGCAACATACATGTAGAGAAATGTAAAAATCAAAAAATCTTAGAACAACATATTTTTCTAACGAAATGCCAAATTAAAATAACTGAAGTAAATATAATAATGTCTTATACATACTTCTTGAACTGCTGTTGCTACAATCTGTTCTAAATGGGCTTTTGAAACCCTTGGCGACAATCGATTTTACGGAATAACCTCTTTCTCCTGGATACCGCGACTGTAAGATATTGCTTATCTCTTTATAAGTTTTTTTTGAGAAAAAAGAGAAAAAATTTCTTCAGTAAAAATTTTATTCATGTCTGTTTCTGTGGTAAAACAAACAACATTTAACTGAATCCTACGAATGTTATACAACTCTTTACACTTCACGTCAATTGATCGGATAGGCCAGAATTATCACATGACTTGTCACATAAGTTGTTACTCTTTTAGGCATTTACGAGTTAAAATTTTTCAATTTTTGATTTAACTGAAAAATTAATAATTTAATTTGATTTTTGAATTTCTATTTAAACCAAAATCAAAAATTGAACTTGAATTTCAATTCTTGATATAAATGAAATTTGATTTAATTTTCAAATTTGAAATTCTATTAAAAATCAAAAATTTGGAAATTGATATTACATTTTAGGATTTTTAGCACCAAATGACCCAAAGTAATCCTTAGGTTCGGAGAGCGCACTTTTTTTTCAAAATATGAAGTTCTTTTTTTGTTTTTTGATTTGAATTGAATTGAAAAAGAAAAATTGATAAAAATATTAAAATTTGTTTTCATTTTAAAATGAAAATTGAATGTCCCTTTTAGGTCACGTCATTAAATAATTTTGATTTTTGTTTTCAAATTAAATTAAAAATCGAAATTAGCAACTATTTCTAAATTTCAATTTTATCTAAATTAAAAATCAACACGCATTCATATTTGTCAAAAATAAAATTTCATTTCAGTCTAAAAGACCAAAATAAAATCTCATTTCGCGCAAAATATTCAGCTAAACACAAATTACCAATTTGACGTTGTACCTCGTGATAGTACCAACGTGCAACATACAGTTACATGTCTATTTACAAATGGATCATTCTAGCCTATGTCGACCTAAAGATCTATCCTTTCTTCTAGGCTTGGTGCATTGTCAAACTAGCATTTTTTTTAAAGTAATTTTGACGAATGCACGAATAAATCTATGCGGCAAAAACATTGACGTAAGTTTTTTTCATGCAAATAATTGTCCAACAATGTATCATATTAATTTCAGAATATATTTCGATTCAACGAGAATCATCATCAACTAAAATAAAACAAAAAGAGAATGAAAATTATACACAATATTCACATCAACTATTCACACTAAAGTCTACTAAAATAAGTTGTGTATTGTCTATTTACGGCATGATATGATTTTAAAGCATGGTTTGAAAAAAGCATGCTAACGTGGGTCTGTATTGTTTACTTGCTCCCAGCTAAAGCAGAAACAAAAAAGCGCTTTGAGGCACTTTTATATTTTTGTTTGAGCTGCTATGAGTAGAGATTTTGATAGATTTTTCTATAACAGGTTAAATATAGTTTTGAAGCAATATGTTTTTTTTTACAATTTTAACTTGTCCTTTAACCGAAACTTACTTAGTTATAGCATGAGTTCGAGTGTGTAACCTTTCTACCGCCACCTCACGCAAGTTGGATGTTGATAGTTAAAAGCAACGAAGAAAAAGTAAGAAGACGATTGCTTTGTACCTAAAATTTTGACGTGATTTTTAACCAATTTTTTAGTCACTTCACTTATTAGTACCTACTGTAATTATCAAACAGAATAAATTTAATCAAGGGAGTTATATATTATATTATATTATATTTATTTATTTGTTTTTCTTTCTTTGGAGTGTTTCATTAACTTTTTTTTTTCGGGTTAATATTTATTGTTGGTGTTGACCTTTCTATCGTCAGCTGAAGATTTATATAAGAAAAACAAAACGCGACAGGTGGAAGGAAGATCTGTACAAAATCATTCATATTTTTTTTCAATTACATGTTTTTATTGGAAAACCGCGCTGAAGGGAACTACTGAATTGTAAAAGAAACGCCAAACATATGCTCAACTGTTTTTTTCTTTATTCCCAAAGGCATGTTAAGGAACAGTTTTTTTTTACTTTGAACTCCATGTACACGTGTATTGTTTATAAGAAGATAACTTTAAGTATCTGTATTAAAATCAGTAAGGTTCATAGCAACTGTAATTTGACTATATTTGGATACAAAGGCTCCTCTCCAATTCGCATCATGACGTATCACTATTAACCATACAATAATTATTGCGTTGTGGTTCTGCGCTATTTTTTTGTGGCGTGAATTATTGCACCATTTCATTTCATTTCCAATTTTTAATCTTTTTTAAAGCCCCTTTGTTATCTACAATAGGCATTTTTTGACATAAACTATTGCGGCCTGCCATATTCATATTGAATTTGAGACATTTACCTCACATGCGAACACTTATCAACGCAATTTTAGGCGAAAAACTGCAATAAATTATGTCGCATTTATTCTTGCCTACAATGAACCAAAACCTCGAGGCTTTTTTAATTTTTTTGATGAGGTCAAAAGATTTTTGCACCTGGCGCTTTTTTCGTGACTTGATCGTGTGACAAAATTTCAGTTAAATCATAGAACTAATATTTTTACACTTTTTTTTCTTTTCATTTCAAAGGGATAGATTTTTTTCGTATTTTTCATCACACATGCCAAAGTTAGCATTTTTGGCGCAAGACGCAAGAGAATTCTTTACTCCTGACACAATATGTCATGTTAACATAATAGTCATCTCACGTCTCTTCCTATAGAGGATACAAGAAACTTTCTACTTCAAGAGAGCAAAGTAATTAACAAGCAAATTTTCAAGAAAAGACTTGGGATTTGAACTTTCCAAACGAGATTTTATAAATGGCATGCATATTTTTGGAATTGCATAATCGAAGAATGCCAATTTGCAATTTTGCTATTATCATCATTTGTGAAGTCAAATTTTCTGCTATCTGCATATCGGCATTTGGTGAGAGTAAGTTTTATTAAAAACATTATTGGACTGGATTTTGCGTTCGTATCCGTGACAATTTCCATCTAAAGATTTATTCAATTTTACTGTGGGTTTTGGTTGATGTCGTTATCGAAATCATTCTGTATCCGCGTAAATATTATTTTGATTAGCGTTTTAAGCTCTACATAATGTAGTTTTTTGTTGTCAATAGGAAAGCAGGTAAACCAATTTTTTAAAAAGGTTTTTTCATATAAAGTAACAGTTTCTCCTAATCAATCAATTTTTCCGTCGACCAATGAACTGGTTATTATAATAATGCATAGGTTTCCTAATTTTGATTTCTTCGTTGTGTCACAGAGAAATATATCTTAGCCTCGCATTGTTGCAACCTCGTCCCCAGGGTATATTGTATCTTTTCTGGCCCCGGGATGGCAATACGGGCATGGCCCTGGAGGATGCCTCGTCACGTGACCCTCCAATACACAGTTCTTCTGTGTGTAGTACTTAATAAGATTTGTCTCATTTAAGCAAAGTTTTATATATGACTTTGCAGAGCTAAGCAAACTCGGTGATTTACGTAACAGATACGCGTGGCGAGTTTGTTATGATTCCTCTCATACGCAACACACAAACTGCTAGCATATTGCCCTTGATTGTTTGTGTAAATGTATAATTATACAATAATGTTATTTAGGCCGCTTTTTACTTGAAGAAATTGAAGCAATTTAGTTATGTGTATTTTACTGAATTAGTGGGCTAGCAAGCACTGGGTTACAAAACTAACTTTTGTAGCTAGAGTGGTGGAAATTGGTATATGATTTGCCCAACTGATCATAGCACTTCGTTGGTTCTCTAAGGTGCAAATATGACTACAAAATTTTCAAATGGACGTGTCATTCTAGGTGCCTGACTGAAAGTAGCTAGGAAGAAATTTAACTTCATATTAAAATTCCCTTTTTTAATCATTTTGACTGAACTTTAGAATTCTCATTTACTGTAAGTTCATATCTGTGTCTACATTACTGTTTTTATATGATGACCAAGTTGCTTTTATATTATTTTTTTGCACAAAATTTATTTAAACAACAGTTAACTGAAACTACATTCGTATATATATTATGTTAAGCGAAAGAGGCTTCGAAAAAGTATTTACTTTCGAAGTCATTTTTGCATTTACAATTTGTGGCCTCAACATTTTTTAAAAAGCCACCCATTACTGATAAATTCTGCTTCTTCATTTCCTAATGACATGTTCTTAAAACACCTTACAGATATACAAAAATGAGGTTTTTTTGGTTTTAAACATAAAAATTAAAACAAAAAATTTATCAAAAGCATTAGGCTGTTTGAAAATTAAAATCGACCAGTCCACATGTAATATATCGAATCAATATATATTACTGTCTTAAAGGTTACCTTCCGCGAAAAATAAAGTTAATTGCGTTAACTTAAGAGTTAAAAATGTTTTCCGGCCGCTCACTTTAACGCGTTTTGAACATTTTACATAAATGTCAATATTTAGTTACCATAATTATGCTCAATGCTAACTCATGACGTCATAATGTCGCATAATTAGTGCAACTTTTAAGACAATATCTCGAATAAAGATTTTTCAAAAAAAAAAGATTTCTAGAGAACTCTTTCATATTTGCTCAACTTGGATTTTCGCAGAAGGTAACCTTTAATAGTTTACAGAAAGAATTGGTATACAACGTTACCAACATCAAAGTATTGCTACCTTAAAAGAAAAAAATGTTTGGGAAATAATTTTTTGAGGAAATTATTTTGGGGATTTTAGACCAAAATTATTTCCATAAAGTCGCATTTTTCAGGGCTTATCAAAATTCTGCTGCTGTTCAAAAATGACTTTTTATTGATATATACATCTATTTATTGTTATAATTGTGCTTGGAAAATATTAAAAATGCCAAACAGCTAACCGTGAAGATTAATTAAGTATTCTCAAAAGAGCATCCAATCACAAAAAGATATCAGTAAAAAAATAACCCTTGCAAATAAATTTCTCGTTTACTGCCATAATTTTAGGTTGAATGATATCTGACCTATTTATGAGGTTAGAATAGCTTGTAAAATTTTCTGAACCTGTATCTTAGTTAAGAGTATGCTGTAAAAAACGGCTTATCGGCGTCATATGCCAGATTGAGCGCTCAATCAAACTGTGACTTGAAATTTGATTATGTTCGATTTTTTCAAATTTCTTCTGTTAAAAAAGGCTTAGCAAGAATTAGTTAAGGAAAATCTTCCTACCTTTTCTCGTCCTCAAAATGGCTGTGTAATATTTTTATGCTTTGTGTAAAATTATCTTTTATGGGATTGGTCTTAAAGTACTCCATAAAAAGTTTCAAGTCAATAATTTTATTTTTTTACAGATCGCACTTTAAATCTTTTTTAATTAGGCCGATAAAATGATAAAATGGCTCCAATGGTTGACCTACTGGCTTTTTATATTTTTTATGGTAGCCAAAGCATATAAAGTAATAAAACATACCCACTAATAACAACCTAATATAATTTAAAACGTAATGATACTTATATTGTAAAAAAAAATATGTTAGGTTTTTTGTGCAAAATTATTTTTCAAAATTATCTATTTTATCAAGGAAAAAAACAATTTATAATTTTAAATTGCAATTTTAAACAGATGTTGAAAAGTGATGTTGAAGACTGATAAGACTATCGCAGTAAAAGATAACATGCGATTATATACAAGCAAAGAAATGACTCAGCTTTTTTATTCCAGTGAATGTCCACAACTATGTCTTATTAAAAAAAATGCGCGTTTCCCACAACAACAACAATTCCCCTCAAGAAAAATCAAAATGACAGACACAACGCAGATCAAATACAATGCAGGATGGCTATATTTACAAGGAACATAAAACTCTGTCGATATAACCTTTTGTGCATTTATAAATATTTATATTTATCTACAGCATAACCTTCTGCATCACCAGGTAATTTCTTAAGGTAAAGTAAAAGATGCTAAACATGTGTAAATAACTGGTTAGCTACCTCACTAAATATTTCAAACGTTGAAAATGTATCTTATAAACTACGTTTTTCATAACTATATTCTATACGCAAATTTATTTGACTTTGATTTTGTCATTGATTTTATTCTTATTGTTCAGTTTCCGGTTTGTTTACAACTTGCTGCCATTTTTATATTTCTTACTCTCGGCTCAAATCACGTTTTCAAATCAAATTTTGATTTCTTCGTTGTGTCACAGAGAAATATATCTTAGCCTCGCATTGTTGCAACCTCGTCCCCAGGGTATATTGTATCTTTTCTGGCCGCGGGATGGCAATACGGGCATGGCCCTGGAGGATGCCTCGTCACGTGACCCTCCAATACACAGTTCTTCTGTGTGTAGTACTTAATAAGATTTGTCTCATTTAAGCAAAGTTTTATATATGACTTTGCAGAGCTAAGCAAACTCGGTGATTTACGTAACAGATACGCGTGGCGAGTTTGTTATGATTCCTCTCATACGCAACACACAAACTGCTAGCATATTGCCCTTGATTGTTTGTGTAAATGTATAATTATACAATAATGTTATTTAGGCCGCTTTTTACTTGAAGAAATTGAAGCAATTTAGTTATGTGTATTTTACTGAATTAGTGGGCTAGCAAGCACTGGGTTACAAAACTAACTTTTGTAGCTAGAGTGGTGGAAATTGGTATATGATTTGCCCAACTGATCATAGCACTTCGTTGGTTCTCTAAGGTGCAAATATGACTACAAAATTTTCAAATGGACGTGTCATTCTAGGTGCCTGACTGAAAGTAGCTAGGAAGAAATTTAACTTCATATTAAAATTCCCTTTTTTAATCATTTTGACTGAACTTTAGAATTCTCATTTACTGTAAGTTCATATCTGTGTCTACATTACTGTTTTTATATGATGACCAAGTTGCTTTTATATTATTTTTTTGCACAAAATTTATTTAAACAACAGTTAACTGAAACTACATTCGTATATATATTATGTTAAGCGAAAGAGGCTTCGAAAAAGTATTTACTTTCGAAGTCATTTTTGCATTTACAATTTGTGGCCTCAACATTTTTTAAAAAGCCACCCATTACTGATAAATTCTGCTTCTTCATTTCCTAATGACATGTTCTTAAAACACCTTACAGATATACAAAAATGAGGTTTTTTTGGTTTTAAACATAAAAATTAAAACAAAAAATTTATCAAAAGCATTAGGCTGTTTGAAAATTAAAATCGACCAGTCCACATGTAATATATCGAATCAATATATATTACTGTCTTAAAGGTTACCTTCCGCGAAAAATAAAGTTAATTGCGTTAACTTAAGAGTTAAAAATGTTTTCCGGCCGCTCACTTTAACGCGTTTTGAACATTTTACATAAATGTCAATATTTAGTTACCATAATTATGCTCAATGCTAACTCATGACGTCATAATGTCGCATAATTAGTGCAACTTTTAAGACAATATCTCGAATAAAGATTTTTCAAAAAAAAAAGATTTCTAGAGAACTCTTTCATATTTGCTCAACTTGGATTTTCGCAGAAGGTAACCTTTAATAGTTTACAGAAAGAATTGGTATACAACGTTACCAACATCAAAGTATTGCTACCTTAAAAGAAAAAAATGTTTGGGAAATAATTTTTTGAGGAAATTATTTTGGGGATTTTAGACCAAAATTATTTCCATAAAGTCGCATTTTTCAGGGCTTATCAAAATTCTGCTGCTGTTCAAAAATGACTTTTTATTGATATATACATCTATTTATTGTTATAATTGTGCTTGGAAAATATTAAAAATGCCAAACAGCTAACCGTGAAGATTAATTAAGTATTCTCAAAAGAGCATCCAATCACAAAAAGATATCAGTAAAAAAATAACCCTTGCAAATAAATTTCTCGTTTACTGCCATAATTTTAGGTTGAATGATATCTGACCTATTTATGAGGTTAGAATAGCTTGTAAAATTTTCTGAACCTGTATCTTAGTTAAGAGTATGCTGTAAAAAACGGCTTATCGGCGTCATATGCCAGATTGAGCGCTCAATCAAACTGTGACTTGAAATTTGATTATGTTCGATTTTTTCAAATTTCTTCTGTTAAAAAAGGCTTAGCAAGAATTAGTTAAGGAAAATCTTCCTACCTTTTCTCGTCCTCAAAATGGCTGTGTAATATTTTTATGCTTTGTGTAAAATTATCTTTTATGGGATTGGTCTTAAAGTACTCCATAAAAAGTTTCAAGTCAATAATTTTATTTTTTTACAGATCGCACTTTAAATCTTTTTTAATTAGGCCGATAAAATGATAAAATGGCTCCAATGGTTGACCTACTGGCTTTTTATATTTTTTATGGTAGCCAAAGCATATAAAGTAATAAAACATACCCACTAATAACAACCTAATATAATTTAAAACGTAATGATACTTATATTGTAAAAAAAAATATGTTAGGTTTTTTGTGCAAAATTATTTTTCAAAATTATCTATTTTATCAAGGAAAAAAACAATTTATAATTTTAAATTGCAATTTTAAACAGATGTTGAAAAGTGATGTTGAAGACTGATAAGACTATCGCAGTAAAAGATAACATGCGATTATATACAAGCAAAGAAATGACTCAGCTTTTTTATTCCAGTGAATGTCCACAACTATGTCTTATTAAAAAAAATGCGCGTTTCCCACAACAACAACAATTCCCCTCAAGAAAAATCAAAATGACAGACACAACGCAGATCAAATACAATGCAGGATGGCTATATTTACAAGGAACATAAAACTCTGTCGATATAACCTTTTGTGCATTTATAAATATTTATATTTATCTACAGCATAACCTTCTGCATCACCAGGTAATTTCTTAAGGTAAAGTAAAAGATGCTAAACATGTGTAAATAACTGGTTAGCTACCTCACTAAATATTTCAAACGTTGAAAATGTATCTTATAAACTACGTTTTTCATAACTATATTCTATACGCAAATTTATTTGACTTTGATTTTGTCATTGATTTTATTCTTATTGTTCAGTTTCCGGTTTGTTTACAACTTGCTGCCATTTTTATATTTCTTACTCTCGGCTCAAATCACGTTTTCAAATCAAATTTTGATTTCTTCGTTGTGTCACAGAGAAATATATCTTAGCCTCGCATTGTTGCAACCTCGTCCCCAGGGTATATTGTATCTTTTCTGGCCCCGGGATGGCAATACGGGCATGGCCCTGGAGGATGCCTCGTCACGTGACCCTCCAATACACAGTTCTTCTGTGTGTAGTACTTAATAAGATTTGTCTCATTTAAGCAAAGTTTTATATATGACTTTGCAGAGCTAAGCAAACTCGGTGATTTACGTAACAGATACGCGTGGCGAGTTTGTTATGATTCCTCTCATACGCAACACACAAACTGCTAGCATATTGCCCTTGATTGTTTGTGTAAATGTATAATTATACAATAATGTTATTTAGGCCGCTTTTTACTTGAAGAAATTGAAGCAATTTAGTTATGTGTATTTTACTGAATTAGTGGGCTAGCAAGCACTGGGTTACAAAACTAACTTTTGTAGCTAGAGTGGTGGAAATTGGTATATGATTTGCCCAACTGATCATAGCACTTCGTTGGTTCTCTAAGGTGCAAATATGACTACAAAATTTTCAAATGGACGTGTCATTCTAGGTGCCTGACTGAAAGTAGCTAGGAAGAAATTTAACTTCATATTAAAATTCCCTTTTTTAATCATTTTGACTGAACTTTAGAATTCTCATTTACTGTAAGTTCATATCTGTGTCTACATTACTGTTTTTATATGATGACCAAGTTGCTTTTATATTATTTTTTTGCACAAAATTTATTTAAACAACAGTTAACTGAAACTACATTCGTATATATATTATGTTAAGCGAAAGAGGCTTCGAAAAAGTATTTACTTTCGAAGTCATTTTTGCATTTACAATTTGTGGCCTCAACATTTTTTAAAAAGCCACCCATTACTGATAAATTCTGCTTCTTCATTTCCTAATGACATGTTCTTAAAACACCTTACAGATATACAAAAATGAGGTTTTTTTGGTTTTAAACATAAAAATTAAAACAAAAAATTTATCAAAAGCATTAGGCTGTTTGAAAATTAAAATCGACCAGTCCACATGTAATATATCGAATCAATATATATTACTGTCTTAAAGGTTACCTTCCGCGAAAAATAAAGTTAATTGCGTTAACTTAAGAGTTAAAAATGTTTTCCGGCCGCTCACTTTAACGCGTTTTGAACATTTTACATAAATGTCAATATTTAGTTACCATAATTATGCTCAATGCTAACTCATGACGTCATAATGTCGCATAATTAGTGCAACTTTTAAGACAATATCTCGAATAAAGATTTTTCAAAAAAAAAAGATTTCTAGAGAACTCTTTCATATTTGCTCAACTTGGATTTTCGCAGAAGGTAACCTTTAATAGTTTACAGAAAGAATTGGTATACAACGTTACCAACATCAAAGTATTGCTACCTTAAAAGAAAAAAATGTTTGGGAAATAATTTTTTGAGGAAATTATTTTGGGGATTTTAGACCAAAATTATTTCCATAAAGTCGCATTTTTCAGGGCTTATCAAAATTCTGCTGCTGTTCAAAAATGACTTTTTATTGATATATACATCTATTTATTGTTATAATTGTGCTTGGAAAATATTAAAAATGCCAAACAGCTAACCGTGAAGATTAATTAAGTATTCTCAAAAGAGCATCCAATCACAAAAAGATATCAGTAAAAAAATAACCCTTGCAAATAAATTTCTCGTTTACTGCCATAATTTTAGGTTGAATGATATCTGACCTATTTATGAGGTTAGAATAGCTTGTAAAATTTTCTGAACCTGTATCTTAGTTAAGAGTATGCTGTAAAAAACGGCTTATCGGCGTCATATGCCAGATTGAGCGCTCAATCAAACTGTGACTTGAAATTTGATTATGTTCGATTTTTTCAAATTTCTTCTGTTAAAAAAGGCTTAGCAAGAATTAGTTAAGGAAAATCTTCCTACCTTTTCTCGTCCTCAAAATGGCTGTGTAATATTTTTATGCTTTGTGTAAAATTATCTTTTATGGGATTGGTCTTAAAGTACTCCATAAAAAGTTTCAAGTCAATAATTTTATTTTTTTACAGATCGCACTTTAAATCTTTTTTAATTAGGCCGATAAAATGATAAAATGGCTCCAATGGTTGACCTACTGGCTTTTTATATTTTTTATGGTAGCCAAAGCATATAAAGTAATAAAACATACCCACTAATAACAACCTAATATAATTTAAAACGTAATGATACTTATATTGTAAAAAAAAATATGTTAGGTTTTTTGTGCAAAATTATTTTGTCTGTCTGTCTGTCTGTCTGTCTGTCTGTCTGTCTGTCTGTCTGTCTGTCTGTCTGTCTGTCTGTCTGTCTGTCTGTCTGTCTGTCTGTCTGTCTGTCTGTCTGTCTGTCTGTCTGTCTGTCTGTCTGTCTGTCTGTCTGTCTGTCTGTCTGTCTGTCTGTCTGTCTGTCTGTCTGTCTGTCTGTCTGTCTGTCTGTCTGTCTGTCTGTCTGTCTGTCTGTCTGTCTGTCTGTCTGTCTGTCTGTCTGTCTGTCTGTCTGTCTGTCTGTCTGTCTGTCTGTCTGTCTGTCTGTCTGTCTGTCTGTCTGTCTGTCTGTCTGTCTGTCTGTCTGTCTGTCTGTCTGTCTGTCTGTCTGTCTGTCTGTCTGTCTGTCTGTCTGTCTGTCTGTCTGTCTGTCTGTCTGTCTGTCTGTCTGTCTGTCTGTCTGTCTGTCTGTCTGTCTGTCTGTCTGTCTGTCTGTCTGTCTGTCTGTCTGTCTGTCTGTCTGTCTGTCTGTCTGTCTGTCTGTCTGTCTGTCTGTCTGTCTGTCTGTCTGTCTGTTTTCACCAATGTGTGTTTACCGGCACCAAAGTGTGTATAAACACCGCCTTAGCGGCACCAACTATTTTATCGGCACCAAATTTGGTGCCGGTAAATTTATTGCTGCTATGCCCATAAAATAGTGTTTCTAAGTATTTAAAAGTGATTTATTTTGGTGCCGCTAAACCACAAATTTTTAACAGACACGATTGTAAAATTGTGGGTTTAGCGGAACCAAAATTTTTGAAAAATAAAAGTGTTTTTAGTCTGTCATATATGCATCACATTTACTACAAGGCCGATAAACTTCCTTACTTTGCTTTTTTTTCCTTTACTTTAGCCATAAACACTATAAATTTCTACGTGTGTTAAAACGTGGGTTTAGCGGAACCTGAAAAATAACAAACTTTACATTTGATTTTTCTTTTTTATGTTTTGTTTTTTGTTAACATATACTTCTGAGTAACTACTAACTGGAATATTCCGTTAAAACGTATTGTGGAGGTTTTGCAGTTTTTATATAAGATCTCTATATTATTTTTGGCCGCTAAAAAAATTGAAATTCTGAAAACACACGAAAATACTTTGTTGTGACGGAAATTGTAAAATTAAAAGACGACCAAACACGTGGTTTTTTTTCATGAGCCGCGAACAATCCTTTATACTAATACCCGTGTTCTTTGTGTTCGCAACAGTTTCACTGCAGATTTATTTTACTTAACTTATAATACTATAAAGTGTAAAATCTAAATGGTAAAGAATACGTGCATGCAATCTGCATGCAATTTACAGGACATTTAAACACAATAGTATTGTAGGCCATAGATATAATTTATTTTATCTCTATGTGTAGCCCATATATGGCGAATGAATAAAAGATTTTTGGTTGGCTTAATAAGAAATGTTTAATTGCTTTATAATATCAGTGAGATTTTTGATACGTTTCACTAAAATATTATATTAAGTATACATTTGCTGAAAAAATTAAAGAAACTCCTAGTCCTGGCTAATTCAGGAGTTGGATTTTTATGCAAAATACATTAAACGTGTAGCTTACAAGTGGCTGGTGCTCTTTTTCTGAATCACAAAAAAGTGCAAAATGAAATTATGGAGCGGAACATAACAAATTCCCACAAAAGAAATACCTTCAAATAACAGTTTGTCTAATTTGATCATTTTGTTGTCAAATTTATACATAAAAATAGCTCTTAAACAAACAGAGTTGAAGTGGGACCAGAATGGAATTTTACATAAAATGTTCTGATATTATTATTCCAAAAAATTGAACAGGACAAGCGATGGTAAGGGACAACATTCGCAAACTGCAGTGATTATTACTAAAACTACAAAATTGTTTACAGACAGGTTACAAAAGAGAACTTATATCATGTATGGTACAACCAAACCTTATCTTAATATCGCCGCCGGCATTCAAGTGTTTTAAAAAGCGTGCAGAATCTAAGCCGATGCTTGCGTGAGTAAAAGGCAAAAATCAGCTACACTTTCCCAAAAAGTAGCAGTAATTAATATTCGTTACCTCAAAATAAAAAGTAAATATTAGTTTTGGCGGAAGGACAATCCTTTTATCGTTAAAGTTAGATCTTAAAGGCTTTAGCGTCTACATTTTAGTTATTCCAAATGTATTATATGCCATAAAAAGTCATAGGATGCCAAAAAGTTTTTCATGAACCTGAAAGATTGGGTCAGAAATAGCAATGTATTTCTTAAAAGAAAAAACTTATTTCTTATCAAAGTTTTGTAAATAATATTCTTCACAATTATGTCAGGGAAAACTTTTTTCGCTTTTTTCTGTTATTTTTTATTAAAGCAGTTTAGACACCTGACATCGCCACTCTTCATCTGTAAAATTAAAACTACAAGTGACACACTTTTACAATATTGCGCAGTAGACTCCCGGTTAATCAAAGCCCCACGGGCGATAAGAATTTGCTTCGAATAACTGAAATTGGAGGTGTTTATAAAAAAAAGACATATTTAGATACTACTGTACTGTTTTAACTAATAATAATACCAGAAACAACTTATTAATAATGCCTAAAAAATCTTTTATTAAAGCTGGCTTTTTTGTTTCACAATAGTGTTTACTGCCGTGGCTGTTATAGATGAGAAAGAGAATGTAGTGGGGCATTTACCAAAAGGAACAAGTGCCAAATACGCAAAGACCATATTTTACTTTGTCAAATTAGATCCACTGAATATTTATTTGCATAGCGAAAGTCACAGAAAAAGCTATAAATCTTGGTCATGACAAAGAAGAAGAATTGTTTGCTCTATATTTCTAGAAATGGAGAAATGATAAGTGTTGAAAAGGTTGCTTTGTACATAGTTATATTTTTATGAACAGGACGAATATTTTCATCTTCAAAGCTTTTTTTTAAAGTTAAAAAACCTTATTTTTGCTCTAAATTTTCAATAACTGGGTGAGTATTTGGTTCAGGGAGTAAGATAACAGCCTTAAATAACTGAAATTTCAAATAACCGAGGGAAATTTACGTTAAATTCTGTTAAAAAAATTTGCGGGAAATACAATCTTTTCATATAACCTAAAATAAGAATATGTGCAGGTTCGAATATAGTCTACTATACTTTATATAAAATGTTGTTTGCCCGTGTAATAAAAATTTGAAATTCTGAGAGCTATACATAATACATACAAAAAATACGCCAAATTGCGTTAATTAATACACGTGTCAAAAGTTTTGCTGTTAGCTACTTTAGACTACGTGCTAAATAAACTAATTTTTACAAAAAATGGATAATAAATACCTTGACGCCTTATTTATTATCCTTCTAAGTAAACTCAATACACACTACTATTTTGTCGTCTTTACTTTTATTGTCAGTCATTATTTTGCTACGGAACTTTGGAACTTTCGTCAATGTTCATCCATTGACTTTTGTTTCTCTAGATTAAATGCGTTAAAATTAGTCTAGATTACTGCGAATTGAATTAGCTGTTGGAGGGGCGTTGTACAAGTTGCACGTTGTAAATGTATGTATAATTGATCAAATCTCTTTGTAAGTACATAAAATAACTAGCTCATAATTTTGTTTGGACTTCCTTATCCTGTTAAAAGTCAATGACATTAGAATGGAATGAACACAGTTTTGTAGATTTGAGTTTAATTTATTAGTCAGTGATATTGAATTGTTCATAAATGAAGTTATCTATCTGACAACACATTGTCCTAAAAAACCAAAGAGAAATCCGCGAGAGTTAGTTTCGCAAGTCCTGATATGTCGCAAGAATTGAATTGTGTAAATTTTACGAAAAAGGAAATTTCATGACATTCTCAATTTATATCATTTTCTAACAGCTTTTATGTAACAGACATAAAAAAGATTGTTACAATTTAAATTTTAATTATATCGATTTCTAGGTTGCCTTTCTCTACGAATTTAATTTACCTGGACTTCAATACCCTCTCCAATGCCAAGCTCTTCAGTGTAAACATTTTTACTCTCATAGCAACATAAAGGATTTGTTCGAATCTGTAAATATGGAACTTATCGATATAAATGAGTGGTTTCGTGCAAACAAATTGTCTTTAAATATAAAAAAACCTAATATAGTAGAAGATTTAGTAGAAGAGATCACATTCCTTTAAAACTACCAAAATTAGCAATAAACAATATAGAAATTGAAAGGGAAACAGAAAGTAAATTTCTTGGAGTAATCCTAGATCAAAATATTACTTGGAATAAACATATTGAATTGGTAGAAAACAAAATCTCGAAAAATATTGGTATTCTTTGTAGAGCTAAATCTATTTGAACCAGATGTGTTTAAAAAACATATACTTCTCACTAATTCACTCGTACATAAACTATGCAAACACAGGACCAAATAAAAACCAATTTTAAGCAAACAAAAACGAGCAACTAGGATAATTTACCACCAGGATCATGGCACTCACTCAAGGCATTTAATGAAAGATATAAAGGCGCTTAACGTTTATGAAATAAATGTCTATCAACACTTAATCTTCATGTTTAAAGTTAAATATAAGTTAGCACCACAAACATTCAACAATAGTTTTGAGCTAATAAATCACAATTTTTCGACTAGATTTCGTAAAAATAATCTAAGGCAACCAAAAATTGTTACGCAGCGAACTAGTTTTGCTATATCTAAAAGAGGACCACATCTATGGAATAACTTTTTAGACAGAGATTTAAAAAAGTTCACATCATTATGTGTTTTTAAGCAGTGTGTGAAAAATTTTATTGCGAAATTTGAAAACGAAGTTACTTTCTTTCAAATAACAACAAGGAATAATAACTCTCTACTCTAACGAAACTTATGGTGGAGCTTGGTGATAAGGCAAAATTGCTTTCTGCAAGCTCCAGTCAGTCTTTTAATTTTTTTCGTATGGTTTAAGATCTTTAATATACAAGCTGATGTATGTATATATTTTCTATTTACTTTTAAACGATACGAACTTGTATATATAAACGAACTTGAAACTCTCTTTGACGAAAAGAACACACACTACTACTACTACTACTAAACAGAAGGGGGAAATACCTAAAGTTTACGGAAAACAATTTTGCTAATTTCGCGAATAACGACCATCCTTAGTGCCAACTATTTTAATTAATTTTAATAAATTCTCACCTAAGCAAACTTATAAAGGCTTAAGATGAAAATGAGGAAAGAAATGAATCAGACATTTTTGCGTTACTGGTGTGTGTTTTCCTTTGCAAATGACATCTTTTTTATATATAGACACTCTGAGATAGATAATACAGAATTTTAATACATATTTGTGATGTAAGAAACAGGTGCCGCTAAACACGCATTGTTACATGTCAACATCAATTTCATAAATTCTTACCATAGCAAACTCTTAAATGTTTAAGATAGAAATGAAGAGAGCTAAGAATTAACACTTTTCCGTTAATGGTGTCTGTTTTCCTTTGTAAATGACATCTTTTTGACATTTAAACACTCTCATATAGATAATACAGAATTTTAATACAAATTTGCGATGTAAAAAATAGGTGCCGCTAAACACGCATTGTTACATGTCAACAACAGTTTGATAAATTCTCACCTAAGCAAACTTATAAAGGCTTAGCATAAAAATGAAGAAAGCTAAGAATTAAAAACTTTGGCGTTAATGGTGTCTGTTTTCCTTTGTAAATGACTTCTTTTTGACATTTAAACACTCTCATATAGATAATGCAGAATTTTAATACATATTTGCGATGTAAAAAATAGGTGCCGCTAAACACGCATTTTTACATGTCAACAACAGTTTGATAAATTTTTACATTAGCAAACTCATAAAGGCTTAAGATGAAAATGAAGAATGCTAAGAATTAAACACTTTTACGTTAATGGTATCTGTTTTCCTTTCCAAACGACATCCTTTTGACATTAAACACTCTCATATAGATAATACAGAATTTTAATACAAATTTGCGATGTAAAAAATAGGTGCCGCTAAACACGCATTTTTACATGTCAACAACAGTTTGATAAATTCTTACATTAGCAAACTCATAAAGACTTGGCATAAAAATGAAGAAAGCTAAGAATTATAAACTTTTACGTTAATGATGTCTGTTTTCCTTTCTAAACGACATCCTTTTGACATTAAAACACTCTGAGATAGATAATACAGAATTTTAATACATATTTGCGATGTAAAAAATAGGTGCCGCTAAACACGCATTGTTACATGTCAACAACAGTTTGATAAATTCTCACCTAAGCAAACTTATAAAGGCTTAAGATGAAAATGAGGAAAGGAAGCGATCAGACATTTTTGCGTTAATGGTGTGTGATTTCTTTTGTAAATGACATCTTTTAGACATATAGACACTCTGAGATAGATAATACAGAATTTTAATACATATTTGCGATGTAAAAAATAGGTGCCGCTAAACACGCATTTTTACATGTCAACAACAGTTTGATAAATTCTCACCTAAGCAAACTTATAAAGGCTTGGCATAAAAATGAAGAAAGCTAAGAATTAAAAACTTTGGCGTTAATGGTGCCTGTTTTCCTTTTTAAACGACATCATTTTGACATTAAAACACTCTGAGATAGATAATACAGTGTTTCAATACATATTTGCGATGTAAAAAATAGGTGCCGCTAAACACGCATTCTTACATGTCAACAACAGTTTGATAAATTTTTACATTAGCAAACTCATAAAGGCTTAAGATGAAAATGAAGAATGCTAAGAATTAAACACTTTTACGTGAATGGTATCTGTTTTCCTTTCCAAACGACATCCTTTTGACATTAAACACTCTCATATAGATAATACAGAATTTTAATACAAATTTGCGATGTAAAAAATAGGTGCCGCTAAACACGCATTGTTACATGTCAACAACAGTTTGATAAATTCTCACCTAAGCAAACTTACAAAGGCTTAGCAAAAAAATGAAGAAAGCTAAGAATTAAAAACTTTGGCGTTAATGGCGTCTGTTTTCCTTTGTAAATGACTTCTTTTTGACATTTAAACACTCTCATATAGATAATGCAGAATTTTAATACAAATTTGCGATGTAAAAAATAGGTGCCGCTAAACACGCATTGTTACATGTCAACATCAGTTTCATAAATTCTTACCATAGCAAACTCATAAAGGCTTAAGATAAAAATGAGGAAAGAAAGGAATCAGACATTTTTGCGTTACTGGTGTGTGTTTTCCTTTGTAAATGACATCTTTTTTAGATATAGACACTCTGAGATAGATAATACAGAATTTTAATACATATTTGTGATGTAAGAAACAGGTGCCGTTAAACACGCATTGTTACATGTCAACATCAATTTCATAAATTCTTACCATAGCAAACTCTTAAATGTTTAAGATAGAAATGAAGAGAGCTAAGAATTAACACTTTTCCGTTAATGGTGTCTGTTTTCCTTTGTAAATGACATCTTTTTTAGATATAGACACTCTGAGATAGATAATACAGTGTTTTAATACATATTTGCGATGTAAAAAATAGGTGCCGCTAAACACGCATTTTTACATGTCAACAACAGTTTGATAAATTTTTACATTAGCAAAATCATAAAGGCTTAAGATGAAAATGAAGAATGCTAAGAATTAAACACTTTTACGTTAATGGTATCTGTTTTCCTTTCCAAACGACATCCTTTTGACATTAAACACTCTCATATAGATAATACAGAATTTTAATACAAATTTGCGATGTAAAAAATGGAGGCCGCTAAACACGCATTGTTACATGTCAACAACAATTTGATATATTTTTACATTAGCAAACTCATAAAGGCTTAAGATGAAAATGAAGAATGCTAAGAATTAAACACTTTTACGTTAATGGTGTCTGTTTTCCTTTGTAAATGACTTCTTTTTGACATTCAAACACTCTCATATAGATAATGCAGAATTTTAATACATATTTGCAATGTAAAAAATAGGTGCCGCTAAACACGCATTGTTACATGTCAACTTTGATAAATTCTCACCTAAGCAAACTTATAAAGTCTTAAGATGAAAGTGAGGAAAGAAAGGGATCAGACATTTTTGCGTTAATGGTGTGTGTTTTCCTTTGTAAATGACATCTTTTTTAGATATAGACACTCTGAGATAGATAATACAGAATTTTTATACGTATTCGCGATGTAAGAAACAGGTGCCGTTTACAGCATATTTTTACAAGACAAAGTTAAAGTTTTATCAACTCTAGGTACCAAAAACTTACTTATGGCAGCTACGAGGAAAACAAAGATATAAGGAGCTTAAATAGTTTTGCATCGATTGTGTAAGTTTACTATACCAGCAGCATCCATTTTTGTTTTAACACTTTAGGGTAAATAAAATAAAAGAAGCAAAAGGATAGATAAAGAAATATACAAGTTAATAGTATATAATATACAAGTTTTTTTTCGACAAGTGAAGCAACTCCTTAGAAATAATTACTTAAGGGGGCTATCAAAACGGCTGTTGGTTTTCGAGCTAATGGTGGCGGTAAAGTTTATGATAACTAATGATAAAAACAACATCCTAAATATCCTCTACATATATTGAATATTCATATATTACTCGATACCATAATTTACTCGATAAATATAACGTACCTTGCTTTTAACTCAAGTTTTCTAATACAATAAACTTCAAACATTTTGAACTAGCTATCTAGCAAGTACAAGTTTGTTGCATATAAGTACCAGTTGAATCAACAACAATAACTTTTAAATCTTTTTAGCGATATTAATTACCTTCTTAAAGCTAGTAACGTAACACATTTCTAACAAATACATCTTCTTGTGTTGGCTCTGTTCTCTCGTCAAAACAAACTTTCTATTTACTGATATTTAATACATTTTACAGTGCTGGTGGATGTATCTTTAAATGCATAACTTTTTTTGAAATCCTCAATTTTGACGACAATATTACTCAATGGGCATCCTGCACGCATGTTTGTAGCCTTGAAGTCTTTATAGATGATACTTTCTGATGTAGAGAAAAAAAATTATATGCATAAGTGCTCTCACGTAGTACCATATTTACATGGTCATTAAAAACAGTAAGCAACTCTTTCAAGTTGTGTACCACTTGTCAATGGTGTGGTGAAGCAACTTTCAAATCTTATGTCATTCTTATGCTGGAGTTGGCTGACTTTTAAATTTATTTCTTACCGTTTAATTTTCGTGCTCAGAACCGCGAAATTCCTTGTTGCGTCTTGAGTACAACAATTTCAACTCTGATTTCGGCGGCTGTGTGTGTTATAAATGATTAGATTGGCCTCAAAAAATTTGATATATTGGACTGACATTTATTACTTGTTGTTTTTAGTAGGTTTTGTTTTTAAAGAGCATCACAAAAGTTGGATATAAAGCGATTTCCTCCAATTCACTTAAAACTAAAGTCAAACCATAAGTATATCCTAGAAAACGATCGGTTGTTTTCGAAATATTGGTTTGTTTAGCTAAAAAAGATAATGAATTAGGACTTTAATTGTTAGTAAACTTGTGACTTCTAAACCAATCAGAATACTTTACTGGTACTTATTTTTAAGGCAATAACCCTCGCTATTGTCATGAACTAGAATTATGGTGTCATTCAGTAAAGCTAAAAAGTTCAAGAAATGTCAGCAGTTTGTGGAAAATTGATCTCGATTGAGAAAAAAATAACTTTCTCCGCACAAAAAAAAACGCGTTCGCCAAAGTCATGACAGAAAATCATTAACGACCTGCTTGTAGTATTAATAATTTCACGTCATTTGCAATAATAAATTGTCACAATGTTTTTTTTTTTAAATCACAAATTTATTTGCTCAAAAATTAGTATTACTTAAGAAACAGTAAATTAATATGCATAACGGTTTCAATTGGTTAAACGTCGAGATCACGGAAATAATGACTGTAGAACACAACCTCATTGTAAGAACATTTCTCTTATAAACACGAGAGTTGACTGATGTTATCTTAAGCACTACGCAACACTTTTTCTTTCGTTCAGGATCGAACATCAAGTAAATTTTGAAATGCAATGTAAAGTCTGTATTGACGCGAAAAAAAAAAGAAACTTTTAATTCTTAGTCCCTTAAAAATTGTTTTCAAACCCAAGTAAATGTGTCTTTTGATAAATTAAGAATACAAATTGTTTCTTCCATTAAAGCCCCAATGACTAGTAATTACCTATAATGCCCATCTCGTGATTCTTAAAACTGTGTTTCTTATGAAAAGATGTGTGTAATAAACTAAAAATACAAAACTACTATGTTTACATTTTATACCTTTTCATGATTTCAAGTTCAATAGATAGGTAAGGCAAGATGCATTTATAAGGGAGTTCTTAGCAGAAACATGCCAATTACAGTGAGAGTACAACAAAGGTAAAATTATTGTATTTCATGATATACAAAATTTCATAAAGAATTACTAAAATGACTACACATACTGTGATATATAAGAATACAAAGTAAAAAGAAAAGATAACGCTCAAAGATTCAGGCTGTCCATTCATTAAAAATAAATATGCTCCATAAATGATTTATTAGCTATAGTGACACTTGTAGTGAGTTCACTATAATTTATCTGTATCCGGAACTTAGTGTTTTTACACAAACTGTCATTTAAAACAAGTATCTTTTCAATGTTTAAACTTTTATTGGTATCTACAATACAAAGGAACGTTTTTAGTACACCTTTCGTCAATATTATTTCATTCTGCATGTTCACTACATTTCTGTCCAAGCGTTCAGGTCAAATTTGGGTGTTGCCAACAGCTCGTGGAACATCCCCTATAAAAATATTTTCACGACTCATATAAAAAAATATAATAAATAAAGACAATACACAAATGAATACAACCGAAGATGATACAAATAAATACCAAAAATATTACCTTTCACTTTTAGATGATAACATATATCCATATCAAGGATTTTCCATTCCTTAGTTTCACTATAATAACAACCATAATATGTGAGAAAATGAAGTGGAAATCCATTTGAAATACTTTGAACAGTTTACTCCACATACTGAATGCAAAGTCATTTAAATACTTAAATTCAACAAGAGAAGTATGTTCCATTTTTTCCCTAAACATTGGTTTTTAAAATACATTTCTTACCATAAAAGGTTAGTTACAAAGTTATCAGAAATAGCATAACTATATTCATCACTTTAATCACTATATACGTAAGATATTTTGAAAAGCACATTCTTTAGAAAAAAGATTTTTTTGTTAAGAAATACTCCAAAAATGTCACAATTTCTAAAAGTTTATACAGAAATAAGTTCTAATAAATGGGAGAAATAAAACCAACTTTTTAGCTAAAATATATGCTGACTACACGTCCTTTTTTTATAAGACGAATTATTATCTGAGGCTCAAAAAACCTCAAAACCTTAAGAAAATTTTAAGAAAATCCCTAGCCTCAGCATGTTAAGATCCAATTTTTGGAGACCATTCACAGCTTTTAAACCATAATTTCAAAACACAAAACAATCAAGTTTCTTATTTATTAATGAAATATACATCCTAGCAAAGTTTTATTGTAAAAATAACAAAAGAAGTTTATTTTTTCATTAAAAATAAAGATGTCTTCAAAAAATACATAACTATAACTTCAAATAAAACATGGAACTAGTTTAATTTGAGTCAGAATAAAGTCAGAATAAAGGAATAAAAATTAAGAAAATATTTACGAAACCTAATGTAATTCCGGTATTCTGCTAAAAAAATTGAGGCACAGGTCAAAAATTGGTTTTCTTATAAAAAAAAAATGTGTATAATAACAACACATGGAATAAGATTTTATTAATTTCATTTAAGAACAGAATACTGTCAAAGTTTTATCTTTTTGTTAAAAGTTACAGGTTATGTCACCAAACCAGTCGCATCTTTTTTTTAAAAAAAAAAAAATAAATTGGATAAATAAAACCAATTGCAAGTTTTCCAATAAACCATGTATTCGAAATGTGCACTTGATTATGAGCAATTAAACACAATATACAAAAAAGTTTGTGTTAACAACATTATCATGAGTTCAAATGTTGAGTGTATTATATATAAGGTTATTCTGACCAACCGAAAGGTTGCTCAAAAACTCACAATTACAGAATGAGTTTCATATATATATATAGATAAATTATTTCATGTTTTCTTGTATATCTTGATGAAAATTAAAAATTAAAATGACTTGGTTTCAAAAACAAAAAAAAAATATGCAGAACTCCCTTTGATTTTTTTCTATCAAACTCTTACACATTACTATTATTTTGAAGTTGGACGTACGCTTATGCTCTATTTGGGTCTTGCGTTAATGACATTCAATGAGGTGAAGGAAATATTGAAAAACAGGAGCTGTTCATGTTTTATCCAAATATAGGACACTTTTTATTGGATGTGATAAGTGTGAAAAAATTAGTGTTACCCGTACACCTAAGCTTCCTAATAGTGGCCATTTTCTTAGCCTGTGCCAGGTAAAAAGTTTCCTAAAGCTTCTTAAAAGTATCTTTAAATTACATTTGGCTTTTTTGAGTCCACAATTTTATAAAGTGTTTCTTATAAAAAAAATTATAGTGACGTTTACCTTTTTTTAAAGTTTCTAGTTAAATCAGTTCTTTATTCTCCTCCCTCTGCTATTCATGCTATTAAACAAAAATAAAAAAGCTCAAGACTTGTATCACTCCTAACAAGAGTACTGAATTAGCAAAACAAATTCTAGTAAACAAAGAAACCTGCTGTATGTCAGGGACTCTACTAGTGGATCGAAAAGATATGCAGAAGTTTTTACTCATTGTTTTGCTTTGCATTGAATTATTACTTAGAATCCAACTAAAAATATGTTTACCTTTTTAGTATTGTCCTTTATTTTTGCTATCAAATCAAAAATGTCGGCTTAAAATACCTCAGTGTGCAACTTTAATCTTGCTCTTCTCTTGGTGCCATTAAACACCCAAAATGTCAATATCCAAATGATAAACAAACTTTTGGGCAATGGCATTTTGTGGGTATAGCGGAACCGGGTTAAGATACAACAAAAACATGTGATTAGGAATAAAAGCTCACTCCATATCTTTCCTATAAGCCATAAAAGTTTTAAAATAAGTAATTAAAATAAAATTATATTGATTACTTTTTGGTGCCGCTAAGGCAGTGTTTTTACAAACCATGAATGTTTTTTTGAGGGCTTAGCGGCACCGGATTTCCGAAGTGCTAGAAGTAACCAAACCTGGCTTAACGAGTGTTTATTGACTTATTTATTCAATTAAACCAACCCAGGGTTTATTTACGATAAGAAAACGTTGGTGCCGCTAACCCCGCATTTTAACAAACGTATTTTTGGTGCCGCTAACCACACATATGCTTCTATGTTTGTCTGTCTGTCTGTCTGTCTGTCTGTCTGTCTGTCTGTCTGTCTGTCTGTCTGTCTGTCTGTCTGTCTGTCTGTCTGTCTGTCTGTCTGTCTGTCTGTCTGTCTGTCTGTCTGTCTGTCTGTCTGTCTGTCTGTCTGTCTGTCTGTCTGTCTGTCTGTCTGTCTGTCTGTCTGTCTGTCTGTCTGTCTGTCTGTCTGTCTGTCTGTCTGTCTGTCTGTCTGTCTGTCTGTCTGTCTGTCTGTCTGTCTGTCTGTCTGTCTGTCTGTCTGTCTGTCTGTCTGTCTGTCTGTCTGTCTGTCTGTCTGTCTGTCTGTCTGTCTGTCTGTCTGTCTGTCTGTCTGTCTGTCTGTCTGTCTGTCTGTCTGTCTGTCTGTCTGTCTGTCTGTCTGTCTGTCTGTCTGTCTGTCTGTCTGTCTGTCTGTCTGTCTGTCTGTCTGTCTGTCTGTCTGTCTGTCTGTCTGTCTGTCTGTCTGTCTGTCTGTCTGTCTGTCTGTCTGTCTGTCTGTCTGTCTGTCTGTCTGTCTGTCTGTCTGTCTGTCTGTCTGTCTGTCTGTCTGTCTGTCTGTCTGTCTGTCTGTCTGTCTGTCTGTCTGTCTGTCTGTCTGTCTGTCTGTCTGTCTGTCTGTCTGTCTGTCTGTCTGTCTGTCTGTCTGTCTGTCTGTCTGTCTGTTTTCACCAATGTGTGTTTACCGGCACCAAAGTGTGTATAAACACCGCCTTAGCGGCACCAACTATTTTATCGGCACCAAATTTGGTGCCGGTAAATTTATTGCTGCTATGCCCATAAAATAGTGTTTCTAAGTATTTAAAAGTGATTTATTTTGGTGCCGCTAAACCACAAATTTTTAACAGACACGATTGTAAAATTGTGGGTTTAGCGGAACCAAAATTTTTGAAAAATAAAAGTGTTTTTAGTCTGTCATATATGCATCACATTTACTACAAGGCCGATAAACTTCCTTACTTTGCTTTTTTTTCCTTTACTTTAGCCATAAACACTATAAATTTCTACGTGTGTTAAAACGTGGGTTTAGCGGAACCTGAAAAATAACAAACTTTACATTTGATTTTTCTTTTTTATGTTTTGTTTTTTGTTAACATATACTTCTGAGTAACTACTAACTGGAATATTCCGTTAAAACGTATTGTGGAGGTTTTGCAGTTTTTATATAAGATCTCTATATTATTTTTGGCCGCTAAAAAAATTGAAATTCTGAAAACACACGAAAATACTTTGTTGTGACGGAAATTGTAAAATTAAAAGACGACCAAACACGTGGTTTTTTTTCATGAGCCGCGAACAATCCTTTATACTAATACCCGTGTTCTTTGTGTTCGCAACAGTTTCACTGCAGATTTATTTTACTTAACTTATAATACTATAAAGTGTAAAATCTAAATGGTAAAGAATACGTGCATGCAATCTGCATGCAATTTACAGGACATTTAAACACAATAGTATTGTAGGCCATAGATATAATTTATTTTATCTCTATGTGTAGCCCATATATGGCGAATGAATAAAAGATTTTTGGTTGGCTTAATAAGAAATGTTTAATTGCTTTATAATATCAGTGAGATTTTTGATACGTTTCACTAAAATATTATATTAAGTATACATTTGCTGAAAAAATTAAAGAAACTCCTAGTCCTGGCTAATTCAGGAGTTGGATTTTTATGCAAAATACATTAAACGTGTAGCTTACAAGTGGCTGGTGCTCTTTTTCTGAATCACAAAAAAGTGCAAAATGAAATTATGGAGCGGAACATAACAAATTCCCACAAAAGAAATACCTTCAAATAACAGTTTGTCTAATTTGATCATTTTGTTGTCAAATTTATACATAAAAATAGCTCTTAAACAAACAGAGTTGAAGTGGGACCAGAATGGAATTTTACATAAAATGTTCTGATATTATTATTCCAAAAAATTGAACAGGACAAGCGATGGTAAGGGACAACATTCGCAAACTGCAGTGATTATTACTAAAACTACAAAATTGTTTACAGACAGGTTACAAAAGAGAACTTATATCATGTATGGTACAACCAAACCTTATCTTAATATCGCCGCCGGCATTCAAGTGTTTTAAAAAGCGTGCAGAATCTAAGCCGATGCTTGCGTGAGTAAAAGGCAAAAATCAGCTACACTTTCCCAAAAAGTAGCAGTAATTAATATTCGTTACCTCAAAATAAAAAGTAAATATTAGTTTTGGCGGAAGGACAATCCTTTTATCGTTAAAGTTAGATCTTAAAGGCTTTAGCGTCTACATTTTAGTTATTCCAAATGTATTATATGCCATAAAAAGTCATAGGATGCCAAAAAGTTTTTCATGAACCTGAAAGATTGGGTCAGAAATAGCAATGTATTTCTTAAAAGAAAAAACTTATTTCTTATCAAAGTTTTGTAAATAATATTCTTCACAATTATGTCAGGGAAAACTTTTTTCGCTTTTTTCTGTTATTTTTTATTAAAGCAGTTTAGACACCTGACATCGCCACTCTTCATCTGTAAAATTAAAACTACAAGTGACACACTTTTACAATATTGCGCAGTAGACTCCCGGTTAATCAAAGCCCCACGGGCGATAAGAATTTGCTTCGAATAACTGAAATTGGAGGTGTTTATAAAAAAAAGACATATTTAGATACTACTGTACTGTTTTAACTAATAATAATACCAGAAACAACTTATTAATAATGCCTAAAAAATCTTTTATTAAAGCTGGCTTTTTTGTTTCACAATAGTGTTTACTGCCGTGGCTGTTATAGATGAGAAAGAGAATGTAGTGGGGCATTTACCAAAAGGAACAAGTGCCAAATACGCAAAGACCATATTTTACTTTGTCAAATTAGATCCACTGAATATTTATTTGCATAGCGAAAGTCACAGAAAAAGCTATAAATCTTGGTCATGACAAAGAAGAAGAATTGTTTGCTCTATATTTCTAGAAATGGAGAAATGATAAGTGTTGAAAAGGTTGCTTTGTACATAGTTATATTTTTATGAACAGGACGAATATTTTCATCTTCAAAGCTTTTTTTTAAAGTTAAAAAACCTTATTTTTGCTCTAAATTTTCAATAACTGGGTGAGTATTTGGTTCAGGGAGTAAGATAACAGCCTTAAATAACTGAAATTTCAAATAACCGAGGGAAATTTACGTTAAATTCTGTTAAAAAAATTTGCGGGAAATACAATCTTTTCATATAACCTAAAATAAGAATATGTGCAGGTTCGAATATAGTCTACTATACTTTATATAAAATGTTGTTTGCCCGTGTAATAAAAATTTGAAATTCTGAGAGCTATACATAATACATACAAAAAATACGCCAAATTGCGTTAATTAATACACGTGTCAAAAGTTTTGCTGTTAGCTACTTTAGACTACGTGCTAAATAAACTAATTTTTACAAAAAATGGATAATAAATACCTTGACGCCTTATTTATTATCCTTCTAAGTAAACTCAATACACACTACTATTTTGTCGTCTTTACTTTTATTGTCAGTCATTATTTTGCTACGGAACTTTGGAACTTTCGTCAATGTTCATCCATTGACTTTTGTTTCTCTAGATTAAATGCGTTAAAATTAGTCTAGATTACTGCGAATTGAATTAGCTGTTGGAGGGGCGTTGTACAAGTTGCACGTTGTAAATGTATGTATAATTGATCAAATCTCTTTGTAAGTACATAAAATAACTAGCTCATAATTTTGTTTGGACTTCCTTATCCTGTTAAAAGTCAATGACATTAGAATGGAATGAACACAGTTTTGTAGATTTGAGTTTAATTTATTAGTCAGTGATATTGAATTGTTCATAAATGAAGTTATCTATCTGACAACACATTGTCCTAAAAAACCAAAGAGAAATCCGCGAGAGTTAGTTTCGCAAGTCCTGATATGTCGCAAGAATTGAATTGTGTAAATTTTACGAAAAAGGAAATTTCATGACATTCTCAATTTATATCATTTTCTAACAGCTTTTATGTAACAGACATAAAAAAGATTGTTACAATTTAAATTTTAATTATATCGATTTCTAGGTTGCCTTTCTCTACGAATTTAATTTACCTGGACTTCAATACCCTCTCCAATGCCAAGCTCTTCAGTGTAAACATTTTTACTCTCATAGCAACATAAAGGATTTGTTCGAATCTGTAAATATGGAACTTATCGATATAAATGAGTGGTTTCGTGCAAACAAATTGTCTTTAAATATAAAAAAACCTAATATAGTAGAAGATTTAGTAGAAGAGATCACATTCCTTTAAAACTACCAAAATTAGCAATAAACAATATAGAAATTGAAAGGGAAACAGAAAGTAAATTTCTTGGAGTAATCCTAGATCAAAATATTACTTGGAATAAACATATTGAATTGGTAGAAAACAAAATCTCGAAAAATATTGGTATTCTTTGTAGAGCTAAATCTATTTGAACCAGATGTGTTTAAAAAACATATACTTCTCACTAATTCACTCGTACATAAACTATGCAAACACAGGACCAAATAAAAACCAATTTTAAGCAAACAAAAACGAGCAACTAGGATAATTTACCACCAGGATCATGGCACTCACTCAAGGCATTTAATGAAAGATATAAAGGCGCTTAACGTTTATGAAATAAATGTCTATCAACACTTAATCTTCATGTTTAAAGTTAAATATAAGTTAGCACCACAAACATTCAACAATAGTTTTGAGCTAATAAATCACAATTTTTCGACTAGATTTCGTAAAAATAATCTAAGGCAACCAAAAATTGTTACGCAGCGAACTAGTTTTGCTATATCTAAAAGAGGACCACATCTATGGAATAACTTTTTAGACAGAGATTTAAAAAAGTTCACATCATTATGTGTTTTTAAGCAGTGTGTGAAAAATTTTATTGCGAAATTTGAAAACGAAGTTACTTTCTTTCAAATAACAACAAGGAATAATAACTCTCTACTCTAACGAAACTTATGGTGGAGCTTGGTGATAAGGCAAAATTGCTTTCTGCAAGCTCCAGTCAGTCTTTTAATTTTTTTCGTATGGTTTAAGATCTTTAATATACAAGCTGATGTATGTATATATTTTCTATTTACTTTTAAACGATACGAACTTGTATATATAAACGAACTTGAAACTCTCTTTGACGAAAAGAACACACACTACTACTACTACTACTAAACAGAAGGGGGAAATACCTAAAGTTTACGGAAAACAATTTTGCTAATTTCGCGAATAACGACCATCCTTAGTGCCAACTATTTTAATTAATTTTAATAAATTCTCACCTAAGCAAACTTATAAAGGCTTAAGATGAAAATGAGGAAAGAAATGAATCAGACATTTTTGCGTTACTGGTGTGTGTTTTCCTTTGCAAATGACATCTTTTTTATATATAGACACTCTGAGATAGATAATACAGAATTTTAATACATATTTGTGATGTAAGAAACAGGTGCCGCTAAACACGCATTGTTACATGTCAACATCAATTTCATAAATTCTTACCATAGCAAACTCTTAAATGTTTAAGATAGAAATGAAGAGAGCTAAGAATTAACACTTTTCCGTTAATGGTGTCTGTTTTCCTTTGTAAATGACATCTTTTTGACATTTAAACACTCTCATATAGATAATACAGAATTTTAATACAAATTTGCGATGTAAAAAATAGGTGCCGCTAAACACGCATTGTTACATGTCAACAACAGTTTGATAAATTCTCACCTAAGCAAACTTATAAAGGCTTAGCATAAAAATGAAGAAAGCTAAGAATTAAAAACTTTGGCGTTAATGGTGTCTGTTTTCCTTTGTAAATGACTTCTTTTTGACATTTAAACACTCTCATATAGATAATGCAGAATTTTAATACATATTTGCGATGTAAAAAATAGGTGCCGCTAAACACGCATTTTTACATGTCAACAACAGTTTGATAAATTTTTACATTAGCAAACTCATAAAGGCTTAAGATGAAAATGAAGAATGCTAAGAATTAAACACTTTTACGTTAATGGTATCTGTTTTCCTTTCCAAACGACATCCTTTTGACATTAAACACTCTCATATAGATAATACAGAATTTTAATACAAATTTGCGATGTAAAAAATAGGTGCCGCTAAACACGCATTTTTACATGTCAACAACAGTTTGATAAATTCTTACATTAGCAAACTCATAAAGACTTGGCATAAAAATGAAGAAAGCTAAGAATTATAAACTTTTACGTTAATGATGTCTGTTTTCCTTTCTAAACGACATCCTTTTGACATTAAAACACTCTGAGATAGATAATACAGAATTTTAATACATATTTGCGATGTAAAAAATAGGTGCCGCTAAACACGCATTGTTACATGTCAACAACAGTTTGATAAATTCTCACCTAAGCAAACTTATAAAGGCTTAAGATGAAAATGAGGAAAGGAAGCGATCAGACATTCTTGCGTTAATGGTGTGTGATTTCTTTTGTAAATGACATCTTTTAGACATATAGACACTCTGAGATAGATAATACAGAATTTTAATACATATTTGCGATGTAAAAAATAGGTGCCGCTAAACACGCATTTTTACATGTCAACAACAGTTTGATAAATTCTCACCTAAGCAAACTTATAAAGGCTTGGCATAAAAATGAAGAAAGCTAAGAATTAAAAACTTTGGCGTTAATGGTGCCTGTTTTCCTTTTTAAACGACATCATTTTGACATTAAAACACTCTGAGATAGATAATACAGTGTTTCAATACATATTTGCGATGTAAAAAATAGGTGCCGCTAAACACGCATTCTTACATGTCAACAACAGTTTGATAAATTTTTACATTAGCAAACTCATAAAGGCTTAAGATGAAAATGAAGAATGCTAAGAATTAAACACTTTTACGTGAATGGTATCTGTTTTCCTTTCCAAACGACATCCTTTTGACATTAAACACTCTCATATAGATAATACAGAATTTTAATACAAATTTGCGATGTAAAAAATAGGTGCCGCTAAACACGCATTGTTACATGTCAACAACAGTTTGATAAATTCTCACCTAAGCAAACTTACAAAGGCTTAGCAAAAAAATGAAGAAAGCTAAGAATTAAAAACTTTGGCGTTAATGGCGTCTGTTTTCCTTTGTAAATGACTTCTTTTTGACATTTAAACACTCTCATATAGATAATGCAGAATTTTAATACAAATTTGCGATGTAAAAAATAGGTGCCGCTAAACACGCATTGTTACATGTCAACATCAGTTTCATAAATTCTTACCATAGCAAACTCATAAAGGCTTAAGATAAAAATGAGGAAAGAAAGGAATCAGACATTTTTGCGTTACTGGTGTGTGTTTTCCTTTGTAAATGACATCTTTTTTAGATATAGACACTCTGAGATAGATAATACAGAATTTTAATACATATTTGTGATGTAAGAAACAGGTGCCGTTAAACACGCATTGTTACATGTCAACATCAATTTCATAAATTCTTACCATAGCAAACTCTTAAATGTTTAAGATAGAAATGAAGAGAGCTAAGAATTAACACTTTTCCGTTAATGGTGTCTGTTTTCCTTTGTAAATGACATCTTTTTTAGATATAGACACTCTGAGATAGATAATACAGTGTTTTAATACATATTTGCGATGTAAAAAATAGGTGCCGCTAAACACGCATTTTTACATGTCAACAACAGTTTGATAAATTTTTACATTAGCAAAATCATAAAGGCTTAAGATGAAAATGAAGAATGCTAAGAATTAAACACTTTTACGTTAATGGTATCTGTTTTCCTTTCCAAACGACATCCTTTTGACATTAAACACTCTCATATAGATAATACAGAATTTTAATACAAATTTGCGATGTAAAAAATGGAGGCCGCTAAACACGCATTGTTACATGTCAACAACAATTTGATATATTTTTACATTAGCAAACTCATAAAGGCTTAAGATGAAAATGAAGAATGCTAAGAATTAAACACTTTTACGTTAATGGTGTCTGTTTTCCTTTGTAAATGACTTCTTTTTGACATTCAAACACTCTCATATAGATAATGCAGAATTTTAATACATATTTGCAATGTAAAAAATAGGTGCCGCTAAACACGCATTGTTACATGTCAACTTTGATAAATTCTCACCTAAGCAAACTTATAAAGTCTTAAGATGAAAGTGAGGAAAGAAAGGGATCAGACATTTTTGCGTTAATGGTGTGTGTTTTCCTTTGTAAATGACATCTTTTTTAGATATAGACACTCTGAGATAGATAATACAGAATTTTTATACGTATTCGCGATGTAAGAAACAGGTGCCGTTTACAGCATATTTTTACAAGACAAAGTTAAAGTTTTATCAACTCTAGGTACCAAAAACTTACTTATGGCAGCTACGAGGAAAACAAAGATATAAGGAGCTTAAATAGTTTTGCATCGATTGTGTAAGTTTACTATACCAGCAGCATCCATTTTTGTTTTAACACTTTAGGGTAAATAAAATAAAAGAAGCAAAAGGATAGATAAAGAAATATACAAGTTAATAGTATATAATATACAAGTTTTTTTTCGACAAGTGAAGCAACTCCTTAGAAATAATTACTTAAGGGGGCTATCAAAACGGCTGTTGGTTTTCGAGCTAATGGTGGCGGTAAAGTTTATGATAACTAATGATAAAAACAACATCCTAAATATCCTCTACATATATTGAATATTCATATATTACTCGATACCATAATTTACTCGATAAATATAACGTACCTTGCTTTTAACTCAAGTTTTCTAATACAATAAACTTCAAACATTTTGAACTAGCTATCTAGCAAGTACAAGTTTGTTGCATATAAGTACCAGTTGAATCAACAACAATAACTTTTAAATCTTTTTAGCGATATTAATTACCTTCTTAAAGCTAGTAACGTAACACATTTCTAACAAATACATCTTCTTGTGTTGGCTCTGTTCTCTCGTCAAAACAAACTTTCTATTTACTGATATTTAATACATTTTACAGTGCTGGTGGATGTATCTTTAAATGCATAACTTTTTTTGAAATCCTCAATTTTGACGACAATATTACTCAATGGGCATCCTGCACGCATGTTTGTAGCCTTGAAGTCTTTATAGATGATACTTTCTGATGTAGAGAAAAAAAATTATATGCATAAGTGCTCTCACGTAGTACCATATTTACATGGTCATTAAAAACAGTAAGCAACTCTTTCAAGTTGTGTACCACTTGTCAATGGTGTGGTGAAGCAACTTTCAAATCTTATGTCATTCTTATGCTGGAGTTGGCTGACTTTTAAATTTATTTCTTACCGTTTAATTTTCGTGCTCAGAACCGCGAAATTCCTTGTTGCGTCTTGAGTACAACAATTTCAACTCTGATTTCGGCGGCTGTGTGTGTTATAAATGATTAGATTGGCCTCAAAAAATTTGATATATTGGACTGACATTTATTACTTGTTGTTTTTAGTAGGTTTTGTTTTTAAAGAGCATCACAAAAGTTGGATATAAAGCGATTTCCTCCAATTCACTTAAAACTAAAGTCAAACCATAAGTATATCCTAGAAAACGATCGGTTGTTTTCGAAATATTGGTTTGTTTAGCTAAAAAAGATAATGAATTAGGACTTTAATTGTTAGTAAACTTGTGACTTCTAAACCAATCAGAATACTTTACTGGTACTTATTTTTAAGGCAATAACCCTCGCTATTGTCATGAACTAGAATTATGGTGTCATTCAGTAAAGCTAAAAAGTTCAAGAAATGTCAGCAGTTTGTGGAAAATTGATCTCGATTGAGAAAAAAATAACTTTCTCCGCACAAAAAAAAACGCGTTCGCCAAAGTCATGACAGAAAATCATTAACGACCTGCTTGTAGTATTAATAATTTCACGTCATTTGCAATAATAAATTGTCACAATGTTTTTTTTTTTAAATCACAAATTTATTTGCTCAAAAATTAGTATTACTTAAGAAACAGTAAATTAATATGCATAACGGTTTCAATTGGTTAAACGTCGAGATCACGGAAATAATGACTGTAGAACACAACCTCATTGTAAGAACATTTCTCTTATAAACACGAGAGTTGACTGATGTTATCTTAAGCACTACGCAACACTTTTTCTTTCGTTCAGGATCGAACATCAAGTAAATTTTGAAATGCAATGTAAAGTCTGTATTGACGCGAAAAAAAAAAGAAACTTTTAATTCTTAGTCCCTTAAAAATTGTTTTCAAACCCAAGTAAATGTGTCTTTTGATAAATTAAGAATACAAATTGTTTCTTCCATTAAAGCCCCAATGACTAGTAATTACCTATAATGCCCATCTCGTGATTCTTAAAACTGTGTTTCTTATGAAAAGATGTGTGTAATAAACTAAAAATACAAAACTACTATGTTTACATTTTATACCTTTTCATGATTTCAAGTTCAATAGATAGGTAAGGCAAGATGCATTTATAAGGGAGTTCTTAGCAGAAACATGCCAATTACAGTGAGAGTACAACAAAGGTAAAATTATTGTATTTCATGATATACAAAATTTCATAAAGAATTACTAAAATGACTACACATACTGTGATATATAAGAATACAAAGTAAAAAGAAAAGATAACGCTCAAAGATTCAGGCTGTCCATTCATTAAAAATAAATATGCTCCATAAATGATTTATTAGCTATAGTGACACTTGTAGTGAGTTCACTATAATTTATCTGTATCCGGAACTTAGTGTTTTTACACAAACTGTCATTTAAAACAAGTATCTTTTCAATGTTTAAACTTTTATTGGTATCTACAATACAAAGGAACGTTTTTAGTACACCTTTCGTCAATATTATTTCATTCTGCATGTTCACTACATTTCTGTCCAAGCGTTCAGGTCAAATTTGGGTGTTGCCAACAGCTCGTGGAACATCCCCTATAAAAATATTTTCACGACTCATATAAAAAAATATAATAAATAAAGACAATACACAAATGAATACAACCGAAGATGATACAAATAAATACCAAAAATATTACCTTTCACTTTTAGATGATAACATATATCCATATCAAGGATTTTCCATTCCTTAGTTTCACTATAATAACAACCATAATATGTGAGAAAATGAAGTGGAAATCCATTTGAAATACTTTGAACAGTTTACTCCACATACTGAATGCAAAGTCATTTAAATACTTAAATTCAACAAGAGAAGTATGTTCCATTTTTTCCCTAAACATTGGTTTTTAAAATACATTTCTTACCATAAAAGGTTAGTTACAAAGTTATCAGAAATAGCATAACTATATTCATCACTTTAATCACTATATACGTAAGATATTTTGAAAAGCACATTCTTTAGAAAAAAGATTTTTTTGTTAAGAAATACTCCAAAAATGTCACAATTTCTAAAAGTTTATACAGAAATAAGTTCTAATAAATGGGAGAAATAAAACCAACTTTTTAGCTAAAATATATGCTGACTACACGTCCTTTTTTTATAAGACGAATTATTATCTGAGGCTCAAAAAACCTCAAAACCTTAAGAAAATTTTAAGAAAATCCCTAGCCTCAGCATGTTAAGATCCAATTTTTGGAGACCATTCACAGCTTTTAAACCATAATTTCAAAACACAAAACAATCAAGTTTCTTATTTATTAATGAAATATACATCCTAGCAAAGTTTTATTGTAAAAATAACAAAAGAAGTTTATTTTTTCATTAAAAATAAAGATGTCTTCAAAAAATACATAACTATAACTTCAAATAAAACATGGAACTAGTTTAATTTGAGTCAGAATAAAGTCAGAATAAAGGAATAAAAATTAAGAAAATATTTACGAAACCTAATGTAATTCCGGTATTCTGCTAAAAAAATTGAGGCACAGGTCAAAAATTGGTTTTCTTATAAAAAAAAAATGTGTATAATAACAACACATGGAATAAGATTTTATTAATTTCATTTAAGAACAGAATACTGTCAAAGTTTTATCTTTTTGTTAAAAGTTACAGGTTATGTCACCAAACCAGTCGCATCTTTTTTTTAAAAAAAAAAAAATAAATTGGATAAATAAAACCAATTGCAAGTTTTCCAATAAACCATGTATTCGAAATGTGCACTTGATTATGAGCAATTAAACACAATATACAAAAAAGTTTGTGTTAACAACATTATCATGAGTTCAAATGTTGAGTGTATTATATATAAGGTTATTCTGACCAACCGAAAGGTTGCTCAAAAACTCACAATTACAGAATGAGTTTCATATATATATATAGATAAATTATTTCATGTTTTCTTGTATATCTTGATGAAAATTAAAAATTAAAATGACTTGGTTTCAAAAACAAAAAAAAAATATGCAGAACTCCCTTTGATTTTTTTCTATCAAACTCTTACACATTACTATTATTTTGAAGTTGGACGTACGCTTATGCTCTATTTGGGTCTTGCGTTAATGACATTCAATGAGGTGAAGGAAATATTGAAAAACAGGAGCTGTTCATGTTTTATCCAAATATAGGACACTTTTTATTGGATGTGATAAGTGTGAAAAAATTAGTGTTACCCGTACACCTAAGCTTCCTAATAGTGGCCATTTTCTTAGCCTGTGCCAGGTAAAAAGTTTCCTAAAGCTTCTTAAAAGTATCTTTAAATTACATTTGGCTTTTTTGAGTCCACAATTTTATAAAGTGTTTCTTATAAAAAAAATTATAGTGACGTTTACCTTTTTTTAAAGTTTCTAGTTAAATCAGTTCTTTATTCTCCTCCCTCTGCTATTCATGCTATTAAACAAAAATAAAAAAGCTCAAGACTTGTATCACTCCTAACAAGAGTACTGAATTAGCAAAACAAATTCTAGTAAACAAAGAAACCTGCTGTATGTCAGGGACTCTACTAGTGGATCGAAAAGATATGCAGAAGTTTTTACTCATTGTTTTGCTTTGCATTGAATTATTACTTAGAATCCAACTAAAAATATGTTTACCTTTTTAGTATTGTCCTTTATTTTTGCTATCAAATCAAAAATGTCGGCTTAAAATACCTCAGTGTGCAACTTTAATCTTGCTCTTCTCTTGGTGCCATTAAACACCCAAAATGTCAATATCCAAATGATAAACAAACTTTTGGGCAATGGCATTTTGTGGGTATAGCGGAACCGGGTTAAGATACAACAAAAACATGTGATTAGGAATAAAAGCTCACTCCATATCTTTCCTATAAGCCATAAAAGTTTTAAAATAAGTAATTAAAATAAAATTATATTGATTACTTTTTGGTGCCGCTAAGGCAGTGTTTTTACAAACCATGAATGTTTTTTTGAGGGCTTAGCGGCACCGGATTTCCGAAGTGCTAGAAGTAACCAAACCTGGCTTAACGAGTGTTTATTGACTTATTTATTCAATTAAACCAACCCAGGGTTTATTTACGATAAGAAAACGTTGGTGCCGCTAACCCCGCATTTTAACAAACGTATTTTTGGTGCCGCTAACCACACATATGCTTCTATGTTTGTCTGTCTGTCTGTCTGTCTGTCTGTCTGTCTGTCTGTCTGTCTGTCTGTCTGTCTGTCTGTCTGTCTGTCTGTCTGTCTGTCTGTCTGTCTGTCTGTCTGTCTGTCTGTCTGTCTGTCTGTCTGTCTGTCTGTCTGTCTGTCTGTCTGTCTGTCTGTCTGTCTGTCTGTCTGTCTGTCTGTCTGTCTGTCTGTCTGTCTGTCTGTCTGTCTGTCTGTCTGTCTGTCTGTCTGTCTGTCTGTCTGTCTGTCTGTCTGTCCATGGGTTTGAATAACTATTCTCTTACAATAATACGAAAACTGTGTCTGTCCGTTTGTCTGCCTCTGACTGACAAGGTTATTATTTTTTTTGAAAGCTTGTATAAAACATCCTTCATAAGAATGTTCTGTATTTTACAAAAGTTTGGTTTACATATTTAATTGGCTAGAACAAATCATGTGATAAAATAAAGTGATTTTATGCGCTGAGAATCATTTTCTAATAAGAAGCATATTATAATTTTTAAACTCTTTTCGTGCAGCCTTTTTAATGAAACAAAAATCGTTTTATGATAAGAAATACAATAAACTTTGAAAAAATTGGAGAGTAATAACTAGTTGAGGTATTAACTTTATTGTTGTCATTTATTAATGGCATCTTGTTTAGTTTTTTTTGTCAGTTATTTTCTTAATTAAGTTTTCTAGTGCTTTCTGCTAAAAACTTTATAATGACTTTTGGAATGAAATCAAAAAGTAGTTGCAGTTGATCAAGTTTCAGAAATAGCAGTTTGGTTTTGTTGCAGACCTTTCTTTATTTTAAACGAGATCCTAGTGTAGATATAGCTATTTGTTCGAATACTTTTTACAGCTTTTAATAAAAAGATATTGTACTGTATACCTTTTTCTTTAGGTTTTACATCTATTTTATCAAGGAAAAAAACAATTTATAATTTTAAATTGCAATTTTAAACAGATGTTGAAAAGTGATGTTGAAGACTGATAAGACTATCGCAGTAAAAGATAACATGCGATTATATACAAGCAAAGAAATGACTCAGCTTTTTTATTCCAGTGAATGTCCAAAACTATGTCTTATTAAAAAAAATGCGCGTTTCCCACAACAACAACAATTCCCCTCAAGAAAAATCAAAATGACAGACACAACGCAGATCAAATACAATGCAGGATGGCTATATTTACAAGGAACATAAAACTCTGTCGATATAACCTTTTGTGCATTTATAAATATTTATATTTATCTACAGCATAACCTTCTGCATCACCAGGTAATTTCTTAAGGTAAAGTAAAAGATGCTAAACATGTGTAAATAACTGGTTAGCTACCTCACTAAATATTTCAAACGTTGAAAATGTATCTTATAAACTACGTTTTTCATAACTATATTCTATACGCAAATTTATTTGACTTTGATTTTGTCATTGATTTTATTCTTATTGTTCAGTTTCCGGTTTGTTTACAACTTGCTGCCATTTTTATATTTCTTACTCTCGGCTCAAATCACGTGACCATATTGCAGGATTTCCGCTACTGACATCAGCATGCTGCGAATTTCATCACTATATATATTCGCATTGTTTTTAAATTAAGATAAATTTACCTAGGTACCGGATTTGGTCTGGTTTTTCAGGAATAATGTTTTTTTGAAACACTTGGAATATATGCAACATAAAAACGTATGTCACCAGGACAAATGACAAATTTCTTCTAGATTTTCTTTTATGTTTGAAATCCTCATAGCTTAATAGATGTTGAAAATTTCTCTCTCTTCTTTTGCGGGATGTCATTACATTGAAAGTTGGAATTTCACAAAATATGAAATTTAAAAGCATTTGTTCATCTGACGTGAATTTTGGGAGAGGCTTTGTCATTAATGTATGTAATTGGTATTGATAATAAATTAATAATTGAAGAATTCTAAAATTCTTTCATCGACAGATCCTCATACTTCTTAGACATTGACAAGTCCTCCCTTTCCTTAAAAAGCCTCGTTGGTTAAATTTAGGTACGGGATTTGATTTCATTTTCGAGGTTATAAATAATAGGAAATATAGTTATATTTTTTGATTTGACTCTAATTTTGGGAGAGGTTTTGTCATTAATATGAAATAATATTAGTTATAAATTAATAATTACCAAACCGTAAAATTCTTTTATAACCAAAGCAATAAGAATACTTTATTATCATATGTATAGTATATTCTCGGATAACATCTTGACCGTTTCAAAAAAATCCCATATTAACTTTCCTTTTTTTAAAAATACTAATTTTCTGTTTTAAGACTTTGTAAAAATGTTATCTGCATGCTGTGGCAAGGTTGTGAACGCTTTGAAGAACTACTTTGGTCTGCCAGAAATCCCCTCACCAGAGCAACTCGAAACGAACTTAATATGTTCGGCAAGGAAGCGCATTTGGCATGATTGAGCCGTAAAACTTTAGGCGCTAGTGCAGGTTTGTTAACACCCCAAGTGTCAAGGAATGCTTGCCAAAAATATTACTTATATGCCCACAGGTGTATGAAAATATCTTATGGTGGCCTTGTGGTGGAGCGGTTGCCTTCAGTGCGGAAGGTCTTGGGTTCAACCCCGACCAAGTCATGCCAGAGACATAAAAGTGTGAATCGACTCTTTCTGCATAACGTTCAGCATAAGAATAGAATTGATAACTCAGGTGGTTGTCTAGTTGAGCGGTTGTTGCACGCCTTACGTAGCTCAAATATAAGCTTTAACTGAACTAGGACCCCCTTCGCAGGATCCTCATTAATAACAGTTCATATAGAAACTGAAGATGCTATCCTGGGTAAATAATAGTAATAACAATATTAAATATTTTCAAGAACAAGCTATTTAGGAAAATTTATGCTAGCAAGATTTCGGAAGACAAAATGCAACAGCTTTGACTAAATAGCCTTTACATTTTTAATAATTTTTGTATTTCCTTAAATGTCACCAAGTTTGACCCATAAGCGACCTGCATGGTTAGGGGTAGCAGGAGGGGTAGGTTTGTGAATGTATCTTTACAGCAATAAATGGTGGCTTATGGAAAAATGAATGTTTTAAGAACAAATATTCTCAATGTTAATTCATAAAAACTGCGTTTACACTAAAGCACGCTTCATGAGTTAACTTACTAAAATTTATACGGATTGTGCTTACACTAGACTTTATACAAATTGGCACAGACGTAGTATTAAAATGATAAAAAATAAAAAAGGAAAAGTTTTTGAATTCATTCGTAATAATTTTTTCAATCCGTATAATTTTTTAATGTAAAACTGGCAATAAAACATATATTTGATAATAATACGAAAAAAATTCCGTTTTCAATAAAGTGCGAATACTTTCTTTAAATTCATACAAGTGATCAGATGTAAACACTTCTCCAAAATCGTAACGTCATCATTATTCAGCATGACACAAAGGCGTAATTTGTAAAAATAGATGTTTAAAAATTTATCGCTAATACGTGCAAGGTTCATAAATATGTATATTGTTTTTTCAACGTTTCGATAGTACACCGCGATAATTATACATTTAGGCTTTAACAAATTGAAATAACAGAATGAATTTACTTGATGGTATGAAGGTGTTTTTATATATATATACTTTTTTTTGTCATTATTTATGACTGCTATATTGTATATTTCTATTTGGAACTTTCCACAATATATTTACTGGATAGGTGTTGCAAGCAGAAGAAATATTTGTTACATTTTGGTAATTATTCGTTTGTTGATGTCGTAAAAATTATGAAGTTAGTCAACGTTGCTTGGAATAAAAACCTGTGTTTTAATTTCACAAGAAAGTGTCAAACAATAAACTTATCTGGAATCCAGGTTGGGTCTTGGGCGAATTTCTAAATGTTAACAGTTTAGCCCCGTTTAGCCAATAATATAGGATTTTTTGTTTATTTTTAGTGAAACTGCCACACAAAATAACATGTCAAAGATGGAGATAGTTGTTTTGCTTGGATTGTTGTGTGGCACAGTTTTTATTGTGAACCTGTACTGCATTGTAATTATCCTTTTGAATAAAACTCTTCACAGACCATCAAACATAGCTATATGCAGTTTGCTTATTGCACACTTATTACAGAGCATTTTTGTTATTCCGTCGTACGCAGTCAAGAAAGCTGGAACTGAAAACAAGACAGTTGTGTGTGACACTTTCAGGCTTTCATATTTATTTACAAATTATGCTTCCTGTCTCAGCCTACTCGTTATAACACTTGACAGATTTATCGGTGTCCGGCTACCGTTAAAATACCATATTATCGTCACAACGCGAAGAATGTTACATTTAACAATATCTATCTGGATGTATTCACTCTTGCTAAATTTAATACCATTCATTCCGAAGCATAGAAAAAGTGTCTGTAATTATAATCCACAAAAAATATGGACTGTTTTTATGCTGTTAGGCAATACGCTTCTACCGTTTTTAATAATAGCTGCTTGCTATGTGGTAATCTTTAAAAAAGCACGTAAGGTATTCACTCAGAGAAAACTTGCTCTAGCAAACACAGACACAAGACGTTTGGCAAGTTCACATTTCAATAAATCCAAAATAACCTTACTTATAGTTTTCTTTTACGTACTTTGCTGGGGGCCAAGTTGTTGTTATTATTTATTGCAGTCCCTGTGTAAAGCATGTTTCAACGCGAGTTATCATGATTCAAACACTGAGGATATTATACATTTTACCATGAAACTTCTTACATTCGTTGATGGTGTTATAGCTCCATTGATTTACTGTTGCACAAACGCCACATTTAACCGTGCTCGGCGACGCGTTTCTAATCAATTACGTCAACTGATACAAGGTGGATCAGTTACTGAGTTTAAACGACAACCTGGTTATTACTTACATGTACATCCACAAGAAGCTTTTCCAAGGGTAGCTGAAGAAGTCGTTCCTGTCAGAACGAATAGAGTACGTCCTGTTGGCGAAGAAAACGTGTCAACGGAACTTACGTCGTCAACGGACGTAAAAATAACAGATGTGACGTGCAAAGCAAATTCTGGGGATATGATTAAACCTATGGTAAAAGATGGTAATGGGATTAGTATATTGCTTTGAAAATGGTAAAAGAAGATATGTGTCAGTGTGAGAATTATCATCAAGTATTATCGGCTGTATTTTGTGTGTTTAAAATAGTTGCATAATAGTTTAAATTTATTTCAGCTTTGTATGATCGTTTTTAAATACTGACATATATTTGTAATACGCTTTTTAAAATATGAAACAACTACCCTTTAATGTTAAGGATTTGGCATTAAAAATAAATAATTATTACCTATACTTCCTTATTTAGGGAAGTCGACGATCGGATTTTTCCAAAATTGGATCTTAACTGAATAACGACCAAATTCAAGACCAAATGAGATTATGTCCCGTGAAATTAAGTCAAGTTTTTCCAGCAAATAAGAGCCTCTTCAGTTTAGATTTAACAGGAATTTAAGAGTGAATCCTTAAATTATGATTCCAATGATTATATCGCTACTAGTCAGCCAAGAATATCAATTTCTCATAATGAGAGTTTTGTAAGCGATACTTTTTGATGAACAAGATGATCGAGAGATTGTTAAACAACGTTTGATAAACAAAGTATTATAGGATAGTAAGGCAACCAAACTTTCTTTTTTTCAACCTTTGTTGGTTTTCTTGCGAATCACAGACAGTATGTTTTGTTTATTGTATTCAATGCAACGCAAATATGATTTTCTTACCTAAAAATGGGAACAAATTAAACTCTAAGTTATATAGCATACGGAAAGACTGTGTAAATGACACGAGGTCACTAATACAGAACTGGTATGCGATAAAGTAAACTCCAAGCCAAAAAACAAGTAATTGAACTAAGGCAAAATCACACTATAAAATGGAAAATCTGTCTTCAAATCAAAACATGAAAAATCTGTTGCTGGAAGCATCAACAGATTTCTCAAGTGTTGGAAGGATATAGGCGAGCGTTTCATTATCGTTTCAAAAGTCGGTCAGAAAAGTGTGACAGGTATATAAATTCTCAAAAGTATTTCAAAATCTTATTGATTTTAGCGTTACATAAATTGCCTTCACTTCGCAGTTGATAAAAGTTTGTCATTGCAATATGTGGAATTAAGTTCTTCACAGAAAAGATCAAGTTAATTAGTTATATTCTTATCAAAGCCCTTAACTACGACTCAGATTACCGCACGATAAGCTCTTTGAGATATTTTTCAACGCATGTGTAACAACAAACCGAAGTCTGAATCTGTTTGAAATCACACAAATAAGTTTAGCGAACGTACTTTTGTCCCGTTTACACAAGGTGCAGTTTAATTATCCTGAGTGTCACTATTACACCTAAAAATATCTCTTCACACGTTTGCAAGTTTACTCAGAAAGAGTGTGGCATCATTAAATATACCAGTGGATATGTCATGGAAACACTCTACTGTCGCAAATCTACAGCGTATCATTGTGATACTAACATCAAACGTCGGAGTATTTTGTTAGATGCTAAAGGATTCTACAGAATCCTGAACTGAAGAAGACAAGTTTTTAAATGCAAAAAAACAGAGGTGGTCTTTGTCGGCTGGAGTTTTTTAAACTTTTCTTATAGTCGAGAAATGTTTTAGAGGTAATGTTGTAAAGGAAAAAAATAGAAATGACTCTATTGTAACCTTTAAATTTTCTTTGATGTTTATGATCAAGTACACATTGATCACAAAAGTTTTTGATGACAGAAAAGGCTATATGTAGATGGCATATCTTCTTTACAATCCATCGCATTGCGTTTCTTTGTTATTTCTCTTACTCATAACTTGAATGGCTTCAATAAAGTTATTGTTTCCCATCTCATGATACCATTCAATCACATTTTAAATCGTGCAAGAACATTGAAGTGTGTATTTCTTGAGAAGAAGCATTTAAATCAGACTTTCAAAGAAAAAAATTAAATGTCTGAGGAGAACACCAATAAAGCAAGTCACAAAGAAACGTGAACTTTGTCATTGTAGAAAAAAACGACTTTATTTATTTAGTTAGCTATTTTTTTATATTGATAGACTATTTTTCTGAATGAAAACACTTTTTAAACTAAAAGAACCCTATTACAACACCATTCAAAAAAAAAAAAATTTTTAAAGTATGCTTAATAAGCAATTCCATAAGAATTCCTAGAATTTCAGTGAACAAAAATGGTAACACTATACAATGCATAAAAAATTTCTTATCAAACAATATACTTTAAGATACTATTTTCTAGACTACTTTTTTTCTGATTCTGCTTCTTTTTTAAACGTTATAACAACACCCAAAGATTTATAAAACATTTTTCTTTGTTGTATGTGCGAGAGAGAAAAGGTTCTGAATTAAGTTTAAAGTTTGGCTGCTCCTTTTCCCGGAAGCTGCTAGAAAGAGGTCTAAAAGTTTTAGAAGTACGTGGTGTCTTGGTACTTAAAATTTCTTGCATTGGGTAATCTCTACGTCGGCCAATACAACTTTGTCGACTAAAGTAGTTTTTAGGAGGATCCTTACATTGAGTGGATATGCATTTCACCTGATGATTTAAAAGGTAGATTATCATCAGATCTACCAAAGCTTTCACAAGCAACAAGAGTCATTTACACTCTGGGCAACATAAAAAGTCACCCAGATGCAACTGAAGCTTCAATAATTCTTGTGTAGGAAAGGAGATATATTCTCTGATTGCAAGATTTTTGTCTTGTAAATAATCTTGACAACCATGTTTCAATAATATGTTGACACGAAAGCCTCTAACTTGTTGTGACACATAATGTCTAAACAAAAAAAGGTTTATTTTATTCTTTCCTTGTCTATCTTTCGTGTAAGAAAAAATATAATAAAAACATTTCGAACGCTTAACATTTAGGACAACGAAAATTCTTAAAGGGGAGGCAAAGAAAAAATTATTTTGTGACTGCCAAAAGATAAATTTTAAACGACAATTTTTTTTAAAGATTTCGAAATCCTAAAATCTACTAATATAACTACAACAAATATTTCAAAACTAAGTATCTATAAATATTTTCTTAACTGTACGGGGTAAAAATAAGAAGTGTTAGATGTACTTACCAGTAAACATCAAAAATAAGATCTTTAACTGGGATAACTAAAAATAATTATATTGGTTGGTGACAGCATTTTATATGGTTCGTTTAAACTTGTTTAACCTTAAAAATATCTGTCATGACCAACAACAATATTTTTTTCCATGTTTTGAGTCTCTTTTCCATAAACAAACTACAAGCTTCGAACGATGAAGTTTGATATGTTGAGATGGCACCAAATTCAATAAATATAGAGACCGGAAAAATTCAACAACAAATCGAACGCGCAATATATAGGCTTCATCTTTATGGTCATGACAGATATTATTTCGAAACTTTATTTATTTATTTTCTTTACTCACAAATTTGTTCAGTAAGTGTAAGCTTGCAACAACAAAACAAATTGCTTAATGTCGTATTTTATGAGAAATAAAATATGGTGGCCAAATGAGGTATTTTATTTCCCTTTTAATTGTTAAGCAAAGAACATTTTTTGATTTAAAAAATCAAAAGTTAGGAACTGCTACATTGTGGATAAAGAACCTGTTACAAAAACAATACTTATTTTACTTTGGGGAAAACCAAAATACGTGTGTTGTTTTGTTTAAAATCGCCATTTTTCTATATGTAAGAAGACATTATAGTGTTTTAAGCAAGAATAATTTATTAAAAATGTTGGCAACATCTAAAATTTGAACTGAGTGACATTATAAATAGGAACCAAATGCAATAAATATTCATTGTCCTGTGGCAAGTTCAAATGCAGTAAATATTCTGTTTTAAAACTGAAACAAATGTCTTTTTTTTATGCAAATAAGGACCATTTAATAATTATGTAACCCCCAAACACACCATATTGTACCACCCTCCACCCCTTTTAGCGAAAATGGTTGGAGGGTGGTAAAATCGGAGCAAATCTAGTTCCTCCCAACCAACGCCCTTCCCTCTATTTTGAATCTTAAGACCTCGACTATTCATTTCCTATAGCATCAAAAACAACACCTGTTGATATGTTATCCATCTCGTTAAACATTTCATTAAACATCAAACATTTCAGCTTAATGTAATGTCATATACACTAAGGGCAACGAATTTTAGAGAGAAAAGCCGCCAAAAATTTGGCAACTAAAATTCCAAGCCTCAGTGAAATTAAGAAATTTCTAAGTCTATCATTTTATTTGATGAGGCGTGATTTCTATCGAATTTATTTATCACGGAATGGTTTCAATGCATGAATTTATCGGATCAAAATTTTTAGCGCATGAATTTATTGCATCGAATTATTTGGCGAATAAGTTTATCACATCGAATTAATTTGACGCATAATCGACTTCATTTGACGCATAATCCAATAGATTTGTCGCATAATCGAATGAGTTTGACGCATAATCGAATAATTTTATCGCATAATCGAATTGATTTGACGCATAATCGAATTGATTTGATGCATAATCGAATTCATTTGACGCATAATCCAATAGATTTGTCGCATAATCGAATGAGTTTGACGCATAATCGAATAATTTTATCGCATAATCGAATTGATTTGTCGCATAATCGGATTAGTTTGTCGCATAATCTAATGAATTTATCACATAAGGCAGCTCTTAACAAAATTCTGCACATGTCTGGTTGTGTAAGCTTTGGCTGTGCAGATAATAAGAATGGTAAAAAATGGTTTAAAAACTTTGATGCTGGAAGTTTCTGCGATAACTAAATAATAGGACAATCTCCGAGATAGCTTTCTAAGTTAAAAAAAATCAGGAAAACAAAGCATGCTTATGTCAGCAAAAATCGTCATCAATAAACTTCAGAATCAGAACAAAAAGCCTAATTTCCAACGTCTATGTTTGTTTGCGAATAACGACAATTGTGTTCAGCAGTCAATCATAAAGAAATTTTTTACATTGTTTATCTACATAAATTAATATACCAAAATTCTTTTAGTAGGTCAAACTATTCCTCCAAAGGAGAGAAGAAAAGAGACATAAATTTGATTTGATTTGACACACATTTTAAAAACATTTTTCCAAAGATAAATTATAGCAGCTGTTACACACCATGTGACTGTGAACAGCGCTTTCTTAAACTTTCGTGTGTGTTTCAAAACGTCTACGTGTTCGTGTCAACCAAGTTATATCATGTTATGCAATGACGTCAAAGAAATACTACTTTTAATAAAGTTAATTGTCTGTCAGCGATGTTTTCTAATGTAAAAACCACCTTTGTTACCACATTTAATTAAATACTGTTTTCCTGTCATATGTTAACGCTAGAAATATCGTACCATTGGAAAGGTAATTTGACCTTTTGTTTTGAGAAGTATGCGTAAAAAAATAATTGAATGCGAGTTTTCCTCTATCTTAGGAGGAGGGGATATCGTTTTACAAGGAAAATGGGTGGGTGACAGTTTACTACCCCCGTTGAATTGAAGGAAGGAAAAACGACCATAAAAGTAAAACTCAGTAACTAAGTAAAATAGTAATTTGATATTGATTGATGATGACTTCATTATTTTTGGCTGACGTCATCATATTCTCTAAAAAGCTTTTTTTAAATTTTTTTATAGATTTTTTTATCTTTTTACTTATATTCGCCTAATTTATCTTTAATATGTCGGGAATCTAGCTGAAAAGAATTTTTTTTTTATAAAACTCTACATTTGACGGGTAATGATAAAGCTTAACCCGTTGAAAGCATGAAAATGGCGCCAAAATTTTCAAGTTAAGAACTCCTAAAAACCCAGTATATTTTCAAATATTGGTCTTATAACTTTTTGTCCATATAAATCTCGTCACATATTTTCTTCTGCATTTTTTCACACTTCTCCTTTTTTAATGTGAGTGTTTTAAATTTGTCCCAATGGCTAACGTCTTTCCTTATGCCCTGCTTACATTACTTTCAATAGCCTTAAAGTTATATGCCCCTGGGGTATACTAAAAAAAGTAAAACCAAAGGGAGTGTATTCTTTAACTGCCTTATTACAAAAGTGCCATAGAAATCTAGGCTTTTTGTCAAAACCTTCCAAGTGAAGACAAACTTAAGACATTGAGGAAGAAAGGAGATTTAAGCCGTGTTAAAACTTTGCGAGGTAAAACCACAGCGTTCAAACAGTTTAGAATGTTCAAAATATGCTGCCCAGGGCTCCGCTTCTATCGTTATTGTTCATCTCATCATTAATAATAATTGCATCAATCTATACAGAAACACGCTATACCTCGAGAATTTTTAATACTAGCTCTAACCAACTGTGACGGTATTTGTGATTGAATATGCACGATAAGCTGATAAAGAAGTAACGTCGCAACGATATGGGATTGACGAATCTGAAAATTAACCATTATGGCTTTGAGCAATAACCTGTACGCGGTGCGGTTGCGTAGTAGAGCCCTGCAAAATTGCCTCACTATTTCCTCAATAGCTCAGTTGGCAGGTTCTCTAGTAGCTAAAAATAAAAAAATTATTATTTCATATAATATAGAACATTTCCTTACGTTTACAAGCCGAAATGTTTGTGGCGTGGCTGTGATAAGGTTGATTTGGTTAATTTTAATTTGCTTGTAATTTAAATCGCATATTTGATGCGTGGATGAGTTTCTCTATATCCTAATTAATCCCTTAATTTTCATTCTGATTAGGCCAGAATAAGATAGATTTCCTGCCTCCCCAAGTAATTGTCTCCAATACTATCTTGATGCATTATTTTTTTGCCAGGAATTGAAATCTGGCACGAGTCAAATGAAATTTATAAAATGAGGTTTAAAAATTTAATAAAGTACTTACTTAGGGGTGATTTTTTAATATGTTAAGAGCTGTCTGCAAATATTTTGTCACGACAAAGATCACAAGATTCTTTCATGTGCACAAAGCTTCTGAGCAACTTTGACATTAGGCATTAGAGACCAACGTTTAATAAGAATATTTCTAAACACAATTTGGAAAAAATGATAAGAGTTTTTTTTACTCAAAAGTTGATTTTACGAAATTACTTTCAGCTAATTTTCCTAAAAATTTCTTTTAGATAAAATTGCATTTTGCTTTTTAGGCACATAAATTTAGTTTTTTAACAATTTTGATTTTTGTAGAAATTTAATCAAAAATTTCCAGAAAGAGCAAACCCTAACTAAATAATTCTATTTCACGCCTTTACTTCTAAACATCGCTTAATTAGGGGAAATCATGTATTGACAGGAAGGACACATTTCCGGTTTTCATTTGCAATAGTACTTTGCTTTAAATTAAATTCAGTATAATACAAGGTATAATTCTACAAGGAAGAGAAGATGTACAAATCGAGGTTGTGCTTTCTTGGTCTTAGCTGTATTTTTGCTACAAGGCAGGCATTAGTTTTACGCATGCATAGCATTGTAACAAATACACCAGCGCAATTTGAAAGAAGTACACAGTCTGTTTATGTCACAAAAATCACAAAGGAAGTTAGACTGTTAGAAGAGCGAATAAAAATCACAGAAGATATTTCAGGATAAACTTCGTGAAATAATTAATGAGATGGATAACATGTCAACAAATTTTTCAGCAACGTTTTACTAAATATAACTACAGCACACCATAAATGACAAGAATGTAGGTCTGCACTAGACATACTAATTAATTTAAATATTGGATGTTTTACGAAATTGTATGCATCACGGTGTTACTACAGTCTACCTAGCTGATTCAAGCTGATTAAACTAAGCACATAATATAATTAACAAGTAACAAGTTATTCTCAACAAATAAAATAATGTACTGTACTATATGGGATCATTTAATAATTACGTAACGCCTGAGGGGAAGGGATATGATCATTCTTGTTACGAACTGTTACGGAAATTTAGGCGGATGGGTGCGGCAGAGCTTTGTTATTCTCTGTTATGTGACAGAGAATTTTGATGTATTACGGTTATTTTTAGCTATTTTAGTGTATAACCTACATAATTTTTGTTATTATAGTGTATGGTATATATCATAAATTTGTTTCTCGCCTCTGGACTTACGCAAAAGTACCAAAAATGTCATCTTGTGTGCTAAATAAATAACCCTGTTAAATCTTTTTCTCATACTAAAGCAATAGTTTGCCTGATCATCTGTTCATGAAGGTTTTTGATACTATAGGAGGTGCATAGATGCGGTCTTAAGATTCGAAATACTACGTAGCAAGGGGTGTGAGATACTAAATTTGTTACGATGCGTTACAAGGGGTTGGGGGTGGTAAAAATGAATTCCAGTGTTACGTAATTATTGAATGACCCTTATTTCCATCAACAAAACAATTGTTTCGGTTTTAAAACAGAATATTTACTGCATTGGAACTTACCACTGAACAATGAATATTTGTTGCATTTGGTTCCTATTTATCATGTCACTCAGTTCCAATTTTAAATGTTGCCAACATTTTTAATAAATTATTCTTGTTTAAAACACTATAATGTCTTCTTACATATAGAGAAATGGCGTTTTTAAACAAAACAACACACCTATTTTGCAACAGGTTTATTATCCACAAAGTGGCAGGTCCGAAATTTTGTTTTATTATAAATATACAATAAATCAAAAAAGCATTGATCACAAATACGTTTTTAAACTCTGCATCAAATCAAAAGCACTTTTATTTTTTCCCATTTGATTCCTTTTTTATAATTTTTATATGCGCAATCTCTCTATGAAACGCTCACCTATATTCCTCCGACACCTAAGAAAGCCGATGATGTTGTGATTTGAAGACAGATTTTACATTTGATAATGTGATTTTACTTTAGTTCCCTTACTTATTCTTTGACGTGTAATTCACCTTACCTTAAATTCACGGTACCTAATTTAGTACGACACTGGGTCGAGCTTAACAAGCATTCAGCTTAAAGGGGTAATGACGATCTCATTTGTTCTTTTTTACCATAAGTATAGGCTTTGAACAAACCATTTGGTCGTTATTTAGTCAAGATCCAATTTTTGAAAAGCCTGATCGCCTTAATTATGCAACCCATGAAGTAATATTTAAAGTAGCGGATTGTCAGAATTGAAATAAAAATCGTGCAAAGATGAAATAAAATGAAACTGTGATGCAACTAATTTAAACACATACAAAAAAGCTCGTTATACTTGATACTACTTTTTACGCAGACAAAAATTTTCTTTCACCACCTTCAAAGCAATACTAATCCATTACCATCTTTTACCATAAGTTCAGCCGTATCCCGAGACTTTTCTTTGTACATCACATCTATTGTTCTTACTTTCGTCGATGACGTCGATAGCGTCACTTTCTTCGACGCGTTTTTGTTGCCGACAGGATGAAGTCTATTGATTCTGACAGAAGCAACTCCATCAGCTGCTCTTGGTGAAGCTTCTTGCAGATGTTCATGTAAGCAGTGACCAGGTTGTTGTTTACACTCAGTGACTGATCCACCTTGCATTAGTTGGCGTAATTTTTTATACATGCGTCGCCGAGCTCGGTTAAATGTGGCGTTTGTGCAACAGTAAATCAATGGAGCTATAACACCATCAACGAATGTAAGAAGTTTCATGGTAAAATGTATAATATCCTCAGTGTTTGAATCATGATAACTTGAGTTGAAACATGCTTTACACAGGGACTGCAATAAATAATAACAACAACTTGGCCCCCAGCAAAGTACGTAAAAGAAAACTATAAGTAAGGTTATTTTGGATTTATTGAAATGTGAAATTGCCAAGCGTCTTGTGTCTGTGTTTGCTAGAGCAAGTTTTCTCTGAGTGAATACCTGGCTTGCTTTTTTAAAGATTACCACATAGCAACCAGCTATTATTAAAAACGGTAGAAGCGTATTGCCTAGCAACATGAAAACAGTCCATATTTTTTGTGGATTATAGTTGCAGACACTTTGTGCATGATTGGGTATGAATGGTATTAAACTTAGCAAGAGTGAATACATCCAGATGGATATTGTCAAATATAACATTCTTCGCGTCGAGACGATAATATGGTATTTTAACGGTAGCCGAACACCGATAAATCTGTCAAGTGTTATAACGAGTAGACTGAGACAGGAAGCATAGTTTGTAAAAAAGTACGAAAACCTAAAAGTGTCACACACAACTGTCTTGTTTCCAGTCCCAGCTTTCTTGACTGCGTACGACGGAATAACAAAAATGCTTTGCAAAAAGTGCGCAATAAGCAAACTGCATATAGCTATGTGTGATGGTCTGTGTAGAGTTTTATTCAAAAGGATAATTACAATGCAGTACAGGTTCACAATAAAAACGGTGACACACATCAATCCAAGCAAAACAACTATCTCCATCTTTGACACGTTATTTTGTGACAATTTCACTAAAAGTAAACAAAAAAAATTATATTATTGGTTAGACGTTAAGATTTAGAAATTCCAGAATCGTTATAGCCAAGACTCAACCAGGATTTCAGATCATTTTATTGTTTGACACTAACTTCATAATATTTACGACATCAACAAACGAATAATTATCAAAATGTAACAAATGTTTGTTCTGCTTGCAATAGCTAATCAGTAATTATATTGTGGAAAATAGCAAAAACACCTTCATACCATCAAGTACAAGTTCATTTTTAAATGATTTAATTTTGAACTTATTCTGTTATTTAAATTTGTTGAAGCTTAAATCTATAAAAAGTTTAATAGCGTGCGAATCTCTAGCTTCCCGTTTTTTATCAAATGAAATTGCCTTTATTTGTATGGTGTAACAAAACATGTATTCTCGTGGTGTACTATCACAACGTAAAAAAACAATATACATACTTTTGAAGGCTGCACGGAATAGCTATAAATTTTTAAACATCTATTTTTAAAAATTACACCCTTGGTTCATGCTGAATAATGATGACGTTACGACTTCTAAGAAGTGTTTACATTTGAGCACTTGTTTGAATTCAAGGAAAGTATTTGGACTACATTGAAAACGCAGCTTGAAAACAGAATTTTTATTCATTTTTATTTCTTTTTTTTCACTTACATATATAAAATGTAGCTATAAATTAAAATATGACTTTTGTATTATACCCAAGTCAGGACAGTCCAATTAATCCAATTCGATTTTTCGAAATTATATCGAGCATTAAAATAAAACCGAAACTTGACAGGTGATACACAAGAACAGATTTTTGATATTTTTCTTTCAATAAAATGTCTTCAAAGAGTGAAAAGAAAGTTAAACTCGCTGCTGTTGCAGTTATTATTTTAGTAATCATAAATTTAAGAAAAATGCTGCAGAAAAGACCTAATTTTGGAGCGTGTGATATGTTATTAAACGAATTTCGGTTAAAGCAATATAACCTTTTTTAATTTTTTTTTTGATGTCTTCTGCTAAAAAACTTCAGAGCGCTTTTTCCGAAATCCATTCAAATTGCATATAGAAACTCACATCTTTCTGAACGCAGATTTGATGCACAAATTTTAAGCACTTTGTTTGGTTAAAAACCTTTCAATTAATGGAAAAAGTTAAGCTAAGGCGCCACGAGGAACATTTTCATGCGCGTGCTATGCAACATTGCTGCATAGCACGCGCATAAAAAAAATTACTCGTGTCCCATGCCTATTTTTCACTGCAATGCAGCAAAAAAATGTTGCATGGAGCAAACATTTTGCTCCACAACTTCGGGGACAAAATAGATCTGAATTTATTTTGCTCCCGTGCTCCGGGGACAAAATGTGCTGAAAAATTTGTTGTGGAGCAAATGTTGCACGTGTCCCCACCTTCTGCAACAAATATTTTACAAAATTATTTGAGGCATTATTTTATTGACCAATCAAATCACAGAAAGATATAAACAAGTTTTTTTCTTGAGAAGTTGAACTGCAAGTGAAGAGTAGCTAGTGAGAAAATAGCGAAAATGGCGGATGAAAAGAAAAAACTATCAGACGAGGAGAAAGTTACTTTAATAAACTTTTATAAAGCGAACCCAACGTTATGGGACAGTGGGAATATATATTACAAAAATAAAGACAAAAAAGAAGCTGCGAAAATAGACCTTGTCACTGAATTTGAGGGGGCGTATAGCTGTGATTTTCTAGAAAAAGCATTCCATTCTCTTCGTTCATCGATGCTCCGTGAAGTTAAACGTAATGCTGGAAGCGAAGTTCCATCGAAAAAGTGGAAGTTTTATGAACAAATGGAGTTTATCGTAACTGATCTTTCAAAAGAAAAGAAAAAAGCGCAACTTTCGTCCGACGAGTTGGAAGAATTGATTGATTTTTATCGTGAAAATCCCGCGCTTTGGAACCACACTCTACAAGATTATAGAGACAGAGTGTTGCGCGAAGCTCTGATGGTCAAACTGAGTGAGCGTTTTGATGGGAAGTATACCGTAAACGAGCTCAAAACGTCATGGCATAACGCATTGACAAAGTATAGAAGTGAGCGCAATAGGGAGATTGGATCAAGATCCTCTGGTGCAGGTGTAAACGAAGCATATTTTTCTACCTGGGACCATTATAATCAAATGGATTTCGTTGAGATTACTTGCGATATGGATGAGACCGTCGATACAATGAACGAGGATGAACCACGTACCCCTGCTCCTAAAAAACGACGGGAGAAGAAGATGACGGAGGAGCAGTGTGCCAAAGCCGAACTGTGGAAAGCGTTGACAACTTCCATCACACAAAGGGCTGATCACCATGAAATCCGGCCGCAACAAGCTTCTACATATGGATGCGAAGCGCAATCTGCTGTCGAAAAACGTGCCCAAATTTTTGGAAGTACAGTGGCCGACAGTTTGGTCCAGTGCGAACTAAAAGATTGGCCAAGGTTGAAGAAAAAAATCATGGATATTTTTTTCGAGTATGAAGAGCAGAAACAACACCAATCTATGCCTACCAACCATCATGCTCGTATGTTCGCAGCTTCAACGTTTACTCCATACACCCCATCATATCCCATGGCAAATACATATACTGGTATGCTGCAATCGCCACCTCTACCTTCTCAAAATCAGCCGTATTCACCCGCAAATTCATCCTGTTCGAACGATACGTTTTGATACGTTACGTTATGGTTGGCAGACATTTTCTGGAGTAAAATAAATCAGAAAAATATATTAAACGTTCAGTAAATCTTATCATTTTTCATTTATCCTCGCAAAAAATAAAATTAAATGTCAACTCTAGCGCAATGCCACTGCCAGCGTACAGCACCTTCCATTACGAAATACTCCGTGAACTCGTCTCTTATTGCTTTGGCTTGATTACTAGATCGATTGCCGTAAATGTCATTGGACAGTGAAAACCATGTGCCAGTAGGAGTATGTTCTCTCCAAGCACCTTCGATAATTTCACCACGCTCATTCTCTCGGTCGACAAGACCAATTGGTAGCTCAATTTTGCCCACAGAACTTTTGCTCCTCTGCCAGTTATGCAATGCCACTGTTGCCATTGTGATGGTAGAAACCTTTTCTGGTTCTAAGTTTATAGGTCGACAAAAAATGCGCCACCGATTTGCCAATATCCCAAATCCGTTTTCAGAAATTCTTCTCTTTCGTGACAGTCGATAATTGAAGATGCGTTTGTTTACTGTCAGATTTTTTTGTGGATAAGGCTTCATCAGGTAATTCTTAAGAGGAAACGCATCATCTCCTGTTATCACATACGGCACTTTGTTGTTTCGACCTGGTAAATTGCAAACCTCTGGTAAATTTAGCGATCCACTGTCTAGCGCCTTCTTTAAATTACATTGGTCCCATATACCTCCATCAGAATTTCTACCGTTCGCTCCAACTTCCACATAAAGAAACTCATATTCTGGCCCGACAAGAGCCATGAGCACTACACTGTCTGTCCCTTTATAGTTTCGGTAATGAGACCCTGAATTTGGGGGCTGCTGAATGACGATATGCTTCCCATCGAGAGCACCTAATCCATTTGGGAAGTTCCAACGCTCATTGAACTTTCTGGAGATATCTAGCCATTCCCCCTGTGTTTTCGGAGTTGAAAGGAAGGTTGGACCCAACCTCTTTATGATAGCTTCAGATACCTCCATAACAGCTGCTGAAATTCTTTTTCTTGACACTCTGAATTGAAATTCTAAAGACCTGAAAGTCTCACCAGTCGCTAAGTAACGTAGGGCCACGCAAACGAGCTCAGCTGGTGTGATAGAATTCCTCATATTTGTATCTTGTTTCTGCAAATCCTCAGAAAGAAGACCGACTAGGTATTCGAATTGAGCGTTATTCATACGTATATACCCTCTACATTTCTTCTCATCGTTTTTTATTTCGTTGAAGATTGTATGAAAAGCGCCAAGACACTCTCTATTCCCAAGCCACGGTTGCACCCAGCAATTTCTTGGTGGTTCTTCACGATCTTCCTCTTCTTCTTCGTCCAACAAAAGTAAAGCTAAAATAACTTCTCTGTTTATTCCTGCCATATTTTAATCACACATGAACTCAATAAAAAACTTAAGGATACGGTATATCCTTTGAGCATGATTTTTTAACTTCGATTTTCGAAATAATCTTGCAGCAAATAAGATGTGGCGCCACGAGAAACATTTTCATGCGCATGCTATGGGACATGTTGCATAGCACGCGCATGAAAATGTTCCTCGTGGCGCCTTAGCTTTAAACCGGTCCGACTTTGTAGAAATCGAATTCGACAAGTCTTTACATACCGAAAGGATACGATTTTTATATGATACACGATCCAAAAAATCGAATTCGACAAACCGAATTAATCGAATCGTGTATCACCGGTTTTAGTCAGATATATATTTTATTGTCAGTTTTACACTAGAAAATTTATACGGATTGAAGAAATTATTACGAATTCAAATAAACCCAAATTTTTTTCTCCGTTATTATTAAAAATAAGAGTAGCGAGTAACACTAAAAGAAAGAATAATATTGACTAGGATTAGCACTTAAGTGTGCAGAATAAAAACCTCATAAGAACATCAAAAATACAGTTATCTAGCTACTTGGCTTGTCTGGTCTGGATCATGCCAGTTTGTACTTAGAATCTTAAAATAGTTTTTAGGATTTATACATGGCTAAAAAAGTGATAAAAGTTATTTCAACATGCAATACGTGTCAAATAGAAAGTTTTAGGACACGAAAATTTTTTAAAAAATAGATCTTTAAATCATTGGCATAAAATTAAAAGTCAGAAAATAGATTAGCGCTATTGTTATCATCTTTTGTTAAACAATTACAACTAGTGCCCAGTGATTCAGATAGACCACAGAAATGACGTATTTGTGAGAGGACGAAGGATGAATTTTTTGTATTATGTCGGGTGTAAACTGCGCAATTCAGGGTTGCGAAGTAGCTCTAAGTATAAGGGTATGTCCTTTGTGAAACAACAACCATTGCTTCACCTGGAATTACATTAAAGACTTGATGCTAGAAGATTTAGAGTTTGACTTTCGGTTGTGTCCTATAATTACTACTGAGCACATAAAATAAACATCATTATACAGCAAGGGGGACATTTAGTTATAAATGTCCGCCTTGCAGCACGAGGTTTAAGTACCACTGTAAGTATTTTTTTTTATGTCATAATTCTTTGCGGGGATTAAATTTCGTGGTTGAGCTCATTCACAAAAATCGAGCATTTCGTGGGGACTTATTTTTGCGTTTCGACATTTTTGATTATTTTATGAAATTGGCAAATTTAGTTTTCATCAAATATTGTCGAATAGTATGAATATACAACGGCGAATTCTGGCCAGAGTTACAGCTTCAATGGTGTGAGCTTTGGTATTGCTAGAAGCTCTTTTCCTCAGTTACAAAAAAACTTACCGTTAAAATGGCTGGAATTGTGAGGAACCATAATTGTACGCTGAACCAAAAAAAGAAGTGGTTCTGGGATGTGAAGAAAAAATGTAAAGATTCTGCTGTTCCTTCAGAAAACGCGACCAGATCGTGACATCAGAACAATGTTTTTTAATATCGCTACACAAGATCAAAATCACACAGCCGGCCAAGTGAAAAAGTAGACACTTTTGTAATCGATGACTAGATGTAGTTTAGTTTAAAAGATAGAAAAGATTATATGTTTTAGCTCGTTTTTTTGTTAAGGGAAAACCGGGAGGGAATGTACAAATGTGGAAGTAGAAATTTAGACCATGAAAATTAAAAAAATCATCAGGTGAATACTAACGGAATGGTTTTGTCAGAATCCTCTTGAAAGCTACTTTGGTCGACAGAGATCAATGGGCTAACGTAGAGGTAACCACAATGTAAGAACTTTTGGATACCAAGAATCCACGTACTTCTAAAACCTTTAGGCCTATTTCTGGCCAGAAATGAGAAGCAAAACTTTGAAATTAATTTAGAGCCTTTACTCTCTCGTACAAATAACAAAAAAAATCTGATGTTTTATAACTTTTTCGGTGTTGTTACAAAGTTTAAAAAAGAAGCAGGTTAAAAACAAAAGAGGAAGTCTTAAAAAATCGTATCTTTAAAAATATTGTTTGGTATGGAATTTCAGTGCAGGTGTATAGTGGTACCATTTTTGTTCACTGAAATTCTAGGAATTTTCATGGAATTGCTTATTAAGCATATTTTAAAACCTAGATTTCTCTTTAAGAATGGTGTTGTCATAGTGTTCTTTTAAATTTTTTAATTTTTTTAAATAAAAAATTAAAAAATAGCAAAAAGGACAATACCGAGAAATACACGCTTGCACGAATTGAAAAACGTGATTGAATCAATCATGAGTGAGGAAACTAAAAGTTATAAACTATAAGTCATTTAAGCTATGAGTCAGGAAAATAACAAAGAAACGCAATGCAATGATTATGCCATCTACATACTGCCTTGTCTGTCATCAAACACTTTATTATCTCTGTGTACTTTATCATAAACGTAAACGAAAATTTAAAGGTTCATTTTTCCTTTTCTATTTTACAACATTACCCCTAAAATATTTTTCGACAATGAGAAGAATTGAAAAACTCCAGTCGAAACTTTCCAAAACCCACCTTTGTTTTTTGCATTGAAACACTTGTCTTCTTCAGTTCATGATTCTGAAGAATCCTGATGAACAAAATACTCCGACGTTTGATGTTAGTTTCACTACAATGCGCTGTAGATTTACGCAGACGACATTATGTTTTCATTACATATCCACTGGTGTAATTAAAGATGTTATGCTTTTTCTGAGTAAACTTGAAAACGTGTGAAGATATGTGTTTAGGTGTAATAGTGAAACTCAAGATAATTAAACTGCCCCTTGTTTAAAACGGGACAAAAGGACATTCGCTAAACTTATTTGTGTGATTTCAAACAGACTCAGACTTCGGTTTGTTGTTAATGTTGAAAAACATCTTAAAGAGCTTATCGTGCGGTAATCTGAGTAGTAGTAAAGGGCTTTAAAAATAGTACAAAACTAACTTGATCTTTTCTGTAAAAAATGTAATAATTCCATATATAATAAAAACGAAACTTTTGTGAACTGCAAAGTAAATGCAAATTATGCAACGCTAGAATCATTAAGATTTTGGATTACATCCCAGAGATTTTGTACTTGTCACACTTTTCTGACCGACTTTTGAAACGATAGATGTGACGTCAGAATTTATCAGTTAAAATTAACCCCCGAAGTTACTTGCAGTACCTAACTTCGTGCAGCCTTTTTAAAATATAGCAGTCATATCAAACCAGCCAAGGCTAGGCACAACTATTTCATGTCACTTTCATGGGTTATTCTTCTTTCAATTTGATTCTTTATTTATAATTTTTGTATGCGCAATCTCTTTATAAAACGCTCAACTATATCCTTCCGACACCTGAGAAAGCCGTTGATGCTTCTAGCAACAGATTCTTTCTGTTTTGATTTGGAGACAGATTTTCCATTTTATAGTGGGATTTTTCTTTAGTTCAATTACTTGTTCTTTGACTTGTAATTCACCTTATCGTATACCAGTTCTGTACTAGCGAACCGATGTCATTTGCACACTTTTGCCGTATGCTATAATCCTTGGAGTTTAATTTGTTCCCATTTTTATGAAAGAAAAAAAAGTCATATTTACGTTGCGTTGGATACAATATACAAAACATACCGTCTGTGATTCGAAAGAAAATCAACAAATGTTAAAGAAAAAACATTTCTTTCCCCTATCCTATAATACTTGGTTTATCAAACGTTGTTTAAACATTTTCTCGATCATCTCGTTCATCAAAAAATATCCCTTACAAAACTCTTATTATGAGAAATTGATATTCTTGGGTGATTAGTAGCAATATAATCATTGGAATCATAATTTAAAGATTAACTCTTAATTCTCTGATAAATTTAAACTGAAGAGGCTCTTATTTGCCGAGAAAACTTTAGACCTAAGTGTCTCAATTTCACAGGACGTAATTTACCGCGACACTGGGTCATGCTTAATAAGGACTCGGCTTTAAGGGGTATTGACAATCTCATTTGGTCTTATATAACCTTAAACAAACCTTTTGGTTAACAGAATTAAACCTAAATTAAATTTAGTTAAGAACCAATTCTTAAAAAGTCCGATCGTCGACCTATAAAGTGCCTAAATTATGCAAGCCATGAAGTATAGCTCAACTCATAATATATTTTTTTCTTTTAATTTTTATTTTTAATGCCAAACCTTTACCATTAACATCAACAGATAATTCATATTCATATTTTAATTGTTCACGTTTTAAATACAATAAATATGCGTCAGTATTTAAAAAAGATCATACAAAGATGAAATAAATTTAAACCGTGATGCAACTATTTTAAACACACAAAATACAGCCGATAATACTTGATGATAATTTTCACACAGACAAACATTTTCTTTCGCCACTTTCAAAACAATATACTAATCCATTACCATCTTTTACCATAGGTTTAATCATATCCCCAGAATTTGCTTTGCACGTCACATCTACTGTTCTTGCGTCCGTCGATGACGTCAGTTCCGTTGAGACGTCTTCGCTGCCAACAGGATGAAGTCTATTAGTTCTGACAGAAACAACTCCATCAGCTAACTTTGGTGAAGCCTCTTGCAAGTGTGCATGTAAGTAATAACCAGGTTGTCGTTTAAACTCAGTGACTGATCCACCTTGCATTAGTTGGCGTAATTCCTTAGACATGCGTCGCCGAGCTCGGTTAAATGTGGCGTTTGTGCAACAATAAATCAATGGAGCTATAACACCATCGACGAATGTAAGAAGTTTCATGGTAAAATGTATAATATCCTCAGTGTTTGAATCATGATAACTCGAGTTGAAACATGCTTTACACAGGGACTGCAATAAATAATAACAACAACTTGGCCCCCAGCAAAGTACGTAAAAGAAAACTATAAGTAAGGTTATTTTGGATTTATTGAAATGTGAACTTGCCAAGCGTCTTGTGCCTGTGTTTCCTCGAGCAAGTTTTCTCTGAGTGAGTACCTTACGTGCTTTCTTAAAGATTACCACATAGCAACCAGCTATTATTAAAAACGGTAGAAGCGTATTGCCTAACAGCATAAAAACAGTCCATATTTTTTGTGGATTATAGTTACAGACACTTTTTCCATGATTCGGTATGAATGGTATTAAATTTAGCAAGAGTGAATACATCCAGATAGATATTGTTAAATATAACATTCTTCGCGTTGTGACGATAATGTGGTATTTTAACGGTAGCCGAACACCGATAAATCTGTCAAGTGTTATAACGAGTAGACTGAGACAGGAAGCATAGTTTGTAAATAAATATGAAAGCCTGAAAGTGTCACACACAACTGTCTTGTTTCCAGTCCCAGCTTTCTTGACTGCGTACGACGGAATAACAAAAATGCTCTGTAAAAAGTGTGCAATAAGCAAACTGCATATAGCTATGTGTGATGGTCTGTGTAGAGTTTTATTCAAAATAATAATTACAATGCAGTACAGGTTCACAATAAAAACTGTGCCACACAACAATCCAAGCAAAACAACTATCTCGATCTTTGACATTTCACTAAAAATAAACAAAATTTTTTATATTATTTCTTATAAAACCGGCTAGACGTGGCTAAACTGTTAACATTTAGAAATTCCAGAATGATTTTGGCCAAGACTTAACCAGATAAGCTTAAACACAGACCTTTAATACAAGCAACGTTGACTAACTTCACAATTTTTACGACATCAACAAACGAATAATTACCAAAATGCAATAAATATTTCTATCTGTTTGCAACAGCTATTCAGTAAATATATTGCGGAAAGTAGCAAATAGAATATAGTTGCTGCGAATATAAATATGACTGCTTTATATAATATAGCAGTCATAAATAATAACAAAGATGTATGTATAAAAACACCTCCATACCATAAAATACAACTTCATCTTTGAAAGGTTTAATTTTTAATTCATTCTGTTACTTAAATTTGTTAAAGCTTACAAGTACAAAAATTTAAAAACCGCGAGAATCTCTACCTTCCCCTTTATTATCAAATAAAAAGCTTTCTATGTGTATTATGTAACAAAACATGTAACCTCGTGGTGTAGTATCGAAACGAAAAAAAACATTATACATATTTATGAAGGCTGCACGTAATAGGCATAAATTTTTAAACATCTATTTTTACGAATTTGGACGGCCTAACCATGCCAAACATGCTCCCTTCTCAGATATATTGAGTTCGTTTCGAGTTGCTCTGATGAGATGATTTCTTTAAAGCTTTCACAACCTTGCCGCAGCAAGCAGATAACATTTTACAAAATCTTAAAACAGGAAATAAGTATTTTTTTAAAAAAAGAAAGTTAATATGGGAGTTTCTTGAAACGGTGAAGAAGATTGGTTTACTTATGAAATAATTTAGCTTTTGGTAATTATTAATTCATGACTAATATTTATTACATATTTTAATGACGAAGCCTCTCCCAGAATTAGAGTCAATTCAACCTAATTTCAAATTATTTATAACTTGGAAAATGAAATCTTATTCAGTACTTGAATTTAACCAATCAAGGCGTTTTAAGGAGAGGAAGGACTTTTCGACATCTAATTTGTACGAGGATCTACTAATGAAATTTTTTTAGAGTTCTTTAATTATTAATTTACTATCAATACTTATTTACATAAATTAATGACAAATCCTCTCCTAAAATTAAAGTCAGAATGCTACCATATTCCATATTTTTCTCAAAATTTCAAATTTTAATGAAATGAAATCCCGTAAAAGTTGAGGAAGAAATTCTCAACATCTATTTGAGCTGTGTGGATTTCAAGTATAAATGGTTGGCTTCTTTTAAAAAAGGGAAAACTAGAAATTTTTACATATTTTTAGAAGCATTACCTAAACTCTTTGATATATATTATTACATTATAATAAAACAACGCACGCGACTAAATTTGACGCCTAAATTCCACAAAGCCGGAAAGGATGGGTTATTTTTCCGAGTTTTCTTTCATATATTCCAAATTTTTGAAAAACCATTATTTCTAGTAGATCAGCAGAAAATCCGGTACCTGGGTAACTTGAACTTGATTTTGAGACAATATGCGAACATATACAATGAAGAAGGTATCAGCATGCTGATGTCAGCAGCGAAAATCGCTCAATATGGTCACGTGATTTAAGGCAACAGTAAGAGATTTTAAAATGGCAACACGCTGTAAACAAATACGAGATTGAACAGTCACAATAAAATCAATGACAGAGTTTTATTTAATAAGCAATCATTCAGAAAAAAAAAATACATCGCATTAACAACGCCAAATAAATTTGCGTATGGAATATAGTTATAAAAAACGTAGTTTTCAAGATACATTTTCAAACGTTTGAAATATTTAGTGAGGTAGCTAACCAGTTATTTACACATGTTTAGCATTTTTTACTTTACAATAAGAAATTACCTGGTGAGGCAGAAGGTTATGCTATAGATAAATATAAATATTTATAAACGCACAAAAGGTTATATCGACAGAGTTTTATGTTCCTTGTAAATAGAGCTTGTATACCTCGTGGTTTGTTCGCCTGTGTCTGCCATTTTGATTTTCTGTTAAGGGAAATTGTTGTTGTCGTGGGTAACGCGCATTGTTTAATAAAGAAAGTTGTGGACATTCCCTGGAGAAAAGCTAAGTTATTTTTTACTTTGCTTGTATATAATCGCATAATATCTTCTTCTGCAATAGTCATATCAGTCCAAGCCTTATGTTACTAGTTGTTTCTTGAAAAAAGAGGAATAACTTTTCAACATCTGTTTAAAACAAGGATCTACAAATACAATTTGTTTGTTTCCTTCATAAAATAGATGTAAAACCTAAGGAAAAAGACATACAGAACAATACTATATTTTATTAAAATCTGTAAAAAGTGTCGTTACCTACACTGGGATCTCGTTTAAAATATAAAATAAAAATTGAGCAACAAAACCAAACTGCTATTCCTGAAACTTGATCAACTGCAACTACTTTTTGATTTCATTCCAAAAGTCATTTTAAAGTTTTTAGCAGAAAACACTAGAAAACTTAATTAAAAATATAACTGACAAAAAACTAATAAACTCGGTAAATACAATTAAACTACTTAACCCCTCATGAACAAGATACTATTAATAAATGACAACAATGAAGTTAATACCTCTGCTAGTTATTTAAACACGTGAAAGAATACACTTAAATTTTTTAAAGTTTATTGTGTTTCTTATCATAAAACGATCTTTGTTTTAATAAAAAGGCTGCACATAAACGTTTTAAACAAAAAACCGTAAAAAAATCCACTTAAAAACAGTTTAAAATCTATTATATGCTTCTTATTACAGAATGTTGCCAATTTCAAGAAACGAACAATTAATTAAACTACTGGACCCTAATAGGCAAAAATTATATTAACAACGCTAATTGCCCGTGACTTTACCTGGACAATAATTTACGACAAAGTACCCGTCACAGTAAATTTATATTAGCACACAATAAAATTCTCAGCAAATAAAATCACTTTTTTATCACATGATTTGTTCTAGCCAATTAAAAATGTAAACAAAACTTTTATAAAATACAGAACATTCTTATGGAGGATGTTTTATAAACGCTTTTATAAATTGTAAAAAAAAAAATTGACCCCGTCAGTCAGAGACAGACGAACGGACAGACACAGTTTTTGTATTATTATAAGAGACTAGTTATTCAAACCCATGGAAGTATGCACGTATGCATGGAAGTATAAAAATAACTCTCTTAAGGTTTTATTGTGCTTATTAAAAAAAAAGGGTTGCTAATTTCTTAAATAAAATGCAAATAAAGCGTGATCGACTTTGCCGGTCACAGACGGACAGACACAGTTTCGTATTAATATAAGAGATAACCAGCACCAATGCCAGGCTTGGATGTGTTCCTTTGTGGCACAATGAAGAAATCAAAATTAGGAGAACTATCATTACTAAAACAACTAGTTGATTGGTCGACGGAAAATTGATTATTTAGGGAGAATTTGTTATTTTATATATTTTGATGAGTCATTGATAACCTTTCATACCCCAAAAGTATTCTTTTTAAATTGGTTTACTTTTTTATCTATTGTGTAGAGCTTGAAAGGCGGATTAAACATGTGTGTGGATCGTATGTTTTTGCTATTACAGAAATATTCATCGATCCCAAATCGATCTCAGATTTGGCCCAATTTTAGTCTCAGATGATTCCCCCTTACCAACAGAAAAATTAAAAAAATCTGCCGAAGGAAATTGTCACGGTTAGGAACGAAAAAACCAGTCCAATAATTTTTTTGAATAAAACTTACTCTCCCCAAATGAAAAGAAGAAATGCAGATAACATAAAATTTAACTTCACTATAACTATTCTAAATTACCAGTTTTCATTCTTCGATGATACAATTCTAAAAATATGCATGCGATTTTAAAACCTCGTTTTCAAAGTTTGAATCCCAAGCGTTTTCTTAGAAGATTTGCTTGTTAAATACTTTGTTCTTTTGAAGTAGCAAGTTTTGTGTATCCTCTATAAAAAGAGGCGTGACATGACCATTATATTTAACATCACATATTGTGGGAGAAGCAAAACATTCTCTTACGTCTTGAGCCTGAAATGCTAACTTTTACATGTGTGATGAAATTCCCACGGTAATATAAAAGGAAAATACGAAAAAAATTATCCCTTTGAAAGAAAAAGAATAAAGGTGTAAAAATATTAATCATATGATCCAACTAAAGTTTCGTCACACGATCAAGTCACGGAAAGAGTGCCAGGTGCAAAAATGTTTTGACCTCATCAAAAAACCTTAAGGTCCTGGTTTATTGTAGGCAAGAATAAATAAGACATTATATATTTTAGTTTTTGCCTGAAATAGCGTTAATAAGTATTCGCATATGAGATAAATGTCTCAAAATCAGTATGAAAATGGCAAACTGTAAACGTGTGTGTCGAAAAAGGGAAACTGCGCATAACAAAAAGGCGTTAAAAAAATTAAGAATTGATAATATAGACTGAAATATTACAATAGTTAATGCCGCAAAAAAATAAAAATAAAAATAGCGCAGCGCCGAACCGTAATAATTATCTGTATGGTTGTTAGTAATGCTTCATGATGTGGAGACATAAGCAAGATCTCAAAATTAGAGATTTTTTAAAGCGCGCATGGTTGACAAAACAACAAACACAACACAGAGCAGAGTAGTGAAATGGAAAGGAGTCTTTATAACCCAAAATAGTTACTACAGTTGCTTAGCAACAGTTACTTATAAATTGGTTTCTTATAAAAAATGTACGTGTATATGGCGTCCAACTTTAAAGTCAAAAAACTGTTCTTAACATGCCTTTGGGAATAAAGAAAAAAAAACAGTTGACCATATGGTTGGCGTTTCTTTTACAATTTAGCAGTTCCTTTCAGCGCGGTTTTACAATTTAGCAGTTCCCTTCAGCGCGGTTTTCCAACAAAAACATGTAATTGGAAAAAAAATTGAATGATTTCGTACAGATCTTCCTTCCACCTGTCGCGTTTTGTTTTCCTAATATAAATCTTCAGCTGACGATAGAAAGGTCAACACCAACAATAAATATTAACCCAACAAAAAAATAATAATGAAACACTCTAAAAAAAGAAAACAAATAAATAAATATAATATAACTCCAATAATTAAATTTATTCTGTTTGATAGTTGCAGTAGGTACTAACAAGTGAAGTGACTAAAAAATTGGTTAAAAATCACGTCAAAATGGGCACGAAAATTTTGTTTTTTCTTAATGTTGCTTTCACCTGTCAAAGTCCAACCTGGGTGGAAAGAGGGAATGGGTGGGAAGAGGGGGCATGGGCATGCTTAGTATTTAATCAAGCGCACGCTATAACTAAAGTAAGTTTCGGTTAAAGGACAAGTTAAAATTGTAAAAAATCTATTTCTTTAAAACTGTATTTAACCTATTATAGGAAAATCGACTTATCTTCACCAAAACAGCATTTTCACTTGTCGGATTAAGTTGAAAATTTATGTACATTCAATGATGTTGAATATAATTCTAAAGTCAAAACATAAAAATGCTAAAACTTAAAAAGACATGTAATTTGGGAAAGGTGTATTGAATCATAATCGCAATTTCCGTTTTTATATCTTTTCAATCATTCTATTAACTTGTAATACATAGGCAGGTGGAGGCAAATTTTATTTTTTCTCATCCTAGGGACTCGAAAAATGGTCTAATATTCGTCAAAGCACACTGTACTATTCAACAGACGTTCCTGGATTTTTCTTTTGTTATTTCGCGGCTTTTTTTGAAAAAAACAAAACGTTTGACACAAAATGAATAAAATATTTGAAATTCTTACCAAAATTCTGAAATCTGGGGAAACATATTGCGTGAATAATGGTTTATTTAATTGTAAAATCTAATATTTGTTTCAAAGCGAGAAATCAAAAATTAAGAAGCATTTGACCGTGACAATAATGCCACCAAACCAGGACGTTCCTAATTCAGTTATTTAGTAATTAACATTTTCAAAAAACAAGAATTTATCAAAGTAATAATACATTAAAGAGGACGCAAGAACAAAAAAAAAAAAAAAACAGCATCCAAACAATAAAACCCAATAAAACCTAGCATATGGTAAGTTATCTCTCCTCCTATCTTAAAAGTAAAAGTCTGTAAAAAGTGGTTAAAACTTTGTTTCGCCTTCTGTTCTAATAGGTGTTGCACTAGATTGCCAATATAAGAGCAGTAATACTCAAAGGCTTTACAGGACTTTATCGCGACTTCATATGGTTACAAAATTGCCTTCGTTTAAATATATGTAATTTGTTCCTAATTGTTAAAAAAAATCGATTTTTTTATTAGCGACTTAATGGTAGATTTACCTACATTTAGGCTTTCCTCGGGTTTTTTGGGGAAAAAGGAGTAAAGTGAACAATTCCATTAAACTAGGTTAAAGTGAAAGTGTTTGGGCGGGTTCGTTATATAAAATGTGCAGCGTCTTTCTTGCCTTCTAAAGTCTAACTCTTCTTTTTTATACATATGTATATATATATATAGACTTATTTTCGTGTAATTAATTTTCGCTGAAAAGCTCTTCTCCATAACTAAGATAAATATTTGCGAAACTCTCTTCTCTTTAAAATAACTTTCTAACGTTGAACAGAAGCTTTTTAATAGAGACTTACTCACAATATTTGCTTTACCAAAGGGAGGGAAAGATATTCCAGTGATGCTAAACTCCTGTACCTACTTTCTGTTTGTCCTTTTCTCTCATCAACAATTCCAGCTACAAATCTTCACCAAAAAGATCAAAAGATAATAAAAAGGCATCCAACAGAAAAAACTAGCTTGCTTTGTATTCTAACTTTCTTCAAATCTACAATGGAAATGTTTTGGAAAGTATTCATATCCTAGGACGGGATAAACATACATTGTGTTCAATATAGTATAAAAGATCCACTGTAGTTTAGTGCTAGTAAAAACCAGGTTACTTGTTGTTGGTTTTGTTAAGTACACAAAACAAAATAAACACGTGTCACAGAATATTTACTTTAATTAAATCTCTTTACTTGTCTAATACATTACATTAAAACAACAACAAAAGTTGACTTTAGCTGCACACGATATAAAGATTCTTCCTTATAGGGAACACTTACAACGGGAAATAACCCTAAAAAATCTTGACGTTTAAAGAATACAAGTTTGAGCCTAAAAACGGAAATTATACCTAATTGGAATATAAAATAAAACATTTTTAAAAAAATCTAGGTTTGAAATAACAGTTTCTTTTATCTAAAAGGCTGCTGAAAAATATCGGCTCACTTTTTATAAAAACACATAACGTCCATAACGATATTTCCTGTTTTAGTTGCTTTTAATTTCCGAAAGTACCTTAAATAATTTCATCTAACATTTGTGAAATAAAACACGTAACAAAAGTTTACAAAGAAAAAGTAACGAACATATATTAAAGTAAGTATAGTTTTAACTTTTTTTGCTGTCTTTTTCCACATTCATTCTGTAAACCAGAGCGTTTCAATCTTTTCTGCATTGGACAGGTTGCATTGCAGCACATGTTACGTACATTATACCGAACTATGGGACGCCGTTACTGCTTTAAGTCATTAAACTTTATTATGAAATGATACTTTCTCATTATTTGATGATAATACACCATTACCTGAGGATATTTTGTCAGAGGATATTTTATACGCGGGTACGTTGTCATAATATGATCATATTTTACCATTATACGCGGATACTTGCGCATTACGTGATGATAATTCAACCTTATGCGTGGTTGACATTATACAGGATTTAGTTATGTGCTTTTTCGTTACTATATGACGGTGTAGTGTAAAGCAAAGTGACAAAGAGCGTAGTTTTACAATTATTTCTTCTGTAAGAAACACAAATATTTCAGGCGGGTTTAAACGCAACAATAAATATGGCAGAGAAAACAAAGAAACAACTGTTAAAGATAGTATTCCTAAGTTTTCTGCTGAAAGAATCACTCCTGTTATAGTTCCGAAGTTGTCCTTATTGGAATTAGCGCAATTACGTGTCACTGACAGGAAGAATATTATGGATCTTCGAATAAAATGCAATGTTTTTTCTTCAGTATCAAATATCCAAATAGATGAAGGTTTTTCATTAAAACAGGATTCGTGTTTACATGGAGTTTCAGAAAGAACAATTTATCGACGCATGCAAGAATTTGATCTAAATGGGAGAATGTTTGATGACATAAAAGATAATGGACTTGACGCATTTTTGGTGAAATTGACTTCGGAATATCCTAAATGCGGGCAAGGAATGTTAATGCCAATTAGCCAAATTCATACGGCGCGGTCAAGTTCGTCCAAATTCACTTGTAGGGAAAAAAATCATAATGGCGGCGATTGTTTTGGTGTGCTTGGCTAGATAAATAATAAATCGAAGAAAAATGTTGTATATTGCAATAGTATATAGTTTATTTATGATATCGATTATTAAGGTTTATAAACATGGACAATACAAAGGATGTTAGCAATTTTAGCCGTAAAGAATGTTCAGAATGGCTAAAAAATATAGGTCAGTGTGCCACAGGAAATGTTCAAGAACTGCAGATAAAAATGAGAAAGTTTATGCAATATCCTCGTTTAGTTTAGTTTCTAGAAGACAAAGCAAATAAAAATTACAAGTTTAGTGGTAGCTTAGATCCCACAGATATTCCTCTACAGCTAAATGGTGTAAAAAGGATGAGGATCTACCACTTATCAATGAAGATATATTTAAGAACTACTGCAAAATGAAAACATATGGTAGTTTAGGCCAGCAAGAAAAGGCTATTAGAATGCTACAGAGTAGAAAGATAGTAACTGTTAAAACTTTAGTTGATAATTCGTGTATATATGTAAAAGCAATGGTAAAAAAGTCAGATGGTACTGAAGCAAGGCCAGCAGTGCTTGTTCTTGAAAACGGGTACCCTTAAAAAGCTCATTGCAGTTGTCCAGTTGGTGCAAGTGGCTTATGCTGTCACGTTCTTGCAGTTGTTTTGTTATTTTTAAAACATTTCCAACGAGACTGGCAATCAAATTTTGGAACTGACTATGACACAACAGTTACAAAAATGGCATCGGCGGTCTAAAAAGGCTCTATTCTAATGGTTCCATTAAAGGCTATAAAAGTTAAAATGGAAAAGTTGTTCTTAATGCTGCAGATCCAAGTAAATCTTATTTTAAAAGAGATGTCACTTCAATTACGATAACTTTAAAGGAAAAACTCAAAAATAAAAAACCTGTAGTACAGCATGTCTACTAAGTGTTAATGAAAACTGATTTGGGAAAAACTACCTTACTTGGCCAACAACTCCAATACAAATACACATTAAAACTAGCCAATGCTTTAGCTGATCATGACTATTGTGGTGTAGCTTTATACAACGAAAATATTATAAGACATGACATTAACAAAGAGCAAAGAATAGTAGAATATATCCACAAACCAGTTTCTAAAACAAACACTACCAACATAATAAACGAAATAGTTAATCAAAATAAAGTAGCTGTCCAAATTGAAAAATCGTTTACAGTGTATACTCATAAAACAGACGAAATTAAAAATTTACATGCTGATATCAATAAAAAAATGAACCCAAGTAATATGGAAGTAATAGTAGACATCAGTTTTTTAGAAGCTCCAAAGCCACGTGGTACAAATTATTTTATTATTTCTCAGAACACCACTGAGTGGCAATCTGCTAGATATATGAAAATTACTGGTAGTAGACTACTAGCCCTTCTTGGTATTTATGGGCGAAAAAAGTTTCAAGAAATGTGGGATGTTGTGAAATTGGGTAAACCTGAAAAGGATATATCTTTCATACCAAATATAGCCCGTGGTCAAAAATTTGAGAATGATGCTATCAAAAATTTTCAGTTAACGTCAAAACCAACTGCACAAAAATGTGGATTTTTTACAGATCTAACTGACAACCATTATGGTGCAAGCCCTGATGCACTTGGCCCTGCAGGAATTTTATTAGAAGTCAAGACAAGAGGACAAAAAAATGATGGACCACTGGAATCACTTAATGGCTTTTCACAATACTTTGTGCAGTGCCAGTTGCAAATGCAGTGTACTGATGCAAAATTCTGTATCTTACAATCCTATCACCCAGAGACTGTGAACAGTAATTTCTTTATGATAAAACGAGACTACATCCTTATGCAAGCACTTAAAGATGTCACAAATTCAATTTTAAATAATGAAAATTTTCTTAAATACCAATAAAAATACCAATAGAAATACCAATTAATGCTTTTCCAGTTTGTGTATTTTTATAGTTGGAAAACATCAAAGAATTTAACTCATAATTTAAGGCACGTTAAAATTTAAATTCAGTGGCATCAGTGACTAAATCTGTTAAACCATGGCCAGTTTCAATAAAACTTTTAGGCATTTTCTTCACTAAAAACCAGAAGGTGGTTTTAAGTCAATTTCATTGAAAATACCAGCAACAAAAATTACCCAACCAATAAATATCCGTTGCATGGTGCTTTTAGATATATCCATAAAAAATGCCATTAAACCTTGATGAACACCATGACGGCAAATAGTCAGAACAGCTAGTAATTCTGTTGCTTTATCTAGTGATCTATTGAGTGATGGTGCGTGGAAACAGTCAGGATATGAGATCAGGTGAAAGTAAGGCATAAGACAGTCTAATAGCATGTTAAATTGGGGCAATGTTAAACCACATAAATATTGAAAATTTGACGTATTTTTAATGTTAGAAAAACTGTTTTGAAGTAATAGACATATTATCAGAACGTATTTTTCTGTTATTATTTACCAATAGCTTGTTTTGAAATTTCATAGTTGCAAGTTCCTTATTTAACCTGGCGATTTTTTTACCAAGCTATTAGCATTCTCATATTTCTGTTCAAGCTTTTGAAAATTTCTTTCTGAAACGACAACATCTGGCAAGTCTGTCACTGATAATCTCTCATTGGAGCTCCAGTGTTCACAGCAAATATACCCATTTTTCCAGTTAATACCATCTGTTTTTAAAATCTTCCGATATTGCGATTTTAAAGATTTTAATCTTGGTAAACGATAAAATTTCAAAGGTTTCCCATCAATACCCAAAGTTGTGTGGTTGTTGAAACACAAGGCTGATGCAGAAGACCACTTAACCATTTTTGTTGTAGTTTTTAGTAGCTAACGTTTGTAATGACACCTTCCAGTATATTCGGAAAGGTTTTCACCAAGTGTTAAACTATACGATTATGCAGCTAAATGTTTATAATAACGTTATAACATAATATAAAGCTGGAAGTTTTGTGTTTAATTCCATTTGCTTCACTTTAGAAGTCCAACAAACCCCCCATTATGGATTTTTTCCCCATAAGCAAAACATTAGCGCTCATTCCTCCGGCCTATGAATTTGGCTAATGCTTAGACAACAAGGTGTTCTAATTCAACGATTCCGAATGCGTGATAGCTGGGTTGATGCTGACAGTGTTAAGGAAAAAAGGGAAAGGGAGATTAGCTCGGAGGACGTACAATGTGCAAGGCTCTAATCACTCATGGCACCTCGACACCAACCACAAATTGGTTCGTTGGTACTTTATTGTTATTGGTGCCATTAACGGATATAGTAGATTACCAGTAGTACTGGACACTGCACAACCAGTAATGAGGCCACCACGGTTTTGAACAGTTTTTTGAAAAGATCAGAAGGGTATGGACTGCTCTGCGTGTGCGTTGTGATAAAGGGATGGAAAATATTCTCGTGGCTGATTTCATGATTGAAAAACAGGAAGACAATAGAGGAAGCATAATAACAGAAAAAGAACGCACAATCAAAGAATTGAACGTCTTTGGAGGGATGTATTCACGGGCGTCTAAAGTTATTTTTATGACCTATTTTACCACATGGAGGAGAAAGATATACTTGATCCACTGAACGAAATCCATCTTGGCTGTTTGCATCATGTGTACCTACCGAAAATTATTGAAAAACTGCAGTTTTGGAGCAATGCTTGGATGGCACACCGGCTTCGAACAACTAAAAGTTCTCTCTTGATTTTATGGGTGGCAGGACAAATGAGCAACCCTGTTGGAATCGAATTTACGCCTGAAGAATTGCTATGTTATGGTGTCGAAGGATTTGGCGACGACGACTTAGAAGAAAACTATAGGCCGATTTTCTCTGCACCAGAAGTCCTTTTTACTGAGGCATTGATCTATATAATGCCACAATTGACCCATCCGTGGTTGATAGCTCGGGAATCAATGCGTCCACGAAGCTTTTAAAAATAGTTAATAACTGACCAAATATCTGGCTGAAGCCCAAAACACTAAAAATTTGAAGCTGCAGCTCTTATCCTGAAAATACGATAAATGTTCCTTTTGTTTTTGTAAATAGTTTATATTAAACCAGAAATATGTATTACAAAATGCAAAGTCATACCAGTTAAACAATTTAACAACAACGTCTTTTGACAATAAATGAATCAAGGAGGGTGTTGGTAGCCTCAATTCATTTACACAAGTTGATGCAGTAGGAGTAAATCCTTCGACTACTTCCACAAAGTCGATGTGTGGCTTCCTCTCAAATCCAAGGACTGGCTCGTTATCAATGCCAGTAATAAACGAACAATTTTTTTCCAAACACATATTTTCTCTTCTACCACCTGTAAAGAAAAAATTTGACTATAAAAAAAGCCACTGGTAAGTTTTTCAAATACATCAGCCTCACAATCATCCAAAATTAACTGGATTCTTCGTAGAAGAGCCAGCTTTTTGTAAGACAACTTTTTCATCACTCGACGGAACTCTGCAGCCATACTTTGATACTAGGCAAAAAAATTATTGGTCAATGTTCTTCCTGTCACTCTTAATGAAGATGTGCTCCTAGTGCTACTTTTCTTCTTTTTAATTTTCCTATGATATGATTTCGTGTTTTCACAACATGACACCATTCATGATCTCCTTTTTGCACTCCCCCATCATAAAATAGTGAGAAGTAATATAATGAAGAATAGACGTCATGTCATGAAAAAGCGACCTTGCATAATGAAGTTTGGACTTTATTTAATATATAAACACATAATGGTAATGTGACTTCATATAATGATGCAAAGACCGCGCGTAATAGTAAAATGGCAGCATATAATAGTAAAACAGCCGTATATATCAATGAAATGACATGATGGTGAAATGACATCATACAATGCTAAGATGACCTCACACAGTGTCAAAATGACAACATATAATGATAAGTCGACCTCATATAATGACAATTCGACCTCATATAGCCGCACATTCACAAACCGTAATAAAGTTTGATGACTTAAAGCAGTAACGACGTTCCATACCGAACGCTAAAGCTCCGTTCAAACTAGGCGACTAATTGTCGTTCATCATGCTGAGTGTAGCATGAAAATTAGCTGAAACGCCGTTATTACGCACCTCTTAAACGCTTGTTGACGATAATTTTATAGTCGGTGTTTACGCTGCGATTGAAGAACGCTGAGATATTTTTGCAATTTTTCTTTATACGTTTGCATTACTTTAAGCACAATGTAGGGACAAAAAAGAGGTTTTGACGCCAAGATGATTTTAGAGTCAACGTCTGCCGGTATTTTATAGATCAGCATCTGACTGTGGCGTTTAGCATAAAGATATTAAACGCCAGTTAGACGCCCACCCGCAAATATGCAAATAGGTTAAAGATGATTGATACGAGTCAGAAACTTTGCATATGGTGGATTTTCGTAATCCTGTCTTCAAGTAATGAAACGTTATAGAATAAATTTTTCTTGTTTTGGGGTCAAATTCTGTTGGAAACTTATAAATTCGAAAACGGAATCTGATCGGAACAGATTTTTCCGCTTTCATGCCGTTTTTCGTTTTTAAACATTTCAGGTATTTTTAGAAAATGATATTAGGCATGACTAGAGATTATAAACGAAAGTTATCAGTTATTTAGAGTAGCATACAACTACCACGGCAAATCAAAATAACCCGCGACAAAAAAATAGAAACCCAATAAAATGTTAGCTTTTTGCTCTCTCTTTTGCATATTTTCACATTGGAAAATGTTTTGCCCCAATTATGGCAATCTATGTGCAAAAAAGTAGAACCTTTGCCAGAAATGTGGAAAACGTAAGAAGTTCATTATAAACATTAGCCAGTTATACCTCAGCTATAGTAGCTAAACCATAACTAAACGTTTGTTATACCAGCTAGCAAGGCTTTTCGGGTTATGCTATAACTGGCTGCACTTTTCCACAAGCAAATGCATGTACTAGCTATCAATATAGCTATAGCCAGCTAATGCTTTATTAGGACAATGTCAAATGTGTCTTATAGCTTGCTAGCTCCTAATAATATTGTTTAGATCTGAGAAGCCAACCAGCAGAATTCTCATATAAGTATAGGAGTTGTGTGTGTGGTAATAGCTAGCTAGATAGCTTTATAATTTTTGTATGCATAGCTAGCTTTATTTTGACTCTTATAATACTGTTTCAGAAATGAAATGTATAGCTAATTCTAAAAAAAATAGAAGAAGTAGCTAAATAATAGCTATTATAGCTACAGATTATTTAAAAAAGATAATAAGATTGCATAAAAGACACACCTATACAATCTTTTGCAAGATTTAAATCTAAAAAGGGTCACCAATGGAAATTGAGAGTTTGTGGCTCTAAAAAGGGGAAAGGGAGAATGCTATACAAGACGATGTAAACATAGGACTTATTGAATGGAGAGACTCTAAATGTACTCTAAAAGTTAAAAGAGACAAGCGATTGATTTTTAGAACTTTGAATAAAGATCATGCATTATTCATTCGGCTGAACAAAAAGTCAAGACATATGAGAGTGAAGAATTAATTGTAACTAGATCGTCTAAAAAGCTTTCCCTTAAAAGATATAAAGAAGAATGGATTATAAAAGAATAACATTGTATCTTTGCACATTTGATGATCTCAATTTAAAAAATCAAGCTTGATGAAAGTGATTTACTATGCCTGCCTTAGAGGTAGAAAATTGGTTTATGAGTGGTCAAGATTTTAACTTTGATCCTCAAGACTTAAATGACAGTCAATGCTTATTGGACACAAAATGTCCGGATTTCAAGGATCAAATGAAAAATGTCTGGGAAGCTATATCATAAACTTTAGTACTGAGAAGTATTTTACATCAACAACACACGTGTGCATTGATTTTAAAGAAAATTTTTGTCGCACTTTCGCATAGTATGCTTTAAACTGAAGTCACGCTGTTTTTAATAAGTTAAAGCTTCAGAGTGGTTTAATGTGGATGTCATTAACACTGTGAGTTTTTTTATAATTTTATTTCATAAAATTCTTGCCGATCTAATACTGGAATAACTTGACCTCAACTCGTTGAACACGAGCCTAACCTCAAAAGTCTTTCTATCTTGTTCGTGAAGAAGAACAGTCAGAACTCTTATCGGCTGAAGAATCTATCGTCATCTTAAACATCACCTTCAAAATCATGTCCGACGAAGCAACAAGTTCGAACGAAACAAAAGGTTCAGTATTTTTCTTACCCCTGTCACATCTCTCCCAGAAGAAGAACCGGAGGATAAAGTTAAACCTGAGAATGTAGATGAAAAGCCTAAAGATATCCTCGTGCAAAACGTCGATTAATCGAAGAAAAAAAAGTTAAAAAAATCTAAAAGCAAGAGAAATCGATCACCATTTCCTTCCTCTGACATCACTATTTCCTTCCTTCTTCGCCTGACTCCAAGAGTTCAGGTAAAGAAAGTGACAATTATAAGGAACCAAAAATCCCCGTCAACCAAAAGTCCCCGTCAAAGATCTGGTGGACTTGGCAGAAACTTGTGTGCTGTTGCTAGGTCAAGCCAGTAATGGACTAACGTATTTTAGAAGGTCTAATGCTATTCAATATCTCATGAAAGATACTAAAGAAGTTAAGGCACTTTTACGTGAAAAATCCGAGCGTTTATAGAAGCATGATGACCAGTTATTTAGGAAAAAAATTCGGTCATATATAATCTAGACCGAAAAATCGAAGTAAACTCTGGATGTCCTCGACTCAAAGTTTAATCACAACATCAAGACTCTCCCCAAGGTTCATCAGGGAGGGGGCGTTACTTCTTCCACAGTTTTAAACGTGGAGGAGGACACCAGCATCGGCCAAATAAAAATAGCAGACAAAGGCATAGAGACAACAAAACAGCTGCGTCATCTTTCTTAACCACCCCAGGTAAAAACACTTCAAGTCACCTGGTGTGGATAATATTCCACCTGAAGAATATCGACGCGAGAAGCATCCCTGCTATCTTAAACGTTGTGCTGTGGAAACAAAAGAGCATTCATCCCCGTTGATGGATGCGCCGAAAGCGTCCTACTTCTCGATGCCATCATTCAAAATGCAAGGAAACGGCATTTAAATCTATCTTTGGTAGGTATCGATCTGTCTAAAGCTTTCGACACCGTGTCAATTAATTCCATCCATAGAGCCTTGCTTCGACATGGTATCGACAAGCTAACAATCAATTATGTGCTCGAGTCATGCACATGTGCTACAACAACCATGCACTGGTGCTACAACCAACATCTTATGTGACCCAAATACGGTGGAGAATGTCATGATCTCTGAAGGAGTTAAACAAGGCGATCCACTGTCACCCATCATCTTCCACATGGTCCTGGACGAATTATTAGGCTCTTTGCCGTCCTATGTTGGCGCTCTACTATCTCCCGATAAAAGATTAAACAACTTGCCTTCGCAGATGACTCTATTCTGTTATCGGAAGCAGAAACTGGCATGGACGTACTTATCAGTTTCACAACTCGTTCTTTGGTGACAGAGGTATGACTATAAACACAAAAAAATGCTTTTCAATGCGAATGACCACCGCTAGGAAAGACCGTAATGCAGTTTTCATCAGGGAGCCATCATTTAACATAAATGTCAAACCAGTTTTAAGGTGGTAAAACACTATCAGGGGCGGATACATACCACGTCAAAGACGTCAAGTGACGAAGGTAAATTGTCTACCTGTATAACGGACGATGTCAATCGATAGGGGCATAGTAGTGCGTAAAGTTCTTTTTATGTAAACAACGTGCGCCGACGAGCAGGAGTTGATATAAAATAGGGGACCAACGGCTCAGGGTGCCGCAGAGCCACGTCTGTGCGTTGTATCTGTTTTAATTTGCATGGTGCGTGATTGTTTTGATGAATATAGTCTGTGGTCTGTTAAGCGGTAGTGTTTCTTACAGCGGTAAAAGTCATACAAATCTACAGAGTTGAGCAAACCTGTAACATAGACTAGTGACATATATAGTTTGTGCGGCACGATTTTTGAGTGAAAAAAAAGGTAGCCGCCCGTAACGATATAACTCGAATTACCAGTCTAGTGACTTAGCAGTCCGCTGGGTTCGATTACCCCTGTGAAAAAAGGTTCTTTCTTGTTAAACATGGCTTTAAAAACCATGTCTGACAAGGTTACTAGTGCTTTTTTAAGTAGAAATGTCGATGCAATGAAAGAAATTTTTAACTCCCGCATTGGTGATTTGTTAAAATTACCTACAATAAATTTTCCGCAGCTGCTGGAGAATGGAAGTGTTTTAAAATATAGGTTAGCTCCTTTGGACTTTCCTACAAAGTTCGTTCAAAACAACTCGGAAACACTCATTGCTTTGAGGTAGGTTTGTTTAAACTTTTTTCTGATCCCTAAAGCTTTGTTTTTGTTAATAGACTGTGAAGTTTACAATTCAGTTTTTGTTCAGCTATAACAATGCAATTTTCAGTCATAAACTGAAACTAAAGCCAAAGATTTAATATGGCTGACCTTAATTGTTTTTATTAAATATTCTTTTGTTTTATTCTCAGAATAATTTAATTTTTCAAAACGTGTCATAAACAAATATATAAATGGTAGCTGAGTTGTGTTGTTATGTTTGTGAATGTATTAATAGCTAGGCACAAGACTCAGATTGGCTTTGTTTTTCTTGTTTTAGCTCTGAAGCAAGTGGAAACTGCTTATATAGCTCGGTATCATTAATGTTGTCAGGTGACAATTCATTGTGCCATGATTTAAGGTTACTTACTTCTTTAGAGTTGTTTATTCATGCTGAATTTTATTCTACGCATCCCCTTTTATACTCTATTTTTGAACAAGGACAACTAAATAATAACCAACTTTTTAAGAATTTCAAGCAAGTATTTGATATGTCCCTGGCTATATCTGATAAAGATTACCCCCATGGTTCTTCACTTACAGAATTAGTGCAATTTGAAGCTCTGTATAATTGCAAAAACGGCAGATGGGCAGGTCTTCTTGACATACTTGCCCTTTCTACTGTCATTAATCACAATATAAATGTAGCATACCCCGAATGCGGCGAAACATGTTATAAGTTATTGTTTGCGGAGAAAGTTCAACCTCGAATCCCCAATGAAAACATAGCTTCTGACATAGAGCTTTGTTATGTTATGCATGGTTATGTATCCAGACCAGGTGAAAATTATAAACCAAACCATTTTGTTCCCTGTATACGTTTGTTAAATCATAGTAGTAAGCGTAAATCCTTTTCCAATGAAAAAAAACTTGTAAAAAAAATTAAAACTGTGGGTTTTGCTAGTGATAAAGTACAAGCAAAGCTATCATTTTGGACCGATAAATGCAGCGATAAGCTTGTATTACCTAAAGTAAAAAGTATGTCCACACAAAACAGCTTGCTGATAACTAAAATAAATAAATGCCAGCCAAGTTTTTGGAAAAAATTCTTCTACTTTTACTTCCCCTGCTAATCTTTCTTCCCCTGTATCCTTTTTGTCCCAAAAGCCTTTATTATTTCCTTCATTTTTCTCAGAATCATCATCAAAAGCAGGTTGCTCATCTCTTGTCACTTCTTCAATAAATGAGTGGGATGTTGCTGGATATAGGGACAAATGTAAAGGTCTTAGGCCAGAAGAATTATATAATTTGATAAAAAATGTTCACAAATGTGGTGACAATTTTGTTTTTCCTAAAAAAAAATCTAGAAGTTTTCGTCGGGAATGGCTTAAGTCATTTAGTTGGCTATGTTATTCTCCAAGCCAAGATGGTGCATACTGTCTTCCTTGTGTTTTATTTGGAGACAGATTTCCAACCAAGGCATATAAAATAAAGAAACTGTTACGTGAGCCATTAACATATTGGCCTGATGCATGTGCTGCTTTCAAGCGCCATGAAAATGTTCCCAATGGAATACATAGTGATACCATAGTTGCTTTTACCTCACTGATAAATGCTGTTGAAGGTAAATCCAGAGCAATTGATGTCTTAATTGACAACCAAAGGAAAACTGTTGTATTAGAAAACCGAAAAAAAACTGATTCCCATTACAGATGCCATCATATTGTGTGGGCGGCAAGGTATTGCACTAAGAGGACATCGTGATGATGCTAAGTATCATCCAGTTCCAGGGGAATATTTAGTAGGGAGAACTGGCAATTTTGTAGAATTGCTGAATTTTCGAGTTCGAGGTGGTGATACTGATTTGAAAGAGCATTTATCAAAATGCCCTAAAAATGCAACATATATTTCCAAAACCACTCAAAATGATTTAATAAATTGTTGTGGTGAGGTAATAACTAATAAAATTGTTTTTGAAATTAGGAAGAATAGATTTTTCTCTGTCCTGGCTGATGAACTTTTAGATTGTTCTAATAAGGAACAACTTTCTTTAGTAATCCGTTATGTTGATTCAAGTAGAAATATCAAGGAAGATTTTCCTAAATTTCTTTATTGTAAAGAGGGTTTAACTGGTGCAGATTTAGCCCAGCTTATGTTGTCTGCTCTGCAAAATTTAAATCTAGATTTCAGTAATTGCAGGGGCCAGGGTTATGATGGGGCTGGTAATGTTGCTGGACATTTAAATGGTTTATCAGCTCGTCTTCTGTCAGTTAACAAAAAGGCTATTTATGTTCATTGTCATAGCCACCGTTTAAACCTTTGTGTTGCTAAATCTTGTTCCATCACGCTGGTAAAAATTAAAGAAATTTCCTACTTCTTTAACTTTTCACAAAAAAGGCAACAGCTCCTTAAAAAAATGTCATTCAATATTGTCCTAATTCTGATAAGTCTAAACTTAAAGATGTCTGCCGAACACGGTGGATTGAGCGTATTGATGGCATGGAAGTTTTTCAAGAACTTTATGTTGCAATTTATGTGACCCTTGATGATATGATAGTTAATTTAAATAAAATTGTCAATAAAGAAACTGCCACCAAAGCACACTCTTTTTTTTATGAAATTTCTACCTTTGAGTTCATTGTATCTGTTGTTGTGACCAGAAATGTTTTGGCACTAACACATGGTGTTACAACTTTGCTTCAAGATAGAAGTATTGATATTACAGATAATGTTCAATACATTACTAATTTGAAAAATACAACTATGAGTTGCAGGAACAATGTAGATTTTTTTCACAACTCATGGTACAAGGAGGCATTAGATGTTGCGGAAAGTGTAGGAGTTGAGGAGAAAATGGAACGGGTTATCAGAAGGCAAACATTAAGGGACAACCAACCTGCTATCAGTCCAAAGGATTATTATAAAAAAGCCTTAACCATACCAATCTTGGACCATTTAAACAGTGAACTTAACTCGAGGTTTGATTTTGAAAACTTTGTAGTGTATAATGGATTGTGCATTGTACCAGCCAAAGTAGTTTCAATGGTTTACTCCAACAAAGATTGGAAGAGCAAATTTAAAAGGTTTGTAGATTTTTACAAATCTGACATGCCAAATCCTCTTGCTCTAGAGTCTGAGTTAGAGCTGTGGGAAAAGTTTGCTTTGGATTATCAGGGTACAAGACCTGAAACCATTGCTTCAAAGTCAATAAACCTGTCTCTATTTACTAATATAAATGTTGCTATTCGCATTCTTGCTACTATCCCTATTACTTCATGTGAATGTGAAAGAAGTTTTTCATCATTAAGACGATTAAAAGATTATTGCCGTAGTACCATGACAGAAGATCGTCTTAATGGCCTTTCCTTAATGTACATTCATCAAGAAATTATTCCAAAGGTAGATGATGTACTTAATATTTTTGCCCGAGATCCTAGAAGATTACAGTTAATTTAAATTCACTTAAAACTTAATACATATTTAAATCTTTTGATAAGTCTTACTTTTAAGTTGGTAATTATACACTTAACATCTTAAGTCCTAACTCCTATTTTATAACATACATTTATTAAAATGCTTTGAGCACAACCCCTGATTTATATGTTAATGCTGCTTTTTAGAAAGAGTCCTTTCAGTTTATAAATTTACTTTTTGAGCCTTGCTTTTATATGCCATATCCTTTGTTTTTTTATATATATTTTACTGAAATAGTTCTTGCACATTCATTTTTTAAATTTGTTTTTATATATTTCTTTGTTATCATGTCAACCCGGTATACTGATTTTAGATGTCAGATTTGATAGATTCATTCATTATTCCATTGGCCGGTTTTGACAATTTGCTCAATTTGACCCATTTCATGTTAGATTCAATTTGTCCATGGTTTTCTACATTACGTGATGTGCAAGAAAGAAGAAAGAAGAAAGAAGATTTTTATGGGTTATTAATGTAACCCTTCAAGTTTTCAAAAAACATTATTTTGAAAAAGTAGTTAGATTTATGTTGTTTTTTCTTTCAATGTATTCTTATGAAATGTCTGGTAAGTATACATTAAAAAAATGATAATTCGGGCATTTGCAACAAAAAATTTTTGGCTTTACGAAAATTTTGACTAAGGACTTTTTAAACCTGTATCCGCCCCTGACTATTACATCTGATTTTTCAAAAACAACTGTTTTAACCATTTCTGTCAACGTAGAAAACGAATATGATAACCGTTTTGAATAAAAATTGTCGGAAAATTGAGAAACTTGAAATTTTAGCGGACAGGTATGAGGAATTTTACCATTAAAATGTAATGTAGAAGGTGCAGCTAGTCCTGTTAGTCACACACCCCTCCCTTTTTTTTGGGGGGGGGGGGGCGTTATGGGAACCCGTTCCGTTGTATTAACCATGGGTTCACCCACTGCCCTGGGAATGGCTATGAGGTTTCAAAGTATGACCAAAAGTTTGCTATTTTACTGGAAAGTAAGTGGAAGATTTTGTTATTGTACGGTTAGTGCTGATGGTGGAAGGTTTTGTTTTTTTCACTTGTTTTTTCTACCTGAAGCTTTGCCTTACATATAAATAAGAAAATGGGAAAACTTCATCTTCCAAGAGGAGAAGGTCTGGCCAGAAAAGCAATAAAGTACATGGAAAGAAGATAAATTTCAGGGAAAACCAACACACAAAAAAGGACGTTTTCACCCCAGAAGAAAACGATATTGATCATAGCTATGTTTCAGCTGCTATGTTCTACACCTAAAGAACCAAGTTCAACTGCAACATTACCAAACCATTTGCACGACATCGACAAGGTAAATGATGATACATTCCCATCGTGTTATTTACTGATCGATACATTAATGTTATTTTCATTACTTTCCTTGATGACTTGCTGTTCCGAATGTCAGTCGCGAGACATTGATTTTAAAAAATATTCTGCGAAAAGGAAGGGACTGAGTATAGTTCTTGAAGTCAAATGTAAATACTGCTCTTGGAAGAACAACAGCTATACAAGCCGTCAAGTTTCAAATAACACTTGTGGTGCTTCACCTTTTGAGATAAACATTCAGGCTGTACTGGCATTGGAAACTGGAAATTGGAAAAGGCCTCACAGCTTTTGAAAAGTTGTGTGGATATATGAACTTACTTCCACCTATGAACTCTAATGCATATAATAAAATGCAAACAACTCTCCATGCGGCATACAAAAACATTGCAGAACAATCAATGAATGAGCCTTCTGCTAAGATAAGACAGGTTGATAGAGATAATGTGGCTTTGAATGCAAATGGTGTTGCGGATATATCTGTATCATGTGATGGCACGTAGCAGAAAAGAGGAAATTCATCACTGAATGGTGTTGTAACAGTTATATCTGCTGATATCGCTAAATGCCTTGATGTCCGTGTAATGTCAAAAGTTTGTCATGAATGCACATACTGGGAAAAGTTAAAATGCACTGATAAATATTTTGAATTTATTGAAAAGCATATCTGCAGCATTAATTATGCAGGTTCAGCAGGAGCAATGGGGTCAGCCGGTCTAGTACAATGTTTCATGGCATCAGAAAAAAACATCGTCAATTGCGGTATCAATATTTCATTGGTGCTAGTGATTCGAAGTCACATGCTGATATTGTAGAGAAAGATCCCTATGATGGGATTCTGGTAGTAAAGCTGGAATGCATTGGTCACATCCAAAAGAGAGTTAGTGGACGGCTGCGGAATTTAAAATCGACAAATAAGGAAAAACTTTCTGATGGAAAAACATTAGGCGGGAAGGGTCGTCTTACGGGAAAAATAATAGAACTATTATGGTATTGCAGTGAGACAGTCAACAGGGAAAACAGTTTACGAAATGAAAAAAACCATTGGTGCTGTACTTTTTCATTGCGCTGTTGCTGGCGATTCAGAATAAGACACAAAATGTGCCCACGTACTCCCGACACATGGTGCACATATCCAGCCGATAAAATCAATGGAAGAAGTAAACATGTTAGCAAAGCTGGTATACCGCCAATTGTTAGTGATGCCAATTAAGCCGATTTTCATTAGTTTAAGTGATGATGATCTTCTCAAGCGCGCGCTGTTTACATGGCAAAACACAAAACAATAACGAGTCGTTGAATGGCATGATCTGGAAACGATGCCCAAAAGACGCTTTCGTGAGCAAGGAAATGGTGCTTTGGGAATGCTAAAATTGCTTGAGTTCCTTAACATTGATGCAGGAGTTCACATATATAACTTTTGCAAAGGCAATGATCTTGGTTAGATATTATAGAGCGAAAGTGCACACCAGTGACAAAGAACAGAAGAAAGCAACTGAGGGCACAAAGAAAGGGATTTTTTGATAAGACTGAAGAAAAAGAAGGCGTCACATATGGTGCTAGTTTATTTTGAGAAAATTTTCAGTTTTTAATTTTTATTATTAGGAATTATAACTTTTCATATCAACTGATCGCTTTTGTTATGCCATGGTTAAGATTCCACGAAATAATTCTTTATGTCGTGCGTACGGATGGGCAGTCCTTGAAGCTATTTTATATGTATGTCACTGTTTCTAGGGCACAACATTCTTTGTTTTTGAATGTATCTAGTGGCTCTAAAAATGTTGTTATTCACTTTTGGAAATGGTTTTTCATCAATTCTGCATAAATTTTTTGGTAAATTTTTAGTATGTATATTTTTAAACGTGATTTTCTCAGAATATTGTTTTTTTAAAAGCTGCGGAATATCATTTTTGAACGGTGTAACCGGTTGCTCTAAGATTTTGAAAGAGCATTGTTCTATATAATTTCTAGTTCCTGAAGCAGAATTAATGTTTTCGCTTGAACGGTTAGTGCTGTTCTGCCATTTTGAATTTGGAAAAAATGACCTTTTTTGTAAAAAAAATGCTAATCTTAAATATATGATGATATGATTCAGCTAAAGCCTTGAAACTGGTACAGCAACTAGATATAAGACTGCTGTCAAAATTCCAAGGTCCTGGCATGTGCACTTCTTAAGTTATGTTGCGCAGCCAAACCGCTCTTTTTGGCGGTCCACAGACCATTTTAGGGGCCTGGGACCACAATTTTCAATTTTTTAAAAAGTTTTGAAAATGATGTAAGCATATCTATGTTGGTGCTAAATTTCAAAAGAAAAGAAAGAATGAAAAAAAGTGCACGCACAATGATAAACTTGACCAGTTAAGTCTTAAAATTTAAATTCTAGAGGTTTTGCTCCTCTAAAGAATATGCTCATAGTCAGCATCGTTTCTGCGGTGGGTCCACCGGTTTCCATCATTGTCCTTGCCGTTACGGGAGGAAGTGGTGCAGCAGCAGGTGCTGCAGGGGGAACCGCAGGGGGTGGTGAAAAAGGGCTTGAATAATGAGGATTTTAGTTTTAATAGTGGTTTACCACTTTAACAACAGACTACGATACTTCATTCAAATACCTGGACATCATTTTAAACCTAATGGCAAGATGCCACACAACTTAAACCATCTCTCGACCTTGCTGTATCGACTTAAGTCTTCGCCTACTAAGCCGTATCACAAGTTAGAGCTCTTGAGGAAACAACATCCTACCAAGTGGTATTCGGCCGCGTAGCAAAAGGTCTCCTAACCTCATTTGATACTAAAGATTCATATGTGGGTCTAAGATCTCTTGGGCCGTCCTATGGACATACCAACTTCCCTCTTCTTCACGAAACATAAGGACGGCGGCTTAGGCCTAACATCTTGTGAACTGAGCATACCAATGTGTAAAGTTGTGTTGTATGTCTCGATTTGTTTACAGACTGTTCGGTACTTTATTCAAAAATAATCCAGTAGGGAAATAAAGATTTAATTATGCCTATATATTATGGTTAACGATCTATTTTTCAACGCATTCGAATTCAACGTTTGACACAAGTGAGAAGCCAGAGTGAGCTCCTAAAAAACAACAACAATTTATTCAACTTTTAAATGAAAAAATCAAGGCGTTGACGTATTTTGTATCGGAAGATTTTGTTTAATTTTCAACCTTCAAGTTTTTTCAATCACACGTTCAAGTTTTTACACGCTGTTTATTTTGCTGTGGCAAGCTGTTTGAACAACATCATTCGTGTTACAACATCCACAGCAAATTTGTGTTTAACTTGTGTGTAAGGTCCTAGGTACCCGTGAAACCTAACACAATGATGCTTCTGAGACGTACAGCAAAGATGGCTGATATCTCAGATCTAGCGCTTCAGACTTTAGTGGCGCTCATGTCTACTGACACTTTAAAACGGAAATGTGCGACAATTCTTGGTAGTGCGACAATTCTTGGTAGAGCTACACCTGAAGATGCGATGAGAAAGGAACCTCATTTTAGCGCCCAGCTGTACGCCACAATCAGGTGGAACATTAATTACAGCCGTAAATAATTTTTACGTAGCTGAAGCTTTTAACTTGTGTAAATACTTTAATAATAATAATAATAATAATAATAATAATAATAATAATAATAATAATAATAATAATAATAATAATAATAATAATAATAATAATAATAATAATAATAATAATAATAATAATAATAATAATAATAATAATAATAATAATAATAATAATAATAATAATAATAATAAATAATAATAATATCGACGGCAAGCCGTTATGCGAATTACGTAATAAACCCAGCGGCCAATTTTGGCAAAAGGGCGTTATTCTATTATACAAAGACGTTTGTCAAGTTACGCATTCGACGGCTTTTTACACTGGAGAACTGCAACAGAGGACGCGACGTGGACAAGAAGTGTAAGCATTATCAGAGGATGGGGAGACCCACTTCCACGTAGTGCAGCACTGTGGCTTTACGCAGTTCCTAAGGATCAAAAAGTATGACGCAATTGTCGATTACATCAAGGACATTGCACTTAAAAACGAGTTTTTGTCGAACCTGTATTTACTATTGGTGGCATTAGATTAAAATCTGATCTCGGGGTTGCGAAGCCGGCTAAAGTTATTGTTGTAGTGTGTCATTGTAAGAGTTAATGCGATTCCAACATGCTGAGGGAGCTTTACTCAGAGATGCGTACAACCAAAAAGTCGTCTTTTACGATAGACTTGGTTTACGATAGTTTGGTCCGTACAATCATAATCTCCTTAAGAGGAATCTGGTACTCGGAAAACAATGATACATTATTCTCCATAGGCGGTAAGAAACGTGACATCGATACGATAGTGGCGAGATGCATGGAAAAAACCATCAAAATCTAGAAATTGTTCCTGAGAGCAACAAGATAATAGGGTATAATATACGGCAGACCCCTAGTGGGCCACCAATGGTCCAGAATGACCATTTGCCAGGCTTATATGCGAAGAATCGTACATTGTAATTTACATCTGGCGAGACAATTGGAATTTTGCCTCCAACGTTGATACCATCAAAATTTGGAAAAGATTTGTTATATCTAATATGTGTCGGTAATCAAGGTTACACAAATTTACATATCTCTATACGGGGCATCGCTACTACTTAAAAACGGAACAAGAAACCGCGGTCGGTTTGAAATCAAACACACGGTTTCTATAAACCTCGTCCCCGGGTATCTTGTATCTTTTTTCGACCTCCGGGACGGCGTTGTACGTTTATCTCGCCGTCCCGGTTATTGAAAGGAGACAACGGGTGCGAAGAACGAGGTTGGATTCCTATGGCACTAATTTAGCAAATTTTACAAAAGAAGATGTAAAACAAGCTGCGATTTTGAATTTAAAAAGTCGTAAACAAAATTTGTGATATAGTGAATAAATTTCGCTAATAACGGTAGTTGCTGCTGTGGAAAGGTGGGATCGAGGCAATGAATAGAACCGGCGGGAGAGGATAAGAAAGGTGCAAAAGGTTTTCTCCATTAATAAAAGAGAAAAAAGTACTATCACAAAAACATAAAATGCGCATGGTTTATGTAGTTACAGTGGTTTACAAAACACATTGTTCGTGACGCACAGGGACGGGGTCGTCTGTTTCGAACACTGTTTGACCCGCTTGTTGAAGGTATTCGGTTAGGGAGGCGGGTACAATACTAAGATACAATTAGGTAATTAATTGTTGACAGGTAGTTGTACAATTGTTGTCGTGAATGATCCTATTCGAAGCGTCACGGTGCAAGGTGAAAGTATGAATCTTAGAGATGGCTATCTTGTGGATGAAGGATCAAGAATAAAATTTACGATTTTGCGTGAGTATTGTGGAAAATAGGTCAACATATGATCTTAGAAATGTCTCTAAACATAGGTATTCTGGGGAAATTCAATTGCAAACATTGCATAATACCACCTATTCTTTAAGTGATGAACAAATTTTCGATTATGATCCTATACAAATTGTTGAAGAGAAAGTATTACCTAACGCAACAATAAGCTCTGTTGAACCAACTGCAGCAATTTGTACAGAATGCAACAAATCGATTGCAGCTAATAAGAGTACAGAGGATATGTTGGTAACATGCTCCAATTGCTTGAAAGTTATGCTTCGTTCGAAATTAAAGCAGAAAAAAATTCATTCCATCACTGTTGGAGAGGGATTCGAAAAATTCAAGTTGTGTGCTCACCGTGCTTTGTTGCAAGCGTGCTTCCCAGACAAAAACGTGGATTGCATGGATGAAAAGCAAGTGATCCTTCTGTTTCTCACAAATATGTTCAACATCCGGTATAAAAAGGAATCCATGGTTGTTACTGGTCTTGAACTTCTTTACATCATTTTGTTGTTGTATACCTAACTGTATGATGTTCAGTTATTTCTGTAGTTTGAACCTGATAAAAACTAATTTCTCTGCAAGGCTATTGTAAAACAGGTCATAAAAGTCAGACAAACAAGGTGTATTTTTTCTGTATAATAACACTAACTTGAACGGATTAGGTGAGAAAGAAGATTTTTTAAATTCGATAATTTTAATACTAGTGCTGTGGTAAATATTAACTATTTCAACATTAACACCATGGCAAAAAGAAATACTTTGAAACTTATCAATGGATTTGTTGTGTCAAATATGAAAGTTACTTAAAATATCAGAAATACAATCTATACTTTGTTCTGGTAAAAGTTGAGTCTCAGTGAGACACAATATATCGGAGGTCATCAAAAACTGATCATGAAAAATATCAGGGACCTTGTATTTAATAAGGTAATTGTCAATGCAGTTTCTGAATTAAAATCTTGATAAAATGGTTGGAGTCTCAGCTTCTCTTCTCATGCGGTCATATTCACATGTTGCTTTGGCATCAGCATTCACCTGTTTAAAATGGTCCATTCAAGGAAGCAAATCTACTTAAAGCTACATACATTTGACCATTGTTGAAACTTTTTTGTTTTGACAACGAAGAACTAATAACTGCCTTATCAAGACTTAAACCTTTAACTTTATGGACTGTACAAGCCCAAACTAACATCAAGGGGAAGTGTGTTTTCTTTATAATTGGAGAACTATCTTTATTAGTCCTTATTATAATATTTGCCTCTGTTTTTTCAATAGGTCTGTGTTGCCTTGCTAAAGGATTTGTTTTGATCGTATTTAGATCAGCTTGATCATCATCAAATTTTATAGAAATATTATTAACACAACCGTTAGCATTAAATGATATATGTTTAATTGTCCCAAGTTGTCTGTTAAATAAACGATCTGCAATGTCAATATTAACGGTTAACATTACTCTTGGATTAACCTTGACTTCTAGTTTGCCTGCCAAACCACCTGTTTGACTTTGATTGCGACTAAGTGCTTTGCCAATAACATTTCCAGCAACATTTTTAGGCAAATTATCAATTGCTAGTACCAAATACAAACGGTTTTCATTTAATCTCAACATTTGACAATTATGTTCTTCCTGGTTTATTCTCTGCAAAGATATGAAGAGCGTGACTAGGATAAGTTATTTTGCTTTGTGTAACAAAGCCAGATTTTTGTACTTTCTTATCTTCTTCTTCAATCAAGGCAGTTCGAAATTTGTTCAAGAGATCAATTAGTTTGAAATCACCCCTTTGTCGCATAACTTCATGTAGTTTAACAATCTTAAAATGATTCCACAAATGTGCAAAAATTTGCCATAAATCAATATACCCAGAATATATTGTTCGTTGTACCGGAGGCTGTTGATAGAAGTCACCTACTGTTATAACAGTTATACCAGCAACAGAACACTCAAATATTTCATTTAACTGTGAGTAAATATACAAAAATTAGTAAATTGGAGACCATTTATATTTCGTCATTGATAATGGCTCGCAATTCGCACAGATTATTTCTCAATGCAGACCTCTTTTTATCATTAAGTCTAGGTAAATTATTTCCAAATCTACCAACTGGAATTCCAAGAGCAGAATGAAGAGTAGCTCCATTAATATTAACAGCAGCTACACCTGTTGGAACAAGTAATAATACCTTCGGTTATCCAAAGTTTTTGAGTTGTATAGGAGTATTTTAGTTAAAGCGTGATAAACAGTTTTTATTAAATGTGATTTATCTATTTCAGGCTCAACCCAAGTGGTAGAATTTTGAGACATCGACATGTAAAAAGAAGCACTCATGGAGGTAAAAGTTAGGGATTTTAATAGGGTACGTAAAGGCTTGTTAGGGAAACCAAGGCGACGAAAACAGGTCTTTACTGATTCTGAACAGAAACCCCTTGAAACCAAAGAAATGCACGATCCATCCATTGTTTTTCATAGCATAACAAAGTGAAGAATATTTGTTAAGCTTTCGTTTGTGCCAATATTCCGTGTTCTCTTCACATGGACAAGTCAGTTCTAACATAATTACAGTTTTGGAAGAACTGGATATTAATAACACGTCTGGGCGTAGTTGTGTTATTGCAATGTATGGTGGAACAACTAAAACGGAATATAAATCTGACAGTATTTTCCAATCGGGAGCAAGGTGAAGAAGGCCTGGACACTTTGTATGCCTCTTCTTAGATGTATACAAGATCTTAGTTGCACTTGGAAAGCTTAAGAGGTTCATATGATACCAAAAACTCTTTTAATGCCTTAACCAAAACTATTAAAACCGAGTCATGACGGTATGTGTATCTACCCTGCGTAAGGGAGGTCCTACAGGCACCCAATATGTGAGAGACATTTGCACAGACTGCAACTTTTGTCTTTCTCAATTCCCCATCTCACAAGATTGGTTGGAGAGGGAAGGGTGTCGTAGGTTGCCCCTATACAAAAAAGAAGTTAGGCATTGTGGCAGTGAAAGAATTGTTCTCCAAGATAAATCATTTTTCACATAAGAGCACCATTTCGTCCAATTGCCTTGCAAATGCAACTGTACAGCTCTTGCATGGTAAATATCTTCTTCATTTTCTTCAATGATATTGGAAAAAAGCTTTCGGTAAGCATAAGTGCCTTTTGGTGGTATATTTTTGTGGTCTAAAAGCCCTAAGCCAGCTCGATCATTTTGAAATTGAGCTGACTATCCGCCGAAAGAACTGCCTCACTAACTTTCCAATTTCCAGCTTTTAAGTCTGGTACGCACTTAGACACAGAAGGGTCGACAGAATCTCTTAGTAACAGATGTCCACTGATTTTGGCAGATTTGAGAACAGATGCAAGACTTTACAGGGGAAGAGGACAAGGCGATGTCGAGGAATATAAGGAAATGTTGGAAATTGAATGATGTAGTTTTAACCATTCCTAATGAAAACAGAAAATCTTTGCTCTAGTTTTGTGATATTAGATAGAGAAACTTCATAAATTAATAATGGCCAGCGGATTCTGGGAATTAACAGCGGTGTAAAAACCAAACCTTATGGACCCCTTTATGGAAGGACCTGTCTATAGCTATAAGTTTGTCTTCGGCATCATTTAGAAATTTATGTATTGCAGCAGAATCCGACAAGGAGTTTATTGTTCTGCCTAAAAACCTAATTGGATTAGAATGAATGGATGGAATTTTTACGCTGCCAAATGTAAACGGCGAACTTTGGGCGACTTTTCCCTTATCAATAACAATGCTGCGTGATTTAGAAGGCCTAAACGACATGCCTACCCAATCAAGAGCTGTTGTACACCTGTTCAATAAATTTTGAGTACTTGGAATTGACGTGGACATTAAGAATATATCATCCATAAAAGCGTTTATTCGGGGTTGGTCTGGGATTTTGTTTTTATTACCTGGGGGTAACAAACACATATTCAATAATAAGAATGAAAATTACAAAGTGCACGCACAATGATAAACTCGACCAGTTAAATCTTAAAATTTAAATTCTCGAGGTTTTGCTCTTCCAAGGAGATAATTGGCACAAAAATTGAACAAACAAACAGACATAGAGAGTAGGACAGGACTTCTGTAAAGGGTACAAGGGTTTCGACTCATATTCCTGAACCAAGGTACCCAAAATGTCTAGCTGAGTCACCTTAAAAGAGGTCTGCGAACAGTCTTCAGCAGGAACTAAACATTTCTTTCATCCATAACTTTTCATCTGTCCTACTCTGTACAATCTTGTGTGACTGGGTAAGAAGTGGAGTCGTCACTCTCCAAAGATAAGACCAGTGTAGTCAAACCCCCTTGCTGACATAATTTTTATTTTGTTTTTCGCTTTTAATTTGACTGGGGTAATAAGTGGAGTCCAAAGACAAGACTACAAAAATATATATATATATATAAAATATAAAATAAATAAAAATAAATAAGAATAGTCAAACCCCCTTCCTGACATAAGCCGGAAGTTGTGGTGCTGACTGCAATCTACCTAAGCTGTTCAAGGAAAAGGATGTAAGGTTGTACACCATTAAGCAAGCTTTGTTTGCAAGGGACCATTGCTCTGTCGTTGCAATGAAACCACTTACCATGCACTTGGTTATAAGCAACAGTAATGGCCATTGTTCAAATTTCCAGAGTGGTTAATTACAACCCTTAAGTTGTGGTGCTTGCGACAAGAGACTTCACTGTCTACAGTGATAGGTATGGAAACGGTGCCCGGGTAAGATGTGACAGGAAAACAAACCTTAGACACAAGACCTTTGTTATAGGCAAAGCGTTTTAATTAAAGAACCAAAATTAAACTGCACTCTGCAACCTCTTTTTCAACTGTTGCAGTTTGCTGCAAGAAATAGTATAATGGAAAGTGTACAGCCGATAAAAATTCCCCTACAGTGTTGATGCCAACTGGATGGAGGAGAAGCCGAAAAAGACTTACCCCACAGGCTGTCGTGGTATAGCTGTATGAGCCCTATCCAAGATTCTGGTACACCATAGCGTCTGAGAGCCATAAAAATCAGCTTGTGCGGAACTGAAGGGTACGCATTAGCAATATCAAGAAAATAATTTACAAAGAGGTGGCAAGCCACCGCAATGATGAACCCAACCTGTTAGGTCTTTGGAAACAAGCTAGAGGTTGTACTCATCTAGAGAATACGCCTCTAAAAGCACAATTCTCCCTTTTTACAAGGAATTAAAAAAAATAAAAAGGACACAACACATTTGAAAAGATAAACAGAACTTTAACCAAGGGCAGGTAGGTTTCGACCCATATTTCGGAACCTAAGTACCCTGGATGTCTAGCTGGGGGTAGTGGCTAGATGCAGCGCGACTCAGAACCAAGTTAACAAAGCGAGTCCACGATTCACTGAATGCGAGTTGGATGTAAACAATAATTTTACGCGTAAAAGTTGTTTATATATATTCAAAGTGTTGATGCTGTAGATACACCACGTGGGTGATCATTCAATTACGATTTATAGTTGTTTGTACGAAATTAATTTGTTTTGTACTGTTTTACTGACGTTTAATATTTTTTATTTATTGAAATTTGGTTCAAAATATTTATTTTATCGAAAAGGAAAAAGTTTAAGATAAATTTGGTAGGTAACTACAACATTTTTTTTCTTTTCGAAATAGTGAATAGATTATTCTTCGGATTATTCCTAACATTGTTGAGAATATTTTTCACTGATTATTATTTCTTTCTTCTCCTAGTTTACCTGTGATATGGAATCTATTAGGGAAGAAAAGTCGATTGATAATATTAAAAACGAGCTCCCAAACAAGAAAGAAGAAGCTACAGGTATATTTTTACTATTATGCATAATTGATTAGCTAAGTAGAAAAAGAAACGAAAAACTTAGACATTATTAAGTGATTTCTTTTAGATTTTGAAACATTTAAGTCATATGAGTTTAGAGCGGAACTAGGGAAGTATGAGTATGAACATCGTTTAAAGTTTTCCATCACAAGATGCTCCAAAGGTTTCACAGAAAAAGGTAATTCATTTTGTAAATACTTATCAGTTAGCTGAAGTTCAAAAAGCTTACTTTTCTTTTTTGTTACAATAGTTAAATTGGGCGATATGTCAAGCGAAAAAGCTCCACGCATGTTGTGGGAATTTTGCAGTAAAGACGACCAACTGCCTATGAAATTTACCGGTGCTCCCTATATGGTGTTAGGTTCCCAGGACTACCAGTGTCACCATGGAAAAGATTGGCATGCAAATAGCAAGAAAATAAGAAAATCAAAAAAAGAAGAAATGATGACCTTTGATCACGCATGCAAAAGTCCAGAAAGCTTGTACAACCTACAAAAAAATTGGATTGCCCAGTTACATTTATTGTTAAAAAGGTATTTTTTTATTCAAAGTACAAGATCGAAAAAGATACGAAAAAAAAAAGAACCGACATCGCCAAAAAGATAAAGGAAGACATCGTTGCTATTGCAAACAGCAAAGAAAAATTACATACAGCTGTTGAGAGTCTTGGGGAAGTGAGTCTATGTTCGCATTTCAGTTATTATTACGCTTTGCCACTTTTATTATGTTCAGTTATACATATAGCGATCATTTATTTTAATTAGTATTCTTCGCGTTACCTTCAGGTTCAGTATCTTTGTGCTTTCCCTAACCCCAATACTCACAAGTATCATCACACAGGAGAAGCTGCTGGTATCAGCGAACCATTGGATGAAAGAGTATGCGAATATTTAAAAAGCGAGATGCGAAAAGGCTGTAGAAGGTCAAAAGAATTGAAAGCACGAGCAAAGAATTATGTCAACGAAAAACAATATTTTCAGGAAGGAAGACTCCGGAAGCCCATAGGCTTAGATTTCGACCAACCAGAAAGAAAATAAAAAATCTGGTCACAGCAGTGAAAATCGAAACTAGGTATTATAATTCTACGTTCTTCAATATCCTCTAATGTAGTTTACATTTTCAAACTTATAGGTTATTGCTTAAGAAGGATAGAAGCATAAATAACTATTATGAAAAAAAAAATAGAATGAAAAACAATCACTTCCCCAGAAGGATTGCAGACGTTTCTTTATTCTTCTTAATTTAGATATATTATTGCGACTCACTTGCTGGAAGAATTGCTGAAGCGGTATGGAAGCAGATAGCCGATATCGCATTCACTTCAGAAAGCACCTTATCTGTTAACATTTCTCCTGTCCATCAACAAAAAAACTCTATTGATTACACACTTTTTTTTAAAAAAAAGAAGATAAAATGATGATTTAATTTAAGTTTCATCTATCCGCTCGAACTTCTCCACAAAAAACATTGATGGAGGGTGACCTCCGAGATGAAGTGTATTTGAAAAAAATATGATGGTTCTGAGTCGCGCTGCATCTAGCCACTACCCTAGCTGGGTCACCTCGAATAGGTCCGCGGACGATCATCAGCAGAAACTAGACATCCTTATCTTCCTAAAATTAACTTTGACCACTTTCTGTTCAACTGTGCTATTCTTTGTTTTTAACTCAGGTAATAAGTGGAGTCGTTACTCTCCAAAGACAAGATCATGTGTGATCAACCAACCCCCCCCCCCCCCTCCTGCTAATATGGCTGAAAGTGAAGAATGTTGTGCCTTCGCATTCTTAAGTGTGGACCAAACAAGAGACATGTGTTCCTAGCAACCCGGAACTTTTTCCATACAATACAATTTCCGCTTGGAAATCAAACTAAAAAAGAGCTTTCTTCAACATTCAAAAGAGCTATGGGGCGAAAATCCTTTATGTTGGATGGACAAGGTATGTTGTTTTTAGGTATGTAAACTTCTGATGCAATTCTCCATTGCACAGAAATAAAAGACTTCTTTAGAAAAGCTTGAAAAATGTTAAACAGAAACGATGCAATATGAGGACAATTCTTATAAACTGTGTTAGGAATTTGGTTCAACCCAGGAGAAGAAGCATTTCTACGAGAATGTAGGACAGCTTGGAAATCCTTGAACTTTAGCTTGGAAGAATCGAAAGCTGAGACTAGACTTGGTGGTGAAGGCAATCCAGGGAGATCTAAAAGAGGTATATGGCGTGAAGGATCGTTCAAGGTTGAATGTTTATGTGAATCCATTTCGTCCTGTGCAACTTCAAATTTTATTGAACATTTAGGATCTAAAATATTTTTTCCAGCCTGATAAGGATTCTTAGAGAAAGCCCGGCGTGCATTCGAGACCTCTGCGAAGTAACCTTAACTTGGCCATTATAATATCTAAAAGGTTTTGCATGTTGCTTTTCTCAACTGGGTCAGATGTGCTCTTAAGAGTTCGGAGTAGATTGTTCTTCTCGTTCATCAAACTGATGCTGCGTAAATCTCTCCTGTTCAAACCTGATAGGTTGTGCTGGGGAAGTGACCTTACACCAAACAGGTGAAATGCATGGTAGTAAATTGTTGATTCCAACAGCTCCACTTGTTTTTGACAATGGGTAAGAGCCTAGAAGATTGTGGAAAACTGCATCATCAAGGGAATTCCACAATTTTGTGTCAATTGACTTCGGCCAAGCAATAGGTTGTTTCCATTTCATAGTGCTAAGATGGTCAGGTTCTGTTGATTGCTGAGAAAGAACACTGTGGGAGTTATACGATTTAGCTTTCAGCAGCCGAGACTTTTCAGTGGAATCAACAGCTAGCACATCTTACAAAACAACTTTACACGGTTTAATGCCCAATGCTTAGTGGAAGGGAGTAACGAAGAATCACAGGTAGCAGGAAGGACAGAGGAGTTAGTAATAACGAAATCGATATCCGGAGGGGCAGTCCTTATACGGTCTGGGTCTATATCGTTGGGGGTATCATTGTTTAAAAAATTTAAGTAACTTTATGTGTGAAAAGCAACATTACACCTTTTTTTTTAAGAACCTGTACAATTCAAGATGAGGCAACTGTCTAAATTCGTAGGCTTAATTTCTTAGCCCTTCCTGTATATTTTGTGTTAACAGCATTTGGGTGATAGAATCAGAACTTTTCTCACTTCTAATTATAGATCAGCTGAAGAAAGAGATGCAAAGACAGTATAATGGTTAGTATTACTGCATATAACTTTATGTCAAATTGTCTGAAAATGTTGCATAGACTGCAAAATTTGACATTTTCAGTTATAAAATTAGAAAAGAGGAAAAATGGCCCTTAATTTTTTCTTCCCTTTTTCACAACCAATAACAGCGCACCATCGCGTATACGAAATTGCGCTTCTATTCTTGTTGCATGAAGAGGAATCTGGGCAGTAGAATTTCTGGTATACTTGCATTATTAGCTCCCACCTGACAGACTGTATTATTAGAAACACAAGTGACGTCTGCCTAACTTTCACTCATCATTTTTTGTGCTACCTGTACTGTATTATGCATCAATATTTTTTATTTTATGTTGAATAAACAGTGACTACTTAAGAATAATATATAATATAGAACTTACTTCTTGGTTACAACCATATGCAAATTCCTCAATGTTGTAATGTGTGTGGTTAAAATGCTTCTTTTTTCAAGTAGCTTTTCGTATTTATTTATAGATTACGACATATCACTTTACCCATGTCATCATCTTCCTTGACTGTGACATGACAGCAATAAATTATTTTTTTTTTCAAGGTTCTCCTTTCCAGTTTTGGAAAATATTTTTTTAGGCTGTTTGTTTCTGTTGTTTTGTTACATAGTCGACATAGGTTTCCTCTCCGGTTGTACACTTTTTTGGAGTAATTGAACTGGTATCGTTCATCTTAAAATAAAAAGTTTGAATCAATAAATTAACTTTCTTGTTTTCATTTTATACATGTTTTTTTATAAGAACCAAGTATATTTTGTATGGCTTCGGATGTTCAAAACTTCAGAATATGTTATTATTATTCCAAATATTTATACAGGAGAACCACTTCAGTGTTGGAAACACTGTTATTAAAGTGGGTCCTGTGTTCTAAATGTATACATACCAGTATACACCGGCAATACCTACCCAATTTACGTCACTGTGAAGAACATTTTAGGAACATTTTTTTTAAACTTGAAATTGAAAAAGGCGAAAGCATTTAAAAGCTTCATTCAAGTTGGGTGTTCTTATAAAACAAACGTTTTATAAAATTTACAATATGTATTTTATAGCTAGCTATATATATATTTTACTTTGTGGTGTTTTCGAGAGCTAGCTCTGCTCTAGCCATGACTTGAAAAATAATTCTTCTTTACTTCACTGTAGTAGTATTGTTGGAATTTAGCTGTTAAAAAAACTATATTATGTTTTTACTACATTGCACCTGGTGCCTTAACGCCAAAATAAACGTTGACACCACCTTAACATTACACCTTACATAACCTTCACAAAAAGCTGCCCCAGCTGCATAACTAAATACTTTTAAACCTCTTCCGAACGTAAAGCTACACTAAAAAAGCCAAATTTTTATTTTTGAAAAAAATAAATCCAAAAATTAGCAAAAACTTATGCGTCTCCCTTGTGATGAGATTAAGAGTAACAAAGTACGTAGTGCGATGACAAAACTTGTCTTTAGACGATGTCGGTGGTTTTTTTGTTACACATAAGTTAATTTATTTTCATAATTATCGGACTCCGATAGCAGACGGACCAGCCTAGCCCAGGGTCATTTCTTCTCCCCGTCCAAGGAATTCCATCATCTAGTCAGTGACATGTTTAAAACATAATTACAGGAATCGGTATTAGTAAATGTGGATCAACCGGGACAGGAGAGAGGATTAAACAATGAGGAGGTAAAGGCGCTAGTTTGTGGAGAAGAAGAAAAAAAAATCTTTTTAGACGGAAGAGAAGGAATATGCACCTATTTTTCAAGAAGAAAGGCCTTGTCAATTCCTGTGGAGAGAAAGTTTTAAGGAAACGAGTGAATTACGGTTAGTGTTTATCACTTGATGCGGTAGTAGATTAATAAGATTTTTTATTTTGGATTTGGTAGTCCGAATTTCCTCCAAACTCGATATAATTTTTTGTTAAACTGAGGTTATATTTCTACTTTATTACTATTATAGTGACCAGTCATTGTGTGACGACATTGGCGATGAAATTTACGTCGACTACGAGGATTATAACGAGAAAGCCATCATAACATCTAAGGACAATTTCTATAAGTGGTTAAAAAGCCAGCTATAATTTGTTTTCTCGAAAAGAACTAAACACTTGACTCAGCTATTTCGAAGCGAAAGGAAGAAAACCTGGCATTACAAAAACAAATTTGGGTTTTGTAAAGATATTTTACGACTATGTAATGATAACTCAACCTGAATTGTTGAGGTATCCACGGCACAGTTACTTCAATCAGAAGTGTGATTAATCAGTGGTGTCAAAACTAACACAAAAAAATCATGATTAAGAAAACATGGCAAACAGCTTGAAGATCTTACAAAGTTGCACACTCCGCAGGAAATGTCAAAGTGGACAATTCAGATCATAAGAAAGAATCAATTAAGATCTTATAAAGTGTGGCTTGTAACAAGTTACCTCGAAGTCGCAGGTCATATTGTCATGCGCGTAACGTACATTGTGTTGGGAAATGCGAACAGAGCAGAAGCCATCAGCAACATGAAAATGAAAGAGTTAATGACAGGAGGTAAAATCAGATAGTTTATACGTTAAAACTGCAATTCAAGACAATGATAGTCTCTCAGATATTGATAAGCTCAACTATTTGAAACGGTATTTAAGTTAGGCGTTAGATGCAGTGTCTGGTTTAACTTTAACTTTCCAGAATTATAATGAAGCTATAGGAATTTTAAATGAACGGTATGGAAACCTTTAAGTTTAATTTCAGCACATATGGATTCCTTGATTAAAACAAACAAAATTAGGAATAAGGATGTAATGGGATTACGCAAATTATATGATGAGGTTGAAAATTGTAGAAGGAACTTGAAATTAAGTGCATCTGGATTTGGTTGCTCACTCAGAAAGAGAAGTTGCCAGATGAATTAAACATGATTGTTGCCAGAAGATTTGGAAGTTACTTTTGGACATTAGAATTATTACTTAAGTACATTCACGATGAGTTGAGAGCGTGTGAGAACTGTGTAGCTCCCAAGAAAATTGAGAGAGGAGAAAAATCCGAATTAAATTTATCCAGGAAAGGTGTATATTCAGCTAGTAATATACATAGCCATGGTGACGCACGAAACTTTGCTTGTGTCTTTTGCAACTAAAATAGTCATAGTTCTTCCAAGTGTCGCAATATAACTAATGTACTTGTGTCGTAAGAGAATGAAAATTACAAAGTGCACAACATAACATTTCCATATGTACAGCGCCTGAAAATAAGAAGGATTCTTCAGATAAGGGGTGAGGTGATAAGTATTGAAAGTTTAAATGTGCATGTTAACTCCAATGGCAGCATTCAATATACATACTCGTATGCTCTTTGATAGTGGTAGTCACATGACTTACATAACTCAAAACATTTGTGAAAAACCGTGTTTGGAAGAAAATAGAACAGAGAGGTTAATCATAAAAACATAAATACGGAGCATCTGTTCAAAATTTAGATGTGGTGCAATTTGGGTGAAAAATAAGTTTGGAGGAGCATTGTGTTGTGTAAAAGTGTTACAGCTCAGTTTGCCAGATAATTATGTTTGTGAAAAACGGTTATCTTCTTTGAGAAAACGACTTGAATAGAAGAAAATTTGTATGATTACAATAAGGTCTTCAAAAATTATCTACAAAACGGTATTACAGAAAAGGTTTCTAGTGATGAGGTAACTAAAGATATAGGTAGAGCTGTTTCTGATGCATCCTGTAGTGTTAATTGTCCATCCTTATATCAATGTCCTTATTCTGGACCCAACTTACTTGCAAAATGTTTTGATATTTTGTTACGCTTTCGCTTTAATAAGTATCTGATTTTAGCAGATATAAAACAAGCCTTTTTGAACGTTGGAATTAATCCTGAACATAAAGATTTTGTTCGATTCCTTTGGTATGATGTAGACTGCCCCCATGTTAAGCTTTAAATTTAGCGTTTTTTACAAATGGTTTTTGGTATCACCAGTATTTCTTTCCTTCGGAATGGTACTATTAGGTATCACTAAACAAATTTGATGATAAATTCATTGATAGGTTTCTGGAAGATCTATATGTAGATGATATCATATCTGGCTGTAATACAAATGAAGAAGGTATCGTTGGACTATTCTGTAGTGTTCCTTGCTAACCAAATACAGAAAGAGGTTTTCATGCTTTTGCGGCTTAGATGCTTAGCTGTGGGAGTGGTTAGTGAGTTTGGAAACTTGAGACGCTTTAAGGAGTAGGTGACAGTGTTCGCACAATACCCTCTAGCTCCTACTTCCATGGCGAAGAAATCAACAGACCAACCGTTTGTTGCAATAACATTCACTAAGAATGAATATTTCGTTGTTTTGGTGGAATGCCAACTGTCCATATTTTGCTCGCATGGACATGTTAGTTCTATAAGTACTACTCTTTTATGACAGTTGGAGAAAAAAGAAAATAATTTACAAAGAGGTGGCAAGTCACCGCAATGATGAACTCAACCTGTTAGGTCTTTGGAAATAAGCTAGAGGTTGTTACTCCTCTAGAGAACATGCCTCAAAAAGCACAATTCTCCCTAAATATAATTACATCTGGTCTTAATGAGGTAATTGCAATATGACCAGGAAAAGAATATGAGTTGTTTAGGTCGGATTCGACTTTCCAATCAGAGGCAAGATGTAGAATGCCTGTTGGCAAACTTTTCCTTGTGCCTGGCCATATTTTACAAAGATCTGTTTGGTGATGCGCTTTGGTGCGGTTGCTGGAATATCTGAAATGAAGGCATTTATATATACACAGTATCATGTCGGAAGGTAAACCTTCCTTGTGTCAAAGATATTTTACATGCGCCTAGAACATGGGATGTTGTGCAGATTACCTAACCGCATAAATGGCAGTAAGCTTCTGTGGTAATGTGCCAGCGTTTCAAGTTAGATGGGAATGGTAAAATGTCGAACGTAGAAGCTAGGCAGAAAGAAAGTAAATTTGGAGGCATGGCAAGGATAGAGCTCCACGAGAGGTCTTGCTTTACGTACAGTACTGTGAAAAGGTTTGTTAACATCGTGTTCGTGTAACGAGCGTGGTGCACACGAACCACGATAAAATCGTGGTCTTCGTGTATAACAAATATTCAAACATTCTATCGTGGCCACCACGCTAATATAATTATCTCCACGAAGGATCGTGTGTCCCACGATCTTTTTCGCGAGCTCCACGATTTATATAGATTTAATTTTTTTTCTTTTCAAAAGCGTCGGTAATTTGTTTTATTGAGTTTAACGAACGGACGCAATAAAATGTTTTGTACGAAATGTTATTTTGTAAAGAAAAGTTAAATTTGTCTGACCATAATTTAATTTCAGTTTTTAAAACTTTAATAACGCCCGTCTCAAACACATCTCATTGTTTTGCCGATATTTTTTTGCCAAAAGAACTCTGTTCAAGAAAACGTTGAACCGAAAATATATGCAAAATATTTAACAGTCATTAAATTAAAGTAGATTTTAATAGCGTATTTGGTCATCGAGTTTTTCTTTCTTTTATGTCTTATCTATTTTGCCGATGTATCTTTCTCTAATTTTGTCGGCGTCTTTAAAAGTCAGCTGAGCAATTAGTTTCTCTTTGAAAAAAAAAGTTAAATATGGATGCTCTGTTTGGCGAAACCATTTATACAATTTACAAATCAAGACATGGTGCTTCCAAAATATTTCAGACAGCGAATAATAAATCTTAAACAAAAAAGAATGACCTATACGCAGATTAGCAAAATTATTGAAGAGGAAGATGGCAAAAAGATTTCACGGCAAACAATATCAAAAATTGTTCGAAGATTTAAAGAAACGAAATCGCTAGCGCCAAAACGAAAGAGTGGTCGAAAAAGAAAACTTACATTAGATCATCATAATTTTATTGACAAATGCTATGAAAACAACGATGAACTAACTTCAGTTGGTGAGCTTTAAATATTTTTTAGCGTTTTATTACCCTTAGTACGAAATATTTGCATATGGAGAAGTTTAACGTTTTCTCATTTTTTGCATAAATAATATAATTATATTTTTTATATATTTGTAGATGTTCAAAAACTTGTTACAAGTGAATTTCAGCTTGACGTCTCTTCATCATGCATTCGACAAGCAAGACAAAAAATAGGCTGGACCCTAACTGGTCCCCGCTATTGCCAGTTGGTGCGTGTACCGAATCAAGTGTTAAGACTGGAGTTTTGTCAGAAACTTCTTCGGACCAATGAGCAGTTCAAAGACGAAATCTTCACCGATGAATCAACCATAATGATGGATAATCACGGAAAAATATGTTTCCGTAAAAAAGGCCGTCTTCCAAACTTAAAACCCACTGCAAAACATCCTTACAAAATACATGTATGGGCGGGTATATCAAAAAGGGGGCCTACGGATATCTTATTATTCACTGGAATAATGAGAAAAGAATTCTATGGTGATGAAATTTTACAAAAAGGACTGCTGCCATTTATTTAAAGAGTTTACCCTGATGGACATCGTTTTCAACAAGATAACGACCCTAAACACAAAAGTAAGATCTTTTTAATTATTCACTCTGATGAGAACTTCGTTATAAATCAAATATACATGTATTTTACAAATAATTTTTGTGATTGTCAGTCAATAAAACGAGAGTGATGAAAATGCATTATATTATTATTATTATAAATTACTTTTTTGTTATAGGTAAATACGTCCTTGAATTTATTGAACAGAATAACATCAACTATTGGCCTACTCCTGCGGAAAGCCCTGATTTAAATCCAATCGAGATGTTGTGGCACGAACTAAAACATCACATACGAATACGGGTAAAACCTAAAATAAAAGAAGAATTGGTTGCTGGAATATTAGATTTTTGGTCAGGTGTAACTTGGGAGAAATGTGAAAGATATATCAACCATTTACACATTGTAATTCCAGTCGTTATTGAGCGCCAAGGAAAAGCATCAGGCCATTGAGAAGATATTTGTAACTAGTATAGAAAGTGTTGCGGAGAGGTTGCCAAGGCAAAGGCATTAAGTACAACTCAAAAGATTACCTATTATACTCAATATAGCTAATATCATATACTTATGAATACCTGCTTGTTGTAGATGCAAGATAATTATATTTTTCCTAGCCCTGTCCAGGATTTGAACCTGGATCTCTCATTTGCATGAGTGTCATAGCCATTAGACCAACAGGGCATGAATATATATATATATGAAAAACTTTACATGTGCATCTTATATATCCTAGCTTCGGTTCAAACAAACAGACAGTTAACAAGCTGTTGTAATCCTACGCACCTAAAACAATTTTTCTTTGTGGAAAATTTTGTAACATTTAAAAATAAAAATACAGTTTATAACCTGTTTTTACCCTCTTAAAGCAAAAAAAACTGCAATATTTTATGGGAAAAGTTTCTGTGAAAGATCAAAAATTAATTGTGACATCTGATAGGCGTAACACATTTTCCCAAAAAACTTTCTTGCAACTTCGGTTTAAAAAAACACAGCGGAAACAGCCTGTTGTTATCCTGTCCAGCTAAAAATCAAACAGCAGTATAGATGACTTACTATAAGCTTTGTTTACATTTTTTCCACAGGCAAAGAGTTTTTTAACTAATCAGATCTTCTAAAAAGAAGTAATAGCCAATTGAATTGCTTTATTTTGCCTGCCAAAAAAATAAAAACAAAAAATTTATTAAGATAGCAAGTCATCTATATATATGTTTATTTTGCAAACAAGTTTTCATGACAGTAGGATAAAAAGCTCTTATCCAAAACTGAAAAAAACAAATACATATCGTGAAAAAGAAATAATGAATACATTTGCAGATTTTCAATACATGTCGACGATTGAACGAGAACCGCTATTCAGAATTTAAAAAGCCTCAGTAATAACAAATGTTGATGTTGTAAAAATTTCTCGATATATATATATATATATATATATATATATTGAAATAATTTTCGCTTCTGCAACTTAAGCCGCACTGATGTATGCTCAGCGGCAGGGTTAAAAAAGTTTATTTCCTGACGTGTGTACAATATATATAGCTAGCTACAACCGTCCACAAAAATATAGCTCTCTATTCCCCCTTAATGTTAAGAACTGCCCATTTGTGGCTAAGCAACGTAAACAATTACACGTGACATACCTGTATATAAACATTTACTATCTGCAAAATATCTAGCTGGCTATGTTTGGCCATTTTGTGGACGATTGTAGCTAGAACAAGCTGTATGATGGGACATTCCTACAGAGTAGAATTATCTCACTCACTGTGTAGTATATAGCTATGTATAATAGCTAGCTAGATAGAGGATAGGTAGAAAATCACTCAAACAATTTTTCTATGCTAGCTATGTTGCTGATTTTATGCCAGCAAAAATAGCAATTTATTGCTAGCTACATGGGTAGTTCTATCCCAGCTAAGTAGTTAATTTTCTGCAAGCTTTGTAGCTAGTTTTATGCTAGCTATATTGCATTGTTTGTTTGTTTTCTTACAGTAGCTAGGTAGCTAAATGCTATCTAAGTTCTATTATTATTCTATCTAAATCTGTAGTTTTAAGCTAGCTAGCTTTAGGTGTGAGTGAGAATAAGAATGGGTTCATTACATGTAAAAAATAGTGATATACTAGCGAGCTAAACATACCCTTTCTTCGTTTTCTTGAAAATAACCTTCCAGAAGTTTCGATATAGCTTAGATTAACGAAAGTTTGAGTTTGAGGCGCTATGTTATCCGAGAAAAAGTCACGTGATATTAGTCAAAGTGACTTATGAATCACGTGGTTAGAACTAACTTAGTCTCAACTGGAAGTTCCCGCTAGGAGATCTTTAAATAAACAAAAGCACTCCATCGCCGTATATACTCGCTCAATCTGAAATTTACGAAAAAATAACCAGAAAAATTACGGGGCAACCCAGTCGAAAAACGTCCTACGAAAATTTAAATTTTGATGTATACGTGCGGAAATCCTATACACTCTCCTCCGTCCCTTATATTTGGCTTATTTAATGAGGAAATGGGCTCCGCTACGCTCCGTGCGCTGGCGCGCACTCCGCTTCTCTCCGCAAAAAAAAAAATATATATATAATTTTTGTATTTTGCTTAATAAACATTTTAGAAAAACAGAAAGTTTTTTTTTTGTTTTAAATAACATAAGAAACACAAAGTTGGGTTTCTTGTTTTTTTGTTAAAAATATATATCCAATGAATTATAGTCCTAAATATTTCTTAATTTATAGGCATAACTGAAATAAAGAAAACAGCGTATTTAATATTTTGTAGTTTTTTAAATCATTCCTTTTGTTTTAACTTGAAAAATAGTCATAACGGACCTCTACTCTATAGATGTGTAATCTTTTTTAAACAACAAAGCACCGGCGTCATTGATTCTAAAGAATCCGTTAATGACATGCTAATGACAGTTTTATAACATCAACTTGACACCTGCTGGAATGTGTTGTTTAAACCGATGACAACATTATACACTCAAGGGAGTTCGGCGTCGAATCCCTATAGTTGCGAAAATGTTAAACCAATCGCAGATGGCTATTATCAATTTTTCAGAGTATTATCAGCGCGCTTAAATTTGACGCTTCTACCAATTTCTTCATATTATTATTTGGTTGATCTGAATACAACATGTCTACTAGAAAATTATTAAAAACTTATCGCTCTGGTTTATTCTACTTCAAAAGAGATAAAACAGTGATGGTTTTAGGAACAAAACACATAAAAAATAAAATGTACACAGTTGGCGACATTGTTGAAATGTTACTTAGCGGAAATGTGGAAAACGCCGAAGTAATAGAATTGAGTGGTAAGTCCCTGTTTAAACAACAGAAGTGGGTTTTATGGAAAAGAAATACAACTTGTTAATTATTTATTTCTTTTTAGATGACACTACGTACTTAAATCAACAATTGCGAGACTATGTCAATAATCGAATAAACGCTGGAAAATTTATAGAAGATCCTGAAACTTCAACAGAAGAGAGCGAGGAGGAAGATACAGAGGAAGAAGACGAAGAGCAAAGGAAGCTTTCTAATGAGGAACTTCTAAATTCTTTCAGAAAACGGAAAAGAAAAACTGAACACACGTTAAAAAGTAAAAGAAAAAATAACAACGGCAAGATACCAGCAGATGAAGATAGTTCTAAGGTAAAACGCGTAAAAGACCCATCAAAACAAAAGGATGAATCTTCGAAAAATGAAAAGACGGCGAAGGGACTGAAAAAAATGCAATGGTAAAAAAGCAACTTGTAAGTATTTTTTTAAGGCTTGTTTAATGTAGTAAAAAATTTGTGTTAGTTTTTCTATAATTTTTTCCTTTTTTTTTAAAGGCAGAAATGGTTACTGTTGGCCATGTTCAAGAAGAAAATATTAAAAAAATTGACGGAGAAAATGGAAATGACACACCCGGCGAAGTGACAGAAAATGAAACATCTGAAGATGCACATGATCAGCCTAGAGGTACAACAGAGCCTGAACATGATCATCCTCAAAGCAATACAGAGCAGAGTGATAACAATCTCTTTCCTGTGTCATCTTATGAGGAGTACGGATTAATTGATAACGCACCTACGAATCATATGACCAGTATTAACTGCCAACCTGAAGAGTTGCTAAGACATAACATAGATTTTGATGTAAGCAAACACTACTCTTTTGTATGTAAATTCTAAAAATTATTTTTATGTTTGTTATTTAAGTTAAAAACGTATTTATTATAGGTTATTCCAACTGCTACAATAGCAAGCTTAACACAAAAGTGCGAGGAATTAAAAGAACACGTAGCAGTATTGAACGCCAACCAAGTATATATGCAAACACTAATACATAAAATGATGGCAACTCAAGAACATATGTTTGGGAAAATTGCACTCTTGGATGCCACCAAGGTTGTATTTTCTTCTCCACCGAAGCGTTTCGAAAGAAATATAAAACCAAAACGGATATCGTTTAGTAATTCTGCTTCACGATCTTCATCAACACCAATTTGCGATCCTGTGGATACCACAGTTGAGGAATCTGCTACACAAGCAGAAAATTCACCATCTTTGCTCTCACCTGAAATGGAAAAAGTAGGCGAGTTAAGCTTCACAGAATTACAAAATATATCTTTTCAAGCACAATCAATCCCTAATTTTGCGAAGCTTATAGCCACTAAGCTTTTTACTCTTCAGGAATTGACGCAGAGAAACTGTAGCGGCACAAAAGGAAAAGAAAAACTGGATGTAGACAAATTGAATCGAATAAGAGATTATGTATTTGAGATGTACCCAAGCAACGCCAGTGAAGAAATCGATCAATGGAAAATATGCAAGGATGCCATTAACGAGTTCGGAAGACGAATGAACAAAAAAAATTAATATTTCTTTTAGTTTTTTAATATTATAACTACTATTGTATTTTATACGCTTTTTAAAAAAAAAATATATTCTTACAAAAATTGCACTTGACAATCTTTATAAACCTTCCAAGTCTGAAAACATCAAAACTTTGATTTCTTTAGCACCCTTCAACGCGAAGCAATTTATTTCTAATTTTATTGGTGCGGAAAATGCTTTAAAACTTCACATAATTAATAATTAATTATTCAATAACAGAAGCTACGTGAACTTTTTATGAACGTAAAATTAGACCATAGTCATAAGAAAAAAAGATAGTCTGGTGACAAACAATGGCCTATTGTTTTATGTTTTTGCAAGCAAATGAAGCTCGCACCCAGATCTCCGATCCTGCACAGAAGTTCAAAATGGCGTATAATTGCCTGTATGTTTTGGTTTGATTTCATAACAGTTTGATGTTTATTCTAATATGCCTGGGGAAAATTGCGCAATATTTGGTTGTTCCACTTCCAGAAGACATAAGGATATAAGTATTTTCAAAGTTCCTTTGGGAGGAGCAACAAAAGTATGTGCAATCTTCTAGTCCACATAGTGTCAGATACCATCCTATGATCATCAAATACTGTCTGAATCTAGCTGCTAAATCTTCCTCTGCATATTCCGACTTGCGATTTGATAAAAACACTGGTTCTGGAATATTAGTCCTTCCCAGTTTGCGTACTTTGCGAGATTACCGAAACTACATTTGCCCAACCAGAGGATTTAACTATCAAATTATTGAAGATCTTTCTAAGAAAACAGCATTATTTTCAGCACCTGAGAGATTTGTCACCATACTATTTGACGAGATAAAGATACAGGAAGATTTGGTGTGGGATAAGTACACAGGTGAACTAATTGGTTTTGTGGACCTAGGTGATATTAATAGAAACTTTGCAACACTCAAAAATGTAAAAGAATTAGCATCCCGCGTCCTCGTTTTTCTTGTTAAAAGCATCGTAAACCCATTGTCATTCAGTTTTGCGACATTTGCTACCACCGGTATTACCTCATTTCAGCTCATGCCTATTTTTTGGAAAGCAGTTTCTTATTTAGAGCAAATAAATTTAAAAGTTATTGCTGCTACAGCTGATGGTGCTTCTCCAAACCGTCGTTTTTTTAGAATGCACAAGTTATTATGTGGAGAGTCAGAAAAAAATGTAGTGTATCGTTCCATCAACCTATATGCTACAGATAAACGTTTTATATATTTTTTTGCTGATGTACCCCATCTCATTAAAACAGCTCGCAATTGTCTGTCCAACTCTGGTTCTGGTAGAGCAACACGGTACATGTGGAACAGTGGGTTTTTTGTACTTTGGAGTCACATATCTCAGTTATATCATGAAGATCTTGAAAGTGGCTTAAAGTTAGTGCACAAGTTGACAAATGATCACATAAATTTGACACCTTATTCTAAAATGAGAGTCCGTTTGGCTGCACAAGTACTAAGTGAAACAGTTGGAAATGTAATTAATGAGTTTGGTCCACCTGAAGCAGCTGGCACTGCACAATTTTGCATCATGATGGATAAGTTTTTTGACTGCCTTAATGTTAAAAACACTGTTGACCATGAATTGAAGAGAAAACCATTTTTAAGACCATATGAATCTATCGATGATATCCGTTTCACCTGGCGGGACGATTTTCTCTCTTATTTCCAATTATGGAAGGAATCGATTAAAGAACGCAATGATCATCCTTATACTGCGCAGGCAAGATCGAATATGTTCATCTCTTGGCAGACTTATGAAGGATTACAAATAACTGTACATTCCTTTAAAGAAGTCTGTAAATTCTTACTTGAACATGGCGTACGTTATATTTTGTCAGAAAGCTTTTGCCAGGATGATTTAGAAAATTATTTTGGCAGACAACGTGCTATTGGATCACGCCGTGACAACCCGTCAGTGAGAGATGTAGGCTATAATGATAACACCATCAAAAGCCAATTTTCTGTACGACCAATTGCTGGAAATGTTTGTGCCTCAGGTAGTAGCAAATTTAACCTTATTGATGATAGTCTATTGCCAAAAAGAAAGAAAAACTCTCAATAGATGCTACATCCCGGACATGAATTAAAACTGTCAAACCGGCTATTTTTATAGCCACAATTTTAAAAAAAAACATTACACTGGCTATCAATATTTTTGGTCACATTCTTTAGTCCCCTTTATACTGGGGACTGGAGGGTTCTAGCAGAAAACAAAATTTTGTAGGTACACATGGTATTTACTTCACCTGGAACTTTTTTCAACTCTACAAATTGAAAAATATTTGGAAAAAAACTTGCAATCAGTGATTTATAAGTCACTGAGAATATTTGGCGTTATCGACAAAACCTGTGAATAACTGTCGTTCCTAATTTCTTAACAATAATAAAGTTTAAATAAACAATGTAAATAAATATATCAGGCACGTAGAATAAAACATATAAGTTAAAGCCAAAACATGTTTTTTGAAAATTTGTGGCTATAAAAATAGCCTTTTTGACAGTTTTTTTAGTCCATGTCTAGGACTTGGCAAACATTTAATGTCCCAGTTCTTTAGTAATAGCTGTTTTCTTTAGTTCAACTCTCAAAGCACGTTTTTTTGAATTCTGTTTAGCAGCCTTGTGTTTTTCACGAATATCTTTAGCATATGAAAAGGTGCGAACTTTAGTAAACAATGTTAACATATGCTCCAACAAGTTTAAACTAACTTCTTCATCAACTTGTGGCTCCACTTCATAACAGGCCCTCTTAAAATTAGATAAAATTGAAGGGTTTTCTAGCATCTTGTGGACTATGTTGTGACATACCAATTTGGTTTGGAAATTAATAGTTGACAACCGAAATATTTGTTCACATTTAACGAAAACTGCTTGCATTTTTTTGTTTACTCTCCACAAACCTCCACGATCACGAATATTAATATATGTCTGAGAATCATCGCTATCAACCTTACATGCTTGCAGCAGTGCAATAAATTGTGTGCGATTTGTTAAAGTAGCCTTTGAAAATCGAAACCTAGAATGTAGCTTGTGAAGAATATATCCACCAAGATAATCTAAACTTTTGAGCTCTTTTTCTGAAATTTCTGCCACCTGTAGGTCTTTGGGTGTATCTTTACCAATGCCTGATAAATGGGTCAACATATGATTTGCCACTTCTGCAAGTAAAATATTGCTAAATCGTGTTTCTTCAAATTTTGATGGTAGGATATTTTCCTTCAACATGCCATAAAAATACATGTAAAAATCTTCAGCATCCCCAGAATATTTTTCAATCATTGGTCTGAACTTGTTCCATAGTTCAATAGCATCATCAGTTGAAAATAAAAAATTTTCTTTCGAGAACAAGCATCTAATATTTTCAGGCAAACACAAATCTTTAAAGCATGAATCAGCACATTTATTTACAATTAATTTTAAAGTTAAGGGGTGAAATTTCTTCAAACATTGTTCTTCCTTTGACAGCTGTGGTATGGAAATACTAGAGTCACAAGAATCTGTTGTGATAGTTGCTGATGTATGTTTAACATTGCAATGCCTAGTAAGACCACGTTGTGATTTACAAATTATTTCACAATGTTGACAACGATAAACAGCTTTATTTTTTTCGTTATCCATTACTTCAGTAACTACAGCGTTCACATCTGCATTAAAAATTGCATCATCGTCAAGAAAACCACCATCAAGTAACTGAAACAAGTCATCAAGTTCGTCACCAGCTAAGTAATCTTCCTGTGCTGAAGCCGCCATGTTTAACTTTCGTGCAATATCGGAGGGTCGTCCTACCTAAGTTAAGGATACATTGCGTAAACAATGTCGGTGGTCGTTGCCTCTAGACTATCTTTTTTTCTTATGACTATGATTAGACACATTATTTCCTAATAAAAATTAGTTTATAAGAACATGCTCAGCCTAAAATCCCGCGCAATATGAGTCTAAAATTAATGAAAGAAATATTATTTTCAAACATTTTTTTAATGATCAAAAGGTCATTTTTGTCTATTTTATTTGTACAGAAAATGCTTCGAAACTTCACATCATTAATAATTAATTATTCAATAACAGAAGCCACGTGGACTTTTTATGAACGTAAAACCTGATGCAGGTATTTTGTTGTTATAAAAAAATAGTTCATAAGAACGTGATCAGCAGTTCAATGCGACTTTATTTCTGAATCTATTATTTTACTTTTTACGAACAGATTTTTAATAGTATAATTTTAACAATCTATTTAAAAATTTTAATATTTTGGAAGAAAACAAATAAGGAAATTTAAGGCTGAGAAAGGGTTACGAAAAAACTCTTATAAAAAACTTTAAAAAAATCAACTCGCCCCCAGGGTTGAAGCCCTGGCGTGGAAAAAGAAAGTGTAAAAAAAATACTAACCTCGCTCTTTTAAAAAAAATGTATAATAACCAGAAATCGCCAGATAATATTAGACCTGTTTCACCAAGTAATAAAGCGTTAGCGACAGTAAGGTATATATGCTTAAAAACCGTAAGAACAAGTATCTTGACTTTCATATTTTTTGAAGCGCAACCATGGGAAAAGAAGTGGATATTCTGCGTAAAAACTTCCGTATTGTTATAAGAACGTGCGTAAAAACTTCCGTATTGTTATAAGAACGTATAGTCGTATAAATTTTTTTTCATTTGACCTTAAAATTTAAATTCATGAAATAAAGTCGCTTGATTGTATATACCATGCTTGTGACGATGAGTAACACTAAAATGAAACAACCTTTATTTAGAACAGAGATGCGTTTCTAAAAAAAAAATAGAAATAAATTTGTGAAAGAATTATTTAAAATTTTACAGTTTTATTTAATACCCTATGGACGGCGCTTGATTCACGAAGGATTAAAATCTTTTATATAGCTAGCCTTATAACAACGAATTAAAACAAAAAAATGTTAATTTATTTTTTTGCCGTCGGTTTTTAATTTAATTGATAAACTAATACGGTCTTTGTTGTTTTACAATAGAAGTTATCTATCGTGGACGATGATGTAATATTTAATTTTCGTTCGTGTAGTCACGATGTAATATTTAATTTTCGTTCGTGTAGTCCACAAAACATGATCGTGAGGTCCACGATTTTTAAAAAAATACGTATCGTGGGCTATCGTGGTTCGTGCGTAACATGAAATAAACACGAACCACGATGTTAACAAACCTTTTCACAGTACTGTATTTCTCCCATCTTGTCCATTGACCTTGTACTTCTAGCTGGATTGCTTTAGACATGGATAATTCGTCGTCGATTTGTTTGGACGTGTCACTGACCAGCTTTCTATATGCATGGCACTGCTTTGTTGCGGGTACTGCTTTTCCCAATATGAGAGTGACCCTTGATGATTTTAAAGTAGAGTTCTGCTTCAGCTGTTTGAGCTGCGTTTGCTGCTTTCCATGATCCTGAACTCAACACGTTTGCATTTTGGGACACCAAAGGATCTCACGAATCGCACAAAAGCAAATGGCCGCTATTTTAGAGGCTTTTAAAAGATTGCTCAGAATTTTTATTGGTAGCGGGCAAGGCGAAATTGATGAGTAAAAGCTTGTGTTCGATGTACAGTTTTGAAGTTTCAGCCACTTTCTGATATAAGTGCAAACCTTTTGTTCTAACTTACTAGCTGCGTTCATATATACTTCGTAAAGTAGAAGGGACCATTGTATTCTTAGGATCAGCAGGTGGATCCACAGTTTTTGCGTGCACTTGAAAAAAGATTTGTTTATGACACGAAGGCTGTCTAAATGTTTTGTGTGTAATTCGTCAATTGCTTTCCTATCAGAGATCGAGCCATCCATCAGGCGACCTAAAAATTCGACAGGGAAAGGAAACTCAGTTGGTTCTGGTCAATATCAGCACTGCGACGACTTATAGAAAAATACTCAAAGCTTCCACTCTCAACTTTATTTTCTCCGTTTTTTAACCTACTTTATTATATAATTCAGGAAAGTTTCTTACGTGTATCGTTAGCTCATATTCATATTATATTATGGAAGAAAATAATTTACAAAGAGGTGGCAAGCCACCGAAATGATGAACTCAACCTGTTAGGTCTTTGGAAATAAGGTAGAGGTTGTACTCCTGTAGAGAAACATGCCTCTAAAAGCACAACTCTCCCTTTTTACAAGGAATTAATTACAAAAATATAAAAAAATAAAAAGGATACACCACATTTGAAAAGATGAACAGAAACTTTAAAAAGGGCAGGTAGGTTTCGACCCATATTTCTGAACCTAAGTACCCTGGATGTCTAGCTGGGTCACCTCGAACAGGTCCGCGGACGGTCATCAGCGGAAACTAGACATCCCTACCTTCCTAAAGTAAGCTTTGACCACTTTCTGTTCAAATGTGCTATTCGTTGTTTTTAACTCAGGTAATAAGTGGAGTCGTTACTCTCGACAAGATCATGTGTGATCAAACCGCCCTGCTAATATATATATATATATATATATATATATTTTAACTGGGGTAATAAGTGGAGTGGTCACTCTCCAAAGACAAGACCTAGTATGATCAAACCCCCTTGCTAACTTATTTTTTATTTGATTTTGTTTTATTTCTGACTGGGGTAATAAGTGGAGTCGTCACTCTCCAAAGACAAGACTGAGTGTAGTCAAGCCCCCTTGCTGACTCTCATTCTGGTTAAAATATTTTTACCTCAGCTCTTTTAAAAAGAAAACATATGACTCGTGACCCCCTCAACAGGTTAGGTGTTCGATATCTAAAGAGATTGTTGCTGCTAAATGTACTGGACGATGATGGAACGGAGAATAAGATGTCAATGAGTTATTTTTGGTTTGTTAGTGATTGATATTAGTGATTATATTATGGTTTTTATTAGTGATATTTATTTATATGTGGTATTTTCAACTTATAACTATGTATCTTTGACAAAAAGACCATGTGCACTCAGGATAAGTTTTTTCATGATACTTTATCTTTGCATTTGTAGCGATTTGAGGGTTGGTTTACTAATAAAACTCTTGCGCAGTTTCATTAATAACCAGGCTGTAAAATCTCTAGATCCGCCCCTAAATTTTAAGTGAATTTCATGTCATATACTAGCGAAAAGCGCAAGAAAAGCCAGCGGGAAACCAAAACCAAGGTAGGTAGTGGAGCTTTTTTTAAGCCCTGGGGATATGTGTCCTTAAAGCTAGTGGTCAAATTTGCTTTACTTTGTGACTTGGATGATTATGAGATAACAAGACAGCAAGCTGTGATGATGGAACTGGTCTAACGACCCTCGATTACATTGAAACAGTTGGTGTCAATTGAGCGGTATGCTGCGGATCCTTACCAGCATGAATCCAAGACAAAGAATCCCGAAATAGCTAGAGGTAAAACGATGCTCGCATAGATGGCTCAGTAGGAGATTTCGGAGTGGAAAGCACAGACATGTTAACTAGATGGTAGTATACAATAGTTTCGTCAAACGAAAACAAGTGTCATAGCAAGTATACCACAATGCGTGAGCAAGCAAACAACAACATATGAAGGAACTAGTATGACCACATTTACAATTTCTTATGTTGACTTTCTAAAGAGTTTGCTGTGATATCAAATCTTCCTTGTTACAAGGAATACATTGAGCTTTCAGACTAACATAAGGTAGAAAAGAACACAGGGAAACAAAAAAATCAAAAAGAAGATAAAAGCAGAAGGAAAAAAATGGAAGATTGGCGATGAGAGACAGAGTTTAGAGAAAAAAGAATAATTAAAAAAGATAAGGCGTAACGCGTCAACAAATCAAAAATTACACAAAATCGTGTAGCAAAACTTTTCTACAATCTGATTTAAAATCGCACCCCCTGGGAAAAATCAAGTTGACCTAAATCTATTCATAAATGCTGAAATACCAAACGTCCAGTCACTGCATTACAAACTGATCCTTGTTCCTCAGCTGTAGGCGGATTCTATCTTGGTGATTGGTTCTACTCAAACTTGTTGGTAGATTCACCATCACTTAGTTGCCTTCACATCAATTTTAAGGAAGCATTGTGTGTTGTTCTCTCAGCTGCTCGCTGGGCTTCTTCTTGGCGCAATAAGACGGTCCATGTATGTCTATTGTGATAATACGGCTGCTGTCAGCATGCTAAACAAGGGCACTACTCGAAACCCTCTTATGATGAAGTTTCTACGGCAACTTTTTTGGTTGTCTGCAACTTATATCTTTCGTCTAAAGGTGTTTCATGTGCCAGGTAAGGACAATGTTATGGCTGACCATGTGTCTCGGCTGCATGACGCAGGACACTTTTTAGCCTTTCTGTCCTGCCAGCAAAATTTTTTTCAATTGACTGCCTTCCAATTCACAGCTGTTTCAGAGCGGACAAAAATGCTACGAAAAAATAATTCGATATACCCTCTCAGTTAAAACAGGATATCTCAAGAACAAAATAAGATTTTTATATTCTGTAAAAAGAATAATAATCTTAGATAAATTGTCCATATTATTAAAAGAAAATTTTTTTTGGACACCTGTCCGAAATTGGTAAATTTAGGCCAAAATTTATGGAACGCCAAGGCTGCCTTATTCGATGATTTCATTCGGTCATAAAACACTATTTGTCGCTAATTGTATTCGATTTTGTTAAAATTCATTCGATTTTGTAAAAATTCATTCGATTATGCGCTAAATTCATTCGATTATGCGCTAAGTTCATTCGATTATGCGCTGAATTCATTCGATTATGCGATGAATTCATTCGATTATGCGATGAATTCATTCGATTATGCGATGAATTCATTCGATTATGCGCTGTTTGCATGTGATAAATTATTCGATGCGCTGAATTCATGCGCTAAATTATTCGATGCGCTGTTTGCATGCGCTAAATTATTCGATGCGCTGTTTGCATGCGCTAAATTATTCGATGCGCTGTTTGCATGCGCTAAATTATTCGATGCGCTGAATTCATGCGCTAAATTATTCGATGCGCTGTTTGCATGCGATAAATTATTCGATGCGCTGAATTCATGCGCTAAATTATTCGATGCGCTGTTTGCATGCGATAAATTATTCGATAGTTTTGGCGCCTCAATCAAAACTCAAGGATTACAAAATTAATATGGCTGACGAAAGAACACGAGCTATATTAAAGAAACTTGGATTGAAACACCTTATTTTGAAGTTTAGTGAAGAAAATATAACCGCTGATTTGATACCAAAGCTTTCTCTAAAGCATTTCGAAAGCTTAGGTGTAACAGATAATGGAGTTATAATGAACTTGAGGGTAAAATTTTGCAGCTTTGGTGGAATTAAACCACAAAAGTTAAAGTGGGAAAATGGAGGAGCTCCAAAATTCCTAATACCTGAAGAAGTCCTACAAAACCTACTCAATGACGGCTGTCTTATTTCGGAGATCAGCAATATCTTATGCGTTTCAGAAAGAACAATTTATAGAAGAATGGAAGAGTATGGGCTTAAAAAGCATAACTTTACAGAAATGTCTAATGAAGAGTGTGATTCAATTCTGAGCACTGTGACTCAAGAGTTTCCTAATTGTGGCGAAGTTATGTTACGAGAACTGTTAAGGGAACGTGGGATACGAATTCAAAGGCAAGTGCTAAGAGAAAGTTTGCAGAGAATTGATAAAGATGGTATTCAGTTTAGAAGCAAAAGGAGGCTGCACCGTCGAATCTATAACGTGCAAGGGCCAAACCACTTGTGGCATATAGACACAAACCACAAATTGGTGCGCTGGTATTTTATAACTACTGGGATCGTTGATGGGTTTAGCCGGTTACCTGTCGGTTTATTTTGCACCGATAACAATAAATCGGACACTATTCTTCAATGTTTTCAATTCGCAGTCGGCGAATATGGTCTTCCAAGCAGATTGAGGTGTGACAAAGGGAAGGAAAATGTTCTCGTAGCAGATTACATGCTAGAAAAGCGTGGAACTGACAGGCGAAGTGTGATAGCAGGTAAAAGTACACACAACCAAAGAGTGGAAAGACTTTGGAGAGACATTTTTAGTGGAGTGTTGTCTTATTTCTATAACCTGTTTTACTTTATGGAAGACAAAGGTATTTTAGATGCGACAAATGGATTGCATTTGTCTGCATTGCATTATATATATATGCCCCTAATTGTTGCTAAGCTTGAATGGTGGAGACAAGCATGGTCTACTCACCGATTGAGAACAGTCAACTCTTCTCCCATCAGATTGTGGGTTTCTGGACAGATGACCAATCCTGTGGGTATTGCCCCTCATGAGGTTGATCAACTTTATGGAGTAGAAGGCTATTTATCCACTGAAGAGGAAGAACCTGAGGGGAATGAGAGACCAATCTTTGTTTTTCATCAGCAGATAAGTCAAAATTGTTTTCAAGAGCTTTCAGAAACTATAACGGATGATTCTAAACATGAGAACAGTGGAATTAACAGCTATTAATGGCAGATGCACAAAACAAAGAGAATGGAGAAACTGAATACATAAGGAAAAGATCTGTTGAGCATTGTATTTACATCTACACTCAATGAGTTTATTTATCATTATAATTAGTTATCATTGCTTTCAGATTGTGGAAGCCTTTCCTATCATGCTACACCTTTTCCGACCCAATCCTAATGCTACTTTCACTTTTAAAAAACTGGTCAACTTGCTTCAGCCAAAATGGGCAGCTGAAGGGTCAAACGAACATTACAGGCAGAAAAAGCTTTATCCGTCATTAATGAAATATTTGAGGCAAGCACATGGTAAGTGTCAAATTTAAATTTCCACGCGCTCGCTCCGCTTTTCTATAAACTAAATAGCCAAACATTTTTTATTTTGTATGAGCAGAGTTTCACAAAGGAAGCTGGCTTCTGCTACCTTAAGGGAAGAAATTATGTGCGGAAGAAATATCTATATATAAACTTTCTATTTTTGTTACTGTTTAGGTGGAAAACGTTCGGGTGTTTCGCTTCCCGATGTACTAAGGTTTGTCACTGGAAGTGAAGAAGAGCCTTTGTTAGGATTTGCACTGGCCCCTTCGATAAAATTTGTTCCGGTGATGGAAGAAGGTCGATTTCTTCCGACAAGTAACACTTGCATTAATCAATTGCAATTACCAATGGAAAGTAATGCTATTTCCCTTCCAGACGAAAACGCTCTGTTCGGTTTATATGACTTAGCCTTTTCTAGTCGATTTTTTGGACAAATTTAAAAGTCGTCGACAGTTTTATTATTTATGCCTATTAGGAACTTAACTCTTGTGATTAAATGCAAACATTTATGCTTTCTTTCGTTACCTTTTCACTGATTCAAAACTTATTTTATAATTGGTAGTTGTTTACTTGTAAACTTCGTTTTGTTTACGGTGTCCCTTTCCAAAGGGACACTTAATTTTTGTTTTATTCAGAGAGAATATTTTTTATATTTTAGCTCTTATCGTTTGTATTCATTTTCTTATATTATAGGAGAATAAATGTTCCGTAGTTTCTTCAGAAATTTTCGATGTACTTTGCAAGATTAGACTGACGCTTAATCGTAACACTATGGTAAAGTGTTCCCGCGAAATTGTTAATTTTCTAAGAAATTCAGAGGTTACCATTTTTTAATTTTAATTTTGATTGAGGCGCCAAAACTATCGAATAATTTATCGCATGCAAACAGCGCATCGAATAATTTAGCGCATGAATTCAGCGCATCGAATAATTTATCGCATGCAAACAGCGCATCGAATAATTTAGCGCATGAATTCAGCGCATCGAATAATTTAGCGCATGCGAACAGCGCATCGAATAATTTAGCGCATGCAAACAGCGCATCGAATAATTTAGCGCATGCAAACAGCGCATCGAATAATTTAGCGCATGAATTCAGCGCATCGAATAATTTATCACATGCAAACAGCGCATAATCGAATGAATTCATCGCATAATCGAATGAATTCATCGCATAATCGAATGAATTCATCGCATAATCGAATGAATTCAGCGCATAATCGAATGAACTTAGCGCATAATCGAATGAATTTAGCGCATAATCGAATGAATTTTTACAAAATCGAATGAATTTTAACAAAATCGAATACAATTAGCGACAAATAGTGTTTTATGACCGAATGAAATCATCGAATAAGGCAGCCTTGGCGTTCCATAAAAATGTCTAAAATGACTTAAAAATTATCATTCATCTCTGGAATAAAGTTAAGAAAACATGTTTTTTATGGTCCACAGGTTAGGTTAAATATCTGGAATGAAAATTACTTAATTTTATTACTGTCCGAAATTGTCCAAAGGGTTATATTTGGACCAAATGTGAGAACTATGTGAAAAACGGCCTTAAGAGCCTTAATGTATGCTTAAAGTTCATTTATTAACTGAATAAAAAACATTACTTTGGATTCTAAGACCATTAAAGATGATGTAGATGAAATATTAGTCTGTCCGAAATTGTCCAAAGGGTTATTTTTGGGCCAAATGTGTGAAATATGTAAAAAACAGCCTATGGAGCCTTAATGTATGCTTAAAGTTCGTTTATTAACTAAATAAAAAACATTACTTTGGATTCTAAGACCATTAAAGATGATGTAGATGAAATATTAGTCTGTCCGAAATTGTCCAAAGGTTTATTTTGGGGTGAAATGTGAGAAATATGTGAAAAACAGCCTATAGAGCCTGAATGTATGCTGAAAATTTGTTTATTAACTGAATAAAAAACATTACTTTGGATTCTGAGACCATTAAAGATGATGTAGATGAAATATTAAACTGTCCGAAATTGTCCAAAGGGTCACTTTTGGACCTAAGGTTTTTCGGGCCAAATATGTGACATCTATATATTAAATAAAACGTCATTCAGAGTCGACGGTTTCAACATTTTAGATTATCATGCTAGAAGGAAATACCTAAAGTTGTTCATAAATATTTTATTTAGTATATATATAAACAAAGCAATCATTTTGTGTTTCTTTATAAATTGTATAAAATAGCACCCAATCTTGTGATAAAGCCAAGATTAGCTAGCTAGGTAGCTAAAAACATCTTTGAATTCAACAATTTCATCTTGAGAAAGCCCACCAAAGTCTTAACTAAATATAAAAAAGAAGTATTAAGTTACTTAGCTACAAAATGCAAAACTGTAGGACCAAAAAATAGCTACTCTTTACAAAAAAATATAAAACAGGAGAAGCAAGATTAAAAAAGATAACAATTAGCCACGCTTAAAGTTTTACAAGCTGTAAAACAATTTCTTAAACTTAAGAGGGCTTTAATAGCACAAAATAATAATAAAATCCCTGCAAAATAAAGTAGTTTACTGTTAGTTAGTTTGTTCAAGGAGGTTTAAAAAGAAGGAGAGAGAACTCGCGGCGTCCCTTTAAATTTTCTATTCAATTTTTTATTGTTTCGGCGCCCCTTTGAACTGATCCGTGTCTCTGATTTGGCTCAATATTTACCTACCGACTCTGAAACGAGTGTTTTAACGAGAAAAGATAAATCTTAAAAATCACACTTACAGCAATGCGGAAGAGCAGGAAAACATGTAGTTTAGTTAAACTACAAGATTCAATGAGGGTGAAGTTTGTTTTTCCACTTCCATAAGGACGCGGAAGGAGTAAAGTGCCTTCAAAGTGCGAAAAGCTGCCTTGGGAGATCGTAAAGTTTTACAACTTATAAACTATTTCGTATGTCCCCTCCTGGGAAAATGTTAGTTAAAGGGTTGATTAACGTTTTTGTGCAGGTCTCGTCAGGAGGGGTTATTTATAAAATTGTTTTTTTTACTCTCGAAGTAGACGAATTCTCGGTAGGGTGTCGCAGCACGTCGCAGCACTCGGTGATGTTTTCCATTGTCATGGAACAAAAGAAAATAATTATTAGTTCTAATTATGTATATTTAGGTAAAAGTTTTAAGCAACTTTTTTTCTTTTTTCCCCAGTGGGAGTAGATTTTCTGTTTATGTATATTCTTTCTTTCTCTCACACCAGCTGTATGTTTTGAATATATATTGAATTGAGTTTATAATTGTTTTTTTATTAGGTGTTACATAACCAGCTGGCAAGTGGTTCACATTTTTTTTTAATTCCCTTGACACCTTTGTGGGTTTTTTATGAAGTTTTTTTGAAAAATAAAGTATTCATATTTGAATTTTGCTGTGTCAACATGTCTGCTTCACATTCAGAGTATATTCAAAAGCTATGTAGATTGTGTGGGAAGAAAATTGTGAAAAGTAAACATTACGTTAATTTTAAATCTTGTGATATTTACAGTGAAGTGTTTCAATCTATATATGGAATAAATTGTGAACAAGAAGATCCTTGTGTATTTCCTAAATTTACTTGTAATGGATGTAGAAGAAAATTAGATGAGATGAAAACGTCAAAAAAAATAATTGGTACTGCTGCATCATTTTACCCTCATGTGGATGAAAATTGTGTGTGCATGAATTATGCTGTAAACAGAAAAGACAGCTTAAAAATACTGGAATTAGATGTGAGTATGAAGAAAGTTGGTTTTAGTATATGTGATAAATCGGATAACTATAAACGTGTCTATACCCTTTGTCAAAATGAAAAAGAATTAAACCATTTGCTTACAATACGTATAGACAACAGCAATGGTTGGGATTTCTCCATATATGGGAAACCTATGGAGAAAGAAACAATACAACTAACAAAAACTCTGCCATGTGTTTTGAAAAATGATGATATTTCAACTTTCTCGTCATTCTGGAAGTCAGTCAGTGTTTGCACGGGGTTACAAGGTTATGAAGATGTAATCAAGTCGAGATGTAATTTCGAACAGCCATTCATGAATCAGAGTGGAACATTTCCAGTAGCTTTTGTTGAAGACGATAAAATGGTCAGATTTGATGAAGACAATTTTAAAACAATACGCCATACCAACTGTCATTTTTTAGCTGAAAAACCTTCATCTGTATGTAGTATGTGCAATTCTTTTAAACCAACAGTTAAAAAAGTTAGAAGTAGACGGAAAAGTGATGATTCTGTGCTTGATTCCTCACATACAAACATTCGATATCTTTCCAGAGAAGAACTAGAGGAAAGATATCGCAATACTCAGGGAGAAAAACAGAGAGCAATAAAGAAAGTTGCCCAATTATCATCTTGGGTAAGAAAAATTACTGAGAAAGAATGCATCCATGTTGATGATGAGCAACACGAATTTATAAAAAATATTGTTTGCAATGAGGAAACATGTCCTGAAATACCCGAAGGCAGTCCCCAGTGGTTGTTATGGGAGCAACAAAAAGAAATGGCTTCCAAAAGTTCACCTAATGGCATGAGATGGCACCCACTAATTATTAGGTGGTGCCTCAGTTTATACCACCATTCACCAGCAGCATATAAACATTTGCGAAATCCGAATTTGAATTTTTTAAAACTCCCACATATTGACACACTTAAAAAATACATAAACTTCACTGATCCAATGTGTGGATTCAATCCAGATGTCATTGAAAGATTAATAGTGGATAGTAAAATTGCAACTCTGGATGATCACCAAAAAAACGTTTCGCTTATTTATGATGAGATGAAAATAAAAGCTGACTTGGTGTTCCGACAGTCAACTGGACAATTGGTTGGTTTCACTGATATGGGGGATATTAACGATGAGTTAGTTGAATTTCAAAAACGTGCTGAGGGATCATCAGAGAATGATCGTCACTTTGCTTCCTATGTGATAGTGTTTATGGTTCGAGGAATTGTTTCATCTCTGGTGTATCCTTTTGGATATTTCGCATCATTGGGATTTACCTCTGATCAGCTCTATCCATGTGTATGGGAGAAAAAAAAAAAAAAAATTGTTATTGAGCAAACAGACGATAAATGGTTGGAAAATAACAGGTAAAAAATCTACATTTTTCTGCAATTGTGGTTCCAGGCAATGTTTCATGGACAAACGGTGTTGTTCTATAAATGTATATTTTTTTTATCTTTGTCCATAGTGAAATCATTCGTGGAACTGACCAAATTACTTCTCCAGAGTCCAAATGTCAAGATGATTTTGAGCGAGAAATTCTCACAAGATCCATTGGAGGAACATTTCGCTCGTCAAAGACGAAGTGGTGGTACATGTGACAACCCAACACTTTATCAATTTGGCCAACAAGAACTTTCTTTGCTTGTTATGAAATCTGAGTTGATCAGAGATCTACGTGGAAACACTCGACGTGGTAATCAAAATCAGATTCACCTAGACGTAAATGATATGAGGAAACTTCCACAGAAAAGAAAGAGATAGTTATTTATATATTGATACTTTTGGAAACATGATTGTTTGACTATTTTATTTATATTTTTTCTGAGTATGTCAGACATTTTTTCCATTACGCTTTTTCAACATAGAAGTTGTTTTGTTATTAGTGCCTTGTCTTTTGAGTCACATCTTTTGCAAATATTTTTAGTGGAGTACGATTTTGACTTTGATTTGAAACATTTTTTTGAAAACATCAAATCTTAGAAAATAATTGAGATTAAAAAAATTTAGGATTGCTACTTTATTATTGCTATGTAATTTTTATTTATGTCATCGGGAAATTACAACTATTACGGAATTTCTTTTATCTTCATTTCGAATGGATCCGCCATACGTGAATAAATATTACAGTTTTGTTTTGCTTTTTTACATACTCACTTCGCGATATGTAGAACAACCCTGGGGACAAGTTTCATTATATTCCCAACAAGAATTCATGCGAAGGAGTGTCGAAATTAATATTCGCTATTCGGGACTATGTTGATTTAAAAAAAGAACGTGACAAAGGCCTCTTGGTGTAAGGGTGTATACAAACCACAATAAAACATACCCGATACCCGTGTGAGATGTAAAACTTGTTTGCAAAGAGAGTTCGATACCCGTGTGAGATATAAAACTTGTTTGCAAAAAATTTAATCAAATGGAATAATCAAAAAGTGAGTTGATTTCATCAGGCCACAGTCAGGCATAGAGCATCCGATGCGGCAATCCTAGGTCCGAGGTTGCGGTCAGCTTTAAGTAGCGATTCTCGCGTAAGAATATTTGCGTCGGTAATTATGCACGCGCAACTTATTTTTCAGGGTCCCTCCAGCTGATAAAAAGCATGTTGTTTCATACCATCTTGATTAGCCTATCCATCGACCATTTCTCCGCGTTTTTATGATCTATTAAATTTCTAGCAAAGCGCGCAGAGTTTTGATCTCGCAGCATTATTCAGTTTAACGCTTGCCAATGTGCATAACTGAACAAAGAAGTAGCACAAAAAAAAGAAATGAGAGTGAAGTTCACAAATCTTGGCAAAAATTTAGATTTAAAATAAACAGCTTCAGCGAGATTGAATCCTTACTCAATCCGAAAAAAACCCTTAAAATAGTACAAACATAATAAGGGTATGATTATTTTACTAAGAAACACAGTTATATACATGGAAAAGATATATAGAAATTAAAACAAGTTATAGGTAAAAATGTTATGACAATTAGTTAAGTTTTTTTCTCATTGCTGGTTCACCTTTTTTAGATAAGACTACAGTCAACTTCTCTTTTTTCTCCGATGCTAGAGAAGCAAGTTTGCGTCGAACTACTTGTATATATGCAGTGACATATGCTTTTGCTCTGATGTCACACCATTTTTTAATGATCTGAGCTTTGAGAATTTTCGATAACTTCTCATTTCCAAGATACCGTGAAAGTATGACCCAGGCTTGATCAATTAAAGAGTCCTTCATAAGTTCATTTTCGAAAAGTTCCCGTATATCTTCTCCTTTATATTTTTTCAACATGTTCAAATTTAAAACTTTTCTAATAACGTTTTCAATTCTTCTGCAAAAAATAAACATGTCATCATTGACTTTTATCAGGTATCCTCTGCTGACTTGGTCCACCCAAGATCTTGTATAATCCAGAAAACTATATACCTGCAGTTTATCATCACCTGAAACTTTCAATGAGTTCAGAAACTGCAATGCAGCCACAGCAACAACTTTGTTTTTCGAATCTGCTAATCTTTGGTATTTTTTACGTAGCGAGAAAATTATGTATCCTGAAACATAATACAGAACAGTTTGTTCCTCAGTTGTGAGTTTCAAGTCAAGACTTTTTTCGACATGTCGATTTTTGTTTTCATGAGCTACTAGTATTTTTATTAACTCCATAACAAATTTCTGCAACAACATAGAGAATTCTTGACTGTCAATGCAGTATCCTTTAGGTAATACATGTTTCCAATGTTGTCTGAATTTATCGTCTTGTGCAAGTTCATGCACTTTTCTCCAAAGAGATTCTTTTCCTGAACCAGTCAGTAGGTTAGATTTTTGCAATTCTTTAAATATGCGACACACTACATTTTCAGAAATAATGTCCAAAACATCACTCCCAGCATTCAAAATTGAGTTGGCTAATTCTTTGACACGATTTCCAGGTGTTTTGAATCCTTTCACAACAATGTTATTGATTGGGTCTTTTGAAATTTTAACCATAGCATCACGAACAAAATTCATTTTTTCTTGCTGCAGCTCATGATCGGTGATGGATAAAGATTCTAAAAGGGTGCAAAAAAAAAGGTTTATACCACCAGTTCACAATATTTTGCTCTATATATAGCAAAAAAAAATTCCTTATGTTCTCAGAGTTCATGAATGAATACTTACGATTCGATTTTGATTTAACTTGTTTTGTGGAAATTGTTGTAGTTGATTTATTTTTTGAGTCATCAAGAGTTTTTCTTGCCACTGTTGTTGTTTCTGGATCTATTATTGGAATACAGAGTTGACATCAGAACACAGTTGTGATAACAAAACAAGACAACAACAACAAAAAGCATATCAAATGATGATAATACAATAGCTTTTCTATGAAATCTACATGCAGAGTCAAAAAACAAAACATTATAGCTAGCTAGCTAATGGTGTTTTAAAGAAAACATGACTTTATTAAACTGAAGCATTACCTGTTGGCTTTTTACATATCAGAGTATGTTTCTTGTAGTAAGCTTCTTTAAAATACTGTTTTTTGCACTTGCTGCACACAAACTTCACATTTTTGGTACTGTTGTTATCAACCACCATGTCCACATCTTCTTCATCAACGAATACTATTTGAGGAATACCCAAATATCCAGCATCTACTTCATTTTCTTCTTCCAACAGATCTTCCACAAACGATACTTCCACCTCACAACTTTCGTAAACAGTAAAATCTGACAACATTTCTTCCGTCACAAAAAAGTCATCATCCAATTCTATTATATTTTTAACGTCTTCGCCTGCCATTTCGCTTCTTGCTTGTTTATGATATGTAAAAACGACAAATTTATCAACTAACAAGCATTTACCGCTGAGAGAAAAATAGCCGCGGGCTCATAATTTATGCAAATAGTAACAAAAGACAACGGCTAATTTATTAATTTAAGCGCGAGATTTCAAATTTTGATTGACAGAATTCGATGTAAGAACAATAGAGAAAAGTAAACATGAGACACGGATGATTTCAATAGAAATAAAAGAGTTCTCTCTCCTTCTTTTTAAACCTCCTTGGTTTGTTGTAGCTAATTTTGTGTACACTCTTATTTTTAGAGTTATTGTTTCTATTAGAGAGCAAAATACCTGGTATCTCTCCCTCCCTCCTGTCAGAAAAGAGCTTAGCTAGCTTTAGCCCCACTCACAACTTTTGTTTCTGAAAGCTGCCTCTCTATGACTTGCGCCAGCCCTTTTTTCTGCACTACAGTCAGTAATTCAGAGGTAAGTAGCAATTCTCAGGGGTAGCTATCCTCTTCCTAGCTATTTAAAAAAACTAATAAACTGACGATATTGCCCTCTTCTCCCAAAACGGGGAAGACAGCAATTAATGAAACTCATGTTAATTTGATGTAATGTAAAATAATGTTATGATCATTTTTAGATTAAAATATTCATTACTCAATAATGGATGGAACGGGGAAGGATCACTGGTGCAGTTTTTTAAATGAGTTATCATTGCTGATACAAAACATTGAAAACAAACTGCTATTACTGGTTTAATAACTCAACGATCTAATAACAACTGAAGTCATCACAACTTTGATAGCACAGTTCAGGCTTGTGTATTAAGAACTTGATAGACGGTCTTATAATGTGTCACCACATCTTGCATTGTATGCAAGTGGTCGGGACCAGACTATTACAGGGCCTGGAAGACCTAAATATTGCATAAGTGAAGACACTTGTTCATTTTCGTGAGTTAAGATATTCTTGGAAACAAATTTCTGCTATGCAACTTGTATCAAGGTGGACGGTGTACAGGAGGGTACAGGAAATGGGAATCAAAGAAGTTACAGGCTATACAAATCTTTCAGATGATGAATTAGTGGATTAATTGAAATTCAACAACACCATACATAACAAGATATTCGCAAGGAGTTGTTGGCCATCTTTAAAGTTAAATACCCACTTATGGTAGAAAACAACTTTCATTTTATTAAAAGAGAAGAAAATACCATCAGTTCTCCTTTAACTGGTGAAAATTTCAATTGGAACTTTGATGCAGTTAAAGCACTTATAGGTCAGGGAAAGTTGTGCTGCAGGCTAAAGGTTGATCTTATCACACTTATTGATTACGAAAAGACAAATGATGATGATGATCTTTCAACCAGTCCATTGCTCCCTCTGGTAATTAAATCACCATTTGAAGAAATTTACTGTATTGCTAGTCAAGAAACTAAGCCAAGTTGTAAAAGTAAAACTTCTGCATTGGACCTTTCTATGAAAGCTTCTAGCAAATGCGTATGTAATTATTCTAAATCAGAAAAAATGATTTCTGATTTCCAAAATATTTCTGATGATGGATCATTTGCATCTGGTTCTAAAATGTTTAGTTCTCAAGAGAAGATCCAAAAACTGTCTGAATTGTTTCTTGATAAATCATTATCACATTTATAGAACTCTTTGAAGAGTAATCAAGATTCAATTGAAGAAACTGTGATTATGTTGTCAGAGAAAGGGCCAACTCTTTCTCAGCAATTGGAATATTTGTCAGCGACAATGTGCAATGAAAAATAAAAATAAAATTGATTATGAGGATCTCCTTAATGATGCTCTGTGTTATTACAAAGATCCAGACCTTAACATTCGTAGCAAAATCAGAGTGCAATACAGAGGAACTGTCTATCGCAACCAAATGTTAACGCTGCTTGGGATTTATTTAAGAGTTATGTTATTAAATAATTGATATTCATGCACCTTTAATTGAAAAGAAAATTCGTGGCAAGGATAACCCATGGATGACGAAAGAAATTAAACTTAAAATGAATGCTCGTGACTATTATCTCCGAGGGGCGAAACGTACTAATGCGGAAATCGATTGGTCCGCTCATAAACGTATGCGTAATAATGTAACAAACGCTATACGTCATGCCAAATCTAACTTTGTACATGTTTTTAAAGAAAACATACATCATTCAAAGCAATTCTGGAACCAAATCAAAAAATGTTATCCCTCAAAGGAAAAGGAAAGCCCGAGTAGATCATTTAAAATTAATGATTTTATCGTAACAGATAAAAAGCGTATTGCTGATAATTTCTGTCCCTTTTTCTCAACTATTGGTTCCTCTTTATCGAAGAAGATACCTTCAATTTCGAACTCTACATGGAAAACGTTTCTATGTCAAAGCTACCTTAGATGCGTGAACCTTTAAAAAGTGACTTTTAAGTTCAGTCCAGTTTTTGTTGACGATGTTTTACCGATTCTGAAATCAATAAGAAGATCAAAAGCATCTGGTGTTGATGACATTCCAAGTTCGTTGGTCAAGGATGCCGCTGAAGAACTTGCACCACCGATATCATTCTTGATAAATTGGAGTTTTAAAGTAGGAACTTTTCCTACAGCTGAAAAAACTGCAAAAGTAACACCATTGTATAAATCTTCAGGAAAAAGGAACTCTTTTGACAACTATAGACCGATATCTGTCCTGAATGTTATATCCAAAGTTATAGAAAAAATTGCCTGTCATCAAATTACAGACCATTTAGAGAACAATAACCTACTTAGTTCTTGCCAATATGGGTTTCGTCGCAATCGATCTACACAACATGCGGTTTCAAAATTGGTTGATCACATTCGACACAACATTGACGGAGGTAAATATACTGGTGTTCTTTATATGGACTTTTCGAAAGCATTCGACACCGTCAATCATTCATGCTTATTGCAAAAGTTACCTTACTATGGAATAAATGGAGTTGAACTTGAATGGTTCAGTAACTACTTGTTTAATCAAAAACAACTTGTCGTGTATGAAGGAGTATATTCCAATGTAGAAAGTATAACACATGGTGGTTCCATTCTTGGACCCTTTGTTTCTTATCTTAGTTAATGACCTCCGGTTCCAGCTTACCATATGTTCCTTGTTGATGTATGCTGATGACACTGTACTATATTTTTCCGACAAATTATCATCCAACATCGAGAAACTTATAAATGAAGAAGCTGAAATTGTTCAAAGATGGGTGAACGACAATTGTTTGCTACTTAACCTTAAAAAAGGAAAAACTGAATTTGTATTATATATGGTTCCCGTCCATCCAAACAACCAAATTGTTTGATCAATATTAATACTGTAGAATTGAACCGACCTGAATCGTACCAATATCTTGGAGTAACATTAAGATCAACATTTGAATTTGAATTTTCATTATAATTCGGTTTACAAGAGAATATGCTCACGTGTTACATTGCTCAGTCGAATTCGTTATACTTTACCACCAACGGTGGCAGAAACTATCTACAAATCGATGATAAATCCACTGATTCATTATTGCTACCCTCTATTTTCTGGCTTGAACTTAACCTGGAAAATTAAGTTTCAAGCGCAACAAAATAGAGCAAAAAGGATCATTGGCACAGATTCTGCAATGTCCTGGCCGGAAATTGATCTACAAAGAAATCGAAAAATGGTAACCGATGTATTTAAATCGATTCACAGCCTGGAACCAATTCAAAATGTTCAATACGAATTTATAGAACATCGAATCAACACACGTGGTAACAAATCGTTACTCAGAGTACCACGTGTTCGAACCGAAGCTGGTCGCAAAACCACTTGTTATCAAGGAACCTTGCTGTTCAATAAACTTGATTTACCTTTGAGAAACGAAAAGTCATTTATTATTTTTAAAAGAAATATCAACGTAGTTAATTTGTCTCTTTCCTCAAACCTTGTTTGTCTCATGCTATTTGATCCAATTTGAATCACTTTTGTATCCTGATTGCCTTTCATTTTGTTCTAAGTTTCTCTCTTTATTGATTTTGTTGCCTGAGAATGTTTTGACTTAGCAGTGTAGTAATTTATATGTATATATTTTTCTGGTCATTCTATTAGTATCGTTACTATGTATATTTTGTTTTGATTTTTGGTTTTCTTGCATTGTTTAATTTCTTTCCTCCATAACTTTGTTTGTCTCATGCTATTTGATCCAATTTGAATCACTTTTGTATCCTAATTGCCTTTCATTTTGTTCTAGGATTCTCTCTCTATTGATTTTGTTGCCTGTGTGTGAGTGTTTTGACTAAGCAGTGTAAAATAATTTTCGTGCTATCCCATTCTTACGTCATCAGTGTACCAGTTTGCTTTTTTCCATCTCACCTATCTAATTAATTTATTTATTTTCGATTACCTTATTTATTTATTTGTTTTTGTATAATATGTATAGAAAAAAAAATTACCTAAATTATTACCTATTTTAAAATTTCATTTATTACTATTTTTTATTTTAACAGGTCCTACATTGATACCAGGATTGTAAATATTTCTGACGTAGTCAACCTGTAAAATTATAATTGTTAATAATAATTGTTAATAATTAATAATAATGTGTTTTTTTGGAGAAATAATTGCACATTAGTAACTTCCGAAGTACTGTTGCAAAGAGAATTTTTGAATTTTGACCTATTTGGTTTACACTTATTGAAGATGTTGGATACATTGTGTAATTAATTTTACTTGCCGGTTTAACTACTGATTCTTGTCTTACGATGGCCCTGAGGTGTCACTGGGTCCTTCCCAATTTTCACTCAGACCTTCCCAATTTTTAACTCAGACCATCTCATTTTCAACCAGACCTTCTTTGATTTCACAGCGCCGAGGACCTACAAAAACTTTCAAAGTTAGACCCAGACTGTTTGAATGCCGGAACAGCTGGAGGAGAATCGCGATGTAAAAATGGTAGACATACAAATATAAACACACGTGAAGGGAACAGCAGAAAGGGATTTTTAGCAAATAGATAATGGTTGGTGAAAATAGGAGGAATACAGAAGCAAGATTAAGTGGTTTAATACTTAAAATCAGGAGGAAGGGAGAAAATGAACGAAAAGTTGAAGAAAGGAAGGTATTTTTTTACTCTAATCTAAGTATACTACCAAGCTTTTGGTATTTGCATGTCGTCATGAATTTATAGCACAAGTCAAGTAGGTTTGCATGTCTGAAATTCTCCTTATATTATGTAGCTATAGGGTGACTAATAGCTTAAGTCTGTAACAAGTGTATCAGGCGAAAAAACGTGAAAAATTAACTCGCAGGTATCTAGCTACCACAAAATTGTAAGCTTTTGATCCTTTTTTAAACAAATTTTATTGCAATGTAGCTATATGGAGAACTTCTTGACGTTCTAGGTTCATGTTCGGTGGAAAAGATTCGATGTTGAAAAAGGCCGTGCTGTTATTGTGTCTCAAAAAAAACGGTGGTGGTTATAGGTTCATAATGGTGGAGGACAACATAAGCGTTGGAGTGACTTAGACAGTGCTGTGCATAGCAAGCTAAAGGCTTGTACCAATCTATCCATTTCTGAGAAAGTTAAAACACTCGAAACTTTAATTTACGAAGACGCTTCAAAAATATTTGGTTGCCGCTCCTCAAATAAAACAAAAAACATTGCCAGTATTAACAGGCGTACAATACGTTCCATTAATCTGGTTAAGGAGAAAAATGTTCTGTTAGCGCAGATTGCCTCATCAACCATCAAGGAGGAACTAACTGCCTTGCAAGAACTGTTGCAACAAGTTAGAATAAAAATAAGGGTGATGCGTCGAGGTGAGAAACGAAGAAGAAGAAAGTGGAGCTTTAAGAACGCCCAAAAGGTTTTTAGGAATGATCCCTACAAAGCAGGAAAGGACCTGCTTAACCCTAAATCAGATATTCGTCTTTGTGTTGAACAGTCTGTTCTGGACAACCATAAATTATCTAGCTTATCTGATAATTTTCACGACTCTTCTCTTCCCCTTCTTCCAGGTCTTCCACCACCTCCGCAGATCAAGAAAGCTTTCTCAGCCACATCTTTCAAATTTTCTGATTTCGCAAGTGTTTTATATACGCGTAGGAACGCCTCAGCTCCTGGGCTAAATGGCATATCTTACAAAGTGTACAAAAAATGTACGAAAATTTCATCCTTCTTGTTTAATGTATTTAAGTGTGGTTTAAAAAATTGTGTTGTGCCTCTTCAATGGCGTCATGCCAAAGAAATTTACATTCCCAAATCCAAAACTCCTGTACCATCTAACCTAAAAGATTTTCGACCTATAGCCCTCCTAAATGTCGAAGGAAAATTATTTTTTAGTATTTTTTCAAGGCGACTAGAAACACATGTCATCCATAACAATAAGTTTATTAACACGTCTGTTCAAAAGGGGTGCATGGCGAATGTTCCTGGCTGTTGGGAACACATGTCGTCAATCTGGGCAGCTTTAAAAGATGCACGCTCTGCAAGAACTGATCTTGCCACCATTTGGTTGGATATCGCAAGTGCGTATCCCTCAATACCGCACAGATTAATCTTTTTTGCTTTGGAAAGGTATGGTATATCTCCTAGTTGGATTGCCATTGTAAAGGGTTACTATTCTGGGCTGTACAGCAAATCATTCTCTAAATCTGCTCCAAGCAATTGGCACCAGCACTTCAGGGGCATCTTCGCTGGCTGCACCCTGTCTATCGTCTTGTTTTTATCAGGCATAAATGTTATTTTGGAGTATACGCTGGCAACATCTGTGTCATGCTACATCACCTCTAACAGAGTATCCTTACCTTTAATAAGGGCTTTTATGGACGACATAAACATCATGTCTTCTTCTGTTGCTGGAACACAAGTACTCCTTAACAGGTGCACCACAGCTCTAAGTTGGGCCAATATGACATTTCGCGCTGAAAAATCCCGTAGTTTTGTGATCATCAAGGGAAGATCTATCAATAGCACCCCTTTTAGTGTAAGTAGCCCTGAAAACGACATTGATTTCTCACAGTATATCCCATCTATTCATGCCTCGCCAGTGCGATTTTTAGGCCGGATTATTGATTGTTCTATCTCAGACAGGAAGTCCATCAACGAATTGGAGGAAAAGCTGATAGAAGGGCTTGGTGTCATTAATAAGTCCTTATACACTGGAGCGCAAAAACTTTGGATCTTGCAACATCTTTTGATCCCGCGAATTCAGTGGCCACTGTTAATATACGAGGTCTCGATGTCTGTTGCTGGGCGCCTAGAGCAAAAGGTTTCAGTGTTCATACGAAAATGGCTGAACTTACACCGTTCCATCACAAACATTTCCCTATATGCTGACTCCTCTCCTTGCCCTCTGCCCATTAAGAGCCTCACTTCTATTTTAAAATCCGCAAAGATTAGCGGCCACCTACTTTTGCGTCACTCCAAAGATCCGATTCTGTCAACACTCGATCCATCTTTAAAGGCAGGTTCTTGGAAGGTGAGCGATGCAGTTAACATAGCTGAGGGTGAATTAAAGTACAAGACCATAAGGGGTCCTGTACAGCGTGGACGAACCGGTCTTGGCATTTGTAAAGTGGAAGTAATACAACCAAAAACCACTCACAAGTACAGAAAGTTAATCGCAAAAACATCGGCTGAGATTGACGAGGAAAGCTATCTATCTAAGGCACTGCAACTTCAGGTGCAGGGCCAATGGACAAGATGGGAGAACTACGTAAAGTTTGATCTTTCATGGAAGAACATCCTAGCAACTCCTCCTAATCTCTTATCTTTCTGCCTGCAATCCACTTACGATGTTCTGCCATCACCAAGTAACCTAAGGAGGTGGAAAATAAATACAGAACCATCATGTTTCCTATGTCACAAAGAAATTTGCACTTCTGCTCACATTCTTGGTGCTTGTAAAACTGCTCTTTCCCAGGGTAGATATACCTTTAGACACGATTCTGTACTTACCCATTTGGTAGAAACTTTGAAAAAGTTCATTTTTGAGCTTCCTTCTGAACCTCCTAAAAATTGTCAAAAAATAACCTTTCTGAGAGCCGTGTCAAAGGCACATACAAAATCTAAAGTGTCAGGTATACTGCACCTTACCAAAGATTGGAAGATTGTTGCTGACACACACTCGAACTATGTGTTTCCTAGCCATATTGCCATTTCTGAGCTTAAACCGGACATTGTGTTATATTCAAATGACCTTAAGCGCGTTATTATTGTAGAACTCACTTGCCCATGTGAGGAAAACATGAATGCTTGGCACTCCACAAAAGTTGCCAAATATTCCTGTTTAATGAATGTGATTATGGTTAATGGCTGGCAAGTTGATTTCTTCGCAGTGGAAGTAGGAGCAAGAGGATATTGTGCAAGAACCACCACTGCCTGTTTAAAAAGAATGGGTTTCACCAACAAACTTGCTTATTCCACTGCAAATGATCTCGGTAAAATCAGTATGAGGTCTTCTTTTTGTATCTGGCTGGCACGTGAATCCAATGTTTGGTCAACTGACTCCTTAATGCAATTACCCAAATCCAAGCAGGCTTTGCCCATTGTGGAGACCAAGGGTGTTTCATCTCGCCGAAAGGGGCCATCTAAAAAGGTTAGCCAAAATAAAAATGACACTCAACCAATTAGTGTCTATAAAAACATCGGTTTTTTAAACAAAGGCAACACTTGTTACGCCAACGCCATTTTGCAAGTATTAAGTACCATTCCAACACTCTGGTGCCAGAGTGGGTCAGAATCGTTTCATTTATCACCTATTGCGAGGTCTATTTCGCTTAACATGGCGAAGCTGAAGCAATCATTGTCACCTGTTGACCCTTCGAATTTTCTCTGGGCCCTTGAACGTCAAATGCACTCTGATGGGAAACTGGACTTCCAATTTAATACTCAGCAAGATGTAGCAGAGATTTTGTTTGCGGTTTTGGACGCCCTTAAGGGATTTTCCCCGATTGCTGCAGATAAAATCTTAACTGAAATCTCAATGTCCGTAAGCTGTAACACCTGCCTGTGCACCTCGGTAAATGTCGAAATGCAGGACATTTTAACACTGCCAATGACATCTAAAATCCAATCTTGTGTCAGCAAATTTTTAGAACCGGAAATTCTAACTGATGGAAACAAGTGGTTTTGTCCGCAATGCTTTGCACATAGAGAGAGTACTAGAGAAACGCAAATCAGCAGGAGTAGTGAAATCTTATTCCTGCATCTTAAAAGGTTTTTAAAACATGGTGAACATCTGGTAAAAGACAACAGAGTTGTTGAATGTGTTTCTTTACGTGACTCTCTCCTGCAACTACCTCTCGTCAGTGATACGGACACAATGTTTAATCAGAACTACTCATTGTTAGCAACAATTAATCACTCCGGTACATTAACCGCAGGTCATTATTGGGCTTATGTTAAGGATCCTGCCACAAATTCTTGGTACCACTGCAATGATAGAGCGGTTTGCAAATGCTCTCCACCTATTCTCAACAACAATTCATGTTATATTCTTTGTTACGTTCGCTGTTGATCCGCTTTTTCTTTCTTTCTTATACATTTATCATTACGTTTATAAAACCTGTACTTCCAGGGTCATGGGGGAGGAAAATGTAAATCCGAGCGGTTTTATATTACCCCAGCTAGTTCATTCGAACCAGTTTGCCGTCAATACCCAGAGGGTAAAGAGTTCAGCTCACTCTTCTCTGGTAACTTAAAAGAAGCTTAGCAAGGGGGTTTGCTTTCAGCTTGTCTTTGGGTGTAACGACCCCACTTTTTACCCCAGTTCAGTAAGGTGCCCAAGTTTACTAACTTGGTCTTCAGGCTTGACAACCCTGCTGTCCTTAGTCAAAATATGTACAGGCTGGTCCTGTCATGACAACCTCCTGTGTAAGGCTGAGTGTTGGGGCCCTGTAACACATGTGGAAAGCTACAGCCAGAGTCACAAGTTCTGGCGCACAGGAGGGTTTTATATAATTCTTTTTTTATATTATATATTTTTGACATATACATTTTTTCCATTTGTGTTTGTTCTGTAACCAGTCCGTTTATGTTGTTAGATCTGTCTTGTGTCGTATTGTTTGTGATTGAAGGATTGTTTTTTCTCTTTAAGATTTTCTCAGTGAATAGTTATAGGTCCAAGTTGGACAGTACTCATGCTTGTAATAAGCAAGAAAGTGTATTCAGCACCTTCTTCTGGGAGCCTAATCCCAATTTTATTTACATCCACCGTCCCTGTAGACAAGATACTTCAGTGCAGCTTGCTGTATTGTAAACCTTTTTCATCACTGTTATCCGCAATTAAGGAACGAGCAGAGAGATTATTCTTTTCAAATGAAGGAAAATGTTTTTTCGGAGAAACAATCGATGAATGTTTTACAACTCTGACTAACTCTGCTGATGAACCACTTGACGAAAATTTGTCCTTGACAGACTATTTAAACAACAATGGTTTGTATTTGTCAAAGATGTACCTTGTTTTGAATACCAGAAAACGAGAAGATGCAAGTCCTCCAAGTAATTCTATGTTTGGATTTGATTGTGATGATGCTCACAACTTACCACTTCCCATTCCTAATTTGGATTTTGGAAATGACTTCTTGGTTGCAGAAGAAGATGATCAGCAGATTGTTGACGTTCCTGGTGAGTACAACAGCCTCAGAAAATTTAAAAGTAGTTGGTACAGTAGTCTGATATAATTTCGTTCGATATAATTTGTGTCGTATGCTAATTTGTCTGGATAGAACAGATTTTATTCGGCCGTAGGTAATTTGGTCTTATTTCCCAAGGAATTTTCTTTTGAAAATTGGTCTGAATCGATAAAAAAACCTACACACAATGTATATACAGTTAAAGTTTATATTTTTAGAAACTGTACCAAATCCTGGTTAACATAGACGATTTGGAATCTGAAATTGTACCTGACCATCAAAACAATAATAATCCCAATTTTGAATTTGAAGCTGGTACAAGTCATCAATTTGGTATACGAAGGTAACCCTAACCAAGTTGATAACCTCGTAGATTTGGAATCTCCAGCCACCTTAAACCATCGTGACACAACTGTGGATTTGTCATCCCACGCTAGCTCTAGCCACGCTAACTTGGAACCAGATAGCAACGAAGTAAATTTGGTTCTTCCTGATGATATTAAAACTATCAAAGTTCATAGGTTGCGCTTGAAGGAAGATATGATCAACGGCTTCAAACAAATAATGGAAAACGATAAAATAAAGTTCACAATTATTGATCCACGAGGAGAAGAAGAAAGTGGCGTTGGTATTGGAGTTGACAGAGATCTGTATACATCTTTTTGGATGGAGGTTGCTGATTCTCTCTGTATTGGAACATCAGAAAGGGTACCTTTCATAAGGCATGATTTGTACTTTGAGGAATGGGAATAAATTGGAAAAATACTGAAACATGGATACACCAGAACTGGATATTTTCCAATTTTTTTAGCCAAAGCTTTTGTTACGTATTGTTTATTTGGGGACACACCGCTCTCTAATGATCTGCTCATGGAATCTTTTTTAAACTTTGTGTCACCAATGGATGCATCATTATTAAAAAGAAGCCCTGAAAACCACTAATCAAGGAATATACAAGGACGAGGATTTCATAGATCTTCTAGACCGCTACAACTGTAGATCCAGTGTTAATCCACTCAATGTTTATGGAGTTGTTCTTGAACTTGCACAGCAAGAAATAATACAAAAACCGTTCATCATGGTTTGCAGTTGGGCGAAAACACTACAATGTTTGAAAGAATATGAAGAATTTTCATCAATATATTTCTTGAAAAACTTTACGATGCTGTTACACCTTCTACTAAAAAAGTTATAAAACTATTCGTTGCAGATCCGAAGACAGAAGGACAACGATGTTGTTACAAATATTTGCTTCAATATGTTCGTGGGCTTGACAATACTGATCTTGTGAAATTGTTGCGATTTTTGACAGGTTCAGACATAATTTTATGTAGAAAAATAGATGTGTCATTTGTTGAAATATGTGAAAATGCTGCCAGAAGACTAATTGCGCATACGTGTGCGCCTTTATTGGAACTGTCGTATTCGTATCGCAATTTTTGTGAACTCCCGGAAGAATTCCAGAATATCTTGCGGGTGGATAGCTGGGGAACTGATTTTACTTGATATCATATACTGTATGTATTTACCTGATATTTTTATATAGTTTTAAATTACGTTCTTTTTTTGCTTAATTCAGAACAAAACGTTATATAAACATGACAGTGCACATATTTTATTTTGCTATTAGGAGTGTGTTTGAAATTCGATCATGTTATCATTTTATACAAAGGCAGTTACAGCAGTGTTCTGTACAAACTTGACGATTTCTATTTGGACACTTCACATAGAAACTATTTTATAAAATTTTGTTATATATAAACTTGGAGATTTTTACTTGGATATTTTATATAAGTCAAAGTTTTGTTCTATTTAAACTTGGAGATTTTTACTTGGATATTTTATATGAGTTAGAGTTTTGTTCTATATAAACTTGGAGATACTTTTTTCACCTGGAATGACTGAATTAGAATCCCTTACTGGTTAAGTGGACTATAATTTGGTATTTCACGGCATACGTGTGGTGTGTTGTACCATTTATATTTCTGAGCAGCATGTTTTTTTGTTCGAAAGACAGCATTATATAAAAGAAAAATGGCATATCTTTTTTCTGGAAAACAAACTAAGTAAACTGTTCATAAAGAATTAGTTCAACTGTTCATGAATATTCTGCAATTTTTTGAATAAGGTACGCATACAAATTGAAACAGCCTTCGAAATTATCGAAATTATCTGGCACGTTCCAACCATCTTGAGCCATCAAAGTGGTAGCAAATTCACCAAATTCGTCAGAAAAATCTTCCACTGTACGTATCGAAATACTTGAAAATTCTGAAACCTCGTCTAAATCGACATTTTTCAAAAAATTCGTTCCTCCGTGTAAATGAGGCAAAAAATACATTGTATTGGGTCTTCCACTTGGTCCGCCATTTTTAGATTTGGAAATTAGATGTTGATTCCATTCCTGTTTTACGGTTCCGGATCAGGCGCATAAAGCAAAATCTTGCACAATCGAGTAAAACAGCGTCTGAGGGATCGTACAAATCTCTATCCACAAGGTCTTTGAAGAAGGAAACCCACCAACCAGGACGGTCTCGACGCAGTTTAGCCAATATGCCTCTATACGTTGATTAACTGGTTCACAATCCTCGCTACTATCGCGTAAGGATATATGTATAGGCTCGATAAGGGAATGCTCTGTACCGTCGTCAGCCTTTATTTTGTTTGGAATTCCCTTCAATTGCGTTATAGCTTCCAGGTAGTATCTTGCTATCAATTCTGGCACCTTGTTACTTGATGATACCTCTAACCAAATGAGTCTGCGTGAATAGCCGTCAATGCATCCGTGGATGCTGAATCCAAAGGGCTTCAATTTGTCAAGCCCATCAATGTGCCAAACGAAATTTGGACCAGGATTTCTATAAGTACGGCGTGATAATCTATGTCTTCTTCGCTGATCAACACCTTCCGGATCAATATTTAGCAGAGTCTTACGAACATCTTCCCTGCGTACAATCAATCCTTTACTTTTCAACGAAGCCCATACACGACGATATCCAAGTTGAGCACCACTACCTTCAAGATCATTCTGTATCGCAGCCTCTAATTCATTTACACTGCACCTTCGGGTATTGAGTGGTCTTCTGAATAGATTTTTACGCTTCAAGTTTCTTTTCAGCGTAGAAAGACTGATATCATGACCATGATGTATTCGTAAAAACTCTCGAATTTCTTCATAAGTGTACCCACCAATAAAATAGTCATTAATCAGGTCATCCAATGGTTTCTCTTGATCGGATAAACAAGGTATCAAATCCATTTTGTGCACATACACAGTGTAGTTGCTGCTGTATGCTGATGTCGCATCAGACTTTCTTTGTTTATCGCAATATTTTTGTGATATGCGTTAGCAAAACTTATTTTCAGAATTTTGAGAAGGTCTGAATCCAAACTGATATGGTCTTGCTGGAAAATTGAGAAGGTCTCAGCTGAAAATTCAGGTGGTTTCAGTCAAAATTGGGAAGGTCTGAGTCAAAAATTGGGAAGGTCTGAGTAAAAATGGGAAGGTCTCGTTGAATTTTGAGAAGGACCCAGAGACACCTCAGGGCCATCATATTGTCTCAATTTTACATTTTTGTATCATAATGCAGCACAAGTGAGTTGTTTCAGAGTGAATTATGATTTGATCCATAGAGCTTTTTGTCCTCATTCTTTTAACTTTTGTAGGTGCTTTAAGCCGAACGTTTTAGGAGAGTTTGTCAAGATGAGTGTATAAGTGTGCTTGATGAATGTGGACTAAACTACACATTAACGGTAAATATTTTCTATTGTATATACGACTGTTGAATGAATTATGATTTATGCTAAACAATAATCTAGTTCTCAATAAAAATGTATGTCTCGTCATACAACTTTTTTTATAAGCTATTTTCCTGTTTAGTTTAAAAGATACATATAGGTTAACTCTTGCCTCATAATCTAATTCAAAGATTAATTGTTAGTGACAGGCTGAAATCACATATTTTACTTTTATTTTTTCTATAGAATGACAACGAAATGTTGGTAACACGAGCCCTCATTATTTATGATGTGATTGGTCGGAGGAAGGTGGCTCTTGACCAGTCGAGTGACGGCTTGAAAGCTTTGGATTTCTTAAATGCCATGCAGAGTTATCCAAAATTGTTCAAAGAGTTGTTTGTTTTAAAAGACCACTTGGTTTCCAGGGACGTTATCAAAACGTTAAGATTTGATTCCAATTTCAAGGAAGAAGGAACAAAGACGAAATATTACTTTCTGAATTTCATTGAAAATAGTGGAAAACTTGACGACATTATAATTTTTATTACTGGATCGCCGATGCTAACTGGCTTTGGAAAGATACATGCCTGATAATTCTCAGGATCAGGACACTTTTAATGCAGCACTTGAAGCTGTAATGGTTGACGAAAAGAAATTTAACTGCATTTGACGATTTTTTTATTTTTCTATTTTATTGCTTTATCTTGATACATTTTTTTAAAGCATATTTCAAGCCTCAAATACGAATCATTGAAATTTCCACATGCTTATAAAAAACTACAGTAACATTCTATACTTCACTTCCTTAAACAGACCCGTTGTTTAAGAAAATCTTCTTGTATGACTTGAATCCTAGTAATCAATAAGAATGTGATTATACGTTTGTCTCAGATCATGTGAGAAGTATCGTATCGTGTATTCATACGCCAAAAGAATGTCTGGCGAATTTTACTCAATCGCAGCATACATTTTCTTTGTTAACAATTATTTTTGTTAATTATGTTTTATTTTGGTTAAAAATGGTTCTGTAAATCTGATCCCGCAAACAATCCAGACAGTTTTTGTTTCATATTTTTTATCAAATAACAAGTCCTTGAAACATTTTTTTATTCAGATATCTATATAAGTCTCAACCTGAAGTCGAACTGTCTTCTACACAACAAAACTGGTTCTTCTGTGTTCATTTTTACATTTGTATTTTGTTAGTGATGCAGTACTAGTTTCGTCCTTTTTCGCCACCATTTTTGAATTATTTGGCTTTCGCACATTTGAAGAACGCAGTTAATAGGTCAATCAATTTTTATCCGTATAGCCTTCACGAATTTGCGTTATTTTAAGCATGGAAATTCGGATTGATGTATTAGGCAGTTATCTGGCTCACTTCAGAGTGCGCAGTGAACGAGCATCGACTTTTATGATTAACACTAAATCTTAGGACCATATACCCAATGCTCAAAGTTGGTTTACAAAACTAAAAAAGGATGGCACGGACGAAAATTTGGCAAAAGCGCGGGATAATGAAGGTTTTACAATATAATAAGCGTGGTGTGTGTGTGTTCTAACTAACTTTGGTCGGAATGCTGTAAAAACACAGACCATATTCACCTACATGCCTCAACAATTTCGTTGACCATATATCCTTATTTCGTTGACCATATTTTGAAAGCAACCACTTTGTGGATATATATCACAATGAACATGACATATATTCTTAGAACTGTTGATATACCTGAGCTTTTATGAGCCTTTATATATGTCTCTCACATATTGGGTGCCTGTAGGACCTCCCTTACGCAGGGTAGATACACCTAACGTCATGACTCGGTTTTAAAAGTTTTGGTTAAGGCATTAAAAGAGTTTTTGGTATCATATGAACCTCTTAAGGTTTTCAAGTGCAACAAAATTAATTTCATTCCGGCCGGTCAATCACCATCTAAGAAAAGGCATACAAAGTGTCCAGGCCTTTTTCACCTTGCTTCCGATTGGAAAATACTGTCAGATTTAGATTCTGTTTAAGTTGCTCCACCATACATTGCAATAACACAACTACGCCCAGCAGTGTTATTAATATCCAGTTCTTCCAAAACTGTAATTATGGTAGAACTGACTTGTCCACGTGAAGAGAACACGGAATATTGGCACAAACGAAAGCTTAACAAATCTGCTTTTTACACCTGGATGTCTCGAAATTCTACCACTTGGATTGAGCCTGAAAAGGCCCCAATCATTCCTAAAGTTTCTTCTGTTACAAATATGGAATGTAAGAAATCAAAAACCCCTGAGAAATCTTCCGCAAGTCACACAAAATCTTGTAAAATCAAAAAACCTGAAAAACTTGCTACAAGGTCTTCCAAAACAACAGTCGCATTGCCATCTTACCGTGATTTTAGGAATAGCGGTCTAAAAAACTTGGGAAACACATGTTATGCAAACTCAATCTTACAATGTTTTTATAACCTTCCGAAAGTTAAAGAAGTACCCTTGTATCCTATCCATACCTTTAACCGTAGATGGAGAAGTGAAATTTCGTAAAAATTTTTAATTAAGGCCTATTATCACCATTGCGGCAACTTAAATAATGGTCACTACACAACCATAGCCTTCGACCAAATGGTTCACAGGTGGATACATTGCAACGATAGAGCAGTAATTTTCTGTGATGACCGCCTTATTAACAGTCACGAGTCATATGTTTTCTTTTTAGAAGAGCTGAGGTAAGAAAATTTTAACCAGAATGAGTCAGCAAGGGGGCTTGAGTACACTCAGTCTTGTCTTTGGAGAGTGACGACTCCACTTATTACCCAAGTCAAAAAATAAAATAAAAACAAAATCAAATAAAAATTAAGTTAGCAAAGGGGTTTGATCATACTAGGTCTTGTCTTTGGAGAGTGACGACTCCACTTATTACCTGACTTAAAAACAAAGAATAGCACAGTTGAACAGAAACTGGTCAAAGTTTACTTTAGGAAGATAGGCATGTCTAGTTTCTGCTGATGACCGTCCGCGGACCTCTTCGAGGTGACCCAGTTAGACATCCAGGGTACTTAGGTTCAGAAATATGGGTCGAAACCTACCTGCCCTTGGTCAAAGTTCTGTTCATTTTTTTCAAATGTGTTGTGTCCTTTTTATTTTTTTGTATATATTTTTTTAATTAATTCCTTGTAAAAAGGGGAAATTGTGCGTTTAGAGGCATTTCTCTAGAGGAGTACAACCTCTAGCTTATTTCCGAAGACCTAACAGGTTGAGTTCATCATTGCGGTGGCTTGCCACCTCTTTGTAAATTATTTTCCTATACTATTTGTCGTATATTTTATATACTATATATCATACACACATCATATATATCATTCACACACATCATATATACTCCGATCCGGGCTTACGTCACACCGCTGAAGATTGGCCAATCTTCGCACATGCGCGAGTAACTGCAGTGAAAACAAACGTTTTCGCTAGCTGTGGAAAGCTTTTTTCACTGCAGTATTGTTAATTTGGATACTTGTCCATACCAATTGCCAGCAGATGCTTGGATCAACGATCCTTCAAAGTGGCCAAACTTGGAGTACCCTGAGGTTTATGATTACTTGGTAAACACCCCTGGCGTTCTACAAGAGAAGCTATGAAGAGTCGAAAGTGATTGGAAGCCCACAATCAATTTGTTAGTGGATGAGTTAGAACTGTGTTTTTTCTTTAAGAAAGACAAAACATGGCCATATATTTTACTGAAGGCAGAAGTTATGCCTTCTCAAAGAGTAAATGAGGATCCACACATATCCTGGATCATTGTGGACATAAAAAATGTTAATTTTCTTTCTGCCCACTGCACATGTATGGCTGGGTTTGGTGAGTCATGTAGTCACATAGGGGCTTTGTTATATAAAATCGAGGCTGCTGTTCGTGCTGGATTCAATAAGAAAGCATGTACTGAAGAAGCATGTAAGTGGAATGTCGATTTTGTCAAAAAAGTTGCACCAAAGAAGATTTCTGACATTAAATTTTATTCAGAGAAGGCTGTTGAGAACTTTAAGAAAAAAAATCGTAGCAGTAATAAATTTTCTGGTAGTAATATTCCACCAACTGATGAAGAAAAGGCAAGGTTTTTATCAAAACTGTCTAAATTGGACAAAAAATCCATTGTTTTGCATACATTCTCTGATTTTTATAAACCATTCGTGCCAGTATATGAACCACCTAGAAGAGCTAAGTTTCCAAAGTCATTGAGAACTCTATTTAACAGTAACAGCATTGATAAAGATGGTGACGAGTTACAACAAATGTCAAGAGATATTTATAATAACATGACTTTGTCAGCAGAGGTTGTTGATTGCATTCACAACTCAAGTATGAAGCAATCGAAAAGTTTTATTTGGCATGAGATATGTGTTGGCAGAATTACTGCATCAAAAGTATATGATGTTCTCCACATTAACTTGGAAACTCCTTCAGAGTCCCTAATCAAAAGGATTTGTAAAATTTCAAAAAAAAACTAAATTCATGTTGATTTCGACCAAACGCTTGTCCAATATTCATATTCTTAATAAACACAGTTCGACGATCAAGCTAGGGAGTACTCCACTCAATCGTGTTGGGACTTGTTCACTATTGGGACTAACAATTGATGAACACTTTAAATGGAACGCACAAATCGATAAAACTTTGAAAAAATGTTATGGGAAAATATCTGTGCTACGAAAGTTGAAGAACTTCACAAGCTTCAGACTACGAAAACAGTTAATTGAAACCTTAATTTTTTCTCAAATTGATTATAACGACTTTATCATGTCGCTGACTGAAGCACAAATGAAAAGATTACAAAAACCTCAAAAATTGCATGTAGTTTTGTTATTGGACGTTATGCCAAAATTCAAGATATCATCAAATTAAAATGGCTCCCCATAAAGGAACGTCGTGAATTCAACTTATCGAAACTAACGTACAAAGCCATTAATTTCACCAACTGGTCAAGTTCCTGTAAAGTAAATGTACGTATAAAGCGAAACAATCTCCGAAACCAGCATGAACTCAGCCTTCATCACTCGATAGATGGTACCTTTTAAGATGAAGCAGCGCGAGTGTTCAACAGTCTACCAGCTAACCTTCGTACTGCTGATTCCTTCAATATTCTTTCTAGAAATATTAAATCATTAAGCTCGACCCCAGCACCTTTTACCGTGGCGTCGAAAAGGCGCTGGCACAGGCTGGTCACGTGGGCATCAAATGAACCAGATTCTGGTTCATTTTTAATTTATGCAAATTCTGCACATTTACGATTTTGTCGATGGGCTGGGAAGATGTGGTACGTGTTTTCAAGCGGCTGAATAATGTTTTCGAAAAGTATGAAAAGTTGCCCTCGTTTATTTTGAAACCAAAACAAGTTCAATGTTTCGAGTATTTAGGAGAAGGACACCACGTTATAGCTGTTTTGCCTACTGGGTTTGGTAAATCGTTAATTTATCAACTTTTACCCGACTTTGTTCCAGAACGAAAGGCAGGCAATATTGTACTTGTTGTCTCTCCTTTAACATCAATTATTGAAGATCAGTTAGTAAATTTAAGTAAAGTAGGCATTGAATGTGGTTTCTTACAACTCGAAGACTAAGCTAATAGCCAGAGATACGAACCCTTGTTTGAGGAAGATTTGAATGATGCATCAAATTCTGTTTTTAAAATTTCAAAAAGCATTGTTGCAGGCAAATGTAAAATTTTATTTGCACATCCAGAGTCACTGTTACCAGATCAGGGAAGGAAGATATTACGATCAAAAATTTATGAGGAAAATGTTGTGGCTTGTGTGATAGACGAGGCGCATTGTGTGGAATTATTGTGAGTATAGCTAGCTAGCTAGTTTTCTTTGTATAACATAACATAACAAAAATCTACATACATAGCTATTATAAAAATAATATGCCTTAAATATAGCAACTAAATATATATAAACAAACTAATATATATTATATATCCATTTGAAAAAGTTTCACAAACAAAATATATGTATATGTATAGCTATAATAATTGAATAATATAAATTTATCACCATAATACAGTTAAGCTAAAAAATTGATGAATTACTGTATGTTATATCTAGGGGTGAAGAATTTCGTACAGAATTTCAAAACTTATCAGTTTTACAAGCATTCTTCCCTCACAGTATCATGTTAGCTTTGACTGCAACTGCTTCACCAACGAAATTACGTAATTTAAAAAAAGCTTTGAAAATAGAAAATTGCAAAGTGGTTACTGCAAATCCAAATCGTAAAAGCATTTTTTTAAAAAAAAGAAATAAGAATGAGTAATTGCAAAGGTTTAGCAGGATATGAGGATATATTACTACCTATCGCAACAGAGTTAAAGCACAAAAAACAAAACTGCCCTATGACAATTATTTATTTAAAGTTAAAATATTGTGCCTATGCATACAGATTGTTTGAAAGAATTTCACTATCCAACATTCAAATGTCCTCAGGGCAACAACACAATCTTGATAGTTATTTTCATTAGCATTGATGATTGGCATGCTAATAATTTTTGATTTTTTCTTCATTTCTTCACTGTATTCATGATTAATATGTTCTGGTAACACTTTCTTGAAAAATTTAAATTGTGTAAAAAAATCTGCCATTATCCTTCCAACGATTATTGCCGATGTTTTTGTATATTCTTCCCATTCTTCTCTACTTGGAATGAACCTACAACGGGAAATTGTTCTTAAATTTTCCTTGGGGTGGTCATTAGGGAGGTGGTTGAATGTGATTCTGTTTTCTATAAGATTTGAAGCAAGAAGATGAAGGTCTTTATTGTTGATTGATTTTCTCAAATTAACTAAAACTTTCAAATCCCAGTTGTCAGTCGTTCCACGTAGCGTAAAACCACTTTTGACAATCTGTACTGCACTTGACATAAAATTACCTCCAATTAATTTCAACAACGTATCCCTTCATGAAGGAGATAAACAATAGCCAACTTTGAGTCTTTTTTGTAACTAAAACAAATTTGCAATAAAAATATAGAATATAAAGCATAATAATTTTATTAAACAACTATTTAACAATTTTTATAACTAACCAACGGATGTTTATTTGAGAGGAATTTAACCATGGTGTGAAGTTTTTTTGTATTGTTTGTCACATTTTTTAACTGATTTTTAAGATTTGTACGACTTATGTTATTTAATCAATAAACATGTATTTTTTACCTGTTTGCTGCAGCCACCTTCAATAACAAGTACTGTATTTATTCTTTGCATTAAGGACAATTCATGCCATCTGTGCTGCATTAAAATTGAGTAAATAAAACACAATTTTAACTGTAGATCATGCTCAATATGTTTTCTGCCTGCTACAGCCGTCAATATGTCTATTAAAAATGGATTATATTGTGTGACTTCTGACCATAAATTGCTTTCTTTAAAAAACATCATTTCGTCACAATTCTTTTCAAACAAGACAGAGCCACCACTTTTCTTGCATAAGTTTTTGCATGCAGTGCTTATTTCATCTGTAGCAAGTTGCTTAATGGCATCAATTAATTTAGGGCAATTATTTTTTATGGTAGTTATGATAATATCAATTGTCCTTGTTTGTAATGCAGTAATAATTTTCTTTTCTTAATCTTCAGTAATGAAGTCGTTTTGAGGTTGTTTTGTTTTGCCAAGTTCTTTAGGAAGTATTTTTGTGTTTGACTTTATGTCTGTTTGATTTGTTATGTTTAGTAAAGGCGTAAATTGTAGAGATTTTTTTGACTGGAAACAGTTTTTTTGGACAGGATAATTTTCATTTTTAATGTTGATTTTTTTTGGTTTTGACTGCTGGTTTGGTGAAAAAGCTGCACATCTTTTTACTGTTGTTTGCTGTTGTAAATGGATTTGTTGTTGTTGTACATTATTCTGGAAGTCAAACATTTTATTGATAAACCTGTCACACTTTGAACAAATTGTTGTAGGCAATAGTTCAAACTCGGAAACGTTTAATCCACATGTTCTGAATATTTTGTGATGTAAGGATTTTTCCTTTCCACTTTTTGAAAAAATTCTGGTCAAGTGATGTGCTGATGTTTCTTCAGCACAAATTCGACACACTCCTTTGCCACCTTTATAAACTTTTTTAGGCGTAGATGGCAACATCTTCTGCAACGAGAGATTAACAAGAAGAGCACCTGCAACACTTCACTTCTCTCTCGAGCCATATATATGAATGCATTACCTAGCTGGCTAGCAACAACACCGACTACTTTTTAACAAAAAATATCGTATATTTGAAAGAAATTATTACTTTAGCTAAGACATCTTTAAAAAAAAGGTGGAGGAAATGACATTAAAAAGGAAAAATAATGCTTTTTAAGGATTTAAAACCACCAACAACAACGACGCCACATCTTCCGGTGCCATATTTGTTGATGTATCACTTTTAGGATTTTTGCTGACGCCAGCTAAAAGCGTTGCATAATTAGGGTAACGCCATGGGCCAATCAGATACGATACGGTGACCAGCCTGGTCCAGGGCTATTTCGCCAGAACTATCAGAAAGCGCAGCGCCGTTGAGAAGCAAATAGTCCTGGGGACGAGGTTGATTAAATCATATCTACTACAGTTGACTCTCTCTATCTCAAACTCGCAAGGGACCAGAAAATTTGTTCGAGATAGAGAAAGTTCGAGATAGAGAAAAATTGACAAAAATTGGATTTTTTCGTAAAAAACGTATTTTTAACCTTCATTGTATCGGGAGTTGATAGAGGTCAATGAGAGATGTTAAAATGTTAATATTCAATGCACAAGACTTCTTTTAAAATAAATACATAAAATAAATTTACAGCTTCATTTAAAGAAATCGGTTATGTCCTTTTGTTTAAGTGATGCCACTCTGTCTTCATTATACATTTTTTCGAATTTGGAGATAAGCATTTGCATTTCATTGCCTTTTTCGCAACACATTGCTAGATCTTTCAAAAGATCAATACTACACTCGACTTTTGATCTTGATGGTTTTTCGACAACTATATCAAATGAATCATCCTCCATGTCACTGCCATCGTCTTCAGCTTCGTCGTCCTGAGATTTCCGAAATTCATCAATGATATCCTCATTAGAGATTTGAGGGGCGGTTGCGATAACCTCATCATCCAAGGTCACAAGATCATTAGCACTGAGATCATTTGGTACCAATGATGGATCAGCCTCTCTTAAATCATCCAAACTTTCTTGAAGATCTTTAAATGGGTCATCCGAATCAGCAATAGCATCCTGTTGTCCTGTAGAAGTGATTCCAGATTTCTTAAAACAATTGATGATGGTTTGTTTAGTTACAGCCTCCCGAAAATCAGCCAGTATCTTTATTCCGCTTAAAATTGAAATCTTTGGCAAAGGTTTGTTGTTCTCCAAAGCACTGCACAGCAAACGTACAACTCTCCTTCGGTAATGCGCTTTTAGACTTCGTATGACACCTTGGTCCATCGGTTGCAACACAGACGTTGTGTTAGGGGGCAAAAAAACGAGATGAATGTTTTTTAAGTTCGAGATCGATGGGTGTGCTGGACAGTTGTCGATTATAAGAACGATTTTTCTCCCGTCTACACGAAACTTCCAACTTTTCTTTTGTGATGTGTATTGGCAAGGGAGATGTTTGATGTTATTAAAGCAGCGAGGTAATGCCGGTGTATACTTAATGTATACATTCCGAACACAGGACCCACATTGATAACAGTGTTTCAAACACTGAAGTGGCTATATCCTGTATAAATATTCGGAATAATAATAATAATAATAATAATAATAATACTTGCTGCGGCCATTCCAGTGAATCTTAACTTGCTCTTCTACCCCCCAGAGCACTTTTCTCCTTTGAGGTGGTATGTTTTCTCGGGAAGACAAATGAAACCTCACAACCCTGTCGACAAATACGCTGTAGCCGTTAAAAAAGATGGGAAACTAGTCGGACATTTGCCGTTAGGAGAAAATGGAAAGTTTGCTAAAACCATATTTTATTTTCTCCGTGCTGATCAATTTGGGAGATGTGATATAACTGTTACTGGAAAGGCAGTTAATCTTGGAGATGGTGATGGAATGCAGGTCCCCTGTGTTCTAAGCTTATCCGGGCAAAAGTCAATGGTAGAGATTTTGAAAAAACAGAAGCTGTAATTTTAGTGTTTGATATGTAATCACGTTGTTTTTATACACGAAATGAAAATTATAACTATGTTATTTACCTTTTTTCCATTTGTCCAGCCAACCATCGGAAGCCTTGAAACTTGAACAATCAAAGTTTTTAGCAAAACTGAGTGCCTTTTCTTTTATCAAATTGCCATCGATCGGAATGTTTTGGCTTCTTTGAACAGTAAACCATTTGAAAACAGCCTTGTCTATCTGCTCATAATCACAGCCTCGAACCTTTTTCGAACCAGACGCGGTTTTTTGTTCTTCCAAGCTTTGTAGGATCTTATGTTTTTTTTTCATCCAAGTTGAAATTGTATTTTTGGGGATCCCGTATTTTTCTGCTGCCTCCTTGTTTGACATTCCTTTCTCGATTTCCCGAATTATTTGACATTTGTGAATTAAAGAAACGTTATTGAGTTTTCTTTTTAAAGCCGACATCTTCACCTCAAGAAGGTTTCTGGTTCAAAACACTGTAAACAATGTTTTGTGAGTGACTTTAGAATTCGAACGTCAAACATTTTCGTTCGAAAATGGAACATTTTAATTCGATTTTTAGTGTAAATAGGTTCTTAAATCCGGAAAAGTTCGAGATAGAGAGAGAAACAGTCAGACGGGACCGAGATTTTAGTTCGAGATAGAGAGGTATTCGAGATAGAGAGGTTCGAGATAAAGAGAGGAAAATAGCTTAGAGCCTACACAAATGTCCAAGGGACCGAGACTTTGGTTCGAGATAGAGAGATGTTCGAGATAGAGGGTAGTCGAGATAGAGAGAGAGAGTTAACTGTAGATAAATCCGTTGCTCGCTTGTCCGATAGTTTATTCTGATAGTTTATCGAATCACTTCTTTTTTCACGCATTTATTTCCTTTTCGATTTTTATTTTTATTTTGTTTTCTCTTTCAGTCCATATTTCACAGCTACTGCCAATTTCTCTTTGCGATGTGTTTCCCTTTGGCTTGCGCTAACTCCCCCATGAATATTTTTTTTGTCATTAAATACTTAATATATATGTATATATTTAAAATTTTATTGTTGATAACATTTGAATTTATTTTATATTATTTTTAACGGTTTGAAGAGCCATTGTAATATATGGATACCCTGAAATACATTTTACTTACTTACTTACTATCGGTGGTATCCACCACTGTATCCTCTTTACGTTTGGGCCTTGACCATGAGAAACATGCTGTCGCTGATTTTTTAAAACGTAGTAACCATTTAAATGCAAAGATTGTTGAATGTGGGTTGAAACTTGTACCAGAACGGACGTACTTTGGGGCTACACATGTTGGAATATTTACATGTGATTGTCACAAGGAAGAAAAGTTAATTGAAATCAAGTGCCCGTACAGTTATCGCAACATTGTTTCCTTCGCTGCTGCTGTATTTGACAACAATTTTTTTATGAATTCTGAAGGAAAGTTGAAAAAAAAGAGCACAGGTATTACTATCAAGTACAGTTTCAAATGTTTGTTTTCAATGGCAAAAGCTGTTTTTTTATTGTGTGGACTCCACATTGGTTACATGCCGTTCAGGTTTTGTTTGATGTGAACTTTATCAATTTGAATATGGACAAAGTTGAACAGTTTTATCTCCGACACATTATACCAGAGTTATTGACAAGAAGACTAGAGCGTAAAGTTGTTAAAGCTCCACCTCCTCCTCCTCAAGCAAATGCAAGTGAAAAATTGTATTGTCTCTGTCAGTCTGAATACAATCCTAATGACGAAACATTTATTGGTTGTAACTATACATCTTGCAAGTAAGAATGGTTTCATTTGAGCTGTGTTAAATGGAAAAGAGTCCCAAAAGGTTCATGGTATTGTCCCTTGTGTCGAAAGGCCAGAAAACAAAAGGTATGTTAACACAGTCAGTGACGACACCTCACTGAACACCACAAATACCAGATAAGAAAATCTCCCCCCCCCCCCCCCCCTCGCAAAGCTTCTTCTAAAATGACTAAGGACAGCAGAATTGTCAATCCTAAAAGTCAAGCCAAAAAGACAAGATATGATATCAAGCACCCTTGCTGTTTGTGCCCTTGATGTGGTTAAACCCTCTAAAGATCTCTATGCAAAGCAAAATCTTCCTTTTACAAGGATGGTCTGTACAACCAAATTAATTGTGAAAGCAACCCTCTGCACAATACAAATAATGTGCACATAGATAAATTTCCATTTCCATATAGTATGCATCCCAGATCGGAAAAGCAATATACCATCATCTACCTTTCATGGACCATTTTTTTCCGAATTTTTACGAATTGGCAGATGCTGCTTAGTCGAAGACTTTATTTCCCGTGCTTCCATACTTTTTAATAGAATGATCAAACACGGAGAAAATTTAAACATGATATCCAAACTAATTATTAAGGTAATGCATCGCTACAATACCGTTTTTAATAAATATTAAAAAAACAGTGAAGAAATAATTGAATTATTAATAACTAAATAGGATACGATGGCCCTCAGGTGTCACTTCACTTCTGTATATTTTTTTATTACCCTTCATCGTTTTTCAGTTCCCTTCTGAATTTTTCAATAATTTTGCCATTTCCCTTCAGGATTTTTGGGATTTTCCCTTCAGGGTTTTTCTATGGCACACATTTTGTGACCTTCTGCATATTTAAAAAGTGGTGAAGGGAATTTTTTTAGTTGACCTTCGCTATTTGAAAAAACAGTGAAGGGAAATTTTTGATTAGCGTACCAGAGGTCTCTATCTGTGTGACACGTTGTTGACGAAGTGTTGTTCGGTGAGTCATCAAATTTTTACACCTACTGTTTTTTGTCTTTGTTAATTTCATTTCGAAAATCTACACCTCTCTGGGGAGGAGTCGAAAAAGTTTTTTGTTTGCATCAGCAATAATTGAAGCTAGGAATCAAATATGGCTACCTATTTGCTGTGTGTTAGAAGCGAAAGCGAAAGTTCAGACAACAGCCTTGACAGCTTTTTGGTAATTTTTTGCTATCTAGAGTGGTCAGAGCAAAATGAATGGAAACAAAAAAGTTGGGACATATGGCAAAAATATTATAAATCAAGGATAACACATGTCTTTTCTAAGATAGATATTGTTAGTTATGGCACACAGTGTACACACAGACCAGACACATAAAAACTTTTACAAGTGTCGTCATTGAAAAAAAACAAAAAAAAACAAACAAACATGGTTTATAGCTAATATACAGCTTGGTGAATAATTACAGTAAAAGTTCAATGATTGAATAAAACATTGGTGATATGTTTTACAATTTTTACCATTTTTTAGGATATGGAAAATCTAGTCAAAAGAATCGTGAGGGACGAAATGCAGAATAAAGATGACCCTCCAAATAAAATAAAAAACAAACAAACAGAGACTCGACTTGGCAGCCTGTTGAAACGTATTCGTACCTCAAACTCTGCTGATGATGTTAAAAAGGAAGGTAAGGAGAAGCATGTTAATGTCAAGTGGAAACGTGCAGAATTGTTAAAAGGTACACACACAACTGTAACGCAAAAACACGGTGGTGGCCACCGCTTTGTTGTTGTTAATGATTTCGATACTGTTGAATCAATCAAGGAAAAAGCCATCAACCATTATTTTCCTGAAGGAACAAACTTCTTTGGTGAAAGTCGAAATGATTGTGAAATTACCATTAGAGATGCATCTGGTGTTGCGATTGACGAATCACTAACCCTCAAGGACTGCTTGAAAAATCGAGGTGTCTATATAAGTAAATTTTACTTTGTTTTACACACAAAATATGGTTATTTTGATTCAACCGTATTCGAAACAGATGTGTGTTCTGTATGTTTTTGTCAAATGGTTGGTGGGATATGTAGAATCTGTTATCCTTCTGTATATCAGACAATAAGAAACATTGATCCATTAGCAGCATCAACCTCAATTCCCTCATCCAATGACATAGTATTTTCATCGTCTGTAGAACAAAGTTCAATAATTGAAGCTGATCATGAACCTTCATCTGACCACCAAGGTTATTTTGGTAGTTCAAATGATCTCTTTCAAAATTCTGATCACCAACAAGATGATCTTTTGAATACAGATTCTGGCACTTCGCAGCATGAACCAACCGCACCTACACCAACTAACGAAGCACCAGTTACAGAAGTGCCAGCCGTACATGCATCAACATCAACCACAGAAGCAACCACAGAAACACCAGTCGTACATGCATCGACTACAGAAGCACCAGTTGTACATGCATCAACCACAGAAACACCAGTCGTACATGCATCGACTACAGAAGCACCAGTTGTACATGCATCAACCACAGAAGCACCAGTCGTACATGCATCAACCACAGAAACACAAGCCGTACATGCACCAACCATTGACCTCACAGAGAGTGACATAGAAAAGGAAGTTATTGTTCACCGTACAAATATTCGAGCTGATATGGTGGAAGCATTCAAAACAATAACAGTACCTTAAAAAATCAAGTTTGTTGTTATAGATGCACGAGGAGAAAAAGAAACTGGTATTGGCATAGGGGTTGATCGTGATATATATTCTTCTGTTTGGCAGGACATATTAGATGGATTGTGTGTAGGACATACAGAGCGTGTTCCATTTGTACGACATGATTTTTATTTAGATGAATGGAGTTCTATTGCTACGATATTGGTGAAAGGGTATTATGACACAAAGTATTTTCCTATGCAACTATGCAAGGCTTTTATTATGTATTGTTTGTTTGGTAATGTTCAAAATGACAATCTAATTCAATCTTTTTTGAATTATTTGACTTCAATGGAGTCGAAGATTGTTGATGATGCCCTCCATGGAAAAAACAATGGTTTATTTGAAGATGAAGAATTCCTGGATATTTTGGATCGATTTAATTGTAAAAGCCGTGTTACCATAATGAATGTGTATGGTGTGATATTAGAGATCGCACGTCAAGAATTGATACAACGACCATATCTTATGGTTTGCTCTTGGACAAAGTCAATGAATGTTTTAATTTAGGAATTTAGCACTTTCAATGACATCAATTTGTTTTACAAAAAAATACTTCCAACTAATCGTAAAGTTGTTAAAATACTCAACGCTGAACCAAAAAATGCAGCTGAGAGGGAATGTTTTATTACCTGAAGCAGTTTATCCGTGGGTTGGATGAAATCGGACTTAAAACGTTCCTAAGATTTTGTACAGGTTCAGATGTATTGTTGGTTGAAAAATTAAGAGTAGAATTTGTACCGTGTTCAACAGCAGCTAGGCGCCCGATTGCACACACATGTGCACCTATGTTGGAAATGCCTTCCTCGTATTCTAATTTTTGTGAATTCAGGGCAGAAATGCCATCTAGTTGGAGCATGGACATTATATGAATACAAAACATATGGACTTTGAGATTTTTTGTTATCATTATATGTGTGAAATAACTTGAATATAAGTTTTTTATTTTGTTTATATTTCATGATCAAACGTAAACCGATAGATGAGCATTGAAAATTTTTAGCATATGTTCTCTCCTAAAATAATGTTGACATATAGTAGGCTCTAGTTCACCTGGTTACTGGTTAACCTGTTTTTTTTTTGCATTTCAAACTGAGGTACACTGATGTTCACAGCTATGTATACAGTTAAAAAGAGGATTTATATAGCAGGATACATCTGATATAATATGTTATGTTCTATATGTTGCTTGATAGTATGGCACTTTTTGTTTGTATTTTGTTATTTTCAGAGGATCGATAGTTGTGTTGAAAAAATGCTTTGTAACATTGAAGAACATTGAATTTTTCTTTGAAAGGTATGAAAAATGTCTTTTCAGTAGATATCCTCAGAAAGAACTCCACTTGCTGTGATTAACTGTTGAATAAAAAACATATAATGACACAAAAAACCCGGACTTAGAACAAAATAAAGATATACTGAAAAATACTATGTCGGAAATACTAACTATGTTCGGCAATTTTCTCAAACAGACGCAAATACAAATCAAATCCTTCTCTTATAGTTCCTGGGATAGTAAGTCCCTCATCGGTCATAATTTTTTGAGCGAATTCTTCAAATTCCGAGGAGAAATCGCGTGGAATTTGATCAGCGTCGATTGAGAACTCATCTACATCATCATTTGATATATTTTGGATGTGATCTTCACATTCGTAAAGATGCGGTAAAAAATACATTGTATCAGGTCGACCTGATGGTCCTGCATTTACGCTCTTTGAAATAAGATGTTGGTTCCACTCATTACTAATATCTCGCAATTCACGGCGTAAAATACCAATAAAACAGAAGCGAAGACAATCGATTAGAACAGGGTCAGCTGGATCTAATATATCGAGGTCGATCATATCTTTGAAGAATGCTTGCCACCAACCCATTCTTCCTTGACGTAACTTGGACCAATAAGCCTCGATACGTTGATTGTGTGGTGATCGAACGATAGAGAACGAAGTTAAAGCATTTTGGTCACCGATCAAGTCCCGAAGTAATATATGCACTGGTTGAATTAACGAGTGTTCTGTTCCATCATCAGCTTTGATCTTTTTCGGCACACCTTTTAAATTTTTGATGGCGTCTAAATAAAACTGCGCAATCAGTTCAGGCTTTTTGTTGGACGAAGATACTTCGAGCCAAATAATCCGTCTGGAGAATCCGTCTATGCACCCGTGTATACAAAATCCGTACGGCTTAAGTTTGTCGTGACCATCTATATGCCAGACGTAGTTTGGTCCGGGACTACAATATTTCCTCCTTCGTAATTTTCGTCTTCTTCTTTGCAGCACTTCTTCTGGGTTAATGCTCAAAACGGCTTTTCTTACGTCTTCTCGCCGAACTAGAATACCTTCAGTCCGCAAATGAGCCCATAATCGCCTATAACCGATGTTCGATCCGCTCCCAGCGATTTCATCTCTCACTGCATTATGCAATATATCATCGTCTACTCGTCGATTAAGCAAAGGTCGTCGAAAAAGCTTCAGTTTTTTCAAGTGCCTTTTAATGGTAGATAAGCTAACTTTTTTTCCATGCCGAGTATTTATAAATTCTTTGATTTCTAAGTAAGTGAATCCCTTTTCAAAGTACTTGGATATTAATTCATCTAAAGTAAGATTACCAGTATCATCACTAATACAAGGTAAACTTGGCAATGACAATGCCATATCAACAGCAAGGCTGCGTGTGAAATGTCTCTCCGTTATTTCCTTCAAAATTTTTTTTATTTCTCTTCACAAAAAAAATATACTGAAGAGAACACAAATATACTGAAATTTAACACATTAAAAAACGCTGGAAATATTTAAATATGGTGTAGATAAATACAAAAAAAGCTCTGAAGTGAAATAGAAAATCGGTGAAAATAAGAACTAAAAGGCTGAAGAGAATTAGAAAACTGGTGAAGGGAATTCACAAAATGCAGAAGAGAAATAGAAAACTGGTGAAGGGAATTCACAAAATGCAGAAGAGAAGTAATAAAAAGCCAAGAAGTGAAGTGACACCTGAGGGCCATCGTAATAGGAAGAACATAGTTTTGCTACACGAACTTGTTTATATTGTTAACACTTTACTATACACTGCCAGAGACTATAAAAATGTAAATGGGGGGGGGGGGGGGGGGGGGGTTAGATTTTCTTATTTGGTATTTGTGGTGTTACGCTCACGCATATCTGGTATTTGTGGTGTTACGCTCACGCATATTACCCCAGTTACGACAGGCTGGTACTGTCATTAGGCAGGTCCACAGCAACAAATATCTGTGTAAGGCAGAGTGTTGGAGCTCCGTAACACATGTGGAAAGCTACAGCTAGGGTCACAAGTCCTGGCACACAAATAATTGTTAGTGAGGCAGTTCTTTCGGCGGATAGTCAGCTCAATTTCAAAAGAATTTTGGGTTTGCATAAGACTGGTCGAGCTGGCTTAGGGCTCTTAGACCACAAAAATATACCAACAAATCATTGTTGGTATATTAACCAATATTATTGAAGAAAATGAAGAAGATATTTACCATGCCAGAGCTGTACAGTTGCATTTGCAAGGCAATTGGACGAAATGGTGCTCTTATGTGAAAAATGATTTATCTTGGAGAACAATTCTTTCACTGCCACAATGTCTAACTTCCTTTTGTATAGGGGCAACCTACGACACCCTTCCCTCTCCAACCAATCTTGTGAGATGGGGAATTGAGAAAGACAAAAGTTGCATTCTGTGCAAATGTCTCTCACATATTGGGTGCCTGTAGGACCTCCCTTATGCAGGGTAGATACACATACCGTCATGACTCGGTTTTAATAGTTTTGGTTAAGGCATTAAAAGAGTTTTTGGTATCATATGAACCTCTTAAGCTTTCCAAGTGCAACTAAGAAGAGGCATACAAAGTGTCCAGGCCTTCTTCACCTTGCTCCCGATTGGAAAATACTGTCAGATTTAGATTCCGTTTTAGTTGTTCCACCATACATTGCAATAACACAACTACGCCCAGACGTGTTATTAATACGGAGTGTATATTCGTACGCACTTTATTATAGTGCGTACATATATGTTCATCCGCTATTCGTACGTAATATATGATACGATATTTACAATTGTTAAAGTGCGTACGCAACGACACGAGGTGGGAACAGTCAAGATAAACATAAAGAACGCGAAGCTGATTGAATGCTATATGTCATTGTCAAATAAGTTTTACATTTGATTTGATGGCTTCCTCTGCAGTAACGGGAAATCCAATGTTTTGTGTTAGGTGCTTTCTTTAAAAGCACACACGATAAATGGTACCAATGCAGACATCTGTCACACTGTATTGATGTTTCTTCTTTAACATCAAACGTCTTGAAACAGCCGTTGCAAGAATAGGGCGATGATTTGTTTTTTGAAAAAGTGTTGATTACGCAAGTCGCAGCTTTCCATCCCGATGGCGAGAAGTACCTTTTGATGAGATTGAAATTAAAATCATCACCGATTCCAGGATGCTGAACTTCTTTCTCTTGTACCATGGCATGGCTAATCAGGCATTCTTCTTGGATAGCCAGGTCAGCATTCTTTTGCGAAGTGAACCACGACAGCATCTCTTTGAAAAAATGGGCATTAAAAGAATTAAAACAAGGAAAAAAGAAGTCCTCGTTTTAAACTTATTTTATAACATCACAAAACATATAGCAAGTATGTTTAGATTTAAAATTACCTCTTTCCTTTTCTTTCAGGTGCATTCGAACGAAAGGAATTGGACCAGCAGACTTTTTGAATTTGGGAAGTCCAATCGTTCACGTTGAGTCACCACTTGGTTTGCCACGTTTTCTTGATTGCGTTGGTAGCTTTTTGTCTGCCACAGTAAGAACTAAAAAAACATTAAACAACGAAAAACGGGTATAAATTTGCGTGAATCATAGTATTTGTGAGCAACTTTTCCGATTTGCATGGAGCAGTTACTATGTATTTTCCTACTATCCACCTCTTGTCCATCTTTATGCAAGGAGAAATTTTCCATATTTTTCTTTGCTTCGACGCTTTTCGCTTTCAACTTAAAAACCTTAACGTAATCAGTTATCCCTCCTTCATCCAAATACACCTCTGACTCTTGTCGACCACACCCAAACACATTTATGTATACTTGAACAAAGCATTCTGGCAGGAAAACCTTCGTACGATAATCAAGAGAACATTGAGGAATGTTGACATCGTTCGCTGTAAGATGGCACAACGTTTCAATTTGATCGTCGTTGAGTGCCCCGCAATCAAAATATTGACTTAGATGTGTCCGTCCAATTTCCGATTCTTCTCTCTTTATGTTGAAAAAGACTTTGTGTCGCCAGTTTTCTCTTTCTCCGTTCATTATTTTTGACAAATGTTGTCCAATGCATTGATTTTTGTATATATCTGATAGTGTGTCTCGATCGATGTTCATGATGACATTATCCATCTCCTTAATCTTCTTTTCTCTCTCTCGTTCCAATCTCTCCTTTTCTGAATCTTCATCATCCGATTCGTCTGAAGTTCAAAAAATAATTTTTACAACTGTATTAATTAAAAAATGGCATAGGGCCATATTGGACATCACATACCCATGACAGTATCTTGTACATCAGATTTTGCGGGTGTATCATTTTCAATATCTTGTACATCAGATTTTCCAGGTGTATCATTTTCGATATCGTGAGACGACGCTATAAGAGATAAAATGATATATTCATGACACTGGCAATTGTAACACTATAATTCTACAGCTTTCAATCAAGTCGTCACGGAAAATTCAAGTACAAACCAACTTGGGCTAACAATTGATCTTTGTTCTAATGAAAATGAGGTAAGAATATAAATCCTGGAAACAAGGTTGGTGACATTGAAAGATGTATCCAAGTATAATTTTTTGTTTTAATTTTGTGTTGTATTAGAAACGCCGTTTCAAATGTTGCAGCTCAAACAGGATGTGAAGAACGAAATGATTTTAGCGCCCAATTCCCAGAGATATATTCACCAGATACCTGTCAACTGGACCCCACTAACAAATTAAAGGTTAAAGCTACGTCAACTCCCAAAAAGAACATTTTTGAAGTAAATAATGTAAACATTTTGGAAACTACCACAGATATATCTATCACTTCTCTATCGCTTACAGCAGACAGTAGTCAGTTAGAAGACGCCATTGAGGAGGATAAAGAATATGTGCCTGGTAATTGCTCAACTGAAGACGACATGGAGGAGGATGAAATAGATCTTATAAAAGCAAAAAAGTTTGTAGTTTACGAAAGCATGTTGGAACAACTATTTAGTTTTGTTCGATGTCCTGAATGCAACTCCTCAGTCACCGTTGAAAAAAGCCATGTCGGCACAAGTATGCATTGTAAATTCACATGTTTGCTGCACACTCATGTCTTCAAATGGAATACCCAGCCTCTACTCGGGAAACTACCAGCATTTAATTTGCTATTGTCTGCGACAATTTTCTTTTCTGGTGAAACATATGATAGGATACGAAAGCCATTAGAATTTGCTGGAATGAATTTCATCAATCACACAACATTTTATTCTATACAGAGAACACTTGTTATTCCCACTGTCAACAATCAATTCCAAGAATGCATCAAAGAAGCGCGTCTTGAATCAAATGGTACGGACAACGCCATTCTTGGTGATGGAAGATTTGATTCACCTGGTAAATCAGCAAAATATTGTACTTATTCGTGCCAGTCTCCTACAACAAAAAAAATCATTGCCACCTCAACTATACAAGTTTCTAAGGGAAAAGGTTCGGCACCACTCGAATTACAGCTTGCTGAATTAGAGGAAGATGGATACAAAGTTAATACTGTAGCTACCGACTGCAATAGGCAACTTGCAAAATGGATGCGTGTAGAAAGGAACGATATCAGCCATAAATTTTGCATCCTCGTCCCCAGGGTCTTGTGGCCCCTGAGCTGAGTTATTTCGGAGTGGCCAACAATAACCCTGGAACAGGCTGGTCATGTGACACAAAAATGCCCAGATATACTGGGCATTTTTGAAATTCCAGAGATAATGAGATGCAAATTTGACGCTCGTCTCAAGCTTTAACAGAGACGCATTAATACAAGCGAGATAGGAGCCAAAAGATGGATGTGTTGAAACGTTTGGATTTTGTATTTAATTTGCACGAAGGTTTTCCTTGCGCTCTTTTAAAGGGCAGGGATGTTGTAGCTGTCCTTCCTACGGGTTATGGAAAGTCGTTAATTTTTCAACTTCTTCCTGACGTTATACCACAAAAAAGTACAAGGAATATCGTTATTGTAGTGTGTCCTTTATCTTCAATTATAGAAGACCAAGTGCAGTTTTTAAACAGTGTTGGTATTTCAGCAATGTCACTTCATTGCAATAATAGTTCCACAAGCTCTTATGAAAGTTTGTTTGCCGAAATGAAAACTCATGAAGAAATCAATATATCAAAAAAGGTGCAAGAAGATATTAAGAGGATATAAATCTACTCTTCGCTCATCCAGAGGCAATACTTTCCGAGCAACGCAGAAATTTATTAAAGTCAACTGTGTATCAAGATAATGTATTTGGAATTGTTATTGACGAGGCCCATTGTGTAGAATGTTGGTAAGTATAAATATACTGTTTTTTTCTTCTCATATATATATTTAAGAACAAGTTAGCTACATCTTAGAAACATTTTTGACTAAGTTAAAGTAATTTACAATGTTATGACTAGCTATGTGTACTGTATTGTGGAAAACCTAAAGTAGATAAGCTACCTGCAACTCTGCAGTTCGGGTGCAAGCCCTCTTGGGTTTTTGTACAATAGCTGGTCATGTCATTAAATTACCTCGAATAGCTAGCTATACATATGGAGTCAAAAAAAACTATTCATTTCATTTTGATTTTACGTTTCGATTATTTCTTTGTCAGGTTGACAAAGAAAATAATTAATAAAAAATATATAACAAAATAAATTAATAAGATGCTGCTCTAAAAAGGACTATGTACTTTTATATAACAAAAAATTAACCAATAAAATATCTAAATATACATTTCAGGGGAGAAGAATTTAGAAAAGATTTTAAAGAACTTTCCACAGTGCGCACTTATTTTCCAAAAGCATCTATGTTAGCCCTTACTGCAACTGCCTCACCTCATCATATAACAAGTTTAGTGAAGTCATTGAATATGTCAACAGCAAAAGTTATCAGAGTAAATCCCAACCGCAAAAACATATTTCTTGACAAAAAGATCCGCAAAAGTAATGCTTCTGGATTCGAAAGCTATGAGAATATATTGTTACCTATAGCAAATTCATTAAATTCAGTAAGAGAACAATTTCCAATGACAATCATTTATATGAAATTAAAATATTGTGGTCTTGCCTTTAATCTATTTGAAAGAATTTTAAGCACATTTCAATATGTGGGATTTGAAAAAACACCATCTAGTCGTTTGTTTTGTCAATACCATGCACCGCAGACAAAAGCTATGAAACAAATTATCATAAAGGAAATTTCTAAGAAGAACTCACGGATCAGAGTTATCTTTGCTACCACTGCGCTCGGAATGGGTGTTAATATTCCACATGTACAAAATGTTTACCACATTACCCCACCCAGCAATCTTGAAGCTTATGTTCAAGAAATAGGACGAGCTGGCAGAAGTGAGCAACCTACAACAGCTTTTTTGTTTTACAATAATTCCGATGTTTCGGCAAATAAAACAAATGTGGATAAAAATATGAAATTGTACTGCCAGACATCAACTTGCCTAAGGGAGCATATTCAAAAACATTTTGGTTTCAAGCACGAACTTCAAGAAAAATGTTGTTCAATCTGTGAAAAAGTGGAATTTGTAGAAAAACCAACCACTGTAAGAACTCGTTTAACAGCAAAATTAAGAAATGAATTAAATAAGGAACTATGTATGGCCCTATCCAACATTAGTGAAGAAAATTCGATATTTTTGTTTGGGACTCCCAAAGAGCTTGCCACTGACATTTGTTACACAAGCTCACAATCAAATACAGGTGCCCCTGATTTATCCATGTTAGATGAGAAAATTGCTAAAAAAGTTCAAAATATTTTGTCAAAGTATTTTTGAGAAAATACATATACACTTTGTTTCATAAAAATACCAAAAGTCTTCCTACAGAGGTCAGTAAAGTATTATATTGTTTAAAGAAGAGTATGACCAGCCTTTTATATCTATGCTTTATGAAAAGAGTGTATATATATATTTTTTTGATACTAGTTTCACGCAACAAACTGTCCAAAAATTTGAAATAAAAACATATATATAGAGAGTAAAAGTTTAGTAAAATATATAAAGTAGAAAAAAACCCATCCAAAACCATCACAAATAACTTATATACTTCTAATTTTCTGGTAGTTCACTTAGATGTTTTTTAATCCATTTTTGATGTTCCATGACGTTGATATATCGAAGTGGAGATCGTCTTATATTCGGAAAACTAGAATGGTGGCGCAATGGTGCATGGTCAAAAGGCTTAATTGTCAGCAGATCAGCAATCATTTCCTTTTCGTCTTGACTTGAATCACGGGTTTGATGTTGTACTGACAGAGGATGGATCCCTGATGTGTTGTCATAATTTTCTGAAATTTCTCTGATACCACTTACAGCTTTACATACCTTGCTAATAGATTGAACAGTTTTATTAGGGCCCATTCTTTGAACAATGCTCTTGCTTAACTTGTTGCAAATTTCCTGAGCAAGATCTTCTTCCATATTATTTCCAGGACCACCTCTCCAATTAACAAAAAAGCCATATTTAAACTGTTCTGATAAACGTGGTGTCAACATACATTCAATTTGTGCAATGCTAACGAACATTTCAATAGAATACTTACTAAAACCTCCTAGTGATCTGAATACAGTTAACAAAAGCTTTTGATTAATAAGGTTACGTTTACCATCACCCTCTTTGGCTGTATCCTTCATTTGCAAAATTAAAATAGTAAGAAAAATCGAACATAACCCATAGTTCTTGACATAATCATCCCCTCCTGTGACATTTGGATTTTTTTGGAACAAAAAATTTTGAACAAATGTACCTAACACATCATCAAAATACCTTCTTTGCTTTTCTTTGTCATGTGTAATGTTGACTGGAAACGGATAATTTGATGGTCTGTCTTCTAGAGAGCTCATACCCAGAAATTTCATTAATGCGACGATTATGTAGGCACGACCCGTACTTAAAAATAATTGTTCACTACCTTCATATGAATCTAATACTTTAGACGGTTTCGCATCCTTTCGGTTATACTTTTCCCTGAAATATTTAAGAGTTCCAATTTCTTTGACTGATTCAGGTGCATAAAGCAGGGAATAACTGTACTGCAATAGTGACGCTTTGCAATGCCACATCACAGGTTTAAATGGAGCACAGTGTTCCAAACGGTCAGATAGTGTGTGTGCTCCACCAAGAAGGTGTTTTGCACCAGCAAACCGAACTCTTGTGAGCTGGTCTCCAGAAAAAGGTATTTTCATTTCCCTCATGGGATCGTGTTCAGTAAAAACAACATGACCAATGGTCTGACCAGGATCTGCTTGATAGTCAACACCTACTGTATTTGGTAACCGTTGTGGGTCTGGTAACTTCTCTAACTGTCCCGCTTGATAGTAGATTTCTGCAATCCAATTTTCAAACGTTCTAAGAATTTCAACACAGTCTAAATATTTTGATTCGTTTGCGTTAATAATTGGCATGGAAATAATGGTTGATTTTTGTTTCATGCATTCACTATGTGGGTGAGGTAAATGCACTGGCAGCACGTTTTTTAAAAACTTAAATTGTGAAAGAAATTCCAACATTATTCTCCCAATTAAAATTTTCGAGGTGTCAGCATAATGTTGCCATTCTTGAACATTTGGCATAAACAAATTTGGTGATGCAGTACGTACACTTTTGATTAAAGGAATATCATTAGACAGATGTTGCAATGGTATTCGATTTTCAATTAGATTACTGGCCATCATGTGGAGGTCGTTATTGTCAACATTTTTCCTTGTAGCCACAAGCACCCTCATATCCCAGTTATCTGATGTACCACGCAAAGATCCACCATTTCTGATAATATTAACAGCCTTTTCCATAAAATGACCATCTGCTAATTTTACCAAAACATCGCGCATTGAATTCGATAAGCAAAATCCAACTCGATTTAATCTTCTTTGGAACTATATAAATTGTATATGTATGTAATATCAAATAAACGACTTGGAAGTATTTAATTTACCTCTAGTCTATCTAAGCCAATTATAACACATTTTTTAGGTTTAGGTCATACTTGTTAGGTTTAGTTTGATACTTTTTTAGAACGGTTTAGAGCTGACCCCTCCTTTAAGCCTTTAAAATGCTTTTCCAAGCCAATTAATTTAATTTTTCAATTTTCCCAATACTTTGTGAGTTAGCAGTTAAAATTACCTATGTAATCTCAGCCTTTTGTTTCATAATAATTAAGTTTCTTATTAAAAATTTGTGTACATGTGGTAAAACTTATTGCTGCTGTTATGTTATGTTACTATAATTTTGATTTTTTGATTTTTTTGTGAAGGTTAATTTAATTGTATATAGACTTTTTTATTTTTGATATTTTGATTTGGATAAAAACTAAAGTATGTTGAAATAGAGTTGTATATATAATACCTGTCTACTGCAACCTCCTTCAATTGCAAGAATGGTGTTAATTCTCTGTAGTCGACTTAATTCATGCCATCTAATCTGCATTAACACTGAATAGACAAAACAAAGTTTAACTTTTAAACTATTACTCAAGGGTTGGTGTAATTTACCAGTGCTTGCTAGCAAAATTTTTAACAATAAAGAATGATTTGATTCTAACTCTTCCCATAAACTTTCGAAATCAAATGTCTGTAAGCCATTGTAGCTTGTATCATGTAAGTATGATGGTTTAGTTCTCCTACAAAGTTTTGCAGAATCACTTTCAACCTCCAGCAACATTTTACTTTCAAAGTCTACCATGGAATTTTCACAATTTTCTTTATTTCTTTGTATGTTTGTGACATCACAGAGAGCAGGTTTATTTCAAAAAGCTTCTTTTTTGCCACAGATATGGTTTTACTTGGTGAAGAAACTGCACAACGTTTAACTGAAACATTTTGTCTATGTAAACTTTGTTTTTTTTGGCACTGACATCGGTATTCATGCATTTTTTGAATAAACGATATACATTTACGACATATAGCATCAGACATTCCATCATCTTGTGACACTCTTATTCCACATGTTTGCTCAATTTTAAATGTTAGGTAAATTTTTTCTCCACTTTTTGAAAAACATTTTGTCACATGGTTTTGAGCAGTGACAATACAGCATAACCGACAAAGCACTTTATTTTTAGGTAAAGTGGCATGTTTAGTATATATCTTTGTTGGTGTATTAACAACTTCAGCCATTACAATGTGAAGATGACATTGACAAAAGTACTCCAAAACTGACTTGAAACATTTGCACTGTTATCACTACTAACTTAGCAATATGTAGCTAGCTAAACTTAAACAAAAAAACAATATAGTTACTATATTCCTTTGTACACTCAACATAAAGTAGTTTAAACATAGTAGGCTGTTTCATATACAGAAGGAAAAAAAAGGATTATTACTTATTGCATTACTTTAGCGAAAAGGTAGCTAGCTACCTTTATGTCTAATCTGCTACAACGACAACAAATCAGTAAAGCTAGTGACATTTGCATCTTTATGTCTGGTCTGCTACACAACAAATCAGTAAAGGTAGTTACATTTGCCTGTATTTTACATGCAACTAAAAACTTAAATTTCTATCTATTCCTGGTGTCTTATGTTACATATAATAATAATAACTAGCTATATATATAAATAATATCACAATCCCTAATCTTTTCTAATGTTGAATCAATTTTTTAAAGCTGGAGACCAACAGCCCAGCTGCCATGTTTGTTGTTACTGCCGCGAAAGACAACTATGCATAAATTATATTTTGGGTATAATTATCATAAATTATAAGCGATCATGTGACCAGCCTGTTCCAGGGCTTTTTCGCCTCTATCAGCTTTATCAACAAGGCAAAATGCCCTGGGAACGAGGTTGGGCATTTTGCGAAAAACATTAAATCAAAACTGAGACCACTTGGCCTAAGAAAGGGATGTAAAATTCTGCAGGAATGGATCAAACCCATCAGTAATCATCTACAGTGGAATCCCTCTAAAGCGGACACCATTGGTGCAAAAAAAAAGTGTCCGCTTTAGAGGGATGTCCGCTTTATAGGAAGTTGACCAAAAAAGCTTTTTTTGTAGTACTGGCGGGTATCATGGGGTGACTTGCAACACTAGGGTAGACGGCAACATCAATAGATTTAGCTTATCGAGCAAAGAACCCAAGTTGGCTGTGTAAAGTAAGTTTAGCAGCTCAAATTTGTCGGTGTTGCAACCAACCTTTAAGTGTTGCTAAGGTTATAAACTAAGAAACCAAGTTATATTACGAAGATATATTTCATTTATCTTATAGGTCTTTCAATACACGTTTTTCTCCCTATTTGAAATAATCTTTGATTGAGGATTGTTTTCTATTTTGAAGCTGAAGTTCCCAATCTTTTTCGTAATGGTTGACAACATTTCTTGGCATGTTTAATTTTATCAAGCATAGTGATTAGCTCGGTGAAACCAAGCATTTCTTCTTCAACCACGTCTTCACTCTCATCATCATCCTCGGAAATCTCTTCGACCTGACATGCCATCTCTGGATTTTCAATTGCGTTAATGCTAGCTTCTCGGATTTGATGTCGCCAATTTATTTCTAATTCGTTAGTTCTTGGCTCCGAAGCTGGAACATCGGCGTCAAAATCGATGTATTCTGCAGCAGACATATCTTCAGTTAATTCCTTCACCAGAGCTTCAAATTCCAAGTCATCTTCTTGATCTTCCATCAATTCACTTTCTCCTTGAACTACGCCACATTTCTCGAAACAATTTTTGATGGTCAAGTTGGTTACTTCTTTCCACGCATCTTGAACCCATTGAATAGCCATAAGTATGTCTACGCTCTTGATAATTTCAGTTGCAGATTTATTCTCCTGGATCCTTGCAAGCACGTATTTGACCAGTCTTTTTCTGTACTTTACCTTGAAGTTTTGGATGATCCCCGCATCGAGTGGTTGAAGCCTTGAAGTTGTGTTCTTCGGTAAGAAAATGATTTTGATTTGTGAAAACTGGCCTATCATTGACTCCGGATGACAGGTGGCGTTGTCCAGAAAAAGAATAACTTTTCTGTCCTCAAATAAAAGTTTTCTGTTAAAACGTGCCAGTACAGTTTCCATTACTTGAGATGTCATCCAAGATTTAGGATTTGAAAAGTAGTGAACGTTAGCTGGACGCGATGGATCTTTCAATATTTTAAAACAACGCGGGACTTTACTCTTCCAGATAACAACAGGCTGGTCGATCTTTTCCCCAGCTGCATTTACAAAAAAAGCGACAGTTAATCTAAGCTTTGACTTTTTCCCACCTTTTGCTTGTTTTCCTTTTTCCACTAACCCTTTGGCCGGTAGAGCTTTAAAAAAACAGCCAGACTCGTCCATGTTCCAAATATTTTCTAGTGAATAACCTTCAACCAATTCTTTGATCCTCTCCATCCAGGAAGTAACCGTTTCTGTAGAAACGTCACCAGCTTCACCAACAATACGACGTTCTTTGACGGAATATGTTGTTTTCCAACGATCCAACCAACCGTCAGAGGCGGAGAAATTATCAAAATCGCTGTTCTGAAGTTTTTCCTTAATTTCCAACGCCTCCTCTTTAAGCATTACACCATTAGGGTAGATGTTAGAAGCGCAACATCTTTTGTACCATTCGAATAAGATCTCATTTATCTTGTGATACTTGCCATGGCGGTTACGTTTTTTTGTTTTCTCACGAAAAATTTCATGTTGTTCACGAATTTTCTTTTCGTCTCTTAAAATATTTGCTGCGGCTGTCTTTCCAATCTTGTAAATGTCTGCTAGTTTTCTACATCCAAGTTCTGGATTTTTTTTGGCGAAATCCAAAAACTTGATCTTATCATCTAATGATAAAGTTTTCTTCGCTAGTTTACCAGCAAGCTGCTGCTTCGACATTGCCATGTTGAATGTGCATTAGAAATTCAAAATTCGAAATTCTTTCCAGTTTAAAATTTTACGCTGCAATGTCTTCACGATTCGAATGCTATTTTAAAGTTAAAGAAGCTGAAGAGAACACAGATATGTCGAACGTTCAACTAAATGAGATGCTTCTCAAAAACATTGACCAACAGATTGAGATTATCCTTATAAAACAGAAAGAATATCGCTTCGACTCGTTTATCCGTGGATACCATGCTTACATGGACATATGGAGCCCAAAAGTCGGAGAAGAGAATTTTTGTTTAAAAGCGGAAGAAGATAACGAACATGACAAGTTTGCTGTAGCGGTTACAGATGACGATAAAGTAGTTGGGCACGTCCCTAAAAACCTTAGCAAACTATTCAACAAATTCATGTCGCTTCCTAACTGTACCATCGGATGTAAAGTGACTGGGAAGCGAGTGAACCGTGGTGCTGGCTACGGACTAGAAATTCCTGCCCAGTACCAATTAATTGGTGTTGAAAAGGCAGTTGAGTGGGCCGAGAAAAATATAAGGAAAGTGTTGGACTCGGTAAATAACAAAACTCAAAGATGTACTAAGTAAAATGGTTTAAATTTTAAGAAAAAGTGACATTTCATCTCGTTATTTTTCCATTGTCCGCTTTATAGGGAGTGTTTATAAGGGAAACTGTCATTTGGTGCAAAGATTTTTGTCCGCTTTATAGAGTGTCCGCTTTATAATCGTCCGCTTTATAGAGATTTTTTTATGAGAGTTTGACCTAAATTCTGCCGGTGCAAAAATTTTTGTCCGCTTTAGAGGGCTGTCCGCTTTATAGGGTGTCCGCTTTAGGGGGATTCCACTGTATTTTGGTGTGCTGAAAATTGTGATGGAGATGCAGAAAAGTTAGTGGACATGTGGAAATCATTGTTACACCACGTGACAAACCGTCACAAATTCAAATGCTACAAAAAATATAAGCGTTGTGCTCATAAAAGTTACACTAAAGAACAAGTAAGACGAAAAAAGTGGGTCGAAAAGGATAGTCCTGCTTATAATAACCTGGAGAAGGTGATAATGGATGCAAAAAAACCTGACGAAACCTTATCACATTGGAAGTTTGGAAGTATTCCATTCCCTGATAAATTGTTATGCACCCAAACGCCAAGAATTTGAATTGAACGTCATGGCCTCGCGGGTAAATTTAGCTATTCTCGATCACAACTGTAACGTAGACAGAAAGCAGGCTGTTATCACTAAGGAGAGAAGTGGTTGCGGCGCTTTGGGCGAGAAGAGATGGCGATATTTATCAAGTAAACTTTCAAAGGAGTGGATTGCGAAGCCAGTCATGGAAGCAAAATCTCATGATTTTATTGAAAAGTTGCTTATGGAGGTAGTGCAACGAAAACTAGATGGCCAAAACATCTACAAGAAAGTAGAAAATATAGAAGGCAGATTTGACACTCCAAGGAATATTGCGTATATAGATCGTCCAGAAAAATTGAGTATACTTGAAAAAAATAAAAAAGTAAAACGATTTTCTAAGTAGATTTGATTTGTTTGTTATACACTTTTTTTATAAGAACAAGGAAATTTGGCTTCAGCCTGAAGTGTTCCTATTTTTTTCACTCGTTCAGCCTCATTGTTCTTTTAAAAAAAAGTGTATACGTAAACTAAAATTACAGATTTTACAAATCTACAAAAGCTTTGAATCCTGTATATTTTCCATCTTTTTCTGGGAAACTTTCACGAACTTTTTTCACAACGCATGCCGGTATAACAACTCTACATCCTTTTCTCAGTGTTTCATAGTAATGCACCCAAGCCGTATATTGTCTGTATGCTGAAAAGCGTAGTTGTCTAAAAATAATATAATATGTTTTGTTGTTGTGGAACCTACAATCCTGGCCAATATGTGAATATGTGAATGTCTAGTGTATACTTGGATGTAAGTGATCAATTCTTTATCTTTATTTACACCAAACAGAAGAAATGAGATACTTAAATTCAATATTTTTGTTTTTAGCCTGAGCTTTGTCGCATGAACGAAAAAGATAACGACGATGTTGATGATGATGATACTGACGGAAATGATCAGGTGCAAGATAATGTGAGCGATTTGGTGGACAATGAGAATGGAAATTATGTAATGAGTGATAATGAATCAACTGTATGTTCTGGAGAGAGTGACTCTGAGGAAAGTGTTGCTGATGAAAATAGAAATGTTGCATCAAGGGCTCGTGGACGTGGTGGACGAAGTGGACCAGGTCGTCACGGACGTGGAAGACAGCGAGGTAGAGGACATGGACGACAGCGAGGTAAAGGACATGGCCGTGGACGTGTGGGTGGACAGGGAAACGGAAGAGGCGGCACAAGAAAAAAAGCTAATGGAAAAGAAAAGCCTGATGGTAATCCAGATTGGAAAAATATTGAGGAAGGTCATCAATATGTGAATCCTAATGCGGACATTGAATTTCTTGAATTTACTGGGCCAAGTCGAGAGGCAACACTACCGGAAACTCCACTGCAATTTTTTCAATTATTTTTCACAGATAACATTTTTGAACAGCTTTCCAATCAGCAACCCTTTTAATTCACGGCGGCACGCGGCAAATGCCGACGTGATTGCCGTCGTGATTTGAGAAAAACTAATTTTTCACTTATTTCGTAAAAAAATACAGTAAAAAAGTTTTTTCTTTTCTTTCCTTTAAATCCTTTCTTTTCATTGCTTTCGGGAACTCAAGCTGTGTTTACATTTTGTTTTTTCTTCTACGAACCCACCATGTGTATGTTTTTTCATTCATTCATTTTTCCTCCACGTGTTCTTTTCAATTTTAATTCATTCGAATTGCGTCATAAAAAAAAGAAGAAAATTTTTATTCCCGTAGGGACATCTTCTCTTTTTGTTAAGTCGATTCAAACGTGCCACTTTATTAACAACAAACATTTTACCAGTGAAGACTTCAAAAATGGTTAATTTGTCTGTAGTGAAAAAGTGGAATTTAAAAGAATTTGAGTATTTTTGTGATGATCCAAGTGATCCTTCGAAAGTTACAAAAATAAAATGTTTAGTGTGTAGCGAATTTTATGGAGAAAATTCAAAAGAATTAGAAGGTTACAAAGCCAAGTTAAAATGCAGGTCAAAAAATGGGTCGATGGGAGTTCAACAGTGAAAAAAAATGATGCCGTCGATCATTTGAAATCAAATACCCATAACAAAGCAGTGCAACGACTCAAAGAAAAGCAAACCCCTACTACAGGCCAAGAGATCGCTCAGTCTTCAAGTAAGGAAAAAACTATCGTCGAACATGGTAGAGACTTACTGAAAGGACAGAAATCACAATTGGTAAAAAAGTTTCAGTTGGCTCATTTTCTTATTGCTAACAATAAATCGTTTCAATTCTATACAGACCTGGTGCATTTTCAGGATGTGAGATCTGGATACCTTCATAGTTTGTCTGCAAAGGAAATGGTATTATATTTATCAAAATCGATAGTGGAAGAAAATATAACTATTCCTTTGAATGACGGAACAAGGATTTATTTTAGTGTCTTGTTTGATGGTTCATCCAACGCTAAAACCATGGACGAAAATGAAGTTTACGTCATAAAAACATGCGATGATGGTAAGCCTCGCTATGATGTGTTATCAATGGAGCAACCAGAGCGATTAGCTTTTCTTTCAGAAGACCCAATGCTTTTGAGTGCAGCCATTCTTCTTGATTCGCAATCATATAAAACAAAGAAGAAGAAGAAATAAAACAAGCATGCGATCAACTCGCGGTTTATTTCAAGTCACCGTTAGAAGCCAATGGTTTTGTGAAACAACGTATTCGTAAGTTGTATAACACCGCATTAAAAAATAATCTTCTGTTATCAATAATTGTACAATCAGTGTTTTTTTTTTTTTTTTTTTTTTTTTTTTAATTCAGCTGCTGAACAGCTGCTGAACTCACGACTATGTATGAATATATCATTACTTTCATGTCAAGAACATCAAGCGAAAAATGCTGGCAACAAATGTTCACGCTGAGAGAAAAACTTCAACTTCAAAATATACTTCAACTGGTGGAGATATGCTTGGTAATTCCAATTTCAAACGCTGAGGTAGAGAGGGTGTTCTCGGGATTTACAAAGATGATGACACGTGATAGGTGAAATAAATAATTTCTTTAATACTCATTTCGATGCATTGAATCTCATTCATAATCAAACTTCACTTTATAATAAATTTTTAGATTGTCCTTGAAAAACGAAAGTCAAGAAGCTATTCTGCGTGTTCGTGGTGATCGAAACTTCAAACCATCGAGATACGATAAAGCGGTTACTATGTTTTTAAACCAATATCCAAATGGTGAAGTCAGGAAAAGAGCTCGAAGACTCGATGGTCACAAATTCCATCGAAGAAGAAGAGCAAAAAAAGTCCTTCCTGTAATTGTTCCACTCAGTGATGACGATGGGAAGAGCGACGATGATGATTGCAACCAAAATCCACAACAAGAGCTTGTTAACCTTTCTGACATATCCAGTGATGAATCACAATGGTCCGAGTCTGATTCCGATGACGAATAATGCAAGAGTTTGCTAAAAAACATTGTTTTTTTATATTACGTGTAGCAATAAGTATCACCACAGGCTGAAAAAAAAGCATTTTAATAAACACTATCTTTTCAGATATGACGGGTCCCTCAACGGATGCTTAATCGCCTTTCAAGGCTTTTTTTACATAATGCAGACATACATATCCACGATGTGTTACGACTGCTCCGCCTGTAAGTGCATCATGCAAACTTGATTCATCCGTGCTTCGTCGGCGTTCACCTCCGTACGAGTTAGGAACCGCATGGCCTGTATATCTTCCGTGAGACCGAGGCTACCAACCACGAAGGGGCCGGGCTGTTGATATCTGTGTCTACGTAGTTCCTAATTAGGCCAGGAGTCGGTGAATTAGCTAGGATGAACTTGTTGGCTTTGTACAGTCACACACGTGGTTCGTGTGCCAAAAAGAGAGGTCGTGCGAAGCGAAGATTTTCAGTTCTAAGAATAGGTACAGGGGCTTCGATATGTCCAACACGTCGGTGGGGAAATGGTAGCGTAGCTCGTAGTGGTCGATTGTGGGTTGTTTTCGAAACGATGATTTAGAAGATAGAAGACTGCAACTAATGAAAATTTTCTCTATTATTCGTAAATTTCATAAAACGTTTTAAGTATGATACAAAAAATATATATACAACTTTAAACAACACCGAAAACGAAAGGAAAAACCCCTTTTCTTAAAAAAAAGTTTTGCCGACGTGAAATAGGTATTTGCCGACGTGTCTGGCAAAAGTATCAAATCACGTCGGCACGATTTTGCCGTCGTAAAAAATTCCTAATTAAAAGGGTTGAATCAGACAAATTTATATTATGATTATTTGAAAGCAAATTCAAACAAACCTTTGCCACCCTTTGAACAAACAACTAATAATGCAAGAGTTTGCTAAAAAACATTGTTTTTTTATATTACGTGTAGCAATAAGTATCACCACAGGCTGAAAAAAAAGCATTTTAATAAACACTATCTTTTCAGATATGACGGGTCCCTCAACGGATGCTTAATCGCCTTTCAAGGCTTTTTTTACATAATGCAGACATACATATCCACGATGTGTTACGACTGCTCCGCCTGTAAGTGCATCATGCAAACTTGATTCATCCGTGCTTCGTCGGCGTTCACCTCCGTACGAGTTAGGAACCGCATGGCCTGTATATCTTCCGTGAGACCGAGGCTACCAACCACGAAGGGGCCGGGCTGTTGATATCTGTGTCTACGTAGTTCCTAATTAGGCCAGGAGTCGGTGAATTAGCTAGGATGAACTTGTTGGCTTTGTACAGTCACACACGTGGTTCGTGTGCCAAAAAGAGAGGTCGTGCGAAGCGAAGATTTTCAGTTCTAAGAATAGGTACAGGGGCTTCGATATGTCCAACACGTCGGTGGGGAAATGGTAGCGTAGCTCGTAGTGGTCGATTGTGGGTTGTTTTCGAAACGATGATTTAGAAGATAGAAGACTGCAACTAATGAAAATTTTCTCTATTATTCGTAAATTTCATAAAACGTTTTAAGTATGATACAAAAAATATATATACAACTTTAAACAACACCGAAAACGAAAGGAAAAACCCCTTTTCTTAAAAAAAAGTTTTGCCGACGTGAAATAGGTATTTGCCGACGTGTCTGGCAAAAGTATCAAATCACGTCGGCACGATTTTGCCGTCGTAAAAAATTCCTAATTAAAAGGGTTGAATCAGACAAATTTATATTATGATTATTTGAAAGCAAATTCAAACAAACCTTTGCCACCCTTTGAACAAACAACAATCACAGAGATTATGGCGTTTTTTGGTATGGTCGTCGCAATGGGACTAGCGAGACTTCCATGATGTTATGATGATTACTGGGCAAGGGGAATTATGCGCATGCCATGGTTTGCATCAACAATGTTTCGAAAAAGGTTCAGAGATATCTTGAGGTATTTTCATCTTGTAGATAATAGAAAAAATGTTGAGAAAGGACACCCTAATTACTCAAAACTGTTCAAACTTGGTGGGTTGGAGGAAAAATTAAGTAAAACGTTTTCAGACATGTATCATCCTGGGCAAAATCTTAGCATAGACGAACAAATGATTGGTATGAAAAGCCGAGTGGGCTTTATCCAATACATGTCCAAAAAACCAAAGAAATTTGGTGTCAAGGTTTGGGCATGTTGCGAAGCGGAATCCTCGTACTGTCTGAAGTTTCAGATTTACACCGGAGCGTCAGACACTGGAGCTGAGCATGGTTTGTCACACCGAGTTGTATTTGATCTCATGGAAAACTACCTCGATCGGAATTATCATTTGTTCATTGATAATTTTTACACAAGCCTAAACCTGATCAAAAGCCTCAAGGATAGGCAAACATATGCCTGCGGAACTATCAGAACGAACCGAGGTGAATTCCCGAAACGATTCAAGGAAGGAAAACTTGATATCGGCAAATCAATGTATATTCAGATTGATACTATTGTTGCAGTTCACTAGAAAGATAAGAGGGATGTTTTTGTTATGTCCTCTATTCATGGGAATCAAGAAGTCACCATTCAACGACATAAAGGAGATGTTGAAAAGCCTTCCATGATTCAGTCGTACAATCAAAGCATGGGAGGCGTTGATAAATGTGATCAACGTATATCATACTACGGCCTGAACCGAAAATCCTGGAAGTGGTGGAAAAAAGTCTTTTTTAGACTCTTGGATATGTCTATCATTAACAGCATGTTGCTTTTTTTCAAGAAGTATCCTGAATTTGAGAAGAAAAAGAATCCACACAAAAAATTCAGAGAAATGCTTATTCATCAACTTGTACAGCCTTACCTTGATGAGAAGGCCGAGAATTTTGTTCAAAGAGCAGGCCGCCCAAGTTTAGAGCCAGCTCAAAGAGCAAAATTTGATGTTCTGGATGCTACCAGATTGACGGGGAAGCACTACCCTTCCAAAAGAAATCCAAGAAGAAAGTGTTATATGTGTGCGTATAAAATCGATCCGGAGACTGGAAAGCGCAGTAACAAACGCACGGTGAATTATTGCGAGAAGTGTGGAAAATATGTGTGTGAGAACTGTTTCAAAGACTTTCACAGCAAAAGCAGTATTTGAAACCTTATCAATTGCCCCATAGTAGTTTTTGATTTCATTTTTATTGTTGATAATTGATGCTTCACACCAGGTTATACATATATTATAAAAAATTTTCTTAGAAATTTCATATTTTTCGATGTTTACATTTTTTCAATTATTTCAATAAGTACATGAGGAATTTCAAAAAAAAATTTTTTGTTTAATTACTAAGATGTTCTGCTACAAGTATTATGAGATTTAGGTCTTTAGACAAGTGCAATAAGTTTTGAAAGCACTTCAAACTTGAAATTTTTGAAAATTTTTGTCCTTTTGAGAATTTTTGGATGCTATGCAACCACATCTCAGTTGCTTTGGTGACATATTTTGAATTTTAGTTTTATATGTTTGCAATCTGTGGTCTATAAGCTTTCAGAAAATATATAGTTTATGGGGGTCTACTCCTACTTTAAAGGGTTAATTATGTTTGGGCTAATTTCTTGAATATGGCGCAGTATCAACAAGTGAATCCCTATTGATTTCTTTACAGGCTAGCGGCTAATTTTCTATAATACAGTATTTAAAAAATAACTTTCTATATCTGGTAGGCAAATTCAAATTTTGTAGCTCAATTCACTGATAATAAACTGCTCATGGCTATAAAGTTTAATCTAAGAAATAAATAGCAATAAGTTGTTCTTAACCGTCAAATTGAGTTGGTTCCTTTCCATATACCAATACATTACAGGGAATTTTTGTTTAAAACAATATATATATACATCAACTTTTCATTAAACTGTTTTTTCGTGTAGTAGCGAAATTCAATTATTGCTACGGTAACTTCACAAAATAGATAAATACACAAAAGCACACAAAAAATTTAAGCTTATATTTTGCACAGACTTATCTCCCAAATTTGTACTTTTTATTTCCTTAAAGTATATATAGCTTCCATTAACATAAACTGTAAATATATGAATAAAGTATATACTACAGAGCAGTTCTATAAAGTATAGACAGTCAGGGAGAATTAATAATATCGTTCTTGCATAGCCAAGTTCACTGCTATACATTTTGAATACTTATACTGTATCGGCTAAACTATCATATTACATGCTAATTATCTGTTCTCCCTGACTGATAGATATATCTACAACACATAAACATAAGTATATATTGTATACAACGAAAAAACATCTCTTGTAGCTAGAGCTAAAGCTGCCTAATCTGGCACAGACATCTTCTTCAACCCTATCCACCACTTCCTGATTAACGAGTTGTTGAACATTTGCATCAACAACAGTATAACGTTGAATAAAAAAATTTATTTTCACCGTGTTTGTTTCAAAATTATATTCAAAACGAATTGGAGTATAATTTGAGACTGGTACTTTCGCATGACCAGCATACACCATCTCACGCTTACCAGTGTCACTAACAACCTTTTTTTTAAACTGCCTCTTCACCAGATAATTTGTTCCATCAAAACGAGATGGACTGAATATCTTTTCAGCAGAGTTTGTTGAGGCAATAAAAACAAACATCTTCCCTTTTTTCTTGCCTTTTGCCTTTGGACTAACCATTTTTACATCAGCCCCATATGTTGCACAAAGGCAAGCTATGTGACTCCAAATTTGTTGCGGAATAAAATGCACTACTGGAGGAGCCAAACCAGTTAAATTGCCCCGACTTAACTTTGCCATAAAGGCTTTCCCAATTAGCCTCAGATAGGAGTCAATCATTGGGCCAGCTAGCACCAAATGATTGCCCACTATCTTCTCAGCACTACTTAACTCACCACCCATTGTGTAATCTTTGTAATCTTCTTTACACTCGGCATACGAACGTCTTTCAAACGTTGCAAGTCTATGCTCTTTTTGTAGCCAGAATGTATCGCTTTTTCGCTGGCAGACATCTTGGTTTGACTTAGCTTCCTTGTCGGTTGTCGGTTTGACAAATCCTTAATTTTCGCAATTGTAAATAATCCAACGGTTGCCGACAATTTTCCTAAAGTTGTTTAACTTTAAATACGGCTTTTTTCTTTTCTCGTTCGCCGTTGAATTTACCGTTGATTTCTCGCAAACGGGAGAAAATGAGGATAAAAATTACCACCGAGATGGAAGAGAAATGGAGCCTGTTGCGTTAGCCGCATTTAAAGAAGAAATAAAGAAAGAGCATAAAAATGTAGAAGTGCGGTCTTGTGGCTTATTTATTGACGGGACGTGAAGTTTGTTGGTGCTAGTCCTGATGGGTTGGTGACTTGTTGCTGCTGTTCGCCTAGCTGTCTGGAAATAAAGTGCCCCTTTTCAATAAGCCACAAGTCCCCAACAGATGTGGTACTTGATTTTCTGGTTGAAAGGAATGGAAAGGCGTTAAAAAAATCACACAAATATTACACGCAGTGTCAATTGCAAATGTATGCAACAAATTTGAAAAAATGTTTTTTTATGGTTTGGACTTCGCATGGCTTTGTTATTGATGACATTTTGTATGATGAAGATTTTTGTAAAAATTTAATTGAGATGGTAAAGCTATTTTATGAAAAATTTATAGATTTTAAGTTTAATGTTTAAAACTAACTGATGTATTTGTATTTTTTGTGTATATATTTTCGAAAAAAATTGCGTAAAGCCTTGATCGTCTAATGTAAGACACCTACATTGTAGGAAATCCAGGTTCAAGTCCTGGTCAAGGTATTGTGGATGTAATTTAGAGATAAAATGTTATAATATTTTGCAAATATGTAAAAATACATAACATTGTTAAAATGTTTTATGTCTGAAATACAGTTTCTGCTGCTATATTCTAACGTAAAATCACCTTGACCAGGACTTGAACCTGGATTTCCTACAATGTAGGTGTCTTGATGATGAGGTGACAAAACAGCTAGCTGTAATGATATTTCTTGTCTAATGACAGCTGGTTCTACTATAGTTAGAGGTTGCAACCCTCTAGAGATTTTTCAAAAAAGCAAAATCCCCCTTTTGCAAGGATTTCCTAAAAACATTGACCGTAGAAGGCAGAAAAATACAACAGCGACAGAACACCACACTAAACAATAAATATTAAAGCAATTCAAAATGAATTGAATAGGTACAAATGAGATAAATAAAACTTATCATAACGTGAATATCCTTAAACGGATAAATTTAAATTATTCTTTAGAGAATGTGTTTAAGAAGCAAACAACTATCTGCGCGCCAGGACTTGTGACCCTGGCTGTAGCTTTCCACATGTGTTATGGAGCTCCAACACTCAGCCTTACACAGATAATTGTTGCTGTGGACCTGCCTAATGACAGTACCAGCCTGTCATAACTGGGGTAATATGCGTGGCCGTAACACCACGAAGACCAGATAAGAAAATCTAACCCCCTTGCAAAGCTTATTAGACGATCAAGACTTTTTTTTTTTACAAATGCGTGAAAATATTAAATTTATACAAAAAACAGCTATAGCTATATACATAAATACACCTAATCAAATATAATAAATTAACTGTCCTTTTTTTTAGCTTTTTGAATTAACATGGATTTCAAGTTACAAAATGCACCACATGTACGGACAATATCATCAACGTGATGCAGCATTGTGATTGGTAGAGGTGTCTGCAAGATACGATAAGTTTTGATACGCCGTATTGACCTTTCCACGTGTATTCTTAAGTTTGCCACGGATTTGGTTTTGCTGCATTCCATAAATGTCATTTGTGATTTTAACCTGGCTCCTGGAGGTACAACTAGATGGCAGTATCGTAAAAGGAGTTCCTCTGTGATCTGGAATCCTCTGTCTGCCATTATATTGTCTCCATATTCTAATAATTCAAAAAAGCCACTGTCATTGCAAATAAATTTGTCTGAAGCTCTTCCCCCATAGCAATCAGATAAAAAGGTTATATAACCAGCAGGAGAAATACCAATTAAAAACTTTACAGTGTTATGATGTTTATAGTCTGACCATGTGACAGCTTGAACATTTAAGGACTTGGATCGTTTAATGAATATCGCAGAACAATCAATTATGCACCTTACATTTCCGTACCCCTTTTCCTTGTAGATATCAGGCATATGTTCCAAAATGCTTTCCTTTGGTATCCAATTAACTAACACATCAGCTAATGTTTTTCTAAGGAATTTAACCCACGACGTAAAAATGTTAGAATATAATGTTGTGGAGATGCAAAACCTATCTGCTAAATCCTCATTTAACAGACCAAGTCTCAGTCTCATTAATGTCAATAAAAACTCATTTTTTGCAGAAAGCTTTCTCGTGGTGGTATTGGAGTTATTATTTCGCCTTTTTATTTTAGAGTGTGTTGCTTTACGTGCTTTTGAACATCCCTTCCAATAAACCATACACGAAATGTAAGGCTTCAGAAGTGCAAAAATAGCATTAAAAGCTGCAATTGTCATTATTCCAGTATAAAAGTTCATTTTGGTGTCAGTTTTAATCTTTTGTAAATTAAATGGAGTATTTTGATTTTTTTGCAATAGGGCTTCTTTTTTCAGTCTTTTGTTCTCACGTGATAATGTCCCAATTTTTCTCGTCAACGACAATATCAAGCTCTTCTTATCTTTACAGACAAGGCATTGCTTGGTGCCTTCGGACAGGCAGTACTGATGATCTTGCGTAGGTGGTGTAAAAATGTTAACAGTCAATTGTTGATCAGGAGAACGTGGCGGTGACAAGAAAGGATTTGCTTCAGTTACACCAAGGGTTTCTCGATCATCAATTTTCTTGGATTTCTTTTTTGCTGACGGTAATGGGTTTTTAAACAGTGTTCTTCTTGAAGTACTCTGACGCATTTCATAACCCATATTTAGTGTAGGATTAGGGTTTTCCACACTTGGCACATTGTCAACAAAATGAATACTACAAATGCGATCACTGCTTTTTGGCTGCCACTGACTTTTATCTGGGTTAACTCTTTTAATATGTTTTAACCACTTCTGTCTTTTTTCCAAATATCTGACAGGCCCAGGAAAGCAATATAATTTGAAGGGTTGCTCACAGCCACATTCTTTTTTCAGTACACCATGGTGAGTTTCACATTCACTATTCTTCCACTTTTCTAACATCCTTGAGTTGTTAGTGCATTCAACAACAGCGCAATTGACTGGCCCCATTGTAGTTTTAATAAAAACTGTTTAAAAATATAAGTTTGCTATGTATTATAAAATAAATATGTCTTTCTGCTCTTGAAACCCTCTTGAAATAACGCGGCGCTTTTTGTCTGTCCCCTCTAAACTAGAGCCCAGTTTCCTTTATGCGCGATTGAGAGCTACGGGGTTGATTGGTGTATAGGATACTAACTGGGAGACTTATCCTTAAATCTTTAACCATTTTTTCACGAAAGTTGTTTTTTTAAATTTGCAGTTACGTTATTTTATATCTCTTTAGACTTAACATGAAGTTAGAAGACGCTCTAGTAACCATATTCATTGGTATCTCATTTATAATCACGCTAACTGGAACGCTACTTGGAACATCAGTCGGTTTAACGCTTAAAGCTTGGAAAAATAAGTATTAAACGGTATTAATGATGGCGGACGCATGAATATGAATTTGTAATCGGAAGTGAAAAATTTATCTGGTAATGCAGCGACGTGACGTTAAAACGTAAAGAAACACTGCCGCAAAATTACTAGATTGTTTTCAGAGACTTTGTTGCTGATATATAATATTTAAAGTGTTCTTTCATTATATACCAAAAGAAATTTGATTGATCCAATGATTTGACAACTAGACATGGATGAAATGATAAAGAAATTTTTTTCCGCGGAAAATGCATATACAACGAGAGAAGATTCTACAACCTCAAACGTCTCAGTCGAGGAATCTTCTTCTAACAACACCTCCGTTCATGACACTGAGACAATGGCTACGAATATTATTTTTAAAGATACGAACAATAATGCAAAAAAGATTCAGAAGTCGGCAGTTAATATAGGCATCTTTAATAGGACCTGTAATAGTTGTGGACGAATATTAAAGAGCGTGTCTGGACTTAAAAACCACCAGAGAAGTTGCACTGTTTTTAATTTAAAACAGAATTTGGAAGATAACGGAAACGACAGTGAAGCCACTACAGCACTTTACAACGGTGATGATTTGACGAAAGCAGTGCCATCATCTTTACGTTTTAAAGGAATTTGGAGTCATCATACGATCCATGATTTGACAGTTATCCTAAATGCTACGTACGATGAAGTGGTCAAATGGAGACGGAATATGTTTATTTTGCCGAGCGGCTCTGCTGGAAAGAAATTCATTGCTGAATGCACGAGACTTATCGACTCATGGAACAACAACAGCGCATTACGGAATGTGGCTATTAAAGCGCTGATGGTCATGCCTTCCCTTCTTTTAAAGAAACCAAGCAGGTCATCAAAATCAAAAGAACACTCTAATTGCTTGAATATTCGTTTGCAATCATGGATAGATGGCGATTTTGATGCACTTGTGAGAGAGTCCAGAGCGATTCAAAAAAATCAAATAGCTGGCAGAAATCAAAGATCGACAGAATCTCTAGCAAAGTCTTTTAGAGATTTGATGTTTTCAGGAAAAGTGAACGCGGCGTTGAAGCTACTATCATGTGAAGGAAAACAGGGCATATTGCAAATTAATGATGATACTGAAAAATTTTTGAAAATGAACACCCTGCGGCGAAAGAACGTTTTGATGTGCTGCATTTAATGAATTAACCGGTGATGCGATACGAAAAGCTGCCTTGAGAACGAAAGGTGCTGCTGGACCATCAAATCTGGACGCTGATGGGTGGAGAAGAATATTGGTGTCGAAATCATTTGGTTCATACTCTACAGATTTATGCAATGCTATCGCTAAAATGACTAGAACCTTGTATATGGAAGAAATTAGTGAGAGAGACAATTCTCTAGAATGCTATACCGCTTGTCGCCTCATACCCTTGGACAAATCACCTGGTGTGCGCCCCATTGGTATTGGGGAGGTATTAAGACGAATCATTGGCAAATCCATAATGTGTCTTGTTAAAAGCGACGTTATCGATGCAGCTGGAAATCTCCAACTATGTGCTGGACAAGACTCCGGGTGCGAAGCAGCGGTTCATGCAATGAAGGATATATTTGAAGATGAAGAAACTGATAGTGTACTTTTAGTAGACGCATCAAATGCTTTTAATAGTTTGAACAGAAGAGTTTTATTGCACAATCTGAAAATTATTTGTCCGAAACTAGCTATTTATGTTACCAACTGCTATCAGACTCAAGCGAGATTATTTGTTACTGGTGGACTGGAGATATCATCTTGTGAGGGAACCACTCAGGGAGATCCTACAGCGATGGCAATATATGCACTTGGTATTCGCCCACTGCTAGAACTTTTGATGATATACGAGGTAAAACATGTAGCTTATGCTGATGATATCAGTGCTGGGGGCGAGCTAGCCCGCTTAAAAAATTGGTGGCAAATGCTTATCGAAAAGAGCCCGTTAATTGGCTACTATCCAGAAGCGTCCAAATCATGGCTGATAGTTAAAGCTGACAAGGAGGAGCTGGCTAGTGAGGTATTCAAAAGCTTTAACATCAACATAACATCGGAAGGAAGAAAACATCTAGGCGCCTCAATTGGTTCCCTTAAATACAAGAAACGTTACGTAGAAGACTTGGTCAATACATGGGTGAACGAACTGCTGAGTTTATCAGCAATTGCAGAAGTTCAACCTCAAGCTGCTTATTCTGCCTTTATATCTGGATACAGGCATAAATTTAACTATTATATTCGTACAATACCTGGTATTTCGGAGTTGTTGCAACCAGTAGTAAATGTAATTCACACAAAATTGATTCCATCCTTATGTGATGGAAGGGCATGTAGCAATGACGAGAGAGTATTGTTGTCTCTTCCGGTGAAAATGGGAGGCCTTGGTTTGATAAATGTTGTTGAGATCTCGAAAATGGAATATGAATTTTCAAAACTTGTCACCAACGAACTCACGAAAGAGATAAAGCATCAAAACTTGATGGTGACAACAAGTGCTTTGACGAGCAAACAAATTAAGTCAAAGGTTTCCAGGGAAAGAAATGTATACTATTTAAACAAGCTAAAAGATGTGACGACACGATTATCCCAAGATGAAGCAAAATTAAACGAAATTGCAAGGTCGACTGGTGCTTCTAGTTGGTTAACAACTCTACCATTAAAAGACCATGGATTTTGCCTGAATAAGCGTGAATTTCTTGACAGTATTTCTTTACGTTACGGATGGAGCATTAAAGGATTGCCACTAGTTTGTGCTTGTGGCAAACAAAATTCTATTGAGCATGCATTGTCATGTCATGTTGGTGGTTTCGTGAATATTCGACACAACGAACTGCGCGATCTGATGGTTACCTTATTGCAGGAGGTATGCAGGGACATACGCTGTGAACTTCCCCTGATTCCCCTGACCACTGAAGCAACTGATTTTCCCCGTTCTGCAGTTACAGACGCAGAAGCAAGAGCTGACATAAGTGTAAGAAGTTTTTGGGAGAGAGGACAACGAGCATTTTTAGATGTAAGGATTTTTAATCCCATTGCTCCAAGTTATCGACGCCAAACAACGTCATCATTATTTACTTCTCAAGAAAAAGAGAAAAAAAGATCTTATAACAGACGCATCATAGACGTCGAACATGGGACGTTCACACCTCTGATATTTAGCATCAATGGGGGTATGAGTCGAGAAACAAGTGTTTTCGTATCCAGACTAGCCGACATGATCGCGGAAAAAAGAGATGAAACAAAGGGAGAAGTTGTAGCGTGGCTGAGACGCAAAATTTTGTTTAGTTTGGTGCGTTCGGCAATTCTATGTCTGCGTGGTTCCAGAAACTATTCCGTCCGTAGCATGTGCGACGACGACGTGCGGATTACAATCACGGATGTGTTGTAAGTTGAAGATGGCGGATAAGCGGAAACGTTGTATTAAAGTTGTTAAAGATTTGGAGTATGTTAACTTAAATGGAAAGCTGCTTTCAAGCAATGAGATATTGGAAATGGATCTTGATCTTGCTGTGGAGAATGTGAAGATAATGAAACTATTCCTAATCGTTTACAGAAGTGTATAGAACAACGTATAGATATACTTCGTACTGAGATTATGTCAGAAGTAAAACAAATTGCAAACGACAAGAATAAAATTGGTGATAATCATAGAATTTTAGAAAACCGTATTATAATGTTACTGATTTGACTGGTTTTTTAGAAGTTTTAGTGGAATGTATAAACGCAACGTATAGATATACTTCGTACTGAGATTATGTCAGAAGTAAAACAAATTGCAAACGACAAGAATAAATTTGGTGATAATCATAGAATTTTAGAAAACCGTATTATAATGTTACTGATTTGACTGGTTTTTTAGAAGTTTTAGTGGAATGTATAAACGATCGGCGAAGTGAATCATGCATGACGACGGTAAAACCTTCTCATGACGAAAGCCAAATTTTGACGCTAAATGATTTGTCTTCGGAGACCTCTAATACGGATCACGAAATTAACAGCAACCCTCTAGGGAATGAGAACATTATTTCGAAGAATAGCGATCATTTATTGCAGCACAATACAACGATAAAAAATAAATTGCATATGTTCCGTTTGACACAGAAGAAAAAATACGCTGTTAATAAAAAGAACACTGTAGAATATCAGCGCCGAAACGAATCTACAGTAAAAGAACAACTAAACATGGTTCGATGTGAACATAACAGTAAATAAAAAACTCTACATGATAGAAAACCAACACTACAGAAACGCTTAGAAAATCTTGCTGAATACAATGTTGATACTTCTTTAAATGAAAGTTGCGTTTCACATCATGAGTTTGAAAAATCTGTGACATGCATATATGGTGATAGTATTATAAAAAATGTTAAAGGATGGAAGATCAAAGAAAAACTCTTAGAAAAATAGGATATCATTATTCGATCATTTCCTGGCGCCAATACAGACTGTATAAGAAATTATATTATACCACTGTCAGAAACGGATAAACCAAATCGCACAATTATACATGTTGGAACGAATGATCTTTGCTCTTCTAAATCACCAAATGAAATTTCAGACTCTATTATTGACTTGGTTACTGATGTCAGCAAATCTTGTCCTTCTGTAATGGTGTCTGGACTTACTATGCGAGATGATAATTTTAACAGAAAGGCATTAGAACTTAACAGAATTTTAGAACGATCATGTCAAGAAAGAAATATTTGCTACATAAAACATAGTAATATCAGCAAACACCATTTGAACGGTAGTAAACTTCATTTGAATAAGAATGGAACAAAGAACATGACTAAAACATTTGCCAGTTATATCAACAAGTGCTGATATGTACTGCACAGAGACGCACTTCTATCAATTGAATCTCCTCAAATTAGTGATGTCAAATCCATTAAATATTTGAAAACGAAAAACATGTCCAAACTTATGATTGGACACTTAAACATCAACTCAATCAGAAATAAATTTGAACATTTAAACAATCTCTTGTGTGATAAAGTTGATATTTTCTTAGTATCAGAAACAAAACTTGATGGAAGCTTTCTGAACTCACAATTTCATATGGATGGTTTTTATCCACCATTCAGAAACGATAGAAACCAATATGGTGGAGGTGTTATGTTTTATGTTAGAAATAACATTGTTTGCAGAGAAATCGATAAATCGTCCTTACCAGAAGATATAGAAGCAATATTTTTGGAAATTAATTTACGTAAACAAAAATGGATTGTTGCTGGCATTTATAAACCACCATCCTTGAATACTAAATATTTTACAAGACGCATTCGTGAGTTTCTTTCGAAAATTAATTCTGATATTATTTTAATGGGTGATTTCAATGCTGTTGAACATGACGATGATATGTTACTTTTTAATTCAGAGTTACGTTTAAAAAACCTCATTAAAAAAACAACGTGTCACAAATCATTACAAAATCCATCATGTGTCGATCACATATGGGTGTCTGATTCTAAACGATTCCACCACACCAGCATTTTGGAAAACGACCTTTCTGATTATCACGATATAGTTGTAACTTTCTTAAATGTGGAAATACCAAAGAAAGATCCTAAAATTATAAATTATCGTTGTTACAGACTTTTTAATGACGAACATTTTAAACATGACCTTGAGTCACTTATTGCATTAAACAATGACTTAAATTACAACGACTTTGACGGACAATTCAGTCAGTTGGTCAGCAAACACGCCCCTATAAAATACAAAGTTGTTAGAAATAATAACTCTCCATTTATAACAAAAGCAGTACGAAAGGAGATAATGATTCGATCGAGATTTAAAAATATCTACAATAAGCACCCTTCTATTAAAAACTGGGAAAACTTTAAAAGGCAAAGAAACAAATGTGTCACTGCTGGTAGAGACGCGAAAAGAATTTATTACACATCACTAAATATGAACAACATTTTTGATAACAAAAAGTTCTGGAAAACTGTAAAGCCGATATTTTCCAACAAAGGTGTAAAAGATACAGTCCAAGTAATAGTTGAAAATGATCAAATAATTCGTGAAAAAGAACATATAGCAAATATAATAAATGATCATTTTGTTAATATCACGAATTCTTTGAATATTGATGGAATTCTGCACGAAAACTATAACGATATTAAAAACGATAGTGAAAACGTCATCAAGAATTACGAACAGCATCCAAGTATAATATGGATAAAGAAACATGTTACCACTACCAACAAAATGAGCTTCAAATCAATTGAAATTCACATCATGAAAAAGTATATTGGTAACCTAAAAGAAAACAAATCTGGTCCCAAAGGAGCAATTCCACCATGTTTCCTCAAATATTACGTCGATGTATACAGAGAACATATCAACAAGCTGTTTGAGAAATCTATTGTCGATGAAGTTTTCCCTGGAGCAATGAAATGCAATGAAGTTTTCGTAAGGGTTTTAGCAGCCAGCATGTTTTGCTTCACATGATAGAATCGTGGCGAAAAGATCTTGATAAAGGAAAAGGCTGTAGGGGCGCTATTGATGGATTTGAGTAAAGCATTTGATTGTGTGGATCATAATCTGTTAATAGCGAAACTACATGCATATCGTTTTTCAAAAAGTGCTTTAGGTCTTTTAAGGAGTTATCTCACCAATCGGTTCCAAAGAGTCGGAATTGATGGCTATTTCAACTTGTGGAAAGAAGTTATTAGTGGTGTTCCACAAGGTTCGATTCTGGGTCCACTTTTATTCAATATTTATATAAATGATTTAATGTTTATTTTAATGATAGAGCTGATGTTAAAATTTGTAATTACGCAGATGACAATACACTTTATACATATGGAAAACAATTTGAGGAGATAAAGTTATGTTTAGAAAGTGCTTTTTCAACTGCTAGCACATGGTTTTCCAATAATGGGCTTCAGTTAAATTGTGAGAAGTGCAAAATGTTCATTCTGGGAAAATCAAAAAACAAAGACTTTGTTACTTTAAATTTGAAAAATAATATATTACAAAAGTCTCCATACGTAAATTTGTTAGGTATAATTCTGGACAATCAGCTTTCTTTCCGGCAACATGTTCTTCCATTATGTAAGAAGGCTAATGCCTAGATCAATGCCCTAAAACGTATATCACCATATATGTCTAATTATAAGCGAAATGTTATTGCTAATTCATTTATTTCTAGCATGTTTAATTACTGCCCTCTTATATGGGGATTTTCAAGTAGAGATCTACTACATAAAGTTAATATATAATATTCATAGTAGAGCAAATAGACTTTTATGCGACAGAATTGAAAATGAATGCAGAATCAGTATTCATGAAAAGTTCTGCCGAAAATTGTTAAAGGAGGTTTTTAAAACAAAAATGAAACAAAATCCATCCTACATGAATGATGTTTTTGCATTCAAAAAGACAGCATATAGTTTCCGTCCATCAAGTTCTCTTAAAAGGCGCAGAACTCGCACCACAAAGCATGGTCTATTAAGCGTATCTTATATTGCGTCTAAATTATGGGAGAAGCTTCCAAACTCTGTCCGAAATGCCTCTTCGTTGTCTTTATTCCATCACGGGCTAAACACCATTCCGTTTATTCAGTGCAGTTGTCGTCTCTGTGCCACATATATTTGTAACGTAGGATATACGAATTAGCTTCTTATTATTATAATATAAATCTCCTATTTTTTTAGAAACTTTATTTTAGGACAGTCGATTTTAATTAGCCCAAGGCTAACAAATTTTTTTTTTAATTAATGTATCTAGCATGTTTTATTGTATATTGTAGATCGACTTTAAAGAAAGAATAAATAAATAAATAAAATAAAAAATGAGTTAGCAATAATCCGAGAAAGTTGAACTGCTAAATCGATATTTTAGTTTATGTTGTGTCGTTCAGTAATGTTAACTATCAATGTTTTTTGTTATCTTTCCACGTATAACGCCTAAAAATCAAAACGTCACAAGGTATCGGCATATTGCATAAAGTCAAACATTTAATACCAGCACCAAGCATCGTTAATGTATATGCCAGCTTCGTGCAATCTTATTTATTATACTGTAACCTTGCCTCGGGATCTCCATATACCAAACTTGACAAACTTAACGTCCAAATCGCTAAGGTTCATAAAGTCATTAATAAAATTATAAAAATTAAAAATCTACAAAATCTTAAACATTTTACATTACGGAATCATGTAAATTGATGTATAACTTTCAAAATAATAAGCTACCAAGTAACATCAACAAACTTTTTAAACAATCTAGCACTGTTCATAACCATCATACTAGACAGGCAGCAAGCAGAGGTATGTTTCTCCCCCATATTGATAATAAACTATTTCCTCTACCAAGATTAGCTTGTAAAAATTGGAATGAATACTGTTTAACAATCTGTAACTACTCTAAAGCAACATTCTCCGAAAAGTTGAAATCAATAATAGCTGACATTTAAACATCCGTAACTTTCATCTAAATTTTTAACACCTGTAAATACTGTATTATATTTTGTACTAGTAGCTTTACTTTCTTTTGTTTACTAACTTTACCGCAACCTTATTGCTCTTTTGTTTTCCCTTCCGCCCGCGCTAACCCCCTTCCCCCTCTACTTTTTTACAAGATATTCTTCTTTTTTTTTTTGCACAAATTTACTCAACCGTCAATACACTATCCTTTAACCCATTTTTTCGCATTAGCCACGTGGTCGCCTATGGATATATAGACAGTCTGTTAATATATTATTATCATATCACCGAATATTTATATATATTTATTACCAGACATAGTTATATATTTAAACGAGTTTTTTTGTGTGTGTGCGGAAAAATGATTTATTGTAATCATGAACGTTGAGTTTACATACAGTGTACATATGGCTCGAAAGCCTTTTTTTAGGTTATTTCCATATGTAGTACTTCATATCTATATGATCCATCACGAAATATATTAATACTACTACTACTACTACTAAATAAAGACCCTAGGCCTTGGACCCGAGAACAAATTGGTGTATAGGAAGAACATAGTTTTGCTACACGAATTTGTTTATATTGTTAACACTTAACTATACACTGCCAGAGACTATAAAAGTGTAAATGGGGGGGGGGGGGGTTAGATTTTCTTATCTGGTATTTGTAGTGTTGCGCTCACGCATATTACCCCAGTTACGACAGGCTGGTACTGTCATTAGGCAGGTCCACAGCAACAAATATCTGTGTAAGGCAGAGTGTTGGAGCTCCGTAACACATGTGGAAAGCTACAGCTAGGGTCACAAGTCCTGGCACACAAATAATTGTTAGTGAGGCAGTTCTTTCGGCGGATAGTCAGCTCAATTTCAAAAGGATTTTAGGTTTGCATAAGACTGGTCAAGCTGGCTTAGGGCTCTTAGACCACAAAAATATACTACCAAAAAGCACTTATGCTTACCGAAAGCTTGTTTCCAATATCATTGAAGAAAATGAAGAAGATATTTACCATGTCAGAGCTGTACAGTTGCATTTGCACGGCAATTGGACGAAATGGTGCTCTTATGTGAAAAATGATTTATCTTGGAGAACAATTCTTTCACTGCCACAATGTCTAACTTCCTTTTGTATAGGGGCAACCTGCGACACCCTTCCCTCTCCAACCAATATTGTGAGATGGGGAATTGAGAAAGACAAATGTTGCATTCTGAGCAAATGTCTCTCACATATTGGGTGCCTGTAGGACCTCCCTTACGCAGGGTAGATACACATACCGTTATGACTCGGTTTTAATAGTTTTGGTTAAGGCATTAAAAGAGTTTTTGGTATCATATAAACCTCTTAAGCTTTCCAAGTGCAACTAAGATCTTGTATGCATCTAAGAAGGGGCATACAAAGTGTCCAAGCCTTCTTCACCTTGCTCCCGATTGGAAAATACTGTCAGATTTAGATTCCGTTTTAGTTGTTCCACCATACATTACAATAACACAACTACGCCCAGACGTGTTATTAATATCCAGTTCTTACAAAACTGTAATTATGTTAGAACTGACTTGTCCATGTGAAGAGGACACGGAATTTTGGCACAAACGAAAGCTTAGCAAATATTCTTCACTTTGCTATGCTATGAAAAACAATGGATGGATCGTGCATTTCTTTGCCATTGAGGTGGGTGCAAGGGGTTCTGTTCAGAATCAGTTAGGACCTGTTTAATAACTAAATAGGAAGAACATAGTTTTGCTACACGAATTTGTGGTTCAAAAGGGCGTTGTGGTTCAAATGTTCTCACACCGTCTTTAACTAGTTCAATAATCTTATTCTTGGAAGCTTCGAAAAGTTCATCTAACGTTTCGTCCCAAAAGAATGTCTTTGATGATAGTAATTGGTGAAACGGTTCCATGATGGGGGCATAAGCAAAAGCGTGTGCGAGTTGATTGACAAGTCCAAACCAGGAACTCACGTCAGTGACACATTTTGGTGTTGGGAAGTCCTTGATGGCGGAGAGAATTTTCCTGAGCGGGCGGTATCTGTCTTCGAATAGCTCAAAACCAGCGAATTCGACGACTTGTTGACAAAACTGAAATTTATCTTTGTTGAACACAATGCCGTTGTTGGCGCACAGGATTAGATAGTCTATTGTGTGCCAGAAAGAGTTTTCGATGCTGTTGTCCCAAAGAAGTGTATCGTCGATAATTCTTGTGGATCTTGGGAATCCTTGCGTGATGTCGTCGAATCTACGAGTGTACGCGTCTCCGGAGACGTGGTATCCCATAGGGGCACGGCAGTATTGGTACCGGCCCCATTCTGTGATGAATGTCATACTACTTTTGGTGGATTCGTGGAGCGGTAAGCTGTGATATCCGTTCCATGCGTCTATTACGGTCCTGAGGGTTCTCACAGGGACAGTCAATACGACGTTGAAGGGGCTTGGTGTGTGGTGTGGTTCTCTGAGAGTGGCATCGTTGAGTTTTTGCAGATCGACGGTGCGGCGAGGGTCTCCGTTTTTCTTGGCGGTTACGACCATGCATGCACACCATGGTAATGTTGTTCCTTGGGGAACCTTCTCAATGATTCCTAGGCGGACGTCTCGATCCATGTCTTCTTTAACCTTCTGTTTCCAGTGATGTGGGACTGGGATGGGCGTATGAGCCGCGTAGGGGGTCGTGTCTTCTTTAAGGTGCAGTCGGACGGGTTTTCCTGTCATCATAGGTAGTTCTTGATGAGGGCATTGATTGAAGGTGGAGGAGTTGAATGTGTTGAGGATCCATTCTTTCAATTTCGGACTGTTCTCTGGTATGGGCTCGAAAGGGATGTCTTTCAGCCGTTCTTGTGGTGGCGTTCTCTTTGGGCAGTGGCACTCATCGGCTGGAGATTCGGTAGATGAGGCTACGCTGTTCGGAAACGACTCGTCGACAATCCCAAGATCTTTCTTAGTAGTTTGAGAAAGGTAAAATCCATGACAGTTCTTAGAGATGTAAACCATTTGGTTGGATGAGCGTCCTCCAAATGTGATGCGGAAGAACAAAGTGCCTATTATATCAAGCGGGCGTGTGTAATACCTACTATTTTAGGGCAGGCACTTAAGCTTGTTCAACAGTTCGGCCCAGCGGTGCACGTCTGGCATCCACTATCTGCGATGGCTTTGGTAGGTACGTCCGTAGTTAATGGGCCGTTCTTTTTACCAAATTTTTTGTGTGTTCGTTCAATGATGCTGATGGAGACGTCGATCTTAGGTGGCTTCTCAAGTCGGATTGGGGCGAAGGAGTCGCCCTTCCACTCCATGTGGGAGGGCACGGCTGCATTTGCTAGGGTCGGTTGTTCGGATGCGGGGCCAGACAAAAATCCTCAGCATTTGCAAAGGCGAAGGATGATGCGTCTTCCGGTTGGCTTGTTTCCTTGGTGTGGTTGGGCGGTTTCTCCTGTGGCGTTTGCTTGTGAGCGGTTGGATGTGTCTTACATTTCAGTAAGGACCTGTTTTCGTCGCCTTGGTTTCCCTAACAAGCCTTTGCGTTCCCTATTAAAATCCCTAACTTTTACCTCCATGAGTGCTTCTTTTTACATCTGGCTGTCTCAAAATTCTACCACTTGGGTTTAGCCTGAAAAGGCGCCAATCATTCCTGAAGTTTCTTCTGTTACAAATATGGAATGTAAGAAATCAAAAACCCCTGAGAATTCTTCCGCAAGTCACACAAAATCTTGTATAATCAAAAAACCCAAAAAACTTGCTACAAGGTCTTCCAAAACAACAGTCGCATTGCCATCTAACCCTGATTTTAGGAATAGCGGTCTAAAAAACTTGGGAAACACATGTTATGCAAACTCAATCTTACAATGTTTTTATAACCTTCCAAAAGTTAAAGAAGCCATTTATGTCAGCAAAACAACCTCAAAGTTAGCCGAAGCATTTGTAGGTGTCCTTCAAAGTTTGGCTGTTTCTAGAAGTCCAGTTGATCCCTCCCATTTTTTGCGTGATATGAAACATCATATCTCAGCTGCGAAGGGAAGTGCATTTAATATCTTTGCTCAGCACGACGTCCCCGAGGTTGTTGAATATCTCCTACCTAGTCTGTCATTAGACTTTCCATTTCTTGCAAGTCTTTTTAGTATTGACATCAAGACATCAACCACTTGTAATTCATGTCATATTACCAGCTCCTCAGAAGTTATAGCACCATGCATCCAACTTTCTCTGCACCCTACGTTGCAATCTTCCTTAGATAATTTCTTTGAAAGCGAGCAGTTGTCAGACACCAATGCCTAATTCTGCCATGTTTGCAACGCTCATCAAACTGCTCTAGTTGAAAACGATGTAGTGTCGTGCGGTTCCCATCTCATTTTACAGCTAAAACGTTTTGCCAGTGCCAATGGCTTTGTGTCAAAAATTGCCTCTCGTATTACTGCTTACCCTGGTACCCTTTCCATTCCTTTTACCGTAGATGGAGAAGTGAAATTTCGTAAAAATTTTCAATTAAGGGCTATTATCAACCATTGCGGCAACTTAAATAATAGTCACTACACTACCATAGTCTTCGATCTAATGGTTCACAGGTGGATACATTGCAACGATAGAGCAGTAAGTTTCTGTGATGACCGCCTTATTAACAGTCGCCTTATTAACAGTCATATGTTTTCTTTTTAGAAGAGCTGAGGTAAGGATACTTCAACCAGAATGAGTCAGCAAGGGGACTGGACTACACTCAGTCTTGTCTTTGGAGAGTGACGACTCCACTTATTACCCCAGTCCAAAATAAAAACAAAATCAAATAAAAAGTAAGTTAGCAAGGGGGTTTGATCATACTAGGTCTTGTCTTTGGAGAGTGACGACTCCACTTATTACCCCAGTTAAAAAAATATATATTAGCAGTGGGGGGTATGATCACACATCATCTTGTCTTTGGAGAGTAACGACTCCACTTATTACCTGAGTTAAAACAAAAAATAGCACAGTTGAACAGAAAGTGGTCAAAGTTTACTTCAGGAAGATAAGGATGTCTAGTTTCTGCGGATGACCGTCCGCGGACCTCTTCGATCCAAGGTACTTAGGTTCAGAAATATGGGTTGAAACCTACCTGCCCTTGGTTAAAGTTCTGTTCATCTTTTCAAATGTGTTGTGTCCTTTTTTATTTTTTTATATGTTTTTTTAATTAAATCCTTGTAAAAAGGGAGAATTGTGCGTTTAGAGGCATTTTCTCTAGAGGAGTAAAACCTCTAGCTTTTTTCCAAAGACCTAACAGGTTGAGTTCATCATTGCGGTGGCTTTCCACATCTTTGTAAATTATTTTCGTAACCTCATTGTAGCCAGCTTTGAACTGAAGCATTATATTCATGGTGAGCGGTAGATGTCGTAGGGACAAAAAAACATGAAATCTTTTTTGTGTACGTACTATAAACAATAACTGAACGGTGTAGGCAAACATAAAATCCGCAATCAGGGAACGCACTAAAGAGTATTGTTGGCTACAGATTGAACATTGCAAACTATTTATAGTTTTATTTAAATGCTGTCAAAATTGTATACTAAATCTAAGGGAGTTAAGACGAAATACTAACTAACTATATGTAAACTAACTAGATTAACTACATAAATTATAAAAAAATGTAGAAGGAGCGTTTTAATACTTAAATCTCAAAAAGTCTAAGGTAAAGAAAGGGCCATAAGTTAAAAAAGTGTGTATTTCAAAATAAGGAAATAATTTCTTGTTAAAAAAAATTAAATGCATTTTAACTCTTAGCACCTTTCATTACCTTAAACCTTTGAATATAATTTGTTTGTTATTTCATTATTTTTTTTTATTTTTTTTTTTAAGTTTTTTTGAGTTTTTTTGTTTCCAGCTGAAACTGTCATGGTCTTTCCCCCCTTTTTTTCCACAAAATTGGAAGGACCAGCTGGAAACCGGCCCTTTATGTATCTTTGGATACTCTTTGTATCGAGCATAGGTTAGTTCCTAAAAATAAAATGTTGTGACAGTAAAAATAAACTGTAAGATAGATTTGAATGTTGCATTTGGAGATTTAAAAATCTTCGATGTATGGTTACAATAGGTTACTTACATCTGTGCCATCTTTAACCACTTTCTCCCCAACCTCTTCTGTAGATTTATATACATGTCCATCCTGGACTGCTGGAGTCTCATATTTTCCCTCCACCACATTACTTTCTTTTACGCATTCTGCCATTGTTTTGTATTTTTTGACTAAAACGAAAAAAATAGACAGTGAGTAGAGAGCATGTATTCCAATACAGCAGTAGTAAAGCAAAGACATGGTTTTATACCCCCGTTTTTCACTTTGCTTTGTAGCAAATACACACGTGGCTTTTGTTTGCATTTTCAACATTACTTTATTCGCACACAACAGACAGGATCACCTTAGTACATAAGTTTTATGGGTAATTATGTCTATATATAAATTTCAGAAATATGTTAAACTTGATGTAATATCATTAATTTTTGTGGTTATACTTTAAGTTTAAAACGTAAATTTCAGAAAGAAAAAAAAATGTTAGGACTGTGTGTTATGGTTAACACAATTTAAAAACTACAAATTATAGCAACTTCAAGTTTCTTGCTTTTTTACATTTTTCAAGCTATACATTAAATAAATGTTTAACAACATTTTTTAGAGTAAAATCTATACAACATTTTTTAATTACTTTAACGATCGCAACGTGAATTTGTTTCTGTGACGACACTTGCTGATTGATTCTGTTACAGAAAAAGTGTAAGTGAAAAAGTGTCATCTGTGCAATAACATTACAGTGAGTTCAACAAACTAAAGTTTCACGTTTGTTAGTCAGCTAACAGCTTTATGTAGCAATTTGATTTTTGGGACAAATACATTAGTTACGCCCCAGGGCATACATTAATTATGCAACAAAATGTAAACAAATATGTCTACGAACGCGGTATAATATGAAACTTTAGGAATTTGAGGCTTTTTTTAGATGGCTTTTGCTGAAAAAGGGAATCTGCTTGCTCCAGAGACATAAGAACTTTATTTACTAGTTTACTTTACTTCTAAGTCCACTTCTCACTTCCAACTTCACCTTTCTACTTTTTTACTTGGATTTTTTTCTTTTTAAATATGCTTTTTTAAACTACTCTTTTTACTTTTTTCAAGATAAAGGGATCATTCTTTTGTGGGTTTTTTTTGGTGGCGAGAGGACACAATTTTTTAAAAGTTAGCCGTTTAATTTATTTCAGCAAATCAAATTAAGTTGTTTTCATCACGTGATGTAAACAAAGTAAACCCGCTAGAAAAATAGACATAATTTTTCGGCAACTTCAAGGAAAATTTCGGTGACCTCAAAGGAATATGACGATATCCACTATGACCGTCACACACACTTCGTATTATTATATAACATAAGCAGAAGCATTTCGGACTACGTCCAAGGGGACGTGCGTATGTGATGTCACATATGTAGGGAAAACAAAAAGGAATATAGAACAAAGACGAAACAAACACCGCCCTCTTCACAAATCAGAATCAACCAACCATCTTGTAGAAAACCCGACACAAACTTTTCATGGAAGGTTATTAGTGGTGCGCTATTAAATGATAGAGAGCGAAATAACTTAAAAGCTGTTGTTATAACTATTACGACACCTCTTTTGAATGAATAAGTAGATTCACAAGTGTTTTGTCTTTTTTGCTTTGGGATTACTTAGCAATTACTCGTTTCAACACCTTTCTTTTATATGTGCATCCTTTTTAAAAATTATCAATTTTCTAGATTTCATTTTATCTCTGTAATTATGAATTATTTGCTTTCTGTTGTATATTTATTCCACTGAAGACGGGCTAGTCCGAAAATGTTCTGCTTGTTTTATAAAAATTACACAATGTTTTTTTAACATTTGCAAACAACATTTTGAAATTCCTAATTCAAGTCTCTTCACCTGAATAGCTCCCTTTCTAAAATAAATGATAGTTCAAGTGAAGTGATTTCTAGGATTCTAAAATGAAATTACGTGATTTCTTTTTTAGGCCTGTGCCAGTAAATTAATTCGCCGCTGAAAAGAATGTCACATTTGCAGGTTGGTCTACGTATCTTATTTTCAGACAGTACTTTGGATAGACATTACTGTCCTTGTAATACGACACGATTACGTTTATTTCTGAAACTTCAAAGCATAGTTTTGTTAACAACAGCTCATCAATACTGTCTGCCATGTCCAACAATAGTGATATCAAAAGGTTTTATATCAGCGTCTTGGCAAATGATTCTTTCTCTAGAAACAGTTTTTCCACTGGCTCCTCTAAAAATTTATGTGTTTAGTGTGTATTTAATACATATTTAACATTTATACACTGATATAGTGGAATGGATCTTCCTTCTTTAATGTTCGCCTGAATAATTATCTCTTTCAATCTCTGCCAAAATGGTGCAAAAAGTCAATTTGACGCCTCCGTTGCTCCTCGGTGCATTTTGACTTCCGCTTCACGTTAGCCATAATCTCGTCATATTGTCTAGCATATCCATCACCAATGACAAGAAAACCTTGGGGTGTCATTTTATAGCGACATTGACACCAGGACGTGATGAATGGAACTTGGATTGACTGGTTGGGAAGGTGGTATGATTTGGTGCGTCTTTCCAACAGTGTCGGGAAGTGTGCACAGGTCCACTGTCCATCGTGGCGATTCGTCAGGTTTGCGAGCCAAAACCATTTTTTCAGTACTCCCATTAAAAAATATGCGTCAAGCTTTTCCTTTACGACATGTTGCCAGTGGAGCAATAAGGATGCAAGAGTGTGATCCTCACAAAGTTAAAGATCCAAAACATCTGATATATATAAATCTAGATAGCACAATGAATTAAATACCGTGCAAGGTACCCAAAAATTTAACATGCGTGTTTTACTAGTGGCGTTATTTAACAAAAGCTGGCCTAATCATTTTTTTCTTTTTTGTTATGGCCATTGCCCTTCCTTTTTGTAGTAAGCATTAACTGCTTTTGATGCTTTAGCAGTTTAGATAAACAAGCATGTTCAAGACTTCTTAACCCAGTCACACTAGTTTGTACAGAGTAGGACAAGTGAAAAGTTATGGATGAAAGAAAAGTCTATTTCCTGCTGAAGACTGTTCGCAGACCTTTTTTTAAGGTGCCTCAGCTAGACATTTTGGGTGCCTTGCTGTAGGAATATGACTTGTATTCTTTTTCAGAAGTCCTGTCCTCGCTCTCTGTCTGTTTGTTAGAATTGTGTTCCTTTATATGAACATATCCTCTAGAATTTAAGGCTTAACTGGTCGAGTTTATCATTGTGCGTCCACTTTGTAATTTTCATTCTTCTTTATCTCTTCTTTTACTTTGTTATGAACTTCTATGTTTTACTGGAGTTTCTTTTTATATAAAGCATATTTAAAGGCAACTTTAATATTTTGTTTAGACCTTAATAAACATACAACATTAAAGAACAAAATATTTAATGGAGCTTTTTGGATTGAAAATAAAATGAAAACTTCTCACCAAGGAAGACTGACCCGAGTGTTGACGCTTTAAGAAATAAACATTTTTGTATCTACTAAGTGGATTATCGGTCAATCAGAGACCACACAAAAATGACGTAATGGAACTACTTAATTGGCCAGTGTGGGTCACATGGTAGGATAGTTAAAAGATTGCAGCCCTGACTCCAACAAGCTGAATGCAAGTTCCGTTTGGTGTAGGCTGGGGAGATGGATAAATAAATGGCTCTACATGCAGACAACAGTGCAGTGCTCAAGACGAAATTCAAGAAGGATACTGTGTGCGTTTGAATATTTCTCAGTCACAGTTAGCTTTTATGCTAACAGTTCGTCAAATCTTTGTTTAGTTAGCTAGCATGCATAACTAAAATAGCTATAACAAGCTAGTCCAGTGTCACGAGAATTGTGAATGAAAATTGTGGATGCCAATGATTCTCAATGAGACATATGTATAGCGAAGAACACACAACCTTAGACCTTTATGTGTTGTCTGCAATATGGGGAAATTGCTTTAATCTTTTACTGTTTTGTATTTTGATTTTTAGTAAAGAAAATGATTATTGAAATACATTAGCTGTTATTGTTTTGACCATTTATATGACTAAAGATTGCAGCAAGCTGTATTGACATATAGGTTAAACAATAGGCGAATGCGTTAGCACAAACAGATCAAGATTAACAAATATGTTTTTGCTTAATTAGTTTTCTGATTGAGATTTGGTGTTATATACTTAGTGGTTGTATCATATAAGATAGAACGTTAATATCTACGCAAATATTTATCGTGTTCTTTTGTTTAATCCCCTTTTAAACTGCCTTTACTTCAGAAGAGCCGAAGCTTTTTTGTTAAAATTATTCTTCTATTGGATGTTTGAGGTTAATTGTTAATCGTATTTGATGTGGTACTTTAATGTCAGATTTTTATTTTCCTAAGGGGTGGCAGGAATTTTTACCCGTAAGGGTTTTACAAAACATTTTTGGCAGGTCAGGAGCAATCCATACACATAAAATTAGTTGACATGTGCGACAGTGCCTTAGCAAAATATTCAGGTGATAATTCTTGTTTCAAGAAGAATTTCATACATAAGACATACGATTGTTTCAGCAAGTTGGCCCTTTAATTATAAAGTAATATTTATACAGGTTTCATATACATATTACAATATATTCATGAATATACTTCAACAAAAGTAATTTCTGCTATCAATGTATGACCTGTTTCCTAAAAATTACAAGACTATGAAAATAAGTTAAAAGAAAATGGTGAAAACTGCAAGACTCTACACCTAAACGGTAAAAAGCTTGTAAACTTAAAACTGAGACTAATTATAACTGAGTAATAACAGAGTAATAACTGAGTAATTTTACCATCATTCCTTTATTTCTTGTATTAACTTCATGATGTCTGATAGTAGTCATTAAAGTTAGCACACATTTCGCTATTTATACATTTCTTAACAACTCTGCACACTTTTTTCAATTTCATTTTCTTTATTCTACAGATTTTGCACTCCTTTCGATTGATTCATACTTTCCTTTTTGTGTAGCATTTAACTGTATGTGTACAAGTGTACTATAAAGCAGAACAGAAACAATAACCATTTCGTAAATTTTAACAGCAGCATCAACATTCAAAAAGGGTCTCATTTTTTAAAATGAGGCTCAATCTGCTCGATGCTTCCTTGTTAAACTTGTCAAAGTTTGCTCATTGTTTAGTGAGGCCCACTATGTAATTTCGTGTGCACATGTGTGTTAAAAGTGATTTTTTAAGTTGTTTCTTAGGTCCCAAATTGGGTGGCAAGAATTTTTGTCCCATGGGACCAAAGTAGATGACGTCATCACTTTTACAGTCAGCAAAAAAATAATTTCACATTTATATGTCATGTTATATATGGTTGGAAACGATCGAGTGGATCAAAAAAAATGTAAGAACCATGTCTTTAAAACGTCACGTTCGAAAGATATTACTATTCAAACTTTGTACAAATTACAGACCGGTATTTTACTGACCCAACACAAAAATAACTATACCTGCCAAATAAGTTTTTTTGATGAATTATTGGGTCACCCTAATGTCTTTCTGTTTGGTCAAAATTTGTTCATATCACGTCAAGGGATAATTTACAGACCAGTAATTTACAGACCAAAACACGTGTTTAGTTGTTTACTTCAGTTTTGAAAAGCAAGTAGCGAATTCCACTTAGACATTTTGTATGTATTAGCATCAGTATGATACCAAGTTTTGTTTTATAATTGTTCGATTTCAAAGACATAGACATAGAGTTCGAATGTTCTATTTCTAGAAAACATTCCATTGTTCAATTGCATAGCTAGACTGTTTAAATTCGAAGTGTTAGTAAAGTGTAATGTGAAGTTTATAGTATAGACATATATGCATAATAATAAAACGAGTAGACCGAATTATAATGGATGTTAACCGTGTAAAAACAATAAATGTGCTGGATTTTGGGAAATGGATCGAAACCTACCTGCCCTTGGTTAAAGTTCTGTTCATCTTTTCAAATGTGTTGTGTCCTTTTTATTTTTTTTCATTTTTTTAATTAATTCCTTGTAAAAAGGGAGAATTGTGCTTTTAGAGGCATTTTCTCTAGAGGAGTACAACCTCTAGCTTATTTCCAAAGACCTAACAGGTTGAGTTCATCATTGCAGTGGCTTGCCACCTCTTTGTAAATTATTTTCTTCTTCCTTAGTTCTTGCCAGCTACTGCAATGTTTTCTTTTTAGGGAAAAAAACCCTTTTTTGATTCCAAATATATATAAAAAACTGTAATAAAAGTAAGATGCGCTTGTGAAATCTGTTTCGCAAGTTAGTCTCTGTTCACAGACAAAAAATCCAAGCAACTCATTGTAACGAAATGCTGATGAGCAACTATGCCTGTAGTTATGAAAAACGTCATCAAAGAATCTTGTGTTTTTGAGTTAGCCAGACTTCCGGTTATGCACATACTCAGACAAACTGCAAGTGACATCGTGCAGAACATCTTCCGGGGAATGTTCGCAATAAGCATACAATGATGCTGTCGGATCCTCGCGCCCTTTAGATCCAGGAATGATATGAACCAAGGCAATGTCCATCTTTCGGGCAAAGCCACAAAAAGAGATACGATGTGCCCTTTTGCTTACTTGTTGAAATCGTTTTTGCCAGATTTCGTCTGGCGTGTTGCCAAATTTTACTGATCTTTAGTGTCCACTGCCAAACTTCGTAGTTCTCGCAGTTGCCTACCATGCAGTGTTAAATAGTAAGCACCTCCGAACCGACGTGTGTTATAAGTATATTCCAATGGAGCAGCTAGAATCGGCTCAATATTGTCTTCGTGTACCTTTTTTATTAGAGTGCACCAATAAAAGAAAAGTTGGATAACATTTGTTCCCGGTTTAGTCACAGACAGCAACGTAGTTGCAATGGTGACTTTTATATATAAAACTAATTTTTAATTGTACAAGAATTTAGTTCATATTATTCTAGGTGTGCCTTAAATAACCTCTGTCTGTGAATAGATTGGTATAGTGTAAAAATACAACAACACTGATTTAATTTTCAGAGGAAGTTCAACCGGCCTATATAAGAAAATTGAAACGCTACCAGTAAAGTGATTATTATTTTTCTAGAGAAATAGAATAAAGAAACGAGTAGTTAACATATCAGTACATAAATGAACACATAAGTTAACACATGAGATAAAATACTTATTTCACAGCCACAATTGTTTAAACCTATGCCAGAGACAAACACCAATTCTGTCAAACCTGTACTCCATTGCTTTCTTACGTCGCATATGTATTTTCGATATAACAATTTACGTTCACTCTTACGGCTTTACTCGGAGAAAACGGTGCAAAATTCCAAAGTCCAATGTCTACATTAGATGCCTTTCCCCACTGCAAATAAATAGAAAAATTAGACTGATTTATGACAGGCAAACAGAGTGACATAACTGTGTAGTTGCTAAGAAACAATTCATTTTAGTAATTTAATTTACAAACGTTTGTTAAAGAAGATGCCGTACATCAATGTGTAGTCCTCTTCCACATCTTCGTCTAAATAATCCTCCTTCTCTTCACTATTTACAGTAAGCTCTTCGCAAGCGAAACAAAGTGCAGCATTGCTCTAGAGTCGCTTGATATTTTTACAAGAACTTTGTTCCCGTTGACATCTTGACGAATGACACCTTACGATAACAATTTTGAAAACTATCAACCGCTACAGTAACCTGATTTAATAGTTTCCCGTCTTTTTTACTTGTGACATATTGACGAAGTATGTTGAAACTTCGCTGACATGCAATTCCTTTAATAATCGGCAGTGACAACAGGCAGATGTTGTAGCATTTCCGTTTTGCATGTTGGCACGTACAACTGAAAGTCCATTTTTGTGCTGTCACTTTAACAAATGCGCGAACAAACACAGTGGGCTAAACAGAATTTCAAATTAAATTGCATTTTTCCCAATTGCCGGAGGCGTTTATTCTAAAATTGACATTTTAGGGGAGGAGTTTATTTGACAGGGGTGTTTATTGCTAAAAAATAGGTTAAAAGGGCGGCGTTTAATTGACAGGTGCGCTTAATTGGCCGAGGGCGTTTATTCGATCATTTACGGCATAGCATAATCAGCCGTTCTGTATTTTGGAATTAATTGAAAGAACCTTTTTGGCGCAGCAAATGATTAAAGGAGATATAATACATACCTGACTATCATTGTCATAATCACGGACTTGAGTGTCAGTATCGTCTTTAAACATATGATTAAAAAAAGCATTTACATAAAGTAATAACATCATATAGAAACATAATTAATAATTGGTAGCATTTTAATTCACTGCGTGTACCCGTGTCTTGGACATAAATACTTATAAATTGGGGACAACTAAATTAAATAATACACCAACTGGATTTACTGGCACATTTTAGCCTTCGCTGTGTCTTCTTTGCCAGGCCCTAATTGAAAATACAAAGTATTTATATGCGTAGACATAAATACATTTGTTAACTTTAAATCTTGCAATGCAATTCAATAATTTCTCCACCCATTTCCTGCAAAATACCACTTAAAGTTGCCTGCACCTCCAAATAATAAAACTAAACAATAATTTAAATTCTTGCAGGAGCTTAATTCATAACAGCAAAAATAGGGTATTAATAAGCTATGCTGGGTAAATATTATTAATAAGAAATTACAGAATAAATAACTATACCTCTTCTTCAGAGTATCTCCGCACAATGGACTATCAGAGTTAGGTCTTGTTTTACCAGTGCTTTGACGCCTTGTTTTTGTTTTGTAATTAATCATACTTTTTCGCCAAAGATGGTTTTAAGACATGCAATGACAACGTTCTTTCTGGCCATTATACATTGCTTGATTTTTACGGTTTCCAGGTGAGCCGGGAAACCCATTTATGAATATTGTAAAATCATTAGTCGTTTAAATAAACCTCTATCATCAGTTGAAGTAAATAAATCAAAGTTTGGTATAGCAAATGCTTCTTTAGGATTACATCTGTATTGTTTCAACTCCTATTCCCAGTCTGTCATGCTATGTATAAAATAAAATACCTGTGCATAAAATTATAATTCATCTCAGTGTATTACACCATAACTTTCTTATTTTGCAAATGAAATTATATTGCCTTCGTTTACTATGATCACAAGAATTCAATTCATCTTCCCAATTTTGTCTTTTTTGTAACACCATACACCAAATCACAGTCCACTTTTCCTTAATTGTTTTCTTGTGGTAAGTTCGACATACAGTGAGCAATACCAGTAAAAAAACGTTTATAAATCTTTTTGAAGTTTTTGTATTTCTTCTTTGGCTTCTCTGAATACAAATAAAATTGATTTTAAAGTTTACATTCATTGTAGAAATAACAAGTAAAGGCTAAAATACATAATAAAGCATAATACGTAGAATTAAATACTGAATTTATACCTATTCGTCGACTTGGGTATAGGCCACAAGCACGTTTTTTTCCACAATAACGTCTTTTTCTGTATAAATTTTTTGGGTGGCAAAACATTTTATGCATATCTGTCTTTAATTTTACTACCCATGAAATTCAAAATCCCTTGCTATTGTTTGTTTTGCATCTGGGTGAACAATACTGCAAAGAAATATGCCATCCACATCATCATCTGTACCCAAAGAAAGAAATGTGACCTCAGCATCCAACATACTTTCTAATTTCGCATTTTTCGTGTAAAGTCAATTTCCAAAGCAATACCATCTTAGCATTTTTGAGACAATTTAAAGCATTTTTTATGCACTCATTGCCTGAGTATAGGAATATAGCGAAATATTAAGCAGTAATATATTTTGAAAAAAATTCCTAAATGCCAGTTTGACAGTAAGTAAGCATCTGATACCCCTATAATATAGCTCAAACAATAAATGTAATTATAATACAATATCAATAGTTATAGTGAGTGTTAAAAATAAAATATGAACAGTTAATCAGACACTTTGCCTTTAAGTCAAACCCATTGTTTCATCCTCGATATTCCTCAGCATTTTCTTGATTTAATATAGGATTCTATTTTGTGGGAATATTGGACGTACATGTACTCAATGTGATACTGCAACTCGCTATGCATAAAATCAAAAAATTAAATTCTCAGCCACAAACCTGTTCATTTTCTAACGAAGTCATATTGCTTGTACTTTTAACATTACCACTGACCTCAAATCAGAAAAGTGTACCGTTAGCTACTAAAAAATATGACATATGACGAAGGATAAACTCGATGACCAATAAGGGATGAAAGAAGACAGAAACGGTCAACAGCAAATGCATAAAAAGGCAACCATGTATAAGAAATGTTAGATACTGTTAGTGAGGTTGTCTAGGGCTAGCTAATTGAGATAAGTGAACTGCCAGACCAAAAATTACTAGGCCCTCAATAGTTTCATAATTTTTTAATCAGTAAAGAATTTATGTGGTGGGTGTTGGGACATATACCACATCCATAGGATGTGTGGCTAAAGAGTTTCCTGAACGACTTAATCCAACCTCTAGCTTAAATACTTGGCTTTGTGTAACATCCATTCTTCGTTCTTGGTGTTTTGCTACCATTTTGATTGTATGATGTAATATTTTGTTCTTATTTTAATATTATTAATTTTTTTAATAATATTAAAATTAATATAATATATTTCTTTAATCTGTTTGGTTTTGTAGTTTCGTTTAGCTTTTTTTTTTTTAACAAATTTAATCACGTCTCGAAAAAATGTAAACATTTGTATTAACTTCACTGGTGGCTAATAAATAACAGTATAAATCCGACATGTAGCCGACATGTAAAAGCTCAATACGCCTAAATTACCAATGGCTATGCGGCCGCGCTGAACATATACCATAATGAGAAAGGTAGTGGGGCATAAATGGTTTTAATTGTATAGGACATATTTCCGACATAAGCCATAATTGAACAACTTCAGCCAATATATGTTCTAATATAGAACAACATTTTCAAACGATATGAAATATTAACCAGTGTGCTTTTTCTTAATAAAATCACTTACATTTCTATTTCAGGTATATTTTATGCTGCTTACAAGGACATTTAATTAACCCTTTCAAAATTATTGTCGCATGTACCATTACGTTCACTCCTTTCCTTTACTCCTTTTTAAAATAAATAGGGTTAAGAACCTCTTAAATAAAACATATTTTAGTACCTATGTGTTTGTAAAAAAATTAGTGCCTTAAGTACTTATTGACGATGTTTTTGTAATTATGTTTTGATATGACACACGCTTTTTTGCCATTAAAAATCAATTAAAAAACGACGTAAATAATGACAAGTATTATATTAGAAGCTTTAAAACCCAAATATTTTTCTCTTAAATGCTTAGAATGAAGAAGCAAACTAAATTAATCACGTACTACTTGTCTATCCCGTTATTATTTTGATAAAGTAGTCTCTAGCACTCGTACTTGCGGCAAGATATAATTGTGTTAGCTTTATCAGCAATAATTATGTGGTTTCTAGAAATAATATCCAGACGGCAGGTTTTAGAATCGTTTTTTAGATAGTAATTTCATGGCTCATTAAAATGATTTAAACATTTATGATGACTCTCCAAGTTAAAATGTCGGGAAGCGATTGGGCAATTGTTACAAATTTGTTTTTTATTTTCTAAAAAATCATGTTTATTCTTTTTAAGTGATTTTACATCCTTTAATAAAGTTAAATCATCTTATTGTGCGTGGCTGTCAATTCTAAGTTTGTTGATGAAGCTTATAAACTTATCTTCTATGAGTAATACAAGCATGTTTCTTAAAATAAATCTTTCTTAGTTGCTATGGTTTGTTAGCTAATAATTCCATGTAACAACTACTGTTTTAAAATTAAATCAGAACGCGCATATATTAAAGTAAGCCGTAGCTTCAAAAACAGAATATATTTAATTTTAATTTTCCTTGTAAAACTGACTTTTTAAGGATAGTCACGAGTATACAGATAATAAATTATGTCAATTAATTCAATAACTTATTGTATTTATATGGGATCGTGTCAAAAATTATGTGCGACATGATTCCTTTGGCGCTCCACAACCTCCCATGAACTATGAAAAAAGTAATGTCACATGTTCAAACACATCACCGTATTCTTTTCCTCATCATTTCCATCATATCGAATGGTATTTCTTAAGTAAATCAGAAAATATAAAGCTATTGCCAATGATCTTTGCCAGAAGGCATTGCTTAACCAATTCATCTTCTAGATAAAATGTTATATATTTTTTTACACAAAAAATGACAAGTGCTTGCACGTTCTTAGGAATTTTTTAAATGTTTAACAGACATATCTGTTGGGCAGATCAACTAGTCCATAAGATCATAAAATTTTTAAGTTGTTGACTATTGCTATATGAGATGTCAACAATTAATTTTTCAGTTAAATTCCTCTTTAAGAACAAGCAAAGTTTTAAACCAAATGCTACACTTTTGGAATTTTGCTTTTTAATTCTTAAAAATATGCTAAAAATACCTGGAATAGAAATTTCATTTAAATTCAGGTTTGTTTAAAAAGCAAATCTTTATCCCAGATTCATAGATTTCGAGTAATAGCAAGCCATTTGTGACTTATTTTATCAAAGTGTAATTACTTAAAACTAATTATAGAACAATTAAAATATTTAACTAACAACGCAGTACAAAAAATTAAAATGGTAAACTGATAAATGTGTCGTTGTAGGTAGATGTCAAAAACATGGATAAAAAATATGCACCATTAGTAGTGTTGTTGGTTGTAGCATTCTCCCAGTTTTATGATACTGTCGGAATGGCACTCAAGGAAATGGATGGGGATGATAGCCGCCCATATAAGCATAAATGCAACGAGATATGTTTATTTCAGAGAGAACTGCGAAAGAACCTTGGAGATCTGGATGGAAAAAGTCGATATAATTTTACCTTAGGTAGTCATCACTTACGAATTAAGGAGAAGCGTTAATTGCATTACTGGAACTGGTACTATACTTTCGAAAGAGATCGACTGAACTTAGAACTGTAGTTGACAATCAGAACAAATAAACTCCCTTACTTACTTTAACTAACGTGAAAGACGCTCCTAACAAGCCTAAATTATTTTTTAAAAGTAGCAGTTGTTATTATAAGGTCTCACAAGTAAAAAACAACTTTCTTATATTCTTTGTAAATATATATAAGCCTTACATTTTACTAAATTTTGGAGGACGAGACGCTTTATTGTGGCATAAACATGTGCTTTGCTTAGAATGCAGTTCTTTGTAAATACTCAAGATCAAGTTATTAGTCAGACTTCGTTATGAGAAACTTTTTATGTCTTATAGAAAATTACCTTGAATTCTTTTCCTGAGGGCTGTTTAATTTTCTAAATCTAGTCAATTCCAGGGTTGCTACTGGACCAAAACCAATCAGAAATAATTTGAATAGACTTTTAGGTTAAAGAACGTTCAAAATATTCATCATTGTATTTATCTTGATCATTCTAATATAACTTTTGCTTTGTTTTTTACAATAAAATCCATCAAGAGAGACTACAAATATATGGTACATAGTTTTCTACTGACTATCGAAAAGAGGGATCATGCATTGCATTGTGATCTTTGGAGGATTTAACCTCTATATTTTTATTAATATTTATAGGATGTGATTTCAGTTGAACAAATAAAAATTTAAAATCCGTTAAAAAAATTAGTTATTAGTATACGTGATATACACAAAGACTAAAATAAAATAAAAAATGTTTTTGAGGAAGCACACTCTACAAAAAAAATTGAAATTGCATGTTTTTCCGGACATAGATTATTGCAAGGGAGGGCGGAATTCCAAAGCTCGTAACCATATGAAATAAGGAGAGCCGTTTCTATAAAATTAACACGCATTGCAAACTTTTCAAGGTTCACTTCTCCTTGTTCGCAGCGGACTTAAAACTCAGGTTATTTAATTAGTTCGTCCAAAGTCCTAAGGGTGTTATGTCCGATTCTCACAATTTTTCAGACATTTCCGGGTCGTGGAGCGAGTTATTCTATAATGCAGACATTGCCGAATGTGCAGTTAGTAGCTTTTCGACATTGATCTTGTTGTGGAACTTTTGCAGCCTACAAGCTGCTGAGTACTGACCAAATGTTGCCCTTTTGGTATGATGAAAAAAACCCAACCTTTTATAAATCACCGGAACTGTAGTTACTGGTGTCATGGTTTCGCATAATTAGCGGAACCTTAGACATGGACCTCAAGAGGCAATAGAGATTTCTCAAAGCAATATATAGTTAGCTTTCAAAGTCTTTCATATGAGCGTAACTTGTTTTTTGCGGGTGGTTTTAAAAGAAGATCCTTCAGCCTAATAAAAACCGTTGTACACAGCATCTATGTTGTAGAAGTTTAACAGTAAACAAATTGCTAAAATAAACGCTTCTCTTTTTTGTTAGTGTGGTCTTTCGGACATTTTGATCATAAATACGTTTAAATAGACCATTGGGTCGGAATGAATGGGGGCTGTCGGACTTTATTAAAAATTAATATTTAGGGGATTTTGGGTAATATTTTATTTATTTATTTTATTTATTTATTTTTCATCTTTGCATTCAGTCCAGAATTTGTAAATTGATTTTGAAAATGTAATTTTACAGACTATATGTTACATAAAATGATTATTGACATAGCCCTAATATCAAGTTTTAGTCGGCATAGTTTCAAAAAATAGAACTTAATGCCTTAGAAATGCAACTAATTATTATTAACACAAAGACCTAATTAACTGTAAGCGTGGCAAAGTATTCGCGTGCCTATGACGCACATCAGTGGCATTCAAAATGCCTAATTTGATTTACATTCGTTATTATTTTTAAATCAAGACATATGATGGACACGAATTGACATTTCATGAGTTTTAATTACGACATCTTCTATGTTGTATTTGTTGGTGCGCAATTTAAGTTTCCTATACCGCAGAACTCAAACTCATTAACTATTAGACAGCAGGTAGTCAGAAATTGGATATTTCTACTTTTTTGTAAGGATTAAAAACATACGGGTCTGATCTTTAATAGATACTTTAAGTTTGTGACATCATTAATATGCTCATTTTTTTTCGTTCCGTGTGGAAATTTTAATTTCAACCACCAAAGACTGGTAATAAGGCATAGTTTTGATATTGCCATCATGTTCCGTATTTTTTTACGTCTTTTATGTATTCAATTTGCTGAAACACGAAACAATTTATATCACAGACTTACATTTTCACATTACCTAATCCACTTGTATTATATTTTACACTATCCTATATTGCACTTTTATTGTGGTTCTCATCTTTCGATATCGCAATTTAACATCTTGATTGACATAGAAATTGCTGACATACAACAGGAGAATGTGAAAAACCGTTTAGAATACAAAAAACAAAGTTTTATCATCTTTTCAAAATAAATCGCTTCACCTGGTAAATATTGAAATGATTGAGAATATTCGACGTACTCGAGAGACAAGACAATCATTGCGATATGAGGAGTTTCAATCGCCAACGTTTTTCGCAAAGTTTGAATAATCACGGTGTTATAAAAGGCATGTTTGGTGTTTTAATTCAAAAATCACAAGGCGAAATGTAACACACAAATGGTCACGTGAATCACATTATTTTAGTATGTGATATTTGCAAATTGTTTAAAGTCCTTTTAAAAACTTTGGCCAACGCGCTTACTTGTCAGAAAAGACCAAATCTGTGAGCACCAAACAAGCCATTATTAAATGGCTTATCTAACAGTAGTGATCTGTCATTCTCACTAGAATTTCTAAAAATTCAGCTATGTTAAAGTGAATCTGATTCTGCGATCTCAAAATTGATTATACCATCACTTGCAATGACTTTAAGATTGATGGTTCTGGTTGGTATAGGAAGAATTGGAGCCTCTGTATCTATTAAGACCTAAAAATCATCAATCACGGTACATAGTCTATAGTTTTGAGGCAATAAGTTTATAAAATTCGAGTACATTTGTGTGAAAGGGTGCTTTGTAATTAATTACACACAATGCATATGAAATTTATAAGTGACCCTTTGTTTCTTCCAGGAGAATATCTATGGCATTTATACACACCTGTTTCATTGTTATTATCCCAAGCCACGCCCTTCCCTTTCATATGTCCCTAAAGGATTGCAATTAAGTGTATACTAGACAGCTAAAGAGCAATTGGTACAGCTATTCAATGGGTATATAAATAGACGATCACTGTGTTGAATTGGGAAGATTCATGTAACCGATAAAAAGGGGCATAAAAGTGGACGTTTTTTCAAAATCTTCACGTTTAGTCTGTTTCATTCATTTTGCATCATGACAGTTTAAAAATCTAACAAAGCCCGAAACTGTGCACGTCATCGTGAACCTTAACTCATTCGTATATCTATTAAAATGCATTCCGGACGAAGAAGTTAAATTGATTTATCGATACAGATAAGTCTATGTTGTGGCAGCTAAGGGTATGGTTATATCACATGGCTCAGAAATCGAAGCCGTACAAGTTTTGTGGATAAGCATTACGGCAGTAGGAATTTTTTCTTGGAAACAGAAGTTCATGACATATTAAAATGCTTCGTTTTTAACACGTTTCTTTCTTTAACTATTTTACATTTTGATTATTTAATTTAACATTGCAGATGTCATGTCCGATTATAAGCTCCTCCCTTAACTTTTGCTCTCCTTCAATATTCCGCCTCGTAATTCGAGAGGCATGCTGTTATTGCCCATATATACAAAAATTTAAACTTTTACTGTGTTTAACTCGATGATTTTTATAATTGTCGGGTAAGAATAAATGTCCCTATAAGATAGCGATTGAATAAGTATGAAATTGGGGTAGGGGGGTTTGCACGAATATAAAAGAAGTGCGAGTATCAAGGAAAGTTAATTATATAAGTTTCGTAAATTAGGTTAAGGGAAATTGCCTTGGAAAAGGTATTACATATTTCCCAACGAGTCAATGTCATAAAGAAATAGATGTTAGCACAGCTCGAGTCGCAAATGCATAAATCAAAAGATTCGGTATGTACTAACGCTATCTAGCCTATGATTTTACGCATGTGCTAAAACGCTTCAAATGACGTTAAATTATATTACCTATAGTCGTTTCTTTGTTTTCAGGTATTAAGTAGGGTCCCCTATCACGTGACTAAATACCGTCGACATTTTGTCAAAGTAAAATCGTCATTCTTCAACTGGTGAATTTTGTCGGTGTTATTTCGACAACTACTAATTAAATCTATCTACTACGCGTTCTTCGCAGTGTTTTGATGTGAGATCTTTAATGTTTTAAAAAGTAAAAACAACAAGCTATCTGTCGATGTGTGAAATGGCTAGAAGCAAGTTTTGTATCAAAGAGAATTATCGTTGTTGAGGAAATATTGTCAAATTGTAAGGTGTATGCTAGTTATATGGTCTAAAAATTTTCAATGTATAACCTATCGACTAATTATGATTCACCATGCTTTTTTTACCTAATAATGTTGCGGAAATGTAATTGTATAATATATGCCATGTCACATATTCCAATATTATTACTATGTTGCTTTCGTTTTGGCCATATTGATTCAGATTCTCCTACCTTAAAAGTTAAAGTTTAGTGCCTAGCTACCTCAGTATCTTTGCTACAAAGCATTCTCATTAACTAAGGCAAGCTAGCTATATTTGTAAACATTCGTTGACCTGACTTGTCTTAGGGTAAATTTTTTTTTACCGTGTGAAAAGTAGTAAAGCAGTCACGGTGAAACATGCAGTGAACTCACTTATAGCTAGCTACATAAAGTCGATGTAAGCTAATTTTGTGACAACATTATACACAATACTGAATATTTAGTATTCAGTTTCATAGTCATTTGTCGACATCGCGGAAATCATTTCCTATAAAATCCTAATCTATCATAACTTTGAACATGTTTCGGCAACTGTAAAGTTTATTCTGCGAAATATATTGCTTTTTAAGATGCAAACTTTTTCTAGGTTAAAAAAATTTGTCGTATATTTGTTTTTTTAGTAATTTATTAGTGAACTTATTAGTCTGTAATTTCTTTCTACGTCAAGGATACAGTAAACATAAAAGGCTAACCTGATTACGGTATTCCAGGAGCATAAAGCATAAGTACTTACGTCATAGCATTGTCGCTATAATAGTTGCCTAGTTATCCTTCAATGATTTAAAAAGAAAGGAGTTCTAGTCGCACGAATTAAGAGTTAAATGTAAAAACAAAATGAACCAATAGTTGATTTTTTTAAATGTAAGTCCAATCATTGTTTAATGTGAAATTATGACTGGCTTATTATATAGAAATTTAGTAGCAAAATAGAAATTTAGTAGCCCCACCTTGCATCCTTAATAACAGTTAAACGAATGGTCTCCAAAATTTATCATTATAAAAAGGTTATTATGTCATTGTCCTAATCTATTAGTACCTATCATTGCTCCATTTGTTATGTTTTGCCACAGATAGCTACCCATTTTCACTTTTACTGCTTTTGTTTGAAACAATATTTAATTCTGGATAAGAGAATAAAGAAGCGTCGCTTTCCATTTACCAGTTTGTTGCTAAGGGTAGCTTTGTGGAATATAACGGAAATAAGCTATTCCCAAAAAATAAAAATTACAATTACATAGCTTGGCACGCGAGAATATTTATACAATTCCGTGTCTATACACTCCGCAGTAATTGCTCGAAAGTATTTCTATGGAATGAATAAATACAATTACCTGTGCACATCTTTTGCAATGTAGAGCTCTATATTTCGCAACGTAGAGCGTATTGTACATAGGTGATTTCGTAATTCCGAAAACGCAAGTATATAAACAAACAACCGGGTAATAGAACAAAAGAAACGCACTGATCTAATACGCAGTGTTCAATGAATTAATAAGAACAAACCAATCTTGGGGGTATTCGGTGTGACGTAAGTTGTTTATATAGCAACAGTTATAGGAGCAGTAATAAAAGGCGATTTAGTGTCAGAAGGATCTGTAAACGATTAGCTAATCATAGTTAAAAACCACTTCATTTTTTATTGCAATGAAGCAGTTAAAAGTTTTTCTAATTATTTTTGCGTGTGTTTTTATATTGCATCAAGTGAGTGCAGTGCCCGTTCACGCTGTCGCCACCACCACATCTACATCAAATAAAAATGGACTGCCAACAACATCAAACTTGAAAGTACTGGATTTAATTTTCTGGAAAATCGTAAAAAGCATGCGCAAAACTGAGGAGAAGTGCAATCCTCAGTGCAGACACAAACTTTTAGCAATGCACTTTAAGGAAATCGATTTATCAACAGACATTCCCATGTTCACGAAGAAGCATTAAACATGTAGGAAGTTAGTTTGAGAAAAATCTCTGGCTGTGTTGGTTTGGCGATGTTTTATTTGAACAACTTTTAATAATTAGAAGTAGTAATTTTTAAATACATCACTAGAACGTTTTTAGTTATGGCAACAATGTTTTATCTCATTGTAGTAACGGACTGTTGTATTTTTTACTGCACGATTTATTCTTCTAAGATAATTGTTTTTATGAAATAAACAAAAAATCTTATTTTTTTGTTACGATGATTTTATTGACTGTGTTTACTCACGTTCCTGTAACTTTTTTTTATTATCGGTAATTTTAACCATTTTTTACTTGGGCAAATATTTTTCTTGACACTTTTAGTAATAGTAAATCTTAAAGCTTCCTTTACTTCAGGACAGGATATATTTTCAACATTCTTTAACTCAGAATAAGTGCAAAAATAATGTCAATAACAATAATTATGACGATATTTTTCGATAAAAATGTGCTAATCTTTAGCATACAGCATACATACAATCATTGCAATTTGTATAACCAGTAGTTCATTGTTCAAGGACTTTAAAACGTCGTTCTCATGCTGCAGATGATATATCCACTACAAATCACTAAAAACTAGTTGCCACAATTAATCCTCTAGGCTTGCTGGCAGCGACAGGCATTTATAAAAGATTAAAGGATTAATTCATGGCGAAATGTGATGTTATGGCTGTGATTAGTGTTCAATTATCCGACCGAATTAACTGCACAGCGTATGTGTTTTTGTTAAAGATTAAAAACCGGATTAAATTATATCTAAATGGGGAGGGATGTTTTTTTGGTAATGTGTGTTGCAAAACCTTTACCTGCTTTATCCTGCTGTACCCGATGTTAGCTAAGAAGCATTGTAAGGAGGGGTCACTTTCTTAATGCAATGCAGTTTGTTCAGATTTGTCCTGACCTTCCGCTGCTCTGAGTTGAACGGCTGGTCTGTAGCGACTTCACTTGTGTTAGGCTGAGTGCCCGGTATCTCGTAGCACAAGTGAAAGTCTACTGCCAGGTTTACAAGTCCTAACGCATGAGTGGTTGTCTGCTTATTTCTTGTTTTACTTATTTATTTATTTTTTACAATTTATTTATTATCAAAAATGTTATTTCTGCGTTTTTTTTTTTGTTTTTGATCATTATTGTGTAATGGTTGGTAAATTTTCGTACATAACGATACTACTACGTAACGATATACTGTGATGTATATCGTTATTCAAAAGTTGGTAAGTATTGGTATTGTATGGGCTAATCCAATTACCTCACTTCTGCAGAAATCCTTGCAAAAATTGAGACGTGCATTCCTGTGATCTTTGAGGATGTAACCTACACAAGTCATTCGACCCATTTTATCGTTGCATGTTAAGAATTGTTACCTTAAAATAATCAGTCATGGTTCATAAAGTTTTTTGCTTCACCCCATTTGGATGGGCTTTTTTGATCCTTGTCAGTATGGATTTGTTCAGTTTGGTTTTATGTGGCGAAACTAAGCACGGAGACGCATTATCATGTTATGACTTAACTGGTGACAAAATATTTAAAAAACAGGAAGAAAGTGTAGAGGTTACTTACATCCTCAAAGGTCACTGATCTTCCTTTTTGCAAGGATAGAAGTGAGGTAATTGGATTACCCCTCACATAACGAATACTTACCACCTACTACATAACGACATACATTACAAAGTACGGACATTTACCAATCATAACCTAACAATATGCAACAACAAAAATTTATTTAATTAGTAATAATTAAACAAATAAATTATAAAATAAATGAAACAGAAAATGAGCAGATAACCAGTTATACGTAAGGGCTTATAGAACTAGTGGTAGCTTTCTACATGTGTTACGGGATACCAACACTTCTTATACAAGTGATTGTAGATTGCAGTGAGTGAAGACCAGCAGTGCAAGTCGAAGCAGCCGTGGATTAGAAAAAATCTGAAGCCACTGTAGTGCATTGAGACAAGGAAAATGACCCCTTCTTACAATTTTTTTTACCTAATCTGGGGTACAGAAGGATCGTTGACGAGCAGGCTAAGTTTGTCAAATTACACGTAGGGAGGTCACTTACAAAAGCAAGGTTTTTGCCAACCTCTCTTGCTGACATTCTTATCTGTACATTCTAGGAGAGTGACGAGTGAGTAAATTTGTAATTCAAAATGAACTGTAGTTTCAAACAAAAACTGCAGGGGTAAGTGAAAATCGCTAAAAAAACATTCTCTCACCTTTTCGATATAATTCAATTTCGTTTCTAGCCTTCCTGTTATTCAGGTCTGATGGTTTTACACATTGACATGTTAACCTTTAATTGGCACTCTTTTTTTACGAAAGTCCAATAGTGAGCCAGCTGCTGGCGTGCCTGAATGATTAATATTGGTAACTAGAACAGACGTTCAGAGTCATCAAATAATAATTTACTGATTATACTCAATGCGATAATTTATGTATGCTTAGTTTTAGGAAATTTTAAGTCTTAAAATCTAATAAAATAACTTCTATGACCACATACAAATAACTATAACTATTACTAAATATCCATATTCCTTCCTTGCAAAATTGTTACTAAGTTTTTGTGGCTGTATGTGGCAAAAATGTTTGAGATGTACTAACCAATGAACATTAAAAATGAGTCCCTTAACTCAAGATAAGCAAAAATATCTTATATACAATCGTAGTGCCTGCATTTTATAGCCTTCGTTAATACCTCTTGAAACATTATAAACATCTGTTACAACCAATAATAATAGTTTTCGTTATTATTTTGCTTTCGCTTTTTCACACAAAATTTCGCGTTTTGAACAATGAAGTTTGTTCTGATAAGATGGCGTTAAATTTGATAAATACACAGACCGGAAACATCCAACAACAAATCGAACATGCAAGATAGTTGTTTACAAATCTTTATTTTCTTAAGCCTTGTTCTTGAATTGTTTAGTAAGTTCAGTAATAAAAATCAAAATAGTTTCGTCGTGCTATTCGAATAATAAAATTTTTGCTATTTTGATCTTTGATTATTTTCTTCATTATTACTTTTGGTTAATATTGTTTCGGAGTATAACCACCAGTTTTGCAAACTCGTAAAAATACTGAACCATAAAATAACTGAGCATTCAAGGATAAAATTAAAAACTGGTATTTCGAAATAATATCCTATGAGCGGATGTTCTGGGCATAATATGCGCGCTGTTGTTCTGTAACGTTTTAAGGCGAAAATACACCTCTCTTAAAGAAACGGCTTCAATTAAAACCTTCAATATAAAAACATTATATTTTTTTTTTAAAGCAATTTTAAACCTAATCTGATGCTAATGGAATATTGCAATTATCAAGATTTTGCGGGAAATTCCAGACCATCGGGTCTGGTCATTAAAATTAACTCTGGCATCATGAATTTTCAAGTAGTAGCCGTGCCCGCAGCTGTTCGCCCCTTCTTTAAGATTAACTAATGCACAAGTCAACTGTAATTAGAATTAACGATAATAGGAAAAAGTCCTGGGAACGTTAAACGAAAAATTAAGACATTTTGTTTGTTGTTGCAAATAAAATACTCAGTTACTATAGTGAAATACAATTTTGCTTCTAAAACTAAAACATCGTTCTTGTCATGCAAGTACAACCTCGCCAAACCTGCGATACCTGGATGTTGTTGAAACCACCGCATCCAGAGATTTTTCTGAAACTAGTTTTTCCATGTTTAATGCTTCTTCATGTACAAAGTAATGTTCGTTAGCTTGTGCTTGCACTGAGGATTGCACTTCTCAGTTTTGCGCATGCTTTTTACGATTTTCCAGAAAATAAAATCCAATACTTTCAAGTTTGACATTGTTGGAATTTTATTTTTATTTGATGTAGATGTGGTCGTAGCTACATCGTGAACGGGCACCACACCCTGTCGATGAAATATAAAAACATACAAGAAAAGATTATCAGAATAATTTATACTCTTCCACTGCAATAAAAAATGGAGTACTTTTAATCCCTTTTAAGCTTTTCGTTTACAGATCCTTCTGACACCGGTTGTCTCATTTACGTTCTATGGGTTTTGCTTTATAACTAATTTACATTATTGGTTTGTTCTTATTATTTCATTGAACACAGCGTATTAAATCAGTGCATATCTATTGTTCAATTTCCTGGTTGTTTGTTTATATACTCACCCCTGAGGAATTAAACAATCACCTATATGCAATCAGCTCTAAGTTGCTAAAGATAGGGTTCTACATTGCGAAAGATTTGCGCAGATAATTGTATTAATTTACTCTATAAAAGTAGTAATCAAGCAATTACTAAAACGTGTAGTGTCGCAATTGACTCAACATTGTTGCCTGGCAAGGCATGTCATTGGATTGTTTATTTTTAAGGAATAGCTTATATTCGTTATAGTCCACAGATATCTCTTTAACAACAAACTCATGTTTCTTTAGCGACTATTAAAATAAATTTTAATTTTTCCAACTAAAATTTAACTAAAATACAGTGATATCAGCAAATATTTTTTATTAGTTAAAATGGGCAACACTAAATTAAGACTATAAAATATTATTTTTTAGCTATAATGAAGTTTCAACGATATTTGTTTAACTGTTAAGCAGAATGTAAGATGGGGCACATTTGCTACTAAAATTGTCCGTAGCCTCGTTATAATTGTTCGTTATAATAACTTTAAAATAGGCTCCTTTTATTTTCTGTGTTTTTACTACCGAGACTAGTGAAGCACGAAAGGATACCAGTCTGGTGTAGCGGTACGTAAATTACTGGTTTCTTAGTATTACGAACTATTTGCTCACCTGGAGTTCCACAGGATAAAATTCTTCTTAAAAAATAAAATAAATCGAAATTAGTTGTTTTTATTGATTTTTACGTTTCATTTAGATTTCATAAAATCAGTGTTTGCAAACTTGAACTCATTTTTCTACTTTCATATTTTTCTTTTTTGTCTTTTGCTGTCCCAGTTGAAAATAACTTATTATTAATATCGTAAGCAATTTTCTTCACAATTGGAGAACTAAAGCAAATACTTCTCTGTAGAGGATTGGAATCATTCTGTAATACACCGTAGAACTTTCTGCCGGAACGGCTGGTTTACTTTACATTCAAACGACCATTTTTCGTGCGACGAGAACTTCCTTCTTTTTCAATCACAGATGCATAACTAGGTAACTATTACACTGACAATGCAATGTTGTAAGTACTAATTCCTTTTGTTCTTGGAAATCTTTTATCAGGATAGCTTTTTTATGTTTACTGTATCCTTGACGTAAAAAGAAATTACACAGACAAATAAGTTCTTGGTTAGTTTATAGGGATGCCGGTTGGATAAAAAAAATGCATGAAGGTAGGCTACAAAAGGGCAATCACCACTGCTTTAAAAAGAAGAATGATTACCAGCATTTTCAATGATTAATTTTTTTCTCACAGCCTTGTCAGAAAAAAATTACCAGAAAATCAAATATACCACAAATCGCTCGAAAGCCAACTAAAACGAAAAAAAGCCCCTCACAAAAGTAATATATAAAGATCTTAGAAGGTATTACAAAATTGCCAGGTTTTAGATGTAAATGATAGGCGCAGTCAACGGATGGATCTTCAATACCTTCTGATAACGACTTTAAAGAAAAACAGCACATTAATACAGATCCAACGAGGGGTCAATTAACTCTCTCGCCTTAATAATTCTCGAATAACAACATGTTTTGTAAGTGCTATTTAAAAAAGTCAGCAAGTGACTCTTTTTGTAAGGTATGACACTTAAATAACATGCATATTTAACCGTCACTGGTCATAAAGTTATTCAAATATTTTTACAAGCTTTGAAAATTTAACTACAAATTGGCTAGTATTTCTTCTTATTTCTTAAAAGTATCAATGCATTACACTTGGACGTTATACTGCCACTAATTATAAATCCACGCAAAGTAAATTAAGGTTCTTAAAATAGCACGACACATCTGTTAAATTTACAGACTAATCGTAATAAAGTTAGGCTTAAATATGATTGAATGGGTTGACTGATTGACTAGTCCAACTTTAAAAATACAGAATTTAAAACGAATTGTTAGTACACAGAAATACAAAACTGAGAGAATGAAATTTGAGTAATTTGCAGACCGTGGTGCAAATTTTAGTGATATGAAAATCAAAAGCAAAGAAAGATGTGATGGCAGAAAGTTGATATAATTTTATTGACACATTAGTTTTCTGTGAAATAAGGTAAGTTAGTGGAATTACTGACTTTACCGACAGGTTTTTAAATTACTATTTAGGTAAAAACTGGTCTGTAAATTAAAAGTATATACAATACACTAAGAAATCCTGTTAAACCTACCCCATATCCGATATGATAGTTTTTGTTTTTCTGTTTCAATTTTCACGTACTAGATTTTTGTAACCTTTTTACCATTAAATATCTTTGAAGTTATTACCATATGTACATCACATATATTACATAGAAAGGTGTGATAAAATTCAAGTCACATTAAAAATTACAGAAAAAATAGATCAAAATTTTGTGGGAAACTATTTTTTTTGATTTCTACAAAAGACTATAATATCGGTATTGTGCATCTTTTTGTAGCTAGCTAAAGTCGTTGCATGTTTACCTTGACTACTTTAGTGCTTTTTATATGATGATACACACAATAATTTTTTTTTTCCTGAAATAAGTCATAGGTTACGTCAACGAAAGTTTACATATATAGCTAGCTAGCTGGCTAGCTAGCTAGCCTTGTTAATAGAAATGCTTGTGGGGAATAAGTGCTCAGATAGCTAGGCACTGAAGGTTTTAACTTGGTAGACATGATTAAGACTGATTTTTTTCCTTAAAAAAAATAAGGTTACGTTATTTTACTTCTACCCTGTCGTACTGCTAAAGTTTTAAAATAATATCTTGAATTTCATCATCAGCTATGGTGGTGTAATGCAATAGAATCAATACTTTTACTTTTGTTTTCCTTTCTTGCTAAGTTCAAGCACGTATCTGTGTACGTGACTCTAAACTCAATGGACGCCCATGTTGATTAAAACAAGATATGCCAAAAATTATATTATATTGTAACTGCGGCGACCTTCTTTAATTAGTCTACTAAGTTTGTCTAGATGCCTAATAGTTACCAATCCAACACACCCCCTCTGAAACGTGTTCCAGTAATTATTTTAGTTTAAAAGTAGTTTAACCTTCCCTGTGAATTCAGGCAGATTTACTCTATTGTCTCTTAACTAGCACATCATTAGTTTCATCATATTCTGTGGATTGTGTAGAACATGAACGTTTTGAGAAACCTTTACAAGTATTTGTGAAAGTTTTTCTTATCCTGTTAGGTTTTGCCTTTTATGATTTTTCTTTTTTTATATATTCTTTAGGATTAGTTAACATCATTTTTAATCCATGCTTTTTCTAAATTTTAGAAAAATAAAAAAGTAAAGATATTCTTATAATTCAGATATTCTAGGATTACTCGTTTGCTTGTGTTTACACAGAAGCTTTTTGAGATTCTTAACTACTTGTACCGAATAACGTCATAAGAGATGTTTATAACTCCTGGAATTTGGTCAACGTTAACGCAGTCTGACAGTACCTCCAACTTCATCTATTTCTGTACCCTGTGTCAAAGCAAAAAAAGTTGTAGCATCTGTTAGTAGGCTGTTCTGGTTTAATTCGCAGTGATTATTCTAAATACTTTATTCCTAAGAGAATATGGTTTCCAAGTATTTAGTTGGTGAAAATGTTAATTGCTTACACAAAACTTACTTGAAATCAAAAGTGATGAAAATAATATTTAAAGAAAAATAGGTAATAATCAGCCAAAGACTTTCTTTGGAGGAGGGTTATATTTTGTTTTTTGGTTCGAGTGAAAAACTTGCTTTCAAACTGTACATTTATTAAAGCTTACATCCCGCAAATAAACAAATTGAGCTCATATAAAAAACCTTGAAAATTATCCAGGAATTTTTTCTTTACTTACAGCAAGGTATGCCCCAAAATACCGGAGCAGCGGGAGGTCTGTTATCTTGTAGCTAGCCTAGCAAAGAAGCGAAATTTCAATTACTAAAAGGTCGTAATATTCTAATAAGGCAGTTTGAACAAACATCCCTGTATATTGTGGTTCGTTGCTCTGACTAGAACAGAATTTAATTCTATCTCTTGGCAGAATGTTTGCAAGACAAATATATGTAACGGTAGCAATGTGATGGTTTTGTTGTATCCTTTTTTCAACCTTTTATTTTATTTATTTTCTAGCAATATTTTTTCACAGGCTAGAATAAATATTGTATTACGTTTTTAGTCACTTATATATCTTTAATTAATAAATCAATTTTAAGATTTTGACTAATAACGTAGCTATAGATAGTTAGCCACAATTATTGACAAAATTACTAAACCAAATGCAGCTTTTTCGTCATTCTTTTATTGCTACCCTTGCGACTTAGATTGTGGCTAGCTAAAGCAAGCGACCCCTCCAGCTAAAAAGTGACTGTTTATACGCTCTGTTCAAAATCAATAACAATGGCTATTAATTTTTGATGAGGGTAGGGTGTGTTTTTATTTAAGTTGTTGATTTAGAAATTTAACTAATTTTCTAAAAAAAAATTGCTGTGGCTGTTTTATCTACACGGGGAAACGACAGACTGTCGTCTGTGTTTTTCTTGACACTGAAGTTGTAAGACAGTAAAAAATTGCTCTAGAAGGACCGCAGTATTGCAAGCACTTTATATGTCCTGTTCGCCACGGTTCAGCTGTATTAATCCATGTCACGATTAAATGTTGTCATTCACACGAAATTATTTGACAAAATAAAGAATGCTGGGCGACTGTTTTTCAAAAGACGGGGTAGTTGACAGGTTACCTGTCAGTTTCAAAAATGCATTACATTCAAAAAGTTTTAATGCTGTAAGCACTCCACTTGATGTGCAACACATCCTACACCTGCAATAGGGGCCCCCAACATGACCTTTTCTAAATTCTAGTTAAATTCATATTAATAATAATACATAATTCCAATTCTTAGCTAGGCAGGACGTACCGCCATATAAGCAAACACGTAAGTGTCATTGTAGTGACCATAGCTACCTTAATCTATTAAAACGACGTACCACTCAAGGATTTCCTGCACGCTTCTTTGTCAACAGCATTAAGTTAGGATGCTTTAAATTTTTAGCAACTCTCCATCAACTCTGTTAGACTCGGTTATGAAAACGTTAGAGATATTATCTAGATTTCTATAAGTGGTTTTGATTTCTTTTAGTTATAGTACTTTTTAACGCTGTTTCCACGACTATGCAACATAGATTTAACCAACGGTTGAGTAAAATGTTAACCTGAAGTCAAGTGATTCTATACCAACGCTGATCATGATCAACAAAACGTTGTTGCAAAGAGTAATCATGCAGCTCTGATGCGCTCATTACGAGTATCATAGTTCCAGGGAAGCACCCATATTATTATCAGAAATTTGCAATTTAAAGTTATTAAAATAATTTTTCTGATTAAAGGCGCCCCTGAACAACATTGATTATAAGATTTAAAGTACGTTTTTAGAAAAAGAGCTCTTACCTTCTCTTTGCTTAAGATTCATTAATTAGATGCTATTGCGTTGTGGACAGTAGATGGCACATGCACTCGTAAATACTGCCCTCAAACAAATTAGAATTTAAGATCTTTTGACATATGATTGATTGCTTACTTGTCAAAAAAAACATTGACGGTTTTGACTTCGTGTGAGTTATTTGGTAAAATAAAGTTGATTAAAACATGGTATTAAATATTTTGTAAATTCAAATTTGATGGAGTAAATTTTTTTTAATCCAATAAAATTTTTGCGAGAGTTACAAGAGAAAAAACCCTCGTGTCCTAATGATATGGCTGTCAAATACCTTTCTTGAAGGGAGATCTAAGCATTTAACTTTGCTAACGCCGGCTTTAGTAGAAGCAGGCATAATGCTCATAACCTGCTTAGTAGAGAGGAAGAGATGTGCATATTTTACATCGCTAGCCTTACATATATCGAGGGGTTCAATTAGATGGAAATTCCTAGGGTATTTAATGCTCATTTTAAAACACGAAGGTACAACTAGAGTTTGCGCTCCACCAGACAACTCCGTGCACCACCCACACTGTGTACCAACTTTGACAATTTCCCTCATATGTCATTTGTTAACCCGGGCCAGTTAATGATAACACTCACTCGCCCATATTGAATCATCGTCAAGGTAAATCAAATCCTGATCTCCCGCACAAAAAATACAATGCACATCATATGTTATTCTATAGTACGCTATTTGCCTAAAATTGCACAGGAAAAAATGAAGTAATCTTTTTCCAAACCACCTTTTTCATTCATTCATCTTCGCGTGCCTTGATCGCAAAACTCCATGTCTCAGTAATTGCCAAATTTAGAAAGAAGAACGATTATATAATTAGCGGTATCAACAGTGACCACACGTTTTTCTGTAGAGCAAAGTTACACGTTTATTGCACTGATTATTTAGGCTATGTACCTCAGATCAAAAAACATTTCTATTGAATTAGGATTTTGTGTGACGTAAATCATTTCTATGGAAACATTCATAGGAGCAGCTATAAAATGCAACTTAGAAGTTTGTCATAAACTAGCAGAAAAAAGGTGTCAACTACAGGTAAAATAAGTACACGACATTTGCATTTAAATGGAGTGGTACAAAGCTATTTTGGTTATCTGGGGTTGTAACTTCATACTCTATCAAGTTAAAGCAATGCCAGCAAATGCTATATCTACAACTACAGTTACATCAAGCAAACACAGAAGTTCTACAACATCAAATCTAAAAGAACTGGATAATATTTTCTGGAAAATTGTAAAAGGCATAATGACTACTGAACCAACGTTATGCAATCCACGATGCATGCAAAGGCTATTGATGAAGCGCTTTAAAGAAATTGATCAAAAAACCGAAATTTCTATGTATACTAAAAAACCACGAAACTAAGGAACACTTTAAAAACTTTGAATATTATTATAGTTATGTATTGGCGTTCATTTTATAATATTTAAGTCTCACATTTGCTGCAAGGGACTGGTTTAGCCAGATTTCCATGAGAAAAAGTTTTTTGGACGTTTATTTATAAATGTTTTTTTGTTCTGAGTTGGTGAGAAGTGCTTACTACTGCTGCCGAAGCATAACAAGTTTTTAATAGTAGGATCTAATTGTGAGTTTGTTTCTTTGTTTCTTTTATCTCCCTTATTTTCCACTATTGAGATAATTAATCTTATTGTTTAAAAAAGAGAGTAAAAAATTGTTATCTCATTGTATCAAGTACCTTCTTATTAAAATTACAAGAACATTAGCTGTTTTCTTGTCTCGCTATTTATTCATTTCACCCTATTATCATATTTCTAATTTTTTCTCACGTTTTTATTGGCTAATTTCCACGAAATATATGCTATATTTTCATTTTTTACCGAGAAAAGAGCGCAAAAATGACTTATTTTTTAATTTTGCAGTGCAAAATGTTTATATCATTTCTTTGATTATCTGAAATTGTGTGTTAAAAGTTGATATTATTTTCCTGATTGTTTGAGCAAGGTTATTGTTTTATTGAAAAACTAGGACTTGTCGGTAACATAAAACGAACAAAACATTCACAGCTTCAATAATGTTTATGTTCGCAATAGTCATTAAATTGTCATGAGGGAACCAAAGTTAATTTCTCGTTTACTCCTGACTTTAGAGAGGTTTATAAACACAATAAAGGAGATGCGTTTAGATCGATTCTTCTTTGTTTATATTCACGCACGGAAAAACAGCAAGATCATACTAGAAACCCTCCCTTTTGCCGCGAAACGCACCGTCCGTAGCAAGTAATTTATTTTAAAGGAGCAATTCTGGATTCTGGTGGATATTTTAGTACCCACAAACACCTCCCCTAATCAAGCATAACTATTTCCAACAACTCCCTTCGTCGCTCCATATTACATAAGCGGTGCCAAATGTGTGCTATATTTGCATATAACTCCTTGCAGTCTAAATGCAAAGAAACTCATAGCTAAATATGCTGATTGATTAAACAAAACTAACATACCTAAATCTGAAAAGTATATCAAACCTACGTTTTTGGCTAATAAGTTCACACAAAATTTTGTGTAAATCCAGAGTTGGATATTGCATTAAACAGTACAAAAATCTCGTGTAACTAGCCGGAAGGCGTCTACTTTCATTGACATCAACAAGAATATTCGTCAAAGCTAATATCAGCTTGTTTTTTTTTTACTTGTAAAGTCACCCACCATTTAAACCCTTTATTAAACTACAATTATGCGTAAAGAATTGTTAAGATAAATGCTTAATTTCACATACCTGTTTATTTGTCAATGTTCATGACGGACTTGGATCCATGTCGTGTCTGAGAAGGCTAGGTTTTTCCAACAAAATGGCATATTCCACCTCAAAAAACCTTGGTAAAATCAGTATGACAGCTTCTTTCTGTGTATGGATTGCTGGGGAGTCAAGAGACTGGTCTCAAGACTCCTTAATTAAGGCACCCGGAACGAGGAAGACTCCACCTAAGTCTGTTGCATCTCGTCAAAGTAATCCCGCTCCAGTAAAAGAAATGCCCAAGTGTCGTTTAGCAGGTCCACGCACTGCAGCTTCTCTGAAAATCAGCCATCACGCACTGCAGGCTCTCTAAAAATCAACCATAACAAAACTAGTGCCAAAACAAAGTCAAATTTTATAAATGCAGGTTTTGTCAACAAAGGCAATACGTGCTATGCCAATGTTATTTTGCAAGCACTAAGTACTATTCCATCACTATGGTCCCAGAGTGGTTCGGAATCATCCCGTTTGTCACCAATTATGAAGGCGATTGCTCTTAACATGACCATGCTAAACCGTTCTTTGACCCCCGTTGATCCTTCAAACTTTCTCAAGGCCCTCGAACGTAAGATACACTCTTCTGAAAATTCAAATTTCCAGTACAATGTAGCAGAGATGTTGCTTCTTGTGTTTAATGAATTGAAAGGGTAATTGCGTCTCAGAAGATCTCGACAGAAGTATCGGTGTCAGTTAGCTGTAACACCTGTCTCTGTTCTTTACTTAATGTTAGAAATCAGGACATCCTAACACTGTCACCGTCTTCCAGCATCCAATTGTCAGTGAGTACATTCTTAGATTCTGAAAATTTGAAGAATGAAAATAAATGGTTTTGCCCACAATGATCCCGGCACCAAGAGAGCACTAGGGAAACAAGGATTACGAGAAATAGCAAAATTTTAACCTTGCCTCTGAAAAGGTTTGAAAGAGATGGAGAACATCTGGTTAAGGACAATAAATTTGTTGAAAGTTTTTCCTCTTCTAATCCTGCCACATCTTTTACTCAAAATTATGCTGTAGTAGCTGTGATAAATCACTCTGGAACATTGAATGCAGGCCACTATTGGGACCATATCAAAGATCCGACCTCAAACTCTTGGTACCTTTGCAATGATAAGGTAATAAGCAAAGTGGATCCAAGAACGCTCAACAGCACTACATCATATGTTTTATTTTATACCCGCTGCTAGTTTTTTTCCTCTTTTGTTGCTTTAAACCTGTACTTCCAAGGTTATGGGAGAGGAAAAAGTAAATCCGAGCGGTTTTGTATTACCCCAGCTGGTTCTTACAAGCCGGTTTACCGTATATACGCAGAGGATAAAGATTTCAGTTCACTCTTCTCTGGTAACTTATAAGTAGCTTAGCAAGGGGTTTTGCTTTTAGCTTGTCTTTGGCTGTAACGACCCCACTTTTTACCCCAGTTCAGTAAGGTGCCCAGTTTACTAACTTGGTCTTCAGGCTTGACAAACCAGCTGTCCTTAGTCAAAATATCGACAGGCTGGTCCTGTCGGCTGAGTGTTCGGGCCCTGCACCACATGTGGAAAGCTACAGCCAAAGTCACAAGTTCTGGCGCATAGGAGGGTTTTATTTAATTCTTTTTATATTAATATATTTTAGACATATTCCTTTTTTTCTATTTGTGTTCGATCTGTAACCAGTCCGTTTATGTTGTTAGCTCTGTCTTGTGTCGTATTGTTTGTGATAGAAGCATTGATTATCTCTTTACGAATTTCTTAGAAAATAGTAAAAAATAGCAGACCGTCGTGCTGTTTCACAATGCAGACAGACATTGCAGAAGCTGCAACTAGCGCATTTTTAATCTTTTTCACCCGCGCTACTCATCTGCCAAAACAGAACTTTCGCAGCCTCTTGCTGCGTAGCAATATCGGAGCGATGCAGTTTTGCAATAAATTACCAAAAATTTGTAAACAGGATTACAGTTTTTAGCTATATCATTGCTCTGATTTATAATTAGATTGTTTAGTAATCAACCATAACTACGCGCCATGTTGTGGGATCGCAATTTAAGAAAGGTTTGTACAAAGCTGGCAAAGGATCTGCTAACGATCTTTACGGCAAACTAAACTTCTTTCATGATAAATTAAAAACTTTACTGCCCATCGAAATCGATAAAGAATCGGTAATTCGATGTTATTACCGATGTGGTTTTAAATACGAAGAAGTAAATACGAAGAAATGCGTATTCCATCGGTAGAAGTGCGGTACTTCGTTACCTCAAATCATACGTATTGTAATAACGCAATCCTTCTCACAATGCCAATTACACAGACCATAAAAGTCGATTAAAGAAGATAAGCGGTTGTGCTGGATAATGTATCGAATAGTTTAGCATACACTGCAATTAGAAGATTGTCGAGTTCCAAGAAAGGTTGTTGCCAGTCTTTTAAAGGATGTAGACCCTGAAAGAACTTAATTCAGGAAGACTACGCTGCTGAAAAGAAGAAAATATAGCAATCCTGGTCCAAGTTATGCCTAACATATTGACGAATATGATAAGGCTAAACCCAGCTTTCTTAATCCTCGCTTATTGACGGTTTTGTAGGAAGATGTTATTCATCTGAGTATGCTAATCTGACAAATCACCAGTCGTTATTGCAAGTATGCACCTAAACTGTGTGAAGGAGGTCAGTGTTTGTCCTGTAGAATAAATTACTGATCTATGTACTGAAAATGCAATGGTTGCTCAAATACAATCATTTTTTCGAGACAACCTCGGAGCAGATGCGTACGTTCCTCCGCCAAGAAACCAACGAAAAAGGTCTTGGTGCTCTTATTTGAGCAAAACAAGACTTACATGGTGGCGCATATTCTTTAATGATCTAGAGTCTGAAGGGACCTTATATGTAAGCGCAAAACTAAACAAGAAATGTTTGTGGGATTCTCTTTCTAATATTATTTAGCTAGAATTTAACAATGTGAAAAAACATTGAAATTCACGTTCTATTCGCAACTTCAGATTTGGCTATATTTCAGAGTGCCCAGAATCAATATTTTATGTTGACGAATAATATGGTTATGCAGACACGGAACTTGAAGTCAGCGGTAATAAGATCTTAAACGCAACTCAAGAAGCAAATTATACAGAATATGAAGAGAAGTATACAGAGTATTTTGATTACGTAACTTCTTTATGGTCAGATGCTGTATGTTCTATAAAATTATAACAACTTGTGAAAAAAGATGGAAAACTAATTATATTTCCAGTCTTCCCTTGTTTATTATATATAATTAATATGCAACGTTAATAACAAACAGCCAACAAACTACATTGTTTTAAAAAGCAACTCAACTTTATTCTCAGACATGGAATTTTAAAATTCATATTGTGGATTTAAAAGTTGAATGTTCACAAACGAACTGTAGAAAATAAATTTTACAAAATATAAATACTTATCATATATTTCGTGTAGATTAGTCAATCACAGTGCCCAAAAGATTCACACATATGATAACCAAGGGTTTCTACGACGTGACTACTCCTATTGTTGTCATTAAGGACGGTTCCACATTTCATCTTGACAGCCTTATTAGAGGTTATAATGAGTATATAAAAATTTGGAGTGTGTCAATAAAACTGCGAACATGCTTACCAAGATGTTTTTAAGAAGATCAAATTTAGTTTTATTTCACAAAAGTATTGCCCTTTTCGTTATGAGTGGGAAATTATAGGAAGAAACATCAATAGCGACCTAAAAACTGGTGTACGCTATATAGAGTTGTCACCTACAAAGTGTTCACTACATCATAGGAAAATCAACACATCCAATGTGCTTGTGACGAATGCACAGACACAATTAGAGTATTGGTATATAAGACTAGTTAAATGGCTCGTGGAAAATTTTTAATCAATTACAGAAAAATAAATTGATGATGTCATCAAAGACATATAATATACAGAACGTTTGTGTTTTTATAATATTTTGTGAAACTGTTTTTCCCATTTCTTTTATAGGTTCTTTGTTAACCCATCAGTCCGTTCATGTCTAAACGGGTGCGTTAACCAAGAATTAGGAAATTTAAGAGATTTACAATAAATGACGTTATAAAATGAATTGTAAAAAAATATAGATATATTTATACAAACTGATATTGCAGTGAAAGGTGCAGCTAGCTGCATTTAACATAATAAGAATCCTAGCCAAGTGTATGTGGTTACTAAAAAGTGAAATACTGTTCTTTAAGATGGACAGGGGTTCACATGTGATTTCGCTTAAAACACCCCCGTTTTTCTGAGTTCTTGCAGATCATTTTGAAATTCGTGCCCGACAAACATACAATTGGTGTAAATAAAGAAGATTTCCATTGGATGTCACTTTTAAATTTAATTATGTAGATGTCAAAAAAATTTCGAATGCCAAAGTGTTTTCTAGTGGAACTGATAAAGAAGTCTACCTAGATTTATTGCTGGTTATTAGAAAATAGCTTGTGCTACGTTTGCAAGAAAAATGTATTTTTATAAATTTGCATGATTCCTTTGTTAATTTATATCTTGGTGTGCCGTTTCATTGTTAAGTGTTAACCCTATTCAGTCCGGGGTTTTTCAAACATACTATGACCGGGGGGGGGAGGGGTCCGCCCCCCCCCCCCCCCTCAATAACTTTTCATAGGATTGTTCAAATTGAATCAAACTTGGCACACTTATAGTACGTCATAAAAGTAAAAAAATGGCGCCAATAAATTTTTGCTTGCGTCAGCACATTTTCTGTGACGTCATCAGAAGCTTGAAAATTGTTAAAAATGCCACTATCTGCTTAAAATATAATTACTTTTGTTCTAGAGCGAATTTTTACATTCTGTTTAAAGTTTCTGAAAGCTAAATAAAAGTTATTTAACTTATCTTCCGGTTTTTACATGGATCGGATAAAAAATTGCCAAAAATTGCCCAAAAATCTGTTTTTTTCCGATTTTCGGGTGAAATCCGACAAAATCGGGAAATCGGATTAGTCACGTGTTCACATTATTTAAAATGATTCTTCTTGATGAAACAAAGTTCTGTTGCAAGTTTCAAGTTCTAAGGATAATCCTAACAGGAGTTATTATATTTTCCCCATTATAAGGATTTCATAGAGATTTTTAGGTGTAGTTTCGAGTAATGGCCAATATCAAAGCCTCTGAAAGGTATGGGACATAAAAAATTAGCATGCAGGTGTCTAATATATAAATGCTGAAACTCAGTAAGTATCATAGCCATATAACAAAGCAATCAGGAGTTATTAAAAAAAACCGTCAAGGGGGGGGGGGGCGGAATCCCCCCTCCCCTCCTCCCGGACCGAATAGGGTTAAGATAATAGTAAAAACAGATTAAGTACAAGATTTCAAAATCAATACATTTATTTGACAACAGGAAGTTCTTATTGTGTCAATTTCAATCAATAAATATTTCGGCTTAAGATCTAACGAATTCTGCAACGGCTGCTTTTTGCTTCGAAACATATTAGCCATCTGATAACATCAAACTCGTCAACAGTTGATTAAAAAATTGCCTTGTGGCGGTATAAGGTTATTGATTTTTATCTTCCACAAATATTCAATGTTTGCCAGCAAGCTACATGCAATTCACTAAATTATTTTTGCACTAAGAACAAAAGGACAAGGTTTCCAACAATTCATTTATTTCGATAACATATCAAGCGTATTACGTATTACGCCCATATCAAATTTAAATGTTTAATGCATCGTGTTCATATCCACGTGGAATCAATTATAGTATATCATGGGCAGGCAAAGTATTTTTGGTGAAAAGCCAAATTGGACGGTCGTAATCATATAAAAAATTAAGAAAGTATCACGCCCTTTGAATTTGTCAAAGTTCACATGAGAATGTTTTCAGCAGAGTTTAGAATCTAGTGTAAATTGCTAAAAAACAACGCTCTACTGTTTTCGGAAATAATGGATGTAAAAAAGACGTGATGCAAACTCTTCAAAATGTAATGCACGGAGTTTAAGCAGTCTTATCAGGATTATTATTCGGATTGTATTTATAAAGACGATATAATTTACCACATTAGGATGAAATAGACGCATATTGGAAACAGGGACATGAGTATCTGTTCACGTGGAGGCGTTTTGAAAACATCTGTGTATGTTATTTTGTTGTTGTTGTTTATTTATTTTTGTTGCTATTTGTTATGCAAATTTGGAGCTAATAGTTTATCCTCTATTTTTTTAAGGGGTGAACCCGGTTGACATAACAGGATATTCCACATTGCAACCTGTACTCGCAAACCTTAAAATCATTCGGGAAATGTTAGCCCGACCTATCATGGTGATAGGTTATTTCAACGGTATTGTGTTCATTCTTATGTTCAAGTCGAAGGTAAAAGTTCAAATTATAATCGTGCGAATTAAACCAGCCTTGGTGTAATAATTATGACGGTTGAGCGAACTATTTAAATGCACAAGCTGAAGAGAAATTCCTTCAACTAGATCGTTTTGTTATCCTTCCTGTGACTTTTCAAGGAAGTCCACCTGCCACGGCTCAATATTCCCAAGACACAACGACTGGTAAGTTTGAAGACTTGATTTTTTCTGACATTTACATGTAACCCAAAGTGGCGTTAAATGACTAAAATTTTGCAGGAAAGTATGTATATGATCGGCATAATCAGTGTATTGTGGTACAGTGTTCGCCTCTAGTTCAAAAGGTCCTGGGTTTAAATCCAGGTGGAGTTATGCCAGAGATCATAAAAGTGTGAATCGATCCTTTCTCCTTAGCGTTTAGTATGAGAATAGGAATGATAATTTAGGCGGTTGGCCAGTTACAAAAGAAGAAATATATGTTTAGGTAAAAGAAAAAGGCGTTTCAGACATTTCTTTTAAAGGCAAGCAAGTTTAAACTTCTCCCGAAAAAGATAACTATAACTAGCAAAGGTTACAATTTTCGTAACAAAATATTTCTATTGTAGAACTAAAAGGACAAACCTGTTTATGATAGAATTTTTGCTATGTTGATCATGATCCCCTATCCAAAATAACACTGACTGAAATCCCTTTTAATTTTGCTTTATGTTGAAGTAGAGCGCGTATAATGGCAGCTAAACGATCCATCTGGAAATAGTAGAACTATAAACCTCTTTGTGTGGTTTGATATGACTGATTAATAATTGTGTTTTGTTTTTTCTCCATTTCTTAGACCTTAACAAATATCCATCCAAACAGATTACAATACACAACTGTGGATCCTCTATAAAAGCAAAAAACTGGAAAGTGGGAGGAGTTTTCCTTTTCTCCATCCCTTAAGGACCAGCACCACTAGCATTGGTACTTTTTGAGCAAGGTGATTTTTATATAAGATATCACAACTTGGACATCTCAATTAAATTTATAATTCGGTTGAGATAGTCTAGAGTTAAAAAAAAACATGACATTAATTAGCAAACGTTTTTTTAAGAACCCGATTTTTCCCCTTCCACTAATTTGTGATCAGCGGCAATTGCTGATCGATGACAATTTATTCTTCTTTAGTCACAACCCGCTTCAAAAAATTTCCCTGTAAAAGCTTAAACAGAATTTACATTACAAAAAAATGAATTAACTTGTCTCTTATAACACCAATCAACCCACTATTTGCAGGACAATTTATAATGTTTATTGAAGTGTTTCTAGAGTTTCTAGATTATGCAATATTTTTGAAAGCCGTCTTTGAAATTCCTGACAAAGCAGGTCTTTGTGCGAGACGTTCCACGCCGCTATCGTTAGAGAATTGTTGATTATCAAAAAAATTAAATTGCCTAAATCAGACATTTCTGTCTGGCTAACAATATTATTTTTCTACCAGCCTTTGTAACAGTCGAGGTTTCCATGGGTGTGTGTTCCACGTTGGTGCAATTATCACCATTTAAAGTGTCTGGTGTAGAATCATTTTCTGCAAAACTCTGGTTATCAGGAAAAATGGTGGAAATGCATACAGGAAGTTTTAAGACCAATCCTGTTATAGTGCCTCTTTCCCATGGCCGAAAGGGTCTAGTTTCTATGTTGTAATTTGGGAGTCGATGTGACAGACGTGGTGTTGGGCAGCAAAGATGTAGACACATTTGTCAGAATACTTATGGATTCAGTTTCCATTCTGAAGAGTCCATCTTTTGCCTGGATTCTGGATTTGTTATTGTATTCACTATCTGTTATTGTATGCACTAATAAGGTATTCCACATTAATCGCAGTGATCCCATGCATGATAAGAAAGTCCAATATCTCTTTGGTTAAGTCTATCAAAGATTTCCGTATTTTTTATCTATCACATTAATTCCTTTTTGGACTTTTGCTCCACTGAAATACCTAAATTTGTATTTTTTGCAAAATTTTTAACTGAAATTGGGTAGGTAACACAGCTTGGGCTGTTGAGGATAGAAGACCCAAAACTTTTGTCAACTCTTGGTTGCTTTGTGCATCTCCGTACAATTCTCCTTTATGTTTTGATGTTTGTAAGAACTTAAGGAAAGAGTAAAATTGTTCGAGTTGAGTCTTAAACCCAAGAACTCCATTTTCTGTCTTGGGACAAGAACAGATTCGTGAGATTATATACAAACCCCAAGTATTCCGTATTGTTAACCGTCTTGATTTTTCAAGCAGGCAATACGGGTTTTTAGGCATTCTGATTGGCTTAGCGCTCTTGACTACGGGCCGATATTTTGCGGTATTGCTCGTCGACAAGAAAAATGGTAGCTTAAAATGTAAACAAGCACAAAAAAAATATTCAAGAAGCATTGAAATTGATTATATACCCAACTCCTAGAATACATTTATCGATAAAAACATTTTTATAGGATAGAAACAAAACAATTTTAAGTTTAACAGTTAGAATAACCAGATTAAGCAACATTTCGTCCCGATGCTTCTTCAACATGGCTAGTTAACTAGCTACAATGCCCAGTTTTATCAAAAATACTAAATACGGGGCAACGGAATCATAAAAAATACATCTCTTATTTTCAGATACGTTCCTTAGCTTTATTGTTACCGAGTCAATATAAAACTCGTTGAATCCCATGTTATTCTTGCCTTGCTAGCTAGTTAAAAAATTACTTCAATATTCGTTTTAACTATATTTTAGCTGCGCATTGAACTTTACACATTATCCTGTACGTGTCGAACATCGTAATGTTTTGTTTACAAAGTTTTATTCTATAGGGACTTTTGAATTCTAAATATAATGTTTGTTTTTAGACAGGACTGCTTCGAATTTTGACGTCAAGTGTTAACAAAAGTAGTGCTAGTGAATTATATTATTATAAGAACACTAAAACTAAAATTGTTATTTTTTATTTTTATCTAACTTAGACTTTTAACAAATACAATAATAACCGATTACCCCGTGCTGCACTGAAAATATCGCCCTCAGTCATTGCACGTTAACCTCAGGCGACATTTTGCGGTACAGCCCGGGGTAATCGGTTATTATCTCTTATAATAATAAAAAGAGTCTGTCTGTTTGTAACAGGCAAAGGGGATGCTTTCATTTTCCTTTGATGTTGCCGAAAAAGTTTTATCTAATATGTTAAATTTTTTGACGTTAGGGCGCGACGAAAATAACACTACTTTAACGTAGGCAGGATAAATATGAAAAAGAATTCAAATTTTAATGACGTCAGCAACCCATTCACAAAAACAAACCTTGTTTTCACGTTGCTTCTATCGTGTAGAGCTTAAACTGCTGATCAAGAAAATGTATAGGATCATGTACTTTTGACCAACGGTTACGGAAATATTGTTGTTTACAGGTTTTTTGATGTCGTCATGAGCCCGTTCATTCTGAAACGGATTTGGGGACCCAGGTTTGGAAAATTACCCAAATTGGTTCCAGGTGGTCCCAAGAAACCCACGCAGTGAGAAACATTGACGTCACCAACTTATTTCCAAGTTATAGCTTCATTAATTTAATCTCTTATAATAATACAGAGCTTCTGTCTGTGACTTTTGCAAAGTGGATAAATTTCTTTGATAAAGTCTATAAAACATCGCCTATAAATTTGGTCTGTAAATTACCAAACTTTAACGTTATAATAGTATTGACGTCAAAGGAAAGTATATTAAGATTAGAGAAGCCATTGCATTGCACTTTGAAATTTAAGGCTAAATAACTTGGAAACGGATGGAAATAACTGACGTCATCTCCTGCGTGGGTAACTAGGGACTACCTGGGACCAATTTGGGTAAATTTCCCAAACCTCGGTCCCCGAATCCGTTTCGGAATGGACGGGTAAATGACGTCATAAAAAAACCTTTAAACCCTATTATCTCTGCAACCATTTATCAAAAGTACATGATCCTATACATTTTCCTGATTAGCGTTTCAAGATCTATGCGATGAAGGCAACATGTATACAAATTTCAAAAAAAAAAAATTTGATTTTGAAGGGTCATTGCTGACGTCAGCAACATTTTTAAACCCTTATATTTCATTAACAGCTCATCAAAACCACACGATCATATACATTTTCTTGATCAGCAGTGTAAGGTCTACACAATGGATGAAACATGAAAACAAGTTTCTCAATTTATTTATTTTGTATTTGCACTGCTGACGTCAGCAAAAAATGTAAAACAGCCTATTTGTCCATCTTCCTTTTGCCTGAGTGGATTTTTCCACGGGCCTTATCAACTAGTCTATATAATAATACGGAGCTTCTGTCTGTGACTTTTGCGAAGTGGATAAAATTTCTTTGATAAAGTCTATAAAACATCGCCTATAAATTTGTTCTGTAAATTAGCAAACTTTGACGTTAAAGCAATATTGACGTCAAAGGAAAGTATATTATGATTAGTGAAGCCAATGCATTGCACTTTTAAAATTAAGGCTTAAAACGGCGCGACGAAAATAACACTACTTTAACGTCAATATCCTATATTAAATTAATGAAACCATTACAGTGCACCTAAAACTTTGAGGCCAAATAACTTGGAAACGAGGTAGTGACGTCAATGATTTTTCACCGCGTGGGTAACTAGGGACCACCTAGGATCAATTTGGGTAATTTTCCCAAACCCGGATCCCCGAATCCGTTTCGGAATGGACGGGTTGATGACGTCATCAAAAAACCTTTAAACCCTAATATTTCTGCAACCGTTTCTCAAAGGTACATCATCTTATACATTTTCTTGATCAGCGTTTCGAGATCTATGCGATGGAGGCAACAGGTATACTAATTTCTAAAAAAATATTTAGGGTTTTGACGGTTCTTTGCTGACGTCAGCAAAATTTTTAATCCCTGATATCTCATTAGGCGTTCGTCGAGAACATATGATTCTGTACGTTATTTTGACCAGTGTTTCAACCTCTACACATTACAGACAAAGAATAAACAAATTTCGCAATGTTTTTTTTTTCTGCACTGCACTGCTGACGTCAGCAAAACATCTAAAACAACTTTCTTTTTATTGACCTTTTGCCTAAGTGGATTTATCCACGGGGTTTATACACTAGTCTATATAATAATACGCCAGTTCTGTCTGTCTGTCACTTTTGCAAAGTGGATAAAATTTCTTTGATAAAATCTATAAAATGTCGCATAAAAATTTGTTCTGTAAATTAGCAAATTTTGACGTTAAAGCAATATTGACGTCAAAGGAAAGTATATTAAGATTAGTGAAGCCATTAAATTGCACTTTTAAATTTAAGGCTAAATAACTTGGAAACAAGTGGAAATAACTGACGTCATCTCCTGCGTAGGTAACTAGGGACCACCTGGGACCAATTTGGGTAAGTTTCCCAAACCTGGGTCCGCGAATCCGTTTCGGAATGGACGGGTTGATGACGTCACCAAAAAACCCTTCAAACCCTAATATCTCTGCAACCGTTTGTCAAAAATACACGATCCTATGCATTTTCTTGATCAGCGTTTTAAGATCTATACGATGAAGGCAACAGGCATACACATTTCTGAAAAAAAAAATTGTGTTCTGACATGTCTCTGCTGACGTCATCAAAATTTAAATGGCGCTTGTTTTTCTCTGTTCTCCTGCCTAAGTGGATTTTTCCACGGGCCTTATTTTTCTATATAATAATACGCCAGTTCTGTCTGTCTGTAACAGGCAAAGTGGATATGTTCATTTTCCTTTGGTCTTACCGAAATTTTCTTTGCAGTAACCGAAAAATGCATGTCTAATATGTTAAATTTTGTGACGTTACGGCGTGACGTCAATAACACTACTTTAACGTCAATATCCTATATTAATTAAGCCGTTAAAGTGCACTTAAAACTTCGAGGCCAAATAACTTGGAAACGAGTTGGTGACGTCAATGATTTTCCAACGCGTGGGTAACTAGAGACTACCTAGAGCCAATTTGGGTAATTTTCCCAAACCATGGTTTGGGAAAATTACCATGAAAACAAAATTCTAAATTTTTAATGGATAGGTTGCTCACGTCATCCAAATTTTTATCCTGCCTCAGTGGACTTTTCCACGGTCCTTATTGCCTAGTTTTATTAATAATGGCATCTCGTCCATTATTAAATTATTACATTAGTGCATTATTATCCTTATATTTCCAACGGCTTTAAAGCGACATTGGGAGTCTCGAAAGTTTTGTGAAATCTTCATATCCAGACTCCAGCCGAAGCAAAGGTACAGAAATATGTAACTTTTATCTAACTATAGAAAACTTACTTTATTTCCTAAAGATTCTTGCAGAAGAAGCAAGAAGTATGCGTCCTTCATGTCCAGTTTGCACATAAAATCCCCTGGCTGCAACATAAATTTTAGGCAATTCAAACCCTCCATTTTAAAGTGATTGTAAGGGATATGTTTGTTTAGTTCTTTCAAATTCATTATCAGACGGTTGCCTCCATCCTTTTGGTCTACCAAGAATTATGTTGCTTACAAGTTGCCCTAGGAGAAGATTGCAAACTTGTATTGTTCCTTTCTTTAACATTGCCCTATTGCCTGATTTACCAGTTCGTGCAACATTATTTTCCTTTCCTTAATGATGGCTGTTGTGGATTTCATTCAAATTTTGATTTTATTTAATGGTCTCCGGCACAAAAGACTCTGTCCCAGTGCATCAAGACAAAATAACTTTGAAATGTCTTCTACAAAACACGTGCCCCGTGCACAAAATGCTTTTAAATCTAGAGGTCACATCTGACGAACTTTTATAACATGTTCCCTGGTAAAAATTAATTACGCACGCTTTAATAGAAAATAGGTTTCGCTTACGTTTAGCTTTGCAATAATCTAGTCACACTTTCTTTATGTGCTTCCATTTTACCACACCCGCATCTCATATTTAGTTTTGTTTTTGATTGACCGAATAATGTACTTTAATGGACCAATTGAATTGTGAATTGGTAAAGGTAGTCTTCTTTCATTTAAACTGCAGGCTTGAAAAACACGAAACTTTACCTTAGTGTGACTATTTTGATACATTTCAATTGTTGCAAATCTTGTCAATTGTGATATAGCCCTGACAAAATAATAACTATGGTTATACATTAATTTTCAGCCATTAATTTCTTTATTAGTAACTTTCTTCTGAACAACGTTAAATCATGGATGTTAGTCATTTTAGCGAAACAGATAAATCGATCGTTTTTTTTACAATTATTGACACTTATGTCAATAAACTTGGTGCATATGTAGAATATTGCAATTAAAAAAAATGTAATGCACCATTGCCATTAAAAATAACTTCCTTTCTTTAGGTTAATATCTTTCATATGTGGTCTGTATTTTATCTCTGGTAGCCATATGTTACTATAGCACACCCTCTGTAACCACCTGCTTACAAACATGTAATAAATGATTATATACAAAGACAACACATTAAAATACTCTCAAGATTCATAAAAATTACATATATTTAAAGTATACATCATATTGTCCCCCTTCATAAACACCACAAATTTCAAATCACATGTTTTGTGGATTTTGATATGTCGAATCTAAATCCCTAATTTAATTCACATACCACAAATTGTACAAATTGTTTTTTAAATGTCAATATTTTTTTCAATTTTATGACAATACATTCTTTTATATTTAGCTAGGTAACTGAAATGTATATAAAGAAAAATACATTTTACATCAAAAGTCACCAAAAACTCCACATTTTTCCGCTGTGTCTGAAGATGCAGTATACAGTCAGTACTGTTTGTTAACACTCGAAGTCCAAATTCGAAACAGTATTGTGTAAAAACTAACATTCTATAAAGAGTTCAAAAGTCCCTCTAAAATATATCTTTAAAAACAAAAAATTACGATGTTTAACATGTAAATTCGGTTACAGGAAATATTGAAATAAATTTTTTAATTAATTAGCTAGCCAAGAATAATGTGGCCTTCAACGAGTTTTATATTGACTGAGTAACCAAAAAGCTGAATGAACAAATCTGAAAATGAGAGGATACATATTTGTTATAATTTCGTCGTCCTGTATTTAATATTTTTGATAAAACTTGATATCAGATCATCGTCTTTTTGGAACAATGTAGCTATTTAGCAAGCTATGTTAAAGACACCCAGAATGTTGCGGAATCTGGTTATTTTAACTGTTAAACTTGATATTGTTTCTATCATATGAAAATGTTTTTATCGATAAATGTATTGTAGGAGTTAGATATATAATCATTTCCAATGGTTTTTAGAACTTGTTTTTCGTGCTTGTTTACATTTTAAGCTACCATTTTTCTTGGCAATGCCGTTCCATGTCGTCCTGTCGTTAAGAGCGCGACTTGTTAAGGCCCGTTTGCGAACAAAACGTCGTCAAATAATAAAGTGATGAAACTGGTGTTGTTGTTTCTGTTTGAAACATTTTATATCCATATTAACTTGCAAGCTAGCTATGCTTTTTTTAAACATAAAGTAAAAACAAAATAAGAATGATAAAATGTAAATAAAGAGAATGCATAATTCCCTCTTGCTACCATGTTAGATTTTTACTTAAATTAGAGTAAAACAAAAATGGTTACCAACGAGAAATAAGACCTCATTGAAAGTTAAACGAAATAATACAAATTTCACACACAATTAAGGTAGAATTGCTAGAAATATTATATGGTACAAGCACCTGGCAGGCACGTAAAGTTATTTTATTTTATAATGATCAGTCCGTGCATGTACCCATAGAGGTAGATGTACCGAACTTCCCTTCTGTTTTCTCGTGCACTGCTTCACGATTTCGTAAGTTTTGTTTACATAACCACATTTAACATGTTCTCAAACTGATTATAAGTTGAATAAAGTGCTGCATTAAAGTCGAAAATCAAAATGATGTTTAAAGCACTAGTTGGGAGAAAGGTAAATCTTATCAATTTTACTCAAAGAAAAAACTGGCGGGCAACTCGCGCGCATGTGTTCATTATATTGGTAAACAATAAAGAATTGAATGATTCGAGAAGAAAAATTCTAGTTTCGTCTCCTTCTCCGTCTCCTCCTCTTTAAAAAAACCAATTTTCCATAATAATTATCGATATTCATGCCAATAAACTTAGTGCATGTTTAGATTATGGCATTTATAGATGTTTAAGGTAAGAAAAACAATTTATTGACTGGGATTAGCAATGACGTAATTTTGTTAGATTGATTTTTCCGTCCAACGTGGTCATTATTACATGTATGTTCGTTACCGAGGTGTTGCTAAGGAAATATATTGTTCCTATGGATATCTTTATCATTACATAATTATGACGTCATATGTGTTCATAATGACATCATTAAAATCCTTTTTTTATAAAATCAATTCTTTTTTTTCAGTGCTACTAAACATTAAGGCCCTATCAGCAACTTTTATCAGTAATGTTAGATAAATTCAAAATTATTGTAAAATTGGAAAAATAGTCTACTTTAGGCATGCGTGAGTCATTTTTGATCCCAATGACGTCATCATTTAATTTTTCACCTGGAATCGCTTTGTAACAGGACTTAAGTAACTATGCCAAGTTTTATCACCTTAGCACAAGTAGTTTTGGATTTATAGCCCGCGGGCTACAGTAAACCAACAATGCCCGGTGTTGATAGGGTCAAATTATTATAACTTGATTCTTCTCAAAAAAATCATTTATGCAAACTTACTAGATTCATGAGTCCCGTTTTAAGGACTTGAGTTTTTATATTAGACGTTTCTTTAATTTGTTCCAGTCCTTTCGTATATTTTCAATCCAATTACTATGTACCAATTTGGTTTTTTGAATGTATTGAATGATAAACGATCGAATTGATAGATGTATACTTTCAAAAGCGGCATAATTTATGCAGCATGTGCATTCTTGTCATCGATTTTCTTAGGCGTCATTTAATAGAATAATTGACAGTGAAAAAAAGTTTTATGAATGAAAGGAATGTTTAGTTCTTGTTGTAGACTGTTTGCAAACCTCTTTAAAATTGATCCAGCTAGGGTGCTTGGGTTTAGGGACATGGTTCGAAACTCTTGTACCTCTTACAGAAGACATGTCCTACTCTTTGTTTGCTGTATTTTTGTTTGTATGTGCAATTACCTTCCTGGAAAAAGAAAAAATTGCGTCCCTGTATTAGCACACTCTTTAGGGGGGGGGGGGGGCAAAACCTTTAGACTTTAAATCTAAGACTTAACTAGTGGAGTTTATCATTGTGCCTACGCTTTGTAATTTTATTCTTTGAAGTTCAAAGAGACATGCCTATTCGGTGTCAGTCACTTTGTAAAGATTAATTAATACTGTAAATATGCAAACGAATGTAACAGTTTTAAATGAATACCTTTCAAGAGATCCGAACATGAAGTTTGTAAGCAAAAAATTGTTCGTATTATCCAGATACCAACATCCTTGCTTTAAGACTTAATTCAATTAAAAATTACCAGTGATTGGACAGCAGTATGCGTCTTTGGTTTTAATGCTAGACTAGTGTTTCGTGATGGCAGGACTAACAAAGTAATGACATGTTATTGATCCCGTGCTAAATGTTTTATAAGAAGAAATCACGACAAAAAAGGTTATATTTCGCACTACCTTCAACAGCCTTTACATATAATCCTAATAGCTAAAGAATATCAGTTTTGGGACAATCTACATATCAAAGATAGTATTGATTGGTATCATCCATATTAACAGAGTAGAAATTAACAAAGCACAAAATTAATGTGCGATAAATTAACGCGAGCTAGAGTCATGAGCGTTAATTACATGTCTAGTTATATTCTTGTATTATAGGTACTTCGAAAAGGTTGAAAATTTGGACGTGGTGGCCTAATATGCGGGCAAAGAGGATAGCTACCATTTTTATAAGTTTAAACCCCTTACTTACATAATTAACATCTTATTAAGTACTTAAATACCAAAATCTTTTGACTAAAATATTGCCGACTGATTCTTTTCAGACAAACAATATCGGATATTTCAGCACGTCCAATTACAACGTGTTCGTCTGACCTATCACAACCTTTAGACTTTAAATCTAAGACTTAACTAGTGGAGTTTATCATTGTGCCTACGCTTTGTAATTTTATTCTTTGAAGTTCAAAGAGACATGCCTATTCGGTGTCAGTCACTTTGTAAAGATTAATTAATACTGTAAATATGCAAACGAATGTAACAGTTTTAAATGAATACCTTTCAAGAGATCCGAACATGAAGTTTGTAAGCAAAAAATTGTTCGTATTATCCAGATACCAACATCCTTGCTTTAAGACTTAATTCAATTAAAAATTACCAGTGATTGGACAGCAGTATGCGTCTTTGGTTTTAATGCTAGACTAGTGTTTCGTGATGGCAGGACTAACAAAGTAATGACATGTTATTGATCCCGTGCTAAATGTTTTATAAGAAGAAATCACGACAAAAAAGGTTATATTTCGCACTACCTTCAACAGCCTTTACATATAATCCTAATAGCTAAAGAATATCAGTTTTGGGACAATCTACATATCAAAGATAGTATTGATTGGTATCATCCATATTAACAGAGTAGAAATTAACAAAGCACAAAATTAATGTGCGATAAATTAACGCGAGCTAGAGTCATGAGCGTTAATTACATGTCTAGTTATATTCTTGTATTATAGGTACTTCGAAAAGGTTGAAAATTTGGACGTGGTGGCCTAATATGCGGGCAAAGAGGATAGCTACCATTTTTATAAGTTTAAACCCCTTACTTACATAATTAACATCTTATTAAGTACTTAAATACCAAAATCTTTTGACTAAAATATTGCCGACTGATTCTTTTCAGACAAACAATATCGGATATTTCAGCACGTCCAATTACAACGTGTTCGTCTGACCTATCACACTTACGGTGAAGAACTTAATATTTCTGTTTGAAATAAATCAACCATAAACAGTTCTTAACCATAACAATTTTAAGAATGCACACAACAAGAACTAGTGAGTATGGTAAGCCTTGAAAAAATCTAAAAATACTTGGGCAACATTGGTCAAGAACTGCTGTCAACTAGGTTCATGTGTTAGAAAAAGAATGATTTAGGCTAACCAACAGTACCATAAACCATCTAGGGCAGGTATTGAGTAATCAACCTGTAGTTGGTCATCAGTCCCTGTCCAATTTTGACGAAACTTAAAAAAAGAAGTTTTTTCAAACATTTACGGGTTAAACTAATTGTCTGTTATGTTGCTTGAATAGATTTTACTCCCTTTTGTTTAGAATTAATTTTGTTTAACTGCTATCTGTAAAGTTCTATTTATATTGTCTCCAAGTGTGGTTCAAATTGGAGTAGTTTCTATAGAAGTAAACCTCCTTATATTTGACATTGTAATGTTAATCCAAATCTATGTTATATTGCCGCTGCGTGTACTAAGAATAGCTCACAAAATGCAATAAAATCCAGATATTAAAAAGGCTAATTAGATTTGTTTGGTTTTGTACTTAAAATACGTTATATTGATTTGAACGTTGACAACCAGTGAAAGTTTAACACAGTGAAACCTTCAAAGCAAGCGTTTGTTTTCGCCTAAATATTTAGGCTGAAATTTGACAGTTATAATGTGGACATCTTTTCTATTGAAATAGGGAACCAAGTCCTAAGTCTTCTCCAAACATGGACAAGTGAGCCTCAACATGCCTAAAATGAGAGACTCCAATATAGAAACAGCCTATGTGATTACTTGTGACGAACTTTAGAATTAACTGTCTTTTCATTATATTTTGTCTATGATCGTAGGTTCTTTTGAAAAAACATATTCGATTGATAAGTGTACAGTGTAATCTGTGTAAAGCAGACACCGTTGGTGCAAAGAAGATGGCTGCTTTATACGAATGGCAGCTTTATACGAATGGCTGTTTAATAGGAATTTTTTTCCTTAACTTAATAAACAAACAATTAATCCGTTTTTAATGTTAGTGTTCGTTTTTAAACACTTTAGACAGAATTTTGTGCCTTAACAGAAGTTGGATAGATTTTCGTTTAGAAAGATAACGATGTCCACAATCCCGGATATAATATTTTAGCAACAGACCGTTTTTGGCTATTTTTTAAAAGGCCTAGACGGCATCAGTTGTTTAAAAACTTTTATTTGACAGGGGTGTAGACCGTATACCTGGCGTCAAAAATTACGCAAGCTGAAGTTATCACAATCTCACATTATGAAACAACCCGCTCAGAAACCCGGAAAGATGCACAAATTAAAGAAATATTGGCTCGCTGACATCAAAAAAAAATTAGTGTTCTTTAAGATTTTAGATCTATCTATATAACTTTAGTTCCGAGGTCCCTAGTCGCTGTGAACATTGACAAGTAAGCATTGACAAGTGTTACTTACATAGAAACGCCTTTCTCGCTTGCTTTTGGTAAACAGTTTCGAAATTTCACTCTCCTTTTGCCATAAATTATATCAGGGATTGCCGTTTCTCTTTAATGCGACACAACTAGACGCTCAAATTGCTTAGTTTCAGAAATGCAGATAGTCATTAAAACATTAATTTTAAGCAAAAAAAATCAACCTTGTCAAAATAGCAGCATTTGTTGGATTGTGCACAGAATGCCTCTTATTGAATCAATAAATTTTCTACTTTTGCTTAAGTTATATTGCAGTAAAAGTAGCTACCTATCTCTATTTAGCCGGCATAAATAGTACTAGCTACTTAAAAAATTGGCTACTTGTATTTTTTCCTAGCGGCAAGGCACAACACAAGTCGCATCTTATTAAAAATTAGATTGATGAAGATAACAAGAAAAGAAATAACAATCTTGTCCGGGATAAAAAACATAAATACATCTAGCTAGATGTCTCGGCTGTCCTCCATCATTATCTACGTTTGCAGTGAAAATCTTAAAATTGGTTTGTTTAAGATTTATACATATAACATGTAAGAATATTTAAGAATCAATATCTAAACACATCTTCTTTTAAACATTTTGCAACAGGACTGGCCTTTATGTTGTATTTATTAACAGAATCGGCGATTAAGATTACGATGGTTTGTATTCAAGATGTAGTAGCTACTAACCCCGTGTTTTAAAAAACGTCAATGGAACAAAAAGCAAGCTATTACTACTCTGTTATTCTGTTACTCAGAACGGCTAATTAACTGCAGCTTCACCGCCAAACTACAGTGTGTTGAAAATTTAGTGAAGCTTTCCCAGCAATGCAGCATTTTGGGTATACAGTATTTTTCATTAATTCATTTTCGTGCTACTTTAAATAAATAAAAACACAGGTTGCAACCTGTTGTTACCCAATCATTGATAAATAATCACTCAGCAATTTTATTTTACGGAAAATCTTTTGTGAAATTTCGAAACTGTATTTGGCTACAACAATTTTATTTAAAAATGTAGCTAACCGCTAGGAAAGCCACAACCCCATTTGCAGTTGAGTAAAACTGAGATTTGTGATGATAACACAATAATAAATAATCTTAGCTAGGAGAAAAAGATCTTATACCAAACTGAATAAATCTTAAAAGAATGACAATAGATATAGCCAGCTAGCTACCTGGTTATAGGATGCTACCTCCAAAGTTTACACTTGTAGTTAAAGTCTTAAAATTGGTTTGTTTAAGATGGTTTACTGTGAAAACATATGAAAAACAAATATAATAAAAGCAAAAAGTTTATAGAAGACAAAAAGGTCCATAAAAAGGTACAAACCTCCACGCCGTAGCTTTAAAATAGCCGTCGTCAGACTGGCTCTGAATGTTTCACCTTTGTTCGTTAGCATTTGGAAGCCACAAAAAAGCTTTCTGATTCGTTATTAGTTAATATCAAGTCTTGTCATTGGCCAACTACACGCGAGCGAACTAAAAGAATTCTGCTGGAATTCTGAAATAAAGCTGCACACAGCGATTTTAAACGCACATCATATGGGTATTAATAAAGGAGACAAATAGTAGTTACCTCTTTACAATAATTTACTAAATAACGGTAAATAACGCAGGCTTTTTAAATGTACTTTGTGTCAACTGCGTTAATGAAACCCTGACAATTAATTTTATAAGACACTCATAAAGCATTACAATTTATTAAAAAATCTTGCTTTCAGTCTGATTCCTATTTATAAGAGAGTACTAAGATGAAACGAAGAAGGTTAAACAGGCTTCGTGCATGGAAATCAGATCGCCATCTTAAATAAGCGGCTTAAAACAGCGGTGTAAAGAGACAAACATTAAAGTAATTGTGATGTCATTACGTTGCTCATCGGCAAAATGATCAAACGTTTAGTAGAGCACTTATAGAAAATGTTTTTGTACCAAGAAAATCGGCATAATTTTCAAAAGCTTCAACGTTTGATTTGTTGCTCTATCCGAAATAAAGTTGCTGGAAACTTCTACAAAACAGTATAATGCTCTGATGTTGTATTTAACATTAGTCTAAAACACATCAATAAGGTGCGCTTTAAGTACGTTTAATAAAATCTTGCTGGAAAACTTGTTGCACCAGTCTCCATTTCATTGAATAGTTAATGCAACATTTTTTGACATTTTTCTCCGCAAGTTTCATCTTCGGCACTCTTTATTCTCTCTTCTAGAGATCTTATTTTTATTGCGACTTCTTTGGCTTTATAAGATGGTGTACTCCTCTTGAAATGCGATGGTACCATTTTTTTCATTAATTAATGATAATGGAAACTGCCTTTATACAACAGTACCTTTAAATTAGCACTATATAGACTATATATAAACAGTATAGATTTACACAACAACATCACTTTTATTATTCCTCATGTTTCCTCTTTCTTATTATAGGATGTAGTTTCTGGGCATTGGGGTTAATCCTTGTGAGGTGCTCTCGAAGCATGGCCTCGACACGTCTGCTTGCTGGCTTCATGTGTTGGTATGTGCTCATTAACTTGTTAAACATAGGGTGTATGCTCTCAGCACCCTGCTCACCATAAAATCCAAAGCCAGTACCCCACTTTCTCATAAAATCTACGGCATGGTCCTCTAGCATGTGTAGCTTTGGCGTTATCGTAACATCTGGCCAATTAGTACGCAGGAAAGCCATCAGTTTGTCAATAGATTGCTCTATACATAAATTATAAAAAATTAGCTCTTTGATGCAGTGATGTGACAAACAGTCAGAAAAAATCAATAATTAACAGTACTAGCCAGTTATTGTTAAAAATATTTTTAACTGTACCTAATTCAGACATTAACTGTGGGCCAAAATCGTTTCTACTGTTTATCAAATTGTGACATTTTGCGTAACAGGAGAACAGTTGCTTGTACTTTCTGCAAACTTCAACAGACTCCATGTGAATTTCATTTCCCTGATGTCCCATGTCATACACTAGCTTTGGGATGGAATTGCATATCTGTATTATGTTACCATCCTACAAAAATATAAGTTGATATATGTTGAACATATTCCTTTTTTATTGTCATAAGCATTTTTTTATTATAGATCATGTTTTGTTGTGTAGCTGGCAATAAACAAGCATCTAACAGGTATATGTACGTTATCTCTACTTTATAGAAAAAACGATTTCTTTGACTTGCGACATTTAAAGTATATACCTTCAACATTTTATGGACATGGTTGCCAACAAAACTTTTTCCATGGTAGGCTTGTCGTTCAACGTTTAATTTTTTTAATATCTCGTCAAGTTTTTCAACACATGGCCCACTTGCCTGCATTAGATTGTGTTCTTTTCGTAGTCCTTCTGCTTCAGATATCTAATATAAAAAATACAGAAAAATAGTCATCAAGAGTTACTGACACAACTTAGCTCTCTGAATGCTTTAACTTGCATTAAATTGTGTACTCACTTTTTCAGTCATTTTTCTTTGTGGAAAGTCAATGCGTGGTTCATAAATATCTTTAATATGCTGCTCGGTTTCAGGTTTTTTCAGGATATTGAGTGCAATTGCTTCGTGAATAAGGCCAATTTTTTCTTCACAATCTTTCGCAGTTTTCTCACAATCCTTGATCTTATTGCAAATGGCAATAGAGTCGTTAAAGCTTAAAATCTTGTTCTTGCTTTTCGAAACAGCAGTACTGGCAGCTAATTTGATGTCGAGATTCATACATTCTGATTCCAACATGTTGAAAAATTTCAGAAATGTACCAAGGGAAATATGTAAGGCAGGCAATGCTATCTAAAAATTAAAATGCACATTAGAAAGGGTAACTAAATGTATATATCAGGTTTTCAGCCTTATAAATTGATCAACTAAAATGTACCTGATCAATAGAAACATTGAACAATCTCTTGCATATAACATTGTTAAACTCCTTTGCCCTCTTAATATCGCCACCAGCCTCATTAAATCTCTGGAGGTCATTAGATAATGATTCCAATGTACGCGGTGCTATACTAAATCTTTCTTGTCGAGGAATTTTCATTTCTTGTGATGTTATATGGCAAAACAAGCAGTTATGTCTTCCTGTATAATAATAAGTATCAGTGACTTTCACAGAAATAAATCTCCACACATGACAAATTTGCAGAGATTGGTATTAAAATAGCAGTCATTGTTTAAAATAAGATGAAAGAGTAAAAACAAAAATTAGTCACAAAAAATATAGAAATAAGAATAAATTAGTTGCATACCATTTGCTCCTGTGATTCCATATATAGAACAAAGAAATTCATAATCGCCACTAATAAATACACGTACTTTTCTTCCCCTGATAATTAAATAATCATTTGTTAAAACTTTTAGCAGACATGTACTTAACTTTTTAGGAAAACATACCTCCACCCCATCAATTGCAGATCATCAACTTGTGCGGTAAATCTTGATAACGCTAGCACTAAATTTGGTCTGTAATCCTTTGCTTCAAACATGGAAAATACCACAGTGTTGTCCTTGCTATTTGGTTTTGCTGTGTTGCATAGCTGGTAGTTCATTTTGAATGATTTGCCACCATGGTCCCCACCCAACTTGATGTGGATTTCATTTTTTAAAAATGGATGATCCACCATTAAATCGTTACTGTGAAAATAGAGAGTAATAAATGATATATGTAGATATTATTTCTGTCTTTTATACAGATATTATGTATATTTTACACATGTGTAGTCTTGTGTAGTTTGTGTTGTACTTTGTATGTTACTTACTCCTTCAGAGTGTCAAGATGGTTGAAAATTTGATAAGGAAGTGACTTTAGGTACCCCCATGGAGCTGCTTGAATTACATACGAGCCCTTTACTTCTTTGTTGGGAAAAGTAAATGGGACCTCTTCAACCACCAAATCTTCAGTGCACCATGTTTAAGCAATTGTTCTTTGCTGATTAAATGCTGCAGGCATGACAGTTTTCAGCCATCTAATATATAATTTTATTATTTAAATACTGCAGTATGACAATTTATACACACTAATTAGCCAGAAAATTTGGTGCTGTGTCAGGGATCAGTTGTGCTTATCCTGTTTTTAAATATAATGTTTTTGTATTCAGTAGGAATTTCTAATTTTGTGTACTTTTGTACTTAATTTTATATTCTAAGTGTATAGCCTCACATACCTGGCCATTGTTTTCAGCTTTTCCCAAGGGATCCCCATGTCTACCTTCATTGCAGCCAGCGATTCGGCGGTAATCTCAGCATTTGGAATGTTTGCCTGTTTAATTATGTTTTTTCTTTGTTGCACATCAAATCCCTGCAATAGTTTGCCTGTTTGTTTTGCAAGTGCATCCACAGAGTTGCCTGATGTAGTTTGTAGTTGTTGTTTTATAAACTTTGTCCTGTTTGAGATGGTCTTTGAGCATACATCAGTACTGCTTTTATTTGACTTCGGTGTGGGAGTCATGACTAATGGCTGAAAAATCATCAATCTTACAGTAATATTGACAGAAAATTCTTTTATTGCTTAAGTGCAAAATACACAAGTTTTTATGTAAGAAACATGCTTTTGGGTTATGCTGGATGTTTCTTAACTTTTTGAGAATGCTTTTCAGCATAGCATGTTCTTAAAACCTAGTTTCTTATAATAAAAAGTTAATTGAGTATTTTGTTATTTAACTCACCCTGCCGCATGTCTTGAATAAAATACTACGATTGGGAAGAGTTGACTGCTCCATTTTTGTCCGAATTACATGCAAAACTGCATCATTAATATCTGACGTGACTTCACTTTTCGTGTCAATGTTCATTACTTCGGAAAGCGTTTTATCATTTTTTTGCGGGCCAGTACAACAAGACACCCTAAATGAAATTTTGCACTTACTGCATTCGGTTGTCAGGTTTTCACTCAGCCGTTGAAATTTAATCGAGGGGTGAACATTTTCAAATCTTGCAGAGATTCTACACTCCGGACATTTAAAATCATTCTCCTTTACACCCTCGACCCAACTTACAAAGCATTTGTAGCAAAATGTGTGTTCGCAGGGAACAACGTTCAAAGGTCTTCTCAATATGTTACGGCACAGACCACACGTGAACAGTTCAAAAGATGGGTTAAGTTTAAAGTCCTCAATATTATACTGCTGTGGAATTATATCATCAGGCGTTTTGTTATCTATCTCTTCAGATATTTTTTTTGTCCACACTGGATTGTTCAAAGATGGCTTGCCTGACTTGTTTTTTTGTGGCCTGGAACGTCCTTGTGCTTTTTTAAGGCCTAAGCTGCACGTGTCACAATGTTCTGTGCCCCCTTCTTTGTGTGGTTTCCACGTTTTCATTTTTATTGAAGATGTAGTTCCCCTTTTTTCAACATTTTTCATCAAGGAGTAGCATCTGAGGCAAAATTTTGGTGGGTGTACATCTTCTATATCTCCAGTTACATCCTGGTAGAAACATTTTTCTATTCGTGAGGCAAACTTTAGGACTGGAAATTTGTTTTTTTCGACCTTTCCTGTATGTTCTCCACATACTCGACATAACTTGGACAGTAAAACGTTATGTTTGTTTTGGTCGTCAGCCATTTTTATTTTCTGATCGAAGCTGGTTTGTGTGCTTCTCAAAAATTTAAATTTATGTTCTTTAACAAAGTGGCAGCTACTGTGTATTACCACAGGAGTCTAGTTTAAGGGTTTATCTAACTTCGTAAAATTATGTTTTGGGCAAATCTTGCGTTAAAAAGTCAGAGAGAGGTGATCAAAACCCTCAAATTTGTGAAGTGGCGCTCTCGACTTTAATCGGCTATCCTGTTTGTTTATAAAATGCTAGGCAGCAAGTACGAAAATAATTAGCATCCTTGGTCATCCTTTCTCAAATTAAGTCGGAAAAAGTAGTGAATGTTTCCTTATTTTGGTAATAAATACAGTATTTAGTGGGTTAGGTCAATGTTGATGACGTCATGATTTTAGTCGGAGAAATTTATTTTGCTTAAGATTTTTAGCGCATGCGCACACTTTTTTTCCGCAAAATCGCGGTTTTGAACGACCGTGCACCGACATAAAAACCAAACGAATAAAAATATCAAAGTTCTTACTATTTGTGATTTCAAATCCACTTTAAACTCTAGCCTTTGTTTTCTACTTCTAACTTTACTTTACATCTAGCTCCACTTCTCACTTCACTTTTCTACTTCTTCACTTGGTCTCTTTTTTTTTTAAATATATAGCTATGCTTTTTTAAACCGCTTTTTTTCCTTTTTTTCAAGGTAAAGGGATCGTTCTTCTGTGCTTTTTTTGGTGGCCTTTATTTTCTACTTCTAAATTTACTTTACTTCTAGCTCCACGTAGCTCCACTTTCACTTCCAACTTCACTTTTTCTACTTCTTCGCTTGGACTTTCTTTTTAAATATGCGAGTCTGCCAGACACTTAACTCTAGCGACATAAAAACATAACATCTAAAAATATCAAAGTTCTTACTATATGTGAATCCAAATCGACTTTAAACCCAAGCTTTTATTTTCTACTTCTAACTTTTCTTTACTACTTCTAGCTGCACTCTTCACTTTCGAAGCAACTTCTCGTGGCTTCTAACTTTACTTTTGTACTTCTACTTCTCCACTTTTACTTTTCTTGCTTTTAATATCTGCACTTTTATGTGACTAAGGGATCGTCGAAAATAAGACATTTTTTAACCGCTTCTTTAGTTCGCCTTTTGTGTCGAGAACTTTGTCGAGAAATTTTTATGTTTGTTTGTTTTTACGCTAACGGAACTTTTTATTCGAATGCCGTCCCGTTCGAAAGTACGCATTTCAGCGAATCATACTGCTTATTTTCTATCACGTGGTTTCTAACGGTTGCGAGACAAATGTAAACAAAACAAAAAAACTCGGCAAACTCGCGCACTCGGTTGTTAAAAAACATCGTATTTGCAAAAGTCACAGACAGAAGCTCTGTATTATTATAAGAGACTAGTCGATAAGGCCCGTGGAAAAATCCACTTAGGCAAAAGGTCAATGAAAAAATAGGTTGCTTTATATAGATGTTTTGCTGACGTCAGCAGTGCATATACAAAAAAAAAATGTTCTTAAAATCTTACACCAAATCTCAAATGTCAAATCGCATTAAATCCTCCACACAAATCTTACACAAAATAAAAAAAAACAGCTTGCAAGGTGCAAAATCTAGTTGGTAAAAAGTTACAACAATGACACTCACAACATCAACACTCACAACACCCACAAAACCGACAGTAAAACACCGACAGTTACAACACCGACAGTCACAACACGGATAATAACAATGTTAGAAATAACGCATCTCAAATATGTATATCTTATAAGTGATTATGTTGAAAACCCTCAGTATTTTATTCTGAAATGTCAAAAAGGAGGCCTGCAAGAGTTAGCACAAATCAACAAAAATAAGTTCTTTACACATTTTAAATATTATACAAAAATATGAAAAAGCCATAGTTTGGAAAACATCAAATTTAAATCTATAGAAAAATTTACACAAAATGTAAAAATCAACCAATTCAGAACAAAAAAAATTATTTTTTAGTATGATGATCCATACTGCCCTTTACCAACAATTTTAAACCTAAATGTCAAAAAATCAATAAGCAAAGAATAAACTTGAATCAACAAACATTGTATATATACGGTTCATAAACAAAAGTTTACACAAAATGTAAAACAGATCGGTTTTTGAGAAACACATCTAAATCAACAAAAATAAGTTCATTCAGCATGTCGTATATTGCCATTACCCATTAATCTTCCACAAAAAGGTTATGAAACACATCAAAATTTTTAAAAAAACAGTCATTTCAGTGCATACAGTCCTCGCGTTTAGATTACAAAATATAAAAAACAAAAACAGTTTCAGTCAGAACATTAAGTAATTTTTTTATCATCAGCAAACATTTGGTATAGTATACGAAATATAAAGACAAAGTTGTTTATATAGTCTGAAGATGTACTTAGTGTACGAAAAGCTTAACCAATAATTACTTTTTAACTTTCAAACTCGTTTTATCTTTTTCCTAATTAGTAAACTATGGCTGTTATTTTTACCGATAAGGACATCAGCTTTATAACAGCTTACAGTGAAGTTTGATTCTACAAAGATTTGTTCTTTCAGTATATATATTGCATGTGGTCTATTTCCACAAAAGTTTACACAAAATATCAAAAAACAGCATTTTGCAACACAAACAATATGAACTGACACCCATACCATCCTCTCATAAATTAAAATAAAGTCATAAACCCACGTAAATTGCCAATCAAATGTCTACAAAACCCTGTAACAATAACCTGGTATTTTACATGTAGGCTGAAAAAAGTTTAACAGGATGTCAGAAACAAAACAATAAAAATAACTTAACACACACGCTTTAAATTCTGAAAAAAATTATTCCACTTGTCATATTGCTTGGGTCCCCTTGTTAAGTTTACAGGAAATGTGAAAATAATTATACTCTCAAAAAAATACATCCTACTATCCTGCAAAAGTTTAAGTCTTTGAAAGATTTTGTAGGTAGCTAGCTAGCTTGTTACATCATAATTCGTGCTCATAAAAGAAGAAAGGTTTGGAAACTAAGGTAGCTAGCTATAGATAATTAAAAAAGAGGAATAACAACATAAGTCATAGGTTAGGGCTAGCCATGGGGGGGATGGGAAGAGTAGGATCTGGAGGCTATAACATTAGCTAGCTAACAGTAGCTAAGACACCCCCAGTTAAATATACTTAAACTGGGAACATTTAGCTAAAACTAAAGCTAGCTATTTATGCTTAGTAAAACACATATAAAGAGAAACAATAGTAATGTAAAAATAATAACATTACAGTAAGTTCAACAAGACGTATGATATACGCAAACAACCTCGCGAATAAAGTTTACAAAAAGCTGTCTATCAAATTGGGATTTTTGTTACGAAGTTAGACACGACATATTTTACTATTCAGATACGCAATAATATTTGTTACACACTTATTTTTCAAAATTTATTTGTGAGATGGGTCCGTCTTGGGTGAACCGACTGACAGGAAGAAGAAAGACTACAAACCCACAAACCCCAAAATTTGCGAAATTCATTAATTCAGTTAATTCTGCCTACATTCACTTTTAAAAAGTTTGGTGGAAACACCTTTCTTTACTAGTTAGTTAAACAAGTGTTTTGAACACTTGTCTTATCTTTTTAAAAAAGAAAAAAGAAAAAAAAAGTGAAAATAGTTACCAAGATGAGATTCGAACACACGACTACTCCCGTGTCGGTGCTCAGAGAGGCAAAAATTTCCATTCTTGTAGGACACATTTGCGTTTTAATACAAGCTCACGAGCTTGTAACAAACCAAAGTTTTCCGTTTGTTAGTCAGCTAACAGCTTTATGTAGCATTTTGAATTTTTAGGACAAACACATTAGTTACGCGCCAGGGGATACATTAATTATGCAACAAAAACATAAACAAATATGGTGGCTAGGTTGTTTTTTTAAAAAAGCGGTAAAAGTTAGCCGTTAAATTTATTTCAGCAAATCAAATTGAGTCGTTTTCATCACGTGACGTAAACAAAGTAAACCCGCTAGCAAAATGGACCAAATTTTTTCGGCAACATCAAAGAGAATTTCGGCAACATCAAAGGAAAATGACGATATCAACTTTGCCTGTTACAGACACACGGAACTGGCTTATTATTATAGAGATTAATTAATATACTATTCAATAAGACCCGTGGAGAAATCCACTTAAACTTAAGGGGAATGGAAAAATAGATTGTTTTAAATGTTTAGCTGAGGTTAGCAGTTCAGATAAAAAAAAAATTGCGAAATTTAGCTTATTATTTGCCTGTAATGTGTAGAACTTTAAAACGTTGATGAAAAAAATGTATATGATCATGTGCTTTTGATGAGAAGTTAAAGAGATATAAGGGTTTAAAAATTTTGCCCGTCAAAAACTATTCCGAAACGGATTTGGGGACCCAGGTTTAGGTAACTTACCCAAGTTGGTCCCAGCTGGTCCCTAGTTACCAACGCAGTGAAAAAAGACTGACATAACCACCTCGTTTCCCAGTTACTTGGCCTCAAAATTTTAAATGCACTGTAATGGCTTAATTAATTTAATATACTTTCCTTTGACGTTAATATTATTTTAACGTTGAAGTTTGGTAAATTACAAAGCAATTTTATGAGCGATGTTTTACAGACTTTATCAAAGAAAGTAGTGAAGGTAATAATCCACTTTGGAAAAGTCACAGACAGACAGACGGAACTGGCGTATTATTATAGAGATTTAGAATTAGTCACTTTAAAAATTATCAAAAAAGTTTTGATTTCAAAACTGGCGTCTAACAGGCGTTTAAGTGGCGCAAAATGAGCGTCTAAATCGCGCTGCAGGTCTTTTTTACGTTCATACTAAGCGCTAAAGCGCTTAATAATCATACTTGAGATTAACGCCAGTGAGATGCCTAGTGGGAACGGAGTTTAAATATTAATCTAGATATAACCAATGTGTAATAATATTTCAGAGTATTGTGAGCATTTGCGTCATAATCTTATATATTAATTCCCTTGCGTGAGTATAACTGTGAGTCCACGACACGGAAATCACGGGTCACTTTCTTATGACGTGGCCGTACGCTAAAATTTTCCTTAAAAATAAGTAAGTCATCAAATAGGAAAACAGGGGGTCCATTTGTCATTTATTTTCGGCCGTTACGGTTAAAATAATTTAATTTTACCTGTTACATCTGTTACGTTACGACCGTTTGAAATACATTCGATTCTTAAATTCGAAAACACTGCATTGTTATCTTCTTTGATTTTATGCGTGATTTTCTCAACTATAAGTTTGGGTCTGTTCTTTTAATATTTTGGATTGAAATATTTCGGTAGATATACAATATACCAAATGATTCAGGTATTTTATTTCTCTTTTTTATGTGTTTTCAACTAATAATTTCTTATATTTTGAGTATAACTTTGGAAGGTTTGTCGTATGCAACAGACTGAATAGCTGATTTCGTATGACTTAACAAAAATTGATGGATTTTTTTTTAATGTTTGGTATCCTTTTTTTTCCTGGTGTACTTCAGGAATGGCAAAGCAAGTATATAGTTTTAGCGTATTCCGCTTTTTACGTAACGGTTGTTATACGCCTATGATATTTTTGGACATTTTCCATTTTTATTTCAAAAGTTTTTTATTATTTTTTTGTTGTTGCACACTTATATTTTTAAATTTTTTGTTTCAGCGTTTAAAGATTGTGAGCAACCTCGATCCCAGGGCTTTTTTTCTTTATGCCATACCGTTATAAAAGAGACAAAGAGCCCGGGGTCGAGGTTGAAATGTGAGTTTTAAAAATTCAAATTACTGTGTTGTATGTTTTTGTATGGTATCCCGGTTACATCGGTTTAATGAGAGATTCAGTGGATTCTTCCACGGGAATTCGACTAGTTTCTAATTAATACATCAGTTTGCTTTCACACTATATCAACACATTGTGTCAATATTTATCAATTATCTGCGATGGATTGCTGGAAATCATCTAGGATATTTTTCATTTATTTACATGATTTGATATGTGCTGGATGGCAACGTTGTTACAATCTGTGCGATAAATATAAAAATTTCAAAATAAACAAATTGTCTCTCAATTAAAAGGAATGTTGAATCTCATTATTTCAGTGCTATACTGCATTTGTGCCAAGTTTTAAAACAATGCGTTGTTAATTCAAATAATTAAAATATAATGAACAGCAATCGGATTTCTTATGTCTCTGTTTAAATATGTTCACCCCAAATTTTCTGCTTTAATAAATATTTATACACTAGTTTTTCCCTATTTACAAGCTGGTTGTGAAACTTTTTTTCTGAATTTAAACTATATATATTAACGCTTTCTGTGCGTTTTTAGTTAAATTAACAGTTGCACTATCCGTTGAATTATGATATACTTCGGACAGCTGCTGTCGTAAAGAACTTCCTTCTTTTTAATTATTTTTCTATATTATTTATATCCCTTAAGCTTGTTTTTAATCCAGTTTAACAAGTATTGTATTTAACAATGAAAAATGTATTTAACAATAAATGAAATAACAAGCTCTAATTGAACGACAGAAAAACACGAAATGACAGGAGATGTATGTTTACTATCAGGAGCTATCTGATAATCAGCGTCTTAAGAAAGAATGTGCACAAATTGTATGGCATTGACTTGATTTTGCATTATAAAGTAGACTGTAAGGAAATCCGATTTAGAGATTTAAAATATGAATTCTTTAATATTCAAAAGAAAAAACTAAAAAGTCACGATAACTGATCAAGTTTCTTTGTATTTTGCACAGTGAGCGGTTTTTAGTATGACACATGCGAAATTTTGAAAACGGAGTAAAAAGCCTTCAAAAGAAAGTTTAAAGTAAATATGAAAGCTCCGTCATTGTATACTGTATACATCATGTACCGTAAAGGCTTTAAACTTGGTAAAGGATTAATACTGATGTTTCCAATGGAAGGCATCAGCGGTTGTTTTGTCATCACGAAAAATAGGTGGAATTTTGGTAATTTGTTAATGACGAACAGATCAATAGTTCCTATGGTCCTTTTCACGGACCATAGGAAACGTATTTTTTCCCCTAAAGTTTCGTGCACAGAATGCGAGAAGTATGCGTCTTTCCCTATGGTCCGTTTCACGGACCATAGGAAACGTATTTTTTCCCCTAAAGTTTCGTGCACAGAATGCGAGAAGTATGCGTCTTTCATGTCCAGCTTTACATGAAATCCCCTTGCTGCAACATAAATTTTAGGCAATCCAAACCCTCCATTTTAAAGTGATTGTAAGGGATGTGTTTGTTTAATCCCTTCTTTACCGGACGGTGGCCCCCATCATTTTTGTCTACTAAAATTCTTGATTTGCCAGTTGGTGTTGTGTACTGTTTATGTGAATGTTTTGTGTACCTCTTACTCGTTTGAGCTCTCTTAAACTTGTGTGGTTGAATTTAAATTAGGTAAAAACGTAAATACAGACGCAACGATTCGTGAAATATTTTATGATTATAATACCAGCGGGTGCCGGGATCCAGCCTTTTTTAGGGCACTACGGTACCAAATTCCAACTGGATCATACGGTTAAGTTGAGAATTTAGTAATAGATGGTCTAATATTTACGAAATAGAGTTCGCGTCAATGAGTTAGCTAGCTATCTGGCTAGCTAGCTAGCTAGCTAACTATATAAATGGTAAAGTAAAAGAGGATTTTTTCTCACCAAAGAAAGTTGCAGCAAAATCTTTGCAAACATCTCACCTTTTCCTTTCTTCAAATCATAAATCTTTTCTATTTGAAACTTATTTTAAAAGCTATCATTAAACATGCAATAATGATACACTTTTTAAACATTAATAGTTTGATGAGTCTCGTTTTGAGGCCGTGAGGTTTTTCATAGACGTTCCTTTAATAAAAAAACGATCCATTAGAATTTCAATCCAATTAGTATGTACCAGTTTGGGTTGTTAAATGTATTGAATGTTAAACGGTGTAAATGATAGATGTATACTTTCCAAAGCGACATAATTTATGCAGCATGTGCATGCTTGTCATCGATACTTTTAGGCATCCTATTGAAAAATAATTAAAAGTTTTACTAGTGAAGGAAATATCTATATTTTAAATTGACACAATTAGACATTTTGGGTACCTGGGTTCGGGAATATGGGTTGAAACCCTTGTACCTTTTACAGAAGTCTAGTCATACCATTGTTTATAAGTTTGGAATGAATAAATTTCCAGAAATCCGAATATGAAATTTGTATAAAAGTGTGCGTGTTATCCCGATACCAACATCGTTGCTTTTAGACTTGATATAATTAAAAAATTACCAGTGATTGGAATTAACAGTAACATGCGTGTTTGGCTTTAATGCTAAACCAGTCTTTTGTCATGCTAGGGCTGACAAAGTAATGGCATGTAATTGCGGCACGTGCTAAATGCTTTAAGAGAGGAAATCACAACAAAAGAATTTATCCTTCGCAGTACCTTCAACAGCCTTTACATATAGTCATAATTGCTGAAGAACATCACTTTAAAGATGATGTACACATCAAAGATAGTATTGATTGTTATCATTCACATCTTTGCTATAAAGCAGGTTTTAGTTTTGCCTGTACATAGCATGGTTACAACTTCACCATCACATGCCGAACGAGTTACAACCTCTTTTATTGCTAAGGAAATTGCAAATATCGCCAAAATGTTGCAAAAGAAAATAAAAAACACGGAAGATGTCATTTGTGGGCAATCATGTCAAAATAAACTGCGTCAAAGATTCAAGGAAATGGACACACTTACTATGACATTGCCAAAGGATTTTTTTTAAACTGGAAGCGCTATTTCATATAAGTCAATAAAACTTCTCACAAAATGTTGAACATTGAAGGAGAGTACTTTACTGTTTTGATTGAATTATGAAGGTTATGTGAATACGCGTATTGAATATTAGAAGAACCTTGGTCAAACCTGGACTTGTTTATGTATTTCAGAATATATACTTCACCTTCTTTGATCTACTCTATTTATCTATATGCTCAACCTAGATTAATTGTACCCTACTTTCCCGCAAAAAATTCTAAAGGCTTTTATTTGAATTTTTTTTCGATTCTTAAACTTTCAATTTGAAAAGCAATCCCGCATAAAGGCCCATAAGCCTATATTTTTATACTCAGGCAATAAAGTTGGTTAAATGAACGAGAGAAATCATATTTTTAAAAAAAACTTGCATGAACTTTAGACTAAGGTTTAGCTTACAAACAAGAAGTCTACGCGAAGTCTCGATATCAACATCCGAACATATAATGTAAAATGTTATTGAAGGACAAGAAAGACTGAACATGTAGTATAAGATATTTGTATGAGAGAACAAATTGTTTCAGTAAATGGATTTCTTCTTTCCTTTTATTTCCAAATTGAAAAGTCTTCCGGGTGGTCCCTAGTTACCCTCGCGGTGAAAAATGACTGACGTCACTATCTCGTTTCCAAGTTATTTGACTTCAAACTGTTAAGTGCACTGTAATGGCTTCATTAATTAATTAAGATTTTGACGTTAAAAGGTATTGACGTCGCGCCGCAATGTCAGAAATTTTAACATTTGAGACATAACTTTTTCAGTTACTTTATTCGGAGAAATTTTGGCGAGAGAACCTTTCGCGAATTTTGCGTTTTTTGGCCTTTTTCGCGAAACTTTGTCTCGCGAAACTTTCAAAAATGGCCATTTGCGAAAGTTTATTTACTAAGATTTAAAAAAAATGCTGATTTTAAAAGTTATTTCTTGACTCGCCCTCACTTGGCTCGCCCTCCCGATAAAAAAAACAACAACTAACGCTGGGAACGAGATTGGAATAAACTTGAAATAAACAAAAGCGATGATGTTTTAAATGTATGTCTGGCTTATAACCAAGTTACTGGTGAAGAAGACGATGATGACGATGTGTGAAAGCCGGAAGAAGACGAGCCTAGAAATGTGTTTGATCTGTTTCGTGATTTTAACGATGAACATAATTTGTAAATAGAAGTTTTTATATACCATTAGAAAAAAAATTACATCGTTAAAAAACCCTTTTCTATCATAAGAAATATAGGCCACTTTTTTAAAAAGGACATAACAATTCACGAGTCGCGAAAGTTTATCTCGCCAAAACTTTCCAATTTCAGATTTCGCGAAAGTTTATTTTGCGAAATTTTTTTTACTTGTAGATTCGCGAAAGTTATCCAAAATATTTCGCGAGTTTTTGGACTCGCGAAAGTTTCTCTCGCAAAATTTTCTCCGAATAAATATAACAAAGGAAAATAAACACATTCAATTTTCCTGTTACAGACGCACACACAGACAAACTTAGCGTATTATTATAAAGACATGATAGCGAATTCGAAGTTTGTCACAAATGATTACGTAAGCTGTTTCTGTATTAGTGTTACGCATTTTGAGGCGTGTTGACTTGCACTAGTCCATGTTTAGAGCGCACTTACGACTTAGTTAAATCGATATTCTCAAGCGCGGTAAGTGTTACTGACGTTACCACAACCATTTTGATACAATTTTTCCGAAGATGTCGTTTTGCAGAAGCGACAGAACATGCCACTAGCAAATTGTAAATGCTGTCTACCATACTGGATGTTTTTGGCCAAGTTTTAAAAAATGACTAAAAAACTGCCACTGTTCCATTAATTCTATGGACGACTGCAGCTTTAACAACATAGGAAAAGAAGAATATTCGTTATTTCAATAAGCATCAAACAATTATTCTTAAATATATCTCGTCAGTGTGAATGTCGACCTCGTAAGTTTCGTTCGAAGTTAAAAGAATTAATATAGTAGAATATATTAAATGGAAATTTCTGAGAAACACAATTTTGTTGTGCGATTTAAAAGAGGTGTACGAAAACAATTTGTTCTCTCATACAAATATTTTATACTACATGTTCAGTCTTTCTTGTCCTTCAATAACATTTTACATTATATGTTCGGATGTTGATATCGAGACTTCGCGTAGACTTCTTGTTTGTAAGCTAAACCTTAGTCTAAATTTCATGCAAGTTTTTTCTAAAGATATGATTTCTCTCGTTCATTTTACCAACTTTATTGCCTGAGTATAAAAATATAAGCTCATGGGCCTTTATGCGGGATTGTTTTTCAAATTGAAAGTTTAAGAATCGAAAAAAAATTTAAATAAAAACCTTTAGAATTTTATGCCGGAAAATAGGGTATAATTAACCTAGGTTGAGCATATAGATAAATAGAGTAGATCAAAGGAAGGTGAAAAATAAATTCTGAAATACATAAACAAGTCCGTGTTTGACCAAGGTTCTTCTAAGATATTTGTAAAAAAGAACAAATTGTTTCAGTAAATGGATTTCTTCTTTCTTTTTATTTCTAAGTTGAAAAGTCTTCCGGATAAAAGCCAAGTGGGCCTAAACCCGGGTGTAAGCCCATGGACTATAATCAGGGTGGGCTAATATGCGGTGAAACAGGGTGCCACCATTTTCATAACTTTTGAACAATTCTCCTTACTCATATATTTAACATCTTACTTAAATACTTAAATACCAAAATATTTTGGCCGACCAATTATTTTCGGGCAAGTTATTTCGGCTACTTCAGCATGTCCAATTTCAGGGTGTAAGTCTGGCAAATCACACTCACGGTAAAGAACTTAATATTTCTGTTTGAACTGAATAAATATTTTAAAAAGAGGATGAATTAGGATAATCAACGGTACCGTGAACCGTCTAGGGCTTGTACGTATTCATCCATCGCGGTCCAACTTTATATAGAAATTAGAAAAAGTAATCATTTAAAAACATTTACGGATTAAATTTTTTGTCTGTTTTATGACTTATGTAGATTTTACTCCGTTTTGTTTGGGAATCATTCTATTTCATTGCCATCTATAAAGTTGTATTTACATTGTCTCCAGGTGTGGTTCAAATTGGATTAATTTCCATGGAAATAAATCTCTTTATATTTGACGTTGGAATTTTAATCCAAATCTATATTATACTGACGCTGCCTCACATGTCTGTCTAGCAGCCAAATATAGCTTACAAAATGCAAAAAGAATCCGGATACTAAAAAGATTAATTAGATTTGTTTGATTTTCTACAGAAATTACGTCAGTAGTTGATTTAAACCTATCATTTATATTGATTTAATGTTGACCACCAGTGCGAGTTTAATACAGTGAAACTTCTTTAAAACAAGCATATTTTCTCGCTAGAATACTTAGGCTGAAAATTGACCTTTACAATGTGGACATTTTGCCTGTTTACTTCTTTCCAAACTTTTAATACAACAACAGCACAATTTTCTTTATAATATTTTTTATTTTTTATTTTATTCAGCGAATCACCTAAATTTTAACTCAGGATAGTTTTGCTTTTTGCAATGAGAATGGATGTAGGGTTGCAAAAAAAACAACAAACGAAATAAAGTTTCAAACGAAACTTACGAGGTCGATATACACACTGACGAGATATATTTAAGAATAATTGTTTGAATTAATGGAACAGTGGCAGTTTTTTAGTCATTTTTTAAAACTTGGCTAAAAACATCCAGTATGGTAGACAGCGTTTACAATTTGCTAGTGGCATGTTCTGTCGCTTCTGCAAAACGACATCTTCGGAAAAATTGTATCAAAATGGTTGTGGTAACGTCAGTAACACTTACCGCGATTGAGAATATCGATTTAACTAAATATCCAAGTCCTAAGTGCGCTATAAACATGGACTAGTGCAAGTCAACACGCCTCAAAATGCGTAACACTAATACAGAAACAGCTTACGTAATCATTTGTGACAAACTTCCAATTCGCTGTCATGTCTCTATAATAATACGCTAAGTTTGTCTGTGTGTGTGTCTGTAACAGGAAAAGTGAATATAGTCATTTTTCTTTAATATAGCCGAAAAAGGTATGTCTCAAATTTTAATTTTTCTGACGTTACGACGCGACGTCAATATCTACTTTTACAAAAATAACTTAGTTAATTAATGAAGCCATTGCAGTGCACTTATCAGTTTCAGGCCAAATAACTTGGAAACGAGGTGGTGACGTCGTTCATTTTTCACTGCGAAGGTAACTTGGGACCACCTGTTTGAGTAAGTTTCCCAAACCTGGGTTCCCGAATCCGCTTCAGAATGGACGGATGGATGATGTCATCAAAAAGCCTTTAAATCCCAATGTCTCTGCAACTGTTTGTCAAAAGTACATGATCCCATACATTTTATTGATCAGGGTTTCAAGACATAGACGATGAAGACAACGAGTATATAAATTTCTAAAAATTTTTTTCGTATATTTGTTTGTCTTTGCTGACGTCAGTAAAATTTTTAAACTTCTATATCTCCTTAGTTGTTCGTCCAAAACATATGATCCTACGCATTATTTTAATCAGCTATTTCAGCTCTACACAATAGAGGCAATAAGTAAAAAGATAATATTTTGTGTCTAAACGGAACGTGATGACGTCATTAAAATTTAAATAACGGTTATTTTTCACTGTTATCCTGCTTAAGTGGATTTTTCCACGGGCTTTATCGACTAGTTTCATTATATTTTATGGTTGTAATATTCTTTTTGAATAGAGAATGTTTGATTTTGTTTTAATTGTACAGTATAGTCTCTGTAAAGCGGACACCATTGCTGCAAAACAGTTGTCCGCTTTATACGAGTAGTCGCTTTATACGAATGGCAGATTTATAGAAATTCTTCTGTTTGACTTGGTAAACATACGGTCAATCCGTTTTGAATATGAGTGTTTGGTAAGTCCAATTTAGACAGGATTCACTGACTCATTCTATTGCGGTTTAATGGAAATCAAACAAATAAAGGACAGGCGAACAAAAAGCTATTTTGTGGCAGCCAGAAAATAAATTTTAAACAAGAGAAAAAATTATAGATTTCTAAATCAAAATCTACTAAACAAACTACTATAATGACAAATAAATAGCTATAAGTCATAACTTAGTATATATAAACTTTTTTCTAAAAACAATTTTACAGAATTGCCATGACTGTATTGAGTGAAAATAAATATTTTTTGAGTGTACTTGCCAGTAAATATAAAAAATAGAATCTATGACTTCAGATAATCAAGAATATTTTACGTACTATAATAATAACATCGTTATCCATTGTTCAAACTTCTCTAACTTTAAGAAATATCTTGTCATGACCACAACAATATTTTTTTTCATGTTTTGAGTCCCTCTTTAACAAAATACTGCTAGCTTCGACCGATGAGGTTTGTTATGATGAAATAAAATGTTTTTCACATGTTGTTCACCATTTTTTGCTATTTTGACCTTCGACTTTTTTTTTAATCATTATTTTCTGCGTATTGATCAGTGACCACCACAATAAGGAGAAATATATTCCATTGTTTTTTAGTTTAGTCACCTGTTTGGCAAATGTGTAAAAATACTGAATTATAAAAAACTAGCCGAATTCCCGTGAAAGAATCCACTGTATCTCTCATTAAATGCATGTAAGGATACCAAACAAAACATAAACACAGTGATTTGAATTTTTAAAACTCACAATCCAACCTCAGAACTTTGTCCTATCCTCATTTTCCCTATATATTCTTACCACAGCTATGGCCTGAAAACATATAGTGCCCTAATAAAATAAAGCTTGCTATAAGTTGCCATTGCTATTATCAATTTCTTTTTATACTTTAACAAACAATCGAGGTTGGACATATTTGTAGGATATTCTTAACTCCTGACCCATTGTTTAGAGCATATTTTTACAAAAAAAACTGGACAAAAGTTTAATCAGATTTTTACTCCGAATACTGAACTTTGTTCAAAATTGTCTTTGTGATGTTATATCATCGCTCGTTTTTCTGTTTTTAAAAATACTTTAACTAACTTTCTTCGACAACAGAGAACATTCAACAACAGTTTTTTTTTTACATTTTAGATTCGGATTATGCATATTCGAATTCGATAGTTTTTTTGAAGCAACCTCAGTGTAAGAATACAAAAATAGAAAATAGAAAAGAACAAATAGCACTGATCTAACCTCTTAATGTAAATATTGTTTGAAATAACTTTTTTTTAGGAATAATTTAAAAAAAGACATCCTTCTTCGCTTCGGTTTTCTTTTTTCAGTTGATAAACAACTTGTTTCCGTGAGTACGGCGCGCACATGGTAAACCGAGGGTGAAATTAAATTATTCTATCCGTGACGATCTCGTACGGCTTTTAAAAAAAGCAGCAAATAAGCCACCGATTTGCGATTGTTTTTGCTTAGTAAATTTTAGCTTAACGTCGCGCTTTAGGGACACAATGCTACCGTGAACTCGCTTAATTACTCACACAAGCGTATTGTAATATAGGATTTAGCACTTGCAGGTACATAGCTAGCTCTGTTTGTTTTACGTTCGTTCATTAACATGTGGCAGCCGAAAAAAAAGCTTTTTAATTATAAATACAATAAAGCAATAGAAATAGAAAAAAACAATATACGCAAAATTTTTTAATCACATAAGATCATTAAGAGGTCTTCTCTCGAATCTTAGCTGTTGTTGATTTTAAATGAGGAACAGCTATTCTTGTATAGTAAGTAACACCTAACCAATCCGATTAAAATCTAATTCAACTTCAAGAAAACAGTACAATGCTCCTATGTAATATACAACATTATTCTTGAAACACATCAATAGGTGTACTTTAAGTATGTTTAATGAAACCCTGCTGGAAAACTTATCGTACCAGTTTCCATTTCCTTGAATAGTTCACGCAGCATTTTCTGACATTCTCTTCCGCAAATTTCATTTTCTGTATTCTTTATTCTCTCTTCTAGAGATTTTATTTTCATCGCGACTTCTTTGGCTTCATATGGTGGTGTACTTCCTTTTAAATGCGATGGTTTTGTTTTCACCTTTTGTAACGGTAAAGCTAACACCTGACTTGCTTCAATGGCACAAAATAACACAATTAGGACAATCTTTAAAAAACACATCTTGGCAGAATCTACGATCTAATCGAATTGTTCTTAACAACATTAAGTTTGGCCTCATATGGTTACTTTATATAAGAACTTAACACGTGCCAAGTTTATGACGTCGTAATCCTCTAGTTTCCGCAAGCTAGAATACTACTAAATAAGAGTGTTGCTGAAAATATGTCCTTTTATGTTAAGTCTATTGAAATATAGATTAAAAATAATCCCGCCGTATTAAAGTTCACAAGTAATTGTGTACAGTTCGGGTAAATACATATTAGTCTGGTATTTGCTGCTGTTTTTTAAAAAGGACATACTTTGGCTTATAGAATTACCTGCTGTATTACTCACTTTTCTAAAATTCGTGAGAGAAACTGTATTTCAGGAACAGTCTGGTATATCACAAATTTTTCTGCATACCACTATTTAGCAAAGCTCGGTTTCCACTAGGCGTCTATATAATGCTTTCTAATGTTCACACTAGGAGCGTATTGTGGAGAATATAATGCAGAAGGATAAAGAAAACATGCAGAAATATGTCGGTTTTCTTTAATCGCAGCATGATAATCAATTAGTCGCCGCCTAAAATTATCCAAAAAATTGATTTTAAAATTGGCAATTACCAACTGTTTATGTGGTACGTAATAAGTGTTAACTCCCGCTACAGGTACTTTTCACGTTCACACTAAGCGCTCAGCCGCTTGGAAAATCATACTCAGCAAGATTAACGTCAGTTAGACGCCTAGTGGAAACCAAACTTAAATATGAATATAAACAAGTGCAAAAAGTATTTCAGAAGAGTTATATTGGGCATTTCCGTTCCCATTTTTAATGAGTATATTAGGTTGCTTTCACACAATATCATACCATTGTGTCAGTATACATTATCTGCGATTATTTGCTGTCAATCATCTAGGATTATGTTGAAAATATTATTCATTTACTTATGTCATTTGATTCATGCGTTAGCTAGTATGGCAACGATGTTTCAATCTTTACGATACATACGAACATTTCATAATAAACAAATTGTGTCTCAATTAAAAAGAATGTTGAATCTCATTAATTTAAAATGTGCTACACTGCATTTGTGCCAAGTTTTAAAACAATGCGTTGAATATGTCAAGAAATTAAAATGTAATTGGACGGAATCGGATTTCATATCTCTCTCACCAGTTTCTTAAATAAATATGGCTCTGGTTATGCATGTTAACCCTACTATAGGTATTTATGCACAAGTTTTACCCTAGTAACGAGCCTGATCCTAAACTTTTTTTCTGAATACAAACGATATTTTTGGGGTTTTTCTGTGCGTTCTAAATAAAACTAAACCATTGGATGATGATATACTTCGGACAGCGCCTGACGTAAAAAGCTTCCTTCTTTTTAATTATTTCATTATTTCCTTAAGCTTGAGTTTTTAATCTTGGTAAATTGGCATTATATGGAACACTAAATGAATTACCAAACGCTAATTGGATAACATAATAGTAAATCTATGTTCACCATCAGGAGCTGTTTGATAATCAGCGTCTTAGGAAAAAATGTGCATAGATTGTATGGCATTGTTTTAATTTTGCATTGTAAAGACTGTTAAGAATTCCGATTATGGACAATGCAACATATGGATTCCTAAATATTTAAAAATAAAAAACGTTTCCTTAAATTAAGAAATCACGAACACTGTTCAAGTTTTTTTTCACAATGATCAGTTTTTAGCATGACAAATGCAAACCTTTAAAACAGAGTAAAAAACTTTTTTAAAAAACAAAAATAAAAAAAAGAAATTTGAAAGCTCCTTCATTAAGTTGGATACAAGCGAACAACATTAAAGTATATTCTTAGATTAAATCAGCAGAGGATGTTGAGACAGGTGTATTAGACAATTTCATTGGATAACTAATTAATCTATAAAATGCAACACGATGCAATTTAGCAGAACAAAATCATACTTTAGAAAGATCAGTAATACGATGAATCACATTGGGGAACTTTGCAACTTTTAAACGTTTGTCTCGTCACGTAAAAGAGGTGGCATTTTGGTAAGTTGTTACTGGCGAATGTTTCGATAGCCCCTGAAACCTATCAAAATAGTGCTAATTTTCTAACTGATAAGAAAATATATACACCACACTTAAGATAAATTAAGAAGGTTAGAAAGTATAAAAAAATGCAGTCTTGCATACAACCACTTTGTTGTAACTCGTTTGTAAAGTGTGACAAAACTTTCCTCTAAAGAAAATGCTCCCTTCAGAAATATAAAACTGTTTATTAATCTTAAAAAAATTTTAAGAATTTTCTTTGAAATTTAACATGCCATAAACCTAGTGTTTTGTTATTATTTAAGTTATACGTTTAAAATAACACTTAAGGCTGAAATACACTATCATTTTTCAATGATCATTTTCCAATGATACATTCCAATGACATTAAAAATGACAAATTTTGGCGCAAATACACTATCATTAAAAACATGATCACTAACTATCTTACAACCCGAGCGTTGTAAGATAAATGGAACAATGCGATGAGTGTGAATGAGTAATTGACGAATATGACAGATGCTCCTGTGGACGGAGGTTCTTCATAAAAGCGAAGCTGCTCTGCTGGTACTGCTACCAAGAGCATATCATGTATAATGGTGGTAGCTGTCCATGTACCAAACCCTAGTTGGGGTTTTGTTTCTACAATAAATAGACATGTCTGAAAAATGAACAAAACACTAAACTTTTCTGGAATAGAAGTACCAACCACGGGCACATTGTTCAATGTGGACTCGAAAATCATGAAACCTTCCGAAGTCGATGTGAACAAGGTCGTGATCTCGTCGATGGTCGACTTTTCAGTCAATGACAACACGATCAAGTTCAAGCGCATCTATGTGATATGCAAGGTCTCGGAAGACAAGATCATATCCCTCTGCATCCAGGCTCCTAAGCAGAACAGCTATGGTATCCAAAAATATAACGAGACCGCCAAGTGGCAAGTGTGCTTTATCATCGACCCAGAAAACACGAAACAGGCCGCTTATATCAAGTACATGCAAAATCGACGCCCGGATCTGTGATCTCGCCAAGAACTACAAGCACCCCATGATCAAGCACAACTCGGATAAGTCCCCGATCAAGGAGAGATCAATTCCCAACTTTTGCCAGCAGAGCACAAAGTACGAAGACGGTAAGCCAGTCAGGAAGATAACCACGCCATTCTTCAACAGGCACCGGCAGCAAGTGAATCCAGCGAATTATGAAGGGAAGAGGTTTTACATGGTGGCAGCCATAACTTACAGAGATGTGTGCCTTTCGTCTAACACCATCTCAGAAAAGAGCCTCGAGATTCAGCAAGCGATCATCACTGGGAATCACGACATATCAAAGCAGTTGCTGATGATTGATGTGGATGAAAGAGATTTTTCGGACGATGAAGCTGACAACTTTTACTCTCTACCATCCGACGACACCGTAGACCTCGAGTAAGAAACGACAGTCAATCAGGTGAACCTTCGGGTTTACCTGATCAGCGCTCAGAGCGTCACTGTCTTGTAAGTGGATTATCAAGGTTCTATGTTAAGCTTCAACATAGAAATAAACATGAACGTTCCCGAACTGAAAAAGGAAGCGAAAGCACAGAAGGTTTCAAACTACTCAACTATGAAAAAAGCTGAACTCCTTGAAGCCATCCGCAAGGTCAAGTACAAGGACGCTTCGACACAAACGGACAGTCCTTATTGAGAACCTTGCGTCACTATCGCTTGGCACAAAAATCTCGACCGGAGAAGTTTTCTAAATTGTCTATTATGTTGAACAACACACTAGATTATGAATAAGCAGGTGGCTCCTCTAAGTACTTCTGACATACTGCGCAGATCTCTATTGAAGTTTTTTCAGAAGCTCGTCCTTCGCCTCCTCACGCCCCTTTGCGACAAGCTGCATACGTTCCCGTTCCTTTATCGAGTCCACGATCTTCTTGACACGCTGTCTGATCTGCTCCTTCAGCACCATGTACTTTTGCTTTTCCTGCATAATCAAGCTGAACTCATGGTTGCTAATTACTCCATTCTCCAAAGCCCTGTTGATCGGGTCAACGATAGAGTTGAATTTGGTCTCTGCTAGTAGTCTGATGCTCCCATGCTTCTTACTCTTGACACCTAGCCTCTTCCCAGCGTTCCGCAGACCCGCTTGTTCCAACCCTACGGCAATCGTAATTCCACCCATAGCCACGGCTAATGGTACACTGATCCCAGATAGCATGCTACCAATACCAATGCCGGAAGTTATCACACTTACCGATAGTAACCCGTGATCCGTATATCGAACCCACGTACCATGTATCTTGAACTTTTTAGCGAGCTTGTCACGCTCTTTAATCTCACCTCGCAAGTATTGCTCCACTTCTTTGAACTTCCTTAGTCTGTAGACTTGTGAACTGTCCTCCTCCATACCCTCCGGAGGTGCAGAAGGTAGGCTCGGGTAAAGCTTAGCAATATCTATCATTTATGCAATTCTCTCAGTAGGTGCATGGTAATTCCTGCGAACTAAACATTCTTATCGTGGTGATGCTCGTCTGTCAGCATAAACTCGAGACGATCGGTCGAGCCCTACAGGGTATAAAAACTCCACGTAAGCATGTCCCCCCCATGCGTTTAGCTCTTTGTTGGGAATCATATCCAGTATCTTGAATTTTTTTTCCGTTAAGCAGACAGTCATCTTCATCTAAATGGGGGCAAACAAGTCTTAGTCGCTGGTATACGTCATCCTATAGAATGAATCGTAGTCACCCTTCATATAGTATTTTTTCTTTGGATCGTAGGGTAGGCCTAAGAGCTCTTGCAGTTGTCGATGAATCACCACCGTGTGCCCGTCATTGACACGGAGTCTGCAAAGTCCGTTCCTGAGTACGAAGAGCTCAATCTTGCCCTTTGCCCGCTTGTTGACAATGGCTGCCAAATCCTCTATTTTGTACAACCCATTCATGATCTCGATTCGAGTAACAGTTTGATCGGGTCCTGCCTTGCGGATGGTAAACTCGTTGTTACTAAAGAGGTTCAGCCACGTAGGTCGAATGCTGATCGACTTCAGGGCTATCCTCGTGCCCTGGCGTAGGTAGTCCTCAAATATCGTAGGGTTCTCTCTATCTGTGACATACAGCTGTTTCATGTTTTTTAAGAAAATATGAGTATTTACTCGTATAATCCGAAAGTAAATTATGCCCCTACGCATAGGCGCTATCTTGAGAGGCTCAAGGGCGAAGATCTCTCAATGCAAGGCATCGTGATTGACGCAAAGAGGTCCTTATTCAACGTGAAATTTCCCAACATCTTCGTCGACTACGAGTTACACTTTGGTGCGGTGTTGAATACATGGCAAAGCCACCCTTTCAGCCTCTGGTCACCTCAGCTAAATTTTGCTACCTACTACGCAACATCCGCTTGCAGTACTCCTATGCAACATCTGACCACATCCCTACCTCTCTTTCGCTCCATTTACCGTTTCCACGTGTACTTCCAGATTCGTAAAATCCTTCAAGATCTCGAAGTGTCTCTACCGGGTTCCGATAGGTTTCGACGTCTCAAAAACCGTTTCAAAAACCAAAAATTCCAGCAATTAGCACGCGAATTTGGGGTAAGAGACAGCAAGAGCAAGTGGAGGAACGAGAGCTTTTTCAGTAGATGGCAAGCTATTCGCAAAAACTATCCTGGCAGCGGCTCGAGCTACTTCGATAAAGATTCGTAGATTCGATGGATTCTCGAAAGATTCCAAGGCCTTACTCGTATTGGTATTGAAAGGTTATCCCAAAGCGTACGATTTTACGCTTACCTCATACTTCAAAGCCAAGCTAACGCAAGGTCCAACATCATTGGCAAGCAAGGTAGTTCGATCAATGCGCAGCGTCTCCTCTTGACGACCTTTGAAGAGCTGATCCTCCGGCCTAGTGACACGGGTGAGGAAATAAGCCGATTCCAAAATGTGCTCAAGCATGCACGGTCAAAGGTCGACTTCTCGGTTGCTCATGGAGTGTACATGCTACCTAGCAACATGAGTTTCCATATTGGAAATGTCGTGAATTTCACGAACAAAATCCTCATCAGCAAGGAGTACTTCTCGATTGGTGTTAACCCGCAGATTAACGCGAAGCAGGAGCTCAGTTCCAGTAGCAAGGCAACAGGGCAAGAAATTAAAGTGGAGGGTGCCAACCTATTACCAACATAAGCCACCACAATACCAACAGCAGCAGCCAAGGCCATATACAAGTGCTTTGCTGCGAACTCAACGACTCTCGTTGCAACTCTGAAAAAGAACGACACCACGCTGCCAATGATGCCAGGAAGAGCTGCAAAGTTTTATCATCCCCTGCGATCTTCATCAGAGTCTCTTTGATGTGTAGCAGCTGGTTCTGAGTGTCGGATGATAGTAAACTGTGCGCTTTTGCCGTAGCCTCTTTTTGATCCCGTAGTCGTTCCAGGTCTTCCTCGGCCTTGGCTATATCCCTGTCCCAGATAGCTAGCTGTTCATCGGATGCTCCAGGTGTGGCCTTCCTGCTCTCGAGTTCTTTCACCTTGGCTTCTGCTTTGTCGATCTCACTGTCGTCGAAGACCATCTTGCCTTTCAAGTGCTTGAGGTTACCACGTAACGTTTGAAGCTCGCGGTTTAACCCTCTTCTTTTACTCTCTGTGATATCCCCGCCAAAGAAAGTATCAGGCTCTCGGTGTCATCGAGCCCGTTCTCGAGTAGCGGCAACATTTCGATGTCCTTAGCCTTTTCATTGACATTAACCAATTCGTTAAGGAGTTTCTGAGCCATCGTCTTACTGCCCTTGTGTGGTGTGCTATAGTCGGTAAAGCCCATAGCCCGTAGGCGTTTTGCGCCCAACTTACTCTGTATCTCGGCAACTGCTCTCAATTCTCCCTCCCCTTTCGTAAGCTCCACACCATCGAAAAGGAGCTGGTTTCCTAGTGCTTCAAATTTGTCGTACATTTTTGCGATTGGCTGCCGTAGCTCCTTACTTAGTAAATCATAAAGATCGTCAACCTTCAATTTGAACAACTCTCCCCCTGCGTAGGTTGTGATATCTCCGCTAGACGATTGACCCTGCTCTTCTGGTGTTGGGGTGGACCCAGGAATATCCCCCAGTCTACTAAAAGATCCCTCCTCCCCCCCCTCCCACGGTCATGGTCTTCCTCCACCGTGAAATCGTCGTTGAATCCAGGTTTATCTGTCATTTATTCCACTCTCATAACGCTACTAATAAACATGTACGGAACCAAACTTGATCTGCATAAGGAATTGAAGACTATGTCGGCTATGAAAGGCAAGAAGCAGCGTGTCAAGGTCTCCCACAACCCCAGTACGATTAATCAAAACGCAGACTTGTATGTTGACATCCCCAATTTGGGTAAATATGATGTAATTTTCCCCAGTTCCCTTAAACTCCTATTCGACCTGGAACTTACTCGTACCAACACCGAACGTACTATCGTCAGCAACATCGGCAACGCCTTGGTACAAAACCTTCGCATCACGAAGTGCAGAACATCAGCGATTTCAATATACTTGCAGTGTATCGCGATCTGTGGCTGCCAAAGTTTTACCAAGAGAACAATTTGATTCTTGAAGGCATCAATCCCAACGATGGTGCAATCAGAGCTCTGCAAGTCAAAGCCAGTCACCATGTTGGAAATGATAAAGAAAAAGCGATTGTGGCGGCGTATGGTAATACTTTTTCCATCCCTATCGGTAAAATGTTCGAGTTGACACGAGACCTGCCCTTCTATCAAGCAGGACTATATGACAGGTTGCAGTTTGGAATACATTTTGCACCCTATGAGCAAGTCATCAAAGATGCTGGTACACCAAAATCAGGCTTTACCGAAGCTAAGCTCGCTGATAGTGGGTATAAGATCACCAACATCTGCTTCAAATTCGATAAAGTGACAAACGAGGGTCTCGCGAACGCTATGATGTCCAGATACTCGAGGCTGGCCCTGCCCTATGAGAGGATACTCCGCAGCAAGGTTATAGCGATGAAAAAGGCTGACACCAGCTATAATCTCCAGATCGACACTCCTGCCAAGAGCGTGAAGGGCGTCTTACTGTTGTTTGTAGACCTATGGGAAGTGAAAGCTTATGCTGGCACTAATGAGGTCTTCTACAACCCCAGGATCGAGAAAATCGCGATCACGGTGGAAGGTGAGCCTAACGAACTCTATTCGCACGTGATGTTGCCAAAAGATCATCTCGAGCAAGAACTTTTCGGGGATGTGAATAGCAAAATGACCATCGGCCAGTTCTTCAGCCAACGTTACGCCTTGTTCATTGACTTCCGCAGTAGACCAGATCAGAGCATGCACAGTTCTGGAAGGCCCTTGCAGAGATTGTCAGACGGCATCACCTTGCATATGACGAAGAAAGCCGACGGAACTGAGGACATCAAGTGCTACGTGTATATGCTCCAAGATGCGCAGCTGAATATTCTGATGGGCGATTCCATAGCGTAGAATATTAAATAAACAATGGCTACCTTAGCATTATTGGTGGGAGGGGCGTTGATTAACGCGTTGGCATTTACCGGGTCAAATTTCCTATTCTCCAAGCTCTCAGGACATGGTGAAGCAGAACGTAAAAGACATGACAAAGCTATTGAACAACTTCAAGCTGCCCAAGCACAGTAAGTAAGAGATAGGCAGTCAAAGATCGATTGGTATAACCAGCAGCGAGAGCTTAAGCATCAAGCTGGCGAAAGTTTGAAAAATCTCGATGAGGGCATGAGAGACTATCACATCGCGACGATCGAGAAGGCCCCTAAGTTATCCGACTTCTACACACCAAGCAAGCTACAACAAGACGGTGAGTTGATATTCATCGTGGGCTCGCTAGCACTTTTATGTTTTTCAGCGTACAATTATATGTAAAGAACGTTTTTTGACATGTAATAAATGTCAAAAGCACATATCCACAGAAGAAGAAGCAGGAAAGCTGATTCAAATCTACTACCAACCCCAACAACTTTGGACTGGTCGAAAAGCCATCAAATTACTCTCTGAGCAGAGTGGTCTCTCCAGGAAGCGTGTTACTCACTGGTTGAGTCGGCAACTGCTCTGGCTCCGACATATTCGAGGCCCCAGGCGCATCAATTACCCACATTTCACTATTACAAAGCCCACCGAAATGCACCAAATTGACTTGCTCTATATGCCCCACGATCAAGTGTATAGCAACACGTATAAATATATACTCACGGGCATTGATGTGGCTTCGAGGTACAACGAGACCATTGAGAGACCATTGAGAACCAAAAAGGCTAGCGAGGTTGCGGACAAGTTCAGGAACATATACAAGGCCCGACCTTTACGATATCCGAGTATATTCCAATGCGACAACGCCTCCGAATTCAAGTCTACCGTGAACAAGCTGCTAGAAAGCAAAGGTGTCGAGATAAAACGTGCAACCACCATATGCCACCACACCTTCACGGCATTCGTCGAATCGTATAACAAGATGCTCGCCGAGAGACTCTTCAAACCCCAAGATGCGCAAGAGTTGGTCACTGATGAACAAAGTAGTTCATGGGTTAAACACTTGTACACTATCGTCAAGAGTTTGAACAACACCAAGACCGCGATGATTGGTATGAAGCCTCCTCAAGTTTGATGAAGCGATTAAACTTGAGGAGGTGCCGCAAGGTGAAGAAAAGTACAATGAGAAACCGATGATGGTCTATACTTGTATTTGCTGCTACCTGGAGAGGAACATGGTGATGCTAAAAGACGCGCGACTGACGCTTGGTGGAGTAAGAAGACGTATAGACTGGACCGTATTGTGACAGGTACCCGTCTCCTGTACTATTTGGCTGATGGGCCTGATCGAAGCTTTGTGGCAGAGGAGTTGATGCTAATACCGGAGGATGTTGAATTACCTCCGGAACATGTTAAAAAGTGGTAAATTTCTCGAGTCCGAGTGCCATTTCATCAAATCCCCCATACCGGAGGACTTGCTCAGTTGATAGTTATAGACGTAGTTTTTGTGGCTTTGATAACCCACAAAAAACTTGCGCGGTTGCTTGATATCAATGTCAAACAGCTGTTCGAACAGCTTGAAGTGGCATATATGTCGTTCCACGTGCCCCTCCTCTGCAAATCTGTTAAAAGCGTGAATACTATTGGCGTCATTCATCACCACAATCTCTTTAGACTTGGGGTATTGATCCTTGAACCATCTTCTTTTAGTGGGTAAAGCACGTCTTTGAACGCATGCGCAGGAATATGGGAAGTGGTGAAACTTATCCCCATCAGGAGTCCTATGTTTATGATAAATCATGATCACATTATCCTTTCGGGGATTTTTAGCATGTGGCACATACCTTTCACGAAGTCTCGCATTTTCTGGCCACTGTGCTTCAAGCTGGCGATCCTTTTCCTCAAGATCGTCATTCAACACCACAAGCTGCCTATCCCTGTCCTCTAGATCATCATTAAGCAGTGCTAGGGCCATATCTCTTTCTTCGATAGTCACGTCCTTTTCCTCAATGGATTGACGCTGTTTTTCAACGGTTTCCGTAAGTTTTCGCATTTCTCTGGGAAGTACCTCCTCTACTACCCACCCAAGAAATGGGTCTACTTCAGGTCTGCCACACCTCAAGAGGAAGCAATAAAGGCCTGTTTCTGTCAGTAAAACCGTGTTTGGTTGGGTGTACTTCGATCTAAGTATGCCTTAGAGATCAGTAATAGCGTCACCCAGCCGCATTTTATACTTCTCCGGAACATGTCTCTGAATGGTTTGCACCCCAGCCCTTCGTTCATACCCTACATCCCTCCAAACATCGGAGACCATGATGCATTGACCCTCGCCGTGGAAGAAGAATGATTGCACTTGTTTTTCTTCAAAATAATCAAAGACAAGAGACATATCTACTTGTAATTTTTTTTGATCCGGGGGATCGTGTTGCGAGGACGATGCTTGTAATTTTTGTTACTCGAGAAGAGCAACAAAAACATGTGACTTAGTCATATAGTGCTGGAACACATAGATCGTACAAGTCGTCTCGACCCAAATCGATCAGTTTGAAGTTACATATGTATCGCTCCACGTGTCCTTCTTTGATGAATCTGTTAAAGGTATGTGTACCAACGGCGTTGTCGATAACGATAATCTCTTCAGACTTTTGAAATTTTTCTTTGAACCAACTACTCATCCTGGGGATATCGCGTCTTTGAATACGCGCTTCATAGTACGGGAAATCGTGGTACTTATCGTCGTCAGGTGTCGTATGCTTGCGAAAAATCATAATAACAATTTCCCCGGACTGTTGTGATTGAATGTATTGATCCAGCTATTCAAGCTCACTATCCTGCATCGCGATGGTCGCATCCTTTTGTTTGATTAACTTGTGCTGCTCCTCAAGTTTCCTTTGTAATTTTGCAAGACAAGACATTTTTATCTTACGGTTTTGGATCTGGGGATCGCATATGCAAGGACGGTACTCGTGATTTTTGTGGCTTTGATAAACCACAAAACTGCGACTTAATCTTCTAGCGCCACAACACCCGGGTCTTAATATTTCATCATATAGTGGATCATGGTAAGAGCCAGCGACAAAACGCAGGCGATTAAAGCGATCCGGTTGTTGGATTTATCCCTCAGACTCATCTCATACAGCTCCCAATCTCTTTCCTCAAGATCTGTTTCCAAGCCCTCCATTTTTTCCTCCAATTTCCGGATCTCTCCCTCTCGTAATTTTTCGATACAAGACATATTTATTCATTAGTTGAATGTCAAGGCAAAATGCCCCAATTTCAGTTGTACGGGCGGGTACAACTAATGTCTGCATCACTCCAAAATTTTCCAGATCCGAGGGTGTTCCAATCTCACATACAAGCACGCATGTTTTGACTTCATAAGCTGAGCTTTCATCGACTCCCATTCGTTGATCATGTTAGTCTCTCCGTCGATAAGCTTCATGTCGCTCCTTCCGTGGAGGTACCATGCAAAAATTTGTTTTTTTTTGCCGGCGGAGTTTTTTTGGCAAGGCCGTATAACACTGCGTTAATAACCAGAGACTATGCTTTCGATGCCTCCCACTGATGGCATGCTCGAGCAAGGGTTGACGCTTTTTGTCGAGAGTCTCGTCAGTGATCATATTATCATCAATGAACAGAGTCTCCTTCCCTGCTAGGAGCTTTGATAGTTGCTCGATCCAGTCGAACAACTGGTCTTTGGGATCGATTAGGAACACATAGTCATCCTTCTAAAGCAATGCTCTATCAAGATAAGTGGGGCAGAGGATGACGATGTAATAAAAGTGACACTTGTACTCATTCTCAAGGATGTCGAGGACTCGCTGTGTTTTCCCGCAGCTTGTGGGCCCTGTAACAATCGCGGTATGTGGTTAAAGGACCACATCGAAAGTCATATTTATTCTATCTGCCTTTGACAGACAGAAACCTGGGATGTACTTACCTGGGCTTGGGCACGATACTCGAGGGAATCCACCCTTTGTAGACGCCATCTCACGGCTAGCGCGTCCAGTTGAAAAATAAGCGATCATCTTCATCACGTCGCTGGTATCCAGCTTGGTACTTGAGCTTGTAATGCCGAGGAATTTTTTGCCAGCCATGGCATACGCGAATGTGAATCCGAGATCCACGACAATCTCGTACAGCATGTCGATGATTTCCTTCTCTTTGGGGGTCACATTAGAACTCATGTTTATTATAGATTATCGCATGTGAAAAAAGTCGGTATCAGGCTGGGCTGTATGCTTTGAAAGCTGCTCCGGTGCAAATGTTTCGGCAGGTTGCTGAGCCGCTGCGGGCTGCTTACGGAAAATATAGAATCCAACTTCTACACAGGCGAGTACAGCAACGATGCCTCCACCAATGTACACACTGCCTGACTGTACAGAACTCACCCCAGAATATGTTTTGACTGTAGATTCTACAATACCCTCTTGTTGCTTAAGTTTCATCTTTTTCTTCTTTAGTGCCCCCAACTTGTGAAGCCACGCGGCTCCCCCTGGTGCTTTGCCGGCTTTGTTATGACTGTTACTTCTTGCGTTTGAACTTCGTCCATTTCTTATAAGTCTCAAGACTTACAAAAGCACCTCCAAACCCGTGACCTTAATTATCAAAAAATACTTATCCACCCCTTCGAACCAAATCTTTCCTTTTACTCTAGTGCATTCTTATAAGGTCCCGTCTCTAAAACACAGACGTGAGGCGAGAAGCGAGCCGCGGCAGGTGTTATGATGACGGTATCATGTACACCCAAATCAGCGGATGTACTACACCATTCCGAGAAACGAATGGATAGTAATTTGTATAGATCTCGTGTCATGCTCTTTAAACGCTCGTAACGTTCACGATTATCCATTCGTATCTTTGATAGATTGTTTCCCATTCTTTTCTTCCTGTTCATCAACCTGCTCTTCAACATTCTGGACATGGAGAGCTGGGTGTGATTAATCGTATGCGCAGCAATAAGCAGGGGTGCTAGGAGCTTTCCGAAACCGTAATATACCAGTATCCCCAAGTCAGGCATAGAGTCTTTGATTATATGATCTTCCTCCAGGTCTTGACGTAGGGCCTCGGGGCTATCGATGGGCACTAAGTTACTGACAGCTTTAGTATACAAGCTTATCGCGTGAGTTGATAGGGCTTTTGCTGTCTTCTCTCCCTTCTCCTGAATCTCACGCTGAACGAACTCAGTGTGTATCTTGTCGATCACTTCGGATGAGGCCTTGTCAAGGAAGGCTTCTGTACACTTCTTGGATAGAAGATGCTGTTTACTTTTACGTGCATCTTTCAAAGCCTGGCGCTTGTCAATAGGTTTTTCACGTTGCTTAAAGGCTTCTGCTGGGGTATCTACTTCATCAAATATCTCTGCGAGATTAGACATATTTATTAGTACTTAGTAATAGTGCTTCCAACATTTATTGACATCATGTGTGCAAAGGTGGTGCTTGAAAAAACCTTTGGAATCATATAGTAAAGCGCGCGAACTACTTAGTGATGAAGCGGTTGCCCTTGGACTGATTATCCCTAACCCACATCGGTTTCATGTTGGTGTAGTGCAACCTCCCGAGTTGTACCTCCTTGCTGGGGGCAACAGTACTTTCTCGATATTTAAGTGGCACCTTATGATCGAAATTTCACTTCCCTCGTTTCCCCCAATTCGTACCTTCCGTGAACTGGGCCTGGATGTGCCCTATAAATGTGACAATATTACAACCGAAATACTCCGTGGAGGCTATCTCGGTATCACGGTTTAGAGCACGGTGAATCCTGGTTAGAATAGTGTGATACTTACACCTGGCGAAATCGCATATGCAGCAATATCGTTTTTGATGATGGCATTCGTTTCGTTCCTTTGAAGCTTTATCATTATCAATGCATCTTATGCATCTTTTTGTTCGTCGTCCGTTATGTTTGTCGATCTTGAAGTTGTTTATTGTAAAAGAGTGATTACAGCTAGAACATCACTTGACATCCATTTTTACGTTGTATCTACTACGCTCAGTAGATAAATTGCTTGGACATGCTACAAGCCCTCCTTAGCTGCTAAACGAACATGACCCCTGGCAAGTGTTGTTATCTGGTCCGCTTGTACGATCCGCTTATTGTCTGCCCTATTGAGCGCCAGCTGTTCACTTCCTGAGTATAGATTTGATGCCCCTTATTCTGGATACAGACCCAGGTTTTGTATATGTCAACGCCCTCCTTCAAGCAGCGCTGATAATCCTCGAAGGTGATGGATTTCTTCGTGACGCACTTCTTCTAACCTTTCGCTTTGCGATCGCCGCCCTCCTTCGTGAGACTCTTGTAAGAGTACAGCTTTGCTCTTACTGTGATGAATTCTGTCATGATTTTTCCACTTAGCTCATCCTTCATAAGACCCACGACCTTTTTGTTTTTCCCAATGGGGAGAAGTCTGCCATCATCTTTGCTATAGGCACTTGTATCGAACCGTTCCTCTACATCATCGGCAATGTCGCGATAAAAATCCTCTGTTCTGATATGGTACACGAATGAATCCATGTCCATATAGCAGACCCGTAGCTTGCTACCATACTTGGGCTGCATGTAGTCATTTGGAAATCGTACATGACGGTCTTTGAAAGATCCAAGATGGCCTGACCAGTATACACCGGCTTGTTCATCTTTGCCTATGTTTTACACATTTCCACGCCCATGTGGTGGCTGCTGAAGTAGTTCCCATCTTTGAAGTTAGGTTTCATGACGAGCTTTGTGTGCTTCTTTTCATTGGTAACCAACTGGATGTCCTCAGGTTTTCCATAGTTTTACCAAACACAGAGAGGTTCATGAGCTTGTAAAAGTCCTTCTCGAACTCGTTTTTGGCGGCCGTTCTACGCCCCGTGTTGTGGTCAAAATAACCCCTCAGCCTTGGCTTCTGGTAAAACTGCATGACTCTACCCTGTGAACCATCTCGCGCTCCGGCAGGTGCTTGTCATGTAAACTCTTTGGATAATCGATGTCAACCTCCAAGAAGTATCCATGCTTGTTGTCAGCGACGAGTTTGCCAATGCGCTTCTCTGTAAAGGTCTCAACGTTCGACAGCCACTTGAATCCATGCGTAGGCAGGTTTTGACGCATGACCCAGCCATACAAATTGTTGGCATCGAGATACTGCAAGTATGACGACTCAACCTCCGGATCGTATTGATCCCCCATGTACTTGTTGTTGGCTTTGGCATACCTGTGCACAGCTTGAGTTATACCGCCTCGAATACCTCTTTCGAACATCACGAGCATGTCGGGATTCGTTAGCAGCTCCAGCTTGATTTTGGTATACTTCAACGCTGCTTTCCATGCCAGGCCTGGTGCACTGGGCAGGATCGAGCTTGTAGTTCTCTAAGCACACGCTTCGAAAGCTCTGGAATACGTCGGCCAGTAGCAGGACGTCTGTGACGAGATACGTATCGTTATAATCTCCCATGGTAGTCTCGGAGTCCCCTGGGGTGATCTATTTTCATACGTTTTGAGCATGCTTGTAGTAGTTGTCGCTAATCCCCTTCATGTCCAGCTTGATGTAAAAGGCCTCTTTGGGAGGTAACTCTGTCTCATCGAATCGCTGCCAGCTATCCATGTACTCATAGGGGTAGACACCCTTTCGAAGCATCAGCCTGAAGACATCATCTTTGTCAATGAATTTGGTCATGGATGGTACGTTTGCCTTTACCTGCTCCTTGTCTAGCTGGTTCGTAGTATTCGAGTCGCAATTTTTACACCAAAAGCTTGCCACATACTTGGCGTTGATGCTGTGAAATTCCAGATATGTATCCGCGCACTGCTGACATTTCATACCTGCCGTCATAGTCATAAGAAAAAAAGATAGTCTGGACAGTAACAATAGGCCATTGTTCTATCGTTTTGTGGCCGTTTCTAAACTCGGGCCCATTCTCTCGAATGCATCAAAATCTAAAATGGCGGTTTTCTAGCATGTTCGTTAGGGAAATCGAAAGTTTTGTTTGCTAACATTGGTTTTATTTTGGAAATTTACTTCGAAATTGTTATTTGATACGTTGAAAGTTGTTATGCCTGGTGCTAATTGTTCTATTTACGGCTGTTCAGTCTCACGTCGACCAGAGTATAAGGGTTTATCGTTGTTCAAAGTGCCAGCTGGAAAAAGCGATTTCGACAAGAATTGGAGGGATAAACTAATCTCAATTATTACTAAAGATCGCGTGATCGATAATTCACTTCGTGGTCAAATTGAAAAGTGTAATTTACATATTTGTCAACGTCATTTCAAGGAGGATGAGTACTACAAACATAATACAAAAGCAACCCTTAATCCAGGAGTTTTACCAACACTGAATTTACCAACAAAAAGTCATCCTTCATCTTCCACCATCACCAAACCTCGTGATTCTGCTTCCACAATAATAAATAAAAGGGAACTTTTTTTATATGCATCAACTACACAGACTTCATCATCATATTACAAATCATTTGATGATTTTAAAAATCGTGTGAGTTCTTTGAAGTTAAACAGTTGGGTAGTATCTTCACCGTCGACAAGTTGCATGTCTTTTTTCACCATGATCAAACTCATTCCGTACCAAAGTTTGAGATTTATGTTGATCAACACCTTGATTTTGTAGTACGCGCTTTGTTGTGGTCAGTTCCCGTGAAACATGAAATATATGAAAATCATGACAGATCTGTGAAAAATGTTACTATTTCTAATTTATGTTCTTTGGTTTCATCATTAACATTATGCCCTGGACTGTCAGAAAAATTTTCTGCTAGCTGTTTGGAACATACCGTACCAAAAATCTTTATGGGATCATTCACCTCTTCGCCTTTATTCCAAACAAAGTGGTATCGGCCGACAAATTGTTACCTGTTGATACAAAATGGAATTGAAAAATGTGCTGAATGTATTCTTGTGGAGAAGAAGGAAGATCTTAGTTTGAAAAGAAAAAGTGCAAATATGAATATTCCTGCCAAGCCGACAGCACCGATAACATTGACATCTCCGCAACGTGTAAAACTTTATGTTCAAGAGTTGAGACATGAAAACAAGCAACTGCGCGTTGAAATAAATAAGAAATCTGTACCGGTTCCTGAAACTCTTGGTGATGATCTTGCGACTATCATGTCTGGTGCAGACCAAAGTAAAATTACACCTTTTATGAAAAAATTTTGGGCAGAACAACAAAATTATTTATCAACATCAAAAAAAGGAGTGAGATATCATCCAATGATCATCCGATATTGTCTTGCCTTGGCAGCAAAATCACCCACGGTATACGATGATATCAGATATGATGAAAAAAATAAAACAGGTTTTTTAATTTTGCCAAGTCGTAGACGCTTAAGAGATTACAAAAATTACATCCGGCCTCAACAAGGATTTAATCCACCTGTTATCAAAGAGCTCGCAAATATTGTTTCTAAATTTCAAGAAATAGAAAAGTATTGTATAATTTTGATGGACGAAATGAAAATCCAAGAGAATTTAGTGTGGGACAAGCACACAGGTGATTTAATTGGCTTTGTTGACCTGGGAGACACAGAACTGAATTATGCCACCTTACCAAAATCAAAATCAGAAGATATAGCCAGTCATGTTTTGGTTTTTCTGGTCCGAAGTATTGTTAATCCTCTTAAATTTTCTTTAGCAAATTTTGCTACATCAAATGCTACTTCAATACAATTATTTCCGTTGTTTTGGAAAGCTGTTAGTAATTTAGAGGACAATGTTGGTATGAAAGTTGTCGGAGTGTCTAGTGATGGTGCCTCGCCAAACCGTACTACATATCGAATGCATCAACACATGGAACGAGTTGAAGATTTTAATCCTGACATTGATGTTACATACCGTACACTGAACATAATGGCAGAAGAGAAACGTTTTATTTATTTTATATCTGACCTGCCGCACTTGATTAAGACATCCCGGAACTGTTTACTTAATTCGTTATCCGGCCGTGCTACTCGCAGTATGTGGAATGACGGTCATTATTTGACATGGAATCATATCTCAAAGCTTTTTTATGATGATTTAGATTGTGGGTTACACTTGGTACCAAAAATTACAAATGAAAACATTTCTTTGACACCCTTTTCAGTCATGAATGTGCGACTTGCAGCTCAAGTGTTGAGCGAATCTGTATTTCAAGCTTTACAGACATATGGTCCACCGGATGCAATTGGTACGGCCACATATTGCAGGATGTTGGACAAATTTTTTGACTGTATGAATGTCAGAAATTCTGTGGAATGTGTCAGAAAACAAAAACCATTTCTAAAACCATATGAAAACCTTGATGATGAACGTTTCACATGGTTGATTGATACCTTCTTAAAATACTTCACCGACTGGAAAATTTCTATCGCTGACCGAAATGATGCTCAGTATACCGATAATGCTAGATAGATAGATAGATGTGCATATTTTACATGGCTAGCCTCACAAACATCGAGGGATATACCCTGTCTATTATTTCCAGGAGGGGCCATGGCTTAGATGGAGAGTCCTAGAGTATTTAATGCTCATTTTGAGCTACGCAGACCCAATTAGTAGGGCCCACGCTCTATTAGACAACTCCCGGCAACATCCAACGGCCCACACAGTGTGCCATCTTCCCAATTTCCCTCACATGGCTTGGGTTAACCCGGGGCTATGGTAACATTCACTCGCCCATGTTGAATCGCCGTCAAGAGGAATCGAACCCCGGTCTCCCGCACAGAGTACGAAAGCTATAACCACTAATCTACGGCGCCACAAGGAGCGAATATGTTTATTTCTTGGCAAACCTATGAGGGACTTCAATTGACCGTTTACTCCAGTATTGAGCTCATAAAATACTTGCTATCTCAAAATGTACCTTATGTATTTACCGAAAGATTTTGTCAAGATCCACTTGAAAATTATTTTGGCCAGCAACGGTCAATTGGACACCGTGAAGATAATCCTTCACTTAGGGATTTTGGTTACAACGACAATACAATTCGTACATCAAAATTATTTCGACCGCTAGCTGGTAACTGCCGCAATGATGACCCTATACTCGCTACAATAGATGTTGAGACTGTTCCATGCCGTAAAAGAAACAAAAAGAACTAACTTGTACACAACGAACTAATTAAACGGCTATTTTTATAGCCACACATTTGAAAAAACATATTTTTGGTATTAATCTTGCTCATGAAGTTGCTGCAATGTGAACTATTTTTGCAAGGTACGTATTTTTTCAAAAATTTTTATTTGCCTTTATTTTTTTGAAGTTTTCAAATTTTTCAGTTTCACGGTTTTTGGCGATGATAAAATTAGCTTACTTTATTTTCTTTTTTACTGTAATCTTAGTACCTTAGGCAGAAATTTACGAGATTTAATTTAGCGATTAATGAAAAATTAGAAAAATATTGAAGAAATCTTTTTTGTGTGATACATAAACTTTCAAGAGCTGAAAACCCCCAAAAATTATTTTGACATTTCAAAACATTTGCGAAACATTGTATTGAAAAAATTATTTTCTTCCTTCCCAAATTTTAAGCGAAAAGAATCAAAATTCACGAAATCTGCTATATATAGGGATGAAGTTCAACATATTTTTTCTATACAACAGCAATAAAAAATAAGTGCCTTACCATAGATATGAAATTCTAGGATACAGTATCCTTCTAAAATAAAAAAAGTTTATATGCCATTTGCCATAATAATGCTTTTTTCAAGTGTGTGGCTATAAAAATAGCCGTTTAATTAGTTTGTATAAGAGGTTCAATGACCTTTGTCCAGTGATACAGATGATTTTTTTATCTCGGTTCGAAGTGATCTGGTTTTCTTTTTTTTCGAGGCAATTTTATGTAGTTCAATTTTATCTTTCACCAAAGAAAACGTTCGCACACGGATGTAAAGTGTTATCAAGTGATCCAACAAATTCAACGCTATTTCTTTTTCAACTTTTTCAGCAGAAATATTTCTCAATTTATTGAAATTACACAAAATGTATGAATTTTCCATAAGTTTTGATACCATTTTTTTGCTGTCTATTTGTCTACCAAAATTAGCTGTTGATTCGCGAAATGATGTTTCGACTTCGGTAAATATTGCATGAACTTCTGGGGTAACACTCCATAGACCGCCTCTATCCTTAGCTTTTATTAGGACATCACTTTCGCAACTTTCATCGGCCGATTGCTTGCCAACTATAAGTATGTTCAAACATTGAACACCCAACATACTCTGTGTAGCTTTTGAACGTCTCAATCGCCTGTACATTGTGGAAAAGACATAACCACTCAAATATTTTATGATATTGATTTCCTTGGCACTGTAACATGGTTTCGGAAATTCAACGGTGTTTTCTTTCACAATAGAACCTGTGATATGAGCCAAGACATGATTTGCTACCTCACAACCAAGTAGAACTGAACATTTCCGTGATAATTTCTGAAAGATGACTTCATCTGCTGATATACATTTGTAAAATTTCGGATAAAATTTTTCAGCATTTCCCCTGAATTGACCAATTACATCACCAACATAAGCATATGATGCATTTGCCTCATCAAGTGTCACTGTGTAGCCATCAAATTCTTCACGTGTTTTCTCAGAGTAACATTCATCCTTTGCTAGCTTCAATGCACTAGCGTTTACATATTTCTTGAAGTATAGAGGATGTAGCAACTCTTCAGGGGTCTTTTTCACATTTTGTGATGTCGAAGCAATGGCAGAATCAGTATTTGTGGGTGCGTGTTTTACATTACGATGCCTGGTTAAACCACGTTGACTTTTGCATACTTTTTCGCACTCAGAACACTGAAATCCCGTGGCAGGAACCTCATCATTGATTTCATCAACTATTCCCTCGAACTCTCCAGTAAAATCTGTATTATTTTCGAGAATATTCTCCTCAAGTATCAACAAAATAGCATCCAAATCTTCATCTCCAAAGTAATCTTCGGCTGCGGCAGCCATCTTGCTGATTTTAGTGTATTGGCGCTCGGGCCACCCCCATTTTGACAACATGATTAGCGAGAACAATAGAAACGGCCCCGAGACGCCAGACTATCTTTTTTTCTTATGACTATGCTGTCGTGTTTGTACCAATGAGGCTGCTTGCGAATTTGTCTAACAAGGATGCCATAAAGCGACAGCTGTCGATGAATCTGATTTCTATGCTCTTGTACGTATCACCATCATCGTGCTCCATACTTGCAATGGGCACCATGATTTTAACGTAGAAGGACGTTACTTTTCCGTGTTTTCAGCGATGCAACCAATATCCTGGGTGTCATACTTCTCCCCAAGTCCTCGGATGAACAAGTGGGCGTCGTAGCCTGAAAGATTGTGGAAGATCACCGGTACGTGGCTAGGTACCTTGTATTTGAGGTTGCAAATTGCGTCCGCTGCACCTCTATACAACTGCGTATAGCGACAGCAGTCTCGAACTTTACGACTATAGTCGTCATTCTCAAAGGGTTTCATGCAGATTTGAAAAGTTGTGGCGGAATCCTGCTCACTCTTTAGTACCTCCGTTAGTGGTAGCATGTCCTGTTGAAAGTAGGTGCCGTAGATTCGCTTTACCTCATCCTCTAGGTTGTCGACGAACCTCTTCACGCAGTCCTCACTCCTGTAGACTGTCAGTGGGTCCGGCACTGGCCCGTAGGCAAAGGTACTATACGTGCACCAGCCACATGGTACGTGCTTGTTCAGCTTTTTTGTCTTAGTCTCCCTCTTATCTTCAGCCATGGGAATGAGCAGGAACTCGAAATCTGCATAGATGGCGAAAGGTACTTTGAAATGCTGTTGACCATCCTTATAGTAGAGCCACTTTTCCTTTTCAGTTGGCATCGTGATCTTGACCGCTTCGTTGTCCCTGCAGTAGGTATAGTGCTTATCACGCGATTCGATTGTTGGAAAAGCTTGTAAGCAGTTCAGACATAAATTATTTCAAAAGACTATTAAAGACTATTAAAAAATGTATCGAGATGAATGAAACTTTTTCAGCCGTTGTTTCATTAAGCACCCAATCGTTCTTTTCTTTGTTGTCTCTTGAATTGAATCTATTAGAATCTATCTTTAGAAAGCCAGTACTAAATAGGATGTCACATCGTAGAAAATAAAACATAATTGTTATTAAAGGGAGATATTACTTTTCATCATTAAGATATAGTAATAAAGTTGATAAAACGATTTGAATGTTGGCGTTCTGCACATCAAAGTGATTACATCTAAACACAAAAGAAAGGCTTAGCAAGTCTTTAAATTCCTTAAATTGTAGCAGTATATCATCATTAACAGGAAAACATGCGTCTTTAACATCTGCGCTTCGACAGAAATCAAATGGCCATACGTACAACAATTCGCTGCGTCGAGATCATGCAGCATGTAATATAAAATTTATTATGTAATGCATATAAAGCATTAATGATGCGTAAAGACCGTTTTGCAATTGGGGTGAACATTATATTATGAACGTACGTAGGATAAAATAGATCAAATCAGTTTTCTTGGCTAAGCCAAGAGTAATTTTTGATATTACTGTGGAAAGTTTATTATTTCTTGAACATGATAGTTTAGTAGGCCTACTAACCTACCATGTTCAAGAAATGATAAACTTTCCACAGTAACATGAATACTGAACAGACAAACAGAAATAATATCTTCAATAATAGTAATTTTTGAGAATGAAGGCTGAATAAGGACAAAGAAACGCGGTCATAATTGTCCCCCGTCCTTGTTAGGCTTTTTCATTGGACCGGAACCTGAATCACCACCAGTAGGTCAAAAAGAAGAAGAAGCTCTAGAAACAAAGTTGGAAGTGCGGCTAGAAGTATTATTTCGATCAATATGAAATAAAAACGACATTCGAATATCACAACACACTCCAGCCTACTAATAGACTGTGCGCTTGGCCTTAGTCGTTCAACTTTGATGAAAACAGATAACTGCGAGCTCTAACATTGTTAGCATCTTCAAGGAGGCAAGTCGTTAATGCGCATGCGTACTATTTTTGGGAGAATCGAAAACACCAGTATAGAAAATCAGTAAAAAAAGCAAAGCACGTTGGGTCTACAGGTAGGATAAATAAATACACTGTTCCATCGCGCCCCTGCTCCCCTATTTGTAAAAACCCCAAAAAGGCACCGCGAACGATATCACACCGGCCTGCAAAAATTCTCAAAAACTCTTACTGCTCAATTATTTTCGGCTCAAAAAAGATGCCACGCTATTGGACATATCAACAGGCACCAAGAAAACTCACAAGACTCAGTACAACTAACTTCAGTTATAAACACTAACAAAATATAAAAGGAGCTTTACAAGAAATCAACATTATCGTGCAAGTCTAATTCACAACAGTTTTGGTAGTTTTCCTAAGTGCTTGTGAAGACATGTCATTTGCAAACAAGGTAATTACTGGTAGGCTCAGCATTAACTGTGTGAATACACTCCCAAAAGAATTGTAAAAAAGAAGCTATTTAAAAGGAAAACAATCACTAACTTTAAAATGCTACCTTAGGATTTAACCCTTTGCGTGCCGAGCTTTTTTATCGTCCACGCTATGGTCGTATATACACGTCTTGATTATCGATACTGTCGGCCACGCGAATTCACCCCTGTGACCACGGGAATTTATCAAAAAGTACGAAAAAAATTGTATTTTATTTTTATAGTTACTACTAAGAGTTATAACTTTAAAAACAAACGCACACATAAACTAGTAGCAGAAGAACAATGTTCTGGAACACTTTTATTATACAAAGTTCTTTATGTATGGTAGCTCCCAGAACATGGTGCGGGGATGGCAACAATTTTTACATTGATACCGGCTTTCTGTTCTTTTTTTCGCATGCCTCTGTTTGTGCACTTGACACATCTTTTCTGAGGATTTTGTTTCTTTTCTGTAGGAGCAACAACTTCTAAAAAATGCCTAATGGTTAGATGCTCAAACAGACCTTCCTTGGTACCAAGTTTGAATCTTGTAATTGTGCTCTTAATCACTTAAATTTTAAAATTCATAAAGCGCATGTTTTGCTTGGGTATGTTTTGTCGTACAATATGAAAGAATTTAAGACAACTTCTTTAATAAACTGCATTACCACTTTTACTGTCTATTTGAAGGTTTTTTGTACAGCTGTATAATTACCAATCAAAGCGTCGTTTCTGTCAACTCCTCCCATGAACTTGTTGTACTCATTGAAAACGGGAAGTTTAGTCGGAGGTAGCTCATTGCGGCCTCTTTTCGCCATTCTCTTTTACTTGATTTCGTGTATTGTTAACATTAAATAGATTTCTCTTTTGTCGTGATATCGACCCATTACCATGTTTCAATTCCGTCTAAATGCGTACTCTCTTTTTGGTAAAGGTTCTGCTTGTAAAGATGGTGGACTCTTTAAACGATTAGACTTTGCGGTGCCACAAGCTACTATACCATTTTCCATGAGGTTTGTGAATAAAACGTTATTGGTATACCAATTATCAACGTAAAAATGGTGCCCGTATGCGTAAAGATCACTTGTCAACTTTGGAATGACTGTATACTTAAAAAGAACTCACAACGTGCGCTCAGAAATTTTTATGGTCGACGAACATTTGCAGCATAATATTTGAAAATACTTTATGCATAATTTCAAAGGGCATTACAGGGGCCCCCCAGTGTTTTATTCATGAGGCTAAGGCCATATAAAAAACTATACAGAAAGGACCTATATATACGTCCTTGGCCTCTAGCGAGAGACTGCATGGACGTATATATACGTCCTTGGCCGGAGAAATAAAAACACCGTGGCCTCTAGTAGAGTACATCGAGGACGTATATATACGTCCTTGGCACGCAAAGGGTTAACTTCAGAGGATAGGATGTAAACACGCAGATTAACAATTCGTGACAATATTATACTCAGGCGTGATCCTAGCAAAGGCTTCACTCTTTTTCTAGAGGGTTGGCCTTGTGCCCTGGATGAAAACCCCTCTCTCCTCTGATTCAAATTGGGAGGGCTGTTACTGTCTATTAAGAGGTCGAAAACCATGGGTTGCTTTTACAACCTGTGTCGGAAGATAAATTTGATATCTTTTTAATTGAAGTATAGATATGTCTCGCCATTTTAGTAAGTTCAATGGTGATTTGACGAAGTGCGTGAAAATAAAAATATTAAACATCGTGTTAAACATTGTAACATTTAATAATATACAATTGTAGTTAACTTTCCAGCAAAATGTATGATCGAGGGATATAGCATGTGATGCATGGCTTTCAAATAAGAGTTATTGTGCATGCGTGCGTGCTGTTCACAGGCCATGTGTAGCAAACGATCAAGAAACTCGATTTTCGACTATCTTCGGGTGTAGGAAATCCCGCTTTTTGCCTGAGCTTCCTCAAGTATCATCTCGGGACAGAATAAACAACAATAGTGTAATAGCATAATGGCAAATCTTTCGTTTTTGGAGACTCAGAAAGTAGCAAGAACTCTATTTATATACAACAATCTTTGCCTTTGCTTGTGGTTGGAGAAAGCGACCGTGTTTTGAAATCATGGTGTCTGATATATTATTGTTGGCAGCAGCTGCGGATGAGCCACTGTACCTCAGCGAGTAGAAAATATTTATTTGGATCGGATAATTTGGATATATTCTTAATAAATGTCTTTCATATCGTTGAATAGAAAACAAAATATTCTTCGTGAGTTGTGTGTCCTTGAAATCCAATTATGGATAAAGCAACAGGTGAGTTAGAAGATTTTTTTCGTAAACTCGGAAATCGCGATCACTGCTCAAGTTTTTTTGTATTTTGCAAAAAAGGAAGTATAAGCTTTTGCAAAAAAGGAAGTATACGCTAATGCGTGTTTTTTTCTAACGCCCTGTTTCATATAAGCAACCTAATGCGTGTTTTTCTCCAGCGCCCTTTTTCTTATAACTAAGCTAATGCTGATTTTTCTCCAACGCCCTGTTTGTGGTAAAGTTTATTGCTGCAAGAAACATACAAAATAGAAAATAGGGCGCCACTGATAAATTTATTTTGTCCTGAAGCTAGTTGATCGTGGCCCCGTGGTTTTAATGCTATGAATCCGTAACATCTGATGCAGGAATTCTTTTTCTACAGCACTAAATCTTTTAGTACAAGTGATACACCAAAAAACGTTTTTTTACCTGACAGAGTTGTACTGCAACGACTCTATGGGATTGTGTTATAATTGGAGTATATTTTCCTGCTCTTCAATTTTCTTTTTACACACTGTTTGAAGAGACATGTGTCATGTGAAGTCAGTCGATTATTTTAAAAGCGGAGACGAATAATTGTAGATACATAATTACATCATAAACCACAAAGCTGATTACAAGTGATGCATTTTTTTATTGTTTTGTAAAACTTTTTCTAATTTAAGAACAAACATGCAGACAGAGAAATAACGGCATACCTAAACACAGATTCTGACAGATAAAATACGACAGAAATGGTGTCCAAAAATGTTTTGTTTCAATTTTTACGAATGATAATTCTTTTAAGCGGAATGGAAATATCAGGATATACGATTTTCATGTTCAGTCATTTTGTAAATGATTTAGACCCAAATACAGCTCAAAGAAACTTCTGCATTGGGTTTTCGTTGTTATGGATGTCTGCATTCATCATCAATCCAATAATTGGTGCAATAATTGACAAGACTGGATACACGATACCTGCGATAGCAATTATCTGTTGCATCAAAGATGTCTGCTTACTCGTGTACACATTTTCAAAGAATATTTACTTCATAGCTACAGCATTGTTTTGTTGTATGGGTAACGGTTTGTTACTAGTAGTTTACACTGAGATAAAGTTCATGTTTGAGCCGGAGGAAAGGGTAGCCAAAATGAGTAAAGCTGTTAATGGCATGATAATAGGAGATATTATAGTATGTTTGTTACGTTTTATACCAAGAGATTTCATGTTTAAAATTGGACCAGCTGAAATCACGAATAATACACTACCGATGTTTATTAACGCCATTATGTTTTCCATACTCGCCGTGATATTTACTTTCTTTGCGTATGGACATAAAACACGTCATATTTATGATGACCCATCTTCCACTAAAGCTACAAGCAAACATGGGAAAATATGTGTAATCTTTGTGACGTGTTTTGTATGTAGATTTTCTTCTGTTACTATGGTTGTGGCGATTCAAGAATTTGGAGAAAAAAATCAAGTTCAGAATGTGTATTTAGGCATTATCTTTACTCTTCGATACATGATCGCATTCTCAGCAAATAAATTCCAACAGCGTCTTTTGAATACATACTCCAACAAGAACATGTTAACAATATGGCAGATAATTAGGATAATATGCTTTGCATTGGTTTTCATATCGACATTTATCTCAAACACATCAATTCAATTGGTTATCCTTCTATCTGCAACCTTCTTAAGTTCCATCCCATTTGTTAACGACGATGCTGTATTACTACCAGAGCTTTGGAAATCTACAAACAGAATATCCTTTTATTGTGCATTGTATGGATTAGTTGACGGGCTTGGAATTTGTGCAACATTTTTGTATCCGTTGTTCAACAATTTTATCGAACTTTACATCTCCATTGGGATGGTTATTATAGCGTTGAATTTCTTTATGTTGCAAAGAACTGGATTGGTATAAGCGGGGAAGTGAATATTTGATAACTTGACAATGACGTATATTGTTTTTGTGCACACGTGAAAGTTTTTTACTGAGTTCAAAAAAATCGCTGTTTTATTTTGCATTTACAGGACTATTATAAAATATAAATTTCAATGTATCGATGTAAATGAAATTTTTTTGAGGCTCTGTTTTATTATGTACCCGATCATTCCTTTTTGTTGTTTTTTGAATTGAATCTGTGTTTTACAAAGTATGCACGTGATAAACCGGTAAAAGGCGAGTTAAATGGCATGTCACGTCTTTGGAACCAAAATATAAATATTATTGAGAGGAGTCGTTTGTATAGAACCCTATATTACTTTCCATCAATCAGATAATACTTGAATGATATAAATGTTCGAGTTCTGTCCATGAAATTGATTACACACAAAAACAAAAAAAAGGCTTAGCAAATTTTTAAGTTTCTAAGTTCATAATATAGTACCGGTATATTATAATTAAAAACAAATATTTTAAGGGGTAAAAAAATTATTAAATATATTAAGACGGGGGATGACTTATTCATTAATATTTCCATTAGACATGGTAGGTAAACACCCCTTTTGACCCCCGTATGAACTTTTTTTTGGTGTCGTGTTCCCTTAGAATAGCGGAAGAACAGTTCATTAAGAAGTGAAGTTTTTATTCAGTTGTGGTCTCCCTTGAAAACCATTTTTCGCTCATTGACATTTTAATTATTGTTATTAAGTTTGGTCATATAGCGATAATTGCGTCTCACTATTATTAATACACGTCATCTGTCTGCATAAGAAAAACGTCGTGCTACAGAAGACACGAAATATTTACGTTACGCCTGAACCTACTTCCGGTGTAATCGGAAATTTTGACTCCCCCCAAGAATGACTTCCGGTCATTATACACTGGTGGAAGAAAAAAAGGAATTCCGGACGTTCTGATTTTCTAGCAAATCGTAATTCTAGATTAATTCTAGATTTTCGCCTGATTTCTTATTTATTGATTTGGAGAAAGAGTGCTAATGACGTTCTAGTTAGAAATATAACCATGACCAAAATCAAATGTGTGACATTGGAATTTCTGAAATTTTTGGTATTCAAAGGATCCTAATATGAAAGATTTTTATATACTTTTATATATGTTATAAAGGATCAAAAAATTTTTCACAAGCCTTTTGGATTTTTTTAAAATCTTTTTTTCTTCTTAAGATATTTAGGTTCAAATATTCAAACTACGGAAACATTAAGTGATGTTAATGGCTTTGAAAAAAACTACATTTCTACTTGTAATAAATATTATTAATAAATATCCAACAATAACTCATAAACTTTGTTATGTCAAGAATCCTGAGAATTATAAGTCTGCAGTGTAAAAATCTTTTAACTTTGTGTACCTATACAATATAATTGAAAAAAAATTATGCTGACCAAATTATTACATTATCAATAAAGATGTCATAAAGTCAAATGAAAATCATTGAATCTAAGAAATTAAATAAAAGTTGGAAAAATCATCAAGCTGTAAATATACGTCCACTGAAAAATTGGAATGGCTAAAACTTCCCTCCCGCGAAAAAACAAATTGATTTCGCATAAAACAAAAAAAAATTGTCTGTGAATGTTTTTTATTGTTTTAAAAAATCTTCATGTTTCTTTTAAGATTTTTAACTTGCAGTTGAGATATTTATGCTAATTGATGCATCACGTCATGTATTAATATAAATGAGATGTTGCTTCAAAGCTTTATCAAGGTATGTGGTGATGTAAATATGTTTTTCACCTCTCTATTTTGATATTTTAAACACATTTACATAAATAATAATATTTAATTTATGTTAATTATCATTCGGACCAGCAATTGTTTCTCAGCATCTAACTTATGATGTCATAATTCATAATTAGCCTTCGATTAGACTTGTAGGGCTATACCAAATGGTAAATAGATTCATAGACAATTCATTACTCTCTCTTATAAGATTTAAAAACAAGACTACTTGATAAGTAATTTCTTATCCTCCATGCAAAAAAAAATAATTTTTTGTTATGGTGTTTTTTAATGCAATAAATTGACACAAGTCTAATGTTAATTTATTAAAGACATCTTCCAGGGTTCTCCTTTACTTCACATCAAATTCAGCTTCGAAGAACCAATTTTACCGCAAACACCACGGTAAATGGCCCATTGAGTTGAGTTTGAACAGGTTAACGGTTAATCAATAATTGACCACCAGATTTGAAATTCTTGTATGCTTTCCGTTGCGCAGCGAAGTGGTCGTTTAAAACTATTTCAAATTTGTAGTCATCTGCTGGAACAAAAAGCGAGTAGCCAATGATCAGTTTCATCATGTGAAAGATGAATATGTTTGTTGCTCACATGGTAGAATGGGGAGATCTGCTGTGCCGAACGTTGAGTACTGATTGGTATTCCAGTGCCAGCAGAAACGTTTTTGCGTAGCCCTATTAATACGATCGGTTAGCCACGCAACAGGAGGTTGCAGAATCTTTTAATTTAATCGTCGAAAAGAAGATTATAAAGATCCTTAGCCAAAAAATGTCTGTGTCATCTGAGTTTCATGTGGAAACACTAGTACATCGTCCGCCGGTTTTTCTAAACCACGAATGCTTTTCGGCGTAAAGGAGCCCAAGCGACGTCTTCCGATTCTTTACGTTTAGTATCTCAGTTAACTTTGATACTGTGCCACTGCCACTTTCGTTTGATTTGTAAAGAATTTAGGGACATTAATTTTAAGGGATTCATTACTTTTTTGTAAATCTTAACGTTCGGAGAGTCGCTTGTTACGAATGTATTTTCTCCAAGGAAGTCAGAATTTCCAGATAGCCAAAATAAACCACTACACCGATTCACCGTGAACTTTTACGAATTGTGCCTTGATTTGGTGGCTTTAGTTTTTAAAACACTCAATTCAGATATGTTCTCATTTTACTTGTCATCCAAAATGGTTGGAAAATTGTTATCAATTTGTTACATGGTGAATGAGATGCCATTGCAGCATGACAAAAGCATGGATGGACCCGTTTTAATCAAAAGGGTGTTTAAATTGAAAGTAGATGCTGCAAGAAAAAGTTTAAAAGATGATATATGATGGGTCATGCTAAACTACGCATAAAATCTTTGAGTTACAATTAACAAATGCGGTAAGTTTTTATCGACTTTGATACGTCAGGCGAATACCCACATGGATTTTCCACGGACCAGCGACTAGTCTTTATTCTATAGCCCATGTTCCACTAATTTTTTAAAGTCTTGTAATTTTAGCGCTTGACCAAAAGTATCTATTCCCAAGGATTAAAACTTGCCATATTAGTAAAAAGTTATGGGTCACCAGATCGGGGAAGAGAAGGGTTATTTGCCAAGCATCTCTTTACAACAACTTTTATAATTGGAATCTATTAAAACTTATTAGACAAATTAGGAGATGTCTTTCCTTATTTGGAAGGGACAACTTTCGATATACCTTAAAAATAAATTTTCACTGTTTGTTGATTTACCGGTAATTGATATGCAATGCGTTAATCCTTGTTATTACCTGACTGATGCAAAACACCGGTTAGTATAAAAAATTTGATGATTTAATTGGTTGACGGCTTATTAAAACAGTGCTTGTATGGAACTATACTAACCGGTTTGGGAAGCCATTATTAAAATGGTGACATCAAAACGTAAACAAATAAAAACATTTTCATAGCACACAAAAAAAAATATAAAAGTAGCTCACCTAAAACCATCTTTTCAGTTAGAGTACAGATCTTGCAACCTCGGTCTGTACTTTTGCCCATGGGCTTTGTATTTCACAGTACAACATCAAAACGGTCAGTATCTGTTTATTAATACTGCGGGTCAGGTTAATTAACACGTAAGAAAGAACGTAATGAACCGTCTCATATGTCGCATATGGCAAATATATTGACACAAAGGCTATTGACAAAAGTGTCAAACATTCAATTCTCTGCAGCCGACAAGCTGCTAAGTCACTATTTTGCACACACGTAGGGCAGGCAGACAGCGTTGAAAAGTTGCTAGTCATATTCTTTTACACGCTTGCACATCAAAATAATCCACGCTAGGGCCAACGAAGGTCCTGAAAGTTGTGAAAAATGGCTATACTACCGTCGGCAACAAGTACACATTTTAAGAAAGAGGACTTTATCAAATAACCTAACATCTTAAGTTCATTCTGAACATTGACAAGTGAACTTTGACAAATTCAAAATGTGTGGACGTAACATAGAAATAGCCTACGCAATTACTTGTGGTGGCGAACTTCGAAACTCGTTGTCTTGTCTCAACATATTATGACCAAGACTTTAGGTTTATTACTGAAATAATGGCATCGGTATTTTTAGAAATTAATCCACCAAGCTATCCGTCAAAAGCTATTGTTTATGGAACTCTTAAAAGTGGTATTAAACAGTAGGTTAACCATAGAAAATTGCATCAACACTTAGATTTTTTGCACTGTAGAAACACCTACGATAAATTGTTGGGTATGGTAGCTTCTTTGGCTCGTAGTTTGTTCCTTGATTGTTCTTCCTCCCGGAAATGTGCATTTGCATAACGAAACTTGACTGAATAACACGAGTATTTGTAGATTTTCAAGTGATTATTTTGGTGAACAGAAATGGAATCTGTTCTTGTGTGAATATTATGTAGAATCATAAAACTAAAAAGATCATTGTCATGATGTGTGAGCAGCTAAAAAAATTAAAAGAATGCAGTGTTCTAAGTAAAAGGTCTTTGTCGATTTATTTGAAAACTAAAATTGAAAACAACAACAAAAAAACAACCATAAACCCAAAAAAATTGAGCTTATTTGATCCCTTCAACTGTCTCTTCCTTCTCATAGCCAGATAACTTCACCCGTTATAATTTTTGAATTTCCGCGCCCAAAAGGCGTAGGAAATTCTTTAAAACCGTCGTTTTGTCTTTCGGAGCATTTTTTGAGAAAAAATCGACCCTGGGATTTCACGTTGGTCCGTCACAGATGTAAACTTCGTACGCAAGCTCCTTAACTACTGAGTCTAGTATTGATGCTTCAGGCCAAAATTGGTATTTGTTTTCGACAAAATTTGACACAGTTAACAAAAAAAGTATGCTGAACATAATGGTGACATAATAATTTTGATTTTTGTCACCTAAATGTCATTTTAGGCCAAAATTGGTCCAAAAATTAGAACTACTTTATTTTCAACAAAATTTGGCACAGTAAACAAATAAAGTATGCTGAACATGATGGTGACATCAAAATTTTGATTTCTTGTTACCTAAATGTTATTTTAGGCCAAAATTGGTCTTAAAATTAGAACTACTTTATTTTCAACAAAATTTGGCACAGTAAACAAATAAAGTATGCTGAACATGATGGTGACATCAAAATTTTGATTTCTTCTTACCTAAATGTCATTTCAGGCCAAAATTGGTCCAAAAATTAAAACTACTTTATAACAAAATTTGGCACAGTAAACAAATAAAGTATGCTAAACATGATGGTGACAACAAAATTTTGATTTCTTGTTACCTAAATGTCATTTTAGGCCAAAATTGGTCCAAAAATTAAAACCACTTCATTTTCGGCTAAATCTGGCACAGTAAACAAATAAAGTATGCTGAAATTGATGATGGTACAAAAGTTTGATTTTTTGTCACCTAAATGTCATTTTAGGCCAAAATTGGTCCAAAAATTAAAACTACTTCATTTTCAACAAAAATTGGCAAAGTTAACAAAAAAAGTATGCTGATACAATGGTGACATTAAAATTTTGATTTTTGTCACCTAAATGCTATTTTAGGCTAAAATTGGTCCAAAAATTAAAACCACTTCATTTTCGGCTAAATCTGGCACAGTTAACAAATAAAGTATGCTGAAAATGATGATGGTACAAAAGTTTGGTTTTTGTCACCTAAATGTCATTTCAGGCCAAAATTTATCCAAAAATTAAAACTGCTTTATTTTCAACAAAAATTGACACAGTTAATAAAAAAGTATGCTGAAAATGATGGTCACATCAAAATTTTGATTTTTTGTCAACTAATGCCGTTTAAGACCATAAACGTTTCAATCGCAAGACTTTATACCATGAATGATAGGCTGTATTTTTTGTTAGCAATTTCTTTTAAAATGTGAGTTTATTATGACACGTTTCGTTTTGTTTGCGTTTGTTCTAAGATATAATGTCACTGATGGGCTTTATCTTCAGAGGTTCATGCACCAAACCCCTTCGAATGTTTGGCACAATAACACAACGAATTAGCAGGTTTTCATCAAATAGTTTGGTAGCGCTCGGAAATTCTTAGAGCCCCCAGGGCTTCTTGTTTACTTTCAAATTGGCAATAGATTATAGTATAACATTTTTTATAAGCCTAAACAAACGTAAAAACTCTCTAAATCTCTGTAAAAGAATTTAAGCTTTGCTTTAGTGTAATTAATTTTTTGATAATTATAATATTTATTTTAAACAATTGCCATTGAACAACACTAAGAGAACTATCCTCGTTCATCCACGATAAAAATGTTTTTGTTTCACAAACTTTAAGTAAACACATATATCTGCTTGTTTGATATGTAAATAAAGTCTTAGCATCCTGAATTTTTAGTGTAATTTAATAGTTAGTTTATACAAGCAACTCGCGAAACAAGACTGAAGAGTGTCGTGTAACGATAAACAGATGTTAAGATTAAAGAAAAAATAATGTATGATTTTTTTTGATTTTTTTTACCAAACCTGTCGCTAATTGTGTGATTTCTTAGAGGTAGGAGCGATACCAAACATTCATTGCGTCTCTTTTGTTTTGTTTTGATTTGTTTTTCTCGTCGTGTGCTTTTAAGATTTTCGACGATTTTATTATGCTGATGCCGTAGCGCTAGTCTTTAATAAACTTTTAGAAAAAACAGATCAATTTAACTGAAACTACAAAATGTAAATTCATCCTTTCTGTTGGCTACAACCTGGCATAAGATCAGATTTTTTAAAACCAGCGGGTGTCTGATGAGACGCTATTTAAGCGGTTGCTAACGCTTGCGTTGCTTAGATGGGAAGAGACTTCTTCTTTGGCCTCTTTTTCAAAACAGTATCGACAAGAACTAGACATGTTTCCATAACTAAAGGAATGAGGAAATAGAATATATATGTATATATGAAATGAAATGAACCTTTTTTAATTCTTTCTCAAGCGTTTGGGATGAGAAATAAACTTGGATGATCTCTCAACCCACCCCCATCCTTCGTCAATAAATATGTCCTAGATGACACTTTCAATTTAAAAAGTTTTGTCTTAAAATCACATTCACAATTGGAGGAGAGGGTGATGTAATAACCATCCTTTAAATTATTGTGAACATCGATTGAACGCAATATATGCACATTTGTTATTTCCGGTTAGATTATAAATACAGCATTGACGTATCCTCATCACAACAATATATGTTGAAGTCGATCGTACTATATATTAATGCCAATAAATTTACAAACAAATAAAGAACGTTGCTATCGATGCTATTTGTGTTATCTCAGTGAAGTAAGGGTCGTGTCTAGAGCAATCACTAACTGAATATTTGCTCAAAGTTATGGCAAAAACTGATCCTCGCCCTCAAAAGTCTACCAGTACTCGTAGTAGCATATAAAAGAACAATATGTGTCTCTCTTACTTATAAGTCGTCAAATACAATCAGGCAATGGCAAATAATTAGCGACATTAAACTTGAAAATTGATCACTTTTTACTTATCAAATTTTAAAGACTTTTACTGACTTCATCGAGGGGGAAATACAATGTCTACTCTGTAGAAAAATAATAATTTTTTAGTGAATTTAGAATTCAGAGAAAAGGGTTTGTTTGGTTTATAAAGATTGGTAACAAAAGAATCAGTAAAACCTCAAAGAAGTCTAAGTTAAATAAAAACAAAGCTTATCCAATTTAAGAAAAGTATTTTTCCCTATTTTAAAAAATTTACACTTTTGGTAACTTTCCCTACGCTTCTTTTCTGACAGGGCTTCTCAAAGGAAATGTTTTGTTGTGGCTGCAATAGGAGTTGCTCTACTCATCTTGATCGTTATCATTGTTGTCATTGCTGTTAAGAAAGATGATGATGATGATGGTAATACCAAAAAAAATGCAGCTCAGAGATATTCTAAAGCAGCTGTAGCCGCAGACGCTGAAATCTGCTCCAAAGTAGGCGCTGATATATTGCGACAGAATGGCACTGCCGTGGACAGTGCCATAGCATCAATGTTTTGCATTGGTGTGATCAATCTTCATTCGTGTGGAATTGGTGGTGGAGCATTTCTTGTGCTGTATAAACAAAAAACTAAAAAGTTCACAGTCTACGATTTCCGAGAAGAAGCACCGTACTTTGCTACTAGAGATATGTTTGTGAAGAATCCTGAACTCTCAAGATTTGGTAAGTCATGTTGTGACCTTGCGCTTGTTTTGTTTTGATACTAAATAATCTGGATTACCAGCAACTATTATGATCCAACGTATATCATAGTGTAAACTTAAAAATCCAGTTTGAAAGAAAAGTAACTGATCTGTCGTAGTATATCTTTCTATTTCTTTGCATTTTATTTCCTTTGCTTGATCAAGTTTTTATCTTAATTTTGGCTATAATGGAAGACATTTGATAGTTGTACATACAAAACACATGATAGTGATACATGCTTCAAATCTATTTTTTCTATTAACAGGTGGTATGGCAATAGCTGTTCCTGGTTTAGTTAAAGGTTTATGGACTCTCCATCAGAATCACGGCAGATTAAATTGGAGTTTACTGATTGAGCCGTCTATTAAACTTGCCGAGGAAGGGTTCAAAATCACGAAGCCTGTCGCCAGTACCATTAGCAAATATGGACAACATCCAAATACATCTGAAGGTTTGAAGTAAGTTTCATTTAGCCTAAGTTGTTTTAACTACTCAGTGGTTGATCATTTGTTAACAAAGATATCATTGGTACATAAACGGAACAGCAAGCTTTTTTAACCTCTTTTAAGCATGTTTTATCTGCAACACCAACTCTCCACCCCTGTAACAGTGTTGACTTTTGCATATATTTTACTGAAACACGTGAGTTTGATTTGTTCTCCTAGAATTGTCAAATAATTTCGGCCATACTTGTAGCCTTGACGAATTGAAACACAAGGTGAACCTTATTTATTACTCATAATGAACCTAATACTTTCGTAGCTCAAATGAATTTAAACAGGTTTGCATTTCTTTGCAGGACTATTTTTAGTAAAAACACCTCAGGAATTGGTGAGTTTTCTTTGGAAAGCTGCAAGAGGAAATAATAAAAAAATAAAAAATAAAAATAAAGTTTGCTAGAACTCATTCTGCACACTTAAGTTACAAGGTGGACGTAACATTACATCATACTGACTTTGTTTTTCTGTCTTTAAAATTCTATTTATATATACAGGAAACTAATAACTGATGTCAATGGTAAAAATTTAAAGGAGGGTGATTTGCTGGTTAACAAGGAGTTAGCTGCTACAATGAGAAAGATTCAAAAAGATGCTGAAGATTTTTACACAGGAGAATTGGCGAAGAAGATTGTTGATGATGTTAGTAAAGCTAAAGGTAAATTTGGATCTAGCAAGTGATGAATAACGAGATGCATTTCTCGTCGCTTCCAACAACTATGTTTGCTATTAGCTATTTACTCACGAGGTCATAAATTAAGATGCTACGCATTGTTTAATGGTAAGGTCATGCCTCAGTGCGAATGTAGTTTTTTGTTTTAATGGCTTTAATTAGGTAACATTACATTAACTGATTTGAAGAATTACAGCGTAAAAAGAAGAAATGTTACCAAATTAACCTTACCAAATGGTGATGTACTGAACACAATGAGCGCACCTGGTGGTGGACCCATTCTGGCTATGATCCACAACATTATGACGGGTACGATTGTGTTAAATTTTAGGAAACATACAAAATGTCTTTATTGGTCATAAAATAAAAACCAATATAAAATCAGCTGACGTTAAAACTTTTAAACGTTTAATAGATTTGTAACTTTATTTCCAATGGTTCAGAAAATATTCGAGAAGGTGTGATTCGTTGAAAATAACTAAAAAATAACATTTTTATGATCTTTCTTTGGTTTTAGTTTCTTTCATTCGTCTATTACCAAGTTAATATAAAGCAAATCTGCTGCACCTATTAAAGTGACTTGTGAAACAATATTGAGTGCCAACAATACCTTGAATATGATAGCCCCTATCACTTACTTTCTTTCTTAGAGCAGGAACACTTCTGGTTTTAATGAAAACAGTTCCCTTCTTTTCTCTGAAATATTCTCTTCTGTGCCAAACACTCCTCTTCCAAATGATTTTGGTCAATAGTTTACTGTCTGTCTGTCTGTCTGTCTGTCTGTCTGTCTGTCTGTCTGTCTGTCTGTCTGTCTGTCTGTCTGTCTGTCTGTCTGTCTGTCTGTCTGTCTGTCTGTCTGTCTGTCTGTCTGTCTGTCTGTCTGTCTGTCTGTCTGTCTGTCTGTCTGTCTGTCTGTCTGTCTGTCTGTCTGTCTGTCTGTCTGTCTGTCTGTCTGTCTGTCTGTCTGTCTGTCTGTCTGTCTGTCTGTCTGTCTGTCTGTCTGTCTGTCTGTCTGTCTGTCTGTCTGTCTGTCTGTCCGTCCGTCCGTCCGTCCGTCCGTCCGTCCGTCCGTCCGTCCGTCCGTCCGTCCGTCCGTCCGTCCGTCCGTCCGTCCGTCCGTCCGTCCGTCCGTCCGTCCGTCCGTCCGTCCGTCCGTCCGTCCGTCCGTCCGTCCGTCCGTCCGTCCGTCCGTCCGTCCGTCCGTCCGTCCGTCCGTCCGTCCGTCCGTCCGTCCGTCCGTCCGTCCGTCCGTCCGTCCGTCCGTCCGTCCGTCCGTCCGTCCGTCCGTCCGTCCGTCCGTCCGTCCGTCCGTCCGTCCGTCTGTCCGTCCGTCCGTCCGTCCGTCCGTCCGTCCGTCCGTCCGTCCGTCCGTCCGTCCGTCCGTCCGTCCGTCCGGCCGTCCGTCTGTCCGTCCGTCCGTCCGGCCGTCCGGCCGGCCGTCCGTCTGTCTGTCTGTCTGTCTGTCTGTCTGTCTCGCAAAATGGTACCACAAATAACGAAACGCAAGAATGCAGTTAAGGTATGGGATTAAACCAAATAACTTAAGAACATCGACAAGTGAACTATATCGTTATGCATGCATTCTTACTGCCTGTTAACATTACACGGTAAAAACGCCCCCTGTTAGAAAGGATAAAATCGGTGCTGGTCGTGTTTTTTTCGTTATTATTGTAAAATGAGCATCCGGTCCGGTCGTGCTTTGTAAAGAAAGCTGCTAATTGTTTCCTAATTTGGAGATAATTTTGACATGTAGGAATACTTTAAAAATAGCACAATGAGTGCCCCTGTCACCCGCCCTATCTTGAATTGCAATCCCAGACTGTCCTGATTAATTTCTCAGCTAAATATTTAAATCCATATTCTAGGTTACAACCTTTCTAACTACAATTTGGATCAATTGGAAGATCAAGTAGATTACTATCATAAATTGGTGGAGTCAATGAAGTTTGCGTATGCTCAAAGAGGACTGCTGGGTGATCCAGACTTCGTACCTGAAAAAAATATTAGCCAGGTAAATAAATCCTTTCACTTTGACTTCGTTTCTAAAGGTGTAAACTTAAGCGATTTTAGAATTTACGTGATAAGAGTGCTAGTACCACTGTGCAATACGGACGAAACAGCTGAAGAAAAAAGCAAAGTGAATATATTACTATTCCAAAATGTCATAGCTTCAGCTATATAGCAAGGTAACGTCTGCAGCTTTGATTTAAAGAGTCTGTTCCCCTTGGTTACATATATGGTTCCAGTACAGTCTTGTGTTAAGAGAAGTAAGGAAGTAACAGGGAGTCATTATTATTATTGAACCAGCGAGCGAAGTACGTTGGTCTATTTATTGCGCAAAACGCATTTGCCGGATTTTTAATATGTGCGCGGAATATACGGAGTGTGAGCATTTTAACCGGTTCGTAGCCAGCCCCTTTAAGCGGGAAATAGGGGTTTTCAGGAATTATGATTGGCTTAGCGCTGTCAATATGGACCGTAATTACCCGTTGTTAAGTAAAATGGTAGCTTAAAATGTAAACAAACAGTAAAATACAAATTTGAAAAAGGAATTGAATGACACCATGAGATATCCAGTTTTATCAAAAATTATAATAAACCGACGAATTAATAACACAAACTCCTTCCCCTTCATTTTAAGACTCACCACATCTTCACGAAAGTAGCGAGTTACAATATTGTAACAATAACAAATACAATTATAACCGATTATCCCGCGTGCTGTGCCGAATATTGACTGGTCTCGTTCATTGCACTGACCTTGCAAGCTTGGTCAGCACGACATGATTATGGTTACGCTTATGTCTGCTTATGGTTATTTTTGTTTTGTTTCTCACTGCAAAAAGATATGTTGTAAGCATGACATAAGCATATCAAAAATGTTTCTTATCTCGTGTCATTTACAATGTGAGTTCTTATTTCTTGTCGACGACGTTGACACAGGGATTTTCTCTTATACTTGTTTATGTGTTTCTTCTTATGCTTATGTCGCCAGTGTAGGAGCCAGGTACCTTAGGCGATATTGTGCGGTACTGCCCAGCGTAGTTGATTATTATTGTATATGTAACTTTTTATAGCGACAGCCAGATGTACTTGCAATTTTTTCTCAACCAAGTCTGTCTTAAATTATAGGTCTATAAAATTGTGACAGACTTAAATGTTGGGAAAAAAATACGAGAGAAGAAATTGTGGATGAATCAAACCCACGAACCTCCTTATTATGGAGGATCTTGGGGTGAAGATGATTTCGGCACATCTCATCTTTCGATTCTATCTGAAGATGGAGATGCTGTGGCAGCAACTTCTACTATCAATTACGCGTACGTTCTACGTCATCTGTATTTTTTGTGTGTGTGTCGAGGTAATCACGCAAAAAGATAAACCCGTACTCATCGTGAGACCTCTTAAGCTTACCTCCCACGAAAAGAACAAATGAGAGTACTTTGAAAATTGTCTAGGGATCTTTTTATTTGTTTAAAAAATTTTTATTGGTTCTCGAGATATAGGTCCTAAAAATTTTGCTAGTTATGCGAAATTATGACGTCATGCTCTCATGGAACATAATTATAGCAACTGAATTTTAAAAATTTATTTAAAATGACTGAAACTGAATGGTCAAAACATTTTTTAACTCGATATGCTTTGGTGGTACTGTCAAATACAAAACCTCACTCAAAGCTAGTTCATAACGTCATCTGTAATATTCGAAGAAGAGCCCAACTGTTAAGAACCAATAAAGATTTTTCAATCAAATATACAAATTCCTCAACAACCATTCAAGCTCTTTCTACAACAAGACTTGTTTTTTCGAGAGAGTTAAGCTTAAATACCAAAAAACCTCTAATTATAATTTGCCATGCAAAGTAATATTTGAATGTCTGCAAATAATTATTGTTAAAAATATAATTAAGAGCTAATTGTGGAGGTACAAATCCAGGTATATTGTTGGGATAGATGTGTAGCAAGATGTGAACACTGACTTTTTTAATGAAAGATTGTTATATCCTATGCTGTGATAGACATTTTTTGTTCCATGTAGTATATTTTATTTTCTATATGGACGTTATTGCATTCCATCTATAAGACCCTTCCTCTATATAAGCTTATCACTTGTAAATAATCTACTATGAAAGCCTTATATACTTATAAATTATTTGGAGCCTAATGTTTCTTAAGTGGGTCTTAAAGACCTTAAAACTTACCTCATAATTTTTTTTCAACTCTTAGCTAGCCAAAATTAACTACTTAAATTAACTTTTAATAGATTTGGTTCATTGGTTCGCTCATTAGACACAGGGATCATATACAACAATGAAATGGATGATTTCTCTACTCCAGGAGTGTCCAACTTATATGGCTATCCTCCATCTCCAGCTAACTTTATTGAACCTCGTAAACGCCCGCTATCCTCCATGTCACCCTCCATTGTAACAGATAAAAATGGAGATGTGAAAATGATTGCAGGTGCGTCTGGTGGATCAAGGATTATTTCTGGAACTGCTCAGGTTTGTACAAACACTTTTTAATGCTTTTATTGATTTTTGGTCTTTGGCTTTACCTAAACGCTAAACATATACAAAATATAAGTTATAAATTAAATCTAAATAGGTTAAAAGTAAAAATTTCAAATGTGCGGAAAAGGAACGATTTTAATAGATACGCAATTTGGTGGGCCTGCTTTTTAATTCCCGTATACGCCTGTCACGCAAAATGGTACCACAAGTAGCGAAACGTTGCGAGGACTGGCAAACCCGAGGAATTTTTACTTGGGCCACCGGCTAGTTAGCTTTAAAGGTCCTAAAGAGACTTCTCAGACATTAGATTTCAGCGAAATGTTTTCGGGATTATATTCGAGGTCATATTTTCATGTACATTTCTTGCGTAATTAAAATGTATGAAATAAAATTTGTTTGTTTAAAATTTGTTTAAAATTTGTCATCCTCGTTTTTTTTTAAAAAAACTCTTAAGATTTAAAGTAAAAGAATTTCAGCTTAATGTTGCGTATGAGTCATTTAAAAAAACAACTACAAGTAATATTATGGTAAAACAAAGGTCTCAAGGAGATGTACTTGCCGATATCCAGTGAAGTAAAATTTAGCTTTTACAGGATCATGGTGTAAATCATGGTGTAAATCTGTATAATATATTTCAGGTCTTGTTAAAGAAGCTTTATATAGGAGAAGAACTTGGTGAAGCTGTTTCATCATTCCGATTACATCATCAAGGAATTCCAAACAACATTACATATAACCCGAAAAGAGCGCCATCGAAAGAACTTTTAAAGCGTTTAAAGAAGCTTGGTCATACGTTCCTTGAGAAAACATCTATTAGCGTTGTTCAAGCAATTTATAAAAAGGGAGATGTTATATCTGCAATGTCTGACCCTAGAAAACACGGGAAGCCAGATGGTTATTAAATTCAAAGTTTAATGATTATGGTATTTTGGGTATTATAGATAAAGCAGGCCGACCACAGCGTTCCAAATTTGTTCACATCCTAAATTTCCTTTAAAATGTTGTGTCTACTTAGTTTTTTTTTACAAATTTTAAATAATTTTTATCTATTCCCTTTAACAGCAGTTTTGCTTTTTTTAGACATATAATCAGCACATGCATGGTATAAAACTTTTCTTTATTTGGTCGTGTTTTTAAGAGAAAGCCACATGGAGACATGGTTTCGTAAATTAGAATCAAAAGCTACCCCAAAACCTACCTGAAAATCTTCCTAATCATAAAATTAGAAAATTTTTTAAAAAGCAAATTAAAAGATTAGTGAAAGATTATGTACGAAAGGTACATACACAAATAAATATATGTTATTATTATTAATGTGTGAAGACTAAAGAACAAAAATTGTATAAATTTATAATATATATCATACGAATCAATATAAACAATAGTTTTTATTCTTTTTAGTCTGGCTTTTTGATCATGCGTGTTGGCATTGTTAGACGAACTTTTATCTACCTTTTTTAAATAAAGTTTTTGCGGCGCGTGAAAATTCTTATAGATTGTGTGCTTAGGGCACACTAAGTCATACCAAGAAGTACATTAACTTAGTTGTGTCTAAATTACGCTTGTATTTTGTTTGCGCGGAAGTTTCCTAAGGTCACAATTGCGTCTGTTGACAATAAGTAAGTAAGTAACGGGAAGTTGTAATGTCTTTGGGGATTCCATCCAAATGGCTCGCCTGCTCTGCCTCCCCTCCAACTGTAACTATGTTACATTACCGCCAGAGATACGTATAGCATTGCTCCAACTTGCTTACCTGCCACACCAGCCGGTTAGCGGCCAGTAGATGGTATTAAATAGGCTGTCAACACTACATTTAAAGTGTGCCGAGGTGGGGGCTTAAACCTGAAACCATATGAGTACAAGACGAATGCGCTACCACTACACCATCTCTTTGTAACTAGTCCGTGGATTAATCCACGGGTTTACCTGTTCTTAACGTACGGCATTTCGTGTTTACGTATAACGACGTTTTTCTCCCTCACAAACAAACAGATAGAATGCTGCAAATATTAGAACTTCATCCCTAGGGCTATGTGTCAACAGCGCTGCGCTTTATGGTAGGGTTCTGGTGAAATTTTCCGCCACGTTATAGGGAACTTGGGTCGAGCTTGCTACTACTTGCATTAAACATTAGCTCTCTCCACCATCTCTTTAAAATTAAAATATTAGCGCGAAAAGTTATGAATTTTTGTGTTTGAAAAAAAAAGAAAAAGAAAGAGAGAGAATTATTTCATCATTTTTTACATGCAGGCTATTACAACTGTGTTTCAATAAAGAAAATTGAAGCCAAACGTAAACGCTATCAACTGCAAGATAAGTGTTATTATACCAACCAGCTACAACCCGTCACGAGAACTTAGAAAATATTGGCAGTTTTTCGACCATTTGGGAAACAGCATCAACTCGTGAATTCTCCGTATTTGCTAGGATGCGGAAGTGTTACTTCATCAGATGCGTGGGTTAGCTATTACATTTAAATTGCACTACATTCTTTTTTATATGTGAATCTTGTAATTCCAACAATACTACGCAGTATTCCTAATTCTCTATTGTTTTCTATTGCTTTTAACTTAAACTCCCACCCTGATATTCTTTTTAAGCACATCTGATAACACAACCTTATTACAAAATATCCACGTCAGCGCGCACAAAGGCCTAGAAAAGTGGTAATTCTAATGTCAGCAACTATTAGCACTGTTACCTTAAAATTTCGTTGAATAAAATGCTTAAGCAACTTTGTTTTAGCTATAACCTCTAACAAAAATTTATTGAAAGAAGACTTTCTAGATAATAACCACAAGTAATTAAGAAGGCTGTTTTTGTGTAAGTAACTTGTTGACTTTTACCTGTCAATGTTCAAGCTCGAACCCAGCACCTTTTACCGTATCAGAAAGCGCAGCGCCGTTGAGAAGCAAATAGTCCTGGGGACGAGGTTGGTCAATGTTCACACAGCGGACATAAGATTGACGTCAGCACACGCAAATACCCTGATCTTCAAGACCCTCCCCTCTCCTTAAGGCGGATTGCTTCGCAATGGGGACACTGATAAATGCAGCTAGCGCATTTTTGAAGTTTTCTTGCTTGGCTTACCCGTATCAAAGCAAAACATTTTGTAGCCTACCGACACCGATGTTGTCACTCACTGTGAATTGCGACTAGATTGTAGCCAGCTATCCTACAGCTATTCTACTAAATGATGTTTTTAAATCAATGAAGAAACGACCAAAGCGACACAAAAAGAAAAGGTGGAGAGTATGCAATACAGTTAAACTGGTAATTGGAGTTTTATAGGTTTTTAAACAAGTCATGGGGCAAAGTTGTGGGCGTTTAGTTTCATTTTTAATAATTAATACAACCATTTTCTAAATTTGTTTTAATGGTCTTTAAATGAATGAAATTGAAGGACTTATACTATTAACACAGGTTCAACTTCTCTACCCCTTTAACAGTATATATGTCTTAGGAATGGCAATCATTGTTTGCCACTGGCCAAGATGTCATATTGAAGTCTTAGTCTCGTATCCAATGTACTTTTTTATACAAAAATTACAAGTATTCCCCCTAAAAAATACAATATTTTCTGCTTCGCCAAAGGTTTTAAAACCTCTTCACATCCCTACTTTTGCTTTGTTCATGGTAAAGAGGAAACGACTTATTACAATCTAAACGTCTCAGGAAAAATGGATTCGATGTGATTGTTGTAATCTGATTTATTTTTGGAAAAAAATTTATAATCAGCAGCACACCTATAAGTATTTACACAGGATATAGCAACTTCAGTGTTGAAAACACTGTTATCAACGTGGGTCCTGTATGCATTAAGTGTACACCGGCATTGCCTGCCCAATTTCCCCTCAAATGGGATGGGTTGACCCGTAGCTGTAATGAAGGCACTTGCTAAACATGCCTGTCCTGTGGACAGAACCACAGACCTTGTAATTCCATTGGCTGATTGTATCCATTCCGTGCTCATAAAAGAATTAGAAATTCCATTGAAGCTCTAAACTCAATATTTTTTTCAAACTATTTATATGGTTGCATGTGGCGTTATATAGACTTTTTTTCGTAAACCACAAGGTCAGAATTTAAAGTTATAGCGTGGCATGTTCGACCATTGTATGTTTTACATGTGTAGCACTTGTAGCGGGGTGTACTGAGAATTAAAATAGATATCCTTTAGTATTCGAAGATTATAATAAACGATGCTTAATAAAATTCAATATGGCTTTCGTATAGTGGCCGTTGATAAATCTAAGATGACTTCTGAAATAAAAATATTTTATGTATTGATTTGTAGAACTAAGATTTTACATGTGAATTTCTTGACAGAGCTTTAGTCCACTTTCTTTTTTGTTGTAAGAAAATTGAAGAAGCAACGTCCAAATTTAGCAGGCCGCTGACATGCCTACCTAACATTTTCTCTTATACTGTTTTTTATCATCTTTCTCTCTTACTCTAAAAAAAAAATATTCAAGAATATCAAAAATTCTAACCAAGCTAATTATTATTTTTATATTTCTTTATTGTTTTGAAAACAAGACCTAATGTTTTTTAACCCGAAAATCCCAAGCCGTTTAGGCATATTTTTATAAAGAAAAAGCGGGTACCCTTTTCCCCAGGAAATTTGGCCTTTTTGATATAAAAGAAGACATACACGCCTTCTTTACTGCAAAAATAAGGGGACGAGGATATAACGCTTGTGTACATCCCACCGACGAACGGGTCAAGGGTCCTGGAAATAGGTTGTACAAGGTAGACTGGAGATTGAAGAAGCAGCCGAACTCAGGCTATTACCACGTTTTTTCAACAACAAATATGGCGGATGATAGTAGTGACGACGAAGGTCCAACTCCAAGTAAGATTCCTAGGGTTTCAAAGTCGAAAGATCAGCAAAAGCGCTTAATTGTTATTTTGGAGAGAGCATCATTAGAAACAGTAAAGGTAATATTAACGTTACATGTTTTGAATGTTTTAAAAGGACATGCTGCAAATGCCCCATTTTTTTTAATTGATTTCCTCAGCTAGCCCTTAGCTAACTAGCTAGCTATACTTACCCTAGCTGAAATTTCACCTTACTAGCTAGCTAGATAGCTATAAAGTTGGCTAGCTAGGCTAAACTTTAGAATATCCCCTTTAAATAGTAAATTAAATTTAATACAACCAACGACCAACTTTTGTAAAATCATTAACTAAAATAACGCTATAAGCAACGTCTTCAACACTATCACGTTAGCGCCTACGCGTCTTTTAATTCGTTGCTTCGCGCAATGTCACGACATCGTATCCGACGTTAAAAATAACGACCATTTATTAAAAAAAGTCATTCTTGTAACAAACGGCTTCGCGTATCTATCGCCCATATCTTTTATAATGTATTCTTCAAAATCAATTATTAATTCACAGCCTGAAGAAGTTTGGGCCGAATTAAACTCAAGATTTATTAATCATGACGTCAAGTATGAAAACGTTCTATCCGAACAATTGTTTACATATCTTAACAATAAAGCAACAGCTGCAGGTACAAACATTGGATATGTTCTTGCTTCCGTAATAACTACAGCTAATTACATGACCTCTAAAAATCACGGTTCGATTGAAATAAGAAATGGTTATAGCATTAACCTTAACACATTTTTCTTGTTTGTTGGACAGCCGTCTACAGGAAAGTCGCCCGCTATTAAGATGGCAGTTAATCAACCATTAAAGGCTATTCAAGAAGATACAGACATTATATCTAACACCACCACATCTGGCTTGACAAAGTGCCTCTGTACAAGAAAATGTACATACATTGTTAATGCCGAAATACAGGAGTACTTGTACAAAATATTGAAAAAAAACGATGAGAATTACACTGGGGATATGGAGATTCTATCGAAGATTTTTAGTAGAGAAAATGTGTCTATTCAATTCAGTACTGAAAATAACAGATATATACCTGAAAATTGCGCATTGTGCATATTAGGTAATTATTTTTTATTTATTCTTTTCTCTTTTCTCCTTATGCAACGCATACCGTAAATGACGGATTAAGCGCCCTGTGCTCAATACGCCCCCTGTCGAAAAGTGTCCCGGGGTTAGGGAAATATTTGTAAGTAAGCGCCCTGGAACCTTAATCCGTTATTTACGGTATACGCAGATGCGGTTAGTTGGTTCGTAATCTAACTTTTTAGCTCCTTCCAAAAAGTGAAGCAAAAATATACACCATAAAGGCTGATGAATATACGTTTAAACAAAATCAATTCTTGTGATTACAAAAAGGTTTTTAAAAATATGCACACGTATTAAATTCTTTATTTTTTAAGGTAGACAGACCTGGTGGTGGAATAATAAGGTTGACCAGTGTATAAAGGAAAAGAGGAACTTTGGAAAGAGTGGAAGTCAGGTGGTAGTAAAAATATTTACTTAGAAGCTAAGCGTCGGGCTCGTACAGCAGTGTATAAGGCAAAATCAGAAGCAGAGAGAAACAGATTTGCGGATGTGTTAAGAAGGGAAGACCAACGCAACAAGGTATTTAAGATAGCAAAGCAAATGAAAAAGACTAATCAAGATGTTGTAGGTAAGAAGTGTATACGTAATGATGAAGGTGTTTTGGCTAGCACAGAGGAGGAGAAAAGGGTAGCTTGGAAGAATCATTATCAGAGGTTGCTTAACACTGAGTTTGATTGGGACGAGGATAATTTGTCTGATGATGATGTCGTAGAAGGGCCAGCTATGCAGATCAAGACAGAATGGGTAGTGGAGGCTATTAGGAAAATGAAGATTGGCAAGGCTGCAGGAGTATCAGGTATTGTTGCAGAGATGGTAAAAGCATCTGGATATATTGGAGTTGAGCTTATTACAAGTCTTGCTAACCAGATTATAAAGGATGGTGCTATTCCGAGTGAGTGGCAGTCGAGTGTAATAGTGAATTGTTTCAAGGGCAAGGGTGATGCATTAGAAAGGGGTAACTATAGAGGTTTGAAGTTGGTTGATCAAGTAATGAAAGTTATTGAAAGAGTGATTGATAAGTTACTTAGAGAAAGAATTGATATAGATAAGATGCAATTTGGTTTTGTTCCAGGGCGTGGCACTACAGATGCAATATTTTTACTCAGACAGCTTCAGGAAAAGTATTTAGGAAAGAGAAAGAATCTCTATTTTGCCTTTGTAGATTTAGAGAAAGCTTTTGATAGAGTGCCACGTAAAGTTATTTGGTGGGCTATGAGAAAATTAGGTGTGGATGAGTGGCTAGTTACGATGGTTCAGTCTATGTACAGCAATGCTAGAAGTCGTGTCAGGATTAACGATTCACTTAGTGATGAATTTAGTGTAAATGTTGGTGTACATCAGGGTTCTGTACTTAGTCCTTTGTTGTTTATTCTAGTCTTAGAAGCGCTGTCGATGGAGTTCAGAACAGGTTGCCCATGGGAGTTATTGTATGCAGATGATTTGGTTCTCATAGCAGAGTCGATGGAAGAATTAGTTGAAAAGTTTGAGAAGTGGAAGAAAGGACTAGAAGAGAAAGGGCTGAAGGTAAACACAGCAAAGTCTAAAGTCATGATAAGTAGCATTGCAGCCAAGTGTGACCTTGTAGTTGGAAAGTGGCCTTGTGGAGTTTGCAGGAAAGGGGTTGGTAGTAACTCAATTTTTTGTCAGACTTGCAAGCATTGGGTACATAAGAAGTGCAGTAGTATTAGTGGAAGGTTAAGAGCTGGCATACAGTTTGTATGCAAGCGTTGCAAAGGTGAGATTATAGAGAATGAAGTATTTCCAGCTTTAATGATGTACAACAGTGGCTCGTTAGAGATAGTTAAGAACTTCTGTTACTTAGGTGATATGTTGGGCAGTGAAGGGGGTGTTGGAAGAAGTGTTACTTGCAGGATAGGTTCTGCTTGGAAAAAGTTTAGAGAGTTACTTCCTTTATTGACTAGCAGAGTCCTGTCAATTGAGGTAAAAGGTAGGTTGTATGAGGCCTGTGTAAGAAGTGTTATGTTGTACGGTAGTGAGACATGGGCAGTGAAGCAGGAAGATCTTGACCGTTTAGAAAGGAATGATATGAGAATGGTTAGGTGGATGTGTAATGCCAGTCTGAGAGACAGAAAGAGTTCAGATGAGCTAAGAAGCAGGCTAAGTCTCTGTAGAATTAAAGATGTTATCCAGATAAGAAGATTGAATTGGCTGGGGCACTTGGAAAGAATGGAGGAGGATAATTGGGTAAGAAAGTGTAGAGACTTAATAGTTCCTGGGGCAAAGCCCAGAGGCAGACCGAGAAAGACTTGGCAGGAGGTTATAAGGACAGACTTGATAGAGAGGAAGTTGAGTTTAGATCTAACACAGTCTAGATCAGATTGGAAGAGGGTCATTAATATACCCCGTCCAACCCATGCTAGCATGGAAAACGGACGTTAAGCCGAGAATGATGATGATGATGATGATGCTACACAAATAAAAAGCATGGCTTTTATTTTGTCTTTAATGGATAAAGGTAATGGATTTTTGGACCGATTTTTAATTATAACGCCTCGTTCATACTGTCCGATGCCCAAGGAACAACAAATCGCCCAACAATCCTCAACAACCATCGATATCAAGGATATTTATGCCAACTATGTACACATAGATAATACAATATTCTATTTTGACGAAAATGCGTTAAAGTAAGAAGATTTTTAATAATTTTAAACTTTATACATGACATGATAAATAATCTCTTTTTCCTTTTCTTCAATTCTATTTCCCCCTCTTTAATTTTTTTTTTACCAATTTGTATAGATTGTACGACAACATGGAGACACAGTTTTTGACCGATCTAAACAACGATCTTTTGCACGGCAGACCAACCAGCAAGTCTAAAAAACCAGAGTTAATTCCAAAAGTTGCTGTCGCTCTACACACAGTGGAATACTTTTATAATGCCCTTTTTAATGAAGTTGAATTTACATGTCTACCAGAAGCTATTTCCTTGCAAACATTGGAACGTGCCATAATGTTTGTTGAATCAATTGATGAACAGAAAGAATTATTTTACACAGTTAGTCTTTTAAATATTTTATAATTAAGTTACAGCAAATTTGCATTTATTATCTTTTCATAGACATTTATTCATCTCATTTATGACAATATTTTTCGTTTTAGTATATCACAGAATTGGTTAGTACCAGCAAAACACCATCAGTTAAACGTGCCCCAACTTCTGATGAATATAAAAAAGCTGTTTTAATGACACCGGGTGCCTTCGTCACATACAGATCCTTCAAACAAAGTACATCAAAAAGATTTCGCGGTTTACTATCCCAAGAATTTGTTAAGTTTATAGAAAACTTTGTTAACAAAGACATTGGTCGTTTGGTTAGTGTAAGAGCAGTTGGGTCATCAAAATCATCAAAAGTATTCGTTAAAAAAGAATTTAGGGACTTGCCATCCGAAATAAAAAATTGGTTACAAGAAAGTGAATATGAAACAAAAAGGCTCGCCAAACATCCTGTTTGTATTACGGATCGGATTATCGAGTCTATTAATCTTGAAATTCATTAGCAAAAATTTTTCAAATAATCCTTTTTCTATATCCATAGAATAAGTCGTTCTTATTTATAAAAAAGTTTACAAATTTATCAACACCAAAATATATAGGTTAGCTATAACAAAGTTAATCGGGTTTAAAATTGTAAATTTTAATAAAACTTATTCTACTCGATTGACAAATTGTATACAGATATGCCGAGGCAAAAAATGCTCGAAAAATAGCAACAGTTTCTTATAAAAAATTGCTTGTACATGAAAAAGTATAAACACTGTTCGGAAAGTTGCGTAACATTTGAGTTGTGTTCAGCATGTTTTTACTATTATTTGTATTGCTTAAATTTAATCACGTTTTCTTATTTTCTGTATGATTAATATGAGTAATTGTAAAAAAAGTTTCTGAAGACAAGTCATGTGTTTTTGATGAATCTTTTAACACTGCAAGAGTAGCTAAAATTATGCAATGTAGGGAATTCATTAACGTCCCGTTATCTGACATAAGCTTTTCTGTGTATCACGAATGACAAATACTCTGCCTGAGAAATTACAGTAAGGGACCATAGTAAGTACATTTTCTATTATTTTATAATTATATTACAATTTAACGATTCATTATTTGTTTTTCAAATCTACAAATATTCTTTGATACAATAATTTCGATAACTTGCAAAGAAGTTGATTAATTTCTGATTAAATCATAGCATGGATTACCCACCGTTAAAAAGATTAAGAAGCCGGGGGACACAATGTGGTGTCAATAGTGTTAGTCATGACAAGTCTACGCAATTTGGACCTTCTCATAACAGTTATGATCGTTTTATCCGCTCATCCGATAAAACAGCATTTACAACACACAAATACTTAATCACAAACATCACGAATACCAAAGAGAATGCCTTATCGTGGTGTTTTGATAACAATTTGTTAATCAAACAAAAAAAATGCGATAAATGTAACAATGACATGATCTTGTCTAAGTGCAAAAGTTCAGATGGAATTAGAAATCACTGAGAAATTGCCCAAAGTTTACAGAAGCTTTTTCGCTAGTTCGGCATTTCAAAAAATCTTGCCTGAAAACTAGATCTATTTTTAAAAATTATATACAAACATACTTTTTGGTTGTTAGTAAAGCACCACTTAAAAGTTCTGCATAAACTTTGACGAAAATCACAATGGCAGATAATACTGAAAAATTATCACAAACAAACTTTAAGGAGAAAGTTTTTGGTGTAAGGGTTCTCAATATGGTTTCATTTGATACAATTTGCTCAAAAAAATATAGTGACGGTAACAATTCTGTAATACTTTTAAGGTTGTCTTCTTTGTGGCTGAGTCAACTACATTAAAACAATGTTTTGCAGTTTTTTGGTGGAGCTTGGGAAAAATTTCATTAAAAGAGAAGCACAAATTTTTTTTCAAAAAGTAAGAAAGTCAGACACCTGAACTAAATACACTGCTGCTCCAATCCGAAACGTTTTCTTATCCAGCAGTAAAAGTCGAACCTGTCAAACCAACAATTGCCACAAAAAGGCATTTTTTTCATTGTTTTATATATTTATTGTTGGTTGGTTAATTAAATCAAAGCAAAATATACTGAAAAAGAACTGGATTGTTTCTGGAAATATTTGTCCAGTGCGAGTGAAACCTGATTTGGAATAAACATGTCAACACAATGATAACTGTTATCATTTCTATTTCTAAAAGGCGAAAGAAAACAAAGCGTAAAATTTGGATTTAAAAAATGTTTCAAAATTTACTAATTGCTATATTTTCAAGTTAATAAAATTTTCTTATTAAAAGCAACTAATTGAAAAAGGTTAAAAGCAGTGATTGTAATGTAAAATAATCTCTATAATAATAGAAAAAACTTTGAGGCCAAATAACTTGGAAACGAGGTGGTGACGTCAATGTTTTTTCACCGCGTGGGTAACTAGCGACCAACTGGGACCAATTTGGGTAAGTTTCTCAAACCTGGGTCCCTAAATCAGTTTCGGAATGACCAGGTTGACGACGTCATCAAAAAACCTTTAAACCTCAATATTTCTGCAACCATTTTTCAAAAGCAATGCAATCTTATACATTTCCATGGTCAGCTTTTCAAGATCTATGCATTGAAAACAGCAAGTGTGCAAATTTCCTAAACAAAATTTTTGCTACTTTCAGGAGACTTTGCTGACGTCAGCACAATTTTCCAAGCCTTATATCTCATTAACCATACATTAAGAGCACATGATCATACAAATTTTCTTGATCAGCGTTTTAAGCTCTACACAGTGGAGGCAACGGGAAAACAAGGTTCTATTTTACCTTTTTTGTGGATGTTTTTTTGGGTTGCTGACGTCATCAAAACATCTAAAACAACCTATTTTCCATTGTCCTTCTGAATAAGTGGATTTCTCCACGACCCTTATCGACAAGTCTCTATAATAGTACGCCAGTTCTGTGTGTGTCTGTCACTTTTGCAAAGTCGATTATATTTTTCATAATTTTCTTCAATAAAGTCTATAAAACATCGCCTATAAAATTGTTCTGTAATTTACCAAACTTTACATTAACCCTATTCGGTCCGGGGTTTTTCGAACATATTATGACCAGGGGGGCGGAATCCGCCCCCAATCAATAACTTTTCATAGGCTTGTCCAAATTGAATCAAACTTGGCACACTTATAGTACGTCACAAAAGGAACAAAATGGCAGTAATAAATTTTTGCTTGCGTCAGCACATTTTCTGTGACGTCATCAAAAGCTTGAATTTTGTTCAAAATGCCACTATCTGCTTAAAATGCAAGTACTTTAGTTCTAGAGCGAATTTTTACATTCTGTTTGAAGTTTCTGAAAGCTAAATAAATGTTATTTAACATATTTTCCGGTTTTTACATAGATCGTATGAAAAATTGCCAAATATTACCCAAAAATCCGTTTTTTTCTGATTTTCGGATAAAATCCGAAAAAATCGGGAAATCGGATTAACCACGTGACCAAAACATGCAAAATGATTCTTCTCAATGAAACAAAGTTGTGTTGTAAGTTTCAAATTCTAAACATAATGCTAACAAGAGTTATTATATTTTTCCTATTATAAGAATTTCATAGAGATTTTTAGGGGTACTTTCGAGTAATAGCCAATATCAAAGCCTCTGAAAGGTGTGGGACCTAAAAATGCATGCATGCAGGTGTCTAATAGATAAATATTGAAACTCCGTAAGTATTGTAGCCATGCAACATGGCATTAAAGAGTTATTAAAAAAAAAACTGGGTAAAACATTTTGCTTCAAACCCGGAACATTTATTATTTAGACCTTATCTATATCTATCATTTTTTTCACCTTATTTCTATAACAGTTGCTGCAACAAAATAACCAATATCAAGGGATCAATGGCCTACATTGCTCCCAGACAATTGCAAATAGGTTTTCTTAGTCAGAAAATGTTTACAAACTGACTTTATATTTCTAAGTCAAACCCTGGGTAAAAAAGTTTGCATTTAGCCATAATATTCTGAGTTCAAGAGTTTAGGCACTATTAAGCCTTTTTGAAAAAGAATAATAAAGTCTCACCATGTCATTATATGCAAATAATGTGATCAAAGGCTGTGCGCATGGCTTATTTTAGAGCGTATCATATGCTTTTAGGCCAAATGTTGGTTAATCTCTACCCGACACATTTTGATATCTCACAACTTGGTTTAAATATGGTTAAGACCTTGCATAATGCACCACCACCACAACAAAAATTATCGTAAATCAATTAGTTTTTAAAGAATATCGGGATTAAGGCCTCCCTAAATGTGCCAAAATTAATCTGAGAAAAGTAGTACTTGAACTCCGCTTAGCGAATACTTTGGTAGTTGATATTAGTATTTAGCACCAGGCACAAATGTCATTCCACAAGTGTCTTTATTTGGAATAAAAATAAGCCTGTCAAACGGGACATATATTTGGCACGATATGCTGCTAAGTTGATTGGGGAAAAATAATTTTCATTGTTGAAATTTTAAAGATTTGCAATAATCATTTTTTATTATAATATGATTTGTCCCCAAAAAAGTATTAATTTTTTTCCCATGTTTGTCATATATTTTGGTGTTTTTGTTGTATAGGAGAAAAATTCAATGTCTTGTGCTAATTTACTTTACTAGTCCTTAGCCCGTGGAAAAATACACGGGTTCGCCCGTCCTTTTTATACCGCATTGCGTGCGTCTTGCTACCTGCGCAGCTAAGCTACCATTTTGTGTCACAAGACGGACGGACAGACGTATACGGGTATTATAATATAAATTATAACCATAAAGCTGATGCTCAACATCTGAGGTTATTTTGTTCTAATTTATATGAGTAATTGTCTTGCATAATTTTCAGTAAAGTTATATCAACTATTCAACTTTTTATTGCTAGAATGGCAAAAATTTTGAACTCCTAAATTGTGACGATCATAAACATATAATGAAAAAACACGACAAAAATCCTGCAGATTATCGTCCAGACATCACTCATCAATGTTTACTTATGTTAATGGACAGCCCCCTTAACCGTGCTGGATTGTTGCAAGTGTACATACATACAGAAAGAAACGTATTAATAGAGATTAATCCGCAAACGCGCATCCCTCGAACATTCAATCGATTCTGTGGTTTGATGGGTAGGTCCTTTTTTGTTTTACATCCATTTTGTAACTTCGACTTGTCATCTAATGCATATTATTGTGTTGAACTTTTATTTTCTTGTCAAAACCGGATTGTAAACTGGTTAAAGTGATTTCCATTTTCTTTTTATATCAAATGTTATGTTGTTACGCTGTGCTTCGCCTCATTTTAGTGATTTTTGTCATTATTTGGTTTTTCTGTTCAACCTTCTACTTTTGACTTTATGACTATATGACTTTTAGTTCAACTTCTCCACAAGCTCAGTATACATGCGTCAAACGGTCCAATAAAATTAATGAAGGTAAAAAAGTTATCCATGTTTTTTGAGTCTATGGTGCTTGACCCTGTTTTTACTTTAAAAATTCTTTTTAGTAAGATCACTGTGATTTTATCAATTTGCTATATATATATGTGTATCTTTATTATGTTTTCGACTTAGCAGTTCGCAATTTAAGTCTTTATTTTACTATTGTTATTATTTTTTAGGTCATAAAAAATCCTATCACAGATCATCTTCCAGTTGGTTGTAAAAAATATGGTAAGAACTCTAAATGTTCATTTTGATTTCCAAATGATTTCGTTACAGATCATGAAAAAAATCTTTTATACAAATTAGTTAAATGAGGATTGCAGCCTAACGGCTGGCTCCTCCTTCCCTCTGACTGTAACTATGATACATTACCGCCAGAGATATGCATAGCGTTGCTCTAACTTGCTTGCTTCGGTTTACCCCCAGTAGATGGTACTCAATGTTAACGTTACGTCTGAAGTGCGCCCTTAGTAGGAACTCAACCTGGAAATACGGTACCACTACACCATCTCCCCTTACTTATTTATTCTTGAAGTCCTTATCCGTGTTTAAATGTATCTAAATTAATATTAATTAGTACCGTAGCGAGTAAGGCTATAGGTCCACAAGATGGATGATGATTGAGTTTCACACACTGTATTTTAAGACATCATGGAACCAGATGTAGCTAAGTGCTACTGAAGTTGTTGATAAGCTTCGAATGTAGTCTATGGTATAATAATAATAATCTTTGTAAGTGCTAAGGTTCTGTTAGAAAAGAAGTGCAAGCTTGTTTGTTTTCTGTATAAATCTGGCAACAACATTATTATTTTTACAATAATAACCATCAAGTTATACATGAAGTTACTCGTTAGGTAATAAAACACGCTGATTAAAAACATGATAAAAAAGATTCATTGTTTTTGTTTCCCCTAAAACTTGGTTCCCAATAAAATGCATCAGTTATGCAATTGTTGTAGAGATGGGATGAAATGTCAATATTTGTTCTGCGGCATGTCTTGTGTGGTTTTGCTGCACCAAAATGTGTTTCCAATAAAAGCGCAACAGTGACTGTCCTATGTTAATGAAAACCGAGCTTTAAGGTTGTTTCAGGTTCAAATCTCTACTCTGAGTCACTCAATACTAAGTGTTGTCAGTTAGGTCCATCGACCCATCGTCTTTTGGCACAAATCGACTGTCCACAAACTGGCTTGTGTGTGAATGTAAATCTGTACGTAATTACATTGAAAAAGTAAAGGAATTGTTATTTCCTTAATATCTTTATTTGTTATAGTAACTTCGTATAAAGCCAAAAAGTGTATCAAACTTCGAGAATTTGATCCTCCTGAAGAACCTATAGTATTTGTAGTTGGTGCGTTCGCCCATGGAAAGGTTGGTATTTTCTGTGTTTTTTCGTTTTTACGTATTTTTGAATGTTTACGCTTTTTAAGATAATAAATTGGTTATTTTGATCCGTGAGTTTATATTTCCCTGTATAGATGTATTTTGTTTGTCAAAGGATTTTTAGGAGTTTACCAGACCAAAAAAATGTTTTGTAGATTAATAATGATTTTCCGGCAGGTGCGATATTTGCGATGTCTGGTGTTTAGGTAAAGCGCCGGACACAATGCATTACACATGTCGGATTGTCAGAATATTCTGAATATATTCCTTTTATGTACTTAGTCTACCATTTTATCCATGTGTTTTGTTATAATTTGCAGATTGACATAACCTACGGCGAAGAAGATGTAGCCATCAGTGAATATCCGCTCTCCGCCGCATTAACATGTACGAAGGTGTGTTCTGCGTTTGAAGAATCGTGGGGGATCACTTAATTCTGCGTGCATACGCAGATAAGCGAAATACGGCAAACATTATTCTCGATCGTATTGTATTTTTGTATTTCGTACTGTATTTTGTTAGTCGTGCTCGATTTATCTTTTTATAATAATAAAAATAAGAGTTGTACTATGTTATTACTATCCCTTTCTCGCACTGTTAAAAAAATAGTAGTCCAAAGTGAAGCGAGGCTGTACTTACATACAGGCTAGCCAGTGGGTCAGTAAATGCAACGTAACTATTTCGAATCCTCATCGTAAACCATATTGATGTAATAAACTGCGATATTTTGTACCTGAATTTATGTTTTTTTCTGTACAAAGTATGAATGTTTTTTTCTGAAACATCACTGAGAATAAGCAGTGCACTAGCGGCGCATGCCCATCCAATAGCATTGACTTTAGTGATATGTGTTTTTAAGGTGCATTGTACGCAACAATTCTAAGAAGACTGAGGTGGTTGTTTGACATGAGTTTGACAGCCCTACCATGGTGAAGGTGATCACTCCTCCATAAGTTCCTTCTACCCTTCTTAAGTTTTCCTTTATCTTTATTTATTTTTATTTTTTGTAATTTAATTTTTGCAAAGAATTTGATACCTTTTTTCGTAAAATAATTGTTCTGGGAATTGCCTAATAATGATGAGAATGGCAAGGCATAAATATCTCAGCTGGATTTTGCAAAATTTGTAAAGATTAAATGGATAGCAAATGTTTGTAATGCGGCAAAATTACCGAAATCAAATTTCACAGTTTCTGATTTTAAAACCTGCATTCATATGTTTGATAACAATCAGTCTTTAAGATTCTATACCATTTCACAATGGAAGTTAATTTAGTTTTTAAAAACAATATACTTTTGTTTAAAATCCCATTTATGCTCGCCATAAGCATCCTCGGTGCAAAAAACTGAAATTGGCTTAAATTTCTTCTTTTTGTAATTCCTCATTTTTGTAATCTCTTTCAAGTGTGACTAGCCGGTTAAAATGAGTTTCCACTCGACTACATTTTTTGCTCTCTATTTTGTGTTTTGTAAATAAGCGCTAATCTCCTTCCCTGTTATTTTTTGAGACTAAAAAGCGTACTGGATTTTTTTTTAAAAGGATAAGAACTACTTTGAGCACTTAATTATGTGATCATGTACGGTTTTTGCTACAATTTATTTCCGTCGTCCATTTGATAATCTAAAAACTGATCAGACATTGCATATGTGGTATTCTCAATTTATGTAATGTTTCTCACCAATGAAGCATTGGTACAATTTTTTTTTATTTACTGACCTTCATTCGTTTTGCTTTTGCGATTAAAACAGGTTTTTAGTAAAAGCTTTAAAGAGCTTTCTTAGCTGTGTACGTGTGTGTGTGTGTTTTTTTTTTTCATCTATGCAAAAATTATTCAACTTTGTTTGCGCCAATTGTTCGGAAAAAGGCTAGTTTTGATATTGACTTGCCGCTGGCTGCAGAAAAAGGTTAGGCTGAAAAAAAGAATTACTGATGCTGCGTTTTCCCAAAAGAGAACGCAATTTCAGTGCAACAAAAAAAGTCAAGAATGTATTATACGGCAGAAGAAAATTTTAAGGGTACAGAGTTGCTATGGATGGTAAATGTGTTTGTCTTTTGGTCAATTGCGCTTTTAGTGATCGTCTCCAACTGTTAACATCAAGTTCGACAATTTTAGGTGTGTGCATTTTAATGTATTGTTGTGTTGCATCTGGTGGCATTTTCCAGTACGATGTGTTACTATTTTCATTCGTAAGCGCTTGACCAATAACATTACCAACTGTTTCGGTTTTGCGTGCTTTTATTGCGTTCAGAACTGCTGTCGATTTCTCATCGCTGTGAATTCGTTGCGTTTTATTTTTAAGTAACGAGAATGGTACAACAGCTAAATCGCCATGGAAATGCTCGCGTAGTAAATTCATGCAATTTAGCAGCATTTCCTCTTTTTCAGATTTCAATTTTTGTTTTCGCTTTTGCCATTGCAATTGGATTCTTTGGTATCTTGCTTCAGCACCTGCAATGTATCGTTTAAACTTTTCATCGCTGTCACTCTTGTAATGCATGCTTCTGATGGCACTCACAATCTTTTTTTGTCGTTTTATTGAGGTGTATTGACGTACCATTGCAGCGAAATATTGATTTGAAAGCTTGTTAGCTTGGTTTAAAATTTCGGTGGAAGCTTCTTGGACATCTGCAGATATACGGTTTGATTCAAACGCTTCATTCAGGAGAATTATTTTTTCATTGCAAGTACTTCCCTTCCAGGGATGAGTAACCTTATCCATTTGACGAATTTGTGCTAAATTTAATTTGTTTAGCTCTTGTTTCAGTCGATTTCTATCGAGCTGAAATTGCTTCATCATATCTTTCGTTTCTTGCGTTATATCTTTCTTCTCCACGTTTAATCTTTCCATCTCTTTCTGTAAACACTGGTATTTCTGCAGGAGTTCTTTACATGGTGCGATTTCCTTCTGCAGGGTGTTGTTGTTGTCTTTTAGTATATCGTATTGTGTTGTCAACGTTTTTGTGCGTTTAATCGCGTGTTGCGCGATCTTTTCATTCTCCTTACATGCATCTGTGGCCCTCTGTAAACGAAGGCGATACTGTTCAGCGCTTCTCTCGCTGCTTACCTTAAACGAGTTGGCATGCTTTACAAGCAAACGTTTTTGCAGCAATGCTTTATTTAGATTGTTCTCTATCGACATTAGCGTTTCCATCACAGTTTCTGATGTCGTTCTGTTTTCATCTATGCATTTCCTGTAGCTTTCTATCCTTCCTTCAGCTTCTTCATCCACCTCTAGGTCTTCCTGGTGTATTAGATGTGTAATCACATGTTTAAAGTTTTTTAAAGCTCTTAGCATTTGGACCTTTTCATTGTGTAAGGCGTCTACATATCGTCCATGTTCAATTTGAGTTTTTCTTAAGTTCGCTTGAAACCTGTGTTGCTCCTTGATAATGTACTTTCTTAACTTCTGTAGTTCCTTTTCAGATTGCGCCTTCATTCTTGAAATAAGTTGATCTCTGGGCATGTCCTTCAAATGGAAGCTCAATTTAGGCTTTTCGAATGCTTCTTCTTTTAGTCCCCTATTTTCTTCCATCATATGCTGCAGTCTTTCCTCTAGATTCTCCATTGCTTTTCGTTTTTCAATTAATTCTTTATTTTTTTCCACAAATTCCTCCTGTAGCTTGAGCAGCTGTGTTTCCAACTGTGTCACTTTTATATCTTGGAGTTTAGACTCCTGGCCACCAGTAACGTTGCCTTTGGTATTCTTCACTTCATTTTCGACATCGGCTGTTTTTTTCGACAAGTGTTGAATTTTGTCGTCGCGACGTTGAATGTTGTCGAGTGCCTCATTAAGTTGTTTCTGCAACAGTTCAATTTCCTTTCGTAACTGACTGTTCTGAAAACTCGATTCGGTTGTTATATTCAACGTTTCTTGAGAATTATCTGATACGAAGTCGTTATCAAGAACGTTCTGTGATCCAGCTGCACTTGATTTGATGGAAAAAATACTTTCTACACTTCCACTTCCTGCAGCATGTATGCTTAAATTGGAAGCACTTGCCGTATGATTTTTGGATATTGATGGTATGCGGTCTATTTTTTCTTCCGGTGGTAGCAGTGTTGGGACGTGTGTGTTGCTTTTTTTCGAAGGTGAAATTTCGACCTTTGATCGTTCCAGCTTTTTAATGTCTTCTCGTAAAGAAACCAGTTCATTGCCAAGCTCTTGATTTTCTTTGGTGAGTTTGGAAATCAGGTGGTTGTCTTCTTTTTGCTTTTGCTCGAGCATTTTCATATTGTTCTTTTCAGCGAATAATTGTTTCGTTTTAATTTCAATTTCTCGTGCGTTTTCGCTAAACCATTTGAGAATCGAAGAAAGCTCTTTAAATTGTTTCAAACCGAGCTTTAAATGTCTCCTAACTTCCGAAGATGCCCCCGACCGAATTCCTAAATCAAATACGGTTTTCACTGTCTTAATTGCTTGTTCCAAATTTTTTTGATCTGCCAGCTCCTTCTCGTTAAACATCCTTTTCCCTATAATCTTACCCGAGTCAGATGACATGCTTTCGCTTGAAGCTTTTGAATCAATATCGGACTTCCCAACGCTTTCAATATCGCTTTCGTTAGACGGTACTTTTCTTGCCTTGGTCTTTCTGGGCTTACGAAGTAACGCATTTTGCTTTCGGCGTTGTAGTAATTCAACTAAACGGTCGATCGTTTCTGCTGATTTAATAAAAGCTTGGTTTGTCCGATCAAAGTGTTCATCGCTTGGTACATGATATCCTAGCTTTTCGACAAACTTAAAAAGTGATTCTAACTCCCTTGCAGTTAAATCCATCCAATCCGCCATTTCTTGTATCAAAGCGGTCTTGTGTTCGTTTGAATTCTCATACTTTGAGAATCCTCCAAAAATGCATTCACGGTCTTTCCGCTTTCTTCGTTCTCCATCAACGTCAAATTTTCCGACGTATAGCGCGTCTTTATCTTCACTACCCAAACCAGAACGTTCAAGAGCTGCGGTCACTCTTTCCATGATTTCATTTATCTCACTTTTACGTTTCTGTTGTCTTCTCTGTTCTTTAGTCTCATTTAACTGTAACGCCACGGCTAAAACACTGTGGGATACGTCGCCCATTGTCATTTTGTCGAACGTCATTTGTTTGTCTTGTTGTTGTTGTTGTCGACATTTGATGCATATGTATTTCCCCTCTATTTCACTGTCGCTTTGAACCTCCATATGCGAATCGGGAGATTCTGCTGCTACGGTAACGTCTGGAATAGATGAATTTTCTTGCAGGGCTTTGATAAAAACTTGTGGAAATTCATGATGGTTTAATGGTTTTTCTTGATTTTGTAGTCGTTTATATTTCTTTCTTTCACGTTGAAGCATCCGCAGATCGATATCGTTTTCCATCTTCTTCTTTGAAATTGTGTTTCGTTCTAACTGACGGTTAAGTTGACGTTTAATATGATGACGTTATTTTGCAATGGCGTGGTTTCTCATCGACACAACAATGACGTAGACAGGAGCTCCGCCCGATATTTTACCAGAGAAACGGTTTTAAACATTAATTGAGCACCTGGGGCTTTTGCTAAGAATATTGGAGACTATTGGACTGCTAATTGGAAAAGAACATAAAAACGCCCTGTTATTAGCCGCCTTGTTAATGTACGCCTCTGTTAATAAACACCCTCTCTAACAAACGCCTCACTTTACAAGAGTGTTTATTCAAAACAGAATGCAAATATGAAATTTCACCAATATGGATTTGCATAAAAACCCATCCTAAATATGAAAAGAAGATATATGGTCCACGTGTTTCATCAGCAAGAATCAAAATATACAGTTTAACGCCCTATTTTTAAGGTAGAATTAAATGTAAGTCCGCATGTCTTGCGTTACGTCCTCCTTCTTAACAGAATTTAAGTGGAAAATGTCAGCAAGGTTTTAGTGGGGAGAGCGCAAACCATCGTGCATTGTTTATGCAAATAAGTAACCTAAAAGACAAGCTTTTTATCGTTAAGGGGCAGTTTATATGGAGGCGGGCTGGCTCAGCAAACGGCCTGGCTCACTTGGCGGGCTGGCTTTTAACTTGTGTTTATATGAAAACCTACTTCGAATAATAGGCGGGGCTGCTCTGAACAATATTCATGATTTTGTTGTCTTTTCTTTTTTGTTCCCTTTGTTATTTGTTTTTTTCATTGTTTTATTGCTTTTTACTGTTATTTTTTGTTATGTTCTTTTGTTGTTGTTGTTGTTGTTGTTGTAGTTGTTGTTTCATAATTAACTTCTTTCCACTTAGGATATTTATTCAAAGCAGAACAGAGGATGGCTGTTTGCTTCAATTCCCAGCAACTAAGTGTGAAGTGGTCTCGAAAGTTGAAATTGTAGACGATTGGACAGAAATCTCAACAATCTTTATAAATTACATCCCTAATTACGTAATCGTTAAAGTTCAGGGTTTGACTAACCACATCGTGTTATACAAGATTAGAGTTACTTTAAAAGACACGGCTGTAAAGGAAAACAAGAGATTTGTTGAATTTGAAGAATTCCGCATATCAAGTAAATATTTATAAGGAAAATAATATGTGTAGGGAGGAGGTAAATATTCTTACAGGATTAAATATTTTCTGAAAGCTATTTAATGTAAAATACTCAATTTAGCAGCTAGGGCGCTTACCTAAAACTTATCTTGGTGCTATAATTTAAATAATCACCTCTGTCTATTAACAGCCTTGAGAACTTAATCCAAAGAGGAGCTTATTCTAAGGAGTGCTAATTTTATAACTTTTGCTCTAAAACAAGAGATAAATGAAGCAAATAGCTATTTTCATTTGCTTGCTTTCTTGTTTGCCTACATGCCTTGTTTGTTACGATTATTTATCCAACTTTTTCAGTCCTTATCAGTATTGTTATCAATAAGGGTCCTGCAAAGAGGGTTCTAACATACGATTTGGTGCTAACTGATCAAGAGAAGATGTGGAGTCCTTTCAGAACTTTTGGCTGAAATGGAGTGATGAATCTTGTATACAGCATGTTTGACAGGGGGGCTAATTACCAAAATTCACATAAATCTTTAGAAAAGGAATGTAAGCGAGTCTCTCCAAGCATGGCTATCAATGTCCTTCTTAATCACAGATGCAGGTCTGCTGAATCAAAAGAGGAATCGGGGTGCAATCTCTGTGGGATTTAAAAAAATACCTAGTTCATGCCACTTAAAAGTGTTAAAATATTAACTAACTGATACTTAACTACCAGCCTTCTCCATTACATTTCATTTCAGACGATCGTGATATGAAGCATAGAAAGGTTTTAAATGGCTTCGGATTGTTATGCCATGCATCTGGTGTCATAACAGACCCTTGTGAAGTAATACCAACATCACAGTTGAAGTTAAAGATCCCTCAACAGGTGTATCACGGAGCATCCATTGGAGGAGCGGGTATATACCGTACTTTGGAGGATTGGTATAAAACTTGCGATCTTTTTCTCTTACGAAATTTTTCTTTACCCTGGTACATCGAAGGAACAGGACAAAGAACCAACTGCTTCGCACAGGTGATTAGAATATCAAGTGGTGATGTTAACATTGTAGGAATGGGTTCTATAGCAGACAGGTTTGAAGAATGGTGTTCAAGTCAATCGACGTTAACCAATACACCAGCTCTGCTCGTCCTAGGATATGACATTACCAATTTCTTGGATTTGAAAAGGATAATGTTTTATCCAGTCTAAAGATACTAAAACAGCAAGCATGCGACAATACTATCTTGGTGTATGAGCCTAAACAAAATATTTTAATTTGTGTCAGGGTATCAAACGAAACAGATATGGTAATGCTACAGAACGCAGCGCAAGCTTGTCAAGATGACCTTAAACTGTTCTGTGGATTGAACTTGGAAGTCTTGAACAACAGTGGTTTGGTTCTAACTAGTCGTTAGCCCGTGGAAAATCTACGGGTTCGCCCGTCCTTCTTATACCGCATTGCGTGCTTCTTGCTACTTGCGCAGCTAGGCTACCATTTTGCGTGACAGACAGACAGACGTATACGGGTATTATAATATAGATTGGATTAGTCATTGCAAAAATATTAACTGATGACAAAATCAATGCTTTCACTGAAGAAGAAGGGTCAACCTTTTGCGGAAGATGTAGAGATTTCATTGTTCTGCACCAAACAATGACTAACTTGGAATCCTTTAAAAGGTGGTGGAATGAATCAATGCAACAAACTATTGATAACATGAGGAGGGAAGGTGGACTGAAAGTTAGCAAATAGACCGAAAGGCTAAATTAGTTTCGCATGATTGGAAGCAGAACAGTTGGTTTTATTGCAGCAACAGATGTATGCTTGCCTACCCTTTCTGCAAATATATCTGAGCAAGTGAAAACCGTTATGTTGACTAAAGAACAAATTAATGCTGTTCAGTCAAAGGACAAGCATGTTATCATCCTTGGTGGATATGGTTCTGGGAAAAGCATTGTGGCATTAAAGAAGTTAGAACTGATAGCTACATCATCTGAGATAGCGTCCAAAAAAGCGGTGAGAGCTCAGGGGACAAAGTTGTGCAAAATTCACACAAAAATTATCTTTGTCAAAATATATTTAGACAAGACAGCTAATTTAATTAATGTTATATTTATATTCGCAACCTCGCTCCCACGGCTTTTTGTCTCTTTTTGACACTGGGCGCCGTCCAAACCTCAAAGGATTTCAATATGTCCTGCGAACGAGGTTGTTATATTCGCGCATTTAAAAATAGTCGAAGTTCACTTTTCAATTTTGGGATTGCATTAGTTGTACACAATCACTTAAAATGTGTCAATTGTGGCTGACGTTAGCATTATCATATTTCGAACTTCGGGGCCTTCCTTCGTTATGCGTGCTAAAGAATGTGACGAGCAAAATTTAAACGCTGTCCATCTGGCATATATGCTTGTGCAGAAGTAACGATTTTGCGACATGTTGACTGCATGCAGAGTGTTGGTCAATTGACGTTATTTTCCATGTTTGAAATATAACAAAAAATATTGTCGCAAAATTTTTTTAAACATTGTAAATTATGCTATCCTGAGCAGAAACTTTTCTTAAAATAACGCATTCAGTAAAAAAGTATATTCCACCGATTCGCGGCTTGTTGTCGGCTTTTAGCGACCTTGGGTTTTCCTGTGCAGTGAGAGGTTAGTACCATATCGGTAAAAAGTAACCAAATTTTGCCTCAGTGGTTTCGGGATTTTCTTTCCTTTTTACCACTCAACCATTCCTTAAAGGTTGGAAATTGTCCGTTTAAAAAAAACTTTCTTTTTTTTATTTTAAAATTTGAATACTGTATTTTATATTTTTGAATCTCGAATATAAGTCGGAAAATGTGATTTGTTTTTTAACAACGGACCGACATTTTTAACAAAACTTGTGCAACTTTTTTTGTGCGGTGAAAATTGTGTAGTGGTAGCGCTGTCAACTTAATTAGTAATTTGTGACAGGAAAACTAGCGAGAGAAATGCTATACGTGTCTCTGGAAGTAATGTGACATAGTAGCCGTTAGAGGGAGGAAGAGCCAGACTTTAAAATGGGATACCCAAGGACGTTAAACTTCCCTACGTCCTCACTTCGCACTCTTTTTTACTGTTACAGTATGACAGATATCACTATGTTGACCGAAAAGACCGGATACAGTGTCAGTAGTAAATTTTCGTTAAAAAGATACCTTGATGGTGTGTGGCCTTGTGGTTATGGCGTTTGCTCCGTAATCACAAGGTCCGTGGTTTGGTCCACAGCGCAGGCATGTTTAGCTAGTTTTTGCAACAGCTACGGGTGAACCCATGACATATCAGGGAAATTGGGTAGGTAATGCCGGTGTACCTAATTTTTTTACCTAATGTATACATTTAAAACACAGGATCCCGTCTATATTCTGTATAAATATTAGAAATAAAAATAAAAACTAGAGGTCCAACTGCTTATTCCCGCTAAAGGTGTCACTGTTTTTATTTTGTTAGCGAAAATGGATCATGCTGAACTGCAAAAAATTCCCACCCCATTTTCTTGTTTACAAATATTGGACATCACGCATGCAAAATGCTTTGCAACCGATCCAAGTCAATTCAAGTTAAAACGAAAGTGTATTAAAAAATTGACGTCTCGTGTTCCAATGCAGATCAGTACAAAAACCAACTTCGTGACATATAAATGAAAATAAATATATGCGGGAGAATGAAATTAATGAACAGTGATAATAAATAAATACATTTGTGTTATGACAAATTTCCCCTTAAGGAGAATGTTACTTAGATATAACCAAACGTGAATCGTTCATTATGAATATTCACACCGCATGTAGAACCTTGATCAGCAGATACAAGAGATAAAATCCTAAGGCTATAGCATCGTAAAATCGTTGTCATGAATAAAAATAACGGAATCTGAACTATCTAACTTATTATCTTCGCCAGTATTGAATGAAATTTTATCAACGAATGAAAAAGTGAATTGCCAGAAATGAACAGAAATGAACAGAAATTCTAAAACGATTCTTGAAAAGTTTTTCGAAGATTTCTAAAATTGGTAGAGACATAAATTTTTAGCAATTGTGAGGGATATATTGACGTATTGTCTTAAATCTTTTTTCACTGGAGCTTGCCGTTGAATAAATGCAATAAAAAATCACAATATAAAAGTTTTATATGTAGCGAAAGTTGCATATATAACCAACAAACCGCCAAAATACAAATTAAAGGAACCCAACACGAAAAATAACTTGATGTAAAGAGTTGATAAAAGTATTTTTGAATTTTTTTAAAACTTCTTTCCGTTGCTTCAGAGATTATCATCTGATCTTATGGCATCATTATTGATGATGCAATAAGGTAGTCAGCATAAATTTATTTTTTAAATATCCTAACCGACCGACCAATCAAATCGATCGATCAATCAATCAATCACATCATTCAAAACATAAAAAATGCATAATATAAATACATGTTCTAAATTCCATCAGATTCACCGCCTTTTCTAGGGTCACTCATCGCATATATATCATTGCCTTCTTTATATACGGCTTGTACGACTGAAATACTTCCTTTCTTCTGGTACGTGTGACGAAGTTTCTTCAAATCGTCTAACAGTCTCATAGGCGGTGCGTATTTTGGGTTGTAAGTGATATAGTTGGGAACGCCTTGATGATGCAGTCTATAGGAGGAGACACACTCTCCCAAAGGCAGACCCAAATACAGTTTCTTTAGCAAGACCTATGAAGGAAAAGAAAATATGAGCTCAGTCCGGATGTTTCTGAACTTTAAAAAAGATTTACTTTTAACAAGCGATTTTTTCAGAGTGGAAGTACCTATTATCTAAGCCTCAATGTAAGAACATAGCGTTCTTATAAAACAAAGGGAAGTGTACTAGTTGAGATAGCGGAGGACAGTAACTATAATCCAAGCCATACTTGATAAAACGTTTTTTAAAAGAGTGTCCTATAATTTTCTACGTGTTTCAAGTTCTTATTTCATGACAAAAATTATACGATTACATAGGAAATTTTCATAGCTTTTAGAAATACATTTATACACTGTAACTTCGCAGTTGAAAAAATATAGCAGATTTGTATTCTTAAAATAGATAATAGGTGTTCCATGTATACTTTACACGAAAACAGTCCGTGTAAAGACAACGGGTATTTTTAATAAAGGCTGCTAAAGTTGCAATTAGTGAAAATTGCTAATATTTTGAAAGAGTTAATTTTCGCGAATTTTGCAAACTAGCCCAATAATTTTTGCGGGAAATAATTTTCGCGAATTTAAGATAAATTCGCGAAATTTGCAAATATAGTTTCCGCAAATATTAATTTTTCTTAAGACAAGTCTTCATAATTTTTTCGCGCCTGTTATTTAATTTAGGAATTTTCCGTTAAATAACAACTATGTTATTTCAAATGTCGCAAAATTCTTAATTTTGTTTTTAGAAAATGTTATATAACACTAGATGAGAGAAATTTTCGCAAGATGAACTTTCGCCAGTTTTCGAATTGCTCGTCCTTTAACATAAAGTCTTAGCAAATAAATATACTTCTGATTTTCGAGAAAAAATGACATCAGTGAAAACGAGGTAAAACGAAAAAAAAATTTAAACCTTTTAGTAGATAAACTTGCAAACTAGCAAAGGTTTCTCTCGCGAATGTTTCTCTCACTAATGTTTCTCTGATTGAAGTAGTTGTACGTAGTTGTGTTGAACCTCTGCAAAATCTCTTTAATAATAGCCTTATTTTGTCTATGTCCGCGAAAGCCGCGTCCCATAACGGAGACACGAAACTTTTACAATGCGCACCAATACCAAATGCGATATATTTTTGTCCACTTTGTTGCGACGGGTAAATTTAAAGGACGGCCGAGCCGGGCTAACGAAAATTTCCACGGGCTAACGCCTTCTCTATAATAAAAGCCGTCGTATGTCTCTGCGCAGACCCCCCGCTGAGTTAGAATATGATGTTACCGAAACACGAATATCAAATGCGATATATTTTTACCCGCTTTGTTGCGATGAGTAAATATAAAGGACGGGCGAACCCGTGGAGTTTTCCACGGGCAACTAGTTTCTTTAATAACAGCCGTATTCCGTCTGTCTGCGTGTCCGCGAAAGCCGCGCCCTGTTACGGAAACACATAATGCGATATATAAAGGGCGGGCGACCCCGTGGATTTTTCCACAGGCTAACGACTTGTCTATATTATAACACCTGTATACGTCTATCTGTCACGCAAAATGGTAACCGCAGTAGTGAGAGACACGATATGCGGATTTATCAACTGGGCACCGACTAATATATTTCAATTACTTCAAGTTCACATGCAGACAAGGATACCCGAAATAGCGATAAGGGAAAATGGTTTTTTCATGGACGACTAGCTAAGGTTTCCATTTCTATAACTTCAAATAATGGAGTAACTTCAAAATATACGAAAAAACATTAAAGCAATGTTAAAATATTAACCAACCTGAGCAGTTCCGGAAATAATCCTTGATCCACCAGACGCACCTGCAATCATTTTAACATCTCCATTTTTATCTGTTACAATGGAGGGTGACATGGAGGAGAGCGGACGTTTACGAGGTTCAATAAAGTTAGCTGGAGATGGAGGATAGCCATATAAGTTGCTTTTTCCAGGAGTGGAGAAATCATCCATTTCATTGTTGTATATGATTCCTGTGTCTAATGATCGGACGTACGAGCCAAACCTGGTATTGAAGTAAAGATGAAAAATAAAACTTAAATTCGAGACCCCTGTACCGTAATCAGTCAGAACGCAGGAGTCAAAAATACCCAAGTGTAAATAACAAATTGAAATTACAAAAATGGAATTGGAAACACAAAACATACAATTCCTTTGCACACTTAATGAACACTTTACTACTGATAAAAAGTTCTGTCTACCGGCACAAAAGTTCTCACCCCCAATTAATAGTAGCAGTTGCAGCCACAGCATCTCCATTCTCTGCGAGAATGGACACGTGTGACGTACCAAAATCATTTTTTCCAAAATATCCTCCATAATAACTTAACGGGTGTGTTTGGTTCATCCAGATTTTCTCTCGTATTTTGGCGCCGATTTTTGGGTCTTTGACAAGATCGAGTACCTAAATAAAAAAATTAAAAAATGTCACTATTATAAGGCACAGTTTGGAACAGTGGAGAAGTAAAATTGTAAAGATTAAGTACAGATACAGATACAGGTACAGATCCTTTAAGCCCCACTTAGGTGATCAAGTTTAAAATGATGTCGTTTCTTTGTATCAGCATATCCCTTTATTCTGGTCTGTATTTTATCAATATATCTTCTTACCAACTTAGCAACACCTTGGTAACTATCTACTAATTAACATACGGCTAATAAACATTCATATGAACAATACTCTTATATGGATGTCAGCCGTTTTCAAATTTTTTTTAAAAAAAATTACCCCCATGCCAAAATTGCACTACCCTACGCAGTATAATTTTTAATTTTTCTTCCTCACAAGCTCCAATAAAAAAGACACAGTGTCCAACAAAAGTTATATTTATTTATTTATTTCCTTATTTAAAGTCAATTTTGCGTAATCAAAAAGGCTACTGGCACTTTATCCCTCTGTAAAAATAGGGTTAAGGCTATGTCATCGTAAAAACTGATGTAGAGGGAGCAGGCTGCATACACGCCATAATTTGAGAATACCAAAAGAAGTGAAGTAAACTTTACACATTATCAGTGCCTAACATGGGAACAACGTGCTTGAGATGTTGCGGGAGGTCGTAAATTTTTATATCTTCCCAGTTAACTCGTCTGTATTGCACAGTGGTTATTCTTAAATCGCTCAAGTTTACTCCATTCAAAACGAAAAGTAAAAGAATTTTTTACCTCACTAATATTTTTTTCAGGTACAAAGTCTGGATCACCCAGCAGTCCTCTTTGAGCATACGCAAACTTCATTGACTCCACCAATTTATGATAGTATGCCAATTGATCTTTCTGCTTTGATAAGTCGTAATTTGAAAGATTATAGCCTATAATTTATCAGAGTATATATGCTTATACACAAAGGATGGACGAAGTTACGAAATATTTACTTTTCGAAATTTCCCATCATAATACTTTTTTATGACAACATGCAACATCAAATAAACATATGACCAGATTTGTACTTGCTGGAAAGATTACTCAAGATGTCAGCCATTTTTTCATCAATGTTAAGTTTTTTATTTTGTCTATTAAAGATATCTCAACAAAAAAACAATTTTTTTGCACAAGCTTAAGACAAAGAGCATCTAATGCCAATACCTTCCCTAGGATAACCACACAATGAAGAACCATGTATGTAATATGGAAGTCGAAATAATGTTTAAAAAAATTTCTCAAGGGGTTATTAGGTCATATTGACCCTTGCAAATCGACTTTCAAAAATATAAAATCCCAAAGCCTTAGTGAAATAATAATAACAGACAGTTCAAATTTAAAAAAACCCTACAATTTTACTAGATTGGGTTAAAAAACCAGCACATAAAATTGGCATACAAGGTTTGAATGTTTGCACCAGGTTCAATCATACACGTGAGCAATAAAAGCAATAGAAGCTTCACTGACCTGACATGATGTTAAGAATCATCGAGACAATAGGACCTCCACCTGGTGCACTCATAGTGTTTAACACAAGGTCATTCGGCAATGGAAATTTTACAACTTCACGAATTACTACTGAATATTTTTTTAGGTCTTCTTCGGTGATTAAACCTGCAGATATAAAAAATAGTCTTAAGATAGCTAACACTATACAAAAATAAAAGTTTGAATAGGAAATTAAAAAAAGAAGTTCTCCCACCTTTTGCTTCAGTAACATCTGCAACAATTTTCTTTGCCAGGTCTCCTACATAGAAATCATTAGGTTTCATCTGAATCGTCCTCAGTGTTGACGCTAACCTCTTATTAACAAGCACATCTCCTTCACCTAGGAATGTCACATCATCTTTCTTTGTCAGCAGCTTTCTAAATTACACAAAATTGGAATGATTCTATAAAAAGATATTTATTACCACAGCGATCTCTTTTTGTTACCGTACCATGCAAGGGCCTTAATTTCCTTATCATTTACCCTCAATCTCCTTGACCAGTGCAAGAAAAAAGGTAATCAGGTGCCATACATTGGCATTTGAGAGCGTGTGATCGGGGGTTTTATAAGGCCAATGAACTTTGTGATTGGCAATGTGTTTACCTAAACCTTTTTGCACTTTCGTTATTGCTAATACAATAATGAACGATTACCCAGGCTGTACCACAAAATATCGCACAAGGTCAAATGCTGATCGAGCTTGCAAGGTCTGTGCAATGACTGAAGGCGATATTTTTAGTATAGCCTGGAGTATTGCCCACTTGCAAAATTCAGACAGTTAACAATATGAAATAGAAACTAGGCTCTCTGTAAAGCCTGTACTCCACTTGGCAACCAAATCCAAATGTTACATAAAGATATGATTGTTTGTCATGTCATGGAAGTGGGATTTACGTTTGCGACATTTCCGTACTTAAAATGTCAAAATCGTTAATTTAAATACAATACACTAGAAAGCTCTCAAAAAAGTAGATAAGAGTTTGAGGACAATATTTAAATTCTCAAAAACTCAATAATGGCACATTTAGAGTGCAAAAACCAATGAACTCATTAAAATTCTGTCATTTTTCTTGAAGTAAACGCTATATAATTATTAAAGACATACCCAATTTTTTCATTTATTTATTTTAGTAGTTTTTTAATGATTTTAAATTGTTGACTAATTTGATTACACGATACACAATGTTCTCATGTGCATACAATTAAATAGTGTGAATGGACATGAACGTAAAATGTAAATAAATGAGGACTGAAAGTTATATGTATTTTTGAAGAGTTGTACGGTAGTGAGACATGGGCAGTGAAGCAGGAAGATCTTGACTGTTTAGAAAGGAATGATATGAGAATGGTTAGGTGGATGTGTAACGCCAGTCTGAGAGGCAGAAAGAGTTCAGATGAGCTATAAGAAGCAGGCTAAGTATCCGTAGAATTAAAGATGTTATCCAGATAGGAAGATTGAATTGGCTGGGGCACTTGGAAAGAGTGGAAGGGAATAATCGGGTAAGAAAGTGTAAAGACTTGATAGTTCCTGGGGCAAAGCCCAGAGGCAGATCAAGAAAGACTTGGCAGGAGGTTATAAGGACAGACTTAATACAGAGGAAGTTGAGTTTAGATCTAACACAGTCTAGATCAGATTGGAAGAGGGTCATTAATATACCCCGTCCAACCCATGCTAGAATGGAAAACGGACGTTAAGCCGAGACTGATGATGATGATGATGATGATGAGTGCAATTTCAGAATAATTTGAACACTCAAGAGGCCACTATTTGTAAACAAAACTCACAATCATATAGCATTGTAAATATCCCCTTTGCAAATCCATACAGCGAAAAATAAAAAATAAAGTCAGACATGAACTGATTGGTTTAAAGAAGTGACACAGGTTTAACTTTATAAATATTTAGCCAGCAATCAATTATATTGCTAGACACATGTTCTATAAAGCATGTTCTAAATAAAATACCAACAAATATGTATCTACTTGAACTAAAAGGAAACATTTTCCATTGTGCTGCATGTTGTGAATTATCCACAATATCAATTCAACATGTTTGACATATAGGAGAAATGGTAGAAATAACGATTCTGATATTTCCAAAAATTGTGGGTGGTAAAAATTTTGTGCATACTTTTTTGTAAAAATCAGCTCAAGGTATTGTAAACTTACTTCAAATTATCAGAGAGATGTTCATTTTTGCTTGCAGATTTTATCGTTCCAGCCAACGCCTTGGAAATAATTATTCCTTCATCTGCAAGTTTGATGGCTGGTTCAACAAGTTCGGACCAGTTCAATTTGCCATGCTTTTTATGAACCTCAAGCAGACCTTTGACCTGTCCTGGTACACCAATAGCAAGTCCACCTGAAAAGAAATTTTATGTTGAATACAACCACCTAACGAAAACAATGAAACAGACAAATAAATATAAAACAACAGGTGCCTTGACAATTCATTTCTTTAGGAATCAAATTTAGACAAATGCGACGTTTGTTGATTTGTCTGTTTGACAAAAAAAGAAGTTAAGAACTTCCTACTTTTTTGGATGACAAACTTAAATTTGAAACCAAATCGCTGTCAAAAACAAACCCCCACTTTGTGTCATTTGAGCAAGATCTTCAAAGAGGTGCTGGTGTGAAAATATGTGGCTTACATTGTGTAAGTCTTCAGCCATAAATAAGTATCTATGTTACTTTACCACGTGACTTGATAATGTAACATAATGTAATGATAATGTAACATGTGAAAATGAATTGTTTTTTAACCACGTGTTTTTATTGATTATTGATATGTGGCTTACAGTTTCAAAAAAATATAGGGGCTTATTAGAGAGTATACCTTTTAAAACATAGGCTTGTGTTTTGGCTGTTTGTTTTATGTGTGAAAATCTGGCTTCATTTCTATGTGGATTACAACATGAGCCAAATCTAAAAGCCTGTATTTTCCTGCTGAATTCTTTAAAATTCCAACTGAACAAAATTAAACAAAAAATGTGAACAAGTGTGGCTGGCAGAAGGTTGAAGGTGAGAACATGTGCTTTGCTTTAAAAAATTTCAGAGCATGAGAGGTGAATACCCACATTTTCATGATCAAGTTCAAGTGGGAATGGAATTTATTGTTGGGAAAACTGAAATGTAAATGAAAATGTGTTCATGTGATCTCTAGTGGCTTACAATTCTTAAATTTACCTATTAACTGCTAAATAGCACTGTTAGTGCATTTTAGTGGATAATAAATGTAAAAAACTACAAGTGAAATATTGTGGCTGCTTTACATGGTTTAACACACTTATATATACTTCACAGATTATCTATTCACATGACTCTTTCCAGAAGGAAGTGACAAACTTCATAAAGTCACAAAATTTTTCATCCAGCCATAAAAATAGACATAGCGTTAGGGTTAGAGTTTTTATGTGTTTTGTTGATTTAAGATATCAAAAAACCCTTAGCAATAATTTTTGCTTTCATATTTCTCTAGAAGTATAGTTTAAACTCTGAACCTTTTTCTCTTAAAGTAAACTAGAATCCATTTAGAAGCGTGAAAACTATGAATAGCTTTTGCATAGCAAGCCCCATAAATACACATTATAACATTACTTAAAAATAAGATTCAAATGAACTTAATAACTTGAATATTTCTAACTTCACCAGGAGCGGTATTTATATCTTTGTATGCCTCAATCTACTTATAGAGAAGACACAAAAAAATATATTTACCACGGACAGAGCTGTCATTAATGAACATATCCTTAGTAGCTGCTAAGGGTGCAACCTCTCGATAATCAAATATAGTAAACTTTTTTAATGCTTTTTGATAGAACACCATAAAGCCGCCACCGCCAATACCACAAGATTGCAAGTTGACCACGCCCAGGCAGAATAAAGTGGCTACGGCGGCATCAGTGGCACTGCCATTCTTCTTTAACATATTTGCACCAACTTGTGAACAGATTTTAGCATCAGCTGCAACCGCTGCTTTCTTGTATTTCTGCGCCACAAACCCGCTGCTTGGTGAAACATCATTATCTTTATCTTTCTTTTTCGTAGCCACAACAATAATGACAATAATTACAATTAATAAAATTAGTCCAATAAGCGAAATGATCAGACATTTCTTCTTGGATGGTCTAAATGAAACGTTCATTATTTAAAGTTACTTTAAATACTAAAGCAGCATGTAAAGGTTATTTTTGTTCAACATACATAAACCTATGGTTTTATTATTAAGTAAAGTATTTAGTTTCCCATGATTGCAGCTTAAATGTCCTTAGATGGCCAATTTCAAAAGGAGTGTGTTTGATTACTGAGTAATTTTAATGGCACGAACTACAATTGTGGCAACCAAATATGCTATTTGAAAGTCATCATAATTTATTATTTTTAGCTTATATAACATCCATTTTCCATGCAATTATATGGTAAACATACATATGTTGGACTATTAATGGGGAACATTAATGACCTCTAATATTCCTGTCATTCTAGTAAACCCACCTTAATGATATGAGTTGAAAAAATAATCTTGTCTCTCTAATAATCTAGCATGCGGGATTGCCATATATTTCTATTGAGTCTATACAATACCGTCTTTCTCCAACTTTCACCACATATATTTCACCTCAATCAAAAACTCTGATGGTCAAAAGAGGAAGTTAAACCTTTCCCTACACAATAACTATTCTTCCAACATCCACCTCAACGAACCAACATAATAAGCCACTATCTCACCTTTCCAAGCACACTGAATGCCACTTTTCTGCAGTATCAGTGCACTTCTATATAACTGATGCTTTAAAAAACTGCCAAAAAATGAGTTACTATCAACCCTTTCTGCGAACTCAACAAGGCTACTTTCCAACTCCAAGATTACACTTTGCTTCAATACTACTAATCATGACTTTACACAGTACTGCATTCACTCTTAACCCTTTCTCTTGTACTCCTTTCTTCCGCTTCTCAAACTTTTGACCTATGACCTATGACCTATGCAGTGTTTGGTTTAGTCTTTGATACAGTCCTTCTTAGCGTTGTTGCATTTTATCTTTCAGCAGATTATACTCTTACTATGTAACATTGATGTTTTTACGTATTACATAGCCTTTACTTTTTTTATTAGCCTTTGTTTTCGTATTTATCCAAACTTATACGGCACTGTTTATTTTCATTTACATGTTTGTAGTTTCTTGGTGGGTTATTGATGTTAAACTTGTCAAAAATGTGTATATCCTGTGTTATGCCAAACCTTGGGTTTAACTACACTAAAAACAGATTGATAATGTATACACATGCCTTGCTAATTCATGTAATTGTTAACATCCTACTGTCTGACTCTAACAATGCAGTTCATTTATGTTTATTATATGTTTGTATATTTATAGGTATTAATATATAGTGGTGGGTTTATCTATCTCTATTAACATTTACGAGTTTTCATGGTAGCAGACGGTAGTTAAACAATGGCTAGTGGATTTTTAAACCCACCACGGTGGGATGAAGAAAACAAAGAGTTTTCATTATGGCTCCGAGAAGCCAAGGCATGGAAAGTTGCCACTTCTGGTGTAACTGGACTGAAAGATGTTCATGGTTTGCAATTAGCATTGCATCTTCCGGATGGAAGCGAAATACGTCGTCAACTATTTGATACCCTTGATACAGAGAACATGACAGGTGATGACGGGTGGAAAAAGGTGATAGAATTGATAGAAACGTACTATAGTAAGGACGATAACACGTCAGCCTTTGACACGTGGAAAGACTTCCGTATATTATGTAGAAAAGAAGATCAAAGTATTGAACAATATATCATGTATTATGAGAAATATAAAGTCCGAATGGAGCGCTTCGACATGAAACTTGGTGAACGTATTCATGGACTTAATTTACTGTGTGGTGCCAATCTTAATGATTCTGACCTTCGTCTAGCAATGAGAGAAGTTGATGGGGATCAACCAAATGAAATGTATAAACAAGCTAAAAAGGCGCTTAAGAAATATTTTGGCAGTGCTGCTGTCACAAGTACTCAGTCATCCAACACCGCTGTAGCCTCAGTTCAACCTGCTGTCAAACAAGAGCCTTTTTTTGCCACACTAGATGAATACGAAACATACGTTGCATGGAGACAATACCGATCGAAAAATGGTAATTCATCAAATAAAAGTTATCGTGGACAAGGTCGTGGAAAATTGCAACATCGCAATCCCCTAAATGCTGACGGTAAACCTTTAACATGCCGTGTTTGCCGTTCAATTGCACATTTTGCTCGAGATTGCCCACATCGTTCTGAGAAACAACAAGGTTCGGAAGACAACCAACAGCATGATAGTTCTACAAACCGCTCCTGGGTTGCTTCTGTTAACTCTGATGTTATTGAATGCCAAGCATCTGATGCGTCTATGGCAGGTGGTGTTGCATTTAACTATATGATTCTCGATACAGGTTGCCCACAGAATGTTGCCGGAGTAGTATGGACACAGTGTTTTCTTGATTCCATGAGTACTGATATGTACCAAAATGTCAAAAAGCTTCATGGTAATAACAAATTTAAATTTGGTGGTGGACGTGTCATGAAATCTATGTATACCATTATAGCTCCTGTTTTGGTTGCTGGGGAAATCACTTCCTTAAAATTCGATGTTGTTGACACCGATCTTCCTCTTCTGCTTGGAAAGGAAACTATGAAAGCATGGAATCTGCTCATTTGTACAGGAAATGACACTGCTGAAGTTACAATAAATCGTGTGAAGAAAAATGTTGAGCTCTTCACATCCCCTACTGGACACTGGTGTATAAATGTGCAGCCAGGTTTTCCTGTTGAAGTACTGGATGTTATGTTTTCTGTTAGTGAATTGTCCAAACATGACAAAGAACTTGCTGCTAAACGCTTGCATCGCCAATTTTGTCATCCTCCCTTTGAGTTCTTAAAGAAAGTCCTCAGTGTCCTGGATAAGCCTGACAAGGAATTTTTGGACATTCTGCATAAATATTCTCAGAATTGTCTAGTGTGTAAGCGATACAAACCGACCATTCCAAGGCCAGCTGTCGGAAACTTAATGGATCCAGATAAAATGAAATTTAATGAAATAGTTAGTATTGATTTGAAAGAAAGGAAGGGTAAATGGATAATTTACCTCATCGATATGGTTACTCGATACACACGTGCTGATTTCATACCATCTAAAGAAAAACGCATCGTTGTTGCAAAGATTATAGAACTTTGGTTGCCCATATTTGGAGCAGCTAAAAGTTTTCACATGGACAATGGAGGGGAATTCGCTAATGATGAAATGCGGGAACTTGGCAATCAATTTGGGATAAACATCAAGCACACCGCTGCTTATAGTCCTTGGGCAAATGGTCTGAATGAACGGAATCATGCAACTATAGATATTATGATGGAAAAAATGCTAGAAGATCACCCGAAGTTATCAGAATCACTGGCATTGCAGTATGCTATATCTGTACGAAATTGCTGTATGTTTGTAAATGGATTTACACCAGCACAGTTAGCAATAGGTCAAAATCCTAGACTGCCATCAGCTTTCCATGATGAACTCCCGGCCTTGGAAGGCATTACCACCAGCTCTGTAATAGCCCAGCATCTTAATGTCATTGCTGCAGCCAGAAAAGCTTTCGTGCAAGCAGAAATAAGCTCAAAGCTTCGCAAGGCATTAAAACATCCTGTTCGCGAGTATGCAGATATCTTCTATCAGCCTGGTAACCAAGTCTTCTATAAACTACCAGACGATCAGGGTTGGCAAGGGCCTGCTACTGTCATTGGTGCAGATGGTAAAGTTGTAATGATTCGTCATGGCAGTGTTCTTCGTCGTGTTCATCCATGTCGTCTGCAACTTGTTAATGAAATTAGTCACTCCTCGTCACAACCAGATTCCTCACCACAAGCAGCAGGAAATAGTCAGTCAGATATTACTCAAAATCTGGAATCAGGGTATGAACAGCACCACATTGCAGAAGAAGAAACTGAACAGGAAGTACAACATTTTACTGAACATGTTGCAACTCACCAACCAGAAAGCTCAATTCAGCAACCAGAATCTGGTCCTGTTGCCAGATCCAAGATGTCCCTCCCAAAAAGACAACAGACAGTGCAATACAAATATCCTGATGGAGAATGGAAAGAAGTAAAAATTCTAGGCCCTGCTGGAAAAAAGGGTGGGATCCACAAAGATTGGGTAAACGTTCGAGATCACTCTGACCATGAGTATTCTATGGATTGGAGTGATGTATCAGAATGGAAGTTAGTCGAAATTGAGTCAGACCCAACAGGAGGTGATCCCTCTACTCCTTCTAATTGTGAAGAAGAGATGTGTGTTGCCGTATGCTTCAACGCACCAGATGAGTTCAAGAATGCCAAGAGTGCAGAACTTGAAAAATGGAAACAGTATGAAGTTTACCAAGAGGTTCCAGATGTAGGTCAACCCAGACTAACTGGTAGGTGGGTATGTACCCGAAAAATTGTTGACGGAAAACTTGTACCGAAAGCAAGATATGTCATCCGAGGCTTTCAGGAAAATATTAACATACCTGCTGACTCACCAACTGGCAGTAAAGAATGTATGAGACTAGTGCTTTCTATAATTGCCAGCAAACAATGGACACTAAATTCTATTGACATAAAAGCAGCTTTTCTCCAAGGCAAACCAATACAACGGGATGTCTTTATTGTTCCACCATGTGACGTACCCCTTCCAAACACACTCTGGAAGTTAGAAAAATGTGTGTACGGTCTAAATGATGCTGCTCGTATGTGGTATTTTGCAGTATGGGAAGCATTACAAAATTTAGGATGTCATAGATCAACTATTGATTATGGTGTTTTTTATTGGAAAGATAAAAATGATCAATTGTCTGGTGTGTTACAAGCACATGTTGATGATTTCCTTTGGTCCGGTACTGATGTTTTCAAAGCTGATGTCATAGATAAGCTTTACCAAATATTTCAAGTTGGTCATTCAGCATCATCACATTTTAAATATGTTGGTATTAATATCAGCCAGAGTGAATCTGGACAGCTATCACTTGACCAATTGGATTATATTGAAAAAATCGATCAAATTCCAATCACCCGAGAACGTCAACTTCAGAAAGATTCCATTTGTACCAAGACTGAATCTTCTCAATATTGCAGATTGGTTGGTCAGTTAAACTGGACTGCTACACATACTCGCCCGGATATTGCCTTCGATATTTCTGTATTGAGCTCGACTATGAAAGCTCCTACTGTGTCTAATATCTTGAAAGCAAATAAAGTGCTTCAAAGAATCAAAGGTAATCCATTAAAGATTCATTTCCCTAGCCTTGAATCATTGGAAAATTGCTCCATCATATGCTACAGTGATGCATCGTTGGCAAATTTGTCATCAGGTCAAAGTTCAGGAGGATATGTGGTGTTCCTCTCTGATAATAAAGGGAAGGTGTGCCCATTAGTTTGGAGTAGCAAAACTATTCGACGTGTTGTTAGAAGTACACTTGCTGCTGAAACAAGTGCCATGGTGGATGCTCTTGATGCTGCATACTTTATGTCACAAGTTCTTACTGAAATGATTTCCATACCAAACACGCAATGTAAGCACATTCAGATTCATGCATTAACTGATAATGAATCTCTTTACCGAAATACTTACTCAACAACAATGGCTGCAGAGCGCCGACTCAGGGTTGATATTTCTGTTATAAAAGAAATGATTTTGAGAGAAGAACTATCCAGCGTGAAATGGATTCCTACATCCATGCAACTTGCAGATCCATTGACAAAAGTTGGTGCAGACCCAACAAAGCTGACAGCTGTTTTGGAAACTGGAAACGTCGGATAGAGACACTATTTACACACTTCTGTTATGAACCTTTGCTTATGTTTTGATTTTGTTTCGGGGCATTTGCAGTGTCGCTATGCATTTGCAGCCGTATGTTTATATTATTGGTTGCGAGAAAAGAGAGAATGGGAATGTTAACATCCTACTGTCTGACTCTAACAATGCAGTTCATTTATGTTTATTATATGTTTGTATATTTATAGGTATTAATATATAGTGGTGGGTTTATCTATCTCTATTAACATTTACGAGTTTTCAGTAATATCCAGGACAAAGCAGTTTATTAAATTTAATTTATATAAAAGCCACTTTTCAGACATGCAGAAACAAGTTACCTTCTTGTTAAGACAGTATATTTTGCTTCTTTACCCATTGATTTACTTTAAGCGCATCTAAACCATACGGTTTGCATATGTTAGGTTGCTAAAAAAAGTATTATAGTAAAATTACAGCTTGTCATTGAAAAACAAGCCAGGACAATACAATGCAAGGAGAAGTTACTAAACAGTGACATCTATTTAGCATGTGAGGTTAGATATATTAATAATAGGCGACATTTAAACTGAAATACTATACACTGGATTACGGTTCAGTACAATAAGAAATATCTTTTACAAATCACCGATATAAATGCATACAAGTAAAACATATAGTGCTATAAATTTATAAATATTTATTTATTTTTTAGTGACCTGAAGGAGGATCACAATAAATAGCTATGTTAATAGAAAAAAATATAATGCAGAAGTAAAAATAACCTTAAAACTTAGAGTTGACCATACCACAATTCTTTCAAAAGCCAGCAGAAACGAAATAGGAAAATGATAGTAATAATAAGATAACAGTTATAATTAAAATAATAAGCACTAGTAGTTATAAATATTAAATAGTTATAATAATAAACACTAATAATTAACACAATTCACCAATGTTTTAATGAACGTCTAAGCTAAGATACAAATAAAAAAACTTGTTTAGAGGTTGCCAACCATTTTTCTATAATGGTTGCTAAGTTTTATTTTAGTTATTTGTTTTGATTTACTAAATGAAAATCTTCAACTGACAATGTAATATTATTCCAAATCTTTGCCACTTGTTTTTTTAAAGAATAAGAATATAATGTATATGGTGTTATGGTATAGGTCTGGGACTTGCAAATTTTGTAATTAGTATATTGGTTGGAAAAAATATTTGAATTTGTATAGCAATAATTTTCAATAACAGTCTCGTGCAAATAAATAGTTTTTAAAGGAAACCCAAGGTATAAACCAAGTTGCAGATCCCAAGTTTTTGAGTCACTGAAGAAAAATTTAAGAAGCCTGGGACAAGTTAACAAGTGTCATTCTGGTGAAAATTTTAATGTTAATTAATTTACATTTATATGCATTGATAAAAGTTTGAATGCATATCCCTTAACAGGTCTAAAATTATTGCTAATGACAGAAAATTTCAAAATTTGGTATTACTTAAAAATATGACATCATAATTTATTCAGCATAATTAAATCTTAAATTCTTTAAATGTAAACATCTTAAGAACGAAAAGAGCTCTTTAAAAAACTAAAAAAGACTTGTTAACCAACTTTTTAAGCTCTATAATTATATATAAGTCCAATATCATTTTATACCTCGGATCCGTTTAACCCTATTCGGTCCAGGGGGAAGGGGTGGGGAGTGGCAGATTCCGCCCACCCCTTGACGGATTTTTTGTAATAACTCTTTAATGCTATGTTGCATGGCTACAATACTTATACTGAGTTTCAATATTCATCTATTAGACACCTGCATGCAAAATTGTTAGGTCCCATACCTTTCAGAGGGTTTGATATTGGCTATTACTCGAAACTACCCCTAAAAATCTCTCTGAAACTCTTATAATAGGAAAAATATAATAACTTTTGTTAGGATTATGTTCAGAACTTGAAACTTACAACACAACTTTGTTTCATCAAGAAGAATCATTTTGCATGTTTTAGTCACTTGGTTAATCCAATTTCCCGATTTTTTTGAAATTTTTCTAAAAATCAGAAAAAAATGATTTTTCGAGCAATATTTGGCAATTCTTCATACAATCTGTGTAAAAACCGGAAAATATGTTAAATAACATTTATTCAGAAACTTCAAACAGAATGTAAAAATTCGCTCTAGAACTAAAGTAATTGAATTTTAAGCAGATAGTGGCATTTTGAACAAATTTCAAGCTTTTGATGACGTCACAGAAAATGTGCTGACGTAAGCAAAAATTTATTGCTGCCATTTTGTTCCTTTTGTGACGTATTATAAATGTGTCAAGTTTGATTCAATTTGGACAAGGCTATGAAGAGTTATTAAAGGGGGGGAGATCTGCCCCTACCCCCTCCCCGGTCATATGTTCGAAAAGTCAATATATATACCTAAAAAGTTTAGTATGAACTCCTTCTTATTAAAGTTATTAAGGGGTCGTCTACAAATTTCGTATGATATTTTATACGAATATATACGAATTTAATTGCTTTTAATTCGTATAAAAATCGTATACAATTCGTATAGTGTTAAATAGTTATACGATTTTTAAAAAATCTAATACGAATTTTATACGATTTTCATACGAATTATATTCTCTTTTATACGATTTTCATACGAATTGTCATACGAATTATATTCTCTTTCATACGAATTGTCATTCAAATTATATTCTCTTTTATACGAATTTTCATACGAATTATATTTCGTTTTTACACTTTTAAAATGCGATCTAACAAAAACACTTCTATCGCCATTTTTCGTTTTTAAACTTTTAAAATGCGATCTAAAAAAACATTTCTATCGCTGTTTTTCGTTTTTAAACTTTTAAAATGCGATCTAAAAAAACATTTCTATCGCCGTGTTTCGTTTTTAAACTTTTTAAAATGCGATCTAAAAAAACATTTCTATCGCCGTTTTTCGTTTTAAAACTTTTAAAATGCGATCTAAAAAAACATTTCTATCGCCGTTTTTCGTTTTTAAACTTTTAAAATGCGATCTAAAAAATATTTTATTTTGAAACTCATATACGAATTTAATACAATGTCAAACGATTTTCTTTTTTTAAAAACCATACGCATCTAATTAAAATCTCATACGAATTTTTTGTTAAACTCGTACGAATTTAACTCATACGAATTTAATTTAAAACTCATACGAATTTAATTTAAAACTCATACGAATTTAATTTAAAACTCATACGAATTTAATTTAAAACTCATACGAATTTTGTACGAATTTAAAAAAATTTCATACGAATTTAATTACTGTATGGCAAAAGAAAATTCGTATAGCATATACGAATTTTTTTTATACGAATTGCTACGAATTTTGTAGATGACCCCTAAGTTGAAAAAAAAACAACTTAACCTCAAAACAATCACATAACATGATTTAAAAAAAAAATATTTTTTGACTTGTTTGTAGAAGAGTACAAGATCAAACAAACAAAGGGTAAATGGAGCTAAACTGCAAGTTTTGCTATGTTAATTGTGGTGAAAGAACACAACCACTCACACTCACTATTCTTTTTTATTGCATTTTTTACGTCAGACGTTCGTATAACTTGCGGTTAGTATACATTAGGTTTATCCTAAACATTGACAATGTCCATTAGAGCCTGGCACAGTGGGGGTGATGTCTAGCTATAGACTTATTTTATCAATTGTTTCTATGACGTATTTCTATATTGGCTGTTGCAATAAAATAACCTACCAAGGGATCAATAGCAAGTAGCCTACAGTCCTCCCCGACCGCACCTGCAAGGAGGTTTTCTCTACAATGAGAACATTTTTGCAAACCAACTTTACATTTCTAATTCAAATCATGTCGCCGAAATATCACCTATTGCTAAAGGTATATATATATATATTGGGTGATCGGAGTTTAAGTCAGATGCCGGTGGTGACTTATAGAAAAAAATCTTTAAGTATTTAAGGTATGAAAAAAACGAAACGCTATAGCATAGCTACCAATTTCAGCTCTATATATTTTTTTAAAATTTATTCCGAGTCATGGTCAGAATTGCGTTTTTTGGTAACCTATGTTTTATAAAGTCACCTGAAACCACCCCTTAAAATTAAAATTTTTTTACGTCAGCAAAAAACTGCCGACATGAGATACATTTTAACTGATTTGCGTTGGCAATATTTTTTTGTAGTGAAATTTTTTCAGCTGGCAATAACTTTCGTCATTCACTTTTTATTAGACCTCTCATAATTCGATGCATTGATCTCCTAAGACGATGACAAATGGGAATGGAGTACAAGTCTTATTGACATACCTTCCTACCTTTGTTAGGTTAATACATAGTTCACTGCCAACTTGCTTTTTATGTTTCCAGATGAACTCATCAGGTTAGGGAATCATTAAGTTGTATATCGCAGAAGTCGCCGGTGACATGCTTCAAAAATGCTTGTAACCGGCACAGTTTAACATGAAGCAAAACTGTACAGGAGACTCAATTGTTAGAGTCTTCACAGAACATCTCTCCTTACAAAACCGAGAGCAGGGCTGACTTATTGCCTGCTGTGTCTGGTGGAATAAAGAACTTCTGGACTTCTTTTTAATACGGTATACAATTTTTTTGATTATTATTACGAATCGAATGGTACCACAGTATTTTAATAGCCTGAGTGATTTTAGTGGCTTAACTTACTACAAAATCGATGTAATTATTTTGAGTGGGCGTAGCTCAAACAAAATTAAAATTATTGTTATTTAAAAAAATTTCACTTCAAAATTATGTTGCGTCAGCAATTTTTTTGCCGACGCAACTACGGTTTCTTCGTATTTTACGTCAGCAATTACGCCAGCAGTACTGAATGCCGACGCTAATTTTAAGGGCTGTAAAACTAGAATTTTAAAAAGAACCTTTTTTGTCTGTCTTACAATGGAATGTTTTCTTCAACTAAAAAATGCCGTAAAGTTGCAATGCAAGGTTTTCATTCAAAAAAAATTCCAACCATGAAATCATTTTCATATAAATTCTATTTTGTATCTTAATTTAATATGCTATGCTCCACAAGCAATAATTTCTCTTATATTGACTACACCTACTTAGCTGAAGAATGAAAAGAATAACTGGGTCAACAAAGATTTTAGCTTGGGTGTGAGGTGAGAGACTAATTGAGTAAAAGGGAGAGCGTTTTGAACAAAATTCCATGAATGAATAGACTGTAGTTGAATAAAATTTGATCCAAAAGATTTGGTGGACACAAAAGGGGGATTTATCAGACCAAGAGTAGATCCACTAGTCCAATGAGAATGGGAAAAGTCAACATTAAAAGTATAGAGAATTGCCTTAGCAAGATTCTCCTAGTTTGTAAAGAAAATTATATTTTTTATATGAACCAAATCAGGAAATTTCAGTAGCGATAGAAACGTTTATTTAGATCGCTTTTTAAAAGTTTATAAACGAAAAGCGGGGGTAGAAATATTTTTCTAGATCGCATTTTTAAAGTTAAAAAACAAAAAGCGGCGATAGAAATGGTTTTTAAAATCACATTTCAAAAGTTTAAAAACGAAAAGCGGCGATAGAAATGTTTTTATTTGTTTCAATAAAAAAGTATGCGGAAGGATTATTTTACGTGGTTTGTTAAGAAGGAAATGTTTTCATCAAGAAATGTATATAGATATTGTATTTATTTCAGAATATATATACACCATTTGTTTTACAAAAATAAACCGTAGTTGTATTCATTTAATAAAAAAAAGTAATTAAATCAATAATACATTCTTGCGCAATGTATTATAAAACTTCGGGAAAGATTTTTATTATTTAATTACTTCACGCTAATACTTAAGGGAATAGCTTATCAATACACAATGCATCTCGCTATTGCAAGAAATATAATTGCTTCAATATTTCTTTGCGAGCGCATTGTTTTTAACACGCAAATATAAACTCGCAAAACTCTTAAGGGCTTTAATTATAACAAAAGACAAATGACTGCCGTCCTCCACGCAAAGGTGTGATATTATTGTGTACGCGGTAGATTACATTCAGACTTTACTGTAGAATTATGCTAATTGTTTGAATTTTAGTCGAAAGTGAAAAAGTTAGACATCACAGAAATTTTCAGTTAGTAAAATTAGACAGAGGTATTCATCCAGTAAAAAGTTCAAAAGGTGGAAATCTTGATGTTCAGCTCATGTAAGAAAATAATTTAGTCTTTAGTGTAAAGTTTTTCGGTTGCTAAGGTGGTAGCCTTGTTGCTATGGAATATATATTGTACCATGTGAGCATATTTTTGAGTTGGGATGAATCAGTTTTTCTTTGTTTTCTCAATAAAATTATTATTCTACATTAACCTAGCTTTTAGCTTGATTGCGAATTCCGAAAACAATCAATATTTAATGTGCAATATTAAATCTTGGTCTGTAAATTACTGGTCTGTATTTTATCAATATGTATGAAGAGTTTACAATTAAAGCAGGGAAGAAACATTAAGAACATGAATCATTTTGCCAAATAGCAGAGCAAAACCATCAAATTTGATGAAGTTGCAAACGTTTTTGTTTGTGGTTTTGTTTCTACTGGTCTGCATTTTACACAGATTTAGAAGGTTAATATCCAGTATTGATAGATTTAAAAGATAAGTTTCTTATATTTTTTTTGATGCACTCTAAATTTCCTTTCCATTCATATATAACATTATCTTAAGCAAAATTATTTTTGCTCTTTACCAGTGATGACATCGCTGTCATATTTGGTCCCAAAGGACCAAAACCCCAACCGCTCTTTTTTTCTTCTGTAAATTAAAGTTAAATGATTCATATCAATTAAAAAATTCACTTTCAGAAACAATAAAATGTTCTGTAAAACACATCTACAAACACTAAAAATGTGTCTTTTCCTGTTGCTACGGTATTTGGGCTTTTGCGTAGGATAGTGTCAGCCATTTTGAAAAGTAATATAATTTTCATGAAGTGCACTTTATATCTGATTATGAGCAAAATTTCAAACCTCTAGCTACCATTAATAGATTTTAAATAATGTCCATATAAATATTATACCAATTTTCTATGCAATTGCACAATTAAAAAGTTGCCAATGTTTCCAAAATATCCAGCTTCCAGTCCTATACCTAGCTAAATGTCAAATTTTGACCGATTTCCAGGATATTCAAATGCTAATAACTTTTGAACTGCTTATTCTTGAGAGTTTAGTGACCCCTCCTTTTTTTCTCCCATTGAGCTCTTTCTAGTAACCCATGTTTCATAAAAATAATCAAAAGTTAAATTTGGGTGTGGAAATACTACCACAGGAGGACCTCTCTTACCCGCCCAAAATCCTGCCTATGGCATCTTATTACGACGTCATGCAAATGCCACAGCCAAAAAAGCATACTGTTGAAAATAAAACAAATAACGTCACGCTGGAATCCATCTATCCAGTTAGTTAAGGCTGCACATGCGTTTCTTCTAATTCTAGCTAGCTAGAGAAAACACGAGAATTTCTCGAAATTCACAATCAGAACTTATTTTTCTAGCTACAAGCAGAACCTGATTTATTTTCAGATTTATATAACTAGTTAATTTGCGTAGTGAGGCGGTTATTCCAGTGTTGAACACTGGGCGAGTTAGTGTAAAAGCTGTTAGACAAACCCATGTGCTAAAAAAAGGTGTATAGCTACCAGAAAGAAGTAAAAAAAAATACAACTGGACACAGCCAAGCTACCATTTTAAATTAGAAAAGTCTCAAAACAACCCGTCATTGCAATGTACAATTTTACGGACTTAAATATTGAATTTACCCCGCGGTACATTTCGAGGGCACGCGTAAGCCGACAGTTTCTTCATAGCGACAATTTAAAGAGAAGCAGGCAATCAAGGAAATAAATTGGTTTTTTATTTATCAAATATATATATTTTTACTTAAACTAAAATTTACAATAAAAATCCAGAGACTTTGCAACTTGGTAAGTTGTACCAACACATTTACAGTGACATCATATTGTTTGCATCTACCACATGGATCCACTCGCTATCCTTGTTCTTGTTGCATGCACCCCTGAAACAAAAAAATCATATAAATTTTGGGAAGAAAGATACGAGCCAAGTAAGAAATACGAAATAAATACAATATATAATGTAGTATAGTATACATAGTACATTTACTTTACACTTGTTTATATCACTAAGCACGCCCCTCAAACAACAGATGTTTTAGAAGTTACATCGGCGATACTCTGTTGCGTTATATTTCTTAGACAAATCGACTATTTAACAAAGACAATAAATAGAAAAAAAGGTGCTATTCTTGAGCAAAACGAAAAATTAGGAGTGTGCTTAAAGCACAGTGCCAGAGTGGAAAAAAATAGCCACACGTAGGTAGATGTGCATATTATTTTACATGGCTGGCCTCACAAATATCGAGGGATATACCCTGGCTATTATTTCCAGAAAAGACCATGGCTTAGATGGAGAGTCCTAGGGCATTTAATGCTACGCAGACCCAACTAGGGCCCGCGCTCTACTTGACAACTCCCGGCAACATCCAACGGCCCACACAATGTGCCATCTCCCCAATTTCCCTCACATGGCTTGCGTTAACCCGAGGCTATGGTAACATTCACTCACCCATGTTGAATCACCGTCAAGAGGAATCGAACCTCGGTCTCCCGCACAGAGTACAAGAGCTGTAACCACTAATCTACGTATGTTTTTCAACATAACTTAATTTCAAACATGCTTAGCATAAAGGAACAGCAATCAGAAAGCCAGCCGGTCAATTAATACCAACCTCGTCCTCAGAGTCTTGTGGCCCCTGAGCCGTTATTATTACGAAGTGACCACTATCAACTTTATTAACAAGGCAAAATGTCCTGGGAACGAGGTTGAATTAATACTAAACCAACAAAAATGTCTGCAGAACACGCGAATTTATAACTCATATCAAAGGTTTTGACTTTTTCCAGTTTTGCATTGTTTCGTAAAAAATCAAATGGCAAGCAACACGAATAGTGATTTCATATAAATTTTGCCTTATTATATGTTACACCACCATGATACGACAAAACCTAAACTGTTAAAAGTTTGAAATGCCACGACCACGACAATAATACGACGCCACGACGAAAACTGTGCGCCATGACATCTGGAACTCGGACGGTTTTTTTAATTCCTGTGCTTGTTTGGGTTACGAGTCTACTGTAGAACTATTCTCGATCCCAGAGCTCTTTGAGATAACTCAAGTTTTAATCTTAAAGAGGTATGGGGACGAGAATGCTGCAGAACCTTTTTACCAATCTTGTTACTAAGCAACTTTTAACTTTTCGAGCAAGGTTGTTACTTAATAATAGACATCCAAATGATTCCATTACAACTCGGCTAGCGAGGATGTCCCAACTTCGATATCAATATTAAAACTGAGTGAAAGGTTGAAAAATAAATTGATTTAACACCAGTAAGGACAAAAAATAAAATCTTTCTCTTTTCGCTCTAGCATTTTTTATATAAAAAAGACGCAATAGGCTTCAACTCATAACATTAGCTCCTGAAAGTCAAATTCTCTGACTTTCGGGGAAATGTCTTTTTTTTAAAAATTGTTTTGATAATATATTTGTATAACTGGAGTCTATTGTTTTGTGGTCATTTTAATAACATTTAAATGTTTGTTTTTTAATTAAAATTCTTTAATGTTATATCGTATTTATTTTTGGAATTGTTAGAATAACCTTTCGCCCAGGCTGTTTTTTAAACTTTTTTATATAAAATTGCTAAATAAGCACTGGAAATGACACTGGTTATAATGCTTAATACGCTCGTTATAATCTTTTAAAAGACAAAATAAATCAAAGCGCACTCTCGTTTCTAGGGATCTTTGTCTTTTTGATATAAGAGTATCAAAAACGGTAAAAAAAAACCTAAGAACGAGGGTGACTAAATTGCAATTTATAGTATTCTTGGCTGACCTGGTAAGGTAAAATAACAACCTTAACAGTGTAGTAAAGTTAAAAAAACAAAAATTCTTGCTTGTAAACATATTTAAACAACTCGGAAAAGCTGTTGTTCTCCAAGATGGATACGTTTGAAAATGATTTTGTGGACTTCAAAGTTAAAAAAAATGAAGATACGAATTGCCTTGCTGACTGTGTAGAAAACCAGCAGTCTCCAGATGCTAGTAATTCGGCCGGACCCAGGGTTATTGTGGCTGCTGTGAAGAGCATTAATGATGGAACAAAAAGGGCAAAACAAGAAGAAGAAGAAGAAAATGTTGATATATTCGGTCACGGCATTTTAGATGTTGTGATGACTAAGCATTTTTAGTTTTGTTCTAGAAGGTTCTACGCAATATGGTAGACCTTGCTTTTGCATAAGACTTACATTCGTACTTATAATTCTTGGTGTCACTTCTTGTGTTCAATCCTCCATCATGTTAACAGGTTATGGGCCCAGTGCCACCAGCCAGTGGAAGAATATTAGTTTCGATGGAGATGAAAGAAAGTTTGAATTGTGGGAAGTTAAATTTCTTGGATACATGAAGATACGCAAACTGAAACATGTTTTTGTTGGCAATGAGGACATATCTGCTGATGAAAATGAAACTGCTTTTTCTGAATTGATCCAATTCCTCGATGAACGTTCGATATCACTTATAATGAGAGACGCACGTGACGACGGTAGAAAAGCATTCAAAATTCTCCAGGATCATTATGCTGGAAGTGGGAAACCAAGAATCATAGCCCTGTATACCCAACTAACTTCATTAAAGAAAAGTGAGACTGAACCGATAACAGATTACATCTTGAGAGCTGAATCTGCTGCAAATGCACTTAGAAATGCTGACGAAATTGTTAGTGACGGACTACTTGTTGCGATGGTAGTTAAGGGGTTGCCAGATAGATATAAAGCATTTATTGCTGTAACCTCTCAATCAGAACATTTGATTCAGAACTTTCAGAAGTTCAAGCAATCACTCAAGAATTTTGAGGATACTGAACGTACTCGTACCGAGAAACCGGCTGGCGACAATGTTATGAATACTGTTGACCAGAGGCAGACACCGGGTAAATTGATTTGTTATAACTGTGGTAAAGCAGGACATAAATCATTTGAATGCAGAAATACCAAAAATAGAAAGTGGTGTTCGGTATGTAAGACCTCTTCGCATACTGACAAAGTTTGCAGAAAGCAAAAACATGCGACTAAAACTGTCAATGACAACACTGAAGTAAAAAATGATCATTCTTATGCTTTCAAAATTAGTGATAGCATCCATTTAACCAGTGACATTGGTGAGAAAATTTTAGTAGATTGTGGAGCTACAACTCACATCGTTAACACAGATGCAAACTTCATCCATACCGATGAATCTTTTAAGCCGGAAGAACACTACATTGAGCTAGCAGATGGCTCAAAGTCTAACAACCTTGCCAAGAAGAAGGGGACAGTTTTAATTTCGTTGCAAGACAACAATGGGAATATTGCTGATGTCAAAATGGAGAATGTGTTATTTGTACCTTCATTTCCCCAAAATATATTTTCAGTCCAGTCGGCAACAAAAAAGGGTGCGAAAGTAGTTTTTGATGGTAACCGTGGGACATTAACTACTCATGATAATGTAAAATTTCCTATCAATCAACATGGTAGGCTATACTATCTGTGTAAAACATCTGTTGGGAGAAATCGATTAGAAAGTCTTGAAATGTGGCATAAATTACTCGGCCACTGCAACATTGCTGATGTTCGAAAACTTGAAAATGTCGTTCAAGGTATGACCATTTCTGATTCAAGTCAATTCAATTGTGAAACATGCATCCTCGCGAAGAAAACTGATACCCGTAACCGAGATGCTGATACCCGTGCCTCCAAACCGTTTGAATTAATTCACACAGACCTTGCAGGTCCTGTTGATCCTGTTGCAAAGGACGGTTTCAGATACGCTATTATTTTTACCGATGACTACTCTGGGTGCTCGTTTACCTATTATTTGAAAGAAAAATCAGATGCACTGAAAGCGACCGAAAAATTTCTTGCTGATGTTAACCCATATGGCAAAGTCAAATCATTCAATTTCCATGCTGATATATTTCCAACCGGTGATGTGAGTCGCATGAAGAGTGATAATGGTGGTGAATATATATCTAACGAGTTTAAGTCGCTGCTCAGGAAAAACAACATAAAACATGAGCTATCTTCTCCACATTCACCACACCAGAATGGAACTGCTGAGCGTAATTGGAGAACATTATTTGATATGGCCCGTGCATTGCTGATTGAATCGGGGTTGCCGAAATACCTCTGGACCTATGCATTGATGACCGCTACGCACATCAGAAACCGTTGTTTTGTTCAACGCATCAAAAGTACACCATACAGTTTGATTACCGGTCGCAAACCTGATGTTTCCAAACTCCATGTCTTCGGAACTGTATGTTATGCTTACACTCCTAACACGAAAAAGCTGGACCCACGATGCAAGAAGGGGTATTTTGTCGGTTATGATCGAGAAAGTCCAGCTTATCTTGTCTATTACCCTGATAACCACACCGTGATGAAGCATAGAGTTGTAACCTTCACTGAAAAGTTTCAAAACGAAGAAACAAACGATGATCAAATCATGCCTCAAACAGCTGAAGTACCAGAACCAGCTGAAGTGTCAGTGGAGCAGTCAGAACCGAAAGAGCAATCTGAATCGCGATACCCGACAAGACAGCGACAGCCACCATCGTACCTAGCAGATTATGACCAGAGCGAAAACTCTGATGACAACGACCATGTGAGCTATATAGATTATTGTTATTTAATGGACACACCGCAAACATATCAGACCGCTATTAACCGAAATGACTCATGCAAGTGGAAAGCGGCAATGGATGAACAAATCGAGTCACTTCAAACCAATGACACCTATACGTTGACAGACCCACCAAAAGATCGCAAAGTTATCGGTGGAAAATGGGTATTTAACCTCAAAGGAGACCCAGAACAACCTATTTACAAGGCTAGATATGTTGCAAAAGGATTTAGCCAGATCGAGGGAGTTGATTATGTCGAAACGTTTTCACCAACCGCACGCATGGAGACAGTTAGGTCACTCATGCAGGTCGCAGTGCAAGAAAACCTTACCCTACACCAGATGGATGTGAAGAGTGCTTTCCTTCATGCTGCCCTTAACGAAGAAGTATATGTTACACAGCCGGCCGGGTATGAAATCGAAGGGAAAGTATGGAAACTAAACAAATCGCTCTATGGACTGAAGCAAAGTGGTCGAAACTGGCACAACTTACTTCATGACTACCTAATAGAACTTGGTTTTAAACAATCAGCAGCAGATCCATGTCTCTTCTTCAAACGCAATGAGAGTGAGATTATTTTTCTGTTGATATGGGTAGATGATATTATTATTGCAGGTAGTTCAACCGATGTCATAAACGAGATTAAAAGTCAATTGTCATCGAAGTTTCATATGAAGGACCTTGGAACCCTATCAACTTTCCTTGGAATCAAATTTAGTCAACAAAATGGAAGCATTACAATGTCTCAAGCACATTATCTTGAAAACATCTTGAAAGCTTTTGATATGCATAACTGCAAACCACGATCAACCCCGTGTGAGCAAAACGTTAATGCCTACATGGAAGCCAACCTTCAAATCGATAACCAGCGAAAATACCGTCAAATGGTTGGAAGTCTGATATACGCAATGTCATGCACACGACCAGACCTTGCCTTTGTTGTAACGAAATTATCAGAAAAATTGTCTTGTCCTGAACCTGCTAACTGGGCAATGTTGAAGCATGTATTCCAGTACGTCAAGAAAACAACAGCGTATGAATTAACATTCACCGCATCATCTGCACAACCGAGAATCTACGCCTTTTGTGATGCTGATTGGGCATCATCAACGAATGACCGCCGTAGTGTAACTGGATACCACATTAGCCTAAACGAGCTTGGACCGCCTATCAGCTGGAAATCCAAGAAGCAGACATCTGTCGCGTTATCAACTTGTGAGGCAGAGTACATGGCACTGTCCGCAGCGTGCCAAGAAATTATTTATCTTAGTCGATTGGTTAGCGAGTTATTACTGTTTACCATGTTAACACCGATGCTTATGAATGACAACCAAGGTGCATTGTCTTTGGTTAAGAATCCTGTTAAGCATTCGAAATCGAAGCATATCGATATACGCTTTCATTTTATTCGCGATTGTTACCGTGATTCCCGCATTTATTTGGATCACGTGCCGTCAGATGAAAACATCGCTGACATCTATACTAAACCTCCGAAGAAACACTATTTACAGAAATTCGAACGATATCTTTTTGGACAGAAACTTGACCTCTAGAGGGGGTGTTGATATATTCGGTCACGGCATTTTAGATGTTGTGATGACTAAGCATTTTTAGTTTTGTTCTAGAAGGTTCTACGCAATATGGTAGACCTTGCTTTTGCATAAGACTTACATTCGTACTTATAATTCTTGGTGTCACTTCTTGTGTTCAATCCTCCATCATGTTAACAGAAAACTCCTCAGAAGAACAAAATTTAATCCCAGTGTTAGAAATTGTTAACAAAAGAGACATTCCGGGTTATATGACTCCTATTGCTAAGAACGCAGACAGTGATGAAGATGAAAACGAGGCCTACAGTGACGATGATGGAGATTTTATCCTCTACACAGACTATGTTAAGAACGTAAACATAAACCATACCAACTATCGATGGTTTCTCATTCTATCTGCAATGTGGATGCCAAAACGCTGGAACAAAAAGTATGGCTGCTTGGCTTCCATTTCATTTTATTTTTACAGAACCTTCCTTTCGTCTATTCTCCTGTCATTTATTAGTTTTGAGTTTGGGCTATTCTGTTTGTGCACTTATGAGACTTGGTTACAACTAGATCGAAAATTTCCCTTCACCATTGCTGATTATATAATTTGGAATGTGCGTTGGTTTTCCACCTACGTGTTGGGGACATGTTACTGCAGTATGGGGCATATTGCTAAATTACTGACAGGTATACAGTTACCTGTAATCGAATGGCAAAGAAATCGCAAGAAACTTAACGCGTATTTGATTTTCATATTCCTGTTACTGGTTGCATATCCATGTGGCATACTGCAATTTGATCTAGACTGGCTAGAGAAGAATCAAACGAATAAATATCGCTCCCTACCAAACCCTGTCATACTTATTTGGAAATTTATAAGTCGTTTGATCATCTTACCATCCTTTTGTTTACTTACCGTGGTTTTGCATTTGTTAGGGGATCATGTACTAGCCGTGGGGAAACGAGTCTGTGTTTTGTCCCTTAAGGATAGGACAAAACCATTGACTGAAGTTAGGGCTATTTTTAAAGAATTAAAAACGCTGATTAGAAAAACTGAGCAAGCCTTGAGTCCGTACTTAATACTGCACTTATTTCTCTTGATATTTTGTGCTTTTACAACCATGATGTCTACTATCGAACGGTTGGAGTTGCGAAGCAACAGTACACTTGATAAAAACCTGACCAGCAGTCCCTTGGTCTTCCCCATTGTTAATTTCGATAAGCTTTTGAGAGCAAAGGAAAACTTGGAAAAAACAAAAACACTTTTAATTTCGAGTAGCATACAAGATAACTCAACATTGCTCAATGTTTCAAATACAAAAATGATTTATGAAAGTTTAACCAAAACTCAAGAGATTCAAATCGACTGGATGGAAAAGTTATTAACATTTCAATTGAACCAAAACAATTCCCTTAGAACAGACTCCGACGCTTTTTACATTTTTATTATCAGTATCGAAGATAAGCGAAGTGCACTACGTGTTATACTGGATAACATACTCAGTCTTGTTGAGATATTAATTCTATACATGGTTCCGCTCTGTTTAATTATTCGGATTGATTCGAACATATTAAAAGTTCAAGATTTTATAACAGATATAGACGTGCCAACCCAACTTAAGAATGGTTGGGTATTTAATACAGATGAAGAAATAAAGGTGACGTTGAAGTATGTTGCCACGGTACAAGGAATACGAGTGTTTGGAGTTCAGATCCAATTTTTTAAAACGTTAATACTAGCAGCTTTTGCACCATTTTGTGCGATTGCAATGAGAGGAATATGGAAGCACTATGGTTTCTTTTGAGCAATTCGCTATCCCGTTATGAAGGGAATTGAGAAGATGCAGGAAATACACGAGAAGAGAGGACTTGGATCCTATATTTCTTAAACGTTTTCCCAGGAAAGTGTTAAAAACTTTGAAGAGTGGGAATTTATTTTTTAGATTTTGTAAAGTCAAGTAAGTAATACCTGCAAGTAACTATTTTAGAATTTTTAGAGTTCGGATAATTTTTCTCTCGCCCAGTCATGTTGATTCTTTAGATTTAACTTAGAACATGTGACATTCCAAAAATACTTCTATCAACGAAACTTAAAGGCTATTTAATTATGTGTAGATGTACAAGATTAATCCAATCTCGTTCCCAGGATTTCATATCCTCCTTTAGCGCCGGATTGATAGAAAGCAAAAAAGACTCTAGCGACGAGATTGCTCTTTTTTTAATTTTATTGTAATTGAGCGTTGTCATTCTTAACAGCCAAGAGATTTATTCCGCCATGTTCAATATAACTCTAGCAAGTCTCTTTCTGTGATCCAAATGGTAGCTGCGAGCGACCATGCCCGAATTCCTGTGGATTTTTTCACTGTTAGTTTTCGATAGATCCCAGTCGAACTACATCATTTTCGACTAGTTTTGTTGTTGACGCTAATAGAGTTATTAACATCATTATAAATAGATTAATATAATTCTGTAAACATATTTTTTACGCATATGAATTTTAATGAACAGAGTTATGTGAATGTTACACCGGCTTTGAACTTGTGGAGGTTGAAATTACAGCGATTTTTAAGGAATTTAGGCTTTTTGGTTAGATACAAATTCTCAAGGAACACCAATTTTTTGCTGATGCCAGCATATTTCGCTTTCTGGGCGTAGCATGTGTCTTTTCTCTTCGGAAATCTTGAAAAAAGCACATTGCATTTTCAACGTTCTATACCAGGCCGGAGTATACGTCAAAAACAACTTCAAAACTATCCTCGTCCCCAGGGTTTGTTGTCTATGTCAAAGTCGCTAGCGCTCATGTCAAAAAGGCAAAAGCCCCTAGGGACGAGGCTGCTTAAAAACAGCTATAAGCCTAGGATGGTAGCTTGTGATAAGCTGTTGATGGCTATATAAAGATTTTTTTAAAGTTTTATAAGGAGCTTGCATTCTCGTTCCTAGAACTCTTAGAGTTTTATTTTTGCTCTGGGCTCTAAAATGAGGAGCTTGCGAATAAAAAACGGCACAAGAAAATATTGTTGTAAATATTATACGAATTTCTTTTATATTCGATGTTTTGTGATAATTTGTTAAAAAGTTGTAGATAGCAAAGTCCGACTAACTAACATTATGTCTGAATAAACAAGATATCGGTTTAGTTGCCTTACTAACTCGTACACTACACTGCACGAGGTGAAATTGATCAATGTAATATTTATAGATCGTATAAAGTATTCTATTACGTAACTTCAATCAACATCCATAAAATATTTTCGTTGCTAAAAATAACATCCTTTGACGTTTTGTCTGAAGTTTTGTCTAAAAGATGATGTGCAAATGTTACAAACAAAACTCAAGAAAAGAAGAGCTGCGCATGCGTTGCATACACTGAGTGAGGTTATCTATCCAAAATAAGGCCTGGTTATTTTTTATCATCCAGTTTCACTTCAAGAAATAAACTAGAGATAAATAGAGTATCAAAATTATATGTTGGCCGTTTCGCCGTCCTGATAAAAAAGAGACTTGGGATTGAAGTTGTTTTGCAATGCTTTTGATTGTTATTTCTTACTTTCATTGACTTTTATCACATGATGAAACTGATTAATATCTTGTTGACATGAACTTTCCCAACTGTCCAGTAGTAACATCCTCATTTTTAGGGGTTTTCCCTTTATGATAAATTTTAGGGCTCAGTAGTAACGACTTTAGATAATAGCTCCTGGGGAGGAGGGTGTTGTAATGAAATTAGTTTCACAGTCACATCTTATAGATCATAAAATTTTTTATTCAAACTGTTCGTTAATAGAAATTTTAATCTCATTCTGCTTTCCACTATGACAGTAAAGTCGTATATAACAAAACCAGTATGTCTTTCGCTATAACCACCTTTTCTAGACAGTGGTTGCGTTTAAGCCTGAAGATCCAGCATAATTTTTCTCATCACTGGAAAATCGGAATATAGTTAAGGTAAGCTGGGATCGCAAACGAAATTTTGTGGTCAGAATACTGACCGTGCTTTCTGATTGGCTACTTCTATTGTTACTTGCTCACGTGATTATCGTCGAAAAAAGCCTTTCTTCTTTAATGTTCCAAGCGCAAGTGGCCTTACTTACCTCAACAAACATAATTAAATCTGCTACTATTTAGAAGGGTAAGATGTGGCCACGCTCTGGCCTTGTGATCATTGGTTGATTTTAATTCGTAATTTGCTCTGACACATTTTTTTGCGTTAAAGCTGTCGTATGAGAGAAGCTGAATTTTTTATTTCCTGGAACAAAGCTTAGTAAACTAGCCTAGTTGCGTCTAAATAAAAAAGAACAGTTATTTATCTGTTCCGAATCACAACTGACGCACCTCCCCACATACCTTGGCACGGCTTGTCTGTTACATTGTAAAATAAAAAGCCAAGACCATAACATTGTAAAACTGCTTACTCAACAAAAAATTGTTTTTATAGATGTTTTGGCGGGATTAGGTTCGGGTAGGCTTAGCTTCACAGTGCCAACCTCGTCTCCATGGATCCTTTTTGACATAACGCTAGCGCCTTTAAGACTAAATTCCAAAACCTGGAGACAATGATGCGATACCGCATAAGTTTCTTGTTATATGGAGCACCTGCTGACAAAGGTTTTACTTTAGCAGGTGCGATTTTGTAAATCTCAAACGAAAAAAACAAAAACAACGTTTTGACGACATTTTCGGATGTTCACACGTCCATTTTCAAGTGTAGTGAAATTTTGTTTTAAATTTCTCTTAAATTTATGTAAAAAATAGTATGTTACTATAAATAAACTGATAATTAGCTATCTCGGGAAACAATGAGCGAATATGTTAAAATCGTCAAAAGAGGCTACGTGACCACATATCCGTAGATGTTCCTAAATTGCTGATTGGCTAGATGACGTATATATCTGTTAGGGGAGTCATATGGGGTTCACACCCATGTGTTCACTTGCCCAAATTTTGAGTCGTCGTAAAGTTTCTCTGATATGAGTGGCATTGCAGGCACCGCACTAAAACTTGTATACGACACGAAAAAAAATAGATAACTTATTTTTTGCTTGCTTACTAGGACCAGCCAGTGAAGAAGTAAAAGAAGAAATTGTAGCACCTGATACTGTCAGCGCTTTTGATTTTAGTGTCGGCATTGATTTGACATCACCGTCATCTTCCCTAGCTAGTTTTGCATCACAAACGTTTTCGCCTATTGGCATCCCTAATACATCGTTGCTGGTAAGTATACTTGATATTGTAATGGATCGACCAAAAATAATGTTTCAAATGTCTTGGAAATGTATGATGTAAAGAAATACCAAGCAAATTCGATAAAACTCTTTTGTCAACGAAAGCCTGGTCCAACGAGGTCTCTCTCATTGAAGGATGAAATATTGATGACATTAATGAGAATTCGGTTAGATGCACCTGTTGAAGATTTAGCATTCAGATTTGGGATCTCAGCAAGCCATGCTTCAAACATAATAGCAACATTTATCTTATTTCTTAGTTTAGAGCTAGAACCTTTGATTTATTGGCCAAGTCCTGATGAGACATTATCATATGAGCATAATCATTTTGCTGGGACATTTAACAAGTGTGAAGGAATTGGAGATTGTACTGAACAGTGGATAGAACATTCTAACAATGTTGCTGCACAATATCAGACCTATAGCACATATAAAAGTTATCACACCTTAAAAAAGTTAATATTTTGCACAAAATCTGGTTCCATATCATACATATCGCCTGCACATGCTGGTTCATGTAGTGACCGATTCATACCAGAAGACACAAATGTCGCAAAAAAATTCACTCCTAATTTGATGGTACTTTTTAATAAAGGTTTTAACGTACAAGATTTGTTCTTATCACGTCAGGTGTTTGCCCTGTTTGCAAAAAAAGACAGTTTACTCTATCAGAGGTATATCATGGTAAACGAGTTGCTAGAGCAGGGATTCACATAGAAAGAGTGACGGGAAGATTAAAGGAATTTAGAATGCTTAGTAATACTTTACCAATATCGATAACTGATCTATGTGACCACATTTGGACAATAGCTGGGGCAATATTAAATATGCAACCACCTTTGGTAAAATAATATTCAAGTACTCTCTTCAATTTGCAGAGAAATGTTAGGCTTTACAAACACCATCATAAACGGCTTTTTTTAAAGCCACACATTTAAAAAATATGTTATTTATGGCATAGATGGCATAAAGCTGAAATTCCTTTGCTTTTACGGCAAACCGTACCAGTACCATTATTATACAGTGTGTTTCAAATGTTTTTTTATGTAATTAATAAATATAAAAGCTTTTAATATATATATACTTTTAGGGAAGAAAGTGTTTGCAGAAAGAAACTATTGCGGTTCGGCGAAACAACATTTTGTGGGGAAAAACTTTTGCAAATTTTCAAAAAAAGTGTTTTTCGCAAACACTTTCTACTCTTACAGTATGTAAGGCATACTTAAGCATAAAAGCCAGCCTTGAAAGGCTAAGCCTGTTGCTGTATGTTTACATTATGCAGATTACATATAAAATCAGACATATATATATATACTATACCTGTATTTTTTACCAATTAATGTTTTTTTTTAAATGTGTGGCTTTAAAAAAACCTGTTTTATTGAGGCATGGGCACAGAAAATTTGTTTGAAGCAAAATTCCAATCAGGATTGGGTGGATAGCAGCTGATCTAATCCCTTTTGTATCTGATTACTGGCACTTATTGAAACATAATCAACAATTTCATTTCTTTGCATATATATTTGGTGGCTTTTTCCCCACTACTGCTTTAAACTTACACATAAAAACCCATTTATGCAGAGTACAGTTCTATTGCTCTGATTTCGAAGATCAGCTAGTTGAGACGGCGAAGAAGATTTGTTTGCTGTGGCCAGTCGAGACTGCAGGGGCGAAGATCTTTGGATTTAGGATATCGGATTAGTAGGGCAGCTGATGTTACGTTGATGTTATCGCTAGAACAACGACCTTGACAATAGCGACTGGGAATACCAAATTCGTGTAGAGCTAGAAGTTCCTTGAAGCCAGGTCACTTTGAGAGCCATTTCTTTTTTAATTTTGATGATTCCTCAAGACGAGCGACAGACATTGCAGCAGATTGAAAGGCTTGCTCTTCATCTTCTGAACCCTCCGGCGTTTGAGTAGGTGAAATAAGGTAGAGAAGCATCCATATACGTGATAATGGCATTTTTAACTAGCCAAAGATTGCTTTGATAGACAATGATTGATTAGATAATGGTGAATTAATAAGCAGCAGATATAAGCATAAGAAGAACTGCTAAAACTGAAAAGGAAAACCATGAAGCAACTGCAACTTAAATACTAGTAGACTGCTGATTAAAACATATGCTGCTGACCAGAAAAAGCACATAGGTAAATGGTAAACTAACTATGGGTAATAACAAACCAGAGTGGAAAGAAGATATATGTGTGCATTTAAACACTCATAAATATATATTTATGAGTCACAAAAAAATGTTCCAATCGAGGCACTAAGTTATTCGAGTAAACATTGTTTTTTCCACTGTAATCATGCATGATTCTTCTCCTCGAATGAAACAATACTTTAAACAACTTGAAATATTGTTAAATTCAACATTCCTAACATGACCTGCAAACATCAGATTGTGGCCTTCTTTGCAACCTTTTTCTGAAATACTTTTTTTTGCATAGTCCATGAGACAGCTTGTGGTGATGTCTGGAAAGTATAAGAAAGAATTCATCCAGCCTAATTTTAACTCCTCAGGAAAACAAATTTCGATACAATCAACACAATTCTGTATCTGTCTCCTTTTCTCCTCCAGGGACGGTAAACTGGACCTCCCCCAGATAAAGATATGCTTTGGGAAGGCAAATATTTCTTAAGTGACTCTACATTCCATTTTATTAATTCCTTTTTTCAGTAAAAAACATGATTAAAACAAATACAATCCAACGCAATCCAACAAATTCTTCTGTTAACACTAAGATACCCCAGTCGTCCGGAGATGCATTGCGAAAGCGAGAAATTCAAAATGGTGTCGCTATCGATGAAAAGGTCTATTGCACAGTCTTCAAATTTTAATACTACACATAGGAGAATATCCTACAACCTCGTTCCTAGGACTTGTTAGGCTGTTTTATTCAGGCTGTCTACTATAAAAAGCCTAACAAGTCCTGGAGAAGAGGTTAGATATATCCTAGATACAATTATTACAGATTCTGTCGTGAGAAGCAAACGCTTTGTTAAATAGACTGACGCTAAAACCGAGTTAGTGAAGGAGAAGTTTTCATTGATTACCACAATTTGGCGTGGGAAGCCAACCATGAATCAGATTTGATAGACGCTGGTCGAAAGAATGACGGAGTTCCATCAATTCATTTTTGTTATTACATGTTGCAATATATTTTTTGTCAAGAGTTATTAACCAATAAGGGCGTGTTACTTAGGCATCTTCGTCCCCAGGGTTTGTTGCCTATGTCAAATAAAGACAAAAAACCTGGGGAAGAGGTTGGTTATTTAAGTCTATACTCTTAGCTGTAACTACCAATCTTAAATTAAGGAAGAAATAATTTGGTGCAAAATGTGCTTTTCTAATTAACGTTCACTTTCTAAATAACGCCCATTATAAAAGTTCAAATATTTAATTAACGCCCACGGTGGTAAATTGATCAAATACAGTACACCACATCCATTTGCATTTTGTGATTTCAAATAATGCTATTCGCTTTTTCACTGCTTTATTTACGTTGCTGTAGATACATATCGTTCATCGAAATGCTAAATACATTGCTGAAGTAGCTGGTAAAAAGGCAGACGGGTTACTTGTGGCTGGCATTTTTCTTAAGAAGGAGGTATGAAATCGCGGTATAGGTTTTAAACAACAATTTAGAATTCCAAATATTTTTTTAAAGCTATGAGAGATCTGTCTGTCTAATAAACTAAAACGAAACTTAGTTTCATTGATTTTGTATCGTGTTGTTTCAGTGGCACAAGTCGTCATCCATGATATATGATTTTGCGAACTACTCAGCAATGCAACTTATAAAGCCTGGTAAGTAATTTGCTTCTTTTAACGAGTTTTGCTTATTCGTTCACTTTACTTTGCCAATCTCGAACCCAGGGACGAGGAATCACCTTCACACTTAAGAAACTCCACAAGAAATGGTTTGGGGATGTTTTCTGTTTATTGTGTTCTAGTGACGCAATATGTCTGTTTTACAGAGCTCTAAAGGCTTCATTTTAGGGAAGATACTCTCAGTTTGACTGACGAAGTGTTACTGGTTCTGCCTATGCTCCCAATCTCCTCCACGGAGGTTTTTTCTTTGCTCCTTTTTGTGCTTACATATCAAAAGGTAAAAAAGAAGCGCAGTGAAAGAGATTTTTTCTTGTTCATGAATACGTCTTTCTTATTTCTTTTTTTTAATATCAAAGTTATTAAGTTATATATAATATGGTTTGAAACAGATTAAAAAATTGCAAATTCGGAAAAATGTCACGCGGTGATGCTAACTCAATCAGTAACGAATTAAATCGTCGTACCCAGGTTTCCTTGCCTGATGTCAATGCCGCTAGCGCTTACTTGACGTTTTCTTCGCCGTCGGCCTCGATGTCAAAAAAGCATGAACCCCTGGGGACAAGGTTGCAACCGATTCGAGTAACATTTCAGTATGTTAAAAAATTTAATTTTAGGGAAAAAACAATATAATTTTTGATTTCGCAGGATCCAGCAAGCAAGTGAAAGCATTTCCTTTGTCGCAGTTTTTACCACGTGGTGCGATTGGATAGTTCTTACTGATCGCACGTTACCGATACATGCTCGAGAGGTAACAACCCCGTTTGTTGCGTGTTTTTTGTTCCTATTTTTTCACCAATCCATGCTACAACTCAGTTAGCAAACTGCGATTCATCAGTAAAAACAGGATTCAGGTGTGAATACAAACGAAACGTATGTTACAATATAGACCCTAACTTTTTTGGGTCTTTGAGTAAAAAAGTTCTAAAATAAGTTCAAAAATAAGGACCGAAAATAGGACCGACAAAAGTTTTCGCCGACGAAAATTATCACCGACAAAGTTTTGGTCGACAATGTTTTGATTGATAAGGTAATACTCAGGTTAATTCCCTGTTTGATGAGTTGTCTTATCAGTTAATAACATCTTTAATACAATATCATGATGTTTTCTTATCCTTCTGTTAGAGTATCATACGCGTAAAAGAGCCCTGGGGACAAGGTTGTTCTATTCTTAGATATGAACTTAAATACCCAATTAAAACCTTGCTCCCTTTTCTTGATCATTAAAACAACAATAGAATGGCCTCAGAGTGAGATAGCCCAGGGAATTCTTTTTAATTTAACTCCGTAATACCGGCTCGGGGAACAAGAGAACTTTAACACAAGATGTATAATACTTAAATTTAAGTCAACCTCGTTGTCAAGGATTTATGTTTCTCGCCAGCGCTGTGCAGTCGGATATAGGAAAGGAAAATGGGATCTAGGTTGCTTGCAATATTTGTTTTCAAATTGAACATCTTAGCAAGGTTTTGGGGTGTGGTGGAACAAAAAATTATGGAAACAACCGTTCAGTTCAACGAACAAATGGAAGGCGTGTGGTCGGTGTACATATGGGTATCTAAAAATGTGAACACAATTGTCGTGAATACATTGTAGAAAAGAATCATCTGAAGAAATAATTTTTGTTTTATTTTATTCTAAATATTAGCCCCATCTCTAACAAAGATTTCTTTCGAACTTATCTTTTGTTGACGTGTTGACCAAAGAGCATAACATGCAATGCCAGTTTCGTTTCTTGGGTAAAATAAGAAAATTAAATTGTTACAATAGGGAAAACGAAGTATAGTTTAGTTTCAGTGAGAATTTGTATGTAAAATATCGAGTTTGCTCAATCGAGTTTTCTCAAGTTCCCACGTGAATATCACGTGAGCAAGGAACAATAGAAGTATTCAATCAAAAAGCGCGGTTCGTATTTTGATCCCAGGAAATTCGTGTGCGTCCCAGCATAATATTCCCACTTAAACCAACCTCGGTCCAAAGACTTTTTTCTTTTTGGTATAAGTATTAATTAGTGCTTGCTCCAACCTTGTCCCCAGGTCTATACGTTTCTTAATAATAATACGCTTTATCATAGTTCCAGGTGCTGAGATCGAGCTTGCCTTTGTTTTTCGCTAGCCAACCCATATGATTATAAAAAACGTAGGAAGAGAACCCTGCGAACGAGGTTGATAAATGTCTATTATAAATTATTAGTTAACCGAAATTTTTTTTTTGATATTTGATCCAGCTGCTGTATAAAAGAGTAAATAAGTGGAACTCAGTTTTCTTGTAAACTAGCTTCTGTTTTGTCGGAAGAAATTTTGTCTTTTTCTTACAGAAAGCGTTTTATACCGATGGTCTGGAATCGAACAACAATAATTGGGTATCCGTATTCAAAAAAAAAAAAAAAAAATTGAATAGGCGAGAGGCGTTGACTTAAGATCTGCTGTCATATTTATTTATTTATTTTTTAATCAGCGTGTACAAATATTTTGAATGGTAATTTCCCTTTCAATTACACGACAACTTTTTTCACTTTAATCAAAACATTTTATATTATTAAAGCGCACCTTCGTCCCCAGAACTTTTTGTTTCTCATCAGCGCAGCGCTTAATATTACGTTCGATATGCAAAAAGAGACAACACAGGTCCTAGTATCGAAGTTGGTTAAAGTAAATCCAAAATTATGCACGGTGAAAGCTTAATTTTTTTGTTTAACAATATGTCACAAAAAGCATTAAAAATTATTACATAATTTAAGTTTATACTGATGCGACAGTTTTAAATAAAAACACATTACAGTTACAAAATGGATTGATCATTCTAAGTTCGGTTGATATTTAAAAAACTAAGCTAACAAAACCTTTTGTCAGTTCTTGTGCGAGATATTGCTTTGATATTTAAAACCTTAAAACAATTTTTTTACGGAATTACAGAAGGGCTTTTCAATCTCGTTTCCATTCTCCCTTACCCCTAAAAAGTCGCTTTTGCGCACATGTAGAAAGTGTGTAGATTCCAAAGAATAATCGTGCTGACGTCATCATCAATTAGCTTCTAATCTGAAGTTTAAAGTCTGCAGTCAACAACAACAAGTGAAATTTGACAAGTTCAAAATGCATGACTATAACAAAGAAACAATTAATGTAATTACTAAACGTAACTGTTCTGTTCATTCTATGTTATCCTACCCATAGGGTAAAGCAGTATTTCACTAGATTGCCTACCAAATCCTTATTTGTTAAAGTTTTACAAACGATAATTTTTTTGCCTGAAATCTTCGGTAGTTTTATTTCAATTGACTTATTAGGCGTACTGGCCAGGTCCACTGTAGTACTTCCGTTGTGAACTTTGAACTTCACTTTCTTTCGTTATATTTTTTTTATATAATTCGGGTTTGCATTTTTTTGGTATATCCATAAAAGTATACGATTCTCGTGTTGGTCTTCCTCTAGATGCAATTGGAGGTGGATTGTCCTCAGTCATCTTTTCATACGTATCAGTGTCCTCTTGGTCTGCAGGATTTATTGTGCAAATATTTTGGTACGCCTTATCGCCAGTGATTGTCCCATTTGCTACTCTGAGGTAGAGTTGTGCAGCAATTGGTATGTTGTAAGTATGTTGGGCAACATAACCGCCACAGGTGGCTTTAACGATGTCCCTACAGAATACTAAAACACATTTTAATTCTCCTGCGTGAAAATAGGAAGATTGTGGATTAGTAAATCGTAAGGTGAACGAATTTACCAGCTCTGTTTCTTCGTCCGGGAGAATTTCTTTCAAGAGAGTTAATTTGTTTTCATATTTTGGTACAAATCCAGCCCCACAAGTGAAGGGAAGTTGAAATACTTGACCACTGCTTAAGCGAAAACTCATATAATTATGCTCAATTTGATCCTTTGACAGTGTCTTTGTGTGTATGTTATGTACCACCTCGCAAATGGCGCCAGCACTTACGATAATCTCATAGTCATCATTCCCATCCGCTATAACATGTTTAAGGAACTTCACGTATTTAGGTAACGGTTTTATTACAGCTAAATCGGCTATGTGTTGATGTACCGTTTCGCTGTTGTATTTCATAACAACTTCATCAGGGATAGATAATGGGATACTATAGGAATATCCATTTGCATCATAACATAAAACTTTCTTGTCTGTACCAACAGATAGCAATTTTAATACTTCACCCGAACTAAATGATGAATCTTCATCATCACTGTAAACGCCTTCTTCAACTTGCACCAATTGTGGGAGTTTGTATCTTTGAACAAACTCGCTCAAACGTAGGCATTCCTTACTCCAAGCAATATTCTCTAACACACTCTCTTCCATCTTGTATAGTTCGGAATAAGAGATCTGTGTTTTAATCGAGTCCTTGATTAAAATATTATTGGCACACAACAAAAGTCTTGATAAATAACTTTATAAAGACGTAAATTGTCATGGGGATAACCTAAGCGATGTAATTTGCAGTCATATAAAAGCTATAGATGTTGTTAAAAGTTAATATGAAAATTGTGCACGAGTTTAAAATCAAACAATAAATCTTCAGCATGAAATCTGACAAGCGCTGACAGACACAATTTGAAAACATCGAACTTTACAAGATTCAATATTACTACCATTGTCTGGCGTAATCTTATTGACGCAACAAATTGTAAGGATACGTTGTGGAAAACAAGGAAAATAATGCACTAAATAGAAAAATGTAAATCGCACAAGGTGAAATCAAGCGTGCGCCAGGGTGAAATCAACCATGCGTCAAATTGAAATCAAGAGTGTGCGAGGTGATATCTAGAGTGTGTGAGGAGAAATTAAAAGTGCGTAAAGTTGAAATAAAGAGTCCGTCAAGTTGAAATAAAGTGCGTGAAGTTGAAATAAGGAGTGCGTCAAGTTGAAATAAAGTGTGCGTCAAGGTGAAATAAAGTGTGCGTCAAGGTGAAATAAAGAGTGTGTCAAGTTGAAATAAAGTGTGCGTCAAGGTGAAATAAAGTGTGCGTCAAGTTGAAAAAAAGTGTGTCAAGGTGAAATAAAGAGTGTGTCAAGGTGAAATAAAGTGTGTGTCAAGTTGAAATAAAGAGTGTGTCAAGTTGAAATAAAGAGTGCGTCAAGTTGAAATAAAGAGTGCGTCAAGTTGAAAAAAAGAGTGTGTCAAATTGAAATAAAGAGTGTGTCAAGGTGAAATAAAGAGTGTGTCAAGGTGAAATAAAGAGTGTGTCAAGTTGAAATAAAGTGTGCGTCAAGGTGAAATAAAGTGTGCGTCAAGTTGAAAAAAAGTGTGTCAAGGTGAAATAAAGAGTGTGTCAAGGTGAAATAAAGTGTGTGTCAAGTTGAAATAAAGAGTGTGTCAAGTTGAAATAAAGAGTGCGTCAAGTTGAAATAAAGAGTGCGTCAAGTTGAAAAAAAGAGTGTGTCAAATTGAAATAAAGAGTGTGTCAAGGTGAAATAAAGAGTGTGTCAAGGTGAAATAAAGAGTGTGTCAAGGTGAAATAAAGTGTGTCAAGGTGAAATAAAGAGTGTGTCAAGTTGAAATAAAGTGTGCGTCAAGTTGAATAAAGAGTGTGTCAAGGTGAAATAAAGAGTGTGTCAAGGTGAAATAAAGAGTGTGTCAAGGTGAAATAAAGTGTGTCAAGGTGAAATAAAGAGTGTGTCAAGTTGAAATAAAGTGTGCGTCAAGTTGAATAAAGAGTGTGTCAAGGTGAAATAAAGAGTGTGTCAAGGTGAAATAAAGAGTGTGTCAAGTTGAAATAAAGAGTGTGTCAAGTTGAATAAAGAGTGTGTCAAGGTGAAATAAAGAGTGTGTCAAGTTGAAATAAAGAGTGTGTCAAGTTGAATAAAGAGTGTGTCAAGGTGAAATAAAGAGTGTGTCAAGGTGAAATAAAGAGTGTGTCAAGTTGAAATAAAGAGTGTGTCAAGGTGAAATAAAGAGTGTGTCAAGGTGAAATAAAGAGTGTGTCAAGGTGAAATAAAGAGTGTGTCAAGTTGAAAAAAAGTGTGTCAAGTTGAAATAAAGAGTGCGTCAAGTTGAAATAAAGAGTGTGTCAAGTTGAATAAAGAGTGTGTCAAGGTGAAATAAAGAGTGTGTCAAGTTGAAATAAAGAGTGTGTCAAGTTGAATAAAGAGTGTGTCAAGGTGAAATAAAGAGTGTGTCAAGGTGAAATAAAGAGTGTGTCAAGTTGAAATAAAGAGTGTGTCAAGGTGAAATAAAGAGTGTGTCAAGGTGAAATAAAGAGTGTGTCAAGGTGAAATAAAGAGTGTGTCAAGTTGAAAAAAAGTGTGTCAAGTTGAAATAAAGAGTGTGTCAAGGTGAAATAAAGAGTGTGTCAAGGTGAAATAAAGAGTGTGTCAAGGTGAAATAAAGAGTGTGTCAAGGTGAAATAAAGAGTGCGTCAAGGTTTGCGTCGAGTAAGAATATAGAGTGTGTCGAGATAGAATAAGAGTGCATCAAATTAAGTTAAATTTAATGCAGAGTCGTCAGGACACTTACGAGGAGTTCCACTTACGCGGGGTTGTACTTACGAGGAGTTCCACTTACGCTGGATTCCATCTATGAGGGGTTGTACTCACGCAGGCTGCACTAATGCTGGGTTCAACTAATCAGGGTTTCCACTTACGAGGGGTTCCACTTCTGCTCGGTGCCACTTGCAAGGGGTTGTACTTGGGATACAAAAGACAATAATTCAAAATGGTTGCTTTTACGAAACTTTTTTTCGTGTTTTTCTATTCGTGCACCCCGTACCCCGGTGAAAGAAGAGTGATGATAAATTTATAAAAGAATCGGTTTTTAAATAAAAATACTGGCCTTTCGACGGAAAAACATTCGGACACAATTTTTTATTTCAGCGGAAAACCTTTCGAAAAAGATTTAAAAAGTTTAATAATGATGGAACAGTCTTTTGAATGAATGTTAACCAAATTGTCAAAAGTAATGATTAAATTACGGCAAATGACACAAAAAGAAAGCTAGAAGCATTTATAGTGTACATATATTCAATGAAGATCTAAGAAAGGGTCTTCAGGATTTAACTTTATGGATAAAGCCTCAGCCAAATGTGAAAATAACGAAAATAAAAAGTTCAAAAACTGCAGTTTTTATTGACTTTCTGATTACCCTATATATAATTTCTATGCACTGGTCTATTTTTTAAAAAAATAGAAAAAACTAAATTTTCGGACAAAGGCACAAATTTCAATGGGAAAATTTTCGGACAAAAAAATCCGAAAGTTTTTCGTCCGAAAATTTTCGTTCCTAATGTACGGGTTCTATTTAAGAGGGGTTGTACTTAAACTGTATTCCATTTCCGAGGGGTTGTGTACGTACGCTGGGTTTCACTTATGGGAAACTGAAGATGGAGTCTCTGTGTTCCAGTAACTTGTGACGACAAAATTGAACTATCGGTACCGTAATCTTGTTATACCATAAAGAGTTTAGTGTCTAATTTTGGATTCTGCATGCAGAAAGTACATCATTTTGGAGTCTCCCTGCAGAAAGTACGCCATTTTGGATTCTACCTGCGGAAAGTACGCCATTTTGGATTCTGCGTGCAGAAAATAAGCCATTTTTGATTCTGCATACAGAAAGTACGCCATTTTGGATTCTGCGTGTTTTGATTTTTTTCAAAAAACAGCAATTTGATTAGCAGGATTCCACCTTAAATTTAATGTCTTGTTCAAGTTAATTTTAAGCCTGCTGATAACCAAAGAAAGTGAACGAACGAATTTGATTTTATTTAATAAAAAGCAAAACAGAGTACAACAAAATTGTACGGAAAAGGCTACTACCACCTTGTTCATGATTATTTTTCTTAGATGGATCGTATCTTGGCCGCTATGATAATGACTCTAAATATAAAGAGGCAAATAGTCTTTATAAAGAGGTTTTGCAGAATGAATTTTATTGTTTGCTTTTTTGTTTCTGACTGTATTTACTTCTGCGTCAACTCGTCTTTAAATGAGTTTATTTTCTTGACTTCATACATATTTAATCCCATGTTTGCAAAATCGTCACTTTGCATGATACTCAACAAGGTCCCATCGATGTTGCGCTCATAAAACTGATCTGCGTGATGTCCGAGGTTAAGATCGCGCAACTTTGAAATTATGTCATCTGTGTTCATATCCCAAAGAGGTTTTTCCTTATAGCGTAAGGATTTAACATCATCATAAATATCATCATCAGTGTTTTTTTCCTCCTCTCGTTTTCGAAATGACTCAACATTCATATAACTTTCCCTTATGTCTTCATATTCTTCATATTCGTCCTCTGGTTTGCTTTCTAAACTTTCACTTGCAGGTGGTAAGTCAAATGTCACTTGTCGTTTTTCAATCATTTTCTGCAGCTCGTCGTTTATATTTGTTTTTTTCTTCAAAGGTGGAACATCTTGATAGTGTTGACGATAACGAGATCTATCTGTTTTCTCTGGTCTAGGTGGAAGTTCCTCATAATCTGCTAATCCTTCCTCAGAAGTCTTATTATTTTTTGCAGCAATAGAAGAGATTATATTTGCAACATTTTCATAGTACGGCTCCTCTGTGAAATTATTTGGCAGTACATCGTACAGTTCTTTTGATTCCTCTTTAGGTAAATGTTCTCCCATCATATTATTGTTACTATAATTATCATTGTTGTTGTAAGATTTGTCTGGATTGTTTTTAAGTGATCCAACATTGTAATACGCTGCATGTTTTGATGCATTTCGATCAGATTTTGGTTTTTGACTTGGTATTTTAGGCTTCTGGTTGCGTTCAACTGGTGGTGGTGGTGTGTCATAAGTTTTATCCTCTTCCTCATCTGTTGATTCATCAACTTTTGGATTTTGGACAAAGTCATCTTCTAGCTTGGTGGAGTCATGGTACCTGCTACAAACGTATCGATACGTTTCGTCATCATCAATAGTCCCATTTGCAACCTTTACATGGAGATTCATATCAACTGCAAGATTGTGAGTTTGCCTGTTTCCCCAAACTCCACATGTTGCGTAAACTGTATCGCTGTAAAGAATCAAAACACATTTCAGTTCACCTTTGAGGTAATAAATAGACTGTGGGTGAACAAATCGAATGGTGAAGTTATTTATTAGTTCCGTTTCTTCATCCGGGAGAAGATCTTGCAAAAAAAGTGCGGAGCTGGTTTCATATTTTGGTATAAATCCAAGTCCACAGGTGAAAGGTAAATCAAAGTTCTCTCCTTTTTCGGTACAGAAACTCATGTATTCATGCTCAGTTTGATCATATGAGAGTGTTTTGGATTTTCTGTTGTGTATCACCTCACAGATATCGCCAGCATTTACAACAACCTCGTGGTGTTTGCTTGTGTCCACTGCAACGCCTTTCATGAACAAAACATATTGAGGTAATGGTTTTATTATAGCTAAGTCAGCTATGTGTTGATAAACCGTTTCACCTTGATTTATCATTACTTCATCAGGTATAGATAATGGAATGCAATATGAATTACCAAAATCATCGTAGCACAAAACTTTCTCCTCTGTATTTACTGAGTGTAGTTTTAAAATTTCACCAGAACTAAATGTTGAACTGTCATTAATCTCATATATACCTTCTTTGACTAGAACCAATTGGGGTAGATCATATTTTTTAACGTACTCTTCTAACGTTAGGCATTCATCACTCCAGGTAATATAATCTAGCATGCTCGTCTCCATTTTTAAAGGTTTAACTCAATTACAGTTTAAATGTTCAACTTTTTAACTACACTCTAAATTAAAACTTGGCTTTCAGCAGGTTTTTTATAACTCTGTCAGATGTCGTTTGCAAAGAAACCAATAATTTAAAACCTATTGTGAGAAATCTGATTGCATTGACAAAATTATAATTAAAAAACTTATATCTCTGAGTTAATATTTGAGCTGTCTTTTTAACTTCACTTTGAAACCATGGCACGTCATTTAATATTTTTTTATAAACAATGGAGCCATAAATACGTACGCATTGCATTTTTGTAAATCAAAATAATGCAAGATTAGCTTGGATAGAATGCAAGATTAGCCTGGATAAAATACCTGCAGATTTAAACTTTTGTTTGTTTTGTTTTGCAGTACTTCACAAAAGGCAACCTTATTCCCAGTCCATTTTGACTTTAGATTAATCTTGGCTGCTCCGTAATAACAGCTCAGGGGGGGGGGGGGGTGGGGCAAGAAACCCATGCACAGAGGGTTAACAATTTTTCTTTCGTACATTTCGAAATTTTCTCGCAAGGACTGTAAGTGTCAATGTTGTTTTTATTAGAGCCTAGGTCAGCCCCCCCCCCCCCCCCCCCCTTCCACAATATGTCCAAGAAGATAATATAAGGAAAATTGATAAATATTTGTAATGTTAACAAACAGAAAAATATCGGAAAAGCTGCGATCTGGATAAGCATGCAAAATTGCAACAACAACAAAAACGTTCTAGAAAGGACTTTCACAAACTATGATATCGAAACAAGACTCGATTTCGCCGAGTTGTTATTTATAACTATCGCCAACAACCTCGTCCCCAGGGCATCTTGTATCTTTTCCAACCCCGGGACGGCGTTACATGTTCGTATCGCCGTCCCGGGGTCAGAAAAAATACAAGATGCCCTGGGGACGAGGTTGTATCGCCAACTCTATCTAGTGAATTTTAGTATACATTTGAGCCATTGAATGTATCCACCTCGTTCCCAGCGGTCTTCTACGCCGATGATATTCTACAGGAACGCTTCATAATAGAGATTGCGCTGTCATTTTGTTTGAGGTTTTTCCCCGAAGAAAGTCACGCGTACGTTTTTTTTAAAAGCATGACATTTATCAACATTCGGTACGCTTACATTTGGTCATTTTTTAAGCATATGCTTATCATTATGTGAAGTCTAAGAAATTGTTGTAAAGTTTTTGTTTCGACGACTTAAAAATCGAACTGACACACATAAAATAGATTTAGAAAAATTATTTTTCAGAGTTACTACCTATATTTCCAACATTCCTCGAGGAGTTTTAAAAGTTTCCAGAAATAGTGGCCACTCCTGAATAACAGAAGCACGTGATAACCTTAGTGGAATTCATAATTGAAAACATGCTCTTGTATCGCTCTTGTAACTTCCTGTTTTGACTTTCGTTATCCCGAAAAACGTGGCGTATTTTTGAACATCTGATTTTGCATTAGCTGCAATGAAGTAGCCAGGAGACACATGCTTTTTCTTACCACAAGGAAATCGAAAAGTGGGAAAAATTACACTGAATCTCACACGATTTTTCTGCGGGCAGAATACTGACCGCGCTTTTTGATTGGTTAATTCTATTTTTCTTTGCTTACGTGATCAATATCGGGAAATCTTGTTTTGAACGCGAATGGCCTCACTCACCTGAACAAATATAATTTATTCTTGTATTATTTAAGAGGGTTAAGATGTAACCACACCGATTAATATGCTCATTGGTTGATTGCAATACGGAGTTTTCTATGAGTTGGATTTAAATTTTAGGGATTTGCTCCGACATTTGTTTGCGTTTAAGCTAAATTGGATATCCTCGAAGAAAGCTTTAACTAACTAGGCTAGCAATAAAATAGTTATAACAGAGTTCTTTTAAAAAACTTCACATACGTACTAGCTATTCTATTTAACAATATTTACACAAAAACCTCACGACCATTCAAAACACATATATGAGTTGAAGTAAAATTCAAACAAAAAAAGAGTTCTGCGGCGCGGCCCATTTTTATCATATACAGCAAGCATTTATCGTCGTAGCAAGACGATATGGGCATGTTTCAAGGTTATTCTAGGACCACGTGTTTTTCTACATCGTATCCAAATATAAAAAAAGTATTTTAAGGTATAATGTGAGCAATAAACGCAAAGGTCATGTCATAATACGGTGAGTTCGCAGGGAACTGTGTACTCAGTGCACAGTTCCCTGCGTTACCTTAACTGTGGATTTTTTTATAAATTTGAAGCCGCGACTGTCTAAATTAAACACTTCAAATGTTTCTACAATAGGTCAGCAAAACAAAACGTGAAAATTATAAAAAAATATATACACGTTAGGTGAGGTACAACACACATTAATATGGCAAATATTTTTTTAACATTATTGATAAAACGCAAGTTGAAATGACTAATCGCGCAGCTCATTGGTTAATTAAACCCATATAATAGAATTGATGCATATTATTGGCTAATTGCATCCATCTAACAAAATCCATGTCTGATTGGATCATTAACTATACCCATCTAATAGAATCCACGCATCTGATTAGATCCATCTAATGGAATTCCAAGCTGCTGTTTGACTAATATAATTTAATTACACTGTATGTTCTCTGCAGTATGAGTTTGGTAATTCTTTAAAAAACGCAACATTTCCGATAACAACGAAATTATTTGAACGTTACGTGATCAGGCGGTAAATGACCGGTATCGCCAAGCCCTCGTAAAGACACGTTGCCACTCGGTCGTATAGTTAACCACGTCACACCACAGTTACCGATACTCATCCGCAGCCAACCTTCTGGTGGAAATTGTAACGCTCTATAAGAAGAAAAAGATTAGAATATTCTTCAGGGTGTTTTCCCATCCTTCATGAATACACTTGCAACAAAATAAGCAGATACTAAAATCCAGTTGATAAAACTTGCATTATTACGAGTTAATTGATTTGGGTCAACCGAATATCTGAGTGGAGGTTGTATAAAATGGATAAATAGGTTCGCATATGAAACTAATTTAAAACTATTTTGCCAAATACTATTTACCATTTCACATGAAATTCTACTATTAAAGAGACTACGATCTCATCCAAAATATTTTAGGAAAAATAATCTAATTTCAGAGACAGGACCTACAAGTAAACATTTACGCTTTCTTTCTCAAACAGATTTGGATTTCTTTTATCCAATGCTGATGTCTCCAATTCACATGAACTCTGTGTTTTTTTGTTGGACACCAAGAAGGGAGAAGTTTTTTTTTTTTTTTTTTTTTTGGGGGGGGGGGGGGGGGTATTTGCAGATAACAAACCTTAACGCAACTTTAAATGAGGAACTCCAAACCACAAAAGAAGAAACATATACCTGCAAACAAAATAGCGTATGACATTCGCATGACACACGATCAGTTCGTGACTATCTTCTGTTTGTGAAGGATCTGCACGATGGATATATTTTCGGAATGCACCTTCTATCCTCGCATTGTCTTGAAAAAACTTCTAGTAAACAATGAAAATACGACATTGACGTTATTTTTAATAGAGCACAATGCAGTAAAAAGTTTACTGAATTCTATAAAAGTGAGGATAACCCAATAAACTCGGGAGAGGCGGAACCTCTGTAAAATGTGACTGAAAAGTAAAGTAAAGAAAACAGGCACTTTTTTCTCATAATATCAATTCACCTAATATCACTAAAAGACATTTCATAATAAAACAGTGCTAGCTAGTTTGTCAGCTTAAAATTTTGAAGGGGTATGATTATGAAGACACCGCAAATGTCTTTAAAAAGTTTTTGAAAAGGTGAAATTAAATTTTCACAAAATATATGTGCAGACATTGCAATTAAAATTGATTTAAAACAAACAAACTCACATGATTCTCCGGTCTCCATTTTGATGGTGCTGGTTCACACGGATAGGGTGCACCCTCTCGCAGCATTGAACATTCAGATTGTGGAATATTGGGAAACGATTTGCTAATTATATCAGCTGTTTCTTGAGCACGCGTCATGGTTGACATAGTTAACTTATCAAACTTTATATTTAACGCTTTTAACCGTTCACCAGTTGCCAGTGCCTGTTGCCTAAGGAAAGAAAAGTAAACGATCTGACAAATAAATTGGCTTATTTGCTTTTCTTTACGTGTTCATTTTCACAAAGACAATTAAAAATTTTGCTTTATGCCATCTTAGGCTTAACAGTGTTTCTTTCTTTCAGAGTCAACTTTTATTTTCTTTGTTGTTTGTGTCGAGTATCTGCATGGGAGAACAATAATCAACTTTTGCCTGCTCATTTATAGATTAGTGCAACAGTAACACCAAAGTTTTAGTATATATATATATATATATATGAAACATATATAACAGAGAGTTTATTTGGAGTATATATATTGTTGTTTTAATCCTATTTTTTCTCCTCTCTCGTTTTTTTTATTTGCATTTAATTCTGGCTAGGCTGTTGTTTACCTGTTGTTTCATTTTTGAAGTAGTTATGCAAATTTAAAACAACACTACCAACCCAATTTAGTTCATCATTTATAATTTTATCAAAATATGCATTTAAAAGAGGGTTTTAAACAGCCAATACTCAACCAAAAGACTCCCGAAATCTCCGGTTTTAAGCGTAAAAGCGTTATAAAATAAAAATTAAAAATCATATTTTCACCTTCTGTTCAATACTTTAGACATAAGGCTTTGAAATAAATATTAATGGTTTTAATCTTTAACAGAAAAATGTCACACAAAAACATGAAGTTTAATTGCAATGAATAAAATAAAAACATCTGCGAAAAAGTGTGCAAAATAACAATTTCTTGCCCAGTGTTATTTGCCTTGTTATTTTTAAAAATCTACCAAAAACCTTTCACAGAAAAATTAGGAGATGACTTGATATATAAACAGAATCTTAATTCAAAATTGATATTTCGACCTTACATTCCAAAGGCCATCATCAGAAATAACTCCTTTATGAATAAACACCTATAATTCTCCAATAATAAAAAAAAGTTTCTGGATTTTACAATTTTAACACCTACCTTCCGAGTGCAGTGAGAGTTCTCTCAGCATCATTACTTGAATTTTGATTATATTGCCCATGTCGAATTAGAATCACATGTCTAGTGGCTGTTGGTCCCTTAACTGCTGGTGTGACAGGTGTGGGAACAGCTTTATCAGTATTATTGTCCAACACTGGTATCTGTGGCTCTGCATCTTTGTTTTTTTTGTAGTAATTTTTTCTAGCATCCCAGTTATCGTCCCAGTCTGTGAGTTTTCCGAAAAATGAATCATTTTCTTTCACGCCATATTTTAATCCTGCTCTACAGTCCGCAGTTGGTGTTTCGCCAAGCAATGAGTACCGATAAAATGCGTAAGTTGAACCAGACGCAGCTGTTAAACCACCGAGAGCGAGTAACCTTGACACTGTATATTTTATTTTTGACATGTTTTAAAGTAACTCTATTTAATTTCAGGGGTTTAAGGAATATATATGATACTATATATACTATATATCTAAACTTTGAAGAAGAAAAAATATAACATTAATTCAGTTTAACAAAGTAATCCAGAAAATTGGCACACACAAACATTTTCACACACAAACAAAATCATAACAAAAATATTTAAGTAAACTAAAAACACCTTCTTTTTCACCCTTTTTCCACAAAGTATATTTTGTATGGTTTATTTATCCAACTTTTCTGTGCAAACATTTTACAAAACAAATAAAAATGACATTAAAGAATAATTTATTTTAGATTTTAAAAATCCCATGGAAATAACATCAATGAAAATGAGGGATTTGTGATGGAATTTTGCAAAATGTTAATAATAGACATTTTTTCTGACATTTGAAGTTCTTTCCTTAATGTCTATAGTCCCTTAAACCATCATAGGGTCATTTTCTTGTTATATTACATTTTTTTATAAGAAAGTGAAGATTCAAAATGTATAATATGTATACATGTTATTCTTTTTAAAGCAAAAAAATAAAAAAGTAGAAGTCCTGTTCTTAAGCTTTAAACAAAACAACCGAAACCCCTGGAATTAACTACAGAAGACCAAGTTCACACAATGTAGTGGTGTTAATTAGGGTAAAAAAAATATTGTGTATAGTTAAAATATGCATAACATCAGAAAAAACACGCATCAGAAGGATTTACAAAAGCTGAGCAATACTCCTAGAGCATTTGCATAAAAAATTCCCCTACCTGAGCCTAAGAATGTTTATAACCGTTATGCTTAAAAAAAAGAAAGTTTATAGCACCCTTCTTACAGGATTACCTAAACAAACAGGTCCAATCTGAACTTTATGTTATAGTTTCACACAAATGTTGGTGGGGCGATATTTGCGCAGGGTCAAGCAAAAAATAAAATTAGCCAAAAACGTTTTAGTCACATAATTTACTTCTAAATTCCATGATGTGTTTATTCCTTTGTGATATTTTTGTAATTCCTTTGTAATATATACCACAAGGCAAATCAGACTTAGCTTAGTAACAAATATAGTCTTGTTGTTGGTTTTCTTACTTTCAAATAGAATAATGTGGTAATGACTTAAAACGTCTAGACATTTTTTCCTTTCGAGAAGAGTTTAAGCCTGGTTGTTATTGGCAGCTCAACTTTGTTACAAGTAACATATACACATCAAATTACAAATTAGCATATCAACCTCCTTTCCATTGATAGCATATATCAAATTTATCAACTTCATTCAAGTTCATTAAAAATACATTTACGGCTAATGATGCACCTTTTTTCGTATAGATTGCACCGAAAACTTTTAAATCGTGTAAAAGAGGTCTAATAAAAAATATGAATTGTGAATTGTGATGGTTTTCAATCAAAACTTAGAGTACAGACAATTCAAACTGCTAACAAAGAAAAGCTCAGGAAACAAGGCGGTTCTTGAGTGTGTAATGTAATCAGCGATGGACTGGTCGATGCCGTAGAACCTAAGGATTTTGAAATAAAATCACTCAAAGAAATCTGAAGAATGGATGTGCTATGATAAATATTCGCCTATATGTATACACACCATCCGGAAAATTTATCTGAGTTTGTCACTAACATATTGCCGCACGTAGTGTAGTGGGTTTGTCTGCAGCTCCCAGTTCTGGGGACTGCGGATCGAATCCCGCTCACTACTTGGCAGTATGTTAGTGATGAACAAAGTAGTTCTTCTTCAATATAAATCTGAAGAAATTGGTGCCTATCTTCAACGATTGGTTCAAACATGGAAAACAAAAGTTTGAAAACTGCCTGATTATATCAGCCAGTGAATCAATCAATATTTTTGGAAAGTTGTGCTCAAACAGCTTGAAGTTGAAGCATCGGTTAAATTTTAGTATCTGACATTTTCCCAGTAAAAGATGTATATAATTTTCACTAGTTATGCACTCACATGGTGGGTCAATGAAAATATTTTATTAAATTACGGTAGATTCTTTGTAGATCCTGTAGAATGGGGGTTTTTTGTTGCACGAAATCTCAGCACTTTAATGTATTTAAAGCCCACAGTTAAACATACTTGTTCAAGCTGCTTAAACAAGTATGTTTAACTTACTAATGCTGGCTTAAACAAAATATAGGCCACACGAGACTGCCATAGCCTAACCCGTTTATTAGTTTGCACTGAAGCACTAAGGCCTACTAAGATCCAGAAGACAACAAGAAGTAGCTATGTGAAAAGTGAAACCCAGAGAACTGCAGTTAATGTATTCAATTCACTCTCAAAAGTTCAAAATTGTATGTTCGGGTACATATGAAAGAAAAATCAATCTTTGAAATGTAATAAAAGTATTGGTTTAAGGATGATTAGTACAGTGCGCACAGATAACTTGAGTTGGATAAATAAGGGTATCCTATTTTTTACTCAACTGTAAAACGGTGTTATGTAGCTAAAGAACTTCTGTGAATTATGTAACAACGATGTTTCACAATAAAGCTCTAAGCATCTCTGAGCATATTTTGGGAAACTTAGGATATAAATATTTCAATGTTTTTTTCATGCCCCCTTAGCGGGATATCGCCACTAAGATTCGGACCCCTTCCCCCCTCTTTTAGCGGATTTCCGTCCGTGAAATATACACATTCGGGTAAATCTTGGAAGGCTCAGGGGTGTGTTTTGTAGATAAAAGTTATCGGAATTGATGACAAGAGGAATTATGCTCACGAACGACGAGGAATTTTACGGCCACAAACAAATTTTTGAAATTTCTTAATCCTTAGCAGATTTTTTTTTAAACTTTAGACCCCCTCCCCCCTTAGCGGCGATATCCCGCTAACGGAGCCCAAAAAAAATTTTCGAAGGCCCCTGTTAGGATTATATACTTGTTTTCGTACAAGTTGGAGGGGCACCTGTTAGTTTCCTGGTCGGTTCAGGTTACATCAATTTTGTGCATGCTAAACAAGCTTTGAGTGCTCAACATTCGCACAATTATATGCAAAGGCACACCATAAATAATGCACACAATTTTTCTGAATATTCATTAGCGTAGTAAACTAAATTAACGCACTAAAACTGCTTTGCTTCGGTCTGCTGGGTTGGCACAAATTAAAGGCACAGTTGTTTGACTTCATGCAACTATAACTAAAATTAGACACACAGAAAATCTTGTAACTAGCTAGTTATAGCTAACCTTTCAACTTTTATTTGCCAGGTATACACACGCTAGCCTAGTTAACTAAGCTTTCTTCTTCGAGTTGATAAAATGAGTTTCTCTCAAACTAAATTTTTCCCACCTTAACTACTTCGATTTCCCAGTGGTAAGAAAAATTACGCTGGTTCTTTGGCTAGACACACGCCAGTACACCCTCCATTTTAGGAACTGTATATTCGTACGCACTTTAATAAGACATAAAGTGCGTATTAATAGTGCGTAATAATACGTAGAAAAAAGGAAAAAGAATCCTAACCCTAACCCTAAAGCACTTTACGTACGAATAGCGGATGAACATATACGTACTCAAAAATGGGCAAAAGTGCGTACGTATATACACTACGTCCATTTTAACCACGCGGAGTCCTTTGAAAACAATTTCCCTGATATTCGGACACTGTGCTAAAGTCCAACTTGCCATTCCGCCATTTCTTTGTCATATAGCGGATGAATATATATCTTATTTTAACCGCAATAGCTTCCCAAGATGGCGGACGCTTTTCCGTAACGGAATTTTAGTGCTGTTGTTGGTGAATTTAAAATTATGATAACGCAACGAGTTGCTGAGATAGTATCAAGATAGTTATTTTCAATAATAGTACTAGCTGGGCGAATAATGGGGGGAATAGCGATTCCATCGGAAATTCAAGACCTGCAACTGCAGCAGACGAAGTGATGGGCCAAGGCCTACCATCGACATCAACGGAAGTTCCGTGTGTAAAGTGAAGAAAATTATTCCGTACGGCGAGAGGTGCTCTACAACATCAGAGACAATGTAAAGTAATTATGTCAAGAGTCGATCTTCTGCCTGCAGAAGAAGAGGTTCCTATGCATGAAAATTCTAACAACAATGCAACAGAAGTAACAACTCCTGAACAGTTTTACTGGGGTGAAGTGAAGGGAAGTGATTTTACAAAACTGATTGATTCCTGCTATGAAAAAATCGTTTTCTGGGGAAAAAATCTTTTCATGCTCCCAAGTGGAGGCGCTGGCAAAGACTTTACCCGGGAAATAACTAGATTGCTTAATGCTTGGGTAGAAGATAGCCCGCTGGGATCGATATCTATAAAGGCGATTCACATCATGCCAGCCCTTTTACTCCAAAAACCAAGCAAAACCTCCAAAACCAGAGACCATGTAAAAGCTCTGGAAAGAAGACTGCGTTTATGGCATAGAGGGGATATTAATGCGTTGGTGAATGAGGCAGAAACACTACAATCAAGACTGCCAAAAATTATGGAGAAGAAAACAATTGAAACAATCTCAAGACAGTTTAAGGAGAAAATGGAAAGAGGTGATGTGCATGGCGCAATCAAATTGCTTACAAACAATATGAGTGGATGAGTGCTTCCATTAGACGATGCGACAATTGCAACACTGAAGGAGAAGCATCCCAAAGGACAAAATACTAATGATTACAATCTACTGCATGGCCCTGTTCAACGCATCAATCCGATGATATTTGATGCTATTGATGAGCAAATGGTACTAAAATCTGCATTGGCAACACAAGGTGGTTCGGGTCCTTCTGGTTTTGATGCTGATGGATGGAGAAGGCCGCTGACATCGAAAATGTATGGAGAGTGTGGCAAGGATTTACGATCGTCCATTACAAATGTCACAAAGAAAATTTGCACCCAACAAATAAATGATCAATCGTTGCAGGGTTTTCTAGCTGCAAGGTTAGTACCACTTGATAAGAAACCAGGAGTCCGACCCATTGGGGTCGGGGAAGTGCTAAGGCGGATCTGTGGAAAGTTGGTTATGTCAATTGTTAAAGGAGATGTTATCATATCGGGGAGCAGGGAGCAGATGTGTTCTGGTCAAAAAGGAGGAAGTGAGGCTGCAATCCACTCGATGAGGAAAGCATTTGAAAGTGAAGGAGCTGAGGCGGTGATACTAGTAGATGCCGCTAATGCTTTCAATAACATTAATCGGAAAGCTCTACTTCACAATGTGCAAATATTGTGTCCAGAGTTCTCAAATTATGTCGTCAATTGTTATCGTGTGCCTGCCAGATTGTTTGTCATTGGTGGAATTGAACTTCGCTCTAATGAAGGGACCACTCAAGGAGACCCAATTGGCATAGCAGTTTATGCTATTGGAATTACACCACTCCTTAACATCATGTTGTCAACAATTGCTGATGTTCCAGATCAAATGGCAGCATTTGCGGACGATATTACATCAACAGGAAAATTGCAATCATTGAAGCAATGGTGGACCAATATTACAACAATCGGTCCACACTTTGGATACTTTCCCCAGCCAATGAAATCATGGCTAATTGTAAAAGAGGAACACTTTGATCTTGCCAAAACAGTGTTTGAAGGCACAAATATACAAATATCCAAAGATGGTGAGAGACATCTTGGCGCCGTTATTGGAAGTAAAACAGCCAAAGATCAATACTGTCAAACACTGGTCTGATGAATTGACCTTGCTGACACAGATTGCAGTCACCCAGCCACAGGCGGCATATGCATGTTATGTGAGTGGCTTTCAGCATCGCTACTCATACTTCATTCGAACGATACCTCAAATGGAAGATTACCTCCAACCAATTGAAGATATTTTGAGACATCAATTTATACCAGCCATCACTGGTGGGAAAGTCATAAACGACACAGAAAGAGATCTTCTGTCCCTCCCGCCTCGGATGGGCGGACTTGGTCTTAAAAATGTCTGTGAAATTGCACCGATCGAGCACGAGAATTCAAAGCAGTTTACATTTAAACTTCAGAATCAGATACTTGGCACCACTGAAAATGGGGAAATAAAATCAATTGCAATGTTTAAAAGTGAGAAGAACCAACGAAATAAAGAGAAACTGGTGCGAGTCAGAGCCGAGTTGAATGAAGATCAAAAGAGAAAGAACGACTCCAATTGCCTAGTCGGTTCTTCAATCTGGCTAACAAATCTTCCAATCAAAGAGCTTGCGTACGATCTCAACAAAGAGCAGTTCCAGGATGCACTGCGTATTCGATATAACTGGACCCTACCTCGATTACCCACTGAATGTATCTGTGGAAGCAGTTTTGATGTTTCACATGCGCTGTCCTGTAAGAAAGGAGGGTTTGTGACATTAAGACATAATGAGATTCGCGACATAACAGCAAAGCTAATTGATGAGGTATGTGTCAATGTTCGAAGCGAACCAAGCTTGATGGCTCTAGATGGCGAGCAGTTTCAATATCGTACTGCTAATCGCAGCAGAGAAGCACGTTTGGACATCAGTGCTACTGGGTTCTGGACTCCTGGGCAAAGAGCATTTTTCGATATAAGGGTCTTTGACCTAAGTGCTCGAAGATACAGGGGTCTGGAGCTCAGCAAGTGCTTCAAAAGGAATGAAGATGAAAAGAAACGCCATTATAATGAGCGAGTAAACACCGTAGAATATGGGACCTTCAGTCCCCTTGTCTTCTCAACAAATGGAGGAATGGGTCGTGAGTGTGGAGCGTTTTACAAACGACTATCAGAGATGATTGCTGAAAAGCGGGATGTCACAGTTCAACAATCGACCAACTTCATAAGGTCGAAGATCTCATTCAGTTTGTTAAGATCAACTTTACTATGCATCAGAGGCGCACGCTCATTGTGGGGTAGGGATCCTGCAACAATCAATGACATTGAACTCTCCAATTCTCTTTCAAGGATTGTAGGCAGCGATTAATCAATAATCTATTCTGTGAAGAGATTTTAAAATTCAAAAACAATCAAAACACTCGAACAATCAGATTAAATAGACAGTAGTACAGTACTAAAAAAAAAATTATTGCTAAGAAATATAAAGAGCTGAATATATATCTTATTGCGGAAGCGCAAATTAGTGTGGAGGATAAATAAAAAAATACCTTCCTTCAGTGAAGGCATAAAATTGATACAAACACATATCATAACATTATGATTAGAATTTTCAACACAGACACACCGAAAAGTCACGTGGTTGCCGACGTCAGAAATTTTTGCTTCTCCAACATAGATCATGTTATATGCCATTGGAAAGATAATTCCACACTGATTACACTAGTCGTTAGCCCGTGGAAAAATCCACGGCTTCGCCCGTTCTTTTTATACCGCATTGCGTGCGTCTCGCTACCTGCGCAGCTAAGCTACCATTTTGCGTGACAGACAGACAGACGTATACGGGTATTATAATATTACGGAAGCCCATTAGTGCCATTAATTTTGCTTCACATATGTCACCCTAAGTGGAGCAGAGAAATATTTTAATTTTTTATTTGTATGCCCAACCTAGAACAAAACAAAACAAGAGCAGAAACAAACAGCAGAAAAATAACGCATTCTTCACTTATGAATTCATAACATGAGCAGTTAAAAGTTCAACATATGCCTTACCTATAAATTCATAACAGGAGCAGCGAAAATTTTAACGCATGCTTCACTTATGAATTCATAACGGGAGCATCGCTAAAATGCATTTTGGCTGCCCCACTTAGACTGCAGCATTGCTACCATTATTGTTGTAAAAACCACGTGAAGTTTTTTATGATTGTTAATTAAAGGATGAACCAGATGTATGTAAATACAAAGAGCGCGCTAAACGCTAGACCGTTCCCGCTATGGATGTTGTTTATGCCTTGAGACGCAAAGGAAGAACTCTTTACGGAATCGAAGGTTAAACTTTGTTATTGCTCAACAAAAACGACTATTTCATGACCACAAATCTTTTAAAACATTATTTTGTGCACACTTCTACTCTATCAGCTTGACACAATGGGTAAAGCCTTGTCACAGTTACCGTAATGCTTCGAATAAACGCCTCCTTCTATTAAACGCCCCCTCGAATAGACGCCCCTCCTTTTCAGTCATTCATTCGCCCCTCCCCCAAAAGGGGCGTTTATTTGAGGCAATAGTGAAAGTATACTTACTTACTTACTTTTTCCTAAATCTTAGTTATAAGGTTGGAAATTTAGCTTTTCGCTTTTGAAGTATATTCAGTAAAACATATGAATATCTTTTATTTTCTGTTGTGAAGATATATATTATAGGTATCCTTGAAAACTGCAAAAAAACAAAGTGTAAAAAATTTAATAAACGCCCCCTCTTTTAAGCGCTCCCCTCGAATAGACGCCCCCAAAAATGTCAAAAAAATTAATAAACCAAGCGTTTATTCGAAGCACTACGGTACATTTGTTACATACTATACTAATGTCATAAATGATAAGGACTAAAATTTTTTGAAAGACTTGTTATTTTGTCTAGGCGCATTTCCGTCAAAAGCTGGTTAAGTTAAATGTAAGCAACAGTATGGTCCAAACAGTTTTGTTTTCAACAAGTAAAGCTAATAATGCCTATGAAAATTGTAGGTATCCATAAGGGGGGGGAGAAATTTGAACGTAGTGGCTAGTGTTGTTAAGAAAATTGTTTAGAAGTTTTTTGTTCACTTCAGGTAACTTGTACTGAGTCCAAGACAATGTTTTTTTAAGGATGTGTGGTCTTAAAAAAACAGTTTGTGTTTGGTTGACGTTGGTTTACCTTCCAACTGTGTTGTGACTTCAGAACTGCGGCAGCAATTTAAAATTTGACATGACACACGCACTGTGTGTTAAGTAGGCACTATTGTTGCGCAGTGTTGTTTAAGCAGTGCACAGAATTGTAAAGCAGTTCACAGTGCTGTAAAAGAAGTGAACAGTGTTGTATGAGAAGTGAACAATGTTGTATGAGAAGTTAACAGTGTTGTATAGGCAGTGCACAGTGTTGTGTAAGAAGTATGCAGTGTTGTATGAAAAGTAAGCGGTGTTGTGTAAGAAGTGCAGTGCTGTATAAGAAGTGAGGAGTGTTGCATAAGAAGTGCGCAGTGTTGCATAAACAATGCACAGTGTTGTATAAGCACTGCGCAATGTTGTATTAGAAGTGCAGTGTTGCATAAGAAGTGTTGTATAAGAAGTGTGCAGTTTTGTATATGAACGGCGCAGTGTTGTATGAGAGATGAACAGTGTTGTATAAGAAGTGCGCAGTGTTGTATAAGAAGTGCGGTGTTGTATAAACAGTGCGCGGTGTTGTGTGCTTTTTCCATGACTGGATTTTTATTCAGGGGATCTAATTGTAACCGATGTTAAGGATTGTGGTTTACCATTTAAATTTCCTCATAGAATGCTATTGGAATTACAGGATGTTTTTAAAGTATTTAATACAGTGAAACCTCCCTAAAACGGACACAATATCATGACTTCTTAAAAATTACCCGCTATGAAGAGGTGTCTACTACGTAGAGGATCCTTTGAATATCTGATAATTGTTTCAATACCGGCTCTGTGGTATAGTGCAATCGACCGCAAAGTGTGTCAAGAGGAGACAATGTTGTAAATTTGCTGCCTTTTGTCAGTTTTTTTATTAAAAAGGCACACCCAAAACAAAAAAAGGGGTCGGGTAAGTGATATATACGAGTTGTATATTATTGGTATTACTAAACGAAGGTGTTGCTAGTAATGTTGTATACATATTGATAACAACTGGTATACTTCAAAATCTTCATGAATATTGTATGGTTGAGAAGCCTGCATGTTGTTCAAAACAATGATATTCAAATTATTGACTAACATTTTCATCATCTTTTTGACATCTCTTTCTATCTTGTCGATACTTTGTCACGTTAGAGAATCTTTGAAATAAGATTTTTTTTTATAAGAAAGAAGAATATTTTTAAAAAAATACAAAAGAAAGTTGAAAAAGAAAACCGAATAAAGTTCTTATTGAACTTTTAATGAAAATGAAGAAATTGTTATAACAGACAAGCTTTCATACCTTGGTCAATGACTGTGTTTTTCAAAAAGGTAAACTGCTTGTTTCTCGGATAAAGTTATTACAGGGGAAATTATATTACACTTCTCAGTGATTAGGTTAAGGTTGTTAAGGATGCCAAAGTAAAAAATGAGCATACAGTTTAAAATAATATTGTTTAACTTTTTTAAAAAACTCTTCCTGTTTTTGATGACCATCGTAAGATATTAAATGTTGTCTTTGTTTGACATCACGTTAATGTCATATTATATATATTAAAAAAACCTGAGATCTAACAAGTATCTTTGTAAAATCGCAATTTTTCTGTCCATGTTTACACGGATTTCTATCTAGTCTGGAAATTCCATCCAATTTTCGCTATGTGTTTTTGATATAACATAAAGCCGGCAGCAAACAATCAAACATCTTCGTCCAACATTCGCGGCCGGCCTGAAAACTTGTTAAAAAGTAAGAAATATGGTTCTGTTATGTTATATTAGTTATGTTCAATTATTTATTTGTTTAAAAAAATTACAATATCGAAACAAAATATACTTTAAAATTATATATGAAATACTAAATTGTTATATTTTAATCGACTTCTTCCACAGTCGGTCCTTGTTGTGCGCCAGCACTTTCATTTCCAGGCTGATGAAGTTTTGTCATAATCGGTTGGCAGATTTGTTCCAGTTCGGATTTTTTAGATTCATATTCATACTTTTCTGCTTGTTGGTTTGAATCCAACCAATTGATTACTTCGTCACATTTTTTAATAATCACTTCTTTGTCGTCTTCAGATAATTTATCTTTAACGTTGGCATCGTTCACTGTATTCTTCATTTGATAAGCGTAACTTTCTAAGATGTTTTTTACTTCGACTCTCTCCTTTTGCTTGTCGTCTTCGTCTTTATACTTTTCTGCTTCTGCTACCATACGATCTACTTCAGCTTGCGATAATCGTCCTTTATCGTTTTTAATCGTTATTTTGGAGTCTATTCCAGTACTTTTATCTTTGGCAACAACATTTAAGATGCCATTTGCGTCAACATCAAATGTGACTTCAATCTGTGGAACGCCTCTTGGAGCAGGTGGAATGCCAGATAGTTCAAATTTTCCGAGTAAGTGATTATCTTTAGTCATTGCCCGTTCTCCTTCGTAAACTTGAATGGAAACACCTGGTTGATTATCCGAGTATGTGGTGAACACTTGAGTTCTCTTTGTTGGAATCGTGGTGTTTCGTTTGATGATAGGTGTCATTACACCTCCTGCAGTTTCAATACCAAGAGACAGTGGAGCGACATCGAGTAACAGTAAGTCTTGTACTGCTTCGTTTTTATCTCCCTTCAAGATGGCGGCTTGAATCGCAGCTCCGTACGCAACAGCTTCGTCTGGATTCACTGAATTGCAAAGCTCCTTTCCATTAAAGAAATTGCTCAACATTTCTTTAACTTTCGGTATTCTTGTGGAACCTCCAACTAAAACGATTTCATCGATTTGTGATTTTTGAAGTTTTGCATCAGTTAACGCTTTTTGCACAGGTTCCAATGTCTTTTTAAATAACTCTCCATTGATTTCTTCAAACTTGGCTTTTGTGATGGACGTGAAGAAATCGATACCTTCATACAAGGAATCGATTTCGATGTTTGCTTGAGTCGACGACGACAATGTTCTTTTAGCTCTTTCGCAAGCCGTTCGTAACCGTCTTACTGCTCGTTTGTTTCCGCTGATATCTTTTCTGTTCTTTCGTTGAAACTCCTTAAAAACAACAAGATGTCCAGTTTTATATGTGCTTCATTAACTGTTTAAATTCCATCAGGATAATAGAGATGATAATGAAAAATAATAAAGATTGGGAAGGCTTACCTTAATGAAATAATTAACGAGATTATTATCAAAATCTTCGCCACCAAGATGCGTGTCTCCCGCCGTTGATTTAACTTCGAATATTCCACCATCAATGCTTAATATTGAAACATCAAATGTTCCTCCACCCAAATCAAATATTAAAACATGTTGTTCTTTGCTATTTGAACTTTTATCCAAACCATAAGCAATAGCTGCTGCTGTGGGTTCATTGATAACTCGCAAAACGTTTAATCCTGCAATAACTCCAGCGTCTTTCGTTGCTTGTCTTTGAGAGTCGTTAAAGTAAGCTGGTACTGTGATAACAGCCTCTGTAACTTTTTCTCCAAGAAAGTTTTCTGCTGTTTCTTTCATTTTTGTCAATACCATGGCAGAAACTTCTTCTGGGAAAAACTCTTTGTCTTCGTTTTTGTATTGAACCTAAGAAAAAAGTTATGAAATGTATTTGTCAATTTTATTGAACGCTTAAATATGTTGACTGTAAGACTAGAACTATGTTGTGAGTTAATTTGAATGGAATTCCTACCTTTATTTTTGGTTTTCCATTTCGATTAACAACTGCGAATGGCCAATGGATCTTGTCTTGTTGAACAGTCGAGTCATCAAACTTTCTACCTATCAACCTTTTAGCGTCGAATACAGTATTTGAAGGGTTCATCGCTACTTGATTTTTTGCTGCGTCTCCAATTAGTCGTTCGTTCTCGTTGAATGCGACATAACTCGGTGTGGTTCGATTACCAGCATCGTTGGCGATGATTTCAACTTTACCGTGTTGAAAAACTCCAACGCAGGAGTAAGTTGTACCAAGATCGATACCAATTGCTTTCGCCATCTTTATTTTTCTGGAGTAGTAGTAGTATTCGTATCTTTTAATTTATACTTTATTTTCTTGTTTCTACTTCTTGTTAATTTGGCATCTTTAACTTTGAAAGGGTTTTTTATATTCTTTTCTAAGAACTGTCTAGAACGCTAAATCTCGTTGCAAATTTTCGCGGGAATTTTCTAGAATATACTCTGCCTTTTGATTGGTTATGAATCTGCCATTTTGAATAATTAAAAAAAATAATAACGAATAATTAATAAGAAGCTTCTAGAATGTTTAATGAAAACAAATTTTCTAGAAACGCAACTCAGTGTTTATAAAGATGTTATTTAAACTTTTAATTGCTAAAAAAGAGTAGATTTATAAAACTTATGTTTCGTAGTTTTTATTTGGTTTGTACAAGTATGTAGATTATGTAAGAAAGTGTGAAAACTTACAAATTACTACAGAACTGAATACTCCTTTTTATAAATTATTGCGCAATATTCAGCCTCATCATGAAAAAGAGGCAGCCGTTGCTGCAAATCTTTTATATTTTATTATCTCTTACGATACGGGGACATTGAAAAATCACGCGCAACGAATAATGGAGAATTAATTATCTCAATAATAATTTCCCGTAATTTTTCGTATTTTGTGATGACTATTTGATTACCTCCATAATTGTATGCACGTATTTTATGATAAACATTGCTAATTACCATTTTACGAATTTTTTTCAAGAGAGAAGACGTACTATCAAACTTGATTACTTTTAAAACTTAAAACTTCAATAAAACTGCTATTTTAATAGCAACAACTTTCTACACAGACTCAGTAGTTTGTGTAAAAACTCAAGAACAGTTTATTATAATGGAAAACAATGACGGAGACCATGAAATGATAGTAGAAGACTTCAACGAACTATTTGAAGAAAAGTCAGTAGGTAAACACGTTAATATTAAAATTTTAATGGTATACGAGAAAGGGGAGATTCACCAAACTGTGCACACTGATATTATATATTTTGTCAGCAGATAGGTGATTAATATACATCAAATTTTGTACAAAATTTAAAAACTACCACAGCACACCATAATATATATAATAGTTTATCCTCTACTTAGTTTTCTCTTGATTTTATTTAGCTCATGAAAGTATCATATTAACAGAAGATGACATTAGTGACCCACATATTCATATAGATTTTGAAAAACTTTCAAATTACAAAGTCGAACATTTAAAAAGATGGCTGGTATTCCGAGGAGACACACTTCAAGGTATTACAACTTTGAAAGAACCTCAAGTTCGTGTTATGAGCTATTTCGAAAATAAAACTGAAGCCAAAATTGTAGATCCTACACCTGATAAAATCTGGCTACGTAAAAAAGCAGAAAAAATGGGAGTTATTTTGAAACCGCTGTGGAAAGAGGGAATGCTTCCATCAGTCCCTTTGAAACTCAAAGCTGATATGTCAAAACCAACTGATTTAACAGGTTGGTCGAAATCCTTGAAAGGAATGCCAAATTTTACAGTTGAACATATTCAAAATTATCATGAACATGTCAATGAAACATTTTGTAAAAATTCAACAAAAATAAAGAAACATTTTATACGTGGCGAACAATTCCTCGAAGAGAAGTTCTTAGATACTGATACAATATATGTTAAAGAAGATGAAACAATATTTTGTTTAAAGGGTGTAGCTGCAGCTAGTTTGAAAAAAGCAAATAGATGGGTTTTTTTAGCCATAGAGAAAAAAACCTCCAATATTGAGTTTGCGAACTGTCAGTGTCCAGCTGGACGTTGTGGGACATGTTCTCATGCATATGCTATGATGAAACTTTTAGCAAAGTGGGTAGTAGATGGCCTATCTATGGTACCGGCAACTAAAGCATGTACTTCAAAGCCCTGCGTGTGGAATGTTCCGCAGTCCAGAGGTAGAATAGAAAAGGTTCCTATCATGGAAATGATGATCAAGTCTCCTCCATCGAAAAAAACTAAAAAAACTGACAATGTTCAAGACAAAAAGGGTATTGTTTCATCTCTTTACGAACCTCGAATAGTTAAAAACACTTTAAAAGATGATATCAATTTTCTCATAAGACATATGGAACATAAAACACCAACAAATATATGTGCAACCAAATTACTTAATCCCAATCCAGTTCATCACAGACAGACACAATTTGGAACTTTACCATCAGGTTCGTACCTCTCATATCAGTGTTCAGTTATGCCACCTGATTTTACAGTATACTGTAGCATTGACAGATCAGATGGAAAAGAGTACCCATTGTATCAAAGATATCCACAATTTCCATTCCAATCATTGGAAAATGTTATAGACACTTTTACTAAGGATATTCATATTGTTGAAATAAAGAAAAACAATATTTTAGAAAATTTAAAATCCCACTCCGAAGATGTTAACTTGATTGAAACGAGTACAAGAAATCAAGCTGATGATCCGACCTGGTTTTTATACCGCAAGAACAGATTTACAGCATCTTTATGTAACAAATTGGGTAAAACTGGACGAAAAACTGAAAAATCTTCGAAGACATTAGCCCATAACATTGTGACAGGGAGTAAAAAAAATGTGAACAGGATTATGAAAATGAAAATGGAGTACGGTCGATTTTACGAACCCATAGCAATCCAACATTATGAGCGATATATGAAGTTGAAGAATTTTAACATAACTGTAGAACAATCAGGTTTAGTCATTGATCCGATCAATTTTGTGTTGGGTGCTACACCTGATGGTAAAGTTATATGTGATGGATGTTTTGGTATATTGGAGGTGAAATGCAGCGAACAGTACAGGGATGTTGATCCAAAAACAATTTGCCACATTTCACCAAACCCGTGTATAGTTTACAACAAAGAAAACAATCAAATTACTATAAATAAAAACCACACGTATTATGACCAAGTACAAATGCAACTTGCTATAACAACACGCACATGGTGTGACTTCGTATTTTATACATCGAAAGGATTAGCCATTGACAGAGTTCCCTTTGACACAGAATATTGGGATACATTGCAGCACCGAATCTTGAAATTTTATTTTACGTACATGTTACCCGAAATTGTGGAATTAGAGGAATGAACCTATCTAGATATTTTTATATACTTTATATATAAATATAAATAAGTACTTGAAACATATCATAACCTTGTAAAATATGAAATATACTTCAAAGTGATATTTTTTGCAAGGATTGATTTTTACGAGTTTGCAACATTACCACAAAAATAAGCTATAGAAAAAATCATCTCCTTGAGGTATATCTCATAATGTGTGTGTAGCAGTAAAAAACTTTTTAGATATTTTTATGCATATAATTGTAAAGATTTTCTTTTTCTAAACATTCTATACCTTTAAAATTGGTTCTTGAAAATTTGCTAACATTGCACAAACAGTGATGATCTGGTTAAGAGAACCTAGCATGTTAACAGGAATAACTCGATCAAATATGTGAAAAGTTTTCAATCTCTGTATCATTCTTTCGACATGTATTCTTTCAGCGGCAATTTGTTGACTTTGAATAACTTCGCTTTCACTGAACTGATCTCGTCCTCTCAAAAAACATGGTATTATCAGCTCCACACCGATTGGATTCACATATTCTGCTATCAAAAAACCTCGATCTGCCATGATCGCATCACCAGGCTCCCAGAGTTCTGGGTATAATATTCCACTTTTCACTACTATATTTTTATCAGATATGCTCCCAGGGAAGGCTGAGGATATAAAAGTGAAGCCACCCCCTGGTGCAATTCCAACCAGAACTTTTACTGTAGTGTGACTTTTGTAATCTGAATACATCAATTTATGGACAACAAGTGAAGCAGGCACTGCAATTTTGAATTCGACACAGTCTATAATGCACCGTACATTTGGAAATTTTTCCATCATTGATTTTGGCATTACATCTTTTACCTGCTGTCGGGTAGGCCATATGCATATTGATCCAAATTTAACGTACATATAATTTATCCAAGTCAACACTGTATTGGTGACTGTAGCTTCAGAAACTTGAAAGATATAAGATAAATGAAAAATATCGAAGTTTCTTCTAATGCGTACCAGGGTCAACAAAAAACTTTCTAAAGGGGATAGCATTCGGGGTCTCCCTCTCTGTGAATCACCTTTGACCTGTTGGTTGTTGTATAATACCACATTTTCTCCATTGTCACCAGTGTTCAAAAATATTAGTATGCCTTTGAAAACTTTAACATTTGGTAAACCAGTGTAGTGGTTACATGCTCCGTCTGACAAAAGCACATGTTCAACAAATTTACATTTTGTAGTTACAGTTCTGTGCAACAAATTATTTTTAAGTTGTTCATTTTCTTTCTGCAATGCTTCGATTTTGCTTTGTGAGTCAAAAAAACTTTCTTCTGTTTGGCTTGACATATCACAACTAACATCTGGCATATCTATCATAAATGACTCTGTCGGAGGTTCATAATCTGACACTGTGTTTCTAAATTTTTTGCGGGGAGAGGGTCTGTTGACAGGAGGTTTCCGTTTACTTCCCTGCTGTTCTACCATGGCTTCAAACAGCATAGGTTTTGCTCCTTTTTTTAATTTCCTTAATGTGCCACCAGGAGGACGAATTATATCAGATTTCTCAAAATGTTTCTCGCACAAAACAGTATAATTAGTAACTCTAAAGTTGTCTTTTCCATCAACTCTTTTTATACGATTACACCACACTTTTCTAAGACTGGGATCTTTCGGAAACTGGAAGAAACTCAAAGCACTTGTGATACGTTCACCCTCGAATTCAACCAAACCTCTACTATCACATCCCCAGGCAGCACACTGCTTTCCAAGACTTGGTTTTTTATGTTTACCTTTTTTCGATACACTGTCCGCCATAGCGATTTTTTTATTTATGAAGAACTGGAGCAACGGCTGCCTCGTTTCCGTGAGACGGCAATTACGTCATTATGAATTTATAAAAAGGAGTATAAAATAGTGCGCTGATAAATGATAGCATGGTAACATGGTTTTAAGTCAGTGTTAGAAGTGTCCTTACACACACAAAAAAAAGTTTGTTATATGTTATAAAGGATAAGAAGTTCCTCATCAAGTCTAACGGTTTTTTATCCCATTCTTGTTAACAGAGCTCTTTAATGAATGGTTTAATCCGTGTCTGTAAAAAGCATTGTTTACAAAAACCAGCTTTTTCTACAAACTTTGTTTATCTCCCCGTACACGGCTATTTTTGAAATAATGTATTGATGTGAAAAGTGATATTAATATCCGATATCCAATACTTTAAACGAGAGGCAAACAAAAAATTATTTCGTGACAGTCATAAAATAAATTTTAAGCGAGAAAAAAAAACATACATTTCTAAATCCTTAAATTTTAAGATAACTCCTATAATAACAAAAAAATAACTATATTTCACGACTAAGTATCTATATATCTTCCTAACAACAATTTTACAGAATCTTTATGGCTGTATGGGGTCAAATAAGTATGTCTTGAATGTGCTTTAATTTCGATAGGCACCCGGTCAAATTTTTGGCGATTAACCTAATAATTTATAAGTATTCTTGGACAAACTCTATTTCCACAAACAGACTGTAAATTAGCCAATTAATCAGTGGTGGAAACTCAAAGATTCTTATATGATTCTTCTTAAGTCAACACAATCCTGTTCCTAGAAACCTTTTCTGACTTGTTGATGTCAAAGACGGCGTGTATTAAAATATCATCCACGTTTTTGATACTCTTTAAACTGTTTAAGCGATCCCTTTAAAGTTCTGACTGTAAGCACTGGCTACTTCCGCCCAATTATCTTCCCCCACCCCCGCAGGAGTTATTGAACATAGTAACCTTCCCAGAGCATTTTCGCTGTTTTTGTCATATATTGATTTTCGAACGGAAAAACGTTCGGGTTTCTTTTTGTCGGAAATTTTTCCGTCAGAAATTTGTGTCCGCCGAAAGTTTTTTTGTCCGAAAATTTTGGTTTTTCAAATTTTATTTTAAAAAAGGACCAGCGCATAGAAATTATATATATGGTGATCAGAAAATCAATAAAAAATGCAGTTTTTGAACTTATTTTTTCGTTATTTCCACATTCAGTTGAGCTTTATCCATTTCTAGCCTTCTTTTTGTGTTATTTTCCATAATCATTACTTTTGAAATTTGGTTAACATTCGTTCAAAAGACTTACTCCTACTTTATTTCACTTTAAAAACTTTGTCCAAAAATTTTTCCGCTGAAATAAAAAAATTGTATCTGAAAGTTTTTCCGCCGAAGTTTTACCGCCGAAAATTTTCGTTCTTAATATATTGTGCATCATTTCGCAACCTTCGTGGCTGTGTAGCACTTATACGCAACGGCAAAATATGTAGCTGTTTGTAAAAATATTAAAAGTTACACCAACGCCATTTCCTCTTTACTTTCAACAGGAGAGTACCGTAGTGCTTCAATTATATGTTTTCGCCCTCTATTAAACGCCTCCCCCGTTCCCTTTTTATTAATATTTTTCAATAAATGACCTGCCACAATAAAAGCCTATTTCAACTTATGAAAGGGTTTTTAATTCGAAACTTAAGATGCAAATATTGATATTAATCAACAATGATCTTCATAAAGAAATCTCTTCTCGCCTTCGAGATTGTCAGAAAGAGAAAAAAAGCTCAGGTGACTAGCCAGTCCAGTACAAGTTTTTAATACAGCTGTCATGACAGCTGTATTAAAAACTTGTACTGACGTCAGGTCATACACATTGTGATTCCAATATTATGTGCGCAAAAAATATGTATTCCATTGAAAGGGGAAAGAAATATTACCAGAGTTTTATTCTTTTAAAGGCTATCCACCCCTCTCACAGGATCTACGCCATTCGTCCCTCCCCATTGCATTGAAATGCCATTTAACTTAATATGGCATACATGATGGCTTTTCATTAAAATGTTACCGCGACATTGATTTAGATGACAGTATCTCCATGAAATTAGGCGGTCTTTCATACGGCCGCCCTATCCATTTACTAAACTCCGCAGTAAGATGGACGATAACAGGGGTAATGACCTATCATTGAAAGTAGAACTTAATTTACCGCAGGCTTGTGTCTAGCTGTAACCCCAAGGATAAGTCGAGCGACCACCTTAGTAAATATTTAGCGCCCCTGCTATTAATAAAAATCTGGTCTGTTAAATATTGTTCTAAACGTGAATATGCATAAAGGGAAGGATACAGAGCGATAACACTTTCTCTTCAATTATCTATTTTCATTTATCGAAACTAAAAAACATATGCGCATTTGGTAAACTCAGTTTATTTCGCGTTTGCTGATAGGTTTTATCATGAACGATTACTAAAATTAATTACCGATAATTTTGAAGGAGTTTCTTCTTGCTTGTAGGACTTTCGAATATATTTTTTAAAATTGCTGACTATAGCTATCATTTTGATCACACACACTGCTAATATGTTATGATATTACCAAGCAATTCTAATGTAGAGGAAGAAGATTTGGTTGAATATTCTTGCAGTAAGTCATTCACAAATAGAGAACTATGCTTTATCTAGAAGTGTCTGTGTTTATAATTTGGCTTACAAAAGCCATCGATAGATATCTGATATCGATCTTCAAAACGTTATTTCAAAGAAATATCCTCATTCCCAGGGTTTGTTGCTTAATGCGCTAGCGCTTATTTCTCGATCAAAAAAACAAGAACGCCTATGATATGATATGATTAATTTATTTATAGTTGACAAGTTTGCAAGAAAATGAAGCTTTAAAGTCAACTTTAAAAACATTAAAAATAATAAATAACTAAATATAAAAAATCTATAAAGAATACCGCATATACAATTTTTTTTAAATATTTTAAATAATTTGTCAAAGGATAGACAATTTAGTGGTGGTTCCAGGAACTCAGTCAAACTTCCCGGGCAGGGAGTGGAGAGAAAATAATGTGCAACCAAATAACAAGGCTAGAATATCGTTATACGATAGCACCCAACTTAAACCGACCGCAAGACATGTTTAACTGAGTTCCCGTTCCACAACTGACAAAGGAAGACAACGGGGAAACTAAAGAAAACCTAATTCAGGTATAAAAGTTTTGCATATTCTGAAAGGACAATGGTTTGGAATCCGGTTTCTTATTTTGTTTCTAAACTCAATTAAAGTACCAGCGTTCCGATACTCGTTAGGCAAAGAGTTCCAAAGCTTTAACCCAACATTAGACAGTGTTTCGATCCCATATCTCACTGAAAATATTTTGTTACTCTTGAGTTTGTCCTTCCTCAAATTATACACTGGTTCAGTAAACATAAAAAGTTCATTCAACATTTCTGGACCTGTTTTTGTTTTAGCTTTATACAGCTCGGTAACAAGGATGCGTAGGTTCGTTTGGTGAATTGCAACGCTCCCATTCTTCGATAAAAGCTCTTCAAATGAAGATTGATAGTCTTGATTGATAATTCTTAGTGCTCTTTCATGTATATGGTTTATCCTATTGTTTAATTTACGACTGTGAAACATCCATACTAATGGACAGTACGAAAAATGACTAGTGACAAAAGCATTAATAATCAGCTTTTGCCTCGTCTAATGTCATTAAGGAAGATAACCTAGTCGCCGCCCAGTCATGCTAGAAGCCCCACAATCCCTCACAAAAATTGTGAGACTGCCTCCTTTACCCCGGCAAGAATGTTGAAATCACCTCATGTCTCTCCGTGTGAATTGTGAATGCCAACATTGCTTGTTGCGGTGTAGTAGGAAAGGGAGAGGGGTGAAAGGCACTGAATTGTTCATATTGCAGGTTTCAAATCAGATGTATAATTCATAACGATGCCCGACCCTAGGACCAGTTTAGGACACGGAACTTGGTACTAATGCTCCGCTTAAACTTTGTGCGGAGCAAAATTAAAAACAAAAATGGTGAAGAAAATCGTATAAGACTGGAATCGCTGCTTTCTTCACACCTCTCTTTCCTTCTTATTCCATAAATTCCTACTGATTTTTGTTGAATTGGCTGTAGTTAGTTACTTTTACGAAAATAGTTTTTAAGCTTTAAGGCTGGTGATTACGGGATAAGCCGTGGTGGAAGTATAACCAAACTATGCCATTATAGCTAGCAAGCTGAATATTATTAGCTAGCTGGCTAACTAGCTGAATAGCTATAGTAAGCTAGTGGAATAGCCAGCTTAATAGCTGTAGCTAGCTAGGTTAAAGTTGAAAAATCTCTGTCTCTATTTGACATCGCAACAGATACTTGTGTGCAAAGAAAGTAGCTAGCTATATATAAGAAGTGTGGTTGTGGCTAGTGTGTGCTGCCCTTCACACACTAGCCACTACCCCTAAGTTGTCATTACATTGTCAACCTTTTTTTACTAAATAATGTCATGCAGTAGCTGCAACTTTGTGTGGTCATCCTGTGCCAGTATATAAAGCATATAATTTTGCAGACAAAGAAAGACTAAGAGGACGCCGATAAGCCGGAAACGCCTGCAATTAAATTAGGGGTTGTCCTCCGAAGCCACCCGCACTTTCCCAAACTGGCTCGGAGCACTCCTGAAATCCAATTCCTTGTAACATAACCATACGGACACGGTAGTTGGAAGAAGGCACTTGAAGAGAAAGAAATTTAGCTATAGCTATATAAGTTATTTAATTGGTATGATTCAGAAGTGAAAACGACACAAAGTAGTGGTAGAAAATGTATTCTTAAATAGTTTGCAGTTATGTTTTTGGGGTATGGGTTGAGGTGCTAGGGCTTCGTTAAAAATTAAGTACTGAAATAAATTACTGACATTGTAACAGACTAGACAATTGACAAATTACTGACATTGTAACAGACAAGACAATTCGCACTACATGCTTTAGACAACGGACTCTTGAATCTTGACACTACATGTCTATTATGGTGAGTGTTTATCGTAACAGTTGGCACACGGGCTTCTTTTTACTGCACCATATGGCCACTGGCTTCTTTTAGACATTTTGACAACGGACTCATGACACTTGACACATGTCTTACTATGGTGAGTGTTTATCGTAACAGTTAACACATGGGCTTCTTTTTGCTGCACCATATGGCCACTGGCTTCTTTTAGACATTTTGACAACGAACTCATGACACTACATGTCTATTATGGTGAGGTTTTTATCGTAACGATTGGCCCACGGGCTTCTTTTTCCTGCACCATATGGCCACTGGCTTCTTTTGACATTTTGACAACCGACTTTTGACAGTACAGTACAGTCCAGATGTAAGCGTACGCGTACGCTCAACTTGCAAAAATAATTGCTTTCATTAAAAAAAACAATAGGATAGCGAGTTCCTTTCAAATTGCGCGAAAATAATTGCTTCGTGTTAAAAACAAAAGCATAGCAAGAAACATTGTTTAAAAACAATACTCTGCGCGAGAAAAAATTAAACGCGAAGGCCATTGAATTTTAATTTTTTTTAACAACGAAACTAATTATAGTAACGCGATTTTAATCTGATATATTTAAAAAACACAAGCTCTTTTAAAAAACAACAAATCCAATGATCTAAATATTTTAAAAAAACTAATGCTACTTTTAAAACTTTTAGTAATATTTCTTTATCGTCGAAATATATTTTTTAACATGCGAAGCTTTTAAAAGTTCTTTTTATAAAAAGCATTCGCCGTTTTTCGTTTTTAAACTTTTATAATACGATCTAAAAAAACATTTCTATCGCCGTTTTTCGTTTTTAAACTTTTAAAATGCGATCTAAAAAAAACATTTCTATCGCCGTTTTTCGATTTTAAACTTTTAAAATGCGATCTAAAAAAACATTTCTATCGCCGTTTTTCGTTTTTAAACTTTTAAAATGCGATCTAAAAAAAACATTTCTATCGCCGTTTTTCGTTTTTAAACTTTTAAAATGCGATCTAAAAAAAACATTTCTATCGCCGTTTTTCGTTTTTAAACTTTTAAAATGCGATCTAAAAAAACATTTCTATCGCCGTTTTTCGTTTTTAAACTTTTAAAATGCAATCTAAAAAAACATTTCTATTAAAATTAAAGTTTCAATTTTTGTTAAAATATAATAATTTCTATCGCTTAAAAGCTTTATTTCACCCGCGCAACCAACAATGCCTTCTCGCTAGTTTATTTAGTTTCCACGCAAAACTTTTGTTTAATAAAAATATTAAACAATGGCTCTTCGTGTCACATTGATGGAGTTGATAACATTTGCAATATGCTATTGGGAATAGTTATGTTAACACTATTTAACAATAGTTACGCGCAGTTATAATAAGCTATTTTTTCTTCAATAATCCTTTGTTTATTACGCGCAAGTTAATGACTTACAAGACTCGCAAGTTAATTAATAAGAACAAAAGACAAACAACTACCGCCTCCGAGAAAAAGGTGTGAAACTTGAGCGTACGCGTACGCTTATATCTGGACTGTACTGTACATGACAATTAATGACAATTAAACGTTTGTCTCATTATAACAGACTGACATGAAATGACACGCTCTATACTTACAAAATACTTAATTAACTCTATCACTGTCGACAAAATAGAAATCTGCACCTAAACCGGCTGACGAAGGAAGCCCAGCACCCCCAAATTTCCCCAAATTGAAAAACCAAGAGTTGACTAATATGTAGTCTTCTATAAGTACGACATTAGCTACATACTATGATTTAACACAACACGTAATCGTAAATAAATATCTGCAACTAATAAACTGCTGTCATATTGGAAAATATACAAAGAATAGTGAAACATTTACAGTATCCTTACAGACGTTTGAAACTCAAAATTGTATATGTTAGGGGATTGTAAACCTACATACTATATATACTCAGTTAAGTTAAGTTAAACTCAGCTTAAAGCACAGACTTAATGTCCCAGATTTTTGTCAGTCCATTTAACTCTGCTATGCGAGTAGACCATTCTTTCAAAGCGTTGTCTGACAGGTGAATATACCTTCCGTAGCAATCACTACTCCAGCGTCCAATAATCTTAATAGCGGAATCGGGTATCCCGCAGGAAGCTGCAGCCGAAGCACCACCAATGCGAAAACTATGCGTGTTAATGTTAATATTGTTAGGCAAGCTTATTGTAAGAAATGAAGAAACAAACTTCCGGGTAACAAACTTTCCGTCACTAAACGTGAACCAGGGCCCTAGTTTGGTTCCTCTGAATGCTAGGTAATTTTGAATGGCTTTGTAAGGACAAAGAGAGCCTCCAATTTTTGCTAAGCGAATCTTGCACCCTAGCCTAAACGGATCTGTTTTAGAGGACTTGAGGTTAATTACAGCATTTGAACCACACGTGGAAAAGGATATGTCAGCAGGTGTGAGGTGAGTTTCTGTATCAAAAGTAGACGTGGTGGGGCAAACATACTCTGACACCCTTAACAGGCCAAAAAATGCCACAGAGTTTTTTATAAACATTATCATTTTTCGCAGATCAGCTGGTGTAATTGGTAGTCTCTGAGAAGCAGAATTTGGATGAAATCTTCTAATGCCACGCAAAACATAGTACAGGGACCCATGTGGGCTATCTTCGTGTCAAAGCCACGTATTACACTCTCGTACTGAACCCCACAAAGATAGACTTTAATAGTGGCAAATTTGACGCGTCTTCCCAAATATGTCACAAACAGTTGAAGTGTTGATTCTGTCAGAGGAAAGGTAGGTACAGATGTAGCTTCACAAAAAATTTTAAAGGAGAGATATCCTGACCGATATGTTGCCCTGGTGTTTGTTGAAATGGACGAGTTTAAATAATGACTTAAATCTCTTTGAAGAGTTGTAGTATCGATGAAGGAATTGGTGTTGGATCTGCTTCGGCTTCTGGGCATAGACGTTTGAAGTGTTGTACCTGCAATCGAGACAAAAGATCTGCATAAGTATTGTGCTGGCCTTTAATGTGGTGTACCAGGAGGTTTATATTGTGTTCTGCTATGTAGAAAAATAAAAAACGTACAAGATGCATGATGTTTGGACAACAACACGACCCAGAGGACCACACATGAACAATAGCCAAATTATCTGTGTATAACACTAATTGCTTGTTTTTCCATGCCTCGCCCCAAGAAAAAACTGCTACAACTATGGCCAATAACTCAATGAAGGTGATACTATACTTATGAATAAGGTTTAAGGCAATTGAAAACCATGCACCAGAAAAAATCCTCCTATGCCTACTCCAGAAGCATCAGTAAAAAGATTTATGGAAGAGGAGTCTAATGTTTCAGTGTGGATAATAGCGATGCCATTCCAAGTGAGAAGAAACTCACACCACCATTGAATATCCTTGCGAGACTCTGTTGTAAGAGAAATATGATGGTGCAAGGAACGAACTGTAGTGGAGAGATCAATAAGACGTCGTAAGAACATTCGACCACATTTCACAACCTTACACGCAAAAGACAAAGACCCTATGAGAGATAACAGTTCTCTCTTTGTGCATTTCTTCTTCCCTAACCAATTATGAAGTGAAGATAGTAATTCAGTGAACTTATCTTGTGGGAGACGAACAACAAAATTTACTGTGTCTATTTCAATGCCCAGGTATGTAATTACTTTGCAGGGGCCTACCATCTTATCTGGAGCCAACGGAACACCAAGCAAGTCAAAAACGTCCTTAATCAACTTTACTATAGCCTGACATATATTTTTAGACAGGGCAGCTGTGATGAAATCATCTAAATAATGTAAGAGATTTTTGACAAAATAAATCCACAATAATATCCACTCTAGAATATTAGCGAAGTTGTTAAAGATGAAAGGAGAGGAACGCCCACCAAAAGGAAGAACTACGTCAAAAAAGTATCTTCCCTTCCACTTATAACCTAATAGGTGCCAATCACTAGGATGCACAGGGCACAGTCTAAAAGCGTGCTTTATGTCCAACTTAGCCATGTAACAATTTCTACCCAACCTTTTAACCATTTCAACCGCATCGTCGAATGATGAGTAGGAGACCGAATAGTCCTCTTTGGTAATGCCATCGTTAACTGAATGTCCATGTGGTGAAGAAAGGTCTAATACCACTCGCACCGTCCCATCCTTTTTTGGTGCAGCACCCAGGGGAGAACAATGTAATTTAAATGGTGGTGAAGCAAATGGGCCCACCGTATTTCCCCTATTCAGCTCTTTCAAAATCGCCTGATCAACTTTGGTTTCATACTCTATGGAAGATTTGTTGTTATTTATGCATGACTTCAACTCATTGTCCTGAAAACCAAGTTTGAATCCATATCTAAAACCTGATACAATAAACCGCACTAATGTTTTGTTTGGATGACCAGTCAAGAGACTCTCTAATACATCAACCTTAACCGGGGTTGTGACAAGCGATTTTACAGGAAAGAATTCATTTGGTATTTGGCCTAGAGGACCTGAGTGGGCAATGGAGTGCTGGGTGTCCTGAAGATCCACAGGAAAAACACCTGTGAGAGTAGGTGCATGGGGTATATGTGCAACTGAGTCCTCTATTAAATTTAATGCACCGTGGTTGCTGGGAATTACTGCGAAACTGGTGGGGGACATTCCGAAACTGCTGCTCATCAGCCTTCGTAAACCGCCCATTTCGAGTGGGGCATTGGTTAGCGAAGTGCCCTACTTCATTGCAGATAAAACATGCATAGCTCAACCTGCTGGAGGATGTAGATGAAGATGACCCCCAAGCAACAGCATCCCTTTTTGGCAACACAGGAGCGCCTCTAAGGTGCTGGTTGTATAGCAGGTCATCAATAACATCCCACCTCTTGCTGGTATCATTTGCCAGATGTATTCTGTGTAGTTGGTCAAAGGCATATACATATGAAAAATTATACTGGTTGGCAAATTGGGCAATGTACGTCTGATATCTGACTAACTGCTGAGCTAAGTGTGGTGAGTACTGGAGCATACAACTAAGATAATAGCTCCAAGCCAAACTCCACGAAGCATAATCCTTAATGCGAGACTTAGTTATGTTTTTTCTACACATAGCTAATGTGGGTGTGCCATCCACGGTGCGCATCCTCATCTCGTACTCACCTCCATCGTCCATGGGCAAGGACGACAAGGACGTTGTTGAGGCATTGAGCGATGGAGGCAATAAATAGTCGAAATTTACATACTCACCGCCCTTAATCTTATTCAAAATTCGCTTAGGAACTGGAGGGAGAGAAATTGATAAAGTTGACCCTACCACTCCCGCAGGCAAACCCGAAGTAGCTAAAGTTGAAGCATTAGTAGTGAGGCCAGCAACTGAACGATCTGCGACTGACACGCCATCTTTAAGATTGGCGTGTTCCACAAAACCGGCTGTCGGAGATCGCTGGGGGGAAACACGAAAAGATGGCTGACGTGACTGTGGATGGTAAGTCGGAGCTTCCTGCTGTGACATTATTTTTTGTTTTCTAAATTCGTTTTGAATCTCATTCCTTAAAAAAGATTTAAGTTCGTGTGCCAAAGTCTTTTTCTTCTTAAATTTAGCTTTTAAAGATTTTCTCTTTGTTCCTGAAGAGGAGCCCTGTGATATGAAACTGATGTCTTCTTTACCGCCTTCTGCAGAATTCGCCTCGTATTCGTCGCAATTCTGTTCAAGGTTTTCGATATTGTATTCTGGTAGGCTTTCTGCCTCCTGAAATTTTTTTGAAATAAGGAATGCGATAACTTGCAATGTTTTGCCTTCAGTTGAAATTTGAAAGGATTTCGCAATCATGGTTAGAGTTTCAAAGCCTAACTCTGACCACTCGCCAACAGTTCTAAGATGAGGCTCAGCCATCATTTCGTCGTATGTTAAAAGAGTTTTACCTTTGCTTTTTGCTTTTTTAGATGCCATTAAGTATTATTTGAATTGAGCAATTTCACACCAATGTTAAAAAGCAGCCACTTTCTGAATGTGTTCTGCAAAACGTCTGAACTGTTCAAGAGCAAGAGGCTTACTGTGTTCTACTCCATATTTATACCCCCCTGCTTGTGGTACAGTACCGCTATCAGGAAGCCTAACATCGTGTATCGTGTATCATGCGCGACACCCACGATCCACGATCTTTGTGCTCAAAGGTGAAATAATGCCATCGTGGGAGACGCGATCTATCGTGTCACGATGCATCATGAGTTTAACGATCATATAAAAAATAAAATCGTGTTCGTCACGATGCAATTGTTTCACTGAAATGCTATATAATTTTTATTGCTTTAATAACAATTTAAATCAAAAGCAATTAAAAAAAGATCACCGTATTCTCTTTTTAGCCAGTTTCATTTGCTGAAGTTTAACGACCTCTTCACATCTTAAAAATCTCAATCAAAATATACGTCCGCGATAGGTTTTATTCTTGACTAGTTTTTTCTATATGTGTGATTTTTAACCAACCGTGATTTCTTGTTAGGCTGGAATTAAAAATTTGTTTGCCGTCACCGAGGTGAGGGTTTCAGCACTGACCCGGTCGGTCGGTCGGTCGTGATTTTATTTTATCTACGATATATTTTTCTTATATTTTAAATGAATGTGCTAAATAAGAGGCACCAAAAACACAAAGCTTATGAAGCCTGCGATCAAAAAGCGGTCGGTGTTATTAGGAAGAATTGTGAAAGTAAGGTATAGAGAACATTAAAGTCGGCCCCTTTCCTTCATGCTGACACTCTTATGCTCGGCTGGTGCATTACACTGAGACTCGAACGAAAGACGGAAGACCATTTGGAACCATGCCACAAGTCAGTCCGACCTTCATCGTCACAGAGAATACTGCGAGAAGAGTGTGCACCCATGCAAGTTAAATATAACCAGAACATGGGAGAGGTTAGGTGTCCTGTACCTTAATACAGCTTTCGGACGAATGTTCTCGTGATGTAATACCAAAGAAAAATCATGTTGAATAAGGTTTAAAACATCTTTTTAAAAGGGGAAAGAGAAATCAAAAATATCTAGAATTAATGCAAAAAACATATAGCAAATCTGGCAACACATCATCGCGTTTAACGTTGTTTCAACTTCGCACTCATCCTTAATACGTTTCACAAAATTTTATTTTTTACTGGGTTTCGTTTTAAGACTGGCTTTCCTGCATCTGCAGAAAGAATTTATTTTATTTATTTTAGCACATTTATTCTTAGTCATGCCTCAGGATGGTTTTATAAAGATCAAATTAATTTGAAAACTCTCTTTGGAAAAAAGTTGTAAATGTTATGTTAAAGTAGCTAACTATTTTTATGATAAAAATTTACAAAAACTTTACAAAGTGTAGAAAAGAAAAAACTATCTTGATTGGGAGAGAATTGAACTAAACCATATAACTTTTCATTTAACGAATAAAAATATTGTTACTAAATTGATTTTTTTTTCATTCTTCTGATAAAAATATAATACAAACATTCCTTTAGACAAGTTCGTACTCAGGGCTTTTTCTTAAGACAGAGAAGTTTTTCGGCTTTGCTGTGAAATTTTTGTTTGCTTATTAAGTTTGTAAAAAATAATAAAAAAAATATTTTTAATTAAAAAATTTACCTATTGACGTGAGTTCATCGTTTTTTTCGTAGCAACTGTCTATAAAATCATAATGTCTTGTTTCCAAAATCCTGCGTCGACCAGGTTTTGATTTTGGCGCAATCGAACCTGTATTTTTAAATTTCGCATATACGTTAGATATTGCTTGTCGTGATACCAAAGCTTTATCTTCTTTCAATAATATTGATGAAATTTTAGTAAATTTAATTCCTAAATTAGCGAGATTAACAATACGTTGTCTCAAGTATAAATTTAGTCCAGGCGCCATTTTTAACATTTAAGATATCAAAAGTTGATAATGACTACGTATTTGTGGCATATCAAATAGTAAAGGCATTCTTTTAAACATAATGTGTTATCAAATAATGACGTAAATGTATCATGTTCAACTGGAGCAGGACGGCAAGTGTGCAGCGTGAAACCAGTTATAAAAAACATTCACTTGTAGAAACTATATTTTTTCAAAACAAAAATTATTAAATACTTTAATTTAAAAAATTTAAGCGGGAAATTACAATTTTACGCAGGCGAAAAATCAAAGTTACCACGCGTGCGATCTTAAATCTTTAAAATCTTAGAACTTAAAAAAAAAATTTAAGAAGGAGAAGTAAAAACACAATTCCTTTACTCCTGTACACCCCACAGAAATTATTAATTTCAGACTGGGGAACACTTGAAGGGTATGTTCTATCAATGTTCACGTTCACGGCCGGGAATTAAAACACTTGTCCGAAAAATCTTGAGTGTTTTAGTATTAAAGTTATTAAACTTTGTTACTACTTGTGCAACTAAAAATATTTAATGTAAATAAAGTTACGAAGTTGAACGGTGGCTGATAACAACGCTAGCGATGGATCATGAAAATCATTACTTAAAATAATATTCTGTTTTGTTAATTATTTTTTTTATGTTTTAATTATTTTGTTTTAGTTATTTTCAAGTTTTATTTTTCAAAAAACGACTATAAAAAGCTTGAAGTTAAAAAGCTTGAATTTTAAAGGTACTAAAAAGCTACTGAGCGCAAGATATAAATTCGTCGTACTCCTTTAATCATATCTATAATAACTAGTGCAGCCATAAGTAAAAACAAATCAATTAAATAGGCTTTCCTAAAAAAGATTTGTGTTAGCCTTCTTGAATGATTCGTATTTCGCAACTCTAATAATTTAGGAGAGCTTTTGTAGATCAAAGAAAAACAGAAATTTGCATAAATGAATCGTGATTTCCATCGCGAAACTATCAGGGTTTTTATGATCCATCGCGATGAACATGATCACCACGATAGTTTCGCGATCTAATATCTAATATTTTTATAATCATGACAGACACGATAGGATCGTGGATCGTGGGTGTCGCGCATGATACACGATCACGATGTTAGGCTTCCTGATAGCGGTACTGTATGGATCTATGACCTTAAGTAACAAGCTTAAGGCAGTCTAATGTTTTGGTTAAATTAATATAGTGTTGACTATTAGTCATAGGTCACCAACACATTTGTAAAATTAATAATGCAGAATGACAAAACACTAGTGAACCAGGTTAGCCTTATACTAGGAGTCAATGGAGACACACCTTTCCTTCTGTAACCCCAATTAACATGTGCTAAACTTTTAGTTTAGCACCATTTATGAAGCAAATTTTATCAAAAACCATCAAAAACGTTTCTTTTATGAACTTTGCTACCACATAGTAAGTATTTTAATTTTTATAGTTTTTTGAATCATTAGTGTCTGTTTTTCTTTTCTTTTTTCCGGCCTTTTTCGGGTCTAGGCTGTTTTTTTCAGGCGAATACTTATTTTCAAAATGCACTTTTGAAAAACTATAATTCAATTACGTTTATGACTTTTTAGTTTTTCCTTTAATAAAGCTTAGATACATTGTATGTTTAAAACTTGCCATGCTATCCTGAGACAATATTTTTCTATTTTTTGAATATATCAACCTATATATATATTTGTATCTTTTCATTCACGATACGGGGATAGTTTGCTTTTATTGATACGGTATATAATCTTATGTTAGGTGTCTTTTTCAATATTTTGTTTTATAATAATTTTACCATAGTTACCATGTTGGCTATCCAGGTCCTGATTTGATTACGACTTTTTTATGTCACAAAATCTTTTTTCGAAGCAGGTTAATCTATATATCTACGAACTTGTAGAGCTGGCTATAGACAAACTTGCAATTGAAAATTGTCCTGATCTTATTTGAAACTGCAATGAGTACAGATTGCCGCATGAAACTTTAAAGTTGAAAATCATAGCCGCTTCTTTATTAATTGTCAATCATTAAAAATTGCCACAGGGTTAACGGCCAATATTTGTGTTTTTCTAGTTAAAGAACAGCGATAGCTGCTGGTTTTGCAAGCGCAAAAAAGCCCCCTTCAATGGCCATTTTTCAAAGGCTTCATGCGCAAACCAGTTAGAGCCAGATCTTCCCAGAGATTATAAAAAAATTATGCATGGCTGTACAGCAACTCAGGTGGTTGGATTTCAGCGTTTTTTTATTACTAGAATACAACTACGGTTTATTTTTGTAAAACAAATGGTTATATTCTGAAATAAATAGAATATCTACATTTCTCGATGAAAACATTTCCTTCTTAACAAACAACATAAAATAATCCTTCCGCATACTTTTTTATTGAAACAAATAAAAACATTTCTATCACCGTTTTTTGTTCTTAAACTTTTAAAGTGGGATTTAAAAAACATTTCTATCGCCGCTTTTCGTTTTTAAACTTTTAAAATGTGATCTTAAAAACATTTCTATCGCCGCTTTTCGTTTTTAAACTTTTAAAATGTGATCTTAAAAACATTCCTATCGCCGCTTTTCGTTTTTAAAACTTTTAAATTGTGATCTTAAAAAACATTTCTATTGCCGCTTTTCGTTTTTAAACTTTTAAAATGCAATTTAAACTTTTATTTTACTGCAATTAAAATTTTCAAAAGAGTTCGCCCAAAATAGATTGCTGAAGTTGATCTTGCAACCTATTGTGATTAAACAATCGATCGTGTGGGGTCATTGTTTATCAGCAAGGTTATTATTTTTTAAAAAAACCAAAGCTATTGCAATGTTATTGTTCTGCGTAACTATTCATGCAAGTTTCGCGTCCGCGGTAGATTACATTCAGACTGTACTGTATATCATGCCCACATGTTTCATGTTTGGTATAGGGCAATTGAGCTATCCTGTAACCAAAATATCACATTAATAAATTACCACCTCACACAACAGATGTATTGCAACCTCTAGACATTTCCATGTTAAAAGCTTTGAAAGATTACTGGGCAGATTTATTGCAGCTGTGAAAGACTTGATCTTCATTGACAAAAGCTGAATTCTTTACTTTTATAGCTAATGATGTCTCGGAGAAAGCATTTTCTAAAATAAACATAAACGGCTTCTCTGAAAATGTGTAATACATCAATGAAATCGATATGCGTATCAAGAGTATTGCTTTGATTAAAATTTAAAAAATAAGTATGATATAACATGGATTAGAGAAATGTCAGCAGAAGAACTGGATAATTGGCAAAGGGAAACAATTCTAATCAAATGCTTAGTTTCGATGGAAACATTGACTAATCTCCTTTCCTTTAATCAACAACAGGTGGTTATGAACAGCATCAGAGGCACAATTATATAGTATTTTGTTCCTAATGAAGGTCCTAGCAATCTAATTTGTGTAAAAAATTCCATTGGAGACCCAGCACTGAGTACATCTTTGCTGAATTCCTTTTGGAGTGGTCTCAGTAGTTTCAAAGAGGCAGCTTTAAAGAAATTAGATGTGTTGTCAATACTTTAGGAAACAAAACTTAATCCTACAAAAACGCTTGCAGCTAATGGGGAAATGTTTCAGCGTAATTTACTACATGTGCTCATTGGGAAAATCCTGAAGCTATTTCCTAAGCCTCTATGAAAATCAATAATTTGGACTGATTATCACTTGTTATGCTAAATGTTTTGTTATTTTTGCCATTGATTTATAATGAAAAGCTTTGTTGTTTCTTCTTCATGTGATTATGTAACAAATATATTTTTTAGATTATATTTTCACTGTCTGTCGTAAAGGCTTTTTTAGTTTAGACTTTCAGTTAAAAATCTTTTTATTGAAACATTTATTTAGCCAGGAGATGTTGCTATTTGTCTTATAAGGCTAAAATGCACGGTAAGTTTAAAACAGACCGTTTAAATGTAACATAAAAAACTTCTGTGTAAACGGGAAAGATGTTATACAACTTTTTTCGGTTTTCTAAGTTTTTAAAAGTTGGACATTTAACTTTTGCTATGTTTTTTTATTAAAATTAACAGAATAATTAATAACCTATTGTTTAAATTAAAGATTTGAGCATATTTTTTCGGTTTCTAATCAAAACCAGTGGTGGTGCTAAAAAAACTTAAATATTTTATTTTAACAAGTAGACAGGTGTATCAGCAGCAACTAAACTCAAGTCTTTTCTTACAACTAAACAATCCGTTTAAACTTGCCATGTATTTTAGCCTTTAGGCATTCAGTTTTGGTATGGTGCAAATTTAAATAAATTTAACATTTATTTTTAAATAATTTTGATTGATAACAGCAAATACAATTTTTAGTACTATTCCTTAAATATTTTAACCTTTCCAACTGCTATGCGTGGAATATTTTCTTTCCAGAAGGTGTGCAAAAATTATGTTGAAAAAAATAATTATATATCAAGATTAAAAGTATTGCAATAAACAAAATTAATCATAAAATAAAATAGCATTGATAATCCATATTGGGTTTAGCATCTAAAGCACCAATCAGCCATAAAAAATAAAAAGATAAGTTTACAAACTTTTTATTTTGATAATTTGTAGCATATTATACATTCATATGTTCATAAGCTTCTTTTTGACGATTACCTACAAAAGTTAAATGTCTGTATGTTCCCTTGGGGCATCTTATTAAGGGGTCATTATTTAAACAAAAAGCAAAAAGGGGGTATTTATTAAGGGAGATGTTTATTTAAGGAGAGGTTTTAATGATGAAGGGGATCAAAGGATTATAATTTTTTTTTTAGTAGCTTATGTTGGACTTATGTCATAGAGAAAACTTAATGATTAATTGAATTTTGAAGCTCACTGTCATGAAATGTGAAAATGTCTTAAAGCGTGAATAGCATGTATATATATGTAATTCAAATCATATAAAACTAATAAAGATTGATAAAGCAATTATGAGTAAAATGTTATTAATGTTTTGTTGTGCGAAAGCAGTCCCAATGGAAAATTAAAAATACAGCAATGTGCAAAATGGTTTTGTATATATTAAATGTCGTAATTATGTTTAAAAAATAAAATTAAATAAAATAAAAATAAATAGTAAATTAGAGTCTGGCCACATGCATAATAAATAGAATTCCAGAGATTTTTCACATAATTACCATTCCAATATTTTATGTTGGAACAATTTTTATTTGTTTGATTTATTTTTTGTTTTTGGAATTCCTTATATATCTTTAATTTGTACATATTTTTATATTGGAGTTGTAAGTTATCTAATAATTTGTGAAAATCAAAACAGATGTTTTTCCTGAAATTCTCATCCAGAAGAATTTGTTTTCACGTGAAAGATGTGTTACAATAACACTCCTTTTTTCTTCATTGTAGTGTTTCTTATGAATTTCATTTTCACCTGCCAAAATCTTTGGAAGAGAGTATATGTAGTCAATGTTTAGTTGTGAAACTGATTTTGATTCTTTTTCTTGCATAATATATATATATATATAACAGTCGTTTTTTATATCTTTAGTCTGTAATATGTGTATTTGAAGTTGAGTTAAACTTGAACTTGTTGCAGCAAAAATGTAATCAGCATAAGTTTAGAGGCATCCAGGACTTTGAATGGAAGCTAGATAATGTGGCTGAAGAAATTAACTGGAAGAAATCTTTTAGCATCTTCCAAGTCCCTAAAGTTATATATATTGGGAATAAATGTTGTATTACCAACATTGACTTTATTCCTAGTGCTATTAGTTACGAACAAGGTATATATATTGGTAATAAATGTTGTCTTGTCAAAATAGATAATGTGGCTGAAGAAATTAACTGGAAGAAATCTTTTAGCATCTTCCAAGTCCCTAAAGTTAAATATATTGGGAATAAATGTTGTATTACCAACATTGACTTTATTCCTAGCGCTATTAGTTACGAACAAGGTATATATATTGGTAATAAATGTTGTCTTGTCAAAATTGATTTTCTTCATAGCACTGTTAGCTACGAAAAATACTAAAACTATATTTCATGAAATGAAGACAGTAATGTCTATGTTGTATTACCAACATATGGATACAGAATATTTTAAGTGCCATTAACAAAGTATATAACTGAATTGTATTGAATAACACTGTAGTTTTTCAAATGTTGTTATGTAATTTTATTTTCATGCTCCAAAATTGTAAAATTGTATAGTTTGTAAAACTGTAAAACAGCATGTAAAACCAGGGTTGTCAAAAATGTCAGGGACATTTCAAGAAAATAAAAAGTTAATAATTATTTAACACCTTAATTTATGTACATTCATAATTACAGAATAAGAAAAATTTATTTGTTTATTTATTACCAAAATTCACATTTTCTATTTATTGATCTTTTTATTTTTTAAATGGTGAACCAAATAATAGATTTATATATCTTTCTTTTTTCAATTTTTTATACACACACGATAAAGTTGTTTTGTTTTGATATCTCATCTTCTCATTTCATTGTTATTGTTTTGTGTTTTAATTTCAATATAGATGTGAATTATATATTTATGAAATTCAGCTTTACCAAATCTTTCCATTCAACTTTTCGTTTTCAGATATTAAAAACTACAAAGCATAAAAAAATTTCATGGATTAACCAAAAGAACTTTTTCTGGATTTGGTGAAAGTCCTAGGAAACATGACAAACTTTATTTAACAGAAGAACATTAGGAGGATGTGTAGACAACTGGATTGAAAATGTTGATCAAAGAATATAGAATCCCACTCCCATTGACTCTGGAGGAGTATAGAATAGCACAGTTATATATGATTCAGGTGAGTGAAAAATAATTTTGATTTCATCAGCAGAACCATCAATTTTTTATATACTCTTGTATGAGACTGTGACAGGGACACACAGCTTATTAAACCTCCATTTAGTATTTCAAAAGTTTAAATTTAAGTATTTTAGTACTTTTAGAATATATAACATTGGTTACCGATTCTTTTTGCCATTTGGAGGAAGGGTTAAATTGTTCTCTTCAAAGGCTGAGACTACAAATTCAGTTTTCTAGCCAGTTCCAAACCATTTCTAACTTTGATTGGTTAAGGAGTGACAAAACTTTAAGTTTCAAAATTTTGATACTTTTTATTGATTTCAAAGGGATTCAAGGTTTAAAAATTATTTAGTTCATAAAAGTATGCAATGTTAGTATGAGTATTTGTTATTTGATTTCAAAAAAAAGTTAAAGTACTCTTCTAAAGTTTATAAAACCAACTTTTACACATTACATAATTATCAAGCAACGTTTTAAATGTAATATCTTTATTTTAATATCACATCATTATTTTGTTTGCATAGCATAAAACTAAATATTCTACTTTCACTTCTTTTAGTGAGAAAGGTTAATTTTGCATCAGTCTTGTGGTTTTAATCGAAAAATGTAGGAGCATGAAATTTGTGTAAAATCTACCTTTCCAGCTAATGTTAACAATCTGTTTTAAAAAGGCTTGTTAGGGCAACTTCTTGTTTATGTACAGACACATACTACCCAAGCCGTTCTTTGTTACACTAGCCATCCTTACATTCATTGTTTCCATTTTATACCTGTATAATTAAAAGTATCAACCTCGCTTGCTTTCAATGAAAAATGTCTCCCAGGTCACAGCAATAGTAAAAGCATAAAGTTTACAGTTTTGATAAAAGAGATTGTGAATATACAACATCATCTTTATCTTTGACATTGCTAAAAAAGCCTGCTTTAGATGTACAGCTCATCAACAAAAAAATAAAGAGATTGTTTTTTTTTTTTTAGAAAAAGAGTCGTCTAGAAAGTACAGGTTCTGGAAGTGCAGTTGAAATTATTGAAAATGTACCGTACGAAAACGGTCCAGGTGGTAACGGACAGTATACAAAGAAAATTTATCATATAGGAAGCCATTTACCTGGGTGGTTAAAATCATTGTTACCCAAAACTGCTCTTCGTGTTGAAGAAGAAGCGTGGAATGCTTACCCATACACTAAAACTAGACATACATGTCCATTTATTGATAAGTTTTTCATTGATATAGAGACACATTACTTAGAAGATTACGGTCAGACGGTAAGTTATTTGTTTTTTCGGCAATGGTCTTTGCATTTATTACTATCTCGCCTGCATGGAAATTGCTTTCCAACTCTTAACTATCTAACTAACTAACTACATCCATAATGGGTGATTTCTACGTCATCAACAATTTTTTTTATCTGGGTTCACGTTATGACGCCTTAGCCAACTGAGCCCTTTTGCTTTGAGTAAAAACGTTTAATCTGACAGCTTTTATGTTAAACATTTGTAAAACCAGTTTGACGGCTGGCAAATTAGGGCGTGGAACACAAAATGATTTATTGATGTGAAATACAAAGGTTTTTTAGAATTATTTTTAGTGATAATGTGTAATTGACTTTGACATGCAGTCCCTGCATCTTATTGTTATTGTTACTGTTTTAAATTATTTATTGACAATTCTGGAGCTACAGGGTTTACAAAATGTGAATGTCAACAACAAGAAACTTGTTTGATTGTTTATATATGTGGAAAGATTTTTCTTCAAGTGGTAGTTAAAAACTTTTTAGCTAGTAGGTTTCTTAAACTTTTTCATTTTTTACTTCTCTACTTCTCTACATCATTTTTGATCAATTTTTCATGAATTGTCCCTATCCCCTGAAGGAGCCACCATCACATAAGGAGACTGTAAAATTTCTTGGGGACTAATTTAATATATTTTAAGGAAACTTTTAGAACTTCATTCCATTGCCCCTGCTTATTAAAAAATAATTTTGATTCTGATTTTTCCTTTGTTGTTAACAGTTAGGTTTTTGAAATAATTTCTATGAAGTTTGTTTAATTTGATTTGTATATAATAGTATCATTTCTAAGTAATAAATCCTGTGTTTCTCTTAAATTCAAGTTTTTCTTTCCTGAAATTTGTGTTTTGGGAAAAAATAAATAAAAATACTTACTCACATTGTCTCACATATGCAGAAGTTCGTTTGCAGGTCCAGAATGACAGAAAAACTACGTTAATATGCAGAGATCGTCTAGATGATGGACTGACTCACTATAAAATATATTTTTTCTGAATTTTAATTGAAGGATATGATAAAAGTCCACAAATTTTGATCACTGTGAAAGTTTATCCACCTCCAGATCAGAAAAAAAATTATTTTTTTTGGTTCTACAGGGAAAGCACACACATGAAGGAATTTTAATGATCTAGGGAAAGTAAAGTTAATCCAGCTAATATGTTTAATAACTTTAACCCTTTCAGTCCTAGAAATAAATCAACTAAATGACAAGTGACAATTTTTGACTTGTTGCTTCAAGGTTGTCATAGAGCACTGATTATTTTATGACAGATGAGATGGTACATTAACCTTTTATATTTAGCAGCAATAGTTAAAAAATACTTTTGTACACTCTGAAGACACTGTTACTTCAACTTCATCCTCCTTTTCATGATGAGCAAGAGAGTTAAATATTATATATATTAAGCAAAGGTTTTGTAAAACGATGCAACATATTTGGCTTCTAGCACAAGATATATTTTTATGTGCATCACAAAAAATTGCATGTGTTGAGAAGATTTTTATTGGGCTTCTTTTGGGCTTAACTATTTTATTATACCACAACCCCAGACATAAATTATTGCGTACAAAGGCAAATTTTCAAAGCTGATAACCACTAACAATTATGAACACCGCTTTTTTCTAAGTACACACACTGAACTTGTCAAAGTTTACTTGTCATTATTCTCAACTGACTTTGGACTTTAGATCTTTTGACTTTGAATCATATCTATGTTTGTGAAAAAGAAGTTCCTAGTCTAATTTTACCATTTTTTTTTAAATTTATTGTTTATTTATGTTAAATAAAAAACGAGTTGCAAGTTTTTATTTTTTCTTCATGTAAAGTAAAAACACAAAAGGCAAATAAATAGTATCATTAACCTAAAATTGAATAAAGGTGGATGTGCCAATTAATTTCTGCTGTTAAAAGTTTAAATAAAAAATGCTGAAATGAAAAGAACTAATTGCAATTAACTCGGTATATTTGACTTGCTGTTATAAACTGCAAATTACCAGAGAGAGTGGTCTTTCCGGAAAATTCTACTAGCAGAAAATGCCATGGAATGGGTCGGAATAACATTTCCCCACCTACAGCCTCTTAAGCATATATAGCACCAACAAGCACCTTAAATTCATTCAAGCCTCAGAATTTTTGTCAGAAAAATTTAAAAAGTCAACTTATGTTGCAATGTAAAATGGTTGTTAATTTGTGCCACTTGTTGTATATTATTCTAATAACTGAATTTATTCCCCTCGTGCATCCCAGGCACCTTTCTTGCATTCTTAACCCAGCAGTTTAGCTACAACCATTATAAATTATGTAAGGCAAGTTTTACTATTGTTGAAAATCCCTTATAAAGTTAAGAATGTTATACATCTTCGTAGCATGGTTTTTTTTATTCTTTTTTTTGTTGACAATATAAAGATACTAATAAAATTCATATTTATTTTTTAGGAAAATGTTTTTAAGCTTTCTAAAAGTGAAAGTAAAAATCTTGAAATAGGTATGTAGTTCTTCATGTTTTGCTTCTTAATTAATTTCTTTTTGACATTATACACCTAATAAATACTACTTAATATTAGGACATAATATTCCTGTTAGTTCTAATACTGGTACAGCCTTCTTAATGAAAGAGTAGTCTCAATAACTCTGCAATTAGCAAGAATGCTTGTTACATCAATTTCTTAATATTTATCTGCCACGTTTAATACTCTGAAGTTACTTGCCATGTTGGTTGAAGGTTATGTGACAGTGTGTTTAATCAACAGAATGTGCTAATCTGTTTTTCTAATTAGATCTCATTGATCCAATAAAAGACAACTTTCCAACCAAAGATTACAAAAAAGAAGAAGATCCTCACTATTTCATTTCTAAAAAAACAGGGCGTGGTCCATTGCAAGATAACTGGTTAGAAGACTACGAAAATGGAAAAGTTACAGAGCCTATTATGTGTGCATATAAACTTATAAGGGTTGAATTTAAATATTGGGGAATGCAGGTTCGTCATTTCTTGTATGTTTTAAGCCATTGAAGACTAAGCGCTGGATACACCTTTTTTTAAAGACACTTTTAAGACTTTTCAGGAAAAATTATCAACAGCAACAAAATCGTCATATTCCTGAATTTGAATATATAAACCCATCTTACTATATCCACACAACAAATTGACACTTTTTAAAAAAAAGAAAAATGATGTAATATTATACAATTTGTAAAGCAAAAAAGGAAACTAGGCATGTTCATGTGAAAGAGCATGAAAATGGAGTAAATGGTGGAATTTATCTCTTAGTATAGCAAGAAAATGTATTTGTGAAAGGTAGCGATGTTTCTTATTGAAATGTCTACAATATTGACTAGCCAAAATATTCAAGATAAAAGTTTTAATCTTATTTTTTTAATTTTGAGAACATCAATTGTAAAAACTGGGACAGAAACTATTTGAATGTTACTTCAAAAACAAAAAAGTTATAAAGTTTATGTTTTATTCCTCTGTGTTAATATAGACCTGTGATCTTTATATGATCTTAGGTTAAAATCTTCCCTTTAAAGGAAATAATATCTTAGCCTTCAGAATTCTTGTTTCTAGTATGGTCCTGCTGAATGCAGGGTTCGAATTAGAAATATAAAATCAGTTCCCAAATATTTGCTGACTGTAAAGAAGAAAACCTCTTTGAAATTGTGGTCCAGGAGCACTGCAAGCCTCTTGCCATTGATTTCTAGTTAATGGTTATTTTGTTGTAACAACCATTATAGAAGTAGGTGAAACGAGCGATTAACAAAGAAGTGGGATTCACAATTTTATTATTCCCTTGTAGAATGATTCGCCATTACGGCATTTTAATTTGCGAATTGCGGCCTGCTAATTTAAACCCTTAAATGTATTCAAGAATGTTCGCAAATTTGTCTTTAGAGCAAAATTGAGCAGTTTATTCAACACGGTTTGCGAAATCCAATTTTAGTTGGTCATCGACAGGCATGGTCATGGCAAGACGAATGGTTTGGTTTAACAATTGATGATATAAGGGAACTTGAAAGACAAACACAACTTGAGCTATCAAAACGAATGGTAAATTTAACTGGAGATACTGAAAATGCAAACCACAATGTAGTAGAAAATGTTTCTGCAGAAAGTGAAAAGAAAAAGGAAAAAGAGGAAGACTCTGAAAGTTCGTCATCAAGTGATGTAGACCTTAGTGTGAATTGTCAAAAGGAGACATTCAATACGAAAACAAGATCTTCTGTTGATCAGACGTCAGGTGCCTGTTTGCAACAAGAAAGGTTGCTTGAGATACATATGAAACATTTGGAACAATCAGACAGTGACAATGACATCGATGATGATGATGACTTTTATGATGCATTAGGTTAGACTATTTTTTTATTTTTTTATTGCATTTTTAACCATTTCAAAACTTTTATAACTTGCATTTTGAAGGTAAGTATTACTGCCTAACCCATACCCTAGTTAACTAACCTTTCTTTAGATATAAAGTTCAGTTTCTCTCAAACAAAAGTTTAGATGCAAACAAATGCCAGAGCAAATTGCTAAAATTAAAATCCACCTCATAGCAAACTCCAATTTACAATCAATCAGTCAGCACACAGTAGGCGTTGTTTCCATTTTGCCCTTTTAAATAATTCAAGAATTTATTATATTTGCTCAGGTGAGTGAGGCCATTTGCGCTAAAATTGTGCTAAAGGATTTCCCAATATTGACCATGTAAGCAAAGAACAATAGAATTAACCAATCAAAAAGCATGGTCAGTATTCTGACTTTAGAAACATCGTTTAAAAACAAGCGTTATTTTTCCCAACTTTATTTCCTGGATCTCCTGACTACCTAAATCTGGACAAAACAGTGTTTCATATTGTGTGCTTGCTCTACTAACAACGAATCACAAATCTGTTTTCTATTTATTTTTGTATTTCAGAGTCACTTGATAATGATTATTACAGACCTACACATCGAAACTCATCAGCTGCTTCACAAGAAACAATTACTGGTGTTTTCAGTTCACACGAAATGGTATGTCGTTCCGAGAATAAAGTATAGCATGATAGTTGCATAATTAAGTCTAAAAATGCGAATATCTTACGAACAAAAGAGCTTTCTCCAAAATTTAAAAAGGATTTGTTAAACAACTTTTTAAGCTTGGTTATACAAGTCCAGCATGATTTACTAATACCTGGAAACTCCTCAAATTCTCTAGAAATGGAATATAGTGTGTACCCTGGAAAAAATGTTTGGAAAGTTGTAAAGCATGCAAACTCCTGAAATGTACTTTTTATTTTTAGAAGGATAATGCTGAAGCAGTTACATCTCCGACCCTCGACTTTCAAGATTTGTCATTCAGCAACACAAAAACACTTATTTTCATTATCCAGGGTGGTAGTTTTATAAATGATCTAGATACAGAAGCAAAACTAAAAGACTTTGAAACTTTTGAAAGAGTATTTACCACAGTGTGTCATCATAATTATCCTGGCTTAAGGGGTGGTGTACACTTTGAATTAATTGACTGCCAGTCTTTAACTAACGATATCTTGGATTCACTTAAAGAGTTAAATATATTTTCACATAATGGTGAGTTTTTATAACATTCTTTTCTTACCTATAATAATAGCTGTATTCTGTTCAAAATGGTTGTGCCACAGCTTTATTTGGGATCTCCTATACAGTACTTCCATTAATTGGTGGTAACAGGCGGACAAAAAATGCACAAAGGATGTAGGGAAATCTGAGGTCTGAAATATGTACGGCAGGTCAACTTATGGATTTGTCTATAGACCAACGACTTGTTTATGTTATTAGTGATCTGTGTGTTGTATGTTCGAAATGCAGCTTTTTTCAATCCTGTGCAATCTTAACGCAGCAACCTGAAAAATTTGGAAATGTTAGTCAATGTACTCAGGTTTTTTGTTTATGTTAAAGTAAACTGTGCCAGAAATCTCAGAAACAAAGAAAGCCCCACATAGTGAAGTGGATTTGTCTGTGGCTCCCAGTTGTAGGGACTACAATTAAATCTTACTCGCTGCCATGCCATAGTTCTTTAATATAAAAGAGAAACGCTTTAATTTCAAAGGCTTTTTTTTTTTAAATTGAAGATATTTATTATACCTAATCTTTTTTGTGTGCATTTATTCATCTGTGACTATAGATGTATTTTTTTCAACGATCTCAACAGTTTTTTATGTTTTTTAGCATCAGAAGAAGTAAACAATACTACGGAGCATCTGTGCAATAGTTTTCCATTCAGTTCCATGCCTCTTTTGCTTACGCAAGCACCAAACTTTCATATAAATGCTGATGATATGATAAAACAAGTGAATGAAAAATACAACCAATTCATGACTGGTTTCAAAACAGAGGATATGAATATAGAGGTGAGTTAGTTGAGTTTTATTGTTGGTCCATCCATTGTTTTGAGATAACAATGCATCCTGGATAGTTCAAGGTGTTTAACTCCATGTATACATAGTATCAGGATAGCATTGACAAACAAGTTTGTTGCCTAGTTGAGAGGTTGTCCTTTGTGAGGCTTTTGTAAATGAAATTGATGGTCTGTTTTGTAGTAGTTTGAAAAGAATCTGGAGAAGTCAGACAGGTAACTGCCTGTAAAACCCTGCTATTCATCAAATAGAAAGACGTTTTGTAAATTTTGATTTTTTTTATTAGAACTCTAAAAATGTTGCGTATCATTGTATATAGTAATAAGACATCTGCTAGTAAGGCAAAAAGTTGAACAGAAAAATGCCATGGAAAAAAAATTGATGTCTTGATATTTTTACAATTTGAAGTTTAGCTTTTCAGTTCTATCTGCAAAATTTCCATTGTTTAGATCTATCTTCTTGCTGATTGTGTGGGGGGCTTGTTAGTTTACCAAGCACTACGTGAAAGTTACAACGATGATGCGATATCTATCGCGTCAGATGATCGCTCGTTATCACAAGATTCAGAACAGTTTTCCGTCGATGTGTTCACCACATCGTCTTTTGATTTTGTCATCAATGGAGTGTTTAGTTTTGGTTCACCGATTGGACTTATTGCATATAAAGATAAATTAAGCACTGGCAAAGGTGTGCAAGATAATTTGTTTTCTTTTCATTTCAATACATGATAATGTACTGAATCGGGTTCAATTCTAAACTTTCAAATTCGATGAGACATGCTTCTGATCAATTCAGCAAAAAATAAAAAATGTATGTACTTTCTTTGATCTACTACTCTTTTCAGTAAAGATTTTATACGTTAACTAGAAAGTTAACTTAAAAATGCTTCCGGACCCCTGACCTCTTAACGTCGTGCTTCATTGGGCGGTTTTAAGCCTCTGTATGGGCATTTCTTTACCTTGATGGTGGAAAAAAGTGAGAATTTAAGCCTGACGTAAGTAGGCTAATAATTTTAAGATATATATTTTCTATTTGCAGCATGTCAACCACCACGTTGTGGACAGATGTATAACTTATTCCATCCCTATGACCCCATGGCATCTCGTATCGAACCAGTCGTCGATCAATCTTTCGGAAAAATACGACCAGCTCCCGTCCCACGACACCAAGCTTTTCCATACAACAACGATATACAGTATAACTACACTTCATTGTATGATGACAGTGAGGCTATGGTGCATGATCACGAATTGGCGTCTTCCAAACTAAACAGTCGAGAGATAGAGAGGAAAATTTCCACGGCTAGCACATGTAGTACTCAAAGAAACAGTGCCTATAACAACAAATCACCTTGTAAGTTTATTCAGTGATTGTTATCAGTGATTGTAAAGTTTACTGCAGTAGACTCCTGTTAACTCAAATCCCCAATGGTAATGGGTAAAGTGTTGGACTCAGTCTCAGTTAAGTGGAGCTCTCCATATGCTTTAAGGATACTATGAAGAAAAAAAATCTCATGTGCTTTTTTATTTCAAATCTTCATCTCCTTCGATATGGAAGCATAATTTTTATTCTTATTTCTATGATTATATGATCCTAAAAGGATTCCGAAATTGATAGCAATCTTTCAAAACCAAAGTTCGAGAAAATTTGAGGCAAAAGTCCTGTAAAGCGGAGTTTTTGTTCGAAGGGACTACAAAAAACAGCAGAGTTAGCAAATAGTCTTACTTATTCTGGGTCTTGACTAAAGTGGGTGATTTTATGCTAAGTTGATTCAAAAAATCAAAAGGAATTGAAAATCAGTCTGGCTTATCAAGGGTACGAGTTAGCGAGAGTTCACTGTATTAATAAGTGGAACCCTGTGAAATATTTGATATGTGGAACGCTTTCCACCATCCAGTTAGGTTTTCTTAAGAAAATCTTTGAAATAATGTCTTCATCATTGGCTAAATTATCTCTTACAAGAAGAATCTTAAGTTGCATGATAAAAACAAATTGAGTTCTGTGCGCGTTGAAGTTTACTTGACTTATCTCGAGCTTAAACAAAACGTTGATTTATAATATCAAGTTGGGAGTTTAAAGTTGAAAGATTGGAAAGTATCTAAGACTTGTTGTAAATGTTTTAAAGTTTTGTTACACCAACAGCTCTGATTTATAAGTACATCTATACACTTGCCCATGATTCTAACAAGGGGAAGTTTTCACATCGCAGTGGCATTAACAGCTTGCTGCTAATTTTAATCCTGTGTTATTCACTGTTTCAGTTGTACATTGGTGGGGTACGAAGAGGATTGACTATATGCTTCACTGTCCTGATGGTTTGGAACAGTTCCCAGTGAGCACTTTAATGCAGATATGTTATAACAGTTACTGGGAATCTAAAGATCTTGTTACATTTATACTGTGGCAGGTAGGGTGTTTTTGTTCATGAAAATATTCTAATTTTATTATTATATTATTATATCTTAATGACATTATTTATATATTATAAATATATTTAAAATTAAGAGGCTCTTTTAGGCTTTTCGTCCATCCTTGCATGGTAAATTACTGCGTCTGTTTTTGTTACTCTTTTATTCATAAAGATGTCAATTTTTCTTTTTTTGAACAGCCTTTCATCTTATATCTGTTGTTACATAAAAATTTATGGCTTGCTATCGCATTGTAACATATTAATAGCATCACTGTTTGCATGATTTGGGAACAATAGGAGAATTCATATCGATGCAAATTTGAAATCTCTTTTCAATCAGCCAAAAACCCTTTTTTTGTGTGTGTTGAAGCTCTCATCATTTTTCATACGTTTTGTTTTCTTAACACGAGGTAGTTAGTAATGCGAAGTTCTCTTTTGTGGCATGTAAATGAAAATTATTCCTAGCTTAGTTAAGCGTCTGTCTTCATTATATTTTTTCTCTTGAATCTGTTGTACTTATACTTACTTATCTTTTAAATATATGGGGAAAAATCTCTACAAAGTATAAAATATAAAAACAGATTGTAATTAAGTTAACTCAAAGACGAATCGTTAGTGATGTTTGTTTTTATAGATATTAGACGCAAATCACCAGGCAAGCAAGCCTGACAAGATCGAGCAAATTGTTAGTTTTACGAATCTGTTACCAAAAGAAAAGTGGCTAAAGAAACGTACTAATTTAAAAATTAAGGTAATGAGAATTCAATATTAGAAGTTATTGCAATTTTGATGTACTATGAGTGACTTATTGTTGTGCAAACAAATTATTTGCCGTTTATGACGGATGTTGTCGCAAAAACTACCGAAACGAGCGATATATGAATATTGTGATAGGCATTGTTGCAAAATTGTCGTAACGAGCCATGTGCGATTATTGTGACGGACGTTGTCGCAAAAACTACCTTAACGAGCCTTTACGAATATTGTGACAGAAGTTGTCGCTATAATTGGCGTAACAATATTGTCACAAACGTCATCGCAAAAATTAGCGTAACGAATCATACCCCACTATTTGTGACCGTGTTATGTTTTGATTGTAGAACATGAGTCCAAATCATCGTGCGAATGACATCATCTGTGCAGCAGGTGCCCAACAGTTCATCAGTGGAAAGTTTGCGTACGGCCCGGTTGATCTAGCTGCTCTCTCATCAGAAAAGGTTGGTGCTCTCATTGACAGTTTTTTGTTGTTTTCGATGTTGTGGTTGTTAGCGTTAAGCTGAAAGTCTTTCAGCTTTTATATTGAACAACTTGCTTGACTAAGTCAACACAACTTCAAAAGATTTACAAAAAATATTTTTAAATTTTTTTTTGTAAATTACTTCACTTTCCAAATTCTGATATTGCATTGTGTTATCCATACATGTCTTCAACAAAAATCAGGGAAAGACCAGGGAAAAAGCATACCCATTGGTAGTACGACCATTGTCAACTTATAATATCATACAGGAAGGGAATAGGTTTGATTGGTGATATCCTAAGGCCATAACTTACTCTACACTAAAACCGAAAAAGAGAAAAAGGCTATAAAATAAGGGAAATTGGGCAAAATTAGAAAAATGTAACCTCAGATTTTATCAGACGCCATGTATAATCACACGCACCTATATAAATTCATTCTAAGCAGCCTGACAGAACGTCTACAGTACAAATTCGTCGCTTTTTCACAGCGAGTTTTTTTTTCCTTTTCATAGGTCGATATATACATCGCACCGAAACAGCGCATGAATGATTGGAAGTTACTTGGTACGGACATGACTGATAGCCATGGTAGATTGTTTTATTGTACGCCAACTCGAGGGATGGAACCTGGTATATACTCGCTGAAGATGGTGGTGAGGTCAGTAGTGGTAGTGTCTTCTGCACAACTGATTTTAAACAATGAAAGAGTTGTTATCGTTAGGCGAGGTTTTTGTTCATGACTTCCAGTGAACCTTGCAAATCTTAAACAGCATGAATTGTCAAATATGAACATCATGCCTTGTAAACCTTCGAAAAGCATGAATATTTCTTCTGATGGAGCTTTTAGGTTTTGTCCATGTGTTCCTTTCTTCTAAACAGCACGAAATTGCACTTTCTTATTTATGCAAGACTATAAGAAACCCCCTTCGCCTTTTTATGAGCTACCTAAAAACTACTCGTCTTACCCACGCCACCGAGAAATAGCATCGTAATGCAGTAGAAGTTTATCTTTTAAATCAGTAGCCAGATGCCTAACGATCCTTAAAGGTGAAAGTTTATGTTTACTTTGTGAATGTTTTAGGGGCGACCATTCAAATGTCAGTTCCAACATGGCTATCCTACCCGCCCAAACTGAAGCTGTCGTTTTCAGTATTGATGGTTCTTTCCTTGCATCTTATTCGTTACGAGGGATTGATCCTAAAATCAGAGGTGGTGCTGTGGACGTAGTAAGGTAAGACGCCTCATTATCACGTGGATTGTTACCATGACATGTAGACATACTACAGACCTAGCGTATACTTCCGAAAAATATTATATGGCACTAATAATTTGTATTTGCAATAAATTCGTATTCATATCGTGCCATCTATATCTGAAGGGGCTACGAAAGGGCTGTTGGTTTTCAACTTTAGTTACTTACACGAAAGTCTAGCTAACATTTTGAGCCCCTTTAAAAGTTCATATATAAGACCCTGTTGATATTTGTATATCTGAACCACGAAAGGAAAATTAATTTCTTTTTTTGGAATAAGAAGCTTTCAAATATCGATGTCCTCAAGTGAAATGTTTTTATAAGGAGTGCGAACTGCTAAAATTACTGTGGAGCATTTTATACTGAGTTAATATTTTAAAACCTTGTAAAAATACAATTGTGAATTTCTTCTAGAGTTTCTTAAAACATACTTAGGGACACGGATGACGTTAACGATAAACATTGAAACCCCAAATTATTTGTTGTTTTTTATATACTAGCCGTTAGCCCGTGGAAAAATCCACGGGTTCGCCCGTCGCAGCTAAGCTACCATTTTGCGTGACACACAGACGGACGGACGGGCAGACGTATACGGGCATTATAATATAGATATTCCAATATGTAATACTGTTCGAATTTTTCTCATGCGTTTTTTCTTCACGTTTCAGGCATTGGCAAGATTTAGGCTACCTCATCATCTACGTGTCAAGCAGGTTGCTGTTTCAAAAAGGACAAGTGATGTCTTGGCTGAGTCAGCACAATTTCCCGTTTGGTATCATTCATTTTTGTGAAAATATCTCCACTGATTTTCAGAAACATAAAATTGATTTTTTGAAGAATATAACAAAATATGTAGGTGTTGATTATTTTTTTAGTGTGTTAATGCGCATGCGCGAGCTGTATATATTGTTTCGAAAATTGGCTTAAATACAGGGTAGTAACTAGTCTGGGAATTTTCGCTTTTAGTTTTATGAGGTGAGACTTATTACTTCTAAAACTGCGTTGCCAGTTCTCTCTTTTCTTCGTTATCGACCGTCTGAGGGCGGTCCGTCATCAGTCAGTTAGGGCGCAAAATTTTCCGGTTTTTTGTATGGTGTTGAATTTTTGTGCGCAGCTACGGTGCCATTTTATCTAATCTTTTCGTGAGGCCAAAACAACAGTACCTTTTGGATTAGGATGTTAATTTTCACTCACTCAAACATTTATGTTTGAGATGACTATCTCCAACAGTCGCTACGTGGGGACCAGTTCTCGACGGTAGTAACGAATTTGTATAGGCGAAAGTAGCACAGTGGGTCTAGGTAAATAAAGAAAAAGCTGCTTAGCGGTCGCACCCGTGTATTACCGTACTAGTAGAATATATACAGTGCTTTTGTAATATCTTTTTAAGAGTTTCTGTTCTGCAATTTGTACAAAGATAAATACGCGACGTCTTTTTTTCAGGAAAACGTTAGTATACATGCTGCTTACGGAGCATCAAGGGATATCCCAGTGTACATTTCGGCGTTAAGACTTAACGCGAGCAAAGTATTTTTAATTGGTAAAAAAACCAAGTCGAAAAAAGCAGATGGTGTACAGGTGGGGAAATCTTTTTAATTTTTTATTTATAAATTGCTTCACGAGGGAGAGTCTTGCAGGTCCTCCATCGGACGTCCTCCCTTTTGATTTTCACATATCAGCCAAGCATTTGTATTTGTTATTGTTCGTCTCATCCCTAAAAAATGACCAGCGAAGTTTCTTATGCTTAATTGTCAAATAGGCGCCCCATATATATCCTTATTCGTTATAAGTAAAATACGGAACATGAGATATATAATATGAGTTTTTTCCTCTTTGCAAAACAGTGACAATAAATGCTTCGTCCAGTTCTCACTGTGTACATAATTTTAAAGATTTGCTCACTAAAGCAGCACAAGTGCCATGTTCATATTTCCTAGTATTAAATAATTCCTAATATATCTTTCAGTGGATATCTGATGGTTACGCATCGCACTTGAAAGAACTGAAGAAAAGCAGTTTGTCAAAACGTTGCTCGACCAATAAGAATATGTTCATGTCACTAGGTAGTATGGGAACGAGCCGCCCCGAAGAAGCGCTAACGAGGTCACGTGATCTGTCTGTGCTTGATGAGGAAGTGGAGGACCCGAAACCCCGTTCAGAAAAGGGGTTGGGCCATTCTTTTATTAAAAGTATACGTGCAAAATCGAAAAGCCATCATCACAACAAATAAAGAATATAATTTTTGTGATGGTGTGTTGGACACTTTGATGTATGAAAAGAAGTTTCATCTGGAATGGAATTTCTCGCAACAATTTATCCAGGCGATAAAGTCTAGCTATACGATGTGATTTTTATTCCTTTCTTAATATATCGTCTATGTTTATCTGTTTTGTTTGTTTTATTTATTTGTTTTTTTTGTTTATATTTCTGTTTGTTCGTTTTTTATCGTATTTATTGTATTAATTTGTTTTTGTTTGTTTGTTTGTTTGTTTGTTTGTTTGTTTGTTTGTTTGTTTGTTTGTTTGTTTGTTTGTTTGTTTGTTTGTTTTGTTTGTTTGTTTGTTTTTGTTTGTTTGTTTGTTTGTGTTTGTTTGTTTAGGGAAGTATTGGATTGTCGGTGACAAACCAATAAAAACAATAAAAGATTATAGGTGTGCTGGTTCACGTTATTTTTATTTAGACTTCTAGTATATTCATTTTTATATTCCTTTTTTTATATTCTTTTTTTTTGTGTGGTGTTTACTTTTTAATATTAAACTTCGGTCCTTTCACGAGAGAGAGGAGCTTAACTATTGGAGTACTCTGTCATATAAAAGTGCTAAAATTAACGTTCTATCTTTAAAAACGTGTTTCGAAATGCTTCAAAATAGTTAACTAGGAATCAAAGTCAGATTCAAAATATTAGTAAGGCATGGCAAAACTGCCACATCAGTCTGGGCTGCGACATAACTAAATATTTCACCAGACAAATTGTTTGACTTTCGAAGATATTATTCGAAGTCGAAACGGAATCACAACTCTACCGTCAATTGCTTTGAAAATCAAATTTTTTGCTGTGATTTTGTCGTTCAGAGATTTTTTCCTTCAAATCATTCTATTGTGTCCGTATTTACTTTTTAACACTATCGCGCCCATTCTATATTTTTATTTAACGTTATTTATTGAGATAATGACATTAATTTTTAGTATTATACAGAACAGAATTTTATGGTATTTTTGTGTTCTTACAGGCATCGCTGGAAAATATAGACATCAGCTGGCATAAGAATATAACCAGGATAACAACTCAAAAATAAGTCTTTTGAATCCCTTATAATTTTCAACATTGAAAACATATTTAATTGCGGTAATCGACTCTAGAATTTACAGACGGCGTTTTTACGCTCAACCCTGCTACAATGCTTTCTGTTCAGCAGCTATATATGTATATATGTTGATGTACAAAATTTTCTTTCAATTAATATACGACGCAGTGATGATTCATATGTTTTTGTGTACAAGTTCATGCAACCTCGTTCCCAGAACATCTGGCTCCAAATATAAAACGCCTAACAAGTCCTAAGGATGAGGTTGACGTTTATTCCTAAGTCTTTGAATTTACTACGACTGCGTTGTCGCAACCGTCGCCTAACGTGGTCTTTTAGATGCTTAAACTTGGTGTTCGTTAGGTGCTCTTAGACTGTGCGGCAGGAAGCGGATTGCGTTATTAACACGAAGCTTATTTGGTCTATTGTAGCACCAACATAACTGTATAACTGTAAAATGTCTAAATCGCAAACATATTCCAGATAAAAATTAATATGGTGACGTCATAGGGTCAAGAATGACGTCATAGGGTCAAAAGTTATACCTAACAAAAACCATTGTACAATTTTACAATACACTTAAATTTTTGCGTCTTAACGATGCTACGGCCTTGATAAACTGGTGGACTGATCAACCTTGTCCCTGGGGGCATTTTTAAACCGGACGGCTTTCAGAATGTCATAGACATAGATGAGCCCTGGGGACGAGGTTGTGCCTATATAAAATTCCCTCTTAACAGCGAAGGTTTTTCAAATTGTGTTGTCATCTGGTAATTTCAACTTTTTTGTTTTGTGAAAGTTCAAAAATCTTAGCTTCGAGAACAAGATTTTTTTCAGTAATAAATTATATATTGATTTAAGCATTTTTTTCCACATTAAACTACTAAGCTGATAGGACCATGGGTAACCTAGTTTGTCAACCTTGTTCCCAGGGCTCTTTTTCACTTTTTTATGGCTAAAAAAGTGAAAAAAGAGCCCTGGGAACAAGGTTGCTTGTTTGTGGAATAAAAACTTCGTTTTTAGTCGAGTTAAAACAGGAAAGTGTTAGCCTTCAAATAGCGGGGACCTTAATACATTTAACAGAAAAGTTTTTATGCAATTTACGAAGTGGTATTGTTTCTGTAAGCAGGTCGTTTTGCATTTCAATTATTTTCATCTTTGTGAAATATTCCAAGTTTTGTAAAATGTATTTGACCGTCACAATTCGCGAAATTTGGATGGATTCTAAACACTCATATACACCTATTTTTTGTAAGAAACAATGTTTTTAAATATCTAACTAAAGAAAAAAGTTGATATATTGACAGAAATCTTGTTAAGTAGAATTCGAAGGGTATAAAACAGGATTCTGACTCCATACATTTTAGGGTAAGCATCCAGGCTGAACCAAAAAAGAATATAAAAAAAGACGTGTGGTCCTTTGAAAATCATTTTTTTTATTAGGGATGACTGTTTTTAGCAATTAAAAAACCGCAAAAATTTATGTAATTAATTACCGCGACATACAAATTTAGTTTACTTGGGAAAATAAATCCCCGCGAAAATTAGTTCCCTAAGACATTTTCTCAGATTTGCGCTAACCAATATCAGCCGTGTATTGAGGTGTTTTTTCACTTCCAGGTAAAATGCTTAGGCTAAAAAGTTCATAAAGAAATAAGTCCCATTTATACTTAATTTTTAGGGAGTTCCCAGTCTTTGGGTTTATGTTTTATAGAACTAATCGTTATAATAGTAATAAGCTTATTTTTGATTATATGTTTTTCTCTGAATATTAATTTGTACAGAGTCACAAAAAATACTTGTTACAAACACTGTAGAGTATTGACCGCTATCCAATCACGTGGAAAAGAAGAGAGGAACTTATCATGCTCTTAAAACAATCCCATAAAAGAATAAATACAAAAGTTGATTGTCAAGCATCGGGTTGTAGACTTAAGATCCTGCGACAGGAGATTCTTGCTGTTTCATCTGAGCGGGTAGTTCAGGAGGACTGGATACAGGTGTTATCTCTAGTTCTTCAAAATCACCATCTAAAAAGAACAAATTTTGCAATCTTAGCATCTAATCCAAATGCTGCTAAAATTTTCTCAACTTTCTGGAAATGTTGTTCTTATACTTTTGTTGTTGTTGTCATTTGATTTATCCGCTGATGGGAAAACAATTTTCTCAAAGAAAGATGTTGTTGACTGAACCCTTCTGTTAAAGAAATTGAAACCTTATTTAATTATAACTAAAAATTCTGAAAAACCTTAATAACATTTGATATTGTAATTCCCCACCTGTTTGTGGGGAATTATAATTTAAACCAATTGGTTCTTCTTAATTTTTTTATAGTGAATTAATTTCAGTGGTATTTTACTGGATACTTCCTTTAATAGATTTTTTAATTTTTATAAAAGTTTCGTATATACCTTCATTTTTAAATGTCATTCCTAAAAGTGCTGGCGTTTGTGCTTTTGTTGATTGCATGGTTAAACCACAGTCAGCCATAGTTTTGTTGTCTTCTAGACTGCTATCTTTGTAAATGAGACGTAAATCTTCAGGACTTTTCTTTACGATCCCCTCCAGCATTTTCTTAACTTCTATTACGGGTGTTGTTTCTTTAACATCAAGACATATTGTTGTTTTTTGACGTTTTATCATTAAAAAGACCTCCTACAATAGAGAATAAAGTGTCAATGATATTTAGATAGGGTGATAAAAAACTACATAACTACATTATTTACTTGCATTACCCTGTAATGTAACATATTAAAAAAAGAAGTCTTGATTATGTTCAAAAGAAACCTGATGTTAACATTTAGTTACAAATTTGGTAATGGTTAGGATTCCAAATTAAGGCAGTAATTCTTTAAAAAATCGGAAATTATTTTTTACATAATAATTTACAAAAGTTTATTTTCAGACTATAAATTCATATTTTTTCTGTTATAACACACTTTTGACAATTTCATGGCCAAAATACTATTAGCTTTCACCAAAAATATTCAGCCTCACCAATTCCTCTTTAAAATAAAATTCATGGATAATTAATTAGTTCTGCAAAAGCTTTAACTTTCGATAGCATTTTCCCATCACTTTAAAATTTTCAGACATGCTTGGTGGTGATACATTTTTAAATATAAATTTCTGCTGACTCAGCAATTTTAGTGTTAAGTTAAAATCATTTTATTATGTATTAAGGCCTCTATTTTTAGGAAATAGTAAAAAAATGGTATAAATAAAACACAGTTAATAATTCAGCTATTTGAACAGCTAAAAAAGGGTTACTGTCACCTTAAGGTAAAAAATATAAACACCATGGACTCCCCAAAACACTCCAGAAGTGTTTTTTTTTTGTTTTAGCAGACAGAGATATCTTCAACGGGTTGTCATCAATCCTATTATTTTTAGGTTTTCGGAATTTAAAATGCTGGTATTAAGGGGGAAGGAGGTACAAATGTATACCCATCGAGAAAAAATGAAAATTTACCATAAAGACGTTCCTATGAGCTTGTCCTTTAATGCCATATCTTTTTTATAAAACAATATATACATATATTACAATTGTGGAAAATCCCACATTTCCTACATTGCTACTTTTTGCATCATTGCACAAAGTAGCAATGCAGGATCCATCGTTTCTTTGCACAAAGTAATAAAATTTGAATAGACAGAACATACTAGATTGGGTGACTATAATGGCATTTCCTGTTACAAAACCCCTGGTTTATAAATTGACCAACAGACAGACATAGAGTATTATCATATATGTGAAGAGAGAAAAACTAATTGGAGACCAGTTAAACTTATTTGTTACTTTCTTTATAATTTATTTTACCGCGCAACATTTAGGCTAGTAAAAAACTTTTCCCAAAAGTTTCCCCAAAAACTTTTGCAAAATTTCTGGGCAATGTATATACTGCTTTATATTACAGTAATCCATTATTTTTACTATTGCACTCTGGTTTTGTAAATTTTAGGAAGCTAGACTTGCTGACAGGCAAAAATACAAGGGGACCAGTGACGAGGTAAAGATAACAATATCCCAAATGATTTTGTATCTTGTACTTCCAGAACATTAAAACTATTTATATTGTGCTAGTTACAATGCATTGACGTTTTTGGAATGGGTTATAGGTTTAAGAAAGAAATGTCAAATTACATTTCTTTTGGCAACTTGACCAATTCAATATTTGTTTTTTTTAACATTGGTCCACTGATTGGTAAATTCTAACTTCACATAACAAGGAACCATTTATGCACAGCTTTGTTAAGTTTCTCATACTTTTTATGTTTCACTCTAATCTAAATTTGACCACTGTTGTGCATTACAGATCATATTTTCTTTGTTTTATTTCCATATGGAAAAGGTTTTTTTTGCACTCCGAAAAGAGAAGCAACATCTAAATGAAAAGTTTCTTTCTCTAACCCCTTGAGTGTATTATATTTAATTTTGTATGATTTATTTTCTTTACAGTGTTTTGTACATTGTTGTTGGTTAGTGAACATTGTGTTTACAAATTTCTTTGATTGACATCCAATTCATTTATTTACCATTCGAATGGCGTCAATTTTTGTAATTGCTTCTTTCAAAGCATTTAAAGTTGCAGGATTAAAGGACAAAAATAATTGTTTGAATTAATGAGGTGTTAGAATTATGCAACTAATAGAGAAGAAATTTATGAGACTTAAATAGTATTGTTTTACTGTGCCATCAAGTACACGGCTGTTTCGCTACGGTCAAACCGCGGACAAAATTAAAATGGCTTCCACAATTTTTTTTGAAATTTTGTATTTTTATCATTTTTTAAGTTTTTGAAACTTTTTTTGTATTGCTTTAATTTTACTGAAATAAAAAGTATTAAAACGACCTACTTTTCTTCTTTTTTAATATATAAATATGTTATACATGTGTGTTATGGATTTCGAGTTATTTCGTTGAATAAAACACACAAAATTAAAAAAAAACATTATTTTTGGCGAAAGTATACCATCTTTCCAACCTCGTGGCAACGCCGCGCTACTAGCTACGGACTTGAAAATTGGTATGGGGGGCCTGGAAACATGGTTCTATTGGCCAGTACCGTGCACCGTTCGTCTCGCAAACTATAAACTACTTAAATTTTAAGTTAAAGTCTTCTTTAGGCGCTAAAAAAGAGGAGAAAAAGTTGCCAAAGTGGTGCACGGCGATTTGATGTAGTGTGATCCCTTTTCTGTCTAATTAAATAATTATCTAAACTTCTAAGAGAGTCATAGCGATGCCATTTAATGTTTTGTTAGGTATGGTTTTTCTCAAAAAAATTTACCTTGGACTTGATTGCTCGACCCGGGAATCCTGGTTCGAAACCGGAATTTTTCGAAAATGTTGGAATAAGCGAGACAACGGTGTCTTTGCAATTTTTTAGCTAGCTAAAGTTTGGCAGAGCACGAGGTAAGAGACAAAACAGGAAACTACTTTATTTTGCAGGGATTTTATTATTATTTTTGTGCTATTAGAGCACCCTTAAGTTTAAGAAATTGTTTTACAGCTTGTAAAACTTTAAGCGTGGATAATTGTTATCTTTTTTAATCTTGCTTCTCATGTTTTATATTTTTCTGTAAAGAGTAGCTATTTTTTGGTCCTACAGTTTTGCATTTTGTAGCTAAGTAACTTAATACTTCTTTTTTTTTATTTAGTTAAGACTTTGGTGGGCTTTCTCAAGATGAAATTGTTAAAATCAAAGATGTTTTTAGCTACCTAGCTAGCTAATCTTGGCTTTAACACAAGATTGTGTGCTATTTTATACAGTTTATAAAGAAACACAAAATGATTGCTTTGTATATATATAATAAATAAAATATTTATGCACAACTTGAGGTATTTTCTTCTAGCATGATAAACTAAAATGTTGAAACCGTCGACTCTGAATGATGTTTTATTTAATATATAGATGTCACATATTTGGCCCGAAAAACCTTAGGACCAAAAGTGACCCTTTGGACAATTTCGGACAGTTTAATATTTCATCTACATCATCTTTAATGGCCTCAGAATCCAAAGTAATGTGTTTTATTTAGTTAATAAACAAACTTTAAGCATACATTAAGGCTCCATAGGCTGTTTTTCACATATTTCACACATTTGGCCCAAAAATAACCCTTTGGACAATTTCGGACAGACTAATATTTCATCTACATCATCCTTAATGGTCTTAGAATCCAAAGCAATGTTTTTTATTCAGTTAATAAATAAACTTTAAGCATATATTAAGGCTCTTAAGGCCGTTTTTCACATAGTTCTCACATTTGGCCCAAATATAACCCTTTGGACAATTTCGGACAGTAATAAAATTAAGTAATTTTCATTCCAGATATTTAACCTAACCTGTGGACCATAAAAAACATGTTTTTTTAACTTTATTCCAGAAATTTTGTGGAAGACATTTATCTAAATGATAATTTTTAAGTCATTTTTAGACATTTTGGCCTAAATTTACCAATTTCGGACAGGTGTCCAAAAAAAAATTTATTTTAATAATATGGACAATTTATCTAAGATTATTATTCTTTTTACAGAATATAAAAATCTTATTTTGTTCTTGAGATATCCTATTTTAACTGAGAGGGTAAATCGAATTATTTTTTCGTAGCATTTTTGTCCGCTCCGAAACAGCTGTGTGAGTAGTGTTCGAGTAAAGGACAGTTCTTCAATCTGGGTTACCAACATCAAACTTTAAGATAGAGAAAACAAACACTTTGGGGGGGGGAATGAGTGGCATATTTGGACTTCTCAGCAAAAATTATATAAGATATGAAGTTTACCATGTAGCTAGCTAATAGTGATTAATGAACAGAATTTATTGAATTTAAAGTTTTTAAATTTGAGTTTGACTGTGTGAATTTCAACTGCAGTGAAACAATTTTACTGCCGTAGTAAAAAAGTATGTAAGATTTAGGTTTATTATGCATGACCGAACATTGAACCTCAGTCATTCAGAAAATAAAATAAAAAAGTAGCTAAAAATACCAAAATACCCACCATTTTAGGTCGATTTGTCTATGTGACTGCAAGTAATATTGCACGAATTAAAAACAACAGAAGATGAGGCGCGCTTTAAGCAAGAATATTCAGGTTTACGCACAACGCGCACAAGATGAAAAACTGAAGTAACCATAAAAATGCAAAAGTCATGCGGCGACGTGGCGCGTCGCAAGGAACTGCATTTCAGTGTGAATTTAGCTTAACACACAATCCAAGACGTCAATAGTTTTAATCTGTTTTACTCTTTTTTTTCGTGCGACAACAGAGAGCCTCAGGATTTATTCGCAAGAATATTTTTGGTCTTAAAATTTATTTTGTAATATGATTTATTTTTTGTAATAATAACAACATATTACCAATCATCGATCATTCTTAAAACAAAAAAACAACAAAAAACACAATTCTTTTTTGACCCCGTGCTACGCAAAGGCAGACACGTTTCTTTACGTTTTTAAACGAGTCAGCAAAATGTACGTTTTCCTGAAACGGCAATTTACGACAGTTTTTTTTTTCAAGAGATAACACAACACAAATAGAACTGGCTGTTGCACCTACAACAAGAAGAAGTAAAAAAACTAGAAAATATATAAACATAAATAAACTTATCGCTGTCGCTGTGTAGTGTGACTTAAATGATGCAGACAAAAAGTGAAACTACGTCTAATAAAAATACTGAAGAAGAAAACGAGAACTCCAATTATGAGTGTAACATATGCTTGGATATAGCAAGGGATGCTGTCATAAGTCTTTGTGGGCATCTTTTTTGGTAGGAAGCTTGATATTGTTTTTCTTCGTAAAATTGCTGAATCTGATATAGATATAACTAAATGGTTTATATTTTTTTTTTTAGCTGGCCATGCTTACATCGGGTAAGTTTCATTTTAGAATTTTTCGTCCACAGTTATAAACATTAATGTATGTTCGGTTTATGTTACGCCTCTAATAATTCACCTTGCAATCACTTTGGACAGCAATTCAGCAAGTACAACTGTTGCATAATGTTAAAATATGTATTTTAAATAGTTTAATAAATCAGTGCTGAAATGTTAAAAGTATGTCCTTGAAATTTATCTAAGAATTCAAGCAAATTCATTGGTCAAAATCATGAAATTATCCCATTATACACTGTAGCACTTACAGGGCTCTTGAAAGAGTCAAAATGATTTTGACTTTCAAAACGATAAGCGAGCGTAAAAGCCCTCTTGAATACTGTGCAATATTGAGCACTTTGATGTGTGCGCCTTGAACCGACGAGCTAAAAATTAAAGTGAACTTTCGCCTTTAGCATAGAAATATAAGTTTAAGTTTCCTGCAAGTTGCAAGAAAAAAATATAATTAAAGCAATATATTGATGTGATAAAGGAAGAAAAATGTAATTTTCGTAACATTATCATTGATCTTATATCAAATGTTAGGAATATAAATTTTACTGAAATGAAACAAAATGAAATATATTTTCAGCTTAAACAAAAGACAAAATACAAAGAAAGACTTTTTAAATACTAAAAATATAATTAACCATTCGCAATCAAGTTATAAGTTTCATTTTTCATACTGCGAAGTTACTTAATAAATATGGGAAGTTAAAAAATATTTAATTAATATGGGAAGGCTTAACATGACAAAAACAAACGTTTTCAAAAAAAAAAGAAGAACAGAAAAATAAGAAGATAAAAATGAAAGAGGAGGAACTGAAGAAACTCCGGAGTTACAACTTTGCTTTGGGTTTAGTCCACAAAAGGAAAATCTGTTCAATCATGAAAAGGCACATTGGTATTTCGTCCCAGTAAATAAAAAACTCTGTTGCCTAAAGAGAATATTGGCAACTGTTTTGCCTAACATAATAAAGGTGATTTCAAACTTGACACTGATTTTAAAGCAGATTATAAAAACAACAGTTTTGCTGTTCTGTTGACATTTATTTTCCTATCATTCTTTTTTATTATACGCTTTTAATCCACGTTATCAATTTTTAACTTTTACTTCAATTTTATACTGAAATTAAGATGGAGCTAAACTATTTCAGCTCCATCTTAATGCATAAAAAATCAATGCCATATTATTAGTTAATTTTTTCTATTAATGGTATTTTACATAAGATGCGTGTTAAAACTTTATTTTCAAAGATGGAAAGGAAAGGTACTCTTAACAATTGTTTTGGCCTGAATCCTTTTTTTCCAATTCTTGTTTGCATATACAGGGGATAAATAAGGTGCATTATTCATATGGACATAACTTCAATTTCCAAACTGTTTATTTTTCTTATATATTTTTTTCAAGTGGCTTGAAACTCGACCAACAAGACCAATGTGTCCCGTCTGTAAAGCAGGTATAAGTAAAGATAAAGTTATTCCAATATATGGAAGAGATAACCACAATCAAACAGATCCAAGGTATAGTACTTTTAAAGTTTGCTTCCTGAATTTAGTGAATATAGGTGATTAAAATTTGCACAAAGAATGCTGCACAACTTTAACTCATTTTAAGCTGGCCTGTTAAAATATTTATTTTTCTCTCCACCACTGAATGGGTTTTATTTCTGTGTGAAAACCAATTAAAACACAAAATGTTTTATGCTACAGCAAAATCAAGCTTTCGTAGTATGTTAGGTTAAATTACGAATGTCTAAAAAGAAATATTTTGAAACAGAGCAGCAAAATAATTATGAATTTGTCTATAACTTCTCAGAATTACATGTTAACTTCTTCTCTGTGACCAAAACTGACATTATGTAAGGATTTGTTACGGAGTTTTTGCATTACATCATTAAGAAAAGAAGAAACAGTAATAAAAAAATTTAAACGAAATTGTGCATACCGATGGACTAACCACATAACAAATTTTCGCTACTAAAAAAATTATATATTCGTTTAAAAAAAGTTCTCCTCTAAAAACACTATCATGTGTGAATTTAAAACATGGTTGGTGGAATAATTTGAACGTCTTTTTATATTTTGAATAAATATGAAAAGGATAATAATGTGATAAAACATGGGAATGATACAAATTTTTTTACAAGAAAATCCCTTGTATCATTTGTGACTTTCCTTAAAGTTTATAGCTATTTTATAGCTATAAAATAAAATCCACATCTCCTCATTTTTGAGATTACAATTTTCTACAAAGATGTAAAACCTCAAACTCCCTTTAAAAAAAGTGCACAAAAAGTTTGCACCTCCAGCTGAAAATTACACGCAGAGTGGATATCAGCATGCACATTAAATAGTTTTTGTTTACTTAGTCTGTTTCTACAATGCTTAGAGAAAAACTTCCTCCTCGACCACAAGCGCAAAGACATGAACCAGAAACCAATTTCAATGTAAGTTTTTAATTTATAATCAAAGGACACAGTAAGATTAAGAAATATGGGGAGTGTAGTAAAATGCAGGGCAAAGGATCATCATTTGATCTGGCGATGAAATATTAGACAATTTTGTGGGTTTTCTGGTGTTGTAAGCTGTTATTCATTACCTTTTTGGTTTTTGATGTTTTAGGATTTGCCAATAAAGCAGTTTTACAACGTTGTTGTTGTGTTTTTACTTGAATAAGACTATTTTATTTATTTCCCTTTCGATTTCACATGTTTGTCCTTCCTTTTTTATCGTCAGTGGTTGAGGTCTACTATGACATCGGCAACGTTGCTGTAGCAGTAATAAAAATCCGCAAAGCTTTAAAAAGAGAGGAACAGTTTTAACACAAGTTTTTTTTGTTTTGTTTTTTTACAGCCTTTCAGTAATTTTTCATTTGGTGGTATGGGTGGTGGTTTTGGTGCACCTGGTGCACAGAATGGTATTCAGTTTTCATTCGGTATTGGAGCGTTCCCTTTCACATTTTTATCAGCTGTAAGTTTTAATTTTGTTTTGTTTGTTTGTTTGTTTATTTTTTTTCTGTTTAATATTAAATGAATTATGTTTCTTCACAAGTTTGGAGTTTACAAGACTAAAAGGTTGTGATGGTCAAGCCTAAAGATCCAAATTATAGGTTGCGCCCTTAGGAACTCGGGTACTTGTGTAATCAACTCCTAGAAACTCAGCTGCTTGTAAAAACGTTGGTCCTTAACTACCCGGTTCCTTTTTAAAAAACACGCGTCTTTAAAATTGGGAGGTCATCATTATGTTTTCCCTGAATATTTTCCAATAGCAGCAGAATAGAAAGGATTAAATTCCGCAAATATGTTTTCGCGCTTCACTTTGAGTGTACCAATTGGTTGTTTGGTATTCCTCTGAAGTTATCGTCAAATTCTTAAAATGCGTTGACATTTTGTGGTTATTTTTTTTCAGGCATTCGGCAATACAAACAACAACAACCAAGGTATATTTTCGTGCATAATTTTCTTGATGTCTAAATGTCAATGTTTCAAACAGAGACATTCTGTAATATTCATTGTTGTTAGGTATTTCGATTGTAAACTTTGGTGATGCCGCCTGTAGCTAGCTTCAAACGCGACAATTTCTTTGTTTCATTCCGAAACACAAAATAGCGTTTGTTTTTATTTCTTCTAATTGCCGCTCAATGTTTTCTTTAGCTCCTGTTGGATCCCAGCAAGCACAAGAAGAACAATTCCTATCAAGGGCGTTTATTTGGATCGCTTTTTTCTTTTTTCTTTGGCTCATACTGGCTTAAAGTATTCTATTCCGAAAGCCTCTCTTAGGCTAGCAGCTGTATTCTTCTTCGCTTAAGCTCTATTTGCTGCAAGCTATTGTCCACAATATGGAACAGTTGGCATTCCGAAAAAGACACCTTTCGGTTACGCCTTACGCTACGCTGTGGTCATTTGTTATAAATCTACCACTGACTGTTAAGGTTGTGTTGAGACCTTTGTGTTGTAAATATATAATGTATCTAGTTGAATCATGAAATAAAAACTTGGGGAAATATGCGTTACGTCTTACATTCTATCTATATGACAGTTTAAAGGAGCTACGAAACGATTCAATAAGCTGGTCCAAAAAATTATACACACTTTAGAACCACATAGAAAGACGTCTAGACGACTGTTTATGAATAATTAATTAATTCAATTTTTCTTTTTATCAGTAAAATAAGCTGTGGTCTGCAAAATATATTAAATATCAGTAACTGAGAAAAAATTGTGTGGACGAGGGAACAGAGACAACACGAGGAGGTGTATTTGTTAAAAAATGCTGTTACTAGCTTTAAAAAGATAATTAATACCTCTAAAAAAATTTTAAAGCCATTTTTGTTGCTTCGACTAGTTTTATGTGCAATAAACTTGCAATATTTCGAAAGATGTAGCTAGCTAGCTAGTTAAAAAAGGTTTAAAGTTTATTTTATTAGAAAGTTTGAGTTGAAAGCAAGGTAAGTACTTATATCGAATAAATTATCGATATTTAATATTTGGAAATGATATTTAAGATGATTTAAGTTGTTGTTTTTGTCCTCCAGTGATCATAAACCTTTCCACCGCAATAAGCTCGACTTTCGTGTAAGTCACTAAAATAGAAAACAAACAGCCTTTTCGTAGCCCCTTTAAAATCAAATTTTGGCGAATTGTGACAGAGTTTGTTTTCTTTTCGCTGCATTTATAACGGGAAAAGCTCAGAATTATATTAAAATTGTTTACCCAGGATAACCTCTTCAGTTCCTATTATGGTACTGTTATCAACGAGGGTCCTGCGAATGGGGTCCTAGTGAATTTAAAGCTCCAATTTGAGCTACGAAAGTGGTGCAAGCACAGCAATCGCTCAACTAGACAACAGCCTAAGATATCAATCCTATTCTCATGCTGAACGCTAAGCAGAAAGGATAGATTCACACTTTTATAGTCTCTGGCATGACTCGGCCGGGGTTGGTTTCCAAGACCTCCCGCACTGGAGGCGAACGCTCCACCACAAGGCTACCAGTCAGAAGTTTTTTAATAGCGCGTACGCATTTGGATAAAACAAACTTACGAAAAATAGTGTGCAATACAAACGAACCAGAATTAATGTTTGCGATTTCACGAATGAAATGCAAGCTTTTTTTGAGATCAAAAATGATGACAATTTGCAAAAACTTTATCAAAAATTAAAAAAGAATTCTCAGATAACTTTATTTTCTTGAGGTATCGTCGTTTTATGACAATAGCATCTCAATTACAATTCTTACACATCCAATTCGATGTGTTTAGTTTCCTTAAAAAGGATAAGATTACAAAATCGCGAATCTTGAGAAGCCGTTAATGGTAAGAAAGCGATAAACACGCGTCTCATGAGGACGATGAAAAACTCATTAATCGTTCAATAAGAGCAGCAAATATTAAATAAAAAAAAGCGTCGTACATTTTATAATTCTAGAAGTAACTTTCTACGTTTTCGATATTTTGTTTCGTCTCCATCGCAATTTCCACCTTCAGCTACTAACTCGAGTTTTTCACATGTTGGAATAACGAAAGCTCAGGACATTTTGCAGCCTTGCTGTTCTTCACGTCGTTCTTATTATTTCACTTCCAAATCAAGAGCGTACCCTCTCAATTTTTGAAAATATATTCCCAAATCTCGGATGATTACAAAGCCAACCACGTTGTGTTCACATTGATTTGGCGGTGACTTTTCGCAAACACTTTTCTCCATCCCATACTCCTTCACAAAATTAAAAAATTCAGCCTTTTCTTTAGTCATTTTTTGTTTCGTATAGGAAGGTCTCATTGTTTTTTGATATTTCAGAAGTGACTTCGGCGGAAAGAAATTAATAATCGCTCTTGAAAACGTGTCGGAAAAATTCATTAATTTTCGGCCTATGTGCGCAATCCTTCTCAGCACACTGCTTTTCGGGTTTATATTTTCCTCTTGGGTACGTAAATCTTTGATGGCATTTATTAGTGACCGCAGCGCAACGAAATAATAAACCAGAGCCAGTGGCTTCTTATTGTTTTCAGGTTTTGAGAAAAAATCTTCATTTGGCCTGATGGTTTGTGGAGAAAATATGACATCGTATGATTTTTTGCCAAACCTTTCCTTAGCAAATTGATCCTGGCAAGCGGACACAAGATCATGCAAATCATTTGAGTTCTTGATGATAACGCTCAATGCGTTTTCCTTTACCTGGGATCGCTTGTTAAATATAGCTTCCGTACATAACAGCTAAAAACAAAAGTTGGAGATTTTATATAGCTCAGTGTATACATTTAACTTTCATAGGAGAAATAAAAACATTATTATACTTTGCATACCGTTGTTTAGAAAAAACACTGAAAATATATATAAAATGTTACAATCCCGGGTTCGAGTCTCTGGGCTGCTAAGGCAAGGGGGATTTGCGAGAATCCGGCAACTTCATTCGGGCATCCTGTATACATATATGCACTCATTATCGCTCCACATTGTTGGAATATGTAGCGGAACTGCACCAGAGTTCCTTTCAGTGTCCCATGTTGGCTCTGGCCCGGATTCGAGTGCATGGACTGCCGAGAATCTGCCAACTTCATTTTGGTATACGTTTTGCTTTTAAAAATGTGTCAACTTATAAAAAAGAATTAGTTAGTAACAGGTTGTCAATATTATAGCAGGTTATAATTGTTTGTACTTTGTCACTTGGACTGTTCTTTTTATTGCACAAAGTTATTTAGGATGTGCGAGGATGGAGGGCACATGCTTGACGGAGATCCTTTTGAAACCATTTTATAGCCCCTTCAACAACATCAAAACTTCCCTACAAGTCATGTTACCCACTTCGGGCATAAACTTGACTTCCTTGTTTTGATAAGTTGTTATTGCCAGATTTATGTGTTCGATTAATGTTATTGTCAACGATTTGACTTTTACAAGTCAAATTGTTGAACATTTTTCTTTTAAATAAAATAAATGGTTTTGTATAAGAAATCGCTATAAAAATTGTTTCTACAAAATTTTCTATCATTCGCAACACGTAGCCAAATCTTCTTACCTGTGTCATAAATAAGAGAAGCAAACATATCATCAATTTTACTCCAATCATCTTGCACACCATTGTAGCTTTATCATACGACTGATCAAAATAATGATTTCAACATTGTTATATGTGGCCTATCCTCTACAGGTCGACTATTGCGCATTTCTTGTAACAATAACGATTGAGCTGAAGTTATATGGAACACTAGTTATAAAGAATAAAATGTTTGACACTTGAATTTGCTATTCGTTCATTTGACAAGATCTCCAAGTAATTCAAGCATACGAACACCTGTTACCAGGAAACTGCAAACGATATCTCACATCAGTTCCGGTTATTAAGCATTAAGATAGCGGAAATGATATGGAACACTAGTTACAAAGAATATATTGTTTCACTCTTGAATTTACATTTCATGCACTTGGTTAAACACGAGCTCAAATTAATTCAAACATACGAACACCTGTTACCAGGAAACTCTAAACTTTAATCTCACATAAGCTCTGGTTATTCAGCATTAATCTTGTTCCGCACATACAAAAAGTAAATAACACATTCGCATGAAAACAAGTGAGTTTTGAGACAACACCATTATAAATGTACCTCTAAATTGAAAAGAAATGATATAGAACAAGTGTGTTTTTCATCCACCCGTATGGCATTCCAAAGTCACATTAATACAGTTAATATTGTAGGATAACTCTTTTAATGTGATTTTGGAATGCGTGAATTTTCACATTAAAATATCATATAATTGTAGGATAACTTGAGTTAACGTAACAACTTATCAGAGATATACTCGGCAAGCCGCAGCGAAAGTACAAATCAAGAGAAGACATCAAGCGAGTTTCGTAAAAAAAACTACTCAATACGATTCGTTTTAGCTTAGATTTTATAAACACAAATCAAAATAATCACGATTCGAGTTGTTCGTCAAGCGATCGCAAATATTTGTCAGAGTTTTCCTCACTGCTGTCGCGATATCAACAGAATTTTCGAACGTAAATATATGAACGCATCAATGAAGCGAAATGTAAAAATAAATCTTTCTAATTCGTCAAGAAAGCTTGAGCGTTTTAAAACATTACTGATGCATTGTCACATCCCTGTTGATAACAAGGTTATATTCGCAAAATGTTTACAAAATATGAAAACATATGGATGAAGGGGAACAGAAGCTCATACATTTTTTTATTCTATCCTTCGATGGACCTCACATTAAGAATTTACATATTAAATAAGAGACAATTCAGGGGTTAGAGAAGAAGTGTAACATCGAAACTGGATTTCAAATCTGTGTTCCTATACAAACCAGTATTAAAACGTGTTTTGCTTTTGTTTAATGTCTGAGATGTTGAAAACATCGGTTTACACAGTAGCTCACTCTAGCAAAATAGTATATCAGTGTTTGCCCTCTGTCAAGAATTACATTTCCTGTTGTGAAATACAAAAACTATGTGAGTTTTTAAAGAGAATGATCATAACAGCCGAAGAGATAAAAATGAAAAAATTTAGAAATTTAGAAATGAAATGAGTAAAAAACATAAAATAAAATCGAACATAAATTAAATAATGGAATGGATTTGATTTGATTACCTGTGAATATATGCAACGACGAAGAAAACTTTATTTTTTGCATTAAAGAAGTCAAAATAAACTGTGTATTACTATCATATTCCTCTGGAAACAATGGTCAGTAAGGTGTCACCCTAGCAGATGTAAAACACAGAATCTTTTGGTAAGGTCCCTTTTCTTCTGATCTCTTACAACTGTACGTTGTCTCATTAAAACTAAGCTCTTGGTCCCACGAGGGAGCGACTTGTACAACTGTGAAAGCTGAACAATATGGCATACTAAGCACAAAATAAAATTGACGACCTCGTCCCCAGGGTCTTGTGGCCCCTGAGTCGTTAAATGCCTTGGGAACGAGGTTGTAAAATTGAATAACTAGTATATAAGGTATAATTTATGAAAATTATCAAATAAAAAAATTCGTAAACCAGCCGCATAAAATTGCACTTTTCTGCACTTTGCAACGTCACAAACCGCGTTCGTCCTAGTCGTTTTTACACAATTAGGGGTCGGGATTTCTAGCCATATTTCGAGGCAATAAATTTAGTGTTTATGTCATCTTGAAATCATATGAAACAGTAATACTACTTGAATTCGTTTTCTTATGAGAGCTTGTAACAATAAATTAAAGAATTGTTTTTGTGTTTTGTTTCCCTTTAAGTTAAATACGATATTTAAGACGATTTAAGTTGTTGTTTTTGTTCTCAGTGATCATAAACCTCTCCACCGCTATTAGTTCGACTTTCGTGTAAGTCACGAAAGTCGAAAACCAACAGCCGTGTCTTAGCCCCTCTAAGGGTCATTGTTCATTTATTATTTTTTTTTTCTACAGGAGTGAAAATACTGTAAATTTCGCGTTAATTTTCTTAGTGTGAATTTCGTAATCGTTAATTTTTGCCTCGTTATTTTTCTGGATGTACGGTATTTTCAAGCGTAAATATTTTACACAGCTTCCCCCAAAAATAATGATCATTTCGGTACCCTTGATCTCAAAATCAACATATTTCCAGCATAAGAGCATCAAAAATTCTTGAATTTTGAATGGACAATTCCTGACAGTTTGGACTCGCATCAGGGTGTTATGCGTTTACAAAATTATTAAGACGTTAGTTAGTCAAAAATTATTTTTACCTCTCTAAAATATAACTTTATATTGAGTACATGTTAATTTTTTCATAATACACAATATTAATTTTAGTGTCAAAGTAAAAATTTTGCATCGCTTCGGACTTGCGGTTCTTTATGTCGTTTTTACTTTCTTAAGCAAATCACGAGCGTACTGGAGTACTCTTTGTAAGTATATTCCCAAATCTCTGATGATTACAAAACTCACCACGTCATGTTCACATTGATTTAGCGGTGGCTTTTCGCAAATAATTTTTTCCAACCCAATCTTCTTCACAAATTTAAAAAATGCCGACTTCTGTTTTTTCATTTTACGCGGTGAATAGGCACTAATCAATGGTTGTTTAGGTGGCGGAATTGAGAAAGCGGCAGTGACACTTGCAAACGTTGTGAAAAGATCTATTAATTTTCGGTTTAGGTGCTTAATCCTTCCTAGCAGACTGCTGTGCGGGTTTATATTTCCTTCTTGGATACGTAAATCTCCGATGGCATTCTACAGTGACGACGCTGTCGCAGTATAATAAGCAACAGCCAGCGGCTTCTTATTGTTTCCAGGTTTTGAGAAAAATTCTTCATTCGGTTTGGTGGCTTCTGGAGAAAATATGACATCGTATGATTTCTTGCCAAACCTTTCCTCGGCAGATTTATCCTTTGGACACAATAGCAAACAGGTAACTTGTGTCCCTGATGAGAGCTTCCAATGATTCTGTGTTTGTCTTAGTCAAGGATCGCTTGTTTAATATAACCTCAGTACTTGAAAACTGAAACAAGAAAAAGTTAAAGATTACATTCAGCGAGGTGTATGTATTTAGGGTTTTCTGCGAATAAAGAAACACATTAATAGCATCAATACTTATATACACGTCATGTTGCCTACTTCGAGCATCAAACTGACCTTATCGCCTTTCGACATTGCGAATTGTTTTATAACATATAATTTTGGAACTTCCAGAAAATTGAATGTCCTAAAAGGCGATATATTGCTTTAAGTTATCACTACATAAGATCCAACAATTTAATGCTAAGGAAAATTAATTTCGATGTTTATGTATCGTCTGAAAATGGATATAGATTGATGATAATTCCACTTATCACTTACTGCATCCGTCGTTTTATCATACTGTCTCAATAAACATGAACAAATTCGACGATTGGAGAGAAAATTCCTTTAATTCAAACGATGATAAATAAACAAGTATGCATAATGGTTTTCGAATTTTGATGACGTCAGCAGAGGCAAGTCAATACACACAGAAAAAAAATTCAAACTTGTCGTAATTAATTAACTGCGGAACTTGTATAGGATCATGTCCTTCTGACGAACGATTCAAGAGATATTTAGGTTTAAATGTTTAAGGGTAAGTATACCTAACTTGAGAAGATTAATCACATCTTAGCTCCAAGTGGTGAACTATGTAGGAAATGAGTTCAGTTATTTCCATTAGTTTCCAAGTTACTTCAAACTTATAAGTAATCATCTCCAGGAAAAATTTGATGTCTTGTTGTTATTGCTATTTTTCACGCGAAGTCATGGATATTCTTTTTCTTTAACACAAAAAAAATCAAACAACGATAAAATCTTTAAGTTAGTGACTTATTTCTGCTTCAATCATCAACTACAATAACATTTGGTGTTTTCATTCTTCTTTGGTGCTACAAACATTTTTTGGATATCCTGATTTCTTACAACAGTAGTGGAAGCAAACTTTTGATTACTAATAATAAGAGAAAATAAAAAAAAAATAACAACAATTGTTGCCATTTCCGAAAGAATGCCACTTAAAAAATAAATTGATCTTTAATTTACGCGAGTTTTAAAATTACAATTCGCAAAAGTTTTTGTCGCAAAATATTGCAAAAGTTTCTTCGTCTAAAGTGATAAAGATATCGAATGAAACTACTCTACCTTCCCTAGAATTTCTTTACAATTATTTTTACGACGTAATGCATACTTTTGGGCTTTACAAAAAATCATTTTAAAAATTATTTTAGAACACTTCTTATGATTCGCAATAGCTACGCTAAGAAAACGGAAAGGACGATGAAGACAGAACAGTAGTTAAATTTTTTTTACCTGAGAAGCAAATGTATTATTACTTTTACACCAATCATATTGAACACCAATGTAGCTCTAGCACACGACTGATTAAAATAATGGTCTCAACATTGTTATATTTGCCCTATCCTCCACAGATCTGACTATTGCACATTGTATTTGGGTTACAACAATAACGATTGTGCAGAAATTATATGCAACAGTAGTTGTAAAGAATAAAATGTTTGACACTTGAATTTATTTCATGCACTTGGTTAAACAGGAGCTCAAAGTTACTCAAGCAGACGACACATCTGTGATCATGAAACTGTAAACTTTATTTCACATCAGCCCTGGTTATTCAGCTATCAGAAATTATATGTTTACAACAACAATTCATCCACTTGGTTAAACAAGAGCTCAAAGTAATTCAAACAGACAGACATCTGTGATCTGAAAACTCTAAGCTTTATCTGACTTCCTTTACCTCTGGTTATTCAGCATAAAAATTATTCAGCACATAAACACAGAATAACACATTTACATAAAAATGAGTGAGTTTTAAAACAACACAATTGTAAATGTATCTCTAAATTGAGAAGAAACAAGAAGCCGTTCGGCTTTAAAACTGGGAGAAATAGTTGATAGTTTCTGCAAAGTTTCGATATCCTGCTCCATTCGTTTTTTCGCATTGCGCATGTTTACTTCGTGTCCTTCACGTAGAAAAAGTTGGAGACTTGATTCCTGCATAATTCGGTTCTCTAAATGCATACTGTAGGATTAGGCGCCCGGGCGCTTATGTAATATCTCGGGTCCAAGGCTGGGCCCTTAACAATTGTTTTTGGGCTTTCTGGAATGAAGCATACTTTTTTCCGAAAAATAAAGGGTTCCCGTAGAGGTTCTTCAATTAGTTATCTAATAAAGTCCTCACCACCTTCATAACCTTCCCAAATATCAGGAACACATAGATAAGCCAGTGAGTGCTTGATCTTCCTCATGAAGTAAGAAGGGATAAGTAACCCTAAAATCCGTATCATTCTTTTGTTTTTCAATAAGCGCCCTTCCTTGTCGTGCTTATTAAATATTTTGGTGTTTCAAGTGGCACCTATTCGAGGGGGCACTTAATAGAACCTCTACGGTAATAATGACCAATTCAGTTAATTCGCAAAATTAAATGCCTGTAAACTGGTGGCAATGGTATACAAATAGAACACAGCTGAATTTCCTTTATTTTTTCCCAAAAACAAACGCTTTATTAAAATAATACAATGAATGAGAGCTCTTAAAAGCCCCGTTTTATAGTCCCTTTAACACCATCAAAACTTCTCTATGTTCTCTACTTCGAGCATAAACTTGACTTCCTTGTTTTGAGTTGTTATTGCCATATGTCTGTGATTAATTATTCTTTTACAAGTCAAATCGTTACAGATTTTTCTTTTAAATAAAGTAAATGGTTTTGTATAACAAATCGTTATAAAGATTGTTTCTACAGACTTTTATGATTCTCAATACACAAGGAAAAGGGGAAAAAGGATATAGACGGATCCGTAGTCAAATGTTCTTACCTGTGGCATAAATAAGAGAAGCAAACATATCATCGACTGATTAAAATAATGGTCTCAACATTGTTGTGCTTGGTCTATCCTCCATAGATCTGACTATTGCGTATTGTATTTGGGTTACAACAATAACGATTGTGCAGAAATTATATGCAACAGTAGTTATAAAGAATAAAATGTTTGACACTTGAATTTATTTCATGCACTTGGTACATGTTTTTTTAATTGGCTAACTTGCGTCTTATGAGGACTAGGAAAACACATTAATAGTACAATAAGAGCGACAAATATTAAAAAAAAATAAGCGTTGTAAAATTTACAAATTTTGAAAACCCTTTCTACGTTTTCAAAGTTTTGTTTCATGTTCGTTGCAAGTTGAGTAATGCTTAGGACATTTTACAGTCTTGCTGTTCTTCACGTCATTTTTATTCTCTTATTTTTATCTCCTTAGCGTACCTAATTACAGCTTGAAGTAATTTCGCAAAATCTCTGACGATTACAAAGCCCATAACGTTTTGTTCACAAAGACTTGGCGGTGACTTTTGGCAAACACGTTTTTTCAACCCCTTTATCTTCACAATATCAAAAAATTCCAACTTCTCTGCCATCATTAAGGGATGTCTAAAGGCTTGTACTGCTGGTACTTCAGAATTCGGAGGTGACTTTGGCTTGAAGTATTTAATGACCGCCTCAGCATATGTTTCCAAAAAATTGGCAATACTCTCCATTATGTGGAAACTAGTTTTTAGCAAACTGCTTGTATGGTGCATACGTACTTCTTCGAAAGCCCAATCCATGATGTTGTCCAACCCTGCTGACAGCGCCCGTCCATAATACATCATAGCCAGTGGCCTCTGGTGGTTTTCCGGTTTCGAGAAAAAATCTTCATCCGGTTGGGTGAATAGTGGATGAAATTTTACATCGTATGATTTATTGCCAAACCCTTCCGCACCAATTTGAGTTTTGAAAGCGGACATTTTAGGAAGTAATTTCCTTGCGCTATGGATAATACTGTTCAATGCCTGATCCTTTATCCCGGATCGTTTGTTAAACATAACTTCCGTACATAAAAGCTAAATACAAAAGTTGCCGATTTCATATAGCTCAGTGTATAAATTTAACTTTCACAGGAGAATTAAAAACATTATTATACTTTGCAGATCGTGTTTAAAAAAGAAAACTGAAAAACATATTTGCCAGATGTCTGTGATCAATTATTCACACAATCCGCAGGAATGTGTGTTTGATTTAGCCTTCCTTCGTCTCGGAATAAAAATGAACTCCTTGGTGAACTTTGCTTTAAATTCATCTAGTTCTCCTAATTTATTTCTTCATTGTGCTACAAAGGAACACATCTAAGCCTGGCATTGGTGCTGGTTATCTCTTATATTAATACGAAAACTGTGTCTGTCCGTCTGTGACCGGCAAAGTCGATCACGCTTTATTTGCGTTTTATTTAAGAATTTAGCAACAACCTTTTTTTAATAAGCACAATAAACCTTAAAAGACTTTTTTTATACTTTCATGCATACGTGCATACTTCCATGGGTTTGAATAACTAGTCTCTTATAATAATACAAAAACTGTGTCTGACCGTTCATCTGTCTCTGACTGACGGGGTCAATTTTGTTTTTTTACAATTTATAAAAGCTTCTATAAAACATCCTCCATAAGAATGTTCTGTATTTTATAAAAGTTTTGTTTACATTTTTAATTGGCTAGAACAAATCATGTGATAAAAAAGTGATTTTATTTGCTGAGAATTTTATTGTATTTTAATATAAATTTACTGTGACGGGTACTTTGTCGTAAATTATTGTCCAGGTAAAGTCACGGGCAATTAGCGTTGTTATTATAATTTTTGCCTATTAGGGTCCAGTAGTTTAATTAATTGTTCGTTTCTTGAAATTGGCAACATTCTGTAATAAGAAGCATATAATAGATTTTAAACTGTTTTTAAGTGGATTTTTTTACGGGTTTTTTGTTTAAAACGTTTATGTGCAGCCTTTTTATTAAAACAAAGATCGTTTTATGATAAGAAACACAATAAACTTTAAAAAATTTAAGTGTATTCTTTAACGTGTTTAAATAACTAGCAGAGGTATTAACTTCATTGTTGTCATTTATTAATAGTATCTTGTTCATGAGGGGTCATGTAGTTTAATTGTATTTACCGAGTTTATTAGTTTTTTGTCAGTTATATTTTTAATTAAGTTTTCTAGTGTTTTCTGCTAAAAACTTTAAAATGACTTTTGGAATGAAATCAAAAAGTAGTTGCAGTTGATCAAGTTTCAGGAATAGAAGTTTGGTTTTGTTGCTCAATTTTTATTTTATATTTTAAACGAGATCCCAGTGCAGGTAACGACACTTTTTACAGATTTTAATAAAATATAGTATTGTTCTGTATGTCTTTTTCTTTAGGTTTTACATCTATTTTGTAAAGGAAACAAACAAATTGTATTTGTAGATTCTTGTTTTAAACAGATGTTGAAAAGTTATTCCTCTTTTTTCAAGAAACAACTAGGCCATAAAAAAGCCATGAAACTAGAAAGGCAGTAAATATCAGTCATCAGCTGAAGGTAATCGTTAGCCCGCTTCCTCATATAAATAGTATAAATATAACATGAAAAGGAAGTACGGTGGAGAGTATATAGGATTTCCGCACCTCGCCCCCACTATACATCAAAATTCTTAGCTCCAAGTGGTGCACTATGTAGGAGATGGTAGCAGTATTTCCACTCGTTTTTAACTTATATAACTTCAAACTTATAAGTAATCTTCCCTGAAGGAAAAATTTGATGTCTCGTTGTTATTGCTATTTTTTTTACTGTCATCTGTTATGAATTACTTAAACAAAGGCTTTTACAAGTGAAATCGTTGCACAATTTATTGCACAAGGCATTATCTTGCATAGTTTAAGGCGAAAACCTTTGCAGGTAGAAATTTCCGCGTGGTCATTTTCGCGAAAGTCTATGCCTTTGGAAATTATATATCAGCAAAAAAAAATTTTCACGAGAAGTCATGGATATTCTTTTTCTTCAACACAAAAAAAATCAAAAAACGATAAAATCTTTAAGTTAGTGACTTATTTCTTCTTCAATCATCAACTACAATAACATTTGGTGTTTTCATTCTTCTTTGGTGCTAAAACATATTTTGGATATCCTGATTTTTTATAACAGTAATGGAAGCAGACTTTTGATTATTAATAATAAGAGAAAATAAAAAAAAATAACAACAATTGTTGCCATTTCCGAAAGAATGCTACTTAAAAATAAATTGATCTTTAATTTACGCGAGTTTTAAAATTACAATTCGCAAAAGTTTTTGTCGCAAAATATTGCAAAAGTTTCTTCGTCTAAAGTGATGAAGATATCGAATGAAACTACTCTACCTTCCCTAGAATTTCTTTACAATTATTTTTACGACGTAATGCATACTTTTGGACTTTACCTTTTAAATTATTTTAAAGATTATTTTAAAACATTCTTATGATTCGCAACAACTACGCAAACAAAAAAGAAAGGACCATGAAGACAGAACAGTAGTTAAATTTTTTTACCTGTGGCATGAATAAGAGAAGCAAATATATTATTACTTTTACACCAATCATCTTGAACACCAATGTAGCTCTAGCACACGACTGATTAAAATAATGGTCTCAACATTGTTATATTTGGCCTATCCTCCACAGATCTGACTATGGCACATTGTATTTGGGTTACAACAATAACGATTGTGCAGAAATTATATGCAACAGTAGTTATAAAGAATAAAATGTTTGACACTTGAATTTAAATTTCATGCACTTGGTTAAACAGGAGCTCAAAGTTACTCAAGCAGACGACACATCTGTGATCATGAAACTTTAAACTTTATTTCACATCAGCCCTGGCTATTCAGCTAGCAGAAATTATATGTTTACAACAACAATTCATCCACTTGGTTAAACAAGAGCTCAAAGTAATTCAAACAGACAGACACCTGTGATCAGAAAACTCTAAGCCTTATCTGACTTTAGCCCTGGTTATTCCGCACATAAACACAGAATAACACATTCACATAAAAACAAGTGAATTTGAGACAATACAATTGTAAGTGTACCTCTAAATTGAAAAGAAACAAGAAACCGTTCAGCTTTAAAACTGGGAGAAATAGTTGATAGTTTCTGCAAAGTTTTGATATCCTTCTCCATTTGTTTTTCGCATTGCGCATGTTTACTTCGTGTCCTTCATGTAGAAAAAGTTGGAGACTTGATTCCTACATAATTCGGTTCTCTAAATGCATACCGTAGGATTAAGCGCCCGGGCGCTTATGTAATATCTCGGGTCCAAGGCTGGGCGCTTAACAATTTTTTTGGGGCTTTCTGGAATGAAGCATACCTTTTTCCGAAAAATAAAGGGTTCCCGTAGAGGTTCTTCAATTAGTTATCTAATAAAGTCCTCACTTCCTTCATAGCCTTCCCAAATACCACGAACACATAGATAAGCCAGTGAGTGTTCGATCTTCCTCATGAAGTAAGAAGGGATAAGTAAAATCCGTATCATCCTTTTGTTTTTCAATAAGCCCCCTTTCTTGTCGTAGAGGGGGGGGGAGCGCTTGTTAAATATTTTTGGTGTTTCAACTGGCACCCATTCGAGGGGTCACTTAATCGAACCTCTACGGTAATAATGACCAATTCAGTTAATTCGCAAAATTAAATGCCTGTAAACTGGTGGCTTTATTAAAATAATACAATGTAGAACAAAAAGAGTCGCTTGAAAGCGAGAGCCCTAAAAAGAGTGATGAAAGTATGAGTGTTCTGAAAGTGAGGTCTTGATTTGAATAATGTTCAATTGTGTTAAAAATACAATTCGGGAAACCTGGCGTCACCTGGGTAAGCCACAAGTCAAGGTGTGACCCGGCGTGAAACACCTGTGGAGCGCTTAAGAAGAGCCTTAACACTGTGCCACACGATCAGGTGCAGTGCTTTAGTACTGGTATACAGTATGTCGTAAATCAAGTAAAGCGCAGAAACCATTAGAGTGTTGCGACTATAACATAATTTTCAAAAAATAACTGTTTACAAACCGTTGTTACCCCGTCATTCGCAGACTCTGTTTAAATAAAAACACAAGAAACAGTCCATTGCTAACACAGGGCTAAGGGGTTAGTCCAGGTAAACAGTCCAAGTAAACAGTATCGCAACTTCAGTTAAATAGAAACACATGAAACAGCCCGTTGTTAACACTGGACTAAGTGCTTAGTACAGGTAAACCATGTGGAACATAGGTAAAGGCGTAACACCATTTTTCAAAAAACTTTATTGCATCTTCAGTTAGAAAAAATCAAGAAACCGCCTGTCGTTTTCATGTTCAGTTAAAAAAAATACTCAGCAATCTTATTGTGCAGAATAAGTTTTTATAACAGTAATAAAAATGGTAGCTACATAACTGCTTAACATAAGAATTAAGAATTGTGTTGCAGTCAAACTGCATTTGGCTACATTCACTCTTTAGCCAGAGGTAGCTAAAAGGAGGTAGCTAGGTATATACCCAACTTCAACATAAAAATAAATAACACTATACCAAACTGAAAAAAACTTTAAAAGAATAACAATAAATAAAGATAGCTATAGCTAGCTGCCTTAAAAGCAGGAGGCTGCCTCAAAATCTACGTTTATACCTACCTAGCCAATCGCGAATGCGCGATTGAACGGAAAAGGTTATGGATTATTCATTCCGCTGGATTCAAGAACTAGTTTTCTCCCAGTTAATGATATAGAACAAGTGTTTTTACTACACGCCTATGGCATCCCAAGTCACATTAATACAGTTATATTAAGATACCATGTAATATCGTAAGATAACTCTACTTATGTGATTGTGGAACGCGTGAATATTAACATTAACAGCTTACCAGAGAAAAATTGTAAAATTTCTTAATCATGGCAAGATTACCAACTTTTCTACTTTTGATCTTAGCGCTATCTTAAGGTAACTATGTTTTACTTAAGACTTAGAGAGAACTGGATACGCGACACAGAAACGCGTTTAAGAATTCAGCACGCGGGAAGTTTGAAATACTGCCCAACTTGGTTAATTCTTCGTGAATTATTGATTACTTGGTACGTATGTCCCGAACCTAAAACCCAACCTCGTGACTTAGTAGTAAGGAATGTAATTACTACCCTTGTTTCTTGATAGTTATTATAAAAGATATGTCTTCAATTTTATAATTGCTTTAGTGAAATGTCAAATTTGTTCTCATTTGGTTCTGATAGATAAAGCAGGGCGCACAATCTCAGCTGTTTATAAAATTGAAGACATATTTTAAAGAATAACTAGCAAGAAACAAGGGTAGTAATCACATTCCTTACTAATAAGCCATAAGGTTGGGTTTTAGGTTCGGGACATATGTACCAAGTAATCAATAATTCTCGAAGAATTAACCAAGTTGGGCAGTATTTCATACTTCCCGCGTGCTGAAGTCTTAAACGCGTTTCTGTTTCGCGTAGATCTTGAGAAGTATCCAGTTCTCTCGCAGTCTTAAGTAAAATATAGTTACCTTAAGATAGCGCTAAGATCAAAAGTAGAAAAGTCGTTAATCTTGCCATGATTAAGAAATTTTACAATATTTTTCTGGTAAGTTGTTAATGTTAATATTCACGCGTTCCACAATCACATAAGTAGAGTTATCTTACGATATTACATGGTATCTTAAGATAACTGTATTAATGTGACTTTGTAATGCCATAGGCGTGGAGTAATCAATATAGAAAGTGTTTCGGAGCGGGGTGCTGAGTCCCCTAGGTTCGCAAGCGAAACATTTTAGATGCCCTTTTCGGTTGAATCATATAATGAATTGTATAAAAAAAAAAAGTTCCCACGTGCTCCACGGTAATCGGTCAAACGGTTTCATCTTCGCCTTGATGAAACATTTATATATATATATATATATATATATATATATATATATATATATATATATATATATATATATATATATATATATATATATATATATATATATATATATATATATATATATATGTAATGGCCGCATTTGGTAGACAATTTGTGCCAAAAAATGCAACCTTTGGTAGACACGGTCATTTGGTAGACAATTTCGTGTCCACCAAAATATTTATATATATATATTTAGCATTTGGTAGACAAAAAAGCAATTTTCTTTTATGCCACCTTCTTCTGCATCAAGTACTCTGTTAACACCAAAAATTTGAACTCTATTAGGTCTTTGGCTGCTGAGAAATATCACTTTTAAAAATGGTTGTTGTATATATGCGAAAGTCAAATGCGTCATCATTTGGTAGACACGGCATATATTTCGACTTTCATGGAAGCCTGGTACCTATAAATGGGAATCAACTTCGCCTTAAACAGTGTCTTAATACTATAACATGGTAAAAAAAATATTAACATTCCCGTTATTTGTTTATGGCTTCCACTTAAAAATATATACTTTATACATTTATGCTGGGCGTATTCCACCCCATCCTGTTGGGTTTTTTTTAATAACTCGTTTTTGCTCTGATAAAAAGCAATTTTCTTTTATGCCACCTTCTTCTGCACCAAGTACTCTGTTAACACCAAAAATTTGAACTCTATTAGGTCTTTGGCTGCTGAGAAATATCACTTTTAAAAATGGTTGTTGTATATATGCGAAAGTCAAATGCGTCATCATTTGGTAGACACGGCATATATTTCAACTTTCATGGAAGCCTGGTACCTATAAATGGGAATCAACTTCGCCCTAAACAGTGTCTTAATACTATAGCATGGTAAAAAGAATATTAACATTCCCGTTATTTGTTTATGGCTTCCACTTGAAAATATATACTTTATACATTTATGCTGGGCGTATTCCACCCCATCCTGTTGGGTTTTTTCTAAGAACTCGTTTTTGCTCTGATACTTATTGAGTCTTTTTATATTTATCTATTAGGCAATCACATGCTATTTTGTTAGGTCTAAGACCTTTCAAACCCTTGGATATTGTCTATTACTTAAAACTACCCCTTAAGATCATAATCGGGAAAATTTGATAATCTTAGATAGGATAATCCTTAGAACATGAAACTTACATCACAACTTTAGTTCATCAAGGGAAAATATTCCGAAAATATTGAAGACGTGCTTAATCCAATTTTTAATATTTTTGGATTTAACCCAAAATCCTGGAAAATCGGATTTTCGTGCAATTTTGTATTTGGTATTTCATGCTTCACAAAAAATGTGCTCACATAAGTAACAAAGTTTTGCTCCTATTTTGTTCCTTTCCTGACGTACACTATGTGCCAAATGGGATTTAATTTGACTCTTCCTAGTCATAACATGATTGAAATATTCCCAGACTGAATAGTGTTAAATTGCCCCCTTAACTGCAAAAATCGAACTTGCATTTAAATTACTTTATTCTTTAGGGAATTATTGTTAGTTTGTAATTTTTTTATTTTTTTATTCGGACATTTATCGATAAAATTGCTTAAATACAATATCACCTATGGATCCTTCCGAGACTCTGTATAGGCTAGCTTAACGATTGGTGCTCCCGTTTGTAAACAGATCGCTGCCTTGAAAGGTGGACCAGAGCATTAAAAGATTGGACAGCCTAACTATAAGCGCGTGCGCCCGTTGTTTGAAAAAGGGTCACAAATTTTAACTGTTAACCATTGTCGTTATGCGAGTTTTTGAATAAATGAATTCAAAGTGGAAGATGGGTCAGGACATCGTCACTACTTTTAATTTTTAGCTCTCTACTTAATACTTAATTTGCCGTTAATGTTTTAAGTACAAATATTTCTAGCTCAGAAAGATGCCTTTATAAAAACCTAACCTGACCTAAATTTTTTCAACTAGCTTCGAAGATCTCACTTTTGTTTTAGTCACAGAAATAAATTAAGCAACTTGAACTGAACTTAATACATTTCAGTTACTTAAATAAACGTCCGGAAAAAGCAACTCTTCTATAGAACCATTTGAAGAGGACATATATCCTTGTTTTGACCTTTTTACGTTTCAAGACCTTTACTTTTGTAATATTTGTTTTTGATAAATTTGACATGTTCAGCGTTTCATCACGGTTTTTTAAATCATGTATAAATCTTAAGCAAATCAAATCAAATATAAGATTTTGGTTTAAAACGTTGATCATGCGGAAGCAGAAAATATTCAACTAACTAAGCCAACTGTACTATGTTGTTCTAACCAATTTTATTGTTTCTTTTTTGATTATTTTTAAATGACGCGCTATCTATGGTAAACTCTACTAAAATACATTCACTTTTTATTAACCAAACTTGTTGAATGCAGATTCTACAGTTAATTTTGTAACGTAGCTAGTCTATATTTTTATTTAAATAGGCCATGGCTTTAAACATTCAAACTTTTCCACGAAATAAATCTAAACGGAGTAACAACACTAGCTGCGTAGCCTGTGCTTTTATTAAAAACAAGGTTGTATATATACGATAAATAATTCCTAATTTCATGTTTTTAAAACTTTAATTTACCAATATTTTTCTTATCTACAACTCAGTATAGGTAAATTAAAATGCAGTAACTTGTTTGATATTCAAAATTTCCTACTTTGGCGACGTTATTGTCACAGTCAAACCGCTTACGAGCATAACTTTTAAACGCTTACGAGCGTAACTTCAAAATTATCAAACAAACTGCTATAACAGATTATTTATATGCATTATTGTCTTGAAAATTTCACACTTTATTATAATTTTGGTGAGGATCTCAAATATTTTATCCATTTTACTGTTAAATACTTTTAAAAAAACTGGGATATAACAGAGAGAATAAATATAAAAATAAGGTCAGTGTCTATTAATTTTTAAAAATTAAACTTAATAAAACTGTTTTGTCACTGCTTTAGTTTAAAGGCGTAGCCACAGTCTATTGCTTATATCATTGGAGTTATTTTAATTAAAGCGCTCAATCTGGCATATACCGCCGATTCACTGGTTTAGTTTCTATAATAATTGTCATTGTCCGTCTGTCGGTCAAAACTGGATTAGACTAAACCACGTACTAAATCTTCAAGCTACAAGTAACAAATGACAGAGATCTTGCTGTCGCGTTGAATTGCTTTCTAATTTTTGTAATATACAATTAATATTTCAGCACGGTCTTAAACTGGATCTTGACAAATGTTAACTAAATGACAGTTTTCTCTCTTTTCAAACTAAATATTATGGACAGAAAAATAGAACATCATAATGGAAAAAAAACAAGACACTAAGCGAGCAATGGTGAGAAGTTCCAGATTGCCAGATATTTTCACCTAGGCTGAACTCCAAATTTGTGTTCCCAATAAAGTATCGGTTGCCTAGGTAAAAAATATCTGCCAATCTGGAACTTCTCACCATTGCCTCAACAAATAAATTTAAACGCGCACAAAGACGATTAATAAATGCGTGTTATTGTCGAATTTCCACATTTTCAAAAAGCCATGCATACAGCATTTATTGTTTTCCACGGCGAAACGGCTATTTACAAATTTTAGGACAAGGAAAAAATATTCGGAACTATAAACGCTCCTTCAAGGTTGATGATGTTGTGTTGGTATCGGAGATTGGAAGATGTACATGTTATCTTTTCTTACGATAATTGAACAAACTATAATGATGAGAAATTGTAATGGGCAACGAACACTCTATTTCAAATTGGTTTTACTTGTTGATGTTAGTGAAGGATAATGCCCCAGCGAACCAAGAAAAATAGTCTTCTTTAACTTTTTATGCATTAACTCTGTGCAGGAGTTCATGTACCTTAGATGCACAGAAGACATTTCGAAGGAAGCCATAATGTTATTGCTGTTCGTAGGCAACACATTGGAGTGAGCATTGGGATCTCTTCCCAGTTGTGATTTATTATAGTAAGTTGTTTTCTTGCTGAGAACACCACTCTTTTCACTAATTGGACTAATGCCTAGTGTCGTAAAATAGGAAGTATTTTCAGTTTGTGCTGCTTATGGTAGTTGTGGTGAGTGGTTTGTAGTCCTTTAGCTCTACGTGTTTTTATTTTGCACATTTCCTGGTTAAATCTTCTGACATTGTGTAATAAAACCATAATTTTTACACAAAGTCAAAAATTATAAGTATGGTTAATTTGTCAGATGTGTCAGAAAGTATAGGCTCCAAAATGGAGCCTTGGTAGACAATCAGAGGAAAATTATATTATGCCGTATTATCTAACATTTTAAAATTTATATGAACAAAACTGCAGCATTTGGTGGACACTAAGTAAAAATGTGGTTTTATTACATAGAATCAAAAACTATAGGGACAAAAATGAAGCATTTGGTAGACAATCTGAGGAAAATTACATTTTGCCGTACTATCTAACTTAAAATTTATATCAACAAAAATGCAGCATTTGGTGGACAATGGATGATAGATTGTGGCGTTATAAGACAATTTTAAAAATTATAGGCATAAAAATGCAGCATTTGGTGGACAATCAGAAAAAAATTGCATGTTGCGGTATAATCTAATACTTCAAAATCATATATAAACAAAAATGCAGCATTTGGTGGACAATGGATAATAGATTGTGGCATTATAAGACAATTTTAAAAATTATAGGCACAAAAATGCAGCATTTGGTGGACAATCAGAAAAAAATTGCATGTTGCGGTATAATCTAATACTCCAAAATATATGTAAACAAAAATGCAGCATTTAGTGGACACTAAGTGAAATAGTGTATTTTGACGGGATTTTTTGATATTTAAAACATCTATATATACAAAAATTGAGCATTTGGTGGGCAATAAGTGAAATAATGCGCTTTTATTGCACAATATCAAATATGATAGGCTGAAAAATGGAGCATTTGGAAGACAATTGGAGGAAAATTACCCTTTGCGGTACTATATAATATTTTAAAATTTTTATGAACAAAAATGCAGTATTTGGTGGACAATTGCAACGTTATAACACAATTTTAAAAAATAAAGGCCCAAAAATGCAGCATTTGGTGGACAATCAGACAAAAATTGATTGTTTTGGTAGAATCTAATACTCCAAAATTTATGTAAACAAAAATGCAGCATTTGGTGGACAATTGCGGCGTTATAACACAATTTTGAAAACTATAGGCACAAAAATGCATTATTTGGTGGATAATCAGACGAAAATTGCATGTTGCGGTATAATCTAATACTTCAAAATTTATGTAAACAAAGTGAAATAGTGTATTTTGACGGGATTTTTTGATATTTGAAACATCTACATATACAAAAATTGAGCATTTGGTGGGCAATAAGTGAAATAATGCGCTTTTATTGCACAATATCAAATATTATAGGCTGAAAAATGGAGCATTTGGTAGACAATCAGAGGAAAATTACATTTTGCTGTACTATCTAATAACTTAAAATTTATATCAACAAAAATGCAGCATTTGGTGGACACTAAGTGAAATAGTGTATTTTGACGGGATTTTTTGATATTTAAAACATCTATATATACAAAAATTGAGCATTTGGTGGTCAATAAGTGAAATAATGCGCTTTTATTGCTCAATATCAAATATTATAGGCTAAAAAATGCAGCATTTGGTGGACAATCAGAAAAAAGTTGCATGTTGCGGTATAATCTAATACTTCAAAATTTATATATAAACAAAAATGCAGCATTTGGTGGACAATGGATAATAGATTGTGGCGTTATAAGACAATTTCAAAAATTATAGGCATAAAAATGCAGCATTTGGTGGACAATCAGAAAAAAATTGCATGTTGCGGTATAATCTAATACTTCAAAATTATATATAAACAAAAATGCAGCATTTGGTGGACAATGGATAATAGATTGTGGCGTTATAAGACAATTTTAAAAATTATAGGCATAAAAATGCAGCATTTGGTGGACAATCAGAAAAAAGTTGCATGTTGCGGTATAATCTAACATTTCAAAATTTATATAAACAAAAATGCAGCATTTGGTGGACACTAAGTGAAAAAATGTGGTTTCATTACATAGAATCAAAAATTATAGGCACAAAAATGCAGCATTTGGTGGACAATCAGAAAAAAATTGCATGTTGCGGTATAATCTAATACTTCAAAATTATATATAAACAAAAATGCAGCATTTGGTGGACAATGGATAATAGATTGTGGCGTTATAAGACAATTTTAAAAATTATAGGCACAAAAATGCAGCATTTGGTGGACAATCAGACAAAAATTGCATGTTGCGGTATAATCTAATACTCCAAAATTTATTTAAACAAAAATGCAGCATTTGGTGGACAATTGCGGCGTTATAACACAATTTTGAAAACTATAGGCACAAAAATGCATTATTTGGTGGATAATCAGACGAAAATTGCATGTTGCGGTATAATCTAATACTTCAAAATTTATGTAAACAAAGTGAAATAGTGTATTTTGACGGGATTTTTTGATATTTGAAACATCTACATATACAAAAATTGAGCATTTGGTGGGCAATAAGTGAAATAATGCGCTTTTATTGCACAATATCAAATATTATAGGCTGAAAAATGGAGCATTTGGTAGACAATCAGAGGAAAATTACATTTTGCTGTACTATCTAATAACTTAAAATTTATATCAACAAAAATGCAGCATTTGGTGGACACTAAGTGAAATAGTGTATTTTGACGGGATTTTTTGATATTTAAAACATCTATATATACAAAAATTGAGCATTTGGTGGTCAATAAGTGAAATAATGCGCTTTTATTGCTCAATATCAAATATTATAGGCTAAAAAATGCAGCATTTGGTGGACAATCAGAAAAAAGTTGCATGTTGCGGTATAATCTAATACTTCAAAATTTATATATAAACAAAAATGCAGCATTTGGTGGACAATGGATAATAGATTGTGGCGTTATAAGACAATTTCAAAAATTATAGGCATAAAAATGCAGCATTTGGTGGACAATCAGAAAAAAATTGCATGTTGCGGTATAATCTAATACTTCAAAATTATATATAAACAAAAATGCAGCATTTGGTGGACAATGGATAATAGATTGTGGCGTTATAAGACAATTTTAAAAATTATAGGCATAAAAATGCAGCATTTGGTGGACAATCAGAAAAAAGTTGCATGTTGCGGTATAATCTAACATTTCAAAATTTATATAAACAAAAATGCAGCATTTGGTGGACACTAAGTGAAAAAATGTGGTTTCATTACATAGAATCAAAAATTATAGGCACAAAAATGCAGCATTTGGTGGACAATCAGAAAAAAATTGCATGTTGCGGTATAATCTAATACTTCAAAATTATATATAAACAAAAATGCAGCATTTGGTGGACAATGGATAATAGATTGTGGCGTTATAAGACAATTTTAAAAATTATAGGCACAAAAATGCAGCATTTGGTGGACAATCAGACAAAAATTGCATGTTGCGGTATAATCTAATACTCCAAAATTTATTTAAACAAAAATGCAGCATTTGGTGGACACTAAGTGAAAAAATGTGGTTTTGTTACAGAATCAAAAATTATAGGCACAAAATTAAAGCATTTGGTAGACAATCTGAGAAAAATTACATTTTGCCATACTATCTAATAACTTAAAATTAATATGAACAAAAATGCAGCATTTGGTGGACAATTGCGGCGTTATAACACAATTTTGAAAACTATAGGCACAAAAATGCATTATTTGGTGGATAATCAGACGAAAATTGCATGTTGCGGTATAATCTAATACTTCAAAATTTATGTAAACAAAGTGAAATAGTGTATTTTGACGGGATTTTTTGATATTTAAAACATCTATATATACAAAAATTGAGCATTTGGTGGGCAATAAGTGAAATAATGCGCTTTTATTGCACAATATCAAATATTATAGGCTGAAAAATGGAGCATTTGGTAGACAATCAGAGGAAAATTACATTTTGCTGTACTATCTAATAACTTAAAATTTATATCAACAAAAATGCAGCATTTGGTGGACACTAAGTGAAATAGTGTATTTTGACGGGATTTTTTGATATTTAAAACATCTATATATACAAAAATTGAGCATTTGGTGGTCAATAAGTGAAATAATGCGCTTTTATTGCACAATATCAAATATTATAGGCTAAAAAATGCAGCATTTGGTGGACAATCAGACAAAAATTGCATGTTGCGGTATAATCTAATACTTACAACTGTCATTGTTACGACTAAATTGAAAACGCGTGCAGTTCACCACAAGTTATAACTTTTATTGGAAACCAAGCTATATTTAATTATCAATGACACTTAAAATATTAATGCAACGCATTATCAATGTAACATATCTATGCATATGAAATATACTTACAATAAGCAAAGAGTTAATCGTCCAACTTTAAAGTTTCGAATTATTTGATTAAGTAGCTATCCAGTTAGTGCCAAGTTTTACTTTGGAAAATTATCTGTTGAATCGGAAGGTTATGTTTAATATAAATAGAACTATTCGTTAGCCTGTGGAAGAACCCACGGGTGCGCCGGTCTGAGCCTGTGCTCAGATTTTCACCTATCATGAGATTGCTGTTTTATGACCCTTTTATGTGACACAAACAGAATGCAACTATTATTATATAGCTTTACTTATGAATAAATAAAAGTTTACAATGAGTTTAAATTTGCATTTTCCTTATAAATAGAGCTAGTCTGTTTCGTGGTTTGCTCGCCTGTAACGGCCAATTTGCTTCTTCTTGACGGGGATTGCTGTTGTTGCAAGTAACGCGCATTGTTTAGTGAAACAAATTTGTGAACATTTTCTGGAAAACTAGTGGAGTCCTAAAATTTATCTTTGACTTACTGTTATTCACGTGGCAACGTTTTCTTTGTCGATTAAAATTTGAGACATGTATTTTTTGGAAACTTCAAAGGAAAAAGAACATTTTCACTTTGGTTGTCACAGACAGATAAACATTTTTTTTACCTTTGTACTTTCTTTCGAATTTCAGCAATTTTGAGAAAACCTTCTCTTTTGTAAGTCCGAATTTTGGTCTAGTTCAGTATTTTCAGTCATAACTTGGAAGAAAGAAAACAGACAAACGTTGTGTATTAATAAAATACATTTTTGCATTAAATACACGCATTTCAAGTCATTAGAATATTGAATGTGTTATGTAAGAAACTTTCGCGGAAATGGAAATCAAAATAAGGCAACTGCAAATGTGTCCCCTGAGCGTATAGAGGACCTTCCATCTAGTGTGAATAATAAATTCATCATGTGTTAGTTTGTGTTTGACCTCGTATCTCCGAAAGAAGTCAAAACATTTTATTAAAATATAAATTTTCTCATCACATGTCCACGCTTTTTTGAAAACGTTGCCTTTAAAATGGCGGAATTGCTAATGTAATGCAAGTTACGACTACGCAGACGGAAGATATGCCTAATAGGTGCGAAAGAAAAACACTTTCATCTTTTTTACTTTCTCGAATTAAAAAATCGGAGAAGAAATTATAACTATTTTTTTAGATCCACCAATATCAACAGTAGATGTTTAATAATAACAACAACGCGGTACGTAAGAGATACAAAATGAGTACTATTTTTGTGCAATAATTCTATATATTCTTATTCCTGGATTACATTTCAAGAGGAATTTCGTTTTAAAAATCATTGTAAAGAAATTCGTATCCTGGAATGTCCTCATTTCATGGCAATATTTAGACTCGGGTTGTTTCAGTTTTAGAAGCAATATTTAAAGATTGAGGCTTTTTTTATTTTGGTTAATTTGACATCTGAGGCTCGTGTCTTTATAAAAAAGTGTGTATTCCGTGTAGTTTCTCATCATCGTAAATTCTTGTCATCGTATCAACTATTTTGCGTTATTCTCTCCTCTAGGCCTCGTGGTCTTTGAAAGAATAGCACTGGACACGAGAAGGCAATCACTACTTTAAGCCGCAATGTTGCTTCATCCCTGGACCTACATCACATTTTAAGTGTTCAATTATGGCTTTCCTGAGAGGCCGCTCACACGTTAAATTTCATCCCAGGATGAGTTTCGTACGCGGATGAGTTCATCTCTGTGTCTACTGAAAGTCCTCACAATGTTTACATGTTTAAAGCGGAATAAAATTTTATCCCGGGATGAGATCATCACGTTAAATTTCATCCCTATCCTAAAGACAGGGTAAAATCGTGTCTCGGGATGAGATTAAGAAAAAAAACAAGTGTAAACACAATAATTCTTTTCACAATGTTCACATGTTTAAAGCGGAATAAAATTTTATCCCGGGATGAAATCATCACGTTAAATTTCATCCCTATCCTAAAGACAGGGTAAAATCGTGTCTCGTGATGAGATTAAGAATAAGTGTAAAAAAATAAGTGTAAACACAATAATTCTTTTCATTCCGGGATGAGAATGCTGAATGTACACTTTTCACACTTTTTGAACATCATTTTAAATATAAGAACTATAAAATGAATCCGATCATTCTTTTTGTGACAATCGACGCAAAGAAGTAAAGAAAGCATTTGGAAAAAATTATGAAGAGGTTGGTTGTAACTTTCTTCGTTAATTTATATATGAAATAACGAAATTCCATCCTAAATTTATACGAGTTCAAATATTATTCCAGCATTAATTATGGTTCTCATGTGTTTGTACGAGAAAGTGTTTTAAAAATGCACGCCATTTTAATGTTATGCCTGCTGTATGCTAAAATGATGGTGTCTGTTTAAATTGGTAATTATTGATTTTTTATAGGAAATGTTAAAAAAAAAAAAAGAGTGTACTGATTGATAGCGACGCAAAGGAAAATGAAGTGGAGGAAACTTTGCCGATTGAAAATAGTGAGGATTACACGGCCAACGGCGAGCCACCAACCTCAATCTTGCTCTTCGACATCTAGTCAATGCTTTGTTTCTACCAAACAGCTTCCCTCAGAAGAATTACATTGTTTCTATATTACTCTGCTAGTTGTATTAATAATACTATATGCAACTGTAACAGAAGGGATGTTATAGTTAAAATTGTTGATATATTTGTGATATTACACTACTTCTCTCAGGCGCCATCGTTCTAGGTTTCTCGTTTGACCTTTCTACTCACAAATTAAAAAATATCACTTCAAATTATCATACGCAAAGTTAGCAAAATTAATGTTTCATCCCGGGATGTGATTACTCATCCCGAGATGAAAATATGCTGATTTCATCCCTCGTTGAGGCTCACGTGTAAACACTTTTCGTTTCACGCCGGGACGAGTTCCATCCCGGGAAGAGATTTTGTCCTGTATGCGTATAAACGTGGTCTAAGTTTCCTGACAAAGACAATGTAATGTTTTATTGGTTAATCTGAGCTTACAAAATTATCGTTATCATCGTGCGTAACTTCTCACTGAAGATTATTATTGGGATGGTTTATCTAGCTTTCCAGATATAAAAGAAGACAACAGGCTCTGGGGTCAAGGTTAGAATTTGACAGCCTACAGTAGTGCAATTAACTGATCTTAGATTATTTTTAACCGTAAAATGAAACAAATGAACAGGAAAACAAACAAATTTTACAAGGTTCTCATGTGGAGAAACTTGTAAAATTCGCAAATCAACTATTTATAAAAAATTTATTATTTGTTGTATCATGTGCAGCTGCGAAATGGAAGCGCCAAAAAGGAAAAGAAAAACGAACTTAAGAAAAATTGCAATATCGTGGACATTAAGATACTGTTTTGGGCCATTTAATAATTACTTCATGCTAGCGGGTAGATAGATCTTCCCGTTTTTTCATGACGTAGCGTGACGGTAAATAAGGGGTCGATAGGGAATAGTAATAATTAGTGTTTTAGTTTAGAATTCGAACGTTTGTAAACATGCATTTCAGTATAGTTTTGGCTTTGAACATACTGTTTATTCGGGAGTAAAAATGGCGACTTCATTTGCCTTCATTTTCCACAGCGTATAAAGGCAGATTTGCTTGTCAAAACAAACACGTTGTTATTGTAAAGTGTGTGGCAAAACATGAGAAAGGAATCTTTCCCTGAGCTGATATCTCAAGTCATTGCTCTAATTAAAACATGGAGGCATGAAAGAAATGCTGCTTAGCCTATAAAAGGCACTATTCTATCGCCTTGGAAACACTCTTCAAAGAAAAGTAAGCGAATTTCATTTGTATTCACAATGAATTAAATTAACAATCTTTCATAAGAATAATAATATTATTTGGACCTCTTTTCTTTGCTTTTTTAGGTGCAGCGGATTTATCAAAAACTCCGGTTCCGGCTCCCACCTCTTCTCCCGCTTCTAAAGTTAAGGAAACTTTCACAATTGATGAGGGAGAGAATTATAGGTTGGCAGAAAAAACTCCGTCCGAACAAAACAAAAAAAGCTGAACAATCAAATTAACATAGAAAATGAGATGTTGGTTGTATTGTATCAGAAGAGAGAACTCAATCAGTTGACCAAAAATGCTTAAAGTGGAACAAAAACACATAAAGAAAACCTTGACAGCTTCAAGAAGAAGCTGGGAGAACTAAAGTTAAACCGACAACGCCAAAAAAGTACTAAAATGAACGGAAACGCAAAATTGATGCATTAGATGAAGTAACAAGGACAAAATCACAAGCCGTGTTTGCGGACACTGCCATTTATATTTTAAAAGTATCAAATCGAAACTATTTATTATACCGCCGAACAAAAGAATCGCGTGCAGTTGCCAAAGCTTTGAAAAGTGCGACCCCAAAGAGTTGCAGCCCGCCGGCAAAGAGAATTGCTATATGCATTGCGTTTCAGGAGCTTGAAAGAAGTGAGGACTCAACCGAGCGTGACGTCACGTAAAAGGGGTCTTACATGAACAACCTTTGAACAACCTTTTTAAGGTCATTGCTCACAATGACGAACTCAAATATTGAAATTATCAAAAAGTTAATTTTTTCATTCCGGTGAATTTTATCCGTGAAAATAAAGTCCCTTAAAAATTGGCCCCGCAAAAACTTACCGTTTAGATTTTTGACAATAAAGTACCGCATTTTCTTTACTGATTGTAGCTTCTTTATAATTAACGGACACTACAAAAGCCGGGCGCTTTTTCACGGATAGACTTGGTTACGCCAGCGAAACTCCGGTCAACGTCTCAAAGAAAATTTTGTAAAAGAGCACACTATTATCCGTCCATTTCATTCACCAAATGGACTTCTTCAAGTTTGTTTTTATTTAGCGGACACATTTTTTAGATCTATTTATAATATACCCAACTAATTTTTAATCTATCTAATCAATGGAACTAAAGATGAAATTTCAATTCATCTCAACACAAGCATGAAGTTATTTCACAGCTACTATACCAAATACCTTAGTTTGTAGCTTATGTCCCTCATCGTGGCCTACCGTTTTATTCACTTTAAAATGAGGTTTGAGGTAGAGTTGGGAACTTTAATTTATTTAACAAAAAAATGTCCTGAAAATAATATACTTTCTAAAACGGGGATACCTCTAATTAGTGGAACTTTTGCACCAGTGATCTTTGCTAATCTTAGGGATTACTATGAAGTTTTACAATCTTTTGGCGCTGATTCCACAAGCTTAATTCGGCTGATGGCTTACAAACACAAAGAAAAACATTTTAACATTTCCATTTTATTTTGTAAGAGTGAAATATTTTCCACTAAGAACATTATTACGATAAAGGTTCAACCAAGGGTACCTTATCAGGAACAAAAAAGTTGGAAAAACATTAGTCGGCAAAAATAAAAAGTCACTTTTTGCCGACTAAATTTTTTAATTTAGTCAGTTTTTGCCGAGTAAGTTTTTGAATTTAGTCACTAATAAAGAATAATTGCACATTCCTCTTGTTATTGCTACAATACAAAATAATGAGACATTTGTATTCTATTACTTATACCAGCAAAATTGAAATTTCTTTTTGCTCCAAAAGTTAAAAAAAGTAACTCCACAAGCAAACACAAAAAAACACGCTGTAATTCCTCATGTTTCAATTTTTTTAAAATGGTATTAATGCTTCTTCAGATTACAATTCTTTCTTAGTAACAAAAAATGCCAAAAATGGCTTAAAGGTGTTCAAATGTGAGTTTATTATGATAATTTGATTCATATTCACACGATAAGGCTGAAAGGTCAAGCAGTTAGTTATGTTTGCTCGAGAATTTTGAGAACTCAAAAAAAATGTATTTTTCTGGATGGATAAGTAAAAGAGCCGGTGAATTATCATGGAATTCCTTAATATTCATCTTTAAACTGACCCCTTTCCACGCCTCTTTTCATTAGCTACAAGAATAAACTTGCTCTCTAAAGTAAAACACAAACACAATTTTAAAAATAACAAAAATTTCTTACTATAGAAGAATGTTATTATTAGCAAGAAACATCATAAAAGAACATGTTTGGACTAAAATAAATGTACAAAAACGTATCAAACTTGAATTACGCATATATGTTATAAGTTTCCTGTGTTTCAATTTAGGGAGTTTTCTACAAAAATAGATGAATTTACAAAAACATAAATAAAAAAAAGTTAGTTAATTAATTAATTAATTAAATAGTAACCTTGCAAGGGTTTTGAAATTTTGACAGTAAAACACCTAAATCTTGTTAAGTTAAATGAGGTAGCCTACAAAATGCAAAAAGTGCTGACATGTGCAATAAAAAGCCTGGTTGGCATAAAAAGTCTGTTTTTTAAATTTGACACAACTTATGCAAAATATATACATTTACTACTATAGAGGCATTTGGTAGACATGTCTACCAAATGATGCTATAAGTGATAATATATATGGTGGTGTCTACCAAATGAGCCTCTTAGGAAAGGCAACGTTATTTGGTGGACATGACAATGTATTTTTTAATCTCGGTAAGACCTTTACGTACCCCATGCAAAATGAAAGTTTTTGAGGTGATGCGCAAAATTATTTACTTATAAGTGACGTAAATTTTTAGAAATATGTATTGTCTACCAAATGCTTCATTTTTGGACTTTGCGACCAAATGATGCTATTAGTAGTATATATATATATATATATATATATATATATATATATATATATATATATATATATATATATATATATATATATATATATATATATATATATATATATATATATATATATATATATATATATATATATATATATATATATATATATATATATATATATATATATATATATATATATATATATATATATATATATATATTATTAATGTGACTTTGAAATAGAGGTGGAGTAAAAACACTTGTTCTATGTCTTTTATCTTCAATTTAGAGATACATTTACAATTGTGTTGTTTTAAAACTCACTCGTTTTTATGCGAGTGTGTTATTTACTGTGTTTATTTGCTGAATAATTTTTATGCTGAATAACCAGGGCTGATGTGAGATAAGGTTTACAGCTTCCTGGTCACATGTGTTTGGATGCTTGAATTACTTTGAGCTCTTGTTTAACCAAGTGGATGAATTGTTGTTGTAAACATATAATTTCTGCTAGCTGAATAACCAGGGCTGATGTGAGATAAAGTTTACAGTTTCCTGGTCGCAGGTGTTTGGATACTTGAATTACTTTAAGTTGTTGTTTAACCAAAGCCAGAAATTCAAAACTCAAGTGGAGTTTATAGGTGTCAAACATTGCATTTTTTATAACTACTGATCCATATAATTTCTGCTAGCTTCATGCTAAATAACAAAGACTGATGTGAGATAAAGTTGAAAGTTTCATGATCACAGATGTGTGTCTGCTTGAGTAACTTTGAGCTCGTGTTTAACCAAGTGCATGAAATGTAAATTCAAGTGTCAAACATTTTGATCTTTATAACTACTGTTGCATATAATTTCTGCACAATCGTTATTGTTGTAACCCAAATACAATGCGCAATAGTCAGACCTGTGGAGGATAGGCTATATATAACAATGTTAAGACCATTATTTTAATCAGTCGTGTGCTAGAGCTACATTGTTGTTCAAGATGATTGGAGTAAAAGTGATGATATGTTCGCTTCTCTTATTCATGCCACAGGTAAAAAGATTTAACTACTGTTCTGTCTTCATCGTCCTTTCTGTTTTTCTTGCGTATAATCATAAAAAGTCTGTAGAAGCAATCTTTAAAACGATTTGTTATGCAAGAACCATTTATTTTATAAAACAAAATTGTGCAACGATTTGACTTGTAAAAGAATAACTGATCACAGACATCTTGCAAATATGTTTTTCAGTTTTCTTTTTTTAAACACGATCTGCAATTTATAATAATGTTTTTATTTCTCCTATGAAAGTTCATTTTATACACTGAGCTATATGAAATCTCCAACTTATTGTTTTTAGCTGTTACGTACAGAAGTTATCTTTAACAAGCGATCCTGGATAAAGGATAAGGCATTGAACAGCATTATCCAGAGCGCACGGAAATTGCTTCCTAAAATGTCCGCTTTCAAGACTCAAATTGGTGAGGAAAGGTTTGGCAATAAATCATACGATGTAAAATTTCATCCACAATTCACCCAAGCAGATGGAGAGTTTTTCTCGAAACCAGAAAACCACAGGAGGCCACTGGCTATATTCTATTATGGCATGGCAGTGTCGTTTGCGTTTTTGGACATGCAGAGATGGACATATTCAAATATGAACAAGAACAGCAGTTTGCTAAAAACTAGTCAGTACATAACGGACAGAATTCAAAATTATTTGGATACATATACTAAGGCGTCCGTGGATTATTTCGGACTAAAGGCTTTTCGGAATTTTAAAAGACCATCGTCACAAGACCCCTACTTTAGACATTATTCTAAAAAGGCAGAAATGTCGGAATTTTTTCAAGTTGTGAAGATAAAGGGGTTAAAAAAACGTGTTTGCCAAAAGTCACCGCCAAGTCAATGTGAACACAACGTTATGGGCTTTGTAATCGTCAGAGATTTTGCAAAATTACTTCGAAGTATAATGAGGGACGTTAATGAGATTATAATAAAAAGATAAAAACGACGTGAAGAACAGCAAGGCCGTAAAATGAAACAAAATTTTGAAAACGTAGAAAGGGTTTTCAAGATTTGTAAAATTTACAACGCTTTTCTTTTTTAATATTTGTTGCACTAATATTGTGTTTTTCCTAGTCCTCGCAAGCTAGTCCCTTTAATACCATGTACGGCTTCTCAAGATTCGCGATCTGGAACGAATAATGTTTTTTTTACTGCTCATAAGTCGCTTTTGTACAATGTACGGATTTCAAGATTTGCGATCTGCTAATCTTATTTCTTATATCTCGAAGAAACGCTGGTAACAGTCTAAAAAGTTTGACTTGCCCTGGGGACGAGGTTGGCAGGGAGGCACACCTCATTAAAGTCCTCTTTTTTGAAAAAGCTCCTCGTCCTCTAAAAAGTTTCACGGGTCATCAACTGGTCCATATTGTAATACTCGTATACGTCTGTGTGTCACGAAAAATGGTCCCGCAAATAGGGAGACACACGCAATGCAGTATGAAAATAACGGATGAACCCGAGCTAGTATTGGGAGGGAATATAACCACACTTTTCCAAAAACCACGGTCAAACTCTCATAAAAAATATCATACACAATTTCACTTGTGACGTCACAACTTTTTGTCATACTCCAGTACACAAAATACCGTTGATCATCAGCAAAAATACGCTGATCATCAACGCATGCGCAGTAAAGATGCATCCAATACGTAGGTGTAATCTTCGGACTTTGTTGAAATCTGTATATATAAATGAGTTGGTTCAAGACGCGAGACATGTGTAGTAGGGCCGTTGAGGAGAACGCCTATATGTTCGAGTATGTCCCAGATCGGTTCAAAACGCGGGCATGTGCGGTAGGGCTGTTGAAAGGATTCCCTGATGCTCGAGTATATATGCCGGATCAGTTCAAGACGCAAGACATGTGCAGCAAAGCTGTTGAAAAGAATTCTTATGCGCTCGGGTATATGCCGGACAAGTTCTGGACTCAATACATGTGCTACAAGGCCGCTGAAAAGTACGAGCCGACGCTCAAATATATGCCGCATCAATTAAAGACGCGGGACATGTGTAACAAATATTTTGAAAGGAATCCCGTGCACTCAAATATGTCCGGATTGGTTCAACACGCAAGACATGTGCAACGAAGCCGTTGAAAAGTATCCTCACGCAATCAAATATGTGCCGGGCTGTTTCAAGACACAGGGCATGTGCAGCAAAGCCCTTGAGTAAAAGGCCCATATGTTAGAGCATGTCCCTGAAAGGTTCAATATGTAGGTGAAATTCATAAGTCATCTTACAACCCCTCGGGGCTATAAGATGAAATCAAAATACTACTACTAATAAAATGTGCATCAACTGTCAAGTAAAATTCGATATTTGTGGAAATGCAGTTGGCATGACCTTCATAGCCGGCATCAGTCTCTCCTTACCACTAATGGCGTTAGCCTTGGTACAAGAATCAGAGAAGGAGAAGGAGAATGAACAGAGGATTAAGGACCTGGAGGATCGTATTGATGACCTAACAATAAACGGATGAACAACAATGTAACAACTGTGAACGCATGCTGGATGAATATGACAGATGTACCTGCGGACGAAGGCTCATGGCAAATGGTAAATTGTTGTGTTGGCAGCGCTATCATGAATATATAATAGATAATGGAGGTGGTTGTGTATGTACGATGACATGCAATTCTCTGAAGTCGTTTGAATTACAATAAAACAAGATGCTACAATTTGAAGAATAAATTGTCAACCCTAAAATTTTCTACAACTTTGCAACTACCTTTACAGACATTAATGATATCAACGTGGACCACCTTACGGTGTCAGATCCTATACCTGCCAATGGAAGTAAGGATAATCGATACATAGTGGGGTATCATACACAAAACCTCGTGGTAGCCCTGAGAATAAAAACACCTAAAATATGGTCCCCGAATGGAGTGACTCGGTATAATGCCAGTGCCGTACCATCGATGAGTCTTGATTTCGAGGAGTACCCTGATTGGGTTGCGAAGTATCGCCAAATATGGAACAAAATCGAATGGTTGAACTCCGAGCAATTGACGACGGGGCCAGTCAAAAAGGACCGTTACGTGAATGCCAAGCTTAAATACTACAAGGATGCAATCACTACTAAATTCCACGGCATGCCAGTACCCTATGATGAGCCATGCCAAACCAGTGCAATCATGGCTATTTCATCAGTGTATGTGCAGGGCAAAAACCACTATCCCCAAGTACATTTTACGGAATGTCGATATAAGGACTTTAAAAAAGAATTACTGCTGAGTGAGGATTAGAAAAAAACCATATATTTTATAGGTCCTGTATGACCTATAAATATATATAAAATTAAGGTCTATACTCGGGAATCTAGATACCGCTGGCATACTGTGCAGGCTGAAGTTTTTTTAAAACGTTGCTTCTGCCCTCTTACCAACCTTTCGCAACTAGCTGAGCATGTTGTCGTTCATTGATGGAGTCAACAATCCTCTTAACACGCTGTCGCATCTGTACCTTCAATATCATATACTTTTGCTTCTCCTGCATAATGAGACTAAACTCGTAGTCGCTGATAACCCCGTTTTCTACAGCCTTTGATATAAGATCAACAATGGAGTTCAATTTTGTTTCCGCGAGTAGCCTAATTGCCTCATGTTTCTTGGATTTCACACCCAACCTCTTCCCGGCGTTCCGCAGACCGGCTTTGCCTATCCCCATTGCTATGCTAATGCGCCCCATTGCAATAGCCAGTGGTACTCCAAGGCCAGAGGCCATAGCTCCTATACCAAGCCCTGAAGTTATCACACTTATGCCTAACAGACCATGATCACAATACCTCAGCCAGGTCCCATGCATCTTAAACGTTTTTGCGAGCTTATCACGCTCTTTAATTTCACTTCTCATGTATTGTTCGATTTTTTTTATCTTTTTGAGCCTGTATACCTGGTTTTCCTCGGGTATATTGGCACTTTGTGCAGGTACGCTCGGCAAACTAGGGTATAGTTTGCTGATACCGCTCAATAAGGGTTTACGTGGTCTTGTTGCTTGGATCGCAGGCAGGGGCCAAGGCATCTCTACTCGGTTCTGGTGCGGATAACTACACGGCAAGACAAATTCTATTGCAAAAATTTGAAGCCATGGTACAACGTCAGGAGAATGTGGGGCATGATATCACTGAATTTCAGAAGGTGCTGCAATATGCCCGAACCCCAGTGAATTTTGCCGTCATGCCAAGCGTGTACATGCTACCTTCTGATATGAACCTGTGTATTGGTAAAATTACGGGGTATAACAACAACACCCTCATAGCACCTGCCAATGTAAATGTTGGGGTCCAGGTTGATGTGAATAATAAGCATATTGTGAGGCATGCAGGAGCCGCACCCCTAAAGCATATCATCAAAATACATATACATACCACACCTCCCAAGCACATTATACCTCCCAGGCATACTATCAAAACAGCTATACATGCTACCCCCTTAGGCATACCGAGCATACCATTAGGCATGCGGCAGACATCAAACCAACCCTCAAGCATGCTACGCCTCCTATACATCCTCCTAGGCACAGGGAACCCCCGCAAAATCAATATGAGGATAACAAGGCCGCATTAATCACGACAAGGGTGGGGATAATTATTGCCTTCATCTGGCTTAATAAATAACTTATATTAGACCCACCCAACATAGTACATAAACACGGCAGCGGCCGCGATGTCCATGTACACATGTTTTGCCACGTATTCCACGACTGTTGCCGCTACCTTCAGAAGGAAGGAGACAACCGTACCCATAATACCAGCAATGCAGCGCCTACTTTGCCTGCCAGATATTTGAGGAACTTTCCAAGCCTTTCAAGCTGCTTCTCTACGAAACCTTTTCCGGCACCCGCGGCGGCACTTCCTCCTGCAGCACCTGCCGCGGCACTTCCTCCCGTAACGGAGAGTACAATGGTGCTTATCCGTAGACCAATAGCAGAGACGATACTCGCTATAGTTATACCCTGCTCATTAAACAAAATCTTAAGCTTCTAAAGCAGAGATGTGTTATCGTCAGCGATTTTCAACAGCGTGTCCTTGATGTGTCTTTGCTGGGGGTATATGTCAGTGGATAGTATGCCGTGTGCTTCCCTTATGGCCTTTTTTTATCAGTCAGATCTTTAATCTCTTTCTTCACCTTTTCTATTTCCTTTTCAAGATTAGCCACTTGTTTTTTGTTCGCCCCAGCCGTCTGCTTCTCAAGATCTTTCACCTTTCCCTCTGCCTTCTTAATCTCCCTGTCGTATAGAATCACCTTGTTTTTCAAGCTTTTCATGTTACCTCTTAATGTCTGAAGTTCGAGGTCAAGCCCCCTTCCTTCACGTTCGGTGATGCCACCTTCATCAGGCCCAGCAAACGAAGTGTCTTGTATAAGGCTCTCCGTGGCATCTACAAATTCATCGATCTTCTTTAACGATTCCATCTCAATATTTTTTTCTCAGCCTCCTTCTCTATTTTGCTATACTTTTTCAAGAGGTTCTGGGCCCTGAATTTACCACCTCTGTTGTGTTAACATAATAGACAAAACCCAGAGCTTGCAGACGATTACTACCTAGCAACGTTTGTATCTGGCCAAGGTACCATCTTGATTCGTAATCACTATTTACTTGAAGTTTCTTTCCCTTTCACTATCTCTTTAACAATAAGTTGATTACCTTTATCCACCCTGAAGATGATCGTAAAAGCCGTCTACCTTTGATTTTAGTATTATCTGCCTCTGCCCTGAAAACGTGTTCCTCTGCTGTTGTTGTTTAGTACCAACGGACCAAAGCAACGGGTTCAGATAAGCCATACGCCAAGCACTATTAACCAGAATGAGGACTTATACGTAGATATACCTAATATGTCCCCGGATGATGTAATTTTCCCAGGAAGCCTGAGGCTCCTATTTGACCTGATGCTGATGGGACAAATACAAAACGTACGATCGTGTCGTTTATCGGCAAAGGCCTGGTGCGAAACTTATGCATTACACTTAATAGCAATGAGGTACAGAATATCAACATCCTGGCAGTGTACCGGGATCTCTGGCTACCTAAGTTTGATCACGAAAACAGCCTCATCCTAAAGGGAATCAACCCCAACGATGGTACCATCAGGGCCTTACAAGTCAAGGCTACCGTGTATGTTGGGACCGACGAGGGAAAAGCCATCGCTGCGGCGTATAGCAACACCTTCTGCATCCCATTGGATAAGATCTTTGAGTTGACAAGGGACTTGCTATATGACAGATTGCAGTTCGTTCTAAATTTCGCGCCGCATGCTGATGTCATCAAGGATGGGGGCACGGCTGCGGTGGGATCCACGGCATCCAATACGGCCGATGCAGCATATAAAATCACCAATATCAAATTAGAGTTTAAAAAAGTGAAACATGAGGGCCTGGCAAGTGCCGTGAAGTTATATTCGTCTCGCGTTACCCTATGAGCGGATCCTAAGAAGCAAGGTGGTGACTATGAAAAAGGCCGATACCAGTTACAACCATCAAATAGACACTCCTGCCAAGTCCCTGAAGGGCGTCTTGTTATTATTCATAGACCCTGGAAAGGTGAAGGCTTATTCAGGCATCAATGAGGTATTCTATAACCCCAAGATTGAGAAGATCAGCGTCACTTTCGAGGGCGGGCCTAATGAGTTGTACCCTCATGCCATGCTTCCCAAGGATTATCTGGAAAAGGTCGTCGGCCTTTTCGACAGCCATGATAGCAACGTGAGCATCGGCCAATTTTTCAATGAGCGTTTTGCCCTGTTCATCGATTTCAGAGCAAGCCCAGATCCGGGCCTGCACGGTAGCGGGAGACCCATGCAACGCCTTAGTGACGGCATCACGTTGCATATGATCAAAAAAGCCGACGGAACCATGGACATACGCTGTTATGTGTACTAGCTGATGGACGCCCAGCTGAACATCCTTGGCGGGCGATTCCACTCCGTGGAGTATTAGTGACCGCAACTCGTATTTGTTTCCCTGAGAACAAATACGAGTTAATATGGAAGAAAACAAGAGCTGCCCAAATTATAAAAAAGTGTTGGCCTTGGATGCATTTAGGGTGTTGAAAAATGGCCAAACAACAAAAAGTTGTATCAAATGCCTGGATAAAAAGAACCAGCGGCGTGCCAAAAACAAATGCCCCCATCAAAGAGAGAGGGCATATTGCAAGAATTGCGGGGGAAGTCAAATATTCCCCCATCAAAAAGTGAGGTCCTATTGCATAGAATGAAAGGGCAGTCAGATTTGAGAGCATGGGAGACAGAGGGGTCACTGCAAGGACTGTGGGGGAAGTAAGATATGCCCCCATCAAAGAGAGAGGGCATATTGCAAGGATTGCGGGGCAAGTCAAATATGCCCCCATCAAAGGGTGAGATCCATCGTAAAGAAAGTAAAGGTAGTCAAATCTGTCAGCATGAAAGGAGGAGAGCTCGCTGCAAAGAATGCAAGGGAAGTCACATATTCACCCATGGGAAATTGAAGTATCGCTGCAAAGAATGTGGGGGAAGTCAAATCTGCCCCCATCAAAGGCAGAGGGCCTATTGCAAAGAATGCAAGGGCAGTCAAATTTGCCCTCATGAGAAACGGAGGGATCGGTGTAAGGAATGCAAGAAGAGCGAACGGAATAAATACGGTTTCATTCTGTGGAGTAGACCACAACTCGTGTTTGTCCCTAAGGGCAAAAACGAGTTAATGTGGAAAGCAAGAGATGCAATCAATGATACTTTTTATCTTTAGAAAATTTCAAGATCAAGGGAAATGGTCAACTAACAAAAATGTGCATCAAATGCTTGAATGTATCCAAGGCGTCAAAGGATCTTACCAAATGCCCGCATCAAAAATATAAGGATCGGTGCAAGGACTGTAAAGGGAGTCAGATTTGCAAGCATCAAAGGTTGAGATTCCAATGCAAAAAGTGAAAGGGGAGTCAGATTTGCAAGCATAAAAAGGTGAGGGCCTATTGTAAGGACTGCAAAGGCAGCCAGGTTTGTAAACATGAAAAGATTAGATCCAAGTGTCCAATTTGCCACCCTTCTGGGCATCTTGCCCATGTTGTACGATGTCGAACCCACAAAGCTCTACGAGGAAACAAAGAGCTCATTTCCCTGGAGTATATCGGGTGCGATATGACTACGCTGCGGGTCTATATTGAGGCTCAGTTTGTTGAGGGTATGACCTGGGACAATTATGGGGAGTGGCACATTTATCACAAAATCCCGCTCAGGTATAGAGAAAATGGCGATGATACTTCGGTTGCTGAGGTTGCTGGTAGGCTGCACTACACCAACACTCAACCCATGTGGGCGAGTGAGAACATTCCAAAAGGCAATCGATTCGTCTCAAAATAAAGCATGGCAACTCTCGCGATAATGGCAGGGGGGGAGCTTCAATCAACGCATTAGCATTTTCAGGAACCAACTATCTATCTATTTTCTAAACTTTCGGGACACGGAGAAGCGGAAAGGAAAAGGCACGACCAGGCGATGGAACAACTACAAGCAGCCCAGACTAAATGGTTACAAGACCGACAGGCAAAGATTGGTTCGGTAAGCAACGGGAATTGCAAATAAAGGCAGGGAAGAGCTTGAGGCAATTGGATGACGACATGTACAGGTATTATATAGCCGCAAACTAAAAGGCCCCTGAATTGAAAGATTTTTACACGCCTTCAAAATAGCAACAGGATGGGGAATTGAGCTTCATTGTTGGCTCCCTATCCCTGCTAGGCTTCGTAGCATATGAGTATCTGTAAGAACGTTTTTTACATAATAAATATATATATAAACAAATATGTCAAAAGCATCACATATCGTTACTGAAGAGGAGGCGGAGATATTAAGCCAAATTTACTATACCCCAGAGCATCTGTGGGTCGGACGAAAAGCTATCAAATTACTCGCTGCAGAAGCTAGCCTATCAAAAAAGAAGGTTACCCACTGGCTATCCAGGCAGCTCTTATTCCTCAACCCTAACGTATAGACTACCCACATTTTACCGTTACGAGGCCTAACGAAATGCATCAGTTTGATCTACTGTACATACCCCATGATCGGTTGTATGGCAATACGTATAAGTACATCCTGACAGGCATTGATGTTGCTTCAAGGTACAAGGTGGCTAGACCCCTACGTACCAAAAAAGCCTGCGAGGTTGTGGAGATGATCAAGGACATTTATAAAGCAGGGATTCTTCGATACCCCAAAATTTTTCAGTGTGACAATGGTTCTGAATTTAAGTCAAATGTAACCAGGCTGCTGGAGGACAAAAGTGTTGAGATTAAAAGGGTCACTACCAAGTATCATCATACATATACGGCCTTTGTAGAGTCCTACAACAAAGTAGTCGCAGAAAGGCTCTTTAAGCCTCATGGATGCACAAGGTCTGGTCTATGGGGAGCCTAGTAGCATATGGGTGAAACACCTATACACTATATTCAAAAATCTCAACAACAGCAAGACTGCCATGATTAAAACCCAACAAGGCAATCAAGCTCGATGATGTACCGCTCGCGAAAAGTCAGCAATACCCCGAAGAAAAACGAGGGTTTGTACCAATACCTTTTACAGCCAGGGGAAGAGCATGGTGACTCTAAAAGACGCGCCACCGACGCCTTTTGGAGCAAACATACTTACAGGCTAGACAAAATAGTAGGAGGTAGTCGTGTTTTGTATTATTTACAAGACGGCTCCGATCGCAACTTCGTGTCAGAAGAATAGATGCTTATTCCAGAGGATGTTCAGGTACCCCCAGAGCATATTTATTTATTATTCATTTATTTATTTATTTAAAGTTGGATCTAGTATAGTTACAAGGTACTAATTTACACCAACTATCAAATTAAAACATGTAAATACTAAGTGATAAAAATACAAATAAAATACTAAAATAAATCATCGATTGATCCCCGAATGAGCAGCACAGAGTTTACATTGGCAGTATATTTCAACGTGCCTGATAACAGATTTGAATTCTTTTAGATCTGTCACATTTTTGACCAGTTTTTGCACACAACGCTCTTTTATGGGTTGCCGAAATGAGATTGTGTGCCTGTGTGCTGCAGAACATCCATACAAGGTGGCAATAATTGAAACAAGGTAAAATAAATGAGTTAAATAATAAATCAATCTGATCCTGTTTGAGAAAATTTCGTATCCTCAGGAGTGCTTTTGTCTTTGAGGAAGCACTTTTGCACATCCCTCTTACGTGAGGGTAAAATGAAAGTTTTTCATCCAGAGTAATACCTAGTAACTTAACTTGTTTTGATGGAGCAATAGAAGATGAGCCAATCTGAATGCTGATATTGCCAACATCAGCTCCCAGAATTATCATCTGAAACTTGCTTGGATTTGCAACCATACCATTTGAGTTGAACCAGTTTACCACTTTGACTATGTCAGAGTGCAAACTTTCTAGAACAGCAGTAATGCTACTCTTACAACTAAAAATGGTGTTGTCGTCGGCAAAGTTGCAGATATCACCCTCTAATAACAGGAACAACAAATCATTAATAAACACATTGAATAATATCGGTCCTAGGACAGAGCCTTGAGGAACTCCTAACAAAATTTCTAACCACTTACTAACCGAGGAGCCTAACCTCACTCGATGTTTCCTGTTTGATAGATAGCTCAGTACAAGCTTTAATGTATTATATCCAACGCCATATGCCTCCAGTTTTGCAATTAAAAGACCAAAAGGGAGACAATCAAACGCTTTGGATAAATCCATCAAAACTGCACCGACTTTTCCAGATTTTGAGAGACATTTTTGCCACTTTTGAAGCGTGTTTAAAATAGCATACTGACACTGTAACTCTTTCGAAATCCACAAAGATATTTAGACAAAAAGGTGTTGAAGAATGGTAACAGTTGTTTGGCTAAAATTCTCTCAAAAACTTTGGAAACAGTCGGTAACAAACTGACAGGTCTATAATCCTTGTCTGTGGAGCTACCCTTTTTATATAAAGGGATTATCTCTGCCAAAGATAAAAGACTAGAAAAAACAGAACTGTCATATCAAGGATTGGTAAAGAGTAATTTCAGGAGTACCTCCAAAGGTTCATCCTCCAACTCTTTACTTGGATCTCCTACATACAATAAAGGAGGCTCGGTATAGAACGGGTATCCATATACGATACCTTTGATAGCATCAGGTTCACTATCAAGGCTAATGTTAACTAATCGTCTATCCGGTATAGGAAAATTGAGGATATTGCCTATTGTTTCTATGTCAGCCAAATCCGACAACTTCAACTCTTCATCTGTGATGACCTCGTAGCAAAGTAGAGATGTAAAATGTTCGTTCTGGGACAGTCGACGGACGACGAGGGAAATTCCCCAAATTCCAAATTCCCCGAATCTATAGAATCCGACAATTCCGGGAATACCAACATTCTCGAGCAAAACCCCACTGTCCCAAAACTTTTAGTTGAAATCTATATACAATAAAGATGAATACACACACCGTGAAAGAGTTACACGCTATTGCGAGAACCCGTGAACTTACGCGCTATTCCAAGCTACGCAAAGCCGATCTTGTTGCACTCCTGGAGGCACCTCCACAACCCGCTCCTGCTCCCGGAGCATTTACACCAGACGCCTTGGATATATTCGAGCGTCAAGAGATGACAAAAACCCATCCTATTAAGAGCAAGATTGAACCTCGACTCCCCACACCCGAAGCCATGAATGTCTTTGAACGCCAAGAGATGGCGAGGACATGTCCAGTAGTCAGCTGCGAGAGTGGTCTGACTGCCTTGTGAACTATGTACCAGGTGGTATTAGAAAGCGCTGATGGGTTGAAGTTGAAGAAGAGGCAAGGGAGGATCATGCCGAAGACGAACAGCAGCCGAACCAAGACTTCACCCCTCAGAAACATAAGCATGCTCACCATAGGACCTTCCGAAGTTTCCGCATCCCTGGCATAGACGGTACGGATGTCGATGGGTACTTGGGGATCGTGCGATCACACGTGAAAACCCTGGTTGAGAAGCAGGTTAAAGACATGGGGTCTGCTAAGGTGCAGTGCTCTCTCTGGATTTTATGGAAGAAGCCAGTGGAGGGTACTAACGAGTTTATCGAAGTTGATAAGGTCTTCCACAGCAACATGACACCGGTCTTCCAGGGTACCGACGTGGATGAGGTGCTGGATACGATGTTTGCTCAAGTCAGAACGCATGTGAAGAACCCAGCGCTGCCCAAAAGCGGCTTTACGATCAGTCGAATTATGCATCTCGACGTGGACTTCCATAAGCTCAAGCTGACAAGGGGCTCATCGTATATCAAAGCTCACAAGTGGATAGCCACCAAAAAAGCCATCATTAACCCCGCGAACAAGGACGAGGAGTGCTTCAAGTGGAGTATAATCGCCGCTCAGCATTATGGGGATATTGGTGATCATCCAGAACGCGTGACCAAGCCGAGACCCTACATGCAGCAGTATCACTGGCAGGGCATCGAGTTTCCCACAAGCATCAAGGACAAGTTTGAAAAGAACAACCCCGATATCGCTGTGAACGTCCTATACGTGACTGGGAAGACGATCAATATGCTGCGTCGATCGACACACAACGGACGCGAGAAACAGGTTAATCTGAAATTCTCACGGTAGATAAAAAGAGCCATTATATAGCCATCAAAAATCTCTCACGGCTCCTGGGCAGCGAGACATCAAAGAATCATGCAAAGATGCACTTCTGTATGAACTGTCTGCAACTCTTTCCCACAATCGAATCGCAAGACAAGCACCATACCTACTGCAGGGACAACGAAGCGGTCAAGATCACGATGCCAAGCGAAAAGGAAAAGTGGCTCTACTACAAGGATGGTCAGCAGCAACTTAAGTTACCATTCGCCATCTATGCGAATTTCGAGAGCCTGTTGATCCCTTGAAAGAGAATGCGAGGAAAACCAAGACGAAGAAGCTGAACAAGCACGTACCATGTGGCTGGTGTACGTATAGTACCTTTGCCTATAGTTCCGTGCGAGACCCACTGAGAGTCTACAGGGGTGAGAAGTGTGTGAAGAGGTTCGTTGACCACTTAGAGGATGAGGTAAAGCGACTCTGCAGCATCTACCCTCAGCAGGACATGTTACCACTAACGGAGGTAATAAAGAGGGAGCACGACTCGGCCAGGACTTGTCACATCTGCATGAAACCCTTTGACAACGATGAGTATAGCCGTAAAGTTCGAGACCACTGTCACTACACGGTGTTGTATAGAGGTGCAGCGTACGCGATTTGCAACCTCAGGTACAAGATACCTAGCCACGCACCCGTGATCTTCCACAACCTATCGGGGTACGATGCACACTTGTTCCTCCGAGAACTTGGAGAGAAGTATGACACCCAGGATATTGGTTGCATCGCTGAAAACACCGAAAAGTACATCACCTTCAACGTTAAAATCAGGATGCCCATTGCAGGCATGGACACGATGATAATGATACGTACAAGAGCATGGAGATCAGATTCATCGACAGCTGTCGCTTCATGGCATCCTCATTAGACAAATTGGCAAGCAACCTCAAAATTGCGACTCGAATACTACGAAGCAGCTAGACAAGGAGCAGTTAAAGGCAAGGTACCATCCATGACTAAATTCATCGACAAAGATGATGTCTTCAGGCTGATGCTTCGAAAGGGTGTCTATCCTTACGACTACATGGATAGCTGGCAGCGATTCAAGGAAACGGAACTACCACCCAAGGAGGCTTTCTATAGCAAACTGAACATGAAGGGGATTAGCGACAACGACTACAAGCATGCTCAAAAAGTATGGAAGTGCATCACTCCAGAGGGTGCTGAGGTCAACATGTGTAACTATCACAATATGTACCTCGTTGCAGACGTCTTGCTACTAACCGACATATTCCAGGGCTTTCGAGGATGGTGCCAGAAGAACTACAAGCTTGATCCCGCCCACTTCTACAGTGCACCTGGTCTCGCCTGGAAAGCAGCGTTAAAGTACACAGAAATCAAGCTGGAGCTACTAACGGATCCTGACATGCTCCTGATGTTTGAAAAAGGTATACATGGGGGTATTACTCAAGCTGTGCACAGGTATGCCAAAGCCAACAACAAGTACATGGGGGAGCAATATGATTTCTACTTGCAGTACCTCGATGCCAACAATTTGTACGGTTGGACCATGCGTCAAGACCTACCTACGCACGGGTTGAAATGGCTGTCGAACGCTGAGACCTTTGCAGAGAAGAGGATCGAGAAGCTCGTCGCTGACAACAAGCATGGATACATCTTGGAGGTTGACATCGATTATCCAAAGAGACTGCACGACAAGCACAATGAGCTACCCTTTCTACCGGAGCGCAATGTGGTTCACAGGGTTGAGAAGTTAGTCCCAAATCTCGAACATAAGCGGAAATACGTGGTACACATCGGGGCTCTTCATCAATCCCTGAAACACAGGCTCGAGCTCAAGAAAGTGCATAGAGTCATCCAGTTTAACCAAAAGCCTTGGCTCCGGGACTATATTGACCATAACACGAGGCTGAGAACTGCCACCAAGAACGACTTTGAGAAGGACTTATATAAGCTGATTGACCTCTCGGTCTTTGGGAAAACCCTGGGGTGAGTTCTGGATCAAGTTCCGTACAGTCAGGTTCCATATACCTTGGTGGAGGCCTGTTTGTTATACTCGCCTGTGTGGGAGGTGTCTACTACCTTACGCGTAAGCAACCCGCGGCGGCTCAACAGCTTGCCAAAACATGTGCACCAGAGCAGCGTCAGCTTTCAAAGCCCACAGCCCAGCCCGATACCGACTTTTTCACATGCGATAATCAATAATATAAACACGAGTTCTAATGTGACCCCCAAAGAGAAGGAAATCATCGACATGCTGTACGAGAGTGTCGTGGACCTCGGATTCACGTTCGCGTATGCCATGGCTGGCAAAAAAATTCCTCGGCATTACGAGCCCCAGCACCAAGCTGGAACGATGTGATGAAGATGATCGCTTATTTTTTAGCAGAACGCGCTAGCTGCGAGATGGCTGTGAGCAAAGGCTGGATTCCTGCCTTCATAGTACCAAAGCCCAAATAAGGCATGCAAGGCTTGTGTCTGCCACTATGGCAAAGATAAGATAAATGACTCTTGATATTGTCTAACAACCCCATACAGCAATCTTCACGGGGCTTACCTTGTGTGGAAAGACTCAGCGTGTACTCGACCTCCTGGAGAACGAGTACAAGCACCATTTCTGCGTGATTTCTGCCCCACGATCCGCTGGAATAGCACCTACTTGAAAAGGTCCTCACTGTGGCAAGATGACTACGTGTTCCTTATAGAGCCGGGTGATCAACTCTTTTACTGAATCGAGAAACTATCGAAGCTGCTAGCAAGGGAGGACACTCTGTTCATTGTTGACGATTTTATATCGGACGAGAGCCTGGACAAAAAGCATCAACCCCTGATTAGAGCTGGCCATCAGTGGGAGGCATAGAAAGCATAGTCTCTGGTCATTAACGCAGTGTTATACGGCCTTGCCAAAGAACCTAAGACGTCAAAAGAAGCAATTGTTTTTGTGGTATCCAACAAGAGGTCAGTTATGAAGCTGGTGGATGAAGAAACCAACATGATCTCGGATTGGGAAGGGATCAATGCCCAGCTGAGCAAATCTAAGCATGCGTGCTTGTATGTGAGATTGGAACACCCTCAGACCTGGAAAATTTTGGAGTGACGCGGACATCAGGTGTCCCCAGCAGATATATAATATGATATAAGGACGTTATGGAAGGGGACGTTATCCGTCCCCTTCATCCGTACACGGTTTTACTGACAGAAGCGGGCCTTTATTGCTTCCCCCAAGGTCTAGAAATTGGAGTATTTTGCCTTGACTTTCAACTAAATAAATATGTCTTGTGTTGAAAAATTACAAGAGGAGTTTGAGGGAGAGATCCGGAAATCGGAGGAAACAATCGAGAACTTGGAAGTGAGGCATGAGGAAATCGATCAGTCGCTGTATAAGATGTGGCAGAGGAATAAACACGACGACCGGATCGCTTTAATCGCCTGCGTCTCGTCACTGGCTCTAACCATGATCCAATACATGATGAAATATTAAGACCCGGGTGTTACGGCGCCAGAAGATTAAGTCGCAGTTTTGTGGGTTATCAAAGCCACAAAAATTACGAGCACCGTCCTCGCATATACGACTCCCGGATCCAAAACTATAAGATAAAATGTTTTGTCTTGCCTTATTTAACGCTGTACCTGCTGGAGCTATCGAGAGCTTATTCGATGAGCACTCACAACGAGTGATTTTTAAACGTGCTGATCTCGGAAGGCTTTGGGGGATTGAAAGAATTGGAGAGTCATATCGAGATATCACGACCATTTCACGTCATGAAATAGGTGGTCTTACTAAAACCAGCCTTGGCAAAACTAAAAATCCTCATGATGCTTTCGTAACATTAAATGGTGCCTTGGAGATTGTGCGTCGTTCTAGAAAGCCCAAAGCCGTCGAGCTTATGGGGTGACTAGCGAAAAAGGGTGTTGAAAAATTGCAGGATGAGGTCAGGGAGCAGCGTAAGATAGTCAAAGAGCAACGCAAAACCATCGAGGCCAGAAATATTGCCGTTACCATGCTGGAGGACGATCTTGAGGAGAGGGACGAAGAAATCGTTAAACTACGAGAGAGATATGTCCCCCAGGGATACCCGTACGCTAAAGTACTCTGCGTTATTAAGAAGAATGATACTCACGACTGTGGAGAGAAAGGTAAGCATCCCTACCATATGATTAGATGTCAGCGCATACGGCTGGGCAGGAGCATTGCCTCCAGTTTGACAAAATATCCTGAGGGCACTGTAATAGGGAGATGTGACGACCCAAATGCCGTGCATACGTGGAAGCGTTTTAGAGACAACACCCTGGGTGCTGCGAATTCTTACAAAAACCACTTTACCCTACCTGATGATGATACGCGTGAGTTGTTCGAGGGAAAATTCGGCATCGATATAATATAAGCAATATATGAGATTTTGTGACTCTTATAAGTCACAAAAACTACGTCTATAAATATCAACTGAGCAAGTCCCCCGCTGCGGGGGACTTGATGAAATGACCCTCGGACTCGAGAAATTTACCACTCTTTAACATTTTCCGGAGAAGTATAAAATGCGGCTGGGTGATGCTATTACTGATCCTCAAGGTGTGGAAAAGAGGGGTCAATATTGACCCTTCTTCATCCGAACACGGTTTTACCGATCTCCAAGAGGTACTTGGATCCAAGTATCTTCACCCAAACACAGTTTTACTGACGGAACCACGAGCCACGTGGTCAGGGGCGACATACCATGTCGGTGCCACCGACACATATTAAACTGAGCCAGTCCCCCGCAGCGGGGGACTTGATGGAATGACCATCTGGCTCGATAAATTTACCACTCTTTAACATGCTCCGGAGGTACTTCAACATCCTCTGGTATTAGCATCAACTCCTCCACCACAAAGCTTCGATCAGGCCCATCTGCCAAATAGTACAGGAGACGTGTACCAGTCACAATACGATCGAGTCTATACTTCTTTTTACTCCACCAAGCGTCCGTTGCACGTCTTTACCGTGCTCTTCCCCAGGCTGGAGGAGGTAAAGATAGAGACCGTCATCAGGTAGAGGCTTTTCTTCATGCTTTTCCTCATCTTGCGGCACCTCGTTTAGCTTGATCGCTTTCGAAGGTTTCATACCAATCATCGCGGTCTTGGTGTTGTTCAACCCCTTGACGATAGTATACAAGTGTTCAACCCATGTACCACTCTGTTTGTCAGTGACCAACTCTTGCGCATCTTGAGGTTTGAAGAGCCTCTTGGCGAGCATCTTGTTATACGATTCGACGAATGCCGTGAAGGTGTGGTGGTATATGGTGGTTGCACGCTTTATCTCGACACCTTTGCTTTTTAGCAGCTTGCTCACGGCAGACTTGAACTCGGAGGCGTTGTCGCATTGGAATATACTCGGATATCGTAAAGGTCCGGCCTTGTATATGTCCCCGAGCATGTCCGCAACCTCGCTAGCCTTTTTGGTTCTTAATGGTCTCGCTACCTTGTACCTCGAAGCCACATCAATGCCCGTGAGTATATATTTATACGTGTTGCTATACACTTTATCGTGGGGCATATAGAGCAAGTCAAATTGGTTCATTTTGTTGGGCTTTGTAATAATGAAATGTGGGTAATTGATGCGCTAGGGGCCTCGAAAATGTCGGAGCCAGAGCAGTTGCCGACTCAACCAGTGAGTAACACGCTTCCTGGAGAGACCACTCTGCTCAGAGAGTAATTTGATGGCTTTTCGACCAGTCCAAAGATGTTCGTGTTGGTAGTAGATTTGAATCAGCTTTCCTGCTTCTCCTTCTGTGGGGATATGTGCTCTTGACATGTATTACATGTCAAAAAACGTTCTTTACATATACTTGTACGCTGCAAAATATAAAAGCGCTAGCGAGCCCACGATGAATATCAACTCACCGTCTTGTTGTTGCTTGCTTGGTGTGTAGAAGTCGGATAACTTAGGGGCCTTCTCGATCGTCGCGATGTAATAGTCTCTCATGCCCTCATCGAGATTTTTCAAACTTTCGCCAGCTTGACGCTTAAGCTCTCGCTGCTGGTTATACCAATCGATCTTTGACTGCCTATCTCTTACCCACTGTGCTTGGACACTTTGAAGTTGTTCAATAGCTTTGTCATGTCTTTTACGTTCTGCTTCACCATGTCCTGAGAGCTTGGACAATAGGAAGTTTGACCCGCTAAATGCCAACGCGTTAATCAACGCTCCTCTTGCCATTACTGCCAAGGTCGCCGTCTTTATTCAATACTCTATGCTATCCCATCTGCCATCGAAGATTTTCAACTGCGCATCCTGGAGCAAGTATACGTAACAGTGTATACCCCCAATTCCCTCTGCTTTCTTGGTCAGGTGCAAAGTGATACCGTCTGACAACCTCTGTAATGGCCTTCCACTACCGTGGAGACTGTATTGCTCTGAAGTCAATGAACAGCGCGTATCTTTCACTAAAAAACTGCCAAATGGTCATTTTGCTATTCACATCCCCGAAAAGTTCAAGGACTTGTTCGAGATGATCTTTTGGCAACATCGCATGCGAGTAGAGTTCATTAGGTTCACCTTCCACAGTGATCAAGATTTTCTCGATCTTGGGATTATAGAACACTTCATTGGCGCCAGCATAAGGTTTCACTTTCCCCGGATCGACAAACAAAACAACACACCCTTCAAGCTTGTAGCGAGGGGGTCCATTTGCAAGTTGTAGGAGGTATCAGCTTTCTTCAACGTTATAACCTTGCTGCGGAGTACACGCTCATAGGGCAGGGCGAGCCCCGAGTAGCGTGACATCATAGCACTCGCGAGACCCTCTTTTGTCACTTTATCGAATTCGAACGCAATGTTGGTGATCTTGTAACCAGCATCAGCTGGTTTAGCTTCGATAGACCCTGATTTTGGTGTACCAGCATCTTTGATGACTTGGTCATAGGGTGCAAAATGTATTACGAACTGCAGCCTATCGTTTAAGCCTGCTTGATAGAAGGGCAGTTCTTGTGTCAACTTGAAAAATTTGCCGATGTGGATGCAAAAGGTGTTCCCATACGCTGCCACGATCGCTTTTTCTTCATCATTGCCTACATGGTCGCTAGCCTTTACTTGCAGGGCTCTGATGGTGGCGTCATTGGAGTTGATGCGTTCTAGAATTAGATTGTTCTCTCGGTCAAGCTTTGGCAGCCACAAGTCCCTATGTACTGCGAACATATTAAAATTGCTGATGTTTTGCACCTCGTGACCGTTCAGACTTATGCGAAGGTTTTGAACCAGGGCTTTGCCGATGTTGCTGACGATGGTACGTTTGGTGTTGGTGCCAGTAAGCTTCAGGTCGAATAGGAGTTTAAGAGAGTCTGGAAAAATTACATTATTCTCTCCCAAATTGGGTACGTCCACGTACAAATCTTCGTTTTGATTGATCGTGCTGGGGTTGTGGGAGACCTTGACACGCTGTTTCTTCCCCTTTATTGCCAGCATTGTCTTTAGTTCCTAATGCGGATCTAACTTCGTTCCGTACATTTATTAATAGGTTGCAGAGAATTGATTAAATGTCGATTAATCCAGAAGAAGGAACTTTTGAAGGTATTCAGATGGATGATCTCGGGCCCGAGAATGTCTCTAGTGATATCCTTGTGCCGCAGGAGTTCCGTGGGCTCGAAGACGTGCAGGGATCCAGCTAAGCGAGAGATACCACGACGGAGCAGCAGGGGGATACACTTGACAGAATAACGAAATCTGTACTAGGGGAAGAGGTAAGTGCTTTCTACACACATGTACATAATCAGGATCTGGGACCTCTGGATAAAACCCGGATAGATATAAAAATAACAAGGGGTAGCTTTAGGCGTGAAGGGGAACAGCTTTTTTCAAAGGTATAAGGGTTACGAAGGAGAAAGGGACTGGGTTCCTAGCATTAAATACATTACACAAATATGGCCTTACGGCTCAAGATATTCGCGATATGGGCTTCACCAAGTATGTCTCTACACCCAACAATGGTAGTAAAGCACAGGCCCAGAACCTCGCGCTAGAGGTTGATGTTCTTGTAATGAATAGGGATGAGGAGGAGGCTTCGGGTAAAGAGGAGGGTGAGACGATTGAAATGCAAACAATTGAAAGGGTTATGTAGATAATTTGTTTGCGGGCATCGACGATGAGATCGAGGTCCCTGATATGAGAAAGTTAAAGCTCGAAATTGAAAACCTGCAGAAGACAATATGATAGCGAGGTAAATACGAAAGAGGGCAAGCTGAAAGACCTTAAGAAGCAGAAGCCCGGGGTGCGAAGGCTTCAGAATATTGATGATCTTGAGAAGGAATTGAAGAAATTAAAGAAAGATAATAAGGATGAACTGGGTAGGCACGGTCTTTCCTCCGAGGTTTTTAAGCAACTGAGGTCCATTAAGTCCGAGCTGATGAAGATTGCTGGAGACCATAAAACCCTGCTTGAAAAGCTTAAAACCCTTTTCCGGAAGCAGGGCCTGATTATCGCAAGCATCGTTTCTGCTGTTGGTCTCCTGATTTCAACCATTGTGCTCACCGTTACGGGAGGTGGAGGCATTGTTGGAGGAGCTGCTAGGGGAAGTACAGGCGGGAAAGGTTTTGTACGGAAACAGCTTGAAAGGCTCGGGAGATTTTTGAATTATCTAGCAGGAAGGGCAGGTGCAGCGTTACCAGGGATCATTGGCAGCGTGGTTTCGTTCTTTTTCAGAGTTGCAGCCAGAGTTGTCGAATTCGCAGCAAAGCACCTGCTGTGGGTATTGTTGTTCCGTATGTGGGTAACGGGAGGAGTAAGGGTGGTAAGGATCGATGAGAGTCTAGTATGTTGATCAATACACTAGACCTATTTCCTAAGCAATAGGTATGCGAGAATGAGCCCTATTCCCACCGTTATTACAGTGGCCTTGGTATTCTCATGGACATCCACAGACCTGATCGGGGTGTCGGTGCCACCGACTACCCCCTTTTCTTGCTTTGTTGCCTTGCTACTGGAACTGAGCTCCTGCTTCGCGTTAATCTTCGGATTTACACCAATCGAGAAGTACTCCTTGCTGATGATTTTGTTCGTGTAAATTCACGACATTCCCAATATGAAGACTCATATTTGAAGGAATCATGTAGACTCCATGAGCAACCGAGAAATCGACCTTGCTACGTGCATACTTGAGCACATTTTGAAATCGCCTTATTTCCTCACCCGTGTCACTAGGCCGGAGGATCAGCTCTTCAAAGGTCGTCAAGTAGAGGCGCTACGTATCGATCGAACTACCTTGACTGCCGATCATGTTGGCGCGAGCATTGGCTTGGCTTTGAAGTATGAGGTAAGCGTAAAATCTTACGCTTTGGGAAAGTTTCTCTGTACCTATGCGCGTGAGACCTTGAGAGGTTTCGAGAATCCATCGACTCCATCAATCTTCATCGAAATAACTAGACCAGCTGCCGGGATAGTCTTTGCGAATAGCTTGCCAACTACTGAACAAGATCTCGTTCCTCCACTCACTCTCGCTGTCGCTTACCTCAAATTCACGTGCTAATTGCTGGAATTTTTGGTTGTTGAAAGGGTTGTTTAGACTTCGAAACCTATCGGAACCCGGTAGAGATACCTCGTGATCTTGAAGGATTTTACGAATCTGGAAGTACACGTGGAAACTGTAGACAGCACGAACAAGGGGTAGGGATGTGGTCAGATGCTGCACGGAAATGCCACAAGCGGATGTTGCGCAGTAGGTAGCAAAATTTAGCTGAGTGGCCAGAGGCTGAAAGGGTGGATTTGCCATGTATTCAACACCGCCCCGGAATGGAACTCGTAGTCGACGAAAATGTTGGTGAATTTCACCTTGAATAAGGACCCCTTTGCATCAATAACGATATCTTGCGTTGTGAGATCATCACCCTTGAGTCTCTGGAGATAGTTACTCTGTGTAGGAACATACTTTGCTTTCGGGTTGTACGAGTAAATGCTCATCTTTTCTTAAAAAAACATGAGACAGCTGTATGTCACAGATGTAGAGAACCCTACGATATTTGAGGACTACCTGGGTCAGGACACTAGGATCGCTCTGAAGTCGATCAGTATCCGCCTTAGGTGGGTGAACCTTTTCACTAAGAGCGAGATCAACATCAAGGCGGGTGCCAAGTCGACGGAAGTCGGTGATTTGGAAGTCTCCATCTCGATTGCGCCGGGTTTGTATAGAATCGAGGATCTCGCGACCATAGTCAACGACCAAGCAGGGGATAGGATCAATCCCTTTGTACTCAGGAACGGAGTCTGATCAACCACTGCAGGACATTATGGGACGGGCCTTCGATAACAAGGTAAAGTTTACCAAAGGCGACCCCGACATCATCTATAAGACTGACGTTCACCAGCTGCTGAGACCAATACGCTCCCAGCTGGATCCGGATTACTCTCTTTTAAATGGTGAGAAATCCAATATACTGGCCGTGCTTCCCATCAAAGAGCTAAACGCTTGGGGGATATGGTGACATGGAGTTTCGACACTCCTGTATACCTCCCCCTTAAAGGTTCAACAGACAGACTGGAGTTCATGCTAATCAACGAGTATCAAAACAATAAGAACCCTTTCGTTGGAATTACCATGCACCTACTGATAGAATACATGACAAATATTGCTAACCTTTATCCAAGCTTACCGAGTGCAATCCGGAGGGTACGGAGGAAGACAGTTCACAAGTCTACAGACTGAAGAAGATTGAAGAAAGAGCGGGACAAGCTCGCTAAAAAGTTCAAAATGCATGGTACGTGGGTTAGGTTCTGTGATCATGGCCTGATAGCGGTAAGTGTGATAACTTCAGGTGTTGGTATCGGTAGTATACTCTCAGAAATCGGTGTACCATTGGCTGTGGCTATGTGTGGTATCACTATCGTCGTAGGGTTAGGCCAGGCGGGTCTGCAGAACGCCGGGAAGAGACTGGGAGCTAAGAGTAAGAAGCATGAAAGTATCTGACTACTAGCAGAGACCAAACTCAACTCTTTCGTTGACCTTATACGCAGAGCTGTGGAGAATGGCGTGATTAGCGACCACGAGTTCAGCCTAATTATGCAGGAAAAGTAAAAATACATGGCGCTGAAGGAGCAGATCAGACAACGTGTCAAGATGATCGTGGACAGTATCAATGAGCAGGAACGTATGCATCTGGTAGCACAGGGCAGACAGGAGGCTAAGGACGAGCTGTTGAAAAAACTTCGATAGGGATTTGCAAAGTATGTCAGCGGTACTTAGAGGAGCCACCTGCTTATTCATAGGGTCTAGTGTGTTGATTACATACTAGACGATTTAGAGTACTTCTCCGGTATCATAGTCGATGATGCGGTCACCATCATGTACGACATGTCGCTGTCCCGAGTATTCTTCGAGATTCTTCTGCCAAGCGATCGTGACGCAAGGTTCGCAATAAGGGCCGTCCGTTTGTGTCGACGCGTCCTTGTACTTGACCTTGCGGATCGCTTCGAGGAGCTCAGCTTTTTTTATAGTTGAGTAGTTACGGACCTTTAGCACTTTCGCTTCCTTTTTCAGTGCTTTAAGGTCGTTCATGTTTGTTTTGGTATGCTGGATCAACCAACATACCAAAACCTAAAGAAGCATTCGTCAGCGTCGTCGGAATCGCTAAGGTAGCGGGATCCATAACACTCGACAACCTTACAATCCTCCAAGTAGGTTTGCATGTAGTAATTTGTGCCTTGCCTGTAGATGCCACATAGCTTGATGATGGCCTTGCACTCGCAGCTTTGTTTTAGTGGTACTTTTTGGAATGGAAGTCGGTTATGACTTTGCCCTCCCACTCTTCACCTTGGTGGTGATGTATTTCCCTTTTTTCACAGGGGGAGTGGTGAAGCAATGACCCGCTAAGGACTCTACCTTGGTCAGGATACTCTCATACTTCTCTAAGCACTCGGGGTGGTTATAGATGTCGAATGACATGGTAAGAGACCAACCCTCATCATGACGCGAAGCAACATTGGAATAGAGCGTTTTAGGTGTTTTGATCAATAGAGGGGATAGCTTGTTGTCATTATTATAGCCAATGACGAAGCGTTCATCTTTGCCCTTGTTTGCTGGAATAGGGTTGCTTAGCACGATATTTTCAACGTTTATATCTTCGATATTTAGTGGATTTGCTTTGGCAATTTATTTTGTAATAGGGGAGTTCAACTACGGTTTGTAAGATAGTCAGTGATCTCCATACCTTATACTAAATCCTCACGAGGGCTCCCTGGTTGGGCCATGTCCTGGGATCTGAAATGCTCCGGGACATGCTTGAGCACCGTGGGATCCCTCTGAAACGTCTTGGTACACATTTCCTTGGTCTTAGAATGGTTAAGAACATGCTTGAGCAGCGATTGCATCAGTCCAACAGCATCAGTGCACATTTCCGACGTCTTGAAATGATCCAGAATATACTTAAGCAGCCATGGGTACTCTTGAAGCGCCCTGGTACACATTTCTTGAGTCTTGAAATGGTCTGGAACATCCTTGTCCCTAGGGACAAATAGAAATGCCTGCAGCAAAGTACGCCGTCATTTTGAGGACGTCATTCATGTCCATCTTGGCAGAGGGTCTCGTTATGGCTAAGAATTTCTTACCTGCCATGGCATAGGCAAAGGTGAAACTAATATTGTTTCGTAGAGCATATTTAAAATCTCCTTTTCTTTTGGGGTAACGTTGCTTGCTGACATTTATTTAGTTCAATGCATCTTGAAGATGTCATTCTGGGGCTGAGTTTTGCCATGTTCTCCCTGCTAGGGCTCGGGTATGGTGTTTTGAGTTTCCACATCATTTTTGCCGCCCCCACCAAATTTGTACCATACGCCAACTCCTATTGCGAGCCAATCAAGTCCTCATCATACTGGTCAACCAGTTCGGGGCGAACGGCATCTCTCAACTCTTCCCCAGAGATGGCACAATACGCACTGTCAGTGCCCATGTAGGTGTACTCAAAGTCTCAACGATCCACGTACTTGTCCAGAAAATCGTAATAGAATTCCAATATCCGAAGCTTGGCTAGTTGGTACACTGCAATACCACATTGGTAGGCTCTATCGATACTACATTTGTGTTTACCCCTTCTCAGCTCGTAAGCATCTCCAATCTCTTCAAGGTCCTCTACGTACGAGCTTCGCAGGGTCGCATCAACCTCCTTTACATCCCTCGTAAACGTAGTATTTGCGTGCCTCGCCAAATCTTCAATCATCTTGCCGTAGAACGAGTTGCCTTTTAACTTTGCTGTATCCCCCGCAATACGCTTGTCGGGGTCTTTATCAGCCTGTCGTAGTGCATCGGCAATCTCTTCCAGCAACCATTCAAAGGGCCTACCTCTAGCATACTTGAGAAATTGGTAAAAGGCAGTCACTTTCAGCCCATGATCAAGGAACCATTCTAGCACAGATGTATACAGTAGGATCCTTTCAGCCTTTAGCAACCCCAGAAGCTTACGTGTTCCAGGTATACGCTTGCAACCCGTAGTTTTCAAGTACACATGCATATGCTCGGGGATTTGATCGTCAGGTATCTCCTTGACGACAAACAGGGGAGCCATTTCGCCGAATTTGTCACGCAGATACTCAGGTACCTCGATATCAACCTGGGCAAGGCCAAACAACGATCCATCCACCACACCTTGCGACAGTAGCTCTAAGTTATGTGCTGATGTCGGTGTGGCCACCTTAATCAAATGTTCCTTCACACAAGGAAAGTCTTGCATCAAGGTACTCGGGTAGAGCATGTTTGCGTCGTACTCTAGAATGGTCCATCACTTGTGGGGTTCGCTGTACACGTGAGATCTGATACCCGTCACGTCTCGTTCGTGGTATCTACAGAATACGATCGCGGGACCACCCACCATCTCCGTCCGCAAAAAGTCGTAGGCCTCATTCCTCGTGTAAATTTCACATGCTTTTTGTACCTGTTTACAACAGTTTAGGTCCTCGCACCTATGCCTGCATCAACCTCGTCCCCAGGGTCTTATGGATTATTTCTGCAGATTCATATTTAGAGATTTTGCAAAATCTTATTTTGTAAAAGGGACAATATTTGATATCATTAAACGATATAATTAATAGGTTAAGTTAAAGCTGGTTTATTATATACGTACAGGGTGTTAATTCCAAAAATGCCATTTGTACTTGGCCACGATATGTAAAAATATGTTGGTGGAGCAAAATCAATCACTGGTCTAAAATAAAAATAGGACATTTATTGGCGTTAGAAGAATTAATTTGTTCAAAAACCTTACATGTTTGTTCATATTTGGTCAAGATTTAGAAGTTTTGTTACAAAACCCTTATCGGCCTCATTTAAATTGCTCAAATTCTGAAACCCAGAAAGTATAGCTAACACATAATCTAATACTAAATCATCTTTACATCTATCTTTAAGTATATAGGTAAATAGGAATAAAATTTGTGATATGACAAATTTGTAAGAGCTTTCTTCATTTTAGGCAGTGCCAAAAAAGCACAATACAGGTTACATTCAAGTGCCTCACTTAAAGGTTACCTCCCGAGCAAAAATAAGTTGCCTTAAAATAATCCACAACAACATGTTTTTCACAATATGTACAGATTAAAGGAGTACCATTGGAAAAGAAATTGACTTACTGCTGTTTAGCTACCTCTCCAAACCCTAGTAACGCGGGCATTATGAAAACGGTAAAAATGCTTACAGCAGCAATGTTACGTCATTATGAGATAAGCTACCAGGAACCAAAATTGTAGTAAAAGATTATGCAGACGTTTCACTTACCCCGCACCCCTTTTCCTGTATTATAATATGAATTCTAAAAGCATGCAGGAGCAAAAACCAATTTTTAAGAAAATTAATAAGTATATCAACACGTGTATGAATATGGATGAAAATACATTTTTGAATTTTCAATACCCAACGGGAGACAACTCTGTTCAAATACTACACACCATATGGACAAGCCGGAAACAGAATCGGGTGAGTCACTGACAGAACTAAATTATACCTGGTACAAATGTGGTGTTTGCATCAAAATGAGTACTTGTAAGGATTGTAAATGCTGTAGAGGAATGGATATAACCGAGTTATGGGAATTAGGCGATAAATAAATTCAGTTATTGATTAGTGTCTTATTGTGACTTATTTTGTGAAATAATATTTATTTTTACTATCTTAGATAAACGGTGCATAACGGAGCACGATCATTTTCTTTCTATCGTCTTAACGAAATAAATCTTTGGACGGCATTAGTGAGAATGTTCGACAGGGAAAATCGGCCTTCCTTCGGGAGCCGAATTAATAGTAATTATACTTTGATATTTGTTTTTTCTTTTGGCACGTAACCGTCGTGGCAGATCTGTGCTACGTGTGATTCCAGCCTGTGTTGTCAAGCGGTTAATATATCAAACAAGTTCATCATATTACATTACATTTTTTAAAGACTCTTGTGCATGGTCAAAAAAATCAGAAAATCGGCAGGCAAAAAAATGCAGACCTTAGGTGAAAAAAGCTAAATTATGGTTAAAAACTTTTGTACTGTTTGTGTTCTAAATCTAAATTATATGCAAGTTATATATATATTTTAATTTCATTTTCAAAATATGTCTCTACCTGAAAAAAATTTAGACGGTAATTTAGACGGTATACGCTCTAGCTAGCTAACTACCAGTAGTTCTGCAGGGAAAGACAAACATCGCATATATATATATAATTTAATTATCGAGATAAATTTGCTTTATATCATGTTAAACTAAAAATGGTATCTTTTTTTAATATATTTTTCAAAAACGAGCCTCTCTCTAAAGTCGATGCTAAACCTTAGCTAGTATTTTTATCCACTCAACAAAATAAATCGACCGCCATGTTTGTTGTACTCTTGTTTAGTTTACATAAAACTCCCGCGCTGTTTATAAATTATTTTTTTGGTATAATTATCATAAATCATAAGCGATCATGTGACCAGCCTGTTCCAGGGCCTTTTCGCCGCTGTCAACTTATCAACAAGGCAAAATGCCCTGGGAACGAGGTTGTGCCTACATGGGTCTCCCGGAGCGTATAGCTCTAGCTTGGGGTTCAACCGACTTGTTTGTTTTTAAGCTTACATTCCAACGACTTGCACCAACCGTCATAGCTTAGACCAGGAGCAAGGAAATTTTTGATATCGAAAAATTTAAACCTTGAGGTGGTAAGGAACATGTTGTCATTATCTTTTTTCGCCACCTTGATCTTATCGCCTTGCGCAATCTCTTCGACAAAATACCGCTTGATCAGGTTGATGTCGTACTTGCCGGAATTAAAGCTTATTACAGATACTTGGCTTACCCACTCGTTCCACCACTCCTGGTTCTTTTTGGAGAGCATGTCAAAGTCGTCAGGCTTCGGGTACATTCTCTCGACCTCCTTCACAATTAGGGTATGCCTCTTTTCCAGCTCCTCCACAACTATTTAGCCAAGACCTTGGGATTTTCGTCCTCGATGAACGTCGGGTGGCGATTCAAACTATCGGCAATACCACACTTATCGGAACATGTCTCGAAAAGTATGTTAGATCAGAGGTTTGCTGGTAATTTAAAGGTGTTAGGAGGGTCTCAAAGTCAATTACAATATGGTGGGGCTAGGGTTTGAATTTCTTCTGAAAGTACCTTTTGATTTTGGATGATTTTTCACATTCCCAAGCCGTGACGAGGTTGTATCCCTGTTCCTGTATCATCCTTTCCTTGCATCGGGTTGCAGTGTAACGAGACTTGTCCGCTTTGGTTCTCTCGGACAGACAGGGTCATCCGTGCCACTTACAGCCATTGTACTCGTAAACGGTCTTTCAAATAGGTTCATAGCCGTTTTCTTTCCATTCCTTTTTGCCATCACATATAACGCGTTCACCACCATGACCACATAGGGCATGATGAATATGTCTTCAGGTTTGTTTTGACATGTATTCTATCCATTTTGATGCATCATAGCTAAAACTCTCATCGTAAAAGGCCTTAGTAACCTGGAGCTCTTGGTTTTGTGGTAATCAGACACATCTCCACCACCCTTGTAAATATCACAGCTGAAGCTGTACACAACCTTAACGCGCACTTCTATGTGGATTTTTCGCATGATCGCGTCCTTTAGAGGTTGGTTCAAATGTTTGTTGAAGCGCCATGTTTTGATCCTATTTCCATCCTCCAATATCTGGATATCGTCCTCAGCGCCTTGATATTCAATATCCTCAGCGTAGTCCTCCCTTGTCTCCTGTTCAATCTCATCGTGAAGCGTTTTACCTCCCGAAATTTGTTCCTTTGCCCTGTTGTAATAGATTGCAACGGTATCCCGCACACTCTGTAGTCGATCGGCAAGAGCGTTGCGAGTTGCTGACACTGGTGCCGACACGGTGCTATATAGTTTGCTGATGCCATTCCTAAACCAACTCATCCTTTTCTTATATACACATTTTAACAAAGTCCGAAGATTACAGAGTGGGTTGGGAATTCCACTTTATACTCACTTTTGTATGATAGAGATTTACCCTTGAATTCTATGACTCAACAGAGCGCTGATGTTACTACGCATGCGTTGATGATCAGTGGATTTTTGTTGATGATCAACGGTATTTCGTGTAATGGAGTGTGACAAAAAGTTGTGACGTTACAAGTGAAATTGTGTATGATATTTTATATGAGAGTTTGACCGGGGGTTTTGGAAAAGTGTGGTTATATTCCCTCCCTATACCAGCTCGGGTTCATCCGTTATTTTCATACTGCATTGCGTGTGTCTCGCTATTTGCGGTACCATTTTTCGTGACACACAGACGTATACAAGTATTACAATATGGGCTGGCTGATGACCCGTGAAACTTTTTAGAGGACGAGGAGCTTTTTCAAAAAAGAGGACTTTAAATGAGGTGTGCCCGCCTGCCAACCTCGTCCCCAGGGCAAGTCAAATTTTTTAGAATGTTACCAGCGTTTCTTCGAGATATAAGAAATAAGATTAGCAGATCGCAAATCTTGAAATCCGTACATTGTACAAAAGCGACGTACATGCGTCTTATGAGGAGTAAAAAAACATTATTCGTTCCAGATTGCGAATCTTGAGAAGCCGTACATGGTGTTAAAGGGACTAACTTGCGTTTTATGAGGACTAGGAAAAACACAATATTAGTGCAACAAATATTAAAAAAGAAAAGCGTTGTAAATTTTACAAATCTTGAAAACCCTTTCTACTTGAAAATTTTGTTTCATGTTCGTTGCAAGAGTAATGCTTAGGACATTTTACAGCCTTGCTGTTCTTCACGTCGTTTTTATCTTTTTATTATAATCTCATTAACGTCCCTCATTATACTTCGAAGTAATTTTGCAAAATCTCTGACGATTACAAAGCCCATAACGTTCTGTTCACATTGACTTGGCGGTGACTTTTGGCAAACACGTTTTTTCAACCCCTTTATCTTCACAACTTGAAAAAATTCCGACATTTCTGCCTTTTTAGAATAATGTCTAAAGTAGGGGTCTTGTGACGATGGTCTTTTAAAATTCCGAAAAGCCTTTAGTCCGAAGTAATCCACGGACGCCTTAATATATGTCCCCAAATAATTTTGAATTCTGTCCGTTATGTACTGACTAGTTTTTAACAAACTGCTGTTCTTGTTCATATTTAAATATGTCCATCTCTTCATGTCCAAAAACGCAAACGACACTGCCATGCCATAATAGAATATAGCCAGTGGCCTCCTGTGGTTTTCTGGTTTCGAGAAAAACTCTCCATCTGCTTGGGTGAATTGTGGATGAAATTTTACATCGTATGATTTATTGCCAAACCTTTCCTCACCAATTTGAGTCTTGAAAAAGGACATTATAGGAAGCAATTTCCGTGCGCTCTGGATAATGCTGTTCCATGCCTTATCCTTTATCCAGGATCGCTTGTTAAAGATAAATTCTGTACGTAACAGCTAAAAACAATAAGTTGGAGATTTCATATAGCTCAGTGTATAAAATGAACTTTCTAGGAGAAATAAAAACATTATTATAAATTGCAGATCGTGTTTAAAAAAAGAAAACTGAAAAACATATTTGCAAGATGTCTGTGATCAGTTATTTTTTTACAAGTCAAATCGTTGCATAATTTTGTTTAATTTAAAATAAATGGTTCTTGCATAACAAATCGTTTTAAAGATTGCTTCTACAGACTTTTTATGATTATATGCAAGAAAAACAGAAAGGACGATGAAGACAGAACAGTAGTTAAATTTTTTTACCTGTGGCATGAATAAGAGAAGCAAACATATCATCACTTTTACTCCAATCATCTTGAACAACAATGTAGCTCTAGCACACGACTGATTAAAATAATGGTCTTAACATTGTTATATATAGCCTATCCTCCACAGGTCTTACTATTGCGCATTGTATTTGGGTTACAACAATAACGATTGTGCAGAAATTATATGCAACAGTAGTTATAAAGATCAAAATGTTTGACACTTGAATTTACATTTCATGCACTTGGTTAAACACGAGCTCAAAGTTACTCAAGCAGACACACATCTGTGATCATGAAACTTTAAACTTTATCTCACATCAGTCTTTGTTATTTACCATGAAGCTAGCAGAAATTATATGGATCAGTAGTTATAAAAAATGCAATGTTTGACACCTATAAACTCCACTTGAGTTTTGAATTCCTGGCTTTGGTTAAACAACAACTTAAAGTAATTCAAGTATCCAAACACCTGCGACCAGGAAACTGTAAACCTTATCTCACATCAGCCCTGGTTATTCAGCATAAAAATTATTCAGCAAATAAACACAGTAAATAACACACTCGCATAAAAACGAGTGAGTTTTAAAACAACACAATTGTAAATGTATCTCTAAATTGAAGATAAAAGACATAGAACAAGTGTTTTTACTCCACCTCTATTTCAAAGTCACATTAATATATATATATATATATATATATATATATATATATATATATATATATATATATATATATATATATATATATATATATATATATATATATATATATATATATATATATATATATATATATATATATATATATATATATATATATATATATATATATATATATATATATATATATATATATATATATATATATATATATATATATATATATATATATATATATATGCAGAAACCCCAGGAAATGTTTCATCAAGGCGAAGATGAAACCATTTGACCGATTACCGTGGAGCACGTGGGAACTTTGTTTTTTATATCTAAATCTAAAATGTTTCGCTTGCGAACCTAGGGGACTCAGCCCCACGCTCCGAAACACTTTCTATATTGATTACTCCACGCCTATGGCATTACAAAGTCACATTAATACAGTTATCTTAAGATACCATGTAATATCGTAAGATAACTCTACTTATGTGATTGTGGAACGCATGAATATTAACATTAAGAACTTACCAGAGAAATATTGTAAAATTTCTTAATCATGGCAAGATTACCGACTTTTCTACTTTTGATCTTAGCGCTATCTTAAGGTAACTATATTTTACTTAAGACTGCGAGAGAACTGGATACTTCTCAAGATCTACGCGAAACAGAAACGCGTTTAAGACTTCAGCACGCGGGAAGTATGAAATACTGCCCAACTTGGTTAATTCTTCGAGAATTATTGATTACTTGGTACATATGTCCCGAACCTAAAACCCAACCTTATGGCTTATTAGTAAGGAATGTAATTACTACCCTTGTTTCTTGCTAGTTATTCTTTAAAATATGTCTTCAATTTTATAAACAGCTGAGATTGTGCGCCCTGCTTTATCTATCAGAACCAAATAAGAACGAATTTGACATTTCACTAAAGCAATTATTATATACTAGTCGGTGGCCCGTGGAAAAATCCACGGGTTCATCCGTTATTTTCATACTGCATTGCGTGTGTCTCGCTTTTGCCGTACCATTTTTCGTGACACACAGACGTATACAAGTATTACAATATGGACCAGTCGATGACCCGTGAAACTTTTTAGAGGACGAGGACTTTAGCGGAGCTTTTTCAAAAAAGAGGACTTTAAATGAGGTGTGCCCCCTTGCCAACCTCGTCCCCAGGGCAAGTCAATTTTTTTAGAATGTTACCAGCGTTTCATCGAGAGATAAGTAATAAGATTAGAAGATCGCAAATCTTGAAATCCGTACATTGTACAAAAGGGACTGAGGGAGGTAAAAAAAAACACATTATTCGTTCCAGATCGTGAATCTTGAGAAGCCGTACATGGTATTAAAGGGACTAACTTGCGTCTTATGAGGAAGAGGAAAAACACATTAATAGTGCAATAAGAGTGACAAATATTAAAAAAAGATAAGCGTTGTAAACTTTACAAATCTTGAAAACCCTTTCTACGTTTTCAAAGTTTTGTTTCATGTTCGTTGCAAGTTGAGTAATGCTTAGGACATTTTACAGTCTTGCTGTTCTTCACGTCATTTTTATTCTCTTATTTTTATCTCCTTAGCGTACCTAATTACAGCTTGAAGTAATTTCGCGAAATCTCTGACGATTACAAAGCCCATAACGTTTTGTTCACATTGACTTGGCGGTGACTTTTGGCAAACACGTTTTTTCAACCCCTTTATCTTCACAATATGAAAAAATCCTGACTTCTCTACCATCATTAAATGATGTCTAAAGGGTTGTGTCGCTGGTACTTTAAAATATGGAGGTGCCTTTGGCTTGAAGTATTTAATGATCGCCTGAGCATACGTTTCCAAAAACTCTAAGATTCTGTCCATGATGTACCAACTAGTTTTTAGCAAACTGGTTGTATACTTTTGCATACGTGATTCGTCGAAAGCCCAATTCAGGATGTTCTCAAACCCTGACGACAGCGCCCGACCATAATATAATATAGCCAGAGGCTTCAGGTGGTTTTCCGGTTTCGAGAAAAAATCTACATCCGGGTGGGTGAATAGTGGATGAAATTTTACATCGTATGATTTATTGCCAAACTTTTCCTCGCCAATTTGAGTTTTGAAAGCGGATACATTAGGCAACAATTTACATGAGTGTTGGATAATACTGTTTAATGCCTGGTTCTTTATCCAGGATCGTTTGTTAAACATAACTTCCGTGCATAACAGCTAAAAGCAAAAGTTGGAGATTTCATATAGCTCAGTGTATATATTTAGCTAACTTTCATAGGAGAAATAAAAACATTATTATACGATGCAGTCCGTTGTTTAAGAAGGAAAACTGGAAAACATATTTGCCAGATGACTCTTATTAATTGTTTTTTACAAGTCAAATCGTTGCACAATTTTGTTTTAATTAAAATAAATAGTTTGTGCATAACAAATCGCTTTAAAGATTGCTTCTACACAACTTGTAATGATTATACGCAAAGAAAAACAGAAAGGACGATGAAGACAGAACAGTAGTTAAATTTTTTTACCTGTGGCATGAATAAGAGAAGCAAACATACCATCACTTTTACTTCAATCATCTTGAACAACAATGTAGTTCTAGCACACGACTGATTAAAATAATGGTCTTAACATTGTTATATATAGCCTATCCTCCACAGGTTTGACTATTGCACATTTCTTCTTGACTTACAAAAATTACGATTGGACCAAAATTATATGCAACAGTAGTTATAAAGAATACAATGTTTGACACTTATAAACTCCACTTGAGTTTTGAACTCGTGCACTTTGCTAAACAGTAGCTCAAAGTAATTCAAGCATCCAAACACCTGTGACCAGGAAACTTTAAACTTTATCTCACATCAGCTCTGGTTATTCAGCATAAATTTTGTTGCGCATATACACACAGTAAATAACACATTCACATGGAAACGAGTAAATTCAAATACAACACCAATACAAACGTCTGTAGAAATTATATGGAACAGTAGTTATGAAAAGCACAATATTTGAAACCTAAAAACTTTACTTGAGTTTTCAATTCATGCACTTTAACAATAAATAAAGAAAATATAGATCAATAAACATCAATTTAAGGATAGAAGAAACCGTAATGCTGATCTATATTAAGCGAATTTTCGTCGCACGGGCTCTAGCGATTAGGATTTGAGCATGCGCATAAGATTTGTTCACGTAAAATTGCGTAACGTGAGCTGTTCGCTGAGATCGCCAAATGAGTATAAACATTTTGAACTTTTTGTTGTTTTCAACGGTTTTGAACGATTTTTGACGTCACAAATGTTTAAGAGCCGATCAGAATTAAAATTGTAAACATTATGCTCAAAAAAATGTGCGAAAATATTTTTCTTCAGAAGAATCAAGATAAAATAAAACACACATTTATATTTTCACTTTAAACTTTTGTCGCTCATCTAACTCCGCTACGGCATATGGAAATTTATAGCCACTTGTCCACTCGGATAGCTAGAGGTCGAGCGGCCAAAATTCACCTAATGGAGAACAGCCTTTAATCAGGCCTGGTTATTGGGCATAAAGTTTGTTCTGCAAATACACAATCACATAAAAACGAAGTAAGTTTAAGTTTTACCTTAAAAATAAAAAAGTTTTTTCTTTTCTTCAAGGTACTGTTACGTTTAAATCTCTCTTATAATGTTTCTCCCAAATAAGCGCGGGCTAAATATATTTCTGTATTGATATTTTAAGTCAGTTAGCGCAAACACACTTTTGTATGGAAAAATTGAGCCTATTATATTTGCAAAAGCCATTTCTACAAGCATTTTCCTTTAAAACGGCGACCAAAAATAGTTTAAAAAAGAGGCGAAGTGCGCACGGGACGGTAGCCTAGTTAACTAAGCTTTCTTCTTCGAGTTGATAAAATCAGTTTCTCTCAAACTAAAGCTTAGACGCAAACGAATTACTCAGCGGAAACCCCGAGTTTAAATCGAAAAATGTGTCTAATCGCTTCAGAAGACATTTTATCTGTGAGTTGTTTACCAAGTTTGGCCAAATCTTACTTTGGCAAAAACTTTGTAGAACATTAATGTTTATTAGGGTGAGTAAAACCACTCGCTGGAATATTCGGGATGATAATAATCACGTGAGCAGAGAACAATAAAATTAGCCAATCAAAGAGCGCGGCCAGATTTTGGCCGCAGAAAAATCGTTTGAGACCCAGCGTAATTTTTCCCACCTTAACTACTCCGATTTTCTGGTGGTAAGAAAAATTACGATGGGTCTCCTGGCTAACGGGACGGCTGCGGAATAAACATTTATGTTGACTGTGTTTACTTTAAAGACCAGATCGACTGGCATATTTGGCATATAAAGATGAAGCCACCATATTGCGCGTGCGATTTGTTGTTGAATGTTTCCGGTCTGTAGTATATTTATTTAAATTTGGCGCCATCCCATCATAACAAACTTCACTGTTCGAAGCTCCTAGTATTTGGTGGAAAAGGGACTCAAAACATGGAAAAAATATTCTTGTTGGTCATGATAGATATTTCTTAAGTTCAGAGAAGTTGAACGAAGGTTATAAAATAAAGTTACAAAATAATGTTATTATTATAGTACGTAAAATATTCTTGGTTATCTTAAGCGAAAGATCTTATTTTTGATGTTTACTGGTAAGTACATCCAAAAATGTTATTAGGGAGAGATAAAGATACCTACTAATAAAATATAGTTATTTATTTGTTATTATAGTAGCTAGTTACCTTAATGGATTTTAGGATTTACTTTTTTTTCTCTTGTATAAAACCTATTTTCCCGCCACAAGTTAGTATTTTGTTCGCCTCTCCTTTAACTTTAAATGATCATACATTTTTTTTAAGAAGATGGTGATATTCTCTATTTTCTTTGTTTTGCAAAAAATCATAAACTAAAAAACTTGACCGCTTTCTTTTTTGATTTTTTGAAAAAACAGACCGAATAATCCATCACATGTCACAGCCATTATATGAGAACGAAAAAAGTTCTGCAGAAAAGACTATGAAAGTTTTGATATTGAAGATACTCCTAGAGTTATAAAAATTTAAGTTTTTACATAAAAATGATATTTTCACCAAAAAAACGTAAAATATTCTAGGCTTATCTCAACTCAAAGATCTTATTTTTTATATTTACTGGTAATTACACTCAAAACCTATCCAACACAGCCATGGCAAATCTGTAAAATTGTTGTAAAAAAGATATATAGATTATTTATTCGTTATTATAGTAGTTATCCTAGTAGAATTAATTTATTTTCTTGCTGACACGGGAAATTTGAACCACCACCGCAGTATACAATTTCATTTAAGTAAAACGCGCTAACCAACTGTACTGTTCCAGCTCGTGTTGTGCTCCGTAAATTACCAAACTTGGCACAGTGTTAGTCAAACATTGCACAACCCTAAAAAGAAAGTAAGCAGGAAAAAGTTTGTGAGAGGCAAGAGGTACAGTTTGTTTCGTTTAAGACATGGTTTTAATTTCATTGCGTCGATGGTTACATTGACAACAATCTATCTACGTAGCTAGCAGTTACTACATTTACATTTTTTATAATACGAGAGCTACAAGGTACATGTACAAAACAGGCAAAAACATTGACATCAGTATTCAGGTTGCAAAAATATAACTCTTATGTCCAATGAAATGATTAGTTTTACTGTGAGGTATTTTAAAAGAAGAACGGGCAAGAATTCCAAGGAAAGTTAATAGGAAACAGTATAGGTTTCTAAGTTGTCCAGATTTAGATCTGCACATTATCCTGTGTGTTCCAACCAAGAGAGGGTTTGTATACCAACAATAACAGCATCAACATGCATTAGTTTGTGTTATTATCTATGAGATTCCGGGGGTGGTTGATATAGCAAACTTTTATAAAGAATCTGACAGCTGGAGGTAAAAAACACAAGGTGATTAAACTACCAGTTGGAAAGCTTCTTAATAGTCTGTTAGTGCATAAATAAACGATACAACCTAATTAAGAATTTTTGCACCCTAATGAGTCAACTAATTAAGGTGATATATGTTCTTGGCGGCGATATATATGTTACCATAACCCCGGGTTAACCCAAGTCATGTGAGGAAAATTGGGGAGATGGCACATTGTGTTGGTCGTTGGATGTTGCAGGCAGTCGCAGTTGCGGACCCTAATTGGTCTGCGTAGCTTAAAATGAGCAATAAATATCCTAGGACTCCCCATCTAAGCCATGGGCCCTCCTGGAAATAATAGACAAGTTATATCCCGCGATATTTGTGAGGCTAGCTATCTGTATATCGATTCAGTTTACAGAATACTGTTGCAAAGTTAAATTGAGCTTTCCTGGTGTTTAGCTTATACTTTCCGTTACAATTTTGTGACTTTTAACCGATTTATTAAGTACTAAATTTAAATCCTTTTCCGGTTAGGCGCCCCATTTTTTATTTGTCCTCTACGGTAGTATAACATTTATACTTTTACAAAACGCTCATGTCATGGGTGAATGATGAATTATGTGGCAAAGTACGGTAATTTTTTTTGTTTTTCATAACTACGTATATATGCAGAAAAATAACATACATAAAAATGACAAGTGATGCACATAAAACATAACTCGTAAACTGCAAAACGATATAACTCTTTTTGACAAATGGTACGTATTTTAAATCGTACTCTTTCTGTCTCGACACTGTTAAGAATAAAAACGTGCGCTACGGATCTTTTTTTTAACGGACCATAAGAGTTAAAAGAAACAAAAAACATGCTCGATAGATACAATGAGGAAGCGCTTAATAACAGAGAAAATATTTAAAAGTGCGCAAAACTACACCAAATTATAGTTAAATGTTTCGTACAGTAAATGTAGAAATAAAACAGTTTAGAGTCACTTTTTTCTGGAACTTTTTCTGTACTTCAAGCGCTCATATTTAAGCCTTGTTTGTATTTGCGACATGTCAAAGTTTTGTAGTACACGTTTTCCAACAGAGTTTGATTCGAGTGTACGTTTTACTCTATTGATGAATATTGGTCCAGAACGAATGATTTCAACACACTTTTCGACAATGATTATAGTTTTAACATTCGAGAAAAGCTTTTCCTACGCAGAAACTGTATTTTCATAATCATCATATTCACTTTCTACGTCAACATCTTCGTTTTCATCATGATGCTTATCTGCTATATAAAAACAAATTTGTATTTTCGTATTGTTAAAAATAAAAATACAAATATGTAACTAACAAGAGCACACCACATACTATATATTAGGCCAAAACTAGAGAAATATTGGATTAGGTCAACTACTTTGAGTGTAGAAACTTTCGCAACAAAAATATTTGCAAATTGGGAATTTCACCAAAAAAATGCATTTCGCGAGTTTCTGACTGTGAAGTTTCTGCGCTTTTTCAAAATCAATTAAGCAAGCGAATAGCACAACACAAACAATAACACACCTCCCTTTGACACAATTCTTTGTACTCAGTTGCGATAGAAGAGCATGAGTTGTCAGCAGCATCATTACCAACTATTGAAAGATAGGAAACGAATAATTTTGATTTTAATAAGAAAACAGGGCACAATTTTCATGAATTCACACAAGGCAAATAAAAGCCACCAATACAACATATAAGGGAGAAAAACGCGATAGTTTTAAATACCTTTCTGCTCTTCCGTAACTCCATAGCGCCAGTAGCTTCTCAATTTATCCAAAGTCTGCCGATTAGTCAAATTAACAAGATGGTTAAACTTTTCACGTAGATCACGTCCATCACCAATTCGAACAGCTTTCGCAGTCAAAAACTACTTAAATAGAGTTTCCAACTCTCCGACTTCAGCATTAGTCCACGTTCTTTCGTAAATATTTGTTTTGCTACGTTTGTTGAAAGTTTCCTCCAAGACAGCCTTTCCTTTTCTTTCAAACGATAGTATTTTTTTAAAGGTGCTCTCAGAGTGCATCAACAGGTTAACAACATATGGAGCTTCCCTTGAATTTTTATCTTCTATAATGGTGGATCCAGACTTTCGAAATATATTTGAAGTGATGTTTTTCCTCACTGGGGGATCGTTTTCACCATTAACACTGGACCTTTTCCAAGTGCTATTAATTTGTTTCGATATTGCTCCAGATTCTAACATCTTGCCATAATATGAAACAAAAACATTTTTAAGGTCACTGTGAATCTGACTGTGAATTGAATCGATAAAAATTAAGAGCTGTTGGTACAAGGTTTCGCTCGTAGACAGATTAACAGGACCGTGTTTCCTAAATGTCTTGTGACGTTTTACTTTAATAATATATTTACCATCACAAAATACAGCAGCCTTCACCTCTTCGATGGTTATTTTGCTAGGTATGCCAGGCCTAATTATAATTATTTTCGTTATGAGAAAATACCGTACACACGCATATTCTTGACGAGACAATGCGTTTTTTCGGTAAAGGGTACAAAAATAATTACAGAGATAGCCTCTTTTGCATTGCCACTATACCGTTGAGTTTGCTCAGACGTGACAAGCACTTGTTGATCCTCCATCTGTCTTTCAAGGTGCTGTATCTCTACCGTTTTATTATAGATTTGCTCCATCGAGATGCACTAACTTTCATCCTGGTGTTATTTCAGGTAGGGTGTTATTCCAGGTAGATGGATCTCCCCAGTAAGGAGAAAGTCATAGAAGTGTGACAGTAACAAAATATACCGTTTAATGGTTAAAGCTTTGTATTTTTTTGTCTTTTAGGCATACGTTGTCAAAAAGATGTCGCGAATTTTATATGTGCTGACTAAATCACTGGGATTTAGGAAATCCAAAACTGCCAAAATATCTCTCAAAAATCTTGCGAACATCGGAAATGCCGCTTTTAAATGGTAGAGGCACTTGCGTAAGTGGCAATGGGTTCAAATTTGGTAATGTAGAATTTTATAAATATAAACTCTAAGTAAAGCAGAAACAAGCTATGCTCAGGATGGGATGTCATTTTTTTGCCACCCTGGGGTGTGTAGGCCTGTCAAACAGGCTATGCTTAAGATAGGATGTCGTTTTTTTGCCACCCTGGGGTGGGCAAGCCTGTCAAACAGACTATGTTTAAGATGGGGTGTCGTTTTTTGGCACGTTCTTTTACCAACTGACCAGAGCCATTTAATAATTCACGCAAATTAACGCCAGATGGAAACCAACCTTTAAGATTCACAAACAAAAATATTTTAAAAAAAACTTTTAGGTACGCTCCTGGTTACTCCCGCTCACTTCCCCTTTTGTTGCGTAAGAAATGTTGTAGATATTTTTTCAATTTCTACAAATACTATTATTATTCTGAATATTTATACAGGATGAACCCCTTCAGTGTTAAAAACACTGTGTTATTAATGTGAGTCTATGTTCTGAACGTATACATTAGGTATACACCAGCATTGCCGACCCTATTTCCCTCACATGGCAAGGGTTGACCCGTCCCTTTGGTATAGACACTGGCTAAACATGCCCGCACTGTGGACCGAACCACAGACCTTGTGATTACGAAGCGAACGCCATAACCACAAGGCCACGCACATTACAGAATTTTATTCGAAATGAAGCCTAAACAAATACACCAACTTCTTGTTAAGTTTGGAAATATCCGGTGAGTTTTTTCACACAACACTTCGGTTGGTTTACAGAGAATGTTTCATAACAACAATAACTTATACGTTGAAATAAAAAAAACTTTTACATTGAAAGATAAAATTAGTTGAGTATGAACATAATTACAATAATATTTTAAATGCTAAATCTAGTTTGTTTATTTTTTAAATATCATTTTAGCACCTACAGTTATATCCTGAAATTTTGTGACTTTTTCTAACTTATAACGGACTTTCTGATTGTCAAATGTTTTTTGATTCCGGGGGTAAGCCATTTGTGAACTCGAGGTAAAATATCTAAAGTAAATATTTTTTGTTATCTTGTTCTATGTTAACTTTTTCATTAAAAATAATTCAGTTGATAAAAATTTAATAGTAATGAAACTAGCAAGGTAAAATTAGGACGAGATGCATAATATAATTTAGAGATAAAGTTGATATTTTACAGAACAGACTTTCAATCATCCTGTGTTTGATGACGTTACAACACTCAATCCTATTGCCACTGTAATAACTCGACTTTGTAAAACATTCTCACTGTTTAAAATAAAGAAATAAATCTTTGAAACAAAAAAAAACAAAACAATTACATTTGTACTGCATGCTAAATGAGCAATATTTTGTCAATCAGTGAATGGCTGTCATGCCAATGAATGGCTGTTAACCAATGAATGGCTGTCAAGGAATGAATGGCTGTCAAGCAATGAATGGCTGTCAAGCAATGAATGGCTGTCAACCAATGAATGGCTGTCAACCAATGAATGGCTGCCAACCAATGAATGGCTGTCAACCAATGAATGGCTGTCAACCAATGAATGGCTGTTAACCAATGAATGACTGTCAACCAATGAATGGCTGCCAACCAATGAATGACTGCCAACCAATGAATGCCTGTCAACCAATGAATGGCTGTCATGCCAAACGCAAACTACACTCTTGAAAGAATAAACATTTCACACAAAACATAGTTGATCTATCTAACACCCCAGGCTTTCATGGTGGGCGGTAATTTAAAAAAGAAATTAATTAAAAAGGGGCGTTAGTGAAAAAATTCTTCCTACATTTCAGCTATTCTCTGTTGGGTTTATATGATTTTGTGTTCCTGAAGAAATGTTATTATCACCTTGCTTTCCATTAGTGCACACGATACCTTGTAAATTACAAACCGTGTATTTTGTTGTGTCAAAGAGACGTTTAAAAGGAGCGGGAGTTTAAAAGGAAGAGGGCGTTACATAGATCAAATATGATAATGCGAGTTTTAACGTAATAAGATTTAGGAAGGTTTGATCAAGGCAGAGGAATGCTGGGACTTGTTTTATCAAAAATAAATAAAAAGTTAACCGCGTGCAACATTGCATGGCGCCACAAAAAGTATGTACATAAATATAAAGTAAAAAAGAAAGATCGACAAAGACTAAAAATATCCTTGTTTTTTCATAGTGCGATACTTATCCTTCAACGATACTGACGTTCGACATTGATGAAACTTATAACGTCTCAAAATAGCCGCCCATTTTCCAACTCCAATATGAGAAATGCCCTCAATTAAGAATCGCTCTTCTTCGTCTGTAAAAGCAACTCTCTTGCGACGATACTGCGGTTCGTCTAAAAAACATAAAATTGCTTCATAATTGGCTGTAGAATAAACTGGTCGCACGTGAGTAACCAAGTGGCTAAATGTAAAAACTGAAATTTGGGCCGAAAATATAATCAAGCTACAGTGGCTGATCTAAGAAGGATGTCTTCTTAGATTAGACACAAAAATCAGTTTTTTAAAAAACTTAATATTGTAGAATTAATAGAATGCTTGCGAGAGCCCCTTGGTAGGATTGAACGCTAAAGCAGGAAATAAAATTACATTTTCGTTACTTACTATCCAAAATTTCTCTTCCCCCCGTTTAAGGATATATTTTGAAGTACTCTAAATAGCTCATAATAGCCAGGGAGAAATAGAAAACTTTTCGATTCATAGTTTAACGCAAAATTCTTTTTGTCCTAGAGACTCCAGAAACTTTCCCTTTTACAAGCTACTTAAAAATTAATCGCATACTGCACTTTCATAAATGCCAGAGAGTGTTGTTACCGAGCTTGAAACTGATATGTACCGTGATACTATAGTTATTTATGACGAAAGTTCAACGACCGATAACGAAAATAATGCTGTTAAAAAAACAACAACAAAAAATATTTCTTTTTGCAAGTCGGCTTGTTGTAAAATTAAAGTCTTTTTTCTGCATTTTTTAAGCTTGATTTTACGTTTCATTGCTGTAACTATACGCTATATTATAAGGTTCTTTTTACAAACACAGACACAGAAAATATTCAACCAAGACAAAGGCAAAAAGTTCAAAACGACATTGCCAAATTTTCACGCAATTTTTGTTGAGGAATATTTAAATTTCAATGCTTTTAAGGTTTTTTTAGAGGGATGGATATTACCGTTTTAAGGCTTGAAAGGCAACATCTTTGAAAGACCACGATGTCTCTAGATCTAGAAAGACCATTATAGGGCAATATAAAAAAAATAAAAAATACCTTCATTATCGGAATTCCAAGATATTGTCAAATCGTCATCTTTGCTTCCATCTGATCCAACTCTGACAAGTTTTTGGGGTTGCTCTTTTCGCTCTCCTCCACGGACATTAGTTTCTTCCCGTTCTTCTCGCTCTCCTACATGGATATTCCCATTCTTTGTATTGTCCTTATCAACTACTTTTTTCCGTTTACCTGCTGGTGAATTTAGAACGTCATTACTTTGCGTTTTCTCCTCTTCAACGACGCTTTTCTCTGGTACACATTTTCTCGCATTCAAATCCTCAGGACTTCCGTCATCTGCAGTTAACTCCAATATACTCGCCGATTTCGCTCTTTTGCTCTTCGAGAAACTTTTTCTTTTCACTGGGTAGGTTATCGAGTGTTTCCCTCCTCTTGTTTCCATCCTTGTTGGAGTTATTTTTAGCATACCATCATTGATGTCTTTAATTACACCCGAACTAAAGATAAAAAAAAATTGATACTAAAACACTAAATGGTAACAGATTTTACGAAAAAAATATCTGTCTGTTTTGAGACACAATGATTGTTTTTAACAGGAATATTGAATTTATTTTTTGTTTCTAAAATAGCGGAGAAAGAAAAACCTGCAATCTTTAGGTTTAATTCTTCAATTAATTTCTATATTAATAATAGCCGCATTTTGTCTGTCTCTGTGCGGACCTCCCGCTGAGTTAAAAAGACGTGCTACGGAAACACGAATATCAAATGCGATATTTTTTATCCACTTTGTTGCGGCGGGTAAATTTAAAGGACGGGTGAACCCATGGATTTTTCCACGGGCTAACGACTAGTCTCTATAATAATAACCGTCGTCTGTCTGTCTGTGACGGAAACACGAAATGCCGAAACACGAAATGCGATATATAAAGGACGGGCAATCCGTGGATTTGTCCACGGGTTGACGACTAGTCTTTTTAATAACAGTCGTATTCTATTTGTCTGTTTTAGCACGAGAAAAAGTCGTGTTACGGAAACATGAGATGCGATATATAAAGGCAAGAGACCCCGTGGATTTTTTCCAGGGGTTACCGACTAGTCTATAATACTATCCGTTGTCTATCTGTGATTTAACTTAAAAACCAGGAATGTTTTATTTCATAACGCCATAATAGTCACACCTATCAACTCCCGTGAAAGTATATTTCATTGCACTATGCAAACAAGTGGGCACAATGTACGCAGTAGCGAAACCCTGAAATCGTTAAAACTTTGAAAATTAGTCGAAGACGCTGGCCGAATAGCAAATGCGTAACTTCAAACATTTTAACGGCTGTGATCCATTAAAAAAGAACACCATAAATTAGAATTCGAACTTTTTTGTCATTTGAAAAAAATAATACACCTTGCACGACTCTTTTTAAACATTCTTTTCAGACAGTGCAAATCATTCTAATTTGAGAACGGAAATATTTATTTTTGAAGTTCATGTATTTTCAATAAAAAAATGGCATACAAAAATAAGGTTGCAATTCAGTACCTGTGGGGGAGTGCACAAGCACCATCTTCCTCCTCGCTACTTTGAGGCACAACCTCGTTTGTACGCCAACTAGAATTACCAAAATAAAGAAAATCTTTACATGTTTCTGTCAGATGCCTTAACCGAAAATACAAACGGTGTATACACTGCAGCAGACCTGCCAACTCTCATACATTGTTTCAACTAGACAAAAGTAATAAAAACGCGTAATAGTCGCCAACCTATCAATTCAGAAGGCCCCACTATACATTTAATGACTCAACTGGTAGCCTTGTGGTAGAGCGTTCGCTTTCAGTGCGGAAGGTCTTGAGTTCACACCACGGCCGCATCATGACAGAGACTATAAAAGTGTGAATGTGTCCTTTCTGCTTAGCGCTCAACATAAGAATTGGATTCATATCTTAGGCTGTTGTCTAGTTAAGCGATTGCTGTGCTTGAGCGACTTTTGTAGCTCAAATGTGAGTTCAAAATGCGTTAGAACCTCCTTGCAGGACCCTCTTGTAAAACAGTACCAATAGGGCCTGAGAAAATAAAATAATTTCAAATAATAGCGCGAAATAGATTTTTAAGCTTTATGGGTTAGAATTATCGAAAGCCCTCCTGACTTAAAATACGTTTAAAACAAAATATAAAGAAATTATTTGGCTACATAACTCTTTTAATAATAACAAGCAAACAGTACATCAAGATAAGCTCCGGACTACTTTTATATTTTAATACAAGTAATCTGTGCCTGCGTGCAAGATAGAAGTCGATCTACAGACGCACAAGATATATTTTAATCCACTTTGTTTTGACGGGTAAATTTCCGTGAACTAAAGATGGTAGCTGCGAATAGCGACGGGCGAATTCACTTGTTTTTTCCATCAGACTGCGAGATTTGAGAAAACAATACAATTTTATATCGAATCTAAGAGCTTCATCTATTTGAAATCACTACGATTTTAAAATGTTACCACAAACAAATTTTTAAATCGCCACACTCCCAAAGTATGGATTAGAACATGAAAACAGTAAATAAATTTTTTATAGTGGTGTGATGAAAGCTTAGCATTTGTACAATTTTGCTTAGATTGCATGCTCTGCATTTAAAATTTGGTACTTATACAGAAATACCACCAGCGAAGTCTACAAAAAGAGAGGACAAAAATTTCGACTTTTCTTTGATGTGGTTTTAGAGCAGGAAGCTTTAGCACCATTTTCAATTTAGCTACATTTCAGTCTTTATTTATTTATTTATTGTTTTTTATTGTGCGAAGCAAAAGGTTAAATATTTCATTGTTATACCATATTTCCTGTTGGTAATTTTGTTGGTAAGTTCATTATGGTTGCAGACAGTTTGCATAACCTGTAATTTATAGTTTCTACTATTTGAAAGTATATACAGGAAAAATCCTGATTAGTGTTACCCCAATCGAATAGTAGTGAGAAAAAAACCGGTAATTTAAGAGTAAACCTTTAATTAAACACTAGTTTATTTGGGTAGCTATGTAGGTGAAGTCGATAAGTCTGTGGAAAAATCAACTTAGGCAGAAGAACAATAAAACAAGGATAGGTTTTGGGATTTTTTTTCCTGTAAATGTGTATACCCGTACACTCTGTAAATTTGTATGCCCTCTGTTTTATATAGAACCCTCTATTGAATATAGAAATTGAAATGTTGATCAAGAAAATTTATGACGAACGGTTAAGAAGATATTAGAGTTTAAAAGTTTTGAAGACGTCATCAAGCTGTCTGTTTCAAAACAAGTGAGTTGATCCAGTTTTGGGGAACTTACCCAATTTAGTTCCAGGTGACCGCTAGTTACCCACAAAGATTAAGTCTGTTATATCAAGCCGTTTCCGAATATTAGCCTTAAACATAAAATTGCAATGCAATGGTTTCTCTAATTTTAAAAAATCCTATTGACGTCAGTCTAAAGGAATGACGTCGTGCCGTAACGTCAGAAAAGTTAAGAAATAAAACATAACGTTTTCGGCTACAGCAACGAAAAATGAACAAAACTGTTTAGCCTCTCAAAGACACACCAGATACAACCCCTCCTCCAAATTTTTTTACTTTGATGGATACATAAAACTATTATTCAAGGATTAATACACCATCTACATTTAACATCTACGGGGTGTATTTTACATGCTGGCTATAAGCCCTTTTTATACCTGTAATGGTGAAGAATAAGAAAAAGTTGATCTGAAAATTTTCTGAGCATCTACATAATTTGTTAATTATTTAAAAATTACTTCTGGTGTATTTTATTCAGTCAAAGTTTACAACTTTTCTTAAAAAATCTCGGCCTTATTTAAAATTCTAAAATTTAGGAGTAATAAAGGCTAATACAAAGATTGTTATTTATCTTTTGAAAGTAAATAAAAACTTTTTTCTTTGTAAATGGTATAGCAACCCTAACCCTAACCCTGACTAACTCCGAATCCTGAATTCCCCGAAGCTAAAGAAGGTAACTCATTGCTGTAAAACTAAATACATTGACTCTCTTCAACATGACTTAGTGGAACTTCAGTTTCATACACACTAAATAACAAATAAAAACAAAAAACAAACCTGCGTTTATTCACTAGACCAGGGTTGGTTCTTTTAAGCACAACTTTGCAAGGATAAACCTGTTCCATGGGATCGTGTTCAACATTTGCATTGTTGCAACTGCAAAGAGAAATTGTATTTTAAATACATCAACATTTTTTTTACATGATCACAACACATCCAGTCCTGCTAAGATTGCTAAATTTGTTTGTAAAGATTCAAAATTAAAATTTGAGTTTATTTTATTAGATAAACTCTTATTACACTGTTAAGATAATTTTTGCCTTGTGCCATCTGATGAAAGAACATTGCAATACGCCTTACAATAACTTACCGTTTATCAGGAAGAATACTTTGAGATTGCTCTTCACCCTGGCTATCTTGTGATCTTCCATCACTTAAAAAGCAACCAAAATAATCCTAACTTCATAAAACGTTTTTAAAAAAAGGATAAGCCCAAATTAATGCGAACTAGTCCTGAAAAATATTGCAGTTTTTTTTTCACGACTCTTTTAAAAACCAACCAAGGTAAAATAGTTTACAAAAGAGTAAAAAATATCGTAATGCATCAGTTAAACATTTACTTGCACAAAACTTGGAAGGGTAAAACATTAAAGTGATAGAAAAACTTGGTTGCAAAAATTGGGTAAAATTTATGCAACATCCCTTGGCCCGTTTTGTTATGGTCCAATGAAAAGTTTACGAAGTTTATAGGTTTACAAGTGTCAAATATCAGCATATTTTTATACCTGGGAGCAAGTGTCTGCAAATTACACTTAAAATTTCGATTTATGCCTCAGATTTTGTGGTTATCTACATGCAAATTCTCTTGTTGCAGTTGAACTCCTTTTCTGATGTAAATTACATGCTTTATTAGTATCTGACAAAAGTTGTTTTTTATCTGTAGATGACATAGTTTGTCATAGCACATTCTGTTCCGAGAATAGCTCTCCCTGATCAGACTTATGATCATGACGGGCAAGTATAATCAGTGTAGTCACGTAAAATAAGAATTACTTTATGCATCGATAACACATTGCCTGGCAGTGAGCAGTATTTTTTTTTTACCATTGTATATAAATCAATTTCTTTTCACATTACCTGCTTAAAAACGTTTAGAATAAAGAACAGTCAAAATAATATAACATTAATTTAAAGTTCCGTTGCCTCGTTTTTCTAAAACGTTTTAGAACATACTTTTGTAAAAAAAAAAAGCTTTATTTGTTGCATGAACCCTATACTATTCTTGAAAAATCCAGGTATCAGGCCAATACATTAGTGAAACTAGATTAAAAACTTTAAAATACCTTAAGTTCTTATTTAAAAAATCGCACCTTAAAAGGGTACCCTTTATTATGATATTGAAATACCTTTATTCACTGCAACACTTCAAATAACGTTTAAGGCGTTTATTAAACCTTTTAATTTTTAAAGGCGTCTTTTCGAGGGTTGTTTAAAAAATGGGGCATTTAATACACTATTATGTATCTTTCTTTTCTCTTGACATTGAAAAACGTATTTTCGTATGATAAAATCATCATCACTATCGACATGATTAATTGTATTAAAAGCTTGTGCAGCATAGACCATATCTTCTTGTATGTTTGCAATGAGTGAATTCAACATTTGTATTAAGTTTCAAATAAAGGTGCCTCTAACCTAAGAAAATATGTTTATTGAAAGAATGTCTATTAAAGGGTGGCATTTATTAATGATATTTGAGAGAGGGTGTTTTATTGAGCATTTATAGGAATTTGTTAGTTTATGAGAGCTTACCCTTGACTGGTCGAAATACTTTGTGATTGGTTCTGATCGTCTTGTGTTTGACTTTGATCGTCTTGTGATTGGCTCTGATCGTCTTGTGTTTGGCTCTGATCGCCTTGTGAATGGCTATGATCGTCTTGTGATTGGCTCTGATCGTCTTGTAATTGGCTCTGATCATTTTGTGATTTCCCACCTCTAAAAAAACAATTATAATTTTTTTCAAAGATGGCATAACCAAGTGACGTCAAAGCAGAAAGAGAAAAAACAAATGCAAAATTAAGGAATGTAAAAAAAGAATAGGTGTCCCTAAAATATACACACTAAATACACTTAAAAGAAACATAATTCCGCTTTTCCTAAAAAAATAGAATGAAAAAACAACAGAAAACTTTTCAGTTTACTGACTGGTTATTTTCATGTCAAACAATAAAATATGTTTAAGTGAAGATGAATTACTTATTCTTAAGTAATTCATTTTAAAGTTTGAACGCATGGGATATGTTACCTTGTTAAATCACTAAATAGTAGAGATTTTCTCCATTTTCCTTAACATAGGTAGTAGTGTCTTAATGGTAAAGGATTGTGTTTAGGAACCGGAGGTCTTTATTTGAAATCCAACTTATGGTATTTACAAAAGTCAAATCTCTCAGAGCTACTACCCTCTGCTTAATTCATTAGATATTGGTTTCTGTTGTGTTTCAAGGTGGGTAGATCCAACTGTGGACAAGATCAGGGGAAAATGTAGACCACTTTTGTAGTTGCCCAGTAGTGCAGCAATGGGTTAAGCGAGGTAAAAAAAATTCTATCAAAATAAATCAGGTTAACAGAAAATGTTTAGCAAATACAGAACCTGCAAATTATCAAACAATACAGAAATACATTAATTTCAGATATGTTAAAAAGAAATATCGATAAAAAGTTTGGAAATAGTGCTGCCAGAAAAGTAACCATTTGTTAACACCTAATAGTTCAATGCAAGGCGTGACTTACAAATCGGAAGGATGTAATCCTCTGACGTTTTAACGTTTATACTATAAAAATATTTTTGGAAAAATACAATAAATATACTTCGAACTGATTTGTCATTTACAAGTTCCATTAAACGTGCTTGTGACTTCAAGAATTGACTAAAATCAAAAATGTAACTAAGTGTTACATTTTTGATTTTGATGCTTACAGCAGGGAGAAAGGGGGTGAAATGTAAACATTGGGTTTATGTTCAGCATACACTTTTAGATTCCTGAGTTATCCCTAACACCTAATAACAGTAAGATTCACTGATTTTCGCTCATAAAACATTTCATTAAACAAATGAAAACAGCACTTGCACTTTATTAGTTTTTTCATAACGTATTTTTGCAGGATCCATCAACTTTGATATCTAGATAAAAAGAACACAATTATGTAGGATAAAAAAAAGTGCTGACATCAGGTATACTTTTCTTCCACCGTTAATAACTACGAAAAATGAATTTTTTAAGGTCTTCAGAACCATTTCAAGAGAATTCAGGACATTATAATTTCATTATATACTTTGTAAGACAAAAAAAAATTGGCTCTACAGACGACTGAAGTAAATTTTGCAACAAAAATGAATCATACAATTTCATATGCTCGCGGTTTTCCTAGCTTCTTTAGAGCACTGTGTATGAATGGAAACATCTTTGATTGAATATTTTCAAGTTGCAGTTCTTCAGGATATGTAGCATTTGTTTTGATATTTAGAAGGTAATCAATTTTGTCTTCGTAAAGCTGAAAACAAACAAAAAATAAGGAAATAAATAAAGTTGCAGAAAAATTTTTTCACTACACAGAATGCAGATGCACTACATTAGTTGTACTCATTACACCGCAATTTTCAATGCCTTTAATTAGAAAAAGTATACTTCATAAAAAAAAAACGAAATTGGTGTCAGAAACCTTCCAATCTTAAATGAGAATGATACCGATTTTGTGACAGTGTGGCAAGTAGAGTTTTTTTAAAAAATCTCTAGAACAATTTAAAAACAATTCTAGAGGATATTTCTAGATTATTTTCACACAAACATGGAACATGGCAGCAATGTAACAAACAGGAAGATCAGCAAATAAATTTTATCTTGCATGTTATTTTGTCCCAGTAATATTAACCTAAGGCGTTGTTTGTTGTTGTTTGTTGAAAAATCTGAATTTAAAATAACTTCAGAACAAGCATTGAAGGATTGCTTTTTTTAAATACCTTTCAATTCCAAAAAAAATTCCGGAACAAAAGGAACTCCAGACCCGTTGGCCACCATGTGTGCAAATTAAGTTTTGCAAATTTATGAACAAACATAAATCTGCAGAATTATCTTCCTATAAAGTTTCTAACATTTAAGTAAATGTAGTTTTTTATCTATACATGCGAACTGAATTCTAGTGAAAGGTTAAAATTAATTGTCCTGTTAGTCAAGAAGTAGAAATCTTACCACTTTATTGCGTTGCATAAATTGGCGAGCTTTACGAATATTCTGGTTTTCATAATGAATCAATGTAATCTACAATAAAAACGTTATGTATAATGAAATCTTTTTATATTTCGTTACTGTAAATAACAATTACCTTGTAAATTTCATGCAATGTACTGTGTAGATGCGAAAAAAGAAAAGTTGACCAATGCAGCACACTGAAATCATATTTATAAAGCCATAGAGGCATGAGGTAACTTTTTGAATTAACCACAGTAACAAATTTAAGTTAATTGCCATCACCTAAAAATGTTCACCCGTATCAACGGCAATGATTTTTTTTTGCCAGCAAAGTTTTTGTTATGCACAACATTTGTTTTGTTGTTAGTAACAAGATATATATTGATTTTATAACTAGTTACTGGCAACAAAAAGATGTTGACAGTAGAAAATTTCTTTTTATCACTACTTTAAGCAACAAAACAGAGTCAACAATTTTTTTATGCAGCCAATTAGAATGCAGTAATTACGCATGCAATGACATGCTGGTGTCACAAAAATTTTGAATGCAATATGATAAATGTTTAGGCAATTGTAAAAAACACAATTTGTTATGTCATTTAAAAAATTGTCCTGTGTCCCTGTTGCTTAAGATTTATGTTACAAGGACTGCAACTCTAGACATATTTTTTTATTACACTATTTTACTTTGAAAATATATTTTCCATCAAATAACACAACATATATACCATTGTGTTAAGGAATTTTATTACTGTTTGAAGGTCGTCGTTTTCTAAGTTTAGTGTGTTTGCCATCAGTGGTATCTAAAACAAACATAAATTTATAATAAATTAATACATGTTGCTGAGAGATGCTACAGTTTGATGGTACATCATATGCTAAATTTATTTGTTGAATTACGAAAACAATGCTATTGTATATATGACATTAAAATTGTGCAGAATTTCTTTTTCCCGCTCTTGAATTTTGGTGTTATTCACCAGAAAGTTTTTTGCTTACAAAAAATGGGTAATAAAAATAAATTATCAGCTTTTATAAGCTTGTCTTTTTCAGTCAAAGGAAAGTAGGTTTGAAATGCATGCTGGAAATAAAAGGGTATATAAATATTAAACTATGCAAGAGATTTTTTACATCGCAATATCTTTTAAAGAAATAAAGGGATGTGATTTTGGGGAATGGGTAGAAAACCAAATATTGTGTTGTTGTGTTAATCCATTGACTTGTTGTCATACTAACTTTGGTGCATTTTCAAGGTTATTTACAAATTACAAAAATCCAAAATCTTTAAAAAGTTTATTCTTTTAAATAAAATAATAAAACAAAGTGTAAAAACCGAAAAATGACATAATCGAGAACATGTACCCTTGTAGTTCAATCATGACAAACAAACATGGGTGTCAATTTTTATAATTGCATCAATTACATAGGTGCATGAGTGTTAATGGCAAACAATAATAACTTCACACCAATAAAGTATAACAAGTTATTACTCTTCCTAAATTCTTACTTGGTCCAAAAGTTGAAGGTGTCTATTGACATCTTTCTTGTCAAAACTGAAGATAACAAGACTGCACAACGTAGCCCAACACCGCATGCGATCATCTTTTTCTTCAAAGCGCAACACTGAATTAGCAAAAAATAAAAGATAAAAATTATAATACATAATATACAAACTATTTTCTAGTAAATTTTTGTGCCACAGTCATCATCATCATCATCATTCTTGGCTTAACGTCCGTTTTCCATGCTAGCATGGGTTGGACGGGGTATATTAATGACCCTCTTCCAATCTGATCTAGACTGTGTTAGATCTAAACTCAACTTCCTCTCTATCAAGTCTGTCCTTATAACCTCCTGCCAAGTCTTTCTCGGTCTGCCTCTGGGCTTTGCCCCAGGAACTATCAACTCTCTACACTTTCTTACCCAATTATCCTCCTCCATTCTTTCCAAGTGCCCCAGCCAATTCAATCTTCTTATCTTGATAACATCTTTAATTCTACGGAGACTTAGCCTGCTTCTTAGCTCATCTGAACTCTTTCTGTCTCTCAGACTGGCATTACACATCCACCTAACCATTCTCATATCATTCCTTTCTAAACGGTCAAGATCTTCCAGCTTCACTGCCCATGTTTCACTACCGTACAACATAACACTTCTTACACAGGCTTCATACAACCTACCTTTTACCTCAATTGACAGGACTCTGCTAGTCAATAAAGGAAGTAACTCTCTAAACTTTTTCCAATCAAAAATATTACTTCAATTTTGTTACTGGGGTCTAAATCCTTACTAAATTAACAAACTTTAAAGAGACAACCAGGCAGGAGTCAATAGTCACAAGGCAGTCCTGGTCATATGAATTTTAGCAGCTGAGTGATACTTTACTCGCCTCGATTGTCAAAGGTACGTGATTATTTTCATGCGTCTTGCCTAAATTGAGGAGAGTGATTATTCAGTTTTCATAATTTGAGGTGCGTGATAACACATATGAAAAGTGTGGTCGTCTGGTAGGCCTACTGAGTAATTGAATGTATTTGCATCTTTATTAAAGGATCGTCTCAAAATTTCCGTACGTTATTCGTACAATTCGTATCAAAACTTCGTATCAATGAATCAGCTCTTAAAAATTAGTGTCGGCATTCGGCGCTGCGAACGTAATTGCCGGCGTAAAATACAAGGATACCTTAGTTGCGTCAACAAAAAAATTGCCAACGTAATTTTGTTGTGAAATTTGAATGATCTTGACCGTTTAGAAAGGAATGATATGAGAATGGTTAGGTGGATGTGTAATGCCAGTCTGAGAGACAGAAAGAGTTCAGATGAGCTAAGAAGCAGGCTAAGTCTCCGTAGAATTAAAGATGTTATCAAGATAAGAAGATTGAATTGGCTGGGGCACTTGGAAAGAATGGAGGAGGATAATTGGGTAAGAAAGTGTAGAGACTTGATAGTTCCTGGGGCAAAGCCCAGAGGCAGACCGAGAAAGACTTGGCAGGAGGTTATAAGGACAGACTTGATAGAGAGGAAGTTGAGTTTAGATCTAACACAGTCTAGATCAGATTGGAAGAGGGTCATTAATATACCCCGTCCAACCCATGCTAGCATGGAAAACGGACGTTAAGCCGAGAATGATGATGATGATGATGATGAAACAATCAAAAATGGTCGGTCTTATTATAAAGAACGTAAGGTATAGAGAACATTAAAGTCGGCCCCTTTTCTTAATGCTGACACTCTTATGCTCGGCTGGTGCATTACATTGAGACTCGAACGAAAGACGGAAGACCATTTGGAACCATGCCACAAGTCAGTCCGACCTTCATCGTCACAGAATACTGCGAGAACAGTGCGCACGCACAAGTTAAATATAACCAGAACATGGGAGAGGTTAGGTGTCCTGTACCTTATAAAGCTTTCGAACGAATGTTCTCATGATGTAATACCAAAGAAAAAACATGTTGAATAAAGTTTAAAAAATCTTTTTAAAAGAGGAAAGAGAAATCAAATATGTTTAGTAATAATAATTGAAAAATTCATATTGTATTAAAAAGAGGTCCAGAAGTTTTGTCTCCCACACGACACAGCAGGCAATAAGTCAGCCCTGCCCTCGGTTTTGTGAGAAGAGATGTTTGAGTCTCCTGTACAGTTTTGCTTTATGTTAAGCTGTGCCAGTGACAAGCATTTTTGAAGCATGCCACTGGCGACTTCTGCAATATACAACCTAATGATGCCCTAACCTAATAAATTCATCTCGAAACATAAAAAGCCAGTAACAAACTGGAACTCATTTTTTTACTTTCATCCTTCAGGTGTTATTACGCAACGTATTCAATTTCTAAAAATAATTCATTTTTAAACGCGCATGTTTTTCATTCAAATTCCGAACTTTAATTCATTTTTTTCTTTGATTATTAATGTAGTAAATAATTACTTTATACAAAAGACATTTCAGGTGCGCATTATTGAAGTGACTAGGGTGTTTTTGGTGCGTGATTAAAAACGCTGGTCCATTGTTGCAGGAGCGTGCGGAGGTGCGGGGGCGCAATCACGCACCTCAAAAGACCAGGACTGCAAGGATACTCGAAGTAAGATTATATGCGCACAATGTTTTTCTTTGATTATTAGTGTAGTAAATAATTACTTTATACAAAAGACATTTCAGGTGCGAATAATTGAAGTGACTAAAGTGTTTTTGGTGCGTGATTGCAGGAGCTCTATTTTTGCAGGAGCGAGCGGAGGTGCAGGCCGCGATTGCGCACCTCAAAAGACCAGGACTGCAAGGATACTCAAAGTAAGATTATATGCGCACAATGTTTCGTGCGCGCTGCATTAATTTATTATTGTGCAAGTTCATGCACATGGTCATGAACACAAATGGTCACATAAACTTTTATCTCTCACAGGTCATTGATGCTTTACAACAAAGACTTTAAAACACAATGTTTTTCTAATTTTTGAGTTTTTATTTGTTGAATAAATGTTGAATGAGAAATTTCCTAAATGATCGAGTTTCAAATCCTGGCAGGAGGTAATAGGAACAAAGGTAATCACTTTCTTTGACGTTGCAGCTTTGGTTTCTGCAAATTTGATGTGCACATGTAGTAGTCAAAAGATGACATGACAAAAGAATTGATAGATAGTTGGTGTTTTTAGAATTCTATATAATTTAAGAACATTGTGTTCTGCATTTCTTGATCAAATATTACAACTACTTTTACTTCATAAATTACTGAGCACTTGAATTCGGAATTTTTAACCAGGGCTCTAATAATCTCCTTCGAAACTCTAAGTCTACTGAATCCCTTACAAAAAAGTGCTTTAATATCTCTACAAAAAAATGTCACTCTTAGTTGACCTTGTCTCATACAAAAAAAACAACGACACTCAAGTATGCCTTAAAAACAACAGCACTCTATAAGTCTACTATGTTTTTCACAAAAAAACAGTGCTCAGTGATTTGCATTAACAATCTTGGAAAAAAAATGAAATAAATATCACATGTATGTGCTTACTTATAAGCTTTTAAAAAGTATTTCTTATGCATGCAATTCTCGATTATTTATATATATACAGTATTCTCTACAATTAACGGACACTTCAGGCGTACACCTCTGATTAACGGACACTTAAGGCGTACACCTCTGATTAGCGGACACTTTGGTCATACACTGGTTGTTTTCTAGTCAAAGTCTCATAAAAAACTTTCCATAAAGCGGACATTTAATTACAGTACAGTCTGAATGTAATCTGCCCGTACACGCTAATATCACACCTTTGCGTGGAGGACGGCAGTCGTTTGTCTTTTGTTATAAGCGATTTGCGAGTATATATTTGTGTGTTAAAAAACAATGCGCTCGCGAAGAAATATCGGAGCAATTATATCTATATTATAATGCCCGTATCATCTGTCTGTCTGTATGTCACGCAAAATGGTAGCTTAGCTGCGCAATAGCGAGAAGCACGAAATGCGGTATAAAAAGGATGTGCGAACCCGTGGATTTTCCATGGGCTAACGACTAGTTTCTTCTAATAGCGAGATGCATTGTGTAAATGTATTGATAAGCTATTCCCTTAAGTGTTAGCGTGAAGTAATTAAATAATAAAAATCTTTCGCGAAGTTTTATAATACATTGCACGAGAATGTATTGTTGATTTAATTACTTAAAAAGATTCCACCGTGTTTAATCTAAGAAACATACGAGAAGCATTGTTCACAGCTATTAAATGCCGCTTTTCGTTTTTAAACTTTTAAAATGCGATTTAAAAAAACATTTCTATTGCCGCTTTTCGATTTTAAACTTTTAAAATACGATTAAAAAAACATTTCTATCGCCGCTTTTCGTTTTTAAACTTTTAAAATGCGATCTAAAAAAACATTTCTATCGCCGCTTTAAAAAAACATTTCTATACACAAAAATGTTTTTCTAACATTCATTTTAAACATTTACAACTTTTGTGTCCAGCTTCAATTTTCTTTATTAACTACTTTATCAGCTTGTCATGGCATATAGAACTAAACGATCTCAATAAAGAGGAAAGAGAAACTCTTCCCTCTATTAAGGAGAGACTAGAGATTGTTGAGATAAATAGCAGAAAACAACAATTTATTAAAAACTTATTTAAAATCAAATCAAATGTAAAAACAAATGTGAAGCGATTTTAAACAATTATGAAAGTGTGAGGGAAAAAGATGAATTCCTTTGTTTACATTTTCAGCGGTATATATATATATATTCTTTCGGTTCTGGTATCTGCATAGAAGGAAAAAGATAGGTGCACTAAAGTAAAGCAAATTAATTTTCAGTCTATTTCGTTATACAAAGGCATTGTTAGGGCAATAAATGAATTTAAATAAATCAGAAGACATCACTCTAAACTTGATATATAGCTGTACTTTAAAAACTCTAACAATGTTTCTGTGACCAAATCCTAGCTATTTTTCTCTGTTACGCAAACGCAAGAGTCAAAGAGCTCGCTACTGAAAAGTAAATAAATAACGCCATCATGCAGGATATAAATTGGGTTTATGTAGGTCAAGATTAGCATTATACTCTAGGACTTCCCATCTAAGCCATGCCCCCTTCTGGATATATTAGACAGAGTATATATTTGTGAGGCTAGCTGTGCAAAACATTCTGTTTATCTCTCTTTTTGCTTGTACAAAAGTACACAAGTTTTGCAGCAGTTAAACTTTTATAAAAAAAACAGAGCAATACTATTTTTATTAATACTACTTACGTGACCAAATTGAAATTTTTGTTATGAGGCATGATCTGCAGGGTTTTTTTAGAAATAGATTGCATATTTCATATGCATATGCTTCGCAAGTCCATGTATCAAATATTTCAGTTTCGTCACGCGCCATATTTGTTGCTTTTTAAAAACAAGTCTGTGTTTTTTTCCCGCGAAAAATTAACACAGACCCTCGCCCTTGCGCTGGCTTTATCCGTCTTCTTCCAAGACATGGCTTAGCTGACTATATGCACTAGTCAGCATATAGTCAGCATCTATCTATCAGCATATAGTCAGCATATAGTCAGCATATAGTCAGCATCTATCTATCTATCTCTAGCAAAATTAGTATTTCTGATAGGATAAGTTAGCGGATTTAGCTATGGTGTACTAGTGTAAATACACCAACAAAAATTCTGCTAAAAAAATTAAGGTGTATCTCTGTGAGCCTTTTTCTCTCTGATTTTTACGCCCATTATTAAAAAGAACTAGAATTAGGTGCATTTAAATATAATTTTGAAACTTTTGTTCAGGATCGATTTAATGGCTTGGTATTGGTAAATACCCACAAAAAGATGAAAATAAATTTAGATGACGTAATCGATATGCAGGCAATAAAATATCCAAAAAGACTTAAAATGTTAGATATCCTGAACGACGATTAAAAGTGTAACAGTATAAATCAGAATAAATCTTGTATATTATTATCTGTTGTTTAAATGTCCCCGTATATAAATTCCCTAAAAATAATAAGGCATGAGACCAATTTTTTTAAAAACAACATTTTAGTTACCCAAGTTGTATAAAAACATTCCAAAATATAATCTTCGTCAGCTAAAAAACTAAAAAAACCACCTACACCTACTTAGCAAAGATGAGTCTGAGAGATGATTTTAAGCTATTTTAGCCGTATAAGGGCGTTTAAGGGCGTTGGATTCCAGGGCTCCGCCCTTGACCCATTGGGGGCTCACAACGCCCCCCAAACCCCCAGTTGCAAAATTACCGCCTTGGCAGGCGGTGAAGTCTCTTCTAGGCTTTTTTACACCAGTCAATCCGCCCCTGGGATTAACAGGTGACAAATTACCGAAAACTCATAACAACAAATTCTACGATCTTGGAGATAATATTACGAGATCGATTTTTATAAAAAAAAACAATGTTTCTTCTACTTTTAATCACAAACTAACGCAAAATTTTAGAAGTATTGAAAAAGATTGACGGGCCTTTGCTCAAAAGTATCAAATAGGATTTTTTAAGTTAAAAATGCTCTTTAAAGTTAAGAAACATCCAGGCTAACTAAATTATATATTTTTTATTATAACAACTTATTGATTGATATTTATCTCGCCGTCCGACATACAAAAAGAGACAACAGGTCCTGAGATGGAGGTTGAACAGCAGAAATTTTTACCAGCCAATCAGATTTCAGGATTTCGATTTTTTATTCAGCTCAGTGTGTTTAAGTAAAAATCCATATCAAAATTGTTTATCAGAAAAACGCGGACAGCAGAGAGAACGTCAACACATCTACTTCTTTCAACTTAATTTGTGACGTAAAGGAAACGTGTCTAAATTATTTTTTTTATGTTTTATTCGCCCACAGCTAGTGAAAAATAAAGGGATATGAACTGTATTGAACATACCGTAATAATTCGAACTAACAATTTTTCCAATAAATGCACCCCCTAATTGACGCCGTCTTATGATAAATGCACAATCTTTACAGGGCGTTTATTCGAAAATGACAAAAATGTTGAAATTCACACAAACTTAACGTGAATGTTAAATAAGGAAATTCATAAATCCATTCGAAATTTCCAAATAGAAAGATGGCACCAGCTCTTTATATAATTGACGATGACGATAAAAAATAAGGAGGGGTGTTATTAACTGTATATATTAAAATTTCATGTAAAATTGTATCCCATGTATAAATGCATTGTCAAATATAAAAGAACGTGAAGAATGTGAATTTTGTTTAAGGAATTGAGGTAAAGTTAGGTATAGTTCCATGTTATGCGATTTAAGGATATTTAAAGAAAGTCAGACATCACTTTCCCGAATTGGCATAAGTTGGGCCCGACATTGCTGCCCCTAAATCTTCGCTGAGCTCAGCAATTTTATCGGGGTTGTTGTAATGTGTAACTGACTCGGCCATGGCTTTGCCTCTCTTTCGCGGTTGATCGCTTTTGAATATACCCGAGCCAACAAACACACCATCCACGCCAAGTTGCATCAACAAAGACACATCGGCCGGAGTAGCTGAAATAAAATTGATTGAATTTAGTTGAACTGGTGAATGAACGAGTGAACGAACAAACGAACGGAGCGAAAAGAACGAACGTAACGAAACGAAACGAACAAACAAATTGAACGAGTTAACTAACGAACGAAAGAACCAAACAAACAAACAAATCCTACCTAGACCACCTGCAGCAAAATTAACGACGGGTAATCGTCCCATTTCTGCAGTCTTCTTCAACAAGTCAAAGGGAACTTGCAATTCTTTCGCATACGTATATAACTCAGTACTGTCCATTCCCATGGCTCGTTTTATTTGAGCACGTATAGATCGGGCGTGACGAACTGCTTCTTTGACATCCCCTACAAAAATTAACAGCTGTGTATTTTGTTCCACTGCGTGTACAATCAAGTAACGCGTTGTATATCAAACTTATATTTCTTCTAGAAGCGACAAGGTGAAAACACACCTAAGAAAAAGCTTGAAACAAGGTTTCAGCAACAACGGAGTGAACATCTGTTCACTATCGCTTCCTTTCTTTAGCAGTTTCAAAAAAAATAAAAAAATCTGGTTTCCCCTTTTTGTAGCTGGTGTAATTGTAACTTTATTCTATAAATGTGCTGTTTACATTTGCTAACTTTCAAGATTCGCCGAATCTCCATTTAATTTTTTACTTAATAGTGGCAACAAACATTCCCAATAGAGGTTTCCGAGTTTTGTGTGAGCTGGGATATGGGCTTAACGCCAGTTTTAAATTGATGTTTTCTAACCACGACAACCAGGTGCCTATTTCGGTCCCAGAAAACACGAATGGAATTCGCGTACACATTTATTTACACGACTTAAAAAATAAGAGAAAGAGTTACCTGTCCCCGCTTCACCTTTTGTTCTTATCATGGCGGCGCCCTCACTTATGCGCCTTAACGCCTCACCCAAGTCACGTGCACCACATACGAAAGGGACGGTGAAAGGATGTTTGTCCACGTGATTCACTTCATCAGCTGGCGAAAGTACTACATGAAGAAAATGCATATATTAAATACACTTTTCATAGTCACCTTATAATCTAACATGTTCTTCTTCCCCCGACCCCCTCAGCATCTGTGGCCAAAGTAGTGTCTGCTTTATAAAAAGACGTTCGCTGTAGAGCTTTAAAAACTTACGATGAGATAAAAATTTCGATTTAGATGTAGGCAAAATTCCCTAGCTAATTATTTTTATTAAAAAACCCAAAACGTTAACTCTGTAAACTACTATTTTAAATTATTTAAAACACGTATTTTCGTAAACCATGTCATCATTTAAAGATCAATCTCGTTGACCAGCAGTCACGCTCGCTAAAAAATAGGAGTGCCGAGGAACCGAATCCACTCTTTTGAGTATTAAAAACAAAAGAGTTATTTCGAATTTTTTCCAGTAAAGATATTCTCAAGAGAAATCAAAATAAACGTAACCGCGTGTGCTCAGATTTATTTCCCGCCGAATTCCCCGTTCAATTTGCCCAGTGGAAACCCGCCTTTTAGTCTTTTTCACTTTAGCATCCAAATTCGAGCACAAATATTGGTTAGGTTTTCTAGGGACAATTTTAAAATGCTAAAAGTTTGACACGTCACTATTGGTTTCATAACAAAAACATTCATTATCAAAGTAGTGGATTGCCGCAGTTGCTGTTTTTAGTAACTCCCCCCCTAAATGAAAATTTTTAACTTTTCAGGGACATTAATATTAAGTAAGTATATCAGGTTTTTCTCTAAGCTGGAATAATTCTAAGTATTTCTAATTTTCCTGATAGCTGGTTTTCTCTGAGGCAAAATTAATATCCTGAGAACACTAGTTAGTCAACTGGACATTTCCAAGTAGTGACGTCATTAAACATTTTTTGACACCACAAAACTACGTCAACGGCTGGATAAATAAAGTATAGTTAGTTTATATTTACACTAGCTTATTAGCCTGTGAAAAATCCACTTAGGTAAGAGAACAATGGAAAAAAATTCTTTGGTTGAATTTTCAGCAAGAAGCCATCAATACACAAAATTATATTTTTTGTATTTACTTACTCGTTGCTTTTACTGTATACAGATCGGATCAAAATAATGTATGGGATTTCTTGCTCAACAGAAAAACACCAAAAATATTTTTTTAGAAAATTGTTCACCTGTCACCTCTATATGTAGAGCTTAAAACAGTGATCAAGAAAACGTATAGGATCATGTACTTTTAACGAATGGTTGAAGAGGTATTGGGGTTTAAAGGTATTTCGATGACTTCGTTAACCGGTGTATTTCAAAACGAGTGGTTTGAGCAAGTTTTGGGGAAATTACTCAATTTGGTCTTTGGTGGATCTTAGTTACCCACGCAGGAGATGACGTAAAGTCATTTCAATCAGTTTCCAAGTTATTTAGCCTCAAACTTGAAAGTGGCATCACCAATCTTATTTAACGTACTAAAGATAAAGCTTTCTAAATGGCAGGAAAATTTTATAGTCGTCGTTTTATAGAAAGAAAATGTTAAAAAATATTTGAGCGTTACAGGCTTTTCGTACTATAATAGATTTTTCTTTGTAAAAAATAATGAGACAAATAAAAAACTAATTTAAAAAATAAATCTAGCACAAAACGTAATAATTAGGCTCCTCTCGAGACAAACTTGAAATCAAAACATAAGGCTACCTTCAGACTCATCGATCATATCAACTCCCAGACTTTGTAAGATTTGAGCTTCTGCAAAATGACCGATACGACACTTCGCCATCACTGGGATGGTAACAGCGCTGATGATTTCCTTGATCATCTGAAATATTCAACACAAAATTAATATGGCGACTTGCAACATCGCGGGTCATACAACTTAAGTTTGGGTGGAGATAAAACCGTTTATTTCTTAAAATTACACTAGTTCGTAAAACAACACCCCCATGGAAAACTTTTCATTGTAGTAGCAATATTTCCTACTCACTCCTAATACTATTTCTGTTATTAGATAAAAGTTGGTGACTTAGAGAAAAGAGTTTGATTGGGAAAGTATTCTGCGATCACGAATAGTACAGTAGGTTTATTATTAATCATCATTCAAGCGAGCACAAAAAGGAATGTCACGGTTAAAACAAGATCTTCAAACAAAATATCTCTATATCTTAGCATAAGAATACGTGGCCTAATATGCCTATTAGTGAGCCAACATGGACGTACACACTGCAAGAAAAGTGACACCACGAGGGAAAAAATGGGGCGAGCATGACTAAAATGTAATGACAGAGTTTTTTCTTGTTTAAACAAAGTACATTTCCTGAAATTTTAATAACTCAATAAAACACTTTTCCATTGCTTGAGTGTAACCTGGATCGAATAAAACTGGATCGTTCCATATTGAACAAAATAATTAACATCTCTCAACACAATAGACAGTATAAGATTCAATGAAGCAAAAATACAGGATAGATAAAAAAAGAAGGAAAAAGTCAGTTTTTACTAACTTTGGGATCCGACATTCTAGCAATGCCTCCGTCTCTTCGTATATCAGCTGGCACTCTCTCCAGGGCCATAACAGCACAAGCCTTGAAATATAAAAGCATATGATCAACCATTTTCATGAATACTAACATTAGGAACCAAGCCTTTGTTTTATAAAATTTACTGTTTGTTTTTATCATACTTACACCGCACTCTTCAGCAATTCTTGCTTCATCTGGATTCGTCACATCCATTATTATTCCTCCCTTTGCCATTTGGGCCATACCTGCTTTGACCTTAAAAGTACCTAAACGAGTTTGAGTGCATTCTATAGTACTTGAAAGCACCTAAACAAGTTGGGATGTCTATTCTATAGTTTCATAAAGGTCAACTCAAAAGACAAAATTGTGTATAAAAACGACAGTTTTAATATGCACTGTTTTGTATTATATAGTAATGGAATTTTTTACAGTACGCATCAATCAGTTGTATTAGTCGAAATTTAAAGGAATTGATTTAATTTTAAAGAATTTAAATAAACAATTTTGTAATCCCAATTTGGAAGTTGTTGTTTCCTAAGCGTGGTACCCTGTAAATAATCATGATTTTTCGAATGCTGTTTCTGCTCACATTCTGCAATGGTAGGAAATAAAACAACGGTTCTGAAACAAATTACAACTATATGGCAAAATAGCTGACATCAGCAAGTATCGCCACCAATCATTTTTTTGCTATATTATATCCTTGCAAAGTTTTATCAATATAGCTTAAGGCTTTCTAAAGTTATTTGAATTAATAGCGTTTGTAATATTTTTGTTAAAACCAGTCTGACATCACTTTAGGTGCCGTCCAACTCAAACTTACTTCTTGAAAGAAAAATCAATAATTGCAAATTACCTGTTTTAAAAGTGGCTTCATTGTCTTGTGGTTTTTTTAACTCAACTCCACCAATACCTTCCATAGTTAAATTTGAAACTTCATCTAATGTAAACATAAATGTTGCAATGATTATGTATGCTGCACAGCGTTCAGTACAGTGAAGCAAAGTAATATACATTGGAATTACATTTCACTTGCCCGAATTGTTTTTTTTCAAATCAGATAAACTTGTTAATGTCACATCCAGCTTATGAAGCAGATGCGCATGCAAGTGAAGTAAATGTGCGTAGGTGAAGAGAAACAAGAAGAGAAGTTAAGATTGAAGCATGTAGTTCACAGTTGGAAATCAGTTGCATTACTTATCATAAACATAAATGGAGAAAGCTTTTTACAGATGAGTTTCAGAGTAATATTTTGACTAGAAAGGATAGTGCAAGAACAAGAAAAAGAAACTACAAAGTTTTCGAAATGTTCCGCAATTTATTTTTTCAATCACAAAGAACATTATCCTGTCTCTGTTGCAACGTCACTGTAACGGCAAAACTTTTTGTTTTTATTCTTGTATGTCATTTTCAGATTTATGATGTAAGATTGCATACTTTATAATGGCTTCAGAAAAAATTTTTTATGTCATGATTGTTATTTTGGTACGTTCATTTTCTTTCTTTATTTTTTTGTTTCACTTGCGCGCATTGCATTACCTGCACACATGCACACTACATAAAAAAGATGCAGAATACCAAAAGATTTTATCTGCATCTGCCCCAAAGGTGTAACCCATACTGAAGTGCTTCAAGAAAATTGTTTAAATAAAGTCAGTACATAGCTGATTATGCCCCACCTAATGTGGCATGACCTCTATTTGGAGCTGCTTCTGTCATTTTCACCTAAAGATAAGTATATTACATATATGGTAAGTTCAATATCAAGATGACTTCATAACTCGTTCAAAAAATCTTAAAAAAAAATTGCTTGTTTTCAAAACACACCAGGAGGTAACACAACATACCTCACAGCTTGATCAAATTTGATATAGTAAGTACAGTGGTTAACAGAAGATACACTGGTATAGACCAGGAACTATTTGACATATGCATAAACTAATATTTCAGAATTCAATATTTTAATAATTTACAAAGTAAATACTGACAATGATAAAACACCACAAAAATGTTGACCCCTCAAGACAAGACACATTATTGGCAGCATAACATTGTACTGCATGTTGTGTCTTGACAGCAACTGATATAGCTTTGATTTATCTGAATTAAATATTTGTGGGTTATCCTTAGGGTGTAATACACCATTTTAGTGTAAAATACTGTTAAACAGGTATTTTTCAATAGCTGTTTAATAGATACCTAAAGTCTTAAAGATGGTAGCTGCGAGTAGATTCCAATTCGCAACAAAATAAAGCACCTGATAAAATACCAACTTCTTAGTAATTGTGAAGAAACAAGATTGCCTGAAACCATTGCACACTTAAAAATGTACATGAGACATGAAACTATGATTACCAATTGCAGTTTTAACCAATCTACATTGAGGAATTTACTCTCGAAATTGAGCTGTTTGAAGGCATAAGAAAACGAAATGAAATTTCTAATCTAGACCCATATGGATTATTTTTATTTTGAATGACAAAAACAAGAAATTAAATTACCTATTCATCCATGACTCTATTAAACTTAGACGTGTATTATTATACAGTTTAATTTTGATATTTATCTTATCTTATCTTTATTTTTTATATTTGTACATCATGAAAGTTGAAAAAACTAACTTGTGTATAATTTACCGTTATGACGCTTACTAAATGCAATAACAGTGCACTTTTTATGTGCCCAATGTTTACATGTCTGTTAAAATATACCAACACCTTTTCTGAAAACTCTACCAATTTTTAACTACAAGGACACACTTGGCTTTCATGCTACTGATTACTTTTAAACTTGCATTTACTTTTCACCCATTCTCTTTTAGTTTTTCCTTCCACTTCTTGAACTTTTTAACTAATTCTTCCATTAATTCTGCTATGAGAACTAAATTAACTTACAATAACCCCCATGGACACTCTGTTCTAAATCCCATCTACAGCGTTTTAAGACTAAAACAAACAATGGATTACTGAGTACACAGAGCCCTGATTTATGCCAAAATTTAAGTTAAATTTACCACTAAGTAATTTGTTAACCCTTACATGACTTCTAGCATTGCTGTACATAGACTAAATGATATTAGCCGCTCATCCAAACCTAACTTTTTAATAAACCACTAAATAACTTTGTACTCATCGAAAGCTTTTTCTAAATCTACAACAGGGACACTTTTCCTGAAGCTGTCACCCTAGAACAAGACTAAATTGCATCCTCTAGATATCAATTCTTTTTTTTACAGAATTTATCAATCACTCTCTCAATGAACTTTAATACTTGTTCAACCCTCTATAATTACCTCTAACACTTTATTCTCTAAAATGTCAGCCACTGGAGACTTCTAGGTAAGCTTAAGACTGGATTTTTTAAGGAATTCTTTTGTTTATCATCAAATTCTCGATGTTTTAAGTACTGGTTAATCTTTGCAATTTAGCTAGCTGTTTAATTGTGGCGCTGTAGATTAGTGGGTATGTGGCGCCGTAGATATTGGTTATAGCTCTTGTACTCTGTGCGGGAGACCAGTGTTCGATTCTTCTTGACAGCGATTCAACCTGGGCAAGTGAATTTTACGCAGTTGGATGTTGGCGGGAGTTATCTAGTTAGAGTGCAGGGCCCTACTAATATTGGGTCTGCGTAGCTCAAAATGAGCATTAAATCCTCTAGGACTCTCTATCTAAGCCATGGCCCTCTTGGAAATAATAGACAGGATTAATCCTACTAACTAAAAAGTCCACTTTGTACACCAAAGAAGAGCACAAAGGAGAATATTTCGACTTCAAAATAGCTAGCTATAGCTATATATATGCTAATCAAGCATCTATAGCCAGTTAACTAGCTACTCTTTCATTTTCCTTTGTTATACACCAACATCCCTTTTTACACACACATTATGTTTTCATACCTGTGGGTGTCTCTGTAACACAACTTTCTCCTTTATGTCTAGTTTTTTTAAGAAATTCTTCTATTCCTTGCGCTAGTATGTACGTAAATGCTCTTTTACTAAATAAACTGGCCAAATGACATCATTTTTCTTGTAAAGAAAAACCCCTAATTTGGAACATCTTTTGACTATGTTTGGAAAAAGTCTACCATTTTTAAAAACATGCGTTTAACATGGATTACGTAACATAACGGTCCGTTTCCCGACCCAGTTCCCTGTGGGGTGCAAAATGTGGCGTGCGTCATATTATATGCACACAACAAATATTTCAACATAGGTGATCTCATCTTCCCAAAGGTATTCTCTACTGATTTATCTTGAAAAAACAATACTAAAATATCCTGAAAAGCGATACAAGAAAAACTTGCTAGACTTTCATCTGACGTCCTGTGGATTTAGAAGTCAACATCAGGAAAAGTAAGCCATGCTCTTTGGATCAAAATCATTGAAAAAGTGCTCGTGCTCAATGACTAGGAGATAGAAATAACTTATCAATTTATCTGCCTGTGGCATCCTGTTCGTTATCCTGTTCGTTGATGACTAAGCAAACGAATTTGAACGCAATCGAACCCGTAAGGACGGAGCACTTTCTAGATGCGGAAAAGATATAGAAAAACAACAACTTTAAATTTAGCAGCTTTTAGTGTCAGACAACACATGGACAACGGAACAAAATTTAGAAAAATAATGGGATTCACAACCTTCAAGATTTCTGAAATTAGGGACATCGAATCAAACTTCTCTGTATTCAACAAAAAATTCGTATAAACAATGATTTTTAAATTTTCAGATTTATGCTTTTTTCTGTGCGTTTTCTCCACGCGAAAATCAAGGGAATTTAAGTAATTTATCCCAGAATTAAATCATGCAGCGGTTTCATAGATGATCGCTTTAAGCACGAGGTATTAAACCCCAGGGACGAGGATGGGTTGCTAGGTACAGGGTTACCCAAACCCCGCTTTTACGACAAATTAAGGTTAAGACAAATTTTTTACAAAAATGAAAATACTAATAAAAAACCATTTACAAAATCATATTCTTATATTTTTCAAAATTCAACTATTTTACAGAATATTCTCAAGCACTGAATTCTAGTTAAAGAAGCCATTTTAGGCAACCATAATAACCAGCATGCAACACCGGATCTTCATATAACAACACCAGTCTACAGGATTAAGTTAGCATCCGTTAATTTTTTAAGTTTTCCATTGACTCGATTATCCAAACTCCACGCTCCATCAAAATTAGAAGGCGCGCCCTGGGTTGGTTTGTAATTTCCACGTGGTTGGTAAAAAACTTCTTCGCTGAAGGATTGGTGAGCGAGCACAGACGTTAAGTTCGTTCTAAAAAAAAGAAACGAACAGTAAGGCAAAGAAAATGGTCACAAAAATTATTAAAATTTAAGGGCGTCCCAGTTTTAAACCAAATAAAAGACGACCTTAACATAACCGGAGTTTCAAGAGCTAAAACTTCACAACAAAATTAATTAACTACACATATTATACGCATGCTATCTCACCCCTATGGTTCATGTTGCTTCGTTTACAAGCTTGCTTTAAGCAGATTATTTTTAGCTGCAGGATCTCCACTCAGTATCAACACCTTACATTCTTTTTACTAAAATTCCTAATTCCCTGTTTTTTCCAACTATTTTGGGCTAGTACAGACATTTTATCGGAGTTTTGGGTTATTCTCAAGTATGTAAATTAGATAACAGGCTGACTGTAAGAAGAAAAAAAGCTAATTCTTGAAAAACAAGTTGAAAATCCAATCGTGGTCAATATTGAAAAAAAATGAAAAATAGTTTCGATTGACCATTTAAATCTTAAAATTCTCTCATTCCGGCATGTTAATGCTAATGCTCCATTCTCGTTCCCAGGGGCTCTTGCCTCTTCAAGTATAGAGGCCAGAAGGCGAAGATCATTCACTAGGTAATATCATTCGAGAAAAACCATATTTTTTTTGTATGGACAATTTAGCTCCAGGGCAACTTAACCCATCCTGGAAAGTCGCGGATCCTGTTAAGCGAAACAAAATTTGTCGTCACATTTCCATTTCCTTAGTAGTTAGTGTAGTTGTGAAAAGTTATTGGTGTTCTTCACAAGTTTTTCTTCTATTAATTTTCTCACGTTACGATCACGTGTTTAAGTCGTTATAAAAATACAGCCAACTAAATAAACGGTCGCACGAACGTTATTGTTGGTGCTCATCCAATCGAGAACTGACGCGAGAACTAATTTTTGCGGGAAATGTTTCTAAATTTTTCAAAAAAAAAATTTAAATTTTCGCAACGTTAGCAAGTCCTCGTACTTCGCGGGAAATAAACTTTTTACTCAATTTGCGAATCACGCGATATGTAATTTCTTCAGGAAAATGGTATATATTGGAGTATTCTTTGTGTAAAAACATGCATACATATATAATACACCTTTCCCGAGACCATAAGTCATACTTTTTTTATACTCGTAAAATATGAATACCATATTTGAATTCAGCATAGTTTGTTTAATTTATGTGTAAAAGTTTAACTTGATACGCCAACAGAAAGTGCTTTTTCGAGGAGATATATATCACAGTTAAAGTCTTCTTAAAGCTCAAGTTACCATGTTCCGCCTCGTTTTCAAAAAGAGGTTGGACATGCCACAAATCTTCAAATTAGAAAAGCAGGTTGTTTACTTGCTGCATTGTTTCGAAATTTTCTTTGTTTATGACATTTTTAATAAGGAATTCAAATCTGTTGTCCGTTTTTCATAAAACTCAACAGAAAAAGTTGCGGCACATCAAAAGAATAAGTCTCGGTAAAGGTGTATTAAAAATGTAAAAATGATTAAAAAGTTGTTTCTTCGTAGTTATAGACTCACAAATTATTAACTTTTGCTGAAATCTCAGCCTCAGTCGGAAACAATTAAATATTGAACGATATAATGTTCATTTTAACACGGTCTAATGATTTCATGCGGCGTATTAATTATTATATCACAAGCTGTAAATATCATTTTTGACAGATGTAAAGAAAATACATTGTTAATTACACTGAAAGGTTTCATCATAGTAATTTTGTATATTTTAGCAACATGCAAAAATAATTACAATTTTACATTTTCCGGAGAGCATTTTTTCTTCACAAGGTTAAAATTAAACACGTTCCGATTTTCTGCTGGAACTTACTAGGTAGAAATATAAAAATCTTTTTTTCCTGATTTTTTCAGGTCGAAAAGTCTTGTGTGACTTGGCTAAGATCAATTTTCTTTTCTAATCTTTTAATTCTTGTGACTTGGTTTTTTAGCCAATAAGAAAAGAAACACTGCGGTCAAACAATCTAAAAAGATGTTTTAATTAAAGCCACATAATAAATTCGAGTAAGTGCTCTGTTTCTCCACCAATGTGATGTCGCCCTGGATCGATAAATCGGCGGGAGGTTTCACCAATTAATCGATATGTTTAAAATCATTCATGTCGGTATATATAAAATATATATAAAAAGTCTGTTCTTACTTAAGTGTGACGTCGGTCATTGTAGCAGAATTCTCAAACTGTTGATGTATCGTGTTAATAGCTTCAACAAGTGTCCGGTCTTGCACGCTTACAACATCTGCGATGTTACCTAAACAGAAAGTAACTTGGACTAATACGAAGTAGCCACTGCGTTGTATTAAAATTTTACCGAATTCATCTAAGTTTTGTTCCGACAGGGGCGAGCAATTTAAGTTGCAAGCTATCTCAATATACGTTAAATGGCCGACAACCCATTCTGGGTTTCAAGTGATTGGCGACTAAACACAGAATTGTACTTTTACAATGAAAGAATGCACCATTTTGTAAACCCGTCATGGTTTAATTTGTTGACAACTCGCGCGCGAGTGAAGCGCAAGTAGGGGACGTGTACAGCCTATGTAGCCTCATACATCATAGGGTTAAACCATAAAAAATTATGTTTACCTACAAAGAGAGGACGAAAGGCAATTTACTCGCCGTTCATTTTTTCCCTGTGAAAATATGGGAAGGAGGAGAGCGAAATCTACCTCACATTAAAAGAGTGGAGGTCTTTAAAAAATCACAACATTGGACTTCAAAGATTACCTATTAAAACCTTCTTAAAACGTCATCTCGCAAATCTCAAATATCAGACATGTTGTAACATTTATACAGGTAGGTTGTGGAAGGCGTTACTTAGTTTTCTTAACTAACATCCCTGGGCAGAAGGGAGGAGGGTGGAGTGGCGTTAAGAGGTCTTGGGTTCGAAAGTCTTTACAATCGAGATTGACTTTATGTATTTTTACACCAAGTTTAATTTTGTGTCACCAGATAATCATCTTAGAATTCGAAATTTACTTGATTCTTTAAATTTTTTTCCATGATACATTCAAGAATTAAAAATACTTTTAAAAAGTCGATAGCGCGTTTGACCCACTTCTTGAAACATATGTATCAAATGCGCATTTCTATTACAATTTTGAGGCAGATTTTTAGTTTTAAACGACCACCACAGTTGAACAAACCCTTGTTTGACCTTAAGTACATACTGCTATATTTCTAGACAGCTTCTGCACATTCTAATTTTGGTTACAATTTTAAGCCTAAAAATGTTCATGTTTTTTGATCTAACAAATTTATACCTTTGGTTTAAATTTTGGTCGCCAGATCGCACATTTTGTTGGAGTCCAGTTTAATTTTAATGTAAAAATAGCACAGGAATTCGCCGATAAAAAGGGAGACAGTTCTTTGATTCATTTTAAATTCTACTAATTACAGGTTAGTAGAAGGTCAACGACAGTTATGCATATCAACATTACGCAGACATTTAGATATTGACAGATAGCTAAACTGATTTCCGAGCCATTGCTCAGCGCAGAAGGAAAATTTCCTCGACATTGATTTATTGCTTTACTGATCTACAACAGGAAATACTTGACTTATTAAGACTAAACTGCTTGACTTATCGAGTCTGAACTGCTTGACTTATCAATTCTAAATTGCTTGAATTATCAAATTTAAACTGCTTGACTTATCGAGTCTCAACTGATTGACTTATCGAGTCTAAATTTATCGACTTATCGAGTTTAAACCGCTTGAATTATCGAGTCTAAACTGATTGACTTATCGAGTTTAAACTGACAAACCATAAAGAAGAACATAAATCAACTAGTTTTGTTTCATGACAATTACTTTCAATCCTACACATGTCTCGATCTCCCACGAGTGATTTAAAGAAGCATGGCAAGAAAAGCAAACATAAAAAATATGTAAATTCTTTGTTTACAAAAAACTAAAATCACCAACTAAAGTTAAACTAAGGCGAAACATTCACATAAAAGGTTTTTATAAAAGTCCTTGTGGAGGAGGGTGAAAATATCAAGTTGAATTAAAAGCGAAGACGACTTTCTGAATCTCCAGAGAGCTCTTCTTGTCCACGACCATAGCGTCTCTTCTCGCAAGCCTTGCGGGAGACATCGGTGTACGATCAAAACAAAATAAATGTTTGTATAACTTCAACGTCCATCGACGAAGTTTACGGTTCCGATAAATAAACAAAACCCCGTTAATTCCACTGTTTACATACATCGGTAAAATCGACCATGCCTCTAAGTAGTATAAAGTCCTAATATTCCTAGTGTGTGTGGCCATGGTGTATGCCATGTATAAGTTAGCGAGTGTTGACGGCAGGTAACACACGATCAGTGACACCGACACAAGCAAACTTATGCGACAGAGTGTGTGATCGTACACCGGCCGAACAGAAATGTCGTGGAATGACTCCCTCGTCCGTTTCGCCGTGCTTCTAACATGTTCGAGAATATGGTAATAAATCACGCATATTGAAATAAACACAAAAGCCTTCAGAACACCCAGTACCACCAGAGATATCCACTGGCCGGGATGTAGGTAGCTCCATATAAACGCCACGATAACCTCGCAGCATAACAGAGTTGATATCCCACGCGTTGTCGCGTATTGCACGTGTAAACGCTTCTTCAAAATCGCGTAATAACGATCAACAGCGATAAGCCATACGGTAATTAAAGATAATATCGTTGGGAACACACGGAAAAAGTTCATCATGATTGCAAATAAACAGCCTGGTTTTAAGTTTAATGTTGGCCTTGCCAGTACTGCGACGACCAGCGGGACTGTTATTAAACCAATCATTAAGTCGGAAAGGATTAGAAACAAAAACAAACGGCTTGATCTGACTTTCCATTGTCGGGTCTTTAACACACCAAGTAGAACAATGCTATTCGTAACCGAAATGAATCCAGCTGTGAGCGCGAATAAAATAGCCAGGACGCCATTTTGAAGATGGCTTCCCGACAGAGGTTGGATTAAACTTCCACATGTGTCGTTGTTTAGGTGAATCAGCATTTTTTATTTTCATATCATCAGTATTCTTGTTATTAAATTCTGTAATATAATTTTCAAGATGTTAATAGTTATAAAACACTTAGAGATACTTAAACAGGATTGAAGAATTACGAAAAAAAAGCTAAGAAAGAAAAAATCATCAACATATAAAATTAAAATTCATAACTAAAGAGTTTTTTATAAAGAGAAAAGTAATAATCATTAACCAATAAACACAGAAAAGAAAATAGAATTGCACTCAACATGAAAACACATAAATAAAACATTCTACAAAGGTGAAAAGAACTGAATTGAAAATACGTTTGATCAGATAATTCGTTGACAATTATAACAATAATAAAAAAAGATGCTATGAGATTCAACTTAGTTGACTTTGAGCGAAAGAGGAAATCCTGTTCTTTCCTGTATGCACGTAGGCACCTACAGAATATATGACCTCTCAACATATTATCAGTTTGTGCTTCCTCGAGAAGTAATTGGAATGAAATTTCATAACATTTAAGTTAATTAAATTACACAAAAATGAAATGAATGAAAAATATATTTTTTATGAAAAAATAAAAATTTATACGTAGATGTTAATTCCTATAACAATGTCGTGCCATTTAAACAAAAAATAAAACAAAAGAAGTCTTTGGCGCGTTAACAAATAAATTAGTACGAAACAGCTTTTAAAACCAAAATTTGTAAAATATATTTCCCTCTCGTCAAACATTTTTTTGCATATAATAATTCTCATACAAACATCTCGTGTGGTTTGAAATTTCACAGAAAAAAATGCAGTCTCGAAACTACGTCAGCATGCATTTTTTTTGTGAAAACATAATGAAGTATTGACATGAGAGCTCAGTGAAACGCTGTTCAATTAATCCGTGTCGAGACGATAACACCAAACTCTGAAAAAACATGATGATGTTGATGAAAAAAAGACGAAATTCAGCGCGGATATTTCACACGTTTTATTGAAAAACAATTAACAAAAAAAAAACGCAGATGAAATATATATAAAAAAACAGCCTTTCTAATTCACGTCGGCACTCGGTAATTGTCGTCGCGAATACCGATGAGTTTACACGGCATGTAAATAAAATATCACATCGGCGGCACGACGTGAAAAAAAAACGATCTTGATTTCAAATAAAGGCAAAAGCATTTAGTAGCTTTAATCAAATAAAAAAACGCTCCTTTTCTCGAGCTCGATTTTTATATACTTTCTACACTTCTTTTCTTCACTCGTAACTTCCTTTAAAGCCATTACTTAAACTCAATTCTCAGTTCGAAGATCAGATTTGTTTTCCAAGTCAAGTATTCTTCTCATAAGAAATCTTCTCTCATATTTAAAAGATTAAAATTATTTTTTACATACAAGCTTTCCAACTCACGCAACCATCAAAAAACTGAATGCAAATATTTTGTAGCGATTTACGTATAATAACAAAATAAAAATTTGGATATGTTTACCAAACTGAGTATTCTTTTAGAGAGATACATATTCTCGAAACGAATGCTGAAAGTTTTCTTGAAAAATTTCTAAGTTGTTCCTTAACTTTAAAATAAAGAAGAAAAAACCCCCAGCAAATGTGTTGCGATTCATACTATCTTTACTGCACGGAATACAAACTATTTTATATATCTTTACATAATATAAAAAAACCTCCCGCACATCACGACACAAAATATATTAAAATTGACATCATAAAACTTTCAAAATGTGTTTTATAATTTCAATTTCGAAACATAAAGTTACCATCTAATGACATACCAATGTGGTTTATATTTTAATGACGAGGTCAAATAGCTAACAACACGTTGTTGCAACGCACGCCAAAATGTTTTCACGTAATAACTCACTTTCGCGCCATTTTTAACTCGTGCACGATTTTATTGGGCTAGAATTGCATTATGGGATACTGCAGAGCTAAAGAAGTAATTAGAAAGAAACTAGTAAAGTAGGAATGGAAAGATATTAAATAATTATAATAATAATCGAATTCGAGTTTAGGAGAGGTAATACAGAAAACAAGCGTTTTTATAAGAATACGCTTTGTAAGAATAGATTTAAGCTTAAAATAAATAGGTTTACTGTTTACAATTTGACATTCTGATAAAAAAAGCGTGTAGTTGATTTTCAGAATTAACAGTGGTTCGTCTAAAGATAATAACTTAACAGATTAAAAATAAATACCAGAACTTTTGAGCAAACACGTCAATAAAAATGACGACAATGAATACAAAAACAACAATGACGGCAATAAATACGACAGCAAACAACAACAACAATAACGACGACGGAAACAATAACGACGACGGAAACAATAAAAACGACGACGGCAACAATAACAAGAAAGACGACAAAAACACTGACAACAAAAATAGCAACGATAGCAAACAACAACAACAACAACAACAACAACAACAACAACAACAACAACAACAACAACAACAACAACAACAACAACAGTAACAGTAGAATCACAAACACACTTCTCCAAACAATAAGCTCTAACTGTTTTCACTTGAAACGAAATTATGCGAGCAGTAAAAGATCAGAAGTATTAATTACCACGATTTTCTACTAATTAAAACGATTGAATGACAATAGATATCTAATTAGTATCACTCAGCAAAGACAATTACTTGATTCGATTAACCAGTTTTGTTAAATAAATAAAACATCGAGCAAAAATAGGTCTTTCATCCTAAAACATTTGTCATCTATTCGGACAAAACGATTTTTTTGTTAGATAAGGTTAAAAATGGCTCGAATTTATGATAAGAGTCCTAAGGGTGTCCTACATAAAATTCAATGAAAAAAAGTCCAAAGACATGTCAAAAAATTATTCACGAAGTCGATTCATCGTATAAACTCGACCTAAAAAAATTTCTGCTAAGCTGTGAAGATTCCTGCTGCATTTAAAAACCGATAAAATTACCATACAGGATATTAACAACAGGAGTTAAAATTGCGAAATATCACACAATTTAACTTCTTTAATTAGCAATAAATATTCTTGAATGTACTTTTAACTAATCGCAGAGGATTGACAATAGTCTGTTTATTAAATCAGTTGCCGCAAGAAAGCGAATAGTCGTAAAACGTTTTAGGAAGTTGACAGTGGTTACACCTGACTTGTAAAGGCTGTTATGACAATAAAAAAGAATTGCCTATCGGCTGTCTGTTGGAAACACAAATGAATATACGTTCGCTATACTAAGTTCGCTATACTATACTTCGCTATACGGACTTTCAAAAACCTAAACTTTCAAAACCGAAATAAGATGAAAAATCAATTGCAATAAAAATCTGTATAAAATATTGGACCTTTAAAATATAGTCTTCTGTGACATAATAACAATAGATAGCAATTTGCTAGGAATAGACAGCTGTCAAAGAGGGGCAGGCGCTAAGCACCATCATCACAGCAGATTAAGGGGGTTCAGGAGTTATTGCACCGATGCGCGAGATACTCGCTACGCAATACATAACTTTTTTCAATGAACTAACTATATTGACAAACAACTTTCGCTAGCTTTTATTATTATTGAAATTATTTACCCCGGATAGCCTCTTTAGTTCTCATTGGTACTGCTATCGACGAGGGGGTCCTAGTGCATCGAAAGCTTCCATTTTGAGCTACAAAAGTCGTGCAATTATAGGAATCGCTCAACTAGACAACCGCAACCAATATTAATCCTATTCCATGTTAGCGCTAAGCAGAATAATAGTTTAACACTTTTATAATCTATGGCATGACTTGACCAGGGTTTGAACAAAAGACCTCCCGCACTGGAAGCGAACGCTCTACCATAAGGGTACCAGTCGTCTGCGTCCTGCTACAGGTTTTTAATAATGGAATCAATCTGACCACATTTTATATGCCGTCGAATCGCAGCGCAAAGAATATAAGTGAGAACCACGCCCAAAGAGTGATCAAAACAACTGCTCAGCAAACGGGATTTCCACTATTCACCAGAAGAGCGAAGATTGAATTTCTCTGCAGTTTAGGAGGAATGGGCCTAGTTTGTAATGGCAAGATAAAAAGGGTGTATACAGACACGTAACACGGCAAACTCTGAAAAGATGTGTTTTTACTGTAGCTGACTTCGTGAAAAATAAAACGAGAAGAAACGTAGATGTCACTAATTGAGAGTTCAAAACAAAAACAAAATCCTCAAACTTACTCTCACACGTGTTTTGCAGTTTATTACGTTTCAAGTAACAAAACGTTTCTTTTTGCTTCCCAACCTGATAAATAGATATTACAGAAGTGGAGCGAACACAAAATACAGTGCAAACATCTACGGACATTGAGATCGGAAGAAAGCCTCATGAATTCATGGTTCTGTCACTGGTTTGAAGGAGAGGACAGAAAAGGTCTTGCGCAGGCGCTTTGAGGAAGATTTTGGTATGTTTGTAGCAAAAGAAAACTCCTGCTTGTGCTGTGAAATGGCCTTGAGACTAAATTTATATATTTATTATTTAAACAGATCACAAAATCTGTAAAACAAAGGTGTGACCTTTGTTTTACAGATTTTGTGACCTTTGTTTTTATTGAAATTGCAAACATACTTTCTCACAAAAGAAATGACATTTTAATCGCAGCTTAGTACTTGTCACTGTTCTTAAAACTAACTTAGTGGACAAAACTCTACCTTGCTTTATCCTGACTTTTTTCCATTGATGCAAACGCTGTTGTATATAAAAAAGAAGAATTTAAGATTATAAACTCAGCCCACCTTTTCAGCTGAAGAGGAGAGAATTGATTTGACTTGAGCTTCGATATCTCCAAGTTGAGGTAGTATAGTCTCCCACTAAAAAATACGAGGGGGTCAAAATAACAACATAACGGCAGCTCCTAAAATGTGAAGAATATCAACAGAAAACGGAACCATTTCAATTCTTGCAAAACAACTATACTACGCCTTCAAACTTAATTTATTCTCACGTCTGGTAAAAATTGCCGACGTAAAATACCATTTGACTGCCTGATTTATTGTCGTCAGCATTCGCGTCGGCAATTACTAAGTATCAATGTGAATTAAAAAGGCTGTTCTAAAGGAGAAATTAGAAAGGGAATGATTAGGAAAGGGTACTTGGTCCCCAATGACCGGACGTTTATGGACAGCTTCTTCGCACAGCAACAACAACTCACCAATGATTTGAACGTGTGTCTATCGTAAGATTGAGGTTCCATTAAAAGTAACAAGATGGTGTTGGAATGAGCTTGAACGTAAAGATGCAACTCCTTCATGTCATCCGTCACCTAGAAGATGGATATCTCAGTTGTAAGAACAGTAGTGTTTCATTTTGTTTACACGACATTTAAAACTTGCTCCCATTTTCTTATCTGTGTCATAAAAATGAGACCTGGAGGTAATCACACTGTTTCTTAACAGTCGACAAAAACTTAAAGGGCCTGATGAGAATAAACAAGGGCGGTTATCTTCAAACACCTAAATATTCGTCAATATGACATCATAATTTATGCGGAATAATAAAAGCGTCAAAAGCTTTGACTGTGTTAACTAGATATTGGAGATCATGAGGCTGCAACATTTTTGCTGTCATATTGCTACTACTTAGAATTTAAACATAAAAACGTTCACACGAAATTTTACTTGTTTTTATACACACCATAGCACAGGGTAGAAAAAACCCTGAAAATATTTTTGGAAAACCATGAATGAAATTTATTTTTATAAAATACATCGCACATTCTCCTTTAAACACACAAAAATTAAAAATTAGAATTGTTGGTCTAGCTTTACCTCTTCATATGCATATTAGTTATGCAAATTTACATTAGTCCCATGCAAGATAGCAGCAGGCCTATAAATTGTTTACTTTTTTGTTACAAATGAAACTTCATGTTGTTGACTAGCCTATTAACAGGACGTTAACTTTTGATTACGTGATATTTCCAACAGTTGATTCCACAATCTTTTTAGCAACTGCAACATCACGAACCGACCACATTAAACGTGCTCGTGTGGTAGTCAGTTTATATATCTTTCTGCAAGCAGAGTACAAGAAACAGAAAACTTCACTTAGCATGAGAAAAAAGTGATGTGTTAAGTGATTGTCGAGTCAAGATACTATTGTGCCATTTTAACTGCACTAGCTAACTTGGTAGCATTGCTAATAAGTACTAGCCTGGGTGAAGAACCAGAATAATACTGAAAAAGAAATGGATGCACAACTTACCACTATGTCCTCTTGTTCTTTGTTCTTCTTAGAATCACTGTTTTCTTGACTGTTCGCCCACTTATGATCTGCACTTCCAATGTTTAATTCATCGCTCATTTTTCGTGACATGAGAAACTTTGGTAAGTCTTTCCGATCACTTAGTTTTTCCTCAACTAAGTCCGTGTTTTCGCTATCTACCATGTTTATATTAACATCATCATGTGAGGGTTTCACCCTACTGGTTTCTTCAGTAATTCCACTTAGCCCAACTACATTTAGATTATGTGAGTTTATACTTACACTGGACATGCTATTTAGAAACTCCTCCTGTGGGTCCTTTTCTGAAACCCGATTGTGCATTTTATTATCACCCTCAGAGAATGGGAGACCATGTTTCTCAACACATGTATGCCTAATTCCATATCGGTCCAAGCTGCTTGTATCATCTGATTTTCTAGGTAAACGCGATTCCATGTTACTACTAAAAATAGCAGATAGCTCTTCGTTTATCAGATAACGACATTGGCAGACCTGTTCGCTTTTAACTGATGATGTTAAGTCCGTGGAAGAATTTCCTAATGAATCCATCAACTCCTGACTTTCATCAGACCAAAGAGAATCTTTACTTGTGAAAGAGGTTTTTGGGATTTCTGTTTTTGTTTTCAGCTTTTTTACATGTTTCATTTTCTTTAGCGCAGAATCTATTCGACGTGTTTTGTTTTTGTACGGAGACAAATATGATGTTTCTAAAAGTTGTTCATATTGTGCGGGTGTGACATATACTTGTAAAATTCGAACACCAAACGGCCAATCAAAACCTGAAAGGAATGCAATAAACAAACAGTTACATGTGAGAATTATGACAACATAAGTTAGATGCTGAAAAACAATTGCTGCTATAAATGACACTCTGAATAATTAAGCGTTATCATTCATGTAAATTAGTTCTAAATATCAAACTGGATAGGCAAAAACAACTTTTATTGCCACACACCTTGATAAAACCCCCAAACAACACCTAATTTGTTTTAATTACATGACGTTATGCATTAATTTGCATAATTATCAAAACTTTTAAGTCAAAAATCTTGAGAATCAATCAAGATTTAAAAAAAAATGAAAAATATTATAGAAAATTTTTCAAGCTCTTTTCATATGAATCAAATTTATTTTCTAAAATTATGTTTATTTTTTTTTTAACTGAAACAACAAGTAACAACCATCTGCGACAACAATAACAAAAGCCTTCAAATTTTGCTTCAACACTCAGCAATTGCTGAATTACGATTTACTTTGGCAAATATATTGCTGAACTCAGTTGCCACTTTGATATTGTTCCATAATTCTATAATATTCTTTTTTACCCAAAAATATAACAACAATTAACAACTAACGAAAAAAACAACAAACTTTGTTGTTTTAATGCCCCAGATGATTAGCCGCAACAGGTTCACTAAGATAGACAACAGTAGCGAATGTTGTTAGAAAGGTAGAAGTAAAAACTTGAGTAAATGAGTTCAGTCAATAGCTCATAATGGCAGAGTGACCAGTGGCTAGCCATGAGACACAATCTCAGAAAAACACAAACAAGGGATTTCAAGTAAGGGTGATGGGCGTGGTGCAATTTATTATTTTCCATATATTTAATTCAATTTAATATAAATTTAATGTGGCCTTGTTTCATATACAAATTGTCTGAAACTATAATACTGCCGAAAAAAAATACTGAAGCCATTGCTGTATTTGCTGTCAAAGGTATGCCAAAGTAAATTCTTAATTTTTAGCTAATAATTGTTTAAGAAAATCTCTTGAAATGACTTAACAATCACGATATGTCAAAAGCAATTTCTGTTATTTCAAAATAATTCATACCTGGATAATATACAGATGCTGGATGCTAAAAAATAAGAGATAGGCACATAATCATACAACAAAGTTTTATTGGTAATTTACATTCAACTTGTTAGAGGTCTTAAGGGTACTGGTAATGGTATTAAAGGTTACTTCCCGCGAAAAATAAAGGTAATTGCATACGAAAGAGCATGAAAGGTTGTCTAGGAATTCGAATATTTTTTTAAAAATTCTTGATTGGTACTTTAGAATTTGGACTAAGAAGATTCACTAATTACATGGCATGATGTCATGAGTATGCTCTGCAAGGGGGTTAATTTAATAAGCCATATAGAGTGAAAAGTGTTTTCTGGCCGTTCACTTTGACGCGTTTTAAAAATATTACATAAATTTTAATATTTAGTTACCATAATTATGCTTAATGTATACTCATGACGTCATAATTTCGCAAAATTAGCACAACCTTTAAGACAAATATCCCAAGAACGGATAAAGATTTTTCAAAAAAATAAAAAGATTTCTAGAGAACTTTCAAAGATCTTTCTGATGAGCTTAACTTAATTTTTCGCGGGAGGTAATTTTAAAGACCCTATCTTAATATATGAAAACGAGATTTTTAACTGTGTTACAGGCCACAAAATTTTGTCATTGGTGGGAATGGAGCTTCGTTCATCACAATTTTACCTAAAGCCAACAGCAGAGCTTAAAATAAATATTTTATTCCAGGTGGCCACCATCACCACCAAGAATTTTTGGTTAATTCGATTTCTTTCTTTTTTTTTGAGAGGGGGGGGGGTCAAGAAAAGCCTGCATAGTAATGAGTCTTTTTTGCAGAAGGTGTAAAATATCTAATTACAAGGGTTAAATTGCCTTATGTTAATTACAGTGTCAAATTATATTATTTCTCATTTTCTCGTAAATTTGAGAAGTTTGAAGACTTTTAATCAAAGAATAACACTACTTTATAAAAAAAATTCTTTAACTCCTGTTTGATAGGATTTATTAGGGTTAAGACAAGGTGACAGCCTACAACTAGGGTATTGATTACTAAAATACTGATAACGAAAGAAAGAAACTTATTTTACTCCTTAGTCAAATTAGACTCACATATTTTGAGCAGGTCAAAGATCAATTTTACAACAAACTAAATCTGTACTAATTCTTGCTTAAGTCAGGATGGCCTATGCATTTACAAGGTTCCTCTACATCTTTCTTTTTGCCAGTCAATGCTGTTTTTCTATTTCGAGAAATGACCAAAAACTGCCATTTTGCTATAAGAATATGAGCATGGTTGTAGCTACGATCCTTGGTCGGCATATCAGCATCACACTATTGATGTTGGTCACAAATATCTGAATTACTATTAGTAACAAACATCGTAGCATGAACTTGCGGCAAGTGAAAAATAAAGTAAATAATAAAAATTTTAACACTCTTGGCTAACAAAAAACCGTATACACTATTTAAAGGTCGAGGTAACATTGGGATAACAGAACGATTGTTGGTGTTGTATGGTTTAAGTTTAAGTTTTCTTCCAAAACTTTGCCTAGACTGGCTCCTTCTCTCATACTCACATATTTCAAATTGCTAAAAGTAAATACTGTTTCAATCGATCTACGATATAAGAAGTGGTATTATTGAAGATATTATTTCGGTTTGTCTGTTCAGTATTCATATTACTGTGGAAAGTTTATCATTTCTTGAACATGATAGTTTAGTAGGGGACGTTTCGGGAGATCCTTCGATGATGGGAGAAGGATCTCCCGAAACGTCGCCTACTAAACTATCATGTTCAAGAAATGATAAACTTTCCACAGTAATAAGGAGTGGTCTTCATCCAGAAGTTTTGTGAATCTTTTTTAGAAGAAAATTTCGTTCCTCAAAAAACAGAAATTCCAACAAGAAAAATAAAACATCAACATTTCCCATAACTAAATGCTAAAAAAACAGTACACAAAAAACAGTTTTAAAAATTGTATGCTTTATGCTTGTTCATAACTTTTTATGGACTAATATTATTAACATTTATAGAAAAAATCAAAAGGGTTTAATTTAGAAATTAAAAAGATTTTTTTTTCAAATATTTTTGACACTTGAAATACAGATTCTCAACCAATCTGAAAGGAGTTTTAGCTTAATAAAGCACAGCCATAGCGAAATAATAAACTGACTTACATTGTTTTGGTTGGGTTTTAGTAACTGTAAATAATGAGCCAATTCAACTGGGAGTTGTGAGCAAATCAACCTGCAAATAGTTTTTTTTTGCAAATTTAAACAAATAACAATCATTTCAGCAACCTAACTTTTTTACATTGTTAAAAACATATAGATGGGTCAGCATTCACATTGACAGTAGGAGAGACTGGTAAAGTAATTGGAAATAACACACAGCATAGTCATAACATGGACAACTGCTATAAGCTGTTTGTGAGTAGGACACAAAAAATATTCAGGCTTACCGAGATTCAGAAAAAAGACATCCACTATAGACATTATCCCTTCTTTGACAAGCTTGTAAAATCTGACAAACATTCATGTACACCATACTGCTTAACTAAAAAAAATATTTAAATTTTAATAAACACACAAACAAACAAAGTTTCTAAAACAAAAAAATCTGGTCAAGTAGTGCCATTGATAAGTTAATTGTAAGATAAGCTTGGCTATTACGTCATTGGCAAATTTTGATTCAAAGCAGAGGTAAAAATATAAAAACATTATAGCAACTAACACAAAGAATGTGTCAAAATTTGTAAATTTGTAAAGTATTGTTGGGAGAGATAAGGTTTACAGCTATCCCAGTCATGGTATGACCATAAAGTCACTTTAACTTTAAAATTTATGAGGACCACAGCTCACAAAGGCATAGGGTTGCACAGTTTATATTTAAAATAAGATCAACTTGTAAGGCCTTGTTCACTCTTTTTTCCAGTATAACAACCATAAAAGTATAATACATAGGGATTACTTTGTTAAATGTCACAGCTTGAAGACGATCAAAAATTGACGCAATGATCATGCCATAACTTTGAGCAAAGGCAAGGTAACTACTACTGATCAAATCCAATTCCAGTAAAAAATCTTCCTTTAAGCCACATCTCTAAAACAGTAATATTCATTTGTTGTTTTAAACCTAAAAAACTCTTTACATGGACCAATTTATTTGAGTCTCATAGTTCGACTTTCTTGCTTGGTATCCACTTTTATTATTTAGTCTATAAAGTATTTTTTATCTTTTTGCAACACTTTTTATTAACAAAAAAACACTAGGTTGCCATCTTTTTATTGAGTCAAATTTGAGGACCAACACTTAAATGTTAGATGGCGCAGGGTTCAAATTAGAAAGATAAGTCAGTTCGCAAAAATTTGCTGACTGTAGAGAAGAAAACCTCTTCGCATATGTCTTGGAGCGTCAAGGCCACTTGCAATTTATCCCTTGATAATATTTAGTTTATTGCAGCAACCGTTATAGAAATAGGTGAAACAAACGATTGATGAAGAAATGGGATTCGCAATTTAAACACTTCTTTTGTAAAATGATTCGCAAAGACAACATTTCGATTCACTGATATTACAGTTAATACTTTGCTACTAGAACAGGCTTTATTTCATATCAACAAGCACAATATATGTTCCAAGGAGTAAAAGAAGTATAACGTTACCCTACCTGACGTAAATGATGCAAAGAGCCATGATAGAAAGTAAAAACATTCACAAATCTTTCCAGCTTTTTAAGCAGAAAACCATCTGGAATGTTGTTGACAGAAGAACCAAGTAACTAAACAAAAAAAAATTAAGTTTGACATACATCCTCAGAAAATAAGTGACTTTTTAATGTCAAGAACGTATTGGTAAAAGCTTGATAAGTCTTAAACCTAAGTTCTAAAACCATGTATACTACTAAAAATCACTTACTATGAGATAATGAGACTGTTTTATTATTGCAAACTTGGTTTTTTCTAAGCAAATTATCTTTGGGATTGCACCAGTCAGACTTTCAGTAAATGCTACCATTCCAACTAACTGGCCGAAGAGAAGATAAATATCATCTGTATCTCCAAGCTAGAGAGACACATTGTAAACAATTCATTAATTGAAAAATTAAAAATATGACTTTAATGTGACACAACTGTAAAGTGATTGACGATTATGTAAAAAAGCAATATTCATCCCTGTGTATTTATCTCGTGTTTTTAATGAATTATCGTTTCGTTCCGCCATTTATAACTAATCACTAATTTATTTTCACGCATGTTAGCCATTCAATTAGTTTTTATTTCTCTAGGGTTTTATGTAGCATTGTATCTCGTCAAACTAGTTTTTACGTTTTTTCTCGTTTTTCGTTCAGTCACTAGTTGACTATGAAGTAGTCGAATCAATCAAGTTTCAATTTTTCTCACTGGCTCACTATACTATTCCAGTACACACTCTTGGCCAGCTGGTAGGTTTTTTCGTGTTTTTCTTGTTTTTTCTTTTTTCGCTTTTTGCAGGTTTTGTGTGTGTCTTTGCCCTTTCAGTGTTTGTCAGGCCTTTAGGTTAGTTAATCTTTGTAAAATCATTTTATTATTTTTAGTTTGAACATTACATTACACAATCATCATCAAAACTGTGTTATATACATTGTGAACAGAACCCCCACATCTGTGCGAGTGGACCTACAACAACTGGTTTTTAAAATATTATACATAAAATTTGTGTTTGACACTTGAATTAAAAAGTGTGCAGCAAGAAAAAACATTGTCCCAGAAAATAGAACAAGATTTCTTGTCTTTAATCAGCAATATATCCAACAGGATTTTGATATAAGTACAAAATCATACTAAGGTAAAAAAATTACTTAAACAACCAAATTGCTCCCATGATGTCTATGGCTCTTAAAAAGAGAAAAAGAAAAGGTAAATATTATACTATAATAAAAGACAGTTTGCATCTCTGGAAAATGCTGACATAGAAGAACTTACATGGTTAACCTACCCACTTCCACACCCCTTTGTGAGTGCTGTTGCAGAGAATTTTTGACTATTGATTTTTAAGAGAAAAGCAACTGAAATTTAAGCTTTTAATGCTCATGTTTGGATAGTTCGTTAGCGTATATTAAAGAATGAATCATGATTAGTAGCATTGAAGCCATGTGTGACCTTGTAGTTGGAAAGTGGCCTTGTGGAGTCTGTAGGTAAAGGGTTGGTAGAAACTCATTTTTTTGCAGACTTGTAAGCATTAGGTACATAAGAAGTGCAGTGGTATTCAGTTTGTATTTTTCAGTTTACAAGCGTTGCAAAGTTGAGATTATGTACAACAGTGGCTCGTTAGAGATAGTTGAGAACATGTTACTTATGTGATATGTTGGGTACTAAAAAGAATAGTGGAAGATGTGCTACTTGCAGGATAGTTTCTGCTTCGCAAAGTTGAGAGAGTTACTTCCTTTGTTGAATAGCAGAATCATGTCAATTGAGATAAAAGGTAGGTTGTAGGAGGCCTGTGTAAGAAGTGTTATGTTGTAACATAGTGAGACATGGACAGTGAAGCATGCAAATCTTCACTGTTTAGAAAGGAATGGGGTTAGAATGGTTAGGTGGATGTGTAATGCCGGTTTGAGAAAGAAAGTTAAGGAACGGACTGGGGATCCATAGCATTAAAGATGTTAACCAAATAACAAGATTGAGTTAGTTTGGACACTTGGAAAGAATGGAGGATGATAGTTTGGTAAGAAAATGTAGAGACTTGATAGGGCCCAGAGTAAACCAAGAAAGAGTTAGCAGTAAGCAATATGGACAGAATTGATGCAGAAGAGTTTGAGCTGAGATTGAGCACAGTCTAGATCAGATTGAAAAGCAGTCATTAACTATAGAATGATGATAATGACAATGAGTATAATAAATATATAATTGCTTAAACAGGTTCTGAGACTTTTGAATACAGTGCATTAAGTTTTGCATCTGCTGCAATTTATGCCCAAGTTTTTAAGATGATTGATCTTTAAAGATTGATCTTCACAACGTAAAAAATTCTTTTTATGTTGCAACAAATAAACTGATGCTGCACAATTAGAGACAGTATATTGGTAAAACAATCAATTGGCACTTTGTTTATTTCTGTAACATGAAAAAAGCATTTAAAAGTGTAAAATGTTCCCCTTAATGCCCAATTGAAAATTTTAACTTGTAAACAAAACATTGCTTATATAAGAAATACAAGGACAATTGGAAAGACCCATCAAAAATTCTATAGGGAATTGTTGACATTGTTAAGATCATGCCCTTGGCCATGGATACTTAACAGCAGTGATCACAATGCTTAAAAATTGTTTATCTTGCATACTTACTGGTTTCGGGTGGCAAAACAAGACAGCATCTTCCAAAGTTTCATATTCGCTCTGTATTGCATTGCAGTCATAAATAAAAAATATATCTTCTTGTTCATCTGACATTATTGATTTAATTTTTTTTTTCAACTAAAATATATTAAAAACATTAACTAAACTGCATTGTTAACAGTCTGGATTTCGCAAGCAGAAAATTGGATTTTTAGGCATTCTCATTGGCAAGAGCAAAAATCGAGTTTTAAGAAGCATTGGACATGATTATATATCTAACTCCTACAATACAGTTGAATCATTATGTATACTGATTTTGTATTTGTGTAAAATCATGTTTACGCAAAAAGTCATTGCTACCTGTTTTATTTTATTTTGAAAACAATGTTTTGATCAGAATTACATGTTTTAATTTCTGCGCATGCAGCTGAAAATAGTTCTGTAACTTGTGCATTGCTACCAGTTCTTGTTTGTTTTATCACATGAACACTGTTTTTATACTCACTTCAATTTTTATGCATGCAGCTGAAAACACTAGCTTCAATAACTTGCTCATTGCTACATGTTTATTTTGGAAACACTGTTTAAACTCACTTGCCTTAATTTTTGTGCATGCAGTTGAAAATCAAATTCATTGAAATTCATTAAAAATTTCTATATGTAGAAAACATTTTTGTATATATACAAGTTCTCAAAAAATAAAAAAATAAAACATCAAAAAATACAATCATGCTGAATTAAAATCAATGTCACTTTCATTGCTCCCTTTTTTGTTTAGATACGCAACAATGCCAAAAAAGCATTTCCATTGTACTTTTCATTCAGAAACTTTTAAAATACAATCTAAAAAAGCATTTTTATTGCCGCTTTTTGTTTACAAACTTTTAAAATGCAATCTGAAGAAACATTTCTATCTCTGCTTTTCGTTTTTAAACTTTTAAAATGCAATCTAAAAAAGCATATCTATCACCTCTCTCCGTTCTTAAACTTTTAAAATGTAATCTAAAAAAGCCTTTCTATCGCCGCAGACAAATTTAACTTTTTTAGACAAATGACATTTCGTAAAAATACAATTGCGTCCATGCCCAAACAGTATATACCAAGCAAAAACTGCGAATATGCTTTTTTTAGCTTGATAAAACCTGAATGAAAGACTTTTTTGAAAAATAAAATAAAATTAAATTATTCTGGCTATAAAAATCGTGGAGCTCGCGAAACACGATCCTTCGCGGAGATAAAATTTCTAGTGTGGTGGCCACGATAGAATGTTTGAATGTTTTTTGATATATACATAAAGACCTCGTAGTTCATGTGCATCACGCTCGTTACACAACATCATGTTAACAGACCTTTTCACATTACATCATCATCAGTGTGTCAAACTGTCAACAAAGAAAAAAATGGTCAATTAAATCTTTTTGGAGAAATGTAACTGTAGCTGAATTTAATAAATCATTTGTATAAAGTTATTCCAATTGTTATTGAAAGAGAAGGACAAGCATCCAGAAATTAAAATAATGTTTTTATTTTGTTTGTTTCAATTTCCCACTTAACAAAATTTAAGAAAATTGTTTGCGCCATTTTTAAGAGTTGTTATACATACCTTTTATGTGCGAAATATAACATTTAGCTTAAAATTAAAATTCAATCTATGGTTTGGTAAAAAACGAGAATCAGAAAACATAACATTTCTAAATCAGAAAACATAACATTTCTAAACGAATGATTCAACATTGGTGATTGGGAGAAAATTTAAGCTTTATTAAATTTAATTTAATTTTCTTTCGTCCATCTCTTGACGAATATAACAATCAAATACAACAATTGGACACACAAAGTTCACATGAGCTAATTAAATTTCGGGAACAAGACATGAAATCTATTGTTTTCAACATGCAAAACTAACTCACGTATTTAACAATGTAAGTTCTAACATTACCTAAAGCTCTTGCAAAGTTGATGACTATCGCCTCATGTAAAGTTACATTCAAGTGGTACTGTAAACATATCTTTTTATTTTTACCCTTAACGGTTAACAAAATACAATAACAATCAATTATTATGTGCTGTACCAAAAATATTGCCTTCAGGAATTGGACTGAATGCCCATGCTTGGTGGGCACTTCTTAAACCTTTGGCAATATTTTGCAGCACAGCCTAAGGTAATCAAAATCAAACAACAACATAAATTTAATATTTCTTGCAAGCGTTGTCAGAGTTCCTTTTTGGTTGATAAAATCTTTAAACTTTGTTTACAATAATTAAAATTTATCTTCTAGGATTGATTAACTGCTAGATTTTAAAGCATAAGATGATAAGTGTTTTTTGTTCATTAAATAAAGGTTTGCTGGTATTTAGCACAAACTATTTTTTCTTGTGTTGATCTTCCTTTCTAGGCAGGATTACTAATGAGAATCACTTGGCAGTAGGGTTCGTGCATGGATGATGGTGCAGTAAACATAGAAAGATGACATTAAATGCTGAAACTGGACATTAAAAAAAGTAACATGGCATACAAATTTTTTTGTCAAAACAAACCAATTTCCTCTACTCTTCCTCTATTTAAGCAATTCATGCAACTCTAAAAAGAGATATAACAACATTCTAAAGCATACCCTAAATAAACCCAAATTATACTATTTCAAACTTCACCAACGAGCAGTGTAGCGGGGGTACCATTTTTTGTTTATTCTCGTGATTCCCGGCAAACATTTGTAATTTTCGGAACAACAGCGTAAACTTCGTTACCATGCCTGCATTTTTCGAGACCAACCTTCCTCCAAAATATTTTTTTAAAGAAATTATTGCTAACGTCAAACCGTTAAACTTAAAATGTTATGTGATACCAAGCGAAGAGTTTTTTAAAAAACCAGAAAAATCACCATGTCATAGGAAAATAACATTTGTTTGTTACCTAATTTGCGAATGCCACCACTTACTTTTGTTAGCAATCTCGCCCAGGATCTGTTGTCTCTTTGCATATTGGAAAGCGAGACGAAACTTTTTCGTCAGAGACCTATCAATAAGCGCAGCATCGATTAGAGTCAAAACGCACTGGGAACGAGGCTTTTTATTTTGTAGCTTGATGTGTTTTTTTAGTGCATCTTCTAATTAATTTAATTACTGTATCTCTTCTAGAGAAACCCCGTAAATACTAGTAGACCCACTTCTTATTGTAAGCATCCTCAAAGGTCTTTTAATTGCATGCAAAGGTAAAAGGTCCCATGACCGGCCACGAAAAAACTTGTTTAGCCGTCAAGTAAGCCCTAGCGGCTTTGATACAGGCAACAAACCCTGGGGACGAACGAATTTTAGCAATCCGAACCCACTGACGAAGCGGGCGTCCACAACTTTTTGACTCAAACATATATTCAACCTCATCCCCAGGACCAATTGTTTCAACAATTTATGGAGTTGAAGGAAAAGGTATAGAAAAACCAGTTTCTCCCCCAAACCTCATTCAAGTAGTAATATACCCTCTTACTAGCTTACTTTCTAATAAAGAATCTTACTTTATTTCATAGCACAAGCTCTATTAAAAGTCTTCACATATATCCACAGTTCTCAGCGTTTATTTTTTTTCGACCATACTCGTCCATCTGTTGGTCCCTGAACCGTGTTATTACAACGGAGCGACCAATAATTCACCTCTATTAAATTCAACAAAAAAGCAAATTGCGCTGGAAACGAGGTTGGTTTTTATAATTTAGTTTACCTTTTATTATTAAGGCGTTTGTAAAATGCTGAAAATTGTTGTTTTGACGCGCATGGAATTAGGAAAACGCATAGTCGAAGCATTGACTAAAAAAAGGAAAAGATTGTATACGTATTATCCATGTGTCATTGATTTTTTTTGACAACAACGAATTTTAGGTAGGGCCTTACATTTGCTTAGAAATAAATGATTTTTTCGCGTAAAAAATTTTGGCGTTTTGCTGTTTTGAGATTTCCAAAGACAAAAACTTTCGCGAAAAGGAGTAAAAAACGCACAGAGAGAATCAGCCTGCTGACATATAAGTCTAGAATTTCTTCCTAATTGCTATCTCCTATTTCTAATGTAGTGCAGAATTATAGCTAAGCAGTTTCAAGGGTTATTAGAAACAACAAGCGGTTTTCTGTACGGATTTTTTTTCAGGGAAAACATCCATATATTTATATGATTCCAATCTAAAAATAAAAACGAAAGTTGCTAGAAAGCATGGGAAAACAATAAAGGAAGAGTCTGTTTGTTCCAAATTTGGAAGTAGGCGTACACAACGCAATGCTTTGTTTTCTACTTCACAAATCAAGGCTCAATGTCTTTAGAAATTAAAAATTAAATTATTCGTCCTTAGCCTCAAGAAGAACGTCAAATTTTGTTCTAGACTAGCCTTCATTACTCCTCTTATTATATTATGTTCAAAACAAGTCAGGCCTAATTAGATCAAGCAGTACACTAGCTGTTAATTTAAAAATTCTTAAAATTTGCACTCACCTTATTTGCTATATCCAATGCATCATAATCTGTGGCAAGTCGCACATAAGCTTTTTTTAGGCCGTCCGGTCTATTTAAAATTTAAAAAACAACAATTGAAACAGGACTTGAACAAAAATCTGTAATTCTTTCCAATTTGATTGCGAGGAAACAGTGTTACAGTATTTTATTAAATCCGAAGTGAAAAAAAAGTTACAGTAGGAAATAAAAAGGAGGAGCTCACCTTATCAAGGTATTAACTTTTGCAACATGGATATCGTATAATTTTTTGACTGCTAATTTTATTTGTGCTTTGCTGGATCGTGTGTCAACAATAAAGACTAAAGTGTTATTATCTTCGATTTTTTTCATAGCAGATTCTGTCGTCAAAGGATGTTTGATGATAGCAAATTGATCCAATCTGTTGGGTCTTGGTGCAGATCGACGAGGGAATTTAGCTGCTCGTGGCAAAGATAAGGTTTTTGGTCTGCGAAAGTGGACACTGGTTCGAACTTTTCTGTCCTTGACATTACGATTACCTTTCATGACAGCTTTTTTGGCTTTTAAGGCATTAGCCTTATCCTTGCCTTTACCTAATACAAAAAAGGACAATGACAATATAAACCGATTAACACTGTTACAATAAAAATTATCCAATAACAAAACAGGGAAATCAGAGATTGAGAGTAAGATCAAGTTAAAGATATCTTTCACAGGTAATTCGTTTCCATGCCCACTAAATTCACACTAATTTTGTTGTCTGCTGTTATTTTGTTAAGCTTTTTTTGATTTGTTTTAATGTTGCTTTTAAAAGTAAGATCACAACGTTAAAATTCAGTTGCATTTTTTTCTAATTTAATGGAACTTTGAACAATTGCCAATTCGAATTTTACTTCTTATTTAGTGTAGGTAAAAAAGTAGCAAAGCAAAACAGAATTACAAAATAATTTGCAAAATTATTTCAAAATATGCTGTGTGAGTTTCTACTAATAGTGCGTGTAGAAATATTTATTAATTAAAACTATCTACTCAATTTTCCCAAATCTTACATATTCAAGAATATTTGCCATGTGGCAATAGCCGTATGCATAAACAACTTATCTTGTGTATTGTTCACCGTTAATTCCATTGATGTAGTTTTCTGTTTTAGTCAATGTGGCACAGTTCTTAAAATTTTTGCTCCATCTTGCAACATGCCTTGCAACCCCTCTTTAAATTCTAGTTGTATGTCTATAATGTTATCTCTACTACACATTTGTTAAAAATTCTAGGTTCTTTAACTGGTCTATGATTGTTGGAAGCCAGGAATTTTTAAAGGCTCAGCAAAACACAGCAAAAAAGTAAACACAAAAAACTGAAACATGCTTAGTTCTTTTTACTTTTAATTAACTATTTGTAACTTTATTTTTAAAAAGATGATAAATTGATTTTACCCCCTATACCATTGGTGTGCCCGTTGCCTATGAATTTGACATAATGGTCTAATTTTAGAAGCATAGGGGAAGTTGCCTTGTACTGAAAAAAGACATGAGCTCTAAATTATTCCAATTAGAATGTTACATACAAGTTAGGTTTGTATCCTGAAAAAAGTTTTTTTGCACATATTCTTACTTTTTTTAATATGGAAGGGTATTAAATTTCAACATTACTACAGTAATCAACCAGGAAGATAGAACTGTAAAAATCCACTACAAATGATGTGTTTCCCGCAGGAAAACAGGTTTAAAAATTTGAAGGTGACTATATGATGGTATAGCTATACTATATTTTATATATTTTATAAGACACAATTATAAGACATTCCCCAGCACATGTGAAACTACTGTGTTTATATCCTGCAAACATTATCGTTTCACATTTTATATATATTTTTTTAAAAAGGTGAAACATTTTGAAACTCTTATTTTATATTTTAAACTGTGAGCTTAGAAATGAAAAAAAGTGGAAGCGAATGACAAAATAAATGGAATTTGATATCAATATTAAAAGGCATATTTATGCTGATTGTCATTGTTCTCAAATTGAAACAATGTTTTTTAATTGTATAGATACCCACTATTGCTACGAGATATGTTCAAACAGATTGTGATACATTTAATTATTTTGATATTTTTTTTCATAAATCTTTTCAAATTTCAGCAAAATGACAACTGCACTAATGTAAAAAATTTAAAATGGTGGAAGTTTCTAATTTTTATGCTTTAAATGATAAATCCATTATCTACTATTTGACTAAGTTTCATGGTCTTAGTATTATAATAAGGAAGTTATTAAAAAAACAACTCCTGATCTGTCAATTACCAGTCTGCATTTTATACTATTTATTTTTTCGGTATTTCAAGAACAATTTGGACATTTAAACTGTTGGTTAGGCAGACGTCACAAATATTTGGTTTTAGAGTCACCCAACTGACCCTATTTTTTTATCCAAATTTTGATACACTGAGTCGGAAAAGCTAGAATGAAAAAAAATATAGGCTTGTTGCCTCCCCACAGCCATTACCATGTTTTTTGCTTTAAAACACGAAAAGGGTCCTGAGAACTAGTTAAAACGTTGCATGGAAACTCCATTTGAACAAGTTGCCCAAGTTATCATTAAAGAGCCGTTTAATAGTGCACGTTGATGGCTGGATGGTTGAATACAATTTTTCGAGTTATCATTTGCCGATCGAGCGACCGAGCCTATTTTTGGTGCTTTAATGGCTCTAGCACCAGATATTTGTGACGTCTGCCTTACTTTAAGTGAGATAAGTTTCAGCACATTTGGTTGACACTCATGATTCTTATGTGCATCTGCTTAATGTTGTGTGCTTATACAGAAGGGATAACTGCAAATTAGGTCAAGATAGTCTAATTAGTCTATGATAGCCTATTTAGGCAATTTATCTCTCCTAATTAGGCTATTAACATGGTTTTTGCTGCCTTTTGCTGTTTTGTTGCATTGCCGGAACAATTTTATTAGCAAACATTCTATATAATACTTCTTTTTTTTTGATGTCCCAAATATATTTCTCTTTATTATTTGCGATGTCAGAAGATTAAGAACGCATGAGCTGTGTTACGGCTTCTTTGTTTTATGACCACGGTTGCTTCTGAAAAGAGCTAAATTTCCTGCTGCCCTATTTTTTAACATGGTGGCGCAAGCCTACTAAATAGACTATTTCTTGTCTAATTAGCCGATCCAAAGACTTTTGACGTATAATTTTTACTCTTGTAAAGCAAACTATAAAAAATTTTGCTTGAACAAAGATGTAATGAGCAACCAAACTCTGAAAAAAGATAGTGCACCAGACGTTGATGTTAAGATAACTGTAAAAGAAGAAAACACATATCATGTCCTAACTAGTTTATGGAATATCTCCAAAGCTACTGTCCTAATTTGCGGTTGTCTCTTAGAGGGTGCCGATAAGCCGCAAACGCCCGCATATATACGGCGAGTTCAGGCGACTTTTCAAATAAAATTGGTGGTTGTCCCCCGAAACCGCTCGCACTTTCCTGAACTCGCTGGAACATTCCCGAAATGCAATTCCTTGTTACAAACCATGCGAACGATGGTTGGGAAGAAGGCACTTGAAGAGAAAGGATTTAATAAAGTTTATATATAAGTTATTTATAAAGTAAACTTTTTTAAAAACCATCAAAAACGGTTCTTTTAAGAACTTCGCTACGACATAGTAAGTTTATTTTAATTTTTATAGTTTTTTCGAATCATTTATTAGTGCCTGTTTCTTTTCTTCGGGCATTGTTCGGGCCTATGCAGGTTTTTTAGGGCGAATACTCAAATTTTTTCAGAACGCCGAACACGCCCCAAAAACGCCCGCACTTTTTACGGCGTATGCGGCTTATCGGCACCCTCGTTTGTCCCTGACTGTTTTTCGAACTTTAAATAAAAGCTGAACACACTATAAAAACGATAATGCATCAAGCATCAATAATGCAACAGAGCTATGCTAATATCAACTTTTAAAGACCAAGAATTTTCGATCATCACGGCATACAATTTTGTAAGATTTCCCTGCAACTACAAGTACTATTTGTGACTACCCCACTTTTAACTTGTTGAGGACCTATTCATTTATTTTCAGCTAATACAAACTCTGTATTTCCTTGCACAAGATATTCTGCTTTGTTTATTTGATAACAATTTTAATAACATTTATTAAACAAAAAGATTTATACCCTTGTCGCTTCCCTTCGCTGCCATCTTGAGATCGAGACTTAAAAAGAAACGTGAAGACAAAATCGGGCATGATTACAAATATCCTTGTTTGTTGGTCGCGCCGACGAAAATCTCTTCCGTAATTAAAAACACCTTGTTTTTTATTACAGTTTTTAGGACAGCCCCGTAAAGTACTCTATTGCGCCCGGGTGCTTACTTTATGTTTTAGCAAAGCAGGGGCGCTCATTTAGCAAATCTAAAAAGGTAAACAGAAAGAAAAAAGAAAATAAATTTCAAAATAAATTAAAGTTTTCTCCAGCAATAATAAATACTTTGATAATTTAGGGTTCTGTAGTTGCTGAACTGTCGTTATTAGTCTAAATTTGAATTTAAAAAGGGCGCTTTAGGTTTAAAAATTTTAGGCTGATGAAGGGGCGCTTAATAAATGGAGATTCAATCAAAGGTGGAAGACGCTTAATCCAGACATCAGGTTATTTTTTAAAGTTTCTTGCCTCTTATTTTATCATAGTCATAGTCTCTTTTTCTTATGACTATGATTTTATTCTTTCTTTTTTTTTCTGGTCATCGCATTTTTCTTTCTTGTTCCGCCTCCGCCAAATAACTTGTTTGTTTCTCAATGTTCCGATAAATTTATATTTCAAAATATTGGCGCGACTACGCGACACTTGTGGCGACGTGGTAGTGTACTGCTTGTGTACTGACGAAAAAAATTATAAATAAGTTTAATTTTGTGTCCATACTGTATAGTAAGCGATTTATATTTTATGTATATTTTTTTTAAATTTATATTTTATGTGGTCTAATTCACTAACCTACAAAATAAATTATCCATTATTGGTTCTTGTTGCTATCTAATATTGGTAAAATAGTAAAATTATGCATGTAAGACATATACTTTTCTTTAACACCATAATCAACTCAGCTCACTTCAATTTTGTTTCAGGGTAAATCAAAGCACAACTTGCGCACTTATTTAACTCGCTGAAACCATTATGCGCCATGTGGTGTTTTTGTGGACCTTACATAGAAAGCCTTTTACACTGTAGACCACAAAATATTAATTATTAAACTTAAAAATCTTGGAATTAGAGGGGTCTTGAAAAATCTTTTCCAATCCTTCCTAAGTGAAAGATAACAGTCTGTCTATCTCCATATAGAGGAGGTAAAAAATCTCACAATATCATTATTAAACACAGGGTTCAGTTCTTGGACCCTTAATTATTGTTTTTGTATACGTAAATTATCTCCATATTAACATCCAACATTCCAAAATATATCATTTCGCAGATGACACAAGTCTAGTATATTGTGCAAAATCTCTTTAAAAAATTAACAGCAACATTGATAAAGATCTTAATCTTCTGGATGTCTGGATGTATAGCTTAGAGTTAATAAATCAGGCTGAACATGAAAAAGACGGGAATTGTAGTATTCAGATCCAAAGCTAAATCAGCAATTCACAAAAAACTAAACTTTAGCCTGAGTGGTCAAAAGATTATAACTTCACCAACTGTTACTTATCTAGATCAGCATCTAACCTGGAATGACCACATAAAAATTTGCTTCAAAATTATCAAGAGCCACACAAAAACTATTACTTATGGTAAGGTAATGGCAGTAAAAACAACAAATATTAGTATTTGTTACTGTCCTGCAATAATTTTCTTGTAATGCATTGTAACGTATTGTATTGTTTGTATTGTGTATTTTATTGTATTTTTCCCTCTAAAGTTTTCTAAATTCACACAAATTGCTTTCACACTTTTATTTCTCCTTGGCTGCCCTTGTAACCATTCCCTTATTTTAAGTGCCCAAGAGCTCTCTAGCCTGGGCTATTTCCTCGTTTTTCCTACATACGACATCTTAGATGGTGTGGCTAGATATTTTTACCTGTGTTATTTTACTTTATATCGTGGACTTATTTACACTGATATCATGTACATATAATGTGAAATATATAATTACCTACTTTAATTACTTCATCACAACATAAGTCTGTAGCTAGCTACATTTCACACAATATTTATTTTGTGCATCTTCTTGTCATCTGAATGTAATCTACTGCGGACGCGAAACTTGCATGAATAGTTACACAGAACAATAACATTGCGAGAGCTTATGTTTTTATTAGAAAATAATTGCCTCGCTGATAAACAATGACCCCACGTGATCGATTGTTTAATCACAATATGTTGCAAGATCAATTTTAGCAATCTATTTTGCGCGAACTCTTTTGAAATTTTTAATTGCAGTAATTAAGCGTTTTTTTAGATCGCATTTTAAAAGTTTATAAACGAAAAGCAGCGATAGAAATGTTTTCTTAGATCGCATTTTAAAAGTTTAAAATCGAAAAGCGGCGATAGAAATGTTTCTTGAGATCGCATTTTAAAAGTTTATAAACGAAAAGCGGTGATAGAAATGTTTTTTTAAATTGCATTTTAAAAGTTTAAAAACGAAAAGCGGCGATAGAAATTTTTTTTGAGATCACATTTTAAAAGTTTATAAACGAAAAGCGGCATTTAATAGTTGTGAACAATGCTTCTTGTATGTTTCTTAAATTAAACACGCTGGAATCTTTTTAAGTAATTAAATCAACAATACATTCTTGCGCAATGTATTATAAAACTTCGCGAAAGATTTTTATTATTTAATTACTTCACGCTAATACTTAAGGGAATAGCTTATCAATACATTTACACAATGCATCCCGCTATTACAAGAAATATAATTGCTCCAATATTTCTTCGCGAGTGCATTATTTTTTAACACGCAAATATAAACTTGCAAAATCCTTAAGGGATTTAATTATAATAAAAGACAAACCACTGCATGCGGTATGCGGTAGATTACATTCAGACTGTACTGTATCATTCTCCTTCATTCTTGACAAATAAAATATCAGTATGGCACAGATTTTATGTAAGAGATAGTATCCATTTCAGGATATTGTGTCCAAGGTCAGAGAAGTTTTGCTCGGTCACTCACCCTATTTGGTGATTTTCCTCCGATATATCAGGGTTGTACTGTCAGAGAGAGAAAGAGAGAGTTTTCATATGCGTAGCCTCACAAATATCAAGGTACATACCCTGTCTAGTATACACTCAATCATAGTGCCATGTTTTTCCTGCGCCAAAACATATAACATTGTGTAATGCTTTCCCAAAAAGATGCGTACGCAAGAATGGAGTTAAAAATATTTAATATTTATATAATATGGAAATATAATATAAAAATTTATTATAAAATATTTATTATTAATATTTTTATAATTATTATTATTATTATTACTATTATTATTATTATTTTTAACGAAAACATCGGTGTTGTAAAAATAAGGCTAGCTTAGCGAGAAAAAAGTAGGAGATCTACCAACTGTTGTGTTATAGGATGCACAAACAGCCAATATAAAATGGAAAAAAGACCGAATGTTCGATTCACGTGGGTTTATGTCATGATTTGTGATTGTGCAAAGCATCGTTCGCTAGGGCACATGTTATATGTTGAAATTATAGTCAAAAGATTGCTTTCTCCAAGCATAGATTAGATTTCTACTTTGCGTAATCATCATCATCATCATCATTCTCGGCTTAACGTCCGTTTTCCATGCTAGCATGGGTTGGACGGGGTATATTAATGACCCTCTTCCAATCTGATCTAGACTGTGTTAGATCTAAACTCAACTTCCTCTCTATCAAGTCTGTCCTTATAACCTCCTGCCAAGTCTTTCTCGGTCTGCCTCTGGGCTTTGCCCCAGGAACTATCAAGTCTCTACACTTTCTTACCCAATTATCCTCCTCCATTCTTTCCAAGTGCCCCAGCCAATCCTTTTCTGAAAATTACTTTGCTGAACAAGCACAAATGTGACAGCAAATATTGCGCATAGATGCTGTGCTCGGAGAAGTACGCGAAAGAAGCCAAGCTTTGAATGGATGTTTTATTTGTGTGAATGTTAATATAAAATTGAGCCAGTACAGCATGGTTAAAACATATTGTGGATTTTGTTTATTTTGACCTTTTTTGTCTGTGTCTGCTCGGTTTGTTTCCTTTTTTACCTCCAAATGTGCGTGCGCATCAGGCATTACGTATGTAATCTTTTAGATGCGCGCACAAGTTAAATATTGGGACTGTGATTCCATGTATTTCCAGGAGGGGCCATGGCTTCGATAGGGAGTCCTAGACTATTTTAAGGCTTATTTTGAGCTACACAGACCCAATACACCTTTATGTTAATTCTGAAAAAAGATGCATCTTTTGTTGCTACGCAACATAGCTAGAGGAGGTAAACAAACTGTAAATATGGCAGAGCTCTATTATTATTTACAGAAATATAATTAAAAACAATGTTTTTCTACCTTTTAAAAAATTTCCCAAACTTTCGCTCATTCTTTTGGCTTCTTTCACTAGCATATTCTAAATGTTTATACTTGATATTTTGGATCTATCTTATTAATGTGAGTTTGAGGAACAACATCCAGCAAGACAGACATCTCTAATTCCCCACACGACTGTCGTTGTTGTTGCTGTAGGTGCAAAAAAAAGCATGCCTACATAATGTGTAAATATTTTGACAAAACCTATGACCTTGCAAGTTTTTGAATGATGTCTGTGGATAATCTTAGAGTGTTTTTATCACTACGTAAAAATTCTCCTGAGGGTGACTTTGATACTTTAGTTTCGAGCTAATAAAATATTTAAAAAATACGTCTTTTATTGTCTAAGATTTGCAATCCTTTCACAATTCCAAAGGAAGTTGTGAAATGATTGTCAACCATCTTGTTCTCCAATCCACCTTGGATTGGAGAACAAGATGGTTTACAAAAGTGCCCCTTGTCTATTTTTTTAACTAATATCCGCACACCAGGGGAATTATTCCACCGACTCGACTGTGAGAACAAGGAATGAAAAGGATATAGATATTTGGCAAGTGGTTTTGTGAAAGAAATGTATTGGCACGAGATCACAGAAAAAAGTCCTATTTGTTTTACTTAATGTAAACTAACTCTTTCGCAACTCATATCTTCCAGTGCATATACAATGTTTGGGGAGCTGCGAAAAGCTCAACCAAGGTGAAAAATTTGTCAGTGCGTATTGCTCTTGTACAGCTGTAACCATGTGATAGCAATGTTGTTCAAGATATAATCTCTTGCACCTGAGTTTTTTACATGTCATTCTTGAGATATAGCGGGATTGAGCTCATTAAATCATTCAAGCAATATCTGTGATACTTAATTTTTTGTTTATGACCCCTGACTTGAAATCTGCATGTCGGTTTACAATCAAATTTTGGCCTATACAAGCATACCCAGAACATTTTATTGCAAATGGAGTTGGAGATCCCGAGTTATTGGGTCATTGGAATTTAAGAGGCCTGGGATGAGCAAACGAGTGTCATTTTGGGAGAAAATTATGTTAATCAATTCACACCTTTATAATATCTATGCATTGATAAATATTGAATGCGCATCCCTTAACAAGTATAAAATTACCAATGACAAAAATATCAAAATTTGCTATTAGAACGAATTTCAGATTGACATTTGGTACCAACTGCTCCATGATTTTCCAAATATAAATTATTCGATATCTTTCCCTTCAACGCTCCAATGAATACAGTTTCAGTTCCTTCAATGATTTCCAATAGTTGTGATTGGTCAAGTTTCTGATTTTTCGTATATGGGACCATTGCAATGCCTTTATCATCTGTATCTCTCCAACTTTATGTGGACTCCATTGGACTGAACAATACTCTAATAGAGGAAGAACAGGAGATTTTCACATGGTCATAAGGTGATCCCTCATTCTGGTGTGAAAAGTTCTTAAAATCCAAAACATCATGTTTTTACTGTCATTTAGTACTTTCAATATGTGGTAATGAAAGGAGCAGTTTGTGGATTATATGACAGCAAGATCTTTCAGTTCCTCTGTGATCATGGTTCCAGAGGGGGAAAGATACGATGTGCAATTTTTCAGGGTGTCGTTCGTGCCATAACGCAAGACCTCAAACTTTAGATCATTAAATTTTCTGTAGATCACTTTGCAACTTGCTTATGTCCCTGAGAGAGTCGATGCTCTTGGTAACCCTCATATCATCAGCAAATGACCGTACAATACTGTCACTGACATTTGAGTCTATATCTCCAAGGAGGATGATGAAGATAAGTGGTCCGAGCACGCTACCTTGGGGTACGCCTGAAATAACACTAACAGGATGTGATTCCATTCCATTGACAATGACTGATTGGGTACGGTTTGTCAGGAAAGCTTCAACAAGGTTAAATAATTTTTCTTTGATTACAAGTTTTTCAAGTTTTTTTAAGACAATGGTAAAGTCCACTTTGTCGAAGGCTTTTGCAAAGTCAAGGTATACAATGTCACAATTTAGTTTTCCATCAACAAAGTGTATCACATTATCAAAGTGGTCTAAGAGTTGGCTAAGACATGACCGACCAAAACGAAAACCATGTTGATTTTCGTTTAGTAGCTTGTTTTTTTCGAGGTAGCAGGTGATATGATTCCGGACAACTTTTTTAAAAATTTTAATAATATGAGATGTCAGGGCTACTGGTCGGTAAGTGGGTGCATCAGATTTCTTTCCCTCTTTGAAATGAGGGGTGATTAGTGAGTGCTTTAAAATTTGGGGAATTTCACCGCAGTTCATAAATTTGCCATAACAGAAGAAGTGGTGCAGATAGCGATGTTTTACACTTCTTCAGAAAATGCTTTCCACTGACCATCTGGACTCTAGCAAAGACTAATCTTTAGCTGTAGAATGGAGAGTTCAGGTATGGTCAGTGGGTTACTAGTTTTGAAGTCAGTTAACAAGAAACCTGTAACACATAGGAGCTATAATATTAAAATATAAATGTTTTTGTCTGTCTACAAGAAATAAACTTTTGCACTTGTGATATAATAATAATAATAATAATAATAATAATAATAATAATAATGAATATTTATAGTGGCATGCCCAGAAAAATCGTTTTGCTTTTAGACAACAATTACAATTCTGGGGGCCACTAATCAGGTTTTATGTGTGCAATAAAGACCTGAAATAACACACCCAATTCTGTTTATGGCGTGTCAAGACTGAATATACACGATTTTGTTATAAGTTGTCAGTAAAATCTATATGTTCAAAAATACATTGCACTAATATGTAGGTGTTGTAGGTGGGAGAAGAAACTATTACAAATAGTTATACTGATATAGATACTTCAGAATTCACATCTCAGGTTGAGTTGTTCTTTAAAACCAGGAACAAGTACTACCTTATTACAAGAAATTAACGCTATGTGGATATTAATGCGGTTAAAAATAACAGGTCATTAATTAACGCGGTTGCTTGAGAAGACCTAGTTTAAGTGTGTGGAAATTAACGCGGTTAGAGACAAGTTTTTACAATTTTCATGTGACTAAACATTTTTTATTCAACAACAATTTAATGCAAAAGTTAGTAGAAATGTCTACTCCATGGCATTGAATGGGTTCAAATGAATATAATTTGTACCCATTTCCCGAGTATTTTGATTGAACATCTAGTATCCTTCTTGTTCTTTTCAGGTTAACATACCTCTGCGAGAAATAGCCATGAAATTAGTCGATGCGCGAAAATAAATTTTAATTGAGGACAAAAATTGTATGTATATGATGTATATGATATGTATGTATACACTAGGCAGTTTTTAATCTTTTTTCATTTTTTTTTTTGAAGATCACAAATTAAGGGTGGTTTAATTAACACGGACCAGACATTAAGGTCGGTTTAATTAACACGGATCAGAAATTAAGGGCGGTTTTTATTAACGCGGTTGGAAGTCAACCACGTTAATAACCACACAGCGTTAATTTCGTGTAACAAGGTATTTTTGTGATTTGATTTGAGTCCAAATCTGTTCTTATTTTATTCATTTTTTGACAAACTTATGTTCTTATAATTAAAATAAACAGCTTGTATTTTTTAATAACTTTATTTTTTCCTTTAATTTTATCGTTTCTTCTCTGTTGGATTTTATTTAAATCTTGAAAAGGAAATTTTTTATATCACAAAAAAAATCTTTTAATTTTTTTTTTAATTCTACGTAACAAAGCAGGGTTCAATCTGGTGATTCAAATCCCTGCATAGGATAAATTGTTTCAAGCAACAGAGTACACCAATCAAGTAAATATTAAATACTTATGGATATTATTATGTTCACACCAAACAAGAATTCCAGTTGGAAATCTAATAGGGACCCTTCCTTACATATATTTTGGCAAATGCTGAACTTTTAACAGACTTTAAAGTTTTACAATATGTGTTTCCAATTGTGATGTACTTTATTCGTCATTTGTTTGAGTGCTTTCACAGATACGCTACATTTTAGATATGATGAGTACTATTAAAAGAATATTATGTTTTGGGGATTCTTTGACAGAGGGCTGGATCCAGGGAGGAAAGAGATTCCATCCCTATACAATGCAGTTAAAATCATTATTAGATAAGGAAGTGAAAAACAAATGTGAAGTAATCAATGAAGGACTGAGTGGAGAAATGGTGCATGGCGAAATGAACAAAAGGTTGCCACTTGTTTTAGTAAAGCATCCAGAAATTGACCTACTGGTTATACAGGGAGGGACAAATGATATTTTGCTAAACAAAGATTTGAAAGAAAAAATTGATTTATTTGAGAAGTTTAAAAATCTTGTTGAAATATCTAAGACTTACAACGTACCAAAAGTTTGTGTGTTAACTATAATGGAGGGGTATTACACTGACGCTGACGATGCTGTTATGACTCATACTGAAAGTAATCAGATTCGTGTCAAGTGTAACGAAAAGATAAGAAGTTACGCTGGACAAAATCAAAACCTTGTTATTCTTTGTGATATAGAGCGGAGATTACCATATTTTGATTTGAATGAAAATGAGAAAAAGACTATGTGGGATGACTGCATTCATCCAAGTATTGCTGGTTATGAACAAATGGGAAGAGTAGTATTTGACCATATTAAGAATATTTTATAATAAATTATACATATGTTTTTATACTCTTAACACAAGCATATATGTTCTTTGCATAAACACTGAGCATGCAGTATCTGCCTTTAATTATGCCCCTTTTCTTAGTGATTTGAATAATAATATTTGTCATTATTAAAGCTCTCACAGCAAAGAAACTGGCAATATTTTCTTGCCAGTTTCTTTGCTTTCAAAAAACCCTACTTGACTATATAGTTAGTGTAAATTTAGTTTTCTATTTTGTATATATGTAACATCATTACACTGGCTGTGCACACCATATTATAATGACATAAACAGTCCCATAAATAGTACCAAATTTCGTGTTTTATTGATAAACAAACTGTGTTACTACATACCTAATCTAAATATATAACACAAGACGCCGTGGCTGTGGCGCCGTAGATTAGTGGTTATAGCTTTCGTACTCTGTGCGGGAGACCGGGGTTCGATTCCTCTTGACGGCGATTCAACATGGGCGAGTGAATGTTACCATAGCCCCGGGTTAACCCAAGCCATGTGAGGGAAATTGGGGAGATGGCACACTGTGTGAGCCGTTGGATGTTGCCGGGAGTTGTCTAGTAGAGCGTGGGCCCTACTAATTGGGTCTGCGTAGCTCAAAATGAGCATTAAATACTCTAGGACTCTCCATCTAAGCCATGGCTCCTCCTGGAAATAATAGACAGGGTATATCCCTCGATATTTGTGAGGCTAGCCATGTAAAATATGCACATCTATCTAAGAGTAGATAGTATTTGAAACATTTTGTGGAACTATCAAAACACAATAAATTTTCAAAGCAGTATTCAGTAAATTATAAAGAAGTGTCCAGGCCAGGACTCTATGGAGCAAAGATGTTCATTGTTGCTTATTGTAGTAAATACGGTGACAATAATGTTGGTGCTTCAACTAGCTTTTTTCCATACCGTAATCCTTTGATTAAACGCTCCCTGTTCTATCAATAAATGCCCCCTCTAATAGACGCCATGTCCGGATTTTTTAAAAAAAAGACAACAGACACTGGGAAGCGAGGTGGCAAAAGATATGGTTGATTATTAAATTATATGCCTTCCATAAGCAAAAAAAAGAGAAAAATACAAAAATTTATACCTTCCTCCTTTAAACGCCTTCCTTAAATAGATGCCCCCTCAAAAAATTGAAAATAACGGTAGGCTTTTATTCGAAGCATCAAAGTATTTGCATTTGATTTTTGACCCACAGCCTTTGTAGTTTGCCTCACTACCTGGCAATTGCGGACGCACATAACAGGCAGCAATTTTTTAAGAAAATGAAAAAAAAAATTAAATTAGACTGCCCCTAAAAACGTAATGCTTTAAATCATCGTATATGTTTTGTCATGCAGCACCCAGAAAATCATTTTACAAAGAATGTGATCAAACTGTGAGTTATTTATATCAACTATTACTCTAATGTTTTTTGCAACAAAATAACCATTAAATAAGGGTTCAATTATACAAGCGGCCTACATTGCTCCAGCCCACAGCTGCAAAAAGAGTTTTTCTCTGCAGTCTGAAATTTCTATAAGCTGACTTTATATTACAATTTCAAACCCTGGTACTACACCAGGTAATTTTTCAACTTTACTTTAATTAAGTTATGTTTACCCCTACTATAGTTAAAATGTCAAATAGCTGCAACAAAAACAAAAGATCAACAAAAGACAAACGAAAAGCTGTCAGACAACGATGGTCGAAAAGAGTTGTGAAGAAACAAAACGTGAAAAAATCTACAGGAAGAACGCACACTGAAAAGTATGCAAAGATAGAACAACCTGTCGTTCAAGCTGCAGAAGTTTTATCACAAAATGTTGAAGTGAAGAGAAAGGAATCAGATCAGGGCATGCTATTTAATTTTGCTAGTAAATTAGCTGTATATATTTCCTATCCTGTGTCAACAGCTGCTAAAATTGTGTTAAAGGTATGTTTCTTTAGATTTTACTACACAGGTCTTTCAATAAGGGGAGAGCAATTGCTCTTGCTCACACAAAGGCTCGCCCAATTCTAAGAAATGAGAATCTATCTGAGCCATTAATTGCTCCCCCAATTCCAAAAAATGTTTTTCTGGCTGAGTAATATGAATTCATCTCATATGGAAATCAATGTTCTCTTTCTTATTACTTACGGTAAAAAAAACTAAAATAGATAACAGACTGTGATAAAATCTGTGTTTATAACTTATTCTATTCATTTAGATTGCTTGCCCAGTTTATATTATTTTAACCTCGTGGGAGTGTTTTATTGCTCGGATGTCATTTTCCTATTAATAGGCCTAACTAAACATTGGTATTATATATTTTGATAATTCATAACTTATGAAATGTTGAGGATCCACTCATCATTGGCCTTTTCCTTAAAATAATTTCTTTGAACATAGCATTCTGTCTTTGGGTGAAGAGTTTTTGTTAATTGTTATCCATAAGAGGTGGATTCATTTTTCTTTCGTGTACAAAATGCATTGATTCGTTGTGATGCTTCTAAAACAAATAAAAAGAAAAGTATAAATGGAAACAACCATTTTTTGTTTTTCCGCTATTAGGATTTTTTTTAATAACCGTAGAGTAATATGTAAATTAACGATTTGAACGCAACACATGTAAAGCTATGTAATGATGTCTGGTAAAACTGTCCATTGTCAAAAAGTACATTTAACCCTTCCCGTCCCGTTCACGGAGATATTGCTACACTAAAATAATCCCTATTCAGAATAGGTCTGGGTTTTTCTAGGACCACTTTGAATAGCCCTCACGCCCACCAGTGACCTTGAAACTAACAAGATCAATATTTTCTAGCACAGGAAAAAATTATCTCGTATTTGCGCCTGATTTGACTGTTTTTAGATTATGCCTGTTTTTAGATTATGCTACTGTAAATTATGCGAATTTCATTTTCGAAATCAAAACAAAGATGATGACTGCATTTAATGCTCGTTGTGGCTCTGGATCTTTTCCTTCTGGCAGCATTACTGTGCCATTTAGGGTCCCCTCCCTCACCATAAACTGCTGAGCCCCCCCTCAATGAAGCACTTAACACTAGAACCCCATTGGAGGTCTATGCTTTCTTACCTCTGCACATGTATTAAAATGTTTTTGAAAAATTCTGTTACACAATTTTTCTATCTGTATTATTTCCTGGTGGCCAGCCGAAAGAGTTTTGTACAACGAACTGTTTAATATTTATTAGGTGAGTATGTTAATAAAATTGTTCACCAAGATTCATCTTTATTTGATAACTTTAGGTTTTAAAACCATCTCAAAGTCGTAAAAGAAAGTACGAAGAACTAGAAGAAAGAATTTGTGAACTTGAAAAAGAAGTTCAGCAAATCAAGAAAAAGAAATGCTTCCATGAACAGGTTCACTTTGTTCTCTATATTATTTTTTTTATTCCACACAGGATAAGCTTTCCAACTTTGCAAAACATAATTTGGTTAGAAGTTATTTTAAGTAGGCCTATTTTTAGTTATACGGCCCTGTGTATCTATATTTTATATTTCTTGTTCTTCTATTTTTTTTTACACTGGCGGTTCATTTGTAAGTTTATTTGAAATTTCATTGTATTCCATGAAATAGCGCTTGTTTGTTTTTACTGTCATAGACCACCAAAATAAATCAAGCTCCTGTTTGTACAAGTCTTCACATTGCTCCATCAGTGCAAATGCCTCCACCTTTACCACCTCCGCCACCACCACCACCACCTCCACCACCAGCTGTCAAATCTTGTTTTACACGAACTATAAAGAAGAAAAACGTGCCGGTAAAATACTTTGTGTCGATCAGTCATCAGCAGCAAAACAAACTGCATAGCAGCAATATTGATTTTTTAAGGGCTGCTATCACGAGGCGAATTGCACTGGGAATTTCCAAGGAAATGCATCTGAGCATGCACAGTTTTGTTTGTTTTGATTTCACTTCGAAAAATTCATTTCCCTGAAAAATAGAAACAGTTCCTACTTTTTAACAGCAAAATATTTCACTGCAAACTTTTAACCTATCCATATACAATCATTAGTGGTAATTTTTAGTAAAACTCATTACTGGAAAAAATGGTTTGCTTTTTAATACCCAGAACTGCTTTTCTATTCAGCTTTTTTTTTGTTTCTTGTGGAAATCGAATTGCAGCTGACTAGCCACCGAATTTGTTCTTCCCAATTCTCCTTGTGCAAATCCTATATTATTTTAATTTAATTATTTTAGGATCGCCAAAAGGAAAAAGTCAACCATCAAATTACAGACGAACTGTTAAAAACTGTCACTTTGAAAAAAGTCACAAGAACACTTGAAGCATACGAATCATCAAACAAAGAGAATGTACATCTAAACACACCATTAGTGTCTTTATCAGATATCCGTAACATAAAACTTAAAAAATCAATAGTTCAAAATCGGACACCATCAAGTAATTCGGCTTTGAAACCAAAAAATACAGGAAGCATACAGAAATCATCATCTGGTAAAAAGAGGTAAAATGTCTTAATTAGGTACTGGTCGTTAGGCTGTGGATAAATTCTCCCGGTCTCCAAATATCACATGATTCTTTTGAACCGATTACAGATCCGTATTTTTCACAAAATCATTGTTTCCTAACTTCAAATCTGGCATATCGTGTAGATTTAGGAGATTTTTTGCTAATTTAACTTTAGTTTAATTTAGATACTTGTACTTATATCAAAGCTTTTTTTGTGAGAGTTTAACCGTGAAACGTTCGTGTTTTTCCGCAACCAAAAGTTGTACCACGTGACATTCCAACCGGGAGAATCCACTGATTCGCTTGTCCTCTTCCTTATCGTAGCTATGCCCGTTTGTTTTTTTCTATAACCGTAGCACGACTATAACATCGCGCGGAAAGGGAATACGGGTATTAATATGAAGATACGAAAATGGAGGCAGGGTGCTTGAAGAGTAATATAACAACTCGACAATTAGGATAAGCTCTTCTTCACTAAATATATCACTATATCACAGCTAAACTTTTAAAATATGAAAGTTCTACTTTCCATTTTGCGTAAAGACCCACCCTTCCATACCCTAACCTTTTCTCTTCAAATCAGGGCTTATCAATAATTTCCTGTGTTTCTGCTTCTCTTTTTGGCCACTGTAGGGACTACTCAGCAATATTTTCCTCTTTTTTCTAGAACCCCAGAAAACTTATTTCGTCGACACCTTCGTAAGTGTAACATCAGCAGAAGTCCAGGTGGTACTCCATTAACGAGAACAAAAGACTTTAGTGTCAGTATGGGTGAAGGATTCACACCCATGTTGAGCAATGCGTTAAAAAAGAAATTTAATGTGAGGCTTGTTGCATTTAAGCGTATATAGCTATACTTTTTAGGTCCCGAATTTGTCTTTCTATTGTACCAATTTATGAATATATAGCCAGGGTAAGTCTGTAAAAATGTCAATGAATGAAGGTATTTAAAAATTGATTTACGACGTTAAAGAGTGGTGGAGAAAAATATGACAGGCCTGGTAAGATAGCGCCGTTTTGAGTAATTTTTTTAATGTTTTCCATATTCTTTCTGTGATTCTTACATACTGGCTATATTTTAATCTATATACTTTCACAGGCGAAATATTACAACTGAAAATATCTATAATTTATGTGGCGTCAACATGACATCATACTTTATGCAGAATAGTTAAATCTTTAAATGTGAATTTCTTAATTCGAAAAATCAAAAGAGATTTTGTTAAGGTCTATATAAGCTCTATAACTTTAGTTCAGCGTCATTTTACCCTTCGATTCGGATCTGCCTGTTTTAATTAAACGCCCTGGGCGGTTATTAATTATTAGATCGTCCCAAAAAGTTGATATACGCCCATCATTAAAACCATCTTAAACTCAAAATTACATCAAAAAATAGTATCTTTTTTTGTTTTGTTTCTTTAAAAATTTTAATTGCCTTATAACAATTCTCTCCTTTTTTTTAGAATGCAATTCCAGAAAAAATTACTCCAAATAGCTGCGCCGATACTTCGACTCCAGCCTTACAGTTTGTACGTTCATTTTTTTTTAAATAGGGATTGCTCGCCTAATAATCAATTTGTTACAAATATGGCAGCTTTTTCCCGCTGCCAGAAAAACATTCTAATCCAGATACTTAACTTTGCGAGCTGTGGCTGAAAACGTTTTTATGGACTCTGTTCTTTAGGTAGATTCTCACGAGGCGAATTGAAATGTTGATTTTGGCGGCGAAGTAGCTGCGAAATATCCTTTAAACTTTCACGAGAAACGGAAAAGTGTGTAGCGAATTTAAAACACTTTTTAGCGAAAAGTTTGATTTCTTATGCCGCAAAAAATAGGACCTTTTTGTATTTTACTTCAGAGCGAATATTACAAAGTGGAACAAACGAAAGTGCGCGAACGTTCGTCGGTAAATGCGCCTTTACTCACCTTACTACTAAGTCGAAAAATCATTTACAGCTTGTTTACAGCTTGTTCCATAAAATGGCAACAAAATAAAGCACAGCAAAGTTATTTTTAAATAAAGTACAGCGCATTAAAAGAGCTAGAGAAATGGGATTAAGATATGGGAAACCAATTTAACATACGTAAAATTGAATGAAGTCTTGTTGAAGTGGTTTAAAGTAATGCGTGGTAAAAAAATCCCAACCAATGGTCCTATTATTTTAAAGAGAGCTTGTGAATTTGCGAAAGCATTCCCTCAGCTTTTTTTAAAATTTGGCTGCTAAAACTTGAACTCTTATAATTTGAAAAATAGTCCGAGCAAATTTTGAGATTCCTGGATGATTTGGATTACTGTGTATTTTTAAGTTTTTTTATCTTCTCTCTTTTGCCGAGTAATCAAGATTACCAGAAAAATTACTGTTGTTTTTTTAGGAAATTTCTCCCTAACAATTAGAGTGACGTCTACCACTGGCGTTCGTGTTGTTGATTCTGTTAGATTGGCATCGTGTTGGCTCGAGTGGGAGTAAGGAAAAGCAAAAGATAGAATGTCTATTATTGTTTCTGGTATGGCTTTCTGCACCAAACCTAAACTGGTTCGTTTTTGTGAGTATTTAATTAGCAGTCAATATTTTTGTTAACCTATAGTCTTATACACAGAGATTTAAGCAGCATTGAGTCTCAGCCAAAATTTTGTGTTTGTTCAAAAAACAAAATCGTTTGTGACTTTACCACGATACTGTTCCGATACAAAGTAGTCTTAAGTTGATGTGTGTTAACACGAAAAGTATTTAGTTTCAGTAGATGAAATTTCACTCGGGAGATTTTATATTTAGCGTATACATTTTCGTGCTTTTGACATACACGCCTCACGAATTACGCTAATTTAAACAGACTTTAATTTATACGAATGCGCATTTATATTTTCTTGTGGTTTTATTCTACAAAATCGTTTCTTCTGGTGTGGTGTAAAAAGTGTTTAGCCGTCAAAATTCTCTTTAAATTCCCGAGTCGATAGATACCGTTACGCTACTTAATGGGTGCGATCCACAAAAAGAGTATTAAGAGAGACATAACTTAGATGATATGATAACTGGCAACCTAGCCTCCAGCGCCTCCCATTTTTATTTTATTGGTGTGGAACCTGTACAAGATAAAATACCCAGGAGGCCCTGGTGACAAGGTTGCGTGACTGGTGTTGTATATATTTTATGAATTTTAGCAAATAATTAACATATTTTACCTTATAAATAAACATGCACATAAAAATATTTTTTTTATTCATTTACTTATGTCTTATTGAGCAAGATCATACTCATTCCTCCTCAAAGGCATTAATTTCAACCAAATCTCGAAATTTTAACTTTGATGCGCCGTGAAATGGAATCATCACATAAGAGCTTGAGGAATTGGCTCAGCAGAAAAAACTTTATCGTCCACTGAGTTAAAGTTTTTTTGGTGTAGCTAGCCTGCGAAATTACATTTTCTTCCGGGAAATTAATTTTTGCCATAATGAATTTTACAAATAGACAAGAAGAATATGGAGACATTTTTGTCAAATTCTTGCCGTATTTCGAAAGATTTTTTGATCCTTTTATCCTGCAGCGTTTATTTTGCGCATGACTTTACCAACACCGAGCTTTTCGGACATATTTTTGTTCCTATCTTAAAATCTTTTTAACGTTTCTATCAGTCACTGTAGAAACATTCTTAAGGCAACTCTGTTCTGGTAGGGTTGACAGGTTGTCCGCCATCACTTTTAGGAGAAAAGGGCCTAAGAGTCATGTGGTTTTCATTTATCAAATTTCATTATTTTTGTCTTTTTTGAAGAATTTAGTTTAGTTATCGTGCGGTGTCGAATGCCGGCGTAGATTTTAACGAGAAAAATATACGACATATTAAACGAGATATATGCGATAATTCATAAATGCTCGTCGAAATGTAACAAGTTCGCATCGTGGAGTAAAAAGTTTGCATCGTCTAATGAAAAGTTTGCACCGTCTAATGTGAAGTTCGCGTTGTATAATGTAAACTGCGCATCGTCTAATGCAATGTTCGCATCGTATAATGTAAAGTCCACATCGTATAAACAAGTTTGCATCGCACAATGAGGAATTCGCATTGTCTAATGTAATGTTTGCGTCGTAAAATAAGGAGACCTTAAAATATAAAACATTGGCATCGTATAGGAAAAAGAACCAATCCTTAACAAAAGAGTTAAATCGTATAATGTAATAAACACATGTCAATGTGTCATAAAGACATAATATAAAGGTAAACTCGCAACTAGGCGTTATATTTTATTTTGACTTTGGCAGCTCTGGAATTCCATATGTTCTCTTTACACCAAATCTTTTAAGGAAATTTTTACTATAAAAGGATTATGCAAGACTAACACGAGAAGAGAATGCAGAAGTAACCTTGATATGTGAGTAATGGTGAAGTAGGGAGTGTTAGATGTGAATGCGCTGCTATAAAATTAGGTTGTTGTAATCACTTCTTTTCGAACAAATAAAAACTGTTCCTGATGATGTAGCAGGTTTGAGTATAACATGATAATTGGGCGCTTCAACAGACTTGGGAAAATAGATCTACCCTTTTTCGTTTGACAGTAGTTAAAAACTAGAGCCAGCTATAAAGATCTCTTTTCAAAATAAGCCAGCTCTAAAGGGGTGGCATGTACCTTATGCTAATGAAGAATTAACCCTATGATGAAAGAATTCTCATGATTTTGCATATAATTTCCGCAGGTATTAATTTTAGATGTTGGCTATCTTTATGCCCACAAAATCTAGTGTAGGAGATCTTCATCATCAAATTGAGATTTTTTAACTGCGCAATACACGCTTTTATAGCAAAACAATTTTACCTGAATCTTCTTAAATTATTCATTAAAAAGACTTTTTAGTTTCCTTACTTCTACCTGCATATACAATCCATACAAACAGTTGAAATGCTCTATAATTGATTTAAAAATGTGTTTGTTTGTATTTTTTTCAATGCAAAGTATTTGGATACAAACTGTTTTTGTCCCCCCCCCCCATCTTTGAAGTTATAGCATCAATGTCCAATATAAGCAAATTTTTATGGTCTCACTAAGTGAGAGCCTCACTTATCCGGATTTTTCTTTAAAGTTAGTAAGGAGTTACCAAGTAATGCGATGTCAGTTAGCAAAAGTCTCACTTATTCAGGATGCCACTTCAATAATCCACGGGTTCGCCCGTCCTTTATATTTACCCTTCGCAACAATTTATATTTATTTATTTATTTATTTAAAAATATTTATACAGGATGAGGATTTCAGTAATTTGCAAATATATACATAAGTACAAAAATCAATGTCCATCCTGTCTGAGAATAAAAATGGAAAAAACAGTAAAAACGATAAAAAACAAACAAAAAATTGATCAAATAGAAATGCAACAATATGCAGACAAGGTGTGAAGTGACTTAATGTGGATAAAAATATATCGTATTTGATATTCGTGTTTCCGTAATATCGTTTTTTAACTAAGCGAGGGGTCCGCGCAGAGACAGACAGACGACAGCTATTATTATAGAGACATAAGGCTCTCGAGAACAACGCCCATTTGCAGCACAAAATTGGCATCAGAACAGACTCGGAAAAAACGACTTACTTACACAGAAGACTTTCTTAACATTTTGATCTTAAAGCCTCCTTTTTTATATCTTATAAGTAAAAAGGTCGGTAGGAAGTGACCAATGTTTTTTACCGGACACCCGACTTTTTATATTTGCCGACTGGATTTTTTGTTGACATTTGGTTTTCCTTATTTAGTGCATTGACTACCTTAAGGAAAGAAACTATTTGCGGAAGAAATCTGTGCGGAATTTATTTTTGTGAATGAGTGACCCAAAAGTAGCATATTTTGCGGAATAGTATAAAGTGGCATATTTTGCGGAATAGATTTTTGCGAATAGCGACCTCAAAAGAGAAATAACGAAGTAAAATTTTGCGGATGCAAAAAATTTGATAAATCGAAAGTCGGAAAAAACCTAGTTTAGTTTTTAAGTGTATGAAAAACATTCGATTTATGGAATATCATCTCTCTATTTTTCATCAAAATTAAGAAAAGAGTACTAGACTGTAACAAATGTAAGATCAAATATCGTCACTGAAAATAACGAAAATATTTCGACATAGATCGTCCTCCACAGACCACTCCTCTTCGTCACAATCATTTCGCCATTGTAGGTAACAAAACTTACCATCTCTATCGACGGTTTCTTGTCCAATCAGCAATGAAGAATGTTTCAGTATTCTCCAATGGGTTGATTGCAGCGAAAGAATCAAGGTTCAGTAGACCTCTTGACACTTCTTCTATACCTTATGTGATGCAAGATGCTTTTCATCCATTTGAAATGATGCCTTGACCTTTTTGAGAGCTTAGATAATCGCCAAGCTCCATAATCCATTCCGCAAAAAGAGGCAAAAACGTAAAGTATTTCGAAAATATGTGCGGAATTTACTTTTGCGGATCACCAAAATTTCTTCACTTCTGCGGAATTACCTTTTGCGGATTTGGACAAAATCCGCACAAATTAATTTCGCAAAAAAAAAGTTTCGCACAAATATCTTTCGCAAATAATTTCTTCCCTAAAGCACCTAAATGTTGAGTATTTCTAGATTTTCAGGTTACTTTCGTAATCAAAATTATTATAAAAGTGAACTTTTAGAGCTTAACCATTGCGGCAAATTTGATTGGTCGGTTGGCACTTGAACTCCGCTTGTGGACCTTTTAGTAATTCCTCGTTGGTACGTATGGTATGTCGTAAGGAGGACATATTCCTCGCCCTCGTGGTTTGTCGCATCTACTAGCTACGTGTGCTAGGAAGATAGCATCGAATCGATAGCGCAGTCGGTAGAGCAATCGCCCATCAAGCGACGTGGGTTCAAGTACTGCTCATATAAACACATCGTTCTGCGAAAAATGAGATAATTGTTGCATACTTCAATCGCAAGAAAACAAAATCCTGGCTATTTTTTTCCCGACAAACGCCTTGTCCCAGCAAACGTCCTGACCCACCTGTCATGTTAACTGGCCCATAGTAAAAAAAAACGCATAAGATTTGGTTGTAAAAAGTGACTATATAAACTTTGTGCAGTTGATAAAAAATTTCACCTACTCTTTGATTCTGCCATTTTTTACCGATAAAGTAAAGAGCGTAGTTTCTTGAAATTTTGAATAAAGGAAATACGCGTGTATCACGGAAATACACGAGTATCACGGAAATACGCGGGTATCATGGGTATCTTGGGAATACCCAGTCAGTCAGTCATAAATTTGATGTTGATATTTTTTATGTGAAGGCGCAACCCAAGAAAAAAACAAATAACAGGTGGTATAATTTTGTTCGTATGTTTGTTTGTTACACAACTTTCCAACATTCCAGAGTTTTCATTGCACACAACGTCCTTGTCTGTTTTATTATATTCTTTTCCATTCAGATAAACCAGCCGAATCACTAAAATATTGCAAGGTTCATCCTTAAAAATATAAAACTGAAAAGCGCTACACGAATAATGATCATCGCATGATTCGCACACTATAACTTTCATCGGCGCTTACCCACTGCAGATCGCGCGCTCTTTTTAGCTTGCTTTATGCTCTTTATTTTAACCTCTCGTTTTCGATCTTTCGACCGTTGTTTTTTCTCCGCCATGATCTTTTTTAAACGTCGTTTAAGCTCCTTTTCCTCGTCATCCAAAGTTACTATTTGTTTCTTCTTCAGTTCCCTTTCTCTTTCCTTCTCTTCTTCTAATTTTCTCTTCTTCTCTTCGATCTGTTTTCTCAACAACAACTCAGCTTGCTTTCTCGCTTCGGCAATTTCTTCTTCTTGTTTTCGCGTCGCGATGCGCTTTAATAGTTCGACCACCAATGCAATGGCTTCATCTTTCCTTTGTTTCTTCATGTTTTCTAACATTTCGAGTGTTTTCTTTTCGCGCTCCTTCTGCTGCTTAATTGCGAGTCGTTTTTCCTCCCTTTTTTTCTTCCTCTTGTCCTCTCGTACACGGCGCCTCTGTTCCTTCTGTTGCAGAGCATCTTGAACCTCTTTTAACTCGAGCAATTCCCTTCGTCGAGATTCCAATCGTTCGATTTCATCTTTTCGCTCACGCTCTTCCCTTTCTTTTGTTTGTCTCTCGTGTTCTTCCGCGTCTTGTCGAATCAATCGCTCTCTTCTTCTATTTCGACGCTTAATGTTTTTCTCGCTTAAGTGGTGCGTTTTGTCAAAGTCAACTTCAATATTCGCAGTAGCACCTCTCTCGTCTTCTAGCATATATAAAAGTTTTTTACCGCGCATAGCTTTCATGCACTTCGCAAAGCCAGAGTATTCCATAAATTGCACGTAACATTCAAAATGTATATTCGAGCTGTGAGAAAATGTTTTGAATCCAGTCTCTTTTACTGCATCGTCGGTTTTCGTTTTTTCGTTTTTAACTTCTTCTAGCATGAGAATTCTTTCTCGATACGGATCATTGTTGGGTATATCAACACACCTCACCTCCCCGAAAGTAGAAAACACTGCAGTCAAAACGAGCTCGGATCCACGTGTGTCTTTCTCGTTCTCTACGAACCATTTCGTCGGCAAGTGACTCATGTAGACCGTATCAGGTCGTTCACCCGGATGATTCTCGTTGGTAGTTTCCGATTCCCGAAAGTGCGAGTTCCAATCGTGCTTCTTCGGGAACGGTATCTTCTTACGAGCAGCTCGTACTCGTAACTGATCGGCGAAACCGTTTAGTTTGATTCCCTTCCCATCAAGCTTGATCAAAAATTTTGTTAGTGTTGTTTTAGAGTCCACTTCAGCATCGAAAGTGAGCAATTCCAGCGAAGATTTTGCAACTTTCAACGATAAGAATTGATCGGGTGCAACCATGGCTTTGAGCCTCTCCATTATCTCCCAATTCGATATGGTAAGACCTAAAAAATTTTTTTGGAAACCGTCAAAACGCAAACTCAAAGCATATTAGATTGCCAACAGTGAGTTGTGGGAACCGAACATGTATATAAATATTTTCAGTTGCACCTTCAACCATTTTTACCACTTCACAACCTGGTATTAAGAGCATCATTATACATGAGGGTACCGAAATTCTTGTTTATATAATGGTCAGTTAGGGCCACTTTTTTCAAATAAATTCCTGGCTTTCTTCTAAAAACTGCCTCGCTTTCTCAAATTCAACCAAATTATTCCTAAAATGGAAAACATCGCTTTCAAGTTTGTTGGCTCCAAAAAATACCACCTGGCCACAAAAAAAGACTAACCTCAAAGTGAACAGAGTTGTGCGACTTACTAATTATACTAAATATTTAAAACTTAATATTTATTGATCAAGTTATATAAAGAGCTTTATGCCACGAACTGGTACAATTTGTAGTATTATATAACTGCCATTATGTCAAAAATATGCAAAAACGCAAAACTCACTCAAAAATGAGAAATTCGAAAACTTCTTTATTATTATTATTACAAAGATTTATACAGGATATAGCCACTTCAGTGTTGGAAACACTGTTATCAATGTGGGTCCTGTGTTCGAAATGTATACATCAAGTATACACCGGTAATAGCTACCCAATTTCCCTCACATGGCATGGATTGACCCGTAGCTGTAGTAAAGGCACTTGCTAAACATGCCTGTGCTGTGGACCGAACCACGGACCTTGTGATTGCGAAGCGAACTTTATAACCACAAAGGCACACACCACTTACGGACTAGGCTATTGCAGGGTTAGGGCAGAAGCATCACATACTGCTTATTCTATGGGGTGCCATTTTGACAGTATATACCACAATTAATACAGCAATTATGGGTCCCTAGTTTAGTCTAGGTAAATAAAATCAGTTTCTTGTTCTACACATATTCAAAAATGCATGTAATATAATTGCATTATATTGTCAATTGTTTGTTTTCTATCCATCGTCCAGTTGGCTTGCTTGCTGATTAAATCAGCACACCTAACAAAAGGTTTTCGTAACACCAAATAACAAAGTATAAAAAAGTACAAAAGATAATAAGTGACCTAATATTGATTAATCCAGATCAAGGCTTTTTGTAAAATCAGACCATTCTGGATCACATCTTTTACCAAAAACTTTGATAAGGAAAACACCTTGTAGCTCTAGCTTGCTGCAGAAAAAGGATTTTTTTGTTGGGTAGATAAATATAACGAAAATAACTAATAGGCAAGAAATAGACAAAAGGAAATAAAGATGTGATATAATTTCTCTTAGCCTTCTATGCAGTATCCTCTGACTGTCCATGGTCTTGTGTCAAGTCTAATTACTACTGCAAGATTTTCTTTTCTTATTTAAATTTGTTTTTTGGGATATATATTAAGAATTAGAATTAGTTGGTTACTAAATTAATGAACAAAATCTCAATGAGGCAAAAAATAGAAACGTGAATGCGATTTGTAGAGAACGGAAATGCGGCATTGTCTTGGGGTGATGGGGTTAAAGTGTGTGAGTAATTGAATTTTAAAAAGTGTTTCAACACTTTGGCAAAGATTTTAACTAGCTACAATTTTTAAAATTAGAACAACACAATAAACTTGCCTGGTATTTTAAGCGACGGCATAGTTACCACAATGACGAGCCTTGAAATAGGCTTTAAATATAAATTTCTCGTGGGGTAAAGATCGAAACATTCTGACAAATCTGCAGCAGACACCACAACAACTGAAGCCGCCATATTGAATTTAAGCTGTCATAGTTTTGAGATTCTGATACACCAGATCATATGTCGAATTACAACCTCGTTACCAGTTTTTGTTGCTATAGTGCTCTTTAGCAAGAAATATTTTGATGTATTACATATAAAGAAAAATAACTTTTCACTTTTTGTAGCCAGAGAAAGCAAGTGTTTATATTATTAAAACAGTCGAGTCGTTATATGCAAAAAAAGTTAATGTTGCACTTCGGGTAGCTACACCCGTTGCATCCGGTTGATACCGAAACAGATAGCGTCATTTGTCACGTGACCAGGAAATTCGTCTTCACGGAACGCAGTTAGATTTTCCTTCACCACTCCCAGGAGCTCTGTTTAATTTATCTCATCTTGTATTGTAATACTTATTTAGTTTTAGTTTTATCGTAGCTAGCATTACTGAATTTTCAATATGGCTGATAAGGAAGATAAAGTATATACTGCTCGTTTAGCAGAACAAGCTGAACGATATGACGGTAAGATAAAGTATAACTATAGCTAACCGTTCAATCTTTATTTATATGCTTTCATTTTATGCAACTTTATACGACTAAATTTATAACTAAAGAAAAGTAAGGGAATTCTTGGCATGATTGGTAAAAATCTAGAAAAGAGCTGTTAGGCCATAGCCACCCATATATATATATGTATCTTCCAATGTTTATTATTCTAAGAAATTAGCCAGCTAGTTAGCTAGCTGGCTAATAGCTAATAAAAATTATATAACTGATTGGTAAAAATGGACATTTGTCAGGATATGTGGGTAACCTGTCAAACTTTCAGTAAAATTAACGCGAAACCCTGCACAAGAATATGAAAAAGAGGGTAGACAAGTTACATTGTGTCATAAACCTACAAAAATGTCAAAAACGCATACTTATGTCAACATAAGTTTGTCCATCAACAAGAACTTTTGAGCCAAAAATGCTTCAAAGGAATAGAATTGTTTATTAACAGCGACACCAATCTTGTATCTCAAAATTTCTCCACATGTCTCTGACGAAAAACATAATAGCAGACATACTACGAACTGTACCACGAACAAACTTTGTTGAAAGTTTGTTCAGATGGAGTTCTGCAAAAAAAAAAAGTGACACAATTCTTTTTACTGTAAGTTGTATTTTTTGTGCGCATAATTAACGGAATTGAAAGTGCTGTTTTGTATTTCCCGAATAATTCGGACGAGTTTGAGAAAGTACCGAAAAATGTTACCCTTAAAAAGCCTGAATTTTGTTTAAAAATTTAAGCATACTTTTGGTTATAGCACAGCATAAATTTTTTATCTTGGAAATTCTACTAAGATAAAAAAAAACATTTCTTTGTCTATCAACGAAAACTGTGTTGACGAAACATCCTTGTAAAAGGGGCGTTCATTCTACAAAAAAAGTTTGTCAATGTAAAAAGGTTTAATTTGTTGTACGTGTATGGCTACAATGATTTGTCAACATTGGTGCTTTAGAGGAGCTGATTAAAATTACAAATGGGTTGTCCTTTTATCAATGAACTCGAAATGACTTCAGTCAAATTTTTTTACAAATTAAAATAACTTATAATTCTTAAAAAGATTGAGACAACAGTCATTTTAAACGGTAGTGAGTGATATATGCACACATGCATACATGCAAAATAATTTAGCATGGTTTAACAAAACTATATAATTGACTAATGATATACACTAGGAAGTATGCCTAAATTACTTAATATGTATACATTTACTATATATACCTATCAAAATATTCACAAAAAGCCTGTAGTGGCAGAAAATCATGCTGAAATTGATTGTGATAAAGTTATAATACCGATTAGGCTAGTACACAATTGTTATTTATGCTTTCTAAGTGCATTGCTTTTGGGTTTTTTTTCAAAATGTTTGTAATTGTATATATATTGTTGTTTTTGGCTGTTGTGTATTACGTAAGGCATTGAAACCATGGTAAAATCATGTTTGCAATGGGCCCACCATATGCGTGAGATTTGTGGTCTGAAATTTTGTGTATGTTTAATTCTTAACATTTTTTACACTTAAGTAATATATACATTGTTTATAACATCTGTGTACTAAAAAAACATATGGTTATTTGATGTTTGTATAGTATTATCATGAAGGTAAACCACTCAAAAGGCTAATAATTATTGAAAATATTACAATTATTTTCCAAAATGTTCTTCTTTCAAGATATATAATAAATTTTCGTAAATATTTCTTAACCTGTAGAATTTCTAGATAACTACTTGTATTTTGGCTAATAGACATACACCGAGTGCATTATATATGTTTATATAAACTAGTGTTATGGCTTATAAAAATGTTGGCCCAGTTGTTTGATAAGTTCAAATCACATGAGTGTTTTTATAATTTTATAAAGTATTACATGCCAAAAATTGCACTATATACAAAATGATTAAACTTTGTTAATTACTTTAAATCACTTAAATAAACGAAGAAACCTTTTTTTTAACAAAAGAGTTTTGTGAATAAAAGGTTTTTTAACTTCTTACATAAGTAGCAAACATGGTGTCAACTCTATAGGAAAAGCAAACGGACAGGCCTTTCCTTAAAACTATGATAAATTATACATTCATTGCAAATTTTAATATAACTTAAATAAATGAATGATTTTAGTCTTATAAACTTGGACATTGCATGTTTTAGTATTTTGTTGTATTGGTAAAATAAAGCCTTCAACAAATAACAAATGTTTAATTTTAATATTGTCTCAAAATGTTTTAAACTTTGTTTTGAAAACATTATGCCCAGGCTAGCCTTTGTTTTATCTCTTAGGCAGACAATTCCCAGTTAAAATTACTAGTTTACTTTCCCAATTATTAAGCACCCTTTTGCTAAAGACTTACGAAGGTCATTTTTCGAAACCTAATATACAAAATTAGGTAAAAATCCATTCTATGAATATACATATTTTTCCTGTTGTAAATGCACTAAAAATACAATAATTACATGGTATTAAAGTCAGGAGAGCTGTTTCCAATCATTTGAGACAACAGCAGTGTAAAAATTTTCCATAGAGAATTCCTGGTTGGGCCTAACGGCTTGAAATGTAACGCCCTGCTGCCCTATTGTATTCTAAGACTGCTTAAATTTATTGTTTTAATTTTTTTTATCATACACATTTCAAAACCATTTAAGGATACTGCAATGGTTCAGACTCCTTCATTATTTTTCAAAAGTTCTGGGGTTTGCTTGGAGATAAAAACCGATTAAATTGTCTATAAGATATTATAAATATAGAATTTAATTTTTTATCCTGGTAGCCATAACTCTACATGTTTTTTTCACTAAATTTAAAAGTGTAAACTCACCTTCTTTTTATTTTTTTGCGTAATATTTAGGCATCTTTGCAAATAAAATTTGAGAATTCTTGAATAACTTCCTTCCTTTTCTAAAAGCACCTGCATTTTTATGGCGTATGCGGCTTATCAACACCTTTATTTTTTAGTGATTGAGATTTTTCGTTATCTGTCTTTTTTGGGTTTATTTATAGAGCTTTTGAATTTTTTAAGTGTTTAATCTAATTAATGTCTGAAATAAAAAAATTGAAAATGTTTCATTTCAAAGTCGCAATGATCCCCCAACAAGTTCTATATGATAGTCCACTGTTTTGTTTTTTAACCAGTAATACGTGGTATAATGTTGCTAAGGACGCCAAGATTTTATTGATTGTCTTTTCTAACGAATTATATATGACAGTCTACTGTTTTTTTCCAGTAATATGTAGAAAAGTGTTGTTAAGAACGCAGAGACTTCATTGGTCGATCTAAGAATATCAATAAACAAAGCTTGTTCTCTTTTCCTCTAGAAATGGTATCAGCTATGAAAGACATTGCACAGATGGGAGTTGGGCTCTCAACTGAAGAGCGAAATCTTTTATCAGTGGCATACAAAAATGTCATCGGTTCTCGGCGAGCATCTTGGCGTATAATATCGAGTGCAGAGGCGAAAGAAGAGGCAAAGATGGAGAAGGAAGAGGGAGATAAGGATTTCTTTAAATTAACAGAAACATACAGAAAACAAATAGAGAAGGAGCTGCAGGATATTTGTAGTGACATTCTTGACCTGCTGGACAAACATCTCATTCCATCAGCGACAGTAGCAGAGGGTGAAGGTACTACAGAAGTTAACGAAGCATATGTGTTTTACTACAAAATGTAAGTTGTGGTATATTTGTTGTAAAGACTTCTAGAAACTGGATTAGGGTTGCCACACCTCCTACACAATAAATAAACGTGGACTTCCTATAATCTCCTAAATAACCTAAAATTTGACCAAAAACCTGAATTCTCCTTAAACCTAAAATTGTGCAGTTTCAAATCTGAGGTTCCCCTGCAGACAAGAGGAAGTTAGGGAGTGGGGTGCGGATGCGGATGTGGGATCTCACTTACCTTATTTAGTTAGTCGTGCAAGCTTTATTTTAGCACATTATATGTTTTAGGAGAACTTTCCTTTGACTATTAAGAACGTCATAACAACATTTGAAAACAAAGCTTACAAGATGCGCTTGTCTCAGGGCACCCATTTAATTTGGTGTTGAGAATTTTTATAGTATGAATTTTAACGACAGTGGGGGAAAGTTACTTTGTTAACCAAACCAAATTGCCAACAATACAAGATTTTTACCAGCTTTTTATAAGTAATTCAGGGGAAAATCTAATGTACTTAAACAAAAACAAAATATAGACAAACAAAAACAAAAGGGATGTATTACACGACGAAAGTTATGTTATTGAGTATATCTTTATAGGAAAGGCGACTACCTTCGTTACTTGGCAGAATTCTCCAGAGACAACGAACGGAAAGAAGCTGCTGAGAATTCACTCGTGGCTTACAAAAGCGCTTCTGATAAATCTGCTACAGCGCTGCAACCAACCCATCCCATCCGACTTGGATTGGCCTTAAACTTCTCTGTCTTCTACTACGAGATTCTCAATTCACCCGAGCGGGCTTGTCGTCTAGCCAAGCAAGCGTTTGACGATGCTGTTACAGAACTTGATGGATTGCCAGAGGAGAACTACAAGGACAGTACATTGATCATGCAGTTGCTTAGAGATAATTTAACGTTATGGACGTCGGACATGCAAACCGAGGAAGGTAAGTACAAAGATCTGCGATGGTGATAATAATAACACAGGGTGGATTCACCTGAAATCTCCTAAGGACAGAAAATATTAAATTATTCAAAAAATTTGTGTACTGTGTGTACACTGTTGAACTATTTTATTATTATTATCACGCAAAGATTAGCGAGTATTTTTTGTTGGAAATTTCCCTGCCTTTTGCTTTAATAGTTATTAATATTTTTTGTGTGAAAGTCAAAATGGCGGCAATGCAAAAACACGTGGTCTACTTTGTGACAAACGTTTCATGTTTACAATGACGAACATATCATTTTCAAAAACTTTTTATTATATTGAAGAGAAGTAAGTTTGCGCATTACTAACAGACTGCAGACAGTGAGTAGGATTCAATCCGCGGTCCCCAGAATTATAAAGTATTGCCGCCTCGGTGTAGTGGGTTCGTCTGCGGCTCTAGGTTCTGGGGAGCAAGGACTGCTGAAAGAAAGATAAATATGAACAAAAAAATCTCACAGTGTTGTTGATTTTTTAGCAGAAAAAGGTGACTCCGAATTACAAGACGTTGAAGATAAATAAACAGCTAATTATATTAATGCACCATCATTCGATGAAAAAAAACATTGTTTACACCAATATCGAGGTGATATCTGGACCAATATTGATGCCGTTTTCTCTCAACATGCAACTGGAGCGCTTAATATGTCATTGTGCTTTGTCTGGTCTGAAAAATTTTCTTTAGCCCTGCAGAATTATTTGCAATTTTTGTGTCTGTCTTTCTGATTGTTTTTTCTGAAATTTGTTTGGCCAAGTATCTTACGTTGATTAATTTTCGTTAAGGCTTATTTTCGCAAAATAAAAAAATGCTTTTCGCAAAAATTAATTCTCGCAAGTCATTTATGCTGAGATTTTTCGCGAATACATCATTTTAATGTTTGAAAAATTTCACGCAAACAAATTTTCGTTAATATGGTTGAAATTCGCGAAAATTAATCAACTTTAGCTCCAAGTGAATATCAACTTCCAACAAAAGAATAATTAACATAACCAATTCAATTAAACGAATGTTTTCAATTAACGCTTTTTAGTCGCTTCTTGTCGCTTTTTGTTCCATAGGAAGATAAAAAGAGATTATTATTATTGGCATGTACCCCACTGTATATGAGTTTCCGTCTTATTTATACATTGTTTATATTATAGTTCATTTGGTGTGTGTTGTTGCGACAGTAGAAATTTATTAATTTATTTGAACACGAGAAAAAAAATATGAGCTTTGTCTTCCATAGCTTGTTCTGTTGTCTTAATTATCCAACATCTTAAAGAGGCTACGAAAAGGCTGTTTGTTTTCGACTTTAGTGACTTACACGAAAGTCGAGCTAAGGGCGCTGGAAAGATTTATGATCACTGAGGACAAAAACAACAACTTAAATCATCTTAAATATCATATTGGGCATCAAATATAACTGAAAATGACAGTAAAGTCCCTTCATATATTGGATATCCATGATTTATTCGATATAAGTACTTACCTTGCTTTAAACTCAACTTTTTAATAAAATAAACTTCAAACCTTTAAAATTAGCTAGCTAGCTATTAGCCTAGTTGACTAAACTTTCTTCGAGGATATCTAAACCAGTTTCCTTCAAACGAAAGCTTAGACGTAAACAAATGTCACGGCAAATCCCTAAAATTCAAATCCACCTCACAGCAAACCCCGAATTACAATCAACCAATCAGGGCAAATTCGGTGTGGTCACATGTTCCCCTCTTAAATAATACAAGAATTAATTATATTTCTTCAGGTGAGTAAAACCATTCTCGCTTTAAACAAAAGATTTCCGATAATACCACGTAAACAAAGAACAATAGAACTAACCAATCAAAAAGGGCGGTCAGTCTTCTGACCGCAGAAAAATCGTTCGAGACCTAGCGTAATTTTTTCCACCTTCACTATTCCGATTTCCTGGTGGTAGGAAAAATTATGCTATGTCTCCTAGCTAGCTATATCCTTCGAAATTTTGCATAAAAACATCAAGTTTATTGTTTTGTTCAGTTTTGATGTCATTATTTGGCTTTATAACTCGTTATGCCAGGTGAAAACTGTGCATTTTTTGGTTGTCCTGTCTCAAGAAGATTTAAAGGGGTTAGTGTGTTTAAAGTTTCGTCCCCAAGTAACGATATAAATAAGAAATGGGCTGAACTTATCAATATTATGACAAAGGACAGAGTTGTGGATGTTTCATTAAAAAAACGTAAATGAAGTTTGCAAGTTATATATATGCGAAAGACATTTCTCCAAAAATGATTATTGGGAATGTAAGTTTCTGACATGTTAATTTACTTTGTCTGTTGTGTAGGTTTTTTTTATTGTAGCTAGCTAGCTAAAGCTATACTAATCAATTCATGTACTTATAACAGCTCCTGGACAAAAGAATATAGCTATTATCGAATAATTCCTTTCTAGAATAGCTAGCTTAGCAATATATTTAAGAAAGTTACACTAGTTCTAATTTTGTTCATTACAGATGCAACACCAAAAACTTTGAAAGAAGGAGCCGTACCAACATTAAATCTGCCAAAAGAAAGATTGTTTCTCTTAAACCGCGTTCAACCCAAGTTTGTCCAACTACTTCCATTGACCAATGTGAAGAATTCATGGTATTAGCAGAGTCTCCTCCATCTTCAACACCTGTTTCTGTTTGCAAATGTTTATTGATCAATCTTTAACATATTCTGTGAGAGTGTATGGATTGATGTTAAAAGATGATCATTTTCTGTATAAATCTAATGGACACTCATTATGTAACATTACTTTATTTAATTTAATAGCTGAACTTCGAATCCGAGTAAAGCAATTAATTACAAAAAGCATGTCATACTGAAATATCAACAGCTATCTTTCAAGCCAAGATTTCATCAGGATCAGTCAAGTGCTTGTGATATCCTACTTAGTCACACTATGTCATGTCATAATTGTGAGTCGCTGAAAATTAAGTCTACTTATGAACGAAATCGTAAGAACGCCATGTTAAATCAACCTGCAGAATTAAATGCTCCTGTAAAATTGTAATCACCAGAGCGTATTAAATTGAACCTGCAAACACAACGTTTAAAATGTGAAGAATTGGAGCAGCAACTGGCTAAAATGGGAGTGGCATTGCAAAAAGAAAGCCAACCGATAATTTCTGACACTAACAATGATTTTAAATCATTATTTTCTGGATGTCACCAATAAGATGTTCCCAATTTCATGAACTTGTTTTGGGAATAACAGCAAAAATATGTTAATTCTTTATATCCTAATATTGCCATCCAATGATAATTAAATACTGTCTCAACTTAGCCGCAAAATCACCATCCGCCTACTCTGATCTCCGATATGATGGCAACATTGGATCTGGTATATTAGTTCTACTAAGTTTACGTGCCCTGCGCGATTACAAAAATTATATTCACCCAACCGTGGTTTTAACCCTGCTGTGATACAAGATTTAGTTTAGAAAACAACTGATTTCTCTGGACCAGAAAGATTTATCAACATTATGTTTGATGAAATGAAGGTACAAGAAGATCTTGTTTGGGATAAACACTCAGGAGAACTGATTGGGTTTGTTGATCTGGGTGATATACATACAAACTTTGCCACTTTAAAAAACGTTAAAGAACTAGCTACTCGTGTACTTGTTTCTCTGGTCAAAAGTATTGTAAATCCATTGTCATACAGCTTAGCTACATTTGCAACAACTGGTGCTACATTCTTTCAAATCGTGCTAATTTTTTTGGAAACCTGTATGTTATCTTGAAGGAATCAATTTAAAAGTTATTGCTACAACTGCAGATGGAGCTTCCTATAATCGAAAGTTTTTCTGAATGCACAAAAATCTGACTGGATACTCTGATAAAACAGTTGCGAATCTAACAAAAAATCTTTGTAGTGTGGAGCAACGTTTTATTTACTTTATTCCAGATGTTCCCAATCTTATTAAAACCGCAAGAAATTGCCTTTCTAATTCTGGGTCAGGTCGTGTAACTAGATTTATGTAGAACAGTGGCTTTTTCATCCTTTGGTCACATATTTCAATTTGTTTCATGAAATTTAGAAGTGGACTGAAACTTGTTCCAAAACTTAAAACAGATCATATCAATTTGACACCATACTCAGTTATGAGAGTTCGGCTTCCTGCCCAGGTACTGAGCGAAAGCGTTGACAATGTCCTTAACCAATTTGGTCCTCAAGAGGCATCTGGTACCGCAAAATTTTGTCTAATGATGACAATTTTTTTGTGTTCCTAACGTTTAAACAAACGTTAGGAACACAGCAGAATTCACATTAAAACAGAAGCCTTTTTTTAAAGCCATATGATTCAGTCAATGATAAAAGGTTTGCTTGGCTGGAGAGTTTTTTATTATATTTTGTGGAGTGGAAGGAGTCTTTTTTCAGAAAATGCCAAATCCAATATGTTTATTTCGTGGCAAACACATGAGGGTTTTCAGACAACAGTCCATTCGTTTATTGAAGTAGTCAAATTTTTATTGCAAAATGGAGTAGCCTATGTTCTATCTGAACCATTTTGCCAAGACGACGTAGAAAATTATTTTGGTAGACAGCGTGTCATTGAAAGAAGACGTGACAATCCAACAGTTAGGGATGTGGGTTATAATGACAATACTATCAAGACATAATATTCAGTTTGACCGATTTCTGGTAATGTACAAGGGCAAGAAAAATATCATTGACAATACACCTTTTCCAAAAAGAAAAAGATGCCTTAACTTCCATCTTAGACGCATCGTTCTGGACATGGACTATAAAAACTGTCACACCGGCTATTTTTATAGCCACAAATTTTTTAAAAACATTAATATTTCGCTATTTACTAGTTTTCTTTATACTGAGTGCAAGGCGAATATTTGCTGTTTGCTCTTCTGAGCAGTTTGAGCTCCCCTCCCATCGACAGATAATATGTAGTGAGCTACTGAAGTTCGGAATTAAGCCTGGTTCAGACTGACGTGCGTTGCGCTGGCGACAGTGGAGTACGCATGCGCACTTGTTTAAGTTTCAAAAGTGGCGGCAGAATGCTGCAACCCGTTGACATTGGCACAAGGATTTTGTTAAAATTTTTGCGACGTGGACAAAGACGAAGCTGTAATTTTCGTCCTATTATAACGAAGTCACAGAAAAAAATTAAACATAAAGAAAAGGAGACTTTTTTTATGTCTTTAAAATACTTATCCTGTTTATCACATAAAACAGGATATTTTCACACAGCCATTTTTGTTTGTTTTCTATTGACATCGTTATACTGTCCATGTGAAAATGAAAAAAGAAAATCTTCCAACCTTTTAAATTTTTTGCGTCATACTTGCGCACGTTGTGCTCGTGTTCATATTTTAAAATACTGCTGAAATAGTGCTTCAAGATTGACACAACGACACAAGATATCAAAAGGTTTTGATACTATTGCGCGCTTGCGTCGATTTTGCGCACTCTTGAGGTGCTATTTTCAAAACTGTTCACACTGTGCGCAACATTGCGCAACCGCAACGCAACCGCAACACATTCACAAGTCAGTCTGAACCAGGCTTTACCTTCTCCATGTTGCGTGAAGCGGAGCGAGTTTGCAATGCTTCCTTGAGAGGAGAAATTTTAGGCAGAAAAAAAAATTGGTAGAAAGTAAATTTGAACCTAGATTTGACAGAGCGCAATTTTTTGTCAAAAATGCTACATTTTCTTTTCGTCGAATCTTCCCTTAAGGTATGTATCGTTAGATGCCCCTCTCATGTTTCGTTGGTCCTAATTTGCTGGTTTTAAAAACCGTCGTGCACCAAATAACTGTGAGCATTGTTCAGAGCAAGCCTGTTTGACAAGTTTGCCTCGTTGTTTGGATGAAAGATGTAGGCGAGTTTACATTCCAACATGCCGAAAGTTTCAAACAACTAATGAAAAAAGTTCCTGGTCGCTATAAATAGTTTGTATGCATCGACATACAAGATCTTTTTTAAAAGGAAAACGGAAGCGAAAAGATCGCTGGAATTATTTGGAAGAGCAAGTCTTTGGTTGCTGTTACACGATTTTTATTGATTGTTCTATTTTTTTGGTTACATACACTTACTTAGTACTTGGATATTGCTTCTTTTTGATGAACGATATGCATTTGAGGACGATCATTTTATGCATGTTCGTGTCCCACTGTGTTGGCAACAAGCTTCCCAAAATATGGCTTACTAAAAACTCAACACCTTCAACGACGACAGCCCATGAAGTTGAATCTTATCGCGCAACTGCAACAGATCATACAGAACCAGCATCTAACAAAGCCAAGATGGTTCACTGTGACGAACATTGTAAACTTCGACAGAAAATTGCTAAAGAATTTAAGCAGACTACGTCACTTCCTGCATGGCATTACGCAACGTTTGATTGGAGAAAGAGAAACAAAAACCGGAACTAAAAAATTTCTTAGAGGCATGTGAAAATGCTCTCTATTTTTTTTAACAGAACTGCTGGCTGTTCTTAAAATTTCCTTTTGTTTTTATGTTGAAATATTCTTAGTGCTTTTCTTTATTCTTTGTATGGTAATAAAGCCTTTTTTTATTAAAAAATGTCTTATCTATAAAACAACAGTAGAGTTGAGTATAGTAGAGAATTTATGCAAGTTTGGCGAAAAACTTAACTTTCTACAATGTGAAAAAATCGCAGAAACTTTCCTGAATTTTATTACCTTCGTGAATTATATCATCACCCATAGTTCCTCTACTTGAAGTATACTGCACGTTATACTTGGCAAAAAGTAATACATGGAAACACACATGCAAGACACAAAAAAGCACCTGGAAGGAGTGCTACGTTTAAGATAGCTTACTTCATACCTATAAGAAGATTGTATTCTGTTCTTATGTTTTTTAGAAATCCAGTCTTGATTTGCACTTACCATGTTCTCAAATTTTAAAATTAGACCTGTGTTCTTATAAAATTGTTCTTGGAAGTCATAATGTACGGTGGAGTCACGATATACCGAACCCCCGATATAGCGAACATCTTGACATAACGAACCAAAGATCATCCCCCTTGAATTTAGGCCTAAGAAACTCTTATAAATACTTTCTGTATAACGAACCCTCGATATAGTGAACATCTTGATATAGCGAACCAACTTTTTCGTTTCCTGAACTCAACCTTGATAGAACAAACTCAAGGCACTAAATAAAACAAAAACTCGGCAATATGTTCAAAGCTTTTTGCATCATCGGAAGCGTGTCACAAACAAAACAGTACGTCATCCAAGTCGAAAAGTTTAAATCAGTAGAGCATGCAGTGGAACAAAAATAAATTTCAACTTTCAGATATCATCTTGTCAATAACATTTTCATCAGGTATATTCTCTTATAGATAATGCTTACGCAAGAAAACACATGTTAGAACCACTAAGAGGTAATTTGCTAGGTTTATGGAGACATTGCATCGTGTAATGTAAACAAAAATTTACAAATGCTGATTCAGATTGGTTATGTTTTTGGAATGCATTGTATTATAGTCAGGGTTAAAATTTTCAATTTTTTTATTTGGTTACCATACGTGGTTCGTTATGCAGAGAGTCTGGGTATTAATTTGTTTTTTTGGACCAATTCAATTGTTATTCACTTTTGAGCATTTTTTTTTCTACTTTTGTTTACAACCAATTTCGAAATTTTGAATACTTACAACACGTTTGATTATTAAACACCAGTCCTCTTTCAACAAATTTTGTAAGCAACAGTGCGCATGTTCAGTTAAAAGATTGATCCATTGTGTAATCGAAATGGCCATCGCGCACTTCCTGTGAAGCAACCTCGATTCCAGAGCACACATGTTTTTACAAAAATTCATAATAAAGAAAACGTTATGGGATGAAGGTTGGTGTTGAGTTCTGTTTCATAAGCTATACCAAGCTGAACAAAATCCTTAAGAAATATATAAACATATAAAGTTTTTTTCCTACTTAGTGTGGTGTATATAATAAGTGAGATATGACATAGTTCTACCGTAAGTATCAATGCGAGAATTTGATATAATGGCAGCCAATTCGAGCTACGATTGTGAACAAATAAATACAGTTTTTTTGAGCCTTAAATTTTTAATGAGTTAGCGCAATCCGATCGTCCGAAAACAATCATTCGGAATTTCTTAGCAATTTGACAATCGTAAATAGAGTCATGTTTATAAACATGACTCTGTTTACTGTTGAACTTGTTATTTTACTAATAAATAAGTAAATAAGCTATGAATAGATTTGAAATTTATAAAATTTACGCAAAAAACTTCACGCCGCTTGAGATCTGTTTACTTGCATCAATACAAAAACTTATAGAACACCTTAAAGGCAGACTGTCTAGCCGCCAAAAAATATAATCGAATATAATCGGTTGTTTACCAAGTTTGCCTGTCAGTAAAAATAACAGCGAAAGAAATGAACTTTCTCTGTTTGTATAACGAATAACTACTTCCCACCCAATCGGAGCAGTTGACATGGATCAACCTTGTCAACAGGAGATCTTGTATCTTTTCTAACATCGCAATGGCCTCGTCATTCCGACGTAAGCTTCGAATAAAGTCCGAAAGAACAGGAAGTATTTTATACTGAAATTTTATGACATAATTATAACATGATTTATAACATAAAACTAAACAATAAATTTGTTAACAATATAGATGAGCAAGGTTAATTTCCTGAACTGTAAGAAATGATCCACTTTTTATTTGACTTTTGATACAGGATCCATTTGAATTGTCACTTCTGAGTGATCATTATGCTACATTTGGGCCACAACAGAGTGATAGCCTCCATTCAACTAAAATTAACTAACATAAAAAAGTGCCAGCAAAAGCATTTAATCTTATTCGCAAAAATTCACAGATGCCTTATCTTGCTACATCGTTTTTCTCAGAAGCATTCCATACACTAAGAAAAGTTGTCTTTGCCTTAACTTGGTGAAAATCTTTTTCAAAATGGTGAAAATCTTTTCAAAATGGCGAAAATCTTTTTCAAAATGGTGAAAATCTTTTTTAAAATGGAGAAAATCTTATTCAAAAAAGAAAAAAATATTTTTCGAAATGGTAACAATGTTTCCCGAAAAAAGAAAAAATATTTCTCAAAATACATGACCTTAACCTCGTTTCCAGGGTATTTTATATTCTGTATCGACCACAAGAACATAGCGAAAGGCTATGACCGCAAGGCTTGGTAACGAGGTGCAAGACCTCATCTCTTTTAATCTCCAGAAAATACAACTGAATTGGTATTTGGTAGGTGAGTTAATAAGAAATTAGCTATTTTAGCAAAATTACAGAGTTAGAGACTTACCCCTTTTTACCCAGTGCACACAGCCCCACCCAGGCAAACTATTGTTGGAACTTTTACTTTTACTTTTGCGCCGCAGATTCAGGACGCTAATCAATCAAAATACAAAGTTTCACAATAAACGACCGCTTTGCTACCTATTGGAAAACAGACTTTAAGTTTAACAGAAAAACGATTTCTCGCTCCTTTAAACTTCCTAGTAGTTATTACTGGAGAAAGTGTCAATAGGGTTTCAACATGGGCGAATATTCAATTATTTAACCCTAAAAAAGAATGTGAAAACATGACGGTATACAAATGCTTGGCCGAGTGGAAGTTCTCAGGTGGCTACATTCCCAGAAAATCAATCAAGTAGTTGAATTCTGTCCATTTCATTCTCTTTACTTTACTTTTCCCGCTAAAAAAGGGAACTTGAGGGTACCGCCATTATATTCGGCACCAGACCTTAACTCGCCACAGCTCTATTAGAGAAACTTTTTCACCATTTTTTGGGAAACATGCATTCGAATCAACGGACGTCTACTGTATTTCAAATAATATTCTCACCATATCGAATAACATTTTTACTATTTCGAAAAACATTTTCACACAATCTCGAAAAAGATTTTTTGCACCTATCGGCTTCCGTAGAAAACAATGAAAAATATTCTATTTAATTTTATCATTTCCACCTGGCAGCAAACAACCGATTATATTTGAGGATCGTGTTAGGAGATAGACAGTCCGCGTTTAGGGTTCTATAAGTGTTGTACTGATGCGTGTAAACAAACCTCATGCGACGTGAAGTTATTGCGTAAATTTTACAAATTTAAATCTATTTATAACTTATTTATTTATTTATTTATTAGTAAAATAACAAGCTTAACAGTAAATAGACTATTCATTTTTGTAAACAACTGCGATAGGCAGTCCGAAATTTGTAAAGCATTCCGAATGATTGTTTTCGGACGATCGGACTGCGCTTTCAATATCCGTGTTGCCCCAAGAAAAACATTTAAAAAATTTAAGGCAGCTCGAAAACCGTCTTTTCTTCTTGTAGGTCGATAATATTGAACCATAGGGTTTACCAGGAAGTGTGTTTTTTCAATTCGATTACACAACAGATCAATCTTTTAACTGAGCATGCGCACTGTTGCTTGCAAAATTAGTTGAAGGAAGACTGGTATTTAATAATCAAACGTGTTGTAAGTATTCAAATTTTGAATTTTTTTTCAAAGCAGACGTAAATATAAAATTAAAAAAATGCTCAAAGTGAATAACAAATAAATTGCTAAAAATATTCATACCGTGTTATATATAGGAACAATTTTACAGGAGCACGAGCCTAATTTTCAAACTCGAGAACATGGTAAGAACAAACCCAGATTAAATTTCTAATAAATATAAGAACAAAACACAATTTTCTTATAGATATATACTAAGCTATCTTAAACGTAGCACTCTTTCCCGGTGCTTATTTTTTGTGTCTTGCAGAAGATGTGTGTTTTCCGTGTATGACATTTCGTCGAATTTTTCCTGAAACGTGCATACACTTTAAGTGCAGAAACTTTTGGTTGTTAAACTTTTCGCGAATTCGACCAAAATTAGTGAAATTCGGCAAAATTTCTTTCCTCCAAGGCTTCTACGCTTGAATTATTCTACTGTTTTTAAAGAATAGACATTTTTAAGGAAAAGAGCTTTATTGTCATCGAAGGAATAAAGAAAAAAAAAATTTACACTAGAAATAAAAGTAAATTTAAGAACATCCAACAGTTCTGTTAAAAAAAAGAAAGAGCATCTTTCTCTAATAACGCTTTTAGTTCCGCTTCCTGTTTCTTCTTCTGAAATCCAATGTTGCGTAATGCCATGCAGGAAGTGGTGTAGTTTTCCTAAATTCTTTAGCAATTTTCTGTCGAAGTTTACAATGTTCGTCACAGTGAACCATCTTGGCTTTGTTAGCTGCTGGTTCTGTGTGATCTGTTGCTACTGAACGAGGAGATTCAACTTCATGGGCTGTCGTCGTTAAAGGTGTTGAATTTTTTGTAAGCCACCTTGTGGAAAGCTTGCTGCCAACACAGAGACACACAAACATGCATAAAATCATCGTCCTCAAATGCATATCGTTCATCAAAAAGAAGCTTTTTTCAAGTACTAACATAGTGTATGTAACTAAGGATAGAGCAGTAAATAAAAATCGTGTTTTAGTAACCACAACTTGAAACAACTTTTCTGCTTCAGTATTTTTTCTTGAACAGATTTATATGCGTACTTTCTATTTATAGGCCACAATTTTTTTCTTCAGTTGTTTGTAACATTCGGTATATTGGAATGTAAACCGTCTATCTGCATCTGTCATACAGACAACGAGCCTTGTTCATGATACTCCGAAAAAGAAAAAGAAATTCATCTTCGTCATCTTCTATTACAATATATTGATGAAATAAATTAATGATAAATTTTCATTTCCTACGAGTATCAGTTCCTGTTTTTTTTTAGAATACATATTTTAGACTACATATTATGTTTTTTGTATAATAACATTGCTAGTCTAAAAATTTACAACAACGTGAAAACTAGATCAGAAAAGGGGAACATGAACGTATGTTGCAAGATAATCGGAAAAACGGGCTAATTAAATTTTGGAGAAGTTTCAGAAAGAGTTTTTCTCTAAATATCAAACGTCGCAGTTCTTAATAGAGAGTCTATATCATACCAAAAGATCTTTTTTTTAGTTTTTTTAGTTGCTTCCTCAATTCTAAACAAATTTGACATTTATCGTTACAGCCTCTTGAAGATTTTTTTGCTTCTCCTTTTCTGTATTTTTTCTTTTGCATCTTGCCATTGGGGTACGTCTTTCTCATTCCTTATAAAGATTCTTCCGAACTTTGAATTGACTTTATTAACATTTCAGCAATTAAACGCAAATTTCTGGACGATTTACTTCGATGGTTTGTTGAACCGGATGTTGAAATTTTAAAATGCATGAAAAATCAGACGGGCACAAGGATAATAATGGCTGACGGTTTTTGCTACAATGTGGTAACATCAGGTTGTACACTTTTTTAAAATAGTGTGTGCGATTTGCTCGATTTTTGACATACTGTATACCTGTACTAAAACGCTTCACCAAGCTTTCAACGCCAGGTCACACAGTTACAAGTGCCTCACCCGGCGTTTCGACGCGGTTCCTCCGGCTAGTCTGTTTAATAATAACCGTCGTCTATCTATCTCTGCGCAAAATTGTATCAGAAGTACCAAGACACAAGAAAAACGGCAAATAACGGACAGATGACCCCGTGGATTATTCCACAGGCCACGCCTGCCTGTCTTTGCGTCAGACTGCACCGCAAGTAGCGAAACACGAAATGTGGTAAATAAAGTACAGGCGACTCCCTCGATTTATCCACAGAACATTGACTAGCCTCCTTAAGGTTAGCCGTCGTCTGTGTGTCTTTGTGCAAGATGATACTGGAAGTAGCGAGATACATGAAATGTGGTGAATAAGGAAGGTCAGCCCTGTGAATTTATTCACGGAAAACCGACTAGTCTATATTATAAAACCCGAATTTCCGCGTGCGAGTCAATTTTTTTCTTTTCACCTAAGCACTTTGACGAGCCTGGAGTTTTAAATATCAAATATTTTTTTCAACTTTTCCTTATTTGACACTTTCATTTACAGGTTTTTTTATGTTTGCCTATGATTTTGACATATGTGCACTACATTTGAAGTATCTATATGTATTTTTCCGCCATATGTATAAATTTCTTAATGTTGCAGATATTCTGAAATTGAAAAGTTTCTCAAAAGAGTAATATAATAAGCCGCAGTTTTTTTTATAGATTGTCGTCTTATAAAAACACGTAGTTACAAATATATGCTATCGGAACTATCGGATAAAGCGCATACAAATTATAAATGTTAAAAATTATTGTCTTCTCACTCAGCTCTGCATACATGACTGCGTCCTATATCATACGAGACAATATTTCCATGCATTTCACTCATTTAAATCACGCGTCGAAGCACAAACCAACTTTATAAACATCGTTTTGCCTTACACGCAATGTTTTTGCACATTTTCCAAACAAGAAACAACACAAAGCCAGTAACAGGTGTACTAAAAAACTCCATAACATTTAAAACGGCTGATATTAAAATAATGTTTTCTTGGTTTTTATAGCTGTACATGTATAAAAACGCACGAAATTGGTTAGCTCCAACAAGAAAACAAAGGCTGACTAAAGATGTCGTTTCCAACCAGTTGATGAATTTCGATTTATATGGTTTTACACGCAAATGAACTACCAGTAGTAACAGCATGATTGGAAGTATGAAACACAATCGTTGCATTGGGTCGATAAAAAATGTGGCAAACACGGCAATAACGAGTCTCTGGTACAATCTCCATGTATCCCAAAATAAACATGTTTCATCATTTCTGTATTGACGAAACGGCTCTTGAAACATATTGCGAATGTATTTATTCAATATTGTGTCGCTTTTTACGTTTTGACGTCGACAACACTTTCCCAAAAACCAATATCTAATAGTTAGCGGTGGCATGAACACGCAGTAGAAGAATTGCATGGCAGTGATTTTGTGATTTTCAAAGAGTCGAACACTTACACACAAGCTTAATGGGAATGGCAAAATCCATAAAACGAAAAACGCGATATTAATTATTTGCCACCGAGTGTAACATGTGATTTCTCCATTTACATGAAGAATATATTCTCCGTTTACATTTCTGCAATTAATAAATTGCAAAGAAAATTTGGCCCAAATTGTGTAACCAAGAATGACAACTTGTAAACAGCAAATGGATGCACGAAGTAGAAATCTGCGGTATCTCCAGTAATATGTCCTGTTTCTTCGCATAACGCGAAACAATGCTGCAATCAAAAATAATATAAAGGCTGAAAGAAGCATACAACAAAGAAACAAAAATTCTTTTATGATGATTTTTTCGACAACTGTCATTCCCTTTTTCGGGCAAAATTTGACAAAATCTGTTGGTATGTTAAGGTTGAATATTTCAAGTGCCAATGTGTTTAGAAAGTTGGATGTTTCATCAGTTTGTACATCTGCTTTGACATGAATTAATGATTTGATCTGATAAAAGGCAACTAACACTTTTAATATGCCGGATATTCTGCTGTTCTCTTTATAGTATTTATGATTCGATGACGTCACTTCGTCTATTGGCGGTGACCCGTATATAACAACAAAACCTTCATTATCAATCAAGGTGTGTTCATTATTATTAATAGAACTATTCCCGGGCTTGTTTAATAAGTTGAAGTCACTTTTCTCCTTTTGCTTTGAATGATTTGCTACCTTTAAAACCTTTCTTAAAGCTAGCGCAAAAAAGTATTTTGAAAAGAAACTTATATCTTTTAAGTATGCTAATAGCAGTGCATATGTCAATCCAAAGATTAGAAATACCATCCAAAATGCTCCATGACTGGCACACGAATTCGTAGTAATACATTGGTTATCGAAATAGTTGACCTGATACCCTGTTTTGCATTCTCCACAGAGTTTTCCAGTTCTATGTCTAGCGCAACTTTCAATAGATGTGCATTTTATATCCTTTTGAGAACAGCAATATTGTTCTGGACAAGGAATAAACTTTGGATGGTTGTGATTTACGTACCCCCAAAATCGGTCTTCACTTTTGATAGGACCATCGCAATTCCCACCAGGAGGACACGGGAAGCATTGAATTTGTTTGTTTACGTGCTTAATTATATTACCTGGCAAAATTCGAAATTTACGGGTTGAAGGTTGGAGTCTATATGTGCTTCTAGGACAAAGTTGACAAGACAATACATAAAGAGATACGTCTTGTTGGAAAGTACTTCCTTCTACTCTCTCGTAGCTTGAATAAGATGCATTGTAGTACATCGGACATGTATAGTCCAAGGATATATTAGTTTGCTTTGGAAGTGTAAGGTAAATGGGTGGAATACTGTCTTTGACGCCAGATAATGTTATGTTGACATTGTACATCTTCACATTGTTCATATGCGACAAGTGAACATCAAGGGCAGGAGGAACAGCATATGATCTTTTTCCAACTGCTTTTATAGCGACATTGTTCATGTTTAACCAAAATGATCGATAAATTTTAACCAATAAGCGCAGATCAGTTGCAGTGTCCAGAGCAACATTTTTATCAAAATTAACGTTATTTATTGTGACATTACAGTTTAGACAATACATACCCCCAATGGCATCTGCGATATTCTCTCTAATTACTGATGAATATACAAGAAGTTGTGAATTGACAGCATTAATACCACCACCTGTTCCTGCCTTGTTAAATTTAATAGTTGTGTTTACTACAGACAAATTGCTGCTTCTCCCAATTCGAATACCTCCTCCATATCTCGCGTTATTGTTAGTTACATTTGTGTTTACTAAAGACACAATACTTCCGTAAACTTCAATACCTCCTCCATCTGTCGCGACATTGTTAGTTACATTTGTGTTTACTAAAGACACAATACTTCCGTAAACTTCAATGCCTCCTCCCTCTGTCGCGACATTGTTAGTTACATTTGTGTTTATTAAAGACACTTTGCTGCTGCTGTCAATTCGAATACCTCCTCCATATATTGCGGTACTGTTGGTTACATTTTTGTTTACTAAAAACACTTTGCTACTGCTGCTGCTGCTTCTGCCGCTGTTGTCAACTCGAATACCTCCTCCTCCATTTTCCGCGATATTGTTAGTTACACTTGTGTTTACTAAAGACACTTTGCTGCGGTCAATTCGAATGCCTCCTCCATATATCGCGGTGTTGTTATTTACATTTGTGTTTACTAAAGACATACCACAGTTTGAAACTTGAATACCTCCTCCATCTGTCGCGATATTGTTAGTTACGTTTGTGTTTACTAAAGACACTTCGCTTCTGTTGTCAATTCGAATACCTCCTCCATATACCGCGGTATTGTTAGTTACACTTGTGTTTACTGAAGACACTTTGCTGCGGTCAATTCGAATACCTCCTCCATCTATCGCGGTGTTGTTACTTACATTTGTGTTTACTAAAGACATACCACAGTTTGAAAGTTGAATACCTCCTCCATCTGTTGCGATATTGTTAGTTACATTTGTGTTTACTAAAGACACATTGCTGTTGTCAATCAGAATACCTCCTCCGTATTTCGCGGTATTCTTAGATACATTTGTGTTTTCTAAAGACACTTTGCTGTAGTCAATTAGAATACCTCCTCCATTAATTGCGGTATTGCTAGTTACATTTGTGTTTACTAAAGACACTTTGCTGTTGAAAACTCGAATGCCTCCTCCATCCATCGCGGTATTTTTATCTACATTTGCTTTTACCAAAGAAACATAGCTGTTTAAAATTCGAATAGCTCCTCCATCCGTCGCAGTATTGTTAGATACATTTGTGTTTACTAAAGACACGTTGCTATTTAAAATTCGAATACCTCCGCCATATCTCGCAGTATTGTTAGTTATTTGTGTGTTTACTAAAGACACATTGCTTTTGTCAATTTCAATACATCCTCCAAATTTTGCGGTATTGTTAGATACATTCATGTTTACCAAAGACACTCTGCTGCTGTCAATTCGAATACCTCCTCCATAAATCGCGGTATTGTTAGTTACATTTGAGTTATTAATACTAATAGTTGAGAAATTGGAAATTTCCATAGCACTACCTCCGTCGAAAGAAGTGTTATTTAAGAAGTTCGAGTTGTTTATAAAGACTCTGCTTTCTCCCATGTATAATGCTCCGCCATAAGCTTTATTATTGATGAAATTTGACGACAAAATCTTTCCAGTTGTGTTGTAAGCGTAAAGTGCGGAACTTGGGCGAAAACGATCCATCCTGGTTCTGTTACTGTTAAGAAAAGTAGAATTAATTATACTCATTTGATTGTCAAATATTGATAAAATAGGGTTCTGGCTTTTCGTTCTATTGAAGGTGCAATTTGCGATAAATGTTCTACCTTGATTGGCATAAAGAAAACAGTCAGCTTTGTTCCCCGAAATTATCGAATTCCGAACAGTTATATCTGTATTATAGGTTTTAATGTACCCATGACTATAAAGTTGACACTGCATAAATGTTACAGAAGTTACGTTGATAAAATGGAGAACAAAATGTGTTTTTATAAATGTCGAGTTTGTGAATATCACATTGACATTTCCAGTTACGTTATGGTAAGATCGATGTTCTATTTCTCGTCCATTAAACATAACGTTATTAAACATTATCTCGGAAGTTATTTTTCCTATCAAATTAGCACTAAAAATACGCGCAATGTGAAAAAATAAAGAATTTCTCACAGTGATTTTAAGCGTAGAATTTGTATAGCTTCTACTCAGAAGAAAAGAGGAAACATTTTGAAAATTGCAGTTATTAATATCAATATATATTGAGATGTTTCTGTCTTTTGCAAAGATATTTAGGAAACTGGACTTTTCAGAAAACTGCATATTGTTAAAGTCTATACCATGTAGTGATAAATAGGTGTCGTTAAATCCTTGTACATGAAATATGTCAAAATCAACAGTCTTCTCTCTCATAATTAGCGGTCTATAATAACTGCCAATCTTTTTCTTGATGCGAAGTGTTTCATGCAAATGCATAGTTTCGGTTACGAAATAAACCATTCGGTTTGTTGTACCTCCATCAAGTATGATAGTGTCTCTTGTATTTCTTTTCTTTGCTGTATAATGAATCGTCTTGCATGGATTTGCTCTACGTCCACATGACGCATTATCAACGCCATTGTTAGAAACATGAATTTCCGTGGATAAAACAGCTAGAGAAAACAAATACAATGTAAACATTTGGAGATAGTTCATTTGGTGTTTTAGAATAGCCTTCTCACCTATAACGCAGATTTCCAGGATGGCTAGCACCAGGTGCATGACAATTCTAAAATCGAAAATGAATAGTTATCCGTAAATTACAAAAAATACAGCAAATTGATGACAGTAGTTTTGCCCTCTTCCCCAACCCCTTTTACGCCAAGGCTATAATATTACGCCACACAGGGTCAGAAATATTTTCTTTATTGTTGCCTTTTTGATAAAATTACAGCATCTGTATTACAGCATCAGCGTGTTTGACGTTTGAGAGGGGTAAGCGTATTTTTTTTAATAGTTTCTTTCATGCCTTTTTGTACAACAGTTGTAATGACCTTAAATTGACATTGTTTATGTTGGTTCTCTATCGTAACGATAGCAATAGTTGAGGAAAAGTCTTGAAATCTGACTGTCTATGACAAGAACTGTTTATAAAAATATATTACGTCTCTTAGGAAATTAGTTTTCTGATATTCATTTATTTTGTACATGCCTTTAACTTTGTGTGGCATGAGTCGTTTGTAAAGCATTTTTAACTCCAGGGATATTCAAAAAGTATTTAAGATGCAATTTTTGTATAATATTTAGTTGAATAAAATACATGGGGCCTCTATGTCAGAGCTCACCCCAAAATTGAAATTCATGTCTTGTTCTTTGAGAACAATTTGGTAGCAGAGGGTAGTTACTGGCAATAAAATTGGAGTTTAGGTCTTGTTTCTTCATAACAGTCTAAAGGAGTCACTAGACACATTTTAAATATTTAAAGCCTTTCTGGAATGTGACCATTGCGATAATTAATGCGCCACAATTTTTGCTGACGATAGTAACTAACCACGTGACATATCAATGAGGTTATTATTTAACTGTATTTAATACTTGTGTTTTTTAAATTGGACTAGATAGCTAGCTAGCTAGCTAGCTATTATCAATATTAATACTAGCTGTATTTTTCTCTTTAATCCAAGCAGCAATTTTACAATCAATCTTATAAAATTATTACAACCTCTTCATGTGCATCGAAAAAATAAAAACTCAAACTCCTTTTACGAAAGGTAAAGTACCCAACAACTGCAGTATGTATATTTAAACGCTAAATGTAATAAAACTACTTGCTCTGATAGTGCAATAAGGTAATAAGAAAATAAAGTTCATTAAAACATTTTAGAATACATCGCACAAATTTTGTTCCTTGGCCACACTGTGCCCACACACGCAAGGTGTATTAGCATATAGATTATTTACTCAGAATAACCCTTTAGTTTCTACTGGGATGGTTATGAATAAGAGTCCTGCAATTGCGCGTCTTGCTGAAGTGTATTACGCAACTTTAATTTACAATACATTTCGGACGAGTTGGTGTTGCTTAAAAAAGTGGTGCCCAAAAACAAACATAAATAAAAATAAATATTTAATTCATTATATACCTCTCCATTGACTTGTTTGTTTATTTCCAATAAACAATCGATAGAACGTTGCATTCGTTACGGTAAGGTAAAGACAACTACGGTAATAATAGGCTAATCATATCTCTCACTAATATCGCATGCATTATAATAATTTTGATAATATAGTTAACCTTTTCATCCTATTTAATTGACTTTCTCAGTTGTTGTCATTAAAAGTTAATGATCTGATGTTCCTATGAGGGTAGATAGACAGGATAAAAAATACCTTTTAAATTTCTATTGTACTATGCTCGTCTCTCATGTGATCTTTCTTTTATTGTTATAATTTTACAGTTTGTAAATTCCCGCGCATAAGTACTCAAAATGTGACATATCTTTGCGTCTGCATAGGATATTGTTTCATTTCTACTTTGTGTTCGTGTGGAATAAAAACATCTCGGCATGTCGCGGACCTCGGTTATCCGAGATCTCGCCTCAGTGGTATTTTTCTAGTAGAAAGGGTTTGCGTTCATAAGTAAAAAAACAAAAGCAGCCTGCCTAACCAAGATCTCGACATTACCGGCTGTTCTTTTATTTTGTGCACAATAAAAGCTATTTTATTTCCCAAAAACATTTTTATTCTGTGCGAAACGCAAAGAATATTTAAAAATAAAGTCTTTTGTCAATTTTTATAACCTTATAAAGAACTACTGGTGAAAATAATATATCTATGGAGAAAAATAAATATACAAAAGCACTACAGATAGGTAACATTATTATATTTTATTGTGATGCTAGATTGTATTAACAAATAAGCATTATTTGTTAGCACTCTCTTGGATTACATTTTTTAAGGAGTCTTTGTAATGTAAATTTACTTTAGAACGCGCTGTAAAGTATATATACAAACTTTCGCGACTTTCTTCGACCGGGCCGGGCCATATCGACCTGGCATCAAATAACTCCACATAGGAAGTTCATAATAAAGTATCCTTCGATATTGATTTCGAAGGTTAAGAAGATATAGCTAATGATTTAAAATTTTGGTTAACACATGATCTCATATAAAATAAATATGTAATTGTTTTTATATAACTAGTTATTTAAACATGTGGAAAAATCTAATTAAACTTTTTTCAAAATTTTTTTAGTTTCCTATAACAAAAAGTTTCGTTGACAATTTCATTAAGAAGGCTGAAAGAAAACGTTATAAACGGAAACCCGTAAAAGAATCCGATAAAACATTTAGAAGAATTTACTGAAAAAAGGGTTTTTAAATCTATTGTGCTTATTAAAATCGGTTTGTTGTTAATATCATTTAAATAAAATGGAAATAAAGCGAAATTGGCAACAAGATTAATAATGTTTATTGACCGTGACTTTCCCGTGAATTAATTTATAACAAAGCATTTATATAGCACATCATTTGTTCTATCCAATTAAGAAAGTAAACAAGAAAGTTTTATAAATTATGTAACATTGTAGAAAATATACTTGTCACAGACAGACACTCTCTGTATTATTATATAGACTAGTTATTCAAACCTGTGAAATAATCCACTTATTGTTTTTTGAAAATTAGTGTGCTTCTACAAAATCGTTTGTTGATAATTTCATCAAGAAGGCTGAAAGAAAAACAATTTAAACGAAATCCCGCGGAGAAATCCACTTAAAATATTGTATGTTTCTTGTTACAAAATGATTTGTTGTTATTTTCATTTAAAACGCTCAATGTAACTTTACCCGTACAATAATTTATAACAAAGCACCCATCACTGTAAATTTAAATTAGATAAAATAAAGTGAACTAATATAATCACTTTATTTTATTACATGATTTGTTCTAGTCAATTTAAATATAAACAAAACGTTTATTTAGCATATAATATTACCTAAATATCTATTCATGAATTTAATTCATATTATATATTTATTATTTGTTTGTTAAGGGGGACACAAACCGGCCAACATGTTGGCCAACATTTTGACCAACATTTTGACCAACATCGACTGACCAACATGTTGGCCAACATTATTGGCCGGTTTGCGTTAGGCGCCAACATGCTCAAGAAGAAAAGAAATCTCAAAAAATGTTAGCCAACATTTATTAAATATTTAATTAATGTTGGCCAAATTTCCGCCAAAATTTGCATGTTGGTAGCATGTTTGTCGGTTTGCGCTGGATAACCAACATGTTGGCCAACATTTCGACCAACATTTTAGCTTTCGAATGTTTTAATTCGAATTCGAATTTTCGAACTCCAAATCGAATGTTCTTAATTGATTCGAATGTCTCTATAATAATAGCCGTCGTCTGTCTGTCTTTGCGCGGACCCCCCGCGGACCACCCTTTGTTGCGACGGGTAAATATAAAGGACGGGCGAACCCGTGGATTTTTCCACGGAGAACGACTAGTTTATATATATTTTACATTTGGCGGGCATGTCCTTATAGCACTCTATTCATTTCAAAATGGCTAACAAGAAGGAAGTGAGTAGTACCAAAAAGTCTACTGCTGCAGCTGCAAACAAAAAATGCACTTGGAATGATGATGAAGTCGACTCTGACATCCTTCATCATTGGAAGTCATAAACAAATGAATGAACATTTCGTAATGTTGGCTACTTGTTTTCTTAAAAGATATACGCCAACGCAAACCGTACCAACATGTTGGCCACCATGTTGGCCGGTTTGCGCCCCACTTTATGGTTAGCGGGGATTATTCAAACCACCACGGTGTTTGTTGGTTTGTGAAACAATTAATATCGCTCTCTATGATTGGTCATTAAATTTTAATTACTTTTCTTAAAGACGTAAATAAATATGGCGTAATAAATTAACACTAACAGTAAATGTTTAATACTTTATTTCTTTTGAAAATAATAATAAGTCTTTATACCATAAATGATAACATTATAAGAAAGTTTAAAATTGAATTTCAAAAGAAGGAGATACAACTCCCAAATCGTCCATTCAAATTCTATTCAAATTTCTATTGAAAAAGTGTCTTTGAAACTATACTCGATGCGCAATTCACTAAATAAGCACTGTTGCGGTACATTTTTACACATTCAAAAAGCTATTCGAGTACAAATGCAAAGAAGCTCATTAGGGCCACGCTTCTAACCAATTATATCGTTTCAAGATAGTATTTTTTCTCCAGGTGATATTGTATCCTCAGGTTGTTATTATTATCAGCATCAGCAACCTTGTTTCTTGTACCGCTTTCTGCTTGAATAGCGAATTTGATCCATGATAGAATAAAAACAATCCTACCTGGCGTTAGAGGTCAGGCATTATGAAGGATCTGTTTACAAAAAAAGATTACCTCTATATGACTCACTTTGGATTCTTTTGTTAGTCATATCTAACAAATTTCGTAAGCGCACGATAACAAACTACGTGCTGTGATTAGCAAGATTAAAAAGGTAAGGAGGGAATGTGTTCCCTCATTGCTAATAAAGACCAAGTCACTTTACTTTATGGGTAATTGTAATTAGTAGGTGAATTGCACATGTAATGGTGAGATTTTAGGAAAGAACCACTGTGCCTCAGGTAAGTGACGTAATATTCAGTTTGTGGGTAGCGAATAGAAAAAAGGCAGAGGGGCCGTGCTAGAGACGTTGAACACGCGCACCTAGGGGTACTCTGGGTGAACAGATAACTAAGCTGCCAATCGAGCTGGTGCGTATGGACAGCGCAAACAGTCGTTACCTCAGATTAAAAAAGAGCTGGTCTTATGAGTAATATACCTACTTGAAATGAAGATGTACGTTCTGTGTCGCTATTGTTATTCAACAAAACATAATTTTGTAATTAATATATTCTTTCCACTTTATTGCAGTTTGTACATATATAATTATTAAAATTGTAAATCATTAGTTATGCCTTGATAATCGGTGTTGACACCCGAAACGCGTCAAAACAATGTCATGTACTTAAAAAAACTAAGTGGCAAAATAAAAAATACTAGATAATGTAGATTTGTTTAATTTTGAAGATATATAATGTCATTTCTCTAATTCACACGTCCTCTAATTAACGCAGATTAGCTATTGTCACAAAAGGGAAGAACTTTTTTCCTCTAATTATCTACGCGGCCTCTATTTTACCTATTAATGATTTACAAAGGTTAAATTTTTCTCTTGTCATAACTCCGGTAGTACAATAATAATGCAACAAAAATCTTTTTATATTCCCGTTTTATTTTCTCCATTATTCAAAAACACATTTACATTTTCATAAAACAAGTTGATCTTCATCCTGTAATTTATTTTCTTCTATTAGAGATTTGGCATTCAGCATGCATCTTTCGTAGAAGGTTCCGCTTCTGACTTTTACAAGATTTGACGTTGTGATACCACATACATTGTACGAACCATCGTTTTAACCGCCGTTATTGATTTGTGCGCTTTTTCTACTCAGTGTATCATGTTTTATCTTGTCGGTGGTGGGAGCTTGAAATCATCTTTTTTCGGCATTGGCATTTTTTCAATTATTTTGTTAATACGTTCAACACAGCATTTGCGAAGAATTGCCTTGAATGACTTATTGATACAAACGCCTAAGCAGGGATAATCGATGCCTTGCGTTTTTAACCCAGCCACGGCATGCGCTGATTGTAAAGTTGTGAGGGCGCGCAACACACTTTGCCTTCTCTTGCAAAGCCTGTAGAGATACTGGAATATGTAAGTCTCTAAGTTCGGGAAGCCAGCATTTCAACTTCGAAAGGATATGTTAGTGGCTTACCAGGGCCGGAACAGTTCTTTTTATCATTGAATTCGCCATTTCGCATAGGAGTTTATAAAATGGTTTGAACAGTCGATTCATTTACTCCAAATACTTTGGCTGTAGTAGCATAATATTGAAAAAGTAGCTAAGTAGTGCTCCAGAATCTCCATTTTTCGTCAAGAAATAAAAATAACCGAGGTAAAGTTATTGTAGTTTTAGACAAAGCTTTTCTCTAAAAATAAAACGTCGGAGTAGTTCGGTTCTTCGCGGTAAAGTGGTTTGGAGTGTTTTGCCTGTGACTGGAGTTTAAATTGGTAACAGTAAAATTGTTGTGATACAATATCAGGTATATATATATTTTCTCACAAAAGAACGCTAAAAACCGGTTATATAAAGTATATATGAGCTTATTGATTAGGGCATATAATTTATTGAACAAAATAAACACGAGAAGTTCTAGTGTTATAATGCAATGCGTTTTTGAAACATAAAATTAAAATAGTAACTAAGAAAATATATATATATAAATATATTTTCTTTTGTGTTTAACTGGCTTTATTATTTTCCACATATCTTGTTAGTTATACTTTATTAATTGATTTTCAACGTCGGTCTATATCATGCCAAGCAGGTGTCTTTGTTGTTTCGGTCAGTTGATTCATCAATCTTTCACGAAGTTGACATTTCTCATCACAACCTTTTAAAGATTTCCTTCGCTTCTCCTTTTCCGTACTTTTTTGTTCTGCATTTCTCAGAGATTCTTCTGCACGTGTGATTGACTTCATTAACTTTCCAGCAATTAAACGCAAATTTCCAGACCTTGATATGCGATGTTTTGATGGTCTGCATATTGCCATGTCGATAAGCACAACAAAACAAATGGCGACGAGTAAAATGTGTTTTAAATTAGCCATGATGTTTTTGTGTCAATCTCAGACTGACTGAATTTGCTCCACGTATCGTCTTTTTATTCCTGCGACAACAATGCGGCATTTTGAACATGGATTGCCAAATAAAGAGGTATTGGATTCTGCTTTAAAGATAAAGGTTTGTTGTTTTTCTATTTTTGCAAAAAAGAACATGTACTATAAACACAAGATAATTCTGTGTCACGCGTCGGTATTGTTATAACGATAACGCAGTGTAATCTTGTCAAAAATCAGCGGGAGATTTTTCCACAACGGTTCCTTATAGTTGACCTTCATGAACTTTTTACAACGTTAATGACATTCTTTTGTGATTTCTTAGTAATTATATGATGTAATATGTATATCTGTTTGATTTGATTGTTTTATCATTTTAAGCATCCACAAACGTTTCCTTTTGTTGTCACAACACTATTGTGTAATTATCTAGATAGCACAATTATATCGAAGGAACGTTACTTTTGAGACGTTGACATAACTTTTTGTAGGACCGTTGAAATAATAGCGACCTTAAGCAAAGACGACGGGGACTTCTCAAGAACGGCATTTTAGCAAATGACTTCATTTTTGTAAGACTACGCATGCTCAGAATAAGGCGATTCCCCTTATTGCTCCGTCCTGTTCAAGTTGAGCACCTCAAACACAAGCTTTTGACGTAGTGGGGAAAACGTCAACAAAAAAAAATAAAATGGCTGATGAAAACGTTGCCACTACTGGTAAAAAAAGGTAAGAGATCATGTCTCGTAACATACTACAGGCCCCCTTCCTGTTCTCCTTATAATTTTTCAATGTTTGCTATCAATAAGCTTGGATTTAGCGAGGTGAGCCGGCAAACATGTCTGTTCCGGGGCTAGCTAGCACAGAGGAACCTCTTTCCAGAAAGCCTCTCAATGGTTGTTCCCCTCCAAAACATGGTCCTCTTCTTATGAGATTTTAGCTAGCTAGCTATAAACACACTATTTTGTTCAAACAAAAACAATAAAATTGTGACCTTGCTTTCTCTCTTTTTTTGCAAAATATAAACAAATTTATTCCCTTTTAGACCTGTCATGGTTTGGAGTGAATCCAAGGATGAATTGTTATGCAGAGAAATTCTTTTATATGAACCTTTTCAATATAAAGAAAGAACCAGAGAACGAGTTTAATATTCAGTTTTCACAACAAAGTGAAAAAAGGCTGAAAAAACAGAACATGACAAAAAAATTGCTGAAGATTTCCGACAGCAAGCTTTAGAAACATTTTCAGAGACCAAAAAGCGAAAAGGTGAGGATGACGATTGTGGCAAAGTTAAACGGCGTAGCTCTGGTTCTGATACCGTGCAGTTTCTTCGAGAAAAAGCTGAATCAGACCGTGACGTTAAGTTACAAGAGTTGGAGGTTCGAAAGAAGGAACATGAACTGCAACTAGCGCAGCATAATTCTATATCTAGTCAACAAACTGAAATGTTTAAAATTATGATGGATCAGCAGCAAAAACAACAAGAACAAACACAGCAATTTATGTTGTTGATAGCACAAATGATGAACACCAAAAATAATTAATATAATGACCTAATTTATGCAGTTAGTTGATGTTTTGTTGTAATGTGCAGAATACTGCTCCTTGTTTCGTTTTGTTTTTTGCAATTTCGGGGTTTTATGTACAATGAATTAATACATGCTGTTCAAAATTCTTTTGGGTTTGTTATGACAATATATTTTGTTATGAAGGTTTGTTATGAGAATATATTGAGCTAAAAACTATATATTTAAGCTATATATATATATATACATTTTTATATTTTATTATATATTACACGACTTGTAAATTTACTTTGTATAAGTTGACTGACATACATTTATATTTTATTTTATTGTTTTACTGTATATACTCCTCCAGAATTGGCGGTTCTAATTCGAAGAAGGACGATGTTTGTGAACCATATAGACAAGTGCGAACATTGGTCAGTAATGCACAAACAATGTACATTTTACCAACTGCACTAAGTTGCACTTTTAAATTCTTTTTAAAATCAAGAAAAGCAAAATAATTTAAAATTTCACCGAACACCCATTCTACGGCTACCCTAACTTTACTCATGCTCTTGTTGTAATTTACTTTTTGTGGAGTTAAGTGTCCTCTAAATGGTGCTTGTAAATGACTTCGTAGTGGAAAGGCAGGGTCACCGTAGATACACAGTGGTTGTCCATAAACTGTGTTGGAGTACTGTTGAAGGTCTCCCAGGAGATTTGAGGCTGCTAACATCCCGCTATCGTGCCTTTTTCCTTCCATTGGTCCAAATAAATTTGCTATAAGACCATTTGGGGCTACGACGGATTGAAATTTGAGTGCATGAACTCGTTTGTGTCCATTGTATAACGCACGTTGGTTTTCGCCAGGCCTACATACTGACCGGACTGTCCCATCCACAAATCCCCAACAATTTTGTAAGGCAGCACCTTTATCATGGACTACTTGAGCGTAGCGTTCTAATTCTGGCTGTGAGAGCCATGGCTGGTTAAAACTGCGTAACAGATGTCCATATTCTGAGTAGATAAAGTTTAGCATGCAATTGTTCATCATGCAAATTTCAGGAACTGGCCTTTTGAATCTACTTATCATATCAGAGTATCTGCATGGGTATGCAAATCTTTTCAGTAGTGCACAAAAAGACTCGATTCCTTTGAAAACAGAACGATTGGAACAGGTAATACGTTCTGGAATCTGAAAAACTTGGGCTAGCCTGTAGATGTCAGAACGATAAAAACGAAATTCTGATTTGCATTCCGCATCAGTCATCAAATCCAAGTCAAATGTATTGTGTTTCCAATATGGAAAATCTAAATTTTTGCTAGTGTTAATATCGAAAAGTAAAGCAAATTCATCATCTTTAATCATATTCTGGTTATAGGCGACCAGGAGCACATTCCTCGTGTCACGGAAGGTAGCCATATTTGTTTACATGTTTTCCCGCCGTCCAAAGTTTACATTTTTGCTTAATACGGATTTCAAGACGGGACCCCAAACGTACTCGATCCAATCCCTTTCCATGAAATCCCGTCCTGATTGCTGCACCGTCGTCTTTGCTTAAGGTCGCTAATGTTGCTTGCAGAACGTTAAAAAACTATTTTTTGAGTCATTGAGATAACGTTTTATTAATGTCGCAAGCAGAGTGGCGGTGTTGGTGCATTGTTTGTGCTAAAATCGGGGGAAAATGAAAAACAGAAAACATGATTTTTTTGATTTACGAACTTTGTGACGCTTATTCGAAGACGTTTCGTGATAGATAATATGATGGGTTGAAGATAGGATGGTTTGAAGCTTTGCAAAATAAAATTCTTTGCCAATGGTTATTTTAAACTTCATTCTGCTTGTTTGCATGTAGTATTGTATTCTTCACGCTTAGCGCTATTTAAAATAGGCTTTTTTGGTATCAGATATCTCGGAGGTGTGTGGATTTAACCATCGCATTAAGGTTTGAATGGTGTAAGTTAAGTCGGCAGGAATATAGAATAGCATAAATACATTATAGGGCCGTTAGAAATGTGCTGGACTTTTAGAAGATATTTTGTGCTCATATAAAAAACGGACCAGCTTACTTAAATCTTATTTGATTTGACAGTAATCCCACCTAGAAGAGATGCGAATTCTTTCGTGTGAATACACTACTCTGGCATGAAATCATAGCGTCATGTAAACAACTCATGAAACAGAAAAAATGCGTTGAATTTTTTTGTAAGTTTTTAATTATTTTCTGCGGAAATGGAATTTAAAAGACAAGGATGTTTATTAATATTTTTTAGAATTTAGTAATTCAACTAAATTATCTAAACAAAATAAATAATGCTTCCGTTGGCAGATTATTCATTAGCTAATTTAGGTTAGTTTCTTAGAGGCCATCACTCTGTTGTGGTCCGGAAGAGTTTTAGGTTATCTACATCAAGAAAATTTTCCGTTGAACGGAACGGACAAGAACAGAACAGAACTAAAAGTTTTCTGCTGGTAATTTCCACTTCATAACATTACTCATATTTCAATACAGAAAGTAAAAACACTTTGCGCAATTTTCACGAAATAAAGCAACCTGATTGGCTAACTAACTTTCTACCTGTCGTTTCGGCACAAAACGCGATAAAAAGTTGAACTTGATTCTACTTTCCCCGGAACGAAACGGCAAGGAAACTTTCCACTCACGTGGTGGAAACATTTTAACTACGTATACTCAGAAGCTTTTCTTGTCAAGTCCGTTTCGTTTCGCCGAAAATATTCTAAAAGTGGAAAACAGTCTTTAGTTACTACTCAACCTCGAACTCAGGACCTACATCTGTTTGTTTTATATAAGGATTCGTCATTGAGATCAAGGTTGAATTATAATGTAAAACCATAGAACTGTCTACACAAAGAGTTTAACGAATCCCGTATCGAAGGTCAAAGAAATGTATTGCTTCTTGATTTTATGAAATTATAAAAAAAAAATGCTTAGCCGTAAACACAGATATTGTTAACAAGTTAAAAAAGCATTATTTAGTCAGATTAGTTAAAAAAAATGTTGAATTAGAAAAATTGGCTATTTTATGAGAGATTGCTGATCGCACATATTCTTCTCGCTTGTTAGCACGAAGAATTAAAATTTACTTGAAAGAAGGTTACTACAATGTTTATAGGATCAATTTTAGCGGCGTTTTCGATCGCAAAACCGCCGGTTCTGGAATTTACCTGTCGATAAAACTTTATCGCATTTGTTTCTTATAGCTTTAAGATTTCATTTTAGCTTAACCTAGCTTTCGCCGACAGACAGGCAACGGCTATTATTATAGAGACTAGATTGGTAACCCGGAGTTGAACGCCAGTTTGAGCGCTTTATTAAATGTAGCCTATGTTTCGCATCTGGATTGGTGGATTTTAGTACAGGTGCACGGTGTGTCTCAAACCCAATGAAACGATTACTGACCCTAACCCTAACCCTAACCCTAAATGTAGCCTATGTTTCGCATCTGGATTGGTGGACTTTAGTAAAGGTGCACGGTGTGTCTCAAACCCAATGAAACGATTACAGCGTTAAACGTCAGGTTGAGCGCTCAAGTGTAAGGAAACCGTGCTGCATATCCAGAAAAAAACGCTTTAGTACTGGTATATGGTATACATAGCAATTCAAGTAAAATGTATTTTTCAGAAAAACAACATTCCTGCAACTTGACCTGAAATGGGCCTGTTGTTATCCTGTCTTAGCAAAAACATCGTTCAGCATTTCTTTACTCTTCAAAATAATTTCTTGTTATAGTTCTGAATGTAAATTTGCGACACCGAGACGAGGGTTTAGTTCAACTATATAGATATATTTTAACACATGAAGAACAAAAAACATTTGGTAGTTTGCTAGTTTGTTTATAGGCAGCTTTTTAGCTACAAAACAGGAATCTGTTTACTTGTACTTTTTGTCATTAGCGATAAAGATAGATAGCTAGCTTTAAACTTAAAATCCCACAAGGGTAAGCTTAGTTACAAATCAGCTTGGTACAGATTAATATTGAAGAAAAAAAGCACGTTGGTTAGGCCAGCTTATCATCACATCATTTACGTTTGTAGCCAAAATCTTACAGTTGGTTTATTTAATATTTATATATGGCTAAAAACTTGAAAAAAGGAAAAAAGGACCTCCAGACCTCCACACCACCATTTCTGATCAATTTCTTCGTCAGCGTAAGTTCTAATCGAACTTGGATTTGTTATTCATAAAATACGGAGTTTGTGATTGGCCTACTACGCACGAGCTGTTAAAATCGGTAGGAATATATCACATTTGATTTTTGTAGCTTGAAGATTTTCTGCGTGTTTAGAGCAACCCGCTTTTGACAGCAAAGAGACAATGAGTATTATAATTATTATAGATATTACATGTTTATTAACATTTTGTTGTAACACACTACCTGCTTTCCGTCGTATCAACATTTAACAGGAGTTAACAAGCTCTGGACACAAAGTTGATTCGATATCGAAAAACAATTTCTAATCTACTTACTTATCATTTACTCACCTGAACAAGAGCACGCGACTTTTAATTATTTCAACATGTCACGTAAATGGGTTATTTCGAACATCTATCATTTATGTTTTAATTTTAAAACGTGACTAAATCGGGAGGCAGATTAAAAAAAACGGCGTACAATACACAAAATAGCTAGTCGCGTTCCATAAGAAATTCTACGTGACGTAACCATGCAACAAGCAACATGCAACGTACATGTTAAAGTTAGATGTGCTTAACTAACGTTGCCACGAGCACACATCTGTTGTGAGCAAACTGCCACCTGCATCAGATCAGGTATACATAGCATTCACACATTACATCACATATGAACTAAGAAATTACAAAAGAAAATCATTAACGTTGTAAAAAGTTCATGAAGGTCAACTATAAAAATGCATTGTGGAAAAATCTCCCGCTGATTTTTGACAAGATTACACTGCGTTATCGCAATAATAAATATGACGCGTGCTGCAGAATTATCTTGTGTTTATAGTACATGTTCTTTTTATAAAAATAGAAAAACAACAAACCTTTGTTTATAAAACAGCATCAAATACCTCTTTATTTTTCAATCCATGTGCAAAATGTTGCATTGTTGTGGTATATATACATAGGGACAGCGCATGGACCAAACTCAGTCCATCTGCGATCATCACATAGACACTATGGTTCATTTAAAACACTTAATTCTCCTGGCCGTCTGTTTCTTCGTGCTTTTTAAAGTATCAACCTCCAGACCAACAAAGCATCAAATTAAATCGTCAAGAAATTTGCGTTTAATTGCTAAAAAGTTAATGAAGTCAATCGAAATTTCCGAAGCGTATCTGAAGAATGATAAAGATATAAATCTAGTGCAAACTGCAGAACGGAAAAATATGAAGAAGCAGAAACGAAGGAAAGCTTTAACAGGCTGTAACGTGAAATGTCAACTCCGTTTAGAATTGAGGAAGCAACTGGCCGAAACAACAAAGAGACCTTCTTGGCATGATATAGACTTACGTTGAGAACTATTTTCAAGATATAACTACATATACGCATTATAATAAAAATATACGCAAGATAATAAAGTTATTTAAAACACAAAAGAGACAATATTTTTAAGCATTTTGTTACCATATTTTATTTTATTTTAGAAATAATTTCTTTAAATGCATTGCATAACTGCAACCTCTCGTATTTATTTTTATCATCAAATTATATACCCGAATCAATATGAGAATATTGATTCGGGTATATGCAATGTATATGTAATGTATATTAGCGGGTATTTAGCCTTCTTTTTTGAAAGTATATAAAACACAACACACCAACTTTAATTTTACTAAACCCCTCTAGATCCCTTCTCGGCGAGGAAGTGAACTACATTACCTTCTCGGACATTTAATTTTTGGAAAAAATTTTATCTGAAATTACTTCAATATTCAATTGTTCGAATATCTTGAACCTAGTTCCCATGTTTTGTTCTTTCGATCTTTTAATTCCCATTGGTGTAAAAAATTTTTTAGCCACGTGGTTATACAAACATACGTACCTTAAAAACAGAAACAGAAACTCATAGGAGAGATAGAACCATTCGCGATAAGTCTAGGTAATTAAGATTTTGGATCGTATCCGAATTCTTATCCGATTTTCCTCCTTTTTCTTTTTTTCTTCGTCCGGCAATTTGATCAAAACACCATCGATGCCGTTTCCGTTGTTGGGGCAACGTCTTGTAATGACGTATAATGCAACCAATCAGGTTCGAGTATTTTTTGTGACTGAAAGGACCACCAATCAGGTTCAGGCCAGTTTGCTTTGGGTTGAAGAATAATCCCGGGGGTTGTACCCAAAATATATCTCAATTTTTAACACATTATAGTTCACACAAAATTATTTAAAACTTATAAAAGTATTAAATAAGGTTACATTTACGGTAAAAAAGCTCTTTTATTCATACAGGACGCTAGTAGTTTGTATTGCTACTTCCTTTATTCTCCTCAGGTGTTAGTTACCCCCTTGTCATAAAAGCAGAATATACTGAAGTAAACATAAAATTTGTTTTCATAATGGCGTTTTCAACGAGAAAACTACGGGCATTTCTGTCAGGTAATGTCCTGATCTGATAAGCTTTTCTGAGTAAAATCGTCACATGAGTGATATCCAGCTAGCTTCTTTATTTCCACTCACAAGCTAAGCCGAGCTAACAAGCAGCTTTTTAGAGGAAGATGTTTTCCAGGAGATATATTTATCTTCCATCTTTCTCTAGCAATCCACCATGTAACTTTTTGTTGAGTATCATTTGACGTTGTAAAAATGTTGTAAAACATGTGGATGTACTTCGAAAGTGGCAAAATTAAGGACTTCAATAGTGAAGCTGATATGATACTAAAATGGAATTGTATGCAACCACTTGCATGTTAGATAAGAAGAACTTTACTGGAATTTTGCAGTTATTATGGCAGTTTCATGGAACCCTGAACATTGAAGAAATATCTACCGTATTCCGTTTGCTGTAAGGTGGAACATTAATTAATACTCATATCCGAAAGTTATTTAAATTGTTTTTTGAGATATGGCGTACATGTCGAATACAGCAATTTGCAGTTAATCTTTAAATTACATCTCGTGCGCTTTTTATCGAATATGAAGTGCTATTTGGAATAAAGTACAACACACGTCTTTGTTCTTCAATCATAATTTAATACCATTGTTGAATTCATCCAATAGTTCCACATGCATATTCCAATACGATGGCAATGCAATAGCTATGGAAATAGCTTCATTGAAACTGAACAAGCAGTCAAAGTTTTACTGTTAAATTCGGACAAGCTTTAGTTTCATACACCAGTATGTACACAAAATGGTGTTGACAACCGTCGATCTCGTATATTGGAATTTGTTCCGTCATGTTGCAGCAAAGAAGTGCGTTCTTAGATCATTGTTGTGAACACTGATTTACCTGGCTGTACGCTGTCGTATCGTCGATGTAACTTGCAAAAAATGAACTAAAAATGCACAGCCACTACATACTCTCAGTAAATGTTTAATCGATACTGAATGGATTAACAATCAACTACTGAATGTTTTGCGTTTCAAATGTGTCAGCTAAAGCCTACATTGTCATCCCGATGGCAAATTTCACCCTTTTAGTATTTTCCCTCTATATACGCGGAAATTGAAAAAAGGTTTGTTAAATATATTTTGTACCCTCAGCATGATATAATGTTCTGAAGTTCTCATTTCATATATATATGTATGAATATATAGTGAAGGTGTAATTTAGGACAGGCTAAGACCTCACGCACTTATTGGCCATATTCAAGAACATTTTTGACTTTAACGTAAAAAATGTACAGAAGGTTCGATGGAAGTGGACGAACGCAAGCTACGAATCCGAAATCTTTAAGCCTGCAAGGGCTTTTTTTTATCATTAATTAATCTCTACCATTTACATGTATGAAAAAAATTTTCTAGCAAAATCCAATGTAAAATATTTAGGCATTTTGGTAAAAATTTTGTAGAGATGTAAAGTTCATAACGCGCTTTATAAAGCAAGCACGTAGCATTAACTCCGTCTTTTCGGAGCAAAATTTGTTTGATAGACTAGCCTCGTTGTCTGCATGACAGATGCAGGCAGACAGTTTACATTTTAACATACCGAATGTTACAAATTTGTTATTTACAAGCACGCATAGAAATCCATTTAAGAAACAACACTGAAGTAAAGAAGTTTTTTCAAGTTGTGGTTACTGAAACACGATTGTATCCACTGCTCTATCCTTAGTTACATACACTTTCTTAGTGCGTGCAGATTCCTTCTTTTTGATGAACGATATGCATTTGAGAACGATCATTTTATGCTTGTTAATGTGCCATTTTGTTGGCAGCAAGCTTCCCGAAAGATGGCTTCAAAAAATTTCAACACCTTCAACGACGATAGCCCATGAATTTGAATCTGATCACGCAACCGCAACAGATCATACAGAACCAGCAGCTAACAAAGCCAAGATGGTTCACTGTGACGAACATTGTAAACTTCGACAGAAAATTGCTATAGAATTTAAGACATCTGCACCACTACCTTCATGACATTACGCAACATTGGATTTTACATTTACTTAAATTTACTTTCATTTTTATGTAAAGATATTCTTAGTTTTTTCATTATTCATTGGATGACAATAAAACCCTTTTACTGAAAAATTTGTATCCTATAAAAACAGTAAAATAATTCAAGCCCAGAAGCTTTGGAAAGCAGAAATTTTGCCGAATTTTACTAATTTTGCCCCAATTCGCAAAAACGTTTTCCCACCAAAAGAATATTACTCTGTTATGGTCCGAATGTAGCATAGTGATCACTCAGAAGTTACTACTGAGGTCAGAGTTCAAATGGATCCCGCATCGAAGGTCAAACAAAAGGTGAATCATTTCTTACTGTTCCGGAAATAAAACACATCTAGCTCCCCACCCATGCATATTATTGTTAACAAATTTATTGTTTAATTTTATTTAATTATAGATTATCCTATAATTATGTTTATTAATTTTTCATTATAAAAGACTTCCTGTTCTTTGGGACTTTGTCCAAAGCCTGTTTTCCAATGGATCAAAAGTACACGAACGTCAACAAACATTTGGAAGCTCAGTTTTAACTCATCTATTCCATTTTTGCCGTAATTCAAGATGCAATGTTGAATGGTAAAAAAACATTCCAAGACACTGTGAAATTGGTTAAATTCAGACAAATATCTGTTGACGGAATATACTTCGTAGAGTTACGTAAAAGTATTTTGATTACGTCATATAATCCCCGTCCATAGATGGAAATATTTTTTTAGAGAAATTTGTATAGCAGTTTCTTGTGTCATATAAAGCTTGACAATAGACGGTGACGTGTTAATATCTATATTATAATACCCGTATGCGTCTGTCCATCCGTCCGTCCATCCGTCTGTGTGTCACGCAAAATGGTAGCTTAGCTGCGCAGGTAGCGAGACGCACGCAATGCGGCATATAAAAGGACGGGCGAATTCGTGGATTTTTCCACGGGCTAACGACTAGTACAAATAAAATTTTCGTTAGTATATTTTCTTAGACATGAGCAACTTTGTATAAGGGGTCTTATTTGTGTACTCTTTTCGCAGCTGCAAAGTTTACATTTGCTGATTCGTGTACAGCTTTCAGAAATATTTCAACAAAGATTTTTTGCTTTAATCTATGCAAGTACAACATACACAATACTCAATACACTATACTGTTGCAGCGCGGTATCACTGTATGTGCGCGGACATTTAATTATTCCTGTCCAGCTTCGTTTCCAGTACCTGATGTCTACTTTTATGCCAACACGACGAGGCCATCGCAATCTTCTTAGGGATATTTGGTAACATCTTAAACAGTATTTTTCGCATGTGCTACTTTTTTATGACTTACAAAATTTGCAGTGTACTTCAAGTTCAGAAACTATCGATGAATTGTAGAAAGTTAAATTCGTGGATTATTTCATCGTTTTTTTTCATAAAAAAGGCATTTTTTTTAATAAAAAAGGTCTTATTGTCATTCAAAGAATACAGAAAAACTTAGAACTATGTATCCAAAAAAGTTTTTAGTCTCGCTGTTTGTTTCTTATTTTCCAAATCAACGTTGCGTAATGTCACATTGAACATTCTCGGCTTTGTTAGCGTTAGCTGCTGTTTTGTTTTGAGATTCAACTACATGGGCTGTCGTCGTTGAAGGTGTTAGAGTTTTTGTAAGTCAATGGGTACTTGCTTTTTTACAGACTGCAAATGTTTCTTTAATTTTTGGAAACATTCAATACGTTGGAATGTCAACTGTCCATTTGCATCTGTCTTACATACAACCAGTCTAGTTTGCATAGTAAAGATTAAATCGATAGTAAATATTACCCAGACATATCGTGAATGTGTTACATCTCTTCTACTAGTATCAGTTCCTGTTTTTTAGAGTAGATATGTTTGTATAACATAATAGATACTAAAAATGAGAAAAAATAGATCAAAAAGGGGAAACATGATAACCAGTCCCAAGAAGATAGGAAAAATGGAAAAACAGACTAATTAAATATTGGAGCAGTTTCAGGCAGAATTTTTCTCTACAAATTAAACGTCGAGTTTTTCACAAGCTAACGTAGTTCATTTCTTCGACAAAAAGTGGTTTTGAAAGTCTTTCCTATGCCTAAGATTTAAATTGTTAACAATAAAATTGATATGTTATATTCTTTCATAACTAAGGCTGAAAACCGTTAGTATAACTATATATACAATGCATTTTCAAACATTATCGCAATAAAAATTTAAAAATAATAACCATAAAAAAACTTGTCAACATATTATCTTTTGTGTTATAACTGGCTTTATAATTATGCCTATTTCTTGTTAGTTATATACTGCCAATGGCTTTTAACGTAAGTCTATATCATGCCAAGAAGGTCGCTTTGTTGTTTCGGCCAGTTGATTCCTTAATTCTAAACGGAGTTGGCATTTCTCGTCACAGCCTATCGAGACTTTTCTTCGTACCTCCTCCTCCGTATTTTTTGTTTCTTCATTTCGCCATACAGATGTGTCTTTTTCATTCCTGAGAGAATCTTCCGAAGTTTGAATTGACTTCAATAACTTTTCAGTTATTAAACGCAAGTTTTTAGACGATGATATCCGATGCTTTGTTGGTCTGGTTGTTGACATTTTTAAAAGCACGGAAAAACAGACGGCCACGAGAATTAAATGTTTTAAATGAGACATTGTGTCTATGTGATGATCGCAGACTGACTGAATTTTACTCCACGTATCGTCCTTATATCTGCTACGACAATACATTTTCAACATGGATTTACATATAAAGAAGTATTGGGTTCTGCTTTTCTTCTTTCTTTTTTTGCAAACATAGAAAATAATAAATATTTTCGTAAAAAAAAACTTGTACTATAAGCACATGATAATTCTACAGCACGCGTCATTTTTTTATGACCATAACGCAGTGTAATTTTGTCAAAAGCCAGCAAGAGACTTTTTCACATTCTTACACAGCTGACCTTTATGAACTTTTTACAACGTTAGTGATTTTCTTTTGTAATTTCTTAGTTCATATGTGATGCAGTGTGTGGTATCTTAAGTATAGGTATACAGGTGGCATTTTTGTTCTTCACAGATGTGTTTGCGTTGGTTTAAGGAATGGACTTTTTTAACATATACGTTGCATGTTGCATGGTCACGTAACATAGAACTTCTTATGGAACGCGACAAGCCATTTAGTTTAGATTAAAGCTGTTTTGTGGAACACTCCTCGCCTCAATCCTCGACTTAGTCACGTTTTGAAACAAAAAAACAAGAATGATTGAAACGTTCGAAATAAACCACTTGTGTCCCACGTTGAAATAATTAGAAGGTCGCGTGCTCTTGTTCAGGTAATTTTTAAAATAGACTTCACATTATTTTAAACTTTGAAATGTTATCATATAACCTGCACAATAATAATACCATTGCTTTTTTGTCGGCCAAAAGTAGGTCGTTCTAAATACGCACGAAATATACGAACTACAAATCAAGTCAACTGTAAATTATCACTGTAAATTATTTTGCAAATTATAAAAATGCTGAACGTTAACAGGGTAACTAGAGGTTTATTCCAGCTTAACTTGTGAGAAAGCTGTTTTTGAAATATGCATTACACTCACAATGTTGTGAGCACTTCACTAGATTTAGGATGTACTACATACTCAGTTTGAGCGCTCAACCGGACGTTTAACCAAGGGAAGCTTTATCGTTGTGATCGTTCCAGTAATAATAGCGATAGCTTAACTGGATTTATGACACGCCTTGTACCTGTACTAAAAGCTCCCAAACCTGAATGTGGAACATATTCTACCTTCACCAAAACGTTCAAACTAGCCTACATCGCCGTGCAACCAATCTAGTCTTTATAATATTAGCCGTTGCCGTCTGTCGGCTAAACATAGTCATGGGCTTAAGTAATAAATGCGATATAGTGTTGCTAATTTTGCTATGACAGTGGAATTCTGATGAATTTCCACAGGGCTAATGACTAGTCTATATTGTAATTCTTGCTTTCTATCTGTGAGTCAATTCAAAAACCGAGAGTTTTGAAACCGAAAACGCCATTATAATCGATCCCATAAACATAGTAATAACCCCTTTCAAGTAAACTTCATTACTTCCTGCTAACAGGCCAGAAGAATGCACGAAATAGCAATGCGGAAAGTGTATTTACTTCATCCTGTTTGTTATATCTTAATATTCCATTTCTTTCTTATTAAGTAATTAAAAAGAATATTTATAGTTAACTTTATTTAAACATAACGTCATCAAAAACGAAAGACAAAATTTAAAACTCGTAAAATTTGACTACGCCGTTTTAATTATGAACTTCCGTGCGCTTTGTGACACGTTCCGTTGTTGAGTGCAACAAAGTTCTAGCGATGACAGCGTGCTTGGTGGAAAATCTAATGTAATGGTAACCATTTTGAAGATTTTTAGGTCGTTTGCATGAAGTTATAAATAAAATTATTGTCACGTTTTCTAGCCTTGTCTAAAATCGTATACAAACAATTTTCAAGATTTTGGCTACATCTGAATAAAAAGTGAAATAGTCCTGTGCAATTTGCGTACACCTAACTTTTATCCTAAATGCTATAAGGTAGCTACACCTTTTATTACTTTTTATTTAATTTTATTTTATTACTAAAAAATAAAATTGCTAACCAATTGTGTACCTAGACGGAGTGACGACAGGCTGTTTTCTGTGTTTTTTATTAACCACTCCACCGGGTGTTGAACGCCGGCGAACATGGTAAATTGCGACTTCCTTATGATCCTCCGGCTAGTTATAACTAATATAATTACGTAATGCTTTTTTGCTTGTTTCTTTTTTGTTTTAGCAAAATTCATAATTAGGGCTCAGCTCATTTGTTATAATTTCATTAAAAATAAGAAATAATGATTTTTTTGGACCTCCGAGTTCTTTGTGTGTTCACACAATTTCTACCATAGTTTTTTTGCAGCATTATAACCTCGATCCCAATGACGAATCCCCAATTATAAAAACACAGATGCAGTGCTGGAATTGAAGGTTGATTAGGGACTAAAGTCCTTTCGGATTAAAATAGAGTAAAAACCTCCAAGAAAGTAACTAAACTCAAATAAATAAAAAAAACTGCTAACGAAAGCATGTTTTTATTCAAATTTCTAAAAAGATATTATTCAGTTTACAGATATCATTTTTATCAACAAATTATAAAATATTTATTAAATATCCTATTCTTTTAAATTCCACTTCCGTACCAAATAATGAAAGCTTACAAAAACCTTCATTGTCTTTTCTCTCTTACATGAGTTGTTTACATGACGCGATGACCATGCATTCGCTTACTACAAAATTCATGCCATCAACCGGGGTGCTGCATTCATACGGGTGAATTCGCATCCTTCCTAGAGTTGATTGCAGCTAAATTAAACAAGATGTCTCGACAAAAAAGTTATGTCAACGTCTTAAAAGTACCTCTCCTTCGATATTCTTGTGCTATCTGAGATAATTACACAATAGTGTTGTGACAACAAAAGGAAACGTTTGTGGATGCTTAAGATGATAAAATAATCAAATCAAATCAGATATACATATTACATCATATAATTACTGAGACATCACAAAAGAATGTCATTAACGTTGTGAAAAGTTCATGAAGGTCAACTATAAGGAACCGTTGTGGAAAAATCTCCCGCTGATTTTTGACAAGATTACACTGCGTTATCGTTATAACAATACCGACGCGTGCTGCAGAATTATCTTGTGTTTATAGTACATGTTCTTTTTTGCAAAAATAGAAAAACAACAAGCCTTTATCTATGAAGCAGCATCGAATACCTCTTTATTTGTCAATCCATGTGCAAAATGCCGTATTGTTGTAGCAGATATATAAGGACGATACGTGGAGTAAATTCAGTCACTCTGAGAATGACACAAAGACATCATGACTAATTTGAAACACTTTTTACTCGTGGCCATTGGTTTTTTTGTGCTTATCGACATGGCAACATGCAGACCATCAAAACATCGCATATCAACGTCTAGGAATTTGCGTTTAATTGCTGGAAAGTTAATGAAGTCAATCATACGTGCAGAAGAATCTCTGAGAAATGCAGAACAAAAAAACACGAAGGAGCCAACACCGGATTTAAAAGTTTGTGATGAGAAATGTCAACTTTGTATAGAATTGATGAAGCAACAGGCCGAAACAACAGAGACACCTGCTTGACATGATATAAAGTGACCTCGAAAACCATTAACGAAGTATAAATAACAAGTTATACCCAAAATAATAAAGCCAGATCAACAAAAAAGAGAAGATATTTTTAAATATTTTTGTAGTTACTAAAATAACTTTTTAACATGCATCGCATTAAAACACTACAACTACACTACAACATTTCGTTTATTTTCATCATTAAATTATATCCGCGAATCGGTATTTTAATATACTAGTCGTTAGCCCGTGGAAAATCCACGTGTTCACCCGTCCTTTTTATACCGCATTGCGTGCTTCTCGCTATTGCGCAGCTAAGCTAACATTTTGCGTGACAGACAGACAGACAGACAGACAGACAGACAGACAGACAGACAGACAGACAGACAGACAGACAGACAGACAGACAGACAGACAGACAGACAGACAGACAGACAGACAGACAGACAGACAGACAGACAGACAGACAGACAGACAGACAGACAGACAGACAGACAGACAGACAGACAGACAGACAGACAGACAGACAGACAGACAGACAGACAGACAGACAGACAGACAGACAGACAGACAGACAGACAGACAGACAGACAGACAGACAGACAGACAGACAGACAGACAGACAGACAGACAGACAGACAGACAGACAGACAGACAGACAGACAGACAGACAGACAGACAGACAGACAGACAGACAGACAGACAGACAGACAGACAGACAGACAGACAGACAGACAGACAGACAGACAGACAGACAGACAGACAGACAGACAGACAGACAGACAGACAGACAGACAGACAGACAGACAGACAGACAGACAGACAGACAGACAGACAGACAGACAGACAGACAGACAGACAGACAGACAGACAGACAGACAGACAGACAGACAGACAGACAGACAGACAGACAGACAGACAGACAGAAAGATTTTGTCTAACATTTCCAATATTTAATTAGCTCGTTTTTTTTTCAATTTTCTTGGAACTTTCCATGATTCCCTCTTTTGATATACTGTTTTCCATCTCATATCATATCCATCATCAAAAAGTCGACTATCATCATCTAGAAACTGGAAAAGTCAATTCTAAGTTCTGCAGCATGTAGGGAAGTTTCAAAAATTGTTACGAGAAATGTTACTTGCGCTCAGAATTGAGGAAACATTTGGGTGATTCAACAGATCGGCCTCTTTGGCATTGAAAAAACACGCATGAACATTTAATATTAACTGCATTAGCAAATAATGCAGATAACTCAAGACGTTCTTAACATGAGATTTGCTTATAAAAATATGGCTGAAGTGGAACGTGAAGAAAGAGCCAGAGCAGCAGCGGAAAACAGACAGCCTTCTGTCGGAAGGAATTCTTTGCATCAGGAATTTGCTGTCAACTTTGCTGGCATAATGATGGGCACCTTCTACTGCATGAGATAATGTTCTGCGGTAAATTTCTTATACATCATGCAATATCGATCCTATGATGTATCCCATTATATTTCTATCTGGTGAGCCTGGTTGAAATTATGTTTTAATTCTATGTCAGGGGGCATGCAACTGCAACTGAGCCGCTCTTACGGAGTGGCTGATATTTTCGGCGATATCAAACTGCATAAAACGGCTATAGAAAGAGGCTAGATAACCTTCAGATAGAAGCCAAAGGTTTTCATAGAAATACATAAAATTTCTTTTGGAACGGTTTTTTCTCCTCTCTGGCTTTTCGTTACTAGCCAATTATTTTATCTTTTTTCTACGGCGAAAAATAGGTCCCGAATAGTAAGAAATATTGCATATCTTTTACTTCTTTTTTTCTTTTCTATTCAGCTATTTAACATTGATATTTTTTAGCCAATGGATGAAGGTTTTGTTTTATAAGAAACCGCAAACATAACGAATTTTCATTAAACACGTTTATTGGAAATTAGTCGAGGAAAATCGTCAGCAGTAAAAAAATTCACTTAGTCAAAGTTTTCGTCGTCGGAGAGATTTGATAAAAATTCCCTAACGCATTTTCCCCCGATAAGATCTGTGAAATCGTCTTTTAATAGATTTTTCAAATAATTAGCTACTCCGTAACTACAGTGACGTCATTTAACAACGTAGCTGTAATTATGGGATCCCAAAACAATATAATAATCAAAATGCAACTTTTTATTGGCAACGTACGAATCGAGAAAAAGGATATGGACAATCCCCAAGATGTCCTTGGCTCTGAACCGGTATTACGGTATGTCAATAACAGCTCTGGAAGAGGCTGGTCACGTGTTACAAAACTGCCGAGAGTTATACTGGGACCCTTTAAAATTTCAACGTTAATAACACAAAACTTTGACATTTGATTTACGAAAAGCAAACAAACACTAAAACGAATGAATTAGATAGCCGGTTTCTTACAGAAGAAACCGGCTATCTAATCCATCAAAATGCAGAATATCTTACAAAACTTTTGACAGGTCTTATTCAAGTTGACCGGTTAATCGGGAAGAGAAAAGGGGGGCTGCTTAATCGACGATTTACGGTATGTGAGAACAGAGAATAATCATCAAACACTCTTAAGTGTCTGCTACTAGCCGGATCCGTGGGACTTGGTTACATCCCTGTATATAAAGACTTAAAAAAACCTCAGTGAATATAAGATTGCTTTATCACAATAATTTTATTTTATTTCATTAATTGTAATCACAATCATGTAACTTGACATGTGTAATCATATGTTTAATAATAAATAATTTTTAAGAAGATCTAATCCTCGCATCTTTTTAATTGTCACCATGCTACAGACAATAGTTTCCATCGTAAAGATATCCACGCACGTGTTAAATGGTTGCGTTAAAGAAAACACCCAACCTCGTTTCCAGGTCTATTCTATGAGAAGAAACCACTTCAACCTCCCCGTTCCGATGCAAAAAAGACAGAGAAGCATGATCAAGGTGGCAAAAACATTTAGAACTGGCAAAAAAGTTTCGCTAGGAAAAAAGCGCAAAATTTGCAGCATAAGCTTTCATAGGAGCCTTTTTTTCTTTTTTGCATGAACAAACGCCACGATCGAAGGTAAATGTGGAAAAAGAAACTCAAATTTTGGTACATTTTCAGATTTTCAAAAACAGATTAATAAAAAGGACAATCGTCTGTTTCAGTCATTTCTTTTTACTCAACGTTTGCTTATAAGATAAGAGGGGATTTATGTGATTTTGTTGATTCCGTTCTTTTTACATTGGAAATTTTCTAAAATATAAACTTTCAGGAAAAGATTATAAATTTGCGAATTTTTTTGTCATTAAAGTACTTCGAGCGTGCATGTAAAAAGATACTTCATTTTAAACTCTTTGCAGCATAAAGTACTGATTTGTACTTCTTTCAAACAACAGTAGTTTATTACGCACCCCTTTGATTAAGCGCTCACCTTCGAAATGCTTATAGTAGGAAACCGAATGTCTCCTCAAGCCTTCATGATTGCTTCACAGTTATTAGCGAGAAAATTAACATGTCGATTTACTTTGTCGTCGGCACAAGAGTTTAATCGCGTTATGTTTATAAAATCATTGTTACGTAAAGATTTTTGATATTGAAAAACGGAAACGAGTATTTGTTTTAAAATAAACATAAAATTGAGACATTCTGCAGCTTTTATGCAAAACATGGTCAGAGAGGATAGCTTAGCCGGGACGAGTGTTTTTTAAACCTGGCTTTGTTGCCGGACTTATTTACAAGTTAATAGCCGCTACAGAGATGGTGTAATAGTTATGTATTCATAAATTCGAAAAACCTTTTGATCAGCTGGATGGAAAGATAAACTTGCTGTCAATTGCAGGAGACGTGGCAAAATGTCGGCCAAACAGAGCGGCAATGAAGTTGTCATCGTTGGTTTGTATACAACTCGTTGAATAGATGAAAAAAAATTAACGATATGGTATCAAAGTAATATTTGTTAGCAATTCATTTCTGATATGTACACGTACGCAAAAATACCTAGGGTGAGATTCTGTAAATAAATTAAGTAAAAGATTTTTGTACGAATGAAAAGGTTAAATGGCTTATGGTAAAAGCACGTTCACAGCGCTGTAAATTGTTGATGCAAATTGAGTATTTTTTCAGATTTTTAAAATTATTGGCAAAATATGTCAGGAAAAGTGGCTAAAAGACATGTATGTCCTCAGCGAGATAAATTTCTGAGCTGCAGGAACAAGAATGGCTAAGAGAATCATGAATGACTAAACATTTTCCTGAGCACACTTTTCGCGATTTTTTTATTTTTATACTATACCGGATTTGTTATAATCTATATCAATGCGTGTTGTTTACAAGTTGTTTTAAAATGGACAATTAATTTCTTTCTTCTTAATTTCTTTCTTATAGTTTCCAATTTCTTTCTTGCAGTACGTTAAACAACCTCCAAAATCATCCACTCGCCTTAGTAGAGCATTTTAAAACTTAACTTTTTGGAGGAACTTTTGCCGGTACTGTGTAGATAAAGAAAACTTTGAAAAGAATGAAGAATGTAAAAGTTAAACAATTAGGCAAAAGAGATATATATATACAATTGTTACCAATAGGCAATTATCATTTGTATATTTATTACATGAAGTAATTTCTGCAATTCTGGTGCTTTTTCAAATTTATGTATTTTTTAAAGCAAGGATATTTTACTTAGTAGCACCCGCGCTCAAGCTCGGACAATTGGGTCGAAGGTTCAATAACATCTGGTAGCAACGTAGTTACTTCAGTAAACATTAAAACATATAAATACACATTACACAGCGAATCATTAAAGTAAGGAGATAAAAGATAACACTTAACCTCAACTGATTGTAAATATTGTCATGTTTTGTAAGCTAACAGAAACAGATTTAACATACAAATCTTTTTTAATCTTTTTTAGCAAACCTTAAAAGCTTGAGTGAAGTTGATGCGAAAAAAAAGTTGAGTTATGTTGGTTGCAGTTTTCATTATCGCTGTAAGCTTGTCACTTATTGTATCCGTTCAAAGTCAAGTGCTTCTTCCTTCCAAAGAGACAGATTCCATCTGTTATCAACATCGCTGCTCTGTTGGAAAAATCTGTCAAGTTATTAATCATAAGCCCATTTGTAAGTGCAACCACAACTGCAAAGATTCAGAGAAGACTGGTCCTTTGTGTGCAAAGAATGGGCGCACGTACAAACATTTATGTCAGTTAAAGAGACATGAATGTCAACTTGGGCAGTACATCAAAGTAGAGCACTATGGGAATTGCTCAAAAGCTGGTAAGTCTATTTCATTTTGGCGATAATATTTTCGAACTAAATGATTGTAATACACTAGTCTTAAAACCAATGAAAAATCGACAGAAAATAACCTGTCTCTACTTGCAGCTATTATTTTCGACTCACAGACAGATAGACCCACGACAAGTATGATATTATGGCCTAGTCGGTCACCGGTGGAAAAATGCACGGGGTCGCCTGTCCTTTATATATCACATTTCATGTTTAGACATTTAAAGTACGGCTATTATTATAGAGACTAGCCTGTATCCTGTAGCCTGTACATAAATCCACAGATTTGTCCGTTCATTTAATACGGCATTTCCTATATCCGTAGCACGACTACGTATCGCGCAAAAGCAGACAACCAACACAAATGCTTCTTGAATAAAACCTTTATACGAAATGACTGCACAGATTAAATGTTGAAAACCTTTCTTAAATAACTTTTAAAAATCAACTTTAATTCTGTGTTTTACGATTCGGACGACGGGAATGTCATCAGCTATGTTAGAAAGTAGTAGCACTACTACGGGGCAAACTACAACAATTTTGCAATCCGTCTTTAATACGGTTAAGCCTATCCAAACGTTATATGAACAGAACTGTTTTTTCACAGCATGAAAGATCTTATTTTCACAGACCATGTGCATGCTCTTCGCTAATAGACTTTGCTATGCAGGCAGTAAGATAAAAACAAAACAAACAAAGAAGTGTTAACAGTGAAGTGAAACTTTTTATTTCCGGGAAGTCTAAAAAAAGGACAGTGCCTCGTGTACCTGCTTTGATGGCAGGAAAGGTAAAATATGGGCTTTTAATTCTTATTACCGCTGTCACTCAACACTCCAGGCTAAAGAAGTGTTACGAAGAAATTATATAAATTTTTAAACGGAATGTCGCCTAGTTTGATGTCTGAAATTTTTTGCATTAGAGAAAATAATTATAACTATGAAGTAACTGTACTGCTCGTTACTTCCGTCATCTGATTTTAAGTCTTTCCTGTTTTTGTAAATTAAAATGCTATCCTTCCTGTTTCCCGCATGAAAATTGATACTTTATAAAAACGTTGTTCAACTTCCGAACATTTCCTGAAACTTCGTGGGTATTGTTTTCTCTCTGACCTGACACGTTCGTGTTATTAAATGACGTATTTATTATTTAGTTCCATGTTTTGATAAAGAACGTGAAAGAAAGCTTGGCTTATGTACTGAATGGGCAGCGTTTGGTTCTTGTGAGCATCACAAAGAATTGATGGAAAAATATTGCAGGAAAACATGTGGAATGTGTGGTAAGCCTTAGCTCTACATTGCTATGCTTAAAGCCCTTGCTACACAGTCAAACTAGTTTGACAAATTTATTTAGGCAATGTTTAAGAAATCATTTATAAAACTATTTGTTAGCCCGTGAAATATTCCACGTTATTTCGCCGTCGTACGTATTTCTCGCATTGATTTTTCGTGCATCGCTTGCCAGGTAGCTTGAAGTAATTGCATTACTCTGCAGGAGTATTGAATACTGAATATTGTATTGAATTATTATAGAGCTCTTGACTGTTATCACTCGATGGCAGACTTTGTTTACAAAAGTAAAAATACCCACTAAATATCAATCTCGTCCCCAGGGTCTTGTGGCACCTAAGCCGTTATCACGGAGCGGCTAATTTTTCATTGTTATTAAATTCATCAAAAAGGCAAAATGCCCTGGGAACGAGGTTTACTGAGTACCTCAAGATCTGTGATTACCTCATGCAACATTTTGTTGGATTTGAACCAACCTCGTTTAGAGAGCGTTTTGCATTTTTAATTGATTGGTCCGTAATAACGTCTAAGTGGGCACAAGAGCCTGGGCACAAGGTTGCATTTAAACCAACCTAAAGACATATTTCAATGCAAACAAAAGTGATTTAATTTTCCAAATAAGACAAGGGAACCTTGAACTGTGATTACTTAAATATAACATCCTTACTGAAGATTTCTTTACTAATAAAAAAGAAAACAATACTGGATACCATCATGAGTTGGTAGAAAAGAGGTATGTTTTAAGCCATCATTTAATAGAGGCTGGATTCTAACCCCGAAAGAGCTTATATAAAAGTCGCGCCAAAGCTCTTATCGACATCGTCAAACCGCATTCCTTTCCTTAAGGTGTAAGTAGGCTTAGTAACATGTAAATAAATTTGTCCTTCGATGCGTAACAAGAATTTGTGCCAAGTTTTGTGGCCAAACGATGCTTTTTGGCCCCCAACCCCTGTTTTTTTAGAAAAATGAATCCTGTAGAAACGGATATTTTTTTTTATTAATAAAATAAGAATCTTTCGTGTATATATAATGTCATTTTTAATCCCAATGACGTCATTAAAATTATTTTTTATTTGTGATGAAACTCACTTTTTCTTGAACAGAAAATAGTTTGGAAATACAAGGTTGTCATCTACCTAATATTAAAAGAAATTAAAATATACGAAGAAAAAAGTTCGCTTTTTGATATCTGTGGCGTCATTTCCAAACTTTATGACGTGATAAAAATATTTTTATCATATGTAATCAATTTGTTTGAACCCCCTTCCCTCTGGTGGTGTACATTAAAGAAATCAAAGAGTTTAATAAGAAAATTTATTTCAATCCAGTTATTGCAATTCGCAGATTTTTGTCAAGGAACGCCGAAATTCAATTTTCCGCGAAAATTTGTTTCGTAAGGTAGATAATTTTGTAAAAAGCGCCGAAATTTTATTCCCTGCGAAATTTGCTGCGTAAGGTATATAATTTACGGTATACTCACTTTGAACTTCTTATTTTCCGCGAATATTTGACTCGTAAGGTATATAATTTACGGTACACCCACTTTGAACTTCTTATTTTCCGCGAATATTTGTTTCGTAAGGTATATAATTTACGGTACACCCACTTTGAACTTCTTATTTTCTGCGAAATTTGTTTCGTGAGGTATATAATTTACGGTACACCCACTTTGAACTTCTTATTTTCTGCGAAATTTGTTTCGTAAGGTATATAATTTACGGTATACTCACTTTGAACTTCTTATTTTCCGCGAATATTTGTTTCGTAAGGTATATAATTTATGGTACACCCACTTTGAACTTCTTATTTTCTGCGAAATTTGTTTCGTAAGGTATATAATTTACGGTATACTCACTTTGAACTTCTTATTTTCCGCGAATATTTGTTTCGTAAGGTATATAATTTACGGTACACCCACTTTGAACTTCTTATTTTCCGCGAATATTTGTTTCGTAAGGTATATAATTTACGGTACACCCACTTTGAACTTCTTATTTTCTGCGAAATTTGTTTCGTAAGGTATATAATTTACGGTACACCTACTTTGAACTTCTTATTTTCTGCGAAATTTGTTTCGTAAGGTATATAATTTACGGTATACTCACTTTGAACTTCTTATTTTCCGCGAATATTTGTTTCGTAAGGTATATAATTTACGGTACACCCACTTTGAACTTCTTATTTTCTGCGAATATTTGCTTCGTAAGGTATATAATTTACGGTATACCCTCTTTGAACTTCTTGTTTTCTGCGAAATTTGTTTCGTAAGGTATATAATTTACGGTATACCCACTTTGAACTTCTTATTCATTGCTTTAAACTTCACTGATTCGAAGTTTTATGTTGTTTTTTTTCAAAACACTTGCACGAGTATATTTTCATGCCCAGAAATTTTTGAGATAAACATTCAGGAGCTCTGGGCACGAAATTGGAGCGTGATTGTAACCAAACAAAGAGACTGAACAGTCGGAAAGCTTTTGCGAGGAAAAATTTTATTGTTTTTTTTTGATAACGTGTTACTCTACAGTATTCTCTTCAATTAACGGACCCTCTAAAAGGCAGACTCCTCTGATTAGCGGACACTTTGTCCATACACCTGCCGTTTTCTAGTCAAAGTCTTATAAAAAACTTTCTAATTTAGCGGACACTTAATTAGCCGATACTCTGATTAGCGGACAAATTTTTTTGCACGAAATGACATCTATAGGCTTTTTTTCTCTCGAATTAGCGGACAGTTTAAAAAATTAGGGAACATCATACGAAATAATGAAAAATTGAATAATTTTAAAATATTTATTTTAAACACTTTGAAACTTTACAAGAAATGTCGGCTTTTACAGCCTCAATTTTCTTCACAAACCCATTAATCAACTTTTGTAAAGAATCTACAGTTGATGTAGAAGAGATTTCATCTAGGAGTGATAACGATTTTGAAAATAATGACGTTGGAGAGAAGATCACATGAAGCGCTTAAACTTGAAAGATTTCAATATAGAAGAAAGAACTTCTTTATCCTAACTTAAAGACAGACTTGAAATTATTCGAGTCAGGAACTTAAAAGAACAATCTATTAAAAAATTTTTCTTTAAATAAAGTTTTTTTAAAAATCTTTTCGTTAATTTAGTTGATATTATGATATTGATATTTGTTGTTTTTTTTTTAAAAAAAAAGTTATATTACGTTCAATTTAGTTCTTCTTTTTTCGTGTCTAATTCCAGCGCAATACCCGCTAATTTTTTAAGTTATACATTTCGTATAAAAATCGAATTTTCTTCAAATTTTGAGCTTACATTGCTAAATTTTCCAAAAGGCGGACACCTCTAATTAGCGAACACTTTGTTCGTGCACCAACGGTTTCCGCTAATTAGAGGGAATACTGTATAACGAATTACTTCATTTAGATGAGAAACAACTACCTAACGTTTGCGACACAACGAAGTACGGCTGTTGCCATGGTAGCAAATTACCTGCATTAGGACCTCAACAAAAGGGATGTTACAGTAAGGGAGGTAGAAAAGAAAATGTCTGATTTGCTTATATACCAAATGTCTTATTTGCTTGCCCTTTTTTCGGGGAGTGACGAAAATTTGACAAACTATTTCGTCCGACAAATTATGTATTAAAAAATATAGTCTAGAGTTGTTATAGAGTTTTCACTGTCTATATGGAAAAGTGACTAATAATGAGTAAAGGAAAATTTCAGAAATGGTCAAATATGACGAAATTCTCCTTGCGTGACGGATATTTTGTCAACATTTTTTTTGTCTTCTTGATAAAACGTGTGTGTAACGTACACGTTATTTTCATTTTTCGACTTTTCTTTTTATTGTCCATATAGTAGATTTAGAATGTCTTGTTATCAACCAACAATAACAAAAGTGGTAAGTAGTAAGCAAACATCGCATTCGTATTTAAATTTCTTCCATATATTTCAGCACGCTGTAAAGATGGTTCTCAGTGTCGTTTCTTTCCACATTTTTGTGGAAATGATATTAATATGAACACGATGAGGAAATATTGTCCTTACACATGCCGTTTTTGTGGTAAGTTGAATTTTATAAAAAACGACAATCTTGATATTAAAATATTCCCCGCCTATTATAACCTATAATACTTGGAGATATAGCCCAACAGCATCCCTTAGTCAGTACACTGCAGCCAGTATGCTGGAAGAGACGGAAAATCACATAATCTTATACATTTTCTTGATCAGCACAATAGATGCAAGAATTGATTCAAATTCTATTTTACATAATAGATGCAAATATATGCACTAACGTCACCATAATCTCCTTCAATTTCTTTTGCTTTTCTGCTTGAGTGGGTTTTTCAACGAGCATTAACAACCGAGTGAGATATCTCCAACAAAGTTGTTGACTGTGCATAGTGAGAAAAAAAATCTTAACTTGGCGCGTTACCTTGACAAAAAAGAACAGAAGACAATGGGTGGTCATGCAACTGGACAGAACTCTAAAATTTATGCCAAATATATATTTCCGTGAGCGATTACCCCATTTCTCAACCTTGTCAAGAGGGACTGTTAATTTGTTTCACTTGAACCAGGCCTTGGAAACGAAACCTGTAAACCAATGTTTTAATTTTTCGAAAATTATAAAAACAAGCGCCTGGTAAAAATCGGAGTAGACAAAAGGCAGAGGACTGGTAACAAGAGTGACAGCAAAGCAAAACAAATAATCTTTTTATCTTATAGTTCCATCATCAACACAAGAGGAGTTTGGGAATGACAAATTATAAAAGCAACTGCGAAGAAGAATCCATTGACGTGACCTTAACCATGCAGAATATGCGTCTCCTCAATAAAAGAAAATTATCACTAATCTAAAAATAGAACCACTACGTAATGTCTACATCTAACTAATGAAAGAATATTTATCTCCCTAGTGGGGAACTTACATCGTCAATCTGAAACTATTTAAATTATTTTTTATGTAAATATATTGTTTAAACTGACGTTGCCAATTAATCCTTTTTTATGTAAAAAGGATTTCAGTTTTATTTATATTTCTCATTATACCACAAACGCACACACTTCTAGTAAATGAAGAAAAAAGAACAAATTTTCTTTCCACCCAATTCTTAAACACTAACACGATGATCAAGCAACTTCAGTTCGTCAAACAACACTCCATGCAACGTGGTTCGGAAAGTATTTTCGTTACTGGCGCCCCTTACCAGGCAATTATTAAATTCCTGAAATTTGAGAAGTTGCGCTAGTTGAAGGACGTCCCTTCTTAATTTTGTATTACATATTATTATTATTATTAAAATACTACATGCAGTGGAATCTCTCTATCCCGAACTTGCAAGGGATCAAAAAACTTGTTCGAGATAGAGAATGTTCGAGATAAAGAAAGCAAAATACCTTAGGCGGACCACAAAGTGACGGAGACTTTAGTTCGAGATAGAGAGAAGTTCGAGGATAGAGAGTAGTCGAGATAAAGAGCATTCGATTTTTCTTGAATTCTTAAACGATTGTATTACATAATATCAAAATAATAGACATTTAAAAGAATGCGCGGTTATAGCACTTCAACAAACTTTGTAGTTAGCTAGCAGAAACAATTAAGCTTTGATTTCTCTGTTTGTTGCTTGGGCACCAAGTTTAATTGCCGTCCAAATCATAGGAATGAAGGAATATAAAATATGATTTCTAACTCACATCTCTTAAGCAGAATCTCCTAAAGCAGACACATCTATAGACAGAGTTTGGTTTGCACAGGGACAGACAGACGACAGGAGAGATTAAGCGGCTTCACTAGTCCTTTAAATTTTAAAAGGGTTCGCTCGTCCTTTACGTTTACCAGGAACTTGCCTGTTGCAACAAAGTCAATAAAACTTTAATGCATTTATTATTTTGTTTGTCCACAGTGCGACTGATTAAGTTCTTTCCCATAATTTTTTATTTTTTCCACTGAATGACTTTTTCTACCAAGATAAAACAGATTTATATTAAATAAGGGAAAATTTTATATGCGGAACTTATCCTCTTTTATGGAGGCAAACTGGAGACATTTTTTAAGGCATTTGATGATAGTTTTCAACCTTTGTCTTGAGACTTGGGTTTCTAGAGAATAATTTAAGATTTTCATACATTTTTAAAGAAGCTATAGTTAAGAATTTCGAGGTGATACGAAGCGTGAATTACTTAATCTTGGTAACGTAAGTGAAGGAAAGAAACAACACCAAATCTGTAAAAACCCTTTCCAACTACAGCCTAAACTACCACCCAATCCCCCCACTACCGCCCCCACTATTGCACCAACTACCGCCCTAGTACAATTAGCTTATCTAGTGTGCTGTGCATCTGTAGCATTTGTATACAACTAGTCGTTAGCTCGTGGAAAAATCCACGGGTTCCCCCCCTCCTTTTTATACCGCACCACGTGCGTCTAGCTACTTGCGCAGCTAAGCTACCATTTTGCGTGACAGACAGACAGACAAAATACGGCTATTATAATAGAGATTTAAAAATAAAAATATGCAACAGGTTGAAAAATTAAAATTACGGAGATTAGACAAGAAAATTGTTGAAAATCTACTTACAGAATAGATGTGAAGAGAATCTGGAAAACTGAGGAGATTGGTAAGTTTTGAGAAGACTTTTTGGAAACTATGAAGAATTGAGAGGTTTCGAGAAGGCATAACAACACAGAGATGAGACCTCTTTAAAGCGGTTTTAAGTAGTTAGAAAAAGTCTTCTCCTTGGAAAGAGTAATTCGTCAAGAGTATATTTAAAATTTGCGTTTAACCTCATCCTTGGCGTTTCCTGGCCGGTTTCAATGGCCGAACGACAAGTAAGTAGAAATCTATCTCCGTTTTGCAATCAATCCATGTCTACCAATTTTGTTTGAGTGAAAACCAGTTTTTCTATTTCCAAGTATTTTTAATCGTTTAGAATCTCCACCACAATACCTCATCAACAAAAAAGTTAAAAATGACCAAATTTTTGCTGTAGTGTACTTTTTTCTTTACTTTCTGTACTTTTAACCGACTTTATTTCACCTTTTTTTTCTAACCAAAGGTACAAATCTATTCTGGTGTATTTTTATTAACTAGAAATTTAAAAAGTTCTTTCAGAATCTTCAACTGCTTTAAGAGCAGCGATATCGGTAAAAATGAGGTTTCTCTGCACTCAATACCAAACAAACAAGCAAAAAATTTCGTAAGGCATTTAGGTTAAGTAAAACAGCATTGCTCTTGGATCTGAAGCAACAATAAGTTGTTAAAATTTGTTATTAAAAATAAGATTCTGACAGTTACTAGTAAGCCCTTTAGTAGAAATATAGTCAATGTAATAATTATTTCTATTTTAAAAATTCCTTATCTTTAAAGCATTTGCATATTTACAATTTTGCTGCGTCTTTACTTGTGGTTAAGCAAGAGATCGCGATGATACGAATTTTTTATTGTTGCGTAGGTTATTTTGATTGTGGAGAACACTACGTTGGAGTTATTGTGGCTCTATCTCTCCTCGAGTTTGCCCGAGATTCGCTCCATGATGGTAAAAATATTATCAACATGAAATGGACAATTTCATTACCTAGGGACTCTTGTCGTGGCGATAAATTTAAGTAATTCATGACGCACCATCCACAAACCAAAATTAAGATAAACACACAAAAAAAAAAACGGCTAAAAAGTTCATTCGCCTATTTCTTTCGAACGACGCATAAATAAGCAAATGCTAAAAATGAGCCGATCTTTCTAACTTTGTTGACCTTCACAACGTTTCCTCAATTCAAGCCACCTCAACAAAAAACAATCATGATTCAAACAGCCTTTATCATCCAGGATGCCATATCTCATTATTTATACTTTTTATGTGAGCACAAACACGTCCATTAAATCGTAGTTCTTATGAATTGACCTAAATGTTCACGCAACCAAAGAATCCCAGCAAACGAACAAGATATTGATTGATTGATTGATTGATTGATTGTGCATTAATGCCTTCACCTATGTTTTAGAGATGACATCAGCAAGGTTAAGCACGTTGATAGCTTGTTTCACGGATGGCATATCAATCATCGTTCCACGAAACGAAAATGCACCCTGAAAGACAATTAATTTTATTATTTGTTATTTTTATATGCATAACGCTTATAGGCAAATAGTGGGAATTTTTAAGCATACGATAAGCATATCTCTCTGCTTTGAGAAATCCTTTTGATATCTGTTCTTCTGTCATATTTACAGTTTTTTTCTTTTTTTTTCTTATACACATTAAAAATAAAGTAACACGATTATATGTTCTCGACATGCTCCTGCTTAATTTTACCTTATGTTTTATCACTGTTTTTTTAAAACTAAAAACAGGATTATTTTATCATATCAATATTTAATTTTTAAATTAATTCTCCAAAAACATAAATTGCATAACCACATCCGAGCATGATTCGGATTTTCACTTGCTTATGAAAAGCATGCCTATCAAAGTTTTTACCACTAACAAAAACCCTGAAAAATTCCCTCGTGTTTTTCTCAAGTCATAGGCACCCTAAAGAAGGTGCAGATTGCTAACTTAAAAAGCTAAAAAAAATACACAAGCAAATAGACCAACCTTTCCCGTTTTTTGGTGTTGCTCAAACTCCTCCACAAGTTCTCTTGAATAGTCAATTTTTTCCTGGCTTGGTGAAAAATTGTCATTCACAATATCTATTTGAGCAGGATGAATGACTTGCTTGCCTATAAATAGAAGTTACACAAAGTAATTATGTTAATGCTAAAAACTTGCCTTCGTAATAAAAAATAAAGGCATGTTTTTTAACCTAGTCTATCATACCAATTCTGTGATCCAGTTTTGCTCGTGTAAACAATGCTTTAGCATGAAACACCAATTACGTTTAAAGCGTTCTCACTAGACTTGGACATAAACGAGATTAGCCGTTTTTTAATTCGAAAATCGCAACTACAACCAATCGAGAATCTATAAGTAACACGCATTTCTATTTTTTTTTCACTTTTATGACTTAATGGGTTTCTTGGTTAATTTTGGTGGGGAATAATAGGTAGGTATTATTACAAATATTTATACAGGATATGTTCTGCCCAGATTGCTAAAACGGCCTGTTTATAAACAGGTCGGCCGGATTATGTACGTATGGTCCGATTATGTTTTCTTCGCCCTGATTATGTCGTGATGACCGGATTATGAATGCTGATATAATGTCTGGCCAGGTAGGCTGTGATTGGGATTTTCTTCGAACTTTTGTTAATGAAACATTCTCTGCGAGATAGAACACCATTGAAAATTAAGCATAGCGAAAAAATAGTCTCGCCGTAATTCTTAGTATAAACTCCTCTTGTGAGTATATTTCAAAATAACATACTTTGAAGTAACTAAATTTCATGGAACCTAAATTATTCGTTTTACAGGAATTAAGTTTGGTGAAAAGTTAATAAACTTGCGAATTCCAAAAAACGAAATTTCGTTTCATTTGAGAACAACAACTACTTTGCCACCAGGGCTATTTGCTTGTCAGAAGTGATGACAAATGATATAAAAGCCAATCAGCCCCGGTTTATGTTCGTTCTATAAGTGAGAAATAATATAAAACATAAGCCGGCCTGCCCCAATTTCTCTTATATGGCATGGGTTGACCCGTAGCTGTGCTGGAAGACACTTACTAAATATGGCCGCGCTGTGCTCCGAACCACGGATTTTTTTATTGCGAAGCGAACTCCATAATCAAAGGTCACGCGCCACGGTATGTGTCTTATTTGGCATAAATACCACAACTTTCGTGCTAAAAGTAACCGAATCTTGAAATATCGCTTTCTGTTTTTCAAAATTATGTCTGCTACTATAAAAATAATCACCAATTACTTATTTCTTTTTGCAAATTTTCTCATAACGAAATGATTTTTTTTTAGTTCCAAAAATTTCTCACATTGTAGTGCTAAATTTATTCTAAAATCTCAATGGTTTAGTTTGACTGCACCAACTCAGATAAACAACAGACACCGAAGGATTAATAAAAACATGGCTAACCTGTAAATCCCATTTTTGCACCTTCTTCTGACTGCTGCTGCAAACCACGCAAATCTATAATAAAAATCTTTTCGAATCATGCGCAATATAACTTTATTGGTCCGAACGGAGAGGTACGCAATGAGAGATGAGAGGAATTTACTTTTGAAATCGCAGATTAACTAGCTAAACATTTTTTTTCTGCATTTCTTATCATAGGTAAACATAAGTTATCCAAGGAAAACATGAGGCTCCTTTAGCGTTTTGCATTTCTTCTTGTTTTCCCTGTCATGCCGTTTGTAGTGAAAACAGTTATTACCACTTACGGGTTCACTCGGCGAGTAATTGATTTATTGCAAACGCTGAATGCTTACCTTTAACATTAAGCAGAAGTAGAAGAACTTAAAAGGCTTACCTTTGAAATCAATATCAACCATATCAATCGCTTGCAGACCAAATCCCTTGACAAGCATCACAAAATATTGTCTTGCAAACAGGAGTTCTTTCGCGTCCTTTGTTCTTGTTCCACCTGAAGATAGATAATACAAACAAATTGTTGACTCCAAAGGGAACGAAAATGAACTATTTCAAAACAGTTGTGAAACCATTATTTCAGTAACGTTAACTGTCTGTTGTGTACCCTTTTTTCTGCTGAGTTTCTACCCTCAGTGGTTAAATTAACTTTTAGCATAGAAACAATATATCAATATGGAGAGAAGTAAAGATGCAACGTTTGTGAAGTTTGAAAATAACAATTTCATTAACATGCACAGATATAAAACAAAAACAAGAAGTTTGATTGCATAAATATTTTATGTATATTAAAAAATAAAGTGATGGATTGAAAATATGTCATATAAAAAATACAAAAATTTTTGCAATTCTATGTAAAAATTGCACAAATTTATACCCTGCATCACTTTAATAAATACCACGCATTCTTACAACAAAATAAATGCTAAAACGTTCAAAGGTCCTAAAGTAACCCTAAAAAGTATCTGTTTGGGGTAAAATAAAACATCCATGATTAAGAAATATTCAAATTAAAAGTTTCGTTACAGCCGTAAAATACCTTTAGCATTTACTTTCAAAACTTGCAAAGTACAATTACTTCCAATATTTTTTTATGTATTTTTATTCTAGCAATTTTTATTCTTTTGAGGTACTTGTAATATTTTTTACTAATTTATAGAAATAATGGTAGTAATAGTTTCGTGAGAGTAAGGAGATTTTTAGGAACATATGCTGGAGTTTACTTCATTTTTGTGTGAGATATTGGTAGACACAAAGACATAAAATCAACACATATATTTTCCATAAAAGTAAAAGTAAAAAATAAATCCTTACCAATATGCTTGCTAAATAGTCATCGGAGCCAAATACAAAACATTCGAATTTTAAATTAGCATCCTCTTTGCAGGCTTCCTCAAGAATGACACGCAGATCTAGAAGCCCTTTCGGTGTCTCTGATTGACCAATCACCTTTATAATAGGTCCTCCGTTTGAACCTTCACCAAGGTGTTTCTTTGATTCATGCTTTAGCTAAAAAAGAAGACAAAACTGTAGTGACTTGTTTTATTGGTCTAACTCTGTGTTGTGAAAATTAGCAGATAAGTGCATATATGATTATTTCAGTTGCCAAGTTTTTTTTACACCTGAACCTCTTCCTTTCAAAATAAAAAGTTGCCATCGTGTTTCTATTAAACTTTGCACTTCGGAATATTAAATTTTACGTTTTAAAAATACATACCCATTTAATCTGTTCAACAGATTCTATTTTAGGAACCATTAAAGCCTGTGGTAATGTAGCTCCACATAAAACTGATTCTAAATCATCCAAAGCAAATGAACTGTCTATTGAATTAATTCGTACAGTGGATTCACTTCTTCCAAAACTTAAGCTTGGTAAAACTTCCTGGATTGTTTGTCGACATACATCCTACAACAAAAACCTACATAAATAACAGCTTTGTGATACATACTGTGTGCAAGCATGAAGGTAGGTATAAAGAAAGATATGGAACTATTTTTTTACTATAGGAATTATCGGTGACCAGATCAGTTGAAAACCTATTCATGATGTCTGTGAGCCATTGGATGTTACATGGAGTAGCCTGATAGAGTGTGGACCCTAATTGGGTCTGCGTAGCTCAAAATAAACACCACATATCTAAGGCATGACCCCTCCTGGAAATAATAGACGGGGTACATCCCTCAATATTTTTTAGGCTAACCATGTAAAATATGACCCCTTTTCTCTCTTCCATTGTGCTGCAGCTTTTACATGCATATGGATTTCAGTCCATGGATTGGATTAAACTGCTTCACGATTACATCACTGTTGCTAACCTCTTGTGAGATCACTGTGTCATTCAACTGTTTCATGAAACATGTGGTTCAAGCTGTTGGGAAAAGAGCGTGTAAACAGTTAAAAACTAGTTTAAATTTAAAAATTTAATACACTTGGGAATACTTGGTATTTTCAAAACAAGGAGATCAAAATTTACTAGATATTTTACAAAGTTGATTATTCTCACAGATCTTTTGGGAAGTCGAAATAGGTCTGATTTTTTTAGTTGGGCCTGCCTCCAGATTTGACAGCCATTATGTTATAGATGAAAATTGAAGAAGGCTGCCTGGATAGACTTTAGAAATGATCCTTGCATATATATAGTGCCTTAATTTTGATAGAATTTTGCTTATTTGAGATAATTTTGGTTTTAATTGCACAATAAGTTGGTTACCATGAATGGTGTTCATCTAAAAAGAAACAACAAGATATTTCACTTGGCTTACTGGGTTTATTTTCTGCCCACTTACTCTGAAGCTAAATGTGTAATGTTTTTAATAGTTATTGATTTAATTATTCTATAACTTCTTGTTTTCTAGGGTGCATGCATATATCCATAAGTCTCTCAAATATTTCTCAAATATATAGGTCAAGAGCACAGTAAGAGCTCTTAATCTGTTTCAAGAAAATTTATTTTAAACACTAGGTTTTTGAGTATGTTAATTGAAAGAAATGGGAATGCTGATAATTTGTGCAAGGTGATCCTAAATAGAATTTATTACGTTTCCACCTGCTATGTATTTACTGATATTATTCTATAAAATATATTACCAATTTAAAATTGAGTGTGTCCACATCATATCAAGATAAGAATACATACCCATTTGTCAATGTTGCTGTAGTTTTCAAGATGCTGATGTGTCATTTTGCATGGATACATCAGACATTTAAGTTTACACCAAAACATTTTATTTTTCGACAAGTATGTCTTTTGTCACGCTTTACAATTTTTCCTAGAAAGGTGGGGAAGGGCGGTGGGGGTCCTGCCTTCAGGAAATATTCTGCAACAGGGTGAACACTAATAAAATGAGAACAAAAGTAATTACGATCAGAAAAATTATGAAATGAGGAGAAATTAAGGAATAGCTAAAATTTCAATTTTTTCAAGTACATTTAAGTACTTTCAAGTAGATTTTTTTTCTAAGAAGGAGTGTTCAACCTGTGTAAAACATGATCTCTCTTTTTAGGTGTAGCTAGCATATTCAGACTATGTGCACTAACTTTTGCTCTAAAACGAAACGACTGAAACTAAAGTAGTGAGGCCATGTGTTGAAAAAAAAACATCATCACTATTACCTTCATATTTAATGCAACGCCATCTTCGCAATCTAAAACGACAACATCAGCTGGGCAATCCAGAAGCTTTTTCAATCTTTTTCGTGTCATTCCCTGGCACATACAAAACTGATCTTCTTGGACGGAAACCAGAAGATTTTGACAACTTACGAAATGCAAGTTTATCTGCTATTTTTCCACCAGCGATAATTGTCCTAAATTTTGTTATCATTATCAAAAGCGTTGTTAAAAGTAAAACAACAAAAACCTAAAAATCAACGTGCAATTTGTTATTATTATTGTTTCGTGTAGCTGTACACAAAATGTGACACCCTCCGTTTTTAGCGAAAAAGCACTGGGAAGGAGGATTGCAAACCTTAATAATTGGTTTGCTGTCACATGCATCCATAAGGGTGTTTTAAAAGTTTGATGTTTATTTTCGTGTTGTGTTGTGTTGTTGGAAAGAAAGGATGATTTCTTACTTTTATCTTAATCTATTATTTGTACTTTATACCTACTCTTTTCTATGAGAATATCTGTAGCCCGTACGCTTTCTTTAAGCCTAGTTCCCACCAAATGCGTTTATTATTACAGTCTAGATCAGATTGGAAGAGGGTCATTAATATACCCCGTCCAACCCATGCTAGCATGGAAAACGGACGTTAAGCCGAGAATGATGATGATGATGATGAAATGTGTTTTTTCACGGAGTTGGCGGATTATACGCTAAATAGCTTTAAATCAATCCAAGTATCTGAGCACAAGTCAAAGATGTTGCCATTATGATGGTTTTCCAAGTCGTAAAGCTTCTTTAAAAAGGAGTTTAGTCCCAAGATACTTAATCTAAACAATAATTAGAAATTTCAAGAAATATTTCATGCAACCTTAATGAAACATCGATGCTGGATGAAAATTTTGTGTCCAATCAGGCTAATCTTGTGCCTATTTTTTTGTCAATTTAAAACAGGTTCACTCAGTGTTTAAAAAATTATTGGCAGGACCCTGAACGTTAAGTGATTATGGATACGAAAATAGACTTTCCTTTCCTTGTAATTCTATTTGTATTAGCAAGAAGGTTTTCTTTAAAATTAAGGAAATTAATTAACTTTATTATGCTTTACGAATATTTTTGTGATCAGGTCTTTCTTTTGCTAGACTTTATAGCGTTTACTCAATTGTGAGAATAATAAATACAAATTTTGTTTTGCAATCATCACACAATTTTGTTATAATCATATAAATTAGATTAACTGAGTGTTTGGAAATCAGGAAATAATTTTTAGACATGATTCTAGATGCAGAATAAGTGGGGGTATAAATATGGTCAGACTTTCCATTTTCGGGAATTTTATTATCCATAGGGGTTCTCTAAAAGAAAGGGAATGTATATTAAACATTTTATCATGTTGACATTCCACCTTTGATGCTTTTTTGGCCAAAATTGTTACATTAGACCATTCTTATGCCATGACTTGTGACCTTCATTGTATTATAAAATTAGTAACTACAAATTTAATAAAATCTCACATTTATTTTAATTGATATATACATATTTTATATAAAGCTTGTAGTATAACAATTTTACGTAGTAAGTATTGATAAAACTCATGTGACAAACAGATAAACTCTTGCTTATAATTATTTTTGTTTATAATCTCACACCACTTTATCCAGCAATGTCAGAACTCTTACTGGCCAATTGAAATTTAACTCAGCCTTTTTAGCAAACACCAGAATAACTAATAACTCTGGTTTCTGTGCATACAAAAGAGTCTGCTATAATTGTCAACACCTTTATTTCCACTTCTGGAATTAACTTTCAACTCTTGCTACCTGCCTTGCTTTAATGACGAAATATAAAACCATTAAAGTTTATCTTGTAACACTCTCATATTGGACTCCAGTGTTATTAGGGGCCTAACAAATATGAATAGACTATGCGTGCTACGCTAGGAAGTTTGATAAGGCTATATGTGGCATTACTTGGATTAATGGCATTTTGGCCTTTTGCGAGTATCAGAGTACATCTTTCCTACCAAACACAAAATGATATATATTTTAGTTTAAAGGACAATAACATTCCTTACATTAATATCAAAAGTACAACAATCGATCCACTTTGAGCCGGCTTTAAGATCAATTTAGCCAGGATTTGTGGACGCCTTTGTCCCATGAATGTATTTGCTCATTACTTGTCATTTTGAGGTTGCACCCTGGCCCCTGGTTTATTTTGCAAAGCAGTGATTTTGTGGCCTGGAAATATGTCAGTGCCACGCTTAATGTATATATTCCTAAAAGGTTGGTCTAGCGACTGTTATTGCAGATATATTCACTTAAGTACAAGGTTTTAGAAAACTGGTGTGTAATGTTAATAAGATCACTGGGCTATGAAATGTGAATGTGCCCAGTGGCAGCGTTCTCCAAGTATCTTGTGTACAGAGGTACCCATTGTGGTCCCTGGTTTGTCCTATTCACGGTAGAATTTGTCACAAGAAGATTGGTTTTTGCTTTTTTAAAAAATTAGTGTTATAGACAGCCTTGACCTCAAAAAACATTGGCAAGAGCGTCCTGTGCTATACCAGATTCCACAATTAAGATTATAGAAGGACGGTCCAGTAATTTTTACCATCGATGTATGCATCTCCCAGACAGAGTTCTTAAGAATTGGTGTTCAAACAAGGCTAACCTAAAAGACGTGCTTAAGTTGTGGGATATATACGTTTTGTATAACATTTATAACAACATTGTGTAGTTGTGTTGCTCTTTATGTGTATATCAGAGAGTAATGAGATGCTGTGGTAGACATCCAAGCTTGTCGTTCCATTGAAGTGCATTATGATAAAATGATGATGAAATGTTGTGGTAGACATTCAACCTTGTGGTACTATTGAAGTGCATTATGACAAAGAGAATGAGATATGCCATTGAAGGCATTCAAGCTTGTTGTACCATTGAAGTGCATTATGATGAAATGCCGTGGGAGACACGCACAATGGAGTGCGGCCTAGATTACATGTCTTTGTGAGTGTGTCATACCATTGAAGTGCATTATGATGAAGAGAATGACGAGATATGTCATGGGAGACACTCACAACGGAGTGCAGCCAAGATGTTCATGTCACTGTGAGTGTCTCATACCATTTAAGTGCATATGATGGGGTTAGTACTGTTTTTGTATCTGCACATGTATCTGTCCTGCATGTTATTGTTTAATCTTATTGGCTGGCATCCCAATCCATGCCCCAAATATACAATTGTGTTCCAATGCGAAGGATGTTGTATGAATTTATTTCACAATACAATGTTCTCTACTATTATGATGTGTTTTTACTGAGGAACCTCAACAATTAATCAACAATTAGTCACAGGTGGTAAGCTTTAAGAGTAGACTTTAGTGTCAGTTGTTTTTTTTACTTTTAATTTTTGATCATTACAATCTGCATGTGCAAATTCATTGTTTTTCATGAAAATCAAAACATGTTGCAACTTTTCCTTCTCCACTGTAGTGCCTGTCATATACTCGTGTTACTATACAAAAACTGGCTGGAGTTTTTTTGGGGGGTAAGATTCATACTCAAGTGGCGAGAACTGAATTTTTGTTGTAATTTAAAGGCCACTTTAGTCACAGTACCATGAATTAGTTTAAGCAACACTGATACTGCTTCCTGCGTCAGAAAATCCTCTATCTGCATCCAACCAGCACTTGTGACCAATGTTGCCAACTTAACAGATATATATTAAATATTTTATTTTCCAATGTCATTGTTTATGGTTGTGTAATGTTGCCAATGCTATTTTTTCCTGTTTGCACTTGTTCGTGTAAACATAAGCAACATACTGTACACACTAAAAGGCATGTTACCATAGAACAGGCTAGAATAATTAGAACAAGCTGGGATATGAAATAACTTTGAACAGGCAAGAACAACTTAGGAACAAGCTAAAACAAGCTAGCACAGCCTGGGAGCATGCTGAAATGTGTCAGAACATTGGCTAAAAAAACCAGGTCTTTTTGTATTCTCTTGTCCATGGAGGTCATACGACCTCTCATGGTGGCCACACACCACCTGAAATCTATATTTATAACCTAAGAAAACGAAGAGTTCTAAAGTCTTATAACCTTAAATTTTTATGTATATACTCATTATTGTTTTTACTTTTATTATTAAAGATATACATAGGTAAATATTTATCATAGCACATCCGTATTTGCCGCACATAGTGTAGTGGGATCGTCTGAGGCTCCCAATTCTGGGACTGTGGATTGAATCCTGCTCACTGTCAGGCAGTATGTTAGTGATGAACAAAGTAGTTCTTCTTCAATATTATTAAAGATGTTTACCTAAGCCTCTTCAGTTTTTTATTGTTACTGCTATCAACAAGGGTCCTGCGAAGTCCTAGTGCATATGAAGCTACCAAAGTTGTGCAAACATATCAATCACTCAACTAGATAACCGCCAAAGATATCAATCCTGTTCTCATAATGAACGCTAAGCAGAAAGGATAGATTCACACTTTTATAGTCTGTTGGACATAAATTTTGTTTTAGTGTCATGGGAAGCAGGAGTGGGAAGAGAGAGTTAACTCCCTAACAATTTTTTTAAAATAATATTTTTTAAGAGAAAGAACATAAGAAATAACAATGTATAATGTAATTTCCCCTCTAAAACCAATTGCTATTTTCTTGGTGTCTGTGTGGAAAGCAGGATTGTTTTCTAAATATTTTCCTGTGTGAAAACCAGGCTTTTTAAAAAATAAAAATGTTCAATGTAAGACGATGTTTATTCTTTAGTATGTATAAACAACAAGCCACAGATATCATGTGACCTCATGGTAGACAAAGTTGTTAAAATTTTTTTTTTTGAAAAAATAAAGTAGTTTTAATGCTTTTTAGATCTAGTGCTTTAAATAGAAGCAAAGTGTAAAGAAACAATGGCAATCATTGATATTGTTGTTGAATAATGGCTAACATAATATTGCAACCAAAAGGATGCAGAGTTTTCCACAGGAACATTATTGACCCTTTAAGTTATTTGCAAATGTTTAAAAAATTCTGTTTTTGCACATTTTTTATACTGACAGGCAAGGAAAGGCAAATTGGTTAGTCACCTTAATTTTTCGATTTTAAGGAATAAAAGAACTATAGCATTGGTTTTCCTTAACTATTTTCTTCTTTTTTAAGTTTTAAATATTTCAGTGCTAGTTGTTCCATCATCGTTTATGTATTGTATTTTTTTGTATTATATGCACGTGTCCATATTCTAGTTAATGGAAATCAAAGCATTGTGTCATACCAAAACTTATCTATGTATTCAATGTATCATAATTTGAAGAAATGGACTAAACACATTTCACCTATAGCATTTGTAGGCATCACTCAATGTGGTGTATGTGAGGGGGGCTGCAGATAATTTTGCTGAATTTCTTTTTCGACATTTGTGAAATCCTTAAAATGTTTTTAAAGTTTTGTAATGCATATGCATGCATGGACACAAAAAGCTTTGCTTAACCTTTATTTAGGGATTTTCAGAACTACAAAGTACAAAATTGATTTTTTTACACCTATTCTCTTCTGTTTTTAAAAATAAGTTGCTAGAATTTCAGTATAATTTTCCTAGTTTTACTAGATTTTGGTCTAGATGTGTACTTATACACAAGGATGTCGATATCCTGTGCTGCATACAGAAATAGAATTAGTGCATATTTTAAAAAATATCAGGATTAGGAAACCATGTTTAATTTCTTATTACCGTGAGGCAAGTTTGACTGTGAACCCCATTCTGACACTGTATTTTTCTACAGATATGCCTGTCTGAAGCACCTTACATTAGTTCGAACTAATTTCATCAGGCAAAATTTTTGGTTTTCACTGTTGTTTCTAGCGAGGCAGCACTTTTATCTCCATTTGAAAATTATATTTATTTCTCTACATCACTAAAAATGTGCACCTTCTTATATTGTAGAACATCAAAAACAATGTCTGCAGAAACAACCTGTCTGGAGGATGTTCTAGAAAAGAATCTGTCTGGTGGTGAACTTCAGGAGGTGCAAAGGATGCTGTATGGTGCACCAGTGCAAAAGCTTGACCTACCTGTCAGCGTCACTGAGAAAGCAAATGCAGAAAAATTCCAAGTTGCTGGATACAGTATTGCTGCACTATCTGAAGAAGAACGAAGACCGCGTATTGTCCGAATTGGTGCCATTCAAAACCAAATTGTTTTGCCAACAGATCGCCCTATTCTTGAGCAGGTCAATGCACTGCATATGCGATTGAAAGTTCTTATTGAGGAAGCAGGGAGTGCAGGAGTTAATGTTCTTTGTTTGCAGGAAGCTTGGACAATGCCATTTGCATTTTGCACACGAGAAAAGCATCCTTGGGCGCAGTTTTCAGAATCAGCTGAAGACGGGCCGACCACATTGTTTTTGCAGGACCTTGCAAAGACTTACAACATGGTGATTATTTCTCCAATACTAGAACGTGACGAAAGCCACCAGGATGTGTTATGGAATACAGCAGTTGTCATCTCCAACACTGGCAATGTGATTGGCAAGTCAAGAAAGAACCATATCCCACGTGTTGGGGACTTTAACGAATCTACTTACTACATGGAGAGTGAGATGGGCCATCCAGTTTTTGAAACAGCCTTTGGGAAAATTGGCATCAATATTTGTTATGGACGTCACCATCCTTTAAATTGGCTAGCGTTTGCTTTGAATGGTGCTGAGATTGTTTTTAATCCGTCTGCTACAGTTGGTGCTTTAAGTGAACCACTGTGGCCGATCGAGGCTCGTTGTGCAGCTATTGCAAATGGATACTTTACTGTAGCTATAAACCGTGTTGGAACAGAACAATTCCCTAATGAGTTCACATCTGGTGATGGTAAGCCCTCACATAAAGAGTTTGGTCATTTTTATGGATCAAGCTATGTAGCAGCTCCTAATGGTAGTCGTACACCTGGTCTGTCAAGAGTGCAAGATGGCTTGCTTGTCACCGAGGTAGACTTGAACCTCTGCCGACAAGTGAAGGATAAATGGGGCTTTCAAATGACGCAGAGATTGCCTATGTATGGGAAAACGATAACAAATGCTACGAAAGATGATTTTAAAAGACAAATCGTGAAAGAGTGAGATCTGTTTATGTTTTTTTTCTTTATGTATCAACAGTATTGGTGTATATTGGAAATGTTGTGATTGATTGATTTTTTTCTAGTAGTTTTTAGCGTGCAGCTATATTTATATTCGCATTTATATTTCAGTTAAGTTTACAAATATACAGTTATTTTTATACAAATGGTAAGATTATATTGTCTTAGTGTTGCTGATAGCCACTTGGTGTTTTTGCTTTATTATTATTATTATTATTATTATTAGCAGTCTCGTATTGTTTGAATTTTGATTTTTGTTCCCTTTATCGACCATACCCAGATTTGAATCTAGTCTATTAATTTTGTTTATTTTGGTATTTCTTTCACGATTGCTATATTTGAATATATCTTATAATAATTAGCAATAAATACGAAATTTCATAAATAATCTTTTTCAATGATTATATATTATCTTAGTCATCAATCCTTCACATTTTGTTCGCCAATAAAGAACTATGGTTAGCCATTATTACTATCGGTCTCAGTAATCTGTTTTCACATGAGAAAACAAATGTATAAAGGAGAATATTGTCTTCCATAGAAATAAATTTATTGCGGTACACCAAGGAGATTTAAACCTCATTTGTTACACATCTGTTTTTATAAGAAACATACTTTTGGGGTTCATGAATGTTTCTTAACTTTTAAAGATATTTTTTTTAAATTTATGGAATTAGTATTTACAATTTTCTCAGCCAGATTCCTGTCGATCTATTAATTTCATTTATTATCTTTTCAACATTATGCAAGTTAGCAGTTGGAAGTATTAATAACCTCAGTCTCAAGTTAGGAAACATTGTTTTCAATGCATTATTAAATTTGGATTTTTCAGTTCCCAGTTTTAGTTGATTTTTTTTTGTAATATCTCCTAAACTCAACAAGTTTTATTTTGGACAAGTGACGAAATCCGAAATTTTTGAACCGATATTATATTTTGAAGCTGGTACTATATTATCAGTGTTTACAAGTAAAGTAGACAAACACATGATATACCTATGTTGATATTTTTTTTTAAATACAGTCAAAAAAAATGATAGCACTACATTTCCTGTTTGTCCTTCTTCATTATGCTGCATGTCAAATTGATGTCAATGACAATATGAAGAGTTTCAGTCATGCGCACAAAGTTGGTTCCTGTGTAGCTGGGAAGGAACAAATACTGTTCGAGAAACACAACGGACCTGGTGTGATTACAGAGCAATGGTTTGCCAGTACGACATGCTTCACCCCACAGACAATCGTAAGGTATTATATCGACGATGATGAAACGCCTGCCATTGAGGTCAACTTGTATGTTATGCATGGAATGGGCGTGCAAGGTACGTCACAAACGGCGTGGGGTACCAAATGGATCGGGTACACAGCACTCGGTGGCGGACTGTATAATACAATACGAATTCCATTTCAAAAATCAATCACCGTCTCGTTTATTCCTGCTCAGAGTGGACCGTGGTGGTATATTTTGCGCGGAGTTGAAAATTACCCGGTGGTCATTGGGGACTTAAAATTACCATCTACGGCGAAACTTGTCGTTCGAAAACTAGAAAATGTCACTCATCAGCTTTTCGATTATGTAAACTTAGCGCACAGCAGTAAAAACGGAATGTTGTTTTTTGTTACGTTGGACGCTCAGAGCGAGAGCTTTTTTTACCTGGAAGGTTGCTATCGTATACTCGTGGGAAATGACACTGCTGTACAGTACTTATCCTCTGGAACAGAAGACTTCTTCTTATCAGCGTTTTATTTCAATAACGGTTTATATCATACTGAACATTCTGGTTTGACCGATAGAGCTACACCTGGAAAGATGAGCGCGTATAAATTTTTCGTGGCAGATCCGATGTTGTTTAAGAATGGTTTTAATTTGATTTGGAGAATTGGAGAGGTAGTGTTTTCTTGTTTTAAAAAAGGTATTGTATACATGATATTTCCACAACTGCATGCGTCTTGAATTTGCTCGTTTTTTATTTTCTAGAAAAGAGATAATAATTGTTACCATGGCAGTCCAGAAAGATGTTACGTTCAAGATGGTGTCGCCCATTGCGACGATAGATCTAGTGAAACAGCATACGAGGAAGCGCCAGGTTATCCGACCACGTTTACAAGTTACGTATGGTTTTATGAATGGTAGACATTTATATGGCTAATAATATATCCACTTTGCTTCTGCCCTGTTGGTTATTCGTTTTTACTGGCTAATGGTATTTACTGGAGGTATTTCATACTAAATTTAGGAAAATAAATTCGCAGTTTTCTGCTTTTGTTTTTTTAACATCTGTAGCCTCCATTAAAAAAAAACGTTTGTGCGGATTTTTTTTAAATTTGTAAAAAATTTTTAACAGGCTCAGAGTGAATATTTTACATAAAAAAATAAAAAAATTTAGTAATATTCAATCGAGTATAAACAATTGCAAATAAACAACTTTTGCAAAAATACTCGAAATTCGAAACTCGCAAAAATGAATACACATCGATTGAAACATTTGAAATTACGATACAAAAGAAAATGAGTTTTTTGTATTTTTTATTACTTTGATTGTTGTACCCTTTTCTATAAACATACCAACCCCCGGCTAGTTATTTCTCTATTATTTTATACAATAGGCCTATTGGCTTTAGCCTGAAATCCCAGCTCAATGTTTTTATAAACCATATTATAAAAAGTGTGTATTATTGTGAAATCTTCCTTACGTCCACGAACCTAACAAAATGGGTAATCAAGGAGTGTTAATAAAAGTGGCACTTTTTAAAATTTGAGTAAAAAAGAAACTGGCCGTTTAATAAAGCATTTATAGCACCGCCCACTGGCTATCTATTGTCGATTTGGTTTTCTCATGTTTGGTATGAAACATTTTAATGTAGAACGGTATTATGTTTATTCAAAATAATTTATGTTTTTTAAGTTTTGTAGAGTTTCGTGTAAAGAAATTGTTACACCTTAAAATATAGAGGTAATTTAAAATTTCATTGTTGACATGCACTAGGAGAAGGATTAATTTTTGTAAATATGAATTTTTAAGAGACTGTTTTTAAAAAAAAAAAAAAATTGCGTTGACCTATGACTTGTTTAAAAGTTTTCTTACCGGCAAAAGAAATTCAATGCTGGACAGCTTCACAATTAAATACATAGAAAACCTCTTTAAAATCGGAAAACCCGAGAGATGGACTGTTCGGAACCTGGATAATGTAACACACAAATCTTTGTGCCTAAAAGCTGACGCTAACATGAACATTGAGTTGCTTATGAAAACGTCTTTGGTTACACCGTATTTCTAACTGCATTGTTGTTCGAACCTACAGAATACTCATTGCAAGAAAAAAAGTATCACAGGACCAAAATAATGTATACCATTCTGTTTCTAGGTAAAAAAATTAAAAAATGGCAGAAAAGTATGGCATTCAGACTGTGTGCGCGAAATTTTGTGAAATTGTTAAATCTTTTTACGAAAAAAAAAATGTCGCGAAAGATGATAAGTTATTTGTGCAGTTGATGCATGAAATGGCAGATGGTAACGCTAATGATGATGATGATGAGGAGGAGGAGGAGTATAAGCTGTTTAAAGATGACGTTATAACGAATTCTTTATATCCTGTCAAACCATTTTATCGTTGCTTAGCAACAAAGCTATTTCACTGGATATACAATGACATACATCCTTCTTGTTCTCATAGCCTGTTAGAGAATTTAAATGAAATTGAAAGTGATTTTAACACCAGTATCAAATATCGGGTAGAGAAACTTCAAGAATTTATTAAAGTATGTGAAGCCACGTTTACGGCGGACAATGTGTGCGATGGGGTTGAGAAATGCTTCTGCGATAATACCATGGATTCATACACTAGGATAACATGTCTTAAGAATATAAATACCACGCAGCTAGCCGTACACATGGATTTGACTAATGATCTACTTGCTCACCTAACCAAAGGTGATATTTTAAAGCTACTAGGATTTCGTAAAACAGTGGGTAGTCTTGAACAATTACCTCCAGACCTAGTAAATATCTGGACCTCGTATCAAGCGTTACATAATGTTAACGCTAGAATAACCGTGGGTGCACGTGCATTAGCAAAACATTGCCATCGGAGTAAAGATAAGTGGTGGGGTGAAAGCACGGGAAATGAACATGCTAAAAATAGACATGCATTGATAATTTTACAGCGCATATTTAGAAATATAGTTTGGTTAAACATTCATGTATTACCTCATGAGATGCATGTGTTAGAAATACGGTGTAAAGAAGGTTACGGTTTGAGGTGGAGTCACGATGGAAAGTTTTTTCGAGGATTTTTAGAGCCTCAAATGCTGGATGGTCATAAAAATGGATGGGTTCATTGATACACTTTTTTTAAATTCAATAATACAATGTTGTTTTTCTTTCTCATAGATTTAAATCCTGTAAATTCTCGATTTAACGCCCACTTACAAATTAACTTATTACACGAAAACAACTAGTCAACTAATTAACGCAATCAAATACATAGGTTTCTCAAATAATAGTTCGCTTTAAAAAACATCTGTATATTTCAATGCATTTATTTTTCATATGTTTCTTTTGCAAAATGCTTTTTAAAAATATAATTATATGATTTCGAGATCTTCTTTTTAATCTAGAAAGCGGTCAACAAAACATAAAACGGAGAGATGGTGTGTTCTTTTTTTATTTCTAACTAATCAACGAAAGTCCTTGCAAGCGATATTTGAAATATATCAAGATTCGCGTTAAATAATGCAGTTTAAATATTTGTTTTTTAAATTCGCGTTTATTACCACCCACAAATATCGAAATTTATAAATTCGCGTAAATTTTTTGGTATCATAATTAATCCTGATTTATTAAGTTGACTACTTATTTTCATGTAATAAGGTAGTCCTCTTATCAGCGCAACATTTAAATAAACACATCCTGCGGATAATCGCCTCTGGTTGTCACTTAAATTATTATTTTAAGCCAAAAGAGGCGCTTTTTTGATTTAACGAAGGCCAGCATTTTTATTTAAAAACCGATTCTTATATAAATTCATCATCACTCTTCTTTCTCCGGGGTCCCGGGCGCACAATTACAAAAAGACAAAAAAAAAGACGATTTTGTAAAAGCGCCCCTTTTGAATTGTTGGCTGTTCCATCCTATCTAAAAAGAAAGGAGGATGTTAGACGCCGAACCGAGCATTTACAGTATATAAATAAATATTACAATATTCAAATTAAAAGTTTTAAGATGGATGTGTAGATACGATAAACAAAATCCGAAAACTGCGAACATGGATGTAAAAAAATTTTCACCCTTTACGTTGTATATACTGGGTACGCTTGACATGTTTGTTGATTAGAGGTTCGCATGTAGAATTTAGCAAAACCTTTACAGCGCTTCTTTTTGTCCCTTCCCAGCTTGCGTAGTTCATTTTGCAAAACCCCTTGATAACAGCTCCAATAGCAACTGAAAAAGCTATCCTGGGAAAATAATCATTATAAATAAAAATTTACATGTGCTCAGAACAACAGCATTAATAATTTCCTTTTTTCTACATTTCACATCCTCTCAAAATGAATGATCCTGCCGTAACCAAAACATTAAGTTGTGACGAAGACTTTATACGTTAAAATATGACGAAACACAAAAAATTGGTGTAAAATTTAAATTGATTTCTTCCAGTATTGATACATTATACTCACGTTCAGTGCAAGTCTTAAAAAAGGAACCAATTTGGTCTCCCTTACAAGGTAATGAACGCTGACAAGAAAAATTTACCTCTACAGCAAACACTATGAACAAGGTTGCAGAACCTTGGATTTTTGAAAGAAATATAATTGACTGATAATTTTTACATTCTGATGTCACAACCAGTATATGTAAGCCCTCTGCTACGACTCCTACTTATAGTATTTATAGAAAACAACAGTATTTGACAAGCCTCAAAGTAGTAATAAATTTTAAAAATAGAAACAAAACACGGAAAAAATTAACCGATACTAAAACCGATTACGTGTTTATTGATTACAGTCGTGGTAAAATTTGCGTGAGCAAGCAATAAATGTCAAAAATTGGAAAAGCAATTAGAATATGACTTTGTTTCTTTTGTTCTCGATTGTCTGAAAGCAAACAAACTGGAATTTTAAGAAACTTCAGATCAAATTGAGGGAAGAAGAAAAGGGGAGTATAGTGAAATAGGATAAACATCGGTGAAAACTTTTTTCTTTTTCTTTCTTTTCTTATAAATTTTCAAACAGTTCTTTATCCAAGAAACAAAAAGAGAGCTTTAAGTTATTCTAATAGGAGCAGAGACGATATATAGCAACTGAGAGCGCAGCAAAGACGATGAGATCGTAATCCCATGTGTTACCCGTTGTAAATTTTGGGAACAGGGTCGCATTGCTTCCTCCACCCTCAAAATTTGAAAAATGGAAAAATGATACTGAATAAACATTAATCTCCAATTATCACAACCAAGAATGAAATTTTATGTTACATAAATTGTATTGTTTTTGAAGCATCTAATTGCTGAATTCTGACCATGCCTGGGTTTTCTTTTTGATTTTTTAAATTATGCCGAACTGGCTACACTCAAAAATTTTCCTTTGTACAGCCATGTTTAGGGCGTTTCCATTTCAAAAAAGTAATTAATTTTTCATTTTATATTATAAGAATAAGATCACAAAGAAATGTCTTTATCTGGTTGCTCTAATAAAACTAAAAGAAGCCTAAAATAACAACATAAACATTTGGACTAAATTTGTTTCTACTAGCCTCGCATACTCGAGATTTCATACCAACAGGAAAATCCAACACGCGGAACATAAAATGCAAACGGAAACTAGATTGTAATAGATATTTAATTTTGTTTAATTTAAACTTTCCTTTTACTGCCAAGGTTTTTCCTGTCACATATTGTAACAGTTGCAAACCTATTTTTCCCACAAAAAGACTTCATTTTTGGTTAGGACACAATTCATTCGTTGGGACACACATGAGTATGAAAAAAGTATGTATTACACTTTTTGTTTAATAAACAACTAACTAATAAGCCACTAATACTGGGATGTTAAAATTTTGTTAAGGCAAAGTTGTAGTAGTTGCAACCTTTAATTTATTTAACTTGACTATTTGAATTCCTATCTCATTTAATTCTTTCTTGATAAGGAATACATTCTGAAATAAATTGCATTAAATTTAATGATAGTTAGACGTCTATAAGTGTGTCTTTAATGGAAACTGAGAGCAATCAACGGGAGAGAAAAGCTATACAGATGTACAGTTAATACTTGTTCAAAGATTTCCGATTACAAGCTTTTCTTGTTTCATCAGCTAGAATTCAGCAACGACTTACCTTGTGGTATTAGTTATGTGAACTGCGTCCTCGCTATAAATCTTACAACTCTGCAGTATATGTCAAAACAAAGTGTATTTATAACTTCGTTACTAATTATAACATTAAAAATTGAACTATCAAAGGTTTTACAACTAGTGTGGAAAAATATGCAGTTTTTGTGACTTAAGTATTCCCAACCTTAGCAGTGTTCCATACTACAGATAAGATTACCGTTAAACCTCTTTTGTTATCAGTGGTATTTTTAAATAAAAGTAACCCCCGTCTTTTACAATAATAGGATGCTACCACTGGCTTACAAAGATACAAACACAGAGTATTAGACTATAGACAGGAATTTTTCTTGACTATCAAGAACATCTTTTAAGGAAAAAAATGTATTAAAACGGGTGATTGATGAGAAAAATTTTAAATGCTAATTTGAAGACGAAAATCTATTTGGGATTCAGCCTTATTATTTATTACCATCATTCATTAAGCCTCCTAAAATTTATCATTCAGTATTTCTTTCACTCCAGAGTGTCCCTCGTTTACAGGATCTCTCATTTAGAGCTATTATTACAGGGGATTCTCGTTGATAATTAAGTTTATCGAGAAAAAAAATTCCCGGAAGAAAAGTTGGATAAATGACACAAATAACAAGTGAATGTTTCGCGGAGTGCAATGATTGCCGGCATAAAACATTTTTGAAACCAAAACAGAAAAGTTGTTTTCATATAAAATTCGTTGGTTTCATCACAATTTATTAGTAAAATATAGTGTACAATGAAGTAATATTCAAAATTAGATTTAGACATTTTGTGAAAAATGTAATCGCTCTGTGAGAACTGTTCTAAACAAAAGACCCTGGAATCGAGAATGTATCTCTGGAACATGCTCAGCCTCCGATAATATTTATAAAAAGGTGAGAGGTCTCGGTAGGGCTTAGCGTGAACTTGTCGTAACTTTCACTTGTACAAGAATTAGATAGATGATTTTCCAACCTCGCTCCCAGCGCCTGTTGCCTCTTTTCTATAACCAAGACGGCGAGACGAACATGTTCGTATTTTCATATAATCTGGTCTGGGAAATATTCCAAGAACCACCTAATCAGGCCATAAATCATTTTTATTCCTAATGTAAAAATGCACAAAGATGTGTTTCCCTTTAAGTTGGTACTTCCGCCCCGCAGTTTTTTGAATAAGGGCGTAAGGAAGAGATAGATATCATACCAGTGTATTCAGTTTTAACTTCCCAGGGATAATCTTTTATAAACAAACAAAATCCACTTTGTCAAACGCACCAGGGAAAATTCCGACATTTTTTATACCATTATGCCTACATTACACGCCCTTAGTGTGGCCATGGCTACGTGATGTGCGTTTGTTACTTAGCGCACAGCAGTAAAAACGGAATGTTGTTTTTTGTTACGTTGGACGCTCAGAGCGAGAGCTTTTTTTACCTGGAAGGTTGCTATCGTATACTCGTGGGAAATGACACTGCTGTACAGTACTTATCCTCTGGAACAGAAGACTTCTTCTTATCAGCGTTTTATTTCAATAACGGTTTATATCATACTGAACATTCTGGTTTGACCGATAGAGCTACACCTGGAAAGATGAGCGCGTATAAATTTTTCGTGGCAGATCCGATGTTGTTTAAGAATGGTTTTAATTTGATTTGGAGAATCGGAGAGGTAGTGTTTTCTTGTTTTAAAAAAGGTATTGTATACATGATATTTCCACAACTGCATGCTTCTTTAATTTTCTTGTTTTTTATTTTCTAGAAAAGAGATAATAATTGTTACCATGGCAGTCCAGAAAGATGTTACGTTCAAGATGGTGTCGCCCATTGCGATGATAGATCTAGTGAAACAGCATACGAGGAAGCGCCAGGCTATCCGACCACGTTTACAAGTTACGTATGGTTTTATGAATGGTAGACATTTATATGGCTAATAATATATCCACTTTGCTTATGGCCTGTTGGTTATTCGTATTTACTGGCTAATGGTATTTACTGGAGGTATTTCATACTAAATTTAGGAAAATAAATTCGCAGTTTTCTGCTTTTGTTTTTTTTAACATCTGTAACCTCCATTAAAAAAAACGTTTGTGCGGATTTTTTTTAAATTTGTAAAAAATTTTTAACAGGCTCATAGTGGATATTTTACATAAAAAAATAAAAAAAATTAGTAATATTCAATCGAGTATAAACAATTGCAAATAAACAACTTTTGCAAAAATATAATAAATACACATCGATTGAAACATTTGAAATTACGATACAAAAGAAAATGAGTTTTTTGTATTTTTATTACTTTGATTGTTGTACCCTTTTCTATAAACATACCAACCCCCGGCTAGTTATTTCTCTATTATTTTATACAATAGGCCTATTGGCTTTAGCCTGAAATCCCAGCTCAATGATTTTATAAACCATATTATAAAAAGTGTGTATTCTCGTGAAATCTTCTTTGCGACCACGAACCTAACAAAATGGGTAATCTAGGGGTGTTAATTAAAGTGGTACTTTTAAAAATTTGAGTAAAAAAGAAACTGGCCGTTAAATAAAGCATTTATAGCACCGCCCACTGGCTATCTATTGTCGATTTGGTTTTCTCATGTTTGGTATGAAACATTTTAATGTAGAACGGTATTATGTTTATTCAAAATAATTTATGTTTTTTAAGTTTTGTAGAGTTTCGTGTAAAGAAATTGTTACACCTTAAAATATAGAAGTAATTTGCACTAGGAGAAGGATTAATTTTTGTAAATATGAATTTTTGAGAGACTGTTTTTAAAAAAAAAAGAAATTGCGTTGACCTATGACTTGTTTAAAAGTTTTCTTACCGGCAAAAGAAATTCAATGCACTTGTTTAAAAGTTTTCTTACCGGCAAAAGAAATTCAATGCTGGACAGCTTTACAATTAAATACATAGAAAACCTCTTTAAAATCGGAAAACCCGAGAGATGGACTGTTCGGAACCTGGATAATGTAACACACAAATATTCGTACCTAAGAGCTGACGCCAACATGAGCATTAAGTTGCTTATGAAAACGTCTTTGGTTACACCGTGTTTCTAACTGCATTGTTGTTCGAACCTACAGAATACTCATTGCAAGAAAAAAAGGTATCACAGGACCAAAATAATGTAGCTATACCATTTTGTTTTTAGGTAAAAAAATTAAAAAATGGCAGAAAAGTATGGCATTCAGAGTGTGTGTGCGAAATTTTGTGAAACTGTTAAATCTTTTTACGACAAAAAAAATGTCGCGAAAGGTGATAAGTTTTTTATGCAGTTGATGCATGAAATGGCTGATGATAACGTTAATGATGATGATGATGATGATGAGGAGGAGGAGGAGTATAAGTTGTTTAAAGATGAAGTTACAACGAATTCTTTATATCCTGTCAAACCGTTTTATCGTTGGTTAGCAACAAAGCTATTTCACTGGATATACAATGACATACATCCTTCTTGTTCTCATAGCCGGTTAGAAAATTTAAATGAAATTGAAAGTGATTTTAACACCAGTATCAAATATCGTGTAGAGAAACTTCAAGAATTTATTAAAGTATGTGAAGCCACGTTTACGGCGGACAATGTGTGCGATGGGGTTGAGAAATGCTTCTGCGATAATACCATGGATTCATACACTAGGATAACATGTCTTAAGAATTTAAATACCACGCGGCTAGCCGTACACATGGATTTGACTAATGATCTACTTGCTCACTTAACCAAAGGTGATATTTTAAAGCTGCTAGGATTTCGTAAAACAGTGGGTAGTCTTGAACAATTACCTCCAGACCTAGTAAATCTCTGGACCTCGTATCAAGCGTTACATAATATTAACGCTAGAATAACCGTGGGCGCACGTGCATTAGCAAAACATTGCCATCGGAGTAAAGATAAGTGGTGGGGTGAAAGCACGGGAAATGAACATGCTAAAAATAGACATGCATTGATAATTTTACAGCGCATATTTAGAAATATAGTTTGGTTAAACATTCATGTATTACCTCATGAGATGCATGTGTTAGAAATACGGTGTAAAGAAGGTTACGGTTTGAGGTGGAGTCACGATGGAAAGTTTTTTCGAGGATTTTTAGAGCCTCAAATGCTGGATGGTCATAAAAATGGATGGGTTCATTGATACACTTTTTTTAAATTCAATAATACAATGTTGTTTTTCTTTCTCATAGATTTAAATCCTGTAAATTCTCGATTTAACGCCCACTTACAAATTAACTTATTACACGAAAACAACTAGTCAACTAATTAACGCAATCAAATACATAGGTTTCTTAAATGATAGTTCGCTTTAAAAAACATCTGTATATTTTAATGCATTTATTTTTCATATGTTTCTTTTGCAAAATGCTTTTTAAAAATATAATTATATGATTTCGAGATCTTCTTTTTAATCTAGAAAGCGGTAAACAAAACATAAAACGGAGAGATGGTGTGTTCTTTTTTTATTTCTAACTAATCAACGAAAGTCCTTGCAAGCGATATTTGAAATATATCAAGATTCGCGTTAAATAATGCAGTTTAAATATTTGTTTTTTAAATTCGCGTTTATTACCACCCACAAATATCGAAATTTATAAATTCTCGTAAGTTTTTTGGCATCACAATCCTGCTTTATTAAGTTGACTACTTATTTTCGTGTAATAAGGTAGTCCTCTTATCAGCGCAACATTTAAATAAACACATCCTCTTCGGATAATCGCCTCCGGTTGTCACTTAAATTATTATTTTAGTTAAAAGAGGCGCTTTTTTGATTTAACGAAGGCCAGTATGTTCCCCTTTTGAACTGTTGGCTATTCCATCCTATCTAAAAAAGAAAGGAGGATGTTAGACGCCGAACCGAGCATTTACAGTATATAAATAAATATTACAATATTCAAATTAAAAGTTTTAAGATTGATGTGTAGATACGATAAACAAAATCCGAAAACTGCGAACATGGATGTAAAAAAATTTTCACCCTTCACGTTGTATATACTGGGAACGCGTGGTATGTTTGTTGATTAGAGGTTCGCCTGTAGAATTTAGCAAAGCCTTCACGGCGCTTCTTTTTGTCCCTTCCCAGCTTGCGTAGTTCATTTTGCAAAACCCCTTGATAGCAACTCCAATAGCAACTGAAAAAGGTATCCTGGTAAAATAATCATTATAAATAGAAATTTACATGTGCTTAGAACAACAGCATTAATAATTTCCTTTTTTCTACATTTCACATCCTCTCAAAATGAATGATCCTGCCGTAACCAAAACATTAAGTTGTGACGAAGACATTATACGTTAAAATATGACGAAACACAAAAAATTGGTGTAAAATTTAAATTGATTTCTTCCAGTATTGATACATTATACTCGTGGAAATTTTAAAAAAGGAACCAATTTGGTCTCCCTTACAAGGTAATGAACGCTGACAAGAAAAATTTACCTCTACAGCAAACACTATGAACAAGGTTGCAGAAACTTGGGTTTTTGTAAGAAATATAATTGACTGATAATTTTTACATTCTGATGTCAAAACCAGTATATGTAAGCCTTCTGCTACGACTCCCATTTATAGTATTTATAGAAAACAACAGTATTTGACAAGCCTCAAAGTAGTGATAAATTTTAAAAATAGAAACAAAACACGGAAAAAATTAACCGATATTAAACCGATTACGTGTTTATTGATTACAGTCGTGGTAAAATTTGCCTGAGCAAGCAAAATTATGCCGAACTGGCTACACTCAAAAATTTTCCTTTGTACAGCCATGTTTAGGGCGTTTCCATTTCAAAAAAGTAATTAATTTTTCATTTTATATTATAAGAATAAGATCACAAAGAAATGTCTTTATCTGGTTGCTCTAATAAAACTAAAAGAAGCCTAAAATAACAACATAAACATTTGGACTAAATTTGTTTCTACTAGCCTCGCATACTCGAGATTTCATACCAACAGGAAAATCCAACACGCGGAACATAAAATGCAAACGGAAACTAGATTGTAATAGATATTTAATTTTGTTTAATTTAAACTTTCCTTTTACTGCCAAGGTTTTTCCTGTCACATATTGTAACAGTTGCAAACCTATTTTTCCCACAAAAAGACTTCATTTTTGGTTAGGACACAATTCATTCGTTGGGACACACATGAGTATGAAAAAAGTATGTATTACACTTTTTGTTTAATAAACAACTAACTAATAAGCCACTAATACTGGGATGTTAAAATTTTGTTAAGGCAAAGTTGTAGTAGTTGCAACCTTTAATTTATTTAACTTGACTATTTGAATTCCTATCTCATTTAATTCTTTCTTGATAAGGAATACATTCTGAAATAAATTGCATTAAATTTAATGATAGTTAGACGTCTATAAGTGTGTCTTTAATGGAAACTGAGAGCAATCAACGGGAGAGAAAAGCTATACAGATGTACAGTTAATACTTGTTCAAAGATTTCCGATTACAAGCTTTTCTTGTTTCATCAGCTAGAATTCAGCAACGACTTACCTTGTGGTATTAGTTATGTGAACTGCGTCCTCGCTATAAATCTTACAACTCTGCAGTATATGTCAAAACAAAGTGTATTTATAACTTCGTTACTAATTATAACATTAAAAATTGAACTATCAAAGGTTTTACAACTAGTGTGGAAAAATATGCAGTTTTTGTGACTTAAGTATTCCCAACCTTAGCAGTGTTCCATACTACAGATAAGATTACCGTTAAACCTCTTTTGTTATCAGTGGTATTTTTAAATAAAAGTAACCCCCGTCTTTTACAATAATAGGATGCTACCACTGGCTTACAAAGATACAAACACAGAGTATTAGACTATAGACAGGAATTTTTCTTGACTATCAAGAACATCTTTTAAGGAAAAAAATGTATTAAAACGGGTGATTGATGAGAAAAATTTTAAATGCTAATTTGAAGACGAAAATCTATTTGGGATTCAGCCTTATTATTTATTACCATCATTCATTAAGCCTCCTAAAATTTATCATTCAGTATTTCTTTCACTCCAGAGTGTCCCTCGTTTACAGGATCTCTCATTTAGAGCTATTATTACAGGGGATTCTCGTTGATAATTAAGTTTATCGAGAAAAAAAATTCCCGGAAGAAAAGTTGGATAAATGACACAAATAACAAGTGAATGTTTCGCGGAGTGCAATGATTGCCGGCATAAAACATTTTTGAAACCAAAACAGAAAAGTTGTTTTCATATAAAATTCGTTGGTTTCATCACAATTTATTAGTAAAATATAGTGTACAATGAAGTAATATTCAAAATTAGATTTAGACATTTTGTGAAAAATGTAATCGCTCTGTGAGAACTGTTCTAAACAAAAGACCCTGGAATCGAGAATGTATCTCTGGAACATGCTCAGCCTCCGATAATATTTATAAAAAGGTGAGAGGTCTCGGTAGGGCTTAGCGTGAACTTGTCGTAACTTTCACTTGTACAAGAATTAGATAGATGATTTTCCAACCTCGCTCCCAGCGCCTGTTGCCTCTTTTCTATAACCAAGACGGCGAGACGAACATGTTCGTATTTTCATATAATCTGGTCTGGGAAATATTCCAAGAACCACCTAATCAGGCCATAAATCATTTTTATTCCTAATGTAAAAATGCACAAAGATGTGTTTCCCTTTAAGTTGGTACTTCCGCCCCGCAGTTTTTTGAATAAGGGCGTAAGGAAGAGATAGATATCATACCAGTGTATTCAGTTTTAACTTCCCAGGGATAATCTTTTATAAACAAACAAAATCCATTTTGTCAAACGCACCAGGGAAAATTCCGACATTTTTTATACCATTATGCCTACATTACACGCCCTTAGTGTGGCCATGGCTACGTGATGTGCGTTTGTTGATTCCTATGATATCTCTTCTTAGCTACTATTGTTGGTGATAAAATTCTAATATTTTTTAAATAAAAACATGACAAATTACATACGTCGAGCATTTCTTTTATCTGATAGAATTAATTTTGATGCAGAAATTGATTATAAATTCTTTTTTCGACAACTTATATTTTCCACAATGTAATTTTAATCCGCCCACAACAACGCTATTTCATTCATTCTTTCACAACAAAAAACCTTGAATAATACTGATATTTAAAGTTTTCTGCTAATTCACTGTCGTTGCCATCGGATACCTTACTGAGTAAAAAAGCTATTAAGATATATTTCGGTATAAATTTAATTGAAAAGAAATGTAAATTTGATGAGAAAGCGCCCTGCCGAGGTTATTGTTGTCAACAATATTTCTAGATTGTCCTAATGAACTGTTAACGTAGCATATATAACTTCCACTGAAACATTTTCTGATATTGTTTTAGCAGCTAGCCACCACACATGTCTGTAATAAATCAATTTTACTAGTGTGTTGGAATTAAGTATCTAAGCTGCATTAAAACGCTGCTTGGAGTAATATAAGGGATTTAACCTTCGTGGCATTAAAATTTAAATGATTTAACAGCTTACGTAAATAATATAATTATTAGGTTTTGTGATATAAAAGGATATGAATTTGTTGGACGCATTGTGTTATGTGCATTTTACTGTCGTTTAGAATTTGCTGAAGAGAGATTTGATCATATCAAGAAAATATTGATTTTAGTTAGATTTGGTAACTGTTATGGCATTTAGTATGTGTGGTAATGATAACGATGATGATTTTCCGGCAAGAGAGATGAAGGAAGTGATCATGAACCAGTTGACTAAAAATATAGCAATGGAGGTTGGGGATAAGTATACTAACTATGTTTGCAAACGGAGACCTGAGAAACATAAGACAGATAATCACAGAACTGGACCAGCACCTATTGAAGAATCTGACGCCATCCGAAAATCAATTGCCAAAGCCACGTATGGAACTTTAGATTCTGATCTAGAGGATTTAGACTTCGAAGATGTTCGAACCAAGAACTCAAAACATTCTAGTTACACAAAGTTTCGAGTGACAACGAATGATCGAGGCGATAGTCTGGCTAGTTGTAGAGCGCTGGTTGTTTATTTTTCAAAGCTGGCTAAAACAAAAGACGACGAGGAAATGATCGATTTGAATTTTGTTGATTCGTTGCTGGAGAATGGTGCTGACATTAACTTCTCAGATAAGCATGGTCAAACTGTCCTACATGAAATATCGCGTGGCTGGCATCCAGACATCGCTAAATTCGCATTACAACATGGAGCGAATATCAATAAAGCAGATGGTTATGGGAGAACACCACTACATCTGGCTGCTGCTGTAGACTATGATGATATGGTTAAATTTCTGGTTGAAAACGGAGGTAAGTTTTGATTTCTATAATTTATCGTATAAGCAAATGTAACTGGGCGATACTATGTAAGCCGCCAGGTAAAGTTAAAGAACAAGACCAGGGACTTTCCGATTTTAGACTTCTATGTTTATGACCTTAATCAGGAACGGAAAAATCATATAGACGCTGTGATAGATTCTTTTGTCTTTGCAATGTTTTTTTACGGAGCATTTAATCGATGAATCTCGCACTTTATTTTTTAATTTGGTACGCGCATGGAAGTAAGTAAGGGGGTACGATAAAAGTTTTTTCTAGGTCAGCAGAAAGTAACAAACAACGCAAAAACACTAAAAACAACAACAAAACCACAGTAAACCATAAAAGTTCTCTCATTTACCTTTGAGGATGCAACGCAGTGAGACTCTTCTAAAAGAATTTCATATACCCAATCAATTACGTCATTAATATGCTAATAAAAAAGAGAGAACAAACACAATGGCAACCATTTTGGAGTGGTCAAACACACCCTGACAACCTTTAAGAAAAACCTACGCGAATTTCATCCGGTGCGCACAATATTTCCAGCATGTACTTATATTTTAATTATAAATATAAACAGAGCATAATTAACGACAGCGGATACGCATTTCAAAACTTTCAAAACAGGCCTTGTAACGAATTGGTATTTAATAAGTGCATCATCCAGCAAATTCTGCTTCAAATCAGAACATCACTCTAAAGATGATGTACTTTTAAAAGGAGAGATATGAATTGAGCAGACTGGGTGTTAAATCATTCGACTTTTTTCCTTTTTTAAAAAAGATGATATCAATTGCTTTTTCTTGATGACGAAGGATGATTTCTTCTTCAAGTTTAGTAAAAAATAATCCATTGCCACATGTAAACTAACTTTTCTTTATACTTTAATCTGACGTTGTTAAAGAAATTTATTTTGGGTATTAATACCTAAATTAAATTTTTAGCTCGGCTTAAATGATTTGTACAATATTACCACAATGATCTGCTCATTATTCCATTTTTTCAGTAATGCTGTAAAATCATTGTAAAATTATTTTATTACCTTTTGTCAATATAAAAAAATAAGCAAGATGTGATAGTACTTAAGCAAAATTTTAGGCTTACTAAAATAAATCCTATATAAATGCTATATGCAAGCCCCCTGTAACGGTGGTGTTCTTTTCTTTACTAACTTAAATTATGGCGAAGCTGCCACCTAGAGGGTGAACGTTGAAATATAAGAGTTAGACGGTAAACAGTCATAGTGGGCGTCAATTTTGACCTGAGGCGTACAAATTTAAATGGTCATATGTAGTAGTTGGGCGTCAGCGGGTGTCAACACTGGATGACACATCTGGCTTTGTGTAATGAAGAAATAAAAAGATGAAATTTTAAACCTATTTAAAGCTTTAAATCCATATATCTATATATAAACAAAATAATATCAATTTGCATGTTGTCATGGTTACAATGCACCTCCCAAGAATCCGTGTTGGTGACGTCATAGTTTTTTGTTTTGAATTTTTTTTAACAACCTTCGAGAATCACAGTTATAGCAACGAAGCTTTTATTTGAAAATAAATTAGAAGGAAAATAATCTCTGTTATAATAGGTTTTCGTTGATGTTGCGGTTGTTGTTGTTATTGTTATTGTTGTTGTTGGTATTGTTATTGTTGTTGTTATCTCGCAACTTTAGCGCATCGTTATACATCATTAACTGTGCTTTCGACATTTTTCGTGATTTGAAAACACGTAACATTAAAGAGCCTTGGTATCAAGCGGAACAATATATAGTTCAAGTTGCTTGCCTAAGAACATTTTTGTGGCACAGTATGTGGTGTTATCTAATTACAAAGAGTACGTCATTCATTGAGCAAGTGGCTGATGAATGACGGATTAACAAAGTGGATATAACTGCGCTTAGCATGTCTACTACAGTTCCTAAAAGGTAGGGGGTAAACTACGCAATTAGACGGCCGGATCGTTCATTCCTTTATAGGTGCAGGAATGTTCTTTTTTATTTTTCAATAACATTTGAAGGTGATGAACAGTGAAACATTAGTATGTTCAGGAGAAAGGATGGAAATGGCAAATTTTGAGTTAATACTCGTTGGGAGTGCTCAAAAGAAAATCTAACAGAAACACGAAAATTGGTCGATTGTCATTATCAGACAATACGACTGTATTCTCTTTATGACAGATCTGTGATATAAACCCAGAAAGTTAACTAATTTTTTTTATTTATCCCAAAAATCTTTTGAGAGGAAGGTGATGTTAGTGAATATAAATGGACGCGTATTTGGAAGACCTCAACTGGGACAGCATCGGAAACGCAAATTATAAACGCCAAATATTATGATCTCGCAAATTACTACCGCTTTATATTATAACCTCGCAAAATTATTAACGCCAAATTTTTATCACCTTGAAAATTTTTAACACCAAACATTACCTTGAAAATTATTACCGTCGAATAATAACACTTTGCAAATTATTGTTTTTTTTTGCATTCTTTTTTTTGCATTTTTTATGTAACATTACATTTATTTGCCACAAATAAATAAATAAACTTACAACAACATCAAAATAAAAAATTAGTAACAATTTAACAGTTCAACATGGTTTCACTTAAGAATTAATATTGAGAATCGAATGAGTGAGACAATATTTTTTAAGTTCCATATCTGTCAGCTGTTGGCGAAGAATTACGTTCTTCAAAGAAGCAATTGTGCTTTCTGAGTTTCGTAGCTCTGTGGGCGCTCGTTCAATGGGATTTATACTTCCCAAACCACCAAGTCGAGGAGGCAAAGACAGGAGTGTGAGTTTGCACACTATTAGCGCCAAATTTTATCATCTTGCAAATTATTAGCGCCAAATTTTATCATCTCGTAGATCATTAACGCCAAATATTTTTGCCTCGAAAGTGGTAAACGTCAAATATTAATATTTTGCAAACTATTAGCGTCAAATGTTAACACTCCACAAATTATTAGCGCCAGATTGTATCATCTCGCAAGTTATTTTGAAACAAGCTTGGTCTTTTTCAGTTTTCTTTTAGTACTGGTGACGAGGTTGGAAATCATCACTTTGCAATGTGATCACGAATTCTTGCAAAAAACAAATATTGTCAGCAATTAGTCTTGTGACAACATTCTTTTTTATATTTTAATACTTATTCGACTTATTCTATTAAATCTTTGCATTAGTAATACCTTAGAATCACGTAAAAAATATTAAGTCCAATTTAATTGTTGTCAATTTGTGCTAATCAATGGACATTATTAAACATCGTTAACTGTTAATTGAGATAGATCGTAAACATGACCTGATAAACATACTGTGGTACGTGACCTGACCACATTAGATTTCAATGTCAAATCATACTATGGGTGTTTCATTAATACAAACACACATAACACAGGTCTAACTCTCCTAAAATTTTTATGGTTTAGTTAGTGAAGGGAAGTTAAAAAAAAAACCTACACGGCAAAACAATATATTTGGTGCGTTCTTAGGTAATGAGTCATAAGCGTGAATACGGTGGGTCATTTCTGACAGATTAAGGTAAAATAAATAATTCCGGTAAACTAAAAAGCAAAACCAAAAGGAAAGGAAAAAACCGCGCCTCGTTGCGTTAACAAGATTGTTTTGCAAGAATGTGCACATGTGTAATGACGTAGTTCGCAAATTGATGATGCAAAAAAGTTATCTCTGTATTAAGAGCCGTATTCTATACGCAAAATGGTAGCCGCATTACCGAGACAATGAAATGTGGTAAGTAAAGGTCGGGTGAACCCTTGAATTTATCTACGGACCATTGACTAGTTTCTATAAACTATGGGGTGAGAATAGCCTGTCCTCGTATCAAAAATTGTTAGCCTTACTTCTTCAAGTAAGTAACCTTGCCAGAAAAGCATAACCTGATTGTTTCCGGTTGGGAGTTTTAAATTTGTCCGTTTTCAGCTAAAAATGACTGTAAATAAAAAGACTTTAAAAAAAGAAAACATTAACATCTAAATAGCAGAAACCATAGGATGCATGCAACTAAATGGTTTCTAGCACTTTTCCCACGATAAGAGCAGATGAGCACACTGGCACTTCAGGTAGTATAGGGGCGACGGATATTTAACATTTTTCACCGACAATTCTGATAATCTACTAGAAGGCAACCCCGGTTTCAGCCCGGTTCTACTAGAAGGCAACCCTAGTTCCAGCAACAAGCTGCAGCTTGTTGCTGGAACCAGCTATAAATCCAGCGGTAAAACGAAGAAAATTTCAGCTGGCGCGAAATTTTAACGTAAAATACTTCTACTTTCAGCTAATTTAAGCGCTACAACTGTGGGTGAACTGCAAACACCAATGCATTACGCTGCGAAGAACAATGCAACATCATCTTTGAAAGTAATGTTAAGGCTTGGTGCACGCATTAACGAAAGAGATTACAAAGGGCGATCACCTTTGTTTGTGGCTGCAGAAACAGGTAACTTCATTATTTGTTGAATTCAAAAGAAGATGGGGTATTGTTAGCAACTACAATATATAATTTTTATGTAATCGTTTTCACATTTAATTTTCTCTTTCGTCATTTTTAGCTCGGCCGGAAGCAGCCAGGTTCCTAATAGAGCAAGGTGCACCAGCGGGGGTCTATGACAGCAGCGGCACACCCTGTCTTTCGCTGATGATTGAGAAGATACCGCAAATTGCCATCGAAGCTGTTGAACAATTTCATCTGTTAGATAGAGCATTCCGAAAGCATTATTACTATCTCAGTTACCTGGAACCTGATCCCAACTACTTGATTGATTACATTCCTGAGAATAAAAGAGAATTGAGGGAAGTGAAAGAAAGGAAAAAACTTGAGAAGAAATTATTAACAGCTCGAGGTGAGCGAATCATGAAGAAGGAGAAGACGTATGCAAAGACACCATTAGAGGTAATATTTGTGAACAATTTTCCTAATAAAAAATAAAATGTATGTATTGCGTTTGTATACTGGACTTGTTATTTCAAAATTTCTCTTTATATATCATTTTTCGTGCATTCTTAAAGTTGCAACTCTTATTATCTGTCAGAATCTGTCAGGTTGGTTGATGCAATGTTGTACGAGTCTCTGATCATCCATTAGGATTGAATACTCCTAATGCACCTTTTAAAAGATTTTCCCATTTATACTTTAGGTGATAGTGCAGTACAATCAATTGGACATTATCATGCATCCAGTTTTCCAAAGGCTGCTGCATGTCAAATGGAACTTATTTGGAAAGTTCGGCTCAGCAAAACTTCTTGCAATTAACTTGTTTTACACACTGCTTTGGACAATGCTTGGTATTATGTTGCCACGTGATCGCAGATATTACACACCCTTGGCTGCCAATTGGTGGAGAGTTGTTCTGGAACTGATTGGTGTATTAATGACATTGTACTTTATATTTATGGTATGCTTGACTACTAGCCTGGTCTATCTTATTAAATGTGTCTTCATTTTAGTGCGTCTAAATATCTCCTTTTTAGCCCCTATAAAATTAATTTATAAACAAGAACGAATTCAATATCGCATAAATAAATTTCTTTTTGTTCCTCTTCATTAAGCATAACTAAACATAGTTAGATAAGCTCATAATAATACTCGTGTATTATGTGTTTGAAAAAGCTGCTCGCCATTCCGGGTCCCTCGCAAAATAAATATGTCATAACAGGTCAACCCATAGATTTTTCGATGGGTTAAAAACTAGTTTCTATAACAATAGCCGTATGTTGTGTGATTAGAGTAGCTGCACGCAGCTGAATTTTCGATTCCCTGAAGAGAAATTCCTTACTTCTGCGATAAGCTCTTAGATTTGCCTAGAGGAGAACGACTAGTGTTGATAACAACATCGATAGTTTTTGCTGCTATCCCTTTTTTAAACCAACTAAAAATTTGAAGGATGGTGAGATAAGATATTTATTAGTAGATGCATTTTTGGAGTTAGAGTGTTTTTGGGGACACCAATGCATATATATTTTTAATATTTTAAAAACTCATTACCTTTATTAGGAGGTGCACCAATTACGTCTGACAGAGAAATCGCACAACCGCTGGCGTCAATGGCGCACAAGACACATGGAAAAAGATTTAAACTATTGCCATCCGCGGTGGTCGGAGGAAAAACAGTTTCTGACATCTGAATTGGAACAAATAAGGACTTATCAACGTACTTATTTTCGAGAACCTTGGAATATATTTGAATGGGTTGCTTATGTAGTAGTTCTGACGCTTGTGTTGACGAGGATGATGTCTAGCATGTCGGGGAATGAAACTGCTGCTGAAATTCATCCCAGAGTCTATGCGTTGGGTTTAATTGTGATATGGTTACGCTTTATGCGGAGTTGTCGAATGTTCAGAACGCTGGGTCCATTTATTGCTATTTTAGGTAATTTATACCTTTGTTAATATATACGGGTAATGAAGCAGAATTTTGACTCGTCACATATATAATGATATTATTTTTTTTTCTTTAAAGATTCCTTTTAAGATTAAGGAAACTAAGTTTAACTGTTTGTTATCCCTTAGGCTCAGTCATCGCCGATACAATGAAGTTTGCATTCCTGTTCTTTGAATTCTTTGTGCCATACACTGTTGCTTTCTGGATACTGTTTGGTGGTCACAAAAATGGCCACGTAATGGGAGAAGAGAGTGCTGCAAATTGGGAAAGTCTGAATGATTTAACATTTTCTGTTTGGACGGTAAGTTGCCATTGAATGGTGCTTAATTTTGATCAACCTTAATATCTTGAAAAAAAAAACAATTGTGAAGAAATTTCATTTATGACGCTAAAGTTTTGTCCGCCTAAATTTCGATGGGCCTTAATTTCTCGATAGCCCAAATTTTTATCGGCAATTTAGGGCTGATTTTGTTTAAGCCAACGAGGTAAATAAATTGCAAACCCTCTCACTATATCCAACATAGAATAGCGATTTAAAATGAAGTTTTCCTTCTAATGTTTCTTTTGATACTTCTATCTATTTAGATGACAGTTCTGGGACCATTTGATTGGAATGGGTTAGTAAAGGCTGATCGATTTATGGCTCAGTTATTATGTGGGACGTATTTTTCATTAGTATGTGTTGTCTGCATGAACCTTTACATTGCTTTGTTGTCAGACACCTTCGCAAGAGTGTATGCTCAAGCTAAGGCCAATGCAGTAATGCAGCAAGCCAAATCTGTCATCACTTTAGAAGCACAACTGGGAAGATTTAAACGATCGAAATATGGTCATTACATGCAAAGAGAATGTTCACCTCAGGTAAGGCGAAATTATAAGGTCAATAGGATGGTAATATGCTATATTTAATGTACTCGTGTTGCTCACTGGTTCTTGGTTTATCAAATTTACTTGTTAACTTACATTGCCTTTCTAGAAAGTTTTGTCCTGAACACGCTAAACAATCTAAATGCATTAAAAAAAAATTAACTTAACAAGAAAAATAACTTAATCACCTTATGCTACATCAAGAGCATTATCTGCTGCTTCTCGTTAGTTATACTTACGTTTATGTATTAGGAAGTATACACAATGAACGAAAAAGATGGCGATGATGGTGCGCAGGACATGTTTAATCGAGTTTCCAGACAAATTGTTAACCGGGTCATTGAAATGGAGGAAAAGCTGCTGTATTATCTCAAGTTATCAGATAGCGATCGCATTCCACAAACAGGTTGTGTGTCACCAAATCTTGTTAGTTCTAATTATAAAGATGGCCGTGGAAATGGAGGTAATGGTGGTAATGGTGGTAGACATTCAGGAGGGAATGCAGGATACCCTGCTTGCATTAAAAATAATGCCTTATTTGAAAATTATATTCAGAAACAAAATCTCCAAAATTCTGTTATGCAGGAGGAGTTACGAGGTCTAAAACATATGATGAATGACATAAAAACAATGTTGTCTATGCAACAAGATGTACCAGATTCAATTCAATTTCAAAACAGCACATTACCACATGGTTCATCAGCTTCTAAAAAACTTTATATTCCTCGACATAATAGTCTTCGCAGTATGGTTTCCAGTCACAGCTTCTCTGGTAGCGAAGGAAATAGATTTTCAAACACAATAAAAGGAAGAGCAGGTTCAATGCCTGAAGCAATAGCACATCAAGTATATACAGAAACTGATTCACTGCAGCAAAAACGTTTTGATCAAGAACAGGATAACTTACAGATCCATCTAAGCCAAAACTACCAGCAACAACAATACTTAAGGCCGCACCAAGACGAGCAGGAACAATACAATCAACTAATTCAGCTGCAGTTACTTCAACAACGTCTAAAAGAGGCAGAAGAACAAAAGCAACAGTTACGACAGCAGAATTACTTACAACAACAACAGGACCAGCAGCAGCAACAACAGGACCAGCAACAACAGCAGCAGCAACAACCACAACCGCAGCAACAGCAACAGCAACAACCACTATCACAGATGCATCCTATTATACAAGAACAAAACAGCCACCAGTATATGACGCCACCCAACATGGCAAATGTAAGAAAATTACATCATTCAAATTCTGATTCCAATGTTACTAACATATACCCTAGTTTGTATCAATACACTCCTGGTACTAATTCTGAGGGTGACTTTGAGACAAGCACGCTTGGCAGAGAGGTTTCAAAATCAAAACGAAGACGACGAAAGAAAAAAAGCCTAGCTAAAGATTTATATCTTAATTCAATTGGAAACAATTTGGTAAAGGAATCAATACTTCTATCTGATAACTCAGCAGATGTAGGATTAACCTTACCGCTATTACAAGCGCAAATAGACCAAATGAATGAAGCAAATGTGTAAACATAATTGACAAGTTAGTTTTTATATTTCCAGCTCTGTGAAACTGCAGAATCGAAAGTGTAGATAGAATAAATGCAAAACAAACAATCAAGATACATCAACCGATGTACGTATCGGAACATACGTAAGGCGATCCATTTTTATACATAATTCGTTAAAAAACAACAAAAAATTGTATTTTTATTTAAAATTATTATATTTTTACTAGTTCATATATTCAATTTTCAATTTTTTTGTGAGTGTTAACACATTACTAGAAGAGAAGAATAAAATGATTTCCATGTTTGAAACTTATAGCGTCTGCGCAAATTTTTAAACGAGTGGCTTTACTACCGAATGTTAGTACCAAATTCCTGCCCAAAAGAAAAATAGACGATTTTATATTTAGTCGCGAAATTTTTTTCAAGTTTACACTTTTTTCCGAGCAGTAAATATTATATGACTAACTTTTGTACTTTTTAATAATTACTTTAAATTAAATGTATATTCCATATCCTTCATAGGTGCCTTTTTATGCTTTCCAAGCGTCTCTAGTTTAAATGTCATGGACATAAGATATGGATATAGACATAATAGTAAACGTTGTACCTTTACAGGTTGTGGGTCGATAGAAAATCTGATCTGATATGTAAGGTTGTGCCTTATTTTATTTTAAGGAATGTACTTTTGGAAATGAAAATATAGTCTAAATAAGTTTATGTGTATCTGTGAAAGAATCCACTTTATTTCTCATTTAATCCATGTAACAGGTCTACATGCATCTTAAAACAACACAACTGTGTGAGTTTTTAGACTGCATTATTTAATTGTTACAACAAAAACAGTAAAAAATTAAAAGATTACGTGTCCAACAAAATCTCAAATCTCAAGCTAAATCTGCTAAAATTACTTGCTTTGTCCAATCTGTCCAAGCGAAAAGTAAATCACATTACAATTCATCAATATTTAAAATTACATCCCACCCATAAAATTTAAACCACTAACATATTTTAATTCTCGTACAAAAAAAGTTGATTACTAAATTCTCAAACCCACAGTTTGCAAGATGTCAAAAACAATTATTATTTAAATTGAAATCGGTTAATATTTTACATAGTCCACCATGACATAGGTTAAAACAAAATGTGAAAAATTAACAGATGACAACACTTAAAATATTATACAGTTCCTTCAGCAAAGAAATTTATCAGAAATGTAAAACAAAGTGGTTTGCAAGGAGTATGCAAATAACATATTTTAATTAAAAAAAAGGTTTTTCGGTATATTGCATACGGTCCTTGCTCACTAAACTTTTCATATAATCAAGAAAAGAACATTCTGTGAGAAGTTTCTCTAAATTGACACAAATAATTTCTTTCAGCAATTTGCATTTTGGCTTAATAACCAGTTCTTTTACTATTTTACATGCCTCACACAAGTTTAACACGAAATGTGAAAAGCAGAATGTTTGAGTGAGAACATCTAGGACAACAAAATCATCACACTCTCAACCTTATCACCTGTTAAATAAGAATTCTTTTGTCATCAGCATGCAGTATTTTTTCATGCAAGCCCATCTACGCTGCCGTTATGGACAGGTATTCTCCAGTCGGTCGCGATTTTTATCATACGCATCAAATAGAAATGCGTTATTATTTTTCAGTAGTTGTTTGTATTTGATAGGTATGCACATGTACCTAATTTTGTGCGTTTCGTAACACAAATCGGTTTTAACGCACGGAAAAACAAAATGCATTTATCCTGTGTCTACGGACGTGACGCTATTAGACATATTTCCTTAATATTTATTTCGTGCATTTCGTTTACCTGTTAGCGGGGAATAATGAATTTATGGTCTGGCTGCTCTTCCGATTTACGTCAGTTATACACGTTTACCGCCAGCCTTGATCCCAGGACTTGTTATCTCTTTTTGCATATCAGACGGCGAGACGAACATGATCATGAACATAAGAAAACAAAGTCCCGGGGACGAAGTAGGTTTACCACCACTTTGCTATTTCGTGCATCCTTGCCCACCTATTAGCATGAAGTAATTCAATTTATTTTGACGAGGGTTATTATTATGAATATAGGTACGATTATACTGCAACTTTCGATTTAATAACCCCCTGGTTTCTAAAAAATTGTTGAAAGATCACAGAAATATGAGCTACTATTGTGAACAGTCAGACAAAATACTGGTATTAATAAAAACTAGTCGGTCACCCTTTGAAAAATCCGTCGCCGTTTTTCATATATCGCATTTCGTGCTTTCGTAACACGACTTTTTTCTCGCGCACAAACAGATAGACTAGGAACGCTATTATCAAAGAGAAGATAGCTGTTAGTCCGTGGAAGAAACCGCGGAGATTCGTCTGTCGAACATTTTCCCACATTGGTATATCGTTTATCTGTTATGAAATTACCCTACGGTCATATTGCCCCTGAAAAAATCCACTTATAGGCACTGAAGTTTAAAAAAAATTATAAAACCTAGTTTATCAGAAAATTTAAGCTGAAATTTGGCCAAAATTTAAGAACACATAAAGACCACACTAAGCCCTAATCGATCTTTTAAACTTAGAAAAAAAATTAAAAAGAAAAAACAAATTAGTGTTATGCTGCTCCACGCCATGTATATATACAATAATAATTAGTGCAGTTTGTACCGTCCGATTTGAGTTAAGAAAGAGACTCCTCTCGCAAGTAACTTTAGAAAGCTATATTTAACATTATATGAAAAAATATTAAGATCAAACAAAATTCACGAAATAAATTCAAAATTTATACTAAGTGAACATAAAAACAATTCTTTTTTCATTATGCGTAAATTTTACTTAAAAGGCGGGAATAAAATAACCAACAAAAAAATCTACTTACAAAAACTTCTTAAAATTTATTAGTCTTCTTATACTTTTTGTTAATTTCTTAAAAAAGGCGCGAATAATTAAAACCGTTTAAACGAAATAGACAACGCAATGTTAATTGTCCGTAACTTTGTCCGTGCAGAGATAGGAAAAGGCGGATCATAGGACAGCGATTGATATGTTGTGCCACTCCACGTCAAATTATAGACCATCCACGTTAAATCAACGATAGAGGAGTCAATAAATCCATGAGCACTTTGCTACTTTACGTTAAATTATAGAGCATGCTCTATAATATCTGTCCAAAACCCCCTCCCTCCCCCACCCCCTCCCCGTCCCATGGGTCCCTCCCCACCCTCCCCTGTTGTGTCCTATAAATTATAATGGCCTCTAGCCAGTGTGGTAATACCATCTTCCAAAATTATGCGTTTATCATCATCGGCATTGAGCGCCAGTTTATTTGTTTTTATTGTGTGAACATCATGCTTAATAGATCGAAATGTCATTTGGGTTCTGTAAATGTTCTCACCCTCAAACAGGCATCTCTTATAATCAGCGAAACCTATGGTCTCCCTTACCACACATTTCTTCACCCCCTTACACCTCTTATCCTCCTTACCACATAGTTGTTTGTATGCATAGGTCTTAGCTCTTAGGGCTACAAACTCAGTCATCACCTTACCACCTAACTCGTCCTTCATCAGCCCAATGATCTTTTTATTCAAACCTAATGGTAGAGGTCTACCATCTTCCTTATCATACCCCGATGTGTCAAATCTCTCAGACACATCATCAGCGATATCCTTGTAGAAATCGCCCGTTTTTATGTGGTATACGAATGAATCAGTATCCATATAGCAAAGTTTCACATCATCACCATATTTCGGTCTCATATAGTCATAGTGAAACTCGTACATAATCATCTTAGACATGTCCAGAATTGCCGGTCCTAGGTAGATTGGTTTATTCATTTTGATCTTGATCTTGGACATCTCTACACCCATCAGTGTTTCCGAGAACCATGTGCTACCCTTGAAGTTTGGCTTCATCACCAGCTTCTCATACTGTTCCTTCTTCGTAGCCAAGCGTATGTCTTTGTGTTTACGCTGATTCTCCATTGTCTTACCAAAGAACGAATTGTTCATCAGCTTGAAAAAATCCTTCTCAAAGTCATTCTTCGACTCCGTGCGCAGCTGTGTATTGAAGTCTATATACGACTTCAGCCACGCACTCTGATTAAATCTCAAGACTCTATGAACCTTATCAAGAACAATACCGTGATTCAAAGCCTGAGCAAGCGCACGGATATGGATGATGTAGTATGTCTTGCTCGAAAGACATGGTGTCAGCTTCTCGACCCCATTGATAACCTTCCTCTCGGGCATGAAAGGAAGATCGTTATGTGCGTCATGAAGATCAGGTGGATATCTAACATCAACCTCAAGCATGTACCCCTTTTCACCGTTTTCCACAGCCAACTCTGAAATGAGTTCGGGTGTAAATTTACCGGAATCATCCCACTCAAACCCTCCGGTGGGTATCTTCTGTATCATGGCCCATCCATACAGATTGTTAGCATCAAGATACTGCAGATAGGTTGTATCTTCCGAAGTATTATACATATCGCCCATATATGGATTGTTGGCCTTGGCGTGGCGGTGGACAGCTTGACACAATCCACCCTTAATACCGCTTTCAATGAACGTGACCATCTCAATATCAGATAATAGATCTAGACTAACCCCGGTCTTTTTCAGACATGCTTGCCAAGTTAATCCAGGAGTTGTGTAAAAATGCGCGGGATCTAGTTTGTAGTATCTCAAACACGTCTCTCTGAATGTCTCAAACACACCGGCGAGCAATAGAACATCTGTATTGAGATAGATGTCATGATATTCACCTAGATCCTTAATATCAAAGGCTTTCCAAACCTTCTGAGCATGCTCATAGTCAGCATCACTGATGTGACTCATGTTAAGCTCGCTATAAAAGTCATCCTTTGACGGGAGCTCAGTTTCATTAAACCTATCGAATGAGTTAACATACTCATATGGGTATACACCTTTTCTCAACAGCAACCTGAACTGCTCATCGTTTCCCGTGTGCATATTACGGAACTTTTCAAGTAAACTCTGCTTATCAAGATTTCTATTGCAACCGACATCGCATTCACCACATTTCCCGTGAGCAATATAGTTTTCATCAATATATTCAAACGAGCAGCCTGAGCTACACTCATCACATCTCATGTTGTTAACACCCGCGAGATTTGCACTAAGATTGTTCAAGCCGCTAGACATAAATCTAAACGAATCTATGAATCTTAGCTTTATCTTTTTGTCCTTAGTCTCACCATTTTTGTTAATATATTCGCCAACCTTAACATCGGTCGAGAAAGAGATATATTTCTCCTTATTCTCTGCGATTACACCCATACCATCCTCTCCGTACTTCCTTGCAAGCTCCTTAATGAATAAATGCGCATCATATCCGCTCAGATTGTGGAATACAACCGGAATATAATTAGGAACCTTGTAACGCAGATTACATTCCTGATGGGCGGATCCGCGAAACTTACCAGTGAAATGAAAGTGATCCCTAACCTTGATGTCATCATCACCATCAAATTCCTTCATACAAATGTGGCAAACCTCGGATCTATTGAAACCGTCACGCTCCTCATCCGTCAGTGGATCAATTTCTTTCTGAGGAAACATGTTATATAACCTTTCAGCCTCAGAAACCACATGATCCACAAAGCGCGGAACACAGTCCTCACCACGGTAAAGATTAAGAGGGTTGGGAACTTCACCATGAGCATATTTACTATAACAACAGAATCCGGTTGGGACATGTTTACCAACTTTCTCGGTTGATGATCCGCCTTTTCTCTCATCCTCGGGCAATTCTTGTGTAAAAGCTTCGAAATCGGCATATATGATGAATGGAACCTTGAGCTGAAACTTACCATCGGTGAAGGTTAGAGCGGTACCCTCTTTAGGGAGTTGAACCTTAGCAGCATCATTATCCTTACAATACTCAAAGTGCTCATCCCTTTTCAGCTCGCTCGGGAAACCAGAAAGACAATTCAGGCAATAATGCTCTTTATTTTTATGCTTTGAGTTGACCTTGCTCAGGACACCGCTCAGGTTCTTAACAGCGATATGATGCCTCTTATCCCCTTCACACAGTAAAAACAAAACAACCGTCTCATCCCGGTCAAGATGCTTCGACTTTCGACACATATAGACACCCTCTATGTCATCATCCGTCAAAACATGCACGGCGACATCGGGGTTCCTCCTCTCGAAGAGATCTATCTTGTTTAGAGCCATTGGGAAAGTTATACCATCCCAATTATACTTATCATGCTTCTTAAGGATTGAGATTCGTTCAGGGTGATTATCGATCTTACCATGATTGAGAGCAGCGATAACAGCCCATCTGAAACATTCATCATCCTCGTTATGAGGGTTAATCACAGATCGCTTTCCACTGAAATTCTTGGGTAGCGGCAAGTAAGAACTACCTCTGGTTAATTTCAGTTTATGAAAGTCCACATGCATATGTAGGATCCTTTCGATTGTGAACCCGCTGGCGGGTAGAGCAGGGTTTTCAATCTGCTCGATTATCTTATTACACATCCGATCGAAAACATCAGAAATGTCATCGTGGGCGTGCAGTATCTCCATATAGCTATTGAACGCTTTATCGACATGTACACACGGGGCATCAGCCGAGCTGGTGTCCTCCCTTACCCACTTCACCCACAAGGTTGCCTGAGTCTTCAATGACTTCTTTTGCCCGAGCACGTCACTCATCAACCTCTTGACGACATGCTCGACCTTTTCGAGAAAGACCTTGACATTCTTCTCACCGTCAGGGTTTATCTTGAACCTTTTGTAGGAACCTACAAACGCTTCTTCAATAGGAGTATAAGGATTTTCCTCTTCCTCCTCTTTCACCTCTTCCTCTCCACTGTCCTTTTTATACAAACCCATGATCTTATCCTTCATGGTTTTGAAAGCTTTTGTTGTTTTATCCTTAATAGCCTTAGGTACATGATTTATCAACCAGTCTCTCCATTCAATCAACTTGCTTTTCACAATAGGTCTGGTTTTAATCATTTCTTGCAGCTCAAACAAATCCATGTCTTGTTGGCTAGTACCGGATCTCGAGGGTCTCGGTGCTGGTACGGGTCTAGGCATCGGTATTGGTCTATTTGGTCTCGGCGCTGGTACTGGTCTGGTGGGTCTTGGCACGGGTACCGGTCTAACCGGTGCTGACACGGTAGTGGGTGTCAATAATTCGATCAGATCGGCCTTTCTGAGCCTTGAGTATCCATGTAGACCGCGTTCCTTAGCGAGTTTTCTTAATTCAGCAACCGTATTTCTCGAAGTCATGCTTGTGTATGATATACGATTTTGAACCTTTAAGATGGTTTTATATAATCATGAAACTATAAAAAGATTAATATAATTTGTTACTCGATCGAGTAACAAAAACAATCTAGGTGATTATGACATATATTGTCTAATGACAAGATCTATTCTCGACATATGGGACATTTATCTTTCCTCTTCTCCAATTTATATGCGCACGATAAACAGCAGCAAGAATGCCCAGTTCTACCGTGAACAATGGTTGCGGTCCTTCGTTTAGAAAGACAAATTATGCATTTTTCAGATTCATCCAGGTCATCATCAACATCAACATCAACATCAACCGGAGCAGGTACATGTCTAATCGTCGTAGACATTAATCCTAAGTCATAGTTATAAACCGGTGTCGGCAAAATATGGTTGTGTAATAACAATTCAATCAGCTGATCCTTTCTTAGCCCTGAGTATCCTTGTAGACCGCGATCATAAGCGATATTCCTTAATACGGTAACAGTTCTCTCACGGTAATATAGAAGTTTACATTCTTCCTGGACCCATGATGGCATCTCGCGACCTAAGATGGTGTAGAGTCCAAAGTAGTATTCAATTGTATTTCTCGAAGTCATGCTTGGCTATGATATACGATTTTGTAATCTTTAAGCCATTTTTATAAATCGTAAACCGTGTTGGAGGGTCGTGAGTGTCCTAGTTTGTGGGGCAACCACCATGCTAAATTGTAGTAAAACACGCTTTGTAATACATACATCGATACACCATGGGTACCCACCCATTGGCACCTCGAAGGTCGTGAATCACATTTGTTACCCGTCCGAGTAACAAAAAATGCCCAATCACTTAGATCTCTTGTCGTTATAACGTTTTTGAGATTTTAGATATGCCTCCCTGTTGTTCGACCTCCACCTTGAACAGTATCCATACCATTCCCGTTTGGTATCCAGATCAATGGTGTAGGATGGATCCTGATCATTCTTCTCAATCACCTCAATCAATTTAGCTTTTTTCATTCCAGCAATATACTCAACCCCACGGGATTTAGCAACTTCTCTCAACTCTCTTAGTTTCATCAATTTGTATTCCATGTCTGACATCTTCATATATAATCAGTAAAAATACTTTTAAGTACTTTTATCGTACCACATCATAACAAAAAGGAGATAAATAAAGGTGTGCATAAATAAAACATGTCAAACTCTAAACTTCAAGAGACTTACTATCAACCTCAAAATTTATGGAAGGGACAAAAGGCTGTTCAGAATTTAATAGTATTCGGTTTCAAGCCAAAGGAGATTAAGAAGTGGCTATCAAAACAAGCATTTTGGCAAGTACATTTACCCGCTCCAAAACATGTTGAAAGACCACATTATGAAGTTACCACCCCTAATGATTTACATCAATTCGATTTATTGTACATGCCCGGTGACATACTGTATGGTAATAAATATAAGTACATTTTGTCGGGAATAGATGCTGCTTCCAGATACAAAGTAGCCCGACCTTTGAGGACTAAGAAAGCCAAAGAGGTTGCCGCTATGATTGAGGACATCTACAAGGCAGGACCATTAACTTATCCGAAAACTTTCCAATGTGATAACGGTTCAGAATTCAAGGCAGATGTATCAAAATTGTTGGAGAAGCATAAGGTTGAAATTAAAAGGGCGACTACAAAATATAAGCATACGCACACAGCTTTTGTTGAGGCGTTGAACAAGATACTTGCGGAAAATTTATTCAAAATACAAGATGCTCAAGAACTGAATGATTCGGAAAAGGTATCATCTACATGGGTTAAGCATCTGTATAAACTGATTGATAGGCTAAACGATACAAAGACGCAGATGATTGGTATGAAACCAAAAGATGCTATTATAATGAAAGAGGTGCCTCTTGCTAAACGAGAGAATTATCCACCTGAAGTAGAATTACCTAAAGATGGCCTGTATAGATATCTACTACAACCTGGTGAAGAGCATGATGATGGGCGGAGACGGGCAACCGATAGAATATGGTCGAAAAACACATATAGATTGCGTGAGGTAATAGCGCAACCCGGTAACCGTGTAATGTACTATGTTCAAGACGGACCCAGACGGGCTTTTGTAAAAGAGGAATTGATGTTAATACCTGAAGATACGGAATTACCTCCTGATTATGTGCAAGGTTGGTGAAAAAGGGGGCGATACATAAAAAGTATCTTTACCTGTTTCTGGTAAAGATGATTGTGCCGAGGATCGCGCGGGGCGGTCGGCAGATAGGGCCGCTATGGCTCAGTCTTGGGGGGACGATCGCGCCACATAATGTCACAAACCGCCTTACTTTCAAATATTAATTTTTCAAATAGCACACGAAATATGCTAATGGTATGCAGGCACACATTACTAACTTTGTTCCTGATTTAACGTCTTTTTTAGACTTTGAACCTCCGCCATTAAACTTTTTTCGAACTGATTGCGTGTTTCGCTCTCCATCTTTCTGTCGGTTTTTGTAATCTTGTCTAGAGCTTCGTAGTATATACCGCACAGGGTTTGAAATTCCATGTGACTAATATTATCATCATTCAATGCTCGTGAGAAAGAGTTTTCAAACACAGCAATGGCAGATGTTACAACATCATATAATTTCATGACTTTGTTTAGTTTATTTTGATATTTTTTAATCAAAGCCGTGATAATGCCGGTGGAAATAGAGCCAGATAGGGCCACACCACCCAATCCGACAGAAACGGGGATTCCAATAAGGGTAGCACCGGTTACCACCGAACCTATGCCAGAAGTGATGGTTAGGGCCGTGGCGCTGGCATTTAGAATCACAAGTCTGTGTAATTTCTTGTTGTATTTGTCCTCATTTGACTGGAATTTACCTTTTAATTTTATAAGCTCCTCAAGTTGAGAGTTCACGGTATTCGTGTTAAACTTGTCCCGCTCGCTCGAATACTCGGGAGCTGTGGGTAACTTTGGATAAATCTTAAGATCGGCCATTTTAGTTTATTACAAAGAAAAACTATCCTCTAAATAATAAAAACGCCTTTCATGATTCTTTTGAGAATGTTTCACTCTCCATCTATTTTACTTATCTTTTCAAGAGCTTCATAGTATATACCACACAAAGTTTGAAATTCCATGTTGCTAATATTATCATCATTCGGTGCACAGAAATAGGAAGAGTTTCTAATCTCATCAATATACGATACTACAGTATCGTATAATTTCTCAACTTTGTTGAGTTTCTTTCTATATTTATTAATATATTCCGAGATAATTTCACGGGAAACAGAGCTGGATGGCCCTATACCGGAAAATCCCATATAAATGGGAATTCTAACAATGGTAGCGCTCCAGACTATCGTACCAATACCGGTGGTAATGGTCATTTTTTCCGAGATGCCGAGTGCAATCGTTAATCGGTCTAGTGCTTTGTTGTATTTATACAACTTGCTGTCGAATTTATTTCGTAATTTTATCAAATCTTCAAGTTGAGAATTAACTAGCTTGTCTTGATCACACGAATAATCGGGAGTTGGATGAATATTAAGCTCGGCCATTTTAGTTATTATCTTATTAAAAAGAAAAACTATCCTCTAAATAATAAAAAATGGCAGACATTGACATTGACCCTTTTGGAGACCATGGGAGACCGGATGAAGGTACCGATGAAACTTTTCCACTCATACCCACCGGGGACCGTACGCGAGTACAAATAAACACACCGGGTGAAGAAGAAACATCATTCGGAGGAGGTTCCACTCAACGTACCAGAGTTTTGCGGGAAATGGTTGACGTGTTGTATGATAGATTATCTGAAGGATCCCTGTCAAAACCTGAGGTGCTACATACAGACCTTTTTGAAATTAAGGATGGTGAATTATACTACGGAGGTAAAAACGAACCTTTGACAAACAATGGAAGACTAAGGGCCACCGGTACTATATCAGATATATTAGGCAAGAGAAGGCTGCGTAATTTAGGCTTTGACATACCAAAAGGTAAGATTACGGCCCGACAAGCTGCTAAGCTAAACAAAATACAAGAAGAACTACCCTCGTCATCTAAAATAACAACAGCAAGTGATGTAGAATTAGAAGCTATATCCGGGGATGTGGTAAACAGTACGGAAGATTTAATTTCATTGGTCAAACAATCTGTAGACCATGAAGCAACCCAGACCGGTGATCTATTTGAATATCCTATGCGTGAATTGCTAGGATATTCAAATAGATCATTGAGAAACATAAGAGGAAGTCTTCAGGATGAAGTTGCAAAAAAGGTTCAGCTCGAACAGCATATTGACAGAGAAAAAAACAAGTTGGAAGAGATGGAAAACACACCAAATATGACCGAGGAACAACAAAATGAAGCGAAAGAAAGGTTGAAAGGTTTGCAAAGTGAGTTGAAAGGTCGGCAAGAAATTATCGATATTCTCAAAGGTAAACTTAACAGTCAAATAAAAACCATCAGGGAGACGATTGCTAAAGTACTTGACAAAGATACCACACTGTCTGAAAAGATACGAACCCTATTCCGTGAGCAGGGTATCACTGTTGTCAGCGTACTAACGGCATTTGGTATGGTTATCGGCCTTCTCGTAGAAGCTTTGACGCCTGGGGGTGGGGGGTCATCCACCGGTAACGCACAAAATCATGAAAATGGTGGTGCAAAGGACCTCCGGTCCTGGATAAAAAACAAGTTGAATGCGTTGGGATCTCTCTTGGGAAGGTTGGCAGGGACGGCCGCTGCAGCTCTACCGGGTATATTAGGATCCATAGTATCATGGATACTCAATCGGGCGAAAGAAGCGGTTGGTTGGTTGAGTCAAAACTTGTGGGCTTTGATAGTTGGAATAGGAGGTCTGATATACACCTATCTCGTGACAAAGCGTTAGCCATACTGAATATATGTTACATGTATCATGTAACATAGTACCTGGGGTATCGTACTATTTTTCGAAATACCACACGGCACCACTGACGCCGATCATGCTTAGCGCGATAAATGCCAATTCCCTTTCATGTTGGCCCTTGCTCGGTGTATAAAAGTCGCTCAATACAGGTTCGCGCGGCATATCCGTGAGGGTTGATCCTCCAAACACTTTTCTATATTCGCGCATGGCATCATCCAGCTCTGTGAATTTCCCCTCGGCCTTCTTCTCAAGTCTGAGCTGCTTATTGATAAAGTCCACCCTCTCTTGTCTTTTACGTTGCCATATAACCTGAGCCTTTTGCAGCTGTTCTATGGCCAGATCATGCCGCTTCCGTTCCTTATCTATCCTATCCTTGGATAAACTTGAAAATAGATAGCTTGATCCGGTGAAAGCCAAAGCGTTCGCGAATGCACCTCCCAACATCATTGCAATTGAAGCCATGTTTCATATAATCAGGTATAATTTAGTGTTGTTATTTTAATACGATAGCTTCAGAGTCTATGACATCGGTATCCTTGTATTCCACCTTGGGTAAAATACTCTCAACTTTCTTACGTTGACATAAAACCCAGACCAGCCATTCCAGTATTCGCAACATTATATATTTATAGTTTCAGGTATAATTTTTTGCTTAACTAGATATTCTCTTGACATTTCACTTGCGGCAACTATTGCTACAAGCTTTCCGGTATCTTCCAGGTCAAACTTCTGAATTGAGGGTGGTGTCATTTTTAATACCTTTTAATACCATAACTATCACACCACCACCCATTATTGTGTAGTTCACTCCACCGTTTTTAGGACCATCTGTCACGGAATCCTCAATTACAATATCCTTAGGATCCTCCAACTGTGTCTGAGATGCCGGCTGGGTTTGTGTCTGAGGTGCTGACTGCGCCTCCGTCTGAGCCATGAGCAATCTTTTATATTCTTCCCTATTTTTACGGTTGTATTCGGCCAACCTCTTACCAGCCTCAACCTTTTTAGGGTTCTTCGTTGTCACCTGAACTGGAGTATCCGACATCTTTAGTATCCGTATCGATATTGTTTAATTTTTTTCCTGCGATATAATGTCTACCTGTGATTAAACCTACACTGATTGGTGATAGTAGTGATCCGAACTTATAATATAGATCACATGTGAACCTTTGGAGTGCCGAGTTTAGGAATGGATCATTCTCCAGGTCATCACTAAGCGCTTTTTGATTTTTTATACCTAGAGCTGTACAGGCACCCATGGAGTACATGTGGATTATTGACTCCCCTGAAGACTTTACCATTTGACCGGACAGTTTAGCCTCGTATATAGTGAAAAGTTTATCCACCTCATCATTCTTGAGCTTTTGAATTTGCTCCTCCGTATACATCTTCCCAAGATATAACTTGCTATTTCCGGTCAGCACGCACTCGAGCAATTTCTGTCTCTTCCCATCATCCTGGTCCTCGATAAAAATTAGGTTGTCAATTGCGGTTTCAGCCATTTTTAATAGAGATAGGTATTTTTTAATACAAAAAAGACAAAAACTAACCAATACCAGCAATAGCACTACAGCTATCACCAGTAATATGAAATTTATATATTCTATCATTAGGATAGGACTGTAGTTTTTCTATAGATTTGTTACAAGACTCTTGTAACAAAAAACTTCAAATCTAACAAATCACGTGGGTTCTTGGATGTTCCATCCTCATGACTAAATGTGTATATTTTCCATCTTTTAGCCTTTCCTTAACCTTCTGGATCTCTGATGATTCAATGACATCATTCTCCTCGTGGATAGTTGCGAGATCATGTCTGTCCTTCGGATACCACACATATAACATTTTCGCCTGTCTTCGTAAGTTCTTCGGTATCGCGGTGTATGATTGTGTGAGTAACCACATTGTGTGGTTTCGATGACGACCGCTGATGGCCAGCTCCAGCAGCGGTTTCCTCTTTTTATCCAATTTTTCATCCGCGATGATGTCATCGATCAGGAATAATGTTTTGTATCCCGCGAATAAATCCGTCATCTTTTGGATCCATTCATACAACAAGCCCATGGGCTCAATTAGAATCACATATCTATCCCTCCAGAACCATTTTCGACACATATATGTCTTGTTCCATCTTAATGTTGGACATATAATCACAATGAAATCGAAGTGATCAAAGTATTCACTCTCTAGTAGCGTTACAACGCGTTTGGATTTCCCGCAGCCCGTGGGACCTACGAATAGTGCCGTGTGAGGATCTTTTATGTAGTCCATCTTAATATAGTACATCCATAATTTCACCGTTTTGAATATTTAATTGAGCATCCATGATTAGATATATGTAAGCGTTTAAGGATCCCGCTGTTTCGGCCGTCTTTTTAACTTGCAGTGTGATCCCCTCGCTCGCATTTTCAATCCGTCGACCAGTCCCGTGCAGTGAGTTTTCATCTATGGTTCTGAAATCCAGCCATAGAGCATATTTCGTGGTTAGATAGTCCGCGACCTTCACATCATGTAGTTGCAGATGTTTTTGTATTTCACCAGCGTTGCCATCCCTTTGCTTGCCCTCAGCGAAATACTTGCATATTTCACCATAATGCTCAAACGGTTGCATTCCCTGAGCGAAAAGTTGGTTAGGCTTACCCTCAACTATTGCTGATACCTTTTTGATCTTAGGATTGTAGAACTTACCAGTATCACGTTTGTAGGATTGTTCGTCCTCAAACAAAACCAATATACCCTTCAGAGACTTGCAAGGTGTATTGAACGACCAATTCCACGTTGTGTCCGACTTATCCACCCTAATTTGTCTATGTCTCAGAAATCTGTCATAAAGTACAGCCATGTTTTCGTATTCATTTGAGATGAATCTGGCAAGTGTGGGTTGTGTCACAATCTCATATTAGATTTTGTATTTGGCATCCGGTGCCGGTGCTGTGGCAGAACCGGAAGGTTTGGTTGGAGTTGATAGTACTACCCTGTCATAATTGTTGAATGTTATCTCATAACATAGCCTATTACCTAATCCAGCCTGATAATATGGGATCGTGCTATCCAACATTTCAAAATCCAGAGGTATGGTAAACTTGTTTTTATACGCATCATAGATTGCTTTGTCCGCTACCTCAGATGTATCTTTATCCGCGGCTCCAACTCTCAGTTTCATGCAATTTTCCGTGCAACCATCATCGGATATGATACCCTGTCTGATTGAGTTCCCCTTCTCATGCTTTGTCAGCCATAAATCTCTGTAGCACCCGAAAAGATCAAAGTCATCAATGCTCAGAATCTCGGTACCCTCGAACTTGATAGCTAGCTTTTTAACAATTGCCCTCCCTATGTTAGAGACCAATGTTCTCTTCGTGTCGGCTTTTGACTCGAGATCAATGTCGAAACTAAGTTTCGAAGTACCCGGAACAATGACATCATCGTTACCTAAATTAGGGAACCTAATCAGGAGTAACTGGTTCTGATCAATCTCACTTGGGTTGTGAGTTACAATTACTTTTTGATGCGTGCCTTTTACGCCATGTGCGATTCTAAGTGAACGTTCTGGGTTTAACTTTTTCCCGTATTCCATGCTATTCCATATTACTTTTATTTTATTTTTACTTTAATTCGGTTTAGCGTTACCTATTGCTCACTGTATATGTCTATCATCTCTCTTATGTGAAGGACAACCGTTGTTCCCAGACTATCTTTTACAAGATCTCCATTTTGATCGGTGATTTTCAAAGTAAGTGATTGAAGGAAACCATTCTTTAGTTTCTTATATTGTGGGTTTTTGGGCTCAATATGTGTAACATCACCATACTCGGATATATGATATGTGATCAGGTTGTTGCTATATCTACCATTTTTAAGATTTAATGTATTGTCCAATTCATTCAGATTGAAATGTAGTTCTGTTATGTTGGTTAGCTTATTTGTTTTGATTACTCTGGGGTCTTTGATTAATGGTGTGGATGTGACATCACCCGCTAAAGATGCATTCAACTCCCTTCCGGTGTATTTTCCTTTCGGTAGCAACTTTTCGTCTTTTCCAATGGTCACTTTTAGTGGGGCTGTGATTTCATATGTAACATTGTCCGAAAACGTCTCCATGATCGCAACTTCTTTTGTGCCATGTGGGTTGGTGATTGGGCGATACAAATAGATTGTCTTTTCACTATTTACGTCATTTATTGTGATATACATTCTTATATTAGAGAGTGGAATTATTTAAATCAAAAGAATGGATAGCATTTTCAAATACAACCCGAATGCGACCTATAAGCCAAATGGAGGACAGAATCTTCAGATATTGGATGGGAAGGATCTATACAAACAGACCATTATTGTGTCCGAAAATGGCTCTTTCCCCGCTGTCTTTCCTAATATTTTTACTAATTACGAACTTAATCAAAACGAACAACGTATGAAAATTTGGAATGAGCATCCGTTTAGATTATGGCAAACCCAGCTCAATTTTGCCACTTGGTGCGCTTCAAGTGCCTGTGGGGTAAGTTCCGAACACCTGAAGGAAGGTAGATCTATGGTCAGGTCAATATATCGTTTTCATGTGTATTATCACATTAGACGAATCATTAAGCACCTACAGACACCTCTACCCTTTGAGGATAGTTTTAATCAATATGATAATCCTTATTCAAATGAGGAATTTCTAAAAATCTGTGGTGAGTATGATGTTGATTCCAACCCCATAAAATACAGAGGTCAGTACTTTTTCAGTTCATATCAAAAAAGACGTAAAGACTATCCAACTCCCGGGTTGAGTTATTTCACTAACGACTCCATGACGCGGTGGATTGTGGAAAAATCCGATGGATTTACAAAAACGGGCCTTGTGAAGATCTCAAGCAGTGTTAGGGCCTATGCCTATCTTGTTCTTAGTTCTCAGGCCTCGGCACGCTCCTCCATCCTTGGTAATGATTCAAGTGCGCTGACCGCCCAAAGAGTTTTTATGAATAACCTTGAAGACATTGTTAACCGTAGGGTTGATATTCAGGAGGACATTAAACGTTATCAGGATACGTTAAACTACGCTTCAAGTAAGGTTGATTATTCGGTTGGACAAGGTATTTATATGATACCTAGTGACATGAATCTCAGAATTAAGACGGGTGTGGTGGGTTACAACAACAAGATTTTGATATCTGGTAAAGATCTTACCATTGGTATTAATCGAAAGGTCAATGTTACCGAAAAAACAACCGAATCACATAAAAAGATAACTAAAAAGAAGTCTGTAACCTCTGACCATACTGATATCCATCCTGATAAACACATTACGGTTCACCACGTGGATACTACCGTTAAACACATTACCAGTGCTACCGTTGGTAGCACCAGTACTACCGTTGGTAGCACCACACATGAAGATGAGAAGATCGCTCTTATTTTATCTTTGACCGCGGCATTTGGTATATGGTATGCTTTTCGATAGAATATTAAAAGTGGTATAAAGAGATATAATCGTGAATATAAACACAATGGCTTTTCCAACAGTTGAAGAATTTGAACAAAACATAGAACAAGTTGCTCCAATCATAAAGTGGAGAGAGCTACCTGAAAACGAGATTTACCTTGTTAAATCCGTGAAAGAGATAGAAATATCGGGACCTGGTGCCCTTTCTGAAAAATCTATGTATGCGGAGGTTCAAGATAGAATAGGAAATAAATATAGGACATGGTTGCCTTCAAGACTTTGTGTTGAATTGAAGGATTATGGTTGGAAGGGTGATGCCTTTGTCAGATCAAATGGTCTCAAACAATCTCAAAAGAATCATCAAAATCGATTCTTCAGTTATGACATTATGTGGCGCTAAACCATAGAAATCATCTTTACCTGTTTCTGGTAAAGATAGACACATATCACTATAATTTATAGGACACAACAGGGGAGGGTGGGGAGGGACCCATGGGACGGGGAGGGGGTTTTGGACAGATATTATAGAGCATGCTCTATAATTTAACGTAAAGTGGCAAAGTGCTCATGGATTTATTGACTCCCCTATCGTTGATTTAACGTGGATGGTCTATAATTTGACGTGGAGTGGCACAACATATCAATCGCTGTCCTATGATCCGCCTTTTCCTATCTCTCGTGCACGTATTTACAACAAATAAAATGCATCGAGGAACAATAAAAGTTAATTTTCCATAACATTTGTATAAAAAAAAAACACTTTTAAATTTAACTTTTTTAAAACCATGCAAAAGAGAAAATCTCTATAATAATAGCCGTCGTCTGTCTGTCTCTGCGCCCCCCCTCCCACCTGCTGAGTTAGAAAATGATGTTACGGAAACACGAATATCAAATGCGATATATTTTTATCCACTTTGTTGCGACGGGTAACTATAATGGACGGGCGAACCCGCGGATTTTTCCACGGGCTAACGACTAGTCTCTATAATAATAGCCGTCGTCTGCCTGTCTCTGCGCGGACCCCCCCGCTGAGTTAGAAAATCGTGCTACGGAAACACGAATATCAAAAGCGATATATTTTATCCACTTTGTTGCCACGGGTAAATATAAAGGGCGGGCGAACCCGTGGATTTTTCCACGGGCAACGACTAGTCTATCTTAAAATACCCGTATACGTCTGTCCGTCTGTCACGCAAAATGGTAGCTTAGCTGCGCAAGTATAAAAAGGACGAGCGAACCCGTGGATTGTTCCACAGGCTAACGACTAGTAAAATTAATACTGGTTATAAGATCAAAGAGTTTAAAAAAACATACAAAATGCGGGTACCAATATATAGAAAAGTAAAGGAATTTTAAAATCAAATATCCTTTTTGATAGATCACGCTGAGGTCATGGAAACATAAAAACATAGACTGCACTGGGTCTAGACTTTAGCTTTAGTTGACAGAAAGGTAATTTGAAAAATAAAGTTTATCACTTAGAAAATTTATACGCAACAAATCGCCTGAAATTTAAATGAAGCATTATTTTTAAGATTGTCATCAAACTTTAACGAGTGCAAGAGTTTCTTAACAATGCAATGTCAAGTTCTGTCGCAAGTTAATAAACCTTTTTGAAGATGTTAAAACTTTTAGTCTGGAAATAACTTAGTTAACTTCAATGTTACATTAGTGTGGTTGAAAAATATGTTAACCTTGGATCTGATGGCGTTGTATTAACCACGTGAAATGTAGCTTGAATTTTGACGTTGACTGCCACTGCCTATACACTATACACGTCATCGAGACGAAAAGCCTTTTAAAGTCATAAATTTGGTTATGTTTGAACTCGTTACTATTTAAAATACCAGTTTTCAATACCAATTTAAATTTCAATCGAATTTATTAAGTTATATCTAGTCAAACGTGTTTTTAATATCCTGCTAAAAAATTCCTCATAGGCTAAGTCTAAAAGTTTTGATGCGTGTGAATGTGCGGTAATTACAAAATTAAAGAGTCAAAGAGGAGAAAGAATACAGGATGGATGGTACCACGCACGAAATTGTACATCGTTAGGTCTCATAAAGAACATGCTTTGTAAGAATCATGAAGAATAAACGGAAGATTATTTCTTCACTCTTTGAACCTCCTTGGTTGTACCAGTGGTGGCGGCCATTGTAGTAGTGGTGGTGACGGATATGGTGGTATTGTAGCATACGCCAGTAGCAGGTGTGTTGGGCTTGACGGTGGTGACAGTTGTAACGGTGGTGCTGGCAACCGATAAAGGAGCGGCGGAGAAGATGCATACACATGAAGTATTTTAGCCTTATTTATGTTGTTACATAGATATAATAAAAGAGATAACAACTTATCTTTAGGCTGTGTGTGACGCGCAAGGTAGGAAAGAGAAGAAAAGCGATGCAAAGAAATAAAAAAGTTGCAGCGTCTGGTTGATAAACGTGGAAAGGATTACCCGTCGAACCTGTTGCAGCAGTATGTAGAAGTTTGCTTGTTTGTTTATTTGCTTCAAATTTTGAAGAGATTTACAAACAAATGCCTTAATTAGGGAAAGGAGAGAAACAGTAAAAAAAAAAAAATTGTTTCGAAAGATTAGCTACGAAAAGATCAACTGTCGTTGATCACTGTTATTGACAGTTTTCCTACAATTTCTACAAGTACAATACATTTTTTTTAAATTTTTGTCTTACCGAAATTGTCTTAACGGGATTTATTTGTACCTTTTTTGCGCAGTTTAACATTGACTCTGCTTTCGGGAATGGCTTTATGGTTGCAAGTTTTTCTCTAATATATATTGTTGCCCATATATTCTGCCTCGTAGCAACATTCTTAGCAACCACTGCTTAAATTTTAACCTAGTCCCTAGACACGGAAACAAGCGTTTTAAATAAAAAAAGTGGCGATTGAAGCAAACTTATTGGTCGAAATCATTAAATTACGTTATCAGCTTTCACAAAAACTTCAAATTGATTTTAATTTTTAAAACAAACAGCGCAGAAAAATCACTCTTAAATATTGCGCGCTTTAATGTGCGCGATTTGAACGGACGTGTTAAAATTGAAGTAGATTTCGGCTTTAGAGTTGCTGGGATGTGTTGCGAAATGTTCAAATACAAGGGTTTTGCTAAAATTGTGTAACTTTATTGAATAAAATATTTTATGCTGCATCAAAAATATTTACACATGTTAAAAATATATAATATTTACACCCTATGGTTCATCACAAATACAAAATAGAAAAATACGCAAGTATTGTGGGAAATGAACATATAAATGCAGCAAGCTACAACGACGAAGACGTGCTCTAAGACCAGATGCTTTACCGACCTCAATAATGTTATTGGATTTCATGATGGAATCACAATCGTTTTCGCGAATAGCAAATTAAAGTACTGGATCAGCTTGAGCTTATAACGGTGATACATTTGCAGGAGACGAGCCCGAAAACGTTCCCCCCCAGCTGTCGTGAGTCGGTGCAAAAATGTACTCAGAAGTTTCTGACCCATTGTAAAAGTCGTTTGTTTCTCAGTGCAGCTTAACCTCAACAAACTGTTTATACATTAAAGCCAACTTTATATAAGTGAGAATATATGCCCTGACGTTTATATGTGCTTATATGTTTCTTCTTCTCTTTTCTCTTCTTTCTTAAAGTTTCATTTGTCCCACTTACATATTAATTTTAAATCCTATGACGGGCTACGCAAACACCTCACTATCTGATCTGCGTTTTACGGCGTCTTTTGTCGAACTTTTATTATTGCCTAGTGAGTCGACACTTTGTAAGTTTCCATCAATAGATTTTCTTCGTTCATAATTTTGAAAGATGGCGGAATTAGGTATGCATATAGAACTACTGGTCGTGGTCAAACGTCGGGCTAAATGATCCCTTGTTAGCAGCAGCATGATCTATAAAGAATTAATGTATCGAATTAATGTATAAATTCTGTTTAAATCTTCAGTTAAGTAACGTTGCTGCCCATACACTGCTTTTTTATTGTATTTTTTAAAAGAAAAAACGCATCCTTCGAGAGAGATTACGCTCGGTAAAGGAATAAAACAGCTATCACAAGACCTTATAGCAATAATTACCTTTGGCAATAACACAACACTCATTGTGACGGTGGTAATAATGATTACAGTAGCTGCAATGACAATGTAACCTCCATCAAAATGATTGATACTGTGTAGAGCTATTGAAGCAATGCTTCCCAGTAAAGCTGTCAAAGTGACTACATATATGGCAATACCTAGAAATTTAAACAGCGCTGTGAGACATCTCTTCCTATACTTTTAGGCAAATGAAACAAATCAAACAGCTAATGCCTAAAATGATTCAGCGACCCCAAAGGCAAGGTAAACAGTCGCATCTAAGTCTGACCTTTCCTCCAAAACTTGCCACGTTGCACTTTCACCATAAGAGACATATTTATTTTATTTCCTTTGTTTGCTGCTCAAAGGGTATCCAAAATTTAGAAATATTAATACCTATATATCGAGAATCATTCAGTACTGGAATTGTAACATTTCTTGTCATCCATGCAATAAAAATACCAAATAAAAGCAGCAGAATCTTTAAACCAAAAAGTGAAATAAAGAAAACATTTCTGTGCTCGCATGTGCATTGGAATTGAACTGTTTTTTTCAGAATGTCATCTTTTACCAGTAACTAAGAGATAACAGAAATGTTATTAAGAAAACTGACAGTAGCATACAACGGAAAAAAGGCGAATGTTAAATTCCTGATCTGACTGTTTAAATAATCAGGTAAGTGCCAAAAAAATAAAAATCCCCGTATATTCTTCTCAGTTAGGTTACTAATCTTTATTCCACATCAACAGATGCAAATGGTTTGTCTGATTTAAAGAGAAAGCAGTATACTTATTGTAACAAACACCGGTGGACATAAATCCTTAGTATAAATATAAAACTGGCTGTTTTCCACTTCAAGAAAAGTTTCCGTGAAACGAAACACAAAGGTAGAAAAAATTGTCTAAGCATTCGTAGCTAAAATGTTTTCACGACGTAAGTGGAAATCTTTCTTTCTGTTCCGTTCTGAGAAAACTAGAATCAATTAATTTTAACTTTTTCGGTACATTCAGAAACCACACTTAGAAAATTAATTAGCCAATCAGATTATTTTATATAGTAAGAATTGAAAGTATACATATTTTCTGTATTAAAACTTGCGTAATAGTATGAAGTGGAAACTACCAGCAGAAAATTGTTTGTGTTGTGTTTTTGGACGCATCATTCTGCGAAAAACCTTTTAGAAGTAGAAAACAACCTTTGTAAGAAAAATTTTGGTGATAATGCTTTTAAAGAAAGCAATCATTAGACTAACCTCTCGAGATACTTCGACTTTGCTGGTTTCAAATGGTGAGACATACATCCAAAGAAGAAAAAAAACAGCATCGATCATCAGGAGCACTAACACAATTGCGATTATATAGATGTCTTTCAGCTTCTATAAGATTAACAATTTTACATCTATCATATGTTATTTATATATTTATATTTCATATAACACTGCATGAAAAGTTTTGCTAACGGAAGAGTGCTGTACCTACAGTTTCAGCGAACAAAAAAAATATCTATAGAATTACAGTAAAAGTACAAGGTTAGGTTTGTTTGTTGCTATTAAAATATTTTTTCTTTTTTATTTATAAGGAACATGGATTTAGAAGGAATGTTTCTAAATAATGATGATTTTTTTTAAAGGGCCCTCTTTTTATTTTATTAGCTAGTAGGTAAAGTGACTATAATATCAACTTCACGTTTCTTAAAATTGCATTTCTGATAAAAATACATAAAAACTTAAAAAAATAGAGATCCATAAAAAGTAATAATTAAAAAAGATGAGATTAAAAAATCTAAAGATTAAAAATATGCACACTTAGGTAACAACAAATCTGGAATTTCACTTTTTTGAAACGCTGTCAGTTTGATTTAGTAAAAATAAACAAATCGCTGCTTAAGTTTATAAATTTTTGCCAATTTCGCGAATTTTAACAATATTCGCAGAAATTTGTCTGCGCAAAAATTTCTGGAAAGGTAAATTCGCGAAAATAAATCTTCGCAAATTTTTAAAAACAGATTATCAGTAATTGCTCTACTTTCCTCGCCTTTGCTTTAGGGTGAAAATTGTTAGGGGTGTAAATATTCGGGTTTTTCAGAGAAAAAAACTCTTGATAATTTTTTATTTAGGATGACAGAACATTTCTTCAACCATGTTTTTGTACCTTTATATCAAGAAATTGTCCATTCGCGAAAAAAAATCTTGGCGAAATGCAATTTTTGACATCAAAGTTAATCAACTTACGGTACACTACGCAACAAAATCCTTAAAAGACCACCCTCAATTAACTTAAAGATAGGCAAATAAAATGTTAATAAATATCCGAAGTGATTGCTCATTTTTGTGGTTCTCTTTAACGACTTGTTTTTCATCTTTGACGCCTTTTATCAAAACATCCACCCCCGTTGTTTATATACTTGATAATCAGCACATTAAAAATAGATTTATCTCAATCTTGCATCCTACTTTAACCAACGTAATAGGGTTTTAGCACATCCTTAACTTCACACACAACAAGCAGTTAATGAAAGATGTTGGCACAATACACTAATAACAAATCCCGCGTCAAGATTTCTCAAAGATGATAAACTTTTCTTTCATGAAATACTTTTTTTCAAACAGACCTTATCCTAATTCTGTATCTTTGGTGTACCACAATTTTTTCTTATGTCTTATAATTTTTTTAATTCATTTTACACTATTTGACTTCTTCTCGAAAACGAGACTTATTAGCGGATTGAAATTTCATACACAAACCAAGTTAATGATGTTAAAGTCAAAACGTCAACAATAAAAATGGTATTCGGGAAACGTATTCAATTTAACGATAAATTGATAAATCAAGACTTTCGAAATAACAAAGCTACAATCTCGGACAGGAATTATTGCAAAGAACAATGGAATTTTAAATTTTGTAACCACAAAGAATTGAGAAATTCGTTTCTATGTAACTAACACGCACTCTGAACTTGTTAATGTTCACAGCAGACTTTTATTATTCGATTAGATCTAAATCCATAAAGGTTGCTAATATTTTCAAATTTCAACACGCCCCATTTCCACGATTTTCTTTCACCTTTCCTGGTAGAGGACTGTCCCATAATGACGACACTGTGCTGCTAGCACATTTTCGACGTAGGGTACTCTGCTTATACCCTGCGAAAGCCATCCGGCTGCAGAATACTGGCCAAGTAATGCGTTTGGATATTTTGTGAAATAGCAAAAAACGGCATTTCGGAAAAATATAATGTTGAGTGTTGTAGAACTAAAAAAATCATCCAAATAAACCTGCCATGTTTTTGTTATGTCTCGTTGAACTAAATATCATGAATATCCGCCATGTTTTTGCAAATAAAGCGCCAAAAGCACAGGTGAACCCAACACTGAGCATAACAACAACAATCTACAAAAAAACAAAAACAAAACAAAGATAATTCCAGCGTACTAAGAGAATAAAAATAAAACCGGAGGCAATGTAAAAGAAGAGTGAACGAATAAACTTTTTGAAAAGCAGTCTCGCCTGTATTCATACTCACATTACACATGGCTCCAATCTTTTGCACAGCAATATGTCTCGAATCCATGCCATAAAGGATTGTAGCAATGTAACATAATATACAACCAAATATAATAATGTTATTTATAACTGGTGATGTCATCTTGATGCACCTATCAATGAAGATGATATAAGTATTTTTTTAATTTTTTTGCTAAAATTTAATTCTACACTAGTTAGAAGTACGCATTTACATTCTAAACAGGTCAAAATCACATCAAAAACGATTTCTTTTGCTTACAGTCACGCATATATAAAAAAAAAACAAAATTAAGGCCATTTTGCTCACCCCAATCAGATTGCAAATCACATTGCAAATAATCTCGACTTTTCGCGTTCACATTAAAATAATGATTACTAACCTGACGTTTTTGTATAGATTGTTTATGAAGAACAAACCAAGAGCATAAACCATTCCCAATGCTGATAAAGTCCAAATAGTGTAGCTGACAGAGAGATTATGTTTTTCATTATATTCCCTCACAAGTGTCCTGTCTCTCACATATTCTTTACCTACGAAACGCAATTTTGCTTTCCAGTCATACGATGGTGACTATGTACAGAAAAGTTTTATAAGAACATAAAGACCGCTAAATTGCATTTCACTATACGAAAAGGTTGGGTAAAAGTGTCGTTCGTCAATGAAAAGCAAAGCAAATATTTTTTCCTATTACAAATAGATTCGTACGGTAACATATAGAAACAACGTTCAAATTCATAGTCCTGCAAATATTTTCTTAAAACAGAGGTTTGTGACTCGATCGTAAGCAGGAAATCTGGATGACAGTAAACCCCTAAAGGACGCCTTGTTTTTGAAAAAACATTTTTAATCAACTAATAAAGCTTCTCATAATGGAGCTGTAATTGGTGACTGAAGACAAGATCTAAATGGTTCATGTTCGACCCCATCCTTTTTCAAAAGCATGCAGAGGACTTTGCATGACAACCTAATCCTCAAGGGTTATGACGTTCTAACTGTTGCGTTTTTTGGCCCATATATTTGCGGGCCGTCCCTCTAAGGGAAAATTCTTTGTTAATCTTATTTTGACAACGGTACATATTAAAAACTTTGATATTGATTGTATATATGGTGTTGAAGTAGAAACACAGAAATAAATAAAAAAATAATAATTTCAAAGCCGCCCATATTACCTAACACATCAACATTTGCGCGCTCTATCGTCAGTTTATGTGTCGTAGGGTTATACATCCCAACTCTTTCAAATTTTCGCGATGCTAAAGGGAATAAATAAAAACACATAAAGGTTTGTTAGTATAGAAATGCTTATTTTAATGTGACAAAGCTCGTTATTCCCATACTATTTCACGAAATTAAAAATCAATTGTTCAGCCCTATAGACATTTTCCAGAGTTTCCATACTTTAATCCAATTCCAAACATTTTTGGCAGACGTGACAGCCCTGATTCTTGTTAAGAGAAGTATACAGCGAAGATATATGCACAGACGTAATTTTACCCACTAAGTATCTTAAAGTAAAGAATTCGCTAAATCGAATTAAACTCTACATGTGAGGAGTGTGTTTCTGGTCAAGTAGAAGCAATTCCTGTCATAACTCATAGTCTGTTATTAGTTTTGAGAAAGTTGTTATTTGGTAGATTAAAATTACTAAAGTAAGATGGTCTTACTGAGATTGACTTGACGGACATAACCGAATTGTGTCCGTTTGACTGTTCCAAATGGACCCTGAAAGTAAAGAAAACAATTTGCAAGTAAAGTAATGTCAAAAACTTTCGTAATGAAGTTACTTTAACTTAGTCAATAGTGTATTCCACGGTAATTGTTGTTTTGGTTTCGACACTGGCTTAGCGTATGTATTGCGAGCTTAGCGTATGAGTAGCACGGATTGGGAAAGCTGACTAATACGATAAATATCTCCGATTTGGTTGAGCAGTAGGACCAGGAATCTATCACTCTGAAGAAGTGCATTTCAAAATGGAACAGATTTTCGGGATGATAGGTACATTTTGACAACTGAACATTCCGAATCTCACATTACTAATTTAACGATATAATTCTTTTTTCTGAATGAGAAATAACATTTAGGATACGGGTTTTCCTTTTTCGTATTTTTGTTTACAAAGTTCAGATTAGCGAATTATTAATTTGCTTTCTTTTTTACTTATTAAATCTGTACTTGTCGCTATCGCGTTGAAAATTCCACAGTATCCGTCGTGCGAGTTTACTTCCATGTCGGATTCTTACTCGCTTGATTACAAAGTAATCAGTTTTTAAATTAAAAATTTTCTAATGCATACCGTAATTCCCTCAAACTCTGCATTATTAATTGCGTCTTGAATTCTTTTGGCACGGTCTTTTTCGTATTTACTGGATACCAAAATATCTTCAGTCTTGTATTTTTCTACAGTAACAAACAGAATATAAAGACAACAAACAGAACATAGCACACAATTGAAGTCATTTTTTTCTTTATATGGTTCGGTGATGTGATGTACCTTGAGAAAACAAATTATTTGCAAAAGTTTTCGCGGAAATTGTTTTTGCGGAACTTATATTTGCAGAATCTTAACTTATTTTTAAGGATTTGATGAATCAAATCCGCAAAATTAAGTCCCGCTAAATTTTTTAAAATCCATAATCCGCAAAACATTCTTCTTTAAAACCCTCGTCTTAAAAATACTGACTTTGTGTCTACTATTGCTGTTGTTGTTATTGTTGTTAACATTTTTTAAATTTTTAGCATCATTAAAATTATTTTTGCAAATTTAGGAAAAATGTCGCTATTCGCAAAATTGTATTGCCTCAAGAAAAAGTATTTTCAAATACTCATCCATAGAGGTAAGTTTCGCAAATATTTCTTCCTCAAATAATTTTGTTTTCTTAAGGTGAAAGAAACAAAACAAGAAAGGCTATATAATTCACAGCTTTTTTACATACTTCAATACCAGAGTTAAATTCAGTCTTGAAAGGCTATAAAATAATAGACAAATCTCAATTTACGAAAGTATTACAAACCGAAAAGATTGTGGAACCCAATGGCTACTTGGTAAACCTCATCAAACACTCGAGGAGAATCATCCGAAAATGGATGTTCCAAAAATTGCGCTAAAGTGGATCTTCTAGGTTCTTTGTAGTAGAATTCCTCGCGTTTCTGAAGTCCATATTGTACTATTTCCTCCCAGACTTCCTTTGTTGCCTAAAAGGCAATAATGTATTAGAGGAAAAAGAAGAAAAAGAACACTTTAAAAATACCCAGCTATTGTGAATAGCCAGAAGAGAAACATGAAAAAACAAACAAACACATAACTATCGACAAACACCAAACCAAAATTTTCCATCAAATCAAAAAAATTTCTCGTCTCCAGAGCTTTTTAAGATAACTTTACATTAAAGAGCTCTGGGAACGAGAATGATAATCATAATCACGTAACAGTAAAAGTGAAGATATGAACTTCACATGTACCTTGTTAGCCGTCGGTAGGATGTTGTCTATTCTTAACGTGGAGTAAGTAAATCTAAACAGATTACGAGACGCGTTCCAATAGCCAAAACGGTTAAACGGTGCGCAAACAGATTGAATGAAACGGGCCGTGCGTGTGTTGTTCGGTGAAAAATACTGTTCTTCACTGAATCGGATCCAAGTTTCTGTAACGAACTGGTACTTTGGCGAAAGCAATCCTTGCCTAAAAACCTAAAATATCGCAAATCAAAATGAAAGGTATTAAAAAAATGGCTATAGATAAAGGTGGAGATCTCGGAGAAACGTACCTCACAAAAGAAAACCTGGGAGAATGCATAAGTTAGTCTTGGTAACAAAACGATGCGAATATCTTTCTCCTAAAAATCAAATTGGTTGGCAATAATCTATATTATATTGGATCAATATGCCTGGAAGAACATTTGTAGTCGGTACTTTTGAATTGATTGACCCACCTGGATATCTTTTATCATTTCTTTGTGAACACTAGCGTCGAATAAGTTGGTGGGATCATAAAAATATGTAGCAATTTCAACACCGTTACTTTCAAGGGAAGCAATGTATTCCTGCAGAGATAGTTGAATACTTTAACAGCCAGCCAACGAACAAATAAACACACACGAAAGAAAAAAGAATAAACAAACAAACAAAAACAACAACAAGTAAATAAAAAACAGTAAACCTACCTGATATGAAGCAATGTTCAGTAGAGGATACACCAGAGCCACTCGTTTCCATTTGAAATGATTAAAAAATTGATTTCTCACGTCACTTATTGTGTTATCAATACTTTCGAACCCAACCTAAATCAAATTACCTCATATTTATTTCATGTCTGTAAAAATATAAGACATATACCGCATTATTTCTCTTAAATGCTGTTTTCCTACGAAAGTCTGTCCGGAAATGTATAATACTCTTTGATAATAGCCATTCTTTAATGAGAGCTGCATATGAAACAGATTAAATAAATACCAAGCAGGTTTTACGTTATTGCAGAAAATAAGCTCAACCTGCTATCCTATTTTTCAGCGACACTTACTAAAATGAATTACTCCTATCGATGATGTTTGTGTTTAAATTATCTCATTACAACACATTTAGCATTTTGTAATAAATAAGTGTGAAAATGCAAAATTTCTAACAAAGGAAGAGAAAAAATAAAATCCGCGTGCATTGAACACCCTTCACTTTTTTTGCAGAAAAACCCTACAGTACTTTCTAATGTTTTTCCTTTCAATCGCATGACTAAAGTTTCTTTCTGTTTTACAAAAGAAAAAGTAATGATCGTCAACTTGTGGTTGCGACACGGCTGTGTTTTAAATTGATTTCATAAAGTTCAATGCTTTTAATGGTTGCTGTACGAAAGACTAAAGAAGAAAGACAGACTCACGGAAGAGGGTATGTGAGTTTTCTTTTTCAGTGGATTCACAATCTCCCGTCCTCGTAATGTGTACGGTCCAAAATAGTATTGATACGTCATATTGCTTTTATTTATGAGATCGAGAAAGGTGACCATGCTGTCTCCCCAGTACTAAAAATAAAGTAAATGAATCAACAAGTATAAAAGCAACAACAACAACTACCAACGAACCAACGAATTAACAGACGAACCAACAAACCTACCAACCAATCAACCAACGAACTAACGAACTAACCAATCAACCAACAGTAATAAAAACGACAATAACAAGGAAAAACAAAAAAACAATCTAGCTACGACTTACATTAGAATTCTGATAATCCACAACAATTTCATGATTAGGCAGTATACGATCATCTTGGTTTATATATTCCACTGCAGCACGTATTGCACTAGAAAAGCCTGCTTTGTCATATTCCAAGTCCTCGATGTCAGCAGCAAAGTGAAGCTTTTGTTTACCTGCAGTGACATGCCCATACAGGAGAACTAGAAAACAGCCACACAGTAGTATGTACATTCTGAGTTGATTTCCTTGTTGGTGCGAAATCAAACTTGCTCAATAGAATCGCATGAGACAACTAGGCAATGTCAAACACTTTCGTGGTTATAATATACCGAAATTAACTTTTAATTTACGAGATGTCATCTGGTAATAATTACATATCCTGAGCAATTTCCCATTGTTTTCCACCCTCGCTAACAAGATAATACATGACCGCAGTTACATCAGCATATATCAGGTGCCAACAATAGACATGTAATCTTAATATTCAAATAATTATAAATAATATCATAAAATCTGGTTACATTGCTGGGAGCACGAATGCACTTCGAAATTTTTTAAACCATCACCTTCTATGAGAATTAGACAGCAATATATTTTCTTCTCTATCAAAATTTTACCACAACGATTAGCAAATCAGGAAAAAATTAGCAAGGTATGTTAAAGAGCCTATTAAAACAGTGTACAGCTACTAAAATAATCTTCTTTGATAAATGACACAATTCATGAATGCCAGAGTTCTTTTTTGCGACAGTGACGAAGTTTGATGCATTACTGTTTGCAGAATCGGGTTACGGTGTCGTATGAGACTAGTAGGTGATAAAAACTTGCGAAAAGCTTTAGATGTTAACCAAGCAGGTATTGCATATAATCAGCACGGAATATCCTGTTTACTGGAAAATGTGATTTTTAGAGGTAGTTTATACCATTCTCAGGTTTTTCAGGAAATGCTTAAAAAAATTTAAAAAATTAAACGATATATTTCGTGTTTTAAAACTCATAAAAAAAGAGATCTAGTGTTGTCCACTCGTTTTTAGTTAAAAATTTAGCAAGATAATGTGCATATTGAAATTATTAAAATTGATCAAATCAACAGGTATTTCCGACAGACTTTTAACCGTGCTTTTACAGTCACGTTATGCTTCCATACAGAAGAAATGCTTGGCTTTTTACAACTAGTCGGCAACAAATTAACGATGAATGGACAATTATGAAAATTAGTTTCAGATATTTTATGATGCGCAAGAGAGCACGTCAGTAGAACAATAGTTTTATTTCATTTTATTACTTTTAACTGATCCTTACTTTCTATATGTTGTCGGCTAGTATTTTTTAAGAAAAGAGCCAATTGCAAGTAATATTGATTTATTATTATTATTATTACTATTATTATTCCACATCCTTTATCAGGGATAGTACTAATAGTTTAAGCAGGATTTAAACCATATGCTTTGTTAGACAGACAAGTCTATTTTTTTTAGTGTTTTAGCCAACGACTTTTAACGTGAAAGAGTGCTTGAGAACATGCTTGAGTTGGCACTAAACCCATAATTTCGCAGTATTAACCAAAATCACTTTTCCTTGGCAATAAATATTAGTAATCCATTCGGTATCTTTCCTCTACGACACAAAGTTAAATAAGTCAAGACCGCTTTTTTCAGCTAATAAATACTAGAAATATCTACTTTCTAGCTTCCTCCTTAAGACACAAAAGTCAGGAAGAGTGCCTTGATCATCTTAAAAAATTTCCACACATTGATTCAGTTCACTTGTCTTGGAAAAATCAACGCAGAAAGAGATTATGAGATATGATATATTTATCAATTCACTCATGGTGAAACTACCTATGACGTAGTATTCCATTCAGTTAAACTCTGCATACAATGAAATAAACATATGTTGTCATCCTTAAAACCTTACAATACATACAGCTAAGAAATTTGAATAAATAGGGTTGGTGCTAAATGACATTTTTGTGCGTCCCCATCGTGAACCTACGTATTAAAGCGTGTTTAGACACAATAAAACACTTTTACAGCGACCTGATTTGTAATTTTCTATAGCTTCGTATATGATTAGGTGATTAGGTCGTAAAGGTCAGTGATTTTTATTACCCAAAGGTTATGTCAAAGGTTAATGTTATATTCGGATATATCAATCAGATATATTTCTAGAAATTAGAAAGAAAAAAGTTGCGGTGACATGCAATCTTAATCCGGTTAACCGGAAAAGGAAGATAATAGTTTTATAGTTCTGGCAGATATGCTACTGGATTTTCTGGATTATTCCTGAGTTGATGATTAACTCACTGCATAGCGTTCAGTGGTGAGAAATTATTAATTTATTGTAGCAATTCAAGGATTTTGTTGCCAGATAACACAAAAAGGCTTCGTCATGTAAATACGTGAATCACATTAGAGGTGTAATAAAATGATAATGTGACCACATTGTTATTTTAAAAGTCTCTGACTGTTGAGACATCTGAGATTTGTTTCATCAAGTGGCCAAACGGATAATGGAGCTTAATAGCTGGATCATTTGTTTGTGAGGCAATAAAATATCGTCTTGATGTGCATTAAAAATAGACAGTTGACTAAGAATAATTAAATTACTTTAAGTGAAAAAAACCCAACAACTTTACAACACCTTGTTTGATATTTTCAGCAACAACCTGTTTTAACTGTACGCTAGCATTAAAAACTCCCAAAAATTAAGGAACATATTTGTTAGGAGTATGTACAACCGAAAAGATGCAACATAAAAAGGGATTATGATGTTTCCCATTAGAAATCTCATTTTCTTTATTTGAAAGCCATCTTTTACGTTTTTACTTTGGAGTTTTTAAGGTTTTTTGTCGTGTGAATCAACCTTTAAGAAAACATGCAAAATGCAATCTTAATAGCTGTTGTGTTACGGAACGTCTTATTTTTAAATAGTTTAAAAAAATCCAGAACAAGATATTCAAGATGGTTCTACTTCTTAGCACCTTTTTGAAAAAGAAACATATTTGTTTATATTGTTATCTTCGTATTAAAATTGGCTAACTCAGCCATAAGAAGAAAGAAAATTCCTTTTCGCCGGAAGAAAGAACAAAGGAGCAATGATTGGCATTCTAATCAACTAGTACGCATAGCTAGATCACGGAAACATTCCATGCACTTGTTTTTTTCTTCTTCTTTAAATCTTCTTTAAATATGTGGGTTCAACAATATTGTTGGACCCAAATATTTAAAGAACCAAGCTGTGATAATCACTTCTTTTCACAAGGAACGTCTTTTGCTTCGTCATCCCAATGACAACAACTTGACAAGTATCACGCGACAAATTAGTTTGGTTGCAATTTCATAAGTAATGATTAATTAACAGCTAAATATCTTCCTGAAATCTGCTCCAAAGAAATCATAGAAAGCAAAAGACATGGAAGATTTTGCGATTTTGTTGCGGTTTGTTTTATTCATTTAAACAAACTGTGTTTATTTTATCCTGTTTTAATGCTATTTTAATTTCTGGTTTAGTTCAACTCTTCTGGTGTCTAATATGCTGGTGACCAACATTTTGATTAATTATCAATCAATTATCATGGGCACCTACGCACTTTAGAGTGAATCACAAGATGCATATCTCAAAAATTGTAAAAAGCAGAGTCATCCACCTCACCTAATGTTTAATTTTGCGCATTGTATTTTTTTAGGAATGTAAAAACCAGAGTAATTTAAGAATCACTTTCGGCCTTAATTGTCTAATTGTCGCAAAAAAGTAAAATGACAGATTGGTAAATAAATTAATTAATAGATAAAAATGGTTTACTCGGTGATTTTGTGAGAGAAAAAAATGATGAGTAAAGTTGTAAATGTGTATGTAATGTAAAAAAAATTAGCAAAGGCGCTATTCTCGTGGTAATCCCTTACCACTACTATCCCTTGTTTCCGTTTTTTGAACATGTGACTTTGTGGTTATCATATGTTCGGTTTTTTGTTAATAATCCAATAACATTGGTGATATTGGTGTTAAGTTGTAGATACTAGCTAAATTGCGAGATCGTCAGTTGATTACTACCGTCATCAGAATTTTCAGCCCCGTCCGGGTATGGACTAATCAATAATTCCTCGTGGTAGCGGGCCATGCTTTAGCAAGCATTCTCTATTAAAACAATACATTTTAAACACGAAGCGCCACCTAGATACGAATACGAACAAAGAAAACAAAAAGACCGACTATATTGATGAGACAAAAAAGCTCTTAGATTATAATCGGCAATTGCAGATTCTCGAAATGCATCTCGCTGCTGGGACGGTTCCCTTTGGGCTAAAAATCCAGGTTCGCTCCACTATGAGTTTACCTGCTGAATTAAAAAATAAATAAAATGCCACCGTGCATTTTAGTAGCAATACCTTGCTGCAAATTCTAATAAAGCACCATAGAAACAATGTAAAAAAGTGCAAAGAGGAGAGAGAGTCTTTGAAAAAGGAATTCTCCTCAGACGAACTCAACAATTTAAACAAACTATGCATACAACAACACAACGAATCGCTTACATTGAGAAACAATAAACTGAAAAGGAAAAAAAGTAACCAGACTGACTTCCACGACACACCGCGAACAAGACCCTTTGTACAACAAAGCAAAGGGCAACCTAATCAAACCAGCTCAAAGAACCCAAAAAACCAACCACCTCATCAGCGAAACCACAACCCATGACAAGATACCAATTGGAAAACATAAAAACATGCTCAACAAACTATAACATGAACATTAATTTTAACCAAAGGAAAAACGTTGTTAAAAAAAGTTTTTATATAAAAATAAAAACGAAAACTTTAAACTCACTAGTTGTAAATTTATCTCACCTCAATTTATCCAATGCGGATATATCTGTTCTCAATAAAGGACTTAAGTACGTCCCAACACCCTCAGCTGTCAACACCTGTCAGCCTGTGAAAAATGCTTTTGCGAACTTGCGCAATCGTATGGCAACAAGGTATTTTTTTATTAACAAACCACACCCCCGCAATGAGCTCCATAGAAAATCTAACTGGCTTGCACCTGAACCACAACATAAAAACCTACAAAACTTTTTTGCCCTGGTAAAAAGAGATTTATGCGATTTTACCACTAAATTTCCCCTGTTGAGATGCCAGAGTAATCTTACTCGTAGCGAAAGGAAAAGTCTATTCAAATTATCAAAAAACCGAAATATAGTGATTAAAAAAGCTGATAAGGGTGGTCGTGTAGTCATCATGAGTAAAGATGACTACATTAGAAAAGTTTATGACCACCTCTCCAACAACAAATATTACGCAAAAATGAAAACTGACCCTAGCAAAGACCATAAAACTAATATCAACAGTTTCATAGAAATTTCTCTATGTCGCCACAACATAAACAAAAACACGGCCAAATTTATAACACCACCTGAAAACACTAGAATGCCCCTATTTTACATACTGCTAAAAATTCATAAGGATGGCATTCCAGGACGACCAATAGTTTCAGCTGTTAACTCTATAACTGAAAATATCTCAGAATTTTTAAATCTTTGCCTGCAACCTCTCTTACCAAAATTAAAATCCTATGTAAAGGACACCAAACATCTAATACAACGGTTACAAACCATACCGGCACAAAATGAACACGTTTTACTTGTATCAGCAGACGTATCCTCACTTTACACCAATATCCCTCATCAAGAAGGAGTTCATGCGTGTATTCATTTCATTAGAAAATACAGAAACACACTGCCTTCATTCACACCCAATGAACATGTAATACGAACGTTGTTTTCGTTTATACTGGAAAATAACTATTTCATGTTCCTAAATGAATTATATCTGCAGTTACTTGGCACAGCCATGGGTACGAAGGTGGCACCACCATACGCATCATTATTCCTGGGTCTTTTTGAGCAGGTGTTTATTTTCGATAAGTTTCCAAATTTAATCACTATATTTCTTCGTTTCCTAGACGACATATTCTTCATATAGGAACACAGTGAAGAAGAACTACACAAATTTTTCATATATCTAAATTCAATACACCCTACAATAAAATTCACCTATGAATATTCAACAGAGGAAATTAGTTTTTTGGATACGACTATCTATTTAGATAAACGCTCGAGAAAACTCAAAACCAAATTATTTATAAAACCAACTGACAGCAGAGCACTATTACATTTTACGTCGTATTACCCTCACCATACCAAAAGGGGTATAATTTATTCGCAAGCACTCCGCTATCGCATGATAACAAGTCAAGATAGCATTTTAAAATGTGAGCTCGATGAACTTAAAAGTATTTTGCTGACCAGAGGATACAAAGGTCGGCTTGTTGATGAAATATTCGGGAAAATCGCCAAATTAAAGCAATCAGACGTACTTTCCAACTCCACGCACAAGTTTAATAAAAAACGAATACATTTCAGAACCGCTGACAATAGTGGTGATGCTGACAGAGACCAAAACAAAGACAAACACATTCTACCTTTTATTTTACCTTACCACGAAAAATTTACAACGCTTAAACGAATACTACACAAGTATTGGTTTATAATTGAGAGCGACCCAGCTCTGCGACTCGTTTTTCCAACCAAAGCATTCTTGACTTTCACCAAGCATAAAAATATACAGGAATATTTAATCAGAGCAAAGATGAGATCTGCTGACCACTGCCTTTCAATATAATTTTTATAATTTTTACGTTTATTCGATTTGTATAACATTCAGTTTATTTATATCATAATAAAATTGTTACACCCAAAACAGTTTTTTGATATTTTAGCAAAATACTGCATGCTATCATCTGGATTCAAGAAAGCATACACGAATGATAGACACCTGGGCACTATCTTGCCTTGAAACGCTTTGAAGATAAAATTGCGTTTATAAATCTGTGCGCACATTCAGTTTAAACATCGGTTTCTATGACAACTACAAGACTGAACAATAAAAAATAAAAAATAAATAAATAAAAACGACCCTTAAACGGCCCTAACGAAGCAATATATAAGACTGAGAATGGCCATAAAACGACCTCTTACAACAGAAACAAGAACGTAGCAACACTATTCAAAATAACGTTTTTTTATTGAATCAAATAAATATTTCATCATGCAGACTAACGATCTCTTCAGTTCAAGCGATTCCGACGCTAGCAACGGAAATGGTGAGTAAAATTTACCTACTTTACAACATTTGATACTCCTAGCTAATAGAGAATGCTTGCTAAAGCTTGGCCCGCTACCACGAGGAATTATTGATTAGTCCATACCCGGGGCTGAAAATTCTGATGACGGTAGTAATCAACTGACGATCACGCAATTTAGCTAGTATCTACAACTTAACACCAATATCACCAATGTTATTGGATTATTAACAAAAAACCGAACATATGACAACCACAAAGTCACATGTTCAAAAAACGGAAACATGTAAGGGATTACCACGAGAATAGCGCCTTTGCTAATTTTTTTTACATTACATACACATCAAGTGGCCAAACGGATAATGCAGCTTAATAGCTGGATCATTTGTTTGTGAGGCAATAAAATGTCGTCTTGATGTGCGTTAAAAATAGATAGTTAACTAAGAATAATTGTTAATTATTTATGTATCTTAACACGTGACTCTTAAAGCCACGTGTGACGAATGTGATGTAGATGTATACTTTTTAGATGCTTCGGCAGTACAGAAAATATTTTGTTGATATAAGACACGTTTTCATGAATTCCTTTTAACGAGATATTCCATGGTCCACCGAGCCGGATAGTTTTGATATCATTTATACGTTATTTATTAAATTATTTATTGAACGTATTATAAACAAACATGTTGCCTTTGGAAAAGAAGTTAAGAATAAGAAACACGTTAGTAAAAGTTATCGAAAATTACTTACGAGAAGAAATAAAACCTTGTTATGAACATTATCAAGAAGAAAAACTTACGTTATTGCAAACGTTGAACACTACTATAGAGAGCAAACTTGGAAAATTTTTAAGTATTACGGAAGAGATTTCCGAAATTATTGAAGAGGAAGATCAATTAATAAAAGATGCTCAAGAAAGTAGTGACTTTGAAGTACGGGTAAGAAGTGAACTGCTAATACTTAATCGTTTCCTAAAATCAAAACAAGATAGAAGTGACACAGTCAGTACGAGGTCAGTTAGTGCTTCAAGCTCTATTAAACTGCCAAAAATTGAAATAAAAAAATTTGATGGCGATCCAACTAATTGGTTTTCATTTATTGATTCTTTTGAAGCAGCAGTTGACAAAAACGATCACTTGTCTAATGTTGAAAAAATGAATTATTTGTTAGGATTTGTTGTTAAAGATGCTGCATCTACGATAAGCGGTTTAAAACTGAGTAATGATAATTATGAGATTGCTTTAAATTTGTTAAAAGATCGCTTCGGAGATCCGCAAATGATAATTTCAGGACATATGAATAAACTATTAAACTTGGAGCCTGTCATGGCTATTTCTGACGTTCGTAATTTACGCAAATTGTTCGATATAACTGAGGCGCAAGTGCGTAGTTTACAATTACCTGTGTTATTGCAAAAACTGCCAGGAGAATTGCGTCTGATTATTAGTCGCCAACTTGGAAAAAACGCATGGAAAGTAAGCGAGGTTATGCCACGCTCATTCAACATAGCCCGCGGCGGCGAACTTCAGAAACGCACATGCGCGAAAATTGGAAAACATAAATCGTAAAAATCCTAGGCAGCGATGACGTCATCACATTCAAAGTAATGCACTAACAGCCCAAATAAAGTCTATCACCTACATATTAGACCCAAAATGTGTTTTATTATGGTATGTGAGGCCACCGTCTTGTAGAAACAACAAAAATTGCAGCCATAGCCATTGTTGTGGTTACGGAAATAACGAAACTATAACCGACGAGAAATCAGTGAATTTACCCATTTTCCACGTTAAAATTACAAAAAATAAAAGTTTTTCTAGCAATATGGTATATATTCCTATAAAGGCACATCATTTAAGTTTTTAATTGTGAAAATTTCATTCTACTTACATATTTTTTCAGCTAAATATTAGGAGAAACGTAGAGCTCATATTTTGTCTAAACGCAGTTACAGCCGCTAGCCAAACGTTCCATTAAAACATGGCTGCTAAACACATGTGTGAATTGGACAACTATGTCGAATATGTGGATTTCTTCTCCCGATAAATAAGAACAATACGTTCAAGGTTTCAAACCCTAAGGTCAGTAGAAGAATGCAGGAACATTTGTTCATAAACATCGAAAATGACACTGAGGCGCTCCACCCAACCAAAATCTGCATGAAGTGCTACTCTAGACTTGGACAATTGGACCATAGAAAAAGCACAAGTAACTTTGAGTTGTTTAAATGGACAGAGCATAGTGAGCAAAATTGCAATGTATGTGAAAACGAAATAAAACGAAAAAAAGGGGGAAGGCCTGGAAAAAGGATGTCCACAGGACGTTATAGTATCTCAAATTCACACTGGACCAGAAATGAGATATCAAAAATTAATGAAAAGTCGTGTTGATGAAGCAAAATTTTAAAGAAAAATTCAATGATAACCTTCATTTATGCATATGCCAGTTATGTGAAAATTTAATGCAGAAGCCTGTGCTTTTGACTAAATGTCAACACAGCTTTTGCTTCAAATGCTTCATACCAACAGTGGAGGGTCGCCCTCTCGAGAGTACCATATGTCCCGTTTGCTTCACTTTGGTGACTTCAGAATTCGTTACACACTCTCAAACCATATCCCATTTATTAAGTAATTTGAAAATTGATTGCGAAAAATGTGGTGAAGTTTTCAAACATGGGGAATATTGCAAAGAAAATCATCTCAGCATGTGTATCGGGCAAAAGTCGCCACTATTGAGTGATGTTTTTAAATTAAACAAGGAAAATGATATCCCGAGAGAATTTGAAAAAGCTGCTCTCCATGTGATCAAAACAAAAATGGCACAGTCAACATTACCAAATAATGGGATTGAGTTTATGACTGGTGGATCAAGAGTAAGAATAACATTATTTCAATCCAACATCACATATTAGTTTGTCCCAAAAACGATTAAAATTATATGTACTTTTTTTATAGTCCTTGGTCTTCACATCAACACCAAAAGCAAAAAAAACAACAGAATTAAGTAAAAGGACTGTTCAAAAACGCAACAAATTCATCTTAGGCCAACTTCAGCTTACTACAGGTTAACACAATTTTACTCAGTTAGTTAACATATATATATACCCATACACAAACATAGAGTTGATAAATTAAGGCTAAGACTAATTTTTGCAAATTAACGGTACTGTAAATAAGGTTAACTTAAAACAAAACATAATTTCAAAAAATGAATTCATATAACATATATACAGCAAAAGTGTACTCATAAAAGTTTGAACTAGAAACTTTCAAGTCATACAAACATAATACAATATAAGCACATAATTTTGCTATTGCTTGATAATTCAGGTGGTGGTGCTGAGACATTGGTAACACAAACCTCGAAGTTAGTAAAATCCTTCACTGAAGAAGATAAAGAGAAAATTTTGAGTCAGGCAGATGTTTTTCCTTCTGTTATAAGTGCAGAAACAATGATAGCAATGAAAGTTGATCTTGGAATTCCCTGGGAGAAATTGAAAAAGATGGGAAGGTGAGCAAATTAAAATTATCAAATTATGTCATGTGCTATAAACAGCCAAAAATGCATAATATTATATAAATTTATCAATAAATTTCGTATTCCTTTTCTGTGTTAAATTACAGGTGGCTAAAATCATTGAAAATAAACGTTGACTCTCAATCAAAACAACGACAAATAGCTAAAAAATGGACTGGTGAAGATATAGCTGTTGAAATGATAAACTTCCAGTTCCCAAAGGACAAAAAAGGGGAAATTCTTGTTTGAGGATGCACCATGGGGTTATCTTATTGATGTTGTTACACTGTATTATCTTGATGCACTCACAGAGTAAGTTAAAACTTTCAATATGTAGGAAGTTGCTTTTTTGGCTATTAAACTTTAAAATGGTAAACTTATCAAATTATCAGACTGACATTCAATTCAAACTTACAACATTAAAAATTGTATTAATGTATCATTGCAAGTAACACACATGGACTGAATTTCATTTAGACATTCTCAGTTTGTTGAAAGAAGCACCTATCAAAATGAAATTCATGTGAAAATCGGGGGAGACCATGGAGGAAAATCATTTAAAATGTCCTACCAATGTTGTAACACAGTTTATCCAAATAGCAGAGGAAACACAGTTGTGTTTAGCTATTTTGAGGCAAAAGACTTTAGGATAAACTTGAAACTAGGTTTGTCGCGATTCAGTGATCAAATAGATTTACTACAAACATTAGACTGGAGGTGAGTTACAGAATTGACGTATCAATGAAAAAAATATTTTCATACAGTAATCAAAAATTGCAAAAACCATAAAAACTATAAAAATACTAACATATACTACAATATATATTTCCTAGAATGTTAAAAACAAATGCTAAAAAGGCAGCAAATTCATGAATTTGAAAAAGGGAATTATGCATATACTAAATAATTTTTAGACAAAAAAATATCAGGGTATTCATGTTCGGTGACTATGAATTTTTGTGTGTGATATATGGAATAACCGGTGCAAGCGGTATGTAACTTTCAAAAAAAAAAAGAAAAATTATTCTAAATGATGTTGCAATCACTCAATATTTCAATGAAATTTTCTACAGGTCGTCATTGCTGCCTTTTTTGTGAAATAACATCAAAAAAAATGAAAACACCTCCATTAAAAAGAGGAACAATAAAAAAACGAACCTTGGAATCACTGAAAAGTGACCTAACAAGATTTCGAAATGCTGGCGGCAACATAAGTAACGCAAAAAACTTCAATAATGTTATTGACGATGCTATGTTCAACATACCTCTTGATCAAGTTAGTAATTTCAATTTGACTAAAGGAAGTTAAAATGCAAAAATAACTTTCACATATTATTTCTCTCCAGGTAGCACTACCATCACTACACATTTCTTTGGGAACATATTTGAAATTTTTCAATATGCCAGAAGATCAATGTCATCTCTTGGATGTCAAGATAGCAGGCAGTGCCGCAATCAAAAACAAAACAATGTCAGATGAAAGCTTTGAGTCATATGTGGCGGCACAAATTAAAATACGCCACTTGGAATATCTTGTTCAAGATTACCACAACAAAATTAATCTTGTTCATGAAGCCATTACCACGAACATATTAACAAGACCTGAAAAAGAAGAGGAGATACTGAGCATCTATCATCCAAGACTGAAACACTTGAATGATAAAATGAGAGAAAAGGTAATTCTCTCATATCATAGGGCAGGGTTTTAATCTTACACTTGAATTATGTAACTATACAAATTTTTCCCACTATAAAACATGCATTATCATTAATTATTAAAATATATTTGAAACAAAATCGCACTGAGGAAAATTCAAACAAAGTATGATGATTATTTTTTTCTTTATTTTTTAAGTTGGCACAAATTGATGAATTGGAGGAAAACAACATTTTGGAGAAAAACACAGGGCCTTGTGTGAAGTCATTAGACACAAAATACCATGGAAAATCCTTTATTGGTAATGACGTACATAAAATGTTAAAGGTAAATTGGTGTTTCGATTGGTTATATATACAAATTTTTTACAAAAATCAATTTTCAAAAGTATTTTTATATGAATTTCAATCTCCTTGTTCATACATCATAAAATTTTTTTCAATAGGTGAAAAATATACTGGAATTATGCAACAGCATCCCTATCTTGGTAGTGAATTTGGGATTTTGTGATACTGATATACACCGAGAATCCATTCAGATATGTACAAACTTCAAGCTCCTTTTTAATTACTATTCAAAGTGCCACAACTTGATGAATTCTGTAAAAAACTTTGAAAATGCAAAGATACAGGAATTAGGTAGCTATGCTTTACTTTTTTCTCACCACATAAGTCTTGGTGCCTAATATCAGTCTTGTGACAATCAGGTGTGTGTTATGCTATCCAATTTAAAAATGAAAATTTATCGCTATGAACAATTTTTGAACAGCGAACAATTTTTGTTAATGCTTTGGGATTTAAATCTTTTTTTAAATATTCGTGTCAGTTTTTCAAGATTTTGTTTCAGATACAGCTATCAAAACTTTAATGAGTTTCTTGAGGAAAACTTTCCCAGGTGAATCTGTTACACCAAAACTACACATGGTGGAAAATCATGTTGTAGATTTCATTTCAAAATGGAAAATCGGTTTGGGATTGTATATATGGTGAACAAGGCGGGGAGAGTGTTGATATATTCGGTCACGGCATTTTAGATGTTGTGATGACTAAGCATTTTTAGTTTGTTCTAGAGGGTTCTACGCAATATGGTAGACCTTGCTTTTGCATAAGACTTACATTCGTACTTATAATTCTTGGTGTCACTTCTTGTGTTCAATCCTCCATGATGTTAACAGGTTATGGGCCCAGTGCCACCAGCCAGTGGAAGAATATTAGTTTCGATGGAGATGAAAGAAAGTTTGAATTGTGGGAAGTTAAATTTCTTGGATACATGAAGATACGCAAACTGAAACATGTTTTTGTTGGCAATGAGGACATATCTGCTGATGAAAATGAAACTGCTTTTTCTGAATTGATCCAATTCCTCGATGAACGTTCGATATCACTTATAATGAGAGACGCACGTGACGACGGTAGAAAAGCATTCAAAATTCCCCAGGATCATTATGCTGGAAGTGGGAAACCAAGAATCATAGCCCTGTATACCCAACTAACTTCATTAAAGAAAAGTGAGACTGAACCGATAACAGATTACATCTTGAGAGCTGAATCTGCTGCAAATGCACTTAGAAATGCTGACGAAATTGTTAGTGACGGACTACTTGTTGCGATGGTAGTTAAGGGGTTGCCAGATAGATATAAAGCATTTATTGCTGTAACCTCTCAATCAGAACATTTGATTCAGAACTTTCAGAAGTTCAAGCAATCACTCAAGAATTTTGAGGATACTGAACGTACTCGTACCGAGAAACCGGCTGGCGACAATGTTATGAATACTGTTGACCAGAGGCAGACACCGGGTAAATTGATTTGTTATAACTGTGGTAAAGCAGGAGATAAATCATTTGCATGCAGAAATACCAAAATTAGAAAGTGGTGTTCGGTATGTAAGACCTCTTCGCATACTGACAAAGTTTGCAGAAAGCAAAAACATGCGACTAAAACTGTCAATGACAACACTGAAGTAAAAAAAAAGATCATTCTTATGCTTTCAAAATTAGTGATAGCATCCATTTAACCAGTGACATTGGTGAGAAAATTTTAGTAGATTGTGGAGCTACAACTCACATCGTTAACACAGATGCAAACTTCATCCATACCGATGAATCTTTAAAGCCGGAAGAACACTACATTGAGCTAGCAGATGGCTCAAAGTCTAACAACCTTGCCAAGAAGAAGGGGACAGTTTTAATTTCGTTGCAAGACAACAATGGGAATATTGCTGATGTCAAAATGGAGAATGTGTTATTTGTACCTTCATTTCCCCAAAATATATTTTCAGTCCAGTCGGCAACAAAAAAGGGTGCGAAAGTAGTTTTTGATGGTAACCGTGGGACATTAACTACTCATGATAATGTAAAATTTCCTATCAATCAACATGGTAGGCTATACTATCTGTGTAAAACATCTGTTGGGAGAAATCGATTAGAAAGTCTTGAAATGTGGCATAAATTACTCGGCCACTGCAACATTGCTGATGTTCGAAAACTTGAAAATGTCGTTCAAGGTATGACCATTTCTGATTCAAGTCAATTCAATTGTGAAACATGCATCCTCGCGAAGAAAACTGATACCCGTAACCGAGATGCTGATACCCGTGCCTCCAAACCGTTTGAATTAATTCACACAGACCTTGCAGGTCCTGTTGATCCTGTTGCAAAGGACGGTTTCAGATACGCTATTATTTTTACCGATGACTACTCTGGGTGCTCGTTTACCTATTATTTGAAAGAAAAATCAGATGCACTGAAAGCGACCGAAAAATTTCTTGCTGATGTTAACCCATATGGCAAAGTCAAATCATTCAATTTCCATGCTGATATATTTCCAACCGGTGATGTGAGTCGCATGAGGAGTGATAATGGTGGTGAATATATATCTAACGAGTTTAAGTCGCTGCTCAGGAAAAACAACATAAAACATGAGCTATCTTCTCCACATTCACCACACCAGAATGGAACTGCTGAGCGTAATTGGAGAACATTATTTGATATGGCCCGTGCATTGCTGATTGAATCGGGGTTGCCGAAATACCTCTGGACCTATGCATTGATGACCGCTACGCACATCAGAAACCGTTGTTATGTTCAACGCATCAAAAGTACACCATACAGTTTGATTACCGGTCGCAAACCTGATGTTTCCAAACTCCATGTCTTCGGAACTGTATGTTATGCTTACACTCCTAACACGAAAAAGCTGGACCCACGATGCAAGAAGGGGTATTTTGTCGGTTATGATCGAGAAAGTCCAGCTTATCTTGTCTATTACCCTGATAACCACACCGTGATGAAGCATAGAGTTGTAACCTTCACTGAAAAGTTTCAAAACGAAGAAACAAACGATGATCAAATCATGCCTCAAACAGCTGAAGTACCAGAACCAGCTGAAGTGTCAGTGGAGCAGTCAGAACCGAAAGAGCAATCTGAATCGCGATACCCGACAAGACAGCGACAGCCACCATCGTACCTAGCAGATTATGACCAGAGCGAAAACTCTGATGACAACGACCATGTGAGCTATATAGATTATTGTTATTTAATGGACACACCGCAAACATATCAGACCGCTATTAACCGAAATGACTCATGCAAGTGGAAAGCGGCAATGGATGAACAAATCGAGTCACTTCAAACCAATGACACCTATACGTTGACAGACCCACCAAAAGATCGCAAAGTTATCGGTGGAAAATGGGTATTTAACCTCAAAGGAGACCCAGAACAACCTATTTACAAGGCTAGATATGTTGCAAAAGGATTTAGCCAGATCGAGGGAGTTGATTATGTCGAAACGTTTTCACCAACCGCACGCATGGAGACAGTTAGGTCACTCATGCAGGTCGCAGTGCAAGAAAACCTTACCCTACACCAGATGGATGTGAAGAGTGCTTTCCTTCATGCTGCCCTTAACGAAGAAGTATATGTTACACAGCCGGCCGGGTATGAAATCGAAGGGAAAGTATGGAAACTAAACAAATCGCTCTATGGACTGAAGCAAAGTGGTCGAAACTGGCACAACTTACTTCATGACTACCTAATAGAACTTGGTTTTAAACAATCAGCAGCAGATCCATGTCTCTTCTTCAAACGCAATGAGAGTGAGATTATTTTTCTGTTGATATGGGTAGATGATATTATTATTGCAGGTAGTTCAACCGATGTCATAAACGAGATTAAAAGTCAATTGTCATCGAAGTTTCATATGAAGGACCTTGGAACTCTATCAACTTTCCTTGGAATCAAATTTAGTCAACAAAATGGAAGTATTACAATGTCTCAAGCACATTATCTTGAAAACATCTTGAAAGCTTTTGATATGCATAACTGCAAACCACGATCAACCCCGTGTGAGCAAAACGTTAATGCCTACATGGAAGCCAACCTTCAAATCGATAACCAGCGAAAATACCGTCAAATGGTTGGAAGTCTGATATACGCAATGTCATGCACACGACCAGACCTTGCCTTTGTTGTAACGAAATTATCAGAAAAATTGTCTTGTCCTGAACCTGCTAACTGGGCAATGTTGAAGCATGTATTCCAGTACGTCAAGAAAACAACAGCGTATGAATTAACATTCACCGCATCGTCTGCACAACCGAGAATCTACGCCTTTTGTGATGCTGATTGGGCATCATCAACGAATGACCGCCGCAGTGTAACTGGATACCACATTAGCCTAAACGAGCTTGGACCGCCTATCAGCTGGAAATCCAAGAAGCAGACATCTGTCGCGTTATCAACTTGTGAGGCAGAGTACATGGCACTGTCCGCAGCGTGCCAAGAAATTATTTATCTTAGTCGATTGGTTAGCGAGTTATTACCGTTTACCATGTTAACACCGATGCTTATGAATGACAACCAAGGTGCATTGTCTTTGGTTAAGAATCCTGTTAAGCATTCGAAATCGAAGCATATCGATATACGCTTTCATTTTATTCGCGATTGTTACCGCGATTCCCGCATTTATTTGGATCACGTGCCGTCAGATGAAAACATCGCTGACATCTATACTAAACCTCCGAAGAGACACTATTTACAGAAATTCGAACGATATCTTTTTGGACAGAAACTTGACCTCTAGAGGGGGTGTTGATATATTCGGTCACGGCATTTTAGATGTTGTGATGACTAAGCATTTTTAGTTTGTTCTAGAGGGTTCTACGCAATATGGTAGACCTTGCTTTTGCATAAGACTTACATTCGTACTTATAATTCTTGGTGTCACTTCTTGTGTTCAATCCTCCATCATGTTAACAGAGAGCATTCACCCTGAGTTTAATATGTTGAGAAGCACATATAGTAGTGTGAGACCACCAACATCAAGAGTGCGTGTCATTATGGAACAACACCATTTGAAAGTAACACCAGTATGCAAAATCTATATTCCTAAGATTAAGAAACGGAAATCGAAGAATGATTTAGACTATTAGCTGAGATAGCCAGTGGGGAAAGTATATAATGTATAGTAATTTTAACATTCAGATCATTAGCTGAGATAGCCAGCGAGAATGTATATAGTACATTTTTTAGTACAATTTAACATGAGTATAATACTTACAAATTAGCTTTAGTTGTTGCTAAAAAAATATCAGGTGATTAATCCATTGCCAATGACACCATGTTGATTTTTCGACTTTTCGATTGACTTCAACGACCACGAAAATTCCCAAACTTTAGACTCACATATCTCGTAAAAAAAATATGTAAGTAAGATAAGGTTTTTTTTAGAAGGTTAACCAAGTATTCCCCCATACGAGTATGCAATTAGTTTGTTCAGAAAAACTTCTGAACGCGATTATTTGAGCATTATCCTGGGATGAGCAAAACGAAACTTTTAAAATGATTCCATATTTCCCTGAAGAGCCACCGACATACTTGCGAAGTTCGTTCTTCCTTGTTTCTGCTTGATTGAAATTCCCAAGCACGTGGTCAAACTTTCCGAAGCCAAAAATAATACTTTAATCACAATTCAATAGATCTTTTATTCAAAATCAATCAAGCATAACAATTCTTTGATGCCGCAGCCGCGACTACCATCTTGAAATTTCGCTGACGTAATCACAAATTTCTTGCGCGAGCAAAATCTCTGAAGTTCACGGCTTAAATGAGCGTGATGCAAGCTTTTAAAACTGAATTAAAAGCGCGAGAAAAAGTTTCAACCGGTCAGGAGGAAAGCCCTTGTTATTCTGGTGCTTCCCTTTATGTTGGAAATCGACGGAATTTCGATGCGAAAGAAAGAAAATGTGCTTTTTGTGAAAACCCAGGGCACAAACCGCAATTTTGCTCTATTGTTTCCAAACCGACTGCGCGCTCTTCCATTTTAAAAAGGAAAGGATTATGCTTTTTATGTCTACAGTCAGGTCATGTAGCAAGACACTGCACAGTTAGATGGAAATGTTTTAAATGTAAGGGACGTCATCATGTGTCTATTTGCAATAAGGGTAATCGAGACCAGGATAGCATTGATCAGAATGAAGGTGAGGGAACTTCAAATAACGTGGCGAATACTGAATGTGATTTTAACGCAGTTTTGTTACAAACTTCGTCTGCGGAAATTTTTTCTGATGATAAAAACTGTCACAGGTTTAGAATTTTGTTTGATAGTGGCAGTCAAATGTCATACATTTCTCCGCAAGCGGCGGAAAAATTGAAATTGGAAACAATCGACAAAAAACAAATGTGTCTTAAAACGTTTGGAGGAGCTAAACAAAACAAAACTTTGGACATGGTTAGATTTACCGTTAAAACGAAAAATGACGAAGAAAATATTACGGTAAACGCGTTCGTATCCGAAATATGCTATCCTTTGACAAACCAAAACATCGAGGGTGCAAAATCTAACTACCCTTTTCTGTGTCGTCTCGATTTAGCAGACAGTAATCCAAAAAATCAACCATTAAGTGTGGATATTTTGATTGGCGGGGATTATTATTGGTCCTTTATGAAAAACGACATGAAACGTAGCACCAAAGGTGGGCCACAGCAATTTCATCAAAACTGGGATATATTTTAAGTGGCGGAGTCATGGGTACTAAATTGGATACTTCAGTGAACATTGTTAATACTCATGTTTTAAAAGTGCAAAATAAGTTGAGTGAAAATAAAACACTTGAAGACTTGGTTCAGGGATTTTGGAACATCGAGACTATGGGAATTAAAAAATCAGAAGAAAACGAGATTTCGGATCATGGTATTGAAGCAGGTGTGACATTTAAAAAAGATCGTTATGAGGTCAAGCTACCCATAAAAGATCACGATCTGCTTGAAGATAACTATGATCTTTCAAAACAAAGATTAAAAAACATGATTAAAATTTTCAAAAACAAAAGCGAATTGTTGAAACAATATGATAACATTATTCGAGAACAAGAAAGTTGTCAAATAATTGAAAAGGCACCAGATGAACACGTTGTAGGACACACCCATTTTTTGCCGCATAAGCCAGTGATACGGGAAGAAAAAACAACTACGAAGGTGCGCATGGTTTTTGATGGGAGTGCAAAAAAAGTGGTCCTTCTTTAAACGATTGTATGGAACCTGGCTCCTCCATAGCCACGCCTTTGTTCGATGTTTTAGCCAGATTTCGAGCCAACAACATAGCTTTTATTGCTGATATAGAAAAAGCTTTTCTACAAATATCCTTGTTTCCAGGCCATCGAGACTATGTAAGATTTTTGTGGTTTAAGAACATTGATACTATAGACTTTGACAATTTTGATAATAACGATTTAGAGGAATGGCGAATTTGTAGAGTTTTATTTGGTTTAACAGCCTCGCCATTTTTGCTGAACGCAACGCTTTCGAAACATACTAAAAACAAGACGTATGATATACGTAAACAACCTCGCGAATAAAGTTTACAAAAAGCTGTCTATTAAATTGTGATTTCTGTTACGAAGCTAGACACGACATATTTTGCTATTCAGATGGGCAATAACATTTCTTGTGGACTACGCAGTTATTTTTCGAAATTGATTTGTAAGATCTTCTTGAACGGAAAATTCCTCGAAATTTCAATTTTCGTTGGGTCAGTCTGGGGTAAACTGACTGACAGAAAGAAGAAAGCGAAAACGAGAAATTCTTTTCGCTACAAAAAGAATTTCGTTCTCGTAATTATTTATATATGGTGGAGCGTCTTCGTTTTTCTCTTACGTATTGTTGTGGAAATTTTATTTTTCGCAGACTACTTTCCAGGCATTTGGAGAGACCTTAATTCTGCCTATATTCACTTTTGAAAACTTTGGTGGAAACACCTTTACTTTACCAATTAGTTAAATAAAGCTTGTGAACACTAATCTTATCTTTTTAAAAAATAAACAATATGCAGGCGCTGCATAAACTATCTCGCTATTGAAAATGCACAACTATGAAACATCCACAATGCAATTTCTGCTAACAAAAAATACAGCCTATCATTCATGGTTGAAAGTCGCGCGATTGAAATGTTTATGAGCTTAAACTCCATTTAGGTGACAAAAATCAAAATTTTGATGTCACTATCATATTCAGCATACTTTTTTTGTTAACTGTGCCAAATTTTGTCGAAAATAAAGTATTTTAATTTTCGAACCAATTTTGGCCTAAAATGACATTTAGGTGACAAAAAATCAAAATTTTAATGTCACCATGTTCGGCATACTTTTTTTGTTAACTTTGCCAAGTTTTGTCTAAAATAGTTTTTGGACCAATTTGGCCTAAAATGACGTTAAGTGACAAAAATCAAAATTATGGTGTCACTATTATGTTCAGCATACTTTTTTTGTTAACTGTGCCAAGGTTTGTCGAAAACAAATACCAAATTTGGCCTGAAACGTCATTTAGATGACTTCCTCCAAGTACTTAGAGAGTTTAGGTACGAAATTTAAATCTGTGACGTTGCAATTGATTATTTTGGACATAGTTAGTTACGAGTTAGTAAAAAGAAAAAAAAAGTAAAAATAGTTACCAAGATGAGATTCGAACACACGACTACTCCCGTGTCGGTGCTCAGAGAGGCAAAAATTTCCATTCTTGTAGGACACATTTGCGTTTTAATACAAGCTCACGAACTTGTAATAATTATGATGACATTGATCCTAAATTTACCGAACGATTTTTAAATTCTTTACATGTCGATGATTTAAATGGCGGCTCTAAAAATGTTGACGAAGGGTTTACGTTTTATTGTAAAGTTAAAGATCGTTTAGCAGAAGCAAGTTTTAATATGCGTAAATTTCAGTCCAATGCTCCAAAACTTGAAGCTCTCGTTAACGAACGTTACAAAGGGCCTCTTGAGGTAAACCATGAAGGCAACACAACAAAAGTTTTGGGATTACAGTGGCTTAAAGATAGTGATAAAATTGGGTTTAATTTTGAGGAGATAAAGCAGAAATTTCATGCGAAGCCCGATACAACGAAACGCAACGTATTACAAGCAATAGCGTCAATTTTTGATCCACTTGGCTTGATAAATCCTATTATTGTTAAAATGAAAACCTTTTTTCAAGATTTATGTATTAAGAATGTAAAGTGGGATTCTCCTTTATCGGAAAAACACTTAGAGATATGGTCAGGTATTGTGCAAGAGTTACACGAAGTCCCCTCTATTCATAATTGATAGAAATTATTGTTATAATGATGAGAACAATCCGTATAAGTCTGTCCAATTACATGGTTTTAGTGACGCGTCTAAATCAGCATACGGATGTTGTGTTTATATTCGATTTGAAACAGAATCCGGTAAGATTAAAACTGCTTTGGTATCGAGTAAATCGCGTGTTGCTCCAATTAAGTCACAAACCATACCTCGCTTAGAATTATTGGGAGTTTTAATGTTAGCAAGACTGTTGGATACAGTCTCCCGTGCTTTAAACAATGTTCATCCAATCGAACGTATATTTGCGTGGATTGATTCTAGTGTTGTGTATTCTTGGATTAAAAACAGTGATAAATTTATAAACCTTTTGTACAAAATAGATTGACTGAGATAAGAAGATTATTTGATGTAAAATGCTTGAAATTAGTTGGCACTAATGATAATCCTGCCGATATTAGTTCCAGAGGTTCTTCGCCATTAAAGCTCTCCACTAGGAGTCTCTGGTTTGAGGGTCCAGGTTTTCTAACTTTACCAGAAAACGAGTGGCCGCGTCTGCAAGTTGGAGACAAGTTCTTGCCGGAGTCTTCCTGTGAAGAGAAACTTTCATTGAATGTTAATACAGAGTTTACGTGTTTAAAAAGTGACTCTGATGTAGTTAATGATCCTTGTTTATCTGAGATCATTAAAGTTGATAATTATAATAGTTTTAAAAAATTGGTGCGCGTTACGGCGTATGTATTACGATTTATAAGAAGATGTAAAGAAGAAAAGAAGAGAAATGAAAAGAAGACTACTAACACATTATTACTAACAAAAAGGGAGTGGCCCGAAGATTTGTCGGTGGAAGAGATTAAGTTTGCGAATTCAAGTGGTTAAAACTGTTTCAGTGGAAGGTCCAGAATAACAAGAATTTTGAAGTAGAAAAAGTGAAACTTGGTCTTTTTAAGGATGACGATGGAGTTCTGCGATGTAAAGGTCGTGTACAAAATTCACCTTTACCATACGACACTCGGCATCCAGTGTTTTTACCTACACAATGTGAGCTTTGAGCTAACCATAGTGCGCATGTTGTGTTAGCCGATTTCAATTTTTGAGCTACAAGTACCTGATATGTTCATCTCACGTTCACACAACAGCGCATCGTTAGCTCTTTTGTAGCCGAAACTAAAACGAGAAGGAGCTATGAAAAAGAAAGAACGAAAAAAAGTCTTGTTGTTATTGTTACTTCGAAGAAGACGACGTAGCCTAGAAAGAAGAGCATTAACAAAATTGCAAAGAAGGAAAAGATTTTGGGTCAGAGAAATCTTTCTTAGAAGAAAAGAGCTTGGAGAATACCATCGTTTATTTCAAGAACTTAAAGTTTCCGACAGAGAGTATTTCTTTAGGTAAAATTATGTTCGCTGATCCTACAGTCAGTTGTATTTGCATATCACGATTAGGGTATCGGTGTTAATTTTATTAAGGTACTTGCGCATGTCACTGGACTGATTCGAACATCTGTTGTCGTTGGTTGGTTCAGTAATTCAAAGACAAGACACTCATATGAGAGAATCGATATCAGCGGAACAGCGGCTGGTCATTACCATAAGGTATCTATCAAGTGGTGATGCTCAGCAATCTTTATGCTATTCCTTCCGTATTGGCAAATCAACAATATCATCAATTATTTTGGAAACGTGTATTGCAATCTACGAGCAGCTCAAAATCAAGTATTTGAACGCTCCAAATTCGCAGGAAGATTGGCTAAGAATTGCAGATACCTTTGAAGCGAATTGGAACATGCCACATGTAATAGGAGCAAAAGATGGGAAGCATATCAGGATCCAATGTCCAAAATTCACAGGCACACAATATTATAACTATAAAGGTTTTTTTAGTTTAGTTTTAATGGCAGTTTGTGATTCAAATTATTGTTTCACAATGTATGATGTGGGACAATTTGGAAGCAACAATGAGAGTGGGGTACTGGCCAATTCAGCAATGGGAAAGGCATTGGAAGAAGATGCATTGAATGTTCCCAAGGGCACGATTATTAATCAAAACACCGGAGCAGTTCCTTTTTATCTTGTTGGAGATGAAATTTTTCCTCTTAAAACTTGGTTAATGAGACCCTACCCTGAATCTGTTCTTACCAGTGAAGAAAAGAGAATTTTTAATTATCGGCTTTCCAGAGCAAGAAGGGTAATTGAGAACGCATTTGGCATCCTTAGCACCAGATGGAGAATCTTTCACAAGCCCATCAAAGCTACCGTTAAAAATGTGGAAGATTACACTCTCGCTTGCCTCAGTCTTCATAACTATTTGAGACAAACCGAAAACGCTATGTATACTCCGCAGGGTTTCCTTGACTCTGAAAGCAAAGATGGTCAGATTAAGGAGGGATAGTGGAGGTTGATGAGAAAAAATCTTACAACGATGTTTCAAAACCTAAATCCGATTCGCGGGTCTAGATATAGTAAAGATGCCCTTCAAATGAGGAATACTATTACAGATTATGTTAATACTGCTGTTGGTGTCACCACTCTTTCGGTTTTTAGTTTTTATATATTATGAAAAACGGTTATATATTACATGTACACTGTTTCATTTGATGCCTAGTGTAATATTTACAAGAAAAAATATCTTAATTATGCACCATTCGCGTGTAAAATCCATTCCCCGGTGTACTCATTGCATCATTTTGGTTTGATGCAGTTGGTGTAACAATACTATTGTGAACTGGACTAAAATGTGCAATTTGGTATTTAAATAAAACTCCTTGAGTTTCGTGTTCACCAAAATATATTCCCGCTCCGAAAGCTTTCGCAAATCAGCCGCCAGTGACTTCACATACAAATCGATTGCATCCATCTCTTTTTCGGTGGAATCAGCCTTAATTGATTTACCCAAATCACGAATTAAATTGAGTTCCATGTCATCGAGGTATTCGTTTTTGTTTGTTCTTCTTCGTTTTGCAGCGTCCTTGTCATCTTTCGCTTGTCCGTTTGCAGGTCGACCTCTTTTTTTTAGAGTGCGCTGTTGTTGCTGTGGCACAGGTGAGGTTAAGGAACTTGTCCTACTGAAGGTTTTAGATGCCCCATCGTCGTTATCGTCCTCATTTTCGGTGAGATCAACGGGCAACTCCGTGTCTTCATCTCCCTCTTCATCAGAACTATAATCCGTATGAATGTTGCTTCTACCCTCACGGACGTATATGAAGTTATCTAGCCAGGAAAGATATTTGTACAACTCCAAAGCCTTTTCAGCTTTTTCACTCTCTTTGGTGGATGTGCCAGATTTTTTTGACTTCTTAAAATCATTCTTCTTTTTATTATACCTTTTTCGAAGCTTCTTAAAGGAGGTCTTGGCAGCATTCCCTAGGAGTAAAAATAATAATCTTTCGTAAATTTCCAGTATGCGTTTTTAACAAGAATACTTTAAAGCTGGTATGACTTGAAAAAACAGAAAATACACATTTCCAATTTGCACTTACCATTTTCAAGGAATTCGAGAGAATTAGCCACTTCTTCCCACGCATTTTTTACACAGTCTTTTTCTTTGTACCCCCTATCCGTTTTGTCAAAAAGACAGGGATAATCTTTCACCCTGAATGCTAACTTTTCTTCTTCTTCAAACGAAAGTTTTTTTATTTTGTCAGCCATTTTAGTTTTGAAATGACCTTTTACAACGAAGCATACTACTATTTGTAAAAAAATAAATCGCTTTGAGCACGATTTATGTCGGCTTCCTTTGAAGATCGCTGAAAGTAAGCTTATCTCACTGTTAGCCGAAAAAAAAATATCAAAAAATTTTGATTTCAAAAAATCGGCTAACGATGAGCTAACGAAGAGTTTAGCGAAGAGCTAAGCAGGTACTTTTACGTTCACACTATGGGCTAAGGTCTTAGCGCATCATGCGCACTATGGTTAGCTCATCGTTAGCCCATAGTGAGAACTAAGCTTTATTGTTTCGGATTAACATCGTGCTGTTGGTCATAATGGACCACGTGACACTCTTTGTCACGTGCGTAAACAATTTTGGATACCGCGTCTCAGACAAGTTGTTAGAAATTTATTACGTAACTGTACATTGTGTAAAAGATTTGAAAGTAAAGCGTTTACTTACCCAAGTACTTCTGCGTTACCTGATTTTCGTTTGTCGTTGAACTTTGCCTTCACAAATATTGGAATCGATTATGCAGGTCCGTTGTATATACGAGATATTTATTCACGTTCTGATGTACATAAAGCGTGGATTTGTTTGATTACTTGTGCTAGCAGTAGAGCTGTTTATTTGGATATTAGTACTGATTTGTCTGCTTCAGCTTGTGCTAATGTTTTAAAACGTTTTGTAAATAAAAATGGAGCTCCGAAAGTTATCAACTCAGACAATGGTTCTAACTTTATTAGTAAAGAAGTTCAACATTTTGCATCATCACATGGCATTAGGTGGTGTTTTAATATTGAAGCTGCCCCCTGGCAGGGTGGATATTTCGAAAGGCTAATTCAGTCTCTTAAACGTTGTTTGAAAAAAGTATTTTTTAAAACTTTAGTTGATTATGAAGAGATGTTGACTATTTTGTCAGCAATTGAACGCATACTTAATAACCGTCCTTTGACTTTTTTTTAAGACGATGTTAACGAAAGTCCATTAACTCCGAATCAATTAATATACGGAAAAAACGTTAGTATCGATTATGAAGAATACGATGGCGAAAAAAGTGACGAGTTGACAGTTCGCGCGAAGTACATAAAAACTGTGCTCGATCATTTTTGGAAACGTTGGTTAAATGAATACGTTGTCGATTTACGCAAATTTCACAAACAGAAGAAGAAAAAGCTACAGTCCTCTTACGAAATTGAAGTAAACGATGTTGTTCTTATACACGATGATGTTAAAACTAGAGCAAAATGGAAGATAGGTCGAGTAACGGAATTGTTGAAAAGCAAGGACGCTCGTATACGTGCAGCAAAGGTATTAGTCGCAACTAACAACAATCGTAAAACGATAATTACACGCACTTTGAACAAACTTTATCCTGTTGAACAGTCTGATCGCGACTACGAGAATGACAAGGAAGATAACGACGAAATTAAAATTGACTTTATAAACGAAGATGACATCATCGTTTTTGGTGGGGAGTGTTAATTATTTATGTATTTTTAACACGTGACTCTTAAAGCCACGTGTGACGAATGTGATGTAGATGTATACTTTTTAGATGCTTCGGCAGTACAGAAAATATTTTGTTGATATAAGACACGTTTTCATGAGTTCCTTTTTACGAGATATTACAATAATTAAATCACTTTGAGTGAAAAAAACCCCAACAACTTTACAACACCTTATTTGATATTTTCAGCAACAACTATCTTCAAAAAATCAAGGAAAAAAAAATATTTGATAGAAGTATGTAAAACCGAAAAGAAAGGGATTATGATGTTTTCCATTAGAAATTTCATTTTCTTTATTTGAAAGCCATCTTTTATGTCCTTACTTTGGAGTTTTAAAGGCTGTGTGTCGTGTGAATCAAACTTTGAGAAAACATCATGCAAAATGCAATCTTAATAGCTGTTGTGTTACAGAACGTCTTATTTTTAAATAGTTTACAAAATCCAGAACAAGATGTTCAAGATGGTTCTACTACATAGCACCTTTTTGGAAAAGAAACATATTTGTTTACATTGTTACTTTCGTATTAAAAATGGAAATATTTGATATTTGTCTTTTTCTTCTTCTTTAAATCTTCTTTACATATGTGGGTTCAACAATATTGTTGGATCCACAAATTTAAAGAACCAAGCTTTCATTATCAGTTCTTTTCACAAGGAACGTCTTTTGTTTCGTCACCATAACGACAACAACTTGACAAGTATCACGCGACAAATTAGTTTGGTTGCAATTTCATAAGTAATGATTAATTAACAGCTAAATATCTTCCTGAAATCTGCTCCAAAGAAATCATAAAAAGCAAAAGACATGGAAGATTTTGCGATTTTGTTGCGGTTTGTTTCATTCATTTAAACAAACTGTGTTTATTCTATCCTGTTTTAATGCCATTTTAATTCCTGGTTTAGTTCAACTCTTCTGGTGTCTAATATGCTGGTGACCAACATTTTGATTAATTATCAATCAATTATAATGGGCACCTACGCACTTTAGAGTGAATCACAAGATGCATATCTCAAAAATTGTAAGAAGCAGAGTCATCCACCTCACCTAATGTTTAATTTTGCGCATTGTATTTTTTTAGGAAAGTAAAAACCAGAGTAATTTAAGAATCACTTGCGGCTTTAATTGTCTAATTGTCGCAAAAAAGTAAAATGACAGATTGGTAAATAAATTAATTAATAAATAAAAATGGTTTACTCGGTGATTTAGTGAGAGAAAAAATGATCAGTAAAGTTGTAACGCACCAACAGTTAACAGCAAAGTGATTATTGTCAACTTAATTCCTTTTGGTGTGTTGTTTGAAGAAATCCAGTAGTGACAGAATGAGAATGAAGCGCTGTCGATAAAAGGACGCAAAAGATAACATTGTTTGATGACCGTTCGTCCGTCAGCAATTGTTTTTCTGGTTTGTCATAAGGCAAGGTTGTAGGGCATACATATTTATCAAAGGTGTGTTAAATTTTCTGAAGCTTTCAGATTTTTTAAGCGGCAACATATAAAGTGATCGTAAGCTTTGCATGAACTAAAATTCTAAGCATACTGAAGACCATTGAATAGATCCTTAAACGCAATAAAGACGGTGAATACAAGAAAGATAAGCCTGTATTTTCCGTAGCTGGTAAACATGAAAAAATATATTACCGTTTTAGAATACCGTTTTGTCAGTATTCTCCTAATTTCCCATAATTGTATTATTATTATTATTATTATTAAACAATATTTATACAGGATTTTTTACACTTCAGTAAAATGAACTACTGCTATCATCGTGTGTCCTGTCAGTAAAAAATATATAAAAGAAAGAAAAATATAAGCAAAAACTATTATCTACTAAATATTTTTTTGTAAATATACGGTATGTTCTACCCTTTAAAAGTCAACCGATGTGCAAACCAATTGGTCCTTGCAGAGGGTGGTTCAAAACTCACATTACTAAAACTAAATTATTTCGGTACAAAGATTTAAACACTTTGGAATGTTTTATTTTTCCTCACAAAATTCAATACGTAATAATTTATTTAAGTTTGCACCAACTTTGCTAAACGAAGAAACAAAACATTTTCAGGCCGTTCTTCTGTTTGTTATATGGTAAACGGTTTGAGTTTTCAGCATATAACGCTTTTTAATATCTTATAAGCAACATGACGCTAAGGATAGATTACCGGGATGTAAAAAGAAATTGTTTTAAGTGGCACGACAAACTTATTGAGCAAGGAAACTCTTAATTTAGGATTCCAAATTATATAGCAAGAAAGCAACAGGTAAGCAACAGTCGAGCCTGTAAAATAATGAAATTGAAGCAACACTGAGCCTTAGCCAACATTTTGTATTGTATGAAAAAAGTGTACTTGCTAAAAAGAACTCCTCTTTCAGTAATATGTGTCGTGAAATAAAGCAAAAATGATTTTTCATGCTAAAAAGTAAGAGAATTGTCGGATCATAGTCGATATGGAAAACACGCCTTTACTGTCCCAGAAAAAAATAATTAAATTACTTGATAGCAAACATTTTAAAGCAATATTATTATTGGTTGGTGTAATAATGGCGGCGACGGACGTGAAAACGGACAAGGAAAATATTTTTAACAAAATGCTTGAGGATATTAATAAAGAGATGAATATTGAACATAATAATGTAACTGTTAAAAAAGGTGTATATAAAGAGCTCAATACAACTTTAAATGCAGAAGATTTTATCGATAAGCACTATGAAAAAACTAGATACAGCGCACTGAGAGATTCTATCCTTGAAGACGTAAAAGGTGAGATAAACACTCTTATCTCAAATCAAATTTCAAAACTTGTCAATAATTGTTCAGTTGCTCATAAGGATGACCAAACGGATAAACTGGAATCAAATTTATTAAAAGAAATTCAGTTTTTGCGACAAGAAATACAAAGTAAAAACGAAATCATAAAAATTTTAGTTGAAAACTCAGTCGAGCATAACTATTCTACAAAATCGCTACAGCAAGAAAATTTTAATTCATTTCAAACAGTTAATAAAAAAAATAAAAATAGAAGCATAATCATTAGCAACAACAATGAAGCTGTTAGTCGCCATAACAACCAAAGCCTTGTTCATCGAAATCGATTTGAACATCTGTATAATGAGAATAATGATCACTCTGAAATAACAGAAAGTTTTAGAGGTGATACTTATAATAATAATAACTTTATCTCCATAGTAATACGCTAGGTGTGTCTGTCTGTGTGTCTGTGACAGGCAGAGTGGATGTCTTCATTTTCCTTTGATGTTGCCGGAAAAAAATCTTTGATGTTGCCGAAAAAAAATATGTCTTCTTTGTCGTGAAAAGCCGCGAGTTTTGTGTGGTTTGTTAAATGAAGTTCTAGCACAAAGTAACGGAAATTGTGTTTGCAAAAAAGATGGCTGTCCTTTTTAAGCATTTGTCTTCCCTTGCCTTCAAAATAAATCTTTACAAAAGCATTTAAAAAGGGGCATAGTATATAAATGAAGTATAGAAAGGTTTCTGTAAGGTTTGTTTATGTTTTTTAAAGTTTTGAGGATCTTATTGATGCGAGACATGTTTGATAGCTAGCATCAACCACACCAACAACAACTAGCTAGGTAGCTAGGAATTTATAAATATGTAGCCATGTTCTTTATACCTAGCTAAGTCTCCAGTTTATATTTAAGTGACCAGCTATTAGCTGCTGTAGCTACCTTATGTTAGCTTCAGTTTTATGTTGCTTTTTACATGTAAGCTAATCTTAGTGGTCTTTGCTAAGAATGTGACTGTAACTTATTTTAATTGACATTTTAAGCTTAAATTAACAAGCCACAACAACTTTTAAAAAGTCGATTAACCGTTTAATTTTTACATTTTGTGCATATTTTTGCGGGAGAGGATGGTATGCAACCGAATAAATGATTTTTTAAAGTTTAACTTTTTGTTTTTAGGTGTTTGTTTAAGTTTGGCTTTTTGATATTTTTCAGGCTGTATTGTTGTATAAGCATTTAGGGAAAAGACAATGTTTAAAATGCGTAAAGAACTTATTTCATAGATCTGTGCTTACTGTTGCAAGCCTTTCTTTTCGACACTTCAGATTAAAATATTGTAGGTTTTCAACATAATCACATAATAAGATGTATACATATTTGAGATATGTGTTATTTCTGACATAATTTCAGTATATTGAATAAAAGGCATATTCATTATACTGAAATATTTGCTGATGTCATCAAAATTCAAATGACAGAACCTTTCAATTGTTTTTCTGCCTAAGTGGATTTTTCCACGGCCTAATCGACTAGTACATAATAATGAAGACATAATTGTACATAATAATAAAGAAAACATTCCAACAAAAAGGCAATCACTTAATAACGCTAATAACACTAAAAAAATTACATGTATACTAGGAGACAGTATAATAAAAGGCATCAACGGTTACAAGATGACCAAATCCCTTGACTACAACCAAAACAAGAGAGTCATACTAAAATCCTTTCCTGGAGCTACGACAGAAGACATGTATGAATACGTCAAACCAACCATGAAGAAAAAGCCAGATAACATCATCCTTCATGTTGGCACAAATGATCTTTCTAGAAACGTAGCACCAGAGGTTATAGCTAACGATATAATTAATTTAGCAACATCATTGATTCACTCGAATATGAACGTATCCGTATCTGGTCTGACTCCAAGAAATGACGATCAAGGTATTAGATGTGACGAACTCAATGACCACCTATATAAAGGATGTGCTGAACGAAATATCGCATTCATAAATCACTATCAGCAGATGGATAGGAATCGTCACCTTAACAGAAGTAAACTACATTTGAACCAATATGGATCGGTAACACTGGCTAATTCTTTTTTAAATTTTATTTCTAAGGATTGACTTGGTGTTTGTATGAGCAATAGTATCCCCGCAAAAATATCTAACAAAAAAGAAGCAACTCTTCCTAATGCAATTGCACCATTTAATATAAATAAAACTCTAGAAACGATAGAAAATGATATATCGTTCTTTTCCTGCTTAAAAAACTTACGTCTACAAAACTTAAATGGGATTATTCTTGGACAAATTAACATTAATTCCGTACGAAATAAATTCGACTGTCTAGTTGATTCCTACCGCTCAATTTAAAATTGACGGTTACACAAAGCCTTTTCGTCTGGATCGTAATAGTAAAGGTGGAGGTATTCTCTTATATGTACGTCAAGATATTCCATCAAAACAGTTGCATCCAACTAGTACTAGTATGGACAATTTTGAAGGATTTTTTGTCGAACTAAACCTGCGAAAAAAAAATGGCTGCTCTGTTGGTCATACAACCACCACAAAAATGCTATATCTGAACATCTAAAAAATATTGGTAACGGTCTTGATGTTTTGTCCGCAAAATATGACAACATATTACTATTAGGAGATTTTAATGCGGAAATTAACGAAAATAGCATGACAGAATTTGCTGAACTCTACAACCTTAAGTGCCTCGTGTAGGGCCCCACATGCTTTAAAAACCCTGATAACCCATCGTGTATTGATCTTTTTCTCACAAATCGATATAACTATTTCCAAAACACCAGCACATTGGAAACAGGTCTCTCCGATTTCCATAAAATGGCCATCACTGTAATGAAAATATATTTTCAGAAACAAAAATCTCATATCATCAAATATAGGAATTACAAAAACTTTTCAAATGAACGTTTTTGTTATGAGCTAACATGTCGACTTCAAAATATAGAAAAATCGAAAAAAAAGATAGATGATGAGTTAGAAAACTTTCATGAATGTGAAAAAATACAAAAAAAAATACGTAAGAGCAAACCAATCACCGTTCATGAATAGGACCCTGCATAAGGCTGTTATGAAAAGAAGTAGGCTTAGAAATAAATACTTAAAAAATAGAACAGAAGAAAATAGATTAGCTTTTAATCAACAAAGAAATATTTGTGTCACACTATTTCGAAAAGAAAAATATGATTATTACAACAATCTAAATGTTAAAAAATTACCGATAATAAGACATTTTGGAAAACTATAAAACCTTTCTTGTCTGATAAAGGACCATCGACCCAAATTATAACACTAATAGAAAAAGAAGAAATCATATCGGATGATGAAGAGGTTGCAAACATTTTCAACACTTTCTTCACGAATATTGTAAAAAATCTGGATCTTACAATATCTGACACAATCCTTGTAATTTGCTCAAACGTAGATGACCCTGTTTTGAAGGCTATTAAACGATATGAAAACCATCCAAGTATACTGAATATAAAAAAAAACATTGGTGATTACAATCCTGGTTTTTCCTTCAATCATGTAGAAAAAGCTGAAATCAGGAGAGAGATACGAAATTTGAATATTCATAAGGCATGCCAAGAAACCGATATACCAACAAAAATAATTAAGGAAAACGAAGATCAGTATTTAGAAATTTTACATTTCTCTGTTAACTCTGCAATTGATCTGTGTAAATACCCAGAATTTTTGAAAAGGGCAGATGTGACACCACTTTTTAAAGAAAAAGACAGATCTGACAAATCAAACTACAGACCTATAAGCATTCTTAGTAACCTTTCAAAAATCTTTGAGAGATGTCTGTATCGTCAGATTGAAGATTATTTTAACCGATACTTAAGTAAGTTTCAGTGTGGATTTAGGAAAGGCTACAGTGCTCAGCACTGTCTCACTGTTATGCTTGAAAAATGGAAAAAGGCTGTTGATGAAGGTAAAGCATGTGGAGCCCTTCTGACTGATTTATCTAAAGCATTTGACTGTCTCCTACATGATTTACTGATCGCAAAACTTCATGCATATGGATTTGACATGTATTCCATACGCCTAATTATGAGTTATGTGAGTGGAAGATTTCAAAGAGTAAAGATAAAAAATTCGTATAGCTCATGGCTTGAAATATTGCTTGGCGTTCCGCAAGGATCTATTCTAGGCCCGTTACTTTTTAACATATTTATCTGCGATCTTTTCTCGGTTGAATTTGATTTTAATGACATTGAATTTGCGAGCTATGCAGACGACACAACACCATATGTTATCGGTAATGACTCAAAGGAAGTCGTTACTAAACTTCAAAACATGTCTGAAAAAGTGTTTACATGGTTTGACAATAATGCAATGAAAGCAAATGATGACAAGTCTCATTTGCTTTTAAGCGATAATGAAATATTAAGTACACAGATAGGCAACTCAGTAATAAAAGGCAGCACTCATAGACGCCTACTTGGAGTCATTATCGATAACAAACTTAAATTTGATCTGCATGTGTCTAAACTCTGTGCAAAAGCGAGTCAGAAACTAAATGCGCTTACAAGGATGACATCTTTTATGAACTTTAATAAGAAGAAACTATTAATGAATTCCTTCGTAATTTCACAATTCAATTACCGCCCTCTAGTTTGGATGTTTCACAACAGAGCTCTAAACAATCGTATTAATCGAATACATGAAAAAGCACTGCGGATAGTCTATAGCGACAGTTCTTCTTCCTTCGCAGACCTCCTTCGCAAGGACAGCTCTGTTACGGTACACCAACGAAACCTACAATCTCTTGCAACTGAGATGTACAAAATAAAAAACGACATGGCTCCAGAAATAATGCAAGATATTTTTCCTGTTTATAATCCAAAATACAATCTAAGAAATAATCGAGAATTTACTGGCCGTAATGCTAAATCAGTTTACTATGGTACAGAAACTTTATCCTTCATCGGTTACAAAATCTGGCAACAAATTCCGGTAAGAATCAAAGAAATGTCATCCTTGCAATCCTTTAAATCCCAAATTAAAAAGTGGGTACCAAACTGCTCCTGCAGACTATGTAAAAAATACATCCCACAAATTGGTTTTATATGACTCGCGGATGTACTCTCGCTAATTTTATATTTGCTTATACACTCAGTTAATTTATACAACCACAAATGTTAAAAAATTGTATATATCTAAAAATATTTTATGCCTTATATTTATACTGTATATTTTAAAATCTTTCTTTTCAAGTTGACATTAACTAGCTTTTATTAGCTATATATGTATTTATACTTAGTCAACTATAAATAAATGAATAATAATAATAATATTCGGCGAATAAAATATTATTACTTTGTCTCACCTCATGATGTCATCAGAAAAACATTTAAACTCAAATTAACCCTTTTTGTTTTGTTTTGGCTACCTGACTTAGTCATTTGAGAGGGAGGGTCACTGCTAATGACTCGAAAGGGACCTTGGTTAAGGTGAACCCACTCAACTTCTTACTGCACCAGTTAGTTGCTAGTGTACTTTGTCGAATTTGATACGATGTAGTCAAAAAATAAAAGCGCACACCTGTCGCAGGAAGGTCCATAAAAAGTTATTTGTAGATTCAATTTTTTGTGCGTGGTGCAATTACAAACAGACAGACAAACTGCAGTTAGTATTAAAGAGATCACTAGATTTCTCTGGGAAAATAATTTCCCCGATTAACTTTTCCACAACAAATTATTTATTATGTCGCATCCGTTTCTGTTAAAAACATTTAGAAGAGATATATGTTTGGGACCATTTTAATTCCAGGGAAGGATAGGCAAAGTTCGGCAGACATTCCTGCATTTTGTATTCTGTATTTACAATACACCGACCACGAAATACTCGTAATTGTATATATCTCGTAATTGTTTTCCGGAAATCTAAACAAGCAAATACGTGCTAAAAATGGAAGGAATATTGACAATGGTAGAGAAAATAGGTAATCGTGTTTAAAAAATGTAAATTCCAATCTGCTAATGATATAGGATATTGTTGCACAAGGAAGGTTAATACCATTTCGTATTGTTTTTTAAATCCAGCCACCTCCTTCCTATGTCGTTCGGAAAAGTTAATTTACCACGTAGGTGGTATGTCTTGTCACGGTCGGCTGTAATAGACTGAAGGTCATAATAATGTTTATTTCAGCGGACAACAATTACTCACTTGTAATTAGCAATATTATACAATAGGTCATATTGTATTTAGCAAATAAAATGTAATCTTTGTGCACTATATAAATTCATAAAGGTAAAGAAAGAAAAAAATATACAAAGAGGTGGCAAGCCACCGCAATGATGAACTCAACCTGTTAGGTCTTGGGAAATAAGCTAGAGGTTGCACTCCTCTAGAGAAAATTCCTCTAAAAGCACAATTCTCCCCTTTTACAAGGAATTAATTAACAAAATATAAAAAAATAAAAAGGACACAACACATTTGAAAAGATGAACAGAACTTTAACCAAGGGCAGGTAGGTTTCGACCCATATTTCTGAACCTAAGTACCCTGGATGTCTAGCTGGGTCACGTCGACTTACATTAGAATTCTGATAATCCACAACAATTTTATGATTAGGCAGTATACGATCATCTTGGTTTATATATTCCACTGCAGCACGTATTGCACTAGAAAAGCCTGCTTTGTCATATTCCAAGTCCTCGATGTCAGCAGCAAAATGAAGCTTTTTTTAACTGCAGTGACATGCCCATACAGGAGAACTAGAAAACAGCTACACAGTAGTATGTACATTCTGAGTTGATTTCCTTGTTGGTGCGAAATCAAACTTGCTCAATAGAATCGCATGAGACAACAAGACTATGTCAAACACTTTCGTGGTTATAATATACCGAAATTAACTTTAAATTTACGAGATGTCATCTCAAAAATGTATAAATTTGCTATGGCTGTGGAGGAGAATTTCTGTCAAATATTCCATCGGACAATATACAAAATTTAACCGTGGTTTCAAAAATCAAAAAAAGTTATTTCGACCCTACGAACGAAAAAACAAGCATACTCCAACAAACTTTAAAAAGTGTACAATCACTTCAATCATTCATGTTTGAGCAGACAAAATAATTTTTTTGATGCTAGATTCATTGTAGTTGCTGGCGATATAAAACTATTACGCCAGCAGCATATTCGCATATCATGTACCGCAAATATTTGTGTGAAAAAGGTTTACAATACAGCAAGCTGCACTGAAGTATCTTGTCTACAGGGATGGTGGTTGTCAAAACTAGGATTAGGCTCACAGAAGAAGGTGCTGAATACACTTTCTTGCTTATTACAAGCATGAGTACTGTCCAACTTGGACACAAAACTATTTTTTAAGAAAATCGTCCAAAACTATTTTTTAAGAAAATCGTAAAGAGAAAAAACAATCCTTCTATCACAAACAATACGACACAAGACAGAACTAACAACATAAACGGACTGGTTACAGATCAAACACAAATAGAAAAATGTATATGTCAAAAATATATTAATATAAAAAAGAATTAAATAAGACCCCCCCTGTGCGCCAGAACTTGTGACTTTGGCTGTAGCTTTCCACATGTGTTACAGGGCCTCAACACTCAGCCTTACACAGGAGGTTGTCACGACAGGACCAGCCTGTCGATATTTGACTAAGGACAGCAGGGTTGTCAAGCCTGAAGACCAAGTTAGTAAACTTGGGCACTTTACCGAACTGGGGTAAAAAGTGGGGTCGTTACACCCAAAGACAAGCTAAAAGCAAACCCCTTTGCTAAGCTTCTTATAAGTTACCAGAGAAGAGTGAGCTGAACTCTTTACCCTCTGGGTATTAAAGGTAAACTGGCTTGTATGAACAAGCTGGGGTAATACAAAACCGCTCGGATTTACATTTCCCCCCCATGACCCTGGTAGTACAGGTTTAAAGCAACAGCGAAGGTACTTTATAAAGAGGAAAAAACAAACAAAAACAAACAAACAAACAAACAAACAAAAAGCTAGCAGCGGGTATAAAAGAAAACATATGACTGTAGTGCTGTTGAGCGTTCTTGGACCAACTTTGCTTATTGCCTTATCATTGCAAAGGTACGAAGAGTTTGTGGTCCGATCGTTGATATGGGTCCAATAGTGGCCTGCATTCAATGTTCCAGAGTGATTTATCACAGCTACCAAAGTCACTAGATATCGGGATATTGAGATAAGGATTAGAAGAGGAAAAACTTTCAACAAATTTATTGTCCTTAACCAGATGTTCTCCATCTCTTGCAAACCTTTCAGGTGTAAGGTTATTTCGCTATTCCTCGTAATCCTTGTTTCCCTAGTGCTCTCTTGGTGCAGGGAACATGTGGGCAAAACCATTTATTTTCAGCCTTTAGATTTTCAGAAGCTAAAAATATACTAACTGACAATTGTACGCTGGAAGACAGTGACAGTGTTAGGATGTCCTGATTTTCAACAGTAACTGAAGAACAGAGACAGGTGTTACAGCTAACTGACACCGATACTTCTGTTGAGATGTTCTGAGACGCAATTACCGAGAACCCCTTCAATTCATCAAAGACAAGAAGTAACATCTCTGCCACATCTTGCTGAGAATTGTATTGGAAAGTTGTATTTCCAGAAGAGTGTATCCTACGTTCTAGGGCCTTGAGAACGTTTGAAGGATCAACGGGGGTCAAAGAACGGTTTAACATGGTCATGTTAAGAGCAATCGCTTTCATAATTGGTGACAAACGGGATGACTCCGAAGCACTCTGGGACCATAGGGATGGAATAGTACTTAGTGCTTGCAAAATAACATTGGCATAGCACGTATTGCCTTTGTTGACAAAACCTGCATTTATAAAAATTGTCTTTGTTTTGGCACTAGTTTTGTTATGGTTGATTTTTAGAGAGACTGGAGTGCGTGGACCTGATAAACGACCCTTGGGCATTTCTTTTACTGGAGCTGGATTACTTTGACGAGATGGAACAGACTTGGGCGAAAGAGTCTTCCTCGTTCCGGGTGTCTTTATTAAGGAGTCTTGAGACCAGTCTCTTGACCCCGAGCAATCCATACACAAAAAGAAGCTGTCATACTGATTTTACCAAGGTATTTTGCGATGGAATATGCCATTTTGTTGGAAAAACCCAGCCTTTTCAGACACGCCGTGGTTGTTCTCGCGCAATAACCTTTTGCCCCTACTTCTACAGCAAAGAAATCAACTTGCCAACCACTGGACAGAATTACGTTAACCAAGCAGGAATATTTAGTGACTTTGGTGGAGTGCCAATAGTTTGCATTTTCCTCGCAAGGGCAAGTGAGTTCGATAATTACAACTCGGTTAAGTTTATTTGAAAATATAACTATATCAGGTCTTAGTTGTGTCACAGCAATGTGGCCTGGAAAAACAAAGTTTGGACTAGTGTCGGCAACAACTATCCAATCGTTGGTGAGATACAATATACCTGTAACCTTTGTCTTTGATTTGGGACTAACATAAGCACCTGCCTTAACAAAAGTCATAGAATTACATTTCCTGGAGATGGTAAGTGGAAGTGTTGAGAGGAATTGTTTTAAAGTGTCAACCAAGTGCACTAGCACCGAATCGTGCCTAAACGTATAACTTCCCTGAACTAGAGCTATTTTACATGCACCCAGAATGTGAGCAGAGGTGCAGATTTCTTTGTGGCACAAAAAACAAGATGATTCAGTAATTATTTTCCAACGTTTTAGATTGTTTGGGGATGGTAAGACATCATATGTAGCCTGGAGACAGAAAGATAAAAGGTTTGGCGGAGTGGCTAGTATGTCTTTCCAGGAAAGATCGAATTTAACATAGTTCTCCCACCTAGTCCACTGGCCTTGGACTTGAAGCTGCAATGCTCTGGAACTTTCTGGTAACTTTCTTCTTCAATTTCCTTTGATGTGTTGGAAACCAATTTCCTATACCCATAGGTGTCTTTAGGTGGTATAACGTCTCTCTTTGTAACTCCAATTCCGGGCTTTCCATATTGGATGGGACCTCTCATCGCTTTGTAATTTAATTCACTTACAACCGTGTCCACTGCCTCGTTCGCTCGCCAGGTACCAGCCTTTACAGTGGCATTAAGTGCAGACAGAATGGGATTTTTCGAATGGCGCAATAGTAGGTGAACGCTGATTTTTGCAGATTTTAATATGGAATAAGACTCTTTATGGGTAAAGGACATGGGGAGAATTCGGCATAAAAGCTTATGTTGGTAATGGAGTGGTGCAAATTTAACCATTTTCTAATAAAACATGAGACTATTTGTTCAAGGCGGGCAGCAGTTGAGATGAGATGGAAACTTCATATATTAAAAGTGGCCATTGAATTCTTGGAATTAAAAGGTGTTGCAGGATCCAAAGTTTTTGGGGACTTGTGTACAGGGACTTGTCAATAACAGACAGTCAATCAATGAGTTTTTCTTCCAGATCGTCGATTGACTTTCTGTCAGAAATGGAACCGTCGATAATCCTTCCTAAAAAACGTACAGGTTGATTATGAATTGACGGGATAAAGGGAGATAAGTCAGTTGCGTTGTCAGGTCTAATAACGCTGAAGGGTGCGCTGTTAATTGATCTACCCTTAATGATAACGAAGCTGCGGGATTTTTCTGCACGGAAGTCCATTTTTGCCCAGCTAAGATCTGTGACACACCTGTCAAGTAGTATCTTTCTGCCAGGAACTGAAGAAGACATAAGGTTAATGTCGTCCATGAAGGCTCTTATCAGAGGTAAGGAAACTTTGGCTGATGTAATGTAGCAAGAGACTAGTGTATATACTAAGACAACATTTATACCAGACAGGAACAGAATGATGGACAATGTACAACCTGCAAGGATGCCTTTAAGGTGTTGGTGCCATTTGCTTGGAGCAGATTTAGAAAATGATTTGCTGTATAGAGCAGAGTAGTATTTCTTCACAATGGCAATCTAACTTGGGGATATGCCATATCTTTCCAGAGCAAAAAAGATTAATCTGTGCGGAATTGATGGATACGCACTTGCTATATCTAACCAAATGGTGGCGAGGTCAGCTTTTTCCGAGCGTGCATTTTTCAAGGCTGTCCAAATCGATGACATGTGTTCCCAGCAGCCAGGAACTTTCTCAATGCACCCTTTTTGAATGGAAGTATTAACTTGTTGTTGTGGATGATATGCGTTTCCAGACGCTTTGACAGAATACTAGTCGACGTAGGAGTTTTTGACTTAGGTATGTAAATTTCTTGGGCATGACGCCATTGGATAGGGACAATACAATTTTTTAAACAACATTTAAATACATTAAACAAGAAGGATAAAATATTTGTACACTTTTTGTACACTTTGTACGATATGCCGTTCAGCCCGGGGGCTGAAGCGTTTCTACGTCTATGTAAAACACTTGCAAAGTCAGAAAATTTGAAGGTTGAAGATGAAAAAGGTTTTTTGATTTGCGGAGTTGGTGGAAGACCTGGCAGAACCGGCAGAGAAGAGTCGTGAAGATCGTCACTCAAGTTGCATAATTTGTGGTTGTCCAAAATAGACTGTTCGACACAAAGATGAACATAAGATTTAGGGTTGAGTAGATCTTTTCCTGCTTGGTAGGGATACTTCCTGAATAATTTTTGGGCATTTTTAAAACTACACTTTCTTCTCCTTCGTTTTTTCACCTCGACGCATTACTCTAATTTTTATTCTAACTTGATGTAAAAGTTGTCGCAAGGCAGATATTTCTTGCTCGATGGATGACGAAGAAATCTGCGCTAAAATAATATTCTTCTCCTTCACTAAATTTATAGAACAAATTGTACGCCTGTTAATATTAGAGAGGTTTTTGTTTTGTTTTGAAGATTGACAACCAAATATTTTCGAACCTTCTTCATAAATTAAGGTTTTAAGTGTTTTTACTTTCTCAGTAATAGATGGATGCTTACAAGTATTTAAGTTGCTATGCACAGGACTGTCCAATTTGCTCCAACGTGTGTTATTCATCTTACCCCAAAGGATGGGTTTTTTTTGTTCCAAGTTCTGAAGTTGCGCTTTCTCTGTGCGACACAATTTACCCTTGTGGATTTTAACCGAAGCAGGAACTGTGGTCTTAAGCTTTTCAGCAACACTAAGAGAACAAACATCCTCCAGAACAACTTTACAACTTTTCAATAAATGCTTTTGGTGTACCGTATCACTTTGTTTTTTGCAATGATTCTTTTCAAGGTTGGATACAAAAGAAGTCATAACTATAGGGGTTGATTATGCACAGGATATGAACAGTCAGCCCTGCGTTGCCTGGCGCATAGGGTAAGGCTATAATTTTCACAGCGTCGCCACTACTGTGAGATTTCACTAGCGACTAATTAACCCATTAGCCATTAATCCATTGGCGCGTACCGTGGATTAGGGTCCAGTTAAAATCAAAAACAAAATCAGTATATCAAAGCAAATCCTTAAAACGATCAATCAGTCCAAATACGAACAGTGGTCTGGTCTTTTTTAGTGTCACTAGTCTTTCCCAGTGTCTCCAGTCTTTCCCAGTGTCACTAGTCTTTCCCAGTGTCAGTTTAAACCATTGCGGTCAACAAAGAGATGAAAAAGGTTTACAATACAGCAAGCTGCACCGAAGTATCTTGTCTACAGGGACGGTGGTTGTCAAAACTGGGATTAGGCTCCCAGAAGAAGGTGCTGAATACACTTTCTTGCTTCTTACAAGCATGAGCCCAAAACTATTTTTTAAGAAAATCGTAAAGAGAAAAAACAATCCCTCTATCACAAACAATACGACACAAGACAGAGCTAACAACATAAACGGACTGGTTACAGTTCAAACACAAATAGAAAAATGTATATGTTAAAAATTTATTAATATAAAAAAGAAATAAATAAGACCCTTCTGTGCGCCAGAACTTGTGACTCTGGCTGTAGCTTTCCACATGTGTTACAGGGCCCCAACACTGAGCCTTACACAGGAGGTTGTCACGACAGGACCAGCCTGTCGATATTTTAACTAAGGAAGCAGGGTTATCAAGCCTGAAGACCAAGTTAGTAAACTTGGGCACCTTACCGAACTGGGGTAAAAAGTGGGGTCGTTACACCCAAAGATAGAGAAGAGTGAGCTGAACTCTTTACCCTCTGGGTATTAACGGTAAACTGGCTTGTATAAACAAGCTGGGGTAATACAAAACCGCTCGGATTTACATTTTCCTCCCCCATGACCCTGGTAGTACAGGTTTAAAGCAACAGCGAAGGTAATTTATAAAGAGGAAAAAAACAACAACAAAAAAACAAACAAACAAACAAACAAAAAGCTAGCAGCGGGTATAAAAGAAAACATATGATGTAGTACTGTTGGGCGTTCTTGGATCAACTTTGCTTATTGTCTTATCATTGCAGAGGTACCAAGAGTTTGTGGTCCGATCGTTGATATGGGTCCAATAGTGGCCTGCATTCAATGTTCCAGAGTGATTTATCACAGCTACCAAAGCATACTTTTGGATAAAAGATATGTGCGAGTCACTAGATATCGGGATATTGAGATAAGGATTAGAAGAGGAAAAACTTTCAACAAATTTATTGTCCTTAACCAGATGTTCTCCATCTCTTGCAAACCTTTCAGGTGTAAGGTTATTTCGCTATTCCTCGTAATCCTTGTTTCCCTAGTGCTCTCTTGGTGCAGGGAACATGTGGGCAAAACCATTTATTTTCATCCTTCAGATTTTCAGAAGCTAAAAATATACTAACTGACAATTGTACGCTGGAAGACAGTGACAGTGTTAGGATGTCCTGATTTTCAACAGTAACTGAAGAACAGAGACAGGTGTTACAGCTAACTGACACCGATACTTCTGTTGAGATGTTCTGAGACGCAATTACCGAGAACCCCTTCAATTCATCAAAGACAAGAAGTAACATCTCTGCCACATCTTGCTGAGAATTGTATTGGAAAGTTGTATTTCCAGAAGAGTGTATCCTACGTTCTAGGGCCTTGAGAACGTTTGAAGGATTAACATGGTCATGTTAAGAGCAATCGCTTTCATAATTGGTGACAAACGGGATGACTCCGAAGCACTCTGGGACCATAGGGATGGAATAGTACTTAGTGCTTGCAAAATAACATTGGCATAGCACGTATTGCCTTTGTTGACAAAACCTGCATTTATAAAAATTGTCTTTGTTTTGGCACTAGTTTTGTTATGGTTGATTTTTAGAGAGACTGGAGTGCGTGGACCTGATAAACGACCCTTGGGCATTTCTTTTACTGGAGCTGGATTACTTTGACGAGATGGAACAGACTTGGGCGAAAGAGTTTTCCTCGTTCCGGGTGTCTTTATTAAGGAGTCTTGAGACCAGTCTCTTGACCCCGAGCAATCCATACACAAAAAGAAGCTGTCATACTGATTTTACCAAGGTATTTTGCGGTGGAATATGCCATTTTGTTGGAAAAACCCAGCCTTTTCAGACACGCCGTGGTAGTTCTCGCGCAATAACCTTTTGCCCCTACTTCTACAGCAAAGAAATCAACTTGCCAACAACTGGACAGAATTACGTTAACCAAGCAGGAATATTTAGTGACTTTGGTGGAGTGCCAATAGTTTGTATTTTCCTCGCAAGGGCAAGTGAGTTCGATAATTATAACTCGTTTAAGCTTATTTGAAAATATAACTATATCAGTTCTTAGTTGTGTCACAGCAATGTGGCCTGGAAAAACAAAGTTTGGACTAGTGTCGGTAACAACTATCCAATCGTTGGTGAGATACAATATACCTGTAACCTTTGTCTTTGATTTAGGACTAACATAAGCACCTGCCTTAACAAAAGTCATAGAATTACATTTCCTGGAGATGGTAAGTGGAAGTGTTGAGAGGAATTGTTTTAAAGTGTCAACCAAGTGCACTAGCACCGAATCGTGCCTAAACGTATAACTTCCCTGAACTAGAGCTATTTTACATGCACCCAGAATGTGAGCAGAGGTGCAGATTTCTTTGTGGCACAAAAAACAAGATGATTCAGTAATTATTTTCCAACGTTTTAGATTGTTTGGGGATGGTAAGACATCATATGTAGCCTGGAGACAGAAAGATAAAAGGTTTGGCGGAGTGGCTAGTATGTCTTTCCAGGAAAGATCGAATTTAACATAGTTCTCCCACCTAGTCCACTGGCCTTGGACTTGAAGCTGCAATGCTCTGGAACTTTCTGGTAACTTTCTTCTTCAATTTCCTTTGATGTGTTGGAAACCAATTTCCTATACCCATAGGTGTCTTTAGGTGGTATAACGTCTCTCTTTGTAACTCCAATTCCGGGCTTTCCATATTGGATGGGACCTCTCATCGCTTTGTAATTTAATTCACTTACAACCGTGTCCACTGCCTCGTTCGCTCGCCAGGTACCAGCCTTTACAGTGGCATTAAGTGCAGACAGAATGGGATTTTTCGAATGGCGCAATAGTAGGTGAACGCTGATTTTTGCAGATTTTAATATGGAATAAGACTCTTTATGGGTAAAGGACATGGGGAGAATTCGGCATAAAAGCTTATGTTGGTAATGGAGTGGTGCAAATTTAACCATTTTCTAATAAAACATGAGACTATTTGTTCAAGGCGGGCAGCAGTTGAGATGAGATGGAAACTTCATATATTAAAAGTGGCCATTGAATTCTTGGAATTAAAAGGTGTTGCAGGATCCAAAGTTTTTGGGGACTTGTGTACAGGGACTTGTCAATAACAGACAGTCCATCAATGAGTTTTTCTTCCAGATCGTCGATTGACTTTCTGTCAGAAATGGAACCGTCGATAATCCTTCCTAAAAAACGTACAGGTTGATTATGAATTGACGGGATAAAGGGAGATAAGTCAGTTGCGTTGTCAGGTCTAATAACGCTGAAGGGTGCGCTGTTAATTGATCTACCCTTAATGATAACGAAGCTGCGGGATTTTTCTGCACGGAAGTCCATTTTTGCCCAGCTAAGATCTGTGACACACCTGTCAAGTAGTATCTTTCTGCCAGGAACTGAAGAAGACATAAGGTTAATGTCGTCCATGAAGGCTCTTATCAGAGGTAAGGAAACTTTGGCTGATGTAATGTAGCAAGAGACTGATGTTGCCAGTGTATATACTAAGACAACATTTATACCAGACAGGAACAGAATGATGGACAATGTACAACCTGCAAGGATGCCTTTAAGGTGTTGGTGCCATTTGCTTGGAGCAGATTTAGAAAATGATTTGCTGTATAGAGCAGAGTAGTATTTCTTCACAATGGCAATCCAACTTGGGGATATGCCATATCTTTCCAGAGCAAAAAAGATTAATCTGTGCGGAATTGATGGATACGCACTTGCTATATCTAACCAAATGGTGGCGAGGTCAGCTTTTTCCGAGCGTGCATCTTTCAAGGCTGTCCAAATCGATAACATGTGTTCCCAGCAGCCAGGAACTTTCTCCATGCACCCTTTTTGAATGGAAGTATTAACTTGTTGTTGTGGATGATATGCGTTTCCAGACGCTTTGACAGAATACTAGTCGACGTAGGAGTTTTTAACTTAGGTATGTAAATTTCTTGGGCATGACGCCATTGCATAGGGACAATACAATTTTTTAAACAACATTTAAATACATTAAACAAGAAGGATAAAATATTTGTACACTTTTTGTACACTTTGTACGATATGCCGTTCAGCCCGGGGGCTGAAGCGTTTCTACGTCTATGTAAAACACTTGCAAAGTCAGAAAATTTGAAGGTTGAAGATGAAAAAGGTTTTTTGATTTGCGGAGTTGGTGGAAGACCTGGCAGAACCGGCAGAGAAGAGTCGTGAAGATCGTCACTCAAGTTGCATAATTTGTGGTTGTCCAAAATAGACTGTTCGACACAAAGATGAACATAAGATTTAGGGTTGAGTAGATCTTTTCCTGCTTGGTAGGGATACTTCCTGAATAATTTTTGGGCATTTTTAAAACTACACTTTCTTCTCCTTCGTTTTTTCACCTCGACGCATTACTCTAATTTTTATTCTAACTTGATGTAAAAGTTGTCGCAAGGCAGATATTTCTTGCTCGATGGATGACGAAGAAATCTGCGCTAAAATAATATTCTTCTCCTTCACTAAATTTATAGAACAAATTGTACGCCTGTTAATATTAGAGAGGTTTTTGTTTTGTTTTGAAGATTGACAACCAAATATTTTCGAACCTTCTTCATAAATTAAGGTTTTAAGTGTTTTTACTTTCTCAGTAATAGATGGATGCTTACAAGTATTTAAGTTGCTATGCACAGGACTGTCCAATTTGCTCCAACGTGTGTTATTCATCTTACCCCAAAGGATGGGTTTTTTTTGTTCCAAGTTCTGAAGTTGCGCTTTCTCTGTGCGACACAATTTACCCTTGTGGATTTTAACCGAAGCAGGAACTGTGGTCTTAAGCTTTTCAGCAACACTAAGAGAACAAACATCCTCCAGAACAACTTTACAACTTTTCAATAAATGCTTTTGGTGTACCGTATCACTTTGTTTTTTGCAATGATTCTTTTCAAGGTTGGATACAAAAGAAGTCATAACTATAGGGGTTGATTATGCACAGGATATGAACAGTCAGCCCTGCGTTGCCTGGCGCATAGGGTAAGGCTATAATTTTCACAGCGTCGCCACTACTGTGAGATTTCACTAGCGACTAATTAACCCATTAGCCATTAATCCATTGGCGCGTACCGTGGATTAGGGTCCAGTTAAAATCAAAAACAAAATCAGTATATCAAAGCAAATCCTTAAAACGATCAATCAGTCCAAATACGAACAGTGGTCTGGTCTTTTTTAGTGTCACTAGTCTTTCCCAGTGTCTCCAGTCTTTCCCAGTGTCACTAGTCTTTCCCAGTGTCAGTTTAAACCATTGCGGTCAACAAAGAGATGAAAAAGGTTTACAATACAGCAAGCTGCACTGAAGTATCTTGTCTACAGGGACGGTGGTTGTCAAAACTGGGATTAGGCTCCCAGAAGAAGGTGCTGAATACACTTTCTTGCTTCTTACAAGCATGAGCCCAAAACTATTTTTTAAGAAAATCGTAAAGAGAAAAAACAATCCCTCTATCACAAACAATACGACACAAGACAGAGCTAACAACATAAACGGACTGGTTACAGTTCAAACACAAATAGAAAAATGTATATGTCAAAAATTTATTAATATAAAAAAGAAATAAATAAGACCCTTCTGTGCGCCAGAACTTGTGACTCTGGCTGTAGCTTTCCACATGTGTTACAGGGCCCCAACACTGAGCCTTACACAGGAGGTTGTCACGACAGGACCAGCCTGTCGATATTTTAACTAAGGAAGCAGGGTTATCAAGCCTGAAGACCAAGTTAGTAAACTTGGGCACCTTACCGAACTGGGGTAAAAAGTGGGGTCGTTACACCCAAAGATAGAGAAGAGTGAGCTGAACTCTTTACCCTCTGGGTATTAACGGTAAACTGGCTTGTATAAACAAGCTGGGGTAATACAAAACCGCTCGGATTTACATTTTCCTCCCCCATGACCCTGGTAGTACAGGTTTAAAGCAACAGCGAAGGTAATTTATAAAGAGGAAAAAAACAACAACAAAAAAACAAACAAACAAACAAACAAAAAGCTAGCAGCGGGTATAAAAGAAAACATATGATGTAGTACTGTTGGGCGTTCTTGGATCAACTTTGCTTATTGTCTTATCATTGCAGAGGTACCGAGAGTTTGTGGTCCGATCGTTGATATGGGTCCAATAGTGGCCTGCATTCAATGTTCCAGAGTGATTTATCACAGCTACCAAAGCATACTTTTGGATAAAAGATATGTGCGAGTCACTAGATATCGGGATATTGAGATAAGGATTAGAAGAGGAAAAACTTTCAACAAATTTATTGTCCTTAACCAGATGTTCTCCATCTCTTGCAAACCTTTCAGGTGTAAGGTTATTTCGCTATTCCTCGTAATCCTTGTTTCCCTAGTGCTCTCTTGGTGCAGGGAACATGTGGGCAAAACCATTTATTTTCATCCTTCAGATTTTCAGAAGCTAAAAATATACTAACTGACAATTGTACGCTGGAAGACAGTGACAGTGTTAGGATGTCCTGATTTTCAACAGTAACTGAAGAACAGAGACAGGTGTTACAGCTAACTGACACCGATACTTCTGTTGAGATGTTCTGAGACGCAATTACCGAGAACCCCTTCAATTCATCAAAGACAAGAAGTAACATCTCTGCCACATCTTGCTGAGAATTGTATTGGAAAGTTGTATTTCCAGAAGAGTGTATCCTACGTTCTAGGGCCTTGAGAACGTTTGAAGGATTAACATGGTCATGTTAAGAGCAATCGCTTTCATAATTGGTGACAAACGGGATGACTCCGAAGCACTCTGGGACCATAGGGATGGAATAGTACTTAGTGCTTGCAAAATAACATTGGCATAGCACGTATTGCCTTTGTTGACAAAACCTGCATTTATAAAAATTGTCTTTGTTTTGGCACTAGTTTTGTTATGGTTGATTTTTAGAGAGACTGGAGTGCGTGGACCTGATAAACGACCCTTGGGCATTTCTTTTACTGGAGCTGGATTACTTTGACGAGATGGAACAGACTTGGGCGAAAGAGTCTTCCTCGTTCCGGGTGTCTTTATTAAGGAGTCTTGAGACCAGTCTCTTGACCCCGAGCAATCCATACACAAAAAGAAGCTGTCATACTGATTTTACCAAGGTATTTTGCGGTGGAATATGCCATTTTGTTGGAAAACCCCAGCCTTTTCAGACACGCCGTGGTTGTTCTCGCGCAATAACCTTTTGCCCCTACTTCTACAGCAAAGAAATCAACTTGCCAACAACTGGACAGAATTACGTTAACCAAGGAGGAATATTTAGTGACTTTGGTGGAGTGCCAATAGTTTGTATTTTCCTCGCAAGGGCAAGTGAGTTCGATAATTATAACTCGTTTAAGCTTATTTGAAAATATAACTATATCAGTTCTTAGTTGTGTCACAGCAATGTGGCCTGGAAAAACAAAGTTTGGACTAGTGTCGGCAACAACTATCCAATCGTTGGTGAGATACAATATACCTGTAACCTTTGTCTTTGATTTAGGACTAACATAAGCACCTGCCTTAACAAAAGTCATAGAATTACATTTCCTAGAGATGGTAAGTGGAAGTGTTGAGAGGAATTGTTTTAAAGTGTCAACCAAGTGCACTAGCACCGAATTGTGCCTAAACGTATAACTTCAATGAACTAGAGCTATTTTACATGCACCCAGAATGTGAGCAGAGGTGCAGATTTCTTTGTGGCACAAAAAACAAGATGATTCAGTAATTATTTTCCAACGTTTTAGATTGTTTGGGGATGGTAAGACATCATATGTAGCCTGGAGACAGAAAGATAAAAGGTTTGGCGGAGTGGCTAGTATGTCTTTCCAGGAAAGATCGAATTTAACATAGTTCTCCCACCTAGTCCACTGGCCTTGGACTTGAAGCTGCAATGCTCTGGAACTTTCTGGTAACTTTCTTCTTCAATTTCCTTTGATGTGTTGGAAACCAATTTCCTATACCCATAGGTGTCTTTAGGTGGTATAACGTCTCTCTTTGTAACTCCAATTCCGGGCTTTCCATATTGGATGGGACCTCTCATCGCTTTGTAATTTAATTCACTTACAACCGTGTCCACTGCCTCGTTCGCTCGCCAGGTACCAGCCTTTACAGTGGCATTAAGTGCAGACAGAATGGGATTTTTCGAATGGCGCAATAGTAGGTGAACGCTGATTTTTGCAGATTTTAATATGGAATAAGACTCTTTATGGGTAAAGGACATGGGGAGAATTCGGCATAAAAGCTTATGTTGGTAATGGAGTGGTGCAAATTTAACCATTTTCTAATAAAACATGAGACTATTTGTTCAAGGCGGGCAGCAGTTGAGATGAGATGGAAACTTCATATATTAAAAGTGGCCATTGAATTCTTGGAATTAAAAGGTGTTGCAGGATCCAAAGTTTTTGGGGACTTGTGTACAGGGACTTGTCAATAACAGACAGTCCATCAATGAGTTTTTCTTCCAGATCGTCGATTGACTTTCTGTCAGAAATGGAACCGTCGATAATCCTTCCTAAAAAACGTACAGGTTGATTATGAATTGACGGGATAAAGGGAGATAAGTCAGTTGCGTTGTCAGGTCTAATAACGCTGAAGGGTGCGCTGTTAATTGATCTACCCTTAATGATAACGAAGCTGCGGGATTTTTCTGCACGGAAGTCCATTTTTGCCCAGCTAAGATCTGTGACACACCTGTCAAGTAGTATCTTTCTGCCAGGAACTGAAGAAGACATAAGGTTAATGTCGTCCATGAAGGCTCTTATCAGAGGTAAGGAAACTTTGGCTGATGTAATGTAGCAAGAGACTAGTGTATATACTAAGACAACATTTATACCAGACAGGAACAGAATGATGGACAATGTACAACCTGCAAGGATGCCTTTAAGGTGTTGGTGCCATTTGCTTGGAGCAGATTTAGAAAATGATTTGCTGTATAGAGCAGAGTAGTATTTCTTCACAATGGCAATCTAACTTGGGGATATGCCATATCTTTCCAGAGCAAAAAAGATTAATCTGTGCGGAATTGATGGATACGCACTTGCTATATCTAACCAAATGGTGGCGAGGTCAGCTTTTTCCGAGCGTGCATTTTTCAAGGCTGTCCAAATCGATGACATGTGTTCCCAGCAGCCAGGAACTTTCTCAATGCACCCTTTTTGAATGGAAGTATTAACTTGTTGTTGTGGATGATATGCGTTTCCAGACGCTTTGACAGAATACTAGTCGACGTAGGAGTTTTTGACTTAGGTATGTAAATTTCTTGGGCATGACGCCATTGGATAGGGACAATACAATTTTTTAAACAACATTTAAATACATTAAACAAGAAGGATAAAATATTTGTACACTTTTTGTACACTTTGTACGATATGCCGTTCAGCCCGGGGGCTGAAGCGTTTCTACGTCTATGTAAAACACTTGCAAAGTCAGAAAATTTGAAGGTTGAAGATGAAAAAGGTTTTTTGATTTGCGGAGTTGGTGGAAGACCTGGCAGAACCGGCAGAGAAGAGTCGTGAAGATCGTCACTCAAGTTGCATAATTTGTGGTTGTCCAAAATAGACTGTTCGACACAAAGATGAACATAAGATTTAGGGTTGAGTAGATCTTTTCCTGCTTGGTAGGGATACTTCCTGAATAATTTTTGGGCATTTTTAAAACTACACTTTCTTCTCCTTCGTTTTTTCACCTCGACGCATTACTCTAATTTTTATTCTAACTTGATGTAAAAGTTGTCGCAAGGCAGATATTTCTTGCTCGATGGATGACGAAGAAATCTGCGCTAAAATAATATTCTTCTCCTTCACTAAATTTATAGAACAAATTGTACGCCTGTTAATATTAGAGAGGTTTTTGTTTTGTTTTGAAGATTGACAACCAAATATTTTCGAACCTTCTTCATAAATTAAGGTTTTAAGTGTTTTTACTTTCTCAGTAATAGATGGATGCTTACAAGTATTTAAGTTGCTATGCACAGGACTGTCCAATTTGCTCCAACGTGTGTTATTCATCTTACCCCAAAGGATGGGTTTTTTTTGTTCCAAGTTCTGAAGTTGCGCTTTCTCTGTGCGACACAATTTACCCTTGTGGATTTTAACCGAAGCAGGAACTGTGGTCTTAAGCTTTTCAGCAACACTAAGAGAACAAACATCCTCCAGAACAACTTTACAACTTTTCAATAAATGCTTTTGGTGTACCGTATCACTTTGTTTTTTGCAATGATTCTTTTCAAGGTTGGATACAAAAGAAGTCATAACTATAGGGGTTGATTATGCACAGGATATGAACAGTCAGCCCTGCGTTGCCTGGCGCATAGGGTAAGGCTATAATTTTCACAGCGTCGCCACTACTGTGAGATTTCACTAGCGACTAATTAACCCATTAGCCATTAATCCATTGGCGCGTACCGTGGATTAGGGTCCAGTTAAAATCAAAAACAAAATCAGTATATCAAAGCAAATCCTTAAAACGATCAATCAGTCCAAATACGAACAGTGGTCTGGTCTTTTTTAGTGTCACTAGTCTTTCCCAGTGTCTCCAGTCTTTCCCAGTGTCACTAGTCTTTCCCAGTGTCAGTTTAAACCATTGCGGTCAACAAAGAGATGAAAAAGGTTTACAATACAGCAAGCTGCACCGAAGTATCTTGTCTACAGGGACGGTGGTTGTCAAAACTGGGATTAGGCTCCCAGAAGAAGGTGCTGAATACACTTTCTTGCTTCTTACAAGCATGAGCCCAAAACTATTTTTTAAGAAAATCGTAAAGAGAAAAAACAATCCCTCTATCACAAACAATACGACACAAGACAGAGCTAACAACATAAACGGACTGGTTACAGTTCAAACACAAATAGAAAAATGTATATGTTAAAAATTTATTAATATAAAAAAGAAATAAATAAGACCCTTCTGTGCGCCAGAACTTGTGACTCTGGCTGTAGCTTTCCACATGTGTTACAGGGCCCCAACACTGAGCCTTACACAGGAGGTTGTCACGACAGGACCAGCCTGTCGATATTTTAACTAAGGAAGCAGGGTTATCAAGCCTGAAGACCAAGTTAGTAAACTTGGGCACCTTACCGAACTGGGGTAAAAAGTGGGGTCGTTACACCCAAAGATAGAGAAGAGTGAGCTGAACTCTTTACCCTCTGGGTATTAACGGTAAACTGGCTTGTATAAACAAGCTGGGGTAATACAAAACCGCTCGGATTTACATTTTCCTCCCCCATGACCCTGGTAGTACAGGTTTAAAGCAACAGCGAAGGTAATTTATAAAGAGGAAAAAAACAACAACAAAAAAACAAACAAACAAACAAACAAAAAGCTAGCAGCGGGTATAAAAGAAAACATATGATGTAGTACTGTTGGGCGTTCTTGGATCAACTTTGCTTATTGTCTTATCATTGCAGAGGTACCAAGAGTTTGTGGTCCGATCGTTGATATGGGTCCAATAGTGGCCTGCATTCAATGTTCCAGAGTGATTTATCACAGCTACCAAAGCATACTTTTGGATAAAAGATATGTCCGAGTCACTAGATATCGGGATATTGAGATAAGGATTAGAAGAGGAAAAACTTTCAACAAATTTATTGTCCTTAACCAGATGTTCTCCATCTCTTGCAAACCTTTCAGGTGTAAGGTTATTTCGCTATTCCTCGTAATCCTTGTTTCCCTAGTGCTCTCTTGGTGCAGGGAACATGTGGGCAAAACCATTTATTTTCATCCTTCAGATTTTCAGAAGCTAAAAATATACTAACTGACAATTGTACGCTGGAAGACAGTGACAGTGTTAGGATGTCCTGATTTTCAACAGTAACTGAAGAACAGAGACAGGTGTTACAGCTAACTGACACCGATACTTCTGTTGAGATGTTCTGAGACGCAATTACCGAGAACCCCTTCAATTCATCAAAGACAAGAAGTAACATCTCTGCCACATCTTGCTGAGAATTGTATTGGAAAGTTGTATTTCCAGAAGAGTGTATCCTACGTTCTAGGGCCTTGAGAACGTTTGAAGGATTAACATGGTCATGTTAAGAGCAATCGCTTTCATAATTGGTGACAAACGGGATGACTCCGAAGCACTCTGGGACCATAGGGATGGAATAGTACTTAGTGCTTGCAAAATAACATTGGCATAGCACGTATTGCCTTTGTTGACAAAACCTGCATTTATAAAAATTGTCTTTGTTTTGGCACTAGTTTTGTTATGGTTGATTTTTAGAGAGACTGGAGTGCGTGGACCTGATAAACGACCCTTGGGCATTTCTTTTACTGGAGCTGGATTACTTTGACGAGATGGAACAGACTTGGGCGAAAGAGTTTTCCTCGTTCCGGGTGTCTTTATTAAGGAGTCTTGAGACCAGTCTCTTGACCCCGAGCAATCCATACACAAAAAGAAGCTGTCATACTGATTTTACCAAGGTATTTTGCGGTGGAATATGCCATTTTGTTGGAAAAACCCAGCCTTTTCAGACACGCCGTGGTAGTTCTCGCGCAATAACCTTTTGCCCCTACTTCTACAGCAAAGAAATCAACTTGCCAACAACTGGACAGAATTACGTTAACCAAGCAGGAATATTTAGTGACTTTGGTGGAGTGCCAATAGTTTGTATTTTCCTCGCAAGGGCAAGTGAGTTCGATAATTATAACTCGTTTAAGCTTATTTGAAAATATAACTATATCAGTTCTTAGTTGTGTCACAGCAATGTGGCCTGGAAAAACAAAGTTTGGACTAGTGTCGGTAACAACTATCCAATCGTTGGTGAGATACAATATACCTGTAACCTTTGTCTTTGATTTAGGACTAACATAAGCACCTGCCTTAACAAAAGTCATAGAATTACATTTCCTGGAGATGGTAAGTGGAAGTGTTGAGAGGAATTGTTTTAAAGTGTCAACCAAGTGCACTAGCACCGAATCGTGCCTAAACGTATAACTTCCCTGAACTAGAGCTATTTTACATGCACCCAGAATGTGAGCAGAGGTGCAGATTTCTTTGTGGCACAAAAAACAAGATGATTCAGTAATTATTTTCCAACGTTTTAGATTGTTTGGGGATGGTAAGACATCATATGTAGCCTGGAGACAGAAAGATAAAAGGTTTGGCGGAGTGGCTAGTATGTCTTTCCAGGAAAGATCGAATTTAACATAGTTCTCCCACCTAGTCCACTGGCCTTGGACTTGAAGCTGCAATGCTCTGGAACTTTCTGGTAACTTTCTTCTTCAATTTCCTTTGATGTGTTGGAAACCAATTTCCTATACCCATAGGTGTCTTTAGGTGGTATAACGTCTCTCTTTGTAACTCCAATTCCGGGCTTTCCATATTGGATGGGACCTCTCATCGCTTTGTAATTTAATTCACTTACAACCGTGTCCACTGCCTCGTTCGCTCGCCAGGTACCAGCCTTTACAGTGGCATTAAGTGCAGACAGAATGGGATTTTTCGAATGGCGCAATAGTAGGTGAACGCTGATTTTTGCAGATTTTAATATGGAATAAGACTCTTTATGGGTAAAGGACATGGGGAGAATTCGGCATAAAAGCTTATGTTGGTAATGGAGTGGTGCAAATTTAACCATTTTCTAATAAAACATGAGACTATTTGTTCAAGGCGGGCAGCAGTTGAGATGAGATGGAAACTTCATATATTAAAAGTGGCCATTGAATTCTTGGAATTAAAAGGTGTTGCAGGATCCAAAGTTTTTGGGGACTTGTGTACAGGGACTTGTCAATAACAGACAGTCCATCAATGAGTTTTTCTTCCAGATCGTCGATTGACTTTCTGTCAGAAATGGAACCGTCGATAATCCTTCCTAAAAAACGTACAGGTTGATTATGAATTGACGGGATAAAGGGAGATAAGTCAGTTGCGTTGTCAGGTCTAATAACGCTGAAGGGTGCGCTGTTAATTGATCTACCCTTAATGATAACGAAGCTGCGGGATTTTTCTGCACGGAAGTCCATTTTTGCCCAGCTAAGATCTGTGACACACCTGTCAAGTAGTATCTTTCTGCCAGGAACTGAAGAAGACATAAGGTTAATGTCGTCCATGAAGGCTCTTATCAGAGGTAAGGAAACTTTGGCTGATGTAATGTAGCAAGAGACTGATGTTGCCAGTGTATATACTAAGACAACATTTATACCAGACAGGAACAGAATGATGGACAATGTACAACCTGCAAGGATGCCTTTAAGGTGTTGGTGCCATTTGCTTGGAGCAGATTTAGAAAATGATTTGCTGTATAGAGCAGAGTAGTATTTCTTCACAATGGCAATCCAACTTGGGGATATGCCATATCTTTCCAGAGCAAAAAAGATTAATCTGTGCGGAATTGATGGATACGCACTTGCTATATCTAACCAAATGGTGGCGAGGTCAGCTTTTTCCGAGCGTGCATCTTTCAAGGCTGTCCAAATCGATAACATGTGTTCCCAGCAGCCAGGAACTTTCTCCATGCACCCTTTTTGAATGGAAGTATTAACTTGTTGTTGTGGATGATATGCGTTTCCAGACGCTTTGACAGAATACTAGTCGACGTAGGAGTTTTTAACTTAGGTATGTAAATTTCTTGGGCATGACGCCATTGCATAGGGACAATACAATTTTTTAAACAACATTTAAATACATTAAACAAGAAGGATAAAATATTTGTACACTTTTTGTACACTTTGTACGATATGCCGTTCAGCCCGGGGGCTGAAGCGTTTCTACGTCTATGTAAAACACTTGCAAAGTCAGAAAATTTGAAGGTTGAAGATGAAAAAGGTTTTTTGATTTGCGGAGTTGGTGGAAGACCTGGCAGAACCGGCAGAGAAGAGTCGTGAAGATCGTCACTCAAGTTGCATAATTTGTGGTTGTCCAAAATAGACTGTTCGACACAAAGATGAACATAAGATTTAGGGTTGAGTAGATCTTTTCCTGCTTGGTAGGGATACTTCCTGAATAATTTTTGGGCATTTTTAAAACTACACTTTCTTCTCCTTCGTTTTTTCACCTCGACGCATTACTCTAATTTTTATTCTAACTTGATGTAAAAGTTGTCGCAAGGCAGATATTTCTTGCTCGATGGATGACGAAGAAATCTGCGCTAAAATAATATTCTTCTCCTTCACTAAATTTATAGAACAAATTGTACGCCTGTTAATATTAGAGAGGTTTTTGTTTTGTTTTGAAGATTGACAACCAAATATTTTCGAACCTTCTTCATAAATTAAGGTTTTAAGTGTTTTTACTTTCTCAGTAATAGATGGATGCTTACAAGTATTTAAGTTGCTATGCACAGGACTGTCCAATTTGCTCCAACGTGTGTTATTCATCTTACCCCAAAGGATGGGTTTTTTTTGTTCCAAGTTCTGAAGTTGCGCTTTCTCTGTGCGACACAATTTACCCTTGTGGATTTTAACCGAAGCAGGAACTGTGGTCTTAAGCTTTTCAGCAACACTAAGAGAACAAACATCCTCCAGAACAACTTTACAACTTTTCAATAAATGCTTTTGGTGTACCGTATCACTTTGTTTTTTGCAATGATTCTTTTCAAGGTTGGATACAAAAGAAGTCATAACTATAGGGGTTGATTATGCACAGGATATGAACAGTCAGCCCTGCGTTGCCTGGCGCATAGGGTAAGGCTATAATTTTCACAGCGTCGCCACTACTGTGAGATTTCACTAGCGACTAATTAACCCATTAGCCATTAATCCATTGGCGCGTACCGTGGATTAGGGTCCAGTTAAAATCAAAAACAAAATCAGTATATCAAAGCAAATCCTTAAAACGATCAATCAGTCCAAATACGAACAGTGGTCTGGTCTTTTTTAGTGTCACTAGTCTTTCCCAGTGTCTCCAGTCTTTCCCAGTGTCACTAGTCTTTCCCAGTGTCAGTTTAAACCATTGCGGTCAACAAAGAGATGAAAAAGGTTTACAATACAGCAAGCTGCACTGAAGTATCTTGTCTACAGGGACGGTGGTTGTCAAAACTGGGATTAGGCTCCCAGAAGAAGGTGCTGAATACACTTTCTTGCTTCTTACAAGCATGAGCCCAAAACTATTTTTTAAGAAAATCGTAAAGAGAAAAAACAATCCCTCTATCACAAACAATACGACACAAGACAGAGCTAACAACATAAACGGACTGGTTACAGTTCAAACACAAATAGAAAAATGTATATGTCAAAAATTTATTAATATAAAAAAGAAATAAATAAGACCCTTCTGTGCGCCAGAACTTGTGACTCTGGCTGTAGCTTTCCACATGTGTTACAGGGCCCCAACACTGAGCCTTACACAGGAGGTTGTCACGACAGGACCAGCCTGTCGATATTTTAACTAAGGAAGCAGGGTTATCAAGCCTGAAGACCAAGTTAGTAAACTTGGGCACCTTACCGAACTGGGGTAAAAAGTGGGGTCGTTACACCCAAAGATAGAGAAGAGTGAGCTGAACTCTTTACCCTCTGGGTATTAACGGTAAACTGGCTTGTATAAACAAGCTGGGGTAATACAAAACCGCTCGGATTTACATTTTCCTCCCCCATGACCCTGGTAGTACAGGTTTAAAGCAACAGCGAAGGTAATTTATAAAGAGGAAAAAAACAACAACAAAAAAACAAACAAACAAACAAACAAAAAGCTAGCAGCGGGTATAAAAGAAAACATATGATGTAGTACTGTTGGGCGTTCTTGGATCAACTTTGCTTATTGTCTTATCATTGCAGAGGTACCGAGAGTTTGTGGTCCGATCGTTGATATGGGTCCAATAGTGGCCTGCATTCAATGTTCCAGAGTGATTTATCACAGCTACCAAAGCATACTTTTGGATAAAAGATATGTGCGAGTCACTAGATATCGGGATATTGAGATAAGGATTAGAAGAGGAAAAACTTTCAACAAATTTATTGTCCTTAACCAGATGTTCTCCATCTCTTGCAAACCTTTCAGGTGTAAGGTTATTTCGCTATTCCTCGTAATCCTTGTTTCCCTAGTGCTCTCTTGGTGCAGGGAACATGTGGGCAAAACCATTTATTTTCATCCTTCAGATTTTCAGAAGCTAAAAATATACTAACTGACAATTGTACGCTGGAAGACAGTGACAGTGTTAGGATGTCCTGATTTTCAACAGTAACTGAAGAACAGAGACAGGTGTTACAGCTAACTGACACCGATACTTCTGTTGAGATGTTCTGAGACGCAATTACCGAGAACCCCTTCAATTCATCAAAGACAAGAAGTAACATCTCTGCCACATCTTGCTGAGAATTGTATTGGAAAGTTGTATTTCCAGAAGAGTGTATCCTACGTTCTAGGGCCTTGAGAACGTTTGAAGGATTAACATGGTCATGTTAAGAGCAATCGCTTTCATAATTGGTGACAAACGGGATGACTCCGAAGCACTCTGGGACCATAGGGATGGAATAGTACTTAGTGCTTGCAAAATAACATTGGCATAGCACGTATTGCCTTTGTTGACAAAACCTGCATTTATAAAAATTGTCTTTGTTTTGGCACTAGTTTTGTTATGGTTGATTTTTAGAGAGACTGGAGTGCGTGGACCTGATAAACGACCCTTGGGCATTTCTTTTACTGGAGCTGGATTACTTTGACGAGATGGAACAGACTTGGGCGAAAGAGTCTTCCTCGTTCCGGGTGTCTTTATTAAGGAGTCTTGAGACCAGTCTCTTGACCCCGAGCAATCCATACACAAAAAGAAGCTGTCATACTGATTTTACCAAGGTATTTTGCGGTGGAATATGCCATTTTGTTGGAAAACCCCAGCCTTTTCAGACACGCCGTGGTTGTTCTCGCGCAATAACCTTTTGCCCCTACTTCTACAGCAAAGAAATCAACTTGCCAACAACTGGACAGAATTACGTTAACCAAGGAGGAATATTTAGTGACTTTGGTGGAGTGCCAATAGTTTGTATTTTCCTCGCAAGGGCAAGTGAGTTCGATAATTATAACTCGTTTAAGCTTATTTGAAAATATAACTATATCAGTTCTTAGTTGTGTCACAGCAATGTGGCCTGGAAAAACAAAGTTTGGACTAGTGTCGGCAACAACTATCCAATCGTTGGTGAGATACAATATACCTGTAACCTTTGTCTTTGATTTAGGACTAACATAAGCACCTGCCTTAACAAAAGTCATAGAATTACATTTCCTAGAGATGGTAAGTGGAAGTGTTGAGAGGAATTGTTTTAAAGTGTCAACCAAGTGCACTAGCACCGAATTGTGCCTAAACGTATAACTTCAATGAACTAGAGCTATTTTACATGCACCCAGAATGTGAGCAGAGGTGCAGATTTCTTTGTGGCACAAAAAACAAGATGATTCAGTAATTATTTTCCAACGTTTTAGATTGTTTGGGGATGGTAAGACATCATATGTAGCCTGGAGACAGAAAGATAAAAGGTTTGGCGGAGTGGCTAGTATGTCTTTCCAGGAAAGATCGAATTTAACATAGTTCTCCCACCTAGTCCACTGGCCTTGGACTTGAAGCTGCAATGCTCTGGAACTTTCTGGTAACTTTCTTCTTCAATTTCCTTTGATGTGTTGGAAACCAATTTCCTATACCCATAGGTGTCTTTAGGTGGTATAACGTCTCTCTTTGTAACTCCAATTCCGGGCTTTCCATATTGGATGGGACCTCTCATCGCTTTGTAATTTAATTCACTTACAACCGTGTCCACTGCCTCGTTCGCTCGCCAGGTACCAGCCTTTACAGTGGCATTAAGTGCAGACAGAATGGGATTTTTCGAATGGCGCAATAGTAGGTGAACGCTGATTTTTGCAGATTTTAATATGGAATAAGACTCTTTATGGGTAAAGGACATGGGGAGAATTCGGCATAAAAGCTTATGTTGGTAATGGAGTGGTGCAAATTTAACCATTTTCTAATAAAACATGAGACTATTTGTTCAAGGCGGGCAGCAGTTGAGATGAGATGGAAACTTCATATATTAAAAGTGGCCATTGAATTCTTGGAATTAAAAGGTGTTGCAGGATCCAAAGTTTTTGGGGACTTGTGTACAGGGACTTGTCAATAACAGACAGTCCATCAATGAGTTTTTCTTCCAGATCGTCGATTGACTTTCTGTCAGAAATGGAACCGTCGATAATCCTTCCTAAAAAACGTACAGGTTGATTATGAATTGACGGGATAAAGGGAGATAAGTCAGTTGCGTTGTCAGGTCTAATAACGCTGAAGGGTGCGCTGTTAATTGATCTACCCTTAATGATAACGAAGCTGCGGGATTTTTCTGCACGGAAGTCCATTTTTGCCCAGCTAAGATCTGTGACACACCTGTCAAGTAGTATCTTTCTGCCAGGAACTGAAGAAGACATAAGGTTAATGTCGTCCATGAAGGCTCTTATCAGAGGTAAGGAAACTTTGGCTGATGTAATGTAGCAAGAGACTGATGTTGCCAGTGTATATACTAAGACAACATTTATACCAGACAGGAACAGAATGATGGACAATGTACAACCTGCAAGGATGCCTTTAAGGTGTTGGTGCCATTTGCTTGGAGCAGATTTAGAAAATGATTTGCTGTATAGAGCAGAGTAGTATTTCTTCACAATGGCAATCCAACTTGGGGATATGCCATATCTTTCCAGAGCAAAAAAGATTAATCTGTGCGGAATTGATGGATACGCACTTGCTATATCTAACCAAATGGTGGCGAGGTCAGCTTTTTCCGAGCGTGCATCTTTCAAGGCTGTCCAAATCGATGACATGTGTTCCCAGCAGCCAGGAACTTTCTCCATGCACCCTTTTTGAATGGAAGTATTAACTTGTTGTTGTGGATGATATGCGTTTCCAGACGCTTTGACAGAATACTAGTCGACGTAGGAGTTTTTAACTTAGGTATGTAAATTTCTTGGGCATGACGCCATTGCATAGGGACAATACAATTTTTTAAACAACATTTAAATACATTAAACAAGAAGGATAAAATATTTGTACACTTTTTGTACACTTTGTACGATATGCCGTTCAGCCCGGGGGCTGAAGCGTTTCTACGTCTATGTAAAACACTTGCAAAGTCAGAAAATTTGAAGGTTGAAGATGAAAAAGGTTTTTTGATTTGCGGAGTTGGTGGAAGACCTGGCAGAACCGGCAGAGAAGAGTCGTGAAGATCGTCACTCAAGTTGCATAATTTGTGGTTGTCCAAAATAGACTGTTCGACACAAAGATGAACATAAGATTTAGGGTTGAGTAGGTCTTTTCCTGCTTGGTAGGGATACTTCCTGAATAATTTTTGGGCATTTTTAAAACTACACTTTCTTCTCCTTCGTTTTTTCACCTCGACGCATTACTCTAATTTTTATTCTAACTTGATGTAAAAGTTGTCGCAAGGCAGATATTTCTTGCTCGATGGATGACGAAGAAATCTGCGCTAAAATAATATTCTTCTCCTTCACTAAATTTATAGAACAAATTGTACGCCTGTTAATATTAGAGAGGTTTTTGTTTTGTTTTGAAGATTGACAACCAAATATTTTCGAACCTTCTTCATAAATCAAGGTTCAAGTGTTTTTACTTTCTCAGTAATAGATAGATGCTTACAAGTATTTAAGTTGCTATGCACAGCACTGTTCAATTTGCTCCAACGTGTGTTATTTATCTTACCCCAAAGGATGGGGGTTTTTTGTTCCAAGTTCTGAAGTTGCGCTTTCTCTGTGCGACACAATTTACTCTTGTGGATTTTAACCGAAGCAGGAACTGTGGTCTTAAGCTTTTCAGCAACACTAAGAGAACAAACATCCTCCAGAACAACTTTACAACTTTTCAATAACTGCTTTTGGTGTACCGTATCACTTTGTTTTTTGCAATTATTCTTTTCAAGGTTGGATACAAAAAAAGTCATAACTATAGGGGTTGATTATGCACAGGATATGGACAGTCAGCCCTGCGTTGCCTGGCGCATAGGGTAAGGCTATAATTTTCACAGCGTCGCCACTACTGTGAGGTTTCACTAGCGATTAATTAACCCATTAGCCATTCATCCAATGGCGCGTACCGTGGATTAGGGTCCAGTTAAAATCAAAAACAAAATCAGTATATCAAAGCAAATCCTTAAAACGGTCAATCAGTCCAAATACGAACAGTGGTCTGGTCTTTTTCAGTGTCACTAGTCTTTCCCAGTGTCTCCAGTCTTTCCCAGTGTCACTAGTCTTTCCCAGTGACAGTTTAAACCATTGCGGTCAACAAAGAGATGAAAAAGGTTTACAATACAGCAAGCTGCACTGAAGTATCTTGTCTACAGGGACGGTGGTTGTCAAAACTGGGATTAGGCTCCCAGAAGAAGGTGCTGAATACACTTTCTTGCTTCTTACAAGCATGAGCCCAAAACTATTTTTTAAGAAAATCGTAAAGAGAAAAAACAATCCTTCTATCACAAACAATACGACACAAGACAGAGCTAACAACATAAACGGACTGGTTACAGTTCAAACACAAATAGAAAAATGTATATGTCAAAAATTTATTAATATAAAAAATAAATAAATAAGACCCTTCTGTGCGCCAGAACTTGTGACTCTGGCTGTAGCTTTCCACATGTGTTACAGGGCCCCAACACTCAGCCTTACACAGGAGGTTGTCACGACAGGACCAGCCTGTCGATATTTTGACTAAGGACAGCAGGGTTGTCAAGCCTGAAGACAAAGTTAGTAAACTTGGGCACCTTAACTGGGGTAAAAAGTGGGGTCGTTACACCCAAAGATAAGCTAAAAGCAAACCCCCTTGCTAAGCTTCTTATAAGTTACCAGAAAAGAGTGAGCTGAACTCTTTACCCTCTGGGTATTAACGGTAAACTGGCTTGTATGAACAAGCTGGGGTAATACAAAACCGCTCGGATTTACATTTTCCTCCCCCATGACCCTGGTAGTACAGGTTAAAAGCAACAGCGAAGGTAATTTATAAAGAGGAAAAAAACAACAACAAAACAACAACAAAAAAACAAAAAAAAAACAAAAAAAAGCTAGCAGCGGGTATAAAAGAAAACATATGATGTAGTGCTGTTGGGCGTTCTTGGATCAACTTTGCTTATTGCCTTATCATTGCAGAGGTACCAAGAGTTTGTGGTCCGATCTTTGATATGGGTCCAATAGTGGCCTGCATTCAATGATCCAGAGTGATTTATCACAGCTACCAAAGCATACTTTTGGATAAAAGATATGTCCGAGTCACTAGATATCGGGATATTGAGATAAGGATTAGAAGAGGAAAAACTTTCAACAAATCTATTCTCCTTAACCAGATGTTCTCCATCTCTTGCGAACCTTTTCAGGTGCCAAATAAATATACATATTCAAATATGTTTTTATTACCGTTCATATTCAAAAAAAATAAAATAAAAAAAATAAAATAAAATATCAGGGTCTCGGGTATCCGTATCAGAATATTGGGCTCGGGTAGGTTATCGAGTATCACTTTTCTCATATGCTGATCAAATCTTCTTGTTTTTACACCGCTGCTCTCCGTCTTAAGAGTTTAATTCTTTTCCAATAAAAGAAATATACTAAAGTTCTTAAAAAGTATGTGAGAGAACACAATATACACTTCGACTTTACTAATGAATTGTCGACTAATTTTTCCTCTTAGTCTGCATTTGTTTGCGAGAAAGTCAACTTGTCTCTAGGCTCTGGTGCAAGGTTGCCGTCAATCAAAGAAAAGAAAGAATCTAGTTCTTATCATAAGAACCTAATTTTTTTTAAAAAAGAGGTACTTATATTTGTGTAAATTAGGATTTTGATTCCGAAATCGTTAAATTATGTTCTCACCGAAATATTTATTCTTGCCGTCAAATTAAAGAGGCGAGAAATCTTCAATTCACAAAGTTTGAGTTAGCAAATGCTCCAGTTATGACGTCCCACTAAAAATTGATGAAACTGGTAACTCGCTTCCAAATTAAATCGAAAAATAACTTAATAATCTGTGAGCAGTTTATTGTATAACATTTTTAAGGTAATATTTAACTGTACCAACTGAAACCCACTTCCTCAATCCATAATTTTTAAGAATCTAAACCACATCATGTCTTTGTTATTATCACGAACGTCTCCCTTCTTGCTGAGAGAAAATAATGAAATTTTCGACCACACCACCTCAGATATTGAACTACCGGATTCACCACCACTGTCTCCGTCTCCCTCACCTTTGGTACTATCAACCACTTTTCGACACTTGAAAGATTTAGGATATGCAATTGAATGTCTGAAATATCATCGATTGGACTTGCAAGAGACAAAATAGTCGACGATGCTCAAATTTTGTTTTATTTTTTAACGAGATTGAGGAAGATCTTTATGGGTTGACGCGGAAGTTTTGTACGTTGTTTTGGAGCAGATTTATCCAAAGATATTGTGTTGACGTAGAGCAGTATCTCTCAAATATACCGCAAATCCCTCCCCTAACTATTGAAAAGTGCAAGGCTAGGTAAAATTTTACTGCATGCTTGTAGGATATTTGCCGCTGCAGCTGGCTCAGTCCCTGTTGGTGTATCTATTTACGGGGCAGAAACCGTTAAATCAGTTAATATTATCATCGTTTAAACAGTGGTTGAGCATTGAAGAGTGGAACATATTGAATGCTACCACTATGAACAAGTTATAAACGGCGCGACTAAGTACGCTATGTGAAAAGTTTGACGTCGCAATAGTTGGAGCAATAAGTCAACCAGCTTTATTAAACTTAGATCTACATGGTACAATATTAAGGCACTTCTACCTTCTGCATCACACAAGATAGGCCTTGCAATATCATTTGGAGTGCCAAGACGAAATTTTTACAAGCGAAAAGTTAATAGCCGTGTGTTAAATTTACAGCCCGTTATCAAAATTTGATCGCCTGAAATCGAAGTTGTTAATTTTATGTCTTGACCTGTTGCGTATTGTTAGTGGTGTCATGCTTGTACGTATGCTTGGAAAAAATAAATAATGTAGGTATAAAGCTAGCTAGGTATCTAGCTACGTTTTTTCCAAGGTATTTTTAAAGTTTGCCACTCACTCAAAGTGACTTTTCGATGTCCCAGATTAGAAGCATCCATATTTTAAGAGGGGTGTTAAGAAGAATTATGATATGGATATAATGGTGTCGTTGAATTACACCTCCACAGTTCCGATAATCTATAGTTCGTGAATCAATGACGTAATCATTTTGACATGCGCGCGCAGAAATGGCAGTAAAGAAATGTAAACAAACGAGGGAAACGAGGAGCTTTCTCTGTCTTCAACGTTTTAAAAATATCTGAGTTTTGCATATTTTGAGCGCACGTACCTTATGGATGGTCGAGGCTCATCATTCTTCTTTTGAAATGGATTTCAGATTTGTTTGTAAGCTATATATGATTTATTTTTTTATATTTTTAGAATTGATATGTATATAACAAGTACATAAAAATAATGCCAGTTGATCAAAATGGATTTCGACTCGTATGAATCGCTAAAAAAAGGAAATATTTGTAGCCGAACTGTTAGAATGGCATTTTGGTGATATATTGAAGACAATCAACAGACGAATAACGACAAAGCAAAAATACCGAAACCCGTGGCAAATATCAGTGGTTAGAAATATTCCCCACATAATTTTCATACAATTTTTTCGTGCTGTGAGAGACTACAAAATTCAGTATGGCGTTGAGTATTCGACTGTAAAAGATAAGTCTGGAAAAACACATTCAGTCGAAATCAGATTTAGCCATTTTGGTGCATTAAAATTTCACCTGAATAAAGTGACTAGTGGAAAGTTCGAGATTTCAACACTATTGACAAAACGATTTAAAGGAACTAAAGGATCTAAAGGGGAAATTGTGGCTAGCAATGAACGACCGGTGGTAATGAAGTTTAATTGTAAGAAGCATACATTGAACATTGATCTCCATTTTAAAGTTTTGAACTGATACGGAATCAAATGTAGCTTTTGATTATCGTTATTATTTTGATTATCGTTATTATTTATTATCTTTTGTTTATGATGCCACCCAAGAATAGTACAAAGGCAAAACAAAAAAGAAACGAGTTAGTTTCAAAACTGCATAGTGATAGAAAGATTCTAAGTAAGCTGGACTTAAACTTATTAGAAACTAAAACAGCATGCGAGGAATCACAGAAAAAACTTAATGTGCTGAAATTGAACTTATTGAGATTAAAAAGAAAATTAATGAGAAACAATTGAAGCTTCAGAAGAAAAGACTAGAGTTAAAACCACAGGCAAAAAGCCAACAAGTATCTCAAAATAGACAGTTTACATTTAGTCTTAATGAAAAAACTTCCCAAAAACGTTTATTGAATCCATCATCATCCTCAATCCCTAAACGAGCCGAAGTTACCCGATCAAAAGAAACAATTGCGGCTTGTGCGGCAATTCATGGGGCGAAGAATGATACTGATGATTCTATTTTGTTTGGAATTTATGAGACCATGACTCGAAAATTTCCAACAAAAAAGTAATTGACATAGTACTTAGTGGAAAGTCAAAAATTAAAAATGCCTTGCAACAAAAGTCAGTTGGGGAATGGTCCAAGGAATATTCTTCCTTCCAGGAAAACATCTGGCGCTCCTTAAATGTTTTCTATTCGCACAATGTGATGGGAAAAGCCAAATATCAATCAGTTCGGAAGGTAAATAGGAAATCTTCATTTGCACATCAGTCAGTACCAAACTACATTGCATATGGTCTTTTAGCAACAACAATCAATAATATTGATATCGGTACACTGCATGATATCAGTCCATCACTGACAGAAGGACTTGACATCGAGGATGTTGGGCAGGGGTGTTATCGATCATGTGATGAATACATTTTGAGACAAAATATATTTATTTGTGAATTGTCAAAGATCTGATAAGCTACTGTCATTTGCTGCATTACCAAAAAAGGACCCTGAGTGATTTGTTTTTGCATTCGCTATAGGAGCAGATGCAGCACCAATATGTGGTATGTCGTTTCTCGTTTCTTTTGTAAATGTAGGAAAGAGAATTGCAAGTAGCTCAGAGTCCTTTATGATATTTGGAGCTGATGTCGATGAAACCTCCTTGATTGTTCGTAGATTTATTTCAAAACTGTTGACTGAGTTGCAATTTCTCGAGAGCAAAGTATTTAAACTGCCTGTTAAAGACCAAATACATAAAGTTGAATTTTGTGTTGCGGAGCTACCAAATGATATAAAAATGCTTGCTTTTCTATGTGGCGAGCTAAGTAATGCAGCATATTATTTTTGTTCTTTTGGCAATGTCAATCAAGAAAACGCGACAAATTTCAAGTATACATATGGGAATCATACTGATAATCACTGGAAACCTTTTAGTTATTCCAAGCGGTTGAGTGATGCAAAAGCTGTTAATCTGAAGAAAACCGAGTTAGCTGCAAAGTCATTAGCAAAAAGTACAACAAGAAAACACATTACTGGATACATTGCAAAAACTTTGAATAGTAGACAAGAAGAGATACCTCTCCCTGGTAAGTACGTAGATTGTGCTAAACCAGAACCACTTCATATTAAGAACAATGTTGTCAAAGCTGTCTTCATGAAAACATTCAAAATCTCTGTAGCAGAATCAAACTTAGGAAAGTATAAAGCCTTTAAAGATACCCCAGAGGAAAGCCTGTTTTTTAAATTTGTTGCGCTTATCTGTTCCAACATGAACTGTAACTTTTTATCGAAAAAGATTCGGATGTGGTTCAATGAGAGTTCAAAACATGATGATAAAGAATTCACCTTAAGTTTTCGAGGAAAGGAAAGTCTTTTGTATTTAAGACATTTTCCTAATTTGATATTACTTGTTTTACGAAACATAACAAACGATAAACTCAGGTTAAAATTATTACGCATCATTTGGAATATGTGTACCTAAGAATAGCAGTATCTCTGTCTGTTAGGATTGAGACATTTGATAAAGATTGTGTCGAGGAGCTAAAGGAAGCATGTCGGAAGCTTTTCAAAATTTCATGCTTGTATGAAACTTCCATTAGTCCAAGTTTATGGACCTTGTGCAACTGTGTGCCACTTTATGCAGCCAAAACATATGAATCGTATTCTCTCGTCCTTGGAGTAAACACCATGGAAGGTCGAAAACAAAAGCATCAAAAAATTCAAAAGTACAGCAAAAACACCACATACCAATGTTGTTGGCCAAGAACCTTTAGGCATGAGTACATTGAACTAATTTATTTGAGAGAAAATGGTTATGATGCAAAAAAAATACAGAAAAAGATCAACAAAGTACATTCTTGAGACCAATGAAAATTCTTGTTTAAAATGTGGTACGAAGTTTAGCCTAAATGAAACAAAGTGCAGCCTTTGCGATTGTGCATCAATGTCTAAGATTTATTCTGAGTTAAAATTTACTTAAGTTATATAGATGATGTTTATCAGTTTTTGAAGGTTAAAGTTTTTGATAACAGTGAGTTGCAGAAGATATATACTTTGCAGAAAAGCCTTTGATATTTTTAGAAAGAGAGCTGACCTTTGATATTTATAGAAATAGAGCTGACTTTATTGTGTTTATTTATTGTGTGGGTAATCATTGGTAGCTTTTGAGCAGTGACTTTAGTTTGACTTAAATATGTGTGTTACAGAGATAAAACAGTGTATATATATATATTTACCTTTGAGCTTTTTTTTCAGGCGCCCCCTCCTTTTGTTTACATTTTCATTTCATGAAAGTTTTTACCTGTATATATGATGATGTTTAAAGAAGTTTATATATTTGTTATATGTTTTAGACCTTTGTACTGGAGTCTATATTTTATTTATATTAAGAAGCTAGTTGATATTGAAAATTATGTCTTGATCTCTTATTCTCCAGGTCTATTGTATATACATACTCAATAAAAGAATTAACGAAATTGACAATTTCGGTCTCATTGATTAATTTGAATGAATATTATTTTCTTACCCGTGAATATCAAGCTTAAAATTGCTGGTTAAAAAGTTATCATTTTCAAATTATGTTTTAACAATGAATTAAAATTTTACGAAAGGCACAGTGTGATGCTGTGGATCAAATCCATGTGCGACTGGACGTGCCCACCTCAATTTAGAGGTACAGATATTTATATATATATATATATATATATATATATATATATATATATATATATATATATATATATATATATATATATATATATATATATATATATATATATATATATATATATATATATATATATATATATATATATATATATATATATATATATATATATATATATATATATATATATATATATATATATATATATATATATATATATATATATTATACAAGTGAAAAAAGTAAACAAAAAAATTCGTATCTATCTATTTGACAAGATAAATTCCTAAGAGACATCATTAAATGCGTGGTGTTATAAACATATGAATAGATAATTGGCTAAGTAATTATCAGTCCTTAGATTTATAATTAGCCAAAAGAAACTTATTTGTGTGACGACATTTAGCAATGAGTTCACTGCGTTTGTTTAAAAGCTCACTTTTGTTTTTGTAAAAGAGGATTTCAAATTTTTCTTGAAGACAAAGAGGACAATTTCGTGAATTGTTAGTGTAGCTTTGTACTTGCTTGATGGTCGACCATTTGAGCGTCGGGGTGACATTGCTTTTCTCTTTCAAGTCCCAAACGTATGATGAAAGTGACGTGCTATTCTTGTACTTTTTGTTGCTAAAAGACTGTTTGTGGCCATTGAATCTTGTCTTAAACGATTTCTCAGTCAGACCAATGTAGACTTTCTTTTGGTGAGCGGGTGCTGTAACTTCGCATTTGTATATGACAGACGTCACTTGGCAGTTTCCTTCCAATGGACATTCGGGTTTTCTTCTGCAATTGCAGCTTGCTGTAACTGGTGTGTCGGGTTTCGAGACTTTCGAATTATGCGATTTGATGATGGTGGCCATGTTTTCCATGCAGCTGTAGCTGACCTTTATGTTGTTTTTGTTGAACAGCTTCTTCAGGTGTCCGGAATGGAAGTGTTTGTTGATAAGAGATAAGAACTTCCTCGCTACGTTTGTTGATACATTTTTATTGTACGGGGGGTTAAACCATATTACATTTCTCGTACGTTTCTTCTTCCTTCTTCGGGTTTTCTTTTTTGTAAACGTCAGATTGATGTTCTTATATCCGCTTTTTTTCAATGAATCTTCGTAGTCGACTTTCGCTTTCTCGAAAATTGCTTCATTTGAAGAGTTTTTAGATAATCGATCAGCTATTGCAATTGGCAACTGCTTTAGTATCTGTTGTGGATGATTTGAAGAAGTGTGTATGTACTGCATGGTGTCGTTTGGTTTTTTGTAAGGTTGGTATGTGCCGTGTTTCAAGTTGAAGGTTACGTCAAGAAAGTCTACAGAATAGAGCCCTGTGACTATTTCTATCTGGAATCCTATCGATTTGAACAGTTTTATAATGTCTTTTCTCATCTTATCAACACTGCGCCCTTTCATATTGCGTAGAACCATTAAACCATCATCCCTATACAAGCCTGCGTCTGATTTGTTAATTAGAGATGAAAGCTTATTCAATATGAAGAGTCCCACAAGTTCACATATTTCTGCGCCATCATAACTACCCATAGTCACGTCAAAACAGTCACTGGTCAATTTCTTGGTCCAAGCTTCCTTGTTGAAAAATAGGAGTGATTTTCTGCAGTGGTTGATTGTTCTCAATTCCTTATCTGAGATCGTTGTGTAGATTTTTGCAAACTCAAGTGCTTCGTTCAAAATCTCTTTAGTTATAGTGGGGTAGAATTCCTTTATATCGAGTTGTATGAACGAACATGCATCTTTGTTTTCGATAGCATCAAACCACGAAATCGCTTCGTCTGTATTTTTCCATTGGTTCACTTGAATTGAATTTCTGATGTCTGAGTTGATTCGATCTAAGATAGATTTGCTTACTTTCCCCAAGTTGCTCTTGCATGGATTGATTAATCTGCATGGGAGCTTGGTTTGGAAGTTTTCCTTATGGTCTTTGAGGGTGATAAAAGCAGGGCTGCTTGCGAGGGATTCGGCTCTCTTGTCAATGTTGTACGAACTGGCGATGTGTTGCGCTTCTAGGTTGGTCGCTCTTTCGAGGTTCTTTGGCGCTTTTTTGTAGGTCTTTGTGACGTTGTCTTTGAGTAGCTTCGAATGTTCTTCTGGTGTTAAGGTGTATATGTTTGTGGTTTTGTCTGCAAATACAAGCATATTGTTCGAAGATTTGATTTTCTTGATGTCATCTTACAGTTTGGACTGGAAATCGTCACTTTGGTTGCGGAATTTTATCGAGGCAACCATATCAAGTAAGTCGTTTTCGAATTTATCGAGCTCTTGATGCGGTGGTGGCGTGTTTCTGCTTTTAAATCCGAAGTTTTCTTTTGTATGTTCGTTTTGGTCATAGTTGTTCTCGTTATGGTACCAAAATAGCTTCCAGCGCATTCTCTTGATTACTGCTTCGGTTTTATCAATCAATTTCAAGATATAATTATTCTTGTTTGGTGTAGGTATATTTTTCAACGAGTAGTCAAAGTTGATTCTTTCCATGATTGGTAACAAAATCAAAGTGCTCAACCAAAATCGATATTCCAGGAGCTTTCGTACAAAACTGTCGTTGTATATATTGTATATATATATTTTGTATATATATTTGTATATTTGTATATATATATATATATATATATATATATATATATATATATATATATATATATATATATATATATATATATATATATATATATATATATATATACAAATATACAAATATATATACAAAATATATATATACAATATATACAACGACAGTTTTGTACGAAAGCTCCTGGAATATCGATTTTGGTTGAGCACTTTGATTTTGTTACCAATCATGGAAAGAATCAACTTTGACTACTCGTTGAAAAATATACCTACACCAAACAAGAATAATTATATCTTGAAATTGATTGATAAAACCGAAGCAGTAATCAAGAGAATGCGCTGGAAGCTATTTTGGTACCATAACGAGAACAACTATGACCAAAACGAACATACAAAAGAAAACTTCGGATTTAAAAGCAGGTGTCGTTTGGTTTTTTGTAAGGTTGGTATGTGCCGTGTTTCAAGTTGAAGGTTACGTCAAGAAAGTCTACAGAATAGAGCCCTGTGACTATTTCTATCTGGAATCCTATCGATTTGAACAGTTTTATAATGTCTTTTCTCATCTTATCAACACTGCGCCCTTTCATATTGCGTAGAACCATTAAACCATCATCCCTATACAAGCCTGCGTCTGATTTGTTAATTAGAGATGAAAGCTTATTCAATATGAAGAGTCCCACAAGTTCACATATTTCTGCGCCATCATAACTACCCATAGTCACGTCAAAACAGTCACTGGTCAATTTCTTGGTCCAAGCTTCCTTGTTGAAAAATAGGAGTGATTTTCTGCAGTGGTTGATTGTTCTCAATTCCTTATCTGAGATCGTTGTGTAGATTTTTGCAAACTCAAGTGCTTCGTTCAAAATCTCTTTAGTTATAGTATATATATATATATATATATATATATATATATATATATATATATATATATATATATATATATATATATATATATATATATATATATATATATATATATATATATATATATATATATATATATATATATATATATATATATATATATATATATATATATATATATATATATAGTAAAGGAAGTAAAAATTAACTTGACATTGGTTCGGTACTCCGAGTTTCGTGTTATACACTCATCAGCCAAATTATACAAGTGAAAAAAGTAAACAAAAAAATTCGTATCTATTTATTTGACGCAGTGAACTCATTGCTAAATGCCGTCACACAAATAAGTTTCTTTTGGCTAATTATAAATCTAAGGACTGATAATTACTTAGCCAATTATCTATTTACATGTTTATAACACCACGCATTTAATGATGTCTCTTAGGAATTTATCTTGTCAAATAAATAGATACGAATTTTTTTGTTTACTTTTTTCACTTGTATAATTTGGCTGATGAGTGTATAACACGAAACTCGGAGTACCGAACCAATGTCAAGTTAATTTTTACTTCCTTTACTAATAAGCTCTAAACTTGTATGTTTATTGAGCACTGTTATTGGCTAACTGCACGACAGTTTTATATATATATATATATAAATTTTGATAAAACTGCCGTCACTGCAGACTAAGCAATATTTATTTAAAATCTGGTGGATTAGTTTATCTTCTTTATATAGATAGATTTTGACCCTAAATTGCCAAAATTTCTTACTGCAACAATTTCTTACCTCACTTTCGGAAATAGCAAAAAACTGTATTTTTGATTTGTAAACGTTTGTTAGGTTTTTGTAAGCTGACATTATAATCACCCATCCAATGTACCGCCAATTTCGATAAACTAGTCGTATAGTGCAACTGGCACGTCAGATATGGTAATATTTAAAAAATTGTTCAATGCAATAATGATGGAAGTTCAAAAAAACTTGAGAAGATGCATAAAGCCCGGTCTATGCTACCGGCAAATGTATAAATTCAAACAATTTGTAAACGAACCATTTTACAATCTACGAAAATACATCCCTGTATATCATGACATGATAGTTTGGTTGATTCTACAACAAATCTTACTAAATTGCAGATCTGAAATGGTGTTTGTTTACAAAGTATTCATATTTGTACTTAGGTTCGAAGTTTATGCACACTGGCACCATACATTGGCGACGGTATATTTGAAATACTTTTTGTGTTTGGTTCAAAATACATAGCTAGACTTCTCTGCCCATGCCTTTAGAGCTTTAGTGTGCCAGACAATATGAAGAAAGGGAGGTATTATTGTTTCTAAGAATTAGCTACACTTGAGTTGAATATTGTTTATTAAAACTAAGCACATCCAGTTTGATGACATTCACTTTAAATTTCTGCAAAACAAATGCTAGGTTTAACCTAGCTACATGATCAGGCACCTAACATTTAAGTTGTTGTATATACCTTAACACAAGTTCAAGAGACACAATATTGACATAAAATATATATCTTGTAGCTAGGGTGGGTAGCTAGCCTATAAGTAAAAAGCTACCCCCATCATTAATCATAGATAGCTACTAGCTCTACTTTTTACAATGAACAATACTATGTTTATAATAATCTGAAAAAGCCACCATAAATAAAATTTCCAACTAGAATTAATCCAAATGCAAACAGCTAGCTAAACATCAGAAACTTATCTCTTCCTGTCTTGGCGGTAGCCATTTCTTTTTCCTTGACAGCGCTTCTCCCCTGATTAACTCATGAACGGAAAGTTCAAGTTGAAAATGTATTGGTCCGTTGCGTCCGCATACGGCAGTTGCACATTTTGACCATCTTCTTTGCCCACCGTGTACTTTTATTTATCATGCAAACTGAGGCAACTGGTGAGTTTTTTTTTCTGTTAGCTTTCGGTAATATTTCAGAATTATGTATTTTATAACTTGTATCAATATCATTTAGTTCGAACATTTGATACACCGTGGTAGAGCAGATGAAACCTGTCGAAAACTGAATGATCGATACACACATATATGTATATATATCACGTTCTGTATATATTTTGTTAGTTAAGAAAAGAAAAATCGAGATATTAGTCGTCGTTTATAAAAAAAAACAGTTGGAGGGTGCCGGAAAAGCTATTGATCAAGCTAAAAGATGGACCCAGGCTGTGTTCAGGCGCACATACTCGGTAGAAATTCCTTACTCACTCTAGCACATTGACAGACATCATAAGCTAATTAGGTTAATTATAATTGCATACTCCTGCTTTTTTCGCTTCCTCGCAATGCTTATTTGTTTTGTTTTTTATATTGAAAAAAGCTCGTTATTGACGGTGCAATAGATGGTTACTCTTGTGTGATATAACAATAAAATTTGTTAAATGGCCTTGAAAACAATGGTATACCAAGTAGAGTTCGAGACGACCATGGTGGCGAGTTTACTCACTTGCATGCGTTTATGGAGCAGGTTAACGACACAGGCAGGGGCAGTTTCATAACCAGAGAATTAAAAGATTGCAAAGAGATGTTTAAACAAAGGTTCTTCATAGATTTTACAAGTTATTTTACAGGTAAAGCAAGCAATTGCTATACATCAATAACGAAGTTCATCTTTTAGTATACATCATGTGTTTGGCACTAGAATACGCCATGAATTGACATGCCAGAAAAATGCACACAACCATAAAATCCGCTCAGAAAGTGACAAATCTCCACTTTAACTATGGTTTGGAGAAATTTTGAAGAGTGAGGGACATCGTCTCTATGAATAACATATTTTGACGATAACTCGAAGATGTCCAGATTAAGAATTCAAGTTAAACAACAATCTCAGTGAACCTTATAAAATTTTACATGTATTACCTCGTATTAGCATACCCTTTTCCAGCACAGAAAAGGCCACTTTGGAAAGAACTATAAATGGTAATAAATAATCCGAATGTGAAGGACTCGGTATTTACGCCAATCTATCTTTCGATGTTTTGGTCAACAAAAGTTTGGCTTGATTTATGCGTAATAAGCATAAATTACAAAAGTATATTGACTATTAATAACTCAGCCTCGCTGGCAAATTTTGGAAAAAACGAAAAGCATAGGAAATTTTCCTAACTGGACTAACTAACTAAAAATTGTAAATAATAAAAAGAAAAACAGTTGATGAAGGTCTTATTTGAATATTGGTGAGCACATTCTATACATTTATGCAAATTTCACTCGTCAAAAGGGCGGAAAAACAACCAAATTCGAAGGTGCGCTAAAACAAGAATCTGCACATTACTCAACCCGACGGAAAAGCCAACTTAATCCTTTTAAGCAAGGACAATCCATACATTTATGCAGGTTAAACTTGACAGATAAACGCAAAAATGCATTTTAAACACATATGCATCAAATTTCGTTGCCTCAATCATTTTTTTCTCATGTAACGTGAACTATCTCTTTGCGGACAGCAACCGATATTTTTAGATACTGCCGCGGAAAAAAGATTGTGCGTGGAAATGCCACTAGTCACACCTTTAAACATAGCCTTAGATTTGGAATTTAATGAACAATTTGTGAAACACCCCGAGAAATAGTGTAAATCCAATCGAAACCTTGGTAAACACTGGTTAATTAATTTCCTGAGTAAATTGTAAAATAGAAACTTAACAAACAACTTGAATACGCACTGAGAATTACCATGCCTTAATCTAATCTTGTACGTAATCAGGCTTGATAATTACCTTAGCAAATACCTACTAACTGGGGACGCGATGGTCAAGGGTATGAAAAAAAATCAAGAAATTCGTTATTACAAATAGTCTGTTATGTATATTACAAATATAACTATCAAAGATGCTACAAAGATAAAAAGTTGCAGCAAAGCTTGATTTACATTGGATTCGTGAACATACTCAAATTCTTATTATTGTTGAGTTATTTTCAAATTTTGTGACAACAGGCGAAGCAGACTTATTCAGACAATTCAGTAAAGGTGAATTTAATGATACACAAGCTATTGTGGACATTTTATGTGACTGTGGAGTGTTCGCCCAACCTAAAAAGAAAAATTTGATGACGTTGGTACTTAAAGCAAGGAAGGCGGCATTGTTGAGAATGCCATCGTCTTCCTTTAATTCAGTGATAGATGATATTGGCATATTTTGGAAGAAACTTTTAAATCAGGTGATTACTGCTTTATACAATCTAACGATACCTACTCCTGAAAACATCACCAAAAGCATAAATTCTTGTGAGGCGAACCAATAAAGCAAAAAAGCCCACTTGGTTACACAGGTATATCAGAAGTTTATCCAAAACAGAATTTTTATAATTGTTACAATTTGTTGCCGGGTATGGAAGTTTTAGACCTGACTTATCAATCAAATTGGAATATGTAAACCAACCACTAGATCATCTCAGACCTAGATTGATGACATGTTTTAAGATTCTGTATTTTCCCAATATAATTCATTTTTACAGTTGCGAGAAAATTTATTGTTTTATATGTACCGTACTTATATTTGGAATTCAGATGGGTAATGTTCCAGTGACTCATTCACGCTGTTACAGTCATTTTGTTAACATATACACGAAAGTTTGGTATGCAGTAACGTTATAAAGTTTATACATTATGTTTTTAAGCAGGGCATATTTTTAACCAGTCCATTTTGCTACCCAGTTAAAATGATATAAAAGCTGTTTACGTGCATTATTTAAAACTTGTTAAGACATTATATTTTATATCTCTTGTTTAAATTTGTTTTATATTTTATATTTTGTTTCATTTTATAAAACTTCTTTTGAAACTTTGATAGTTTTGTTTTTAATTTTTAGTAAAAAGCTAACCTTTTAGAGCTTGAAATCCTATTTCAGCCTCTTCGATCATGACAATGGCTGCAAGCTTAATCATCGGCTCAGAACATCCAAAAAGAGGCGACTCTTCTAAATAAGCGGGCGTTAAGATAAAATCTGAATCGCTCCATGATGACAAAACACGTCGCCCTGCAGGCGACTTAGCATTTCTTGTTTTTCGAACACAGTGACTATTTTATAACTTCAATGTATGATCAAGGTCGGTTTGTTATACGCCCCTGAAACAAAACCTCAAACAATCAATATGATATGACAGACTTGGATCAAAGATTGTGTTGTCGCATGAATCCTTGAAAAAGTTAATCCACCAGTTACATCATGTTTTTCTGAAAATTGACCACCAACACTGGATTCGTTGATTTCTTGTTGACGGCCTGTAACGAAAACTTCCATATCCACAATCTCTGTCTCTGTGATTTCCTCTTAAACAACGTTGCATGCCTCCAATTTTTACGTTTTAGATACTGGATCTGCGCAGATACAACGCAGCGCTAGCTGCAAAACTGACTGATTCTACATCTACGTTGAGAGCAGCAGATCGTAGATTTTGATGCATCAAGCGGTATCCAAATTCAGAGCTAGACCAATTGAGTGCCTCCTTCACTGCTAATATTATGGCATGGTAGGACACATGATTTTTTCTTCTGAAAAGATTTAGCCTTCGAAGAATGCAATGTAGTTGAAGTAGTAACTTCGATATAAGAAGTTGTATTATTTTAAAATACGAGTAAACTGCTTGAGTGATATCCTTTTATAATATTATGCCTTACAAACAGTGAAGATTCCATATACTAAAAAAATAGGTTTGGAGAGTTAGCTACCAAAGGAATAGCCGAAAGCAAAATCAGTATAATAACTCGAGTTATAATGTTGCAATTTATTTGTTTGATGCGAGTTAGTAAGTGAACTCAATGCCAGTCGTTAAGTAGCACTTTATATTTAATGCGCGTTATTAAGTTGCACTTTTAGTTATTTTTGCATGATTTGAGCTAGCAAGTCGCACTTGATGTGAATTAATGTCTAGAATTCAACTTAGCACAGGCTTGCCTTCTATATTTAATAAGACAATAGACCGATAATCTTTAATATCTGACTCCATAGGAGTTTTTGATTTAGGGATATAAATTCCACTAGCACAACGCCATTGAATAGGGACAACACAATTTTCAAAACAACACTTTTTTGCCGAAAAAAGAAGGAAACGCCATTGTTAACAAACAAATGTTAATTGATGAATCTATAGAGATCGCGCAAAATCTTTTCGTGTCACAATTTCTAATCAAAGGAGGATTCCAAGACACGGTTGTTGGAAAGACGCAAGTTTTGACATGGCGAAACACAAACAAAAATTCATGCAATTGCTTCCTGGTTCTTTGCACTGGATATGCGCGGCAAATGTCAACAACAACAAAATTGACAAAAGCTATTGCCAAATATTTGATAGCTTTGCAAGTGGAAATGTTTCCGTAGATGTTGTAAATAAAATTGGTGCCTTTTTATATTGCCAATCAGAAGAACTAATAAAATTGGTGCCTTTTTAAATTGCCAATCAGAAGAACTCGTTATCAACGTTATGCCTGTTTAGCAGCAGAAAAACGGAGTTGACTACGGCCTGTTTTTTAACGCTTTTGCTACAGCATTAGCACTTGGTGAAAACCGATGCGAAAATATATATGATAATCATAGTCTAGATGCTGGTCAAACGACTCCCTTTCAAAGTATGCTACGCGCCAGAAAGAGAACTACGGCCGAAAAAAAAAACAAATATAGTAGAAATATATTGTGATTGCCGTATCTTGAAATGGTTTCACGATAGATGTGCCAAAATTTCGAATGTCCAATCTTTGTCAAAAAGGAAATGGTTTTGTAAAAATGTTCGTGCACTTTGATTCAATTGAAAAAAAGTGACAGTAAACCGTATCATGAATCCAAAATTACTCGTCGATATTAAGGCCGGGTCTAAAAATTACACGTTTTTCAGCTTATGAAAAATTGGGAACTTTATGTTTAATTAACTCGACCATTTTACGACGAAAAAATATAACTCGTTCATATTTTGGTCAGCAAAGCCTCCTCTTTTCAAAAATGATAACCTCGGTTTCAGATTCCTTCTCGTATGACCACAGGGAGCTCCAGAAGTAGGGGTACCAAAAATAGCATGTTTTCGAAAACCGCTGAAGTTTTGTCGAGTCACTGGGGAAAAAAACACATAAATTGGTAAGTTAACATGACAATCTTACAAAATCGTACGTGACATAAGTCCTAACTTCAATATATAAAGCAGTAAAAATTGCCAATCTTTCCCATATTTTGTGCCAATTTTGGCAACTTGTCATTCATTTTGTACAATTTATTGCTATTCGTTAATTTTTGCACTTATGCCTTGAACAAAACCCATTCTGCATTATCTAAGCTACACTTTCTACTACATTTTTACAACTGGCGTGCAATATTCAGCCAGCGGCAGAAGCATTTCAATGCACTACCTTTAAAAATCCCTGAACTTCGCCGCCATTGTTTGGTCCCTCATTTTTAAGACCTAGCTAATGACAATCTCGTCCCCAGGGCCGGTTTACTTTTTTGACAATCTTGGAAGGAGCCCTGGGGAAGAGGTTGATCACGTAAATAAGCAAACTGCAACTTTGCAGAAGCCATCATAAAATGAAGTCTTTTGCCTCCTCCTCCTCTCTTCTCCTAGCTAGCTTTCTCTTTTCTCTTTCAATATGGTTAGCAATAATATTATAAGTTTAAATTTCTAATGCTTAGCTAGCCAGATATGTTTTGCAATTTGTATGCTTCCTTTTGTGTTTGTTTGCTTCCTAATGTGTTTTGGTAGCTATAGCTAGCTACACATAAAAAATGTTTGTGTCCTGTGTGTGATATATATTGTACAAATTTATAGAACTTTTTGAATGTTTACATTTTCCACGATAGGCCCTGCTGGCTCTAACAACTGCGTGGCAGGCTGAAAGATGTGGGAGCTTGCTAGCTGAGCGAAAAGGTCTTTTTCAGTCCATTTCTTTCTACTACAGAAACATTGTGTTGAGGCTTTAAACCAGTGTAGATGGATACCTTCTGATTGACATATATTCATATAAAGTCGTACCGATACCTTCATGCGAAGAAACAGACTACCTTATGTGTGTAGATAGATAGATAGATGTGCATATTTTACATGGCTAGCCTCACAAATATCGAGGGATATACCCTGTCTATTATTTCCAGCAGGGGCCATGGCTTAGATGGAGAGTCCTAGAGTATTTAATGCTCATTTAGAGCTACGCAGACCCAATTAGGGCCCGCGCTCTACTAGACAACTCCCGGCAACATCCAACGGCCCACACAGTGTGCCATCTTCCCAATTTCCCTCACATGGCTTGGGTTAACCTGGGGCTATGGTAACATTCACTCGCCCATGTTGAATCGCCGTCAAGAGGAATCGAACCCCGGTCTCCCGCACAGAGTACGAGAGCTATAACCACTAATCTACGGCGCCATAATTAATTTTAATTAATGCGGGATAAGTTCTTGCGGGATTAATTTTTGCTTGCTTAATTTTTGTGAATTTGGCTCCTTTTCGCAAAGTTAAGTCCCGCAAAAAAGATTTTGGGAAGTCGTCTATTCGCAAAAATAAATCCCGCAAAAATATATGTGAACTGGCATTCACAAAAATAAGTATCGCAAAATGGCATTTTTTTATACATTAATTAACTTTAATAACATTTTTGAAATTCTAGATGATTTGTGAGATTTAGAATTATTAAAATACAGTGCAAAAAACAAATGTTACCCTTTGATCGTTGTTTAGCATACTCTTGAAACCTCCGATTCGAAAAAAAATTATTGCATTTCTTTTATATATATATATATATATATATATATATATATACATGTTATAAACATTCGCAAAATTAAATCCCGCAATTTCCTTGCTGAGAGCCCAATTCATAAAAATAAATCCCGTAAAACTTATTTTTTTTTGGACGTTCAATCGCAAAAATTAATATCGCAAAAATTTGTTCCGCATTAATTTATAATTTATACGCTTTAAGGTAAAAAGGACCTCGCCTACCTAGTGCCTGGATCTTTTTGCCTGCCACGCAAAAGGGCAGCATCGATATTTTCGAAAATCGAGCAATGTGATTGGTTAGAACTTACGTCATAGCGGGCAATATTCCACGGTATTGCCCGCTACCATAGCAACAGTGTTTATAGTTTAAATACGGTAGCATTAAATTTAAATAAACACGGAAAAAAGTAAACAAAACATGAAACAGAAGTGAAACTTACTTTTATCTTTTAGTTTGTAGCTACGATAAAATCCTGTAATGTTTACACGATATTCGATTTAAAAAAATATATTTTTAGTTCGAATGTACGTTCCATGGGAATAGTGTCTATAAAGACATGGTTTCTACATCCTGCTTATAATGTTATATTTTTTGTTGTAAAATGCAGTAACCGGATAATAATCCATATAATAACTGTTTATTTCGGGCAATACCTTAGAATATTGACCCCTGTCACGTATTGCCCTCGCAAGCTCTGGCAATACTTTGACGTTGGTCAATATTCTCCGGTATTGCCCTCATAAACAGTTATTATAGGGTTAATATTTCCAATACATTAAACAGCACCATTTTAATTTTTAAGTGGATAGAAATATAACCTAATATATATATACTTAACCGTTTACTTTTCATCTTCTTTTTTCTGCTTGCTCTCTCTCTCTTTTTTGTTTGCTCTCAAATGTGTAGTTTAAGGAAAGGCATTTTTTAAACAAGGACAAACTTTCGCAATCTTTTATTTTGCATTTTACGTTAATTCCAGCTCTTTTTTAATTTTCCCTGTAAATTTAATACAAATTCACTTTAGACAAAGGATATAAGCAAAAATAGGTTATATACTATAATTCCTGCACAATATCTAAACTGAACTAATTCACAAAAGGAAATTTGTGCAAGTTTTGTAAAGTTTCACAATTGGGTGAAAATTTGTTACGTAAACAGGCCATTTATATATATACATGTTTCACTTTGATCGAGTTGTTGATTCTATTTTGTATTTGAACAAATTATTTGTGGAGGAAATTTTTGTGGTACTTATTTTTGCATATAAGTGGTCTCAAAATTCTTTATTTTAGCGGATGACTACATTTTCCCATGAAATTTGCAGAATTAATTTTGCCTAAGCTTTCAGAAATAGGTATTTTCAAATAAGCAACAAATAACTCAATGGGAAGTTTTAATTTCTATTCTCATATCAACTTCTTTTCTACACCTAGCCCTCCTTACCCATCATTAAACAAATATAACTATCATTATCATGTTAGGTTTTATTGTTTATTTACTAAACGAAGTGTGATTTTATTGTTCATTTACTGAAAGAAGTGTGTTTTGACAGCTGCTAATTTATCATGCAGAACAGGTGCAAGCCTGTCACTTCTGTGGGCAATAAATTCCATACATTTACTATTTTTCTTACAGTTATAATCTCATCTATTTTTTCAAACCGTTTATATATTAATCTCCGGGGGTGAGAGTAAAATCTTAAAATATGGGTCCTATTATCCCGTGGACTATATCTAAGTACATATATACTTGTTGGAAGCCCTTAACCTGATGTTGGCTATTTGCTTAAAATAAAAAAAACACAAATGTTATTGTGTTGCTATGGTTCCGGCGTCAATAATGAAAAAAAGGACGATACAAAGTAGCATCCAACCAATTAGGTTTGGAAAAGACAATTGCGCAGTCCCCTAATTTTCTTACGGGCCAATTGCGCCCATTCTCCAATTTTACCGCCAAAATCGAATCGAAAGCGCGCGACAAAATTTTTGAAGAGAAATCATTCATTCGTATCTGCGAACAGCACCAAACTCGGTACCAGTTCAGCATTTGCAGTGTTTTATTTTAAATTGGTACAATATGGCATCATCTATTCTCGATCCAATAACTTGTGGTTTAATAAAAATTGGAGTATATCAAATTTTGACGGAGAGGCATGGTCTCAAGAAGTGCGATGGTGAAACAAAAAAGGTTTTTACGGGACGGGTGTTGAAACATCAATTTAACAAGTTACTTGAAGTTCATTCTGATTTAAGAAGTATAAATTATGATACATTTAGAAGGTAAAAATCATATATTTAAAAAAATTTATATCCATCTTTTCATAAATCAAAAGTGGGGATGACTATTTTCCCAGGCTGCTGAATATCGTTTTTTTTCTTTCTAAGGTGCTTCCCTAAAATTATTGACAACATCCGTGCATTAGCAAAGACAGACCACCAATCAAAAAATAAACTCGTTGAATGTTTCGGGAATGAAAAATGGAAGAGATTGTCGACAGGCAAGAAGATAATACACCAGTTTGGAAATTGTCCTGGATGCCAAAACAATGCGATATGGAAAGAGAACTTGGGTTTGTTTCCCGTACGCAAACTTAGCTTGAAAAAAAAGCTGACATAGCAGGATTGTACAAAGAAAGAAATTTGAAGGTACGTTAATTAAAAATACCAGATGACCTCCTGTATTCCACTGATCTTTAATAACAAACTCGTTCCCAGCTTTATGTCTATTTTCATTCGGCATAATCAAAATGAGAAAAAGAGAAGTTGCGTTCATAATAATCAATAAAGCCGGAAATCAGAGTTACAAGTTACGAACAGAAGTCCGAAAGTAAAAATATACGTTTGGTGTTCATTTTGGATACGCATGTAAAAAATTACGGGACATCTTTCATTCTTATAAAATTGTTCTATGAAATGGCTAAGTTGTATCAATTAATCTTAAAAATATTTTTAGGCGCAGACCAAGGCAACTCTTCAAAAATTAGACGATGAATTCAAAGCAAATCATAATCTTTCCTTCACGTCACACTTTAAGACAATGGTGATAAAGAATGAGAAGAAAGAGAAGAACGAGCTGGTCAATGCTGTAAAAAATAAGAGCTGTAAGTGCAACAGCTGCAATTCAATCACCAAATGATAACTTACACTTATACTAAAATGCATGTTATTTAATGATCACAGCTTGTCATCTGTTTTGAACTTATTTCTAGGATATGAAAAGACCACATTCACATACTGGTGATCTCCAGCAGTACACATGGGAGCAACAAGATTGTATAACTGAAATTAACAAATATCCAGATGAATTTAAAATAAATTTCACTGATTTGGCAAGACGGTACAATTTGAAAAGCAAAAATGGTATGTTAAGAACATTTTAGTGTTCTTTTAAAAAAACGTGTACTTAGGCTTAAATGATTATATATTTTTCAGGTATTACACCTGCCAATGCTGGGCAGATAATGAAAGAACTGCTGACGTTATGTGGTTGCAACATTAACAGATTCCGCTGCTGTGTTACTGCTAATGATATTAATGATAGTTTCACAAGAATTAGAAGAAAAAAACGAAGGTATATCTACTTACTAATTGTTTTCTTTTTAACCAAACCTCGTCCCAACTTTGCTAATATTTATTACAACATTCTCTTCAGGTTGAACGTTCCAAACTTCAAAGATCTGTCGATACCCGTAGAAGTTACGAATCAACAAGTAACTGAAAAATTAACTTCGAAACAATAAAGTTGTTGAAGAAACTGTAGAAATCTTGGGTAGAAAAATGGAACTGTCAGATATCAGACGTGACATGCTAAGAAAGCATAGGCAATATATGAGGCTTCACACTGATGAACAATTGTACGGAATGGAAATAGAAGAACTAATTAATTTTCTAAAAAGTGTAAATGAGTTTGACATGAAGACATTATTAAAAAGGTTCAGGAGATAGAAAGAACAAGGCACTTGATGTGTTGGCATGATGGTTTATCTCTTGCCAGTCATAGTCACCTTCTAATGTTAGTTTCATGCATGTATGACCCAGCAGTGTTTTATACAGATGAGGAATACATGAAAAAGACTAACGAAAAGGTCAACATTCAAGCTACAGTAGAGAAGCCAGAGTTTTACCTGTTAGCTAGATGTCCTTCTAATGTCTAGCAGCTGCTATACAGTAGTGATCGACTGGAAGATATTTTGAAGATAACATCACCAGTTGAAAAAAAATTCAACATCACTGATGTTATGAGAATTTTCAAGGGTGATAGTCCAGCAGGGCAACAAAAGGGCGGAAATTTTTACATATACAATAAACTTCCACACCACATTGAAAAAAAAAAAGCAAGAGCTAATTAAAATTATTGATAGTTCGTTCAACAACAAAGAGGCTAAAAATTCTAGTGACTATAGAAGAAGCTTATTGATAGCCACAAATTGGGCTATAAAAAATTTGGAAGATACTTTTGCTGTGAAAATGTTGACAACTCTATGTGAAATACAGGAAATTTTATACCTTCCTGATAAAGAACGAAGCACTCCAGTCATATTGAGATTGATTAATGCAACACATATTCACTCAATGCTGACTAAAATCTATATAAAGGGTAGCTTGAAGTCATTGACATCACGGAAATTCTTCGGTGTTTACTACCACTCCTTAATGCGTCATTCCTGTACTCAATTACGATTGATCTCTGGGCGTACAGCTAATACTGAGAAGGAGGAAGCCATGTTCAATCCATTGAAAACCTTCACTAAGTTAACATCTAAAAATCATGGTGATAACATTATAGCCAATGCGATAATTCGATTGCAAGCAGCAGAAAAGTTAAATGAGGGTATTGAGCTGGAAGAAAGAGAAGAAAAAGAATTCAAGGAATTTTACAAACCAATTAGTAATGCAATGACAGGTATTAATTTTCATTCAGTGCCTTGGAAAACATTTTGCAAAAATGTAACCTATATAATTCATATCTTATAATAATACGGAGCTTCTGTCTGTCTGTCCGTGACTTTTACAAAGACGACTATATTCCTTACAATTTTCTTTAACAAATTCTATAAAACATCGCTTATAATTTTGTTCTGTGATTTACCAAACTTTGACGTTAAAACAATTTTAACGCTTCTTTTTCATTTTTATCCTGTCTCCTCAGTGGATTTTTCCACGGGCCTTATCGACTAGTATCTATAATCTATAATTAAACAAATATTGGACAAATTTGATGTAAAAATTAGGAAATTTAGTTATTCTTAAGGACAAATTAAGATTTTCTTGCTAATATTGAATTAAAATTTATGTACCTATTGTCATTTTTTAGGCACACTGATCCCATTTGACTGGATAAAAGAATACCCAAGAAATCACGAAACATATCTTAAACGTATCGCTGACTTCATTTTGGGCAGTCACAATTCGTGGGAAGAAACACCAACAGGTATTTTCATAAAAAATGAAGAAAAATTACCATTAGACAGCACATTGAAGTTGCATCATTTCCGATCGTGGACATTGAATCAGGAAGAGGATTACCTGAAAAAGTAATGTATATATCTTAAAATACACCTTAATTACCACATATATCTAAGGGTAAATTATATCTTTGTCTACCTAGTTACAAAAAGTTTTACAGTTCACAAATTTAAATTTCAAATTTACAATATTTTGTAATTTTAATTTTTGTCCAGGTTATGGGTTGATTGCTTAAAAAATACTGAAATTATCCCAGCCTACAAAGTAACTAAAGAAAACACCACGGTATTCTTGAATAATTTAAAACATTTCGAATACAGTATGAATGAAAAGAAGGAATTCATGTCAACCAGTATCTCAGTATCACCTGTTACCAATTTCGAGGCACCTACTACACCATTGTTTCCACCCGTTGTACCTTCGACACCATGTTCGAAAAAGTTTGCACCTGTAACATCGACACCTATTTCAAATAAAGCTATTTTTCCTACTATACTCCCACATTTCGCTCCCAATAATACAGTAGATAAGGGTGATTTCGCTCCCAATAATACAGTAGATAAGGGTGATTCTTTATTTAAAATTAAAAGAAAACCAATGAATGTTCCTCAAACTGAGAAAGAGATTGGTAACACAGCAAGAATGCTAAAATCAATACTTGGTGATATAGCTCTTGTTTACGAGTATGATCGATTGCGCAAACGTATGAAGTCTGGAAAAACAAAAGAATTGACAGAAAACTATAAATTGTGTGTGGCAGAAGTTGAAGTTAAAGTGAAAATTGCAGAAAGAACAAAAATGGAAGAATTAAAAGATCTAGAATTTACCGCTTTGCAAGATACCAAACACAGTGTAAAATTAGTCCCGGAAAAAGACGAAGACACAAAAAAATACAAAGAAACAATAAAGGTCTTACGTTATTGTAAAGCTTTAAAAAAAGAACTTTTTTGATTTTACAATAAGGTTAAAGTCAAATTTGAACTGAAAGTGTTGTAAACAGAAGTTTTTATATTATAAAGTATACTTTAATAATAGTTTAATGTTAATGTTAATAGTTTTTAGTAAAACATTAACATTTGAAAATATAGGGAAAATGTTTTCGATAAACTGTAGTGATTTGGAAAAGTTGAGGAGTATTACAGATTTTGTAATTTAATTGATTTCACGTTGGCAAACTTGTTTAACGACTGAAATTTATATTTTGTTTTGCGATCACATGCTCCCATACATAAACAACAGTTAAATTAAGGAAGAAAATGAGAAAAAACTTTTGTTAAAAAGGCTGTATTATAAACTTTTAAGCTAGTTAAATGTGAATGTAGTTCAGATTAGTTTAAGTTTCTACAGTTATTAGTTATTTTATACAATTATGGTTATCATATACGATTATCGTTATATAAATATTTAAAATATTTTCTAACTTTAATTTAGTTCCTAAATGTATTTATGGATATTTTGACTAAAGAAGTATCTCAATTTGATATATATATATATATATATATATATATATATATATATATATATATATATATATATATATATATATATATATATATATATATATATATATATATATATATATATATATATATATATATATATATATATATATATATATATATATATATATATATATATATATATATATATATATATATATATATATATATATATATATATATATATATATATATATATATATATATATATATATATATATATATATATATATATATATATATATATATATATACATAAAAACACATTGCTATGTATATATATATATATATATATATATATATATATATATATATATATATATATATATATATATATATATATATATATATATATATATATATATATATATATATATATATATATATATATATATATATATATATATATATATATATATATATATATATATATATATATATATATATATATATATATATATATATATATATATCTATATATATATATATATATATATATATATATATATATATATATATATATATACATAAAAACACATTGCTATGTGGCTTACAGAGTTAGTCAATATATAATTTTTTAGTGTACGAAAGGCAAAAATTTTATAATTTTTTTAACATTAGCTACCTTTGGTAAGCAGTTTTAGTTAGTATAGCTAGAGATTTTGGTTTTGGTAGAGTATGATTTAGAAAAAACAAGAAAAAACAAGAATATTTTTGTGAAAAGAGTTCGAATAACAACAAAAATTCTTAGATAAACTCTTCTATTTTTAACCAATCTTGGTGGGGCAGGAGTGGAGTATAGCTAGCTAGAGCGGCTAGAAATCTCCAAAAGTTTATTATATTATGAATATGATTTTGTTCCTGACAATATAGCACAGTATTGGAGTGAAAAAAAACTTACACTTGTTAGCCTTCTTTCTTCTAACAATTCTTTCTCCAACCAAACTTGACACAAATCAGGACAAGTAAAGAACCCAAATGAAATCAATGTAATAATGGTGGCGTGCCACGCTACTTTGTAATAATTTAAATCTGCGGACCAGATAGCGCGTTAGAATATTACTCGCCAAAGCCGTAAATAAAATTAAGCGAGTTAAAATAACGAGGAGCCGCAAGAACGCGCCTTAACGTCGACGAGTAAGCTCAAGAAGTGCATTTAAACAACAAAAAGATCCTTTCTTACTAAAGCACTCTCATCAAAACAACCAAAAGAAGTTTGGAATACCATTCATAAAATTTTATACCAGCAGAAGAAGAAAATAATTTACAAAGAGGTGGCAATCCACCGCAATGATGAACTCAACCTGTTAGGTCTTTGGAAAAAAGCTAGAGGTTGTACTCCTCTAGAGAAAATGACTCTAAAAGCACAATTCTTCCTTTTTACAAAGAATTAATTAAAAAAAAAAATATAAAAAAAATAAAAATGACACAACACATTGAAAAAGTTGAACAGTACTTTAATCAAGGGCAGGTAGGTTTCGACCCATATTTCTGAACCTAAGTACCTTGGATGTCTAGTTGGGTCACCTCGAAGAGGTCCGAGGACGGTCATCAGTAGAAACTAGACATCCCTATCTTCCTAAAGTAAACTTTGACCACTTTCTGTTCAACTTTGCTATTCTTTGTTTTTAACTCAGGTAATAAGTGGAGGCGTTACTCTCGAAAGATAAGATCATGTGTGATCAAATAACCCCCGCCCCCTGCTAATATTTTGTTTTAAGATCCCTATGCTCCATCTTTATTGCACAGTGAGTAACTACTGTTTCTTACCATAAGGCGTAAATTTATTTTGGTATTTTACATAATTGAATTGTTTGTTTATATATAAAAGGGTAGTGTAGCAGATATTATTCTACCCTGAAACGAAAAAAAAGGAGGAAGATAATGATAGAAAAAGTTAATTAGAAGTAAAAGAAGGTGCTCAACTTGTCAGCACCGGGTATGCTGTTAAATTTGAAAAAAATTATGCTATACTAATTCGGCTATGTTTTTTAAACCATACTTAGCTTTTATTAAAATTACTTTTCATTGTCAATTATTTTTCTTTTAATACTTTCATTTTAGTTATACCGCCAACGACCAAAATACGTTCCAAAAGATAAAGCTGACATCTGGATGTTTTGTTATGCTGAAATAATGAGTGACAAACATTCAGATAATGAAGCAGAAGGATATGTACATCAACCAAAGTTCAGAAGTGAAGAAGTCACTGAACTGCTTCACTTAATTGATAGCAAACGCTTGGGTAAAGATGAATTGGATGCAAGAATACCTGGAAGTTACTCAGATCGGGATATAAGGGTAAAGGTTGGCCAAGAAAGAAAAAAATTTACAAAGAGGTGGCAAGCCACCGCAATGATGAACTCAACCTGTTAGGTCTTTGGAAATAAGCTAGAGGTTGCACTCCTCTAGAGAAAATGCCTCTAAAAAGCACAATTCTCCCTTTTTACAAGGAATTAAAAATATATAAAAAAATAAAAAGGACACAACACATTTAAAAAGATGAACAGAATTTTAACCAAGGGCAGGTAGGTTTACTGCTCTATCGTTGCAATGTATCTACCTGTGTACCATTTGGTCGAAGGCTATGGTTGTGTAGTGACCATTATTTAAGTTGCCGCAATGGTTGATAATAGCCCTTAATTGAAAATTTTTACGAAATTTCACTTCTCCATCTACGGTAAAAGGTATGGAAAGGGTACCAGGGTAAGTAGTAATACGAGGGGCAATTTTTTACACAAGGCCGTTGGCACTGGCAAAACGTTTCAGCTGTAAAATGAGATAGGAACCGCACGACACTACCTCTTTTCAACTAGAGCAGTTTGATGAGCGTTGCAAACATGGCAGAAGTAGGCATTGGAGTCTGACAACTCCTCGCTTTCAAAGAAATTATCTAAGGAAGATTGTAACGTAGGGTGCAGAGAAAGTTGGATGCATGGTGATATAACTTCTGAGGAGCTGGTAATATGACACGAATTGCAAGTGGTTGATGTCTTGATAGGCAATAAAAGCAAATAAAACTGAAACAGCATGAATAAATCTGTGTACGCGAAAAATGACGAAAAAAAATTTACGCGTTGATTTTATGGTCTGTGGCCTTTTCGACGGAATGGGTGACATGAAGTTCTTCAATGACTTTTTTACTTCCAAACACATCAAGCCAAGAAATGACCCTACAGTTTGGCGGATAAAGAGATCGAAAATCACGAAGACCTACTTTATAGCCAACAAATCAATCCTTTACTAGAACTTACTACTATTCCCCGCCACAAGCTGTAATGATAATACTTGTCTAAAGACATGTGGTTATGGCTATGTAGATGTTATACCCTCTAAAGTTTCCGAAATAATCAAAAATCTTCCTTGTTGCAAGGTTATGCTGAGATCGATCACGCTGCGTGAAAAAATTAAAAGAAGAAATTTCGAAAATAGGGAGAGTAAAAGATCCTTGCCACTGGCATTCGCCTGCACACAACGCTACCTATAGCACCGTATCACCTATGAATACAACAAAAAATAAAGTATTGAACTTGAAAATCGTGCATGTCGAGGCAAGTTTATTATCTTATAAATTTGAATGTGCACGTTTTTGATTTTTTTTCCTTTATTTATTGGCAATGGAGAAAGATTTATTCGTTGCATTGTTAATATTCATTAACACAAACTACCTATCAGGTTGATTTCGACAGACAGATACGCGTCAATTGAATAACCAATGAAATCAGAGGAGCGACTTAAAACCATTATACACCAGTTTGACTCATGGCACATCGGCAAAGCCCGTATCAAAAAATTTTTGCAAGCTTACCGAAAGGTTAGGACGAATATAATATCCGTTCTAATCACCTAAAGTAAGTAGGTCGTAAAGTAAGGTAATTTTAACAGTAAACCAAGTAGCAATGTTCGTTATCTTACGCTGCTATATCATTGTAGGTGTACAGATGTTCGACAGATGGGCACATTCAATGTAAGACAATTATATTGGTCAATCGCAACCTGTAACGGTTAATCGCCCACCTTTACCTTCGAAAGGATTTCATTCTAGGCTGCTCCGAAAATACTTCTCGTTGCTACAAATAATATGAATAGAAACCCGGTACTTCAAAACGGCAATTCACCCAGAACGGAAATGGATATTTCTAATACGGTTCTGGCAACAAATCATTTTCTCGTATAAGACACCTTTATTTGTAGTGTGACTTCCGCTGCCAAACTAAATCTAGTTTGGGTGTTCATCAGCAGAGGAAACACCCACACTAATTTGAAGCAACCAAGCCGACTATTCGAGCAAAGCAACGTTGGTCTTCCGAAGAGCTTACACTTCTTGCAACAATGGACTCAAACCTTCCACCAATACTAAATTCCTCAACCAAGCCCTACTGGAATTGTTACCTCGTTGATCGCTGAAAAGCATCAAAGGGGCTAGAAGTAAAAATGCTTAGTAAAGCGAATCCACTAAGAACGTCGACGCGGGGCAGATATTTAGCAACTCAATATCGATCCAACACCAGCAGCCACTCAACAACATCTAAACGCAGATGGTCCTGAATTCGTACCTGCAACGTGTGATCCAGCTGAGGACTTCATTGCTGCAATCCGTGATACATCCTTGTGCGACCCACAACTTGATTTTATGTGTAAGTCAAGAGCCAAAAATAAGTATCAATAATCAATAAAAACACTTGGTTAAGAAACAATTTATTTTCACGACGCTTTTCGTAATCATTTACATTATCAAGTAAAAGATTATATCAAAGTAACTAGCATATATACATTTCTACAGTAAAAAAGTAATCAGTCAATTAAAAGGCTCCAAAATTATTACCTTAAAAGAATGTATAAGCAGGGAACGACTGAGAATAAACAACTTATGAAATAGAAGAGACTAGAATGACGTAAGAAACAAACTACAAAACATATGACAAAAGATTAAAAAAATAATTTACAGAGGTGGCAAGCTTTTCTTTGGAAACAAGCTAGAGGTTGTACTCCTCTAGAGAATATGCCTCTAAAAGCACAATTCTCCCTTTTTGCAAGGAATTAAAAAAAATATAAAGAAAAAAATAAAAATAAAAAGGACACAACACATTTGAAAAGATGAACAGAACTTTAACCAAGGGCAGGTAGGTTTCGACCCATATTTCTGAACCTAAGTACCCTTTGATGTCTAGCTGGGTCACCTCGAAGAGGTCCGCGGACGGTCATCAGCAGAAACTAAACATCCCTATCTTCCTAAAATTAACTTTGACCACTTTCTGTTCAACTGTGCTATTCTTTGTTAACTTAGGTAATAAGTGGAGACGTTACTCTCTAAAGACAAGATCATGTGTAATCAAACCCCCCCTGCTAATATTTTTTTTTATTTGATTTTGTTTTATTTTTGACTGGGGTAATAAGTGGAGTCGTCACTCTCTCTCATAGAATGGCAGTAGAGGTATCACCACGTTCGATGACTTCAAACTGTGCAGTTTATTAATTCATTCAATTTATTCGAACTTCAACCTCTACCACAAGAAAACAATGTCTCGATTTGGACTCTCTTCCGTATAGTGTTTTTCGTTATATTTGGTTTACAATTATTAGTTTGTTATTTAAAATATTAATTTTGTTTTTGTTAATTCTCGGGTGTGGTTTTGAAAGCCTTCTGTCTTAACTGTTGCATAAATCCTTAGTCACACCAGACATAAGCATTTCAGAAAAATGAGTCATGAACTGTTGTGTACATTATAAAATTTCCCACATTCGAAGCGATAGTTGCGTTTATTTTTTTTATCTATTTAACTGGTCGTTCTCTTGTGGTTACTTAAAAAAACTGCTGGTTCTCCGTTGGTTACTTCAAAATACTGGTAGTTCTGTGGTGGTTACTTCAAAATACTGCTGGTTACTGCTGGTTCCTACTTTTCGTAAAAGCGATTGTGCCCGCTTTACGGACTGATAGGTTGGTTTTGCTACACGAATAAGTCTATTGGCGTCGTCAGATGTCTGTTTCGGACGCATCTTGGCGCTGCATATAATCCCTTCCCACCATAGCTTTCTCAGTCCAGTTTAAATTCTTCTTTTGTTTTCAAAGCATTTTCAGACAAAAAAAGTAAATCTAATGTTTTGCCCTTACTATTCTTAATCAAAGACAAAGTTTGTCTGCTTCTTGTCGCCATAGACAAATTATCACTTACTTTCTTGATAGCTTCTGTGGTTGTTGGCTCATTGACATTCAATAAGTACAATGCTTGTGCTTTTCTGCAATGCTGTTTAGGTAGCTTAGGACCAGCAATTAACCAGATATAGTGTCTGTTATTTCCAAAAGGGGCCATGGCTGAGAAGGAGAGTCCCAGATTATTTAATGCTCGTAATATTTGATTGTGCTCTCTGGGTAGATTAGTGGTTATAGCTCTCGTACTCTGTGCGGGAGACCGGGGTTCGATTCCTCTTGACGGCGATTCAACATAGCCCCGGGTTAACCCAAGCCATGTGAGGGAAATTGGGAAGATGGCACACTGTGTGGGCCGTTGGATGTTGCCGGGAGTTGCCTAGTAGAGCGCGGGCTCTAATTGGGTCTGCATAGCTCAAAATGAGCATTAAATACTCTAGGACTCTCCATCTACGCCATGGCCCCTCTTGGAAATAATAGACAGGTTATATCCCTCGATATTTGTGAGGCTAGCCATGTAAAATATGCACATCTATCTATCTATCTATACCAAGGGAGGACTCCTAAAAGTGTCGTTACTTTGCATGTTGTTTAGCTTGCTTCTCTTTCTGCGTTGTTGGCAACATGAATGTGAATGATTTTGTGAGAAATGGTTCGACATGTGATTTGCTTCTGACATAGTGTTTTCCTTGGTTGTTTTATAACTTAAGGCGATTTTTGGATATTTTAACAACAGTGTAAGGTTACTTCGGAGAGGCGAGCGGAATAGGAAAAGACGTTGGAAAATCTCGAATGCACGCCAGGCTTTCTCTAAGAATCCTTATCAGGCTGGAAAAAATATTTTAGATCTCAAATGTTCAATAAAACTTGAAGTTGCCCAGGATGAAATGGATTCACACAAACATTCAACCTTGAACGATCCCTCGCGCCATATACCTCTTTCAGATCTCCCTGGATTGCCTTCACCACCAAATCTAGTCTTAGCTTTCGATTCTTCCAAGCTAAAGTTCAAGGATTTCCAAGCTGTCCTACATTCTCGTAGAAATGCTTCTTCTCCTGGCCTGAACCAAATTCCTCACACAGTATTTAAGAATTGCCCTCATATTGCATATTTTCTGTTTAACATTTTTCAAGCTTGTCTAAAGAAGTCTTTTATTCCGGTGCAATGGAGAATTGCATCAGAAGTTTATATACCTAAAAACAACACACCTTGTCCATCCAACATAAAGGATTTTCGCCCCATAGCTCTTCTGAATGTTGAAGGAAAGCTCTTTTTTAGTTTGATTTCCAAGCGGTTAGAATCGCATATTATAAAGAAAAACAACTTCATTAATACTTCCATTCAAAAAGGTTGTATGGAAAAAGTTCCGGGTTGCTATTGTTTGGTCCACACTTAAGAATGCAAAGTCACAACATTCTTCACTTTCTGCCATATGGCTTGATATTGCTAATGCGTACCCTTCAGTTCCGCACAAGCTGATTTTTATGGCTCTCAGACGCTATGGTGTACCAGAATCATGGATAAGGCTCATACAGCTATACTACGATAGCCTGTGGAGTAAGTCTTTTTCGGCTTCTGCTCCTTCCAGTTGGCATCAACACTGTAGGAGAATTTTTATCGGCTGTACACTTTCCATTATACTATTTCTTGCAGCTATAAACGTTATTATTGAGTATGTGTGTGTTACCCCCAGCCTTATTGATACTGAAGGTAATAAAAACAAAATCCCAGACCAACCCCCAATAAAAGCTTTTATGGATGATATGTTCTTAATGTCCACGTCAATTCCAAGTACTCAAAATTTATTAAACAGGTGTACAACAGCTCTTGATTGGGTAGGCATGTCGTTTAGGCCTTCTAAATCACGCAGCATTGTTATTGATAAGGGAAAAGTCGTCCAAAGTTCACCGTTTACAGTTGGCAGCGAAAAAATTCCATCCATTCATTCTAATCCAATTAGGTTTTTAGGCAGAACAATAAACTCATCCTTGTCTGATACTGCTGCAATACAAGAATTTCTAAATGATGGCGAAGACAAACTTATAGCTATAGGCAGGTCCTTTCATAAAGGGCTTCATAAGGTTTGGTTTTTACACCATCTGTTAATTCCCAGAATCCGCTGGCCATTATTAATTTATGAAGTTTATCTATCTACTATCACGAAACTAGGGCCAAGATTTTCTGTTTTCATTAGGAAATGGTTAAAACTACATCATTCAATTTCCAACATTTCCTTATATTCCTCGACATCGCCTTGTCCTTTTCCCCTGAAAAGTCTTGCATCTGTTCTGAAATCTGCCAAAATCAGTGGACATCTGTTTCTAAGAGATTCTGTCGACCCTTGTGTGTCTAAGTGCGTACCAGATTTGAAAGCTGTAAATTGGAAAGTTAGTGAGGCAGTTCTTTCGGCGGATAGTCAGCTAAATTTCAAAAGGATTTTAGGTTTGCATCCGACTGGTCGAGCTGGCTTAGGGCTCTTAGACCACAAAAATATACCACCAAAAGGCACTTATGCTTACTGAAAGCTTGTTTCCAATATCATTGAAGCAAATGAAGAAGGTATTTACCATGCCAGAGCTGTACAGTTGCATTTGCAAGGCAATTGGACGAAATGGTGCTCTTATGTGAAAAATGGCTTATCTTGGAGAACAATTCTTTCACTGCCACAATGTCTAACTTCCTTTTGTATACGGGCAACCTACGACACCCTTCCCTCTCCAACCAATCTTGTGAGATGGGGAATTGAGAAAGACAAAAGTTGCATTCTGTGCAAGAAACCATCCTCAAATGTCTCTCACATATTGGGTGCCTGTAGGACCTCCCTTACGCAGGGTAGATACACATACCGTCATGACTCGGTTTTAATAGTTTTGATTAAGGCATTAAAAGAGTTTTTGGTATCATATTAACCTCTTAAGGTTTCCAAGTGCAACAAAATTAATTTCATTCCGGCCGGTCAATCACCATCTATGAAGAGGCATACAAAGTGTCCAGGCCTTCTTCACCTTGCTTCCGATTGGAAAATACTGTCAGATTTAGATTCCGTTTTAGTTGTTCCACCATACATTGCAATAACACAACTACGCCCAGACGTGTTATTAATATCCAGTTCTTCCAAAACTGTAATTATGTTAGAACTGACTTGTCCATGTGAAGAGAACACGGAATATTGGCACAAACGAAAGCTTAGCAAATATTCTTCACTTTGTTATGCTATGAAAAACAATGGATGGATTGTGCATTTCTTTGCCATTGAGGTGGGTGCAAGGGGTTTCTGTTCAGAATCAGTAAGGACCTGTTTTCGTCGCCTTGGTTTCCCTAACAAGCCTTTACGTTCCCTATTAAAATCCCTAACTTTCACCTCCATGAGTGCTTCTTTTTACATCTGGATGTCTCGAAATTCTACCACTTGGGTTGAGCCTGAAAAGGCCCCAATCATTTCCGAAGTTTCTTCTCTTACAAATATGGAATGTAAGAAATCAAAAAACCCTGAGAAATCTTCCGCAAGTCACACAAAATCTTGTAAAGTCAAAAAACCCGAAAAACTTGCTACAAGGTCTTCCAAAAGAACAGTCGCATTGCCATCTAACCCTGATTTTAGGAATAGCGGTCTAAAAGACTTGAGAAACACATGTTATCCAAACTCCATCTGACAATAGCGACCTTAAGCAAAGACGACGGGGACTTCTCCAGAACGGCATTTTAGCAAATGACGTCATTTTTGTTAAGACTATTCATGCTCAGAATAAGGCGATTCCCCTTATTGCTCCGTCCTGTTCAAGTTGAGCACCTCAAACACAAGCTTTTGACGTAGTGAGGAAAACGTCAACAAAAAAAATTAAATGCCTGATGAAAACGTTGCCACTACTGGTAAAAAAAGGTAAGAGATCATGTCTCGTAACATACTACAGGCCCCCTTCCTGTTCTCCTTATAATTTTTCGATGTTTGCTATCAATAAGCTTGGATTCAGCGAGGTGAGCCAGCAAACATGTCTGTTCCGGGGCTAGCTAGAACAGAGGAACCTCTCTCCAAGAAAGCCTCTCAATGGTTGTTCCCCTCTAAAACATGGTCCTCTTCTTATGAGATTTTAGCTAGCAAGCTATAAACACACTATTTTGTTCAAACAAAAACAATAAAATTGTGACCTTGCTTTCTCTCTTTTTTTGCAAAATATAAACAAATTTATTCCCTTTTAGACCTGTCATGGTTTGGAGTGAATCCAAGGATGAATTGTTATGCAGAGAAATTCTTTTATATGAACCTTTTCAATATAAAGAAAGAACCAGAGAACGAGGCAATAGCTGGAAGATGATTGCAGAAAGTCTTAATTCTGTGAAGCAACATGTCTTTCGAGTAGATTTACGAGCTGTGCGTGAAAGATTCAATGTAATAAAAACTAATTATGAGAAGAAGAATCGTGAAGAGGAAGCTGCAAGTGGTATCAGTCCTGAAGAAACAAAACTTGATGCAGCAATACGAGACATAGTTGAACGAATGAAAGAGTTTAATATTCAGTTTTCACATATATACATTTTTATATTTTATTATATATTACACGACTTGTAAATTTACTTTGTATAAGTTGACTGACATACATTTATTTTTTATTTTATTGTTTTACTGTATATACTCCTCCAGAATTGGCGGTTCTAATTCGAAGAAGGACGATGTTTGTGAACCATATAGACAAGTGCGAACATTGGTCAGTAATCCACAAACAATGTACATTTTACCAACTGCACTAAGTTGCACTTTTAAATTCTTTTTAAACTCAAGAAAAGCAAAATAATTTAAAATTTCACCGAACACCCATTCTACGGCTACCCTAACTTTACTCATGCTCTTGTTGTAATTTAATTTTTGTGGAGTTAAGTGTCCTCTAAATGGTGCTTGCAAATGACTTCGTAGTGGATAGGCAGGGTCACCGTAGATGCACAGTGGTTGTCCATAAACTGTGTTGGAGTACTGTTGGAGGTCTCCCAGGAGATTTGAGGCTCCTAACATCCCGCTATCGTGCCTTTTTACTTCCATTGGTCCAAATAAATTTGCTATAAGACCATTTGGGGCTACGACGGATTGGAATTTGAGTGCATGAACTCGTTTGTGTCCCTTGTATAACGCACGTTGGTTTTCGCCAGGCCTACATACTGGCCGGACTGTCCTGGCCTTACACACAAGCAACAATTCGTACACTTGAACCACTAGGACAAAGAAAGTAAAAAGAAAGGAATGAGATGTAGGTGGATTAAAAGTCACAGTCCGACCACCAAGTGCGTCATCACACTGCAATATACAATGTGAACTAAGGTTATGTCAAAATTCCCCACTCTTTGCATCCGCTTCTGCAAATAAAACGGAAGTTGTAAAATCTTCTTTCGATTCCAATCCATTGCTAGTTCGGTGATACTTTCTTCACGACCTAATGACATTTGGATTTCTTTTATTTAGAAATTCAAGTATGGAACTTTTACTTATTATCTAAACAGTGTATCAAATATAATTAAAATGCATATTATGAGCTGAACTTGAGGCAGCTAGTATTTTGTTGTATTTGAACAGCGAGATATAAAGCTAAAAAATTGTTCTGTTTCCTCTCCTGTTGATCTTCCAGTACCCTGGGTCCAGAGACCATCACATTTTACCTAAACAAAGAACAAAAAATCGATAGATTATATACAATTTCTTCTGCATTAACAAACAGACTATGACACAAATATATTACCTGACAGAACAGACTATGACCTTTTGGATGCATGACAGACAGAGCTGGTTTGATTTTGTTTATGACTGATTTTTCAACGCGTTCAATAAACTTCCAAAGTTTGCACATAATATCAGCAAACACAAACTGTACATTGTTCTCGACCATGTGGAATTTTATTAGATATAAAGGGTATCCATACACCTCACTACGTTTCATGTTTAGCGCTTTTTGTGCAACAATATGTCTGCAAGCAGCAACTTTTAAACCGGTTTCGTCCAATGTTGCATTTTTTCTGGAAATGTTTTTAACTGCAGTCCAAATACCACCACATTGAACGTCCAGTTGCTAATAAAAAAAACAATGTCAACTTACAAATTATATATAAAAACCATTTAAGCCACTTATGAAAATAGACATGTCATTCCTCTTAACGTTTGGTGTATATAGAAAACTACCTGTCTGGTCTTCCACCCCGCAGAATATATAGTTTTCATGTAACGTCCACATCAGCATCATTTTAAATAAATACATTCTCGTAATAACTCTTTCGCCTTCTCCTACAAAAAAATAATAATTAGTAAAATTTTATTTTTCTACCAATAATTTCCACTTCAGTCAACCCATTTTTGATACAATGTCAGCTTACAGAATCATAGGCTAAACATAAGGTGTTCAAATTACTGGCAGATTTGACATGACAAAATACAGGCTAATGCTTACGTAGTAAAGCATGAAGTTGATCATAAAAACATATTTTACATCCCTGAAGAATGATATCGGTATAATTTACAATTTCCATCCACATGCAATGAATGTTGAGAAATACTACAGCTTGGGCATTTCATTTCAATCTCATATTGGCAATAACACCACTCTTTAAATGCCAAACTAAATTGATGTGAATATATAGTTCCGATCTAAAATGTAAGTGTAATCACCAACAAGATGTGCCCGAGATCCTTCAAGTTGTTTTTGACGAAATTATTGAATGTTCCCCTTTGGTTGACAATCTACTGTCTGTAACTGTGACCACAACAACGTCATGCAACTCCTGTTGTTTCTCCACTTCCAGGGAACAAAAGGATTCAATTTTAATTTTACCAACGTGTAAGTCAATAGCTGACTCTTTTAACAAATTTTTACAACCTCAAGAACTTCTAGGTGACAACAAGTGGTTCTGCCCCCAGTGTTCATCGCATCAAGAGGCCACAATTGAAATTCAGATTTCTAATTGCGGCGACTTCCTTGTTGTACAATTGTGGGTCTTCTTTTAAAGACAACAAGTTAGTCCATTGCTTGCCTAAAAAACATCATGTCTTAAAGGTAGCATCTCACCCAACTGACGATGTGTCTTTCAACAACAAGTATAACTTGGTTGCTACCATTAACCACTCAGGTACATTAAAAGCAGGTCATTACTGGGCCTTCATTAAGGATCAACAAAACACCTGGTTCAAATGCAACGATCGCTGTATTTCTCAAGTAGACACATTCCACTTGAATAATTCTTCGTCATACATACTTTTCTTTTCCAGAAGTTAGCTTATTTGTATGTCACACAACAAATGGGGCAGGGAATCCATGACTCTAGCGGTTTTATTTACCCCAGCTGATTTATGTTGGTCAGTGCACCGTGAAACCGGAGTTTGCTCACTCTCTCTTTGTATAGAGACACTGTAAGAAGCACAGCAAGGGGGCTTGATATCATATCTTGTCTTTGGGCTTAACGATCCCACTTATTACCCCAGTCCAGTAGGGAGGCAGAGTTTGCTCACTTTGCTTTCAGGATTGACAATCCTGCTGCCCTTAGTCATTTTAGAAGAAGCTTTGCAAGGGGGGTAGATTTTCTTATCTGGTCTTCGTGGTGTTACGCCCACGCATATTACCCCAGTTATGACAGGCTGGTACTGTCATTAGGCAGGTCCACAGCAACAATTATCTGTGTAAGGCTGAGTGTTGGAGCTCCATAACACATGTGGAAAGCTACAGCCAGGGTCACAAGTCCTGGCGCGCAGATAGTTGTTTGCTTCTTAAACACATTCTCTAAAGAATAATTTTAAATTTATCCGTTTAAGGATATTCACGTTATGATAAGTTTTATTTATCTCATTTGTACCTATTCAATTCATTTTGAATTGCTTTAATATTTATTGTTTAGTGTTGTGTTCTGTCGCTGTTGTATTTTTCGGCCTTCTACGGTCAATGTTTTTTTGAAAAATCTCTAGAGGGTTGCAACCTCTAACTATAGTAGAACCAGCTGTCATTAGACAAGAAATATCATTACAGCTAGCTGTTTTGTCACCTCATCATCAATTAATAAAAACAAATCCAATTGGTATATATACAATCGTCATTGCCCAAGAACTATATTTATTAATTAAAAAATGTGGAGAAAGAGATACAAACCCTTCCATTCTTTAGTGTAACATCATTCAAGGCATCAAGAAACGACCTTTGTGATGTTCCTGGCATTCTTTTGCGAAAGAGGTCCCATGTTTCAAATACCACATTATGAATAAGGTAATTAAATTTTGTAAATGTTCCAGGCCAATATCCAGAAAAAATAATTGTTTCAAGATTGAAGGGATCAAAACTTTTGTTACAAGTCTCACAATATAAAAAATACTTGTAAAGTTCATATCGACCTATAATAGGGGAAAAAGCATTTCAATCAAACAGTTTAAGATGTGTATATACATATATATTGGTCTATGTTCCTTAAAAATAAATTTGATTTTAGGATAAAAATACAAACCTGGCATAGTTACAATCACTACCACATCATCTAATGGCTTTCTAACAAGGTTTTGTGAATTACAATACATACAACATTTTATCTTTAATGGCATCAAACGATCTAGGTATAAAATGCACCAGAATCTTATAAAAAAAGTAATAATCATGCTGCTTTAATAAAAAAATATAATATGAAACAAACCTAAGTTAAAAAGCATAGCATATATTCCATTCACTTACTTGTATACTGCAATTTTAAAATTTCATTGTATGTTTCCAATGGTGATAAAGGTATAGGATATCCATTCACAAGGTATAAGTATTGTTAGAAAGATCTGCAAAAACACAAAAATCCACAGCGCGTAACATTTAAATAAGCATTTTTCTTTTGAAACTTACCATCAGAGACCTGCTTTTTCTTTTTCTTTTTAGATTTGGTGTGCATTTTTCTTCTTCTATAAATACGGTTGCCAGAACTATCTCTTTCATATACAATAATGCTTGTCGCACGTTTCTTCCTTATTTTTCCTTTAGGAACTATGAAAGATTTTAACTTTTCGAATGGATCCATCTTTAAATTATTTGTATACCATCTAGATATATGACAATAAAAAAATCAGCAAGTTTGACTTATTGGTTGGTTAAAATCAACTGAACACAACAATCTACCAACAGAAAGTTTTCATTATTTACGCTTTTTATTTAATTTTTATCAATTCGTTGGAATATAGACAGACACCACTGCTTAACAATATAATTCGTCTAGTCAAGCCTGCTGTAGCTAGCTATGCTGATAGCCAGTTTGGCTTAACCTACAAACCAGATATCCTGTGATCTAGACATTCCTTCTTACACTATTTTTGACTACCGTAATGGAGAAATCCATGTTATGATCTACAGGTTAGGAATCAAGCTCTGTCGTCAGAAATGTGTTCCAGTTTTCGTATTCATAATGCGCAGCTAGCATATTGGTTTTACAATAAGGAATACGATGCTGTGCATGTCTGTTAGCTTTATATGTTATAGTTGATTACTTAAGTATATATTGAGTATATTTAAGTATATTTTGTTGACCAAAATAAAGTGAAGGCCCATTCTAGCTGTAAAACATCTGATTTGGTACAATAAATGCAAGACTTTAGAATAACCCATTTAGCTACCTTTCTACTGAAAAAGAACTGTCTGTCTTCGTGGCTTCCTATAGTTCGATGCAACGACTTTGTTTACTCATTTTTTCGTTCTTTAAAAATAGAAGAACATTACATTGCCACGAAGCCATCATAAAGCAGTGATGTGAAGCCACAAAGCCAGTTACTAGCTAGCTAGCTAGCTAGCTAGATGTTAAAAGATAGCTTATAGCTGATCAGAACTAAATAAAACAATTATCTTCAATTAGGAAGTCTGTGTGCCAACACAAAAGGAAAAAACATAATATCACTGGTTCAAGGAATCTGATGCCTGATCATATAGGATAGGATCCCTGGTAGGTAGAGCCTAGCTATATAATAACTGCTAAACTGCTAGGCTATACACTATGTAACATGAACATGAAATGACACTTTTCTCTTATAATGCAGATCTTTGCTGTCCTAGTAAAAATGGCACTAGCTAATTAGCCTTTAAATCAGTCTTTGCCAAAATTGTTACGACACTTTAAAATTCTAATTATTTACACACTTTCACCCCCACACACCCCAGACAATGTTGCACTCAGGTTTCTTGAAGACAAAAGTTTGCTGCTATGACTTTCACAAGTATTTCTTAAAATTAATTAATACCAAACCAGGGGCAACAGGCGAATTGCTCTTGTTCTCCCTCTTTGTCACAGCAAAGCTACCATCTTTAACTAAATACCGCCGTGCATGCATTTCTTTTTCATGTATAGCATTAAAATCGTAGCCGTAATACCCTTTCATTCTATACATTAAAATCAAATGTGCGGACATGTTGCAAAATTGTATCGCATAAACCAATCAGACTTTACATAAAATGCGCGAATGTTATTTCACAAATCTATAGCTACAGATACGATTAACTTTCGACATGTATTTCTACTAAACTGACAATTACCCAAGATATCAGAATGATGGCGTGATATCAGAATGTCTTGTTTCAAAGCGGCAAAAACTCTTGGAAACGAGGTTGGCTTAACTCTGCAAATAAACTTAGGATCATCCTAGTATGGTTGTTCTTGCATTTTAAAGCTCAATTGTTTTTTAATCTTGTTCACAGCAGCCTATTACCTTACCAATAATTTTTGAAGAATCTGGTGAAACTTAGCAGGGCCTGAAGGAAATTAATTTAAACTTTAAAACTAACAACTACCGAGAGCAATGGAAGCCAACATTGAAAGTTCGCACCAACACACACAAAAAAATGTTAAAATATGCAGTGAAAAATAGTACATCGCAACTCATTAAAAAATCTAATTAAAAAGACTAATACTTTAAAGTAAGCTTACGAAAGACAATATAAAGTAATTTTGCATTCCCCATAAAAACAAGAATGTTAAAACTTAAAAAAAAAACGTATACGTGTAAAATCACTTTCTATTTTTGACACTGTGTTCCCATTTGAGGCGACTTTGAATTTGAGTCATTGAAAATTATTCAAGACAACGCCTTCCATCTTCTGTTTTCTGAAGCACCTCGTTAATTCGACTCCTGCTAATTGGTCCAACGGTAATGATGGATTTGGACACCCTCCTAAGCATGGCTTTTAAATTTTTGGAAAACAATACTTCAGAAGAGGTGCAATTCGAGGTAAAAATTCTTTATCGATATTTGAGGTATCGCCATCATGCTGCCTTTCTTCTGAAATCGGCTCTAAATGTTCGACAACAGCGTTGCTGTGATCTCCTTCTGATACAGCAGAAATTCGTTTCAACTTATCCAACAAAGTTTCCTTCCTCAAATTTGGTAAGGGTGACGTCGATGTTTTTTAATGGGATGTCTTTTAACCCTATTCGGTCCGGGGTTTTTCGAACATACTATGGGGGGGGGGGGGGGGGGGGCAGATCCCTCAATAACTTTTCATAGGATTGCTTAAATTGAATAATACTTGGCACACTTATAGCACGTCTTAAAAGGAACAAAATGGTGGCAATAAATTTTTGCTTGCGTCAGCACATTTTCTGTGACGTCATCACAAGCTTGAACATTGTTAAAAATGCCACTATCTGCCTAAAATATAATTACTCTTGTTCTAGAGCGAATTTTTACATTCTGTTTGAAGTTTCTCAAAGCTAAATAAAAATTTTTTAACATATCTTCCGGTTTTTACATGGATCGGATAAAAAATTGCCCGAAAATCCGTTTTTTTCGATTTTCGGGTAAAATCCGACAAAATCAGGAAATCGGATTAGTCACGTGTCAAAATTATTCAAAATGATTCTTCTCGAGGAAACAAAGTTGTGTTGCAAGTTTCAAGTTCTAAGGATAATCCTAACAGGAGTTATTATATTTTCCCCATTATTAGGATTTCATAGAGATTTTAGGGGTAGTTTCGAGTAATGGCCAATATCAAAGTTTCTGAAAGGAATGGGACCTAAAAATGTAGCGTGCAGGTGTCTAATAGATAAATGTTGAAACTCAGTAAGTATCATAGCCATATAAAAAAGCAATCAGGAGTTATTAAAAAAAACCGTCAGGGGGGACGGAATCCCCCCCCCCCGGACCGAATAGGGTTAAGTTTTGGAAATTGCTTTCCATTGCCCTTACGGTGTACATGGATACGTTTTCTTCCTCGTTGTTGCTTGAAAACAGTGCTTCAATTTCGTCTATCTCATCTGAAGCCCATTTTTTTCTTGGGCTTTGCAGAAGAGTATTAGTAAAACTTTTTTTAGGACTAGCCTCCTTAGCATGAATGGTTTTGTATCTAAGATGATTCCCTACATTACTAGCCCCTCTTAAGGTGCTAAGCTCGCATCTTCGTACGTCATAATGCCTCCCTTGTGTTCTCTCGGAATGCAGCAGTAAATCAGCCACATCCTTGCTGCACTCTCGATGATGCTCTAATACTGCTGGCGAAGCAGACTTTGTAAACATCGTACATGTTAAATTTCTGTTTGGCCGAGTTTCACCATATACGCTAGCCCTTTGCCACGTAGCGTTTATTTGTCTGCTAAAAGTCACAAAGAGATTCGGGACGGTTCCAATTATTTGGGATCTGACTCGTTCCACAAAGATCTTTAAGTATTCATGGAGGTTTCTCCTTACGTACATTTTGGCTGGGCCGTAACTACGCGCTGTTTTGTGTTTTTTGACTTTCACTCTAATCATTTTGCTTTCCAACTGACTATTCTTGAAGTCATCCACGGTAACGCTTGACAGAACTCCGGATCGATGCGAATTTTGTAAAAAAATCTGCACCAACAGATATTCTCGCATAGTACAGTAGTCTGATTGCCTTAAAGTAGGGTACGACGAAGATAAGTATTCGCCGAATACCTTAATCACTTCCCTGGTATCTTTAGACGATTCGTAAATTTTGATTTGTTCTGGTGTTAACAGAACTTCTAGCTCTTCTTCATATCGCAGTGCTTGGTGCTCTCTGGCAGCCGGATTTAGACCAATTTGATACACGAACCTAAAACATACATATAATACCAGATTAATTTCTTTTTTTTTTTTTTTTTTTTTACTTTTCAGCTCTTTCTGTTATAAAAGAAGTAGTCGTTAGCCCGTGGAAAAATCCACAGGTTCGCGATCAAATTTTCGCCCAGCGCAGTAAAGCTGCGACGCAACTATTTTTAACAGGACCCTCGACTATTATATAGAGACTACTAGTTGTAACTAAAGTAAAATAAAGTGTTTTTAGGAAAATCTAAATACAACAAATGAGATGTTTACCTTCATACGACCCTTGTCGTCGGGTGAGTAGTTTCTTAATGCCATTTCTTCGTTGATCAAAAAATCGTAGAAGTGCATGAGCGACGTCAAGTACTTTTTTCTGGTAAGTGGTCATATTTTTGACTGTCGCAGTATGCTCCTAAGAACTCATCTCGAATGTTATTTCCATTCAAAAGGTCTGATAAATCATTAGATTTCAGAGCTTTTAGAATAATTTTTATGTTACATACGGCATGCAATGCAGTGCTGCTCTCCAATCTTCCGCCATTTACAAAAGTCGAAAATTGCCTACACATTTCTAATATTTCTTTATTAGAAACGGCAATTTCAGAGCTGGTACCATCATCTTTCTCCTTATCTCGTAGAGCAATTACCTTGGCATCCTTTTTGGACTCTGCAACATAAGTAACGGAACTTTCACTGACCGACTCTCTGAAATCAGGAATAGTTCCTGCGAATTCACAGTTCCCACGAATAGTTTCGCGTCTCATATAGGGCGTCTCTTTTTTCCACTCCTTTATGTTGTTCATTGCATCTTTCACAACGACCGCTTTCTGCTGCCGCATATGACGGGGAGGGTCGTAGACCTCCTTTGCACAAGCTTTTACAGGACAAATTCGTTTCTCTCATAGGCACGGCGAAGAGTTTTGTTGGCCATTTTACCTATATATAAATGTAAATATTAAAAATAAATTCAATAGCCTTTTGCTTCATACGCACAAAATTTAAACAATGGTTCAGCGGTTACGTCTGTAAACTAAAGGACCTTTAGTTTATACCCTTTGTATTTCCCTTGATGTGTCATTTGAATTTCCGAAGAGGCCTGAACTGAGTCTTTTTTCGCTGCTGTTTTCTCACAACTTGGTGCTTCAACTTCGGCCTCTGACTGGCTGGACTAACTCGTGTTCGTGTGAAGATCTGGTCCGTTGAGAAGAAGATCGTTTGCCTGAACAAGTAAAGGTGCTTTGAATTTAACACAATAGTGAAATTTAACGCAATAAAAAACAAAACTAAACCTCGTTGTGCCTCTGTTTAAGCTTTGGGTACAAGCTTTGGGTACATGTTAAAAATAATCTACGTAAAAATTTCAGTTACCAACTCAGCTCACAGGATAGATAATATAGTACATACGACTAACCTCTTTTTGAGATATCCCCCTTATTGTACTACATAACAGTGCCATTGTTTCGGGGTATAATACCTTTATTACATAATCAAAGTACTAAAGTAAATTGAAAATACGTATTCTAAGCATGTAGTGTTTCTAATCCATAAACAAAACGCAGAAATTGAAAAGAACTTACTGTCATTTTTTTGAGGCAAAACATTTTCAGCAATGCAAAGCATATTGCACTATTTTGTTCTTCAGTGAAAACACCGAAGCAAACTGACATGTCTAACGAAGCTGAAAGATGAATAAACAATCTTTGTATAAGTCACTAACTCGTTTATAAAATGCTATACATAAGTAAAATTTACACCTCTTACTCTTCCGCCAGCTTTGTACCGATTACCTCTCTCACACGATGCCTAAGTAATGAAAAAATTGTTAGTAATTGAAAGAAAAATGAACTAATTAGACATCATTACAAAATAATAGTAACCTTGCCATTAAATATGTCCGTTATCCTATTTTTTAAACTCACAACCATATCTGAAACCTCAGCAACTAAAATATCTTTAGGAGCCCAATAATAGGAGTTTTAAGTGTTTTACTTTTACGTCAAGCGATAAAAAATATTTTTTTGGTTTAACCAAGATGTGCTAGGCTTAGGCTAAAGTTACTTTTTATATATTAGCGATTTGTTATTACCATGTTTGTGGTTAGCAAATTTTCCTGTAAATTTTGGTTAATGTTTAAATGCAAAATAATTTTACTTGCACTTTTTTTTAGCTCTTTTTGTCCTTCATTAGTATCATCTTCCTCCTACAAGAAAGTGTAAACATCAGAAAAAGTTACGTTGGTTTTCAACCAATTATGGACATTAAATTGTTTACAATTTGTTATACCTCTTGTTTACGACAGACATGTTCATCAACACAACTCATACAGAACTGATTGGAATGATCAGATCATTGACCTAGTTAGCAGGTTGTTGTTTCAGTTGTGACAATGGAGCAGAGGAAACACTTATAAACAAAGCAAAATCAAAAAACTTTAAGACTGCTACGCAGCAGACTAAGTGATACAGGGAAGTAACATGGAAAGATCAAACCGGCACCCCTACATTTTAAGGCAATACTGTACTGATGTGTTGATCTTAAAATGCTCCTAATTATTAAGGAATAGGAAAAGATAAAAATCAAACCATTGCAGCTCCGTCAGGATCTAGATCAACATTTAAGACACCATTTTTATAATAAGAAGCTTTATCGCATTTAAAATCATCATCGACACCTGCCAAGATATTAAATGTAATTGATATAATGCTCTACAGTGCACAAACAAAATATGTTAGGGGAATTTGAAAACTTGTATATATACCTTCGTTAGTCTTCTTATGTATACCAATAACCTGAACAGAGAATTCATTCAGAACTAAGTAAAATGCTTTAAAGTTTAAAGTCAGTTAATCATTCAAAACAAATATTTCGATTTCAAAATTTAAAGCATTCGCTTACCACGTTACATTTACGTAAGATGCTCCGCAGAAGCTACCCAAAAAAAATTCACAATGTTTATTTGCTGAACAAAAAGTATTTCCATCCTCCACTACACCTTTGCATGCAACACAGTAAACATCATTGGTTTAAACAACAAATAAATTAATTTTACTGGTTACTGTGGTATTTTAGTTAAAATACAATACAAAAATGCAATAATTCTAAAATCTACCTCTGAAACTTGACAATCCGACTGATCATCCACAACAGGTTTTTCACCATCATCAGAAACAACTGATGTTTTAAAACGTTTAGAAGGCTGACCATCTTGTTGATTACCTTTCTTTACGTTTATCAGCATTAGTCTCAATGTCCTATAAAACATGATGAAACATACATGCATAAGCAACCATAGTGTGAAGCCACTTTCATCCTCCATTTATTTTTAACCCCTCCCCCAGTTTGGATGTCCCCAGTTCGAGAGCCCATCCCCTAGTTGTACGCAAATTTTATATTTGCAGTGACATGAAAAATTTAAATATGGAATGATAAAGAAACTGCATGTTAACAAAATGATAAGCTGACAAATGTCAATTGAACACAAAAATTTTTAAAAAACATACATCTGAACAAAACTTGTACAATAATTTAATGAGAAATAAAAAATCTTTTACAAACTTTCAAAAATACAAACTATATTCCAATTATCATGCATCCCCCATTAATTTTTTCCCCCTAATAAAGTAATAATTAATTCCCAAAATTTGTGGTCTCCTCAAAGGTAAATGGTTTACAGAGTGATGTCTAAGTATTAAAAAAAATATGTAACGACCTTTATTCGAAACGGTTGCTTGCATAAATCCTAAAGATAAATAGAAAAAGTAAGAGTTTAAGAAATCATTTCCTCTCACACTGTAGGATAAATAAGTTACCTTTTCTCTCCATGGGAGTCCAGTGTCATTATAAGTATATCGCAATTTAGTTTCTTTTGATATATCCGTACTTGCAAATAAACACAAATGAGGAGTCCCAAAGACATCAATTTTCTTTGTAACACTGTTAACATATACAGAGTCATTTATAAATTTGCCCAGCTGTGTAGACATTGTGCCATCGACACTAAAATTGCAAGAAGTATAAGTATCTAATCAATATATAAAATAAACCCTAAACAGCAAAGTTTGGGATACAAAATTTATAAACGGCCATTTGTCTTCAAAAATCATAGGAATAAGTGAGAACAAGTACACACCACAGGCAATCTTTAGCATCCTTAAAGTAATACATATAGCATCCCAGATTTTTCGCTTCATAATCCAAATTTCTAATTGTCGCTTCTTTCTAATCAATCAATTCCGCACCAAATTCAAGTAAAACGTTTCCTTTAGTAAAATCTGTTGCAGCACACACACCAAAACCTAAAAAATACATTCATGATTTTAGAAAATGTAGCTTTATTTCTTTAATTCAAAAAAATTCTTTTAGACACTAAAATACATACTCATTTCAGCATTAATGAAATGCTTAGTAAAACCATCCTGATCTACCTGTTGCACACAAAAATTTCTAGCTTTTTCCAGCTCCTTGTCTTTTGCCTGAATGGTATTCAACCTACTCTATGGAAAAAAATATGGTAGCCGATATCTTATTAACCTATTATAAGCGTATATACACATTATACACATTAAATTCATATACTTAACTGTGAAACTATCATGTGTGGTCTAACCATATGATCGATTAATTAATCTATTATGTAACAGATATTCAACAATGTGTTACGTAGATCATATTTTACTAACAAATATTGTTGAATCCCTGTTAAAATGTGATGTTACGAAGCATTCTGATTTTCTGGTCTTTTAAAAGAATAAAAATAGCAAAGGAGAAAACTTTATGTATTTGTCGTTCTTTTTCAGATTTGAAGTAGTACATAAAAGAACCAGAGTTATTCAATTCATAATCAGTATTTCTAATTGCAGCTTCTTCATCACTGATTAAATCCCCAACATATTCAACACTGAAACTTCCTTTAGCAAAGTCTTCCGTTGTAAAAACTCCGTATCCTAAAAAAAATAATAATTGTCATAATAATCTTAATACCATCATAAACATTTTTAAACAAATCACCCTATATATAAGCTATGCCTATCCGTATTGTTTCAGTGTAATATGTAAAACAATCTATGTTTCAAATTTGCCCCATACTATAGGTAATACCAGCGTTAATAGAGAAATATAATAAATTTGGGTTACCTATTTCATCATTAATAAACAGCTTTGTTAAACAACTTTGATCTACTCCTTTTGTGCAAAAAGTTTTGGTCTTTTTAAATTCGGAATTCTGATTAACACTTGATTTGGCCTATGGGAATAAAACATATATATCCGACAATACCAGTGAATCTTTTTAACAAAGTATATCTATCACCTTTAGGTCTAAAAAATTTTTCTTTTCAAAGGAGGACTCTTATATTTTTTTATCTTCGTCTATTTCTTCATCGCTGCTTACTACATCTATGCTTTGGTTTTGGTTCTTTTCAGCATCTACATTTTAGACTTTTAAAAAGTGAAAATTCTATGTTAACAAACCCTTGGTTTCTTATTACTAAAAAGTTGATATTAAGTTTACCAGAACTACTACCCGAATACTGCTTCGTAATTTGCGCTCCTCTGTCACAGCGCCTCGTGGCTAGTCGTGAATGTCTGGCGTGAAATCCATTTAATTCCCATAGTCCCGACATTTTAGTGACGGCACTTTTTTCCCTGCTCTTTTCATGGATGTTTTGCCTTTCCTTAGGTCGCAGTTTGTGTGGAATAATTATTTGCAAAGATCCAGGTACCAATTTCCTTTTTGCCGTTCTTTCGGGACAAAACACTTCATTTTGAAGGCTCCAACTTTTATATAAACAGCTCTCCGTAAAGTAAAGAACATAAGATAGCAATTCTGTTCTATTTATAGCTTTTCCTCAGGCATTTCGTCAATTTGGATGTCCTGCACATCTTTTTTTGCTGCCTTTACTATTATTTCTGAAACCGAACGCTTACCACCAAGACATGTTCGTTTTTAAAGTGATAATTTTGGTAATCTTGGGACACGCTTTGTTTATGCGGAATTTATTAGTCAAATTTCAGGTTATCTGCTCGGGCAACGTTAAAAACGTGATGTGAATCATTTCTACGAAATTAGAAAAGTCTTTTTTAAGCGGGATAATAGCAACATGACTTGCTAAATTTTCTCCCTAATCTTTGTCAGAGCATCTTCAGATGACAACTAGTCAAAGTAAAAAAAACTATAAGAGTAGTGGTATTTCACTGTTGCTTACGCTCCCACCTATAACTACACTTCCGATGTCTTTTAACAGACTCAGACTAGAGTTAAGCTCAACAGGGTCTTTTTTCTCTGCTGATTTTGCCAAACCCGTCCCCTTGGCTGTGGTTCCGCTAGATAGTAGATACGGGCAGTGGGAATCTCGATGACGAGCCTTTTGGCTAGGTACTGATATATTACTGTTTAAGTGATATATCATGGTGCCCCATATCCAGATATTTATTTGATGTGACCTTGTTTTATTTACACTTTTTAATACAGCGAACCTTCTCCATGAATTAGCATATGGATGTTGGAGGCTGAATCTAATAACCTTGTTTTGCACGCGGGTGAATAGACTTAAATTACAAAAATCCTTCTTCGCCAAATTCCCTTTAACAAGATGTTTATTTCGCCGAAAGATGTATTTGCAATGCTGAACCAATCGTTCGATGCTCTTTTAAGGTTGGGCCTATCGTAATGGCGGATTTTCTGAGTATGGGCATCATTCAACAAAGAATCAGCAGTATGTTGAAAATGCATTTCGTTGGCTTTGATAATAACCAAGTCTGGCCTAAGTCGTGTGCCATTTACGTCAAATGCAGGCTCCACGAGTACTTTATGCCTGTGTTTCAAGGCAATGCTTTTGATGTATCTGGGAAAAGTGGCCTTGTTGAATAACGTGGGATAACGTTTCACCCACTCTTTGGCAATGCCTACATTTGGTGTTGGCATCACGTCCTCTGTTACAGTTTTCCAGCGTAGGCAAGCGCCCAATGCGCGATGGAACTTTCCCGAGATGATCGAGGTAATTCCTCTCTGCCACAATTGTTCTTCTGTGTTGTTGCGCATTTCGCATAAGGGTTTGCCATCAGCCATCTCTAAATAGGGGTTCCTTCTTTAGGGCGTCTTCGACACTTCGCTCACCTAGTATAGTCAAACATTTATGTTTTAATACAGCCTTTGACTCCAATGTCAATAGCACTTGAATTACAGGATCAATCGAGTTAGTCGGGCCCAAAAGGTCTTTCACCCATGTTCGGATAGAAGACAAGAAAAGTTAACAGACCTTTTGTAACTAGTCCAAGGATCATCTGATCAGATCATCTGTCTTAACTTTTATATTTCCATTTGATTATGGGGCGGTGCCCCGTATACGGATGACATTCGTATTTATTCCTGTTACGTACAGTATGTAATCTATAGTAAAAATTTAATCATCTTTGATGTAAGTAGGGAGCTTCTTTTTCGAGGGTGAAGGGACAATCTAAGCCCTCGATAACCCTAGGGGTCTATCGTATATTACGCCCTTATCATTTACCTCGTGGCGTGCATGAAGTGTTTCCAGATTCGTATGGATCCCTCCATCGATCGTACCACTATCGTTTTGACTACTCCAGATGCCTCTTTTTGACAGTTCTAAAGGTGATGTTAGCTGTTTTGAATCTTCAAGTTACCTACATCCGCAGACCAGGCTTATCATAATATCGTTGTTTTTGTAACCAAGTGTCTTTTAGTTTCAACTGTTTCATATGTCCAAATCACAGTTTCGCTGTCACAGTTGACACATTGACTACAGCCAATTCGTTGTGTTTAACAATCGCCAGGTCAGGTTTGAGCCTTGTTCCATCCGCAGTGAAGACTGGTTCGACGAACATAGTGTTACTTTTGATCGCTAGATCCTTCAAGTAGTCGACAATCGAGTGGTGCCTCTTGATACATGGGAAATGCGTATAACCACAATTTCGAATAACGTCAACGTTTTGTTTACTCAGTTACAATGCCGATATTTCTTTTTGACGTCTTGGCCACGATTGGAATTTTCCAAACTTGGAAGTCATCCAATAGGTAACTTCAGGAACTCCCGATATGTCTTGCCGCTGATGATTAAGGTCCGGCCGTTCATCAACATTTGACTGTCGCCTTGACGACCATCTACCGATTCGTATAACTTTGCGCTGAAGTCCGATTTCGTTATCCTGGCATCGTGCAGTGATGTTTCGCCGAGCATAGTCATGCATTTAGTCTGCAGTTTAGGAATATCTACGTCGGCCGAAAGATGAGAATTGCTAAGTCTTTTGAAGATTCCAAGGAGTGGAGTCGTCTCAGAATAATGTGCGGTATTGTTTATGCGGAATTTATTAGTCAAATTTCAGGTTATCTGCTCGGGCAACGTTAAAAACGTGATGTGAATCATTTCTACGAAATTAGAAAAGTCTTTTTTAAGCGGGATAATAGCAACATGACTTGCTAAATTTTCTCCCTAATCTTTGTCAGAGCATCTTCAGATGACAACTAGTCAAAGTAAAAAAACTATAAGAGTAGTGGTATTTCACTGTTGCTTACGCTCCCACCTATAACTACACTTCCGATGTCTTTTAACAGACTCAGACTAGAGTTAAGCTCAACAGGGTCTTTTTTCTCTGCTGATTTTGCCAAACCCGTCCCCTTGGCTGTGGTTCCGCTAGATAGTAGATACGGGCAGTGGGAATCTCAATGACGAGCCTTTTGGCTAGGTACTGATATATTACTGTTTAAGTGATATATCATGGTGCCCCATATCCAGATATTTATTTGATGTGACCTTGTTTTATTTACACTTTTTAATACAGCGAACCTTCTCCATGAATTAGCATATGGATTTTGGAGGCTAAATCTAATAACCTTGTTTTGCACGCGGGTGAATAGACTTAAATTACAAAAATCCTTCTTCGCCAAATTCCCTTTAACAAGATGTTTATTTCGCCGAAAGATGTATTTGCAATGCTGAACCAATCGTTCGATGCTCTTTTAAGGTTGGGCCTATCGTAATGGCGGATTTTCTGAGTATGGGCATCATTCAACAAAGAATCAGCAGTATGTTGAAAATGCATTTCGTTGGCTTTGATAATAACCAAGTCTGGCCTAAGTCGTGTGCCATTTACGTCAAATGCAGGCTCCACGAGTACTTTATGCCTGTGTTTCAAGGCAATGCTTTTGATGTATCTGGGAAAAGTGGCCTTGTTGAATAACGTGGGATAACGTTTCACCCACTCTTTGGCAATGCCTACATTTGGTGTTGGCATCACGTCCTCTGTTACAGTTTTCCAGCGTAGGCAAGCGCCCAATGCGCGATGGAACTTTCCCGAGATGATCGAGGTAATTCCTCTCTGCCACAATTGTTCTTCTGTGTTGTTGCGCATTTCGCATAAGGGTTTGCCATCAGCCATCTCTAAATAGGGGTTCCTTCTTTAGGGCGTCTTCGACACTTCGCTCACCTAGTATAGTCAAACATTTATGTTTTAATACAGCCTTTGACTCCAATGTCAATAGCACTTGAAATACAGGATCAATCGAGTTAGTCGGGCCCAAAAGGTCTTTCACCCATGTTCGGATAGAAGACAAGAAAAGTTAACAGACCTTTTGTAACTAGTCCAAGGATCATCTGATCAGATCATCTGTCTTAACTTTTATATTTCCATTTGATTATGGGGCGGTGCCCCGTATACGGATGACATTCGTATTTATTCCTGTTACGTACAGTATGTAATCTATAGTAAAAATTTAATCATCTTTGATGTAAGTAGGGAGCTTCTTTTTCGAGGGTGAAGGGACAATCTAAGCCCTCGATAACCCTAGGGGTCTATCGTATATTACGCCCTTATCATTTACCTCGTGGCGTGCATGAAGTGTTTCCAGATTCGTATGGATCCCTCCATCGATCGTACCACTATCGTTTTGACTACTCCAGATGCCTCTTTTTGACAGTTCTAAAGGTGATGTTAGCTGTTTTGAATCTTCAAGTTACCTACATCCGCAGACCAGGCTTATCATAATATCGTTGTTTTTGTAACCAAGTGTCTTTTAGTTTCAACTGTTTCATATGTCCAAATCACAGTTTCGCTGTCACAGTTGACACATTGACTACAGCCAATTCGTTGTGTTTAACAATCGCCAGGTCAGGTTTGAGCCTTGTTCCATCCGCAGTGAAGACTGGTTCGACGAACATAGTGTTACTTTTGATCGCTAGATCCTTCAAGTAGTCGACAATCGAGTGGTGCCTCTTGATACATGGGAAATGCGTATAACCACAATTTCGAATAACGTCAACGTTTTGTTTACTCAGTTACAATGCCGATATTTCTTTTTGACGTCTTGGCCACGATTGGAATTTTCCAAACTTGGAAGTCATCCAATAGGTAACTTCAGGAACTCCCGATATGTCTTGCCGCTGATGATTAAGGTCCGGCCGTTCATCAACATTTGACTGTCGCCTTGACGACCATCTACCGATTCGTATAACTTTGCGCTGAAGTCCGATTTCGTTATCCTGGCATCGTGCAGTGATGTTTCGCCGAGCATAGTCATGCATTTAGTCTGCAGTTTAGGAATATCTACGTCGGCCGAAAGATGAGAATTGCTAAGTCTTTTGAAGATTCCAAGGAGTGGAGTCGTCTCAGAATAATGTGCGGTATTGTTTATGCGGAATTTATTAGTCAAATTTCAGGTTATCTGCTCGGGCAACGTTAAAAACGTGATGTGAATCATTTCTACGAAATTAGAAAAGTCTTTTTTAAGCGGGATAATAGCAACATGACTTGCTAAATTTTCTCCCTAATCTTTGTCAGAGCATCTTCAGATGACAACTAGTCAAAGTAAAAAAACTATAAGAGTAGTGGTATTTCACTGTTGCTTACGCTCCCACCTATAACTACACTTCCGATGTCTTTTAACAGACTCAGACTAGAGTTAAGCTCAACAGGGTCTTTTTTCTCTGCTGATTTTGCCAAACCCGTCCCCTTGGCTGTGGTTCCGCTAGATAGTAGATACGGGCAGTGGGAATCTCAATGACGAGCCTTTTGGCTAGGTACTGATATATTACTGTTTAAGTGATATATCATGGTGCCCCATATCCAGATATTTATTTGATGTGACCTTGTTTTATTTACACTTTTTAATACAGCGAACCTTCTCCATGAATTAGCATATGGATTTTGGAGGCTAAATCTAATAACCTTGTTTTGCACGCGGGTGAATAGACTTAAATTACAAAAATCCTTCTTCGCCAAATTCCCTTTAACAAGATGTTTATTTCGCCGAAAGATGTATTTGCAATGCTGAACCAATCGTTCGATGCTCTTTTAAGGTTGGGCCTATCGTAATGGCGGATTTTCTGAGTATGGGCATCATTCAACAAAGAATCAGCAGTATGTTGAAAATGCATTTCGTTGGCTTTGATAATAACCAAGTCTGGCCTAAGTCGTGTGCCATTTACGTCAAATGCAGGCTCCACGAGTACTTTATGCCTGTGTTTCAAGGCAATGCTTTTGATGTATCTGGGAAAAGTGGCCTTGTTGAATAACGTGGGATAACGTTTCACCCACTCTTTGGCAATGCCTACATTTGGTGTTGGCATCACGTCCTCTGTTACAGTTTTCCAGCGTAGGCAAGCGCCCAATGCGCGATGGAACTTTCCCGAGATGATCGAGGTAATTCCTCTCTGCCACAATTGTTCTTCTGTGTTGTTGCGCATTTCGCATAAGGGTTTGCCATCAGCCATCTCTAAATAGGGGTTCCTTCTTTAGGGCGTCTTCGACACTTCGCTCACCTAGTATAGTCAAACATTTATGTTTTAATACAGCCTTTGACTCCAATGTCAATAGCACTTGAAATACAGGATCAATCGAGTTAGTCGGGCCCAAAAGGTCTTTCACCCATGTTCGGATAGAAGACAAGAAAAGTTAACAGACCTTTTGTAACTAGTCCAAGGATCATCTGATCAGATCATCTGTCTTAACTTTTATATTTCCATTTGATTATGGGGCGGTGCCCCGTATACGGATGACATTCGTATTTATTCCTGTTACGTACAGTATGTAATCTATAGTAAAAATTTAATCATCTTTGATGTAAGTAGGGAGCTTCTTTTTCGAGGGTGAAGGGACAATCTAAGCCCTCGATAACCCTAGGGGTCTATCGTATATTACGCCCTTATCATTTACCTCGTGGCGTGCATGAAGTGTTTCCAGATTCGTATGGATCCCTCCATCGATCGTACCACTATCGTTTTGACTACTCCAGATGCCTCTTTTTGACAGTTCTAAAGGTGATGTTAGCTGTTTTGAATCTTCAAGTTACCTACATCCGCAGACCAGGCTTATCATAATATCGTTGTTTTTGTAACCAAGTGTCTTTTAGTTTCAACTGTTTCATATGTCCAAATCACAGTTTCGCTGTCACAGTTGACACATTGACTACAGCCAATTCGTTGTGTTTAACAATCGCCAGGTCAGGTTTGAGCCTTGTTCCATCCGCAGTGAAGACTGGTTCGACGAACATAGTGTTACTTTTGATCGCTAGATCCTTCAAGTAGTCGACAATCGAGTGGTGCCTCTTGATACATGGGAAATGCGTATAACCACAATTTCGAATAACGTCAACGTTTTGTTTACTCAGTTACAATGCCGATATTTCTTTTTGACGTCTTGGCCACGATTGGAATTTTCCAAACTTGGAAGTCATCCAATAGGTAACTTCAGGAACTCCCGATATGTCTTGCCGCTGATGATTAAGGTCCGGCCGTTCATCAACATTTGACTGTCGCCTTGACGACCATCTACCGATTCGTATAACTTTGCGCTGAAGTCCGCTTTCGTTATCCTGGCATCGTGCAGTGATGTTTCGCCGAGCATAGTCATGAATTTAGTCTGCAGTTTAGGAATATCTACGTCGGCCGAAAGATGAGAATTGCTAAGTCTTTTGAAGATTCCAAGGAGTGGAGTCGTCTCAGAATAATGTGCGGTATTGTTTATGCGGAATTTATTAGTCAAATTTCAGGTTATCTGCTCGGGCAACGTTAAAAACGTGATGTGAATCATTTCTACGAAATTAGAAAAGTCTTTTTTAAGCGGGATAATAGCAACATGACTTGCTAAATTTTCTCCCTAATCTTTGTCAGAGCATCTTCAGATGACAACTAGTCAAAGTAAAAAAACTATAAGAGTAGTGGTATTTCACTGTTGCTTACGCTCCCACCTATAACTACACTTCCGATGTCTTTTAACAGACTCAGACTAGAGTTAAGCTCAACAGGGTCTTTTTTCTCTGCTGATTTTGCCAAACCCGTCCCCTTGGCTGTGGTTCCGCTAGATAGTAGATACGGGCAGTGGGAATCTCGATGACGAGCCTTTTGGCTAGGTACTGATATATTACTGTTTAAGTGATATATCATGGTGCCCCATATCCAGATATTTATTTGATGTGACCTTGTTTTATTTACACTTTTTAATACAGCGAACCTTCTCCATGAATTAGCATATGGATGTTGGAGGCTAAATCTAATAACCTTGTTTTGCACGCGGGTGAATAGACTTAAATTACAAAAATCCTTTTTCGCCAAATTCCCTTTAACAAGATGTTTATTTCGCCGAAAGATGTATTTGCAATGCTGAACCAATCGTTCGATGCTCTTTTAAGGTTGGGCCTATCGTAATGGCGGATTTTCTGAGTATGGGCATCATTCAACAAAGAATCAGCAGTATGTTGAAAATGCATTTCGTTGGCTTTGATAATAACCAAGTCTGGCCTAAGTCGTGTGCCATTTACGTCAAATGCAGGCTCCACGAGTACTTTATGCCTGTGTTTCAAGGCAATGCTTTTGATGTATCTGGGAAAAGTGGCCTTGTTGAATAACGTGGGATAACGTTTCACCCACTCTTTGGCAATGCCTACATTTGGTGTTGGCATCACGTCCTCTGTTACAGTTTTCCAGCGTAGGCAAGCGCCCAATGCGCGATGGAACTTTCCCGAGATGATCGAGGTAATTCCTCTCTGCCACAATTGTTCTTCTGTGTTGTTGCGCATTTCGCATAAGGGTTTGCCATCAGCCATCTCTAAATAGGGGTTCCTTCTTTAGGGCGTCTTCGACACTTCGCTCACCTAGTATAGTCAAACATTTATGTTTTAATACAGCCTTTGACTCCAATGTCAATAGCACTTGAATTACGGGATCAATCGAGTTAGTCGGGCCCAAAAGGTCTTTCACCCATGTTCGGATAGAAGACAAGAAAAGTTAACAGACCTTTTGTAACTAGTCCAAGGATCATCTGATCAGATCATCTGTCTTAACTTTTATATTTCCATTTGATTATGGGGCGGTGCCCCGTATACGGATGACATTCGTATTTATTCCTGTTACGTACAGTATGTAATCTATAGTAAAAATTTAATCATCTTTGATGTAAGTAGGGAGCTTCTTTTTCGAGGGTGAAGGGACAATCTAAGCCCTCGATAACCCTAGGGGTCTATCGTATATTACGCCCTTATCATTTACCTCGTGGCGTGCATGAAGTGTTTCCAGATTCGTATGGATCCCTCCATCGATCGTACCACTATCGTTTTGACTACTCCAGATGCCTCTTTTTGACAGTTCTAAAGGTGATGTTAGCTGTTTTGAATCTTCAAGTTACCTACATCCGCAGACCAGGCTTATCATAATATCGTTGTTTTTGTAACCAAGTGTCTTTTAGTTTCAACTGTTTCATATGTCCAAATCACAGTTTCGCTGTCACAGTTGACACATTGACTACAGCCAATTCGTTGTGTTTAACAATCGCCAGGTCAGGTTTGAGCCTTGTTCCATCCGCAGTGAAGACTGGTTCGACGAACATAGTGTTACTTTTGATCGCTAGATCCTTCAAGTAGTCGACAATCGAGTGGTGCCTCTTGATACATGGGAAATGCGTATAACCACAATTTCGAATAACGTCAACGTTTTGTTTACTCAGTTACAATGCCGATATTTCTTTTTGACGTCTTGGCCACGATTGGAATTTTCCAAACTTGGAAGTCATCCAATAGGTAACTTCAGGAACTCCCGATATGTCTTGCCGCTGATGATTAAGGTCCGGCCGTTCATCAACATTTGACTGTCGCCTTGACGACCATCTACCGATTCGTATAACTTTGCGCTGAAGTCCGCTTTCGTTATCCTGGCATCGTGCAGTGATGTTTCGCCGAGCATAGTCATGAATTTAGTCTGCAGTTTAGGAATATCTACGTCGGCCGAAAGATGAGAATTGCTAAGTCTTTTGAAGATTCCAAGGAGTGGAGTCGTCTCAGAATAATGTGCGGTATTGTTTATGCGGAATTTATTAGTCAAATTTCAGGTTATCTGCTCGGGCAACGTTAAAAACGTGATGTGAATCATTTCTACGAAATTAGAAAAGTCTTTTTTAAGCGGGATAATAGCAACATGACTTGCTAAATTTTCTCCCTAATCTTTGTCAGAGCATCTTCAGATGACAACTAGTCAAAGTAAAAAAACTATAAGAGTAGTGGTATTTCACTGTTGCTTACGCTCCCACCTATAACTACACTTCCGATGTCTTTTATCAGACTCAGACTAGAGTTAAGCTCAACAGGGTCTTTTTTCTCTGCTGATTTTGCCAAACCCGTCCCCTTGGCTGTGGTTCCGCTAGATAGTAGATACGGGCAGTGGGAATCTCGATGACGAGCCTTTTGGCTAGGTACTGATATATTACTGTTTAAGTGATATATCATGGTGCCCCATATCCAGATATTTATTTGATGTGACCTTGTTTTATTTACACTTTTTAATACAGCGAACCTTCTCCATGAATTAGCATATGGATGTTGGAGGCTAAATCTAATAACCTTGTTTTGCACGCGGGTGAATAGACTTAAATTACAAAAATCCTTTTTCGCCAAATTCCCTTTAACAAGATGTTTATTTCGCCGAAAGATGTATTTGCAATGCTGAACCAATCGTTCGATGCTCTTTTAAGGTTGGGCCTATCGTAATGGCGGATTTTCTGAGTATGGGCATCATTCAACAAAGAATCAGCAGTATGTTGAAAATGCATTTCGTTGGCTTTGATAATAACCAAGTCTGGCCTAAGTCGTGTGCCATTTACGTCAAATGCAGGCTCCACGAGTACTTTATGCCTGTGTTTCAAGGCAATGCTTTTGATGTATCTGGGAAAAGTGGCCTTGTTGAATAACGTGGGATAACGTTTCACCCACTCTTTGGCAATGCCTACATTTGGTGTTGGCATCACGTCCTCTGTTACAGTTTTCCAGCGTAGGCAAGCGCCCAATGCGCGATGGAACTTTCCCGAGATGATCGAGGTAATTCCTCTCTGCCACAATTGTTCTTCTGTGTTGTTGCGCATTTCGCATAAGGGTTTGCCATCAGCCATCTCTAAATAGGGGTTCCTTCTTTAGGGCGTCTTCGACACTTCGCTCACCTAGTATAGTCAAACATTTATGTTTTAATACAGCCTTTGACTCCAATGTCAATAGCACTTGAAATACAGGATCAATCGAGTTAGTCGGGCCCAAAAGGTCTTTCACCCATGTTCGGATAGAAGACAAGAAAAGTTAACAGACCTTTTGTAACTAGTCCAAGGATCATCTGATCAGATCATCTGTCTTAACTTTTATATTTCCATTTGATTATGGGGCGGTGCCCCGTATACGGATGACATTCGTATTTATTCCTGTTACGTACAGTATGTAATCTATAGTAAAAATTTAATCATCTTTGATGTAAGTAGGGAGCTTCTTTTTCGAGGGTGAAGGGACAATCTAAGCCCTCGATAACCCTAGGGGTCTATCGTATATTACGCCCTTATCATTTACCTCGTGGCGTGCATGAAGTGTTTCCAGATTCGTATGGATCCCTCCATCGATCGTACCACTATCGTTTTGACTACTCCAGATGCCTCTTTTTGACAGTTCTAAAGGTGATGTTAGCTGTTTTGAATCTTCAAGTTACCTACATCCGCAGACCAGGCTTATCATAATATCGTTGTTTTTGTAACCAAGTGTCTTTTAGTTTCAACTGTTTCATATGTCCAAATCACAGTTTCGCTGTCACAGTTGACACATTGACTACAGCCAATTCGTTGTGTTTAACAATCGCCAGGTCAGGTTTGAGCCTTGTTCCATCCGCAGTGAAGACTGGTTCGACGAACATAGTGTTACTTTTGATCGCTAGATCCTTCAAGTAGTCGACAATCGAGTGGTGCCTCTTGATACATGGGAAATGCGTATAACCACAATTTCGAATAACGTCAACGTTTTGTTTACTCAGTTACAATGCCGATATTTCTTTTTGACGTCTTGGCCACGATTGGAATTTTCCAAACTTGGAAGTCATCCAATAGGTAACTTCAGGAACTCCCGATATGTCTTGCCGCTGATGATTAAGGTCCGGCCGTTCATCAACATTTGACTGTCGCCTTGACGACCATCTACCGATTCGTATAACTTTGCGCTGAAGTCCGCTTTCGTTATCCTGGCATCGTGCAGTGATGTTTCGCCGAGCATAGTCATGAATTTAGTCTGCAGTTTAGGAATATCTACGTCGGCCGAAAGATGAGAATTGCTAAGTCTTTTGAAGATTCCAAGGAGTGGAGTCGTCTCAGAATAATGTGCGGTATTGTTTATGCGGAATTTATTAGTCAAATTTCAGGTTATCTGCTCGGGCAACGTTAAAAACGTGATGTGAATCATTTCTACGAAATTAGAAAAGTCTTTTTTAAGCGGGATAATAGCAACATGACTTGCTAAATTTTCTCCCTAATCTTTGTCAGAGCATCTTCAGATGACAACTAGTCAAAGTAAAAAAACTATAAGAGTAGTGGTATTTCACTGTTGCTTACGCTCCCACCTATAACTACACTTCCGATGTCTTTTAACAGACTCAGACTAGAGTTAAGCTCAACAGGGTCTTTTTTCTCTGCTGATTTTGCCAAACCCGTCCCCTTGGCTGTGGTTCCGCTAGATAGTAGATACGGGCAGTGGGAATCTCGATGACGAGCCTTTTGGCTAGGTACTGATATATTACTGTTTAAGTGATATATCATGGTGCCCCATATCCAGATATTTATTTGATGTGACCTTGTTTTATTTACACTTTTTAATACAGCGAACCTTCTCCATGAATTAGCATATGGATGTTGGAGGCTAAATCTAATAACCTTGTTTTGCACGCGGGTGAATAGACTTAAATTACAAAAATCCTTCTTCGCCAAATTCCCTTTAACAAGATGTTTATTTCGCCGAAAGATGTATTTGCAATGCTGAACCAATCGTTCGATGCTCTTTTAAGGTTGGGCCTATCGTAATGGCGGATTTTCTGAGTATGGGCATCATTCAACAAAGAATCAGCAGTATGTTGAAAATGCATTTCGTTGGCTTTGATAATAACCAAGTCTGGCCTAAGTCGTGTGCCATTTACGTCAAATGCAGGCTCCACGAGTACTTTATGCCTGTGTTTCAAGGCAATGCTTTTGATGTATCTGGGAAAAGTGGCCTTGTTGAATAACGTGGGATAACGTTTCACCCACTCTTTGGCAATGCCTACATTTGGTGTTGGCATCACGTCCTCTGTTACAGTTTTCCAGCGTAGGCAAGCGCCCAATGCGCGATGGAACTTTCCCGAGATGATCGAGGTAATTCCTCTCTGCCACAATTGTTCTTCTGTGTTGTTGCGCATTTCGCATAAGGGTTTGCCATCAGCCATCTCTAAATAGGGGTTCCTTCTTTAGGGCGTCTTCGACACTTCGCTCACCTAGTATAGTCAAACATTTATGTTTTAATACAGCCTTTGACTCCAATGTCAATAGCACTTGAATTACGGGATCAATCGAGTTAGTCGGGCCCAAAAGGTCTTTCACCCATGTTCGGATAGAAGACAAGAAAAGTTAACAGACCTTTTGTAACTAGTCCAAGGATCATCTGATCAGATCATCTGTCTTAACTTTTATATTTCCATTTGATTATGGGGCGGTGCCCCGTATACGGATGACATTCGTATTTATTCCTGTTACGTACAGTATGTAATCTATAGTAAAAATTTAATCATCTTTGATGTAAGTAGGGAGCTTCTTTTTCGAGGGTGAAGGGACAATCTAAGCCCTCGATAACCCTAGGGGTCTATCGTATATTACGCCCTTATCATTTACCTCGTGGCGTGCATGAAGTGTTTCCAGATTCGTATGGATCCCTCCATCGATCGTACCACTATCGTTTTGACTACTCCAGATGCCTCTTTTTGACAGTTCTAAAGGTGATGTTAGCTGTTTTGAATCTTCAAGTTACCTACATCCGCAGACCAGGCTTATCATAATATCGTTGTTTTTGTAACCAAGTGTCTTTTAGTTTCAACTGTTTCATATGTCCAAATCACAGTTTCGCTGTCACAGTTGACACATTGACTACAGCCAATTCGTTGTGTTTAACAATCGCCAGGTCAGGTTTGAGCCTTGTTCCATCCACAGTGAAGACTGGTTCGACGAACATAGTGTTACTTTTGATCGCTAGATCCTTCAAGTAGTCGACAATCGAGTGGTGCCTCTTGATACATGGGAAATGCGTATAACCACAATTTCGAATAACGTCAACGTTTTGTTTACTCAGTTACAATGCCGATATTTCTTTTTGACGTCTTGGCCACGATTGGAATTTTCCAAACTTGGAAGTCATCCAATAGGTAACTTCAGGAACTCCCGATATGTCTTGCCGCTGATGATTAAGGTCCGGCCGTTCATCAACATTTGACTGTCGCCTTGACGACCATCTACCGATTCGTATAACTTTGCGCTGAAGTCCGCTTTCGTTATCCTGGCATCGTGCAGTGATGTTTCGCCGAGCATAGTCATGCATTTAGTCTGCAGTTTAGGAATATCTACGTCGGCCGAAAGATGAGAATTGCTAAGTCTTTTGAAGATTCCAAGGAGTGGAGTCGTCTCAGAATAATGTGCGGTATTGTTTATGCGGAATTTATTAGTCAAATTTCAGGTTATCTGCTCGGGCAACGTTAAAAACGTGATGTGAATCATTTCTACGAAATTAGAAAAGTCTTTTTTAAGCGGGATAATAGCAACATGACTTGCTAAATTTTCTCCCTAATCTTTGTCAGAGCATCTTCAGATGACAACTAGTCAAAGTAAAAAAACTATAAGAGTAGTGGTATTTCACTGTTGCTTACGCTCCCACCTATAACTACACTTCCGATGTCTTTTAACAGACTCAGACTAGAGTTAAGCTCAACAGGGTCTTTTTTCTCTGCTGATTTTGCCAAACCCGTCCCCTTGGCTGTGGTTCCGCTAGATAGTAGATACGGGCAGTGGGAATCTCGATGACGAGCCTTTTGGCTAGGTACTGATATATTACTGTTTAAGTGATATATCATGGTGCCCCATATCCAGATATTTATTTGATGTGACCTTGTTTTATTTACACTTTTTAATACAGCGAACCTTCTCCATGAATTAGCATATGGATGTTGGAGGCTAAATCTAATAACCTTGTTTTGCACGCGGGTGAATAGACTTAAATTACAAAAATCCTTCTTCGCCAAATTCCCTTTAACAAGATGTTTATTTCGCCGAAAGATGTATTTGCAATGCTGAACCAATCGTTCGATGCTCTTTTAAGGTTGGGCCTATCGTAATGGCGGATTTTCTGAGTATGGGCATCATTCAACAAAGAATCAGCAGTATGTTGAAAATGCATTTCGTTGGCTTTGATAATAACCAAGTCTGGCCTAAGTCGTGTGCCATTTACGTCAAATGCAGGCTCCACGAGTACTTTATGCCTGTGTTTCAAGGCAATGCTTTTGATGTATCTGGGAAAAGTGGCCTTGTTGAATAACGTGGGATAACGTTTCACCCACTCTTTGGCAATGCCTACATTTGGTGTTGGCATCACGTCCTCTGTTACAGTTTTCCAGCGTAGGCAAGCGCCCAATGCGCGATGGAACTTTCCCGAGATGATCGAGGTAATTCCTCTCTGCCACAATTGTTCTTCTGTGTTGTTGCGCATTTCGCATAAGGGTTTGCCATCAGCCATCTCTAAATAGGGGTTCCTTCTTTAGGGCGTCTTCGACACTTCGCTCACCTAGTATAGTCAAACATTTATGTTTTAATACAGCCTTTGACTCCAATGTCAATAGCACTTGAATTACAGGATCAATCGAGTTAGTCGGGCCCAAAAGGTCTTTCACCCATGTTCGGATAGAAGACAAGAAAAGTTAACAGACCTTTTGTAACTAGTCCAAGGATCATCTGATCAGATCATCTGTCTTAACTTTTATATTTCCATTTGATTATGGGGCGGTGCCCCGTATACGGATGACATTCGTATTTATTCCTGTTACGTACAGTATGTAATCTATAGTAAAAATTTAATCATCTTTGATGTAAGTAGGGAGCTTCTTTTTCGAGGGTGAAGGGACAATCTAAGCCCTCGATAACCCTAGGGGTCTATCGTATATTACGCCCTTATCATTTACCTCGTGGCGTGCATGAAGTGTTTCCAGATTCGTATGGATCCCTCCATCGATCGTACCACTATCGTTTTGACTACTCCAGATGCCTCTTTTTGACAGTTCTAAAGGTGATGTTAGCTGTTTTGAATCTTCAAGTTACCTACATCCGCAGACCAGGCTTATCATAATATCGTTGTTTTTGTAACCAAGTGTCTTTTAGTTTCAACTGTTTCATATGTCCAAATCACAGTTTCGCTGTCACAGTTGACACATTGACTACAGCCAATTCGTTGTGTTTAACAATCGCCAGGTCAGGTTTGAGCCTTGTTCCATCCACAGTGAAGACTGGTTCGACGAACATAGTGTTACTTTTGATCGCTAGATCCTTCAAGTAGTCGACAATCGAGTGGTGCCTCTTGATACATGGGAAATGCGTATAACCACAATTTCGAATAACGTCAACGTTTTGTTTACTCAGTTACAATGCCGATATTTCTTTTTGACGTCTTGGCCACGATTGGAATTTTCCAAACTTGGAAGTCATCCAATAGGTAACTTCAGGAACTCCCGATATGTCTTGCCGCTGATGATTAAGGTGAATTTCACCCATCCTCATGTTTCCCCATTCATAGGTGTTTGTTTCAGTACAGTCAATTTCCATTAGCTTTCCAATTAACCATGTAATGGGGAGAATAGAGAAGTTCTCTAGCGGCTTCTTATTCTTTGGAGAGAAACCTGCCTTTTTTTCATTAAATTTTCCGCCTAAAAAAGACTATTTTTATCTGCATTTCGATGTAGTTTATCCTATTCCCCTCCTGTCACGATGTTGAAAGAAGGTTACAGTATTCTGAAGCAAGCTGTCAATACCGGGTTTTGTTTCCGATAGTAAAATTAAGTCGTCCGCAACTGCAAGACTATTGACTCTGGTATTGTCCAGTAACGCACCAACTGGTAGCGAATCAAGCAGCTCATCTAGGACTAGGTTGAACAGAATCGGTGACAAAGCATCGCCCTGCGTTACACCACAAGAATGCTTAACATTTTGACGACGTTTGGCCTGCAAGATTTGTTGTTTCTAGCATCAGAATAAGCGTCAATGATGTAGACGATGACTTTTTGATCAACGTTGTGCTGAAGCAAAGCTCGTCGAATCGAGTGGACCGACGCCTTATCAAATGCTTTGGAAAGATCGATTTCAACAAGGTTAAGATTTTTGTGCTGCTTGCGAGCTCTCTGGATTATAGTCTACAACAGGAGGATGTTTCCGGCGCAACCATCTACTGGAACAAATGCCTTCTCACGAAGGTTGAGATTGATGCTTTTCGATATACGTGCAGCTAGAAGTTTGTGCGGGAGACGAACAAACGTGACGGAGAGAGTGATCGGTTGACAATTGCTTGAGTCATCAAGAAATCTGTTCTTTGGGATCAGGATGGTTTCGCTTCGCTTCTGCGACGAAGGCTGTTTCTGCATTCAAGGTACTACATTCAAGATGGGTAACAAGTAATCAGCATTCAGGTTTATGAGATGGGAAAGGAGCATATTGTCTCCTCCGGGTGACTTGTTCTTCACTGTTATCAAACAGAACCTTAGTTCTTCTCCAAAAATTGGGTATTAGATGTCGCTGCTTTTCTTAGAGGTAACGCAGGGATAATCATCGTCTGGGCTCGCAGAAAAGTACAGATTGCCGTAAGTGGAACGAATCGATTCTTCTTATGCAAATACAGTTGCATCTACAGAGTCGCTAAAGATTTTATCGGCCAGGTGTTTTTGGTTTCGTTGATACAAATAAACAACATTGACAACCGAATTTCACATTCCACCAAACCGTACCGAAATTCTTTAAATCAAGGATCTGCGAGAAGACCAGGCTTTATTAACAAAGGCAACACTTGCTATACAAATGCGATCTTGCAAGCTCTGACTGTGTGTCTGTTGTTGTGCTCTCAATGGCCGTCTGAGTCTTCTTGCATCACTCCAATTTCAAAGGCTGACTATATGTCTAGGGTGACCACCACTTAACCGTGACATGTGATACCTGTTTTTGTTCCTCTTCAAGAGAGGTTACATCAAACATTTTAACTCTTCCCACTTCTTTATCCATTTCAACGGGACTCACCCAATTTCCTAAACCCGAGTCACTATCAGGGGAAAATAAATGGCTTTGCCCACAGTGTAATACCCATCGGGAAAGCACAAAAGAAACATCTTTCAGTCACTGAGGGTCAGTGCTGATTGTGCAGCTCCTTAGATTTTCTGCTGCCTAAAACACTTTTGTCAAAGACACCCGTTCAGTCAATTGTTCTTCCGAAAGCGAAAACCCTTTAAATGTCCAGATTTGCTTGGATAATGACATCTCTTTCAACAGCAAGTTTCCTCTAGTCGCGACCATAAACCATTCAGGTACCATAAAATCTGGACATTACTGGCAAACGTATATGAATCTAAGGACTGGTTACAATGCAACGATAGATCGGTCCAAAAAATTCACCCATCATCTCTGAATAGTTGCCAGGTCTACGTCCTTTTTTACATCCGTAGGGTAACAAATTGTAACCAAACAGCAAGGGGTTAGATATTTTGTTTTGTATTTGGGTGTGACGACCCCACTTATTTACCCAGTCCGGTAGGGAGGTTCAAGTTTTGTCACTGCACTTTCAGGTTGACGATCCTGCTGACCTAAGTCTGTCATAAGAAGCATTGAAAGGGGGCAAACACTAACTTGTGTTTTCTTAGTGGTTTGACACCCACCCATATTACCCTAGTCACCTTCCAGGCCGGTCCTTTGGAAAACACAGCAATGATCTGTGTAACGCTGAGTGTTGGGGCCCCGTAACACGTGTAAGGCTACTGCCAGGGTCACAAGTACTGCCACACAAATCGTTGGCTGCATGATTTACCCTTTCATTCGTTTAGGATTTTTAAATAATTTATCCGTTTCAGGATGGTCAATTTAATGATAAGTTTTACTTATTCCATGTATGTTTATTTAATTCGTTTTGAATTGCCTAGTTTAATCGCCGATTTTTTTGTTGTTGTTTTTTTCGTTTTTTTGTCATAAGCTTTATTTGTGTACTCCAAGGAGGAAAAATTCGTAACATGTGTATCGGATACACCTTGAAATAAGGGGAATGACTATTCAGGTCATTTTGAAATATTATTGTCAAACCAACGACATCGTCTAAAGACAAGTTTTGTCATCGCACTTCGTGCTTTGTTACTCTTAATCTCTCTCTTCGAATCTGCGTAGACGAATTTTTCTGTGGTATCGAGTGGTGTCAGGAGGATTTGTAGGCTCGTTTCTTGGCGTAGATGTGGTTGCAAGTAAAAAGTCATCGAAGAACTTCATGACACCCGTTCCGTCGAGAAGGCCAGAGACCATAAAATCAATGCGTAAATTTTTTTTCGTCATTTTACGCGTATACAGATTTATTCGTTCTGTTCCAGTTTTTAATTGTTTTTATTGCCTTTATTCTTTTGTCATATGTCTCTCGTTTCCCATTCCGCGGGGTTTTTTGTCTTTTGTTTCTTACGTCATTCTAGTCTCTTCTGTTTCATAAGTTGTTTATTCTCAGTCGTTCCCTGCTTATACATTCCTTTAGGGTAATAATTTTGGAGCCTTTTAATTGACCGATTACTTTTTTACTGTAGAAATGTATATATGCTAGTTACTTTGATATAATCTTTTACTTGATAATGTAAATCATTACGAAAAGCTTCGTGAAAATAAATTGTTTCTTAACCAAGTGTTTATTGATTATTGATACCAGAGTAACGACTCCACTTATTACCTGAGTTAAAAACAAAGAATAGCACAGTTGAACAGAAAAGTGGTCAAAGTTAATTTTAGGAAGATAAGGATGTCTAGTTTCTGCTGATGACCGTCCGCAGACCTCTTCGAGGTGACCCAGCTAGACATTCAGGGTACTTAGGTTCAGAAATATGGGTCGAAACCTACCTGCCCTTGGTTAAAGTTCTGTTCATCTTTTCAAATGTGTTGTGTCCTTTTTATTTTTATTTTTTTCTTTATATTTTTTTAATTCCTTGCAAAATGGGAGAATTGTGCTTTTAGAGGCATATTCTCTAGAGGAGTACCTCTAGCTTGTTTCCAAAGACCTAACAGGTTGAGTTCATCATTGCGGTGGCTTGCCACCTCTTTGTAAATTATTTTTTTATTCTTTTGTCATATGTCTCTCGTTTTCCCATTCTGCAGGGTTTTTTGTCGTTTGTTTCTTACGTCATTCTAGTTTCTTCTGTTTCATAAGTTGTTTATTCTCAGTCGTTCCCTGCTTATACATTCCTTTAGGGTAATAATTTTAGAGCCTTTTAATTGACCGATTACTTTTTCACTGTAGAAATGTATATATGCTAGTTGATTTGAAATAATCTTTTACTTGATAATGTAAATGATTACAAGCTTCGTGAAAATAAATTGTTTTTTAACCAAGTGTTTTTATTGGTTATTGATACTTATTTTTGGCTCTAGACTTACACATAAAATCAAGTTGTGGGTCGCACGAGGATGTATCTCGGATTGCAGCAATTAAGTGCTCAGCTGAATCACGCGTTGCAGGTACGAATTCAGGACCATCGGCGTTTAGATGTTGTTGAGTGGCTGCCGGAGTTTAATCGATATTGAGTTTCTAAATATCTACCGCGCTTCAAAGTTCTTAGAGGATTCGCTTTACTAAGCATTTTTACTTCTAGCCCCTTTGATGCTTTTCAGCGATCAACCAGGTAACAATTCCAATAGGGCTTGGTTGATGTATTTAGTATTGGTGGAAGGTTTGACTCCATTGTTGCAAGAAGTGTAAGCTTTTCGGAAGACCAACGTTGCTTTGCTCGAATAGTCGGCTTGGTTGCTTCAAATTGGTGTGGGTGTTTCCTCTGCTGATGAACACCCAAACTAGATTTAGTTTGGCAGCGGAAGTCACGATACGAGTAGGTTCGTCGACATCTGTCGGAGCAGGAACCGCAGCAATCGTACATCGTGCGAAATGTGTGCTGACGCTACGAATTGATGCAAAAGGTTTAAACATTTCAATCATCTGTACGACAAAACAGCAGGTGAACGGCGATCTTTAGCGTGACGTTACCAACTCTTGTGGTCTTGCAGTTGTTCGTGCATAAAGGTGTCTTATACGAGAAAATGATTTGTTGCCAGAACCGTATTAGAAATATCCATTTCCGTTCTGGGTGAATTGCCGTTTTGGAGTACCGGGTTTCTATTCATATTATTTGTAGCAACGAGAAGTATTTTCAGAGCAGCCTAGAATGAAATCCCTTCGAAGGTAAAGATGGGCGATTAACCGTTACAGGTTGCGATTGACCAATATAAATGTCTTACATTGACTGTGCCCATCTGTCGAACATCTGTACACCTACAATGATATAGCAGCGTAAGATAACGAACATTGCTACTTGGTTTACTGTTAAAATTACCTTACATAACGAGCTACTTACTTTAGGTGATTAGAACGGATATTAAATTCATCCTAACCTTTCGGTAAGCTTGCAGAAATTTTTTGATACAGGCTTTGCCGATGTGCCATGGGTCAAACTGGTGTATAATGGTTTTAAATCGCTCCTCTGATTTCATTGGTTATTCAATTGACGCGTATCTGTCTGTCGAAATCAACCTGATAGGTAGTTTATGTGTTAATGAATATTAACAATGCAACGAATAAATCCTTCTCCATTGCCAATAAATAAAGGAAAAAAATCAAAAACGTGCACATTCAAATTTATAAGATAATAAACTTGCCTCGACATGCACGATTTTCAAGTTCAATACTTTATTTTTTGTTATATTCATAGGTGATATAGGTAGCGTTGTGTGCAGGGGAATGCCAGTGGCAAGGATCTTTTACTCTCCCTATTTTCGAAATTTCTTCTTTTAATTTTTTCACGCAGCGTGATCGATCTCAGCATAACCTTGCAACAAGGAAAATTTTGGATTATTTCGGAAACTTTAGAGGGTATAACATCTACATAGCCATAATCACCTGTCTTTAGACAAGTATTATCATTACAGCTTGTTGTTTTGTCACCTCATTATCATATAATTTTCCCGTATTCATAATTCCGGATTTGCTCAGAAATTTTGAGGTTTAACAATTTGGCATCTTCTCGAAAATCGATTGCAGATGTAAGTAGGAGGTCCTCCATACCTTTTGATCCAGTTCACATTGGTTGAGATGACCCTTCCTACTTGCATCAGTTAAAAATATAATTAAAATTTTCTTTTAGATTTCGGTACTTCGCAGGAGTCTGGGAATAATTTATGAAATAAAATCCTTATTTCAACGATTGATAAACATATAAGAACAATATTTCGTTACGTGTATTTTTTTAATAAGCTAGAATGTGTGAAGTTTCTGAAACACTAAAATCCTTAAAGTAAAAGCCGTCGCCAATTCCTTAGCGAAACTTTACCTAATTAAAGTATAAGGATTTAAAAATTTTACAGGATTGCACAGTTTTAGTCACCTTGAGTAAAATTAAGTTAAGTGTCAATTGGCTTCCTGTTCTCTTTGCTTCGAATGTTTTCGACCTATCGAGAAGGGTTCCACATTTATTTCAAAGTCTAGAAAGCAGTTTTAAACAACAAAAATCTCCGTTGAAGATGAATAGGTGTGTCACTAGTAAACTAGTGGTGTATTAGTCATCACCTTATGGATTTTCTTCTTTCAACGCGTAGTCAGTATTAGCCGTTGCTGTTCTGAAAAAAGATAATTACAATTCAACTGGTATATGTTTTCTTCATTTATTTTAATTTGTCATCATCGTCTGATTGCCTGAATCTATAACCATAAAAAGTTTAACGTTTACAATGCGGGATGTTGTGCGCAATTCATACTGTTTACAAACCAGTCTTATTAATTTGACCCCCTTGAACATATGTATCCATAGTTATTGAAGACCAATCTGGTGTTTGTGTTTGAGCGTCAGCAGCTAAACGAACATCTTTATATTGTGTGGAATCATCCCGTGCTTGAACAACAGCTTGACCACCAATGGAATTTTTCAATAGCCAACGAGTAACCTGATCTACTTGAACATTTGAATCCATAGTTATTGGAGACCAATCTGGTGTGTGTGTTTGATGTCAGCAGCCAAGCACTTCGTTTGGCACGAGACGTGCGAAAATCTTTTTATTGTGTTAAATCATTCCGTGTCTGGACATCAGCTTAACAACCAATGGAATATGTTCGGCTTTTAATAATAATAGCCGACGAATTAACATATTCATATTGTTGAGGCACTTCTTCCAAAGCTTGATTCACAATGCCCCCACTCACCTCCCTAACGTCCTTTTCATATATTTTTTAACTTTTGGTTTTTCCTTAAACAAAAAATGGAAGGGATAGACCCAGGTTAAAGTAATGCTTTTTCCTCCTCCCTGTGTAAAACAATTCTTTCTGAATTTCCAGGAAGGGTCGAAACAATTTTCTTCATAATTATCTCAGCTAACGTATAATCTGGACAGTAAGCTTGTTCGATTAATCAAATTATTCCAACCTGATTTTATTTTTGGATCCTTGGACAGGGAGAAAAAGCTTTTGTACTGGTTTTTCCTACTGTTTTTAGAGCAATTCAAAACAGCGCACCGCAACATTATTCTACCTCTCAACCTTATTGAGTGTGCGATCTGAGTCTAGTCTCTCTGTGGCGGGGAACAGTAGTAAGTTCTAGTAAAGGATTGATTTGTTGGCTTTAAAGTAGGTCTTCGTGCTTTTCGATCTCTTTATCCGCCAAACTGTCCGCTTCCTTGTCGAATTTCTCCATAACGTTTTGACAAAAGTTCAGTCATAGAATATATCGAGCTTGCAGTTCATGGAAGCACGTTCATGAGATCTGGAGAAAGGTAAGAAAGTTTTAGATTCTCGAAAAAGCCAATAGCCATATCGTTGAAAGTACGGTTGACCAATCTGAACCTGAAAAGCAAGCAAGAAAGAGGATTTCAAATGATTTTGCTACAGTATAGGGATAAAATCACTGATCGATTTCAACAATCACTCAAACGGATTAATGCACCGTGTGTTGTGGTAAATACATTAGGAAATGGGAAATCCGTACTGCTGTCATTAATAGCTCCAGTTGATAAATCCCTAAAGAGCAAGGTGTTTAATACATATATTTGTTGATTATAATTTGAATAGCGATTACTCAAAATAAAAATAAAAATGTATATAATAATGAAAATACTTTGTTTCATTAATCAATACTTTATTGCGATTATTTAAAATATGAAGAAAGATATTATTACCTGCTGCCACGTGTGTAAGTTTTGCCTTTGTTTCAAAAATGAAAACATGAAAATTCTCTTAGTCACCGGAATAATTCTCGTATTCTTAAAACATCTTCATAGCGTTTTCTAATGATTGACGATGTATACTGCAGAACGACGCCATAATTTTTTTAGTGCGCTACTTCTCTGCTAATTTAGGAGCTAGGGAGTTGCCTATAAAAAAGTTGCCTATATTTTCTAAATCCGAGGACACAAAAATGAAAACTAGACTCGCCACTACACATGTAACAAAATAGTCTTTTTCTAATTCGCGTCGTTAGTGTCATTTTAATTAGAACAAGAATGAGAAAAAAGTAAAAATGTTTTCCCAGTAGACGGTTTAACTGCGTAAGTCCATATTGTATTAAGGATGACCGAATATCCGTTGCGGATTGATACACAAGCTCTGTATTGAGATAATATATAGTTAATTTTGTTAAGTACTGAAGCAATCACGTAGCCGGCGTTAGTCCTGCACAAAATTCGAAATATCTTTGCGCGAAATATTCGACAAATCTGCATCATTTTTTTAACATTAGGTGGTACAACCCAGCCAAAGTTTCATCTTTTTCAGAATTAATTGATGTTTTAGCCAACACTGTAAAAAAACAACCAAAGCGAAAGAAAAATGAATCAAGTAACACCCGACCGGTTGAAGTTTTTTTCCTTGCAAAATTGAACGAATGATAATGTAGTTTGATAGCACTTACTATCCCCCCCCCCCTGTTAACTGCTATCAGTTACTCTCCCCGTATTACATTATCATTCGTTCAATTTTTCAATTACTCTCGCCCATTGTTTCCGTCCTCTGACGAGATTCTATATGAGATTTCAAAGCCCAAAAGTAATTTTCGTCGACTGTATCCAACCAAACTAATTTGGCTGAAAGTTATACGAAAAAACTGTAGGTACTTCCATGGTACATTCGAAAGAAAAATATTATTTGCTAGCTATATACTATATTTACAACAATATACCAAAGATATAGACTACAAAGTTTTGTTAAGAAGATTGTTTATTGGCTTTTCAAAGTTCTCGTTAATTCTTATGTGAAAATGCGTCTGGAATATGTTTGCATTTAACCAACCTGCCGCTCTACTGATCTCTGTTAACGAGAGTCCTGTGCTTGCTGCTGCTGACGTTGCAGCTGATCTGGTTGAGTGCCAGACAAAGTGACGGTATCGATTCCAGCCGACTTCAAAAACTTGTAAACGTATCTAGATATTGAGCGAGATGTTACAGCTTTATGTGGCTTCGCATAGCTTAGACATTAAAAGAATTATTGATTGAGAATAAATCATCAATATAATCTGCAATGATTTTTTTCTGTTGACGTAAAGAAGATAAAGGGACTTTAAAGTAAATTTTCTATGGCCTGGGGAAACCCATTTGGCAGAGCTGTATACGTGTAAAGCTACAGCCAAGTTCACAAGTCCTGGCGCATAGGTAGTTGTTTGCCCCCTTTTTATAGTTTTTATTTATTTGTATATATATTCGTTTTATGTCAATATATGTTGTTTTTTTGTTTTGTTGTTGCAATATTTGTATTGTCCAGAGGGTTGCTTTTTCAATTAACTTGGTTGTACAGACCATCCTTGTAAAAGGGAGATCTTGCTTTGCATAGAGATCTTTAGAGGGTTTAACCTCTACCACTTAGAATAAGAGTCATTAGACTAGTCGAATCACTACAGCTTGCTGTTTTGTTATCTCATAATCATTGATACAAAATGCCTTTATGTTCACATTTGAAATATTTTTGATCCTCCTCTGCAATTAGTACAAAGTTAGTAAGCATCCTTGATGTCAATTTTGACCATAAAAGCAGTCTTTCTTCATTACTGAATATATGGTTTCCGTTTTAAACTGATGAAACTCAACAGATTTGTTTAAAGCTTTTAAGTTTAGAATTAATCGAAAACCATCCGATTTTTCTCTTAGAAAAATGGGCGAAGTAACTTCATTATGCTCAGGAATTACCTGAACTAATACCCCCTTCTTCATTAACTTAGTGATCTCATTTGAGATAATGTCACTGTATTTAGAAGATATAGGGTAAGTAATATTTAATCACGTGCAGAGTTTTCAGGCTCCAAAAACTCTACGTGCAAACCAGATACAGTTGTCAAAATTTCTGTATCAGAAGTGTAATTCTTCCAAACGTCAATATAATGCCTTATACACCCAGCTTGGAAACCATTTACTCTGCCTGTAAGATAGTGCTTAAGTTCTTCTAATGATAACAAAAATAAATCAATGCTACTTACACCTTGCCTTTTCAGTTCTTGTTGCCCCTCCTCTAGGTCTTCAAGGAGGGCCTCTTGTTTTTTGACTGTGCATAACTTTGTTGACCTGGTTTTTGGTTGAACCGATGGTCCCTAGAGCTGTAGCTACTACCTCCACGACCTCTGAAATGTGAACTTCTTCTACCTCTATGGCTTGATCCTGTGTCTGGATGGTGGTACCTGTAACCAGACCCACCAGCACATTGCTTCAGTTTTGGGGATTCCAGGGTCTTCTCACTTTCTTGGAGTTCCTTTGTTCTTTTCTCCAGGTTATCCCCAAATAGTGTCACACCTTCCTCTTGTACATCCTTGACTATTTTTTGCATGGATGTTGATATTGAGGGTTTAAAAAGTTCCCTACGATATTAGTTGATGCCCTGGTTGGTGTGCCCTGCTAACGCCATCAACTCACGCAGCGTAGATAGGACACACCGGTAATCAATTTTTTCGTCTGACTTAGCAGAATTGGACAAAGCCTCAGCTGCACGAAGTACACATACTTGACTTTTAATTAAGGACTGCTGGATGGCCTGCATTTTTATGTCCTCACTACGGCATTTCGATTGTGCCCATATGATTTTATTTCATGGTTTTAAACGCATGAACTGGCAGTTTATTGGATTTTTATGATCCTGCAACTTACCCCTCAGCTTTTCTTGGTCCAGCTTCTTCAGCCACATGACTTTGGTTGTTGACATGAGGGGTGAGATGATTTCTGTTCACCACTCTTTATTATCCTTATAATCATCCATCAACTCACCCCACAGTTCTTGGCCATTATCTGTGGTGTTGCTTGAAGGGTGTTGCTTCTTTGCGGGTTTGTCTAATGAATCCATTAAATTTTCAAGATTATTAGAAGCTGTCATGCTTACTTTGTCTTCATTTGAGGCTCGTAAAACTTCCTCAATTTTGAGTTTTTGTTGGTTAATGAGGTCACGTAAGTCTTGGTTTGGGGAAATTTCACTGTCACTTAACAACAAAGATTCCTCCTCTCTCCCTGCAGCTGAATTTTCAACACTCGCAGGTAAACTGTGTTGAGAAGCAGAATTATCTGTGTTTTGTCACTAAGACGTTTGATATTTTTCGCCAAATTGTTTGAAAGTAAATTAAGTGATGCGGCCAGCGACGTGGTCAGATTATTTAAAAATATATTCTGTCTTTTTTCTGCTCTGCGAAGAAATTAGACGATCTATCTGTATCCGTAACAACTTCATTGCTGTTACCATTATTTAATGGTAACAGCAATGAACTGTAATGGGGCCGGAAACCATGGGGGGGGGGGGGTAGTTGTATTATAGCGTTGGCTGTTTTGGCTATGGTTGACATCATTAGCTTAGTGGGCTTATTATTTTTTTCGAATATTTTGAAGCGGGAATTGATAGCATAAAAACGGTAATCAAAGCAGCAGCGTTGTTGAAGATTATGATATACTTAGGAATAAAAGAAACCAAAAAACTTTTTTATTTCTGCCAGATAAAATAAAAAGCAAAACCAGCTTCCTAGCTTCCACGCACTTGAAATGCTTTACTTACTAAATGACCATGACTCTTTCGCATCATATGCGAAAACTTTATCATAAACATCAGAAAGTAACATTTTTTTAAAATATGCGTGCGCAAGGAAATAGTTTGAATGGGAATCCGACTTTATCGATCGTAGTTTTTTATTTATTTATTTCTTTCAATAATATTTTTACGGGTTGTAAATATCAAGTAAAAATAAGCTGTTCTTCCTATGAAGTACTCATTCGGACACTTTACTTTTATTCTAATTTTGTCGACATTGCTTGGTAAAGAAGGTCGCTGAATTCTCCTCACTGACAACGAGCACTTTGCCCTGACCTTATAAAAATCAATCACAGAAAATCAGTCTTCTAGGAAAATTTATTCGAAAATTTTTAACATATTTATTTCGTTACATTTATTAATTGCCAGGTTTGCGGATGAAAAGAGCATTGGACGACAATAAAAAAAATATATGCTGTCTATGCGTTGTTTCTTTATGTATTCCAGTTGTTTGCATTTGTGATATTTTAATCTCTCTTTTATGATCTAATGTGTTTCAGTAACTCAAAAAAAGAAGAAAAGGGATGTACTTTATCCCGCCAAAGACTATCCGTGCCTAAAAATCAATAATTTTTTTACAAGTAAAAGCATCTGTCACTTGGAAACCAACGACAACAAACCAGTAGCACAAAATCAGTAAAAACACTCTCTCAATATTAGGGTCAAACATTGAGTTTTTAAAAAATAAAACAGACACATATATCATTTCTGCTGGTAACTACGTTAGTAATTTCATCTTTCAGGAAAGCTTTAGTGATTTGATCACCATCACCATCTACCCCAAACTTTTTCGCATATTGCTGAAGCTGATCTGAATGCACTTGAACTGCCTTGCCCTTATCAAAAGTGATGTATGTATGGTCGATTAATATTTATTTCTATAATAACATAATTTACAACTAGCCGGTCACTAACAAAGTAACAAGGCGTTCGCTAAAAATACATGTATATACAGTAAATACCAGAAAAGCAGAAAATACTAACAATAAAAAAAATCTTTTTTTTTAAAACTTCCTAATTAAAACTTAGTAGTTGCCTATTGTGCACACTGCAGACACATTCGTTCGGCCTACGGAAAAGCATATGCGGTATGCGCAATAGATGTGACATATTCAGTTTAATGTGGGATCAAGACAGTCGAGCATAAGAACAATTACACAGAGAATCTCAGAAACGTTTTGCAAAATTTTATTGTGCCGCTAATTGCGCGCATCTGTATTGTTCGTATTAAGCTAGAGTTTTCCTTTTGCGTGAAACCGAGATCGTTCAAACTGCTTTCCAAGCGTTTAGGAACAGTTCCAAGTGCACCGACAATAACAGGCACAAACGAGAAGGTATAGTCTTTGTATATTAACTGCATATTGCGTATTAAAGGTCCGTAAATGTTCTCTTTTTCGCATATCTTGATGTAACGTTTACATCAGCAGGGCAGCTAATTTCCATAATCTTGCATGTTCTACTTTGTAAATCCCACTGGATGATATCGTGTTTGTTGTATTTAACCTTTGTCGCTGTCTTCACCGGTACGTTCCACCAATACTCCTTACACCCTTCCTTGTACACAAGCTCGTTGTCGCTGCATTTGACGTTCGCATGAGGGTCTTCTTTCTTCCGTAATGCGGTTGGGGAGATAATATCTAGCTGACATATTCGGACATGACGAGACGACGTGTGTGATGTCTTCGACGTGCACTTTGCAGAGTCGGCATCGGTTGTTGTGTTTAGGCTGCAAACCGGCTTTTTATCGCGGCGGTATTGAAGGTCTTTCGTATTGATTTCTTGTTCGTACAGTGCATGTGCATAACCTTCAAAATGCGAAGTCATATACTTGTTTGCCGACCAAGATGTTGTTTTGGCGAGATTTACACTTTCTTGTGATGATATCTTTCTCCAGATATAGCTGTGCATAGCTTTTTCTTCAAATCGTTGTAATCTCTGTTTTTTACAGTGCTGTAAGTACTTCTGTGATAGTTTCTGTGGCGTACAGTTTTCTTCAACATCGATGTTCGCAGTTGATAAAAACTCTCTAGCTTGTCGTACGATGCATTCGCTTTCTCCTTCCACAACCTTTTTGAGATAGGGATTATGTTGTGTGCTTTGGTGTAGGTGTTGGTTAATTGATATTATGAGGCTTTCATATGCCTCCTTGACCATCTTGAGACCCCGGCCTCCTTCTTTTTGTGGTGCATATAATCGATCAACGTCAGAGTTACGATGAAAGTTACCAGTCATGTTCAATACTTTTCTAGTTTTTATATCAATCGCCTTGATTTCGTCTTTAGTCCAGTTTAAAATGCCGAATGTTGGTGTCAGGACAGGTAAAGCAAATGAGTTGTGAGCGATGTATTTGTTATATCCGCTAAGTTCACTACACCATATCTTTCGAACTCTCTTAAAGTACTCACTTTGGAATAAGTTTATAGTTTAAGGGTTTCCAGTCAAGATTAAAGTATGACCACATGAACTCAGGGTTCAGGTGCATTATTGACATAAAAATTTCAATCGCTAGTGTTCGTAAATGTAGCTGGTGGATAGATATTTTAATAAATGTGGCAAGTAAATCACCATATGATAAGTCAATGTTGTAAACGACTTTTAGTCTCCTACGATGAATTTTCTCAATTTTTTTTAAGACGTTTTTCTACAAAAGATCCAGATTATCGGAGCATAACTGAATTGACTTTTGATGAATGCAGAGGCTAAGACTTTAGCCTTACTCAATGTTAAATATTGTCTTAATCTACGGAGAGCATGTGTAAAGTTAAAATTCAAAAAGTACAAAATTTATAAAAAAGTTTATATTTATATTTATAATTATTTAGTGATATTTTAGTTTGAGTGACACACCATGGTAATCATCAGCATCCAGGCTACCATATTTGTTTTTGGTTGCCATGCCTACCTGGTGTGATGTATATATAAGTTTTGCCACTCCTTTTTTGTCATTCTTCAGTCAGCTCTTGATTAGTCAACATCAAGTTTTTGAGTTTCAATGCACAATATTTCAATGCACAACAATGATGATGATCTTACTTACACAATATTTCTATGAGTGATATAGCTTGTTCTTCAATTTCACATAAGTTTACACTTGTCACACATTTTCATAGTACTTTACGCTGGGCAGCTGGTAAGTATTAGCTATTTTATGTCAAATATTTTATTTAAATTTGAACTGGATATTTACCGTAATTTTGTATTTATTTAGTTTGAACGTATATCAAGATATCAATTCAAATCAAAATTTTTGTTGTTACAAACACTTCCCTCTCGTGTGACGCCTTAACATTCAAACAGATTTTAAAAGCTAACATTCAAACAGATTTTAAAAGCTGAAGTTACTATGTACAATTTCATATTCAACATAATTATTAATCACTTCTTCAATCATCGTTTGAGATAGTTCTCAATCATTCTGTGTAATCATCAATATTCATTATTTATCAATTAAAGTTGTCATTGATGTAATTGTTCAAACTGGACAACTCAAGAAATCAATCTACAAGACGTAACCTTAATCGAGTTGATCATCGTGAACTCAATTCAACTGGACGTGTTATTCGTCGCGAAGAAGAAGTTTACGTTCCAGAAACTCACATCACAGAAACTTACAATTCTCAGTTATCTGCGCTCGAGGAAGCCAATATTTCACTACAACTTGACCAACTCTCAATTATAGAAATGCCTTCCAACAACGAAGTTGAAGCTAATATTTTGATTCAGGAGATTGAAGACATAATTGACGAGAATCCCATAACACCTGATAGTACAGTAGATGTTAATGCTTCAGTTGTCAAGTTACAGGAATTACGAACATCACTTAGGCGATATGATATTCTTCTCAAAGCTGAAAATCAGACCCAAGATCTAGTCCGTCAAATTGCCTGTACACTTATCAACGTCAAGGAGTACATAAAGAACTCAAAGGTCTGCAAATCCAAACTCGACCTTCAGCAAATAAAGAAAAAAAAACGATGAAGCTTCTCGTAAAGAATGTTCAAAGCTGTTTGTCATTGCTGATCTACAAAGAATTTTATCTGAACTCATCACTGATTTTTCTATTAACCTTGGTGACTTAACTGATCCTGAATTGTTACAACTGAAAACAGATTTGTCATCTAAAAATGAACTTGTCAATAAAATTGCACAAAAATATGAACTGATACTTCAGACATCATTCAACACAGCTGAAGTATTGCTCGATGTTCAAAATATTGGTCATAGTTACGAAAAGTTGATTCAAATCAAATCAAATTATGCAAGAAAGTTACATTCATTACTGCAGAGTCGTGATGTGTACAAGCAAAAATTGTTCACTGCATCAAAATTAAATATACACTTGGAAAAATTTTCTGGCACATCAGACTCATCAGATTTTTACACTTTTAAATCCAACTTTAATAAGCTGCATCAAGAATCCACACCAAAACATCTGTTACCTGATCTGCTGAAAAATAATTATCTCAAGGATCCAGCATACAGCATGGTCAAAAGCCTTGCAGACATTAACGAGATTTGGAAGAGACTTCAATTTGCATATGGTAACGTTAAACACATGCTATCAAAAAAATTGAATCAACTTACTTACATGGAACATCTCTCCCGTTCAAAAAATGCAGACAATCTTGCACTTGCGTTAAGCAACATTGTTAATCTTATGAAAGAGCTCATGTCATTGGCTGAAGAACATCACGTCGAGGAATATCTCTATTATGGTAATGGAATTCAACAGATCTCTTTACTTCTTGGTGACTCTCGTTTGTCGCGATGGTTAGCAATCAATGAAGAAGATGTACCTCCAAAAGACACATGGTGCAAACTGGTAGAATCCCTCGAGAAAGAACAACGAATTCAACAACAGAAGATCAATCTTATTGGACCTAACAGCAATTCATCATCCAAAGCTTCAAGGACACAAGATCATCAAAAAGACAGGAAGAAAGCTTTCAACTCATCTTCATCTGTAGTCACCTGTTCGATTTGTGAAGCTCATGATGGTGAATTCGATCATGTATCAACTTCAGGTCCAAATGGTAGTCGTATTATTCAATACTACACATGCAAGAAATTTGCTGAGCTCACTCCTGCTAATCGATTTGCATTGCTCAGGGAAAAGGGATACTGTTATCAGTGTCTTTATCCCGGAGCAGATGTTTCATCAGGAAAACACAAGGAAGGGCGCTGCCAACACGATTTCGTTTGTAAGCACGACTCACATGAGAAGTATACTGTACGAAAACATGTTCTTGTATGTGACGAGCACAAGGATAACCAAACCAACAAAGATCTCCTAGAGAAATTCAAAAGCCGATGTTTACGAAATTCAAGTCTTCCAACATTTGCTCGAAATATCAGTTTGTCCTTCATAAATCAGTGTTTCAAATCAAATGGTGTATCTGGTGAAGAGAAAGCACTAAATCATGGCATATTTCCTCTGCAATCAATCATAATCAATAACCAACAATATACTATATTCTTCGATAATGGATGTAGTGATTTTATTGTAAAGTACTCGGCAGTCAAGTCACTTGGTTCTTCAAATGTCCAGCAGGAATCATCTCAGTCAATAAAAATCAGTGGCATTGGTACTGCAACAACTCAATCCACACATGGAATATATAATGTCAAAATTCCTTTGTTTAACGGTCAAATGGCTTCATTATCTGGTACTTGCTTGGATAATATCGCTGGTACCTTTCCACAATATCCGTTAGAAGAACCATACAACGATATCTGCTCCTCATACAAGACGTCTGGTAGAGATCCATCATTACTTCCTAAACCATCATCAACTGTAGGTGGTGACGTTCATTTTATGATAGGCATCAAGTACCTACGCTACCATCAAAAGTTGGTCTATCAGCTCCACTCTGGTCTAGCAATTTATGAGTCACCATTTTTCAATGCAAGTGGAGGACGTGGAATCATTGGTGGACCGCACTCTGTTTTTACTCGCATTCATCAAAGTTTCTTCACGGAGTCTGAAGTATCTTCCTTCTTCAGCAATCAGTACAAGCTATTTAGGATGGGTGTTCAAGTCAATCCTGATCTGTCTTTTCCAACTCTTCCATCCAAGATACAGAAACATTTCGAGGACGTTGAGACCACTGGCTCAGAGATAACCTATAGATGCATTAACTGTCGAAACTGTAAAGAATGCAAGAATTCATCACATCAACAAACCATCAGCATTAGAGAAGAAATGGAGCAGAGTATCATCAACGAGTCCATTGACATCGATCTGAAAAGTCAAATGATCACAGCTACTTTACCATTCATCGACAATCCCGAATTAAATTGGCTCCAAATAAGGATATCGCAGTCAAGACTTACTATTAACAGTTAAGAAAGTTGGAAAAGAATCCCACAGATAAAGCTGACATCATAGATTCAGAGTCAAAACTGCAACAGCTTGGATTTGTGGAATATGTTCATAATCTTTCTGAAGAATCGCAGTTTGCTCTCAATAATAACATTATTCAAAATTTTATACCATGGAGAGTTGTCTGGAAGATGACATCAGTAACCACACCATGTCGTATAGTTTTTGATGGATCATTCCCTACAGCCTCTGGTTTCAGCCTCAATGACATACTTGCAAAAGGTAGTAACAATCTGAACAAACTTCAAGAGATTCTCGTTCGCTGGTCAACCCACAAGATCGGTATTCACACAGACATTCGTAAAATGTACAATACGATACGACTTCACGAGAAACATTGGTGCTACCAAAGGTATGTTTGGCAGGAAAATCTCGATGTAAACAGAATACCATGTGAAAAAATTATCAAAACGCTCATTTATGGGATAAGATCAAGCGGTAACCAAGCTGAGCAGGGACTCAGAGAAATCGCAAATACGTTCAAGGAAAAATTCCCAGAAGTACACAGAATTGTTCATGAAGACGTCTACGTCGATGACTGTATTACTGGGGAAGATGAGGTCAATACAGCACATTCGCGAGCAGATCAATTGGAATACGTTATTCAACCTTGTGGTTTTGTCTTGAAAGGAGTTACCTTTTCTGGAGATAAACCACTTCCCAATCTTACAGATGATGGTGAATCAATCATGGTTGGAGGAATGAAATGGTTTCCGGAAACTGATGAGCTATCATTGAATATATCTCAACTCAATTTTGCAAAGAAGTTAAGGGGAAAGACGCCAGAAGGTGCCACTAATATCATCCCTAAAAAGTTAACCAGAAGACACTGTATATCGAAGGTTGCAGAAATCTATGACCTAACTGGAAAAATCGCTCCACTCGTAGCCTCACTGAAGTTAGACTTACGTGAATTATGTCTTCGGCAATTTCATTGGGATGATGTTCTACCTGATGACCTTCGTCAGATTTGGTTGTCAAATTTTGAAATGATGAAGGAAATTGGAAACATTCGATTCAAACGCACAATTATTCCTCAAGATGCTGTAAGTATGGATATAGAATTACTCGACTTTGGAGATGCCAGTCAACATCTTGTTTGTGTATGCACTTATGCCCGTATTTTACGAAAGAATGGCAATTATTCATGTCAGTTAGTGTTATCAAGGACAAGAACTGTACCCAAGGATTTATCACTTCCCAGGGCAGAACTTTATGCTGCACTTCTGAACACTCATACCGGAGAGATTGTCAAACGCTCATTCAAGAATCTTGTCAAATCTACTAAGAAGTTTACTGACAGTCAGATCACTCTTCATTGGATCAGTAACGATGAGAAGCCGTTAAAACAGTGGGTGAGGAACCGTGTTTTGGAGATACATCGTTTTACATCGAAAGATCAATGGAGCTACGTACAATCCAAGAATATGGTAGCTGATATAGGTACAAGACGTGGTGCCACCATTGAAAATGTAAATCAGTCATCAACATGGATAAATGGTCTCAATTGGATGCATCTACCAGCAGATAAGTTTCCTGCGCAATCTACGGCCGAATTGAGGTTGTCGGAGCATCAAATGTCGGAGGTGGAGAAGAAAAGGATCATTTGGGTTCATCACATGACTGCCTCTAACATTTCAGCGACCCTGCTGGAAGAGATGAGAAGGCGTTATCGGTATTCACAATACCTACTAGATCCCCTCAGGCACAAATTCACCATGGTCATCAATATCATGGCATACGTGATCAGATTCTGCAAGATCCTCATTAATCATATCAAAGTCAACAAAAAAGCCAAGCCTCATTCAATTGTGCTTCGTGATGAAAAAATCAAAGCCGCCGAAAGATATTTCTTTGAAAAGGGGACAAAAGAAGTCTACCATTTCTTAAGCAAATCAAAGTATGAAAAAATCTCGACAGAAAAGGATAACATCCTGCTATATACAGGGCGAATTCTACCAGATAAAGAAGTGAAAATTGCTGGTACATTTACAGAGGTGATGAAAGATTTGTCTTCAGTTACGTTTTGCGTTCCCTTACTTGAAAAATTTTCACCAATAGCGTACAGTATATCGTTAGACGTGCACTGGATTAACACAACAGTAAAACATTCTGGTGTTGAGACAACACATCGATATGTCCTCAAGAAGGTACATATCATTGAAGGAAGAATCCTCATCAAACATATCAAACGATCATGCCTTCGCTGCAGATATCTTGCCAAACGAACGGTTAAAATGGCAATGGGACCGATATCTTCGTGTAACATGACCATTGCTCCAGCCTTTTATTTTACCCAATTAGATTTATCTGGTCCATATCAGTCTTATACGCCACAACATAAGCGTACAACCACAAAGATATGGTTAATTGTCTTTTGTTGTTGTGCCACATCCGCTGTGAAAATCAAAGTTATGGATAATTATTCAACGACATCCTTCATTCAAGCATTCACAAGATTTTCCTGTGACCACGGGTACCCAAAACGTGTTCTTTGTGATGAAAGCAGCCAACTTGTAAAAGGCTGCAAAGAGATGCATCTGGATTGGATCAACCTCAAATCAAAATTAATGAAAAAAGCTCGGGTTGAATTTGATGTGTGTCCGGTACAAGGGCACAATATGCACGGAAAGGTGGAACGGAAAATTAGAGAGATAAATTTATCAATTGAGAAGAATCTACAAAATCACAGATTGTCGATACTACAGTGGGAAACTTTAGCTTCAAGTATTGCTAATCAGATCAATAATTTACCCTTTGCTGTAGGAGATATCACAGGAGGCTTTGAATGCATAGATCTCATTACACCTAACAGATTACTACTGGGACGTAACAACGAGCAATGTCCAGATGGAATAATTTTCTGTGATAACCCAACGAAGATCATCAAGGAAAATGAAAAATATTCAACGCATGGTTTGAAGTATGGCTTCTAGGGCATGTACCTAAGTTAATGAAGCAATCTAAATGGTTTCAAAGTGATTCGATCAACGTAGGTGACATTATATTATTCACGAAACACGATTCAGCCTTATCAAATCGATACACGTATGGTATTATCAAGCATCTGGAATATGGATCGGACGGCTTACCTCGAAAAGCAAAGATTCAATACAGAAACGATAACGAAAATATGTTACGTGAGACGTATAGGTCAGTTCGTGGCCTTGTGGTTATTCATTCGATCGAGGAGTGTGATTTTATTGCTGAACTTGGAGCCATGGCGAATGAAATCGATATGAAATCAATAATATAAATTTTTCCCTTTTTGGCGGGGAATGTAAAGTTAAAATTCAAAAAGTACAAAATTTATAAAAAAGTTTATATTTATATTTATAATTATTTAGTGATATTTTAGTTTGAGTGACACACCATTGTAATCATCAGCATCCAGGCTACCATATTTGTTTTTGGTTGCCATGCCTACCTGGTGTGATGTATATATAAGTTTTGCCACTCCTTTTTTGTCATTCTTCAGTCAGCTCTTGATTAGTCAACATCAAGTTTTTGAGTTTCAATGCACAATATTTCAATGCACAACAATGATGATGATCTTACTTACACAATATTTCTATGAGTGATATAGCTTGTTCTTCAATTTCACATAAGTTTACACTTGTCACACATTTTCATAGTACTTTACACTGGGCAGCTGGTAAGTATTAGCTATTCTATGTCAAATATTTTATTTAAATTTGAACTGGATATTTACCGTAATTTTGTATTTATTTAGTTTGAACGTATATCAAGATATCAATTCAAATCAAAATTTTTGTTGTTACAAACACTTCCCTCTCGTGTGACGCCTTAACAGCATGGAGTTTATAGATAGCCGTAGAGCATATATTTAGAATATGGTCATTAAGTAGTAACTTATTGTCAATAGTAATTCCTAACAACACCACACTATTTGTCTCTTTGATGGAAATTTGATCTATCTGTAATGTTATCGGCTGCCTCACTTTTTTGCTTAAAATCATAAATTGAAATTTATCAGGATTTGCTTTAAGTGAGTTAATTTTAAACCACTCCAGTAATTTTTTTGTATCGTGAAGCAGACGGTTAATTACAACGGATAAAATTACATCGCAAGAATAAAGTGAGTTGTCATCAGCGAAGTTACATATATCAGTTTTTTCGACGAAAAAGAAAAGGTCGTTAATGTAGATTAAAAAGAGCAGGGGACCATATATAGACCCTTGTGGTACTCCGCGAAGTATCTGAAACCAATCACTCAAAGAAGCACCGATTTTTACTCTCTGTTTGCGAGAGGATAAATAATCAAGTATATGTTGAAGGCTACTTTTACTTAGACCATAAGCTTTAAGTTTAGCTATGATTAAGTCATGGGGTAAGCACTCGTAAGCTTTAGAAAAATCCATTAGTATTGTCCCCACAAAGCATCCATTATCTAATTTATGTTGCCAAGCTTGTAATAATTTAAAGAGAGCGTGTTGTATCGAATGCGCTTTCCTAAAACCACATAGAAGGTTGTTTAGTAAGGGTTCAATATAATTTGATAGTTGTTTGTATAAAAGTTTTTTCATAGACCTTCGACAGAAGAGGCAAAATACTAATTGGTCGATAATTCGATTTTACTGTCTTGTCACCCTTTTTGAATATGGGAATTATATTTGCATTTTTCAGGCAATTTGGAAAGCGACTATTTTTTATATCCTCGTTTTTACAATCACGCAGTCTTTCAAAGCATTGACCAGACTCTTTCAGAATTTTTACAGGAATATCACCACTTGTAGCTTTGTTTGTAGGTAGATTTTTAATAACTTCTTTGACTTCGTTTAGTGTTACTGGATTAAATGCAAATTTATGATTTATGGAAAAATTACTTTTTATAGCTACTATACTGGGATGGTTCGCATATTTTCTGGTGATGTTACCTATCTCATCTGAAGGTTGGTTTTCTAGAACTATGGGCCATTTGTAAAGGTCCAATGAGTTCACAATATTTCCAAAAAAGGAATTAAAAATAACAACAATGTCCTTATTTTCCATTATAATTTTATCGTTTTCAATTAATATAATATCAGCATTACCCTGTGCGTGCTTATTAGAAAAATATAGTTTACATGTTTGCCAGAAAGGCTTTGTGTTTTTACGAATATTAAGTTTACTAAAGTAGTCTAATTTTGCGAGTTTGTTAAGTTTTACCACATAGTTACGTTGTTTGTTAAAGCTTATAATGTCCGACGTGTTTTTTGTTTTATTGACACGATTTTTCAATTGAGACCGTTTCATAATGGCCTGACGTAACGCCTTGTTCATGTGGTTTTTGATTACCACGTATTATTTTAGTTTTTTTAGGAGCATGTTTATCAAGCACAGTGACATAGTTTGTTTGGAATGTTTCATATTGTTTCTCTATTATTCATTCCATTTTTTTAAGTCTTGCTGAAAAAACTCCTTATTAAATTTCTTGTAACACCTGTAGGTTATGATTTTAGCCATGTTTTTTTATCGTTTATGTTATTGTTGGTGGTTTTAGATTCATTATTTCTTGATTCAATATTTTTACGCCTCTGATTCTGAATTTTCGGCTCTCCTACCGGGTTCCTTGGTTGTGATTTATTTTGTTCTTTATCGTTTAACGGCGGAGAGTTCGATATATTGTTGCTAATTGTTTTTTGATTTTTTAATTTTTGTTCTTCCATAGGGATTTTCGTTTTGTCATTTTGATGTAGAGAGGCAGCTTGTAACACTTTTATGAGCTCTAGATTTTCATGTCTTAAAAAACGGTTTTCCTCCCCTAACCAATTAATTATAGCGTCCTTGCCGTTGATGATTTCTTGAGAACTGTCTGTTTTGATACGGGTGTTATCTTTAAGTTGTTCAATTTTATGTTGCAGTGAAACTAGTTTATCAAACACGAATTTCTTGAAGTCTACGGCGTCGTCACCGGCGTCGTGTGAAACATTCCCTCGTTGTTCTCAGCATAAATAGGTTCTTTAAAAGATTTATTCACTGTGAACGTTTTGCTACTACTGTGGTCTACCGGTGTGTAGGTGTCATTACTCCGATACAACCTCTTCGTCAACTTTCCTGCTTCAACTAAACGTGATAAAGACTTACGTACAACATCTAAGTTTAAATTTGATTTTACTGAGATATCTTTGAGTTTACAACTTGCTTTTCCTTTCTTTCACTTTAACACAGCTTCCTGTACTCGATCATCTGTATCTTGATCCAATTTCTGACCAATAGAGCACTGTAGTTCTGAATTAAATTCATCGTTAATATTTTCTACGTCTGACATGTCCGCCATGTTAAAACTTCAAACTTTATTTTTAAAAGAAAACAACAGTTAGTGAAGAATAACGGTAGCCTATACCACATGTGCATGTGTAAAAATTGGTTTGAAGAGCTGGAGACGCAATGTTTCCACACTTGCATTGACTTGGTTAGCAAAAGAATTTAAGGTTATAATAGTCAAATTCTTGGTACAGTGGAATGATTCAATAGATAATGTAAAGAATAGCGGAAGAGCAAAACCTCTAGACTTCAAATCTAAGACTTAGCTGGTCGAGTATATCATTGTCCTTCCATTTTGTAATTCAAAGTTTGGTTTCTTCGCTTTGCGCACATTTTTAATTTCTTAATAACAGTAATAGACATGGTATTCCAGACGATTTATTTGTGACCAGCAGTTTTCACCCTCTTACGCAAACATTTTAAACTCCTTAAGTTCCGCTATTCTTTACATTATCAATACAAGAAGCCGCTCGGCATCAGACTGGGAGATATTACGAAGTTACTTTTCAAAACGGTCGGGGCGGAGTAGTGGAAGAAGCCTCAAACCTGACGCGAAGCGGGAAACGCTGGTCAAAGCCCTCAATTTTCACCAGTCTCAAGCGTAGTTAGTCTAGTCTTTCCATAGACAATTTCTTTGCGTTCTCATGGTCTATCAACTTTGGTAGTAAAGGGTAGCGCGGACCGGGGCTGACACAGGGAACAACAACCAACGCTGGGTCATTCAGACCAAGGTTTACTAAAGCGCATGCTAAGCAGCTGTAAGCTTTGCGAGATCTCAGAAAATTCGACGAAAGAGAATACAACCAGGTTCGGGGTCGATGAAATAGGCTACGTTCAAATTTGCAAGGAGAGTTGTTTGAGGAATGTGTATTTAGCTGATTCGTTGCCGTAGATTTAGCCACATTACGTCATTTCTTGGTGCGATACTGCTACACGGCAGAGTCACTGACGTTTTTCGTCAGCAAATAAACACTACACGTGCACAAGACTGTTATACGAGCTGGTATTCTTCCACTCAAACAAAAATGGCTGCTTAGCGGTCAAAATTGATTTGTCACGTGATCTTTTGTGTAACAAATTTAAACGAAAATAGGGTAATAGCTATCGTTTGAATGAAGAATTGACTCAGAGGAAAGAAAGTCAGTTGTGATGCAAACATAAAATGTAATAGAAGAGTGACAGGCCAGCTGTCTTATTTACAAAAGCTGAACGAACACAGGAATTATATATACAATAGCTGCCAAAAATTAGCTACGTGCTAGAAAGGATAAGAAATAACTTTTCAACTCTGGACCAGCTTGTGTGAAAATACCGAAGCAACGTGGATTTTGAAGTTTGTGAAACTTTCAGTAGTATAACGATGTTGGACGTATGATAAAATATATCTATCTAATCGTAAAAAAAACAAAATTGTGAACTAAATGATCAAAATGAACCAAAGTAGTGATAGCTTCAGACAGTTCATAAACTATTCAAAAATATATACATGATGATTGTCATGGGAAGTCAACCTATTCATCTTTTGTATCACTGGCTTCCAAGTTTTCGGTGAACAGTTCCAAGTCCTGTGGTGTCATGTTGTCCATATTCAACGTTATTGTGAAGGTTTCAGACAGAAGCTTCTTAACAAACATAACTTTGTTACTTACAGGAACATCTATTATCTTGAGCATATCCAATGGGATCGAAACATTATATTTTGCGCCAGTAGATGTATTTTTCAACACTGTTAAAACATTAGAATTCTTTTTTTGACATTCGTCAATAGAGGACATGTTAGAACAATTGTTGCATAACACAATTTCTTCATATGATTGTATTTCTGTGGAACAGGACGGACGGATTGTTTTTGTATCCAAGGCTGACATATTCATTGTAACAAATTTTAATTGGAACGACTGGCATGGATTAGTTATTGTAGTGTCGATATTTTCTTCAATTGTCACTTTTTTCAGTTTCGTTAAATCTGTCGTCTTAAGCAGTCTGTCTTGCTTGAACCGGGCAATTTGTATATGCGTTAGCAAGACAGCTTCATCATTTTTGACCTGGTTCACTAAATCTCCGAATATTGTAATATTAGCATGTCCAGAGCTATCGGATAAGATAGCTGTTTTGAATTGTATAGCTTTACCATCATCTTTTTGACTAGTTTTAACTTCAGAAATTGCTGTAATTATTCCTTTTATGTTAATACGTTGAAATAATGCACATTCTGCTAATGATGTTGCAATTTCAGATATCTGTATTGATTCTTCAGGTCTTTGTCTGTTCATTGCGATCTTTTTCACTTGACTGTAGTCTGTTATCAGAATATCGTTATTCGACTTTTTGAATCGTTTCAGGGAAACACCTTCATTATCTGATTTGTTTAAACGTTTGAATAAATCATATCTTGCTTTTGTAAAACACACAGCACGCTCAGAACCAGCATCAGACTGCAGCTCCATGTCAAAGTATGGGACATGTTTTTTTGATTCTTTTAACGGCGATAATGACACCATAAATGCATTCAAGGATGTGTCTAAAAAATAATTATTCCAACAGATATAATGTAATGGATTTTGCAGCTTTTTAGACAAATTACATAAAGCGTACAAATTGATGGCGAAGTTTGTCCATAATTTTTTTTGTGCATTCTGCTACTTTCACAAAAAACAAACAAAACAAACAAACTAACCTTCATTAGGTTGATGTTGTTTAAACTTCTCTACAATAACCAAAACATGACATATAAATTAAATACATATTATACAACAAATTTTATATTTTTCAGAAATAATTTCTTTCCAAGTACTGATTCGAAGGACACGTGGACACCCTAGAAGTGTTAGTCCAGCAATACGCTGGTGAAAATGTTTGTGGAGAATTTGTTCTCCAGAACCCAAAATGTTCTTTTTTATGTGCACACGTGTACATTGAAACAGACTTGAAGCAACTATCATTGTGAAATACAGTATTTATTTTGAGTATAAAAATAACGAAAGGACAAAGATAACGTTTTCTTTGGCATCAATTGAACATACTGATTTATAAGGATAAGTTGAGCATAAATTTACTTACTTGGCGTTGATGGTCCTGGATTATCCATTGCTCAGTGTGCTATAAAAAAAGTTTTCATCAAAATTGTAAAACAGTAGCATCATGAACAGAAAAGTACAGACTATAAATATGTGAATCAATCATTCTTTCATCAAGAAATTGTTTTTTGATATAGAGATGGTCAAGCAATGACCCACAAATGTGTGTTGGATTTGTTATTTGCTGAGTATATCCAAGATTGGCCAACTGTTCAAGGAAATAACTGTTTCCATCTTCAAGAATATTAATATTGAAGTCTCCACTGATTATATCTGGTTTACGAGACTGAATCAAATAAGTAATAGCTCTCAGAAAACCATTGATAGGCTGGGAGACTTTTTTATACACTAAAAGTATTGTCAGTGACAAATTCAAGGCGGGTTTGTTAATTTCTGTAAAATGAAAACCATCTAACTTAAATTCAGAGGTCATTTTGATCGTATCTGACTTGAAAAGCATCGCTAGACTGGAATATTTGTGTTCAGAATTGCAAACTGTGAGAGAGTATTGAGGAAACGTTTGTTGGATTGGACAAAGAGAGTCATCAGAAGTAAGTTGTGTCTCTGTCAAGCAAATGACATCAGATGATGAAAGACAGGGATCCTGGGCAATATCTTTAGAATGTTTTCGCAATGATCTAACATTAAGAACGGAGATTTGTATATTATATAATTTATTGGTGAAGACACATTTTGTAAAAAAGTTGGCGTCCGTGCAAAGACGTTCATATTCTGCTAATGTGGTGAGATCAGTCTTGATTGCATTTTGTGAAATTGTTCCGGTTAGGAAAATATTGTCCAGCTTGCGGACGCGACTGAGAGCAACATATACTTGGCCTTTATTGAACGATCTTTGCTTATGCAACTGGAAGGAGAATACAATATTTGGTAAAGTCAAACCCTGGACTTTGTGAATGGTACAGCTATAAGCCAAAGTTAATGGAAATTGTGAGCGGAGTATACAACTTGAAAAGTTTTTATTAATTGGAATTTTTGCTTCAGTTCTAATAATGGGTACTAAACCATTCTGTAGAGCAAAAACATTTTTGCGTCTTTTTTTCAGTCCTGCTAAAGGATCATCAAATTTAACAAATATTATGTCAACGTTATTGGCGATAGAGTATTTGAAATCAACAATCATTCCAATTTGACCGTTGATAAGACGATCTTCTATATCAATGTTAGTTGTTAACATTACTCTGGCATGACTTTTCACCTTCAAATACCTTGACAACCCACCAGCTTCGCTTGTGGAACAATTGAGTGCTCTGTCAATCTTATCTTCAGAAACATGGTTAGGAAGTTTGTCATGTGCTATTATTGTTATTTCTAAAGATGGGAGAAGATCCAACTTTTGTTGATTGACTTCATCTTTCGGTGCATTTTCAGCAAATAAATACACTGCATCGTCCGGTATTGCTAGGTTTTCTACTGACCGTGATTTAAGTAACTCAATGTGATCATCATCGGTTGAACCAATGCCTATACTGTTGAGCAAATCAATTAGTTTTGTATCACCTTGCTGTCTCATGCATTCATTCAACTCGCAACAAGGAAATTGTTTCCATGGATGACACAAATTCAAGAACTCATTTTTAAATGGCATAAAAACAAAAGGTTGACGAATTGGTGGCAGTTGGAGCAGGTCACCGACAACAATTACACTAAGGTTCGCAAATGGGATATGAACAGGACATGCAAATATCTCACAAAGACCTTGATGAATTTGTAGCAGTCGTATATTGGACACCATTGAAATTTCATCAATTATTACAGCAAATAATTGTGAATATTTGTTACGTAGGGTGGATTTTTTAAGAGCAGATAGTTTCGGTAATGTAATTGACTGGCATGGTGGAATGCCTAAGGCAGAATTTATTGTTGTGCCATTGATATTAATTGCTGCAACACCTGTTGGAGCTATGAGTAAAACTTTGATCTTCTCAATATCATTAGAGACTATGTTAAAGAGTTTTTCCCATGCTTGATGAATTGTGCGGGCCAAATGTGACTTTCCTGTACCAGCTCCACCTGTGATGAACAATCGAACTGATTCAATTTTAACATTTTTCATGGCTAATTTATTTTTCACAAATTGTTTATCCCACGAATAACTTTCCAGGAAAACCTTGTGTTGCAATGAGTTCAGGGAATGAATCATGAAATACAAGTGTTCATCACTGACATTGGCAGCTTGAGAGGTTATTAAACTAATATCAAAAAGTTGATTCACAGACAACGGCATGTCTTCCTCATCATTTTGACAGGTAGAATTGTCAGGAATGTCATTCTGGGTACTTTGCAAGTCATTTATTTCTGATATAACCTTGTACATTGCAGAGTCGATTTTTTCTTTATCTGGTTCAAAAGTCAGTCTACTTTGTTCAACAATAGCGAGAATACCCGGAGAGGCTAACTTGCTACAATAGCTATTATCCAGCATTAATTCATTTTCACTTCTAAAACGGTAAAACATATATAGCAGGTGATGTGCATACTTTTCGGGGAATAACTTTTCATTTGGAATATGGTATCTCAAAACTTGTCTAATTTTACGACATTTCATTGTGTCTTTCGATGACATGAGTGTGATTTTAGGTGGAAGTTGTACATGACAGTCATGGTTAAGTTGACTAGCATCCTCAGTAAGGATGTCTGGTTGTGAATCATTTTCATCAATTTTGTAATCAACATAGTAGTATGCTGCAAACAATGCAAGACACATGGAATCAACTTGTGCATATCTCCCTTTGCAAAAAGTGGTATTTGGCCTGTCAATGTATCTATCACACAAACTTCGCTTAAATACATCAGTACTATCGGAACTAAGCTCTTTTATTTCTTCCTCTGATTTATATATTCTGATACGGTCTGAAGGCAAACCTGAATTAACATAAGTTGTTTTAGGGAAACATTTCCGAAGTCATAACTCAGGTAAACAGAGGTAAACTACTTCTTGAACAGATACTTGTCGAGAACATGAAAAAGCAGATGCAATTCTGTACATTGCTTGCTTGACACCAAGCTTCTGATCTTTAATTTCTTGAGAAGCTTGTTTCAATGCACTGGAAGATTCAGATTCACTTTTAGAGAAATACGCACACATATATGATACTGCTTTATAGTAATTGTGCACAGGTTGTAAGTCCATATTTGCTTGCCACGCTTTAAGAATGGTGGGATTATAGTTATTAACGAAACAGGAATGTGGTGGCCTTTTCATGTGAATTTCATAGTCATCTGTTGGTGAAATGTTCAAAGCTTCATAATATTGCTCCTCATTTACACCAATCCTTTCAAGTATATCAGAAATAGTTGCATTATTTATAAATTCAGACTTGTTCGGATTCAAGTACTCATCTATAAAATTTTTCACTTTCGTAAGGATAGAATTTCTTCTTTCTAGTATTTCAGTTTTTTGAATCATTTCCATATCCTCTGGCAACGGTTTCGCAACAATAGTTTTTTCTGAAAAATACTTTCCAAAAAAATAACGACACGGAATGTTTTTATATTTTCGGCAGGATTTTGAATGCTGATGAATCTGGTATTTCCTTATTAGACAATTCAAATCTGGAAAATGTTCTTCGTCAGGGATATAAGCTTGGATCACAGCATCCAAAAATTCAATATATTCAGTAATATTATTTGGATCTAATTTTGGTGGATTTAAAATCCATAAAAAAGAATGTATGTGCGGAGAACCCCTGAACTGGAATTCGACTCTCAGCGCATAGTATAAGACTTTGCCAAGTGGACCAGTTGGAATCATTATGATTTCTGCAAACAATACTTCAATTCTGTACTGAAAGTGTCGAGCTAAAAGCACAGGGTTGCTGTTTAGAATTTTACTTCTTTCAAAATAACTTAAATTAGATATAAATTCTTCCGTGAGATTCAAATCATTGAGTTCAGAAATTATTGAGATCAATTCTTTCCAATGCAAATCCGCAAAAGACAAAGTCAAAAAGAAAGTTGGACAGCCAAGCTGCCGGATCATAGCTAACACTTCAAGTTGGAATCGCTTCCAATAAGCTGGAGTACCTTTGATATAATTCATGAATGTTTACCCTTGGTCAGTTGATACGAAAGATTTCAAGGCTTCCTTATAATTGCCAAGCATTCCAGCAGTGATTGTGTTGCCATTTACTTTTTTCATAGCAATGTTGATTTGAGATGTCAAGCTCAACTGCTGTAATAAAAACTGGGCAAAGAATATATAATCTGTAACAGAAGAGAACATTTGCTTGAAATTCAACAATCTTTGGTTGAAATATTTCGATGGACTTAATTTGACTTCTCTTTTATACGTATACCCAAATTTTCCATCGCTGAAAAGCTGAGGAAATGCAAGCTTTTTGCAAGTTTGATCATTGAGTATGCTAGTCGGTGATTTACCTTCACCAGGTGCAAGTTCAAATACATCTTCTTGGGTATGCAAAGGAAGGGTGAAACTTTCAGTAGCTGATTGGCTGTGCTCTAAATAAGGGCATTCTGCAGTTTCCTCTAGATTGTCCTGATCGGTCTCAACTTCAATTGAAATTTCTTCATCTTCATCAAAGTTAATCAAGTCCTGTTGAATTTGGCTGACATCAATATCAATGTCGTTGTACAAAGGGTTATTCAATTTCAGATATAATAGAGCTGACTGGACTTTTTCGGGGGAGACTGTTTGAAAATATACATGACCCTTAAATTGCAGTTTCTTTTTTAATTTGACAAGAATGAGACCATTTACACTTGAATGACGTGGTAAAACATTGGACATATCAACAGTATCTATTGGAATGTTGCAGATTGCTCCTTTCATCTTGGGAAACTGACCTTTAGACATGATGACAACTTTTTTAAACAGAAGACGTTTTGAAATAAGCGCTGTTTCAAGCCTGTTTAGGCATTTCAGATCAGCCGGAATGTCATTTAAATGGAGAGAGTTGTGTACAGCTTGACATGGCAGTTCACTTTTCTTCAACTTAGCTGAACATGTGTAGCATATATATTTCTTACCATCAGAACTGGGAATATTTGTATCTATTAAATTAGCAAAAGTAGCTTCATACTTTTGAATATCGTAAATTATTACAGATTTTCTGTATAAACACCTGTTACATATGCAACAAATATGAATAGGTCCTTCACATATTTTTGATCTGAATTTGAGAACAGCTTTCTCAAGATCACTTGACGAATGATTTTTATATGATTTGTTATGTACAGTAGTTTGTACTTTTAATTTTTTGGCACTGAAATGAGAAAACCGCTGCCGTTGTTGTGTTTTTCGTTTTTGCTGCTGATTCTGTGATTTACGACGATTCAGTACAAAAAGACGGACAGGCTCAGTGAGTTCTGAAGAAACTTTGACAAACTGAATTTCATATGGAACTAGAACCTTGTTGGGTAATATTAAGTAAACATGCTTTAAGTAGGATGCCAGATCTTGCAAACTAGAAAAATGTAACATGATTGACGTTCCATCAGGAGTTGGTTCTCCTTTACTATCACGGCTATGAGAATCAACTAAAATAGCCCTGAATGGATTACAACGTGCATTAAATAATGATATACAGTAACCTTCACAAATGAATATTTTACCATCGTGATCTTGGTCCGAACATAAAAGTGTTATCAAGTCATTCAATGTATCATTAGTCCTGGTCAGTGTTCCAAACCTGTCATAGTTGAAATCAAGTTCTACTACAGCATTGTGGACGCAGACAGTCCTGGGAAGGCCCGGGGTTGATGAAAATGATGAAGTATTCATGGACTTGTAAAGTGCATCACCCTGTTCAATGACGTATTCCAAGTCATTTGAATTCCAGATGTTGATACGCTTGAACTTGGAAAAACAAATTGCAAATAGGGATATACATGAACACTGAATTCCTCGAGTGATTCCAAATTTAGTATGACCTTGGTGAAAAGAAGCACGTACGGAGTGAATGAAAGCGTGAGAGCTGTTCACCGGAGAGCTACCCTGTGTTTGCATTTTGAAAGTTCACGAAAGTTCAATGTTTTGAAAGTTCGAGTTGAGTATATTTTAAGTAATGTTTGATATTGCTGAGAGGGCAGAGATAAATCGGTATGCATCAGCACCCGTTCTTCTAATCTCCGCAAAATAAACAAAATAGAAGATATGTACGAACAACAGAATTATAAATATGAACATACGTTTCCTAGTTGTTTACTTGTCGCCTTCTTGAACTGATTTCCAGCCGGGAGGTCTGGACGATGGAGCATGCGGTTTTAAAGTAGTTACCATATCATTCCAACCCATGGCCAACAGACAAGCTAATATCCGACGAAAGAAATCTGCAAATTTTCCCGAATATGCAAAAAAAATGATAGTATCTTTAAAAATTAATTGGCCGAACCTCCAATGTTAAAATTGAGTACGCTTGTTCGAAGTGGTATCTGGGTATGTGTGAAAGTAGTTAAAAATGATTTCAAAGCTGCGTGATTAAAGCGAACGCATGGCACGATCGCAAACGAGTAGGATATTCCCGAGTTATAGCATTAGCGCCGCTCATTTCAAAACTGGGATATCTCCCAGTAAAAATCATTCCACAGAGTCAGTAATAAATCAGTAAAACCATTGAAGTAAACATCTTTATTAAAAGAATTTAACAGGCTGATAGTTTATCACTGAAGTCAGTTTTTTCAAGATTTGTGATTGATATTGTACGTTTGATCTCCATATCAGTTACGTTATTGTCCCGAAAATTGCCTGTTTCAATCCGAATATTTTTACAGGTGATTTTTGCTCACATGTCCAATCAAAGAATTCCTTTGCATCAACAGTAAATGACGCAGCATTAAATTATGATTTCTGTGCTGGCAAGGTAAAATGAAATACGTCATATCACACCACTTAGGTTTCTTGACAGAAGATACATTGTGGACATAACTTGACAGCTCTAAAGACAGAACATAAGTGAAAGATGAAAAGCTCTATAAAAAGACAAATACATTATGTTGAATAACAAATATGACAGTATATATTCATAAATATGTACATGTATGCTAAGTTTATTCGTACATTAGAAGCTATATATATCTTCAAATTTTGCTCATTTTTATTTTATTGTTTTGGCTCAAATCCATAAGTGTACATGCGGTAAGTCTTTTTTAAGAACGTCCTACCAACGGCCCTTGAAAATCAAACCATAGTAAGCAAAACGTTGGACATTTGAAGTGTCTTTTTGAATGAAATATTTAAGAAATAAAAAAAAAATAAAACGAATCTGAAAGTTAAAAATATTTATTTGTTAAGCTTTTCGTACACTTGTACATCTTCAGATTATATATTCAGATTATATAAACAACTAAATCAAATTTACATACGTACAGTTAAAAAGGTTTGAGAATGTTACACCATTTCTAAATAGCGTATAAACTTGATATCTCATTGATCGTTGCTGTGAACTTTTTATAAAAAAGGCCTCCAATCTTTTACGATTTCTATTTTTAGACGGAACCGTGCCTAACACCCTCCAAGAAAAAGCATGTCCAGCTTCAAGCACCATATGCCTCACTGGCACAGACTTTCCCCAAAGTTTGTCATGCTCATCCCATCTAGGACAAATATTATGCTTGGTTTTGCCAATGTACTTGTTCCCTCATAAATAGTATAGGATTTATGACTGGGTCAATCCTATCCTTTAAATAAGACAGTGACTTTATTTTTCTTGTTTTCTAAGTATTTAATGCTTGAAACCTGTTTACAGACATACCTTTTGTTTCGGAGACAATAAGGTAGCTAAGTTTTAGCTAAGTAACTCACTTTTAGAAGTTCTTTTTTAAGGAACCAGAAAGATAATGACAACTCATTCTTGTAGGAATTTTCGATATATCTGATAACTAAGTTGGTAATAAACCATGGCTGTTCTTTTTACCAAAATTTAAGGAATTGTTGATGCTATGGCTGCTCAAATAGTGCAATATTTACACTTAAAAAATGAGACCCTTTCAATTCAGACATCAGAATGTCTATTCAGACTTCAAAGTGATTATTTAAACTTCCGAATTCACACAAATTCCGACTCAGACTTTTTGTTCAGACTAAGGGCGCGAGTCCTGGTTTTGTTTACTATTTTTCGGGAAGAATATCATAATTAAAATGGCGTCCAATCAAAGCAACCTTTTTTCACCGTGTATATGGCAGCAACAAAAGCTTCAAATATACATGAAAGGACACAACAAGTAATAAACAACGCTATGTCACAGTTGATTTACCATCATCAACAACACCACGGCTTTGTCATTGTCACAACAACAATGCAGAACAGCAAGTATGAGGGTACACAGGTGCTTTTCTGTTTTTAGATAACTAGTTGGTTTATGTTGTTAGCTTTGTTTTGTGTCGTATTGTTTGTCATAGAAGGATTGTTTTTTCTTTTTAATATTTTCTCAGAGAATAGTTATAGGTCCAAGTTGGACAGTACGTATGCTTGTAATAAGCAAGAAAGTGTATTCAGCACCTTCTTCTGGGAGCTTAATCCCAATATTATTTAGATCCACCGTAAGATAGGTAGGTGCAGCGGATGCTCTATTCCGATATTTTTGGTGCCTGTTAAAACGGTGCAGAGGACTGCCACCCTTGTTTATTGGTCAAAATGCAATCAAAGTAGTATGCTACGAGTTTGATTTATTAGAAACAGCTGGAAAAATTGTGGCACATGCCATTTTCAAAACTGGCATTGGTATGGCAAACATTTCCAGAGCAATTTACCAGTACTTGGCAATGCCTTTCATAGTGATAAAGGATGCACCCAAATAAACATGCACAAGATTATCTTCTAAAGGTATGAAAGGAGGTAATTTTAACCTATTTTACAATGAAATTGTCCTAATTTCCAAACCTGTGACTTTACGAGTCATTTTTTTGTACTAATATCTGTGTTAAAGAATTTGGAAAATCTTGCTTTAAAATAAAAAACTAATTATGGTGATTGTGTTTTCTTTATCCATATATTACTATAAATACTTTTTAAATTCAGTCGAAAAATATGGAAGGTACAGAATTAGCTAGATTAAATGCAGCGATGACTTTCTCAAGAAGTGTTAGTGTTAATAAGACCTTTGTTAATGTAAATAAATTAATAAATTGAGGTTTGTTAATTTACATATATATTTGAGGTTTATTAAATAAGATTTTTGATTTTTCGAAATATTAATAGAATTGTCGTTACTAAATGCATTATGGTTCATTTACTATCGAACAAACCAAAAGTGCTGTTGGATCAAGTTAAAAAGAAGGTTTGAGACAATAGATGTTCTTACTGAGTAAACCAATGTTGAAAGATTTTTTTATCCGCTTTGTAATTGACGAAAAAGACACGAGAAGAACAGTAGTGATATTTTTAACTGGTGGTGACTACAAAAATTATAGTGCGCCTTTCAAAGACAGGATTTTATGTAAGCACTGGTTCGTTTAAATTGCTTTTGAGTCGTACGACCATTTTAAAATTTCGTTTATGCGTACACTTGCAGCTTCTTCTGTTGCATTTAACGCAGTGTGAATTTTTTATTTTTAAATAACAGAAACTAACTGAACTGGTAGTGTATTCACTCGATTTCCAGTTCCATTAGTCTTAAAAATCTTTTGAATAAATAGTTTGGTTAAAGGCTGTAATCCCTCAGCTGTCATTTATATATTATGTTGTGTGTTTTGGAAAAATAGGGAAAAGTTATTTCTGAAGAGTGAAATAAATAAATAAATAAATAGGTCGTATAATTGTACAAGAAATGTATTAGGTGACATATGTACTTTTTTCAACGGTTTTTCAGCCTTTATAACCAGGAACTTAAGTTACGATTCAAAATCACTCTAAAAAACGTATATAAGTATAAATAAGCTTCGTTGGAAAAATTTCTGAACAGAAAACATTGTAGAAAAAATTAATGCAACTTGAAAATTCTTACCTTAGGATTACATTGACTGAAAAGTACAGTCGAAATCCATTACCTTTTCGATCATCCCTGTAAAGGGGAGAATACAGAAGTTTTCCAGTTGCTTATTATTCTTTGGAAAGAAACCTCCTTTTTTCATTAACATATCTGTCTTAAAAGGCTATATCTGCATTGCGATGTAGTTACTCCTATTCTCGTATAGTACAGATTATGACAAACATAACTCCATACATCCCTTTCTAAGACATTTAATTCTCTGCTTGCGAACCGATGATCCAGTCAAGTAAACACTACGATTATCTTCCATCAACAATGTCATTTTTTCCAAAACCAAAACGTTTTCTCCGCCCTTATCAGTGCATTTTTCTATTGTAAATTTTAGATGTATTCGATGTATTCGTGTAATTTACCAAACTATGATGGCCGTCCAAATACAACAGGCTATTCGGAGCTGGTATACCATACTTTCTTCTTCTTATGTACAAGAGACCAGCGCATTTTATTTTCAACAGGATCTCCTCGTTCAAGTGAAGCAGTCACACGATGCTGCTGCACACGAATTCCGAGGGAACAAAAATTGCCAGTACAGTCGGCGCTTGTTATCTCGACTACCCGTTATCTCAACTACCCGTTATCTCAATCTTTTCGTATCTCGATCAATTGTCATCAGTACCTTCGGCATTTGAACCTTACGTAGTCTAAAACACGCCCAATATCTCGGCTACCCGTTTTCTCGAACTTTCCTTGTCTCGACCTATTTTTACGGTCCCTTTAGTAAATTTTTTCACGTTATTTTGACCTTTTCTGTATTTTTTCGAATTGGCGACTCCACTTATTACCCCAGTCAAAATAAAAGCGAAAAACAAAACAAAAATTATGTCAGCAAGGGGGTTTGACTGCACTGGTCTTATCTTTGGAGAGTGACGACTCCACTTCTTACCCCAGTCTCACAAGATTGTACAGAGTAGGACAGATGAAAAGTTATGGATGAAAGAAATGTCTAGTTCCTGCTGAAGACTGTTCGCAGACCTCTTTTGAGGTGACTTAACTAGACATTTTGGGTACCTTGGTTCAGGAATATGAGTCGAAACCATTGTACCCTTTACAGAAGTCCTGTCCTACTCTCTCTGTCTGTTTGTTTGTTTAATTTTTGTGCCAATTACCTCCTTGGAAAAAGGAAGAATTGTGTTCCTTTATATGAGCATATTCTTTAGAGGAGCAAAACCTCTAGAATTTAAATTTTAAGACTTAACTGGTCGACTTTATCATTGTGCGTGCACTTTGTAATTTTCATTCTCGATCAGGTAAACATTTGAACGTTCGAATTTCTCAAACACCCTCATAATCAAGACTTCGAATGTTTACATGTTTTGCTTCGTTTACACAACTTTTCTGGGAAAAAGCGTAAGCTCGAAATAAAAATTTTGTTGGAAAAAGCAAAGCTCGAAAGGAGTTGGAAAAGAAAGATGTGGCTGCTAAGTTCGAGGTGCCAAGAAACACCATATCTACATAGGTAAAAAAACAAGGACAATGATTTTGCTGCTTTTGAAAAATCGATCTTGATGCCTTAATTTTTATAAATAGTTTATTTTCGAAAGAAAAAAAAGCCATTGAACTATGCAAAAGAATGGTATTTCTGCTGACATTCGTGCATCAGATGGACACACAGTTTAATACCAGTAAAAAACTAACATGCAGGCTACCTGCATGCCGACGCCGTCTCCCAAATTAACAGGCCTTCCTGTTATAGTTACTCCATTCCATTTGGTCTAAGAAAATAGAAATGGTCTTTTCCGGAACTCCCAGGTGGCAAATGTCCGACTATAGTACTGTCTTTTTTAACGCAGACTGCATATTTATTTTTGGGGTCTCCTTTTTTTCTTTCACTCGTTAAAGATTCCCCTACGACAGGTGTCTAAATATTTTAATATGCGTGATAACCTTTGACATAATATGCCATCTCAACTCCTTATTATTACCAACGGAACTTCTTGTTTATCCAACATCATCTGGGCTAAATCTATTTTCTGCATTCTCGCCTTCTCTAAGTTTGAAGCCAAATGCCACGTGTTGCTATTTGAGAAGTACTCTTGACACTCTACGTTAATTAGAATTTGAATTCGCATCTGGATAGGAAAGTAAAAAAATATTCTTTTCCGTCCTCAGGCATTCCGTAACCTTCAAAATGGTTGTTGGTGAAAGCAATTCCGTTTAGCCTTAAATAACAGCATCCTGGTTTGAAACAACATTACCCACACCCTTTTTCAATTATAAACTTTAGGATACTTATAATGCTCACAAATTGAGTCTTTTTTACCAATGCTTACCCAACAAAACATTTCATCTAAATTCTGAAAAGTGCTCGGGTGGGAAAAATTCCCAGCTGGTTACCTGAAGAGTTAACCGCAGAGGAATTTGTTACCTCAAGAGTTAACCGCAGAGGAATTTGTTGACTTGATTTTAAAGTTATCGCAACAAATAACCCAGTCACGGATGAAGAAATTGTCCAGTCTGTGATAGACTTAGACGACAAGGAGGAGGAGAAGATGATGACGAAACTCAAGTGTATGATGAAGCCATTAAAAAAACATTATAAGTCGAGGTTGATGCTGCCATAGAAACATTAGAACTATATCCCTTTTTAGTGGCAACACAACGACATGCGCTCTTTATTACAGTGTTTAGAATCTGTTTAAATAAGGACAGAATGTTTGCATTTTGAATTTGTTTTAATAATTAAATACATATAGCATGAGAATAGTAATAATTGATTCTTCTGATTAGTAGTCCATCCCTGACCAGGTTTAAAAAATTCAAATAATTTTTCTAATGTGTGCATGATATTAATAAACTTTCCTTATCTCGGCCTTTTTCACGATCGACGCTTCTTATCTCGACTATCCACTATCTCAAAAATTCGTAATCTCGTCCTTTTTTACCAGCCCCGTAAAAGGTCGAGACGTCGCCTGTAATAATAAACCTTGCGACTGCTAAACCCTTCACGACGATATCACGACATGGTAGTATTATATTGTCCAATTCACCATCGCTAACTATAGCAAAACTAAGTACACCATTTAAACCGAACTCAACTGCTCTCCTTCGAATTGACCAACGCAATACGAACGGCAAATTTGCAATATATTTCCAAGTACAACCTAAGGTCTTAAAAAAAGGTTTCTTTTGGTACGTCACATCTTGGACGACCATAATCAACAGCGTGCTCAATTTGGCATCACATCAAAAAATAGCTATACGAGAGTCATTCTATTTTAATAGGTATGTGAAACTGTACTATTAAACCATCATTGATAGCTAAGTATAATTCCATCAATGCCTAACCTACTCTTTCTAAAAGAATTTCAGTATCGCTTCCAGCTGACTAACGTTGCAGTTCTGATACCAACAATGATAATTTGCGAAACAATATTAAAGCGGATTCTTCGTTGGTTAGTGTGTTAATACTTTCGTCTTGCATTTTCGTGGATTACTAAACATGTTTCGGTCACTGTGTTGCTTATAATCTTAGTGTAAACGAGTTTTTGGATAAAGTAGTCTGAATTTTAAAGCTTACATCCCACTTTAAAAAAGTTCATCATATTTTATTTATATTATGTTGAGAATTTGTAATTTAACATTCATTAAGTAAAATTCGAAATAATAAAGTAAGCAAAAAAGCAACATTTACCTGCGTTTCTGCAAGCTTTCTCTTTGAAAACCGCCATTATGTAGTAAAAAAATTTGTAGATTAAAACCGGTTTTGACGTCATCTCCCGGACGGCAAAACAGACCCCCTGTAACATGTTGCTGAAATGCGTTTTAAAACACTCATTCATTAAAGAATAACTCGGAAGAAAGAAAAAGAGTAAATTATTCCGATGAAGTTTAATTTTGTTAAAAATTTTAAATTTTTTTCTTGTGCTACACCTTTTTGCAACAACGTGGATCAAACTCGTTAACAGACCGAGACTCTTCCAAAACGCCTTTTAATGTGCGGCAATGTGTCTAGCGATGCTGTGTGTATACCCAGTTTTTTTAAAAACCACCGTCAAACCTTTATAAAAAACAACTTACAGTTTTATTACTTGTAGCGTCACAGCTTTTTTGTGCCTCATTTCCACAAAATCTGCTGCCAATCAGCAAAAATCCGCTGACAATCAACGCATGCGCAAACAACAACGTCTGACAAAACCGACAGTACTATTATGCGCAAGTTAAGTAGGAGAAATTACACAACCTCGAAGCAATCTTCGGACGTTGTTGAATTCTGTATATAAGAAAGGAGATAAGTTGGTTTAAAAATGCAATCAGCAAACTATATAGCACCGTGTTGGCACCGGTAGCAGCAAACTGCAACGCTCCTGCCGATCGACCACAGAGGGCACGGGATACCGTTGCATTCTATTACAACAAGGCAAAGGAACAAATTTCAGGAGGTACAACGCTTCACGACGAGGTCAAACAGAAGGCGCAGGAAAACTACATGGAGGACATCCAGGATGAATATCAGGGCCTTGAGGACGATATCCAAATGTTGGAAGACGGAAATAGGATCAAAACATGGCGATTCAACAAGCATAGTTTTGCATGTGATATTTACAAGTGTGGAGGTGGCGTGTTTAATTACAACAAAACTAAGAGCTCCAGGTCGCTACAAGCATCGCCGAAATTAAAGCGTTCGTAGAAGAATGCGAGATAAAGCTCCTCGATCTGGAGGATGGCGAGTTTTAGACTAAACCTTATTTACCACCCGTTAGGACCACCGACACCCCAGGAGCATGTAAAGGGAAAATTGTTTTTAGTCACGTACAGAGATCATGGTGATAAGCACGCGTAAACCTCTTCTGAGATGCGGCCCTCTCGCAGATTGGTTGCGAAAAAAGAGGTGCATCTACGCCATGGTTGGTGAAGATGCCAGAACGGACAACTTTTGCTTTTGGAGATGCTTAGCGGTAGGGGAAAAGGGTTAACGTAAAACGAGAAACAGAGTTTCTACCAAGACCACCTCTCATCTTTGCCCGATAATACTACAGGGACGCTCATACCGTTAAATTATCAGCAAACCTCCGATCTAACATACCTTTCGAGACATCTAAGTGTTGGTATTCCCGATAGCTTGGATAACCACCCAACGTTCATTGAGTATGAGGATCCCAAGGTTTTAGTTAAACAGTTTGTGGAGCAGCTTTATATTTAGTTGCTTTTAGTATCGTTATTAGTTACCTATTTGGAACATTCGCCTAAGGCGGAAGATAACTAGCGTGTGTATCATGCATACCAACTACCGCTTTGAACAAAATAATACCTGTTCGAGGTTTGTTATGCACCTACCATCTAAAAAGGTATGGGTACTAATTAACTCATACTTCCGAGAGTCTATATCAAGTCGGTCTAGACATAGAATGGAGTTTTTTACTCACTTTCTAAATCAAAAACGCTTGCTGCCGTGTCTAACTCTGAACAACAAACACACTCTGACTCTGCGGGCATTTCAGTACAGTTATTACACCACAAGTCGGGAAGAGCATTGATACGGTTCGCCATGCCATTACTTTCACTTTCTTCCTCGTCCCCTTAACAACTTTCTTAGCTGCAGTCTGAATCACTGCAGGTTTTGTAGCCCTTTTTACTAGCTGAAATTGAAAACCCACAACATTTTCACTGGAACTCATATTGAGAACTGTCTCGTGAAGGAAACAGCAAAAGGAATTATTTCTCATCTTCAGCGCCTTCTATTAAAGAACAGGGGATACAAAACGGCAGATTTGTATTACTTACATAAAACCCGGGACTCAGCAAGTCAGCGAAATTATCATCCGGGAGTTGACGTCACAAGCCCTCCCGCGAAGGAAGTTAATTACAATCGGGACACAAGATGGCGGCTGGCTCGAAGCTTTCCCTCGAGCTAATATTTTACAACTTTAACAACGAATATCTTGCAACAGATCGAAACAAGTATAAGAGATTATTTTTTCCGTAATTAGTACAATACTTTAACTTGATTTTTGACTACTTTTTCTGAAGTGGGATGTAAGCTTTAAGTCTGAATTTGGAATTTGTTTTCTAAAGTCTGAATAAATACTGTAAAATCTGAATTTAGAACGTCTGAATAGATGATGAAGTCTAAAGTCTGATTTTAATAATCTGAATATTGCACAGTTTTAGTCACCATATAACGAAAAATGTTTATTGATAGTTTGGATAAAGTTTTGTAAGTACTTAGACGAAGACATGCGGCAGGTGGCGAACTATTCAAGTTATCTAAAAAGTTTTGTTGGCATTTCTTCAAACCAAAATAGTAGAAAAGCAGCTACAGCCAACTCCGCAACAAAACATCGCGCATGGAACAGTTTCTATGGTAACAGGAGACTAGTATTGTGTATATTAAGGAACAGTTAAAAACGTTCACCTGGATTTTGAGAAACTATTTTCTTTCATAATGGACGCCCGTGGTTTCATTTCCGAAAATTTAAACAAAAACTGGACATGGACATTGATGAAAGCGTTGTTAAGTGGGAGTTAACAAACTTTAATAAGAACGAATTTGTTAGAAGATCAAATAATCGACACGGAAAATCATAATGTGATATAAAGTACTTACAAAACAAAAATAAGGGAGAAAGCCGAAAACCGTTAAAACATTTATGAAACTTGTCTGTTGTCAAAAAATTGTTGTGTTGCAATCATCATGGAAGGGTGTTTTCATCAATTATCTGTAGTACAAGATTTACTTCAGCTGAGTTAATCTTTGGACGTAATCTGAGAATCTCTCTGCGTATCCTATATGGAATTAGAGAAAATCAAACAACGTCATTTAGTATGAAAGAATTTCCAGATAAATTACCCGCGGAACATGTTAACGAACGCCAAGTAAAATGATACGCATACCAAGACATGCATGTTAGAAGTTAATTCGTTAGTGTACATATGTTACTGCCGCGAGAACGAAGAATATAGTTCGAACTTAAATGATTGAACTCATAAAGTCTCAAATGCCAAACATTCGATTTAAGAAGAAGAATTGAAGCAAATTTGAAAAAACTTACGCCGATGCGAAAATGGAACAATTATGATGCAAGCATCGGCGACACAAATAAAATGTAAGAGGAAAGGAATCAGGTACTGATAGCGATAGGTTTGTAAGGAACAACGACATTGTTTGACGAAACACACGATGTGTATACATTTTAAAATAGACTGTTTTATCAATGTGCAAGATACTGTTATGGACGACTTTGTGGTTAAATCTTTTGTACAGATTTCGTTATTTCTGTTAGGGGGAGGGGTTGTTGAGTTTTTACGCTTCTGTTTTGAAGCGTCTTCTGGTCTTTCCAACCGTGTCTTTTCTCTGAGTATTAGTACGCATATAATTTTCCCATAGCCCATGGTAGTTGATAGCGCACTTTAGAAAATGAAAGTCATATTTTTCCTTGATCGAGAATGTGCATTGAAGAACAGATTTATTAACTATTACGTGTACGTTACGTGCCTAGAATACAACATTACCCTCGTTCTTCCAGGTAACCGAGCATGACAGGAGAATTCACCCTAATACAAAAATAACGAATTACCCCGGGCCGTACCGCAAAATATCGCTCGAGGTCTAAGTGCCGACCGAGCTTGCGATTTCGGTCCAATGACTGAGGGCGATATTTGCGATACAGCACGGGGTAATCGGTTTTTATTGTATTTGTTAACCGTCTAAGTTAGATAAAAATAAAAAAGGAATTTAGTTTAGTGTTCTTATAACATAAAGGCGGGGGCAAACCAAAAGATTTGACGCTGAGGCTATTACTACATCTTCACTGAATTTTTCAACGTTCAAGCTTTTAAACTTACGTTTTTTAAAGCTATTTGAAGTTCTTTTCTTACCAAGACCTGAAGGATAAAAACGTGATAATTACTGTATTATTAGAATGCGGCGTTGCACTATTCAGCGTGTTCTTTTGGTGTTCTAAATTTTCAGACAAATGTCAGCCTGGCATATATTGCTTAAAATATCCCAATTAATTTGATGCATTTCAAGCCTTTTTATTGACATAAGGTAGCCTTTAATTAAACTTGCTCATATCACAGAGGCTGCCGATTCTTTTTATCAAATACAATAAAGAAAATGAAAAAATCCTCTTTTTTAATCCATATGTTTCGCTAAGTTATGTAACGAAGTCATTTCTCTAGTAATTGCGCGAAGATTTATTTTTGCGAATAAACCTTAAAAGGTATTATCGTGCAGATAAATTTATGCAGCTATTGTGCTAAAATTTGCAAAAATTAAACTCGCTGATACCATAAGGTAAATAACAGAACGGTTGCATGGAAAGTTGATATTAACCGTAGATTCTGTAAATCCCGTTGTAGTGAAAACCTCTTGGGCTTATCTGGGTTCGCAACGCTGGACTTGAGAAAGGAGGAATGCCTACATTGTTTTTCCAACCCCGCGTAAAAAATAGTAAACATAGTCATTGCTAATCTGCACAAATGTTTGGAGCATGCGATACACCGTCGATTACTTCTAAGTAGTAATGCATAATTTTTTATGTAGTATCACTGAACACCATAGTTTATTATCTGTTTCAACCATATAAAGGTTTCCTTGCAACAACTCGCACAAAATCGTGCAGGTAAAAGTTACAATACACGGGAAATATATAAATGTAAATATAGAAAACTGCTAACGCTTTTGCTATCGATGTTTCACCCAACTTGTTTTACTTCTTTCCAGATAAGTGACCTGAAAAGAAAATATTACTGTATCTACTGTTTGGTGAAATAACCATGAATTTATGTAGAGAATACAAGTGGAATTTTCAAACGGTCTCATACATATTAACAACATTTTACTGGAATTTAATACTTACAGAAACCACACATGGAAGGACACAATACTCTTAACTTGGACTGTTCTGTGGTACATTTGCCTTCATCGTACCATTTGATGCAGTTCTGAACATTTGCAGGATCGTCGCGACATATGTTGATATTCATATTGTAACCTAATATTATACAAAAAAGGTATACACGTGGTATATTTTCTGCATGTTGCCACGGACATATATAATGACATAAATAATCATTATACACATGTTTATGTCTGTAAAGTCTATTTGTACTGCAAAATACAATACTTTTATCCTTGTTACATTGGTCTTAACTTTAGGTATGACTTACCACAGGGAACTCCACATGTACCGGGACAGATTTTCTTCATAACGTCACCTTGACCAATGATGGGACTGGTGCAATCAGACTTCCAGTGTTCACAAAATGTTTTGCTTTGCTTATCCAAACAAGCTATAATGTTTGAATAGTAAAGAAGGGGTAATAAAAAGTCAAAGATGAGGAAATACAAAGTAGACATGAATTTGTATGAAAATAAAAAGTAAAGCTTACGAGGGCACTGAGACTTTACAATATCATTTGTTGGTCCTCTAGCGACAGTGACATTATCCCAACAACAACCGTAATGGTTAGAAGCACATTCAGGAACCTCGGGAACAGGCGGCGCCGGCGCCTCTATAAAAATAGTGACACTTAATTGGGGTTAAAAATGAAAGTGGAAGCAAAATTAATACATAAAGACTTCTTGTTTGGTTACACTAAATTTAGACTTCATTGGTCTGAAAGCAGACCACTAAAAATAAATTGGAAAGTAAAAGTTAATTAGGAAGGGCTTCTAAGTTAGCGGTTTTAAATTATTAAATGGTTACATTGTTACAGGTGAGACCTTTCAATTGTTATCTGATTAACCAAAGAAAAAACAGTACCTTAAGAATTTGCTCGTTTGCAAAACAAAACAAGTGGTTAGTAATTTATTTAACAGTGCTCACATGTTTAACAAGTGCCTTTACCATAGCTACAAATCAGTAGTTTTTAAAACTGTGTTTACTTCTTTAGCGCGTATTAAGCCGTGGATTGGTACCACAGTAAAGAATAACTAATTCGTTATACTTTTTGAAGTAAGCGCTACCACAACAGGCGCGCTTGCTGCGGAGTTTAGGCAGACTTGCCCAATTTGGAAGAATGTTATTTTCCTGACTCAAAATGCCTCATACATACGCAACAGCGGCAAAGTAATTCCCGTTTCGTTCCTAATTCCTTTTTGTTTCCTAATCAAATCAATGCTGTTAGCGTGTTTGAGTCAAAAGAAAAAGCTCTAAGATCGAAACTGTTAATGAAAGAGTTAATTAATTTGGATAAAAATATAGTTTTCATATAAATATATTGTTCTAATATTAGAAAGAAAGATATCAACTTACTACAATCATTACATGTCTTTCGACAGTATTGTCTCATCACGTCTCTGTTGTTTTCGCAAGCGCCACCTTGCTTCCAGTGCTTGCATGCACTGCTTACCTTAGGATCATCCTCGCACATTATCGCCGATACTAAATACATGTTTTATTTTTTATACGTTATTCAATATCGCGAAATTTTTATCAACCTAAGAAATTATTTGTTACAGCCCCTACTTATTTTATCAATATAATTACTTAAATGGGGCCTTAAAAGATCAGAGGTTAAAATTTCTTTATATCTGCTTTAACTCCTTTAATTTTTCGTGGATCTTATCTCCTGCGAAAACAACAAATTGATTTCATGTGAAAGAGCTTAAAAGGTATCTTTTAAAAATCTTTAATGGTTTTCGAGATATAAGTTTAGTTGCAGTATAATAATATTTTTTAATATTATATATTAATTATTTTTGATGTAATTATAAAATTAAAGAAACGTCAAGTCTTATTTTTTGGTTTAGGGATTGTGTTTCCTAAAAAGGTTACATCACGAAATTTTCATTTCTGTTTTTTCAAGACATATCTTTTAAATCACTTTCTATTAGGCCGCAATCGCATGGTGCAAAAGATAATTTATTTCTTTTAACTTTAACGTCGCCTAACAATTAAATATCATTTTGACAGCACTTTGGACGCTAATAGAAAAAAACTGAGACCGCCTCGATATATAGTTCATCTTGATAATAGCTTATCTTGTCAAAAGACGCCATATTATTTTATAATTGCAACACTTAAAATTTTTTATCAAAGCTAGTTGCTTTGTAGATATTTTCTTGAATTATGAAGGTTATCAAGATGAGGATAAGGAGAAAATTTTTAAGTATCCAGGCGTTAACAAAAGATTAAGAATCTTTACTTGAGTTCTTAGATTGGAACGATTTTCAGGCAATTTTAAGGTGATTAATCCTACAAAACGCTTTAAAACAAGCAACAACCACTATCTATGATCTCCCATTCAGTCCTCTAAGTTGGGCAAAGTCACATGTATGATATCACGTCTCTTATTATTTATTAACCGAGGCAATAATACTGACTTGCTTACCTACGTCTTTAGCCTTGAGAATATTTGAGATCTTTGCTAAGGTACTATCATCCAACAAATCGTCGATATCATCCACTTAAAAAATAAATATTAAACATATTTATTTTCCATGGTGTTTAAGTTCTATTATGTCAGTAAAATCAATTGGCTACAATGCAAGTTGTCTTTATTTACAAAAAAGCAGGAAGAATAATCTATAAATTCTGACCAGTTGTAGCGCTTAAAAAAATAGATACTTGATGACCAAATAAGTTGCTTATTATATTAAACAAGTCTTAGGTAAAAATTGAAAAGTCGAATGATTAAGTCATGATAAAATAAATATCCTAGAAAATCATAATGAAATAGTGAAAAAAATCAAACTAATTCTTTATATTTTAGATTTTTTAAAAAACAAACAATATCCTTAACTGTCTTCGCTATATATTTAAAATATAGATCTATTGTGTTTAGATCTATTTTTGTCACAATAGTGTCGTGTGGCGCACTCTATTCTAATATTGTCATCAGTTTCGTGCTCATTTAAAATGCACACATGTTTCCCATTTAATTCTGCTACAAGAAAAATGACTTACAAATCTCTTTCCTATTTAGTGATATAGCTTCCAGCGTATACAAGAACCCAACCAGCAAACAAATCCTTATATATCTTTCCATGTTGTGAAATATTTTGTCTTACTGCTTTGCGTCTCTTGTTGTTGTCTGCTTTCCAATATCGCTCGTGAGATATAGAATGATTTGCCCGTACGGTCTTTTAAATGTCATCATTAGCCTTATTTATTGCTATGAAAACACTAATTACAAAATAGCTTGTTTTTGTGAGAGTATACTTTGTCTACCCCAAAGAAAATTAACTCTAACGATATTATCCACTGGAATCGATTAAAAATTGATACGATTAAAATTGCTTGATGGTCATCTGTCACCCTCCTTCGTAATTTACGCTCTCCATTGTAAGTGTCCTAAAAGAAGATATTATTGGATTAATTAGTTTAGGCAAGATTGAACAAAGAAAGTAAAGTTTTATCTCCTCTGATGTTGATAAATAGTATAATACTACCATAAATAATCACTTATATATATTTGATTGTTAACTGTACGGACAATCTCATTTATCCGTCAAATATTTTGAATCTGGGCAACGTTGACGCTGGATACTTACCAACAAAGCGAAACTTGATTAAAATGTAAAGTGAAAATAACAGTGAAACTAATAGCTGCGGGTTTTTTTACAGAGAGCGTGTTTTAGTTAACGTTAATTTTTTATAATAATAGGCGACTGTCTATGTGCGAGAAAGAAGTCGTGCTTGGACACATGAAATTGCAAATGCGATATGATTTTATCGACTTTGTTTAATAGAAGAATACCAGTAGATTTCTCCACGGGTTTGTACCCGTTATCTGTGCGTGCGTTTTGACGCTTTTTTCGTTTAAATTTTGCTAAAAATTCACGGTGTGAACAAATAATCCAACCGGGTCTAAACCCTGCTCGTGCTTCATCAGGCTTTTATATTTTAATACTTTCGACTTTGGTACAGTATTTCCAAGCTAGTGGGGGTGGGGGGAGGTACTACGTTATGAATTTAAAAATATTTTCAACTTTGCGGAACGACTCTAGGAATAAAAGGAATATTTTAATTTACGCAAATTTCGGGTCATCTAGCTGAAAACAAAGTTCTTTTCACATCTTCCTAACAATAAATTAGAACAGAAAAAACAACAGTATTGGAGTAACTTGTTATATTGGTAGATATTGGTATGGTATTGGTATTGGTTGGTAGAGTGGTACATCGCATGACATATTTTATAAAACATATTTCATATTCATCACAGATCTTTGCACTTGACATCGACCGACTTGTGACCAGCAACTGGATTAAAAACTTTCTCGGTATCCACGGCCAAATGTGGATTGCATCTTTTGTGCGTATTTTCCAAGAAAGAAAACCGTGAAGCTGGTCACTTTACAGTTGTCGATGTCCGTCTGTTCTTCTTCACGCCGACATTTTCTTGATTATTTGCGCCGGTGCGGTACATAAAACGAAAATTGCATCAATTAATATTAATGACAGTTAAAGTTTGCGATGCTTTCCACGCGACCAAAGACCGAGACTTGGCCGAGGATACAACACGTGCATTTATACTATTCTCATGCGCATGCGCATAACCCGAAAAATCGGGTTACATTGTAGTGCAGAATCCGAAAAGAAACTTCGTTCCCGACTTATCGCAGAACGTCGGAAACAGCGCTTACTAACCACAGGTTATTTCTCTTTTTTTCATTCGTCACAGTTTATGCCTTAAATTTTAGATGTTTTTAATGGTTCCATTAACATTGAAGGAAAAATGACTCTATTCTTGTATAGAGGGGGCTGCTTTAGAGCCTTAATGAAATAATTTGGTTACCTTATTTATCCATATTGTTACGTACTTTCAACTTTTTTACTTTAAGAGTTAAAACTTTCGCGGAAAAAACTTTAGCGAATGGGCAAATTCGCTAAATTTTGCATTTCACTAATATAATTTTCTCCAGTGACCGATATTAAAAACTTTTGCACATGAGTTCTGCTGGAAGGTTTTGCTAGCATTGCCATTAGCGAACACCAAACGTTAACCTTAAAAACTTTAGGGATTAAACCCCCAAAACGTATTCTTTTATTATCACGAACTGAAAAATTCATAGCTAATTAAAATTTTTGTTTAATTCGCGAGCATTAACTTTCGCGAATTGAAGAATTAAATTTTATGCCTTCATAAACTTTCGTGAATCGACTGTCCTAGCAAAATTTGCAAAAGATTCTGCACTTAAAGTAGTTAAGAGTAAATTTGTTTAAAAGAGGTAGCCGAGGAAGCTCCTTTCCATTCGCAAGATGTTTTGTGCCAAAAACATTCTTCATACATTTTGTAACTTTAGATTAATAAAACGGAACTTTCTTTAATTTGACAAGGTAAAATGGTGAGAGAAGAAATTTTGTTAAGTGAAGAAGCCTTTTCTGGAATTTTTAATGTTCAATGTTTATTCATATGTGTTAGAATCTTCAAGTAATGATGTCGCACGAGATATCTTCTTGATTGATTATGCTTTGCTAGGCTAAATGATTTATATGACGTAAAGATCTAAAAAATTTATATTAATAATAACACAAATGCTAACATCACATCACGCTTGTCGTAGGTTTCATTACTCTAATTAAAATTTAAACAAAAACACTTGAAAAAACAAATTAAGAGTATTTCAGACTTCATTATGAAATGTAAATAAAGCTACTTTAAACCTGGTTGTTTTTATAGATCGGAAATATATTTTTAATTTAAGTTATATGTTGTGGTGGTAAAGAATAACCATCATGGAAGTTCATAACAAGACTAGCAGCTTAAGATTTTTACCACTGGAAGAGAGGATAACTGCAGGTATATTTTACGGAATGATATGTGTGTTTGGAACATTAGCAAATGTAATAATAATAAAGATCATTCTGGTGAACAAGAAATTTCGGAAAGTGAAAGCCAACTATTTTCTTGTATCGCTGTCATTCATAAATACATGCGGATGTATATTTAATGCTCCATTCCAGATATTTATGTTCCACATATCTACAGACAGCTGCTCTCCACACGCCATCGAAAGTTGCCGTGTATTTCTCTTGCTTTCATATTTTATACAATTTGTAACTCTGGCTATAATGGCCAATGTAAGCTTAGAACGATTTATTGCAGTGCTAAGACCATTTGTGTACCAAAGGCACGTAACAAAAAGGCTAATCATATGGATTCATGTATGTGTAATCGTGCAGTGTGCAGTGTCTATGATTCCGTTGGTATCCATACCTACCAGTACACAACACTACACTGATACACCAGGAATGTTTTGTGGCTTAGATGTTAAAAATTTTGATCCTGTACATGCATCTTACTTGATGTTGATGCACGGTGTTTTACCTGGTCTTATTATTATTGTTTGCAATATTTGGGTTTTCAAGATAGCCACAGCTAAGAGAGCAGATGATGTGAGAACACTTAATGCCTCGCACTCTTCAGTGTGTACAGAAATACAAGTAAGTATACACCCTCGGGAAGTTTCTCATAGCTTTACGTCGACGGTATGGAAAGAAGATACAACAGGCAGAGAGGCTTCAAGTAGCATATCCAATCGAAGGCGAGGAATCAATCCTTTAAATGGTACTGAAAGAGCAAGCAATGAAAATATAAACCAAGGAAGAAGAATCTCAATCAGACAATACCAGATGACCATCTCTACTTTATCTTTGATAATTCTGTTTACTATACCATGGATCATCTTCGTCGTGCCACGAATTATAAGCAACTTAGGATATGAGGACGATATGAATTACAAAGTATTCATGTACACAGTTGCACCAACCTTTCTTGTGTATTTGTTAAGTCCTTTTGTAATATTAGGCACAAGAAGGGATTTTCTGAGAGCTTTCAAGAGGTCACTGTTTAAAAAATAAATATATCCACGGATCTGAAGTGAATTAAATCGCTAAGGTGAGACAGAAATTAAAACTTAAAGGTGGCAGCGAAAAATACCAAAAGGGTGTATTTAAAAGAAAATACTGCAATAAACGATTGATTAATGCAAGTCACTGCAATGATTAAATGCACTGCAATATTTAAAAAGGGCTTTATGTATTAATAGCCGTGTTTTGTGAAGAAAATCTTCCGGTTTCCGACTTTTTTCTGCTCATTTCTGCACGCAAGACCTGGCCTTATCTGATGTTTGTTTTATTCATAGTTCTTCTTCTTCTTTTTTTTACTTGTTTTTTTTTTTTTTGCATTAATATTGGTTCTAATTGGTTCTAATTCGTAAATTCAAACAAAAATAACTCTTTTACACATCTTTTTTGAAACACGTTGAAGTCTCTTTAGAAGTTTCTTGGGAATAATTCAACAATAGATCAAGATCAAATAATGTAATATGACTTTTTTCCCATCTGTTTTTTTTCAGTTAAATGTTTCACACTTTTTTTAGCTTATTCAACAGAAAGGGTAAGAGATTATTTAACCTTCACACCTGAAACTCTGTTAAAAATTAAGTTCACTGTATAGCATATCGTTCTTTATAATTATCCACACGTACTAATACCTCGTCCCCTTTTTAAAAACATCGTTCTTTGTTCTTCATCGATGACTTACTGTCATACGTTTATTTATACGTTATCCACACTTTTTTAAGTGTTAACTGAAGGTTTTTTGTTTGATTCAATTTTTTCTTAATGGTTTTGTCAGAAAGAGCGTTAAAATCAATACTACTTCTTATTAGAGCTTTCTGATACACGGTTAGCCTTTTACAAATAGCTTAAAACCCATTACTATCGGAAAAGGAGGATTATAATTTCACGTAAAATAATGTTGCAATTTTAAACGCCATGTGGTAAAATCTTAATAACGTTCTTTTTGAACTCTTTTCGTTGCTTTGAACATGCTTACCCATGCTCTAAAAGAGTCTAACTGGGGCTTTAACCACATGAAACGGCTACTGTAGTTGTAAAGGTTCAAAGAAATGAAATCTACTGAAGATGTTCATCAATGACATATCGTAACGGTGGGTTCTTTCTTCTCAGATAACAGCTTGTGACCGAGTTGGACTTCTTTTGTAACATAATTTACCTTAACAGAAATCAGGTCTGCTTTATTTGTAAACGTTGCGATGAATATCCCGTATAACAGGACGTTGTTTGTTATTACGAGGATTTTTTTCACGCAAACCAACATAGGATTCTGAAATTCCCTTACATCATCAAAGCTGCACGTTTAATGTCTTTTTTTTTAGGATTTATGAGTTATAATGAATCTATGAAACAAAACTCCGTAAACCTTATTTTTAAAATAACCAAGCGGACACTAAGTCATGGGTTTGTGCCAAAGATTTGGCGTTATTGTTTGAACAAATTTTAGCCAAATATTTTAAACCTTAAGGGAATTAATTTTTTTTACGTGAAAGTTTACGTGAAAATTATTAGGAAACCAGTCATAAACTGTCTTGATTTAAATGGGATGAGCGATTTCGAAAATGTCACGTGAAACAAAATATCGTTAAAGTATTGTTTTCTCCCTCTCTTTTAAAGTAGAAAAAATGGAAAGACTGTTCACAGAATACCTAGTATAGGCTATGTTAGGCATGTACAAATATATAAAAATTTTAGGCTCAAATTTGACAAGGTTTTACTGGTTCTTAAAAGAAAGAGAGTATTGTGCGAGATCTGAATACTTACTTCTTTGCCACCATAGTACAATTTGTCATCAATAACTTCATATCCGAAATCTGATCGTTTTATGTTTCACAAACTTTTCCTCTGCTAGTTGGTCCAATCTCTTATTACCATTTGCATCAACAGGACATATGAATACAAGAATAACACTTAACAGAAACAAAAATAGCTAAAAAACTGAAAATGCAAATCATTTTTGTTTTCAACGAATTACGTTAACTATTCTATTTTTGTCTTCCTAAAATAAATCAACCATTAATAAATCGAACGTGGCGTTGTTGACTTCGTATTAACCGGAAAGAATTGATTTACAAGGTTGTATTCAGTGCTTGTCAAGGCCGTCACGCGACTGACATAAATATTACTAAGGACGGTAAAGAAATAAGGGTACCATTGCCCATCGGCACTGCGATCGTTAAGCTTAGCGGACCTTTCATTTCTGTGCCTGAGTTGATGCATACGACAAAAAGGGACTCAAATTTGATGTATTAACATGCAAGTTGAAAAAAATGACGACTTTGTGCCATATTTACGATATTCGAGGTGTGACACAGCATGTATTTCATCGTGTATGTATAATTCATCGTATACACAGACCGTATTGAAAAATATCAATGCGCACATTAAAATATGCATTGAGCATGCGCAATTAAATTAAGTTCTTGTGTTATGGACTGAGGTTTTATTTGTCAAACCTTACTTTGGATTTATTGATTTACTGCTACAAATTTTTCATTTTTTGGTGATTGAATCTGATATTTTTACTTGGATTGAGAAAATTTGATTTTATAACTAATTTTAATTTTATTTTAAATTAAATTATCACACGTGTCTCTTATAATCGTGCAAGTAGAAACCACCTTCAGATATGTTCTTGAAAATACTGTTTCTGTCGTTGGTGTTAATTACCGCATTATCACACCATCGGTGCAATGGGAATACACAAACTAGGGACGTCTGTTTTTACTACAAAAGGATAAAGCCTGCAAAAAACAACAACAACAACCTAATCATAATTCTACAGCTTTTTTTAACATCGTATTGAGTGGAGATAATCCAGGACCTGGTATACACAACAATCCTAAATGTAGTGCTTGTTAAAAAGGAGTTGGGACAAATCGAACGTTTTAAATGTAATTCGTGTTTGCGATTGCGATATTTTTTCATTGAAGAGATATTAACTTTGATTAAATAAATACAACTTTAAATCAGCCAAGAAATGATAATTATATTGATCTGTTACGAAGCCAACGAGGCTCAACCTCAATAGCGCATATCAATACACAATCTCTACTCTCATCTTTTGATGAGTTTTGTGTCATATGAGTTCTTACAATTTTGACATCGTGACATTAAGTGATAATAAACATCAACTCCACTACGTTTCAATAAAGGGCTACGAGTCAGTATTCGTAAACAGGAGAGGACAGCGAGAAGGTGGTGCCGGTTTCTTTCAGCTTCAAAGCTAGGTTCGTTCTCACAAATAATTATTCACTGGAAGGATTATGCGTTGAGTTCCGCGGACGTATTAAAAATACACCCTTTCTCATTCTAACTGTATATCAACCAAGTTCCAAAGAAGATGAAAAGCTTGAATGGCTCCTTGAATTCGAAAAACTCCTTGCCGACATAATGACAAAGTGGACCGGTGTCATATTTGTGACGGGTGATATGAACATTGATCTTCTTGGTAATGAGAAAGAATCCTCTAAACCATATAAATATATTTTGTCATCATATAACTTATTTCAACTCATAAAAAACCGAGGAGAAAGAAATCTCTGTGCTACCTGTAATGTCAAAAATATACGAGAGGGTAATTCTAAATCAATTGTGCACCTACATTGCACAACGACACTTGTACAAAACAACACAATCAGGATTTTGCAAAGGACACTCAACATCAACACTCCTCCTCAAACTTCGTGATGATATCAGGACAGCAATGTCAAAAACTGAAATTACTTTGGCCATCTTGATAGACTATTTCAAAGCATTCGATACTATAGATCATGGGATTCTGCTTAAAAAATTTCACATTCTGAACTTTTCTCCGGATTTACTTGAAATATTAAGTAATTATCTCAGCAATCGGTATTAATATGTGTAGATTGATGACCAGAAATCGTCTTGTCAACAAATGAACTTTGGTGTGTCACAGGGAAGCATTTTAGGCCCTGTGTTGTTCAATCTCTATGTTATTGAACTCATATTCGATCATATCTCCGCAAAGTCCATACAATACGCAGATGATACCACTATCTATCGACATTGCAAAATCAATCAAGACATTAAGCAGTGCATCCAAGAAATGGAAAATAATCTTGACGAATTTCTCTCCTGGTTTCAAATTAACAATCTTCTTTTTAACAGTGAGAAACTTCAATTTATAATCTTTGCTTCTCAACATCTATCACAACTGCTTGGAAATGATCGGAGTTACTTGCTTTGTTGTTTTGGAAACTCTATAGAGGAAACAGAGAAGTTGAAACTTCTTGGATTTACATTCAATAACAATCTAACATGGAATAAACAAGTTAGCAATATCATCAAGCCACCTATGAAACCCTTCGCATATTATGAAAATTCGGTGGTTTTTTCTTTTTCACGTGAGAAAGTCCTTGGTAGAAGCTCTAATTTTATCGAAATTGAACTATGGCAATGTAGTAAACGCTCAGATACCACCTTGTCTGCAGCAAAGATTACAAAAGATGCAGAATATAACTGCTGGGTACGTGCTGTCCAGATATGCTACTCTTGTGGACATACCCAAACTGAAATGGCTCCCTGTAAACGAATTGGTTGACTGGAATACGGTGAAATAAATCGAAATTCGACCCATAATGTCCATCCTACTTAAAGGTTGAATTTCACAAGCCTAGAAGAAAATTGCGATCATCTTCTCGAGAACCAACTGTTGGCATTGGAAAAAGCAAAAGGTTTCAAGATCAAGCAAAAACATTTGATGCACTTCCTGAAAACCTTCGAAAAACACAAAGCTACAAACATTTCTCTAAAGATTCTAAAACGTTTTATTTAGATAAAGCCTTAGCTAAGATTCTTGAGACATAATTTTAATACCTTTTTTTTCTGATGTGCCTATCTTTCCTTTTCGCTGTGCATTATGCGACACAACTTTACCTCGTGATTTTAAGTTTTATGAAAATTTTAGAATTGTATTATTGTATTATATATTAGTCTAGTCGATAAAGCCCGTGGAAAAAAAGAAGCGACATTTAAATTTTGATGACGTCAGCAACCCATCCATAAAAAAATAGTTTAGAACTTTGTTTTCACGTTGCCTGTGTAGAGCTTAAAATGCTGATCAAGAAAATGTATATGATCATGCGCTTTTGATGAGCGGTTAATCAGATATAAGGGTTTAAAAATTTTGCTGACGTCAGCAATGGCCCGTCAAAACCGAAAATTTTTTTTTAGAAATTTGTATACCTGTTGCCTTCATCGCATAGATTTTAAAACGCTGATGAAGAAAATGCATAGTATCATGTACTTTTGATAAACGGTTGCAGAGATGTTAGGGTTTGAAGGTTTTTCCATGACGTTACCAACCCTGCCTATTCCGAAACGGATTTCGGGGACCCAAGTTTGGGAAAATTACCTAAATTGGTCCCAGGTGGTCCCTAGTTACCCACGCGGTGAAAATTCATTGACGTCACCAACTCGTTTCCAAGTTATTTGGCCTCAAAGTTTTAGGTGCACTTTAATGGCTTCATTATATTGTACATTCCTTTGATGTTAATATTTTTTTAACGTTAAAGTTTGGTAAATTAAAGAACGATTTTATGGGCGATGCTTTAGAGATTTTATGAAAAAAAGTTGCAAAGAATATAATTCACTTTGCAAAAGTCACAGACACACACAACTGGCGTATTTTTATATAGACTAGTCGATAAGGCCCATGGAAAAATCCACTTAGGCAAAAGGCCATAAAAAAATAAGTTTCTGTAGATGTTTTGCTGACGTAAGCAATACGTATACAAAAAAATGTTCTTATAATCTTACACAAAATGTCAAATGTCAAATCTTACACAAAATAAAAAAAGAACAGCTTGCAAGGTGCAAAATATAGTTGATAAAAAGTTACAACAATGACACTCACAACATTGACACACACAACACCAATACTCACAAAACCGACAGTAAGAACACCGACAGTCACAACACGGATAATAACAATGTTAGAAAAAGCGCATCTCAATATTTACATCTTATAAGTGATTATGTCGAAAACCCTTAGTATTTTATTCTGAAATGTCACAAAGTTGGCCTGCAAGAGTTAGCACAAATCAACAAAAATAAGTTCTTCACATTTTAAGTATTGTCTTTCCCTTAAAATCTTATACAAAAATATGAAAAAGCCGTAGTTTAGAAAACATTAAATGTAAATCTACAAAAATCATTCATTTCAGTTGCATACCATTCTCTCCCACAAAAATGTACACAAAATGTAAAAATCAACCAGTTAAGAACACAAAAAATTTTCTTTTTTAGTATGATAATCCGTATTGCACTTAACCAACGATTCTGAACCTAAATGTCAAAAAAATCAATAAGGAAAGAATATACTTGAATTAAAAACGATAATTATTTTGGAAACATTGTATACGGTTTGTAAACAAAAGCTTACACAAAATGTAAAACAGATTGGTTTTTGAGAAACACATCTAAATCAAAAAAAATAATTTCATTCAGTATGTCGTATATTGCCATTACCCATCAATCTTCCACAAAAAGGTTATGAAACACATCAAAATTTAGAAAAATCAGTCATTTCAGTCCATAGTCATCGCGCATTAGATTGCAAAATCAGAAACAAAACAGAAACAAAATAATAAATAACTTAACACACATACTTTAAATTCTATAAAATTCGTTCCACTTCTCATATTGCATGTGCCCCCCCCCCCCCCCCCTTGTAAAGTGAAAAATTAAAAAATTATAGATGAATTCCAGTGTGACGTCATTTGTGTACTTTTTAAGATGCTAAGATTTGGTGAAGAAAGGTCTTTTACTGTGGATTTCTTCTAACGGGGACATCGTTGGGGTTATAAACTATTATCGAGTGTAGGTTGATGCCTTCTGATTTATTTGAATTCATTAAGAATGCCTTCATTTGAAGAAAGAAACTGATAATTACTTTGTTTCACCTAGCACCCCAATCTTTTTCCCTGCCACACAAATGCCAAAGCCGAAAGAGCCTACCACTAAAATATAAACAACAGAATTCATCTAGTAATGTAAAATTAATAACATTACAGTTCAACAAACCAAAGTTTTCCGTTTTTTTAGTCAGCCAACAGCTTTATGTACCATTTTAAATTTTAGGACAATACATTAGTTACGCGCCAGGGCACATGAATTATGCAACAAAACGTAAACAAATATGGCTACATACACGGTAAAATATAAAACTGTGACTTTCCATGGGAAATGCAAGTCTGCTTGCTCCACCGACATAAAAACCAAACGTCTAAAAATATCAACGTTCTTACTACTTGTGATTTCAAATCGACTTTGAACTCTAGCCTTTGTTTTCTACTTCTAACTTTACTTTACATCTAGCTTCACTTCTCACCTCACTTTTCTACTTCTTCACTTAGTCTCTTTTCTTTTTAAATATATAGCTATGCTTTTTTAAACCACTTGTGCCCGTTTTTTCAAGGTAAAGGGATCGTTCTTCTGTGCTTTTTTTGGTGGCCTTTATTTTCTACTTCTAAATTTACTTTAATTCTAGCTTCACACGTAGCTCAACTTTCACTTCCAACTTTTCTACTTCTTCACTTGGACTTTTTTCATTTTTCATTTGCTATTTTGAACGACTTATTTTACTTTTTTCAAGATCTTTTTTTGTGTTTTTTTTTAGTGGCGAGAGGACACCATTTTTCGAAAGTTAGCCGTTAAATTTATTTCAGCCAAGTTGAGTCGTTTTCATCACGTGATGTAACAAAGTAAACCCGCTAGCAAAATAGACATAATTTTTTCGGCGACTTCAAAGATAATTTCGGCAACATCAAAGGAAAATGACACGGAACTGACGTATTATTATAGAGACTAGTCGATAAGGTCCGTGGAAAAATCCACTTAGGCAGGATTACAGAAAAAAACAACCGTCATTTAAATATTGCTGACATCAGCAGAGACCTGTGAAAACACAAAAAAGAATTTTTGCCTTCATCGTATAGATCTTGAAACGCTGATCAAGAAAATTTATAGGATCATGTACTTTTCACAAATGGATGCAGAGATATCAGGGTTTAAAAGTTTGTGTTTGTGGTCCAGAATTTTCACTTCATACTATTGCGTTTTAATTTTCACGAAACAATATAATCTAATGGGTTAACTAACGTTTTACCTGTTAATAACTGGATTAGTAACTGGATTTAACTTTACCGGCACAGAACGGAAAAAAAAAACCATTCACGTGGAAAAAACTATTTGAGTACGCATGCTCACATGTTTTCCTTTCCTTCGCCAAATATAAACTTGATATGTAAAACAACCTTTAAGTTTATTAAGATGTGAAATTTTTAGATTTGTACAACAAGCAAGCAAGCAATATACCACAGCATATTTTATAATTTTGCGCTAATTGACACTATAACGAAATGATTTACAAACAAGACTTATTAGTACACATACCTGCTTTTTTTGTAAAAAACCAATGAAATTTGATCTGAGACTGAGTGTTTTTACTTTTGATGCCTTTTTTAGTTTGACATTTTCTTATTTTGTTCTTTATAGCAACTGCACAAATTAAAACTAAGCCTTATTTTTTTCCTTTGTATTTATATGAGAAAAAACGTGATAAGAAAAATAGTTCTTCTTCAATACTTACACGGATTATGCTTGCATGTCATGATCAAAGGTTTGATCGGTGTAAAACATTCTCTGTTGAGAATGAAAAATAGGAATGTGGCATAACAAAGATTCAACTATGTTTACACACCATACGGGCAAACTATCTGAGTTCATCACTAACATATTGCCGTAGTAGTGCAGTGGGTTTGTCTGCGACTTCCAGTTCTAGGTACCGCGGATGTAATTCTGCATATTAGTGATGAGCAAAGTAGTTCTTTAATATGACTAACACGGAATATACTTGCCCGTCATGATCGGGAAACCGATCTGTTGAGAATAAAAAATTCGTATGTGCCATGATAAAGATTAAGCTATGTAAGAGAATTTGTTGTTGTTTTTGTTTGTGATGCCACTTTATAATAATATTCATGTACAATCGCGCCAGTCTAAAAATACTCATACATTCCACATTTATCAGTTGCTCGAGAGAGAACTGCATAAAAATTCACATCCTGAATAATTTTAATTATGGTAAATTTCAAAATTAATTCTGAAACTAATGATTCATATTGTGTTCCCTTTTTTAGAAAAATCCAAAACTTTAGTTATTTTAAAATTGTTGTTGGAATACAAAAGAATGTCTTTAGATTCTTCTGTTTTGCTCTTAGACCACTTAAAGACGAAGGAAAAAAAAACAATTAGGCAAACACGTGTATGAACATATTGACTTTTGCTACTTATATTTCAAAATAGACATCATAATTATCTACACATTGTCATGTGTTTATTGTTGAGAAGTTTTGAAGTTGCTCACTCAACTAAGAAAACTCACGCGAGTGGTAGCTTGCTGTTAAAAATGGGATGTTTTTAAAAATAAGAAATATGGAGTTTATAGACGAGCAAGTGGCAACTATATCTTATGACTCATCCTATCTTAAGCCTTTGAAGATGGCTGACGAATGCTTGTTCAGTGTTGTGTCAACGAAAGTAGACAGTTTTGAAAGAAGAGGACATAGAACCTCAAGTCTGTTTAGTCTGAAGGATTATGAGAGTTTAAAAGAGGAACAACAGCTGGAAAATAAAGGCCAGTTTACACTGACTCATTATGATCAACCACGTCCAAAAGAAGCTGTGAATACACAGCCCGGTTATAATCACGATGAAAATAACAACATAAGGAGACCTCGATTATCATTTATTTCCTCCCATTGTGGGAGTAACTTGTCTTTGGCTTACAGAGGCAAAAATTTTGGTATCGGAAAAACATCACAACAGAATTCATATGAACTGGAGCCTAAAAAACGCATTAATGAAAAAAAGATACGGCAAGTGATTCAACAAGAGGTTGCCAATTTAAAGAGTATGTATACCAACCAATCGAAAATTTGCCTAGAGCTGACAAGTAATGTCAAAACCCAATTGAAAATGTTACAGTATTCCAGACTAAGATTTATCGTTAACGTAACAGCTGGAGAAAATTTAAAACAGGACTTAAGAATGGCAAGTGGGTTCTTTTGGGACTCTAAACGAGACACCTTCATCAGTGAAGCCTTTGAATTTGAAAAATTGTTTGTTATTGTTAGTGTTTTTGCTGTGTATTTTGAATGACAATTTTTTGTTCACGTTCGATAATCTAGGTTCCGTAAAACAACTTGCTAATATTATCATGGAGTCATATCTAATTTTATTACCTGGAAGTATTAATGAATCTTACCGGTAGGGAAAAGACTTATTATTTGGAATTTAATTGGATGGAAAAGTATTGATAACAACTGCTTTCTTTTTTGCTGAAAGCGCTATGTTTTAGAAAGTTGTTTTAGCAACTATTCTCAGACTTGATGTAATGTTGGCTTTCATTATGATTATTCTACGCTTATAAAACTGCATGTTAGTTATCAGTTAAGAGAATTTCATAAGTTCCCTGTGTATGGAGATTTTTAGTATTTATATAGTTTAAGCTTTGTGTCAATATTTTTCTTTTTGAGGCTTCATAAGTGAGCTGAATTTCAAGTGTTTACGTTTGTAAAGTGTTGTTGTCAGCACTGTAATCTCCCACTCGTGCGCTTTATATATCATTTGTTATGCCAATATTATTCCAATGTTTATTCATTCTTTTGTTTGAAATGATCAGGTTAAAAACGTATTAGACATGTTATGGGAATATCTGAAGGAAACATTATTATTATAGGAAGAACGAAAGCTGCAAACAATATTTAGAAAGACCGTTTAAAGCGTGTATAATGATGGGCTAGTGTTCTCTGAATTTCACTACCTTGTTATCCATTTGACCTTTCCAAATGGCTTTTATAAGTCCTCTTTGATTGGGTATATACTTGGTTTAGCATGTAATTTAGTGCTGTGATATTTCCTAACTTTGATCGGGGCCTGAAATAAAAAAATAAAAGAATTGGAATTTTTCGGACGGGAGAATAGTTCGTAAATTTAAAAACGTGCTATCCTGCATGTATGTTGTAAGATGTATGTATTAGTTACATAATTATTGATTACGTTGATGTCTGTTACTAATTGGTTACTAAGACGTTGCTAAGGAGATATATGTTTCATGGCGCTAAAATACAGACTAGATTTTAAGGAAATTACAGATCCAACGAAATTACATCATTTTAGATTTCAATGACGTTATATTGTTCTTTTCCTTACCCTAATCTTCCATAAATGTCACATTCTAACCTTGTGCAAAGTTTAGTGACATGAACATCAATGTTCCAGGAGAAACATATGTTTTTACCTTTATCGTTAACATAAAACACATTCTTACAAATATGACGCTATTTTCGATCCTGATGTAATTATTTTTAACATGAAATTATTTTTTCATTCTATCGAGTGAATATGTGTACCAATAATAAAGGGCGTATGGTCAGTAAAACTTGAGAAATTTAAATTAATTGCAAAATTGGAAATCACCAATTTTAGGCATATATGACATCTCTGATGCCGATGACGTCATCAAAGTATTGTTTCACTTTGAATCTGTTTGTATTTTGAATTTTTAAAAATTTGGCAAGTTTTGGGACCTAAGCGTAAGTAGTACCGGATTTATATACCGTGGGCACGTTAAGCCCCACCCCCGCCGTGCTTCACTAGACCAAAAAAGCCCGTTGTTAGTAGAATTCACTACCATAATTTTTGCTAAATCAAGACTTCCGTATTTGTTAGAGAAACTGATGCATTATGCAGCAAGTACATTAGGCTGAAATTCAATTAATCAACATTGAAAAAAAATCTTTTCATTGTATGTTGAAGTGACTTTATAATCTGAAGGGGATTTTAAGAATGGCGGGATTCCAGCACTGATGCATTTTAATTATACATCTATACAGTGTACAGTATACAGATGCTACGTGCAATTTCGTTTTGTATTTCTGACAATTGATAGGAATAAGGTTATAATGTCCGGGAGAGCTAGTTATTAGGATGCAATGCTGAACTCGGTAAGCTTTCCGTTATTTTTCTAGGTTCCTCATCCTGTAATAGATACCAGTTGCAAACGAGTACCAAATGTTAATTATAGCAGATAAACCGTTTAAACGTCTTAAGAAACTAGATTCTTCTTTTTTGAACTTACAGCGGCATTAGGACTTATCCTACATTAAATAGTTCAATCCCTATCCTTAAACACGCTATCTATCGTGACGGCAACACGATCATTTTTTCCAAATTTTGGGACCCACATGTGCCCTGATGTAGATTACCCCGTTGTGTTCGAGCGCTATAGAATGCCATTAAGTAAATTTTAAATGCTTTTTACTTGGTCAAAACTTTTCAACATGCGGGCTGCAAAGTATTGACCATTTTACAATTTTAGCCATGTTTAAAAATTGACGAAAAACACTTGTTTTATTTCATTCATTTTGTCCACGGCTCTAGTTACTATTTATACGAAATAAACACTAATCAGATCCTGTAACTTAAGGCTAAAACTAGGGTTTGTAACTAGACCCTATAAAAAGAAATCAGTTTTTAACGAAATGTGCAAGCTATCGAAATAGTATTTTTCGAATGCTTTAACCACCTGATGTTGCCCGAACTGTTCCATTGTCCAAACTCGTTAAAAGGGGTGGCGAAAAAAATTATTTTCTTGCAGCCAGAAAAAATTTTAGAAAAATATGTAAATTTCTAAATCCTAAAATCTAACTGTTATAATAACCAATAAATAACTATATTTTACAACTAAGTATGTATATATCTTCTAGTACCATTTTTACAGAATTCACAAGGTGTGAAAATTATTAGGTTTTCCATGTTTTTAGCAGCAAAGATCTAAAAAAACATTTTGATTCGAGATAACCATATTTCACGTACTATAGTAGTAACAGCATTTTACAACTTTTGTGTAAATTTTCATGTCTTGAGTCCCTTTTCCACAACATACTACGAGCTATGAACGATAAAGTTTGTTGTGATCAGATGAGGTCAAATTTAATAAATATACAGACCAGAAACGTTCAACAACAAGTCGAACACGGAATATGGTGGCTTCATTTTTAATTACGAATCGTTACTTTTTTATCATTACTCACAAATTTGTTTAGTAAGTTCGGTAAGTTTATTTAGCCACCACCCGTTTGGCAAATGTACAAACTTATCAATTATAAATAATTCAGCACTCGCAAAGATGTAAACAAAACTGATATTTCTAACAGACTGATTTGATTTCTAATAGACGGTTTATGTTTTGGGTCTAGTTTTGTCATTCTGCAAAGTGTTGTAGTTGAAAATTCACCGTTTTAAATGTAAAAACATCAAGCTCTCTACTTTTAAGATCAAAACATTCTTAGTCTTCATTCAGGACATTTTTCTTATCATGATAGCTGTTTCATGTACAATCAAATAACAATAAGGACTTCTAATGGAGTAAACCAAGTCAGCCGGTCTGGTCGTAAAAATCAACACAGGTATCATGAACTTCTATTCAGCAGCCATGCCGCAGCACAGGTCGCCTCTCCTTTCAAAATAGTCATCTTCAAAGTTTCAAAATTTTCAATTGAATTACTAATTTGACTGTTATAATAAAGTTAATTGATTTAAATATTAGCGAACTTTTATGTTTTTTAAATTTTTTTTGTAATTAAGAAGCAATTAAAGCTTCATGTAAATACAAGTCTTAATTACCGTCCGGATGTTTAAAGAAACAATGATTTTTAAACTCCATGTGGTTTCATAACAATTTTCTTTTTTTTGTAAAAAGAATTATTGCATGCGTTCGTTGAAGATTAGAGAAAAAAACTTTAATCATATCATGTGCATCATTGGAAGAATTTATAACATATACAAATAAATAAAATAAATATATATTATGCCGAAGTGATTAATTTTTGTTAACAACAGGAATGAAACTGCTACTCATATCACTGTGCGTGTGTTTGACATATTCACAGCAAGTGTTAGATCTTACATCAAAATTGAGCCGCCATGAAGTTGCTATAAATGTTGATATAATAAATAACAGAATAAAATCTAGCAAGGTAGAAATTCCGCGGGTTGGAATACGATTTAAGAACGATGATACTGATATATTTATCGAAAAAATGACGAACTTTGCTGTTGGGACTATTGATATTAAAATGATTGAGCTGCCAACAGAGTAAGTCATTTGTTTGTTTGTTTGCTTGTTTGTTTTTCTGCGCTATTAAAGTTTAAGAACCAGACTAGTGATTAGTATTTAAGGAATTGTTTATTTAAGAAGCATTAATTCGTATTAATAACAAGAAAGGTTTTTCCAAATATAGATTACTTGCATCATCCACATAATCTCTATTTTAAAAATACCCTAAGTCTGTCTGTTTGGTGTGTGTCTGTCTGTCTGCGAAGTTGGGTCGTGTTACAGAAACATTATATAAAGTTATATAAAGGCAGGTGAACCCACAGAGTTATCCAATGCCGCCGAATAGTCTCTTTAATAATAGCCATCGTCTGGCCGTCTCTGCGCAAAATAGTAACAACAGTAGCGAGACACATGAAATGCGATAATAAAAGACAGACGAACACGTGAATTTATCCACGGACTGCAGACTAGTCTCTTTAATAATAGCTGTCGTTTGTTAGTGTGTTCGCGAAAGGGGCGTCCTGTTGCGGAAACACCAATTGCGATACATAAAGAACGGGTGATCTCCTGGATTTTTCCACGGGTTAACGACTACTTTCCTTTAATAATACTCATATCTTTTCAAAATGGTAGCGCATATCTACTTTGTGCTCACGATGCACGAGATAGTGATGACTTAAATGTGCACGACAGGCAAACATTTGAGGAACATAATAAAAACGACGGGCGAACCCGTGTACATTTTCAATTTGACTAACGACAAGTAACAGTTGTTTCGCTGGTAGTTGGAGGTAAGCGACGTAGGTGGAGCTTACTAAGTTTTCTGGTGCTTATACCTGCCATTTTTCAGGGTATTTAGCGTTTTCAGATAGCGCACAAGCCAGCATTTTAGTTTAAAATTAATAATATAGACAAATTGAAGCTTGCTTTGTGACAATATGCTATACAAAAAGCGCTCTTGTTAGCATGTTAGTGTTTTTTATTGTCGAAATTTCTTTTTTCATACTTTAGACATGGCGTCCTATATTCTGTTGTCTGTTTTTTAAATTCTGTTTTTTATATAAAATAGAAGTCTAGTATCGCTATTCTTTCGCGAAAGATTTAAGAATATTTCAGCTTCAAAATGATAAAAAATAAGACTACAACCATGGACAAAGTATACTGAAACAAGACAGCTAATTTCGAGCTTCGCCGTCATAAGTGATTACGTGGGTTGTTTCTATAATGGAGTTGCACATTTATTGTCAATGTGTATGTTTAGGACTTAAGATCTTAGCTTTTTAGTTCTATTCATACTGTTTTTCTTTTGCGACCATTTTCCCGAATTTCAGGACCTTCGTGAGCTGAGACGCGGATTTATGTATTATTTGTCCATTTTGGCCAAGTTTGAAACATGACAAAAAAAACTGCCTTTGTTTTGTTAGTTTTGTCACGATTGTGGTTGTGTTGTGGACGAAAGTAAACATAAGGTCATATAGGTTGTTTTATTCGCCCGCTCCCACCGGTAGGTCTCAGTGTCGCCCACGTGCTCGTCACACTGCTGGTTTGTTTGACCGCTTTTATCGGGAAAAAGACTAAGAGTGTAGGATTTTCTTGCCTGAAAATGTTAAACACCAAATGTGTTAGCTACTTTATGGAAGTAGTTTTTTGCAAAATTCTCCCTTTTTTTGCTTGTTGCTCTCTTACGTGTATTAACTTATTTCAATTGTTCATATTAGATTCCACAAAATCGAGGCAATATTGAGAGGTGTAAAAGCAGCTGGTCTTAAAAGAGAAGATGTATTTTTGTCTTTTAAGGTAAACTTATTTCTTGTAAAAAAATGATCTGTTCCTATTATCTCTTATTGCAAGAAATTCTCCCTCATCGCCTTTCATTAACATTTTTATTCCCAGCCACCCACAGCAAGGGTGATCTTGGCTATCATTTCGGAAAGGCCATATCTCCAAATTCAGTGACATTTGAACATTCTGGATTGATTTTGAGCGGTTTAAGGTCCGCCTTACCCAAATGCGAAGCTTTGCCGCGCAGGGCGACGAAGCGAAAATAAACAAATTTCCTGAGTATCAGTATTCATGTAACACCCAACATTATTTTGCCTTATTTTTTGTGTTTGGGGATAAAAAGTAGGAGGATTTATGGATGTCGTTGTAAAACAAAAGTTGTCTTGTTCTAGACAAACTGTATCTGTTTTTTTTTTCAAAAATGAATTGTTAGATATTATCACAGTGCAAAAAAAGTACCTCAGAGAAGCACGGAAAGCAACTTTTCGATATAAATTCGGAATTAGACCTTTAAACCCGAAACTAAGGCACCGTTTAAGTCTTCAAGTGGAGTAGATTTTAATGGTGTAATTTTTATGCCATAAGATTTAAAAACCTACACCTTATAGAGTTCAAAGTCACAACCTAGAAAAATTTGTTCGAAAATTTTTTTATGTTTTCTCAGTTTATTTTTTATGACAAAATGACACTATTCCATATACCCAGTTTTCAGAAAATCTTTACTTTTTTATATATTTATTTATATTTATTTTTTTATATATTTATTACCCGGGTTATGAGATAATAGCCTTACCCTTAACAAGGAATAAAGGTGTTTTTCGTATTCTTAATTGAAGTGTGTTATATGTTTTTCTTTTCTACAAATCTAAGTAACATCAATAGGATTATGGGCAGTGTAACTGGTACGCAAGGAGCAATCTACAATAGAGGCGACATGACCTGCGCCCTGTTTAAAAGAACCTAGTTTATAAGAACATCAAGGCTGAGATTTTGCCAAAAGTTAAGAATATATTAAGAATGCACTCAGACTAATTTCATTGATAGAACATAAAAACAAAACTACAAAGAAACAATTATTTTTACCATATACTTATTTCTCAGTACTAATATACATATATGTTTTTACAATAACAAAATCAAAATGATCTGTTTCTTCCAATTTTAAAAATATTCTTCCTAATTCGTAAATCTGATCATATATTTCCTTGGTTTGTAGAAGAACACAAATAAGAACATTCGAGGCTGAAAAGGTGGGAAAAATAACACCCAACCAGCCTGAGTTGAAATGCGGTAGTTCATAAATATAAAAATAAAATTACCGTAAATGACTGATTAAGTTCCCAGAACTCAATTAAGCGCCAAGGTTCAACATAAAATATTGAGAAAAACATGTGTTTTAGTAAATTTCAGCATGATGAAGGAAACTTAATAACGCGGTTATATAGTATTTTCATCCCATAGTGAGAGTATTTATCGAGCGTTTTTCGAAGTTGATCGAGTAGGACACAAGCAGTTCTTTTGTCAGCTGTAACAGCCATATAACGCGCAGGGTTACACCCAAGACAACTTTGCGATTAGTGTTTTTTTGCATTAAAACAAAAAAAAAAAAACTTTCAGTAAAAAGGTAAAATGTATTAGTGATTTTTTTATTACCGTCCAGGACGGGCCCGTCAGTATAAGTGCCCACCTTAAAAGTATAAAAATTGATTATCACCCAGGGCGCTTAATCCGGTATATTAGAATTTAGAGCAGTATCACATTGTCACGTGATTTTCAAGCAAAATAGCGAAGATTTTAGAAATTCAATTACACGTCAATTAGCCTTCGAGTATTCAAGGTCCCTCCCATTCACTCTAAAATGAAGAAGAAAGTTTATAATGTCACTGTATTTGCATTGCAATTATGTTAATGTTACTTTACGAGTGTAATTTTTTTCGTAGTGATGTGTAACAATTTTATTGTGAGAGAAATAATTGTTTTGTAGAGCATTGTAGAGTATATTGTAAAGCGTTCTAAGGTTATCAAATCACGGTCTTTTATACAAAGCACTACTCCTCTTAAGAAGATAAGAAGACTCTTCCTTTCCAAGACGATTCCTCTTCACTAAGACGACTCCTCTTAAGAAGCTAAAACGACTTCTCTTCCCTAAGACGACTTCTTTTCACAAAGACGACTCCTCTTAAAAAGCTAAAACGACCTTCTTCCCTGAAACGACTTCTCTTCTCTAGAACGACGCCTCTTTAAAAGCTGAAACGACTTCTCTTCACGAAGACGACTCTCTTAAGAAGCTAAGACGACTTTTCTTTATGACGACCCCTTTTAATAATCTAAGACGAATCCTCTTCTCTTAGACGACTCCTCTTAAGAAGCTAAGACGACTCCTCTTAAGAAATTAAAACGACCCCTCTTTTCTTATGAATCCTCTTAAAAAGCTAAGACGACCTTTATTCTTTTAGACAACTCCTCTTAAAAACTAAGACGACTCCTCTTCTCTAAGACCACTCCCAACCTCAAAACAACTTGTCTGTTATACTATCAGGTCTGTCTACGGGAAAATTAATAAGGTTAATTTCGTTTAAGCGCGACGAACTCGAAGTTAACATGTTTTTCTTTTCTATTTTTAGCAAGATACAGGTATGTTTGGCATAGACGATACCAAAGAAGAAATAGAAAATCTGTGGAAAATGTATGTGGCGAAAACAAGATAGAATTTCCAATCATTTTTCTGTAGTTGTAGTAGTAAAACTCCATAAACACTTCTTCTTCTTTAAGTAATATAGATATTATCATGTTATGAACAAGCGAGTTTATGACATGATAATATCTATATGATTCAAAGACAATGACTGAACAGATAAGTGGTAATATTTTTAAAACAAGACAGATTCTGTAATTTTAAGCACTCGTTTCTAAAATCTAACAAAAAACAATCTACACAAATGTCTAAGGGGCTTCAATTTGAATAATAACGTTTGTTATTTTAGATCTGGTCTTGATTATATTGATTTGTATATGATACATTATTTGGATACCAAAGGATTTTACTTAGAGACATGGAAAGTTATGATCGATGCAATGCATCAAGGAAAAATAAAGTAAGTCTCTTTATTTCAAATAAGAAAAAATGTGTGTTTTGCGACTTTGTGGATATCAGTTCTTGATTCTTTGTTGTTAGACTAATTTTCTAGCCATTCAGAGACGCACTTGTTTTGCACTTTTTCTTAATGCACAATCAAATTAACTGCAAAATTCCAATCCTTGGTTTTTGATCATGAACGCAGCAGCTATGTATTAAAATGGGAAGTGACGCGTAAATATAAAAAATAAGGTTTTTAAGGTATCCAAGCGCCCGCGCTACATCGCAGGCACAAGCCGAATAACATCATTACTTTTGTTTTCACCTATATCGTTTTTCGATGGCCCATAGTGCCCTTGAAATATTGAGATATCACAAAGTTTACTTAATTGATTGATTACGATTTCTACAAATTGTCAAACAATTTTTGTAGAGGAATGAAACCTCTAGTTAATAAAAAATTAGGCTTAACAGGTCGAGTTTGTTAATTTAAGAAATCTAACTGTTAACCACTATCCTTCAACGTGAATGCAAATGACATCATCAGATGTGGATAACACCATCATAGCTTGAAGTTTCCATTTCCCTAGCTTCTAACTTTTATAAAAGTGAAAAAACATTTAAAACGGAACAAGAGTACGCGTTTTAAAAAGAAGCTAGTCATTCGCCGGGGAAAAATCCACCACCCGCCGCTCCTTACAACTACTCAAATCTATTCCACTTGCATTATGTCAAAAAGGTCATTGCGATGCGTTCAATGTTTGTAGCTGTATTTTGTTACTACTATGTTTTCTTGTTTTCGTAGAGCAATTGGCTTGTGTAATGTCAACATTGGCCATTTGAATTATATTTATCTCCATACTGGAGTGCTACCGGCTGGTAAGTTTCTTCCCTTTCGTTTTCAGGATACCTTATCAGTGAAAAATTCGTCAGGTGAAGAAATTAGTCTGTAAAAAAAAGGTAACTTAGCAAAAATTACTTCACGCTTTTCACCATTTTTTTCGTCGACAATTATTCGTTTCTGAACTCGATTGCTGGCTACCTGGTATCTAAAAGTCTGTGAACATGCACACTGACGCTCGGAAAATTTAATTCTTTTTCTAAAGGTCTTTAGTTTCATATCTTAATGTTAAATGATTACGTGTTAAGGCCACAGCTGGGGAAGTTTGCATGTATTTCTGATGTGATTCTTGTGAATGGGTAAATAATCTTATTCCTAAAAGAACAGACAATAAAAAATGAACTCGATTTACTTCAGGAGTAAAAAAAGTTTGGCTGGGTCCAAAGTTTGCCAAACTGCTCTTGCAAGCCTAGCTGAGCCAATCCAGGACCAGTAAAAAAGAAATTCTTAATCGTTATCAACAATTAATGCACATGCTGCTATCAGCAACTTATGTACGAAAACTCAAAAACCTTTCTGTTTCTGACCGTGCCGTTCCTTTGAAAATTTTCTTGAAGTGAACGTGTTTTTTACTCATTTCTATCGATTTCTATCGATTTCTATCGATTTTTTTGTTCTTCACTAATAGAATACCTTACTGTAAGAAAAATATGCATACCATTTTTGTGCTGATACAGTTTAAAGAAACAAAAAGCATTTCTCTAAAAAAATGCTGATACTATAACATCTGGCATGGAAAAGTATTCAAGACAAAAATGGATAAACTGCAAGTTTTTTACAGGAACGTTTAAATTTCAGGGGACTGGATGTATTTATTTTTTTAAACTTTTTCAGCCGGTAAAACATATACGTATGCTAGTAAAAAGAACGAAAAACTACTTCGAGATGGGTTTTTCTCAGGAATTCTGGACTTACATTATTTTGTTTGTATAATAATCTATGAAGGAATGTATATAATAACCGACGGTAAATAAATTAAATCAATCAATCAATCATCTTAAGAACGTGCACAGCGCACGTTCTTAAGATGTTCTTAATGTTTGACAAAACCTCAGTCTTAGCGCTTTTATTAACGAAGGTCTTATATGAAAAACATGAAGGGTCCATTTCAGGGTTCTTTTTGGCTTTGTGGATTAGGGAAGGCAGAGTTCTAGGAGCGAGGTTGACCAATCATTTTGGGCTTTTCGCGCTATGACTTTATCTAACATACTATTTTAGAAAATTCTATGCACTTTACTACACTAATACTGATAAATTTGTTTCTTAACACCCGTAGTTTTCAAATAACCTTTTAGTGAGAGTGACAATAGATAGTTCTTTGTTGTTATCCAAGATTGATCCAGTCCTTATTGACATACAACCTTTTTAAAATAACTTAGGAAGACCAAAATTTCTGCATTTATTTGCTTAGGCTGGTGCGCCAATCAGAAGTCTCAAAAACTATTCTGTCATTCGTTTTCTTCTTTCACTCAATTTAAACTGACTTGTCTCATAAGTTATTTCTTTTTGTAAAGATTTAAGTCTAACGGTGCCTAGAAAAAAAACGTTAGTGTTGATAAAATTGCTTTTTTGATCTTCAGATTTTTGTCCAAAAGGTTTTTAATACCCAAACACGGTAAAAAAATATCTGCGTTTGAATGTGAAAGTTTTTTTTACCAACAGCTTTAATTTCGCAACTCATTTATAATAAATATATTGCATATAGAAGTTATATAAAGTTTGTTGAACAACGAAACTGTACTGAATATACGCCGTAAACTCAATTTGTCAAATTAATTGATTAACAAGATGTAGAGAAACTGAATAGGTTAACAGCGATAAACGTTAAAATATGCAATCATTCGCATTAATTTGCATAATTAATTAGATTCCGCTTGATAAGCTACGACGAATAACAATTTGTCTAAACGTTATCAGAAAAGTGATAGTATATATTAGATTTTATAAATATATGTATTATTTAATGCGATTAATTCAAGTATTTTAAAGCAAACCATATTATGTTAAAAGTTTAAAATGTTTTAGTCGAGGACACTACACTGTGACTAGCTGTTTTAATTTATAGTTTTGTTTTATTAAATCAGTTTAATGAAATAAATAATTGAAATGAACTATAATTCTACAGTAGAAATAAAAAATTAGGGTTCTTAGCTACGTTTCCTTTTTTAAAAACAAAGTATTCATTATTTGCATGAGTTCTTGTTTTATAAATACAAGAGTAAGCTCTATTTGTAAAAAAAAAATTTCATTCAACTGAAAGGATATTATTCGGATATAACATGCACCATAGAAGGCAAAATTTAAATTAGTTGTTACAACCTTGCGTAAAATGCAATGAAATATCCTAAAAATTGTAGGTATTTGCCAGAAATTGTTGATGTTTCTATCTTCCGTCTTTGCAATGTTAAATTGACAATATGTAAATTATTATAAAAAAAGGGACAATTTTTTGGCAGCGTGAGACAATATTGTAAAATGAAAGGTCTTAAAGTTGTCAAATTTGGTAAACGCTTAGCTGTATATGTTAAAAGGGCAGTAGGATTAACCTCAAAGTACAGAAGCAGTAAGTGAAACAGTGAGTGGGAAGCATAGGCCAAACTTAAGCGTTATTTCATCATTAAATTCCAGCAAAGAACGGGGTGCGTTTAATGTTAAAATACAAAAGTATCTACTTTGCAGAACACCAGTAAACATGAGCATATTTTTGTCGGCTTTTCATGCGCTATTATTTTTATTAAATACTGTTGTTATTTTTAGTTGTCGAGCTTGAAATTCATCCGTTCTTTCAACAATCTAAAATGGCGAAACAACTACAGCAGTTAGGTATTGTTGTGCAAGCTTTCGCGCCACTTGCTGCAGCAAAGAAGATGTACGAACCAAGGTGGAGATTATTGTGTCTTTTCACCAGATTTTTACATTGTATATTGAAAATTGCTTATCTTGCATTTATACTACTTCTTGAAAGAAAGAATCCAATCGCTTAGTGTTTGATAATGAACATCAATTTCTTATCTCCTTCCTTTTGTTACCCTTTTACGGCGTTTTCACTTTTCAATGAAAAGCTATCTCATTTCTTTTCTTGCCTCTGTTGTCTAAACAATTCGCCCCATGCATTATCAAGAATTGTATCAACTTAACATTAATTGTAAAAATAAGTTTTTCAAACAATATAATAACTATTTCTTTTTTATATGAAACTTTTATGATTTAGGTTACTTCGTATCGCAAAGCGCTACGAGAAAACGGTAGCTCAAACAATGATAAGGTGGTGCCTCCAAAAAGGTTACTCGTGCATATCAAGGTCACGAAAAATCAATAGAATCGCTGAAAATGTAGATGTATTTGACTTCGAGTTGTCGCAAGATGACATGATGGTAAATATTTTTTCTGGACACAACCAAAACTTTTTTGTGCCGTTTTTAATGGCAATTTCTACCCTAAAAATCCTTACCGCATTCTGAGATGGTCCCAGTTTGATAGCCATTCAGATTGCTCCTTTATTTGACTTGACAATAGCCATCAGTTCTTAATTAAAACTGCTGTGTTTATATACAGTCCGTGGCCACACCGACTTTTTAAAGTCCTTTTTTAGCAGTGATACTAAATTTTTCGAAATAGTATTTCTCCTTCAATACATAAAGTGCGTTCTTTCTCCGTACCGCAGAATGTTTACATCCCTCTGAAGAGATGCTATCCCATTTTGATAATGCTTATTCACTTTAGTTAATAGATGCCTTAGATGATAATTTTGTCATCAGTTTTGATCCATCAAACATGCATCACTTGACACAAGTTGACACTACCATAGGAGATAAACTAAAAGAAAGACTTGCAGAGCTTGACGATTCCACGAAGCTGTCCAGTCAAAATTACAACATCTGGTTTGAAACTAAGGAACCTGCTTCGGATGTCAACGAGGAGTTAAGAAACGACACTACATTTGAAGAAGAGCCTATAGAAGAAACATTGGAGCCGATGTATTTTTCAACAGATATCAATATTAACGTTACTCCAGAAAGTGAAAAGAAAAGAAAAGAAGTCGATGATGCAGTTGAAGAAGAACTTAGTAAATGTGCCGAACCGTCAACTTCGAAAGTGACAGGTTTGTGAGAATAACCTTTCTTGCAAGTATAATTCTGGAATTTAAAGGTAAAAGTGTAGAATACTGATAAAACTGATTAAGCATGAAAATAAAGCAAGATCGTTTTTTCTAACTTACAAGCAAGAGATTAGTCTATCAAAGTAACGTTTTGTTATAATCTTATATATCTTTGCATTTTCAATCGTAAAATAGTGGCCAGTGAAAATTTCCACCTGCTGAAGAATAAATATCTATATGATTTAATATTGGAAACGTGCTACTAAAAAATAAAAAACAATAAGTCCTAAGGTTTAAGTTCTTTCATTTAAACTTTAGTTGTGAATTTCATCCAATTTCATCTCATTATTTTATATAAAATATGTAACAGTTTATATTGATGTTATAAAAGATCCGGATCCTGGCATGACTGAAGAATCCTGCCATAACTTTAATGTAGTCAAGACTTTAATTTATTTTTCCATCTTTCTTTTTCTTGTAGAGTCCGACGTGTTTCATGTGCCACTGAGTGAAATCTCTCAAACGTGTACACGGTTAACGAAAGAACGTTATGAACAAGCAATGCGAGGTTAGAAAGCATATCCTTACGTTCAACATTTTTATTATTTTTCGTTTTTTAAACGTTCTTTTTTGAATGCTAAATTTTATTCATTTTTTTTTCAAATTTATTTGCCACTAGAGGCTGAAGAAATGCAAAAAAACAACAACAAGTTGGGAAATATCGCCTCTAATGATGAAGGGTAAATGTTTATGCTCTGGAATGTGATATTTTACAAAGGCGTGAAAGATGCAAGAAGACGGATGACAATATTTTGCTGAAAATGATCGTCTTTTCTGATCTACACACGCAAAAGCTACAAGAATTAGAAGCATTATTAATCAGAATGAACTCATTAATGTTATAGGCACTAGTTTTAAAGTTATTGTAGGTTCATGTTTATAAATACAGATTCTTCTACTTTGTTTCTTCCACGTTATATTATTTTTCTTCCTTATTTCTTGTAACAAAGAAATTATACAAGAGCTAGCTGGCTGGCAAACGTCATTCCAAAGAAAAATGTTTTAATACATATTTAGCGATATTCACGACTAAAGGGTTTCCAGTGGTGATAATGTTTTTTTAAGACGTGGTTACCTTCGACCTAATGAGTTCACCACAACCGAACGTTTGTTATATATGTATATATTTTCTTAATGAGATGATTTTTTTAAACAAACAGGATATAATACTTGAGACCTTCATTCTATTCTAGTCACATAAAAATTTTCAGTGTGTAGATCTGTAGAATAACAACATTGCTCCATAACTTATTATATTCTATCAAAATACTTTCACTAGTTTGTTACAGCAATTGTTCAAGCGGGTTGAATCCAATTCGCACCAAAATAGCATACTCGTTTACCGGGTTGGCGTACGGTTTAAGTAAAGTTAAATATCCTTTCTTTTTGGGGAATGCAGGGTCACTAACATCTCCCCCATTTAAAATGTAAACACAACGATATTTTTGTAAGAAAAATAACTAAAACTCGTAGAAAAACAAACTGCAACGAAGAGAGTGAAGATAAAAACATTTTGTATTTTCTTGGCTTCAAAATATTGACTTCTTTTCATAATTTCCCTTTTCTTATAGAAACACTGAAAGTTTAATCAACGAAAATTACGAAACTATTAACAAACTTAAGATCTAGATATTAGCCGAAAAACAAGCAACTTGAAATGTAGCTAACTAAAATTTTAAGTTGCTTATAAAGAAAATCGCATTTGCCAACTTTTTGGCTTAGCTTGTGTCTGTTAAATAAAGTATTAAGCTTAATTATCAATTTTCGATTAGTTTGGCTATTTATTTAGAAGGACGATTTTAGCACAAAAAGAAGTTTAAGTTTAAAATAAAATATGTTTTTTCGTGTTTTATTTCAAATCTTGAAAGAAAAGTTTATTGTTATTTACCATAGCCACCATCTTTGAATCAAATTAAATCGGTGTACATTTTTTATGGTTAAACTAAATTACGTTAGTTTAACCCATAGTAATACCAACCCTTCTAACCACTTGTATCGCTAAATAATTAAACTGTTCTTTGTTTGGTAACGATCGATTTTTTGGTATACTATCCTCTGTCTCTTCCTTCATGTTAGCAGAAAGTCATGCTTAATTAATTTTTAAGCTAATGTAATTATTTCGAAGTTAGGAGCTGTTTATAGCTAGGCTTGTAAAAATGTACAGTTAAACAACAAAAGTGATAAAAATCCAAGGTTCTAATTTACACGAACTATTTTGCATTTTCTAATGTAAAAGACACAAAACAGAAGAAGATTTAATGTTTGATGAGACACACGTTGGTGCGAAACTCTGACAGTTTTACCTACCGAACGAATTATTCATAAACGTACCATCTTCTGAATTTACAACCCTTTCTTGAAAACACAATTTTTGATTCACGAAGTGCTAAGCTATTTACATGATCTCTTAGCTTGTAATTTTTTTTGTTTGAGTGACATTTATTCACTTTTTAAACTCTTCCTTAACGACAATTTACTTTTGTTTTAGCGACAGTTTCACAAACAAATTGATAGATATAACGTTTATCGCCGCAAATAAATTTCATCATCCATTATTTATCGTGTGTAAAACGTCCTTGATAGTATAGTATGATTCCCTTTATTCTTCCTCTGTGGTTAGTAAAAAATTTTTATTTTTTTTAGTTCCTCGTCTGGTGGTATAATAAGTTGAAGCTGAACAAAATAAAAAAAAAATATTTTATTGGCTACTCGTTTTTGTTTTTATTTATTCTCTGCTTCTTTTTCTTCCTTTTCTTTTTCAAAGGTTATTAATTATGATAAAATATAAAAAGACGCAAAAAAAAATTCACAGTTTCACAGAATAATCAAATGATTAATGTAAAATGCATGAATCAGGCTAGATTTTGTATTGGGTTTTTAAATGAAGTTTTAATGAAAAGTTTTATATATCAAGCTTACATTTACCATTTTTGATTCAGCCATTCAACTCTAAAATTTTGCTGAAAAAGTTATTTGAAAAAATCCGGGGGTGAATTTTACTCTTAAAAATTAGGACCTTAGTCTATTTTTATATCGTTATCCAATGATGTAAATAATGTTTTTGCGCCAAAAAATAGAAATAAATAAAAAATATCCATTTTACATAAACGATAATTCTACATTAAATAAATATTCTTCTCTGCACAAATTATTTCCGTCCCGCACCCCCTGTAAATTGCAGTGAGTAATACTTGAAAATGAATTCAGAGTTATACTTCTGCAAGTTCTTGATTCATTGACGCGAAATGTTTTAAAAGACATTGCTTGCTAATGAAACAGACCAGAATAAAAATGTTAGAGAAATAATTTTAATACCGAACGATAAGATTTTTCCAATGATGTTGATAAGGGATGGATTCAGCATTATTTATGCTATTCTACTTACAGTCAGGTAAGTCAAATTGCTTCAGCGAAATCTTCATTTGCATTTTAAGCAATCTGAGTTAAAGATTTCAAGGTGGTCAACCTTGTTACTGGATAGGAAATTGCAAAGGTATAAGGATATGTTAAAAGGTTGAAAAAAGGTATTTAAAATACTGAATTTGTTTTTATTTTCTATGCGTGTTATTTAGTTTTGATAATGTCTGTTGGCGGTCGTAACGTCGTCAAACGCTATTTATTGATTGTGTCGTATGTTTTGTGGAAGAATTCAGTTTATTGTGGTGTTGGACAAAATTAGCTAACAAAAGTATAAACGGACAATGGTATATTTATAATTGGACAATAAATTTCGATCTATAATTTCATCAGCTTCAGGTTTGAAACACAGAATAAAACAAGAATAGAAATCTATAAGAAAATATCTGCATATACCCCTACAGTTAAAAATATCTAAATAGACAGAAAGAAAAAAATTATAACTTTCTTACTGAGGCTCGACTTTCATTTTATTGTCAAGAAATAGAAGCTCATTGTCAGTTTTAGAGGTTTTTACTATGGTATCTTTATTATTGAGCCCCAACATCATTAAAAATCACATCTTCAGCCGATAGCTAGGAAAACAAAAAGCTTTTCCTGTCTGTCCTCTACGAGAGTTCTCAGCTCACCTGTTTTTCTCACCTCTTGTCATCAACAAGACACAACCTAGGGAGCATAGCAGTATGGTAAAAGTTATGTCTTAACTTCAAAAAGTTTAATAAAACACCAAATAAAAACAAATTAAGAACATTTTAGGCTGAAATTTAGTGAAAATATAAGAACATCCAGCTATGGCAGACAATTGATGCCAGTGTAAATGTACTCGCATAAAAATAAACGTTTTAAAAATTTCTTAGAAAAGAAAATGTTTTTCTAAAATGATTTAGAAAAACATTTTTTCTTCTAAGAAATTTAGTTTTATTCGTATGATACACATTTTATTTGGAAACTGGTTTTACAAGGCAGGGTTTACGATTCTTAAAAAATCACCCTTTCAGCATGAAATGATACTTATGTTTCTTAATTTTTTAAGAATTTTAAGCTTCGTGTTTCTTAAACTTGTGTTTTTTAATGGTACATGTACGGTAATCTTTCCTCCTTTTTTACCATTTAAAATACTTTCTTTCTTTCTTTTTTTTCTTTATGATAATTTGATTCATTATCGTGTTTATATCTGTAAAGTTAAATTTTTTCTCTTTTTTTGAATAAGTTAGGTTTTCTTTGTTTGTTTCCTACCAACAGTCCTGCATTCTTTCTTAAATGTTTCCTAAGTTTCTGACATGCCATGTTTCTTAAATTCGAGTTTCTTAAAAAAATTGATGTAGAGTGAGATTCATATAAAAATCTTTTGTCCTGTCCTAAGCTTAAAAGTTTCTTTACAAGTAATAGAATGTGAAGTAAGAGCAATATAAGAAAGACTAGTCGTTAGCCTGTGGAAAATCCACGTGTTCGCCCGTCTTTTTTATACCGCATTGCGTGCTTCTCGCTATTGCGCAGCTAAGCTACCATTTTGCGTGACAGACGGACGGACGGACGGGCGGACATTTAACTAAATTTGAAAGATAACTCATGTTGCAAAATTTCCATCAGTAAACCGTTCCTTAAGTGATTATTAGAATACTACAAGCGGGATTGTCTGCAGGCCGAAAATAGAAAATATTGCCCATAAATTTAGATGATTGTCCTTTTGGTAAATAAGCCATTTAAAGCTCTGAATTTAAGGATTTTAAAATGCATGATTTACATAACACTAAAAACGGACTTAGCCTTGATTTCTCCACAGGCTAAGAAAACATATAAGTTGAGTCTAAAAACTACTAAACAATTTTTCATTTTCTTTTTATTAGAAGATAACTTCAACATATTTTTTCTTCTTTAAATTCTAACAATTTTTGTCCATATATGTAAATCTGACCATGTATTTCGTATTTTTGGAAAATAACACATATAAGAACATTTGAGACTGATGTCAAGAAATATGAACCCAAAATTTCGAAAAGCATGTTATCTGCTACATTTGCAAACTTTTTTGCGATTCTTTTCATTTTTCAACGTAAATTTTGTTAGGAAGTAATTTCACGGAAACTGAGGTCATTACTAAGCTGTTTTTTCAAACAATAACTATTTAAATTTAGCTGCGGTTTTGTATTCAGACATTGTCGATCTTTGGTGAATCATTAGAATCAATTATTCTAAAAACTGTTGATCAACAAACACTTTTCTTATTTCGTAGTGACTTATATGAATACAAATAAGTTTGACGAAAAATTAAAATTATAAGTTAAGCTTATTATTAATATTGAAATATTTACCCAGGATAGCCTCTTCAGTTTCCATTGGTACTGCTATCAACGAGGGTCTTGTGAAGGGGGTCCTAGTGCATTTAAAGCTCCCATTTGAGCTACGAAAGTGGTGCAAGCAAAGCAATCGCTCAACTAGACAACTGCTTAAGATATCAATCCTATTCTCATGCTTAGCTCTAAGTAGAACAGAAGTAAGAGCTGAAATTTTTTTCCTGGATTAGTTATAATAATAATGATAATAATACACATCATAATCTCATACATGTAGTCATCGAAGTAAGAATTCTAGTCTTTACGGTCTGGTTTGCATTCCATACGCTGACTGGTATATATCACAAAACTTATATGGAGAACAAGTGAAGAAATATTACAACGCAACAACACATTTTTCCTCAGAATCTTTCACAGATAGCCATGCTTAGTTAAAAACGCTATTGATGCGTTGTGCTTCACCATTTTCATTGTTATTTTAAGCTTTTCGGCTTACTAACGTTTCAAAATAATATGTAACATATGATAAAATGGGTATAGAAAAACATTAAGCATATTCCGTAATACTTCGAATAAACGCCCCCTTCTATTAAACGCCTCCTCTTATAGACGCCCCCCTTTTCAGTCATTTTTTAAAAAAACGCCCTTCCTCATAAGGGGGCGTTTATTCGAGGGGATAGAAAAAGTATATGAAAAAATCAATAACTGTTATTGTTTTGCTCTTTAAATTAAAAGCCAATTTTAATGGTGCTATTATAACATAGAAATTTCATAAATACAACTAAACACAATCCCTCATATTTGATACATCGGTAAAATATGGATCTTTTTTTTCTAAATCTTAGGTTTAAAGTTGTTTTTGCTTTTGAACTGGATATATTGTAAAGTTTATACTATACGTATTCTTAAAAACTGCAAAAAAGACGAAGTGTAAAAAATTTAATAAACGCCCTCTTCTTTTAAACGCCTCCCTCGATTAGACGCCCCCCCCAAAAAAAAAAAGAAAAAATGTCGGGCCTTTATTCAAAGCATTACGGTACTTTTTAAACTGGCATAAGTTTTTCCTCCCAAAGTTCAATGTTAGATGTTCTAAAGGTGTTTTTATGACACATGTTCTTATATGAGATTTCAAAACTTATGTATTTATGTTTTAAGCTAGTCACTGAGGCATGATAATTTTCAAATGTTTAGAACTTTGAAAGATCCTTTTCCATTGTTGATTGAAAAATAAACTGAATTCTTGTCTATGTATAAATCGTTTCTGTGACGTTCAGTTTCTGCGTTAAATCATTCTCGAGAAAAAGACTTTTATGCAGTAGTGAAATTTTTTTTACCTAGACAAGGATATTCAAACCAAGTATAAAAGACAGATCAATAATTTTTTTGACCTGAAAAAAAAAATGGGATAATAAAAGCATTTAAATGGACTAAAGTTTAAGAAATTCTTTTCATTGTTTCTTATAAGTAAATGGCGCGAAAGTATGTTTTTGATGAGCGTTCGAATATATTTCATTTAAACTGTTATGTAATGAAACCAGGAAAAGAACACAACTTGCAAACTTATCATTGTTTTTTTTATGTACTTTTAGTCTATCATCGATTGCCTGTCAGAATGCTCCAGTTCCTGATTTTGCAATCCACAATATTACAGTGACAAATACTGTTTATCGATTCCAATTTTTAATGGGAAATTACACATTTCGAGATAACATCGACTCGTTTCAGAGCTTAAGACTTGAATGGTTGCTGATGAACGGTAACGCAGTCCCTGCCAGCAACTGGGTGCAACTTGATGATACAACGAAAAGCTTAGTAGGGTTTATCAGCAAAAGCACTTACCAAAATCAGCCAGCCATTGGGTACGAATATGTACTGAAAGCTACAGATAAAGATGGGAATAGTGGCAGTAAGATATATAACTTCAAACTTGACTCGCCACCAAGAGAACCGAACTATAAGCGCCTTTTAAAATTAACATCAACTAATTCTATTGTCTATGTTAGAAATTATGTTCAAATCCTGTTTGACATACAAAATATTTTATTTCAATACGCTCAGAAAACAAACCAAGGCATAAGCGCACTAAGAAGTTTCATCACGGAGGAACTAAAGGTCACCAAGTCAAACGGCGTGACCACAATTGACATGACATGGAGTATCACCCCATTCTTGTATAACCAATGCCAGTTGCAGACAATAATGAATTTAAGATCAAAAACAATTGGAAGTTACCTACAAGAATATACCAGCGCTTTTCAGCCGTTGTACCAGTTCAACAGTGAAGGAGAAATTTTTAGTAGCGTATGCAGCTATCTATCAGCAGATCCAGCTCGCGTCGGTGCTTCATTATCTCCATTTTCTGTCGTGTATGGTGTCCAGTTTTCCATAACAATACCTTCTACAGCATTTCTTCCCCCATTAAGTGCAAGTACAATGTCATTAACAGTCCAATTGCGTTCCTCAACCGGTGAAGCATTGACAAAAACCAGTTGGATTAATCTCAATGGCAATGATTTATCACAAGGTGTAAGATTGGAGGGGTATGCATCATACGCTGTTGCCTCGCAACAAACAAGTTTTTCATTTCGTTTGGTTGCTTTGACTCCTCTCCTTGTCGAAACCTACAGAAGTATAAGCATAAGTATTGGGCAATTCCAATCGATGCAAGAGAACTACATCGTCACGTTTTTGTCAAGTTCGGTAATCACTGCTCAGTATTCGACCTTCATACGCAGCTTTATATCCACAATCTCAGCGTATTTATCTGTGTCTTCTTCCTCAATTATTGTTTACAGTTTTGAAAACACGCAGGCAAACACTGTTTTGAAATGGACGATAACAACTTTCACAACAGGCTGCGATATAAACCTAAGCACATCTTACACGTCGAAAATGATCGCATCGAATGGGCAACCAAACAATGAACTAAGCGTTTTGATCAACAACATCGGTTTCCCGCTGGCGCAAATTAACATCAAAGTTGGAGCTACATGTCAGAAGCCAGTAATTAATAACGCAATAGGACAGATATCCTTTGCATGGGGAACATTCTTTCAGTATGTGATTGCAGCAAATGCCTACGTGGACGCAAGAGATGGCACTAACTTGAAATTCAGCATGTTTCAAACTGGTAGCGCGTTTTCGTCTTCCAACTGGATAACTGTCAACAGCACAACAAGAACAATCTATGGTGTTCCTATCATAAAAAGCATTGTAAAGGGACGGACGTATACTTTCACGTTAAGAATTACAAACAGTATTGGAAATTACATCGATGACAGCTTCACTGTTACAAGTAATATCGACCCTCCCGCGTTCAGCTACAGATACAAAGTAAGGATCGAGTACAGCAGCTTTTATCAATCCATGGCTTCGGTGTTGTTTGGATTTTTAAACAGAATGTATGTCTATTTTCGTAACTCGAACAGAAATCAGTTACTCGTACAGGAGGTTATCTCATTTGTAAACGAAAGAAGAATGGAGGTGATATATTATAACACCAGCTTCAGAGTAACACCTTGCGACACAAAAAGCATTGCAGTAGCTAATGCTTTACTGTTTGACGGTGTTAAGCCAAGTCCTTTACTAATAAATGCAATGAAACCGAACTTTAATGTTTTGGATATAAACAGCGTCTCAGGTTGCCCAAAGAATGTTCCACCTGCTATTAACGTCGCAAAACTTCCTGAAGAAGCTGGTCCTCATTCAATATCATGGGGAAATTACTTCCAAGCTACTTTATCCGATGACCTGTTCTTTGACGAAGAAGATGGCGGCACAAAAAATTTACTCATCACTTTCAAATCCATCTCGTCCAACTTTAATCTAGCATTGTCCTCATGGATTTATTATGATCAGGCAAATTTTACTGTATACGCAGTCCCAATGGACGCTACGTTTAACTTGCTCAGTGGAAATACCATACTGAAATATGTGCTCAGAGCGGAAGATAGCGGAGGACTTGGAGTGAGCACAGAATATATAATGCAACCAACAGGAGCTGTATCGAACTTTTACAGAATAACATACGTCATGGAAGTATACAATATAGCTGCTTCATCTTATGCTTATCAATTAATCACAATGTTCACAGACCTTTGGTCTATATTAGGTGCAAAGTACCAGCGGCAAATGTGTATAAGGAGTTATCAAGTCACAAGTGTGTCGGGTAATAATGGTATTGCAACTTTGGTGTGGACACCGTGTAATTTGCCAGTCCGCAGTTGCAACTTTGATATCATTAATGAAATAAAAAGCAAATTATTCGTGACTGGTACCACAAGTTTAAAACAAGAAGTAACAAAAAGATTCACTTATTTTACTATTAAAAGCGTAACAGACATTGGATCTGGAGCTTGTGGTTTAAACCCTCCAACAATATCATATCAAATACCTACAATTCAGATATCCTTTTGTGGTCTTATGAAATACGCAATTCCACAGAATGCCTTCATTGATCTTGAAGATGGAAATACAGGAAATTTAAGGCTGACATTGACTGATGCCAGTGGAAATGCGATGCCTTCCTTTTCGTGGATATCTTTTGATGCATCGAAGCAGGAGGTAACTACACTTCTGCATCAGTCTATGTTTAACAATAACTTTCAAAGAGTGCAAAGGTTACGATTGACTGCCACGGACAGATCTGGATTGAATACGACGCAAATAGTCACGTTTAATATAAACGGCAATGCCATACAGACGGATTATAAAGTTGAGTTTCAAGCGCGTCTATCATTCGTTGACACCAACGTGAATTCATTCATCAGGTTTGCAGAAAAAATGGGCAATTATTTCGGTGACAATGGCAAGGGATTTGAAGCAATACGTCAAAGAAAAACAGCAGATGGTACAACTATTTTCGAATTTGGAAATTGCACGATACCATATTCGCCATGCAATGTTGTCGAAATGAACAGGTATAAAAATAAATTAAAAAATTCTGATGGCTCGTGGAGACAGTCCTTTGAAAACAACTTATTGCCTGAATTTACCAAAGTCTTTATAACTGACAGCCTATCTGGTCCATGCGCAGTTGATGAAGCACCAAAACTTGTAAACACTTGGGGTCCATTATATGTTGAGATATATAAGACTTACATCATCCAAGTTCCGGAAAACACTTTTTTCGACAAGGAAGAAGGAAACACGCGGAAACTTCAGTTGGAGCTACGAACAATAAGTGGTACTGCTTTGTCATCAAACTTTTGGGTGTCATTTAACTCTGTTAGTCAAACAATCACTATTGTAGCAACAAAAGCTGTTGCTGAATCGTTAGCGTCATCGAGACTAACATTAAATTTGTATGCCTATGATAGCAATCGTAAAAGCGCTTCCCAGCAGCTACACATCGTTATCAACTATTCAACTATTCCGACAAGTCACTACATAAGCATGCAGTTTACGACAGTTGGCTCGAGTTTTGTTACGATTTATAATCAATTACGAACAAGGATAACTTCATACTTTCAAGACAACGTGGCAATAGGAACAGTTTTGTTTCATTCAGCGACAAATAACTTTTTAACAACATTATCTGTCGTGTGGAGCAATAGAACAATATCATCCACCAATTGTGAAAACGAAAAAATCAATTACATGCTTTCTAAATTGTTTTCGTCAAACAATATCGTTCATCCAGCATTTGTATTAGCATTGTCAACATTTACAATCTCTAAATTGTCGTTTTTCTACGATGGTATATGTGATTCTGAACGGAAACCACCAGTAGTTATGACCCAAATTTCGCCACTGACAACTTCGTTTTGTAATTACATTGAATATCTTGTACCTGCAAATACATTTTCAGATGTGTTAGATGGCAATACAAGAAGTCTCTCCCTGGTTATGTTAAATTTGGACAACACAAACATAAATCTCAATTCTTTTGTTTATTTTAATGAGCAGACGCAGACCATACGTGTTAATCCTTACGATACAGCCTTTACTAGTGTATTATTTCCAAAGCGGTATTCCTACTTGCTCAAGGCAACAAACAAACGTGGTCTATATGTCACTACAAACGTCCACATTGATATCACCACTGGTGCGCCGAATTACAGCTACTCGTTTCAAATCACTGGTACTTGGTTAAAACAACAGAATCTGACGCCTATCACCGACATTATAGCAGAATTTCAATTAAAATCCAGTTCATATTTTGGATATCAAACGGGTAGTAATATTCACATAATTGATGTCATGAGACCATCGCCATTTTCAACAACGTTTTCCATAAAAGCAACCAGTTGTTTAATTGGATATAACCCTTGCGATAACAATAACATAAAAACACTTCAACAAAAATTATTTTCATCGACTGGCACGTTTCATCTCGCCTATTCGCAAACTCTTTTACCAAACATACAACTGTTGTCGATTGCTGAACAAAGGATTGGTCCATGTAAAAAGCCGAACGAACCACCAACACAGTTTCTTCCCATACCAACTGTAACTTTGAACTCTTGCTCTGCTTTTAGTTACAAACTAGCTCCGCAAACCTTCAAAGATGCCGAGGATGGTTTTACGTTAAGTTACGTCATAATTTACGTTAACGGCTTGGCTATCAACTTGGACACTACCTGGATATACAATACCATTAATAAAGATATCTTAGCAACAGTAAACAACGATGTAGTAATGGGTAGTGGCACTAACGGCTACATGATAACAATAAGAGCATTTGACAGTCAACAAGCGTTCGTTGATGCAACATGGAAAATAAACATTGCAGGCAAAAAACATCAAACATTTTATAAAATCATTCTTGATGTCACATCAAAAACGTCTCTCCGACAAGCTTTCATAGAACGTTACTATTTGACTAAATACATCAACAACTTTCTAAATGCTAACTATACGAATGCTATCAACATTGAGTTATTGCAAAATAACCGAATCCGTTTTGCATGGAGTTCCTGCAGCTTGCCTGACTATTGTGATAGAAACGCTGCAAATATTTTCTTCATGAATATGAAGGTTGGTAATAACTTTGTCACCGAGTTTGTTAATGCGCTATCTCCACGCTATGTTCTAAATGATGTTTCAATGGAAACTCATGCAACTTGCAGAGGTCCTATTTCACCACCTATTCCATCAAGAACAACTTGGACACTAACTATTAATCAATGTGGAGGAATGAATATGTTAGTTCCATCCAATATGTTTACTGACCCAGAAGATGGTAACACAAGGAATTTAGATACAAAACTTACGAAATCAACCAACCAACCACTCCCTCACTGGATATACTATGACACCACGTCGCAAACAGTCAGGGCGTTTCCTACTAGAGCAGAAGCAGTGGCGTACCAAGCATCGCCATACAACCTTAAGCTTACAGCAACTGATAAGACAGGCTTGTCAGCTTTTATTGATGTACCTATTATAATACAAGTTCCTGCCGAACCCAAGTATCTATTCCAATTTCAATATACCGTCTTAAACGTTGGCAATAGGATTCTGGAGTTACTGGCTTTTTCACAGAAGTTGTCCAACCATTTAACTGCACAAAGAAATCAGGTTGGGTTAATATCATATTCTTTCTCAACGACATCAACAACAAGAACTTTTAAGTATGGCAACTGTTCAATTTCATACAATCCCTGTGATCTGGCATCGTTAACACAACTTCGAAACCGCTTTATCAACTCAAACAACTTCCCCAACACGGCTTTTCAAGCAGCAATGCTTCCGCAATACAATATGAGGTTTGTTCTAACAGAGAAATTATTTCCATGCTCAGGCGTGGTACCAACTCCTCCAAGAGTTGTAAAACCAATTCCCACTTTACTTGTACCCATGTGTGGTTACTACCAATATTTAATTCCAGAAGATACATTCTACGATCCCCAAGATGGAAATACAAGAAAGCTGACGTTAAACCTGTTATCATCTTCTGGTCAGGCAATTCTTCGTAATTCCTGGATACAATTTAACAGCCAAACTCAGACCATATATGCAATGATAACAGCATCAGACGCACTTGCAAATATTAATGGATTTCGTTACAGATTGAAAGCTGTGGATAGCTCACAGCTTCCTGCTGAGACAACAGTTAACATACAAGCTACTGGCCAGTACGAAATAGCTCAAGAATGTCAAATTAAACTCGATTTATTGACGACAGCCACATCCAACAAAGTGGAGAGGATGCGATATGTAGCAGAAAAGTTGAAAGTTTTCTTTCAATTGACATCTGTGGGAGAGATTGCAATTTCAAATTATATAGAACTTAGCAGTACTAAATTCCAGTTGTATTGGACCTACTGTTCATCAACCTATCAAACGTCTGCAACAAATGTTGCAGTAGATTACTCTTCCTTGATCACAAAAATCTTAATGAAGTTATTCTTAAATGATCGAAAAACAATCGTGTCATCTTTCTACACGGCATTTGGGAGTGGTTATACGGTTGAAAGCGTAACAACCCAGTTTAGTAAAAGATGTCAGGACCTACCTCCCATTGCCGATCCGAATACCAATCAAATCAAAATTACTCTTTCCAGTTGCGGCTATAATCAACGCAATCTCGCGCCAACACTTTTTTATGATTTCGAAGATGGTGGCACATCGTCTTTGCAATTATCTATGTATTTAAGTGATGGTGCAACCCCAGTTCCGCTTAACACCTGGGTTAACATTGACACCCAGTCACAATCAATCATTGCTGTGTGCAACGACAATGTGAGAGCGTTAGTACCTGGTTCTTACACGTTTTTTTTGAAGGCTAAGGATAAAAGTGCACAAACAGCTTCATTAAAAGTAATTCTTGAGAAATTTCAACAAAATCCAAATCAATTGTCACCATTTGAAATCACGTTTGAGATGAAATACAATGGTCCTGCGACACGATCATTAACCTACGAAAGTATGTATGCCTCTGAGAGAATTAAATCATATTATCAAATAACCTCCAACCCAGCAGTTTTAATTAAAATGTATGATATAACCCATGGCTATACGAATTTTAGAAGATTAACTTGGACAACTTGTGAATACCAAACTTGCTCATCAAGCGTCATGTCAAAAACGAAAGCTTTATTGACAGATTCTGGTGTATTGCCTTCTCAATTTGTTAATTCTTTTCTCAGCGATTTAACAATTTATCGAGTGTATTACACGTCCACCTGCAACCCGCCAAACTCACCACCGCTCAACTCCAATCCAATCCCACCTCTCCAACCGCAATATTGTTCTCTCTTTTCCTATCAAGTTACTAGAGCAATATTTTATGACAATGCGAATGGTGATGTTAAAAACTTAAAGGTGCAGTTATACGCATCTAATGGTTCAAAACTACCGAAAGCTTCTTGGATACAAATCAATACAGCTAAACTTGAAATTTACGCAGTAAATATTGCATCTAAATCCTCTCAAGTTTCATCCCCCTCTTTTGTGTTAAGAGCTACAAACAGTGGAGGACTATCTTTAACGACGTCAGTAAAAGTTGATTTTGACAAAACACCATATACAGCTGACTGTCCAATCACAATGAGTTTTCAATATAAATATGTCACATCTGACACAGCTGATATCGATGTAATATGGATTTTTGCAAAAACTCTCCAGAAGTACTATGGCGATGCAAATGTGATGATCAAGGTTTTAGATTTTTACCAATTAATCAACGGAGATTATCAAATCAAATGGAGTAATTGTTCGTTCGTGTATAACACCCAGGAGGAAGCAAATAAAGGACTTGCTGAAAAAGATCGGGGAGCGATTACCCTTATATTCTCCAAGCTGCTTGACACAAACACACAACAAATAAATTCTAATTTCCGCAGCGCTATGCAAGAGATGTTTACTATCAAAACACTAACTGTAAGTTATCAGTGCATTGAAACAGATCCTTATCCGACCAATACGGATGATTACAAAATATATTTAAAGCCATGTGAACTAAATAAACATATATTGCCAAATAATCTCTTTATTGATAATAAAGATGGAGATATAAGAAGCATGCAAATTGCACTTACTTACACCAATGGACAAATCGTATCCCAGTTGGAGTGGCTTCAAATCAATACAGACACGAGTGGAAGAAAGTATATTTACGGAATGGTTTCAGAAAGCATAATGTTATCTGCTCCGCAGAATGGATTTCGATATTTGATCAGGTGCACTGACAGCTCAGGAAGAAGCGCAACACTACCGCTAATTGCCTTTGTTATCCAGCAAGGAGTATTGTCTAATAATATCTTTACAATTGGATTTAGAAGTTATATAACCGATACTAATCCTGCAGCTTATGTGCTTGCTGAAATCAGCAGTAAGATAGCAACGTATATTGATCCATCAGATACAAAAGTACAAGTGTTTGTTAAAAACTTCAACAAAGATTCATTTATTCAATTCGTGCGGTGCAATTTACCATGTAATGAAAACACTCTCAATGTGATATTCAATAAATTTCAAGTTACTAAATACCAAACTATTCCTAATTTTCAACTAATACAAGCGCTGAGACCGCAATTTGACGTCAATTATGCATATGTAAGCGCACCTACTTGTGTAACTAATAACAACGAAACAATAACACCTGAAAATTGTCCAAGCATCCAGCTGTTGACATGTGGTTGGTTCACAAAGCCATTATCATCTCAATGCTTCAGGGATTCCACTGGCAGAAACACAAAGTCGTTCCTGACTACCATGCTGCAGCAGGACTTGGCAACAATTCCGAGATCGTCTTGGATACAATATGATATCATAAGTCAATCCTTTTATGGAATCCCAATTTGGAATCAAGTACTGGCAACACAAAATTACAAAATGAAAGCTACTCATCCTGCTTCTGGAAATTCAGTATTATCATCGATCAATTTTCAGTTTGATGGTTACTCTGCCATTAGTAAAAGTAATAATAAAGTCTGCCAAGTTACGTTGAAATTCGACGACACAATGGATAAAGGCATGATTGATGTTACCATCATCAGGAAACTGCTTGAGAAAATTTCCGCGTTTTCAACATCAAACATTGGTATAAATTCCTATCTTGTGATGAACTTTATGAGATCTAACAACGTTATGTCACTAACGTTTTCAAATTGTACATGGTTTCAATTAGTTAATAATCCAGGGAATGGGAATTCGGTATATCTTCAAGAAGTGATGAAAGTTTTAGGACAATACTTTGTTATAACCGGCACCACAATAGTTGGAATCAAACCATCTTTCAGATCTTACCTTGCTCCTGATTTTGTCTTCAGAAGTTTTTCATCATCGGTCGGATGTACAAGTACACCTTCTCCGCCGCCTTTTGCCAATAAAGACCTGTTAGTCACACTCGAGCGAAGGTGTGGGAAATTCACTTATATTGTCCCAACTGACACATTTACAGATCCACGTTACGGCAATACAAGAGCTTTAAAATTAAATTTGCTAACCGCAGATAATCAAGAATTGCCAAAATCAACTTGGATTAAATTGAATGACAGCCAAATAGTTTATGGTCTTATTGAGGAATCTGTGGTTCTGAATCAACCTGTTGGTGGCTACAAATTTTTACTTCGAGCGACCAATCAAGATGGACAGTCTGCAACAGCAAGATTTACAGTGGTTTTACCAAGCCAACCATGGACAATTGAATTTTCATCATTAACGATATCATTCCGGATTGTTCCACCTCCTACTTATGACGTTGACTACAAACTGTCCTTAATTAACCAGCTAGAATCATACACTCTATTTCAGTCCATGCAAGAAGGTTTTTACATACAGTCATTTGTTAATGTTGGAAACGTCATTAACGCTAAGGTTGCTTATTGCTATCAATGTAGTCCTCTCAATTATGTAAACACAATGTATATCCAGCAAAAAACTCAAAGTCTACAAGCTTGGTTATTAAACAAGTTCTCAGTGTATGAGCTAACCACAGAAATGCAATCAGACCAATTTGTAAACAATGCTTGTGTAAATGAAGACGATCCTCCCGTAACTCCATACAAACAAAACTTTGCACTGTGCTCGGAAAATATAATATTTCTTAGAGATATGTATAATCCGCTCGTTGACTCCTTAACGGTCGAACTTTTAACAACTGATGGAACAATTGTTCCACTGAATTCATGGGTAAATCTATTGTCGCAGCCGTACAGAATTGTTGCATTACCCACTATGGATATGATCAATATTCCTTACTACGAATTCTTCATTCGTATCAAAAGAAATAACATTGTTGTGGGAGATCTTCAACGATTACAACTTACCGTGGTGAACAGAATTCCATCCATTGGTCAAAAGTACACGTTGTCTTTAACCGGTAACAGCAACCAAGTCCAATCAGATGTCTCTTATATATCCTTCGCTTGGGGTTTAACACAAAGGTATATCGGAGGCGCTAAAACACTACAACATATTAGTTTTACAAGAGTCAGCAATAATCCTGTCAGCTTTGTGCTATCTTGGTACAACTGCTCACTCCCATGTGGCGATGACAATGTTCAAAATGTAAATTCAAAACTTTTTCAAAACAACGCTGTCAATTTACAATATTCTAACCTCTTCAGTCCAACGTACACTGTATCATCCCTGACTACAATGTGTACGGACGACCCGCCGATTGTTAACGCTACGTATAACATCACTATACCAGCTTGTGGGGTTTACAAGCATAAGCTACCAAATACGTTTGCATATGACTCTACCGATGGTTATTTGAACAATCTGAACGTTGAACTAAGAAATATGGACGGCAGTGCGATATCACGATCCTCTTGGATACAGTTTAATTCTTTACAAAAAGAAATTCAAGCAATACCGAATAATGGTATCATAATGACGACACCAGCATCTGGATGGAGGTACATGTTATACGTGAGTGACCGTAACCAAAAGACATCGTTCAGTACTCTCTTTGTCAAACTTCAAAGAAGAGTGGATAATTTCGTGAAGTTGGACGTCTCCTTCAGAAGTTCCTATCCTGCTACTACTAGTTATGTCAAAATACAAGAAAGCGTCATGCAGTTTGTTTCTACTTATATCGGTGACAATTCCATATCGGAGTATCAAAGTTATTCTTTCAAGAGAAGTGGAATAGCAGAAAATTTTGTAATGCAAATTTCTAACTGTACTGTCAACAGATACATGTGCGCATCACAAGATGCCCAATTAAAATTGCTTGAAGGTAAAATTAAACAAACAGATGGCTCTGTAAGCCCAAATTTTGCTTCATACGTTCAAACAACTTCCGGTGGACGTGTTGTTATCACTTCAGCATCAATTAGTTACACCTACTCAGTTGATTTACCACCACAAATAAGGGAACCTATACCAACTGCTTATGTTACGTATTGTTCTGGAAGGAAATACAAAGTTCCAGATAACACGTTTTCTGATGAGAAAGCATTAACGTATTCTATGAAGTCTCAAGGTAACAGTCAAGTACCTCCACTAAGTAACTGGGTTTACATGTATCAAAACTCTATATACATGTTTCCACAAATGAGCACAAGGCCCGGCACTTATAAATACTTGATAACAGCGACAGACTCGTGTGGTCAGACCGCAAATACAGAGTTAACAGTTGACCTTTCTGGTCAGCAAGAAACCTCAAGGTATTCCTTAACAATGCGCCTTCAAAAACAAAATTCGCTCCCTTATTCTTATGAAATATGGAATATTCAAGAGACGCTGAAGAAATGTTACGATATGGTCTCGAACACTATTCGATCAGAATCATTTTTAATGTTTAACGGTTACATGGAATACAAATGGAGTGATTGCGCCATACGTACTGATCCTTGTGACGTCAATAAAATAGACAAAATTAATTCCAACACTTTCTCCTACTCATTTGTTCTTAGTGATGAAATAAAAACTTGTTTTCAACCAAATTTGGTGCTTCAAAACGTCGTGGAAAATCGTTTATCAACATGCCAACCTACTCTTATCTCTCCAACTGCAAACTATGTAGTCCAACTGAGAACAAGATTTTGCCAAAAGATGAACTTCCAGGTACCAATAGATGTTTTTTCAAGCACAAAGGACGGAAATACAAGAAATTTAAAACTTGAGTTGCTTATGACTAGCCTAGATCCGTTACCAGCTTCAGAATGGGTGCAATTTGATCAGGAAAATCAACTGATCTATGGATACGCAAGAACAGGAGAATCTATTGAAAGCGTAAAAACCAGTTACACTTACAAACTAAAGGCAACAGATAGTTCCGGCGCGTATTCCTTTACAAATGTTGTTATTACAATCATAGGGGAAATTCCAGCTTTAAATTACCTGTTGTCTTTATCTGCAACTAGCGTTGCCAGTATCCAGAAGAGCATTGACCAAGAAATTAGTCTAATGGCAATATTGAGAAATTACTTCAATAAGGAAAATATCAATGATGTTTCTTTCACAAGAGATTCAACATCATCCAGAGATTTTACATTCAAATGGACGTTTTGTCAATTTCCTAAAGCCACATGTCCTTGCAACAGAACCCGAGAATATAAACAATTAATGCTTGAAACGAATACCATTAGAAGTATTATGCAGCCTAATTATGTTTTCAAGTCATGGACAGACGAAAAGAAAGGCAATTGCCTTGAAAATGGAAATCCCGTTGCTATGACTCCAATACCAAACAATCTTATACCTGTAGGTCGATGCTATGGTAACGTTGTTCCACAAAACGCGTTTTACGATGCTGAAGATGGATGGACAAGGAACCTCACTTTGTATCTACGTAACATGCAAAATCAAGAATTCGCAAGAAACTTCTGGATTCAGATGGATTCGCAAAAGCAGAAGGTTTGCGGGATATTAACAAATCAAGCATTTAAAGACCTTCGACTTGGAACGAAGAAAAATTATCCATATGAGTATAATATTCTTGCTAGAGATAGCTGTCTGAATGAAGTTTCTAAAAAGGTGGTATCAACAATAGACATTGAAACGTATCCAGCTGATCTTCAATACGTATTTTTTATGGTACTGTACAAAAGGCAAGGAGATCTAATGTCTAACTGTTCTGACATCGACCGACTCATCTACAAAATAGCCGATTACAGTGGTGGATATAATAAAACCGATATTATGGTTGAGTACATCACTGTTTATAATAGCACTGCTACAAACTTTACAGAAATAGCATGGAGTTACCGCAATGTGAGCGGCGGAAATTGCTCGAACAGCACTGTGAAGAATCTACAAGAAAGATTTGTTCGCGACAACAACCAAACAAATCCTAATTTTATTTCCTATATGCAACCGGAGTACGAGGTAGTTAGCGTTCGGGATGAGAAACGTGGCGCTTGTGTAGTAGGGCCAGCGGCTTTTGCTATACTTGGAAGCGATAATGATTTTGATTGGTGGTTTCTTTGGTTGCTGTTGGCATTAGCGTTGTTGTTTTTATTGGCCTGGTTGATATGGTTGTGTTGTCGCCGATATTGTCCAACATTCTGCCCAACTTGCTGTGGTCCTTGTGATTGCTGTTCCATTTGCACAAAATGTTGCATTCCATCTGGGAAATACGCATCTTTCGCTGAAGATGATCCAAACGATGTCTCTGGAGGTAGCTTTTGCTAAGATTTGTATGAAAGTTAAATTTTACTAGCGTTATGGCGAATAATTCTGTTTTCGATATAATTTTATCTTTTAATTTGAAATACCTGTAACTTTATATGCACGTATGCGCTGACTCGACATGGCGGGAAAAGTGGACCTCGTTTTCGCTATTGCGCCTGTTTTGTGATAAGAAATCCGTTATAATACCGAGTACCAAGAGTTCTAGCATGTTAAGACACTTTGGAGCAGTTTATTTACTCAAAAACACGATTTTGATGAAAATCTATCATAACTTACTGCTGGCCGTTACTTGTTTACTAAATATCGATTTTTAACTGAAAAATATATAATATTGACAAATTACCCCTTTGTTTATAGTAAGTCTCATGGGAAACTTATAGTACTAAAATTATAAAATAACTATAAAACATGCATTTGCACAAAATTACATTTACACCAGAATATCACGAAAGATTAAAAACTGGTAATTCTATACGTTCATATGTCTTTGAAAGATAAGGAGATACAGGATATAGAAAAAAAAATTAGGTTCCTTCAAAGTATGGGACGAACAAACAAAAACAAACAAACAAAAAAATGGAAAAATGAAAAGTGAAAACGCACAAATAAAAATATCTAACCCTAAAAATTATAGCGGCCAATAAAGAAACATTGACAGACACAAAGAGAAGTTTATCAAATCTTTTTCCTACTTTTCAGGAGTTGCAGTTCTTCCTAGAGATGACTCGCCCAGCCCAGCTGCACGTAAGAAAATTTCTCATGTATCTCGCTATTTTGTTCTCAATATCATATTGTACATGGATGTATTGTTTTTATATCTTTTTATCCTTTATAATCTTTCATTGGTAATATAGTAGTTCAATCATTCATGATTTATACGTAATAGCAAAAAAGGAAAAAATGACCCATTAGACGCTCAGTATTTAAATACACCCCCGTGTGGTTAAGCGCCCATCTTCTTGATACGGGATTACATGAATAAGTAACACTCTTGTCTGCACGATATTTTAAATTTTTCTTCGATATATGCTATCAGATATACACGAAGGAAGATGCCTTAATTTATTATTAAAAATGCATTAATTAAAAAGAGAACTCTTGTTACCAATTTCTATGTGTCCAGTCCTCAAATAACATTCCGTTCACCATGGTCACTTCACAGGTCATTTAATGCACACCACTAATTTAATGCCCTATTTTTTGTAGAAGCCATGCCGGTTGAAAAAGATGACGATTCTGTCACTGGAGGTCAGAAATATTTTTTTTCATCTTATTTTATTTGTAGTCCCTGTGCTTCCATACTCATTTAAACTTCAACAAATTCATCTGAGGCAACTTCAGATTCATTTTTAAGCAACAAAACATTACAGGAATTTCAATAAAAAAATCTTATGTCGAACAAGACAAAGATAAATCCAGAATCGATTAAAAATTGTAACATTTAACATTTGACATCATTTCTTGATCTTTATTTTATTCAGGTGTTGCTGCAATGCCAAGAGATAAAGAAGATCCGCCAAATCCACAAGCACGTGAGTGACTTGTTCAATTTATTCTAAGTTGTTTTGACCCCATTTACGTGCATATGCATATGTTATCAGACATCAAGTAACAGCATGCGATACAATTTTTAGAATATTTCTTTTCTATTGTAGAAACGATGCCTGTGCCAGGAGATGACGACTCAGTTGACGGAGGTAAATTTCCATAAAAAAGAAAAAATAGCTACGATTATATAGTGTTTTAAAAAGACATAAAAATACTGTTTCCTCTTTCAAACAAATCAGAAGTTGTGAGATGAAATTAAGTTGTCTCAAATACTCAGCTTAACTATTCTTATTTCGTTCTTATTTCTTCTCTTATTTTATACTTTTTAATACTAACTCTAACTAAAGCAGGTGTCCCATTTTCCGTGCTAAGGTTGTTGTAATGCTAAGGAATCAAACAAAATTCCTTATCGGGAAAAACGTTTTTCATTTCTTGATTTTCAATAAACTGACATCACACATTAGGCGTTGCTGCCCTGCCACGAGATGTGGCAAGCCCTGCGCCAGATTCTGGAGTTGAAGAGGAGATTCCGTTAGCTGCACCCGTCGCACAGGTAACTTATTTACAAAAAATTAACTTATACTTAACATGTTGCCCTCTTGCGGCTAGCTGCAATTAGCAGACATATTCAGTAAATAAATAAACTTTATAAGCTGGCTGCACCTCTTACTAAAAGCCATAAATTGTGATACCAAACAGTTTAGCAATCTGAGAATGTTCACCAAAAAGGCACATGTAAGGCACCATGTGTTTTTGCACGATGTAATTTGTTATCTTTTCCATGCAAATCTTTCTTTCGCTTTTTTGTTTACCTGTTCTCAACTTCAGTCCATGCCTTTTATTCCTTTTTCTCTATTTTATCCAATGTCACAGGATGAGTCAGTACCTGAAATGGATTTCCTGAAAGAACCCCGTCGCAGCGTGGCGGAATCCTCCATCCAACCTGTAGCAACAAGAGTCGTCGAAGAGGAACCAGATTTTAACTTTTCCGAAATGGACAGTTCCACTGCGATTTTGCCACAAATTCCACAGCAGATAAAAACTGAATCTTATCGTGACAGCCGAGATGTTAATACGCGGCAAACTAATATGAAAGTTACCGAGAGAAGCCAAAATTATTCATCTCAACCGTATAGATTATCGACCGACCGCAAAATGTATGTTGAAAGGTATGCCGACAGAAGGCCTCGAAACGTACAAATTATCGAAGACTACAAGCGCGTAAGATCGCCGGAAAGATCTCATATAATAAACATTGAACGAAAAAGGTCTGAACCAGTCAGGCGTGTTTCATTAAGGCCAATAAAACAAAGATCGAAACATTATCGATATACTGACGCTCTTATCGATGAGCCAATAGTTTTCCACATGGACGATCGTGCCAGAAAACATAGCAGGAATAAAAGCGAGGACGGTGCAATTCATGTTAGGAGATCCGCGCGGCATGGCAGAAGAATTTCAACCCTGAGCAAAAAGTCGAAATCGCCCCGACGTAAACAAAGACTGTATTCTGTATCGCCAGTACGCCGTCGAATCTCAATATCTCCTGTAAGGCGACATGCTTCCAAGCCTGTTGTATTAAGAGTTGAAGACATGGCAGAGAACAAACACAGAAGAGGAAGATCACGTGATCGTTTTGAAAAGGGCTTTTATGATTTAAAAAGTCATCGAGAACCGAGTTATAAATTAGCGAAAGAAGACTTTGACCCTTCGAGTATATTTTTAAGCGGTAACAATGATGTTCGTACAGTATTGACAAAAGAGAGTGGAAGAGGAAAGAATAATGCTGGTTATTCTGAGAGCACGACAGACTCTGGTGTTTCTGAAGAGGTAATGTTATCTGTTATCTATCTGTTTTCTCACCTCCATACTCAAACCAAAGAAAGAGAAGCCAATGTTCATCGCTAATTCTTAGAAACTAGTCGATAAGGCCCGTGAAAAAATCCACTGAGGCAGTATAAAAATGAAAAAGAAGCCTTATTTGAATTTTGATGACGTCAGCAACCTATCCAGAAAAAAATAATTCAGAAGCTTGTTTTCACGTTGCATCTATTGTGTAGACCTTAAAGCGCTGATCAAGAAAATGTATATGATCATGTGCTTTTGATGAGCGGTTAATGAGATATAAGGGTTTAAAAATTTTGCTGAAGTCAGCAATGGACCGTCAAAACCTAAAAAAAATTTTTTGGTAGAAATTTATATATCTGTTGCCTTCCTCGTATAGATCTTGAAACTAATCAAGAAAATGTATAGGATCTTTTTGATAAACTGCTGCAGAGATATTAAGGTTTGAAGGTTTTTTGATGACGTAATTGGGGACCTAGGTTTTGGGAAACTTACCCAAATTGGTTCCAGGTGGTCCCTAATTACATACGCAGTGAAAAATCATTGACGTCACCACCTCGTTTCCAAGTTATTTGGCCTCAAAGTTCTAAGTGCACTGTAATGGCTTCGTTAATTTAATATAGGATATTGACGTTAAAGTAGTGTTATTAACGTCGCGCCGTAACGTCAGAAAATTTAACTTATTAGACATGCATTTTTCGGTTACTTCAAAGAAAATTTCGGTAAGATCAATGGAAAATGAACATATCCACTTTGCCTGTTACAGACACACAGATCTGGCGTATTATTATATAGATATACATTTTTTTCAACAATACTCCTTAAAAATTAATAAAGTTTATTTAGAATTTCATACTGCGGTAGGCAAAAAGTTGAAATGGCTTATTAAATTGTATTGCATATGACCTCTCTGTTTAATATCGAGAAAGTACTTATTCAACCCAAATTGATTCTTAAATTTATACATCAATTTTTTATTGAGCATCTTGCGGAAGCAGTGACCAAATACTTTTACTAGATCTTCATCGATAGTTTGAATAACTTCATTAAAAAGCTTTTTTCGTATTTATGTCATCGAGAAACAATTTAATTGTTCCGTTTTCTTTTTTAGATATTCTTTTCCCCGAAACTTTATCGAAAAAACCTAATCAGCAGCGGGAAATCGAAACGTACAAGTGATCGCCATGAAACTTTCTTAAGAGAAAGATCTTTAAGTCCCTTGGGCCGAGGTCCTGCGTTTAACTCGAGAAGCCGAAGTAGTGGTCACTCAAACAGAGCTTTGCGAGAGAGTCTATCTAAAGAGATGCGTGAACTGCAAAATAGAGAATCTCGAAACATTACAACAAGACGTGTTGAAAGATATTACGACGAAGATTCTCATGTTTAAGGAAAACCGTTACGATGAAGAAATAATTAAAAGCTGCTCTCAACATGCAAGAACAAACAATAAATGCCGAAAAAAGGGCTTTAATACAAGAGCTAAAGAAGAGCATTAAACTTTTGTAAGCTTCGTTGAAGTTTTTGTAAATATTAGAGAGACCATCTAAGCTAAAGCTTCGATGACGATATTATTCAAGGGCATTGTTTTACCGTGGGTTTGCTGGCCCTGATTTTGTACATAATTTGTTAATTTTTAATAATGTAAATATAACTTGAGTATTAATATAACATATTAACCTTTTTCTTTTTCAGTTCTTTTTTCTCACTGTAGACACATGCTACTTGAAAGATTTGAATTGATTCTTGACATGGAAGGTTAACCAACAGGGGCGGTAATAACTTTTCTTAAACATTTAGATAAAACAAAGATATAAAGATGCCTGTTTTTAATTTTTTAACGTGACCATACAAAATGTAACAACCGTTCTTAGACAACATATATTCTTGATGAACAATTGATTCGAAAAAAGGAAGTTTTTTCACACTTAATTGATTGAGTATAGAAAGTTCCTAAATGTTTTTTTAAAAGAAATAACAACCTAAGTTGAAATTAGCGGCCATTTAAGTTATATACCTTTCACTTAGGCTCTTGTAGGCAGGGGTTGTCTAATTGAATAAGGGTGCATGAGAGAACATTGTTGCTTATTGGAATTTGAGGCGTTTACATGGGCCTTATTCAGAATTATTACAGTATAGCAGAAATAATGATACAATATCCTCCTATGTAAGTTTGATTTCCATAATGGTTTATCATGAGTTAATCTTGATGAATAACTCCTGTGTAACAAATTTTTTGTCACATACCTCTTAAAGCCTGAGACACTGACCATTGCTACTCTTCGAAACTACTCCTTAATTTTCTATAACATCCTAATAGTTGGTAAAATATATAACTTTCGTTAGTGATATCCTTAGAACTCACAACACGGCTTTAATTCATCAAGAAGACTTTTTATGTAAATTTTAGACATATGATTAACCCGATTTGATGATTTTTGTAGATTTTAGGCGAAAATCAGGAAAAATAGACTTTTCGAGCAATTTTTGGTAAATTTCTATGCCAATTATGTGAAAAAATGTGTCAAGTAATCCTTATTTGACTATCATAGTCAAATGAAAGCCAAATTATCCTTATTTGTCTATCATAAACTTTTAACGAAATGATAAAAATCGTTCTAAAGGTAAAGTAATTGATTTTAAGCAGATATCTATTTTAGACTAGAATGTAAACCTTCCAATGACGTCACAGAAAAAGTGCTAACATACAGAATTATTGCTGCCATTTTGTTCCTTGCGTGTTGTAAGTTTGATCGCATTTAGAAAAGCGTATCAAAGGTTATGGAGGGGGATTGAAATACCCGGGTCTACCAGATTTAAGACACGCTGAGAAAACAATAGATGACGTAAGGAAACAATCATTGAACCACTATATGACTATAACAACAATGTCAGGAAGAGTAACAATGACAAAACAAAGTAACAACAAGGTTCAAGTTATTAAAACCTAGGGAGAAAAATCTAAAATCACAATTCTTCTGGTTACTTAAACGTTAATTTTACACAACTTTCTAGCTCTTTCTAGATCTTTCTAGATTTAGCTCTTTAATTTGATAGATGTTCTACCTAACGCGAGCTTCCACTCTTCTCTCGTATAAATATTCATATTTTATCTGTTCATGCGTCACAATTAAGCGACGCTACGGCACGCCCACTTCGTAAAAAACTTCCTTGTTAAATTATTCTCTGTGAATAGTTGAAAGTCATTCTCGTGTCATTCTGAATGTTTTCGGGCTTTAAATAGAAAAAGTGTAATAATGATAGGATTTTCGTACCTTATCAATTCACAGTAGTAGCAAAGGCAAAAACGTTGCATCTAAAATCCTTAATCCTTTTTTAACGTATTCCTTTTTATTCTATTTAAGTTTGGCCTTGAGATTCAAAAATACTCTGATTTTATAAACAAACCATCTTCAAAATATTGATGATAAATCATGGAGTCATCAAAATTTATTTCAGAGCGGCCGATCTAACATCCATGCACTTAAAAAGCCATCAGCTGCGACTGATATGAGAGGGAGTTTTAAGAAAAAAAGATTTTTAAATAACCCAATCCTGACATATTTGCTTTAAAAATAATTGGGGATTCACAGTTTGCGTTTTAATAACCGTGTACGTAAAAGTATGACATGCAATTTGGCGTTCAACGAAATTTCAAATAGAAAAAAAACTCTACCCATTTGGGGAGTTATTAACTTGATTATTCTGCTTGACAGGTCTATTCCTATAAGCCCTCCTACTACGAAGATTTGGCAAACCGCCATGTGGAGTACCCTCCCATGACACGTTGCAATAACGTGTGCAAGTTTATTTTATGGAAGACGCTGTTTACCCATACCTAAATATATTTATACTTAGTTAAAAACTATTCATTTTTCATTAAAATTGTTATTAAATTCTTGTTTTTATGCATTTCTCAACCGCCGTACAAATTTGATATAAAAAATTCATTTTAGAAGTGACACGAAAGAAAATTAAAAATTTATGTCTAGCAGTATATCCCATCTCTGTGCAACTATCAGATTTCAATGCAAACCTATAGTAAATAATTGTTATTACTTACAGGAGATAAGCAAATGTTTAACCACCTGCTCTGCGACAGTTATACAACTCGCACATTGCAAGTACAAGAGAAGTAAAAAGAAAAGAAAGTGTCAGGAAAATCTGATCTAACTGCGATATGAAGAAATCATGTTAACATTGTAACCCGTGTTTCTTAAAACAATTTATTAAAAATCATTCATTTCCAAATATTAGTTCTTCAAAGACAGTTCACAAACAACAACCCAGTACGACCATAAGAACTTCAACATGAAATTGTGGTGTGTATTTCTGTGCCTTGTAGTTGGTGCAGCTGCAGCTCCGTTAGGTAAATATGTTATCTGGAAGAGATATTATAATTATCTTAAAAAACCAACTGTTTGTAATGAGCTAGAAGGTTTAAAGGTCCGTTTCCTGTACCTAATGTTAAATTGGTTTTTCTTACACAAAACCAAATTAGAATTGAAAAACAGATTCGTAATCCACAATTTTCTAATCGCCATAATAAAAATATCAGGCACAATTAGAAAATAAATAAAAGTCGAAATCAAAAGGCAAATGGAGTTGATAAATTAATTTCATTCAGTCGTACACAATGTATTTGTTATCCTTTAAAAATATACGCCTTCCCAATTGAAGTTCAATCGTCTTTCCTTTACGTTACGAAGTGCCAACAACAGTTCCTGAAACCGAAGCACCAACAACAGTTCCTGAAACAGAAGCGCCAACTACCGTCCCTGAAACAGAAGTGCCAACAACAGTTCCTGAAACCGAAGCACCAACAACAGTTCCTGAAACAGAAGCGCCAACTAACGTCCCTGAAACAGAAGTGCCAACAACAGTTCCTGAAACCGAAGCACCAACAACAGTTCCTGAAACAGAAGCGCCAACTACCGTCGCTGAAACAGAAGCACCAACTACTGTCCCTGAAACAGAAGCGCCAACTACTGTTCCTGAAACAGAAGCGCCAACTACTGTTCCTGAGACAGAACCTGCAACTACTGTTCCTGAAACAGAAGCGCCAACTACAGTTCCTGAAACAGAAGTGCCAACAACAGTTCCTGAAACCGAAGCACCAACAACAGTTCCTGAAACAGAAGCGCCAACTACTGTTCCTGAAACAGAAGCGCCAACTACTGTTCCTGAAACAGAAGCGCCAACTACTGTTCCTGAGACTGAATCTGCAACTACTGTTCCTGAAACAGAAGCGCCAACTACAGTTCCTGAAACAGAAGTGCCAACAACAGTTCCTGAAACCGAAGCACCAACAACAGTTCCTGAAACAGAAGCGCCAACTACTGTTCCTGAAACAGAAGCGCCAACTACTGTTCCTGAGACAGAACCTGCAACTACCATCCCTGAAACAGAAGCACCAACTACCGTCCCTGAAACAGAAGTGCCAACTACCGTCCCTGAAACCGAAGCACCAACAACAGTTCTTGAAACAGAAGCGCCAACTACCGTCCCTGAAACAGAACCAGCAACTACTGTTCCTGAAACAGAAGCACCAACTACCGTCCCTGAAACAGAAGTGCCAACTACAGTTCCTGAAACAGAAGCGCCAACTACTGTTCCTGAAACAGAACCAGCAACTACTATTCCTGAAACAGAAGCACCAACTACTTTTCCTGAAACAGGAGCGCCAACAACAGTTCCTGAAACAGAAGCGCCAACTACAGTTCCTGAAACAAAAGCGGCAACAACAATTCCTGAAACAGAAGCGCCAACAACTCTTCCTGAAACAGAAGCACCAACTACCGTCGCTGAAACAGAAGTGCCAACTACAGTTCCTGAAACAAAAGCGGCAACATCAATTCTTGAAACAGAAGCGCCAACAACTCTTCCTGAAACAGAAGCATCAACTACCGTACCTGGAACAGAAGCACCAACTACCGTCGCTGAAACAGAAGTGCCAACTACAGTTCCTGAAACAGAAGCGCCAACTACAGTTCCTGAAACAAAAGCGGCAACAACAATTCCTGAAACAGAAGCGCCAACAACTCTTCCTGAAACAGAAGCACCAACTACCGTACCTGGAACAGAAGCACCAACTACCCTACCAGAAACAGACCCGCCAACCACCATCCCTGAAACAGAAGCACCAACCAATGTTCCTCAGACAGAAGCTCCAACTACTGTCCCTGGAACAGAAGCACCAACCACTGTTCCTGAAACGGAGGCGCCAGCAACTGTTCCTGAAACAGAACCAGCAACCACCGCTCCTGAAACAGAAGTACCAACAACCGTCCCTGAAACAGAAGTGCCAACTACCGTCCCTGAAACCGAAGCACCAACAACAGTTCCAGAAACAGAAGTGCCAACCACCGTCCCTGAAACAGAACCAGCAACTACTGTTCCTGAAACAGAAGCACCAACTACCGTCCGTGATACAGAAGTGCCAACTACAGTTCCTGAAACAGAAGCGCCAACTACTGTTCCTGAAACAGAACCAGCAACTACTGTTCCTGAAACAGAGGCACCAACTACTTTTCCTGAAACAGAAGCGCCAACAACAGTTCCTGAAACAGAAGTGCCAACTACTGTTCCTAAGACAGAAGCACCAACTACCGTTCCTGCAACAGAAGCTTCAACTACCGTCCCTGAAACAGAAGCGCCAACAACAGTTCCTGAAACAGAAGCGCCAACTACAGTTCCTGAAACAGAAGCGCCAACTACTGTTTCTGAAACAGATGCGCCATCAACAGCAAGGCCAACTAAACCTGGGCGTATGTATATATTTCCGTTTACTCTTGACATTAAATGGTTATGAAATACACTCTTTTTTGTCTTTAATTTTAGCAAAAGGTGTAAAGGCGTTAGGTTGCTTTAAAGATGTTAGAAGCGATAGAGCTCTTCCTCACGAATTTGCCAACGTAAGAGATGAAATTGTGTGGACAGATATTAATGCGACTATCGAGAAATGTGCTAAGATGGCGAAAAAATTAGGTAAGTATCTAGCAGTATTCCTTTTGAAATAAAACTGTCGCTTTTCTGAATTTTAATGAGTGTTTGTGAAGTTCAAAAACCAACTTACGACCTCATAATGAGCCTGTGTAATGATTGTGTGTTGATCACACTGTAATACTTTTCAAGTTGCGTGTAGTTTAATTCGAGACAAAAATATTTACTAACTATATTTTTAGGTTACAAGGTATATGGCATTCAGTATTACGGTGAATGCTGGAGTAGCAAGGATGCTGAAAAAACATACAACAAACACGGACCAGCAACCACGTGCTGGAGTGGTGTGGGCATGGCACTGACCAACTATGTGTATGGTATTTTATAAGGTTAGTGAATAGGTTTACTTCCATTTTTAAAACCATGGAGGTAGAAATTTCTTTCTTTTCATTTTTTCTTTATTTCTACCTCCATGTTAAAACTAAAGCATAACAGCTAAAATAAAAATTCTAAAACCAACGCAGTTGTTCCTGTCTCAGAAAGGAATTAAAATGTCTAAATTCTGTTCTAATTTTGATAAATTTTTTTCTAGATGACGTATCCACTATGGTTATAAAAAAGATGATGTTTCACATTTTTTTCGCTTGTATTGCAAAACTAGAACATAGATGATTTTACGTGATATACGATGCAATAAAATATCTAAAAAATTCTTTGTGTACGATTAGTTGATTGACATGAGGTTAATTAATGTACTGATCACCTAAACGAAGCTTTGAATTCTTCAGATTTTCCGTTTCCGAGTTAATTCGTTAACTTGCTTTTTTTCTGGTAGGATTATCTACACCTGTTTATCTATTTTTATATGTTCACTTTGTATGGTTCATCTTTTATTTGACAAATGATATCTGCTTTGCCTGTATATTATCATTTACCTGTGTGTTATGGTTATAAACAGCAAAAAAGAAAAGGGGACCTCCTATTCAAAAATTATTTGGCTTAGATTGATTTAAATAATCATTGTCGGATTAACCAGTTCAGTATTTATTTTAATAATTTTACAGTCATAAGTCGTAAAAATATGAAAGTTTAATACTTTCCTTCAATAGATTTTTCTTCCTTAAGCAGCTTTTTTTGAAACAAGTTGGTTCACTACATTGCGAATAATGACAGAATGTTTGATATGACAGAATGCAAAAAATAATAAAACTTGCCAGAGAGGAAATATTTTTTTATTTTTTTCTGTAACTTATTTGCATTAAAACTTGAGTTGCAAACAAAAAATACTTCCCATATATTAAAAAAAATTCAACCATAAATCAATTGAAATAAAAATAAGCCTTCACTGTTAGTTAAGTTATATATATAATTATATATTTAAATCTTGAAAAAAATTTTTCTTATCGTTCCTTTTGCAAAAATCAGTTTTTTAAGCACAAAAAAGTTTCTTATATCTGAACAAACTCTGAATTTAAGTCGACCAGTATGAATGTAACAATCGTGGGTACGTCTTACACCCAAATAGTTCTATAATTATGTTTGTTCAAGTAAGTGAGTCCATTCTCGAAGCATCGTACAGAGGAGAGGGCTTTTCCAATATTTATCACGTTGACGGAGAGGAATAAAAGTATCCAATAAAAAGCACGGTCAGTGTTGTCACCACATAAAAGTTGTTTACGACCCTAAGTAAATCTTCCTGTCGCTTGGCTATAAAAATGTTTGTCCGTCCCACAAACAGCTAAAGTCTCGGCATGACTTGGCCGGGGATTGATCCCGCGACCTTTTGCAAATGCTCTACTACAAGACCACCAGCCGACAACTTAGCATTTTTTAAGTTAAGAATAAGTTTCCACAAAAGTTCGTAAATTAGTCTAGGCCAAAAAAAGATGTTTTATATTATCTAACCACAGTAAAACATTAAACGAAATTATTGACACTGACCCTTAAGTCTGATTATAATTACAAATTAAAATCAACATGCGAGAACTTTCACTGCGCAGCTAGGTAGGTAGTTGGGTAGTTAGATATAATTAGAACTCAAGCTGTAACATAGATCATCATCAGATTGGTGAAAATAGGTATTCATAAAGAATGATGGGCTAGGAGAGTTCGTATTTGCGCCAAGTTAAATAAAAGCATTGCGGTGCCGGATGTATTTAAAAAAGCAAATGCCAGTTTGCATAAGATATATCCTTGGTTAAAAATCGTGATTATATGTTTAATTAAAAATGCATACACAAACATTTAATAATATTAATTATAGAGTTAATAATGTTTAACCAAAAATAGTTTAAATGGTTTTAATTCGATTATTTATTATGGCTTTTACGAAATGAAAAATAAAGGTCCACATCAAGTTGACACTATGAATGAGATATTTGATTATTTGCATTTGTTTAACTCAACACAAGTTCTAAACCTGCTTTGGAAGGACAGGGGGAAAGTTGGGAAATCTTTTCAATTTTTGGCACAATTTTCCACACAGAATGTTGAAGACACTATTAAAAAAACCTGTTACATGCTTATTTATTAGAATGCTTTATATGAATATAAGGGTAGGATTTGAAAATGAGGAATATCTTAAGAACAAACCTCTGGCTGACTTCTTTATTATTATCAAACTTTATCTTATGTAGCACCTGACAGCAACAGCTCTGTTTGATAAGTCAAATAAAGAATGAGATGTAGGCTGTGTCTTTATCTGAACTGATGATTAATTTTAGGCCTTTTGACAAAAAACTTTTCCGCAAAATAAAATTACTAGTGTTTGTTATAGCTAAACAATATAACGAGAGGTTGTGTTGGCACTTTTATTCAAAACGAGGTTGCATACGTCTTAAAGGGTGCGTCGATGTAAGCACTCCCAAAAGATATGCCACACATATTTGACTTTGCTAAACATTCATGCCGGTGTTACGTTGATCAATTTTTGAAAATTATTCCACAAAACAAAAAAATGTTGGCCGTATATAAGAATGTCGTAAGAATAATTTTAGTCCGTAAGTTAATAAATTTAAAAATATTTTAGCCTGCTATGAGTTTTGTCACTGGCATAAAAAAAAGTGTAATTTAAATTCATATTCGCGTCTGCTTGATCTGAAATCCTTTTTTTGTAGTGTATGAACAAAAGCCCGTATAATCCCTTCTAATATTTGTCAAGATGATTTTCAGCAGTATAAAAAAACAATATAAAAACTACTTATCTGTTTAGCCATTGCCAAAGATGATTACGATCATTTGCCGTCCATGACCGCTGTGGCTGTCGAAACGTAGCCTAGAAAAAACTCGCTTGTTCATGACATGATAAATATTTGTATTATTCAATGAATATTATTTGCACGGAAAAATTCTTATTGTGTTCAATTACGATGGCGAAGCATTTTGACACTTTCTGTACGTCGCCTGAGGCTTGTCTTATGCATCTTGGTACGAAGAAGAAAGGAAAGAAGAGTTACAGCTAAGAAGAGAAGAGAGCCATAGGGACCATCGTACTTTATAAATCTGGACTTTGAGACAAAAAGTGATGAAAGTGTTTGAAAAAACAATTTTTAAAAGTATAGAAAGGGTTAGCAATAATTTCCACTCGCTAGCGCAATTTTGATTGGCTAAGAGCATGTCATGTGACCTTCTGAGCTGAAGGGAGGTAAAAAGGATTAAAAATATTTTTTCGATTTTCTTTAAGTTTAGTTTCCAGTTTGTTTAGCTAGCTATCTAGATTATTTAACAAGTTAAAACAGCAACAAAAAGCTGTTGTCATCGCTCCGCATACTTTCTGTTCCTAGCCTATCTCCGCCACCCTTGCAACCCCCCCCCCCAACCCCTACAGACACACGGACACAGTAAAGACGCCATACTTCGGAAGTGTTTGGGAGGATTAGGCGTTTTCACAATAAATTGAAGTATATCACCGAAGAAACCTGCATTGACTCTGATTATGACCTCCCAAAATTAAAGAAAACCTTGTCCTCTCCATGTAATAATGTTGCAAACCAACTGGTTTTTTTTAAAAAAAACGCACAAAAAATAAACAATATTTTTTGATAAGTAGTTATTACAAAGACCTTTCCCAAACAAAATATCTTCTTGATACAAGTCTATCTTCTAAAACTCCTTTTTCTCTGTATGGTCACGAAACTGTATTTTCAGATTTTCTGGGGAAATTATAAAAGCATACAAGCTTTCTAAACAACACTGCAATCACAAAAAAATCCGCTTGACTTCATCTTTATACATAGGGCATTTGATGCTAATTGGCAACCTTGTACCCACGGATGATGCTAATAAAACTTTACGCTTACAAGAGCAGACATTTTCGGAACGATTTCGCATTTTTCCACGAAAGAACATTTTACGAGCGCTTCGAATTGACTTTTAAATGCTTTGGGCGGGTCAGGTCAAGGAAAGTGGGAGCACGTTGTTGGAGTTCCGGTGATTTTTGGTGACATTTAATAAATAAATTTAAAAATATGTCTACAAAGGGTTAGAGAAAATAATATTTAGATGAATGTGAAAAAGGTTGAGGCACGAAATTAACTAGAGTGCGCAAACTATATCTATCGAAAAAATTTAGAGAAAAAGGCATGCTTTGCTGAAAAGTTAGATGGGAAGAAATGGGCTTATTATTTTACTCTTGCTTTCATCTGTTAGGTCCAACTCTGGTTATTCAGGTTATGTTAAAAAATAAACTTTCCTAAATGTACATACAGAATTCATCAAAGCAAAGAATATTCTTGATCAAACGCAGCATTTGGACTTTCTCATAGATCATCTGCAAAAACAAACGTGTGAAAACGACCACAGCAAATATTTCCAACTTATTCTAACTTCTAATTACTTCACTTTTTCTTAACGCATTCAAATCCAAAAATTTTATGGTTAGTAATACTGAACCAAACTAAGTCATGTGATAGTGTGTGCTGTCAGTTTTAATATTTAAGATTTACGTCACTTTAGTCGTCAACCGTATAATTAAAGCTAAAAAAAACTAAATGCGTTTTCGCTTTTGGTTTACTATCTAAAATTGCATTGACTAATATATGTTAAGTTCAAAGTTGCCACTATTTAAACTTCTTTTTCGGTTACCGTTGAGTTATTCTGCCAAGAAAATGTTTTGCGTTTTATTTGTACCATGGATCTCAGCAAGCATTTCATCGCTGATGATACATTGAAATATTAATCCGAGTTCTTAAATCCTATTATCCAATTGATGTTAGTTGAAGTTCGATATGAAATATTCGACTTCGAAATAACGTTGTTACAACGTCTCCGACGCTACAACGTAGCTGCGACTATCAGCACACGTCTATGTAACGTCGCTTCCTTTTGGGATGACTCGAGTTAAAAACATTTTGCTACACGTAAAACATGGAAAAGTCATGCGATGGAACGTTTACGACACACTTGTTCCTCAGCGTTTTGGCAAGCGTAAATGATTCAGAAGTTTTGTTTTGTTTCAACGGGAAACCATCGCGGCAAATTTTCTAACACGGCTTAGCAGTACTGTTTTGTTATAAGAAAACCGATAGAAAAAGGTTGTTGTTCGTGTTATGGGTTGCGCTTTAAGATGCTTGAGACACAATGTAATCATCTTCACACTGTTCGGCAATATATAAATATTGTCACATAAAAACCAAAGCATCAATGGTTAGATTTGATCGGAGTTAATAAAAATGTCAACATTTTAAACAGCTGCCCTGAAAAGCGCTCAAATAAGCAAATATAGAATTAAAATTATTATAGTTTTTCTATTAAATGAAAAAGAAATAGGAAATAAAAAGATGCAGAATAAGATTTATTTGAAGCCAACATAAAATTTAATCACTTTTTCATTTCTCTGCGTGCTGATATAACGGTATTAAAAATTGGATTTCAATTATGAAGCTGCTCGTGTTAATATACTTGATATCTCAAGTTGCAAGCCGTTCAATAGGTAAGTGAGACAAGTTGTGATGATAGGAATTTATCTTAGTGACCTCAGTCAAATTTTAGCATATTTCTTCTAGTGTATCCTGCGAGAAAAACAATATGAGGAGTAAAAAATATGTTCTGCCTATTAGATTCTATTCAAAATTTTTCATTATTTACGGTTTCTTTAAGTTTGGTATAAATCGAAGTCTTCTTTAAAAGAAAAAACCTGTAAGTGTACGTGACTGAGTGGCGGTAAAACAAAAAACAAAACAGATACAAACTTTTTATTTTTGAAAAATAGTCAAATTGTCACTAAACTTAAATTTATACTATTGTCTTCGACATCTTCTATCTATTCCGATTTCGACAGATTTTAAAATATCGATAAAACACAAGCCAATTAAGTACTCGCTTAAAAATATTATCATTTTGATTGCTGCCGCTAGCAAAGGCACCGCCCGTAGCATAACTCAAAACTAAGACTTCGCTCTCATCCGTTCTTTCCCCGTTTCTTCCCTTTTTGGACTATAAGAGGATAGATACGAAAATAACAAACAACTTCTTGTCTTTTAACACCTAAATATAAAGTTGTGCCATCAACGGAACCTCCAACCGCGCCACCAACCGAACCTCCAACTGAGCCACCAACCGAACCTCCAACCGAGCCACCAACTGAGCCTCCAACCGAGCCACCAACCGAGCCCCCAACTGAGCCACCAACTGAACCACCAACTGAACCACCAACCGAGCCACCAACCGAGCCACCAACCGAACCACCAACCGAGCCACCAACCGAGCCACCAACCGAGCCACCAACTGAGCCACCAACAGAACCTCCAACTGAGCCACCAACCGAGCCACCAACTGAACCTCCAACGGAACCACCAACTGAACCTCCAACTGAACCTCCAACGGAACCTCCAACCGAGCCACCAACCGAGCCACCAACCGAGCCACCAACTGAGCCTCCAACCGAGCCACCAACCGAGCCACCAACCGAGCCACCAACTGAGCCACCAACTGAACCACCAACCGAGCCACCAACCGAGCCACCAACCGAACCACCAACCGAGCCACCAACCGAGCCACCAACCGAGCCACCAACCGAGCCACCAACTGAGCCACCAACAGAACCTCCAACAGAACCACCAACTGAACCTCCAACTGAACCTCCAACGGAACTTCCAACCGAGCCACCAACCGAACCTCCAACTGAACCTCCAACTGAACCTCCAACTGAACCTCCAACTGAGCCACCAACTGAACCTCCAACTGAGCCACCAACCGAACCACCAACCGAACCACCAACCGAGCCACCAACCGAGCCACCAACCGAGCCACCAACCGAACCACCAACCGAACCACCAACCGAGCCACCAACTGAACCTCCAACTGAATCTCCAACTGAACCTCCAACTGAACCTCCAACGGAACCTCCAACTGAACCTCCAACTGAACCTCCAACTGAACCTCCAACTGAACCTCCAACTGAGCCACCAACTGAGCCACCAACTGAGCCACCAACCGAACTTCCAACCGAGCCACCAACCGAACCGCCAACCGAGCCACCAACTGAGCCACCAACTAAAGCACCAACCACTAAGAGTAAGTAATGACTCATTGTAATGTGCTTAGTTAAACTAAATTGTCTCACTTTGTTTCGCTGTTTATGAAGCCTGTTATTAATTTTACTAGGTTCCGAACTGGTTGCCACACCTCTAGGTTGCTATAAGGATCAACTCTCTGATCGTGCTCTTCCACAGCAGTATGCTGACTTTCGACCTGAAATTGTTTGGACAAATATGAAAGCTACAATTAAGAAGTGCACTGATTTGGCTGTGGAACGAGGTAAAGAATAATATTTGAGGGAGCTCAATTTTATATCTAGTTTTATTCTCCATTAAACATTCTTATTTTTTACTTTGAAGGATATAAAGTGTTCTCTGTTCAGTTTTATGGGGAATGCTGGACAGGAGCTGATGCGGATATAACCTACGACAAACATGGTCCTGCAGAAACCTGTTGGAATGGAGTGGGAAAAGATCTAACAAATTTTGTATACAAACTAGAGTAAAAAAAAGAGGTGGGAAGACTTTTCTATAATAATAACGGCCGTATTTTGTCTACACGTGTGTTATAAACAAAGTTGTGCAACGGGACACACAAATTTAACGATGCACGAAATATCGGAATATTACAGGACTTTTTTTTAAAATTTTTCAATGAGTTAACGGCTAGTTATTTATCATATTATTCAAATTAATCTGTTTGTTTTAAACATGAGACAACAAGCTTGCTTGATAGGTCATAAAAATTGCAAAATTCCAATTCATACTAAAATCTCTTTAAGCCAATCTACGAGTAACACAAATTGAGCTGTCATACATATTCAGTTAGACACTCAATGCCAACGATCTATACACCATTGAGACTCCACCTAAATAATAGAAAACCCTGGCGTGGCACAATGTCAAAATATATAGGTGTCTGTCACGGGAGATGCTGTCTGAACCATTTTGACATAACTTTTTGATTACCTTTCCATTTATTTGTAACCAGTAATTCTTACATTAATTTTTAGGAGCTGATGTTGGAGCTGGATGATATATTTTTATTTTTATTTTTTTTTTCGTTTCTTGGAAAGTTTGTGCCTTTTTTTTCTCAGTTTGACTTATAATTTATTACATAATTTTGAAATAAAAATTATCATTAAAAAATGAAAGATTTGCGGTGATCGAAAATATGGAACAAGTTTATAATCATTTGCATATCAAAGAGAATAGTTCGAAAAATCTAAGCGCTACTTATATGATCGATGAATTTTGCTATTTTGAAAAACTTTAGGTTTTAAAAATACAACAAGTGAGCACGTCTCCAAGCCTTCTGTGATTCCACTGTTCTTATTAAAATGGCGTATATTAGACTAGCATATATACTTGCTAAAATAGATTTCTATATTTACTGGAATTTATTCACAAGGCAAATATGAATCGTTTTTGTCTGATGTATTGATAGATATGATGTCTTTATCCATTTTTGTTCGAAGCAAAGATAATTGTCCTGTAATATACATACATGTAAACACGAAAACGTATTGTTGTTTTCCCCTTATCCCTACCATCTAAAAATGCTGAAAGCAATGAAATTCTTCCCTCTTCTTTCCAAACAAATTGAAAAAAATTGAAGTCTTCTTTTTTTTTTTTTTTAATAACTCCTGATTGCTTTCTTATATGGCTATGATACTTAATGAGTTTCAACATTTATCTATTAGACACCTGCATGCTAAATTTTTAGGTCCCATACCATTCAGAGGCTTTGATATTGGCCATTACTCGAAACTACCCCTAAAGTCTCTATGAAATCCTTATAATGGGGAAAATATAATAACTCCTGTTAGGATTATCCTTAAAACATGAAACTTGGAACACAACTTTGTTTCGTCAAGAAGAATCATTTTGAATAATTTTGACACGTGACTAATCCGATTTCCCGATTTTGTCGGATTTTACCCGAAAATCGGAAGAAAACGGATTTTCGGGCAATTTTTGGCAATTTTTTATTCGATCTATGTAAAAACCGGAAGATATGTTAAAAAATTTTTATTTAGTTTTCAGAAACTTCAAACAGAATGTAAAAATTCGCTCTAGAACAAAAGTAATTATATTTTAAGCAGATAGTGGCATTTTTAACAATTTTCAAGCTTCTGATGACGTCACAGAAAATGTGCTGACGCAAGCAAAAATTTATTGCCGCCATTTTGTTCCTTTTATGACGTACTATAAGTGTGCCAAGGTTGATTCAATTTGAACAACCCTATGAAAAGTTATTGAGGGGGGGGGGGCGAAATCTGCCCCCCGCCCCGGTCATAGTATGTTCGAAAAACCCCAGACCGAATAGGGTTAAAACATTCTGTTTTTGAACTCAAAACTCAATGCCCACTAAGCATATTTTGTTATTTAGCTGTATTTCATTAGAAGTCGCTTTTAATTAATTTTATTTAAGGTCAATCTTCTTTGCACAGCTGTGCTTTGAAGATAAACGCAAACAAACAGGAAACATTAATTTCTTGTCGAAATATTTATTTAGCACCTTAAAAAAATTAAAAAAAAATTAATGCAATAATTAATTAACACGATTGACTTATAATGGCGTTTCCATTATTCAATTTAATTCGCAATGCATCATGGGATTTTCAGGGTAACTGGAAAAAAAAGTTTATTTTATAAAAGATATTAAATTTTGTTCCCTTTCTCTCGCAACAGCTAGTCTTGAAGTCAAAGCTGGTGATTTATATTTAACCTTGGAATTAATGAAAGGGGGGAAGGGGGAGGGAGAGAAGTCCATACATATTTGTCCTAATATTATAGCCACAATTACATTAGGCATCCTTGAATGCGGACGTTGGGAAGGTTAAATACGATAATAGTCGATAAAAAACCTTTTTAAATGTTCTCCAGTTAAGTTTTATCAGTCATACTTTTTAAAAAACTTGTACAACACACTAGTAAAGCTAAGTCAATTTCACGTCTCCAACATTTAAGGAAAGAAAAGCCCAAAAAATGTTCCCTAGCAAATACTCAATGTATAGTCCGCCGTTGATAAATTAGTTTCTGAAAAAAAAACGTGTGTTCCGAACGAAAAATTAATACATAAAGGTACAAACAAAAAAAACTGCCAACCTCGTCACCAGGGCTCTTTTTCATTGCGTTGGAGATTTAAATTTCCCAATAACTCATCCTATTTTCAAGATATTCCAGCTTTTTGTATGTATATTCTGAAGACTATAAATAAGAAAGTAAAACAAAGGGATGGATCACTAAGTTTATTATTCATTGATGAGTAGATTCCACCCTGTCTAAAGGGGGAATTTTCACGAAGCGAATTGAACGGCGAATTCGACAGCGAATTAGATGGCGAATTCGCTTTTTAATTTCCACGACAAAATAAATTAGACCCCAAATTCATTGTTTACATTGGTCAACCGCGTTCTGATTGGTCTAAAGCGAAAAAGTAGAAACTGTTTCTACTTTCAAGCGCATGCTCAGATACAATTCGCCGTCGAATTCGCTGTTCAATTTGCTTCCTGTAAATCTCCCTTTACACGAAAGTTTAGAAGCATATAAATATCTCAGAGCAAACGCCGAATTAAAATCAACTCATGAGCATAAAGTAGGCATGGCCACATCTTACCCTCTTAAATAGTAGCGGAAATAGTTATATTTATCCAGTGAGTGAAGCTATTTACACCCATAACATTAAAGAGGAAAGGATTTTCAGGCAACTACCACTTGAGCAAAGAACAATAGAAGTAACCAATCAAAAAGCTCGGTCTGTGTTATCACCGCAGGAAATTCGTTTGCGACCCAGTGTAAATTTTCCCACCCTAGTAAGTGATTTCCCGGTGGTAAGAAAAGTTATGCTGGTTCGAAACAGCCTTGTAACAGCATCAGTACTCAGTTTAAACAAATCGAAACCCTGGAATAAACTTTGTGTGAAATTAATGCACACAAGTTTCGGTCTTTCCATTGTTCTTTTTTTTTTGTCCCTCGTTGTTCTTATAACAATATTCTTATAAATATTCTTATGAAGTCTTCACAGAATACGCGTACGAAATGTGCTGCAAATGTATTGAACTTTCTGCAAATGCAAAAATGTTGAAGAAATTCCGCAACAGAATCAAAGTATGCTCAATTTTTACAAATATTTTTACATCAAAAGTTTGAATTTTCAATTTCATCCCTGCTCATGTTATTCTTAAGCAATTTTTACTTCCATCTGCGAATTTATGTGTAGCCCTGGGTGTACGATTTTACAAACATGTTAAAATTTATGCTTGATAAATCTATGCGTAGGAAACATCAGTAGGAACAGCGCTGCCTAATCATTCGGCATGATATTTTGCGGAACTGCGTTTTGCTGCAAATGAGCAAGCTTCAACATGAGCAACTTTATGCAAACATAAAAATCTTGACAATTATCTAAAATTCAAGAAGAAAATGAAGTTGCTCTCACTGGTCAGTTTCATCTGCATATGTTTTAACTGCTCAGGTATAAGTCTCGTGTTTGTTTGTTTGATTATTTGGTTGTTTTTCTGAATCAGTTTATAAGCAATCAAGTACTAGGCGTAAAAAGATCTGAGCAATTTTAGTGCCAATCCTTATTATTTAGGAGAAACTTCTATTAAAGTTACAATTTCCTTGCTTATATATTTGTCGGCATGAGAATAGGACTGGCATCTCAAGGGATTGTCTAGTTGAGCGATTACTGTGATTGCACGACTTTCGTAGCTAAAATGGTAGGACCCTCGTGGATAGCAGTACCTATAGGAACTGAAGAAGCTATCCTGGTTGAAAGCTTTGCCATACAACAGACTCAGTGATATAAATTGTTCAACATAATGGTTAGATAATATAATTAATTAGATAATAATTAACTTAAATTGTCAACGACTTCATTTCGTTTTACAGCATTTGGTATAATAGACAATGTTCCTCATTCTAAATTGAGCGTTTCCAGAAGATCCAACGACCAGCAGGTGATTATAGAAACTGGAAAACACAACAAAACAAAAATTAAAACAAAAAATAAAGCCAGAACGAAAGCATCGCTTGAAGAAGAAGTTGAAAAACATAGCAATGTAAGTGGATAGTAAATATTATATCACTAAATAGCTAAGTTTTGAACTTAACATGAAGTATTATAAAATGGTTCTGCTTTAAACTTTGATGTGATGCATAAGAAGAAAATTAATCATTAACACGGCAGCGAAGAGAAACAGTTGAAATTGTGAAATTTATCATATATGCTCAAATAAAGATCTCTTAAATAGAATAAAAAAGAGCGATTCAAATGCATTGGCAATAACTTTAATTGAATAAATTTTGGCGGCGATTAAATTTTGAGGATTTTGCGAATTTTGACCTAATCCGCAAAATTAAGTCCCTGCGAAAATTTAGAAAGTAGCCATACGCGAAAATTTGTCCCCGCGAGATCGAAAAATTTTCCATGGTCGAAATCTCTACTTTTACAGCCGTTCGTACTTTCCCTTATTTCCTTTGTCCCCTCGTTTTTAGCACTTTGTCACGAAAATTAATGAAGAGTTAACTTTGCCGGTTATAAAACATAGTCAAAACTGTCGAATCGCGAAATTAAGTCCGCGCAAAACATTAAAAAATTGCTTATCCGCAAAAATAGACCCCCGCGAAATGCTCAATTTTCGCGGAAGAGGCCATCTGCGAAATTTAATTCTTGCGAAAATTTATCACAATTAAGTACTCCGCAATCATTTGTTACCATCTCAATTAATTCCTTTTCTAACATAGTGCTACAAAACGTTCTATTGGTGTAGAGGACAAGCAAGAGATGTAAAAGCAAAGTTGAAATGTTTCAGACCATTTAGAGTATGCGTGGAATATAATTGTAAAGAAGCCACATCGGTAAGTAGATTCCAAGTTTAGTAAATAACCACGTCTATAAAGTGTCTGGAAATCAAAACGAGTGCTTAATACTTAAATACCAGCGTGTTCCCAAGAATGACTATAATGGCGCGAAATCTTATCGATAAGTAAAGTTTCGTGTGTTGTTTCGCCAATTTTCAAAAAGCTACAAGAAGTTCACGTGTAAAAATTGAACAAATGGCTAATAGACCATTCTCGTATTCGATATCATTGATGCGTCGTATTTTTTCATTAAATTTTCACATAACATAACTCTGAATCTCATTTTGAAAACAAGGCATGGTAAACCAGGAGATAGGAGGCTTTTGACTACGATGAACACGGTCCTTTTAATTGCTCTTTAAGTCAAATCAAGTTAAAATTTTGTAGACATAGCTGACCCATCTTTCAGAACACAAAAACCTCCTAACTTTTTTTAATACTGAAGAAGGAGTACAATACAAGAAAGGTCTATTAACTTTGCACAAATTAGAATGTTTCGTCAGAAGAAATTAAGTGAAAGTCAGAATTATCCTTTTTTTCAGTGTAATGCCAATGAATTGACATGTGATGAATATTCTACGAACAACAAAGAAATTTTGAAATGTTATAGCGACATCTGGTTGCATTGCATACGTCAAAGATGTCCAATGAATATGTAACAGAACAGAATGCATTATTACTGTAATATAGTATACGTGGCTACAAGGTGCTTATGCAGCACATAGAGAAATAAAACATTCCCCAACTAGTTTAGAAATTTAAATTTTTTCAGCCATATTATTTCAATAGAGACATTACAGAACTTGCATTAAGAGAAGAAATATTCTCAAGGTGTAGGTTAAACCACTTGCAAAGTTTTTTATTCATTAAGGCAAAAGTCTAACTCAATTGCAAAGCACAGCATACGTAGCGCTGCATGGTCATGTTTCCGCGCGGCAATGTCCACTGGAAACAATAAATACACGCGCAAACTCAAAATGGCGACGCTTCAAGCAAACCTATTGGTTAGTTATTGGTTATTATACACTGCAGTACTTTGAACGCTCATAAAAACTTTGTCTTTTGAACAGCAAAACCTGGAAAAAGAGCTCCTAAATATTGCGCAATATTTAAGAGCACATTATTACATGCGCCTTGGGAAGTGGGCTATCTGCTTAAAAGTTGAAAAGTTAAAACAGCGAGCATTGCTTGATGTTTGAGGATCAGATTTGATAATGTATGTGTGTGCAATAATGATGCGTTGTGGGAAGATATAAAGATCATTGTTGAATGTTTTTTTCCTCTATTTTGTTGGTGCCTTTAAAGATGTATTTTATGGCTTGACCAGCTTTCAATCAATAGCCACGAAACAGGGACAGAACAAAGGAAAAAAATGATGAGAAAAGGCTAAAATTCCAAAGCGTACGTCTCGTCAAAAAATAATAATTTTCATATGAAGGAGCTTGAAAACTTGTCTACGAATTAGAACAGTTTTTTTATCGGTTTTTAAGATTTTAGACTTTCAGTAATTATGCATGACATCATGAACTAGCTCCAAATAGGGTGTCGAGTTTAGCAGTTTTATTTAAGGTTAAAATATTTTTTACCTATATAGAAAATCATTTTAGCTCTTTAAATGAATTTCAGTACTCACTAATTACTTTTAATAACAACAATGACATATTTGAGAACTATCATATACGGTGGTTTCTATGTGCCATAACATTTTGCACAGCAACTATACTATTCTTTAATGGCATTGATTTATCGTGCAACTTGCAACGTGACAATGCTCTATGGTGCAGATTGCAAGTAACCATCACTTCACCGTGCAAGTTGCACGATAGAATGTCGCTACCTTGCCAGTTACACGATAAAGCAATTCCACCCTGCTAGTTGCACGACAAAGCAATTCCACCCTGCTAGTTGTACGATAAAGCAATGCCATCTTGCAAATTGTACTAGGTATGCAAGCGAAGAATAATAAAAATTGTTGCAAAAATTGTGATGACACATAGAAACCACTGTACTTAAGTTAGATAACGTAACATTTTTCAGATTTTTTAACTGTTTATATTATAATACCCGTATACGTATGTCGCGCAAAATGTTACTGCGAGTAGCGAGACACACATAATGCCGGTACCGACTGGCATTATAGCAAATTAACATTAACTGTTGTCGAATCTTTCTTTCATTCTGTTCTGTATACCATTTGCTTCGGAATAAATAACTTTAGATTATCAACATCAAAATACAACACTGTGTCACGTAGCGTATCTCTCAATCGTACAATATTGAGCATTTTGCATCAAATGGATACTTTTTATAAAATACCCTAACCTCCAAACAGGGTGGTACTCTATATAATAGCTATTTTTAGTGAGCTAGCTACCACAATTTCGTTAAGACCGCACAATCATTGACAGCTTACTTCCCGTGTAAAAACGGCAATTTTACTTGAAAGTTTTAATCTTTTTATTGTTAAAAATATTAGTTTTCAATTTTGCTAATTACGCTAATTATGACATGATTAACTAACCAGGCATAATTATAGTAACTTAGTAATACATTTCATGTGAAATGTCCAAAACGCGAAACTGAATAGCAAAAAGATATAGTCTCATATGCTTTTGCGAAACTCTTACAGACTTCCCTCAATCGCAACTATTGTCATGCAGTGGTACTTCTAAGTCCAATAAAGATTATATTCAGAGAAAATTCTTAAACGACTTGAAATTAACTTTTTTTCCACTGGCGTAATTCTGCACATGTTTTGTTAAAATAATATAAAGAAATTATTGTTTTACAGTGACTTATCATTTTCTTTCACCTAAAAGAACATTAATTTCAAAGTTAATGTCTTTTATAATTAAATAACGCTGGTTTAAAAAAAATGCCCTTTAAAATTACCGCCTTTCCCGAGAAATAAACGCCTCTTTAAACAGTTGAAAATTTTACCAAACAATGTCAAAGCTGTACAGCTATAATCAAAAACAATTTGTTACAACAAGAACTAAACAAAAATTACTTGTGTGTGGCGTGGGCTATTTAAAGCATGTCTAATTCACACATATATTAGCATGCTCTGTGCCTGACAACAGACTCGCGGCGCCTTGTTGCTACAACTTAAAATCCATTAATGCGGACTAAGAAATCCAATAATCCACATTCCAGATATAAAACGTAATATATTGTAGTATGTGTAATTACACAGTTAGTCTAACTTTAACCAGCCTTAGTTATCGGTTTCTGTTGCCAAGTACCTTGTGATTACTGGATTAAGCAAAAAAATCATATAAATTCCCTACAGTTGTTTTGTTAAGAAAAGTTTTTTTAGTCCCATTAAACAAACATCTCATTAAAATAAGCATGGGGAAATTTAATTAAGTTTAGCATCTCAACAAAGGATAACTTCAGCGATTAACGTCATACCTCTTTTTTTACACGTAAACAAGAAACCTTTATATATTAAAACTTCATTGAGGAGGGGATAATAATCAAAAAAGTAGAGTTGAAGGGATGGTGTATTTACTACAAGATAAAAACATAATTAGCGATAAAAATAAGTGTAAAAAGAGATACATATTTTTAATATGCACTTTGTTGTTGAAAGAAGTCCTGCCTCCTCACTTTTAATTCAAAATGTTTGTAGCAGCTAAAGATTACCTGCAACTTTACTTGTGATAAATTAGTATTTACATCGATTGGATATTTGCATTAAAAAGTTGTATCATAGACCTCTCACAAGAGTCCCCTCCCCTGCCTCCTCGACTATGTGATTCCAGCTTAACATTTACTAACCTGGCAAAATTTAACTTCAAAACACAGAATTTCACCGATGTAGTAAATCTTTTCAATAAAATTAAGGTGAACCTCCTGCTAAAGCTTCGAGCCGTTTCTTCTGCTATCAAAGTAATGACGTCAATAAAATTTTGATGGTTACCACTTCACGCGAAAGATGTCAACTAAAATGGTGGAAATATGACTTATCTATCTTTCTACAGTCCTCTTTCGTAAGTGCATACCAAGAACACATCTATCTTTAAATACTAATTCTAAATACTTCAAGAGTATGTTGTTTTTAAGTCAGAAGTAGACCTTAATTTTATCATCACATATCTATGTTGATATGAGATCTATTCAAAGTTGTAACGACTGGTTTTTGGCAATGGAAACATATTGTTGCATTTTTTAGTAACTTTTTCTCCGCTTGTGCCCTTTAATCTCGAACTTGATATTAATTAACCGATGAAGGAGTATCATTCCCCTCTGTGCACCATTATCAAGCATTGTGCAAGAACACACGGTAACCATAACTTTTTGTTGCTGGGTGTAACAGTTGCGAAGTGTTGCCTCAGAGATCAACAGGCTAGGTGAAAGGTTTTTAATACATTTTACACCGTCATTGAGTCACAATAAGGATACAACTGTTGTTTCCACAAGGTACGTGATGAATGCACAGAATGGCGATTACTACTTTAGAAGGTGGTGGTTTTAACACACTATCTAGTTTATGATGCTTAATCAACTTTAAATTTAACTTATTTGAGTAAACAAAAAAGTTCTGGCCGGAATCGAAACTACACTGTAGTCTCCGCCGACGTCATTCTATTTTTATTTCGCATCTGGGAACTAAAAAGATTGGTCCCAAAGATATGCACGAATGAAACACTGATTTTCCATGGCAACGAATAGTGTTTCTTCTATACTAAAGACTATTTTAATAGAAGAATTTTAATGAAATCAATTCTAATTAGAAGGGCATGCAAATGAATTGTATCTTTGGAGTAAATGCGAACATTTTTATGCATAAAAAGGTAAACGGACAACATGTTCGTTAATTGTAAAAAATACCCTCTTTCAGTGAAAAGAAATCAGTGTCTCACTCATAAAGATATGATATCCATATGGTCAAGTTTTGTGGTAAGCTTGAATGAATTGAAAAAGATAATTTAATTATGTCCTATATCGCGCAATCTTACGATAATATATGTGGTGAAAAACACTCTGTAATGTTTCGGACGTGCTGATTATTTCAGCCTTCTAATTCTACTCAACCAATTAAAATACATTGTGTATTTTAATATGCTCAAGCACCCCTGAATTTTCTTAAAAATTGTAATCTCCAAGGTTCTGTTTCGCAACACAAATGTGCATTATTAATTTAGTATCAAATTCGGAATCAAAAGACCGCAATAGATATACAACAGTCTCTTTAAAAGTAGCGAAGGGTCTAAAAATATATTCTGCATAAATGCTAATATATACAATTCACATACAGTGTTTGTAAGATATATCCTTTTATAATGTCACGGTCGAGTTAAAATACTCGTTTAAAAGAGGAATAAATTCAAAATGAAATTTTTAGTTCGTCAGAAAATATACAAACTATTCACCATATTTCGTTGGGAAAATCTTACGACAAAAAAGGGCATAGTCTTTATCATATCTGGCGATAAATTAAATACATTCTTAAATAATAATAATAAATAGAATTTACAGCTTTCTTTTAATAAATATTTCCTATGTAACATATCGTCAGTTATTTGTATCTATATAAGCATCTTAATCCAACGCTAATCCAAAGAAATACGTTGGGAAGTTTATTCACTTTTCTTGATGTCTTTCATTTGTACAACAGACGTCAAAAACGTTCTCGTCTTTTGACACACACCTTCGACGCATTTTAGTTTTTTTTTATTCTTTATTTCACAATGTTTATTACAGTCAAGACTACTTTGACAAGTTTTTCCAATCGTGGCTTTTATACACTAAAAAGAAGAAAATACATCCGTTTACATAAAAGCTATCGAAACTAACTTAAACTTCAATGCATACCAGCTCAATGTTTTTAAAAAGTTTTTTTAGCACGTTGGTACTAGGTACTAAGTCCAGATATTTTTCACACTTATATGCTTTTCTAGTCGGCGGTCCGTGGGAAAATCCACGGTTTGCCCGTTCTGTTAGCACAGCATTGCAAGCATCTGGCTACTGGCTGTACCATTTTGTGTTACATACAGGAAGATGTATACAGGAATTATAATATAGAAAGGATTGATTTGAATAAAATCTAGGCTCTGGATTGATTATGATAACCCTTAACAGCTAGTACACGTGCAAACATTCAATGTTGGCCATGGTATTTAGGAAAAAGAAAACAAATATACATTATACCGAAAAATCAATTGTCTGACCATACCCTAGAAGTAATCATCCCGCAGAAAAATGTTTCAAAAGGTAACTTACCTTATGTCTTAGTATTCTCTTTTTGTTGTGATTTTTTTTTATTCGACAACTGCCATGTTTACAGATTTTTCCAACTGCACAATCGCTGTTAACTTGACAACTCTAAGAGGGTTAAAAAAATATTTTAACCTTAGCGTTTTGATCGCATTTTTTGTATTTAGTAAAATTATTTCTATATTTCAACGGTGCAGCTAATTGATATTATTAAGTAAGCTTACTTCTGGTTTAAGTGACGACATCAATAGTAGTTGAATAGACCCTTTTTTACATTTACCGTCATGACACATGTAATTAGTTTGACAGTCTTTGTGTTGATGGCAGCCTTGTTTGGGTGCCTAAAATAAACAAGCACCAAGAATTAAAATCAAACTATAAAAAAGGTTTCTGTAAATAAATTACAAATAGACAGCTAGCATCCTAAACACCCTAGTTCTTAAGCTCAACTGAAGATACTTTATGTTGAAAAAAAAATGTGATGGATTTAAAAATACTTTAAAAATATAAGACTTACATGTCTAGTAACTTCATTGTTTAAATTGAATAGTTCAAAAAATGTTTTTGGTGTACATTCCCCATTCTTGCAGAGGGAAGTTGGATTGCATTGTGCTTTGGAAGTACATTTTTGGCGCTGAGTCTATGGAGAGAAAACGCATTATGAATAATGATTTAATGTAAAACATATTAACCACAGTGCGAAGAAATGTAAAATGTTAGAGACAAAGGCAGATACAGTGTATGGCGACTCACCCCTGTGGAAGATAATCCAGGATGTGAAGCATCTTTGCAAGCACCTTCCTTACAGAACAGAAACGCATTACAATCAGCATCAGAGTTGCATAAGACCTAAAAAAATACTAAATAAATTATTGATTGAGCAAATATATAGAATATTATTAGTTTGGAAACGTCTTCTTGTAGTTTTAGGAGCTTAACAAAAGTTATGTAGTCTAGAAAATTCCGAACACTTAGGCGTAAATCGCTCTAAGTTTTTTTTAATAAAAATCCTTACCAATGGTTTCTTGTAGACGCATTCATGCTGTTCACAAACACGATCACTTTTACAATCACTATCTCTCTTGCATCTAGTTTTTCCACCACCTGATTTCAATAAGATATGCTTCGTCTTTGTCACTATTTCACATCTGTTGCTGTCCGCATTGCAATAATATAGTGGTTGGCAATCAGTTTGACGTTTACAAGGTCTTCCACCCTTTTTTAAAATAAAGAAAAAAAATACAATTAATTTTAATAGAACTGAAAGAAAATTAGCAGTTTTACGTTATATTTTTTTAATGGAGTAAAAATAGTGTCATCACAAAAGCTAATCCAAAAATATTTGACATTAATTCTCTTTGTCTTTTCAGTAACATTAATTTCAAGATTCATTAACCTCGAAGTGTTTTTTCGATATAGGATCAGATTAAGTAGCTTCGCATGGTGTTTTTAATAAGCGGAATTTGTATTCTTTTACTTTGTTCTTGACACATAGCTCAGATGCTTTTTATTTTTCCGCATTATATATATACAGCATGAGACAACACAGCATTTTATATTCATATCGTTCAAGTTTAACAAAAAATGATTGCAGTGTCTAATTTGTGTTTGTAAAATCTGGGAAATAAACATTCACAAAATCAACAAAGGAATCATTCACGGTTGATTCGTACAGAAATAGGATCATTAGTTAAGGGTTGGCCAAACCGGTCGTTGTATGTCAAACGTTATTAAAAAGGAAAACTTGTTACTACAATTAATTGATTTAATTGTAAAAATTAGAAAATAAAAGAACACATCCTCAATAGATTACTTCGTTTGAAACCATGTTGCAAGACTGACTGCCTTTGAGTCTCACACTCTTCGATTAGACAAGCAGTTTTAAGAGTTTTCTACTAAATCTTTATAACTTAGTATGTGTCAATATCAGTAAAGATTTTATAAAAGAGCCTTACCGTCAGCTTCGATGGAATTGAACTCGCAGAAACTATCAGTGTTGCCAATAAAATAAACATTACATTTAAATCCATGTTCTTTTTTCTTAACCCAATCTGAAAAAGAAGACATGAGAATATACATTTGCTGCGGCAACTAAACTTCGAACGTCTTGCAAGAGACTGTCTTTTTTTCCATACTACACCTTCATATCCTATTCTAAAATTTTAAGTTTTAAACCTTTAAAATTGACGGAGTAAAAGTTAACTTAAAAACATAAGAAATTTTAAAAAAGAGAGTCAACTTTCAGAAATCGCAACTAGCTTAAAAATGAAGCAGATAATAACGAGAACAATCAATGAGTTGGTTATAATTAATTAAAAACAAATCACCTAACAATTTAAAGCAAAACAAAACAAACAAACAAACAAACAAGCTTCTAACTCAAAACTTAAACACGAATATAATGAACCACACCCAAGGATAACTGTTACAACTAAATTCTACTTTAAGAAGGTCAACAAAAAGTATAGGCAATACTACACTTTTTGTCATGTATGTTTTGTCACCTACAAAGCAATTTTAACATGACATAAAGTATACACACCTCTGATAATCAACACTTTTATAACAACTCCCTTGTCATCCACATTCAAAAGTAAATACGAAATGAGCTCCACAGCATTACATGTCGTTATTTAAGTCTCCTTATGCAAATTTCCTTATTCTGATTGGTTTAAAATATCCACCAATTATATGTAATTGTTGAGCCTACTTAATAATTCCCTGTCGTTCATTTAATAATATCCATGCGATTAGTCAATACTAACGGATATACATTTAATGACAAATTCATTATTTTTATAACGGTTTTTTTATTATTAAATCGCTTTATTTAGGGATAACCAAACCTTTTTATGAAACACACCCGAATCAAGTCTGTTTTAAAAGCCATGTGTACGGTATATCCTACATCAAAATATCATGGCCATTTATGATTTTATATATAACGTTCCTTTCTAAACTATCTGATAGCTTATTAGCTACTACAATGTTTTTGTCTATAATAAGTGCTATTGTTGAGGTAAACAATTACTTAATAAGAGTATAATAATATTTTAATTCTGGTATGTACCGTTAGAACGTTATCTGATACTAGCTGACATGTGAAAAAGTCAATTTTTTAAGCAGTTACTTAAAGGGAATGAAGACATCAAAATTTCCACGGAACACTTATATGTTCGTAATTAAGCATTATTGTAATTAATCATTATTGTGGCAAACTAATTTCAATTTATTTTTTTATTTTGCTGTCGCAAAATATAAACTTATTCAGGTGCAACTTATAGACATGACTTTTATTTTCTTTAAGCACGCATATAATCTCAATTTTTTCTGTTTCCAAACATTGTAAATCAGGAAAAGAGTAAAAAGTATAACAAAGTAGCCTTAAATCGTCACTTTTTGTTTGTTTTAACAATCAGTTTTACGCAAACACACGCACACACGCATAGGCTTAGTTCGATGTTATTTCACACAATTAACATAGCTTTATCCTCTCACTTTTTTTGTTAGTGTTTATGAATCATGTTTTGTTTTACCACAGTCACTTATAGACAAATGTAGCTAGTAAGAATTTTTTCAATGGACAGTATATCTAATCGCATAGCGCTCTGCTGCGATTGAGATGACGTCATTAGGGTAGGTGAAAAGGTAATTATTATGACAAAACCTTTGACAGCTTTGATAAGCCCTCAGAAAAAGTATTGATTGTACAGATTTCCCATTATTCCTCCTTATCTCACATAATGATAGCTATTAAACAAAAAGGGAAAAAAATATACAGTTCTATTTCAATTCACTATTTTAAAATCTTATGGCCTTTTTTTCACTTTTGATAACTTATACATTATCCTGACTAGATTCGCTGTTGCGTCAACACATAATACACCTTTTTTGTTGTTATGCATTAAGTTTCATGTTATCTTATCTTTCCATTCCCTGGAGACATAACATAATGCCATGTGTCTGATATGAATGACTGCATGTGGGAAAATAATTAACGTAAAAAAGTAAAATCCATTGATTATAGACAGTACAGAAAACCACAACACATGCCAAACTATGTGCATCATCAAAACTTTTGTTGGTTTTATCAGCTTATATGATTCGATTGAATTACAAATCCACCCAGTGTTTGTCTACAAAAATATTATTCATAATTCGCATTTTAATCTTTTGTGTGTTTTTATAAGATTTAATGCTGACAATTTGTCCTACTTGATTGTTTTGACGTTGTCAAGATTCTTTATTCCCCCAAAAGACCTAGTGTGGCTATAAAAATTCTTTTATAGTTAAAAAAGTTCAAAATAAAATAATTTTCAACTGCTTTATCACAACCCCCTGAAATACACATTTCTTGATAACACTGTTACTCATTCAAGACTGGGTCACTGGAATGCTGAGAGTAATATGGAAACGAGGAATGTTGAGATTAACATTGAAATGAAGAGATTCCATATTAGCAAAAATCTCAGACAGACATTGATAGTCAAATTGTTTGTTTACGTTTCTGTCTGATAAAAAAAACAAACACAAAAAAATTTATCAGAAAGGAATGTAACCACTTAAGAGTCCGTGCATAATCTGTTCATCGTCAATACAACTGAGAAATCTAACCACAATGGGAAGGGGAACATGAATGTTAAAAATGTGATGAAAAATTGATTGAAAATTGCCTTGCTGGCTGTAATTAACCATAATTTTACACTTTGTGTAATCTACAAATACCTCTTAACTTAGGGTAGTGATGCCTCGGAAAAAACCTCTTTGATTTTTCTTGTCATTTAGAACATTACACACTTGTAGTATATACAAATAATTTGGGCTGCACCTACGCAGGAGGGGGGATAAGTGGTGCGATATCGTCTTTAACAATAGATATAAAAATTAAACGAAATTTAATTTAAGAAGGAATGCTAATTATGTAATTCTTTTTATATGCTATTATGTGTCACGGTAGTGGGAAAGTTTATTTATCTGTAATTTTGAAAAATTCACTTCATAATCTATACTATACATGCTTTTTCATAGCGCTTTTTTCGTTTCAACATTTTTAACTTTTCAGCAAAAATTATCCTGATATACTTTTAGCACGTTCTTGACGCATGATTTACAGATGTGAGAATGTGAAGTGCTAAGGAGCTTTGTTTAGGCAGCCTGATTCAACAGACACACACGCAAGTAGGTTTTTTGTGGGAATAAACCCATAAAATGGAACCTACTGGCAGACATGGTACATCTATGAAAAGATAAAGAGTTTGCATGAGTTACAAAGAATAAAACAAAGGTTCATAATCATTCAAGCAAAATTTCAAGATAAGCATATTCTTAACTTTTTGTCTCATTTTATCTTAAATATTCTTAACAATTATATTCTTATATAAAAAGAGAGTGGTTTTCTTGATCTTGCTTGGTTTCCACGCATTTTTAGAGAGCATTTTAATATAAAAATCCATAGTTATACAAGTTGCTTACTTTAATGTAGAGGATGGTTTTTTGCAAATGGGGGATTTTTAACTTCTTGTGAAAACTATTAAAAGATCGTTTATAATGTTCTTGTTATTCATACACACATAACTACCGCGAAAAACAAACATGGCAAAACATGTTCATGACATCATCATAAAAACACATCTCATGCGTGGTTTAACACACTGTTATTAAATAAACGCCATAGGTGCGGCAAGATCAAAGAGAACAGCGTGGTATTTTATGTTCACTTAAAAGCATAAAAGTTACAGAGTACGGAAATCAACTCGTAACAGTTTTATACATCGGTTGTTTGATTTTGTTCTTAATTAATTTTAAATTAATTTATCTATTGTTGTATTAATGTTCGAAGGATATCATTTTGTGAATCAAATTTTATATTTTGAACTTTTTGTCATCGCGCTTCACAGGGACACGACATTGGGTTAATATTGACTAATTTCCTCTTTAGTAATCCGGCGTCAAACAGAATGTATATATAAAAAAACCACTCATGGACTCGTGTCTGCATCTAACGTTAATAAATCTTAGCTTGCTGCTTGTTTGTTTATTTTTTGTTGTTTGTTTTTTGTTTTTTTGTTTGTTTTATTTTTTTTGCTTCAATCATGAAAGAAATAGCTCATCCGTGCTTTTCAAACGTGAGACCTGAAATGGATTATAGTGTTGTGTGGGAGCAGTACAGAATGCTGCTAGTAAATTTCAACCACTCTCTATGTGGCCTACGTTGTGCAAAAGTAGTAAATTCCGGGTGCAAAGGATTGAAAATTTCGCCCTTTTGGCCATGTGTAAAAAATGCCGGAAAAAATGCATTTTTGGTTTTTTTAATTCTTTACTTGATTGGTGTGGTAAGTAATTAAACGACTAGAAAAGAGACAAAGTGATCAAGTGTAACTGGATATTAGGTTGAATGACTCATCGCGTTTCACGTTGTCACTAATTCAGGCCATCATTTTTTAACCTGCAGTGCATGTATGCTGACTAATCAAACCCTTAGCTTAATATGCACTAAAAATACTTTTAACTGCATTTCCAAGTATTTACCTATCGATTGCATCCTTTGAAAAGACACATACCACAGACCTTGCTTGCCACACAGGCTGTTGCTTATAAACAACGTTAATCGAATCAATGATTTTATCAAGTAGCTATGCAAGTACTCTTATTAGTTAGGGATAATAGCGCTTTTTAAAAAAAATATATATTTGTGTGAGAAAATTTTTAAAAAAAGAACAGATTAAAAAAGAAAAGGGGTAGGTAGCTAAAAAGAAGAAAAAAGAAACAGCGAAACAAACAGAAAGTATGCAACCACACCTCAAATGCGTTCCTTATAACCAATATATCTTTCCAGGTATGTTTCGGATTTGTTTATTATATATTTTTATTGCAATACTAATTGTGGGATAAGTTAGAATCTGATTAATTTTGCATTTGTTACAGTCATTAATTGAAAGCTGTGTTGCAAGAGAGACGCATGTAGGAAATCTCTTATTACTGCACTGTCTATTTAAACCATTGTAAAGATATGCCGACAATTAATTCTTTTTCTCATTGTGCTTGCAGACAAACCTGTGACGAATACTGCGGTTATAAAATATTTATTTGTCAATAAAGTAATTGCTTCTGATATTATGTACAAGTTAGTTTAGCAGTCCAAAATAAAAGACTTATAAAATCTTGCCAAGGATTTTCAAATTTGCAAGTCATAGCTACAGCTAAATACTATTTAAAAACATTCTTGAAAAATACAGAATACAAAATCGTACCCCGTTGAATTCTGAAAAGCTGAGTCGTCATTGATTTTTAAATTTTTGTTTTATTTTTACATCTTTTTTTATAAAACGTTGGTTAGACCCTTCCCAGAAGCATCTACCACAATACTAATTCAACAACAACAACAACAACAATAAAAACAATTAACAAAAGATAATTCGTTGTTACCTTGCATTAGACAAGGCATTGGCTACAACAATGTTATGAAATATTCTGTGGGAGTAATTTCACATCTTTCTACAAAATTTATCAGGTCCCTTGAAGTTAATCTTTTGAAATATATTCATACCGTTACGGTAAACAAGTCGTTTTCAGTTAATTAGTAGCTAGGTACGTAATGGCGCTTCATTAAGATCTGAGAGATAATACGACCGTTATTTTAATGAGGTTAAATCCATACAAATTTTGCTGCCATGGTAAAGAATTAGCATACGCTTAATTTCATTACGAAAGAGTTTTATAAACGCTAGCATGGAATTTGAATGTTACGAAAAATTTCTGTGTTCTCTATATATCTTCTGTTATATTATTGCCCGTATTTTGTCTGTCACGTGGGTCGATTTTGTGTTAAAAATGTGGGAAGTATAATTACAAAAATAAATAAGGTATATTTGTGATAATTTCCGTGTATTTTGCACTGAATAACGACTGGCATTTTAAAGTTTTTGTTGACTTCCCATACAATTTTTTGTGTCTTACAACCCTTTTAATATTTTTAAATCATATAATAGAGAAAAGACGGGGGTATTGACAAATAAATGTAGTCCAATCAGGGTTTGAGTAAAAAAAACATGATAGCTACAAAAGAAAAATGCAAGTAACAAAATAAAACAGGGCTACCAAACAAGTCAAGAAAAACCTATTTTGCAAGTACTGTGTATAATCTTTTATGTATTTATGCTTGCACATAAGAATTTAACAGCGATCATTTTTTTAACCGCCCAACTTATGTACACTTAGCTGGAGTATTAAATCGCAAGACCAATTAAATTGTTAGCAAACAAAAATCTGTAGCTATATCAGCAGAATTTCTCTTCCTGTTTTCATCCATCACTTTAATTTCAAATTGTCGCAAGAAAATAACAGGAATTTTTGAGAGGTTAAAGATAAAAGAAACCTTAACATCTTCATTCAGTTACGTTTATAAGGGTTTTATAGGTGTGTAAAAAGAACAACCGTTATTAGCTAGCTAAGCCTTCTGTTTATGCTTGGAAAGAAAACGGAAAAAGAGAAGGAAAACGTAATCAATGAAAAATGCATAATCAGAAGTTAGAATCGTAAACCTTTAATCGGACTTGCATTTTTTCTAGTTAATCTTTTCAAGTAAATTCTGTGTTGTCTTGTGAACAAAAAATGGCTTTGTTCTGCCCTTCACGTCAATTTTAGTTTTGTTTTATCTAATAATTTTCCAGAGAGCATCGTTCCTACTTTTTTAGATATCTATTTGACATCAGGTATTGTAAATATCATCGGAATTATGGACATTATGGAGTTGTTTAAGGGCGAAAGTCGATACATTTGAAAAAGGCTGTTGTTTATCAATATTTTAATTCTTTCGGGAAAATTCTGTTATTGATTCCTATGTGTGTGTTTAACCGCATTATACATTTTGAGAGCGAAAAAAGCAAACTGTAATCCTCGAAATTTTATTCCTATTGGGTTATTTTCGAATTGATGGTAAATTATAAGAGTCTGTTAGGAATTTTTCACAGAAAATTTAAAGATGTTTAAAATAGGGTAAATCAAATTACAGTTATATGCTTTCGTAAAACCTGCTTGAAGTAGTAGTTAATAATTTTTTTTATAAATTTCCCGCCGTTTTTAATTTCTAAATCTCAAATCTATACGTCAAAAGCAAAAATGCAAATATTTTGTCAGAATTCATGTGTCGTTCCATATTCTTAAGATATATGTCAATTTCATTTGCAAATAAAAAAGGCGGGAAAAAACAATCGAGAAGTTTTAAATTTAATTAACGCTCATTCGTTGTCGTTGAAAGAATGTTATATTGCTAATGGAGAATGTTTTGAGCAGATACGCATAAAATAATGTCAACGTCAGCAAGAACAAGTTTTTTCTTTCTTTATTTTTGCGCTCTGTTATTTAAAATTGCGCGAATATAATTATACACTAGTCGTGGCAGCATTGAAAATTCCACAGAAATTCAACTATCGCGAGAATACATCAGAATTCATTTGTCGTTACTCGAAACTCCCATCTTTGACATATAGACAGACAACAATCTTTATAATAGAAACTATTCGCCTCGCCGTTTTTATCCTCCCCCTAGCCTAGCCTGTTTAGAATTCATAGCATGAAATGAAATTGCACAGATACAGAATACATAAAATTTGCCTGTTTTTATATAGAGTTTCTGTAGCACAGCTGATTTCCCGCGCACAAACAAATCAAACACGGGTATTGATAAAGAAACTAGTCGTTACATGTTGAAATAAGTCCACACATTAGCCATAGGTAGCTATATACCGCAATTCGTGTATCCTTACCACAAAACTAGCGATTCGACCACTATTGTAGTTGAAACGCAGACAAGGAAATGAAGGGCGCAGTTTCAAAAATAAAAATCAATCAATTACCTAGTGAATGGTAAAAGTTGTTCTAGTAAAAGCTTTTAATCCGACAGGAAATGGAAAGAAACATTTTACATACACTTATTTTCGGAAAAAAACGACTCATCAGAAACAATTCCCATTCATGTATGTTTTTATAGAGAAGAAAAAATCCGCAGTAGTATTTGAATCATATTATAAATCTGACATCCGTATTATGGATAAAGAAATTAGGAAAAAGGAAAAAAATGTAAACTCCTGAGATGAAAAGGAAAAATGTAATTATCAAGAAATGCAGATTCAGGAATTAAGTTGATAAAACTAATCCGATAGATAACATTTTGTCATTATAACTTTTAATGCAAAATTCTTTCCCGTATTAAAAAAGATTGATTGCGTTCTTCTGGTTATTTGTTTATTTTTTTTTTTTTTTACTAATTTGCGTCACTGTTCTGAATAATTTTTGCTGGTACAGGCGTAAATATCTGAGGCCAACCCTGGTTTTAATTTAAGGGGCTTTTCAATAATTACGGAAAACCCAAATTGGCTATTTTTTACCACCCCTTGTAACACGTCGTAACAAATCTAGTACCACCCAACCACCCCCACTTGTTATGTAATATTTCGAATTCTTATGCCTCATCTGTTCATTTCCTATATTACCAAAAACCTTCATACAACAGATAATCAGACAAACTAGACTCTAATATGAGAAAAATATATAACACACAACGTAGCACACAAAATAACATTTTTGGTACTTTTGCGTAAGTCCAGAGACAAGAAAAAAATTAAAGATATAGATCATACCACTAAAACATAACTAAAAATGTCCGTAATACATAAAAAGTCTCTGTTATTAACAAAAGAACTCTGCAACCCCCACCCACCCATTACTTTTTGTAACAAAAATGATCATATACTCCCCCTCTCAGGCGTTACGTCATTATTCAATTGTTTCTTTTTTGCACAAGCCTAACTTTGAATTTTCATGAGAGAGAAAAATATGCTCTATTATATGCATCAATTCTTCTCATTTTGCGTTTCGAAATACTTAGCAATGGTAACAATGCATTTCACTAACATATTTGTTCTTAATTAAAAGCACTAATTTTACAATGAAGTTACATGAATCTAAAAAAAATTGTTGTTGTTTTTGTTATTGTTTTGGGGTTTACGTATAAAGACGCCAATCACCTCCATCCGTCTCCAAGTTATCTTTCTGTCATATTCGTGATATTTTAACGTCTAGACAATTTAACGAGCACGTGATTATGACGTAATTAAGGTTGTTTGTTTCAATTAATTAATTGATATTTTTAAGCGCATGCGTAATAGATACATTTAAATTTTCTATGTTCTCCGTTGTGTTGTGTACATTTAAGGTATGATATAAAAACATTTTATTTTTTTGTTTTTATTTTAATTTTTTGAAAAAAAGGAAAGAAAGCTATATTTTGCGCAGATGTTGTGTGGTTACTAGATTTAGGATGTTGAATTCTTAACGTATTTGGTGAATAATTCAATTTTTCCCGCAATTGATGTTAAATCGTCTGAAATCATGCAACTAAACATGATGATACCTAAATTGAATTGTGTAAATGAAGCTTTACAACGTCAAACCACATTTGATTTTAAAGGTAATAGGTCTCCCGTAAATCACAAAGATCCACCGTTAAAAAGAACCATACAAAGTCCAGCTTTAGCAGTGCATCATCATCAGTCACAAAGTTATTGCGTTCCCATCTCAATTTCAAAACGCCACAAATGCATAATTCTTTATCTTAGATTTGAAACTTAATGCATTCGTTCCCTGATCTTGATCTATGGCGTCGTAATTATCCTGTTGCATTTTCAAGAAGGAATTTAAAAAATGTTTTAAATATCCGAATAAGAATGTAGCTAGGTCATTTGACTATAAAAAAAATTAAAAAGTTTAACGTTAATGAAAATGTAAAAGTTAATACCTCAATTTTTTTTCCTCGAAAAAATTACATTTTCATAGGTTTGGGGTTTATTAGGGGTATATTTCGGGAGTATGTCAGCAATGGTGGATATTAATATAAAAATGGGGAATAGATGTGTTGTGATAAAATAACATATTCTGAAACCTTGTTTACTCTAATTATTATGACGAATAGGGAGCGGCCATTGAATTGTAACTCCAACTGCTTTAATTATGGCAGGTATGCATGCATATATATACATGTTTACTCAAAATAAAGATACTCTTCTAATAGCAACGACAAAAGGGATTATTTTACGCCTGGAAACTAACCCAGAAACCATGAGCATCAATCAAAAAAAAAGGCGAAACTATTTCAACAATGCAGCAGGATGTGATGCGAATTGTTTTGGAAACGAATTTGCTTTTTTTGGCATGTCAATAAGTGAAAACAAAAAAATAAGCTTTGGTAGGTATCCAGCGGAGTGGATAATTTTCTAAATACTTTAAATTTTAAACATTCTTTAAATCGTTTTGTGTTTTTTACCAACTGGAACGAAAAAAGGAAAGGTTTAGGCGGTCAGAAGGTTCAAAATTTTTACTCTTATTGCATTGCATATTTTTTCTTTTGTAGTGAAATAAACCGACGAAATATGACTTTTTCTTCCGTTATGTTTTGAAATTCATTCTAGATAGAAAGTTAACAACTTTTACAGCCGGTAAAAAATGGCTAGCTTTTCTTAAAATTCGAATGTTCGGTTTAGGTCGAAAACGTTTTTGCCGTACTTCTTGTAAAGATTAGCCATACGCACGAGACTGGAGATAAAATATCAGGTAGCTTTTAATTAAAAAGAGTGTGACCAAAAAGAGGCGGATAATTAAGGTAGAAATAATAAAAAATGGCAGCTTCGTACGCAAAGATTGTTTTAAAGAAATTATTCCGAAATTTATGCTTTGACTCAATGGATTTTTTGACTCTCTCGACGCGTTCTTGACGCATCCTTAATATCCATTTTTATGCGCGTTCAATTTTTTTGAATATTTGCTGATACTGGTATATACCCATATCCATACATACCCAGATCTCTAATGTACATATTTTCCTCACGATATAAATATTCATATACATCGTACAACTGACATGGCATTCGCTGCCAGTTTTTGGCTTCTTTCTATTCGCTCGCTGTCGCTCCTCTAGTCGATCTATGAAGACAGGTTATCTGTTTTAGTCCGTACGTCAATGTCATGTACGCAATGTGTTCGTCAGGGATTTATTTATTTCTGTTCAAATTTTATCTGGCATTTTACTCTTGCGAGAGGTATCCGTTGATATAATGAAAAAACAGAAGACTGTCTAACATATGCAGGACGAGGGATGTTACGCGAAACTACACGTGCCATGATTAGCTTAAAATAGCTTTTTCTTCTTCTTTGGTAGTAAAAAGAAGATTTGTGTAATTTAGCGGATAAAAAGTAACTGGCTTGTGTGCTAGTGTGTATTAATTATTATTTTCTGACTTTTTGGCTAATTTTTATTTGACTTTTTTTGCCTATTTTTATACTTATAGGAAATGTCGATAGGATTAGACATGTCTTTATTGTTGGAATGAACAATGTCACATGGTTTTGCTTCTGTTCTTTGGTAAACCAAAAGATATAACTAGGGGTTAATCATAAATTATAAAAAGAAGGATTCACAAAGCATTTCGCTCTGTATGAATTTTAATGCCAATACTGGAGGTAAACGCCCTAAAAATTTATGACATTCTCATGTTTTATCTTTCGCCCTCGCACTAAGCATGGCATGAATATAATTTAATCGAGCTTTGACTGCTTTTCAATGGTTGTATCTCAAACTAGCATGATCAAAAATAGGTAAATTTAGCTCTTATTCTAAGTTTCATTATGCCTCATAGGACCTGCAGGACCAAATTTCAACCGCGACGAAACCGTGTTGAAGTCTAGTAAGGTCTATTAAAAAAGGTTCTTGCTGACGGCAGAACAATTAGTGTTTTATTTTCGCTTCATACGTTTGTTACAACGTAAGAACATTGCTACGAATTTTTGGCGTACTTATCGGTATCAGAAGTTTTCTAAATATATTTGAAGTCAGGTTGCTAATTACGCTATTAATATTGTTTTTTTGTTAAAATAGCCATTACATTGCAACTTAGGAACAAGAAATCAACACTGTTTGAAAAAATCACGCCTTTAACTTCAATTATAATTATAAAAATTGCGAGAGCTATAAAAAATGCGAAACTTTTATTATTACAGAGTATTTATAGAATATTAGTTTTTTTTGTTTTTTTAACGAATATGTTACAAGGATAGCCATTTCAGAAATATATACAAATCTGTTATCAACATGGTTCTTGAAAGAAAAAAATATTACGGTATAAAATTGTCGATATATAAAATCAGTAAAAAACAGTGGGTATGGTGTAAAATGATAGGTAAAAGCAATGAAGAAAAACAAAGGATTAACTTTAATTTCTGTGTTTTGGTTTCAAAAAATTACCTGATATTGCTACCATCTTATTTTCTGTACTAAATTTTGTAGACAGAAATGAAACAGAACTTGTTAATTTTCAGATTAATTTTTGCCCAAAACGATATGAAAAACAGAAAATGTTTTTTTTCCTTTTGCTCAGTGATCCAAATTAAAAAAAACGAAATTTTTAGTTTTCAGGCTGTTGTTTTGCCTAAACAGTCTTAAGGTGACAAAAAATAAATTTTTGAGGTAACTATTCTTTTCAGCATTCTTTTTTGCTTACAATACTAAATTCTGTCAATACCAATCAAGAAAACCCCCAGTGTATGGTACGCGAAAATCGGCGCTTCGTACAAACAAGGCAAATTTAAAAGCAGGGCTAAAAAAAGATCTTACCATGACGCAGGCGTCTGTTTAATAAATTACTGTCTTTCAGGGCTTGATATAATTATTTTTAAACATTAACATGACATAACAGCCACCCAAAAATTTTATGCTGAGATTTTTGCATCACCAGAAGTTTGCATAACTGCTTTAATAGGAATGTTCAAGCTCCAGGTAAATATCATAATTTATTTATTTATATTATTCCCCACGATAGCTTCTTCGGTTCCTAATCATACTGCTATCAATGAGGGTCCTACAGAGGGAAGCTTCCATTTGAGCTAAGAAAGGAATGCAGGCACAGTGGTCGCTCAAATAGACAACCGTCTAAGATATCAGTCCTCGTGATAACCGCTAAGAAAAAAAGAATAAATTCACACTTTTATAGTCTCTGGCTTGACTCGGCGGGGATTTGAACTCAATACCTACCGCACTGAAAGCAAACGCTCTATTACAATGCTGGCAGTTATGAATATAATATTGATATTTACATTATGCAAACTGCTAATCTACATACAGAATTGTAGTTTAGGCATTAAAAATAAATAAAATGCGTTCTTAATGACTACAAAAGGCAATGTATATGTGCAGAATAAACTTTTTAAGTACGATTTAGTTTTGATCATAGGTGAAAAAACGATCTGTGTAGGAAGGAGGGGGAGTATTTTTTAAAACTTTAAGGTTGAATAACCAAGGTGATGAGGTATTACATTCAAGTGGACGATATGTGATCTAATATGTTAAAAATACTTTGTTAAATAAACAAAAGAATGTTTTTTATATTTAGTACAACAGTAAGCTCTGGCAAGAATAGGTTACGTGCTGGACTGCTGCGATTGACGTTTTACCTGTTGAAGTGATGAATCTTCAAGCCATTATAACAACACTAGACAGATTAATCCATATAATATTACGCAGTGTCAGAATTATAAACAAATATGCTAAGAATTTCAAGCCTAATAGCAATGACGTCAAATAGCTCCTTGGAAATCTTGTCGTACTGTTGAGTTTTGTTTGTTTGTTTATTTTTTTGTTAAAAATCGTTGTTGTGGGTAACAAAATGCTTATTTTTGCTTTTTTATTTGCTTTCTGTTGTCAAGTGTTTCTAGTGTGTTTCAAAAGTCACGGACAAATGATCTCAAACTCAGGATTGAAAAGTTTATAAAATCTCTTTTCTTTACAATAATACTAGCTGTATTCTGTTTGTAGTACACAAAAAAGACGTCGTGCTACGGAAACACGAAATCCGATATGTAAAGGGCGAGTAGCACCGTGAATTCTTTCACGGGTTAACGACACAGGAAAGTCACATGGGTCTGAAATTATTTATGATGCCAATTCTCTTTTTTTGTTTCGTGTGTATACCCAATGTTTCAATGTTGTGCGAGTAACATAGTAGCGAACATACGAATCAAGGACGACACCATCTACAACAGAGAAAGCACTATGATTTAGTCAATAAGCATGAGCAGATGAGGGTAAACCCCTAAACAAATTTGCCGTTCTTCATATGAATCGAAAGAACCATTTTAAGGCTATGAGTAGAACACCATATCTTTTACTGAAGTAAAAAAAGTTATATGAAAATACTATTAAAAAAACTCTGAGAAAAAGCGACTATAAGATTTGCGTTTTGAACAGCTTTTTGTCAGTTTCTCCTGTCAATTTCTTTGTGAATTTCGCAATGTTTTCAAAATAGCCATATTCGCTTTGATAATTCTTTTACGTTGTCACTTTCGTTTATTTTTTCTAAATCAGCCCATTTATCTTGTTTTCTTCAGTTAAGGTTACTGTAAAGGAAACAATTTTTTTTTGCAAAAAATTCATGACATATAGAAGAAAAAGTTCTCTTTCCAATGACATATTTTATAGTCTATGAAAATATTTGGAACATCCCTTTTTTCTGGAAAAAGCCTTTTTAGAGCTGTTATATCCTTCACACCTTTGAAAAAATATGTGCAAAAGGAGTTGAGCATATTTTTTGTAAACAGTATGCATAATATGGAACTCCCGTATAAAAATATGCATAATAATATTTTTTAGATAGTTTACTTTCACTATCTAATTAAAAAAAAAATCAAAGTTAAGGAATATGCATATGAGCTGTCTCTTGTATACCTGACTTCTGTCTATTAATGACTCTGAGCGCGTGCACGCATATTCAGCATAAAGAAAGAGTTCGCACTTCTATCATCTTTCTGCATACTCAGTTCACACATTTTTATAACACCTACGAAAATCTTTAAAAACAAATATCTCGTTAGTAAATTTTCGCATACATGCCTTTACGTTTGTGGTCTCTTTTTCCGAAAGCTTCCTATTGCCTCATTGAAAATTTCGGTAATGAAAAGCTGAATAAATTATGCACAAAAGGTTCCCGGATTTTTTTGTATAAATTACTGATTAGCGAATTATGACGACAGAAAGAAAAAAATATGCATTTTTTTGAATGATTATACATAATTACAAATAATTTCATAACGACGTTATTAGAAAAAAAAAAACCGGGAACCTTTTTGAATTTAATTTATGCTGAATATAATGGTGCGAAAACGAGAAGTCTGCGACCACGCGTTCGGAAAAAGAAGCCATTTTAAAACGTACGGCTAAAAAAAAAGTGTTGTGTGTTTAATTCATTATATTTTCTTTTTGGAAAATTAACATCTCACGAAAATAACACCATCAAAAAAGTCTTTTATCAAGCATTCAGAAACAAAAAAACATAAAAAAAATATAAAAGTATTGATAAATTATAAGGGTTTTTCTGAGACTACTCATCAAGTGAGTTATTTCCTTTACAGTAACCTTAAACTTACCATTTTGAAATATTTGCACACTAAATGACCACGGCAAAGGGTGATATTAAATTCCGTGGCTGCAAGGTAAAGTGTTTTGGAATAGGAGTTGTTGTTTTACAACATTTTTCGATTTTATTCATGTCTAAAATCTTTATCTAAATTGTATTTTTGTTTTCTATATTCCTTATTCAAAAGTAACACAAGCGCAGGATATGTCAGTGAGTAAACATAAAAGTCACCAATTACATTCAAAATGAAGGATTAAAAATTGGAAATCTGAAAGTGTCCAACGTTTTTATCCCTTCAAAGGCACTTGGGTTCTTAATGTGGTGAAAAAAGAAAAGCAAAAAATCTTCAAAAAAGACAACAGGTTTTCTTAACCCTTGTAACTGTTATAATAAAGGCACACATACATATTGTTTACATCAAGGAAATGAAAAGATTTTACAATAACTACAAGTAGCAAACTTTAATATAATATCACATCAATGTAATATCTATAAAAGTTATTTTTTAATATTTCCAACTTCCACGTTTTTTTATACGTTCCTCGGACACTTGTTTTCAATACAATCATACCAAAAGAACCAACATTTGTACCTCCTGCTAGATGTAGCTGGTTGGTGTTTTTCAATGCAACTTCTTTTCTCCTTATCACACTAAAACATTAGGAAAAAAACAGAAATTATTGTAGGGGGCTGACAACAACAAGTATCAAGAAATTGCACACCAATTTTATTTGTTAAATTTTTTAACTTTCAATGGTAGTTATTATAAGCGTTCAAAATGTTAAAGTTTTTTCTCACCTTCTTAAAATTACACTTTGATTTTAAACATCTTTTAAGTTCTTCAAAGGCATGGTTCCTTCCAGGTATGGTTGCGTCTTTTATGTAGTTCGATGCAAATGTGCTGAAGCACTAAAAAAAATATGAATGAAGGGCATTCTCACTTAATGGTTTTACTTAGAATTTACCAAAGCATTTCGACAATATATTTATTGTTTCTACCTATAGATCACTTTCCGCGTGACGTAGTTGTTTTGATTTCATTTTGAAAACAATGGGCATGCACGCACTTTTGTGTAGGCGGGTAAAGCAGGACTTGCACAGGGTAAAATGGCTATTAAAAAAGATTTATTGTAGTAGCATAAAATCCAAGAGGAAATGGAATCAAAGTTTAACTATATTCTTTTAATTCTTCTTTAAAATTTCACTAACTTTAAGCGAATTTTCCTTTTTTGGATGGATTTCTTTGATTACAATGGTCTGTTGTTTATATTTTCTACATACAAAAATGCTTGCGCATGTGCAAAGAACCTCAAACTTTTTAACTTTTGTAAACATTGGCAAGTCATCTATAGAATGTAAGAAAAATGCTTTTTGTTGTTTCTGCGTTATACTTGCCCCAGTTTACTATTTATTTGTTTTCTTAATATTTGATCTAGAATAAGGCAGAATGCCTATAAACCATGTTTTCAGTGTAATTTCTTATAAGCTCTTTTTTATTTGAACATAAATACCTCATTTGTTATTTAGCATACTGTTAATCACAAAAATATAAAGCAATATAGCCACTCACCCCTGAATTTGATGTTATACCATTCGGGAATTCAAGTGTAAATAATGGTGAAATACCATCAGCAGGAGTAGGTGTCGTGCCTATAGTTGTGTTAAAGTCTTGTGTTTGGTCTCCATTTGGGTTATCACGCTCATCTCTTTCCTCAACTTCATTTCCTTCATTGGGTACCGAAGTAGAGCTGACTCTTCCTGGACGCTGTGTCGCTTTTGGCGCCTCCATTATGGATTCGGATCTTCGTCGCGTTTCCGGTGATTCTGATGTTGGCGATGTCGATAGCGCCATCAAATTTGCGTAATTTGTGTTCATGGATCGGGATTGGGTAGATTGATAGTCTGGGGAAGTCGGATCCAGTAAGTCAAGGTCGATATCTTCGATATTGTCGACTTCTAAAAAAAGCTACTTTTGTCAATTCTTTCAATTTTTACGCAAAATTTGATTTGTTCATAACTTCAAGATAAATTTAATCCATTTCTTCCTGTTAGTTCTTTTTTGTTGGCAACTTCATAATAATGCTATAAAAAACTGCAAAGTCAGTCGATGACTGGGTGCGACATTTCAATATAGAACAAAGGAATAAATTTCTTAACTTTTCGGCGTGATATATTTCCACATGATAAGTTCATCTCTCACAGCATAATTATATCGCAGTTTTGTTAAATTTACTAAATATCTTTGCGAATGACTTTAAAACTAACGCATACCTGTTGCCCACTCACTATTAACAGCAACAAACCATGCAAATGCTATGAACAATCTCATATTCTGCCTGGAACAGAAAAAAACATTAGATTAACAAAATTGAAGAGCTTTTAAACACATCTACTTTGTTTCTTCTAATTAGCCCCAGGCTCTTATGTATTGTCCCTTGCTATTTAACAAATAATAATCGACAATACAGGTTGTGGGTATAAATGATTAGAGACATGATGAAGGGAGGAAATAGCGCAAATAAGTATAATATAACATGCAGTAAAATTAGGTTAAAGGCATCAATTACCCGCTCTGTTTCTACATATTTTTGCACCAAGGAAAATAAATTTCTGTATGCTTGCAGTATGCTTGCTGTGTGTTGGTTGCAACTTCAGTATGAATTCTCAGAAAAATTAACATGATTTAAAAATGCTCAAAAAGAAAAGGAAAAACAAACATTTTGCAAAACTGTTTATGACAAGTCGGACATTTGTTTAACTATTTGGCTTTACGGTAGTTGAATCTTTTAACATTATGCATAATTAGCTTGAAGAACGATGAAAAATATTTTCACATTGTAAGATTTCTAGAGATTTTTACTGTATGGGTCAGTGGATTAGTGTGGTGGTTTTGTGATATTAATGTATTAATTAAAGTAACTTTCGATTTAATGCTAAATTTTTTATTGCTAACAGTCTGGATTTTGCAAGCGGACAATACGGGTTTTTAGACATTCTGATTGGCTTAGCGCTCTTGACAACGAGCTGATAGCGGTATGGCCCGTCGTCAAGAAAAATAGTAGCTTAAAATGTAAACAAGCACCAAAAACAAGTTTCAAGAAACATTGAAAATACTTATAAATTAAATAAAATTACCTTAGCTGGCATAAAAGTTTTACTGTAGCTAGCATGAAAGTATTCTGAAACAGATATTCTACCGTTGGCAATGAGTAAGATATTTCTGCTCTGATTAGGAATTTCCCACTAGGTAGCTACAATGATCCACAACATATTTTGGATCTAGAAAATTTAGGCCAAACACCAAGTACCAGAAACTTTAACAAAATCAGCAAATAAAACATAACTACATGTTCTACAGTTGACGTGGTCACACATGTAATGATTTACACCACTCAGTCCTAAAGGACACTTTTAAATGCCACGGAGAGGAGTAGGCGAGCGCTGGGGACGATTGTAACCCCGTTACCGGGTAGTAGACCTTGCTATGTTGTAGGAAAATCGATTTTTTTGTTTTTGTTTCCTGCATCAATATCCACATTTTTCATTACTGAGGATTTTTGAAAGCAAATGGAAGCGAGAACATGTACTGAACAAGTTGCTGTTTGCGGTTTTTATCTTTATCTTTTAGATATCTTCCGCGGCCGTCTTTCCAAGTTTAGAAACTTATCTTTTTCTTCCAATGTTAAATCCTTTTTCGATAGCTTCATAGCACATTTTTGCTTCAACGTGACTGTGTTTCTCATGTTGTTGTTCAAGCACCTGTTCAACTACTGTGACTTATTTGTAATGACAATAAAATTTCGAATTTCGAAGGTTTTTCAGACATTCAAATTTTTGACACTGCAATGTCTTCTAATAAAGAGTATTACACATCAAATTTTACCATTGCATTAAAATGAAGGACACAAAGCTCATGGAAATTGTACTAAGAAGTGCTGAGCAGGAAATTCCTGTGATTCTTAAAAAAGAACAACGATTTTTTCATTGATTCACAACGTGTTAGACGAATTTGCAATGGCGATTACTTTTGAGGGACGCAGAGTTGGATATGTCCCTAAAAATCCCAGCAGAATCTTCCACCGATTTACAAACATTCCCAATTGCAATATAACATGTCGAGTCACAGGGAGGCGTATAAACTCCAGTTCCATACGTGGTTGTTGGTGTCGATAAAGGCGTTGTTTGGGCGGGAAAAAAATTAAAAAGATTTTAAAGATTGTAATAAAAAGTTAAAAAAAGTTAAAAAATGGACGAAATAAAAATAAAAATCGAAATTTAACAAGTGTTTTTCATGTGCCCGCTTTACGCAGAGCTCCTTCAGGGGAAAATGTCATTTGGTGTGAAAAAAGTGTCTGTTTTATAAAGTGCTCGCCTTATAACTGTCTGTCTTATAGAGATTTTCTTGTGAGAGTTTCACCTAAAATTAGTCCGTTCCAAGGAATAGTGACCATTACATGGAGGTTTCCGCTTTAGACTATGTCCGCTTTAGAGAGATTCCATTGTATAATGCTGAAGGTGGCGTTCCACATAAAAGTGCAATTAGTATGGCAGAGGATTGACGATCCTTGTGCCTTAAGTCACCTTTAATGGAGTCACATGTTTTTCTATATTATATTGACAGTTAATTTCATTCACTAAGTCGCAATTAACCTACCTCAAGGAGATCAATTTTTGGCAAAAGTGACATTTAAATTTTGCGGAAAAAGATTTGATTACATTTTGTTTCTCCATTTATATTGTTTTAGAAGGATTTTAATGTTGGAGGCATGAAGTAAGTTGAAGTTGAAATCTCCCACATAGTGCTTGTAATTCTAAGTTAATACGAAGAAAAAAGTGTAAATAATTTTTCAAAAAGAAACAACATCCAAATTTCGCGGTACTGAGCTGTCCAATAATTTTCGTAAAGAAATTAATTTTTCCCAAATTAATTAGAAACTCGTAAAATCTGCGAAAACTAATTCCTGCGAAAATTAATTCCTTTAAGGAATTCTCTTATTAGGTTAAGTATCTATTGACAGAGTCACAACTACTGGCGCACCTATTGTTGCCTCCCTTATTTTTGTTTTCACATTCATCAAGAATCCCTTTACAGTTACGGGGGCCTATATATATTTGATTTAGTTTAAATTATATGGTGTTTTTTTCTAGATTCAGTCAACGTTCTCTGTTATTGGCTTGAGCATTAAAGATCATTGTGATTTCGAAAAATCAAATCTTAATCCGAAAATGCAGAAAAAAAGTATTTGAGGGTACAACGGTACAAATCTCCGGAATCGTTGGTGTCGATAAGTGGTCGCCAACATGTTGTTGTTCCGAATGAGCTAGAACAGCAAGCTGAGCAGCCGGTGTACAAGTTATAAATGATAATTAGTGATAGCTGTACAACCATGCAAATAAATGGTGAGAGGGTATACATGGACGGTGTCGATGCATTTTTGTTGAAAAAGCCCGCAGAACTTAAGTCGCCAAACTAGTCCATAGAAATGTATAACACAAATTTGCAGTCTCTTTTTCTTTCTTCCTTTCTTAAGATTAAAGACGGTACATCATATTAAACATATTAAGTAAGTAATTAAAGAGAAGAAAGTTTTATTGTACTTGGGTATTCCATCCTAATGGCTGGCTCTTCCTCCATTCCGACTGTAAATTTTTTACATTATCGCCAGAGATAGGTATAGCATTGCTCTAGCTTGCTTGCCTGCCGCACAAATCGGTTAGCGGTCAGCACTAAATGGACCAACAACACTACATTCAAAGTGCGCGGAGTGGGAACTCGAACCTGACACCTTGTGATTACAAGCCGAATGCGCTACCACTACACCATCTCCGCATCTCTTAAAAGGCATGCCTGTAGACTTCAGTTGATGAAATCTCTGAATTTTTCATTTAACGCTTGTTCTTTTGCTTAACTGTCTCCATGAGTATGTTTGAGATAGATATTTACTCTGAAAACAAACGATTTTTCTATAATAAATACACACAATAGATTTTATTTTTTTCTTACAGTTAGAAACGTCGGTGCAATTTTTCTTAATTCATTTGAATTACTATAACACGAAAAAATATTGTACGGTTGAAAATTTTCGCGTCCGATGGAAAAGGGATCTTACAGCCATACACAATTAAATAAGTTTTAGTAACACAAATGTTAGTTAGCCTGTTTTCATTAAAGTGTTTCCGACTGAAGTTACTGAAGTTGTTTAAGCACAGGCGCTCAAAATGATCAACTTCCATGCTACAAAAAATGGCTACATATTTGGAATTTGATTGGTTATTAACGAAATGCAGATTGTAAAGCGTGTGACCAGATCCTAAATACCTGAAGATGTGTCGCTACTTCAAGGGAAAATCTTTCGCGTTTTTCGAATTTTTGGTCATTTTCGCGAAAGTTTATACCTTTGGAAACAAAAATTTAGCAAAACGATGAATAATTTTCTGGAATTTTTTTACCACAAAAAATAAATAAATAAACAAGGGAAAACTCAAGGTTAGTGATTTCTTCTTTAATCATCAACTACAATAACATATAGTGTTTTCATTCTTCTTTGCAGCTACGAAAATTTGTTTGATATCCTGGTTCCTTGAAACAGTAATGAAAACAGACTTTTGAAAAGAAGAGAAAACAAGAGAGTGGCTGTCAATCGCGAAAGATTTTCCCTTGCATACGATATAATTTCGCAAAAATCTTTTACGCGAAATTAGTCTGCAAAATAAAATTAGCAAAGGTTTTTTCGTAAACCTTTTGGACCTTACAAAACTTTCTGCCCGCAAAGGTTTCTGCCCCTAAATTAATACAGGTTATAACTCCTTTGCTGACTTTGGAACTTTTGCTGTTTTTATAATATCGACTTCTTTCCCTGGTTTTCATTGATCAAGTCATGTTAGTTGTTGCTTGAATTGAGCTTCATTTTTGAAAATTTTCAGGCCTTAGATGTTGCTCATAAAAAGACGTTTAATTCGATTAGAAATATTTACTTATATTTTATATAGATAAAATATAGACGTGAAAGAAAATATTATGCAGATATAAAATGTTTTAAACGATGAGTCAAATGGTCAACTAAAACATTGGAACTAAAAAAATTAAAGTCAAAAGACCAAACAGACGTACTGAAACTAAAAAAATAAATTATTTAAATATAGTTTGTAAATGCAGTTTTCACAACTCTACTGCGCATGTGTCAGATATACATTCGTACCAGTAATACCAGCATTCGTATTTGTCGGTTGGAGTTAACGATTTCTTCTTAGCTTCGCATTTTCGTTTGTCTTTATTGCACTGTAAAAAATACAAGGAATGTTAAAGCGGTTTTTATAGAATAGATTTCAGAGTTATTTAAAGGCAATATGGCAATAGATTTACTGATTCTTTAGATATTCCACTAGACACCACACCGCAGTAAAAATAATGCCGCCACCCCTCTCATAGGTTTTCCAAAAGGAAACAAACTTTGCACAGTTAAGTACGTCATACAAGAAAAAACTGGATAAATAATTTTTTGCTTATGTCAGCACTTTTTCTGTGACGTTACATAAGCTTAAAATCTTTTCAACATACCACTGTTGTTTATTTTAGTTCTTAAACAAGTTATAACATTCTGCTTAAAGTTTCTGATAGCAAAAAAAAGTTATTGAACATATCTCCAAGGTTTTATATAATTCTCATGGAAAATCTGCAGAAATCTAATTTACGAGGTAGGGTTAATCACGTAACAAAACTTTACAGAATGATTCCTCTAAAATAAAATTTTGTTGCGAGGTTCAAGTTCTAAGTATGACAAACGTTTTCCCGATAATATGAAACCCCTAAAAAATTATTAGTTTCGAGTAATGGCTAATGTCTAAGGCTCCAAGAGGTATCTGGCCTAAAAATGTGGTACGCAGGTGCCTGATAGATAGACCTCAGTAGGTATTTTATCTATAAAGCATAGCAAAAAAGTTTTCTAATAACTAATAACTAAGAGTAATCCGTTCGACTATATTTTAAATCTTACGAGACAGCTACTATGACAAGTTGGCCGTCAAAAACATTAGGTGACGTGTAAAATACAGAGAAGATATTATTAGCGATTTCATCGGAGACAAAGTAAAGACAAGGTCTGTTTGTCCAAGCAGAACAAACACCATGACTAATATTCATCATGTAACTGCAATACCTCCGACAGAGAAAAAAAGATTTACAACAAAACCATGGCGAGATTGTTCCCAAGAAAAACGAGAAGAAACTCGATTTGAATGCACTGTATAGTTTGCAAGGAATAGTTTCACTTCCACTTTTTCATGAAAGATATTGTCAACTATAACCAAACACAATTTTTTTCTATTTTGGTTAGCAAGTGGTAAGTTTTCCCACTAATAAAAGGAATGGCGCGGGTTTTTCTTAGACAAATGCCTGGCTTACTTTGACACTAACCCTTCTCTGCCTAAAATAACAGAAAAGTATTGTTTTGAATTAGCCAATCAGCTTTAAATCTCATAGTACACTCGATAAACGCACCGGCGTACTACGAGTATACTCGTAGTTGGCAGCGAACGTGTTAAATAATGTGCAGCCTTGTTTTGCTTTAATTTTAATGAGACAAAAAGGGCGGGAAATTACATTCCTGTATAAATAGAATTCCGTTAAATTAGATTTTCCTAAAAATTTCCAAAATAATTTATCTGTCAAATTTTACATGCATGCAATGCTTAAATCTTTTACACTATTTCGCATTTTACCTTCGACTCAAGGATTGTTGGAAAAGAAATTGGAAGAGAACTTTTTGTTAAAAAAATGTCGATTAAAAAATTCAAAATTTTGCGAAATAACTTCACATAATTTTTAATCTTTTAAATTTAATAAAGCGAAGACTTCTTTCCTTAAGCAAGAGCGCAGATAGTGGGTGTTGAATGGGGGCTGGGTGGGTGGAGAGACAGGAGCTACCTGCCTTTCTTTAAAATATCAATCGAAATATCAAATACGAAAATGTTCAACCTTTTAGACTAAACATCTTTTTTAATACAATTTCATATTGTAGCCCTAAAATTGGCATTTGAGTTGATTTGGGTTGAAAGTTAAATAAAAACATTTTCATTTCAGTATGGCCCAACGATGATGGAGTCTCTGTACTCTATATACTCCAATTGATAAGGAATTTTCCTCTCCTACTATAACCTCGTGTGCCACGTCTCTATTAAGATACTTATAAAACATATGTAGATATAAAAAACAACGAAATAATACTTACGGCTTTTATGTCACATTTTGGAGTTAAACATATTCGTAAATCTTGAAATGCAGCATTTCTCGTTTTCACGTCTTTGGCATTTAAGTAAGCATTAGTGAACGCACCGAAACACTAGAACAAAATTGAATGGTACTTTTACACACACCCCACTTGCACTTAGAAAGAAGATTCTTGTAAAAAAGCAATTATCGCCTTATCCGATTGATATCTGGTTTTCTTTATCATTGTAATTACATGTTTTTTTTTATAAGCAACTAAAATTTCAAATTGAGGCTTAATGATGCGTATGAAAAGTACTTTCTTAGGCTCAAATATGCTTAGGTATGCTTAGGTTATGTTTAACGACAAGAATTGGAATTGGAATATGCTTATGAAAAACACATGGTCAGACTTAAAATATGCTTATTTGAAAAAATAAGCATATTTTAAGTATGCGCAGTTTTATTTGTTTTCACTTTTCTTTAAAAAATTCGCTTCGCCGAAAGGTCGAAACAATTCCTACTTTTTTTGCGGCGAAATATTTCGCTGTGAACTTTTAATCGATCAGAACGCAATAATTACTGTGGTTTTTAATACCCAATAGAGTACTTACATTCAGTATTTTATATTCGCCACGTTTTTTTGCTTTACGTGAAAATCAAAAAGATATTTCGCAGCTAATTCGCTGCCGAATTCGTCATTCACAATTCGCTCCGTGAAAGTCACACTTTATAAGCAATTTCGTATAGTGTACCGAAAACTTGCGTATGATTTGTTTGTCATTCATACTTGTTTCTGGCTTTTAGCTAATCGTTGATACTAGCTGTACTCTGAAGGTGCTCCTAATTTCTCTTTTATGACTCAACGTCCTATAAATACGAAAGTGTCAAGAAATGAAAAAAACACTTACTCCAGAGCCTGACTCCTGGACTGGCACGAGGTTAATATTGTATTGAGGCGGTGCTCCTTTAACCGGTGCTGGTGTTGTACCTGCTGGCTCCCCAGCTTCATTTCCCTCCTCCTCTTCTTCTTCGGGTGTCGCCTTTTCCTTTTCAGGGACTGGCGTTGTCGCAGCCACGTTTCCCTCATTTGCTCCTTCTCCTCCTGCATTGGGATCTGGTGTTTGTTGTGGAGGTTGTGTTGGCGCAGTAGCTTCAGAATCATCATCGTCATTTGTTTCGTTATCTGTCATGTCAGCTAAACCATTCTCTATATCAGCAAAAATATCAGCTAGATAACTGTCTATATAATTCGCAAAAAAGAAAAAAAATGAGAATTTTTACGAAAACATAGCTATGTTTATGTTTTATTTTACCTTTAAAAATATGGCAACCAGCAGCAGCTATGACTAAAAATAGTACCAGTAACCTCATGTCTCAATGTGGTAAGAAAATTATTATACTAAAGTTCTTGTACTTATTCTTTAGGAAAGATCTTTTCTTCGTTTAAAAGAATTGTTTAGTTTATTTAATACAGCCTTTATGATGCTGAAGTGCGTATGTTTACTTATACAAAACGTTAATGCCCACTTTCACGCTGCATGACTACACAAATCAGGTTCAATAAAAAACAAAATCATCGTGCACACAAAATGTTCCTGTTCAAACAAAAAAACTTTTTCAATTATTTTTTACCATCCTTTCATTTAGAGAGAGAAAAAACACACGATATGTTGAACCGGACTAATTAAGCGGATGTTAGAAGGTTTATTAATTTTTAATCATGATAATTTAAAGGGAGACGTTTTCGAAAGATCCTTTTCCCATAAATCAAAATAATTCATCGCAACAAAAGGTAAATTGTACAAAATTATTATTTGCATAAAACTAATAGAAATTTAAATTATTTTTTGTATTAAGCAATGCTTCGACTGTAGTTTTTAGGCGGGAAACATTGCTTTCTAGAGTAATTGCATACAAATCGAGTTAGACACTGCTCTATAAAATACGTTTTGATGTTTGCACCCAGAAGGATTTTAAATAACTATCTTATATATTATCTTCCTCATACGCCTTCAGTGGAGTTTTTTTATTATCACGTTTATGCAGAATATAATGCAGAAGTATAAAGAAAAAAACATGCAGAAGTATGTCTTTTTATCTCAAATAAGTGCTGATTAGCTGTCAAAAACATATGTTTTTGATTTTGATATTGGTTTCTGACAGATGTATATTACTGGATCATAAAGAACATCTACCTCGCACTAAGAATAATACTAAGACAGCCTTTGAATAAAACGCGCATGTGTGCAACACCATTGCGCATGTGTACAAGATTTGACGCATGTGCAGTATTCGCAAATAAAAAACAACACGTAAAAAGCGCGACAAAGTCTCATTATGGCATATAATCCAATTTTGGATCCATGTAACGGCTACCTAAAACAATGATGGTAGTTTTAAAACATTTACTTAGAAATCTAACTGGTGTTTTTTTTTGCCACTATTCTTATTTTGTTCGTACTTTTTTTGCAATTCCGATCGTTTGGTATTCTTATAATTGTCATAGGATAAATTTTGTTTGACGCTTGACGCTTTGTTTCTGAAGAAAAATATTGGTGTAAAAATCTAAAGCTTCCCCACATAGCCTCTCATAGATATGATGTCACAACTATATTGAATTAACCTCACACTTAACGCAATTAAAACCTTATTGATATCAGTACAGTTTTTCCACGAGGTCAAGAAAATTATCATATATGAATTTTGCTTTATATTGTGGCTACCCGAGGCGCCCCAATTTTTTTTTAAATTTTACATCCCTAGATTGGCGGAAATTGCCCTTCTAGACGTCAACGATCTCATAGTTCGATGTTAAAAAATACGATGAATGTTTCGATATTTTTCTTATATAGAAAAGCTGCATTGTTTAATTTCCTTCAGAAACAAAAAAATAGAAAGAGATACATAATTACATTACACGACTACAATAATATAAGAATATGATAAGAACACTAGAAATTTTAAGGGTCCTGGCACTTTTTAGAGAATTTACATCGCATTTGGACTTTTTAAAATGTGCTGCTAGCCCCCTTAAAACATTCAGTGTTTTTTTTTTTATAACAATGATCTATGTTAAGGATCCTAATATTCCTAGACAACTTTCTCTCTGTTTTTTTTTCATTTCTCTCTGTCTCTCTGTTTTTCTCTTTCTGTCTCTTTTCTAATGTTCCTTTTTCTCTCTTTAGTAGAAAAATTATTGGAGGGGGGGGCGCTGTGCCCCCTGGCCACTCCGACGGTTACGGCACTGATGACTGTTTCGTTGGTGCTGAAAAACCTTTTAAATGAACAGAAGGACATATAACAAAAGGTTTTGATAATGTAAATGAAAAAGTTGTAAAATGTGTGAAATAGAAAAATGTAAAAATATGGCATAAAAAAGAAAGCTTCTAAAATAGAAAAAAAATTATTAATGAATATTTATTTGTCATCACTCGTCCTATAAAGTCTTCCTTGCAAAGACCGACCGTTCATAGCTTGAGACTTGCAGACGACGAGTAAAAAGAGTTTAATTGCCGGAAACCGAAAGGGTGCGGATTCCTGTAAAACTCGGACCCGGTCGGTATAGTTGAATGAATACAAAGAAATTACCCGAAATTACTCAATTTTCCGGCTTTCTTTTATTAAATATTGACACTGTGTGTAAATCTTGTACATATATTTTCCTTATGTACTTAGGTATGTATGTAGTTACACAAGAATTAAGATTCGTATTCTAGCATAAATATTGTTTTATTTTTCTCCATATTTCGTAATTCTCTAGGCCTGCCTACTTGGACTTCTTCCTGTAAACAGGCCTTTTATATAAGAAAATTGTATAAGAACTTATCATCAGGCTCTCTTGGTTTAGGACTAAGAATAACCCAATCCCAAATTTTGCCATAAAGTAAGAACAATCCAGAATCTGAATTCTCTTGCAATTCTCTCCGAAGCAAACTTCAAAATAAGAACAGTGAGGCCGTTGCTGCGTGTGTGCAAGGCTAATGGTGGAATGCTTATTGTTCGGTTTAAAATAAAGTGAGAAAGAGTGAGCGTTGAAATGACGATAGGACTAAAAACGTGGAGAACGTTCCAAATGGAAAAAAAAATCAAATGTGCCATAAATGCAATTACATTATTCGTCAATTTCTTTTTCACTTTTCCATGGTAGTTGCTTTTTTTGCTTTAATGCATTTTTGTGGACACAATGAATGCAATGTTCATGCAGACTCGGCGGAAAACAAGGCTGGACTAGGGTGTGATGTTGTACACTCGCATAAAGGGAAGCATTACTTGCTGCAAATTTTTTTTTGTTTTTTTTGTTTTTAATGTAGTTAGTTAATCAAACCTTAAACATACCTACCCCTGGCCCAACCCTACATTATATTTTTTCTGCCCTGTTGTGTGTAGTTAGATGGGTTTTTCTTGCCTTGTGAAGTCCGCGTAATGTCTTTTCATTACGTAGCGAATATTTATATCTATTTTATTTGTGCCGAAAAACTTTAAAATAGTTACGAAGGCTAAACCATTATTGTTCATACGTCATAAGTAGAGAGAGCGGGGATTAAAGAAAGTATGTTATTTTTGGTATATATTTACTGAATTATTATCTATACTTTAAATAGCCAAACAGCTACAAAGAACTAGTTAAAATTGTGTAAATACGTGATTAATCTATTATGCGTAAGTCAAAATTTAAAATCCAATTAGTATAGCTAACTAGCTTTGCCATTAAACATTTTCCATAGTCATTATAGGTTGCTTGAACATTTCTTGCTTACGCAAGGGAACCACTTGTACCAGCATTTGTATTTGTGTTGTTCAGTTGATGAGTGACCGAAACACTTCTTCAATTTCAAATTGCACTAAATAAACATATTAATTATTTGAATTAGTCCAAGATGACACAAACACACGCGCTAACTCCGAGGTGTGGGGGAAGGTGTTGAATAGTCTTGAATAGTTGTTTCAAGCTTTACAAAATAATTCTTAATCCGTATACGATATGATACAATTGTTTGATATTTACATGAAAAGAGAGGAATTTAGTTTTCCGTATTTCAAATCAACTAAAGACCACTAGTTATAGACGGATTTTAGACTCTCTTCATGGCGTTTTTTTTTAAATTGCTGATAAAAACGACATACTTTTCGATTTAAAAAACAAAAACAAAACACAGCACGACCTTACCTTGTTAAACTTGCATTTACTGGACAGGCAACCTCGCAAGTTATTATACGCAACATTCTTTTGTTTTACGCTTTCAGCCTTTTGCGATTCAGATGCAAACGTAGCAAAGCACTAAAAAAAATCAAGAATGAAAGCTAACAAAAATCTATATTATATATTAAGCTAACAATGCTAGCTACAAGTAGCGATTTTTTCTCAACTCTTTTAACTAGTCTAATAACATAGAATTAAATGTAAAATTCTAAAGCTTCTAGTACTTAATGTAAATGCTACAAAAAACTGAGAAACGAAGTTGCAAAACTGGATAAAGGAAAAGCTGTATCAAGGAATCCGTGCACTCCTGTTAAATCTTACCCCTGAGCCTTGAGCTTGAGCTTGAAGGATATATGGTGCATAACTTGATGGAACATTTTGAGGTGGTGATACTGTGCTAATAGTTTTTGCAGTGGGTTTCGGTGCCTGCGTAGCCTGAGGTGGGGCAGGTGTGTTTGCTCCACTAGCTTTTGCAGTTGGTGGCTGTGAAGGTGCAGCCTGACCAGCACTTCCTACATTGGAATTACCGGATGTAGCTGGTGTGGGGTTTGTGTCAGTGTTAGCATATTGTAGGGCACTTCCTTCACCAGAAGCGGCGTCATCTGGGGTGCCAATCTCTTCATCCTCAGCGTCTCCGGTAAGTGCTTCGAACAAGACGTTATCTGGATGGAGAAAAGCAAGATGGGTTATGAATACAAATCATAAAACAAGCGAAGCAACATTTATCTACATTTAACTGTAAAAAACTGATAATTGTTTTTTTTCTAATAAATCTTAAAGCCGGCATTGTCAAATATATTATGGTATACAAATGTAGGAGGAAATCACGTTTCAATTTTTTATATCATTTCCTATATAAAAATTTGACATTGACGTGTTCCACTAACAAAGGTTTCTTTGAAAAGAATGGTAACATGTATGGTAACGTGTGGTAACGTGTGGTAACGTGTGGTAACGTGTATGGTAACTTTCAAAGTTTTCTCACCTTTTATCACATGTCCATAAATGGCGACGAGAAGAAATCCAAGAATAATGAGAATCTTCATATTTTAAAAATTATTGTCGCTAAAAAAATATACAAGCTCTTTCAGTACAACAACCAATTTTTCTTTATATATCAATTTGATCATCACACAATAAAGAATAATTAAACCCCTTGTTCTTTAGCTTAACTAAAAATTGCTTCCATAAAAAAATAACGACAGAACAACAACAATAACAAAATATATCATCAAAAGTGGTAAAAAAATTATCTCCCTATGCAATTTCGGAACATTGTTTTCGAAAGCAATTTTCTTAAAAGTTTATAATCTACATTAAGATATATACGGAAACGTGATCCAATAAAATGTAGGAGATCTGGTTCGGCAAATTATCAACAACTATGACGTAGTACACGCTTTTATTTTACGTGTTTAATTATAAGAAGCCTAAGGTTAAGATTTTGCCATCTTTGCCAAATTTTTTTCAAACAGTTTTTCGTTCTTTTTACAGGAACACGTGTTTGTTTCATCTATTTTTCAAAAATATTCAATATTTTCGTTAAATCCGACAATATATTTCCTTATTTTTTTTTTTAAAAAAACAAGTAAGGACATTTGAGGCCGAGAAAGTTTTCAAAAAGCAAAGCCTGAGCTAAAGAATGGGGGTGTTCGTATATGCTCCCTTCTGTTCCTCCCTCCCTCTCCCCCCCCTCACCCCAGAACTTTTGTAAGTTTTTTGTGACTCAAAATATGTAGCGTCTTAAAAGCTAAATTAAGAACAAATAAAATCTGTTAGTTTTATTTTCCGGATGACGTTGTAAATATGAAATTATTTTACTGATTTCTATGGTCCACGATAAAAAGGTTTAATATTGACAAAGGGTAAAAGACTTTCAAAATTATTACTTTTACATGCTAGAAATAGCGATATTTAGGGCGTTGTTAGGGCGTAACAGATAGATACGTTTTTTATTTTTTTTTTTTATTTTTTCGACGGGGAGAGAATATTTTTAAATTAAGAGTGTATGCGGCAGAGAAAATTCTTAAATTTTAACACCTTGTTTTTATTTGTGCATAAAGTTATAAATAGAACTTCTCGGATATCATGGATCATTCGCTTCATTGTGTTTCGTGATCAAATTACTTGAAGTTAATCAATATTCAAAAATATAAAATCATACATCAAATTTATAAACTGGCATTATTTTTTTTATTGCGCATTTTAAACGTTATCTTGAAAACGAGGCCACGATGAAATGAAAACAGGAACCTTTGATGCGATGTCTCTATTTCTGGCGATCTTAATGTCGTATAAAAACAATGTTGAAGCATACTTATAATACTAATAACAAGTACGATGCGTTTAGGCCCTATTTCCACGGACCTATTTCTCGTATGCTTTGCTCACAGTATTTGACTGTGGTAATGAAGGCCTTGATATCCTATTGAATTTAGGTTTGTCATCTGTATGATTGAATCTTGTAACTATAATAGTTAGTAGCATTTTTTATGGCGTCTACTTCCTTTGTTATTTTTTTTAAGAATTCATTATCTTCAAGCAGAGTTTACATTATTAGATTTTGTCTGAAGAGTTTTTCTGATTTACCATTCGTATCAGATTCTTGCGTTTACATTTGTATAAGATGTCGAAATTTTTAATTTTTTTATTTTTAACAAGGCTCATTACGCGAGAAGGCGTACTGCTGCTGCAATCGACATTAACTGTCTTACCGTAAAAGGTAAAAGCAACGAAAACAGCGAAAGTGAAGACTTTGATTTCAATTTGTCACAAATGCGAATAATTTCCTTTGTTTTCTTATCCCTGTCTTTGTACAGTGGACTTTTTACATTCCATAAAGGTCCTTCTCTTTTCAAAAGTTCAATAAAAATTTCTGTTTTTGACATTTTGATTTCTTGAAGAATGTTTTTTTCCTTTCGTGCTTTCAAAATCATACCAAAATTCAAATCATTTATATTTTCAAAAGGAAACTGTTACTTCATGGGTTAATTTTCTTCAAACAAAATCTAAAAAAATGAAAATTTTTAACTTTTCAGATTGTGTTTGGCGACAAATATGACGACAAAAAAGTTTCGAATTATTCTGTTGACACTATCAGATTTTGTCGAATCAGATAAATCTATAAGACAAAATCTGATAATGTAAACCCTGCTTTAAATGTTCTTATATCTTTAAAATGAGGAAAATATGGTCATGGAAGAAATAGACGATGCTAAAGTTATCTTGTTGTAAAATATACATGTAATAGTAAAAACAGAGAAACAAAATATTCACAAAAGATTATTTAAATGTAATTCCAGATACACATTGTAATAAATATTATAAGCTGTTTTTTTCTTTTGCGTGGTATTTTTTTTAACTTTTCAAGGAGATAGATAGCACATTCTATAAAATAGCTTTCTATTTTTATAAAATATTTAGATAATGTCTTTAGTTCCCACTAACAACAAATGTGTTATATATAAAAACACAAAAAAAAATAAAGTAAAAAAAAAATATTTCACCTTTTCTTTGCGTACTTCTAACCTGAACGAAAAAATCATAAAGTATGAATAATTGGTTTTAGTATATGATTTTGTGCATATTTTTGTTTTAAAATTTGACCAAACAAACAATGTAATATTTTACTTCTGTTTCTGCTTGGTTACCCACTGTGAAATAATTAAAAGCTGAAAAATAATTCAGATAAATTTACTCAAAATAATATTCGGGACAAATTAAATCTTAATATTTTTGTCTCGCTTTTTTTGATAGGAATCAGGTAAGGGGCGGATACAGGAACTTTCATAAGTCAGTCGAAGGGCGTTCTAATTACTTATGGCGTATATATCGCCTTGCATTGAATTGAGAATACATCGCAGTTTCAAGAGTGTTTGTTTTTCTTGATATTATTAAACATACAATATGCCCTCAACCATCGTAATTTGTCTTGTTGTAAAAACTTCTCAAACAATAAACTAAACCATATTTTATCTTACTTGGAGAACCTATATTAAAGACAATTCCAAGTATATATACAAAACGAAAAAAATGCTGAAGTACACTGTGTCTTGAAAGTACAGACATACCCAAAGCCATATTATACAGAACTGACTTTTCAAATATTTCCTAGTTGTAAAAAATATATTTTTTAAGTACGAAACTTTTCTTCCCACATGCCTCCCATCAATCAATGGCATTCGAATGGCATGCAGGTATTACTACCTGGTATAACAAGAAATTTACTAAGTATTAAAGAGGTTATCCTGACGAATCGGAAGACTACCTACTTAAAAATGAGAATAGGTAAATTTTGAATTTTAAGATTCGGTAGTTAGGTGGTTTCCGAGGGGAGAGTTGAGACGTTGTTAAATTTCGCGGTAACGAAGTTGAAAGTTGTGTTCGCTCTCTGCCATAAAGCCTATTATTCTGTTATATTTTTAACACGCAACACTGAATCATACTCAATTTTAACGAAAAACCTCCATTAAAATACACTTTTCCCGAATTTCATATATTATTGTAATTATGAAGTCATCCAAAATTTTATAAGGGTTCTGTGCTCTTCAAACAAGGATATTCAGATAATTATCATGATAAAAATGAAGTTTTTTAGGCAATATAACAATCTGGTTGAATTTTATTTAGATTTAAAGAAAATAATTATTTTGAAAACGAGGCTATTCTTAGGAAGCTCGGCTATATGAAGGGTTTCAGCTCGAAATTGAGGCACTTAACGAACAGAAATATTTAAGAAATTAGGTAATTTGTTCTACCTTTTGCTAAGGAACATAGGGATAAGAATCATTTTTAGTATCGACCTCTTTAATTGAGTTTGGCATAATTAGGAAATTCGGAAAGGTCTATAAAAGGATAAGGAATTTCATCAAAACCGGAAGAAAGCAATTGCTTATATGATTACGGGGATTTCCCGATTTATGACGCAGTACAAATATATCAGCCCGGGGCACGTTGGAGGCATTCTGATTAGCTTCTTGAAATAGTGCGATGCGAATCTAGAGCCTGGGTGTTGACAACATCGAGATTGAGAAAGACTTTCTCCTTACGATATTTTTTGCATGAGATCGTGTCAGAAAGGGCCAGGGAAGGATAATGATTACAGATTTAATACAGGAACTTTTATCCAGGAGAATCAACGCTTTTCTGGATTCTTATATTTCTGGGTTTTTTTGAAAAAATAAAGTTTGAGAATATGCAGCGCCAGGTAAAACCTCGCTGATTGTACAATCCACATTGTCTAATTAGTAAAGAGCGGCGATGATTATTTAGAAAGTCAATGATTGCCAACCTAAGACAAACTACGCCTATAATTATATTAGATTTATTGGGTAACTGTGACAGTAACTGGGACCATAAGAAAAACTTAAATTTGACAGCAAAAAGTGACGAATGTAAAATCTAAGGAGGTTATGTTTGTTAATAACGCATAAATAAAATTCCGTTTGAACACCTTACAGAATAATAAAAAAATTCAAAAACTATTTGATCGGATCAGTCATATTTAATTCTGCTTTTTTAATTTATTCGAAAAAATTAGAAAATACTCAAATGCGATCTCATTCACTCTTTTAACTGTTCCTAACCACCACAAAGGGTTATTAAACTCTCCTCTTCTTCAAGGGTCATTATCGACCTATATTAACTGGCTGCTTTCATATTTCTGTCTGTAACAGGCAAAGTGGATGTCTTCATTTTCCTTTGATGTAACCGAAAGAAGTGGATGTCTTAAATGTTAAATTTTCTGACGTTACGGCACAACCCTAATAGCATTAATTTAACGTCAATATCTTAATTTAAATTAATGAAGCTATTACAGTACACTTAAGACTTAAGGCTAAATAGCTTGGAAACGGGATGGTGACGTCAGCCACTAGGGACAACCTGGAACTAAATAAAGGTGTTGATGACGTCATCAAAGAAGCTTTAACCCTCAAAATGTCTGCAACCTATACATTTTCTTGATCAGCGTTTCAAGATGTAAACGATGAAGTCTTTGCTGATGTCAGCAAAATTTTTGATCAGCAATCAGCAAAATTTTTGATCAGTCACACAATAGAGAGAAATGGGTATTGTTTTTTTTAAGTTATTTTTTTAATTATTGTTAATTTTATCAAAATTTATTTGTCGTTTCTTTTTTGAGACGTAATACTAACAAACTAGTTGTTAGCCCGTGGAAAAATCCACGGGTTCGCCCGTCCTTTCAATTTACCCGTCGTAACAAAGTGGATAAAAATATGTCGCATTTGATATTTGTGTTTCCGTAACATCATTTTCTAACTCAGCGGGGTTTCCGCGCAGAGACAGACAGACGGAATACGGCTATTATAATAGAGACAAAAAACACAAACAAAATGTGTTCGACATATCCTTTAATTTAGCTTTCGACTCATACATGAGCTATGATCACAATAATTACAACTTTAAAAGTTATAAATTTGTAAAAGATGTCATAAACTCCCATGAGGTGTCTTTTTAAAAATAAAAGAATAAAATTTAATTATGAACGTCGTCAAGACACTAAAAATTGTTGTCGTAGGCACATAGTGACGTCATCAGTAAATGCTCATTGGCTGCTGAATTTAATTTCTTCTTCATTATTTCTCGACCTAATTGGATTTTGTACCAGGCTACTTTCGTAGCTCGAAGGTTGATGTGTTGATTTTCCATTGATGTAGCCGAAAACGTTATGTATTATTTGTTAACTTTTCTGACGTTACAGCACCACGTCTATGCATTAGACTGGTGTCAATATCATTATTTAAAATTAGCTTGTATTTCACTTTTATTTTCAAGGCCTTATATCTTGGCAACGCCTTGAAATAATTGATGTCATCACTCGCGTGAGTAACTAGGGCCAACTGGGGACCAAACTGGTTAAGTTCACCAAAGCCGGGCCGTACTACTCGTTTCAGAACAGACGGATTAATGACGTCATCAAAAAAAGCCTAAATCCTCAGACCATCCGTTTGACCGAAGCACATTACCTTTTGCATTATTTTGGTTAGAGTTCCAAGCTCTACACAATAGAGACAAGGACTAAACAAATTTCTTTAAATAAATTTTCTGTGTCATCTCCTCCTAAACAATCTATATTTTTTCCATTGTTTTCTCCCAGTGGATTTTACCACGGTTTTATCAACTAGTAGATATCATTATAAAAATGTTAGTCTATAAAAAAATGTTTGGTTTGCCGAACTGTGGCACATTTGGCGTACAGATTTACATGATATAAGAACCCAAAGCTAACTAAGCAAAAATAAAACCAAGTTTGTAAAGATAGACTTCCACTCAAAAGCGAATAAGAACGGAAAACTGTGACTTCTAGAGTCCGATTGGTTGATAAACTTTTTGTTCCATTTCAAACTGAAAGTTGAAATTATTTCAATTTTTCTTGTGGACGGGAAAGGAAAAAATATTTATAACAATATTTAGCAGACAGCCTATCAGATTTTTTTTATTGTTAGGTTTTGATCTGTTTTTGTTTTGAGTGAAAATTTATCTTAACAGTTACCTGTGTTGTATATTTATTTCAAAATGGTAGCAAACGTTCGTTATCGTAAAATTTTGTTTCAGTTGATGTTTCAGTTACATCTCAATCCATTACACTCCACCACAGTTACAAAAATTTTGAATAACGAAGGAGAGTTGTTAGGGATTATCACATGTGCTTAAACTGTGTTTGTCTGGGCACGTTTTGTTTACATGTGGGAGAAAAATTACCTAAATGCTTACACATACAAAATCTAAGATGGCATAACTGTTTAGGTATTTATCAGTACATTAATCGCCTTTTAGTAGAAAATTTAACTTAAAAAACAAAGAAGAATCGTACACCGTGACCAGTCTATTCTCAATACTTAAACGATTAGGTGTATACCTTTAGAAATGTTTTAATCCGTTATTACATAAATTGATTGATTGACAATTATATGTAATAATAATTACATTGTTGTAATTTACGTTCTACTGTGAGAATGGCACCTTGACAAAATAACAAAATATAGATATGTTGAAATAATTAGTTGTTGTTGTTCATCATCACATAAACACTGCTCAGCATCAGAACACAGTAAGCTATTAATATTTTATAACAAAAAATTTAGTATCAGTTTTTTGCCTTCACGTATAAATAACTATTTTCCCTTTTTTATAAAGGTTATTCGCAGTTACGTGTTTGTCTTAGGAAACAAATCTTTATTTTCATTTTGAAATGTACAAATTGATTTGTAGTTGACTGTGATGAAATATTCATTTTGTCCAGCTAATTCCTACTCTTACGTAGAATGTCGTGCGTTAATCTATAGTTCTTTCCTAAAGTTTTTATACATATATAAATGTTTGTCATGACACATCCTTGTGTTTAGTCTCTACCAGGGATGGTAGACCCTGACTGAACCTTAGATCATGAGGGGCAAGTGTAATCGGCAAAAGCTAATTGAAGTAGAGCTACTTTGTGCATTGCTAAGATTAGTAGATGCGCTACGAAAAACCTTTATCTACATCACGTTATCCGGATAAGCTATGCTCGAGTTACTATAAATGAATATAAATACAATAAGGTGAGACGTTTATGCAAAAGTATAAATGTTATCATTCACCATTGATACGAGAAATTTGAATTTCTTAATTATAACTAACGGTATGGCTTTCTTTCTGGATAAGTTTATTCATGTAATGGAAACAAATTAACTTTTTATAAAAAATGAAATTTATTGGCGTAGTTAGGATAAAAAATGACGTCATACTTGTGCGAAAGTTTCTTAATTTATCCTTAAAAATAAAAAAAGATCCACCAAAAATATTGATGTTTGAGGTAAAAAGACAACATGATGACGTCATTGTGATGAGAAATGATCAAATATGCCTTCAAGTCTGGTCTTTATTTTATCCCTAGGACCCATATAATTCCTTATCAACACTTTATTAAGTACCTGGTAAAAAAATTTAAAACTGATCAACATATATGAATTTTCAAAATTATTACTTATTTTGTTTTGCAAGAGATTTTAAGAGGAATTCTATATCTTCATTCAACTGCATTTTCTTTGTTGATACTATCACCTTCTAACCACACAATAAACATATGACAGGATCACGTGACCGGAACATAAGCTTCCTCTGCAAAAACATAATGGCCGCCACAGTTGGCCTTGCTCACTTTTTTTATTCATACTTCTTAGTTTCAGCTATTTTTTAAATATTGACATTCCAAGCTTACATAACTGCCAAAGTAATTCTTTAATAATTGTTGGTTATTTTTTAATTAAAGTTTACAGTAAAATTCAATAACGTTTTAAACTTTGACTACTTCGATGAGAAAAATACAATACCCGCAGTTGTTAATTTAATTACTTCATGCTCGAAGTACCGATTAGGGAAATATGTACTAAGGACTATCCTGTTTTTAACAATACTGGTATTTTGTCTGTTTTTGTGCAATTTTACAACCGTGCTACGGATGCATGAAATAGCAAATGCGATATATCCGATTTACGACTACTAATCTTTCTTTTGAAAAAAATGTTGTACAAATTAACATACCGGATTATTCCAATTGAACACATAAAAAATTGTTATCATTCTAAAAATAGTCTTAATATTTTTTTTAATTTTCTTTACAAATAGTTGCCACGAACACAAATTTAAAGACGTCATTATATCTACAAAAAAATTAACAGTTTCCTATCGTCCATCACAGGGGTTCGTCACAGAAATCTTCCATGCACATGTGCCAGACTTTCCAGCATTTTTTGTTTTCATTCAACGCCATTGTGTGTATCAGACATGCGTTGACATCCTCGTTGCACTAAAGAAGAAATGAAAATAAATTTACCTATATCTTTATAAACAGAGCCACTGTGTGCCTGTCAGTCAAAACGGGGTCATGTAAACCACGCAGGAAATATTCAAGCTACAAAATGACAAATGAAATTGACTTTGCTGCAACGTGAAATTTTCTGTGGATATTCAACGGGCTAACGACTAGTCTGTATTATAAGACGCGCTATCTGTCTGTGAGATAATTTAAAACACGCGGGTTTTACAATCAAACACGCCATTATAATCGCAGCGATAATAATGGTAATATCCCCCGTCCAGGTAAACCAACCAATCAACCTTATCGTTTTATTACTATGCGGAATTCGCGGATCAGCGTATTCTTAACTTTTTACGGAAAGTTAATTTCACAGATTGGCATACCTTGATTTTTAATGCTTTTATGTGTCAAATTTATTGAAGAATTTTAAATTGAATGATTTGTCTTGTTTTCATCTCTTAAACGTTTTTTTTAAAAACTTTATAATATATTTTAACTAAAAACATTGCATCAATTTAGGAGGTACTTCTCACAATTTCCCATTAGGCAGTAAAGAACGTTTTTTGCCGGGATTTTTAGTTGTGAATAAAAGTAAATACTTTTCAAAGAACTTAAATATCTCGAAATACTGCGTATATTTCACCCATTAGATTGATTTAATCCCATCAAAATGTCCAATAAACTTACAGAACACACGCCGTCAGCATCGCATTTCTTGTTAAGACATCTCTGCAATTCATCTAAAGCTTTTTCCTGTTTTTCAACTTTCATAGCTACTTCGAACTTCCTTTCATAGCTTTTAAAACACTGAAAACAAAAAAAATTATGATCATTTTAATACAGGAAGTAGCAGTGGAGAGTGGCAACAAATGCTGAAATGGTAACGGGCAGCCTTACCATATACTTAGCATATGAATCCGAATGTTCCTCCTTTTGTATATTTTGAGGGGATTGTTGAGCATCGGAAAGATTTGTTTCGGATTCATCTTGTTCCTCTTTTTCTGGTGTGTTTAAAGTCGCAGGGGGGTCAGTAGGTTCTGAAGGCTTTTCATTCCCTTTCAACGATGGTAAACTTTGGTCATTGCCAGAACCATCTTCTTGTCCTGGTGTGTTTGGAGTCGCAGAGGGATCAGTAGGTACTGAAGGATTCGCATTCTCTTTCAAAGATGGTAAACTTGGTTCATTATTATCACCATCTGCTTCTTCTGGGGTGTTTGGAGTCTCAGAAGGGTCAGTTGGTTCTGAAGCTTTTGGATTAATTTTCAATGTTGGCAAACTTGGTCCTTTACCAGGTCCTGGCACTTTCAACTCTGACGATCCTGTTTCTTCTGGAATATCATTTTCATTGTTTTTACTTTTCCGTGGCTTGGCACCTGAAATAGATGGCGTATCATATAACTCGATGTAACAATCTGTCTATATATTGGGGGAAAATTTAATATTCAATTACGCTGTTAATTAGAGATTATGCTTCACATAAAGAGCAAAGGTCTATTCATGACGACGCCGGAAACAAATTCCAACACCGTTTTAATTACTCAGAGTTTTATGTTTTGCGAAAAAGTGTACATTCAACAATAAAACATGTTTGATCTCTACTTTCTACAAAAAAAAATTAAATGGAATAAGTGGAATATACAACCTTACCTGCGTAACAGATTTCATTATTGATTGTTATGAAGTAGATAAAAAATATCAGTAAAAACGCTTGCATCTCTAATATCAAACCTTCGGCAGAAATATGTTGCTTTTTATAACACCAAACAGGAAGTTTTGGATGTAATCAACCTTGGAAATTTTCGGTACAAAATTTATGCGGCATAATATACATGCAAAAAGCACTAAGCCAGAAAAGCAAAAGTTTTAATTTGTATTGGTCTAACTACATAAGAGCATTTTCTTTTTTGCATTATCCCTTCACAGTATCTTATGCAATCACATCGTGAACGTGCTACAAAACTAATTTGTCATATATTTCTGAACACGAATTAGATTACCGCTTCTGTTATTATGCTCCAGTTAGTGGGCTTCCCTCTGCCTTACTGTAAATACTACCGCTGGGGAAGAGAGGGCATAATTTGCAAATGGGCACTTGTACGCCTTTTAAAAATATTGTCAGGATCACAAAACAATAGCGCACATTTATTGATTTGATTAAAATTCAATACAAAGTTATCCGAAACTTTTTTTAAGTCAGTCATGTTGACTATTGGCATAAAAAATATGCGAGCATTAACATGGAATGTGTGAGGAACCTTTTTGTACTCAACGTAAGTTAACTCCACAAAGGCTTAATCGCATGTGGTGGCTTATTTGTTATAAATAATTTTAAGGAAGAATGGGTCTTAATTTAGCATTCAAGGTACTTTTCTAAGAACAAAACCTGCCATAGAATAGTAACATGAGGTAATCAACTAAGAACAACTTGTACAATTAAGATATTAGGTCGCCTTTTATTTGCTTGTGATGTAAAGTAAGCTTACTTTTGACGCAGTGACAATGACAAAAACCTTGCTTCAAGTTCATGCGTCAAGCAAACTAATCTCTTTATACTAACATGGCACGAAGCTTGTATAAAATGCGACGCAAAATTGACAAATGTGTTATAAAAGTGTTTTTTCGTATTTTCCAGTTCTATAAAAAGTAGATTTTTTTTCACACTTTTTCCGTTCTTTATTGTTAATTTTAAATCGCGTGGTTCCCATCAATGTGTTGATAACAGGGCGTTTTTCAGTTGACTAGATCCGCCAAGACTAACGCTATCTTGGAGTTCGACGGAAAGAATTATGCGGAAAGAAGGTATAATTTCTTAATTTTGCTTTAGATACTGTCATTCAAAAAGCCTGTAAAGAGTTTGGAGGACGTAAAATACTAAAAATTGCATCCAAGGGGCTGTCTCCTCTAAATTTACACAAATTGAGTTTTCAACGGGTTTATTGACTGTATATCTTCATGGTATAACGAAAACTAATAGTACAGTGTCTATTCGTATTTATCTTATTACATGACCACCGTGTAATAACTTCAACCGTGATTTTCTTGACTTGAATGTTTTTAAAAAAAATTTACAACCATACTAAACAATTTTTAAACGACTTCGAACTTAGTCATGTATTGATTTTTTAATTACTACATCGTTATTTTTTAAGCCAATGCGCAAATATTTAACAATACTTCTTATAATAATTATTGCCGCATTCTGTCTCTTCGTCTGCAAGAGAAACGTCGTGCTGCGAAAACACAAAATGTGATACATGGAGGACGGATGAAGCCGTTGTCTTATCCACGGATACGGTCTAGTGTACTAATTAAGATTAAGGAGAGTTTGTTTATCTGACGAGATAACATCATTTTATGATGATTCTCTCACAAAGGTAGATAATACAAGAACAATATCAAAAACTTATCTTTGCTAATATCGCTACATCAATCAGACCAGTATTTTGTCCGTCTCTGCGCAAAATGGTAGCTAAGCTGTCTCTGCGTGATTTTGTAACTGTGTTACAAGCACACAAAATGCGATACATCAAGGGCTACCGAGTATTTTTGTCATTAACGAGATATACGACAGTATATAATGGTTAATAAATTGGTCTTAACAAATGTAGGATCTTAAAAGCCCTGTCATTGTGTATTAATTGAAGTGTGTCAAATGCAGTTGAAGTGGTTAAAAAGCTAGCTGGGTAAACAAGAGATGATAGTTTATATAGTTTTTTGTAATGAGGTTAATTTAGCAGTGACGTTTCTTTTATTGTCGACATCATAAATAAAGATATTTTAGCGAAACTTATTTCTCCAAATTTTGACCCTGTTTGTATAACTAAGCTCCTTAAATTGCAATTTTGTCAAAACAAAAAAATAGTTTACCATATTGTATAATTTTTGACAACTATTACACTCTAGTGTCTATTGTTTTCAAATTTTCTGTGAAGAACAAGAATAGAGATTGAAGCTAACTTCTAAAGTTTGTAACCTTGGTGTTTAATCACGTTTTGTGTTATCGTTTATCGCGAACAAATAAAGTGATTGTTGACGCTTAATAACCATTGGGAATGTAGAAAATAACAGTTATTTAAGAGAGTTTAGATTTGTAGAAGCAGTCTACAAAGATATGGTAACTGAAGCTTAAGTTGGTAGATACGCTTTTATATCTCCATTCTTTCTTACTTTAATTTCTACCATTCTTTTTTATTTGCATCTTTTTTTATTGCTTTTATTATTATATTTATTATATTTATTATATTTATTATATTTATTATATTTATTATATTTATTATATTTATTATATTTATTATATTTATTATATTTATTATATTTATTATATTTATTATATTTATTATATTTATTATATTTATTATATTTATTATATTTATTATATTTATTATATTTATTATATTTATTATATTTATTATATTTATTATATTTATTATATTTATTATATTTATTATATTTATTATATTTATTATATTTATTATATTTATTATATTTATTATATTTATTTTTATTCTATTCGTATAATAATATTCTTTCTACTGGTTCGTTTCCATTTGACTTCATTTTTCGCTATAGCGCAAGAAGCTTAAGATTTTTTTCGTTACCGCATGCCCGTTTTGAAAGACTTTAGATTTTGTCTAAGTGCGCATGCGCAACAAGAAAGCTCATGAGCTTTTTGTGCTATAGCGGAAAATCCAGTCAAATGCAATTGAGCCTTTACTATCATTATTGACCAATTAAATTAACAAAGCATTAATTTTTTAACAAATGACTCGATTTAACTTTTAAAACTTGCGTAGACTTAAAAACAATGAATTCTCATAGAATAAACTTGAATATGAACATTCCGTTGTGGGTGAGATAATTTTGGAATCGCGCCAGAACGAAAACATGCTGCGGAGACAATTTTAGTTTGAAAGTGATGGTGTCAGGTTTGCAGGTCTTCTTTTGAGTGAGCTTACTTTCAGCAATCTTCAAAGAAAGCGACATAAATCGTGATTAAACCAATTTATGTTTAAAAAAAAATGTATGTTTCGTTGTGAAAGATCATTTTAAAACTAAAATGGCTGCCAAATTAAAAAAATGAGGTTTTAATGGTGTTACAACGGCGCATGTATTTGGCGCGTGTAAACCATTTTTTGCAACACGCATTTTTGACGTTTTTCCACTTTCTTTCAAGAATACAGAAGTTTCTTCGTCCTTTCAATGTTCACTTTTAATGATTGGTTAATAAAATTCAGAAGCCACTTAGGCCTCAACCTTCAGGGAATTTTTATTTTAATGGCTTTGAAAAAACGTAAACAAATGCAAGCATGCCACTAATTTGTGTACATTCAATGAACTTTGCATCTTGCATAGCTTCAAAGAACACCGCTTTTAATAGAATTTAAATGAGCGATTTGTGAGTTTTATCTTCTGTTATTCTATACCTCCATCGTATTATCAAAAAAAAAAAAATTAAAAATCGTAAAAAATTAACGCCATTTTAATTATGAACATCTGTACGCTTCAAAGTTCTAGCGGCGTGCTTGGTGGATGATCTAATGTAATGATGGCCATTTCGTAGGTTTGTAGGTCGTTTTTCACTTTTAATTTTCTACAAACTTTGTAATATGCTTTTTAAATACTTTGCATGTTAAGAATAAAATATTGTCATGTTTTCTAGCTATGTACAAATCTTAAACAAACATATTTTTTGGATTTTGGCTTGAAACGTAGATCTTAACAGAGCATGGCTAAGTCCAGTTCTTCTGACAAGCTAGTGTTTATTAAAATATTGTTCTGTATATAGGAGTTAAGTTGCATCGACATTTCAGTTTATAATTACGCCTTCAAATTCGGTGACTCTTTCTAACTTTTATTTAGCTTTATTTTCTAAAAAAATTTTATTGAAATTATGCCGAAGTGTTGCCATGGCGACACTTTGTTTTACGTAAAGTATAATTCTAGAAGAATTTTTACTAAAAAATGTTTTTTACATGTTTTAAAACCTTTATGTGACATGTTAGTTTGTATTGCTATATTATTTTGTGTTGTTATTATTATTGTTAATAAATTCATCGCAATGATACAATCGTTAAAAAATTTCAAAGTTAGTGCTTTCTTTTCTTCATTTAACCGAATTTTATGACGTCATCACCAAAAATGCCGACGTCATTAAGTTTGTTTTCAGCAAATTGTTTATTATTATCCGAACAACACTTGTGGTAAGTTTTAAGTTTATTTATTAGACACTTTTCTGGCAAATATTTAGGTCCCATACCTCTCATTGCCTAGGATATTGGCTGTTACACGAAATTACCCATAAGAATCTCTATGAAAACCTTATAATTGAGAAACTGTAATAACTTTCATTAGGATTATCCTTAGGACTTAAAACTAACAAGGCAAATTTGTTTCGTTACCCTTAACGAAACAAATTTGCCTTTCCGAGAATCTTGATTGCGCCAATAATACCGTTACCCGATGTTTTTGGATTTTCGGGCACTTTTTGGGTGTTATTCATGCGAACTATGCAAAAAGCGAAACGAATATTAAATAAGCTTTATTTGGGTGTCAGAAAATTTAAACGGATTGTAAAAATTAGCATAGTTATTGAATTTTAAGCAGATGGTGGTATAATAGACAAAATTAAAGCATATGGGGAATCTCATTTTCGCTTGATCAATGGAAGGTTTAAGCCAATTTGTTATTACACAAAGGGCGTTAAATTTCATCGGTAGTTATGGAATAAATTTGTGTTTTTAGGCGCATTTGTCGACTTGCAGTCAGGCCATTATACGCAAGCTTTAAGTTGAGTTTCTACCCTCTCCCTTCCCGCTCCTCCCCTATTAACTATACTAGACTTGTTTTAAAGTTAAGCAAACGTTCTTTAGCATGTACTTGTAAGTTGGGTCAGCACGTACATTTCAGGCTCGTAAAATAAACATTAAAAATTTAATAGATATGAAAAAGAAAACTTTAGGGTTTAATTTCATTTCATTTGAATAATTAAAAAAAAAACAGTTCTAGTTCTTGTACGAGCTTAAGTGCAATGTATGATAGCAGCTGCAACACTCAATATTGATTTTCCATATGTCATTTGCTACTGGGAATTTCGCTGCATGGTAGGCCCTTAGCATAGATAAACTAATGATGTTTAAAAGTAAAAACAATAATGTATTTCAATTCTTTACTTAGGAAATTTAACGGAGGCACCTATTGAGATGTAATTTAATGTAGGAAGAAAATAATGAAAGTATCTGTGTTTGTTTTTATCAAGGTCAATGTGCAGCAAATTCGTCGAAATCATGTTGTAAGGATTAAAAGGGGGAATATGGGAGCGGCCCGGAATATTGTATATGTAAGCCTGATTGCTACTTCTTTTAATCCTCGCGCATTCTGAACAACTGCATGTACTTCCAAGTTGGGTCGGCACGTATACCTCAGGCTCATGAAATAAACATTAAAACATTTTATATTGAAAAAGAAATGTTTAGAATTTAAGCGATAGGAGGTCTTGGATAGTCTACGTAGATTTCAAAGCACAGAGCGTTCATAGAAATCTCTCCGTAATACCCATCATTTGTTTATTTGTTTTTTTTAGTAAATACTGAAAATCCGGAACCTGAAAGATGCAGCTTGTAAACCTACTCAAGTATGTTTTCTCAGTGCTGATGTTGTTATCCATATTCCCAATTACATACTATATGAGAGATCGATACATCGAAGTATGGAGAATGAATACTACAATTCATATGTACTCCAGTTCCAGAGAATGCAATTCTCTTAATGTTACTGAATTAATTCAAGGTGAATGGGTGCCGCGTAAGGATCTTACCCCACTCTACGTGAAGACAGTGCATGCGATGAATGATTATGTCCTGTGGAGGCGTGGTAAAAAGCACTTAATTAATCTTCGCAATGACACCAAATGTGGATTAGAGTACCCTGTCAATGGGTTAGTTTTGTCAATACTTAACTTACATTTCTACAAATTTAATTATCAAAGTTACGCTTGAATAATTTTCAAACAAAAGCGAAGAAAAATAGTTTCTATGCTATAATACCCGTATATGTCTGTCTGTCGCGCAAAATTATAGTAGAGAACGGCAGGTATAACGGCATCAAAAGGACGGCTAAACCGTTGGTTTTTCCAAAAGTCTTCAACTCTCTTATTGAATTAACGGTGCATTCTTTTAAATTTTAAAAGATCTATCTTGTCAATCTTATAATTGTTCCTCTTGTCTTATATTTATCAGCGCGCTGAAGACCTTCGCATGATATTTTACGCCAATTCGATGTTTGATTGGTTCAATCTTAAATAAACAACAATAGAATGAAATTTGCTAACCACTCATCTGATAAATTTCTGTACGCGTGAGCATAACTAATGTGTATTTTGCACCATTTCTTTTGTATAATTTATAAAAAATCACTTCAAGCTCTTGCACAAACTTATGTGCAATGTATGATAGCAGCTTCAACACTCAATATTGATTTTCCATATGTTATTTGCTACTGGGAATTTCGCTTCATAGTAGACTCTCAGCATAGACGTCCTAATGATGTTAGAAGTAAAAACAATATACGTTTTTCAATTTCTTACTTAGGAGATTGTGAAGAAGACACCTATGGAGATGTAATTTGCTGTAGAAAGAAAATTATGCAAGCATTTCCGTTTGTTTTTAGGTATCCAGGTCAATGTGCAGCAAATTCGTCGAAACCATGTTGTAACGATCAAAAAGGGGAATGTGGGAGCGGCCCGGAATACTGTAAATGTCTACCTGATTGTACAGATTATTCAAATATTATAAATCCAGAATTAATGGATTGGAAAGAAACCTATTGCCCTTTAGAAGATTACACGTCATTGTCGACATGCGATTTTCTATCAAAGAGATACTCTTCAATTACATTTATTGGGGATTCCCTTGTGCGCCATTTCTTTGAAGCTTTTATGATACATGTGACTGATGATGCCGCGTATGGTGCTATGAACTACAATCTTTCAAGTGACGTCCTCAGTCCTTGCAGAGATGAAATGCAGTTTTCGGAAACGGGCTGTCGCCTTAAATTATTACTTGAATGGAAAGATATAGTTAATCATCATAGGTATTGCAGACATGCTAAAAATAAGATAAAGGCTAGTTACTTTGCTACTCATCTCTTTAAAGAATTACCAGCTGTTTTAGAAATTGTTAAAGAACGTTTGGCAGAAGAACGTCCATTGTTTTTAGTGTATATTGGTGGACATGAATCTTTCGGAGCTGAAAGGGGGTGGGAACGCTTTTTGAAGCCTCTAGTTGAACAATTAAAACTCAACAAAACCAAAAAGCCTTCATTTCTTTGGTTGGGAGGACACACTAATGGACCAACAAAACTCGCTGCTTACGCTAAACATCAAGGCTCAAAGAAGGCCTTCGATTACACAGCAGTACTGTCAGAAAAGTTAGCTAAATACGGTATTTCCGTGTTTGACTATTTTCCGATCACAAAAGATGTGTTTAGTTTTGACGGTACTCATTTTGGATCGAAGCTAAATGGAATGAAGGTTAAGATGCTAATAAAATTGTTGAAATACAACTCATTTGAAGTGCCCTAATGTTCAATTTTTATTTGTAATCTTAATATATTTCACACCATGCAAGCTAAACTAGTTAGGTCATTACTTAGGTTTTAATAACTAAAATAAATTTTATTTCTTTATTATATTTTTTTAGTTTCAAAATCAATATTTCCAACAAGTGTAGTTTAAATCCTAATAAATCCTAATAAAAAACTTTAAGTGTTCCAGAACGAGCTTATATGATGCAAAATATAAGTATATGTATGTAGATATCACAGTAAAGGCAGGTATTAAAATAAAAAACCTGGTTTATTATTATAATCTTAGTGATGGCAGTCTTTATGGCAAGAAAAGTGTCACTTAAAACATTGAAATTTTAGGTTTTGAATTAGGTTATTATTCTGTATACTCTTTTTAGGTACATCTAATTAGTTTTATATAAAATTATTGTAATTTCAAACCTCCCATTATACAGACTGAATTTGTTAGAAAGATCTTATGTTTGTAAGAAATATATTATTGAAGCTGGTTCTCACCTTGTCTTAGCAGCCACACAGTTTTCAACTGAATAAAGGAATTGACATATTTTTGTTTTTTTGCGACAAAATATTGATTGAGCATTTGCCAAAAGCGAAAATTTTGCGAATTATTGCCTATGAGCATATAAGCTGGAAAGATCATGACAATAAAATTCGTTTATATTGTTAAAACCTCTGACCCCTTAAAATCTCTGGACAGTTTCTTGTTGATTTATAGAAGTAATTAGTTTTCCTTATTTGTTAATAGAAATCTAATTCACCGATAAGTTTTCGTTAAATACGAAACTAGTTTTTCCAAAAAATAAGAACTTTAATAACTTTGCCACTTTTAATTCTCTTATAGATTAAGTAGCTACAAATTAATTTAAATATAGGACCCCTTAAAAAGGAACTATTTTTGAGGAGTTTGTAATCAAAATCTGTAAGTTCGACCATCTACTTCCCTATTGTTTTGAACATATAAAACCTTGTAGAAGCGTGAAAATTAAAACGTAAGAAAAACAACAACACTCCATTGGCAGAAAAAAAGTTTTTTTAAAATATTTAAAATTCATTTCTATCTCCGAAGACCCAGATTTCAGTTAAAACTGCTAAAAAGAAAGGGAAGATATTTGCAATTTTCGCGACATGTTTTTAATGCAGATCCTTTTCCGTTGCTATTGTTGTAGCTATTTAAGAGTTTGGGGAAAATAACCAAATTCCTAACGTGTATTTAGGTCTTATTTTCACTTTGCGATACGTTGTCGCATTTGCAGCAAATAGACTACAGCAACCTCTGCTAGATACTTATTACAATAAGAAGATTTTAGCAGTATGGCAATATGTTTTTATCCACGTTTATGACAAACACGTTAATCCAATTGGTGTTCCTTCTGCTTGCAACGATTCTATGTTCAATTTCTTGGGGAAATGACGATGCTATTTTGTTACCAGAACTTTTTGAAAACTACAGACAAAATATCCTTTTTATTGTGCATTGTATGGATTAGTTGATGGGCTTGGAATATGTACAACATTTTTGTACCCTTTGTTCAATAATTTTAAAGAACTTTACATCTCCATTGGGATGGTTATAATAGCGTTGAATTTTTTATGCAAAAAACCGAACTGATATAGTGGGCAAAATTATGAGGTGAATTAAAAGTTTATCTAGACTGACCACATTCTTGAGCTACTTGATGAAATACCCATATATGAAAGTTGAATACGTTATCTCACGGTGCTAAATTCAATATGACATGCATTTTTTAAGATTTGACTAGTTTATTATTTGCATGCAAAATATTCTTTTAAAACATAATGTTCTTCGAAACATAAGATTCGAGGCATGTCAAAGATTGTTTTTAATTTTAATTTAACGTTTTTTGTGACAACTTAGATTTAGCTAGTAATTACTAAAGCCAATTATAATTTCTTTCTTTGATATTTGATTATGCTATCATATTCAGATTTACAAGTAACTCAAACACCGGATAACTCAATCTTTCATTATCACGAAACCATTTTTCTTTGTCCCTAGGGCTCTGGTAATACTTCCTTATAAAAAACTCTGGTTAACTGGAACTTCGGATAACACGAACATTCGTTTACGCGACCCATTTTCCGCCCCCCTCCAAACACAAAAAAATCAAAGACTAGATAAATACCTGATTTTTCTCTAGTTTTTATTAACTTCTGATGTAAATAGATAATGTTGTCTATCAATGGTAACTCAATTTACAAGGGACTTGCATGCCTTTTTCATCGCCAGTATTGACCCTTTCTCGGCAACTTTTGCCCTACCTCTTAAAATCGCTATATTATTTTATGCACTCCACCGTCATGACTACCAGTAATAACAATCAATTTCACAATCTGTAACAGTAAAAATAATGGAGTGACTCAGGGGTCCATGATAAAATTAATCTTTTTTTTTCCAAAACATCGAAAACAATCAGCAAAGAAAAGAATTACCAAAACATCATCAACGAGTTTTCACCTTTATCAACGTAAGTAAAATTTCTTGGAATTATGGCTACTTTTTTCACTGATATATTTGATTCCACTGCAGCTGCTCGTGCATCGCATGAGTATCTAGAGGTATGGCAACCAAAGGACGGCCAATTGTTTAACTGGTTTTGCGAAAAGAACAACAGCTTTGATAATAAGTTTTTCAAAATTAAATTTTGCGTGGATGTAATTTCGCGGTCGGCCAAATTTTTATTTATTTTTGCATGGATTTATTTCGCGCTTTTTTATGCTAAAACTGCAAAACACGCGAAATTTTATCCACTTAGTTAATTCAGGAAAGTTCTTGGAGAGTTATCGGACGAATGATGTGAATCTATTCAAAAAATTGCCCAAGCTCTTCCTCATATATTTCTAGCTATGTACGTTTTTAGGAAATCGGAAACCTCGTGGAAATATATAAATACTACCGCATCACGTTGAAAATCGCCTGTTTCTGGGTGGCAAAATTTGCACTCTATGGCGAAATTGTAATAGTCACTGTAGCTGCGCAGTCTAATAACGAGCATGTCCTATTTGCTATTTTCTATCGAAAAAAGCATCTTAATAACATATTAAGAAGAGATAGATCGCCCAAATGGACATATATCATTGTTTATAATTAAACTAGCTAGTTAGGTAACATAGCCCTATTTGCAGCTGTCCTCTAACAATCAAGTATTTTACGGTAGAACTACTTCTAGCTTAAAGGTCAACAACCTATTACTAAAATAATTTAGCTAACAAGCAAAACAACCGTATTCTTTTAAAGTAAAATCTAAAACCTACCGTAGAAGCAAAATCAAAAGCTGTCATTATAAATAAAAATGGCGCGTTTCTTTTGTTTGTTTCATTCATTTTGTTTTAACCACGCCTTGGTTTCATGACCAGATAATATATCTGAAGAAAGATTCAAACTTTTCTAGTCGTCAACAGGTCATGGAGAATGCAAAATTTGGTTTCTTCTGCATGCACAATTTGAATGCAGTCACAAAAAGAGCGCGATCTGTTCATGTAGTCATATAGCTACATTGTCTATGTATGATTATTAAAAACATTACACTGACCATTCAGTAGGTTCATAAATAGTAAGAGAAAGTTTTATAAACTTACATAGACAATGTGAAAAAGGATATATATATATATACTTTTTTTTCACTTTGAAAACATTAGGTTACTAATCTTTACCTATTCCTGTCAAATACATTCGGGTGCTTAATACAAAGGGGGGGGGGACGCTTAATATTTTTCAGTTTTTTTCCTACCCACTCACGCTTTATTCTGATATTCATGATGTTCGCCATCATGACAAAAAAGTCCGAGACAAAGACTAAGAATTTTTTGATTTGAAATATGTTCGTAGAGTTATAAAAGTTGATGTTTCGGCGTGAAAACAGCATCCTTACCAACACAAATATGTCTTTACCTCTGAAGACCCTGAACAAAGCTCTGTTTGTTGAGGAGGATTTTTATAAAGCGAATTTTGAATGGTAAGTGTAACGGCAAATTAGCTGTAAAACATGTCTTTGCCTTTCACTTAGAACGAAAAACACGTGACGAATTTATAATACCGAATGTTAGCACTATTTTGGGTATTAAAAACAACGCATTTATTTCGAATTCTTCCAAGTAATGGGTGAAAATTGCGCTCTAATTAGCTACAAGTTTACAGTGAAATATTGCCGCGTTAAAAATTAAAAACTCCATCTACTTAGATATATTTCGCCGTCCAATTTGCTTCGTGAAAGGTTAGGTTTGTGTTAATTTACTCCTTCACATTGGAAATCAATAAGGCCAAATTAGGTTGTTTCTTTGTTTTTAAACTTTTTCAGTTTAAGGTATAATACACTATTTATCCTTTTATGCACTAAAGAATTTTTTTAGTAAGTATAACACGAATCTGGTTAAGTAATAATAGGCAGGTTTGTTTTATTATATTGGCTTGGCTGAGATACCGATAAACGAAACAAAAACGAAACGAAACAGAAGGCCTATCCGGTACAAATGAAAGCTGATTTAAACTTAGACAGTGATACAATACACGGTATGTTCAGTTATTACTTGATGGTAAGAAGTCACGAAAACCTATTTATGCCGGGTTGTAGAGGGGCGAGTTTTGGCCAATGTGTTGGTGGGAGGGAGGGGAGGGGGGGTTGCGTGCGTGTCGTTGAGTGGAAATATATCCTTAGTTAGAAATTCATTCAAACGAAAAGAAAAAACAGTGATCAATTATGCGTGTTTAATCACAGCATTGTTTTTACTGCGATCAAATGTTTAGAAAGGTTTGACCTGATATCTATACCCGTGTTGCTTTATTCGGTACAAAATTTATATAGGGGATTAAAAATAAACAAGAATGAGTCAAAAAAGAGAGTTTCGTTTTGTCAGATGGAATTATTATTTCTAATACAACTCCATATGCGTTAGCGACTGCTTGTGTGGACAAATTATCAGCCTATTCACGATTTGTTGATAGCGATGAGACAAATTCATCGGCCTTCTTCTACAAACTAGTCGAATAAAGTTGGATTGCTCATCACTTGCCCAACTGCTCTGACTTTTACTGTATTGTAAAGTTCGCTATCGCCGTAAATTTGACCGCAATCACTCAGAAAAGACAGTAGTTACCATCACCCTCTACTTCTACTAAGCTATCATCGAGGACTTGGTTTTGTGTCTTTCAGTTGCTCTTCTGCCTGTCGAACTCTTTTTTGCTCAGATCACAGTCAGGCTTAATATTAGTTAGAACACAAATCTTTGAAATAAATCACAAACAAACAAAAACAAGAGGACCTTTAAACTCGCTTCCTTGCGATCTGTCCGTATATAATTTGGATAGTCAAACAAACGAAAGATATGTTGGGCGCGGCCCACTATTTCTGCCGGGTTTTTTTTCACAAGAGATGGAAGAGAAATCGGGAAAAGACATCCATAGCTGCTAGAACGTATAAGAAGGTTCTACCATTGAAACGGCATGCAGAAAAGCCCACTATATAAACTTTCAGTCTCTCCATTGACATTGACAGGGATCAATTCGCCTTTGTTCGAAAATTTCGGCTTCAGTGTGTGTAAATAATGACGCCATTATTATTTTTTCGGGGTTTCCCCGCATTCTTCTTTTTTTGTTGTACAATTTTTCTAGAGAGTATAGTTGAGAAAGATAACGAGTAGAGTACACGAGGTACTTGATTTTGATATTTTATGAATCTTTAAATGGCGCTCGATTGATGGACTTTTGATATTATTTTTAGATATTTACTTGAATTGGTGGACTTGTGATGTTGTGTGGATATTATTTGCTCGAATTGGTGGATTTATGTTATGAACTTTAACTTAGCTTAGACAGTGTTTGTTATTCTGAAATCGTCTTATTGTGTACTGCACGTCAAATTTCAAAAACTTTCATTTTTCATGCTTCCAGTTTCATTGGTTTCATTTTTTGCATTACATTAAATTTCATTATGTCTACTGCGACTACGAGGAAGAGTGCAAGGCGAAAGGGGTTGCGGTCTATTGCGAGCACTTTGCGCGAGCGAATTGATGTCATAGTTAAGGACTTTTCGGAGGAGAAACGAGCAGAAATTATTTCTTTACAGACCACTTTAATTGACACTGTTAAACAGTTAAAGGAGTTAGATGAAGAGCTATACGGTGTTTTATCGGCTGAAGAGATCGAAACCGACGTTATGGAGGCTACAGAATTTTATCTATTAGTGAACATGAGTCTCGCGACTATTACTACCGCTACCGGACCACATGTTTCAGCCACAGAATCGACACGGTCTGTTAAAAAGAAATCGATGAGACTACCCAAAATAGAACTGAGCAAATTTAATGGGAACCCTTTGAATTGGCCCTCGTTTTGGGACCAGTTTAATTCAGCCATTAATGACAATGACAGTTTGAATGCAATTGATAAATTTAATTATTTGAAGAGATACGTCGAAGGAACCGCTTTATCAACTATTTCTGGGTTAGAATTGACGAACAGTAACTACGAAAATGCTATAGAGTTGCTTAGAAACCGTTTTGGCAACGAACAGGTGCTCATTAACGCGCACATGGAAGCCCTGTTGAAGATTGAGTCAGTACGATCAATGGATAACAACAATTGAGAAAACTTTATAATGATGTTGAGAACTGTATTCGAAATTTGAAAAATTTGAAGTATAATAGCGAAATGCTGGGTTTATTGATTCCGGTTCTGAACGAAAGAATTCCCAACGAATTACGAATGATTATTTCTAGAAACTTTGGAGAGGAGAAGTGGTCCGTTGAAAAGATGCTGTTTTTTATCAATAACGAACTGCAAGCTCGAGAGAGGTGCACTGTAACCGCGAAAGGCAAGGGACAAACTCCCAGTGAAAATTACAAGAAAGGAGGAATTTCTACCGCAGACTGCTTATTGACTTTGGACAGAAAAAAATGTGTTTTCTGTCACGATTCTCACTCTCCGTCGAGGTGTTCAAAAGTTACCAACGTACAAACACGTTCGCAAATTATGAAAAAGGAAGGGCGTTGCTTTTTATGCTTGCAGCATGGACACATTTCAAAGAACTGTTGTTTAAATTACATATGCAATAGATGTGGAAGACGTCACCACATCTCTTTGTGTATGAAAGAAAAACGTGCCGAAAGAAAAGATAAAGACAACAATGGCTCGGAGGAAAACCCTTCTAACGAAACCAACGCGAATCACATCAGCCAAGAAAACAAAGGAATTCTTTTGCAGACGGCTAAAGCTTTTGTTTCGAAAGAAAGGGAGAGCAGGAACATACAAACGAGATTCATGTTTGATTCAGGTAGGTACATATGTCACAAATGGACTGAAAGAAAAACTGAATTTAGAAACAATTCGAAAGGAGAAATTAATTATTAACACTTTTGGCCATAGCAACAGCCAATCGAGAGAGCTACCCGTTGTTAAGTTGTATGTAAAAACCGCTGACCGCTCATCTACCGTACCCATCGAAGCCATTGCCGTACCAAACATTTGCGCTCCTCTCTCAAATCAGAATGCGAAATATTACGCTGATAATTACGAACACTTGAAGCGGTTGAAATTAGCAGATTTTTTAAATGGTGAAACGAGACTGAATGTTCACGTTCTGATTGGTTTAGACCATTATTATTCATTCATTACCGGCGAAGTTGTTCGAGATCCGAGAGGCGGTCCTATCGCTATCAATTCCAAACTTGGCTGGATTTTGTCCGGAGGTGAACAGTCGAAAGCGAACGAATCAAGCTGCATGGAAGTCCACGCCTGCCGTGTTGATACCGAAAACACAATTCTTCGTGACGAGTTGAACAAGTTTTGGCAAATTGAGTCGATCGGTGACGGAGAAAACGAAAACGTATTATCTTCTTTTAAACAAACTCTTGAATTCAACGGTGAACGCTACGTGACCGAATTACCATTTCGTCCTGATCATGATAAACTTTCCGATAATTTTGCAGTTTCGAAACAACGCTTAGATTCTCTTGTTAACAAACGATTACGAAATGAACCTGATTTAGCTGTGCAATACAACGACGTTTTTGCAGACTACGAATCGAAACAGATTATAGAAAAAGTTCCAGAAAGTGAGATAGCTTGCGAAAATGCTCACTACCTTCCGCATCATCCGGTTGTACGCCAAGATAAAAGTACAACGAAAGTTCGTCCTGTTTTTGATGGATCTTGTGCCGTTCACAAACCATCCCTCAATGACATTTTGTACTCTGGTCCTAATTTACTTGCTAAGGTGTTTGACATTCTGCTGAGATTCCGTACGAACTACGTCGCTTTAGTTGCTGATATTCAACAAGCCTTCTTGAATATTGAAATCGCTGAGAAAGACCGTAATTATCTTCGTTTTTTGTGGAAAGAAAACCCTACCGAGAACGATTCAAAGCTCATTATCTATCGATTTCTGCGTGTCGTGTTTGGGTTAACGTGCAGTCCGTTTTTACTCAATGGGACAATCCAACACCACTTGGAGACTTACGAAATTATCTGCCCCGAAATTACTGATGTTTTGAAGGATGACTTGTACGTCGATAACCTAACAACCGGTACCGATACCGTAACTGAAGGCAAGAAACTTTACGAAATTAGTAAACAAATCATGAAAGAAGGAGGGTTCAATTTGCGAAAATGGGCTACTAATAACAATGAATTACAAACTTTTATCGATAAAATTGAGAACGTGAATTCTGAACCGAATAGCGACAAAACTGTTAACCCCAAAGTATTAGGGATCGAGTGGGACATCGACAGAGATATTCTAGTGTACCGATTTGACGAGTTATTGAAACGAGCGAAAGAACTGTTTCCAACAAAAAGAAACATTTTACGTATATCTGCTTCATTTTATGACCCGTTGGGCCTGATCGCACCAATCACCACCAAAGTAAAGGTTCTTTTCCAGAAATGTTGTCAACACAAGTCCGACTGGGATGATCCACTGCAAGGGGAACTGCTTAAACAATGGAGAGATATATTGAACGATTTTGCGAATTTACAAACTTTTGAGATACCACGTTATTTATTCTGTGAACCGCGTCATGAAATTCAATCAATTGAACTGCATGGATTTTGTGATAGCTCGACGATTGCCTACGCTGCTGTGATTTATGCAAAAATACGAACTAACCTTGGCGTAAGTGTTTCGCTAGTGACTGCTAAAACGAAAGTTGCGCCCCTAAAGCCGCATTCTGTTCCACGTTTAGAATTGCTAGGATGTGCTCTCTTAGCAAAGTTGATGAGCCATGTGCTTAATGCGATCAATGGTAGATTGAAAGTTGATCGTTTTTTCGGTTGGTCAGATTCGGAAGTTGCCCTTTGTTGGCTAAAAGGCAAATTGAAGCAGTGGAAGCCATGGGTAGAAAACAGAGTTGTTTATGTTCGATCATTCATTCCATCGGAATCATGGTTTCACGTTTCCACCATTCATAACCCCAGTGATATACCTACCAGACCAGACAAAATTGGTGACTTCAATTCAAATTTGTGGTTAAACGGTCCTGAATTTCTGTCTGATTCCAGCTTTGTTCCACCTGAGTTTCATGTCAACAAACATTCATTCGATGTTTTGTCAGAAGAGAAGAAAAGTCATATCACTACTAACATTAGTCATTCCACTCATCATTGTCATTCGCAGTTACATGATATTATAGACGAGACTAAGTTTAGCTCACTGAAAAAGCTTATAACTGCCATTGGATATGTTTACAGATTTGCGAATAAATTGTTAAATCGAATTCAAAAAAGAGACTTATCAGTATGCAACGATCGTGAACTGTCGACTCAAGAATACAAAAGTGCATTTGATATTTTGATTACAAACAATCAACGAAAACTTCGAAACAACCAAAACTACTTCAACAAACTTTCGTCCGCCCTGAAGTTGTTTGAAGATGAGAAAGGAGATTTACGTGTTAAAGGACGTTTTGGTGAGAAAAAAAAGCTTTCATATGACGAAAGGTATCCGTTGATTCTTTCGAGTGATTCACATTTTACAAAACTTCTGGTTGAAGATGCCCACGAAAAAACATTTCATCAAGGCGTAGAAGCGACACTCAACATGTTACGAATGAAGTTTTGGATTCCGAAAGGTAGACGCACAATCAAATCCATTTTACGACAGTGCATTGTTTGTCGACGATACCAAGGCAAACCTATTAAATCACCACCGACTCCAGATCTACCAGAATACAGGTATTGCGCTTCGAGAGCTTTTGAACACGTTGGGTTTGATCATGCTGGTCCACTCTACATTCGTACCGAGAACCGAAACACGACAAAGGTATACGTATTAATACTTACATGTGCTACTACTAGAGCTGTGCACTTTGAGCTTTCACCCGATTTAAAGACGCCAGCGTTCATTAGAGCTTTCAAAAGATTTCAATCCAGAAGAGGAACGCCTGCTACGGTTGTGCATGATAACTTTAAAACGTTTAAATCTAACCATGTAAAAAGATTTATGAGACATGAGTCTATTGAAACTAACCCGATTCTCCCCAAGAGTCCTTGGTGGGGAGGATTTTATGAAAGGATCGTCAGATCAATGAAAACCGCCTTGCGTAAGACCATTGGGAAGGCACTATTGACTTTCGAAGAGCTCGAGACAGTTCTGTGCCAAGTTGAAGCATCGATTAACTCAAGACCACTTACATATCAGAGTGAGGACGATCTTGGACAGACTATCACACCTTTGCATTTGATTTACGGCTCGAACATTGTTGGTGCTGAATGTGTCCCAATGAATGATACCGACCAGTGCTCGAAACGATTACTTTATGTACAACGAGTGCTTGACGATCAGTGGCGACGATTTTATCGAACGTATTTGAACGAATTACGGCAACATCACTTCTACAGAAAGGATGGCAGAGAAACACCTGATTTAAAGTTGAACGACGTCGTGGTGGTGAAAGATGATAACCAACTGCCAAGAAGTAGATGGCCATTGGGTAAAGTTACGGAACTGATCTATGGAAAGGACGGATTTATTCGTGGTGCGAAGATTCGGGTTAACACCAAGAAAGGACTTGTTTCTACGATAACGCGTCCTATTAAAAAACTGATTCCACTTGAAATAGCAAATGAGACTGAAAACGAAGTTGAAAAAGTTGAAAAAAGTGAACTTGAAAAACCCGCTGAAGACACTCTCAATGAAGATGAGCAACAACGAAGGCCGACGAGAAAGGCTGCGGTTGAAGGACAGTTGATGCGTAAACTCCGCGAAGAGTATTTATAGTTTTTTTTGACATATATATATATTTAGGATTTCTTTATGTTTAGTCATACCGTGTTGACATCGGACATGTCAACGGGGGGAGTATGTAAATAATGACGCCATTATTATTTTTTCGGGGTTTCCCCGCATTCTTCTTTTTTTGTTGTACAATTTTTCTAGAGAGTATAGTTGAGAAAGATAACGAGTAGAGTACACGAGGTACTTGATTTTGATATTTTATGAATCTTTAAAGTGTGAAGTGTTTCTTATTGTATTTGATTCATGTTAAAATGCTATGAAGTGATATTTCAGCATTCAGAGATTGTAATCTTTGGAAAATTTTCGCTCTGTTTTCACACCTTGTTGTGGAAATGTGCGATGATCGCAGAAACCTCCGATTGTCCTGGTACGATAACGGTTCCAAAAGTGGTGCTGAAGAACACCTAGAGGGGAAAAAACATTCTCAATTAGCGGCATCGAATTTCCAAGTACGGACATGACTTACTTTTTGAAGTAAAAACTCGTTTCCATTTAGCGACATGGAATTTCCAAGTCAGGACATGACACACTTTTGAAATAAAATTATATTTCCAATTAGTGACAAAGAAAAGAAGGAATTGTACTTGGCGATTTTGGTTTCTTCCTGTATTAAGTTCGAATCCTTCATCTTTTGCATTTGGTATCGGTTAGATTAAGTGAGCGATAAACACGCCTACTATTCGCATCGTAGCCGATCTTCATCGACAATTTATTGTTATATCATCCAAGTATTTTATAAGACAATCGTAATTCTTTTTCGGTATTTGTGTTGGTAGCTGTTCCTCGCAGCAAACCTAGCAGGTGTAAACAAATACTGATATAAATATGAAAACATTTATTATTATCATAAAATTTCACCTGCGTTTAATTCTCTTGTGAAACTAGTCTACATTGACGTTTGACTTAATATCATCATTCTCTTATTTCTTTCGCTCATTTTCAGCATTGGATTGTGTTTTAACGAATAAGTGCAAATATAGAAACCGGTTTTAAGTTAGTTGATTAATAATTTATTAAAAAGATATTTCCACTTAAAGGATACACTTGCATAATATCACTGAAATATACCTTATAATATCAATATAGCTTGGTTTTATTGTTTGTGATCTGGTTTTGAAAGCCTTTTGTTTTTGTGACAATAGATCTATTTGCTAGCGTTGTTGTGGCAACAATTATATGAATTTAAATAAAAATATAACGATTATAACAAATTATAAGTATATTGTAGAAAAATTATAACTGTATTATACTAACTATATACAAGTGTAACCTGGCCGTAAAGAGTTCTGTGTGTTTTGTTGAAGAAAATGTCGTACAAAGATGCACCTACCTAAGGTAAGTTTTTTAAAAAGAACTTTATCAAACTATGCTTTCGACAATTCGAAAAAAATTTCATTATGTTTTTACGTTTCACCTTTTGAGATTTGCAAGGATGCAACAGCAAAACGTACCATCACCTATCGGGTTATATTATCAGTCAAGCCCAAAGTCGTATCCAGAAACGAGCGCTATAACATCACCTTTTAAAAGAAAAAGGGGACGTCCTAGTGGTAAAATTAAAAAAGGCACATACGAATGGTCAGATGAGGAAACAAGGAAGTTGTGTAAGGTATGGGAGAAGGAAGACGTGTTATACAACGCAAAACACCCTAAACATTTTGTCAAAGAAGAGAGAGAGAGGGCTGTTAAACGAATCGTCGATATTTTAAAGTATCGTGATATTGAGTTAAACGAAGCGCAGTTGCTCACAAAGATGACCTCGTTGAGATCGTATTACTGCTTTCAAAGGAAGAAGGAAAGGCTATCGAAAACAAGTGGCGCCGGGACGTCTGAGGTGTACAAAAGTAATTGGAAATTCTTTAATGATTTATCCTTTTTAAGTGATAACGTAGTACCGCGAAAGTCGGTTAGTAATGGAAGTCAACAAGGTGTTAATCGTGATGACAGTGATGATTCTTCTATTGCTTCAAGTTCGTCAAAAACAGGAAGAAATGTCAGAGATAACACCATGAAGACTACAAATGAAGTTATGGAGGCATTTTTACAACGACTTATAACCCCTCAAGACCCCAAAACGACAGAACGAGTTCTATCACATGATGAATCTTTTTGTGAAATGCTGGGAAACATATTAAAGGAGGTTCCAGAGGGTGAATCGAAAGATATGCTTAAGCTCAAAATGCATAAAGCTGCTTTGGATGCAAAATATGGAAGGCCGGAACTTGATTCTTCTTTGTAAGCATTTAGGAGAAATAAAGTGTTTTTAAAATGAATTATATTTCATTTTGTAAGATCCCATCTACAGTTTTTCGTAGTTAAAACGCACGTTTCCATTGCCAATCAACCTGTCCCCTGTCATAAAATAATCTGTGAGTTCTTGCCTGATCTCATCTGCTCGTATTTTCTAAAACTTCTGAGCGCCAATCTCCTCCCGTAACAGGATCTGTTTGTCGCAATAGCCTGGTGGTGTGTAGGAAGAGTTTTTTCCGCAGCATGTTTTGTATCACTAGAGAGGCGAGAGTGATGGTTTGAAAGTGTTCAACATTCAAGTTTAAACGATTTGAAAATAGTCTAAACCTACTGTCCCAAACACCAAAAGCATTTTCTGTCGAAATCTAGAAAGTCGACAGTTAAAAATCCTCTTCTCGATGGTAAGATTTCTGTGACTGTACGGCTATATACAAAACGTGTCAAATTTGAAAGCATCGTTGCCAACAAACAACATTGAAATTTTTTCGGTGATTTAATTGTTGGATAGCCCGGATGGAATGGCAAGTACTGGGGCGCTGGTAAATTCAATGTATTATTTCGTATCTCTGCATAAATTGGGGAGTTTTTAAAGAATCCCACCATTACTTATTCTTCCCTGACATCCCACGTCGACCATCTGCAAACAATAGTCATCATCAACAAAATCAAGTAGCCTTTGTAGTTATAATAATAGTCAGATCCTGTGCCTTTCGGATGTCAAAGTGGTATGTGTTTGCCATCGACTGCAGCAAAACAATTAGAAAAATTCCATCTGTGTTGGGCATTTCTTATAACTTCAAGTCATTCTTCTTCAGTACTTAAATACTTATCCTTCAATACTTAATAAATTGCTTTAAAAACTTCAGTAACTATTTTCCTTATTGTTGTTCTATGGATTCAATACTGGTGCATAAGACTTTCATTGTTTCACCGGAGGCGAGGAAATTTCAAAGTGACAGCGAGCCTTTCCGCAGTGGAAATAGGTTTTCGAAATCGTGTTGTAGGTTTCGTTATTTTCGGCTCAACTAAACTTGACAGTTCCTATAAAAATAGTTACAAATATGTAGTTGTACATAATTTGTCGATATGATATCATGATTGAGAATAATAGTGGATACCTCAAATGTTTTTGTGTTCATACGGAGATATTTTCTGTAGTCGTGTTCATCACTTAAGCGAAGTTCAGAAACAATGTGTGATACGCGCTACGATCGTTTCTTCTACGTAGCCAATCTTTAATCCATATTTTCTGTTTTCAGTTTCTTCTTTCAGGGATTAGTTGAAGGCATTAACTAATGTTAAACGCATGCGTTGAGAAGAAGTAATGTTGTCGTTTCCTCATCCATCACAACAAAGTTAATACATAATCATTTACTTAACCCTATTCGGTCCGGGGGGGGGGGGCGGATTCCGCCCCCCCTGACGGTTTTTTTTTAATAACTCCTGATTGCTTTGTTATATGGCTATGATACTTACTGAGTTTCAACATTTATCTATTAGACACCTGCATGCTAATTTTTTAGGTCCCATACCTTTCAGAGGCTTTGATATTGGCCATTACTCGAAACTACCCCTAAAAATCTTTATGAAATCCTTATAATGGGGAAAATATAATAACTCCTGTTAGGATTATCCTTAGAACTTGAAACTTGCAACACAACTTTATTTCATCAAGAAGAATCATTTTGAATAATTTGAACACGTGATTAATCCGATCTCCCAATTTTGTCGGATTTCACCCGAAAATCGGAAAAAACGGATTTTCGGGCAATTTTTGGCAATTTCTTATCCGATCCATGTAAAAACCGGAAGATATGTTAAATAACTTTTATTTAGCTTTCAGAAACTTCAAACAGAATGTAAAAATTCGCTCTATAACGAAAGTAATTATATTTTAAGCAGATAGTGGCATTTTTGACAATTTTCAAGCTTCTGATGACGTCACAGAAAATGTGCTGACGCAAGCAAAAGTTTATTGGCGCCATTTTGTTCCTTTTATGACGTACTATAAGTGTGCCAAGTTTGATTCAATTTGAACAATCCTATGAAAAGTTATTGAGGGGGGGGGGGCGGAATCCGCCCCCCCCCGGTCATAGTATGTTCGAAAAACCCCGGACCGAATAGGGTTAAAATATGCTCAATTTATATTAGTCAGACTTTTACATGAAATATTAGAAATAAAATTATATGAAACTAAATGAATTTATAACGATATTATAACAAATTATAAGTATATTGTAGAAAACTTATAACTGTATTATAGAATATAATTAATGATATTAGACAAGTGTATCCTGATCTTAAGGACAATTTCGAATACACCTATTAAACATTTCGTGTTTCATTATTATTTCGCACTACGGAAGGGAACTGGGTTCTAAAAAGTAGTGTCCGATAGAATCTTTTTTGTGCTATTCTTAGTTAAACTTGATGAAAACGAAGTATAAAAAACACGCTTACATTTATCTATCTGCACAAAAATCTTCTATTTCAAGAATTTCAAGAATTATTTATAATCTCAAGTGTAAACTGTGCTGTTATTGGCTGTTTTAATAGCACTAAGTCTATGTTACATTACCGCCAGTTTTTGCAATAATAAGAGATACTAGTCGTTAACCCACAGGAAAAATCCACGGGGGCGTCCGTCCTTTATATATCGCATTTCGTGTTTCCGTAAGAGACAGACAAACACACAGACGACGGCTATTATTATAGAGACTAGTCGTTAACCCGTGAAAAAATCCACAGGGTCGCCCGTCCTTTATATATAGCATTTCGTGTTTTCGTAACAAAAAGAAAAACAGACGCACGAACAGACAGACGGACGACGGCTATTATTAAAGAGACTAGTCGTTAACCCGTGGAAAAAATCACGGGGCCGCCTGTCCTTTATATATCACATTTCTTGTTTCCGTTACGGGACGCGGTAATCCTTTTGAACACATAGACAAAATACGGCTATTATAATAGAAACTAGCCGGGAGACCCACGTCGAAACGCCGGGTTTAGCCACAAGTAAATGTGTGACTCGGCGTTGAGCACTCTGTGGAGCGCTTAATAAGAGCCGTAAACTGTGCCACACATTCAGGTGGAGCGCTTTAGTACAGCCATATAGTGTGTAGAAAATCAAGTGAAATGCACACAACTTTATGGTGTTTCCGGTGAAATATATTTTTCAAAAAATAACTTTCGACAACTTAGGTAAAATGAAAACATAGATTACAGTTCATTGTTATCCCGTTATAGCAAACGCAGCTGGCAACCTTCTTTATTTTTTCAGGGAATGTTCCCGGTAAAAGTTCAAAAAAATGTTAAGCTGAGCGCTTAGTATAGGTAAACAATGTGTAGTTTTTACTGTACAAAACGTTATCACAAACTTTGGTTAAACAGAAAAACAGGGAACAGCCCGTTGTCAACACCGGACTAAACGCTTAGTACAGGTAGACTGTTAGCGCTTAGTATAGTTAAACAATGCGACAAATCCATATAGGTGTAATACTCTTTTCTGTAAAACTTCAGTTAAACAGAAACACAGGAAACAGCCTGGTCGTTAACACCAGACTGAGCACCTAAGAGTTAAACCGTGTCATTCATAGGGCTAATACTATTTTCCAAAAATCTTTGTTGCTTTTGTTTTAAAAGAAATCAGGAAACAGCCGACGTTACCCAGTCTAGGGTTAAAAACTGTGGCCACCTGACTTTATTTAACATAATTACTTAAGGATTTGTTGGTAGCCAAACTGTATTTGGCTACTTTCACTTTTTCGCCAGAGGTAGCTAAAAAGTGAAAGTACCCAGCTAGGTAGACCCAACTTCAACATAAAAATAAATAACAATATACCAAACTGAAAAAAACTTTAAAAGAATAGGAATAAAAATAAAGATAGGTATAGCTAGCTGCTTAAAATTTACGTTTTGTAGCTAGCCAAAAACTTAAAATTGGTTTAAGATTGATACGCAGCTAAAAAACGTGATGAAATATTCACCTTAACATGTGAAAACATATAGAAACTAAATAATCCTAGGACAGAATAAGATGCAAAGTACTCAGAAGAAAAAAGGAGTAAAAGGAGATCTACAAATTTCAAACATCACTTCCAAACGAAAATACCCTTCGCAAACATAGTATGTTTTCTCCGTCGGCATGTTGAGGCTGCGAAGAACTTGGATTGGTTATTAGTGAAAATAGAGTCTCGTGATTGGTCTAATATGCGTGAGCGGTCAAAAAAAGGACGGTAAACAAGCGGGGTCTGGCGGGATATGAAATAAAGCAGCAGGGCTGCGGGGATTTTTTGCGGGTCTCGCTACTTGCGACGCCATGTTGCGCAGAAACAGACAGATAGAATACGGCTATTACTAAAGAGAAGAATATTGTTTCCTTATCCTCTCTAAAATCCGTCCGTGGTACCGATTTTTCTATTTTTGTACTATATAACAACAGTCAAGCGTGTATTTGAACGACAAAACATAACCTTCATAAGCATATTGCAAGCCAAAAAAAATGAATTAATTAAACTATAGCATTCTTAATACCTTTTTTAGCCAATTTTACTTTTTTTTCTGTATGCACCACAAGAAATGTTTTATCTTCTTTTCTGTTTCTCCTGCTTGGTCTGTCTCTGTGTTCATAGACGGAGTCGAACATATTCAGTACATGCTTTCTTTAGTCTCAGGTGTTACAGTATATGAAAAATGTTAAAAGGTTCTTATCAATTCATATTTAGCGTCTAAGAGCCGGTTTTCACACAGCAGTATTTTGCGCCGAATTGTAAAAAGCGCCGTGGCTTTTATGGCATATGCCGAAACCAATTCCATATGACGTTCACATGAAAATCGGCCTTAAACATACTAACTCATTAAAAGCACAGAAGAAATAATTTGAATATAATATAATTTCTATTGGCAACATTTTTGCAGGAAATAAAAATGAGAAAAAAGAAAAAATGTTTAAAACAACTGACAAAAAACAGTAATTCCTGGGAAAGGATTACCCAAACAAATTTCGTTTCAGTGTTTTTATCAATGATTCACATTTCTTGGTAAAAGAACGGCTCATTATTACGTCTTGTTGTTATGCTGCGGAACTAATCATATATGGTTATTTAATCTCAGAATACATGCAATTAATAATTATGTAAATTATCCCTTCTTTTAAAAATCCCTTTCATTGTTAATTGCGTAAAACAAAAATGGTGGGTAAAACTATTCAACAAATGTCACTACGTGCTTAATTGTGTTCATAAAAATTATCATTAGGTTGCCCATTGCCAAGCAATTGTTACCACATTCATTATATATTCAATCATATTCAAATTAAATATAATGGCTCCTTTATTTTTTACGGAAATAGTTTATTTATATTTATATTTTATGTTTCATGTTAAAAAATTACAACTCTTTTTTAGATGATGTTCTCATAAGTTTGCACTGATTGGACGCATATAATCTCTCTCGTATAATCGCTCTCGTATAATCGCTCTCGTATAATCGAATTCGTATAATCGATCTCGTATAATAGCTCTCGTATAATCGATCTCGTATATTCGCTCTCGTATAATCGCTCTCGTATAATCGCTCTCGTATAATCGAATTCGTATAATCGCTCTCGTATAATAGCTCTCGTATAATCGATCTCGTATATTCGCTCTCGTATAATCGCTCTCGTATAATCGCTCTCGTATAATCGCGCTCGTATAATCGCTCTCGTATAATCGCGCTCGTATAATCGCTCTCGTATAATCGCTCTCGTATAATCGATCTCATATAATCGCGCTCGTATAATCGCTCTCGTATAATCGCTCTCGTATAATCGATCTCATATAATCGCTTTTGTATAATTGCTCTCGTATAATCCTGCTCGCATTGTGCGTGTTCGTATCGTTTCGCTACACGGGTGGTTCATATTTTTTTGTTTTTATTTTATAGCTACTTCAATCCCATTGGCTTTTCGCGGTCGAATGACTTTTCATCACTAAGTTTTTTTTAAAAATTAAAATGCAAGTCTTCATGTTTATCTCATTCATGTCGTTCATATCCTCTAAACAAGTGGCTTTATCATAATTTCATCTTGACATTTTTTTAATGTCATCAGACTATTTCCCATGTCCTTTTTACTTCACTAATTATTGTTTAAATTAATTTGAAAATGAAGCCGCATTGAAGTAATGATGGTCATTTAAAAGTAATTAACGATATATTCAGAACGACAAAACACGACATAACAATGTTGGTTCAAACTTTGGTGTTAAACTAAGGTTTTACATTACAACATTGTTAATCCACAAAAATAAACCATGTCACAAAGTCCCCAAAATTTGAAAAAATGACCATGTGAGTGACCACGTGAAAGTTGGAATCTAACCAAATAACCTAAGATCCTAAGTCCACTGCAAACTTTGACAATTTATTTTATATGGAAGACGCCTAAAAAACCACTTGTGGGGCGAACTTCAAAATTTGCCAACTTGTCGAAATGAATCTCGTCATTAGCTCAATAAATAGAAAACAAAGCGTCTCAAAACTCAAATTTTTCTTATTATTCTGTGAGACGTACTGTCGGTATGTTTAACACCTTTAATAACAGAAAGCCCTTAGAAAATTGATGCGCTTAGCAAAATGTCCAATCCGTATGATTTTTAGGTCGACATTTTACATCACATGGGGTCCCTTTATTTACAATGCAAGGTCGAACACATCCAACAAATGTGAAATCATCAGATCTCTTCGTTGGAAACGGTACACTTCCTTCGTAATTCTTACAAAGATAAGCATCGTGTTGTAAGGTATCCAATTTCACTAATGGCCAAACATGTCTAGCTAAGACTGTTTGGTCGCTAGATTTGGCAGCTTCTGCACTTCCAGTCCTTTTTGCAGCATTATGCAAAACCCGATCGACAATTTTGCGGCCTAACCCTCTATTCATAGCATTTAGGAAGCCCCACATGCCACCTAAAATTACAGTTCCATGCTGAACATGATCCCGCATAACATGCATGATGTGACCACTTGTCAGCCATTCCCTTACTGCATCTTCTTCTCTTTTTAGGATTGGCGAGTCTAGATCTCTGACGCACACAATATCGACAGTGTCATCTGCTAATGGAAAGAATCTCCATACTCTACCATCGATTGAGGTGATATCTCCGTACAATGGTATTTTTGAAACATCAAAAAATTTTAGATTGTCAAATTTAGAAGTATGATTTTTGATATATTCTTTGCTAAGTGCTTTATCGTGGTAAATTCGAACTATCCAGTCATGGTATAAATTACTTTCCTTTGCTTCTTTAGCAACCATTCCAATGAGATATCCCCATTTTCTTGCCGAATCTTTACCAAATATGGAATAGGAAAGAACCAATTTTGTATTGAATCCTTTTTCGTTTTTTCTACCAACAATTAGTGAAATTACTTGCGTGCGATTAAAAGGAGTTATCACTGTTGTGTTTTTGTAAAAATTTGATGTGAACAAAATCAAGCTTACAATGATAAGAAGAAGAAGTGCAAAAATTTTTTTTTGTAGCATGGCTGGTTGCAATTAAGTCACCTAGAGAAATATAGAATAAGTTACAAGAATCATTTTTGTTTTCTTTCTGCCTCACATTGATATAGGAAAATGAATACAGTTTGTAAATTCTAAGACATCACAAAGAAATTTTTAAATATGTTTTACATGCAATTAACGACTTATTTGGTCACATCACATCCTACAATCAAATCTGAAACATGGTGGACAAGCAAAAAGTTAAATAACATTAACCGTAATAATCATTTCACTAAAACAGTACATTTAAGATGGAATTGATTTTTGCAACTAAGAGAATATAATTACATCAACTAATATATGTAGGATCCCGCTACAAACTACAATAAAACAATGCAGAGGACTCCGTAAGTATACGAAAAGTAGGTTGAAGTAGATTGCGTTTATACTGGTTAAGTTTCGAAAGTTCAAGATTAATCACACACGAATTCTAATGTTTTTTAATCAAATTTTTAACACAAAAGTTTCTCTGCGTACTCTTAGTATTAAACACAAGTTTGGTGAGAAAGTTTTTTAGAATGTAAGAACGATTGAAGTGGTCTTAGAAATTAAAAAAATTAACGTTTCATATTTTGTAGTTGTGACGGAGAAAGAGATCGTGCGAAAACATAGAGAGTTTATTTCAAAATGAAAATGATTTTTAAACTTACCCTACAAGAACTGCTATGGTCTTTCAGTCAACGCAATATCGTGGAAAGAATAAAATAGATTGATCGCTGACCTTTAAAAAAAGAAAATAAATTGCAAATACAAGTTTGTTAACATTTTAACTAACTCGTTACAAATACGATCATTATTGCCAACCTCTTGTTTAATTATTCCAATTAACGACATTCTGAATAAGCGTTGAATTTGATTGGAAGTGAGATTCTGTGTTAATTAACTTGAACAATTTTTTTCTAAAGTGCAACACTTTGCTATTTTTAAAATGGCGGCACAACAGTATTTCACTGCAGTTTTCCTTTGAAAAGATTTTTAAAACGCATCAAAACTTAAGGTTTTAAACTTGTTTTAATATTGCATGTCAACATCAGCTGCAAAGAGTGAACAATTTTGATTAAATTTTGAAACATTTATTATTGAAAGAGAGATGACATTTTTTTGAATGTTTTCTCAGTAAGCTTTTGCTATCACCCAGCACCCAAGTTCACACCAACTCTAAATTTTAAAAAAACAAGATAAATTACTAATTGTAACAACAGAAAGAAAAAAAAAGTAACAATAGAACTATCTCTTTAATAATAGCCGTATTCCGTCTGTCTGTCTGTGTGTCCGCGAAAGCTGCGTCCCGTAACGGAAACACGAAATTTTTAATATGCGCACGAATATCAAATGCGATATATTTTTACCGACTTTGTTTTGACCGCTCGCGCGTGAAACACAATTCACAACGCCTGATTCTTTAAAAAAAAAACAAGATTTTTGCGACCAGAAAGAATCCAAGATCTTCGCGGAACGAAGGCCATTTTGATAATGGTCGTGTTTGTGGTCAGTGTGTGAGGTTTGTAGGCCTGTTTGACTTTTTTATCTTCTAAAAGCCTTATATATTAGTAATATTTGTTTTCTGTTTGTTTTCAATGTTAGGATAAATATATTGTCACGTTTTTTAGCCACGTACAGATCTTAAACGCACCAGTTTTAGGATGTTTGGCTAGGAACGAAGATTAGCTAGCTATAGCTACTAGCTAGCTAGAGCCTCACTTATTGCTATTCTGTATGGTATAAGAGCTTTTTATCCTAGCCAACATTTATTTTTATGTTGAGGCTGTGGCTATTTAGCTAGGTCCTTAAAAAGTGAAAGTATAAAAATGCAGTTTGGCTACAACAATATTCTTAAGCAATATATAATTTTTATGCTAAATGCAGTTAGCTAGCTAGGTATAGCTACATATTTTATTATTTTTCTGCAAACTTTTTCTGCAAATGAAATGGCTGAGCGATTGTTTTGGCTGGACGAGTAACGACTGTTCCCTGTGTTTTTATTTAAACCGAAGTTGCAATGAACATTTTTGGAAAAGGGTAATACGCCTTATGCGCCTGTTCAACTGTGTTTAACTGTACTAAGCGGTTAGCCCAGTGTTAAAAACAGACTGTTTTTTGTAAAAGGCTGTTACGCCTATGGGCATGTGCAACACCGTTTACCTGTATATACTAAGGTCAGCCCACCACTGTGACAATTAATTTTTAAACTTTCTTGGGAATCACGCCTGGACTAACCGCTGAGCCCTGTGTCTGCGAGAAAGTTTTTTTCAAAAGGGTATTATTCCTATACGCTGTGCAACACGGTTTAACTGTACTAAGCGCTCAGCCCAGTGTCACGATTAATTTTTTAACTTGCGCAAAATGTTATTCTGCAAAATGAAATAAAATTGACGATTGTTTTTGCTATGATGGAGTAACAACACTTTGTAAACTCTGTTTTTATATCAGTTATCGTTGCGGGAAAGTTATTTTTTGAAAAATATGTTACAGTCGCACACTATAATGGTGTATGCGCTTCAAAAGATTAACGACATACTGTATACCTGTACTAAAGCGCTCCACCTGATCGTGTGGGACAGTTTACGGCTCTTATTAAGCGCTCCACAGAGTGTTCAATGCCGGATCACACCTTTACTTGTCGCTTAACCCGGCGTTTCGACGCCGGGTTTCCCGGCTAGTCTCTTTAATAATAGCCGTCGTCTGTCTGTCTGTGTGTCCGCGAAAGCCGTGTCCCGTAACGGAAACACGAAATTTTTAAAATGCGCACCAATACCAAATGCGATATATTTCTGTCCCCTTTGTTGCAACGGGTTAATTTATAGGACGGACGACCCCGTGGATTTTTCCACGGGCTAACGACTAGGCTATATACTAATACCCGTATACGTCTGTCTGTCTGTCACGCAAAATGGTAGCTTAACTGCGCAAGTAGCGAGACGCACGTGATGCGGTATAAAAAGGACGGGCGAGCGTTAGCCCGTGGATTTTTCCACGGGCTAACGACTAGTTAAAACAATTCTCAAAAATTAAAACAATTCTAAAAATATAGACTTTACCATGTTTGTAAAATTGGACGGTCAAACTCTAATTAAAATCATTAGTTTCTTTCGCAAGTACTGAGACGTTGTGTAACGATGCTGGAGAGTGATTACCAAATATTAAATGTATAAAAACGGTAGTGGTGTGACGATCAAGTTTAACGCGTTTACCTGCAGCTAAGTGCAGAGATGATATATAACATCGAGACATTTTTAGATGAAAGGCTTTTTTAAAAACCCTTCCTCATTCTGTTATTGATAGCCTAGAGTTTTCCCGTTGGTTTCGCTTAATGTGCATAAGTCCCGCAATTAACAAATGACACAGGCATGTTGCTGTTTCTGTGGAATAAAATACTCATGCCTCTTTGATTGTGTAGAAGTTTTGTTTATTTTGTCGTTCTCAGATTATTTATACAGTAGAGTCTCCATAACTCGAACCTCTATAACTCGAATCTCTCCTTAACTCGAACAAATTCGTTGGCACCGTGAAAATTTCCTAATAAACTCTTATAAAAAAACCTCTACAACTCGAACCTCCATAACTCGAATCTTCCCTTAACTCGAACAAATTTTTTTGTCCCTTGGAGACTTTTCTCTCCATAACTCGAATTTTCTGACATCATAATCAAAATTCGAACAGTTTTCCTGATAAATTGGGTCTAAAAATCTTTTTAAGACGTGTTTTGCAGGCCTTATTATTAATTCGAATGATTAATGATGCGTCATCCAAACCTTTCGAACGTCTTTTTCGAACGTTTTCGAGAAAATCTAAAGAATTTTAAAAGAAAGACACTCTCATAACAATGTCGTCTGTGGCAGGATCAAAGCGCCGAATTGACAATAAGTCGTGCAAAATCAAGTACAAAGCTCTTAAAGCGTTGGAAAAGGGTACTGCGCCAAAGGATGTGGCAAAAGAGTTCAAAATTCCTCCAAGCACCCTGTCAACTTGGAAAAAAAATAAAGAAAAGATTTACAAGCAGTTTAACAACGGGCAAACATCGAAGAGATCAAAGCCAGAAAAATTCAAAGATGTGAACAAAGCTGTTCATAAATGGTTACTTATGATGAGGAGTGAGAATATCCCAATCAGTGGCCCGATGCTGAAAGAGAAAGCTCTTGAGTTTGCCGAAGCGTTGGGTGTCGAGTCATTTCAAGCTTCTCAGGGGTGGATGGCTAAATGGAAAACCAGGTTAGTTGACTAAGATTTTGTTTGTTTATCTTCGTGAAGATAAAATCTAAAAAAATGTTACAATAGCTTTGGTAGTTGTTTTTTCAAAATATCAATAGACTCTCTTTCAGAGAGGAAGGATAATTTGCATGGGACTTTCATCCCTAATCCATCACCAGCATTCAATGACTTTCCAGTAATTGTTATTTTGCAAACATTGAAGCTGTCATTCTTCAGAAAGTAAAATATGACTTTTGCAAAGCGTCCTGACTTTCCTAGTAGTAGATGTCCAATGATTTCTCCATCATTTTTCTTGACTGCAACTGCATATTTATCCATTTTATTTGTTGGTTCCATGAAACCATAAAATTCATCTCCAACAGAGGGTGTCCAATTACTTTTATAAACATGATACCCCATGACAAAAGCGTCGATTTCGTACGTAATAAGTTTAATGATAGGAAGTTCTATACAACAAATAATGTCTGTTAATCTTTTGACTTGTTGGACTTTCATGGCTTCCATGCTTTCTTTCACTCGTCAAAACTTCGAAACTTGGTAAAAATCGAATCTTTTTCTATTCGAATTCTTTCACAAATCAAAACATGGTAACAATCGAATGTTTTCTATTCGAATCATGGCCATGGCATTCTAAATTTAGAATTCCATGATTCGAATCAAACAAAATGTAAAGCTCCATCTACACTAGTCACAACTACAGAGATAAACGTTTTTCTCATCCATTCATTTCAGGTATGGAGTATCCTTCAAAACCATCGCTGGAGAATCACGGTCCGTCACTGAGGAAATGACAGCGCCATGGTCGGAGACAACATTACCAACCATTCTCTCCCGCTATCCTCTGGAAGACATTTTTAACGCCGACGAATTTGGGCTTTTCTTTCAATGCCTTCCCAATAAAACTTTGCATATGAAAGGTGATAAGTGTTATGGAGGAAAACACAGCAAAGTTAGACTTACTGGTTTAGCTGCTGGTAATGCCTTGGGGGAACGATTGCCAATGTTTGTAATCGGCAAGTCCGCCAACCCTCGTTGCTTTAAAGGTGTCAAAACACTACCCTGTCGATGCCGTTCGCAAAAGAAGAGTTGGATGTCTGGAGAGCTGTTCGAAGAGTGGGTACGCGAGCTTGATCGAAAATTCTCTGTCTCTAAGCGAAAAATTGCTTTGATTATTGACAATTGTACCGCACATCCTCATGTTGAAAACCTGGAATGGGTAGAATTGATCTTTCTTCCTCCAAATACCACGTCCCGAACCCAACCTATGGACCAAGGAATTATCCGCGCCCTGAAAGCAAAATATCGATCGCTAGCAGTGCGGAAATTGATAAAAGCCTTGGACGAGGAAAAATCGACTCCGAAGTTCTCGATTCTTGCAGCTATGTACATGCTAAGGAAAGCATGGGATGATGTTTCCAACAAAACATTCACCAATTGCTTTCGAAAATCAGGAATTTCCCAAAAGGATGCAGAAAGAGCGATCAACGAAGATTACGACCCTTTTAAAAGTTTAACCAGCGAAGTAGAAGAAGACCCAATTCCAACCCTCGATGCTGAACTCTCTTACATAAAACGAAGGTTTCCTGACCACATTGATCCTGACTTATCAACTGAAGATTTCGTTGATTTTGACATTGAAGTCAGTACATCCCATGGGCGTCTGAAGACTGCTGACATCATTGCTGAGATCACTGGGACTCAAGACGAAGAATTAGAAGAGGTCGACGAAGAAGACAAGGAGGAAGAAGATAAGATCACAAGACCGACGGCCGAGCAAGTGCGTACAGCTATCAACGTCCTCGAAGACTTGAGTATTTTTTCACATTTTGGAGAAGAAATGATAGCTTCCCTGAGGGACTTGAATCGTAATATCGCCAAAGATTTTGATATGAGTTGTAAGCAAACAGTTATCACCGACTTCTTTTCTAAATAAACATTAAAAAATTCATTAAAAGTGTATTGTTTTGACTTTCATTAACCTAATAGCCCCCTTAAAGTTAGACTTAAGATTAAATATAACGTTTTTATCCAGCTGGTTCACGTAAAGGGAGGATATTGCGCTAAAAGTTGAAAACCTCTACAACTCGAATGTCTCCATAACTCGAACGATTTCCTTTTCCCCGTGGCTGTTCGAGTTATGGAGACTCTACTGTATCATTTTAGAGACTTTTTCTACATTTTATTTAAAGATTAGTTGGATTAGGTAATAAATACCAATATAAAAAACACAACTTCGATTTTCGCCATTGTCAAAAGACTAACCCGAAAGGAGAAATTGCGGAAAATTTAAACTAAAGTATGAATGTTGCTTACACTTCAATTTTGATTTCCCACAATTTGTTTTTGTCACAGAAGACATCGAAAGCTTGTTATTTCGACGCAGTGTGTATTTCCAAGGTGCCTATTTGTGAGAAAAAAGCTAATTAGCTACTTGCTAGAGTCTGGGTACAAGTTATACCGAACGTTTAGCTAAAACTATATAGAACGGTAAGTAACAACAAACACATCGAAATATTAGCTATGTTACGAAGACAAAAAAGTATAAACACGATGGATTTTCAAAATCACAGCCAGCTGATGTTAACAAGAAAAAAATGTTAATCACTTTTAATAACACGCTGTTAAGTTTTCTGACGTTGAGGCACAACGTCAATAACATTATGTTAACGTAGCGATACGCTAAAATTATTTTTTTATATATTGTCAAAAATGAGTGTTATATTTCAAGAAATAAAAACGTATACTAGTCTATATACTAATACCCGTATACGTCTGTCTGTCTGTCACGCAAAATGGTAGCTTAACTGCGCAAGTAGCGAGACGCACGTGATGCGGTATAAAAAGGACGGGCGAGCGTTAGTATAACTTAATTACGTCTGTTTGTACCTCAATACGAGCAATTTCTTTGCCTGAAATATGACTTTTTTCAACGGGCGGCGTAAAAACAAGAAGACTGGAAATAGTAACAAAAATGACGTTGCAGAGTGCGACATTAAAAAGAAAAGGAGACATTACGATTTGTTGTAACTTATTCTTTAATAAACAAGAATAAAAAAACTGAGTATACACCACAAATAAACCCTTCTTATTTGTCAAAACACAACCATAACCAACAATTTCCCTCAAATGAACAGACAGTCTACATAAAAAACTTTTTGGTTTACAAACACTTTTGATGTATTGTCCCTCTCCCGTTGATAAACCGTTTTAATTTTGAAAAAGGTTAAAAAATATGAAAATGTATGGACGAAGGAGGACAGTAGCCCATCCTTTTTTGGAATTCTTTTGTGCGACCTCACCTTGGAAAGTTTGTATTTTAAATAAGAAACAATTCAGGGGGTAAAAGAGACAATTTTTTAATCTCTGAAGAAAATACAAAAATCGTCAGGACAGCAATTAGAACAAGAAGACTATTTCCAGAATGTGCTTTACTTTCGTTTGATGTTCGAGATGTTGATAACATCGGTTCACCCATTAGCTCACTCTAGCAACGTAGTATGTTTGCCCCCTATCAGAAATTAGATTTTTATTCGCGCAAAACAAAAACAATGGAAGTTTGCTTATGAGCTGCGAGAAAAGTTAATCATAAGTGGCGAGCAGAACGAAAATTTAACCCAAGGGGCCGTTCACATGGAGGCAGCCTGGCTCGGGCTAGCCGGGCTGTTAAAATGTAACATCCTGTCGTGGGCATCACGAATAATTAAAGTTGTAAAATAACTTTCACCTCCACGCAACAAAATCATCTTCGATGATTTTGTTGCATGGAGGTGAAAGACAATGACATCTTTAATGACATCTTCAATGACATCTTTAGCTTTTCAAAATCACCACTAGCCTGGTTAACTAAGCTTTCTTCTTCGAGTTGATAAAATGAGTTTCTCTCAAACAAAAGCTTAGACGCGAACGAATAACTCAGCGGAAACTGTGAGTTATTTACCAGTTGTTTACCAAGCTTGGCCAAATCTGACTCTAGTAAAAACTTTGTAGAATACTAATGTTTGTTAGGGTGAGTGAAACCACTCGCTGGGATATTTGGGATGAAAAGGGCTTTTCCCGATAATAATCACGTGAGCAAAGAATAATAGAATTAGTCAATAAAAAATCGCGGCCAGATTTTGGCCCCAGAAAAACCACACAGGATTGGAAAATTTACCCATGGTCAGTTTCAATGATCTTTGTTGTTTGTTGTTTGCGATGTTTTCTAAACTTTGTGGAAAAATCAGTTTCTGAAGGGAAATACCCTAAGGGTAGAGATTTTTTTCCGATAAGAATTACTACATAAAGTTACCAATTTGCAGTGTAAATTTCAGTCACCCTGCGATTGTTTGCGATGTTTCTTAAAATTCGTGGAATAAATTACGATTGGGACATTTAACGGTTTTCTTATGAAAGGTGAGTGGGCTCTCACTGCATTCTTTTACTATAAACCATCCTCATTCCTCGTTTCTTGAATAGCTTGAAATTAAATCGCGAAGGTGTCTGCCCAATACGGTGGCCCATAAGTGTCACGGCAAATTAAGCAACTCCACGGAAAAAAAAGAAACTTCAAGGCAACTTAAAAACTCTACCGCAAAATAAGACGTTCACAACAAAATTAAATATTTTCATCATTATGGCGCTCCGTTTTATTTACCTGATGGCACTTTATTGCTTTATTTTCATAATGGCGTATGTGTTACATACGGTATGTTACATGTTGTTGTAGTTGTGACTTTGGAAAAGTTTTCACAAATGTTTTTCTGTAGCAGTTTTTTTAGCAATGATGCAAACTACTGCAGGCAATGTGGAGTTGGTAAGGGTAGTTCTCTGAGAATTCTATAAAAAAATCCGAACCAGGCCATCAACAAAACATAAATATCCAGATTTTTTTATAGATGTTCGAACGCTGAGAGACGAAAAAAAAGATAGTGTTGTTACTGCTAATGATAAATCAAAAGGTTTGTTGATTTCTAATATATACAGTAAATATATCTAACAATAGTACACATGTTCAGGGGTTTGGTTAAAAAAGGTATTGGAACATATTTATGTAATCATCTTCAAGGAAATATATATAATATGTAATTGCTTTTTAAATCAAAAATGAAACCAAAAATAGTAATAATAAACGACATAGGAGTATTGATATTTCTTAAGTTATAAAAAATTGCGATATTTTGTTGTTCGTATCTTAGATGGAGAGGTCATACCACCACCATCAAAAAAGATGATGACTTTTCAAGAGTATTGAAAAGAAAAGTCAAAGCAGTGGCACGGTTACACCTCCAATAGTGTCTCTAAAAACAGAAGGCAACCCAACCTAGTGTCCAAGATGTTGTGATATCGGGTTGATGTATTGGAGGGAAAAAGAAGCTAAGTTAATGTGTAAACGAGGTAAAAGAATTAGCTTGCGAGTACCAAAAACTGCAAAAAAATAGAAAATCAGTTTTAGCTGAAAATATATGGAAGCAATTCCATACTGATATATATAATGAAAAAGATCTATACACATTGTTGTATGAAAGTGGCGAAGAAGTTGAAACTCTCCCTACCAAGTAGCTGTTGGAAAAGATTTCAAAAGAATACCTTTGTTCTTGTGTAAATATAACGACATGGCAATATCAAATCTGGATTTTTTCGATACCTGTACAAATGAAAATGACGGTGGACCAGATTCAAAAGTAATGAAAGTCTGTGATGAGGAATCGTATGAGCCACCATGCATCATTGTTAATGAGGATAGTGATGATTCAAAAGCTGGTACCCATGAAACAAAGAAAGCACCAGTTGCACTTTTAAAATAAGAGGAAGTTTTGCAACTTATTCACAGTAAAGTGACACAAGAAAGTCATTTTTTCTTCGTAATACGGAGAAATGGAACTCTTGAAAGAATCGTCACTGTGTGGCAACGTGAAGCCAATTTGACTTTTCAGAGTTTCTTTATTTGTCGTGAACTTTCTTTATTTGCCGTGAACTTTCTTTACTTGCCGTGGACTTTCCTCTGCAACACTAATATCTATTTTATCTGAAAAATTTGTCTAGTTCTAATTTTTTTTAACTTCGATTTAGCTTCATCTCTGACCTAGTAATTACGTATCAATTGTGCATGTTTCGTATGTATCAATTGCTTTGTTTAATTCACAAACGTAAGCTTTGATAAACATAAACGAAAGCGTGTTTGAAGCAGCACGTCTATTCGTCTCAATAATTTGACACCAAGTGGAAAAAATAAGTCACATGTGGGTCTGTATTTTGGCTATGAACAGGTAAGAAAATCTCGATTAAATTTTGCTTTACTATCTACTATCAAGAACAGCAAAGATGTGAAGAATTCCATGACCCTATACTAGGCGTTTTAACTTTGTTAGAAGCTGCATATCCTGCCACGTTTTCATTTAAATCAAAACATTAGACCAAAGCAAGAAGTTGAGAAAAGTATTTATTGCCTCATATTTTGTTTATTAGCCAAATATTACATTTTGGAGGCTGTATTATGCTACGTAATGCATCAAAAAACAATAGGTTTTTTTTGACGATAAAGTATACGACAGAGAAAAACATTGAAAACATTTCATGGGTTTTGATGTGTCTGACGACATGACATACGACATGCCATTTTATCTCGAAGCCTCAACATTTAAAAAATTCTATCAAATAAGTTTTCTAGAAACAATATCATGCGTATTCACTGTCTCTTTTAAACAAAGGTGTGGCGGAACGTGTATAGGAGAATACATTTCGTATTTTTTTGCTTAACAAAGAGTTAGTTGTATTTGCTTGAACTGTTACAATAATGAGAAGATGGGAGAAAAATCAAACTATTAACGTTGTTTTTAAGAGGATGTTGTGTGATAATTGTTTCATCAGAATATAATTGGTGATACAACCGTCATTTTAATTATTTTGAAGACTATGAGCAATATTTGTTAACACCAATAATTCATGTCTGAGCCCAAGTTTCTAAATATTCTAATTTACGCGTATCACGGGCTTAAAGTTTCAGTTTTCGCGAGTTTATTGATTTATACGCATTTATTCAACATTATTTTAAATCAAATAAATATTTGCTGTATTCTTGTACCTTCGGAATTTAACATCAGATAAAATAATTGTGCACCCTTAGAGGGGGTTTTTAATAATTTTCGATAGCTTTCAATATTCTTCTAATATACCGATTTCGAGGCCCTTTTTTTAGGAAATCAAAATTACGCGGTGAAGCATCACGTTGCATATAAAAAATAAACGTGTTTTGAAATATAAACTTTTTGACGAAAACATTAGCTATTGTATTCACAGAATTAATACTGAGTTAAACTATCAATAACGTTGATAAACGCGTACTATACAATATTTATCCACCCTTAAGGCCCAATACAAATATAACGACGACGTTGTTTTCTCAAATGGCTACCGTAGATGTCATCTATATATTCTATCGTTAATTGGAATAATTTCCCTCTTTATTATCAATATAAAAAAATTAAAGAAAAGTAAAGTTTATTTTCAAAGATGGAATTTTTAATTAGAATACTCAACAAAACAAAAAGCAAAAACGAAAGGTTTTTTCAACGCTTTTTCAAATAAAATATTGTTCAATTATAAGAACGTCATATTTCACGTCGATATATTCTATATACAGCGTTGTTACGGAAAAAATCATGGTTTCTAAGTTTTTCTGCACTTTTTGTGAATTTGCTATAACTCTCTTGTATTTGTGGGCTTGATACCCAATTCAGTTACATTCAGTGTTATTATAAAGTAAATGTTTAGAAATAATATTAACTCTAATTTTTATCCATTTCTTTCCATTATTTGACAACACTTGACAGGTGTAGCCGAATAAGTCACTCCCCGGGATTAATTTTCCTTGCAGTTATCGTCTAGTATAAATATTACCCTTTTTAGTTAAGCATAAAACTCTAATATTTTGTACTAAATAATGGGAATTCTTTTTTTTTTTAAGAAAGCCAAGCTGAGGCTAGATTTGAAATGTATTATTATTTTTATATCGTGTTGCTTCGAAAAATAGGGAAGTATATGGCCAATTTGATGATGACGGTTGATGATGAGTATGATTAGGATGAGAAGGGATCGATGTTGTGTGAATTATTTTTTGTTGAAACATACAGTTATATTAGCAAAAATAAAGTGAATTGATTGAAATCATTGGTTCTTTTCAATCCTAGATTAATTAGAAATATTTCGGCTAAGAACGTTCATAACATGCTCCACATTCTTTGCAAAGTCTTAGTGTCAACATATGAGCTAACTTCCGGTGAGAAGCAGTGCTATTGGTAAAATGAATGACTGGTATCGTTTTTAAAATCAAAAGAAAATATCTTTTTATACAGTACGATTGAAGAGAGTTTCGCAATAAGTTTTGTCAAAGAGCCTTGGGTTTCCTCTCTCTTTTCTTTTTCAAGGACAATGAATGTTTTAAGGTGGCACTGAACAACACAATGTTGCCTCAGAGTGACAAATATTGATCTCAGATGAAAGTTATTTACAGATTATTTTTGTTCCATTATATTATAATTGTGAGAGTTAATAGCAGAAAAAAATTATTTAGTTCTAGTGATTTTTTGAAAGTATCCTTTTGGCCAACAATGTGTACGTACAATGTAGGTATAGCTACCAACGATTTCTGCCCCCAATCTAACACGGACATTTTTTTAGACAATTAAGTGAGCTACACCAAACTAAAAAGACTTAAATCAAGCGTTTTCTCATTTCAACGTACACTTTTGGCTTAAACAAAATCAAGCTTCATTTCTGCAAGACTTAAATTTTCGCCACTGAAAACCGATGAATAATTAAAGCCCTTTTGAATCTCTATATTAATAATAGCCGTATTTTGTTTGTCTGTCCGCAAAAAACCATTGTGTTGGGGAACAAGAAGTGTGACATATTAGGACAGGCGACCTCGTTTTTTTAACGACTAGTGTATTATAATATAGACTAGTCGTTAACGACATGTTGACGACTAGTCTATATTATAATACACAACTTTGGATAAATTGTAACTTTGAGTAGTGGTTGGATAATCCCCGTAAGTTTTTTTTATGACTAACGACTGGTTTTAATAAATATTGCCTGGGTCGCAAAATATTCCTTCATTGATGAGAAAACACTTTAAAGGAAATTTCATTTATGTTGCTAAACGTTTGTCTGCTTAAAATTTTGTCAGACTTATTTTTCGCCACTGGTGCTATGTTACATAGCGTTCTTACATTTTATTGTCTATTCTCAGCAAATTTTTGCACTTAACAACCATATTACACTCATTTACGAAACTCTTTTTTTTTATTAGATTCTTTAGACATCTGTGAAAATTTTAATATAACAAATTATATTTGCCATGTTTTAGTATGAATTTTTTTTATTTTTGTTGTGACTTTGAGAGAAGTGTGAAAAAATAATATCATATAAAAGACCAAGAAATAAAATATATTAAATTTATTTTTTTATGTATCAGAGATAGAAGCAAGGGAAGGAAAAATCCGAAATTAATAACAAAAAGAATCTAGCTTCTCTGGTTAAAAAGGTTAGCTTACTTTTTAAATTACATATTTTTTCTCTGTTCGAGATATAAGATTAATTATTTTACGTTTTCTGTTGATCACAAAAAGGTGTAGGATAAGGCACAGGTTCGCCAAAAGCGGAAAAATGTATGATTTGCTCAATAATAAGATTTGATAACAGTTTGGCAGCTAAGGAAAATTAAAAACACCTAAATAAAAAAAAATAGAAACTACGAAAGCCAGACGGCAGGGGGTAAAATTCTTCTATACTCGGACGAAATAGCTAGAACACACTTATTTTCATTTATATCTATCTCTGAAATGGAAAATTTCAAGTCAACACAAAATATCATTACTCTGGCTTTGGTGAATATAAGAAACCATAGTTTTGTTGTCTCAATTTTAAGTGAAGTTTGAATGCAGAAAGTTTGTGCTGCTGATACGGTTGATGGAGGTCTGACAGACCCTTTATAAAAACCTGATAGGGGGACAAATACGAAAAAGTCTCTGTTGGACGTGTAATATACGTGTAAATATGGTGTACACGTGTATCCTAAAAATTTGTGTTTTGTTGATTTAATTAAAAGGGAATACAACGTTTTCAAGTTTTCAAATGTTTGATAAGATTTCAAATGTTTGATAACGTGCATTTTTAAAAGCCTTTTCGGTGGAAAAAAACTTCACAATAAATGTTGCTGCGGTTGATCTTTGTTGAAGAAGAAATAAAGAAGAATATAAGATGAGATTTCTTTTTTTATTTTTCTTAAAAAACAATAACAGCTTGTGATATAACTTGTCGTAAGATAATTAAGATCGACGTTATTGTAGTCGTATTCTTTGCATATCTTTTCTTTCGACGTTATATTATAACGTTTATTGAAAATGTACGTGAATATAGCTGTAAAATAGGCTGACGGGTAGGTATCCCAAATTCGATTATAAATGGCTTCTTAAACTTGTTTCTTTTAAATTTATTCATGTTATGAGTTGTTGAACCAGCCTCTTGTAACGGGTTTTAATGCAAGGTCACCAATTTCTTGATTGTTTACTCATTACAGTAAATGTCTTTGTAGTAGCTAGCTTAATTGTATAGGCGCATAAACAAAATAACCATGTATTCTTAAAACGGACAAGAAAATACAATGTAAAGTGTCATATTTAATAGTGTTAGCCACCAGTTAATTATACCTGACTATTCTACATGTGACGTATTTATACTAATGATTGATTTTAGTATGTCCAATTCCACTGAAAAACTATGCAGTTGTAATGATGAGCGCATTAAGCAGATTGTTGCCGACGCCCTCAACAGCAGTGAAGCAGGGGATGCCACCTGGATTTTGACAAGTGCTTTTATTATTTTTACTATGCAAAGTGGATTTGGACTACTTGAAGCTGGTAAGAAACTGTTGATTTAGATCCTGTAGGGATATTAGATTACGAAATCTATCAGAATTCTATTCACAGAGACAGTAAGTGTTACAAACTGCAACACTGAATTTACAATTAAACAAAAATATAGAGTTGACCTTTTACCTTACAGGATTTATATTTTAAATTGTCCGTGCACTGTATTTACTAAATTGACTTTTTATTTTAAAGTAGTTGGTGGCCCGTGGACAAATCCACGGGTTCGCCGCATTTATTTACAGCATTTTGTTTTTCTCGCTACTGTGGTACCATTTTGCGTTGAGAAAAACATATAAAACAAAAATGTCACTGGAAACCGGGAGTTTTGAAGTGCGTGGGTTCGAATTTCACTCTTTCCGAAAATTTAGTGCAGATTTAGGAAGAAGTAAACATATCGATGTTTTCAGAGACAAAAACGGAATTACCAATGTCAACACCACATAGCTTTTAAAAAGGGCGTAGCAACACTGCTAAGATTGTTTCATATTTGCTTGTCGGCATGTCAGAGCCGCAACAAACTTGCTGATTGGCTATTTTTAAAAATCGGTCGACGCGTTGGCGTTGTGAAAAACAAAGGTGGTAAAAATCGGGTTCTGTGGGGATTTGAAATCCGCGGGATCGTTGGCTTTGGAAAATCGATTTCGTGTTTCCGTAATAGGACGCATCACTTGCGGACAGGCAGACCAAATACGACTATTATTATAGAGAAGTTACTTGAAGTAACCCGTTTTAAAATAAATATAATGAAAACCTCTTTTGCCACGTACGAATGCACGAATTTTGACGTAGAAAAATCCATTAGCTGCAATATAACACAAATCGTTTTTACCATGGTCTAGAAGAAGCTAGTGTATTCACTTTTTGCACCTCAAAGCAATAGTAAATACTGCCGGAAATACTGCCGGTGGTGACATTTTAATCAACGCTATTTGAACTAGACAATCATCAAACAAACTTTAGGATGACTGCCTGCAACAAAAGAATACATATGAAAGAAGAATTTTGTTTAAAAGATGTAGACATTCGGATGTTTTTTATTGAAATTTTTATTGCATTTTCCTCGATCTTCAAGGAGGACTACCTTCTGGAAGAATTGAATTTTTGTCATGCTTAAAGTTATAAACCACCAGTATATATACAACCAGCAGAAATTGGGTAAGGGTAAATTGTATTTCTTTTTAGGCTCATGTTCGATTAAAAACGAAAGCAATATCATGATGAAAAACGCCATTGATGTCTTGTTTGGTGCGTTGGGTTATTGGCTTTGTGGTTTTGGGTTAAGTTTTGGTCAAAGCGAATATACCAATGCATTTACAGGAATTGGAGCTTTTCTTACAGACTCTACTGATCAAGACATGGGGCATTTATTTGCCAAATATTTCTTCCAACTTTCCTTCGCCACAACAGCGACAACCATAGTGTCTGGTGCAATGGCTGAAAGAACTAACCTAAAAGCGTACATGTTGTTTTCATTCCTAAATATGTTTTCGTATGTTTTTCCGGCACATTGGATATGGGATGACAAAGGGTTTCTACACGCACTAGGAGCGCAAGATGTTGCAGGTTGTGGACCTGTCCACCTTATTGGTGGAACTGCTGCTTTTGTGGCTACGCTGGTGTTGAAGCCAAGGTAAAAGTATATATTCTATTTAAAATCATCAGATATTGTTTTCAAAAGAAACTTGTAAGATAATTCAGAAAATGATGTTTATTAACAGATATCATCGATTCGATGAGAAAGAGGCACAAGATTACGAGCATTCATCTCCTATGAATATAATTCTTGGACTGTTCATGTTATGGTGGGGCTGGTTGGGATTTAATTGTGGCTCCACATTTGGTGTGAGTGGAGGTAATAACACGTGTTTTGGCAAACTTTTTACCATTGGAGATAGAAACTAGGAGATTATAGGTTTAGTTACTTGCTGTTCTGAAACAAACAAATTGTTTTGTGAAAATATTTTTTTGTACAGGAAAATGGAAGCTTGCATCCAGAGCCGCTGTAGTCACAGTTAATGGTTCAGTCGGAGGCGGTTTGTTTGTTATATTTTACTGCTACATTCTGACAAACAAATTTAACCGTAAACTCGATGTTGGAATTTTTGCAACCGGTATCTTAGCAGGATTGGTGAGCATAACTGGGATTTGTGCAATTTGTAGACCCTGGGAGGCACTCCTAATTGGATTCATTGGAGGTGCAATAGCGTGTTATGGTATGTCTCAAGTTAACTGCCTTCTCATATTTAGAATGTCACTTATTGTTGTTTTTCTCTTCCTATCAAGAGATAGGACGGGGATCATGAGTCAATAGGACAGGGATGGTGTGTCAATATGATGGGGTCGTGAGTCAATAGGACAGGGATTGTGATTTAAAGTAAATTTGTTACAGCAACTTCAACACGCGTTTTCTTCTCTTCAGGTTGCACTTTACTTGAGTACCTTAAGATTGATGATCCAGTTTCATGCGTTCCTGTTCATGGATTTGCTGCTATATGGGGACTGATTAGTGTGGGTTTCTTCGCAGAAAAAGATATCTTTGACAATCTGAACGAGAGCGAGGGTTTATTCAAAGGTGGTGGACCTAATCTTTTGGGATACCAACTACTTTCTATTGTGTGCTACTGCACATGGGCAGCAATCACTACGTTTGTTGAGGTAAGTAAGGGGACTTATTTTTAACAGATAGTGCATCAAGGTTGATACTTCTTATTCCTTAATAAAAAGTAAATTGTAAGCTTCGTTTGAAGCACCAATTAAATTATAGCTTTTAAGTTAACAACTAGAAGAAGATTAAAAATTGAAAGACGATAGCCTAATTAGGGAATCTTCTTAAATTTTAAAAATTGTCCCGTAGTGGAACCTGTAAAATTGGAAATTGCCTACAAACATGATTCAAGGATAATGCGAAGACAGCTAACTGTTCCTTTTGTGCATTCTCAAAAAATTTAACATAGTGAAGACGATCATTTGCTGAAAGAGATATTAAAAACTGAGTTACATTTCTAGAATAATTACCATGCGCAATAAGAAAATGTTATTTTTAAATACCTTGATAAGTGAACATTAGCACGTTGTAGTAAAGGGTCTTTTAGCATGTAATTATTTTAGTTAAGCCTGTGGATAGAACAGTAATAGAGATATTAAGATTTAAAGCTTTTTTCACACATACAGAAAATAAAATATATTTCGCATGGTACATCCTTATCTAAGACATAACATTGTAGACTCTTATCGCTTTTCCCTACAACAAATTTAATTTTTAGATAAACATTCATAAGTTGTTCAATAGATATAGAGCAAAATTGACTCACTTGAAAATAAAGTATTTTGAGTAAATATTGTACTAATATTAGTCGTGGTTTAAGTTATTAAGTTATTCAGAGAAAATTATTCATGACCTAATCACTTTTTATTGGATTCTTCCCGGTAAGGCTAGATTGACAACCAGGCTATATAAATAAGACCATGGTTCCAATGGTTTTCTCTGATAAAGGTTCTATAGGTTCTTACGATATGAAGACTTGCAAAACTTTTACCATCTTTCTAGAATCTAATTAATTACCCAACCATTTTAACGTTTATCTTCTGTAATAGTTAGTGAGCGAATTAGTATATTGAGTCCATTCTTTAGCTTTCCTCTCAGACAAGCTCTGCCCTTTTAATAAAAACTTAGAATAAACGTTCACCTTGATAATTCAGATAATTGACAGGTGCAACAAATCCGTTATACGTTGTTCCTATTTCTTCCAAATTATTCTAGTTAAGGATAAGTTAACCCCCTTTTCACACACACATACACACTTAGTATATGTAAGGCATCTCCAAATCACAAAAAAATATGTGGCCTAAAAGATATATAAATTTCCTATAGAATGGTGTGTGTTTTATTTAATGTGTATACGAAATTTCCAAATAGGAGAAAAAAGATTTTAACTGAAAAATGCGCCCTCGACTTTCGGCTTTGATATCTCCCCTCACCAAAACTTTTTCTAAAGGAAGATGTTGCAAAAACAGAAGGGTATAACGTTAAATTTTGATTTAATTTCTAAGGTGGGAGAAAATATCCAAAAAAACACTGCTATTACTCAGTCTATCATAGTCCCCAATATCCATCATAGTAAACTATTAATTTGCATTTACAACTGCCATTAAAACAATGCTGTGGAATTTCATGTTATTGAAAAGCATTTGGCCTCCTCATGGTGGACAATGGACAATCACATGTTTACCATCCAACGCTCTCTAGCATTTTGGAAAGTTCCATTTTTCCTCAAAAAGCTTACTTATTACTTTTTCACTCATCTGACGTATTTTGGACTTTGATAAATTCCTTATTGTGTAAAATGTTCCACAGATAGTTGCATGTTTCCTTAATAATGCGGCCGACGGTTGTCGACTCATCCTATAATTTGTTGATATTGCTTTAAACGAGTGTCCTGTTGCAAGATATCTTAATTTAATTGCAAGCCTTTCATTAGGCTTTATTGGCTCTTGTTTTAAAGATTCCTTTTGAATAAAATGAGAAATTATTAATCGTAACAGTTCATTACATTTCATGGCAGACATTCGAAACATTTGAAATATTATTTCTGCATTGAGTAACTTTGCTTGCAGCACCAAAAGAATGAAACTTTCCTTTCTGTTGACTTGCAAACCCAAAAACAATGCTTCCTTGGTCTATTCTTTCGCACAAAATAATTAAACTCGTCCAATTCGAGGTCGTAAATTTAAGATTTGGTAATTTCTTTTTTTGTGTGTTCCTCGCGTCGCCATCTTTTGAATTGTTTTTATTTCTTTGAGCCCGACGCAAAGTGTAGATTAGAGAATAAAGAAACCGCGGCAAATTTTGTTCTTTACCTTGTGATTGTTGTGATTGCGCGCGTGTCTGGAGGTCGTCCCTTAAGCAGCAGGAAATATTCCTTGCAAATGAATTCAAATACATCAGCGCATACTTTGGGTTTTTTTATTTTTACATATTGAGTTATTCTCAGTAAGTGTCACAGGGAAAAATATTTTCTAAAACCAAATTTCGCGTGTCCTATGGTCCCACGAACCGTTTATTTATTCCTTTCCGCGCTGTCTTTAAAAGAAATTTGCCTGAAATTATTTTGAATATTATTCCGACAAAATCTAATTAGAGATAGTATGCCTAAAATTGTGTAAGTAATCTATTGCAAAAGCGGACGGAAGTTCGTTCCATGAGCAATTACTATAAGTTACAAACATGCGCATAATTCCGGACTTAATATGTTGCAAAAGAGGGCCGAATTTTGAATTTTGTGCCACAAGCAATTGGCCGTTTTCTACATTTCCACCAAAACCAGGTAATCTCAACCTGGTGATAAAATCTTTAACCTAAAAATATCCAATGCAATATAACTTTATCGACTTTGCTCCGCCGCGCGAATCTCCAAAGGCTAACAACTCGTTTTCGATAAGAGACAAACGCAATATGGTCAACAATAGATATTATATTATTTCTTTATGTTTGCTATCCATCAAGCACGATTCCCACTGTGGTTTAAGTGTTTTAAGTATGTTTAGATAAGATTTTAAAGTTAAAGCATAATGGAAACGTCTTCGCGTTTTAAAATTTTCGGCATAAAACCTTAAACCGCAGATACAATAAAATGTTAGATCAAAAAATTTTGATATTGTGGTTTGAAGTTCAAGGGCGCCGACAAACGCTCAAGGAGTTTTCAACGATTTTAGGGCACATATTGCGCATTTTCACGTTAAGACAAAAAAGAGTTTGTTACAGGAAGAGAATCCTAGCGAACTTATTCGCCAATATCCAGTGATTTTTTGATAAATTACACAAAGGCTACCAAGAGATAAACGCGACATGTTTTTGCTTTTAAAACACAATGGGAATGCTCAGGGTTTATTATAATTTTTAAAACACATTTAAAACCTTTTAGGTTTTAAATTTAAATCCAAGTTAAACCATAGTGGGATCCAAGTTTTATAGTCTTTGTAAATATATAGTTAGCAATTTTTTAAATGATTAACTTCGACTCGTATTTTTAGCTGTATATCGCAGACAAAGTGTTTGGGCTCAGAATATCATTGGAGCAGGAGCTCATTGGATCTGATTTTTCAGAGCATGGAATATCTGTGATTGCTAAAGAGTCATCTGAAGTGGACAAAAATGGCGACCACAGCTACGAAACAACAACCAATGTACAGCATTCTATCAAAGCTCTTAAGAAGAATATGCTGCTGCGGAGCTGCTCCAATGCGTTTTCTAGGCGAAATCAACTTGTCAAAAAAGAAAACGTTAGAATTTACCCGGAAGAACAACAGGAAAATGAGAAACCTACCTTTTCAATCCATAATAAATACAAAGAGAAAAACTACTGGAAGGCAGGTGTTGTAAACTTTGGATATATGACTATTGCTGACGGAAGAAAAGAGAATCAAAATTGCCCCGAAAACTATATTTCGAACCATACACCTGTTTCAAAAAACAACGACGATGTGATCCCATTCGCTAATTCTGAAAACACAACAATGGAGTCTTAACGAAGTAACATCTCAATCTAAAGGCATAAATAACTTAATTGTTTATTAATTAAATAATTTTAAAACTTAACTTGTGTAATCCGTGTTATAACAAAGGAGATGCACTAAATGTTAGACGAATCGGAAGCTGTTATAAATTTTTTGTAAAAACACACTTATGATAAACAAACAAACGTAACTTAATTACGCCGGAGGATGCAAATGTTTTGCAATGTCGATAAAGTTCTTTAGTATTTTAAACTTTTGCAGTTTATTTTGTCTTCCGTCTATTTGACGTCAATTTTACCTCATGTACATTCTACTTACACGCATGGACAATAAACGTCTTTCAAAAAGAATACCTAAATTCTAACCAGGCTGGAGATTCCTATTTTTTATTGTTTTAGACAATATATCTATTGTTTCTAACCTGAAATCTCATTTTCATATTCTTATAAAAAAAGCCTGTAACTCGCTATCTCTCCTTGTGTGATGTACCAAGAATCGATTTTTTTAAGTGAAAAAATAACTAAAACAAAATCATCAACATAAAAGTTTTCACGAGTTAATTAAAAATCCACATGCAAATCGTCTTCAACAAAAAGAGCAAATTTTTTTGTCTTAAATAATAGATCATAAACACCTGTTGTGTTGTGTCCATTCATAAGAATAAATTGAGATTTAATTGTTTTAAACTTATCACATGGACAGCAGTGAAGAACTACTGGGTATTCTTGCTTAAACTTTAATAGCAAATATTAAATTTTAAGAGCAATCTTTTAGGAAGTCCGGCGTCAGAATTTCGTTGGAAAGCAAGAAAAAATAAGAACAACCTGGAGCTCAGACCATTAGTTTCAAAAGTAAACCAACTAGCGTCTAATTTTTTTTCATAAAATAAATTGGCATCAACAAGAACATGAAGTATGATCTTTTTGTTGCCCTTGTGCGCTCTCGCAAATGTACAGAATTTTCGAAGTGTGGCGGCGTTAAAAACGATCGTAAGCTATTTGTGCTATATCAGGAAATGCAGCTAAATTAAATGAAGCCTTAATGTTACGAAGGCTTACTCTTAAGAACGAATGAAAAAAGCGCTATCGATAAAACAGTCGGCCTCAGAATGGATCTTACTGATTCTTATAAGAAAAGCGTGTACCCAGGGCTATTTCTTTGTAAAAAGAAGAAATTTTCTAAAACAATCTGCAAGAGATTTCTATTACAATAAACTTAAATATTTTTTTCCCATGTGTTTTCGTTCTCCATGTCTACTATAATAGCTATGCAATTGAAAAACGGATCTGTTTATGTCGGCATTTCCTATCGCAAAAAATATGCGACAGAGTTTTACGATAAGCAGGTACATTTGATTTTAAAAGTGATAATTGCGATGATTATTTGCGACAGCTTAAGTAAGCATTAATGCTACAGACTAGCTGTATACCCACTCACACATAACATACCGGGGATTAGCAAAATAGGAAAACAAAAGCTCAACGGATTTAATTAAATAGTATAACATGTTAGGATGAAAATCTAGTTCAAGTATGATTTCTTTTACTTTCAATCTTTTAATAGATAGTGCCATGTTTATTTTATCGCGCCAGACTTTTCTCGCGATTAATTTTTTTACTATAGAAATGAATTTTAAACATATCAAATGTTTTAATTTTAACGCATCTACATGCTTTTATAAGAACGTTTAAATCCCAGCTGAGGCTGGATGCGATAATTTTTTAGTTTCTTCGTCCCTCCTATGTTCTTATTTTCATTTTTTCAAAACAATACGGAAGAAGATGGTCGAACTTACAGATGTCGATAACAAACTCCTCAAAAATCCTAAACTTAAATGTGTTTATCTACGAGAGAACTCAGAGAGACTACGTTCTTAAAGTTCTTATTTTTTGGAAAAATCTCAACCTCGACGTTTTTATAAACTAGTTTCTAAAAAAATCAGTGAATTACATTTCTATCAACAAATAAGGAAAACTAATTACTACTACCATCAACAATAAAATGTCCATTTTTTTGTTATATAAATTTCATTGTTGTAGAGGTTTTACTAATGTAAACAAAATTTGGTGCATGATCTTTCCAGCTTATACGCTGATCGGCAATAATTCGTAAACATTTTCCCTTTTGGCAAATACTCAATCAATATTTTGTGGCAATAGATCAACAATATTTCAATTCCTTTATGGAGATGAAGATTGTGTGTTCTATGATTAGCTGAGGAATCAGAGAACAAAATCAGAAGCAACTTCAATAATATATTTCTCGCTAAAATAACAATCATTTTATTTAATTCAATGATTATACAATCATATATAAAATTATTCAAATGTAATTAAAAAGAGTATACACTAGAATAACCTAATTAAAAGTGTAAACGTGAGACTTTTCTTGCCATAGAGCGGTACTGCCACAACTAAGCTTATAATAATAAACCAGGTTTTTTATTTTAATACCTGCCTTTACTGTGATATCTACATACATATACATATATTTTGCATCATCACTTTTATAACCTCGTTCTGAAAGTGGAAAATATGTGAGTTTACGCTCGAATGAGCTCATACGTAACGACGTTTTTACTATATCAGGGAACCCTTTAAATTGTTTTACGTAAAATTAGGACGAATATTAAACTACTCTGGTGATTTTAAAGTTGGAAAAAGTAAAAAATAAAAAAATTCCAAGTAAAGACCGAACTAATTTTACTTCCATGGTGTAAAAGAATTTAAATAATGTAAATAAAAATCTAACATTAGGACATCTTTGATTGATCTATGTCATATCTATCAATATATTCTATATCATATGTTCCACTTTTTCTCAACGCACTTCAAATGAGTTGTACCTCAACAACTTCATTAGCATTTTAACCTTCATTCTATTTAGCTTCGATCCGAAATGAGTACCGTCAAAACTATACACATCCTTTGTCATCGGAAAATAGTCAAACACGGAAATACCGTATTTAGCTAGCTTTTCTGACAATATCACATTGTAATCAAATGCCTTTCTTGAACTTTGAGGTCTAGCGTAAGCAGCGAGTTTTAGTGGTCCATTAGTGTGTCCTCCCAACCAAAGGAATGAAGGCTTTTTGGTTTTGTTGAGCTTTAATTGTTCAATTAGCGGCTTCAAAAAGAGTTTCCACCCTCTGTCAGCCCAGAAACCTTCATGTATACCAACGTACATCAAAAACAATGGACGTTCTTCGGCTAAACGTTCCTCAAACATTTCTAAAACAGCTGGTAATTGTTTAAAGAGATGAGTAGCGAAGAAACTAGCCTTTATCTTATTTTTAGCATGTCTGCAATACCTAGGATGGTTAACTATATCTTTCCATTCAAGTGCTAATTTAAGGCGACAGCCCGTTTCTGAGAACTGCATTTCATCTCTGCAAGGACTGAGGACGTCACTTGAAAGGTTGTAGTTCAAAGCACCATATGCGGCATCATCAGTCACATGTATCATAAAAGCTTCAAAGAAATGTCGCACAAGAGAATCCCCAATGAATGTAATTGATGAGTATCTCTTTGATAGGAAATCACATGTCGACAATGATGTGTAATCTTCTAAAGGGCAGTAGGTTTCTTTCCATTCCATTAATTCTGGCATGATAATATTTGAATAATCTGTACAATCAGGTAGACATTTACAGTATTCTGGGCCGTGTCCACATTCATGCTTTTGCTGGTTACAACATGGGTTCGACGAATTTGCTGCACATTGACCTGGATACCTAAAAACAAACGGAAATGCTTGCATTATCTTCTTCATACAAAAAATTACATCTCGATAGGTGACTCCGTCACAATCTCCTAAGTAAGAAATTGAAGCAAATTATATTGTTTTCACTTTACTAACATCATTAGGTAGTCTATGCTAAGAGTCTACTGTATGCAGCGAAATTCCCAGTAGCAAATAACATATGGAAAATCAATATTGAGTGTTGCAGCTGCTATCATACATTGCACATAAGCTTGTACAAGAACTTGAAGTGATTTTTTATAGATTATTCGAAAAAAATGGTGCAAAATACACAGTACCCATGCTGACAGACACAACAATTTATCAGATGAGTGGTAAGAGACTTTTGTTTCCATTGTTATTTATTTAAGATTGAACCAATCGAGTTGTCGTAAGATATCATGTAAAGATCACGCTAATAATATAAGGCAAGGGGAACAATTATAAAATTGACAAGATAGATACTTTGAAATTTAAAAGAATGCCCCGGTAATTCAATAAAATACTTTTTTTTTGCCTTTTTTTTTGTAACATTAATTAAGTGTAACTTTGATAAGCAAATTTGTAGAAATGTAAGTTAAATATTAAAAAAACTAACTTTTTGACAGGATACTTCCACCCACACTTGCTATCATTACGCAGATTAATCACGTGCCTTATACCACGTTTCGACCGGACATAATCATTCATCGCATGCACTGACTTTACATAGAGTGGAGTTAAATCCTTACGCGGCACCCATTCACCTTGAATTAATTCAGTAACATTAAGAGAATTGCATTCTCTGGAACGGGAGTACAAATGAATTGTAGTATTCATTCTCCATACTTCGATGTATCGATTTCTCATATAGTATGTAATTGGAAACAGTGACAATAGCATCAGCATTGGGAAAACATATTTGATTAGGTTTGTAACTTGCATCTTTCATGTTCCGGATTTTCAGTATTTACTAAAAAAACAAATATTCAGATTACGATGAGAATTCTATGAACGAAATGATAGCTGCAAATTAAATATATTGTTATTTGTGTTGCACTAATTATCATTATAACGTATCACTAAATTGTAGCTAAGGGAGTTTATTTTATTATCGTGATCATCCAAGTTCATCTTCAAGTTTATTCTATGTTAATTTATCGCTATTTGAAAAACCGCTCTTTGTAAATTTAAATGTCCAAAAAGAGAATAATTTACAAAAAGGTGGCTAGCCACCGCAATGATGGACTCACCCTGTTAGGTATTTGAAAACAAACTAGAGGTTATACTTCTCTACAAAAAATGCTTCTAGAAGCATCCGTTTTTCAAGGAATTAAAAAAAAAAGACGCAACACATGTGAAAAGATGAACAGAACTTTAACCAAGGGTAGGTATTTTTCGACCCATATTTCTGAACCTTGATAGTAAAGAATCATTTCTATTTGACTGCTTTTATGCTACATCGCAAGAGCTCATGAGTTTTCTTGTTAGCGCATGCGCACTTACACAAAATCTTACGTATTTTCAAAACGCGCACGCGCTAATGAGAAAAACTCGTGAGCTTTTTGTGCTACAGCGGAAAATGAAGTCAAATGGAAACGAACCTTAATAGACAGTTAGGAGAATATGTTCGGATAATTGATTCGTAAGAGGAGGACGTGTTTTCAAGTGGTTAAGAGAAACTGGATAAATTGTGATTTTCAACGGAGAACATCGAGAGAAGAAGGCTATATTCCTTATTAATGGTACACAGAAGTTATTTTCCGCAAATATTAACGAAGTGAAATGGGCTAACAACGAAGATCTCGCGTCAAAATACTTATGATTTAAAACTTTCTTGAATCATTTCATGTAAACATATTTCTTATGAGAACATGGTTCAAACGTGTGATTTATGCAAAAGGCAATTTGAAAGTCTCCGAGGACTGAACATACACCGTGGCTCATGTAAAAGGAAAGAGTTAATGTACATAGACGTGTTAATGGATTGCTTAACGACTCTTATAACACAAATGATGATGAGGAAATAGAAACCACCACTGCTCTGCTAGAAGCCGACGTTTTACACATCAGACACGAAGACGTTATTCAACCATATTTACCCTTATATACACCGGAAAACCTAGCACGGGATGTTAATATAAACGGTATACCAGCAGACGTTTATGAAATTCAGCTAAATAACGCATACAACGAGATCATTAAATGGCGTAAAAATCTTTTCATGCTCCCGTCTGGAAAAGCTGGGAAGGTTTTCATACGCGAATTGTCCTATTGGCTAGACCAATTTAACAGAGACACGAAGTTAAAATCCGTTTCCATTAAAACGTTCATGGTCTTGCCTAGTCTGCTTCTTCAAAAACCCTCCAGACAAAGTAAAGCGAAAGAACACGCTGCAAAATTAGACGAACGTTTACAACTCTGGAGAGGAGGAAATAATACACTACTGTTAAAAGAGGGACGAACCATTCAGAAAAGACTTGGAAGTAGTAAAATGAGAACCGAAGCAGACGTTTCCCGAATTTTTGCAAAGCTTATGATGGAGGGAAAGGTCAGCGCAGCCATAAAATTTCTATCTGAAAATAATGACTCTGGCGTGTTACCTGCTGATGACGAGACAATAAGAGAACTTCGAGCAAAACATCCGTCTCCAGCTACTATACTACCAAATAGTTTATTACAAGGACCATTAAATCAGCTGCAAGATTCATACTACGACAACATCAACGAAGACCTCATAAGAATAGCTGCAAAGCAAACACGAGGTGCAGCAGGACCTTCAAATATGGATGCCGACCAATTTAAAAATATGTTGGTTAACAACAAGTTCAAACAGGAAGGAAAAGAGCTTCGAGAACAAATCGCAACTCTGACTCGAAAATTAGCTACCACAATTGTTGACCCTAATACAATCGATTCTCTTGTCGCATGTAATTTAATCCCGTTGAACAAAAACCCTGGTGTCAGACCCATTGGAGTTGGTGAGACGTTGCGCCGTATAATGGGCAAAGCCATCGGCTGGACTCTCAAAAAGACATACAAATAGCCGCAGGTCCACTTCAAGTCGCCACAGGTGTCGAAAGTGGCGCCGAAGCTGCTATTCATGCGATGAGAACTATTTTCGAGACTGAACAATGCGAGGCTGTCATACTGGTAGATGCGAGTAATGCGTACAACACACTAAACCGTAATGTTGCACTTCATAATGTACAATATACTTGTCCACACTTTGCCACGATACTAATTAATACCTACAGAAAGGCATCGAGACTTATTGTACAAAATGAAACTGATTTATTATCACAAGAAGGCACAACTCAGGGAGACAATCTTGCTATGTCCTTTTACGCGATCAGTACCGTTATTATACAGGATCGATTGAGATCTATCGCTTCTGTAAAGCAGGTCTGGTTGGCGGACGATGCTACAGGTGCTGGCACTGTGAACGGTTTACTCCGATGGTGGAACTTAGTGATATCTGAAGGACGCAAATACGGATACCATGTTAATGAATCGAAATCATGGTTAATAGCGAAGGACGATAGGGTACTCGAACTTGCCAAAAAAGAATTTAGTGGCTCCTCTATTAAATACACAATAGATGGAAAACGTCACTTAGGAGCTGTAATCGGTAGTGCAGATTATAAAAAGCAGTATGCAACGGAAAAAGTGGATCAGTGGTGCAATGAAATGAGAAAATTAGCTGAGATCGCAATTAGCGAACCACAAGCCGCATTTGCTGCTTATACTCATGGCGAAATGCATAAATTCAATTATTTTATGAGAACTATTCCAAATATGGAGGATTTCCTCACACCACTTGATAAAGTCATCGAGGACGAATTCCTACCTGCTTTGTTTGGAGAGACCATATCTGAAACTGATCGTAAACTGTTCAAATTACCAATTCGAGATGGCGGAATGGGCATACCTGTGTTGACTCAAAAAGCGAAAATTGATTGTAGTTCATCAGTGGCTATATCTGCACCCCTTGTTGAAGTGATTGTATCTCAAGGTAACGACATCCCTTCAAAAGAAACTGTAAGACAAGTTCGCCATGACAGAACGGAATTAGTCACAGCCTTACAGAGACAAGAACGTGAGAATGTAATCAGTGAACTTGATAATAAATTGTCAAGAGTTCTTTCTCAGAATTGCGAAAAAGGCGCATCAAGTTGGCTTACTGTCCTCCCCCTGAAAGACCAAGGATTTGATTTATCAAAGGACGAATTCCGTGATGCATTGGCTTTAAGATATAATCGCAAAGTCAAGAACTTACCATCAAAGTGTGCATGTGGACAACCATTCGATACGAATCATGCCATGAACTGCAAAAAGGGAGGATTTGTTTCTATTCGTCACGACAACGTAAGAGATTTTGAGGCAAACCTTCTTAAAATGGCATGCAATGACGTTGAAATTGAACCGAAACTACAACCGGTTGAAAATGATGAAGCCCGACTAGATACACGAGCTCGCAGTTTTTGGCGTCCGGGACAATCCGCTTATTTCGACGTTCGAATTACCAATGTCAACTCCAACTCACAAGCGAACATTCCAGTAGCAGCAATATATAGGAATCACGAGAGCGAAAAGAAGAGGAAATATAACGACCGCGTCATCAACCTTGAACATGGCTCATTCACTCCACTTGTTTTTTCCATTAATGGAGGTATGAGTCAAGAAGGTACCATATTTCACAAACATCTCGCTGAAAAGATTGCTAACAAGACGGGACAAAAGTATGAACGAATAATGTCATGGATAAGATGTAAATTAAGTTTTGTAATAATGCGTTCTGCTTTGTTGTGTCTGAGGGGTAGTCGTTCTGTGAAGGTTAACGTGGAGCCAGCTGATGACTTCAGCTTCGCATGTGACAAAGCCAGGCTTTGACATTCTGTTTTAGTTATTATATTGTTTTTTATATTGTTTGTTGTTTCAATATCTATTTTTGTTGTTTGTTTGTTCTAATCGCTGGCACACATTAGGCATCAAGTCCCCAACAGTCCTCTCTTTTTCGTTCTCGCAGCTATCTCCTTCTCGAATCTTTTTAGTCTACATCATCTTCACGAAATATTTTTAACTCGTTTTTATATAATATAAAAAAGCTTATAGTGCTAAAAATAAAAAGAATATATGAATATATAAATATATATATATAAAACGTTCTGAAATGTTTTCCACATAAAATCTGTTAGCTGTTTGCAATTTATTTTCCAAACTGTAAGTTCCACCTCATGCATATACTTCAACTTTTTATTTTTTATTTTATTTCTATGAATACTAATGTTGAATTATTTATTCTTATTATATACATTTTAATAATATATATAATTATTACATACCCGTAAGCAAAAACAGCCATTGAATAAATGATCGTATTCCACCCGTATTATTCAATGCTTGTGACGTAACAATAGTTTTGACAAAACATTCGTAAACGCATGTTTTGATTTTATCCTTTCCGCCTCATTAATTTTTATCGTAATTAACTGTGATTGGTTGTTTCTTAGTGGTCCGTTTTCTGATTGGTCGATTTCCAAACACGTGAAATGGCGGGAACTTTTTTGTCGAGAAAATTCTTTTTACAAAAACATCAAAACTTTCAACATTCAAAAAAAAAGAAATGAACTTTTTGTCTCTTTGTACCGTGTCGATTTCAACAACATTTCGAAAACATGTCGATTTCACAAAAAAATGTTTCGATCTACACTATAAAATGAAACGAAAACAAAACAAACACAAAACAAAATAAGTAATATTAATTATAACAATCTCTTTTGGGTATATAATAAAACATATATACAATAGGTAAACATAGGTTATTGGATTTATTAACCCTCGGTGATATTATATTCAACTCCGCTGCGCGTCGTTGAATATAAATCACCTCGGGTTAATAAATCTCAATAACCTATGTTTACCTATTGTATATCTACTTAATATAACATAATGTTAGGAGAATATTGGTATAGAAATAGAATACCAATTAATATTATATAAAGTAATAAGAAATAATACAAATAAGGAATAGTGGAATGGAGGTAAAAAACTTATCTACCAACCTGAGCTTTAGCTACCACCATATCTTCGTGTACATTAACGCATTGTGTTTTACCTTTTCGATTGTCACCTCGGCTAAGTCAACCTATCCGTTTCAGAACAAATGGGTTAAAGACTTTATACAAAATATTTTATACCCAGTATTTCTTTTACCGTTCGTCGTAAACACATGTCTCTATACATTTCCTTAATCAGCGTTTCAAGGCCCATTGTTCTTTTACTTAAGTGGAATTATCCACAGGCTTATAATTAAATATTTTTTGTTACTGCTGATAACAAGTAAAAGAAAGGTATTGAATGCAATTCTACTTATCAAAGAGAGATTCTTAATTAGGTTTTAAAATTAGCTGACGCGATGTGTTTTATTCTTAGTAACAACTTTCTCCTGTTTTACGGACCTCTTCAAAACTGCAAAACATGATCGTATCGTGTCGTATTTAGTAACAATTCTATATACTTTCTAACAATTTCACAGTTGACAATAAGTTAATGTTTTTCAATTATCTCACCTACACGGTATGTTCATAATCAAGTTTATTCGAATATAACTCATTGTTTTTTAGAGAACACAGATTTTTACAAGATAAATCGAGCCATGTGTTAAGATTTAATGCTTTGTAAATCCAAAAGGTCAATAATGATAGTAAATACTTGTTTCCACTGGACTTTTCTGCTATAGCACAAAAATCTCATAATTTTTTTTACTAGCGCATGCGCACTTAGACAAAATCTCAAGATTTTTCAAAGCGTGCACGCGCTAACCAGGAAACTCGTGAGCTATAGCGGAAAATGAAGTCAAATGGAAACGAACCTTATTAGACAGTAAGGAGAATATTAGTATAGAAATAGAATAACAATAAATATAATAAATAAAGTATTAAAAAAAGAATACAAATAAAGAATGGTGGAATTAAAAAAAGAAAGATTAGAGATGAAAAGTTTTTCTACCTACCTGAGCTTTAGTTACCATATCTTCGTGTACTGTTTAAATTATCACGTAAAATTATCGTAAAATTATCATACAAGATTATCCACTAAGCACGTCCCCTAGAACTTTGAAGCGTTAATATTTTACGATTTTTAAATTTTGTTTTTGATAATACGATGGAGGTATAGAATAACAGGAGATAAAACTCACAAATCGCTCATTTAAATTCTATTAAAAGCGGTGTTCTTTAAAGCTATGCAAGATGCAAAGTTCACTGAATGTACACAAATTTGTGGCATACTTGCATTTGTTTACGTTTTTTCAAAGCCATTAAAATAAATATTCCCTGAAGGTTGAGGTCTAAGTGGCTTCTGAATTTTATTAGCCAATCATTAAAAGTGAACATTGAAAGGACGAAGAAACTTCTGTATTCTTGAAAGAAGGTGGAAAAACATCGAAAATACGTGTTGCAAAAACTGGTTTACACGCGCCAAATACATGCGCCATTGTAACGCCGTTAAAAACCTGACAAGGTTTAAGAAAACGCCAACTCAAACATACATTTTTTTTAAACATAAATCGCTTTAATCACAATTTATGTCGCTTTCTTTGAAGATTGCTGAATGTAAGCTCACTCAAAAGAAGACCTGCAAACCTGACACCATCACTTTCAAACTAAAATTGCCTCCGCAGCATGTTTTCGTTCTGGCGCGATCAATTTATTTGGTCAATAATCATAGTAAAGGCTCAAGAATGGAGATATAAAAGCTTATCTACCAACCTAAGCTTCAGTTACCATATCTTTGTAGACTGCTTCTACAAATCTAAACTCTCTTAAATAACTGTTATTTTCTACATTCCCAATGGTTATTAAGCGTCAACAATCACTCTATCTGTTCGCGATAAACAATAACATTGTTTAAACGTGATTAAACACCAACGTTACAAACTTTAGAAGTTAGATTCGATCTCTATTCTTGTTTAAATTTTCAAATAAATGGATACAACCTTCACAGATAATTTTAAAACAATATACACTGGAGTAAACAATAGCGGTTAAAAAATATACAACTTTAGGTATCGATAAAAATGCAAAAATTAGTTTCAAGAATGGGTCAAAAATCAGAAAAATATCAAAAAAGATCACTGGATTTGATAATATAACCAACGGACGTGTTCTTGAAGGCTTGAAAATTTATAATCTGTAGTTGTTGTTTTATGGACTGAGGTTTTATTTGTCAAACCTTACTTTGGATTTATTGATTTACTGCTACAAGTTTTTCATTTATTGGTGATTGAATCTGATATTTTTACTTCGATTGAGAAAATTTGGCTTTATAACAAATTTTAATTTTATTTTAAATTAAATCATCACACACGTCTCTTATAATCGTGCAAGTAGAAACCACCTTCAGATATGTTCCTAAAAATACTGTTTCTGTCATTGATGTTAATTACCGATCTCGATTTAATTACATCATTATCACACCATCGGTGCAATGGGAATACACAAACTAGAGACGTATGTTTTTACTACAAAAGGATAAAGCCTGTAAAAACACGAACAACTTATTATCATAATTCTATAGCTTCTTTTAACATCGTATTGAGTGGTGATATCGAAATTAATTCAAAAAAGGGTTGGAACAAATCGTAAACGTTTTAAATGCAAATCGTGTTTGAGCTTAACCAACTTGTCGTGTACTACAACACAAAAAACCAATATAAATTTTACAATTCAAGATCCATTTATTCATGGACCTGTACGCATTGTACTCTCAGCACTTTACCTTTTTTTCATTCAAGAGATATTAACTTGGATGAAATAAATATAATTTTAAATCAGCCAAGAAATGATAGTCATATTAATTTGTTACAAAGACACCGAATATCGGTGTCATATTTGTGACGGGTGATATGAACATTGATCTTCTTGGTAATGATAAAGAATCCTCTAAACGATATAAATATATTTTGTCATCATATAACTTATTTCAACTTATAAAAAAACCGACGAAGTTAAAAACGCTCATTAACCATATAATACCGAACATGCCAAATAAAGTTATTCGTACAGATATTCTGGCAACCTATGAAATCAGTGATCATGATTCATTATGTACTTACAAATATTAAAAAAGAACGATTCGAACTTCGATACAAGTTTATACGTGACGAACAAAAATGTAATATGGAAGACTTCAAATTGGATTTTTCACATCTTCCCCTAAATTTGGTCTTGATGACCCAAAAAATAAACTGAATATTCTTAACCATCTTGTTCAGACTTGTATTGAGCGCCATCCACACTCAAGCGTGTTAAGCTTACCTGAGCTATGGCACCGTGGATGAAAGATCCTGTTATTATCGAGACTGGGAATGAACTGAACCATCTTCGGAAACTATCTCGAGATTCAAATGATCAATCTTGGCGCAAACTATATCAAGATTTATTAAATTTTACAAGAAGAAAATCAAAGAGATTAAAAACTCGTTCCTGAAGAAATCACTTTCCTAAAAAAAACCAAAAAGGTTTGGGATACCGTTAATCGATTTCTAACAAACCAACAAAAACGAATACGACACCACCCTTCAGATATGAATGATTACTTTGTTAATTTAGCATCTGATCTCACATTAAAAGAAAATAAACAATGTGATTTTAAATCTATTCTGCAAAATCTTCCCGATCAAGGTAGAAATAACGAATTACAAATCAACCATACAACGTACGAAGAAATTAACAAAATAAAAAATGGTTTGAATAACGACTGTTCCAGTGGGTTTGACTACATTTTAATACGTTATATCAAACCAGTAGCTCAACACTTAATTTCACCTATTGTTGAGGTTATCAATTCTTCAATCGATCAAAAGATATTTACGCAACAATGAAAAACTGCTCGTGTTTGTCCCTTACCAAAGACTGATACTCCAACAAAAGTCAATGACTACAGGCCAATGTCTGTGCTACCTGTAATGTCAAAAATATACGAGAGGGTAATCCTAAATCAATTGTGCACCTACATTGAACAACGACACTTGTATAAAACAACACAATCAGGATTTCGCAAGACACTCAACATCAACACTCCTCCTCAAACTACGTGATGATATCAGGACAGCAATGTCAAAAACTGAAATTACTTTGGCTATCTTGATAGACTATTTCAAAGCATTCGATACTATAGATCATGGGATTCTGCTTAAAAAATTTCACATTCTGAACTTTTCTCCGGATTCACTTGAAATATTGAGTAGTTATCTCAGCAATCGGTATCAATATGTGCAGATTGATGACCAGAAATCGTCTTGTCAACAAATGAACTTTGGTGTGTCACAGGGAAGCATTTTAGGCCCTGTGCTGTTCAATCTCTATGTTATTGAACTCTCCGATCATATCTCAGCAAAGTCCATACAATATGCAGATGATACCACTATCTATTGACATTGCAAAATCAAAGATACTAAGCAGTGCATCCAAGAAATGAAAAATGATCTTGACGAATTACTCTCTTGGTCTCGAATTAACAATCTTCTTTTTAACAGTGAGAAACTTCAATTTATAATCTTTGTTTCTCAACGCCTATCAAAACTCCTTGGGAATAATCGCAATTACTTCCTTCGTTGTTCTGGAAACTCTATAGAGCAAGAAGAGAAGGTGAAACTTCTTGGAATTACACTCCATAACAATCTAACATGGAATGAACAAGTTAGCAATATTATCAAGTCCGCCTATGGAACCCTTCGCACAGTACGAAAATGTCGTAGGTTTACTCCTTTTCATGTGAGAAAGTCCTTGGCAGAACCTCTAATTTTATCGAAATTGAACTATGACAATGTAGTAATCGCTCAGATACCACATTATCTGCAGCAAACATTACAAAAGATACAGAATATAACTGCTGGGTACGTGCTATCCAGATATGCTACTCTTGGGGACACACACAAACTGATATGGCTCCCTGTAAACGAATTGATTGACTGGAATACGATGAAACTTGTTCCTAAATCGAAATTCGACCCAGAATGTCCAGCCTACGTAAACGTTGAATTTCACGAGCCTAGAAGAAATTTGCGATCATCTTCTCGGGAACCAACTGTTAGCATTGGAGAAAGCAAATCGTTTCAAGATCAAGCAAGAATATTTGATGCTTCCTGAAAACCTTCGAAAAACACAAAGCTACAAACATTTCTCTAAAGATTCTAAAACGTTTTATTTAGATAAAGCCTTAGCTAAGGTTCTTGAGACATAATTTTATTTTAGCTTGTCATATTGGCTCCTTCAATTCTTTGTGTCAATAGCTTTTTGCATTTTTTTGTTATTGTGCCTGCACCCTTTTTTTCTTATGTGCCCATCTTTCTAATTTCCTTTTCCCTGTCCATTATGTGACACAGTTTTACCTCGTTATTTAAAGTTTTATGGAAATTTTAGAATTGTATTATTGTATTATATATTAATAAATTTTCGTTCGTATTTTTAATTTACAGGGAGAAGAACCATATTTTTATATGGAACCCGATTTGATGTTAAATAAATAAATCAATAAATAAATAAACAAATAAATAGGTTTCACCGAAATAACTTTATTTAAGATGTCAAGTATAAAAGAAACATCACTGCTGAATCAACGTCATAGAAAAAACCATGGAAACTGTATCTCTTTTTTTACCTAGCTAGCTTTCTAACAACTTCAACTGCATTTGACGCATTTCAACCAATACGAAATATCCGGGCTTTTAAGATCTTAGGTTTGGTTAAGCTAAATTAACTTGCCACAAGTTATTGCAAAGCTTATCCGCCAATTTCCCGTAAAATTGACATCGTAACCGTTTACTTACTCCGACGCGGAGATGCCACCGAAGTCGGATTGAGAGCACAAAACTGCTTCAGTCTCATCACAATTTTTATACTAAATGATTTTAATCACATTTTTCCTTTCAGTTTACTGCTAAAAATCCCGCGAGCCAAGTTTTACATCATGTAGCCATGAGTACAGGCTGTGCATTTTATTAAATTGCAAACTATATTAAAATTAGAAACTATATTGCAACTGAATTCGGTGGAGTTATACTATATAAAAAATATTTATGTTTAAAGCAACGAATAAAGTAAATTTAAGACCAATTTTCAGATTTCGTGTTTTCCTGGCACGACGTTTTTCTTGCAACGAGCAGATAGAATGACAATAATTAATATTGAGGAGTATTGTAAATAAAAAATCAACACATGACTAATTGTTTTTAAAAATTGTTGTACATACACGCATCTTTTTGAAAAACATTTAAGTTAGAAAAATCTCGATTAAAGTTATTCATGGAGGTATACCTCCATGAGTCATTACACTGTATACAGCTCTTTATAAAATTAACTATTTTTTGGTGAAGAAATGCGAATAGAAATGTTTCGTAAGAAACAAATAATAAATCCGTTAAAAATTCAACTTGTATAAATTTTGAGAAAACGGGCCTTGAATGTTATTTTTAGTATTTTACTTCCCTGAATCAGTTAATGGCTTTTTGAATGACTGTATGCTCGGCCAAAATTGGGAAATTATACCTTTTTCCTGCATAATTCTGTTCATTAAATTCCAAGATAGCGTTAGTCTTGGCGGATCTAGTCAATTGAAAAACGCCCTGCTTTTAACGTTAATAGACACCACGCAACTTAAAATTAATTTAAAGAGATTAGAATACTTGACGCTTCAACATAAAACAACGTTTTTGTCATGGTCGCTGCTTTAAAAGTAAGCTTACTTTACATCACAAGTAAAAAAAAAGCTGGCCGAATATCTTAGTCGTACAAAGCGTTCTTAGTTGATTACCTCATGTTAGTATTCTATGGCTGGTTTTGTTTTTAGGAAAGTACCTTGAATGCTAAATTAAGGCCCATCTCTGCACATATTCAATGTTAAACTCGCATATTTTTTATGCCAATAGCCAATCTGACTGCCAACCATAAAAACGCTATCTATGCATACTGAAATAATGTGTATCGTTATTATTATCACATTCTCTGCTAATATGCTTTTACGTAAGTTTGTCTGTTTAGATTCGTATTAGTATTGTAGTTTTATCATTGCTTTGACATGTTCAAGAAATGATAAACCTACAATACTAAAAAAAATTGTTTGTTAGTATCGGTTCTGGCATAAATCAAATTTCAGTGCAGTGAAGTCGCCCGAACATGCTCTTGTTCAAGAAAGGCAATTCCATGAAATGAACTCTTCGTCAAAAGTTTAGAATACGTTGATTTGCGCATTTAAATTCCGCATAATAATAAAAAAGATAGGTTAGGTTTACTTGGACCTTATTACCATGATTATTAGTGCGATTGTAATGGCGTGTTCGGTTGCAAATCCCGCGGGTTTTAAATTTACTCACACGCAAAAGGGGCGTATTATAATATAGATTAATCGTTAGCCCATGGGGTATTAACGGAAATTTGCACGTTGCAGCAAAGTCAATTGCATTTGTTATTTTTAGCTAAGTCACTAAAAACTGCCGAAGGGCGTGTTTTATTACGCACAAAAAATCGCACTTTAAAAATGTATAAAAAAGAAAACCTAGTGGCTAGTATATATATTAGATCATGTTGAGATAAAATTTTCTGCTCGCTTTAGGAAAAATCTTTTGGTTTTTTTTAACCCTCCATATGGGAGGCTTTTTTTTAAAAAAAACTACAAATTAGAGAGCATATTTTTATAGATTTCTGGTGAGCAACCAATTAGGAGTACTGTGATTTGTTGTTTTATTAGTATAAAAATAGTATGAAGGTTTACCTGCACAAGTGATACATCTACGTTTAAGTAGCAAAAAATACATGGCAAACAGTACAAAATCTGAGTCTACCTATAACACCGTCCATTGATAAAAAAGTTTAACTTTTTTTGAGGTCTTTTAATGTAAATCATTCTTCCAAGCTAAAATCGTTTTTGGTCAACATTATGTCGCTCGCGCTCTTAGACATGTCAAGGTCAAGGTATGTAATACATAACGGCAAGGTTATGTACGAGATAGATGCTATACTAAAAATGTTGTTTACCCACAACTTTGTAATTATTTTCCCCACTCGGTTCCGGCACCCTGGCAAGAATCCATATGAGATCGGCCCGGCCCCCCGAATATCCTCTGACCTGTTCTTCCGAAATCCTACAATAAACAAGCAGCACGCGAAAAAAGAAAAACAGATAAGATAAGTTTTATATTGACTTTTATCTTGGATTTCTGCACCACAGTTCACTGTGGTTTATTTTTTGTAGATTTCTGATATCATCATTTATTTACAACTGATTGTATTTTGAAAGTTTTGACAGTTTTAGTCCCTGTATACAGCTGAAAGCATGGCTGAAAATTCAAATGCAAATGTCGAAGGCACAAACAACGATATGAGACAAGCAATTATTGCAGATGTACTCAGTACAATAAGAAAAGAGTTCTCTCCTTTACTGCATGGACAAAGGAGGAGACCACTGCCTCCATCTGACGATTCCCTGTCTGTCCATGCTGACAAATACCGTCTTGTTGATGACGAGGATAATATACCAGGAGATACTTCTTCTGAGCATGATAATGACAACAATGATGAAAATAACTTACCAAGGCATTCCCTTGAGAACACTATCCCTGGAGATAATATGTCAGATTTATTTACTCCAAATTAACATGGTGGCAAAAGCTACCGTGATTTGGATGTTGCAGAAGACATCCTCTTACAAGTGGATAATGAAATGCCACAATCATTAGACCTTGGTGAAAAAATCAAAGAAAATGTTGCCACTAGAGTTACGTCTCATTTCCTGGAAAAATGTCTTATTCCAGAGGTAAAAAAGAAGATAGGGAAAAGGCACTTGCTGCCTGAAAACTGTACTAAAATGGCTGTGCCAAAGATGAACAAATGCATTTTTAATCTCAAAAGTTTTTCAGAATTTCAAAAACGTAATGAGAGAAATTTGTACAACACACAGCAAACACTGTTGAGTGCAACATCTGCCATTATAGAGGCGGTTGAAAAAGTTTTACAGTCTGACGAGGGGAAAAAGCCCTTGAATTCGAAGGATGTTGTTACGAATTATCTTGATGCAATAACATTACTCGGGTCAGTCAATACAGACCTAAATAATAAAAGAAAACAAAATGTTCGCACCTCTTTGAACCCTCAATACCGGGATCTATGTAACCTGAGTAGGCCATGCAATGAATTTCTGCTTGGGGATGATATACAAAAGGGTATGAGAGAAGCCCAGGAAGCCTCAAAGCTTGCCTTGTCCTCATCCAGTACACATAGCTACAACAATAGCAGGAAATATCAATCATATTCTTATGTTGGAAGGTTTAGTAAAATCCCTAGCTCAACGACAACATTCAGGAAAGATAACCAGAATTTTTTAGAGTAGGGCAAGAAACCACAACAAAGTCATCGGAAGCCCTTCAACAGAAGCAGGAAATAACTGCTGCCCTCAATGTAAGTACCTATATATCAAACCTTAAAACTAAGTTAGCTGAAAATGTTAAATATTCTCAGGCAGGTGCTATTTCTAGATGTTTGCCTGCATGGAAAGAATTGACATCAGACCATGAGGTGTTGTCAACCGTTTCTGGTCTAAAAATAGAATTTGAGGAACCACCAGAACCTGGTAATGCTGAAAGCATGAACTGTTCTTTCTCTGCTGATGAAAACGTATTTATCAAATCAGAGATCACCAGGTTACTTAAAAAAGGAGTAATCAAACAAAGTTATCATGTAGCTGGAGAGTTTATATCTCCTATTTTTCTCACTCCAAAGCCTGGTGGTTCATTCAGACTTATTTTGAATTTAAAAAAGCTTAATAGTTATATGCCATATATACATTTTAAAATGGACACAATTTCTTCAGTTTTGAAATTAGTTACAAAAAACTGCTTTATGGCAAAAATTGATATCAATGATGCTTACTACTCTGTTCATATAGATGACGAATATCAAAAATTCTTAAAGTTTTATTATGATGGTGTGTTATACCAGTTCACTTGTCTCCCTAACGGTTTGTGTTCTGGACCACGAAAATTTACGAAGCTTCTTAAACCACCTCTTGCTGTCTTAAGATCATCCCAGTGCTTGGTTTCAGGTTATATTGATGACCTTATTACCATGCGCAAATCTGACAATGGCTGCTTTGTAAACATAAAGAGTATTGTATCTTTATTAGGAGAATTGGGATTTTCTGTACATCCTGATAAATCACATTTTCTCCCCACTCAAACCTTAGAATACCTTGGTTCAATTATCGATTCAGTCAATATGAGAGTGTATTTAACTGACTCAAAAAAGAAAAGAACCAAGGAATATTGTCAAAAACTTCTGTCTGCTACTCACAAAGTTAGTCTAAGGGAAATTGCCCAGCTTCTTGGTATCTTCAGCTCTAGTTTTCATGCTGTGTTATTTGGAAAACTTCATTATAGAGATTTAGAACGTCTGAAGATAGACTCATTAAGAAACAACTATGGCAATTTTGATTCATACACTTCTTTGTCTGCTAATGCAATAGCAGATATACAGTGGTGGTGTGACAATATTACCTCATCATACAGTCCTATCTCATTTGGTAACTCCACCATGACTATTTCCACTGATGCTTCTAAGCTTGGGTGGGGTGCAGTATGTTCTAACTCACAAACTGGTGGCTTATTCTCAGAAGTTGAGTCTGAGCAGCATATAAATGTATTAGAGCTGAAAGCTATTCTTTTTGGACTGAGGTCATTATGTGACTCAGTTTTCAACACCCTCATCAAAGTATTGTGTGATAATACAACAGCTGTACATTGCATAACCAAAATGGGTAGTTGTCGTTCTTTGCTGTCAAGCATATTTGGGATTGGGCCATTAGACATTACAATTGGCTTACTATCTCACACATTCCAGGGCTTCTTAATGTAGAAGCTGATGCAGAATCTAGGAAACATGAAATTAAAACAGAATGGAAATTGAGTGAAAAGATCTTTCTGGACATTGTTTCCCACTTTCAATTTTTCCCTGATATTGATTTATTTACCATTAGAATCAATACTCAACTGGCTACATTTGTTTCATATAGACCAGACCCTTGTACTACAAATACCACACCCTCCCTATGGTGGTGTTTTATGATATACGGTTAAATACCATGCTTGGAAGTAGGATATTCGGGGGGCCGGGCCGATCTCACATGAACTCTTGCCAGGGTGGGGAACCTATAGGGGAAAATAATTCTAATCAAACTGCACTGTGCTTGTTTAATTTGGTGAATTTTTTTAGTTATTTATTTTTCAAAAAGACCCTGTTACCCGAACATGGCTTATGTTTTCTGTCTTAATATTAATTTTGATCCCTTTACAAAAATTTTAATACCGCCTACACAAAAACTACGCTGCTTCACTAAAAAATTGGGTACCTTGTAGAGACCTGTACACCATTTCCTGAATATAGGCATATCGTTCGCAGGTGTGCATGACAGTATGAGTCGTGTTCTGTCAAACGGAGCAATGTTGATATGTCTTTTGTCCATGAACAGTGCTAAAAAGCTTTCTCACAGAAAATTTTTGCAGCTCACTATGATTAAACTTTACGTTCTATCCAGAATATTTGTAACAATGCCTCCACACTGTGTTGCTAAAGAGCGTCTGTCTTCTACAACATCTAACAATTTCTTTCTCTACTGTGAGAATATTTCAGTCCAATGTTGTTTGTTTGGCTAATGATTTTCTCATAAGTGGGGTTAAAATACTATGGCTTACCATCTTGCGTTGTAACCTGTTACATGAATCTTAACTACCTTCAAGAAACAAAGTTTAATTTTTTTTATTATTCCCACTACTAACTCTGCACAATCTTTCTGTCATATCACATCTGTGTATTAAAGTCTCAGAAGTTGCATCTTGGTGTGGCGAGCACTTGGAACAAAACCACTAGTTGTCGCCTAAAGGTTCCTGAGCCTAAAATATCTATATTATAATTCTACTATACGTTTGTCACGCAAAATGGTAGCTTAGCTGCGACGGGCGAACCCGTGGATTTTCCACGGGCTAACGACTAGTATTATTAAAACATGGTTCCCACTGTGGTTTAACTTGGGTTTAAATATAAAACCTAAAAGGTTTTAAATGTGTTTTAAAAATTAAAATAAAACCTGAGCATTCCCACTGTGTTTTAAAAGCAAAAACATGTAGGGTTCCTCTCTTTGTAGCTTTGTTTGATTTATCAATAATCACCGGATATTGGCGAATAAGGGATTCTCTTCCTGTACCAAACTTAGTTCTCTTTTCTGTCTTAACGCGAAAATGCGCAAAATGTGCCCTAAAATCGTTGAAAACTCCTTCAGCATTTGTCGGTGCCTCTGAACTTTAAATTACAATATCAAAATTTTTTGATCTAAGGTTTTATTTTATCTGTGGTTTAAAAAGATTTTATTCTGAAAATCTTATTTAAAACATACTTAAAACACACTTAAACCACAGTGGGGATCGAGTTTAAAAGATTCTGATATTAACATAAAACTTAGCAAAGTCAGAACTGACTCTTTTTGAGTTCTGAAAGATGAATAGAAAGATGTTGTTTTGGTCAGTGTTACAATGAGAATGTCGTCCACTAAGGTGTAAGAACCGACCAGTTCATAACTAGCAACCTATCTGCAAAGTGTATGTTGTTTTACAAAGAATGTAAAGTGTTTTAGGGGTCAATTGTCGAAGGCACATTTTGTAGCAGGGACATACTGGAGATTTTACTAGTGGCGACAACAAACAAACCATCGAGGTTATCCAATGGTCCAATCATCCTCGAAGGTTTTAGAGGGCCATTGTTAAATACTTGAAGAATTGAGTAAACGTAAATTGTGTTGCCATATTTATCACACTGGCATGGAAAGATGTGAGGAATCTGCGGCAGTACTATTTGCCCTGTTGTTGCATTAACAGGACAATTATTCTATTCTTTGCTTTAAAAGATGGGCTTACCCGGAACGGACATTAGAGTGTTTTTTGTATTATATACATAGATGGAAAAGTCTGACGACATGCGGTTGAGAATAGTTCACAAAATTGTGACAAACCAGTAACAAAACAGTTGTTGTGATACAAATTGTCTGATGACGACTGGTTGTTAATTATTGAGGTTGTAATCCTCTGACGATGCTGCATGATATCAAAAACTTCTCTCTTTTAAAGGATTTTCTTAAAAAAATACATTGACCGTAAAACAGGAGTCGTAAAGTCGTAAAACAGCAATAATAAGCAATGCACAAGGACAAAAAACATAACAATTAGGCAAATTAAACTGAGTCAGATAAGTTTACATAAAGTACATAAAACCTATTATAACAAAACTATGCTTAAACAGATAAATTTTAAAATAGTCCCTAACGGATCAAATGAAAACTAAAGCAGGTAACAATCTTTTCGCTGAGATTTGTGAACCTGGCTGTAGCTTTACACGTGTTAAGGGCGCCCAACACTTAGCCTTACAAAAACATATTCAATAATAACGTTTATAGCTGCAAGAAATAGTATAATGGAAAGTGTACAGCCGATAAAAATTCCCCTACAATGTTGATGCCAACTGAAAGGAGCAGAAGTCGAAAAAGACTTACTTCACAGGCTGTTAGGGTTAGGGACCCGTACGGTAACCCTAACCCTAACCAGCCTTGGTGTGCCAGTTGCTGCTATTCCATCAAGAGGCCGTGGTAAACATCACTCTTTGACCGATAAACTAGTGGGTCAAGTACCGCTGAGATCTTTAATGGTAGTTGGTGCAACTGTAATACTCACCAAGAACCAAAAAGGTCTTACAGGCCTCGGTCTTAATAATGGTGCCAAGGGAAAAGTAACTGCAATCCTGTATTCACCAAATATGTCACTGCCTGAATTTCAAATAGCTGTTGTTGTCAATTTCCCAAACTATAAAGGCCCACTATGGATTCCAGAACATTCAGCTTGGATACCAATTACTGCTGTTGAAGGTCGACGTGAGTCTGATTGTTGTAGCAGAAATGGTCTACCATTGATGGCTGGATATACAATAACAATTGCCAAAAGTCAGGGTATGTCAATTGGAGATGGTAAAACTGCCATCCACATACGTATCAAGCTACAACAATCTATTCAGATGAAAAAAAACAGCTTACACTGCATTCCGAAAATGCGAAAAAGAACGAAATTGGACACTTGTTGAACCAATTACTCAAGAACGAGTCTTGTACATTAATACACATCCCCATATGAAATCCAGACAAGAGGAAGAGATACAGCTGAAAGCATTATCGAATGAAACCGTCAAAAAATTCAATATCACTATGGAAAAGTATATTCACTTGTTAAAAGAACTTAACGAGTTTTGTGATGATGGTATTGAAGATGCATTTCTTCACCATCTGTAGATTGCACATGTATAATATTACAACCTAAATTCACCTATTTTGCATATAATCGCAATCTTGGACATTAAAAACCATTCCAATCTGAACAAGGTGAAAATGCAACCTGACCAAGGTGCATTAACATTACAGCAATATGCTGATTAGTAATGGTGTTGTTGTAGGTGGAGGGTCATAAAACAGTCTAACAAAGGTCTGTGATAGTTACATTAACCATAGATAACCATTTGCATATCTATTTCGTCCGTACCCAATCAATCATCATACTACAATTACCATACTGTTTCGACTTACCGCAATCAACAAATCGTCTGATCCTACCGATCATCATACCACAATTACTATATCGCTTCAAGTTATTGCAATCAACATACCGTTTGTACCTTACCGATCATCACACCACAATTACATTGTCATTTTGACTTATCGCAATCAACATATGGAGTGTGCGAAGGAGGAGGCGCTTGACCGAATGAACCAAATGCAACCTAAACAAAGTGCTTTAACATTACAGCATCATGTTTATTGCGATTGCAAATAAATTCAACATTCAGTCTCATCCGTATCATCACAGCCCAATCACCTTACTATAACGAATTACGACAATCAACCTACGAGCCATCACACCTCAGTTACTGTAAGTTACGCAACATCAAGTAAACGATTACTTCACCAAAATGGATAGCTCTTTTTTACACAAAATGTTAATAACATAAGTCTGTCCTTTACTTTAGGTATGACCTGCTTAGTCCCAGCTTGTAGACATATGAGATTTTTACTTGGGATATTAAAATTCAATAAATACATGTTGTTTTGAAGTAGAGTAGAAATGTGTCCACGCTCTTCAACCAACAGCCAGGGCAATAAAACTCTCTTTGCATGAAATGTTTGCAAACATTCTTTTTTCTTTTAGTGCTTTTAACTCCCATTAAAAGGTGTTGTATTAGAAATTTACCTAAACGGTTAATATTAGTTTCAAATCTATATTTAGTGACATACAATGTAATAATAATTATGGAAAATGAAATTGTCAATGTAAGTATTTTTATAGTTTGCTTTTTAACTTTTCAATACTAAAATTGCATTTCTTTGATGCAACATTTTGCTTTCATATAAAGCTTTTTGTATTAAAATTTAATACTGAGGAAGGTTTGAGACACCTTTGTGTCGTATGTTTCTATGTTATATAATTACAGCACTTGATAAAGTTTTTGCCATATAACGGCGATGTTACATAGACTAGCTGTTTCTATTTGGTTGGTCTCCTGACTGCCATAGATTGTATTCATGTATACGAACTCATTGTCATCTCATTATACGTAATAGATAAAATAGTAATTGTAACAGCAAATATATACATATATACTACCAGTACTACTTTTAGCGGCCAAATGAGATAATATAATACTTGGTTAGATTAGCATACGAGAATTAGCATATTAAAGTACAGTATTAAATTAACTTGAGAGGAATCTTTATGTAGGAATTAAAACAGCGAATTGAAAGTACTCAAGGTAACAGTGGGAAAATTGGAAGACAAGGTGAAAGTAAGTTATACACTAGAAATAATTGCTTTGACGTGTAGAATGTGGTAAAACAGTAACAGTCATTTAATGAATGATGAAGTCGATCAACTTTGCATGTTTTTGGAAGTTTAGAATGTAGCGCAATTTCTCGTGTTTTCAGGAATTATCAGCTGAGAAAAAGGTTTTATTCTGGGACGCCCTCCGGGACTTTTGTTCCCTAAGTAAAGCTTTGGGAGCTTTTATAAGCTCCCAAAACTACAAGTCCTGGAAGGCGACTGGTGGCTCCCGCACCTTCAAGGAGGAGGACGATGTGCGGGAGCGGATGAAGCTAAAGAGGAACAGTGGAAGAGAAAGAGGAGGGTATCGCTGGTGAAAAAAATATAATAATACAAAAATACTTAAACTTGCTGTTTTTAATTTATTCCTCTCAACCCATCCCCAGACTTTTCTTCTTATAAAATTTTTCTTTTGCACAACAGCATGCGGTTTTAATATTTAACGCACTTTATAGCTATATAATCAGTTAGCAAGCTTAACATTAGGTTACAAAATTCTGAACTAAGCTATTATGAAACAATTTATTTAGCTAGCATAAAATTGTAGACTTGTCATTAAGCCCCATTAAGAGCCAGTACCTAGCTAATTAACTAGATATGCTAGCTAACCGAATAAAATATTGAACAGAGGGTTTCGTTGGTATTGTATATATAAACTATCTTTGGTTCTTGAGTTTTTGTTCCAAGATTCTGCATATAATGTGCGTAATTATATACTCACTTGGTCTACCTTATTCCATAAAGAAATTACCGAATCATGAAATTAACGCGGTTGTCCAAAATTCGTGTTAATTTAATGACCGTTAATTATATGTAGTGGTAATTTAAAGACCGTTAATATTATGACTGGTTAATTAAAATACTGTTAATTGGTGACTTTTTTACAATATATAGAATACTAAAAAACTTAAAATTACATACTTTCTACTATTTTCTCCTCACTGGACGATAGCTCAAAGGTGTTCTTTGATTTCAGCAATCTTTTTTTAATAGCTTTTGTACCACTTTCATACTCTGATCCAAGTGGAGAATTAACTAAAAGCACTTCTTCTTCCAAAAATTTTAACATTGTCTTTCTAAACAACGAATACTTTTACCTTGTTTCCAATCGTGGATTGGACTGTTGAAGTAATTTTTGCTTCGTGTGATGTCGCATATTCTCAAATTCGCCTTAATTATATGCATTTTTGAAAACAACCTTGCTCAACCCCGTTAATTTTTAAACAAATTTATTGAACCGCGTTAATTTTATGACCGTTAATTTAATTCGCGTTTAATTTAGTTTGTTTTGATAATAGTCGTTTCTTTACATGTTTGTTTGTTCAATAAACATTTCTCAAATTTTGGGATTAAGCCTGAGATATACAATCCTTTAAAACGAAAGATGGATAATGATCAATATTTTTAAAAATTTAATTAATTAAACACAAGTGTAAACATTTAAGTTTATGTATTTTACAAAATTACATAATTATTACGCCCTGGCTATGACACTCTTGCAAACGAGGGATCCAGGTTCGAATCCTGGACAAGGCTAAGAAAAATATAATTATCTTGCACCTACAACAACCCAGGTTGTATTTTATTGCCACATAATTCTGCTAAGATGATTCACTGTGTAATGACCTAATATAAATTTAATACCTTATATTGAGTATACCTAATGTTTGAGTTATGAGGCGGAGAGTTTCTAGTAAGGTGACTGCCCCTGCCTTGCTGTTCCTTGCCATTGCTACCCTTCCTATGCCTTTTCTGTTGCTTTCCTACTATGCCCTTGCCTGTGCCTGCCATGCCATGCCGTGCCTTGCCAACCCCTGCCTGGGTGATTCCTCTTCCTGTTTCCTTGTTCCTCCTCCTGTTTCTTTGCCTGCCTTTCCGTGCCCTTTACTTGCTGTGCTTAATGCCTTTACCTTGGCAACCTCTCCGCAACACTTTCTATATTGATTCGTTACTTGGATTTCTCTACTACAAATCTCACAAATGCACAATAAATTGAAATGTTATTAAATTCCATATAATTGTATTTTATTAAGGTATGCTCAATTTGTTGAGAACTCCTGATAATGAGATCCATATAAAGATTAGTGGGGACCATGGTGGGAAATCGTTTAAAATGTCCTATCAATGCTGTAACACACTTAATCCAAACAGTAAAGGCAATACGGTTGTGTTCAGTGTTTAAGAAGCAAAGGACTACAAAGTAAACAATCTGAAGATGGGGCTCGACAGATTTAAATCTGAAATTGATAATTTACAAACACAAAACTGGAGGTATAAGTATGTTATAGGTATATACATTTAGGAATGTATACAAATAAATTATAACTTATTGATAATTTCTTTTAAAATTGACTTTTCATTAAGGTCGTCGGTGCTGCTATGCAACATAACATAAAAAGAAATACAAGTATCATTGGTGTCAAAAGGAAATTATGAAAAACGAACTCTATTCACTTTAAAATCTGATTACAATAAATTCCAAGCTGCTTGTGGAATTATAAAAGATGCGAAACACTTTAACAATGTTATCGATGAAGTTATGTTTAATGTTCCCATAGAGCAAGTGAGTCTTTTTTTATTAACTAAGCCCTCTAAGTAATGGTAGTGAATGAGTTCATTACGCTAACCTCCCCATTGACATACATTTTCATCCTAATATTTTTTCATTGTGGATTGTTAAAACCTCGAACGTTAACATATATTTTTCTTCTAGGTTGCATTACCAGCTTTACATATTTCGTTGGGGTCGTATCTTAAATTCTTCAATATGCTCGAAGATCGTTGTCATCTTTTGGATGTGAAAATTGCAGCAGCTATGGCAGTAAATAACAGGTAGTTAGATAAAGTTATTTTGATGCATACGTTACTACACAGTCCAGAATACGAGAACTTGAATATGTCGCAGACGACTACGAAAACAAAATAAATTTGGCTTACGAAGCAATAAATCCAAATATTTAAATAAGAGAATAGGAGTAACTACATCGAAATGCAGATAAAAAGAATAAGAAGCAGCTGGAGAACATCTCCATTCTCCCCTTTACCGGGATAATCGGAAAGCTAATGGATTTCAACTGTACTGAAACAAAACACCTATGAATGGGGAAACATGAGGATTGGTGAAATTCACTTATGCTTGGATCCTGATCAAGAGGCAGAATGAAGTTTTTGAACCCCGGTTGGTCCATTTAAAAAAAAAATTAAAAGAAAAGGCAATTATGTTGATGATTATGTTGATGATAATGTTGATGATCTAAACAAAAAACGTAAACTTGATAAAAGTGATGGGTCTCTAGTAGTGTTACTGGATAAAGTGCTAAATATAAAGTACTTGGATTGGAGCGTCAAGCATATCGTGGAAAGTCCTTTGTAGGCAATCATGTCAACAAAATGTTGAAGGTTGGTCAGATTAATATAACGCTTAGCCTTTGCATCACTTCATCTGCTTACAAATTTATTACTGCTTCTTATACTTTAGTTAGATAACAACTTGCAACTTTGTAATGCTATACCTAAAGAAGTTTACCAGATGGGTTTCGTTGACACATATGCCATTCAATAACAACACAGTTTAAACACCTTTTTCTCAAATATGCACCGTGCCACAACTTGATGAATTCGTGTGGTTTATTTAGTGATGAAAAGATATATGAATTGGGTAGGGGACCGACAAACGACTTTTTACTTTTTAACGGGTTCAGGTAAACGATTTTTTCTTAAAGCTGTTTATAACAAAAAAAGATTGACACTGGCACTGTTACTGTCTATGTATACAACGTCAATCAACTGAACTTAATGATCTTTTTTAGATGCTGCAATCAAAGATTTAAGGGACTATCGACGAACCACTTTTCCAAACCAGTCTATCACACCAAAATTTGTCTTGGCATGTATGGTGAACAAGGAAAGAACATACATCCAGAGTTTAACAAATTGATAGATATTTATGCATCAGTCCGGCCACACAACACTCGAGCCAAAATTATGCTTGAGCAACATCATCTGAAAGTCAAACCGGTGGCGAAAAGCATGACCCTTAAGTAAAAAAAAGAAAATTTAAGGACATTTATAACATCTCTTATAATAATACGGAGCTTCTGTCTGTGACTTTTGCAAATACGATGTTTTTTAACAACCGAGTGCGCGAGTTTGCCGAGTTTTTTTGTTTTGTTTACATTTGTCTCGCAACCGTCACAAACCACGTGATAGAAAATAAGCAATATAATTCGCTCAAATTCGTACTTTCGAACGGGACGGCATTCGAATAGAAAGTTCCCTTGGTGTAAAAACAAACAAACAGAAAATTGTTTTTAAAGTTCTCGCGACAAAAGGCGAACTTAAAAAAGCGAAGAAAAGTTAGTATCGTTTAAAGATAAAGATAAAAAACACATAAACAATTTATGTTAAGTGAGAAGGAGGAATTTACAGGTGAAGTTTTTGTTTTTAAATATAAAGCTGTTGAAAGTATTTTTAAAAAATGCAGAAAATCAATTCAGCTAATAGGTTACTACTGAACATAGCTATCAAGTGATGTATATTCCTAAAGTCTTACTGAAAGTATTTTTAAAAAATGCAGAAAATCAATTCAGCTAATAGGTTACTACTGAACATAGCTATCAAGTGATGTATATTCCTAAAGTCTTACTGAAAGTATTTTTAAAAAATGCAGAAAATCAATTCAGCTAATAGGTTACTGAGCATAGCTATCAAGTGATGTATATTCCTAAGTCTTACTTTTTACCATATTAAGAAGTTTCTGCATAAATCAAAGTAGTTCGTTAAATAAACTTCGTGCAAAGAAAAGGGAAATATTTCTTATGTTTTCCGTTTTGTTTATATATATAAGACAACAACAAAGCTAGCCTATTTGTTTACAAATTTTGCATAAATTACAGTATCTTCAAGTGCGTAACTAACATGCGTGTTTAATTATTTAAAATGCTGTACAAAGATGTGAGAACAATTAATTTTGTAGTTGTTCAAGCAAATTATGTTATACCTTGGAGTAAAGATTATACGGAAAATAGCTTCTAAACATCAATACTCACCGACATCCTTATCTATTTGCCTGTTACTAGACTGCTTTAACTGAAGTATCCCTTTTTTATAGCCTTTATTGAGAGAGTTTAAGCTTTCAGCTACTGCACTACTACTACTACTTTTATTCAGAGAACCCTGCGAGCTAGCCGTTATTAGTTATATTATAAAAGATAACTAGCTATAAGTTAAAAGATTTCTTGTTTTCTTTTTATTATGTTTTAGCTAGATACCACATAAAAAAAGAGAGAAAAAAGTTTATCAAAATCTATAGCAGTAGTTGAAACTGTGAGTAAGAAATTCTTTATTTTGTAATTATATATAGATAGCATTTCAAAAGTGTTGTTTTACAAATAAGAGGATTCTTTTAAATTTAAAATAGTGGTATCAATTTTTAAAATAGAACGGTCAACCTTAAGTCCCTAGCTATGTATATATTTATATCTTATTTTTTCTCATTTTAGGAACTGTGGTACCTAATTTGTTTTATTCAGTTTAATTAGGATATAATGTCTAATGAGTCTGGAATTAATGACAGCAGTAATACTGTTCGTGGTTTTAGGCTGTTTAATAATTTGGGTAGGTTTGTATTGCAACAACGTGACAATAATCAAGGATTGGTAGGTGCTATTTTGAGGCAACAATCACATATATCCCAAAATTTTGAATTTCCACAGGAAATACAGAGAAATGTAGTGCCACGTTTATCTGATAATGAGGATGTTGCTTTAGCTAGACGTAGGCAACATGCGCAATGTGTCGCATCTTTACGTCGATTGGAATCGACTGATCAGGCCAATACTAGACGGCATAATGACACTGTTAGACAAACTGCTAGGCGTAATGCAGAATCCGCTCAGCAGGTTATAAATAGAAGGCAAGTTGATGTCCAAAGACATGCTGCTCTTCGTGTTCGCAGAAGTGCCCAATATTATAATGTTGCACGTCAACATGTTTTGCCTAATGTTTATTATTTAGGTCCTATGGATAAAAATTGTGAGTATTGTCAAGCTGTTAAGTTTGAAAATGAAGAGTGTTTCAAATGCGGTCATAACGGCAAAGTCGCGCTTGATAATTTGTCTCCTTACCCTGAGCGGCTAAAGCAACTGTTAACAAATAGTGATACTGGTCAGGCAAGGAACTTTCAAGCCAATATACGTAAGTATAATACTGCAGTTTCGTTTGCTTTATTTAGAGCAAATCTTCGGCCTCCTCCTGGCCGCGGACCACCATGCTTTCGTATCTGCGGTCAAATATGGCATCGTGTTGGGGATCTTCACCCTCCTGAGGGCCAAACTCCTGTTTTTAACCAACTTTATATTTATGAAGCAGGTAGAGCACTCAATGAAAGAATGGCACGTCCTGAAAATAATGGCTGTAGAGAAGACGTGATGCAAACTGTTTAAGATGTAATGAACAGTGTTAGCCCTTTTGCAGCTGCATACAGATAGATGGCTGAAGTGGAAGCTGATGAAATAGCTCAGGCAGCAGCTGAAAACCGTGTCCCATCAGAAGTACGCATGTGCATGAGAGTTGGCAGTGATCGAAGGCGATACAACTTGCCACATCATGACGAAGTAGCCGCAATTTTTGTAGGCCAAGATGGAGCTCCTCCTGGAAACAGGGATATTATTACCTACCCACGTGGAGGCAATTTGCAAAATATTTCTACATTATCTGCAAATTTAGAGCCAATGGTTTATCCTCTATTTTTTCCAAGGGGTGAACCAGGTTGGTATTATGGGATACCCCATGTTGCAGAGCGTGCAACCCGTACTCGAAATACTACTACAATGTTGCAGTATTATAGTTACCGTGTAGCTGTTCGGGAAAATTTTAGCCCTATTCATTATGGTAAGAAATTATTTCAACAGTATTGTGTCGATTCTTATGTTAAAGTTGAAGGTAACAACTTAAACTACATACGTGCGAATCAAACAAACTTGCGTGTTGACAGTTATGAAGGTTTAGCTGACCACTTGAATGCACGAGCTGAAGAGCGAGGTCTTCAACCAGGACGTATTGTTGTTCTTCCTTCAAGTTTCAAGGAAGTCCACGTGCCATGGCTCAAAACTATCAAGATGCTATGGCTGTCATTGGTAAATTTGGAAAACCAGATTTTTTCTGACTTTTACCTGCAATCCAAAATGGTGCGAGATTACAGAAAATTTGTTTGCAGGCCAACATGCACATGATTGACCTGATTTAGTTTCTCGAGTTTTTAAATTGCAACTAAATGAACTCCTAAAAGATGTTACTGAAAGGGGTGTTTTAGGTAAAACTGTATCACATGTTTATGTTATAGAATTTCAAAAAAGGGGTTTACCTCATTGTCATTTGTTACTTCATTTAGATCCCAATGATAAACTCCGGGATGCAGATGACATAGACAGTGTTATTTCAGCCGAAATTCCTAATCAACAGGAACAACCTGAGCTGTTTGAAATTATTCGGTCGTGTATGATTCATGGACCATGTGCCTATCTGAATCCTAATTCCAGGTGTATGGAGGATGGTGTTTGCACAAAAAACTTTCCAAAAAAATTTTTAGTGTCTACTGTTGCTGACGTTGATGGATATCCATTGTATAGACGTCGTAATAATGGAATACATATCAATGTCAATAATGTTGATGTAGATAATCGATGGGTTGTTCCCTACAATCCATGGCTCTCCAAGAAATACAATGCACATATAAACTTAGAGGCTTGCATGTCTGTTAAATCTGTGAAATACCTTTGTAAATATATTTAAGGTCATGATTGTGCCAACATTGAGATCAATGAACGTATTGATCACAATGAGGTACAGACGTTTTTAGACGCTAGGTATGTCAGTGCGCCAGAAGCAGTATGGCGTCTTTTTGAATTTAAAATGCATCAGCAATCTCATGTTGTCCATAGACTGCCAGTGCACTTGCCTAATAATTATATTGTTTATTTTCAGCCAGACCAGGGTGAAGAAGCGGTGAACAGAGCTGCAAATCAGGCCACTAAATTAACAGCTTGGTTTGTGCTAAATGGAGAGAATCACAATGCTCGCCAATATTTGTATCCAGACATTCCTCTTCATTTCGTTTTCAATAACAACAGGAAAGTTTGGACACCAAGACGAAACTTTAACCTTAAAATTGTCTCTAGAATGTATAGTGTGAGTCCTCGCGCAGGTGAGCTTTTTTATTTACGTATGCTATTATTGCATACGCGTGGTGTAACATCTTATGAAGATTTAAGAACTGTGGATGGTAATGTCGCTGAGACATTTCGTGAAACCTGTTTATTGCGTGGACTCCTGCAAGATGATACCAAATGGAACAATACTTTGCAGGAGGCTGTCAACTTTCAGATGCCTCGGCAATTAAGACAATTGTTTGCAATAATACTTATCCACTGTGAACCTTCTGATCCTTTTACTTTGTGGACAAGGTACAGGGGTTCTATGTGTGAGGATTATCTTCACCAAATGAACGAGGATCAAGCTGAGTACAGGGTGCTTCAAGATATTCATTCTGTACTGAGACAATTTGGTAAATCTCTTACTGATTTTAATCTTCCAAGTTTAGATGAAATACCTCCAGCTAAAAACATTGACATAGCTATGGAGGCTGAAAGAGCTTCTCAACTAAGGGCTCAACTTACTGAAGAACAGACAGCACTTGCTGATGCAGTTATAGAAGCGGTTGTAAATGTTGCTAACAATACGGTCCAAAATAACCGATTGTTTTATTTAGGTGCTGTTGGCAGTGGTAAAACCTTTACTTATAATTACCTTATTTCTGAACTTTTAGGTAGAGGTTTTCAAGTTGGAACTGCTGCATTTACTGGTATAGCAGCAACTCTTTTGAAAAAGGGTACCACCATACATAAACTGTTTCGGTTACCAGTTCCTATTTTAGAAAACAGTACATGCAGCATAACTCCAGTGTCTGTTTATGCTGCAGAGCTACGACAAAAAAATCTCTTTTTACTCGATGAATCTTCCATGATTCCTAAGCATGCTTTTCATGCAATAGATCGTCTTCTTAAAGACATTTGCAATAGCGAACTTCCATTTGGAGGTGAAGTTGTTCTTTTAGGTGGTGATTTTTCACAGTTATTGCCTGTTGTCAGAAAAGGAAAACCAACTGAGATTGTTGACATGTGCTTAAAACGTTCTCCACTATGGCATTTGGTAACAGAATTTAGATTAACTCGCAACATGAGAACGAGGCCAGGAGAACAAGAATTTGCTGCATGGCTTCTGCAACTTGGGAAAGGTGTTTTACCTGTTTGGGAACAACCACCATTCCAAGGTGCAATTGAGGTGCCACCCAATTGTGTGTTACAACAAAATCAATGTATTGTTGATATTTTGTTTAGGGATTTTCACCCAGAAAATATGGCATCATCTGTAATACTAACACCTACAAATGATGATTCACTTCCCATAAATGGCCAGGTGTTGGCGTTATTGCCAGACGAAGAAAAAAATTATTTCAGTGCAGATGATGTTGTTTGTGATGATGAGAAGGAACGGAATCAATATCCGGTGGAATTTTTAAATAGTATCACACCCTCAGGTATGCCTCCTCATTGTCTTAAATTAAAATCTGGTGCTATTGTTATGTTATTAAGAAACATAAACATAAATAAAGGTTTATGTAATGGCACTCGCCTAATTGTAAGACGTCTTCACGACAACTGTGTCGATGCTGAAGTACTTACTGGGAATGCTATTGGTGATCGAGTACTTATTCCAAGGCTGCAACTTGCACCTTCGGATACAGGTATGCCTTTTGTTTTGCGTCGTAGACAGCTTCCACTAAGGCTCTCTTATGCTATGACAATAAACAAGGCACAAGGTCAAACTTTTGAAAAGGTTGGTATATTGTTGCGCAGGCCATGTTTTTCTCATGGTCAGCTGTATGTTGCTTTTTCTAGAGCAAGAGCATTTGGTGATGTTAGAGTAAGTGTTGTTCCCTCATCAAAGCAAGGATTTTTTAATGGGAAATGTTATACTCAGAACATTGTTTACCGTCAAATTCTGAATTGAGAATATTTTTCTTATCATTTGGATCAGAGCATGTATATATTACATTTTTCAGCACACTTCTATCGTCTATATGTCCACATGTTATGTACAACCTTGCTGACGTGGACGTTATAGGTCTGTCGTGCTATTGTACACTATATGTGCGTCTGTCAGTCCTACTGTACAGGGACATGAGAACAGATGTATTAGCGGTTTTTAATTACAATGACATGTCAATGCAGTATAAACATTCTTTTGAAGTGTCATTTACTTGGCTATATGTTGCTCCTTTAATTACGATATACTTTTTTGAAAGAAATGGTATTTGGTATATTTTCGTTATCTGCCAAAAAAAAATATATATACTCCTGCAATTTCCACCTCTATTATCAATATATTTAAAATCCATCAATTCTACCTAATTTTCTCTTTTCATTAATTTTGTCTAAGTTATTAAATGATTTAAAATGTGATTTTTAGGCGTTTTTATGCATTGTAAACACGAAGCCTATACTCTTCTGATACAATGTTGACAACATATGACCAAATCTATAGTTTTTTTTATAAATATTTTAATAATACTTAATGTATTTTTTCCGGCATTATTGAATTTAAGAAAGGTATATTTTTTCATTTCATAGTTTTACTTTTTACTTGGAAGTTTATAGTTTTTTTTTTTCGATACGTAAGAAATGTCTTCCAACTTTTTGCCTTAACTAAATAGATTTAAAGGAGTTTTACCAAGTTTTCATATTTTTACTTTTCAGTTTTGTAATTGTAAGTATTTCTTCTTCAGTTTCCTTAATTTTTTGTCATATTATCTATTAATGCTTTTCTAATATTGCGTTTTTTCTTTTTAGGTGAAGCACAAAGTCCCATGGCTTGCCTTCCCGTGGTGTGCTTCGTTACGTGAATTATTTCTATACTAAAAGAAATAATTCACAAACTAAAAGTCAGGGCAGTGGTATGTTAAAGTGATTTAACCGTCAGTTACAAGCTAAAAAATAGTCTAAAAGTTTCCACTGTTTCATACAAAACATGTCACTATAAAAATAAAAGAATTAACCTTTTTGTCAAAAATTCCTACGTAACCGGAAGTGCGTTCTTTGTTGGTCCCATTATTAGCTACTATTTTTTCTTCATATTTTTCTATTTAAGTTTGTTTTATTCTTTATGTTTATTTTTAACCAAAATGTCTATTGCTTTGCTTTTTGTATATTATGAAAAACTCTATATTCTTAACTTCTACTTACAGGTATCATAGATAAATAATACTACTAATACTAATAATAATAATGGATTCAGATGAGACGATGGACATTGAAAGATTACTTTTAAATTCTCAAGGTATCTTCTTCTTACCTCATTTTGTTTGGGTGACACGTAATTCTTATAGAAAACATACTTTTTGGTTTTAATGTAGATAACTTTTTAATTTTAAGGTTTTTTTTGTGAAAATTTACAGAATTTTTGTATCAATTTATTATTTCCCTAAAATTTCGTGAATAAACAGCGCCAATATTAACATTTTATGTTTCTTAAAAATATTTTTTTTTTTTATAAAGCAATGCGTAATACTGTATGCATTAATTTTTATCCTCTTTAATTTTACCAGAGCCTAAAGAAAACAGTATACAAGAGAACGGTAATTAATTATTATTAACACCGTTTCTATGTCGTGTTTTTATCTTTGTTTTTTAAGTTATGTATATATTTTTTGGTTCTTAATATATTTACATATTTATACATTTTAGTATTAGCTAACAAAGATAACCAGAAGAGTGAGGAGAGTGAGAAGGATGGACCCAGTGGTGACAGTAAGTATGTTATAAAAAGTGATGTGTATTTAATAACTACAATTACTAATAAAAGTAATTGTTTTCCTCGCATTTTAGAATCTGATTTTACTTTTAAAAACTTCCTGGTTTACAGGAAAAGTAACCCTGGGTCTAAAACAAAACGTGCTTTTAAATGCTGGAAGAAAAACGGTGGCCAAGACTATGAGGGGTACAATTGGGTACCCCAAAAAACGTTTAAAAAAATCAAAAAAAAATATTTTAAAAAAACAAATAAAAGACACACAAAAAAAAGTACGAATATTACATTTTCTGGGCACTGTGAAATCGGGGAAATACATTACCATTAACTGGTAATATCTACCTTTATTGATACCAGCAATTCAAGCAACAATTCATTTGTTAATACTGTTACCAGTTTTGGAAATGTATTTTTCCGATTATAATATTTTATTTTGTTTGTTTGTTTGTTTTTTGTATATATATATATATATATATATATATATATATTTATATCTATATAATAGTTAAAAAGAAGAAATATAATAATAATTATTTATTTATTAATTTATTTATTTATTTAATTATTTATTTATTTAATCAGTTTTTATATTTAATATTTGTAGTTAATAGAAATTATAATTTTTTTATAGGACAACAGTTATTTTAAAAAACCGTTAACAGATTTTGTGGGCCTCTAAAATTATGCTCTTTTGTTTCTTTGTGGACAGAAACACAGCTTTATCTATTAGTCTTTTCGAGTCATATAACTAAAAAGCAGAGCTATAACTGTATTTTCTTCATTTAAAAAAAAAACAATCTCATTTGTTATGGATTTTTTCCTATTTTGTTAAAATTATTATAAATAGGAAAAATTGAGAGAATGTAAATAACATTTTATAAAAATAAATAAATGCGCTCTCTTATTAACGCCCCTTCTTAAGCAATGCCCACTAGAAAATCTTTAAAATTTATTTAACGCCCAAGCCGTTCAATGAAGAATACACGGAGCAGCACCAGAAGTTTCAAATTCAACAAAATAAGATTTAAGAAGATTAATCCTTTATATTTTGCCAGTTAAACATTAACTGTAAAACAGAAAATCCTCAATCATTTTTGACAAAATTTATTGTAATTGTAGATATATGTTAAAATATTGTTACTTATCTAATGTCAAGTTTTTTTTGTTCCATCTAAATTGTTACCTTGACTAATGTGTTGTTTTTTACAGTTAGCATGAAAAACGGGTTGATGACGTCATCAAAAAAACTTTAAACCCCAATATCTCTGCAACCGTTTGTCAAAAGTACATAATCCTATACCTTTTCTTGATCACCGTTTCAACAAGCTCTACCTTATCGGTAAAAAAAAAGTCGGCAAAAAGTGACCAAATTTTGGCTAGGTGACTAACTTTTTTACCGAACAATTTTTTTAACGACATTTTTTTTTGCCGACCGAAAATTTTTACCGACTTTTGCCGATTTTTTGAATTACTTTTGAACCTCCAATTTTTTAGTTTTTTGACTTTCCAAAGTGATTCTAGGGATTCTAATCAAATTTAGACTTTGTCGTTTTATGAAGCCTCATCTGCAATATTATACGGAGTATACACCAAATAGCGGAGCTCCGGTATATTATGTCTTTGTATACACTAAGTTTGAACCAATTGAACCAATAGCTTTTTCTTAAATCCACGTGAGATGATAAAAGCAAATAATTTCTCGGTTAATGATTGGTTCAATTATTTATGACCATATTTGGTGGAGAGCTTTTTCACAGAGTTAGTGTATAATGATCCTGTAAAACCAAACCTGGTAAAGGAGAAAGAAAATTAAAGAAGTTCTTTTGAATTCCTACTGTTTAATTTAATGCTAACAATGGTATCTTTGTAATATAAACATCAAAAACAACATAATCAACAACAACAAACTGTTCATACAAATAGCAGAGAAAAATAAGTAAATATTTTAACAACGAAAAGGGTTTTCAATTCTTTCCAAGACAGCATTAGCAGATTCCACTGCTTCTGTTATACCAGCAGCTTTGAAGCCATTTAATATCATTTTATCTTGAGCACATAAGAATTCATAAAGTTTTGAAATCCATTTAGCATGCATCACCTTTAATTCGATTAGATTAAACGACACTTTAATATCTGCAGGTCTTATGCCTTTCTCCAACTGCTGGGAAACTTGATGAGAAAACCATTCATTGTAACAATTGGAAATGAACGATTTTGCTGGCTTGTTCAAGGTTATATCCAGTGGTTGAAACTTATTTGTTAGGTTGTGGGGCACTATTATAACTCTGCAAGAATTCTTTCGGCAAAGTTGAAGAACAGCTTCGTTATCCTGCCCCTTAAATGTATCCATGATTATTAACGATAGTTGCTCCTTTGGATAATTCAGATTTACTTTGACTTTATCCAGGTGCGGAAAAATAATATCTTCAAATAGCTCCATTGATTTTTCAGTATTTGAGCAATGATTGCTGGAAAATGTAACATTAAAGCCAGTTGGAAAATCAAACTTTGGGAGGCATTTTTTTGTTTTGCCTTCATAGATAAGTTGAATCGGGAGAAACTTACCAGTCATGCTGATAACAAAAGTAGCTGTTATTTGTCTCTTATCATCGATGCCTTTAATTGGAACAGTTTTTGCTCCTTTTGGATTGAAAGTGTATTTTCCAGGAGACACATAAGATAAAGGAGTTTGGTCTAAATTTAATATAAGATCCTTAGGAATATCATCGTCGCTGACAACAGCGGAAATTTGTCGTTGAAATGTGAGCTTTTCTTCAAGTAAAAATTGTTCACTTGACTCGATTTTGCCGGTCGTTCCTTTTCGTTTAGACCATGCCATTAAGTTTTGATGGACAGTTTGCCTTGACGACTCCATTACCAATTGCTATGACCATTTTTCTTGAAAAAGCACCTCCAGCCAGACGTACTCCAGTTATCACATCTCTCACTTTAAGCATAAGTTCGTCTGGTAAGAGGTTTGGCCTACCTTTCTTCTCGTGTACAGTAGATGAAACAGAGTGATTTTTGTTCTTCTGAATCTTTTTTTTCCAATTATTCACTGACGTTCGGAAGAAAGTATATTTTGGATACTTTTTCTTGAATTTCTCCAGTGCTGATTTGGTGCCATTTAAAAGAGCGTATTCTTCAACTTCATTCTTTATGTTGCTTGGAACTGATGAGTATTTCTTTTTGGTTTTTGGTTGAACAAACGCTTTCATCTCTTTATTAATCGCGTTGATTTCTGCTCCATTAACAGTGCCAGATGCAGAATTTAAAAACGTTGGTACTTTCTCAGGAGATTTCCCATTACAGCTTCTCGATGAAGATTTATAAAAATCTCTCAAATCTCGTACTTTAGCCATTGTTGCTATTCTTTTTTATCAATGTTTTGATTGATAAAGTGATGAAACAGAAAAGTTACATAATTTGATTTAAGTCCCTCCTTCGCTCCTTGATTGAAATCGATCGTCTTTTGTTTTTATAACGTAACAACAAAGGTGGAGAGCAACTTATTATGTCACGATAGATTTCGAAAGCATTCGAATGTTCGAACGTGTTTTTTTTGCACTCATTTTTTTCACTAGGCAAGTTCGTTGATTCATGTTCGTAGAAATATGCCTTCATTCGACAGAAAGATTGCAGCCAGAGGTTATCGTGTTTACAAGAACACAACGTGGAAAAATGCTGAAGCAGGTCAAAAAGTCCAAGTACAAATTGAGACTAACAAATCGTCCAAAGAATGTGATCCTTCTGCATGTGCCATTAAAATGAAGAATAATTTCTTTGACAACTGGATGACTGTTGGGCACATTCCAAGGGAAATTTCACGCCACTGTTTTTATTTCATCAAAGAAGGTGGAAGTATTTCTGGTCAATTGCTCTCCACCAACTACAAAGTGTCCCCGATTCCTGCAGGAGGACTTGGAGTACCGCTTCTACTTACTTTTACGGTGAAAGAAGACAGAATTTTTTTTCTAATGAAAGACTTTATCAACAACCTATACGACTATGATTACACTGGCGAGAAGGAAGACAAAAAAAACGACGGAAGTGATGACGACGACGAAATTGATATTGTTATTAACAATGATAAGGCAGAAGGGAGTGTTGAAAAAGAGAAAAATGATGAAAATGAAGAAGAAGATAATGCGAAGGAGCCGGGAGATGTCCAAAATATTCTTGATAAAATCATTAATAAAGATGTTATTGAAATAGATTAGATTGTTGTAAAATCTTTGTTCTCTTTTAATTCAGCGGTGTCAAAAAAGTCGGCAATAAGTGACCAATATTAAAAAAATTAACCGGTAAAAAGTGACTAATTTTTGCTAAGTGACTAACTTTTTTTGCCGACTAAATTTTTTGCCGACTTTTTTTTACACCGACTTTTTTTTTACCGATAAGGTATATGATAACGGCAACAAATATAAAAATTTCTAAAAAAAAATTTGTATTTTATGGGGACGTTGCTGACGTCAGCTAAATTTTTAAACCCATATATCTTATTAACCCTTTATTAAGAGCGCATTATCATATACATTTTCTTGATCAGCGCTTCAAGCTCTACACAATGGAGGCAACATGTGTGTGAAAATCAGTGTGTTATTCCCTCTCGCTTTCCCCATCGTACATTGAACGATCAAATTGGTTTAGTTTTAGTTTGTTCGAGCGAACACGTTGTTGTAGTTTGCTCTGGTTATCTACCAATATATAAGTGTTGATATTGGCAGTTTGTGTTTCGTTCTTTTAAAAAATACTAACTGAGTAATGAGATAATCAGTGTGTTATGTGTGAAAATCAGTGTGTTATTCCCTCTTGCTTTCCCCATCGTACATTGAACAATCAAATTGGTTTAGTTTAAGTTTGTTTGAGCGAACATGTTGTTGTAGTTTGCTCTGGTTATCTACCAATATATAAGTGTTGATATTGGCAATTTGTGTTTCGTTCTTTTTAAAAAACTAACTGAATAATGAGATCATCAGTTGATTTCTACCGTCATTGGAGTTTTCGGCCCCGTCCTAGCACGGACTAATCAATAACTCCTCGTGATAGTGGGCCATACCTTTGTTTAGGTATTCTCATCAGTTAGTAAGAACAATTTTCTTTTTTTAACTTACCGTTCTCATTGTCGTGTAACTGAAACAAATTCAAAGGATCGCTTTGATTCATGATGCGTATGTATATCTTGCGTATGTATGTCTTGCTACGACAGCTACTCGAGTGAAAAGAGGTCGATTTTAAGACATGTGCAGCCATATATAGTTGAAGGGCCGTTTAAACGGGCCGTTGTCGACTGTTGTTCGTCTTTTTCAAAAAAGCGCAATGTGAGTATTAGATCAAATCGTATTAGAGTATTAGATTAAATCTCTCGATAAAACACAATCTTAGCACAATTGTGCTAATTGACACCTTTGTGCCAGTGCTATTCACAAATTTGCGTCAAAAAATCAAAAAATAATAAATGCTCAACTGCATAACCTGGACTGTAATAAATCTAACTAACTTAAATTTTTGCTTCATGGTTTCAGAACAAAAGCACACCAAATCACCAGGCATCGTAGGGAAAACAAAAAGACTGTTTGTCAGTGGTAGAAAACAACAGCGAAAAAACACACCAAAATCCCTCGATGCAATAATGGACTTCGAATTGGAGGATATGGATATAACGGACTTCCCGTCTCAAAATGAAGTACTAAAGGCGCCTCCTCTAAACACACCATCTACATCAACTAAAACAACAACCTCGACAACAATGGCAACCAAAAAAATGGAACCTGTAAAGCCACCAATAATAAATAATATTGGACCTGGCGACAACCTTGGTAATTCGACGACAAAACCTAAAGGTGGAGATGAGATCAAACGTTTCATTTCAATGTCGATTTCAAAGGTTTCACCAACAACCAACCGTGAAGCACGAGAAAAGTACATCAAATCCACAAACAAACAATTGGATCATTTGCGACAACTTCAGCTGCTAGAGGCACACGTCACCAATAAAACAATGCCATCTGGGCTCAAAGTGAATATACGCTCTACCGTGAACTTGCCGGAAGAGCTTAAAGACAAATGGAATACCACTATACATTCCTGCAGTGAAACACTCCTGCAAATACTGTTGGAACACCACCAACAGGAAATCAACATTTATCAAAACGAGCGTGACAAACTCAAACAGGAACTCCCAGAGGGAGAATTAACTACCCTGAATAAAACCTTAATTCAGGAACACAATCAAAACGTGGCAACTCGAGAAAATAGAAAACGCTCCCATGACCACTTTAAAACAAATAACGAACACATACATCGCAAACAACCACGTTTTCGACAACAACAAACACCTCGATTTCATCAACAACAGCAACAACGATTACAACAAACACCAAGATTCCAACAACCACAAAAACAAGGACAGTACCCTTCAAAAAACTTGTCAAACTGGAATCGAGAAAAATACCGATAATTAAGTGCCCGTCAAATACAACGGGTCACATTTCATGTATAAAGTATAACACCGAACACTTTGAGATCCAGATTCCTTCTTCAAAGAAAAAAAACTCTGTTAAACAACAATTTTATAAGAAAATAAAACATAAACAAACAAATAACTTTGTTGTCAATCTCTCAAATATTACTTTAACAAACCATGACCACTCTATTCTAAATAAAGGGCTCAAATTTGTTCCAACACCTACATATGTTAACTCCCGCAAACACCTTACGTTAGCGCTCAATAAATTACGAAATCGCATGTACACAAAATATTATTTTTATCAGAACCCGCGACCTGAAGCAGGTCTTCACCGTCGGTCTGACTGGATGGCACCTAACCCTAAAAACACAACACTCCTAAAATTTATCAACTCCATCCATGCTGATATTGAAACGTTCATTGACGATTCCCCCCTCCTGAAAGATAAATACAACTGCACTCCCGAAGAATTCAAAAGTCTAAAAAACCTTTCAAAAAACAAAGACATAGTAATTAAAAAAGCCGATAAAGGTGGCTCAATCGTCATCATGAACAAATATGATTACGTTGACAAAGTACGCAAGCACCTTGACAATAAAACGTACTATTCAAAGATCTTGACTGATCCGACAAAGGATCTTATTACAAACATACACAGCTTTATTGAAACTTTACTCTATCATCACAAAATAGATAAAAACACAGCGAAATTCATAACACCTACCAGCCCCATCCGAATGCCACTTTTTTATATATTACCTAAAATTCACAAGGATGGCAACCCTGGTAGACCAATTGTATCAGCTGTGAATTCACCTACGGAAAATATATCAGAATTTTTAAATCTTTGTTTACAACCACTCCTGCCTAAGCTGAAATCCTATATAAAGGATACGAAACACTTTATCACACGCATAAATAACCTACCAAAAATAAAGAAAAATGCTATTTTAGTGTCGGCAGACGTTACGTCGCTTTATACCAACATACCACACAAAGAAGGTGTGGACGCGTGTATACACTTCATGAATATCTTTCAGCATCACCTACCAAACTTTACACCAAACGAACAAGTTACACGCGTACTGTTCTCCTTTATTTTGGAAAACAACTATTTTCAGTTCCTTGACGAAATTTTTCTACAACTAATAGGAACTGCTATGGGAACGAAGGTTGCACCACCATATGCATCTCTTTTTCTCGGCCTGTTCGAAGAAACACACATATTTAAAAGGTTTCCAGGCCTTCTTACAATTTACCTCCGCTTCTTAGATGACATTTTTTTCATATGGGAGCATGGAGAAAACAAACTCAAGGAGTTCTTTACGTACCTCAATTCAGTACACCCAACAATAAAGTTTACGTATAAATATTCCATCGAGGAAATAGATTTTCTGGATACCACTGTCTATCTCGATCCAGCAACGGGAGACCTCAAAACAAAGCTATACATCAAACCTACTGACACACGAACGTTATTGCACTACAACTCCTACCATCCATATCACACGAAACAGAGTATTGTTTACTCACAAGCCCTGCGCTATCGTATGATAACGAAAGATAATATACTACTTCAAAAAGAGTTGGATCAACTTAAAAACAACCTACTATTGAGGGGCTATAAGTTCCGCATGGTCAACTCAACGTTTAAACAAGTTTTAAATATGAACCAGGAGGACGTACTTAACAATAACGTAAAGAAACTCAAAGACAATAAAAACAACGACAGCGCCAACGGGAGAAAAATTAATAACAAAAAGAAACGGAGCAAAATCGACGGAATAAGCAGCAGCGTCCATAACAATGACGTTTTGCCCTTTATCATCCCTTATCATAGAGCGTTTATTCCTGTAAAAAATATTTTCAGGAAACATTGGTCAATTATTATAAATGACAGAGAACTGCATAAAGTTTTTCCAAACAAACCATTTATTGCATTCACAAGACACAAAAACATCCAGGACCACCTTGTCCGGACGAAATTGGGGACTGGTGACTAAATCTCTGGCGGCTGAATCATGCTTGTAATTAGAATATGCGCTTTTTTAGAAGTACGAAGGAAATACCATCATTGATATAAACTGTGATTTTTTATAAGCGTAACTTTCTTTATATAACAGCAACTCTTTTCCCCCATTACCCACTCTGTTATAACAGGGAAACTGGATATGCGCCGTTATAAAACACAACATCAGAATACCTTCAATGAAAAGACACTGGGAACTAACTTGTTCCGTCATTTAATGAAGAAGTGTAACGAACAAAGGTACCGTTTATTCTCAAACACAAAATACAACAACATCGTGACATGAGCACAATATACCAACTCTCTCAAGAAGAGGAGAAATCCATATCATCATAGCAACCCATTGTACTCATGATATGAAAAAAATATTTACAATTGGTCGAATCGAACGACATTTAATAACGGTCTGTTACCACAGCCATCCAACAACATAGAGACATAGTGCTCAAATCAACTTCTAAACGACACTTGACACCTAAACTGTTTTTCAAACCAACTAAAATTCATATTATCATAGCAACATTATGTACCACCATTGTGCCTTAAAATATCAAACAAAAAATATACTGTAGAACGGCCTGTTGACACAAATTTTCAACAAAACGTAACGCATAGACACCTTTAGCCGTGTCCAACTCTGAAATTAGCCTAACTTGTGTTTTACTTATAAAAGAGACCTGAGTACAAAGTTGCAACCGGTCTCTTAAATTAATCATAACACATATCGCTATGGCAACAACTAATACTCACATTGCGCTTTTTTGAAAAAGACGAACAACAGTCGACAACGGCCCATTTAAACGGCCCTTCAACTATATATGGCTGCACATGTCTTAAAATCGACCTCTTTTCACTCGAGTAGCTGTTGTAGCAAGACATACATACGCAAGATATACATACGCATCATGAATCAAAACGATCCTTTGAATTTGTTTCAGTTGCACGACAATGAGAACGGTAAGTTAAAAAAAGAAAATTGTTCTTACTAACTGATGAGAATATCTAAACAAAGGTATGGCCCACTATCACGAGGAGTTATTGATTAGTCCGTGCTAGGACGGGGCCGAAAACTCCAATGACGGTAGAAATCAACTGATGATCTCATTATTCAGTTAGTTTTTTAAGAACGAAACACAAATTGCCAATATCAACACTTATATATTGGTAAATAACCAGAGCAAACTACAACAACATGTTCGCTCTAACAAACTTAAACTAAACCAATTTGATTGTTCAATGTACGATGGGGAAAGCGAGAGGGAATAACACACTGATTTTCACACATAACTTATTATGTCACGATAGATTTCGAAAGCATTCGAATGTTCGAACGTGTTTTTTTTGCACTCATTTTTTTCACTAGGCAAGTTCGTTGATTCATGTTCGTAGAAATATGCCTTCATTCGACAGAAAGATTGCAGCCAGAGGTTATCGTGTTTACAAGAACACAACGTGGAAAAATGCTGAAGCAGGTCAAAAAGTCCAAGTACAAATTGAGACTAACAAATCGTCCAAAGAATGTGATCCTTCTGCATGTGCCATTAAAATGAAGAATAATTTCTTTGACAACTGGATGACTGTTGGGCACATTCCAAGGGAAATTTCACGCCACTGTTTTTATTTCATCAAAGAAGGTGGAAGTATTTCTGGTCAATTGCTCTCCACCAACTACAAAGTGTCCCCGATTCCTGCAGGAGGACTTGGAGTACCGCTTCTACTTACTTTTACGGTGAAAGAAGACAGAATTTTTTTTCTAATGAAAGACTTTATCAACAACCTATACGACTATGATTACACTGGCGAGAAGGAAGACAAAAAAAACGACGGAAGTGATGACGACGACGAAATTGATATTGTTATTAACAATGATAAGGCAGAAGGGAGTGTTGAAAAAGAGAAAAATGATGAAAATGAAGAAGAAGATAATGCGAAGGAGCCGGGAGATGTCCAAAATATTCTTGATAAAATCATTAATAAAGATGTTATTGAAATAGATTAGATTGTTGTAAAATCTTTGTTCTCTTTTAATTCAGCGGTGTCAAAAAAGTCGGCAATAAGTGACCAATATTAAAAAAATTAACCGGTAAAAAGTGACTAATTTTTGCTAAGCGACTAACTTTTTTTGCCGACTAAATTTTTTGCCGACTTTTTTTTACACCGACTTTTTTTTTACCGATAAGGTATATGATAACGGCAACAAATATAAAAATTTCTAAAAAAAAATTTGTATTTTATGGGGACGTTGCTGACGTCAGCTAAATTTTTAAACCCATATATCTTAATAACCCTTTATTAAGAGCGCATTATCATATACATTTTCTTGATCAGCGCTTCAAGCTCTACACAATGGAGGCAACATGAAAACAAGTTTCTCGATTTATTTATTTTGTATTTGCACTGCTGACGTCAGCAAAAAATCTAAAACAACCTATTTTCCACTGTCCTTCTGCCTAAGTGGATTACTCCACGGGCCTTATCGACTAGTATCTTTATATTTATCTATACTATACAGAGAATATAATTTTTAAGCAGCTACCTGAGTGATGGTCTATCATATATACATCCACAAGCAACTTCAGTAGTAGCCAAAAACCTTTAAATACCAGCAAATTTTAAATCTTTAGACCTACCATCTCGTGAGACCTTTACCAAGTCGCCAAAATTCACCTTCGTTCTGAAAAGCTCACAGCCAAAATAACGCAGTTCAATAAATTTAAAGCAGTGTGACCAAGTCTTGACAAAACATGAGTACGATTAGACATAAAATCGTTAAATGTAATTGGCTAAAAATTCTTATTGGCTTCCGTTTTGGCGACATATTGGATTTGTTCGAAATATAACGCACAAGAATCGCGCAGGCGCAGACTAAATTTCCCGTCTTAAATGGCTGTGTGGAGCGGATAAAGGCAATGTAAATTACGAGAACAATGTAAATAATAAAAGAAGAACAGAAGCAGCAGTTATCGGGGATTTGAAAAGGAAATTTTTCAACTAACAACCACCTTTTGTGTGGCTGGGAGTGTTTAATATTATTTAAGAAAATGTGTACAAATTTGTTTGTAACGTGACAGAATATGCGCACGTTTACGATCTTGTATAAATTTTAAATTTGTTTAGCAAAAACGATGCAAACAATTATGAAGAAATCATAAACTATCTATGATGAGCTTCCTAATTCTAAAAAACCTGTGTCATTTATTGCAAGCCGCGACTGGTTAAAAAAAGTTGCGCAGACATGGACTTACATCTATTGGCCAAAAAGATCCACAGCAATTAATCAATCGGCTTGTCTCATATGTGATCTATACTAGAAGAATACAAATGAGATGCAATTTTAAGCCTTCCCAAATCTATGCAATGGATGAAACACCAGTGTGGCGAGATAAGGACTTACCATGCACTTGATTATATGCGACGGTGGTATAATGGCCGTTGTCTAAATTTCTACAGTTGTTGATTGCAGCCCTTAAGTTGTAGTCTTTGCGACAAGAGACTCTATTTACTACAATGATTGATGTAGAAAGGGTAATGATGATGAGGTGACAAAACAGCTAGCTGTAATAATATTTCTTGTCTAATGACAGCTGGTTATGGAGCTCTTATTCGCAGTCGCTAGTTTCATTCCCCTTTTCACATGGTGACTGCTTCTGAAAAACAAGAGGTTTGTGAACATCTTTGAAAGCAACATAGTGAACAAATCCAACTGATTGAAGGCAATATTTTCATAATGTATGATGAGAAAGTTGCATTCTCATTTGTACCTGCTGGTGATACTGCTTAGTTGTGTTGAGCGGGGAATGCAAATGCAACTTAACACGTTCACCTTTTTGTAACGTTTACAAAAGGTAGCTACAACGCATGGATTGGTCATTAGGTTATGACTCCAAATCAACGTAACAGGTAACAATGTTCCTACCTACTGGCATTAATAAAGACACCAAACGTAAAAAATGCTTGGCTTTTTATGGCAGAAAATGGTATGCGACAACTTAGAGACTCAAGAATTGGCATATTTGCAGACCGTATGAACGCAGATACCCTGCACCTTATAATAAAAAAATAGACCCACTGCCTTAATGTTAGATACCAAGAAGCTGTTTGGCGAAACAAATTTAGGGAATTCTCCACCATAAAATGCAACAATAGTAATGCAATGAGTGGTTGTGGAATTAGGTTTGTGGGAAAATGATTGAGTACACATCTTCAAAGTACACAACAGAATTCAGGTTTCCATTAGCGGATTTAAAATTATGCTATTTTTAAACAATGGAAATAATATGTAATTATAAAAATATGTATACGTGGAACATTTTGCAATTAGGGTTTTTATGAAAAATGCAGAACTTATCTTTGCACTTGGATAGTTTTTATTTTCCTGTCGATAAACTTTTACATAATTTTGCAGAACATATTATCGTGATTTTCTCAAAAAAGATAATATCAATCGGAGTGAAAGTAAGTTTCCATTTTATATTTCAAGGTTGAAAAACCCTAAAGTTCAATTGATTGGTGCGCAAGCAATTCTACTTCCCCAATATGAATACACTAAAGATGGAAAGTGAAAGCGATGTAAAAGCTGTGAAAAGATTAGCGCTTGCTCAAATTGTGATATCACTGCATGATGTGGGGTCGTTGAATAATAAAGTTTACATCAATAACAAAACCTATGCAAAATGCACATCTTGTAAAAAACATTTTACTTAATAATATACATCCTTCAACAAAAACTGTAGAGTAACGTTATAGCCGAGATGTGAAAAAGATATGGTTTACTTTGGTTCATCAAGTCCAACATATTTTCTATCACCGTCATGTCTGCCCAACATTAGCAGCAGTCAAAAAAATACACAAGACATGGACAATGCTGTTCTTCATGTTATCAAAACAAAATTGGCTGATTCTGAAAATAGAAGCATCGAATTCCAGACTGGCGGGCCTAGGGTATGTATGTGCCTAAGGGGCAGGTTTTTATGGAAAGGAATGTCATATTATAAAACCGCCTTGGACAAACAAACTGAAAAAGTTCTTCCATTACAATCTCCCTTAGATATTGTTAAAAAAAGGGTTTTCACATAAAACCGAAAACGAATTCTAATATCTAAATTGTTGATACATTAAAACACTATAAATTATATAAACATAGTACTTCCACAATTATTTAAATAATCTTATTACTTATTTTATTTAAATAAACTGTAATGAACATACAACTAAATTAAAGGGGTGGTCCCACGAAATTTTTTATTTTTTTTTATTTGTTCTTTGGATTCTCCGCTATTCAATGAGAGAGAAAGAGAGAAGCTTTGATACTCAGATCACATATATGAACACAGACACAGCGAAGAAGAATTAGAGTATGATATTATTGAAGCAGAAAACAATTTCAGAAGTTGAGGACGGTGATAATGAGATGGAAACCTTTGATGAGCTTTTTACAGGCACAGGGCTGCAACTTTTTTTAATTCTTTTAATTCGAGACCATTAAAAACAGAGAGAAACGATATTTTTAGTAAAACATTGGGAAAGTTTTCATGTTGGGAGAAACGAATGGTGCAAGTGCGATAACTGCAAGACTGAAACTAGGGAGATTGATTGTCTTTGTTGCACGGAAGTGGATGAATTAACAGACAAACTATTCCAAGGTATATGCGCTTAAACATTATTTTTTAAATATGATTAAGCTACATAAAAAAGTATTGTTAAAATATCAAATAATAATGATATGCATCGTACAAATATCCGTTGTTTTTTTAGGAATAAAATGTATAACTGAGAATTAGGATTTCAAGCAACTTTTAATATGCTTACACCAGACAAGAAAGAAATTTCTGCAAGAAACGCCTACAAAGAATTTTTTTGGTTTGCTGCTTACAAGCAATTCATTTGGTTCGTTTTCTAACGACTTGGAAAAAGGCAATCGCCGAGTTATACCGTCGTGTGTTGTGTGGAAAATAAGACAAGTTTTCCCTGAAGAGGGTGGTGTCTATGTCTCTTACTCGGAAGAATAAACACAAAAATATATAATATATAATATGTGATTATATTGCTAAATTGTCTTAGCACACAAAAAATCATTCGCCAACTATGACGTCACAGCTATTTAAATAGGATTGTAAAAAACGGCCGAATAAGAGAAAAAAAAGAACTTTTTTTTTAAAAAAAGGTTTTTTATAATAATAAATAAAACATTTCCGATAAAATAAGATGAAATATTTTTTTTTTGATTTTTCGTAGGACCACTCCTTTAAATTTGTTATTTGCTTAACCGAGGCAAAAATAAATGAAGAAGTACTATAAAATACAAAACTCTATAAATATCTAATTATTTCTAGCCAATTATGTTAACATCAAATCCTAAACCAGTAAAACATACAATCTGTGCGTTTGAAAGAACAAAACGAAGAAGAAACAGCTCTTGCTATTTGGCCAACTTAAAACAATTTGTGGTAGCACAAAACAATCCCCCATTATCTAAGCAGGAAATTTGTTAAAAAGGTTTTCACAGAACGACAGAAGAAAATAATTTACAAAGAGGTGGCTAGCCACCGCAATGATGAACTCAACCTGTTAGGTCTTTGGAAATAAGCTAGAGGTTGTACTCCTCTAGCAAGCTAACATCATGTCTCATGGAAATTGATGAAAAATCACTTGCAGCAATGAAGGTAAACATGGAAATTTTGTAGCAAAAGCTGAGGACAATGGCAAGGTATATAAAAACACATCCAGATATTTGTATCTTTTTTATTTAGAAAGTTAAATATGCTTAACGTGAGCGTTTCTTCAAAAGCAAAACAGGGCGTTATTGCAAAAAGATGGTGTTGTAATGTGTACACAAAGTGGAATCAAGTCCTTTCCTCTTTCAGTCAAAGATGACAAAAACAAGCAAAATATATATTGGCAGCTCATATGAGCCTACATCAACACTTCTTACAAACCACTTCTAAAATGGAAATAATTTTTCATACAATGTTACATAATTAAGATAGGTAAAAACATTAAAATGCATCAATAATAAATGCCTTAAATATCAAGAGCTATCAAAAATTTAACTCTATTATATATTTGTTAGGAATGAATTGATGATCTAAACAACGAGGTTCACATTAAAATTGGGAGATCATGGCGATGCGTCATTCAAAAAGAAGAAAATAATTTACAAAGAGGTGGCAAGCCACCGCAATGATGAACTCAACCTGTTAGGTCTTTGGAAATAAGCTAGAGGTTGTACTCCTCTAGAGAAAATGCCTCTAAAAGCACAATTCTCCCTTTTTACAGGGAATTAATTAAAAAATATATATATAAAAAAATAAAAAGGACACAACACATTTGAAAAGATGAACAGAACTTTAACCAAGGGCAGGTAGGTTTCGACCCATATTTCTGAACCTAAGTACCCTGGATGTCTAGCTGGGTCACCTCGAAGAGGTCCGCGGACGGTCATCAGCAGAAACTAGACATCCCTATCTTCCTAAAGTAAACTTTGACCATTTTCTGTTCAACTGTGCTATTTTTTGTTTTTAACTCAGGTAATAAGTGGAGTCGTCACTCTCCAAAGACAAGACCTAGTATGATCAAACCCCCTTGCTAACTTATTTTTTATTTGATTTTGTTTTATTTTTGACCAAATGCAACAATTTGCATCCAAATAGCAAGGATAATACTGTGGTCTTTAGCATATTTGAAGCGAAAGGGTAGTTGGCCTTAGCAGGTTTAGGAACCAAGTTGATGATTTACAAGCATCAGTATGGCAGTGAGTATAAAATTTTAATGGCTTACATATTTATCAATTTTACTTAAGTTAAAGTTCACATTAAATTTAAACACTACAGCAAAACTGTGAAAAAAGGTAAATAAGGTATACCCTAGGGGAAAAAATTTTGACAAAAAGAAAATTTGGTGGAATTGGTGATATTTAATTTGGCAGATATGGGAAAAGAATAACTCTGAGCAAATATGCGACAGTCTACAAACAACGTGGTGATAAGAAAGAGTCAGGTCAACGAAACATCATGCATTTTGGCCAGGAAGATAGCGATGTACCTATGGTGCCACAAGATAGAGTTATGCTACGTCAAGGTCACTATTTTTAAGCCAGAAAAGAAATTTATTTCAAATAATTCAGCTTCGAAGAAAAGAAAAAGTTTTGAAGCAGAAACTACCAACAATGTTGAAGTGATAGGAGTTTCGTACAGAAAAGTTTTCACTGATACATTTTATGCTGAACCGAGATTTACGAAGAAAAATTATGTATCACAGAAATGTACATATGGTAAAGAGCTGAATGTACTTGAAAGCCGGTATGTTTGAATAAGTAAGTTTAATTTTTTATTTTTTGCTATTTTATTTGTAATTTATAATGTTCTCCTTTTACTCCGAGAGACAATAACATGGGAAATATAGATGGAGACGATGACAAGGATAATGAATTTGGAGGGGATGTATATTGGTACTGCCGATCAGAGATTGCTGGAGACTTTGTGCTTTGTGGCAACAACTCGTCCCATGCTAAGTGGTACCCCTCTCAGTTGCGTAGGGTTCGACTCAAAAATGATGGTGTATTTGTAGAAAAAAAGGTATGAATATTTTGGGTTTCATTTAAAGCATTTACAAAACAGATTTTCAAAATAAAATTATTTTCCAACTAATAATTCCCTAAGGGAAATTATTCTATATTGTAAAACAACATTAGTAATTTGTCACATTATTGATGAGGATTTTATTCCTGTGCCGACATTTATTAATCAGTTCGTTCCTTTTGTTCAATAATTCTTTAGGGTCAGAGTGTAGGATGCAAACTTTTTGCAGATATACACAGGTCACAACGTTTATTTCCAGATTTGTATTGACTTGCGCGCATTGCAACAGACCAATTAATTCAAAACGCACGGTTTTCGTCATTGAGCTTCCATAAAAACTTAGAAAGCTTGGTTTCGTTCTGATATTTCCGGTGACGGAAAGACTTGGTGTGGTAACCCACCTTAAATTCACCTTAACCGACAAAGTGGAAAGTTTTTTAAAAAGACTTAGAAGGAAAGCGCACTTCTATGATTTAAAAACAACGTTGAGCAGGAAGAACAAGAAATGCAATCGTTTGAATTCAAATCATCCCGTCTTCCACCGCAACACGAGCTTTTGCACGGCTTCGAGCACGATATGGACAACCTTATGCGCAACATCAGTTTTCGGAGAAATACAAACGCCAACGATTCCTATTAAAATTGAACGAAGACAGTAACAACATCAAGACTTGCAAAGATCTCCCTGTCTCCGCTGATAAAACAAGCAACATCTATGAGCTTTCGAAAGATAGATACAACAAGTTATTGTTAGAAAACATAACGAAGACGTATCAGAATACCGACAATGCTACAAAAGCTTCGATCGATAGGGAAACAAAAAAATTGGCAAAAAGTATCAATTTGGAGAAAAAATTGGAGTGTTACACCAACAAACCTGCTTATATCACTCTTAAAGACCATAAAGGAAATTTTCAGGACCAATTACCGTGTCGACTTATTAACCCAGCTAAGTCCGAAATTGAAAAAGTGGCTAAAGCTTACCTCGAGAAAATAAATGCTGAAATTGTATCTAACACAAACGTCAAGCAATGGAGAAACTCCCAATCTGTTATCAAATGGTTTAGTCGCATATAAGCATAGTGCAAAGTTCATTAAGTTTTATATTGCCGAATTCTACCCTTCCATCGACGAACGCCTTCTGAAAGCAGCTATAGCATATGCAAGAACCATTACGACATTACCCGATAAAATAGCAGACACCATCATGCTAGCGAGGAAGTCTCTATTGTTCGATAATAAAAACAAAGTATGGAAAAAGAAGGGGGAAAACCCCCTATTCGATGTCACAATGGGATCATATGACGGTGCTGAGGTATGCGAACTGGTTGGTTTATACCTATTGAACAAACTGTCATCTATTGTTGATAAGGAAAAAATTGGCTTGTACCGTGATGACGGGTTATGTGTTGTGGAGGAGGCCAATGGACCCATGATGGATCGCTCACGTAAAGATATACCCAACATGTTTAAGAACGAAAGACTATCGAAACCAACTTAAGAATCACAGAGTTTTTGGATGTCATGTTGGAGTTAGAAAGTGCAGAATATTTCCTTTACAGAAAACCAAATGACACGACCAAGTAAACTCTAAATCAAACCACCCTCGTAGTATCATCGCCGAACTTCCGAAAATGGTTAACAAAAGAATTACTCACTTATCGTGCAATGAGGAAGAATTCAACAAGGCGAAAATTCATTACGAAAAGTCATTAGATTAGAAAGTGGTTTCACCTAACTGCTTTAATATAACAAAGAAACCGGCATTTAACGCGTTAGAAACAGATCACGAAAAATCATCTGGTTTAACCCACCGTATAACGTTCCTGTCGAAACCAACATTGGAAGTATCTTTTTGAAATTATTCAAGAAGCATTTCCCATTTAACAACGGCTTCAGCAAAATTTTTAATTGAAACACACTAAAGATCAGCTATTCATGTATGCCGAACATGGCTAACGTGATAAAGAAAATTTTGAACATTGCAGCAAGACACAATGAAATACTCAACCTAAGTTTTAGGGTTAAATCATAGAGGTTTTGTTCCTCCAAAGTTACTTCAAAAAAGCCAGTTAAACTTCCTTTTCGCAGGATACACAATATCAGTGAAAAAAAAACCCAAAAAAAGACACACACACACAAAACACACACACAACACAGATTGCACAATCCCAACCTTGACACCAAACGGTTTCAAGTGGTCGTCAGGACATAACAAGATCTTGAGTGACCATCTGAAGGAAGAACAAAGGCCATGTAACTGTCGAACAAAAGCTAATTGCCCACTTCATGGAGATTGTCGGATTACGAACATTGTATACAAAGCAGAAGTTACCACTGATAACAAGTTGTTCTGTTATTATGGCACATCAGAAGGTGAATTTAAGCTGCGTTACAATAACCACACCAAGTCTTTCCGTCACCAGAAATATCACAAATTGTTGTTATAAAAAAATTGTATTATCAATTGGATACTTTTTTTTTAGTCCGCAGGATTTAGATTTTTTTGCTTTTAAGAAATATTTTGTTGAGAAACACATTTTATAAGCAACGTAGCGTAAAAATATTCATTTATTTTATACCGTCTTTTCTTTCACACAGTTTTCACATATACTTTGATTTAAAAACCCGCTAATATAGGTTTGCATTAAGTTTTTGATAGGATTTCGAATGTTTTAAATAAAATATATTTGAAAAGTGTGGGCACGGATTTCCTTTAGAAAAAAGACAACGTTTAGTTTTCAGCAATTGTTCTTAATAAATCTAATTGCTCTTTTATTTCTAACAAAATTGTCTCCACGTTCTAGACATCTTACTCGGTAATTGCAATAACCTTTCTCATGACTACATGCGTTGTCCGTTGCTTATTTGTTCGCTCTCTTACAGTACAGTCATATCCCTTTGCACAGATGAATCCTGGTACTTTGTGAGTAAGTCGCGGTTAAACGTTGTGCGTAATTTGCAAAATTGACGATGTGCCCGTATATTTCAAACGCTTTTTTGTGGTTATTTTGATTATATAGGGTTGTGGCAGCGTTTAAAAGGGTAATAAGGCAACCTCCGGAGCACAGACAGGCTTTAATCATGACTTGGCAAAACTACAGTTTCGTGCAAAAGCATCCCTTCTCTTCTTAATTCGAGGGTTGCAGGAAAATAAATGTCCCAGAAACTGTCTGGTGATACGGAATTTTTAATTTTTACGGCATGGTCTGGTGTAGATATCGATTCTTGGCTACTGTAAAAACAAGTTCCGATTTTATCATAAACAACAAATGCTAAGTGTAATTAATGGGTATGAACAAAAGCAACGCAAAATGCAAAATATGCTACGAATAAAATTTATTCTCCCTCCCCTTCTCCTATGCAGTTAGCTTGGTGTTTTTTAGCAGCCTTGGTCGATGGAAATTCTTGCCACACCGGCACACATGTTTTTCTCCTTCAGGTGGGTGTACCTGACGTGCATATCCATTCTGTATTTCGCCACAAAACGCTTTTCGCATATTGTGCAAGCAATATTCGTCTGCATATTTTGCTGGTTCGATCTGCTACTTCTTTATCCCTTTTTCATCTTCGTGCTCATCGTTGTTAATCTCCACTGTTTCATGCAGGAAAAAAATGTCATGTCAAAAACACCTCGTTCATAATTTAATCTGCTAATCTACCCCATTATAGCAACCTGGTTCCCAGTGATTTCTACAAAATAATTATCGCTTACCAGAACCACATCTTCCCTGCTTACGTCTTCTCGTCACTTCCATTTCCTCCAAAATTACTAGTTGTTGCTACGTCAGCCATATTTCTAAAGATAGATTAGAAAATTCCTAGCTATGGTGGAGAAAAATGAGCCAACTTAGGCTCCCTACAGAACTTGGATTATAAGTGGGGTCGTTACATCCAAAGACAAGGCAATTGCCAAGTCCCTTTGCTAAGCTTCTTATAATTGCTTGCAAGGAAAGCGGCGAGTGAGCCAACTCGTGAATAACGGTAAACTGTATCTGAAACACTTAGCAGGGGTAATTTTAAACGGCTAGTAAAAAGAGATCCCTCCCCCTTTTAATATAATGTATTCCTGTTTTAGTTTAAATATTGACAAAAAATAACACATGCACTGTGGAGTTATTTATATCAGATGGCTTGACACTAATCACTACCCTATCATCACATTTTAACTATGTATATAACACCCTGATCTCTTATGTAAGCCCAATAGTGACCAGCTGCTGCCAGTGTGCCTGAAGAAGGAAAATAATTTACAAAGAGGTGGCAAGCCACCGCAATGATGAACTCAATCTGTTAGGTCTTTGGAAATAAGCTAGAGGTTGTACTCCTCTAGAGAAAATGCCTCTAAAAGCACAATTCTCCCTTTTTACAAAGAATTAATTAAAAAAATATAAAAAAAATAAAAAGGACACAACACATTTGAAAGGATGAACAGAACTTTAACCAAGGGCAGGTAGGTTTCGACCCATATTTCTGAACCTAATGTCTAGCTGGGTCACCTCGAAGAGGTCCGCGGATGGTCATCAGCAGAAACTATACATCCCTATCTTCCTAAAGTAAACTTTGACGACTTTCTGTTCAACTGTCCTATTCCTTGTTTTTAACTCAGGTAATAAGTGGAGTCGTTACTCTCCAAACACAAGATCATGTGTGATCAAACCCCCCTGCTAATATTTTTGTGGCAGTTAATTTATATTGGTTTGTGAATGATATATCCTCTGTAGGATGGGAATAAACTTTTAGGGTGTCGTCACCTTGGGCAAGGCAGAAAACAAACTTATTATTTTTCACAGATCTTCCTTGGAGTCTGTTAAACCTTTTCAGTTGGATGATCTCCATTTTCACCACACTGGGTGAAGACAGTTTCCCGGGTACTGTCTTGAAGGGAAAAGCGCTATGGGCACATCCTGTCATTTCCAGACGTATATTCTGGTTGCAAAAAAACCTTTAATGGAGCCTGTTATGTTGTTGAGATAGGGAGTGGCAGAATGGATATACTTTTCTCCCTACTGGAAGACAAGAGGCATGAATTACAAGATATCGTTGTAGTTAGTTTGTTGGTAATACTGAATGGGTTGTTCCTAGCATTTTGCGTTGTGATGCTCGGAGAAAGGTGGAAGGGTCTACAACTGAGGTGGATTTAGACAACATGGACATAGTCAGCAAGACGGACTTGGCCAGGGAGGAAACAAAAGGGAACTCCCATGCACTTTGCGACCAAAGTGCAGGAATTAAAGATAATTCTTGCAGGATATAATTAGCATAGCATGTATTCCCTTTTTTAATCAGGGTTGGTTTCCTGCAGTGCTGTTTGTAGGCGGTGCTGGGTCTGGGGGTAAGTGACCTTTATCTACTGTTGACATTCGTTGTTGATGATGTTGTCGTTGTTGCGGGCTTGTAAGTTTTGGCAATAGAGGGGTAGGCACAGATGTTGAGCCAAATACAGAAGGATGCTTTTATACAAATGTCGCCTAATTTCTGGACGGCTTAGAAAGCTTCTTTGTTTTGGAAACCCAATCTTTTCAAACAAATTGCAACCGACCGAGGGCAATATTCACGTGCACTCACTTCGATTGCAAACAGACTTACTTACCATCCACGATAATAATCATCTTTTCAAATGTGTTGTGTCCTTTTTATTTTTTTATATTTTTTTTAATTAATTCCTTGTAAAACTTTGACCAAGGGCAGGAGAAGTCTTCCGTGGCGTAATTAATTGGCCACAGATTTAATCAGAATATACAATACTGCACTTGGTGTTGTTAGGCGTTATGGGGAACCCTAAGAAAGGGAACCTATTGTGTGGAACCTATTGTTTGGAATTTGCAATGATGTAAACATGTATAATAAACATACAAAATATCCAACCTTTTTATGGCTAAATTGAAAAAAAGGATTTTGTGCACATAACAAACTTTCTTTTCTTTTTACTATATTACAACACATTTTTTGATATGTTTTAAGCAGGATAGTACTATAACTTTTTTATAAAGTTCCTTCCCCTGTTATAAGTCAGCAAATATAATGTGGATAGTGTCATTTTAATTACATATATTTTAACGTTTCAGTTTTCCTCTCCATAGTTTGAGAATAGTCTTGTGTAGTACAGTTCCTACTTGCTTTAACGAGTCCTAATGGATCTGTGGGCTTTTTCTATTAAGTTCTTAGATTATTATTATTTTTTTTTTTTAAATAATTAATATTGTTAACTTTTTATATTTTTTAACTGGGAGAAAAACGATTGTACATATTGGATATAAATAAAAAAGTTATTATTTTATGATGGTTATTACATCCTTAACCCATGCACATACAACAGAGCCCTAACAAAATGGGAGGTTTGCCAGTATACCTGAAATACGGATTATTATTATGTCGTAACTGTACAACATTGTCTTCAAGGCTTGTTCTCGCTATACTAAATTATCATAAAGATGAAAAAAACTGAAGTCGGGGTTGGCATATAATAAGTAATACGGGAATTAACATTGTCATATTAATAAGAATAAGGCATTTATTATCCCACATTAGTGACATTATGGGTTCTTATTTTGTTGATAAGTAAGAACACGGATTTTTATTTGCAATATAAGTAAGAATACGAAATTTATCATCCTATATTTGTTAGAATGCGTATAGTCCGATAACAAAACAGCAAGCTGTAGTAATTTGACTAGCCTGGTGGATCTTATTTTAAGTTGTAGAGGTTAAACCCTCTAAAGATCTCTATGCACAGCAAGATCTCCCTTTTACAAAATGGTCTGTACAACCAAGTTAATTGAAACTGTAAAAGGAATGACATCGCAACAAAACAAACATATATTGACATGAAACGTATATATACACAATTAAATAAAAACTATAAAAATCAGGCAAACAATTGCCTATGCGCCAGGACTTGTGAACCTGGCTGTGGCTTGTTACGGGCCTTACACAGTTGATTGATGCTTAGGACCAGCCTGAAGGTACTGGTGTGATATGCGTGAGCGTAAAACTACGAATACATGAAAGAGACATTTCACACGTCCATATGGGCTACCTGTTAGCATCAATGATAACAACAACAAACTACTTTTACTCAATACTTTTATGGTATTTGTTGGTCAACCATCGACAGGAAAAAGCACGGCCATTAAATCATCTGTGACAGCACGGTTATCTCATACAAACCTTCATAATAACAACATTTCCAATTTTACAAGCTAAGGTTTAACCAAACTTCTATCCGAGAAGAACAAATTTATTGTAAACCCGGAAATTCAAGATTACATGAAATTGCTTTGTAAAATTTACAGTGGCGAAGCTTGCTCCTCTCCTTATTATGGCAAAACAAAACACTATTTTAAAGTCAGTATGTCTGAGCATTTAGGTATTTTTGCACTTACAGGTAAACGCGTTAAACTTGGTCCCGAGGCCAGTGCTGTTCTCGAACATTTGATGTTTTGTGATCACTTTCCAGCATCGCTTCACAATTTCTCAGTACTTGGAGAAGAGTCTAATGATTTTACACTTACTCTGATGGAGAGCTTATTAATTGAGCGAAACCGTCCCATTTTAAATAACACAGCAAAATTTATTTTATGCCTTTAGAATTATTATAATAGTTCTATTTTCTTTCTATTATATCGTATTATGTTTAGTATTTTATTTCCACATGTAAAAATTGAAATCAGTGTGAACATGCCAACCTGGGCGTTAGCTTGCTGAAATATATATTTGGGATATGTCGTAGATTTTGTCGTTCTTACCTTTTTAATATACCTTACTGATAAAAAATTTATAAAGTATGAATATTTTTAATAACAGGTTTAAGTGACTGATAAATCTTGTTTATCAGTGTTTAAATTCCACAGCATGTACATACCCCCATTGAGTATCCTAGTACTCCACTCCATGTGGGTCAGCCCCACTCCTTCTAGAAGGTTCCTCCCAGAATCCCTTGCCTCAGAGTATATATAGTTGGCACATGGTCTTCAGCCGAATTTGCTAATCATTGCACCCATTGCTGAATTTTACATAGCTAGCAAGCTACTAATTTTATATTAAAAAATGAATGTTTTCACTTACATTTTGCTGGCCTTTGTATCCTCCGTACATACATCAGCTGCCTCCTCAGACAACGATGCTGCATCACAAGCAGGCATCCTCCATCTGGCAGCACAGAAAAAATGTAAGCGTCGAAGACCGGGTTGCCCTGGTTGTCGAGAGCCAGTTCACAATCATGACTTTAACCCTCCAAGTCAACTTTGCCAAGGTCGAGAAGTGTTGTCCTCTCGAGTGGACTCAGATCGACATGTCCAGCAGCAACACCTTTCATCTCCTCAGTCTACAACGCCTCAGCGTCAATCCACCCACCAGAAGTCTTAAAACGAGACACAGGACCAGTCAGCAGTAGCTCATCCACTCACTGACCTTCGTAACGAACTGGCTTGCCTTGAAAACGATCATGCCACTCTTCAGCGTAGCATCAAATCTAACTTCGCCAAGAGATCGCTGAGCGACAGGCTCAAATCCAAAAACTGCATTCGGTCCGACCACAAACAGAGCCACTTGTTACTCTATCAGCCACAGCTAATCATTCCTGTGATGACCCGAACCTCCAAACAAGGCAGCAATTTATGATTGATCATCTGCTGCGCCCATCGACTATGTTTTCCGAAAATTTTGGCCATCCTTTGGATTAACGATAACAACGCTCCTTTACAGACGTTTATCACGAGCAAGAACATCGTTCCTCTGAGCTGTTTTTGCGACCATCTCGAACCTCGGATACTGGACAGGGTAAGCCTTTGCGAATTGTCGATTTTATGCTCCGTCTGCGGCCTACTGAGGAAGAAAAAGTTATCACTACCGACTCTGGTGCACAAGCTAGGCTTATGTTGTCGATTGGTCATGCAAAACCGAAATTGGAGTCCTTCAGCCTCGAACGATTTTCAATCGCCAATATGCGAATTTTTTACGAATTGTTGTGTAGTAATAGGCTTCCTACGTCTTCCGGCTTGCGAGACACACAAATTGGTACATCACTATCTGGTTATGGCAGATTTTTACAAAACAAAACAATAAATTTCCGTATTTTGTAAAGGAAATTTTATGTGATAAAGAAACCATTCTGCAATGGTGCATATAAAAGAGCTTTATGGAAAGACTAAGGCAATGTATCATATGCAACAACTTCATGCTTTTAACACAGTTATAACGACGTTCACTTATGATGTTACATGCCGTAAGGCTACTTAGATCTCAACAAAAAGATTACAACAGTTGATAAGACATTAAGCGGATAAAACGGATGGTATAGTGTTTTATGTTGCAGGGTTGAAATTATGCCTTTGTAATATACTCAAATTGTTCTAAGCGCATCATCATTATTGAACTTACTTGTCCTTGTGAGGAAAACATGGGATCTCGGCATTCCACCAAGCTTTCCAAATACTTCCCTTTGGTCGAGGTAATACGTAGCAATGGGTGGTTTCCGCATATTTTTGCAGTAGAAGTGGGTGCTAGGGGCTACTCTTCAAGGTCTCTAACTTGCTGTCTAAAAATCCTCGGTTTCGCTAGCAAATCTGCGTTTTTAAGCGCCCGCAAGCTTGGCGATATACGCATGAAAGCATCCTTTTGCATTTGGATTGCACGAGACTCACCACATTGGTCACAAGATCTTACGCACTGCAGTCCGCCAACATTGCCACGACCAAAGGATAGTATACCTCATGAAAAATCCTCGTCTGTTACCAAATCCATTAAAAGTCCATCTTCAGCCATCTCTGACATGCCAAAACCCACGGAACACCATAACCTTAGCCAGGAACTTAAACAAAAGGTGAGCATCGTTCATGCTGGTTTGATAAACAAGGGGAACACATGCTACGCAAACTCCATTTTGCAAGCATTAACGGTTTTTCCAAGACTTTGGTGTCAATTACCATCAGAGTCCTCTTTGTCATCTCCTCTAGTAAAGTCTATAGTCCTAAATATGTCACTACTGAAACGTTCTCGTTCACCAATTGATCCTTCCAATTTCTTATGAGCGCTGCAAAACAGAATGCATGCTCTTAACAATAACGCGTTTTATCACAATCACCAACAAGATGTGCCCGAGATCCTTCAAGTTGTTTTTGATGAAATTATTGGATCTTCCCCTTTGGTTGACAATCTACTGTCTGTAACTGTGACCACAACAACGTCATGCAACTCCTGTTGTTTCTCCACTTCCAGGGAACAAAAGGATTCAATTTTAATTTTACCAACGTGTAAGTCAATAGCAGACTCTTTTAACAAATTTTTACAACCTCAAGAACTTCTAGGTGACAACAAGTGGTTCTGCCCCCAGTGTTCATCGCATCAAGAGGCCACAATTGAAACTCAGATTTCTAATTGCGGTGACTTCCTTGTTGTACAATTGTTAAGATACACATCAGTAAATGGGTCTTCTTTTAAAGACAACAAGTTAGTCAATTGCTTGCCTAAAAGACATCATGTCTTAAAGGTAAGCATCTCACCCAACTGACGATGTGTCTTTCAACAACAAGTATAACTTGGTTGCTACCATTAACCACTCAGGTACATTAAAAGCAGGTCATTACTGGGCCTTCATTAAGGACCAACAAAACACCTGGTTCAAATGCAACGATCGCTGTATTTCTCAAGTAGACACATTCCACTTAAATAATTCTTCGTCATACATACTTTTCTTTTCCAGAAGTTAGCTTATTTGTATGTCACACAACAAATGGGGGAGGGAATCCATGACCCTAGCGGTTTTATTTACCCCCAGCTGATTTATGTTGGTCAGTGCACCGTGAAACCGGAGTTTGCTCACTCCTCTCTTTGTATAGAGACACTGTAAGAAGCACAGCAAGGGGGCTTGATATCATATCTTGTGTTTGGGCTTAACGATCCCAGTTATTACCCCAGTCCAGTACGGAGGCAGAGTTTGCTCACTTTGCTTTCAGGATTGACAATCCTGCTGCCCTTAGTCATTTTAGAAGAAGCTTTGCAAGGGGGTTAGATTTTCTTATCTGGTCTTCGTGGTGTTACGCGCACGCATATTACCCCAGTTATGACAGGCTAGTACTGTCATTAGGCAGGTCCACAGCAACAATTATCTGTGTAAGGCTGAGTGTTGGAGCTCCATAACACATGGAAAGCTACAGCCAGGGTCACAAGACCTGGCGCGCAGATAGTTGTTTGCTTCTTAAACACATTCTCTAAAGAATAATTTTAAATTTATCCGTTTAAGGATATTCACGTTATGATAAGTTTTATTTATGTCATTTGTACCTATTCAATTCATTTTGAATTGCTTTAATATTTATTGTTTAGTGTTGTGTTCTGTCGCTGTTGTATTTTTCTGCCTTTTACGGTCAATGTTTTTAGGAAATCCTTGCAAAAAGGGGGATTTTGCTTTTTTGAAAAATCTCTAGAGGGTTGCAACCTCTAACTATAGTAGAACCAGCTGTCATTAGACAAGAAATATCATTACAGCTAGCTGTTTTGTCACCTCATCATCAAATTATTTTATTTTCATAAAAAGAAAAGTATTGCTGACCTGGCTGCACAGAGTTTTGCTACACGATTTCTTTAATAAACAAATAACTACCGTCGCTCCTATCTCCCAATAGTATACGCCATTAGAATAAAATTTTGAGCCATATGTTTGTCACATTTATTTAAAAACTGTTATGAATATATTTTTTGCATCTTTAATAAAATAGAAAGGCAGATTAACACTTAGACTTATACTTTGAAATACGAATGTGCTATCTGTAAGTACTTAGAGTTAGAAATATGCTATCTCTATTTAGTAGGTAAGTAGTAAGTAAGTAAGTAAGTAAGTAGTCATTTATTCGGACTAAGAAAGTAAGTAAGTAAGTAAGTAAGTAAATATGTATTCTGTTTGAAGAATAAAGTTACAACTAAGTATACACAAATACAACCACAAGGGTTTTCTAAGCCGTGTACACTATATAAATATATAAACTTTCTTTTTTAAAAACTATATACATTTAAAAAAAAATGTTATGGGGGTGGGGGAACCGAGAAAGAGCAAAAAGGGGAGTGTTTTTCTTTGACAATGAACTTAAATAAGTTATAAAATTAAAGGAATAGGTATTGAAAGATTACAAAAACTATTGAGTAGTATTGGTAATACTTTGAGCAAATGATGTTGTTTATAAATAATAATAATATATTATATAGTATCGCATAAAAAATATGTTTGATATACTATAGAACTAACAATTTCTCTTTTAAGTGATGTATAAATGTTGATATGAGAGAATCTTTTTTCAAGTTTACACAATATTGATTCCAGTAAGTAGGACCAAGATATAGTAAAGGAAGATATCTATTTCTGTGAGGAATATGAAGACCCATGTTTTGAGACTGTCTGGTGTTATGATTATGTACACTATCAGATTTTTTAAATATGTTGTAAACATTAGGAGGTAGGTTATTTTTATGAAACTGAAATAACAACCTGCAGGCATTAACCATGTATATCTGATTGAATGTTAAAAGTTTCATATCGTTTATAGTTTGATTATTATTGGTTATTAGAATTTGGTGACAATTATTTACTAATCTATTGATGGTGTTTATATTTTTAGTGTTTGGTGATCCCCAGTTGATAACACCATATTGGATATGTGATTGAACTAAACTATAGTATATGGAAAGTAAAGATTTGCATGGAAGAATAGGACCGAGACGCCTTAGGATACCAATACCTTGTAAAATTCTACTTAAAACAGATTGTATATGATTATCCCAGGAAAGTTCGTCATCTATTATTATTCCCAAATACTTGACAGAATTCTTACGAGTCAGGTTCTTTCCTAGTAACTTGATCTCCGGGATATCGACATGTTTTTCTTTGCTAAAAAATAAGTAGTTAGATTTGGTAACATTCAGGCTCAAAGCATTTGCAATAAGCCAATCACAGACAGAAGTTAGCTCGTTATTAGTTTTTTTAAATAATTCTTGTTTGTTGTTACTATCAATAAATAAACTAGTATCATCTGCAAATAGTGTGTATTTAAAAGAAGGGGAAGCATTAGAGATGTCATTTATGTAAAGTAAGAATAATATTGGTCCTAAGATTGAACCTTGTGGAACTCCACAACTAATATGTAATTCACTTGACAGAATGTTAGAAACTGATACACTTTGTGTCCGTCCAGATAGATATGACTTGAACCATTTATTAGCTATTCCACGAATTCCATAGTGTTCTAGTTTTTTTAGTAGTATAGTATGGTTTACTGTGTCGAATGCCTTGGCAAAATCAAGAAAGATAGCGATAGAGTGACTCTGGGTTGCTAATGAAGAAGATATTTTGGTAATTAGATCCAGGACTGCATAGCTAGTTGACTTACCTTTTTGAAATCCATATTGCGAAGAAGATATTATTTTGTATTGATCCAAGAAAGTCATTAGTTTTTTATGCATAATTTTTTCAATTATTTTGTCAAATAACGGAAGAATCGATACCGGTCTATAGTTTTTTGCTTCATGCCTTGTCCCATTTTTAAACAAAGGAATCACTTTTGCATATTTCAATGCGTCTGGAAACACACCTTCAGAGAATGATTTATTAATGATAATAGATAATGGTTCAGATAGGAGATCACAATTTTGTTTTATGAGTTTTATAGGGAAATTATATACATCAACTGCTTTAGTGTGATCCAACTTAGATAAGTGGTCTTCCACCTCTTGTGGAGAAACTGCAGAGCAAAAAAATGAAAAAGGGTTTCTGTCTTTTAAAAAGTCGTTAAAATTTTTTTTGGAAGAACTTTTTGGTAATTTTTTGACCAATTCTGGAGCCACATTTGCATAATATAAGTTCATCAAAGAGGCAATGTCTTTTGGATCAGTGAATGTTTTACCATCTTGCTTTATAGCAGTTGGTGTGTTTTTATTTTTGTTCCTATTCAAAAACTGATTAATTCCTTTCCAGAACTTTTTGATGTTGTTTTTATTGGTGTCAAAATAATTTTTATAGTATTGGAATTTTTTAATTTTGATACTATGATTTATTTTATTCCTCAAGAATTTATATTGAGTATATGCTTGCCTATTGCCACTTCTCATAAACATACCATAGAGTTGATTCTTTTCTTTTATCATAAGTAGCATGTGATCATTTATCCATGGTTTTACAGATCTTTTCAATTGAGTTTTTGACATTGGTTTCAATGGTGCATGTTTATCTATTACAGTTGTCAAGTTATCATGAAATACATTATACATTAGGTTTACATCATCCATTGAAGTTAATTCTTGTTTGTTATTTATACCCATAAGTTCATTTCGAAATTCCTCTGTATTGAAGTTTGTATAATCTCTTACCTTTTTGTTGTTCTTCACGCGACTCGTATGAATGTCTTCAATGGCTAAAAAATTTGGTAAGTGGTCTGTTATATGTGGAATAAGGTTTCCACTGATGCATTCATCTAAAATATCATTGTAAAAAATGTTATCAATTAATGTGTATTTACAACTTTTAGCTATTCTAGTGGGTTGTATAATGTGTGGAAGTAAAAAGTTACTCAACATTATTTCCAAAAATGAATTTGGCTCTTGATGTTCTTCGAATTGGAGAAGGTTGATGTTAAAGTCTCCCATGATTACTATTTTTTTATTTTCTTTGTTTATAGAGAAAAGTAACTTTTGCATATGGGCCAGAAACTCTGTAGTGTTACATTTAGGGTGCCTGTATATTACTCCTACCAATATATTTTTGGAGTGATCATTAAAAATCTCAATAAACAATATTTCGAATTCCTCATTACTCTCGTTAACTACTCCTGAAAGATCATCTCTTACTATATATTTGAGTTCAGAATTAATATAAAAACCACATCCTGCATTTTGAGAATTTCCACTGATAAATTCATATGGGTGATAACCTGATGGGGTTATTGAATTAATTTCCTTACCTGAGGAGTGCCATGCCTCTGATAGGCCAATGATGTCGAATTTGTATTCTAGAGTATGAACTAGATCACACAAATTAGAAATGTTTTTTTGATAAGATCGTATGTTTGTGTGCAAGAAGGATAATGCAGCATTGAGTTGCTTTGATTGTGTTAGTTTATGAAAATCTTCAAGACTATAGTAGTTAAAATTTAGAACCGATGAGCTGGCATCATCTCTACCTATATTATTAGGGTGTTCAATCTCTAATTTAGGGAGGTTTAGTAGATCATCAAGATTTTTATTTATTAGATATGAGTTGTCATACTTATCAAGCGATGAGTTATACATTAGGTTAAAAAGTTGTTCACTATCCATATCGTTAAAAGGAAAGGAGTTACAATTGCTACATATCCAGTTGTTTATGTTAATGCTTTTAAGTTTAGATTTGTTTAAATTTGCACACTTTAAATGGACTTTGTGTTTACCAGTGCTGCAGGTTACGGTGGAATTTACACATTTTATGTTTTTGTTGCAGAAATCACACTCTTTGAAATTATCGCTTATACAAGAGTTAAAAGTTAGAGAATTCAATGTTATATCAGTAAGAGTTGTACATGGAAGGGTTCTATATATGCATTGTCTACAAAACCATGGGACTTCTTCCTGAGAAAGCTTATTGAAAGTACTTTTAGTCATCTTGAGACAAGACACATGTAACCATGTGTTGCACAAATCACAGAGAATACAGTTATTAAGTGCTATTTTGTTGCAGATGTGACAAATCACATTTTCAATCCTGTTAGATGACATAGTCAAAGTTCAAAATAGTCATAACACAAAAGATATAACGCGAAGAATAAGTGAAATAAAAATAAAAATAAAGAAATAAATGAAAGAGAACAAAAAAGTGAATAAAAATTGAATCACTGAAGATCTGATGCACATTTAAAAATATCATCTTTCGATTTAATGTTAATGATATCTGCAGTGTCTGTTTCTCTAACGTAAACTTGCCCATTTTTTGTGCACACATACTTTACTAATTTCTTGCTCAATAAATGTTCTCTTGCCTGACGGAAGAGTTCTCCATTCACTGATGTCAGACTTTCGTTTATGTATATTTTCGTAGATCCTTGAAACCCCAAGTCTTGGATGGTCTTTTCACTCAGCTTCTTTCGACCTTCGTAAAAAATATTACGTTTGTATCTTGAGTTGAATTTTACTATTATACTGGCCTCCTTTTTGTTGGAAGTTCGATGGCTGATGTCTATATCTTCCTTTTCGATTTTTACTTTCATCAGTTCAGCCAGTTGTGTCGTCAAAAGTGTTGTATCTTCATTCTGAACTCTAGGTATGCCTCTGATATCGACCATCACCCTTCTCCCATATTGCTCCAGATCGTTAATTTCGGCTCTGAGCTTGTTGATTTTCCCTTCTTTAGTCTTGTTCTCTTTTTTAAGATCACTGATGTCCGTTTCAATTTTTGTGTTTCGTGATAGAATGTTGTCACATGTGAACTTCAGACCAGTAATTTCTTCTGTGTGGTTGTTAATCGTAGTGTCATGACTTGCTTGTTTTTCTATAATACCGCACTGGTTTTTTTTAATTGTATCTACATCGGATTGAAGCTCTTTCATTACTGTGAGGGTGCTTTCGATACCTCCTAGACGATTTTCGATTTTGTTTATTTGTTGTAGCATGAGGTCGATCTTTTCTTCCATTTTTTCCGTTTGATACGAAATAATCTCTCGAAATTGGATATTTTTAATCGTTAGTTGGCTGTTGCTGTCTGCTTCTGCATAAACATCAAAGATTACTGAGATATACCACGGTTTTAACAAGAATTTATACCATGTTTTATGTGCGTCGAGTTCAGCGCTAAAGAAAACACATCCGCCATCTTGCTCGGTCTCCGGTTTTGTTTGAAAAACGAAAAAAGAAATTTACAAGACTTATTCATTTGTAACAAAAATAAAATACAATATAAATATAAAAATAATGATATCTACACAACTATAAAAATTATGCAGGAAACCACACTATAGCATAGCTAGAAAAATATGAGGCTACCTTTGATTAAAGAACTATGATCAGTGACAATTTAGGGATATATGGAATGGGGTATCAATTAAATAACCAGAAAAATAAATAAATAAATAAAACAAGCAAATAAAAAACAAAAACTGCAAACAATTGGAGACACATTTTACACACACACACACATGACCCTAGTGTAATGACAAGGTTTTAAACAATTGGCTTGAAATAAGCAATTTAAGAAATAAGGAACTATTGTTGGGCATAAGATTGTAAAAAGAAATCAGTTAGTGTAATCCTTAAATCATTAGGTGATAAATTGAGGAAGGATAAGTTGAAATGTTGGATAAGCTTGTTCCATGATCGAATAGATTGAAAGCGGATTGAATTTAAACCGTAGGATATCGTTTGAACAGAAGGAACACTTATGAGACCATTACTATATCCATGAGTACCGTAGTTAACAGAAAAGTCAATACCAAAAGTTTTAATGACAGAGAACGGAAGTGTTTTTAAAGTAATTTTTTTAAGAAATGGACATTATGAAGGTGGACATAATCAGGCAATTTTAAGATTTTAAGTTAGGAGAAAAGTAGAGAGGCAACAAAAAGATCGCAGCTGTGGCTCATGGTTAAGATGTGACGATAAAGCAGTTGTTAGAGTTGCACCATCTGATTTAAATAACTCTCCTGTGTATGTTTTGTTTTTTGTGAAAATGTAAAAATTGTCTGATTAACATTCACATAAAAGGGGGAGGGTTATTTTTCCCTAGCGGTTTTGTATTACCCCAACTGTTTCTGTCACAAGCAGTCAACTGTGAACCTAGAGTTTGCTCACTCTTCACTCTCTTATAGAGTAATCATAAGAAGCATAGCAAGGGGTACAAAGTGGGGTGCGACGACCCCACTTTGTACCTCAGTCCAGTAGGAAGGCCAAGTTTGCTCACTTGGTCTACAGGGTTAACGATCCTGCTGTACCCATAGTTACTCTTGTAAGAAGCTCTGCAACGGGGTGTCAAATTTCTCTTTCATGTCTTCATGGTTTTACGCCCACGCATATCACCCCAGTAACTTCAGGTTGGTCCTGACCAAGGCTGGTCCTAAGCATCAATCATCTGTGTAAGGCTGAGTGTTGGGATCCCGTAACACGTGTAAAGCTACAGCCAGGTTCACAAGTCCTGGCGCATATGTAGTTGTTTGCCCCCTTTTTATAGTTTTTATTTATTTGTATATATACGTTTAATTTCAATATATGTTGGTTTTTTTGTTTTGTTGTTGCAGTATTTGTATTGTCCAGACGGTTGCTTTTTCAGTTAACTTGGTTGAACAGACTATCCTTGTAAAAGGGAGCATAGAGATCTTTAGAGGGTTTAACCTCTACCACTTAAAATGAGAGTGATTAGACGAGTCGAATCACTACAGGTTGCTGTTTTGTTATCTTATAATCAATAATAAAAAGGATTAACCATTAACGTGAAAACATTAGGCTTATTAGCAAGAAATCCTTTTTGCTCCAAATGTTTAGCGAATGTTTGATTTAGCAATTGCGCGGAAAAAAGTAATCAAATATGGCAGCTGTTCAAGGGCTTAGAGAGGTTCGTTAAGCTATTCTTCTTGTGTGTGCTTTTGATGCGATCGCCGACGAAGAATATTTCTATTCTTGTTATCAGAGTTAAATGTGTCAGGAGAACTTTATCCTTACTGGAATTTTCCTACATTTGACATGAACTTATGGGATGATTAACGCTGTCTAACTGGACTGAGATTTCGCAAACAGATTTGAGTTACTTAAAAAATGCCCTCCAATTACCAGGTACGATTGTGACTATTCAAAGTACAGTTTGTTCAGGAATGTAGGGTTATGCATCTTTCTCAAGCGCTTAGCAATCTCTTGATTTTCAGATATTGTTCCTAGTTTTGGACGTAATTCTACCGAGTTATCCTTGATTTACAACTTTGTAATTAGACTTTCTTTATGAAAATCACAATCACAGAATAAACTCATGGAACCAAGCTTTCTTACAACCGACCAAACTGCAACAATATTCAGACACAATATATCAGAAAGGTGTACCGCTGCTGAATTGTTTCGGTTTTGTTGATGGAACAGTCATAAGAATAGCCAGGCCCAAACAAAACCAAAGAGTAGGTTACAATGGTCATAAACGTGTGCACGCTGTGGCGTTTCAGAGTATTGCTTTGCCAAATAGACGTATCACTAACTTCAAAGGGCCATTTGAAGGAAGACAACAGCACCATGCTGCTGCAATCAGGGACATTAACTACAAGCCCATGCATGGTATAACGGTCAAGCTCTTTGCATTAATGAGGAACCTGCTTATCCTCTGTCTGTGCATATACAAACACATTACACCCGCAAGCCAAGAGTGCAGTACGAGTGTTGGTAGAATGGTTGGTTGGCGATGTAAGAAATATTTTTAAATTTGTGGATTACAATAAGGATATGACATTTGCCCGAAGTCCAGTTAGCAAGGCAGTGCTGCTTTGTCGTATATTGTATAATGCACAGACATGTTTCTATTGTAACATGACCTCCAGTTATTTCGAAGAGGAGCCACCGACTCCACAAGAATATTTTCAATGAATATACACTATGAACAAAATATAAAAATATTTTGATCAAAAAATATCAGTTTCTAATATATATTATACAGTATGTAGGTGTCTTTATGAAAACATAATAAATATATTTTAAAAAATATCAAAATTCTGAGGACAAAACTTATTTCTCTTTCAAATGTGATTCCTGGTTTTTTGTATAATAACATGTTTAATCTTGTAGAAAAAGTAGCTTTTGATGATTTGACTATCACAACAAAAAATAACAACAAAACATTTCAACGTTTAAAGTTCCAAGTGTGGCAAAAGTTCAATTTTATTATTATTTTTATTTTGAGAAACATAGTCATGAACATTTAGAATTGTTGTTGTTAGTTTATGAGTTGTAAAATATTTCTCTGCTGATCTGCATAATGTACTGCTTGTTGTTGGATGCTCGATTGAAAAGCTGGGAGCATATTTGTATCTCAGCTGCGAAGGGAAGTGCATTTAATATCTTTGCTCAGCACGACGTCCCCGAGGTTCTTGAATATCTCCTACCTGGTCTGTCATTAGACTTTCCATTTCTTAGAAGTCTCTTTAGTACTGGCATCAAGACATCAACCACTTGAAATTCTTGTCATATTACCAGTTCCTCAGAAGTTATAGCACCATGCATCCAACTTTCTCTGCACCCTACGTTACAATCTTCCTTAGATAATTTCTTTGAAAGCGAGGAGTTGTCAGACACCAATGCCTACTTCTGCCATGTTTTCAACGCTCATCAAACTGCTCTAGTTGAAAAAGAGGTAGTAGTAGAGGTAGTAGGTTCCCATCTCATTTTACAGCTAAAACGTTTTGCCAGTGCCAATGGCCTTGTGTCAAAAATTGCCTCTCGTATTACTGCGTACCCTGGTACCCTTTTCATACCTTTTACTGTAGATGGAGAAGTGAAATTTCGTAAAAATTTTCAATTAAGGGCTATTATCAACCATTGCGGCAACTTAAATAATTGTCACTACACAACCATAGCCTTCGACCAAATGGTTCACAGGTGGATACATTGCAACGATAGAGCAGTAATTTTCTGTGATGACCGCCTTATTAACAGCCACGAGTCATATGTTTTCTTTTTAGAAGGGCTGAGATAATATTTTAACCAGAATAAGTCAGCAAGGGGGCTTGACTACACTCAGTCTTGTCTTTAGAGAGTGACGACTCCACTTATTACCGCAGTCAAAAATAAAACAAAATCAAATAAAAATTAAGTTAGCAAGGGGGTTTGATCATACTAGGTCTTGTCTTGGAGAGTGACGACTCCACTTATTACCCCAGTTAAAAAAAAATATATATATATATTAGCAGGGGGGTTTGATCACACATGATCTTGTCTTTGGAGAGTAACGACTCCACTTATTACCTGAGTTAAAAACAAAGAATAGCACAGTTGAACAGAAAGTGGTCAAAGTTTACTTTAGGAAGATAGGGATGTCTAGTTTCTGCTGATGACCGTGCGCGGACCTCTTCGAGGTGACCCAGCTAGACATCCAGGGTACTTGGGTCGAAACCTACCTGCCCTTGGTGAAAGTTCTATTCATCCTTTTTATTTTTTTATATATATATTTTTTAATTGATTCCTTGTAAAAAGAGAGAATTGTACTTTGAGAGGCATTTTCTCTAGATGATTACAACCTCTAGCTTATTTCCAAAGACCTAACAGGTTGAGTTCATCATTGCGGTGGCTTGCCACCTCTTTGTAAATTACTTCCTTTCTAATCCATTTAGGATTTTTGTAGGCTAATTTTTTTACATCGCTTAGCTTCCTTCTGCTCCTGTAATTCTTTATCATGAGCCATTTTTTTCCGCAAAAAATTTATTGCCTCTGATGTTGAGCGTCTATTTCTTTTCGAGCTACTTGGTTCTTCATCTTCGTCGTCTTCTTTTCTTAGTTTCGCCGATTCTTTTTATGGCTGTCTCTAGTGCTTTCTGCTGCTATAAATTTGCAGTGTTTTCTTCTCTTCTACAGCAAGTTCGTGTTTCAGAGTTTGTATTTACTTATGGTAATGTCATATTTTATAGTAAAAATCATTGTGTGTAAAGTACTCAAGATACATGCATCGAAAATCAGTTATATTTTCATGATTTGCTTGCATTTTCTTGTAAAAAGAAATATTTGAGTATGTTGGTGTTAGCCCCAGGACACCATAACATAATCCACTCAAAACTTTTTTTTGTTAGAGTGACGACTCCACTTATTACCCCAGTCAAAAAGAAAAAAACTAAAAAACAAAATAAAAATTATGTCAGCAAGGGGGTTTGACTACACTGGTCTTATCTTTGGAGAGTAACGACTCCACTTCTTACCCCAGTCTCACAAGATTGTACAGAGTAGGACAGATGAAAAGTTATGGATGAAAGAAATGTCTAGTTTCTGCTGAAGACTGTTCGCAGACCTCTTTTGAGGTGACTCAGCTAGACATTTTGGGTATCTTGGTTCAGGAATATGAGTCGAAACCCTTGTACCCTTTACAGAAGTCCTGTCCTACTCTCTCTGTCTGTTGGTTTGTTCAATTTTTGTGCGAATTATCTCCTTGGAAAAAGGAAGAATTGTGTTCCTTTATATGAGCATATTCTTTGGAGGAGTGAAACCTCTAGAATTTAAATTTTAAGACTTAACTGGTCGAGTTTATCATTGTGCGTGCACTTTGTAATTTTCATTCTTATTCTTTATAAACAATATATTCATAATAACTAGGGGAACCTAAAAGTAGAACTTATTTCTCGACATTGATTACAATTTGGAGATTATGGGTAGGCCTCAATTCAAGTTGTTTGCTCATTCCCCGTATTGAAAAAAAAGAATTAATTAAATTCAAGAAGGGCCCGATCATAATATGAACTTTTGCAATTTCATGAAATAGAGTAAAAACTACAAAGAAAAAAACAAACTTTAACTCATTTCATGACTGCATTGTTTATATGTTTAGCAATATTTCACTCGTTGGGTATTGTACATTAGGAGCCTGGGGAGCTGGAGTATACATTTACTTCAATGTACATCCAAGATGATCAGAGTTGAAAAAAAAATGATTACTAAACACTTTTACAAACAAAATTAGTCTTCTCTAAACCGTCAAAACCCAGGGTAAATGAGAACAATACGCTTATACAACCAGACCTTGTAGCCTAGGCCGCTAGAATAAGCACAAGGTTATCTCAAATGAAACACTTAGTTTACTTCGCAGTCCAAAAATCTTAAGAGTCAATTAACAAAATTTGTCACAATGACCAGAGAAACAAAAGCTTACCATCAATTTCAATGTTCAAATTTTTTGACGCTGTAGCAGATGTTTTGTCACTCGCTGCAGGTGTAGAAGAACTAACAGCTTTTTTACTGCTCGCATCTCCTGATAATGTAGTAGAAATTCTGTCACTTGTCGCAGATGTTGAAGTGTTGAATTGATCAGGCTTGGCTAATTTAAAAAAAGTACTATAAACTCTATTACTGGGGTGATCAACAGAACCATGATGCTTTTTGGAAGGCAACAGAAATGTAAAATGGCCCTTCAGAAATTTTACGCTTGAATGCTTCAATTCTATCTTGCATCCTATTTTTTTCTCTATATACTACCTTAGCTATACAATTCGATTATTTTAACTTTTCATGTTTTGTTGAATTTTTTTTTTTTTTTTTTTTGCTCATGGTACAAATTTTTCCATTTTGAATCAGGTGTAGTCATGGCTGGGAAAGATTTTTTTTTAAAGTATTACTGGTTTCAGATCCAATTTTCAATATCCTAGTAAATTGCACTTCATACTGCAAAGGTGTCTCTTGTGTTAAAGGCAAATACGTTAAACAAATGTATTTTTCCACTTGTAGCAATGAGGAGAATTTGAGCGAAACTGAAGTACCAGTATTATTATTTGGTATAGACCCATCTTGATCACGACAATGTGAATCAAATAAAAAATAATTCTTTTTAGTCCGTAAAACTCCCACCGTAAATTCGCCAATTATTAATAATAAGCCATTACCTACCTACATCATCATTTCTGGATCCCAAATAAAGTTGGTAAAAATCTTTCATTTGGGGACTGAATATAAGTTATCAGCAAAATCAATAACAGTAGGGAGTTCAGGAATGGAAAGTGGTCCTGTGACATTTAGTATGCAAAATATTTCATTACCTTTGGTTAGAATATGATCTAAATCATGTGCGGTCCATAAAGCAACACGGCGATGTGTACTTGAAGCTATAAAAAACAAACAAATACATAAGCACTGCAAACCAGCAGAAATTCCAAACTTTTCGTCACCCTGATGAGAAGATGCCTTGACAGTCTTCAAAACATTGTATGTTCCAGGACCAGGGTTAGTCTCAACATCACCTGCTTGGGCAAGCAAGAGGAGTTTGATCTTGCACAATGTAATCATCAAAATTATTGAAAGGCCTAATAGTTGTACTACCACGTCCCGAAAGCCATAGTTTTGCACAAGTTCACCAGCATTTTGAGCAATCTTTTTCATCCGACTAGCATTTTTGCATGTACCATAAAAGGCACCAATTGCAGATCTGTAGGTTTCTATTGATATATTTGTGTACAGTACACCTATTTGAATAAAAGCCACTGTATCAATGGAGTTTGATTCAAGTCGCTTTTCTAGCGACGTTTTCCTCAATCCGACCAAGTGACGTGTCTCGTATTGCCAAGAAGGGGCAAAATAATAAGTAATAAAGTGATGAAAATGATAATAAAAAATAATGATAAGTAAAATTGAAAACAAATTAAAAAATACACTTTCACTTCTTCTATTTTCCTCAGCGACTTTAACACCCAAACTCGAAAAACTAATTGGCGGTCTCTACTGTATTTCACATGTTTTTGGGCCGTTTATCAAATATTATCCGACATTTGTTTTCGCCCTATGAGCAAAAGCTACTCTGAAAATGCTCTTTGTCATCCCACATTCATCTCGCCCCAATTCAAGAAAATGACTGCTTTTCTGTTTTTATCCAAGTTTACCCATTCAGTTGTATAACATTTTCCAGATCCATTGAATTTTATAATCATTTCGCCCGCGCTGCTATCGATCTTCAATTAATTGATCTGCTCACAAAATGAGCAAGGTTGTGAAATTGGTTGATGCAAATAATGTACAAAAAATAGGATTGATGGCGTGAAAAGACATCTAAACAGAAAGATAAAAAGGAAAGTGAAAACGAAAATAATGAAGAAAAAGTCCACTGATGTTACCAGTCTTCGAAGTCGTACTACCATGGTCAGAAGACAAACACGCTACCACTGCGCCACATGCACTGACCAGTTGAGACTATTTTCAAAGATATCTCAGAAATATTCTATGCTATAACAGCAAATTGCTCTACTAGAGTACATATCCACTAAAAATACAATTTGATAGTAAAACAATATTGTTATTGTGGACATTAGGGAAGTAAGCAAGGGAATTGATAAAGAAACATCACTAAGTTAGTAACGAAGGTGTGACTCGAACTCACTTTAAATCCCGTTTGGTGCTCAGAGAGCCAAAAAATTTCCATTTTGGGACGAACAGCTGTATTTGAATACCCTAGCATCTGCGAGCTAATGTAACAATTGGTGTGTACATTTCTTTGCTGTTGAAGTAGGAGCTAGGGCGTTTTATTCCGAAACAGTTAGAATCTGCCTCCGTTGCCTCGACTTTTCTAACATGTCTGTGCGTTCCACTCTGAAATCTCTTTGTGAGTCATCTATGCGATCATCTTTTTACATCCGGCTATCTCGAGATTCTTTTTCTTAGTTGCTCAGAGGGGCTAATATTATTGCAAGAGTTGCAAGTAGTGCAGATTTTCACACGAGTGTTTGAATAATCTACCAAAGAAAGGAAAGGCTAAGGACAACTCTGGTATGAGATACTTAAGAATTTTTAGGGCATCTTGCTGGAAGAACGGATTGAAAGCAGCCCCCTGTATTAGAAACAAGGCCTTTTAATGCATTTAGAACTAAAGAAGGGTTCACTGGAACCTTGGAGGAGGATAATTTGCGCAGAGTACTTACAAAACTTCTACCTTTCGCCATATGGGAATCATTGGGAGAGATGGCTGTGGCGACTGCGAATAAGATATAAAAACATTGCAAAATGGAATTGATGTAAACATGTGTTGCCCAAATTTAGCAAGCCGCTGTTGCTGCTTAGTGATTCTTGTGCAGGCAAGGTAGTGGAGCTCATTGTTTCGCCCTGGGGATTCGTGTCCTTAAAGCTAGTGGTCGAAGTTGCTTGTGACTTGCATGATTTCTTTAAAACAGTTGGTATCAATTGAGCAGTATGCTGTTGTTCCCTACCAGAAAGTCCATTTCTTCAACCGCCCTTGACATCGACTGTACAATCTGCAGTAGATAAATTTTTGGAGAGCAAAGAATTGTCAAGCGGTAACTCGTACTTCTGTCACTACTGCAATAGTCACCAAACTGCAACAGTTGAAAAAGGGTCGCAGAGTGCATTTCAATTTTCATTCTGCAATTAAAGCGTTTTGCCTATCACTAAGTTCTTGTGTCTAAGGTTTGGTCTCCTGTCACATCTTACCCGGCACCTCTCTTGTCACAAGCACTACAACTTAAGGGCTGTAGTAACCACTCTGGAAATTTAAACAATGGCCATTACACTACTGTTGTTTATAACCAAGTGCATGGTATGTTGCTTCATTGCAATGACAGAGCAGTAGTCCTTGCAAACAAAGCTTGCTAAATGATGTACAACCTCATCCTTTTCCTTAAAGAGCTTAGGTAAATTGCAGTCAGCACCACAACTTTCGGCCTATGTCAACAACGGGGCGTGACTATTCTTTTTTTTGTAGTCCTATCTTTGAAGAGTTATTGATAAAAGAAATATCTAGTTCCTGCTGAGGACTGTTTGCAGACCTCTTTTGAGGTGACTCAGCTAGATATTTTGGGGACCTTGGTTCAGGAATATGAGTCGAAACCCTTGCCTGACCTACTCTCTCTCTTTGTTTGTTTGTTAAATTTTTGTGCCAAATTTTATATGAACATATTCCTTGGAACCTCTAAAATTTAAATTTTGAGACTTAACTGGCAGAGTTTATCATTGTGTGTCCACTTTGTAATTTTCATTCTTCTTTTGAAACGCTCACTACACTTGACTTCCAATACCAAATTTATTTCCATGATTAATTTTTCCATCTGGTGTTGCACTGAAAATTTAAATAACAAATCTAATATTAATCCACAGTCCTCAACATGGATTGTTTTTTTGCCATTCTAAAATGCCGTTCATACATATGGATTGCAATTGGCTCTCGTAAAATTTTCCATAAGCCATTTTCATTTTAACAACGTTATTAATTTTCTTACATTACATTTCCTTAGTCCAAGATAAGGAAACGAAACAATGGATTCATTGCAATAATAAATCTGTAACATTATTATACACCAAAAGCCTTAACAATAGCTTTTCCTACGTCTTATTTTTCGAAGCAATGTAAAATACACAACGAAATTAAAAAAATAGAATTCTCGCTTAGCAAGGGGTTTTGACGATGCTAGTATACCCCAGTCATGCTAAAGGTTTGCTCACTTTGTCCTCCAAGATTAGCAAGGGAGGTTGATCAGAGTACGTTTTATCTTGGGTGTGAAGACCCCGTAAAGCACAAAGAAAACAGCGGGAGTTTCATTGGATGCCTAAACTTAGGTCAGTGTTTCCATATGGGTTGGTGGTGAACTTAATACAGAAAAAGCAAAATATGCTATACCATCCAGCACTTCCAAGATCACAACCTCACAATTCTCGACTTGATAACTGCAAGGGTTACAATCCGCCACCTCTTTGTAAATTATTTTCTTATTAAGCTGTGAAGATATTTTACGTCATCTAAAAAGTATTCTGTTAACAACAACACAACTAACATGATGCAATTAATTACCATCGGGTATGTGTTTCATCAATGAATAAGGGCATATTAAAACGATTCAAATTTAGTCATTGTTTTTATGCCATACTCGATCCCATTGACTTTAAATTATACAAACCAACACCTTCCAAACCTAAAAGAAGCCCATCATCAATTTATGTCATGTATTTTTTGATAGCAAGGCTATTGAAAGAATTAACCTTGCTAGAATTTTTTATGATTCAACTATTGCCCACTGTGTTCCGTCTCAGGCAAGTACCTTCGAAACGCCAACAGTGGTTTACAACCTGACATATACTACGGGTTCAAAAATCTTTAATTTTAATAAATTTGTTTGCAATTAGGACATCAACACTTTTAAACATGCCACATCAAAGGATCCCCCTTTATTGACGAACACCATGGCCATATAATGACAGGAGATCTCAATATCATAAGTAACACCAATTTAGGAAAGTTAACGGTTCCAAAATACAGAGGACCTAAAACAGTTGATTGGCAAGCAGCACGGAAATGCATCCTGGATGGAGTGAATTCTTGTACATCTACTTCGTGCACAAAAAACAGAAAAAATGATGTTTTGCTTAAGGATTGGGTAAACAGTGTAATGAGTTTGGTTGATGATTGGATTAACATTTTTAAGAAGAGTGGATAGGAGATCTCAATATCATAAGTAACACCAATTTAGGAAAGTTAACCCTTTCACTCCCAGCTATTTTTCCCCTATATTCCCAGAGCATTTTCTTTGGAATTCAACCTTACTAACTTAAATTTTAATATCTACAAAAGTATAAAAGAAATCATCATGAAATTTTCACCCTTTTGTTGTTATATAATTTGGAACTTTCAAAAAAAAATTAAAATTAAAATTTTTGACGTCACAATCTATAAATAGATCCTTACACCGTTATTGAAAAATAACAAATATTTGTTTAGAAATGGTAAAAATCAAATTAAAATTTTTTTTTCAACACATAAATCAATAAGATATAGTTGAGAAAATCTATAAGGTACCATAAAATATAAACAAGAAAAATTATTAAAAAAAATATTTTCCATGATGGCGGTAAACGTTTACGGTGCCTGAAAAGGCTAATTTTTTGTATAAGGCCATTTCTGCTTGAATTCTTATCAAAAAAGCAAATGAAACAAAAGAAAACATTTAGAGTGTGAGTAAATATGAAATAACACTGAATAGAACCAAAAAAAGAGAAAAATTTACATCATAAACGGTACTGATGACGTCATAACTTTTAAAAAGTCCATAAAGGTGACAAAATGTACGCGTATTGTTTCTACATAATATTAGCAAGAACATCCCTTTATTCACCAAAATGCTCTTGAGTATGATAGATCTCAAAGCATTTGTCAGGGTGTAGTCCTGGCTGTGATGGACACTTTTCACAAATATAGACAGTCTTCAGCGGACGGCCTTTATCGGTGCGCTTGTTTTTTGCATAACAAACACGGCAATTTTTGGACGGCCTCTTGTCTTTTGCATCTTCGTCTGCAACTCGTACTGATGGAAAATGTCTACCAGTAAGTCACTCTCTACCATCATCATGGACATAGTTCTGTGGTAGCTCATTCTGCTTGGCTAAACTTGCAGTAACATCCTGTAGGAATTCCAAGAAGGTCTTCTTTTCGTTCCCGGTACGAAACTGAAAAAGTTTGTGGGAATTTAATACTGCTTGCATAATCAATCTGAAAGCAACCTTTTTGTACCACTTGTAGTGTTTTCTGAGGACATCTATGTTATGCAGCTGCTGATCGACCATGTCAACACCTCCCATGTGGCTGTTGTACGATTTTATCATAGTGGGTTTGCGGATCGCTACACCATCTTTGTTTGCCTGACCAGTTTCTGACATTATGGCTGAATGACATGTTGATAGCAAAAAAACAATTTTTGGTTTGTTACCAGATTTGTATTTTGCAGCTCTGTATTTTAAAACAACTATTTTGTTGTTGTTGGTTGATCTGTAAAAAGATGCTTCTCCTTTTTCCAACGCGACATCGATGATATCCTTGCAGAAATGTTTACGATTACTTCTAACTGTTCCGCAAAGATGGGTGCCATGGTTTAAAAAGTATTCAGCAAGACTCGGACTGGTGTAGAAGTTATCAGTAAATAAGATGTGATTTTCCCCATCACTTTCAGTCATAAAATTAACTATATCATTCATGTCATATGTCATTTTCCTTTTTTGTCCTGACATTTTTCTAGACAAAATTCAAAATCGTCTGAAAATCTTTGTGAATGAGATTTTTTGATTTAGATTCCTGTAAATAGCAGCGGATTTCATCAGCTTTCGAACGAGGCGCCGTTTGTGCAATAAAAACAAGGAATCGCGCCCTAAAAACGCGCCCGACTTGATCACCCGCTGGGCGGAGGACAGGGAAAAATCGCGGGTTTCTTATCACCCACTGTGCGGAGGACTGGGAGTGAAAGGGTTAAAGACTAAAACAGTTGATTGGCAAGCAGCACGGAAATGCATCCTGGATGGAGTGAATTCTTGTACATCTTCGTCGTGCACAAAAAACAGAAATAATGATGTTTTGCTTAAGGATTGGGTAAACAGTGTAATGAGTTTGGTTGATGATTGGATTAACATTTTTAAGAAGAGTGACACCGGTAAGAATGTTTACAAGTTCTGAAGGACACCTTGCATAATAACTTAGTTGTTACACCTATTGACAAAGCAACAGGTAATATTGCTGTGATTTGTAAACGGTTTTAAGCAGAGGTTTTGTTAAGGGAGCTGGGATTCTGTCAAAATGGAAAAACAGAAACCTACAATCAAATTTATTTATCAGCAACAGACATCATTACAAAACAGAAAAGTACCCTAAAAATAAATAACTTAAATGTTACCGGTGAAAATGAATGTCTTCCCCAAATTTATAGGATTCCTAAAATGAACAAAACGCCAACTAAATTCAGGTTCGTCATCGGGGCACCTAAATGCCGGTACGGAGCAAGAACCCCCCTATTTCTGAGAGTAAACTTAATATTTTACCACTACTTAAAATTTTATCATTTTCTTAAGTAGTAATGCAATCATATTGAAATTTTCACGCTTTTTTTCTGAAACCCTGTCTTAGCGGAAAATCCATTTTCCTGGACCAAAAATCCATAATGGCGGATAATTTTTTTTAAAAAAGTGTAACTTTTTGTTTTGTTCAAGCTTAAAAAATATATTTCTTCAAATAAAGTTGTAAATATGCCTTAATCCATATACTTAATTATAATAGTAACCTACTGCAAGAAAATGGTTGAAAAATGTTAAAGTGGACACAAGATATGGCGGTTTTAGTAAACCGAGGAATTTGAATAGGAATCTGCGGTAACAAGCGAAACACAATAAAAAGTCTCAGAAAAAGTTTGTTAACTTTGATTCCTCACAATTCTAAAACCAAATAAATGTAACTAAATAAATGAGAGAAAAAAAACATAAAAAATTAGAAAGAAAAGTCTTAGTATTGTTCATAGGAACAAAATTACTCATCTTCCGCGTTATAATGAAGTTCGTATATTCTGAAACAGTTCTCAGGGTGACGTCCTGAAGGGCAATAACTGCACACAAAAGTAGTTCTCAATGGCAATCCGCTCTGTGTGCGTTTTGCATAACAACTGCAAATCTTTGAGGGATGCTTATTTGACGATTCTGCGCATGCTTGCTTCAATGATAGGAAATGTCTACCAGTCAACCTAGCGTGGTTTTCCGCGACGAAAATTTTAAAAACGACATTGTTGATCCGGTTTCTGCGGCATGAATTTTGTGAGGATTAAGAATGGTCTGCATAATCAACCACAATACAATTTTACGGTTCCACTTATAAGACTTTCTAAGTGTTTAAAGATTGTGCAATTGCTGGTCCACTCTATCAACACTCCCATATGTTGGTTGTATGATTTTGCGGCAGTAGTCTTTAGAGTCTCAGCATCTGTTTTCACTGGCTCCATTGTAGGTTGATGGCATGTGGCAATTCCTCTTCACTGTTAGGGCTACCAGCTTCAGTATCAGTATCATTGTTTTCAGAATGTCTTTCTTCTTCACTAGCAGCAGATGTTTCCTCTTGTTCAAGACGAACATCTGGTGGAGCTATGGTTACAGTCTGATTTTCTTCTGACTCCAGTACATCTTCGTTTTCATAAACATGGCTTTCAGGGATAAAAACAACTGCAGGTTCTTTTTCATACTCCAAATCACCATCCATATCACTTTCATCTCCCAGAACAATGTCATCATCAGACTCGTCATTATCTCCTGTTACAATCTCATCCATGTCTTCATACTTTCTTCTTGTTGCGGCCATTTAAATGAGAACTTTTGAAAAGTGATTATTTTTGAAAGAAAAATGCTATGAACGAACGGTGTTTTTCACCGATTCGGAAATTTATTCTATTTTCGGAATATATTTCGCTTTCTAGTCTAGGAAATACCGTAGCGATTCAGTCGCCTGATCTTTTCATTGGCAGTCGGACTGCCAACGCGGAAATTTTAATGATTTCTATACGCAGTCGCACTGGAAACGCGTACCAAAAAGATTAAGCCATTATCAAAATCCATTTCTTCCATTTTAAAGCTTTTCAACTCTCAGACTCAGGCTTAGCATTAAAAGTTTCATTTTTATTCTGGTGTCTTATCTTTCTGGGTCTTGCAGAATAATAAACCAGTTATCGAAAATATTCAGAAAATAAATTGTAGGTTGTTATGCCCCACTTTCTAATAATTGGCCCACTTTCTAATAACTTTGGCCCTACTTTGTAATTTCGGAGCTGCCCCGCTTTGTAATTTATCGTTGCCCCACTTTGTATTAATGTCTTGCCCACTTTGTATTCTTTGGTTTTTCACAAGCTGATCAATATGTAATTTTTATGACGTCATCATTACATCTTGAACAGTTTCCATCACGTCTCTACAGCCATTATTTTCAGGACGTGTCATTCTGTCATTGAGTGCTCTACCTGCTTCATAAATATAAAGTTGGTTAAAAACAGGTTTTTGGCCCTCAGGAGGGTGAAGATCCCCAACACGATGCCATATTTGACCGCAGATACGAAAACATGGTGGTCCACGGCCAGGGGGGAGGACGAAAATTTGCTCCAAATGAAGCGAACAAAACTGCACTATTATACTTGCGTATATTGGCTTGAAAATTCCGTGCCTGAGCAGTATCACTATTTGTAAAAAGTTGCCTTAGCTGCTCAGGATAAGGTGACAAATTATCAAGTGAAACTTTGCCGTTATGACAGCATTTGAAACACTCTTCATTTGCAAACTTTACAGCTTGACAATACTCACATTTTTTGTCCATAGCACCTAAAAAATATTTCGGTGAGCACGAAGAGCTGTGCTCGTCATTATGCATTTTTCGAGCCATGGTTTGTCTATGAGAATATTCAGCACGTCTGTTGGCAGGCCTGCTCATTGGATTCTAATTGTCTAGCAACAACGTACCGTTGTGCATCCATAACTTGTCTGTTACGAGTTTGCCAGCTCCTTCTGCATTGCGCCTAGCTGCATGTCTAACAGCATCGTTATGCCGCCTATTATTGGCCTATTCAGTCGATTCCAATCGACGTAAAGAGGCAACACATTGAGCATTTTGCCAGCGTCTAGCTGAGGAAACATCATTATTATCAGATAGACGTGGTACTACATTTCTTTGCATTTCTTGTGGCTATTCAAAATTTTGGGACATATGTGGTCTTTGCCTCAAAATGGCACCTACCAAACCTTGATTTTTTTCATGCTGTTGCAACACAAACCTACCTAAATTATTAAACAGCCTAAAACTACGAACAGTATTTGTGCTGTCATTAATTCCAGACCCATTAGACAATATATATATATATATCCTGATTAAAACTAAGTATACCACAATATATACCACAATTCCAAAAATAAGAAAGAAAAAAATGATTTCTATATATAATTATTGATGAAGCTAAATTGTTCAAATTTAAGAACCATAAAATAATTTCTTACTCACAGTTTCTATGTTCCAAGTTATATAAATTCTGATCTGGTCTTGTATCTATACTAAAAACCATAATACAAAGGGAAACTCTTTTAACTAAGGTAGCTAGTCTTAAAAATAAATATAAAAACACAAAAAGGCTAGCTATTATATATATATATAGGATAGTTTAGCTACACAGGCTTCTTTTTCTCACATTTGTAACAGTCTTGTGGCAGGCAAACATATAAGGATGACGTGAGTGGTGATGTAAAGAAGCTAGTTATACTGCTAAAAAGTGTAGGTAAACTGATATCTTGCTGTCTTTATCTACAACTATGGCTACTTCTTTCCTTTCTTTTTCTTAACTATGACTGAAATTTTTAGCTTTTAACTAAACGTTTTATACAACACTGTAAACAACAATGCATGTGCTCGCCACATATGTGCAGCATTTTAAAATAATTAAACACCCAGATTAGTTACGCACCTGGAGATACAATCGTGCTAGCTTTGTTCTTATAAACAAATCAGAAAACGAAAGTAAGAAACATTTCCCTTCTCTTTTTATTTCGCTTTGATTTATGCGCACCTACATTTTCGCCTCAGGTTGTTTCTTAACGTAGTAAAAGTAAAACTCATAGTTAACTTGAAAGTTATTTGTTAAATTATTATTCGTTTTCTGCATTTTAAAAAATACCATCAACATTTTTATATTTTTATATTTGAAAACAAAGATGTATTAGCTAGTCTATTTATTAACATAACAATGAAAGAGGAGAGAGTATTTAAAACTTTACCTGTAAATCCCCTTCATAAACTGTATTCTTTGTTCTTTTTATTCTCTCACGATTTAATGCGGGTGTTTTTTTTTGTTAGTTCACCTTTTTCTGTCTCTTCTAATGATATTAATTTTTTAAGTTCGTCTTTTGTCGCGAGAGCTTTAAAAACAATTTTTTGTTTGTTTGTTTTTACGGCAAGGAAACTTTCTATTCGAATGCTGTCCCGTTCGAAGGTATATATTTGAGCGAATCAAACTACTTATTTTCTATAACGTTGTTTCTAACGGTTGCAAGACAAAGGTAAACAAAATAAAAAACCTCGACAAACTCGTGCATTCGAGTGGAAAAATATCGTTATTGCAAAAGTTACAGACAGACACACGGAAGCTTCGTAATATTATATAGACTAGTGACTAGTATTTCAACAGTAATCTCCCAAGTAGGCGTAAATTGTATCTAATGTTAGATATCTTTCTGATTGTTTAATTTGCAACAGGATGTTGGCATACAGCATCAGTAACTGATCATTTCTTATAACCAGGTGTAATTCATCACGTCTCATAGAAGCCAAAATAATCTGGTGCACGTTAATGTAAATACCTATGGTCACTTCAGCTGCTAAAAGAGCCCTGCTAGAATGAAGCGAGAACTTAACATCGCCACGGCCTCCTTTCATGAAGCAGTCTTTTTCGTGAATGCAAATATACTTCGATGAAAAGAATACTTTGCAATGAATGCAAGGTACATAATCTTGATCCTTGTTGTTACTTTTTGGCCTTACAACCGCAATATCTGTTTTGTTTTTATAGACAATGTAGCAAGTTAACTAGCCATGTTGAAGAAGCATCCAGACAGAATGTTGCTAAATCTGGTTTTTTAAATGGTAAACTTGACATTGTTGTTGTTTCTATCCTATGAAAATGCTTTTATCAAATGTATTGTAGGAGTTAGATATATAATCATTTTTAATGCTTCTTAAAACGTTTTTGTGCTTATTTACATTTTGAGCGACCATTTTTCCTGACGACGGGCAATACCGCTCCATATCAGCCCGTCGTAAAACTAAGCCAAGCAGAATGCCTAAAAACCCGTATTGCCTGCTTGTAAAACCCAAGCGGTTAACAATGCAAGAAAACAACTTCAAGATGCCTACGGAGATAAAGAGGTAACAAGTCTGTTACAAATACTTTTGACAGAAATCGACAGCATTTGAAGTTAAGATAATTTAGTTTATGTTTTTGGACTTCACTGCAATGATTTTACAACAACAATTGAATATTATATACATCATGAAAACACAACATTTGTCATTTGTACTAAAATTGTTTCATATTCCCAAATTCATATTAAGCAATTCATACGTCGAACAAAAGTGTATAGCTTGCTTCTCACTGAGTTAACGTGAGTCAATTTTTGAGAATTTTTTTTTTAAACTCACGTTAACCGAAATAACGAAAAATCAGAAAATCAACTCTAGCTATCCCACGTTGAGCCAGCCACATGTTAACGTAGGAAAAAATCTTCAGTAATTCGATAGTGAGAACCAAGCTTAAAAACAAGTAAATGTCTAGAATGGCCTATTGCTTCACAAAAGTATTCAGTCTTAGAGATGTTGCAGTTAGTTTTACTGAAATTCAGGAAAAAATGTGTCAAAATAGAAAAAAACCCTGTTGAGACACTGGGAAAGACCAGGACACTGTTTGTAATAGGACTGATTAACCGTTTTAAGGATGCACTTTGTATATTGATTTTGTTTTTGATTTTAACTGGAGCCTAATCCGCGGTACGTGCCAATGGAAGAATGGCTAATGGTTTAAATAGTCGCTAGTGAAACCTCACAGTCTTGGCGACGCTATGAAAATTTTAGCCTTACCCTAAGCGCCAGGCAACGCAGGGCTGACAGTCTATATCCTGTGCATAATCAACCCCTATAGTTATGACTTCTTTTGTATCCAACCTTGAAAAGAATCATTGCAAAAAACAAAGTAATACGGTACACCAAAGCACTTATTGAAAAGTTGTTCTGGAGGATGTGTGTTCTCTTAGTGTTGCTAAAAAGCTTAAGACCACAGTTTCGGCTTCGGTTAAAATCCACAAAAGTAAATTGTGTCGCACAGAGAAAGCGCAACTTCAGAACTTGGAGAAGAAAGAACCCATCCTTTGGGGTAAGATGAATGACACACGTTGGAGCGAATTGGACAGTGCTGTGCGTAGCAAGTTAGATACTTGTAACCATCTGTCTATTACTGAGAAAGTAAAAACACTTGAAACCTTGATTTATGAAGAAGGGTCAAAAATATTTGGTTGTCAATCTTCAAAACAAACCAAAAACCTCTCTAATATTAACAGGCGTACCATTCATTCTATAATTTTAGTGAAGAGAGGAGAATATTATTTTAGCGCAGGTTTTCTCGTCATTCATCGAGGAAAAACTATCTGCGCCTATTAATCAGTTTAAATTACCTAATTGTTTTTTTTGTTGTTGTCTTTTTATGTTTTTTTAGTGTTTTGTGCTATACCGTTGTTTTACGCGTCCTGTTTAATGGTCAATGTGTTTTGTAAGAGAATCCTTGTTACAAGGGGGGGGTTGATATTATGCAGAATCTTCGGAGGGCTACAACCTCTATAGTAATTAACCAGCCATCATCACTTGCGACAATTTTTACATCAAGTTAGAATAAAAATTAGGGTAATGCGTCGAGGTGAAAAATGAAGGAGAAGGAAGTGTAGTTTAAAAATACCCAAATATTATTCAAGAAGGGTACCTACCACGCAGGAAAAGACTTATTCAACCCTAAATCTTGTGTTCATCTTTGTGTCGAACAGTCTATTTTAGACAACCACAATTTATGCAACTTGAGTCACGATCTTCACGACCTTTCTCTGTCGGTTCTGCCAGGTCTTCCACCACCTCCGCAAATCTAAAAACTTTTTTCATCTTCAACTTTTAAATCTTCTGACTTTGCAAGTGTCTTACATAGACGTAGAAACGCTTCAGCCCCCTGGCTGAACGGCGTATCGTATAAAGTGTGTAAAAAATGTACAAATATTTCATCCTTCTTGTTAATGCATTTAAATGTTGTTTAAGAAATTGTATTGTCCCTATCCAATGGCGTCATGCCCAAGAAATTTACATACCTAAGTCAAAAGCTGCTACGTCGACCAACCTAAAAGACTTTCGACCTATAGTTCTTCTAAACGTGGAAGGTAAATTATATTTTAGCATTCTGTCAAAGCGTCTGGAAGCGCATATCATTCACAACAACAAGTTAATTAATACTTCCATAAAAAGGGTGCATGGAGAAAGTTCCTGGCTGCTGGGAACACATCATCGATTTGGACAGCCTTGAAAGATACACGCTCGGAAAAAGCTGACCTTGCCACCAATTGGTTAGATATAGCAAGTGCGTATCCACCAATTCCGCACAGATGAATCTTTTTTTTGCATGGAAAGATATGGCATATCCCAAGTTGGATTGGCATTGTGAAGAAATACCACTCTGGTCTGTACAGCAAATCATTTTCTAAATCTGTTCTAAGCAAATGGCACCAACACCTTAAAGGCATCTTTTCAGGTTGTACATCTTCATGAACGACATTAACCTTATGTCTTCTTCAGTTGCTGGCAGAAAAATACCCCGCCAAACCTTTTATCTTTCTGGCTCCAGTCTACATATGATGTCTTACCATCCCCTAATAATCTAAAACGTTAGAAAATAATTACGGAATCATATTGTTATTTGTGCCACAAAGAAATCTTCACCTCTGCTCACATTCTGGGTGCATGTAAAATAGCTTTAGTTCAGGGAAGATATACGTTTAGGCACGATTCGGTGCTAGTGCACTTAATTGACACTTTAAAACATTTCCTATCAGCACTTCCACTTACCATCTCTAGGAAATGTAATTCTACGACTTTTGTTGAGGCAGGTGCTTATATTAGTCCCAAATCAAAGACAAAGGTTACAGGTATATTGCATCCCACCAACGATTGGATAGTTGTTGCCGACACTAGTCCAAACTTTGTATTTACATGCCACATTGCTGTGACACAACTAAGACCTGATATAGTTATCTTTTCAAATAAGCTCCAACGAGTTATAATTATCGAACTCACTTGCCCTTGCAAAGGAAATACAAACTATTGGCACTTCACCAAAGTCCCTAAATATTCTTGCTTGGTTAACGTAATTCTGTCATATTTCTTTGCTGTAGAAGTAGAGGGTAGAGGTTATTGCGCGAGAACAACCACGTCGTGTCTGAAAAGGCTAGGTTTGTCCAACACAATGGCATATTCCACCGCATAAAACCTTGGTAAAATCAGTATGAGAGCTTCTTTCTGTCCATGAATTGCTCAGGAGTCAAAAGACTGGTTTCAAGGCTCCTTAATTAAGGCAACCGGAACGAGAAAGACTTTTCCACCCAAGTCTGTTGCATCTCGTCAAAGTAATCCAGCTCCAGGTAAAGAAATGCCCAAAGTCGTTTATCAAGTCCACGCACTGCGGCCTCTCTAAAAATCAACCATAACAAAACTAGTGCCAAAAAAAAAGACAAATATTATAAATGTACGATTTGTCACCAACAAAGGCAATACGTGCTATGCTGTGTCATTTTTATTTTGCAAGCACTAAGTATTATTCCATTCCTATCGTCCCAGAGTGCTTCGGAGTCATCCCGTTTGTCAGCACTTATAAGGGCAATTGCTCTTAACATGACCATGCTAAACCGTTCTTTGACCCCTGTCGATCCTTCAAACTTTCTCAAAGCTCTAGAACATAAGATACACTCTTCTGGAAATACAAGTTTCCAATACAATTCTCAGAAAGATGTAGCAGAGATGTTACTTCTTGTCTGATGAATTGAAAGGGTTCTCAGTGATTGCGTTTCAGAACATCTCGACAGAAGTATCGGTGTCAGTTAGCTGTAACACCTGTCTCTGTTCTTCAGTTACTGTTGAAAATCTTGACATCTTAACACTGTTACCGTCTTCCAGCGTCCAATTGTCAGTTAGTATATTTTTAGATTCTGGAAATCTGGAGAATGAAAATAAATGGTTTTGCCCACAATGTTCCCTGCACCAAGAGACCACTAGGGAAACAAGGATTACGAGGAATAGCGAAATTTTAACATTGCACCAGAAAAGGTTTGCAAGAGATGGAGAACATCTGGTTAAGGACAGATATGTAAACATTTTGACTACGGACAGCGAGTCACAAGTTCTGTCGCGCAGGAGTGTTTTATTTAATTCTCTTTTATAGTAATGTATTTTTGGCATTTTTTCTATTTGGAATCGATCTGTAACCAGTCCGTTTATGTTGTTAGATGTGTCTTGTGTCGTATTGGTTGTGATAGAACGATTGTTTTTTCTCTCTACGATTTTATTAGGAAATAGTTTTAGGTCCAAGTTGTACAATACTCATGCTTGTAAGAAGCAAGAAAGTTTTCCTCAGCACCTTCTTCTGGGAGCGTAATCCCAGTTTTGACAATCACCGTCCCTGTAGACAAGATGCTTCAGTGCGGCTTGCTGTATTGTAAACCTTTTTTATCTTTAATCAATCTGGTAAAACAACTTTCTTGTCCTTATAAATGCTGCCTAACAAAAAAATATAAAACAATCAGGCTAAGCAATCATCATTAGCCTGATTGTTGCAGAAGTTCATCTTTGCGATGAGTATTTGGCAACTCGCATGTTCGTAAAGCATAACATTGTTTGTCCTTCAGAGATTTTTCACTGATATCAATGAACAAAGTGATTGGTACAGTTCCTGTATCGTCACTTATTGTTGCCTTTCTAAATTTCGAAGGTTTACCATCTTTCTCACATGTTTGATTTGCTCCAATATCGAACATGATTCCGACTACATTTACTATGTTATACATAGGACATTCATTAGAAATTGCTTCAATGCTTTTGTAAACTAACAAGTTTGTTGGCTTCACAAAAGCAGGAGTGAACTGACGTACGCTGGAGAAATCAGTTATGAGGACGTCATTGCTATCGGTTCTTTTAAACTTCTTTATTTCACAACCAGAATGTTGTTGAAAGATACGGCTTACCAAAGTATGTTTCTCTGGAGAACAACATACGGTTCTCTCTTGTTTTTCTTCTGTATTCAACGTGAAGTAAAAATACTTTCTCTTCTGATTTTTCATAGCTTTAGTGGGAGATACTGCAGTTACATATCCAACAATCAGGTTTGCAGAATCTGAATATAAAAGATCTTGTCAGTAGTGCAGCTACATTATGCACCTTGAAAACAGACAAAATAATTTTAATACTCACCATTTTGTTTTTTAGGAGTGGTAGGTGGAGTTTTGCTGAAAGATGCCATTTCAACCTTGAAATAATTCAAAAATATGTGAATGACACAAAATAAAAAAATTTATGATTTAAGTTTTTTTCAAAAAAGGGTATTATGCCTATACATAAAACGGTCCTCTATGTCGATATTATTTATCAACAATACTGATGCTGATGTTTTGACAATCAAGTTTTTTGCTAAGCCGCCTGCTTGGCTCTGATTGCGATTTGCTGCAAGCTCAATTTTAGAATTACTGATATTTGGAGGGTGCTTATCAATAGCAGGAATAGTCAAAACATCTCCTTCTAATTCTGTTAACTTTTTGAGATTTAATTCATCCTTAAAACTATTTTCTGCGAAAATATAAACAGCATCAGCAGCAACAGTGTTAGAATCAATCAACCGTGAAGTTAAGAGTGACATGTTCTGTTCTGTTACACAACCAGTTCTCGCATTATTTAAAAGATCAACAAATTCATTATCACCTTGTTGGCGCATAATTTCAGTGGGCTCAAAAAGTTTTCCATGGATGACATAAATTCATTAAATCCTCTTTGTAAGTGGAAAAAACAGGCAGCTGACGAATAAGTCGTAACTGATATAAATCACCTACTACTAAGATTGTTAATCCTCCAAATGGAACATCATTTTTGACATTATTTATTTCACAGAGACGCTGATGGATATGGTGAAGCCTGATGTTAGACACCATGGAAAGTTCGTCCATTATTACTGCCTTCAATTCAGCATACATTTGCCTAAATGAACACCTTAATTTATCACTTAATTTTCCCAAAGTTACAGATTTGCTTTGAATTGAAATACCAAGAGCTGTGTTTATTGTTGTTCCATTTATGTTAATTGTAGCAATGCCTGTAGGCGCAATCTTTAAAACTTTTACTTTATCAGGTGAGCCGGCATGACAGTTGAAGGTCTTTATAGGATTTGCCCACACCTGCACCACCGGTAATGAAGAAATGTAAAGGCTCGATGATGTTTTTGAAAGTGAGTTTTCAAATTTGACCTTTTTTTTCGACCAGGAATAGACCGTTTAAAAAAGTTCTTTTTGTTGAGAGTATAATGATTGAATTAAATTATTCAAAGAATCATCAACCAGAAAACGATGTCGGGGCAGAAGGGACTGAGTCAAAAAGAACCGTTTAGGGTTAGGGTTAGGGTTAAAATGATGCATCAGACACAGCATCATCATTTTCATCATTACTTAAATTACTGAGGTTCAACAATGCTTCATCAAGCTGATCTGCATTTGGTTCAAATATTTTTATGTTTTCAGTAACAATTTCTGAAACCTCAGGCTGCAATAATTTTTGACAATAACTGCGATCGACTTTCAAATCTTTGTCGCTTCGAAAAGGAAAAAATAAATATAGGAGATACTGAGCATACTTTTCTGGTTACAACACATCATTTGGTATATGATACCTTAATACCTGTCGTGAAGATCGGCATTTCAATATTTCATTTGAGGAAGACATCAGAGTAAGAGAGCGAGGAAGACTTAACAATTCTTGATCACAATTGGGAACACTGTCGAGTAACACATCCGGCTGAGAATCATTCTCATCTATATCTCTAAAAGGAACAAAATAATATGCAAGAAACATCGCTAAACATAATTAAAGATGGCATAACGCCCCTTTTTGAAATTTCGATCAGGCCTGTCTATATAGCGATCAGCCATGTTTTGTTTGAAAACATCAGTACTTTCTGGGTCAAGTTCATCAATTTCAGTTTTAGATTTACACATCCTAATTTCTGAAGGTATATTAGTGTTGACATATATGGTCTTAGGAGAGCATTTTCGAAGCCATAATTCAGGTAAACAATGGTACACTGCTTCTTGCAAAGAAACTTGCCTGGATGTGGCATAAGCAGATGCCTTCTTTAGCCTTCAACTTCATATTTTTAACTTCTTTTGAAGCTTGTAGCAATGCTTGAGATGAATCAGATTCAGATTTTGATAAATATGCAGCCATGTACGACACGGCTTTGTAGTAATTGAAAAACGGCTGCAAATCCATATTCGCTTTCCATGCTCTCAACATCACAGGATTGTAATTATTGATAAAACAGGAATTAGGAAGCCTATACATATGAACCTCAAAGTCCTCTGAGGTTGGGATAGACAATGATTTATAATATTTATTTTCATTTATATGTAATTCATCTAGAAATTGGAAAAGCGTGGAGATTTTGCTGACGCATGCAAAACAGACCATTGTATTTTCTCATAGTTGATTGGATAAAAAACAAAAGATTCTGGCGATGAATTTCTGAACGCGTGATCAAGCCCATGGATACACAGACCCGAGAGATCAGGTTTTTAGCTATATTCGACGGCAAAGAAAAAACGCGTGTGATACTAGAAACTGTTACCCAGTTAATTAAAAGAAATGGAAGAAGCTCTTGCTTTTAGGCAATAGCATGCATTATATATTTGCTGTAAAAAATTGTGTAAAAATCGTTTTCTACCTTAGCTTTGATAGGGCGTCGGAATATTCTCCAGCGAGAAGCTAATATGCCAAAAGTGTTTTCGATGGTTCTACGTGCCCTGGATAATCGGTAGTTAAATACCTTCTGAGACGCGGACAAGTTGCCAGGATATGGTCTCATCAGTCAAGGCTTTAAAGAGAAATCTCCAACGCGCAAATTTGTTTTGTTTTTTTCACCTGTTTTCGAGAACCAGTCTTTAACTTGTAGAAGAGTTGCTGCGCCTCTTTAAACTTCTAAAAGCAGATCTTTAACAACTCCTCTCCTTAAATCACCTCAATATTAGTCCAATCTGTTCCATGTTTTTATTTTCGAAATGCTTAGCAATAGGCAATTGGTACAGCAACCATTTCTACTTCACTGATTGCCTTACTCTTAAAATTCCAAATATGTTCAGTTTATTAATGAATATACATTCTTCTCAAAGTACCTAAGTGTACAAATTTTCGTGAGGATTTATTTTCGCGAGCTAAAAATAATTGCATTTCGCGAAATTAAATCATGGAACAGATTGGCCTAATATTGAGGTTTTTTAATTTCGCGAATCAATTGTGTTCAAAAATTTTGCGGGGATTTATTTTCGCGAATCAAGGCGTTTCAAAAATTTCGTCAAAATTTATTTTCGCGTAACAGACAAAATATGGTGGCAAATATATGTCAAATGCGCTTGGAATGAATGAAACTCATCCTTGTCCCCAGGTTTAAATGAAGAGGTTATAAATTTTTCTACTTTTTTATCACTTATATTATTTTGAGTATTATATTTTTACAAAGGTTAGACCAGAGATTATAATGGGATCTTTTCTTGAAAAATAAAACATGCCTAACTGTCTATGGAGCTTGTACAGCCAAAAAAGAGGAAAACTTCAAGGGAAGTGGAAAAACCATCAAAAGGATGTAAAGATATACAAAACTTCTTCCAAAAAAGGCGAAGGAAAAACGAGACTACACAAAAAAAAGTCCAGAAAAAAAACTTCCAGATACTGATTTCGCTGTTACTATTGGCTGAAGTGACTTTTTATATATTTTTATTGGGATACTTTTTGTAACTATTTTGATATAACTAATACTTTGGAACGAAATGGTGAAAATCAAAAAAAAAGGATTCATTTTCGCGAATCAAGGCTTTTTAAAAATTTCGCGAGGATTCACTTTCGCGAATTGCCCATTTGGTAATATTTTGATTTATTTTCGCGAATTTGGGCGAAAATCGCGAAAATTTGTGCACTAGGTAGGTTGAAAGTTCTCATTAAAAGTCCTCAAATGTCCTGAAACTTGACTCTATAAAAAAGAGACATCCCAGATGCAAATTGCTCTTGATATATAGTTAAGTAACTACCAAGGCATAAGTATAAATGCTTTGCAAGTGCAACTAAAAAACTGAGATATACATAGAGGAAACGTAGGCTTTTGACAAACTTGATTTGTGCTTAAAAAGCATCAACGATACGATTCTTTTACAGCGTTTTACAAAAGTTAATTGTTTTGGCGGCTGGTGTTGATGAATGTGGCTGGTGTCTTGCAGGAGGAAAGGGATTGTTACTCAGGGACCCGCACCAGGTCCTAAATACATTTCACCAACTCCATGTTTTCACATTCATAGAAGTTTCTTTTAGCACAGCGTAATTCCATTAGCTTTATGATCATCTTTGTAAAGGGTAAAATGCAATAGACTAAGTTTTATAGCGGCTTTTTTTCTTTATAGAAACCTGCATTTTTTATTATTTTTTTATTAAACTTTTCGTCTTCAAAGACTAGTTCTGTCTGTATTCCAATGTAGTTACTTATATTCCCCCAGGAACTTGTTTACATGAAAAAAATCGCTGCGACCACATGTTCAGATGTTATCTCTTTAATAATAGCTGTTGTCTGTTTGTGCGCGAGAAGCACGTCGTGTTACGGAAACACGAAATGTGATATATAAAGGACGGGCGACCCGTGGATTTTTCGACAGGCTACCGGCAAGTATACCTATACTCCTACATAAGTAAATTATTTGTATTGCCGCCCTAGATGTAGGTAATAATGTTTTAAAAGTGTTACTAATCTTTAATCGATTCTCAGGATAAATGCTTAAAAAGCACGTGCCTTATGATCACTATTGGAAACCCCAATATTAAATCTTCTTGTCCTATTGGGAACATTAACAGACCAGCTATGGTAAAATGGTGCATTTTTAATATTTTTTTTCTTGATATTTAATTACACAATTTCATAGACAAAGAAGTAGCATTTTCATTTTAAACTTTTATATTACTTTTCCTTTCTAATTTAAATATATAATCTGTTTATACATCTACCTCAATTGAAATTGTATTGGATTATATCAGTGCGTGCTGTATTTTGCAGCATCAAATCAACCTAAAAAAGCTTCCTTATTATTTGAATCTTACAATACTTAATCTTAGTAACTAATTCACAGAATGAAACAAAAACAACATGATATTTAATGGATTACCTCCCATAGTGGTCTGAGAACGCCACTTGTATTAATGCGTGCCACCAAGAAGTCTTTGATTGTAATTGCCAGACACTTATGAACAAAAAAAATGATTCAATACGACAATAAGTTGAGTAGTTTGTTAATAAGAGATATTAAACTGTTTTTATAAAACAGTCCCTAAGAACTATGGCACAACTATTAAAAATTGAGTTCCAAAGATGTAAATTTTTTAATTCTACTTTATACCAATAAAGCAGTTAATAGGTTGCGAAAACAATTTTTTTTTTTTTTAATTGAACTAATATAAAATCTGAATAATATAAAATCAGACTGGCACATAAAAAAAAGTGCAGTAGATGTCCATACATGAAAGATGCATGAAACTAACTGGCGATTAAATTTAGACTATAGATTTAACAGATTTGAACTAACTCGAGTGTTAATATTTTATTTATTTTACTAAAAAATCATTCAAAAACGCTCTTTGGGACGTAATAACTATGTTCCTCAATCATGTTAATATTGGAAATTCATCACTTACACTTATTTGTCGATTCCTAAAAACAAACTTCATAATATAATCTCAGCGCCAGACGGTCAAGAGAACACTAAGACTGACATTGGAGATTTGTTTGAGGGATAAAAACAAAAATATTTATTAGAGAAAAAGCGAGTTATGCATCAGTACTTGTTTTCATCGTAATGGACAGAGCCTGTCTAAATATTTTACGGGACGTATTTTTTTCTACGAGACCAGATTATTTACAGACTGCACTTGATGGAGAGCGACGTCTTCGATGGAGTGAACATAGGACACGCTTTAAATGACTATTAATATTTAAAACTTAAGCTTCATATAATGACGTAAATGGTTGTTCCTGCTTAAAGGTATCATCTCTATATACATTCGTAATAGCAAGAGGTTTTTAGTTGTTTGTGCAGTAAAACATTTTAATAGAAAATAGCGTGTCTTGGCAAGAAAAACATGTCTCCGGTTTTACTCCCTGGTAATATTGTAACGCAAAGACTGAAGAAACTTCAATTTTTACTACTTTAGAGCGTCGCGTGTCACATTATGTGTATAAAGATGGTCAATTAACAAGTTAAATTTCATTGTAGCATCCATAACACTTGTAAAATTTACGAAGATGTTCAAATCAAGGATTGCGCTAATTTTGTTTTTATTCAAATTTGCCACGACGCAGGTGTTAGCTCTACCAATACATAAGTATGTCCCAGCTCATGTAGAGATAAATACACCGTATTCAGATGTAAAAAAAGTTGCAAAGGAGATTAAACTGTTAGAAGAGAATATTAAAATCACAGAAGATATAATTTGTGGACGGCTATGTCAGAACAAACTCCGTAAAATGTTTAATGAAATGGAGAATATTGCAACAAGTTTCCCAGCATCATTTGAATAGAAGTAACTAGAATGCACCGTGCATCACTGCAGATTTGCACTAGTTGCTAGCTATTCAAACTATGTGAACTAAACTGCTAGATAGCGAGCGTATTTTTATCTACTGAGTTGGAGATATATGCTACCGTATTTATACAAGTGCACTTTTCCGATTAAAGCATACAACACGGACAATTGTTTGATTTTTTATGAATTAGATATTCATTGAATGTTGTTTTATCACTTATTCCTTTTTACTTAATTTGACATTACCATTATATACTGTAGTTCAATAAACTGTCTAGTGTAACTCTTGAGTTGTTTATAGCCTTATTAATGTTATTTCTTCACTTTTATTGATATTTTAGATTTGTAAATAAGCTCCCCCGTTGACAACCTTTAAGGCTCACTGCTGCCTCCCCAACAATACAATATATTTAAACTACTTAGAATCTTTGATAACTTTGACCATGAAATATTTGGATCTGTCTTATTGAATAAGTACAATTTGTTCTTTTTTTGAAAGTCGTAAAAACACTTTTTTGCATCAAACGATCTCAATTCGATTTTCTTACCCAACGGCACATTAATTACCAACAGTTTCGGATAGTTTTATATTCGAACAAAAACCCTTGTTCGCAAATTTTTGGTTACCAAAATTCTCGTTGTTTGCGTCGTCTGAATTTCTTATAAACTTTTCGTTAGCCCACGTTTACATTCCATGGAAGATCGCCCGTCGTACATATTTCATAACCTGTTAGCCCGTAAGGGGTGGAAATCTTCTGAGTTTCTTTCTCATATATACTCAGGTTCAAACACTTCATTAACGGGACATATAAAAGAGAGAAGCTGATTTGTTTGCTTATTTGCTTACCTTATTTTGTAATACCATTGCAAACTGTTGAAGGCTTGGTTATACTATTAGAAACTGTTGAGAGCAACGCCTGATTGTTTTTATGTGAACAACGCTGGGGTTCATTGCTACTCAAGTCTCTGTATTTTACAAGCGTAACTGTTGCTTGTTGACTATCTACTTGGGCAGTCTAAATGCACGTAGTTACTGAATCAGTTAGTCTGGTCCGCTAAGCTATAGAACACGTTGTAATGTAAATCTCACACGATTTAAGACAAGGAAAGTTTCTGAAACAGTTTCCACTATTTCTAATATTTGTCTTTTTTCTTTTTTTGTTGTTTTTTCACTTCAAACTGGCTATCGCTTATAAATTGCTTCGTTTTTAAAAGATTTAAGTGTTGCATAGCTTATAAGATTATAAGTGTTTTTTTACATATTATTTTTTTATACTAGCTTTCACCGTATACTGCAGCCATGATCACGCTAGAGAAATTACAGTTCTGTTCTCTCTATATATAGACAAGTTTCAAGATCATTAGGAAAAAATTACGAAAATGAACTTCAAGAAACGCTTATGAACTTTATTTCTTAACAAGCTGTATTCAAAAAACAAGTGTAGAGCACTAGTAGTTATGCAGAGGAAGCTTAAAATTACGCTGCAAAAATCTAAAAAACTGCTGTAATATTTGTTTCATTGTGTTTAGATTTGATTTAAGTAAAGAAAATTTAAAACGAATTTGTATTAAGTAACGGGCATATAAAACAGGTTAATACCGTCATTCTTCTAATTTAATCCGTCCTCTAATTAGTACGAATTAATTATTTTGGCAAAATGAAATAGTTTATTTAACTCTAATTATTAGTACGAGTCCATAATTACTAATTTCAGATTTTCCTTTTTAATTTAGTACGATAAAGGTCAAATTTTCTTCTAATTATAGTACGAATAGTAAAAAACACGTAATTTTTTTTGTTTCAAACTTTCTTTTTTAAAAAAACATAAAAAATTTTAATCTAATTTACAAAGTAAATGGATCGTCTTCAGTATCGTCACTGTCTAGGATGGTTTTAGCTTTTTCCATGCATTTTGAATAAAATTCGCCACTTCGGACTTTCGAAGGATCTGTGGTAGTTATTCCGCATACATCAAAGGATTTCATTATCATATCCTTGTCATCTGAAATAATTTGGAATGCCTTTTCAACCCAATCCACCATGTCCTGTCTAGTTGGCGGAGGTAGCTTATAATCGCTAGGTGTAGGTGTGGGCATCTTCTCGATTGCTTTGTTGACATGCTCGACCCAACATTTTCGTAAAATTGCTTTAAATGGTTTGTTAATACATACATCCATTGGCTGACACTTTGAAGTACAACCGGCTGGGATCATTAAGGCATCTGATTTGTTTTCGTTCAGCTTACTCGCCACAGTGTCTGTCTTGTGAGCAGAAAAGGCATCATAGGTTAACAGGGAGTTTTCCAATCCGAGCTCTTTGTTGATTTTCTTCACATATTTGACCCATATCTCATCCAGCCAAACAATCATGAGATCTTCATCCATCCATGCTTTCTCTTGAGTTTTTACGACAAACCCTTCAGGAACACGCAATTTTCCGATAGTTCTTTCAGTCTTCCCTTTAAAAATCAGCATCGGTGGTAGCAAAGTACCGTCAGCAGCAGCTGAAAGAACGATGGTGATATGTTTCTTGTCATTCCCTGACGTTCGAACAACACATTCTCTGCTACCGATCTTACAGATGCTCTTTGTTGGGACCATATCGAAAAAAGCTGGAGTTTCATCCATATTTCCCACCAATGATCTGGGATATTTCCCAATTCTCATGAAACGACCGGCATCTGCATAAAACTTCGAAATCGATTCTTCCAATTGACGTGGAAGCTTTTGGCTCACTGATGTCCTGCTGTGCAGTGACAAACGATGTTGTTGAAAGAACTTCGCGACCCAGCCTCGGCTAGCATTAAAATCAGGATTGTGAGGTTGGACGACACCTTTTGCTTTCTCTTGTAACGCAAGAACAGACACTGGGACATGCAAATCTCTAAGTTCAAGAATCCATCGAATCAAATCATTCTCGACTTCCAACGGATATGTTATTGGTCGACCAGCTCCTGAACGATTCCCTTTATCACTCAGCTTTACTGCTCTGCCTGGAGTTTTCACGATGTTTCGAAGAGTTGACTCGTGCACATGGAAAGCTTTGGCTGATTCGGTATGACTTTTCGTGAGTGCGTAGTGTTCTCGCATTTCGATTTTCGTTTTTTCAGTGAATCTCTTACGTGTTGTGTGTTCGTTTCCACCGACGATATTGGCTTGTTGGTGTAGATAGAAATTACATATGATCGATTCGAAATGCTGAGATTGTTGCTTTAGATTGTTGAAATCGTGATTTTTTTCTATCATTCGCTCGATCTGTACACCTGTGTACGGTTTGGGTGGCCTACCAACAGGCTTCTTACTTGGAGGAGGCGCTATTTTTCCTGAAAATAATAATAGAAAGAATCCTTGAGCAAATAATAACTTAAACTCAAATGTATAGTATTTGAGAAAAAAAATCACCCCTATGAGTTATTCTGTCACTTTCATTTCAAAGTTGAAATCATAATTTGAGTCACATTAAACTAAAGTTTTACTTACTGCCTAAATAAACCACGTCGTCATCTTTTGCAGTTCCAGGAGCAAAATAAGAGGATATTGTTGATTGACGCTTTCGTTGGTTTTTAACGTTGCTTTGAAAATAGCCAAACAGTTTGGTTTGGGTTGACATGATGATACCACGCGCGACAGACTAACAGCACTGACAAAAGAAAAGAGTGCTCCAAATCGATTGTTTTGAATTTGTAAAATCATTTGGGTTTTCCTCTATGAAAAGAAACATTCGATTTGCAATGCAATAAGCTCGCAATATCATTTGGATTTTCCTCCGAACAAAAACATTGGATTCGAAATGCAAAGACGTCAGTATTTGCCTGATGCTAGCTTCTACCTCGACGTACTCAGAAAAGTTGTAGAAAAATGACCGACGATATTACTCCATTACTACTTCTTGATTTAGAGATACCAATACCATTGGAAAAAGAATTTACTGTTCCTTGTTGCATCAGAGGTTATCATATTTACAGATGGAAGCAATGGAAAGCTGAAATAGGATCAATTTTAACGAGCGAACCAGAAGTGAGACCGGGTGCTTTGGTTGAAGATAAATATTCCATTGCTGTGCCTAAATTTCTCTCGCAACTGATATTCTTTTTTCTTAAATACGAAGGCACGTTATCAATAAAGGTAACAGGAGAGCGAAGATTCTCATTCGATCTTCCACAAGGAGGTATGGAGATACCAGCTGATTTTGTCTTCAAAACAGTCGATGCAAAACTTCACAATCAAATGAGAGAGAAAGTTCTCAAGAAACTGGAAAACTTTGAAGGGAGAAGAAAAGTTGGTATAAATAAGAGTTTAAAAAAGAAAGAAAAAAAAAATAAAAAGTACCAAAAAGTGTGTTTTCAATTTTAATACGATTTGATTCCTATTTTACTCTAATTATTAGTACGACAATCAACTTCAATTTCCAAGGTATTTTATTTCCTCTTATTATTAGTACGACTCCTTCAAAATAATTATTTTTACCGGAGGATTAAATTAGAAGAATGACGGTAAAGGATGATGTTGTTACGTCATATCTTCAACTACATATTTTTTCTCAAAACACAGTACTAGTAAAATAATTTTTCTGCGTCAGAAACATTTGTCTTTATCAGCAAATCATTTCTTGAACATGATAGTTTATCGGGCAAAGTAAAATGATGTTGAGCATGTATTTATATAATTGCAGAGGATCGAAATTCATAAAAATCAGAAACGAGCTGATAATTACAGTTAATTACAGTGATTAACATTTTCGGACCTAGATGTAGGTAACTACTTCTTCTGTAGGGCTGGTAACCAAATCTCAGGAAGTTGATACGAGATGCTGTTATTGTGTTTGTTACGTTCTACGCTGTCGATGGTTTCTTTAATCTTCCTGGCCGTTGTTCTGGATCCTCTGTCAATGATTTTCCTCTCATCCCAACTAAACTGGATGACTTCTGCTCCAGCTGTGGTCCGCAATTTCGTTTTTCTTCACATCTCCGTTTCTCACCGTGCGCATAGGTTGACGAAGGATCTCGCTGGTACCTGGTACGAAGGGTAGAAATGCTGATGCGATAGATTCCTCTGATGTTTCCTTGTTGTCTCCGTTGCATTTGTCCTTCATTTTATTTTCTACTTGCGTGATAACTTTATGACTGTATCCATTTGCGATTAATGCATTTCTTACACGTCGAATTTCTTTTTTCCTTACTTGTTTGTCACTGACTACGCTGTTGGCACGATTCAGTAATGAAGATATGACACTTTCTTTGCAAGATTTCTGATGGTTTGATTCGAAGTTAAGGTACTGGTCAGTGTGTGTTGGTTTACGATACACTGAAACTGAAATGGAACCATTCTTGCGTTTGACCAAAGTTTCCAGGAAAGCGATACTTCCATCGTGTTCAAGCTCAACAGTGAATTTGATTTGTCGATGTAGGCCGTTGATGTGTTCATGGAACTCTTTTAGATAAGATCTCTTGATTATAGCTAATACGTCGTCAACAAATCTTTTCCAAACCTTTGGACGTCTGTCTGATGTGACTAATGCTGTTGTCTCGTGTGCTTGCATGTATATTTCTGCGACTACTGATGATGCAGGGCCTTCCATGGCAACTCCGTCTGTTTGAGTGTAGAAGTTCTTATTGAAGAGATACCATGTTTTGCTGCTGTGCTACTGTGATAATCACCTTCACAAATCCTACTTCAGAAGTAGAATGAATGCAAATGGCGTTATCTTAATTAACTTCAGGAAGGCGGGGATGCTATCAATAGCCACATGGGAGGAGTAAGTTTTACAAGAAGTACTCAAGGAACAACCTCGATCCCAGGGCCTGTAGCGTTTTTTATATGAGGATGAAACGCGTAAGAGGCACTGGTACAACAGACTTACTCAACCAATGAGATTGCTTGTACGGCTTTTTTAAATTATGTTAAAAAGATAATTAATGCAGAAGTTTTTTTGCAAGCACTGCATTTTTTTATCCACAACAAATAAGCATTACAATAAGCATTAATTACGATACGCATTACGATAAGCATTACAAAGATTTTGGTTACTTGTTTATGAAGAAAATATTTATATTCACGTTATTTTTGACTTCCTTGCATCGTTTACAAATTTATCAAAGCTGTTCAAAAATTTTAAACATTACTTTTGTTTCCTTACTGATGGTGAAAAAGGCGACAACTCAAATAGAATAGTGCGACAACCTGTCCTGCGACCTTTTGTTGGGACACAATACTTAATTTTAAAAAAGCTAAAATTTTATTTTTGTTTTCATATGCTAAAAAGTTAAGAAAAACTTTGTACAGGTGAAACTCTGTAGTGTGTAAGCTGTAGTGTGGTAGCTGTAATAAATATATATATTTATTACAGCTACCACACTACAGCTTACACACTACAGAGTGTAAGCTGTAGTGTTATATATATATATATGTATATGTATATATATATATATATATATTTTATATATATATATATATATATATATATATATATATATATATATATATATATATATATATATATTTGACACAGTATAAAACCAAATCTTTCCAGTCAGGTCAAAACTCCAATGTAAAATAATATTAACACACAGGAATGCTGGAAATGATGAACGACTGCATTTGTAATTGAGTGATAAAATCACTCAATTACAAATGCAGTCGTTCATCATTTCCAGCATTCCTGTGTGTTAATATATATATATATATATATATATATATATATATATATATATATATATATATATATATATATATATATATATATATATATATATATATATATATATATATATATATATATATATATATATATATATATATATATATATATATATATATATATATATATATATATATATATATATATATATATATATATATATATATATATATATATATATATATATATATATATATATATATATATATATATATATATATATATATATATATATATATATATATATATATATATATATATATATATATATATATATATATATATATATATATATATATATATATATATATATATATATATATATATATATATATATATATATATATATATATATATATATATATATATATATATATATATATATTTGATAATGGTGCATAAACTCCTGTCACTGCGGTTAGAGAGTGTAGCAGTAATACGCTAAGTGGGGTCACTTGATTTTCATCCAATGGGTAGGGACTGTTTTATGTATTAGTAAGTGTGTCTTAAATGTCTATCTCTTACTCGTTGATTTATTTATTTTCTTTCTCCCAGCTACGTCGCTATTGTTAATTTACCACACTTTTAATTGTCAAAGATTTTTTATTGTAAAAATTCTGTACATAATCATTTTTAATTGTTTATATGTTAAAACATCCGTAATTTTAAATATGTACATATGCAAATACTTCTCTTTTAGCGATTTATACCCACAGAATTAAAAACTGTTTATGTTATTCTAAACGTATATATATAGCAATGCTTTTGCCATATAGCACAGCAGGTGTTGAAGCAGTAAGCCTCGTCAATAACACAAGCATTGACTTTTTTTGATAAATTTCTAATTTCAATAATTTTTTTTCTTTTTTACTCTTTTTCTTTTTTACTCAAAATTGCCCCAATAATGACCATCCAATACAAATGATGAAAACACATCTTCTATTTTATTGTTAAGACAGAGATCCTCAAACAACATCTGTACAGCATTCTTCTCAAAGATTAAACCACGTAAAATGTATCAAGTAATTCCTATACATCTTCAGGAAAATTCACTTGATAGCTAGCTAACAGTTGAGAAATTAAAGGTTTTCCATATGCTTTTGATAAAAGTCCAATGACGTCCTTGTCCTCATACTATTGACTCTAAACATTTGACTTGTTATGGTTAGGAAAATCTTGGCCCTGTAAAGATCTCTGAAATTTCTCCAACATTGCTAAGTGGTGTCCATCCTTTCATCTGTTATTTTTGCAGCTGATGTAAATTATTCTGTAATATTTATAAGTGCTGTAGTTTTTACTACATGTATGATACACCACAAAATGACTAGAAAGTCACTAAGGATTGTATCTATTCTGGAATTGTACGGTGTATAGCTAGGTACCTCCAGCTACAAAAACCCAGCAAAACACTTTACAAATTCACGCCACTAAAACATCATCTTTGATTGGAACTTCACGCATACATTACTTTTCTCTGCATGCTCAATTTTGGGCGAATTTTAAGTCTGTTGTACCAGGGCCTCGTACGCGTTTCAACTCCATATCAAAAAACGCTACAGGCCCTGGGATCGAGGTTGCTCAAGGAAGTGCGAAAATATATAATACCTAGTCAAAGGATTGTTGACAAATGTTTACAAAAATATATATTTTGATCTATGAAAGATACAATTAAAGTAAAGATATGTTAGAAAGTAACAAACTTGGAGTCGCACTAATTAGCAATCATTTATTTAATTGGCCTAGAAATCTAATTTTGTCAAAATACGGAAAAAAATCATCAAAAATTAGGAGCTAACTTTGTTTTTGCAAATACTTGCAAAATGTTTTGTGTTCACCAATGATATCTAATAATCACTAAGAATGGTCGTCAAGAAATTGACATTCCGGCAAAATAAAACTGTGGGGCCTTCATTAGCTAAGGGAGACAGAGATATTAGCAATTCTCTAATATCTGCTACCTTTGGATGTCATTTTTGTTTGTGTTTAAAAAAACCATCACCATGAAAGGAAATATGGAATATATTTCCTGTTTTTTAATTTAGCCACCCGTTACGCAAATGTGTAAAAATACTCAATCATAAATAATTCAGCACTCACAAAGATGTAAACAAAATTGATTTATAATGGGGATTTTTTATGGAGCAGACGACCAAGCCAGTCGATCTGCACTTTAAAATCAACACTTATCATAAACTTTTCTTCAGCAGCCGTGCCGCAGCGCAGTATGCCTATCCCTTAAAAAGAAGTCAAAGGATGCGAAACGCTATAAAGCCTAGTGAAACGATTGCTAACAAACTTTTAAAAATTATATCTTTTGTTCTATGAAAAATACAATTTAAGTATGCTAGAAAGTAGAGACAATTCAAAAGTTAGAGTCGTACTAATTGGCAATCATATATTTTTGCGGTCTAGAAATCTAATTTTATCAAAACACACAGAAAAATCATCAAAAAAATTTTTGTGGACTATAAATTCAAATACTTGCAAAAAGTTTTGTGTTCACCAAAGAGATAGGAAAATCATAAACGTGGACTATTAAGACCATAACATTCCGGTAAAATAACGGTTTAAAGCGTTACACTAGTTAAAGGGGACACACATAGCAGAAATTGTCTAATATATGCTACCTTTGGATGCCATTTTGTTTATGTGTAAAAAAAATCTGTATGTGCAATTTAAGTTTCTCTGCCGTAAATTTACATTTTCTGTTGACGCCGGAACATCAGCAATCTCAAACTCCTCCTTTTACCATATCTGAAGTGTAGCATAATACAAAAACCTCTTCGTAACCAAATTTTAAAACCAAAAAAGATTCTTAGCTGACAAATACCCTTTTATGTTAGAAAGTTAAATTATTTAGCAAATAGTACAGATATCTTAGTCATTGTGAAATTTGAAGAAAATGACCTATTCAGAACTAAACGGTTAAGAATTCTCTATTTCTAATATAAACATCTTTGTTTGTTTTCTAGTTTTTTTCGTTTTACGTGTCACTAATTTCTAAGAAAAATTCTAAGTAAAAACAAGGTATTTGAATTTATCTATAATCAAAACACGTTCCTTACACATTTCATGCACTACAAAAAAATATGTACAACATCTCCTGTACCCAACTGAAAAACAAAACAGCGAAATATAATGTGTATGTTCTAAAGGCACAACAGTGTTCTAAAAAATTTGTTTCTGTGAACTAAGCTATAAAAAAGTAATTTTGATTCGTCTGATCAGAAGACGAGATGACAAATTTATATATGAATTGTTTTTAAGTGCTTTAACATTTAATTAACAGCTATAGAATATCCAATTAGTATTAAGACATTAGGAGTGAGTGAAGTCTTAATTAAAACGAACAATTTAGCAGTCAGGGAGTTTTAAAACAACGTTTTTCTACATATACATATACTAATTGTTCGTATCTACTAAAAATATATACACACTCTTTATATCTTCTTGATTATATAAACTTGAAATTAAAAAATAAGTCGTTATTGTTATGAAAATCTCAATCAAGGTTATTTCAACAGGCGAAACTGGAATAATGGAGGAAGAAAGTTTTAATTTGTATTATGTCCATGATTCAACCTCCTGTTTTACACTTAAAGTCGAAAAAATCTTTCATATGACGAGTTTTCTTTTTTCTTGATATTAATTTTATAATTCACATCCAAACTTGCCATTTAATTTACGCATATTGTCTTTATGTGATACTTGCATTCCGGATTGCATATAAACCAATGGCAACGTGTTGTACATTTTCGACGTAACTTGTACGTGCACACCTGCGTTGGAACTGCTTTAACGTTCGTAGTCTTCAGCGGTGCGCAGTTGATTTCTTTAAAATCAGTTATCTCCGGAACTAACAGAATGATTATAACGATCGTTGAAAGCCTTTCCATCCTTCAAATCGTTGCACTATTATGTTCAATTGTGAGCTGTTTTCAATTTGCTTTAACAAGTTTTTTACTTTCACTGAGCTATCGTTTTATTTACGTAACTCTCGAAACTAATAGATATAACTTTTCTCTGATGTAAGCTTCGTCTTGCCACTTGTGGTTTTGTTGAAAAGTTTATTTCAGAGGATGGATTAAGAGCGATATTTATAGGTAATATAAACAATAGGATTTTAATGATTCTCAATATTGTAAATTAAGCATTTCGTATTAAAAGTGTTCACTGGGAAATTCCTAGAACTTGGAAGACGTTTTGTCATTTTTGTACAACAGACAAAAGGGAATTTTAAGAAATAAATCAGAGAGTGTACACGTGTTGTGATATCCACGTGTCTCTCATGGTAAAGGGAAGTTTAAGGTTGCATTACACCTTTTCCGATTTTTCATAAATTATAATAATGACGATGTCCTGCAAAATTTTATAATGGTTCTGTACTCTTCAAATAAGGATATTCAGATAGAATATTATATTATCATGACAAAAATAAAGTTTTTAGAGCAATATAATATGCTGATTGGATTTTATTTAGATTTAAAGAATATGATTATTTTGAAAAGGAGGCTATTCTTAGGAAGCTGGGTTATATGAAGGGCTTGACCGTAACTTTAAGCTCGGAATTGAGGCACTTAACGAACAGAAATATTTACGAAATTAGGTAATTTGTTCTACCTTTTGCTAAGGAACTTAGGGATTAGAATCATTTTTAGTATCGATTGACCTCTTTAATGCTGTTATCATAACTGACCCTTATATAGAAGTCTATTTATCTATACTTATTGACCTTGTTACAAAGCACTATTTAAAAAAACAACAAAACAAAAAAACAGTCTGTGTAGTTTTATGTACTGAACGGGTTAAACGACGGGCAAGCAGCTACGGCACCGGTACTGACCAAAGTGGCAAATTTTGCCGAATCACACATTTAGTTTTAAATATGATTTTCCATATAATTGACAAATGGGTGGCTAAATTCAAAAACAACAAAAGTTTTTCTGTTTATTGTGATGCGCTCACATACTATAAAAATAATAAGAAGAAAAGAATAACATGACGAACTTACTTTTTTTTTACATTAATAAAAAATTACAGAACAAATATAAAACCATAGCCACGAGAAAGATTTTTTTCATATGAATATTATAAAATAAACTTTCGCTGCATGTTATGTACTCGTATGATTATTGAATGTTTGCGGTGTGTATTTATCGTTTCAAGTTGGGAGCATTTTGTAGAAAAGCGAAACAAATCACAAAAAAATATTATTATTAGCCATGTAAGATGTTTCTAGAGTTCCGAGAACTATTAACGAAAGTTACAAATATTGTTGATCAATAATTTGTAAAATATTTGAAACTTGTGTATTTTCACTCCTCGCAGCTATAAAAGTTCTTTATAAAAGCTCCTACCAGAAGTATAGATATTTAGTTATGAGACATTTATTTGTTGTTTTTAGTAGACTTTTACTAGACTTTTAGAATCATAGGGATATTTTTTATCTCTATGTTAGTATTTATATACATATTACTTTTTTCTATCGCTGAAAATTTATTTTTGCGGATGCAAAAATGCAGTTTAAAGTTCTTCCCTCATTTGAACTTCTACTGATGGTCTGGTATATTATTTAAACTTTATGTTAGGTATTGCTTCATGCATGGTTAGGTATTGCTTCATGCATGTTGTTGAACAGTAATCCTTGTTATCTGAGAATGAAGCGGAAGAAGGAAAATGATTCGCAGTTGTTATTCTTTGTTTACATTTCATATTGTACTTATAATGTTCTTTCCAAAATTAGCGCATGTGTAATCCGAAATGTAAACCAAAGGAGGTGATTGATTAAATATGTAAAAAACTTTATAATAATTAAAAATTAAGCAATAATTGAAAATTTAACCTAAGTCTGATGACAAATATCTTATCGGGGAAGAAACCGGGTAAAGTGAATAATCTTTAGGATCGGTAGCTTTCTCCGACTGACTTAACTCGACCAAAAATCTTTATAAGTCACTTAACTCGTTTTCGTGATAAGTACACTTTTTTTTTATAAGAAACATCTTTATAACAAACCTACATATAGAATCTTCAGAAATTAAGAAATTTTTACTACTACATTCTATGTCTATTTCGGAAATAAGAAACTTGTTTCTAACTAATTCTTACAATTAATTGAAGAAGATGTTACAATCATCGCTAGGAAGAGACTGTGAAACGAAAAATGCATTATTTTTGTTCTACGGCTTTAGCCGGTAGAACTTCAAAACGGGCTTCTTTTTTTGTCGCCTTTTTTACCATCGAGACTAGTGAAGCACGAAAGGGTACCAGTCTAGTGTAGCGGTACGTGAATTAATAGTTTTTGAGTGTTGGTAACAGAACTACCCTGTTAAACGGTGCAAAAGGTACAAAAACCTTTTTTTTTTTTTTTAAAATAAATCATTTTTAATTTTTTTTTTTTATGTTTAGTTGGTTTCACCAGTTTTACCAAGCTACAACAGCCGTTTGTTTGTTTTTTGTGATTTGAAATTTTAAGCTAGATTTCTATTTGCTTACAAGGAGTTTCAACAGGCTAAAATTCCTTTTAAAAAAAGGATAAATAGAATGTTGTTTTTATTGATTTTTACATTTCATTTAGGTTTCATAAGATCAGTGTTTACAAACTTGAAGCCATTTTTTATATTCATATTTCTCTTTTCCCGTCCTGTATGGGACTGTAAAAAATCAGTAATACGCCGTAGAACTTCCTGCCAAAACGGCTGGTTTATTTTATTTTACAACCAACTAGTCCATAGATTAAAGAAACTTTTAGAACTAGCTATCTATTCGATATAAGAAACCCTTATTTTACCAGAAAAATTAAGAAACTAAATAAGAAATTTTTGGAGAAAAAAAATTTCAGCCTACAAATAAGAAACTTTTAGAACTAGGCCCTTCGCCAGGTTTCTTATAAAAAAAACGTGTAACGAAATTTGAAGATTAATGACAAGAGAAGATGAAGAGAAAGAATCTTTTTCTTTTACCTGAAGCACAGCTTTAGTCGGGGACAGGTTTTTTTTGGTGACTGAAATTTCCCCGACTAACCTACACCCCGTTTTTTTCCCCGATAAGCAAATTACATACTTAATAAGTGGTTTAATGATGAAGGACTCGTGATTTCGCTTTTTTCATAATAGCTCTGTATTTCATTATTTAGTTGTCTTTAATTTTTTAGGATTCTTCTCTATGTTAATATAACAAAATTTATTACAGAAATTAAAAAAATAGAGGCGCTTGACAGAATGATCAGCCTCCAAAAATAAACGCCCCGGGCGCTTAAAACAATTGTGGGCTTTATAAAAGTTTTAGTTTAAAAACATTTATAAAAAGAACCATAAATGTCCTAGTTTTGGCGAGAATTGTCAATTTAAAGTGAAATAATGAAGCATAAATCACGTATTGTCTATAATCAACTGATGTCCTATAACCTATGTCCCATTTGCTTTACAAGATTGGGAATTTCCCAAACTATATTTCTAAGTGTAAGGTTTTGACACTAGAATAAACGTTCTTATTTTTGCGCGTTAGCGTTTTTTAAAAATTATTTGGTAATTTATTTGACTTATTGGATATATAGGAAACAAATTCTGTCAAATAAGAATGGTAAGTAAGTAAGTAAGGGGAAGTTTACCGTCCTTGCGGATTCCATCGTCTGACTTTCGTCAAAAAAATGTTATATTACCGGTATAACATTGCTCCAGCTTGCTTTCCTGCCACATAAGCTGGTTCGCCGTCAGTGGATATAAAGTGTTCTGGAGCGGGGAGTCGAAGCTGAAACCTTATATTACAAGCCGAATACACTACTACTACACTGCCTTCGCATCTTAAAAGACTACTACACCATCTTCGTATCTTATGAGATAATTTTTTTTAAAAGAATTAATAAATTCGACCTTAAGGCTAACTTTTCTTAAATGTTCTCTTGTACTTAGGCTTAGATATATTGGATCGACTTTTAATAATTTTGTTTTCCTCGTTAATAAGAAAAAAAAACAAATGAAAAATAGCTTACTATATAAGTATAACAGGAAATTATGAATTTTAGTAGTTATGGATATAAGTTTTCATTAATCAATTTTTAAAAATTCTACTTTTGTTTATTCTCACGACACTTTCTAAAATTAAATCTCGTAATCCTATAAAATGTTGAAGCATTGTATTGGGCAAAAATGTTATCATGTTTTGGGAAAACTGTTTACAAACACGAGAGCATTCTAAGACCTAAATAACTAGATTACAATGTCTTTAATAAGGGTTCGAGATTAACAACTTGTTAATTGGTTGAGCATTAATTGGGGAAATATATTTTAACGAAAAAAGTTCTCGGATATTGTTTGTTCTGTCTCTCCTTTCATACTTCTTATAATACTGTTGGCAGAAGGTTTTGCAAGTATGTGAAAAGTCAAATGTTTACCTTAATGAACTAAAAATCTTATAAAATCTAAAGATCTTACATGCAATAGTAAATACATGTAAGTTCGATATCCTAGAATACTGTATTCAGACAAAATACATAAACTGTCTGCCACAAAAAACTACATGCATCTCCTTCGGGGAAAAACCTCTTCACCTCTTAAAATGTTCATAAGTTTTTTCCCAATTTAAAAAAGTTAACTGTCATTATTTTATGAAAAAACTCTCGATGTAATGAACCATAAAAATAATCCATCTTCATTAAACAAAGAGTTGTTTGGTCAAAACATCCGGAACATGTTATTTTAGACTTTGTTAATTCACTCTATGTTTGAAAAAAAGAGAAGGAACGTAATCTAAATAAACCAAAAAATTCTGAAAGACTTTTTATTGTTTTAGTAATTAGCACACCGATTCATCTCTTAATAGCCGTTATATGTTTGTCGGCTAAAAATGACCAAGCTAAGTAAAGTACGAAATCCTTAGGCTACAAATAGCAAATACGATATGGTTTTTCACTTTGGCTGTGACGGGAGAATTTCCGTGGATTTTCCATGGGTTAAGGACTAATAAAAATTTATCTCAGGTATAACGGGAAAGTACGAGATGTAACATTGATAACAACCAACCAATTAAAAATCACTAAAGACAATATTCTTGATTTCCCTAAATTAAAAAAGAAAAAAAAGATCAGCGCAAATCAGCTATTTTGAATTATTTTAAAATAAAGTGTGCGATCCTGTGTTTCTTAATATTCAAATGATTACTTATAGCATCGACATCTTTTTACTAGGCCTCTTAGTAGAAGAGCTAGATTCTACGTGACTGAAGTTAGACGTTTCAGGTGATGAAGACATGGATCTTTCCCTTCACCTAGGGTGATCTACAAACATGGAAGCATTTGCTTCATTTTGCTTATCTGCACCATGACTTGGACTAGAAAAATTGTCTCCACGTGGAAAATATTATCTTGGTTTAGTGAAACGTTTGCTCGGAGGCTGTTCAATGAAGTGAAAAATGTTTCTTCTAGGGCTATGATTGCTTCCAGTTGCTGTTGTTGCATGGCTCCAAAAAAATCAATTGGAGTTGCTAAAACTATGGGGCAAAGGGAAACCTATCAGAGGACCCAGACCAAGAGGCCTGGTCTAACCTTATCTAAGAATATAACGATGAAGATTCCTTTGGCAAAAAAGTAGCTCCACCTTTAGCTTCTATGGCTAAACTCATGTGGTCGAAAGAACTTACCAATGAAAAATTAAAAGGCAGACTGAAAAAGGTCCAAATTTCCACCAATTGCCGTTTTTTGTCTGTAAAGGGCTGCAATAAACCTATATGGGCCTAAGCAGGCAGAAAAATATCAAATGATCTGGTATTGCAAAACTGCAAACGACTCTTTTGAAAGCCAAGTGTATATATGTATCTGTTAGTTATATATACGATTCTTATATGCAAGCTGATGCCAAAGAAATATTGCGGCAACTGTCTCACTTTTGAGCAGCTTAGGATACACTGTACATCCAAACAAGTCAGTTCTAGTGCCTAACCAATGTATGGTGTTTATAGGGATTGTGTCAAACTCTGCTCAGATGACAATAGCCTTAACTGAGGAAAAGGTCAAAAATAAAAGGTGTCTATGAATTGTTGTGCATGTCTAAAGCCACAGTTTGGTTAGTTTCCAGGGTTATTGGAACATTATTTTGATCTTTGATGCCGTGAAGTATGATAAGTTACATTATGGGTCTTTAGAAACAGATAAGAACCTACGACTCGAGCTAAGTCATGAGAAGTTTGATTCAAAGGTTCTGTAAGACGATTTCTGTAAGAGTTTTCTTTTAAGGATGTACAATGGCATGGCTGTACAACTGCCTAAAATTGATCTATTTTTATTCTCTAATGCTAGTCTTCAGAGCTGAAGGAAACTCTGAAATGGAGGTACGTTGGTCTGAGGGAGAATTACCATAGCATAAATACCTTAGAGTTCTTAGCTGCATTTTTACACTTAAAGCCTTTCTCAAAAATAAGACAATATAGACATGTTCAGTTAAGATTGGATAACACCACAGCTGTGGCCTACATAACAAAAATGGGGGACCTTCACTCCAATGCAAATGTCTTTGCTCAGACCAGGTCGTATTTAAACTTTTATGCCTTCCAAACATTGAATTTGATCGAAAAAGTTCTTGCAAAGATAAATATAGATTAAGTCACAGACATTCTTGTAGTACCTTTCTGATCATCGCAGTCATGGTTTCCTTAAGCGATTAATACGTTATACAGAACACCTGTGTTATTTCCAACTTCGTCTAGATTGTTGTTTCTAACGGGAACAAAAAGACAACATCCTCTACACCAAGCCTTGTCGCTGCTCATGCTGTCTGTATTTAAGAATAGTTACAAGGTGAAGAGCTTCCAGCAGCCACTGTCGACAACATTGCAGTATCATGGAGAGAAGGTACTCAGAAAAAATACCCGGGTCCAAACCGACGATGGATACAATACTGCAATGCGAGGTCGATTGATCGATATCATCCAAATGCGAAAGATGTGTTAATATACCTTACTAGAATTACTCAAAGGTGGGCCTGGATACCGTGTTATATGTACAACTAGACGTGCTCTTGCTTCAGTTGTTTCGATCAGTGGTTACAGTCCTCTTTCGGAGCATCAATTGATAAGCTGTTTTATAAAAGGATTTTTTAATATAAAACCAAGTACCCCTAAATACTCCTTAATACGGGATACAAACGTTCTTTTTACTCATTTAAAGTCTCTTAGTCCTAAAAAAGTTTATCATTTACGAATATTAACATCAAGCTGGCTTGTCTCCTTACTATTTTAGCAGGTGGACCTTGATGTACAGGGTATTTCCTTCTGAACCAGATTTATGCTCACTCCAATGTATCAAAGCCCACCTGTTAAAGAACCAGTTGATATCTAAGGAAATTGCTCCGCTTTTATTAACCTTTGCCAAACCCTATCATGCTGCCTCTAAGGATACACTATCAAAATGGTAAAATGAGGTATGACCTCAGCTGGTATTGATGCCAGTATTTTTTCCCCAGGTAGCGGTCGTTCAGCCTTTTGGAGCAACGCAAAAATTATAGGGGTGCCTGTAGATGTCATATGGCACTTGGAGTAAGGATTATACCTTTTGCCGTTATTATCGTAGAGATGTTATTGGTAGAGTGACAAGTATTTATGATCTTGATGCCTCCCTCTTGGACTCAGTTATGGAAGCGACAAGTCATGAACCTTAGTTCGCGTTTTTAACATTTACATACTGATTTTAACATTATATTGTTAAAAGACGTTTGCTCAGTTATTCAAGTTTTCTTTATGTTATTCTTCTCACTGTTTTTTTCACCACGCTTGCTGGCCGCGTTTATGCTTTGAAGTCACATCCTCTGCTTACGCAGAAGATTTGGAAAAATATTTACTTATGCAATTACATACACTTGATGATTTTTGCTAAACGAAGTCATAAAATATATTTGAAAGAGTGCTATAAGCGCGCCACGCAGATTTTTAAAATAATTTTCGAAAAAATAAAAAAAACGCTATGCCAAGTATATTATACTTGTACCAAGTTGTTCACCCGGAAGTGTGGCGCGCTTTACCAGTATTTAAGCGCTCAACCTAGCGTTAACGCTGTTTTACATAGCTAGTTATAAATATACACAAAATAGCAAGTTCAAAGCACTGTTTATGCCGTTAAGTGATGAACGTAAGAAACGGAATTAAAATCAGATAGGTTAAAGAGGCAGCCGTGAGGATGGAATCCGCAAGGATTTATTGTTTCCTAAAGTCCCTACTACCAAAACTCCACAGGTAAACCATGACGCACATCCCTATGGGTAGTGCTACAGTGCTCCAAATAACGTAACAAAAAAATCACTCAGCAATTTTGACCCTACATCCTACAGCCTGTCATTAAAGAACTAGTTCTGCGTAAGAATTAGCCAAAGTAGACTTTTGATATAAAACGTGATATATAACACGTGATTGTTGCAGCCAACTGTATATGAAAGCTTTCGCTAATTAATCAAGTTCGTAAGCAGCTAGCCTGAGAAATAACTATGAGTCTATTTATTTATCTGGCTGTAGAATGCTCGCTTAATTTGAACGGCTTGGTGGCAAGATGTACTAATTGAAAAAAGTTTGTTTAGGATCAAAACGACCATGTAAACTTCTTTTCAGCCCGATGCACATAAAAGCATGATATTCTGAAAAATATCCTAGGTATAGATTAAATGCCACTCCAACAAATACGCGTTTATAGAAAATTATGTTCAATCGCGTTTATAACTTCTATTAACTTATGTTCATACTTAACGTGCAATAATTTATTTAGTGATATTAAAAATGGATACAGGATGTGTAAAGTTGTTTTCCTTTATATAGAATTTGGATTCGGTGACACTCACTAGAAGTTTTATGATGCTGAGCATCGCCACTCGCCAAGCGTTGAGCATCTCCACTCGCCAAGCGTTGAGCATCTCCACTCGCCAAGCGTTGAGCATCGCCACTCGCCAAGCGTTGAGCATCTCCACTCGCCAAGCGTTGAGCATCTCCACTCGCCAAGCGTTGAGCATCGCCACTCGCCAAGCGTTGAGCATCGCCACTCGCCAAGCGTTGAGCATCGCCACTCGCCAAGCGTTGAGCATCGCCACTCGCCAAGCGTTGAGCATCGCCACTCGCCAAGCGTTGAGCATCTCCACTCGCCAAGCGTTGAGCATCTCCACTCGCCAAGCGTTGAGCATCTCCACTCGCCAAGCGTTGAGCATCTCCACTCGCCAAGCGTTGAGCATCTCCACTAGCCAAGCGTTGAGCATCTCCACTAGCCAAGCGTTGAGCATCTCCACTCGCCAAGCGTTGAGCATCTCCACTCGCCAAGCGTTGAGCATCTCCACTCGCCAAGCGTTGGGCATCGCCACTCGCCAAGCGTTGGGCATCGCCACTTGTCAACCGTTGGGCATCTTTTGCCGCCAACGACTCAATGTCCTTTAATAATTGATCTAGTATTGAAGAAAAAGGTATTGCTATTTGTCTGAAAAAAGAAAATTACAAGTTCTATAAAAATTGAAAACTTACCAAGCTGGTTGATGTTCAGCGGAGCGCTATCGACGCAAAAAAAAAATAAGAAAATTAGTAAAATTCTACTGTGAAACTCCATGTCTGTATAACAACGCGCGTTTCTGTGCAATTCTTAATCAATAAGACAGTGGAGAATTGAAGGCTATTTTATACATCGTTGTTTTCAATCAAGCGTAAAGCTTTTCATGCCATTTTTGAATGATTTTGTTTTAAAGTAGTATAAAACATACATAGTGTAAACCTTATTGATCCCTCCGAGAGAAATTGCTGTATTATATTTATGTCAAAAGGTTTCCCAACAAAAAGTTTATAGTGTTCATTTCACCTTTTTTTTTTAACCCGACAGTACCCATAGGGATAATAAAACAATTTTTAAGTCACAAATCAGCATGTTAAACATAATTGACATTTTGAGAAACGGCTTATTTCATTTTTATCTCCAACAAATAATTTCTAAGGCCTTCGTGTGTAGATGAGAAACGAAATGTTTCACATTGTTATACAGAACTTAAAAATCGATCTGTCTTTTGCTGATTATTGCGGAGTTAAACCAGCGAGCAAGGCGAGCTGAGCTTGAGTGGCGACCATTTTCCATTGAAGCGAGTGGAACATTTCCGAAAAAAATAGTCAGTTGTCCACTTATGACTTCACTCAAGTTCCCGTTATGACCGGAGATAAAGAAAACTGTTTTAGCTCTTTGCGTGTTTCAAAGAATACATTCTTTGGAACTATACTTGCAGGTTTATGATAGCTTCTGAATTCAGTTTATAAAAAAACCGCAGTCTGTGATTCAACCCTATCCGGTCCGGGGTATTTCGAACATATATTATACAACTGTCTACCTAAAATTCAATTACTTTCATTTTTTTAGAGCGAATTTTTAAATTCTGTTTAAAGTTTCTATCAGCTAAATAAAAGTTATTCAACATTTTTAACCATTCTTACATAGCTCACATGAATAAAGGCCAAACATGGCCCGAAAGTTATTCTTTACTGATTTTAAGATAAAAACCAACAAAATCAAGTAATCAGATCAATCACGTGACCAAAATTATCACTAAGAATCCCCTCGACGAAATAAAGTTTTCTTGTAAGTTTTAAGTTACAAGAATAATTCTAACGAAAGTGATTATATTTTCCTGATTATAAGGATTTCACAGAGATTTTCAGGGTTGCTTTGGATTAATAGCAAACATTTAAAGCTCTGAGAAGTATAGAATCTAAATCTTTGGTATAAAAGTGCCTAATAGATAAATATAAAAACTCAGTAAGTATAATAACCATGCAGCAAGCAAAAAAGAGTTGGGGGAGGCAGAATCCTTCCAAAGGTTGGCTTAGCGATAGCAATAAGTTGAAGACTTAGTATAGACCCCTTAGTATAGAATCCTTCCAAAGGTTGGCTTAGCGATAGCAATAAGTTGAAGACTTAGTATAGACATCTCCTTTACCAAAAATTTTAAAGAACTTTAAACTTGCTCGTCGGTTAAAAAATGTTCAAAACTGTCTTTTCTTTTATTTTTTTATTTTTTGAAATTTAACTTAGTTTAGAGAAAAAGAGATTAATATACTGTAAAACACAATAGTATGTCATTTTAACTGGTATTGATCGATAACTCTCGGTAAAAGTCAACGAACGCATAACGCATCGTATCGCGAAGTTGTTAGCGTTATCAAATGAAAACATAACAAAAAAAATAAAACTTAAAACGATGTTTATCCGTTATGTTGTGAAAGTTGAAACTTTTAATTGATCGAATTCAGACACACCGCATTGCGGGTCTGGCATGACGCGTCATGTGTATTATGCGCTGTATTTGTAGTTGTTGTTGGTAATATGATAGAAAAAGAACTCTCAAGTTCCCAAAACCAAACACCTGAAAAACGGAAGACATGTTTTGTACCCCTATTCTAAAAAGAAACGCTGGAGACCTGTAAACCGCTATAATAGAAAATCTAATTTTTGGATTACACCGTCCAGTATAATTTTTCGCCTGCTATAGTCATATTTCTCTTTTTACCTTAAGGTAATCAAGAAGATTTTGTAAGCACATAAAAAAAACCGCTCGATTGTCACTTTTCGCGGCTACCATTTTTAGTTCCTCAGACAAATGGCGTGTATTATAAGGTAGACTAGCCGGTGGAGACGGCATCGAAACGACGGGTTAAGCCACAAGGAACTGTGTAACCCCCGGTGGGGAAGGTCACGCTGAGCGCTTTAGTGTAAATAAAATCTAAGGAAATAATTCGTTGTTAACACCAGGAAAGATTGCTTTATGCAGGTAAACTGTCCATCCGTATAGGAGCAATACTATTTTCCTGCAAAAATAGTTTTAAGGAATATGTTAATTAAAATACGCAAATAGGTAAAATCCTTTTTAATTTGGAGATCACAAGCGGAAATTGAGTAAACGTTCTCAAACTTTTAAAAAATGTTCCCTGGCAAGAAATATTTCCACTCGCTTTAATGACAAACGGGCTTTGTTTGCGTTTAACTTGCTTCGACGGCTATAAATGTTTCTGAAACAATAAGCATCATTCTGTTTTTCAATCTACACACCAAGGATTTAGAAATTATTTGTTGGAGATCACAAACTTTTTATCCTGGTACATTAAAAATGAAATCAGCCGTTTCTCAAAATGTCAATTATGTTGATTTGTGACTTAAAAATTGTTTTATTATCCCTATGGGTACTGTCGGGTTAAAAAATAAAGGTGAAATGAATACTATAAACTTTCGGTTGGGAAAAGTTTTGACATAAACAAAATACAGTAATTTCTCTCGAAGGCATTGCTAAGGTTTACACTATGTATGTTTTATACTACTTTAAAACAAAATCATTCAAAAATGGCATGAAAAACATTACGCTTGATTGAAAACAACGTGTATAAAATAGCCTTCAATTTTCCACTGTCTTATTGATTAAGAATTGCACAGAAACGGAGGTTGTTATACAGATATGAAGTTTCACACTAAAGTTTTACTACTTTTCTTATTTCTTACCTGTGTCAAAAGCGCACCCCTCAACATCAATCAAATTGGTAAGTTTTCATTGTAGAATAATGTTTTTTTACTTGTAAACTAGATCAATTATTAAAGGACATTTGAATCGTTGCGGGCACAAGATGCACAACGCTTGAAAAGTGGAGATGCCCAACGTTTAAGTGGAGATGCCTAACGTTTAAGTGGAGATGCCCAACGTTAAAGTGGAGATGCCCAACGTTAAAGTGGAGATGCCCAACGCTTGGCGAGTGGAGACGCCCAACACTTGGCGAGTGGAGACGCCCAACGCTTGGCGAGTGGAGACGCCCAACGCTTGGCGAGTGGAGACGCCCAACGCTTGGCGAGTGGAGACGCCCAACGCTTGGCGAGTGGAGACGCCCAACGCTTGGCGAGTGGAGACGCTTGACGCTCGACGCTTGGCGAGAGGAGACGCTTGACGCTTGGCGAGTGGAGATGCTCGACGCTTGGCGAGTGGAGATGCTCGACGCTTGGCGAGTGGAGATGCTCGATGCTTGGCGAGTGGAGATGCTCGATGCTTGGCGAGTGGAGATGCTCGATGCTTGGCGAGTGGAGTTGCTCGATGCTTGGCGAGTGGAGTTGCTCAACGCTTGACGAATGGAGATGCCCAGCAGCGTAAAACTCTGTCACCAAATCCAGATTCTGTATAAGGGAAAACAAATTTACTCATCCTGTATCCATTTTTAGTATGAAAATTATGTATCACAAACAAATTATTGCGCATTAAAAGAAATATAGAAACTTCACATCATAAGCATTGTTAATACTACTTTAAACAATGCACGTAATTGATTCTTTTTTCGTTAATTCTTCCGCCTGTTGCAAACGAATGCGTTTATATTAGATCAATAATTTTTACCCCTTTTCTAAAAGGAAACTCTGAAAACCGCTATAAGACCTGCGCACAAAGTACTTCTTCCCCGTTGAAGCCGTGTCGCACATCAATATAGGCGTAATAACCTTTTCCGACAAACCGCCTGTCGTTACCCTGTCCAGGTAAAACAATCACTCAGCGATTCATGACAACATTAAAAAATGTAGCTATCTAACCAACTGCATTTAGATATTTCCACTTTTTACGTAGTGCTAGCAAGCTGAAAAGCCACAACCCCAACGTAAAAATAAGTATAATTATACGAAATTGGATGAAAACTTTAAAATAATAGAAATAAATAAGCCTAACCATAGCTAGCTGGATTTAGCAGGTTTTTTCAGTTTCTGCCGTGATTCTAAAACAAATATAACAAAGTCCGCAAAAGTCGGGTTCTGCGGGAATTTTCTGAAACAAAGGAAACAAAGTAAAAAACATTACAATCCAACTATTCAATTTGTTTATTTACATCTGGACAGTTAAACAAAATATATCAATTCTTAGTTTCTACTCACACTTTCTTTGTAAGCTAATGGTAAAAATATATTACATTTGCTATATCCTGTGTCCGCAAAATGCCCATAAAATCGCGGACAGACAGACAGCGAGTGTTAGTAAAGGAGACAAGTTGTTAGCCTGGGGAAAAATAGAGTGAGATTTGCCTGTCATACATATTTCAGCGAAGATGGTGTATGGTAGCAAATTCGGCTTGTTATCATATGGTTCCAGGTTCGACTCCGCACTCTGACGCACTTTAAACATAGTGTTGTCAGCCCATTTGGTTTGGTGCCATCTAGTGACCGCTAACCAGCTTGTGCGGCAGGCAACCAAGATGGAGCAATGCTAAACGTATCTCTGGCGGCAATGTAACATAGTTACATCGAATGGGCGGAAGAGCCAGCCATTAGTATGGAATTCCCAATGAGTTCTTGTTACTTACTTACTTATTTACTTTATTTTTCGCACCGCTATATTTTATCCATTTGTTCAACTGTCAGCATTAAATTAAATTGAAATGTACATTTAATTGTAATTGTAATTGAATTACTCTGGCGCAGTCCGAAATAAAGCTGTCAGCAACCATTTTGGACAGACAAACAGCGGGTAGTATTAATATAAAGACATAAGTCTTCCATCTGAAAGAAGATAATATATATTGATTAGTTGCGCAACAGAAACTGATTAGGCATAACGCAGTTATCATGACAAAGATCACACACTTATCAACTTTTTAAATAAAACCAGAGGGACAGGAGTGCCTTTAAAAGGAATAAAGATTTTGGATTCGAGATCCGTGATTTCTAACACTGTTAAATTATTATAATAAGGGGGAAGCTAATCTTCCTAGGGAAACCATGGAGATAGAGCTTAATTCAAAACTCTCACCGTTCAAATCACGCTCAAACCACGGGCGTTTAAGTCATTGGAATTACTTCTTGTTAGGCATATCTGAATGAAAAGCTGTTTGGGTTGTTATCGTACGCAAAGGATGCTAAACATATGCTAAACGGTATCTCTTGCATTTAGTGATTGCCGTTGCCCTTTTCGTGTCTTTGTCAAGCTGTTACTCTGTTTTAGCTTTTGCTTGTCGTAATGTTTTCGTGCGTGTCGTTTGACTTCGAAGACTTCCGTTATATATATAAAATAAATCATAATAAAAAATGCGTAAGCATTGTAATATTAAAATGCGATTTTTTCCTAAATCCCTAAAACAACTTTAAATACCTCTACACAAGTGGAGTAACAAACCGAGAATAAGAACCATGTATTTATTGCTATTTATACCTTGCTTGTCTTGATTAACCTGACTAACCAACCTAGCCCTGTTCTTCTAGAACCGTAAAGAAGCTTGGTTTCCTTTTTTCTACGAACAGCGGAAATCCCACTTAACAGTTTTTACTCATAAAACATTAATTGGTCTTAATTTATGTTTTTCTTAAAGTTTCTATCTTTCCTGTCCATATATTATTCTATCTGTGATATTTGATTTTGTTTTAAAGAAAAAAGGTCCGCTTTATGACATAACTTTTCGATGCATATAACTTCCGGCATTTGAAAAATATTCGTCATTTTCTTTCCGACATAATTTTGTCAAATATGGCTACAATGTGGCGCATGTTTTTTTTCATTGTGCTGACTACTACAACAGGTTTGATGTGACGTACGGCTTCAAAGTGTTCTTTCCTGTTTTCGTTAATTACCAAAAGATTAAAACAACAATAAAGTTTGTTGTATAATAAAACGAGCTGTAATTAGAAATTCATTAAACATAATCAAAACAAACTTACTAATAACGAAAGTTCGTTGTGCTAAATTAAAATGGGGTCTGGTTAATCGTTAAAGTTAAAGTTTAAATAACAAACATTCTCACTACTTTGAAGGCGTATTTACAAACAAGTTTTAATACGATTTCAACTTTATATACAGACATGCGCCTTTCCTTGTGTGTATTCTTATTAATAAATGCATCACTGTGTTATGGACTGGATGTTCAGGTCAGACGAGCAAATACAGATATACTTGATGTTAAAAAGAATCATTGTAATGGTATAGCAAATGCAAGGTTTGCTAAAGGAAGATGCAGATGCACAAAAGGCTTTGGAACGTTTAGTGTAGTTAATGGTAAAGCTGGATGTTATTCAAAGACTGCTTTAGAAAATATTTATGGTAAGGGTAAAAATAAATTGTTTTATTTTCTGTATGATTTCATGCTTTTCATTTTTACACACCATGGTAAATCCTTATTACAGCAGGTGTTAGTTTGGTACCCGTTACTCTGTTTTCACAATCTTCCGCAAAGTATACTGACACAAGACGATAAATTTCTAGTTCTCCCCCACAAGTAATAGACCTATTTCCATATCCATTTGGTTCCACGAAATATGCATGCGAAAATGCAGAATAACATGAAAACGAGATTAGTTATGAGCAAACTTCAGGATGCTGGTTGTTTATATACAAGTTTGAAGAATGTATCAACAAAATGTTGACTTTTACAGCTTTTAACTGGAAGTTTTACATAATCGTAGTTAACACAGTTATATAGAGGATATTAGTATTGGTAGTGTGACAAAAAATTTAAAATATTGCTGATTTTAAGGGCGTATCTTTTTTGTATATGTTAGCTAACTAAACCTAAAACCTAGCCAAGTTTTTAGAATGATGTGAATACATTTTTATTTTACTGTTTCCAAGTAAATTTAGAACTAAAACTCAATATATAGTTTATTAACGCTTAGTGGCACTCCAAACTACTCTGAACAGTTCTAAAAATTAAGATTTAGTTTGGTGGTAGCTAGCCAAAGTAGCTAGTCAAGCTGCATTCCTGGAAAAACATATTGTGAATTTTATTTTGAGCGCTCCATTACCTCAAAATCAATGTTGAATATTGAAAATGCTTGACTGATGCTAACAGAAGTACTCACAAGTATTTTCACAAGTATTTTCCAGGGTTGTACCTATAGCTTAGCTGCATGAGTAATCAACAAATCATTTTTCAACATTTGTTGCGTAAAGGATATTTAAAATTAACTTTTTTAAACTATTGGCTGTTGTGATTATAAAACTGTTGCACTTCCTCCGTCACTACTCTCTCTCTTACTGACTGTCAATAATCGTACATTTGTATCAAGCATTGTGATGGTTAACCTTAATACTTATAGTTTGTAAGTAATACGAATTCATAGAGCATAGAGCCTATCATAAATCCGCATATATAGAAAAAGTAGTCTTTTTTTAAGACTAGTCGTTAGCCCGTGGAAAAGTCCTCGGGTTCGCCCGTCCTTTTACAACGCACTGCGAGCGTCTCGTTACTTGCGCAGCTAAGCTACCATTTTGCGTGACAGACGGACAGACGTATACGGGTATTATAATGGAGATTTAAACCTAACTAAATAACCTAATTACGCTGTGTTCGACAAATCTAAACAAGTTTGGAGGACGTGTTACGTATATAGAAAGGCACTCTTAATTGCTTGTGGTCGATTTGTGATTGCTTACGGTCTTTAAAAATTTCACTTTTCCCCGAGATATTATCTCGAGGTTGCAGATTATTCAATAAATCAGGCGTATTACAAAGTGTCACTATCCCAATTTAAACTCAGCTTATCTAACCTCATTAGTAATTAAAAAGATCCTGCAGCCTGCCAGTCGGACAAAAATCTGCGGGTCGATCCTTCTTACCAACTTCGTAATATAGCCAAGAATGTACCATTGTTCAAATTTCAGTGTAAGTTTGCTGTTAAAAATTTAACTTTGTTTAAAACGAACTTAGCACAAGAAGGCTGCGATCCAGGGAAAACAAACTGTTGAAGGTTCACGCTAATGTTATTTCGGTTTATTTAAATCTAGAATGTAAAATTCAATAAAAATGTTCAACTTAACTTCATCAAGCCGAACTTTCACTGATTTACACCAGTACACCACTAAAGAAATTGTTTTGGATATGCTGTTTTGAAGACCGCATGCATTCTGAATTTCTTGAAAACAGTTCCATGTTGGGTGCGCATTACGAGTGACTTTTTTCATGTACACACTAAGCCCATTTTTGAAATCTACATTTCAAGGCGGTTTGAATGCTGAAAACCGCATGTCAAAATTCGCACGGGAAGTGCGTTTAATTAGCGAAAACATTTGTCTCTTTAATAATAGCCGTATTCCGTCTGTCTGTTCGTGCGTCTGTTTGTCTGTTTGTCTTTTTGTCACGGTAACACAAAATGCAATATATAAAGGTTAACGACTAGTCTATTCAATAATAGCCTTATTTTGTTTGCTCAAAATGGCTGCTCGCATCTCCATTCCTGGTCCCCTGCAAAGTTGATAATTTTCTGACGGGCGTCCCCGTGGATTTTTCTACGGGTTAATTAATTACAGGGATATAATTGAACATGGCTAATTTAATTTTGCCAACAGTATATTTACCTATGTTAAACTCTTATTGCAGGTTGTGAAATGGCCTACAGCAGCTCAGATAATGCGGTAGTGATGGAAAAAAGAAGAAAAGTTACGCTTAGAAAAAATACGATTCCAAGTGGTTGCACTGCTGGTGGTATTACTTTAGCACAACAGGGCTATGATGGGGATACGGCTAATACCACGGTGAAGATTAAAAGGGAAAATGTCATTGAGGCAAGTTTTTTTTTGGCATTTAAACCATAAAAAAGTGCATTTGAGCTGATGCAAATCGAACTATAATTCGAAAAATTATTTACACATTAAATTGATTCTGAAAGAACGGAAGTCATGTAAAAACACAATAAAGTTCCTTTGAAAGTTAAGTATGGCACATTAAAAGGATAGGAAAGGGAAGACTCGATAAATATTTTTAAAATATAAAAGATTTTTACAAAAATACTTGTCGTGTAAAACACGCGTGTTTTGTTTTTAATTTTGGGCTATAAAACATGAACTTTTAAAATTCAAAATTTATGTAATCCGAAAAATATTTGTGATCCCTATATGATTCAAATTACATAAGCTCAACTGTCCGTTAAACAACAGTAGACTTGCGCCTAAAACACTCGTTCCTATATCTTGATGTCTGTCTATATGTGAATTACCATATTTGGTTTCTGCACTAAATGGGTGCACCAAAGCTTTATTTTATTGCGGGAGATATATACTTCGTATTACGTCATATATATTCTTTAATTTCCGCATTTTGTGTGTCCCGCTACTTGCGATGCTATTTTACGCAGAGACAGACAGACGACGGCTATTTACTATGGAAATTAAGAGATATAAATGATACGAAGAAATATATACGACCAGGCAATTTCTATGTATTTTTCATTGATTTACGGCAATGCGTTTAGAAATAAAAATGTGAAAAATTTTCAAACTCGTAAAATAATTGTAACAAAAGAAACACACTGAGTCCAAATAAGGAATAATGAAAACAACGCCGCATGGAATGTGAAAATTACCAACTGATAGAGATATTGCCAGAAGGCAATACTTGACGAATTAATTGTAAAATATTGTCCTATTTTGTTTTTTATCAGTTTTTTTACTTTATTGAAAAGTTATGGTGCAAGTTTCAAGTTCTAATCACAACCCTAATGACATTATATTTTACCAACTTCATAGAGATCTAGTAATAGAAATACGCTCCGTATATAACTGCTTCCATCTCAGCACATGCATAGATAATGTGCCCCTGTTATTTGCACCCTATGTAATTGTCCTCAACTTTATATTTCTAAATTTTTAACTATTCATCGATGTAATGCTATTTCAAGTAATAACGTTGTCTAGAATGTGACAGAACTTAACTTTTGCTGTATTTTGTTTAATGTAGATTGGAGATACTAGAAGTATAAAAGGACGGTTGATAAAAATTATATTTTACTGCGATACTAACTATAATGCACAAGGCCTGTTAGCGAAGGTTTCAGGTGACTTTACATGTAAGTTTTTTATTTTATTTTACTTTTATGTGCTCTATAAGAAAATGGCTTTATTTCCATTTACTTGCATTTTCTGCAGTACGCAATTTTCATCGTGCTTCAATTTTTACACACGAAATGAAAGTTACAACGTAGTATGGCAGCAGTTGTTAATAAGAAATCGTTTTTAAATTTTAAGCTTACATATAACTTGTTAAGTTTAGTAAAAAATATCTCATGTTGTTTGACCAGCAAGGAATACCTTTATAAGACAAATGAGAATACGTTGTTTTGTCAAAAATATTTTTCATAAAGCATTACTTTGCTTCTTCCTACATGCTCGAATTGCAAGCGTCGAGTACAATCCCCTTACAATGCAGTCTGATTTTGGACTGTTGAGCGCTGGTTGGTTCATTTAAAACAATACCTATAATTTAAAAATCAAAGCTATAGTGCTGGCAACACTTAATGAAATAAAAACCATAAATATTTATTAATCAAAATGGTGTTTGTACATCCAAGATAAAAGGACTCCACCGGAAAGAGCACTCCACAGGAAATAAAGGATTTTCTTTCGATTTCTTTATATGAAAACCTGATTTTAATCATATTGCGATTTCGCTAAATCATTTAAACCATAGGTGTTCTTTTTTGCGACCTGAAAGGTTGCTAAAACATTTGTGACCCTTAATTATTAACCTTTGTTAAAGAAAGGGGTAAAAACAATATTGTAGCTGTAAGGGTTACTTTTAATGAGATTGCTAATATAAAGATCAGAAGTCTGAGGTTTTGAATTTGTACCGGTGTGGGCCTGCAGGTGTCTCCTTTTAACACGTGTGGAGGAGCTTGATTTTACTGCATGAGCACGCGTTTGCACATATAGTGATGCCTGTGCTACGTGACAGATCAAGGAAATAAAAACGTGTATAAAATATTGCAGCTCTTTCGGTAAACGCTTGGGAAACCAACAACAACAAAAACTTTTGGTGCTAGCCAGCGCACCTTTACAAGATCGTTCAATTTAAGATAAAAAAATATGTTTTTTTTATGTTTTTGTTTACTTATTGTCGGTTAATTTTCTTAATTAACAATTTAAAGTCAAAAAATTTATCTAATATTAGGTACCTATAAAAATAAGATACAGTCGTTTTTCTGTCCCTCTCACCTCATCAGAATTATACGCAAAATGTTACGTGATTACAATGGCATACATTACTCCCTTTAAATCCTTTTTTACCCGACGCCTACGTTTTGGCACGAGGACAAAAGCATGGCCAGAGAAGGGCGTTTTTCCTGCGTAGGTTCCCCTACGTCATGTATGTAGAGAATCCTCCCCTGCACCGTATTTTAGTTTCCCATCTGGCCCTTGTTTTAACCCTATTCCTCATCTTGAAGTATTTACGCCCCGTTACTAAATTTATAATTTTTGATTTTGACGTCACAAAAGTTTTTTTCCGAACAATTCCAAAACAAAAACTAGATAAACCCTTGAAGAATAATGACAAAATAATCTCTAGGTGATGGAAATTTTGTCTGACATAAATTGTGCCCGACAAGTTTTGCCGATTAAGAGAAAGTTTAGCAAAAGCGCTGGCTCGTGTTTACGAAAGATTTACTTTACTGCAATAACTTTCTAATTCTAAATTACTGTTTAAAGTCGCAATCCGATACTTCTAATTTCTGTTTTGCAGTTGAATCAGTAAACATACCTAGCCAAACGTTTACGACAACTACAACCCCACCACCGCCACCTATAACAACAACAACAACGACGACGACGACGACAACGGAGGCAACAACCACAACAAAAAGAACGAAACAAACAACGACAAAGAAAACGACGGTTAAAAAGCCGATAACAAGGACACCTGAAGTAAACCCTTCTCACATATTCACAAACGAATTAATTCAGCCGACAGCTACAAAATCTACTGATAATTCAACACTATTTTGCAATTCTCCCAAACAAAATGATGGAGCTGACAACTTAGGCCTTATAGTTGGTGTGGTTTTCGGTATATTGCTATTCATCTTGGCTGTGATTCTAATTGTCTTTTACTTGAGGTATGCTTTGTTCAACTATAGCCGTTATTTAGGCAACTAGGAAAGCATTTTGGTCCACACTTTCGTTGACCCTAGTTATCTGTCACTATCCCGAAATTTCATACCTTAAGGGGATAAAAATTTTGTCTTACAATAAATTTGATTGTTGTTTAATCAGGGGTTATTAATGCGGTAAATGCAGAAAAATTTTATGGTCAGGTAGCTGGTACCGCGAAAAATTGACGTCAGTTCAATATTTGCGGATATTTCGATTTATTAGTTAGTTAAGGATTTTTTTGTGGTATTTTTAAAAACTGTTTTACATATATTAACTGAACCCAATTATGCGTCGGCCCACAAGTACTTTGTTGGTTTATAGTTTCATTAGACTTGATGCTTTGTCTCTTCGTTAGTAGAAAACGAACTTTTCGTTCTTTATTACACGAAAATTCCAAATTCAATAATTTTTCTTATTATTTGTATTTCAGAAAAAAATCAACATTTTTCAAATCGAAGGTAATGTAATCTTTTAACGTTATTCGGTAAAAGCAATACTCCCTATAAATAAATAAATGACTGCCTCGTTTTCATCCAAGGCCCTAGTATTTTTAAATCGCAGCAAAGGTTTTACTTTTCGGAATGCAGTTAATCCCGAATTTTATTCAAATACTCTTTTTGAGTAATTAGAGAGGTTAGAATTTTTAGAATTCCAAGATGGATTGCGCACACATTGGAAAGGCATAAGAAATCACTACACCCTATAGCTACATAAATGCATTCATCTTAAAGCTGTTAGGCCTTCAAAAAACCGCAAATTAGCCAGAAAACTAAAAAAAACGGGCGTTGGGATACCCATTCATGTCGTATTACTTGGTGATTGAAGTAACCAGTGCATCAATTTTTTTATCTCAGTCCTCCTAAACCTACCCGGCTCTAGAAATACTTCAACAAAGGTTTTTTTTTAGAAGCTCAATTTGTTCGATTCGTAAAATTGCTAACACTTTTTGCAACCGTCTGCATTAACTTTTCTGAAAAAAAAAACAGTCCCACGAATTTAAAAGACATAAACTTATTGTATATGAAATCATATTAAGCAAAGGCGAACGTATCCTTTCGAAATTTGCATTAAAAAATTCGCGCAATACACCATGATCACAGAACAACAAAATATAAAAAAATCATTCAGCGAGTTAAATACGTGATAAATAAGTAAGATTCCTTAACTTTATCAGTGCTAACGAGTGTTCTAAAGACTCTCCCTATCATCGCATAAACATAACTTTTAAATTTCTTTTATAGAGATCTTCAATAATGAATCCAGCATATAGCAAATCTGAAAAACCAGGCAGGGAAGCTGGTCGAAGCACGTCTGACTATGATTATGTTGGCACAGTGATACCATCAGATGACGTGAGTATTATAGTTTTATTTAACAGCTTATAGTAACAGGAATGACCTCAAGCATTATATGACTGCTTGTACTGATTTCAGGCAACGTTATTTCGTAGGTAGCGATTCAACTACCATTTTGGACACAATGTGGCTATTATTATAGTCGATGACCCGTGGAAAAATCCATGTGGTCGTCCCGTTTTTAAATTTCACTCTTTATCGTGTTCCCTTTTTTCTCGCAGATAGGCAGACAGGAAAATACGCGGCTATTATTAATATAGAGTCCAATTGTTAGTTCATGAGATCTAAGTCGATAACAAAGGCGATCAAAATATATGGGGTTCGTTATTTCGTGTCTCCGTGGCACCATTTTTTTTCTTGAGGACAGACAGGCAGAACACGACTATTAATAATCGAGGTAATTTTTGTTCAAAATATTTAAAGTTAATAATAATATTAATAATAAGTTAAAAGATATACTAACAAGCAATCATTTATGTTTTTCCATTTTATCTTCCTGTATTTCTCTCACTGAACTTTATTGCAAGCTAGCTACTGACACATGCTAGCTTAACTATTAAAGTACTTGTGATTGGTTTTTGAGAGGATGTATTGCATGAACCAAGTCTACAGTATCCTTTACACATCTTCATCCTTGACTAAAATCACACACATAAAAACTCAATACTGTAAATTAATATAGACACATCCTATTGCCCGGCTAATCATAATAGTGTTGTTAGAGCTTTGATCATCCGCACTAAGCGTAAACAACAACTAAAAGTCTAAAAACGCTATTGCTTATTCTTTTAGCCACCTACGCAATACGATTATGCGAGCGTACATACTGGTCAGCAAAACAAACCACTTCAACCTATATACGCAGAGACTGGAAGTGCAAACGCTAACCAATCAAGCAACGCTCCGGTATACTTCGAAACTGAACCAATTTACGCTGACACTGATGGTCCAATGCTTGATCTTAGTGAGCAAGAAATGGCACCGAGTAGTTATAAGGAGTTATTAGAATTTGATCAAAATGAAACCGTGTACGCTGCGCTTAATTCATAGATCCTTTAATTAAGCTATTATTAAAAGATGGAGAAAGACTTGCTTGGACAGCAAGGCAAACATCTTTGTCATACTGGCGGATAAAGGAACAAATTCAAATCAAAAAATCGAATATAGTAATTACACTAGAATAGAGTGTTTGAAAAATATTTTCTAGAAAGTTGTGTAAATTTTTTTATGTATAGTTAAGCCGTAGTACATACAACTGTATTTTACTAAATTATTTTAAAGAATCTGGTTGCGCAAGTCCTAATTTTTTCCCTCTAAACGCAACAATGCACCAAAATTAAATGTTTTGCTGAGCCTTTTTTTAGAAGGGAGTTAATCTTTTTGTAGCCAGGTGCAATCATCTAGTGATATAGCATCTCCCAAAGGAACTGCGATGGTTAGGTTTTCAAAGAGGTTACAAAAAGCTAGCTAGTAACTATAGTTCAAAAGAACCATTACTGGTGACTGATGTTAGCAAAATTAGGATTTTCTTTTTTGAATTTGTAAAGAGAGATTATGCATAATACCTTTAATCTAATAAGGCTTTAGGGAGCTGAATATTGGTAAACATCTCCTCAAAATTGTCAGTAGCCAACTAGACATGCAAATAAATAAAGAAGGTTCAATGACAGAAACGGGAAATGTTTGTTTTAAAAGAAGATATGCATAGCTAGCTAGTTAATTAAATAAAAGAAGGTATGTTGACAAAATTGACAAAAGATTTTCTATTTTTTAATTTGTAAGGAGAAATTATACGTAACTAGTCAATAAGGCCCGTGGAAAAATCCACTGAGGCAGTATAAAAATGAAAAAGAAGACTTATTTGAATTTTGATGACGTCAGCAACCCATCCACAAAAAAATAATTCAGAAGCTTGTTTTTACGTTGCCTCTATTGTGTAGATCTTAAAGCGCTGATCAAGAAAATGCATATGATCATGTGATTTTGATGAGCGGTTAATGAGATATAAAGGATTAAAAATTTGGGTGACGTCAGCAATGGCCCGTCAAAACCTAAATAATTTTTTTTGGAAATTTGTATACCTGTTGCCTTTATCGCATAGATCTTGAAACGCTGTTAAGAAAATGTATAGGATCATGTACTTTTGATAAACTGTTGCAGAGATATTAGGGATTGAAGGTTTTGTGATGACGTCATCAACCCGTTTATTCCGAAACGGATTAGGGGACTAAGGTTTGGGAAACTTACCCAAATTGGTCCCAGGTGGTCCCTAGCTACCCACGCGGTCAAAAATTTATGCCCTGCTGGTGTAATGGCTATGACAATCATGCAAATGAGAGATCCAAGTTCAAATCCTGGACAGGGCTAGGAAAACATAATTATCTTGAACCTACAACAACCAGGTTTTCATATCATAGGTAATCTTTGAGTTGTAGAGGGGGAGTTGCATACATTTATCACTTTCATTTATAGAGCCTTGTTTGCTTTGTTTCTTTGCCTTGGCAACCTCTCCGCAACACTTTCTATATTGATTAAAATTTTGGCGCTCAGGTAATCTCCATTCACAATTTAGTTTCCAATTGGTGGAAACAAAGGGCAAACAAGACAGTCAAACATTGAAGCGTTAAAAATAATATTTCAGGATCAGCTATAAAAATAAAGGTTCAGAACATGCATAGAATATAGCATACGGCTGGATTAGCCATAAAAAACCATGCGTCTGTTCAGGAAAATGCCTTAAAATAACATGCGCCAGGATATGTAAAAAAATAACATGCCTCAGAATAAAGATTAAAAATGACATGTCCCAAAACTCTTTTTTAAAATAACATATTCCAGAATCAGCTGTAAAATAACATGTGGCAAAATATGCTGGAATAACAACATCCGTCAGGATAAGGATTAAATATGACATGTACCAAAACCTGTTTTTAGAATACCATATTCCAGGATCAGCTGTATAATAACATGCGCCAGGATATGCGTGAAAAATAACATACATCAAGATAAGGATTAAAAGTGAAATGTTTCAAAACCTGTTTTATAAATAATATTTTCCAGGATCAGCTGTAAAAATAACATGCGCCAGGATATGCTAGAAAAATAGCACGCGTCAGGATTAGGATTAAAAATGACATGTTCCAAAACCTGTTTAAAAAATAACATGTTCCCGGACCAGCTCTAATATAAAATGCGCCAGGGGATAAAATAACATGCGTCAGGATAAGGAATAAAAATGACATGTTTCGAAACCTGTTTATAAAATAACATATTCCAGGATCAGCTGCAAAATAACATGCGCCAGGATATGCAAGAAAAGTAACATACATCAAGATAAGGAATAAAAGGGGCATGCTAAAAAATCTGTTTAAAAAATAACATATTTCAGGATCAGCTGTAAAGTAACATGCATCAGGATATGCATGAACAATACTATGCATCAGGATCAGGCATAAAATAACACGCGTCAAGGTAAGTATGAAAAATAACATGTTTCAGAATATGGTTGAAAAATAACATGTTCCAAGATTAGCTATAAAATAACATACGGCAGGATAAATTTGAAAAATAACGTGTTCAATGATCGGCTATAAAAAAACATGTTGCAGAGGATGCATGGAAAATACAATGTGTCTTGATCAGCCATAAAATAACATGGGTCCAGAATAGCATAAAGGACATGCGCCATGATATGTTTGAAAAATTCTTTAAAAAACATAATCAGGATATGATATGCAAATAGTGTTCTTAAAAGCATCGCTTGAAATTAGACAATCAAATTGCCAATCCAACAATCCAATCCATACTTTACCAGTAATCCTAAATGAGTTTTAAAATTCTGTCGTTCTGTGTGGCTGTGCAAATTTGATCGGCATTGATTGGGAGAAAGTTACTTTGCAGTTTATTGGTGTTGTTGAGTGTTGCATTGCATTCATTTTGAAGTGGTAAATATGATAACATGTCAGCATTTGCATGTTGCGTAGTTAATTTACATTCAATGTCCTGCCTTTACGCGCAAAGTGCTACTGACCATCGTTCCAACCGTGCGGCAGCTAGTGTGGGTATTGTAGTTTTACCATCAAATATCATAGAAAGTGCTTTATTGTCGGTAATCAATGTCAAATGGCGACCAATTGCATAATAGTGGAATTTCTTTAGGCCGAACATAATAGCTACACCTTATTTATCAAGTTGAGAGTAACTTTATTCGTACTTATCTCATGAAATTTCTTTTGGGTGAGAAGTTTCTGTACCATCGTTTTGGACTACTCGTTTTATCGAGGTAGTATTGCCTGACTTATCAGGAACCAGTTTTTTTAGGGTTTTCCAAAGTTGTTTTGGCCGTTTTTGAAAGTCCTGCAAAACGTCATTATAGTACTCGTTTTTGAGTCGATTTTTGAGACCTATTACCTGGTTCCTTTTTTGTTTGAAAGCTTCCCAGTCTATGATGGATTTTGTTTTTGATGCTTTCCGTTTCAAGAAGTCTCTTTCTTTGATGGTTATTATTAATTCATCAGTGACCCATGCCTCAACACGGCCAGAAAATCTATGTGTTTTGAAAGGGGCATGTTTGTCAGCCACTGTTTTAACATTTTTATTCAGTTTCTCACATACTTTATCAAGGTCATCATAATTATTAAAATATGATCAGTCTAAATTCCTGAGGTCCTTCAGAAAAGCCTCTTCACTGAAGTTCTTGTAGCTACGAACCTTGCATGTTTTAGGTTCAAATTTTGGCCTTTTGAATTTTCTGATCACATAAACTAAATTGTGATCACTGATGCCTAAATCCATGACACCAGTTTTAGAAATACAAGAACTGTTAGAAAGTATCAAGTCTATAAGAGTGCTACTATTTTCAGTAACACGAGTTGGCTCCGTAATATGTTGTTTTAGGAAAAGAGTGGAGCATAATTCCTTTATTTTGGAGGAAAGAGCATATTTTGAAAGCATGTTACAGTTAAAATCTCCCAAGATAAAAACTTCTTTTTCTTTTGGGAGCTTGTTAAAACACTGTTTAAAATGAGTACACAGGTTTTCGGTACTCTGCAAATCACTACCTCCAGGTGGCCTGTAAACCCCACACACGTAAATAGGTTTAGTTTTTTTCAGGCACACTTTCACCCATAGTGATTCAACATTTTCGAAGTAAAGGTGTTTCAAAAGGTGGCTATCCAAGTTTTCATTAACAAAAATTAGAACACCCCCACCTCGTCTATTCCGATCATTCCTATAACAAACATAGCCATCAATTTTAACGTCATTGTCAGTGATGGTGTCATCAATTTTGGTTTCACAGATGGAGAATACATCAAGTTTTGTTTGATGTAGCAGAAGTTCAACATAGTCTAGTTTGGATGACAGACCATTAATGTTGAGATGGGCCATTTTTAAGCCCTTCCCATTTCTGATTGCCTTAAAATTAAAGTTTTCATCAATAGTAATATTGATGTTGTCCGGAATTTCGTCACCAAATGACTCCTCATTAGCAAAGGGCAAATTACGAGAAAGACAGGGACTGCAAACGAAAAACAGTTTATCTTCAGGAGTCTTCATAAATTGTTGATATTTTTTATCAGAAATACGCTCACATTTTTTATGAGCCCATAATCCACACTTGTCACAAGAAAGTGCTTTGTGTGTTTTTGCCACAGGTTTTAAGCATGAAGAACAGGGATACTTAACAGGACCTGGGTTGAGGCAGATGTCCCCTGACAAGAGGATTAAAAAATAGAAATACTTGTGCCTGCTTGGCTTAAGTTTTGATAAAGCCATTAATTTTAATTGGAGAGTGAGCTGGCTTTCAGAAACTCTATTGCAGGCATCAAGTGAAGAGATAGAAAAGAAACTCCTATCTAGTCGACTCATTTCGTTGTTGTTGGGTGAGCTACTTTTGAACGAAGGTTTTGTATTGCTCAAAAATACAACGAACACAAAAATCAGTTTTAGCGTAAATGTGGGGTTTCCTACCTGAGTAAAGTTATTTTTAAGTCGTAGAGAGATCATTCTACGGTTATGTGCTCTTCCAAAACTATGTTTGAAGGATCTGAGGCAAGCCCATTTCCTTACGATGTTACACAGAAGGAGCAGCAGGAACCCACAACACAGCAAAGCTACCATATTAGATGATAGATGGATAAAAAACTGACTGGGATAAAAACAATTTATTAACAAAAACAATAATTTAAAAAACTTACAAAACAACAAATTAAAGAAATGAAAAGATATAAATGAAGTAAAGAAGGTAGTACAGTATATAATAAATCAAAAAGGACTTAGCTGTCAAAGCAGGAGCTCTTCAAGCTTTAGTCTTCTTTTTTCTTTCTTCGACTTAGCGCGCCAAGACCGGAGCGTTTTAGATACGTCCGACCTCAACGAGAGCTATATTAAAAGTGTGTAGCCATCTCACTAAAACATATGGTTGCAGTACGGTATTTTATTTTGTTATTCAAATTAAGAATTATCTTATCGCAGTCACTGATAAATTTAACGCCATTTATTCACTGAGTTTCAATTAACATGTTGAAGTTGTTTAAAGACAAGGTTGGATAAAGCGCTAGGCTATATGTCCTATTCATTTTACCCATGTATCCTGTTTTACACGAAGCTGTGGTTACTAAGTCGGCTCTACCATAAACTGGTCTTAAGATGCCTTGTTATCTAAAAAAGAAAGGAACATTTATCCTATGAAACAATAAATTAAAAAAACGGGAAGCTTACCATCATCGTTATTTACGAATCTTTTGGCAGTAATCCTATATTTTAAGTCAAGTTACAGCGTGTATAAACGCGATTGCGAAGGTCCCATTTATAAGCCTCCCTTCTGGTGTCACCTGCTCATATGGTCGAAGACGGGTTATAAGAAGTTGCATCAGATTCAGAAACAGATTTTTCTAAACATGTAAACTTTCAACCTCTAAGCTATAGTCAGTTGCTTTAGGCATAGACATTTCTGTGTTGGATATCTCATCCAAGGACGGATTACTGAAAATGTTGACCAAAGGTAGCCGTGGTAATAATAGCACTGTTGTGAAAAACCTACAATTGTGACATTGTAGGTTTTTGTGTGTTAGCTAATGAAAACCTAGATGTCTTAAGGATTGAATTTGTTGAATTCAACATATCAACATATATAAATGGATTCAATATATGACTGGCACTAGGAACTATGACTTTGATTTTTCAATCATCCTTTCGCAAAAAGTGTTAGTTATAAAACACATTTGTTATTAAATGTAATACTTGTAATAGCCCTAATGTAATACTTAATGTGAGTGCCTCCTCTGAAGATACCAATAAAAACGTTAGGACTATAACCCTTAGCTCTCTATATATAAGGCTCCGTGTTTGAAGAGGTATTCTGGTAAAAAGTGTTTACCAGGCAGATTAAAGTGGATACGAAACATTTCAATAAGCTCAATCCTCGTGTAATAATTGACTACTTAAAATGTCAATGTGCAAAAAATCATATACACTTTAGAACCATAGACGTCTAAACAACCTTTATATAAATAATTATTAATTTTGCATGATGGGTTTGTTACATGTTTATCTTTATTTTCTAAAAAAACAAAAAAACAACAACAACAAAAAAAATAAATCCTTCAGTGCTTTTTTTAAAGGTAAATAAGTTACTGTCCGTAAAATGTATTTATTATAAGTAAATCAAAGATTGTTTTAACGAGGGCCCAGAGACTACACGAGGAGCTCTATAAAAGAATTTTAAGGATATGGCTAGCTACCTAGCTAGTTCGAAAGGTTTTTTAATTTATTTATTTATTAGCAAGGTAAGTGCTTCTAAAGTGCTAATATATGCAGCGGATTTATTCTGTCATTTTCAGCTATATTTAGAGACCCAATAATATATTCAAGGTGATTAAGATATTGTTTTTGAGTGATCATAAACTTTTTCACCTCCATTAGATCGACTTTCGTGTAAGTCACTAAATTCGAAAACAATAGCTGTTTAGTAGTCCATTCGAACAAAGTTGCCGGGCCTGCTGATCTAGAAACGTCCCTGAGAAGACGAGTAAAGTAAATACGTAAAATTTGTATTTTTATTAATAATTAAGTTCCTGCGTCAATGATTACAAAGTCAGGACTTCTAAAACATCTGGCCTCACAAAGAAGAAGAACTACACTAGTTCATCCTCTTTGTTTATACAAGACATAAGATGACGTGAAACGTAAGCGACAAAACAACAAGCACTCATTAAAGCTGGGAAAATATTTATTGACAAATACTAGCTGTCGCCGTATAATAGAATAGTTAAACAAGACTGATAAGTAAGTCAAATTAACGACCTGCTGTGTTGACTTTTGTATTCAGTTTATTTGTTCTGTAGATTATATTCTTCTTATGCGGAGAAATGGTGTCAGAGAATTAAATTCCGTTCATATTATGAAGGTCTTTCATAAAGAGAAGAGGTGGAGCTGTTTTTAACCTGCCTAAAAAAATATATATTGCAAGTTACTACGTAGAATAGTATGTGTGTCCATACAGCCGGAAAAGACAATCAAAAAACTATTGCATTCTACTACACGTGTAGCATTTAAAAGTGACAGGGGTCTAAAATTTGCCCAGAAAATGCGTTGTAATTAAAGATGTGTTCTTCTTAAGCTTATCTTGCCAAAATCTTCTGCAAATTTTATCTAGGACCAGTTTTTGAAAATTTTTGACAAGCTTGGCAGGCGAACTGTAGATTGTTGATTCTCTGTCCACATTATACCAGATAGATAACGACATAAAACTCTATGCCGTATGGTATGAAGAAAGTCGTTTCAAACGGCATATATCGTTGCCAACAAATTAACTGCCTGGTAGCCTTGTGATAGAGTGTTCGCTTCCAGTGCGGAAGGTCTTGGGTTTTAACCCCGGCCAAGTAACGCCGGAGACTATAAAAGTGTGTATAGCTGGGTCTGCGAAGCTCAAAATGAGCTTTAATTACTCTGGGACTCCACCTCTAAGCCATGGCCCATTTTGGAAATATACACATCTATCATGCTCAACACCGTTAAAATACACAAAATAAATGAATTTGTGTCGCTGTTAAGAACGTGTACTTTAATGTGACATTTTCATGAGAAAAATTTTTGCAAATTTCTCGAATTGATATGTTTAGCAGTTTTTTTTAAAAAAATTTGATATTGATATATTTTTTGAATTCATTTTTCTTGTTAAAATCGGTAAACAAAGTGACAAAAGTTTGACCGGTTGATTTTTTTACCAACTTTTATCTTAAGACCAACCATCTTAACCGACTTCGTCTTTTGCCGACTAATTTTTTAATGCCGATTGATAGAAAATAAAAAGTAAGTTCCAAGGGTGTCCGTCCAACTTTTATTTTTGTAGAAACTTTCAGTTGGACAATGTCAAGTTTAGCTATATCGGTAAAAATTATCACGTATAAAACAAATTCGATTTTTATTCAATTCACAAAAGCATTCCTAATTCTCTGGAGCATCAAAAACTCTTTAAGATACAAGGCTCTCCTTAGTTCTGCATGTGGCACCGCCCTCTGTGAATTCTCTTTAACACCGTCGTGAATCCTTTTTCGCAATGACCTTGGCAGATGGTTTTCCATAAAAACACCATTTTTCATAAATGAAAACAAGTTAAGGTGGAGACCTTAACTTCTTAGACCAAAAGCAAGCAGTCTATCCAATGATACGTTGCCTGTTTAACATTTGCGTGACATTATTGCATGATTATTATCGCATTGACGTATTGTGTTATTAAATCTCAAACAAGTGCAGCCACCTATTGCTCAGTTTTATTGTGGTTATATATGTATGGCTACCTTCAGGAGGTCTGGGATAAAACGTCTTTCCTAAACAAAAGACTAATAGAACAAAAACAAATGCAATGTTTAGAATCTTTTAAGATCTTTAAAACGTTCAGCAATTCACAAATCAACAAGAAATTACGTTTTCTTCACATTTGCTTCCGATCTTCCACTTGTTCATCTTCAAACATATATTAAAAATAATAAAGAGTAATACAGACTAATACAAACACAGCCTGTTTACGAGTGCTATCGAGAAAGTCAACAGTATAAAAATGGCCTCTTTTTGCTCTAATGTTTCTTTGTAAGGTCGAATAGGAGGTGGTGTTACGCAGTGAATGTAAAAAAATGAATGGCAAGATAATTTTAAGTCTCTATGCCTTATGTAAGTATTTGTAATTATTATTTTTATTGGATTTTTTTATTTTTCATTCCAATACCTCGTCAAAATTTTTCCTGACTGAAATCTTTTAGCGGCGCATATTTTTTTCTGACTATTTTTGTTATTCGCCATTTCCTGATAAAAGGTTTTGGGACGAAAAACAAATCCGTCAAGTTTCTGAATATTATTGAAGTAGATTCGGTAAAAAGATGACTTGATGGCAAAAAAAAATTAAAGCAGTAAATGACAAAATGAAAAAAAGAGATATTTCATACTGATATTGTTTTTTCGCAAAAAAAAAATTTTTCATCAAAAATCAAACTTCTTTCAATAATTCTTTGGAAGTACGCTTTTCGATGCAGAAAATAGTTGGAATCTTAAATATTCAAAGTAGGAGCAATTCCCATGAAGTATAGCATTGGAAGCATAAAGAATATATTTTAGCAGTTATCTTAGCCGACAAAAGTCAGGATTATTGGTCTAAATCAATGAAGTAACTTCTGCATAGTGTTTATTGCATTTCGAACAGTTTGAACTTTTACACACTGAATAAGTCAAGTAATCTCGCCATGACTAAAAAAACGAGGACGGGAGTTATGATTTGAAATTTCCAGAAACATGATTTTTAAAATTCCGTTTTTCTTTTACAATCATTAAAAAAAGTATTGGCACATAATTGCAATTTTTAAATTCGTTGTCAAAAGTAGTAGTTTCAACTAATTTGGATAGGTCACTTGTCCATGTTAATTAGAATCTTAATTATTTGGTTATATCCGAACACATAAACGTGCTAACTGTTGCTGACGTCAGCACTCTGTTTCGCGATATTTCGATACTTCGTGGGACCTGATGTCGATTATTCCGTTATTCCAATATGTTAGAAAGCACAACTAACACATTCTATCCACGGGTTAGCATACCTAGGTGTATATAAAAGTGATACATTCGCAACTTACCCCGGCGCGGTGTGTTCTTAAATTGCTTCTCTACGCCAACTTTGAAAAATGCTCAAATATCTGCCGTTATGACCGATGGTAGGTTTTGGCCTATGGGAAGCACAATTGGTATTTTAGGAAGGAGGAAAGAGGGTCGAGGGACTAATATTTAGTGTCTCCTCGAAATCAAACTATGATTTTTCCAAAGGGAGATTGCTTTAAAATTCATTAAAACAATTGTTCAATTGATCGGTTTTTAATGAGTGAAAAAACGATACTGTCACTTTTATATGTTTTTTGAAAAATATCATCTTGAAGCAAAGATTGGCAGATCGAAGCATTCCATTTATACGTAAAGAAAAAACGAAGTTACGTCACTCAAGTGTTGTATAATATTGAAAAAGCTGAAAATATGATGTAAAATTTCGATGATGTTAAACACGAAACAATGAAATATCTTCCTATAAAGTTAAACAAGGATAGATCTATTTTAAATTTTAGTTTTCTTATGTTGTTTTTCTATCTTTTTATTTATATATTTATTTGGTAAAATGTCATTTCAAGCCATATTTCATAGTGTTTCTCCTCACTTATAGGTGTCATTACCAACGCTCAATCAAATGTGAAGACTACAGTTGATCACAGCCCGTACTGTGAAGGACTGGCCAAAATTACCAACCTCTGTAATGAAGTGTTTATACACATGATGTGCCCACGAACTTGTCAAATGGAAGACAGGAGTAAGTCTGGTGCAATCTTCTTGCATGTGGGTAGAAACGGGATTCTGGTTCACGGGACTCTAGGAGTGGGGCCGAGACACAGGTTAAGTTTTTTAAATAAAACATATTAACCACAATAATATCTCGGCATATGGGAAAGGCAAGACCAGGTATTGCATTTGAAGTATGCTTCTATAGCTATGGCTTTACGGGGGTATCACACATGTGCATTTATTTTTTCCCAGCTATACGAAATAGCTGGGGAAAAATAAATGCACAAAATTTTATAAATGTATTTCATTGTATTTATATGAAAAAATTGTAATGGTTAGAACAGGAGATCCAGCAACGCCAAAAAATCGAAAAAATACTCAATTTTAACATCCTCGTATCTAAGAAAGCTTAGTTAACTAGGCCAAATTTTTCTTTAAATTTCAACTCAAGACGATGCTTAAAAGACAACGTAGAGACAACACTTCTTTCCTAGACGAGGCTTAAAAAGAAATGAGTACAGTAGAGAATGTAAAGTTTCTAACATGTACTGAACTCATTTTTAGTATCCTCAGAAAAAGCTTGGTTAACTAAAATAATGCACTAAAAGAATCGAATAGTAAGGGAAATGTCAAAAAGTATATGAATAAATCCAACTTGACTGTTAGATTTGGGTGTACTATATTATTCCAGTCTAAAACTAACTGCTGAAGCTTTACACTACTTTCGTTTTACAATGCCGTCTATCACTGTTTGTTCTTTAGAGAACTTTGAAAAGTGTCCGCCATTTTTACCATTATGTTAATTTCTTGTTGCTCTCGTGTCTATACAGCTATTTTTTTCAAGAATATTCAAAATATTGTAGAAAACAAAGTTGATTGTAAAAGTCCCTTACTTGCGTTATCTTTTTGCCATGTTTGCGTTTGCAGCATTCTTGTCTATTTTAAATTTAAAAATTCCCCCCCTTCTCCTAGGTCCTTTTCCTTCTCCTTCTTCTTTGTCTTATTTATATCATATTTATTGTCTTAGTTAAAAAGCAATGCGGGCATCGAAAGTTTGGTGATACAGGTACATTTGAATCAAAAAGAAAGAAAAGATTCGACCAGCAGGAAGAAGACTTGAATCCGCTTCACCAACGTGTTCGACGCATTGTTGGTGGCAAAGAAAGTGTTAAAGGCGCTTGGCCATGGCATGTCGGTTTGTATTATAATGGTGAATTGCATTGTGGTGGAGCAATCATTTCTCCAGACTGGGTAGTAACAGCTGCTCACTGCTTCGGTAAGTGAGGACTTATGGTAGAAGCTCCAAGAAATCCCATGCTCAAATTAACACGCCGTAAAAAATAATGAACGCCCTCCGCCCTAATAAACACCTTCTAAATTAACTTAACTAATGTAATTGAGAAAGTGAGGCGGGCAGGAATTTTAGTTTACTACCTATAAAAAGGACGTTGTTAATACACCACTACGGTTAGCTAAGATCTTACCACCTGCTTTTATAAACGGGTTGACAAATTGCTGTACGTACAAAAATGATCAAGTTTGTGCGCATAAAAAATGTACGCTCAAGTACCAAATATTTATTGCGCGAGGATAGTTTTTTCACTTTTATTTTGTTTTTTGAGCGATATTTTTTAATACTTAAAAACACAGTTCATTGCCAAAAATCTTACACATGTCTCGCACCTTACACAAGAATGTGGAATAAAAGTAATTAAAAGACGTACACAGGGTTCTTTATGTGTGTACGTTGGCATCGACAAACATATAACAAAGGTCTGTGTACCCAGTTGCCGGGTACACATCGTGTCCAGTGGATACTGAAAGGACAACACCCACTGGCGCGTAGAAACATGTGATCTACGTGTAGGGTAAGGACACAAACACAGCTAAAAATAAAAAATATTTAACCTAAAGCTGGCTTAAGAGAAAATTACAAATGTTATTAAACATACAAGGTACATTCTCTTTTGCAGGGGATCATGTCCTTTGTTTTGTTTTGTTTTGTTTTGTTTTGTTTTGTTTTGTTTTTGTTTTGTTTTGTTTTGTTTTGTTTTGTTTTGTTTTGTTTTGTTTTGTTTTGTTTTGCTTTGTTTTGTTTTGTTTTATTTTATTTTGTTTTGTTTTGTTTTGTTTTGTTTTGTATTATTTTGTTTTGTTTTGTTTTGTTTTTGTTTTGTTTTGTTTTGTTTTGTTTTGTTTTGTTTTGTTTTGTTTTGTTTTGTTTTGTTTTGTTTTGTTTTGTTTTGTTTTATTTTGTTTTGTTTTGTTTTTTGGTTTTACTTTGAGGATTTTTCATTGTGCTCTTTTGACATTTTGTTGTTTTTGTTATCTATACTTGATATAGATAAGGACTCGTCTTCGTATAATGAAAAAGACTGGTTTGTCATGGTTGGTGAACATAATCAATTTTTGAAAGAAGGGACAGAAAAACGACATAACGTCAAGAAAATTATTGTTCACGAAAGAAACTACAAATACTGGAAAGTTGGATATAAAAATGTGCCAGATGACTACGACGTGGGTAAGCAAGACAAATTTGCCTTTGTTATTTAATTGGGTTTTTTTAGCTATCAGGAAATATGGCATTTGCGTTTCGCCCAAATTGCAGTGTAAAGAGACTTGAATAACACGCCTTTTCTGTTTGCATTGATGCTTTGATTAAAATTTATTTGAGGTGCTGTTTGTATGAACAATATTTCCCTAGAAACCCGGGAAATGTTTCAGCATGATTATACATCTAATGTCGTTACAAAATGCTTAAAAGTTTAGTTTACGACGACAGCTATCATATGGTTCGAGTTTTTCTCGCATTTTGATTCGCGAATACATGCTATCTTTTTATTTCCCAATTGATACTTGTTTGTTTCCTCCTTAATTAAATCTATGTTAAACTTAAACTGGCGTAAAGTTTTTTTGATCGTAACATGGAGCCACTGAATCTTAAATCAGAATAAAACTTCTATCCGTAGCCTTGGAAGGCATCTTCAATAAATTAATTGATTATAAACCATTTATGAGTGTATCAAAGTCAATAAACTCAATCGTAAGACTCAACCCATCTGCGATGAAATTTATATGGCATTTGTATCAAGACTAGCTGAAATACCACTGCCCATCCCATAACCTATGTTTTTTTCACTTCCTTAGCGCTATTGAAACTTTCCACGCCAATAAATTATACTGAGTACGTCTCACCGGTTTGCTTGACGGGTTTGAATACAGTCTTCAATTCTCACACTGAATGCAAGATCATGGGATGGGGTGCAAAAACTTCAAATGGAGCCACAGAAAATAAACTACAAGAAGCCACCGTGAAAATCATACCACGAGACATTTGTAACTTGCCTGTTTCGTATAATGGTAAAGTGCACGAGAGAGCCATCTGTGCTGGTTTCAAATCAGGAAAAGCTGATGCATGTAGATATGATTCGGGAGGTATGCTAAATTTTAGTCAAATTCTTTTATGTAGCGGGAACCTACTGAGCCAATCGAACCGTTTTCTTCCTAAGGCTTCTCCAACCTACAGGTGCTCTGCGGACATTGTACACTATAGTATAGCTTTAATCATACGCTTTTATACCCAATATTTTATAACCAAGAACAAAAAAAGAAAAAGAAAACTTTAAACACAACAGTAATTAATTAAAATTAAATTTAATTTTGATTTGCGCAATAGTCTAACTTAGCAAGCAAACACATGAATTTGGCCTTCCTAAGTCGATAGAAAACAAGCTAAAAGTAAGCAAATTTGATCCAAAAAACCCATAATCTTGTTGCATATGACGTTAAAAAAATAGGAAACCTGCAATGATTTTTCGATCTCCATCACCAACATTTGCACGATATTCTAAGTGGCTTTCATTTTAGTTAATTTTATTTCTTCTCTGTCGGATTAAGGTCGGTAGAATAGAGGTAGTTTAAGCACCAGTATTTTGGTTTCTGAACCTCAAATCTATCGAAATTAATTTCTCTGTTCTAGGTTCTATGTCTTGTAAAAATGGAAATTACTGGATTGCAGTTGGTTTGGTATCAAGTGGTTTCCAATGTGGTACACCTAATTATTACGGCGTCTACACGAATCTACCGCTCATGAAAAGCTGGATAATTGAGACTCTTTTAAGTTATGACGACGACACTAACTCGATTATAACAATCTTTGAACGCATTTCATCTATAAACGCGAAACGAGAGATGAACAGAACTGGTGAGGTCAAAACTGGTGAACATCAACGACCATATTATTATTAAGTAATCGCTTTGCACTTTATCTGTAATTTCATTGGTTCGTTTAAAATTGAAAATGTTGAACTTTGCACTAGTATAATTTTGTAGTTTTCCCCCTGTTTACGTAGTAAAAGTCCTTCTTATATCAAACCTAATCGGCCCAAACTTTTTTCGCCCTGAGTGATGTGATTTTAAAATGTTGGTAAAGGTTAGGCCTGACAAAAAAAATAAGACGGAACAAATTATTGCACTGTGAACTGTTTAGACTGGCAAAGAATTAAAGATTTTTGCATCAAGTGGTCGATTTTATTAGGACGCTACAAAATATTGTGCATTTATGATGAACTTGTTACGTCCTTTTGATCAATAAAAAACAGATTCCATTTTAAAGGGGTTACAAAACGGCCGCTGGATTTCGACTTTAGTGATTTACACGATCTAATGGCGATGGAAAAGTTTATGATTAATGAGGGCAAAAACAACAATTTAAATCATCTTAAATATCATATTGCGCATTCAAATATAACTGAGAATGATAAAAATGTTCCATACATATATTGGATATTCATGATTTATTCCATATTGGTACTCACCTTGCTTTCAACTTAAACTTCCTAATAAAATAAACTTTAAACCTTTTGAACTAGAGAACTAGCTACATCACCTCGCGTTGCCTCTGTTCCCTCGTCAAAACAAACGTTTGATTTACTGATACTCAATATTTTTTACAAAACGTAGCTTATGTTATCGCCAAAAAAAATCTGAAGGGAAATAAAAATAAAAAAGTATAAAAAAAATAAACAGGTTGTCTAGACGTCTATGTAGTTCTAAAGTTTGTATAACTTTTTGCACCTTGACATTTTGAGTGATCCGTTTATTACGCGCACCAGCTAGCTATCGGACTATGAGGTTTCCACGGGAACAAAATGTGAGAATGATTTAAGTTATTCGTCGGACCTAAGTGACAAATATTTCGAGGAAGTGATCAAAAAAAGACCCTACAAGGTTTGGGACAATAAGGCGCTTAAAAAAGAGATAAAATTGCAGAGAAAACTAATTCTTTTAACCTACCATTGAAGAAAGTGGGTGTATTTTTTTATTTGTTGATAAAGTCTTATATCAATGACCAATCTTATAGGTAAAAACGTCAACATAAAATAAAGTCGATATATATAATAGTCGATAAAAAAAGTTAGTCAGCTGCACCAGATTTCGTCACTTGTTACTGACTAAATTTTAACTCTGAGGAAACAATACAGATACAGTATTCTTTCCTCCAAGATTTTACAAAGATAGTCTCTCTTTGCCGACTAAAGTATAAAATATATATGCAAAGAAAATTATTGCAAATCTTCCCTTTTTATATAATTTAGTATTTTTTATATAGTATTTTAAATAAAAAACGTTAAACTAATAATATCCAACATTTGTATCGTCACTTTTATGGAATTCTTGTTCTTAATTTGCTTAAGGCAAAGTTTGACAAAGTCAGTAAGGGTCAATTGTCGATAAAATAAGTCCGTATAACGTGTTTGTTCGGTATAAAATATAAGTCACTGAGCCAAAATTTGTCACCAACTTTTTACCGATAAGGTGTAGCTAAAGAGGAGATGTGAGTGACAACATAAATATTGAAAGAAAGAAACTTTTGCGCACAGTGCTAAGATGACTTTAAATACTATACTGGTACTATTTTGTTGCGTAATTGGACATCTAGAAATTTTAACAGTTTTTATTGTATTTCCATCTTATATCGTTTATAAAATTTTACAACTTATAAAAGGGTTACTTGCTAATATGAGAACTTCTGTATAAATAAAATTAATACAAAAGTAAATTACAAATATATAAATTGGTAGTGGTTAACTCATAATTGCGCATAATGTTTGGAACAATTTCTCTTTCCTGTTTTCTCAGCGTATATTACACTTTTTCTTACAAAAAGGTCTGAAAGATTGACGAAAAAAATGATTGCTGGTAATTATTTAAGTGGCTTCTTCAGATATGAGTCTTAAATATTTTTGATGGTGTATACCATCCTCAAAGAAAAAGGTTTTATTTAAAGTTTCACAAAATGTCAACACGTTAAATTCTCAAAGTGAGTTCCAAAATTTTAAAAAAAATTTCCCTAGTTGCCTTGGTAACCTTCTAGCACATACAGTCCTTTTTAACACTTTACCCTACGGAATGCAATTGTCAAAGCCAAAACTAGGCAATAATAGATAAGCGTTTAACGGAGAGAAAAAAATTTCTCCGATAAGATGCAGGAAAGAAATTTCTAACTTGCGCTACAATCTTGAAAGTATATAAAAAAATATTTTACTGTAGCTGTTATTAATGCTAGGGAAAAGGTGATATTTTCACGTGAAAACTTCTCAATAAAGGAGTAATGACTGCAACTTCTAAATATGTTGCATAAGTTCAGGGCAGCTGTTTGTTCATGTGATACAAAAAGCAGCGTCACCGCGGAATGCGATCGAAGCGCTTATACTAACCTCTCTAGTTTGTATATTATGATTAGAGAAAATGCAATATGGTGCATCTGTATATAAATATTCTAATACTGTGAAGTAAAATGCTAACATTTATTGTACTGTCTTCATATGTGATCAAACGAAGTCTCGACATAGTTGGCTGTAAAATGTTTTTTTTTTATGTTTATCTTCTCATGTTTCAATTTGTTACAATTCTAAGAATATTGATAGGCTGTATAGTCAAAACTAATACATGAATCTTCAGGCTCCGATTTAGAGATTCACCAACAAGCGAATTGCGAGTTTTTACTGACAGCATATTGATGGAGCTGCCATTTTTCTCTTCGAGTAACTTAGACTGCATAAATTGTTCTCGAAATTATTTCGAATAAATACGGTATCTTCACGTTCTAACAAAGTGCTACAAGAAAAAAATACGCACGAATTTATTGCTAATAGTAAGTACAAATAATATATAACATAGGATACATAGCAAAAGTAATGGTGCATTCATTCTTTTTAAGGGTTTAATTCTACTATCTTTTTCTTCGCTTGCTTATGCGCCAGAAACTATTTCTCTGACAAACCAGTTCATTATCATTCGAAGACACTAGAGTCATCAATCTTACAGTTTAAACGTGATATTCTATCAGTTGTGTGACGTATACAACTTATTCCATTAAAGACACAGCAACACTTACCTAGCTATCATATCGCAGAGAGTGTTTACATTCTCGCCTGTTTTTGCGCTAGTTTCTACATACATAGCATCATGAGCCTGTAAATACAGAAAACATAATTAAGCAGGATACATAACGACAAAAGAATGCAGTTTTAAGTTCATGTTTGTTCGTCCTGCAGATTTTTGTCAATATATCAGAATAATGGAATGTATCAGAATTAGCAAATACTGTAATTATATTTTGAGGAAAAAACAAGAAAATTTAAACTATTTAATTCTATGATACCATTTTTAAGATAAGTTGAGTTTCAAAACATTCAAAAGTTTTTGTTGGAATTAACACAGTTTGGAATTGCTAGTATTAAAAAATCCAACTGTTAAGTTTTACCTTCGCAAGTAGCTCCCCTTTTTCTTTTTGTACTCTTCGTTTATGATGCAAATCTGACTTGTTTGCAACCAAAACCAGGAAGACATGCTCAGTCGTGTAGTCCTGAAATAATTTAACCGTAAATGTATGTAATTAAGCAATTAAAATGACGCTGCTGTATGTAGCACAGTTGCGTAATCACTTACGTGAATTGTACGTATCCAGGTTTTAGCGTTAAAAAATGAGGTGTCTTCCTCAATGTCGTACATCAATATAACGACGTCAGATTTACGAAAATATGACGGGGGTATACTGTTAAATCTAAAAAAGCAATGTGAAATAGTTGCATTATCCAATTTGACAAGTACAGTGTTTAGAAAAACTAAGCTACCAGTATTCAACGGTAACCCTGCGTTGAATGCTAGGTTAAGTGTCTGAGCCGTAGATCTAGCTGGACCACTTAGTACAGGTATACTTTACACCAGACATCTGCTGAATTATGCCTCAAAAAATAACTTTCCTGATTTAAATAAAAAAGCGCTTCTGATTGTTACTTTACTTTATATTGGCGAATAATAATATATAAAAAAATTTCATGTTTGGTTTGTCGTCCCTGTACTAGTTTCATGCGCTGTTAACACGACTTAGACGGACCACGGGTATTATTAATAGAGATTTTTGCATGGAATTCAATTACATATATAGAACATACGTACAGTATTCTTTCAAAAACTCACAAAAAAATTGTTGCCAATTATCTATCAGTCCAGTTATAGAATCATTTAATGCTCGAATTGTGGCTTAAAAAAACTGATCTGTTTGACTATTTTGAACTGTTAGCGAGGATTTGCAAATGCTTTGTGTATTGGAGGAAGGACGTTTATAGATATTCGAAATTAATTTTAAACTTTTGGAAAGAAAGAATCAACTTTTACAGATTTTGTCTACATTTTCTGTTGCAGGGGAAGGGACGGAAGTAATTGTGGCTTAAAGACCTCTAAAATAATATTATTGAGGTTCTACCTATTAATGAAATTTGGAGAAAATATTAGTGGATGTTCAAGGCGAATTCTAACCCATTTAGAGTATTTGACTTCTCAGGAATTCTAAATCAGGATTATGCTACGTAATCCGACATTACTTACCTTTCCTGACCGACTGTATCCCAAAGTTTTAAACGGACTTTTTGGTCTTTATGTTCGACCACTTTAGTTAAATAATCTGCCTCATAAGTCATTTCCCTGTTCGCACGAAATTTATTGTGACAAATACGACGAATTAAACTTGTCTTGCCTACATTAACATCACCAGTGAAAATGACTTTAAATTCTGTTTGGTTTGATGAGGCAAGTCGTATTGGAGTCTAAATAAAAAAAATGTCAAACTTTTAAAAAAGCAAAAAAAAAAGGATACGTTGATTCTCCAACATTTGCATGATAACAACCCTGAAATGATTTTCTGTAACCAGTACATTGCCATCTGCTTTGTTTTGAGAAGTCGATGTCAGGCTAAAATATTCCAAAGTTTGCGTCGTCCCTAATATTTTGCACTATCTCAAAATTTAGTCCTTTAGTCCGAGTAAGTTTGAACCTGCAAGGCATGTCAACTTTGTTCTTCACAGAATAGAAAGGAATTGCTTGCATGTCGTTTAACACTTTTCTGTAAGTTCCTTTTACCAGACTAAGTATTGTTCAGCAATGATTAAAGAATATTATACCTGGACAGAATTTTTGTAAATTTGTTTTCTCGGTGATGAAGTTAGAATATTTTTGCTCTGATCGAATGAACGTTGTTTCAAAGGTGTCAAGCCATTTGGAGTTTGAATAAGCGGAGTAGCAGGAGTAGCGGATATTTGAATGTCACTGAAAATTGACGATGCGGTACTCTTATTTGCCATATTCTCAGGAGAAGCAGCACGATATTGAAACATGTCCGTGTTGGAGTTAACATCAAAATTATCATCTAGTGGGTCAATTGGAGAAACAGGGCGTTCATAATGGATACTGGAATTAGTCCAGTTTTGTTGTTGGTCTAACAGTGATTTGTTTTGAATGCGTAGATCTTCTATTTCAGAGGAGAGATTGCTAATGTTGACATCTAGAAATTCTTTTTCTTCGACTAAATCTTGATATCGACGCAAGCATCTAAACATTAGAATATGTTCGACCTTAGACGTGGATCTGCAGTCAAAATTCGCAAAAACGCTACCCCATCCGTAGACCGCCATGAATGCCCGAACACTTGGTTGTTTTGAGAAGTGACTACGTTCTGCGATGGATTGACCTACCCAAAAATCAAATATTTAGGTGTTTTCCTTGACCAAAAATTGCAACCCAAATAGTGGAAAACGAATTATTTTTGGACCAAAAAAAGTTTTTTTTCATAAACAGTCAAAACTTTGCTTTTTTTATGTTGTTTTTTTATTTTTAAAATTTAGTTAAACCTGTCTACGAAAAGGTTTCGAAGAAAGAAATGAAATCAACAAATATATGTGTAGAGATGCGTTGTGTTTTGGTTCTGACAAGATTCTTAGAACCAAATTTGTAAAATATTTGTAATTTCTTTAAAAAACATAAAATTAATTCAACGATAGTTTTATGCTTTCGTCATGGATCAATAAACAAGTTCGCTTCATTTCAAAATCCCACAAAATAATTTCCACAAATTATTTCATCAATCTCTCTGAGATGCATAAGACATTGATAGTTATTTTTTTAGATAAAAAATCTTCACCAAGTAAACAGAATTTTTCGCAAGTACTAATCTTCGAGAAAATAAAAAATTGTAAAGAAAAGAAATCAGCCAAGTTATTATAGAAATCTGCATTGGACTAACCAGCTCAACCAGCATGGCGAATATAAAAACAGAATATTTGTTATTAAATTTGGTTTTCTATTTTTTACGATAACCCGTTTAGTATTTACTCTTTTACAATGCGTAAAACTTAAAAATATATACATTCCATTTGCATTCCCTATATAATGCATAGACAATGTCATGGAATTCCTTGGACTTAAAAAATAATATTTCACTTATGACACTTCCTCTAAGATACATAAGGCGTGCTTTAAGACGAAAACGTTCGCGGGCAAAAAAGTGTGCGGGTTTTGTCGCTTTCGTAAAAATTTTATCTATCTAACCTAAAATTCTCGCATTGTGAAAATTTTTTCCTTCCTTAAATTTTATTTTGATTAATTGACATAACTGCAAGGTATTTTAGGGCGTTTTATGGTCCCAGACACAACGAAGAGTGCAAAGATTTACATAAAGATAAGATTTTCCCCAGAATTTAACATATTTTTACTCGCGAATTAAGTTCATATTCTGTTAAATGTATAGACCTAAAATGGATGTAATTGAGTTACAACAATCGTCTAAGATGTAGCTACCAATGTTCGAGTTCTTTAATATGTAAGCGACCTACTGTTTGTAATTTTCTTTTTCCAGCTCCGCCATTTTTGTTCTCTGAATGACATGGTCTTGTAACTCTTTCAAGCTACTGTCGTACTCCTTAATTTTTTCGACCAAAGCAGATTTTTCCTAAAGATGGTGTACAAAAGGAAACGTTATTTCGTTAACAACTTTCGACAACGGAAATTAAGTCGTAGAAGTATGATTTCGGATTATTTATGGGAGATATGCAACGGAAACAAAACGCTCTACATAACAGACAGATTTAATTTCCAAAGTAATACAGTAGACAATAATATTGCATACTTACCAATGCCATCTAAAAATTGATAATGAGTAAGTAAAAAATTCAAAATACATAACTTGTTTTTATACCATACCTCATTTAAAGCCTCGTTCTCGTTTCTTAATTGTCTTTCATGTAAAGTGAGTTGGGAAATTTGACTTTCAATCTAAACAATAAAAAAACTTTGAAGAACCAATCATCTTCTTGAAAACCAATCATCCGTAATATTTTTCTAATGAGCTGCCAAGAACACTCAGTCATCACATGATTTAATTCCTGTTTCTCCAGTTTTTGATTAAAATTTTAGTTGATTAAAATTGATTTATTCTATATTTCTAGGAGGAAAGAAAACATTTTTTTACATATACAAATTAACTCCACCAAGGCGAGAGTATTTATATAAACGGCCAATTAGGTATTTTTTCTAAATTTACTATATTTTAATGATTTTTTATAACTCCTTTTAAAACTATGTCAACAAGTCCTCTCCGTCAAATAAAAATTAAATGCAATAGCATACAGAAGCACAACTACAGAAAGAAAAGGATCCATTTGCATCAAATGGTAAGCATAGGGTATTGAAAAGTAAAATATTGTAAAGAAATATTATAAAGATAAAATATTGTAAAGTAAAATATTGCGATTTGTTAATTCTTTACTCTTTTGTTCTTTATTTGGATCCAGGGGTAGTGCGACTAAAAAAACAACAGATAGTTACTGACATATTGAAGAAAAACAAGAGGGAGGTCGGATGTGTTTGAGGTCGGACGTGTTTTTTTACAAGAGCTGGATTTACTTGTGTTCTTTGATACGATATTACTTATTTAATCACTCACGAACTTGCAGCTATTAATATTGATTTAGTTGGTATTTGATATTATTATTCAGTGGGTTTATGATCGTTGGTTGTCTACAGAATTACAGTTTTTGACTCATGGAAAGTAAAATAACGTAAACGAAAAAGTTTGTCATAATTTTCTTCACGCAACAAATCATCTACGATGGAGTTCAAGTGTTTTCAGATTATTTTAGTTCTATTGATATTTAATTATCGCGATGGGTCAGATTTTGCTATCACTGATCAACAGCATACTATATCGCAAACCCCTAATGGCGGAAAAGTGAAAAGATGTAAATCTCGTGTATTGTATTATGCTAACCATTGTGCCACGCAACAACTTGTAATGAGTGGCGATGTTGAAAGCAATCCTGGTCCCGCACTCCAACGCGGATTGAAAGCTCCATCTTGTTCAATCTGTGAGAAATGTGTTAAATGCAATCAAAGACGATTCATTTGTGATACATGCTGGGAAACCACTCACGCTGCTTGTTTGAACCAATCAAATTTAGTACTCAATGGTAGAATTCCGAAATATTGGACCTGTTCAGATTGCCATTTTACTGTGCTTCCCTTTTCGAATGTACGTGATGTTTGCGCATTGTACTCATCTATTCTGAGTGATGGTGGTGAATACGAGGAATTAAGAACCATACCAAGCAATCCAAAACATACGAAAATTTGCCATCTAAATACGCAATCCTTACCGAGCACATTTGACGAGTTCTCATACATGCTCGAATGTCATAAATTTGACATAATCACGTTGTCCGAGACATGGTTAAAAAATAATCAGGTATTGATTGATTATGTAAACATTCCAGGATACCAATTTGAATATAAAAACAGAACTGATAAACGAGGAGGTGGTGTTGGAATGTACATCAAGGACGAACTTATTTACAAAACTAGAGACGACATAACCAAACTCGACAATTCTATCGAACATGTCTGGATCGAAGTGAAAGGTAGAAATAAAAATTACTCATATCTAGTTGGAACATTTTATCAGCCATCTTCTATAGAAAGAGAAAAAAAAGATTGGCTAGAACGATTTGATATTCTTTTGCGTCACATCACCGCAAAATGGGACGGTATTATCATAATTACAGGTGACTTCAATATCGACTTATTACAAGGTGATAAATCCACAATCGAATTATATCAAGATACACTTATGACTTATGACCTAAAACAACATATTACAAAACCAACCCGAAAATCGACATCCCTTATTGATCATGTTATTAGTAATATACCGGAAAAGGTAGTTAGTGAGAACGTTTTATTGTGCGATGAAATTTCTGACCATGATGCCCCGCATATCGTTATGAATATCAAAAAGGATAAATTCGAAAAACGATACAAATTTATACGTGACGAGAAGCAGTTGAACATCGATGAATATATTAGTGATATCGAGAAGATTCCTTTTTCCTTGATAGATACTTTTGATGATCCGGAAGATCAACTGTATGTTATGAATGAACTCATACTGTCCTGCATTAATAGCCATGCTCCTTTGAAAAGGTGTAAATTTACACGACCACCAGCTCCCTGGATGAAGGACCCATCCATTGTATCGTCGAAACTGAAACTTGATGAACTTCGTAGTGAATTAAAATCTTGTGATGACAGAGAGGCTAAACATGAGTATGTTGAAACGAGAAATAAATTGAAGAAGGCTATCAAACACTCTAGAAGAACCTTCTATCAAAAGGCTTTATCAAGTAACCGTTCAAAGGAAGTATGGAAAACCATAAGAACTATTATTAAACCACAGTTCAAACAAATCAGGCAGAATCCCGATACCATCAATGATTATTTCAATTCCATTGCAATAAAGTTAAGCAATACAAATGAGTTAAACATTTCTCCCACCATGAATGATGAGGCTGTACCGGCAATGGATTTATTTGACCTTCGTCACGCTACCCAAGAGGATGTTCTCAAACATTTGAATTCATTGAGAAGTGATTGCTCTACTGGTGGTGATAACATACCAGCGAAATTCATAAAACCAGTCGCAGCCCAATTGTCGCCAGTCCTAACAAAGATTTTGAATAACTGCATCGATGCAAACGTATTTCCAACATGCTGGAAGAAATCACGTATCTGTCCGGTACCTAAAGTTCCAGGTGCTTCACAACTAGAAGATTTTCGTCCAATATCAATACTTCCTGTACTGTCGAAAGTATATGAGAAAGTCATTTTATCACAGCTTTGTGACTTCATTGATAGATATAACATTTACGCTTCAACTCAATCTGGTTTTCGCAAAGGTCACTCGTGCATCACGATACTCTTAAAATTAAAGGACGACATTTTGAAGGCTATGCAAAGAGGTGAAGTAACTTTATCAGTGTCAGCAGATTACTCCAAAGCATTTGATACTGTGAAATATGACGTTCTGATTAATAAGTTGAAGAAACTCCAAATGTCTCCTGCATTCATCAATTTGATCTCTAACTATTTGTCAAATCGCCAGCAGTTTGTGCAAATTGATGACAAAAAATCGGACACCTTGCTGATCAAATACGGTGTTCCCCAGGGATCTATTTTTGGTCCGATCTTGTTCAACATCTATGTCTCTGACCTATCGTTGAATTCGTCGTGTAATTCTATCCAGTACGCAGATGACACAAATCTTTACATACACTTCAAACTAAAAGAAATGGATATCGCAACAGCAAAGCTTCAAAGTGACATTAACCAAATAACAACATGGTCAAAGATAAACAATCTGATGTTTAATTCCATAAAGACAAAATCAATTATGTACTCGACAAGCCAGTTAAGCTGTATAAACAATTTAAACTTCAGTAACTTATTCAAATTCCATAGTAATGGTGCTGAGATTGAGCGGGTATCCTCTCTCAAAATACTGGGCATAACATTCGATGAACATATGACGTGGTCTACACATGTGAATAACATCATTAGATCATCATACGCTACGATTTCGACATTAAAGCGATTGAAACGTTTGGCACCTTTTCACGTGAGAAAGAATCTCGCTGAAGCACTGATATTATCAAAGATAGACTACGGAAATCTTGTCTATAATAATATTCCACAATATCAAATGAAAAGGTTACAAAGAGTTCTAAATGTCGCTGCCAGCTTTGTTCTTCAGAGATATGCTTCCACTAACGATGTGTTAGTAATACTGAAATGGCTGCCAGTGCAAGAGCGTGTAAATTTATCGATACTAAAACTGGCACACAAGGTGTTGTATGACGAATGCTCACCTGAATACCTTACACTGAAATGGTACAAAAATGGTCGAAGCCTGCGATCTGATGCAGAAAACAAAAATAAACTACAAAGCGACACATTCCGAAAAACGTTTATGGATTGCTCATCAGCGTTGTTTAATGATCTTCCTGGCAATATTCGTTCCGTTGTCAACCATAAAGAATTTATCAAAAAAGTCAAATTATTTTTACACGATAGTGCTTTGTGCAAACTTTTATCCAAATAATGTGAATAACTCTATGCATGTAGGCTACCTATTTCCCCCCATCTTTTCATTATAGTTCTACCTTTTTTGTGTGTCCTTACATCGGTGCCATCAATTTATTTATTTTTAATTAGTCTCTTCTTTTTTTTTCTTTTTTTTTTTTTTTTTTTTTTTTTCTTGTTCAATGTGTCTACTTACTCTACCGGCACCATTTCGTACTCTGTGAGCCCATTTATTTCATTATGCACTTAGATTCAATATATTTTTTTACTGATCTTATAGATTTTATAGATTTTTTAGTTTTTATTGTTTTGTAGGCAGAAGAACCATTTGTAAATTATGGATGCCAAATATATGTTTAATAATAATAATAATAATAATAATAATTTTTTACCAAGTTTGTATATATGTGATATATACAAACTTGGAGTCGCATTAATTAGCAATCATTTATTTAATTGGCCTAGAAATCTAATTTTGTCAAAATACGGAAAAAAATCATCAAAAATTAGGAGCTAACTTTGTTTTTGCAAGTACTTGCAAAATGTTTTGTGTTCACCAATGATATCTAATAATCACTAAGAACGGTCGTCAAGAAATTGACATTCCGGCAAAATAAAACTGTGGGGCCTTCATAAGCTAAGGAAGACAGAGATATTAGCAATTCTCTAATATCTGCTACCTTTGGATGTCATTTTTGTTCATATTTAAAAAAACCATCACCATGAAAGGAAATATATTCCATTGTTTTTTAATTTAGCCACCCGTTACGCAAATGTGTAAAAATACTCAATCATAAATAATTCAGCACTCACAAAGATGTAAACAAAATTGATTTATAATGGGAATTTTTTATGGAGCAGACGACCAAGCCAGTCGATCTGCTCTTTAAAGTCAACACTTATCATAAACTTTTCATCAGCAGCCGTGCCGCAGCGCAGTATGCCTATCCCTTAAAAAGAAGTCAAAGAATGCGAAACGCTATAAAGCCTAGTGAAACGATTGCTAACAAACTTTTAAAAATTATATTTTTTGTTCTATGAAAAATACAATTTAAGTATGCTAGAAAGTAGAGACAATTAAAAAGTTAGAGTCGTACTAATTGGCAATCATATATTTTTGCGGCCTAGAAATCTAATTTTATCAAAACACACAGAAAAAACATCAAAAAAATGTGGACTATAAATTCAAATACTTGCAAAAGGTTTTGTGTTCACCAAAGAGTTAGGAAAATCATCAACGTGGACTATTAAGACCATTATTCTAAAAAATTTGTTTCTGTGAACTAAGCTATAAAAAAGTAATTTTGATTCGTCTGATCAAAAGACGAGATGACAAATTTATATATGAATTGTTTTTAAGTGCTTTAACATTTAATTAACAGCTATAGAATATCCAATTAGTATTAAGACATTAGGAGTGAGTGAAGTCTTAATTAAAACGAACAATTTAGCAGTTAGGGAGTTTTAAAACAACGTTTTTCTACATATACATATACTAATTGTTCGTATCTACTAAAAATATATACACACTCTTTATATCTTCTTGATTATATAAACTTGAAATTAAAAAATAAGTCGTTATTGGTATGAAAATCTCAATCAAGGTTATTTCAACAGGCGAAACTGGAATAATGGAGGAAGAAAGTTTTAATTTGTATTATGTCTATGATTCAACCTCCTGTTTTACACTTAAAGTCGAAAAAATCTTTCATATGACGAGTTTTCTTTTTTCTTGATATTAATTTTATAATTAACATCCAAACTTGCCATTTAATTTACGCATATTGTCTTTATGTGATACTTGCATTCCGGATTGCATATAAACCAATGGCAACGTGTTGTACATTTTCGACGTAACTTGTACGTGCACACCTGCGTTGGAACTGCTTTAACGTTTGTAGTCTTCAGCGGTGCGCAGTTGATTTCTTTAAAATCAGTTATCTCCAGAACTAACAGAATGATTATAACGATAGTTGAAAGCCTTTCCATCCTTCAAATTGTGTTCAATTGTGAGCTGTTTTCAATTTGCTTTAACAAGCTATGGTTTTCTTTAAGTGACTCTCGAAACTAATAGATATAACTTTTCTCTGATGTAAGCTTCGTCTTGCCACTTGTGGTTTTGTTGAAAAGTTTATTTCAGAGGATGGATTAAGAGCGATATTTATAGGTAATATAAACAATAGGATTTTAATGTTCTCAATATTGTAAATTAAGCATTTCGTATTAAAAGAGTTCACTGGGAAAGTCCTAGAGCTTTGAAGACGTTTTGTCATTTTTGTACAACAGACAAAAGGGAATTTTAAGAAAAAAATCAGAGAGTGTACACGTGTTGTGATATCCACGTGTCTCTCATGGTAAAGGGAAGTTTAAGGTTGCATTACACCTTTTCCGATTTTTCATAAATTATAATAATGACGATGTCCTGCAAAATTTTATAATGGTTCTGTACTCTTCAAATAAGGATATTCAGATAGAATATTATATTATCATGACAAAAATAAAGTTTTTAGAGCAATGTAATATGCTGATTGGATTTTATTTAGATTTAAAGAATATGATTATTTTGAAAAGGAGGCTACTCTTAGGAAACTGGGTTATATGAAGGGCTTGACCGTAACTTTAAGCTCGGAATTGAGGCACTTAAGGAACAGAAATATTTACGAAATTAGGTAATTTGTTCTACCTTTTGCTAAGGAACTTAGGGATAAGAATTATTTTTAGTATCGATTGACCTCTTTAATGCTGTTATCATAACTGGCCCTTATATAGAAGTCTATTTATCTATACTTATTGACCTTGTTACAAAGCACTATTTAAAAAAACAACAAAACAAAAAAACATTCTGTGTAGTTTTATGTACTGAACGGGTTAAACGACGGGCAAGCAGCTACGGCACCGGTACTGACCAAAGTGGCAAATTTTGCCGAATCACACATTTAGTTGTAAATATGATTTTCCATATAATTGACAAATGGGTGGCTAAATTCAAAAACAAAAAAAGTTTTTCTGTTTATTGTGATGCGCTCACATACTATAAAAATAATAAGAAGAAAAGAATAACATGACGAACTTACTTTTTTTTTACATTAATGAAAAATTACAGAACAAATATAAAACCATAGCCACGAGAAAGATTTTTTTCATATGAATATGATAAAATAAACTTTCGCTGCATGTTATGTACTCGTATGATTATTGAATGTTTCCGGTGTGTATTTATCGTTTCAAGCTGGGAGCATTTTGTAGAAAAGCGAAACAAATCACAAAAAAATATTATTATTAGCCATGTAAGATGTTTCTAGAGTTCCGAGAACTATTAACGAAAGTTACAAATATTGTTGATCAATAATTTGTAAAATATTTGAAACTTGTGTATTTTCACTCCTCGCAGCTATAAAGGCTCGAAAGAAATTGAAACACTCGAATCGACAAGATAAATAGAGACGATATTGGAATCAACCTGTTAGAATTTATATACATATTACTTTTCTCTATCGCTTAAAATTTATTTTTGCGGATGCAAAAATGCAGTTTAAAGTTCTTCCCTCATTTGAACTTCTACTGATGGTCTGGTATATTATTTAAACTTTATGTTAGGTATTGCTTCATGCATGTTGTTGAATAGTAATCCTTGTTATCTGAGAATGAAGCGGAAGAAGAAAAATGATTCGTAGTTGTTATTCTTTGTTTACACTTCTTATTGTACTTATAATGTTCTTTCCAAAATTAGCGCATGTGTAATCCGAAATGTAAACCAAAGGAGGTGATTGATTAAATATGTAAAAAACTTTATAATAATTAAAAATTAAGTAATAATTAAAAATTTAATCTAAATTTGATGACAAATATCTTATCGGGGAAGAAACCGGGTAAAGTGAATAATCTTTAGGATCAATAGCTTTCTTCGACTGACTTAACTCGACCAAAAATCTTTATAAGTCACTTAACTCGTTTTCGTGATAAGTACACTTTTTTTTTATAAGAAACATCTTTATAAGAAACCTATATATAAAATCTTCAGAAATTAAGAAATTTTTCCTACTACATTCTAAGTCTATTTCGGAAATAAGAGACTTGCTTCTAACTAATTCTTACAATTAATTGAAGAAGATGTTACAATCATCGCTAGGAAGAGACTGTGAAACGAAAAATGCATTATTTTTGTTCTACGGCTTTAGCCGGTAGAACTTTAAAATGGGCTTCTTTTTTTGTCGCCTTTTTTACCATCGAGACTAGTGAAGCACGAAAGGGTACCAGTCTAGTGTAGCGTACGTGAATTAATAGTTTTTGAGTGTTGGTAACAGAACTACCCTGTTAAACGGTGCAAAAGGTACAAAAACCTTTTTTTTTTACAAATAAATCATTTTTAAATTTTTTTTTTATGTTTAGTTGGTTTCACCAGTTTTACCAAGCTACAACAGCCGGTTTTTTTTTTTTTTTTGTGATTTGAAATTTTAAGCTAGATTTCTATTTGCTTACAAGGAGTTTCAACAGGCTAAAATTCCTTTTAAAAAAAGGATAAATAAAAAGTTGTTTTTATTGATTTTTACGTTTCATAAGATCAGTGTTTACAAACTTGAAGCCATTTTTTATATTCATATTTCTCTTTTCCCGTCCTGTATAAGACTGTAGTAAATCAGTAATACGCCGTAGATATTCCTGTCAAAACGGCTGGTTTATTTTATTTTACAACCAACTAGTCCATAGATTAAAGAAACTTTTAGAACTAGCTATTTATTCGATATAAGAAACCCTTATTTTACCAGAAAAATTAAGAAACTAAATAAGAAATTTTTGGAAAAAAAATAATAAAATTTCAGCCTACAAATAAGAAACTTTTAGAACTAGGCCCTTCGCCAGGTTTCTTATAAAAAAAACGTGTAACGAAATTTGAAGATTAATGACAAGAGAAGATGAAGAGAAAGAATCTTTTTCTTTTACCTGAAGCACAGCTTTAATCGGGTAACAGGTTTTACGAATTGGTGACTGAAATTCCCCCGACTAACCTACACCCCGTTTTTTTTCCCCGATAAGCAAATTACATACTTAATAAGTGGTTTAATGATGAAGGACTCGTGATTTCGCTTTTTTCATAATAGCTCTGTATTTCATTATTTAGTTGTCTTTAATTTTTTAGGATTCTTCTCTATGTTAATATAACAAAATTTATTACAGAAATTAAAAAAATAGAGGCGCTTGACAGAATGATCAGCCTCCAAAAATAAACGCCCCGGGCGCTTAAAACAATTGTGGGCATGATTAGTACTCGTAACAAAAAGAAACTTTATAAAAGTTTTGGTTGCAAACATTTATAAAAAGAACCATAAATGTCCTAGTTTTGGCGAGAATTGTCAATTTAAAGTGAAATAATGAAGCATAAATCACGTATTGTCTATAATCAACTGATGTCCTATAACCTATGTCCCATTTGCTTTACAAGATTGGGAATTTCCCAAACTATATTTCTAAGTGTAAGGTTTTGACACTAGAATAAACGTTCTTATTTTTGCGCGTTAGCGTTTTTTAAAAATTATTTGGTAATTTATTTGACTTATTGGATATATAGGAAACAAATTCTGTCAAATAAGAATGGTAAGTAAGTAAGGGGAAGTTTACCGTCCTTGTGGATTCCATCGTCTGACTTTTCCACTCTTTCGTCAAAAAAATGTTATATTACCGGTATAACATTGCTCCAACTTGCTTTCCTGCCACATAAGCTGGTTCGCTATCAGTGGATATAAAGTGTCCTGGAGCGGGGACTCGAACCTGAAACCTTATATTACAAGCCGAATACACTACTACTACGCCGTCTTCGCATCTTAAAAGACTACTACACCATCTTCGTATCTTATGAGATAATTTTTTTTAAAAGAATTAATAAATTCGACCTTAAGGCTAACTTTTCTTAAATGTTCTCTTGTACTTAGGCTTAGATATAATGGATCGACTTTTAATAATTTTGTTTTCCTCGTTAATAAGAAAAAAAAAACAAATACGCTTACGCTTAAAAATAAATATGAAAAATAGCTTACTATATAAGTATAACAGGAAATTATGAATTTTAGTAGTTATGGATATAAGTTTTTATTAATCAATTTTTAAAAATTCTGCTTTTGCTTATTCTCACGACACTTTTTAAAATTAAATCTCGTAATCCTATAAAATGTTGTTGCATTGAAAGGAGCATTCTAAGAACTACATTGTATTGGGCAAAAATGTTATCATGTTTTGGGAAAACTGTTTACAAACACGAGAGCATTCTAAGACCTAAATAACTAGATTACAATGTCTTTAATAAGGGTTCGAGATTAACAACTTGTTAATTGGTTGAGCATTAATTGGGGAAATATATTTTAACGAAAAAAGTTCTCGGATATTGTTTGTTCTGTCTCTCCTTTTATACTTCTTATAATACTGTTGGCAGAAGGTTTTGCAAGTATGTGAAAAGTCAAATGTTTACCTTAATGAACTAAAAATCTTATAAAATCTAAAGATCTTACATGCAATAGTAAATACATGTAAGTTCGATATCCTAGAATACTGTATTCAGACAAAATACATAAACTGTCTGCCACAAAAAACTACATGCATCTCCTTCGGGGAAAAATCTCTTCACCTCTTAAAATGTTCATAAGTTTTTTCCCAATTTAAAAAAGTTAACTGTCATTATTTTATGAAAAAACTCTCGATGTAATGAACCATAAAAATAATCCATCTTCATTAAACAAAGAGCTTGTTAGGTCAAAACATCCAAAACATGTTATTTTAGACTTTGTTAATTCACTCTATGTTTGAAAAAAAGAGAGAAGGAAAGTAATCTAAATAAACCAAAAAATTCTGAAAGACTTTTCATTGTTTTAGTAATTAGCACACCGATTCATCTCTTAATAGCCGTTATATGTTTGTCGGCTAATAATGGTCAAGTTATGTAAAGTACGAAATCCTTAGGCTACAAATAGCAAATACGATATGGTTTTTCACTTTGGCTGTGACGGGCGAATTTCCGTGGATTTTCCACGGACTAAGGACTAATAAAAATTTATCTCAGGTATAACGGGAAAGTACGAGATGTAACATTGATAAAAACCAACCAATTAAAAATCACTAAAGACAATATTCTTGATTTCCCTAAATTAAAAAAGACAAAAAAGATCAGCGCAAATCAGCTATTTTGAATTATTTTAAAATGAAGTGTACGATCCTGTGTTTCTTAATATTCAAATGATTACTTATAGCATCGACATCTTTTTACTAGGCCTCTTAGTAGAAGAGCTAGATTCTACGTGACTGAAGTTAGACGTTTCAGGTGATGAAGACATGGATCTTTCCCTAGGGTGATCTACAAACATGGAAACATTTGCTTCATTTTGCTGATCTGCACCATAACTTGGACCAGGATAATTGTCTCCACATGAAAAATATTATCTTGGTTTAGCAAATCATCTGCTCGGAGGCTGTTCAATGAAGTGAAAAATGTTTCTTCTAGGGCTGTGATTGCTTCCAGTTGCTGTTGTTGCATGGCTCCAAAAAAATCAATTGGAGTTGCTAAAACTATGGGGCAAGGGGAAACCTATCAGAGGACCCAGACCAAGAGGCCTGGTCTAACCTTATCTAAGAATATAACGATGAAGATTCCTTTGGCAAAAAAGTAGCTCCACCTTTAGCTTCTATGGCTAAACTCATGTGGTCGAAAGAACTTACCAATGAAAAATTAAAAGGCAGACTGAAAAAGGTCCAAATTTCCACCAATTGCCGTTTTTTGTCTGTAAAGGGCTACAATAAACCTATATGGGCCTAAGCAGGCAGAAAAATATCAAATGATCTGGTATTGCAAAACTGCAAACGACTCTTTGGAAAGCCAAGTGTATACATATGTATCTGTTAGTTATATATACGATTCTTATATGCAAGCTGATGCCAAAGAAATATTGCGGCAACTGTCTCACTTTTGAGCAGCTTAGGATACACTGTACATCCAAACAAGTCAGTTCTAGTGCCTAACCAATGTATGGTGTTTATAGGGATTCTGTCAAACTCTGCTCAGATGACAATAGCCTTAACTGAGGAAAAGGTCAAAAATAAAAGGTGTCTATGAATTGTTGTGCATGTCTAAAGCCACAGTTTGGTTCGTTTCCAGGGTTATTGGAACATTATTTTTGTCCTTGATGCCGTGAAGTATGATATGTTACATTATGGGTCTTTAGAAACAGATAAGAACCTACGACTCGAGCTAAGTCATGAGAATTTTGATTCAAAGGTTCTGTAAGACGATTTCTGTAAGAGTTTTCTTTTAAGGATTTACAATGGCGGCTCACAATGGATCGGTTCAACAGACCTGTACAGCTGCCTAAAATTGATCTATTTTTATTCTCTAATGCTAGTCTTCAGAGCTGAAGGAAACTCTGAAATGGAGGTACGTTGGTCTGAGGGAGAATTACTATAGCATAAATACCTTAGAGTTGCATTTGTACACTTAAAGCCTTTCTCAAAAATAAGACAATATAGACATGTTCAGTTAAGATTGGATAACACCACAGCTGTGGCCTACATAACAAAAATGTTTGTAATAAATTAGCTGCTGAAATATGGGAATTCGCTAGAACATGGAATATAGCTTGTGTTTTAAATACTATAACTGATTATAACTCAAGACAATTTCGAAATAACATTGAATGGTCCTTAAATGTAAAACAATTTAACATAATCTCCGACAGTGTTTGGGAATTTGAAATCGGCCTTTTTGCATCCAGACTCATTGCAAAATGTGTGGATATTTTTCTTTAAGATCTGATCTGATGCAATTGTATTTGCTCAGACCAGGTCGTATTTAAACTTTTATGCCTTCCCAACATTGAATTTGATCATCGCAGTCTTGGCTTCCTTAAGCGATTAATACGTTATACAGAACACCTGTGTTATTTCCAACTTCGTCTAGATTGTTGTTTCTAACGGGAACAAAAAGACAACATCCTCTACACCAAGTCTTGTCGCTGCTCATGCTGTCTGTATTTGAGAATCGTTACAAGGTGAAGAGCTTCCAGCAGGCACTGTCGACAACATTGCAGTGTCATGGAGAGAAGGTACTCAGAAAAAATACCCGGGTCCAAACCGACGATGGATACAATACTGCAATGCGAGGTCGATTGATCGCTATCATCCAAATGCGAAAGATGTGTTAATATACCTTACTGGAATTACTCAAAGGTGGGTCTGGATACCGTGTTATATGTACAACTAGACGTGCTCTTGCTTCAGTTGTTTCGATCAGTGGTTACAGTTCTCTTTCGGAGCATCAATTGATAAGCTGTTTTATAAAAGGATTTTTTAATATAAAACCAAGTACCCCTAAATACTCTTTAATACGGGATACAAACGTTCTTTTTACTCATTTAAAGTCTCTTAGTCCTAATAAAGTTTATCATTTACGAATATGAACATCAAGCTGGCTTGTCTCCTTACTATTTTAGCAGGTGGACCTTGATGTACAGGGTATTTCTTTCTGAACCAGATTTATGCTCACTCCAATGTATCAAAGCCCACCTGTTAAAAAGAACCAGTTGATATCTAAGGAAGTCGCTCCGCTTTTATTAACCCTTGCCAAACCCTATCATGCTGCCTCTAAGGATACACTATCAAAATGGTAAAATGAGGTATGACCTCAGCTGGTATTGATGCCAGTGTTTTTTCCCCAGGTAGCTGTCGTTCAGCCTTTTGGAGCAAAGCAAAAATTGTAGGGGTACCTGTAGATGTCATATGGCACTTGGAGTAAGGATTATACCTTTTGCTTTTATTATCGTAGAGATGTTATTGGTAGAGTGACAAGTATTTATGATGTTGGTGCCTCGCTCTTGGACTGAGTTATGGAAGCGACAAGTCATGAACCTTAGTTCGCGTTTTTAACATTTACATACTGATTGTAACATTATATTGTTAAAAGACGTTTGCTCAGTTATTTAAATTTTCTTTATGTTATTCTTCTCACTGTTTTTTTCACCACACCTGCTGGCCGCGTTTATGCTTTGAAGTCACATCCTCTGCTTACGCAGAAGATTTGGAAAAATATTTACTTATGCAATTACATACACTTGATGATTTTATATAAAATATATTTAAAAGAGTGCTATAAGCGCGCCACGCAGATTTTTAAAATAATTTTCGAAAAAATAAAAAAAACGCTAGGCCAAGTATATTATACTTGTACCAAGTTGTTCACCCGGAAGTGTGGCGCGCTTTACCAGTATTTAAGCGCTCAACCTGGCGTTTACGCTGTTTTACATAGCTAGTTATAAATATACACAAAATAGCAAGTTCAAAGCACTGTTTATGCCGTTAAGTGATGAACGTAAGAAACAGAATTACAATCAGATAGGTTAAAGAGGCAGCCGTGAGGATGGAATCCGCAAGGATTTATTGTTTCCTAAAGTCCCTACTACCAAAACTCCACAGGTAAACCATGACGCAAATCCCTATGGGTAGTGCTACAGTGCTCCAAATAACGTAACAAAAAAATCACGCAGCAATTTTGACCCTACATCCCTACATCCTACAGCCTGTCAGAACTAGTTCTGCGTAAGAATTAGCCAAAGTAGACTTTTGATATAAAACGTGATATATAACACGTGATTGTTGCAGTATATTGCAGTTGCAGTATATGAAAGTTTTCGCTAATTAATCAAGTTCGTAAGCAGCTAGCCTTAGAAATAACTATGAGTCTATTTATTTATCTGGCTGTGGAATGCTCGCTTAATTTAACTGTAGTAGCTATTGAGATTCATGCACGGCTAAAACACGTGTGCAAATGTTATTACTAACATATACAATCTATGGGGGTTCATAATCAGCGTAGTGAAATTTTACGGCTTGCTTTTGAACGGCTTGGTGGCAAGATTAAAGAAGGCAATGCTGTTCTGGCAGCACTTGTGTGCAAGAGACAAAATGTGGGAAAACAAATACCTAACCATCTTGTCTGCGTGTACTAATTGAAAAAAGTTTGTTTAGGATCAAAACGACGATGCAAACTTCTCACATAAAGGCATGATATTCTAAAAATATCCTAGGTATAGATTAAATGCCACTTCAACAAATGCGCGTTTATAGAAAATTATGTTCAATCGCGTTTATAACTTAACGTGCAATAATTTATTTAGTGATATTAAAAATGGATACAGGATGTGTAAATTTGTTTTCCTTTATATAGAATTTGGATTCGGTGACACTCACTAGAAGTTTTATGCTGCTGGGCATCTCCACTCGCCAAGCGTTGAGCATCTCCACTCGCCAAGCGTTGAGCATCTCCACTCGCCAAGCGTTGAGCATCTCCACTCGCCAAACGTTGAGCATCTCCACTCGCCAAACGTTGAGCATCGCCACTCGCCAAGCGTTGAGCATCGCCACTCGTCAACCGTTTGGCATCTTTTGCCGCCAACGATTCAATGTCCTTTAATAATTGATCTAGTATTGAAGAAAAAGGTATTGCCATTTGTCTGAAAAAAGAAAATTACAAGTTCCATAAAAATTGAAAACTTACCAAGCTGGTTGATGTTCAGCGGAGCGCTTTCGACGCAAGAAAAAAATAAGAAAATTAGTAAAACTCTACTGTGAAACTCCATGTCCGTATAACAACGCGCGTTTCTGTGCAATTCTTAATCAATAAGACAGTGGAGAATTGAAGGCTATTATATACACCGTTGTTTTCAATCAAGCGTAATGCTTTTCATGCCATTTTTGAATGATTTTGTTTTAAAGTAGTATAAAACATACATAGTGTAAACCTTAACGATCCCTCCGAGAGAAATTGCTGTATTATATCTATGTCAAAACGTTTCCCAACAGAAAGTTTATAATATTTACTTGCCTTTATTTTTTAACCCAGCAGTACCCATAGGGATAATAAAACAATTTTTAAGTCACAAATCAGCATATTAAACATAATTGACGTTTCGAGAAACGACTTATTTCATTTTTATCTCCAACAAATAATTTCTAAGGCCTTCGTGTGTAGATGAGAAACGAAATGTTTCACATTGTTATACAGAACTTAAAAGTCGATCTGTCTTTTGCTGATTATTGCGGAGTTAAACCAGCGAGCGAGGCGAGCTGAGCTTGAGTGGCCGCTATTTGCCATTTAAGCGAGTGGAATATTTCCGAAAAAAATAGTCAGTTGTCCACTTATGACTTCACTCAAGTTCCCCTTATGACCGGAGATAAAGAAAAGTGTTTTAGCTCTTTGCGTATTTCAAAGAATACATTCTTTGGAACTATACTTGCAGGTTTATGATAGCTTCTGAATTCAGTTTATAAAAAAACCGCCGTCTGTGATTCAACCCTATCCGGTCCGGGGTATTTCGAACATATAATATACAACTGTCTACCTAAAATTCAATTACTTTCATTTTTTTAGAGCGAATTTTTAAATTCTGTTTAAAGTTTCTATCAGCTAAATAAAAGTTATTCAACATTTTTAACCATTCTTACATAGCTCACATGAATAAAGGCCAAACATGGCCCGAAAATTATTCTTTACTGATTTTAAGGTAAAAACCAAAAAAATCAGGTAATCAGATCAATCACGTGACCAAAATTATCACTAAGAATCCCCTCTACGAAATAGAGTTTTCTTGTAAGTTTTAAGTTACACGGATAATTCTAACGAAAGTGATTATATTTTCCTGATTATAAGAATTTCACAGAGATTTTCAGGGTTGCTTTGGATTAATAGCAAACATCTAAAGCTCTGAGAAGTATAGGGTCTAAATCTTTGGCATAAAGGTGCCTAATAGATAAATATAAAAACTCAGTAAGTATAATAACCATGCAGCATAGCAAAAAAGAGTTGGGGGAGGCAGAATCCTTCCAAAGGTTGGCTTAGCGATAGCAATAAGTTGAAGACTTAGTATAGACACCTTAGTATAGAATCCTTCCAAAGGTTGGCTTAGCGATAGCAATAAGTTGAAGACTTAGTATAGACACCTTAGTATAGAATCCTTCCAAAGGTTGGCTTAGCGATAGCAATAAGTTGAAGACTTAGTATAGACACCTTAGTATAGAATCCTTCCAAAGGTTGGCTTAGCGATAGCAATAAGTTAAAGACTCCTTTACCAAAAATTTTAAAGAACTTTAAACTTGCTCGTCGGTTAAAAAATGTTCAAAACTGTCTTTTCTTTTCTTTTTTTATTTTTTGAAATTTAACTTAGTTTAGAGAAAAAGAGATTAATATTCTGTAAAACACAATAGTATGTCATTTTAACTGGTATTGATCGATAACTCTCGGTAAAAGTCAACGAACGCATCACGCATCGTATCGCGAAGTTGTTAGCGTTATCAAATGAAAACATAACAAAAAAAATAAAACTTAAAACGATGTTTATCCGTTATGTTGTGAAATTTGAAAATTTCGATTGATCGAATTTAGACACACCGCATTGCGGGTCTGGCATGACGCGTCATGTGTATTATGCGCTGTATTTGTAGTTGTTGTTTGGAAAATGATAGAAAAAGAACTCTCAAGTTCCCAAAACCAAACACCCGAAAAACGGAAGACATGTTTTGTACCCCTATTCTAAAAAGAAACGCTGGAGACCTGTAAACCGCTATAATAGAAAATCTATTTTTTGGATTACACCGTCCAGTATAATTTTTCGCCTGCTATAGTCATATTTCTCTTTTTAGCTTAAGGTAATCAAGAAGATTTTGTAAGCACATAAAAAAAACCGCTCGATTGTCACTTTTCGCGGCTACCATTTTTAGTTCCTCAGACAGATGGCGTGCATTATAAGGTAGACTAGCCGGTGGAGACGGCATCGAAACGACGGGTTAAGCCACAAGGAACTGTGTAACCCCCGGTGGGGAAGGTCACGCTGAGCGCTTTAGTGTAAATAAAATCTAAGGAAATAATTCGTTGCTAACACCAGGAAAGATTGCTTTATGCAGGTAAACTGTGTTGCACATCCGTATAGGAGCAATACTATTTTCCTGCAAAATTTGGAGATCAGAAGCGGAAATTGAGTAAACGTTCTCAAACTTTCAAAAAATGTTCCCTGGCAAGAAATATTTCCACTCGCTTTAATGACAAACGGGCTGTGTTTGCGTTTAGCTTGCTTCGACGGCTATAAATGTTTCTGAAACAATAAGCAACATTCTCTACACACCAAGGATTTAAAAATTATTTGTTGGAGATCACAAACTTTTTATCCTGGTACATTAAAAATGAAATCAGCCGTTTCTCAAAATGTCAATTATGTTTAATATGCTGATTTGTGACTTAAAAATTGTTTTATTATCCCTATGGGTACTGTCGGGTTAAAAAATAAAGGTGAAATGAATACTATAAACTTTCGGTCGGTAAAAGTTTTGACATAAACAAAATACAGTAATTTCTCTCGAAGGCATTGCTAAGGTTTACACTATGTATGTTTTATACTACTTTAAAACAAAATCATTCAAAAATTGCATGAAAAACATTACGCTTGATTGAAAACAACTTGTATAAAATAGCCTTCAATTTTCCACTGTCCTATTGATTAAGAATCACTAAGTTTTACTACTTTTCTTATTTCTTACCTGTGTCAAAAGCGCACCGCTCAACATCAACCAAATTGGTAAGTTTTCATTGTAGAACTAATGTTTTTTTACTTGTATACTAGATCAATTATTAAAGGACATTTGAATCGTTGCGGACGCAAGATGCACAACGCTTGAAAAGTGGAGATGCCCAAAGTTTAATTGGAGATGCCCAACGTTTAAGTGGAGATGCCCAACGTTTAAGTGGAGATGCCCAACGTTTAAGTGGAGATGCCCAACGTTTAAGTGGAGATGCCCAACGTTAAAGTGGAGACGCCCAACGCTTGGCGAGTGGAGACGCTCAAAGCTTGGCGAGTGGAGATGCTCGACGCTTGGTGAGTGGAGATGCTCGACGCTTGGCGAGTGGAGATGCTCGATGCTCGATGCTTGGCGAGCGGAGATGCTCAACGCTTGACGAGTGGAGATGCCCAGCAGCGTAAAACTCCACCAAATCCAGATTCTGTATAAGGGAAAACAAATTTACTCATCCTGTATCCATTTTTAGTATGAAAATTATGTATCACAAACAAATTATTGAGCATTAAAAGAAATATAGAAACTTCACATCATAGGCATTGTTAATACTACTTTAAACAATGCACGTAATTGATTCTTTTTTCGTTAATTCTTCCGCCTGTTGCAAACGAATGCGTTTATATTAGATCCACAATTTTTACCCCTTTTTTAAAAGGAAACTCTGAAAACCGCAATAAGACCTGCGCACAAAGTAATTCCTCCCCGTTGAAGCCGTGTCGCACATCAATATAGGCGTAATAACCTTTTCCGACAAACCGCCTGTCGTTACCCTGTCCAGGTAAAACAATCACTCAGCGATTCATGACAACATTAAAAAATGTAGCTATCTAACCAACTGCATTTAGATATTTCCACTTTTTACGAAGTGCTAGCAAGCTGAAAAGCCACAACCCCAACGCAAAAATAAATATAATTATACGAAATTGGATGAAAACTTTAAAATAATAGAAATAAATAAGCCTAACCATAGCTATAGCTAGCTGGATTTAGCAGGTTTTTTCAGTTTCTGCCGTGATTCTAAACAAATATAACAAAGTCCGCTAAAGTCGGGTTCTGCGGGAATTTTCTGAAAGAAAGGAAACAAAGGAAAAAACATTACAATCCAACTAATCAATTTGTTTATTTACATCTGGACAGTTTAACAAAATATATCAATTCTTAGTTTCTACTCACACTTTCTTTGTAAGCTAATAGTAATAATATATTACATTTGCTATATCGTGTGTCCGCAAAATGCCCATAAAATCGCGGACAGACAGACAGCGAGTGTTAGTAAAGGAGACAAGTTGTTAGCCTGGGGAAAAATAGAGTGAGATTTGCCTGTCATACATATTTCAGCGAAGATGGTGTATGGTAGCGAATTCGGCTTGTTATCATATGGTTCCAGGTTCGACTCCGCACTCTGACGCATTTTAAACATAGTGTTGTCAGCCCATTTGGTTTGGTGCCATCTATTGACCGCTAACCAGCTTGTGCGGCAGGCAACCAAGATAGAGCAATGCTAAACGTATCTCTGGCGGTAATGTAACATAGTTACGTCGAAGGGGCAGAAGAGCCAGCCATTAGTATGGAATTCCCAACGAGTTCTTGTTACTTACTTACTTATTTACTTTATTTTCCGCATCGCTATATTTCGTCCATCTTTGTTCACCTGTCACCACTAAATTAAATTGAAATGCACATTTAATTGTAATTGTAATTGAATTACTCTGGCGCAGTCCGAAATAAAGCTGTCAGCAACCATTTTAAACAGACAAACAGCGGGTAGTATTAATATAAAGACATAAGTCTTCCATCTGAAAGAAGATAATATATATTGATTAGTTGCGCAACAGAAACTGATTAGGCATGACGCAGTTATCATGACAAAGATCACACACTTATCAACTTTTTAAATAAAACCAGAGGGACAGGAGTGCCCTTAAAAGGAATAAAGATTTTCGATTCGAGATCCGTGATTTCTAACACTGTTAAATTATTATAATAAAGGGGAAGCTAACCCTAAAATTATTTTTGATATTTCACAGAGCAAAAGCTCTATCTATTGAATAAAAAACTCAGGATCTGCGGACGCTGATCTTTCTAGGGAAACCATGGAGAAAGAGCTTAATTCAAAACTCTCACCGTTCAAGTCACGCTCAAACCACGGGCGTTTAAGTCATTGGAGTTACGTCTTGTTAGGCATATCTGAATGAAAAGCTGTTTGGGTTGTTATCGTACGCAAAGGATATACATATGCTAAACGGTATCTCTTGCATTTTGCTCGTCGTAATGTTTTTGTGCGTGTCGTTTGACTCGAAGACTTTCGTTATATATATAAAATAAATAATAATAAAAAATGCGTAAGCATTGTAATATTAAAATGCGATTTTTTCCTAATTCCTTAAAACAACTTTAAATACCTCTACACAAGTGGAGTAACAAACCGAGAATAAAAACCATGTATTTATTGCTATTTATACCTTGCTTGTCTTGATTAACCTGACTAACCAACCTAGGCCTGTTCTTCTAGAACCGTAAAGAAGCTTGGTTTCCGTTTTTCTACGAACAGCGGAAATCCCACTTAACAGTTTTTACTCATAAAACATTAATTGGTCTTAATTTCTGTTTTTCTTAAAGTTTCTATCTTTCCTGTCCATATATTATTCTATCTGTGATATTTGATTTTGTTTTGAAGAAAAAAGGTCCGCTTTATGACATAACTTTTCGATGCATATAACTTCCGACATTTGAAAAATATTCGTCATTTTCTTTCCGACATAATTTTGTCAAATATGGCTACAATGTGGCGCATGTTTTTTTTCATTGTGCTGACTACTACAACAGGTTTGATGTGACGTACGGCTTCAAAGTGTTCTTTCCTGTTTTCGTTAATTACCAAAAGATTAAAACAACAATAAAGTTTGTTGTATAATAAAACGAGCTGTAATTAGAAATTCATTAAACATAATCAAAACAAACTTACTAATAACGAAAGTTCGTTGTGCTAAATTAAAATGGGGTCTGGTTAATCGTTAAAGTTAAAGTTTAAATAACAAACATTCTCACTACTTTGAAGGCGTATTTACAAACAAGTTTTAATACGATTTCAACTTTATATACAGACATGCGCCTTTCCTTGTGTGTATTCTTATTAATAAATGCATCACTGTGTTATGGACTGGATGTTCAGGTCAGACGAGCAAATATAGATATACTTGATGTTAAAAAGAATCATTGTAATGGTATAGCAAATGCAAGGTTTGCTAAAGGAAGATGCAGATGCACAAAAGGCTTTGGAACGTTTAGTGTAGTTAATGGTAAAGCTGGATGTTATTCAAAGACTGCTTTAGAAAATATTTATGGTAAGGGTAAAAATAAATTGTTTTATTTTCTGTATGATTTCATGCTTTTCATTTTTACACACCATGGTAAATCCTTATTACAGCAGGTGTTAGTTTGATACCCGTTACTCTGTTTTCACAATCTTCCGCAAAGTATACTGACACAAGACGATAAATTTCTAGTTCTCCCCCACAAGTAATAGACCTATTTCCATATCCATTTGGTTCCACAAAATATGCATGCGAAAATGCAGAATAACATGAAAACGAGATTAGTTATGAGCAAACTTCAGGATGCTGGTTGTTTATATACAAGTTTGAAGAATGTATCAACAAAATGTTGACTTTTACAGCTTTTAACTGGAAGTTTTACATAATCGTAGTTAACACAGTTATATAGAGGATATTAGTATTGGTAGTGTGACAAAAAATTTAAAATATTGCTGATTTTAAGGGCGTATCTTTTTTGTATATGTTAGCTAACTAAACCTAAAACCTAGCCAAGTTTTTAGAATGATGTGAATACATTTTTATTTTACTGTTTCCAAGTAAATTTAAAACTAAAACTCAATATATAGTTTATTAACGCTTAGTGGCACTCCAAACTACTCTGAACAGTTCTAAAAATTAAGATTTAGTTTGGTGGTAGCTAGCCAAAGTAGCTAGTCAAGCTGCATTCCTGGAAAAACATATTGTAAATTTTATTTTGAGCGCTCCATTACCTTAAAATCAATGTTGAATATTGAAAATGCTTGACTGATGCTAACAGAAGTACTCACAAGTATTTTCACAAGTATTTTCCAGGGTTGTACCTATAGCTTAGCTGCATGAGTAATCAACAAATCATTTTTCAACATTTGTTGCGTAAAGGATATTTAAAATTAACTTTTTTAAACTATTGGCTGTTGTGATCATAAAACTGTTGCACTTCCTCCGTCACTACTCTCTCTCTTACTGACTGTCAATAATCGTACATTTGTATCAAGCATTGTGATGGTTAACCTTATTACTTATAGTTTGTAAGTAATACGAATTCATAGAGCATAGAGCCTATCATAAATCCGCATATATAGAAAAAGTAGTCTTTTTTTAAGACTAGTCGTTAGCCCGTGGAAAAGTCCACGGGTTCGCCCGTCCTTTTACAACGCACTGCGAGCGTCTCGTTACTTGCGCAGCTAAGCTACCATTTTGCGTGACAGACGGACAGACGTATACGGGTAATAATACCCGTATACGTCTGTCCCGTGTAGATTTAAACCTAACTAAATAACTTAATTACGCTGTGTTCGACAAATCTAAACAAGTTTGGAGGACGTGTTACGTATATAGAAAGGCACTCTTAATTGCTTGTGGTCGATTTGTGGTTGCTTACGGTCTTTAAAAATTTCACTTTTCCCCGAGATATTATCTCGAGGTTGTAGATTATTCAATAAATCAGGCGTATTACAAAGTGTCACTATCCCAATTTAAACTCAGCTTATCTAACCTCATTAGTAATTAAAAAGATCCTGCAGCCTGCCAGTCGGACAAAAATCTGCGGGTCGATGCTTCTTACCAACTTCGTAATATAGCCAAGAATGTACAGTTGTTCAAATTTCAGTGTAAGTTTGCTGTTAAAAATTTTATTTTGTTTAAAACGAACTTAGCACAAGAAGGCTGCGATCCAGGGAAAACAAACTGTTGAAGGTTCACGCTAATGTTATTTCGGTTTATTTAAATCTAGAATGTAAAATTCAATAAAAATGTTCAACTTAACTTCATCAAGCCGAACTTTTACTGATTTACACCAGTACACCACTAAAGAAATTGTTTTGGATATGCTGTTTTGAAGACCGCATGCATTCTGAATTTCTTGAAAACAGTTCCATGTTGGGTGAGCATTACGAGTGAGTTTTTTCATGTACACACTCTTGTCTCTTTAATAATAGCCGTATTACGTCTGTCTGTTCGTGCGTCTGTTTGTCTTTTTGTCACGGTAACATAAAATGCAATATATAAAGGTTAACGACTAGTGTATTCAATAATAGCCGTATTTTGTTTGCTCAAAATGGCTGCTCGCATCTCCATTCCTGGTCCCCTGCAAAGTTGAAAACTTTCTGACGGGCGTCCCCGTGGATTTTTCTACGGGTTAACTAATTACAGGGTTATAATTGAAGATGGCTAATTTAATTTTGCCAACAGTATATTTACCTATGTTAAACTCTTATTGCAGGTTGTGAAATGGCCTACAGCAGCTCAGATAATGCGGTAGTGATGGAAAAAAGAAGAAAAGTTACGCTTAGAAAAAATACGATTCCAAGTGGTTGCACTGCTGGTGGTATTACTTTAGCACAACAGGGCTATGATGTGGATACGGTTGATACCACGGTGAAGATTAAAAGGGAAAATGTCATTGAGGCAAGTTTTTTTTGGCATTTAAACCATAAAAAAGTGCATTTGAGCTGATGCAAATCGAACTATAATTCGAAAAGTTATTTACACATTAAATTGATTCTGAAAGAACGGAAGTCATGTAAAAACACAATAAAGTGCCTTCGAAAGTTAAGTATGGCACATTAAAAGGATAGGAAAGGGAAGACTCGATAAATATTTTTAAAATATAAAAGATTTTTACAAAAATACTTGTCGTGTAAAACACGCGTGTTTTGTTTTTAATTTTGGCCGATAAAACTTGAACTTTGAAAATTCAAAATTTATGTAATCCGAAAAATTTTTGTGATCCCTATATGATTCAAATTACATAAGCTCAACTGTCCGTTAAACAACAGTAGACTTGCGCCTAAAACACTCGTTCCTATATCTTGATGTCTGTCTATATGTGAATTACCATATTTGGTTTCTGCACTAAATGGGTGCACCAAAGCTTTATTTTATTGCGGGAGATACATACTTCGTATTACGTCATATATATTCTTTAATTTCCGCATTTTGTGTGTCCCGCTACTTGCGATGCTATTTTACGCAGAGACAGACAGACGACGGCTATTTACTATGGAAATTAAGAGATATAAATGATACGAAGAAATATATACGACGAGGCAATTTCTATGTATTTTTCATTGATTTACGGCAATGCGTTTAGAAATAAAAATGTGAAAAATTTTCAAACTCGTAAAATAATTGTAACAAAAGAAACACACTGAGTCCAAATAAGGAATAATGAAAACAACACCGCATGGAATGTGAACATTACCAACTGATAGAGATATTGCCAGAAGGCAATACTTGACGAATTAATTGTAAAATGTTGTCCTATTTTGTTTTTCATCAGTTTTTTACTTTATTAAAAAGTTATGGTGCAAGTTTCAAGTTCTAATCACAACCCTAATGACATTATATTTTACCAACTTCATAGAGATATATGCTGCTAGTAATAGAAATACGCTCCGTATATAACTGCTTCCATCTCAGCACATACATAGATAATGTGCCCCTGTTCTTTGCACCCTATGTAATTGTCCTCAACTTTATATTTCTAAATTTTTAACTATTCATCGATGTAATGCTATTTCAAATAATATCGTTGTCTAGATTGTGACAGAACTTAACTTTTGCTGTATTTTGTTTAATGTAGATTGGAGATACTAAAAGTATAAAAGGGCGGTTGATAAAAATTATATTTTACTGCGATACTAACTATAATGCACAAGGCCTGTTAGCGAAGGTTTCAGGTGACTTTACATGTAAGTTTTATTTTTATTTTACTTTTATGTGCTCTATAAGAAAATGGCTTGCGAAAAGTTTTGTTCAAGTCAATCTGTAGCTCATTACTAAAGCTGCGTTTCTGTTTGATTGCATCTTTTGCTGTACACAATTTTCATTATTATATCCTTATTATTATTGTTTTTACTATTATTTACCAAGGATAACCTCTTCAGTTCCTAATAGAACTGTTACCAATGAGGGTCCTGCGAAGGGGGTCCTAGTACATTTCAAGCTCCCATTTGTGTTACTAAAATGTGTGCAAGCACAACAGTCAACTAGACAACCGCCTAAGTTATCAATACTATTCTCATGCTGGGAATTAAGAAGAAAGAATCGATTAACATTTTATAGTCTCTAGCATGACTCGGGCGGGGTTTAAACCCAAGACCTTCCGCACTGGAGGCCTCCTTTAAATAAGAAATCTTTTTTAATTTTTAAGCTTATATATAAATAGGCAAAATGTAAGGGAATTGTATCGAGGGAAATATATATATAGTTATATTGGAAAAGGATTTCAGCAGAAGCAATTTTGTATTGTTAAGTTTTGAAAATAATATCTCATACTGTTTAATCAGCAAGGAATACCTTTTTATTTAAAATAAAAAATGTGTTGTTTTGCAAAAAAAGTTTTTTATAAAACACGGTTTTCCTTAGCTTGGAAAGCCCTCCTCTCGCATCGGGTGGAATCCGCTTACATTAAAAGAACGCGAATTAACGCCAGATGGAACCAAACTTAAATGTTATTTGTAATGGGATTGGTAATTTTATCGCTCAATTACAGAAGTCTGCGTTTTGCGTTTTGTACCAATGTGGGCCAGTAGGTGTCTCCTTTTTACTCGTTTGGTTTTACTTCATAACAAACATAGTTTGCAAAACATAGTGATGCCTGTGCTATGTGACAGATCAGGGGAATAAAAATGTGTTAAAAATATTGCGACCCTTTCAGGAAACCAACAACAACAAAAAACCCCGATATTTCTGGTGTTATCCAGCGCACATCTAAAATTTCCAGCGCATCTCTACATCATTCAACTTATGATAAAAGAATATGTTTTTTTTGTTTATTGTCGGTTAGTTTTCTCAATTAACAATTTAACGACAAAAAATCACCTGCTATTAGATAACTATGGAAATAAGATACAGTCGTTCTTTCTGTCCCTCTCTCCTCATCAAAATTATACCCAAAATGTTATGTGATTACAATGGCATACATTACTCCCTTTAAATCACCTTTTACCAGACGCTCGCGCTTTAAACACGTGGATAAAAGAATAGACCAGAGAAGGGCGTTTTTCCAGGCTAGGTTCCCCTTAATCATGTATGTAAAGAATCCTCCCCTGCGCCGTATTTAAATTTTTTTCCTATCAGGGCCTTGTTTTAACCCTATTCCTCATCTGGAAATATTTACGCCCCGTTACTAAATTTTTAATTTTTGATTTTGAAGGCAAAAAATTTTTTTTTGAATAATTCCAAAACAAAATCTTAATGAAAAAAATTACAAATTGAAAAATAATGACAAAATAATCTCTAGGTAATTTTGCCTGACATAAATTATGCCCGACAAGTTTTGCTAAGTAAGAAAATGTTTAGCGAAAGCGCTGGCTCCTGTTTACGAAAGATTGATTACTTTTTCACAAAATTTACTTTCCTGCAATAACTTTATAATTTCAAATCTAAAAAAAGTCGCAACCTGATAAATCGGCTTTGTGTTTTGCAGTTGAATCAGTAAACATACCTAGTCAAACGTCTACGACGACTACAATCCCACCACCGCCACCTATAACAACAACAACGACGACAACGACGACCACGACGACGACGGAGGCAACAACCGCAACAAAAAGAACGATACAAACAACGACAAAGAAAACGACGGCTAAAAAGACGATAACAAGGACACCTGAAGTAAACCCTTCTCACATATTCACAAACGAATTAATTCAGCCGACAGTTACAAAGTCTACTGATAATTCAACACTATTTCGCAATTCTCCCAAACAAAATGATGGAGCTGACAACTTAGGCCTTATAGTTGGTGTGGTTTTCGGTCTATTGCTATTCATCTTGGCTGTGATTCTAATTGTCTTTTACTTGAGGTATGCTTTGTTCAACTATAGCCGTTATTTAGGCAACTAGAAAAGTATATTGGTCCACACTTTCGTTGACACTAGTTATCCGTCACTATCCCGAAATTTCATACCTTAAGGGGATAAAAATTTTGTCTTACAATAAATTTGATTGTTGATTAATCAGGGGTTATTAATTTGGTAAATGCAGAAAAATTTTATGGTCAGGTAGCTGATACCGCCAGAAATTGACGTCTGTTCAATACTTGCGGACATTTCGATTCAATAGCTGGTTAAGGATTTTTTTGTGATATTTTTAAAAACTGTTTTATATATATTAACTGAACCCAGTTATGCGTCGGCCCACAAGTACTTTGTTGTTTCATAGTTTCATTAGACTTGATGCTTTGTCTCTTCGTTAGTAGAAAACAAACTTTTCGTTCTTTATTACACGAAAATTCCAAATTCAATAATTTTTCTTATTATTTGTATTTCAGGAAAAAATCAACATTTTTCAAATCGAAGGTAATGTAATCTTTTAACGTTATTCGGTAAAAGCAATACTCCCTATAAATAAATAAATAAATGACTGCCTCGTTTTCATCCAAGGCCCTAGTATTTTTAAATCGCAGCAAAGGTTTTACTTTTCGGAATGCAGTTAATCCCGAATTTTATTCAAATACTCTTTTTGAGTAATTAGAGAGGTTAGAATTTTTAGAATTCCAAGATGGATTGCGCACACATTGGAAAGGCATAAGAAATCACTACACCCTATAGCTACATAAATGCATTCATCTTAAAGCTGTTAGGCCTTCAAAAAACCGCAAATTAGCCAGAAAACTAAAAAAAAAGGGGCGTTGGGATACCCATTCATGTTGTATTACTTGGTGATTGAAGTAACCAGTGCATCAATTTTTTTATCTAAGTCCTCCTAAACTTACCCGGCTCTAGAAATACTTCAACAAAGGTATTTTTTTAGAAACTCAATTTGTTCGATTCGTAAAATTGCTAACACTTTTTGCAACCGTCTGCATTAACTTTTCTGAAAAAAAAACAGTCCCACGAATTTAAAAGACATAAACTTATTGTATATGAAAACACATTCAGCAAAGGCGAACGTATCCTTTCGAAATTTGCATTAAAACATTCGCGCAATACACCATGATCACAGAACAACAAAAAATAAAAAAAATCATTCAGCGAGTTAAATACGTGATAAATAAGTAAGATTTCTTTAACTTTATCAGTGCTAACGAGTGTTCTAAAGACTCTCCCTATAATCGCATAAACACAACTTTTAAATTTCTTTTATAGAGATCTTCAATAATGAATCCAGCATATAGCAAATCTGAAAAACCAGGCAGGGAAGCTGGTCGAAGCACGTCTGACTATGATTATGTTGGCACAGTGATACCATCAGATGACGTGAGTATTATAGTTTTATTAAACAGCTTATAGTAACAGGAATGACCTCAAGCATTATATGACTGCTTGTACTGATTTCAGGCAACGTTATTTCGTAGGTAGCGATTCAACTACCATTTTGGACACAATGTGGCTATTATTATAGTCGATGACCCGTGGAAAAATCCATGTGGTCGTCCCTTTTTTAAATTTCCCTTTTTTCTCGCAGATAGACAGACAGAAAAATACACGGCTATTATTAATATAGAGTCCAATTGTTAGCTCATGAGATCTAAGTCGATAACAACGGCGATCAAAATATATGGGGTTCGTTATTTCGTGTCTCCGTGGCACCATTTTTTTTCTTGAGGACAGACAGGCAGAACACGACTATTAATAATCGAGGTAATTTTTGTTCAAAATATTTTAAGTTAATAGTAATATTTATAATAAGTTAAAAGATATACTAACAAGCAATCATTTATGTTTTTCCATTTTATCTTCCTGTATTTCTCTCACTGAACTTTATTGCAAGCTAGCTACTGACACATGCTAGCTTAACTATTAAAGTACTTGTGATTGGTTGTTGAGAGGTTGTATTGCATGAACCAAGTCTACAGTATCCTTTACACATCTTCATCCTTGACTAAAATCACACACATAAAAACTCAATACTGTAAATTAATATAGACACATCCTATTGCCCGGCTAATCATAATAGTGTTGTTAGAGCTTTGATTATCCGCACTAAGCGTAAACAACAACTAGAAGTCTGAAAACGCTATTGCTTTTTCTTTTAGCCACCTACGCAATACGATTATGCGAGCGTACATACTGGTCAGCAAAACAAACCACTTCAGCCTATATACGCAGAGACTGGAAGTGCAAACGCTAACCAATCAAGCAACGCTCCGGTATACTTCGAAACTGAACCAATTTACGCTGACACTGATGGTCCAATGCTTGATCTTAGTGAGCAAGAAATGGCACCGAGTAGTTATAAGGAGTTATTAGAATTTGATCAAAATGAAACCGTGTACGCTGCGCTTAATTCATAGATCCTTTAATTAAGCTATTATTAAAAGATGGGAAAGACTTGCTTGGATAGCAAGGCAAACATCTTTGTCATACTGGCGGATAAAGGAACAAATTCAAATAAAAAAATCGAATAAAGTTATTACACTAGAATAGAGTGTTTGAAAAATATTTTCTAGAAAGTTGTGTAAATTTTTTTATGTATAGTTAAGCCGTAGTACATACAACTGTATTTTACTAAATTATTTTAAAGAATCTGGTTGCGCAAGTCCTAATTTTTTCCCTCTAAACACAACAATGCACCAAAATTAAATGTTTTGCTGAGCCTTTTTTTAGAAGGGAGTTAATCTTTTTGTAGCCAGGTGCAATCATCGAGTGATATAGCATCTCCCAAAGGAACTACGATGGTTAGGCCCGAAGGGTTGGGAATTGTGTACAACGGACAGTTTCTTATTATTATTCTTTAAAATTATAATGGGTTTCACCCCTGCTGCCACGGTTGCAATGGATCCAATTACCAAACTTCCGTCTAAAATGACCCAGGTAAAAAAATAAAGTTACTTTGTGTGTTGGTATTATAAGTCGGACCCAAATCAGGAAAAAAACATGACAGGAAATAAAAGATAATAATTTTGTTCGTTTATTTGTTAATTAGTCTTTGTTTGAACCTTTGAAATCACAAGATACCCCATTTCCCATATCCATTTTACCGTAAATCAAACGAGGTCATATGTTTCAACACGAGACAAGTGTACGGAAAAGATTGGTTATTTAAAGTTTTATTATTGCGGTTTAACTTCCTTTTCAATAAAATGGATTGATAGAAAAGGATAGTACAAGTATTGTTGATCCTTGTAGTGGTGATATTAAAGAAGGTGAAGTGAAAAAAGACGGCTAATGTTTGTTTTAAAAGAGGTTACAAAAAGCTAGCTAGTAACTATAGTTGAAAAGAACCATTACTGGTGACTGATGTTAGCAAAATTAGGATTTTCTTTTTTTAATTTGTAAAGAGAGATTATACATAATACTTTTAATCTAATAAGGCTTTAGGGAGCTGAATATTGGTAAACATCTCCTCAAAATTGTCAGTAGCCAGCTAGACATGCAAATAAATAAAGAAGGTTCAATGACAGAAACGGGAAATGTTTGTTTTAAAAGAAGATATACATAGCTAGCTAGTTAATTAAATAAAAGAAGGTATGTTGGAAAAATTGACAAAAGATTTTCTATTTTTTAATTTGTAAAGAGAGATTATACATAACTAGTCAATAAGACCCGTGGAAAAATCCACTGAGGCAGTATAAAAATGAAAAAGAAGACTTATTTGAATTTTGATGACGTCAGCAACCCATCCACAAAAAATAATTCAGAAGCTTGTTTTTACGTTGCCTCTATTGTGTAGATCTTAAAGCGCTGATCAAGAAAATGCATATGATCATGTGCTTTTGATGAGCGGTTAATGAGATATAAGGGTTTAAAAATTTTGGTGACGTCAGCAATGGCCCGTCAAAACCTAAATAATTTTTTTTGGAAATTTGTATACCTGTTGCTTTTATCGCATAGATCTTGAAACGCTGTTAAGAAAATGTATAGGATCATGTACTTTTGATAAACGGTTGCAGAGATATTAGGGATTGAAGGTTTTGGGATGACGTCATCAACCTGTTTATTCCGAAACGGATTAGGGGACTAAGGTTTGGGAAACTTACCCAAATTGGTCCCAGGCGGTCCCTAGCTACCCACGCGGTGAAAAATTTATGCCCTGCTGGTGTAATGGCTATGACACTCATGCAAATGAGAGATCCAGGTTCAAATCCTGGACAGGGCTGGGAAAACATAATTATCTTGCACCTACAACAACCAGGTTTTCATATCATAGGTAATCTTTGAGTTGTAGAGAGGGAGTTGCATACATTTATCACTTTCATTTATAGAGCCTTGTTTGCTTTTTTTCTTTGCCTTGGCAACCTCTCCGCAACACTTTCTATATTGATTAAAATTTTGGCGCTCAGGTAATCTCCATTCACAATTTAGTTTCCACTTGGTGGAAACAAAGGGCAAACAAGACAGTCAAACATTGAAGCGTTAAAAATAATGTTTCAGGATCAGCTATAAAAATAAAGGTTCAGAACATGCATAGAATATAGCATACGGCTGGATTAGCCATAAAAAACCATGCGTATGTTCAGGAAAATGCCTGAAAATAACATGGGCCAGGATATGTAAAAAAATAACATGCCTCAGCATAAAGATTAAAAATGACATGTCCCAAAACTCTTTTTTAAAATAACATATTCCAGAATCAGCTGTAAAATAACATGTGGCAAAATATGCTGGAATAATAACATGCGTCAGGATAAGGATTAAATATGACATGTACCAAAACCTGTTTTTAGAATACCATATTCCAGGATCAGCTGTATAATAACATGCGCCAGGATATGCGTGAAAAATAACATACATCAAGATAAGGATTAAAAGTGAAATGTTTCAAAACCTGTTTTATAAATAATATTTTCCAGGATCAGCTGTAAAAATAACATGCGCCAGGATATGCTAGAAAAATAGCACGCGTCAGGATTAGGATTAAAAATGACATGTTCCAAAACCTGTTTAAAAAATAACATGTTCCCGGACCAGCTCTAATATAAAATGCGCCAGGGGATATGCTAGAAAAATAACATGCGTCAGGATAAGGAATAAAAATGACATGTTTCGAAACCTGTTTATAAAATAACATATTCCAGGATCAGCTGTAAAATAACATGCGCCAGGATATGCAAGAAAAGTAACATACATCAAGATAAGGAATAAAAGGGGCATGCTAAAAAATCTGTTTAAAAAATAACATATTTCAGGATCAGCTGTAAAGTAACATGCATCAGGATATACATGAACAATACTATGCATCAGATCAGCCATAAAATAACACGCGTCAAGGTAAGTATGAAAAATAACATGTTTCAGAATATGGTTGAAAAATAACATGTGCCAAGATTAGCTATAAAATTACATACGGCAGGATAAATTTGAAAAATAACGTGTTCAATGATCGGCTATAAAAAAACATGTTGCAGAGGATGCATGGAAAATACAATGTGTCTTGATCAGCCATAAAATAACATGGGTCAAGATTAGCATAAAGGACATGCGCCATGATATGTTTGAAAAATTCTTTAAAAAACATAATCAGGATATGATATGCAAATAGTGTTCTTAAAAGCATCGCTTGAAATTAGACAATCAAATTGCCAATCCAACAATCCAATCCATACTTTACCAGTACTCCTAAATGAGTTTTAAAATTCTGTCGTTCTGTGTGGCTGTGCAAATTTGATCGGCATTGATTGGGAGAAAGTTACTTTGCAGTTTATTGGTGTTGTTGAGTGTTGCATTGCATTCATTTTGAAGTGGTAAATATTATAACATGTCAGCATTTGCATGTTGCGTAGTTAATTTACATTCAATGTCCTGCCTTTACGCGCAAAGTGCTACTGACCATCGTTCCAACCGTGCGGCAACTAGTGTGGGTATTGTAGTTTTACCATCAAATATCATAGAAAGTGCTTTATTGTCGGTAATCAATGTCAAATGGCGACCAATTGCATAATAGTGGAATTTCTTTAGGCCGAACATAATAGCTACGCCATATTTATCAAGTTGAGAGTAACTTTATTCGTACTTATCTCATGTTCTACTTGCCTGGAAGTATGTGCAATAATACGGCGACTAATTCAAGAAACATCGCATGCAAAGGACCGACAACCACACCAACTAGGGATTCAATTAGGCACGGCTTCAATTATTGGAACGCATCTTGATGTTCACGCGCCTAGTAAACGGTGCTTCTTTCTAAGGCAGTTGCTACAATGGCGATGTAATCGACGGCATCTTTTTGATAAACTCATTGTAGTAGTTAATTTAATTGTGTGCTTGACTGACATTTGTCGGTTGTGGGGCTTCGATAACGGCTTTAATTTTGTCGAGATAGGCTCGAATACCATTACAATCAAGGTTAAAGCCTAAGTATTTCGCATAAAATATTAAAAACGAATTTTAAGTTTTTTAATGTTCTTCTTCGTCCACACCCGATATAGAATATTGTCTATATTGATGACTGTCATAGGTACGTTGCATAATTATTCTTCAAGATTTCCTTAAAAAAATGGCGCTAGCAAGGGTGACACTGTATGGCATTTAGGTGATTCTTTTCATTCCTTTATAGTTTTAATGACAAGATATTTGTTACTGTCAGGGTGTTGTTCCACCTGCAGGTTTAAAGCCAGTTTTTTAAAGGTTTTGCCTCCGGCCTTTTTTAAAAATAGCTCTTCTGCTGTTGGTGAAAGGTATTGTTTATCCTCTATGTGGGGAGTTTTTAGTTTGTTTATAATAGTATACCCAGATTCTTTTATTGCCATCCGATTTAGTACCACTATCAGACTTTCCCATTCGGAAAATATAATGGGTCTGAGAAAATCGTTGATTTATCAGAAAAAACGTAGGATACTCTTTAAATAATGTAAGGGATAATAAACTTTGTTTACAAAAGTCCAATTTTCGTTGTTTTTTAAAATTATCTCGATCTAGGGTAGCTCTTCTATTTCCCTTCACCACATATATGATTCTTGCTCGATTCTTGCTAACATCCTATTATTATCTCCTGTTTTCATGCCCGCAATCCATCCGTGCTTTATCAATAGATACTATTACCTTACGTGTAGTAACTTACGTGCAGCAATCATAGTTTCCTGGATTGAAGTAAAAAATACGATCTTAACACTAATGAAATAGAATTTTTTTATACACTTGCTATACTACACCCTTTTTTTATAAGAACATAATCTAAGAATATCGAGGCTAGAAAGAAATTCCTATATAATTCCTATATAAGAAGCGTGTAGCCATCTCACTAAAACATATGGTTGCAGTACGGTATTTTATTTTTGTTCTTCAAATTAAGAATTTTCTTATCGCAGTCACTGATAAATTTAACGCCATTTATTCACTGTGTTTCAATCAACATGCTGAAGTTGTTTAAAGACAAGGTTGGATAAAGCGCTAGACTATATGTCCTATTCATTTTACCTATGTATCCTGCTTTACACGAAGCTGTGGTTACTAAGTCGACTCTACCATAAACTGGTCCTTTTTTATGTTCAACTGTCGTGTTTTCTGCTAGTTTTAAAACTTTGAGAGCAATAAAATGTGTCTTACTCTTAAGATGCCTTGTTATCTAAAAAAGAAAGTAAAATTTATCCTATGAAGCAATAAATAATTAAATTTAAAAAACGGGAAGCTTACCGCATCGTTCGTTACGTTACTTGTAGCATTTACGAATCTTTTGGCAGTAATCCTATATTTTAAGTCAAGTTACAGCGTGTATAAACGCGATTGCGAAGGTCTCATTTATAAGCCTCCCTTCTGGTGTCACCTGCTCATATGGTCGAAGACGGGTTATAAGAAGTTGCATCAGATTCAGAAACAGATTTTTCTAAACATGTAAACTTTCAACCTCTAAGCTATAGTCAGTTGCTTTAGGCATAGACATTTCTGTGTTGGATATCTCATCCAAGGACGGATCACTGAAAATGTTGACCAAAGGTAGCCGTGGTAATAATAGCACTGTTGTGAAAAACCTACAATTGTGACATTGTAGGTTTTTGTGTGTTAGCTAATGAAAGCCTAGGTGTCGTAAGGATTGAATTTGTTGAATTCAACATATCAACATATATAAATGGATTCACTACATGACTGTCACAAGGAACTATGACTTTGATTTTTCAATCATCCTTTCGCAAAAAGTGTTAGTTATAAAACGCATTTGTTAATAAGACGCCCTAACGTAATACTTTATGTGAGTGCCTACTCTGAAGATACCAATAAAAATGTTAGGGCTATAACCCTTAGCTCTATATATAAAAGGCTCTGTGTTTGAAGAGGTATTCTGGTAAAAATTAAGTGCTTCTAAAGTGCTAATATATGTAGGGGATTTATTCTGTCATTTTCAGCTATATTTAGAGACCCAATAATATATTCAAGATGATTAAGATGTTGTTTTTGAGTGATCATAAACTTTTTCACCGCCATTAGCTCGACTTTCGTGTAAGTCACTAAATTCGAAAACAATAGCTGTTTAGTAGTCCCTTTGAACAAAGTTGCCGGGCCTGCTAATCTAGAAACGTCCCTGAGAAGCCGAGTAAAGTAATTACGTAAAATTTGTATTTTTATTAATAAATAAGTTCCAGCGTCAATGATTACAAAATTGGGGCTTCTAAAACATCTGGCCTCACAAAGAAGAAGAACTACACTAGTTCATCCTCTTTGTTTATACAAGACATAAGATGACGTGAAACGTAAGCGACAAAACAACAAGCACTCATTAAAGCTGGGAAAATATTTATTGACAAATACTAGCTGTCGCCATATAATAGAATAGTTAAACAAGACTGATAAGTAAGTCAAATTAACGACCTGCTGTGTTGACTTTTGCATTCAGTTTATTTGTTCTGTAGATTATATTCTTCTTATGCGGAGAAATGGTGTCAGAGATTTAAATTCCGTTCATATTATGAAGGTCTTTTATAAAGAGAAGAGGTAAAGCTGTTTTTAACCTGCCTACAAAAATATATATTGCAAGTTACTACGTAGAATAGTATGTGCGTCCATACAGCCGGAAAAGATAATCAAAAAACTACTGCATTCTACTACACGTGTAGCTTTTATAAGTGACAGGGTTCTAAAATTTGCCCAGAAAATGCGTTGTAATTAAAGATGTGTTCTTCTTAAGCTCATCATGCCAAAATATTGGGGTCTTTTGCAAATTTTATACTGATATATTTTTTGAATTCATTTTTCTTGTTGAAATCACTGCTTTATCGGTAAACAAAGTGACAAAAGTTTGACCGGTTGACTTTTCTACCAACTTTTTCTTAAGACCAATCATGTTAACCAACTTCATCTTTTGCCGATAAATTTTTTAATGCCGATTGATAGAAAATAAAAAGTAAGTTCCAAGGCTGTCCGTCCAACTTTTATTTTTATAGAAACTTTCAGTTGGACAATTTCGAGTTTAGCTATACCGGTAAAAATAGTCATTTATAAAACAAATTCGATTTTTATTCAATTCACAAACGCATTCCTAATTCTCTGGAGCATCAAAAATTCGGCATGACTAATAAAATTTCAGAGGTTTGATTTTCATTAACATTCATTCCATGTTATTTAAGATACAAGGCTCTCCTTAGTTCTGCATGTGGCACCGTCCTTTGTAAATTCTCTTTAACACCGTCGTGAATTGTTTTTCGCAATGACCTTGGAAGATGGTTTTCCATCAAAATAACATTTTGCATAAAAGAAGGCAAGTTAAGGCCTTAACTTCTCAGACCAAAAGCAAGAAGTCTATCCAATGATACGTTGCCTGTTTAACATCTGCGTGACATTATTGCATGATTATTATCGCATTGACGTATTGTGTTATTAAATCTCAAACAAAATGCAGCCACCTATTGCACAGTTTTATTGCGGTTATATATGTATGGCTACCTTAAGGAGGTCTGGGATAAAACGTCTTTCCTAAACAAAAAACTAATAGAACAAAAACAAATGCAATGTTTAGAATCTTTTAAGATCTTTAAAACGTTCAGCAATTCACAAATCAACAAGAAATTACGTTTTCTTCACATTTGCTTCCGATCTTCCACTTGTTCATCTTCAAACATATATTAAAAATAATAAAGAGTAATACAGACTAATACAAACACAGCCTGTTTACGAGTGCTATCGAGAAAGTCAACAGTATAAAAATGGCCTCTTTTTGCTCTAATGTTTCTTTGTAAGGTCGAATAGGAGGTGGTGTTACGCAGTGAATGTAAAAAATGAATGGCAAGATAATATTAGTTCTTTATGCCTTATGTAAGTATTTGTAATTATTTTTTTTATTGGATTTTTTTATTTTTCATTCCAATACCTCGTCAAAATTTTTCCTGACTGAAAGGTTTTGGGACGAAAAACAAATCCGTCAAGTTTCTCAATGTTATTGAAGTAGATTCGGTAAAAAGATGACTTGATGGCAAAAAAAATTAAAGTAGTAAATGACAGAATGAAAAAAAGAGATATTTCATACTGATATTGTTTTTTCGCAAAAAAATTTTTTTTACTCAAAAATCAAACTTCTTTCAATTATTCTTTGGAAGTACGCTTTTCGATGCAGAAAATAGTTGGAATCTTAAATATTCAAAGTAGGAGCAATTCCCATGAAGTATAGCATTGGAAGCATAAAGAATATATTTTAGCAGTTATCTTAGCCGACAAAAGTCAGGATTATTGGTCTAAATCAATGAAGTAACTTCTGCATAGTGTTTATTGCATTTCGAACAGTTTGAACTTTTACACACTGAATAAGTCAAGTAATCTCGCCATGACTAAAAAAACGAGGACGGGAGTTATGATTTGAAATTTCCAGAAACATGATTTTTAAAATTCCGTTTTTCTTTTACAATCATTAAAAAAAGTATTGGCACATAATTGCAATTTTTAAATTCGTTGTCAAAAGTAGTAGTTTCAACTAATTTGGATAGGTCACTTGTCCATGTTAATTAGAATCTTAATTATTTGGTTATATCCGAACACATAAACGTGCTAACTGTTGCTGACGTCAGCACTCTGTTTCGCGATATTTCGATACTTCGTGGGACCTGATGTCGATTATTCCGTTATTCCAATATGTTAGAAAGCACAACTAACACATTCTATCCACGGGTTAGCATACCTAGGTGTATATAAAAGTGATACATTCGCAACTTACCCCGGCGCGGTGTGTTCTTAAATTGCTTCTCTACGCCAACTTTGAAAAATGCTCAAATATCTGCCGTTATGACCGATGGTAGGTTTTGGCCTATGGGAAGCACAATTGGTATTTTAGGAAGGAGGAAAGAGGGTCGAGGGACTAATATTTAGTGTCTCCTCGAAATCAAACTATGATTTTTCCAAAGGGAGATTGCTTTAAAATTCATTAAAACAATTGTTCAATTGATCGGTTTTTAATGAGTGAAAAAACGATACTGTCACTTTTATATGTTTTTTGAAAAATATCATCTTGAAGCAAAGATTGGCAGATCGAAGCATTCCATTTATACGTAAAGAAAAAACGAAGTTACGTCACTCAAGTGTTGTATAATATTGAAAAAGCTGAAAATATGATGTAAAATTTCGATGATGTTAAACACGAAACAATGAAATATCTTCCTATAAAGTTAAACAAGGATAGATCTATTTTAAATTTTAGTTTTCTTATGTTGTTTTTCTATCTTTTTATTTATATATTTATTTGGTAAAATGTCATTTCAAGCCATATTTCATAGTGTTTCTCCTCACTTATAGGTGTCATTACCAACGCTCAATCAAATGTGAAGACTACAGTTGATCACAGCCCGTACTGTGAAGGACTGGCCAAAATTACCAACCTCTGTAATGAAGTGTTTATACACATGATGTGCCCACGAACTTGTCAAATGGAAGACAGGAGTAAGTCTGGTGCAATCTTCTTGCATGTGGGTAGAAACGGGATTCTGGTTCACGGGACTCTAGGAGTGGGGCCGAGACACAGGTTAAGTTTTTTAAATAAAACATATTAACCACAATAATATCTCGGCATATGGGAAAGGCAAGACCAGGTATTGCATTTGAAGTATGCTTCTATAGCTATGGCTTTACGGGGGTATCACACATGTGCATTTATTTTTTCCCAGCTATACGAAATAGCTGGGGAAAAATAAATGCACAAAATTTTATAAATGTATTTCATTGTATTTATATGAAAAAATTGTAATGGTTAGAACAGGAGATCCAGCAACGCCAAAAAATCGAAAAAATACTCAATTTTAACATCCTCGTATCTAAGAAAGCTTAGTTAACTAGGCCAAATTTTTCTTTAAATTTCAACTCAAGACGATGCTTAAAAGACAACGTAGAGACAACACTTCTTTCCTAGACGAGGCTTAAAAAGAAATGAGTACAGTAGAGAATGTAAAGTTTCTAACATGTACTGAACTCATTTTTAGTATCCTCAGAAAAAGCTTGGTTAACTAAAATAATGCACTAAAAGAATCGAATAGTAAGGGAAATGTCAAAAAGTATATGAATAAATCCAACTTGACTGTTAGATTTGGGTGTACTATATTATTCCAGTCTAAAACTAACTGCTGAAGCTTTACACTACTTTCGTTTTACAATGCCGTCTATCACTGTTTGTTCTTTAGAGAACTTTGAAAAGTGTCCGCCATTTTTACCATTATGTTAATTTCTTGTTGCTCTCGTGTCTATACAGCTATTTTTTTCAAGAATATTCAAAATATTGTAGAAAACAAAGTTGATTGTAAAAGTCCCTTACTTGCGTTATCTTTTTGCCATGTTTGCGTTTGCAGCATTCTTGTCTATTTTAAATTTAAAAATTCCCCCCCCTTCTCCTAGGTCCTTTTCCTTCTCCTTCTTCTTTGTCTTATTTATATCATATTTATTGTCTTAGTTAAAAAGCAATGCGGGCATCGAAAGTTTGGTGATACAGGTACATTTGAATCAAAAAGAAAGAAAAGATTCGACCAGCAGGAAGAAGACTTGAATCCGCTTCACCAACGTGTTCGACGCATTGTTGGTGGCAAAGAAAGTGTTAAAGGCGCTTGGCCATGGCATGTCGGTTTGTATTATAATGGTGAATTGCATTGTGGTGGAGCAATCATTTCTCCAGACTGGGTAGTAACAGCTGCTCACTGCTTCGGTAAGTGAGGACTTATGGTAGAAGCTCCAAGAAATCCCATGCTCAAATTAACACGCCGTAAAAAATAATGAACGCCCTCCGCCCTAATAAACACCTTCTAAATTAACTTAACTAATGTAATTGAGAAAGTGAGGCGGGCAGGAATTTTAGTTTACTACCTATAAAAAGGACGTTGTTAATACACCACTACGGTTAGCTAAGATCTTACCACCTGCTTTTATAAACGGGTTGACAAATTGCTGTACGTACAAAAATGATCAAGTTTGTGCGCATAAAAAATGTACGCTCAAGTACCAAATATTTATTGCGCGAGGATAGTTTTTTCACTTTTATTTTGTTTTTTGAGCGATATTTTTTAATACTTAAAAACACAGTTCATTGCCAAAAATCTTACACATGTCTCGCACCTTACACAAGAATGTGGAATAAAAGTAATTAAAAGACGTACACAGGGTTCTTTATGTGTGTACGTTGGCATCGACAAACATATAACAAAGGTCTGTGTACCCAGTTGCCGGGTACACATCGTGTCCAGTGGATACTGAAAGGACAACACCCACTGGCGCGTAGAAACATGTGATCTACGTGTAGGGTAAGGACACAAACACAGCTAAAAATAAAAAATATTTAACCTAAAGCTGGCTTAAGAGAAAATTACAAATGTTATTAAACATACAAGGTACATTCTCTTTTGCAGGGGATCATGTCCTTTGTTTTGTTTTGTTTTGTTTTGTTTTGTTTTGTTTTTGTTTTGTTTTGTTTTGTTTTGTTTTGTTTTGTTTTGTTTTGTTTTGTTTTGCTTTGTTTTGTTTTGTTTTATTTTATTTTGTTTTGTTTTGTTTTGTTTTGTTTTGTTTTGTATTATTTTGTTTTGTTTTGTTTTGTTTTTGTTTTGTTTTGTTTTGTTTTGTTTTGTTTTGTTTTGTTTTGTTTTGTTTTGTTTTATTTTGTTTTGTTTTGTTTTTTGGTTTTACTTTGAGGATTTTTCATTGTGCTCTTTTGACATTTTGTTGTTTTTGTTATCTATACTTGATATAGATAAGGACTCGTCTTCGTATAATGAAAAAGACTGGTTTGTCATGGTTGGTGAACATAATCAATTTTTGAAAGAAGGGACAGAAAAACGACATAACGTCAAGAAAATTATTGTTCACGAAAGAAACTACAAATACTGGAAAGTTGGATATAAAAATGTGCCAGATGACTACGACGTGGGTAAGCAAGACAAATTTGCCTTTGTTATTTAATTGGGTTTTTTTAGCTATCAGGAAATATGGCATTTGCGTTTCGCCCAAATTGCAGTTTATTATTACTATTATTTACCCAGGATAGCCTCTTCAGTTCCTATTGGTACTGCTATCAACGAGGGTCCTGCGAAGGGGGTCCTAGCGCATTTAAAGCTCCCATTTGAGCTACGAAAGTCGTGGAAGCACAGCAATCGCTCAACTAGACAACCGCCTAAGATATCAATCCTATTCTCATGCTGAACGCTAAGCAGAAAGGATAGATTCACACTTTTTTAGTCTCTGGCATGACTCGGCCAGGGTTTGAACCCAAGACCTCCCGCACTGAAAGCGAACGCTCTACGACAAGGCTATCAGTCGGTTCTTTAGTGTAAAGAGACTTGAATAACACGCCTTTTCTGTTTGCATTGATGCTTTGATTAAAATTTATTTGAGGTGCTGTTTGTATGAACAATATTTCCCTAGAAACCCGGGAAATGTTTCAGCATGATTATACATCTAATGTCGTTACAAAATGCTTAAAAGTTTAGTTTACGACGACAGCTATCATATGGTTCGAGTTTTTCTCGCATTTTGATTCGCGAATACATGCTATCTTTTTATTTCCCAATTGATACTTGTTTGTTTCCTCCTTAATTAAATCTATGTTAAACTTAAACTGGCGTAAAGTTTTTTTGATCGTAACATGGAGCCACTGAATCTTAAATCAGAATAAAACTTCTATCCGTAGCCTTGGAAGGCATCTTCAATAAATTAATTGATTATAAACCATTTATGAGTGTATCAAAGTCAATAAACTCAATCGTAAGACTCAACCCATCTGCGATGAAATTTATATGGCATTTGTATCAAGACTAGCTGAAATACCACTGCCCATCCCATAACCTATGTTTTTTTCACTTCCTTAGCGCTATTGAAACTTTCCACGCCAATAAATTATACTGAGTACGTCTCACCGGTTTGCTTGACGGGTTTGAATACAGTCTTCAATTCTCACACTGAATGCAAGATCATGGGATGGGGTGCAAAAACTTCAAATGGAGCCACAGAAAATAAACTACAAGAAGCCACCGTGAAAATCATACCACGAGACATTTGTAACTTGCCTGTTTCGTATAATGGTAAAGTGCACGAGAGAGCCATCTGTGCTGGTTTCAAATCAGGAAAAGCTGATGCATGTAGATATGATTCGGGAGGTATGCTAAATTTTAGTCAAATTCTTTTATGTAGCGGGAACCTACTGAGCCAATCAAACCGTTTTCTTCCTAAGGCTTCTCCAACCTACAAGGTGCTCTGCGGACATTGTACACTATAGTATAGCTTTAATCATACGCTTTTATACCCAATATTTTATAACCAAGAACAATAAAAGAAAAAGAAAACTTTAAACACAACAGTAATTAATTAAAATTAAATTTAATTTTGATTTGCGCAATAGTCTAACTTAGCAAGCAAACACATGAATTTGGCTTTCATAAGTCGATAGAAAACAAGCTAAAAGTAAGCAAATTTGATCCAAAAAACCCATAATCTTGTTGCATATGACGTTAAAAAAATAGGAAACCTGCAATGATTTTTCGATCTCCTTCACCAACATTTGCACGATATTCTAAGTGGCTTTCATTTTAGTTAATTTTATTTCTTCTCTGTCGGATTAAGGTCGGTAGAATAGAGGTAGTTTAAGCACCAGTATTTTGGTTTCTGAACCTCAAATCTATCGAAATTAATTTCTCTGTTCTAGGTTCTATGTCTTGTAAAAATGGAAATTACTGGATTGCAGTTGGTTTGGTATCAAGTGGTTTCCAATGTGGTACACCTAATTATTACGGCGTCTACACGAATCTACCGCTCATGAAAAGCTGGATAATTGAGACTCTTTTAAGTTATGACGACGACACTAACTCGATTATAACAATCTTTGAACGCATTTCATCTATAAACGCGAAACGAGAGATGAACAGAACTGGTGAGGTCAAAACTGGTGAACATCAACGACCATATTATTATTAAGTAATCGCTTTGCACTTTATCTGTAATTTCATTGGTTCGTTTAAAATTGAAAATGTTGAACTTTGCACTAGTATAACTTTGTAGTTTTCCCCCTGTTTACGTAGTAAAGTCCTTCTTATATCAAACCCAATCGGCCCAAACTTTTTTCGCCCTGAGTGATGTGGTTTTAAAATTTTGGTAAAGTTTAGGGCCGACAAAAAGATAAGGCGGAACAAATTATTGCACTGCGAACTGTTCAGACTGGCAAAGAATTAAAGATTTTTGCATCAAGTGGTCGATTTTATTAGGACGCTGCAAAATATTGTGCATTTGTTATGAACTTGTTACGTCCTTTTGATCAATAAAAAACAGATTCCATTTTAAAGGGGTTACAAAACGGCCGCTGGATTTCGACTTTAGTGATTTACACGATCTAATGGCGATGGAAAAGTTTATGATCACTGATGGCAAAAACAACAATTTAAATCATCTTAAATATCATATTGCGCATTCAAATATAGCTGAGAATGATAAAAATGTTCCATACATATATTGGATATTCATGATTTATGCCATATTGGTACTCACCTTGCTTTTAACTTAAACTTCCTAATAAAATAAACTTTAAACCTTTTGAACTAGAGAACTAGCTACATCATTATTAACAAATACAGCACCCCGCGTTGCCTCTGTTCCCTCGTCAAAACAAACGTTTGATTTACTGATACTCAATATTTTTTACAAAACGTAGCTTATGTTATCGCCAAAAAAAATCTGAAGGGAAATAAAAATAAAAAAGTATAAAAAAAATAATTATTTATAAACAGGTTGTCTAGACGTCTATGTAGTTCTAAAGTTTGTATAACTTTTTGCACCTTGACATTTTGAGTGATCCGTTTATTACGCGCACCAGCTAGCTATCGGACTATGAGGTTTCTACAGGAACAAAATGTGAGAATGATTTAAGTTATTCGTCGGACCTAAGTGACAAATATTTCGAGGAAGTGACCAAAATAAGACCCTACAAAATTTGGGACAATAAGGCGCTTAAAAAAGAGATAAAATTGCAGAGAAAGCTAATTCTTTTAACCTACCATTGAAGAAAGTGGGTGTATTATTTGTTGATAAAGTCTTATATCAACGACCAATCTTATATGTAAAAAGGTCAACATAAAATAAAGTTTTTAGTCGATAAAAAAAGTTAGTCAGCTGCACCAGATTTCGTCACTTGTTACTGACTAAATTTTAACTCTGAGGAAAAAATACAGATACAGTATTCTTTCCTCCAAGGTTTTACAAACACAGTCTCTCGTTGCCGACTAAAGTATAAATTATATATGCAAAGAAAATTATTGCAAATCTCCCCTTTTTATATAATTTAGTATTTTTTATATATTATTTTGAATAAAAAACGTTATACTAATAATATCCAACATGTGTATCGTCACTTTTATGGAATTCTTGTTCTTAATTTGCTTAAGGCAAAGTTTGACAAAAAAGTCAGTAAAGGTCAATTGTTGATAAAATAAGTCCGTATAACGTGTTTGTTCGGCATAACATATAAGTCACTGAGCCAAAATTTGTCACCAACTTTTTACCGATAAGGTGTAGCTAAAGAGGAGATGTGAGTGACAACATAAATATTGAAAGAAAGAAACTTTTGCGCACAGTGCTAAGATGACTTTAAATACTATACTGGTACTATTTTGTTGCGTAATTGGACATCTAGATTATATTTCCATCTTATATCGTTTATAAAATTTTACAACTTATAAAAGGGTTACTTGCTAATATGAGAACTTCTGTATAAATAAAATTAATACAAAAGTAAATTACAAATATATAAATTGGTAGTGGTTAACTCATAATTGCGCATAATGTTTGGAACAATTTCTCTTTCCTGTTTTCTCAGCGTATATTACACTTTTTCTTACAAAAAGGTCTGAAAGATTGACGAAAAAAATGATTGCTGGTAATTATTTTAGTGGCTTCTTCAGATATCAGTCTTAAATATTTTTGATGGTGTATACCATCCTCAAAGAAAAATGCTTTATTTAAAGTTTCACAAAATGTCAACACGTTAAATTCTCAAAGTGAGTTCCAAAATTTTAAAAAAAATTTCCCTAGTTGCCTTGGTAACCTTCTAGCACATACAGTCCTTTTTAACACTTTACCCTACGGAATGCAATTGTCAAAGCCAAAACTAGGCAATAATAGATAAGCGTTTAACGGAGAGAAAAAAATTTCTCCGATAAGATGCAGGAAAGAAATTTCTAACTTGCGCTACAATCTTGAAAGTATATAAAAAAATATTTTACTGTAGCTGTTATTAATGCTAGGGAAAAGGTGATATTTTCACGTGAAAACTTCTCAATAAAGGAGTAATGACTGCAACTTCTAAATATGTTGCATAAGTTCAGGGCAGCTGTTTGTTCATGTGATACAAAAAGCAGCGTCACTGCGGGATGCGATCCAAGCGCTTATACTAACCTCTCTAGTTTGTATATTATAATTAGAGAAAATGCAATATGGTGCATCTGTATATAAATATTCTAATACTGTGATTTAAAATGCTAACATTTATCGTACTGTCTTCATATGTGATCAAACAAATTCTCAACATAATTGGCTGTAAAATGTTTTTTTTTTATGGTTATCTTCTCATGTTTCAATTTGTTACAATTCTAAGAATATTGATAGGCTGTATAGTCAAAACTAATACATGAATCTTCAGGCTCTGATTTAGAGATTCACCAACAATCGAATTGTGAGTTTTTACTGACAGCATATTGATGGAGTTGCCATTTTTCTCTTCGAGTAACTTAAACTGCATAAATTGTTCTCGAAATTATTTCGAATAAATACGGTATCTTCACGTTCTAACAAAGTGCTACAAGAAAAAAATGCGCACGAATTTATTGCTAATAGTAAGTACAAATAAGAAATAACATAGGATACATAACAAAAGTAATGGTGAATTCATTCTTTTAAGGGTTCAATTCTACCATCTTTTCCTTCGCTTGCTTGTGCGCCAGAAATTATTTCCCTGACAAACTAGTTCATGATCATTCGAAGACTTCAATTGGGCGCAATTAGAGTCATCAATCTTACGGTTTAAACGTGATATTCTATCAGTTGTGTGACGTATACAACTTATTCCATTAAAGACACAGCAACACTTACCTAGCTATCATATCGCAGAGAGTGTTTACATTCTCGCCTGTTTTTGCGCTAGTTTCTACATACATAGCATCATGAGCCTGTAAATACAGAAAACATAATTAAGCAGGATACATAACGACAAAAGAATGCAGTTTTAAGTTCATGTTTGTTCGTCCTGCAGATTTTCGTCAATATATCAGAATAATGGAATATATCAGAATTAGCAAATACTGTAATTATATTTTGAGGAAAAAACAAGAAAATTTAAACTATTTAATTCTATGATACCATTTTTAAGATATGTTGAGTTTCAAAACATTCAAACGTTCTTGTTGGAATTAACACAGTTTGGAATTGCCAGTATTAAAAACTCCAACTGTTAAGTTTTACCTTCGCAAGTAGCTCCCCTTTTTCTTTCTGCACTCTTCGTTTATGATGCAAATCTGACTTGTTTGCAACCAAAACCAGGAAGACATGCTCAGTCGTGTAGTCCTGAAAAAGTTTAACCGTAAATGTATGCAATGAACCATTTAAAATGACGCTGCTGTATGTAGCACAGTTGCGTAATCACTTACGTGAATTGTGCGTATCCAGGTTTTAGCGTTAAAAAATGAGGTGTCTTCCTCAATGTCGTACATCAATATAACGACGTCAGATTTACGAAAATATGACGGGGGTATACTGTTAAATCTAAAAAAGCAATGTGAAATAGTTGCATTATCCAATTTGACAAGTACAGTGTTTAGAAAAACTAAGCTACCAGTATTCAAGGGTAACCCTGCGTTGAATGCTAGGTTAAGTGTAAACTGAGCCGTAGATCTAGCTGGACCACTTAGTACAGGTATACTTTACACTAGACATCTACTAAATTATGCCTCAAAAAATAACTTTCCTGATTTAAATAAAAAAGCGCTTCTGATTGTTACTTTACTTTATATTGGCGAATAATAATACATAAAAAAATTGCATGTTTGGTTTGTCGTCCCTGTACTAGTTTCATGCGCTGTTAACACGACTTAGACGGACCACGGGTATTATTAATAGAGATTTTTGCATAGAATTCAATTACATATATAGAACATACGTTACATTACATATAAGAACTAACGTACAGTATTCTTCCAAAAACTCACAAGAAAATAGTTGCCAATTATCTATCAGTCCAGTTATAGAATCGTTTAATGCTCGAATTGTGGCTTAAAAAAACTGATCTGTTTGACTATTTTTAACTGTTAGCGAGGATTTGCAAATGCTTTGTGTATTGGAGGAAGGACGTTTATAGATATTTGAAAACAATTTTAAACTTTTGGAAAGAAAGAATCAACTTTTACAGATCTTGTCTACATTTTCTGTTGTAGGGGAGGGACGGGGGTGATTGTGGCCTAAAGACCTCTAAAATAATATTATTGAGGTTCTACCTATTAATGAAATTTGGAGAAAATATTAGTGGATGTTCAAGGCGAATTCTAACTCATTTAGAGTATTTGATTCTTCGACTTCTCAGGAATTCTAAATCAGGATTATGCTACGTAATCCGACATTACTTACCTTTCCTGACCGACTGTATCCCAAAGTTTTAAACGGACTTTTTGGTCTTTATGTTCGACCACTTTAGTTAAATAATCTGCCTCATAAGTCATTTCCCTGTTCGCACGAAATTTATTGTGACAAATACGACGAATTAAACTTGTCTTGCCTACATTAACATCACCAGTGAAAATGACTTTAAATTCTGTTTGGTTTGATGAGGCAAGTCGTATTGGAGTCTAAATAAAAAAATGTCAAACTTTTAAAAAAGCAACAAAAAAAAAGGATACGTTGATTCTCCAACATTTACATGATAACAACCCTGAAATGATTTTCTGTAATCAGTACATTGTCATCTGCTTTGTTTTGAGAAGTCGATGTCAGGCTGAAATATTCATATTCCAAAGTTTGCGTCGTCCCTAATATTTCACACTATCTCAAAATTTAGTCCTTTAGTCCGAGTAAGTTTGAACCTGCAGGGCATGTCAACTTTGTTCTTCACAGAATAGAAAGAAATTGCTTGCATGTTGTTTAACACTTTTCTGTAAGTTTCTTTTGCCGGACCAAGTAAGGTTTTATTGTTCACCAATGATTAAAAAATATTATACCTGGACAGAATTTTTATACATTTGTTTCCTCGGTGATGAAGTGAGAATATTTTTGCTCTGATCGAATGAACGTTGTTTCAAAGGTGTCAAGCCATTTGGAGTTTGAATAAGCGGAGTAGCAGGACTAGCGGATATTTGAATGTCACTGAAAATTGACGATGCGGTACTCTTATTTGCCATATTCTCAGGAGAAGCAGCACGATAGTGAAACATGTCCGTGTTGGAGTTAACATCAAAATTATCATCTAGTGGGTCAATTGGAGAAACAGGGCGTTCATAATGGATACTGGAATTAGTCCAGTTTTGTTGTTGGTCTAACAGTGATTTGTTTTGAATGCGTAGATCTTCTATTTCAGAGGAGAGATTGCTAATGTTGACATCTAGAAATTCTTTTTCTTCGACTAAATCTTGATATCGACGCAAGCATCTAAACATTAGAATATGTTCGACCTTAAACGTGGATCTGCAGTCAAAATTCGCAAAAACGCTAACCCATCCGTAGACCGCCATGAACGCCCGAACACTTGGTTGTTTTGAGAAGTGAGCACGTTCTGCGATGGATTGACCTACCCAAAAATCAAATATTTAGGTGTTTTCCTTGACCAAAAATTGCAACCCAAATAGTGGAAAACGAATTATTTTTGGACCAAAAAAAGTTTTTTCCATAAACAGGCAAAACTTTGTTTGTTTTTATGTTGTTTTTTTATTTTTAAAATTTAGTTAAACCTGTCTACGAAAAGGTTTCGAAGAAAGAAATAAAATCAACAAATATATGTGTAGAGATGCGTTGTCTTTTGGTTCTCACAAGATTCTTAGAACCAAATTTTGTAAAATATTTGTAATTTCTTTAAAAAACATAAAATTAATTCAACGATAGTTGTTTGTTTTGTCATGGATCAATAAACAAGTTCGCTTCATTTCAAAATCCCCAAAATAATTTCCACAAATTATTTCAACAATCTCTCTGAGATGGATAAAACTCTGATAGTTGTTTTTTTAGATAAAAAATCTTCACAAAGTAAACAGAATTTTTCGCAAGTACTAATCTTCGAGAAAATAAAAAATTGTAAAGAAAAGAAATCAGCCAAGTTATTATAGAAATGAAATCTGCATTGGACTAACCAGCTCAATCAGCATGGCGAATATAAAAACCGAATATTTGTTATTAAATTTGGTTTTCTATTTTTTACTCTTTTAAAATGCGTAAAACTTAAAAATATATACATTTCATTTACATTCCCTATATAACGCATAGACAATGTCATGAAATTCCTTGGACTTAAAAAATACTATTTCACTTATGACACTTCCTCTAAGATACATAAGGTGTGCTTTAAGACGGAAACATTCGCGGGCAAAAACGTTTGCGGGTTTTGTTGCTTGTTTGCTTGCTTGTTGCAAGTTTTTTCCTTTATAAAATTCTATTTTGATTAATTGACATAACTGCAAGGCATTTTTAAGGCGTATTGTGGTCCCAGACACAGCTAAGAGTGCAACGATTTGCATAAAATAAGATTTTCCCCAAAATTTCACATATTTTTATTCGCGAATTAAGTTCATATTCTGTTAAATGTAAAGACCTAAAATGCATGTAATTGAGTTACAACACTCGTCTAAGATGTAGCTACCAATGTTCGAGTTCTTTAATATGTAAGCGACCTACTGTTTGTAATTTTCTTTTTCCAGCTCCGCTATCTTTGTTCTCTGAATGACATGGTCTTGTAACTCTTTCAAGCTACTGTCGTACTCCTTAATTTTTTCGACCAAAGCAGATTTTTCCTAAAGATGGTGTACAAAAGGAAACGTTATTTCGTTAAAAACTTTCGACAACGGAAATTAAGTCGTAGAAGTATGATTTCGGATCTATGGGAGATATGCAACGGAAACAAAACGCTCTACATAACAGACAGATTTAATTTCCAAAGTAATACAGTAGACAATAATATTGCATACTTACCAATGCAATCTAAAAATTGATAATGAGTAAGCAAAAAATTCAAAATACATAACTTGTTTTTATACCATACCTCATTTAAAGCCTCGTTCTCGTTTCTTAATTGTCTTTCATGTAAAGTGAGTTGGGAAATTTGACTTTCAATCTAAACAATAAAAAAACTTTGAAGAACCAATCATCTTCTTGAAAACCAATCATCCGTAATATTTTTCTAATGAGCTGCCAAGAACACTCAGCCATCACATGATTTAATTCCTGTTTCTCCAAAAAATATCTTTCTTAGTTGATTAAAATGGATTTATTCTATATTTCTAGCAAGAAAGAAAACATTTTTTTACATATACAAATTAACTCCACCAAGGCGAGGGTATTTATATAAACGGCCAATTAGGTATTTTTTCTAAATTTACTATATTTTATTAATTTTTATAACTCCTTTTAAAACTATGTCAACAAGTCCTCTTCGTCAAATAAAAATTAAATGCAATAGCATACAGAAGCAGAACTACAGAAAGAAAAGGATCCATTTGCATCAAATGGTAAGCATAGGGTATTGATTAAGTAATTTAAATAAAAGGTATACAACTCCAGGTTAAAAATTATGGTAATGGAATATTTGAATGGAGATAAAGTTTTGTTCAATAGTGAACGGTGAACCCAGTTGCATTTTTAATATGTTTATTTTTACTTTTGTTTAATATTTATACTCCTTGGTTTTTAAAAGATGATTTTTTAAAAAAAATGGTTTTTAAAGGTTTTTTAGAAGACAAAATTTTCCTCTGGCATCAGTATGTTTGTACTCCGTCAGTACATTCTTGTATTAATAAAGTAGATGAAGCTCTTAAATTACTTTGTATTTACTTATTAAGATATTCTCCAACTCCAACCTATACAGGTAATAATAACCCTAAATCCCCTCCCCCCACTCACCCCTAGCTCCCTCTGGTTGCATTCTTGTGTAAATAAAAAAACATACATTTTCTTTTGAGCTCATCACGTCGACATTTTCAGATTGTAGCTTCTCATTTTTCTCAACTAATTCAAGATTCTTTTTTAAAAGTTCTTGAATTTCTTGTTCTTTTAATTCTAACAGTTTGGAATATTCTGTTCTTGTTTGTTCCTCTTTCTCTGCGTGCTAAAAAATTATGTATACATAAGTTAAAATCCAACAATCCTCGCAACCTAAAATTTCAAATGCTTCCGTTAAGTTGTCGACCACTTCTCCTACTTAAAAAGATTTGTCTAACAAACGAAATGCAATACAGTGTCTTTGAGCACCAGTATTCCTTTTGCATAACAAACATAAAATAAATTGTGAATTTTTTGGCAAAATTGAAGAATTGCTTAATGCGGAGGAGGTCTCTCTTCTATTTTATTTGATTAAATTGGTGAATAAAGACTTTCTAACCTTTTCATGCATCTGTTCTCGCTCCAGTTGAACCACTTGCTCCATATCTTCATAAATCTTTGAAGTTTCCTTTTCTTGTTGTTCAGTTTTCCTGCACAAATTATATAAGCGTTTTGTTATATATGCTACGGAGAAAAAGATCAATTGGGAATTATGTGAATTCTGCAAGGTATCGTATCAGGGTTGGGGTTAGGGCTATTGTTATAATGCGCTGCAGCGTATATTAAAAAAATTGAAGAAAAATAACTTTTTAAAATCATCACAAATAATGGCTATTGGAGTTTCGATGCAGTTCATTCCGTAGTTGGCAGCGGAACAACCCCGATGGCGACATCCAAACCCACACTAACTATAAGTTCTCTTTTCCATCGCAATCTTTCAGAAATTGTTAAAAAAATGTTTTTAGAAATTTCGAAATTTTCAGGGCATTTATTTAGTTATTACGAGATTGCTTTTTATTACAAATGATGGGCTCAATATGCTCAATTTCAAATAAACTAAAGATGGTAGCGTTTTCGAAATTGTAATTTGTTATCCGTTGCAAACGCTTATAACTTGACGTCACTACCAAAGCTATCAAAGTGCAGGTTTGATTCTAAACGTTGGGAACTGCAGCTATGAACACTTTAGAGGTTATTAGCCTTAACACAATGTTTCTCCGGTAATCAATTAGCGTAAACAAAGTTCGAATTATTGTTTTGAAAAAGTTTGTCAAAAGTCAGAAATAATGTGACCAAATTGTCTAAGGGAAAGAAAAATTCGTCAAGACACCAAAAAGTTCGAGAGAGTTAAAATGCGAAGAATGAGATATGCATATGACGTAAGGATGTTTGTCATTTTTTCTAAGGCAACAAAAAAGGCTTAAAAAGGTACTAAAACAGGTGTTAGAACGTTATTTTTCACAATAGGTATATTTCAAAGCGATTTATTTTTGCAAATTTGATTATATGCTATCCTAAGTTGAGGTGGTGACGATGATTTTTTTTCAGGTTCAAATAAACATCATTACCAACGCTTCTTCTTCACTGCCAGTTTTGACAAGAACCTTACCAATTTTTGCCTGCAAAAATTATTACTTCATAGCAGTTGCAAAAAGTATTTTCTTAAAAACATTTTTATCTGTTTATTCCAAAAAGTGAAGAAACTTGAAAATCACGCTGATTTTTCCAACTTAAAACTTACAATAACTTAATTTGACCAAAAGCAATCATTCTGTAAAGTACTGGAAACATCATTAAGCCGATTATATTCTCAGGCGATTTTTAATCATTTTTCACATTTTTACCTTTCATTTTATTATTGTTTTGTTTATTTGTTGGCTCACATAGTTTTAAGATTTGCATTGGACAAAAACAACTCGCTATTTGTTTTAAACAAAAACTGAATCGATAGCAAATACTTACAAAATTAGTAAACTATCCATTTCTTGACATTTCATGTAAGCTTGTTGTAACTCTTCCAAAATGTTCTTTACCACATCTTCAAAAGGTTGTAGTAAATCATTTTGATAGCAGTCAATTTGGTGCCAGACATAACGCAACATTTGATTTCTAAATTAATATTATGATTTTTATTATTATTGTTATTGCGAATATTTATACAGGATAGCCACTTCAATGGTTAGAACACCGTTATTGATGTGGGTCCCGTAACCTGAACATATACAATAGGTATGCACCTGCAATGCCTACTCAATTTCCCTCACATTACCCGTAGCTGTATTTATCCGTAGCTGTGAAAAAGGCATTTGCTAAACATGCCTGTGCGGTGGACCGAACCACGGACCTTGTGATTACAAAGCGAACTTCATAGCCATAAGGCCACTCGCCGTAACGCTATAACTTCATAAATGCTCGAAATATGCAACATATGTTTTTTTGTATTCTGGAATCTCCATTATGAGATTCTTGTTATCATTTTTTTTGCTTATTGATGGGCTTGCTGTGGTTTAGGGTTAATGGGTAGTTCCAGTTAGGCCAAGAGGTTAATTTCATTTACAACAAGAAAGGAAGGTTATCGGTTATTTGGACGTTATTCAATACTGTTCAATACTGTAATATGCATTATAACATACAAAAGGAACTTGCAAAAATAGTCTTCAAAGAAAACCTGTATCAACTGCAATAAAAAATGCAAATGAAACCTGCAAGAAAACCTGCAACAGAAATCTTTGAAAGAAACTTGCAAATATAACCTGCAATTGGAACCTGCAAATGGAACTTGCTGAAGAAACTTGCTATCTCTTATATTAACGGCTGTATTCTCTTTCTGCGAGATTTTATAGCTGTGGCAAAAGAAATACGAAGTATAAAGAACGGGAAAACCCTTTGGATTTATTTACAGGCTATGCACTAGCATATTTGAATCTTCAAATTCTGACTTCCCTTCATCATCGATGTGACAAGCTGTTCCAGAGTGGAAATTATATCCACTTTATGGCGTAACAAAATGTTACGTTTATTACAAGTTTGTTTTGAATCGTTTTTGTTTGAACGCGAGGAAATTTGTTTTGTTTGTGTTTGAAAGTTTGTTACGTCATATAATAGTTAATGAATCTGTCTGGAAAATCGCCTTAATGTTTTTTTTTTTAAAGCCAAGGCAAATAGAAGTGAGACCAAAGTTTGCGTTATTGACTCTTCTCTTGTTTAGTGCAATCAAAAATTAGTGGGCGAAAGGTGTCAAATTTCGTGATAGTGGCTAATGATTTAACCGACTAAAAATATTTGCCGGTTCTTCTTAAACTATGCGTGCTCGCCGTTTGAAAGGAAACGAGATGACCCTTTTAATTTCTATAGACTCCTGCGAAACGTTTGCACCTTCTCACATTATGAGAAAATACTTTTTATTTCCGCAAAAACAAAATAGAATACAGCTTGGCCTAATAGCTAGACTTTTTTTAAAGATTCCATGATATGCAATTAGTTTTCCTGTTCTCCTATGACGAACAGGAAAATTAATGTTCTAATCAACGTCTAATTAAATTGCGAAGCACGCAGAAAAGGTCATTAGTAAGGAATTTATGAAATGCTTAATTTGATTAAATGAAAAACGCCTCAAAGTTTGTGTGCATTTTTATCGCTATGGTGACGGTAACGACGCATCAGATTTTTGTATTGCAAATTTTCAAAACTTTATGCATGCAGATGGTTTACAATACATGGCATCAAAACTTGAAATCCTTAGACCAGCAACTATTAATACAAAGATAACTGATTACTTCGGTCTGAACCACAAATCATCGCCTGAGGTCCAAGTGTCGACTGAGCTTGCCACTATAGTATTGTCCGCTTGTAAAATTTAGACGGTTAACAATATTGCAAAATGCTTTCATTGTTACGTTTTGAAATAAGGTTTCTTAAACAGTACTTGAATTTGCTTGTTCCTACGATTAATTTGCTTTTTTAATTTTTTGAACTTAATCCAAAAAGGGTCACAACAGGAATTCACACTTAGGTTAATCAGCGCTTAAACGAGGCATCGTAATGCCGATGACCTTAAAATTAGTTAAGAAATTGATTTGCTTCAGTCGTAAGCTTTTGTTTTCAAGGAGTTTATTCAACACCCTTAATTTTCTTAATTTTAGATGATATGACAATAAAGAAACTGCAATATGCCAGATTTAAATATCAGCATGAAAACGCAGGAGAGAAAGTCGCTTGGCTTTAGTTATTAAGTGAATGTCACACAATATTGTGCTCTGGTTGTTAGCCCGTGAAACATTTACATGGATTTTTTGATTGTTGCTATTTCATCTACCATTAATAAGCGATTTGAACAAAATACGGTTATCATTATTAATAATATAGAGGTAAAATTTGCTGCTTACCCTCCAAATACAGACATCCCTCCAATTCTATTCAAGTATGTTATCCATTTCTCGTTAACACTTTTATCCACCTCAAATTCCTCTTCGTATAACGCTTGGTTATCGATTCCACACGATGCAATCTCGATCGTTGAAAGAGACTTATGCAGCATTTCTGATGGTCGGTAATCGTTCGTGTAAAGATATTCGACACTACGCGATTTCTGAGGGGTTAAATTCGATTGACGTTTGCTGAATAATGAGCGAGGTGGAAGTAATCGTTTTAAAATCCTTCGAGATTTCTTTCCCGTTGAAAGACTACCAAAGTTTTCATTGCTGAGGTTCAAACTAAATTTATCATCATCATCTACTGATACCATTGAATCTGGAGTTCGTGAAATTCGACCAAATATGTCATCTAATTCTTGGGTAGCTATGTTATCTAGTGAGTTTTTGGAGGATTTATTTTTTTGTTTTTTAATTTTACTCTTTTTTTCTTTCTTATTGCTGTTATTATTATGTTTGTTATTATTACATTCGAAAGAATTTTCAATATTAAGTTCATTAGTATCATTAACTTGATCTATTGATGCGGAACAGTTTTCTAATTCATCTATACTACTTTCACCCCCGTCTGGTGGTAACCGAAGCATATCTGAGTGTACATTGCCGTTACTATGTTCGTTTTGGTCCACTGACATTTCAGTGTTGCATTTGTCAATTTCAGACAACATGTCTATTTCATCCATAGCTAATGTGTACGAGTTAGATCTTTTTAATGGCGTACGTTCAAAAGACCTATCTTCGTCTTCAGACAAATTCACTTCTTCGTTATCCGACATTCTTTCGTCAATGTCCCACGTGCATAAAGAACAAGATGCTACCTTTCGTAACGCAAAACCCCCGTTTGCTACTCTAGCTACATTCGGGTTATTTGCATCACATAAACCACAGTACGTGTTGCACGATGAAGCTCTCCTTATTGGAAACGTTTTTTCAACATCTACGTTATTTTGATTGGTCGATTCATCAACCAATTGCTCTTCATCATACGCATAACCGTCACTTGTTATCGAATCTGTATCAAAGTCGTCTACTTGCTCTAAGTTTTCTTCTCTCAGTTGAGACATCGTGTTAAGTTCTTTTAATCAAACAATCTACAGATATAATGGGACAACCTATGGTTAAAGAAAGCAGAGATAAAGAAAAATTTAAGTTATTTTAGGTTAATAATATTTACAGGAAACACACAATAAGACCTTCTTTAAATTTGTGTTAGGTATAGCTATAAATGTATTTAATATTCAAACTAAAGTTTTAATAATATAAACTTTGCCTACAAAGAATAAATACTTACAAAAACACTAGAAGAACAATCGCCTCATTTGTTTTTATATCATTCTTTTATACACCTTTAGCTTGTAATAGTTTCTCTCTCTTCGTTGTCAATAAACTTTTGTTTTTTTCTCTTGACAAGCTCTTTGACAATGTCATGTTATGATTTGAACTTCATTTATTTATCCATTAAGATAACATAGTCAGGGGAAAGCCCTTCCTATAGCAATTAATACGATTGTAAAATACACAATGAGCAAATTAATTGGGGCCACATTCTCAAGAAAAAAATTTTTTAAGAAATTACTCAGCTTTTTAATAACTACTTTCTTAAAAATGAAAATCTGTCATTTTGAATTGTATAAATTTAGAAAAATGTGGTGTTTATTTTGCTAATAAGGGGCTGTTAATATGTAAGTTAGCCCAGTTGGCTGATTAAGAAATCTTCATAAGAATAAAACTGCGTTGATATGAAAAGCGAGTGCACTCGCTTAAATGAGATGCCACTTTATTTGACTGGCTTCCCACCGACTAAGTAAGGTGGAGTCTTTTCATATGAACACTGTGCAAAGCTCATCCAACGGAGCTTCGTTGGATGAGTTTTGCACAAAAGAGCATGCGTAAAATTATCACCTGACGATTTTACGACAAAAGAGCACGTGAGGTGATAATAAGATAACACTATATTTTTTGTCTCACAATCATATCGAATTAGCGAATTAGCGAGGTTTTTGAAGTCATCCGTTGAAATCCCACAATTGAGCATACTCGTCACAAAAAAGTACTCTGTTTGATTTTGACACCAAAGCATCGTTACTTTATCTCAATGGTGGTCACTCAAATCTGTCAAAGATACTTCATTTGCATGCCATATATTTTTGTACAAATACATCACCCTGGGCATTATAAAATATTTACCCGTTCATATTCAAACATGGGTAAAGTTTCGTATAAAACATCAAGAGGAGAGGTGTAAAAATTAAATTATCTCATATTATTTACTCCTATCCAAATCCTCTATGCAGCCAAATCTTGATGCAAAGTTTTAAAGAGATTTTGTTGACACGAATTTGATCTCTTATAATAAATACATAACTCTGTAATCCAGTTTTGTGCATTTGTTTTAATAATTATCTAATAAAACGATTCTGTGCAAAAGTTTAGTTTGTTCACTGCCTTTTCCATTATGCATGTTAAAGACTTTGTTTTTGGCGGGAAAATTGATTTAATTCCAACGCGTGACGATTAAAGAGGTATCTAGCGGTAATTAACCGTACCAGATTAATGAAAAATGAAAGTTACCAAAACAAGAATGCTCCAGCAGAACACCTGATTTAGATTTTTGTTTTCTTCTCACTTTTTCTATTAATTTTTTCATTTGATTTTAATTAACATCTTAACAACAATAAAAGAAAAACTTTATAAACACAAAACAGAACACGCTCTGGGGAAACCCCATAAGAGGAATTTTACAACCATTTTACTCTGCGTTATTTGTTTACATTTTTAAGTGGTCAGAATCCTTAGCAATTGTTTCCAAGGGTGTTTTATATAGCCGAGAGAAGTGATTACGTTTTATAAAAAAAATCGTAAGATCTATTAAATGACTCTGGACTCTGGCAACTTATTTCCCAAGCTACCTGTAAAAGTGCAAAAAGTTTTTACTTAAGCGCTTATTTAGAAGGGGTGGGGGCGTTTATTTAAGGGGTGCTTCTTTAGGGGCGTTTACTTAGGGGGCGTTTATTTAAGTAGGTATTTATCACAATTGTATGTTTTTGCCAGGGCTTTTATTTAAAGAATGCGGGAGGTGATTTTAATATAACTTTTAAGGGTATTTGGAAAAATTCCTGCTTGTTTGGGGTAGCGCGTCCTGCATCTGTCGCTTTTTAAGTGTTAAGGATTTAGTCGATTTGATTGTGATGAAACTATTGTAAAAGATGCGAATGTTTGCGCGGTTTTCATGTTTTCATGTTATAAGAATATGTTGAAAATGTTATTTTTCTTTTCGTTATAATTTCCAAATTCCTTGTCCAAAACTTTTCCGATTCGATTCGTTAGTTTCTCTACTGTTCCCTCATAAAAAAATTCTGTTTTGCTTTTGCAACAACTTGACAGCAAAACAGTGTAAAAGAACTAACCATTTTTATAATTTAAGAAGGATTCTAGTTAGGACTTCAATTTATTTTTGGTGAAATGACTTGGAACGTTACGTGTTTCGTTTTGTTCCCGATTATTTATTTGGTCTTTGAAAATGTGTCTAAAACACATGTGAATCAGATTATGTCTTTTTCAAAGGAGCAATATTGTACACAATCCTAGCTACATAATATTTATCGACCTGGCGGTTTTTGGCTTTCTTTTCCTGAAATTTATAAACAGATGAGTAAGTTATATCGTTTAAGATGAGCTAGTTAAAGTTTCTGTAATGCCTACACAAAGGCTGTTTTCCTTCCGCTTAGTTTTAATGTGGGCGAAATGTTCACGCTTTAAAATTCCGCACATAGCTTGCGATTGGTCATTTCTTTTAGCAAGAGCGGGAAAGATTACATTAACAAGCTACTTTACTAAAGAAATTTTTCGGTTGCATTTCTTTTACCTTTTTTTTCTTTATAGTTTCAATTTACTGTAAAGTTTCTTAATTTTAAATAAAATAAGAGAGTTTTCTTTGATTTCCCTTTATACTCTCCTACAACATTTGTTATCCCTCCTACTCCTCCATCATTAGCTACACTTAAGCACTCACATTGCTATCTATCATTTAAACCAGGCGTTGAAATTGTGGGTGATGCTGTATCCATAAATTTCGTAAAAAATGAACGGTTTTAATTATGTGGTTGGGTTTCCTTCTGGTGCTAAAATCCTCATATCCTCATCCCCAGGGTTTGTTGCCTTTGTAAAAGCTGCTAGCGCTTACTTGAAGGCTAAACAAGACCCTGGTACAGGCTGCCCTTCATAATGTTGGTTACTATAAATAATTAATGATTTGTCTCGCTGCTACAGTTTCTGCATCTATTAAAAGAACTTGATCGAGTCCTGGTTCTTCACATTTGGCGGGAATGATATTTTTCGGTTGTTTATGTTTTTCGACGCTTGACCTTAGAAAGTTTTATTTCCAACAATAATTGTTTATAAGCAACCCGGTTGATAACATTAGGTTTAAAATTGGGTCAAAATTAGATATTGCTTAGCAACCTTTAGTCCTTATATCTACGTTACTCTACTATCCTTTCCTTTCCTCAGCTAGCAACTCTCCCAGGTAAACTAAGGTGAAAGTTTTCCTAGAAACAATATTTACTGCCCTTAAACAGTAGTATAATGTGCTTTCAAACAAACTTCCCCTTTTTTTGAGTAAAAAAATGATCAAAAAATAAGATTTATTTTTATTTAGTAATGGGCTATTACGCCTGCCTTTATATATGTCATCAAGATAGCTAGCTTGCTAGTTTCTCATTCAGCGAAATTGGTAAAGTCATGCCTTTTGCAAAGCTTTTAAGAGAACCATTATATTCATTTAAAATGTCAATAATGAAAATCTGCCAAAACAACATATTTCATAAAATGTTTACTGTTTGGCTCACCGTTTTTTGTCAATATTTGTGAACATTTCTCATAGTCAAGAATCCTTTTCTGTGATATTTTGATACCCACAACATCTTGTCTTGAGGTTTCAATTAATACTTCTGAAAATTTCACTAAACCTTTTTAAGTTTGTTTCAGTAGGCAAGTTAAATACTTCAACACACCCACCATAAACTTGGTGTTGTGATATTTCCTTTCTCATTTCCTAAAAATAATAATAAGTTCTATAGTTGTGATTTCTTGTATGTGTTTATTTTTATTTATACAGCTAACTAGTTAAATAAAGTATTTATTACCTAATTTGTTTACAATTATTTTTCAATACTTTAGCTAGCATGACCCATAAGTTTGTTAAAAGATTGAAAGATCTCTTGGCGCGTGGCATACGCTACCCAATAAAGTTTTTCTTTACTTTTTAGCACATGAAAACACAAATACAATTTTTCAGTTTTTTAAAAATAGAAGTATTGTGTCCCAACAACAGGCGAGTTACTTTTGTTCGCAGGACAGGATGTTCGTCGCACCATTCCATTTTCACCATCAATGAGGAAACAAAAGTAATATTTAAAAATTTTGAACAGGCTTGATAAATTTGTAAACAATACAAGGAAGTCAAAATTTACGTGAGTTGATAAATATTTTTTTATAAACAAGTAAATTGGCTTGAGCTTTTATTTTCAATTGGCTTTTGAACCGTTGGAAGTTATTTTTTGTATCTGTTTCTATTTATTTTTACGATAAAAATGTAAACATTGTGTTAGCGAGATGGTGCAGAGCTGAGAGTACCATTGAGTGATTGGTGACAATGGTGAGAAACCACATATGCTTTCCAGTCCTTATGACTGAACCAAAAAAAACCATAATTGCTAAATACAGCACTTTTGTCAAATAAAATAGGTTGGTGTGACTATCGATTTAGAACATCATTTTGGTTTTGTTTGATTCAGAATATGAACTAGACAACATCTGTGCCATAAAATTGTAAGTGATACTGAAGACATTTAGGCTGTACCAGACACCATAAGTAAGAAAGGTTTACATCCGGTTTTGCAAAGCACACGCTATTTGAGCAAACTAGAAAACCACTTATCAAAAAAATTGAATTTAGAATTTAGTTTTGCCGTATTCAATAAAAACTAGCCGGTTTACGGTGGATCACTCGTCGTGCATATTTCACGATGGCCATACGTATTTATGGTGGAACTACCGCCGTATATATTTCACAGTGATTCGCCCGTCGAACATATTTCACGGCGGATCGTTCATCGTACTTATGTCACAGTGGATTGTTTGTCGTACATATATTCGTACATATATTCGTACATACGTGGATCGTCCGTCATATATATTTCCATATATATTTCTATATATTTATATTTAATTTAAGGACTTTGAGATTGTGATCGATACCCAAATGAAAGTTCAAAGATTGCATTTGAGGTCTCACAGCAAATAATGCAAAAGAAGTTAACTAGCTTGTATTTATTTTATCAACCGCCTTGATTTCATTAGACTTTTTTTTTTCTTAAAGAGGTTTTTAGATTTTGTTGTGTGCTATGGACTGTTTGCAGGAGTTCCTCGATTTTTCCAAGTTTTGTTTACATTTATCGATCATGTCAAAATAGAGCTGAAACACGTAACTAAACAAGACAAACCTTTTTCACAAAGACATGGAAACAGGGAGGAGGAGGGGGGGGGGGCACGCTAAAATTTTTACTTCATTTGGCTTGCCTTTAAGGGAGGAATAGCACTAAAATATTTAATAAAAAAACAACGAAGATAAGATCAAAAATCTACTCAGTTTGTTGCCATTTTTGCAGCCAAATCAACACTTTTTGGGACGTTCGCACGGCACAAATTCTGAAGAACAGGTGCGGCTTCAAACATACTGTTGCAGGTTCTCGTATCTTAAAGGTCCTGCCTGTAATTTAAGAAAGGCGAAATATTTTTGAAATGGCTGGAAACTGACGCGTAATTTGTTATACAAAAATCAAATGTTTTCGCTGAACAACTTAAAAGTTAAATCTCTAATAAAAAATCAGAATTACTTAAATCACATGCATATTTTTTTTCTACAAGAGGGAGAAGAAGTGGAAAGCTAGAATTTTTAAATATCTTTTCAGCATCAAGGTGAACTGCAAACCTAAAAAAATGCATTTAAATTTTTTTTGAGGCGGCTGGAGAGGTGTGAATGTGCTGATTTGACTTCCCAGTCACCCTCAGGTCGGTATATCCAACGAAGAGTTCAGTTTTCAGAACACACCTTTAAGTTAGCTTTGTAGCTTGTTGTGGATTAATTTCATTTCCTATTTATGTGTATCTAATCTTATGTTAAAGAGCCCCGAACACGCCATCTATGGATTACAAAACGTTTAAAATAGTGACAACAATGATGACAATGATAACAATGATGGCTATGATGGCGATGATGACGATGATTACGACAATGCCGATGATAAAATATTGCGTCTTCAATACTATTCAAATTAACGTTTACTGTTCTTTATATAAATTATGTTTTGCAGTGAGATTTCCTCAAGGTGCACGTCATCGTCTATGTTATTTGTGCAATGAAGCATTTTATTATGTTTTATTTGTGTTCTTACAAAAAAATGGGGTAATATATGGCTAGATGTATAGATGACGATGATTATACTTGGGACTGGAAAAAATAGACGACTTTAAAGTTTTACTATTTTCAAGACGGACACGTATACTTAAAAAAAAAAGAAAGAAAAACTATTCGGAATAGTTGTTTTTAGAAAATGATACTGCCTCCTGTTTCTCAAGGGAACACTTTTCCACTAGATTTTATAAATGTTGAACTCTATTAGCATCAGGAGAAGAACTATTAGTAACTATTTTAATATTTTACACAAGATTATTACTTCGAGGATGGAAAAAATATAGTTCAAAAATCACCTTTTTTTTACCTTCCCAAGTGAATCAAGGAGAAAGAGACTCTTGTGTAACTTGATTAAACGTCAAGACGGCAGGGACGGGTTCAGGGTCACTAAGAATACTCAATTGTGTGAGGAATACTTTAAAAAATCATATGATGTAGACCTCCAGAAGGTGCAAAGAAGCATTTACTACCAGACGATAGTTCAGCAAAATATCGAAAGGCACCGAATCAAAAATTACAGATGCATTTTCGATTGCTGAAAGCGAGCCCTCTGAAATCGATATTATTAAAGGTACATTTTTACAAATGACAGATAAAAATACTTTTTTAAAGCAATGTTATTAACAAACTCAAAGATACAATCAAATAATTAGTGGACAATCTTATAAAAAAAAACCTTGAAGAGGAAAATAACGAATAAAAATGTTACATAAAAGATTTTTAAATGCAAATTAACAACTTCTCTGTAAATAGTGCGTTCGTGGCACACGTCCAATACTACATTCGACAATAGTCAGACAAAGAACTATTAGTAACTACTTTAATAAATTAGCTTATAATAAAAATATGTATGTGATACTTCTATTCTTTAATAACACTTGGAAGTGGTTGTGCAGCATATGGTTGTTCTAGACAAGATTATTACTTCGAGAATGGAAAAGAAAAAGTTTAAAAATCACTTTTTTTTACCTTACCGTTTTTTAAAGTGTAAATAAATAATTAGCTAATTACCCGACTCCGACTCAAATCTATTTCAAAGTATGTGTTCCTTTCAGTGTTTCTCCTCTACGCACCACCCTTTCAAATGTTCAGCGTTATAGGTAGCTAGATTTTCCATATCAATGTGAACTGCACCATCTTTGATGTCCTTTTGAAAAATGTATTACACCCGACGCAATATAATGCTGTGTGCGCTTTACTAGATTTACAACTTACAGTATACCTGTATTAAAGCGCTCCACCCGAACGTATGACTGGGTCTTGCGGCTAGTCTGCTTTATTAATAGTCGTATTTTGTCTGTTTTGTCTCGAAAAAATATTCGTGCTACAAAAACACGAAATACGCGATATATAAAAGACTGGCAAACCCGTGGATTTTTCCAAGGGTCACCGACTTGTCTATATTATAATACTCTCAATCTGTCTGTAATCCAATTTAAAAAGCGGAGAATCACAATCCAAGTAAATTTCATTACTTTGTCCCAACAGGCGGCAAGGATGCACGAAATAATTCGAAAAAATATGTACGGAAGGCGATCTAACGTGGAATTTTCCACGAGTTAGCGACTAGTTGCTACAAAAATGTCGTATTTTGTGGCCTAACCTAGTTTTAGATCCTAGAACGGAAACCTTGACACAAGCATTTCAGCATAGTCAATAAAATCATTCTCCTCTAAAACAGAATGAAATCTGCGCTAAAAATCACATTACCTCAACGTCAAATTAAATTGGCACGAGAATTTGTACGAACAAGGTGGCTACTAGCTACATAACTTTGAAAAAAATACACTTGCGGGCACTCAACTATTAAGAAATAATTCGAATATAGACACAGAAAAAGCCGTTTAACCATCGCAATAATGCTGTTTGTGTGTGTACCATACGATAAAATCACACGAAGACAGATGCAACTTGGTATTAATATGAAGAATAGTCTTTAGGTTGTGGGAAGTCCACCTACATATCAGAAGAATAAGATTTAAGTCCGTCGTAATTTTGTTTTGATGTTGCGAAAAGACAAAACACGGGTACTTTTATATAGAGAAGACTAGCTCTACGACTCGTAGAAAAAAACATTTATGGGCACTCGATTGTACAAAACCGATTTGAAAAAGATCAAAAAGCATTCACAAAATACGTTTCAAAGTTTGCAAATACAAAGAAAATATTTTATATTTAAAATGGATTTGTTAATTTCAATAAAAAAGGCGGGAATAGAATAGACAAGTTTTGTTTCACGAAGTAAGAGACATATTCAATTATCTCTGGCTTTGTGTAAGTAAAAAACAGGCCTTCTTAGGAATAATAAAATTTAAGTACAACTGTAACTTTTACTATCGATTTCCATTTCTTTTTCAATAGCATACGAAACAATAAATAAAAATAGTAGTATATCAATGTGGCATGTACTGTGGCAAGGAAAAAGATTAACAGATGTACTTTTCTTATTACAGACAGACTGATACACGCAGCGCATTTTAAATTAAAAAGGGTATACAATAAACTAAATATGATCGTTTTTTAAATAAAAGGCAAACAATATGATTTTTATGTGTATAGTTCAAACAACAAATTTGTCAACTGGAGATAATCAACAAATTCTTCTAATAATGCTAAAAATAAGACAGTCAGTGTTTCATCAACATATTCTAGGAGGTTACATTATCTTGATTACTCTATTTTTCTATGTGCACAATTTAAAATCGTTGTTTCCAATACTTTTTTGCCCTTCTTCATGCTTTTGAATTTTTGTGTCCAGAAAAAGACTCAGGAAATAATTCAATTATTGCAGAACAATCTCACGAAGTTGCTTTTATCATATTTTTCACACATCGCTCTGTAATTTGTTAAGCATTTTCAGCAAAATTTACCAAAATAACTCACCTCTTACCGCTTGCAAGAAATACAATAGAAACAGCTGTATTATTTGTTCCGTTACTTAAACCTGAACAAATTCGATTTTCATTCAAATGGTGCCAAATTTCATCATTGCAAATCTCCTCGTCGTTATTGTAACCTATTCTATCGCATTTATTAATGCCAAACCCATCGCAATTTGGAATCAATTAATTGCGCATTTTTTCCAAGATTAAGCCATCCGAATATATAGACATTTAAGCAACATTGGGTCTTAGCCAAAAAAGATGTAGTAATAAGGAATAGAAATGTGGACTGTTATTTATTTTTACGTGTAGTGTAAACCGGATATTAAATGGGAGTTGCAATTGTCATTTGTTTTCCCCGTAAAGTCGAGGAATAGCAAAGCGCGCAATGAAAGGATTTCAAATGGTGGTAGGTTTGGGATTAAAAACGGGTTACAAATGACGTTGGGATTACTAAGCGTGACAAAATCGGATTACAGGATTACTAACCCTATAATAACTGTTTATGAGGGCAATACCGGAGAACATTGACCGACGTTAAAATATTGCTCGAGCTTGTGAGGGCAATACGTGACAGAGGTCAATATTCGAAGGTATTGCCCGAAATAAACAGTTATTATATGGATTATTATCCGGGTACTGCATTTTACAACAAAAAATATAGCATTATAAAAACAGGATGTAGAAACCATGTCTTTATAGACACTATTCCCATGGAACGGACATTCGAACTAAAAATATATTTTTTGAATCGAATATCGTGTAAACATTACAGGTTTTTATCGTAGCTACAAAAAAATAAAGTAAGTTCCACTTCTCTTTCGCGTTTTGTTTACTTTTTTCTGTGTTTATTTACATTTAATGGTACCATATTTAAACTATAAACACGGTTGCTATGGTAGCGGGCAATACCGTGGAATATTGCCCGCTATGACGTAAGTTTTAACCAATCACATTGCACGATTTTCGAAAATATTGATGCCATCCTTTTACCCGGGTAATAAAAAGTGATACACTGCATACCTTTACCCACCATTTTGTAACTTTTTATTGTTCTCACACACCTGAGGCCGCTGCTGTGTTTACATTGTTAGTTGTTTGATGTTATTCATTGACTTAAAAGTTTTTATTTCACAATATTTGTTGTTGTTGTTGTCCTTCGGCACATACGCTTAATGACGTCATATTTTTTCTGAGAAATTCCACAAGTAAAGTCTGCGGGTTAGTCGTCTCATCAACCGACAAAAAAAGTAGGATTGAATTCTTTATTTATAAAAACGAATAGTAACGTATTCTTTGTATGTATACATTGGGGTGTATGTTTAATAGGATACAAGTGTAAGTACGCCGTACCTATTGCATTGGAAATGCCGCTTTGTGATCTGAAGAATAATACATTCTATCCATACAGTTTTAAGATGAATCTCGCAGCTTTTATGATAGATCTTCCAAGTTGATGTAAGTTTAATAGCAAATTGTGAGTTTAGTTAGTTTTTAGTATTTTTGCTGTTTATTGGCCATGCTTTTTTATCTTAAGGAAGAAGTTTTGGCGAGGAAAACATTTGACGGTTTGGAAAGAATCTACAAAAACAAACTTCCGCCAAATTTAAGTTTTCCAACATCCGCCAAATTAAATTCACGTAAAAATAGCTTAAAAAATCTAATTAGTAAAAAAAAGGAATTTTAGGTAAAAGTTTTTAATTTCAGACAGAATGATTCTCTTTTTATCAAAGTTTAGGGCTTTTATTGTAAAAACATACACCTGTTGCTCGATTTGAAAAGAAAGAATGCTTGTTTTTTTTTAAGGAAAATGTTTACACCAACCGCCAAATCAAATTCCTGGTAAAATCGAATTAAATAATATGAAACAACCCAGGCTAAAGTAAACTAATTAAACAAACAAACATATAAAAAAAAGACAAACAAACAAAGAAATAGGGTTATAAAAACTACAAAAATTTCTGAGACATAGTTTGTTCTAAAAGTTAAGTAATATTCACCCGAGAAATGTGATAAAAGCTGAATTTCGATTCTGTCGCGTAACAAAGTAAACCAATATGTGTGCTATTTTTCGAGTCTTCAATAGAAAAAAAATTAAAGAGATACCTGCATTCAAAATGATATTTTTGTATGTTAAAAAGAATAAATAGTTGTTTATAAAGTCTCTTAACTTTTAAAAATCTTTTTTCGTTCTTGAGATATTTAGCTTTAAAGATTTCCGTCTGACCTTTTTGCATCAATTTTGGAAACTTACATAGTTTCAAAACTTTTTAGCAGAGTGGGCTTATGCTCTTAATGATACCTTGACATATGTAAAGTTTTGAAGCTTGAAAGGGATCTCATCTTTCATTAAAGGTAACGTCAGCATTTTTTTAGAAAGTACTTAATATGACACCATAAATTCTCAGATTTTTTATATTTAAATCTTGAGTAACTTGAGAACGAGAAAAGATTTTTAAAAAATTCCGAATGGACTTGATAAACAACTCTTTACCCTCCACAACATAAAAAATATCATTTTTAATGCAGGAATCCCTTCAAGCAATTTACTAAAATTTTGTGTTGCTTTTAAAAAAACCCTGTATAAGTGAAATTTTCTAAGGTAGAGACACAACTAGTCTATAATAATATGTCAGTATTTGTGTGTGTGTATCTTTGTAACTTGATCAAATGCGATATGTTTAAATTGATTTTCTAGCAGTGACGGTGAAATAACCCTTATAAATCTCTGTATGTATACTTCTCCACAGAGAAAGATCATTTCTTAACTTTCTTGACTTTTAATATTAAAGATTAACAAGAGCATATTTTCAAGAAAGATCAGCTAATTATAAACCTATGTCTGTCTGGCTGCAAAAAGCAAAGTGGATGTGCTTTTTTTCCTCACGAATATCTTAAACAACATATCATATTTGTTAAATAATTGTTCTCTTACTGTATTTGTATGTCTTAACAAAAACCTTTGTTTACATTATTTTATTTGCTTACAACGAAGCACATGACGAAATAAAGATACTTCATTGGCTGCGAATTAATGCGTCATGCTTTTGTTGGTAAAATATTATTGCCATAAAACGACTACGTTCATTACCCACTTGTGATAATGAGAGCATGACATAAAAGTTTTTTTTCATTATGCACAATAATTTTTTTTATTTTAGTTTATTTTTTGCCAATGCTAATACTCTTTTCGAATTGAATTGAGTACCCAGCTTAACAATGCTGTTCATGAAATATACAGCACCGTGGTTAAGCTGCGTTTGATATTTAAATAGTTTGCCAAACTTATTATCATTTCAGTGTAGCTATATAAGTTGTTTGTGGGACGTGATGCCAGTCTTATACAAGTTTCGTAAAAAAACTCATTTCATCTTTAAATTCAGTTTCAATGAGATTTTAGTATATTTCTCAAAAATATTGTTTTCTCTGAACTACTTATTTACGTAAGTTGTTGTTTTGCCATCCAAGGTTTTCGCCTTTGATTTATATTTGGGATTTCTGATGAAGTATTTTTTTTTATTTAATGGACAGCTTGCATGATTGACAAAGCGTGTTTATATTTTGGCATTTTTTTGACACGCTAAGGGTCATTCCCTTGCAAAATCATCCTGTCAATTTATTTTAATCAAGTCAATATTTAACGCGCAACGCTTCCATACGTAAAACGATTTCAGAGGACAGCACTTAACGGAGCCAGGTATAGTCGAGAAAAGAAAACAAACAGTAAAAACAAATACATTATGCATATTTCCCAGTCGTTAACAAATATTTCAAACAAGTGCGTCTCCTAAGTGTTCCACTTGTTTTCATTTGCGACCTCAAGCCTTTAATTCATTCAATTCACGTGCAATAAATAGGGCTGCGTTTACCAAAAAAATTTATTCGATGCGAAAGCAAGCAGAAGGACCCACCAAAGAAATAAGGAGAACTTATTAACAGAGCGAAAAAAAGAAAAAAATTGTTACAGACATATCACAACAGATTGACTACAAGATGCTTTTCAGGTTAGTGACTTTAAATAATTATCATGGTAATTTTATTACCTTTACTACATTTATAACTGCGAAAATTCAGTATTTTTTATTTATAAAACGTGGCATAATTCCAAGTAGAGAGCGTCTAGAGAATAATGTCGCAATTTTAGATCAAAGGTTGTCTCCTGTGTATCATAACAACATCAGATATTGCAAGAGTAAAAAACTTTTTGATCGAAAAGATTAAAATTTATAGTAAATTGATAGATCAAAAATATTCGTATTCGTTTTTCACCCGATTAATGATTTCTTTAATTTTTTGTTTAGGAATAAGTTACAATTCATTCTGTTCGTGCTTTTCCTAAAGATTTTCACCAAGACTGGTTTGAGTGCTCCAACACGGAACAACTCGCACCCTTTCAAAGCACAACCTGTAAATTTTTATCAAAAAGCAAAAGAAGTATTTCTCACAAATGGTATGATTTGGACTGGCAACAGATGTTCAATGCATTTGAGAGTGATGGAGATCAAAATTGCTGGATGTCGACCAAAGGAACTACGAAGTACAACTTGTGAAGGCAGTTGCTTTTCTGTATATCGTATGCCGTCGAGAAAGGAGTCAAAATTAATGGAGTGCCGGTCGTGCTTACCGTCAAAAGTTGTATACACTAACGTCACGTTGACGTGTGGCAAAAACCGTCATCAACGAAGTTTATCACATCCTGTCATACTCGGCTGCCGGTGTAAAATTATCAACTGCGGATATTAGAGACTGTGAAATGCAATGTAAGGTTGCGGCTTTTTGAAATCACAAAAAATGACAACATCTTTTCTTTTTTAAAAACTATTTGATTCTACATGTTACCTAAAAGAACTCACAATATTAAAATAACTAGCTATGTCTCAACGTTTCCTGAAACGATATAAAAAGAATCTTTGCCGCAAGGAGGCTGTATCCTGTTTTCTCAAGAGTCACTGCAAATATATTTTATTGTTATGCTAAAATCTCTTCAACATATTTTATTTCGTAAAACATCGATTACGGTGTAAATAAAATGCTTTGTTACATACGCTTTACGTTAGCTACTGTAGCAAAAAACATGGTATCCTAGACACGAAGACTCCCATCAAACAAAATCCAGCAATAGATTTTTCTGCAGTTATTTTTTACTTCATGATTTGTGACGTATAAAATATCAAAAAAAAATTTCAAAAATATGAGGTATTAGTAATTGTATATTTTATCTAAAATATTGTTAGTGTAATATATTTAAACTGTATGAATTTCTGGCATTTTATAATCTTCCTTTCCTGACTAGTAAACATGTTTTAGGAGCGAACCTTATGAAGAAGTACCACATTGAAAATAAGTCCGTTAGAAAAACAGGCGTGTTTTTAGAAATAAGTTCAATATGAAGGTTGCGTTACATTTACCCTTCACAGTCAGAGTAATAACATCACTTTTCAGTTTCGATTTCATGTCAAACAATCCTGACAGTTATATTACGTTAAACAAAGCGTGTACTGTATTTGTTACTCCGTGCTGGCGCGTCTGGTTTTCTTGCTCTAACGGATATTATCTGAAACAACACAGCTGACTGTGCGGCGACATATGATATCACTTTACATCTGTCTATTTTCGGGAAATGTTTCATCTTGAAAGTTAAAAAATCAATGTGGAGAAACCGTCGTGCCCTATTGTGATAAAAATATTGGTTATTGTATTCCTCGTCTCGGAGAAACCGGATCCTAATATAGAGAATGATGTCACGCCAAAATAAATTTAAAAAAATAATTTTTACCCGCTTTTTTGTAAAAAACGGCCCTTTATGGCGGTAGACAGAATATCGCTGAGCCGGTGTTTCTTAAGGCTGGCGATATAAGGGCCGATAAGGTACAGGGCCGAACGAGATATTTTTTTTTAGAGCGGGATACTTGTCTTTCTGGATTAGATGAAAATCAGGAATAAAATTTTAATTTTAGAATTCGTGAAAGTTGTTCTAGCCATTACAGAATCTGCGCAGTTTTTTCTCGCCATTTTTTTTTTTAATGTTAGAATCCACGAAAAATTTCTTCAATTAAAGTAGCAACGTCGTTCAAAATGGCATTCGAAATACATGTTTTTATTTGTAAGAAAGTCGTATTATTGCTACCTGGAAAGTCTCTCATTTTAATATATACCAAAACAATGAGCACCTTCTGTTAAAAACCTTTCTTTTAACTCATTGGTGATGTTCGTAAGACAGATAGCAACATGTAAAAATGCTTGTTCTAAAATTGTAATTTCCTTTTTTTTATCTTTTTTTATTAGCCTTTTTAAATTAACTGTTGGCTTTCACAACCACTCGCCCCTACCACCAAAACAATCTGTTCCAAAAGAAATTTCCGCTTCGATTTCTTTTCTTGGCAAAACTCCATTTTATTTTAACTGAATTGATACGTTTGTACGATTCGGCGTTTGTATGTCGAAAGAAAAACTGCAGTTGTGAGAACAGAATCTTTGCCTGCTTTCTATAATGTATTACTGACAAAGGTTAGTGACGAGATAAATTGCTGTAAAGTTCGGGGTAGCTTTTAATGGCATTTGTCTTTAGATTTGTTAGATTTTTCTTCAAATCTTTTACGGTTGTTTTGGTCACTGAGTCCTTAAATAAATATGTCGAAATTGATAACTAGAAAATTAAATTTCCCCTGCAAGATTTTATCGGTTCATGCTGCGTGTGAAATTAAAAAGCAACAGTCAGGCAAATCGACGTTTGACGTAGGAAAAAACAGGGAATGACCCCAGGCTGTAATAAACTGGAGTTCGGGTCCCCCCCCCAACGGGTCCCCCCCCAATATACTTGACCCCTGCCCTCGTGGATTTGGGGGTGTTTGGCTATCAGAGATCTTAGTTACACTAAAAAACAACTTCAAAAGAAGCGAGCCGATCGCGTCGGGATCCCGAAAAGACGCAAGTTTTTTTTATGTAAACAAATTCTGCCAAGACAACCCGCCTGGGCGAGATGGGTTTTGTGTTCGTGTAATAATTTCTTATGGTTAGGAAATTTTTTTTTGTCCCGCAAGAAAGATTACTTTTATGAAAAGATGAGAATCTATCGCTTACAAAGAACTCGAGTCTGCGCACAGCGCGAAAAATAGAAATTTATTTCCACTTTCAAGGAATTCTGTATTTTTCAGTTGTTAAATCTGTTTAAAATAATCTGATAGCCTTACCATGAGGTCAAGTTTTATTCCGAAAACAAATTCACACCTTTACGGGGAAGAAAAATCTCAACACCAGACCCAGAATTCCTAAATCAACTCAAGATCCCTAAACTAACTTGATGACGTGAATCATCAGAATTTAGTTACTCAGCTATTAAACAACACCAACAAAAAAAAAACCATCACTTTGAAATATATTCAATTAACCTGACTTAAATTTGAATAACATTGGTAATAGACGCGTCCATCATCCATAACAATGAAATTATCATTTGCAAATAATAAGATGCAAGATCAATCTGATCACTGATTGGTTGAAAGAACAAAGAGAATCTAATCAAGCATGTTCTCGTAATTCGTCTTTTTACATACGCCTTTTTTCAGTCAACCGTTGAGAAAAACAAAAAAAAAATAACACGTGATAATATATTCCGCGGTTAAAAGAAATTACATAAAGATACAAAAAAAAATGAAAAAAATGAAAAAATACAAAAATATGAAGAAAATTTCCAGCAAGAATCATTCTTCAGCTGTCGAGAATTTCGCGCACAGCTCTTTATGACCGGCAGTCCAATCAGTCGTTTGACATTTTTTTGAGCAGTACACCTCACAACAGCCGGCACATCTTCGTAGTTGAATACCTTCCCCAGCACCGCAGTTTCCACAATGACGGACAAGCTCTCGTCTGTAGTACTTGCGATACAGCAAAAGGCACTAAACACAGGGATAAGAACCTAATTTAAGAACAGTTACTTGTGTACTGGGTTTGCGCAATGCCTTACCGGTAAAAGAAAGTCGACAATAAAGGGAGATTAAAATAGTATTCAACTGCAACAAACTAAATTATGCTGACCAACTTATTAAGTAAATAATAAAGATATATGTAGTTAAATTTTATGTCACAAAAACTCAATCGGTGAATTGAAAATAGCTTCAAATAAGAAAGGTTTTGAAAAAACTAATCAGATATCTAAGATTCAAGTCATTCTGACTTAATATTTTTTAGAGTTAAAAATATCTTCCATTGGTATACTTAAGCAGTAAGGGCAGATGCTTATTTACCAGACAAACAAACTTTCATTTTATTGGAAACAGAATCTGGAATATGGAGACAACTTGTTTAATTTTATTTGTCAGCTGATTGATGAATAGTAGAGTGGGATCACGATCGCTAACAACACATTAACAAGTTTGGATTAAAATATTGAGCAAACAACTGTGCACATGCAGCATCGACACGACATTAAGTCCGCGAAAATTTCTTCCCATCTAGATTTAACATGAGGTGTAAAACTTTTCCCTAAAGAAATATTTCACCAATGTACAAAAAAAAAACTGCAGTAAAAAAAAACTCTAACACATCCATATTGGTCATTGAAAGGCCTTGACATATTAACCTTAACTCCACAACTAGCGCAGCGAGCATGACATTTTTTCCCACCCGCGAAATATTTGGATTCCCTTTCTTTTTTTTTTATTTGTTTGTTTATTTTCGTTTAGTCACGATATTGCAATTTTTCGCGATATGTCACGAACATATTGATAAAAATTGTTCTGGGTGACTAGTTCCTCCGATATTAACAAAAATAAATACACACATTAATGGCAGAGTAGAATGTTCGCTTTATTTCTGAAAATCCGCAAAAAATCCTGTGAAAAATGCTTTTTTTTGCCCCAAACACGAAAATAAAACCTTTGCATAAATTATTTTTTACGCCTATCCACGCTAAAAAATTTGATACAGCTATATTCTATTTTGTTTGTGCTGATATTCGCGAAAAATAAAACGTTGAAAATACAAAACCAGAAAGAAAAAAAAGATATCCGCTATTTTATTATCACGCTTAGATCCCAATAAAGTATTTTGACTGCAAGACTAAAATATACAAAAAGAGAGGTACGCGCTAGAAAATAAAACACTGCTTAAATATTCCCACCTTTATTTTTTTAGATCCGCATTTTTTTAAAAAATAAAATGTTTCACCATGAAATGACAAGTTCTTTTTGTAAGATTAGGAAATACTCTCAATATAGCCATCATTTAAAAAATCAAAACCCAATACGGAAAAAAAGCTATCAAGAAAAAATTCTTTCGAAAATATATAGTTTCTCAATAAGCTTTTTTCCGAACGAAAAATCAAGTCCCGCAATACTAACAATTGACGTATTCAGTGGAATACATAATTTTCAAAATTACTAAAATCCTTTAAGTTATGAAAACGAAATAGTATATTTTTTACGTCCACCCTTATCTTCTCGATGTTAGTTTGCTCTGTTCATGTTGCTCATGAACTTTTCCTAACTGCGGTTAGTTGTATCGAGTGAACAGACTCGATTCTACATTTCTCATCGGCATTTTTTTACCAAATTTTATCACGTATGAGAAAAATCGAGTTACTTTTTATTTTGCTTTTTTCATTTTTTTGTTACTTTTTTATTATCTTGTTTCATTTTTTTGTTTTACTTTTTTATTTTTTGTTTTTACTTTTTATTCTTTGTTTTATTTTTTTTCATTTTATTTTTCACATTTCTCTTTCTTGTAAAAAAATAAGGAATGGAATTATTAGAGATTTTATCGCTAGTTTTTAAAAACCACAGAAAAATTAAATTTAAGTTCGCATCTTTACATTTCATCTAACCTCTTAGAACAGCTGACAAGGCAATATTTATGAATTCCGTCACACTTTTTTTTGGCAGGTCCACATTCTTCCTGCATTTCCTTAATTTCTTCACGGCAGACATTTTCTCAAAGACAAAAACAATGAGTTTCTGTAACTGGAGATATCGCTACATTGAAATTTCCATTTACTTAAAGACCAGGGCGCCACCTTGTATTTGACAGGCGAAAGGCAGTAATTTGTCTATTACAATGTTGGCAACAAAATTGACTATGTTCTTGTCACATTTTGTGAGTACTCAATAGCACAGTCGACATTTATTCACTGTCTGCCGATTCACCGTCTCAACAATCAACATGTTTATTTTCTCTAGCATTAACATTTAATAATGACACACATTCTAAATACAACATGAAAGATATTTCACATGCAATATTTAGGGACTCAATGAAAAACAATCCCATCTAATAGTAAACACTTAAAAACAAAAATAAATAGAAAAACTCAAACCAATTAATCAGGTGACTAATGAATACAGAGACGCTGATTTCTTTTTATTACATTACCTGACATTGTCATCAGCAACTGCTTTATTTACTTAAGGTAAAAAATTCCAAGGTCCTTTCATCCCCTGCCAAAAACACGTAATTTCAACAGCAAAAACAACAACAACAAAAACAACGAAAACAGCAAAAGCAACAATGGGGAAACAACAAAACACAACAACAACAACAACAACAACAACAAAAAACAACAACAACAGCAAGAAACAACAACAACAACAACAGCAAGAAACAACAAACAAAAACCTGGATAACAAAATTAAAAACACTAAAACACAAATACGGCTAGCAATTTCTAAAGGGTGTTCTGGGCGAGTGTACGGGAACGCTATTACCTCCTTATACATATCAGTAAACATTTGATCATTTGGTTCCAACTCATGACAGCACGATATGTCATTGAGCGCTTTTAAGTAGTCTTCCATCTCATACCAAGCACGCGCTCTCCTGTAGACAGCCTTTAAGAAGATACTACTTCGGGTGGGTCCACCCTCGTCACAGGCTAAACGAATCAAACTAAATGTAAACTAAAACCCAACACAGAAACCAACATGGCGAAATGCAAGTACCTTCCGTCGGTACTCGACAACATGAGGGAATGGTAAATCTAACTTTGATCTATGGGTGTTGATTGACTTACGTATCCAACAGGAACAAATGGATCTAGTGCTATCACGGATACACTCCTGCCATTTTCCCATTTGAAGATGACACTGAGCTCTGTTTGCAAATAGGGTAGCTGGAAGAACCCACCTGTGGGTAAAATAAAAACATGCAAAGAATTTAAACTCATACGAAAAAAATATAAAGAAAAAGGTCTTCTAAATGCTAGCGTTTAGAACAAAGTAGGTACACCAAAAAGTTAAAAAAAAAAGCAAACACGTATAACCTACCAATGGTGAACGTCATTGCCGACACCCATTCTCGGATCCCAAGACGGACAATTCTCCCCATCAGGACATTTAATACGAACAGGGCAAATCTTTAACGCCTGTGTATAGAACTCGACAGCGCGCTCATACTTTTGCTTTTTAAATTCATCGTTACCATTATTTTTTAAATTCTCAACTTGATGACGAATGGTTAAGCTATCTTCATTGCGCTCGCTTCTAATTAACCGTTCCTCTTTGCGCCAACTTCTACAAAAATTCAATAAACGCTTTATAAAACTGAACATTATATCCAGCAAATCAAAAAAGTAGCTACCAACTTTACATGCTTCACAAAACCACAACGAGCACGCTCGATTTGTCTTCTATACGAATGCTAAAAGAGACGAATAAGGAAGATAAAAACGATACAAAACTGGAACAACATCAATAACAATAGCGCAGAAACAATAAAAACAATAAATTAATTAAACGATCAAAACAATAAAATAATTAAACTCTAACAATGACAAAAATAAATAAATAAATAAAAAAACAGCAATAAACAATAAACAAAAACAACATCAACAACAATAACAAACAATAAAAATAAAAATAAACAAAATAAAAATAAACAAAAACAAACACAAAAACAAAAAAACAGCAATAACAATAAGGAACAACATCAACAACAATAACAAACAATAAAAATAATAAAAATAAACAATATCAAAATAAAAATAAACAAAAACAAAACAAGAAAACAGCAACAACAATAAAGAATCAAAAACAATAACAATAACAAAACAAAAAATAAACAAACAAAAAAGCAACAACAACAATAACAAAATAAAACAAAAAATAAAAAAATAAACAAAAACGAAAAAACATCAACAACAATAAAAAACAACAACAATAACAAAATAAAAAAAGCAAAGAACAAAAAACAACAACAAAAACAACAAAATAACAAAATAACAAACAATAACAACAAAAAAAGAAAAAGAAAAAGAATAAAACAACAATTTTTAAGACAAAAAAACATAAAATAAACTAAAATAAAAACAGTAATATAGCGAAAACAAAAAAAATCAAAAATTGAAAAATATTAAAAATTGAAAACTGTTACCCAAAATATAAGAAAATAAAGATAAATAAAAACACAGCAAAAAACTAAAAGAATTAAAAAAAAACGATATAAAAAAATAACAAATAATAAACATACAAATTAAAAATAATAGTGAATAAAAATAATGTATAAAAATCGCCGAAACACAAAAACAAATTCAAATGAACTAAATACGAAAAAACGACTCAATATAAAACATAATTCTCCTTACGCCGTAAAAATGTCCTGTGTCAATTAACAGTTGTGGTGTGCACCCAGCCTTGTGTAATTCAGTAGCTGTCTTTCGGCCCTGAGCAAGTTCCGCTACCAGAGCAATGAGGGCTGGCTGCACCTGGTATAAAAATATAAATAAGTTGAAAGCCATTGCATAGAAAATTGTAAAATGCAAAATCATGAAAACCAATATACACGACGACCCAACGCTGCAGGTCTGTTAAACAAGTAACGACAATCTTGACGAAACAATTCATTCATAAATTCTAGTTCACCAAAACCTTTTATTTTTTTGTTGACTAAACACAATGAGATCCTTTTTCCATCAAACACACAAAAATATAACAATAAAACAACTCAGCAAATACCAAATAGATTGCATCCGTCTCATTTGCAATGTAACTTTTAATAATCGTACTGCGTAGTTTCAGTCTGTTCAACAACTAAACTCTATTCTGTCACGCTTTGGTATATAAAAACAACAAAACGGCAAGTCTATGTAAGAACTTTAGTGTTTACAAATGAACAATTGAACGTTCGCAGAAATGAAACGCCATTTTAGTCCGAATCCATTCGTCAAGTCGTAAACGACTTTCACACGACGCCAAAATTTCTAATCACTCAAAAGCTTAGCTACCACTAAGGCAGTACCGATTCAAAAAATAAAACTGCATAAATTTCTAAGTGTGTACATATGTAACGGCGACAAAAAAACATTTCTTTTTTTGGAAATAATTCCTTATACTTGTCTACGTATATACAACAACTTAAATCAACATTCACTGTCTCTTTCCAGCCTTCCTAAGGCCAATTCCTTTGAATACAAAACAAGCTTAAAACGGAGTTGATAACGCGATTTCACGAGCGCGCAGAGTCAGTAGACAAAAAAAATCACGAAATCATTAAATGTCAATTAAATGTCTTTTAATGCGTCTGTGTTAAACGTACATAAAATAAGGAAACATCTCGTCAGATACTCGACAATGTTTACATTTCATTGTCTCCTAGCGTGTCTGGTAACATTATCCCAACAACAGATTTTTAGTTGTTACTTGATACCAGATTTACCACCTATAAAATATCGGACATTTTTACTCAGAAACAGAAACAACGTCAGCAATGCAAAAAAATCACAAAAAAAAACAACAAAAAAATATGTTCAATATTAACGTACCTTTGTTTGACGTGGCGTCTCCGTTCTGTAAAAAGAACGACTTCACGTCAAACGAACACGTTATTAACGTCCAAAATATCGTCATTATACCCCTCTTACATTATCAAAAGAAGTAGAAAGGAAAAAAGGTAAATCTATATTCAAAACAAAAATTTTCACGTCCTTAATGGTCGGCAAGATATTGATAGTTAAATGGATCACCAAAACAAGTCACAGGTTACTCAGCAAATAAAACACTAAATGGTGCACTAATTGGATGCTAAAAGTTATGGACTCTATATGATCTCCTTTCAGCTATGAACCGTACACGTCAACGCTACAACGTCAGAGTAGACATCTACATCTATAAAAACGCTCTCATCTATAAAATTCCAGACCGAGCACAAAGCCTTTCCTCTCCCCATCCCTCACCCTAGTTCTAATTTTCTCTTACGGAAAACATCATTATTCTTTTCTTTTGTATAGAGTTTTCACGTCTACAATAGCGCGTTTCCCTTTTGCAACAATTTTATTGGAGATTACCTTCGCAATCAAAGTTTTCACTCGGATCTGATCAAAAATGATAGCATTTTTAAAAACTAAAGTCTTATGCTTTTAAGTGGTGAAAAAAGCTTTATTGTAACATTATGTTTAAAAAATTCCCTTTTAGAGGAGATTTGAGCAGATTGTTAAAAACTGAGAAGAATTAAGGGGATTGAGGAGTTTTGAGGAGTCGTGGCAACCCTCACATAAACACGGGACCAGTTTTTGTATTAAGACACCATCTCCACTAGGCGTAATATTTCCTACGTCAAAATATTATAATAGAGCATTCTAATTGATTTATAGCCAATCAGTGTTTATTATTCTGATTGGCACGGAATATTGCACCTAGTGCGTACTAGCCTAAAGTCACAGCTAAGCTACAAAAAGGCATACGATCAACTCCCTTATAAAACAAATAGTAAGACTTTAAAGAACAAATTTGCTGGACGATAAGTTTAAACTCTGTTTATCTTTTAGTGAAGTCGTAATGAATAAAGCTATGTGTGATAATTACTGCTTCAACAAAGCCGTCATATAGCCCGCCAGGAGCTGTAATGAAACTTTTCCATATGTAAAATAAGAACACCAACCTATCACGAATGTGCATTTCTCATCTCATGAGCTACCAAGAATTCCACTTATTGATTAATGTAAACAAGATACCCTGCACTCTTTTATATACATTGCAGGAGTGTTTCATACGTTGCACCTTTACTTTTGTAAACACAGACAAAAAAGAAGCTAACAACGGATAGCATTTACTCAACCGACTGCTTCGACTGGACAATTAATTATTCTTTGACAGGATCCATTTGTTTGTAGGTTAGTTCCGTTTCAATACACAGTAAAATATAATTCAAGCTTGTAAACGATAGTTATTTTGATTAGATAACTAGAGATAAATTCCTTTTTGTGACAAGCCTGTTTTTAAAAAAATTCCCCTCTCCTATAAGTTTTGAAAACCCTTGATCTCATAAATATCATCTTTTTGTTTATGACTGTAATTTTGTTAGATTTTTAACCAAGTTTGGGTCGGTCATGCCATCATGACTTCGAGAAGAACTTTCAAAGACTAATACCTGCACATCTACCATGTACCTGCACATCTACCTGCACATCTATTATCTACCAGCACATCTACTATCTACCAGCGCATCTACTATCTACCAGCACATCTACTATCTACCAGCACATCTACCATCTACCTGCACATCTACTATCTACCAGCACATCTACCATCTACCTGCACATCTACTATCTACCTGCACATCTACTATCTACCAGCACATCTACTATCTACCAGCACATCTATCTACCTGCACATCAACATGCGCATCTACCTGCACACCTACTATCTACCAGTACATCTACTATCTACCCGCACATCAACATGCACATCCACTATTCAGTTACAACTGAGTAGCATTACTAAAGTATATACTGGTGTAAGTGAATACATGAGTAGTTTTTATAAGCAACACGACTTTTCAAATAGTGCCCAAGTTGCTAACACCCTACAATTGCCAGAAAAGTTTAAATTGGTGTCGAATATATTATTAGTAATACCTAGCCTAAAATAAAAAAATGTAAATTGTTCAGTTGGATTATAAGAAAAAAAATTGTTCAAAAATGTTGTGAAAGGACTGCCAAGACTTTCAAAATTCGTTTTTTTCTTGTGCATAGGACATTACACTTGGTCGTTGGCATTTGTGCACGACAAAACCTTTGACAAATCAATAAACAATAATGTGCGCATGGCAAAAGGAGAAATATCTGTGTGCTGAATGGGAAATATCGAGTATTTATCAAACTTTTTACTGAACTTAATAATAAAGCATTAGAAAGAAAGAATGAACTTGAATAGTCAAAAGCGATTGCATGCAAAAGACGTTATTTTATTTTGGTGTGCAAGACATTGCAAAGTTCTATTAAAGTCTTTGCAAGACACTGCAAAGTTCTATTGAAGTTTACGTAAGACACTGAAAAGTTCGATGAATTAATAAGTTACGAGACATCACATATGAACGACAAAATTTACTACCCAGTTTCAGATTGTATATATAAACAGTTACCATCTTGAAATGTGAAAATGTCAATCTAGATTTCTGTTTTTCTTGCGTTTGCCATGACGAGACTCTTAACCCATTTGGCCCGGGGGATTCCGCCCCGCTTCTTTTTTCTTATGCTACATGGTTAAGACACTTACTGAATCTTTATATATTTACCTATTAAGATCCTTCATGCCAAAGAGTTATCATAGAACTTGAAACTTACAACGCAACTTAAGAAGAGGAATTATAAATCCGATTTCCTGGTTTTCTCGGTTTTTACCCAAAAATCGAAAAATCGGATTTTGGCATTTTTTCATGCGAATCATGTGAAAACGGAAATATATTAAAGAACTTTTATCTGACTATAAGAACCTACAAACGGAATTTCGCTCTAGAACTAAAGTAAATTAATTTTGAGCAGACTGAGGTACTTTGGACAAATGTCAGCTTTCGATGATTATTGACGAGTACCTTTTGTAGATTTAAACCTTCATTATTCCTAAACATCCATAAATTGAATATTTTTTTTATCTTGAAGCATTTCCTCTCTTCATTTCCAACACTGCATCATTTGTAAATGGTGTTAAACTTATCAAAAGTCGTGAGAACTTAAAAGAACGTCGCATTACAGAAAAAACGTCTAATTTACGTCAGATTTAATTAAGTTAACTTGATGAGAAATAAATTATTACGTAGACGAAGAGATTTTAACTTTAAAAAACAAACTTTAACAAAGAAAACATGACTATATTTACAAGATTCCTGCCCCTCTCAACCATCAATCCATAACTAAAATATTGAGTACATAGATCCTAACTGGATAAGATCAAGAAGGAAAAAATTTCGCTAATTTTCTACGAACTCTATAACTTGATCGATTTTTTGGCCCTGTGGAAAGTCGAGTTATATACTGTAGATTTATATACAATAGTGCAGTAATTTTATTTTCTGTTTCTGTTTGTAATTCAGTATTCAAAATTTTAGAATTAGTAAATCAATTGCACAAGCAGTCCTTCTAATTCACACAGCGAATACCGAGGTCATTTAAAAAAAAATCTTGCCGACGTGAACTTGGGATATTTTAAAAAAATTTTTTGCCAAAAAGTAGAAAAAGTTTCTACTTTTTAGCGGCGAAATTTTTTTGTTGTAAACGAAAAAAAATCACCCGATCAGCAACACTTGTTAGTTTTTCTACTCTCATTACCGAAAAGAATTTAAAATAACTGTTGAGTTTTTTAAACTCAAGAGTTTTTACATTCAACATTATAAATTCTACCTATTCTTGTGGAAATCAAAAAGATATTTTGCAGCTAATTCGCCTCCGAATACGCCATTCACAATTCGCTTCGTGAAAATCCCCCTTAAAAATGCATTTGATCGCAAGATGACGTTGCAGCTATAACAAACTCACAATAATAAAAATACTTTATCTATGCGCGCAGTTCGCCTATAGATAGAACGATATTTTTCGTAAACAAAGGTATATACAATAGTAAAGTGTTAGTACAGTACTAAATTCAATAAATTTAATTGTTACAAGATTAAAAATGTGTAATAATGCTATCTAACTAAACACCTTTGTAAACCAGGAAACTCACAGAAGACAAATAACTAGTCTTATCATTGATAACCTGTTGAAATATCATATCATGCTCTTGCTATAAAGACGCTTATGTATAAAAATATGCATGAAAAAAAGAATTAAAATAACCTACGTAAAAAATGCTAAATAACAAATGCCGGCAAAAGATAAATAAAGATCTAAAAGTATAAGACTTCATTGTTCAATCTGTGTAATATAAATGTTTTTACTTTGTTTTGAAAACATTTAAAGGATCGCTCATTGTCAAGTACAAATCTATCAATTTTATATGGACCACGATATGAAGTTGAAAACTGACTGGCCTTAGTTTTTCTGTATGGTGGATAGTACTGACCAGATGACCTGGTGGAATATTTAATTTCTCTTACTTGAAACATGTTAGAATTTTATACATAAAGCATACGTTGTGAAAAATATTTATCTGGAAAATATTTAAAGCTTTTATTCAATTTTTCAAATTCGCCTCTCGTGGAAATCAAGATACTTTGCAGCTAATTTGCCACTGTGTAAACCCGCCTTAAAATATGTTCACCACCCGATCACACTAACAAGTAAAAAATAAACAAGAGAACCTATATAATTATTTAAAGCATTACGTTTCTATTGCAATTTTTAGAAAGAAAACATGTCTTAGTAATGAATTTGAGTAAGGGTTTTGTTAAACAGTCGCTAAAAGATGCTGCGTTGTTTTAAAAAAACATTATGTAGCTAATTTTAATGTTAATATCTTCACCGCCATCTTTGTTCACTATTTTGTTTTTCTTAAAACTAATCCATACTCGTACTTAAAGAGGGTGTTGTTTGAAGCTAAATCTAACTATTTCAATAAACACAGCAGTAATATTCACTGTTCAGCAATCGAAAATTTACGCTTCCACTTTCAACGCCGATCTGTGTAAAAGTAAAAGTCTGAAAATATTTATTTTTTTTTTAATTTGTGAAATTTAACTTGCACTTTCTTCTATTCACAAATCTAAAGTATAGCAAAATTTCTTTCCTGGAGGTATATAAAATATCCAATTGAACATCTCATTTGTGATAGATTGACAAGAAAAAGGATGGGCGTTTATTCAAAAAAGCAGTGTTGAGCCGAACTAATAAATATATAATTGTTTTCATATTGAATCAACTGTGCACAAATGGTTGCTGTACGCAGCATATCTTATGCCATGGTTAAAAACCAAAAACAAAAAAACATGGAAGAAAACCTACGTCTTCGTCTATTGAATACATTTGACACACCAAGGCTTCAAAAATACCCTAAAAACGAAAAATATGGACAAATATAGAAAAATAATTATAGGTATAAGTTTAATGCATGTGGAAAGTTTTACATGCAGTGCATCACAAAAGTAGATTGACTTTTTTTTTACAGGTTTGTTTTAAATTTTTTTTAAAGGACTTCATTCTTACAGAAGGTTGATCAAGCGCACTGACAGGATGTTAGATTACAAGCATTAAGTTACTGATATTTATTAAATTTTTGCATTTCGATCATATTTTCATTATTTTTTTTTTTTTGATTAAACAAGTTCATTAGGTGTGCATAAGTGGTGCTAAAATCGAAATTTAAGTTGAAAATGTCTGTTTGATGGTATTAATTAACAGAGCTATGAATTTCAGAAATCAATCAATATCGATGAGATCCAAAAAAAGAGTACAAAATACCGTAGTTGGTAGATACCTTGTTTTCAGCCAATTTCTCTCGAACTGTACCACCCTGTTTTGCAATACCATGTACAAGCATTTGAAATTGACGAGAAATGTGCCAGCCAGCAGAATACACTAAAAATGTAAAAACAAAAACACATTGTATATGGTGAATGTAAAAAAATATAAAGTAGACTTTGACATGACTTGGAGTGACTAGAGAACATTTGGACAAAAACATTTAACCACATCTCACACTAGATCATATCAGATTGCGAGGCAGCCATATGTAACCTGTATAACTCATGCTAGCACAGAAAACGGGTGTTAATAGGATGGCAACAATTCTTCTTGTCAGTGTTCGAAATGGAGCGACTGACATAGTGTTAGATCGGATAAAGCAAATAAATAAAATTGAAAGAGTGGTATTTGCAAATTTAAATTGCTTTTAAAAAATGGTTATTTAGATTCAAAATTTTCGAATTGTCCCCTACAAAAACTTGAACCCTGCTTTTTAATTTTTGAAACGTTTTGAAATAGCAAAAAACAAGGTGGAACAAACTCAACATATTCCAAATTTTTGTCAGCCTTTTCTTCTCTTAATTTTTTTTTCTGACAAACTTTAGTGAAGTACTCACATCCCACATCCAACGTATTGATCAGGTTATTATTGTTGATGAGTTTTATGGCGATCTCCTCACTAAGCAACAAGTTGGAGATGATATGTGATGAAAACTGGAACATGATATGTGTGGATGGATGGCACGCTGGATTACTCAACCAACTTAATATTGGCTAATCAAAAAAAATTACAGTTCCATTTAATGGCAATACATTTTAACAGACAAAAAAGAGCAACAACAAGAGAGTTTTTGACACTTAAAAAAAAAATGCTATTCTTAAAAAAATTATCGAAACCTACATGCTTGCATCAAGATTTTGGTCATATTTGGGAAAATTAAGTCATCACAAAATATTCTTTAAGATATCATTCTTTAAAAAAATCAATAATTTGTTAAATTTCTAATCAACATTGAATAAAACCACAATTTCATTTCCTAACGGACAAAAGATTGAATGCTGTTGCCAAAACCATAACAGTTGAAAGTGTAGTTGTATGTTTCACTTTTAGAAGTATTAGGTAACATTCGCACACGCAAGGATAAATGCCTGTGAAAGATGCAATTAATCACCCATGAAAATTAAATTCCCGTGAAATGTTATTCTAATTGGACCTGCAAAATTAATTCCCTGCAAAAAATTGCTACCACGAGTAGTCAAATAAATTTAGAGATTTTTGATAAAAATATTTTCAAACAGGTTTTATTAAACAAAAAACGTGTATATTCAGATTAATGAATTGTAAAACTGTTTCCAAAGTCTATTCATGGATTTAAACATAAATGCTTGCTCGTTCACTTTGTCTACATTGTGTCGCCAGCATAAGTGTTCTAAGAAGCAATACTAATTCAAGTTTGTTTCCATGCACAAAAAATTTCCAATGTGATTGTTATTTTCATACCTTGCATACCTGCTTTGTTAACACGTCCAGATTTGCATTGACACTGGTTAAGTGGAGACGTAAATTTTAAGGGCTGGTTTGTAAATTTCTAACTGCATATTAAAAATTTGAATCTTGTGCACATTATTCCATTAGTCAAACGACCCATCAAAAAATCATATTAAATGCACTGATCAAACAGCAAAACATTTAATAATGGAACAAAACACACTAATTGCTAACAAACGTTGGTCAAATTCGAAGATGTCTCACAGAAACAATAATGCCTATAATAAATGTTGCTGGTGTTGTACATAATGGTTATAATCCATGGAACAAAATTGCGCATCCATTACTAAAAAAGGTAGTTGAATATTTCATCTGACAATATTCCTAAAATTACCACTAATGTCAGACCCTCAAAGCAAGACTTAATTAATTGCTTTATTTCATCATGACTTACTCATTAGACAAAAATGTAAATTTCTAGAGAAAGTAATTTAAACTTTGAAAAGGTTGTGATTTTTTAAAATTAGTTTACGGCCAAACAAATTCACTCCAAACACTAAAAATGTTGCCAAATTAAAATAACACAAAAATAGAACAAATTTTACATCTATGAAATTAAATGAAAATAAATTAAATTCTACAAAAGAATCTGTCTTAGCCAACGACAAAATTTTTATCCACAAAATTTATTCCCTTAAGGTAATTTTCTATCACAATTTAAGGCAATATATACGACAATATATACAACAATCACAAGTGCTTCATTAGGTTTCGTATCACATCAACCATTAACCAGTTAATAATTTAGACTTGTTTAAAACTTTAATTTGAATCTAATATAACATACCTTCATGCATCGTTCCTGGTTATACAGAAGTAATCGAAATCTGTTGTTTAAATCAGCAATCTAAAAAAAAGCAAGAGCATCACGATTTATGGTCCAACCTTAGACAAAATATAAATCTTAACAGCATTTGTTTATCAACAACAGGTTATGCAATTAAAAAAAAGACTCAACCTTGCAGATTAAACCTCTCAAACTTTTTAAGATTCAATTTATTCCTAAACACACGAAAAACATCAACCATACCTGTGTACCTTCAATTAATCTCCTAAATTATTCAACAAAGCTAAACGTGAATTTTAAGGGCTGGTTTGTAAATTTCAAACTGCATATTTAAAATTCGAATCTTGTGCACATTATTCCATATGGTCAAAAGACCCATCAAAAAATCATATTAAATTCACTGATGAAACAGCAAAACATTTAATAATGGAACGAAACACTGCTAATGGTATACCTGCATTAGGATTTTCATTGATGCTTTCTTTAGTTCAAATCCAATTTGTAGCAACAGTACACCCGATTCTCTATTGATTGTCTCAGGTACCTTCCATTCCTTTTCCTCAAAATTCACACAGCATTCAATATGGTAAAAATTATATGCAAACATGTGATCATCAAAGCAAAAAAAATCTTTTTCAATTCCAGAAGAAAGTAGCATTTTTTGAGCATCATCTTTCTTTATAAACTGAGACAATGTAACAAGCCCATTGCTCTTTGAAATCCGTTCACAGGCTTCTCTGTGCTGCAAAGAAAAACAGCATAAGATATCAACTGCAGCCACCATACACAAGTTTTTTTCACTACTGTTCAATATATCCAACAACATCTCCACAACATTTCCATTCAAGAGTTGGTTACTATGGCTTGTTTGTTTGTGACCTGTATGTTCCAATATTCTTTTTATTAGCACCAGAGTCATGTACGTAACGGAAGAATTTAAGTTGTTTTCCTGTAGTGCTTTCAGGTTATCATTACCCTCTAAGAGCGTTGTTATAAAAGTCGTTACTTTGCAAGTCAAGAGGAAATTTATCAAATCATGTTGCTTCAGTTTTGAGCTCTAAAATTAAAATTGCAATCAATAACTTTAATAATGCACTATGTGACTGTGAGGTAAAATTTGGATATGAATTTCATTCCCTAAAATCACGTAAAATATGCATCTTAAGGATAAATTACTTATTTTGATGTTATGTCATCAACATTGGTACACTAGACTGTCACGAAAGGTTTAAATTAATTTAGTGAAGCTATTGTATTGTACCTGCAAATTTAAGGCCAAATATTTGGAAATGGGTGAAAATAACTGACATCAACCTTCAAATGAGTTACTAGGGACCATTTCAGACCAAAATTGGATCACATTCCCAATGCTGGCCCAATCCAACCATTTCGGAAATGGATAGACACAGTTTGAAGTCACCTACATCATCATGAAATGTTAGGGCCCCTTCCTCAGACTTGCACCTCAAATTTATATTTTCAGCCAAAGTCTGTTTTTTATGCAAACTTTGTTTATATTAATTGTGTTATCATCCTGCATCTTTATATTTAAAGCTTAATAATAACAAAGTTTAATTTTGTTCAATTTTGGCATTTTCTGTTCTATAACCCTCGAAATTAATATCATACGTAACCTAAACAAAGCTGTATTGTGTTCTCAAATCAATCCAATTTTATAAAGAACGGACTATGTTCTTTTGTTAAAAAAAACATTTTTGCTATATAATTTCAGAATCTTATCCTAAACCAAATTCACCAGGTTATTAATACTATTTTCAGGTAGGTCTCAATGGATTTTTACCTTGGTTTTTTCATCCAAGAAGAAGTACACTGCAGACAAAAAGTTCTTCACCATAGAACATCTCATTTCACTGATCAGCATCTTTGGTTTTTCTGCTCCATCAGTGAGATCAAACCATTGTTTATTAACTTCATCAGTTTCAGACTTAAACAGCAAGAGCTGGAACAGACTCTCCACTTGCTTGCATCTTTTAGATTTAGTGCAGTCAACAAGGGTGTCTCTTAACTTTTTCTGATAACTCTTTACCATTCTGATATTCTTTTTCAATATGTAAAATTATTATCTATAAATTCATTTTTTCATAAAGAGAGAGCATATAAGAATAGCCTGTCACTCTTTCAATGTGGAACGAAGATACAGACATAAATACAATAGTTTTAACAACATTTTTTTCTAAGTACACACATCTTCGTAAAAGGCCAGAAAATCTGTGTTTTGAAAGGGGTATGTTCATCAGCCACGGTTTTAACATTTTTATTCAGTTTATCACATGCTTCATCAAGGTCATCAAAATTATTAAAATATGACCAGTTCCTGAGGTCCTTCATAAAAGCCTCTTCACTGAAGTTCTTGTAGCTACGAACCTTGATAGTTTTAGGTTCAAATTTTGGCATAATCACTGATGCCTAAATCCATGAAACCAGTTTTAGAGTGGAGCTTAATTCCTTTATTTTGGAGGATAGAGCATATTTTGAAAGCATGTTACAGTTAAAATGTCCAAAAATAAAACTTCTTTTTCTTTTGGGAGCTTATTAAAACATTGTAAACCCCCACAAGGGTATATAAATAGGTTTAGTTTTTTTCAGGCACACTTTCACCCATGGTGATTCAAAATTTTTGAAGTATAGGTGTTTCAAAAGGTGGCTATCATGTTTTCATTAACAAAAATCAAAACACCCCCATCTTGTCTATTCATTCCTATATCAAACATAGCCATCAATTTTAACGTCATTGTCAGTGATGGTATAATCAATTTTGGTTTCACAGATGGAGAATACATCAATTTTTGTTTGATGTAGCAGAAGTTTAACATTAGTTTAAATGACAGATCATTTTTAAGCCCTTCCCATTTCTGATTGCCTTAAAATTAAAGTTTTCATTAATAGTAATATCCATGTTGTCCGGAATTTCATTACCAAATGACTCCTCATTAGCAAAGGGCAAACTACGAGCAAGACAGGGATTGCATACAAAAAACAGTTTATCTTCAGGAGTCTTCATAAATTGTTGATATTTTTTTACAGAAATACGCTCACATTTGAGCCCATAAACGACACTCGTCACATGAAAGTGCTTTGTGTGTTTTTGCCACAGGTTTTAAGCATGAAGAACAGGGTAACCTAACAGGACCTGAGATGAGGCAGATGTCCCCTGACAAAAGGATTAAAAAATAGAAATACTTGTGCCTGCTTGGCTTAAGTTTTGATAAAGCCAACGAACACAAAAATCAACTTATATTAAATGTGGGGTTTCCTACTTGAGTAAAATTATTTTTAAGTCATAGGGAGATCCTTCTACAATTATGTGCTCTTCCAAAGTTATAGTTGAAGGATCTGAGGCAAGCCCATTTCCTCACGATGTTATAAATCAAAATTAAAATTAAATCAAATATGTTTCATGAAACTTACCCAAACTCATACATAAATACAGTACCGCCTGAATGTAACATGTACGCGAGTTTTACGACCTTGTGTAACGATCTCATGTCTACATAAAGAACCTTCACATATCTTTTGTTTACACACAAACTTAATTGCTTTCTATTGTTATTGTAGTGTGTGAGTCATAACAATAACATTTGATGAATCTTTTTGTTGTCACATGTAACATGCATGTTATTGTTTAAATGTTTTAAAGCTGTTTGGGTTTTTTATTTTGAAAACATTCTGGATACCTGTTTTTTATCTCTTGCGCATTGCTACTTGTTTTTTTTCGGAACACTGTTTGGACTCACTTGCCTCAATTTTTGTGCATGTGGTTGAAAATACTAGTTTCTTTTAGTCAAATTTAAATTCATTGAAAATCCGTAATTATTTTTCTGTGTTATAAAGTCAAGAGTATCAAGAAACAATATGTAAAAAACATTTTACTCTGCCCGAGAAAAAATTAAACGCAAAGGCCAATGAATTTTTATTTTTTATAACAACAAAACTAATTAAGGCAACACGATTTTAAAAAAACACAATCTCTTTTAAAAAACAACAAATCCAATGGTCTTAATATTTAAAAAAAACTAGTGCTGCTACTTTTTAAAACTTTTATCAATACTTCTTTATTATCGAAGCACATTCAAAACTTTTAAAATTTCTTCTTGTAAAAAGCAACCTTTTACAACGCAAACAAAAAAACCTATGTTCAGGACTTTTCCCTTCACAATAAGATTTCGAAAACAAATTATATTTCAGTACCGAAAAAAGAAAAAATCTAACATTTGATGTCCTTGATAGATCTAAACACTAATTGTGAGAACAGTTTGTTTTTGTGATGCGTTCTAAAAAAGCATTTCTATTTCCGTTGTTCATTCTTAAATTTTTAAAATGCGATCTAACAAAGGTTTTCTATCTCCGTTCTTGGTTATTTAAATTTTTAAAACACTATCTAAAAAAGCATTTCTATTGCCTCTTTTCGTTCTTAGGTTGAGCATCTGGACATTAAAAAATTGTTCTAATTTTATTTGTTTCCATTTCGTTCCGGGAGGCCAATTGAAATTTTAGTCGAAACGCTAATTTTTATAAGAAAATTCTTTGCGCAATTTTTTAAGAGTTATGTACATTTTATGTGCGAAATAAAACATTTAGCTTTGTGTGAAAATAAAATAAAATTGCACGCGCATCAGATAAACATAACATTTATAAACGAATGGTTTAACATGGCTGTTCTTGGGTAAAAACAATAGATAAATAAATCTTTTTTTATTTTATTTTCTGTCGTTGATCTCTTGACGACTATAGCAATTAAATACAACAATGGGACACACTAATGAAATTTCGCGAACAAGACATGAGCTCTATTGTTTTAAACATGCAAAAATAACTCGTGTATTTAACAATAGGTTAACAACAACAACGAAAGTTCTGGCACTACTAAAAGCTCATGCGAAGGTGATAACTATCGCGTACATGTAAAGTTACATTCGCAGGCCTTGTCAGGAAGAAAAATGCTGGCGTGCGAGTTTCGCATGTTATGAACCTCTTCAATCATTTTGAGGCGTGCAATGTTTGCATGGCATAATTTTCAATGGCGTGTGATGGCGTGTGGTCATTTTTGTTCCGTTTTTTCTCTCGAGTAATCATAGAACTCGCATACAGCAACACTAATTTTGCCAGGTTTTGAAAAGCAGGAAATTTGTTGCGACGAAACTAAAATGTGCGATATTTTTTCATTATTCATTATTTTTTTAAAAAAGATTATACGACGTAGCAACAGAACGAAGAAAAAATATAAAACATGCATGTTACAGTCACAAAACTAAAAGTTAATAACTTTTTTGTAAACATTTTTTTGGATGTAAATATTTTTTTATATGGAGCTAAACTGCAAGTTTTGCTCATGTTAATTGTGGTGACAGAATTACAGTTCTTTAGTATTGTGGTTAATATACATTAGGTTTACCTTAGTCATTAAACATGTTATGTAGAGCCTGACACAGTGGGGGTGGTTTCTACCTATAGACCTAATCTTAAAGATTGCCAGGGTTATTAGTCTCACTTGCCTGTAAAGGAACTGGACCCTACCCAGGTCTTGATTATTAATGGTTGCATATAAGAACACAACATCCCACACTGCACAAGTTCTTCAGATGTACCTTACAGCTTACAGTTTTGGGAAGCCAAATCTATCTATCTAGCCATTATCCTTCTATGTATATACTGGATTATATTGCACAAGGAGGCATTAGATAAAAAGCTTTGGATATTTCATCAGAAGAGACATTGCATGTAGCCAGGTCAGTTCTTTTCATATTATTTACTATCTATTAATGTTAAGAGAGTTAAGGCAATGTCACTTTTAAACTATAGAAGGCAAAGGGCATGTCTCTTGCAACTGTGGGCCCCAGCATAGGGTTAATAGCACACTTCTTTCTGAGAAATCTGGTTAGCAGAGAAGGTATTATGGAATAGAAAGCTTAGTTATCCAATTAGTTATGCACTTCTAGTAGCCATTATGGATTTTATGCAAGTTCAATTTGAACCCTGTGGTTTTAATTCATCATCCTTTTACATTTGTTAATACTAAGTAATAGTAGTTAGGGGCTACAAAGGCCAACATTGTGAGTCGTGGTAGGTAGGATTATCTAACAGATCCTTACTTAACAGGAAAACCTATCTGTTGTTGTGGCTCATTTTGCTTTATTTCTAGATTCACACACATATATACATTCCCTATATATACACACATATATACATTCCCATCTATCTATCTTTATTTCTAGATTCACACACATATATACATTCCCTCCTTTAAGTTGCCTAGCTTCCCTGTTTACATACCGTTGTTAACATCCTAAAACCTGTTCGAAATTCCTAGAACAACAGTGTCAGAACGACTACACATAGCTGTTTTATTATGAATTCCTTTACCAGGTGGTAATGCAAATAAAAATTTTTCTATATGCGAAGCTCCAATTCTTATACATGTTTATTTTATGAGCATGACATTTATAAGCATCCCTAGGCTTAAATTTAGTCATTTTAAGCATATATAAGCGTTATGCGAAGCCGAAGAAAACATTCTTTTTATGTTTTGTTTCGTTAGCAGTTTTTCTTTATTTTTTATATCTGCATTAACCAGTATGTCTTAAAGATTTAAATTGTAATTAATGGTGCTGAACACAATTAGACTATTTTGGGCCTGATCATGTTTTTCATAAGCCTCTGTAAGCCCCATTTTAGCATTTCAATTGCTTATATAAAAATTTATAAAGATACTTGGGAAACATGTAAGAAACATTACCAGGCTGAATTGTCAAAAAGTGATGTTTTTTATAAGGAGATCATGTGTTCTAATCATTAATTGATTAATATATATATGCTCTGTATGAGATTAACAATACTTCCAGCTCGTTTCAACTCTGTCTCGATTCTCCATTTCCAAAAAGATAGGAATGATAAACTAGACCTGATCAAAATTGCCAACTCATTTGTTCAATCACACAACAACTGGAAGCGAGTATTTGGAAAATTTACAAAGGACTGGCATTATCTTTTTTTTGCTTCCATGTTAATATTGCTTATTTTGAAAATATATCTTACATACAATATGGCGTTTCTATATATAATCCTGCATTGGTGAAGGCTTTCAAGCGCAATATTTCAGAATTTGAACTATGTTTTAGCCAATCTAGGGGGCCTCAACCATGGCCGGCTTCCTTTAACACTGAAGAATTTAATAATTTAATTTAGCCGGGCCTGTTAAGGAACACAAAAGAGACAATTCTCACAAAAATAAAACTTCAAGCAAACAATCCTTTTAACTAAATAGCTTATAATATCAATCGGAGTATCTGCCAAAAAAAAATAAAAAAAATATCAGAGATGTTTAGCTCCCAAGATGATTTCATCTAAACACTTATTAGGGTAACATTAACAAACATCGACGTTGAACGCAATTTTGTGTCGGATTGGCTACTCTTGTGCCTAGGTACATGACTTTTTGTCAATTTAGAACAATTATAACCTTATTGGCTGATCCCTAGATGCTGAGCGATTGGTGGTATAAAACGACAGGCTTTCCTTGTAATTCTTCTTCAAAATTAAGGAAATGCATATTAACTTTATCATGCTTTTGCTATGACTTTATAATAAATACAAATTCTGTTTTGCAAGCATCACACAATTTTGTTACAATCATATAAATTAGATCACTGAGTGTTTGGAAATCAGGAAATAAATTGTTAAAAACGATTCTAGATGCAAAGTAAGTGAAGGTATAAAAATGGTTAGGCTTTCCATTTACATAATTCTATTTGGGAACACCCATAGTGACAAGAGGGTTCTTTAAAAGAAAAGGAAATGTATATTAAACATTTTATCATGTTGGCATTCCACCTTTGCTGTTACAAAAATTGTTAGATTAGGTCACTCTTGTGCTTTGACTGTGACGTTTATTGCATTATAAAAATAATAACTACTAATTTAATAAAATCTCACATTTTTTTTTTAATTCATATACATGTTCTGAGCTACTCTTATGTCATCTTCAGTCGAAATATTTACATAAAGCTTGTAGTGTATATAAGTACAAGGATTAACAGAAGCTAAATTTACAAACAATTTTATGAAAGTATTGGTTTTCGTGCATACAAAGGGTTCTGCTGTCGATTGTCAACACCTTTATTTCCACTTCAGGAATTAGGTTTAAAATCTTTGAGTACCTCCTTTGTGTCAATGGTCAAATAAAAACCATGAGAGTTTGTCTTGCTGGAGTCCAATATGAGAGCGTTATTATGGTTATAACACAATACCAAACATGAATAAACTATGCATTTTACACGTTTTTTTTTATAAGAAACCAGTCTATAAGAAACCTTAGGCATGGAAAGTCAAAAATTTTAAGAAACCTTTAAAAATTTGAGCAGGATGAGATAATCTTTAACATTAAGAAACTTATTTTCATATAACAGACAAAAGGGTGGACAGAATAAAAAGAGTTTCTCATAAAGTAGAATAAGAACACCAGTAATTAGCATGTACCTGACGCTCAGAACATGTTGATGCACCTGACGCTCAGGGCATCTCTAGTGCAGTTATCATGTGAATAAGAAACATGTGCCTGACACTCAGGGCATGATGAAGCATCTGAAGATCAGGGCATCTCTCATACACCTGACGCTCAGGGTATGAATGAGAAACCAGTTATTATTGTGTTATCTATTTATCACAAACTAGTTTTTGAAATTTTAAACTCCAGGCTCAACCGACTGCTTAGCAGGAGGCTTGCGTAACATACATGTACTTTGCCTACCAATTACTCCAGCTCATCTATCTGAGATTTTGTTGTTTTAGAGGGATAGTCAATTTCCTAACTATGATAAAACTATGTTGCATTACTTAGTATCAGTGACATTTTCAGCCATTTTCAAGTACATCTCTCCTACCAAACACAAATGGAATCCTCTCACACACTTATCACCACATGATTTTAGTTCATAGGACAATAACATTCTTAACATTCATATCAAGTTAAAAAATTTCATTTGGAGTCTGTAAGATCTGGTTAACCAGGATGTGACTGTTATCGCAGATATATTCACTTAATTACAATGTTTTACAAAACTGGTGTAATAATATTGCCAATGATTAATAAGATCACTAGGCTATGGAATGTAAGGCTTCTTTAGTGTGTTCAGTGTAATTTGTTGACATATTTAAATTGTCTTAATATTATTTAACGTTAACAGTTTCTTTATTCAAAATTAATTTTTTTTATGACTGCATTGTGTAATATCAGCTGTGAGTGTTGGTGCAATAAAGTGTGGCAGTGTCAGTCAATTACATATGTGAATTTATTATTGTGTTATTACATTGCATCTCGTCATGTTGGAGAATTATGCAATAGTGTGTTTCTTCTTATTGTTCCTTTTTACAATATGGGGGAATTTGGGTGTGTTGGGCCTCCTTCGTCAGCCGTTTAGGCAAGTAATGTGTTGATAAAAGTCATTGTAGAATAAGAACACAAGAAATTAGCATGTGCCTGACGCTCAGGACATGTCGATGCGCCTGACGCTCAGGGCATCTCTAGTGTAGTCATCATGTGAATAAGAAACATGCGCCTGACGCTCAGGGCATGATGAAGCCCCTGACGCTCAGGGCATCTCTCATACACCTGACGCTCAGGGTATGAATAAAAACACCAGTAATTAGCATGTGCCTGACGCTCAGGACATGTCGATGCACCTGACGCTCAGGGCATCTCTAGTGTAGTCATCATGTGAATAACAAACATGCGCCTGACGCTCAGGGCATGATGAAGTCCCTGACGCTCAGGGCATCTCTCATACACCTGACGCTCAGGGTATGAATAAAAACACCAGTAATTAGCATGTACCTGACGCTCAGGACATGTCGATGCACCTGACGCTCAGGGCATCTCTAGTGTAGTCATTATGTGAATAAGAAACATGCGCCTGACGCTCAGGGCATGATGAAGCCCCTGACGCTCAGGGCATCTCTCATACACCTGACGCTCAGGGTATGGAAGAGAACACCATAATTAGCATGTGCCTGACGCTCAGGACATGTCGATGCATCTGACGCTCAGTGCATCTCATCTGTCTCATGCACCTGACGCTCAGGGCATGAAAACGCCTAACGCATAACCTGACGCTCAGGTTATGCATTATATATTTGTGCATATGACGGAGCACGAAGGAGGCACCTTCATTCCTACCCATTCCCCAAAAATTTCATAAATAGTCTACGCATACTGAATGTGTTGTATCTACTCATTCCAACAGAAATACATTGTTTCTATCGATTTGTGTTATTATTCTGGAACCCAAAGCAATTAAATGGAGCTAAACTGCAAGTTTTGCTCATGTTAATTGTGGTGACAGAATTACAGTTCTTTAGTATTGTGGTTAATATACATTAGGTTTACCTTAGTCATTAAACATGTTATGTAGAGCCTGACACAGTGGGGGTGGTTTCTACCTATAGACCTAATCTTAAAGATTGCCAGGGTTATTAGTCTCACTTGCCTGTAAAGGAACTGGACCCTACCCAGGTCTTGATTATTAATGGTTGCATATAAGAACCCAACATCCCACACTGCACAAGTTCTTCAGATGTACCTTACAGCTTACAGTTCCCACCCTCCCACCCTTTTATAGATTGATTTTTTTCACCTATTTGTTTTTTTTTTTATTTTATGTCATCAACACGCCTACTAATGGTGGATGAGATACCAATTCAATCATCGTGGTGCAATGGACTCGAGTCGAAATGGAAATATCAAAAACCTCTCCAATGCAACTAAAGACAACCACATCACAACTGTTATGTGAGCACGCAGCACAACATAACCAGACAAATTGCTTCTGCCTCAAGGTTTCCCTGACATTTCTTTTGGCTCATGTTATGTCAGGGTTTTAGTCCAGAGGTAGAAACAACAAGTCTGTAGGGAGCCTCTAATTTAATTGGTGGGTGTGTTGGGCCTCCTTCGTCAGCCGTTTAGGCAAGTAATGTGTTGATAAAAGTCATTGTAGAATAAGAACACAAGAAATTAGCATGTGCCTGACGCTCAGGACATGTCGATGCGCCTGACGCTCAGGGCATCTCTAGTGTAGTCATCATGTGAATAAGAAACATGCGCCTGACGCTCAGGGCATGATGAAGCCCCTGACGCTCAGGGCATCTCTCATACACCTGACACTCAGGGTATGAATAAAAACACCAGTAATTAGCATGTGCCTGACGCTCAGGACATGTCGATGCACCTGACGCTCAGGGCATCTCTAGTGTAGTCATCATGTGAATAAGAAACATGCGCCTGACGCTCAGGGCGTGATGAAGTCCCTGACGCTCAGGGCATCTCTCATACACCTGACGCTCAGGGTATGAATAAAAACACCAGTAATTAGCATGTACCTGACGCTCAGGACATGTCAATGCACCTGACGCTCAGGGCATCTCTAGTGTAGTCATTATGTGAATAAGAAACATGCGCCTGACGCTCAGGGCATGATGAAGCCCCTGACGCTCAGGGCATCTCTCATAAACCTGACGCTCAGGGTATGGAAGAGAACACCATAATTAGCATGTGCCTGAAGCTCAGGACATGTCGATGCATCTGACGCTCAGTGCATCTCATCTGTCTCATGCACCTGACGCTCAGGGCATGAAAACGCCTATAACGCATAACCTGACGCTCAGGTTATGCATTATATATTTGTGCATATGACGGAGCACGAAGGAGGCACCTTCATTCCTACCCATTCCCCAAAAATTTCATAAATAGTCTACGCATACTGAATGTGTTGTATCTACTCATTCCAACAGAAATACATTGTTTCTATCGATTTGTGTTATTATTCTGGAACCCAAAGCAATTAATTTTAGATTTTTCAAAAAAAATATATTATTAAAGATTAAACTGTTTTTTTTATAAAAAATTCCCTACTCGCGTTATTAAAAAGATTACTCTTATTTATTTTACTTGCACTCGCATTGTACTCTCACTCTGAATTATTTTAATCATAATTATTAGTACCCATACTCTCAAAGATGCGTTCCTTTACCCTCAATCGGCACTGTATATTATTTCCCTACGCCTTCATTGAACAGAATATTATTTATTTTGGTGTGCGATTAGCGCACAATTGAGGTATTTAGTGTCTTTTTTGGCGTTCGAAGATCGCACAGGAACATTTAAACATGCAGTGTGTGGGCGTGGGCGTGTGTGGGCGTGTGCGCTTGCGATCGCACAGCATTCCTGACGAGGCCTGCATTCAGGCAGTACTGTAGGTATATATATATACTTGATATAACATAATTAACACAATACTATAAAAAAAAATGAGTGGATTCACAAGGAAGATTTGAGAATACCTGAAAATTCTGCTAATAAAAAATCTGATCACCTTTTACAAAGCAGTTGCAGTAGGAACACACAACACAGCAAAGCTACCATATTTGATGATGGATGGATAAAAACTGACTGGGATAAAAACAATTTATTAACAAAAAACAATAATTTACTAATAAATAATAACTAGCTAATAAAATAATATAAATGAAGTCAAGAAGACAGTACAATATATAATAACTCAAAAGGACTTAGCTGTCAAAGCAAGAGCTCTTCAATTTTAGTCTTCTTTCTTCGACTTTTAGATACCTCCGTCATTTTAGATACCTCCGTCCTCAATGAGAGCTAAGCGCGGAATGGTAGGTTTGTCCCCCCCTGGATGCTGCCTCTTACTTGATCAGGTAAGACCCTGATCAGGTAAGACACAGTATCCAGAACAAACCCAGGCCTGCAATCACTCCCACTAAAATAGATAAGGGAAAAGTAAATGTGTAGTGTACAGTACATTACAGTCCATCTACCTAAAGCTTATAGCAAGTCATCTATATAGATGACTTGCTATAAGCTTTGTTTACACTTTTTTTTGGTAGCCAAATAGGGTTTTAACCAACCAGATCTTCTGAAAAAATTATTAGCCAATTGAATTGCTTTATTTGGCCTGCCGAAAAAATAATAACAAAAAATTATCAAGAATAGCTAGCTATAGCAAGTCATCTATAATAGCTCTCTGCTGGGAGTAGTGAGTGTCTTCTTTATTACCAAATCTGCTGGTTAGTGAAGATCAGTATCCTGAGGAAATTTTATCTAACTTCCCTTTAAAATATGCTAACATATGAAATCGTTCTGATACTCTGAAGCATTTAAAATATCAAAACAAAACAAAAAAAAAGATAAAGTAGGTAGCTTATCCCCCATCTTACCCACATGCAACAAACATTTAATTTTTTGCAAAAAAGCGGAATGGAACAGCAGAACAAAGAAGAAGAGCGTTGTAGCTTAAAAAAGAAAAAAATGTGCTAAAAACGTAACGAAAGTTCAAAAAACGTCTTAAAACCTTTAATGTATGATTTTATATATTAAGAAAACTAAAAATTACATCTTTTAGTTTCAAGAACATTTTAATTTTAGAAGGTTTCTATGACAATTTCTTAGAAAAAAAATGGCACCGAAAGAACGACAAAAGCTGATTCGCTTTCGCTTGCTCATAAATCAACTCAGCTTTAGCTAGCTAAATTAGGAATAGACATACGTGCATATTTTGCATAGATAGCCTCACAAATTTAAGGAATATACTACCATGTCTATTATTTTCAGGAGAAAGCATAGCTTTAGATAGGGGGCTGGAATATTTAATGCTCATTTTGATACGATGAGCCTGTGGCCGGACCCATCAAGAAATTCTTGACCTTTGCTTGGCCAGACAACTCCCTGCAATATCCAATGGCCCACATAGCGTGCCATCTCCCCTATTTCCCTAACATGGGTGGGGTAACCCAGGGCTATGGTAACATTCACTCACCCATATACAATATTGCTGGTCAAGAGAAATCACCCCCCCCCCCAGTCTTTTCTTATCTTACTTACACAGTCCTTCTGCTGGTGTAGCATTTCTACTTATTAAAAACGTCATTATGTCTGGCTTGAAAGAGATAGTTTGGCTCAGGTTTAGGGAATTAGCCCAATTTTGAGTCCTAAAAATAAGGTCAGTCAGTGAATAAATATTTAAAAATTTGAAGCAAATGTTGTTCATAACCAGCCATAAATACCTGCCATTACACCAATATTTAATATGACCTTTCATGCCGAGCTACATGCAGAGCTACAGCATGCCATTATAAACTAATTGTGAGGACCCTGGACGCTTACGGCTTAAAGTGAAGCCCAATAATAATGGTGATACTGATTGTGGGTAGACAACGAGCAAAGTCACTCAAGTTTTTCCGACTTTGAATGTCAAAAATTGTGATTTGAAAATGGGGTCAGTCTGGTGACTCTAACACCAAAATGTTTGTGACGTCTGCCTAAAGAGAATTAATATATATTTGAGAATATTTTGCAAGAAATTTGAAAATAAAATTCAATTTTTGCAGGAACGATTAAGTTTTAAAAATTTCATGAAAAAAAGAATTTGATGACCTTTTATATGTTGTTACTGCAATGGCACAGTTTTATACTTTCTCAAACATATTTTAGAGGTATATACATGCTGTAAATATGGCAGTCAACTTAGAAGAATACTTTCGTACAAAATTTGAAGATAAACTTCTCATGTAAGTATTTTTTTACCTATTTTAAAAGGTTTTGCACTAATTTGTAATTGTAGCACCGTAAAATATATGGTGGCCTATCTATGTTTAATCCACAGTTTTTGTAGACATTAGACATACTCTTTTTAGAAACATGCCTGAAAGAGAAGATGATCATCTTACACCAGCCACAAGACTGCTTGAGAAAAGACGAGAAATGACTGAAGTAGAGCAAGCATTGGCTGCACAAAAGGAGGCAAGTAAACCTATGATCTTAGTAATTTTTTAATCTCAATGCAAATTTGTGTAATTTTTTTATGCAGTGGAACAGTCTTGTCAGTGTAAGGTACATACTATTTTTTTTTCTAAAAAATGACAAAATTGTACTATTGTATGTTAAACTGACACCGCTATATATTATATCTTTTACGCACATCAAATAGTAATTTTGATCAAGAAAATAAAAATTATTACCCGAAAAATCTTTATTAATTTTTTTTTTAAAAATAAAAAAATACAATGTGGTTTTCGGAGGGTACATTAGATATTTTGCATAAGGTTTAAGTTAGTAAACTACCAGATATACCAAAAGTACAGCATTTGCAATATCCAGTTTCTGCTATCAAGCTCAAGAAAGTTATGGACTTTTATTTTGTGTTTTGGGGGGACACATTTAAAGTGAGAGGTTGTTTGAAATTGATGCACAGAATTAAAACCTTGTCTATCTATTGATTATGTGTATATAACAACATGAACCTGGGAAAGAACTTAATAAAGGTAGATCTCTTGATTTTGGGGAAGAAAACTGTCACATGTGTGGTTTTTGAGGATACAGGTGGATTCATATAATTATTTAAAAAAATCAAATATTAAAGAATGTATATATTTTATGAGAAGACATTGACATTGACATGATGTTGACATTGACATTGAATGTCACCATTCAAACCCCAACTTAAGTTATAATAGTTTTATTTTAAGTTCAATTGCCTAATTTTTAGATTAATTCAGTTTTACACAACAAAGACATGCTTTTATAGACAATATTAAAGTTATAATTATTACATCTTTATTGCAGGAGTTCCAAATGAAAATGGAAAGCTTGCAACAGCGCAGAGAAGAACTTGATCGAAAAGAGTACCAACTTAAAGAGTCTCTTTTGAAATTTGACAAATTTTTAAAGGTAAAAAATTATATGCTTTTCAATTTAACAAAGTTATAAAATGGGATAAATTAGTGTGTGCTTAAAAAGTTCCATATAATCAACATTTTGATGACATTTTGATATATTCCTTTTGCATTGACTTCATTTTATTCCCTGTAAATTGCTGTTTGACCATATTTTCATTAAATACTTAGGTTAACAAAGGTCATTAATGAGACTTAAAATAGTGCACAGAATTCACTTTAGAATGCCTTTACTCCCCTCCTCACATATAACACATGTCGATGTATGTTTTGGAAAGATGAATAAATCTTGTAATATTTAGAATACATGAATGTGAAAAATGTTTAGACGCGTTGTTCTATGGTGTGACTTTATTTTTATGGTAAAGATTTTCTCCTGGAGTTGTTTAAACTAGTATACTTGAACCCACTCCTCTGAAGGAACAATATATCTCTCCGGTTCTTTCTAAATCTGCTTTACAGCTTTTAATTGAAAAATAATCCTTTTTGCACTTTCCTTCAAATAAATATTGTTTGTTTGGCTTTAAGCATACAGTTAAAATGTGTACTTAAATATTGATATGATGTCATAATTTCAGTAAACTTGTCATAAATTACCTCTTATCACGTGTAAAAACCAAGTACAATAGTTTGGTACTTATGGAAAAAGTGTAAACAATTGACAATCTTAGAGGATCCTACGTTTTAGAATGCTTATTTGTTTAATAATGAAGAAAAATATAAAATGCAAGGATTGATTAAACACTTCATGCTATTTTATTCTTTCAATTAGTGAAATTCCAATGCAATTAATGCTATAGATCTGTTTAATTTTTTTAAAATCTAAAATAAACATGTGAGAATCAATCATCATCATTCATCATTCTCGGCTTAACGTCCGTTTTCCATGCTAGCATGGGTTGGACTGGGTATATTAATGACCCTCTTCCAATCTGATCTAGACTGTGTTAGATCTAAACTCAACTTCCTCTGTATCAAGTCTGTCTTTATAACCTCCTGCCAAGTCTTTCTCGGTCTGCCTCTGGGCTTTGCCCCAGGAACTATCAAGTCTCTACACTTTCTTACCCAATTACCCTCCTCCATTCTTTCCAAATGCCCCCGCCAATTCAATTTTCTTATCTGTATAACATCTTTAATTCTACGGAGACTTAGCCTGCTTCTTAGCTCATCTGAACTCTTTCTGTCTCTCAGACTGGCGTTACACATCCACCTAACCATTCTCATATCATTCCTTTCTAAACGGTCAAGATCTTCCTGCTTCACTGCCCATGTCTCACTACCGTACAACATAACACTTCTTACACAGGACTCATACAACCTACCTTTTACCTCAATTGACAGGACTCTGCTAGTCAACAAAGGAAGTAACTCTCTGAACTTTTTCCAAGCAGAACCTATTCTGCAAGTAACACTTCTTCCAACACCCCCTTCACTGCCCAACATATCACCTAAGTAACAGAAGTTCTCAACTATCTCTAACGAGCCACTGTTGTACATCATTAAAGCTGGAAATACTTCATTCTCTATAATCTCACCTTTGCAGCGCTTGCATACAAACTGAATGTCAGCTCTTAACCTTCCACTAATACTACTGCACTTCTTATGTACCCAATGCTTGCAAGTCTGACAAAAAATTGAGTTACTACCAACCCTTTTCCTGCAAACTCCACAAGGCCACTTTCCAACTACAAGGTCACACTTCGCTGCAATGCTACTAATCATGACTTTAGACTTTGCTGTGTTTACCTTTAGCCCTTTCTCTTCTAGTCCTTTCTTCCACTTCTCAAACTTTTCAACTAATTCTTCCATCGACTCTGCTATGAGAACCAAATCATCTGCATACAATAACTCCCATGGACAACCTGTTCTGAACTCCATCGACAGCGCTTCTAAGACTAGAACAAACAACAAAGGACTAAGTACAGAACCCTGATGTACACCAACATTTACACTAAATTCATCACTAAGTGAATCGTTAATCCTGACTCGACATTCTATCATTGCTGTACATAGCCTGTACCATCGTAACTAGCCACTCATCCACACCTAATTTTCTCATAGCCCACCAAATAACTTTACGTGGCACTCTATCAAAAGCTTTCTCTAAATCTACAAAGGCAAAATAGAGATTCTTTCTCTTTCCTAAATACTTTTCCTGAAGCTGTCTGAGTAAAAATATTGCATCTGTAGTGCCACGCCCTGGAACAAAACCAAATTGCATCTTATCTATATAAATTCTTTCTCTAAGTAACTTATCAATCACTTTTTCAATAACTTTCATTACTTGATCAACCAAATTCAAACCTCTATTGTTACCCCTTTCTAATGCATCACCCTTGCCCTTGAAACTATTCACTATTACACACTCGACTGCCGCTCACTCGGAATAGCACCATCCTTTATAATCTGGTTAGCAAGACTTGTAATAAGCTCAACTCCAATATATCCAGATGCTTTTACCATCTCTGCAACAATACCTGATACTCCTGCAGCCTTGCCAATCTTCAATTTCCTAATAGCCTCCACTACCCATTCTGTCTTGATCTGCATAGCTGGCACTTCTACAACATCATCATCAGACAAATTATCCTCGTCCCAATCAAACTCAGTGTTAAGCAACCTCTGATAACGATTCTTCCAAGCTACCCTTTTCTACTCCTCTGTGCTAGCCAAAACACCTTCATCATTACGTATACACTTCTCACCTACAACATCTGGATTTGCAACAATGAGGTTTTCTTCATTTGCTTTGCTATCTTGAATACCTCATTGCTCTGGTCTTCCCTTCTTAACACATCTGAAAATCTGTTTCTCTCTGCTTCTGATTTTGCCTTATACACTGCTGTACGAGCACGATGCTTAGCTTCTAAGTAAATATTTTTACTACCACCTGACTTCCACTCTTTCCAAAGTTTCCTCTTTTCCTTTATACACTGGTCAACCTCCTTATTCCACCACCACGTCTGTATATGTCTAGCTGGTCCTTTCGTCCACCCACAGGTATCATCAGAAGCTTCTAGAAGACAATTCTTCAAAGTAGTCCAAGTACTTTCAACATTGTCACTATCACATTGACCATTGTGGGCTAACTGCTGAACTTTTGCACTAAATTATCTTGCTAGAAACAGTAACATATTTTTTTTGTTTTTTGATATTTAGGAAAATGATTGCAAGCGTGCACGTGCATTAAGGAAGGCTGCAGATGAAAGGGATGCGAAACATGGCAAAGATAATGAGATAAAAAAGTACTTTTTTTAATTGTTTGTTTATTCCAGAGATTTAACATAATTTTGAAGGTTTGGCCATTATGGCCCACGTTGTGTGTGCCCTTTCAAATAAATAGCTTCGAAAAACAAATGATGACAACGAAAAATCTTTTTTACTTTCATCAAACTTTTAGCTATATTTACGCACTTAATCATTCAAATTTTAAACATTAAATTTCTGGAGTGGAGAAAAAAAGTTGTAAGACTTACCTGCAATGCACTGAGCAAAACAATGTCTTCATTATTAAAAACCAGCTGTCTTAACAGAACGTCTGACAGATCCAGATGTTAGCATGCTTATACACCACCACATCAAATATTCCGAATCACACTCTCCTATGCATACTACATTTCTTTACTTCAGTTATCCCTGCAAGATAGATTTGAAATGATAGATTACTTTTTTTGTAATTTACATGTGATAAAAATTATTGTGTTTATTTTTCATGTTGTGTATGCATTTGTCTAGTACACACTGGGAGATTAAAGTTTAAATGGTAGCTCTTGTTTTACTTATCTCTGCCATGATTTGGTTCATCAGAAAAGTATTTTTTTGTTCAAAGCACGATGTAGCATGGAGTGCAACATGAAAAGCAGGGAAAAAGAAACATGAGACTGTTCTTTCAATTCTGCATACTATAAATAAAAGTATTAATTGAGGGATGGGGCTAGTAATTTTGCAGTTTGTATTACAAACAATAAATCCAATAACTTTTCCCTGCTGCAAGTTTTCGTTATTTTTATATAATCATCACACGGTTTTAAGTTTTCAGTTTCAAGTGTTTGGTTTATTTGCACAAACCAAAGAGGAAAATAGAAAGGTTTTGTTTATAAGTGTATTCATTTTCTTTCAGCTATTGAAGTTTCTATTAAGTGATTTCCTGAAACAACAAAAAATATGCGGAGAAACGTGTTAATATACTTATCTCATCTGTTGGATTATACAATAATTTGATTACATCTGATTATTATCCTTTGCTATTTTGAGGTTGCGCGAAGAAATTCATACATTGACTGAGAAGAAAAACAAAATGCAGAGCAAATTGGAAAAATACTCAAAATTTCATAAATATCTTGATAAAGTTTTAGAACTTGCTGAAGACGTAAGTCATCATTTTATTTAATTTGTTTTCGTTCAAAAAAACATTAACATGTTTTAGTTTACAAAATTTTATGACGAATTGCATCTCCTCTATGGTGTTTCCTTATTGTTTTAGTTTCATGAAATCCGCGAGGTGACAGCTCGTTATGATACACTAATTGCCACGCACAATGTAAGTTGATCATTATTGGGTCTGTTTCTATGTACTTAAGGCCTAAACTTTAACCATATACTAGAACAATGAATTTAATAGTACTTTATCATTATGAAAGTATAAAAACAGGTTGACATTTTAGATGAAATTTTAAAGTTTTGCTTTTCATCTCATTTTATGTGTGCATATGATCCCTGATAAATTGAGGTTGTCATTGAATATTTTGTTCCTGAGATTTTTGGAAATCCTAGAGTTCATATATGCTTTGTTGATTTGTATATATGATAAAATTGATTTTGTTCCGGAGATTTTTGGAATAACTGGGGCTGTTATATGATCTTTGATTTATATATGTGATAAAATTGATCTTGTTCCTTCACCCCTTTGTTTGACAAAAACAAATATATTTTGAACTTAAAGTTGGAGTGTTTCAACAAACGTGATTTTAAAATAGAATGAATATTTCCTTCATTGTACTGATTTTTAGAATACTTCGAAGGGTTAAGTGGGTTTTGTTTTGCCTTAAAACTATTTAAATAAAATTTGACACCTATATTATAGTTATAGAAATAATTACCTTGTATCTTGTCGTAACAAATCTGCTGTTTTAACCACCTGTCACATTTTGAGTAGTATAACATCATCAAATTTAAACATTTTTAGGACTTGCTAGCTAATGAAAATCGAAATCAGGATGCCATCGAGCAAGAACGAGCAAAATTAAATCGATTTATAGAAGTAAGGAGTTTTGTGAGAATCAACCGGAACATCTTCATCGCAATTTGTTTTTTATTTGTTTTTGTTTACTTTAGGAGAAAAACAACGAGGTTCTGAATTGCAACAACCAGGTGGGATTGCATTTCTTTAATGTGCTTTGCTGTGTTGAACTAAAAATAACCTCTTGTACTTCTTATTTCTGAAAAAAACTGGAGAACTTTTACTTAACCACGAATTTTAAATGCAATGCTGGGATGTTTCAATTTCTTTTTTAAGCCTTAAAATGGTATAAAAGTTTTGCTCAGCTAGACACTAAGCTTTAAAATTGGGATCGAAACTGCGTGCTGTCAAGGTTTTTAGTCCATCTGTTTATAAACAGATCCCTAATTATATACTTGTTAAGGTGTGTTATACCTAACTTCAAACCAGACCAAACACAACCGACACGTAAGAGCTTGATGTTGATTAAACCTAAAGTAGTAATTTATAACAACAACATCAAAGTTGTGATAATTGGTGGTGTCACCAGCAGTTTCAATTAAATGTAAGGGAGAAGAACTCGCTCGTACTTCTTTTCCAACTCGCATTGCTCAACAGGTAAACACACCCTGCTCTCCTTGATCTAAACAATCTTCATTTTTTCAGTTGGCACAACTGCAAACGTCACTAGAGAAAACACAGAGTAGAGCTCATAAATGGTGAGATATTAATTTTGCGATTACTGTTGTTCATATTTTCTCTCTTATTTTGTTTATTCAAATGAAAACAAGGTTTGTGACATTAAAACGAAGGCATCTTTCACGGTTTGTAAAATAAGTGAATGATAGTGTACCCGACGTTGGTTAACAATGTATAAATAATTAATAATAATTGAAATCACATCGTTGCTTACACTTAGCGGCTGAAATTTCTCTTTTATTTGATTTTTTTTAGACCAATATAAAATGCTTTCTTTTTTGGCAGGGAATCAACTTGGACACACATTCAAAACACAGCAGCCAAGAAAACATTGCTACTTGGAAGAATCAAGATGTAAGTCTACTTTGCAATACCCATTGTTGTTGTTGTTAGTTTTTGTGCCTCGTTTCGTCTGAAAAAAAAATATGCAATAGTGTTTGTTGTTTTTGCCAAATCAATTCAAGTTAACATAAAGGCAAATATACAAATTTGACCTTAAAAAGAAGCTGCATAACCAATTAAGCTGGTTGTAATCGGCGTCACCGTTTACCTTAAAGGGAAAAACACCCTAAATTTTTCAAAAATCAAAAAAAATTTTATTGTTTTTAAGCCTGAATGTATCAACAAAAACGAAATTGAAAGTAGTTTCAGTCAAAATAATTAATTTTAAAGGTATTGGGGCATTTTACTATTTAGTAAATTTTAATGGCATTAGCAACGCCCTAACGATGGAGGAGTACCTTTAAAAAAGATCCAAAAATGAAATTTTTGCGCTGGGGTTGAAACCATAAATTTTCAGGCGTTTCTCAGAACCACAAGAACTTTAAAATAAGCGAAACCAACTTTTTAATAACTATAAATTTTTCAGTTATCTTGCTTAAAGCACTGAAGAAAAATCCGATCAACCTTGCGCGCTTCAAACACGTCTTGTGTATTATTTTCAAAAAATCTGTTCCGTCCATTCCATGCTTACATCTTACATCTTTTAAGGCGTATTTACTTTAAGTTGATATTTTGATTGACTAGTTTTAATAAAATTTCCATGACATAAATTATTAGCAAATAATTAAAATTGAATGCACCAAGATTGAATTTTTTTAACTACTTTTTTTTGGCCGAATATTACTTTTGTAAACATTTTGTTTGTAGGGCCACCCACAATTTATTTATGCTAGTCAACAAACATGTAAAACAGAGCACTCCAGTCGAAAGTACATCTGAACAGTTAAATAAGGTAAGTGTGACCAGTGATGCAAAAGGATATTGGTAATATTTTATGCGTTTGATATTGTTTCTAGTTAGAGTTTTTTGGCCACTAAACCCTAGGCAACAATGCGCGGGGAGGCCAACGATTCTGACTTGATTTGTTCCAAATCTATTTGATGCTTGTTCTGGGATTGTTCTTGATTTATAACTTTTAACAAGCTTTCGTTCCTTTTTACAAATAGCGGAATGAAATTTGATAATTTTCAGTCTGTCTGTTTGCTTGCCCCCGTGGTCCATATTCTGGTACGTTATCAAGTTGCATAATTTTTTTTAAAAAAAATATATTTTTAGACACCCTGATACGAAATACTGCTTTTAGGGTTTTATTTTCAGCATTTTATAATTCGTAAAGTTGCTTTGTTTTCTTATCTATACCAATATTTTTTATATTCACGTTTAGATTCAAACATTTATACAAGATTTGACGCAAATAACAAATGAAATCAAACGATCTGAAAACGCGAATGCATCGATTTCTACCAACATGTGATGAATGTCAAAAATTTGTTGTTTTAACAAAACTTTTATTATAGGATAGGCTTATGCGGTTAGGATCTAATTTTAGTCCAGATACAAGTTCCTGTGCGACTTGCTTCGCTGTTTTGGTTGTAAGCTGAGAGATATTTTTCTAAAAGCTTTATAAATGAAATTTTGAAGATAGTAAATCATGTTAATTAACGATTTCATGGAGTTTCGAAGTTTGCCCATGTATTGTTCATGGTGATCACCGTTCTGGAAAATGTTGCTATTTTCACAAAAAATAAAAAATTTCCTGTAAAATTTCCTTTCCTGATCCGGAAAGTAACTGCGTTGAGTAGAATGATGCAAAATGGGATGTTTGAATCATTTTTCAGACTTTACGGATAGTGTTTCCTGAACCTTTAGAAAAACGTAAATTTTAGTTTTCCTCAAGTCGGGTGGCTAAAACTCTGTAAAAACCTTTTTGTCCTGGTGTAATCTAAATATTATTGTAGAAAATTAAGAAAAATTTCTCGAAATGTCATTGGAGTTAGAGTTTACCATTTTAAAGATTGTCTAAGTTTCGCCTATCTAAAAAGGGGGAAAAACAACTCACAAATTGATGTATTATTTTTTGGTTATTGTATAGTTCATCTCTGAGTTCAAATTTTAAATTTGTACATTGAAAGTGTAATTTATTTTTGAAATATTTGTATATTGTTATATGTTAATTCTTTCAAATTTTAGTTTCATCTTAAACCTCTAACGTTTTATATTTTCGATTTCCAAAGCGTTTTTGTTAAGAGCTTTCCATCCATGTATAAATTTTTAACCAGTAAAAATTAAAATTTTGAAATTTGTCGTATACTATAGAAACATTTAAAAAAAACTCCTTCAAATTAATTTTTGGAACTTTCTCAAATCTCTAAAGTATGATTCTAAGTGACCCAACCTCAACGTCAGTACCCATTAAATGTAAAAACAACCCATGCTAGTTTGTAGATCAATTTTAAAAGGCCTATGAAACAATTTAAGAAGTTTAATACCGCAATTTTCGAAGATTAGCGTGTAATAAACGGACCACTCTAAAGGTCAAGGTGCAACAAATTATAAACACTTTAAAACCACATAGACGTCAGACTCTAAAAAAAGAAAAAAAAATTAATTTTTTTTGGCGGTAAAATAAGCTACTGTCTGTAAAATATATTAAATATCAGTAAATCGAAAGTTTGTTTTGACGAGGGAACAGAGACAACACGAGGAGTTGTATTTCTTAAAAAATGCCATGTTACTACTTAGACTGTGCAATAAACTTGAATGTTTCTATGTAAATTTTTGAACGATATCACTAGCTAGCTAGTTCAAAAAGTTTTAAGTTTATTTTATTAAAAAAGGTTGAGTTAAAAGCAAGATTTTGAGGGTCAGGAAGGTTATTGTACACAGGGACTTAACATGCGTGAAAAAGTTAATAAACAAAAATAATAGTTGAAACAAATAGAAAAGATTATTAAAGGTCAATTTAATTGATTCAGAATAGAATTTTCGAGAGACGGAAATGATTCCTATTAATTAATTAGACTTTCATTTGGTTCAAATCGCTTCACGATGTTTTGTGCTCTTCTTTTCGCGGTTCAAAAAATGTGATAAAATGTTATTATTTGTGTAAAAGAAACCGCGCATACGCGATAAATGCTATAGCAGAAAATTGCTCTAAAAAATAACTAGTTTCAAATTACCGTTTATCCATAGTTATCCTTTTGGCAAACGTGGCGATTTAGAAGGATTGATATGTAAAACATCGAATCTTTGAGGCACGCGGAGCAGGGCTGGATAGCAAAGCGGGAAAAGTCATATATTAACCACAAATAAAACAATTTTTATAAGGTTTAAAATTTTAGGAATTCGCTCAATTTTGATTTTAAAGTCCTAAAAACAAAGGCTAAAAGTTTCTGCTTAGAAATTCTTATTATTCTAAATTCTACTCTTTCTGTTACACCTTGAATTTTTTATCGTGTCGCAAGAAAAAAGCCATAAAAACGGAGACAATAATAAATAATTTTGTTATCTAGACTTGTAACATCCTTTCGCGAGTGCGTCACAAATAGCATTAATGTTCAAAATGTTGACCTGCTCTCGGAAACGATAGCATTATAACACGAATAACTTCAACGTAAATAAACGTGCAAAAAAAAGTCGGGAAATGTGTGTAGCTATGAAATGAACATAAATTTTCAAGTGAAAGTGAAACGGAGCGGAACGGACAATTGTTATTCATGAAATCTGATTGGTTGATCAAGATCCAAACAATAAAAGTTGAAATGATATTAAATTTCTTGTGGCAGGAACTGAAAATATTATAAAAACAAAATAACAATTACCAGATAGGCAATCAAATTTAAAAGGTTTTTTTTTTTTGTTTCGTTGGGTTTTGCTTGAGAAGATAAAAAATTATAGCGGAGTAGGTAAAGTTGTCAACGTTGTTGCAGAAATAAAAAAATTACAATTCCCCAAAATTTAGCCCCGTAAAACGTATTTTTCTCCCGACTCTGTGGCATTAATTTGCAAACGTATAAAACACAGATTTTATGCATTTTGTGAAATATTCAATATTTTTCCAAAGCCTAGGCTGAGGGTGTGGCTTCAAAGTACAAAGAAGTCAAAGAAGAGTTTCTTGATCTTTTCATTCCAAATGTTGGATAATAATACCTTTACATTTTTTGGTCCTAAATAGTTGTTATTTTGTGGTCATCGGTTTTGTTGTTCTTTCTTTTTACTTTTTTTGCTTTTTACCTTATTCCGTGAAATAGTGAGTCAAGAAATTAACGCGGATTAATAAAATTATTTTAAAAATCGCATTTAATTAACGCGGTTGAGAAAGATTCTTTTCAAAAATGTATTTAATTAACGCGAATTTGATATATAAAATAAAAATTGCAGCAAACAGTCGAATCCACGGTGGTGAAGCGGTCTCTTCTATTACAAGGTGGTTTGGAAATCGAAATAAATGTTTTTGTTGTTTGGAAAGTGTTGTATCTTCTAAACTCACAAAGAAAACTCACAAAAAGATGTTTACACGAGCATATATTCCTAAAATCTAAAAACGGCGTGGTCGTCACACCTATATATCTATATATATATATATATATATAAGGAGGAAATAGTAGTAAATTTGTAAAAAAATTGTTTTTTAGGTTTTTAAAGTCACCAAATTAACAGTATTTTAATTAACGAGTCACGAAATTTACAGTCTTTAAATTAACGCGAATTTTGAAAAACCACGTTAATTTAATGACTCGTTAATTTCATGGTCTCCTTCTGCATTTACCATGACAACCCCTTATAAATATGCACAGCAGCCGAAACGCAGGTTTAAATAACCGCCTAGCTTCACATGCAAAGTCGCCTGACTATTTTTTATATTATACCTTTTAACGTTTACATAAAGTTTAAAAATATGACTATTCTCTGGTGCAAAATCAGAGTAGACTTTTCCACAATGTTAGTTGTCATCCAGAAACAACCATCCTACGAAATCTTTTCTCATTATTATCACATTATCTCAATAAATAATATCGTACGGACAATCTTCTGCAATTTAGAATTAAAGTAAAAATCTAAAGCGTATTTTCTCTCTTCAGAGGGTTCAAATAATTGTATTTTATAAATCGGAATAAATATTAACACATTAATGATATTAGGAAAAGAGTTCGTTATTTGTTAGTTATTAGATTAACTAGATACAAATATAAAATTCCTCAGTCCTCTTCAAAACTGAATACTTCCGCTTAGGTACACTAACATATTATCCGGCAAAAAAAAGAAAAAAGGAAACTCGGAGTATGCTATCTTTTTACTTCAAGGTTGCTAAAGCCTGTTGCTCTTTTATTAGCCAGAGAACCCAGCACCATTTTTCTTACTACCGGGAAATCGGGAAGATCCTCGGAGAAAGCTTAGAAAACTAGGCTTTTTGTTTATCTTGACGAAAGTTTAAACAAATTTGGTCAATTAATAGGTCGTTTCCGAAGCAGTTCTCCCTGAAAAAATTATTTACGTTAAAACTTGGCACAAAAAATTCACACTCAAGTTTGCTTTTTTATCTGTATAATTTTATGTTTACAAAAAGTTAAAACCGAATGTAATAGTTTTTTGGCGCGCTATTATTCAACAAGTATTCAATATGAAATCAATTATTTTGATTTACCTATTCAAAAGTTAGATGTTATTTTCATGAAAGAAATTGGTTGTATAGTTGACGAAAGCGTAGAACCTTTTACATATCACACTTAAAACGTGTTTAATTTCAACCCTTCGTATCAAGCATTTTAAATAGGCGCTGTTTGTGAAACTCTTCCTATATCTTAATTAAACCGGTTGAATTTACTCTATAAAAAATTCGAAATCTTTCATGCGTAAAATGATCGTGGTACAAATGGGCGCGAAATGTAGGTATAAATAGGCTAGATATAGCTGTGATGGTGTTTTTTTCTTCAGTTTTTATGTTGATTTGTTTTTTGTTTTAAAAACCTTTTTCTGATATGGTGTTGATTAAAAGAGAATTCTTTTACGCATGCAGGACTGGGCCTAATGAAAAGTATGCTTGTCGTTCAAAGAGTCTCTGCCGTGTCAAATGTCGAAATAGAAACAAAATGCGCCTGGGTGGAAGTTAGGCTTGCACTAATAATTAATTTTGAAATAACGTCATTACATGTGGATATTTTTTTAAAAAAAAATTTAATTCTAACTCAGGTTTTCCTAAATTGTGGCAAAACAAATATTAGCTGCAGCAACAACAGAAATACAACTTGTCTGTTTCGTTTAAAGCTTCTAGCTTTTGCACTGAACTTTGACTATCTCGTAAAAACGACTTTCGGGGCAAAATAGTCCCTCAATAATGTTTTAATTCAATCCAATACTTGCTTGCTAGCTTTCAATAAACAAATTATTTTCATCCTCTGAATCTCTGAAAACAGATGTTTATGTCGACCTTATCTATAAGTATTTTCTTCTTGCATGTAAAATCATATCATCCTTTAACGTCTACTACCAAGAGTCTTAAAAAAGGAGGGTGTTTATAGACCATAAGATTGCTGGCTACGTCTGTATAGGTTTGGAGCTGATTTAGCACCGTTTTTGACCATGTCAGCTAAAATTAAAATAGATATTCATGCAAATCATTGGTTTCATAGATAAAACAATGGAAAAATTATTTTCTTTAGTTTATGCAAACTTATCTTCATCTTTTGAAATAACAGCAGTAGAAGTTTTGATTACAGTTACGCCCTAACCTGTTGGAATAAAAAGCCTAACAAGGGCGTTACAATTGCCGCCATAAAAAGGTCATCATGTTAGGCGTTATACTTATCACCAGATTAAAATGAGAAGTAAAAAAATGGGGTACCACCATTTCTTTAACCTGTCGAAATATAAAGTCCGGTGGGGGCGTTGTACTTTGGAGTAAAAACACAAAAAAGCGCTCTAATTAAATAATTATGACATCATTTTATTTCCACTACAAAGAAGCCGTTTACTTATCACCGTGCCTAATAAGGGCGTTATAACCGCCTCCATGACTCCAACAGGCCCTTCTTTCATTTTTCTACAAACAGAAATATTTCATGTGAGAAAATGTGATGTTTATTCGGTCTGTTTATTTGCATTGCTGTTTACTTTGTTAATTGCATTTAATATTTATGTATATTCTTAAAATATTTAATTAACATTAATTGAAATGTAATAAAATATATTCCATACATCATTTTTAGTATCTCAAACAAAACAAAATAAACAGCTATTAAATATATATAAAGAATTATAACAAATATTTAGTGAGGAAATGCGATAAGGAAATTTAATTCCTAAATCAAGCAAAAAATAAGCTGTTGTGTTTTCAGAGAATATCTTCCAAGTTATATCATTTAAAACGTTCTATCCAACGTCGAGGTATCGTGCAGCCGTGGTAATTCTTCCTGCTGGACATATGGCGTAAGAAATAACTAATCATATTTTTTGCACAACATGCGAAGAAAATTTTAAACATATTTGTTTTTCTTAGGTTTTTTTGACATATTCTTCAGCAAATACAGCCTCGTCCCCAGGTTTTTTTAGTTTTTTTGCATATTCGGACGGAACCTAACTTTTTTCAGGTTCTGTCCCAATGTAAGAAAAATCCTGATAAGTCCTGAGGACAAGTATGCACCACATCGACCTCCTCCCCCTGGGCACCCTCTGTATTTGCTGACGGCAAATTGACGGCTATTTCACGATGGCAATATAAAGTTCACCTTTGTCTTAACATTAGTGGTCCTGGAAACAATGTTGTCAGAAAATACAGAAAATGCATTCACGCGACCAAACTGGTTTTGCTAACCTTTCTTTTACTAGTTTTGATTGAAAGCGTTATACAAAAAGTTATTTTTTCTTAATTTTCTAAAGCCTTTTCTCTTTGTAATGGATAGCTGAATCTGTGTATCAATAAGACTGAAAGCCTCAGGCTAAAATATTTGAAACTGTAATTGTAAATCTATTTGCTTTTAACAGTATTTTTTTACAAATTAACGTCATTCTCGTGAAAATTCAACAGGGTGAGTATGTGAAAGAAATATTATTTTTCTAATTTTTTTCACTTTGACAAAAATTTCTCCTTTACTTCTCTTCAGGCAAAAAGGTGTAAAATAGAGGACGGGGGTAATTGTTTGAGTTTTGTTTGTTTATGCGGCGGAGAATTTTTTTAAACAATGTGGTTGTTATTTTTGAATAAGGAGAGAGAATGAGAGACGGAAATTGTATTAGTTTACTAGCTGTAGTATTGCTTGTAGAAAAATCTCCATTATTAACGACTACGGAGATAAATTTTTATTACGTCATTAAAAATGAAGGGTTTTTTTAGGAAATATTTTTTGGACACTTGCCGCTATGTGATGCAAGCTGCTCAAGTGAATTGATGGTCAAACTCTCTTTTAAATAAAACTTTTTTATAGCTGTCAACTTCTATTAACAGTCAATTGGTATTCTTCCAATGTCTAATTATACCTCATTTAACAGTTCAGGCAACTTTTTGTGTTAAAAAAAATAAAAATAGAAATTAGAAATGAGTTTGTTTGTTTTTGTTTTTTTGAAGAAAATTTATATTTTAAAACAATAGCTAGTTTTTAAACTTTATAATAACGTCACCATCGTGCAAAATGTATCTTGTTGAGAGCTGTTTTGTAAACTTAGTAGACAAAACCACTGCGATTTCCTCTAAAACGATACTCACATGACGTTGGCCCAAAAATGGTCCGTTCTGAGAGATTTCTCTATATTCAATTTTACTGAAACATAGTACTTTCATTCTTATCTTCGCCGAATAACTCCTGTAACGTCAATCTAATGTTTTCATGTTGATTAACAAATTAGATATATAACATCTTCTTTGCTTGTTACACACAGACTTACGGTATTTTTATAGTCAACTAGTTGTACCTTATCGAACATAAAAATTCGGACAAAATTTATTCAAATAAAATGTCAGCATCCTTGAAAAATTCGGTCACTATTCCTTGTCTTTATTTGTTCCATAGGGCGTGACCCTTTTAAACCAGATTTTCAAAAAACGGAACACTCCACGTGGAATGGAACGCGTATAAGATTTGTATTGGTGTCTGTTTCCGGTTACATAAATATGTCTATTTGTTTACTGGTCATCCGTAACTATGACAACAAAGTAATCAATATGATACACGCTACGTGTAATCGTTGCACGCTTTTTTCGCAAAAAAATGGTGCAGTGACATTTGTAGTTTTCAAAAACTTGCTCATTTAAAATGCGTGTTCGTTGATTCATGTGAGTTACAAAAACATTTTTTGACGACAAACGCATAATATAACACCCTGTTTTGTGGTCACGTGGTCAAAATAAGCGAAGCTCGGTGGTCATCTGGTTATATGATACGAGATCAAGATGCTATAAACTTTAATAATGCTCCAACATCATTGAATTTATGCTCATGTTGCTTATGTTTTCTGTTCTCCCGAAAGTATATGCCCCGAAGGTTCCTCTTGCTACTATTTTTCAAGGCTGGTTATACAATTTTCACGGCTTTTTACGGCTTTTTGCGGCTTTTTGCGGCTTTTTGCGGTTTTTTGCGGCTTTTTGCGGCTTTTTACGGCTTTTTACGGGTCTTTACGGCTTTTTACGGTTTTTTACTTCATTGCTTGCTACTTCTTGTTTCCGAATTTATTCATTCTTATTTTGTGATTTCCAACTCATTATTGCAGACAACAGACAATAATAAGGATCCGGACAATTGGTGTGCTTGAATCTCACACTTTTCCTTAGGGTTAATCTCTGTTAAAGAAAGAAAAATATTTTACATAGCTCTCCTGTCAAATAACCATCTCGCGGATTACGAATGGCCAAGCATGCGACGCAATATTTATATGTTCTTTTTATAGATTGAATATTATCCAATCACTGGATTATATATCTGTCACCTCAACCAATGATATGACACGAAAAGTTCAAGTGCACAATTTTCATTGGCTAATAATTTCCTTATAAAACTTTTAAAGGCTACATCAACAAAGATGACACCATTTTAGAGTGTACCTTTTCGCAGTCAATTCTGATGCAGAGCTCTGGAATTTTTTCATCTATTTACTTTTTTATTTCTAATAAAATTGTGTCTTTTTGTTTTAGTGCTGTGAAATTAGCAGAAAAATAATAGTAAAAACTTTAAAGGTAATTTGTCGTAGCAAAGAAAAAACTGACCTAAAATGGCTGACAAAGACACCAATCGGCCATTATGTACACAGCAACAAGGTGTGCTACAAACAGAGTCTGGCTTGGAACTACACGCAACAACACAAACAACAACAACAACAACAGTAGCAGCGCGAAAACTGAAAAAAGGTGCCTATCTTTTCTAGATTTATTTCGCTTTTTTATCAGTTTTGATGAGATTTATCTAAATATTTTGTTGTATTTTATTTTAATTCTTTTTTTATATTTTATTTGTAACGACAAACATTCTCCCTCTTCATTCTCTCCTTTGATATTTTTACGCACGTAATAGTCTCTCGATCTAAAAATTGAGACGGCCCTAAAAAGTTTTTCGGAAACAGAGGTTCGAGATAAAGAAAAAATATTAGGAGAGAAAAAACGGACTGGGATGAAAATATTTCTTCGACGTAAAAAGATGTTCGGAATATTCAAAATCAAAAGATTCTATTGTTTTTCAGCGCCTTTTTCACCTTTTTTTATTGATTCCACCTTTTTTCTTTTGTATACACTACATTTTTTGTTAATATTTCTAAACTAAATCAATATTATTTTTCGTTCACTTTTATTCACCTTACAAAAATCTTCAATCAACAGAAACAAACTAACAAATTTTTAGAGTGTGGTCTTTCTTATAGAATCTGACTACACTGCATCGAAGACAGCTTTTAAAAGCGACATGGTGCAAAACTTATCCAATTATATCAATGACGCGACGCGATGCTCACAACAAACGTCAGAAACCAGCGTAATATCGCAACATGACGGAGTACAAAAACGAATTGAGACTAGCGTCCGAGTTAGCCTCCAAAATAAAGACATGTGGACAAAATTTCATAGCGCTGGAACTGAAATGATCATTACTAAAGCTGGAAGGTAGGCTTTTATATTTTTTTGAAACACTAACGACGTCGATAAAAACGATAATGACGATGGCATTATAGCCATGGTTTGATTCAGGTGAACTTATATAGAGTAAACTGAGTCGACACTTTGGTATTGAAAACATAATGGAAAACATAATGGTAGAATTCTGTTAGCTACAACTCCCATCTTCGACAATTACAGGAGAAATAATTTTAACTTGAAAATTTTACAGTGTGAAAACGGAAATATTTGACGTGAGAGGTACAGTTATCATATAGTTAAGATTCGTATTAGCTATCCCAAAACTGGACTAGTTAACTAAGCTTTCTTTGAGGATATTAAATTCAGTTTTTCTCAAGCGAAAGCTTAGACGCAAACAGAGCAAATTCCTACAATTTAAATCCATCCATATGTAGACATATATGTTTGTTTAAATTTGTTTGTTTTTCGAGATAAAACGATTTTGACTTCCCTGTGAGTTCCAATACAAACAAATTAAAATGGGATCTTTAATTGTTAATTTGTTTTTCACAAACTCTTTTTAAGATATAAATATGTTCACTTATAGATGCTATAGACCTCAAGACCCTAAACTATGAAATGAACTATGGATTTTTTTTGCAAAAGAAAAGAGCGATTGAAAAAAAGATCACAAAACAGCTACATAAAATAGCTATGGTTTTGTCTTTATTGTATGTCTAAAATGAATTTCATGCTAAATTTGTTTTAAATTTTATGCTGAATTTGAAGGAAATTACAAACGGGACCGAAATAAGGATAAACGCGCATTAAAAGTGGCGAATGTCCGTCCTTGCTTAAGAAAAGTAGAATTATGAGGCTAAAGATATTTATTCCATATTTCTTTTCTTTTTGCAATTTTCTCATTCGTTTTTTTCCCTTAAAGTTAAGTTGGTAACAGGAAAGAATTGTAGGGTGAAATCTTCAAAAAAATGTTTACTTCTTTTGCTAGGAGAATGTTCCCAGTCATCAAGATTAATATATCGGGATTAAATCCGAAACTGAAATACATGCTTGTGTTGGATATCGTGCCGGTGGACGACAATCGTTATAAATATCATAATTCAGAATGGACCGTGGCTGGAAAAGCTGAACCGCACCTACCGGGAAGGTTATATGTTCACCCGGACGGACCATCAACCGGTGCACAATGGATTAGGCAGACCGTCAGTTTTCAGAAGGTGAAACTGACCAATAATCATCTTGACCAATTCGGACACGTGAGAAATTTTTTAATTTTTTATTTTCTAATTTTTTCGACTTTAAGGCTCGTTGGCACATTTTCTGCTGCAGAGTTTGCTTTTTTTGTTACCGCATCGGCACTTTCGCACATTTAAAGATGCGCGCGAAAAAATCTCGTGTGTTTGCGCTATATAGGCATGGATGTTTCTTTATTTAACGTTGGTCAAACTTAGAAGATAGCTTTCGCTAATAAAAACCAACTAACGTAACAAATAATAATAATAATAATGAAAAATAATGTTCTGGGCAAAAATAAATTAAAGTTATAAATTAAAGTCTAACTTATTATGCCTTATCGGACGAAACGTTTTTAAAAAAATAGTTTTCTAAAAGGACGGAAATTTCATGAGCGCGGCTCACTAAAAAAATTAGGTTTTTACTTTTTTTTAATGTTGCTATCTTTTCCGTTCTATCTATTTATAATACTCCTTTAAATGATTACTTTCTTTGAAACGTAAAAACATAAAATTAAACAAAATTTTCGTCCAAAAAATTATTATTTCTCCCTGCTAAAAACCAACCAGCGAAAACTTTTCCCCGGTGAATATTTTTCCTGTAAGGGAATATATACCTAATTTAATATGCAATTTAGTGTCACCACCAAATGGCGTTAATTTTTAAAACGCTGGAAAAATTTTTTTCACGGTAACTGCTATTCTATTTTTGTGTTTTAAAAACAAGAACATCTGTGGCCATCTGTGGCCATTTATGACCATGGAAAAAAATGGACAGCAAGATAAAGCAAAAAAATGTATTTTGAGACGAATCGTTCGTTTATAAATATATTGTTATGTCAATATTTGATTATCATATCTATGTTATAAACGAAAGTTTGCGTCAGAAATACATCACGAGAAGAATCGAAATACTCGCATGTGTTATCGTGTGAAAATTTGTCGGACAACATTGACAAAATTTGTCCGAGGTGAAGAAATCTTTTGTCGGACGAAAATTTTATCTGCTAAAATTTTATGTACGAAAGAAAAAATTATTGAGCTAATTTTTAAAAAGAATCAGGTTCCTCGCTAAGAATTTCGTATTTTGGACAGTTCCATTTATAGGTTCGTCTATCAACATTATCAATTCACATGATTAGACAAGTAGTCGTTTGTTTTTTAACGCTTATATCATTTTCTCACACTATCCATTATTCTTCAACATTTTTATGATCGTCCTAAATGAAATATATTTTGAATGATCAAAATAACTTTGGAAAAGGGTCTTTTTACCCTTTTTTAAGTAGGCAATCAAGGTTTATTATTTCAAAGAACATATAATTATTTTTAATCTCTCTGATAATATGTTTCCACATGTAACAGGCTCACAAAACAGAAAACAATGTAACTGTATAAGAATATTTAGAATGAAATTGGAAAAAAAGTAAGAATATCCTAAGAATATGCTCATCTTGAAATTTTGCTTGTATCCTACCATTGATGGAAGATGTCTTTTCTCAGGTTTCATTTGAAGTATTTTTTCCTACCAAATCTATTTGTCTGTCATCTTGAATCAGGCTGCTTAAACAAAGTTAAAAAAATTCATGCTAAAACAAAATAAAATTATTCTTATGTAACAAAGTTTGATATTTAAAGTTATGCCATTTTTAATTTTTTTGAAAGCGTGTTCAATCTGCAGAACGCTTTCCCCGCGAAACTAATAAGTCAAATAAACTGGTTTAAAATGGTACCATTCAATACAATAGCTAATTCCACCAGCCAATCCCTTCACTCAAACACATGTCACTTATCTCGAAACCGACCAATCAACAATTATATTACATTTAATTGGTGTAATTTTTGACCCATTTTTAGATAATTCTAAATTCAATGCACAAGTATCAGCCTCGTATTCATATTGTACAAGCCAATGACAATTCAGCAGAATCATTACGCAAAAGTACCTTCACAACCCACGTGTTTCCTGAAACTGAACTCATTGCAGTGACGGCGTATCAAAATCCACGGGTGAGTTTACCTCCTCCTCAGGGCATTTTAATGCAAAAAAACCCTAAAAAGACCTAAAGGCGAAGTTGGGGTGAGTTATAAAGTAAACTTGCAGGACGAAATTGTTACGCTCTAAAGGGCGTTTATTCAATTTTCGAGCATTTTAAAGAGGGTACATTAATTAGAGGCGGGCGTTGAACACAGACCGGGAGGTTATTAAAAAAATGAGAAATTTGAATGTTTATTGTAATAATTTATATCAACTTTACGAAACTTCTCTTTCATTGGATGGAAATAGGGCGTTTATTATAGATGGGCGTTTAATAAAGGCTGAGCGTTTAATAGAGACTGGCTTTTATTTACGGTCGTTAAGCATTAGTGCTGGAGTTTCTCTCATTCTCCAAAAAGTGTTTTTACACATTTCTTTCTGGCATTCTGACGGTAGAAAACTTATATTTCAGAAAGACGGTTCCTTTGCGTCGCTTACCTTAATTAAGGTTTTAAGTTCACGTTTGGTTAGCAGAGACTGATTTCGTAATTGAAAATTTTCTGTTTTAGATAACGCAACTGAAAATTGAGAATAATCCATTCGCGAAGGGGTTTCGTGGCGCATGCAACACAGATTATCATGGAATGAAAAGGTAATATCTCTTTCTTTAATTAACCCACTCTTTATTTATACGAGGCTCGAATTCTTTAGAAAACGAAGGAAATGAAAAGCAACCTGGCAAAAGATAGAATAAAAAAGCTCAAAATAGGGACATAAAAACAGCCATATAGTTTCCGAGACGTGTTTTATTTTAAATTTAGTAAGTTTTCACAGCAACGTCACTAAAATGAAAGTTTGATTTTGAATGGCCCACTGGCCTAACTAACCAAGCAAACACGTGAAATTGGTCTTTCTAAGTAGATAGTTAAAAAACAACTATTAAATGTGTAAAAGAACTTTTTAACTTTTTGTTGTTCGCATTTGCCCTTTCATTTTGGATTGTTTTGAACAAACTTTATTTTAAATAACTCACGCTGATTTTATACTTTGACATCAAAAATTTTCGCGGATTCCGACAAGATTAAGGTTTTGGCGAAATATTTTTTTCGCGAAATAGTTTTCTTTAACTAATTTACAACTCATGGCGCAATATTCCATTTCCACATAATAAAAATGTTGGGGAGGCCTTGTCCCTTCAAAATCTGCAATGACGGGGGCATTGCTTAGTTTATCTCTTCTTACTTAAACCACGGAGGTTTAAACTGATTTTATTTTGGTAAGTAAACTATTGTTAAGGTTGTGAGGTAATTTTGCTTTTCAGAATTTAAGTACAAGAATGGCTCAATAATCTCCTTGACGCAACTTTAACACGACATCTTAAGTAAACTTCCGATATAATAAGTTCCCAGACTAAATAGGAGGCCGCCGTGAATAATAAATCAATAAAATATATTTTTGATTGAGTGATTGACTAATTAATTGCGTGGATAATTAACGGATATATAACATTTTGGGTTTCATGTTTTTAAAAGTTTGTGAAGAATAGCTGAATTTGTTTTCCGAACCGTGTTTCGTTTGGTCCCATGTAAACGTGATAAATCTGCGGATAAACGCGCGTAATACCCCAATGGAAATGACTAAATATTTATTAGATATTAATAATTATTTTAACTGCCTAAATTACAAAAAGTCAATACCTTATTTAAAAGAGTCGTAGCTACAAAGTGACAAATTTTTTAACCCATAGGTTAATATCTTTTGGCGAACAAAAACTTTCTTTATCGGTAAAGAACCACCTTTACAACGTTATTTTTGCCGGCTACGTTCTTAATGCCGATTTTTTTATTAGCGGATTGCGAAACAAAATGCATAAGAGGTCAAAAATTTAAACTCCTAATAATAGCGAAAATAATCCTGAAAACTTCGAAATACAAATTACTTCTTTTGAAAAACATTTAAAGAAACCAGTATTTAAGATAGTTATAAAAATAATAAATAATTTTTTTTGCTAGCTAAATATTTTCAACAACCTATCTTTTCTGCCGACTTTTTTACTGATTTATTATTTTCAAGAGAGAATACTGTCAACCGAGTTCCCGGGTCTCTTTTTCTCTACTTATCAGGCACCATGTCAATCTGTTTCCCATGGTTCCCCTTTTTCTTTTCATCAAACCGCTAAAAAAATCGTGCAAACCGTAGCGTGTTTTTCGCAATGACAGACTCCGTTGGCGTCGTCAGGATAAGAAAATAGACATAAAAAACACTCTCGTCTTTAAACCTCTTACGTTAAAGAAGCACAAACAGACCTCAGGCGGGGTTGTTTGTATTGCAGAATTACCAGCCTTCCATGTTTGTTTTTATTTTTTCAGATACCACGATCAAGAACTATTTTATACAACAAAGCGATCATACTCTAGTGCGTATAGTCCTCCATCTCTACAAGGTCGGCACATGACTAATGGTATGTTCATGCCGAGATCAGGCTATTTGCAGGACGCTTACGGTAAGTGAAACCAGTCATGAGTGGAAAAAATAAGATAATTAGGGGACGGAATGAAACCCTAACGGTGTGAAAATTCTAAGCCATAAAATTTGTAGGATAATATTTCAGTGAAAAAAAGGTAACAAAAATTTTTTTCGGGCATCATTTCGATGGACAAATTGTGTAAATCAGGAAAGTTTTTATGCGGATATGTGGCATGGAAGTGACAGCGTTATTAGAAGACAACTACTTTTATTTTTTTGTAAGTTTGACCGATATTTTTTGATTAGAACAACGTTTGAGTACGTAAAGTTTTAAAAACGGACAGACGTGTGAAACTGCTGAATTCTGGGCTTGTTTAAACACAGCTTTTCCAGAATTGTAAATACCGAGAGAGATACATTGTATAGTATCAGTTTTGACCTTTACTGCTAAGAAAAAAATTTTTTTTTTCTTCTAGGTATTCCTACTCGATATACACCATCTGAGTATCCGTACACCATTCCATCGTACACGTCTAAAACATGCAGTCCTATACAACCATCATGGCATACCAATGGTGACCAAAGACATGACTGCTCTTCACCGAATTCCACTGAGTTGTGTAATCCATCAAGTTTAGCCGTTCCGCCTTTATCACACCAGCCAGTTCTTCCTTCGTATTCGCTGTCAGCACCATACGGTGTTACTACATCTCAGATGTCGTTGTACTCATCTAGTGGGGCCCAAAACGAAACAAGCTATAGTACGCAGGAGTCAAAGCCATCGTATGATGCATGGCAGCCCGCAGAAACTCTTTATCCCTACCACTGATTCTGTGTGCGCTTTTGTTGGATATGAGCGTGTAAATGAAGTACCAGCCTATTTATATAAACATGTAGAGATTTGTAGAATTGATGACTCGTCCATATTTGTGACAACAAGTATATTTAAAAAACTCGACCTTTGACCTTTCAATATTTATTATTGCATGTCACGTTTTTGTAAATTTGGTGTTTTGTTTACATGATTGATCAAGAAATTCTACCTACAAAACTTGTAAATTAACCTATATTCGTACCCAGATCGTTTTTCTAAACAATATTAGTTTTAGGACGTGCGCAACTGTGGATAAACTTAAAAAATAACGGTGCTAAATTATATTTCGTTTAGTATTATATAAGAAGGAAATCGGATCTATGTTTCCTTATAATAAATGAAATCGGATTTGCGCTTTCTTTATCGGATTAAAAACGTATTGTTTCTTGATCGTAGTTTTACCTACCCTAACTTTGTTGTTTTTTAAGTGTTTCGTGTTTTTGAGAAAAAGAGAGTTTTATTTGTTAAAAATATTATTTAAAACAAAATTTACATGTATTTTTTGTTTACTTTGTCACCATCGCTAAATATTGCGAGGTCTAGTCCGGTTTTTTTCTACTTTTTAAAAAACGGGCCAGCTAAAGACAAAAACCTTAACCAAACTATACATTAGATGCTAAGAACTTTTGACTGTATCACATGTGTAGTAACCCGCTTTAAACAGTATTTAAAGCTGGATAAGGACTTAACCCCGTGATTTTTTACCCCCCCCCCCCCCCCCTAACCACTGAGCAATGTTTACAATAACCTGCTAGCAAACTTAAGAGGACGCCAATAAAAGTAAGTTTCTTGATACCTGGTTGATTCACTAAAAAAATTCTTACTCCTACACACTGTTATCAATGTGAGGCTTGTGTTAGAAATGTATACATTAAGTATACACTGCTACCCGCCAATTTCCCTCACATGCATAGGGTTGACCCGTAGCTGTGGTAAAAACAATTGTTAAACATGGCCGCGCTGTAAGCCGAACCACGGATCTTGTGACACCTAAATTCATTTTTTAGAAGTCGCGATGTAATCAAAAGCTTAAAATTAAATCTTATTTTCAGTTCAAATCAAGTAATTTTCCTTGTTAAAAACATGACTGTAGCATTTTGATCAGTTTATATTGGAAGTAGTGTAGATATATCCTTAAAATTATTTCAGTCTAAGAGTCTGGACACAAAATACGTATTAAATTCTCTGATGTTATACACATACGTACCAAAATCATACAGTAAACTTTGTATGTGGCATGTGGTATAGTGCTTATTGAGTTCGCTTCGTTATCACAAGGTCCGTGGTTCGGTTCACTGCGTGTTTAGCAAGTGTCTTTACAACAGCTACGGGTCAACTCATACCATGTGAGGGAAATTGGGTAGGTAATGCTGGTGTATACCTAATGTATACATTCAGAACTCATGACTAACATTGATAACAGTGTTTCCAATATTGGCTTATACATTGTATAAACATTTAGAATAATAATAATAATAATAATAATAATAATGAATCCTACGGTCCTAAACCTTGCAGTTGCAAATAATTCTGAAGTTGCAGGTGATGTATGAATAATTATAGATTCTTGGCAAATGTTTTTTATTTGTTTTACATGTAGCCCTTATTATGCTTACGAGGATTTTTAGACATCAAATATCCTGAATAAGGGGAATGTAACGTCTCAAAGAAATTATAAATCGCTTAAAGGGGACCTCCCACCTCAAGAAAACTTTTTCTCATACCGTAGATAATGCTGACTTATTAAAGAATACAATAATTATTTTGCACAATTCATTAGTATAACTGCTTTCGACAGTAATGGCGGCCTTCCTCTCCAAAACGGGCTGGTTCAGCGGATGCGAGAAAAATGTCAACAAATGACGTAGAGCCGGCTATGAAGCAGACCGCTTTTGCGGAATTAAACAACCTCCTGTTTTTATAAAGGAAATGTGTTTATCGCGCGCCGCAGGTTCCTATTTTTTTTCAAATAAAAAATTAATTCAAAAGTAAAAAATTTACAAAATTTTCTTGCAACATAACGAAAGACGTGGCAAAGTTTCGTAGAAAGGTAACATTTTAAAAATGGATGCGTCTTGCGCTGCCGTAGGCTGTCCAAACCATAGAAAAAGATATCCGGAGTTATCATTTTTCCAAATATATATATATATATATATATATATATGTATTGATATGTATTGCTCCCATTGAAAGACCATCGCGTGAAGAAATCATTGAAGTTCACACTAAGTATTTTCGGATGTAAGACGGTACTCAACATTTAATTTACACATTTTTATAAAATTACTTACTTTAATTATTTACATTAAGTACCTTGTCGGGGAAAAAACCGGGGTTTAGCTTATTCAGGAAAAATTAATAGTCGAGCCACTTCAGTCACCAGCCCCCAAATTTACTCACTTTTCCCGTTTTCCCTTATATTTGTGTTTATCGGACACGATCGAAAGTCCGCGACAACTCCACTTCGCTTCCTTGAATAGCCTCCTTGAAGCCAACCTAACTATCATCAGGAGATAGGAACTCTCGTCTAATTCTTGAAACGGCACAACATGGGATAACTCGCCGTATTTTTCTCTCTGTGCGAACATGTACACACCAGGTGAAGTGGCGATAAGCAGCATACCGATATGTTCTACTATAAAAGTTTAGGAATAATAATTTTGATGTTATGAAATCTGAATAATAATTACATACTAGTAACTTAGTAAATTGGATACATGTTCTTTGTTTGTTAGAAGGGTACTCTCTCTGTCGTGCATGATAGCCAAAGCTGTCCAAAGTGCGCCTTTTAAAAGGACGATGTATTTAAAGTTTTTATATTCAGTGATACATTTTTTATCTAGAATAAAGTGATAACTTGTAGTCATTTTTACATCAGGATGAATTGCATAATAATATCATCCGCGTTGTTCCCTGGGATTTTTGCCTCTTTTGATACACGCCGCTTCCCTTATATCAAAAAGGCAAAAAAAAGAGAGTGCTAATAATACTATAATTACCTTTCATCTCTGTCATCTGAGAAATTTCTAACTCCCTGCAACATTTGCACTCACACTCTAACAGCATCCTCTCACACTTCTCACAAGAACACCGCTGATCAATCGGGAAAGGAATTAATAATCATTGAATTCGTTATCCACAGCAGATATGTTTTCGATATAAGCAAAGTGTTTTTGAGGTGGGAGGTCCCTTTTAACAAAAAAAGTATGCAGAAAATGATGGTGACATCAAAGTTGTCCAAAGTGCGTCTTTTAAAAGGACGATGTATTTGAAATTTTTATGTTCAGTGATACATTTCTTATCTAGAATAAAGTGATAACTTGTAGTCATTTTTACATCAGGATGAATTGCATAATAATATCATCCTCGTTGTTCTCTGGGATTTTTGCCTCTTTTGATACACGCCGCTTCTCTTATATCAAAAAGGCAAAAATCCATGGAAAAGAGAGTGCTAATAATACTATAATTACCTTTAATCTCTGTCATCTGAGAAATTTCTAACTCCCTGCAACATTTGCACTCACACTCTAACAGCATCCTCTCACACTTCTCACAAGAACACCACTGATCAATCGGCTGTTCGATCCGATTATGCTGGGATTCTTCATCAAAATAATCATCGCCGCTGTCATAAAAAATGCTTGATTCGTTTGAATCACTATCCTCCTTTTCTTCTCTCGATTTTTTTCGACAAGGTTCGAACTGAAAACCTAATACATTTCCAGACATGTTTTATAATGAATGGCTTATTTTTAATTCTTTTAGCATGGTTTTTAGAACCTAAAGAACATTTTATGATGTACTCAGGGGGTCCACCTCTCTGCCGCTTGCTCGGCATATAGTTTCGTCTGAAAAATCAGAACTTGCATTACGTAACAAATTCGCCATTATGAATGCACCATTTTCAAAGCAGCGTAGCCATGCGATGAAAAGAGGTAAATCTTAGTAAAAGGTTTTGGCTTATTTAAGAGATACCAGATTAGAAAGAAATTAATAATCATGGAATTCGTTATCCACGCCAGATATGTTTTTGATATAAGCAAACTTTTTTTGAGGTGGGAGGTCCACTTTAAGTCCTGCGTTTGCAATTGGGATAATAGCTGTATTATGTGTGTTTAAAATAGTTGCGCCGCAGCTTTAGTTCAGACTCCATCGCAGAGAAATTATTATTCCGTGTTAACAGGCGAATAAAAATGCGCGAAATACCGTTACGGGGAAATAAAAAGAAAGTTTTCGCTACGACAACTCCAAAAATTAGAATCTAATTTTGGGAGTTGTCGTAGCGAAAACTGTCTTTTTATTTTCCCGTTTGATTTTATGTTATTTTTGAGCTACAGCATCATTGTTTACTATCTGGTCTGCAAATTACAATCTTGTCAGATATTTGTACTCCTTAAGAGTGTTTGTAAAATTTTTGAATAGTTACTAATTTGTGGTGTTTTATTATGTTCCTGTGAATTTTTTCGCATTGTCATCAATTTGGAAAGATTTTTTCAACTATGACGTCATTTTTTATCTGGTCTGCAGATTTACACCCTTGTCCGAAATTTCGTATGCTGTATGCTCAATCTGGAGTTATTGATTTTTAAAGATAGAAATTAGGAAAAAAACTATACATGACCCCCGTCTTTGTGCCGTGTTTTGTTGCGAAATAAGCCGAAAAACGCAACAAAAAAGGGCTATACTATCTATCATAAAAATAACAATAACTAGAGAATGGCTTGGAGTTAGGAGTTGCGCGACCCCTCGTTGAAACCGTATAGAAATGTAGAAAACGTTGCATACGGCTAGAAGGTCGAGCGACGCATAGAAAAATTTGACCTGAACAGCCTATAGATTAAAAAAGGTACATATGTATAATTAAAAGTCACTAGATAAAAAAATATTAAACATCAAAATGTTTCAGTCCCTTCAGTCCCTGTATTTTAGTTTTAACAAACAAAGAGTTAGCAATGGAATTCAATTCCTTCCAATTACAAAAATCCCATCTACACATGTTAGCCAAAACGTTTTCATTTTAAGAAATCTCTCCAACCTAAGAAGATGATAGAACATTTTTTCGGGTGATACAAAATCAAAAAGACAGGCTAACCCTAAAGACGATACAACGATTCAAGTGTTAAAGGGGTGGCGCTTGCTTTATCCTCTTCTTATTGTATCAGAGATTAACGTCTCAACTTTACATCGCTACTCATGCAGTAATGAGTCTAGCGTACACAAAGATTTGTTTAGTGAGAAAGAAAACCTGTCAGCTAAAAGCTTTTCAAATTGGCCAATAACTTTGTCTAAGTCGTAAGTGACGAAAAATTTAAGAATGTGATGAAAATTTGGGCATATAAAAATGACATGACGAATAATTTTGACTGACACTAGTCCAGACTGACAAATAATTTGGACGTTTATAGTTCCAAAAGTCGATCTTATCAAGACTCTAGCAAAGAAATTTGACCGTATCAACTTCAAGAAAATAATTTTCCATGATAAGACACAAGTGAAGAAAACTTTAATTGACCAGCTGTTCTATATTACGCTGCATTTTCCCATTGAAGGAGTGAGTGCTTCCTCCATATACGAACCTTCATCTCTTTGTTGATCTCTGTTGTTGAGATCGATATTTAGAGTGCAAATTTTTTTATTAACATTACTATTATTGTTATTATTTTTTCAATTTAACAAAATCAACAAACATTCTTAAATTTTCTCCCATGTTTGATCTAAACATTAAATTTTATTTCATAAGAAACAACTGTGCCGGAATATTTACTGTAAAGAAATTACAAAATAAAAGAAACAAAAAATAATTTAATAATTGTATATCTTCTGTCTGACGCCCATTTTCAAAAAAAAGGCGCCGTGCTTTAGTTAATAGCTCAAAACCACTTGTAAACTGGACTATGTATCAATAGGCATTATTAATCAGAAAGGACTGGACTCTAAGTGCGTTGCCGGAACTAAATTTTGATATAATATGGCGGAAAGAGAAGAACTTTAGGTGAAAGCGTTTTTTACAACATCATTGAGCATTAGTAAGTATTTTTCTGTTGAATTTATACATGTTCAGTTGCTTGAAATGTTCTTAAAGGAGTTACGAAACGGTTCGTCCATCCCCGCAATTTCCGAACAATGGTGTGTAATAAACGGACCACTCTAAAGGTCAAGGTGCAAGAAATTTATACACACTTTAGAATCAGATAGACATCTACCTAGTTTAAAATGTTTGAATTTTATTTATAAGATGTTTGAGTTGAAAGCAAGGTAAGTATCCAATATATATAGGGAACTTTACTGTCATTTTCAGTTATATTTGGATGCCCAATATGATATTTAAGATGATTTAAATTGTTGTCTTTGCCATCAGTGATCATAAACTTTTCCATCGCCATTAGATCGTGTAAATCACTAAAGTCGAAATCCAACAGCCGTTTCGTAGCCCTTTTAATTTTTTTTAATGTGATGTCTTAACCCTATTCGGTCCGGGGGGGGGGGGGGGGAGCGGATTCCGCCCCCCCCTGACGGTTTTTTTGATACTTACTGAGTTTCAACATTTATCTATTAGACACCTGCATGCTAATTTTTTAGGTCCCATACCTTTCAGAGGCTTTGATATTGGCCATTACTCGAAACTACCCCTAAAAATCTCTATGAAATCCTTATAATGGGGAAAATATAATAACTCCTGGTAGGATTATCCCTAGAACTTGAAACTTGCAACACAACTTTGTTTCATCAAGAAGAATCATTTTGAATAATTTGAACACGTGACTAATCCGATTTACCGATTTTGTCGGATTTTACCCGAAAATCGGGAAAAAACGGATTTTCGGGCAATTTTTCATCCGATCCATGTAAAAACCGGAAGATATGTTAAATAACTTTTATTTAGCTTTCAGAAACTTCAAACAGAATGTAAAAATTCGCTCTAGAACAAAAGTAATTATATTTTAAGCAGATAGTGGCATTTTTAACAATTTTCAAGCTTTTGATGACGTCACAGAAAATGTGCTGACGCAAGCAAATATTTTTTGGCGCCATTTTGTTCCTTTTATGACGTACTATAAGTGCGCCAAGTTTGATTCAATTTGAACAACCCTATGAAAAGTTATTGAGGGGGGGCGGAATCCGCCCCCCCCCCCGGTCATAGTATGTTCGAAAAACCCCGGACCGAATAGGGTTAAGATGTTCATATTGAAAATAATGTTCCTTAACATTTTTTACTTTTTATTAATTATTATTATATCTTTTTGCATTTTTTAATTCTCTGTCAATGGATGTCTTGAAAAGTAATTGCCGCAGAATGAGTCCTCTGGTTTTTATGAGTAAAAACAAAAAATAACGAAAATAGCTTATCAGGGCTTCAGAAGAGATCAGAGCATTAGATGCGGTAGATATTTTTCCACAGAAAAAAATGGTCTAAAAAATCTTTTGTTAGGGAGATTTTGTTACGAACGATCTTAGTCGAGGATAGTTTTCGTCCCTTGGTAAACATTCGTCACCTGTTCCCAACGCAATTTTCGCAAAGAGGAGTTTGGTAATATTTTAAATCATGCAGAATTCAGGAACATCAGTAAAACAAAGCAAGTACTACCGAAATGCAATTTTTTAAATTCATATCACTGGTACTGCCTTTATGTCTGTGATGACATGTTGAGCGAAATTTTAGTGTAATAATTTACCAACAATTATTTTTAATTGTGCACGGGGTTGTTAAAATAAAATTTATTCCCATATTTTTAAAGCATAAACATAACATAAAAACATCTGTTATATGCGCCTTTTTTATTGAGTATTTCTCACCAGTCATAAATATCTCGTTTTGACGTTTAAGGTGTAAATGGATGTAATTTAGACTTCATCAACTGCTTTTAAAATTTTTTTTGATATTGTTAAACCGGAAATAAATAATGTAGAATTTCTGTTTAAATTATCTGTTAGTCAGTGGCAGTGAAAAATCCACCGGTTCATCCGTCTTTTTTTGCGTTTTTCTCCCTATTTGAGGTACCATTTTGCGTGACACAGACGTATACGGATTTTATAATATAGATATATTTTAAAAGCTAGATTCACTCGTTTGGAAGAAGAAGCGAACAGGAAGAATACAATGAAACTGTTAGCTGTTTGTATCGCGATGCTATTTGTGTCGGCTTCACAGGGTAAGAATCTTTTCATATTGGATGGCACGAGTATAGATAGCAGCGCATGCGCAGCACATACCACGTATTTATTAATTAAAAGAAATTGTAAATTTTTGTAAATAAATTTTGTAGTTGGAAGTTGGGTGTGAAAAATCTTTCAAAATATGACGAAGAGATAATTTCTCTAAAAAACCTAATAACCGAATAACTTTTTTCTTGTAATAATATGAAGTCTGAAGTCTCAAGAGGAGACCCAGTGACACATCATTTAACCAAAAAATGCTTTTTCTCAAAATAACGATGCCCCCCCTCAATCTTTCAATTGCCCAATGTTTAATTTTAAACCAAATTTCCAACCCCAAATCCGTGTTTATTTTCAAACCCCTTAATTTGGTACAACAGAGTATCACAAATTGATAACTTTAATACTTCTCAGTGTCAAATGAAGGACAACCCTGTCCCCAGAGCTCTTCTACGCCTTTGATATTCTGATTGGACGGAATAGGCGTAGAAAACCCCTTGCCTGGGGACGAGGTTGATGTGCCGCAAGCGCTATTGTAAATCATTTGAAGCTCGTCATAGGACTCCTAAGATTTAAAGCACTGTGAACGAAATTGTGCAACTTTGTCAATAGGCGTTTCAATCGCGATCGAATTAAAATGTATAGTCAATCTGCAATCAGGGTTAGCAGGAGATACATTGGACTCACTATCTCGAACTCGTAGGAAACTGGAAAAGAGAAAACTAGAACTAAAGAGTGTGATCGAGATAGACAGTCCCCATTACCCTAGCTTTGTTATAAATATTCGCCATGATTTTACAAAATACACCTGCAGATCTTCTCTTTAAACATTTTATGGATGCAATTATGTAGTTTTCTTGTTTTTAATTGAATATTTTGAGTATAACCGACAACTTTGTACAAAAAAATATTTTAATTATTAGCGTAGCGTGAGCCGTAAATATATATATTTGGGCTTTTATTTTACCTGCATTTACCTCTAGTGCTATTTCCTCCTTTTTTATCACAGTGTAAATATTATATTCCAGCATGCTTCGATATTTTACGGAACCGATGTGAAACAGACGCATTAACAATGTGCAAGGTCACACCAGAGCTGTGCCAGAAAACATGCGGTTTATGTGGTAAGTGTTTAACTTGTTGCAACTTAAAAATTGCAAAATTGGCACAAGTAGAAAAAGTCTGGTGATGAGTTTGATGACTTTTTTCGCTTTTTAGTTTGTCGTGATTCACAACCAGAGTTCTGCTTACGCATGTTGGCCTCTCAACCAGATGGATTTTGTCGTTCACTTGAAAGCGCTTTGTATTGCAAGAACACCTGCGAATACTGTTAATCATAACAGGTGAGGGCCAACCTCGTTCCCAGGCCTTTTTATCTCTCATCGGCGCTGCGCTTATTGATAGGCCGTCCGATATGCAAAATAAGACAGCAAGTCCTGGGATCGATGTTGGTTTTAATTTTCTGTACTGTCTCTTATATTTGCTTTCTTAGGACCTTTCCCGATTTCGTCCCAAATGCTTTTTTCTAAATTTCTGATATACGTGCTGGTGTGGTGCCAGCCATATATTAGAAAGCGAACCCCTGAAAAGAACCCCTGCGGACGGGATTGGACTCTTCGTGATCTATTTTATGTAAGAGACCCTAAAACTTTCTTACTTTCTAACATTAATCTTGTTCCCATGACTTTATTTCTTACATTTGACTTATTGAAAGACTTGCCGTCAGATATTAAAAAGGCCCTGGGCTTGAGGTTGTTCATACCTATTCAAAAGTGTAGGCTTGTGAGACTACTATATTTTTTTTATCGCAGTAAATTTGTCTGAAATTCACAATTTTCACCCTCAAGCTCGGTTTCCACTAAAAAGCGTAATTCTTGCGCAAATGTTGTCGGGATAAAAAAAATTTACTCATTTGTTGTGTGCAGCATGTTTTTCAATGAGCCACAACAACGACTGTTGTACAACTGTTGTGCCACAGTTATTATTTAAACTAAATTATTATTATCTTAACTAAAACCAATTTGTGTTGTACAACATGTGTTTTCAACAAAGTCTCAACAGTACAACACTTTCTTTGATAACGAAACTAGACTTTTTAAACTGTGTTCTTTCCCTCCATATCCTTTTCATTTGTCACTTTGTTTTTGTTTTTAGAGATGACGCCTCATCATAAAGTATTTACTCTTGTGTGTAGAATTGTTGTATTTTTTTGTTGTTATTATGAATGAAAGTATGTGTAAAAATCATTTGCATTCGACTTGGCATTCCAATATCCCGTAAATTAAACCTTGCAAAAGATTCAGTTTTACCAATAACTGCATTAAAACAGGGAGATAGTGATGAAGCAATCTCCTTTGCGGTGATGCGACTACAGCAGCAGCCTCCTCGGAGCTGATAATTAATTTGGTACACTTTTCTCATGTACTGCCCGGAGGTCGAATTCAGACAACGGAGCTTTAAATATCAAATATGGGTTTTTTTAACGATACGTCTAAACGAGACTAGATGTTTTTTTTTTCACAACTTACATGTAAATGTTCTGTTTTCGTTATTCCGACTTTTGCACTAGTTTTTGAAAAATATGAACAATATCCTAGCTAGCAGACCCAGCATAATTTTTCTAACCACCGGGAAATCAGAATAGTCAGGTAGAAAAAAAATTACGCTAGGTCGAAAGCTAATTTCCTGCGGTCAGAACACTAACCGGGATTTTTTATTGGTTACTTCTATTGTTTACTTTTTGTGATCATTGCCAGGAATCCTTCGTTTTAAACGCGAATGGCGTCACTCATCCGAACAAATATAATTAATTTTTGTACTATTTAAAAGGGTAAGATTTGACCACGCTGTCTTTGTTCTCATTGTTTGATTTTAATTTCGGGGTTTGCTTTGAGAATTTATTTTGTTTTTAATAGTGGTTTTGAATGTTATGGATTTGATTTGACACATACGTTTGTATCTAAGATTTGTATGAGAAAAACTGAACTTTCATATCCTGGAAGAAATCTTAGTTAACTAGGCTATAACAATCCTGGACATAATATTGTAGGAAAACATTGACTTTTGGTTATTTCTTGAAACGACCAAACAGAATCATTTTGCAAAATTTTCCGTGTCATTATGTGCTAGCCAGTTAAAGAACGTCGACAATGCCATGATCGAAATTCGAAACAATCAACAAGATGACCGAAAATTCGGGAAAACGGGACATGCTGACGACAGCAGGAATTAGTATGGGCTAAGAATTTGAAACTGACTAAATGGCCTAAGTTCCTAACTCCTGAGTTCGTTTACGATCATCAACAAGCGAATCTTGAAAAGTTTATGGTGCGTATGTCTTTTACAGAAACCGTGTCCCTAAATGTTTGTGGGACGAAAACTTCGAAATTCGGTCCCTTTTCCAATGAATCCCGTCCGAAATTGTAGAAAAAGTTGTTGTTTTTAATATCGAATTATTGAGATTTACATAAAAATTCCTCGTAAAAACTTAAGTAGATTATTTCTAAAACATTTTGCTCTTTTCAAAAACAACGTCCGCTACGTAGGTTGACTGACGACAAATGGATATAGTGGCCGATATCGTAACATATTGGCAGTATATCGGATATGTAGATCTTCTTCCATTACTTGGACGAAATCATCACCAGGTACGGACCGATATGTAGAAGAGGAATCTAAGGAGATGATGGGGTTTTAAATAACTACATACAAATTTGGCACGAGATAATAAGCTCTCTTGTTAGTATCACTGCATATCAAACATGGAAAATATTTTGTGGGAACTGTACATGAAGTTTTACCGTAAATACTGCCCCTGGGTGCTTATTTCTCAGTATTTGAGAGCGAATGCTCATTTTATATTAGATGGTTTTCATGCATCAGATGGTGTTTAACAAAGATGTGTCAGCGACTCAAGCGACACCTATGTGGGCAGCATGTCAATTATGTCACGTCACACAAGAAATTAAAAGTCTGTTACTGTGACTGTGATTTGGAGACTAGTATACAAGTTACAAAAGACACGTGACCACAAACAACCGCCAAAACAAACATGACGGTAAAACAATGTATTTTGCAAAACAGAACATTTAAATAGACTTTAAACTCACCATGTGATATGTTAAATGGAGTTGTACCGACTACGATCGGACATGTAACATCAAGGTCGACAGTCCAAGGTATATCAACATACACGTGTAGGACATACTTGACGTGAATAAGATGGCAGTTGAATATAGATGGAGCTGTGGACGGTATTTGTATGGTGGGTTTCCAGTTCACAGTCTGGTTTCGACCCACACTTGGTCCTATTATTGAAAATAGAGCAACATTAAAAGTTCTGTCAAACAACCTCGTACCTAGGACTTGTAAGGCTTTGTTCAGGTCGTCTAAATTTAAAAGCCTAACCTAAGTCAAGCTTGAGCATTCGTACATATTTCGTGTATTTTTAGTATTATTACAGCAGATATAATAGATCATCATATCATAGGGAGATATCACGAAACAGAAGAATTCATCCAGTACTTGATCCGAGGTCTTTTTACGTTTTTCAACGAACTTTGACGTCGACCTGTAAAAATAGTTCCATAAAAAAAGGTCCTAGACAAAAGATTAAAAAGTTGCAACCTATACTTCAAATCTCGATGGTAACTTTGGGAAGTTTTTTATTATTATTATTATTATTATTATTATTATTATTATTATTATTAGGGTTTTTCTTACATCCGGAGTACTTTAGTATTTAAGTTTCGTCAGGGTTTGAAAAAACATTAAAGCCCTGGAGCCGAGGTTGTAAAGAGAGCGACAAAAATATCTAAACATACCCTCCACTTTCACAACAACCTTTCTGGTCACGTGGTGTTGATCATTGTTATCAAAGTAGATTACCACTTGTTCTATCTTCGCTTTAATAGCCGACATGTCGCGATACGTTTGATTTGTCGCTTTTGCTAAGACGTTTATATTTTCACCGGGTAGATACGCACCATGACTTATAGTCGAAGTAAAAGATAGTAGTCCAGCACAACAGCAAAAACATCCAACTTGCTTTTGCTCTTCTCCGCCAAGTTCATGTTGATATATGATATCAGCCGTACTGATGTTGTCAAGAATTGTGAGTATAACTTTGACCTCGTGGTCGTTGCTATCATCGCTAGCATTTATGTATGCTAAAAAAATAAGCTCGACGAAGGAGACAAAGATTAAGAAATCTAAGACCGGGATTGTTTCGGGCGGGTGATCACCAGGAGGTTTTAGGAGGTTTCGTTTCCATATTTCAAAAGAAACCGTGAAATCAAGTGCATTGCAGTAAAAATACCAACGTACTTTAAACGTATGTAAATAAAACATTCAGTGTTAAAAATTCAACGAGCGTTTTATTTTTTTTTATTTTTATTCTTTAATGAAAGCCAGATTACTTTGTGCAAAACTTTGGTGGGAACAACAAAAACAAAAAAATTTAAGGCATAAAATCAAATTTGAAGTTTGAAAAGTTTGAATGTTAAAGGAAAAGTGACAATTCTGTGTGCAGCACCATGTTTTCCCTAGAAAATGCCTCATGCACTGTGAGGGGTTCGAAATGTGTCCTTAAAGCTCTGCGCTAGTGTCCAGACCTGTGCGGTATGAAACCCCGTAATATAAAAAAGCTACAGAACATGGGATCGAGGTTAATTATAACAACGGTTCCTACCGGTTATACAATAGCGTATGCATCCCTCACTTGATTCGAATGAACTTGGTAAGATATCCGGACATGTGTATTTAAATTCGTATATCGATTTTCCACTTGAATGAACTATGCTCCCCTTTTGTTCATGTGTGTAACCACCGAACAGCAATCTTTTCGCAGCGAACAAAGTATCTTGTCCGTGAAATTCTCTCTTCTCATTGGCTATCACTTCTGTCCAGTAGGTATATACTTCACCTGTGAATTCTAACTCCAAACCAATTAGTTCAAATTCTTCTTTCGTCTCCAATACAACTTTCCCGCTCAACTCTTCACCAGGATGGTACACTCGCTCTTCGGAAAGATAGATGGAAAACTCCGTTAAAGGAACCATGCTTTCATCAGACACCTGAAATGTGGATAACGAACAACATGTGGTATGGAGGAAATTTTTAGCGTAGATTTATTTTCGACAAATTTGCATCGTAAAATTTATTACGCGCAGAATTAGATTTTTTTTCGCAACAGCTCTCACAAATTTCCTTATTTTTTCTCTCTATATAAAACGATATTATTTTATGATCTATTTAAACGCTTGTCTCAATGTTTTCCTACTTAGTTCCTTTTTGAAAATTAAACTTCTAAAATTTAAGAAAAAAGAATTTGTGTACAAAGGGTGTTGCTCATGTTTAGAAAGTTATGGCGCAAGTGCAGTTGCCACAACCCCGGGTATGAAAACTCAATAAACACAAGGAAATTTCATTGCGTTTGGAAATCTTATTTCAGGTTCTAGTGTAACTACCATAACCCGCTATTGGCGAAATTTCATGACGCGAATGTTAGCGTTAATATTTAAAAAATAAAGGCCTGTTTACATTGAGCGAGTTTTCGCTTTGTGTCAAGGTAATAAAGGGGTTCTGTGCATGCGTAGCCTTAGAGAAAACAGGGAAAATACCTTAAGCGCTTGAAACAATTTTCTTATTATAGAATATTTTAATTCGCAATTCCTTCCCTTAAACTTGTTACAACAGATATGAATCTTCCATTATTTAATGGATAAAAAAGATAATTAAGACACTGGTCGCAAATAACGTTGAGGAGCCAAAAAACCTTTGAAACAAGGATGGATCTCCCAATTTTTTAGCGCAAAGTTACTGCGTAAAAAGCAGGTGTGCGCAAAAAATTGTATTTCGCGCACTTAAAACAGGCGAAGAATAAATTTTCACGCGATGTTTACTTCTTTTATACAAGAATAAATGAGGCATTTTAATTGTTTTGTTTCACGTTAAATCACGTCCAGGGTTTGAAACAACGTGTATTAAACAAACATATTTAATGAGTTGTCGCAGAGCTTTCACTTTTGTTTTTTTTTGTTTAAAACAAAGCACAGCCTTGCAAAAGTTAAAACAATATCTTGTATATTTTTGAAAGATTAATACAATTTTAAAATTATCTAAAAATATCTCGTTACACTTGTTTGCTTTGCCTGCGACGCCTTTTGAATGTTTTGTTTCCATTTCTACCCCCCCCCAACCCGATTTTCTCGCGCATTTCAAAAAAAAATAATAATAAGTACTAATTATACCAATGTTGAGAAACAACTTGAAAAATAACATAGCAAAATAATCGAGTTCCAACCTATTTTTTAGTCGTGAAGACAAAACTAGTGAAGAAATAGACATGGCGGTAATTTCTACCATCTACTTTTAAGGTAAAAATTTTCGCAGTATTTTATGTGACAGATTTCAGTATGTACCCACGTCTCAATCTTTTTGTTTTCTTTCCCCGTATTTTTTTATGTTTAGAACCCCTGACGAAATTATTGACTTACAGCAGATACCTCTCTGCAAAGATATTTTTAAGAACAGATGAAATCACGGTTAAACTCTTATAACAGAACCTCTACATGGCAAATACTCTAGTGTCTTGATTTACATTACTCCTAGAAATAGCCTCTCCCGAGTTAACACGACCAAAAATGGGTCATACAAAATAATTTTCATCTTGAGTTCATATATATTTACTTTAGACAGTGTTTGGTTATAAATTGTGTTCGCCAAGATTACGCAAAAAATCTCAATGTTTTTTGAGAAGTCTGGAGTTATTTTTTTGATTAAAGGATTATATTTTTACAACGCTGTCTTTAGGTTTCCCTTTTTTCTCCCAAACACCAGACTCTTGACACACTTTAATCTAACTTCAACCCTAACACAAGAAAGCATGTTTTTGAAGCAATGTAACCATATTTTAGAAGAAGCTGTATATAGCAGGCACAACTTTAAACAGAAACTCAACTGCAAAAGAAAAAAAATAGCTAAGGCTGATTTTGTAAACTTTCGCGGACGGTCAATCTTAAAATTTTTTGCAATAATTTAATTTCGCGTATTTCAGTAAAATTGCTAAATTCGCGAAATTTAGTTCCCACGAGAATTTGTTGATTTAAATTATCCCAAGACGGGCAAGAGATAAAGTTTCTTTGTCAAAGTTACTACAGGAGCGGGTATTTGTTCCTGCCCTCTCTTCGAAACTCTCTCTAAAACTTTCTCGTTAACTTTCACCAGCATGCTAAACACATCTTCAGAAGATGCATATTCGCGAAACACCTCGATCACTGAATCGATAAAATACGAACCGTGATTCACATTCCGCCATGATACTTCGCTTGGAAAAGTTGAATAACCGAGCAGCAAATCACTTTGCAAGTGTGTATTGTTTTGCTCGATAAATGACGCATGCGCAGAACGAACTACATCCGGGGCTTTCTTATAACCTTCATTTTTATACGCAGCGGTTGGAAAGCTAATACTTTCCGAACTATGTACAACCGCTGTCTGTTTTTTATTTTTAAACGATTTCTCATCGGTACGGCAAGCTTGGATTAAAAATAATTTCGGCTTTCCCCTCAGCGCAACGGCTACAGGTCCCGTGCTAAGAATGTCTAATATCTCCGAAACCGATATAAGTTCGCCTTCGACGCCATATATCTTACCAGCAAGACCATGGCTTAACAAGCAAACAACCAAACTGTCTGTGTGACTGTTCTTATTGGACAATTCTTTCACTTTCTCACGAATGTCTTCCGTATCAACGTCGTTAATGAGCCAAACTTTAAAACCAAGGGCAGTAAATAACGCCTGTAAATTATGTGCGTCTCTTTTGGAACCCAGTCGATCTGACATAGTTAAAAAGTGCATGTTGTTTATAATAAAACACCAACCTCTAGGGACTGATGACATGACGTAAGAGTTTAACATATCCGGTTCGCGCTTTGATGCGCTCCTCGGACGGACTATAAGATCAGAAAATCTTTTTCTGGCAACCGCTGCGTCTGTACAGTCTTCGCTAACTAAAAAAAAAAGTCTGACAAATCAAAGAAAATAGAAATATCGCTGTTATAAGGTTAAAATACCTGGATATTAGATTTAGCGAGAAGTGTATTTATTTGCGGCTATGGTATAGAAAAGTTCTTCAAACGATTACTTCGAATGTCACTAATCTATCAGCTATATATTATATAACGAAGTGTTTGAAAGATATTTTAAGACGGGACAAAATTTAGTTCGTAAAATCGTGATGTTAGTCTTATCAAAGGTTTGTGTCCCCCCTCAGTGATACTGACAGTTTATTGCACACAAAAAATCTAACACCGTTTTATTTATCGGAGCTCTGAATAACAACATTTCCCGATTGTATAAAAAAATTTACCTTTCGAAGGGCTCTGACTGGTTTGTAATAACTTTCCAAGATGTTCATATGGAAGTGCCGTTATAAGAATTTCTGTGAACTTCTCAAAAGCTGTTGGTCCCTTTCTTGGCAGCAAGTCCATTAAATATTCCACACGTTCACGTCTTGTTCCCAGTCCTTCAATAAGTTCCTTGTCGTTTTCCGTGATCACACCTTCTTGAAAAAGAGCACCAGTTACGTCACTGGCTTCCAGATCTTCAACGAAAGCTAAACGCTTTTTTAACAGTAATTTTCTGTGTCTTTTCTCCATTATAAAAGGCACCCAGTGAAAATCTAAAACAGAAATTGGTAAAAGAGAATATATTAGAAGCACTGACCTGACTTTGGCTATCTTCTTCGTCGAGCTCTTCTTCTGTAAAATAATCATCATGTGACGCTCGCAATGCCATTCAATTTTTAAAATTTCAAAAAATGAATATTCAATTTTAAATTATAGAATTCGCAAGAAGAGCCAGCCCCAAATTTTACACCTTTCTTTATGTTCAATTTTTATAAAAACAAACAACAAAAACTAGTTAGAAAAGCCCATAGAATATGCAAAAGTAAAAGAAGACCATTAAAATAAGTTTTTGTTCTCATTTATTTTTTCAAAGAAAGAACGGATGCTTTGAAACGACATGCTCGTTATGAAATATTAATAGGGAGCCAAGTATTATTTTTAAGATGGCTATAGCTATAGGGAACTCGATTTCTCTCAGAAATTGAGTTCCCTATAGGTAATCCACGAAAGAAGTGCCCTTTTCTTCCGAAATGCAAAATATTATCTACGCCACAGTTTTCAAAGGCTTAACATGTATTATTGCAGTTGTCGGAGTCTCAAATCATGCTCAATTTGATAACAACAAAAAAACAAAGTTGTTATGCTGGATATATCCATGGAGGTATTTTAATCTCCATGAAATATCTATGAAAAGAATGAAGTAAGTTCACATTGGTTTTTTAAATTATGATGATTATCGTTTTAAAAAGGTGCAGAAAATAAAACATGCAATATTTTATTTATAGCAAATACGATTAAATAAATATGAAATCGAGGCTATAGTATGTTCAGTACTTCCAGTTTCTAACTTGAGAAATATTAAAAAAAATAAAATATTGATCAATTGACTGAGTTTCTGTTGAAAAGCATTTTAAAGATATGACAAAGGATCTGGATTTGTAAATTTTCAGTTAATGTCCTTTAACGTTCAGGGTGAACCGAAAAACCTTATAAAAACGTGTACAGGTGGAATTCTTTTTATTATTTTACCTGTAAACTGTTCTCTTTTTAGTCAATTGTTTATTTAAGTTCTTCCCTGGAACGATAGAATGATAGAGGTGGTTACGTTTAATGTTATCCCGGACGAATTTAAATTAAGGAAATTTTAAGTCTTTGAACTCCCAAAAATTAGTGCTTGCAAAAAAGGGTAGACCGTTAACGCATGCTACTTTTTATGATACCACGCTAAATAAAAAACCAAAACAGTCCATACAAGGAATAAAATATTTAGTTCTTATATGATTCCAGATGTCATGATTTTTACTAAGAAAATCAACAGGTGTAGGACCCATTGCACACCTTGGATGCTAGTTTTGTGATCAATCCGTACAATTTCTTAATCCATGTTAAAAAAGGTAGTTTTTTGAATTCTATTAATTCTTAATGCACGAAAAAGTGAAGTGAGAATTTGTTATTAATTCCAGCAACTTCTCTTCATAATTATAAAGTTTACTTTGCATGCTTTTTGTTAAAAATATTTGAAAAAGTCTGTTTGGTTTAAAAAATAATGTAAAAAGAAGATGTAATATTTAATAACATTTAGTACAAATTTTGCAAATGTTAGGAAGTTTATAATAACGATTGAAGTATTTTCTGATATCAATTCCGAAAACATGAGAAAACCTATTTTAACTTTATTATTTGGGACAAATCATATTCTTTCATTAATTTAACATATTCTAATACATTCTAATGCTGCAAATTATAACGAAGTTTCAAGTAGTTAAAATAGAAGGCATGCTGAAAATTTATCGAGGTGTAAGATCCAGTAAAAAACAGTATGCTTAAAATGATTTCTGTGCAAGCATGCGCTGTACTGCATCGGTAAAACATCACCTTAGATAGATAGACAATTGCGCATATTTTACATTGGTACCCTAAAAAATATTGAGGAATATACCCTGTTTATTATTTCCAGGAGGGGTCATGACTTAGATTGGGAGTCCTAGAGTATTTGATGCTCATTTTGTGCTATGCAGACCCAACTAGGGTCAGCAATTAGACAACTCGCTGCAACAATCAACAGTGCACACAGTGTGCCAATTTCCCTCATATGGCTTTGGTTAATCAGAGCTATGGTAACATTCACTTGCCCATATTGAATCCCTGCTAAGGGAAACCGAACCCCAGGTCACATTTACAAAGTGCAAGAGTTAAAACCACTAAGCCATGGCGCTCTTTGATCTCAAAAGTCCTGCACATAACTTTGAAAAAAGGGGAAAATATACTATGAATAGTATTGCGTACAAACTTGAAAGTTTCATGGAATGTGGTGTTTATTTTGTGGGTGTTTGCTTTCGGTAAAGTATTTTCCCTTTCATTTTCATTTTTTTACCGATTTTTTATAGCTATCCAATACTAACACAATAATAACTGATTACCCCAGGATGTACCACAAAACATCGCCTGTGGTCAAGAGTGTTAAGCCAATCAGAATGCCTAAAAACCTGTATTGCCCGCTTGAGAAATCCAGACGGTTAACAATGTACAATAATCACTGATTTTTGGCAAGAAATGAGTTATATTAGTGGGTTGTATATGAGGACTGACTAATTAGCACTGGGAAAAAGTTTTCCTACTAACAATTGGAGGTTGAAGGAAAAGGGTGAAAGTGAAGGGTATCTCAAGTATGTACAGTGGAGGAAGCCAAAAATGAACTTACCCACAAGATAGAAGGGGTCAAAAAATAGTCAATATTTTGCAGACGTACTTTAGTCAGGGAGAACCGTAAATTAGACTATCATGCCAAATTAAGATAGTAGCTTAGTTAGGAGCCTTCTATAGACTAGTTAGGAGATCATCTCTCATTTAGGAGATTCACTTTCTTTCTTTCACAATTATCTTGACAACCATGTGCGAATGCACAATTGTTTTTGTAGTTTGGTTGCTTGTTAGGTCATCTTTAACAAAAAATTTGTATAGTCTGCTTTGTGGGACTAAAAATTATACGTTAAAAGTCTTTGGATTGGCTTATCAGGCCTGGAATAGACTATTTATGCTATGTGCACCCATGTTGAATAGATACAGCGCAGGAAATTTAGCCCTCTTTCAGAAGCAACTGTGATGGTAAAACAAAGGAGGCGTAACACAGTGCATGGGGTTTAAATCAAAACAAATTTAACACTATATTTTCTGACAGTGCAAATAATATAGAAAAATATATTTAAGCCATCAAAAGAAGGTTTTATAGAATGTTTTTAGCTAATAAAATTGTTGCAATTATGCAACAGAAAAGCGCCTAGACAGAACCATGTTATAGCCTAATTAGGAGAAATAAATCGCCTAAATAGCCTATTGTAGACTAATTACATCATTATAGCCTAATTTGAATTTCTGACTGTACTTCTGAATGCCCCAACCTTTCTATGCACAGAGCAAGTGTGGTAATATGCAAAAGTTACCCTTTATTATTATTATTCCGAATATTTATACAGGATATAGCCACTTCAGTGTTTGAAACACTGTTATCAATGTGGGTCCTGTGTTCGGGATGTATACATTAAGTATACACTGGCATTACCTACCCAATTTCCCTCACATGGCATGGATTGACCCATAGCTGTAGTAAAGACACTTGCTAAACATGTCCGCGTTGCGGACCGAACCACAGACCTTGTGATTACGAGGCGAACTCCATAACCACAAGGCTACTATCCAACAAGTTAACAACAAACAAACACAAAAAGCAAATGGCCAAAAGGGACAGAGTCAATTAACGTGCTAGCACGGCTGAATTTAGGCGCCATAGTTTAGCGGTTATAACTCTTGCACTTTGTGCGGGAAAGCAGGGTTCAATTTCCTTGGTGGCGATTCTATATTCGGTCTGTGCAGCTCAAAATGAGCATTAAATACTCTAGGACTCCTGATCTGACTTATAGCCTCTTCTAGAAATAATAGACAGGGTATATCCCTGGCTCGATTTTTGTGAGCCTGGCTAGCCATGTAAAATATGGACATCTATCTATATATCTAATTCATTTCAAACTTCCTTGGTTAACAAATAGTTAACTATATTGCTTATGAAGTGTAGGATTATTAGGGGTACTTACTTTTGTTAGACTTTTCTTGTTTGTTTACTTTCCAGGCACAAGCTGGCTGGACGGCGTTGTTTATGTTTTGATGGCCAATAAAAACAGAAACTGAAAGGACTGGCCTTCTGCGAATTTTTCTGATTCTGCAAATTACACATGGAATAATAAAGATGGCTGTAAAATGTAGATGGCGACTGCGTAAACAAAACAAAAAAAGACATGGGATTTGTTTTTGTTTATTCTCCTGGTACTGTAGAGTGGTATCACTTAATTTAACTTGGTTTTTGCTTTTTATTATTATTTTTGTTAAAATAAGCTTAACTGTGCTTACTTTATGGTTCAATTAATCAGAAAGCTGTGAGGAAATCTGGAAAAAAAGAATACCAGAGTAATGCCAACCTAAAAAGCCATTGACGGGTTTTGTAATGTTTGGGATGTTTTATTTACACAGGGGACGCCTGACTTGTATAGTATGACATATTTAATAATGATTTTTTTCTGACACTGTGTGCTAAATGACACACATAGACAGCTAGTAGTTTATGTAGATGATATGCGTGTATATTATGCAGTTGTAGTGTTTTTATCATATGGCTCCTATGTGTGTGTAGTGGTTCTCTACTAAGAATGTTTAACCTATTTTGAACTCTTATTATAAAGTACAATACAGTACAAGTAGTGTATACAGTATGGTGAAATTAAAAGAATGCTACTGTGTGCAGCGTTAGAATATTGCCAGGCAATAAGGCAAGAGGATGTTGACTTGCTAGAAAACAGCACAAAAATTACGAGGGCTTTTCAGGCAAGTTTGGCGCAATTCCTTCCCTTAAACTTGTTACAACAGATATGAATCTTCCATTATTTAATGGATAAAAAAGATGATTAAGACACTGGTCGCAAATAACGGTTGAGGAGTCAAAAACCTTTGAAACAAGGACGGATCTCCCAATTTTTTAGCGCGAAGTTACTGCGTAAAAAACAGGTATGGGCAAAAATTGTATCTCGCACACTTAAAACAGGTGAAGAATAAATGTTCACGCGATGTTTACTTAAATAAGACATTTTATTTGTTTTGTTTCATGTTAAATCACGTCCAGGGTTTAAAACAACGTGTATTAAACTAACATATTTAATGAGTTGTCGCAGAGCTTTCACTTTTGTTTTTTTGTTTAAAACAAAGCACAGTCTTTTTAAATGTAGTAAAGCACCAGTGTTTTATGTTACAACTTTACAGGAACTTACTCAGTCAGAAAAACAAAGTTTATTTCAACATTTGTCTATCAAAACAAGAATTGCGTGGTCTAAACACGCCTTTCCTAGTGACGGGTGTTCATTAATGGTTTATCAACAGCAAGATATTGAGTGTTATATCTTAAAAGTCCTGCGCATAACAGTAATGAAAAACATATTATTGTGATGTTATTACAAACAAACTTTCTTGGGAAAGTTTGTTGGCATAGTGTTCTCAAAAAGCCTTTATTAGACACAATTTGCTCAATAAATATATATAGCTATAGTTAATAAGTCACACAATTCATACAACACTTATACGATTGTTGTTTTTTGGCCAAGTCAACGAAAAGAACGAGCTTGGGAATAATTCAGGTTAGCTGGGGAGTTTATATCAAAAAGCACAAATTTTATTCAAAAAATCATCCAAGCTCCCCCTTATATTTTTGGCACGTCAGCAGCCTCGTGCAGTAAGCAGGACTTGATATGTGGTTGCCGAAGCTGAAAATTAACCCACAACGCCACACACTGTATATAATGCTAACCACACACTAGCTTACCCTAATGACCTCTGTATTCAGAAGTAGGATTTATTTATCATGACTTATCTTTGTGTAGATAGTATTTTTATTTATGCTATTAAGCGACCAGGGCATTCTTATTATGCAAGTAACATTTTGTTTTTCATATTAATTAAACTCACACAAGAAAGAGAAATGCAAAAAAAAAATTATGACCAAGTACAGTAAAAGCTGCACACTTAAACAAAAATTTGAACAATATTACTCTTATTGAAGATATTATTTCAGTTTGTTTGTTCAGTATACAATATTACTCTTCTCTTTTTATAGTGTTTATTTAAAATGGCTCATCTTTTGGGAAGCAGAAACTGTTTAGATAGTTTGAGCAAGGATGTTTCAAGTATGCAAGAAACAATCAATAGCATTGTGAAAAAGACTGGCCGTTTCCAATTTGCATCATGGAAATTTCCTTGCAAGATAGCTATTGATCTTGATGTTGCAGAGCTTTTGGAGGATTACTCATACTGCAACGATGAAGATTCAAACAAACTGTCACATATCATTTTGTTTGAGCTGGTTATTGACAGGTTTGTACCATACAGAATTTACAAATGATTATAGTAACGTCACTGCCTTTTATTTGCTCTTATTGTTAAAAATTTTATTATGGTGTTTTATTGCATTTGCATGAAGTATGTGTTAGGAACTTGGCCATATAAAAGTAATTTTATATTTTGTGCATTGAAAATTGGCTGTTAATTGCATTAACAAAGTACTGAAAAAAGCATAAATTGTGCCTAGGTTAAATAGGTGGTTGTCTAATAGATATGATGGTAAGGACAGGTTTCATTTTATTACTTCACCTGGTATTTCACCCTTTGTTATTGTTTATTTACTGCAATGTTTATATATTTTTTTAAATCTAAGCACGATGTGCAGTAAGTTCAATGCAGGAAAAGAAACTTCAGTATTATTTCCGTTATATAGGTTCTGTTTAATATTACAAGCAGCTTCCCAATTGTTTGATATGGTTTTTATCACTAAAGATGAACAAAATGCTTCAAGACCACAAAGTAGAACCGTCACATCAACTATGTCAGTAGGGTTAATATCCAAAATATTTTGGAACAAAGTCTCGCAAATCCAGTACTCATATGAAAACTTAGAAAAACAGGTTAGTGTGTTTGAAGGGGTTTGAAATCCGTTGTGAATAGTCCAGCAAGCCTAACTTGAACATGAACCCGTGCAAGTGAATCTTTTAATACTTTAAATTAGGCTTTCTATTTTTAAGCATATTGAATATAGAACTCTTGTAAAAAATGGACTTGTTTATCATTTTTTTACATGCATGGAAAAGTTAGCTATCAATATCTTTCCTCTTAGCTTTCAGAGTACAATCAGTCTTTGATGGATATGGAGAATGTATTCTTAGAGATGAAAATTGAAAACGTTAGTTTCAAAAGGAAAACGAAGAACGAAAAAGAAAAAGAAAATGGAAAGATGGAAATGATAGAGAAGACAGTTAACATAGAAGAAGAATCGAATAATTGTATTCCTGTTCCTAGTAAATCTTCATCAACACAAACGTTTGAAACTGCTTTTGTTCCTTGTGAAGCATGTTGTAGTATGCAAAGTAACCTTTTGACAGTAGGGACTGAAATTATAAACATCTGTGAAACACAAGGTCTACCTTCTTCTCTCTCCAAACAACACAAGCTGATGAGGGACACTCAAATGACTGCTAGTGATGTGGCAAGGTGGGCACATGAGCAAGAAAGAGATTTAAAAAAAATAAACAATTACTTAGATAGTTTACATAAACAAATTAACCCTTTAAAAGAGGAACTTAAATCATCAAATTCCTCTTGTTCGAAACTTCAAGACGATTTTAATAAGACGTCAATAGAAAGAGATAAGATGGAGGCGTTGTATAACGATAGCCAAAAGGAATGTTGTTCCTTAAAAGAAAAAAATGAAAGGACTAAAAAAGAATTAGACAGACAAGAAAGTAAGCTTAGCGAGTTACAAAGCAGTAATATAAAACTGGAGTTTGAAAATTCAAACCTAAAAAAATCACTGGAAGAAGCAACAGGAAATATATTGAAGTATGAAAAAAACATAGCAGCGTTAGGTGAGTTTTGCTCGATGTAAATATATGAGTGCATAACTTTTTTTTTTAGAGACATACTTTTTTGGTACAGACTTTTTAAAAATTTTATATAGCCTGCCCCTTGTTTCAACCCCCTTTAAAATTGTTTTTTAGCAAGAGTGCTGTTAATTTATCTTTTGTTTTTTTAATGTTTTTCGAGTAAGCTGTTAAAGTGACCTAAAATAATATGTTTCTGATAAGAAGAACCTGTAGCGAAAATAAAATAGTTATACTGTGTATTTTCCTCTGAGACAAGAATAAATCCTGGATTAAAAATAAATAGTACAGGTTAAATTTTGTTGACCAATGTGAGTTTGCTCACATTCCTAAAAATAAACCCTGCGAAAAATATTTTGCAAACCAATTTACAATAATACCCCCTCTCCCCCAAAAAATAATTTCTTTATTCCGCATTGTGTCATGTTTATGCCGTCTACTTGTAACTATACTTTTAATTTTTAAAAAGCTTTTCTGTTTATTTTAGAACAAGGTATGAAGAGTTTAACAACACAGCTGGAAAGTGAGATAAAAGAAAAAGAAAAACTAACTGATGCTTGCAACGAAATCTCAACACTGCAAGCACAGAAGAAAGAGACGGAACAGAAGTTGACAGATGTTAGTGTGGAACGCGACAAACTAAAAGCTGAGAATAAAGTTGTTTTGAAGCATGACCAGGTTTGTTGTTGTGTTTGCATGGTGGTGTTTTTTTTTAAAAATTTTCGTGCAATTTTCGTGAATATGGATAAAATTTCGGTAATTAATCATCAGAAAATTAAATTCACGCTTTTTGTTTTATAAGAATATACTTTAAAAGAATATCAGACTATTGTTTACAACAATAGAAAAATTGAAATAATAACCAGCCTGGTTAGAATTTTGTTATTTTTATAAAAAAGTGCAACTGAATATGGAACAGTTTTAGTTGAACCTTTAAAACCGAAGAAAATGTAGAAGAAACTCAGAGAAGAAACTCCAAAATAACGAAAAATTCTACTATTGTTCGATGTGTTTACGTGTTTTAATAAATTAATAAGTATGTCATATGACCGCATATGGACCTTACAATGAATTAAATCTTCTGAATTTAATTCTACACGATTTTTATTTCTTCATTGGTTATAACTTTAAACAAGAACCTTTTTAGTTTACATAGCTGTAAAAAAATTGGTGATTAAAAAATTGGTTGATCATTTCGACATTTTCAAAAAAATCCTAAACATTTTAGGGTTCAAAGTACATGGGTCCAAAATTTCTTATGGGTAAATTTTTCTTATTTAAAAGGTGGACAAGATTGAAATTAGTTTGATTTTTCGCTATATTTGGTACAAATCAATCTAATAACCACATTAAAATCATTGCAGTATCTCAAAACTTCTCAAATGGCGGAAATCTTACGCTTAAAGAATATATCTCTTCTATTAGAGAAAACTGAATGGTTGAGGATTGAACACAGAAAAATTCCAAAGTCTGTCGTCTATCTGTTATAATCTATTGATGAAATGTACAAAATTAAGCAAAAAAACCAAAATATTTTTCAAAATGTTGGGGTTTAGCATTTTCGTAATAAAAGTTCGCAAATTTAAATGTTTTTATAGAAACAAAACAAGCAATAAACGCCCCCTTCCCTTACTCAAGTAAACCCCCGCCCCTCCCGTAAATAAACCACATATCTCTTGGGCCTTTAAATAGTTTAATTTTTTGTCACACGCCTGTGACTTTTCATGAAACTATTGCCTGCATTCACTTGCCTGTTCCTGAATCCTGCCATTTTTAAAAGGGATTTGGGGAGGTTACACTATGAATTCACTGCTATCTTTTCATTTCATCGTTTGTTCTAGAGCCTTCAAACAAAGCAGGCCACTTTGTTGTCTCGTCTTGAACAACTGGATGAAACGTGTGAAGATTTAAGAGATGACCTTTCAACTGCTCAGAAGGAGAAAAACAATTTGCTTCAAAGCAATAAAAAATTGGAAGAAGAGAAAAATAACCTGCTTTTAAACTTGGAAAATTTGAAGGTTGGTATACTGTAAAGAAAGTGCTAGTGCTGTGTTGTCGTCGTTGTTATTGTTGTCGTTGTTGTTGTTGTTGTCGTAGTTGTTGTTGTTGTAGTTGTCGTTGTCGTCGTCGGGGTTGTTGTTGTTGTTGTCGTCGTGGTTTTTGTTGTCGTTGTTGTTGTTGTTAATTGTTGTTGCTGTTTTTGTGGTTGTTGTTACCATTGTTGTTATGGTTATTGTTGTCGTTGTTGTCGTCGTTGTTGTCGTCATTGTTGTCGACATTGTTGTTGTCTTCATTGGTTTTGTTGTTGTTGTCGTTGTTTTCATTGTTGTCGTTGTTCCCGTTGTTGTCGTCGTTGTCTTTGTGGTTGTTGCTCGTTACTCGTTTTTTTTTGTTTTTTTGTAACTAAATGTCATTTTAGGCCAAAATTGGTCCAAAATTGAAACTACTTAATTTTTGACAAAATTTGGCATGGTTAACAAAAAAACTATGCTGAACATGATGGTGACATCAAAATGGTAATTTTTGTCAACTAAATGTCGTTTAAGACCGTATACGTTTTAATTGCGCGACTTTTAACCATGAATGATAGGCTGTATTTTTTGTTAGCAGAAATTGTAGAATTGGGTCGCATTGTCGATGTTTCATAGTTATGCATTTTTAATAGTGAGATAGTTTATCCAGCGCCTGCATCTTGTTTCTTTTAACAGAGAATCAACAAAGAATACGTTCACAAATCGCGTGATCGAGAAAATGGTTTTCACAGTATAACAAAAAATCCATCACATGATAAAGAATTGACAGAATTAACCAATCAGTTGAAGTTGTTGGTTAGTTATCCAGTGATTGGTCCAAAATATAAAACAGCTGAGGAGGAGTACACAACTTTAACGCAACGCATTCAGCCTCTTAAAGATGAAAATGAAGATGTGGTGAAAGACATGGAGAGGCAGGTGCAGACGAACAACATTAGAATCTCCATCTTAGAGGAACAGAACAATTCTTTGAGAAATACCCTTTTGAAATTGGAGAGAGAAAACTCGACGAAAGAGAATGTAAGTCGCACATAGCTGTTTAAGTGGAATTTGTTAAGGTTTCTTAACTGTAATTTTTTTCCACGGACTGGTTCACTATGCGTATTGTTCACTAAGAAAAAACTTGTAAGCGTATTCACGCTCAGATTAAAGAATTTTTTAAGCATAGTGTGTGAGGGGAAGAAACTTTCGCGAACAGAAATTTCAGCTAATTCGCGAAAGTTTATGTTCACGAAAACGTCTGACGTGGCTCGTTCGCAAAGGTTTATGTATGAAATAGTTAATTTTTTTCAATTCGCGAATGTAACCAGAAAAAAATATCTTATATAAGTTGATATACGTTGTATTTATAACTTTACTGATCTCAAAAGATGTCTTAACAAGACCACGATTAACCAGTTTCCTTGTAACTTAGAAAAATTGATTCGCAAAAATTTTATGTTCGCGAAATGCTAAAATGTTGTGAATTTTCCCATTCGCGAAAGATTTCTCCCCTAAAGTAAGCATGTTAATCAGCCTTGATGATGTATATTTTCCAGTCATTTAAAGCTTGAATTACCATTACTACATTGTCTGAACTTGGCGCTGTGTAACTCTAGCCTTAGTTTTGTGACTGTTCTTTTTGCAGGTAAAAACAGGGCCATCTTATCCATTTTCGGCAGCATTTTGTGTCGATATTAGGTAGTTAATTTTATGTATGGTAAATCTTGTATTTGCGTTTCAGTTTCCCGAGAAAGTTGCATCATATAAAAACAGGTTAGTGATAAGTTTTTATTGAAATGTAATTTTTCCGTGGTTGGAATTATTATGATAAAAATCGCGCGCGATGTTTTACATTTATCTTATTTGCACAAGAGTTTTCATTTTCGCGCGATATATTTTGATGTTTTCGCTACATTTTCGTTCGCTTAATTAATAAGGAAACCTACAAAAAATACATTCTTGGATGTTGCTTTAGAGTTTTTTATTTTGGGCAAAAAAATTTAATAGGGTATAATTTTCGTGCACCTTGAAGTATATTCTCGACGCAAGATATAAAAAAGTCTATGAAAAGCAGACTTAAATCGCGCGAATTTAACTTATTTCGCACTGTGTAAAATATTTTCTTTTCCGCCCTACGCGAAAATATAATCGAAGTGAATACTTCACGTGAGATTAGTGTAAACTTTACACTTTTTTAGTGTTGGCGAAGATATTTCATCATTTGGTCGTTACAACGACCGCCATCATTCCGCACCAGTTCGTCTCTTACAAGATCAGTCGGTCACACCGAAACCTCCTTCTGAACCACGCTCGTCAAGTAAACCTACGAGAACGTGGAGTGGTGGTAAAAACAATAAAAAGGAAGCTTTTGATATCGGTGCTCGATTGGCTAACTTAGATCGATTGAAAGATAAAACAAAAATAACGAAATTTGATTGGACAACGAATACTGACTCAAAAGGAGCTTGGACTGAACAAAATACACATCTTAAAACAGCCTCGGTTACATGTCCTGATTGTGACAAAACTTACCTGTCCAAAAGAGACTTGGATATTCATAAGACGTTTTGCTATGGGCGGGTATGACTAAGAATCTAATCACGCGAGAAAAAAAAATGCGTTTTAACGGCTTGAACAAGACAAATAGAATTTTACCTCCTTCCCTAGAAAGTTTAAAGTGCCCGAATATAAATGATTCACCTCTGTGTGTTAATTACTCGAAAAAATTCAAGCGAGTACTAGATAATATATAAATAGCAACTTGTATATATATATTTTAATTTTAAATTATTAAAGTCTCGAAACACTTGATATGTTTGTTGCTATACGTATCCTTAAATGATCAAATAAGCCGCACCTCCCCATTAAACTTCGCCTTCCAAGTAAAACCGTCCCTTGGTGATCAAGTCTCATCCCTTTTCTGTCATAAAAGAATCCATCTTGTGAGAAACTTACTTTTGTTCAAACTTAATTTTTGCGAGGTCCTTATTTTAGGCCTATTTTTTGAGATAAGGTAACCTTTTATTGAACTAGCTTATATCACAAATTAGCTACAAAAAAAAAAGAAAGTTCACCAAAAAAACTCGAGAAGAAAAAACGAAAAACATCCTTTTTAAAAAAAAATTCCGTAAAGTTAATTTTAGCGTCTACGTCATTTCTAGAAACTTCGCAAAAATTTATTTACGGAAATGACTCGTAAGGGAATTTTGGTGCAGATAAGTTTTCTCGATAATGGATAAGATTCGCTAAAATTAATATTCGCAAAAAAATTTACAGTAGTCAAGTACATGAGGGTGGATAGAAGACAAGGATATTAAAAATTTACAAGCTAAATCTCTTTCTGTACAGGTTTATTTTTGTTAAAAGTGCGACATTAGGTGGGTAAAATATAAAAAATATATAGGAAATTGTAGAGCAGGTGGCATATTGAAAACGAAAGTTTTGATGACGAGCTCAAAAAAGGGCGTCAAGCAGTAGTTGAAAGTGCTCATTCATAAAAATACGTTTTGATACTAGGAGACCCAATGCACGAAAAAATCTGTTTATTCGCTGATCCCTTTATTAGGTCCCAAAACTTGCATGCAGAAGTTTACGGATATCGTACAATTTTGAGGATTTTATTTTCAAAACTTTGTTTTAATTGGATATAGTTGAAGTTTTTTCGTGTTTTTTTTATTGAGGAACCTACATCTCATCAATGACGTTAGCGAGTCGGCTAATCGATGACGTTACTTGTTTTTTTGCTTCTGCCATTGCTCTTCAGTCCACGTCTTCATTTCAAACGCGTGGATGTCAGGTAAGACGTCTTTTAAAATTTCATTCACTAACCGATGTCTTTTTAACAAGGGTTTACCGTCGAATTCTTTCGAAACTATAATGACGGCAAACATCGCGCCACAGCCACCAGAATTATCTGTTATCTCCTAAAGTAAAAATATGACTTTCTGTGACGTTCATGTTAACAGGTAAAAAAATGTTCAGGGTAGTCATTCATGTATAAAAAAGTAAATTCTAGAACTTTTTTATGAGTATTTTTGAAATTAAGTCTATATAATAATAAAAGAACAAAATTCATAAATTTTTTTAAAATTTTCTATAAAATTCGTAAACAACTTTACCCAGGTGAATTTCTATAGAGCATCATTTTGCGCCGCTGCGAATAAATCGCCCGAGAGATTTGCTTGTGCATGCGCAATAGAGAAAAAAAGCGCCGCTGGTTCAGATATTTTTTTGACCCAGCGATAAAAAAAGCTCTCTCGCAAAGTTAAACAAGAAAACCTGTCAGTTTGAACACACAATCCAATATTTTCTCGGCTAGGAGGACCTCCTCGAAAGGGTCGAGCACCGCGATGTCAATTGCTAGCAGTCTGGGCTTCTATGGCTAATAGAACAACCAAAATATGGTCATGAAAATCTGTCGATGCAAGAAAAAGAACTTGTACATGAATATGAAATAGACTTGATAAGATTATTAATACACTATAATAAATACATCCTTTTTTTTTCATTGTAACTGTATGTTATATAAGAAACAAATGAGCAGCAAAAACTTCTGTTCATTCCATACATTCTTGCATTGGGGATTATGGCCTAAATTTTAGAAATGTGTGTGGCGAAAAGGTACATATTGTAAAATAATCAAATACCTTATATAAAACGACAGAAGTTAATTTCAAAATTTAAAATTGTAAAGGTTATACCATCTCAACATCACTGTATAAGAACTACTCTAGTCAAGTATAATTTTAATGGAATTAGAGGTATATAAGAAAATAGAAAACACAGATGACCAGATAAAAGAAATCCAGTTTAGAAATTTACAGTCATATTGACGAAACTATGGTACAATTTTCGGTTGAGAGAAAACACAAACGTTTCATGGCCAAACTCTCACAAAAGAAGCTTTGGTTAAACAAGAACTACAAGATTCTGAATTAAATACAGCTAAACCAGCAAAAACTCACCTAAAACTACACAATATGACATGTTTGAAGATAGAAAAAAAAGAATCTGTAAAAAACCGGGTGAATGGCATGTTTTTCTTCAAATCATATTGTCTACCCTGAAAAATAAAGACTTGTAATTGATTTAAAAGTATCACGTGACATTTTCCGGCCTATAGAATGCCCGAGCAAGCGCAAAAAAGCAGATGTAAACCAAAACTTATTTATAGGTATGTACAATGTAAAATATATATATACACGTGTATAGTTTTAATACTTCAAAATTTAGCTCAATATTAATCAGCAGGATTCTCTGGTGTTATTTCCACTTCACATCATATTTCCGAATGTATTAAGAGACAATCAATACACGCCGCAACATATTTATTCTTGTATATAAACAAACGACCCGCTGAAGGATTACGTAATGTTTTTTTGTAAAAATCCAGTGAAATGCACATAAGATGAGTTCAATCCCTGTCTCTATTTGTACATCTATGATTAAAACAAGGTTTTTAAACATTCTTGGTACAGGGAATGTAATACACTTTATTCAATATAACAGATTTAATTTTTAAACTTTTAGGAAAAAATATTGAAGTCTGCGAAAAAAAATTTCTAATGTTTGACATGTAACGACAACAACAAGAATATCGATGGAGGATCTGGTAATTTATTGTAATGCTGCCCACACACATATATTTGATATGCAGTAAGGGGAAACTGCTAACTAAGATGGTGGTACTAATTAGGCGATACTCTAATACACAAAACAATATTTAGGCTATATATAACATATTTTTAGGATTCCAGTTTAACCCCATTTGATACACAAGCACTAAATCTATCATTTTACCTTCCTAATATAAGGCTAGCCTCTGTAGTAGCAATGTACACACTTTAAAAAAGGCATGGGGGAGATTGGTTCTTTTTCCTTTATTTAAGCGATTTTCTGTAGGTGATTTGAGCCACGTATGCTTTAAATATGGTGGTAAACAAATGATGTAATTTGCCATATTAGGATTCCATTATTTTGAATTTGAGAGCTTAATAAGGCATTCGTCATACAAATTAGGCTAGATTATTCTGAACGTTTAAATACCAGTGTTTCATAATCAGTTTTCTCCTCTAACTGAAATCAGTGGGTTTAACTAACCAGACTGCATGTGTTCTGTGTTTGCAGGTCAAGTACTGATTGTTTCTTTTGCATTAACTTTTACATTATAGCCAGCTATAGCTGGTTAACTCAGAAAGTCAACATCTAGCTAGCTAGCTAGCCTATCTATAGCTAGCTAGTTATAGCGCAGAGACCAACAGAATTTGGCTAGTGGATATAGTTCATAAACACTAGCTAGCTAGGCTAGCTTGCTACTAATCAAAGAAATACAAAAACATTTCACTCTTTTAACAAAATAAATGTCAACAATATTTATTTGCTAACTAGCTCTTTGTCTTTTCAACTTTCTTCAAGTTTTTAGTCGATTTTTGAATAAAACCTGGCCTCGCAGTAAACGATACTTAGCCAGTCAATGCAAATAAAAAAGTTTTGGGGAAGTTAGTTCAGGGAAAAAAAACTATGCCTAAATTGACTTATATGATCGTATTAGAGCTGGCTCCGCGTAAAAGATTCACCAATATGCTCATTTTTTATCCGAAGACGAAGAAAGACTAAACCAAATACACATTCCTGCAAATTGTGTGAATGAATTTGTGAGGGAGCTGCAGAGCGATAGTTATTCAAATCACTTGAAAATAAAATGATCCTCCTTTACGTCGCTGGCGGCATTTAAAAAGAAAATGGGCTTAAAATATCACACAAGATAAAATCGCTATCACAAAAGTCTACAACGTCACATTTTGCGCTCAGATTCAAAAATATGCTCTATGATATCTACTTTAACACTTTAAAAAAAATCGAAGATGAACTGTAACTCGGTTTTTAAAAAAACTAATAGTCCTGGCATATATAAAGCCATTTAACGCGTATCCTTTAAAAGTAAAAATTCTCTTATATTATTTTTGATGTTCTTAGGTGCCTAGAACATAAATTAGGTGGTTTGGGGGCTAACTAGGTGTCAATGTGATTTTCGCAGAACAGAATATCTTATACAACGCCGTTACACAAAGGCGCGGCAAAAAGACGGTTATAATGTAAACACAACTTACAAAATGGATCGGCTTTAAATGTTCTTGAATTAATTGCGTGATCTTTTCTTGAGAAGACATTTTATTTATTTACAACCTAAATTATAAGAAATAAAAATATACTCAACGAAAAACAAAATAGAAGCGAACTAAATAGACAAGCAAAAAAGACACGGTTAGCCGTCATTTAATTGTGAACGCAAAAAACTCCTGAGTTTGGTAGGGATTCTCGTTATTAGAAATACAACTTTATTTACTTGTCTTAAACCTATTAAAATACATTCAATGGATATTGGGAATACTGTTTCGAAGTTTATAACAACATTTTCATGAACTGTGGAATTTTCCGTATTTTCCAGGATTTCCACAAAAACAATTTACTAAATATTCCACAGGGCACCCTGATACAACCAAACTATGCTGTCATGTAACAGCTACACTAACACCTTCAGTAGTAACAAGCAAAAAAAAGCACACCACAGCAGGTTCATTTCTGCAAAATGCAATATTTATTATAATAAAATAAATTAAAAATAATTTTCGCTATAAAATATAAGATTTTTTATAGTTTCATTAAGTACGTAAACCCATACAGAACATTCCTGAGTAGGGAAGTATCGTTATGTCGTGCCTACTGGAAAAACAATTTCAAGAAAGACGAAGCGGTTTATGTCCAAGATATCTTTCATGGGATCCATTCAAAACCATCTCCACTGTAACTTCCGTCATGTGAGAAACTCAAATCATTTCCTTAATATTGACGGTTTAAAACGTCACGTTAAAGAACACACGTTCACCACATCATTTACAGTGAATCCATCTCCGTCTCCTTCTGTTTCAACTAGTGAAGGGACTTCGTCGCACATAGGACAAAGCTGATTCCGCACACAGGAGGAACGCATCCAGATGATAAGATTAAAACGTTCACCAGATTCGAGAGGCATGGCACCATGCATGTGTTGGCCACGATGCAGCACGCCATGACCAAGATAGTGCAACACTTGAAAATATTCCATGTGTTGTTCCTAATAAACAGATAACATGTAAGCAAAGTTGACATAATCAAAGTCTGGACCTAGGCTCTTTAATAATAGTCGTGTTCTGTCTGTGTGTCCACGAAAGCCGTGTCCCGTAACAGAAACACGAAATTTTTAAAATGCGCACCAAAACCAAATGCGACATAATTTTGTCCACTTTGTTGCAACGCGTTAATTTAAAGGACGCCAACCCCGTAGTTTTTTCCACCGGCTAACGACCAGTAGTCTATATTATAATACCCGTATACGTCTGTCTTTCACGCAAAATGGTAGCTTAGCTTTGCAAGTAGCGAGACTCACGTAATGCGGTATAAAAAGGACGGGAGAACCCGTGGATTTTTCCATGGACCACCGACTAGTGATAAGAAATCTGAAATGCTTTATTAAGAAAACACTTCGATGTTTAAATTTTTTTAAATTTTGAAAATTATTACCAGCAAAATGTAATTTTTTTCAACCCATAAATCGACTTAAAATGCTTGCAAAAAAACTCAATAATTTTTAAAAGGTAGTTGCGAGCTAGTGGGAAGCAATTTACCACGAAATCCTCTTTCTGTAACAAATACAACACAAGCAGTCCATTTTTTATTTAAAATTTGAATTTAGCTTGGATAGTTTTTATTTTGATGGCGTCAACAATGCCTTGTCCAAATTCAATTTTTTTTGACATTTGTTACCCCATTAAGGAGAGCAAGGAGATATTAAAGCTAACCTTTAATCAGACGTTATTAAGTTGCTCAGGGGTAAAGGTAAACGGGCCCAGCGATAGCAGTTTTACAGTAGTTATACCGCCGGTAATGTTTCCAGCGACTTATTTTTGGATAGAGCAAAAAAAACCGAATGAGAAACTTAAAATTTTAACAACTATGTTGATATATACAAAAATGAGACCCATATTAAAATTTTAATCATTTTGCTGATGAGCAATGTAGTAACCTCATAATTACTTTAATGTTTGCTGCTTTACGCAATCGTTTTGTTTTTAGCCCTTTTTCGCGATAGTTTTTTTCCTTTAGAAATATTAATACAGCAAAACTCTTTTTTTTTTCAAAGCAAGATTTAGGCCTGTTATCAAAAAAAACAATGACACATGGATGGATATTATATTTATTTATTGTTTATTTATTCACCCAAAAATAACCTCTTTCTTTGATTCGCGAAAGTTTTTCCCGCAAAATGTGTTCCAAAAATCGCGAAACGCGAAAGTTTATTATATTAATTTCGCATTTGACTCAAATTTTCTAGTAATTAAACGTTTTTCATCGTCCCATCATTTTCAAAATTAAAAAACACCCAGACACTACTAACCTGACGCATGCAAGAAAAGTACAAATCTCCTTCATCAAAACTCTCCGTTAAAGACACGTTTAAAGTCACTTCAGCATTGTCGTAATGCAAGTCCAAACCACTGTCATCTTTACTTTCATTGTAGTCATATGACACTACGAATGCACGGTGCGAGTCGAGACCATTTTCACCGCACCACTCAGGGTAGAGGATGCAAGCAATCGGCGAGATATACTCTTTGCATAGTTGGTTTATAAAATTAGGATAAAAACCAAGTTCGTCCAATAACACCTAAGAAGAAAAACAAATTTACAAATGAATAACAAAGCGATAATTTTAACACTAATTTTCATCACGAAAAATTTGGGCCATCTTTAAACCTTTTTTATTACTTTTGAAAACGTCATGTGGTCAACGCTTTGTATGTTTTCGGACACTTCATATATTTCACGTTAACCTGCGCAATATTTTTAAAAGTTACCGTAGAATTTGTCCGCTTGGGGAAGTTATGGGTTTGCCCATCACTAACGAATAAAAAAAGATAATTTTTCGGAAGTTTTCTTTCAATTTCCTGTAAAAGTATCCAAAAGTAGCATATATAACGATAAAAATGTATTTGCTCATAAAAATTTTATTTAAATCCCCATCCAATCTTCAGTGTAGTATCTTTAATTCAAAGACTTACGCCATAACTGTTCATAGAGTTCGGTCTGCTTTTCGGAGCATCACTTCGTTCGAAATGTTTCAGCTCCTCCACAAGCTTCTCACAAAAGAAACGTGTAAAAACTGGAAGCGTGAATGTGCCAGGAGCTACACGAAAGCAGAAATAACTACACAAAGAATCCCATAAAAAATCCACACATTTTACTGAGATTGGAGAGAATGTCTCACACATTCTATTAAATGTCATGAATTTAAAATGTCATCATGTTTTTTAATTTATTCTCATTTCTTTGTAGAAAAGTTCGACTTTTTCTTAGGTAACATATGTTGTGTTTCTTATGGTGCTTTAAAGACTTTAAAAAAGTGTACAAACAGTTTTATGGGAAAGTGTGTGATAATAGAAAAAGATTGATTAAATTTTTTGAAATTTGGTGTTGTTCCTTCCCCCTTTTTCCCTTGCCCCTTCTGCGATTATATTACGTTTTTTGTTAAAACCACACGATTCTATACATTTTCTTCATCAACATTTCAAGATCTACACGATAGATATAACGGGTAAAAAATATTATTGTGCATTGGTTAGCCTTTGCTGATGTCAGCAAAATTCCTAAGCTCAATCTCTCCTTATCTGTTCATTAAAAGGACATGATCCCATGCATTATTTTCATCTGCGTTTCAGCCTGTTAAAGGTTGCCTCCGACGTTATAACAAGTTCATCTTAATTGAAAGAAACCATTAAAACATTATAGAAAAAGTATTATTTAATGATTTACTTACAAAATAAAAGCATAAACACGATTTACTTATTCCATGTTTTCATAAAACCTTGAGCTTCGACCGCCATTATTGCAGCATTTAAAACACGCTTCAAAATCTTGAAAAAAACATCAGGATACCTCCTGACGTCACAAGAGCCAAAACCACAGACTGTCTTGCAGCTTAAAAACGACGACGTGAGATTTCTATATGAAATTAATTATTAAGAAGTTGTTCCGCTATCACAATTCTAATTAGCTTTAAAAATATTTTCTTTCTCATATTGTAAACATGTTTTTTGATTGGGTGTCCCTACTCTCCAGTGGAGGATTCGAAGTATCGTATGTAGAGAAAGGATGTTGTGTGGGTAAAGGGATGACCTAAGAAACAAGGGCTTCATCAGACGCACAGGCCTTGTTTCTTATACCGCTTTCTGCTTGGGTAGAGAAATTGATCCATGATAGAATCAAAACAACCCGACCTGGCGTAAGCGGTCAGTCATTACGAAGGGTCTGTTTATAACGAAAGGGTTACCTCTAAATAATTCGTTCTCGATTTGTTTGTTGGCCATGCTTAACAGAATTGATTAGTGATTGATAACAAACCACGAGCGATTATTAGCGAGGTGAAAAAGGAAAGGGAAAAAATGTGCTGTCTTGTTGCTAAAGAAGACTAAGTCACGTGATTTTATGGGTAAATATAATTGGTAGGTGAAAGGCACCTGTAATTGCCGTCCGGGAAGAAAACGAGCCTTCATTATCCCTGCCGAAAGACCCTCTGTAGAGAGGAAATTTTTGAAAACTCAATTAAATACTCACGAATGACATAATTTTGTTTTACGTTTTATTTTATGTAATTTGTACTTATTATTTTTTTTTTTTTTTTATTTTTTTAATTAAGTTAAAATACATTTTCGGCATCATGGAAAACCCATGTTAACTCATTTTCAGGAACTACATGCCCTTCCATATATCCTGTGTATACCTCATCAGGCTCTGGATAAGCATCACGAATTTTTTTCACTGCACATGACGGGATGACCCTTAGCACAGATTTGCCAAGTCTGTTGTGAACCCACCACGTGAACTGTCGGTAAGCAGCATAGCAATATGTTCTAAAAGAAAAATATTAACCTGAAATATCAACCTTATGTTCTTATAACCCATATTTCTATAAACAGCGTGTTTTGACTGGAACAACATCTACTTACTTATTGGGAACGTCATTTCTTGGAGGAAGATATGTCGATTCTCTATCATACATTCCAACCAAAGCAGTCCAGAGATTTCCTTTCCTTAAAACAATCGGGTCAAAATCTTCGTGATTGACTATACAGTTTATTTCTAAAGAATATATTTTTAATAACTTAATAATCAGCATATAATGTTTCGTATATCCTGCTAAAAAGTACACACCTTGTAGGTTATATATATGTCTTGATTCCAGTTCGTGACAGCAAAAACATTCATTTTCAGTGCTCATTTGACGGCAATTGTTGCATTTACACCGCGACGTAGCGTGAAGGTTAATCCTTAATTCTGCGATTTCCCCATCGCTATCACTGTCATATGTCACCCACGATAAGTCTGATAAATCCCCCCTACGTGTAGGTTTAAACTGGAAGCCAAGTACAACGTTAGAACATTTTGATTCCGACTCATCCGAAGATTACATTACTTAACAAACGTGTTGCTTTTAAAAGAAAACAAATAATTCTGCATTAAGCAAACAACAAAATTTTTTTCTAGCGCTAATGAATCTTAAACATATCAACAAGGCATTCTAAACACGATTTAGTCAGTAGAATATTTCACCGTAAGGCATCCTATAATTCTTTGGTCCTTGTGACGTCAATTATGCAGCCATTATGAGTTTCAAAGTTTGAGAAGAAGCGTGAGCATGATAAAGCCGCATGAAGTGAGGTAGCTCAAAATTTGAAAGTTTATTTACAATTATTTGCTGTACTAAACTTTTCTGTAAAAAACGAATGTTCTTTTCTTAAATACTTATATGAATAGAACTTAATTAGGTAGCATCATTAAAACATCGGAGGGGACCTTTAACAACAGATACAATGGGTTAAAAAAAGTTTTGTATACGCACTGTTGATATCACCTATATTCTTGTTATTGTTTTTTTTGCCTAAGTGGATTTCCCTGTGGGTTAATTTACCAATTGAGCAACTCTAAAACATTTTTTTTCTAAAAAGTTTATATCTTTGATTCCATTTTTGAGTAGGTCTTCCTTTAAATTATCTAAATTCTGTCATTCTGTATGATTGTGGGTTCATGTTTTTACAACTAGTAAAAAGTGGCAGTCATTTTGTATGTTTGGGGATTCGAAAACACTCAAAAATGTTACAGTGCATTTCAACTTCACAAACTCTAAATTAAGATATAAAAACAAAATATATAAAAACAAATTTATTTTTTGTGAAAAAAGAGCACTATGCAATGCAAAAACTTTCGCATACTTTCGGATGGTAAAGTAAGCATTAAAAAGAGTTAGCATTTTTGCAACATTTGACATATCATAGCATAATTAACGGAAATATTTCCTATATATACCTTTCCAACTTTTCAACATATTGACAAACTGTTGACGATCAGCTGTTGTTTCTTTCGCATAGTTGACAATGTCGCACAATCGAGCATCAAAAAAAGATTCCTGCGAAAAGAAAAGTGGAAAAGTAAAACAAAGTTAAATTATGTCTTACAAATGTCTGTGTTTACTATGCATGCTTTTTTATAAGCAACAAAAAAATTTAGCTGAGGCCTAATGTTGCTTAAGTTTGTATTTTGTTCAACTGTTGCTCACGTGTTGCCTGTTAGAAGTACAGAGTGTAGTTAAATTGCTTGGTTTAGCTAAGGCACCAATCAAAATCATATCTGAACTAATTACTTTGTAGTCATTCGCAAAATTAAATCCCTCAAATTTCCCTATAAATAGTTATTCTATCATTTTAGTCCTGTAAATAAACTTTTACATATATGACACCAAGTGGAAAAATATTATAGACCATTTTGATTGTCTAAAACAAAAATGTTGCAGTATGTGGCTACACAATGAAAACTTCTGCAACAGAACATTACACTCTGAAGATTTTATATGGTAAACATGCTGTAATGTTTTCAGCATAATTTTGTTGCAACGCATGTAAAAGAAAAACTGTATATGGTATGCAATTCATTCAGGCATAAGGAAAGCAACAAATTGCATTGCATACACATGAAATAAATTGCTTTTGGTCTCAAAGCTATACAATACACATTACTTTTATGTTATTTTTTAAAGTACTGCCATTGTAGTCTTTTCTTTTTACACAATATTGTATTAAAGCCACCAAATTCTTAACAATAGGACTATTCAAATACTTGCAATGAATCTGATTTGATAGCAAGAGTTAAAATTTCACCTGCAATGTGTAAAGCTGTGAATGAAGTGGTTTGTAATTGCGAGCAATCACTTCTTTCCTCCGTCTAGATTCTCTACCATTTGATCTTCTTTTATTTATTTCTTCATGGATCTATATGTAATTGAAAAAAAAATACAGCAGCTGATTTAAATAAGTGATGAGTCAAATATAAATTACCATTCACTCAACAAAATGTGCTGGTGTTAATAAACATCTACCATTAGATTCTATAATAAGTAAATCTTTTTTTTAATTATAGGAATTTATACACTTGAACACTTCATGTTGGAGAATCTGATGATCTGACTGCAGAGTAGAAATCCTCTTAAATGAGGAAAAATATTTTTGCTTTACTTTAAAGTGAGATATAAGGGTGAATTTCTTGCTGCCGTTGTTATTGGAAACTACCTTCCTGTACATGACTACACTGTTATAGCATGTGATTCTGTTGTGGTAGGCAGAAACAAAAATTAAATACTATAGGCAAGCAACTCAAAAAGTCAGAACATACCAATTCCTTGACATTTTGTATTTTCTCTTTTGTGTTGCAACCTCTCTCCTCGAGAATCTACAAAAGGAACAATCAACTCAGCGAGACTAAACAAAAACATTTCTAGCTACGAACCATTCATACAATGCTTACATACAAACTCGACAAATAAAATAAGGTATTAGCAATTTTCCACTAAAAACTGCAATACATAATATTTTCATCTTTTCAGATTTAGCACAACGCAGCATAAAATAAAATGCATGAAAATAATTGTATATAACAGGGGTCACCAGGAAGGAAAATGTTGTGCCAATTTTCGCATGTCATAACTATTTCACAATATTTTATGGCATCAAGTGGCATGTGGTTGCATTTTTGGCTAGCATGACTATGTTTATATAAAGTATAATAATTTTAAAAATAAATTATTTTTTATTTTTTTATTTTTCAATTTATTCTTCAGAAATTCAAACGTAAACAAAGGTTTTTTTTCAATGTGACACGAACTGAAAGTAGGTTCATGGTCTTTTAATTACAAAGTCCTGGAAATTTGTCATAAAATAATAAAATAATGGTAGATGCAACCCACATGTTGGAAAATGTTTGGGATTAATGGATAGTTCCAGACCAATTTTATTTGTAAACAATCAATTAAATTATTTTTGGAACTACTAGCCAGAAACATTTATCAGAAATATATACTAAATTTAGAGAAAAATGTTTTAGTTTTTTATGGCTGAGAAATTTTATAGATGTTTTTGGACAAAATATGGCACGCATGTTTTTGTGTGTGCATGTGCGATAACATGCACTTTCTGGTGAGGTTTTTTCTGGAGGCTACTGATAAGGCTGCTAGAGTACAAAAAAACATGTAATACCTGTTTATAGTCAGAGAGGAACTGCTGCTCATTCTTGTAAGTAACATGCAGACCATATCGTTTTAAAAATATGTTGTTTGTAAAAAAACAGCTGCAGATGTATTGTCTCTTCATTCTTAACAATAACTTTTTTATGGGTACTAATTTTCAAGGTTTTTTGCAAATTATGGCAGATTGTAAAATTCGTAAAATTAAGTATATACCTGCAATATAATCTTTAAAACCCCATTATTAAAATTATTTCCTGTCAGCAATTCATGAAATTTTTACTAGCTAGCTAGCTAATGACAAAGGGAAATATTTTATTTTATCCACAAATCCACAAAGAATAATTAATAAAAGAGGACTTGATATTCCTTCAAAAATATTTGATAAGTAACAATTTCATATTAATGCGTAAAATTCTATGGAAATTTTTTTGAAAATAAATACCCACAAAGATTGGTATGTGTAATATTCAACTTGTAACATGTTTGATTTCCAAATCACTACCTAAAAAGCAACATTTAAACATGAGACCCATGGAAAACCTTTTTACTGCTCCAGCACAAGCTCCCAGGCCTTGTTATAGAGCAGTAAGTTTTCCTCATTCTTAACTGGTTAATGTGGAACATAATTTACAATTTTTCTCTAGCAAACAAAGAGGGACCTGGTCCCACATTGTAAAACCTTTGTCCTTAAAATTTTTTTCGTTAGCCGTTTTCTGACCAACTTTTGCAATTTCTCTCCGACCACAAAAAGTTTGGGTCAGGATTTTTCAACATTCTTTTATTTTCAAGTATTTTCCCCAATTTCTGACCCAAACACAGTTAAATTACCGACTTAAATTATTTTTTCATAAAGTATCAGTAGTATGAGTATAGTTAAATAAAAATATAGCTAAATCGCTAAACAGGTGAATAATCAAAACAACAGGCTCACAAGAAAACCAGAGTAGACAGTAAAATCTTTTTTTTTTTGACGAAAAGGTGAAGAAAATAATCTGCCGACCAACCCACTCTGCAACAAAACTACGAGTCGAAAAAACAGCAAACCAACAATTAATTTAGGACGGCTTTACATGAGACAGCCTTACCAAAAGAACAATAAGCAATGCCTTAAACATAAATAGATGAATTCCCTATACTCTATTTGTTTACATTTCAAAAGTTTTCCCGATTATTGTAAAGAGAAAAAATAAGTTGTACAATTTATTAATGTATATGTATATGTAAATCAGAAAAATATTTACATAAATTAGAACTTTTTATTCATGATAATGTTCATGCATATTGATTAAAAATAGCTAAGAAAATTTTATTATGAAAGCGGTTTTTCAAACGATAGAGCAGAGTCACAGATAGCATGGGGGCATTTAATTTTAACTACGCGGTAGATTACATTCAGACCGTACTGTATGTTTCTCTGCTCTACTTCCCTATCCACTGGAATTTTTCTTTGAGAGCAGCCATAGGCCTATATTAAATATTAATAGAAGAATGATTTAATATGGGTCAAAGTCATTTACTTGTAATCTGGTAGTAAGTACACAGGTACCGACCTATAACCAAGAGTTTCAAAATCTCCATTAATGCTTTTGTTTCTTAAACTCAAATATCGTTTTTAAGGACAACTCACTCCTAATCCTAAATTCTTGCAAAGAAATACTTTGTTGTTGTTTAAGAAGACGCCACGATTGCAGTTTGCATGTGCTTTTCTAGCTTACACTTTTAACATTTGTTGCTAAAACTACACAGTGATTAATCTATACTTTGCTTTTATTGGTTTTGCCTAATATCTATGAGAAAACATAAAAAATATGTGTTTCTACAGTGATCATTTTCACTCTTAGTGGTTGGAAAATTGGTTTAGAATTCTGTTTATAATTATATTTACATCCGAAATTTGGGATCAGATAAAGTAATTTATTTTGTCATGACCCCTAGTGTTCATAACATGATTATTGCAAACTTATTTAATATAACTTTAATGACCATAAATTCGACTTTGTGTGGTTTCTTACAGTATCTTTGCAATGTTTTTTTACACTTTTTTTTTCGCTTTTTGCGTACCATCAACATTACATAATTAGATTACTTGATATTAGCAAAATTGTGTTAGGTGAAGGGTCTCCTTAAGAGACAAGAGAGGAGTTGAACGTCCTCCACCATACCTTAGTTTAAAGGGGCGATTGTGGAAGTCCCATGAAATGCCACATAGTGATGGTGTCACTTTAAAAAACACCCAGTCCAGTCTGTGAACGGTTGGCGCTAGGAAGGGCATCCAGCTGTAAAACAATGCCAAAACTCTTTATTAATGGCCGTAAGAATAGTTGATCAGACAAACTGCGTAAACGGGGCTGGAACTCTAAGGAGTGAAGGTGTCGCGCACGGTAGGACAGATGTCAGATGTGAGCATCGTCAGACCGTTACCCAGCTATCACATCACAAGGTAAATAACACTAGGTTGAGGATGGCTAGCGTAAATGTTGGTACTCTGAGAGGTAGAGCAGGTGAAGTAGTTGAAATGTTAGAACGTAGATCTGTTGATATGTGTTGTGTTCAGGAAGTTAGGTGGAGAGGAGCTTCAGTGAGATTTGTGGAAGGTAGGAGGGCAAGGTATAAGCTTTTTTGGATTGGTAATAGTGATGGATATGGAGGAGTTGGCATATTCGTTGCGGAGAAGTGGGTAGAAAAAGTAATAGATGTTATGCGTGTTAATAGTCGTATTATAGTGATAAAGTTTTCGATAGGTAATAGGATTGTCACTTTTCTGTCAGTTTATGCTCCACAGTGTGGACTCAGTGAGGAAGATAAAGATAAGTTTTATGATGAGTTAATAGCAGTCACATCAAAGTTTGGAGACACTGAACTTGTCACGGTGGGCGGCGACTTTAATGGTCATGTTGGGAAGTCATCTGAAGGTTATAGAGGTGTGCATGGAGGCTATGGATTTGGGAGCAGAAATAAGGAAGGGGAGAGATTGCTTGAGTTTGGAATGGCAACGGACATGGTGGTTTGCAACACATCATTCAGTAAGAGACAGAGTAGGCTGATAACATATGAGTCAGGTGGTTGTAAGACACAGATAGATTACTTTTTGGTTAGAAAGTCAGACAAGAAAGTGGTGAAGGACGTGAAAGTTATATCGGGGGAAGAGTGTGTTTCCCAGCATAGGTTGCTGGTTTGTGATATTACAGTACTGTGAAAAGGTTTGTTAACATCGTGGTTCGTGTTTATTTCATGTTACGCACGAACCACGATAGCCCACGATACGTATTTTTTTAAAAATCGTGGACCTCACGATCATGTTTCGTGGACTACACGAACGAAAATTAAATATTACATCGTGGCTTCCACGATAGATAACTTCTATTGTAAAACAACAAAGACCGTATTAGTTTATCAATTAAATTAAAAACCGACGGCAAAAAAATAAATTAACATTTTTTTGTTTTAATTCGTTGTTATAAGGCTAGCTATATAAAAGATTTTAATCCTTCGTGAATCAAGCGCCGTCCATAGGGTATTAAATAAAACTGTAAAATTTTAAATAATTCTTTAGTAGTGTTTGCTTACATCAAAATCTATGTTATGTCTTAGCAACTCTTCAGGTTGGCAGTTAATACTGGTCATATGATTCGTAGGTGCGTTATCAATTAATCCGTACTCCTCATAAGATGACACAGGAAAGAGATTGTTATCACTCTGCTCTGTATTGCTTTGAGGATGATCATGTTCAGGCTCTGTTGTACCTCTAGGCTGATCATGTGCATCTTCAGATGTTGATATACCCGCCCATACATGTATTTTGTAAGGATGTTTTGCAGTGGGTTTTAAGTTTGGAAGACGGCCTTTTTTACGGAAACATATTTTTCCGTGATTATCCATCATTATGGTTGATTCATCGGTGAAGATTACGTCTTCGAACTGCTCATTGGTCCGAAGAAGTTTCTGACAAAACTCCAGTCTTAACACTTGATTCGGTACACGCACCAACTGGCAATAGCGGGGACCAGTTAGGGTCCAGCCTATTTTTTGTCTTGCTTGTCGAATGCATGATGACGAGACGTCAAGCTGAAATTCACTTTTAACAAGTTTTTGAACATCTACAAATATATAAAAAAATATAATTATATTATTTATGTAAAAAATGAGAAAACGTTAAACTTCTCCATATGCAAATATTTCGTACTAAGGGTAATAAAACGCTAAAAAATATTTAAAGCTCACCAACTGAAGTTAGTTCATCGTTGTTTTCATAGCATTTGTCAATAAAATTATGATGATCTAATGTAAGTTTTCTTTTTCGACCACTCTTTCGTTTTGGCGCTAGCGATTTCGTTTCATTAAATCTTCGAACAATTTTTGATATTGTTTGCCGTGAAATCTTTTTGCCATCTTCCTCTTCAATAATTTTGCTAATCTGCGTATAGGTCATTCTTTTTTGTTTAAGATTTATTATTCACTGTCTGAAATATTTTGGAAGCACCATGTCTTGATTTGTAAATTGTATAAATGGTTTCGCCAAACAGAGCATCCATATTTAACTTTTTTTTTCAAAGAGAAACTAATTGCTCAGCTGACTTTTAAAGACGCCGACAAAATTAGAGAAAGATACATCAGCAAAATAGATAAGACATAAAAGAAAGAAAAACTCGATGACCAAATACGCTTTTAAAATCTACTTTAATTTAATGACTGTTAAATATTTTGCATATATTTTCGGTTCAACGTTTTCTTGAACAGAGTTCTTTTGGCAAAAAAATATCGGCAAAACAATGAGATGTGTTTGAGACGGGCGTTATTAAAGTTTTAAAAACTGAAATTAAATTATGGTCAGACAAATTTAACTTTTCTTTACAAAATAACATTTCGTACAAAACATTTAATTGCGTCCGTTCGTTAAACTCAATAAAACAAATTACCGACGCTTTTGAAAAGAAAAAAAATTAAATCTATATAAATCGTGGAGCTCGCGAAAAAGATCGTGGGACACACGATCCTTCGTGGAGATAATTATATTAGCGTGGTGGCCACGATAGAATGTTTGAATATTTGTTATACACGAAGACCACGATTTTATCGTGGTTCGTGTGCACCACGCTCGTTACACGAACACGATGTTAACAAACCTTTTCACAGTACTGTATCTTGAAGAGTGTTAAAGAAGCCAGGGGAAAGTACAGGCCCCGTCGAAAAGTCTGGAAGCTGAAGGAAGAGATTGTAGCAAGACAATTTAGTGCAAAAGTTCAGCAGTTAGCCTACAATAGTCAATGTGATAGTGACAATGTTGAAAGTACTTGGACTACTTTGAAGAATTGTCTTCTAGAAGCTTCTGATGATACCTGTGGGTGGACGAAAGGACCAGCTAGACATAGACAGACCTGGTGGTGGAAACTTTGGAAAGAGTGGAAGTCAGGTGGTAGTAAAAATATTTACTTAGAAGCTAAGCGTCGCGCTCGTACAGCAGTGTATAAGGCAAAATCAGAAGCAGAGAGAAACAGATTTGCAGATGTGTTAAGAAGAGAAGACCAGCACAATGAGGTATTCAAGATAGCAAAGCAAATGAAGAAAACTAATCAAGATATTGTAGGTGAGAAGTGTATACGTAATGATGAAGGTGTTTTGGCTACGCAGAGGAGAAAAGGGTAGCTTGGAAGAATCATTATCAGAGGTTGCTTAACACTGAGTTTGTTTGGGACGAGGATAATTTGTCTGATGATGATGTCGTAGAAGGGCCAGCTATGCAGATCAAGACAGAATGGGTAGTGGAGGCTATTAGGAAATTGAAGATTGGCAAGGCTGCAGGAGTATCAGGTATTGTTGCAGAGATGGTAAAAGCATCTGGATATATTGGAGTTGAGCTTATTACAAGTCTTGCTAACCAGATTATAAAGGATGGTGCTATTCCGAGTGAGTGGCAGTCGAGTGTAATAGTGAACTGTTTCAAGGGCAAGGGTGATGCATTAGAAAGGGGTAACTATAGAGGTTTGAAGTTGGTTGATCAAGTAATGAAAGTTATTGAAAGAGTGATTGATAAGTTACTTAGAAAAAGAATTGATATAGATAAGATGCAATTTGGTTTTGTTCCAGGGCGTGACACTACAGAGGCAATATTTTTACTCAGACAGCTTCAGGAAAAGTATTTAGGAAAGAGAAAGAATCTCTATTTTGCCTTTGTAGATTTAGAGAAAGCTTTTGATAGAGTGCCACGTAAAGTTATTTGGTGGGCTATGAGAAAATTAGGTGTGGATGAGTGGCTAGTTACGATGGTTCAGTCTATGTACAGCAATGCTAGAAGTTGTGTCAGGATTAACGATTCACTTAGTGATGAATTTAGTGTAAATGTTGGTGTACATCAGGGTTCTGTACTTAGTCCTTTGTTGTTTATTCTAGTCTTAGAAGCGCTGTCGATGGAGTTCAGAACAGGTTGTCCATGGGAGTTATTGTATGCAGATGATTTGGTTCTCATAGCAGAGTCGATGGAAGAATTAGTTGAAAAGTTTGAGAAGTGGAAGGAAGGACTAGAAGAGAAAGGGCTGAAGGTAAACACAGCAAAGTCTAAAGTCATGATAAGTAGCATTGCAGCCAAGTGTGACCTTGTAGTTGGAAAGTGGCCTTGTGGAGTTTGCAGGAAAGGGGTTGGTAGTAACTCAATTTTTTGTCAGACTTGCAAGCATTGGTTACATAAGAAGTGCAGTAGTATTAGTGGAAGGTTAAGAGCTGACATACAGTTTGTATGCAAGCGTTGCAAAGGTGAGATTATAGAGAATGAAGTATTTCCAGCTTTAATGATGTACAACAGTGGCTCGTTAGAGATAGTTAAGAACTTCTGTTACTTAGGTGATATGTTGGGCAGTGAAAGGGGTGTTGGAAGAAGTGTTACTTGCAGGATAGGTTCTGCTTGGAAAAAGTTTAGAGAGTTACTTCCTTTATTGACTAGCAGAGTCCTGTCAATTGAGGTAAAATGTAGGTTGTATGAGGCCTGTGTAAGAAGTGTTATGTTGTACAGTAGTGAGACATGGGCAGTGAAGCAGGAAGATCTTGACCGTTTAGAAAGGAATGATATGAGAATGGTTAGGTGGATGTGTAACGCCAGTCTGAGAGACAGAAAGAGTTCAGATGAGCTAAGAAGCAGGCTAAGTCTCCGTAGAATTAAAGATGTTATCCAGATAAGAAGATTGAATTGGCTGGGGCACTTGGAAAGAATGGAGGAGGATAATTGGGTAAGAAAGTGTAGAGACTTGATAGTTCCTGGGGCAAAGCCCAGAGGGAGACCGAGAAAGACTTGGCAGGAGGTTATAAGGACAGACTTGATAGAGAGGAAGTTGAGTTTAGATCTAACACAGTCTAGATCAGATTGGAAGAGGGTCATTAATATACCCCGTCCCCAACCCATGCTAGCATGGAAAACGAACGTTAAGCCGAGAATGATGATGATGTGTAGCTATATATTTGGCAATTCGGTTCAGCTTTAGCGCCGCGTATTTCTTACAACAAAGATTGGATTTCATAAAGTCGTATAATTGCACCTTTTTCAACAATCTTTTAACTCGACTAACATGTGTCAACCAGGGGTCTGTTCTGCCCGGATAATGAACATTGGCCTGATTAAGTACGGCAGCTTGCACCGGTTAAGAACAGGGCAGAAAATACATAATCAGGGCAACATAATCAGGACAGGCCGGCTTATTACTCAAAAAATATTATTTGGCACTTATAAAAGGGACATATAATCAGGGCAGGCCAGTTTATATACGACAGTGTAATATTATTTCTCATTTATTATAGAACGAACATAATCGGGGCAGGCCGACTTATGTATGACAGTCAAATATTATTCCAGACTTATAGAACAAATATAATCGGGGCCGACCGCTTTTATATCATTCGTCATCACTTCTGAAAGCGAATAGCCCTGGTGGCAAAGTTGTTGTTGCTCTCAAATGAAACGAAATTTCGCGGCAAATACTAAATTTTGGGATTCGCAAGTTTAATAACTTTTCACCAAACTTAATTCCCGCAAAAAGAATAATTTAGGTTCCGTGAAATTTAGTTACTTCAAAGTATATTATGCTGAAATGTATTTACTACAAGATTAGTTTTAAACTAAGAATTACGTCGAGACTTTTTTCTTCCGCCATCTCTAGTTTTTAGGGGTGTTCTATCTTTCAGAGAATGTTTAATTCACAAAAGTTCGAAGAAAATGCCAATCACAGCCTGCCTGGCCAGCCATTATATCAGCGTTCATAATCCGGTCACCACTACATAACCAGTGCAAAAAAAACATAATCGGATCATGTGTACATAATCCGGCTGTCCCGGTTGTAAACAGGCCGTTTTCGCAATCTGGGCAGAACAGGTCTAGCAGCCATTTTCTAAACAAAATAGTTCAATAGATGCAAAAAAGTATAAAGTTTAGCAGCAAGAAGTATAAAAAACAAGACCAGCGTGTTGTAAGGGCTCGTCAGTTTTGTGATTCATTCAACAATCCCCCGCCCACAGTACCGTACAAAAAATCTCTTATCTTCTCGTTATGACATATTATCATCATAAAAACCGCCTTCGAGACATGATAAGGAATGTTCAACAGTAAACGGTTTGTGGTATACACGTCGCAAGGCCTATTTTTTATTCGCAACATCGACAGCCAATTAGATGTTCTTTGTTCCAAAGAAGCTTCAAGAGCTCCAAGTCGAATAGCATGTACTTTCGTGAACGGCAACTTTGCAACCCGCTTTGTGGCAAGCACGTAATTTTAGATTACCAGATGTTTAAAGGATTTGACATCCTTTAAACATCTGGTAATCTAAAATAACGTGCTGGACACAAAGCGGGTTGCAAAGTTGCCGTTCACGAAACTACTGAGATGTCCGGCAGGGGTAGAATTCATGGTATCTTACAGATCGATGCAAACAACGCATTCAACAGAAAAGTTGTTTTTCACAATATGAAAATACTATGTCCACAACTTGCGACATATATTCGTAATTCTCATGCAAGACCGTCACCTTTTTTCGGAGCCAAGAGAAAAGAAGGGAATCTTATTGCAATGACTATGTACGTGATTGGTATTATACCGCTTTAGAATCTTGACATTAACGGAAATCGTACAAAACGGATTGTATTTGCAGATGAATGGGACTTTTATTGGGCTAAAAACTTAGTGGCAAGAAACTTTCCCTGTTCCAATAAGACAGACGCCTGGGTTTTTCGCTAAGGGTATATCAACCGGCATGCCATAAATTGTGCAATACTGTCAAAGTCATCCATTTCTTTTGTACTTAGCTGCTTGGCGAAATAGCAATCGACTCAGAAATATCGTCAGTATTACCATAGATGTTACTACCACATTCTCCACCATTCATTTGCATCCAAATCACCGTTTCTGATTCCGTAGATCTCAAAAACTATCAACATAAATTGTTATAAATTATCAAACCGTTACCAAAAAATCACCCATGGTAAAATCTACATACGGCAAATGCGCAATGTCTTCACGCGCCTTAATTAGGGTAAATTTATTTAAGTCATGACTACCGAGGATGGGGAAAACGTTAAAATATTCTGAAAGAAAGCGCAAAATAAATGGTTACACATGCTTCGAGAACATATGGAAACACAGTTTACCGAAGGCATGTATTCGAACAACTATGTTAATAAGAGACATGTGGATCTCCCAAGATTCTTAACAAATACGAACAAAAAGGGATCGATTGAGTATTGATAAGATTTTCTACAGCGGCAATCGCATCAGAGTTTGGAAAATTGTGTCTGAAACATACTTTATTTATAGAGACAACACTAGTGGTCCTGTGGTAGAGCGTTCGCCTCCAGTGCGTAAAGTCTTAGGTTCAAGCCTGAGTCATGGAGGAAGCTGTAAAGTGTTAATTAAATCGTTCTGCATGACATTCAGCTTGAGAATAGGATTGATATCTTAGGCGGTTGTCTAGTCGAGCCGCTGTTGTGCTTGCACGGCTTCCGTAGCTCAAGTAGGAGCTTTAAATCTGTTAGGACCCTCTTCGCAAGATCCTTGATAAAAGCAGTGCCAATAGGAACTGAAGAGGCTATCATGGGTAAACAATTTCCATAAAAATAATAATAATAAATCTAACGATGACTTAAAGATTTTTTAAAAATGATTGCACTGCTTTCATCAAATCATACCATTATTAAGGCCTTAATAACGGTAATGGCTTCTCTCCGTGATCTGCTTAAAAAAATTTCATTATTGCTTCATAGTCAAATTAAGTCGATTCGTTTTCGATTAATCAATTTTTTTGGCAGGTAGATAAATAGATGATTTGCATATTTTACATTGCTAGCCTTACAGATATCGAGGAATATATCCTGTTTATTATTTTCAAGTGATACAAATTTCACCAGCTGAGCGTTGTTGTTGGGAGGGGGAATCAAATGGAGAAGGAAGTAACATTGTAAAAGACATCGTTGATTGTTAGTCATTAATACTCCCCCTAATATAATGCCTGCTTTACTTCTACAGAAGTCATCAAAGATTTCTAAAAGTGAAGATCATCAAGATCATACAGAAATGGTTCCAACAGCATACAAAAACTTGATGCAACTAACACAGAAGTTGCGTAACAAAGAAACAAATGAATCCAACCAGGAAAGCGGTGCATTACATTGGTTAACTAGTCTGCCACTAAAAGATTTTGGATACGAGTTAAATAAAGAACAGTTTTGGAAGCTCTGCAATTGCTATACAACTCGTTCATTCTAAGACTGTCAGCTGATTGCGTCTGTGGTAATGTATTAAACATTGCACACGCCCTTTCGAACGTGTGCAATGTTTAAGCAAAATAGGCTCTAGATTTTTCAGAAAAGATCATAATTTAACACAAACATGGAACTCTCTAACGTCATACTAAACATTCAAAAAGTAGAATAAAAATATTTTTATAATAACGGAAAATTTTGACAGTTATGAAACAGTTAGTGTTAGTTTGATTGTTCTTGTCGATAGATTATCTATATATTAATAAAAAAATAAAAAAATAATAAAAAAGGGACTGGTGTGTCACCGTACTAGTATGTCAAATCCATAGCAACCAACGCGCGTGGGTGGACCTGTTTCACTGTGCTAATTTGGCGGATACAAAATAGCCACCACAAGAACTGTCCCTCCTTAGCGACTGATGGAGATAGTCACCTCACAAACATACGTTTGGAATTAGTGAAAATGATCTCCTCAATATATAAAGAGTACCGTTGTTTTTGCCTCGCGAAAACAATAGTTAAATAGCGCCGGAGCTGCGCACCAAACAAATAAACTCAAATAATATCTTGGAAAACATCGTGCTCTAACCAGCTAATAACAGGGGGGTGCCCTCTCAGGCAGTCGATTTACCGTTTCGTTATTCTCTCTGGGATCAAGGTTCGGGGGCACGCAAGATGCGACTTGTTCTCCATGGTCTTGATATTTCCACTCAGATAACATCCAGCGAATATAACAAAAAATGGTGTAGCAACTGCGAAGTGAATAATGGTGGACCCTAAAAAGCTCTTTTTAACCATGCTCTCTGGATAAAAATAGAGGGGATAAAAGTTCTATATAGCTACGTCTTAATTTTTAATTCACATTTTTTAGCAACGCAAAATCGTGATAATAATATTTTGTTCCTTGATTTGAAAATTATTGGTGGAATATTAAGCTAGCTATCTATTTTGGGGGAAAAACCACATGCAAATGTCATTTAATCTTGTGGGGTCGTATATATAGTGAAAATCTTATGGTTACTTTGAGATGTTTTTGCTTATTTTCTTAAGATTTATAGATCAATCCAAGCACAACATTATATATTTGTTTTTACAACAGTAAAGCCCTTTGGCTTGGGCATTTGTGTCACCGTAAAAAAGATGCTAGGATTTGATGAAGAGAGCTCTTTTCTTATAGATTCCTTCTCACTTCCTGCAACATCCAATGGCCCACCCAGTGTACCATCTCCCCAATTTCATTATATACTGTAGATTGGGTTAACCCAGGACATTCACTCGCCCATATATATTGAATCGCTGCCGAGGGGAATGTAATAACAAATAATCCATTTACTTACCCATGTTTTTTTACTATCGCGTGAAAATGTGGCCATAAAAATATATTCAGAATGTGAATTTAACATTTTTTTTATATGGCTAAGACGAATGTCACAAATATCTTTTCTTGTGTTCGAGTAATTTTTTCTCACTAAAAATAAGGTCTGTCAGCAATATTTGATGATAATTTCCATCCCTCATTTGGATGAGGCTTTCATGTGCTCTTTGAAACTAGTTAGCAGATTATTTGCACTCACAGCATGATTTTTAAACTGCGTTTTGGTGAGCAGCAACCTAAGTTACTAAAAAAAATTAGATAATATATATATTTGAATTGTTTTGTCTAAAAAATCTTATTGCTCTTTAGAAATCAGTAGTATATATAGTTTCGGAATGTCTGACTTAAAACGAAAGGGTAAGGCTTTCTATAAAGGGTATTCTAAAAAAAGAAGATGGAAGGAAGAGCTTCGACCTGGCCTTGCTGGTGTCCTTATAACATGTGATGGACGTGAAAGAAATGCTGTTGCTGAAGCATATCGTTTACTTAATGAATACGCTGATGCAAAATATGGTCCAGAAAAACATGCTGAAGAAGACTCTGATGATTCTAATGAATTGGATATTGAGGAGGCTTTAAAGAAAGAGGTGGCAGATATCAAAGAGTCAAACAAGATGGGAACAGAAAGAAGATTTCAAACTGTTGAAAACAAAGCAAAAAATGTCATTTTCATCAGAACAGCCAGCACAATTAATCCATTTGAACTTGTGCACAATATTTTCAATGATATTCTCTGTTCAGAAGTTAGAAAGAGTAAATTCTGTTTACGATTTTTGCCTGTTTTGAAAACGTGTTATGCTAAAGTGGATGAAATTGTTAAAGCTTCAAAACCGATTATAGAGGAATATTTTCATAGCATTTCAGATCCATTTACATATTGCATCATGTGGAAAACTAGATGTAATAATCAGATCAAACGTGATGATGTTATTTTAAGGCTTGTGGATGTGATTTGTGAGAAGGAGTGTGGCCATGAAACAGAATACAAACATCCTGATGTTATTTTGAATATAGATATCATTGGAAATATATGCTGTCTGGGCATTCTACGAAATTATCAAAAGTTTAGAAAATATAACTTGGATATGCTGCTCAAGGAAACAGTCGTTGCAGATGAAAGTGTGAAAACAGAAAATAAAGATGATGTGAAAAAGGAAATTCAAGATGATGGAGAAAAAGAAGTTAAAATTGATGCGAAAACAGGAGCTGATATAAAAATTAAAAGCATGTGTAATGTGGAAAAAGCTGATCAAGATAAAGTTAAGAAAGAAGATGAAGTTAAGAAAATGGAAAACGATGTGAAAACACAACTTTTAGTGGAATCTCAAGCAAAAAACAATTCTGAATGCACTCAGCAACAGGATCATATAGAAAACAAAAACACAGTTGACAAAGCTGGTATAGAAGAAATGAAACAAGAGTGATATAAAACATGTCTAAGCTTTATTAAACTGTGTTTTAACTTTTGTATATGTTTATAACCTAGCCCAGATCAAACTAACCATGTTACAAATTAAACTTTTCTTGATTTGGTTTTATTAGTGAAAGTTTTCTGTTGATGCACTTAGCATCGCTTTGAACCTGTTATCTGTATTAAAAAGATTTGCTTTGAAAGATAGTCCACCATTTACTACAAATTAAGACAAACTTGATTACCTTACGAAGCTTGGAACTTGTTATTGCTGATTAATATCACTCAAACACCCCAAAATTACAAATCACAGCATTTACGTATAGTTTCATAACTAAAATTTATTTGAAATAGTTACTCATATTTAAATACTGCTAAATGTGTTTCGTAAAAACCTCAAAATCACACTAACTTTCGTACTTCCTGGCAATGTTCCTGTTTTCAACTAATAACTTTCACCGTAATATAAAACTTTTAAGGGGCCAGACAATTAGTTTCAAATATTTTTATACTCACACCTTTTTATAATCTTAAGGTAAATAAAAATAATGGCTTCAGGTTGCATTGAAAACTGTAAGCCATTTTTAAATGTGTTAGGTGGATTTGCCAGTACAACAAAAAGTTTAATTGCATATATTATGCTATTAGGTCACTTTGCTATACTATACGTATTGTTTGAAATATTACTTGAAAAAATACTTCAGTTATTTCTAATTTTTCAGTTCAAATTAAAAAAATAAAGATATATAAAAAGTATAGCAGTCAGATAAATTGCATTTGTAAAGATGAATCGTAGTTCCTTCAGATTGGAAACAAGAAGTCGTGCCAAAGATGAAATTAAAAGAGTGATGATGACAATTGAGAAAGTTAGAAAGTGGTAAGTAAATCAATTCACACTATGTTGGCAAGCAAACTAAATACAAGGATATGCCTTGTGAGCAAACTAAAAAATCATAGGTATGTATCAGAAGTTGACACTAGAAAGCTGGAGAATTGTAATTGTAGGTTTTTAAGGAGAACAACCGGAGGAAAAACTATAAAAGTAGGAATATTGATACTGAGAACACAAAAATTGCATGTTTATCTGTTTTGTTAATCTTTGTTTTTAAACAGATCTGTTTTATTTTTAACAGGGAGAAGAAGTGGGTTCATGTAGGTCCAGTTACTTCAACAATGAAAGTTTTTAAATGGGTCCCAGGTAAGTGGTAGTAGTACGGACCTTCCACCCATAATCTTATCCTTTTTATTTTTGGTAACAAAGTTCCACAAACTTTCAAATATTTTTAACTGTGTTATGTTAAAATAACACTGGAATAATACCCCCTCAAACATTTTAAGTTTTAAAGTATAGTTTATTGTTGGCTTTTTTTTACATTACATCTGATAGAGTTCTGCTTTCGGAACAAGTTTTTTGTATATTTTATATATAAGCAACCCCATTTTGGTAGTCTGGCCGGTTGCAAAAGGTAGAAATCCTTTTAAGCCTTGAGTTCCTTAGCTGGTTGCTTATCCACACAGTCCTGGCTTGTTTTTCAGTAATGTTTTTCAGTACTGAGCTCATAAAAAGACTAAGCGAGGATAATGTAAATACTATGGTTTTCTAAGCATGTTACTTAGTTTTTTAACCTGATCTTAAACAACTGGATTGGAAAAGCTTGTTTTGTGTTCTAATGTAATGAATTTCTCTGTTTAGTTGAAGAAAGGGAAGGAGATAAAAAGAAAGTGAGAAATTCCTTGCTTTGAAATGTTTACAATTTATTTGCTGAGATAGCTCTCTTGTTTACATCTTTACTACACAATTTTATTCTAGGATAAAGGTGTGAAAGAGAAAATCGAAGTTCAGCCTGCTAAAGAGAGTGGTAGGAATATCCAGCATTTTTGAAAACCTAGAATAACTGGGTTATTTTCAGTCCATTAAATATTTAAAGGATGTTCTGCGGAATCGTTCTTTTGCAGACGTTTTGGTATCATGTAGCCACTGTCTCCGTATATTCGGTTACATCAACTTTTTTGGATGGTTATAAAACTGTTAAAGCAAAACCTTTAAACAAGCCGTGTGCTTTAAATGCGGTTTGTAAAATGTCTCTAGGTTGAGTTAAACATTGAAAGGAAATTTTATGGTTGCCCTGAAAATTAACAACATATATTTTTTGTTCAATGACGTGCATTAGACAAAAGATTATTAATAAATATGATTCTTTTTTAATTTTAATTCTTTATTTTCGCTCCATTTTTTCATTTAGCTGCAGAATTCTCTCTTTTAAACGAAGACTCAAACGCTAGTTTTCCGTCGCCTGCTCCTCCATCAGAAGACTCACAAGATAATGACTCGTACCAAGGCTTTCCCGAGAAAAAAGAGAAAAGAAAACGAACAGCTAGTGGCAATTGTAAGTAGTTTGATAAGAGGCATTCATGCAAACTTAATTCTACGCTTTTTAACAAAACATTACTCGCTTTTCATTTTATAAGAATATGAGATTAGGAATTCATGTTAAAAAGTATTGTTTAGAACAATAAAGAAATTAGAGTAATAACTAGAACATGGTTGAAATTTTGATATTCCTATAAAAACAGCATGTGCTAAACATCGTTTGTGGACAGCAGATTTTTTGCTGACGTCAGCATGGTCCCTTTACAGCGAAGGTCATTGTATGCGGAGACTAACAGTTCTTGTTTCTGAATTGAAACTGCCAATTTCATATAATTTTTCTCACAGTAATTAATCCCGCTCTGGATGCTGCCCTTGGTCTCGATGATTCAACTTCAAAGTTTGATGGTGAAGATAGTAATTCAGTTTTTACCAAGTAGGTTTTGTGCAAGTTTTCTTGGTTAAAAGACTCTTTAACCTTAACCTTTTCCCCAAAGGTCATAGAGCTTGGCCCAAAAGTGAGTTCTGCCGGTTGGAAAATTTCCTTTTTCCTTTTCCTCAATTCTTTTTCGTGTTACCTATAATTTTCTCAACATGTTTATTTTAATTTATTTTGGTAGCCACACAATCTTATTTTCTGTGATTTGTCTCTTATAGTGGCGACTCAAACTTCTCGCGAAATTACATCTGCGATGATAGCAATAGCAATCTACCTGAAGGTGCGTTCACGTCATCATCACAAGATGGTACCACAGCTTCGGTGGGATTTACTCAGGTATGTTGTTTGTATTTAATAGAAGAAAATGTTTGCAGGAAAAACCTGTGGTTAAACGTTACCGCGAAATGCAAAAATTTTGCAGGAAAAAACTTACTTTTATGAATTCTGTGAGTATTTTTATGGCCATTTCGCGCAAAAGCGTGCAGCTCAGCGAAACTATATTTTTTGCGGGGAAAACGTTTGTGGGTCACGATTGACATATTTTTTGTGGGTAAAATCTTTTCTAAATATTTCAAAAAACGCAAAGGTTTCTTCCGCAAACACTTCCTTTAAACTTCCTTTAAAACAAAAAAAAAAAAAATGATGTTTTGTGTTGTGGTTTTGGCGCCTTTCTAGAGAGAAATTCTATATTTTAATTGTGTTTTGGATGTGATTCACGTTATGAATTGCAGTCTTAAAAGTCACTCACACTAATCAAACATGATCAATTATGTCTTTAAATAATAATGATAAGAATACAAAATAGGCAAAACTATTTTTGATAATTCTTTTACAGGATGACACTACTCCTGGAATGGAATATACTTGAAAATGTAATTGTTTTTCGTGTTTGTATATAAGTTGGAAAGTTGACCTGCTTTGTTTCGTTTTTTGATTGAAATTTCTGTTTTGTCAAACTATTTTACTTCTAAAAAAAAAGCTAGAAAACTCACTCTATATTCCTAAAAAATGTCTGGAATTTAGTTTTTAAAAATGCAGAACCATCTAGCAATAACGATTTGGATTATTTCTTCCCTACAAGAAAAACTATATATAATCGAATCAACGTATACTTCTCTATTGGCAGTTACCTTAAGTGAAGGAAAGTTTGCGCAAGAAATTATTGCGGAATTAAAGATTGCGAATTCATCATCGAAAAAATCGTAAATTGCGAAACTAAAAATTCCGAATTGAAGCAGTGATCGATGATTTTTTCACTAAATCGCTCGATAAATTTTTATTCATTTTGGTCATTAAGATTTGTTCTGTTTCTTTTGATGCAAATAATTGACTAAATTAGCAATCTTTTCTTGCGCAGTAATTTTATTCCTTAAGATAAAGAAGCATATCCGCTTTTATATTTGTAGGAACTTATAAAAGCTGCTTCTGGCGTAGCGAACAACACGATCAGTAGCGTGTCAAATGAAGATTCGAACTCCAACCTTTCACCTTCGCAAGACTCAAACAACTCGAGTGAAGTAAGCAAGGTAAGGTTATCGAGACCATTTCTCATTTGTAGTAAACATTTTACATCTTCCCTCCCAAATCAGCCAATTTTAAGCATAACCCATATGATAAAAAAGATTACTTTAGGAAAATAATTTGCGCAGAAATAAATTTTGAAGAATTTTTTTTTCATTTTCTTTTTCATTTTGCTACATGAAATTTTTGCGAATCAGGTGTTTACAAATTTTTCGCGGGTATTAACTTTCGCGATTATCTTTACAACTTCTTTCCTGTTTAACCACTTCTTGCGGACAATATTTTACTTCGTGAATCATGCATTTAGAGATTTTTTTCGCGAGAATTAATAATTTTCGTGAATAACCGACGTAGATATATTTCGTCCCTCTGGTGTAAATGTCAAAGTTTTGTGTTTTTTTTAATGTAGATTTGTTTTGTTTTAGAGTTTGTCGACCGGGTTTCCACCTGAAAAAAAAGCGAAAACAAGCTAGTGTGTAGCCATATTAGTTTTTGTTAGGGTAGTTTTTTTTAAAAACCAAAGCCAACTCTTGGATCTCCTGCTTTTTGTTTTGTTATCATACGTGTATCAGGTGAATTTTTAATCTTCCGGTCTAGAAAATACACTGGGATGTGCTAAGCAAGGATCATATTTCTGTATGATGGCGTTTTTCCACTATCAAGTGTTTCTCGATGTTAAGTTATATTAACTGTGAAATGATAAAGTAGGTTATTTTTGTAAATAGATTATTTATGCAAACAAAGGTGCAAACAAACTTTTTATTGTAATATGGATATTTTATTTTTGTCTTTCAATTCTTACTGTCGTCCGTGTTGGCAGGTCAAATTCGATGCAGCCATGAAAAAGTTTTGAATGATTTGAGGATGATTTGCGCTCGCGCATGTTTTTACACTAAGTTTTCCAGCGTAAGAATTATCGCCAGGATGAATAAATATAACATTAGGTTTTGTTTGCAACTTCTCTGTTTTACACATTTCAATTGAATGCAAAATTTTATTTTGTCAATGGTGCGCACGCTTAATTGGTTTCTCTTTCATAAAATTTGCGTACTACATTAAAGTCAAGTTTCCACTCAAACGAATGTGGTCGAATTAATCGACGTCCGTGTATCACCGGATGTGTGATAAACCGCACGTTTTCTTATTTCTTTTTAATTTTCGCGAATATTATGACTATGGTATATATTTAGGGATTTGGTATATATGTTACACCGGGGACATGATTAGAAAATATGTGAATGGCCATATTGTAAAACGACAACTCCAGTGCGTTATTACGTGGTTTATTACAAATTTCCCCTCTGGAATATATAATAAAAGTTTAACTGAAAATATTAAACGTTTGTGCCCCATTATAGGACATTTGGGTTTAAAGCAAAGATGGCAAAGATACAGTCAGTAACGATTACCGATCAGGTAAAAGCTAGTAGCCGCAGAATAAACTGGTTGGGTGTTTCTTCCTCTGCATCAATATATATTTTGTTACAAAGTATAAACATGTTTAATGCGTCCGTAACGTTACTTTTCATCTAGCTTAGCTGCTTTTTTTCTGTACATTTTGTCACCAATTCTCAAATGATCAATCCATCCACTGAAAAATTAAAAAATAGTAATAACAAATATCACAAAAACTTTCAATTTTAAAGTAGCAAAAATATTTGGATATTTTGAAATATCCCGTGAAGCATTTTTAGGCGGAAGTTTATGGTTCAACATAACCTTTGTTATAACAGACAAACAAGAACTGAGTAAGTATTTCGACTATGGAAAAATTTTTGGCATAAGCGCATGCACAGGATAAAAGCAAATGGGAATGTTTTGCCAACTCGTCCCTAGGACTTATTAGGCTATATATTGTCCAGTCTGAACAAATATACAAAGCTTAACAAGCCCAGGGGACGAATTTGGGGGACATGGGGGACACTCGCGAGTTTCGACAAGTTGTAGACCAGCAATTATAAAAGGTAAGGAAATGGAAAAAAGAGTTAATACTTCTTCATTTTTTTGGACATATTAGCCTAAGGATTTTCGATGTTTTCTAGATAAAACCGAGTATGACCTCTAACATTCTATCAGGGGCAATTCTTATTTGATATTTTCTGCCGAAGATTTTCATCGAATCAGAAATTATACCGATGATGGAAACGAATACGCCGTCTTTATTGTCACCTTGTTGTTCTTCCTCTTTGGCTTTTAATAAATTCATACATATGGTATTGGAAGAGGACCCGTTCTAGCTTTGTAAAATGTTAAAGAAAAAGGAGATTACGTCGCAAACGAAACGTCCAGAATTCGTCTAAAAATTAGGTTAAAAAAATGTCCTAAATTCGTCCAAATTTAGGTTTAAAAAAAACGTCCGAAAATAATTAAACCATATGCCGTTTGCAAGCAGAAATGACGTCATATTTTTTAGCAGATTTAAAAAAAATGGCTAGTGTGTTTCTCAGGAACGGTAAGTTGTGGTATTTAAACGAGGCTATAAGCAACTGGTCACAAACATCTACAAACTTTCAATACAACTAACCTGTATATCAGCACCAATGCCGTCTAAATCCTAAAAAAATAATTGATAAAATTGTTGAATGCGGTGCAAACCTACCATTTTTATGCAACCGTGGGTGTGCTTATTCTTTTAGGGATTTCCAGGGTTTCACAACGATGTGCCTAGGAATATCTCACAACGCGGCATTTTTTAATGTAGTACAGTATAAAAATGGACAGGTGGAGCATGCATTGTTAAGTAGTTACTTGTGAAAGAAAATCTCTGTAAATATCAAAGATTTAGATTTTCTATTTACCTCCATACTGCTTCTGTTTCTTGGTTCATGTAATCCGATTCCACTCATATCTAGATCGGTTGTTGAATCTTTCTCCGCGCTTTGTACGCCGTCCATAGCTTTCACGTTGTCTTGATCAAGCCTGGTAAGGAAGAACATTATACATCAAGTACCGTATAAGAATACTAAAACTGTTAAAGAAAACAAACAAATAGTCTCTCAAAAATGTAACTTTTAAAACAAACAAAACAGGCTTTTCAATGCAGAAGGATAACAGGCAGCTCCTTCATTTGATCGTCGGCTAATCCAATGTTAGAAAATAATAACACCCGTTCTACGCTGAAAAATCCACGGAGTCGCCCGTCCTTTATATATCGCATTTCGAGTTTCCGTAAGAAAAAGACGAATAGACGCACGAAGAATACCGATATTCCGGTGAGTGAAAAATGACGGGTGTATTCCTTAAACACTACCGATACATATATTAATTGGTTGGTTTCAACAGTGTTATAGCAGAAACTAAAAACAAAGGATACTGACCTTAAAGATTTTGAATACATATCCATGGCTTCGTCAGTTTTTCCCAATTCTTTTAAACAATCCCCTTTTAAACGATATAATTCAGAAGTTGGTTCCGCTTCCAGTTGTTTCGTAAGCCTGCGAACATAGTCGTGTAAACATAAACACAAAGATAATCCGATAAAAAATCGGATGGTTCGTTTTGGTTAAATAAATGAGTAAATAATTTTCAGTATTTATTTTAAATGACACGATTTAACGGCTATTTAAGGACATTATTTTAACAACAAGCTTATTCTGCGGTTCCGTAGTGTAGTGGTTATCACGTTCGCTTTACACGCGAAAGGTCCCCGGTTCGAGCCCGGGCGGAACCATACTTTTTATCAATTTTTATCAATGCTAACAATGTTAAAGGTTGTAGGAGTCTTTTTTAGTGTCTAAAATTGTGTAATGCATTACGCAGAGTCATAAGAAGGATATTCTGGGTACTGCAGGAAGCGCGCTCTGCTGCCCGTAAGGAGGTCGTGTTCCGGGATTTTCTCGTACCCAGTCTATTTTAGGAGTGCACGAGATAAAACTTTTTAGCGGCAAAACTTAACATTCGTTTGTTGAAATTACATCATTACTGTGCTATACTTTAAACGTTAAGATTGAATGCAATGTTATGCATGGGGCAAATTGTTCTATATATAACACGACCCGAAATAGCCGAAGACTATCTCTTCTCTTGTGACTATGCATTATGGGATCGTTTAACTTTTAAAAAGAAGATTAAAAAAAAACATGATCGTTCGATAATATTATTTTCAGTTGATGCAGTCTTTTCGTTTTGAAAGAAACGCAAGGCTAAAATCTTTTTAAAAGACGAAGTACCTCGTAAGAAACTACCTGAGTTAATTAAATTTATAGTATAAAGTTGCGGAAATAGTGCCTGTAGGTAAACGAGTTATTCTTTCTGTCCAGCAACCCGTTTGTTTAAAAAAAGCAATTTATTAAGACTCGCTAATTGATAAAAACTAGCGCGCCTAAACGTTACGCAATTAAAGAAAGAGTATTTCAACTCCAAATGAATTAAAAGAAAAAGGAGAAACAACAGGAAATATAAAAATAACACTAGTTTTTAAGATTAGCCTTCTTCTGGGGGTCTAGCCTGAGCTAATATAAAAATAACGAATTCGTAGTCAGAAATAAACATGTATGATGCTCAACTATGGCCGTATGCTTTCCAAATAATCCGATTTATTCCGCAGGTTTACTTATCCGCTACATACTCGTGTTTTAAAAGATATAGGGTACACAAAACCTCGATTGGGTAAATGCAGAACAGAACACTGTGGCCTGCAAAATTCCAAATCAACGCAAAATTACAACAGGCTTACAGTTGTGAAGCAGCTTCGTAATCTTCTTGTTTCATTAAAATATCACTGAACAGGTACACAGCAGGAAGGTAACAGGAGTCGTGAACCAATGCTTTCTTTAACATCACTTTCGCCTGAAGTGGAAGTAAATCATTTGCATTCAAACTACCATAGAAATAATTTCATGTTCTGATTTTATGAAATTATCAACACTTCTCGATACATGCAACAGATCTTAGAGAACTTACTTTCTCTTGCATTTGAGATTCACATGCATAAGCTTTCGCACAAAGCTGAAAATGAAAAAAGTCATCTCATTGTAATGTTAGCTACTTTTGCGGGGATAAAACCGAGATCCGAGACCCTATGATAGGACACGGGACGTAAGACCTGGTACAGGAGAGCTCACATTAAGCTTGAAAACATGCAAAAACAAGGACGAAGGTGTTAAATAGGTGTTTATGTCACAGCTGTCTTGGATAAAAAAAACATGTAAAGCCTAGAACGTTCTTATTTCGCTTTAACCCTATTACGCCTGGGCTTTTTTGGGCCCGGTAACCCTGCGGGGGTCATAAAGTGCCCGCAGGCCAAAAATCTCCAATTACTTAAGCTGAAGTAATGAAACTTGATATAACACAAACTCATTTCGGGTAAAAGAACAGGCATCGGAAATGACATCACACATGCCTAAGATAGGTCATTTTAACCGTTTTCAATATAATTTAATTTCTGTGTTACTGGTGTTACAACTTTAATTCTAGATAGACTCGTGTACTATGTACGTCCAGGAAACTCTCAAATAAGTAAGGCTAAACACTTAGATCTCCTTGATTATTTGTTTTTTATTGCTCAGTTGTTTTTGTATTTAAATTCATCCATAGTATGTTTACACACTATCCTTGAGTCAACTATCATACAATGCTTAACTTTCATGTGGCTCAGTATACTTCATTCAGGTTCTTTCCAGAAACCTTTGCAAACCCATATATACCAGAAAACCTGGTTTTAGTTTTCCAGTAATTTTCACAAACCGTAAAAATAATTTTAGGGTATTGAGCCACAGGGTCTTTGGTCGCGGTTTGCTAACATGCCACTTTTGCGACGAACACAGCCAGCGACTCTTATTGGCTGACGAAAATCGCTCTCCACCAACGTGTTTTCAAAAATCTTATTGCCCTTAATGCTGGTGTTAATCACAGCAAATATGGAGGAGCACCTACAGTTAAAGTTCTTGCGTTGGCACCGATCGTCTTGTGAGCATTTCTTGCGATATTGATCGCTTCTTTGTACTTCTCAGATGATAAATGACATTGCACTAAACCTACAACATTAAACACTTCTATACAGAAATCAAGGGCTGGGAGATAACCCACTTATACAAAGACCAAGGGCTGAGAAAAAACTTAGAAAAGAACATTGCGTTTATTCGGTTTTGAAAAAATAAAAAAGCTGTTCTATCACAGTCTTGCATAAAAAATTTTTTAAATAACACAGACGAAATTTATATAGAGCGACATGCACACTACAAGATATAAAAATGATGCCGGGATGACTTAATGCCGGGATGACTCAAATATGACAGAATTTGGTTTATGACATTAAGGTCATAAACCAAAATAACAATTTACTGCGAAGAGTTCTATAAAAAAACTTTGATGAAGTTGACAAAACTGACACTTTAAATGCATGCAGACTGACACTTCAAAGCGTGGACACCCATGTTAAAAGGTTTCAGATTTTTTTCATAACATGTGTTGTCTGCAGAGACTAGTTGTTCTTGTTGCGAGTGAAACGTTTTTGACAATGAGTGCAAAGATTCTATTATAATTTTTCGTTTTTTACAGTGGTACCAAAATTATAAAGATTTCTTCACTGGCGCAGATTAGAAAAAATCCGTCCAGTTTTCTTGGGTAGGTACGACGTTTCACAACTATTTCGAAATACCAAAACGTTTTAGGAAACCCCAGTTTTTTCTAGGTTTTTAAAAATTTTGAATTTATTAACAGCACTTCTTGACAAGGAGGAAATATACTTTGATTCCATGCATTGACTGTGCGAATTAACTCAAGTGTATAGTTAGGCTCACCTTCGTAAAGTTTAAGTTCATTCGGTGACAATCTAATGGCTTCTCTAAAGTGAATAACTGCTTCTTGTGGCTTGTTTAACAAAGATAGAAGTGAAGCTACATAAAAAAGAGATTCGACAAACTATTGGGGCAAATAAATAATTTGGGCCTGCAAAACCAGAGAGGTCAGGAGTGAGCATAGTGTACATTTTTTGCTAGAAACAACTATGTAACGATATAAATAACGACAATGGCGGTTGACGGACGATCTGAAAGTTCATTTCGAATTTAAAAAAATCGTTATGAACTCATTTTCGGATATGTACTAGAAAGGCTAGAAAATATAGGAATGGAAAGGACCTTAAATCAGAAATCTTTATCATCAGAAAACTATCACACAATTAGAGTGTTACACAACCAAGACCTCACAATCAGAACAGAAAATAGGAGGTTAGAAAATCTTCATCTTCGCCCTGACTAAATAATATCATTTTACTAAAAAGGAAATTACGTCTTACAAACACTAACCTTTTAACATCAAAGCTGGTACGTTCGACACATCCATCATGTGAGCCTACGAGAAAAAAAAATAGAGAAATGACAGAACTATATATTTAAAGAAGATCTTTCACGATTGCCTATCTATGCTTCTTATTCATAAAAGAAAAAATTTCCAGACATCAATGTACATTAATTTATTTTAAATTATTTACCCAGGATTCTATTGGTACTGTTATCAACGAGGATCTTGTGAAGGGGGTCCTAGTGCATTTCAAGCTTCCATTTGAGCTACGAAAGTCGTGCAAGCAAAGCAATCGCTCAACTAGACAACCGCCTAAAATACCAACCCTATTCCCATGCTACACGCTAAGCAGAAAGAATACATTCACACTTTTATAGTCTGGAATAACTCGGCTGTGGTTTGAACTCAAGACCTCCCGCACCGGAAGCGGACGCTCTACCACAAGGCTACCAGTTGGTAAAAATCCCAGTATAGCTAACAATGAGAAGTTGCACATGCAATGCCTCATAAAAAGTTGGTTGGGATGTATCTCAGATTTGCTTAAAAAAAGGACTGTACAAAAAGATTTTTAGAAACGCTGCACATCCAATTAATACTCCGCATGAAATAACAACTATAATAGCAACTTCTTAGTCTTCTTATATATCTTAGATGATATAGTCTTCTTATATATCTTAGATGATATAGTCTTCTTATATATCTTAGATGATATAGTCTTCTTATATATCCTAGATGATATAGTCTTCTTATCTTCGATATTATAGTCTTTTTGTTGATATAGTCTTCATATATATCTTAGATAATATAGACTTTTGATTGTGCCTATGTGACAAAAGAAGCTAACATTTTATTGAGTGCAATCATTCAAACAATTAAAACAACAGTATGAGATTTCATCGAAAAAGACAATAACGTATGAAAAAACCACGTTAGTCTAAACCAGACCTTAATCTTGTTTGGTGTCCTCAATCACCAACTCCCCCACCCATTGACTGCTATTCTGAAAAATCCTGCCTTACCCATCGACTACTGTTCTACATCATGCCTGCTTGCAAGAAGTTTAACAAATTTTTTTTGTTTCCTATTATATCCTAGTATATTACCCAAAAAAGAAGGATTAGAGTATATAATCGTAGCATCATTAAATTCCTACTATATATCCCAGTACAAGCATATCTCAATTTCATTGACTACTACACATCCACGACTGTGAGCTTCTGGTCTACAAATGTAATATCTCAAACCTTCTGAGCGAAATATACTGCTCTTGTTGTCTGGTTAGTACACGAACAGTAATGTGACATTGCTATCCAAGCTTCGATGTTGTTTTCACTCAATTCCATCAAATCTTGAGCTAACCTGAAAACGAGTGAGGAGATTAATTTGTCTATAAACCGGCTTCAAAGGGTGTCCACTCAATGTTAACTTCGTAACCTTCCCTTTTTAACAAGAATTCCTGACGTTTCTTTCCTAAAATTTGATTCTTGCCAATGTTTAAAAACAGGAAATACTTCTCCTTGACTATGTAAATCTAAAATTCCTCACATTTTCCTGACAAATCATACAAATTGATAATACGCCTGACTTTTTTAGACAATATTATGAAAATTCCTGGAACTTCCTCACTTTCCTGGCGACACAGTGTAAATTTTGGTAAAGTTTGTTGTAAAATCAACAAAAGCTAAAAAATTATTTTTTTTAGTACTAAATTCAATGATATTTCATGTGTGTTTAATTTTGCGAAGTTGGCGAAAATCCGCTAAAATGCGACAATTAACAACCCACAGAAATTGGCATTATTATGGTAATTTTCCCTAATGTTCTTTCCACCTACCTTTCCAGTTGGTCTTTACACGATTCTTCTGCAAGAACTTGTGCAAATATATCCATCCCTTCTAAACATAATTTATCCTGAAGACGCACCTGAAAATAAATGCATGAAAATTGAATTACAACGCTTCGGGTACAAGAATTTTAGCAATAATAATTCAACTGTACCATTCACAAGATAAGGAAATTTTGCCATTGTATGCAAAGGCCTGGGACGAGCAATTGAGTGCCATTTTGGAAATTTATGTTATCAATTCACCTTTTAATATTTATGCGTTGATAAAGTTTGAATGCATATCTCTTAACAAGTCTAAAATTATTGATGACAGTATTAGCTATTGCTTAAATAATGAATAATCAAATCTGAAATTCTATAAATGTGAATATCTTGAGAACAAAAAAGAGCTTTTTAAAAAATTTAAAAAAGGCTTGCTAACCAACTTTTTAAGCCCTATAAAATAAGTCCCACGTATAAGTCAGGTTCCCTTTATGCTCCAAAATTAAGCCTAATAAAAGTTTGTTTCAATAATGCTTAATTTGATGCACTTCTAAGACTCATACCGAGTCTTAGAAGTGCATTATAAAGTGTATTATAAAGATTATGCTTGCAAAAAAAGGGTGTATTAATGTCACAATTTGCAGCACGATCCTTTATAGTCGTTGATTCACTGAGTTGTTTAAAAGAACAAACAAGTTAATTTATACTGCCAGGTATAATTTTCTCTAAAACATTTCTAGCAGCTCTCAAAAGAGATTGACAATTTCAGTCAATAAACCAATCAATAAATCAACCAATCGCTTTATGAAAGATCTGCATGTTTCTCCTCTGAGGCTAGAATAAATGTCTTCATAAGCATATAAAATAATGCACTTGTTTATCCTGAGGACTACCTCAATTAAAGAGGTCTCTCTCAAAACTTTCAGGTCTCTGACCGGGTGAATATTATCTCGTTAACTCCATTTCTATATACCTTTTCGTAGCAAGAAATTGCCTTCTGATTCTCTCCAATTCTATAGTGTGATTCAGCTTGTGAACTCAAAAGTTTCACATTGTCTTTGAGTGTCTAAAACAATATAACGTCTCTAAACAAAAGTTCTTTTAGGGGTTAATTTTTAAGCCATGTCAAATTGCTTATCAAATATGGGTAGAAAAATTGAAAGATTTTATTGTGAGTTTGTTTTGCAAAGTTACAGAGATAAGATTTGAGCATATTAAGTAATACTATTATTGTATTCTAGTGTTTTTGCCAATACTTAAATTGGAGCATGGGGGAAATATTTTCTAGCTCGAAAAAATCGTCGCTAATAAAAAAAGTAAGAGACACATATATTTTCGTGTATTTATTTCTTACCTGGGTTTCAAGAGATTTAAATATTTGTAAAGCTTCTAAAAACAAGAAAAAGTGAATAAATTAATTAATACAAAAATTTCAATTATGCAACACCAGTACCAAAGACATCAAATTCACAGAGCATAAAATTATACTTATTAATAAGTCAACATAAAAATTGCCAACATCATCCTCCATCACTGTGGGTTGATCGCCTTGTATTACTTATATTAGGCGATCTTCCCACAATGGTGAAGGGCATTTTATTAGGAGTTTACTAATATTAAGAGTTTTTAAAATGTCAAAACTGAAAAACCTTTTTAAAAACATGTTTTATCAAGCTTCTGTCAACTTCACGAAAAGTACAAAATAACAACTATAATTTCTCTTGGTTAACAACTAGTCTTGAGCATTTAACATGAAGGATTGTTTAAGGCATTCAAAGAGAAGGCGCAAGGATGGTTATTGTAAACAAACTTACTTGGATGTTTATTCAACGCAGTAAAAGAATATCCCTTTAAATACTGAGTCAACCTGAAAACAAAATAAACAATTTCTTACATGCACTACATTTTAGAGTGTGCACGTTTAGAGTGTGCACGAACTAACGCAACGAATTTTGGATCTTTGGCTGGCTGGTCTATTGTATTTGTTTGAATAAATACCAGCAATAAACCACTTCCCCGTTACTTCTTAATATGGAAAAGTTAAAGATTAGGAAAATGTCCCTAAAAATAATTTTAGTAGTGTTTATTGACTTAAAACAACAAATTAGACATATATTAGATACCAGATAAATAAGACAAGCCTAACGCCTTTTGCAAGTTTTAAGTGAAAAAAAAACAAACTTCAATACTCAGACCAGATATAAAATCCTACAGAAAAACATAAAGAAGACGCTACCATTCCGGTGTTGTCTGTGGTGTACTGCCATTCATTAATAAGGTAACTTCTTGTAAGGTCACACCTAATTGAATTAAAGATGTGGCAGCATCCAACGCAAGAGGTGACGACCTATAGAAGAAATGTATAAATGGCGCTACAAATATTTTGGTTTTAAATTTTTTTATCACAAAACACATATTGATTTGTCACATTCTTAGGTGATCATGTTTTATGGAAAAAAATTGCTTCTCACCTTAATACTTCTTTGTAACAAGTTATAGCAGATCTAAAAATAACATCTAATGAAAAGATAACGACAGAAAAGTATACCATAAAAATAGCAAAAATAATCGTCGTTCACATCTTTTTAAGCTACATATCATGGGGTAACAAATTATTGGGGGTCTTTCTTTGCAAATGCAAAATTCACTGGATAAATTTCTTGGGTTGTTATGGGAATCCATTTGGCATATTGCAAGACACTGTCTTCTTTAAGGTTACTTAGTTATGTTTTCTATGCTAAGTTGTCTTTACATAAATTCTGATTATAACACAAAAAATAAAATTAATAATACCATCAACAGCCCTGATAATTTTAACCCCATAAATGCCAGATCTAAATCATGCTGCAAAAACTAAATTTTGTCAGAATTAGGGACAGCAACCGCCTTCTTTCCCCAATACTTACAAGGGCTACACAAAGGCCAAACCAAACACATACAAAAATGTTTCGACCACAAAGTGTATTTATTTAAAACTAGTTAAAGGTCCACTGAGGCAGAAGAAAAATGGAAAAGAACTTGAATTTGAATTTGGATGACGTCAAAAAGACCTGTCCATATATTAAAAATTTGTTTATCTGTTGTTTTTATTGTGTAAAGCTTAAAGCGAAGATGAAGGAAATGTACAGGATTGTGTTCTTTTGACAATAGTCGAAGAAAAATCAGGGTTTAAATATATTTTGATGATATCATCATTCTCGGTTCCGAAACAAGTGGATTAGCCTTGGCAAATTGGTCCTGTTTAGGTCCCAGATGGTCCTTAGTTACACACACTATGACGCCAGTTATTTCTACTTGTTTTCAAGTTATCTTGCCTTAGGGGCTGTTCATATGAAGCGAGCTGGCCCGGTTGACCAGGCTGGGTCGGTTAGGCGGGTTGATATTTTGTTACGTTCATATGAGGCAGGATGAAAATAGTCACAAAGTTTGTTCATATATTTTATAAGGAGTTCTAAAGGAAATTTAAATTACAAGGAATTCTTCAAAAAATGTATTTTATGAAAAAGCTACAAATAATGATTATTTTGTCAAAGCAATGATAAATACACAACAATAAGATTTGATGAAAATGTTTTTCTTCTGGGGCGTTTTTCTTTTGGAACGTTTAATATAATTATTGTTTCAATGCATATGTAATATTATTTTCACCAAAAATTGACACAAAAGTTAAATTTCAATATTTTTAACATTTCTGTACAGAAAAAATGCTTTCTCCAAAAAAATAATCTTGATCATGCTCAAAAATAAAGTGAGTCACCCACCTGGTCGGGCTTGCCCATTTATATGTAAAATTTTCATTTCGCCTAGCCGAGATCTAGGTAAAAACAAGCGAAATCTGGGCAAGGCGGGCTGGGCTGGCTCAGTTGTCATATGAACACATTTTTTTTGTATGTTTTTCTTGATAGTAGCGAGATCCCGCCCAGCAACCAGCCCGGCCAACAGAGCCAGCCTGCTTCCATATGAACAGCCCCTTAAACTAAAAATTGCAATGCAATGACTTCACTCTTATTTATTGTATTGACATCAGTCTGAATGGATTGAATGAAAAGTTCACAAGTAAGACATTACTTTTTTCGGATACTTTAAAGGAAATGCATAAATTTAATTTTGCAAAATACCAATTCTGTAAAATTCTACAGACATACAAATTTGAAAAATTTAACCGAAATTTAATTTAATTTAGCAGATTTAAAAAAAGACTGTCCACTTTGTAAAAAAAGTTTGTTTCGTTAAGGTAGAGTCAACATTTTTGAAAATTATTCTGTAATCATCAGTAATATCATAACAAATTGTTATGAAAACTATGCACAAACATCAGCTTATGCTAGGCACAAGAGTATGTTTTTTAATTCATCAATTTTTTGTTTTTCAGCAGAAAACAACAAAGTCACAGCTTAACATTGAATGATAAACTACCACTACATTTAGCATTTTTCCTTACATGAACAAAGTAATGATCTTCTAGAAATTGTTATATATTACAACAATGCAAACAATCTCACCGTTCCATTCCATATTTTTGATAAATTTTCCCCAACACCATGTTTAATTTACTTGTTCTTTGTTTCGGTGGAATACTTTCCAGCTAAAATTTAATACAAAACCAACTTGCAGTGAATGTCAGCAGACAAGAATGTGAAAGATAAGGACATTCAGGTTACCAATAAAGTCAGATTAAATAAATAACCTGTGACTTAATTAATGCGGTTCAAGTAATCAGCCATAACCAGGTTTCCGCAAATTTTGTTTAACAATTTCAAGGTTTTCAAAGCTTTTTATCATTAATGATGTATTTTTTTAGGTTTTTCACTATTATTTTTGCTATGTTGTGGAGTCAAGAAACACAGGGATGCAAAAATATAATTTGGTACACAATAAGGTAATGTCAAGATACCCAACAGTGGCAGTGCTCAACAAAACCTATGAGAAATTAGCTATTTAAAAATGACAAACATGACATCTTACTACAGGGCAATGTTTTATGACTACACAATATTTATATTTTTAAAGTTTTCTTCTACAAAATGATGGATATTTAATATTTTCACTGTCATTTAGTCTGATTTTAAGGTTTTGCAAGTTCTGACACACACCTTGTACTGTTGTTTTAAAAAAATACATTAGTCGATTACTTTATTGGCATAAATTTTCACTGGAATTAAATTTCGTGGATTTCAATCAAATCTCTGAAATTAAGTCCCCACCAAAATCTCGAAAGTGGCTATTCACGAAATATTGGGCCCCAAACATTTTTGAATACTTTAAGTGGATAAATTTTGGCGAGGATTAAATTTGCCAAATTTCGGCGAAATTCACCAAATTAAATAACAGCCAAAATTTTGATACCTGACTATTCACCAAATTAAATACCCGCCAAATCTAACATAATTTGCCGTTCGCCAAATTAAATCCCTGCCAAATATGAAAAAAAAAATGTTTTTTTAATTAAGAAAAGAAAAATGTTTTATTCCCAAAAAACGAACTTTTTTTTATTGACGATGATGAAGAATAGAATCTTTAGCTCTATAACAAATCTTGTGTTGATATATACGTTTATTCTTGTTTTTATAAAACATTTCAAAACATAAAAATTCATTTCTTTGTGTCATTCACCTAAATAAATCCCCATCAAAATAAATAATTTTTTGTAAATTGAATCCTCACCAATCTTTTTGAAATTTTTTAGTCATTTTGGTCATTCACCAAATTAAATACTTACCAAATTTTATCCACTTAAGGTAATTGTCTCATCCGAGAAATTTATATTTCATGGTCGAAATCTCCAATTCCACAAGTGTTCACACTTTCCCTTACTTCCTTTTTTACCTCCACTGTTCTCCCATAAGGAAAGAAACGAGTAAAAATTATGAAACATAATATATTATATTCTTTAACATGAACATAAAATCATGTCTCCACTAAATATTAGTCCCTGAAAAATACTTGATTTTAGCAGATAAGCACAACCATAAAATTCAATCCCGCGAAAATTATAAAGTATTGTGCAAACAGTAACAATATACTTGTTAGGAGGAAAAAAAGATAATCTACATTTTATTGCATCTAGCTAAAAAAGATAATCTACATTTTTAGAAAGCTAAAAGATTTTTTTGCAGAAATAATAAAGTTTCAAAGGGAAGGAAAATATATATTAGTTCATTAAAGCAAAGTTATAATAAATAGAAAATGGTGCAACAAAAAAGAGTACAACACTTACAACTGCCATAGCTTGTCTGCTGTCATTCAGCTTGTTGTAACATTGAAATAGTTTGAACTTCACATCAACTTCTGTTGTTAAAGAGATCTAAAATAAAATAGAGTGAAGAGTATCTAGGTCCAAAAAGGATGACCCTATTTTTGTTTATCTATGTATTTCGTTCAACAAATATAATATAAATTCATTATAATATGGGATTAACTACAGAAAAATAAGAATCTTATCCAATAATATATATAATAGAAAATCAGAAACTTTATTTCGGTAATAAGGCATACCTTATTAGAAGTATATTTAGGCTTCATTTTGGCTAATGTTTTTTTCAGTTTTAAAGCTTCACCATACTGGACCTAAAACAGAAAAATATAAACATGGACATATATTTAAAAATGTTGGACTCGTTGTCCAATTATAAAACAGTCAATAACATAAAAACATTTTTTTTAATGCAGTGACAACAACCGGTTGTGGTAACTGATATTGAGGTGGGTGAAATACAAGGTGCATGCTTGTGCACCTAAACAACCTACGAGGTACATGAAAAGATGTGTACCAAGATATTAAACTTCTGTGACAAAGCTTTGCATGAGAAATTCATCAATTTATATTTTATTAAAGTACCATTTATCTGAAGTATTACAATTTCTTTTCAACATTATTGTGGCCAATTACAACAAGATCAAAAACTGTTTTTTTTCAAGGTAGCCCAAGTCTTGACTTGCATGGGTTGTGATGTAGTATTTCAGGTTGGTCTATCACACCCTGAATGCTTTTTGAATTGGACTCACTAGAACATCCTGTATAATAAAAACAAGCTGGCATACTTTTCAAAAATCTAAAGGTATATTAGATGTCCTTATCAGTTGATCGAAATCATGCAACTATTTTTCATATTGCAATAAAAAATAGCTGATGTGCCAGCTTGCATCATTCTATTTTGGTCTAGACTATCAACGTTAACAAGTTGATGTGTGTACCTTCTATTAAAGGCACGTAATCACCCTTATCGACAAAAATTAACATATACATTTTTTATATTTATTTCAAAGTTCAGACGGAGTAATGACTTTCCTGAAAATTTGAAGATATTAAACTACTAGAAATGGAAATGGTACTTCAATATCTTGAATTTATTGTTGTTTTCTTCTAACCGCCATATTTAACGGTCTTATTAATCTCTTACTCTCGTCTAATAAGCGGGCCGTCGCAAATGTTTGTATGAAATCGTAGGTAAACAAACAGCCTTATCTTTAAATGAGCACTGAGATCGAGTTCGATAAAATCGCCATTATGGTCGGCTCTGTTCACGCTGTTCTTTTTGGCTTGTTTTTCTTTGTAAAACATGGCATCAAAAAGTGGAAAGAAATGTTGGTTCTGTTTAAAAAACTGCCAATAGAATTAATTTTCTGCTATTCTATTCGCCATTGTTTTTGGAGACCAGGCAAAACAAAACAGAAAGAAGAAATCATAGTTTTGCTTTGTGGTTATTAATTATGATAATTAATGCTTATCACGCTCTTTCGTTTTTCATTAGCATGACCGGGATTATTGCATATTATAAGCCAAAAAACCCAACGGGGGAGAATGCTCATTGTGATAGTTGATGATAGTTGAAGCACTATGGAGATAATTAAATTTAGAGCATGGGGAAATTCTGAAAATTTAGGTATTCTAATTGTCTAGATTTCTATAAGGAAACAACTAACTGTTTGAACAAAGGAAAATAATCAAAAAGTAAGACACCTAGCAAGGTGAAGCTGCCTTCAGAAACAACAACAAGTGGTCAGTGTTGCAAAGAAGTCTGATTTCAGAAAGTTAAAACATTTAAATAATAAAGAATAACACAGAAACTTCGATTGATTTATCTGATTTATCGTGTTTGAAACTTTGTTGATACTTTTATAAAAGCATTACGATGGAAACACAGCTACGGATACTCTCCCTCATTCATTATTTTTTCTGTAATGGCAAGAATGCAGCAACCATGTGATCGATTTTGCCGTGCATTTATTATCGCATGATTCGTGCAATGAAATGCAATGGCAGTTCTGAAGGTGAAGAGAAATTGGGGTGAGTTTGTTACTTCTTTGAAACATTTGAACATGTTCTGGTTGTCAGTTTTTAATAAAAATTTCAGGGTAATGTTTTCTCATGTATATCTTTCAATTTTTACAATAAAATAGGCACCTCAAAAAAATTTGCCTACAGGGTCATTAAGCGCCTTTAACTACTTATAAGAATAAACTTATGTACAAGATAACAGAATGTTGAAGGGCATAAAAAAATCATGTGACTAACTTTGAGTAACTATGAATACACTTTGGCATTTTTAACAACACATGCAAAACATTTGGGAAAACAACCAGTCATACCTCAGCTCGTTTATAATTACCTCCATCATATAATGCATCTCCATAATACAACAACAATTGATATTTTTTGGCAATAATATTATAATCATCTCTTAATGGTGCTGCAAGTTCTGGGAGAGATAACATAAATGGAACCTGAAATGTCAGAAAGCAAAATAAGTTCAAATTGGTGCAAAAATATATACTTAGAATGGTTCTGTGAAGAATACAGAAATAGACTCTTAGATCTTAAGAAAGTTATTATTAAAGTGAAAAGATTTGGGTGCGAATCTTTTAATTGATCTTACTTTGTAAATTATAAATGTAAACAATTGTTCATGCAATCTTACCAATGTCATCACATTGCTGTACAGTCCATCAGCATGCAACTTTTTCACTTGCTCAAGCGTAATCATCATTCTTCATAAATTACAAGCTACGATTGTTCAAACCAATATTTAATTAAATCCTTAATCTCAACGTTTTTGTGGTAAATCCAAACAAGTAAATGGCAACAATACAAGTTGAAATAATAAATGAACTAGAACAAGGGAATTTTTTCAATCCTTTTTGGTTAAAAGACAAAACATTCTTCCTCATACAACGAAATAAAATAAAAAATCAGAAATAAAAACACAATAACAAACTTTTAATAATGCAGTTCTATCTTTATTTTTCATACACTACAAAAATGGTTATAAATCAATAAAATCAATAAAAAAATCCTAGCATATAAACTTGTACTGTTAAATACATCAATGTGCACATTTAAATAAAATTATATAAACAAAAAAAGTGTAAACACTTCAAAAACCCTATCTGCAAAAAATCTTAAAGAACAGTTGTTTCATAATGAGGTATTTACTGAATAGATGTAAGACAAGCACCAACTAAATTTAGCAGTCATATGATAATCAATAAACACCAGAGAGATTGCTGTTCCAGGATGTTCCAGGGTGACATTTGTTGTTCAAAATTTAGGAGAACACACTTAATACCACATAAAGAATCCATATTTTAAAACTTTTGACAATATTTATACATATATCGGTTATTACTTCTTTAAGATGTGGACAACTTGGTAAGATATACAATTTTTAGATTTAAGAGAAATCGTTATTATTAGTCAAAGATTTAGTTATTTAGTTCATTTTTAAACCACAGGTACAAGAAATTAATTAATGTAAAACAATCTACATAGCCTTAACATTTTATACCCGCACAAAAATAAGCAAAGCAAGAATACAATACTATTGTAATACGAAACAGTACAAAACATTCAAAGAAATTCCAAACAGTGGAATAGTATAAAAAAATCAATAATAGTAAAACAAACTTAAATTTTAAATAAATGCGAATATATACATTAATCAGTGCGATAATTAATCATACGTGCAAACTTTACTGGTATCAAATACCACAAATTGTTCCCTTAAAACCTTGCTAAGTTTCTTTTACCCAAGCAAGCTCTTTCTCATCTTAAACCATATCTGTTCTACCTTTTTCAAATCTTCACTAAATTTTTTGTTCGCCAGCCGTTTTTTCACCCACTGTTTTGCAGCTTTTTTAGCAGCAGCCTTCACTTTGTGAATTCTATAGAGGCCCCAGTTTTTATTTCCACTGGAAGAGAATTTCCTTTGTTTTTCTTCCTTCTTTTTGATCTTCAAATCTTTCTTCTTAACATCAGCATTAGAGACTTTGGGTGCATCCTAAATTAAAAAAAATAAAGAATAGTATATACACCCCGCAGTATACATACTTTATCCCGAAACTTGTTACTGTCTAAACTTTGAACTGTGGCGCATACTTAGGCATAGTGCTGATAGTAGGAATTGGTACAACTTATTATCAAAATGCAAGGTTGGCTTTACCTTGAGGAAAGATATCTTTGCAAAACTTATTTTTGCGAATATGGGAAATAAGTACTCTACTTGTATTTTGAATATTACCCAAGGAAAGTGGCAACAAGAAAAGGTGTGCACAAGAAAATGTCAAGTTAAAATTACATAATTTTTAAGATCATCATGTTAGACATGTTCAAAAAATATAGACCATGGATGGTGAACACTAGAAAAATGGCAAAACTGTCAATAGATTAAAAAAAAAACCTTTTCTTACAGTTGTTACAGATTATCATTTTGCTTTTTTTATCAAAAACAACCAGATATTTATGTATCTACCAAGGTTATGTCTGTACAAGTTTCAAGGGCAAGACAGTGATTTTTTAAATGTTAATGAGCTTTTATCATTTTTGAAAAATAACATTTTCTAATCATTTTTCTTATTGGAATTTTCAAATTCAAATTCAATTCAATAGTTTTATATCAATAACTTGTTTAATTATTTTTGCAATTAATCAACTTATGCTTGCTTTTGCAGAGCTTTCCAATTTGTTTTAAAAAATGCAATTTTGTGGAACTAAATTTAATTTTGCCTGCAAAGAAATTTTTTTTCCTAAAGTAGCAGCAGCAGCCCAAGTGATTTATATTTTCTGTGGTTAGGGATATATCCTGTAAATTGCTTCCAGGAGGGATAAGGGTGATTCCAAAGTGTTTAAAGCTCCTATTTGAGCTGCAGAAATCTTTCAAACTTCTGCCAACCAGACAACGTCCCTATGTGGGGATGAAACTTGGTGCCTTTTCAATGTGAGTCGAGTCCTGTACTGATGGAGATACTAATCCCCAAAGTTGAAATATCAGAAGGACCAATACTTTAATTTAGGGTTCGGATTAGATTACCGCTTATATACTTTATGTAAATTATTCCCCTGAGATTTCTTTCTGTCAGAAAGATTACAATTTGATAATACTAATACAAAATAAATATCTGATGTGCCGAAATCTTACCCAAGTAAGAAAATAATATCCTTCTTTTTTCTAAGGAAGCCTTAGTAGGTCACCCTTACCCATTTTCAGAACCTTATTATTGAATTTTACTATTGCTCTTTGGGTAGGTGGGAGTGGACTGTGTACGTCAATTAAATTAAATTTTCTGACAATTGTGATAGGTATAATAACTTCTAGCAAATAAAACATGTGAAAAGATAACTCATTTAATGCCATCCAACTTTATTTTATTTATTCAATGGTTAAAACATAATTATAAATAAAAAAAAATATCCTTACATCTGATTTAACACTTTTATGAACATGTTTAGCTGAGTTGGGTTTTTCTGATGGAAATACGATCTACAAAGTAAACTTAAATATATGGATTATGTTGTTTATTGCTGATTAAATTGACAAAGCAAAGGATTTAATAGCTATTCGGTTTAGTTTTACAATTAATTCCAAACCGTAGTTTATATTATCATTATATTTTATATTTATACTTTTTTTTATTGTGATCAACAGTTAAAAGATATCCACAGGTTCACCTGTTTTACATATTCTTGGCATAATCCAGATGTCTCTTTTTGTGGATCTTAAAGTAGGGATTTCAACTACCACTTTAAACACAGACAAAACACGTCTATTAATACAGAGACAGCCTAATGCTTAAAAACTAGTTTCTTTTTATTTGTATTAAGACCTGTAGAAACACTTGAGATACTGAAACTCTCAGCCATTAAAACAAAACAACCACCTACATCAACAACGATATATTTCACATCTTCCTCCTTCTTTTTGGGTGCCACAGTTCTAAATATTTAAAGCATCAAATCAGTTTAGTTTTAGACACTCCTAGATGCTATTATATCCTTATTTTCATGACAAATTCTGAGAAAGGGTGCCAATTTAACTAAACATTTTTATTCTGGCTACAGAAGCCATGCAAACATTAATAACAATCTAAGCTTTCTCTGGCACTAAAGTAAAATGGAAGAATTTACAGGTATCTCTACTGCACTTTGAAAAATACAACACTTACGAAGTTTTAGGGTCTGCAGGTTCATTGACTGTTTTTTTATCAACAATGGATTTGTAATCTTTGTGTCGTGGTTTTAAAAAATGTTTTTTGTTCCAATTTTCCCAAAAGGTTTGCTGTGCAGTTGAGTCTAAAAAGATATAGTTGTGAATTGTGAAAGTGTTTGCTTCAAAGAAATACAAAATAATAATAATTTACAGCCCACAAAATATACCTCTTATATTGTGGCCAATCTGCATGAAATGTGGTTCTGCCCATTTTGCAAGGTTTTTCTTCAAATTAAGTTTTACAAATTTGACTTTATTATCTTTAGCTTTTTGCTTCACTTTTTCCACCATGACAGACGCACCCAACTTCATTGTGGAAAACAAGTCTTTGGGTAGGATTGAAGAAAGTTTCTTGGAGAGTCTTTTAAATTTGTGAAGAAGCTTCTTGATGTCTGTCTTGTTATCAGCGTTGTTCATTTTTTCCAGAAGAATGTTCCACTGTGCAATAAGGTATGCTTTCTTTTTGTTGACTGTCTTAACAGTAACTTTGTTGTTTTTTTTCCAGTATTTCTCTGCGTAATGTAATCCATTTTTCACTGCAACATCATTCACGTTTTTCCACTTCTTCTTGACATGTTCAAATGTCTTTTCCAGTACAGGTTGCTAAAAAAGAATGTAAAATGATTTTCCTGATGCATTGTTTGTTGAAGGCACATGATTAATATTAAATATTCCTGTAACAGGTCATTAAAAAATTGAATTATTAAATTAAGATTGAACTTCCTGGCTGTTAACAATTGCTGCAACTTGTATATATGCAGCAATTTTTGTGGAGAACAAATAATATGTTGTGTACAGTGGTAAAGAGTTACCCCAGTTAATTATTTTCATTTTATCAACTAACTCAAAACTATTGCTTTCACTGCCAGTGAACAATTATTAAGAGAAAGAATCTCTATATTGCCTTTCTAGATTTGGAAACAGCTAAGCTTTTGGTAGGGTATCATGTAAGGTTTTATGTGGTGGGCTTTATAATAAAATAAAATGTAGATGAATGGCTAGTTAAGATGGTACAGTCTACTTACAGCAATGTTAAAAGTTGTGTTCGGGATTGAAAATTTACTTAGTGAAACTCAGAACAGGGTGTCCAGGGAGGTTATTGAAGCAGGTGGTATAATTCTAATAGCAGAATCAATAAAGAATTAAAAGTTTCAGAAGTGACAGACAGGACTAGAAGAGGAAGGGTTGACAGTGAATGTAACAAAATCTTTAACAGTTAGTGAGAGATGTGCATATTTTACATGGCTAGCCTCACAAATACCCTGTCTATTATTTCCAGGAGGGGCCACGGCTCAGATGGAGAGTCTTAGAGTATTTAATGCTCATTTTTAGTTACGCAGACCCAATTAGGGCCCGCGCTCTGCTAGACAATTCCGGCAACATCCAACGACCCACACAGTGTGCCATCTCTCCAATTTCCCTCACATGGCTTGGGTTAACCCATGGCTATGGTAACACTCACTCAACCATGTTGAATCGCCATCAAGAGGAATCGAACCCCGGTCTCCCGCACAGTGTACGAGAGCTTTAACCACTAATCTACGGAGCCATGTAGTAACATCTAAGCCAAGTGCAAACTTGTAGATAGAAAGTAGTAATGTGGAAATTACAGGTAATGAGTTGGTAATAACTAATTTTTTATTATACTTGTAAGCATTGGGTATATAAGAATAGAGTTTGTATGTAAGCATTTTCGAGGGTACTACAAAAAGTGAAGTATTTTTAGCTTAAATGATGGCTCAATAAAGATAGTTAAAAACTTTTCTTACTTTTACAGGTTCTGTTTGGAAAAAAATTTAATCAGTTACTTCCTTTCTTAACTAGCGTGTCAACAGACGTAACAGGGAAGTTGACGAGGCCTTTATAAGAAATGCTATGTTGTAGTGTAGTGAGATATAGGAGTTTTTAAATTTAGGAAAAAAACACATCAATTTGAAAAACTGTATGTTTCAGCTTCTGTAGCACGTATTAATGTTTATAATAGAAGATTTGGTCACCAGTTACATACCACAGATGATAGTCCTTCTTTTTCTAACTTTTTAGCATAATCTTTAACTGTATCGTATAACTCTCCACCTTTTCGTAAATTCTCATTAATGTCTTTTCCATCATTTAACTCAGAAAACAACTCAGTGATCCAGACTGATGACACTAAAAAAACAACAATAAAACCTTTTAATCTCTCTCACGAAACAAATATCTGGTTCATAGCCCTACAAAAATTTATTTTTTTGAATTTTATACTCAATGCTTTAGAAGTATACAGAAGTGCAATACCTACATAATGTACCAAAGATAGATCTCACAAGTTGTTTTGGAAAAGTCTGAGAACCAGAATTAAAAAATGCTACACCAGACTACTTTCTATGCATTTACTCTTTCCTGTAAGCAGAAAAAATAAGCAAAAGACCACAGAAGTAAAATAAATTTATTTAAAAAACAAATATTTACAAAATCGGTGGAACTTTTTCTAAATAGCTAGCAATATGTCGAAAAATACATTCAAAAGCTTCTGCTTACAATTTATCCGATTGTGACTTTAAAGGACGAGAAGATTGCACAACAAGGAATGTGTTTTACAAAAGGAAAAAAAGATGCTCAAATTGAGTGTTGTTGTAAAAACATAACAGAGATATCAGCTATGGGAACCTTGGTGAAATATATCAGTCCATATCAGCAGAACAAAGATAGTAAAGCCGCCTTTCGTATTTTTTATCACTTTCATTCAGAGAAGGGGACAATTTGAGAGATTCCCCTCCCTCCAAACCAAGAGAAGAGAGAAGCTTCGCAAATTACAGATACTTACCACAATGTAAACACAACACGATCCCCACAAAGATAACTAATCTCATGTTGTCAAGAAAATCAAACTATAACTTCTGCCGAAAAAATTTACTTTTTCAAAGATTTTTGTTTTATTATTTTATGTTCTTAATAATTTAAATTCGTAGCCATAGAGCGATGCTGTCTCTCCATCGCAGATCTTTATGTTAACCATATTAATAATGACCCCAGCTATATCAGTAAAATAAGATCGAGAGTGAAAGAAAAGCAAGACCTGGACCCTATTATCAAACTTTCGGTGCCCATGCGCTATCGTGGCCCGGGGTAAAAATTCGCTAAAATTAATTTTTGCAATTTCACAAAATTTGGAAAATACCCAAAATTTCGAGATTGTCATTCGCGAACTTTAGTTTTCGCGAATTTTTCTTCGTATTTTTTGTTCGCGAAAGAAAGTTTTAGTTCATGTTTTCACAAATATGGAACAGGGAATATGTGTATACACAACCTTTATTAGGCATCCAGTGGTAAACCCTTTACCGTTATCACTCTAACTCTTCGAAGATGGTTATCTGTAGACCTGCTCTGTAATATCGTCAGCATGCAATCTGGCTCTCAGGGCAATTTTTCGCTTTTATGATATCCAAGACGGCGCCAGGTATCAACAAAGCGAATTATAGCCCTGGGAATAAGGTTGGTCCGCATGATCAAGAGCTTTATTTCTACTCACTGACAGTACTAAAACAATTTCTGTTTTAATTTCTTTATTGACAAAATTTCTTCAGTAGTTGAAATATCCGCGAAAAAAGGGTGAAATGAAAGACGACAATTGGTTTATAAAATGAGCATTATATAGTCTAGAATTTCCCATCTAAGCCATGGCACCTCCTCGCAATTTGTGAGGCTAGCCATGTAAAAAATGCACATCTATCTATATATCTATTTCGCAACGCAATAGAAACAGCTTTTCTTGACGCAACAAAAACAACCGATTTTTTGTGCCTTTTCTATTTAAGCAACGTACAAGCTCTTTCTCAAAAATGTTTATCGTATAGCGAGGGTTGTTCAGAACTACATGTAACATTGATGGACATGACGTTTGCAATGTTTTCAAAAAATAAATATTACATAAAGCTTGCATATATCAATATTCCAGTAAAAAAATGAGTTTTTCGTTTATAGTTTTTGAGATGAACCTTGTGCGTATAAATAATTGATTTTAAATACGTGTCACGCATGAAATGTCAGGTTTTCCAAATGAGGCTCTTTCTTGTTATTTATCTCCAGGGTAACGAGTTTTGCAACATCGAATAGCCACAATCCATGGTTATCGTTTTGTTAGCGTCTCGAGTTGTTGTTGAAACTCCGAATAAAATCGTTGAAAACGTAAATTTGAAGCTAAAGAAATAAATGATCGTTTTTATAAACTACATCATGTCTACAAAAAAAATAAAAAATTATGATACAAATTCGACTGTCCGCAATTTTCTTTCTCCCGCCCTACCATTACTTGTAAGTCAAGTAAAAATTTCACCCAGGTAAACGAAGAGCGCAAGATGTTATATTGTTGCATGGAGGTAAAAAAGGAGCGATATAATCGACAAAACACCTTCGTTTGAAACAAGGAATATCTGCACAACACTTGGCGCATAATTGCACGAATTAGCTTTATTGACAGAAGATCCGAATTGACCAATCGCAATTCCCTTTAAAACAAACAAACAATTTCCTGAGGGCAAATTTAAAGACAAGTTCGTTTTCTTTAAATGTTGCACTAGTTTGTGCATCACGCATGATTTCGATAGGTCTCTAAAGATGTACATCCCTGTCGCTTATACCTCTATGATCGTTGTCAGCGTTCATCAAGTAAGAAGAAAAATGTAGTTTTTAGAGTTTCACTTAACTGTTAATAGAGTTTTAAACGCTTACAAATTATCACACGATTGTGCTATCTTAACGAACCATTAACGAAAAACGAGTGTGTCAATTTCAAATCAAGTAGGTGGACCCGGGAAATTGACCAACTTGAATTTCAGGTGGCGTTTTGTTGTTTATGCCGGAGACAGCTGCAATCCTTCGTAGTTGTCCCTTAATTCAATGCGTAAGGGGTGTTTCTTTTCTTAGAACAACATTGAATATTTCTAATGCATTGCTTACTTCCTGCGCCCATTTGGGAAATTTTTAGATTCATATTTTTCTTCTTCTTTTCTATCAATTTGCACAAAAAATGACGCGTTACTATCAATTTGCACAAAAATGACGCGTCACTATCAATTTGCACAAAAAATGACGCGTTACTATCAATTTGCACAAAAATGACGCGTCACTATCAATTTGCACAAAAATGACGCGTCACTATCAATTTGTACAAAAAATGACGCGTCACTATCAATTTGCACAAAAACGACGCGTCACTATCACTTTGTACGAAATTAATGCTTTAGGGAAGAAATAAATGCAGGAGAAAAAATTGCAGAAGAAAAGAATGCGGAATTAATAATTGTGAATTGCTCTTGAAATTCGGCATTTTTAATCAACTTTTCTCTAAATTATGCAGAAAATTTTTGTTTACTAAATCCCAGTTTTTAATTCGTGAATTCAACAAAAAAGTGCGCCCCCTATTCCGCATTTCGCACAATTCTACTTCTGTACTTTAATTCATTAATACTGAGCAAGATCATTAATACTCGAAAAACTCACCAAGTATTGGTAACATATCCTTTAACAAATCTCGCTTGTCGTAACACTGCAAAAAAAGATATCGTAACAGCAAAATTGTTAATTTTAGTTACTAAGACATCTGCTATGAAAGCATGAAAAACATACCAGTATTTTAGGTTGCCAGCTACTCGCTTTCTTTGTGAATATTACAGGACCTAACAAATCTTCACACAGTTCACGAAGTCGACTTTCTTCGTCTAAAAAACAACTTAAAAAAATTACACTACATAATCTACGTGATCACGTGATTTTTTTGAAACACGTCGAAATAGTGAGTTTCCCATTAGTTTTTGCAAGAACTAATTTTTTGCAAAATTGACAAAAATTCGAGAAATTCGTAAAATTAACATGGTCACCAAGCCGGATCATGTTATAACTTGTAGACCATAGTAAGTTTCTTTAAATAAAAAACACGTGTGTTCGCTTCGATAGCTCTACTTTAAATGATGATTTTACATAACCGCGTGGTCACATGCAAACACAAAGTTGCGTAATATATAAATATTGAACAGAAGGTATAGAAAGGTATATATAACCTTGTCAAGTTTAGAAACTAAAAACTCACTTGATTGAACAATATATCGTGCATATGTCATCAACCAAAAGTGATATTCCTCAGGTGAGTTTATCGATAACGCTGCACAAACTTGAGACTACAAAAAAAGAAAAATGTCAGAAGTGATATTCCTCAGGAGAGTTTATTGAGAACGCTGCACAAACTTGAGACTATAAAAAAATGTCAGAAGTGATATTTCTCAGGAGAATTTATTGAGAAGTGTTATTGTTATACCTTCCGCTTCGTTTTTTGGCCATGAGCTGAGATCACACACAATAGTTGCAATGTATTATTACAAATCAGAAGAAAAACTACAAAAAAAACTAGTTCTGGGAGAACAGCAGTGTCATTTCACATTTATAGCGGGTACGTTGCGTGAAAATTACTTCCCTTTACATCTTAATTATGCTTGTCAATTTGATGTTCTGATTGGTTTAAAAGTAATTATTCCACAATCAAAATGAAGAAAGTTTTAATTGAGCAGAATAGTTTAGCGCACAATCAGTCAATCAATTTGAGAATTTCTATAGATGTATCCTACCTCCAAGTAAGAAAATGTGTTTGTTTGTTGTTTCGTTGGATTTAAACGAAGACCACGAATCATCTGCTTCGACATTCTAAACATAAAATTCGCAAAGTTAGCTTCTAATTACGAGAAATATCGAGGTGTTATAATACTTACTACAAAATAATTTTTTTGCCCAATGCACCGATTTGTTTTTATCCTAACTTATCTACGCAGCTACCAAGAAAATAAATTTAGGCGGAAAACATCATTTTAACAGAACTAACAAAAATAGGTCCAAATAAATTCTTACAAAAATCCTTTTTACCAAATCCACTAAATTAAATTATCGCGAAACTTTCTTCTTTTTTTGGCATTTGCATCTAAATTTTAAGAAACACATGACGATTTCAATAAGCATGTGTCCGTTTTTAGTATCAACATTAAAAAAATTGGCCAGAATTTTTTCTCGCCATTCGCTAATTTTTAAAAAAAAGATGAAGACAAGCAGTTAATTTTGAAATTGACTATTTTGTAACATCAAAACGTTGCCGGATTTACATAGTATAATAGAAAGCTTGGATGTTTTTTTAACAAAGCCACAACATAAAGCATTCGTTGTCCGTTATTTTAAATTTCAAACAAATTTAATTATTTCCATTTTCCGCCAAATTAAATTCCGGTCAGATTTGATATTATTTCTTAACCACCAAATCAAATTTCGTCCAATTTTCTTCCCGCTACATTCTATCCCCGTCAAAATTTGTTCCCTTTCAGCCCATTAAAAGACAAAAACATAAGAAGGGAATATTCGTACACGAAGATCAAAAGGATTTTAGGTATAACGCACGCCATTTTTTTTATTCAGAGTCCACAGACTGTTTCTGCTAATCTAGAAGTCTACCATTTTCCCATCGACCTCATGAACCCAATCTCTATCTTAATACCCGTGTTGGTCGGTGTGTCCACAAGAAAATAATAATGCTATGAGACACGAAATACAATATATAAAGGACGGGCGAACCCATGCATTTATCTAAATTCAATCTTAGAGTAAAAACGAACAATAACTACTTCGAAGTAACCGTTAGTAATATATATTAATATACACCCTTGCTCGATAAATGCATAAGTTGGTTTTACCTGCTGAGAGGAGCTTGAACTGAATGAAGCGGTCCTTTAGGTTGGGCACCTGTTGAGCAGGATCCCAGATCTGCTGACAACTGCAGACTGTCACAAGCGCCTGCTAACAGCACCCTAGAAAAAAAAGTATCTTGAAAGACGTACTACAGATTGGGTTTTTATACACGTGTTTTTTTATTTGTTTATTTTTGATGACTTTAAAAAATTATTCTTACAATTTTAGATTTTATTGTTTTTGTGGGAGAATAAATGTAAATGGATTTCCCTGAAATATATTTATAGTGGACTCTCTACAACTCAAACAGCCACGGGGAATCGGAAACCGTTCGAGTTTTAGAGAGGTTCGGGTAATAGAGAGTTGGGAGTTTTTTCAAGTTTTTTTAAATTTTGTATAAATGGCCAATTAAGCGTGGTTTTTTCCCTTGCTAGGTACACCGAATCAGGCAGCACCATTTTTTTGGAACAGTTCTTTTCTCCAACTCCTTTAACGCTTTGTATTTTATTTTGCAGGACTTGTTTTATGCTTTACGTTTTGTCCCAGCAACAGACGCCATGATTGTAAAACTTCAATACAATAATCGTGTTTACGTTTTGTTCGAATCATTTTAGACCCCTCACACATGTAGATATGAAACATTCGAATCAGCCAAGACTCTATTTACGTTTACAGAGACAAAACAATGCCACAAAACCGCTTGTGTCATATAAAGTTTTTTTATGAGAGTTTATTAGGAAATTCCCAGCGCGCCAGCGAAATTGTTCGTAGAGAGTCCACTATATTATTAATATTCTTATCTTGAATAAATGCCATTTTAATTTGGAATACTTTGTTCAAAATTATGTACAGTACGTACCATGAAGCCAGACTTTGATCAAACATGTATACAGAATGATTTGATAACGTGACCACTGGAAAACCGTTCTCGTTCACGAACGAATGCGATATCGATTGATTTGCATCTAAAAAACAAAGAGATACCGATTGGTTTAAAAACCATCGCGTGGGATCAACAATGTTGTGCCTTTACTCAGCCACGTTGTCGATATTTGGTCACATCACCCTGTTCGGTCAAATCGCCCATATTCGGCCACGTCGCCAATATTCCGCCACGTCGCCCATATTCCGCCCAATCGCCCATACTCGACCACATCGCCCATATTCAACCACATCGCCCATATTCAACCACGATGCCTATACTCGGCCACATCGCCCATATTCGACCACAGCACCTATACCCGTCCACGGTGCCTATACTCGACTGCGTCGCCCATTTTCGGCCACATCGCCCATATACGGCCAAATCGCCCATATTACGCCACGTCACTCATGTTCGGCCACGCCACCTAAATTAGGCCATATTCGGCCACGTTGCCCATACTCGGCCACGGTGTCTATACTTGACTGCATCGCCTATAATCAGCCACATCGCCCATATATATAGTATATGCAGTATAGAAGTTTTACTAAAATAGAAAGTCCTTCCGGCCCAAGTGAATACAAAGACAAAAATAGTTTGCAAAATAAAATTGTGCTATGAATCTGAGATACCACCAAAACAGACATGTAACTAATAATACATAATACTCCCCTGACATGTGTTTACACAACGTGTTTTCTCCAAAAAAATGGGCGTTTTTCTCCACCAATAAGATTTTTTGCATTGACACGCTAATTCCAGTTAGAATTGGATTAAAGAAGAACTCCAAAATATATTCTAACCCAAGCAGCTACCAATCATTCTGTACCGACTTCTCTTACCTTTTAATATTGGAATTAATGATTCGCTACGAATAACAGCTTTCAGATTCTTCATGTCCCTACACGTGAAATTTTTAAAAAATATAAAACTGCACAAATTTCTCGATTCAACACATTTAAAGTAGTGTCAGAATTTTTTTTATAAAAAAACATCCAGCTATATTGAGGGTTCTGGAGTGACAATCAATTCCTTACTGCTAGGTAAGATCAAACTCCTTAAAGTTTTACATACCAAACACTGATATTTCCTGTTGACGTCAACACCATCACGTGACGCCCGTGACATTGTAACTGTGACACATGTCCATTGACTACAAGTGGTGGAAGCAACCTATGTCAAATGATATAAATGCATAGAACTGTGTCAAATCGTACAGTAGTATAAAAATTGTTTATTCTTAACAGAAAATGATTGTGAAGTGAATGCTTGCCAACACTTGACAAAATTGTGCATAGCTTTACACGAATAACTTGAAATGTTTTGTTTATTCTGTTTGTTTACAATGAAACAAACAACTTTAAAAAAGAAGAGGAACACAGAAAATATTAGTATGCATCTATCAAGTAAAAAATGTATCTATGCATTTTCCTTTTTAACGCAAAATATCTTAAGCTTTTTAATAGACAAAATTTCTACTCTTATAAATACAGTCAAATAGAAACAAGCCTGAAGGATCACCTTCTTCCTTTTGTTGAGAAGCAATGCACTGTGTTATTTCTGCACGAAGCACATACGATCAATCTAAAAAGAAAATAAATTAGTAGAGCATTATTCTCAGTGAATGGTAATATTAATTGTGGACTGTGCTGCATATCTAAAATGGTGACCAACATCTACAAACACACATTACACACACAAAAATACTTTTCAATAGGCTTTCAGGCGGGTTTCATCAAAATACTTCTTCTCTTGTTATTTGTTTTTCGAACATACTTGTGTGAGTGTGAGTGTGAGTTCTATAGCTTAAATAACTTATCTGTTGTACAGAGTGGCCATAGTTTTAAAATCATACAATTTTTAAAGGTCTTAGTAGATTTTTTCTAGGAGATTTAGGGCTTAAACTTTAAAAAACATTAAAAACACCATCATAAAAACTTATTCTAGAAGATTTTGAAAATTTTCGAAATAGACACTTTCTTATAATGAAACCTTTCTTAACATACACACTGGTCGATTTTTTCAAAACATGATAATAAAAATAACTACTTAAAAAAATACACAAATTTAGAAGGAAACAATATTTTTGCTCTAACGTTTAGGTTATGTACAAAGTTTTAAGATGGTCTTCATATTTTCCATGTTATTTACGAAGTTTAAGAAAGTTTGGCAACCCTGATTGAAAAAACATTTCTTTTAAACCCCTCGATAGTAGCCAAAAAGATTATGCTTAATAGAAAATTATCAATAACTAATCAAATAGAGATTCACTAATTCGTATGCAATACTTACGTATTAGCTGCAATTGCATTTATCGGGTTTGATAGACACGTCTCCCAAGATAAATTATCTTCAACAACACATCGCAAGTAATGGAACGCAGTACCTGATGCTTCTAAATCATTCTCAACCTCAAGTCTAGCAGTTGTATCGCTTTGTTTCGATGAGGATAAATTTACCTAAGAAGTAAAGTCCATGTTATACAGTGACAACGAAAAGCAAATAGTAAAAAATTTAAACGCCTGCTCTTGAGCATAAAATATATACTAAACTTGCATCTTTTATACCACTGTAGATATTGTTTTATTATGGAAACTGGGTTCACAAACATGTTATATTTAATCCCAGGGGTACTGGGCCCTTCTGATAACGTAAACATGAAGTTTTATATGTCCTTATAAGTTCTTTTATCCGATAAAATGTTAAGGAATTATTTTCTTTTAGTCTTAAAGAAAAATGAAAACCGTGAGTGCAATGTCAAAAATATTTCTGCTCAAACCTAATTTCTGTTTAAAAAATCTTTAAACACAAGAACTAGGGTGCAACGTAATTTGCTTATATCAGCATTACGTGACATGACAAAACTTTGGCTAATCAGCAACGTTATTACTCCAACATTTTTTTGTCTGGTATATTAGTCTGCAGTTAGAGTTTGGGGTTGATTTCAAATAAAATCCATAATTGTATTACAACAGTGATTGTACATGTATTTCCGTTAAAGTGGCAATTCTGACTGTTGTACAACATTTGCTCATAAAATTCTACCTGCAAACATAATCTTTGCTCTGGTTCAGGAAATGGAATCTGGATGAGTGAGTTCATTCTCTGCTGTTCAGTTTCACCAACATTTGCATTATTTTGAGTTTTGAGCTGAAAATCAAAATCAAAGATTAGAAATACCCATACAACAACCACACTGTCTACTAGTTTTTGATAAAATGAAGATTTTAAAGTAAATCTCACTCATAAAAAGAAAAAAATAAAGTACAAGGCATAACATTTACACAATCAGTCATGACTTTTTGATGAAATAAAAGCAGATAACTTCACATTAAAGATCTTTTGAAATTTAAAAATACTAACTGGTGTATTTAAAAGATCATTTTTTGACATTTTATCGCCCTCTTTATTCTTCTTCTTCTTTTGTTTTTTCGTTGGTGGAGTATCGGTGACATCTGCTTTTCTTTTAACAGCTAAGTTAGCCGTTGTTGTTGTTGTGGTGGTGGTGGTGGTGGAAGATCCACTAGTAGTAGCTTGGGTCTTAATGGTATTGTCTTTCAATGGGGAGCTAAAATTAAGCACTAAAATATTCAATAAAATTCTGTAGATATTGCCACGGTCACACAATATAAATAGACGCCCAGAACACGTTTATGAATGTACAATCGTGGAAACTACTAAGAGTTAGTGCAACAATAAATAATAGAGAGGCCTATAGGAGTTAAACTTAGTGGTTAGAAAAGAGTCTAAGCTATCAGCAAATACAAAAATTACTTAAGGATAATCCAGGATGAACTTTTTTTTTAAATGATGTTTTGAGTGGCTGAGGGCACACTCACAAGTCACCTAGCAATAGAAGCTCAATCATGTAACATTTTTTAACGATGCAGAAGAAAAAACATATCTACCTAAACATAAGCTGTTTCGCTGGTGTTGACAAGATATTCTGTTCCTAAAAAATATATCAACACTGATGGTATCACTAACTTAGAATTATTACTAATACAACCCAATTCTCATTATTTATGTCGAAGCATCCAAATATCCCTGCACCTTACCTGGCTGATTAGGGATTTATTTGACTCTGCATTAAAATCAACTAAAGCTTCATTGTCTGCACTATAAATGAAAAAACATAGACTTAACTTAGCTAAAATGTTCTTGATAAACACAACTTACGGAACCTCCTCTTTACTCAGAGAAGTGAATTAACTTTTTCCAAGGTAAAAATCTTAAATTACACAATCGATTTAGGCAACGAAATACCCTTAAAGTAATTTTATGAGATAAATATCACTTCGTTCCAACTATCTTCTTCGAAGCGAATTACATTGTATTTTCAATTTTTTTTAAATTTTGCCTGCGTTAAACAAAAAGCCTATTTTAGTTCTCCTTGAGTTACTAGAAGATATCAGTTTTCCCTAACTTGCTGTTGGACCAAATTACTTTATTACAAGTGTTTAAGGACATGCTCAAATGAATCAGCCAATTATGTTGCCAGTTTACAAAAGTGTTTTTGAAGATGATTTTTTAACTTGAAGTGTTTTAGTAAGAAAAATTTCTAGAGTAATGTATTACGCTGGTACGAAAAACTTGGCCCAATAAAAAATTCAAATATTTTTATTTCTGTAATGGTTAATGATACAAAATGAACAATGTTAAATTTTGACCTATTTCTTTTTGTTGATGTGATGTCATGCGAACATTTGCTTGTAACAGGTCTGCTAAGGCCTCATGAATGTCAGTTTTCGCTACAGAAACGTAAGCAACATGCCATTTCAGTAATTTACACACAAATATAGAGCAGTTAATTTATTATCAATTCTCTGCGCAGTTTAATTTAACATCTTGGAATATAATTGCCCTTTTACTTATGATATCAGAAGGTCGGCTTGTCCTTCTAAATTAGTGATACAAAAGAACAACTTTAAAGTTAAGTTTTTTTACTTTTTAATTTTTTTATTGACCAAGGCGGTCACTGAAGGCGGTCACATCAGCGATAAAGGGACTGAAATCTCGACTCGCTGCAAACTTCTACTATTTTTGAAATAAGTGGCAAAGAATGACAGAGTTAAACTCCATAAAAAAAACATTATCTCCATCAACTCACCCGCACGCTTGGTCTGATGGAACGCTAGTAAGGAAAAAACATATTTGCCGAACCCGTGAAAGGTAAAATAAAGTTTTTTTCGCAAAATTTGTAACCGCGAAAGTTGAAACTTGTCAGGTAGACAATTCTTACGCAAGGTTCCCGGAAAAACTTTCGCGAATTTGGGGGTTTGGGATATTTCGCACTCGAAAAATCTCGCATATGATAAATGCATACATTCAGAATTTTGTGCACAGCCCGCTGGCGGTCACCTACCCATGTGTTTTACACAGCACTAGTAATATTTCTTAATTTGACTTTAAAAACCGTATTTTCTCCATATACCCTTAGGTATGGATATGACTATAATAACACAGAGGTTGGCATACTTAAATTTACAGCACTTTTCATTATTTTTAAGTTAAAAAATCTTGCTAGTGTTTTATCATAAAATCTTCCTAATTGCTTTTGCCTTTATCTTTTTTTAATTTATTTTATTTTTATATTATTTGTGGAATGTGAAAAATTTATCATTCTTCTGAACACAAATACTTATTTATATGTGGCGGATAAAATGATAAAAATTTTACAAAGGTGGAATCTTCCACATATGCCAGTTGCTACAAATGTTTGCTGATTGCGTTGTTTTTCTTGTTAACCTTAAAGTTCTGAATAGAATTTCCACAAGAGAATGTCAGTTTGTGATGTTCTATTAACTCACCCGAATTCAGGCGGAGCTTCCAGCATCATGGGAACAATTCGTCTCTTTCCATCAGCAGTCTTGCATTCTTTTTGTTTCTTCAGTATTTGCTACAGTGACCAAAAATTAATTAGAGTAACAAGTTTTGTCTTGTTTACACAAAACATTAAAAGTTTTGTATGATTGTGTTTTGACGATACAAAATATGGAGAGGCAGGAACATTATTTTTTTGGAATAACAATAAAAAATATTATTTTGTTTTGAGTTGAGCATCTAATACGAATCTTGCGAAGTTACCCAAGTGCAAGTCAGACTTACAGACTATCGTAAAACCAGCTTTTGTCTTATTTACCCCAAACATTTTTGGTTTACCGGAAATTTATACCAAAAACTTGGCAGGTGACTGAAAATTTGACATCCTATATGGACGCATTAAAGTTTCAAGATAGATACATAAAAACAAGTGTCACATACATCAAATTGAAATTTGTCGTTACTGCTTGTACTTATCAACCCACCAGAATGCTTGCCATCTAAAGTAGACACACAACTTAAAATAATGTAGAAAATTTTATTTAACTCTTTAAAAACTATTATCAGCACAAGGTGAAAGTATTGTTAGCAGAAAACTTTGTAATTATTTTACTATTTATTCACTTTCAGTACATAACTCGCTAATTTTGCCAACTTTTTGGAGGGAGAAATTCAGCCACAGTTTTTGCAACACTGCATATAAAAAATTATTGGTGCAGGCAATGCAGATGCAGATGCTAACTTCATCTTGGCTCTATTAAGACAGTAGCTTAGACAGAGAGGATTTTACTTGAGTGGAGGAAAAAAATGTAAGTTCAATGTCTTATTTGAAAACTTTTTCTCTTCTCTATCAACTTTGTTTACATTAATCAGCGCTGCCATATTTATTTCTGCATTTTAATTTAATCCAAAAACAAACATTTATATAAATATCAAAATAAAAATGTGCTACTGAGGTAAGATATTAATCAACTCACTAAGAACTCAAGAAGTTAACTTGGTGAGAGAAGTAATGCTTAGGCCAATGCTGCTCAATAGTTTAAATTTCTAATTGGTTTCCAGTGAACTACAGTCACAGTAAAAATTAAAAATTAAAATTTTCATTTTCTTATTTGCATCACACATGCTTCCCGTAGCAGAGTTAGCAAGGAACATTTGTACATACAAAACCTTACCTCCTGCTTTGAAAGGAGTGCTTGCAAATTTACCACCTGGAGAAATTGCTGCAGCAGATGACATAAATTTCTGCTGAAGAAGTTCGGTTTTCTTTACATGCTCTTCGTGTTGCTGTTGTTGTTGATGTTTCAAAAATTCAGGATTCTCCACGACAGATGATAAAATGAGAGATTTCGAAGTTTTAATGCTCGTACCGTAAGTTTTCTTATGATAAATGTACTAGAATAAAAATAAATGGTTTGGAGTAGAACAAAAAAAGAGAGAAAAAAGAAAAGAAATGATACAATTAAATTAGTTCACTTAACCCCATTTGGGTTGGGATCTGGGTGACTCGGTCAAAGGTAAATGAAGGAGGGCAGGGCATCCTACTCCTGCCTTATTTTAAAAGATATTTTTCAGATATAAAATGTTTGTTATTTCATCTTTTTTCTCTTAAAAAAATATATTTCTTATTTATAATAAATAATCTATGAATTATAAGCTTTCCAATGATATAAAAATCACAAAATGGAAAAAGATAACAATTTGGGTGTTTTGTGTACCCTTGAACGTAAATATTGTACTTTCTTTATTTTAAAACTGAAGACTTGTGAAGAAGCGTGTAACAATATAAAACAAAACACAACAAAAATGTTAGTTTAAATCTCACTTTATCCTCAGGTGACATTACTTTCCCCAATTCTTCCTGGCTGAAATCCATGTATGCTACTGTTCCATCCAAAGAACATGCAATAAGAAAGTAACCACATTGACTCCTAAAAAGTAGGTTTCACATGACTTTACAAATTTGTACAATAATATCTAATTCCCACCCTGTTGTATTTATTCACTAGTCATTAAGCCCACAGAAAAATTAACTTAGGCAGAAGAAAAATGGAAAAGAACCACATATGCATATTAATGACATCAGCAAAGACCTGTTGAAATACCTAAACTTTTTTTTGGATTTTGTTAACTCATTGCACTATGTGTGAAGAGCTCGAAACCCTGATCAAAATAATGTGGAGGACCATGTACCATGGACCAAACTCTATTATTTCCTTAATCATTAGTTAAAAACTAATGATTAAGGAAATATAAAAGTTTGGTTGACATCAGCAAACACCTGTCAAAGTACAAAAATTTGTACCCCTTGTCTCTATTGCATATAACCGTAACCCTAACCCTAACCCTAAACAGGTAATAAAAAAATTATAGGAACATGTGCTTCAGACAAAAAGTTGAATAGATATTGCAGTTCGTATGTCTCAGATGACATCATCAGTTGGGAGATTTGGAAAACACACACAATATGGTGCCAGGATGTTTCTAGATACCTAAGTGGTAAAAAAAATGACTGACGTCACCTCATTTCTAAGTTATTTTGCCTCAAAGTTTTAAATTCATTGTAATGCTAATTTAAATTAACTTTTAATGTAATGCTAATTTAAATTAACTTTAAATTAAATTTATGATATTGACGTTGTGGTGTTAACATTTGAGACCTAATTTCTAGGCTACATAAAAGAAAAACGAACACATCCACTTTACCTGTCACAAAGAGTGGCATAATTATAATAGACTAATTATTAAGTCCGTGAAAGATAGTTGGCAGCTTAGTTACACATGTAACAAAATCTCTATGCAATTTTGAAATCCTGACTTTCCTAGATTTTCTAGATTGCTGGTCATCCTGCATACGATGCATGCGGCAAAATACTCATAACAAAGCCTGTGTATGTATAAGGCTTACGTTAAGACAGTTTTAAGGCTTAACACGAATATAAAAAAATTTCAGATCTTAAATGTTATGTCAAATAAGTGTGAATGCTAATTTGTGTTAAGATGATCGTCGTAAGCTTTAAGTAACTGTTTTAACCCTATTCGGTCCGGGGTTTTTCGAACATACTATGACCGGGGGGGGGGGGGGGGGGGGGGCGGATTCCGCCCCCCCTCAATAACTTTTCATAGGGTTGTTCAAATTGAATCAAACTTGGCACACTTATAGTACCTCATAAAAGGAACAAAATGGCGCCAAAAATATTTGCTTGCGTCAGCACATTTTCTGTGACGTCATCAAAAGCTTGAAAATTGTTAAAAATGCCACTATCTGCTTAAAATATAATTACTTTTGTTCTAGAGCGAATTTTTACATTCTGTTTGAAGTTTCTGAAAGCTAAATAAAAGTTATTTAACATATTTTCCGGTTTTTACATGGATCGGATGAAAAATTGTCAAAAATTGCCCGAAAATCCGTTTTTTTCCGATTTTCGGGTAAAATCCGACAAAATCGGGAAATCGGATTAGTCACGTGTTCAAATTACTAAAAATGATTCTTCTTGATGAAACAAAGTTGTGTTGCAAGTTTCAAGTTCTAAGGATAATCCTACCAGGAGTTATTATATTTTCCCCATTATAAGGATTTCATAGAGATTTTTAGGGGTAGTTTCGAGTAATGGCCAATATCAAAGCCTCTGAAAGGTATGGGACCTTAAAAATTAGCATGCAGGTGTCTAATAGATAAATGTTGAAACTCAGTAAGTATCATAGCCATATAACAAAGCAATCAGGAGTTATTAAAAAAAAACCGTCAGGGGGGGCGGAATCCGCCCCCCCCCCCCCCCCCCGGACCGAATAGGGTTAAGGCTTACGACAAAATATCAAATTTTTTTGATATTTTGACTTAAGCCTTAGGACGTCTTAAGAATTGGAATGAAACAGAACGTTCAAATTAAGAAAAAAATTGTTCGGATTAGGAAAAATGGTTCGAACTAAGAAACGTTCTGAAAAGCATTTTTCAAAACATTCCGGTTGAAGATTAAAAGAAATGGAAGAAGCTCTTGCTTTTACAGTGCAAAAATATCCTTGCCTATTTGACAAGGATATAGCATCTTTTCATAATAAAAATGAAAAGAACAACAACTGGGAAGCGGTAGCTAAAAAGCTTCAACTAGAATCAGGTAAAAGTTTATATCTTTTTTTTAAAAAAAAAAACGACTTTAACTGCGCAGAAAAGAGATAAAAAGCTGGACGTTTTAGCATGGGATGTACACAACCTTTTTTTCAGGTGCACCTGCTAAAACGGCTTTGACAAGCTTGCGCGCTATGTATGTCAAAAGAAGCAAAGAAATCAGGTACAGGCTTAAGATCGTCTTAACGTAAGCCTTAAGACAATAAGTGAGAACTAGCCTTAAGTGAAACAACAAAACTTCAACACTCACCAAGATATGTCCATAACGGAATTTTCAAATAATTCATGGATCACTACAAGTGGACGTTGTAAAGATGTTATCTAAACAAAAATCCTTAAACACACTGAAAACTCAAATGGTCATAAACTCAGCTACAAAAAAGGTGAGGAGATAAGGCTTGCTTACCCAGACTGACAGAGATCTATCTCGGCTTCCAACAGCACAACATACATATTGCTAAAACCCAAGTAAAATTTGGTTGACAGAGAAAAGAGTTTAATAATTATGTACTGAGAGGAAAATTAAGAAAAAATGTTTCAAGAATTACAAAAAAATATAAAAAAGATATACAAAAATTACCTACAGGTTTTGATGCTTCATTTTTACCAGAGAATAATCGGTCATTAAACCTCTATAAAAAACAATAATAGAAAATTATAGATATCTACTAGACTAGAATAAAGCTTCATTTTATTTGCCTGTGTAAAAAATGTTTTTCTGGTTTTAATTGTCTTGGTTACTCAGTAAAAACACACTTATTAATCGAGAATATTGTATTATGGCACATTTTGGTATACAACATCATCCGCATGGAACGCAATTTGTAAATTTGGGGAATGGATTGGGATGCCGGGTAAGAAAATAAATAAGTAAGGCAGGACAGATAACGCATGCTGCTAGTAATCATAACAAGGTAATCACACCAAAATGCTTGCCTAAGGCAAAGAGGGTAATTTCCTAAGAGTATGCACGTTTTGGTTGCCCCTCACAAGCTTATGTCCTCATGGATCATAATATTGTGAACGGTTTCCAAGGCATGACCCAGATCTCTTCATGCATGAATAACATACTCATATCCTCTATTCACGAGGTACATTTCACAACTAATAATACATTTACTTGTCACTTGTAATTAATGATTAATTATTTAGTTTATTAATTATATACTTATTTAATAATTTATTCTCATGCATGAAGGATATTGTTTCTCTTCCACTTCAATCATGAAGGTACACTGCACTTCACTATAAACCGATAATCACATATGGTGTCTTCTGCACCCAATAAACATGTGTTATCAATAATCATGAGCTAAAGGTGGAATGCACAAGCTGGTCCAGTATTGGCCCAGCGTGTGTTTCCACATAATAATAATATCAGGATTCATAAAAGGGTGTGCCTCACCGTAATGATAATAAGTGATAATAATATCAAGTAATAATAAGATACACAAGCCTCACACACGCATCTGTCCAAATGTTATATGGCTGACGTAGGAAGCCCGACATCCCCAAATTTCCCCAAATTAGTGTGGGTATTGGAGGAAAAAGTCAGTCATTAAGAGTACCGGCTTATATGCGTCAACAACATACATACATACAAAGGAGCCTAGATACACGTTAAAACTGTACAATAGCCATAAAAAGCAAATAACAGTCTATGGCCAAAATAAACACAAAGTCATAATACTTGACATATATAAAATCCATATTACAACACGAATTGTGTATGTAACCACAGGACCTAGTCTAGTAATTATAATACAATAAATAACAAAGATCACTCTGTAAATTTAAATGGATCGAATGTCCCACAACTTAGGCACGTCATTGAGGTTGGCCATTTTAGAACACCACTGTGTTAACACTTTATTGGGAAGATGGATATATCGACGATAACAGTCGCTGGACCACCTGCCTAAGATCTTAATGGCAGAGTCTGGAATACCGCAAGATGCTGCGGCAGAGGCCCCACCAATCCTGAAGCTATGCGTATTGAGATCGGGCCCATTTACGCTAATTTTTACAAAGGCAGAAACTAACTTCCTAGTAACAAATTCGCCGTTGGAGAGAACAAACCAAGGACCCTGATGAGTACCTCTGTACACAAGAAATTGAGAGAAAGCTTTGACAGGACACAAATCACCCTTAATCCTCCCAAACCTAATTTGAAATGTTTTCCTAAAGGGATCGGTTTTAGAACTTTTGATAGTCATATAAAGAGTATTGTTGCAAGGTGAGAAGCTAAACTCGGATGGGGACAAGTGAATATTGGGATCAAAATAGGTTTTGGAGGGGCAACATATTCCGAAACTCTTAACAGACCAAAAAAGGCAAACAAAATAAGGCATCGCCACATAGCTTTGTCACAAAATGAAAAACATGAATTGTTGATAAATCTTAGCATTTCGTGTAGGTGGGAGGGCGTGATTGGCAGTCTCTGGCGGCTTACAACATTCTCAGTTCGCCGAATACCCCTCATTACGTAGTACAATTTTCCCATGTCAGATATCTTTCCGGAAAATCCACAGATTAGACTTTGGTACTGTAGCCCACACAAGTACACCTTAATAGTAGCATATTTGACCCGCGTTGACATAAAAGTGACATAGAGCTGAAGGTGGGATTCAATAAGCGGAAACATCCGGATAGAGGCGTGGTGGCAAAACATTCTGTAGGATGAAAGTCCAGAACGGTAGGTAAGTCTGGTGTTTGGTGATAAAGCAGCATCGAAGAGGTAATTCATTGTCACACTAAGCATTCGGAGATTGACGAGGGGATAGGAGTAGGAAGCTCTTCGGCGTATGGGCACTGCTCTTTGAACTTTGCGACCTGTAAACGCGAAAGTAGGTCTGCATAAATATTAGAAGTGCCACAAATGTGGCGCATCAGTAAATTTATGTTGTGATTTGCTGTAAAATAAAACAACAAGCGAACAAGTTTCATGATGTGCTCACATTTGCACGAACCAGTACTCCATATGCGGACAATGGCCTCGTTGTCTGTAAAAATGATAACCTGGGTATCAGACCACTTCTCACCCCACGAATGTACCGCTATAACAACCGCAAGCAACTCAAGAAAGGTAATGCTGTAATTGTTGGTGTTGGAAAAAGGGATGGAAAACCATTTCCCATTGTAAAAACCGCCTAAACCACTCATGGAAGCATCTGTAAACATGTTTAAACTTTCTGATGTGAGGAATGATGTTTGGATGACCGCCATCCCGTTCCAACTGGGTAAAAAATTCAGCCACCACTCAATGTCCTTGCGGGATTCCGATGTAACGGAAATGTGATGGTAAAGGCTACTTACAGTAGTAGAAAGGTCAATTAACCGGCGCAGAAAAATGCGACCACATTTAACAACTTTGCATGCAAAAGACAACAATCCTATGAGTGATAGTAGCTCCTTTTTTGTGCATTTTTTCTTTCCTTTCCACACTCTTAACAAAGACAAAATAGCATCAAATTTGTCCTGAGGTAAACGTATAACGAATTCACTGGTATCAATTTCAATGCCTAAATAGGTCAGGACGCGAGATGGACCAACAATTTTTTCCGGTGCTAAAGGAACTCCTAGGCAGTTAAAGACCTGCTGGATTAAATTGATGATATTTTGGCAGGCGGCTTTTGAGGAATTACCTGTAATAAAGTCATCGAGATAATGAAGTAGCTGCCGAATGGAAGCAAGGTACTAAAGAATCCAGTGAAGTAGGTCCGCAAAGTGATTAAAAGTAAACGGTGACGACCGTCCACCGAAGGGAAGAACAACATCAAAAAAATATCTTCCCTGCCATTTGTAACCAAGGAGGTACCAGTCATCCGGGTGAACTGGGCATAACCGGAAGGCATGTTTGATATCAAGTTTGGCAAGAAAGCAGTCTCTGCCGAGTTCACGTACCATATCAATGGCCTCGTCAAATGATGAATATGTAACTGAATAAGAGTCCTTAGAAATGCCATCGTTAACCGAGAATCCTTGTGGTGATGAGAGGTCTAAAATTACACGGATGGAACCATCTTTTTTAGGCGCTGCACCCAAAGGGGAGCAATGAAAACTAGGAAGAGGAGGACAATCAAAAGGGCCTACGGTATGCCCTCTATTCAACTCCTTTAAAATAGCTTCATCGACTTTGCTTGCATGTTCCATAGAGGATTTGTTATTGGAAGTTGATGGGAAAAGTTGTCCATGTTGGTACCCAAGTTTAAACCCATGGCTAAAGCCAGAAAGGATAAAGTTGACTAAGACCCGATTGGGATGTGAAACTAATAAATTGCCCAACAATAAGACATTTACAGGAGTGAAAACAAAGGACTTAATCGGAAAAAAATTATTGGGTACTTGGCTGAGAGGGCCTAAATGAGCAACGGTGCCCTGGGTGGTTTTTAGAGCAATGGGGGCACTTGTGTGGAAAGGGACATGGATTGGAACATGACATGCCTCTATTGAACCGCCAGCACACCCTGGGAGTTGATGGAAATCGAACCTGGTGGAAGCTGCTTGCGGGAAGATGCTGGGAAGCATTCCGAAACGCGCGGCCTAACCCACCTGTACTGGAAGACCGGGGGCAATTCGTAGCAAAATGTCCTTGCTGACCACAACTAAAACATACGTAAGAAGTTCTTGTGGAGGTGGAGGAGGTGTATGACTTAGTTAACAATGGAGCCCCTCTCAAGTGTTGCGTAACGAGCAAATCGTCAAGTTGGTCCCATCTCCGCAGAGAATCATTAGCTAACTGCAGCCGATGCAGTTTGTCGAAGGCACACACAGCGGAGAAGACGTATTGGTTGGCAAACTGGGTGACTAGAGTTTGATAGGTGACCAGCTGTGTGGCAAGATGGGGATAAAAATAAATAAGGCAACGTAGATAGTTGCTCCATGCAAGGCACCAGGAGGCAAAGTCCTTAATCCGAGACCTACCCGAGACATTCCTGCTTAGCGAGAGTCGGGGGACTCCATCTGCAGTTCTGACATTGAGGTCGTACTCACCCTCGTCATCAGGGACAAACGACGAATTTAAGGATGGTGGGAGGAGTAGTTCCAAATTAACATACTCCAAACGCTTAATTTTCTCCAAAACAGCCTTAGGTACGGCGGGCAGCGAAGGTACAGAACAGTGGGAAGAAAAAAAAGGGGCCTCAATGCGCACAGCTTCATCTGTAGGCTGAGGAACCGCAACAGCATCCGCGCCATCTTGATCAAGAATTGGGTCCAAAGAGCCGGCGGGCCGAACACAAGAGCGCGAGGACAACAAAGATGGCGCAGTGTAATGGTGCCCCAAAGACGTGGTTGGTGCAGTTGAATTCAAATGGTTTAATTGGTTAGCCTCTACTTGGCTACGAATTTCCGTGCGGACAAAATCAAATAGGTCCTTTTTTAAATTGTCAAAAGTAGTATTTTTTCGTTTGAACAGGACTCGTTTAGTCGAGGCTTTGTGAACTTTAGACGAAGGTATGGTTTTGTGCAATGGAATTTCCTCACCAGAGGCATTGCTGATGTCGGCATCGTCAGAGGATAATTCAGTGACCACGTGTTGCTGGGGAAGGTTGCTATCTCCAATACGTGTTGCACTGGTAAAATGAGCCATCAAAAGCTCAACAATATTTAGAAGAGATTTCCCTCTGGTGTGGATGTTTAAGGAGTTTGCCAGTAGAAGGAGCGCTTCCTTGCCCATAGAGGCCCACTGTTCAGCTGTGCGCATGTGAGGCTCTGTTTCAAACACAGGAGTGTCAAAAAACTGCTTACCAGACTGGGGTGTGGATGAGCAGCATGGTTGTTCACTGGGCGTGTCGGTTGCTGGCTAAAATTGGACTGACCCATGTCTCATGTATTTATTGACTTGTATTATTAAGCGAGGCAAAACAAATGCATGTTGACCTGGGGCAACTGAGACAATGCTCTAAGCAGATATAATCCAACATGGCTACCTATTAACAGAATCAGAAGTGCCTTATTCTTAACCTTATTTGAGGTACAGTACTAGGTCAGAGCCAGAGTGGTATCTATCATTATACAGGACAGCTAGAAGGTATACTGAAGTCACCACAATTAACATGAGCTAAATATTCATTTAGCTCCATTTAAAAAGAACTATTTTGATTTTTAAAATATTAAAAAACTAAGCTAAAGTTTAAGATTTCCAATCAAACTCAAAACGAAATAAACGTAATTGACACAAGCAACTCTATTTCCAGAGTTGACAGTAAACCACAAGGTTACAGGAACCAAAATTTTTACAACCTCACATGCCACACAAGAGCTTCTTTTTGGGATGAGGAACTTTATGTAGAACAAGTACAAACATTGCATGCAACCAGGACAAAGAAATATTCATGCAAATTGAATTATAGATGATTGAAGGCTTACGAGAAATCGTAACATAAAAAAACACAAAACAACTTTTAAAAAGCAGACAAGAAGATCCATATGCTCTAAAACTTTTCATAAAGCAGGTTTCAGTTTTGAATCGCTAATGTAATGATCTCATATTCTTCTAAGACTGAAAATTAAAAACTGCACCAGTAATGAAGTTGATTAATTTTCATATGATCACCTCATAATGTTACACCTTGCATATTTTCTGCATCTGACAATCTAGTCTGTTTTAAGAATGGCTACTCAAAAAAAAAAAGTTTAATTTTAGGATTTAGAACTCTGAAATACTGATAATGAATACTGAATTTCGTTATTCTAATAAACCAATCTAAGTTTTGGTTTCAAAGGATTTTAGCACCCTATAAAAAAGTTTCATTAACTCTCAAATATTTTTTAAGATATTTGCAATTTAACTTCAATCCCTCACAAAAAATATTGACGTTATTTCACAAAGTTGTCAAACAGCATTAACTTACAAATTCTTAACAGGCAGTAGACTGCGAAAGTCTAAAATGTGTTAGTCACACTTTCGACATGTCCGCTTAACAAAATAATCCACATGCACAGAAAGGCCCTGAACTTTGAGAAAAATGACTATGCTGATGTCAGCAACAATTACAAAATTTTGAGAGTTAGAGTCTAACTAAATAACCTAAGATCCTAAGTCCTAACTCAGGTGAAACATTGACAAATGAAATTTGACGAGTTCAAATTTCATGGATCTAGTATAGAAATTGCCTTATTGGTGGTGAGGGAAAAGGGTTAAAAAATGGTCTTACTACACAAGTAATTGCTTTTCTATGGCCAACAAAATCCATGCGAGTTTTCCAGCCATTTCTTTCAACAATCTTCGCCACAGGCCCGCCATTATTCATAGCATGAGCAGAAACTACATAATGGCCATCGGGCGACCAGTTTAACCGTAACGCATGAGTAGTGCCACTTGATTCTAAAAATGGTTCAGTGATCTTCTTTTCAAGTTTCCAATCACTTGTGTTCCAAATACATAAGCTTTTATCATCTGACTAAAAAGATAACATAAATATGAAAACAAACTGCCTTCGTAGATAAACTAATTCATAGACAACTTTTCAAAAGTTGGAATGTAAGCTTTAAGATGCTTTTGGATTGCTAACTTAACTGACTTACTTGTGATGCTAAATATTTACCGACTGGATCAAATGTAACCCCTTTTACTAATCCATGATGTTCCTTAATGGTGTGGACAATTTCTGGAAACTTTTGTGCATTCCAAACAATAATAGTGTTATCAACACTACCCGTTGCAATGTAACTATCATCAGGTGACCAAGCAATATCCAGAATATCTAAAAACAAAAATAATTTTATTTGAAGAAATTTTGTTAAGTTAATATACTAGTGATGTATTTTGTTGGACTCTTGTGTTTACAGTATTTTCCGGTATATAACCTGCACATCGTATAACCCGCAGCTCAGCTTTTATAGGGAGTTATAAACTAGACGCTATCAGATAGCCCGCACCTTCGTATAACCCGCATAAAATTTCAATCAATGGGTTTTACTTACCTGTACCTTTGCATAACCAGCATTGTGTTAAAAAAAAATTTAGCGTATTTTTACTTACCCTAATCATTTTATAAACATGTGTATGTGTTCTGTTTTTTTCATGCTGGAGACAAGTGGGGGACGTTTAAACTCGTGAACCCCAAACTTGAGAACCGAGTGTCTGAACTAGCGACTCTCTCAGTCTTAACTTCCTTGTCTCCGATTGCCGAAATAATAATGAATTAAAATTAATTTGACAAGTCGATCTTCTGCTAATGCCGACAGTACTAAATCAGACAACGCTGTTTTCTTTTTATTTGTAGACATTAGTTTCAGCCAATAATAATTCTTGCTCCCTGCGATTAAACAAACAAACAAAAAAAACCATTCTATCAGGTTATAAACCTAAAGTAAAATCTCTGTTTTTTATGTATATTTAAGTTTTTATGGCATAAAAATAAACAACATAATAATTATCATGGATTGTCTGTAACAGCGATGTACGGATCGTTCTTCTCTAATGTTTATAAAACTTTGTTATCTATTTATATCTCAGCAATCACAGTGTGCATAATAAAATGAATGGTGGCAATAAGGAGGAGATAGTTGCGTGTGTCTAATTAATTGTATATTATATTTATTTTTGATATTTTTAGCAGCGACCTGTTGCTCGAAAGTAGCGAAGATAAAAAAGAAAATTATTATCTATACTTTAATTTTAACATTTTTCAATATTTTTAACAGGAATTAATAATTAAGTCCTGGGCACTAGGTTGTGAAATACCTGTCAATTAAACCTAAAAATGATACCTGCTATATTGCTCTATTACCAAAAGCAAATCATTTCAATGTGCTCAATGTGATTGCAAAGATATAAATAGATTAGAATTACATTCAACACAAAAGAAAAATGATCTCCAGCATTGTGTTTTTGGGAAAGCTGGTAATATTAGCACTGGCAAGCAATAGAAAGTTAAAGAAAGCAATTTAACTGTGTGAAAAAAATTAAATCACGTAGTTGAAGTAAGATTACGTAGATATAGGATCGCGCATGCAGTTATATTAATGTACACATTCTATCCCGTTGGTGCTATTTTCTTCATTGAATGTATAACCCCCACCAACGGTGGAAGTCGTAAAAATCAACTTATAACCCGCGGTTATATACCAGAAAATACGGTACAAAATAATATCACCTCCTGAGTGTCCACGTAGTATATGAGCACATTTCCAATTCTCAATGTTTACTACTACACCGCCAGTGCCAAAGACGGTAGAACCACTTGCTCTAAATTTAAAGAATAATAGAGTTACAACAATACATGAATATTTAATTCGTACAGCAACAGTAGGAATGCAAAAGATACATCTGTATAATGTTTGTTTTAAGCCAAAAAAGGAAGGTTACCTAGATAATCCCCAAAGCATGATTATTTTATCATCACCACCAGATGCTAAAAACTTTCCACTATTTGACCATCGAAGACAATTAACACAGGCTAAAACAAAAATTAGACGAAAAATATAAATAAAAACTACTCCACTTATGATTTACCGCCTTTGTTTACACTTGCGTAAAATTGGTTTAAACAATGGCATCACATAGACCTCAATGTACTGCAAATACATTATTGAGACTGTAGATAATCCTTCAAAAACAATTAGACTTAATTATTTTTTGGTTTCTATATATGGCCTTTGTAATTGTTCACAACATGAATTTCTCAGGATTTACATAGGGAAATTAGAAGTACGACAAGATAGATAATTGCTGCAAAGCAAAAATTTGTATAATGAAAGAAACAATATGTTTGTTATAGAAAAAAAGTTGTTGCAACCTATGCTCATAAAAGCAAATCACTAGAATCATATTGGAATATTTTAAGCCCTACTCCATTAACTGACGTACCTTATTCATTACACACTAATTTTAAATGAGAAGACTGCTACTTGTGAAAATAATCTTTCAAACACTGTTTAAATGGTAAATTGAGAAATATTGGGATTCACACCTGTATGTTCATCCATTTGACACAACATCTTGGGAACATTTTCGTTAACTTCGTGTTTTTCACTTACAACAGGTGGCATATTCCATATCACAATCATGCCGGTGTCTTCACCTAAAAAAAAATTATTAACATTTTACCCATTTTTTTAAATAAAAAAATTACAAAGAATTACTACCCATATTAATCTATATTAGCTATTTATCTTGGCAAAGACATTACAATTATGTTTCTTACCTTGACCTCCAGTTGCAAATCTCCTTCCATCAGGATGAATATCAACTGCAAAAATGGCTTTTCCTAAAAAAAGATTCCAAAATGTGCAAAAAATAAAAATCATATTATACCATTAGCACAAATATATCGACTTTAATCTATTTATTTCCATCTTTCTTCCAGCGTAATTAAAATCTGATTATCTATGATTTTCCAAGTTATTGCAATTAACACGATTAAATTTTGTTTCAAATTGTTTGATATTTGTAATTATTACTTTCAGACTCCAAAAATTTTATAGCTTTCATACTCTCATTGTCTTATAAAAAAAATGCTGACAAATACAGTATTATTTGAACTTGAAACTTACTGAGAAATCTTACGTCGAGATTTACAAGGAAAAAAACCTAGAACAATTCAAAAATAAAAACATACCATTGTGATTAACCCAATCCGGCTTCAACAATTTCATATTATATTTACAATAATTATTATTTAAGTAAGTGTGAATTTAAATCATGCAGTTTAGATCATGCATCTATAATTGGTAATAAAAAGATTAGTTAAATATAACATGATAGAAACTGATTTTGGATGACAGCAAGTAAAAAATATGTACAGATTGGTTGAAATATACGTTTAGGCCTAAGGTCTTTAGATGTCTAGAAAATATTTATTTTTTTTTATAAAAAGGAGTTGAAGTTAAACTTTTTATCTTAACATATTGTGATGAAAAACCACATTCTTTTCTATACATAGAATAGAGAAAGAAAGTATTTGGGTACATAATTATTTACTAGTCTATCTCAAGACATAGCTGGGTTTGAACTTAGTTTATTATTAAAATTAATTTAGTTACAAACTTTCAGTGTCAGTTGTTGAGAAAATGAACAAAATAACAAATTAAAATTGTAAAAACTACATTGGATAAATAATACAAAATATGTATTATAAAAAGACATTCCTTTTTTACAATTCCTTTTTCTTTGCAAAAAGGGTGTACATCGCAAACCCGTAAATACTTTTCATAAACAATCAGCAAGTATGGATGGTTAAAATGAAATAATTCTATTTCCATTTCCACAAAAAAAGTTTTTTGTTAATAAACTTGCAATTATTTATTCTTCAGCTACTTCTTCTTCAAAGTCTTGAAATATTTTCTGTCCTCTGTGATTAAAGGAATAAAACGATGGTCGGTTTCCCAGGGTTTCCCACGATTTTCCTGCTAATTCAGCAGCGGCGTGTATATCTTTCAGTTCACCTGCAACACGCACTATTCCAAATATTGCCATTACGATACTCAGTAGGACTTGTACTGTTATCTAGGAAAAATTATTTTTATTTTTTAAATAACAACATATGTCAACAGTTATCATTTTAAAAACACATTTCCTTACTTTCTTTAAACTTCATATTATACCACCCTTCTTAGATAATACGAGGAAAGTGTGGGAAGAAAATGTACTTTCAATTGCTCCATAAATGTTTAAAGCTTACCTTCTGCAAAAAATATTATATAAAATATAGCTTAAAACGTTGTCTATGAATTTTTTTATTTTTTTGAAAAATCTTTATTGGCTTCCAAAAAGTCTAATAACATCTTATTTTTTATTACATGATGCCATGCATTAATTAGCATATTATAACATATTTAATTTCATCAATGCTGCAATGGTTATATAAATCAAGCTATATTTATTTGAATTCATACATAAATCAGTACATTTGTGAAATTTGTGAAAATACAAAATGCTGTGCAAATCTCAAAAGAAAGTAACACTTTGTTAGAAGATCTCTTTCAGACCAGGTTAATTTAGCTAACCTGAGAGTGTTAGTTTTCCCTGCATTAAGGAAACATATAAAATTGAATTTTAAAAGTTAAGATTAGTTTCTGTGGTCTTATGTTGTTGACTAATGTTGTTTTCAAAGTTCTTCCCTGTCCATTCTCTTTATTATTTCAAATTCAACTAATGATGCTGAACTGGGACATCTGAGTAATATAATCACACTTGCATTTCCGGATAAAACAAGACACACAATACACTATGTGTTCTGGAAACAGATTTTCCTTAGTCTTGCACAACAATAGCATGAAAGTGTAAAAAATCATGAATTTGAATTTACTTACATCAACAGGTATAGCTTGAAAATCCTCTTCTATTAATTTCAAGTAGGTTCGATATTGAATACTTGAATATCCGCAATGAATTAAGGATAATATTGCAATAGTAACTAACATACGACCCAATATATCCATTTTTATTTATTTTGGTAATACCCTGAAAAAAAGTAAAAAAACACAAATGTAAAAAGTTATAAAGACTTAAACAAAAACATAATGCCGTGCATAAAACAAATTTGACCTAGGCTGAAGCCCACCAAATAATAAAGAATGGAGCAAAAGTTTTATCATTTTTTGTAAAAAAAAGTTTGTTGTTCTAAAATGTTGTCGGAAATCTTTTTTTTTGGTCTACATGATAATGCAAAAAAATATAAAAAAATATTTTACTACACAAAAAGCAATCCAAACTTTGTGTATCATCCTTATTCATTAACCTTTGTGAATAAAAAACGAGATACAAAAAAGATGCCTGTTAAAATGAAACTTGTCTAACAACAGATGGTTATTCGAGGTCTCACCAATCTGAGGATTCTGAATTGTAGCAGAGCCTCCTCCTTTCTACCATAATTCTCTTTATAAAATACATTAACCACTAAACATGACTCCTGAAATCTCCTTTATCAGCTTTTTATGGTTGTCGGTTCTTATTATTCTCAAATTTCAGTGATAACATTTTTTTTTTAAGTTTGCTATCCTTAACGTCAAAGATTTATATTATCCAACTGCATATTTAAAATTAATAACAAAAAATATACATAATTAAAAAAAATAATTTTAAAGCACAGATAAAAATGATAAAAACTTAACACAACACAGTAAAAATATAATTTTATAATAATATAACATATATACAAATATTTACATGAAAACAAATTTACATTTCTCCAGCTAAATCAATGTCATCCGAAAAAAAGTTTTCAAATTCATCATCCAGCATATTTTCAATTTCACGGTTGATATAACTAGCTTGATCAGATATTTCTCTGTTGCTATTGTCTTGAGAAAACAGACGGCTACAATAACTGTTTTCTTTCTCATCTTGGAAATCAAGATATGTATGATTTAGACTATCTGTTGCATTTGTGGCAAAAATATGAACAATATTTACTGGAGTCACGTTAACATAGTGTTTTTTTGGAGATGGACTAAAAACTGAAACATCTTTTAAAATAATGCCACTTCCTTGTTTAAGCACAGGCTCAAACTCTTCCAAAACATGTTTATGAACAGTTCCATCTATTTCACCAGTAGGATCTTTTAACAATAATCTACCACAGGAGCCAGTTATTGAGAATGATTTTATCAAAGCGCAAAGCAAAACAACTTTTCCTTTTATTAATTCATTCTTATTAGCTTTGTTTATTACTGATGCTATTTTAACAATGGATGTTTGTGGAAATGTATTTCTTGTATAAAAAAGGACTTCTTGCCAGGTTGACTGTGAAAAATCATCATCTTGCGAAGACGTTAACAAAGGTGGAACAGGAGTTTTTGGCGTACAGGGAGTTAAACATCTCTGTTTTCCTGAGTGTTCTGGAGACTTTAACAAATTTATATTATTCATGTTGTTTATTTTTGGCAAAACACCTGCAGGCCCAGGAAATTTCCTTTGCTTTCTTGAGGACTTTCTTACAGGTTTTTCTTTTTCATTAACATCGGTTACTTTTTTTCTTGTGTCCAATGAATACATATCTTTTGAAGGCTTAGCAGCTTTGTTTTTAACATAAGGCGAACAAAGTCTGGACACTGTGGGGCTGAAACAAACATTCTGCTCTTTATTTCTTTCTACATCAACTGAATTTGAAAGTTTGAACTTTTTTTTAAATGGAATTGAATAAAAGTCACTATTATGCACTTCACTTGAAGTGGGTTTATTATGTGAGACAGTATTAATAATATTTTTGCATACAGATTTTCTGAACATATCTCTGCATTTATTCTGTAAGCTGCTGTTAGATGATTTAACACACTTGCTTCCAAGTAATGGTATATCAATTTGTGAAAAGAAATCATCACTTTCATTAGTAAACAAATCTTCAGGTAAATCTTTCTGTCTATTTATATCTGAATTAAAAGAATAAAGCTTCTGACTTTTTTCTGGCATCATTTTCTCTTTTAAAGAGCTTGTACTATCATCGAAATGAAGAGAAGATTCATTATTTGTGGTTGCTATTGGGTTTGCAGATTCATGACCTACAACACCATTTTGTTCCTCATCCTCGTCAGAAAACTGAATTTCTTCTCCAATTGAAAATAAACCATCCATTTTAAATATTAAGCCTACCTTAAAAAAAGTTAAATATTATAAATCTATTTTTTAAAAAAGGTATATATTAGGTTTTATGGGTACAGATATGTATTTTGTTTCCTGTATGTTAATTTATTTGTGTGCATGCAAAGTGATTTTGGTGAATTAATGGGGCTAAAAAACCACTGAAATAAGACGTTGTTATTAATGTTACTCACACTTGTCTTCGTACTCATCCTCCCATGTTTTGAATAATAGCAATATTTTCTTAATCAGAATTTCAAGTGGGGGCATTAAGGCATATTTTTAAATTACTATGAGAATTTTTTGTATATGGACAGTCATTGTAGGCCTAAGCAAAATTTTTTTTCTCCAAATATTTGCTTGGCCAATCAGGTGTTAAAATTAGTATATATGCCTGCCTGTAATATGAATGCTAAAACTGATTTCTTTACAGTATCTATTTATGCTCATTCTTTGACATTATTTCATTAGACGACATCATTGAAATTTATAGTAAAGCTAATGCATTATACTCATGATTTAAAGCCAAATAATTTGGAAACATATGGAAACCATCTCCCAGAGTATGCATGAGTAAGGCCATCATCAAAAATATGTTGTGTTCCCGCCCTCCGACCGACTCCCTTTTGGTAATAAAAACCAGAGTCAGTAAGTCGGAAAAAGACCTTCACGAAAAGTACATATAAGTTGTATCTTAGTATTATTAACGTTTCCTGAAAATTGAAAGAAATTGATACGACGGAAGTTAAAAAACTGGAGAAAACACGCTTTCGTCTCTACCAAACTATCATAAAAACACAATTTTTACCTTCTTTTTTCTGATATAGTAAAACGATGGAGAGCCGTAGGAACGTATGTACAATTGAATTATCGTAAAGGTGTATTAATTCCTTTTTAGGGCACTCCTGTGGCTTCTGACAGTTTACAGGGCAGCAAAAAATGGCCTCATTTTTGCGGGGTCTTCAGGACGCGAACACAACATATTTTTGATGGTGGCCTAACTAGGGACCACCTGGAACCAAAATAGGAATAATTTCCTGAATCTGGGTCTTACATATTTTAGAACAGACAGGGTAATGCTTTCATCAAAAAAAAACATTTAAACCTTAGCAAATAACCATTCGTTATAAAATCACGATATATACAATAATTCATTTTGATCATCATTTTTGAAGACAGTCCAGGAAAACTTTAAGGGGGACATCTCTAATCAAGTGATGCTTCCACGGATCATCTAGAATGAAGATAAATGATTTAGCTTACATTCCTACCCAAGAAATCATCACTTGAAGAAAGAAAGGTTAGGGGAAAAACATTATGTTCTTCGGTGATTTACTTTACAACTGTTCCACAACCGCGGCCATGTTTAAATGTTTGGGATTTGGGTTAATGGCAATTAGATAAAGTCTCTCCCCCGTTAAATCATTTACTGATTATCAGTCAAGGTGTTGTCTCTCAATCTAAATGACATACCTCAAAATACACTAGCTGAAAAGGTTTTTTAAAAGCAAGAATTTAAATTTTTAAACGTGATTTACATCTACAAATATCTCTTTCAATACGTTATTTGGTTAATTATGGCGGAAGATCAAGTAAGCATTAACAACTCCATTTTATTAAATTGTAATAGTTCAGCTCTAATTACACGTTTATCTATACAATTTTGACATGCAAATAGGTACTTAATATTTGGCCATAGCTATGATAGATAGATAGATGGATGTGCATATTTTACATGGCTAGCCTCACAAATATCGAGGAATATACCCTGTCTATTATATCCAGTACGAGCCATGGCTTAGATGGGGAGTCCTAAGAGTATGTAATGCTTGTTTCCAGCTACTCAGACCAATTGGGGTCCACACTCTACCAGACAACTCCCTGCAACAACGAGGGTGCAGCATACGCCGTAAAAGTGCAGGTGTTTCCGGGCGAGTTCGGCGTTTTAAAAAAAAATCAGGTATTTGCCCGAAAAAACCTGCATAGTCCCAAACAATGCCCGAAAAGAAAAGATTCACCATAAATGACTCTCGAAGAATTATTTAAAAAAGTATAACTAACTCTATGGTAGTAGGTTCTTAAAAGAATTGTTTTTATGGTTGTTGATAAGATTTACTTGGTAAATAATTTATATATTATCTTTATTACCTCCTTTCTCTTCAAGCACGTTCTTTCAACTGTCGTCCTCCATGTTACAAGATTTTGCATTTCGGGAATGTTCCGGGCAAGTTACGGCGTGTTCGGGAAAGTGCGGGCGGTTGCAGCAGACAACCGTCAATTTAATTCGAAAAGTTGCCCGAACTCGCCCTTATATATGCTGCGGTTTATTGGCACCCTCTTCTGCAACATCCAACGGCTCACACAATGTGCAATCTCCACAATTTTCCTCACATGACTTGGGTTAACCCAAGGCTATGGTAACATTCATTTACCCATATCGAATCACCCCCAAAAGGAATTGAACCCTGGTCTCCTGCACAAAAAGTTTGAGCTTTAGAACCTTTTAAAATGAGTTTCTTATAAAAAATGCAATGTCCTTTAACTGTCTTTCTCTACATGTTTTATACTGCACTAACACCTTCGTGTTGCAAACGCAACCAATTTTTTATTCAAAGGTGCAACCATCCAGTGTTTTTGGCACACATCAAGTGGGCCCACATTCTTGCGATCGGAATGTTCTCCTTCGTTGCTCTCCGATGAGATACAAAGTAGACTTTTCATGGTCAAACCTTCACAGTAGCAACCTTAATTAAACAGAATTTACAAGCAAAATAAGGTTAAAATGTCTCAAAATGGCAAAAATTAAGCAGTATCTAAACCATATTAAAGATTTGACTAAAACAAAAAGAATTCCTTGAAAAATCCAGTATTGTATTTATGAAGGTTTCACAACAAAAACATTATGATACAGCATTTGTACAGCATTTCATAATGGCTGCTTAATACTGGCCTGTGATTAGTTCAACCAGTGTTATGACGCGAATCTGACCTTTCCCTGGTTATTTTGACTTTTCTGGGCAAATCTCTTTTTTCCCTTTCGTCTTTGCAGATACTGCATACTGGATATATATACTATCTTAAATTTTAAAGTAAAAACAACATTTTTTTAATTTGCAGAACATGTTTCGATTGTAATACATCAATCATTTACAACTGAATAAAATATACAATTTTTCATGGATGATAATGAGGAGGTGTGGGATCCTCTAGGTGTCACAACCATGTTGTTTTTAATTCTTTATCTTTTTCAATTTTCATAAATTATAAAGTGTTATGTTTGATTGAGCTATCCACTAACTATATGTTTTTGTGAATTTCTGGGCTAGCCACTTGAAATATTTCCTTCCTAGGCCCGAAAACGAAAAGAGCTTTTTAAAAAATGTAAAAAGACTGGTTAGCTAACTTTTTAAGCTCTATAATATAAGTCCAACATCATTTTATACCTTGGGTTCCCATCAACACCTTTATACACTTTTATTATACACATTAGCATTTTATACTTCTTTATGTGTTTGTATTCAAAGCCAAGTTTCTTAGTTATCTTTTGTAAGAAAATATTGAGATGCCAATGTGTGTTCCTTCTTTTTACAAGTGTAAGTTTTTCCTTAAATCTCCTTAATCTTCTTAACAAAAGCTCCTTAAAATCACAAAAATCTCCTCAAAATTTTGTTTTAAAAAAAGAGTGAGAACCCTGTTTTACTGTCATAATTTTTTTTAATAATAATAATTTTTAATAATTTTTTACAAAAGTCCTTTTTCACACCTTTATAATGAAAAAGCTAACAACAATTTATATACCCCCGTATACTGCAGAGAGACTGCTATTTTTAGTTTGAGAAACTTTAGAATAAGTTCTGACATCAAACTACTGGTGAGATGAACCTTCATGTGCAATCAAATTTAAAATTATGAGAAGGCTGATTGAGAATTTTTCCTACCACAGCATTGTGTGTGTACTATGTAAAACAATAATTATGGAGTAACAAATGTTTGAAATTAGAAAAAAAATCCCAAAATTTTTAAAAGTGTGACTTCCGCATTAATTATTTCCTGGTAGGGACAAATGTTTAGAGCAGCATGCATTTTTTTCTAAAATTTAATTGGTTAATTTTTAGGTTGTTGTTGGAAGTCCTGAGAGAGATATACATGTCACTGCACTGGTGCAATTGGAGAAAGTAGATATTTCAAACCAAGAAGAAAATGAATCAGAATTGTATAAAATGTAAGTGAAAAATTAAACCCTGAAAGTGAAGTTTCAGGGCTGCTACACCTCAAAATCCTCAATTCACCTTAATATTGAATTCTCCTTAAATCTCTTGTTTTATTTTCAAAATGCATAGAAATGCTACACATATACAGCAATAATTTGTTTAGAAAAATGAAAACGTCCTCAAAAAATCTTTCAAAAAACTGTCTTTTCTCCAAAAACGTGAATACTCCCATCAAAAATCCTCAAATCTCCTCAAATTTGATTTGGTCCTAAGTTTATAACTAATTTACATTTTAGGCGTGCTAAACTGTTTCGGTTTCACACAGACGATGAGGATGGTGCTATGTGGAAAGAACGTGGTATAGGAGATGTCAAAATAATGAAGCATAAAACTAAAGGAACGTACAGATTAGTTATGAGACAAGATAAAACTTTAAAACTTTGTGCCAATCATGCTTGTGAGTATACGTGTCTGTTTTTCTGATGTGCACTATGCAACATACTTGCTGATTTCATCTCTTTTCATTCAAGATAAGTAGATAACAATATTGTGTTTGTTTGTTTGTTTGTTTGTTTGGAAGTGGCTCTTAGCCGTTGATTGGATTTTGTTTACTGCAAGACATTAGCATGCTCGGTATATCACTGTTCAGTTTCACCAACTTGACTTTCATTTCCAATAATATTAACCATTGACGAGACTGTAAACTGAATATTTCTTTGGATCTGGGCAACCCATGTTAAACCAGGATGAATGTAAACATAAATTTTTAGATTTCTGCTGTTATTGTTGTTGTTGATGTTTATGTTGTGTTGTTGTCGTGATCGTCGCCTCGTCGTTGTTGTTGCTGGTTGAAATATAAAAGAATTTAGCTTCTAGGGAACCATTTCTTTTTGTTAAATGTTCTTGTGCTTTTAGTAACGAAAAATATGATAATCGAGCCTCACTCAAGTAATGAAAAAGCTCTCATATGGACCACACCGTCGGATTATTCTGATGGTGAATGCAAAGCGGAAACATTGTGTATTCGATTCGGAAAAGTAGAAAGTATGTACATGTTTTTGTTGTTGTTTTTTTTAAGCATGGCACCTGTCAGCACATTCTGTATCAGATTTTCTTTACAAAACCACCGGCTCAGTTCAACGGATGTAAATAAGGCTAGGATCGGAACAAGTGTGATTTCTGGATTTTGATTGGTTGAGAAAATTTTCTGTTCCGTTCCAAACTGAAATTTTCTGTAAGTTTTCAGCAAAATTATACAAGAAAGTTTTTTCAGGTTTTTAGGAGTTTCCTTTTTTGATAAATAGTTTAAAAAATCATCATCATCATCATCATCATCATTCTCGGCTTAACGTCCGTTTTCCATGCTAGCATGGGTTGGACGGGGTATATTAATGACCCTCTTCCAATCTGATCTAGACTGTGTTAGATCTAAACTCAACTTCCTCTCTATTAAGTCTGTCCTTATAACCTCCTGCCAAGTCTTTCTCGGTCTGCCTCTGGGCTTTGCCCCAGGAACTATCAAATCTCTACACTTTCTTACCCAATTATCCTCCTCCATTCTTTCTAAGTGCCCCAGCCAATTCAATCTTCTTATCTGGATAACATCTTTAATTCTACAGAGACTTAGCCTGCTTCTTAGCTCACCTGAACTCTTTCTGTCTCTCAGACTGGCATTACACATCCACCTAACCATTCTCATATCATTCCTTTCTAAACGGTCAAGATCTTCCTGCTTCACTGCCCATGTCTCACTACCGTACAACATAACACTTCTTACACAGGCCTCATACAACCTACCTTTTACCTCAATTGACAGAACTCTGCTAGTCAATAAAGGAAGTAACTCTCTAAACTTTTTCCAAGCAGAACCTATCCTGCAAGTAACACTTCTTCCAACACCCCCTTCACTGCCCAACATATCACCTAAGTAACAGAAGTTCTTAACTATCTCTAACGAGCCACTGTTGTACATCATTAAAGCTGGAAATACTTCATTCTCTATAATCTCACCTTTGCAACGCTTGCATACAAACTGTATGCCAGCTCTTAACCTTCCACTAATACTACTGCACTTCTTATGTACCCAATGCTTGCAAGTCTGACAAAAAATTGAGTTACTACCAACCCCTTTCCTGCAAACTCCACAAGGCCACTTTCCAACTACAAGGTCACACTTGGCTGCAATGCTACTTATCATGACTTTAGACTTTGCTGTGTTTACCTTCAGCCCTTTCTCTTCTAGTCCTTTCTTCCACTTCTCAAACTTTTCAACTAATTCTTCCATCGACTCTGCTATGAGAACCAAATCATCTGCATACAATAACTCCCATGGACAACCTGTTCTGAACTCCATCGACAGCGCTTCTAAGACTAGAATAAACAACAAAGGACTAAGTACAGAACCCTGATGTACACCAACATTTACACTAAATTCATCACTAAGTGAATCGTTAATCCTGACACGACTTCTAGCATTGCTGTACATAGACTGAACCATCGTTACTAGCCACTCATCCACACCTAATTTTCTCATAGCCCACCAAATAACTTTACGTGGCACTCTATCAAAAGCTTTCTCTAAATCTACAAAGGCAAAATAGAGATTCTTTCTCTTTCCTAAATACTTTTCCTGAAGCTGTCTGAGTAAAAATATTGCATCTGTAGTGCCACGCCCTGGAACAAAACCAAATTGCATCTTATCTATATCAATTCTTTCTCTAAGTAACTTATCAATCACTCTTTCAATAACTTTCATTACTTGATCAACCAACTTCAAACCTCTATAGTTACCCCTTTCTAATGCATCACCCTTGCCCTTGAAACAATTCACTATTACACTCGACTGCCACTCACTCGGAATAGCACCATCCTTTATAATCTGGTTAGCAAGACTTGTAATAAGCTCAACTCCAATATATCCAGATGCTTTTACCATCTCTGCAACAATACCTGATACTCCTGCAGCCTTGCCAATCTTCATTTTCCTAATAGCCTCCACTACCCATTCTGTCTTGATCTGCATGGCTGGCCCTTCTACGACATCATCATCAGACAAATTATCCTCGTCCCAATCAAACTCAGTGTTAAGCAACCTCTGATAATGATTCTTCCAAGCTACCCTTTTCTCCTCCTCTGTGCTAGCCAAAACACCTTCATCATTACGTATACACTTCTCACCTACAATATCTTGATTAGTCTTCTTCATTTGCTTTGCTATCTTGAATACCTCATTGCGCTGGTCTTCCCTTCTTAACACATCTGCAAATCTGTTTCTCTCTGCTTCTGATTTTGCCTTATACACTGCTGTACGAGCCCGACGCTTAGCTTCTAAGTAAATATTTTTACTACCACCTGACTTCCACTCTTTCCAAAGTTTCCTCTTTTCCTTTATACACTGGTCAACCTCATTATTCCACCACCAGGTCTGTCTATGTCTAGCTGGTCCTTTCGTCCACCCACAGGTATCATCAGAAGCTTCTAGAAGACAATTCTTCAAAGTAGTCCAAGTACTTTCAACATTGTCACTATCACATTGACTATTGTAGGCTAACTGCTGAACTTTTGCACTAAATTGTCTTGCTACAATCTCTTCCTTCAGCTTCCAGACTTTTCGACGGGGCCTGTACTTTCTCTTGGCTTCTCTGACACTCTTCAAGATAATATCACAAACCAGCAACCTATGCTGGGAAACACACTCTTCCCCCGATATAACTTTCACGTCCTTCACCACTTTCTTGTCTGACTTTCTAACCAAAAAGTAATCTATCTGTGTCTTACAACCACCTGACTCATATGTTATCAGCCTACTCTGTCTCTTACTGAATGATGTGTTGCAAACCACCATGTCCGTTGCCATTCCAAACTCAAGCAATCTCTCCCCTTCCTTATTTCTGCTCCCAAATCCATAGCCTCCATGCACACCTCTATAACCTTCAGATGACTTCCCAACATGACCATTAAAGTCGCCGCCCACCATGACAAGTTCAGTGTCTCCAAACTTTGATGTGACTGCTATTAACTCATCATAAAACTTATCTTTATCTTCCTCACTGAGTCCACACTGTGGAGCATAAACTGACAGAAAAGTGACAATCCTATTACCTATCAAAAACTTTATCACTATAATACGACTATTAACACGCATAACATCTATTACTTTTTCTACCCACTTCTCTGCAACGAATATGCCAACTCCTCCATATCCATCACTATTACCAATCCAAAAAAGCTTATACCTTGCCCTCCTACCTTCCACAAATCTCACTGAAGCTCCTCTCCACCTAACTTCCTGAACACAACACATATCAACAGATCTACGTTCTAACATTTCAACTACTTCACCTGCTCTACCTCTCAGAGTACCAACATTTACACTAGCCATCCTCAACCTAGTGTTATCTACCTCGTGATGCGATAGCTGGGTAACGGTCTGACGATGCTCACATCTGACATCTGTCCTACCGTGCGCGACACCTTCACTCCTTAGAGTTCCAGCCCCGTTTACGCAGTTTGTCTGATTAACTATTCTTAAGGCCATTAATAAAGAGTTTTGGCATTGTTTTACGGCTGGATGCCCTTCCTAGCGCCAACCGTTCACAGACCGGACTGGGTGTTTTTTAAAGTGACACCATCACTATGTGGCATTTCATGGGACTTCCACAATCGCCCCTTTAAACTAAGGTATGGTGGAGGACGTTCAACTCCTCTCTTGTCTCTTAAGGAGACCCTTCACCCTTCACCCTCATAGTAGTTCAAGGAGACCCTTCACCCTTCACCCTCATAGTAGTTTAAAAAAAAGTTTATAAAATGGTAAAGTCTTTTCCTTTTTCTTATTTACAATTTTTTTTTTAGGTACAGAAGCTTTTAAAGCAAAATTTGAAGAGTGTGTGAATAGTCAAAAAAAATTTAGCTAACGATGACGATAAGAAAGACACGAGAGAGAAACTAGTTGACGATTTAGCTTCTATGAAAGTAAAAGAAGAAAAAGACGATAATGACAATACAACTAAAGATGTAGAAAGTAAGAACGTTGACACGAATTTAAAAAAAGAGACAGAGAAAGCAGATGAAGACAAAAAGGAATAGCCGCTAACCGTCTTTCTGTCTGTGGATGGAAATAACGATTACCAGGAATTGTGTCGTCCTTTGCGAGTGCTCTCTGAGGGGTATTTCAAGTTTTATCAATTGGCTGGTTATGTCCACGATACTAATATTATAATATACTAACTCGCCTTGTTCAGTTTTTAAAAACATTCAACGCCTCCTTGTATTCTGAATTCTCAAATGTTTCTCCTCCCTGGCTATTTCACAATACATTTTTTTAAAAAAACGGCCGTCTTGGAAATTTTTATCTTTTATATTCATTGATGACATGAAGTCCTGTCAGCATGTATGTGCTTATTGTTGGTTTAAAAATGTTTTAAAAAATATAACTAATTACTGAAGAAATATATAATATAGACCTAACCTCAGGACTTTTTAATACGTTACTGGACAAACAAAAAATTCTGGTCAGTGTTGAATTATGTATTAGAATTCTCACTTAAAGTGAGCGTAGAGCGTGTTTTTCAAAACGTAAACGTGAAATTTTAAAAGATAAATATCTTTCTACGTCCGACGAAAATTTTTTCTGGTATGGTAAACTGCTCTTTCTGATCTGAAGTTGTTCCAATAAACCTCCTCCTGCTTCTACAAAACGCGACTTCTTTGCGTGAACATTAACGTTGGTTTACATTTCGAAAATAGTTTCCTAAAGCTTTTGCTGAATTGTTTGGATTAGGGTAAGGCTTGCATGATGGAAATTTGCAAAGTTGATTCAAATATCTGCGGTAATCAGCTTTTTTCATTGGATTGATAATGATCGTACAATGCAATAACCTTAAAAGAAAGTCCATTCGCCCTGCTATTCATTCTGGTTATTTGTCTCTTATATTGTTACCCGTGTTTTGTCTTTGCGCAATTTATAGCCGTGCTACGGACACACGAAATAGAATATGTAAAAGGATGGGTGAACCCGTGGCATTTTTAGAGATGAGAATAAAACGCGTATCATTCTAATATCAAAAAACGCTACAGGCCCTCGGATCGGGGTTGCACCCGTAGACCTATCCTAGTGCTCCCGACTAGGCAGATTTCTAAATGTCAGCTGTTACAACAGGGTCTTTAAATACGCAGCATGCCAACAAAGTGATCACGCCTTTTGTAAAATCCCTATCATCTTCTAAGAAGTTAACAATATTACCAAATTTCCTCCTTCAACTCTTCCATTTTTCTTAGGTGCACTGATAACAAATTGATAATTTTACTTACTATCCCGCTTGACAGATAGTTTATACTGTATGAAGAAATATTGATATTAAACGTAATATTCTTGACCTCAAAAATTGAATAGGTGTTTAAAGCCTAAGAAATGTACATGTATGCATAGTCATAAGAAAGATGTATGCAAAAAAACTTTTCTACACTCAAAATCCTCTAATATTTTTTAACGGTGTTACGGGAAATAATTCTACGACAACGATATATTAACGACTTGTTCATCCACGTAGCTACAACTTGAAGATATAATTAAGCTATTCAATCATAATTTTTTCCAATTATAAAATATTTATCAAACGATAGAGATTTTTTAAAATATGTACAAAACTTTTCTCTTGTGAATAAATGATAAGAGACATAGATAGTTTATAAACATAAAAATGATACTCTGTGTTTTTACAACTGGAAGACTTGCCTGGATATATTGTGAAAAAGTTATGTTTTTAAGAAAATAGAGAAAGTTTAACTGATTGGGATGTGGAAAAGTGATATTTTTATGAGTGTATAGCGAAGTTTACCACTATGGCCATGTTTGTTGGCGATTTGACAAATCTGCCGGAAGAAGATTCCAATGTTGTCAGGATATTCACCAGTTCTACTTTCACAGGTATATGTAAACTTTCAACTCCTTTTAAAGATTTTTGTGTTTGTGACAAAGCTTCCAAACATTTTGACGTTGCTATGTCATAAAAAGACAGTTTTGATAGGATTTTGTTAAAATTTGTACGTTTGTGCAACCTCGTGTCTAGGACTCTTTAGGTTTTTATATCGGCTCCATTGAGTCAGAAGGAATTGAGTTCAAGAACAGAGACCTCTTCCACAGCAGATATTAAGATGGCGATAAAGTTTTGTTTATTTTTATAATTATTCTACAATCACAACTTGCAAATCGTCAAATATGAAACAACTTTTTTAAATTCAAGGCTAAACTTTACCATTTGGGAAGCCTTAATTAATGTCAAGTTTAACTCCATCTCCATTCGTCATGGCGGCGGTGGTTCGGCGTTTAAGCTATGAGAAAGTGCAGCTCCGTAGAAGAGAAAATTGGCCTAAGGTCGAGATCTCGTTTCCAAAGCTTCTTTTCGCTTTCTGAATATGCATGCTGGCGCGAAAGAAGCGAAAAAGAAGCCCTGGGGATAAGATTGCGGGTGGCCTTTATCAAGAACTTTTTAAGAAGTTTATGCAGGTGAAAGCTTTAAAATTTTAGTTCAATCCGACTAAAAATTGTTGTAATTATTGTTTAGATATGTCTGTTGAGCGCAACTATCTGATGAAAAACATCTATCCACAGATACGAGACACGTGTACAAAACTTGGTCTGGAGTTTGAAGTGGTGGACATGAGATGGGGTGTAAGCGACAAAGTTAGTGCCGATCACAAAACCACTGAACTTTGTTTGCGAGAAATATCAAATTGTCAGAGAGTATCACGAGGCCCCAATTTTATTGTGAGTAAATCTTTTTTGCTTATCATATTATAAGAAAAACTAGAAATTGGGATTATTGCCTAAATGGTTTGCACGTTTTATGTTCGTGTTATTTTAACTAAAATACTCCAACCTGTTCCCCAGGGCTTCTTAGGTTTTTTTATATTACGGTTTTGTCTAAATATAAAAGCCTAACAGGCCCAGAAGTTTTTTGCTCAAATAAACGCTTGCCACATTAGTCCTGTTTTATCTATTGTTGAATAGTAGCTAAACCTAGGGAGATAATTGAAGATAAAGTTAAGGATAAAGTTGAGGATAGGTTTAGGGATAAAGTTGGGGACAAAGTTGGGAACAAAGTTTGGGATAAAGTTGTGGAAAAGGTCGGGGATAAAGTTGGGAACAACTTGCAGGATAAAGTGTGGGGTAAAGTTGGAGATAAACTTGGTTTTTTCAGAAATATAACATTTAAAAAAAATGTATAGTGAAGATATTTTTTTAAAAAAAGCAAGGAGAGACTATTAAAGTATAAGTTACCATATCTATTGTTAAGCGAAAAAAAACACTCTTATGGGTTGTTGTACAAAAGCTTCAGAGTTGCGATAACTCACAAATCAAAATGTGTACGTTAATCCGACGTTTAGATTCCACTCCTTGCAGTAATCTCCAAATTCAAAGAATGAAGCTAGTATTTGAGAATTATCAATTCTTGAGATCGCAAGCACTTGAACATATGTCCCAGGAAAGCCTCAAAACAGCAGTTCACGCTTTTTTCTATTCTCCAAAATAAATAAACGAACGAACAAAACTGCAACGTACTTGCGTAACCATGTTCTGCAAAATATACAGCTATTACCAACGGTTAGAATTTCCTACGAACGTACGTGTACATCGTACATGTATATTCATTTATTCTCATTTAGGTATTCTTAGGCGACAAATATGGTTACCGCCCATTCCCATCCGCCATTTCTGAAGAAGAGTATGACATCCTTTTAAAAGTGTTATCAGAGGAAGTAAGAGACGTGCAACTTCTTCGTCGATGGTATAAAAAGGTAAATAAAGAAATGTTAAAGCTTGTTTACATTACAAAATTGTTTAGCATTCATTTGGTCCATTTTTGATTTTAAACCAGTTATAATCAAATGAATCTAGGAATTTGAGTTTTTTCTGTAAAAAACTTTTGTCTAAGTAATGGTTATTATTTGCTGTTCAAGTTTATAAGCTTTCCTTTTTTATTTTAGGACGAGAACAGCATACCGCCGATGTATATTTTACAGCCTATTCATTCAATCCTTGTGAATTATAACAATTCTGCCAATTCGACTAAACGCGAAGAAGACAGAAAGAAGTGGTGGAATATATTCCGTGAAATTCAAGAGCTTTTAGGCTTCGCAGCGACGCAAGCTCTTTCCATGAAATATTTGCCGCCCCATGTTTGCGAAAAGTATCTTATCTCAGGTATGCTCTATCAATCTTGTTTCCAGAGCTCTTTCACGACTCTAACGACAGAACTCCTGTAACGATACTATAGACGTCCATCCCTAGGAACTAGTTTGCAGCAACAGATTTACGATAGATAACTACAGATTTTTTGCATTGCATATTGTTGTTATAAAAGAATATACGAAACAATATCTTCTGTTTTGCTGACGTACACGAAAAATAAGTTTTCTGGTTTTAATAAAGCTTACAAATATCCCTGTTTTTTTATTTGATATAATTTGACTAAATTATGCAAAGCATTAGTTGAGTGTGAACATGCAACGATATACCGTGGTGGAGGGAAGACCAGTCATGTATTTCTTTATTTACTTTTAGTGACGGAGAGCGAGCTGAACAAAGGTTTATTCTCTTCACAAAACCCCAGGAAACAATGTGCATGTTTCGTTCGAATCTTGCAAGATGTGAATCATTTTGTGGACGATGAAAGTTTAAAACTCTATTTCGATGAATCGAATTCAAGTATCGATTCTTACGCGAAACAACGATTAGATTCGTTAAAATTCGATAAAGTGCAAAAGGCTTTGAGCAAGTTAAATTTCAAATCTTTTAATGTGAAATGGAAGAAGGGGGGTATAAGCTTGAAAAATAACGAACATAAGAAATACCTGCAAAAGTTTGGGGAAAGTGTCAAATCAGTTTTGTTGAATTTGATACACGAATTTTCGAATGAGCGAGCTAAAACACAAAGGAACAATGTAAACAAACTTTTCAAAGATGTTTTACACCACAGTTTGTTTTGCGTGAGAAAATGTGAATCTTTTCATGGGCGTGGTAACCTTATAAATGCATTAAAGGCGAAGCTGAACAACAACAACAACAACAACAACAACAACAACAACAACATCTTTATTATTCATGGTACATCTGGATCTGGAAAGACATCGATAATGGCAATGTTAGCCATGCACGCTAAATCATGGTTTAACTCACCCAATCTGGTCGTTATAACGCGTTTTCTTGGCACATCACCTGCAAGTAGCAATATAAGTGAAGTGTTATCTAGTTTGTGTGACCATGTATGTGAGGTGTACAATTTTGAGAAACCAGAAGAACGCGAAGATTTGAATGTGATGATCAAACATTTTCACAAGCTGTTGCACAAGATTCAAACACCGGAGCTGCTTATTTTACTTGACTCAATCGACCAGTTGTCTTCAGAGGATAACGCTTATTCTTTAAACTGGTTACCAGAGGAAATCAACAAAAACGTTACTATTGTAATATCGACGTTACCTTACCATGGTAACATACTCGGGATGCTTCAGAAACGTTATACAGGCAAAGATCGATACTTAGAAATAGGATCATTGGAAAGTGAAAACAGTTCAATCATCCTTCAAAACTGGTTTAATAAAGCGAATCGAAGATTGACTACGAATCAAGAAAAATTTTTATCTTCATGTTGCGATGGTTCTCCTCAACCAATTTACCTAAAACTAGCGTTTGATCAGGCCGTAGAATGGAAATCATATGATAACGAAAAAGTGACAAAACTACCCACTACAACAACTACCATTATTGCTTCTTTATTTCAACGTTTAGAAGTGGAGTTTGGTGAAAGGTTGGTAGCAAATGCGCTAGGTTATATCACGGCGTCTAAAAACGGCTTATCTGAGGCAGAGCTGGAAGATATCCTTTCATTGGATGATATCGTCTTGAATGACGTGTATGAATTTTGGGATCCACCAGTGGAGGATCATATCCGTTTACCTCCGTTGCTATGGAAACGCATACGTTATAAGCTAAGCACATACCTTACAGAAAGAAACGCAGACGGTGCAGTGGTGATAAATTGGTACCACAGACAGTTTTGGGAGGCGGCAGCTAATAAATTTCTAAAAGATATCGACCAGAAAGTAAAACTTTATGAGAATATCTCAGATTATTTTATGGGTATTTATGCGCATGGAAATGGCAAGAGTGTTACTCTTCATAAACGCAACAAAATCTGTAAAAACGCCGACCGTCTGGTACATCCACAGCCACTTGTATTTCAAAATGGCGCATACAACTTACGCAAATTTAGCGAACTTCCACAAGCTCTTATTAATTCAGACAAACAAGATGAGTTATTTGATGTTGTTTTCTTTAACTTCGAGTGGTTATACTACAAAATTAAAGCAACTTCTGTGAACGAAGTTTTGAAAGATATGCAGATGTTTTTAGAGAAGCGCGATAACCAGGAAGTACGAACAGTCCACGACGCTCTTGCCTTATCTTCAACTCATATAGAATCGGAGAAAGAAAGTCTCGCAAATCAGTTACTGGGTACTCTCTTAGGTTTTGAGAACCTTGGTATGAAAGAAGTGAAGAAACTGTTAACCGGTTGCCGAAAATACATAGAAAACGCAAGTAAGCCAGCATTATTGGTTCGATCTCCTTGTATGATACCACCAGGGGGACCACTTCAAAGTACGCTTCAGGGACATGTGACAAGGATTGACAATGTGCTATTTTTGGACGATGACACATTAGCTTGTATGTGTGAAGATAGCGGTAAAGACTTTTATGTATACTTTTGGTGCGTTAAAACGAATACAAACAAAAAAATACACACATTTCCTTTTGATGGTTTTGTGACAGCGATATTGCGGACTGGCTGGAAACACTTAATAATCGTGGCTAGAAAGTTCTATTACGTCAATGTATATACTCTAGCAGTAGAACACGTCGTCGAAAATCTATATGATCCGATAACGTATGTCAAGGATGATGACGCCGATCTTGCTGTCATGCACCAGAGCGGCTTGTTGTGTATATTTGACATAGAGCAGCGAAAGGTGAAGGTCAGATATGAAGGTCTGAAGAACATATCAAGCGCAGAATTTCTAACATCTTCAACAGAAATTATCATCGGATCACATATCCAATCGACTCTAGATTTGATCAACTACAACAGTGATAAAGTTCGCCATTTTCAAACCAAAGACGTGATTAAAAAAATATCCACTATGCTGGTTGTCATGGCAAACGACTGTATGTTAGTTTCCGTGTATGACGCGTCGATAAAAGTATGGGATATCACTAAATTAAGTTTAATTCACGAGTTTAATGCTCACACCGATCAAATACTTTGTGTTGAAAAGATGACAACAGATCTATTTGCATCCGGCTCAAAAGATTGGACTACAAAAATATGGTCCGTGTCTAAAGGGACTTTATTATACGATTTGGTTGGTCATGAAAATTCCGTTTGGTGTCTCAAATATTGTCCAGAAATAAAAAGATTGGTCAGCGGTTCTAAAGACGATTATCTGAAAGTATGGAATCTTGAAACGTCGCAGTGTGACCAGACGTTGATTGGACATAGCTCTTGGATATCCGCAGTTGATGTTTCAAAAAATGGCGTTACAATTGTATCTGCGTCTAATGATCGTAAACTAAAAATATGGAAGGTTGATGACTGTAACGATGAAAAACAAAATACAGAAGAAAAAAAACAACCCGTGTTCATAAATCACGAAAAAACGTGTACTGGTGTAGCAATGTCACCAAATACCAACATTTGCGGTACTATAAGTAGAAGTGAGAAGCTGATTTTATGGGACGAAGCAAAAACTTCGGTTATGGACGAAATAGATTGTAATCCTACTTGCGTGGCTTTCAATACGAATAACATGGTCATAGTTGGAACTAACTCTGGTGATGTTATGGTGTATGACATATTAAACAACAAACTTGAGCTAAGCACCACCTACAAAGCTCATACAAAAAATGTGATGGACGTGTTGATGTTTGAGGATAAAATCATCTCAGCAGGAGAAGACGGTGCAGTTTCTGTACGCAAGCTTGGGCTTAAAACTGAGTTAGTAAAATTAGAGCATCACGAGAAAGCGATCTCTTCTGTTCACATATCTATAAATGGTGCGAAAGTTATCACAGGTGGCAAAGATACCAAAGTAAATGTTTTTAGTCTAACTCCAATTGTCTCACATGATAAAACTTTGTTTGGGCACGAATATGCCATTAGTAGCTTAACAAGTTCTTTTGAGCAAGTCATTTCTGGGGACATGAAAGGATTTGTTAAAGTATGGAACCTAGGAAATGGTGTTCTAGTAACTAAGGTGCAGTTATCACGTGACACAATTACATGTCTTGTGTCTCTGCCAACCAATCAGATTATTGTTGGCTGTCACACGTTTACTGATCAATTGAAATGCTGGGATATAAAGACAAAAACCACAGCGGTGGAGTACATTGGGCATCTTCATGCTGTCATGCGTATACGATGGAGTGCAGATTATAGATTTTTGTTCTCCAGTTCTAGAGATGGAACCATCAAGCTTTGGGATATGACTAGTGGAGAATTGTTAGACTCAATTAACTTTAATTCACAAATTAAATTCTTTGAAGTTTCGGAGTTATGCGATGGATATTTCTTCAAAATGGTGGTTGCAACAAAAATTGGCAGCATTGCTTTTGTTCGAATGTTACTCCCACAGTACAAGTCTTGCTTGTCCGCAAAAAAATCACTTCCGTCGGAAGAACATGGTAGCTCAAATGACGAGTCAGCCATTATTGAATCAAAATCTTGTGAAATTTTATAAAACACTAAATTACTTTTGGTTAAATTGTTTATGAAAATAAAGATGATTTTTTGCTCTCTTTGAATTTGGGAGGATTGACTTTAAATCTATAATGTTATGTAATGTAGATAAATGCGAATTTTTGAAATAATAATAGTGTATATATAAATACACCCCCTTCCCCCTTTTCAGGATAACAGCTGGTTTTTTATACCTATTATTGTACGTAAACGAATAAGGTAAATTTGACCACGCACGACAAATATTTTAGAAAGCGTGGGTCCATATTATCAGTTTTACTCAACCATTTACAAATCAAAAGTCTTTTCAAAAACATTCGAACGGAGCATTTTTTCTACAATTTTTCACAACATTTTTCTGCTTCTATCAGCGAAACTGTACTTCATCTCTTGCATACCTATAAGAAGCCTTATGGGTGAGTAGCAATGCTATAGTGTCTTCTCGAAGGGTAGAATTGTCTGAAAATAGGATGTTTAGATGACGTAATTACGCTGCAATTTATGTAACACAAAAACCCATTGCTTTTGGCAATCGAAGAAAAGGATAAATGTTTGTTTTCCCATTTTTTAAAAAGTGATGGCAATAACCCACTTTGCTGAGGTCTGGTATTTCATCTTCCACAATAACCGAGCGATATAAAATAAATCTAAAGAAGCACATGTGGAATCTTTTTTCTTAATCGTGTATTAAATGGTCTGATGTCGATGACGTATGTAAACAACCTCGTCCCCAGCGCTCTTTTTCACTTTTTGATAATTCAATTGATGACGACTTTTGACGCCAACTGTCACACGGTGTTAAGTTGACTTAATGTTAATAGCTACATGACGTTTTTTTATAAGCATTTCGTAGCGACACGAGACACAACCGGCCTCCTCCCTCGTCCCATGCTTTTTTTTTCTTTTTTCTCATATCTCTCATATTAAGAAGAAAAGAGAAAAAGATTGCATATTTTACATGGCTAACCTCACAAATATCGAGGAACATACCCTGTCTATTATTTCCAGGATGGGCCATTGCTTTGATGGGGAGTCCTGGAGTACTTAATGCTTTCTTTGAGCTACGCAAACTCAATTAGGATCAGCGCTCTGACAGACAACTCTTTGGAACATCAAACGGCCTACACATTCGCCATCTCCCCAATTTTCCTCACATGTCTTGAGTTACCTCAGGGCTATGGTAATATTCAATTGCGTATATTGAATCGCTGTCAAAGGTAATCGAACCCCAGTCTCCCGCACAAATTATGAGAGTGGTAACCACTAAAGTACGGTAAAAAACCCTGAGGACGAGGGTTAGCCAGCTTTGACTGACTAAAGAAATCAAACAACAAAAACATCCAAAGACTTTCCTTGTTTTAAAAGTCAGTAACATTTATACGAGAACAAACCTAATTTAAGGGAAAGGTTAATTTTGATTGGCGCACTAGCTTTACACTACGCAAGCAACCACGTGAATTTGATCTTCCCAAACAAGCAACAAGTAAGCAACACTTGAAACTGGAAACAGAATTTTTCACATTTTGTGTTTATTATAAAAAAGTGTGAAATGTGTTAGATGTGCTAAGCTTCGAAGCTTTCTTATTTATTAATAACATATTTTTAGCACCGCCCTCCAATTAGTGCCTTCTGTAGTAAACACCCAGCTTCAAAGCTAGAAAATGTTACGAACGTTGGAGGTGTTAATTAGAGGATGTACGGTAGCATGTTGTGGGATTTCAATGAGAAACAGTGTACACTTGTTTAGATCATGTTTTTCGACCTAACGAAGGTTTGAAATAAGCGGCAGAAAACATGTGTAAGGTAGGGATGTATCAATACTTACCCCTATTTTCTTACAGCCATTCCTTTCTTATGCTTTTATTCATTTGCATGCGAAAAATCCCATTAAGTCTAAATTGTAGATTTCGTATCATTAAACGAGAACTTTGTTTTCAGGCCACTTTCTATGCCTACGATATGGCTGTTCTGTAATGCAGATACACTAAAGTTTATCAACCTCGGCCCAAAGGTATCACTTATAGGCGTTATCATAGAGCGGCCGTCATTAGAGAGCTGTCTTGTCTTAACTTTTCTGACGATCAAGAAGACACCGTGGTATTGGTACATTTTTATATACTTGAGTAATCTTAGCAAAAATGGCGGCTTTAATATTCCAGAATTCAACTTAGTAGCACAGTTCTCTTGGAACAATTTCGCAGGAACCTAACAACGGAAGGTCAATGTATTTTTTAGAAAAATGATTTTGCAGAAAAAGGGATAATGTCCTAAACGGCGTGTCATGCGTCTGATCAGTTTTAAACAAATCTTTTTGTTAGTACGGCCCCAGGCGACTGATATATCTGTCCGCCAGTTTTTAACATTACTCTTGATGATTTTGTTTTAAGATTATTAAATGAATGAAATTTGTTATCTGATGCGACAAATGCCTTATTAATGAAATAACGAGTTATTAATTAATTAACTATTTCGTGGTTCGTTACCATAAAAAGCATGCTTCTGAAAACTCTCCGTGTGTTTTTTGGTCTTTCATACATCGAATACACATTCTCAAGCACAAGTTCAGTTTTCTTTATATAATCAACCACAGGATTAGACCTTAGCCTTTTTTAGCACTCAAGTTGTTTAGCATTTATTTATTTTTTTATTAATTTGAACCCAATCCTGACTGAAAGTTCTTAAAAAATAGATTATCCCAAACACCACACATAATGTCTAAACACTGGAGAGATTTCTTGTTACAGTCTAAAAATGGTTGCTAAAGAGACGACATACAACTGAAAGGGTGCTGGATAAAATTTAATCCAATGTTTGGGAACCTCCTTTTCCCCTGTCCTAAATATCCTTTCTCGCGCCCAGAGCTCGTTGAGATAAAAACTCGAAGTTTATATTAAGAGCTTTGGGGTTCGAGAATGCTAAACACTTATTGATTTGTGAATCAACCTTAAGCGAGTGAGCCCGGGTCGAGATTTCGCTTAGCTTAGCACAAGCAGGATCACGCTTAGCCGGGACGGGATGAAATTGTCCTGGGCCAATTTTTTTTACATAAACACAAGGTGATTTTTAGCACAGTAATTGCTGAGTGCGGGGCAATCGCCCTGCTTCTCCCCTCATATAAGCAGCCCCTAATTTTAACAGCGTATGTAATTTTTCTCCTCCTTCTTAGTTATTTTTTTAAAAGTCAACTGTTACACTCCTTCGTAGTTATCAAAATAACAATCACATTATTATACACAAAACAAAAAAATAATCATATAATTTTAACTTACTAATATTTATTATTGTTTTTCATGTTAAGTGCATAGTGGCACTTTCCCATTACTAATTGCTAATTTTAAAGAATTACGTCATCGATGACTATTCATAAAACCTATTAAGAAAACACCACGCAATTTTGGTCGACTCTAATTTCCCTCATTAATTGCCACAAAAAACATTTCATAATTGATCTTGTCCCAAAAACCAGGGGTAAGAAAGTGCTATAGACATTCATCACTACCAACCTCGTTTTCAACGCTTTTTCCGCTACACTGATACACGATGTCCTCTTTGTGACAACCTTAATAAAAGTAAGCTGGTGACAAGGTTATCACGCAGAACATGCACAGGGTAGAAATTTGTATTAATTAAGCTTTTGCCAAGAATATTAAAGACCTGAGTTTAATTAATTGACTGATAGAAGAAGAAAAAAGACATTACGACTTATCATTCACAGGGAAAATTCAGATGTTTCTCAAGGTTTCACAATAACTCAGTAATTTCTTGAAACAGGATCAAACTAGAAGAATTGAAGAAGCAGTAAAAAAAGTATAGGAGGTACTGACTGTCATGCAGAAAATGATAAAGATGCTTTGCAAAACCAGCAGCTGGAATGCTACTTTTTATAAAAGTGCGATGGTGAGAAATATAATCAGCGTTGATTTAAGCGTAGAGTTTAATGAGCGGATCGAAGAAAATAAAAGACATGGTATAGCATATTAGATTGGTTCCTTTTATTGTACTAGAGCGGCGCCAAACGCTGGATAGGATTTATTCCAATCCAAGTAATGTTTTTCTAGGAGACTACGAGTTAGTTCAAGTTACTTATTTTAATATCTTGGTGCCCCTAATATGCAAAATTTGATATGCAATCAGACTGTGTTGGTAAATTTCCCAACGTTGTGTAATATGGGAGAGGGGGATTGGTGTTATTACATTAGGTGGTAAAATATCCAGAACTTTGATGTGCGTCCCCCGCCCCCGCAACTTACAATTAGGTTACCAAGCGTAAGGGAAATCACATGAAGTTCTGTTATTTTTTTAGGTCGATTTAAAAATAAGTGAAAAATATTGTCATTGTTGGAAATTTATTGCGAATGATACAATATGCTTTCTGTGATTCAAATTTCATGTCTAGTGATTGTCATTGTAACGATATTAGTAGTGGCTATCTTGGAATATTTCAAAAGATGTCATTGCACAGTGAAACCAAGAAACCCGGGAAGCGAAAACGAGGTCTGCAACAGATGGCGGCCCAATACAGTAAATGTTAGCTCAGGAGTAGGGTGGACATGTGGAAGTTATATTTGCTATTGCTGTTGGCATGGAAACGAAAAAGAGTTATTTAGCATAACAAAAAAACGACTTCATAAGTTTACGAAAGAATGCAAAGCTATTGATGAAGAGAAATGCATGATATGTTTAGACGATATTGCAGATTCAAGTAAAAGGCTTATTCTTTCATGCGATCACGTGTTTCACAACACTTGCATTGTCACGTGGTTTAAGCAAACACAAAAATGTCCACTTTGTTGGCAGGAAGTCAAAGTAGACACTATATTCCAAAACAAGAAGACAGAGGTGGATTGTTCTGTGGTGTTTTTAGATGATTGACCAGTAGTAAATTTACTTATAAAACCACAAACATAAAGAGAGAGAGAAAGTGAGAATTCAACCTCGTCTCCTCGAGGGCGTATTAACTTTTTTTAAAGTTGCCTGTTATATCTCAAATTAATTTATTTCGTATACACGTGGATGTGCACTTATATACTCACAGACAATCAATATATCTGAAACGAATAGTGTTTTCGTAACATAAACAATGACGTCACAACTTCTTGAAGTTGCGAAATCGGAAATCATTTTTGGTAAGATTCTAATGAAACTATGGTTGTAAAATATGTTTATACAATATTCATTTTCACCATCAAGTTAGTCAAATCAAAAGTGTTTTTAACTTATTTGAAAGTTTTTTTTCCTTTCCTATCATCCTACATTTGTTTTTATAGCAACATACACCCTTCGCGCAAATCAGAAGCGTGGAGCAAGATTTAATTAGGGACTTAACCCTATTTGGTCCGGGGGGGGGGGGGGGGGGGGGTAGGGGGTTCCTTAGAACTTGAAACTTATAACACGACTTTTTTTCATCAAGAAGAATAATTTTCCATGCTTTGGACATGTGATTAATCCGATTTCCCGATTTTTTCGTATTTTAACCGAAAATCGGGAAAAAACGGATTTTCGGACAATTTTTGGCAACTTTTCATGCGATCTATGTAAAAACTGGAAAATATGTTAAATAAATTTTATGTAGCTTTCAGAACTTCAAACAGATTATAAAAATTCGCTCTAGAACTAAAGCTATTGAATTTTAGGCAGATGGTGGCATTTTGAACAAATTTTAAGCTTTTGATGACGTCACAGAAAATGTGCTGACGCAAGCAAAAATTTATTGCCGTCATTTTGTTCCTTTTGTGACGTACTATAAGTGTGCCAAGTTTGATTCATTTTGAACAATCCTATGAAAAGTTATTGAGGGAGGAGGGGGAGGGGGTCATAGTATGTTGGAAAAACCCCGGACTGAGTAGGGTTAAGATGAATTACGCACGTTCATTCAGAATGTGAAATTCAGAATGCGCGTGCGCAAAATTCGCGAAATATTTTGTAATTTTTTCAAGATGGTAGACATCGTCGCATGCCTGATAAACACTGTTTTACAAATTGGATGCTCTACTGATTTTGAACAAAGGCTGACTTTCATGACTACAAAGCGTTTGTTTTAATTTTATAATGTTTGATAACATGTTGGCGAAGACAAAAAAATTGTTGGTGGCTATGGCGAAAAGCAAGAAAACGAAAGAAGAACATTTCATTGTCCAGAACGTATTTTTTTCCGACAGGGGCAAAAGGAGCATATAAAAATGCCTAAAACTAACATTATAAAGTTTTCCAAGCCTATTCATAGTTATTTTTATTAATTTCAAACATTGTATTACCAGAAGAAATCAACGTCCTGGTGCTTACATTTTTTTGCTCTGAAAAATTTGCCTTCAAAGTCAAGATATTTTGGTGGCCTGTAGCTAGCTATAAATGGCACTTGAATGATGATGTTATGAGAGTATAATGAATTGTAAGTAGAATTTTGTTATCACTGACTAACAAAGGTTACTGATATGAATGTTTTTTTTTAGTAAACTATATATTTTTTTTATCTTTCCAATGCTGGGCCTCTGCTCTTCTAGCAACACATTGTTATTATGACTAAAGTACTGTGTATAGCTTTACAACTTTGTGCATAAACATGGTAGCCTTAAAGTAAAATACCTAAGGGTAGTCAATAGGGAGTGCAGTACACTGTGTTGTTTAAAAAATATAGTGTGAATAGAACTATTTTATTGCATTTACAATTGTTTATCACCAATTATGACATGTTATTCCATTTCTTACCTAAATTTCGGATTTACGATTCCTAGTGTCGAAAAGATGCTAATAATAAACGAGTTCACAGTTTCACAGTCTTTCTTTTGTTACCACGTCTTATTGAGAATTAAAAAGAAAAGAATTAACTGTAATGAATTAAGAAGGCTTTAGAAAATGAGAAATATTCCTAATGCATATGGTCAAAGCCTTATTCGTGGTGGTTATCCCTCCATTAATTGATTTTATGAGTTTGCATGAATAATTTTTATTATTATTATCATACTATCTGATGGAAAATAAATAAATAAATAAATAACTATTAAATTCACTCTGTTTACTTCCTTTTTTTAATACAGAACATAAGTAAACGACTTAAACTGTGAAGAGGTGTATTGTGGAAAAAATGGTTTTGTGGAACCTCTTAACCCCTGTGGGCTTTTGTTGCAAAAAAGTATTGCATTTCATTAATAAGTATTATTATAATAAGTATATATAATAAGTATATTTTATATAAAAGCTAATGATTTTCACATAAAATATTCCTAAGAACTTTCAAAGTTTCACGGGGGAAAAGTTCCGCGAGGAAAAAAATAGCGAAATAATGAGGACTTACATTCGCGAATTAGTGATTAAAGCAACAAGCTTAACATTCCAGTCATTATGAAATGTCTATGAAATACATTAAAAGAAAATCCAAGGCAAAAAATTTATTTCAAAATTTATCCTGTTAAGGTAATGTAAATATTAAAAATCCACTGTCATATTTTTTTAGTATCCATGTGGCATCAACAACCTGTTAAAGTGTTGGTTTCAATTGTTTGGGATACTTTTTGTTGCAAACACAGCTACTATGCACATTATATGGTTCTTATTGGAAGACTTATTTAAAGAATTATGTTAATGTACAGTTTTTATTTTTATGTTTGCTAAATGAAATACACAAATTATATTGTAACTTAGATTATTTTATCTTTGTTTGAGACTTTTCCTCACGAGTCCTAAGGGGCATGTTCATAGGGGAAATATTTCCTCGGGAACCGGGTAAATGTTTCAGCATGATATGAAAACAAGATCTCGGGTTGTTAACAAACTCTTAACAAAATTTAGTTGCATACATATGAGAGAAAACATTTACCCGCCTACCAAGATCTCGGGTGCGCATGATCGAGATCTCGGTAAGCGGGTAATGCATTTTCCCAAAAAACAGAAGTTTCCTCAGCAGGTGAGATAAATTTATGTCGATTGGGCATAATTTTTAAAAATAAACAATAGATTCTTATCATAATAAACAATAGAAACTTATCACATGGTATTTTCTCACCCGAGGAAAAGTTTTCTCACCCATGCCATATGAACAGAAAGTAAAAATTATATTATGCTGAAATATTTCCCCGCTATCGGAGGAAATATTTGATATGAACAGCCCCTAAATATGACATTTTGCACTTAACAGCAAAAGCGTGGCAGTACATATTGTTCAAAGCATTCATGAGGCTTTATTTGATTTATTTTTTCACAGTTTAATTAACAGCCAGAGCTAGTTATATATAAAACCGAAACTGCCACTTAGGCTCTTGGAGTGCTCTTAAAACATGTTCTTATTTCATCCAAATTTAAGACTTGTATTCTTTGGCCAAAAATTAACCCATATGCTATTAAATTGAAGATAATGCAAATGTGTGGCCACCTATATCAATCTGCTATATCATAAGGTTTTGCTGTATTTTTTCCCTGTCCTAGCATTTATGGCTAGCTACCCCAATGGCCTGTTACACTGTATCTAGGTGGTCTTGATCTACCACACTTTCATACTTAGATTTTGCAAATCAGAGTGAAATCCATAGAACTGTAAAATGAGATTAATTTAACATTTTTTGATTATCTAAGACTCATAGAACTTTTTGCATGTCGAACTGTCGGCCATGTTTGTTGATATCCAAGGAGGCTAGCTGGCCAAACACCCTTACCGTGGAAAATGTTTAAAAACTTTTAGTAAAAAAATGTAAGCAAAATAAGGTTTTTTGCAGCGGAAAGACAAATCCCGTAGCTTTTCAAAATATATATACTTTACTGGGTAAAAAACTTTAGTTCTCTCTCAAATTTTGGTAGAATATAGGAATTCTGCAAATTTGTCGGATAAATAAATCCTTTCGTTTACGTTGCCACAACAAAAGCGAACCCGTCGATTTCCGTGTTTATACGGAGCCTTGGCCACACTTATTATAATAAAATACAAAGTAAACAATATTTTAGCACTATGCCTCGTAATTTAGCATGTTAAGTCAGGTATGTCGAGATTATGACGTCATCATTGCCACGGAATTTTTGCGTTTTGAGATTTCAAAAGTTAGCGCATGCGCAGACTGAATTTCCCGTGTACAGTCGGAACTGAATGACCGTGTACGAAAGCAAAAAAATTAAAAAAGTATCGGCCACTATGACTGGGCGACAAAGTAATTTTACCACACTAAAAACGCTTATAAAAAATCATTGTCAAGCAAACAACAGTCAGCGCAACTTTTAAAAATAGGGTATGGAATTCGCGTAAGTTTTTTCTCAAAAATTAACCTTCGCGAATGCAACCTCGTTCCTAGCGCCTGTTGTCTTTTTTTTAAATAAAAGGGTTTGTCGCTCTATCACATTTGCGTAGGAAACTGGAGGCTTAATAAGGATTAAGGTAGAAAAATTTCTGAATCAAAAAAATATCACCGGCAATACTATATAGAAAAAAATGGGCTAAAATTTTCACTTAAAGCTTGTTGTAAATGTTGTATAGACAGTGCTACTATCCAACTACTATCTCACAGCAATTACCGCGTGATAAAATTAAAAAAAAAACACAGAAAAGAAAAACAGTGGAGAATTACAGAGAAATGCTGAATAGAAAATACATACATTTCACAATATTTTTTTTATATTATATGTACTTCCAATTTTAATTCTCTCCAAATTCATTCATGCGCTAAATAAATATATACAGATTGAAAAAAAATAAAATAAAAATAGACAAAATACAACAAAAATCTTTTTTTAAAAAAGATAAAATTATGTATGCATTATAATATATACACTATTTCTGAAAGTAAAACAAGATATGAGACGCCTTATCAGCAGAAGATAAATCAGACGCTATAACATTTTTGTCTTAATGGCGCCTTATTACCATAATTCTTATCACTTTAGCGCCCAACAACAAAGAAGTTTACGAAAACGGAAAACAAGAAGCTCCTAAAAATTATACACAATTAAAATGAATCCATAACTAAAGAAATATAATGTTAAAACTTTGCTTTGATATAAAAACTAAATTTTAAATTTTAAAAGAAATTAAATTTGAAAATTCCAGTCAAACCTGCAAATATCGGACACCAGGAAGAACAAAGTAACCACAATGCATAGCTGTGAACTGAAAGAGTATGTCTACCAAGTATACGTTTGATTGCATCTATTTTAATTTAAAATATCTACTAAGAACTGCATAGATCTGATAATTTAAACTGCCAAACTAATGACGTCATCATATTATTTGCAACACCTGCTTCTTTTGTCATCATACGCTTCGTTAATCGCGACTCCTTTCGAAGACGTACTACCTAGAACTGTAAAATTATCACTGTAAAAATGATTCGCCTTCACCACGTGGAAACAACCGCTAATTCACCATTATGATTGGTTAAAAATTAATTTTGTTTGGCCATCAGAAAAACGATGTTCAGACTCGTTTTCGGCAGGCACATTACGGTACTGTTGTGCAACAAGTTTTACGTCAATGGAAACCAATTTTAAAGGTGCTACTTACAACAGGGCCAAAAAAAGGAAATGTATTGACTCCATGGTGTGATGAACCAGCTAATTTTAACAGTGATCACTGTGAGAGTTTTATCACTACAATGGAAACCAATTTTAAAGGTGCTACTTACAACAGGGCCAAAAAAAGGAAATGTATTGACTCCATGGTGTGATGAACCAGCTAATTTTAACAGTGATCACTGTGAGAGTTTTATCACTACAATGGTTAGCTTACCTATAGTTTGTGTAGGCTGATTAGTCGTTTTAATACTCCCACTACCCATCTGTATTTTACCAGATTTCTCATCACGCGTATCTATTTCTCTGAGAACGGCCTGATCAAAACACAAAGCTGTTACACGGGTGAAAAACTCTTGTACGTTTTTGCCTAAAGAGATGGACTACTAACAAAACGAAAAAAACACAGAACAAACAAGCAAGTAAAAATACGCAACCAAGAACGAAAACAAACAAACAAACAACTTACCATCTTAAAATAACTACTTCATTTAACTTTGACTCGATTACGTTAATTAACTTATCAACTTTAACCTTGTTTACCTGTTTTCGCGGAAACTTCCCAGTACTCAGCATTTAACTGATTCGCTATATCGATTGCTCTTTCTCTCATTGCTTCTAAATCATTCTTTTTCTAAAAAAAATCAACTTGAACATGGTAACGTCCTGCATTATGCAATCCCAAATAGGCGTATATTTTCATTTAAAGAGAAAAACAAAGTTGATGGTATCGCCAGAGCAACTTATCCTACACTCTACGCTTGCTCGAAGTTTGTTACAGCCGTACCGGACAGTCTAACATATTACCATACCGGATGGTTAAAGAACTATGTCTAAGATCTTACCATACCGGATAGTTAAAGTACTATGTCTAACATATTACCATACCGGATCTTACCATACCGGATGGTCTGGACAGTTAAGTCACTATGTCTAACATCTTATCATACCGGATGGTTAAAGAACTATATCTAACATATCATACCGAATGGTTGAAGGACCATGTCTAACATATTACCGTACCGGATGACTAAGGCACTATATCTAACATATTACCATACGGGATGGTTAAAGCACCTGTTTAACATATTATCGTACCGGACGGTTAAGACACATTTCTAACATAGTACCATGCCAGACGGTTAAGCACATGTGTTACATATCACGGTACCGGTATCCAAAATTTTATGTTCATTCTTACATAAGATGGTGATATTCTCCATACCGCATTTGTTTTTTTTTTAAAATAAAACAAGGATTCGAAATCTAGGCTGTTTTCTTTTCATTTTCCGCATGGTTGCAAGTTGATCTTTAAAAAACGTGCTTCTCTATGTTATCACACGTTACGTAACAAAAAAAGTTAAGTGAACGTTACTTCACTTGTAATAGAAATGTTTTCACGCCAAATGCTCAATATGATTAACTCCTAGGACAGAAACAAACGCGAAAAAAATCAACGAGAATTAACGCCAATAGAAATCAAGTTTTAGAGTTAATTAAGGTCAAAATGAACTTTTAAGGAGGATTTTAACTGTTTCTGAGGAGATTACAATATTCTCTCGCAAAGTGTTTAGGAATTTGATTTCACTCTAAAAATATGGAGATGGCAAGCTTTTGGCAAATTCAACCTTCGAGCAACATAAAATTTAAAATAATAACTTTTCAAAAATCGTTGAATAATATTTTAATTGGAGTCGAAATATATTACCAGTATTATTATATTACTATAAAAACATTTAAGGATATCTGTTCTATATAACGTTAGTTTTGGATGAGATTGCAGGAGTTTTGCGGTTGCTTTTTTAGAATGGAGGATAATGGAGGAGTCGTGGTAATCACAAGCAACGAGTTCTACTGTGATTGCACATCAACATCATATTTTGACACATAAAAACACCATAGTGTTTATGGACCATCATTCGGATGAAATGTTATCAACCTTATAATAGCTTAAATTTTACCAGTATTTCTACGAGAAGCAGAACTATAATCACTGACAAAATAAAGAACATACCATTAAGTCGAGCTTATTGCCAACTAAGAACACTTCTGGTACCGTGCTTTTCGTCTTCTCCAGAGCATCATCTAACCAAGTACTAAAAGTCATAATTCAATACAATTTTACGAAAATTTTTCAGACTAGGCTAGAAGTATTTCTTTCTAAAGCTTGTATTCGTCATTTGATAAAAGGTTTTAGTCATACCTAGCATTGGTGAGCGATATAGGGCTATTCAGGTCGAATACCACTGTAACAACTGAAAAAAAAACATAAATAAAAATTTCAGGGCATCCACTTAAAAGTCCACCTCGATTTTCCTAACATTTGCCTGATATTATTTAGATAAAATCCTGACTGACGGATTACTGACTGTTCAAGGAAAAAGAATATACATAAAGAAAAAAAAGAAACAAAGGATGAAACAAATACAAACTGAAAATAAAAACTGACATTAAAAAACACTATATGAAACTAAAAAGCATTATGCATTGTGGGGAATTAGTGGAAAATTTCTCCCCTTTTCCTTACATATTATAAAAAGACTAAATTTTCCTAAGAATTTCCTGACATTTTGCCAGTATTATCAAAATTCCTGACAAGTACAATGCACAATCTTTTAAATAGCAAATCAACATTGCAATACACCTATTTCCACCCGCTTACCTGCCCATCGTTGATTCAGGCACTTATTTAAGGGGGCACTTTTACCTAATTTTTTTGTTTTTTTAAGGGGCACTTTTTTAAAAATATGCCGCTGCAAAGACAAAAAAGAATTTTTCTTAAGACATTACTGATAAATCGATGCTAACATTTTTGGAAAAATAATTAAGTTTTATTTAAAGAAGATATAATTCAACATTTCGATATTTTTCATTTTTCAGGAGATAGGAGAATGAAATTTTTACCTACAATACAAGCCTGTATGACTTAGTAAATTTTTGCTACAAATAAGTGTTTCACTTTAGTTTGCATAAAAAGTTAGTAATGTAAAGTAAGTGATATTTTATTGTGTAATTTCAGCCTTTTCAGTAGACAAACGTCTACTGAAAAAAAATGTACAACATTCCATAGCTAGACCCTAGAGAGCTAAATTTTGTAATCGCATTTCAAAAGAAAATATTTATTTAATAAAAAAAGAAAAGAAAATTGCTACGTGCAAGCCATCACACAAGAAGATAAATCTTAAATTTAGAACCTAAACGTTTGTTCCACATACAATAGAATACAATCATTAGTTAGTTGGTGCGTATGAACAAAAATTAAACAAACAAACAAAAAAAGTACAGGACTTTCGTGATGAATGAAAGTTTCCTAATTCTTCAACCAGGGTGCTTAAAATGTATAGCCTGGAGCACCTCAGAATAGTTTTGACAACAGTCAATACAAAAAAAACAAAACAAAACTATCTCATGTGAGCTCAATGGTACGTAAGAAATTCAAATTGCATTACCATTGGCTCCCCTGTAATAAGCACCTGTAATAGATTTAAATCTTTCTTCTCCTGAAGTGTCCCACCTGTAACACAAAAAACAAAAACAAAATCAGAACATAAAGACAGCCAGAAATGCTACAACACAGAATAAAAAATAAAACCCACATACATTTGAAGGTGAAATTCTTGGCCTAATATTTGGTACTTTTTCACCTCATATTCGACACCAATCGTTGGTTTGTAATCTCTTTCAAAAAGATTACGACAATATCTATAAACAAAAGGTGGAAATATAACTAGAGAAAAATTAGACAGCCCAAACGACAAACACCTTAAAAATATTAAAATTTTTGTAAAAACAAATTCTGCAAATCAAAAAGTTTGATTTTGTAGGTATTGAATTTTATAATTAACAATTTGAGCAAATTCAATTTCTTTTTTATATATTTTCTTTAAAAGTACAAAAAATTTAGTCAACTTTGGTTACTGGTACTTAATTTTGCATATTAAAAATTGTTTTTTAAATTTTGTCTTTCAAAATTTGGTTTTACAAAATTTATACATTAAAGCTATAACAATAATAGCTTGGTAAGTTGACGACTGCAAATTCATCTCCACAAACCACAAACTATGCATGTGAGCATTTGAGGATAGCAGTTTAGGAATTACGTTACCTGTTAATTAAACTGGTCTTCCCGACAGACATGTCACCAATCACAATACTTTTTACAACTTTTAAACTAAAATCAAAGATGTAAGTTCCGTTTAATCAGTTGTAACAAAAAAAAACATGTAAGATAATCATCATCAATGCTAAAAACATTAATTCAAACGTAAGTACTTAATAGTAAGTAAGAATGTTTTATTTTATGGTTGTTTTGAAAACTTTAACAAATGTGGGAAACATCACGCATATCCTTTTATCAGCATTGTTTACAAAGTGCGATTTTGTTGTAAAGAGAAAAGGTTTGGAAGAAATAACACTGACAACCTAACTAACAAGAAAGAGTTACCTGACATTTGAAGCAGCCCCATTTTTACAAGCTTCCCGTGTTTTCACATGAAAATTAAATTGGCTTCTTCTTGGACAAGCATACTCAGTAAATGCCTAAATCAAAATAAACGTTTCAAAAGGTTCTGGCTGCAAAATTATATGGATATCTACATAACAAGCCACTTTTAACAGCAATTCTGAGTACAGCTAATCAGAATACAATATAATAGAATACAATCAGAATACAATATAATCTATATAATAATACGCCAGTTCCGTGTCTCTGTGACAGGCAAAGTGGATGTGTTCATTTTTACTTTGATCTTACCGAAATTTTCTATGAAGTAACCGAAAAATGCATGTCTAATATGTTAAATTTTCTGACGTTACGGCGCAACGTCAATAACACTACTTTAACGTCAATATCCTATATCAAATTAATGAAGCCGTTACAGTGCACTTAAAACTTTGAGGCCAAATGACTTGGAAACGAGGTGGTGACGTCAATGATTTTTCACCGCGTGGGTAACTAGGGACCACCTGGGACCAATTTGAGTAAGTTTCCCCAACCTGGGTCCTTGAATCCGTTTCGGAATGGACCAGTGACGTCATCACAAAACCTACAAACCCAAATATCTCTGCAACCGGTTGTCAAAAATACGCGATCCTATACATTTTCTTGATCAGCGTTTCAAGACCTATACAATGAAGGCAGCAGGTATACAAATTTCTAAAAAAAATTTTTGGGTGGTTTGTCTGGCCATTGCTGACGTCAGCAAAATGTTAAAACCCTTATATCTCATTAACCACTTATCAAAAAGACATGATCATATACATTTTCTTGGTCAGCGTTTAAACCTGTGCAGAGTACAGGCAACAAATAAACTAAATTTCGCCAAAAATTTTGGTAATAGCACTGCTGACGTCAGCAAAAAATCTAAAACAACCTATTTTTCCATTGTCCTTTTGCCTAAGTGGATTTTTCCGCGAGCCTTATCGACTAGTACAATATAATGCAAAAAAAAATCTGTATTCATTCATAGCCTAAAAACATTGTCCCGTGTCTCTGAAGCTTTAAAACTGCATTGCTTATAACGGCATAGCTAGAATCAAAAGTTACAAAAAGTTTCAAGTAGCTTTTTTCTTATCTTGGAAATATCCCACTTTATTTTGAAAACCTTTTATTTACTTGTTGTACCTTTTAGCCAGTTTATATTTTATTTAGGCTTGTGCATTTTCTATGAGAAAGACAGTCAACCTCCTTTCTGAAAATGAAAGATGGAAATAAAATGTGTATCATACCTGTGGAAATGTGTCAATTGTTCCATCCATACAATATAGTTGATTAATACAAATATTTTTTATTAGAGTTATATAAATTCTAAAAAAAAAACAACGAAAAAAACACATATTCAAGCAAGGATTAATACATGTTTTATAGCTTCCTAAAATTATTCCCAATACAACTAAACTACAAGAGGTAGGGAGTTCATATATTCCTGGGTTGTGCTGTTTATTATCTTTTGCTAAAATTTTATTAAAATGACATATAACCATGCACAAGTTACATGAAAACCAAATATGAAAAGATTTCTATTTGACATGTAATTACCTATTACATATAAAGAAATAAATGAAATGCAACATGAGCCCTTAACTTAAATTTCCCACTGTTATAATTCAGTGCAACTTGAGAAAGTTAAGTTTCACTTGTTGATTAACAAAAACACAGGTTCAGTAAAAAAAAACATAAAAACAAGTGCAGTGTTTATAATGCACGAAAACTGATGAAATATGGGAAGTTTTATAATGTGGATTTTGTGTGTAGGTTTTAAATATTTTGAATATTTTAAATAATATTTATCAAGTACCCGGTACTTTGCTCATTTTTAGCATTCTTACTGTTTTTAGAATTGGTTGACTTTACTATTGATCTTTTAAGAGATGTGTAAAAGAGTGATAACTCACAAGTCAGTGGGTATAACAAGAAAGTAAATATGATTATCAGTTTAATAAGTAAGATACAGTCATGCTATAACAATCCTAAAACTAAACTCCCTGAAAATTTATATCAAACAAAATGTCATGCATTTGTCAATTATCTCAGTTCATTGAACCAAAATAAAAAGTATATAACTTTATTTCAATATGTTTACTCCTTTTAAAATATTCATGAGAAGATTGAAAGCCATCATGTCATAATGTCTACAAGCTTGATTATGCTTGTCCTATAAAAAGAGATGTGATGTGCCAAACACAACTACTTTTGTTTATGACTAGGCCTGTAGATGGATTAGTCCACCCTGCCAGAGAAAGTCAGAGTGTGTCAGTAGAAAAAAATGATTTTCCAAAAATATAGCTCCTACTATACCAATGTATTGCTTCCTTCTGTGACATTGTGCATTCCCTCTGCAACAAAAAAAATATTTCTATCAAATGTTCCATTAATAATTATTATTATTATTATTGAAATTGTTTACCCAGTACAGCCTCTGCACTTCCTATTGGTACTGCTATCAACAAGGGTCCTGCGAAGGGGATCCTGGTGCATTTAAAGCTCCTATTTGGGCTACAAGTCATTCAAGCACAGTAATCGCTCAACTAGATAACTTCCTAAGATATCAAACCTATTCTCATGTTGAACGCTAAACAGAAAGAATAGATTCACACTATTAAAGTCTCTGGCATGACTTGTCTTGGGTTTGAATCCAAGACCTCTAGCATTGAAAGCAACCAATCTGCCACTGTAGGCTTCCAGGTTGATGATGCAGTGAATATATCCTTTTCAAGTAAACTTATCAGTTAATTCATGACATATACCAAGTATATATTACAGATTATAGGATCTTTTTTTTAAAAAAAAAAGTTTAATCCAGAAAGCAAAAGCAAAGAGGCTACTATGACCTGCTAGTGTCTTTCATATAAAAATCTGATATAATCATACTAAAGCCAGGAAGGAAATATACCATTATTGTAAAAAATATCCAGATGTGGTTTAAGTCTTCAAATCCAAGTACCTTCTTTCAACAATGAGAAAAGTAGCAGACTAATCCCATATTGATTCAAATATGACTTATCATAATATCATAACAAACCTTGTTTTTAACCAAGATAGAGCCTTTTTTTGGTAGCAAGAACAAAAAAAGTGCTAAAATGAATACGTTATAATGTTGCAAAAATTACAATCATTGACCATAAGATGACTTTCTCTGCTAGTTTCAGCTACTGAGGAGCTCTAGAAGGGTCAACTTTTTAGCGTTATAATATTCTGCCCTCAAAATCAGCTACACAATATGTTGGCATAAAATCGCCAACAGCAGAGTTTCTTGCAACCTGATTGCTGTGCAACAGTAATAATTTTCCAACATTAATATGTAAGGAGTTAGGAATTTTGCGAGAATTCAATAAGATGTAGTGTAGCAGCCAAAAATGTCATGAAGAAAATTAATAACCATTTCTTGATAGTCCACAGAGCATACATCCACTTTAGGACCATGTCCACCATCGTTTCCCATTTTATCTGAATTGAAAAGATCATGATAATTTCAAGATCGTATCATCATTTTTCAAGTTGTTTACAGATTGTTTCATGAAAGGAACGTGAAGCAATTTGAAACAATTGTAATTTACTTTGTTTTTACAGCTCAAAAATGATGTGAAGTGGCAGCAAATGGGAAACAACTTTGAAACTATTTTAAAACGAATCTAGAAATAAAGTTAAAAATTGTTTCCCCAAAGTTATTAAAAAAATTAAAAACGTGATGAATTGAATGAACAGTTGTTACAAAATTTTTTGCAAGGTTATTTTTTTTTGTAACAGCCTCCAGTATTCACGTCAACATTGGCATTTGCCAATGCAATTGCCAATTATCTTCAGTTTTAATGAAGTGATTAAGAACGTTTTTTTAGATATTTTCTTTCTAAATTCGATTGAAAATTGTACAGAGTTTGTTTCAAATAAAATATTATATAAATTAAACAATTATTTTTCAAACAATCATGGAGACACGATCCCTTAGTGAAAAATCAATTGACAAACAGTCTGAGCTTCTAATCAGCATCAACAACACTATAAAATCACTTGTTGGTAAATTATTGTGAAAAATACTAAAATGCATTCAATTAATAAACCTTTTTTTCTTCCCATGGCAAAAATAATATATACTTTTTTAACAATAATACTTACATGCATTGGTAATAATGCTTTTATTGTTGTATACAGTACCGATTGAATGTAACTTTACATCGTCGCTGGAGAACAAGACTATACTTTGTTCGAAAATACAAGACTGAGAAAAATCAGATTAAAAATTTTGTTTAGCCAGAAAAATTTCAAAAATTCTATTTGTTAGGTAACTTAATTATAGCAATTTCACTGACTCCAGTCATCATTTTTATGGGGTTTTCAGGTGTTTGTCCACTTCATCATAATTTTGGCAATATAAAACCATATGTATTATCAGGATTTGTTTGTTTGCCAAAAGTATTGAGTCTAGTCTGAGCTAGTAAAGGAATGAAACTGTCCTATGTCCAACTACTTGGACCTAGGAATGTTTTGGTGTCCAGAAATTTACTATGCAGTTATATATAGTTGCAAGTAAGACAAGTTATTAGGGCATTTAGCAATGTTTAATAGCCTATTGTGGACATAGCATTGTTCAGAATACAGTTTTCAATGCAGAGAAAATTTTTCCACTGAAAACTCAATTTTCACAAAAATGTACGTGAGTTTTACTACCTCATGTAACGATTTGAGTCATAACAATAAGATTTGATTAATCCTTTTGTTGTCACATGTAACATGCATGTGGAATAGTTAAAACTATTTGGCAGCAAAATTAAATCCCACAACAAATTCAGAGTTCGGGTGGCTAAATAGTTTGAGATTTAATTTGTTGCGGAGCTTAGCGAAGTGGAGCTTATTTGACATTTAACGGCGTATTATTTTTTTTCTATTTTCTACTATACAACGGGAGAAAATTAAATTTTAAATTTTTTTTTGACAAGTGTCACTTTTTCCACTCAATAAGTCAAATCCCTTCAGTCTTGATTATCCCAAATTTTTTTCTACTTACTTAACTCTCCAGGAACGAGGTCGCTATTATTAACAACAATGTCCCATTCAAAAATATTATTTGAATATATCTGTGAAAAAACAAAATAAACTAAAAAAGTTTTTGCGTTGTTCATGAGTTGAGTTAGTTAAGTTTGTGTTAGGTAACAACAACGGCTCATGCAATGCGTCACAAAGAACAACAAATGATAGGAATTATATAGCATCATCTCAAAATGAATGTCAAATAAGGTTAGTAGTTTGAATAAAGTTTGATTAATCTTTGCACAGAGACAATGTTAGCTAAATTTTTCTACTTAAGACACAAGCCAGGAAAGATGGCTAGTTTTATAATTTACAGCTTTTTGTAATTTCTAATAAGTATGGACTAGCTAGAAATGAATTGAGATTTTTAACAAATTTCTTTCAACTTTTGTGATACAAATAAACAATGAATATATATAGAAAAATCATCTTCACACAGAACTTGACTTGAACTTTTTCTGTAACTGAATCGTCTGAACCTACTTTTTCTGTCTTCTTATTTCAGTTATCTATTTTTCAGATTGCACAACCTGAACAAAACGGTGACCGATGTTTTGGGAAAGAATAGTTCTCGTAAAATGATCAACATCACTTTGAAATTTGTTATTGTTAAAGTTAAACGCATAATTTTTGTATGTTTATTTAGTTTCTTTATAGTTTAACTTGGAGAATAAAATATTTAAACTGTGAAAAATAATGATGTTGTTTTTACTGTTTGTACAACGATAAAAAAACTTCTGAAAATCAATGTTGTCTGTTACGTTATGCTTTGGTTCTATTCAACATGTTTTGTTTGATTCATCAGATTTGAAGACACTGCAATGCAGGCCAATAGCCAGAATGCTCTATGAAAGTACACTGCTCAGTTAACCTTTATTTCTGCTTTGTATTAAAATATTTTCAAGGTTTTTTACTTAGCACGTGTTTAGATTTTTTTATTCTCATTCTCCAATTTTGCTAGATTTTTTGTTAAACAAACAGAAAAACTCCGGAAGCGGAAAAAGGTGTTTAATTATAGAAACCTATAAGATAATCTATGCTGCAAAGTGTTTGCTGTTTTTACGCTCTGAAAATAAATGCATATTGTTAATATCTTTTCCCAGGGCTTATTTTTCGCAATCTTATAGGGCCGTGCCAGCACGCCTGTATTAAAACAATTAAAAAAGAAGCTCAGGGGACGAGATTGCACTTTACTTGAGAAAACTTTTTTGAGATCTTATTTAAACTGTCTATTGGAGCAGATAAAAGTTCTCTCTATATTTATCATGGAGTAGGATGTAAATATTTCGCTTGCGAACATAGGGACATATAGGGAACTTTTCCTGCTCCGCAACCCTTTATATAGTGATTACTGATGTGTACGATATAAATAATCTACTAACTGCAGTACAGCAGTACATATGCCCTGAAAAACTGATAAGTACAGCACCAGAAGATAGCTATATAGCTACCAGTTCTTTTCATTCTTCTCATCTTTGTTTTTTTGTTGTTTTGATGATTGGATACCATTTTTAAAGCTCAAAACAACTCGGTTATTTTTTTCTAGTGAATTAATAGTTATAGTTTTTGTTTGGGCCAGCGAGACGGGAACTCAGGAAGAGCTTTGCAGATTCTTGTTTTTTGGCATTTCATTTTAGGCACAGTGACTGTCGCATGCATCGGAAATGTTATCTTTTTCGATGCATGCTTTTTTGAAATGTTATCTTTTCCTTTGTGCTTTAGATCAACCTATAGTCAATAATGATCTTCGTGATACTTAAACATAGCGCTACGCACTATTAATACGCACTTTATGTAATATTAAAGTGCGTACGAATACACAGTTCCTATTTCTTGAGTACTACTCAAAAGCTAGCAGCTCTAACGTCAACAAAGAATCATAGCTAGCTAGCTAGGTAACTGTTAAGTGGCGCCGTAAATTAGTGGTTATAGCTCTCGTACTCTGTGTGGGAGACTGGGGTGCGATTCCTCTTGACGGCGATTCAACGTGGGCGAGTGAATGTTGCCATAGCCCCAGGTTAGCCCAAGCCATGTGAGGGAAATTGGGGAGATAGCACACTGTGTGGCCGTTGGATGTTGCTGGGAGTTGTCTAGTACAGCGCGGGCTCTAATTGGGTCTGCGTAGCTCAAAGCGAGCATTAAATAAGGACTCTACATCTAAGCCATGGCCCCTCCTGGAAATAACTGACAGGGTATATCCCTTGATATTTGTGAGGCTAGCCATGTAAAATATTCACATCTATCTATCTATCTATCTGGCAGGCAAAGCAATGTGGATACTTGCTGAAAAGAATATTTTTATCAGCAGATTTCTTTTCAGGGAGACATTTATTAAGCTGTAGCTTAAATCTTACCAGAATCATAGCTATTCTCCACAGATGTGGAGAATAGCTATGATATGAATATGAATCAAGTGATATTTTATTTAGATAGGTAAGGCAAATATGTGGTGAAAATAGGGTCAAGATGAGTTGCAGTGTGACATAGCTGTTTTATTTTTGCGTCTAAAACAGTGAATATGCGCACGCATGCACAGAGGCTAGAAATGTATAGAACAGACTGCAACCATTGAAGAAAAATCAAGTTAATAAATAAATCCTGCTCCTAAAAAGAGAAAATTTTAGTTAGGAAAAACCAATTCAAGTTCTTTTTAGGGGTCATCTACAAATTTCGTATGACCTCTTATACGAATATACACAGATTTAATTGCATATAATTCGTATAAAAATTGTATACAATTTGTATAGTGTTAATTAGTTATACGATTTTTAAAAAATCCCAAACAAATTTTATACGATTTCCATACGAATTGTCATACGAATTGTCATACGAATTTTCATACGAATTTACATACAAATTATTAAGATTTTCCAATACGAATTGCGATACAAATTTTTAAACAAATGGTCATACAAATTAAATTTTCAATATAATTTCTTCATAGAAATATAACTTTTTGCTATGCAGCTAGCCTTAAAATAAACATTAACAATTTCTAAACGCCGTTCTTATTACTTTAAATGATTAGAGCTTACAAACAACCATCTCTAAACGCTGTTCGTGCGAATTTCGAAGGATTAAACTTATAATGTGAAATTAAATAATTATCTATCGCCGTTTTTTGTTCTTAAACTTCTAAAACACAATCTAACGAAGCATTTCTATCGCTGTTCTTTGTTTTTGAATTTTTAAAACGCGGTCTAAAAAAGTATTTCTATTGCTGCTTTTCGTTCTTAAACTTAAAAAATGCAATCTAAAGAAGCATTTCTATCGCTGTTCTTCGTTTTTCAATTTTTAAAACGCGGTCCAAAAAAGTATTTCTATCGCCGCTTTTCGTTCTTATATTTTTAAAACGTGATCTAAAAAGGCATTTCTATTGCTGCTTTTCGTTCTTAAACTTAAAAAATGCGATCTAAAGAAGCATTTCTATCGCCGCTTTTTATTCTTAAGTTTTTAAAACGCGATCTAAAAAAGTATTTCTATCGCCCCTTTTATGTTCTTAAACTTTAAAAATAGGATCTAACGAAGCATTTCTATCGCCGTTCTTCGTTTTTGAATTTTTAAAACGCGGTCTAAAAAAGTATTTCTATCGCTGCTTTTCGTTCTTAAACTTTAAAAATGCGATCTAAAGAAGCATTTCTATCGCCGTTCTTCGTTTTTCAATTTTTAAAACGCGGTCCAAAAAAGTATTTCTATCACTGCTTTTCGTTCTTATATTTTTAAAACGTGATCTAAAAAGGCATTTCTATCGCTGCTTTTCGTTCTTGAACTTTAAAAATGCGATCTAAAAAACATTTCTACCTAAAAAACCCATATGCATTTAATTATAAAAACTCAAACAAATTTTTTTTAAAAACTCATATATGTATTTAATAAAATCTGTAACAAATTTTTTTGGAAAAAAAAAACATACGCATCTAATTAAAAAAGAATTTTTGTTTTAATTTAAAACTCATACAAATTTAAAACTGATACGAATTTAAAATTGATAAGAATTTAGAACTCATACGAATATAAAACTCATACGAATTTAAAACTCATACGAATTTAACTCATACGAATTTTTAAAACTCATAAAAATTTTTTTTAAATAGTCATGCGAATTTAATTTAAAACCCATACGAATTTAATTAAAAACTCATACAAATTTTATACGATTTCAAAAAATTTTCATATGAATTTAATCACTGTATGGCAAAAGAAAATTCATATAGCATATACGAATTTTGTTAATACGAATTTTGCAGATGACCCCTTAGATTATTTATTCCTTAAATCTATAAATTAAATAGTCAATTTTCTTTTTATGGTCCTTCTTTTATTGCCTGTAAGGCCACCATCAAAAATATGTTATGTCCGCGTCCTCCGACCAACTCATTTTTGGTAATAAAAACCTGGGTTGATAAGTTGGAAAAAACCCGGAAAATTTTTTTCCCATCCAAACGCAATATAAGGTCACAAAATTTGGGAACAATTTAATATTTTTCACGAATATATTTTAAGGATTTACTTACAGTCATTGTTTACAGAAAGAAGAGAAAATTTGTCTCACAAGAATTCGCTGGTGCGGCAATTTCATGCTGCCGTGTTTTAGCAATTAGATAATTTTACGTGACCGACATCAATAGCGTGATACGGTTCTGACCTTGTCCCCAGCAATCCCCTTAAATATTAATTCTATTAGGGTACTCCTGTGCTGCTGATAGTTTTACAGGGTGGCAAAAAAGGGTCTGCAAAGGATGTCGAGTGGCACTATTCTGTTTTTTGCCCTGGAAACCAATTTATATGCTCCGATCTAAAAATCCCGGGGAAAAATACGCTGACCAACCGACTCATTTTTGTTGGGTCTTCAGGACGCGAACATATCATATTTTTGATGGTAGCCTAATGGTGAAGGCGCATAATACGGAACTTTGTAAACATTCGCAACTCATCTATACCCTGTCTATTATTTCTAAGAGAGACTATTGCTTAGACAGGGAGTCCTAGGTTATTTAAAGCTCATTTTGAGCTCCGCAGACCTCAATTAAAGTCCACACTCAAATTGTTTACCCATTGCCTTTATATCTAGAGCTTGAAATAAATGCGCCTTTAAAAAGCAATTGAGATATTGGGATTTAATAAAGTGTTTTTAGTGATGTCATGTAACCGTCTGTTCCAAAACAAACGAGTTGACACAGCTTTAGGTAATTAATTCCATGTTGGTCCCAGGTTGTCCCTAGTTACCCACATGTTAGATGATGTCAGTTATCTCTACCCATTCTCAAGTTTTCTTGTCCCAAAGTTGAAAGGACAATGCCAAGACCTTACTAATTTAATTGATTTAAACATTGATTTCAATCTAATTTATTGACAATGCGATGTAATGGCATAAATTCGCAATAAATTTGTTGTTTTGTAAATTAGATGGGATTTTAAGGGTTTTGATGTTTCATAAACCCATTGATTTTGGATTGATTGATCCTATTTTGTATTTGGTGGTCCCTAGTTGTCAGTAAAAAATAACTGAGGTCACTACCTCGTTTTCAAGTTATTTGACCTCAAACTTGTGTATTTGTAATGATCCAGTTTTATGTATGGGACAGTACTTTAACTTAAAATATTTTTTGAACGATAAAACTTCTGTGAATTGCTAGAAGAGGATTAACCTTCACTGTTAGAAAATGCTTTATTTTAATGGATGGAAATGCTGTAACTTTGCAGTATGTATGTTTTCAAAATGGCTATAGTATGTATCAAGAGCTATTGAGGCAATGTAGATTTATGTTACCAATTTGTTCTAAGGAACCTTTTTCTAAATGTGAAAGCTATGAATTTAATTGCATATACATGGTCATTTTTCTAATTTAAACAAAATCCATGAAATCTAACCACTTGTACCCTTAACTCTATCTTAGTTAAAATTTTTTGAGGACGATAAATAAAATTAAATTACTTTGATTGATCTTTTAAATTAGTTTGATTTTGATGTTTCATGTGATGATACATTTTCGATTCTTGAAGTAACAAAATATACAAACAAGCATTATTTCAGGCTTTTTTTGTCAGGATATTTAGGAGCTTTACAACGCCTTGGGCTGAAAAAGCCCTGTATCTCTTCTAAAAATGGTAATGGAAACATAATTACTAAAAAAACATGTCACAAAAGTTTGTTACCACATTGAAAGTCATGTATACATGATGTATCCTATACCTTCATAGTTATTATTATTACAAAATTATAGCATTAGTTACTTAAAGTCAGGTGCACCGTGTAAACAGTTAACCAAATATTGTTCTAAAAATTACTTTGTGGTTATTTAAAGCCAAGCATGTATTTATGTATTTGTATAATTTTTTATGTTTCCAAGGCTGTCAGCTTTTATTGATGGGTGTTGGATAGCTTGTTATATTTTTTCAAGGTGTTACACATACACAAACATACAATTCCCAAACAGGATTAACCTAATTAATATTGGATTAATGTGCTTAATTTGTAGTTACTGGGTTATTAATTAAAAGCTAGTTATTTAAACATATGGTAGAAGTATCCACTTAAAATTTAATTTAAAATTTATTGTGTTTATCACAAAATGGTTAGTTCTTATTTTTTACGTATATTGAAGGGGAATTGAGAAAAACAATGTTTAATTTTCTGTACATTAATATATAATTACTAAGCAATTGCTTTTGTAATTTAAAACTTGTCATTGAAAATTAGAATTCAATAGCAAGATTTTTAGTGTAATGAAATTATTTCATTTACAGAACTAAATTTTTGGAAGATGTTTTGAAGTCGCTTTTAAAGAGAATCGACTTTGCCTGTTGCAGACATTTGATACAGTTAGCGTATTGATATAATAGTTACGTTATATGCAACAAATTTAATGAAAATTATTGCCACAAAGTTCACCACAGTTAGGATTTTACCAGTAAAAAAATCTCTCTTTCATACTGCAGAGGTCAAGTTTGGCTATCAACAAGGTTCCAATGAGATTGCAACTAATATCTTGCAATCAAGTCAAAAAAGAAAAAGAAACAAAGCATATTTCGATATTTCAACATAATGGGAGAAAAATAAAGTATAAACCTTAATTTTTTTGTGAAATATCACATACAACCACATCCTGATTTATCTTCGAAGTGATAAAATGATAAGAAACAAACTTTTACATAGATAATACAATGAAAGGACACAATGTTAAAAAATAATCAAAATTTTGATTATATATTATTTATGTAAGACCCGGCATTTAAATAAAGCACATTTGGTACACGCATGTAAATATTACCAGCTTATTTCTGTGTCAGACCTTCTTTTTTGCGTTTATTCCCAACAATCAGGTCTAGTTTGATTCTATTTAATACACAATGGTCTGTATATTTGTACAAAATCTGCATTGTCCATAGTACACCTGTTTAACTTAAGGAAAACACAATCTAGCAAAGTAGTTTTGAAAAAATAAAAAAGATGAGTAAGAAGTAACATGATGTATACACTCAAATATTTTCATGCTAATTTTCTGTGCAACTATTTTAAAAGCACATTGTCTTTAAACTTTGGTGTTATTATAACATACAATGCTAATCAAAATACAAGAGAAAAATTAATTCTAAATGAGATATTAAATAATATCCATTTATAGTGCAAATAGACTGCATCAATTGTGAACAGGAAATGAATATTATCTTGATCTGTCTTTAAATGGAGCACACAAAATATGGGACTTTTAATTGGCTATTGAGTTGTGATGTTTAGATTTCATGTGTGTCCTTCCATTTTTTAGAAAATATAAATTACATTGCTGTTCTGGGATCACCATTATATGTGCAGTGATTTTTACGTTTTTATGTAAATAAAATTATTTGATATTGTATTTTATAATACCTATTGTCTGTTTTTTGTTCAAAAGAATGATGCTTTGTTTAAACGAAAACCCCGGATATGTTATGATGAGTAATCAGTACAACAGATGCTGTGATAATTAAAATACCAACGAAGTGATAATTGTGTATGGGCTTATGGTGTTAAATCTATCTACTGTAGTTTTAGATGCTTTTTGATGCTCAAAGTACTGTCTGGTAATATTGTCATTTTTTAAATTTGAATCTACAACCAACAACGTTTAAAAAGTTCTCACATTGTTACAACTGGTTAGTAAGGGTGTAAGTGTGATTGAATGATGATGGAATTGTGATGGTTAATGGTAAACTCAGTAGGGATAACTTTTTTTAAATTTATCAATAAGGGATGATTTTCATCAAGTTTATAATGGCAAAAATTAGATTTTCTTGAATGTTATCAAATTGTTACTTAAAAGACTCAGAATTCAGGAGAGAGAAACGCCAAAACAAATGCAATGTCAATCTAAATTTTTAAGCAGTTTAATTAGCATTTCAGTGCTGTGCTTTTCGAGAATTTTTAAGAGTTAAGCACATCTCGGTCATTGAAATCTTAATTTGTTTATGTGAGAAAGTTCAAAATGAATGATCACATTTGAAATGTCCTCAAAGCTGTTCACATTTCAAAGCTTTGCATGCATTTAATGCATTTCGTTGCATCAGTTAGTACAATTTTTGAAGATTGTCAGTGTATTTATATAGGTTGTGTGAAACTCTCGATAATATAATTGTTCTTTTCCTCTCTAAAAGTTCTATTGAAAAACATTTTATATGCGCTGAGTGGTATGGAAGACATGTCACTGACTAAAGTTACAGATAATGTAATCCCAGCTGCATTTCTGTCACAAGAGCAACCAACAAATTTGGTGTATTTAGCAGAGGATTATAACTGGTTAGTTTTATTTCTTTTTTTAATGTGACTTTTTAGCTTGCTAAAAGTATATTTTGAACAATCAGGAGATGTAAATTCGCTAAACTTGTATAGAGAAGTTGGTTAATTCACAAAGGTTCTTTGATGCATTTTAATTGGCAACTTGAACAGCCATTTTTTTTCCCGACAGTGTTTTTAATTTATGGGTAAATACATTTCTTGACTCAATATTTGCTGACATGTTTTTTTAAGTTGGATGTACTCCAATTTTAACTGTACCACGTGTAACACAAGGAATTCCTAAAAATTAAGAAATGAGGAAGAAAATTAAATTTAAAGAAATAATTCAAAGCCATATTTGAAGTGGTATTTTTGTTTTTTAGGGCAGTCTCAGTGTTTGATACATCAAGGATATTGACTTTTGTTGTTTCCTTAACCCTCATCATTTATGGAAGTCTAAGGTAATATAAGATAATCTTTTTATTTAGAATATACTACCTTTACTTTATTAATTCTTTTGCTTAACTTTTGCTGGTATTAAATTTTTAAAAAGGAATGTCTATAGAAATTAAAAATAAATTGCTCTCTTGTTTACGGTTTTTAAGTTTTACAATTAATGGTTTTTTCGTGAATACTATAATTTTCACAAATGTATTTTGAAAAATACTTTGTGGGTTAATAATTAAGCGAATTTGACCAAAATTCACGAAAAGTTCAAAAATGAATATCAACTAAATTACTACAACAAAAATAACCTTTGTTAATCTGTTGAAAGATATTTACCTTTGCGAAAATTTTGTAAAATGTGTCGGTACGTTGTAACAAAACAGGTGAGAGCTTTAGTTTGTTTACAATAGCTTATCTGATTTCAATATTTAATATTTTTTCTGTTCATGTAAATGATTCTAAATCCTGCTTTTATATAAAGTGAAAATTATTGTTCTATTTAGTAAGGATTATTAAAAAAAAAAAAAAAATCAGCATAAATTGGATTTTTAATTTAATTTTAGTTGAACAAATTTGACGCAGAGACATTTTTGTGATTTTATGTGACAACACATATTTTAGTAGATGACTAAAGAATTTTTTGTCACATAAAAATACACAGCATAATTCGACTCCTATCACACTAGTGCTTTTGTTACATTGGTTAATAAAATTGCTATCATGTGGCACCCTTTACACTAGTATAAAAGCTAGTTTATTTGTATGGATGATTATTTTCTAATTTGACTAAGTAATTATGAATCATATTTCTATGCATAATTTAGAATAATTGCTCTTATTATTTTGCTTGCTTTTAAGTTTTAATTTTAAATGGACTATTGTTGGAGGAAAACGTAGGGAAGCGAATTGTGTGACATTTTGATTACTCTTTCACAGTTTTTATCATAAAGGAGCAAGGATGTTATTAAATTTTTAAAAAAAATTTAAACCCCCAGTCCTACTTGACTTACAGCATCTTAATTTTAGCTTTTTGAATCAGTAAAAATATAGATGTAATTTAAAAAAACTGGGGTAACTTTATAAATGTTGCAATTAAATTTTAGTTTATTTTTTTGTTTTTTTTAGTATCCTTATGCTAGCTTCATTAATTATTTGCTGAAATTCACCTGGGTCTTTCATTAATAACCTTCATTAAAATAATCGAAAAATTCGTAGTTTTGTCCTTGTCCTTTTTAGCAAGAAAAAATTTTAAACTGATATTTTAAATATCTTTAAAACTATTTAAGTATATAGTTTCTATTATTTAAATAGTGCAAACAGGCCTTGTGTGACATGTACTTTCTTAAAAAATCTTTAACATTTTTTGTTTTTTCGCGTTTGTGTGGATGATTATTTTTATTTTTCTGTCTGTGCGAATTTGATATTGCACAATTTTAACATACGTAACTAAATTTTCACTTCATTTAAGTTCTTAACAAATTGAAAAAAAACCCGACCCTTGTGGCTTTGTGAATTGTTGAAATTGTGTTGGAAAAATAAAATTTGGTGCAAACCCCCTTTTTTTAGAGCTATAAAAATCGAAGAATGTAATGAAGAAAACGATGAGAACGAGAAAGACGACTCCAAAACAACTAACATTTCATGGCAGAGTAAGATGTTTGGATAATTATTTCGTTGCTTTTTGTTTGTTGTTCTCTTCCAATTACAGGGGAGGATTCAGGTGTGGTTGTTTTTCACTTTGTGTTTTTTAACAAAACAGAAACTTTCCCTTTCCATACTTGATGATTATTGATAACTAATTTTACTTTAGACCTGCATACGATTGAAGCAACACAAGCAGTTGCACTCCCCCTGTGTGCTTCTATTATGCTCTTAGTGATGTTCTTCTTTTTTGACTCGCTGCAGTTGTTGTTTACTTTGATAATGACAGGTAAGAATTAATGTTTTTCCCTGTAAAAATTAATTTTGTTGCCATCCTTAACGAGAACAGGAGGTAAAAAGTGGAGAAAATGGTTGTTTTTAGTCAAAGATGGAAGGAATTCTTGTAAATTTTTTTCCCTCTCATGTTTGCATTCATTCCCTCTAACTTACTGATTATTACCGAATGAAATATTAGGACAAGTAATTGTAAAAAGTTCAGATAATAAAATGCAGATTGTAAAAAATTCTTCTTCTAACTTATTCTTTATTTATATTTCGGCTACGCCTGTTAAAGTCATTTTGCTACATGTTTTACAATCTTTGAAAGCTTAGTTTAACTTCGAGATAACAGTAACATCAGCAAAATTTATGCCACAATTTGTTTAGCATCTGGCCATAATCCCATTCAAACGTTTTAGTGATTGGTTCAAAATTATTCAAAAATTTTGGTTCAAAATTATTCAAAAATTTAACATCCCAAAGTTTCAATTGTCCAGAAATTAAAAACCCAAATTTTTTACGAATTTGAAATCCATTTGTCCAACAAAAAAGAATAAAGCGTTTTGATTTTCAATAGAACGGTCAGAGCTTTTTAAATGTTTGCTATCCTTTTTCTAAAAGATATGTCTCCTCTATCAATTTTGAAAAATTGTCCTTTATAGTATTAGCAACCGTTGCGTCTGCATTTCTCCTGCTTCCAATCTGTCAATATGCCACGTCGCTCTGTTTCAACAACACAAACAAGTAAGTTATCAACATGTGTGCCCACTTATAATTAAAGAAACTTAATATAAGATTTTTCCAGGGTTGTCAACTTACTTTTAACTTTAAAAAAAAAATAGAACTGAAAAGAACCAAGGTTTAGAAACAAAATTGTTAAAATCTAGAATGCTCTGGAATTTCCGAATTGATCTGATATGTGTTAACCTATGTAAACTTTGGTATTTTAGGTAAGCCTGATTTCCCCAAAACATGCGGTATGAATAAATACAAATTAAGGATGGGTATTCCATTACTTCACGGTTGGATGCCACAATTCATTTCACGAATTTAACAGATAACAGTTTTTTGTAGGAAAATAAGAATAATGCCTCCTTCTGAGAGGGTTTGTATTTAAGCCAGCTTTTTGTTCAAATTAAGTCATTTTTTGAAGCAACATGGTATAAAATTAAGCAATTTTTTTTTGTGCCTAAAAGCAATTTACTCTTTTTTTATATCAACTAATATTTATACAATCGATATTTATGTTTATATTTTTTATTTTCCATAATCTTTTGCTTTTATAATTTCGATCACTGAGCAATTTTCCTCCAGAACCTCTCTTCCAAGTTAGTGTTGAACATCGCATAGTTTTTTATTGTTAAATACCTAGTTATATTTTCAAAAAGGATCAATCGAAGAAAAGTAGAAAATGGGGGAGGTAATCTATTGATGTATATTGCATTGTTTTTAGAATTTCTCTGGGATGTTGTGGTCGTTTCACACCTGCTGAGATTACAGCATTACTTACTTCATCAGTTGTTGTAATGATGTGGGTATTTACTGGTCACTGGCTGCTCATGGATGGTGAGTTACTGAAGGGTTGCCACGTATCCTCAAAACTCCTTAATTCTCAAAACTCCTTAATGCTCCTCAATTTTGAGAAATCTTCTCTAGTTTTCTCTAAAAGTAGATTTTTTTAACAAATGTCTGCTCAACTTTACATCTGTGGCATGTTTTTATTTTCAAGATACACAGAAATACTACATGTATGCAACAATTATTTATTTTTTACTCATATATCATCACTTTTAAAATGCCTTTGATATTCTCAATTTTTTTTAAAATACTCTCATTTTTTCAAAACGTTTTCAAATTTCTTCACGTTTGCTAAATGTAAAGAGTGACAATCATGTATTTAATTATCACACGCTGTTCTTGTCACTACCTGCACCCAGTGAGTTTAATTAAGGTGTCCCAATGAGGGGTTTGTGGTGACAAGTAAAATTATTTTATATTATATTACCTGGCTAAAACCATCTTTTCTTATGAAAAGTTCTGACAATTTTATATTGTTTACAAGTCATTTTAATTGTGTTTTATTTTACACCATTCTAATTAATCTAATTAGTTCGCCAAAATTATTGAAAAAATGGTATCATAGCAATGTAAACGAAAAAAAGACAAAAAAAATCTGACTCACCTACAACCATATTTTGGTTTCAATTCATATATATACAGTGATTTGAATTTGTTTCGAAAACTGACACAAATTTAAAATCGAACGATCTTAAAATCGTACATATATTTTGTTCTTCCTTGGGACGATTACTTGAAATATCATTTTTTTCAGACCTTCTGCAGTTAGGTACTAAAAAAGATACTGAATGGTTTTTTACTATTATACACCCTTCGTCAGAGACATAAACATGACCTCCCAAACTTAATCTGTACTTTTGACCTCTGACTTTTGTTTTGAAAAGTGTGAAAATTCCCTTTTTACGGTGCCTTTTTTTAATTTTATAAATTCTTAAACACTGAATGCAATCTTGAAGGCAAACGCCAATGGACAATGTAGCAAATATGATTTTCTGGATGGTTTGAATTTAGTTATTGTTCTGCCCTCGTTTTTGTTGTTATTTGCACTTTTTTTATTCTAGTATTGTCAATGGCACTCTGTGTAGCCATGATAGCAATTGTTCGTCTTCCGAGTTTGAAAGTATCAGTCCTGCTCTTGTTTGGATTGCTCGTGTACGATGTGTTTTGGGTAAGTTAAAATAGGGTACAAATATTGACAGTGTCAAGATAATAGTGGAAGAAAAACATTGTAATATCGTACATGGATGGCGAAATGATAAGAAAAGCAAATTTTTTCACAAAATACCAGTTTTTTTTGTGAACCGCTAAATTAATTTTACCACAAGAAAGTAACAATTCTTATTTGCTTTTTAGGTATTTTTATCCGAGTACATATTTAAGGTTAATGTCATGGTAACAGTAGCAACCCAACCAGCGTATAATCCTGTAAGGACCCTTTATCTTTTTTGTAGATGTTCGGGTTGTCAAGAAATGAGGTTACTACCCTGTGCACACTATGTTAGGCTTACGTATGTCACGCGTCTTACTTATGCTGATGTGAACCAAGTTTTAACTTCGTTGTTCTTGTTTTTTTAGCTGCATTATCTGACAAATAGATTACACGTAAGAGAATCTATGCAAGCTCCTCTTAAGATCTCACTACCTGCTAAACTTATTTTCCCCAGGTAAGTGTGGCCAAGTACATTACAAAAATTGATATTTATTCTTAAAAAAGCATCCGATTTTTGCCCAAACAATTTGGTTGAACCATGGTTGAACGGCTTTCCCTCTTGTATTAAATTTCCGTTCATTTTTCATTTAGAAAAAATGGCCACTTTTCTATGCTGGGACTTGGAGATGTGGTAAGTTGTTTTTTGTTGTTATAGATACAGGAAGCTGTAAATATGTAGAAATGCGTGACTCTAGAAGATTTCATAAGGAATCAACATATTGTAATCAAGGTTCATATTTTTAGTACCAAAAGTTTTGCCTGTCATCTCTTAATTAGGAAGGGGTAGTAATTTTTAGTTAAAGTTTGTGCGCATCAAGCTAACAAGTAATGATTAACTAAGATTTTGGGTGACGCCAATGTTTTTCCCAGCAAAAATGGCGCAGCAAAAGTAAGAATGCAGTTTTTTTTAGATTACTTGATGTTATCTGTGTTTAGGTCATGCCGGGATTACTTTTATGTTTTGTTCTGCGTTTCGACAAAAATAAAGAGATGTCAGCGAGCACTCCTGCAACCATCACATATTTTCGCTGTTCATTAATCGGATATTTCGTAGGTAAGTAAAAACGAACCCTGTTTGAGCTCATAAGAGCTGTTCGGTAACTGCATTAACACATAAAAGTGGATCAGTTGGTTCCGTATTTTTCGGACAACCATTGTAAAAATAATGAGATGGGTTTCGATGTCATTGAAGGAGTGACGATTTATTTTCTATAAAAAGTCAAACAGCTGTAAAATTATTTTATTATTTTAGGTTTGTTGACAGCCACTGTAGTTTCAGAAGCTTCAAAGTCAGCACAACCTGCTCTTCTTTACTTAGTGCCGTTTACACTATTACCCATAGTAATAAGAGCTTATATGCAGGTGAGATATCTTTGTTTGCGTTTTAATTGGTAAAAAAACTGTTGTTTATTGTGGAAACTTTTACGTGTTGCAAAACTAAAGATTGAATCGTTTCATGGAGAACCTACTGCTCGTTGTAAAACCAAAAATTGTCTTCTTTTCTCTCGAAATACTTACAATCGTCTTAAAACTTAAGATTGTCTTTTCTTCGAGAGCGTAATTCTCGTCGTAAACTTAATTCTCGTCGTAAAACTTAATTCTTGCTATAAAACGTAATTCTTTTTCCCTTGAGAAGCTCACACTTGTCTCAAAGCTTGATATGTGTTAGTCAAAAGAAGACCGCAAAATTTTCTTCAGTAAAGGCCGAAACACACTAAGAAAATATTGTCGTCTCCGTTATGTCAGTAAAAGTTTTCTTACCACAAAGCTCTGTTTTGAAACACCATAGGCCTGCAGTTTTTGCCAAAAATTGAAATTCCGGAAGATATGGTCCGTAGACGTTTTAAATTACCTAAACAGCATACCTGTGCACTTTATGGTTTTTCTGTTGGTTTATTTGTTTATTTTATTCTTATGCTTCTTACTTTAGGGCGATCTTCGGAAAATGTGGACAAGCCCTTTCGTGAATGTCACATCAAAATGTTTGGACGTGTAGCTGCTTCAGAAGAAAAGAAAAGTAATTTGGAATGGATAATGGTTGTTTTGCTGATGTAAGCCATTTTTATTTTCCTTCAGCAGTAAAAGCAAGACTATGACCCTAATTCGAAATTGGTGGCAGGAATGTAGTGATCTATTTGCCGATGGTTTGAATGGACTTGAAAGCATGTCTATTTGGGTGCAAATCACACCTGGAAGTTTTAAATTTTTATTGTTTTGCCATCGTTAGACGGTGTGGCATAGCTGATTTTATATTTTAGCTGGAAAAAAATTTGACGAAAATATATTTTAGCGTTTATTAATGAATTTTTTTCTTGAAAATATAGCTTAGGTAAAAAATATTTTCTTTGAAGAATTGATGGTACCTTAATAAGATCAACTTTTCGCGATTTTGGCGATTTAATTGAGGTTAGTTACTACACAAATAAATGTTTTAAATGATTTACAAAAAAATTCGCTTTTCGGAAAAGTTGTAAAATCCGTAAAATTTAGCAGTTCTTGTTAACATTCGTCTTATTTACAAAAATATTTCTCCATAAAAAATTTACATGGTACTTTTAAGCGATTCTTCTGGATTGGGTACTTCCAGGTATTGTTTTCAGAAACATACAATTTAGAAAAAATTTTAATTTCTCTATTGAATTCTTTATAATAAATAATTTGTTACATGATAAACGTGTTTTCCGAAGAATAGTTGACCTTTTTTCTTCATGTTTATCATTCTGTTAAAAGCTGTTATAAATATTTATATGTTGTTTATATTAAACATTTTTTTACTTGTTTTGAAGTTTAAGTTTTCTAGCTGTTATTTTCTATGATTTTAATTTATATATATTTTTTATTTTGTCCTGCCTAACCTGCCTATCAAGCTGTATCAGAAAACGTTGAACGTCTAGCGGACCGTAATGAAGCCTTTATTGAAGAATTAGGGCTAAGTGAGGCAATGTATTGCTTCGTTTATACCAGTTCCTTTGTTAGGTGAACATATTCCCAATGCTACCAGCTTGATGCTTTTAGTTTTTTATCTTTGGCACCCATGAAGGAGTTTTCTTCTTTAAACACTCCATCTCAGATGCTAGGTTTTTAGTCGTATTTATGTTGACATAAACAAAAAATTTATTGGTTGTGTATATATGTAGATGATTATGTAGATAAATATCAATTTGTCATCGAGTTCTGTGTTAGTCACTTCACATTCTCCTCTCCGGACCTGTTTTAGAGAAGATTAATGATTAAAAAGAAGTTGTGCTAAAAACCTTCAAAAACAAGTTCGCTGTCATTTTTTTCGTTGAATGAATATTAATGGATTAAAAAGCCAAAAGTCCCTTGGAACGCGAGGGTGCCCGTGTTTGATATGAAATTCCTTGAAAATTATAATGTCGGCATTAAATCTACACAATTGTGTTGTACAATATGAAAATTTACTAAGTTTCTTTTTTTCTCTCATTGGCGCTGCACGTATCGATAAAGACAACAGGTCTTGGGATTAAGGTTGCCATAAGATTTGACAAGTACATGCACAGGCTTTATATATTCGCGAAATCGGACCGGGAGCTAATAACGCGGCCAATATGACCAGTACGGTTTAAATGATTGAATTTTGGTATCGTTTTTTAACCTAACTGTTAACCGCTTGACTTAGGTGTGAGTAACATATTAAAAAAATCCTGTGCGAATATACCTTTTATATATAATAATTCTTACCTGATAAAATACACGATTTTAAAAAATGTGCTTAGCTCCCCAGCTACGACCAAACCATCAGAGACCAGCAAGTGGCAAGGGGGCGACCAACAAAATGTAAGCACATTTAGTCATGGCCGTGTACACAAAATGTTCTGGCCACACGAAGAGTACACAATCTCTCTTCACAATGGTCATTAAATTGACATAGATTAAAATAAAGCATCTTCATTGGCTTTCAAAAATATGAAAATTTTTCGAGGTTTTAGCCTGGACACAAACTTAGCAGCGTCTAGGCTGTGTGCTGTCTCCAGATGTATATCTATATATCTATCTTCCATCAGGCGATTTTCGCCCCGCGTAGCGGGCGACGAAAATCAAAGACAAAATACCCTGGGTGGGACTGAGTTTTGCGTGAGTGTAAAAACCCGCCGTTATTTGTGCGCAGGGGCGCTCGGTATTTCAAAGAAATCACGATAGTTCCGAGAAAAGCAAACGAGCATGCTGGCAGCCATTTTTGCGTAGATGCAGTTGGTTAATGATATGGTAAGATAGACAGTAACCAAAGTCCAGAAAAAAATGTGTAATTTTTCTTTACACTCTACTATAACCTGCATAACTTTTTGAACATTTATTAAGACTTTGTCCTCTGTCAAAAATAGTTTTTCTGGAGCTAAGGCTAGAGAAATCAGAAAGTCTAGCTCTAGCATCAGTCAGGAAATCTTGAGGTCAGACAACTCCTTGTAACATCCAATTCAATCCAGTGTGAAATCTTCCGAATTTCCCTCAAATAACTGGGGTTAACCCAGGGCTATGGTAACGTTCATCTTCGCCCATATTGAATCGCCAGCTAGGGGATACGCCATTCTGTATACAAAGTGCGAGAGTTTTAACCACTTAGCTATGAGGCCATAAAGTATACCTCGATTAAGGAAAATATACCTCAATTGAAGGACAAGGGACTCGCCAAAATCTTTTACAAATAGCCTGTTTTAACACATTTTGACGGGACAAAATCTTGCAATCAAGTATTATGTATGGGGCTAACTTTTATGATTTAGGTCATAAATTGGAAAAGTCTCTTACCTTTACGTGTATACAACATGCAGAATAAAGAAAATCTGAGATAGGGATGAAATGACATAGGTTTAACTCCTAGATTGTATAAGAAAAAGAAATTTGGCATCATTGTGTTGTACTTTTTGTCACTTAGTCTCAGTATAACCCATTCTAAAAAAAATTGTTGTGTATCCTCTATGTGGAATTTAAAACAATGATTCACAAAAGTTTGTGCCATTTCTAATTGCTTGTTTCAGGAGAATGATCACAAAGGAAAGTTTTTGTTGTAAAGTACCTGTGACTGAGTGGAAGTTTGGGTTAACACATAAGGTCTACACATAAATTTACAGAATTTTACTTTGGTATATGTTTTAAATAAATGTTTGGTTATGAAGAAGCAATAATGGTTTTAAAATGACATGTCGAAATATATCCTCAAATGCGATAATAATTTTGAGATTGCATGAATAAAATTTTAATATTTTTTTACAGATCTTTGGTGGCCAAATTAAATGAAAATTAATACCTACATAATTTCGGCTAACAGTCATTGGTCAAAATAACTATATACCTGCACCTATATATACCTACAAAATGATCTACCTGCGAAAATTAATATATACCATTATCACTGACATCGAAAAATAATATGTGTTTAATTAATATCTTCAATTCTAACTTTGTGGATATTAAGTCTAGAGCTTCTTCCATATTTGTGTGTACTCTAACTTGCATACATCCGAAAATATTAACTTCCTTTACTCCTCTCTTTAAAAAAATGCCTTCTATAACACCGTATTCTAAAGTCATACATTCTTATAAAGCTCCTATCGAATATAAAAAGTAATACATCACTTGGATGATATGGTACTGTGTCGGAGAATAAGTAATCTGTTCAAAAAACAATCCATGCAGCTGGTTTTCTCATGTCGCAATCATTATTATTTTAAGGCGAAACCAGAGATGATGCTAAACAATGGCTGTGTGATGCCACCTCTTGGTTTTGGGTAAGTTTTTCGAATATCTTCAACAACTCCAATGTATGTTTTTAGTTTGGATGTAGTGGTGATCTTTAGTTGCCTTATTCCTGGAAAAGAGGCACAAAATTACCAATCACGAAAATAAAACAAAGGAAATTAGCATGAATGCCTATATCAAATTATAAATTTACCTAATGCGATTGGGCAAGTCAACGTGAACAGGTAATTAAAAACACCAAGTTTGTATTAATTTTGTGCCTGGTTAATTTCCTAAAATAAGGTAGTTAATAATTTTTAGTTGGAAAATTTATATGGCTTGATACCATGTAAAAAGGAGATTTTCTTAATTATTTAGCACCTGGCTAGTATCCTCTGAAGATGTACATTCAATAAAATGGGCATTAAATATTGGGTACCGACACATTGATTGTGCTTCTGAGTACGAAAATGAGCCTGAAATTGGAAAAGTTCTCCGTGAAACATTCTCAACTGAGAGCATTAAGAGGGAAGATGTTTTCATCACATCTAAACTTTGGATTGATGATTTTTGTCGTGTGGAAGATGCGTGCAAAGCCACATTAAAGAATTTACAGCTGAAATATTTGAACTTGTATCTTATCCATATGCCATTCGAAATTGATAAGAACATAAAGGAAGTGTCACTCAACGATAATGTACTAGCGTACGATGCCAAACGTATTCAGGTTTGTTGAGCCCTTTGGGCTTTCCTTTTTTGCTTTTTTGTGATTTAATGTACTTGCGTACAATGCCAAACGTATTCAGGTTTTTTAAGCCCTTTGTGCTTGCCTTTTTTGTGAGCATCTATCAGTTTTGACACAGCTTTTAGAATTAAATGCAGAATTTGTGTACTTCAAGGGGAAGTGTTTACAAAAAAAACTTTGTAAATTTTCCTAACTTTTATTTAGCTTTAATTTTTTAGAAATTTTTTTGGATATTATGGCGATGTGTAACCATGACAATCAATTTTTATTGAATTTTTTTTAAAAAAAATTAAATTGTTTTTATAGGCTTTTGGGCCTTACATTCATACTAACCGAAAATGCTCGGTTTCCCGTAAATCCCGAGCTCAACCTGTATAGTCAAATGTATATACATTGATATATATTATGTAACTTCACATGCTACGAATCTTAGGTCTAAACTAATTTTTGCCAATTTGATGGCGTCATTAACAAAAATGCTGACATCAACTTTTTACTTAAGGTTTGGGCCACACTTGTGGTGCGTTTCATGTGCATTGAACAAAAAGTTTAAAAACTACATCCCACCATTTACTTTTCACTCACCTCCCTTCACTGTTTATGTCCCCCTCCATAAATTTCAGATCCCGTCCTCCACTTGTGCCTCAAATTTATATTTGCACCACTCAAAATAAGACTTAAACTGAGAAATATTAGTTAAACAAAGATTTTCTGAAACTGAACGAAATACTTTACAATAATTTACTAAGAGAAAAAATATTTCATTAATTCTGCAAATTCACACTATTTACAAGTCATCATGCACAAGTTATCAATAATTTTTAACCCTCCACTTAAACATTTAAATATCTGTTCATAATTTTGTATGTTTTTTTCTGTTACAAAAAATTAGATAGTTATAGGGTAGTTAAAACTGTTTCTTGCTATTTATCCGACAACTGTATTTGTTTGTCGGCCGTCGTCCAACTATTGTTATCAAAGTGTTGTCGTCGTTAATGTGTTTTCGTTAAGCTGTAGTCGTCAAAATGTCGTCAATGTGCTGTTGTCAAATTGTTGTCGTCAAACTGTTGTCAAACTGTTGGCGAGAAACTGTTGTCGCCGTCTAACTGGTATCGTCGCTATTTTATTTCTTTTTTTTATGGTAATGTTTATCATATTTCTCTTCGTTTTTCGTTCTAAGGAGGTTTGGAAATGTATGGAAAAATTGGTGGATGACGGTCTTGTCGCAGCCATTGGAATCAGTAACTTTACAACGAAAAAAGTGAAAGATCTGTTGGGTTCATCACCGCGCATTAAACCTGCGTGCAATCAGGTCGAACTACATCCGTATCTACCACAAAATCAACTGGTGGAGTTGTGTAAGAAAGAAGGTAATGTTGGTTGGATTCCAAGAAGGGTTATGATTTTCAGAAAAGTTATTTCACTCCTCTACTTACGACTTAGGCTACACACAAAAAATATCGTGCAGATTCCGCAAAAAATTACTGAATGTATCAGTCAGTTATCTCCGAAGACGTTTTAGCTATCGATTTAAGTCTCAAATTTAGTGCTAGTAAGCGCCTTGTTTACAATGCATTTATTTCCTGGTACACATTTGATCACTTTTGAATTTTTGCCGCCATTTTGTTTATCTTCGCCGTGTTGTTGAGGAATAATTTTAATTTGAAAATATTGATTGACGGAAAGTGATCAGGGATTTTGAGATTAAATGTACAACGTTTTTGCAGGAGATCTGTCTTTTAAGGATAATCTCTGCTATTTCCTACTAAGAAAGATGTCAAGATAGGAAAAACACCAATATAATAAACCCTTTAAGAAAATGCTGACAAAACCTTTTCTAATACAACTGAACCTTTTCTAATACAACTGAACTAAAAAATGTCGAAAGAAAAGTGACGAAATTTGCGAGGGTGATAAAAATTTTTGCGTGAATTTTATTTTAGCAAAATAGCTACTGGTTGATTTTGCGTGAATTTGTTTCGCGAATCTTACTTTATCAACGTTTTCGATTTTGTCGTGGTTTGTTTAAGTCACGGCTTCAAATGTAAAGATACAAGAGCTATGTCGAAGAAATTTAATGGTTGCATACATTTTGTATATGGGAACAACTCACAAATTGTAAATATATGCACGGCAATGTAAAACAAAAAACAAAAAAAAAACTTGTAGGAATCGTCCATATCATTTTTTAGCGTGGATTTAATTTTGTGAATTAGCTCTTCAAGGATTTTTCGCAAGATTTAATTTCACGTAAAACGTTCCCGCGGTGTATGGTGCAACTAGTATACATGGTTCGTTCTATTTAAAGTTGTCTTGGTAAGAAATACTCTAGTAAATGATATGTATGGAGTTCTTGTCAGTAGCATTGTTCAGTATAAATTCTTCTTTACGTTTTAGGAATCGCTGTTGTTGCTTATTCACCGCTATCCAATCTAGGACGTCCTGATGACTGTAGGGAGGAGGGCGAACCTAGTTTGCTCAGCGACGCTGTTATAGCTTCTATTGCGAAAAAACACAAAGCTACAAGGGCACAGGTAGGGAGCAACAAATTTGTGTGAACATAATGTGGTTGAAGCGACTAATAGTTTTCGATTTGCTTGAACGACCAACTTGTTTGGCAAAAATGTTCTAAAAATAAATTTAACGTTTTTCTTGTGCCTCTATCAATCCCCGAACCTGTAAAGATTCAAAGTTACATTTGAAGTCTTTAATAATAATAAGAATAATAATATATTGCATTTCTTTAGATTCTTCTGGGTTGGCACATCAAACGTGGAACAGGTGTACTAGTGAGATCTATTTCAAAGGAGCGTATCAAGGAGAATTTCGAAAGTCTGCAAATAAACCTAGATGACGAAGATATGGTGAAAATTGGCTTAATTACGACACGCTTTCGTTACAATAAACAGTCGTGGATCTTGAAAGAAGGACAAACGGCTGATAAAGATTTTTGGGATGGTGAAATGCTGGGGTGATTGTAATCAAAATTATTGACACTAGCCAGAAAATTTTCATTCCGGTTTTTTAAACTGTTTTTAAAAATACGTCTGTATGAATTACGCTTGTGCGCGACGTTAATTTGAACGACCTAATACCGACTTTGCTGTAACTGCTATCACGCACTTGATTCACCTACAATCTTGGACAAAAATATTATAACGAAGGCAGGTTTTTCCTCATTTTTTAAATATGAACAGAAGTGTGAAACAGTCAAAACGCTGCAGTCGGCCGGCCGCAAAGTGGCTATTATTGCATACGTAGGTCAGCCGAGTTGAAAAGTTGCTAGTCACATTCTCTTGAACGCTCGCACACTAAAATAATCCACGTCGGGGGCCAACGAAGACTCCAAAATTTGTGATAAATGGAAATGCTGACGTCATAAATCCACTTAACATTGACAGGTAAATCTCAATGCGTGAATCTAATATAGAATGAGCCTACGCAATTACTTGTGGTGGCGAACTTCAAAATTAGTTGTCTTGTCTCAACATATTGTGACCAAGATTTTAGATATGCACAGAAAAGGTTCGTTTTCGTTTATTATTATAAAAAGACAATGTTTTAGAGAGTCAAAAAAAAAATTAGATTAAATTATACGTTATACGTTTAACGTTAGGCTTTTGCAAACAGTTGTCCCGATGTTTCCCAGGCTGTCCATATTTACTGTCTTGCCTTCATGACTAATGGATGTACTTCCATCTTCCTCACATGGAATTGGTAAAAACAGTTTGTACGCTAAAAATTTGTACCTGGTGTTCTACCATTAATTACTAAGCTTGTAATATTCAGAGATGTTAGCTATTCTTTTTAACTTTATTAAGGACATATTAAAGCAGAAAAATGCATACAAAAAGTGATTTCGCAAGCTTTCTTCCACAACTGGTTTGCATGCCGCATCTATGGGACTTGAAAAACGTGTTGTAAATCTATTTTTATTCTCCCTAGGAGATGTAATATTTCTTTATTGGCAAAGCTTTTGTTTGATGAGAGAGAATCTCGCACTATGTGCTTCTAGTGATCCATTTTAAATGTTTACGAAATAGCGTGTAATTTAAAGACGTGCGATCCCGTGAATTTTTGCACGGGTTAACGACTAGTATGTGTATATTTTACGCATGAGCACATTTGTTTTTATGTTATGCCTTAAGAACTCATTTTCAATAACAAAGATTGTACTATCTTATCTGAGGGTATCATTTCACGCTCAGAACCTCACTCACCCAACCAACTCCCTCAGGAGTGGGGTGGTGGTGGATTATAGGTTTAAAAACAAGGGGTATTTGGATAATTCTTATCTCCTTTTTTTCTCCGAGATGTTATTCATTTTGCGTAAAAAAGAAAAAACAAGGTTGGCGCATGCGCTTTCAAGAGGTGGGTCGGGTTCAAAAGGAAGCATTTAGCCTATAAAAAGGTTTACGCCATGTAACGCCATACGTCTTATCTCATACAGAGCGCCACACTGAAAAGGTCGATGCATTATATATTATAATTTATTTTGAAAGTAGAAATGAAAATAAAATATGTAAATAATTTTATTAACAAATTCATACTTATATGCATATTACAAAATATAAACAAAAAAGCTTATATACATTAAGAAGTTTGACTTCAAAGTGTTTTTTAAAAAAACTACTGAGGAACATAAATATATAATTTACACTTCAAACTACATTAAAGGTAGTCGCGAAACAGAATCGCAAAATTTTTAATAGAATCTTTTGCGAATTGGCCAATTTTGGATTTCCGTAAAAATTAACTTTCGCGAATTTATGGGTAAAACGTAAAAAATGAACTATATATTATTCCACTTTTTCAAGAAAACATGTACAAATGCAAGTAAATAGAAAATATTTCGCGAGATTAAACTTTCGCGATTTAATTCAAAAATCGCGAAGTTTTACCAATGTTTCTACCTTTTAATATCATGCAGTTAAAAAGTTATCTGCAAATTTACCTCACTTACAGAAATAACTCCATGCAATTTTTTTTAAATTTATTTCTATAAAACCAAATATCACGATATCCACGCGAATATGGTAAAAATAAATAATGCTTTAGAAAGCATAAAAATATATCTTCGTGGTTGACAGAGAATATGAAGTGATAAACACTAGAAAAAAAATTAAAAGGCTAACACAAGACATATTAGGCGGAAGACAACCAGACATTGGTGGTAGGAATCAACGGAAAACCACCACAACATGAAAAGAGCATGAGACAAAACTTACATTTTGAAGACAAGCACTAAACACAAAGCAGTGAGTAGATTTGTTGCTTCGTCATGATGATATGAACTTGTAAAACGGGCCGTACTACAACAAAGACAGAGAAAATTAACTGTTAACACTCGTTTAGGAAAGTAGTCCTGTGCAGATTCGCATCTTAAAAAACTTCGCAATTGCCAGAAAAACTAAGAGCTTAAAAATTAAAAATTAAAATACCTACAATAAAGAGATTTTGTGGAGTAAGACCGGGGCAAAATAATTGTACACCGCAATCGCTACAAGGTATTGGGGAAAAGAAGCAATGCTTTAAATCTACACTTTTTCAGAGGTCGATATTCGTTATTTTTAACAATAAATGTTCCCAATAAGTATTCCCAAATCTCTCTTTGAAGTCACTCACCATTTCTGTGAGGATCTCGGAGAAGTTAACGTGACTGAATAGCACCATTTCTTGAATCTCACGTAGGGATGAGAAACGATGCCAGGGTCGATAGTTTAAAAGCTGAAACGAAACAACCATTAAACTTGGGTAAATTCGATGATTTTTCATTGGTTAGAAGTAATGTCACTCGTATCCTTATTGGTTAGAAGTACAACATTCACATCATTATTGGTTAGAAGTGATGTCATTCGTAACCTTATTAGTTAGAAGTGACGTCATTCGTATTCTCATTGGTTAGAAGTAACATCATTCGTATCCTCATTGGTTAGAAGTAACATCATTCGTATCCTCATTGGTTAGAAGTAACATCATTCGTATCCTCATTGGTTAGAAGTAACATCATTCGTATCCTCATTGGTTATAAGTAACGTTATCCGTATCTTACCTTTCTGATTGTATCTTTGATCACAACATCATCCGAAAGTTTTGGGAGGTTTAAAATGCTGGCTTTAATCTCCTTCAGCATATCTTTATGATCGTTGGCAAGTTTAAAGGGAAACTAAACGTTAACGCAAAAATAAGCCAGCAAAGAACATTATAAACAGTAACCGTGAGAAGAGTACTCTTCATCGCACTTCGTAAGAGTACATTGCATGCAGAAGACATTTTAGGGAGAGAAAACACGACCGAAAAAAACATCGGGAAATCGGTTAAAGACACCGCAAACCAAAAATGGAGAGTTGGGATCAAAACATCAGTTTGAGAAATTTTTGCAGGGAGGATAATTTTGTATTTTTTTGAAAAGTTCCAGTTTATTACAGAATTTTTACCACGAGAACTTAAATTGTACATAATAGCAAAAACTGTTTTTTTTTGTAAATTTCACTTTGTTTCGAAATCTTATTCCGTTGAAATATTTCCCTGTTCTTCTGAAGCGAAAAAGTTACACGTTTTAAATCGTTACACCACAACACTCACATAAAAAATTAAATGACAAACCTTTCCTGTCGCCATGGCAACTATGATGACACCAAGCGACCACCAATCGGATTCGTATGAATACCCAGTACCTGTTGCAATCTCAGGTGCTTTGGAAAGAAGGACAAAAGATTAAATCGAAATCACTACCTGTTGCCATCTCATTTGCTTTTGAAAGAAGGCAATATTTTCATGAAAAGCACATCTAAGATACAGTTGTGGGAGAAAATCAAAAGACGTACCCATGTATCTTAGCGTTCCACAGATGGTGTATGCTCGCGTCCCCCCGTCCATACATTTGGAAAGACCGAAGTCAGACAAAAGAACGTGTCCTGGAGTGGAAAAATAAGATTTAGTTGAATGGGTTTAAAATTGTTTTTTGTAAAGTTCATAGACTTATCTGAAAATGCGATATTTTTTACGTACCTGTGCGCGAGATTAAGATATTCTCCATCTAAATAAGAGGAAAGATCAATAAACGAACGAGCTAAAACAAAACAAACCAACCAACAAACAAAGTATCGAAAGTCGAAAAGAAAGGAAATGACTAACACAAATCAGGAAACTTTGCTAGTCTGGTAAAAATTGAAGCGAATAATAAATCACAAGAGAGAAAGAAGGAATGTATTTCTTTACTCTTACTTTTAAATCTCTATACAAAATTTTCTTGCTGAACAAGTAATCTGAAAGAAAACAAGTAACTTTTTAACAGATACATACGCGGGAAGAACAAATACGTAAAATATTTAAAATTTTGCAGAATAAGATTTCGCAGTGGACAAAACAAAGTAAGATTTAAGAGTATTAATTTTCGCGTTGATGTAAAATTCCTATTAAAGGTGATTAGTGATAAAAACATTCCATATTTTTTAGTATATGTTGATACAAAACTTTAGGAGAAAATGTAATTACCAAGCTTTTCCTCACATACTGGCTAATCTTTTAGGAGATTTTAGGAGTGCGTACTATTTTCTGAAGAAAACACGGCATGGTCAGGGGAGAAAATTCTTTGCAGTTCAACAATTCCTTTTTTGATATACCTACCCAAAGCTACAGCAATCTCCGCACCAGCATGAGACACACACTTCATCGAAAATATCTTCTCTTTCTTCCATAACTTGTACAAATCTCCACCAGGAACGTAAGGGAGAACTATGAATAAAGATTTCATTAAAAGCCTTCAGTTACTTTTGGTCAATTCACAATAAAACATCATTGCCACTTTTAAAACATCATTGCCACGTTTCTACCAGCGTTGCTTGGTAGAAACGAAAAAATTCTGAATTAATCATTTTCACTCTATTTTTAAATCACAATGTCACACCTACCTTGACATAAATATCCCTTCGTTTGCCAACACGTGACCAAGCCAAGTACAAATTTGTGTCTTCCTATTCTAAACTGGAGAAGTGAATGAGTTACATTAGACTAGTTTTAACAGAAGTTACAATAGACTAGTTTTAACAGAAGTTACAATAGACTAGTTTTAACAGAAGTTACAATAGCCTAGTTTTAACAGAAGTTACAATAGACTAGTTTTAACAGAAGTTACAATAGACTAGTTTTAACAGAAGTTACAATAGACTAGTTTTAACAGAAGTTACAATAGACTAGTTTTAACAGACTATGTACCATAATATTGCTCTAACTTGTCTGTTTGGCACAAACCCATTTTTTATATTTTTATATTTTTTATATCAGCAACAGACAGAAATTTCAAAATAAAAAAGAACAACTTATAAGCAACAGCAAAACAAATATTTAAGCAATAAGTTTCATCCGGAATTTGTGTTTTTGTGTTGTTTTAAAAAAAGCGCGTTGTCCATGGCTAGAGACACGAGTTTATATAGAGTATACCAGCGTAAACAAAAGAAATCGGGTAGCCTTCGAATTCAAAAATGTACTTACAAGAATATTTATTTCGTCTTGCACTTGTTTCATCATTTTCTTTGTTATTATACTCGATTTCTGCAACTTCTACGTAAGCAACATATTTTACATGTGATTTTATACCTCGAAAGACTTTAACTTTATGGTTAAGAAAATTTTGCTTATTTCGCAGTATTTTGGTTTCGCAGATAGCAATATCTTCCCATAACGTCATGGGTGGTAGTTCTTTGAAATCCCACCCTTCACTCTTTCTCTAATTTGAATTCAGAATCCACTTTAAATAATGTTATTCCCGCACCCTCTCAAATCGTCGATTTTGAAAAAAATAGTCGGGAATTCCATTTGACATATTGTAAAAAAAGCAAAAAACACCGCGATATTTGGTAGAAAGAAAGAACAGACGCAGCTCTCTAAAATCCTATTTTGTTATTATTTAAGAAAAAAGAAAAAAAAGAAAAGAGAAAGAACGATCCTTGTCTGAATATATTTCTAAAAAGAAAACAACGTGTGCACATACCTTTAGCGCATAACACACACTACTTTCTTTTTCAATCACCATAAAGACCTGAGATAAAAAGAATATACATGATATCAAAAAAGAAACATAAAAAAAGCAATAAATATTGACTAAAAAACGCATACCTGACTGAACGCACCACTGCCCAGTTTGTCGCATACCTAGACAAAAAATCACGCCGAATGCGAGAACATAAAATTAGGTTTACAGAACATATAGGTATAAATAGCTATACAAAAGAAATCAAAATTAACCAAATTAACAGTAGCAGAATGAAGTAAAATTTGCACAGAACATGTTTGCTGATGGCGTTTAATCTAGCAACTATGTTTAGATCGTTTAGATCGTTTTCCTTTGTCCACCTTTTATCCACCATTTATGTTGATTAGAGGCGTTAAATTAACAATCTGTTATGCAGGGGTGTTTAATCGACTATTTAAGTGTAGTAAAAGTGCTAAATTGACAATCTGTTATGCAAGGGGAGGGGGGCGTTTAATCTACCAATTACGTTTAGCAAGGGCGTCAACGAGCTTACCTGATATCGGCTCAGCTTCCGATGATCTAACGGATAGTTCGGCAAGAAAACGCTCTCATTCGAATGTTGTGGCCAGTTTTCGAACCGTCTCAACTTGTCGGCTGACTTCGATATCATTTCTTCATTACTTTGCACCCTCAACTCCTTCTCGCTTTCATTAGGTTTTAAATGTCTGAAGTAACCGTCACCCAATGTGACAGAATGCCGATGTTTGTTCTCGTTCTTTTCCGACATTCTTGACGGCAACGTTCGATACTTGTGAATGACGGGACTTCCTTTTGACGTCGATTCCTCTTCAGTGATGTCGGTACTATATGTTGTGAGGACATTATCAAACGATGGACTTTCTGTTCCAGAGTTGCTTTCGAGCGATTCTCGTTCTATACCTACGGATTCATCCTCCACAGTGCTGTTAATTTCAATAGAAACGGACGCGTTTACGTCGCCATATACCTGCAAGTTACTGACCTCTGCGGAAGAGTTGTCATTTTTTTCAATAACGTGAAACTCCAACGTAGGGCTGTTACGATTGCTTATAGTAACAGATGATTTTGAAGACTTGTATTCCTCGCTGAAGATTGTGTCTTTGTGCAAGGCTTTCTGTTTTGTGTATCGTAGCCCCATGTTAAAACATAAAAACCCATGTTGCAGTACGGCCGATGCAACAGCAACTTCTTTGTTTGGTTAGTATTAGTAACACGATTTCACTCTGCAATACTATTTTTGCCATTATTTTTTATAACTGTTAACTAAAACACAAAGCACATAATTAATCGAGACTAAAGCACAAACTTATTGTTAATCGAGACTAAAACACTTATTGTTAATCGAGACAAAACAAAAATAGATAAGGCGCCTTTATTAATGAAGAAATTTTTGCAACACAATAATTGTGAATTTCCTAACAGAAAATGGCGCTTAAGCAAATATTAGCAAAAATAGCGAACAAAGAACAAGAATATTAAACAACTGGCCTGCGAAATTATTTCTTGTTTTCGCTCTCCGGAACATTCTTCATCTGGAATATCTCTTTGTCTCATGCTTTCTCTATGTCACAAAAATGCTTCTATCTCCTGCAATGCCCTCAGACAGAACACTTACATAAGGTGTAAAAACAGCACAGGTAGCTTAGTGGATAAAAAATCCACTGATGAGATGATAAAAAAATCTTTTTTATGACTACGAGTTTATTAAAAGAGATGAAAAAACTTTTTTGTGAAGCTTTACAAAAAAGTTTCGCGCTATTAAACCTTTTACTTTTTTGTGCACGCGTTACAAGACATCACCGGGTTTATTCTTACGATGACGTCACTACAATTTTAATCTTCTACCACAAATCAAGATATGTTAAAGCCATAGGTTATCTTTTATCTACAGTACGCAATGAAGTACAGCATATTGGAAATTTCACTTTTTCCGTGACGCCAGCATATATTTTTAAAACTCAAAATTATCATCATCCAACATATCAACATCGTCTGGTTCAGGTTTTATCTCAATACACAAATTCACTTTGTCATCCGTGTTCTCTTCTTTTATATTTTTTTCCCTATTGTGAACTGTTTTATTATTTCGACTTCCTTTCTTGTTATTGCCCCTGAGTTTATCACGCAGATCTGGCGTTGCATTATTACCACCGCTAGTACCCAGTCTACTTTTTGTTTTAGTCAAAGTTCTATCATTTCTCCCGTGGTTATCCCTTCTTGAACGAAATCTAGCATCAGAGCCCTCATCTTCTTCACTGTCATCATTATACCGCGTGATATTTTCCTTCCCGTCATCCTCCTCTTCTTCTTTCAGGTGATCAGCTCGATAGACGTCGTGATACACGCCTGCTTCGTCTTCGTAGTTATAACGATTGCGTGTTTTGTCGTTATTGTTTCGTCTCCTTGACGACCTTATCTCGTCTCTTGCATCGACGTCTGTGCGCTTGCCTAGTCGTTCATGTATGCTGACACCAAGACGGTCTCTAATATCACCCAAACTCCTCTCTGGATTCGCATGAGGAGATACGACAGGACGCCCTGGAAAGGATAAATTAACTCTATTGCTACGGAAAAGAGAAAAAAATAAAAAAATAGAACATAATACAAGCACGTAGGAAAACACGGAAAAGAAACGTTAATGCTTCTCCCGAATTCTTTCTCCTCAATACGTTGTTAATTTCCTCTCTTCATTTTCCCCAACGAAAATTTCAAAATGCAAACCATAAAAAAACATACAACATCCACGCATTAACGCTGTTTAAAAATATTTTCTACCATTCTATATTTACTATTCATTTAAATAAGTAAATAATAAATTTGTTTATCTTAAACGCACGCGTATTTCACAAAAACAACAGAAGTCAACATTAAAGACATTAAAAACAAGCAGAATAATAAATTTAAACAGTATTCACGATTTCATTTAAGAACAAGACCTCTCTCGAAATATTTCAAAATATTATAATTCCTATTTCTTTTTTCAGTTTATTCACTTCAGGCTGACAGTTGTTTACAAGTCACTTCGTATTCTTGAAGGATTTGAGCTGCTTATAAAAATTTGTTTAAATGAAGCGTGTATTCAGAGTGTAACAATCACCTTACATCATTTTCGGCATGCTGTCACAAACATTTTCGCCTTCCATGCACGAATTAACCGTAATATATGCAACGACAATTTGAAAAATAACCACAATATATAATAATCATCAACTCAGTACCAATATATCAGATTTAAACAGCTTAAAATAATATTTTAAAGACCGTGAGATATTCACAGATAAGTTAGTAGAAAAAGCACAAATTAAGCATGAAGCTATGTCTGGCAAAACTCGATAAGGTTCGCTGTAAGCCAAAATTGCAGCTGCGAGCAGCGACGGGTGAATTTGCGTGGATTTATTCACACGCTGACGGCCAGTTATGTAAAAAACTAAGGAGCAGATATAGTTAACTTCCGGTAACTCGAACATCCAAGGGACCGAAAAAAGTAGTGCTTCCTAACGAATGTTCCAGTTAAACAGTTTCCATTAAGTTGAATCTAGTCTGAAAGGAGTATAGTTCGAGTTAAAGCGATTCTTTCAAAAGCTGGGGCAACAGATACCGGGAAAAGATGCAATCTTGACAATGAAAAAGACATGTAAGTCCTGTGTATATTGAATCTTCTATGACAGACAACTGTATCTATCTATATTACATCAGAAGTTGATAAAAACTAAAAAAAAAAATCTAACATTTATTTAGTCTATGGTTATCTGTTCTTGATTAAAAAGTTTGAGTTATATGAAGAAATTAGCCATACGGGAGGGACGAAAATGGTTAATGAATGTTCGAGTTATCCGGTGCTCGAGTTACCAGTATATACCTGTACATCAGTATTAGCTTAGAACCGAAAAGAACAGAACTCTGTTGATTTCAACTAATGCTTAAAACGACTGGGACATCATCCCAGTTGAGTTACTTGCAGAAAAAAATCCAAAAAATCCTTTTCTTTCTACAAATACCACTGGACGTTCTTACAAAACTATCTTCTTCGATCTTTGTACTATGAAGCCACTCAAATTTTCTCGTGTTAATTTACTAGTGCAGTGAAATACAAGAAGGCCAAATATTGAGCAATTTATTTCTTATTCTCGTTTTTAACCTGCTTGAATTGTTTTTTTACCCGCAATAACATATTTAATCGGATTAATATAAATTATTTACTCCACAAAAGAAATCTCGTTGTAAATGATTAATGAAAAAGAATAAGGCGAAATCTCCACCTTTCAAAGAATACCCACAATTCTCGTTTGATCAATAATTCACTCTCTCGTGTTGTAACATGTAATTTGATTTCATCACCAGGTCATTGTGAAAATATATTTTTAGATCACAACAAATATTGAGAAATACTTCTGTTGATAGAATAACGTTGACGTACGGCAAATTTTTAAAAAGTTGTACGACGTCGGTTGTAGGTTAAGTAATACCCCCTTCACACCTTCAAAGTTAAAATATTTTTTAATGTTGTGCTATAAAACCAACTTTTATAATATACCGTCATACCACAGTAAAACATGTTTTAATGAAGCAATTTTATTAAACCAACTTGTCGAGTTTGTTTTATTTGTATTTTATCTAAAACCATGTTTAAATATAAACAAAAATGGCGGGTAGCTGGCATGCTCGTTCCGCGCCAAAAAGTTGTTAACAACATTAGAAGTTAATTGGAGCAAAATATAAAGAATTAAATGAAATTGAACTCATATATGAATTAAGTTGTTATTCAGAAAAAAAACCTGTTGTTGTATTTTACGCTGGTCGAACTATTAGCTAGAGTGGTTGAGCTATATAAAAATTGGGAGCAATAGCTAGCTAAGTATTATGCGATGAACATGACGCTGTATATCTGGAGACACTTGTTAACTCAAGCTGATGACGAAGAGTTTTAGAAGTATAGATGTTTGTTGTTGTGATCTGCTTGCAAACTTTCAGTTAAATAAATATCTAAGAAACATTATTTTGGTGTAACCTAGCTCTCACAGCGATTCTTCGTAAACTTTATTTATGGTTCTAATCAGAGAATATTTTATACACCTTTCAAATTTAAGTCAAAAGTTTTTAAGCGATATTTTATTTTGATCGTTTTTCACGTTTTCGACATAAAAGTACCTTCTAGCAATTTCCATAGTGCCATGCTTTATGCCATATTCCTATCATCTAATCAAGCAACAAACCGTGCAGCATTAAGTACCTTAATAAGATCTTAAATAAACAAATAGATGGTGAAATAAATTATGACCGCGAAAATGCTAGAAAGTCTTCAGAAGGAAAAGACTAAGCCAATTAAACAAATGTGATAAAAACAAAGGATTTTAACAATTTAAAAAATTAAAAAATGAATTAGTTGGCAACAAACTATAAAAAAATGGGAAAAAAGTAGGCAGATTTTGTAAGAATTCTGCATTTTTAACAAGCCCGCCAAAAGGGGTTGCGAAGTCTCTACTTTGCGTGCAGATATGCCAATGTGAGAGCCGTACAAATTTGTTATTCACACTCCCTACACGTTCATTCAGAATGTGAAATTCAGAATGCGCGTGCGCAAAATTCGCGAAATATTTTGTAATTTTTTCAAGATGGTAGGCATCGTCGCATGCCTGATAAACACTGTTTTTCAAATTGGATGCTCTACTGATTTTGAACAAAGGCTGACTTTCATGACTACAAAGCGTTTGTTTTAATTTTATAATGTTTGATAACATGTTGGCGAAGACAAAAAAATTGTTGGTGGCTATGACGAAAAGCAAGAAAACGAAAGAAGAACATTTCATTGTCCAGAACGTATTTTTTTCCGACAGGGGCAAAAGGAGCATATAAAAATGCCTAAAACTAACATTATAAAGTTTTCCAGGCCTATTCATAGTTATTTTTATTAATTTCAAACATTGTATTACCAGAAGATATCAACGTCCTGGTGCTTACATTTTTTTGCTCTGAAAAATTTGCCTTCAAAGTCAAGATATTTTGGTGGCCTGTAGCTAGCTATAAATGGCACTTGAATGATGATGTTATGAGAGTATAATGAATTGTAAGTAGAATTTTGTTATCACTGACTAACAAAGGTTACTGATATGAATGTTTTTCTTAGTAAACTATATATTTTTTTTATCTTTTCAACGGTGGGCCTCTGCTCTCCTAGCAACACATTGTTATTATGACTAAAGTACTGTGTATAGCTTTACAACTTTGTGCATGAACATTGTAGCCTTAAAGTAAAATACCTAAGGGTAGTCAATAGGGAGTGCAGTACACTGTGTTGTTTAAAAAATATAGTGTGAATAGAACTATTTTATTGCATTTACAATTGTTTATCACCAATTATGGCGTGTTATTCTATTTCTTACCTAAATTTTGGAATTAACGATTCCTAGTGTCGAAAAGATGCTAATAAACGAGTTCACAGTTTCACAGTCTTTCTTTCGTTACCACGTCTTATTGAGAATTAAAAAGAAAAGAATTAACTGTAATGAATTAAGAAGGCTTTAGAAAATGAGAAATATTCCTAATGCATATGGTCAAAGCCTTATTCGTGGTGGTTATCCCTCCATTAATTGATTTTAATGAGTTTGCATGAATAATTTTTATTATTATTATCATACTATCTGATGGAAATTAAATAAATAAATAAGTAACTATTAAATTCACTCTGTTTACTTCCTTTTTTCAATACAGAACATAAGTAAACGACTTAAACTGTGAAGAGGTGTATTGTGGAAAAAATGGTTTTGTGGAACCTCTTAACCCCTGTGGGCTTTTGTTGCAAGAAAGTTTTGCATTTCATTAATAAGTATTATTATAATAAGTATATATAATAAGTATATTTTATACAAAAGCTAATGATTTTCACATAAAATATTCCTAAGAACTTTCAAAGTTTCACGGGGGAGAAGTTCCGCGAGGAAAAAAATAGCGAAATAATGAGGACTTACATTCGCGAATAAGTGATTAAAGCAACAAGCTTAACATTCCAGTCATTATGAAATGTCTATGAAATACATTAAAAGAAAATCCAAGGCAAAAAATTTATTTCAAAATTTATCCTGTTAAGGTAATGTAAATATTAAAAATCCACTGTCATATTTTTTTTAGTATCCATGTGGCATCAACAACCTGTTAAAGTGTTGGTTTCAATTGTTTGGGATACTTTTTGTTGCAAACACAGCTACTATGCACATTATATGGTTCTTAATGGAAGACTTATTTAAAGAATTATGTTAATGTACAGTTTTTATTTTTATGTTTGCTAAATGAAATATACAAATTATATTGTAACTTAGATTATTTTATCTTTGTTTGAGACTTTTCTTCACGAGTCCTAAGGAGCATGTTCATAGGGGAAATATTTCCTCGGGAACCGGCAAATGTTTCAGCATGATATGAAAACAAGATCTCGGGTTGTTAAGAAACTCTTAACAAAATTTAGTTGCATTCATATGAGAGAAAAAATTTACCCGCCTACCAAGATCTCAGGTGCGCATGATCGAGATCTCGGTAAGCGGGTAATGCATTTTCCCAAAAAACAGAAGTTTCCTCAGCAGGTGAGATAAATTTATGTCGATTGGGCATAATTTTTAAAAATAAACAATAGATTCTTATCATAATAAACAATAGAAACTTATCACATGGTATTTTCTCACCCGAGGAAAAGTTTTCTCGCCCATGCCATATGAACAGAAAGTAAAAATTATATTATGCTGAAATATTTCCCCGCTATCGGAGGAAATATTTTATATGAACAGCCCCTAAATATGACATTTTGCACTTAACAGCAAAAGCGTGGCAGTACATATTGTTCAAAGCATTCATAAGGCTTTATTTGGTTTATTTTTTCACAGTTTAATTAACAGCCAGAGCTGGTTATATATAAAACCGAAACTGCCACTTAGGCTCTTGGAGTGCTCTTAAAACATGTTCTTATTTCATCCAAATTTAAGACTTGTATTCTTTGGCCAAAAATTAACCTATATGCTATTAAATTGAAGATAATGCAAATGTGTGGCCACCTATATCAATCTGCTATATCATAAGGTTTTGCTGTATTTTTTCCCTGTCCTAGCATTTATGGCTAGCTACCCAATGGCCTGTTACACTGTATCTAGGTGGTCTTGATCTACCACACTTTCATACTTAGATTTTGCAAATCAGAGTAAAATCCATAGAACTGTAAAATGTAATAATGAGATTAATTTAACCTTTTTTGATTATCTAAGACTTATAGAACTTTTTGCATGTCGATCTGTCGGCCATGTTTGTTGATATCCAAGGAGGCTAGCTGGCCAAACACCCTTACCGTGGAAAATGCTTAAAAACTTTTAGTGAAAAAATGTAAGCAAAATAAAGTTTTTTGCAGCGGAAAGACAAATCCCGTAGCTTTTCAAAATATATATACTTTACTGGGTAAAAAACTTTAGTTCTCTCTCAAATTTTGGTAGAATATAGGAATTCTGCAAATTTGTCGGATAAATAAACCCTTTTGTGTACGTTGCCACAACAAAAGCAAACCCGTCGATTTCCGTGTTTATACGGAGCCTTGGTCACACTTATTATAATAAAATACAAAGTAAACAATATTTTAGCACCATGCCTTGTAATTTAGCATGTTAAGTCAGGTATGTCGAGATTATGACGTCATCATTGCCACGGAATTTTTGCGTTTTGAGATTTCAAAAGTTAGCGCATGCGCAGACTGAATTTCCCGTGTACAGTCGGAACTGAATGACCGTGCCTAGTGCGCGAGCACAATAAAATAATCCACGTTGAGACCTACAAAGGTTGTGAAATTAAAAAAAACCGGTTCTGACGTCAGCAACAATTAGCATGTTTCAAGAGTATGGATTTGACCAAAATAACCTAAGATCCTAAGTGAGAATCAAGTCTTTTGAAAATTGAGGAGAATGATAAATCCAAAGAGATGTGATAACCCTGTCGAAAATTCAGAAACAAAGTCTTACCCAGTCTGTCATGCACACTGTCACTGCGTTGATTCCCCAAACGTTGACTAATCTCTTCTTTGTCAGCTATCATAGTCATAGGGTTGGGTCGGACATGGTTTAAATGAGGTTTTTTACCAGCTGGTCCATCGTCATCAACCTCCATCTTTTGAACTAGACCTAAAAATTGAAGTTGACACGTTACAGAAAGAGGTAAAAATGATTTCAGCACCATCGACCAGCTAAATCGTTTGTCATAAACATTCCAGAGACCTAGCAACAGCTGGAAGTATCAGGATATTTGGCATAAATAAATATGGCTTGATCAAGGAGGGAGGGGGAGGTGACTTATTTATAATCTATTTATTATCTACTTATTAAATGTTTTTTATGATTAAAGTTTTGTGGAAGTCCGAGGGAAATTCATACACAGTTTCAGTTACTTTGGGTTCTTGTTATCAGAATGATACTGTATTTCAAAACAAAAACATAGCATAACCTTCTTCTTTCAAATCAGCCAGATCACAAATCTTAACGTCTGGTTCCTTGCTGCGAAATCTTTGATCTGCCAGCTTTTTCATTTGCTGCAACTTGCGCTTTCTACAAGTAGACAAGAAGCCTGCTGGCTTGAACAATTTTCGCTATCCTCAAGAAACAACAAATAATAAATACACAAATTAAATACATAAATACAACAATAATGTTCATTTCGAGGGCGTTGTCATTTGAGGCCCACAGATTTTGATTTAACCGCCATACAGTGTCATTTATGTCATTTACACTGGAGCCACATGGTCATGTTCCGATCACATATATCATTAAATTCTATGGCATAGTTACAACCACAATTTAAACATATTTGAAGAAATTATATTGGTACTAAGATATATTATCTATAATATATAGTTTTAATTATATTATAGCCGTATTACGAACTTATATTGGTATCTTAGTGGTTACGGATATTACATATAAGTGTATCCTGGTTTTTTGTAATTGTTAAGCTCCTATGTGCACTCTAACATGTACGAAGAAAATAAGGATGGAAAACATTCAGGTTGACAGGACAATTAGTACCCATGGTGTTAGTTCACGTTCTTCATTTTTTACAGCAAATGTGACAATAGGAACCTCAGTACTAATTATCAAACTTGCCAGGGTCTAATATAAAATCGTCACATACAAAGTGGAAATAAAACAATTTTCTACACGGACGCAGAAATTCAACAAATTGATCGCTAAAATAGCAGTTTTAGAAAACGTCAAGGTGTAATCCAGCACTCTTAGTAGCCATTAAACGGCTATTTCCCAATTGAAATTTATCCCAAATTTCCAAATTTATTAGAGGAGCAATAATTACATATGATATGGGACTTATAGCCCATTTTATGGAAGTTGTAAATGAATAAAATTTCAATGACACCTAAGACTATCTTAATGGAATTCCTATTTGGATTTAGCGGTACTTATTTTACATTTCTAGATTATACACTGAACATGATGTCCAAGTGAGTGAATTAAAATCGTTGTGGTCGATGAATAAGACACAAAATACAGGTCCATTATGAGGTGTCTGGAAGGCTAGTACAACTGATATGACTGTAAACAGTGTACTATAAACCTCTACAAATGTCTAACCTTGACTTGGATAGGATTCCCGCTGCTCTGTCAGTGTTGTTTGGATTTTTTCCATACTTTAAGTAATATTCACTACGCTGGGCTGCTCCTGGTAACTTTTTGTCCTCTAGAAAAAAAAATATATATGCAAACAAAATAACACAGTTACCAACCACAAGAGAAATAGTTGCTTATCATTATCATCGAGAGCCAAAAAGGTTATTGAAGCAGCTCGAATGACATGCTTTGAAATGACCAAACCATTGTGTTCAATGTTGGACAAGATACCAATAATAAAAACATGCCTTTTAAATCATTAATTCGTCTTATGTATGAAATAGGAATACACAAATGTGTATAGCCTGCGACTGCCTGCATGATCTTATTACTAATAACTATAACAAGATTGGTCTAAATGTTTTAGCATGAAAAATAAAACAGAATAAGATATCATTAACCATCACAAGTTTAAATCATTTCCCAGCAATATAGAAAGTCATGATCCACATTAGTTCTGCACTTTCAGATGTGCAAAACATTTACACTTACTTATAGTTGCTGGTCTTAAAAATAAATTATATTGTGATTTGTATGGTAGCCCAATTCTCCACACATCTTTCGGGTCGATTTCATCATCTTCAATTTCAATGGCGTCTGAAGCAGCTTCATCCTCTTCAACTTCTTCTTTGATAGTGACAGGAGGTGCGACATCATCTTGTATAGTATTGTCTTTCGAGTTTGCTGTAATAAAATAAAGAGGTAAATTTTAAAACAGTTATTGACTTGCTGGAAACACGCCTTAACATTTAAAAAAACACTTTGTGCATTATGTCCTGCTATAAGGATGTTTTTTGATTTTTCTTTAAAAATATTTCTTACGATTTTGGTAATGCAGAATTTTATTTTTTTAAGTTTTTATCATAGCATGTTGCTACATAAAATTATTTTTTTGGACTCTTTGTGTCAATATACATTACATACACCAAGTTTCTTACAACAAACAAATTAAAAACTTTGTAGATAGGAGAATTTTAAGAAGTTCTCTTGATTATTGTTGTTATTGTTATTGTATGACGCTTCAGTGCAGTAACTACTTTATCATTAGGTTGAAAAATTTAATGTTCTTTTCATCAAAAATTTATTAAGTTAGTTCATGTAGGTTGTTTCTTTCGAAAATTCAGTTTTATAAAATATGGAACATTTTTATCAAGATGTTTAATAGCCATTGTTGTAGAAAATTGTGGACAATAAAATCACACTTGCATGTCACAGACATACGGATGGAAGGCAAAAATATTTGTTTTACATATTCAAGAACCAAAGTTCTGTTTTTATAACATTCAAAAAAAAATTCAAGTTTTTTGAATGTTATGATTTGAATGTTATATTTTTTAGTATATATAAAGCCAAAAAATTGTTAGAAAGTGAAAATAAAACAATTTCCTGCACAGGCGCAGAAATTGGATAAAATAATTGGACTCACATTTGTATGTTTTTAACATGGCATATGTCTTGCTCATACCATCCATGGCACGTAACATCGACACCTCGTCATCCCAAACAACATTACCTGTGAAAAGAAAAACAAAACAAAACATGATACCAATTGGAAGCTATGCTTATAAAAACAGTTATCAATAAACTTACACGAGCAGTCGTCAATCCATTCTAAAGTTTCAGGACCGAATAACTTAAAATAATCAAAAACATCCTTGGTGCTCATGTTGTTAACACCATGTAGCAAAATCGCGTCATTTCGCATCTCTTCCAAGGCCTCTTCAGTGACAGGTGGCCATCTGAAATATTTTACGACATTGTAAAATTAAACTTTTACAAAACAAGAATTATGGGATAAGCAAAATTTAAAATTTCATATATTAACCTAGAGACAATGTACACAAAACATAATAAAACACAACTGAAAAACATACTCAAGCTTTTCAAGGTCAATATCACTAAATGCATTAAGGTCTAAGGCCGTCTCTTTTTCTACTGCCTCTTTCTCAATCCCAAATCGCTTTGCCCTGTTTGCCTTTCGTTGCAAAAATTCCTAAAAACAAAACTATAATAACAATCTGTTTTCTCCTTGTACACAATATCATTCTTTTCTAAACATTTATGAGAATATTGTAAACTTAACTACTAAAAGCTTAAAAAGGTTCATCAGATTAAAAAAATTATTTTCAACATAAACTAATACTTTTGCAGGCATTTTATATGAGATTTTTCTTACGCTTTGATCTTTAAAAATGTTTTAATAATAACACCCAAGCAGTAAATCACTCGCCCATGGTTACAATAATTTAGACTGGGCGAGCAACCTGAATAAATAGAATAAGTTTATTTATAACGCATATTTTATTGCAAAGTCTTTTTTTATCTATTTTATCTTATCTTTTTTATATCTTTTAGTTATTTTTTACTGCAAATAATGAAAAAGATAACATTGATTTCTATGTGAGGTAAATTGATACTGCTCAGCCAGACAATGTTTTTGTAGAATTGGGGGACCAACAATGGCTCAGCTAGTTTGTCTTTTCTCAGAATTGGGTGAGGAATCGCTCTCTCCTTATTGATCTGATAAAATATTCGATCAAATTCAAGACTAGAGTGTTGTTTTTACATAATGAAAATTTTCAGTATGTAAAAACAACACTCTGTGCATGTCTTTCTAAGATTTTTATGAATGAATTTTTCCCCATTAGTTTAACCAGTTAATTTAGTAAAATGCTTCATGGTGATAGTAATAATTCTCTGAAACTTAATTTCTGGTGAAAGCTTTTGAAATTTTTGTAATAAAATGCAGAGTTACTTTGTAAATTTAGTAAGATGCGTTAAGACAATGTTTATTCCTCATACATTTTTTTGATATTTCTATAATTCCTATTTTTAGACTTTCAGTTGGCACTCAACAAATTCGATGTGTTAACAAAAATAATTTTCTCTGGCAACGTTTAGCCAATGTAATTGTCTAAGTTTTGCTCTTTTTGTTTCTTCTACTTTAACTGCTGTTTGTGAATGGAAGGGTACAATCGCAAAACAAATATAAATTGCTGACACGAAACACAATTTTGCCAATGTGAAGCAGCAAAAATTGGTCTCTGCAATTTTTTTGCTGACAATAAAGCAAATTAGAAATGCTGTTTTGAACATTGAAAAAGCCAATCAAGTTATGGTATAAACACATGACTTATATACAAAATAAGATAGAAAGTCAGAATTCGAAATGCATGAAATACTGACACACATTAGTTTCACAACCACCACAACAACAAAAGCAAATATTGACTCACTTAAAATGAACTACTCATACTTATAGGTATCATTTCTCTATAATAATATTTTGTTTAAAATGTTTGCACTGTAGCTTTATTTCAGACCCCCACAGAGTATAATTTATTATATGCTAAAGAGGCAGACAAAAATGCGCGAAATATACCAATGTGGGAAAAATGCACATCTGGCAAGAATCAAAGGACCAGCAAACCTGCGGATTCTTCCACAAGTTAACGACTTAGTTTAAATCAATTTTTTAAATTGCACAGATACAGATATTTTCAAACCCACAAGAGTGCATGCACACTTACGGTTTGATTTCAAGATTTTTTATAGCATGCATACCTTTGAAGATGGGTTAAATCCAACCACAAAATCTTTAGATTTGTTGTGATACTTCTTTTCCTGTAAAAAACAAACATTTTCATGTTGAGCTAAGGATATGATAATACAATCATCCCTAAGGTTGGTTCCCACTTGTACGTTGAGAGTGTTAAAAAGCATTAGAATTTAAACACTAGTGAGAATTACTGCGCACAGCCACCAGGTTTTAAAATAAAAACTTATTAATATACGTTTCTAAACGCTCCCTTCTGTTGGACTTTGTGTTCAACAAAAAATAAAACATCTAAACACATGATCAACACAAATTTGCTGAATCAACAACTGAAATTCTGATTGATAATAACTGAGCTTTATAAAAAGTTGGTGATGTTAATGAAAATGAACCTCAATTGTTCAATCAATCAAAGAAACTGCAACATTAGCAAACTGTGGCCTACAAGTTGCCAATTTGCCCGATGAAGTGAGAAGTGCTGGTGGAAACATGATTCTTTTCTTGGTGGCGAGAGACAAACTTGCTTGATTTAGATCAAACATGCTGTTAAGAGTACAACTGCTGCAGAGGCTCTTGAAAATGCAATCTTCTTACAAGACATGTTACAGGAACTACTTTGGTGAAAAAGCACCAATCAGTGGTTTTACTCACAGCAGAAACCTTGTTGCCATTGTCAACTCTACAAAACATGTTGTTGAGAAGCGATTAGGTCTTGTTGTGGCCAGCAATAGAGAAATGGTTGAATATGGCACAGAAGAGACTGTTTAATAGGTTCCTACTAACAAACAATTGGCAGATAATTTAATGAAAATGTGAGTTAATATGCAAAAGCTATGAGTATTATAGAAAATGGATTTTTAGAGTTGTAGGTCATTTATAAAATGATAATGTTTATTGACCACCTTCCTTACAGAGGCGTTACAACATTTGCTTGAACTTGATATATACATTTTGTTGTGTTATTTTCTTCAGCTCTTTCACCCTCAAAGAAAGGGGATTAGTCTGTTTACATGCTCTATGATCTTATGTTATATAATTAAGATCAGATACATGCATTAACACATTTTATTAGCTAGTCGAGTTTAATCTAAAAACAACAGAAATTGTATATTATGTAACATTACCTGCGTGGCTATCATTTATATATATATATATATAGTTTTGAGTCAAAAATAACTTTATATTATATATAACTTTATATTATATACATATTATATACAGTGTAAACTAATTTTTAGGTTGTTCCCTGCTTTAACCTATCCCTATATTCCTGGGCTGTTTACTTCAATACTAAATTAGTACAAAGCATGCATGATTCTTTTTGCAGTTCATCATTAAGACAAGTTAAAACTTACATAAATTTTAATACCATACAATTGTGATTCTTCTTCCTGAACTGGAACTTCAATTTGAAGGTTTTCAAACTCCATTTTATTATGATTATCTGTAAAATTCTATTGTAATTGTACCTATGTAAATAAGAAACTTTTAAATTGGCATAAAACAAATTTCATGTTAACTTTATGAACAACAAACAGCCAGAATTATACCAAAAAAAGATGCCAGTGGGTTCTTTAGAACTTAAAATTAAAATATAATTTGCATGTAGCTTAGATTTAGAACACTTTAGCAGTGAAAAGATGATACCAGCCATGATACCAGTCAAATTATATATGGTTTTTAACCATATAAAATTTGACTTTCCTTACCTAAAGTCTACAATCTATTGCCTGTCAATGTTTTTGTATTTTTTCTTCACATGTACGAGAATCCAATCAAATCCGTAACATAGTGGACTTAGGTTAGGGGTCTGACATATCAATTTTTCTCGCAGTTTCATCATTTCTATGATAATTTTAAAACCCTACTTTCTATCAAAGCCCTAAAATATTAAAAAAATAAAGTTTTGTCTTCTTTTTCTAGTTATTTACATAAAACCTCAATCAATCAAGTTTATTTTATGCTGAAGACGCTAACAAAAACATGATAAAATATAAAATAAATATATAAATACATACCTATTAGGTATATACAGTGTATATACCTAATAGGTAAACTAAAAATGTGGCTACATAAGGATATGTCAAAACAGAGAGAAAAATTTGTACACAAAAAAAGCATAAGAAGCAAATTTAACAATTCTGTCATTTATTTGTGTTATAAAATAGATTGTGTATATATAAAATTCAACATAAAGATTTTTACTAAAAAAATTAGGAAAATTTAATTGTAAAAACTGTTTTTGTCAAATCACAGGTGATAGAAAGTTGAATCGAAACCAAAAGCAAAATCATACATCAAATACAATCTAAATGGAAGATAGTATCGTGCAAGAGTTCTCTCAGCACAACCCAAAAGAAGTGGCACTTATAAAAATTGGGTTAATGTGTCTAATGATGGTGATAGAAAGCCAAAAAGCATCAATTGGAATGATGTGTCCAAATGGGTCGAGCTGGAAAATCCGGAATTCCCTGTCTATATGTGTGATGTCGATATGTTTTCACAGGAAGTAGTTGATGCGAAGGAGAGAGAATTGCAGAATTTAAAAGAAAATGATGTCTTCGAAGAAGTTCCAGACACTGGTCAAACAACTGTATCAAGCAAATGGGTCATAACTGAGAAGTTCAAAGGTGAAAAAAGGGTTGTGAAAGCTAGATTGGTGGCTAGAGGCTTTGAAGAAAATTCACAATCGTTGAGAACAGATTCTCCAACTTGTGGCAAACAAAGTCTTCGACTTGCTATGGCTATCATAGTTAGCAATGATTGGCAGATCAATTCACTTGATATCACTGCAGCTTTTCTTCAGGGAGATGCTATTGAAAGAGAACTGTTTCTACAACCACCAAAAGACACATTGTCATTGGGAACAGTGTGGAAACTAAAGAGATGTTTGTATGGGTTAAACGATGCATCTAGAGCATGGTACAAACGAGTGAGAAGTGAAATGTTGAAACTTGGTGGTGAAATGTGTACCTACGACCCTGCTGTGTTTTACTGGTATAGAGTCAAGCAAATCACTGGAATTCTTGTTTGCCATGTTGATGACTTTGTGTATGGTGGTAGTCCAGCTTTCCACAAAGAAGTTATTGCTAAACTTTTCGAAACGTTCAAAATCAGTACGCAATCAAGCTCAACCTTCAAGTATCTAGGATTAGATGTGGATTAATTTAAAAGCAAAATTAAGATTAATCAAGTGAGCTATATAGAGTCTTTGATAACTGTTAATATTGAAAATGATGTTAACAATGAACGAAAATTGACTAGCAAGGAAAAGACCATGCTGAGATCGTTGAGTGGGCAAATTGCTTGGGTGGCCGGACAAACCCGCCCTGATGTGGCTTATGATAGTTGCCAAACGTCTAATTATGGCAAGGAACCTACAGTTCAAAATTTGAAAGATGCCAACAAGATTATTCGAAAAATTAAGAGCAAGCATGTTGCAATAACCATTGCCAAAATTGCAAATATGAAAAATTGTGAAATTATTTGCTACACAGATGCAACTCATGCCAGTTTGAAGTGTGGATCATCACAAGGTGCATTCATCATATTTGTGAAACACCTGAGCGAAGTTATACCAATCTGCTGGCAATCAAAAAAACTACAAAGGGTAACCAAAAGCCCAATTGCTTCGGAAACACTTGCTCTGAGTGAAGGAGCTGATGCTAGTTTTTATTTGGCCAATGTCATACAGCAAATCTGCAAGTTGACGAAGGTTCCAAAGATCACTTGTATTATCGACAACAAGTCATTATTTGAAACCTTGAAAACGACAAATGTCACAAAGGATTTGAGATTGCGAGTTGATATAGCCAGATTGAGGCAGATGGTGGAACAAGATGAGATTACTGTCAAGTGGGTTGAAGGAAAACACCAATTAGCCGACTGCTTGACAAAACATGGAGCGTCTCCAAACAAGTTGCTTGAGGTTTTGGAGACATCCAAAATATCTCTACAATAATTGATTGTAGTGATTACCGTTGTGTTTTTTTTGATGATTTTAATTTGTTTGTCATGTTGACTATGACAAACAGTTGCAGCATGCAATTTGATATTCTACTTGTGTTGGCTTTAAAATTGTGTTACTGGTGGCAATGTTGATATTGCGATTTGTGTTAATTCTGTTGTTATCTTTCAGTAACCAATACAATAGTATTAGAGACTGGTGAAGCCTTCAAGTTACCTCATCAAGGTAAGAATCAATTAACATTTAGGTCCCTTACATTGATGAATTTCTTTGTTTACATTTTTAGCAGTAAGCTCTTTCAGCCCTGGTTATCCGCATGGCAGGATAACCAGGGTAATAGGTGAAGTAATGTTTTTTTTAGTCCATTTTATCACATGAAGGCATTGTTATGGCTTTAATGAGAACTATTCGAAAGTTAAAGTATTCAATAATACTTTAAAACCTCAAATGATGTTTCTGTGAAAAGAAATCCATCACAGGGTAAAAGCCTCTCTTCACTAAATCCTACCTTTTTTCCTGCCAAGCAAATGCCATAGCCAAAGAGCTTACCGCTAAAAAGTAAAAAAAAATGTCAAGTTAGAATCCATCTGGTTTGTTGGTAAGTCAACTTACCAACAAACCAGCAACTAAGACAGGCTAATCAATATCCAAAACTATCACAAACAATAATTTTTATTCTTCTTTTATTCTTCAGTTTCTGGTAAATAGACCATTTCGGAGATTATACGCCATTATTGATTTGCGGAACTCTGTGGTGCAAGTTGAACTTTGGACTTCACGTTTTTTTCAGTCTTTTGCCTAACAGACATGCTGGCGGCAGGACAGTTTTGCTTTTTGTTGTCAGTTTTTATGTTTGTGATACTAATTTTATGATATATATTTTAAAAAATACTTTTATTATGCACTTTTTGTACTTTTAATTTCTTTTTGTACAATAAAGACAATTTAATGGAGCTAAACACAGTTTAGCTCATGTTAATTGCAGTTCCCAATACTTGATATTTGCTATGCAGTTTGGATTTGTAATAAATTCTATTGTCAAGAAAATAGAGCATATTCTTTTGTTTGTAGTTACATAATGGAACAACCATCAGAAAGACTGACAGAAAAATACTCAATGGAATTGTCTGTGCCATTTCCAACAAATCGGCTAGCAGAAATTGCCTATAACACATTACGAGTTGATAAAGAGCCCAAAAAGGGTGGCTGTACAAAGATAGTTGGTGTGGACGAAAACAAGTTGTCAATTACTCTTGAAGCCCAAGAAGCAAGAACTCTAAGAGTAGCATCTAATTCTATTTTGGACTTCCTTGCACTTATCACCGATACAATAGCAAGATTCGACCCCCAACTTGAGAATGCTTGAGTCTTTAAAATAATTTTTTGTGTCAATCAAGATGTAACAAGGCAAAAATATGCGGTGGAGAAGTTGTAATGATTGTACTGTAATGTGCCAGATCACTTAATGGGCAAACACTTAAGAGAAACATTTCTTTATTTGTCATATGTTCGCATTTTCAACATTGCGTTTATTGTCGCCTTATACATTCACACTATGTCTTCTACTTATGTGAGATTGTTATGCTTAAGGTGGCAGTAACCCTTTTAAAAATCGGAATTTTTTTTGTACATAATTAGTTAAGAAAGGTTATTTTCAGACTATATATCCATGTTTTTTCTGTTATATAACACACTTGTCACGATTTTATGGCTAAAATACTATTATCTTTCACCTAAAATATTCAGCCTCAACAATTCTTCTTTAAAATAAAATCCATGAATTATTACCGAATATAGTTTACAGAAATAAATGACTAATTATTCAAGAGAAGCGTTAATAAAAACAAAGATGGCACATTGTGTAGAAATTTAAGACAATTTTTATTATGCTACACTGCATGAGTTTTAACTTTCGATAGCATTTTCGTTTTACTTTAAAATTTTCAGACATGCTTGGTGAATCACGCAGTCATGATACGGTGTGTGGAAATCCTTTTATTCGGAATATTTTTCTTTTAACAGCGTTCGATGCTGCAGGGGATGCTAACAAAGAATCTTCTGAAAAAAAACAAAAGGCTATTGTTAAAAAAATAAAAATTAACAAAAAAAATCCTCACACTGTTTTAACAGGGTTAACCCGAAGTTCATTTAAAAACAGAAACTGATGAAAAATATTGAGATTGTAAAAAGTGGGAGCTCACAGAAGCCGATTTTTTTCTTGTTTTTCATACATTTTTAAAAGGAAATTTCTGCTGACTCAGCAATTTTAGTGTTAAGTTAAAATCACTTTATTATGTATTAAGGCCTATATTTCTAGGAAATAGTGAAAAAATGGTATAAATAAAACACTGAGTGAATAATTCAGCTATTTGGACAGCTAAAATAGGGTTACTGCCACCTTAATTAAAATATCAGCTATTTGGCACAGAAATTTTCAAAGGTTTTTTATTAATAATTGTGATAAATATTCTTTATGTAGAGTGTTTAGTTCACAAAATTTATATACTTCATTTGATGAAACAACAAAGTACTATATGTACAAAGACTTGTTGATTACTAGAAGTGCGTGTTCTATCCTTGCACTTTATAAATTGAAAAATATAAAAGATAATGTTCCTATTTTTATATTTTTCAGTTCATAATTCTTCTTAGGTTGTTGTTTTAGTTTCATATCATAGCTGGGAAAATACCAACATGTGATGGTGATTTGACAAGTGACTATTTAAATAATGTACTGAAAGGATTAAAGGTGAATTGAATAACATAAATTTTGTTGCCAAAATGACACTCATGCTTGTTCCAGGCCTCTTAATTTTTTGCTGACAGCCCCATAACTATTGATTGCTCCTATAATATAACGTAAAAGAGGCTTCATATTGTGTATGGACTTACAGAATGGTAGCTTATTTAAGAGGGTGGTTATAAGAACACGATTTTACATGAAACTCCTTTGTGGGAAACTTAGGACAGGCAAACACAAAAGTTATTTTTAGTTAAAATTTTAGAACTAGAAAAATGTAATAATTTTTATTCAATCAATAATAACCACCCTTTAAGTTTACCACAAAAAATGTTAGTTCTTTGACACTAACAAGATCAGTTCTTAGGCATAAGAAAACTCCTTAATCTATTATGGTATAAGTCTTCAGTAGAATTCGCTGGACATCTCCAAGAGACTTGTGGAATACAAAACTTGTAGTGGTTAATATTTTGTGGCTTTCTTAGCTACTTATTCTCATTTTTTTGCCATTGATACAACATCATTTTGTTACTATAGGTACGACTACAATAAGGTCTATAAGCCATTAAACAAGTAGCTATCAAAATAATGTGCTTTCACAACTTAAAATGTCGTAGTAAGCTTTTTTTCTGAAAATTTTAAATGTCACATTTTTTTATCCTTTTCTCCTCATTGACCACACAAGTATGGAAAAATGCTGATATAGTTTTGTTATTAGTTTTCCTTGATAAGTTTTGCTTGTGTTGACAGTTTTCATTGTTTCCTTATGTTGACATAATATGTTTTATAAACAAGTCTTTCAATTCCCTTAATTCTTTGGTGTTGTTTAGCTTGGTAAACTGAATAAAATGTGATCGATAAACTGGAGGCTTTGTTGTTGGAATATAAAAATGTTAGATATATATTATATATTAAGTCTATAGATTTGCATAATATTATAAGGTTTTCTGTAGTGTTGATTCGTGATCGATTCTTTTTACAGATGTTTTATGTTAAGAGTTTAGGTTGTTTAACACCAGATGAATTTCCACATGACCTTTTAAACACGTGACAGATAATGGGGAAATTATCATGTCAGCACCCACACTTTATTTTATTTTGCATTTCGAGGGAAGGTTTTTCTATCCTTTTTCTATTATGAATTATTATTATAAAGGAACAAGTTAAATAGAAAGTCCAAGGGTGATAAAAAAGAAAATTATTTAAAAATTATCTATTATCCAGTAAAAAGTAGGAAAGCAACAAAATTTATTGATTTATTTCTATTCATATTGACCTGTTCTTAATTATCTTAAATGTTGGTCCTTCCTTTAGCCCCTCTGCTTACCTTAAATGTTCTGCTTTTTTGAAATTTTCAACCACCATTTGAAACTGCAGTCTAGTGCATTTATGCAAAAAAAATAACAATGATGCCATGCTTTATCTTATGAAAAAAAAGCTATTACATCATGTTCTGCATAACATGTTCATAATTCTTCTCAGGTTTGTTTTAGTTTCATATTATAGCATGGAAAAAATACCAACATGTGATGGTGATTTGACAAGTGACTATTTAAATAATGTACTAAAGGGATTTAAAAAGATTTCACAGGTAACGTACATATTACTGACTTATATTCTAACCCTTAAGTTTTATTAGGTTCTTATTGAGCCAGAATGGTATTTTCAACAAAACTTTCTAAAGTCTGTGAGGATTTTTTTCTAATGACTAGGTTTTTACCCCTTTTTACTTTTTTAATGATGGCTCCTATACCATAAAGTAAAAAAGGCTTCGTATTGTATATTAATTAAACTTGTATAGGTTGAGATCAAACAGCCTAGGACACATGGCATGATGTCTTATGTTCGAAAGTTATTTTTAACGTATGATGATACTGCGGACTTGCTTTGCCCACCAACACTGATTGCAAAATACTCCAGAGCTGCAGCCGATAACTTTTGCAATGAAAACACGAGTGATATTATGCGAAATGGATGTTTGTACAAGAGGGAAGTTATGTTAAATCGATATCTGAATGGTCAAGATGTTGTGCCAGTTATATATTACGCTGAATGTAACTCTGAGCAGAATATAATCTTGTTGATGGAAGACTGTTCAAGCGAGTGTGATGTGAAAGTGGATGATGTTAATGTGGTACAAAAATGTATGTCGATTGACAAGGTGAGTTAATAAACCATGTGAGCTATGTGAAAGACATTAGCCTAAAAGTCATCATCATCATCATTCTCGGCTTAACGTCTGTTTTCCATGCTAGCATGGGTTGGACGGGGTATATTAATGACCCTCTTCCAATCTGATCTAGACTGTGTTAGATCTAAACTCAACTTCCTCTGTATCAAGTCTGTCCTTATAACTTCCTGGCAAGTCTTTCTCGGTCTGCCTCTGGGATTTTCCCCAGGAACTATCAAGTCTCTACACTTTCTTACCCAATTATCCTCCTCCATTCTTTTCAAGTGCCCCAGCCAATTCAATCTCCTTATCTGGATAACAACAAATTGGAAAATATAAAAAAGTAATATTCATTTTACATTGATTGTAAGAAAATTTGCAGGAAAGTCGGGCTTTAAGTAATCTTTGGCTACTAATTCTTAAGAAATTTGTATGTAATTACTATGCACTAGAATTATATGCAGTCACAGTTCCTATCAGGATAGTGATACACACTCTTATTTTGCCTGTTTTTATATTAGTTGTAAACGGTTTCTGTACTGTATCGTATCTTTTGCTGGCTTTTTTAATTTTTGTTTTGTTTTTTTCTTTGAAAAGAAACCTGTGATTTTTGTCTGAGGGTTTTTAAAAAGCGTTTTTAAAGAAACCCGTGATCTTCTTGCTAAATATGATTTGACATTTGATGTGTTTTCAAGTGCGTACTCTAATTTTCTGGAGTCACTTTAGGCTTTTATTGCAATTAAAGATTTGGCTGCATTTCAAAGTGAATTCTATCACAAAAACCAAAAGATGCCAGGGAACGGAATCTTAGCTGGAAATGGTGACACTGTCATGAAGGAAAAAGGATTAGAATGGATTCCTGAATATTTTTCATTTGTCTACTACACAACATTTCATAAGGAATTTATTAACAGTACAAATCATGATCAATTTGCTGGATATACCGATGATGCGCTAAAAAGATTGTCGAAGTCTGTGCAAGATGTATGGCTTGAATGCTGCGATTACATAATCACGCAAATTGATTTCTCATCAATGCCAAAGTATGCAAAGTATGGTATACAATCAAAAGCTATCACAATTAAGGAGAGTAAAACAACAGTGGAGGAGAACTGGTACAATGCGTATAAAACACTGGTTGAAGAAGCACCACTTACTATTGCTCACTGTGATTTTCGTTATGATAACGTATTGATTCACAATAACCAAATGAAGTTGGTCGATTGGCAATGTGCTTCTCTTGGGTGTGGTATGATCGATGTTATGTCACTTCTCAGTAACTCCTTAGATGTAGTTGATGTTGTTGAGAACGAAGAGAAAATATTAGAGACATATGCGGATGTGCTGCATCAAAATGGTGTGTCCTGGTTGACTCTGACAGCGCTGAAGAAATATTATGCTTGTGCTCTGTGGTATGAGTTTAAAAATAGTCTAGCGTTTGTAAAGTTTATGAAAGGACAACATGAAAAAATTTCTGGTGTGAGCAATGAAGCGCTTGAAGTAATGATGCTTCGAAAGGTGGCGGTTAGTATTTTGAGTATACACAAATATTTTTATGCATAGGTTTTTTATATCTTTTATAATTTTATCCTATGTGTCATTTTTATTTTTATTTCTACATATAAATGTTTAATGCTTTTGTTGCCAGCTGGTTTTCATATTATATTGTAAAAATTTGCTTTTATTTTTTGAAATGAATGAAATGAAACCACACATTTTCAAGCTTGTTAACATTTATGTTATCAGTTTTCTCCTTCTCTTACTGTTGTACATGTAATTTTAAATTTTTTTAAATATTTTCATAGATTTAAAAATATATTGTCATTTTTGTGTTTATAACATAAACATATATTAAACATTGTATAACACTCATGCTTTATATGAGAAGTGTTTTTTACAACTTTTGTTTTGTTTCCGTGAAGTATTAAACACTATTCTGGATTGGAGTCGATTTGTGTTGTTTCACAACTTATAATGTCGTAGTAAGTTTTTTTTCCAAAACTTGTTGTTACATTTTTGTTGTTTTTGTTTTTGAAGCAAGCGTTTTATTGATTATTGATACTTAGTTATGGCTGAAGACTTACACAAATTTTTGCTCTCTTTTTCTTCTTATTAACGCAATTATGAAAAAAATGCTGATATATATATATATATATATATAATAGTTTTATTAATAGTTTTTCCCAATAAGTTTACGCAAGGTAGACAGTTTTTATTGTTTCCTTATGTTAACATAATGTGATTTTTAAACAAGTCTTTCAATTCCCTTAATTCTTTGGTGTTGTTTAGCTTGGTAAACTGAATAAAATGTTTTTACATGTGGTTAATAAACTAGAGGCTTTGTGGTTAAAAGAGAGAGAGATTTTATATATTATATTTAGTTTAGGAGTTTAAGAGTTGATTCTTGATCGGTTTGTTTGCAGATGTTTTATGTCAAGTTCTTTGTTATTTCTTTTTATGTAGCTACTTCAGTTTGGTTGTAGAACACGAGATGGATTTTCACTTGACCTTTTTAATCACGTGACACACACGGGAAAATTATCACGTGAGCATGCGCATTTTATTTTATTCTGCCTTCCGAGGGATAATTTTCTTTCCTGTCGTCTGGGAAAACAATGAGCAGATACATAATAGGAATCTTTGATGAAATTTGACGAAAATTATGGCCAAATTTGGGAAGATTTCAAAAATTGGCTGTTTTAATGTAATGCATAACTTGTTTCTGTTGTTTTAGTAAAATTTGAAAATTCTTTTGTTCCAGTTTTAATTTATAAAAAATGGGTAAAATATCAGAGTTCACTATTCTTTTGAGTGGCCACAGACAGGTGTTTTATCCTGGTGAGAAGTTGGCAGGGTCAGTGATATTAAACTTGTGGCATCCAATGGATATGAGGGGATTACGCATTGAACTCCAAGGTGAGTGTCTCTTTCTATATTCAACACCTAAGTTATTTTTTAAGTGGCTATTACTGTTCATATCTATTTGTTGACATACCCATGGTTAAGTAATTCGGTTTAAATCTTATTATTTTTTGTGGGCATTTAGTATTACAAATTTAGCAAAATATCCACAACAAGTTTTGGCGAAAATTTTTTTGGATTTTTTTGTATCATATTGGGTTTGCAAATTTCTGTGGAACCAATTTGCAAAAGTAGATTCGGCGAAGAAAGTGTGTTCCCAGATAAACGGAGAAAATAAATCCAGCAAAAATTTCACCAAAAGTTGATTCTCTTACGATTAACCTCTTCACTTCTCACTTGAGAGTCTAATCTTACGTATTCGACTATAGTTTAGTGGTTGTTACAAGTTTTGTGCACTGAGACATGTTACAAAATAGTGAGATTACGCGAAAGTATTCTATGCAGTAATAACGAACTTGGGATAATAATATTACCTGCAATTATAGGTAAAAGCCATTGTCATTGGACTGAAGAGCATGGAACTGGTGACAACAAAAAGACCGAACATTACAGCGGCAGTGAAAAGATATTTGAGTATGTGACCTGCTTATATGGGAACCTGCCGACAGCTACGACGATGAAGCTGAGTCATCCACCTGGAAGATATGAATACCAATTCATGTTCACACTACCACAGACACTGCCCAGCTCGTTTGAAGGAAGCCATGGTCATATTCGATATGAATTAAAAGGTGTGGTACCATAATCCGTTTCTCCTAACTTAATACCTAGTGCTGATGCAAATGTTTTGTTGCAATTTCAGCACAGATTGACAAGCCGTGGAAATTCGACCATAAAGTTAAGCGACCTATAATTATTAACGAAATCATCGACCCGAATTTACCACATTTCGGTAAAGGACCAGGTGGCGACGCTCACAAAGAAGTTGGACTCTTGTGCTGTGCAGCAGGACCACTTGATTTGATAGGTCAGTTCATGTTTATTCTCCTTTTTTGATAAAAACTCAGAATTTTCGCTACATAGTTTTTTTTCTAATAATACAGGGAAAGGGGTGTATAAAGTTATTTTAAATTTTAAATCAGGTAGCTTTAACGAACATAGACCTAATTTTACATTTGAGGATCATTTATATGAATCAAAAGTCAAGCATTTTGATTTTTCCACAGAAGTGTTATTTTTGTGTTGCTGTATAAACTTTAGGCCGTGTTTCATACTTACGGAAGGTTGAGCATCTGCTGAGCACCTTCTTTGTACTTGGCTACCTGACATCGCCTAGTTTTGAACCGGGCTTTTTTTCAAAGGGTATTCATTTTCTAGCAAGCATTGACCGAGCTGCATACTGTCCTGGCGAGATTGCGTTGATTAACGCAGAAGTTCAGAATCATACGTCAAGAAATATGAAAGCGTTGAAAGCTAAACTGGTGCAGGAAATACAGTACCACGCGACGAGAAAGGTGAAGCAAGAGTACAAAACCATCTCAAAGGTCGTGGGTATGTATATTGCGAGTGTTTCAGTTTGATCTACTTTGCTTGCTTTACCTTTCTGTTACCTTTTTCGTTTGTCTTCAATCTCGGCTATGTAATTTGTTTTATAATCTTGTTCAAAGAGTTTGATTAAACCCAGATATTTAAACATTGGCAAACGTCTGTTTTGAGGCTGCAAAATGGTTATCTTGTTGACTTTTGATATAAAATAATTTAAATGTTAAAGAAATTTATTTAAAAAAACACTAAACAAGAACTCTTCAGATACGGATGAGGTTAACACATGTACTTTCAGGACCCCCCATCCCTAAAGGAGAATTTGCGAATTGGACGAACGAACCGTTTGGTATTCCCGCTACTCCACCCACCATCACAACTTCCAAGATCATCACGTTGGTGTATTATCTAGTTGTAGAGGTGGATGTGCCATGGGGTGTTGATCTCAGTGTGAAGATGCCCATCACGATGGGAACCGTGCCGTTTCGACACTCGTATGGTAATCCGCTACCTGGAAACGTGCAGGTTCCTAGTAAGTTTTTAGTATTTAAGCCGCCGCAGTTCATTGCCCATGAGTTGTCTGTTATGTTAATTTTTACGCACACTTTTATTTTTGATTTCTTACTCAATCTTCTTCTGTCAAATATTATCTGACCTGACCCCTAAGGATTAATGCTGAAATAAGTCTCGCCAATTTACTTTTTGCAGGATTTAAGTTTGCGAACTAGACCAATGTTGGCAAATGTAAGTGCCGCAACAGATTTTTTGGGTCTACAAAAATAAGCCAAATAAAATGTTTCTCCTGATAACAGCCCGTTCGCAAAAACATACGTTCGTTAAAAAAAACTCGAAATATAAATACAATTGAAGGTTAAGAATTATTCGAGAGAGTTAATTTATCTTTTTTTTTTATAGGTTTTACACCTTCTTCGTTTGTCCCTCCTCCCTCCAGTGTGTTCGGATATCCTGACATGGCCCCGCCTTCATACGCTGCTGCCGTTGGTATAAGTGAATCAAGCATTGCAGACGACGATGATGTGCATACGATGGGAAATCTTCGATATATGCCTGTGTACACATTCGCTCAGCCATTTAAGGTTGGTTTATGAATAAGTAACTATGACTAGCGTTCATAAGTTGTCTTTATCTTATTTAAAACGTATTTTTAGTTTGACGCATCAAACAATCCTGCCGTGCAACCACCAGCACAACCACCGTACGTTTCAAGTCAACCGCCTTATCCACCTAATCCGTCTGGTGCGCCGTCATATGCACCCAACCAGCCAGGTGCGCCGCCATATGCACCCAACCAGCCAGGTGCGCCGCCATATGCACCCAACCAGCCAGGTGCGCCACCATACCCAACGGGCCATCCTCCATATCCAATGAACCAACCGCCTACAGCACCTTATCCGATGACATGAACAAGCACAGCTGACGCTCCTTTATAGCATTAAAGTATTGAGAACTTGCTTGAAATCGTATAATTTTTTTTCGTATAAACTGATTTTAGTGTTTGTTTTAACGAAGTAGTAAGAGCAACCAGAGTGTCGGATATTCGACACTCTCTCATTTAGTTTTCTTGGGTTCGGTCAAATATGATCAATCGCGATTTTTAAATAGACTATAATTTAAGAGAAAAAATATCTTTTATTAATTTTTGAAATCGAATACATATAAAGAATATATATAAAGAATTAATTTTGTATCATATATTTTTGTTTTGTATAAAAGAAAATTTGCGTTATACAATGTTTGGGATTATATAAAAGTATTCTCCAACGATTGCGTCATTATTTTTATTTTGATCGGCGAAAACTCCCACCAACCAATCACAAGGCTCAAAACAATTCTGCTCGAAGTTTTTATCCTAGTGGAGATAAACCTTTATTAAAGCTAAATTTTTGCTCAAGAATAAAAAGGATCGAAATAGAAAAAGAAGAATACTATAATTCTGCTAGTTATTTTTTTTGTTTTCATATTTTTCTGTTTGTGTCGCAAAAAGCAAAATGATTTCAAGTTACGGTTTGGAGCGAAACGGAATATAACAGAACATTTTATCAGCCAATCAGTTTCCAGACATCACAATAGTTTGTTGCGTAAATCGGCGTAAAAATCCGGCGTAAAAAAATACTAACTGGTAGCCTTATGGTAGAGCGTCTTTTTTATATCGTGATGGCGACACAGCCAGCACGAAATAAATAATAAGTCTAACCTGCATCAATCTATTATTTCTTGAATTTTTTAGAACAGTTTTGGAAGTTTGAAAGACGTGTCGTTGTCGTTGACTTATTTAAAGTATGATGGGTATATAAAATTTTATCAATTCGTTTTATAGTATGCTCAAAAGCAGTACTTTAACTTTGGTTTGACAGGCCGAAAAGCAACCTCGTCCCCAGGGCATCTTATATCTCTTCTGACCTCGGGACGGCGGTACGAACATGTTGGCCGAAAAGCAACCTCCGCCGGGCCTGTACGTGCGTTTCAAGATCCTAAAAATTTCCTATTTAATAAAATTTGCGAGAAAATTTCACAAGACAACATAAAATTACAACCATCAATGCGGTAGTAGGGTCTCCTTAGTTCCCAATCTCACCCTCCCATTAAAAAATCTGATCACTCCTTCGAGTTTTCCATTTGTAAAGTTTTCCCTAAAGACACGTGAGTATGCTGATCATTTTCGTTCCACATCTGCAAACTTTGGATTTTTTTCTCACTATAACTTTTGCTGCCGACGCAATAAGAACAATCAAGTAAAAACAATGATTTAGCGTCTTCTGTCATGACAGAAGACGGCGAAAAATATCGTCAAAAGCATAAGGGGAAGAAGGGGCGCGGGGTAATAATTAAGCAAACTTACTTTACGGGGTCTGAGGGTTGCGCGGGATTAACCTAAAAGCATGGGTAAATACTGGGAAGTGTAAAGAAAGTGTGAATCATTGTTAGCTAGATGCATTAAGTTGACCTGAAACATATATGAAGCTGATCTAGCTTGAACTGTAAGTTTACTTATTTGCTTTATGAAAACTGAAGTTTAAAGGAACTTTAATTTAAAAAAGTACTAGCTAGCTAATAAGTTACCTAGCTTGTCCTTAGTCAGTTCTTCCAGACCTCCTGTTATGCTCTGTTACAACTCTCTTATAGCTAAGGCCATTGTCTAGTTTGTAAAAATTTTAGTGATTTATGTAGTTCAAATCGGATCATTAAACATCCAGAACTGCCTTTGTGTATTAGAGTGTATTTTAAAATTTGTATGGCGCCTTATTAGCTAGCTAACTTTCCTGTTTGGGGCGATTTAATATTGACGAGTGAAATGTTACCATAACCCCAGGTTTACCCAAGCCATTTTAGAAATATTGAGGAGATAGCACACTGTGTGTGCCACTGGATGTAGCAGTGAGTTTTGTGGTAAAGTGCAGACCCTAATTGGGTCTGCATAGCTCAAAATGAGCATTAAATACTCAGGATAATAGACAGGTATATCAATATTTGTGGGGTTAGCCATGTAAAATATAGCTACACCTCTATTTATTATGCTAACCACATAAATTTTAAATCAACTTTTAAACCAACTTTTCGTCCAATCATTGTCCTATATAATGTGTAAACCCCGTAAACACAAAAAAAACTTGAAATGTCACCTGGAGAAACCCGAATCAGCCTAAAACAATATTTTTAAACATTTATTACCATGTATAATTTATTCTTTAATGTCAAGCAGTGGTAGTGGAAGACTTCTGAAAAAAACTGTTTTTTATATCATTTATTCCATAAATAGCTGTAATAAAATCCCACAAATAATAAACTGAGAGTACAACGACAAAATAGCACCTTCCTTCTTCTTGACAAAATTTAAATACAAACAATGAGCTCTCGCGCATCCCAATTCAGGCAGTTTCAGACAGGCCCAGGCTTTTTCAGGCGATTCCAGACGAAAACCTTAAAAATACGCCTGCGGCCACCCTCACATATACGTTGCTTTTTGCAAGTCGGCACCCTCGTAAAATACTTTTTTCGTTCTCAAAATATTCACATAAGAATTTTAGATTTAATTATGCTGTAAATATTATGATGTCATATTAAGTAACACCCAATTTTGACATTTCCTGTCATTAGTGATTTTAGACATGTTAAAGGATGTTCATTCTAACGTTATTAATGCATGACACTTGTGTGCTCGTGCCAGGCTTCTTAATTTTTTGGCTGATGAACACATAATTTTGCATGTTGGTTTGCAATAAAATTTTATAAGTATATAAATATATATGGGGTCTAACCGTATTTTCCGGTATATAACCCATGGGTTATAAGTTGATTTTTATGACTTCCACTGTTGGTGCGGGTTATAATGTTGTGCGGGTTATGTGATAAGTTTTAAATTTTCTCGTCATTTATTGTGAAATTTAAAGTGTATACATTCAATGAAGAAAGTATTACCAACGGGATAAAATGCGTACATTAATATAACTGCATGCGCGATCCTATACCTACTTAATCTTAACTCAACTATGTTATTTAATTTTTTTCACACAGTGAAATTCCTTTAAATTTCTATTGCTTGCCAGTGCTAATATTATCAGCTCTCCCTGAAACACAATTCTTGAGATCATTTTTCTTTTGTGTTGAATGTAATTCCAATCTACTTATATCTTTGCAATCACATTGAGCACATTGAAATGATTTGCTTCTGGTAATAGAGAAGTATAGCAGATATCATTTTTAGGTTTAATTGACATGTATAGTGCCCAGGACTTAATTATTAATTCCTGTTAAAAATATTGAAGAATGTTAAAATTAAATGTATAGATAATAATTTTCTTTTTTTATCTTCGCTACTTTCGAGCAAAAGGTGGTCGCTGTAAATATCAAAAATAAATATAAAATACAATTAATAAGAGACACGCAACTCTCCTCCACATTGCCGCCATTCATTTTATCATGCACACTGTGATTGCTGAGATATAAATGAATAATAAATTATATAAACATTAGAAAAGAATGTTCCAGACATCGCTGTTACAGACAATCCGTGATAATTGTTATGTTGTTTATTTTTATGGCAAAAAGACTAAATATATATAAAAAACAGAGATTTTACTTTAGGTTTATAACCTGATGGCATGGGTAATTTTATTTGTTTGTTTAATCGCAGGAAGCAAGAGTTATTATTGGTTGAAACTAATGTCTACAAATAAAAAGAAAACAGCATTGTCTGATTCAGTACTGTCTGCATTAGCCGAAGATCGCCTTTTTAAATTAATTTTAATTCATTATTATTTCCGCAATTGGATACAAGGAAATTAAGACTGAGAGAGTCGCTAGTTCAAACACTCAGTTCTCGTGTTTGGGGTTCACGAGCTTAAACTTCCCCCACTTGTCTCCGGCATGAGAAAAAATAATGACACAAAACACACGCACATGTTTATAAAATGATTAGGGTAAGTAAAAATACGCTGAATTTTTTTCTTAACACGATGCGGGTTAAAGGTGCGGATAAGTAAAACACATTGATTGAAATTTTATGGGGGTTATACGGAGGTGCGGGCTATCTGATAGCATCTAGTTTATAAGTCCCTAAAAAAGCTGAGCTGCGGGTTGTACGATGTGCAGGGTTTATACCGGAAAATACGGTACAAGCTTACCCAGAAATTTTATTGCAAACCAAGTTGCAGATTCCGAGTTATTGGGTCATTTATATAAGTATATTGAAATGTCATGCGGTACAACATTCGGTTGAGGGAAAACACAGACGTTTTATGATCTAACTCAAACTTATTTAAATTGAACTAAATCTAAACTAGCAAAAACTCTCCTAAACTACACAATATTTAATATCACAATATATAAGTTTTAAGTTAAAACAAAGATTCTACATAAAAATATAACCCCTATTTATAAACACGTTACTGCGTAAACTGCATGTTTCCCTTAAATTATAATGACTACCCTGAAAAATTTGGACCTGTAATTTGGTTCAAAAGATGTGGGAGATTAAATGTTGTACTTAGCTCCTCGACATAAAACTTGTATATATACGTTTTAAAAACATGATTATCCTAAGGTTTGGAAATATTTCTATCAAACTATACATTTTTGAAAGGGTTAATTTGTATACATGTCAAAAATTTTAGGCAATATTTTAGAACTTTAACAATATTATTCCTAATTTAAGTTAAGCTTAAAACGTGGGGAAAAATAAGAAAACCAACTAAATTTCACAGCCCACAATGATTAGGTCAATATATATGCCTGGAAACAGGAGTCCAGTTTGGAAATGTGAGAACTGTATTATTGGTCACGGAAAGTGATAAAGAATGCAATGTTTCTCTGATGAAAAATTTTTTGTGTGAGAAAGCGTACTACAACCACAATATTTTACAGACTATATAATATACATATATATATACATAAGAAATTGTCTTTTTCTACAATATTCTAAACTTAAGTCAAGATGAATGTGAAGGTGAATAGATACAAATACAGGGCATGCTATAAGCTTACTTGATACTTTCTAACAGTTCTTGTATTTCTAAACCTGCTGTCATGGATTTTGGCATCAGTGATCACAATTTAGTTTATGTGATCAGAAAATTCAAAAGGTCAAAATTTGAACCTAAAACTACAGTACTGTGAAAAGGTTTGTTAACATTGTGGTTCGTGTTTATTTCATGTTACGCACGAACCACGATAGCCCACGATACGTATTTTTTTAAAAACGTGGACCTCACGATTATGTTTCATGGACTACACAAACGAAAATTAAATATTACATCGTGGCTTCCACGATGATAAGTTCTATTGTAAAACAACAAAGACTGTATTAGTTTATCAATTAAATTAAAAACCGACGGCAAAAAAATAAATTAGCATTTTTTTGTTTTAATTTGTTGTTATAAGGCTAGCTATATAAAAGATTTTAATCCTTTGTGAATTAAGCGCTGTTAAAAGGGTATTGAGTAAAACTGTAAAATTTTAAATATTTCTTTCACAAATTTATCTCTATTTTTTTTATAAACGCATCTCTGTTCTAAATAAATGTTATAAAAATTGTTTCATTTTAGTGTTACTCATCGTCACAAGCATGGTATATACAATCAAGCGACTTTATTTCATGAATTTAAATTTTAAGGTCGAATAAAAAGTTTTTGTACGACTATACGTTCTTATAACAATACGGAAGTTTTTACGCAGAATATTCACTTCTTTTCCCATGGTTGCGCTTCAAAAAATATGAAAGTCAAGATACTTGTTCTCGCAGTTTTCAAACATATATACCTTATTGTCGCTAACGCTTTATTACTTGGTGAAACATGTCTAATATTATCTGGCGATTTCAGTTTATTATACATTTTTTTTAAAAGAGTGAGGTTAGTATTTTTTTTACACTTTCTTTTTCCACGGTGGGGCTTCAACCCTGGGGGCGAGTTGATTTTTTTAAAGTTTTTTATAAGAGTTTTTTGTAACCCTTTCTCAGCCTTAAATTTTCTTCTTTGTTTCAAAAAACATGTTCACACTTCCCTTTGTCAACACGGAATTTGGCAAAAAAGTCTTCCCATTTAGAGCTGCAAAAGTGTGGAATAATCTTCCAGACCGAGTGACCTGTGATGGAAGTCTGCTTTTGTTTAAGACTTCTATCTCTAATGTATTTGGCAAATTCTAATGGAGATCACTTTTTAACTTTTGTTTTTTATTCTTTTTCTTTTCAATCTTCACAGATTATAAATGTTACTATGTTTGATTGAACTGAAGCAGTCTAAGGTTTATCATTTTTGTTTCCTTTTTGTTCTAGTGGCCCCCAGTGGAATCAATCCAATAACTATAGGTTTTTGTGATTTTCTGGGCTAGCCACTTTAAATATTTATTATTATTATTATTTACGTTAGTGCACTATAAAAATAAACGGCTCGCAAATCTGTAAAAAACTTAGATTAAGTAGTTTTGATAATGCAATTTTGTGATTAAATGTGATTTTTAATATATTTTATTAAGCCCTTTAAAAACCATAGCATAATTGTAATTGTGTGAAAAGCAGTAACAGTTGTAACAGTTTACACATGTTCGCATCAAAAAATTCAGTCAACTAATTATGTTAAGAGCAAAGTATAGGTATTTAGGTGATCATACAGCATTTGATTGTGTACACCTAGTGTAACTGTAAGATATCATTTATTCTGCTTTTAGTTTAAAATATGGGTAAAATAACTGAGTTTAATATCTTACTTGCCAGCAACAGACAAGTGTTTTATCCTGGTGAACGAATGGCAGGCTCTGTGGTGCTAAATCTTCATGAACCAATGGACATGAAAGGACTGTGCATTGAGTGTTATGGTAACAATTTGACTTAATACTATAAATTCTGCTTTTTTAATGAATGTTTCAGTTATCATTTGAAGGCAAGAAGTAATTGAAGAGCTGCTTTTATAAGAGAGTGACGTGGACAAAAGGACGCATAATTTTATTGTATTTCACAAAACAAAGATTAAAATTCACTTTGCTACAAATCCAATAGGTATTTTAGTGCCACTGTTTTTTTGTTAGGCAGTGGCTATTGTCATTGGAGTGAAGAAACAGGCTCTGGTGAGAACAGACATAGAGTGGACTACCATGGCAATGAATCTCTGTTTACTTATAGTTCTTATTTATTTGGAAATGGATTTACAAAAATAAAACATCCATGTGGAAGATTTGAGTATCAGTTTATGTTTACCTTACCAGCCATCTTACCAACTTCATTTGAAGGTTCTTTTGGCGGTATCAGATATGGATTAAAAGGTATGGGTGTGGGCAAACATGAGTGCTAAACCTTTTATTATAACTATTTCCAAAAGGGGCAATTTGTTGTATTAAATTGAAATATAAAAAAAGGAAACTGAATTAAAACAGTTGTCCAATTGTCCAAAAAGTAACTCTGACCCATTACACAGCTTAATTTAGATGTATTATCGTTTTGTGCTCTAGCGCAAATTATCAGACCATGGAAATTTAATGAAAAAATCATGCGGCCGATTATCATCAATGAACTTATCGATACAAACCAGCCAAATTATGCAACTGGACCAGGTGGAGAAGTACATAAAGAAGTTGGTTGTTTGTGTTGTGCATCAGGTCCACTGAACCTTAGTGGTATGTTTTTATAGGAGAAGGTTTGTGATTTTTATAGCAATGCCAGTTTAAAAAAAACATATAAAATGAGGAACTTGTTTTTATATTACTGGAAATTGTTTCTTTTGTAAACCATAACACTATCTATGTCATATAAAATTTGATTGTGTAAAAGCTTTAGACAGTTTATTCTTTCACTAGGTGGCTGCTGAAATAACCTTTATTATTTACCTGTTTCCAATATACTATATTACTTTTACCCCTCCCATATTAACATTATAGACTTTAATCAATAACAATATAGCGGTTTTATCACCACTGATTAAAAACTCGTTTCCATTTAACTGCATTTTTTGTTATTGTGTAAAAAGATCACAAGCTTTTTGTTAGCAGTTGCACACTTAGGCAAAATCCCTAGTATTCTAAAGGTGCGCATTCGCTAACAAAAAAAGAGTTTGAACATTTTGTGCTATAGCTGGAAATGCTGTGAAATAAAAACAAGCCTTTATGATCTGCTTACTTTAACCTGTTTAAAAATATTATTGTATGTATATTTATTTTAGCAAGCTTAGACCGAGCTGCATATTGTCCTGGTGAACACATATTGATCAATGCACAAGTTCAAAATCATACTAGTAGAAACATGACAGCGTTGAAAGCAAAGTTAGTTCAAAATGTACAATATAATTCCACCACAAATACAAGATTCGATGTTCGAACCATTACTAAGCTTGCCGGTACGTTTGTCTGTAAAAGAAAAATGCTCACCCTTATGTTTATATCCATTGCTTTAGTGTATCTAGCCTGGCGATGGAATTATTTGCAAGGCTGGCACGCATCTTAAAAACTTATTGACCTTCCTATAGTTATAAAAAGTCACCCAAATGATCTTTTAATGTTGCGTAAAATTGGTTTAATGTTCTCTAATTTTCTCAATTGTGATGCGAAAAAAGACACAATAAACACTGTTCCTGGAAAGGGATATACTCTTGGAATTAGGATATTCTTGAAAATGGGATATATATACTCCTGGGAATGGGATATAATCTTGGAATGAGGATATTCTTGCAAAATGGCATGTACTCTTGAAAATGAAATATACTCCTGAAAAAATCTCTTTGAATGTTACTGAGGAAAAAAAAACACTTTGATTTCTGAAATCTTTGATCTCTTTTATTTTGAAACTTTTTCTTGTTTATTTTCAGGTATTTTGACTTTTTCTTACATAAGATTGTGAGGTCTGTATACGTTTCTTTTTTAATGGAATTTCTGTTTTGTCGAGTCAATGCTAGAAAAATCCTGGAGAACTTCTGAAAATCTCCAGGAATTCACATTGGGTTCCCTGTCATCTGTCTTGACTATTGCGCATTGGCTTTACCTGTTCTGCTCTAAAGGTCCAAAGAATAGTTGCAATATGCAATCACTAATTATACTGCTGCATTATACTGTGGCGCGTGGCCTTGTGGTTATGGAGTTCGCTTCGTAATCACAAAGACCGTGGTTCGGTCCACAGCGTGGGCATGTTTAGCAAGTGTCTTTACCACAGCTACGAGTCAACCCATGCCATGTGAGGGAAAATGGGTAGGTAGTGCCGGTATATACTTAATGTGAACATTCCGAACACAGGACCCACATTGATAACAGTGTTTCCAACACTGAAGTGGCTATATCCTGTATGAATATTCGGAATAATAGTAATAATAATAATAATAATAATAATAATAAGCACCTCCAAGATTAACCTTGTTGAATTACCACAACTAAACATATTTTCAATTTAACATAGGCCCTTCTATACCGAAGAGGGAGTTTGCAAATTGGTCCAACGAGCCTTTCCCAATTCCAGCAACTTGTCCAACTATCTTGACTTCCAGAGTCATTAGGGTTTCGTATGATGTTGTTATTGAAGTTGAGGTGCCATTGGGGACCAATCTTAAGTTAACAGTACCTGTTACTTTGGGTACTGTTCCATTTCGAAGGACGTATGGACAGCCACCAGTGCGGCAACCAGTGGAAGCAGCAAGTAAGTTTTATTGATCTAGACAAATGCTTCGCACAGTGGCCATGCCTAAAGTTTTCTGAATTACCTAAAAAAAGAGACCCTGTTCAAATCTGTATGCTTTTAAAATACCGAGACTCCGTAAATGTCCTAAATAACCTACAATTTGCTCCTAAAACAGTAATTTTCCTACAATTTCTTATTATCTGTTTATTTCAAAAAATTGTGTATGTTAGGGAAGTCTTGATTATCAGTAACTCTTCATTCTCTGCAAAAAGTTTGTTTAAATCGTGTTTTCTCGTGATTTTTTGACACCTAAAGCTCCTAAATTCTAAAGAACTAAAAGTGTAAGATTGTAAACCTGTAGCCACCGTTTTTAGGGGAATGACTCTACGTAAGTATTTTAGTTAGGCAGACATAAAGAAACGGCACTGTTCAAAATTTAAAGGAATAATCAAAAATTATCTTTCAACATTTCGCGCGTGTTAATTTCTACGAGAAATGTAGTGATGAGGTTGAGTGTCAAATTTTGTGAGATTGATGTAAGTTTTAAAGATAGAGTAATCCTAAAACAAAACGATAATGCTCTCTTTGAACAGTGTCGTCATGTATGCCAACGCAAAAAGAAGTCGTGTCAAGGACACGCGAAATATTTATGCATAAATAAAAAATGTGAATTTGAATTTGATATTTACATGGGCTAACGACTTGTCTTTATATTAGTAATACCCGTATTCTATCTGTGCACAAGAAAAACGTTACGAAGATACGAAATACTAATGGATTTTTCCACAGGCTAAACGACTAGTCTATAATACCCGTACTCTGTGCCAAAAAAGAAACGTTACGCAGATACAAAATATTAATAGGTTTTCCACAGGCTTGACGACTAGTCTATAATAATAACCGTATTCTGTCTGTGTACGAGAGAAAAAAACGTTGAGGATATGCGAAGTATATTAATGGATTCTTCCACGGGCTTAACGACTAGTTTATAATAACAACCGTATTTTTGTCAATTGAACATAGTTGCGCCGCACCTGTATTTCGACCCCTGGCAGAATAATTTTATTACTTCGTGTTTACAGACGAACAAGAATGCACAAAACACCGATGCGGTAAATATGTACGCAGGCGTATTCCCTCCTCTGAATATTTCAGGGGCTAACAGATAATAATATACTCTTGTGAACAAGCCTGGTTAAAACTTGTGACACGAAGAAAACACATCTTTAATCACACATTTCCTATTGGAATAATATAATATGAATTATCAAGTTTTGATAAGTGACTAGGAAAAGAAATTTCGTTTGACTTCGGAAATACATTAATGTTGATATAAAAGAATGCGTCGTAAATATTTGCGAATTAAGCTCCAAATCGTCAAATTTATAGCGCAAAAGATGACAGCAAAACATTTTATATAATTCACTTTGTTTTTAACGCTTAGTTGCCTAGAATTGTCACTTTGTTTGCAATGTTTTAAAAAAGTGCTCTCAAATGCAGATGACGGATAGAGTTTCTATGAAACATATTGTCGCTTTTAAAAGTATTTAATGAAGCAACGCTACCGAAGTTCCACCTTTAGTCTAAAGCGCCTTTATAGCATATTTCTGAAAAAATCTCTTAGTCTTCAGTGTTTATTCACCGTAAACTTTTTTGGTTTTTTGTATCAATACAATTCAAAATCATTTTTTTAACAAACCTTAATTTTCTTCTTCCGTAAGGCCATTGCATGTTCTTTGTTTGAGTAAGTGGTATAAAAATTTACCTGTTGTTAACAATATTGTGAGAACTGTATTACCGCTTCTTTCATTTACTTTAAGGTTTCGTCCCATCCAACTTCGCACCTCCGCCTGCCAATATACTTGGTTATCCAGACATGGCACCACCTTCCTATGCACCAGTTGCAGGCGAAGCAGCAGTTAATATCGCTGATGCCCAACATACTGGTGACCAACATACTGGTGGCCAACTAACCTATACACCGGTGTATACGTTTGCTCAACCTTATCAGGTATGTGAACTCGTTTATTTCATGTGTTCAATTATTAAATACCCAATTATTAAATTCAGATGTTTATATTTCCAATAATTTTAGGTAACCAACTGTTCCTAACGATATCATTTGCACCATAACTTTTAACTTAATTTTTTGCTTTGGTTAATATATTACAAAATCTATCTGCGAACCTCGACTGACAGGGTAACACGCCAAAAATGTTTTACAAAAACTTCTTAATAATACTCACTTCAAAACGGCCACTATAAACTGTCCATGTCTTGTTTTTACGTTGATCAAGAACTCCAATTATTGTCATATGTTATTTTTAAGGAACTCCTGTTTAATCATGCAAATAAAATGGTGCCGCAGCTACATTTATGCTTAGTGTTAAGTCTTTCCCGCATGTGTAACTATTCTTTTACATTTTAGTTTCCTGCTGGAACGGGTGTTCCAAACCCGCCCCCGTCGTCATCACAAGGTCCTCCACCGCAGATTGGCTTCTCACACTATCCTGCAAGTTCGCAGCCTAATACTTATCCAGAACAACCTTATCCGGAGAAGCCTCATGTCGCGCCTCCATATCCGCAAAGTTTAAGTACCAGACCTCCGTATCCGGAGAATTTACCGAACGAACCTCCGTATCCGGCGAACTAACCGGACGCACCTCCATATCAGGAGAATTAACCTGACGCACCTTCGTATCCAGAGAATTTCACAAACGCACCTCTGTAGCCGGAGAATTTATGAAACGCACCTCCGTATCCTGTGAATTTACCGAATGCACCTTCGTATCCAGACAGTTTACCAAATGCACCTCCGTATCCGGAGATTTTTGAACGCATTTCCGTATCCGCAGAATTAACCTGACGCACCTTGGTATCTGGAGAATTAACGAAACGCTCCTTCGTATCGGAAGAATTTCCCAAACGCACCTCTGTATCCGGAGAATTTACCAAATGCGCCTTCGTATCCAGAGAGTTTAATAGATGCACCTCCGTATTCGGAGAATTTACCAAACGTACCTCCGTATCCGGAGAATTTATTGAACGCACTTCCGTATCCGCAAAATTAACCTGACGCACCTTGGTATCTGGAGAATTCACGAAACGCACCTTCGTATCCGAAGAATTTCCAAACGCACCTCTGTAGCCTGAGAATTTATAAAACGCACCACTGTAGCCGGAGAATTTTAAAACGCACCTCCGTATCCGGAGAATTTACCAAATGCACCTCCACATCCGGAGAGTTTCCCAAATGCACCTTCGCATCCGGAGAATTTACTGAACGTACCTCCGTATTCGGAGAGTTTACCAAACGCAAGAATTAGCACAATGCACAGCCTCACAAAAAAGTATTAATGCAATGCACTAATATATTTATGTGAAGTGAGCAACTAGCTCATCTTGCACATCTATGTCGAATGGTTTATTTTAAGTCTATTCTTTTTAACCTGAAATCCCAGCTTGATATTCTCATGAAGCATATTCGTAAAAACGCGTGTGTTGTACGGCTCCAAAATATCACGAAAAGGAAAAAGATAAAACCGGCGACAAATTGTAGCATGCTAGTCGGCCCTAAGTGAAAAAAAATTTGAGTGCACCCTCTTTTTGAAGCAAAATTGCATAAGCAAGAAGAAGTTTAAATCCTTCAAAAAAAAGAACTGATAAGAAACCACTCAGCTTGTAGTGGGAAAAAAACTTGAAGAAAGGGCGTAAAAAGCAGTAATAGACATGTTATAGGAGTTATGGACGTCTCAAACATCAAATTTGATGAAAACTAATTTTAATTCTGATTGGACAAGCAAGCGACAGTTGGGACTGAAAAACACAATCTATACGCAACACGTGTGTTGCGTATATGTAAAAAGCGTGAACCTGAGAAACAGTTGGACCGTTGATATTTTGGTTTATTCTGCACAGTTTTTTTTATTTTAATGCACGCAGTGTTTTGGTTACGTACTTTTTACATTTTTTATCAAACAAATTAATTTGCTTTATAGGTGTTATTATTTTTAAGGAAAAGTAATTGTGTTCAAATATACCTGTTGGGAGATAAGAGTCTATTTTTATTTCTTGTATATTGTTGGACAAAAGTAACAAAATCTGACCGATATGATTTATTAATTATGAAGCACACAGGTGTCAGTTTTAGCTGGAAGCTCAATCCGGATGATTTAAGAATTAATTAAAAGTGTGCTTGTGTTTGAATGAATAAATTGACTGTGTCAGTCTGTAATTTTAAAAGCTGCAATGCTGTTGTTAAGTTCTCTTTTTGTCTGCTAAAAATATTATCTTTTAAGGATGATATTACATTTTTAAACCACGTAACAATTCACTTTTATTATTTTAGCTATGTAATTAGCAGGCTAGCTAGTGAATAGCTAGTTAACTAGCTACTATTATTGTTCGCGACACTACACTATTCCTACACACGGTAATTTATCAATGCATTTATGTATCACTCGCAGAGCTACGTCCAATTTTCTTACACTGACACAAAAAAGAAACTTTAAATAAGTTACCTGTTTGTTGATTTTATTTCTTCTTAAAGCATGATTTGAAGTGAATATTCCAGAAAAGACAGATTATTCTATTTTTTTACTTGTTTTACAGCTGTGTTTTACGGATAACGTGATGCAGTTACGTTATAGATGATACGTTTGTAATAATCTAAATGAAACATTTCTCATCAGCGAATTACAAATATATCAAATGTGAACTTAAACGCTTGAGGAGTTCTGCGCGTGAATAGCTTCTGCTTTGGGACGCTTTTTTTTTAAGTTTACACTTTTGCACACGTACATCTAAACATATATACTTGCAAAGATATTTATCTTCTAACAACATATGTCGTTGTCAACCTTTTTATCTCACATTTATATCATACGCGAATACTAAAGAAAGAAATACCAAATAAATACTTAGAATACGCTACCTGTCTTTCGATGCGTTATTTCTTCTTTAAGTGCAGTATTAAAAAAGTATTCCAAGATGCTTCATATTTTTTAACTTATTACCTTAAGTGGGTAAATTTTCGCGTGGATTAATTTTCGCAGTTTTCGCGAATTTTGGCCATTTTCGCGAAATTTAGTCCACGCAAAAAATTTTGAAGGCCCTTGATTCGCGAAAATTAATCCACGCGAAATTATTTGAAATTTTACAATCGCGAAAATAAAAGTTCGCGAAATAAAAGAAAAAAATCAAATTTTTGTACTTGATAATATTTTTACGTTTATCTTTCTCAGCAGAACATCAAAAATACTAACAAGTAGATTATAAATAAATCAAACTCAATCTATAATAATTGTATTATTCCTGTTCTTATTTTTGGCTGGACCTCCGTTCCTGTTAAAGAAGGACCGAATATTCTTTGATTTCGGTACGTTTGTTTGGTCAGTCGCTTTTCTCTTCTTCTTCTTCTTATTTCTCTGTTGATTGATATGTTGATTTGGATCGGCAATAACAACTGGTACTTGTTCAATAAATGATCCCATAATAATTTCTTCCTTCGGCTCACAATAAAGTTTGAGTACGAGTTCCTCATATCTTTTCAAAAGAAGATGTCCCAGGACACTAGCTGGCATTGTTACTTTGATCATGCATGGAATTTCCAAACCTCCCTGGAATAACGGGGATCGTCGATAGTGTGTAGCTGTCAGTTCTGCTTCCACATTGGCACCTCTGTCCAACAGAAACTTTGTTAGCCGAGATATCTCCCCCGGCAAATGGCCAACGGTAGTTTGGACACCACCTTGTTAACCAAGATCTTGGGATCATCGTGCTCCAGGAACGTTGGATCTCCGTTCCGACTATCCTTTGGACACCAGCTTGTAATGTTTTGATTGCGAACATGTCAAAGACATTATTTTCTTCGAATAAACACGTTAACTTTTCTTCCTCAGATGGGCCCCAAACATCACGATACACGTGAAAACCACGAATAGCAGCTGAAAAAACGAAACTCTTGTTTGCACGAGCCCTTGTGTCTTTGTTTTTGCAAGTGAAGTTTTTGCAAGTTATTATATTATTCTTGGATAAAAAGTAAACATTCGAAACTTGAGAGCGAACGTTCTATGGCTAGATGTGAACAGCGCCTAATAGAAAGAAGCACTTGTCTATTTTTATAAAAGGAGCTTAAAGATTCGATTTAGAAATAAGGTGTTCCATTTCCAGATATGGATAGGACTTTAGGGAGAAATCTTAAGTGTGTATGTACCCCTAAAATTGGAATTTGAAATAAAACGTTCTATTTGTAGATGTGGGGGGATGTGAGCAGCGCTTTAAAGAGAAAAAGACACAGGGTAGATAAAGCTTTACAAAGTAAAAACATTCACATTTTCTACACAATAAACATTGATTGTGTTTCGCTGTGAAAAGTGGAAATAAGGTGTCTCGTTTTGGTTCCAGCTTGAATCATGTCTATCCTTCAAAGCCTTGGTAAGATTAAAGAAATGAGAAACAGTGCTGTGGCTAAAGAAAAGCAAGCTAACTCGGATTTTACTGTTGGAAAATCAAATAAATCTTCAAAGAGGTTGCCATTAACAACCTAACAACAGCCATGTCACTCAGAGACAGGTCTTGGTGTTTTGGATTTCGATGCAGTTTCAACGGCAGTAAGTGAAAACAACGTAAAGACTAAAAGAGAACGATATTACAAGTACACAGACGAAGAGAGATTCAATATAGGAAAACATACAGCAGAATTCGGTGCAAAGAGCGCATTAAGAAAGTTCAAGGGACGATTCCCAAATTTAAACAAGAGTACCACACGTTCAATGAGGGAGAAGTATGAGAAAGAGATAAGATTGGCAAATCTTCAAGGACGTGATCCAGAGATGAAGTTAAAATCCGAGCGGCGTGGACGACCTCTTCTACTTGGACCAATCGATATGTTAGTGCAGAATTATTTACGAGTGAGTACTTATTTGAATTTACATGGTATTTTTCTCAACGTGGACGATTTTTAGGCCATTTTTTTCAAGTGGGAGGAGGTCTGTGAAACTTTTTTTATAAGAATAACTTTTTTCTATATTAATATCAGGGCGAGATTTCGGAGTTAGAACAAAATCAAATTGACTAATAAACCTGATATTTTGTTCTATCTATTACTTTTCTATTGAAGCAAAAATTAACTATTTTACAGGCTGTTCGAGCACGTGGTGGTGTAGTTTCGTTTACCATTGCAGAATCAGTTGCGATCGCTTTGATCAGAAAGCAATATAACTTGGATCACATTAAAGTAACTGGCTCATCTTTTGCAGAAAGCATCCTACGTAGAATGAAGTTCGTGAGGCGGTTTGGAACCACTGGCAAAGTACAAAACTCAGAAGATCTTCGTCAGGAGCTCTCAAAGAATTTTTGTATGGTATCGTAAGCAAAATCGAAAAGCATAAAATACCACACTCAATGGTGCTGAACCTAGATCAAACTCCTTCAAAGTATGTTCCAACCTCGAATAAGACCATGGCTAAACAGGGATCGAAAACCGTACCAATTAAAGGGTCAACAGATAAACTATCTATAACGGCAACATCTACAATCACACTGGAAGGACATTTCCTTCCTATTCAGCTGATTTACGCTGGCAAAACAAAGAAAAGCCTGCCTAGAGTTGATTTCCCAAAAAGCTTTAGTCTGAATGCGAACCCCAAGCATTACAGCAATGAAACAGAATCAATTAAGATCTTGGAGGATATCATGATACCTTACGTCAAAAAAGAAAAGAAGAAATTAGGTTTAAAGGAAGATCATTTCGCCCTTCTTATCATGGATGTATTCAAAAGGCCAAATGACACCCAAAGTGTTGAATGTTTTAAAAAACAATCACATCTTACTTCAAAGTGTGCCTGCGAATTTCACTTACCTCTTTCAACCCCTTGACGTCCAAGGTGGTCCTAACGGGTACGTCAAAAGAATGATGAAACAAAAATTTTCAAAATGGTACACTGCCAAGATCATGCAAGCTTTAGATGCGGGTAAGCCTCTTGCCGAAATAGAAGTGGATTTGAAGTTGTCGATCGTAAAGCCCATACATGCTAAATTGATTATAGAGGTCTACAATCAAATGACCTCGGAAGAAGGTAAAAAAAGGTCTGTTTGAAAGGGTGGTAGGTGTCAGGTATTAAAGATGCAGTCGACCAAGGGTTATCTGAATTACCATCCCTGGATCCATTCGCAGATATAGATCCCATGCTCGAGACTGGAATTGACGAAAGTGAAGCTCAAATCCAGTCAAATTCTCTCTTGAAAGGCTCAAAGTACATAAGTGAATCTGGAAGAGATAGAGAGGAGGAAAGCGATTGTGAGTATGTTGATGGAGATGAAGTTGATGATGACGAAGGAGACGATCCTTTCGATGACGAGTCGGAGTCGGATGATGATGATGAGAATGAGGAATGAAGATCATAAGATTTTTTTTCATTTACTGTATTTAGGTAGACTTTCTAGAAAACATGTTACAATCAAAAAATATTACGAGTTCAACTCTTCATTTTAATTATAAACTCTAGTAAGCTCCTAAAAGTACTTTCTTTGAAGTTTTTTGAAAGCTTTTGAGTGACTTTGTCTACCTTTGTTCGATTAAAAAACACACATCTCTTTTCTAGTTAAACTTATATAGTCGCGAAATTAAATAAAGAAGGCCTAATTCGCGAAATTTAATCCACGCGAAAATTTTAAAGACCCTTGATTCGCGAAATTTAATCGCGAAATCTTTAAATTCTCGTCTCGCGAAAATTAGTACACGCGAAAATTTATCCACTTAAGGTACAAAATACAGCCATGTACTATTCTTAATAAGGAAACAAGTACATAACAAGTATATAAACTATATAAATTCATACAAGTAAATACAAGTATATAAATTCATAAAATATATATTTTATGAATTTATTTAACTTGTTTTACAGAGTTAATAAACACTTTCTATAAAGTTCTATTAAGTTACTTGTAAAACCTTTGTCACTTCAGCAATACTGAATACTAAAGTGTTGGATATCGCGAAATGTTTGCTTGTGAGGCACTTAAAAAGTTCTGCGTAAAAATAGAAGCTTCATCGTTGGTTTTGCTATGCATTCCATTTTTTTATTGATAAAAAACGCTATTAGCTTTCAATGTTTTCATGCAACTCGTGTCATTTAGGAGAAAGAAAAGTCTTTTTTAAAACGCAATGCCTAAAGTATTCATTCATTACCGCTTATTGCTCGTACCGTTGCGCTATATATATAATATATATATAAAATACTTTATGAGAGAATATTGTCCTAGAAAAAACTTTCCCCATGGAGAAACCCACGTAATTCGTATGCCTCCTATATACTGCATGTTGATTTTTCTTTATAATGTACAGTTTTTGACATTACAATTTTCATATTCTTATTTCATCACATTTTGACAAAATCAAAAACTTTTTCTACAATTGTCAATACCCAAATCAGTTTTACCTCTACACTTTACAGTAACATATAGCAAATTACTACTTGCCAGAATACCATTAAACTTAACCAAAATCACAAGCCAAGTCAATGGAGCTATCTAGAAAGGAGGTTTTTTATCTATGCCACACATCTGTATGATTACCACTTTATTGCAATAAATTTAGACCTTGACCCGGTAGTCAATTGCTTACCTGACTACCTTACAAAACTGCTAGAAAATTGTAACTGCTAAGAACTATTAAAAATACCCAGATTATTCTTCATTTCAATTATTGTTTTATTTTCTGACCCTGCAAGTCCTAGCTACTTAGTCTAGCTTATACATAGTTAAAAAAACCCTAACAACAGTTGCAGACAATCTAGCTAGTATCTTACTGCAGCTTTCTAACAAACATAAAAAATAATTAATAGACACAGTCATAAACATACCTCAAATTAAATTTCTTACAAAGACTTATTTTCAGACATGCTGCTTGTGAGAACTTGCTGTGTACTCTTTCCGTTTGTCTCATGTTAAACCAGGTGGAAATGTAAAAACAAGGTTAGTTTAGTTACCTTTGAAAATAGGGACAAAAGTCTGATCATGTGACCAGTAATAACGGGACCACAAACAAGTAATACATTTAACCATAATTTCCTCGTAAAAGTGATTTTGGATGTAAATTATAGAACCGGCCTTCTTAAACATAAGACAAAATTTTTATCAATGTTCGCCCATTGTTGAGAAATGGATCGGTAAATTACATGATTTATTTTTGTTAAAGCAAAAATTTCATTGTTTTGCATACTGAGTCCCCCTTTTTTAATTACGCGCAATTTCGTGTGCCCGTTGCATGACCTGTTTCTTGCGGACAGAAAGTCAGAATATGTCTATTATTATGGAGATATTCTTATAATATCATAGTCGTTGCAGGAAAGTCAAATTTTCCATAAAAATCATGTTCCTTTTAAGTATTTCCTTTCTTGGTGGCCCTTTTACTACCCGAGGCAATTACCACCTTCATCCTTCATCAAGATCATGGTATTGATACCCAAAATGTTCCAATTCAAATTCGGACGCCTTATTCATTGGGCCACGCGATCCTATCAAGATATGCGCTAAGTTTCTTAAGGCGAAAGTTCACTTTATTCTTTTAGCGCGTCGGTTTCAGCCGCACGCATTAAAGTACTCGATATTGTGCAATATTTAAGAGCGCTTTTTTACGCGCTGATCGTTTTAAAAGTCAAAATCAATTTGACTTTTTCAAGAGCGCTATGAGAGCTTCAGTGATTAATGACGTGATTTCATAATTTCGTTCAATTAATTTGCTTGAAGTGCCGCCATTTTTCATTCGTGCGCGCATTTCTGTTTCCAGTAGACATTGCGCTATTTGAACCGACAACCGTGCAGCGCTTAGTACGTCGTGCTTAGCGATTAAAGTGGAATTTCGCCTTATTTAGGTTGGTAAAAAAACAGAAGCCGTGTCTATATTAATAATACCCGCGATTTGTTGTCTCTGTTCAAAATGGTACCTCAGTGGCAATAGCTGTCTCTGTGTAGTTTTACAGCTGTGTTACTGACACATAAAATGTAGTATATAAAGGGCGGGCGAATGCGTTGATTCAGCCACGGGGAACAGTCCAAAAAAATTAATATTAAGATATATATTTTTAAAGTGAACGCGCAAATTTAGGCCCCTAATTAAAAGTATGTTACTTCCTGTTGCAAAGTTCGTGTAACGGACAACTAACCCTTTTCACGCAGGACTTTTTGGTTGCACTGAGAAGCTAGGGGAGGGTGGAGCTAAAAACTCTTCCCTCCAAAAGTAATGAAAAAGACATCGTATTGGCTAAAAACTTGGAACAAATATTTGCTAGCACATTGGACAATTAGGATAAAAAGTTTGTATGACGTCATCCAGATTCATGATTATTGTTCAACGCTACAGTATTGTCTCTAGACAATTTTATTTTGAAGTTATTTTGTTGTTTTGATATAAAATCTTATTATTGGATTTTAAAATTCAAAAATTGCGATTAGTTTCATTTGATCCCTTTTGTTAGTATTTACTTGCAAAAGAACATCTTGTTGTTCAAAGAATGCATCAAACTAGTGCAAATAATTCATTATGTGACACAATTACGTGTGCGACTCTCCAACGCTTCTTATTCCCTTTAACCCAGCAATAAAAAAAGTCACTTAAAACACATAGTATGTCAGCGTAAAAAGTATCTGGTATTTATAGAAAAAATAAAATGGCAAAGAATAAAATTTATACAATGAGTGCCTTCTCGGTGTTTTGATTGACCATGGTCTTCGTGTTGTCCTATCGAATGTATTAATTGACCGTCAGTTTTCCTTTTGTGTTCCACACTGGCTTTAAATATACTGTAGGTTCATCACTTTCGCTGTTAGGATCTTCTTCAACTTCTTCTTCAATGGTGTACTCACCATGAAGAACACAACCAGCATCGAATTTATATTTGCCATACCCTTTGGTCATATCATCTTCGAAAAAACCTAAAAATGAGAACATTTGGAACACATGGTGTTAGAAGCAAGAATTGTGAGGTTTTGTTCCATGATTTTTTATGCAGGAATTTTAGCAACCTCTTATCCTCTTGCACATATCAATTATATTTTCATTGAAAAATGAACAAAAAGATATTTCTAAAATTATTTCTAAAATTATTATTCTAAATTGTGGTCAAAGCGTATGTATAACTGCAGAAAACATTCGCATTTAAACGTCTCTTTTATATTAATGATTCTTTGGTATATAAAAGAGTCAAAAAGCGTGCGAAGCTAGGTTTCTCAACTGAGAGTTTTGAATAAATAATCCATATGCTTTCTCTATCCGGCAGAGAATTAGGCAGCTGACACTTACACAAAAAGGGGCAACAATAATCAAAGTTTGGATAGGAACTATTACCATGGGACCTTATATATCTATTAAATTCTAATTAAAAACCCCTAAACTCAGTGAAGCTTGAACTAACCTATATATCTGTGATCTGTATGTATAATCTCTCCTGAACCTTTCCTTTTCCCTTCTTCCCATGTCCCCGCGTATTTGCTACCAGTGGAAGCATAGGTATACGTTCCTTGCCCGTGCCTTTGATGCTGATACCATTCCCCTTGAAAGCAGTCTCCATTTACATAATAATATGTACCAAATCCATTTCGCTGATCCTCCGTCCAGTTACCTTCATAATGGGAGCCGTCTGGATACCAAAGTGTACCTGAATAATATGCCATTAAATAATTGTATTGGGTGCTTTTCTTTTTAATTTTGTAAGGTCGTAAAAATTTCGCTCTGTTCAAAAATATATTATTGGGATATCAAAAAGCAAATGGCGCAAATATTATTTGGCAAGAGAAGGAATAGACATAGGGAAATTATTTTATATGATTCCTAGCTCCCTTGATAAGCCACGTGGTTATTTTTCTGGCGTTGAAGCTTTTATCGGTTTGTTCAATTTCTTCTCTAGACATTTATTTTTAACAAATAATGTTGATTTAGAAGAGTATATTAAAACTTGCGTTGCCACATGCTGAAATTGGCATTTTATATTTTTATTCTGAAATCACCTGTTTCTTTCTACTGTGTATATAAAAACAAAACGAATTTTTTGATAATTAATGTGAACAAAAAAATGCAAATTTCATGCATCGACGTTCCGCGGTCACAAGCAACAACAATTTCAGTATGACTTTAGCTTTTGGTTACGCAAAAATGTTTAAAAAGACTTGATAGATTAGACAGATGTCGAACAAGGACATTCGTTAACGTTATTTCCCTTGATTTAAGCAAAGTTAAAATTAGAAACAAATTTTCAGCACAATATAAAGACGAATCTATAGTCTAAGTTTGAAATACTGAAAATCTACCTAGCAAAGTTTATGCAAACAGTATCAAAAATAATAAATGGTATTCTCTAATTCAATGATGTAATCACAATCTCGGTTTCGAAATGAGGCCCGTATGGACAGAACTATAAACAAGATGGCGGCAAGCGAGGTGGGTTTGCAAACTCTGCAAGTTATCATGACGCCTGACAAAATTAGAAATATTTCTGGAACGTCTATGAATCAAAATTTCATAAATTGTTGTTACAAAACATAGATGTTGATGTTGAAGAATTATATAAATCCCTGGATATAAATAATTAAACAATTTCTTTCTTTCTTCAGTCCAGTGAATGATTTGAAATGATTGCTGTTGTCTTTGATGTTATCACAAGTAAGAAAGTGTAGAGACTTGATAGTTCCTGGGGCAAAGCCCAGAGGCAGACCGAGAAAGACTTGGCAGGAGGTTATAAGGACAGACTTGATACAGAGGAAGTTGAGTTTAGATCTAACACAGTCTAGATCAGATTGGAAGAGGGTCATTAATATACCCCGTCCAACCCATGCTAGCATGGAAAACGGACGTTAAGCCGAGAATGATGATGATGATAAGTAAACAATCGACTTTTTAAATTTTTGTTTATTAATTTCAACTCTTCATTTTCCAATGTCAGTTGCTTGAGTTAAATTTAATTTTTGTTCCATTAATAATTTTTTGAACTCAGTGTGTCGCAATTTGTACATTTTTCCACTGCCTCTATTACTAAAATATCTTGGCCATCATGATCATCATCCAAATCTTCATTTTCATTGTCAGTGGCTGAGAATAATCTCAAACGCTTATATGGAGATTATGTCTTTTTTCATTTGTGGTGTTTTAAATGATAATACAACTGTTCCTGGTTTTAATGTCTTTATTCCCCTTCAAGACTCATTTGAATTTCCTCTGGTTTGGAATGAAATTCACAGACTTTGGTGTACTTATCAATTTGAAAATTATCAGCACCACCTCTTCCTCTATACTTGTAAATTTCTTTGCACCAAGCTCTGTGTAGTTCGTGCTTGGAAATAAAAACAGTCCAATATTTGTCTTTTGTTTCTTTTTATCGTAGAAAGAACTCTCGCATTCTGGAACACAGCAATACATAGAACGTCCTCCTGATATCACTGTTTCAGGAACAGCTGTTTGTGAAGTGGAACAAGACATTTTTTTTCCTGTTGTAGTTTGTAAACAAGTTCAACTGCAAAAAATACAGCTACACGCACTGTCGCTGCGCTGTTGTTTTTGTTGTGCCCATACGGGCCTCGTTTTAAATTCGACGTAAAAATTACATCATCGAATTGGGGAAAGCCGTATTAGTTTTTTTGCCGCAGTGTTAATGAATGTTGTTAAGCAAAATTTACGCTGAAAACACAGTTTCTTGCGGCGCGACACGTTGCAACACGACTTTCACTTTTCTTTGTTGGAATTTAATTTTTAAAATATTTTGTTTTATTTTTGTAAACAATAGTAAGAAACAGGTGAAAACCAGAATAACAATAAAAAATACTTATGTTGCAGCAGTTTGGATTATATCCCAACTTGCTGCGTCATGTATATGGTGAAAATGCGCTGCGACGCATAACTTTTTTTCAGTGTAGATTTGGCATTAGGAATGATTAATGCCAATCCATAAGATAACTACCAAATAACTATCTAAAATATTCAATACCGTGACCATGTTTTTTCCCATCAACATATTCGCCGATATATTTAGCATTGCTTTTAAACCTGTAGGTTCCTACTCCATGTCTCTTGCCATGTGAGTAATGGCCTTCATAGGTATCACCGTTGGGTAAAGTAGTTGTCCCATAACCATGACGCTCTCCTTCTTCATTGCGATCTCCTTCATAGTTCTAAAATAAAAATTATAATCACTTTAATATTGGTGCGCCTTGGAAAACTTTTTTATCAGGAAAAGTTCTGTGTTTGTTCTTGTTTTTGTTAATTATTTGTTTGGTGTCCGCCACCTATCTTAACGTTTGCTCGGAACTTTGTATAAACATACGTGGCGAGGAATAGATAGATACACAGATAGATAGATATCTTTTTTAGTGAACAAGCTTAGTAAAAGTGTTTAAAGGTAAGAAAAAAGATTGTTACAATAGAAAAATAGGAAATAACACTATGTAGAAGACAGAAAACTCGCCCTATCGTTCAGGACCTGTTTAGAAGGCGCTCGCGAAGTTTATGTTAAAAAAGTGCTTATGTTAAAAATATATACGCAAGTTTTGCATATGTACTTTACAAATAAAAACAAACATCTTAAAAAAAGAGATCTCAATTTTTTGGTTCTTTAAAACATTTGAAGGATTCTTTATAGTACTAGTATTACTAGGACAATCAGAATATAATTAACAAATAAAAGAAACATTTTTACAAAAAAAAAATCATTCATTTGTTAGATTGGATGCCATTTTGAAAGAATTGTAATTGATCTGTTATAAAAAAGTACACGTAAAGAATTTTAACGCATGCGCATTGCGGATCGATTTGCACTTTAAAGCGTTGCTATAAGTATAAATTGTGTAAAATAATTTTGTTGTGGTAAATATCTTCGTGGAATAAAGAGACCAAGTATCAAGCGATTATTAATATTACCAAATATTCTACAACCAACCATTACGCCATGAAAACATCAACGGGAATTCGTTTGCTGCACATATTTTTAAGGTATATTTTGCGGGGGATCTGAAAAAAGCTGCAGTGCAACCATTTTAAGCGCACAAAATACGGCATTTTTATGGGTGGCAGTTGTTAGCACGTGAAAGAAACCACGGGTTTGCTTGTTCTCTAAATTGCATTTCGTGTTTCCATACTACTTTTCTTGCGGACGGACAGAATACGACTAACATTATTAGAACTAGTTGTTACCCGTGGAAAATCCATAGGGTCTCCGTCTTTAAATTACACGCTATCTCGTGAGCCTGTTTTTCGAAACATTTTTTACGGACCGACAGACAAAATACGGGTATTATTATAGAGACTAGCCGGTAACCCGTCCTTTATAAATCGCATATTTCATGTCTCCGTAGCATAACGTGTTTCTCGCGCACACACAGACAGACGGAATGCAGCTATTATTATAAAGAAGAAGAGATGCGCCTAATAGCTTGAGAATCTATGCAGATCAACCTTAAGAGATAAGTAATTTCCAGAAAGCTATTCTTTTGTCAATTCAGAACGTAACTTTTTTTTCGGTTAACATTTTTATTTATGCTTAATTTTTTAATTGAACAAGTGTTAGAATTGTAAAACGTAATTACTTACACCAAGTTGCACCTCTACGTCTTCTTCGTCAAATTCTTCCGATGTGTCAGACATTTTATAAAAAGAATGATTTTAAGATCAGTTTGCAGTGAAAACACACACAACAAAAACAAAAACACTCGTAAATTTGCTGTTGCTGTTGGAAACTAATAATCACAATAATTTTTTTTATATTTTACTTATAATCACTTTAAATTTTTGAATAAACTATGATCCCTAAAGAGATTTTAATAACACTCAATACGCTAGCAATTTTGAGAAAAAAATCATCTAAGATGGAGAGCAAAAATTGATCAAATTGGTATTTTATTGACTGTAATGTGTAAACGCCAAAGTACAAAAAAAATGAAAATAATTTTTTTTTAACCATTGCCTTTTATTCTGTAAAACGCTTCAAGCACTGGCCACAGTTTTCGTATTATTATATAAAATGTTTACCAGAATTTACAAAAACTTTCACTTGCAGCAGGCTGGTTGGTAAACAAGAAAAAACAAGGATACACTTTAGTGTAGAGATATAACTCTAAAAATGTGGTTTAATTTATTTTCCCTGAAGAAGGATGTATTTAAAATTGAGAATAACATGTAATTCAATGTGTATAATAATTATATAAAACTAGTCGTTAGCCCGTGGAAAAATCCACGGGTTCGCCCGTCCTTTTTATACCGCATTGTGTGCGTCTCACTACCTGCGCAGCTAAGCTACCATTTTGCGTGACAGGCAGACGGACGAAAGGACGGACGGACAGACGTATACGGGTATTATAAAATAGATTTTAGTTTAGCGGAAATCCTGTTCCTTTTTTCAGTGGGGTAAAATACGACGCAATCCACAACATACTCTTCTTTTAATTTTTATATGGCTTAGGTCTGTTGCAATCAGGAGCTTTGTTAAAAATCAAAGCTTCGTTTTTTCTTTACTTTTCAGTTTTTTCTTTCGTGACTAGTCGATGGCCCGTGGATAAATGCATGGGGTCGCTCGTTCTTTATTTACTGCATTTCGTTTGTTTCGCTACTTGTGGTACCATTTTACGCAAACACAGACAGATGACGGCTATTTAATATAGAGATTAACTTTATCATTAAGATAAAACATGTTTAATCTCTTTATTAATGGTCGTATTTTGTCTGCGTCTTCCAAAAGGGTTGCATCGCAGCTTTATTTTAAACTTCACGACGTTCTTTTTACCTCGATTTGAACGATCTTAAGGTATGCGACAAATTGTATCGTGTAAACACCTAATATCGCACAAAAAGAAATTTCGTATGCGAAGGAACAGCATGTTTAAATTGTATGAACTTCTAACCAATAAGTGCGTAATTTTGTTACTCTTAAACTGTTGCCATTTTTTTCCTTTTCGTTTTTTTCTTTTTTTGTGTTTTTTTTACATAAAATCATAAGTTGTTTGTCTCGGCAAGAAACTGTTTAGCCAGTCTTTTATTTCATTTTTGTTGTTGGTTCGTTTATGCTTGAAGGAAGAAAGGGACTGCCCAAACAAGTAATTGACGATTTGAGGAAAACTTTTAGACTGAAATTCAATTTTTGACAAGAAATAATAATAAAAACAAGTAAAAAATAAACAAAATTTTAGATATTGTTAGTCAACGTTTAGAATTACAGTAGACTCCCGGTTATTCGAACCTGCACTTATTCGAATAATTTGGTTATTCGAAGTGAGATGGCGTTCCCCTTGGATCTGCTTACCCAACTCAGACAAAAACACTCTCGGTTATTCGAACTTCAGTTATTCGAATAATTCGGTTATTCGAAGTGATTTTTATTCCCCTTGGGGCCAATTATAGGCTAAGTCACCCTCAGTTATTCGAATTTTTCTTATTGGGAGATCGTCGAGTGAGAACATTGATTTTCTGCGATTAAAACACTTTTTTTCTTCAAAAAATCAGGTTTCAATATTCGTGGCTATTTACACTCTTCAACTCCTTGTATTTACTAGATACATTTTCTTTATAACTTTCATATTTTAAAACCTGTTAACAATTTGTTCAAATTTATTCTTTCTTCAAAAAGTAAAAATTCTTTGTGTTTACACGCTCAACTGAACCACAATGCCTCAATGACTTAAGAAAAGTCCATCCCATTAAGGTTAAGTTGAAAATCTGGCGGGAAAACGAATTTTTCAGTTATTCGAACTCCCGGTTATTCGAAGTAAACTCTTATCCCCCTTGAGGCTTCGAATAACCGGGAGTCTACTGTACTATCAATCGAAAAGTTCAATTATGCTATATTGGCCTATGATTATTATTTAATCCATATTAATGGGTATATTCAACATTTTATTTGAACTCAGTAATTTGAAAATAATTACGTTTGCTCACATGAAAAACAATAATTTTAAACCCATTTTTCTCTATGAAATTATCAAATACAATACAATTTGGTGGCTCGCAGGAAATAAATGAATAATTATGTACTTTAAGTGCAAAACTTATTCGGGCAAAAACTTTCACCAATTGACAAATTAAACTACATTTTAGCTAGATGTTCGCGAATGAGCTGTGGTAAGACATTTTGCCAACATAAACCAAAATATACCATTCTTGAGTAGAATATTACTTGTACAAACTTTAAACTTTGCAAATTAAAGAAAAAATGTATTTACAAGTTCATAAATTTCTCCAATTGATGCTGTTCGACTTTCGCAGACCACCAAAAAGGTAAGCTTAAATATTTCAACCATTAAAGCTTAAAACATATTTTTTTTTATTACCAACGCATAGAATTAAAACAAACAAAAATAATAACAAGCTGAATAGACCATTCTTATCGGTTTACAGAGATTACCTTCTTAAAGTTAAGGGCATGTTTTGTGTTTACAATAAGATTACATAACACTTTGACACAACATCTAGATGCCAAGGAATTAATAAAATGTCAACAGAGAAGAAAAAAATGGTATAGATTATGTCAAACTTAACCAAGGTCAAGAATACAGCGAACCCTATTTCCTATGGCAATGAAAGGTAATTATATATTATATGTTAACGATAATAAAAACAATAACATAGTAATAAGAACTACGAATATACTGTTCAAGGTTAAGTTCTAATTATTCGTGTAGTGGTAAGGCAGAAGCATCCATATTCTAAAATAAAGATGAATGAAAACGTATGTCTTTCCTTATTATATTACTACATGCTTTTTTGAAATGTGACATCAAATTGAGGCTTAATGTTTTTTTTGATGTTTCTATTGGTTACATTCTCAGCTATCTGCTTGAAAAGATTGAAATCACGTGTTTGCTTGCCAAGTTAAATTAGTCCACCAATAGAAGTTAGGCTTTAATTTTATAAATGTGATCTTAGGTATTATTGAAATGTTGGGAATATAATTGGCTCCTCTAATAAATTAGGAAATTCGGGATAAATTTCAATTGGGAAATAGCCGTTAACCGGCTACTTGGATTACACCATGAAGATTTTCACAAGCAGGGAAGTCTCGGAAGCTATTTGTACTTTTATAATTCCTGGTTTTTTTGTCCTGTTCATTTATTTATATTGACTTAAATCAGGCCGGCTGTACTTCGCTTTTTGCGGAGAGTAGCGGAGTGCGCGCCAGCGCACGGAGCGTAGCGGAGCCTATTTCCTCATTATTTAAGCCAAATATAAGGGAAAAGAAGTACGATGGAGAGTATGTAGCATTTCTATGCGATTTCGTCCTTATACATCCGAATTATAAAAATTCAAACAAAAAATCACAGTAATCCAGCAATTTAATGTGGTCATTCTTTAGTACAGTTTATAGTAAGCGAGACAACGTGTTTATCAAGGAGCAAAGCGATGGAGTGTTTGTTGTTTTTTAAAGATGGTGCTGTTCTGCCCGGATAATGAACATTGGCCTGATTAAGTACGGCAGCTTGCCCCGGTTAAGAACAGGGCAGAAAATACATAATCAGGGCAACATGATCGGGACATTCCGGCTTATTACTCAAAAAATATTATTTGGCACTTATAAAAGGAACATAATCAGGGCAGTTTATATACGACAGTGTAATATTATTTCTCACTTATTATAGAACGAACATAATCGGGGCAGGCCGACTTATGTATGACAGTCAAATATTATTCGACAATTATAGGACTTAAATAACACAAATATAATTGGGGCTGACTGCTTTTATATCATTCGTGGCAAATACTAAATTTTGGGATTCGCAAGTTTAATAACTTTTCACCAAAATTAATTCCCGCAAAAACAATAATTTAGGTTCCGTGAAATTTAGTTGCTTCAAAGTATATTATGTTGAAATGTATTTACTACAAGGGTAGTTTGTACTAAGAATTACGTCGACACTTTTTTGTTTCGCCATGTCTAGTTTTTAGGGGTGTTCTATCTTCCAGAGAATGTTTAATTTACAAAAGCTTGAAGAAAATGCCAATCACAGCCTGTCTCCCAGCTATTTATATCAGCGTTCATAATCCGGTCACCACGACATAACAGTGCAAAAAAAACATAATCGGACCGTGCGTACATAATCCGGCTGTCCCGGTTGTAAACAGGTCGTTTTCGTAATCCGGGCAGAACAGTGCTAAGCGGAAAATGGGGACGAACTGATATTTTCAAGAAAACGAAAGAGGGAAGTATGAATAGCTAGCTAGTATATCACTATTTTTTACATGTAATGAACCTCTTCTCACCCACACCTAACTAGCAAATAACTACCAACATATGTGGCAAAATAAGCTGGTATAACACTACCAAATTGGCTAGCTAGCAGCATAAACTAGGTAGTTAACCAGCACAAAACTGTTTTTCTCACTAGCTACTTATCTGACATAAAACTGGCTACTTGGCCGGCATAAAATTAGCTATGTAGCTAGATTTAAATGATCCTAAAGACATATTTTCTAGTCATACACATACTGCACAATGAGTTAATTATGCTCTGATTAGGAAAATACCATCAAATATCTACAATTATCCACAAAATATGTTGGTTCTAACAATTTTAGACAAAAAACTAAGAACCAAAAGTTTAGCCAAATCAGCAAAAGAACATTGGTATAGACATATATTCTTTTTAGCAGAAGAGCCTGGACTTTTTTTATAAATAAAAGAATAAATGCAACCTCCATAATGTGTTTTTTGCAACCTTGTCCATAGTATTTATTTTGAAAAATATAGTGAAAATGGAAGGTTATGTAGAGCTATCACTATTTTTCACTTTTAGGTCATTCACACCCCTAAAAAGCTCCCTAACTAAAGCATAAAACATAATTTAGTGGCTCAGATTTTCTAGCTAAATAAAGAGGGTGCCGATAAGCCGCAAACGCCCGCATATATACGGGCGAGTTCTGGCGACTTTTCGAATTAAATTGACGGTTGTCGGCCGAAACCGCCCGCACTTTCCCGAACACGCCCGAACTCGCCCGGAACATTCCCGAAATGCAACACCTTGTAACATAAACATGGCGGACGACAGTTAAAAGAATGCGTTTGAAGAGAAAGGAGTTAATAAAGTTTATATATAAGTTATTTATCAAGTAAATCTTATCACAAATCATAAAAAACAGTTCTTTTAAGAACTTCGCTATCACATAGTTAGTTCATTTTAATTTTTATACTTTTTTAAATAATTCTTCGAGAGTCATTTGTGGTGAATCTTTTTTTTTTCGGGCATTGTTCGGGACTATGCGGGTTTTTTAGGGCAAATACCTGATTTTTTTTCAAAACGCCGAACTCGCCCGAAAACGCCCGCACTTTTTACGGCGTATGCGGCTTATCGGCACCCTCGTGCTAAATATACCAAACTAGGTGCCATATTTTTACGGATTCTAATTCGTCAGATTATAAACAGAATGTAATATCATTGGCTCGTGAAAATATTGTGCCCGGAACGAACTGTGGATTAGCTAATACAGACACTGGTAGCTAGTTTTTCCAAAAACAAACATTTTTCTGTTCATTTATAAGATATTTTCTGCCTGTGCATATGCATGCACATGTCCATTGGTGTGGATGCAAATCAAAATATTAAGTCGTGCTGCAACTCATCTAAATCCAGACAAGCGCTTCTTGTACAATCATCTATATCACATTCATTTTTGCAGTCAGAACACCTTTCAGAAATCAAAAATAATTTGCAATTGGGAAATCTCATAATTTCTACACCGGGAAATAATTTCCCTTTCTGTAACTTGACCTTAACTGTATATACAACATTGACAGATACCATTCTAGCATCATTGTCCAAATAAAATGTGTCACCGGCCCATGGAATATTAATAATATATAGAAGGGACATATGTCCTCAAATCAAATCTTTTTTTTGCTTTGGTTTTGTTTATATATATATTTTCAAATTTTGATCTTATTATCTGTTGTGGCCAATATTGGAGTACATGTTTTAAGAATTGGAGAAGTCTTAAAACTTATATTCTTTTTAGCAGAACTTTGTTATAATGATATTTAGTATATTTTACAGACCATACCTTATTTTACCGCCAAAAAGAATATTGAAGGAAAATTTTCTTTTTTAGAAAATAAAAATTACCCAATTTATCATAAAAATTATTTATTTATAACAAGTTATTTGTTGAAATGTGCACCTGTGAAGTTTTGTATATATATTTATTCATGCCCTGTTGGTCTAACGGCATGTAATAATGATCTATTACATCACGCCCCTTGACTGTCTGCGAGTAGCGATGTGCAAATTCCCGAAATTTTTTCGACCGGTAATAAATGACGGGTTTACAACTAGTGAATAAATATATATACAAAACTTCACAGGTGCACATTTTAACAAATAACTTGTTATAAATAAATAATTTTTATGATAAATTGGGTAATTTTTATTTCCTAAAAAAGAAAATTTTCCTTCAATATTCTTTTTGGCGGTAAAATAAGTTATGGTCTGTAAAATATACTAAATATCATTATAACAAAGTTCTGCTAAAAAGAATATAAGTTCCTTGTCTGCCTTTGCCGTGCCCTGTTTCCTTGCCTGCCTTTGCCGTGCCCTTTCCTTGCCGTGCTTAATGCCTTTGCCTTGGCAACCTCTCCGCAACACTTTCTATACTAGTTACAGAATTCCATTCTCGATGAAAAAAACGTGTAAAAAATGTTTAAAAAAACGCACAACTAGGATTTAATTTTTAATTTCAAAGTTGTTCCAATATTTACTTACAATATATAGGTCCGTTTTAAGCTTATTGTGTAATAAAACAATCGAAAAAGGGGTCCGTTTATTTTATAATCCTTGAGCTAAAACCATTGCCCTAACAGCTACAAAGTCATTAGTAAGAAGTGGTCAACAATGAATAATTTTTTGTATATCGGAATATAATAAAATAAAATGCTCATTGCTGGTCACTACTCACTAATATTCATTTCATAGTCATTTATCTAAACATTTACAAAAGTGTATTGTTCTATTGCCAGAGATTTGCATTCCTTATTTTCTTTCCGCTTTTAATTAAAGGGAAAAATATAAAAATTTTTAGGTTCAAAGATCAAATACCTCAACTCTGATGTCCTTTCTAAATTTTCTTAGAGTAGCTACAATGCTAGTTATATGTGGCAAAATCTATTACATTAATTTCTTGAAGTCCTTAATTACTTTTAAAAATGAAACACATATTTTGAATTGCTTGACATGTTTCAACAATTCTAATTGCCATGCCAGTTTACAAGGTTTAAAAGTTTGTTGAAAAGATTTACAAGTTTAAAAGTTATATCGAAGAAGAATAGCGTTAATTACAAAAATTAGAGATCGTTACATAACATGCTAATTACACTAGACAGGTAAAGTTTTGTTAACATACTTTACCTGTTTAGGTTAGTGTTTTCCCATCCTATATACAAAACTTTAACCTTTACGGTCCGGAGGAGAGAGGGGGGGGGTTGGGGCGCCTCCTCCCTTGAGGGTTTTTTTTTAATAACTCTTTATTGCTATGTTATATGGATATGAAACTTACTGAGTTCCAATATTTATCTATTAGACACCTGCAAGCCAAATTTTTAGGTCCCATACCTTTCAAAGGATTTGTTATTTGGTCATTAATCGAAACTACCCCTAAAAATTTCTATGAAATCCTTATAATGGGGAAAATTTAATAACTCCTGTTAAGATTATCTTTAGAATTTAAAACTTGCAACACACCTTTGCTTTATTAAGAAGAATCATTTTGCACAATTTGAACACGTGATTAATTTTGTCGGATTTTACCCGAAAATTGGAAAAAACCGAATTTGCGGGTAATTTTTGGCACCTTTTTATGCGATCCACGTAAAAACAGGAAATTATGTTAAGTAACTTTTGTTGAGCTTTCAGAAACTTCAAACAGAATGCAAAAATTCGCTTTGGAACAAAAGTAATTAAATTATAAGCAGATAGTGTCATTTCTAACAAATTTCAAGATTCTGATTACGTCACAGAAAATGTGCTGACGCAAGCAAAAATTTATTGCTGCCATTTTGTTTCTTTTATGACGTAATATAAGTGTGCCAAGTTTGATTCAATTTGAACAACCCTATAAAAAGTTATTGAGGGGGGCATTCCGCCCCCCGGTCATATTATGTTCGAAAAACCCCGGACCGAATAGGGTTAAAACATTGTAACCTGATGATGAAAATCAGAATTTTTAAAACATGTTGTTCAAATTAGAAAAATGTGTTTTATTTTTAAAAGTAGTTTTACAATTCGTGCTGCTTAGATCATGCTGCTGCTTAGATATGGTCCTTATTTATGTTTACGATTTTCTGAAGGACCTAAAATCGTTTTTTTTTTTTTTTTTTTATTTCACATTATTTATTGTCGAAAATACAATAAAAATAGTCATATTTAAAAAAACTGACTAATTAAAATCGACTTCATGTAACTAACAAATATAAATTAAAAATAATAAATAAACTAAAAAGAATTTAACCTCAAAAGGTGATCTTATTTCTATATGTATCCTAAATTGTGAATATACAATCTACAAAGACGACACTGACAAGTTAAGCCTTTCCATTTTTTTAAACAACTTACAAACGTTGAAATGCATGGCGCTTCTTGAATAGATTTTGGTAGAGTTGCCCATAGCTGCGGTCCTCTGAAGGTTACAGTTTCCAAGCCATATTTTACAGTTTGTGCTCTACCTCGAAAAAACTCTGAATTAATACGATTCGAGTACCTATTTTTGTTAAGAATAAATACTTCGGACATAATATCAGGATTGGTATTATTTTTGACTTTATATAATTCCTTTAATAAAATAATCAAATTACGGTGATGTACACTAACAGTTCCAGTTTTATCCAATAGGTCTTGAAATGAAGAGCTATAATCATTAGTTATTACACGAAGGGCTCTACTATGGATTCTATTGATGGAATTGTTAGTAGTACGGTTACAAAACATCCAAAGTAAAGGACAGTAACCAAACTGAGATAAAATAAAAGAATTTAATATGAGATATAATTTTTGTTGATCCATATACGGTGATAATCTAACAAGAGCATTTAATTTATTGCTTGCTTTCTTGCACAAATCTTTAACGTGTTTGCTAAAAGTCAACATATTATCTATTGTAATACCAAGAAGTTTTTCCTCCGAAGAGCATTGCACAGCTGTTCCATTGATATAAACTTGTAGAAAACATTGTCTGTTGCTACCGAAAAACATAAAATGACACTTCCTTTCATTCAGTTGTAAGCAGTTTAACCTAAACCATGTTGAGACAGTTCTCATCTCATTTTCAAGCTCGTACAAAATATTTTCCTCAGAGTTTCCTATAACATAAATCGTGTTATCGTCAGCATAATTGCATATATCGCTGGTGACAAAAGATAAAAAATCATTCAAAAAGATGTTGAAAAGGAGAGGTCCTAGCACAGATCCTTGAGGGACACCGAAAGTCATTTCAAGCCATTCGCTAAAAGAGTTTGCCAGTCTGATACGTTGCTTTCGTTATCGTTCGATATGTTGAAAAAACCTTCGTATTTATAAGAGTTCTCATCCAATGCACAGCAGAAATTTTTAGAAGCACGTAATACATGAAATATGTGAATAATATTTTTGTTTGAATTCGTGAATAAATAAAAACATGTTAACTATCTAACATTAAGACTTAATTATTATTATTATTATTCCAAATATTTATACAGGATATAATCACTCACTGTTATCAACGTGAGTCCTGTATTCTGATTATATACATTAGGTATACACCAACATTGCCTACCCAATTTCCCTCATATGGCATGTGTTGACCCGTAGCTGTTGTAAAGACACTTGCTAAACATGCTCGCGCTGTGAACCGAACCACGGTCCTTGTGATTACGAAGCGAAGCCCATAACTACAAGACCACAGTTCATTTAGCTAACATGCTTGCCTTATTCGTTTAGATGATGCCAGATGTAAACCAGACATATTTTATATTCAACAAACGCTTCAATGGAAGAATTAACATCTCTGACAATGTAGAAAGATTGTATTTGACGCAACGCAGGGTGTGGGAAGCAACAGATCTGTGGTTTTTAGAAGCGGAACCAAAACATCCGGGATTCTTTTATTTGAAAAGTTTACACGAAGGATATCGAATAACAAAAGGCGGGAGAGGAGATGATGTGCTCTCTTCATTTCGCGGTAATTACTTCGATGATCAACTTTGGAGATTCCAAAAAGAGGGTGAATACTATAGACTCTTCAACTTCTATTATCCCGACGCTCAGCTAGCACAACCCGACGATGATACCACACATGTACATGCCTTCAGCCATGGAAGTGACGAAAATCGACTGTGGAAATTTGTACCACGCTATGTTGCTTCCATTGAGACGCGAGTACTTTGGAGCTGTGATAACCGAAAAGGCTCAGAGGCATTCCAGCAAACGATTGAAATTACAAAAGGTATTAAAATGCTCAACTGTTCCTCCATCCGTGCGCCAGAAAACGTTCGGAAATCATTGAAAATAGCGCTTATGAAGGAGTTAGGAAAGTTGGGTAAATCCGGAAGTGAAATGGAAAAGGAATTTACTTCCGAAATAAATAATTCAACTTTAAAATCTGAAGAACAAGATCGTCAAAGGAATAGCGTTACCTTATCTGCCCCCGCTGGTAAAAAGTACCAAGTAATTCAAAATGTATGCACCTTTAAAAGTGTTAATACTTTTGAAGATTGCGAAATTTCAACTGGGTTGCTCATTGAAGAGAGTGACAATGACTTGGAATACCGGTTTTCATAATGGCAATCACAGTCATTGTTAAAAAAATTAAACGTTGTGTAATACATGCTTTTATAGAATAACATCGGCAGTTCTGTTTAAAATGATTTTTTATTGATGTGCTGAAAATGACATTTGTAAACTTTAAAAAAAAGTTGAAACTCTTGCTTGTGATTTCATTTTAATTTTTATTATTTCTCTTCTCTATTTTTAATATAAAAAAGTCATGCAAACAAAAGAACAAAATATTTTTGCGGTTTTGTCATCGACTGCCTGAAAGCGGCCCATCAGCGGTGAAGGGACTGAAATGTCGACTCGCTGCAAACATCTACCATTTTTAAAATGAGTGGCGAAGAATGACGAAGTTAATTAATTCCATAAAAAGAAGCATTATCTCTATTTACTCACGCGTACGCTTGGTCAGATGGAAAAGCGTGTGCAGTCACTCCTTTGGTCCTTTTATTTTGAGATACAGGTTTTGGTTATCCAAGTTCAACAAAAAGTAAGTTCTTTCCTTTCCAATGTTTCTATTTCGTTTTTATTTAAGCACGGTATAATTGTTGAGCATGAAGGCTTGGATTAGCGGAAAACTTAGCAACAGTTACACCTCGTATTTCATGATAAAAGGAAAGAAAAAGTTGAAAATGACACTTGTTCCGAATACCGTGTTAGAAATACCCGGTGTATTTTTGTTGCGTAATTGACAGTTTTATTGAGATTATTGTTTCTCTATGCTGTATACCTAAAATTAAGAACTGTTGCAGAAAAAAATCTTTCTCCATTTATTAGAATTGTATATGCTGCACGTCAGAGCTATAGAATGCATTCGTCTGCTTGTATTTCATCCATAAATTTTATTTAATGCATTTGTCTGCTTGTATTTCATCCATAAATTTTATTTATGAGATAATGGCATACCATGTTAGATTGCCTGTTTGGAATTATTCTCTAAATAAGTACTCTTCCTTTGTTTTCCGGGACAGTAATGCTCAATTCTCAGAAATTTTCCAGAAAAAAGTGTGTTAAAGTTCTCTAATGAACTGGAAAAGGCTATGTTTTTGCCTGTCTGTTCTTTCGAAGTTATCTGTGAAGCATGTGGAGATCACTGTAAAGGTTCTGTAAATTCGTTTATTCAATATGCGCTCAGCAGGACAAGCACCAGAAAACTTAATCGAAAATTGGCCAGCACATTTAGTATCACAGAATAATGATGAGAAAGTAATGAGATTACATGTAATGTATGCGAACAAAGGTTGAATGTTGCAGCTGTTCTGTTTGTAGAATTTTCTCTTTCATTGATGAATTTGGTTACTATACCAGAAGAAATTACAGTAAGCTGTATAGTGTATGAGTTGAAAAGTGTTATTAGGAATAAGAGTTACCAATTTACTTTGCTGTTGAATTGAATCTATATTGATGATTTAAGGCGTAATCCAAATAGTTTTGCAACGTTCGCTGACGTGTGTTGCCTGGGTGTTTTTGTTGTTGTTGTTGTTGTTGTTGTTGTTGTTGTTGTTGTTGTTGTTGTTTTACCATGAGCAGCAGTTCAAATAACAGTTATGTCTTGAAGCTCATGTAGAAGCTTGTGTGAGTGGCCATCACAATAATGTGAAAGCTAGTTTTGTATCTCAGAGTACATCATGTAAAAATGGTCTAGATAGTCCAATAATGAACAAAAATAATTATTTATTCAGTTTCAAAAAATGTGAAACAACTGAGAAGAGCAAAGCGAAAAAACGTAGTTCAAAATACTTGATTTTTTTGAAATCATGGCCAGGACTATGCTTGCTGTGGGCCTGAAGATTTATCTGGATCTCAAAATAGCAAATAAAACAAAAATCATGTCAAAAAAAATCACTTCGTTTCTTTTCAAATATTGATGATTTTAAAAGTTTTGAATATTTTACCATCAACCAAGATTCCATCCGAGGCTTTGGACTTGATAGAAAAGTTTCATAGAAATATAAAAAAAATTAAAAATGGACAATGTTGTATTTGTAAGGAGGCGTGGGCAGATAATAAAGGGAATTGTTGTACAAGGTGCAAATTTAACAAAGTAAACCCAAAAAAAATCAGGGTTAAAAGCAATATGATACCTTCACCTGTGCCAGAACAGTTGACTGGTTTAACTCAGATGGAAGAAATGTTAATATCCAGGGCGTTTCCAGTGATGAATGTTTACTGCAAGCCTTTTTTTACTTTTGCTAATAATATATCCTGGATCAGGCCTTCAATTTCATCAAAAAAATGTTCTAGGCTCTTTTCACCAAGCTTATTTTAGACTTGGTGAAAGTAGTAGTATACGATGTGCCTGTAATGCACTCTATTCAATATGTTTTTCTTCAGTTAAAAAGGTTTTAGTTTGGATATCGTTTGATTTCGATTATGTATTAGAAAAAGGAGCGGAATATTTTAAAAGATTAGGTAAATCCTGTGCATTACTTGATGCCTTCTAGTGTACTAATTGAAAGAAGAAATATTGAGATTGAAAATTTATCACGTCTTTACGGATTGATGGGGCAAAAAGATATTTACGATGTCATCTTGTATCCACTAAATTTTCATTTCTACTCATTAATTTTTCATTATTGCTCACTAAATTTTCATTTCTACTCACTAAAGTTTCATTTCTACTCACTAAATTTTCATTTCTACTCACTAAATTTTCATTTTTACTCACTAAATTTTCATTTCTACCCACTAAACTTTCATTTCTACTTACTAAATTTTCATTTCCACTCACTAAATTTTCATTTCTACTCACTAAATTTTCATTTCTACGCACTAAACTTTCATTTCTACTTACTAAATTTTCATTTCTACTCACTAAATTTTCATTTCCACTCACTAAATTTTCATTTCTACTCACTAAATTTTCATTTTTACTCACTAAATTTTCATTTCTACCCAATAAACTTTCATTTCTACTTACTAAATTTTCATTTCCACTCACTAAATTTTCATTTCTACTCACTAAATATTCATTTCTACGCACTAAACTTTCATTTCTACTTACTAAATTTTCATTTCTACTCACTAAATTTTCATTTCCACTCACTAAATTTTCATTTCTACTCACTAAATTTTCATTTCTACGCACTAAACTTTCATTTCTACTCACTAAATATTCATTTCTACTCACTAAATTTTCATTTCTACGCACTAAATTTTCATTTCTACTCACTAAATATTCATTTCTACTCACTAAATTTTCATTTCTACTCACTAAATATTCATTCTACTCACTAAATATTCATTTCTACTCACTAAATTTTCATTTCTACGCACTAAGTTTTCATTTCTACTCACTAAATTGTCATTTCTACTCACTAAATTTTCATTTCTACTCACTGAATATTCATTTCTACTCACTAAATATTCATTTGTACTCACTAAATTTTCATTTCTACTCACTAAATATTCATTTCTACTCACTAAATATTCATTTCTACACTAAATTTTCATTTTTACTCACTAAATATTCATTTCTACTCACTAAATATTCATTTCTACTCACTAAATATTCATTTCTACTCACTAAATATTCATTTCTACTCACTAAATTTTCATTTCTACTCACTAAATATTCATTTCTACTCACTAAATTTTCATTTCTACTCACTAAATTTTCATTTTTACTCACTAAATATTCATTTCTACTCACTAAATTTTCAATTCTACTCACAAAATTTTTTTTTCTACTCACTAAATTTTTATTTCTACTCACTAAATTTTTATTTCGACTCCCTAAATTTTCATTTCTACTCACTAAATATTCATTTCTATTCACTAAATATTCATTTCTACTCACTAAATATTGATTTCTATTCACTAAATTTTCATTTCTACTCACTAAATTTTCATTTCTACTCATTAATTTTTCATTTTTGCTCACTAAATTTTCATTTCTACTCACTGAATATTCATTTCTACTCACTAAATTTTCATTTCTACTCACTAAATTTTCATTTCTACTCACTAAATTTTGATTTCTACTCACTAAATATTCATTTCTACTCACTAAATTTTCATTTCTACTCACTAAATATTCATTTCTACTCACTAAATTTTCATTTCTACTCACTAAATATTCATTTCTACTCACTAAATATTCATTTCTACTCACTAAATTTTCATTTCTACTCACTAAATATTCATTTCTACTCACTAAATATTCATTTCTACTCACTAAATTTTCATTTCTACTCACTAAATATTCATTTCTACTCACTAAATATTCATTTCTACTCACTAAATTTTCATTTCTACTCACTAAATATTCATTTCTACTCACTAAATTTTCATTTCTACTCACTAAATATTCATTTCTACTCACTAAATTTTCATTTCTACTCACTAAATATTCATTTCTACTCACCAAATTTTCATTTCTACTCACTAAATATTCATTTCTACTCACTAAATATTCATTTCTACTCACTAAATATTCATTTCTACTCACTAAATATTCATTTCTACGCACTAAATTTTCATTTCTACTCACTAAATATTCATTTCTACTCACTAAATTTTCATTTCTACTCACTAAATATTCATTTGTACTCACTAAATTTTCATTTCTACTCACTAAATATTCATTTCTACTCACTAAATATTCATTTCTACTCACTAAATTTTCATTTTTACTCACTAAATATTCATTTCTACTCACTAAATATTCATTTCTACTCACTAAATATTCATTTCTACTCACTAAATATTCATTTCTACTCACTAAATTTTCATTTCTACTCACTAAATATTCATTTCTACTCACTATATGTTAAGAGAAGAGCTTTCTGGAAGTGGAGCATCGTTGGGATATCACAGAGTGCATAAGAGTTTATTGTCCAAAGGTATAATTTGTCGAAGAAAAGATGTTCGGAAAACTTTGAAAACTTTGGATTCCGTAGGCGTTGAGAACCGTAAGCATAAACGATTGCACCGTCGTAGATATCGTACACTTGGGCCTAACTGTGTGGCACATAGATGGACATGATAAGTTGAAGCCTTTTGGCTTCAGTACACATGGATGCATCGAGGGATTTTCGAGGAGGTTAATTTGGTTAAAAGTTGGGTCTGGTAGCAAGCTTCCCGAAGTTATTGCTGCCCATTATTTCGAGTCTGTAGCTAATTTAGGGGGCATTCCTTGCCTAATCAAGGCTGATGACGGACCGAACATGCTTTAATCCAAACAATTCATGTTTTCTTACGTTCTAATGCTCTTTCTAATGAGGATGACAGGACCATAACGAAATCTTTTAGTATTACAAAATCTCCCAGAAATCAAGGAATTGAATCGTATTGGGTAATGTTACACTGTGACAGAATTGGATGTTGGAGACATTTTTTACAAGACATGAGCGACTTGGACATTCTTAATATATCCAATCCTGTGATTTTAGGTTGTGTGAGATATTGTTTTATGGCATTAATTCGAAAAGACTTGGATTCTATTGTTAACAATGGAATGCGCGTATTTTTTCTAGATGGTGGTGGTCCACGCGGGAGAACAAAACTGCATGTCTTTTCTTCCTCATTTATGTAAACCACATAGTTACTTACAAGCGGTTGACAAAGAGGACATTGACTAGTTTTCCAATTTAGTTGAAAATGAAGCATGCGATTTCTCTGTCGAATTTTAAGAATTTGCGGAGTTTTTTATGAGACAAGATGCACCGAGTGAACCAACAACACCCGAAGAGGCTCTTAATCTTTACGTTTACATATTGGAAAAAATTAAATCCTGAAAATCCTGAAAATGCCAGCTCATGTGAGTATTACGAAGGATATGCACAAGTTGTGTTAGATGTATTAGACTACCATACCATACAAAAAATACTACTCCAGGGACTTCAAGCAATAAGGAAACCCATATATGCAGTAGAAAAGATTTTAAAAGAAAGAAAGGCCAGCTTTCAAACAAAAAAATACCCTTGGGGTAAAAAAGAATGAGCAAAATTACCACAAATATATGGACTAACGCAGTCTGTTCAGACTAAAGAAAATATAAAGCAAAAAAGTTTTTCTTTTGCTTAAAAACTTAAAAAAAGTGCAACAAAATGTAACAGTCAAAAAGAAAGTTTCTTAAAATAAATTGTCAATCAGTTCTCAAATAATGTTCATCTCCCATGTACTGTCATTTAAAATGTCTGTGAAATCTTCTCGCAATTGACAAAAGTTGTTATAGGAAGAAGGTAATTCCAGCACAGGAGTGCGCGTATGAGCTATGGGGCGTCTCTCAAAATCAGATAAATTCGAGTTGAAAGCTACTTCTATATTTTTAACAACGATTAAATCTGCACCGGTCAAGAACTTCAATAATCTCTTCAATAGAAACATTGGAAGCCCTTTCACGTACCGTTTAAAATATTGAAATGACTCTTTCTCGCCTTCATTAATAGGATTAGCTTGAAACAAACTAATGCTTCTTTTTGTCGTTAGTTCGATTTTTTCATACAATTGTTCAACTGCCTTTGAGTTAGGAAATTTATCTTTTAGGACAATGAAAACTTCCTTCGAGCAGGAGGCCATAATATGAGGCTTTTGGATGAGCTCCTGCCTTGAAATTTCAGACAACACAGTGTCACCATTTTCTTTCTTTACTAATTTGCGACATTTGAAAACATCAATGCAGTCTTTCAAATCCTCATTATCGTCAAGATCTTTATCGGAATCTGGTGCTAATATGTTGCTAATTAAAGAACATTCGTCTGATGACACATACTTCTTAAATGACTGAATTAGTTCTTACTCTGTTACACTGCCAAACATGCAGTAATTTACAAAACAACGGCTGAGAATGGTAGAAAAATACCCAACATCTACATATCCTTGTACTATAATCATTCAAATCGCAATCCACTCGGCTTTGTACATATCGTGTCTAACGAATGGAAAACGTTCCATTTCACTAATTAATAAACTATTGGATTTTTCCTCCCACAACTGACACCACTCCCAACTCCAAGTTCTTCTTTTTCTCTTGGATCAATAAACACATACGGGATATCATCATTAACGTTGACCTAAAAATAAACAACTATACACATGAATGATACACTTCAAACATTGATAATGTTTCTAAAGTAAAGTAGGAATTATTTTCTTAATACAAGTTTTCTTTCCTTTGGAGGGTGTGCTACGTATCTCCATAGAAAATAGAACAGTTTCTTAACAATCTCAAAGTCCATGTTGTCTCCGCTGATGCTTGAAACATGAGAATATGTTGTAAAAAATTGTTGTTTTTCCTATCCAGATATTTACAAGATATTCACAAACATTAAAAAATGCTGTTAACAAACTATACCATATCTTGTTATTCATGAAATGATCAATCAAATCAGTGGCAAGTTTCATACAATGAAGTTTAAATGTATGTTTTTTTCCTTAAAAATGTCCTACTCGTAATTCCCCATTCCGGGACTGATGATAGAATGCTGTACTTCACTAGCGCAGGAATTGTGTGCAGTGGATTGGTCAATCGATGCACATAAACTTTCTTGATTTCCAGCTATATCTATAACTGCATTGTCAGGAATTGTACTGACATTGTTGTCAGGAATTGTACTGACATTGTTGTCAGGAACTGTACTGACATTGTTCAAACATTCATCTACATTTGCACTATCATTTTCCAAACTCTTAAAGAATTAGTCATTTTGAATGCATGTCAGACATTTTTCCCCATCGTAGCCGCAATTACTTCTAACGGGCACAAGCTGTTTGGAAAAAACTTTGTATGTTCAATTTCCCTAATGATTTAGCAAATTTGAGCAGACTTGAAAAAGTTTTAATGTGCAGAAGAATTCTATTTAAAAAGATCATAATAATGCCTAAAGACCAAATGCCAAAACTCAAAGACAGTATTTGCAATGTTCCAAAAGACACGGCAGATTTAGCAAGGACGCTACCTTAAGGAGCTGATAGTAAAGGCATTGTAATGTTACAATTAAAGCGCAAGATAACTTATAGAAGCCATGTCTACTTTGAAGCTATTTCCCCAGAAAAAGTTCAGGAGTACTTTAATACATGAGAATGAATAACCCTTTGTACCAAGATATAACAATTAATATAGGTCCGATACCGGCTGATATGCTATCTTTGGCTGAACCTATTAAAATACTAATTGAAATACAGTCAGAAAAAGATATTCCTAAATTGTTAGAAATATTATCAAAGACTCTGATAATCCACTGGGTCTGTGTAGAGTAGGAACGTTGGAAACTGTGCTTCTATCTAATAATCCTCAACCTGAAAAGGCAGTAATTGCAACAGGGTAAACAATGACACCTTTAACAGTTTTAAGAGAAAAAAAATGTGAGGAATTGGCTCACCCTTTTCTTTTTCCTACTGGAAAATTTGGTTACAAGGCTAACCGCAGTATTAAGTTAAGTCCAGTGAAGTATTTTAATCAACGCTTTTTAAACTATGAACAAAAAGTTGCTTCAGACTCTGAATACATTTTTTATACAGTTTCAGTCATGTTACACTTGAAATTAAACAGCCAAATAAATATAGCAATGAAAAATCATTTAACAGATGGCAAGCTATCCAGTAACTTTTCCGATACGGTAAAATTATTAATTGCAAAGGATGAAGGTGTCAATTTTATGAATACATTTAAAGGGACTCCAGCTTACTGGGAAAAATTTCTCTCTGAAGTTTTGGCTATGGTTAAGCAGCTTGGTTTGCCCACTTTCTTTACGACGTAAAGTTGTGCAGATCTAAGGTGGAATGAACTTATTTTAATAATTTCTAAACTTTAAAGCGAAAATCTTTCAGAGGGATATATCGATAAAATGATCTATTTTAAACGATGTAATTATTTGAATTTTAAACCAGTGTTGCCTGCTAGACATTTTTAATACAGAGTTGAAACATTCTTTGAAGAAATAGTGGTTAGTGGATCTCTTGACTATGATGCTATTCGTGTTGAATTCTAAGTTCGTGGAAGTCTTCATATTCATTCTTTTTATGAATTTTAAATTCCCCTACATTAAGTGAAACAAATGTTGGCGAATATGTTGCGTTTGTTAATTCTGTCATTAGGGCATATGTTCCAGATAATGATACAGATCCAGAGCTCTATGAACCGGTAAATACGTATCAACTTCATTCTCATTCTGAAGCCTGCATAATGTATAAAAATCAAAGTTGTAGATACCATGTCGCTCGTTTTTTCATGGATCCTTCTGCAAAATTCTAGAAAAGCGCAAGTTGCTACATGCCGTGGTTGAGGAATATATTGCTAAAAATTTGGATCCTCGAAAAAGAGACATCTTAAATCCATCAGATGATTATTTTTAACAAATCCCAACAATAAAAGAGATTCTTCGAGAATTAGAGATTTGTGAGCATGATTATTATGAGACACTTTCTAACTCTGACAACAGCGACTTTCAAATTCACCTAAATCGTCCACCAAATTCTTGTTTTGTTAACAATTACTTTGAATAAGGTTTGGCTTGGACAGCCAATATTGATTTGCAGCCTGTTCTTAATAATTACAAGGCTGTTACATACATGTGTGCTTATTTTTTAAAATCTGAAGATGAGACTTCTGAGGCTATGAAGCAGGTAGGAAAAGAAGCTTTCTGTTTAAATGCAGACATAAGAGATAGAGAAATGTATGTTCTAGCACAGCCCCTAAAACGCACACGCGCACGCCCACAACAAGTCCCTAACATGCGACGCTTAGCCATGGTTATTCCCTATTAGACACCAATGAGTAGGGACACATGCCTAATAATCAGCGCAATGTAGTGAGGTCATATGTAGAATAAAAGATCCAAAAATTTCTAACACAATTCCCTAATAGTCAACGTGCATACAGGGGAAATTTCCTAGTGATACTAATATTCATCATATATCAACGCATGCGCAGTAAAGGGGGGAATTCCCTGATCGCAATAAAAAGGGGAATAACTGTGTTAGTTTTGACCGTTATGAAATTTTCCGACAGTGTTAAAATTCTATATAATAAAGAGAAATGGATTCATACAATGTCAAACAATTACGAGATATCGCAAAAGGTTGTGGACTTACGGGGTATTACAAGCTACGTAAGGCCAACCTCGTCCCCAGGACCTCTTTTCGCTTTTTTGATATCGGGGATGGCGCGAAGAAGAAGGCCCTGGTCCCCGCCGGTCGGATTTGCAATATGATTGGTAGCCTCACTTTCACTAATTATGCTTAAAATTTATAAACATTCCGCGAGTGAGACGAGTCGCCCGTATCATCAAGTTATAAACAAAAATGGTAGCCCCTCTGTCTGGTTGAGTGTCTGGTGCGCACATGGGAAAAGAAACTTGGATGGAAAATAAAATAAAAAGAAGACGCAATTTTTTCATTCTGAAAATATAAAATAAAATGTTATAATTGGTTTTTCTACAGAAATGAATAGAGATATTTATGTAGCTAGCTATTTGCAAGAAAAATAATGGTTTGTTGTTGATATGTAGTTTTGCAAATATATACATCATATATATTCACTATGTGGCAAGCTCAGTACTAGCTAGCAGTAAAAATATTTTGCCAATGTAGGTGTTGTGATTAGCTAGATGATAGTATATCTATAAAATAATTAAGAGTAATATAGCGAGAAATAGTAGGTTTGTGTACTCTACAAGGTATTTTCAAATTGGTAATCCCAAAAACTTAATTCAGAATGAACAAAGAAAATAACAAGGTAAAGTATATATACTTTTTCCCTATAACTAGCTTACATTTTTTTAAAATTGAGGAAAAATTTTTTATTATATTTTTAGGTACAAACTACACCAAAGAAGTTATATGTACGAAAAGAATACGATGAATGTCATTGCAGGGTATGTGCCAAAGCCTTCCAAAAAAAGCATATGGTGAATATATTTTCAAATAAAGCAAAAGAAAAACAATTGCAACAAAAAATTATTAGAACATGTGGACTTAATATTACACAAGAGGATCTTTTAACAAAGTTAATATGTAGAAACTGTCACACGTTTATAAATAAAATGTGGGAATTTCGAAGGTCATGTCAAACTAATCAAATCGAGCTCCGACAAAAAGTTTCAATTAAGCGGCTGAACACTTTTTCACCCAGGAAAGACCAGGACAAAAAAAAGGTGTTATTGGACACTACACAATGTTTAAATCAACCAAGAAAAAGGTTACAAATGTCTGTTTCTGACAATAAATCTGAAGAAAAATCAAACAACAATATAGCAACACAGGATATTTACAACAACACATCAACAATAAATATTAAATCTGTATATAATAAAGACAGTGACAAACTTTCATCTGAACCTTTTAATATATATCAACAAAATGCCATTGAGAGAGCAATCCATACCAATCAGCCATCTGCTTTATCACATGTTATCACACAAGTACCACAAATGGATATATTACTCAAAAAGGACATAACAACTAAAATCAATAATGCTGGCAAGAAACTGTGTAAAAGGAAAGGCAACTCATCTGTATTACTTAGTAAGGATTATACGCAGTTGTCAAGCCATACAACAGATGAATTGTGGAAGGAATTAAGTGGTAATTTTCCTTTTGTTGTTGACATTTTCAATACTTTGTCAGGTAAATCATGTGATATTGCTGACTCTCCGAATGAGCTAAAAATACAGTATTGTTTTTTATATGCAATCTTGATGAAAAACAGATGGCATGAACTCAGTTCAATTCAGAGAATCAATAGTGTTTTGCTGATTGAAGGTGGATGCAGCAAACAGGTAAGGTTTAACATATATATACTTTCATACTTATCTAAAAAAAATTATAGCACATAAAATTTTCCTAAAAGTTTACAGAACAATTAAAAAAATAAAAAGGAACAAAATATCAAGAACACCAATGTCTCTTTCCAAACCAAAATAGATTTGGTGTGTCAAAAATATAAGCATCATAAGCATATATAAGAAAAAGTAAGCATATGTTAAGGCTGTGCTCAAAATACACTAGGCTTATATATAAAAAAGGTGTAATTTATCTCATGCATACATTTTGCATTTAGCTGCAAATCCGACTAAACAAGCTTGGCATTTGTTTGTCTCCTTCAAAAAAGACCAATTTGTTGGAATTAATTGGTGGGCATTTTCTTGACTCGACAATTGCAAAAATAAAAGCAGGTTGTACATTTCGGGGAACAGGCGATAACTTTGATTTAAGAATTTTGAAAGGACATATGAGAAGTGATAACGATAATGAAGATCTACACCTATTTGCCACCAATTTTCTGGAAAATCGTATCAACTTCACTAATTTTCCAAATGTTACACCAAGGGCAGATATCACAACAGTTCTTAGAAGTAAATTTACCTTAAATCAAGCAGAATGGAAAGCCTACATTAGCACAACAAAAATTCTCATCGCTCGAGTGCTTCTGCAATTCTTTCCAAAGTTCAGTATCTTTAAGCAAATTGTTCCTAGCCACATAGAACACAAGTACACAAATAAATTGAGCAAAAAACCATTCATTGTTTCAATGCCAATAATGGATGCAAATGAGAACAAATATGGTGACTGTGTGAAAATACTAAGGACATATGAGGACTGGATTGCAGAACTATATAGTAAAGCTGGCTTGTTGCAAAATTTACCCAAACGGGAACATCCACCACTGCCTGAAGAACCTGCTTCGGTTGGTCAGACACAATCACATACGTTGTTTACAGAAGGTGATGTAATGAAGGAAATGAAAATTCCATTTTCCGGAGACCAGTTAACACGTGTGCGTTTTGCAGGTGCCAAAGACTTACTGGCTGGATCACACACTCCTACAGATCGTTTTGAACATTGCTCGCCTTTTAAGCCTGTAATGTGGCATTGCAAGGCTTCTCTTCTTCAATATTCCTACCACTTATTATATCAAGGTGATTCTGTCAATCAACAAGGAACTTTGAAATGTTTTAGAGAAAAATTTAATCGAAAAAATGCAACACCCTTCAAAGTTCTTGACTCATATGATGGCAGTGAAGAATTATTTTTAAGCATGGGAAAGGCATATATTGTAACTGCTGCAATAAAATTCTTTGGTATGACTAATCTAGATGATAAACCGACTATCCATTGTTATCCCCCTAATCTGGCACATAAGTCTACAGAAGAAAAACATCAGTATTTTGATCACGTTTTAACTGAGTTTGTCGACACATACGTTCTTCAAAAATTTGTCACTAATGAAGATGACTATGTACAGAACTATGGCCTATGCACAATTTTTTTAACTCTCTTACTGATGCAGTTAAAAGACACAGCAAAAGAGGGAGATGGAGACAGAAATCTTATTAACCAAAAATTACTTTTGGTTGTCTTCAAATCATTAGGAGCTTACAGCAAATATGCTATTGAGATGTTTCTCAGCATAGCTCAGATGGAATGCTTATTAACTCCCAGACTTTCTGAGGAGTTTAAGTGGGGTTTTTTTAGCAACTGGAAAGGTGGGAAAGGAAATAATGTAGAGGACGATTTGGTACAAGAAATAATGAATAGAGTGACAAAGGGAATTGTTCAGAGAATGGGGGCAAATAAGTCAGTGAAATCTATCAGCAAAATCAGCAAGGCAGCAAATGGAATTAAAGAGATTGTAGAAAATTTTGATCAAAATGCTAAAATACATGCATCATCGACACATCATACAACGACTGACAGTATGAAGGATGAAAAAGAAATGATAAAAGATTTAATACTGCTTGATCCATTTAACTACATAAACGGACGAAAACATCACAGTTTTCCTAACATTAAAAGATCGCCCTTGCGTTATTTAAATATAGCTGATTTTCATTTATGGGTAGAAAAGCACAAACAACTAATTTCCTTTGTTTAACATATATATATATATACCCATAAGCTGACAAAATTTGGCATTTTGGCTGATTGAATTTTTTTTGTGGATGAAATTGCAGATTTCACCAACTTTGTCATGCAATGGTATATATATATTATGTTTTTACTAAACTATTTTAGGTGCATATTTGTCTATTAAAGCATATAATTCCTTAGAACACCTTTCATTCCAAATACCAAACATAGAAAGTAAGTCTGATTCACAAGAAATAAATGCTAATTCTCTCAGGATTTCATTTACAATGTTAGTGTTAATTTTACTGTGGAAAGGAAACATCACGTTTTCATCAGAATTGATATCTTCAACCGTTTTTAACAATTCTACTTTAAGCATCTCCATATCAGCCCCAACTATGTTGCGTGCTATCTTCTTATTGTCGTCAAGTGCGTTTAATTTGATATCAATTGCAGAATCAGCACCAACATTACAGTTCTTGCAACAGTTAATCTGAGTTTTACTCTTAAATCCAAAATAGTTTAGCAAAAATACTCTGAGACATCTATCCCATACACAGTATTTTTTCATTGAATCACTTATATACTTAGATGCCAAATCAGAATTGTTGACATATAAAAGTGAATCACAAGCTACACCATTTCTTCCTCCTCTTCCAATTTCTTGCACAAATGACTCTAATGTTGATGGAGGACTTATGTGAATAATATTAGATATATTTGGAGCATCAACACCCATACCTAGAGCAGTTGTAGCAAATACTACTCTAATTCGTGAATCTGACTTCTTTAACTCCTTCAATATATCCTCTTTCATTTGTGTAGTACAAGAAGCATGAAACTGTGCAAACAATCTTGCTCTAGGACAAATATTGTCACCAACATAATGATTTCTTATAACATTTTCAAATAATTTGTACCCATACCCACAATATCTTAAATGCATGTAAATTATTGTCATGGGATAGTGTTCTCTTTGCACGTTTAATTTTTTAGCCAACGGTTTGAGAATAACTTCAAATCCTTTCAAACCCAAGTTAGAGTTTGGGCGTCTTTGTATGTTTAAATACACATTTTTTCGATTTGGCGATACAGCAATGACTTTATACGTAATAAGGGCGAGCGATTTAATCAAATATTCTACAGTGTCTGGTGTAGCAGTAGCGGTTAGAGCCAATGTAACAGCATCTGGGAAAAGTGCCTTTAACGTAGACAACTCGCTAAAAATTTTTCGGAAATCCTCACCCCTATAAATCAAATAAAGCACATTAAAAGATACACATTATATATAATATATGTTATTTTATGTAGCAATATACAAAGTTTTAAATTTATGAATTTACTTGAACGGCATAGTTTTATTTATAATATATAGTATGTATGTATGTAGTTTTAAGTAGAGAGAGAAAAAATATTTTGTTTATAATAATTAAAAATACACACTGGAAGCTTGAGTTCACCATTGACAAATTCAGGGTAGGCGAATTGATTCGTGAAGTGGAGACAACATCCAAAATAAAGTTTTACATTGTCGCATAACAAACATTTTAAAATTCGTTTCTAGCATAAAAGTGTTCGCCAGCCCTGTCTTTTTTTAAAAAAAAAACACAAAAAAAAATGATTCACTGGAGTTTTTACTTACCACATGCTTACACAATGTGCTTCATCTATAACACAACTGACAACATTTTCTTGGTAAACAGAACTTTTTAGCAATTCTCGTCCTCTGACACTAAGCAGAGATTCTGGGTGAGCAAATACTAGTTTTAATTCGCCATTTTTAATTGAAATTGGTATTTCAGGCTCACCATTCTCACCACACGAAAACAATTTTTCAGGCACAACTGTTTGCTCCAAATGAAGCACCCCAGCACCAATACCTCTCACTTCTAAAACTTTCAACTGGTCCTCTATGATAGAATTAAGAGGGCACACCACCAATACTATATTTTGGACACTCTTTCTTGGCAAAAAGTCTGCCAACAAATGAAACAACAAGGATTTCCCAAATCCAGTAGGTAAAACACCAATAACATCATATCCATTTAAAAGATGCTCGAAACATTTAACTTGCTGTGGCTTTAAGATAATATTATTTATGTTATTAATTAAAAAAGTTTGTTGCAATCTACAAAATAATTGCAATATCTTGTCCATTTTGAAAAACGGAACCCTTTTAACACTTTAACTCGCCGTTCACTTTTTGAAATAATTTTAAATTCTTAGTTTTACTCCATATATGGATGTCACATATCCATATAAAGAACTGTCGACATTTAGCAAAAGTGCTGACGCTGCAGTCTACACCCAAGATTTCTGGGTGTAGAAAGCGGCCGGGTCCAGGGCCTTCTTCTTCACGCCATCCCCGATATCAAAAAAGCGAAAAGAGGTCCTGGGGACGAGGTTGACGTAAGGCTGAATTGGCTGCCCTATTGGAGGACGTACCACACAGGCCACCCAGAAGGGCTGGACACCGAAAGCCGGTCAAGCCAGTAACTATACTACCAACGCTGGAGGCCATGGATATCTCTTTAATAATAGCCGTATTTTGTCTGTCTGTCCGCGAAAGCTGCGTCCTGTTACGGAAGCACGAAATTTTGTAAATTACGCGCCGATACCAAATGCGATATATTTTTACCGACTTTGTTTTGACCGCTCGCGCGTGGAATACCATTCACAACGCCTGATTCTTTAAAGGTACTGTCCGATTAAAAATCAACTAAAATTTTGACAAAAAATTCTTATTTGGAACTAACTTTTATAAAATAATTAAATAATTATTTGTTTTCTTTCCCAACACCAACTGAACAATATCTCATTCTTGTTTACAAAAAAAGCATGCGGTCTCTCGCTTCGAGTGTTTATATGGATGGCGGATGATAGCACTAAAGCGAGGCTGAAATAATATGTCGCGTGTGACGTATTTACCTGGAGCGCGCCGAACTGACCAAAATAGATAAAACGTGGGCCAGGGCTGATATTTTATTATATGTTTAAAAATTTTGGTAATTTTACCCCCTGAATTGGGAAAGACCGCTTTTTATGAATTATTCATATGGAATTAAAAAATCGAAGGCGAGAGATGTGTCTAGACCTTAAGGTAAACACACACTGTGCTAATTCTGTACGAACCTAAGTAAGAAGCTTTCGCTAATAAAACTTGAAGTTCAATATGACTTTAGCCTTAGGGTTGCATAGTTGTTTCAGCTACTCTAAAGACAACCAATCAATAATTAAAAATTAGTTTCCTCTTCACTAGATGTCCCGCCACAGAGAGATTATACTCAGATCGCACATTCAGTAAGGTTGAGAGGCAGAATAATGTCGTGGTGCGCTGTTGTGAATTGCACTAACAACAGTCGAAAAAAACAGGATAAAATTTTTTTTCGCTGCTCAAGGATCCAAAAAAAAATCTTCCGTATAAGGAAAAACCAAAAGTCAGAGAAATATCTAAACGGAGGAAAGAAAAGGATGTTAAGGAGGTGAGTGGGGGCTGGTAACTAGGTGGTCGTTCGAAACTCTCCGTCATGGAGTGCCACCAAAGATGTTCACAGCGTACTCTTCAATAAAACCACCGCTCGGAATTCTTCGTGTTCCGTAATACATTTTTTATCTGAAAAATATTACAATATTACTCAATCACACTCGCATCTAAGAATTACTCATGAAGGAGTAGAAACTTTTATACCATGTAATTGAAAATATTTAATAGAGTCCAGTCTTTTTCCGGAGAGGCGTGCGATCGCACGCGCACACCTTGGCACACGCCTAAATCGTTTCAGGCGTGTGATTAATCGCACGCCTGAAAAATAAATATTGAGTTTTCAAAATCAACCTATAAAATCCATTTTGTAGCGTGCGATGGCAGCCCTCGAAATAATTTTTGGACAGTCGTCAGACAAAACGTCCGATAGATTTCCGTATTGGTCGGACACTTTTAGATCTCAGAAATTATTAAATAGTCCTGGTCCTTTTAATCCACGAGCAAGCCTATTCATAGCCAACCTGACCATCCTAGCTAATTCACCGACTCCTGACTTAGTTAAAAGAACTACGTAGACATAAATCTCTTTTGCCTGGCCCCTTCGTCGTTGGTAACCAGGTCTTACACAAGAAATCCAGCCATGCGGTTCTTAACTAATGCGGAGGTGAACGCCGACGGAGCACGGATGAAGCAAGTCTGCAAAACTGCACTTACAGGCGGAATAGACATTTTATCATGGATTTAATTGTAGATAATTTCTTCATTTGACAAAATAATTGGAAACCATAGCAGGTCCGAATTTAATGGATTTTTTCTTTATGCCTGTAAAACCGAAACCCACGGGCGGTATAAATTTTTTTCTGTAAAAATTTTGTTAAAGTGTAGCTGAACTTTTTGAATGAATTTTGAAGTTTTATTTAAGCCACGTGGATAAAGATTTTTTTTAATTTGAAAACAAAGCATATTTTTGCCTATTTGCTTGTGAAAAATAAACAATAAATATAAAAATGACAGTATAGTCATGCATACTATTTCGGACATGTAGAAAAGGAAGTTAAGATTGAGAGAGTCGCTATACCAGTAGACGCTCGATCATCGTGTTTGGGGTTCACGATTGAAAACGTCCCCCACTTTTCTACCGCAAAATGAATGCGCAACAAAAATAACCTCGGAGCCCGTATCGCAGGCTAACATTCTTTGCACGTGCGTTTTACATCGCACGAGTTACTTGATTTACACGTGCGAATCATCGCACACCTACTCAAGTATTCCTGAAAAAGACTGAGAGCCTGTCTCGTGACAGCAAAAACGTTCTACACTTCAGAGGGCATCCTCTCACATTTAGGAGTAGGAGCAACAAGGTTTCCAATGTTATGTTCGTCTACGTCTTGAAAAGTCGGAACTAGCTCATCATTCGCTGTTCTTTCCGGCTCGAATTGAAATCCTAGAACCTGCGAATTATTTTCATTCATTGCTATCTTCATGAAGAACTTTTTTAAACAAAGGAAAAAAATTATAAATAAACATTTAGTCGTTCGATGCGCAAGTCGGGGGGGTTCGCCTAATAAGAAGCCAGGTAACTACGTCACAAGCAAAAATGTGCTGAATAATGAATTGACCCAGTCCTTTTGCCGCGTTCGAAAGTTCGTGAAGATGGTAGGCTAGTGCAGCAAGATCAAAACAAACAAACGATAGTGCTAAGTATTGGATAAATCTTTGTTGTTTAAGAGTGCAATCTTCGTTATTTTTGATACTTAATAAAACAAAAGAAAAGATATTGTTTTTTAAACGGACAGTACCTTTAAAAAAAACCCAAGATTTTCGCGACCAGAAGTTTGTGGTCAGTGTGTGAGGTTTGTAGGCCTGTTTGACTTTTTTATCTTCTAAAAGCCTTATATATTTGTAATATTTGTTTTCTGTTTGTTTTCAATGTTGGGGTAAATATATTGTCACGTTTTTTAGCCACGTACAGATCTTAAACGCACCAGTTTTAGGATGTTTGGCTAGAAACGAAGATTAGCTAGCTATAGCTACTAGCTAGCTAGAGCCTCACTTATTGCTATTCTGTATGGTATAAGAGCTTTTTATCCTAGCCAACATTTATTTTTATGTTGAGGCTGTGGCTATTTAGCTAGCTCCTTAAAAAGTGAAAGTATAAAAATGCAGTTTGGCTACAACAATATTCTTAAGCAATATATAATTTTTATGCTAAATGCAGTTAGCTAGCTAGGTATAGCTACATATTTTATTATTTTTCTGCAAACTTTTTCTGCAAATGAAATGGCTGAGCGATTGTTTTGGCTGGACGAGTAACGACAGGCTGTTCCCTGTGTTTTTATTTAAACCGAAGTTGCAATGAACATTTTTGGAAAAGGGTAATACGCCTTATGCGCCTGTTCAACTGTGTTTAACTGTACTAAGCGGTTAGCCCAGTGTTAAAAACAGACTGTTTTTTGTAAAAGGCTGTTACGCCTATGGGCATGTGCAACACCGTTTACCTGTATATACTAAGGTCAGCCCACCACTGTGACAATTAATTTTTAAACTTTCTTGGGAATCACGCCTGGACTAACCGCTCAGCCCTGTGTCTGCGAGAAAGTTTTTTTCAAAAGGGTATTATTACTATACGCTGTACAACACGGTTTAACTGTACTAAGCGCTCAGCCCAGTGTCACGATTAATTTTTTAACTTTTAAAAAGACTTTTCCACAAAATAAAATAATATTGACCGATTGTTTTTGCTATGATAAAGTAACAACACTTTGTAAACTCTGTTTTTATATCAGTTATCGTTGCGGGAAAGTTATTTTTTGAAAAATATGTTACAGTCGCACACTATAATGTTGTATGCGCTTCAAATGATTAACGACATACTGTATACCTGTACTAAAGCGCTCCACCTGATCGTGTGGGACAGTTTACAGCTCTTATTAAGCGCTCCACAGAGTGTTCAATGCCGGATCACACCTTTACTTGTGGCTTAACCCGGCGTTTCGACGCCGGGTTTCCTGGCTAGTCTATATAATAATACGCTAAGTGTGTCCGTGTGTCTGTGACAGGCAAAGTTAATATCGTTATTTTCCTTTGATGTTGCCGAAAAAAATCTTTGATGTTGCCGAAAAAAATATGTCTTCTTTGTCGTGAAAAGCCGCGAGTTTTGTGTGGTTTGTTAAATGAAGTTCTAGCACAAAGTAACGGAAATTGTGTTTGCAAAAATGATGGCTGTCCTTTTTAAGCATTTGTCTTCTCTTGCCTTCAAAATAAATCTTTACAAAAGCATTTAAAAAGGGGCATGGTATATAAATGAAGTATAGAAAGGTTTCTGTAAGGTTTGTTTATGTTTTTTAAAGTTTTGATGATATTATTGATGCGAGACATGTTTGTTAGCTAGCATCAACCACACCAACAACAACTAGCTATGTAGCTAGGAATTTATAAATATGTAGCCATGTTCTTTATACCTAGCTAAGTCTCCAGTTTATATTTAAGTGACCAGCTATTAGCTGCTGTAGCTACCTTATGTTAGCTTCAGTTTTATGTTGCTTTTTACTGTAAGCTAATCTTAGTGGTCTTTGCTAAGAATGTGACTGTAACTTATTTTAATTGACATTTTAAGCTTAAATTAACAAGCCACAACAACTTTTAAAAAAGTATTACATAATATTTAAGAAGAGTTTAAGAACTGTTTTTAAGCAAATAATGTATTTTTCACAATTTGTGTATGCAAATAATGTAAATGTAAACATTTTGTGTAACTAAACTTATATACATCGGTTACATGCAATATGACGAAACGATTTTTATTTAACATGTAGTAATTCTGGTACCTTAAGTGTAGTGATTTTTGTTGTTCTAGATGTTCTGACTAAAATGTTTTTGTTTATGGCATTTTGTCTCAATTAAGAAAAGTCTCAACTTTTTTGAGGGAGTACAACACCGAAAAAACTTGTGTTTTTTTATATTTTGTATAAATTCTTACCGGGCAGGACTCTGTACAACATACCGAAATGACTGATCCCTCTCTATTTATAAATTTGATGCGTTCCAAATCACAGTTTTTTGAAATTTTGGGTAATATTTAATGAGTACAAGATGCAAATACTGATTTTTGTTGAATCAGAAGTATTTCCTACAACTATTCTTTTTTTACACTTTTGTGGAGAAAAAGTGTATGCAATGTCATCAGAATAACTGATTTTGTTGCAAACTGTTTTTCTTTTTCACATTTTGGATTGAAATATTGTTATAAAGGGCATATATCAATAGACATATATATACCAAAATAATTAAATTCTGCAAACTTTGATTTTGTCGTTCACCTCTCATCTTTTATATTTTGATTAAACTTTTGAGGAAAACCATAGGAATTATTTAGAATTTGTATTTTGTGCTGCAAATTTAGTGCAAAAATTTAACTGTTGTGAGGGAGGACCATATGCAATTATATATACTAAAAATAATAATTTGATATTCTACAAGTTGTATTTTTGTATGCACTTAAATGACTGCTTTTTCTGAGTTGAATTTGATGGGTTTCATATCAATTTTGTGGAAGATTTTATGGCTGAAGACAATATAGAACATGCCAATTGAACTGATTTTTGTTCATATTTTGATTTGCTCCTCATAAACCTTTGTGTTCTACATTTATTGGAAACTTTTGTGAGGAAGGACCATATATATATACAATGTTTTTAAAATAATGATTTTTGTTGATTTGAAATTTACTCCTTGCTCATTGCTTTTTCGACATTTCAGGTTAAAATGTTTGGTAAAGTCAGTACGGATCATTAGACAAAAAATTGTTTTGTTAACCGGTTAATTTTTACATTTTGTGCATATTTTTGCGGGAGAGGATGGTATGCAACCGAATAAATGATTTTTCAAAGTTTAACTTTTTGTTTTTAGGTGTTTTGTGTTTGTTTAAGTTTGGCTTTTTGATATTGTTCAGGTTGTATTGTTATATAAGCATTAAGGGAAAAGACAATGTTTAAAATGCGTAAAGAACTTATTTCATAGATCTGTGCTTACTGTTGCAAGCCTTTCTTTTCGACACTTCAGATTAAAATATTGAAGGTTTTCAACATAATCACATAATAAGATGTATACATATTTGAGATATGTGTTATTTCTGACATTATTATTATTGTTGTCGTAACTGTCTGGGTTGTGACTGTCAATGTTGTAACTTTCTACTAACTAGATTTTACACCTTGCATGCCATTGTTTTTCATATTTTGTCTGAAGTTTTGTTGGGAGGATTTCATGCAATTTGACATTTGATATTTTGTGTTAGATTTTAAGAACTTTTTTGTTAAATTATGACTTATATACTTTCTTTTTATGCATTTTCAGATTATTTTTTTTAGTAAAAGGCATATTCAATATACTGAAATATTTGCTGATGTCATCAAAATTCAAATGACAGAACTTTTCAATTGTTTTTCTGCCTAAGTGGATTTTTCCAGGGCCTAATCGACTAGTTTTTAAGAAACAGGAGCTGTCGAAAAATCGTTCGATCGTGAAAACTATTATGCGGGGTTGGTACAACTGGTTAGTTGATGCTGTCCGTAAACCTATAAAGGAGGGGGTCAAGAGGACCTATGCAGCCTTCAAACGTACGGTTACGGGACTCTATGGAAGGGTGGCTGGCACAAAACCTGAACTGCATGACGAAGTCAAAAAGGAGTCCGAGGAAGATTATTTGGAAGATATCCAAAATTTTTATGAACGGCCGGTACAGGATTTCACACCTCAAGAACATAAGCATGCCCATAACAGGACGTATCGAAGTTTTGGCATTCCCAGTATAGGAGGTGCCGATGTAGACAGATATATGGGAATTGTGCGGCCCAACGTGAAAACCGTGGTTGAAGATCAAGTGGAAGATATGGGGTCGGCAAAGGTACGGATATTCCTATGGATTATGTGGAAGAAGATGAACCTGGAGGAGGCCAACGATGAGGAGTATATTGAGGTGAATAGGGTTTCACTAGCAACATGACGTCAGTCTTGCAGGGTAACGACGTAGATGACGTACTGGATAGGATGTTTACACAGGTTAAAACGCATGTGGAAAACCGGCACTGCCTCAGAGTGCCGTTACAATATCCCAAATCCTACACCTTGACGTAGACTTCCACAATTTGAGGCTAACGAGGGGCTCGTCGTATATACAAGCACCCAAGTGGATAGCCTATAAGAAAGCAATTATTAACCCGTTGAATGAAGACGAGGAGTGTTTCAAGTGGAGTATAATAGCATCATTACATCATGAGGAGATAGGGAAGAACCCAAATCGAATATCTCAGATGAAACCCTACGTAGGTCACTATAATTGGGAGGGTGTAGAGCTCCCTAAAAACACCAAGAGGATAAACAAGTTCGAAGATAACAACAAGGAGATTGCGGTAAACGTACTATATATAACGGGGAAGAAGATCAATATCCTACGTAGATCAGTGCACAACAGACGTTGAAAGAAGAAGGTGATTCCACTCCACCTTACAGATGACAAATAGACCCACTATACAGCCGTTAAAAGTCTCTCACGGCTCCTGCACTTCTGCCTAAACTGTTTACAAGCCTTCTCCACAGTTGAATCGAGGGATAAGCATTATAGATAATGCAACTACCACGAGGCAGTCAAGATAGTACCTACCCGCAGCAGGACATAAAGCCCCTAACAGAGGTCCTAAAAAGGGAACATGACGAGGCCACGCATTGCAATATCTGGCTAAAACCCTTTGACGAATGCGAAAATAACTGTAAAGTTCGGGGTCATTGTCACTATACCGGATTATATAGGGGTGCGGCGCATAACAGCTGCAACCTCAGATATAAGATATCCAGCCTTATACGTGTGATCTTCCACAACCTGTCACGGTATGATGCACACCTGTTTATCCGGGAATTATGGGAAAAATACAACACACAGTGCATTGGGTGCATCGCCGAAAATACCGAAAAATATATCAGTTTTAACGTGAAAATTAAGGTACCCCTTGGAGATATGGGATATGGTGATGGTGAGAGGAACAAGACCATAGAGATACGGTTCATCGATAGCTATCGATTTATGGCATCATCGCTTGACAAATTGTCAACCAACCTCAACGATGAGCAGTGAAAAAACCACGGCTGGTTTTTCACCGAGGATGACATGTTTCAGCTCATGCGTAGAAAAGGCTTGTGCCCCTGAGTATATGGATGGATGGCAGCGATTTGAGGAGGTGAAGTTGCCACCCAAGGAGGCCTTTTACAGCAAGCGAAACATGAATGGGATCAGCGATGAAGATTATCAATACGCTAAAAGGTATGGAATTGTATCACCCCGGCGGGTGATAGCGTCACCATGGGAGACTATCAGTATGTGTACTTGATCACAGAGGTACTGCTATTATCCGAAGTGTTCGAAACGTTCCAGGATGTTACGCCAGCTGTACACCGTTATGCCAAAGCAAATAACAAGTACATGGGAGAGCAGTATAATTTGGATGAAGAGTCCTCCTATCTGCAGTATCTCGATGCCAACAACCTGTGCGGATGGGCGATGTGTCAAGACCTGCCCACGAATTGCTTCAAATGGGTGTCAAACGATTTCACTGAAAGGGGGATCGGGAAGCTCGTTGAAGATAAGAAGCATGGGTATATCCTGGAGGTTGATATTGACTACACCAAGGAACTACACGAAACGAACTATGGTCCATAGGGTAGAACAACTGGTACCGAATTCGGAGGATAGGCGAAAATATGTGGTGCATATCAGGGCCCTTTACGAGGCTATAACACATGGTCTTAAATTGACGAAAGTGCACAGAGTGATCCGGTTTAACAAGAAGACATGGCTGGCGGGCTATATCGATTACAACAGCGAGTTTGAGAAGGATTTCCACAATCTCATGAACCTCTCAGTGTTTGGCAAGACCATGGAGAACATCCGTAACCATCGCAACATCCAGTTGGTCACCAACGAGGACAAATATACGAAACTCGTAATGAAGCCAAGTTTTAAGGGTGGAAGCAGATTTAGCAAAAACTGGTAGATGGATGGGCAAGACCGAGGTCAAGATGAACAAGCCGCTGTACATAGGTCAGGCCATCTTGGATCTGTCAAAGATGGTTATGTACGAATTTCACTACGATTTCATGCAGGACAAATATGGTAGCAAATTACAACTCTGCTACATGGACACGGACAGTTTCGTTTACCATATACGAACGGAAGACTTTTATGGGGATATTGCACAGGATGTTCAGGCACGCTTTGAAACAAGTGCTTATAATCCTGATGGTAACAGACCTCTTCCAATAGGCAAGAAAAAGAAGGTGGTAAGACTCATGAAGGACGAATTGAGTGGTAAAATTAGCCCTAACCCTAACCCTAACCCTAACCCAAGTTAATCACCCTGAGGGCAAAACTCTATACCTATAAGAGCCGTGCAAAAGAAGGCGGTGATCGCAAAACCAAGGGCGTGAAGAGGTGCGTCACTAAAAAATCCATCACCTTCGATGACTATCAGCGATGTCTGGAAGAGGGCGTTGACGTTTACAAGAGCCAGGTCTTAATTCAACACAAGGGTCATGAGGTATACACGCAAGAGGTATCCAAGTTGTCACTCAACAGGGCAGATGACAAACGGATCGGGCAGTAGGACCAGATTACGACGCTTGTCTGTGGCCATTACCGCCTAGCGTCTACAGGGGAATAAAATAAAGGCATGTTTACTAATCGCCATACTCCTACCGTATGCCCTGACTGCCTATGTACTTTTTTCGATATCGGGGTATAATAAAGATGTCGTCCGATATTGCACAAGTATTCGACACTGCCACCTCTGCAGAATATGAACATGTAGAGCCTGCACCCAATAAACGACAAATTATAAAGGAAGCCCTGCGTAAGGGCAAAAGGCATTTCTGCCCAAAAAATGCACGGAAGGGTTTGTTGACAAGGCTCCAGATGAGGTCATCTACAAGGTCCATACCGAGTATGTACAGCGGGAACTTCATGAAAAGGGGAAGAAGACTGCGAAAGCACCGTCTACCCATGTTATAAGCTTGTATGCTAGCATGATCGGGAAATTTGTAGATATTGACAGTGCAGATGACTTGCGTAGGAAGATCCTATTATTTGGGACTCCATGACGGACCTCGGTATCCTCGTGTACTGCACCATCGGGAGGTGTTTAGCCCCACTACTTGTAGCGGGCCATACAGCTCGGCATGTGAGCAGGAAGAAGAAGGATGCGAAGAATGAGGTGGAGGACTCCAAGACGTTACTATAAGAATAAATGAGCGAAGAAGTTCAGAAACAACAAGATGAGGGGGTTATAACAAAACCGCCAAAGAATGAGGGTCGTGTGGCAGCCGGCAAGAGACTTGCCGAATGGAATAGGAAGAGCAAGGCCGACTTAAAAAAGAACGCGAGGAAAAAAGGTTCTTCACAAGATGATCAAGAATCTGTCGCAACTCCTGGCAAGTCAATGGATGTATACCTTTATGGAATCTGGAGTTTGGCCATATTGGCGATAGGGGTAGGCGTTTGCTATAAATTTGGCAGGGGTAAAAATGAATCTTACAAGCCAGTGCCTAATCCAGAGCTCCAACAGGGGAAACAAAGAAAAACTCGGCCTCAGATTGACATATTCAAGATGCAACGAATTTTGCTAAAAAATAACAGTTAATAAATGCCAAGTAAAATGATGAAAATATGGCTCCTAAGGAAACTATGATTATTGATGCCTTATGGCGTCAGGTTGGTCTCGTACACGGTACTGATCGTTATGGGCGGAAAAGAGGCCTTAGGGGTTTCCAGGTTGGGTGCTAAGATGGACATGGAGGACGGTGTTTAACTTGCCGGTTATACGACGCCAGCGATCCTATTTGACGAATACGCGATAAAACAGGGTTGGTACAAAAAATCGTTAATAGCTCCGAAATTGAGCGCATAATATTATTTCTATATCCCAATGGGGAGATGTCTGACAAAAACATGCATCCCATGCCTTGATCTTGGGAGCATTTCAAATGGTAACACTAGACGTCGCATCTACATGCAGCCCCTATATGAGTTAATAATTATACTCCAGGACGATATCCAGGCCCAGTTATCCGAGTGGTACACGTGGGAAAATTATGAAATAATGAAACGTTTAATTCTCCAACACTTGCTGAGGTGGCTAATGCATTACGGCGGGCACAGGATGCCCTAGTGAACGAACATTAAATGTTGTAGGACAGTTAGAAATCTGTTTCCGCCGAATATGTTTAAAATCAGGGGGAATAGTAGAATCAAGACCTGCATAGCCTGCCTGGTCAAAGCTAAGGAGAGGCGAGTGACATCGAAGACATTGAATATGAAATAGACCCTCTTGCTTTTGATAGGGAAATTCGGGGGTTCAACAGGATGGAAATTATCTGATTCTCTATGACATATTAACCTACAACATCACACCCAGGTATATTGAACTCATCGAAGAAAGCTCCGAGAAGACAAGGCTCGTCCAGAGGTACCACAATGCATTAAGATGCCTACAGGGTAAATTAATATATACTCCACCACCCCTCAAATACCAGTCTCGAAATACCAAGCTTTGCCCTACCTGTCAGGGGTCTTTGGTAGACAATTATGGAGGTGTGTTGATATGTTCGGGCTGTGCCGCCATATACCCCAAGATTCATGATCGAAAATGGAGCAACTATTAGTAAATGGATGTCGCGAAGGAACCGCATACGGCAATTTTCACAGGTCCTACTTCTTGTGGCAAGACACAGCGCGTTTTGGACCTGTTGGAAAATTAGTACAGGAAGCACTTCCACAACATAGTCATCTTATGCTCTACTATACGTTGGAACAGTACCTTTCTTGAAAGAGCCTCACTTTGGAAGGGTAATTATGTCTTCTTTATAGAGCCCGGAAATGAGTTGTTTGAATGGATATCGAAATTGTCCTCATTGTTGGCAGGTGAGAACACGTTGTTTGTGATTGACGACGTCATAGCTGACAAGGGTCTTGATTAGCGTCGGCAATCCCTACTTGAGCTTGCTATTTCAGGTAGACACAGAAAGCATAGTTGATAGCTACTCACGCAGTCGTATACTGCCCTGGCCAAGAATCTGAGGAGCTCTGTTTTTATGGTACCCTAATGAGCGCTCAGATATGAAAATGATACACGAAGAGACGAATTTGATATCCGATTGATATCAAATCAAGGCCGAGTTGAAGAGGTCCAAGCATGCATGTCTATACGATTGTGAGGCCCCATGGTTCAAAAGAGCTGATCTTGGTAGGTTCTGGGTATTGCAGGGATAAAAACATCATACAGACATATTAAAGGACAACGTAGGGATAAACTTTCTCAATCATCCTCCTCCTAATTAGGTATGCGAGGAATAGGGAAAAATGGGCATGATATATTTATTTCCGCCGAAGTCGTCACGGAAATCCTGGTTCGATGCAAAAGCTTGGATGCTATTAAAATGCGAGGCGTTGTGGTATGGAAATCCAAAATATAAAGCTTTTATCCAAGGAGGAAGGCACCCTTTGTAACATCCGTACCGCTTTTGACGGTGAAGATATGTTGACGCAGCATCATATTGATGGATATAACATCGACTTGTACTTCCCAAGGTACAGATTGGCTATCGAATGTGATGAATTTGGACATGCTGATAGGGATATAGGCTACGAGGTGAGGAGTCAAAAACATATCGAGAAGGCCTTGGGATGCATCTTTATACGATATAACCCCGATGCCCCCAACTTTTCCATTTTTCATGTCATTAACAAGACTTATGGCTATGTATTTGCCGAAATTAACCTAGAGGACTATGACTCAAACGGGCACTAATGGGTATTAAAATGACCATGTTGAAATCCTCCGGCCAAGCATTGGTATATAGAAAAATGTCTTCACAACTCGCCCTATTCAATGCATTACTTACAGGAGCCATTGAGACCTTTTTCGATAAACATAATCAGCCCTTCTTCAAACGTGCCAACCTCGAGAGATTCCTATGTATTCAAAATGCTAGGCAGTATGGACTTGGTCGTCATATGACAATATCGAGGGGAGAAATAGAGGGTATGATGGGAACTGTATGTAGCGAGTACAGTTCTTCAGGTATGCCAGGAGGAGTAAAAAAACGGCATGACGTCTTTGTCACGCTGGAAGGGGTGCTTGAAATTATGCACCGTTCTAGGAAATCCAAAGCAGTGAAACTAATTAAATGGCTAGCTCAAAAAGGTGTCGAAAAATTATAGGATGAATTCAAGGAGCAGCGTCAAGCCATTGAGGATAAGGATAATGCACCAGCTTTCCTCAATGATGAAAGTGAGTATAGGGATAGCCAGCTCGTGATGTTGAGGGATGAAATTGAGGAGCTACAGCAACGTGCCGCGCCCCACCTCGAAGATCCCGGCAAGGATAATAGCATGGCCATTATACAAAAGAACAACGACGATCCCTTCCAATATCTTGCCATCTGTGGCAAACAGGGGTATGTAGCTCAAAAAATACGAAATAAGCTCGTCGAATACCCTAAGGGTGAGATTGTGGTGCTGACAGAGACTGCAAATGCAATCGTACATTACAATTGGCTCCGAGAACGTAGATGTATTAGGGGTAAACCCGGAGCGTGTGAGACATTTTAGGCTTGGTGAGCATTATACACATGAGGGTCTGTTGGAACTCGCGGAATAGGCACGAATTTTACTACCAGCAAGTAGTAAAAAATGTATTCAAATGTGGGGATGTTTACCACTCCTTAACATGTTCTGGAGGCACTTTGAAATCTTCGGGGATCAACATAAATTCTTCCAAGACGAGGCACCTTTCAGGACGTCTTTTAGGTAGTACAAAACACGGCTACCCACTACAATCTTATCCAACCTGTACTTCTTTTTACTCCAGAAAGCATCCGATGCACGTCGTCTTGCATCACCGTGCCCCGCTCCTGGTTGTAGGAGGTACAAGTACAATCCATCCGCAGGTCGGGGTTTCTCTTCGGGATATTCCTCGTTTTTTGCAAGCGGGACAACTTCGAGTTTGATCACCTTCGCGGGCTTGATGCCAATCATTGTGGTCTTTGTACTGTTAAAACCCGTATATAGGTGTTTGACCCAGATGTTACTAGTCTCATCGGAAGTTAACTCTTGTGCATCTTGAGGCTTAAAAAGCCTTTTCGCAAGCAACTTGCTGTAAGGTTACACGGAGGTCGTGAATGGTGGTACTTGGTAATAGCCCGTTTAATCTCCACCCCTTTTCCCTCCCGTAGCTTGGTTTCGTCAGATTTAAACTCACTACCATTGTCACACTGAAAGATCTTGGGGTAGTGTAAGGGTCCTGCCTTGTAGATGTCCTTCAACATCTCTGCGACATAGTTAGCTTTCTTCGTTCTTAGGGGCCTCGCTACCTTATACCTTGAAGCTACGTCAATCCCCGTCAGGATGTATTTATATGTGTTTCCATATACCCTACTGTAGGGCATGTAGAGTAAATAAAACTGGTAGATCTCATTGGGTGTTGTAATGGTGAATGGTTATTATTACTCCACACGATCGGGCCTACCATCCAAGATGTTCATTTGCGCGTCTTGCAGAAGATACACGTAACACCTAAAATAACCGGTTCCACCATCAGCGCAGGGTGATGCCATCACTTAGACGTTGCAGGGGTCTCTCCGATCCATGCAAAATATTGTTGGGGGATGCCCGAAAGTCGATAAACAGGGCGTACCTCTCTGTCATGAACTGGCCGATTGTGACACTTGAGTCATGGCTAAAGAAAATGTTGACAATTGGCTCAAGCATGTCTTTTGGAAGCATGGCATGCGAGCAGAGCTTATTGGGTTCCCCTTCCACCATCACGCTTATCATCTCAATTTGAGGGTTGTAGAACACTTCGTTGATACCAGGTTAGGGCTTCACTTTCCCAGGGTCTATAAAGAGTAGTAAGACGCCTTTCAAGGACTTGGCAGGGGTATCAATCTGCAAATTATACGAAGTGTCCGCCTTTTTCATCATGACTACTTTGCTACGGAGTATCCGTTCATAGGGCATTGCCGATCTTGCATACCGTGACATCATAGCCCTCGGTAGACCTTCATGACTCATTTTGTCAAATTCTAGCTTGATATTTGTGATATTATAGGCTCCATCCGCTACGTTTGCTGTCGTGCTTCCCGAGGCCGCCGTCTCTGCATCCTTAATGACGTCACCATATGATGCAAAATGTAGGACAAACTGCAATCGGTCATATAAGCCCGCTGGATAAAAGGGCAAGTCACGGGTTAATTCAAACATCTTACCAAGGGGGATTGAAAACGTGTTACCATACGCCGATGGTTGTCAAGGTCAAATTTGGGCAGCCAGAGATCCTGATAAACCGCCAGAATATTATAATCCAATATATTCTGGACCTCTTTACCATTACGCGTTATGCGTAGATTTCGTACTAGGCTGTGTGATAACGCTGTGTGAGAAAGTCTATAAAGAGAGTACTTGCAACTAAGACCGGTGAGCTAAGGGCTATTACAGCCATACAATGGGATTTAGGTCCTACACGTATCCAGGCCCTAGGTTTTACCGACTATCAAACACCTATCAGGGGTAGTAGGGCAATGGTCCAGAAACTCATACAAAAGGAGGAACATATTGCAATGGACTCACTTGATGGTATTAGAAATACCGAAATTTTCGTTGATGAGTCGAAAAGACTTATTCAGGAAACTGCTTTGGGGGAATATCGATGGCCTCGATCAACGTGAAATAAATGGGCTTCATCAGACATCACAAACTATCAGGGGCGCCCTGGGAGTACTGCGGGCAAGGCAGATTCTTGATAAGGAGATTAAAGAAGCCGAGTAGGACCTTGAAAAAGGAAGTGATTTAAAGGAGACTGCTGAGGAGAAAACACAAAGACAATAGATTTATAGCCAGCTGAGTTCCATCAAGGATATGCTAATGAAAATTGCTAAGGATGACACGTTCCAGCTTAAGAAGCTAAAAATACTCTTCAAGGAGCAGTTTGACCTTGACAACCATCGGCGTATGGTAACACGTTTTCAATCCCCCTTGGTAAGATGTTTGAATTATCCCGTGACTTACCCTTTTATCCAGCGGGCTTATATGACCGATTGCAGTTTGTCCTACATTTTGCATCATATGGTGACGTCATTAAGGATGCAGAGACGGCGGCCTCGGGAAGCACGACAGCAAACGTAGCGGATGGAGCCTATAATATCACAAATATCAAGCTAGAATTTGACAAAATGAGTCATGAAGGTCTACCGAGGGCTATGATGTCACGGTATGCAAGATCGGCAATGCCCTATGAACGGATACTCCGTAGCAAAGTAGTCATGATGAAAAAGGCGGACACTTCGTATAATTTGCAGATTGATACCCCTGCCAAGTCCTTGAAAGGCGTCATACTACTCTTTATAGACCCTGGGAAAGTGAAGCCCTAACCTGGTATCAACGAAGTGTTCTACAACCCTCAAATTGAGATGATAAGCGTGATGGTGGAAGGGGAACCCAATAAGCTCTGCTCGCATGCCATGCTTCCAAAAGACATGCTTGAGCCAATTGTCAACATTTTCTTTAGCCATGACTCAAGTGTCACAATCGGCCAGTTCATGACAGAGAGGTACGCCCTGTTTATCGACTTTCGGGCATCCCCCAACAATATTTTGCATGGATCGGAGAGACCCCTGCAACGTCTAAGTGATGGCATCACCCTGCGCTGATGGTGGAACCGGTTATTTTAGGTGTTACGTGTATCTTCTGCAAGACGCGCAAATGAACATCTTGGATGGTAGGCCCGATCGTGTGGAGTAATAATAACCATTCACCATTACAACACCCAATGAGATCTACCAGTTTTATTTACTCTACATGCCCTACAGTAGGGTATATGGAAACACATATAAATACATCCTGACGGGGATTGACGTAGCTTCAAGGTATAAGGTAGCGAGGCCCCTAAGAACGAAGAAAGCTAACTATGTCGCAGAGATGTTGAAGGACATCTACAAGGCAGGACCCTTACACTACCCCAAGATCTTTCAGTGTGACAATGGTAGTGAGTTTAAATCTGACGAAACCAAGCTACGGGAGGGAAAAGGGGTGGAGATTAAACGGGCTATTACCAAGTACCACCATTCACGACCTCCGTGTAACCTTACAGCAAGTTGCTTGCGAAAAGGCTTTTTAAGCCTCAAGATGCACAAGAGTTAACTTCCGATGAGACTAGTAACATCTGGGTCAAACACCTATATACGGGTTTTAACAGTACAAAGACCACAATGATTGGCATCAAGCCCGCGAAGGTGATCAAACTCGAAGTTGTCCCGCTTGCAAAAAACGAGGAATATCCCGAAGAGAAACCCCGACCTGCGGATGGATTGTACTTGTACCTCCTACAACCAGGAGCGGGGCACGGTGATGCGAGACGACGTGCATCGGATGCTTTCTGGAGTAAAAAGAAGTACAGGTTGGATAAGATTGTAGTGGGTAGCCGTGTTTTGTACTACCTAAAAGACGTCCTGAAAGGTGCCTCGTCTTGGAAGAATTTATGTTGATCCCCGAAGATTTCAAAGTGCCTCCAGAACATGTTAAGGAGTGGTAAACATCCCCACATTTGAATACATTTTTTACTACTTGCTGGTAGTAAAATTCGTGCCTATTCCGCGAGTTCCAACAGACCCTCATGTGTATAATGCTCACCAAGCCTAAAATGTCTCACACGCTCCGGGTTTACCCCTAATACATCTACGTTCTCGGAGCCAATTGTAATGTACGATTGCATTTGCAGTCTCTGTCAGCACCACAATCTCACCCTTAGGGTATTCGACGAGCTTATTTCGTATTTTTTGAGCTACATACCCCTGTTTGCCACAGATGGCAAGATATTGGAAGGGATCGTCGTTGTTCTTTTGTATAATGGCCATGCTATTATCCTTGCCGGGATCTTCGAGGTGGGGCGCGGCACGTTGCTGTAGCTCCTCAATTTCATCCCTCAACATCACGAGCTGGATATCCCTATACTCACTTTCATCATTGAGGAAAGCTGGTGCATTATCCTTATCCTCAATGGCTTGACGCTGCTCCTTGAATTCATCCTATAATTTTTCGACACCTTTTTGAGCTAGCCATTTAATTAGTTTCACTGCTTTGGATTTCCTAGAACGGTGCATAATTTCAAGCGCCCCTTCCAGCGTGACAAAGACGTCATGCCGTTTTTTTACTCCTCCTGGCATACCTGAAGAACTGTACTCGCTACATACAGTTCCCATCATACCCTCTATTTCTCCCCTCGATATTGTCATATGACGACCAAGTCCATACTGCCTAGCATTTTGAATACATAGGAATCTCTCGAGGTCGGCACGTTTGAAGAAGGGCTGATTATGTTTATCGAAAAAGGTCTCAATGGCTCCTGTAGGTAATGCATTGAATAGGGCGAGTTGTGAAGACATTTTTCTATATACCAATGCTTGGCCGGAGGATTTCAACATGGTCATTTTAATACCCATTAGTGCCCGTTTGAGTCATAGTCCTCTAGGTTAATTTCGGCAAATACATAGCCATAAGTCTTGTTAATGACATGAAAAATGGAAAAGTTGGGGGCATCGGGGTTATATCGTATAAAGATGCATCCCAAGGCCTTCTCGATATGTTTTTGACTCCTCACCTCGTAGCCTATATCCCTATCAGCATGTCCAAATTCATCACATTCGATAGCCAATCTGTACCTCGGGAAGTACAAGTCGATGTTATATCCATCAATATGATGCTGCGTCAACATATCTTCACCGTCAAAAGCGGTACGGATGTTACAAAGGGTGCCTTCCTCCTTGGATAAAAGCTTTATATTTTGGATTTCCATACCACAACGCCTCGCATTTTAATAGCATCCAAGCTTTTGCATCGAACCAGGATTTCCGTGACGACTTCGGCGGAAATAAATATATCATGCCCATTTTTCCCTATTCCTCGCATACCTAATTAGGAGGAGGATGATTGAGAAAGTTTATCCCTACGTTGTCCTTTAATATGTCTGTATGATGTTTTTATCCCTGCAATACCCAGAACCTACCAAGATCAGCTCTTTTGAACCATGGGCCTCACAATCGTATAGACATGCATGCTTGGACCTCTTCAACTCGGCCTTGATTTGATATCAATCGGATATCAAATTCGTCTCTTCGTGTATCATTTTCATATCTGAGCGCTCATTAGGGTACCATAAAAACAGAGCTCCTCAGATTCTTGGCCAGGGCAGTATACGACTGCGTGAGTAGCTATCAACTATGCTTTCTGTGTCTACCTGAAATAGCAAGCTCAAGTAGGGATTGCCGACGCTAATCAAGACCCTTGTCAGCTATGACGTCGTCAATCACAAACAACGTGTTCTCACCTGCCAACAATGAGGACAATTTCGATATCCATTCAAACAACTCATTTCCGGGCTCTATAAAGAAGACATAATTACCCTTCCAAAGTGAGGCTCTTTCAAGAAAGGTACTGTTCCAACGTATAGTAGAGCATAAGATGACTATGTTGTGGAAGTGCTTCCTGTACTAATTTTCCAACAGGTCCAAAACGCGCTGTGTCTTGCCACAAGAAGTAGGACCTGTGAAAATTGCCGTATGCGGTTCCTTCGCGACATCCATTTACTAATAGTTGCTCCATTTTCGATCATGAATCTTGGGGTATATGGCGGCACAGCCCGAACATATCAACACACCTCCATAATTGTCTACCAAAGACCCCTGACAGGTAGGGCAAAGCTTGGTATTTCGAGACTGGTATTTGAGGGGTGGTGGAGTATATATTAATTTACCCTGTAGGCATCTTAATGCATTGTGGTACCTCTGGACGAGCTTTGTCTTCTCGGAGCTTTCTTCGATGAGTTCAATAACCTTTTTTCCTCGCGTTCTTTTTTAAGTCAACCTTGCTCTTCCTATTCCATTCGGCAAGTCTCTTGCCGGCTGCCACACGACCCTCATTCTTTGGCGGTTTTGTTATAACCCCCCCATCTTGTTGTTTCTGAACTTCTTCGCTCATTTATTCTTATAGTAACGTCTTGGAGTCCTCCACCTCATTCTTCGCATCCTTCTTCTTCCTGCTCACATGCCGAGCTGTATGGCCCGCTACAAGTAGTGGGGCTAAACACCTCCGGATGGTGCAGTACACGAGGATACCGAGGTCCGTCATGGAGTCCCGAATAATAGGATCTTCCTACGCAAGTCATCTGCACTGTCAATATCTACAAATTTCCCGATCATGCTAGCATACAAGCTTATAACATTGGTAGACGGTGCTTTCGCAGTCTTCTTCCCCTTTTCATGAAGTTCCCGCTGTACATACTCGGTATGGACCTTGTAGATGACCTCATCTGGAGCCTTGTCAACAAACCCTTCCGTGCATTTTTTGGGCAGAAATGCCTTTGCCCTTACGCAGGGCTTCCTTTATAATTTGTCGTTTATTGGGTGCAGGCTCTACATGTTCATATTCTGCAGAGGTGGCAGTGTCGATTACTTGTGCAATATCGGACGACATCTTTATTATACCCCGATATCGAAAAAAGTACATAGGCAATCAGGGCATACGGTAGGAGTACGGCGATTAGTAAGCATGCCTCATTTTTATTCCCCTGTAGACGCTAGGCGGTAATGGCCACGGACAAGCGTCGTAATCTGGTCCTACTGCCCGATCCGTTTGTCATCTGCCCTGTTGAGTGACAACTTGGATACCTCTTGCGTGTATACCTCATGACCCTTGTTTTGAATTAAGACCTGGCTCTTGTAAACGTCAACGCCCTCTTCCAGACATCGCTGATAGTCATCGAAGGTGATGGATTTTTTAGTGACGCACCTCTTCACGCCCTTGGTTTTGCGATCACCGCCTTCTTTTGCACGGCTCTTATAGGTATAGAGTTTTGCCCTCAGGGTGATTAACTTGGGTTAGGGTTAGGGTTAGGGTTAGGGCTAATTTTATCACCCAATTCGTCCTTCATGAGTCTCACCACCTTCGTTTTCTTGCCTATTGGAAGAGGTCTGTTGCCATCAGGATTATAAGCACTTGTTTCAAAGCGTGCCTGAACAATAATTACCCTTTGTCTTGAACTGATCCAGGGGGAGAGATTTTAAACACACGAGACATTTCTTCTCTTCCATATTTCTATCTCCCCATTGGGATATAGAAATAATATTATGCGCTCAATTTCGGAGCTATTAACGATTTTTTGTACCAACCCTGTTTTATCGCGTATTCGTCAAATAGGATCGCTGGCGTCATATAACCGGCAAGTTAAACACCGTCCTCCATGTCCATCTTAGCACCCAACCTGGAAACCCCCAAGGCCCCCTTGTTCTTTTTCTTGGTTTCAATTGAAGCACAACTTTATGTTGATCTATATAAATATAGATGGCTATGGGGAGAACGATAACGAAGAAAAGTGAAAATTTAAGTAAAAAGATATATCGTATAAGTAGCTGTATAAAGGGCTAATTATACTGTTCGCACGGTATATATTGTTATTCTGCATAGATAAATAGAATGTCTGTATATTTTATATGGCTAGCCTAACAAATCCTGTTAGTTCACCTGCTTATCGCGGATTAACACCAGATAAAACCCAATCTTTAATGGCAAATATTTCTAGACCAACGAGAAATTAATACACTGGGACGACGGGTAAGCTAGAGCTCATTGTATTTTATAAAACATTTGTGTACCTGCGACCGTCCTTAAAAATTTTTTTTGCTGTTTTCCGACTGACCTTAGCGATTTATCGCAAACCACAAGAAATTTTTAATATTCTTTTATGTTCCCAGTATTTCGGCAATTTCCGACCCCCAATAAAAGTTAAACTACCGATTCAAATTATCATAACGCATATGTATAGTTAAATCAAAATCAAAATATAGCAAAAAAATAATCAAAACAACAAATTAAGCCGCGATAGCGCACTTCAAACGGCTACCATATTCATTTATATGTATCGGGACTAAGAACGACTACAAACAATATTTCTGAAGTGAAGCGACTGTAATGTGCATTTCCCAGAGGTACAAAAAATAAACCTAGCGTAATACAATTAAATAATAATACATTTCTGACCAAAATGTAATAAAAATGATCTGCCAACCGACCAACCCCGGAACAAAACTACGAGTCGGAAACGGCAAGCCAACAATTAATTAAGGAAGGCCTGGCCGCTACGCAACAGTCGCACCAAACATTGACAACATCTTAACTAAGTTGAAACCCATGAGCATAAATACAGTCAATTATACTGATCATTATAAACAAATATGGCGGCTGCTAGAATTGCGTTATTGCGGCGTTCTATGTTGTTTTCGTTATTCATTTGCTGAAAGATTTGTTTACAACTATTTTATTTAGCTATACTTCTATTTTAGAGAAAAATAATTTGAGTCAGAAAAGTTTAACTCGTTGGGTCGTAAATCAGTGAAATACTGGAATGTTAAAAAATATTGCGTCGAACTTTTTGTATTCTGCAAAAATTGTTTAGGTTATTCAGAAAACAGCAAACAAGTAAGATTTTAAGGACAAGCAAATCTCTATAATGATACAAAAGTTGTGTCTGCTTGTGCGTGGCAAAGTGAATATTATTTTTGAAGTCATCAAAGATATCTCAATTGTTAATTGTCAAATGGAATGTCATGACGTAAGTAACATGTATATACATTTAACACAAATAACTAAAATTTAAATTAGTGAATCTATTTCAAGGAAATCATAGCTTTGAGGCCAAATAACTTTAAAAAGGCGTGGTGACGTCAGCCATCTTTTACTTTCTTGGCAACTAGCAACACCCTGGGACCAAATTGGTAAGTTCAGAATCGAAACTTTGATAAAGTCATCAAAAATGCTATACATTGTCTTGATAAGTGCTTTCAGATTTTTACGATAAAGGCAACAGGTATACAACTTTTTTTGTTCTTTAAGGAGTGACTTTGCTGATGTCAGCTTTAGCCGTTTGTCAAAAGCACGTGATCCAAGATATTTCCTACATAAAAGTTTCACCCTATACATAAATGCAATAGGTAAACAAATTTTTGGATTAAGTTTTGTGTACATTGACTTTTTTTGCTGATGTCAGCAAAAGTTTTAAACCCTTGTTTCCTTAACCCATTCGGTCCAGGTTTATTCGAACATAATATGACCAGGGGCTTAATTCGCCCACCCCCTTCCCCCTCAATAATGTTTTATAGGTTTGTCCAAATTGAATCAAACTTAGCTTACCTATAGTACGTCACAAAAGGAAGAAAGTGGCAGGAATAAAATTTTGCTTGCGGCAGCAATTTTTTGTGACGTCATCAAAATCTTAAAAGTTGTTCAAAATACCACTATCTGCTTAAAATTTAATTACCTCAGTACGCGAGCGAATTTTTAAGTTCTGCTTGAAGGTTCTGAAAGCTAAATAAAAGTTTTTTTTAACATATTTTCTGGTTTTTACATTGATTAGATGAAAAACTGACGAATATTGCCGCAAATCCTTTTTTTTCGATTTTGGGGTAAAATTTGAAAAAATCGGGAAATCGGATTAATTACGTGACCAAAAAAAGCAAAATGAGTCTTCATAATTAAACAAAGTTAATTTGTATGTTTCAAGTTCTAAAGATATTCCTAACAAGAGTTATTATATTTTCCCCATTATAATGGTTTCATAGAGATTTTTAGGCGTAGTTTTACGTAATAGGCAATAGTCTCTGAAAGATATGGGACCTGAATATTTTGCACGCAGGTGTTTAATAGATAAATATTATATGGACGAGTTATTGGTAACCCGTATATATACTTATACAACAGGCTAACCTGAAGACCAGAATATGTAGGACATGATTTCAACAGGCTTACTAGCATTTTATAACCGTTTTAAGGGTACAACTTATTTGGGGGTTGGAGGAAAGCTTTAATAGCCGCATAAATATTTAGGCGTAAAGAAATTATGCACGCAATGAATCACTTTTTCTTATTTTTTAGGTTCGACAACCATCACTTGACAGAGTATAAAGAAGAAGAAACTCGACAGAGTATAAAAGCTATATATTCAGACAATCAGATATTTAGACTACTAAACTTTAAATTAAATTTAAATTAAATTTGGTAAGCATATTGGTTAATTATTGGTGAACTTACTAAATATATTAAGCCTGCCGAAAAATTTGTGTTTTTTAAATAATATGACAGAGGTTTCTCTAGTTTTTAAATTTGTTTTTCTTGGTCTCACGCCAACACTGCTATTGTAAATCACGCGTAAAGAAACTGCCGCGGAATGATTCTTTTACTGTCTAGTGAAGTTGAAACTAATCCTGGGCCTTACTCTGTTTTAAAGTCGGTACAAGAATCTTTTCATCAAGGGGATGTCAGGCTCGGAACTTTTATTGGCACACAATGTATGTGTAATTCCCTGTTTGCGGTCGTTTGGTTGGTTATTGAAAAGGTTTCTTTTTGCAACCCAGGTGATTTTGATCATATCCTCAGCGAAGGAACAAAGTTGTACACGAGCTTGGGTTACACAAACCAGTACTTGAGTGCAAGTGACCTCCCAAATACTTTGACTGCTGAAAACAAGGTGATACAAATACAAAGTTTAGAAAATATTTCTCATATTGTTACAGATAACAGCACTACCTTGCGCACATTTCATAATTCATCACATTTCGATAAAGGACGAGGAATGTTGGGCATTATAAGCGGCGTTAGTTTTGCTATAATTTGGGGTCACCCACAAGTTTATTTATTTAATCCTCATAGCCGAAATAGTTTTGGACAAATAACAGAATGTGGTACATCAGTCCTTTTAAAATTTGATACATTACAACAAGTTGAAAACTACATACGCAAAATTTATGTGTCCCCTGGTCAAGGAAGGTATCTCGAGACTCAATATTTTAAAATACTAACAACTGAACAGATAACCGATAACATTATGCTTTCCATTCGTAAAAAGAGAAAACTAGATCAGAAAAAAAGTAAGTGCGAGAGAGGCCGAGTAAAACAAAAAGAGTTAACAAACACTTATAGAAAAACAGAATATGACCAAGCTAAGCTAAGAGTGGATAGGCAAATATCAAAGAACGGAACAGGGCCAAGCGAGGCAAAGAGAAGCCATAACTAGATATCGTGAAACTGAGCAGGGCCAACCAACGCAAAGAACTGCAAATAAACGATATGCAGCCCATGAAGGTAAAGAAACGTACGCGTGTTAACATTTTGCCCCATTCTAATGCAAAAATAAATCAATTTAAAAAAATGCATTGAGAATGGACCATTTTATATTTATGCTATATGTAATCGTTTTTGTATAGGCGAAACAATAAAATTGTTTCGCCATGTTGATCATGCTGCCATTTCAGAAAAACATTTTTGTTTCAGAATACAAAGTTTCGATGGCAAAGAATACATATGTACAACATGCCTTTAAAAACTTACAAAAGGAAAAATTCCTTCCCAAGCTATATTTAATAATCTTAAAATGTTTGATCTCCAGAATCGAGGAGCACATTACGACGGTTGGAAAAAATCATTATATCCAAAAGGATTCTATTTAAACGAATTGCAATAATGCCTAAGGGTCAGTGTCCCAAAATATAAGGGACAATCTGTAATGTTCTAATAAAAGCTGATGAAAAAAGCAATGTCTTACCAAGAGGAATGGATAATAGTGGTGTAGTGCAAGTTGCGTTAAAGAAGAAACTCAATTTCAAATCTAACGTTTAGTTAGAGTCTGTAAGGCCAGATGTTATTCGAGAAGTCCTTTATTATCTAAAACTGGTTAACCCTCTTTATGCAAATATTGAAATTTATCTCACAAACATACCACCTTCTTGGATTAATTAAACATCTGAACATGAAACTAGAGAAAGTGAAAATGAAATGAACATTGACTTTGCAGAAGGATCGACACCAAGTATTAATATCAGTGACGTAAAAACCTAGAATGAGGATTACTCGGACGATTGCGAAGAAGAGATTGAAAATCTGTTAAACGAACATCGTTTGCCTTGCCAATAAACATCTTTTGTTCTAACTATTTCACATGAGCAAATTGACGTCGGAAATATTGTTATTGCTCCAGGAGAGAACAAATTTCCCATACTGATAATTTCTGGTGAGCATTGTGAAGAACTTTCCCACCCTTATCTATTTCCAACAGGTAAATTCGGATATCATAAGAAAAGAGAAGTACCACTTTCCCCAACCAAGTATTTCAACCAAAGATTATTGAATTATAGACCGAAGTTTGCCTCTGATAGTGATTACATATTTTTTGCTCATGCAGTGACACAATATTTTAACTTGATTAGTCCCATAAATATAACTATGCAAAAAATTAAAGCGGACGGTCTTGCAGCATGAATGATGTTTTTAAATTTTAAAGAATGGGTTAAGTCGTTTACAGCCAGTGACGACGCTTTCACGTTTATGAACACGTTGAAAGGAACTCTTGCATGGAAACGATTTCTTTTTGAAGCTTTGGCTATGGTAAAACCGCTAGGACTTCCAACGTTTTTTATGACTTTGTCTTGTGCAGATTTAAGATAGAATGAACTGGTTAACTGGTTGTGCATACCATAGTTAAATGCTAGCTTTCTAGTGAAGAAAGCAACCCAGTTCTTCACAGACTAGATTCGACAGATCAAACACATTCTCATTCCAAATCTTGTTGTAAGTATATAAAAAAATATTTCAATACTCTTCGGGGAAATTTTTTACAGACCATACAATTGTCGCTGAGCCTTTGCCTGACAACATCTCTAATGAAGAAAGGGAAACACAACTAAAGGAAAGGAAGACTATACTAGAAAAAGTAAAAACTTACATAGATTTAAATTTAAATCCAAGATTAACAATATTCTGCATCCAGGTGAACCTAATTATACCCAACCAGGTATAATTGAAGAAATTCTTTAAAGTTTAGCCATTAAAAAAAGAGGGTATGAAAATGCACTGAGCATTTCCCCTGATAGTGGATTTCAAATTCACTTCCAAAGGCCTGCAGATTTCTGTTTTATAAATAATTTTACCGAAGGCTTGATGTCATGGGAAGCCAACATAGACATTCAACCTGTTCTTTATTATTATAAAGCAGTTTCTTACATGTGTGCTTATTTATTTAAAGCTGAAGACGAATCTTCAGAAGCAATGAAGAAAGCCGCATCACAAGCACTAGAAACTGGCGATTCGTTATTTGTACAAATGAAATCCATTACAAATGCGTATCTAAATCATCGTGAAATGTCAGTTCAAAAAGGAGTTGCTATTGTAATGCCAGAAATATGGCTACGAAAGGCATTTCCAGCGGTAGTTTTTGCAAATAGTAACATTTCTGAGAAGTTTACCACCAGACAGTACTGATATTTTTAAATGAGATATGTTGGATAGATACACGGATGGACCAAATCCAAAATTTAAAAGAAGGAGATACGCTATGTTGGAACCAATATGTTATGCCAGTAGCTACTCTATAGCTTGACAAGAATTCAAGAAAAAAACCGAAACCAGATGATGAAAATGACAGCCAACCAGGAGTACTTGAAAAAATAATTGTTGATACTCATATGAAATCTCCTTATCCGAAAAATCTACCTCTTATGTCCTCAAAAGAAATGTTGTCTGTACGAAAAGAAAAGCGTTTCCTAAGGTACCGTGTGCTTAGTCGACAAAAAAATTCAGAAGGGTACGCACATCATTTGCTCTTTATGTTTTATCCTTTTCGCCAGGAAGCAGAATTGCTAAGCAAAAACTGGTGTACTTACTTAGAGAAATTATTGTAAAACGGTGTATTATAAATTATTAATACAAATAAAAGAATATGCAAAAGATTTGGTGAACTTGTTGAAGAGGCAATGAAAAATTTTCACACGAACCGAAAACGTCACAGTTATTGGGAACACTTTTTCATCGGTTAGTAATTCTGGAATTTCTGATGACGAACTCCATGAAAAAATTGGAGCATTAAACGAAACCCAAAGGGAAGATTTTGAAGTCGTGAATGATTGCGTTAGAAGGTACAAAAAGCTTGAAATGTAACGCACACCATAAAATTAGCCAATTCACATCTTTCTAACAGGAAGCACAGGCTGTGGAAAGTCACACTTGAATAAAACAATTTCTGACATGCTAAATGAAGCACCATCTTATCGCACATGGAACTTAGAAATAGATAAAATTCTTATTCTGGCAATGTAGAGGGAAATACAATACATTCAGCCTTAGGTATACCAGTTGATAGAAGTTTTACTAAAAACATTTCTAAGTTGAGTAATAAAGTGGTGCATGCTGCCAAGGTGCTGTTGCACATTCACCAATGGCTAACTGAAATATTTGGATGCACAGATGATATTCCATTTGCAGGAATATCTGTTATAGCATGTGGGGATTTATACCAACCTCCACCAATTCAAGCAAGACCAATTTATGCAGGCTACAGAGATGTACTGTTAAATCTTTCGCATTGCTGGAAATATTTTAAGATTGCTGAACTGACAGAAGTTATGACGCAGCGTGGTGATCAATTTTTAATTAAATTATTAAACAATATCAGAGTGGGAAAATTAGAAACGCACCACGAAGGTTTACTAAAATCTAATTTCATTTTTTAAAATGACCCAAACTACGCCAAAGATGCGATTCATATCTTTGTTGAAAACCAACGACGCCATTGACAAAATCCCAGAATATATTCCTGTGTCAATGGTGCAAAAACTCCATAGCCGCACAAAAACAGGTGGACTAGCTCAAAAACTTCGTTTAAAACTAAACGCGAAAGTCATGTTGACATCAAATATTGACATATCAGATAAACGACTGATTATGAAAAGTAACAAAAATATAAAAAGTACAGGAGTTAATAAAGCTATGAGAACAGATCCATATGCTATGCAAGAAAATGTTATTCCAATAAGCAGGATAGAAAAGGAAATCAAATTTAATAAACAGAATCTAACTTCACCTACTATGAAACGAATGCAATTCCCACTAATGCTGTCATGGGCCTGTACTGTTCACAAGGTTCAACGTTTAATAAAATTGTTGTTTATTTTGATTTAATAAAGCAACAAGCCTTTCACTCAGGACAAATCCATGTCGCATTTAGTGGAGTCACAAGCTTAGAGGGTTTATACCTAACGGAAACATTTTCCAGATCAGCTATTAAATCAGACACACGAGCAACCGAGCAATACAATTATATGCGAAAACACCCAAAATTGACATCAAAAGATACTGGCGTGATTAGTGAAGTAGTAACTTTGCTTAAAACAAGATCCTACAACATGGAAAGTGATTTATTATGCCTAACAGAAACTCAGATATATTAAAAAAGACCTACTTTGTTCATCACTAACATCCTTCCTGGCAGTGAGCGGGATTCGATCCGCGGTCCGCAGAACTAAGAGCCGCAGACGAACCCAGTACACTACGTGCGGCAATATGTTATAAGAGAACTCAGATAGTTTATCCCTTACGGACCGCGGGTCAAATCAGTGCCAGGCAGTATGTTAGTGACGAACAAAGTTGTTCTTTTTCAATATGACTTACACGCATTATACTCGCCCGTCATGATCAGAGGTCCGATCGGGGTGAAGCATTCTCTGTTGAGAATGAAATACGGATGTGCTATGATAAATATTCACCCATGGAAACTTAGATATCATTTAAATCAAACTGCAACACAAGACTAGATTACTTTACTTTAATTCCAAACAACAATGTGGATAGGGTTTCTAGTCTTTTAGTTGGTTGTAATGAAACTATAGAATTGTTTGATATTGTGAATACTCCAGGTGCAATATTTTATAAAGTGACGAAGAAAACGTTTCAAAAGAATGTTGTTAGTCTTCTACATCTATATCGCAAAAATTCTTTAATCGAGAGGAATCATCATACCTTATTCAACATTTTTTGGGAAACAAAATCGCTGATGTTATACTTAGATATTTTAATGTAAATGTATTTAGTAATGAAAACTAGTTCCTTGTTCACTGAATATAAACAAGTTGTAACCTCCTTAACTCATATATCCGTTCTTTTCACTTCTTCCCAGCAATGGGTGATTAAGAATAAATAAAAACTCAATATGGTGATATTGGTATTCTCGCCTCGTTGGCTTGGCAAAGCACATATACAATACACATTCTCGCCTCGTTGGCTTGGCAAAGCACATATACAATACACCTCGCCTCGTTGGCTTAGCAAAGCACATATACAATACACACAACTATGATGAACGGCATGATGATCAGCAACTGGATGAAAAAATTTCTCTAGCCCATGGATCCAAACGTGGGAGCTTTATAGCCTTTTTTCTAGAGAAGAAAAACCGTGAAGAAGACCATTTGCTCTGCCGTGCATCTTACAAAATATATCTTCGTAGTCTGTTTTCCACGATTTTCGTCATAAACTCGAACTTTGATGGTGCATGAAAAGATAAAAGATATGAAGAACATTACACACTTTTAGCAAAAGTTTGCGACGCCAAGACCAACTGACGATCGAGGAAGAACCCTTGCGAGAATCGCCTGAAATACTAACTTACTGCGCATGAGCAGTCACACCTGCAAAGCATTGCCGTACAGAATCTGAAAAGAAACTTAGTTTCCAGCAATCTGCGATAGTGGAAACCTCGCGTTCACTTATTGACCACTTAGGTAGAAGAGCAATAAAAAGGAATTGCCAATTGACTTTTGATGACGTCAGCAATGATAAAAATTAATAAAATAAAATTTACTTATTGCCTGTATTGTATAGAACTTAAAATGCTAATCAAAATAATGTATAAGATCATGTGGTTTTAAAGAAAGGTCAAAGAGAAATAATGATTTAAACATTTTGCTGACACCAACAAAAAATTGTTAAAAGACAAAAAAAGACTTTTTATAAATTTGTATAATAGATTGCAATGGCTGCGTTAAAACGTTAGTTATTGATGTTAAGTTATTGAGACATTTTTGATGACCTGAAATTTTTCGGCAACATCTAGGGAAAATGCACACTTGTCAAAACCGCCTCTCACAAGCACCCAGACACACGGTATTATTATAAGACATTGTAATTTCTTCTCTTCTATTAGCCGATCACGTTGGAGATATGTTTCGTGCTATTACTTTATTACTAGTCAATAAAGCCCGTGGAAAATATCCACTAGTATAAGCAGGGTTCCCACCTTTTTTTCAAACCAAATTTGAGAAGATTTAGGGATATTTGAGGTGATTTTTGAGGAGCATTTGTTAACAAAAATTGAAGAGATTTAAGGAGAAAAGTTGCACTTGTAAAAATGAAGGAACCACACACATTTCGTGAACCACATTTTGTGACTTTTCCTAATTTTTATTGGACTTACAGAAAAAAAAAATATATATATATATATACTTCTGAAAATTGTCCTGTCAATCTCACTATATTGTAATGCTAAAAATAAATGCTTTCTAAACTAACCAGTTGTATGAATATGGGATTATGTATGTGATAGTGACAAAAAGTCATCATACAATATTGACATGCATACTGTGTAATTTGCAGACCGGAATATTGGTAATTTACAGACAAGAATGTTTGTAATTTCCTATTTCTCTATTTCTATTGTCATATGATAACGTCATAGGTCATTTTGTCCCATGTCAATTCAAATTGTCTTTATTGAGTAGGTACTGACGCAAGTGCTAATAGATATACCAAGTTTTATTCCATGTCAGCTGCTAACACAAAGGTTCTCAAATATAGATTTTTCAAGAAAAATTCTTGAAGATTTAAATTCTGATCGATTACCATTTTCTCCTTGGAGAAATCCTTTGTCTTTATACCACCTGTTAATGTTCCTATTAATATCTTACATTTTTATATTACTTTTTTAATGACTAGTACTATAAATAGTTTTAAAAAAGATAAAAAGACGAGAATTTACAAGAAAGACATATTTTCTTCAACCATTGTCTCATTTTGACGTCATCACTTCCTGTGATGACATGTCAACCTAAATATTTTGTCACTAATTAAGTCACAACATATTGGTGCTTCTTTGAGTCAAGTTTTATCACTTAAAACCAAACTGAACAAAAGTTACAGCCCGCGGGCACCTTATGCCCCCCTACTTAAAAGGGTCAAAATAGCCTATACCAAATAGGGTTAATATATGTTACTATAAAACAAACAGGGGCTAATAAGCTAAACCTGATGTTCACCAATGAAATTGATTCATTTTAAACCCCCGTATTGAGGCAGTATTCTGAAAAAGTTCAGCCCTAGCCATAAGCTCATAAAAATCAACAGAACATGTTAACACTTTCCTTCTCAGTTAATAAAACTCTGTGTATGGACCAATTTGTATTTATAGATAATGTATGGGTTATGCTAAGAAAGCAGTTAGAACATAATTGGAAAGTACCCCCCCCCCAAAAAAAAAAAAAAAAAAAAAAGAAAAGCAAAAAATATTGTTTGCAATTGAAATCCTCGAGTTCTTGATCATTTTCTTTAGCAGATTTTCGAAAAGCACTAGATTTGGTTTAGAGCGCCTTCACTCCATCTGGAGTGTTACGTAGAGGTCGGCACCTGTATGAAGCTCGCTAATGGTTTTTGTTACAATTAACTTCATTTTTCTTGATTTAGTCGATTTGTGCATTTTTGCCTTTCTTTTTAGCTGTTTCTTATTAGAAACTCGATTCTTAATATCTTTGATGGGTTGATCCGACATGTCGACGAAGAGATGGTGTAATGTTTATTATATGTAGTAACATAGCATTTGCATCATGTAATTCTTGACAACTCGTTGTGCAACCAAAGTAATTTCTGACATATCATCAACTAACAAATTTTTATGAACACTAAAACCATGCTCGATAGAAGCTTATTAATGTGACAATATAAGGATGATTTTAATAATTACTCCTTAATTTCAGTACTTTTTATCATCAAGGAAATTCCGATAAAATTCACCAAGGCAAATAGAATCATTTGGCTTGTCTTCAGCACAAAAACTTGTTATCTGCTCTCCCATGTACAATATTCTAACCATATTTGCAAGCCTTGTTTCATTTTTGTCAGGTAACTCCACCAATAAACTCGGTATCAAACATCTAGCATGTCTGCTCAACGCCATTTTAAAAGGAGACTTCTCTATCATGTGAAAACATATCGTAGATAACAAAAATATAGCATCTTGCTTAAATTGAGCAATTTGTATTACTGGTTGGTGCCTTTGATTTGAGAAGAAAACCTTATTTTAAAAAAATTTGAGGACATTTGAGGAGAATTGAGGGTACCTTTTGAATTGAGAAGTTATGAGGAAGCGTAAGAATGAGATATTTACGTTGAATTAGTGTTATTAGCACCGCAATGTTGACCTTGTAGATTAGCACTTGATACATGCATTTTTCGAAGACATCAAAGGAAAATGAACACATCCACTTTGCCTGTTACAGGCAGACGCAGTCTCTGTATTATTATAAAGAAGACTAGCCTGGACGCCCGGCATCGAAACTCCGGGTTGATCCACAAGTAACTGTGTGACCTGGGGTTAAGCACTTAGTGGAGCGCTTCATAAAAAATTGCGTCAAACAGTCAGGTGGAGCGCTTTACAGGTAAGCAGTATGTCGTCAATCGATTAAAGCGCACGCGATATTATAGTGTTTCGGCTGTAATGTATTTTTCAAAATATAACTGCACTGCTACTTTAGCCAAAATAAAAACATAGTTTACAACCCGTTGTTATCCGTCATAGCAAAAACAAACAGTCAATAATATTTTATTTTGCAAAATAAGTTTTAGTAAATATGGACAAATTACTTCTGACACTGAACTGACCTCTCACTATGGGTTAACGATCTAGCTAACCATAGTCGACATGATGCGCTAAGACCTTACCCATAGTCTGAACGTAAAAGTACTTACAGCTGAACTCATCGTTAGCTCATCGTTAGCCGATTTTTTTTTTTAATATATTTTTTTGGCTTGCAATGAGATAAGCTCACTTTCAAGAATCTTTAAAGGGAGGCGACATAAATTGTGTTCAAAGCGATTTATGTTTTTAAAATTGGTTGTATCTTTTGTTGTGAAATGTCATTTTAAAACCTAAATGGCTAACAAAAATAAAAAATGACGTTTGAAGAAGAAGAAAAAGAGTTCCTGTTTAATGTGAAAGTTTTTCCCTGCCTTTCTGACCGAAAGTTGTTACCTTCTTCGTAATTTTTTTAATTTCTTTCTTTCCAAGCTACGTCGTTTCCTTCGAGGTAGTGATAATAAAAGGATTTTTTTTATCTTTCCTTTTCATTCTTTTTTCGCATTATATTCGGCTACAAAAGAGCTAATGATGCACCGTAGTGTAAACGTTAAACAAATACACCAGGTACCCCAAGAATATTATGCGCACTATGGTTAGCTTATCGTTAGACCATTGTGAGAACCAAGCCTTAGTACTTAATACGCTTTTCAAAAAACTTTATTACAGCTTTGGTTTTAAAACACAGGATGCACTTTGTTAAAACGCCAGGTTAAGCCACGAGTAACTGTTTTATCCAACGTTGACACCCGAATAAGTGATTAATAAGAGCCACCAACTGTGCCACATATTCAGATAAAGAGCTTTAGTACAGCTATATATTATGTAGTAAATCAAGTGAAATGCTCACGACTTAAAAATAACTTTCCACAACTTAAGTTAAAATAAAAGCACAGCTTACAATCCGTTGCTACGCCGTCAAAAAAAAAAACAGCTGGGCAACCTTTTTAGGGAATGTTCACAGTGAAAACTTGAAATAAAATGTTACTACAAGCTAAGGGCTTAGTACAGATATACAATGATACACAGGTGTAATATCCTTTTCTCAAAAAACATTATATACCGCAACTTCGGTTAAACAGAAACACAGGAAACGGCCCGTTGTTAACACTGGACTGAGCGACTAGCACAAGTAAACCGGACGCACATAAGTATAGGCGTAATATTATTTTCCAAAAGATTTTATCGCAACTTCGGTTAATCATGCTCAATGAAAAAAATACTCATCAATTTTATTTTGCAGCATAAGATTTTATAACAAAGTGGAAGCTACTTAGCTAACTGCATATAGCATAAAAATGGGTTAATATTGTGTTGCAGCCAAACTGAATTTGGTTACTTTCACTTATTAGCCAGAGGTAGCTATGGAGCTAGCTAGATAGACGTAACTTAAACATCAAATAATAATAACATTGGCTAGGACAAAATAAAATAAAAAAACCTTTTAGAAGACAAAAAGGGACTTGCCAACGTCAACGCCAACGCCGGGATTTTCCAAAACAGCTGCGTGCAACCATTTTGAATACACATAATACGGCTATTATTAAAGAGACTAGTAGTTGCCTATGGAAAAATCCACGGGTTCGCCCCATCATTTATATTTACCCGTCGCAACAAAGTGGATAAAAGTATATCGCATTTGATATTCGTGTTTCCGTAACATCATTTTCTAACTTAGCGCAGAGAGTTGGTCCGCGCAGAGACAGAAAGACGACGGCTATTATTATAGAGATAGCCAAAATCCCGTGAAAGAATCCACAACAAAAACATACAATATAGTAATTTGAATTTTCAAAATTAACAATTTAACCTCGACTTTTTGTCCCTTTTTTATAACGGAACGGCAAAAAGTTAAAAAAGCCCCGGGATCGAGAGTACCCACAGTCGGCATAGCTTTTTATTTATACCCGTTAAAACCAAAACGTTTAAAAATTTAATCAGGTACAAAAAAAAAAAAAATCAACATAATCAAAGGCCTGTCACAACCGCTACGTTAAAAGCGAAATCTGCTAAAATTTATACTTGCTTTGCCATGCTAAAAGTACAAAAGGGAAAAAAGTATATCAGACAGTAGAAAAATCCAACATATTTTGCCAAGTCATACAAAAAGGTTATTACAAAATTCCCACACTGTACAGTTTGTAACACGTCATACCAAAATCAGATATTCAGTCTATGGTATACGGCAGTCCTTTCTAAGTGTTACACAAAGTATAAAAATGAACAGTTATTAACTTAAATCATTTCAGTATATTGTATATTTACCGCAATATCTCAATCCAAAATATAAATATTAAAGGAACAGTTTGCCTAACAGGCACGAACTATGTATTAAGAAAACAGCGCAAACGTGCTGTGCATGATAAAAATGCAGTGTTTTCGAACTTAAGAATATTTATTGATCATATTTCAAAAGATTGTAACGGTAACAGAAGTAAACATCGATTTAAGTTTGTTTACCTTTTTTTTTTGTTTAAAATAACAACAGCAACAGTGAATCACCACACTTTGTAGTGTTGAAAACAGTAACAACAGAAAATTACTTTTACAGTTTATATAAATTCTTCTTTAGGGATACGTGCTGTTTTTAAATTTATAATTCTTTAATAAAGTAAAGCCTATTCTGAGTTGCGAAAACTAATGGAAAATTCTGCTCCATGTAACGATCGATTGCTTTTGACAGAAAAAATTGAGTTTGTGAAACAATAAAAAAGTAAACTGCCAAAAAATTTTGTGCATTATACAATTTTTTTATTTAGAACAAACAATCTACAAAAAAAGTGGTTAAAGAAAAAATATTTTCCGGCTTAAAACAAAACAAGGGACTTAATATTTAAGGAAAAGATTAGCTCTAGCAGTTGAAACGGTAAAAAATCGTTATAACCTAAATCCATTTTTGTACCAGATACTCTAAACAATACACCTGCTTTTTTTAGCTTCTCTCAGTAGGTCACTAGGTAGCGTTCTGTAAATAAAACTCTAATTAGTTTTTACTTTAATTACTAAACTTCATGCCAGAGAGAAAGAATTGAATTGAATTCTTTTTTAACTTCTACGATTCGAATTATTTACATTCTAGTTCGAATTCGATAATTTTTTTATAAAAGTAAACAACCTCGGTCCCAGAAAATACAAATAAAAATATTGAAGAACAAATAAGCTTTAAGCTAATTTGCTGATTATTTTAACAATTAAAAGGGGGCAAGCCAGTCCAACATTTCATCCAAAATTTTTTCCCCATGTTGGATGAAATGTTGAATAAAAAATACATGTTGGATGAAGCAAAATTTTAGGTTTGTGGGACTGCTTTTAAAAACATTCGAACGATAAAGAGTTCATTCATTCCTGAAAAACAAAATGGCGGACGGAAGGAATTCTTCAGTGCTGCTTATGTTTCTGAACGAACTCGTCGATTCGGACGATGAAAAACCAACCCGCGGAAAAACAAGAGAGTGGATAAAGATGGGGGAGCACATTGGATGTTTTAATAATATCATTAAAGAATTCAAGATCGAAGACAGATTCGGATTTAGGGAAATGTTTCGGATAGATGTAGGGGATTTCGATTTTCTTCTTAATGAAACATCCCATCTGATATCAACGGGGTAGATGAGCAATTGTGGTGGCCACAGATCAATTATGGCAGAAGAAAGACTCCCCCTTACTCTTCGTTTTCTTGCGACAAGAGGATCATTTCAATTACTTCATTTTCAGTTCAGAATTTCTTTGAATGCAGTATCCTATACAATAAAAGGGTGTTGCAAGGCTTTGGTGGATAAATTGGTTGCAAAATGTCTTCAACTACCATCATCCGAGAAAGAGTGGCTACAAATTTCCGAGAAGTTTGAGACTAGGTGGAACTATCCTCATGCTTTAGGTGCAATGGATGGGAAGCACATTACTATAAAGAAGCCTGCCAATTACGGCTCCTACTACTACAACTACAAACATAATCATTCGATAATCCTTTTAGCGATTGCTGGTCCTGAGTACGAATGCTTGTATGCTGATATTGGGTCTAACGGACGAGTTAGCGACTCAGGTGTGTGGAGCCACAGTTCCTTGCTACAATCTATTAAAGATGGGTCGGTAAAGCTTCCAAAGGATGATAATTTATTTAGTGGTGTTTCTTTGCCCTATGTGACGATGCTTTTGCATTAAAAACATTTATGATGAAACCTTATCCTCAGCTAAACTTAACAGAAAATAAACGAATCTACAACTACAGACACAGTAGAGCAAGACGAATTTCCGAAAATCTGCTTGGTATTCTTGCCAACAGATGGAGAGTCTTTTTTACTACAATAAATTTGGAGCCAAAACATGTCGAAAACATAGTCCTCTCAGCTTTGGCATTGCACAACATGTTTATCAAAAAATCAGCTTATCGTACGGTAAATTTAGCAGATTCTATCCTTGACAATGGTGATATTCGAGAAGGCGAATGGCGGAGACATTTCATTCCCTCCAAATGCCTAAAAGTGGTCACAATGCATCTGTTACAGCTAAAGCAATCATGAACGAAGAAGCTGTAGACTGGCAGTGGAAATATTGCTAAAGAAAAAATTATTTTTTGTGAACAAAACTTAATATCTTTAGATGTCTTGTAAAAGTGTTTTTCCTAGCGATATAAATTGAAATAAACTACAATGTTTGTGATCTATAAAAAGTATTCCTACTCCTAGAAAGGATTGTTTATCATATCAGTGTAGCTATGTGCTTGTACTGGGTGTGTTGTGTTGGCGTTACTAAAAGAACTGCTTCCACTGTTCTTTTGCACTGGTGTGCTATTAAAATAAAAGTGATTGGAATAACTCCCATAGATCATTGGTCGGTTTACATTGTCGGACTGCATCTCAATATCGATCTCAATATCGATCAGCACGTCAGAAATTCACTTTTCAGCGTATCTTCGTTCACGGTTTCCCAATTTAGACAGTTTTTCTTCTACGTAGGCAGCAAAGTTCGAGGTGGAATTCTTGTTAACCACGGGAGAGGTAGCCTCGGTAGCCTTGGTTTGTTTAGTAATCGCCTCAGTGCATTTGGATAGTAAATCTAATTTGCGCTCAGCAATGCTTTTTTTCTCGTGGGTTTGGCACCTTGGAGTCTTCATCTTCGTCATATTCGAGATTTTTCACCTCAATTGTACGTTTATGAGTGTCTCTACTTTTAGCTGATTTAACCACAGGCACTAAGAACAAAAGGCACTGATAATGGACCCAGCTGGGAACATACAGTTCGTCAGTGCTCTGTCCACTCTTTGTCTTGTTCACTTTAGCCAATTCCCTTCCAAATTGTCCCCTCACGCCATTTATTTTAGTTTTTAGCGATGCTACAACTACGGCAAAGCACTTGCAATTTCCGTATATATTCCGTATCTCTTACATCTCGTTTCGAGTATACTTTATCAAAGCAGTCCCACAAGCAAGGTCTTTCTTCAAACATATCTATAAGGATAGGTACTTCATCTTCCGTCCAATCTTTGGCTCCTTCTTTCTCTCCTTCTTCCTCTTTGGTCTTCTTGTTTTTGGCAGAAGAACTTTCCCCATCCTTATCTTTGTTCTTTTTGTTCTTAGCAGTTGAACCTTCTCATTTTTCTTCTTTATTTTTCTCTTCCAAAGCCTTCTCTTGTGCTATTTTCCCTTGTCCTGTTCTGTGTTGTTCGAATGTTTTACCTTTCACAGGGGATAGCTCTTCCTCACTGCTAGAAATTTTAAAATCTTGTACTGATCCTATCTGATATGCCTGCCGAAATGATAATGTTTTTATTAAAATGCATCAAATTAAAAACATTCTATTCAAAAACTCGAACGTTCGAATGCTTTCGAACGTCAATTTCGAACGTTTTAACGTTTGAAATTCGCAGGATTTTTATATGTTGAATAAAAAGTACCACCAAACCAATCGAACATAAAAATTCACGCAACTCAGATAGTTAATTCCTTTGAACTTGCCTATAATGTTGGATGAAATGTTTGACGGCGATCAAACTTCATCCAACATCGTCCAACACGATTTTTTTCTTCTTTTTTGAAAATTTCATATTCTTTTAAAATTTTGAAGTGACTCACACCAGTCCAACATCTCATCCAAAATCACAACAGTCGTATGTTGGATGAAAGGTTGGTTTTCCCCCGCCTTAACGGTCACGTACGGCTTTAATATAAGCAACAATAACCCTCGTTTTGCTTTTTTTTTAACTTTGTAAATTTTAGCGTAACGCCACCTTGTGGAAAGACAATGCATGAGTCATAAGGAAACTGACCTGTGAGTTTTGGTCCTTGGCCTCACCGTGCACACACAAACAAGGCGTATTCATATATAGACTAGGCAAATTCCCGTGGAAGAAACCACTGAATCTCTCATTGAGTCGTGGTGCCAAATAAAAGGGTTGGGGGGGGAGGGGGGTACCAAATAAAAACATTGAACACAGTAATTTGAATATCTAAAAGTCACAATTTCTCGCTGAAACAAAACGTCAAAAAACAGCAATAACAAAATTAATAATAAAAGAGAAAATTTTAAATCAATTTGAAAAAGCACACAAAAGACAGAATAAAAATAAAAGTTTAGCAAAAATTACATGATACCGCGGCTTTTTCTTTAGAAAAAACAACACATCCACTTTGCCTGTTACAGACACACAGAACTGGCGTATTATTATATAGACTAGTCGTTAACCCGTGGAACAATCCACGGGAATTAGCCAACGTAATTATTTTGCGCACCTGTTATCACGTTGTTTCGCGCACCTGTTATAAAATTACTCTGCAGCAGTCATGGTGCCTGGAAATTTACAGTTATAGGCACGGGAGCAGTTTAAACTACACATTTTCCTTTTTTTATAGTATAGTCTATCGAAGTAGTGTAGCGCCGATTTCTCGTAAAATTCATTTATTGAATAATAATTTGCGCATTTTTACGGCCTGATTGGAGTTAAGATAGAGACCTCTCTTGAAAATAGCTTTTGAAAAACTATATTTGACATTTTCCTACCTTTTTGTTCAGTTAAAAACATAATTTCAGCAAAAAAAAAAAAGCACATCCAGATTAATTGTTGTCATAAAACATGTAAATGGTTAAAGATAAAACAAAGATTACAAAATAAATTCCAAATTTATGTTAAGAACAAACAAAAAATCACGTACAAAGTCTTTTTAAAAGTTATTGTTCTCCTCCTATTATCAAATTATTGTTAATTTCCTTAAAAAGGCGCGAATAATTAAAACTTCTTAAATGAAATAGGCAACGCAATGTTAATTGTCCGCAACTTTGACCGTGTACTTATTTAAGGAGGAACAATAAAACAATAAAAGGAACAATAAATGTTAATTAACCATAAATTTTGTATAAGAAACTTTTTAAATTAAACTTTTGTGAAACTACGCAAAAGACAAAATAAAAATAAAATTTTTAAATAGTGTCGCAAAAAGATCAAAGAGCTGTGCGCAATTTCGTGTGTCCGTAACACAACGCATTTCTCGCGCACAAACACACAGACGGAATACGGTTATTATAATAGAGACTAGACCTTAACCCGTGGAAAAATCCACGGGGTCGCCCGTCCTTTATATACCACATTTAGTATGTCTCGCTACTTGAGGTGCCATCTTGCGCAGATACAGGCAGACGACGGCTATTATTATAGAGACTAGCCGGGTTAACCCGGCGTCGAACCGCCGGATTAAGGCATAAGTCAAGGTGTGATCCGGCATTGGACACTCTGTGGAGCGCTTAATAATAACCGTAAACTGTGCCACACGATCAGGTGGACCGCTTCAGTACAGGTATACAGTGTGTTGTAAATCAAGTGAACCGCATGCACCGTGTAACTGTCGCAACTGTAACATATTTTTTATAAAATAACTTCCCGCAACGATAGCTGAAATAAAAGCAGAGCTTACAAACAGTTTTTGTAAAAGTTAAAAAATTAATCGTGACACCGGGCTGAGTGCTTACTACATTTAAACGGTTTTGTACAGGCGTATAGGGATAATACCCTTTTGAAAAAGGGCGTATAGGGATAATACCCTTTTGAAAAAGACTTTCTCATAGATTCTGTTTAAATAAAAAAAGTAAAAATCGGTCCATTGCTAAAACAGGGTTAAGCGGTTAGTCCAGGTAAACAGTGTTGCAACTTCGTACAGGCTTAATTCCCAAGAAAGTTTAAAAATTAATTGTCACAGTTGGCTACCCATTTATTACAGGTAAACCATGTCGCACATGCGCATAGGCGTTACAGCTTTTTCAAATAACAGTCCATTGTTAACAGTGGGCAAAGCGCTTAGCACAAACAGAGTTAAACAGGCGTATAGGCGTAATACCCTTTTCCAGAAAAACTTCACTGCAACTTCGGTTCAAATAAAAACACAGGGGACAGCCTGTCGGTTTCTCTGAATGATAAAAAATGACAAACGGAAAACGTTGGTTTGTTGAACTCACTGTTATCATTTTTACATTACTATTGTTTCTCTTTATAATGTCTTTTACTAAGCATGAATAGCTAGCTATAGACCCAGTTGGGTATCCCCAGTTTAAGTATATTTAACTGGATGTCTTAGCTACTGTTAGCTGATAGCTAATGTTAGCTTTAAGGCTCCATCCCAAGCTTAGCTAGCTCTAACCTATCTCTTCTTTTATGAACACGAATTATGATGTAACAAGCTAGCTACAAAATCTTCCTTGAACTTTTAGGATTGTTATGCCCATAGAGTATATTTTTTACAAGGGGGCCACAATATGATAAGTGGAACGAATTTTAAAGAATTTAAAGTGTGTGTGTTAAGTTATTTTTATTGTTTTGTTTCTGACATCCCGTTAAACTTTTGTCAGCCTACATGTAAAATGCAAGTTTTTTTACAGGGATTTTTTACATTGGATTGGAAATTTACGTGGGTTTATGACTTGGGCGCGTTAAAAAAATTATAAGAGGATGGTATGATTAAGTCAGTTCATATTGTTCGTGTTGCAAAATGCTGTTTTTTAAAATTTTGTGTAAACTTTTGTGGAAATAGACCACATGCAATATATATACTGAAAGAACAAATCTTTGTAAATCAGACTTCACTGTAAGCTGTTGTAAAGCTGATGTCTTTATCGGTAAAAATAACAGCCATATTTTACTAATTAAGAAAAAATAAAACGAGTTTGAAAGTTAAAAGTATTTATTTGTTAAGCTTTTCGTACACTAAGTACATCTTTAGACTATATAAACAACTTTGTCTTTATATTTCGTATTATAAACTTTTGTTTGGAAGAACTAACTGTATGTGATGAAATTTTTGCCGGAAGAGAATTCCATGGTATATTTTGTAATCTAAACGCAAGGACTGTGTGCACTGAAATGACTGATTATTTTAAATTTTGATGTGTTTTATAACCTTTTTGTGGACGATTAATGAGTAATGGCAATATGCGACATACTGAATGAACTTATTTTTGTTGATTTAGATGTGTTTCTCACAAAACCGATCTGTTTTATAATTTGTGTAAACTTTTGTTTATGTTTTTTTGTTTGCTTATGAACCGCATACAATGTTTGTTGATTCAAGTTTATTCTTTGCTTATTGATTTTTTTACATTTAGGCTTAATTGTTGGTAAAGGGCAGTACGGAACTAAAAAGGAAATTTTTGTGTTCTTAACTGGTTGGATTTGTGCTAACACTTGCAGGCCTCCTTTTTGACATTTCAGAATAAAATACTGAGGGTTTTCAACATAATCACTTATAAGATGTACATATTTGAGATGCGTTATTTCTGAGATTGTTGTTATCCGTGTTGTGACTGTCAGTGTTGTAACTGTCGGTGTTGTAACTGTCGGTGTTGTAACTGTCGGTGTTCTTACTGTCGGTTTTGTGAGTATTGATGTTGTGAGTGTCGATGTTGTGAGTGTCGTTGTTGTAACTTTTTATCAAGTCACAACAACGACACTCACAACATCGACACTCACAACACCAATATTCACAAGAGTATATTCTTACAAAAAAGAATATGTTTAAGCTGAAGACAAAACATATTTAACTTCATATTCAAGGGAAAGTTTAGCTCTGAAAGTGTAAACGTCTTAAAAAACGTTTTTCCATTTAAATTCATTTCTCTACTAGAAAGATTCGGTTGAGATTTTCTTGCACTATTGTTAGGTACGTGAAATTTGTATATTCTTACTCAGAAGAGAGTAAAGTTTTTTACTTATGTTTTAACTTTACAATACAAAAGCCTATGTGTTTTTTCTCTCGTTCGCTGAAATATCGTGCAAAAAGATTATTTTTTATTGTTATTAAGATTTCAGATTACATCCGAAATTTTGTTAAAACGGGCGGTCTTTTTTTTCTACTTCTTCTTCTTTTTCATCTTTTTATTCTTTGGAGCGATTGCCGTAACGTCACGAATTGACCCCACGACCTAGCCATACGTATCTTGATTGTGTACGTATCTTGATATTCGTGAAATTGGGAAAGAATAAAGACTGCGTGACGAATTTGATCAAAAATATTGTTATAAACTGTTATTTTCGTGTTTTGTTCAACTAAACCGAGATTCAGATTAAGGTACGACAGATTCCTTCCAAAAGACTCGTACGTTATAGTTCACCACGTTGCAGAGCGAAAAGTTTTTAAACAAAGGAAAATATTTGGTTCAGTTAGTATAATTATAACTGCTTAAATTTCAGTTCCATCAACGTTTAAGATATTCTCTTCATTTGAGTTTTCTAGTCATGGATAAATTTTACACAAACCAATTTTAAGATTGTAGCTACAAACGTAGATATCAAGGCTGCATCCTGCTAGAGCCGGGCTAGCGGTTTTTTCTTATTGTGTTGGTATATTATTGTTTTGTTTTATGTTAGGGCTGTGGCTTTCTAGCTAGCTCTTTAGCTATCTCTGGCTGAGGAGTAAAATCAATAATTCTTATACACAATGTAGCTGGGTAGGTACACCTTTTATTACTGTCGTGAAAACTTATTTCACCAAATAAAATTGTTGAGTGTTTTTTTAGTTGGACGGGGTAACGACGGGCTGTTTTCCGTGTTTTTATTTAAACCAAAACTACAATAAGGTTTTTTTTGGAAAAGGGTATTTCACCTATACACATGCGCAACACCTGTACTAAGCGCTCAGTCACTTGTTAACAGCAGATTGTTTCCTTTTTTTTGTTTAAACCAAAGCTGTAATAAGTTTTTTAAGGTTATGACGCCTATATGCACGTAGGACATAGTTTACCTGTACGAAGCAGTCAGTTTGGTGTCACGATTAGTTTTTGAACTTTTACTTATTACGCAAAATAAAAAATTTTGGTCGATTGTTTTGGCTATGATGGGTAACACTGGGTTGTAAACTGTGTTATTTTTTCGACTAAAGTAGCAGAAAAGTTATCCATTGAAGAATATATTACAACTGAAACACGACAAGGTTGTGTGCATACTACATACTTGTACTAAAGTGCCCCACCTGAATGTAAGACATACCTTTCAATTCTTATTAGACACTCTCCAGAGCGTTCAACAGCAGGTCGCACAGTTACTGGTGGCTTAACTCAACGTTTCGATACCGGTTCACCCAGCTGATATCTGTAATAAAAGGCATTGCTTGTCTTTCTTCGCGCAACATGGTACAGCAAATAGTGAGACAAGCGAAATGCGGTACATAAAGAAGATGAGACTTAGGCAGACCGACTGGGCTGTTATAAATAAAGTTACAATTGATAGTCATAACTAAGAGAGAAGTTATCGGAAAATGTCTTTACTAATATGTAAACCAACGGAAATTCCAAAGTAGAATTATGACAATACGTCGATTATTTAAGGCAAAAATGTCAACTTATTATTTATAAAACAGATATCTGAATATAATCTTCTACAACTTCCGCTTTATAGCTTCTTTCGAGATCAGAATCATAAATATATTGATGGGCATTTTTAATCATACCGTTTCTAATTACGGTTTTAATTTCTCCTTCCGTCTCGTCAAAATCTCGAGTCGTTCCATGAGCGTTGCATTCCCTGTCTGATAATAAATTCGTTCTAAACTTGGTAGATGACTCTTCGTCGTGAATATAGAAGATATTATGGTATGAATTTAAAATATCATTGATTTGTTTATTGTCTTCATCTATAATCTCATTTGAATCTTCAGATGTTCCGTTAGTTTTAATACTGCAATCAGGACTACCTTTATTAGACTGGATTATTGCTTTATCATCTGCAAAAACTGTACTATCTGCTTCGTTACGGCGCGCTATTACCTCATTAATTATCTCTATATCATGCATCTTTTTCATCACGATAACTTCGCGTCGGTAACTGTCTATAAACATAGGAATGATGATAAGTAATATTATACTGAGTAGAATTGATGGAGCTATGATAATCACCGCCAAATGCATGCTCTCTGTATCCACAGGGTACTTTATCTCTAAAACAAACATAGCCATAGTACAGCTGATGTAATTATATATGTTTATTTCGAGTTCTTTAAAGGATAATATGTGAGCAGTTCAAAAAGATAGAAAGATTTTGACTTAATCAAAGTCAAGTTTATCCGATCTATAACTAACTTGTAGAGATTGACATAAGTGCTATGATTGTAGGTTATTTTACCTCTTTGCTATTACACGATTGGAATTCTACAAAATTCCTACTTACTTTTTTTACAGACAAAGGGAAGCATTTCATAGCAGGATGTATCAACCCAAGCTCCTCCGGAAATCATCTTTACACATATTCCTTTGTTAATAGATGTGAAAAACATCCAATTTCGAAATGTAGAATATCCATCGAGCCAGATAAATTTCGATTTTTGTTTTTTGAGTCCAATCCATACTTCAGCGCCATTAGTAATCTCATTTATATGGTTATTTTCAACGATATTTGAAATTGAAACCAAGTGTGCTTTTTCTCTTAAGCAGATATTTTCAGCAGATGAGAAATATTTCTCATCCGTGTAAACTTTGTAACAGTTTTCTTTTATGTGAACCCATCCTACGCAGTCTAAGAAATGCGAATAAAAAACGAGGTTCTACTCATTCAGCGGTTATTATCATAACCATGTATGAGCTTAATATGCGGATAAACACGAGAAGTAATTTTAACTACCAAAAAAATTATTTTTCGCGAAAACTAATTTTTCAAGAAAGGTCAGTAAGAACGACACAACTCAATTTCCTTCTCAGGCCCTCTTAGCTTTCTTATATCAGGACGGAACCTAACAATCAACTTAGCATTCCTGTGGAGGAGGAAAGAGACAAACTATGGAAAAAATAATTCAAAGCAAAGACAATAATTCTTACTATGTCTTTTATCAGTTCTATGTTTTGTATGTATAACACTACGTGGTTTCTCTCGACTATTATTACCAGCTACGGTAATAAACAAGATGAACAAAATCTCTACTCTCATGTTGAAGTATATAGTCTTTCTTCCAAGCTTTAAACATCTAGCCACTCATTTATGTTTAATATCACAATTAAGCTCGGAGTAGTTAATAGTTATCGAATACATGATACATTCAGAAAATGTTAAACTCTTTTGTGTGTAGGTTTTTAGCTGTTTTTTGAAGTGTCATATATTCAAAGTTTGTTATTGTCAAATCAATAGGAAAGTCGCTAAGCTGTTGATCCAAAGCTTAATAAGTTGTTAAGTAAATTATATTCTGTTATAACAGCGAAAAAAAAGATTAAAATCACACACAAAAACATGTTTTGCTTTGATTAAATAGAGTGATTACTCGGGTTTTTTTCTTTCACCTTCTGAAAATAAAAGACTGATGTTATAAGCTAAACTTCTAACCGTTAATAACACACTCTAATTAAACACGCTGTACTCATTGACGCTTACCAACTAGTTTAGCAGCAGATATGGACATATCAGCCTAATGATGGGAAAATTAATCCTCCTTCCCAGGGTGCACTCCTATAGCTGTTATCACGGAAAGGTTAAGTGCCCTGGACACGAAGTTGGGGAAATATGATTCTCAATAAGTAACCTAAACCGACTGGTGGCCTTGTGTGGTAGAGCGTTCTCCGTCCAGTGCAGAGGGTCTTGGGTTTAAACCCCGGCCGACCCATACCAGAGACCATAAAGTGTGAATCCATCCTTTCTGCTTAACCCTATTATACCTGGGGGGCACAAAGTGCACGCGGCTATTTTAACAAGGCATAACTTTAGATACACATGTGGTTAAGTTCTAAAATTTTGTGACTATTCCTAACTTTTATTATGGCTTTTGATGAAAAAAAAAATTTGGGAAAAATTTTGTACTTTGCTGGTGGTATTGCTTTTTTTGGACGGGGGTAAATTTTTTGGAATTTTGAAAATTGTTGACATTCATGTTAGAATGTCATAAGATGTTGTATTAGGTATATAATTATTTATTACATGTATGTTGGTTACTAAGTGGTAACCAAGGTGTTGCTAAGGTGATATATCGTTACCAGGGTCAAAAAAAAAACCAGATTTGAGGGAAATATCGATCCAGCAAATTGACGTCATTTCGGATCCCAATGACGTCATTATATTGTTTTCCTTACCTCGATTATCTCTAAATGTCCTGTGCTACATATATGCCAAGTTTAATGACATGAGCATGTTTCACATGTGTGACGTCATTTCTAATCCTTATAAGACATTCTCCAATTGAGACAAGTTTCATTACTTTAGCACAGGTGGTTCATGATTTATGACCCGCGGGCACTTTGTGCCCCCCCCCCCCCAGGGTTACAAAGGCCAAAAAAGCTCAGGTATAATAGGGTTAACTTTGAATATATAAGAATCGGCGTTTGTCTAGCTGAGCGACTATTGTGCGTTATTTGCGATAAGTGTTGATCAATATTATTGATTAACCGAAGTAGGAGGATGGTAAAGGCTACAAACAAGACATTTATGAAAAAGAGAATCCCCAGCAACTTCAAACTTTTTTTAATTTCACTTGGTTGTGTCTTTAAAAATGGCTCCAAATGCTATCAAATTAGTTAGTGAATTTTATTGTGTCGAATTAAATAAGCAAGTTGATGATCGTGTAAACAAATAACTCAAAACGACATAACATAATTTATACAACGTTGGCTCACAAGCCTGGCAATCGAATTGATTAAAAAATGAGGGGAAATATTACAAATGTGATTACAAAAGTATAGGAAAACAAACTCTTTAAGGATACATAAAGTGATCAATTGATAATATTAGATTAGCTTTCTTTTGGTATATAAAAACACAACCACTGTATATTATACTTTGAGTAGTTAGATTTACTGTAAATCCTTGCTTAAGTGGCCCGTCGTTTATTTAAAACCAGATGCTTTTACTGCGTTTACCGCAGCGCTTACTCAAAGGCGGCGCTTATTTGAAAGCGGTGCTTCCTCAAAAGAACAATTTTTAGACAAATCCAAACACTACTAAATATACCTTAGTAAAAAACTTCTTCTTTGTCAGGATCGAGCAGTTGCCATTGTTCATTCGCTTCTTCGACATCTGACTCATTAGCTTTAAAGGGATCGAGCTGGTTAAAAATCTTGACCTTGGGCACATGGTTGTTTTTCCTTTTAACGATCGTCAAGTGATCCATCAACTCTTAAATGTAAACCTCAGTGCATAAAGGAATCCTTATCATTTCTGACGGAAATACTGCCTATGCATCAAGAATAAACTTTAGTATGCTTCTTCTCGGTGGAGGATATAAAGGAGACAAATCAAACAAAATCAACCTGTTTTCACGCTTTCTTTTTTCTTTGACAGCTGTTGGTTGTTCCAGGAAAATTCACTTGTGTTACTAAAAATTTCGTGTTACTGATATTCATGGTGAATTAGAAAAGAAAAAAAAAACATTATCTGATATAGTTTTTTTTAATTAGCGCTTATACTTCCTTGTCTTTTTCTTGAAACAAGCTGTTATATGATGCATTGATATCGTTCATACCTAACACAATGTTTTCATCAAAAAGAGAGGATTTTATCTATTACTTCAATATCTGCGCTTCACATCTTCAAATATTGTACTTCTGCAAGTTCTATATTGCATTTTGCTAATTGGTGTTTTATTGTCACCCAATATTTCAGGTGTAACTAAACATCGTTGGCTAAGCTTTTTTATTTGAACGGAGTGTCCTTTTTTTCTTTGAGTACAGCTTCAATGCACACTTTAATATTCTTTTATCATCACTATTCAATGACATCTTCTGATATCTTTACTTCAGTCTCTGAATCTTATTAATGTTCGTTACATCTTTGTAACATTATGAATAGTATTGACACTCGATTGTATTGTAAATTAAATGTAAATAAACACGGAAAAAAGTAAACAAAACGCGAAACAGAAGTAAAACTTACTTTTATCTTTTAAAGAATTCTATGTTGTAGCTACAATAGGTGTTATGTTTACACGATATTCGATTTTAAAAAAGTATATTTTTGTTCGAATGTACGTTCCATATGGGAATAGTTTATATAAAGACATGCTTTCTACATCCTACTGATAATGTTATATGTTTTTGTTGTAAAATGCAGTGCCCGGGTAATAATCCATAATAACTGTTTCGGGCAATACCTTCGAATATTGACCTCTGTCGCGTATTGCCCTCACAAGCTCGGGCTATACTCTGACGTCGGTCAATAATCTCCGGTATTGCCCTCATAAAGAGTTATTATAGGGTTAATAACGGTTTCAAAAATAGTAGATACAAAATGTGTAATAAAATTAGCCTCCTTTCCCCCTGAACAATTTGAGCAGTAAATTATTGGTCTGTGAATTATCCCCTGCAGCGATTTAAACAATAAATTTCAATTGAAGAAAAGGACACTAAGGTAATTCCTGTCTCCCGGTGTCGCAGTACATTTAGGTCCGTGAAATTAAGACTTTTAAGTCCTAATTTCGCGGAAAATATAAACTTTTCAGGTTTTAATTTCCTGGTAATTTAGGGGGACAAATGGGGAAGAAATTTTAGTCTGATTGGCAGATCTTTCCTTTGGTGTAATCTTCAAAGACGGTGACCATATAAATGAAACCGCTTTTTTTCTCTATCTTTGAAAAAAATTTTCTCTTGAAAAATAAAATTTGCAAAACTTTAGGCTAAGTGGGAACCTAAATGAAAAGAGCAGAGCAAAAATTCAATCATTTTTTTCCGATAACACATTATTTTTTTCCGTAAAACAACATTGTCTTTATGTCTATCAAATGTTTATAAAAATAAAAAAACAAATTTTAAGTAAGTTTAATAAAAAAGAATCGAAGCTATTCTGCAAGAAACTCATCAGACAAACTTGCCTCTTGATAGTTTGGCAATAAGAATTTCCCATATCAAAATAATACCCTGACCAAAAGAACTCGAAAGAACAAATTCAACAAATAAAGTTTGAACAAGATTATAAAAATTAATTTTAAACAGGTTACGTTTGATGTAGTCTAAGAAAAAGAAAAGTCGAGAAATACACGGAGCTGTATGAATACCTATGTTTGAAATATGATAAAATAAACTTCAAAGTATAAAAGTCCTTAAGATCTACAGAATTTGTTCACTTTTTTATTTTTTAAATTGTTGCGATTGGAACTTTGCCCGTTGTCGCCCTTTCAGAGCTTGAGAAAGGTAATAAATTACATTGGTTAAAGCAATGCATGAAATCATTCCTCATTTCATACACCTTGTTAATGTTGTGACTAGGTGACCGCCCATCTAGAAAAACACTGGCAAATGCTAGAAAAAACAAAAGGCTTGAACAGGAACTTGAAACTCTTTTTAATTGAAACGAAGTCTATCACATACTTGAACTCGATCGAGTGAACTGAAAGACAAAAGCCAGTGACAGACACCATCGTGTCGCAATTAAATGTGATCTACAGACACTATGGTGCTTGCTTCTGTTTTTGACAATTTGAAACACTTTGATATGCTTCCGCATTTCCAGGCGCATTTAGGGGCGTAGCCAGAAAAAAATTAACCTTAGTCGAACCATTAACCCGCAGGGTCAACATCGCACCGCAGGTGCGATAATAACCAACTGGGGGTTTGGGGGCGTTGTGAGCCCCCAACGGGTCCAGGGCGGAGTCCTGGAAGCCAACGCCTTTTTACGCCCTTTAAGCACTGAACCGCCATCAAACCGACTCTACAAATCATTGAAAACCCTCGTGTTAATAATACGTTCCACACATCGTGTTACAAGCATTAAAATTATGGGCATAGTTGGGATTATTAGTTAAGTATGGAACATTCTTGCATAAAAAATTTAACCTACTTTTGGAAAATTTGTAAAAATATGTTACGTTTGATTCGATTCATCATGTTTCAGAAATAATGTACAAAGCATGAATTACAGACAACTAAATTTAAGCAATGTGAAGAACAAAGATATGTATAAAGCTAAACTGTTTTGCTTTAAAATGTTAGCATGACAACTATTAATTTTAACAGATACATTGCCAGAATCGTCATAACATTGACCTTATCAATTATCAGAGGTGTAGAGCTTAAGGGAATGATGAAGGGATTAGGTTTAAATTGCTGCTTATAAGAATAGCTTTATTCTGTATAGCTACAAGATCAGGATGAATAGCTAGCTAACTGAAAACTTGAAAGTGCTTTCTACACAGGAAAACAAATCTGAATTTTTACATACAGATACAAAAATTGGATGGTTCGAGTATAGAGAATTTTCATGAAGCTCTATACAAGATATAAAGCTAAATACGGATCCACGTTTGACAGCAACATCATGCGTTCTTCACCTTCACAACTTCGCTAGCCTTTAATTTTTTATCTCTCTGCGAAATTTACTAGCCAATAGGATGCGTCCAAGATGACCATAAATGGAAGACACAAGACCGTACATAGGCATAATTTTCGCAGGTAATCCTGCGAAAAAGACTATCTGCGAAGCAAAGTAGAGATTCAACACCTCAGCCTGCAAAACAAAATGGATACTGCTAAATCATGCGAAAACGACGTGCAAGCGCGAAGCTTTTGTGCGCCGCCCGGGAAAAGATTTGTGCCGGATGCACAATTGGTGCGCATATCCATGTGTTGGCGGTGGTGGTGGAAAAACGACGTGTTAAAATGAAAAAAGTAGGTCAGTCGTTCGCAGAGCTTGACTGACGCTGGCTACGCTCCTGGCATTGCAGATAAGCTTTTGACCAGCGTCCATAACTTAATCATTGAGGAGACCATCGGATGATTCTAGTAATTCTCTTTCCAAAACGGTTAAACGGTAAATATCATTGCTAAGCCAACGTGATTTTGGATGTTTCCAAACTATGCACTCGATGGCAAACCATGAATGCTCTTCAGCTTTCTAGAGGATCCATGACGATTTCCAATTTTTAACTGCTAATTTTGTTGGATCATTGCTTCCATTGTACATCTCACCGAGAGGTTTCCACGTACTAATGTATTTTCTTGGTAGACATTTTTGTGTTTCTTTTTTCGAAAATACGAGCTCACCTTCGACAAGTCACGATTTTGCTTCTTTTGTGCACTTTAAATGTTTTTGGAAGCGTCGTCAGCTATCGAACTTCGTATATCTGCTGCTGACCTTTGAACAGCATTAAAAACTTCAGTGTGAAATGATCTGTCCAGTCTATTTTCATTTTCCTTTACACGGTTGTGTTAGCGTTTTTGATTGTTTGACTTTGACGCTCCACTAAGCCTTTAGCTTGAGTGTGATAGGCTGACGTGATCCTTTGCTCCATACCCGTCGACCTATGAAGCTCTGTAGAAACTTCATGTACGAATTCCCTGCCCTGACCATTGACCTGCACTTGGCTGCAACCATGTCGACACATCACTTCGCATAGGAATTGAGCAAGAGTTACAGCTTTTCGATCCTTGGTGGCCTTAACTTTCGACCACTATAATCGATTAAAACAATGACGTGGTGATACCTATCAACGTCAGGCAGCTGGAAATATCAACCCCTACTTGCTTCACTACTTCAGATGGCACTGTATGGGTTTGAGCTTTGCTTAAGGAGATTGTAAATCACCTTATTTTTGGCATCATACGTTGAATTCTTGCGTCTGTGAGACAATAATTCCTCACGAGCTTGTTTATTTTGAAAAAATGAGAATTGCTGGTTGAAAACTTCCTCGCAGCTATGTATAAAATGCATGCGTGTCGTGTACCATTCACAAAGACTGTCAACAAAACATTCGAATGTCAACATGACGTATTCGATAGTTCTTAAGATGGCAGAATGAGCTACGAGAGTATTATTTTCCTCTGTAGCGATTTAAACAAGTTACATGTTTCGTTAACATATAAAAGGGGTAGAGAAATGCACAACGACCACAGAGGGTCAGCAAAAGCGTGGTAATAAAAACTCTATTTGGTCATAGGTTTCAGTATGCCACATTTCTACTATCTTTAAGCGTATCAATGTTTGCTAGTATAAAGTGTAAAGTTCGTTAGTTACATATTTTAGTAGAAAAGGTTCTTGTCGGCTATCACTATCAAGTTATCAACGTCAGGGTTACTGGGTTTTAGGTTACGTGTTTCAGATATTCCCTAGCATGTCTGGTCATACTGCAACACAATTTGTTTCGTCAACGATGTTAATGATATTCATACGTTCATACACAAAGACATTTAGATTAATTTAAAGGTTTTGTTTGTCTTGGGTGTTTTTTTTTGTCTTTAAAATTGACGCAAGCCAATAGAAAAACACAAAACAGCACAAAACAACACCTTAAAATTTATTTGGTGCATTTAAAACTATTGGGGGATTGGTGACAATAAAATACACAAGCCTTGCGAAGGAGAATCATCGATAGAGAAATATTAATTCCTTACATTCAAATATTGTGCTTACAAAACCTTGAATTGAAAGAAAAGTTTTTAAGGTGCATTAAATATTATTTTTGTATTTTCCATTGACGGATTTGTGGCTCTCATAAAATAAATGTTAAGCGAGATGACAATACATCCTTAAACATGTCATTTTGTCAAATGGCGAAAAACAGCCCTTGGAACAAAGTTGACTGTTCTTGGCGCGATATTTTTCTACAAGTTATTCAGGCAACACTGCTCTCCCCTAAAACATAAGATATACTTCTGGACATCCATTTACCTTTCGTATCTCAAGTGCGGTAAAATTTAGCTAAAGCGATTTTTCTTAAAACATCCCAAGCATCATGAACTTTCTTTTCAGTTTTTCCATATTAATTGTCGTGTTCTTATATTAACTTAATAAGAAATTATTGCTACAAACTTAACAGGGCGGAAGCACAAATCCCCCACCCCATCCGGTTAGGATTAATAGGGTTGATGTTGTAACACGTTATATAATCTTGAGTTAACAAATATTCTGAGGTAGTTCTTAACTTTTTGTCCATTAATCTTATCAGTAAGAAACTAAAATTTGCTTTTTTCTTACGTATAAAGATGTAACAACCAATTTGGAATTTATATGGGAAGAAAAAAAGAATAAAATATAACAATATAACAAACGTTTACTCGAAATGTTAGAGATCGATTTTATGCGTTTATAAAGGAAGTTTCAAGCCAGAATTTCGCTATTGCCAATTGAGACCGTGTATTACTATTGAGACCGTGTATTACTATTGAGACGGTGTGTTACTATTGAGACCGTGTATTACTGTATTTGCTCACATACTCTGGTTTTAATAGATATGACTTTGGAAAGCTTTGTTTATTTTGGGACCAGTTCGAGATGCACTTTTATTTGTGCTTCACAGAAACGGAGTGCCGGTTCAACCAAAAGATGTATACAATTATCTGCAGTCTAGTTTTCGCCAGTTGATGGAAACTGGCGAAACACTGCTCCCTCAGTGATGGACATATCTGTGGGGGCAAATACTTGTTTGGGGAACGAGACGAATTTGGAACAAGGTATTTGTTTACTTTTGTGTCTTTTTTATGACCTTGTATATTTAATTGTGATAACTTGATAAAGAAAATACTACTAATTGAAAAAGCCCATGGAAAAACACACTTACGCAGCAGAACAAAGAAAAAGACTCATGACTTGAATTTTAATGTCGCCATCAATGACTCGTGGATACACATATTCTTTTGGTAGAATTTTATTTACACGTTGCCTATTTTGTAATGCTTGAAGTGCTAGTCAAAGAATATATTTGATCATGTCTTTTTGTTAAATGGTTAAAGAAATGCTGTATTACAGAACATTCTTGAAGTTGATGTTTTGAAGACCTTGCTAAGGAAAGGCACAGACTATTATGCCTAGTCAGTAGGCGATTTTGTGACTTAGTTTTAACTATTGATAGGTGGATTCGTCTGTGTGATAACTAAAAAATTGTAAAACCAAAACAATAACAACTCGATAATCCTAAAAATGCTAAACTAGAGGTTTGAAGTTTACTAGGTAACCTGCTGTATATTGGAGGTAAAAAACTTTGTATTTGATCTTAAAATTTATTTCGGTAACTAAAGTATTTTTTTTTATCAGTATTGTTCTTAGTCATATTTTTCTTGCTTCTGCACTTTTAATAAGAATCTTTTATAATTCTTGATTTCTATGTTATAAATACAACCTTTTATATTTTTTATTTTACACCTCTTGTACCTTTAACACTGGCTTTCACCACAGGACGTTTATATTTTCTTGAAGTTAGCCTTCTATTTATGTCATTTAGTTTTGTCTAATTTTCTACTCAGTTTTTGCAACTTCCTATCTCTTAGGACTTCATAAATCCCCCCTCCAATATTCTCCCTATACTCCGCCCCAACTAATGTTAAATTATTAAAAAACTATTTGTCGAAAATATTAAAAAAAAAAAAATTAAATGTTGCTCATGATATTGTCGTATATACGACTATATATATTCCTTGTCAAAGCATGGCTCGAGTAAGTAAATAAGTAGTCTACAAAATCAAAAATTTATTTTATTTTATGTGCTTTTACGAATGGTGCATTTATATTGAAAAGAAAATGTTTAAATTACAATTTTAAAGGTCATGAATTTAAAGGACTTGTGTTGTGTTCTCTTTGATTGGTCTTCGTTTTAAATTTAACATCACTTATTTTCTCACTGACAAGATGTAGTAAGCCGTACAGATGGTTTGAAAAGTCGCATGGAAAACTTAGAAGGTCAAGCGTTATCTGGTCAAATTGGAGAATTGGAAGACCAACAGTTGCCACATCGCACAGAAGTTTTAGAGGATGACATTTGCAAATTAAAAAATGACAGCAATAAGCTAAAAAGCCAAGTAAAGGGTTTACACAGTCAATGTCAAGGTAAGCAAAGGTAATTTTTTTAGTTTACATAATTTTTTCGAACGTTAATACAATGGAACCTGTCTAAAGCAGAAACGTGTGAAACGTTTTGCACTGACGATGTCTGCTTCAGACAGACTCCACTGTATCTAGATCTTTATCGTGTAAAAATAAGTGAAATGTGTCTAGAGAAACACACATTCCAATTAAATTTTGTTTGTTTCTAACAATCAATTAGAACAAGAAGTTGATTACAACAAACTAACAAGTGTGACTGCTTTGAAAATTGTTACACAAATGATCAACGCCGATTGAGAGATTCTTAGCAATAATCTTGAAATTGCACAAAATTTACTGAAGCAACATCCCATGAAAATAAAATGAAGAAATGTTTTGAACAAGCCAAGAACAAAATATACTGGAAAAAATTAAAATAGGAACTTGGGCAACTGCAGCGAGAAGATATTATTGATAAAATCATTTGAAATAAAATTGTTTCTTTAACAAGATAACGGGTGTAGTCTGTTGTGGGCAAGAAGGAAACCTCATCGCGCAAAAAAAAAAAAAAAAAAAAACAGATAAAAAACATTGAAAGTGTTTTAATAAGCGTAAAATTTAAGTATTTTTTGCTCTGTTTTAGAAAAAGCTTTTAACAGACCCTGCTTTTAAAGTTTAGGTTGCCAGCGAAACACATTATTTCTTCTTCCCATTCTTTAAAATTCTCGATTTTTGATCTGCTTTTGCCTGTAGGATAGAATATCGGCTTAGCAATATGACATACTCGAGGGTTGTCGACATTGAATGTGGGCAAATAGACGGGTGCATGGTAGAGTTTAGAAAAAATCTTGGCGAAAGATTTCATCTTTAAAAAGATCATCCAAATACAACAAAAATGACCTTTCCGGAAAATACAGTTTTTCCCCCGACCCTTCTTCAGTACTCTAAGGAACACAGTAATTCCTTTGCTTTCTAACTTCCCAATAGTTAAATTTTGCAACAACAACATCTATTTATATAGTTTTTTTACTTCTTGGCCTCTTTCCTGACGAATGCGTTCATTCTTATGAACTTTATTGCTCGTGCTAGAATAAAACGCAAACGGCAGAAAAGAGCTAACTTTAGTTTCAGTGATTTCGTTGTGGAGTCAGAAAAACTTAATGTTCCTTCTGCGTTTAAAACAAGTTCCGGTAAGAAATATGTAAGTAAGGATCGCAATGAGGTGTACGTAGACCTGTCAATAGGTCAATGGAACGAAAAATTTTCAAGTGATCAGGAACATTTTCTTAAACATTTTTCTACTTCGAGAGAAATAATAGAAATTAAAGATAACGTTCAACAAAAAGACCAATGTGTCTTAATTATCGGTATCGCTGGAATTGGAAAGACATCACTTATCGACAAAATGGTTTTGCAGTTGGCAAACGACGAAATTTGGAAAGAACTTGATTTTGTATTTCAATTCTCATGTCTTGTATTGTACTCATCAGTAAGTAATCAAGTAATCGGCAACAAGCTGCTAGCGAGAAACGTCGCCCTCAGCAGCCAAAACAATTAACGCTGGTATGATCGATTGATTTGAAAACATCGTTCTTAATTAGTGTATTTAAAAGCATCTAATTTATTTAGTATATGGAATGAGCTGTCATCTCTGAAATTTGAAACAGTCGCAAATTCATATCATATATGATTTACTAAAAATTATCATACAAAAAAGTTCCTTTATTCTGTCTTTCTGATTAATCGAAATTGCTTGAACAAGCTGTACTAATTGCAGCGTCAGCATGAACCGAAAAGTCTATAAGCACAAGATACAGCCTACTTAGCAATTACTTTTTGTTTTTGCTTTTCGCAAAATTTCACGATCCCTTGAACTCCACACAGCTTCTTGCCTGCGAAAGTAGTTAAACAGTAAGTAAACTAGTTAAAATAAATGTGTAACAAATTTGATGATCCCTTCGGTGCAGCCTAGTGCCGCGAAATTCTGTCGTAAAGAGTTTGTAATATGTAAAGGTAACGAAGACATGCTAAAAGAGGTGCAAGAATCAGGTAAACTTTCATTACCTTGACACGTTTGATATGGCGGAGAGCTATCATTGTAAAATAGGATGCGGCGAATTCTGCCCCTACCTTCTTTATGACTTGACAGGTGTAAAATAGATATCTTTAAAAAACTGTATAAAAATTTTTGCTAGCAACATAACAAAATGTTATAATTGTGAAAGTAGTGGGATTACGGAGCAAATTGAGTATTAGTGGTTACGTATTTCAAAACAACGGTTAAGCTTCAGTAAGTAAATTTTTATTAGTCCATTAGTAGATTTATTCCTGCTATTGCATTTTCTTTATAGAAACAATGATAAAAGACCTAGAGGAGTCAGACATCGACTTTTTGATCATTTTGTTGAAGAGTTTAGTAATTGATTCTTATGCCATTGAGCCTAATAAATTATAACTCAATATTAACTAAGCCTGAAGTTGTGCTTTTTTATTTATTGTAATCCCTGTCTTAACTGCTTTAAAATTGGTTACAACTAAACTGTTGCTAATAATATAATATGTCAAGATATATTAACGAAAATACACTGCACCATTGTGATGATCCGTTCAAATGCCATTGAGCCTAATAAAGTATAACTCAAAAATAACGGATGAAACGAAACCATTGGAAGATGAATGTATATGTAAACTTTATATTAAGCCAGAAGTTATGCTTTTTCATTTATTGTAATCCCTGTTTTTTATTACTTTAATAGCTGTCGAAAAAGCAATTTCATATTCGGTTGAATCTTATGAATAGTGCTCAATGTTAATTAAGGCTTTTAAAATCCCGGGGGCATGCAAAACGTTGTAAATTAACTTCGAAAACGCCAACACCAAATGAAAAACAGTGTATAAATAAAAAAGGACTCTATGTTGGCATCAGGAAGTATTTGCGCAAAATTTCACGATTCCTTGACCTCACACAGCTGCCTGCGAAAGTAGTTCGAAGACATGCTCAAAGAGATGCAAGAATAAGGTAAATTTTCATTACCTTAACACATTTAAATGAGGATAGTTTGCTACGAGTAAATCAGTTTACTCATCAGTAAGTAATTAAGTTCTTCATATGCATAGACAATCATTGATTTGACTGCATAAACTAAACTAAAAGACTACATCTTCAACAGGACGGTCAATGATAGCAGTTCTTTGTATATAATGTACATAAAAACTGGCGATTTCATTCTGTATAAATATTCAGAAAAAAACAAAACAAATTCACATAGTTCGTGCGAAAATTCATTTAAGTAATTATCTTCGTCTTTCCATAAGATTATCAGTCATCCTCAAAATTATCTAATGATACCAAAACACATCTTTACTTCCACCAATACTAGCCATTTTGAATGATCGTGCACTATCAGGGTCAAGTGACGTACATTTGAAGATCGAGCGAGTATCATTATGCCGAGACAAACTCTTCCGTGGAATCGTTTTCCACAATTTTCAAGGGTGTTGCCGGAATAAAATTCGTAAGAAGGACAGTAAGTAAACCAACAAAGTTATATTGTTCTAAAGTCTCCCCCTGCAATTTGGCACCAAGACCAAAAGTTTTGTATTGTTGCCTCGTTTGATAGTGCATTTATACCCGAGGAATGCAATATTTCTTAAAAAAGGGACAAGGGCTGAAAAGAATGTGCTCGAATATTCATGAAAGCATAAATTTGTTGCAACATGTTCCTTTATAATTTATTTTCATTTCTAGGAGGCAACGTAAAATGTTTGAAAAGGTTGCTGAGCGCCGACGTAATTGGCAACAAGCTGCTAGCGAGAAACGTCGCCCTCAGCAGCCAAATCAGCTGTACTCATTGCAGCGTCAGCATGAACCGAAAAGTCTATTTCATCTTACAGCTTCTTGTCTGCGAATGTAGTTAAACAGTAAGTAAACTAGTTAAAATAAATGTGTAACAAATTTGATGATCCCTTGGGTGCAGCCTAGTGCCGCGAAATTCTGTCGGAAAGAGTTTGAAATTTGTAAAGGTAACGAAGACATGCTAAAAGAGGTGCAAGAATCAGGTAAACTTTCATTACCTTGACACGTTTGAAATGGCGGAGAACTATCATCCCAGCCGGCACAAGACGTTTTAAAGACGCCTTTTCTGGAGCTTTTTTGCGCATGAGATATGCGCGCACCCGAAATACGTCTTTTAAACGTCTTTAAAACGCATGTGTCAGACGCGCATTTTAAAGGCGTCTTTAATGCGTCTTTTTCAGGCACGGTCTTTTTCGTTTGTGATAAAAGACGTCTTTAAGACGTCTTTTTCGTGCATAATTAAGACGCGCATTTGAAAGACGCAAAAAAGATCGAATAAAGACCGGTTTTTATTCGTGATATAATTGGTCTACTATTTCTCCGCGGGTAACATGTTTAATTACTTCTTTCATGTAAAAATGATAATGCCAATAAAAAAAATATATCTCACAATAACTTGATTTTAAAAATTTGTATTGTATTAAAATAGCAGGGTAAATCTGTATTTATCATTCAAAAGAGTGATTAAAAAGTAAAAACCTTAACTATTACCCCCGTCTGTACAATTTTAAATGTCTGAAGTGGCGGTAACTTTTAAACAAAACCAAGTCGAGAAAGGAAACCGGTTGGTTGCAGAAAGTAAGTTAAAATTGTTTTTGTTTTTATTTGCATTATTCATCAAATGAGTTTCGGCAATATGGTAGCCCGATATAGAGCTGAGGCTTGTTTCTTCTTAAAATTGATCGTGTTTTTTCATGAGCACCAAAAAAGTTATCTTTTTATTTTGTGAAGCGAGTTTGGGGACTAAGAGCTATGGATCGTATGCAGTTAAGGTCATGTATATATATTTATTTTATTGTTTACTTTTTTTACTGTTAAAGCTAGTAGCTATGCTAGCTGCAACCCTGGAAAAATAGTGAAAAATATTTTTTTCCAGGGTTGTAGCTAGGTGTTTCTAGCCAGCTGGTGTAGCCATAAGTCTCATAGAGCTAAGTTTTACGTGCTATCTAAAGAGAAAATAGCTAGTCACAAAAGTTTATAGTTATACCAGCTAGCTAGCTAGCAAACATTTATAAGCCTTTTACACCCAAAAGCCACCACACCACCCACACACAAACCCTGTTGATTCTGCGTGACTTGTACAATTGAATTTTTAAATTAAACAAAAGTATTTACATCACAAAAAGTACCTGTGTTTTAACAAAATTTCCAAATTAAGATTATTTGAAAGTCATACAAAATACAGAGAAGTATTTGTGACATCTTGCAGCTATTTCTTACGGCAAAATGACATATACTTTGCCGGTCACAGACACGTTTCTGTAACTTGACCTGAACTAAAAGCTGACGTTTCTTAAAAATTATTTAACTAAATATTTTATTAAGAACATTGATGAATAAATCTTAACATCTTAAATAAGTTTTGTAACTATGACTTTAGAGTGGATCTGTCTGTCCTTAATGGAAATTGTAAAGCTAGTTTAAATTTTATCCACAGGCTAGCTATATTTTTAACTAACATTACATCAATTTTAGCTAAGCATTAAATTTATTTCAGAAATGGATAAGTCAAAGAGGCGGAATGAACGACGGAGGTTGCAGCAAAAAGTTGAGGAGTTTTTAAGGCAGGAGGATAGCGAAAGTAGTAATGACATGTTAGATGATACATCAGAAATTGAAAGTCAACCACAATTTGATAGCTCCCCAGACATGTCAGTTGACATAAACGAAGAAGAAAGTTCCGCATCTTCCTTGTTTTCTTTTGAAGAGGATGTTGTAGAGCCAACTTTACAAGATAATCTTGCTAGCTGGGCCACTAAGTACCAATTAGGTAGAGATTCCCTTAATGACCTTCTATTCATTTTAAGAAAATCAGGACTTGATCTTCCGAAAGACAGCCGAACTTTGCTCAAAACCCCTCGAACTGTAAAAAATGTTGTTTTTAATGGTACGAACAGCTACTGTTATTTAGGAATTAAAAGTTCATTAATTCAAGCTGTCACATTTATCAATGATCAAATCGATACACTTGAATTGCTGGTTAATATTGATGGAGTCCCATTGTGTAAGTCAACAAACTCTCAGTTCTGGCCAATTCTTGGTTCTGTTAAGGATACCAGTTATGTCTTCCCTATCGCTTTGTTTTATGGGAACACAAAACCTACATCTGTTCGTGAATTTCTTTCTGACTTTATCAATGAAGTTGAAAACTTAACACGTGATGGTGTAAATTTTGAAAATCAACATTTTACATTTGTTATCAAAGCCATAATCTGTGATGCTCCAGCCAGATCATTTCTAAAGTGTACAATAGGTCACACTGGTTATTATTCTTGTGAACGATGTTGTGCTAAAGGTGTAAGGTTGGAACACAGAATTGTTTTTAATGATTTTAATGATGCTGACCTGCGTACCAACCATGATTTTTCTAGATTTATCTTTGAAGGTACTCATCAAAAAGAACGATCGCCCTTAGTAGATATTGGTTTTGATTGTGTTAATGATTTTCCCTTAGATTACATGCACCTGGTGTTACTTGGAGTTTTAAAACGTGTTCTTACTTTTTTATTGAAAGGGCCAAATCTCTGTCGTATTTCACACCAGCAATCAAATATTTTATCAGAAAGGTTAGTTAGCTACAATGGAAAAATGCCATCTAATTTTAATCGCCAGCCAAGAGGATTACAAGATCTTTGTTATTGGAAAGCTACTGAATATCGTCAGTTTTTGCTATACCTTGGTCCAGTTGTACTTAAGGGTGTTATCGATGCAAAGGTTTACGAACATTTTCTGGCTTTGCATGTGTCCATGTCAATTTTGTTAAATGCTAGTGCTGTTTTAGATTCAGATCTTGCTCAGTATGCCAAAGATCTGTTGTCCTGGTTTGTTCGTAATGCTGCTTTTGTTTATGGAAAGTTGTTTAATGTATACAACGTTCATGCCTTAATTCATTTGGCTGATGATGTCATTCATCATAAATGTTCTTTAGAAGTTATTTCTGCATTTAAGTTCGAAAATTACATGCAAAGTTTGAAAAAAATGGTTCGAAATAGCAACAATCCCATTGTTCAGGTGGTGAAACGTCTTGCTGAAAAGAAGTCTTCTGAAACATCTACTCAGTGCAATAAAATTTTCAAGGAAAATGGTAAAGACGTATTTTTTCTCTCAAATGAAGGTGACATTTGCGAGATTAAAAATTTTGTTGATGGTGATAAGTATCAGTGTATCATTTTTAAATCCAGCATGCTTGAACCTTTTTATGAAACACCAATCGATTCACGAAAACTTGGGATCTACTACACTCGAGGTTTTAGTCATATAGGGAAAGTTTGGAAGATTTTAACACACACACAAGTTGAAAAGAAACTTTTAATGTTGCCTTATAAAGATGGTCGTGTATATTTTCCATTACTTCATGACATCCAGGGAAATAGGTTTTAAATAGTTGTTATACCTTTCACAGTTATTAGCATTTTGGTTAGGCTGTTTTTAGCATAGCAGAACTCTGTTTAATTCAATTTTCATCCTCTCTTAATCGAAAATGTCGAAATTTGCTTTTACTGAAATATGACATCACAATTTATGCAGTATAATTAAATATCTTTAGATGTGAATATCTTGAGAAGGAGAGGAGCTTTATAAAAAATTTAAAAAGACTTGTTAACCAACTTTTTACGTTCCATAATATAAGTCCAACAACATTTTATACCTCGGGTCCCCCTTTAATCTCTTATCTTTTTTGATAAATTGACTTTGAAAATCTCACTTACAAGGAGGGCATGAAGTTTCTTTATGTTCTAGTATATATATAGCAAAATAAGATGCGGCAAATTCTGCCCCTACCTTCTTTATGACTTGACAGGTGTAAAATAGATATATTTAAAAAACTGTATGAAAATTTTTGCTAGCAACATAGGAAAATGTTATTAAAAAATTGTGAAAGTAGTGGGATTTAAAATTGGTTAAAACTGTTGCTAAGATAGATTGCACAAAAAAAAAATTAAAATTGGTTAAAACTGTTGCTAATAATATAATATGTCAATATTCTTTATTTCTTTAGGATAGAAAAAGGGGTAAGTACAACACCTATATTAACACGTAGAATTACACGATATATTAACGAAAATACACTGCACCATTGTGATGATCCGTTCAAATGCCATCGAGCCTAATAAAGTATAACTCAAAAATAACGGATGAAACGAAACCATTGGAAGATAAATGTATATGTAAACTTTATATTAAGCCAGAAGTTATGCTTTTTCATTTATTGTAATCCCTGTTTTTTATTTCTTTAATAGCTGTCGAAATTATTCTTTATAGCGTTAAACAATTTCATATTCGGTTAAATCTTATGAATAGTGCTCAATTTATCTTGAAAACATGTTTATTAACTTATTATCCCATAGCAAAGTTCTCTTCTGTCTTTCTGATTTATCGAAATTGTTTTAAAAAGCTGTAGTTATTGTGGCGTGAGCTTGAATCAATTGCAAAAGCTGCAAATTCATATCATATGATTTATTAATTCAGAAATTATCACATAGCCAAGTTCTCTTCTCTGTCTTAAGTCTTAGCTACTAATTACGAAACACCACAAAAAGGCTTTTAAAGATATAGAAAGAAAGATACAGGAATATTAATGTTAATTAAAGCTTTTAAAATCCCGTGGGCATGCAAAACGTTGTAAATTAACTTCGAAAACGCCAACACTAAATGAAAAACAGTGTATAAATAAAAAAAGGAAGTATTTGCGCGAAATTTCACGATTCCTTGACCTCACACAGCTGCCTGCGAAAGTAGTTAAACAGTAAGTAAAGTAGTTAAAATCAGTGGTAAGAAACTTTATGATCTCCTCGGTGCGACATAGTGCCGCGAAATTCTGTCGTAAAAAGATTACAAAATAAGAGTTTGTAATTATAGTTTCTTTCGTACTTATTGTATAGGTAACGTAGACATGCTCAAAGAGATACAAGAATAAGGTAAATTTTCATTACCTTGACACATTTAAATTGAGGACTTGTCTTAATTGAATATACTCACATCAACAGTAATCAAGTTCTTCATATGCATAGACAATCATTGGAGAGTTTCATTACCCTTAATATACTAAGCTTTTTGGTCCTTTAAAATAGGATGCTGTGAGTTCATGAAATGCATGTAAGTGATACCAAACAACAACAACAACAAAAAAATGCAAAATGTATTATGTCCCACAAAATCAAAAGGCGTCTAACAACCGTTACTTAAAAAGTGAAATCTGCTAAAATTTATACTTGCTTTGACATGCCAGAAGTACAACAGGGAAAAAAGTATATCAGAGCGCTCTTTGTCTCTTTTATAACGGGATGGCAGAAAGATAAAAAAAAATGCATTGGGATCGAGGTTGCTCACAATCTACATTATTCTATGTGTATAACCGCTGAAACAAAACGTCTAAAAATATACGCATGTGCAACAAAATATAAGTAAATAAATAAAATTGTAAGATAAAAATGGAAATGTCCAACAAAATCAAATGTCTAGCAACCGTTTATAGAAAGCGAAATACGCTAAAACTGTGTACTTGCTTTGCCATTCGATAACTCAAAATATAAGAAATTAATAGTTAAAACACAAGAAAAAGAAATATAAAAACTTGGCATATTGTATATCTAGTGAAATATTCAAAAAAAATTATAATCTAGAAAATCACGCATAAAATCAAAGAAGATAACAATGCAGTGTTTTCGGATGTAAACATTGATTTAAGTTTAGGATTTAGGTTTAGTTATTTTATAACGACATCAAGACTGAACTAAACAGTTTGTAGTGTTAAAAACAGTAACAACGGGAAAAGTACATTTACAGTTTTATGTAAATTCTTCTCTATGATATGCACCGTGTATTTTATAAGAATTATTCCGTTTTAGCCTCAGTGTTCTTAACTTTTTGACAAATACTATCTTCATTATTCTGAATATATTCTTAGCATGTCCATGTCCTGAACATATATAATGCCTTAATAAAATAAAGCTTGCTACAGCCATTGGAAAATTGTTTTTATATTTATAACAAACAATCGAGGTAGGACATATTTTGAAGATATTCTTAACTGACCCTGGGTATATTCTTACAAAAAAGAATATGTTCAGGCGCAAGACATATTTCACGGATCTAAAAGAATAAAAGCTTTGATGTTCTTATCTATTCTTGCTCTTAACCTAAGTTCCTTACCTTCGAAACGTGTATCGTCTACAAACGTATGCAAAATATTGTTTTTGTTTGGACTTTAGCATGATATTGTCAACAGCTGGACCTCACTGTATGCAGGCGCTTCTTTCCATTTCCCTTTTGTTGAACTTCTTCTTTCATGGTGAAGATTCTAGGGAAATAATGAGTTTTAAAATAGCGCGTAATTAGATGCCTCTTAGTGTTAAAAAATTTACTAGTTAATTTAAAGCCTATAATTAAAGTTTAAGTATATAGTTTTCCAGCAATCGCAATAAAAAGCACACGCGCACGCATATTTCGTTCTCCTTGTTTGATCGACGCAAAAGAACCCCTAATGTAAAGTTCATTAAAATTACTGACTTGGTAATCATCTTTTCAGGAAATGTCAATGAATTTTAGAAATATGTAATCCAATAGTACTTATTCTTAGTTACATCTACGTAATTTGGAGCAAGTAGAAATGTGCGAGTTACTCACCTCTACGAGTATTGCCATGTTACTTCATATGTTGACGCTCATCTCAATTTCTTTGTAGAAAAAGTTTTGTAGCTAACCAATAAGTTTTCTTTCTTCTCGAATCATAGTTGAATTTTTCAGAACAAGAAATCTTTCTGTCAATTCTTCAAATACTTTTCATATAAAATACACGAAAATCTTGAGAATTAGAAAACTTCGTAACAAGTTGTCATATATAACTAGACTAAGGGTATTTTACAATATGTTAGTAACGAACAAATTATTTTACCACTAGTCGATAAAGCCCGTGGAAAAATCCACAAAAAAATTATTTGTAACCTTGATTTCACGTTGCCTCTATTCTGTAGAGCTCTAACTTCTGATCAAAATGATGTTTAAAATCATTTGCTTTTGATGAACAGTTAAGGAAATATAAGGTGTTTAAAATTTTGCTGACGTCAGCAAAGACCTGCGAAAAGACAAAAATTACTTTTTTAGATATTTGCATACCCGTTGCCTATCGTATAGATCTACGAACGCTGATAACATCAGGTACTTTTGACAAACGGTTGCAGAAATATTGGGGTTTAAAGGTTTTTTGATGACGTCATCAAACCGTCTATTCCGAAACGGATTGGGGAACCAGGTTTTGGAAAATTACTTAAGTTAGTATTAGGTGCTCCCTAGTTACCTACGCGGTGAAAAATCATTGAATGGCTTCATTAATTTAATATAGGATATGACGTTAAAATAGTGTTATTGACGTCGCGCCGTAACGTCAGAAAACTTAACATATCAGGCATGCATTTTTCGGCAACATCAATTTCAATTAGGTTTTCGCTATCAGCAACTAGTAGAGAAATTCCGACTTGAAGGTGTTTTTTTCTAGTGCATTGCTTACAAGTCGATATTGGCTTTTTCAAGAATCATCAGCTATTAAAAATTTTCATCCGTTGTTATTTTTCTTCATATCGACGACGTTTTCATTCGATGGCAATTTCACGAATTATCAGCTTGGTTAAAGCTTTATCCGTTTTTATTTTTCTTTATATCGACGACGTTTCCCTTCGTATTTGTATGCAGACTTCACTATTCTGTTCTTCTAACTTGAGCTATTTGAAACCTGATTAAGGATCAAAGATACTATGATGCTCTCACATTATTTTCCAATTTTTGAATTATTATTAAAAATTATTAGGTAATCTAGCCAGTAGTACTAACCAACATCCCACTAGATACTGGGTTGAAACTTTTCCCGCTGGCTAGATTCTTCGATTATTTTTCTGCATTTTTTATTAGGACTATCAAAAACAGCTATCTACAAAAAAGTTATCTACAAAAAATGTTTTTCACTTTACACAATTTCAATTTAATTAGATCAAATTACACATATGTTAAGCTCCGTCACCACCACCACCAACAGTTTCGAATTAGTAAAGAAGTATTATATTTATAATTTCGTGATAACTTATTCCGGAATTATAAAAACTTTCATAGATGTATAGCAACACAGCCACAAGCACAAAAATTATAAGAGCAAATTGATAGTATTCTAAGTCATATTTTTCTTTCATAACTTTGAATAAGTTTTCTAATGTGTTAAGCACCACCGCCAGCACATTTCCCTAATTAGCAAGATACAATATGTTCTGTATTTTCTCTGATAATGTAAAAATAACCTTATTCGTCTTATTGAATATGCTTAATATATTTTCGTGCGATGCTTTGTTTGCTATTCCAACATTATTATCCAATTTTGGCAAAATATTTTAGAATTAATAGGTAATCTAGTCAGCAGTACTAACCAACATCCGAGTAAATACTGGGTTGAACCTTTCCACGCTGGTTAGGAGCTTCGATAATCTCGCTGAATTTTTTATTAAGCTATGAATTAACAAATATCTATAAAACTCTTTCAAAAAAAAGGTAAGCACAAAATTTTCTAATTGACAAAATAGTAATACAATGAGACATTTCCTTTAATAATTTGAGAACAATTTAATTAAGAATTACGAAAACTTGTATAGATGTTAAGCACTGCAACGATCGGCACAATATTATAATAAGCCAATTAATTTTACGCTAGGTAAAATTTTTTTAAAAAAATTTAAAATGATTTCTTTGATTTTAAAATTGAATCAATAAACACAATGTTACGCATCACCACCACCACCAAAATGTTCATATTAGCAAAGTAGAAATTCATTGAGATATACCACTTCAACATCTGAATACAATTTAATTGCGAAACACGAAAACTTGATAGATGTTAAGCACTGCAATCACCAGCACAAAGTTATAATAAGCAAATAAATAGTATTCTAGCTACAATTTTGTTTCTAAATTTAACATTATTTCTCTGATTTTGGGATTAAAAGACAACGCATATGTTAAGCACCACCACCACCACCAAAATTTTCATATCAGCAAAGTAGAAATTCATTGAGATATTTCAGTTCAACATCTGAATACAACTTAACTGGGCAATGCGAAAACTTGCATTGATATTAAGCACTGCAATCACCAGCACAAAATTATAATAAGCAAATCGTTTATATTTAAAGTGATGTTTTGCGTTTACTTGTGGTAGATACAGATAATTTTCGGATTTTTAAATTTGATAACACAACACAATATCAATGTTATCAAATTTAAAAATCCGAAAATTATCTCAAATATCTCAATGTATTTTACACATATTTTAAGCACCACCAGAGCCACTAAAAGTTTCTAATTAGGAAAGCAGCATTCATTAGGATATTTTAATTCAACATCTGAAAACAATTCAGTCTAGAATTACAAAAATTGCATTGATGTACAGCACCACAACGAATGGCACAAAATTATAAAAAGGAAATTATTAGTATTCTAAGAATTACAAAAAATTGCATTGATGTATAGCACCACAACGAATGGCACAAAATTATAAAAAGGAAATTATTACTATTCTACGTAAAGTTTTATTTCCAAATTTAAATTTAATGTTTATTCCTCGACTTCAGAATTAGATAAATTAAGACATGTTACGCACCGTTGCCGCCACTACCACTAAAAGCTTTCAATTAGTAACATAGGATTGTACTGTAAATTTGTTGCTAATCTTAGATCATTTCATTGATTTTAGAATTAGATAATATGGAGTATGTTTTGAGCACATAAAATATTCAAATATTTTGTTTTATAATCGTAAGAAAATATGTTGTGGAATCCAAATTATACGTAACATTTTTTCTGACTTTTAAATTTGATAAAAGTAGTGTGTTTTGAAAAGGATGGGTTGACCTAGCTTGTATTTCGCATTTTTTCAGAGAAAAGAACCATCCTGTTTGGAAAGCCGATTTTTGGCCTGGCTCAGTATCTCCAATCACAGATAAACCTTCGGTGCTACACCCCCATCAGCGAAAATATTTAATTAGCAAGTTAGTGGATCTAATGTGGTTTTCCGAATTTGGAGTTGTGTTTTGGAATTAGCATGTAAATGGTAACCAACATCCCAGTAAATACTGTGTTTCCACGCTGGCTAAAAAATTATGGCTAATTAAAAAAAATTACTTCTGCATTGCTTGGCAAAGCAGTTATGTGAAAATCAGTTTGTAGGCGCTTTTTTAGAATGGCCAAACAATACAACTTTGCCAGGTCTAAATAGGTCTAAACAATCGAAGAACTGGGCATGCTGACATCAAGAAAAATTAGTACCGTTTAAGATTTTGGATCCAGTAAAATAGCCTAACATCCTAGTTCTAACTTAGCTGAAGCTCGAACTACGTGTTACTTAAAAAAAACGGCTTCTTAATTGCTTGTGGTTAGGAAATTGATTATTTTTTTCTACTTTCCACATTTCCGTGATTTTAACTTCACAACTTCCGATGGTTTTCGCAATAGGAGTGTTAAAATGTAACAAACAGCAACGGCGAAATTTATCGCAGACTTGCAACTACTCTGAAGCTTTTTGACCTAAAATTGATAAAAGAATAAGAAATAGAGGCAATAAATATGGAAAATGTTGGACAGATGCAAAAAGAGTATTGGAATTATTTTGTATGAAAATAAAATTAGTTTTTCAATTTTTTTATGAGCTTGATATGGTTTACAGGAAATGATATTGATTTTCTATCTTACATTTTGCTGATGCTGTCACGATTATTTTAATGAGATAAGGTCTAAATAAATAGTCCGATTTGAAACTTTCTTTCTTTAGCTAAATACGTCAGATTGATAAACAAAGAGAATACTTACGTCCTGATAGCGCAATGTAGTAATCAATATCTGCTCACTGCTATGTAATACAATTATCGATTTTCACTTGCTTAACCACAAAATCGCTTCCAATTTCGCGTTCAAACCAATCTTGCAAAATTAAACGAGGCCTATATTACCCATTTGGATCATATGCCCACAATTTAGTACATTTATCGACTTTCGTTTGACAGACAAATTGATTTTCATTTTACGTTCTAACCAAGCTTTTAAAATCGTACTTGGACTAAATTATCCATTGATGATATGCTCACAACTCCGTACAATTATCGACTTTCGTACAAAATTGATTTCCAAATTAGAATTATAAAACATAGTAAAATCATAAAGTATATGCTACCTCATAAAATTTCATTAATACAATTAATAACCCTTTAAATAGTAGGCTTTATGATATCTTGGATTCTAACAGTAAGAATTTATAAAATAGTGGCATGTCATTTAGACAATGAAACATGCCTTCCAGTTGTAGAGTTTATGTATAAAATTAGATAATCAAAGTTAAATAAGTATTTTTGTTAACTGCTTAATAATAAAAAAAGGTGGCTGTACAGGTATCTGTATTAGTTTGAAAACATATTCAATCAAATTCTTCCCAATTGTAATTTCCTTAAGTAATTTAGGGAATTCTTAGAAGAATAAGAAAATTATTCATTTCTACATCATTTGTACGTATGAATCAAAACCAGGAAAAGATGTAATGAAATGATGGATGAAAAATTCATTAAAGCCTAAGCTACACCTCAAACTAACTCTCTCGATGCACTATGTATATATTTTACTAAATATAGTCTAGTTCTTTTCGTCCATAACAAGATGCTATCAATTCTCTACTATGAATTACACGTAAAAGTTAACAAAAGAGGAAAATATCGCGTCGTGTTTCTCATGTTGTCAGCAGAACAATTTGCGTAAGAGGCATTTCCAATAGCTTATGATATCGCATATTAGCAGCAACTAATAAACAAGAAGAAAAATAATACACTTTTAAAAATGATTCAGTCAATGCGCAATTAAAAGTGTGTAAACAAATGTTTGTATTCACAGTATTTCTGCATTGACAGATTGCCATTTCAAAAAAGAATTTATTTGTCAAAATAAATAAAACGTTGGAAAGCATTTAATAGCTGCAATTACATGATTAGATGCGAAAATATGAGCACACAATTAAAGATATTAGCACTTTGTACAATTAAAAACATAAAATCTCTTCTCAAAAACACATTGTCTTTTCTGGAAACCATTGAAATTGTAATCTTCTTCACAAATCGTTGAAAATAACCATTAGTTTCTTGTTGTCGTTTTATGTTTTTTCTTCGGCCTATAATCATAAACATTCATTAGAAGTGTATGAAATTTTCACTGGCAACAAATTATATTCATTTCTTTGACCAAATATAAATTCATGCTTTATTTCAGACAATAAAAACACAAACGACGTGTAGATTTCTATAATCCTTTAAAAAATTAATTTATTTTTTTGTCGATTGGAAAAATAAAATAAAAAAATAAAATAAATAAAAAAGAACTGTTCGAGAAATTTTTTTAGCTGTGTTTCACTATCGTTCACTCGTTATAAATGCAAAAATTAACCAAGTAAACTCTAGCAGTTTACGTGCCGTTAAAAAATCTGGATAGCCTAACCTTAGATCTAAATAGGTAAAAAATAGTTTTTTCTTACCTACAAGATAATGTTTTTCGTTAGCCAACATTAACTAAATCACATAATCAACGATAATCGAAAACTCGCCGCATATATTTATTGATCCAATCTTTATATGTTTAGGATTGTTTATACCTCTTTGACTATCACATTCGTTTATTTTGAGATCAAGATGAAGTCAAATTACCGTAACAGCCGTGTGCAATTTTTGTTCAATAATTGCAATGATACCACGTACTCTGAGAAAGAAGCAAAATACATTGACAGGTTGCACCACAGCTAGTTACTACTAAAGAGTAAATTGTTTCTTGTTACGTTGAGTTGAGATAGGCATAGGATTGATATATTTGGCAATTGTCTAATTATGCGGTTGCTGTGTTTGCAAATATTCAGTAACTCAAATAGAAGATCCATATGCACAAGAACTCATGCAGGTCTAATATTGGCCTTGTGATATAGCGTTTGCCTTTAGTGGGGAAGGCATTGGGTTCAGACTCCAGCCGAGCCATGGCAGAGAATATAAACGTGCGAATCGATTTATTTTGCTTAACGTTCAGCATGAAAATAGTATTGATATCTTAGGCGGTTGTCGAGTTAAGCGACTGTGTGCTTGCACGCCTTTCGTAGCTCAACATTGATTTTCCAGTAATAATATATTTGACAAGAGTTTGTTACATCAGCCGACTGGAATGGTAATCTAATAAAACAAAAGTACAGTTAGGAATACAAATTTAATTTAGAAACGCGCCACGTCTAATAACGCATTCTTTTCTGACGATAAAGTCTTTTGTAGGTTTAAAAAAAGCTATTCATGATACGCAAGTGCAACAAGTGTACAATGTTAAAAAAAATGTTACCTTTACATTTTATGGATAGGACCAATGTGCGCGGATTTTAAATGTTGTTTATTCTTCTTCAAAAGCATTTTTATAACTGCCAGTCATCCAACACATTGTGATGTACTCAAGTGTATTTTTGCTGATCTAAACATTTTTTTTTAATAAAATATAAACTACAACATTTTAACTACAAATAATAGAAAAAAAGCAAAGCAAACTGAGGAGTAAGTGTCAATTATAAAATGGAAAATGCAAGTCAAGTTTAGAAAATACAGAAGTTTTGCAGAATGTATATAGTAGAAGAGTTACCTTTAATTGAAGAACAATATCCGCTACCATGAGCTTGTTGGAAATGCGTCGTTTCAATTAAAAAAACATATTTGACAACATGAGTGGCAAAATGTCCACTGTTTTTTTTTTGATGGCATTGTGATAGGCAGGTGCCTGAAAGCCTTTAAATGACTGTTTGTCATTTATAAAACTACACTTCTACTATAAACTATATTAAATGTATATATTATATTTTTTTTTATTTAGAAACGTTAAGCTGACTATTATTGATTACTATTCTATGAAAACTGATTTCATTTGCAACTGTGAAATGGTAGACTTCCAAAATAGAGAAAGTGATCTTTCTGGCTTAATTTAATCAAAGAAATTTTGTATGATTGTTACGTACAAAGAAATTTTGTGATAATTCTTTCACTTCCAGTTACCTCCATCCTTTTTTTAAATGCTATCCCAGCTATACCCCTATCCCACCTACACCCCTACCCTATCCTACATCTCTACCCTACCCTTTCGACCTCTAAACATATTTCACCGCACGCCACTCTACCCCTATCTCACCACATGTTACTCTGCTCTACTAAATCCCATTCCAATATATAATGACACGATAATATTTGAAATTCATGCTATAATATTTTGAGCTTCTATTTTTATTTTTTTTAAATAATAAAAGAAATTTTTTATGATTGTTACGTACAAAGAAATTTTGTGACGTTATAATTTCTTCACTTCCCGTATCTCCACATTTACCTCAAATCCTACCCCACATATACCCCTAACCTTCCTCCTACTCTATCCTACCCTACCCAGCTCCGAACCTATCACACCGGACGTCACTCTACTCCAATCTCACCACACATCGCTCTACTCTAACTAAATCATATTTCAACATATAACATAAGACAAAAATATTTTAAATATATAATATTTGTCGTATATAACTTGAGTTTTTGGTGATAAAACACAACGAAATACGCTTTTTTGACAGCAGAATTAACTGGTAAGCAAACGAGGAGATGAAATTCACTCGCGCTAAAACATCTGAAGAGATAAATGCATTTATAAAAAGCAGAGGAGATGGAATTCACTCGTGATAAAAACGACCGAGGAGATAAGTATGGAATTCACTCTGGACAATCAAAAAAGGCATAGAAGGGATAAAAACCTATTAATTTAAAAATCCACAGCAAGCAAGGAGATAAATTTATTTTTAAAAAAGCAGAGGAAATGAAATTCACCCAGAGGAGATTAAATTCACTCGGAGGAGTTGTAATTTACTCTGCACAACAATAAAAACAACCGGGATAGAAATCTACCTGCATTAAAAAGAACAACAACAATAAAAAAGGGGATTGGAATCACTTTTTAAAAACAACAACAAAAGAGGAGAAGAAATTCACTCACGTTAAAAACAACCTGACGAAATAAATTTATTTATAATAACCAGAGGGCATGGAATCCACTTTAAACCATAATAAAAAATTGAAGGTAGAGAAATCCACTTACGTAGAGAGAAAAAGTATTAGTTGGGTGTAATTCCCTCTTTTTAATGTTAACGAAAGAAAAGGTGGTGCTTTTCATATCCCTATGCAAAATAAATAGTAAGCCTTGTTAATTTGGAAGAATATAAACATACCTCAATGCAGAACATATAAGCTGAAAGATGTTGTTGTTATTGTGGGTGGAATGGCTGTCGCAACGCTAAAATAAAATTTCATAAACTTAGGAACTCTAGATGTTGAAAGAACCATCAATACTTAAGTGCTAACCCTATTCATACGTAGTAAATATTTTGCGTCCCTTGCGTAACACACCCATTGACGCCCCAGGTTGTTATGTTTTTATAGGAATTTCTGATGTTGCCTTACATCGTTTTTTAGGTAACTTTTGTTTTTGAGGTTTGGGGCTACGTGAACCTATTAATTTTAATTCAATTCTCACTAAAATGCACTGAATGAACAATAAAACGCATTAAAAAGAGTATCATTTTTTTCAGTTTTTGTCTAACTGACGCCTCAGTTAGTTTAATTAATTACGATGAAATAAAAAAATTTTATTCAAAGTAAGAAGAGAATATTTTTAATCCTTTACGAAAGATATACCCCAACAATGACGTCAGCAATGATTTTTATGACTTACGATCACAACAAATGATAAGTTACGGCAGTACAGCATAACTCTTCCCTCCCCACCTTCACCACTGCAATCGCCTCTCTCTTTACGTCTCGGGATGAATAGGGTTAACATTTGTAAAAATGGACAACTTGTTGGCAAAAGCGTTTCTTGTTGACATAAGCCTTTCCTAAATTGTTCAAAATATATTTTTATTATGCACGAATACAACTTACCCCTCATAATCCGAGAACGGGTAAGGATGCAAGAGAGTTTCAGATGATATGAGAGAGTTCCAGAGTATGTGAGAGAGTTTTGGCGGATTTGAGCAAACCGAGAAATCTTTACAAGCCAGTCATCCGAAGTATGTTGCAGCAGTGTAGTGGTAAGAATTGCGTTTTTTATATTATTTTCTTTAAAACTATTTTTAAATTATTAAATATATATATAATATTATAATTTATGAGCAATTAGAATGAGTCTTTGGTTTATGAATTTATCAACTGTGAACGTAGATGACACCTCACTTTGAAAAACATTCTAGACCATGAAAGAGCAATTGAAGTAGACTTTGCATTTGGAATACAAAGTTAAAATAAATTCCTACTTATTGGATTCCTACTTATTGGATTCCTACTTATTGGATTCCTACTTATTGGATTCCTACTTATTGGATTCCTACTTATTGGATTCCTACTTATTGGATTCCTACTTATTGGATTCCTACTTATTGGATTCCTACTTATTGGATTCCTACTTATTGGATTCCTACTTATTGGATTCCTACTTATTGGATTCCTACTTATTGGATTCCTACTTATTGGATTCCTACTTATTGGATTCCTACTTATTGGATTCCTACTTATTGGATTCCTACTTATTGGATTCCTACTTATTGGATTCCTACTTATTGGATTCCTACTTATTGGATTCCTACTTATTGGATTCCTACTTATTGGATTCCTACTTATTGGATTCCTACTTATTGGATTCCTACTTATTGGATTCCTACTTATTGGATTCCTACTTATTGGATTCCTACTTATTGGATTCCTACTTATTGGATTCCTACTTATTGGATTCCTACTTATTGGATTCCTACTTATTGGATTCCTACTTATTGGATTCCTACTTATTGGATTCCTACTTATTGGATTCCTACTTATTGGATTCCTACTTATTGGATTCCTACTTATTGGATTCCTACTTATTGGATTCCTACTTATTGGATTCCTACTTATTGGATTCCTACTTATTGGATTCCTACTTATTGGATTCCTACTTATTGGATTCCTACTTATTGGATTCCTACTTATTGGATTCCTACTTATTGGATTCCTACTTATTGGATTCCTACTTATTGGATTCCTACTTATTGGATTCCTACTTATTGGATTCCTACTTATTGGATTCCTACTTATTGGATTCCTACTTATTGGATTCCTACTTATTGGATTCCTACTTATTGGATTCCTACTTATTGGATTCCTACTTATTGGATTCCTACTTATTGGATTCCTACTTATTGGATTCCTACTTATTGGATTCCTACTTATTGGATTCCTACTTATTGGATTCCTACTTATTGGATTCCTACTTATTGGATTCCTACTTATTGGATTCCTACTTATTGGATTCCTACTTATTGGATTCCTACTTATTGGATTCCTACTTATTGGATTCCTACTTATTGGATTCCTACTTATTGGATTCCTACTTATTGGATTCCTACTTATTGGATTCCTACTTATTGGATTCCTACTTATTGGATTCCTACTTATTGGATTCCTACTTATTGGATTCCTACTTATTGGATTCCTACTTATTGGATTCCTACTTATTGGATTCCTACTTATTGGATTCCTACTTATTGGATTCCTACTTATTGGATTCCTACTTATTGGATTCCTACTTATTGGATTCCTACTTATTGGATTCCTACTTATTGGATTCCTACTTATTGGATTCCTACTTATTGGATTCCTACTTATTGGATTCCTACTTATTGGATTCCTACTTATTGGATTCCTACTTATTGGATTCCTACTTATTGGATTCCTACTTATTGGATTCCTACTTATTGGATTCCTACTTATTGGATTCCTACTTATTGGATTCCTACTTATTGGATTCCTACTTATTGGATTCCTACTTATTGGATTCCTACTTATTGGATTCCTACTTATTGGATTCCTACTTATTGGATTCCTACTTATTGGATTCCTACTTATTGGATTCCTACTTATTGGATTCCTACTTATTGGATTCCTACTTATTGGATTCCTACTTATTGGATTCCTACTTATTGGATTCCTACTTATTGGATTCCTACTTATTGGATTCCTACTTATTGGATTCCTACTTATTGGATTCCTACTTATTGGATTCCTACTTATTGGATTCCTACTTATTGGATTCCTACTTATTGGATTCCTACTTATTGGATTCCTACTTATTGGATTCCTACTTATTGGATTCCTACTTATTGGATTCCTACTTATTGGATTCCTACTTATTGGATTCCTACTTATTGGATTCCTACTTATTGGATTCCTACTTATTGGATTCCTACTTATTGGATTCCTACTTATTGGATTCCTACTTATTGGATTCCTACTTATTGGATTCCTACTTATTGGATTCCTACTTATTGGATTCCTACTTATTGGATTCCTACTTATTGGATTCCTACTTATTGGATTCCTACTTATTGGATTCCTACTTATTGGATTCCTACTTATTGGATTCCTACTTATTGGATTCCTACTTATTGGATTCCTACTTATTGGATTCCTACTTATTGGATTCCTACTTATTGGATTCCTACTTATTGGATTCCTACTTATTGGATTCCTACTTATTGGATTCCTACTTATTGGATTCCTACTTATTGGATTCCTACTTATTGGATTCCTACTTATTGGATTCCTACTTATTGGATTCCTACTTATTGGATTCCTACTTATTGGATTCCTACTTATTGGATTCCTACTTATTGGATTCCTACTTATTGGATTCCTACTTATTGGATTCCTACTTATTGGATTCCTACTTATTGGATTCCTACTTATTGGATTCCTACTTATTGGATTCCTACTTATTGGATTCCTACTTATTGGATTCCTACTTATTGGATTCCTACTTATTGGATTCCTACTTATTGGATTCCTACTTATTGGATTCCTACTTATTGGATTCCTACTTATTGGATTCCTACTTATTGGATTCCTACTTATTGGATTCCTACTTATTGGATTCCTACTTATTGGATTCCTACTTATTGGATTCCTACTTATTGGATTCCTACTTATTGGATTCCTACTTATTGGATTCCTACTTATTGGATTCCTACTTATTGGATTCCTACTTATTGGATTCCTACTTATTGGATTCCTACTTATTGGATTCCTACTTATTGGATTCCTACTTATTGGATTCCTACTTATTGGATTCCTACTTATTGGATTCCTACTTATTGGATTCCTACTTATTGGATTCCTACTTATTGGATTCCTACTTATTGGATTCCTACTTATTGGATTCCTACTTATTGGATTCCTACTTATTGGATTCCTACTTATTGGATTCCTACTTATTGGATTCCTACTTATTGGATTCCTACTTATTGGATTCCTACTTATTGGATTCCTACTTATTGGATTCCTACTTATTGGATTCCTACTTATTGGATTCCTACTTATTGGATTCCTACTTATTGGATTCCTACTTATTGGATTCCTACTTATTGGATTCCTACTTATTGGATTCCTACTTATTGGATTCCTACTTATTGGATTCCTACTTATTGGATTCCTACTTATTGGATTCCTACTTATTGGATTCCTACTTATTGGATTCCTACTTATTGGATTCCTACTTATTGGATTCCTACTTATTGGATTCCTACTTATTGGATTCCTACTTATTGGATTCCTACTTATTGGATTCCTACTTATTGGATTCCTACTTATTGGATTCCTACTTATTGGATTCCTACTTATTGGATTCCTACTTATTGGATTCCTACTTATTGGATTCCTACTTATTGGATTCCTACTTATTGGATTCCTACTTATTGGATTCCTACTTATTGGATTCCTACTTATTGGATTCCTACTTATTGGATTCCTACTTATTGGATTCCTACTTATTGGATTCCTACTTATTGGATTCCTACTTATTGGATTCCTACTTATTGGATTCCTACTTATTGGATTCCTACTTATTGGATTCCTACTTATTGGATTCCTACTTATTGGATTCCTACTTATTGGATTCCTACTTATTGGATTCCTACTTATTGGATTCCTACTTATTGGATTCCTACTTATTGGATTCCTACTTATTGGATTCCTACTTATTGGATTCCTACTTATTGGATTCCTACTTATTGGATTCCTACTTATTGGATTCCTACTTATTGGATTCCTACTTATTGGATTCCTACTTATTGGATTCCTACTTATTGGATTCCTACTTATTGGATTCCTACTTATTGGATTCCTACTTATTGGATTCCTACTTATTGGATTCCTACTTATTGGATTCCTACTTATTGGATTCCTACTTATTGGATTCCTACTTATTGGATTCCTACTTATTGGATTCCTACTTATTGGATTCCTACTTATTGGATTCCTACTTATTGGATTCCTACTTATTGGATTCCTACTTATTGGATTCCTACTTATTGGATTCCTACTTATTGGATTCCTACTTATTGGATTCCTACTTATTGGATTCCTACTTATTGGATTCCTACTTATTGGATTCCTACTTATTGGATTCCTACTTATTGGATTCCTACTTATTGGATTCCTACTTATTGGATTCCTACTTATTGGATTCCTACTTATTGGATTCCTACTTATTGGATTCCTACTTATTGGATTCCTACTTATTGGATTCCTACTTATTGGATTCCTACTTATTGGATTCCTACTTATTGGATTCCTACTTATTGGATTCCTACTTATTGGATTCCTACTTATTGGATTCCTACTTATTGGATTCCTACTTATTGGATTCCTACTTATTGGATTCCTACTTATTGGATTCCTACTTATTGGATTCCTACTTATTGGATTCCTACTTATTGGATTCCTACTTATTGGATTCCTACTTATTGGATTCCTACTTATTGGATTCCTACTTATTGGATTCCTACTTATTGGATTCCTACTTATTGGATTCCTACTTATTGGATTCCTACTTATTGGATTCCTACTTATTGGATTCCTACTTATTGGATTCCTACTTATTGGATTCCTACTTATTGGATTCCTACTTATTGGATTCCTACTTATTGGATTCCTACTTATTGGATTCCTACTTATTGGATTCCTACTTATTGGATTCCTACTTATTGGATTCCTACTTATTGGATTCCTACTTATTGGATTCCTACTTATTGGATTCCTACTTATTGGATTCCTACTTATTGGATTCCTACTTATTGGATTCCTACTTATTGGATTCCTACTTATTGGATTCCTACTTATTGGATTCCTACTTATTGGATTCCTACTTATTGGATTCCTACTTATTGGATTCCTACTTATTGGATTCCTACTTATTGGATTCCTACTTATTGGATTCCTACTTATTGGATTCCTACTTATTGGATTCCTACTTATTGGATTCCTACTTATTGGATTCCTACTTATTGGATTCCTACTTATTGGATTCCTACTTATTGGATTCCTACTTATTGGATTCCTACTTATTGGATTCCTACTTATTGGATTCCTACTTATTGGATTCCTACTTATTGGATTCCTACTTATTGGATTCCTACTTATTGGATTCCTACTTATTGGATTCCTACTTATTGGATTCCTACTTATTGGATTCCTACTTATTGGATTCCTACTTATTGGATTCCTACTTATTGGATTCCTACTTATTGGATTCCTACTTATTGGATTCCTACTTATTGGATTCCTACTTATTGGATTCCTACTTATTGGATTCCTACTTATTGGATTCCTACTTATTGGATTCCTACTTATTGGATTCCTACTTATTGGATTCCTACTTATTGGATTCCTACTTATTGGATTCCTACTTATTGGATTCCTACTTATTGGATTCCTACTTATTGGATTCCTACTTATTGGATTCCTACTTATTGGATTCCTACTTATTGGATTCCTACTTATTGGATTCCTACTTATTGGATTCCTACTTATTGGATTCCTACTTATTGGATTCCTACTTATTGAATTCATTTATATTTATTGAATTTATATTTACTGAATTTATATTTATATTTATTACATTTATTTTTATAATACAGTTGCCGCCCGATAACTGCAACTATCATAGACACACAAAAATGGTTTCACTTATCCAAATGTATCCAAAGTAAAAAATACAGATGGGAAAATTGAACATAGCGTAATTTTTTTTGGTCAATGCAATCGTGTATTTTGGCACACCTTACTTTCTTTCCATTATTTGAACTTTTTATCTTTAAAGACGTTTTAATTCTCAACCATACTTTTAGATAAAACTTTCTTTTTGATACCTGTACGGTTGACATGTTGTCTTCAGAAAAAAAAAATGTTAGTTCTAAAAAATCCGTGAACTAAATTTCTACTTATTTAGTTTTTATTTATCTAAAGAAATTATAAAAGCTTGAAAAAAGACCAATGCAAGGAACCTGCGAACATGGTTCCACTTATATAAGGTTTCACTTATGACGAGTTCCACATGTCGAGCGGCAACTGTATACTTAATCATACTAGCCAGCAGCAGCAAAACACGCACCGGTTCACTAAAATGAAAAAACAGATGATAAAGATTCCTAGCGCTTTTTATAAATATTATCTTTTGTGGAAGGATCACGGAAACGTTGGAAACTTCTAGCGGAGTTGAGAGCTTCTTTCAACTGGATCAAGATGAAAAGTGCAGTGGTGGATCCAGGATTTCATAGAAAAACTTTAGTACTGGAGAAAGTAATATTGATTTTGCTAGTCACAGTGATAATTCAAGTAACCAAATATGCATCTTGCTGTAATTTCGCTATTCTTAAATCCACGCCTGCATTATAGCTGGTGATAAAACCCGGGTTTAGGAAGTATAAAGATATTTCGTAACTTCGTAAGATAAAGTACCGATTGTACAAGGTTACGTTCAAATAGCCAGTCCTGCGGACTGCAAATTGAATCTCACTCGTTGCCACGAAATTACTGTAGTAGCAATGCACAAAGTAGCTCTACTTTTATATAAAATTTGTTACAAATAGGATTTTTATAGACATCAATATAAATTTATAAGTATCTGACAATGAAATTTTAAAGCAGTCTTCTGCGTCGAAAAATTGCGTAGAAAATATGGTCGTTGACGGCTTTTTTAAAAACAACGTATATTTAAAAATTGTTGTAGTATTAAGATTTATATTACATATTTTGAAATCATTATTTAAGCAAAATGAATAAATATGATTAATATGTACAATTCACGCATTTTTACTTTTGTGGAAGATATTTTTGGTTTGCCAATTCTCGATGTCTGTACCTCAAGCGAAAAAAAATGTGAAATCTAACGTTGATAAACTTTTTATACTATATACTGGAGTTCTTGTCTGCTAGTTCGCAAGAATGATGTGGAGAGATATTGTATCCGATATTTTACAGATTTGGTTAATAAGGATTTCTAAGTAACCCAGTATACAGACATTAACTCATGCTTGCTTCTCAACTTTTAATGACAAGTTATTCAATTAAATTTTTTTCCACTTACTTAACTTTTTTCGTTATATTGTCCAATTCATTGGGAAATCCAGGTATCCAGAAATGCGATAACCTTCCGAAACAGTGACTAGACCATGTGCAGATTAGGGCGAGCCCCCTTAAAAAATGTTTTTCTACCTTCGACTTGAAAAGTACCTTCGTTGCGAATGGAACCTCTAATATCTTAACGAGACAAAAATGTTATTCGGAAATACTAGTGATAATGTACGCAAAAACGAATTAAAGTTTTTTTTCTGAATTTTGTGTGTTCAACGATTTAATTTTAGTCTCTTTGTTAGTTTTAATTTTTTTGAAATTTTGACGGTAGTCATATTTTTTTTTTGATTTTTTTTACATTCCTTTCTTTAAAATTATATGTAATCAATTTTGACCCGTATTTTGTATGACGCAATTTCACAGGTTCCAGTTCTTGTTTCGTATAGTTTTTATAAAACAGTACCTCATCCGTGCAAAAATTAATCGAAATCGTACACACCATAAAAATCAAATATTGTTTTTCAAATTTAGGATGGAAGAATTATCGATAAACAGATTTCTAAAAATAATTATTAAAAGAAGATTGCAAACAAAAAACAACTTTAAGAATGATTTTTAATAAAACAAACAAGAACTTCACGTACAGTGGAAAACCTAACTCCAGTACAAAAGTAAAACTCTTAAGGTGGATGTACACCATAATGACATTTGTGGTAAAAGATCTGAATTACTTTTAATAGTGCTTTGACGATATCATCTCGAGATATTGATATTATCAGAAGATAATGTCGCAAAAGATAACTTTTGATTTCTTTTCTGGCGATGGCAAACTTTATTCCGATTTCCTAGTGATAAGAAAAATTATGCTGGGTCTCCTGCTTGCCCTCCTCCCAGCTTATTTGTTTAGGCTATGACAGCATACGACGAAATTAAAAGATTCAGACGATTATATATCTGCGTGAGAACTCATGGTTACCAGTAGGTACTGAATAAATGGAGTATGCAGTTGCTTTGAACGAACAAAAAATTTCCTTTTTTAGTTATTTTTTGGAAAAAAGAAACTCCTTCACGCAATAAAAATGATTGAAAATAATATCTTTTTGTTTATGTAGAACTGAAATACTTACAAAGGTTTTTTTTGAGATAAAATAGGCTTAGCTTTTGGATTTATGGCATGGTTGACCATAAAATACTTTCGTCGTAAATTTATAAACTGGCTAAGTTGTTTAACTTCTTATCAAATCTTCAGAACTTTAGTATATTCTCCTAAGACGGCTTCGTGTGTCATGTCGCCATTGAAAGGTGTTAAAACAGCCAAAAAATGGTGGAAAACTCTTTATACAACGAAAGTGACAAGAAAAGTAGATATTGCTGTTGCTATCTAGTTATTTAAATTTTTGTAGAGAATAAGAAAGTAGTCTGAATATTTCCAAAAAAATAAGCGAATGTTGCCCATTTTTCACTAGTCCACCATAGAAAACAAGTTGAATGTTTTTCTTGAGTTTACATCAAAGAAGCCAATTTTTATAAAGAAACATCTCTTGAGATCCAATTATACTTTCCCACAACTTATTACAAGATATAAAAGAATATATATAGACTAGCCGGGAAACCCGGCGACGAAACGCCGGGTTAAGCCACAAGTAAAGGTGTGATCCGGCATTGAACACTCTTTGGAGCGCTTAATAAGAGCCGTAAACTGTCCCACACGATCAGGTGGAGCGCTTTAGTAGAGGTATACAGTATGTCGTTAATCTTTTGAAGCGCATACACCATTATAGTGTGCGACTGTAACATATTTTTCAAAAAATAACTTTCCCGCAACGATAACTGATATAAAAACAGAGTTTACAAAGTGTTGTTACTCCATCATAGCAAAAACAATCGTCAATTTTATTTCATTTTGCAGAATAACTTTTTGCGCAAGTTAAAAAATTAATCGTGACACTGGGCTGAGCGCTTAGTACAGTTAAACCGTGTTGCACAGCGTATAGGAATAATACCCTTTTGAAAAAAACTTTCTCGCAGACACAGGGCTGAGCGGTTAGTCCAGGCGTGATTCCCAAGAAAGTTTAAAATTAATTGTCACAGTGGTGGGCTGACCTTAGTATATACAGGTAAACGGTGTTGCACATGCCCATAGGCGTAACAGCCTTTTACAAAAAACAGTCTGTTTTTAACACTGGGCTAACCGCTTAGTACAGTTAAACACAGTTGAACAGGCGCATAAGGCGTATTACCCTTTTCCAAAAATGTTCATTGCAACTTCGGTTTAAATAAAAACACAGGGAACAGCCTGTCGTTACTCGTCCAGCCAAAACAATCGCTCAGCCATTTCATTTGCAATTGTTGTAGACAAACTGCATTTTTATACTTTCACTTTTTAAATAGCCACAGCCTAAACATAAAAATAAATGTTGGCTAGGATAAAAAGCTCTTATACCAAACAGAATAGCAATAAGTGAGGCTCTAGCTAGCTAGTAGCTATAGCTAGCTAATCTTCGTTCCTAGCCAAACATCCTAAAACTGGTGCGTTTAAGATCTGTACGTGGCTAAAAAACGTGACAATATATTTATCCTAACATTGAAAACAAACAGAAAACAAATATTACAAATATATAAGGCTTTTAGAAGATAAAAAAGTCAAACAGGCCTACAAACACGACCATTATCAAAATGGCCTTCGTTCCGCGAAGATCTTGGATTCTTTCTGGTCGCGAAAATCTTGTTTTTTTTTAAAGAATCAGGCGTTGTGAATGGTATTCTACGCGCGAGCGGTCAAAACAAAGTCGGTAAAAATATATCGCATTTGGTATCGGCGCGTAATTTACAAAATTTCGTGTTTCCGTTACGTAACGAGGCTCTCGCGGACAGACAGACAAAATACGGCTATTATTAAAGAGGCAAATAAAACACAAAAATCAAAGACAATTAAAAATTGATTTTTATAATGAAAAAAGACCTCAAAAATTACAGAATTTTCTTGATCTTAAGTCCCTTTTCCTTGTTCCAAATTTGTTTTTTTGACCATCTGTGAGCCTTTAAGATTTATTTGCTTTTTATACCGCAGAATTAGAAATAGGCCTGTCTTCATTTAAGAGTTGCAACATTTCCATTTCGTAATTTTTGTGCTTTCACCTTAGACAACTCAGGTACAAAATTTGTATAATATAGTTTGTCATGACGATATAACTGAGACACGAATATCATAAGCCAGTGTAAATTCACCTTGAATACCTAAGTTAAAAGCTAGTGTAGTTCAGTAAACTTACATTATTTTAAAAAGAAAGTTGAAACAAGAAATAAAACAGCATTTCCTCTTCAGTTGAAATCAAAATTGTATCTCATCAATATCTTTAGGCGGTTATAAGAAATAAGTTTTTTTTTGCATTATGAGCCAGTGAGTCCGTCAAAACATTTTGTCTGAGAGTGAGTCTTCTAATTAAGAATAAAAAAACACTTGAAGTTTAAACTCTTTGTTGGAGTAATATGATCTTAAGAAAGTAAAAAGCGAACAAGAAAGCCTGGCATTAAAGAAATTGTAACAATTTAAGAAAAATTGAAAAAATAACTAAAGACATTTTGCCACTGATCTTTTGAATCTAACTTAGCTAACTACAATTCTGAACATAGATTATTACAAAGGAGGGAGGAATTTGATAGCTTGTAACCACAAGCAATTGAGAAACAGTCTCTAATAAATAGCCGAACTTGTCGCATTTTATTTGTATTGTTCACATCGCATGGTTTTAATTAAATTATTTAGTTTTAAAACACGAAAGGGTACTAATTTTTGCAGACGCTAGCACGCCTGTAAATTAAGATATTTTGTGCCTTTCTTGCAGACCTCGCAGAGAGTGCGACGCATTTTTACGTTGGTTACTCGATCCGCAACCCTGCCCAAGTAATAACGTTTAACAATTTTTAGAAATACCACAAAATGATTTTTTGTAATACTGTGTCTAGAATTGTAGGAAGTAAGCAAATGATGCGTTGCGTTATTGGTAACTTTATAAACATTGTCTGTACCGGACGGAAAAAAGCACTTTCAACAATCAAAAGCTGAAAAACAAAAATAAAATATCAATCAACAACTGAACACGGCGATTTTTATTTAAAAAAAGAGAAATTAAAGTTGAGAAAATTCACTGGAAGTATAGCTATATAAAGACACAAAAAAAACTGCTTTGAACTCCCAACTGTGTAAATGTAAAAATCCTATGTCAATGCATCATGTATCATTGATTTGATAAAACACTTAGAATAGGAGATCTTGTTTTGATAATGTATCTGAGAAGGAAAGAGAACCCGGATTTAAAGCACTAGAACTACTTTCGTTTTTATTGTTTAAGATAATGAATCAAAAGCTTGTTTTCTCGACCGACTTCTCGTCCTAAAAAATTGAACATTTGATATGAAATGCGTAATAGACAGACTTTTTGTGCAGAAAATTTTCACCATTTTTAGTTAATAGTCGTAAATTCACAAATTTTATATATACTATATAAAAATATCTGTATTATTAATTTAGCACATGCGCTGGATCGCCCAACATTAATTACTTTTTAAAAAGACAAAAACAGATGATAATAGAATAAAAAAATTGACCCCTTCCCCTTTACCTTCTCTCCCTTCTTAGAAATAGTAACAGCTAAGGCAAGTAAACATTATTTAACATGATTTACTGAAATATTTTGTCACAATAAAAAATATGATTCTTATCTGATTCTAAGCAAAAAATAAGTAAATAATCTTTAATATGTTAATACAACAAAAACAATATTTAAGGCATTCCTCTGTATGTGTGTTACCATCTGTTAAACGGTAATTAGATATACTGTAATGCATAGCGGATGTGTATGAATTTCTTACTACAACCTCGTAGAACAAAAAGCAAAGCATTTGTTCTACATATAAAACTTTATGTAAGGATGCGTACTTTCTTAAACATAAGAAAAAATTGCAAAGTATTTGTAAAACGTCCAATAGCACTTATAGTAAAACAAGAAAAAAATATAAACCACCATTTCTTATTATACTAATTAATAAATGATTTACCGCCTCCAAAATCCATTGATATATTCACGCAGGTCTCTTAATACTTGACCAACCGACCAAGCATTATCATGGGGAACCCGACGTGGAGGAGGCAATGGATTTTGAGGAATAATATTGGGACGGTGGTATGGGAGTGGACAGGGTACAATGTGTGTGCGTATAGAACGGGGAGGAACAATAAAAGACGATAAAGAACGTGTAGAGGATGGCGGTGTTTGCAAAGGTGATTGTGGTGGTTGTGGCGGTGGCCTTTGTATTGATGCTGGTGGTGGTGGCCTTGGTAGTGGTTGAGGTGATAGTGATGGTGGTGGCCTCGATGGTGGTGGTTGTGGCCTTGGTGGCGATGGTGGTGGTGGCGGCGGCGGCGGCATTGATATCGATGCCACTTTTGAATCACCACCGTGTGAAAGAGTTCGAAATGGACGCAGTGCAGGAAGCAATGGGGTGGAATGTGAAGGAGGAATTGTGGGTGGTCGTAAGGGTGAATATGGAGGCGAATATGGATGGTGTCGAAAGTATGGATGCAATTGTGGACGGTGAGAAGACTGACGCAACGTAGACGAAGACAAGGACGACAACGACCCAGACGGTGGAGACAACAATGACACTGCAGGAGTTGACGACACAAAAGATAATGAAGAGAAGGAAGACAAGAAGGATGAAGAAGTGGATGAAGAAGTGGATTAAGAAGTGGATGGAGGTGTTTGAGGAAGTGAGAAATGCAAAGAAGAAGGTAAAGATAAGCACAAAGCGGACGATAAGGAATGTGCAGAGGAAGACAAAGAGGTTGAATACGAGGAAGACGAGGAGGAAGAACATAAATGCGAAACAGATCGTAGGCGTGCCCTGGTTTGATCCCTCCGTTGAAAGTCTTGCTCTATTGCCTAAGTAAGAAAAAGGAATTCATTTAGACTATCGAATCCTGCCGAAACCTTTTTCAGCGTAAAGCAATCAGTATTTACAATATCAGTTTAAAGCAATTTTTTCTTCAGCAAAAGACATGTCATAAGAAGCGTTTTTACCTTTTTACGTACTCTGCGTGGTCACTCGCCAAAGCGACAAAAATCTCTACTGCTAAATCTTAAATATTGTGCAATATGAAGAAGCGCGTTTCTACCGATTTGCTAAGAGATTGAAATTGATTTTCGTCCGTAATGCCGTTAAAAAATGCTAAATTAAGGTGCTAAAAAAAAACTATTAGTCGAGTTTTTTTCTAGCACAACCTATTTTATCCAGCAAAATTTGGCGTTAAAGGTTCCATTCAAAGTGAATGAAGAAAGCCATTTTTTACTTTGTAGTAATCCTCACGTGAAGTAACAAAACATCCTTAAACGCGTAAATTACGCTATTACGTATTTTGTCGATAAGGTGTTAATTGTCTTTTGATCCCGTTAATTAAGTTTTAATTTTATTTACAAACATTTAGTCAGAAGCATTGACAAAGAAAATACGTTAAACTTACTTCAAGCCAAACCTGAAAGTCTTCCGGTTGATCCAGCCTAGTGAAAGGGGAAAAAATTGTGAATCGTAGAACAGAAGCTCTGTGAATGCACGAATGCGTTTTCATGAAAAAGTGTAGTAGGTTGAGTCAAATTAGCGAGACTGGTTGCATCATGTAAAAGCGCGAAAATAAATTTATAATTTCAATAAATTCACAGAAAAAAAGTTATACATACGGAATAACATAGAACTACTCAGCTGCTGCGAGTGCATCAGGAGCTGCAGGTGGTGCAGCTAATGGTGGTGGTGACGGTAGCGGTGGTCCAGTTAAAGTTGGTGGTGCTGGCGCCAGTGGTGGTGATAGCTCCCGTGGTGGTACTGGCACCGGTGGTGGTGGTGGTGGTGCTGGCTCTGGTGGTGGTGCTGGCTCCGGTGGTGGTGCTGGCACTTGTGGTGGTGCTTGCTCTGGTGGTGGTGCTGGCACTGGTGCAGCTGGATGTGGGGGTGGTGATGGTGATGGTGGTGCAGCTGGTGGCTGCGGTAGTGGTGGTGGATCTCGGTTTACCCTCCTCCTCCGTCGCTCTCTCACATAAACTGTCTGGCCGTCATTTGGTCTACAAGAAAGAAATATGTATAAAATGTATTGAACGAAACAAATTATGTGTATTAAGTGTATTTCTGAGAATCAAACACAAAAAATAATTTGCTATAATATATATCCAACGCTTTTTTACAAAGATGCCTAACAAACTGAATAGTCTTTCGGATGCTAAATTCTACAATAACTCTTTTAATACGAAAGCCAAAATATAGCCTTGTTCAACAAACGATCGCAAAAAATCACTACAAACTTAAGAACAGCTTAATTTTGTACAATTGTTTCAAGAAAGTTGTTCCTGAAAAAAATTGTACTATCCTATTTTACTTCTTTCAAATATTGGTTAGCGACTGCTTGCTGAAAAACACGACCTTTACTTAATGTGGCTAGTTTTTTTAAATACTAGTACAAAACGATTTCTGAGGTAAGAAAGTCGGATACTTTATATAAAGCATGCATTCGCGGTGGCTGACATATAAAAAAAATATAACAAAAAAATACTTACCCCACTCTCTTGACGGCTCTTCTCGGATTCTAAATTGATAAAAATGTCGATAATAACTTTATGGTAAAGAACTGTAAGGAGAAAATAATTTTATGTTACTTACCCTTCGGACGTTGTGATACACAAAGTATCGTTGCCCATTCCTCCACACTTGGTCTTGCTGTGGCAGTGGCAGTGGCAGTGGTTGCTGTTGTTCAGGTTCCTCCGGTTGGCCTGCTTGTTGCTGAGGTTGTGCTTGTTGCTGAGGTTGTGCTTGTTGCTGAGGTTGTGCTTGTTGCTGAGGTTGTGCTTGTTGTTGTTGTTGTGCTTGTTGTTGTTGTTGTGCTTGTTGTTGTTGTTGTGCTTGTTGTTGTTGTTGTGCTTGTTGTTGTTGTTGTTGTTGTTGTTGTTGTTGTTGTTGTTGTTGTTGCGCTTCTTGTTGCAGATCTTGTTGATCTTCTGATTGTTCGTTATTCTACAAAAACGTATGTATTATAGCACAACAAAACATTTCTATCGTAACACAGAGACTGTGTGTGTGTCTGTAACAGGCAAAGTGATGAGTTCATTTTCCTCTGATGTACGCAAAATTTTCCTTGAAGTCGCCGAAGAAAGTGTCATCGGATTTATTTTGTTTACGTCACGTGATGTAAACGACATAATTTGATTTCCTAAAGTAAATTTAACGGCTAACTTTCGGACATTGTTTACCATCGACACAGAAGAACAACAAAAGAACGATCCCTCCATCTTGAAAAAAGTTCAAAAAATAATAAAAGTTATTTTTAGAAACAAAAAAAAATAAAGTGAAGAATTAGAAATAGAAAAGTGAATTTGGAAGCTACGATAATTTACTTTAGAAGTGAAGATGGAGCTAGAAGTGGTAAGTGACGTAAGAAGTAGAAAGTAAAGACCAGAGTTTAAAACAGATTTGAATTCACAAATAGTAGGAACTATGCCTTTTTTGTATAAGCTATTGTAAAAACCTTTAGGGTAAATACAATGTTTAAGAAACCTATTTTAAGTGACTTGTGCTTGCTGTTGCCAGCCTTTTTTTTGACACGTAATCACTTAATAAGATGGAATTATTTATTAGCATTTTCCTATGATGTCGTCGAAAAAGATATGTCTCAAATGTTAAATTTTTTGACGTAACGGCACGACGTCAATAACACTACTTTAACGTCAATATCTTTTATTTTTAGAAAGATTGCATAAAAATTTTATAGTATACAATTTTTGTATTTTGGCAGGTCCTTCCTGACCTCAGCAAAATTTTTTAACCTTTTATTTCCTTAGCCGTTCGTCAAAACACATAAATCTAAACAATATTTTGATCAGTGTTTTAAGCTCTACACAATAGAGGCAATGGGTACATAAATTTCCAAAAAAATACTTCTTGAGCATTGACGCGTCCTTGCAGATGTTATCAAAATTTAAGAATTAAAGAAATGGTTTTCTTTTTCATTGCTTCCCTGCCAGGTGGATTTCTCCAAAGGCCTCATCGACCAGTACAATAATGAATGGTAACATAATTTTGTGGACGTCAATCAAAGTTACTTTATATTGATTCTTACAACAAACGTGTTACAAGTTGTTTTGGGAATTCCACTAGTGTACCTAATTAACATGTAACCCACTGCTTAAGTTAATTTCTTTAGACAAACAGTTGCATTAAAAATTTAACAGAAATGTATGTGTTCAAAAACAACTGATATTATGCTAAGGAATAATTACACACAAGGTAAAGACTTGAATTCGAATTGCTGAGCTGACTTGTTACGGTTAGCTATACAAGAAAAATATCATGTCATTAATAACCTTGAAGGTAAAACATTAAAAAATAGTGGGCTCCGAGATTTAAAAAGCTCACAGAATTATTTTTTAAGACTGAACTTTTTGTAGCTTTTGTCGAAGAAATAAAACTTAAAGCGTAACTGAAAAACGAACTTCAATTTTTTAAATTATTTATGTATATAATTCTAAAAGGAATCCTAACCACACAAGGTTGATGAAAAGTCATAGTTATTCATTAAATAAAACTTACCATATTGGACGAGTTCTTCGAATAAAATATTTTAAAATTTTATAATGACTGAGGAACAACTTTTTATGCAGTTAGTTGTTTTTATACCATAGTACAACGCCTAGGGAATTGTGCATTTACGCCCATAATGATGTGCCTGGTTTTCACATGCAGATCTCTGAATGAGACTAAAAAAATCTCTGAATAAAAACATCCACCAAAATTTGCATAAAGAGATTATCGGGAAAGTCAATAAATATTATAAATTATTAGTTTTTTTACTTCCATTTGAGCCATTAGTACCGCTATCGTTTTCGTTACACAAGGAGCAAAAAAGAAGAAAAAAAATTCTTTCCGCTTCCGGCAAAGAGTCAGGTTCCTGGGAACGAGATGTGTCATTCATGTGCCCTGAAGGTACGTTTTAAAAGGATGTTTTAAAATTTGAGGACATTATCAAAAAAGTGTTATTTCGGTATATTTCTTTTCCTGTAACTAAAATTTTTCTTCCATGTGATCATGGTAATGAAGATATTCGACACGATAACGGGGCAAGAGTTGACATTAACTGCGTTCTGAACAGAACATAACATGATTTGCGTATAAATATGTTTTACGAACCCATGTAAGTTTGGATAGCAGCACTGACTAAACTGTGTTAATGTTCGATCACAGAAACGTCCGTTTTTGAGTTTGCCGCCAGCTTTAATGCATCTTGTAAATATTATGAACTTGTAAAAGAACATAAAGATTGAAAATTAACAAAATGCAAATGTCCCAACTGCAAAAGCTGCAGGTATAGCTGTGCATGCAGTTATATCAACTTAATACAAGTACTACCAGCCAAAATTCGATGTTTTATTGTCTTATCTGAAAAATAAAATAAGTACAGTTTTATTACACAAAACCGCGACATGTTTTTTGAAACTAACAGTAGCTTCTTAGAGGCTACTAGGACTCAACCGAATGTCTAAAGGCAGTAATACATGCATTGATTACTTCCTTTCAATTTCCGCAAGTCACGTCGTGTATCATAAAAAATCGCGCAATAAGGATTGCTTTCAAACTGATTGTCTTCTGGAAAAACGTTGTTGTTTTTAAGTCAAAAAAACACTTTATTTTATTACAGAAAATGCACGGACAACTTATTTTTTCAAAAAACTATGTTACTAGAGGAACAAAAGGTAACAAAAAAATATGGTCAACATAAAAAAATATTTTTAGACAATTTTATATAGTGGCAAACAATTTGTGGAAAGTAAAAGGCATAGATTAGAATGTCAAAAATATCATTTAAATCGTTTTCACATATTTCGGACAAAAGACCATCGCATATTCAAAATGTGTTTCGTCTTTCGTGCCATTTTGTACCAGAAAGCTATAATTTGCAGCAGTGACTGTAATCTCCTCGAATTTTTAATTGAAATAGCCGCTAGGGCGTTTTAAAAAAGCAATCGAACAAGTAAAGGAAAATTTATTGCGCATGTACAAATTCGATCACCATCGCTCACTTCGACTGCATCCGTTTAAGTGGAAACCCTAGCTGTGCATGCAGTTATATCAACTTAATACAAGTACTACCAGCCAAAATTCGATGTTTTATTGTCTTATCTGAAAAATAAAATAAGTACAGTTTTATTACACAAAACCGCGACATGTTTTTTGAAACTAACAGTAGCTTCTTAGAGGCTACTAGGACTCAACCGAATGTCTAAAGGCAGTAATACATGCATTGATTACTTCCTTTCAATTTCCGCAAGTCACGTCGTGTATCATAAAAAATCGCGCAATAAGGATTGCTTTCAAACTGATTGTCTTCTGGAAAAACGTTGTTGTTTTTAAGTCAAAAAAACACTTTATTTTATTACAGAAAATGCACGGACAACTTATTTTTTCAAAAAACTATGTTACTAGAGGAACAAAAGGTAACAAAAAAATATGGTCAACATAAAAAAATTTTTTTAGACAATTTTATATAGTGGCAAACAATTTGTGGAAAGTAAAAGGCATAGATTAGAATGTCAAAAATATCATTTAAATCGTTTTCACATATTTCGGACAAAAGACCATCGCATATTCAAAATGTGTTTCGTCTTTCGTGCCATTTTGTACCAGAAAGCTATAATTTGCAGCAGTGACTGTAATCTCCTCGAATTTTTAATTGAAATAGCCGCTAGGGCGTTTTAAAAAAGCAATCGAACAAGTAAAGGAAAATTTATTGCGCATGTACAAATTCGATCACCATCGCTCACTTCGACTGCATCCGTTTAAGTGGAAACCCTAGCTGTGCATGCAGTTATATCAACTTAATACAAGTACTACCAGCCAAAATTCGATGTTTTATTGTCTTATCTGAAAAATAAAATAAGTACAGTTTTATTACACAAAACCGCGACATGTTTTTTGAAACTAACAGTAGCTTCTTAGAGGCTACTAGGACTCAACCGAATGTCTAAAGGCAGTAATACATGCATTGATTACTTCCTTTCAATTTCCGCAAGTCACGTCGTGTATCATAAAAAATCGCGCAATAAGGATTGCTTTCAAACTGATTGTCTTCTGGAAAAACGTTGTTGTTTTTAAGTCAAAAAAACACTTTATTTTATTACAGAAAATGCACGGACAACTTATTTTTTCAAAAAACTATGTTACTAGAGGAACAAAAGGTAACAAAAAAATATGGTCAACATAAAAAAATTTTTTTAGACAATTTTATATAGTGGCAAACAATTTGTGGAAAGTAAAAGGCATAGATTAGAATGTCAAAAATATCATTTAAATCGTTTTCACATATTTCGGACAAAAGACCATCGCATATTCAAAATGTGTTTCGTCTTTCGTGCCATTTTGTACCAGAAAGCTATAATTTGCAGCAGTGACTGTAATCTCCTCGAATTTTTAATTGAAATAGCCGCTAGGGCGTTTTAAAAAAGCAATCGAACAAGTAAAGGAAAATTTATTGCGCATGTACAAATTCGATCACCATCGCTCACTTCGACTGCATCCGTTTAAGTGGAAACCCTCCGTTACGCATGTAAGACTAATATGTTTTGCTGGATTAGTTTTTATTAGTAAAAAGAAATCGTGATTTCTAAACAGCATTTGCGTAACTGATTTACCGTAAGAGGTTTAATTGATTGTTTGAAAAACATACGTAGCGTGAACTTTATGCACTTTAGGGAGATTTTAATTTATCGTTAGTTTTGTTTAATTATGTATTGTATGCATAAGTTTAAATATTATCAATAGAGAATACTTTGATTTTTGAACACTTTATCTTACGTTTTTCTTTGTTATCCACCGTTTACAAAGTGATTTTAAAATAATTTAAAAAAGAAACAGAAGTTAGTTTCACATGAAAAAGGAAATGTTAACTATGACTGGTAAATAAAAAAACCCTTACAATCCGAGTTTAACCGAACGACCGCTGTGAAAATTTGTCATTCAAACTTAACCAAGTTGAAATTTTTTGCATTATATAAAAAGAATGTTCATGGAAAAACCTTTAGAAAATTTCTCTTAACTATAATACTTAGCCTCTCTCCGCCTTGTGTAAAAATGTTTACTTTCAGGATTGTAGACAATAAAAGTACACAATGAATCAATGCATTAAATTCATTAAAGGTTGGCAGTGTAACCGAATATGATTTTTTTTGTACCTATTTCCGGTTAAAAGTTCTATATCCAGAGCAGCTAAAATTTGCTTTTAATTACATTCACGTAACTTATTTAAATTTTAATGCGTAAATTTTATATACAAACGTAAATTAATGTGCTTCGGAACGTGTTGTTGGCTAATAGGTTATCTGTTAATTTTCTTAACTAGATATTCAAATATGGTCTTCTAATAAAAATAATCTATTTAAGTTTTTTTTGTTTAGAGAAACTAAACCAAAAAATCGTGCAACCTCGGAATAACAAAATTAAGTATCTTGTGGAAAACTAATATTACAAAATCTTAGCCATAAAGAACAGTTTACGATGGTTCGTGTATTTCGAAAGGATCTCTGATATTAAATAGTGATCTATAAAGCAGGGTAATAACCCTAGGTATACTGTTACGTGGACCAAGAAAATATGCGAAGATTGGCCTTTACCTACATATTTTCAAAAAAGCAATGACAGCCTCATCTGAATCATTTTCCCACATGCATGAGCTTTAAAGAAATCATTTTGCAAATCAAATTATACCAATGTTTCCTTTAAGAAGTTTAAAAAGTTTTATAGCCCCTATCTAAAATTCCTAATCTCCTAAACTCAGGAAGTATAGCTTACACAAAATGATTTTACTGTTATTGTCTTTAGATTAGTCTTAAACTACCCACCAGACAATGTTTTTTGTTATGAAAAAAGTCACGCCATAGGGTGCCGTGTTGCGCAGTAGGGTGTCGGATGAAATATATATCGCGTCGGTAGAGAAGGGCAATAGATGACCGCATAATAGAGAGACGCGATACGTAATAGAAAGTAATGGGTGGAGGTGTAACTTCTGTTAACCACCCAAAAAATAGCCACTCCAGTAGTCATTTAATATGCTCTCCCCGTGCTTGAATATAGGAGGTGCTCTTTTCCATTTTTAAGGAATTTTCACCGCTATTTACCTTTTAGAAGGTCTGTTGATATTGTTCTGCGCTGCAACTACCGTTTAAAAGGCACAGGAGATTATGGTGGAAGTTTTCTTGATAGATGTTGTAGCAATCTTGTCGTCAGAGCTCTGGGAATGAGGAATATAATGCACGAAGTCATATTTTTCCTGACTCCAATAAAGTATTTATGACAAAAAGAGAAGATAAAAGCATAGGGTTTTCTCTGTCACGCATTCTGCTAAGTGTCTATCCACTTATTCGGTTAGAATTCAATTAGATTCAAGCTCGGGAAAAAGAAAGCAAGGCGGTATCCATTGTATTCAAAACCAATCATTTTTCTTCTTAACATTCCATACCTCTTTTTTAAAAGGAAGTTAGAAAACAGAGAAAAAGTAAACAGTTCTAGCAAATTGTACATTTGAAAATTATCATCTTTGTTGTATGGATTTACCACCTATGTTATTAATCCGTTTACGTATACACAGTTATTTTTACGTTGTAATATTGGCGTATATGTTGCTTTGCATTGTATACGCAATTTCATAATCCTGCTTCGAATGATCAGCTGTCGGTGTCAAATCGGCATTTATACTTGGTTTCACAGCTTTGCTGTTGATGTCTGCATAATGAGATATTGTTTTCCTTGTTTCCTCATAATCGTTAGTACCACGACTTTTATTGCTTTGTGGAGGCCTCGTCTGGATCATGTTGACAATTATAAAACCTTAATAAAATTAATAAAGCGTGAATAAAGAAAGAAACATTTTATACATGAAAAAATATAAGATTTTAATGTCCACAGTTTTATTATTTTTCTCTTTCAAGAGTGTTCCTTAAAATGTTTGAACTGACTAGAAGAAAAAGGTAAGATAATATTGAACTTTAAAAATAAAAATAATAACTATATCGTTGTATATCTTCCTCTGACAAATCAACGTAACTTAGCGCCTCTGTTGTATTAAACTAGTCGATATTGAAAAACACTTAGCCAGAATAATATTTAACACGTATACAATCTGTATCACAGACTGTATACGTTTTTTTCCCCTTCCAAATTTCTCCTTAAGTATTTCTTAGTTCCTGCGGGGAAAATTTGATATGAATTTGCAGCTATTAAAGAAATAAAAAATATTGAAATATTAAACTATTTACCTACTCTTTCTGCAGTCCATGATTGTGCTGTAGAAAAATAGTAAAGAAGAGCTTAAATAATCATGCTTTTAAATACACTAATTAAAAACCGAGTAAAATGATTTCCGGATCATGCGCATAAATAGAATACGCAATGCGGTAACATTTGGTTACTTGACTCTTTAACACTGTAGTATTAGATAGTTTAAATCTATAAAGAATAAATTTCACTTCCTTAAACGAGGGACTGTGACAAATTGTATACGTCCTAACAAAGCTAGTAATTGCCTAAGACCAAAACTTATTCGGCAAATTTTTTTTGTGCCATCTATCTTAGCAACAGTTTTAACCAATTTTAAAGCAGTTAAGACAGGGATTACAATAAATGAAAAAGCATAACTTCTGGCTTAATATAAAGTTTACATATACATTCATCTTCCAATGGTTTCGTTTCATCCGTTATTTTTGAGTTATACTTTATTAGGCTCAATGGCATTTGAACGGATAATCACAATGGTGCAGTGTATTTTCGTTATTATATCGTGTAATTCTACGTGATATTGTTACCATAGGTGTTGTACTTACCCCTTTTTCTATCCTTAGCGTCAGCTAGAAATTAAAACAGATTGAAACTTGCATACGAAAATCTAATATTACTTAAGAATCAATTACTAAACTCTTCAACAAAATGATCAAAGAAAATTAGATTGACCAGACAATGCCTATTTCTAAAGTAGATGTTTGCATCAACAAAAAGAAGCGGCTTGATAATTTATGCTAAATTTATTGTATACATACCTGACTCCTCTAGGTCTTTTATCATTTACTTACTGAAGCTTAACCGTTGTTTCGCCGTTTAAATATATACCTGAAATACGTAACCACTAATACTCAATTTGCTCCGTAATCCCACTAATTTTTTTAATAACATTTTGCTATGTTGCTAGCAAAAATTTTTATACAGTTTTTTAAAGATATCTATTTTACACCTGCCTGCCGAAATTTTAGGTACCATACTTCCAAAAACTTTCCTAGAATTTTAATGAAATTACTTCGGTTGACATCTCAATGTACGCTGATATAAGGGAAAAGTAGTGCGGCTAATGTGTTGTTTCACAAATTGAGAAAGCTGATACATTTAAGAAGGCTGAAAAAAGTCATAAAGAAGGTAGGGGCAGAATTCGTCGCATCCTATTTTACAAGATTATGATTGTCTATGCATATAAAAAAATTGATTACTTAGTGATCATTAAACTGATGATAAAAATAAAATATAGACGAAGTAATGAAGCATACCTTCTTTTCTTCTTTTATCAGCTAAAAGCAAATGAACGATTTAGCGTATAGTGGTTGATATTTTCAATTCAACTATTTTCAATTAGGACAAAAAATAGGTCTCTGGCATTTCAAACGTGTCAAGGTAATGAAAGTTTACCTGATTCTTGCAGCTCTTTTAGCATGTCTTCGTTACCTATACAATAAATACGATAGAAACTAAAATTTCAAACTCTTTACGACAGACTTTCGCGGCACTAGGCTGCACCGAGGGGATCATCAAATTTGTTACACATTCATTTTAACTAGCTTACTTACTGTTTAACTACTTTCGCAGGCAAGAAGCTGTGTGGAGTTCAAGGTTTCGTGAAATTTTGCAAAAACAGATCGAGAATTGCCACGAAATTCTAATATTATTTAATTACTAAGCTATCTTTTGAAAATTTAAAGGTACTGTCTTTATACACTTTTTCATTAGATGCTAGTGTTCGCGTAGTTAATTTACAAATGAAACATGAATTATTTTTTGATTTTGAAATTAACGTAATTACACTTTCTGAAGGTAAAAGTTTAACAACTTTTCTGTGTGACGAATTACCAAAAACAAAAACAGTTAGTCTTACCAGTTGACGTACTTTTGAGTTTAGTCTTATTCTGCACATGAAAATAAAAATATATTTAGAACAAGAGAGGAAAAAGAATAACAACATATTTTTTTATGTTGCAAAAAGCTTGAGCAAGTAAGTTTTTTTTAACCGTCTGGATTATGCAAGCGGGCAATATCTGTTTTGAGGCATTGTGATTGACTTACCGCTCTTGCCGACAGCCTGGTTTATACCGGCCCCTGGTTAAGAGCGCCAGTAAAGGACAGTAGTAAAGTACCGTAAAATGCCGAAATCAAGCGCAGCCAATTATAAGCGCACCCGTTGTGAAACGCACCAAATCCTTACCAAGATTTTATTCCCGTTTCTAAGCGTACCCTCAAACAAGCGCATACAATGAAAAGAGATTTAGAATACAATGATCGTTTCGGTTGAAATGCGAGATTTTTTCTGTAAAATAGTGATTTTCGTGGGAAGGGGGTTCTAGTGCATTTAAAACTCCCATTTGAGCTACGGAAGGCGTGCAAGCATAAAGACTGCTAAACTAGACAACCGCCTAAGATATCAATCCTATACTCATGCTGAACGTTAAGCAGAAAGGATCGATTCACACTTTTATAGTCTCTGGCATGACTCAGTCGGGGTTTGAACCCAAGACCTTCCGCACTGGAGGCGAACCGCATTGTACAAAAAGATACGCAAAAAAGAATATGCATCATCGAAAAAAATTATTTACTTTTTCTTTCTTTTTTTCCTTGCACTTTTTTTATACTTGTTTATAAGCGCACCCGTGGATAAGCGGACCCTCAGATAAGCGCATCCTCAGATAAGCGCATCAAAATCTTGATTTTAGCATTTCACGGTATTATTACAGTATAAAATTATTCCTTATTTTTATCTAAGCTGGGCGGTTAACAAATGCAGTGATGACTGATTAGCTAGTGCCGTACCAAACATATCGCCCTCAGTCATTGCACTGACCCTGCAAGCTTGCTTGGCACTTACACAACTCTATCCGATAAAAAAATCGTGAAAGAAATACTGGTGTAGATGACATATGGAAGTCCAGCCGATAAGAAAGGTGTAGCTAAGTAAACTTTATGCTCCAACTGCAGTTTCATATTAAAATTATTATTTAATAATTATGTATTTAAACTTTCAACTTGTTCCACTATACAACATAGGCCAATTCGAAAACACACAAAATATCATTTGTGGAAATCGATTCTAATTATTGTTTTTACTTACATCTCTAGGTTCATAGTATTGCGCTAAAAAAGTCATAAAAGATTGATCAGCTTTTTGTTTTATAGCTTACTCGAAAAACAAGTTGTGCTCATATGAAAGACCTTTCAAGCTATCTAGGAATCTATTTATTGTAAAAAAAATCTTTTTCGATTCTTGATTATTCGTTTCGAAAGCTGCGCTAATTATGCGAAATTATCTCCAAAACATGTATTTGCTTTTGAGCTTAATTATAGTAAGTAAACATAAAAAGTTGTGTAAAATGTTCAAAACACCAAGTGAACGACTGAAAACATTCTCTAATCAAAATTGAAATCATGCAAAATTAGTAATACTAGGGCAGTGTCCACACTGGTGCGACCGCTGCGTGCATCAATTTTTCAGTTCAAATAAATAAGTTTTCTTGCGAATGGTCATATATCATCACTTTTGTTGAAGGCCAATTTATATGTATATATATTACAGATATTTATTATTGACTGCCTTTTAACCTATTTGTATACCTGAATCAGTTGAATATGCTGCTGGTTCCATACTTTCTATGCAAGAACTTATCCTATTTTCTGCAAAGCTTGCATATGCGCAGCAGTTGGAAATTGGTACGCTACGATAGGTGACCAATTTGCAATACCGCGAAATTCATTTTTCCATCGTTCAGTACGGCTAGGGCAGGTTAACTTTTCATTGGAAAATTTTTGGCCATGAAAAAACAGAATATAATACGCGGGAAGAGGCCACATTGCGTAGTTACTTTTCAGCATTGGAAATTGACGAAGCATGGTATAACAAAACCAAACGTACTTTTTGTTTTTAAAGTAAATATTTACAATGTGAAAATAAAGAAAAGTCACATACCTATCAAAATAATAACAAAAAATAGAGAGCAAAAAAGTGGTTGATCTTTATGTGTTAGACCAGCTACATGTCGTAAAATGCATATTTTTATTTTTCACTGCACCTGAAAGTTTATACCGCAAACCACCCACTTCAATGATGGTCTGTATTTTCAACTGATTCTGCATTTCATTGAAAAACTCAATGAACAAAACTGTTGCTGGGGTGGTCAAAGCATTTGGCACAGTAGTACGTTCTCCACACAGAGGACAAACAATCTTAGTGACAAAATAATTATGTGCAAATAAATACATGTGCCAATTGTCATTGAAATGAGCAAGTGGAAGAGATCTATAATTGGACACGTATTGTACGAAACTGCACATTGAACCGCATATAATCCTCCCACAACACTCCCAACAATCATTATATTGAAAAGATGTGATAAATAATGCTTTTTCAGAATCATTCAAAGATCCAAACACTGATTCCTGAAAAATTTCTGAGAACTGAGCATTTCAGTCCCTCCTACGCAATGAGGGACATCTTGATTTTATCAAAGTCCAAATGGGATCCCTAACATTATAGGCGATCAAGTCGTAAATTAGTGAAAGATCAGTGACATTAGAAGATAGATGTTGGTCATATTTGACACATGCGTCATATATTTTGTGACAGAAATGTGTCATATCTGGATGAATATTTTTCAGATATGGATAAAAAACATAGTAACACAACTCTAAAAATGTGTCTATTGCACAGCTGTATATACCTGGACTTTTAAGGACCGCATTCAAGAGATGGTAGCGCTGAGAAATGAACATTTTTTAGACGAGTTTCACTTTACTGAACAATCAAATATGAGTGAAGCTTTCATGCTCGTTCGAGCCTTCACGCTCATCCGTTGAAATAAAAATTCTATAATAATTCTACTTACTTGTGAAAATACCGCCACCACAAACACGTGCTTATAGTAAAGTTCGTTTCGAAAGAGAGAGAATTGAACAGCAGCGTGCACACTTGTTCTTTCAAGGGCAGTCTGCTGCTCATCATATGATGGCGAAGCCAGCAAATCTTCAACTGTTTTCAGCTGTATCTCCATCATTCCGCGACCTTTACATTCAACATGGGACCACAGCTACGAACGCAGAAATTTTTTGCAAGAAAGACAACGCACCCAGGGCCTCCGGGAGTGACCGCCTTCAGGCGGTCGATTAGCCAATTCTTAAGAACCAATCAAATAAGTTGAAAATATACAAATTTTTAGACAACTTTTGAAGCTTTTCCATATGAAATTAACTTTTCGCATCAAATCAAGAAATAGTAATTAATAGAAAAAGATTTTATCAACTACATCTTTTTGTTGATCTGATAATTTGTTTAAATTGATCAATATATTGAGTTGAAACATTATAATGAGATGTGAATAATGATTACTTACTATATTTTCATTTTTATTTTTTAAATCCGTACTAAGTTAAAAGAAAAAACACAACATGTTAATCTTCAAATTGTTAACAATGTATAAAGTGAAGAACGCAACGTTTGGTAACCTAAATTTAGTCAGCTTGGAAACGACATCAAAATTCAGAAAAATTAACACTTTTTAAATCTGATATTCCCTTACATCCCCACTTACTACTATTCCCTTACATCCCCACTTACTACTATAAGATTTCTCCCACTCTCCGCAATGTTTCTTAATTTTTACCACTCATTTCAATTTATTATCGTCCCCTTACATTCCCACGTACAACGTGATTATACTGATGATTACACTTTATAGCCAATGAGGTTAGCTGAAATATTTGTAGCTCCTCTTTTTTTGCTAATACCAATAGGAAGGAAAGAGGTACTTATGTTTTATTTCGTGGATTACCGTGCACATTAACAAAATTATCACTTTGTGTTTAGCTACCGAAAAATTGTTACCAATGGTGAAAGTAGCTGTGCGTTAATGCGAATACAAACTTCACTTACATTTCTTTCCGGAGTTGATCCACCTGAAAAAAAAGTTGGAAAGTTTAAAAAAATATTACATTACTAATTCTATCCTCAATTCAAATCAATCAATAACACCAGCGTTAATTGTTTTGGCTGCTGAGGGCGACGTTTCTCGCTAGCCGATTGTTGCCGATTACGTCGGCGCTCACCAACCTCTTCAAACATTTTACGTTGCCTCCTAAAAATGAAAATAAATTATAAAAGAACATGTTGCAACAAATTTATGCTTCCATGAATATTCGACGTGAACGTATCTTACCAAATTTTTTGCACATTCTTTGCAGCCCTTGTCCCTTCTTTAAGAAAGATTGCATTCCTCGTGCTAAGGCAACAATACATAACTTTTGGTCTTTGTATTTGGCTTTATTTTTTGCAAACTAATGAATTCTAGGAATCTATGTTTATAATAAAATGGTGCTAAATTGCAATGGGGCAGTAACTGCCAAGAGCGTTACGAATTCTCGCTATATTCTTAGCACGGTTGGGATTGAAAAATGTGAGAGTGCAAACTGTTGCAAGAATCACCGCTAAGATACTAAAGGAGCCTTATTTAATTAACAAAGAGAAAGTAATTACCTCCATTAATTTAGCAAGTATTATAAAACTATGGAAAATATGCCGTTGGAATTTAAATATCACCAACTCAATGAGAACTATAAACAGCAACTATGACACAAAGTATACTTACGCAGACTGCGGGCTCAAGAAGAATATAATTTTGTTGGTTTACTTACTGTCCTTCTTAATAATTTTATTCCGCCAACACCCTTGAAAATTGTGGAAAACGTTTCCACGGTAGAGTTTGTCTCGGCATACAACTGAAAAGTAAGTAAAACAAAACAAACTTAAAGAGAAATTCGTAGTTGTTGTCATACTTATTAAAATAAGACTGGTTCAGAAGATCGGCGAATTCCCAATGATACTCGCTCGATCTCTTAATGTACGTCACTTGACCCTGATAGTGCACGATCATTCAAAATGGCTAGTATTGGTGGAAGTGAAGATGTGTTTTGGTATCACTAGATAATTTTGAGGATGACTGATAATCTTATGGAAGTTTCAGATGAAGATAATTACTTAAATGAATTTTCGCACGAACTATGTGAATTTGTTTTGTTTTTTCCTGAATATTTATACAGGATGAAATCGCCAGTTTATATGTACATTATATACAAAGAACTGCTATCATTGACCGTCCTGTTGAAGATGTAGTCTTTTAGTTTAGTTTATGCAGTCAGGGAATACTATGTTGATATGACCTCATTATCATTTCTTAAAGAAGAGGCGAACTGCGCACGGCAAGGCTGCTGATCAAACGTTCATGATGCCAGTGTTAATTTTGAAGACCAGACCGACTGGCTTGGTCTGCTGATCCATAATAAATTAATCTGCATGTTACAGCCATGATAACAAAAAAGTCATAAAACAAAGACTAAGAATGTTTTGATATTGAAAATATTCGTAGAGTTCGTATTCGTAGAGATATAATTTGATGTGTTCCGCATATAAGAAACGTTGCAAGTCAAAGATGTTATTTTTGATGTTTATTGAAAAGTACATCTAAAACCTACTTATTTTGTTCGCCCTCATTTAAGATCCGATTTTGCACCTTTCCTCGTGGGCTATGTGACTAAGTATGTAAAAGTCATCAAGACGCACAATGATGATAATCTTGTGGCTGGGGAAGAGGATCAAGAGGAAGAACTAGTTAATGAAAAGAACTACTTAATGCTTCTAGAAAATGCATTGGATAATGTCGTGAAAAGTAACAGTGTTTTTTCAGAAATTATTTCAAACGAATTTTAGGATTATTGACAGAGCTGTCTCCATTCCTTGTGCTACACAAATATTGTTGCAATTAGTGTTGGACGTGTTTTTTGTTTTGATGTTTTGATGTTTTCAATGCAAAGTAAAAGATTTGAAAGAATAATATTTTTGAGTGATATTCTTCAATTTTTCTAGAAGATGTGATCTTGCAGCAAAAACCACTTATATGCCTGAATTGTAAAGCCTGCATCATCATCTATACACACTTCTAAGTATGGATCACGTTACGGTTGTGTAAACTTCTCAAATGTTGTAGTCTCCTCAGTTGGTTGAGGTGTATGCAAACCTGTGCAGTCATTAAAGCATTTTTCTTTGACGTTACAACTGCAAGCCCATTTTTAAAATCTACAATTCAAGGCGTATCAAAAGGTGGAAACTGAGAATCAAAAATCGTACTAGAACTGCGTTTAATTAGCGATAGCATTTTGGTATCTTGCCTCATTTTACCCTGCTCACGCATGCTTCATGCCACGTGCCTTCAAAAAGGAGTGTGCGAGGCATTCTCGACATCAACTCTAACTCTCCATGTCAGGTCAAGCCGGTCCTGTGGTCATTGATCTGTACTTTCATTCGAAGGAACCTGGGATCGAGTCTGGTCAGGAGCAATTCATTTATTCCAGGTGCATAGAATTGCTATTAATTAGCGATCGCATTTGGTTAGTCTGCGGAGTATTCTGGAAATCCTCCGTCTCAGGTCAAACCGGTCCTGTGGTTATTGAGCTGCGCTTCCAAGTTGTATTCCAACCAATCAAAACTTCTTAATTTTAATCTGTGTGTTTAAACCTTTTAGGGTTTTGTATTAGGGATGATTAGTTGTAGGAATAGTAAATCTTCTTGATGTAACATTTTTAGTGAAACTTTTTACAGGCATGTTCGGTTTAGGAATTGCACCATGTTTTGACTTCTTCTTAGTCATTTTTTCCCCAACAACTAAAAAATAATTTTTATACAATAATAACCGATCACCTCGGGCTGTACCGCAAAATATCGCCCAAGGTCTAAGTGCAGACCGTGCTTGCGAGGTAGGTGCAATGACTGAGGGCGATATTTTCGGTACAGCACGGGGTAATCGGTTATTATTGTATTTGTTAACCGTCAAGTTAGATAAAAATAAAAAAATAAATTTCGGTTTAATGTTCTTATAATACAAGCATTCCACTAGCACTACTTTCGTTAACACTCGAGGTCAAAATTCGAAACAGTCCTGTCTAAAAACAAACATTTTATGCAGAATTCGAAAATCCATATAAAATAAATCTTTGTAAACAAAACATTACGATGTTCGACACTAACACAGGAATGTGAAAAGTTGAATGTTTAACTAAAATTAAGTTACAGCGAATATTGAAGTAATTTTTTTAACTAGCTATCTAGCCAAGAATGACATGGGCTTTAATGAGTTTTACATTGACTGAGTAACCAAAAAGCTGAAAAAGCAAGTCTGAAAATGAGAGGAGACGTATTTGTTATAATTTTGTCGTCCCGTATTTAGTTTTTTGATAAAACTGGATATCAGATCATCATTTTTATGGACAATGTAGCTAGTTAACTAGCCATGTTGAAGAAGCATTCCAGACAGAATGTTGCTGAATATGGTTATTTTAACTGTTAAACTTGACATTGTTGTTGTTTCTATCCTATGAAAATGTTCTTATCGATAAATGTATTGTACAAGTTAGACATTCCAATGCTTCTCAAAACTTGTTTTTCGTGCTTGTTTACATTTTAAGCTACCATTTTTCTTGACGACGGCAATACCGCTCCATATCGGCCCGTCGTTAAGAGCGCTAAGCCAATCAGAATGCTTAAAAACCCGGGCTATTTGGGCTTTCATGTTCCATTAGTTTTAATGACAATAAAGGTTCCTTTTTACGGCTTTGTAAAGAACATGAATTTTACCAATTTAAGTGGGTGATAGCTATCTTGCTAACATGTATGTACATAGGCAGGCGTAATAAGCCATTACTGAAAAAACTTAAATCATTTATCTACTTTATTACCCCCTAAAGTGGTAGGAAAATGTCAATTACTCCTTTTTTTATCGTCTGGTAGACGATAGTTTATTTGACGATTTAAATGAAATAGACGAATTCATAGCAGGACAACAGTCAAAAGCTACAAAATATTGTAATACGTTTGCAGCAAACACCTTTGTCAGGTATTGTCGAATCATTCAAGAATATAGACCATCTCATCTCATACCACCAGAAGAACTGAATAACACACTGTGCAAACTATTTATTAATGTCAAACAAAAGTTTATGTAGCCCAACACAGTGGTCACAATAATATTGATTCGTTAAGAAATTATAAATCAGCTAGTACCACTCACCGTTACAAAATGTCAAACATCTTGAGCTCAAATAATAACTAACTTGACGTACATAACCAATCGACAGATCTTCCAGTTCCACGCAGTCTTCAAACCATTCTTCATTTTTTTCCCGGAGAAAATTTTAACAATTGTACAAACTGTATTGAAATATTCTATTTTTAAAAGTTGTATTGCATTGTTTATTTTTGAACGAGTTGTGGATCCAATGTCTGTGTACGTTCGAAATATAAAGCGAGTTACATGCTTTCCATCTAAGCCTTGTTTTTGGTAAAGACCCCTGGACTCAAACCATTTTTTCAATAATGGTTATAAAATAATCAGTGGGATAATAAATAACTTATGAACATTTTTAGCCTGTCTATACGGGAAAATATAGACCTCTGTCACTGGGCTAAACGGTTAAGCCAAACAAGTGTAAAACATTTTGTTGGTCTGTTATGTATAGCTAGCTAACACACACGTCACACTTGTGCAAAATTTAGCCACAAAAGTCACAGTTAAAAAGAAAAATGTTTGTGTGTAAAACCACTACAAAAAAGATTTACAGCTAAAATGAAATTATCCACATGACGTATTTTGCTAAAGATCCTAAAAACGTACTAACCAAAATAAAAGTTTATGTAGCTAGCTATATAACACAATCTTATATAATAATACGCCAGTTCTGTCTGTCTAGTTAGAGTAGTACACCCTTATAACCAGGTTTTTGGTTTTCGACGGTCAAACCCTTATTAAAAAATGCTGCTTTTAGACCCCCTAAAATCTATGACGTCACAGATTTTATCATGCATCAAGTGAGTAAACACGTGACATTATGACGGCATTCGACAAAACTGCTGAAAAACGCGCATACGCAAATCTATTTGAATAAAAAGGGAAATTCCCTACTCAAATTTTGTCCACTTCAAAAAAAACTCTGAAAGTCAAAAATCTGTATATAATAAAGAGAAATGAATTACTTCAGAAATGCAATCAGTAAATTATATAGTGCTGTCTCAGCGCCAGTAGCAGCAACACGTGATGCTCTTGCAGAGAGACTGCAGAGCCTGCGAGACACTGTTACTTTTTATTATAACAGGGCGAGGGAGCAAATTGGTGGACGGACGACGCTGCACGATGAAGTCGAGAGAGAAGCGCGAGAGGATTTTTACGATGCTGGAGACATACAAGACGAATACAGAGGAGTCGAAGACATCAAGCACATGTTCCCACAAGAGAAAAACCGATCCGAAGGCGTCGAAGACATTCAGCATATTTTTGATGAAAATGACACACAGATGTTGGAAGACGGAAATCGTGTCAAGACATGGCGGTTCAACAAGAACCTTAATCACCCACTGGTGGAGGCCATCATGCGAAAAATTACGCCCTACATAGACATGAGAGTCAAGGTAGTCTACAGTTTTGCTTGCACCATCTACGAAACAGGAGGTGGTACGGCTCCGTATCACAAGAGCAAGGGAAGCAAAGGATCGCTTACGAGCCTAGCTGACATCGAAGCCTTTATCGAAAAATGCGAAATGCAGCGATTAGATCTAGGAGATCATGAGTTTTGGGGGAAGGCGTACTTGCCACCAGAAAGAACAATCGAGACCCCAGGATCATACGAAGGGAAAATAATCTTCCAGCATGTGCAGATCAAGATCATCTCCACAAGGGAGCCCTTGTTAGGTTGTGGACCTTTACCAGACTGGTTGCGAAAGAAGAGGTGCATCTACGCTGTGGATGGTAAAGAAGAGCGAACGGACAACCTATGTGTTTGGCGATGCCTAGCCATCGAAAAGAGGGCCGGGGTACAATGTGGAACAGAGTACCTTACAAGGCCAGCCCTCACACTAGCACGCGAGTACTACGAGAATCCCAAACTAAAACGGAAAGAAGTACGTGCTACGAAGCTTGTTGACTTCGAGGGTATAGCGAAGCGTTTCAAGATCAACATCAGAGTCTTTGAACCCAAGACCAACTCTGAGAAAGCGCCATGGAGACTCGTGTACGGTCAGAATCAATACAAAAAAGATTTAGACACGATCAACCTTGGTATGCTGGATGGACACTGTTTCTACATCAAGGATTTAGACGTACTGGCACAACAGAAATGGGAATGCGAAGTCTGCAAGCAAATGTTTACAAGCAGCGGAGATCTTACGAGACATAAGAAGATATGTAAAGGAAAAAAGCCGACTATCATCTGCAAAGGAAAAAAGGTCAAACGCATGCCTAGCAAGTCAGAGAGGGTCTTTTACGGTGAAGGTTTTAGCTATGACGCTTGTAAATGGATCGAGCACATGTCGAGGGAAACTAAAAGGCACATTCATCACGCACTCTGTGGGCATGGAGGAGAACGAGTGATTTGCTACGGGGAGAAAAAAAATGAGGTCTACAAGGTAGACGGCTATGAACCTCAAACTAGGACAGTCTATGAGTACCACGGTTGCAAGTGGCACGGATGCCCCTGCCAAGGAACAGCAAACATAAACAGATATACAGCCACCAAATCCAAGGAGAAAGGCATCCGAAAACTTGGCTACAACCTCGTGGCAGTGTGGGAGTGTGAGAGCCCACCCAAAGCCAAGAGGTACTTCAAGAAAGAATTTCAACCCTACCCTCACTACATCGTGTTTGATTTCGAGGCACTTTTGCTCCCTCTGAATCAGCGGCAAACATCCGATCTAACATACATCTCGGAGCATGTGCCGGTCAGCGTCGCTATTCACAATAGTCTGAACGGAGATCCAACGTTCTTGGAGCACGATGATCCCAAGATCTTGATTAAACAGTTTGTGGAGCAGCTCGAAAAGAGACACGCCCTCATCGTGAAAGAGGTGGAGAGAATGCACCCGAGACCCAATTATTTTAACATGCTTTCAGACAATACTCAGAATGCATCGGACGCGTGGGAGCATCAAGTGACTGTGATCGGTTTTAACAGTGGCAAGTATGACCTGAACATGATCAAGCGTTACTTTGTCGATCAAATTGCCAGATACGATAGCGATAAGATCAAAGTGGCGAAGAAAGACAACGACTATATGTTCTTTACGACCTCGAGGTTCAAATTTCTCGATATCAAAAATTTTATAGCTCCTGGCATGAGCTACGACCTATGGTGCAAGTCTCTGGATTGCAAGCTCGAAAAGCTGGTGTTCCCATACGTGTGGCTGACGAGCTATGACAAGCTAAACCACGTCGGACCCGTGGAGCACGAACACTTCTATAGCAGTCTTAGTGGGAAAAACACCCTCTCTACTGAAGAGTACGAAACATTCCGTGCAGAGTTTTACAAGCGAGGCTGCGTCACCATGATGGACTAGTTGCGTGAGTACAATTTAGCCGACGTGGAACCTTCCTTCGAAGCTGTGGACAAGACGAGGCTGCAGTACTACGACGACGAGATAGACATTTTGAAAGACGCGGTAAGCATTCCAGGTGTGTCGATGCGCTACGTCTTGAACAAGTCTCTACGACTGAATCCAAAGCTAGAGCTATACGCGCCAGGAGAACCATGCAAGCACAAGTGTGAAAGCGAGCAGTGCGAAGGGGAGGGCTGCGAGGCGTGCAAGAAAGCTCGAGAACAGTGTAAAGAGTGTGAGGGTAACGTTTGCGATGTGTGTAACAGCAGACCATGCGAGGTTTGTGGTGGAAAGAGAAAAAGAGGTGAGAATTGCGAGACGTGCAAGGGGAAAAAGTGCAAGACATGCAAGGGGAAAAAGTGTGAGGGTAACGTTTGCGAGGTGTGTAACGGCAGACCATGCGAGGTTTGTGGTGGAAAGAGAAAAAGAGGTGAGAATTGCGAGACGTGCAAGGGGAAAAAGTGCAAGACATGCAAGGGGAAAAAGTGCAAGACATGCAAGGGAAAATGTGCAGGGGGATGCAAAGGAATGAGTTGCGAGGCGTGCAAAAAGGTGCGAGAGACTTGCACTGAGTGCACGAAGAATGAGGCGTATGAACTGCTTCAAACAGGCATGGTGGGAGGGCCTGCCATCGTGTTCTGTAGGTACCACGAGAGAGACGTGACGGGTATCAGATCCCATATCTATGGTCGAAACAGTAAAAAGTGCAAAACCATTCTTGGATATGATGCGAACATGCTGTACCCGAGTACGTTGATGCAAGACTTTCCTTGTGGGAAGGAGAAGCTGATCAAGGTGCTTACACCGACAGCGAAACACAATCTCGAGCTACTAACACAAGGTGTGCAAAATGGATCCCTATTCGGTTTTGCGCATGTCGACATCAAAGTGCCGAAGGAGCTGTACGACAAATTCAGCGAGATGGCTCCGCTATTTGTCGTGAAAGAGATACCCGACGATCAAATCCCCGAGCACATGCAAGAGTACCTAAAAGCAACAGGGAGAAAGCGTGTTCGAGGTACGCGTAAGCTCCTAGGATTGATGAAAGCTGAAAAGATCTTGCTGTACACTCCGGTGCTAAAGTGGTACCTCGACCATGGCCTGAAGGTGACAGCGTTTCACCAGTTCATCAAGTACAAACGAGGTAAGCCATTTGCATGGTTTCCGGAAGAAATTGCGGATGCACGACGACAAGCCGATAAAGACCCTGACAAGCGTATTGCGGGATATACAGCCAAGCTGAAAGGGAACTCGTTCTATGGGAAAATGATCGAGGACCTAGCGAGACACGCGAACACCATCTTTACGAGAGATGAAAAGAAGGTGGATGCAGCGATGAGATCGCCATACCTTGAAGATCTTGAAGAGATAGGTGATGCTTACGAGATCAAAGAAGGAAAGAAAAAGGTGCATATCGACAGAGCATACCAGTGCGGCATTGAGGTGTACCAGCTGGCCAAATTGCGTATGCTTGAGTTCTATTATGACTTCATTGACAAGTACGTGGATCGTCGAGACTTTGAATATATTTACATGGATACGGACAGTGCCTATTTTGCCATCTCTGGAGAAGAGTTGCGAGATGTCGTTCGCCCTGAACTGCTTGACGAGTACGACAAAGACGTGAAAAACTGGCTCGTCACTGATAAGTACTCGAGTCGAACAGGAGGTCTGTTTAAGCTTGAGTTTATGGGGTTTAGGATGATTGCCACGACAGCCAAGTGCTATTTCATCGAAGGGAAAGAGGGCACAAAGTTCTCATGTAAGGGGATGTCGAAGAAGCATAACGCTATGACATGGGAGAGGTATAAGAACGCGTTGAATGGCTATATTGACACTGCGAAAAACGTAGGTTTCCGGGTGCGCAACCAGGGGATGGTTACGTACGAACAAAACAAGCTGGGCCTCTCAGCGTTATACGATAAGCGGAAGGTGCACGCTGACGGTGTACATACCTCCCCTCTTATGTTGTGAATAGTGAGGTTTCCCCGTCCAGAGTTTTGTGAAGTGCCACTTCACAAGAAGTAACAAGATGGAGGACCGTAAAAAATGCACGCACTGTAATTACTTTTTTTTACTCAACAATTTCAAATAAAAATGATGCACGACATAGGCCTCACTGTAGCAATAATTCTTCCGTACGTCTTGATCGTGCTCTGCTTTTTGCGTTATAGAAGGCTTCTAATAAAGATGAGCGAGATTACAGCTATATTTGATGTTGTAGACACACCTACGGAAGCCTTTCAACCCTAAGAAAAACCTATCGACAAACGTCAAGCTTTGAAAGATGCTATACGCAAAGGCAAACAGCATCTCTTGCCGAAGAAATGTACTGAAAGCTTTGCTGACAAGGCATCAGATGAGGTGATCGAAAAAGCGTATGCGGAATTCGTTCAACGTGAAATTCACGAGAAGGGAGAAAAGACCGCCAAGGCACTATCTTCACATGCGATTAGCATGTACGCGAAGGCTGTAGGTAATGTTGTTCAACTCGATAGTGCGGAGGGTCTGAAAAAGGACATTGAGGAAGACCCAATTATCAAAGACTCCATGGCAGATTTGGGGATCCTTGTGTACTCTGCCTTTGGAAAATTTCTAGCGCCACTCTTGGTTGCTGCTCATACTATTAATCACACTCAGCTCTCCGTGAAGTCCAAGACAGATAAAGAGCGAGATTATGAACAGCAAGAAGAAAATGGGGAGCAGTCAGATATTTAACAAAATCGAAAAATTAAAAAGGCAGTATTGGATGGCAGACGAAGACGGGTACCGAAATGTCCTAAATAAAACTGCAAAGCTAGCCGAACTCTCGCGAAAGCGAAAAAACCACGCATACGTAGAGGAATTTCTAAAAGGGTGGGAAGCCCTGTTTGCGTACGGAACCTACGCATCCGAAGGAGAGGTAGACCCCAACTTTTCAGCATCTGAGGCCTGGAAGCTGATGCAGGATCCTGAAGACGCACACCTTGACGAAAAGACGAAAAGTTTCAAAAGGCAGATGATAAACTTTATGCGCGCTCTAAAATGGATGCAGTGACGTCTCACACCTGACAAAATCCAAGCCATCCATGAGATCATGATGCGCGGGGAAAAACACAGGGGCGGCAAACCCGTGCTGACAGGGAAATACAGGACGACTAAGGCATTCGCTGGTTTTCACGAATTTGCCCCTGTTTCTGCAATCCCAAGGTTAGTGATAGACGCCCTGGATCGATACTACTCTACAGAGACTGACGATCTGATATGGAACGCGGTGAGGTTGTTTATGGACTTGATTAATACCCATCCATTCGAAGATGGGAACGGTAGGCTATGTAGGCTCGTTATTTCCCACGTACTTGTGGAGAGTGGAATGAGTCTCTTTGCGGTTTTGCTTAGCTCGTTCCACAAACGCGGCAGGCGCCATTACCTTCAGGCTGTTATAAGGTTTGAAGAGAGACCATCGTTATTTTACACGATGGTCTGTAGGTCTTTGGTGAAGGTATGGGATAATTTTGAGCAAAACTTGGCTCTACTAGAAAAGTCGAAAATTCACTGATTCGTCACTACAAGGAAATTTTGTAAAACTCTTTACAAAATTTTTATCCCAAGCGTGCCTTTGATCGATTCATTAATATAGATGGCTTTTCCCTCGTTGTAGGTGGAGGATGAATCGACAGTCACCTCTACCCCCAATCGAAGAACCTCAGATAAAGGCTTTTTGTCTTCATCTTTTTCCAAGGTCTCACCTTACAAATAAACGAGTGAAGAGCAATCTAACCAAGTCATAACCAAGAAGAATGAGGGTCGTGTTGCTGCTGGAAAAAAACTTGCTGAATGGAATCGCAAGAACAAGGCTGACCTGCAGAAGAACTTGGGCAAAAGTACTTCGCAAGAGGGTCAGGAACCTGTCGCAAGTCATCACAAGTTCCGGGACAGTGCATATCTCTATGTCGCTGGAGGTATTGCTGTACTTGCCGCTTGTGTGGCAGTCTATTACAGACGTAAGAAGCCTGCTGAAACCCCAGAGCCTAGCGTCTCCACAGGAGTACGTGCGCCCGTGTCAGCGCCAGCGCCGTCTCAACCCACGCGAAAGCAACGCGAAGAGCCTGATATTGACATTTTCAAGATGCGATAACCTATAATAAATGAGCAGCAAAGAGTATCAGAAAGAAGTCGTCGATTCCTTGTGGGAATCTGTCAGACTAGTATCCTATACTATTGTCTTGGCGCTAGACGTGAAAAAGGCTCTGGGAGTTTCTAGACCAGGGGCCAAGATGGACATGGAGGACGGCTTGAAGCTCGCTGGCTATATGACAGGAGCGATATTATTCGACGATTACGCAATAAAACAAGGGTGGTATAAGCGTTCCGCGATGCCTCCAAAATAGTTGACCAACGAAAAGACTACACTATACAAATACCCAACCAATGTGGGCAAGCGAGAACATTAGAAAAGGTAACCGCTTCATCTCTAAGTAAGCGCCCTACAAGGTTTATGTCTGCCCAAGGCAAACACAAAGCGCTGCAATACCCTCAGAATAAAATGGCTCTAGACATTGTCAAGGAGCCGCATACGGCAATCTTTACTGGACCGACAAGCTGTGGCAAAACGCAGCGTATCCTGAATTTGCTTGAGAACGAGTATAGGCAGCATTTTGACAACATTGTCATTCTCTGCCCTACAATCCGCTGAAATAAGACCTATCTCGAGAGATCCTCGCTGTGGAAAGATGACTACGTGTTTCTGGTGGATCCAAAGGAGCAGCTGTTCGAGTGGATCCAAAAACTGTCGTCATTGCTGGCGGGCGAAGAGACGTTGTTTATCGTTGACGATATGATAGCCGACGAGAGTCTCGACAAAACTCGTGGTGCGTTGCTAGAACTAGCTGTTTCGGGTAGACATCGCGAGCACAGTCTCTGGGTACTAACGCAAAGATATAAGAAGATTCCGATAACAGTAAGGGATCAAATGAAACAGCTTTTTCTCTGGTATCCGAAGAATCGGAAGGAGTTTGAGCTCATTCATGAAGAGAACAATGTAATTTCAAGTAGGGAAGAAATTTCCATTATTAAGGCTCAGCTCAAGAAGTCCAAGCATGCTTGCTTGTACGTAAGACTGGAACATCCTAGAAGTTACAAGATTGTTGGTTAGACTCTTGACATATAAGAAAAGATGGATAGTGAGAGCGTAATTAAAACTGTGTATCATGCTCTTTTGAGAGCCAACACGACTCTGGATATTGAAGAGTTATGCGAAAAATATCCATGGCTCCCTCTGTTTTTTTCGTTATTGGCCCTCGTGACGAGTTCTGTCCCAAAACTACAAGATGAAAAATATTGAGACCAAGATAAATCATCTTTTCAGATCCCTTCCAGCCCGTTTTAAACAAACCCGCAAGCAGCTCAGAAATAACAACGGCAATCCCCACGATATCTTCATCTCTCTCGAGGGACTCAAGTGGATGGACCTCGTAATTTTGTGACTTTTTTCGAATCATAAAAAACTGTGGTTGAGCCTTGGTGTGTATAAGAAAGATGTCCTTGGTCAGTAATTTTTTCGAAGACAGCAAAGTTCGTTCTTTGTACATTAAGGAAAGTGCCTCGTAGCCAAAGACGTGTGGAGAGCTGTCGGCTATGATGATAAACGTGATGGTAGAAAAGCTATTCAGGCACATGTACCGGAGAAGCATGTAAAGCGGGCCTGGGAGGTTAAAAGTACCGCAGAAGACAAGGGGGTCGATATCAACCCCCTTCATCCAGACACGATGTTACTGACAGAACCCGGTCTCTATTGCTTCCTTTTAAGGTGTAAGAAATCCAAGGCAGAACCATTTTTGGATTGGGTTGTTGAAGAGGTGCTACCCAAAGAAATGCGAAAGCTTGCCGCAACCATCGAAGAAAAAGATATAGCCCTGGCGCTCCTTGCGGATGATCTCGATCAAAGGGACGTGACCATTGCCAACCTAGAGGACGACCTCCAGGAGAGGGACGAAGAAATCGTTGAACTAGGAGAAAGACACGTCCCGCATCGACATCAATATGACAACGTGCTATGCGTGGTTAACAAGAACCATCCTCATGATAAGCATCCCTACTACATGATCAGATGTCAGCGTAGACAGCTGGGCAAGAGCATGGGTATACTGATGACAAAGTACCCCGAGAGCACTATACTCGGGAGATGTGACAATCCTAACGCGATACACACCTGGTGTCGGTTTAAGGAGGACACCCTAGGGTCTGCGAACTCTTACAAAAACCACTTTACCCTGCCCGACGATGATACGCGTGAGTTGTTTGAGGGAATGTTCGACATTGACATGGTATAAACCCTGATATATACTAGATATTAGCCTCCTCCAGGGATACCGAACATTTTTTTTGTATTAATGTAAGCCATAGGTTCACATTAACTACGCCTATGGGTATCAACTGAGCGGTTCCCCCGTAGCGGGGGAACCGGTGAAATGGCGCTCGGGCTCGAGAAATTTACCACTCTTTGACATGCCCACCATGACATGCCCAGGGCCCACCTGCAAGATAGTACAACAGACGGCTAGACGGGCTTCGCCCTTCCGCTGACACGGCCGTCTCAGCAAGAGCACGATCGAGTCTATACGTCTTTTTGCTCCACCAGGCGTCAGTAGCACGTCTTTTCGCATCACTGTGCTCTTCTCCAGGTTGTAGCAGGTACAAGTAAAGACCGTCCTCAGGTAGAGGTTTTTCTTGCTCCTGCGGAGCCTCCAGGCGATCTTTCGCAAGCGGTACTTCATCTAGCTTGATTGCCTTGTTGGGTTTCATACCGATCATTTCTGTCTTGGTATTGTTCATGCTTTTCACGATAGTGTACAGATGTTTCACCCATGTGGTACTAGTCTCATCAGTGACCAACTCTTGCGCGTCCTGAGGTTTGAAAAGTCTCTCAGCGAGCACCTTGTTATAGGACTCGACAAAGGCTGTGAACGTATGATGATATTTGGTGGTTGCGCGCTTAATCTCGACCCCTTTGCCCTCTAGCAGTTTTGTCACATCTGACTTAAACTCACTACCGTTGTCGCACTGGAAGATCTTCGGATAGCGTAAAGGTCCTGCTTTGCCTCCGGGCTTCGCGTAAATGTCCTTGATCATGTCGGCGACTTCGCTGGCTTTCTTCGTTCTCAATGGTCTAGCTACCTTGTAGCGCGAGGCTACATCGATCCCTGTGAGGATATATTTGTATTTCGAGCCATACAGGCGATCATGAGGCATGTAGAGCAAATCACATTGGTGCATTTCATTAGGCCTTGTGATTGTAAAATGGGGGTAGTTGATGCGCTTGGGCCCCTTGATATGTCTGAGCCAGAGCAACTGACGAGATAGCCAGTGTACGACTTTCTTTTTAGATAGTCCACTGTGCTCAGCGAGCAATTTAACAGCCTTCCGACCAGTCCAGAGATTTTCAGAGGTATAGTAAATACTGCTTAATTCTTTCGCTTCTTCTGGAGTAATGATATGTTTCGACATGTTTATTACATGTCGAAAACATTTGAACTCCTGTGGAGACGTTACGCCCATTTGTACACTGCAAAACCAAGCAGGGCTAAGGATCCAACGATGAACGTTAGCTCACCGTCTTGTTGCTGCTTGCTGGGCGTGTAGAAGTCGGATAACTTAGGAGCCTTCTCGATCGTTGCGATGTAATAGTCTCTCATACCTTCATCGAGCTCATTCAAGCTCTCTCCAGCTTGCTTTTTCAGCTCTCGTTGATGGTTATACCAATCGATCTTTGCCTGCCGATCTCTTACCCACTGTTGCTGAGCTGCTTGAAGTTGTTCAATCGCCTTGTCGTGCCTTTTACGCTCGGCCTCACCATGGCCTGACAGCTTACTGAACAGATAGTTACTCCCCGAGAATGCTAGAGCGTTAATCGCAGCACCAGCCACAAGAACACCGATAGTTGCCATCTTTATTTTAATATACGACACTGTGAAAACGCCCATCTAAGATGTTCAGCTGAGCATCTTGAAGTAGGAAAACGTAGCATTTAATATCCCCTGTTGTTCCGTCTGCTTTCTTTGTCATATGCAAGGTTATACCGTCTGACAATCTCTGTAACGGCCTTCCAGAACCATGGAGACTATGATCAGGTGATGCTCGGAAATCAACAAACAGGGCGTATCTTTCTGTGAAGAACTGCCCAATCGTCACCTTTGAATCGTGGCTACCGAATAAGTTTACGATCTGCTCGAGGTGATCTTTCGGGAGCATCGCGTGCGTGTAGAGCTCATTAGGCTCACCCTCGACAGTGATCGAGATTTTTTCAATCTTTGGGTTGTAGAAGACCTCGTTAGCACCCGAGTAAGCCTTCACTTTTCCGGGGTCTACGAACAATAATAAGACGCCTTTTAAACTTTTTGCTGGAGTATCAATTGGCAAATTGTAGCTGGTATCAGCCTTTTTTATCGTGACAACCTTGCTACGGAGAACCCTTTCATAGGGTAGTGCCAAACGACTATACCGTGACATCATAGCGCTCGCGAGACTCTCGTTATTAACCTTGTCAAACTCTAGTGCGATATTAGTGATCTTGTACGCACTGTCTGCGGGCTTAGCTGCCGTGTTTCCTGAAGACACCGTACCACCACCTTTGATAACGTTAACATATGATGCAAAATGTATAACGAATTGCAGCCTATCGTGTAGCCCTGGCTGGTAAAAGGGCAGATTCCTCGTGAGTTCGAACATTTTACCGATAGGGATGCAAAAGGTGTTGCCGTAAGCTGCCACGATCGCTTTTTCTTCATCCGTGCCTACATGATCAGTCGCTTTTACCTGTAAGGAGCGGATTGTACCATCATTGGGGTTGATCCCCTCTAGGATCAAGTTGTTTTCCCGATCAAACTTGGGCAACCATAGGTCCTTGTAGGTAGCGAGCACCCTGTAGTCGCTAATATTTTGCACCTCGTTGCTATTCAAAGTGATACGAAGATTTTGCACCAAGGATTTACCTATATTGCTGACGATAGTGCGCTTCGTGTTTGTTCCCGTAAGTTCCAGATCGAAAAGTAGTTTGATACTAGATGGAAAAATTACATCGTTCTGCCCCATGTTGGGAATGTCAACATACAAGTCCTCGTTCTGATTGATCGTACTAGGAACATGACTTACTTTTACACGCTGCTTCTTCCCTTTCATAGCCATCATTGTTTTAATCTCCGCGTAGGGATCGAGCTTAGTTCCGAATATGTTACTCATGCTTTATTATTAGCTGATTTACGTTTCAAATAAATGCCGATTAATCCAATATACGAAGGAGACGACTTTACGCCAGACGAAAAAATTTCAGACGAGGATTTCAGTAGGCCTGATGCCAATTTAACGCCAGATCGCCTGGCGGCTCTGCAAGAGCATCAGGAACAATCCGGCTCGGCAAGAGACACCACGACAAGACAGAGGGAAGAGCGGTTAAAATCAAAAGTCGACGATCTTTACGAACACCTTCGTGAGGAGCTGGGGCAGCCAATCGCGAGATATTACAACGAGTTTGAGGCACGGGGAAACCAGCTTCTTTTCGATGGCATAGATATCACGAAAAGGCATGGTGAATTGAGGAGCGTTGCCGAGATACGGAGGAGGTTAGGTACAAATCGCTTGCGAGCCATGGGGTTTACCGACTATACTACACCAAACAAAGACAGTAAGGTAATGGCTCAGAAACTCCTTAACGAGATTGTTCACGTTGATCGGCTAGCGGCTCCGCAGGAGCAAGAGACTCCCTTTGGCTCCAGCTTCACAGAGCGTGAAAGAAGAGGGCTCAACCTAGAGCTTCAAACGCTAAAGGGTAACCTAAAGCACTTGAAAAACAAGATGATCTTCTACGACAGCGAGATCGCTAAAGCAGAAGCCAAGGGGAAAAGGCTTGAGACGAAGAAAGCTACACCTGGGGCATCCGAGGAGCAGCTAGCTATCTGGAACGAGGATATCGCGAAGGCCAATGAAGAGCTAGAACGACTCCAAGATCAAAAGGAAGCAGTACGAGAAGCACACGGTTTACTATCATCTGACACTCAGAGCCAACTAAACGCAATTAAGAAGACGCTGATGAAAATCACAGAAGACGATAAATCTCTGGCTGAAAAGCTTAGAATCTTGTTCAAGGAGCAAGGGATTACTATAGCGAGCACCGTCTCGGCTGTTGGTCTACTGATTTCCACCATCGTAGTTACAGGTGGTGGTTCCGCAACAGGCGCAGGAGGAAGTGCCGCTGGAAAAAAAGGTTTTATACAAAAACAGCTGGAAAGGCTTGGAAAATTTTTGAAATACCTGGCAGGTAAGGCAGGTGCGGCGCTACCAGGGATTATTGGCACGGTTGTCTCGTTCTTTTTCAGAGTGGCTGCGAGAGTTGTCGAATATGTAGCCAAGCATCTATACATGGCAATCGCTGCCGCTGCTGCTTTTGTTGTGGCCTACGTTGGGAAGAGAGGCAAGAAGTCGTAGATGATCTAGTATGTTGACAAAAAACATATTAGATCGCCTTGCGGCTCAGCATGAGCACCTTTATTTAAACCATAGATATGCTAAGATGAGACCTACTCCCGCAGTAACCAAGGTGGTCTTGGTGTCCTCGTGAGGGTTTCCATCTCCTAGACCTGATTGAGGTATCTTTTCAGACCCCGATTTTAGGCCACCTGACTGAGGTATCTTTTCAGACCCCGGTTTTAGGCCACCTGACTGAGGTATCTTTTCAGACCCCGGTTTTAGGCCACCCCCCCCTCGATAGCCCAGGTCTGACTCGTTTTAAACCCCGAGGCTGTGTGGTAATTGGTTTGTTGTTTAGGTCTAGACTTATACCAATCATCGCACTCGCCGGCGCAATCAAGATGTTGTTGTTATACCCCACAATTTTTCCAATACGCAGATTCATATCGGATGGTAGCATGTACACGTGGTGCATCACGGCAAAATTCACTGGGGTCCTGGCATGTTGAAGCACCTTTTGAAACTCGGTGATATCGTGGCCTACGTTCTCCTCACGTTGTACCATGGCTTCGAATTTCTGTAGTAGTATCTGTCTCGCTGTGAAATTGTCAGCACCCGAGCCTATAAGGGATCTTTTGGCATCAGCTTGGGACCCTAGTATTAAAATCACGTAAACACGAATACTCTCGCTAAGCTTCGTCAGACCTTCCGATGTCAAGCCTTGGCTCGTAGGCATGATAAACTTGGCCCAATCACCATCTACTTGCGGCCAATATCTACCATTTGTGAGCGAGGATATGAGAGCCTTAAACTTGTATTGGGCATTGGGGTCGGCACCATATTCACGACAAATCTGGGCATATCCAGAAGTAGAGTAGGGGTTCTCGTATTGAGAAAAGCCGTCATCGTATGGCATGGGTACCTTCATTCTCGCTAGGATACGCCGTATGTGGTAATAGACGTGGAATTTAAAAATACTGTTGATGAGAGGCACGGAGCCATTCAAGTGTTTGGCGGATATACCCAGGGTGGTGCTAGCGCAATGACAAGCGAAATTAACTTGTATATTCCAGTAGCCAAGGGCTTGACCGGTCCAGTTTACACTTACGGGGTCGTTCAACAGGTTAGTGGGGACTTTTATTGGGTATTTCGTGAACATCGAGAAGGTCACAGGAATGTGCGATTCTGTAGAAATGTAGAGGTCTTGATGTTCTAGATTAATTACACCGAGAGGCCATTCGCCTCAATTGGACTTGTATTTTGCCTTGTGGTTATAGCTATAAATGTTCATGTTTCTTTAAAGAAACATGAGACAGCTGTATGTCACGGATATAGAGAAGCCTACGATTTTTGACGATTACCTATGGCAGGATACGAAAATTGCCCTAAAATCGATAAGTATCAGGCCTGTCTGGCTGAACCTTTTCGAAAAAAAGAATGATATCAAGATTCATAAAGCGGTGCCCGGATCGACCGATGATGGGAACTTTAATGTTGGAGTTTTTGAAACCCTCATCACGATCGAGAAGGGTCTATATAGGATCGAGGATCTCGTTGCAATAGTCAACAATCAAGCAGGAAACAGGATCAAGCTCTTCGTACTCAGGAATAGAGCGTGCAGGGTTAGGGTTAACAAGGGGTACATTGCGATAGTTGATAAATCACTACTGCACCTTATGGTTTATAATCTTTATACCGAAGCAATGTTTACCGAGGGCGACCATGATAGCTACTACAAAACTGACGTGTACCAAAGATTAAGACTCGTTTGCCCCCAGCTGAATGAAGATGATTGCCTACTGGATGGGAAGAAATCAAAAAATTTTGCTTTGCTTCCCACCAAAGAGTTAAACGCATGGGGAGACATGCTTACATGGAATTTTGACACTCCAATCTACCTTCCTTTGAAAGGCTCAACAGACAGACTGGAGTTCATGCTGACGGATGAGCATCATCATGAAAAAAATGTTTTGTTCGTCGGAATTACGATGCATTTACTCATAGAATAAATGGTTGATACAATGAAGCTTTACCCAACTTTGCCGCCAAGTGCGCCTGAGCCTGATCGCCTGGCGTCTCCGCAGGAGCAAGAAAGTCAGGTATACAGACCCAAGAAGATCGAGGAGGTGGAACAGTACTTGCGTGGTGAGATCAAAGAGAGAGAAAAACTCTACAAAAAGTTCAAGCTTTGGGGGATGGGGCTTCGCTATGCTGATCATGGCATGATTGTTGTTACAGTCATCACCTCCGCAGCAGGTATTGCCACGCTTGCAACCGGATTCGGAGCCCCCATAGCAATTGGTCTTGAAGCCGCGGCTCTTGCAGTGGGTATGGGCCAAGTAGGTCTCAAGAATGCCTCGAAGCGACTAGAGCACAAGGTGCACAAGCACGAATGCATCAAACTCCTGGCAGAGTCGAAGCTAAACACTGTATACGATAAGATTTCCAGAGCGATCCAAGATGGTACAATTTCAGACTACGAGTTTACATGGATCATACAGGAAAAACAGCGCTACATGATACTCAAGAAGCAGATCCGACAACGAACGAAAAAAGCTGTGAAATCCATCAACGATAATGAACGCGCAGAGTTGCTAGCACAAGGCAGGCAAGAAGCTAAAGATGAAATTTTTAAAAAACTGCAATCTGCGCAGTATGCCAGCGCTACTTAGAGTCCCCACCCGCCTACAGAGTCTAATATGTTGGTCAACATACTAGACGATCACTTCTCCCGTATCTTGATCTATGAGCAAGTCGCCATCATGTACGACACGTCGCTGAGCGAGATCCCTCAAATATTGAGCTAGATTTTTCTGCCATGCAATTTTAACACAAGGCTCGCAGTACGGTCCGTCCGTTTGTGTCGACGCATCCTTATACTTGACCTTGCGTATAGCTTCGACAAGGTCTATTCGCTTCAGCGTAGAGTACCCTTTGAGACCTAAGGTTTTAGCTTCTTGTCGCAGTTTGTCCATTTGTTTATGTAGCTGAGCACAACCAGGCTTTCGTTATTTTTTGTGACTGTCTCCAGTCACAAAAGATTACTTTTTTGTTTTTTTAATCCTCCACTTCCACAAGGTCGTAATCATAGTAAAATTGACCAGGATTCTTCGTACCCGTTCGACCTGTCAAAGCTTCTCTCAGTACACTCGTTGACCATGCTCGAAATCGTTCACCATCGCAATCGATCAATGTGATGACAGTTGCATCACCTTTTTTGATCTTGATCTCTTCAACATACTCAATTTTGAATATGATTCCAGTGGGAACATCACGCCACTTCATAATGCTCTCGTGTTCTGATTTCAAGGCATCACATTGTTCTGCAGATAGGAAAGGCATCTTTTTATTATAGATTTTTTAAACCTCAACCACGATCAAAATACTGGACATTACTTCCATAATTTAGATATCTCGCGCTTTTCTTCCTCATCTAAACACCAATTCCAATATCTATCCGGATGCCACGCCACTGGCATTACCTCATTCCATAGTTTTGCATAAAAATTACGCTTGTGATGATGCCGCAGCAATTCATCATGAATGACATCAAAACCACGCAGCAATACAACAATCTCGATGTGACCATTTTCAGCTGCAAGTGTCATGGCCCAATCAAAGTCTGTCGCACCCCACTCTTTGCACATTTTAACAATCTCGATGTGACCATTTTCAGCTGCATTTCGTAGAGCCCAATTAAAGTCTGTCGCACCCCACTCTTTGCACATTTTAACAATCTCTATGTGACCATTTTAAGCTGCATTTCGTAGAGCCCAATTAAAGTCTATTGCACCCCACTCTTTGCACATTTTAACAATCTCGATGTGACCATTTTCAGCTGCATTTCGTAGAGCCCAATTAAAGTCTATTGCACCCCACTCTTTGCACATTTTAACAATCTTGATGTGACCATTTTCAGCTGCATTTCGTAGAGCCCAATTAAAGTCTGTCGCACCCCACTCTTTGCACATTTTAACAATCTCTATGTGACCATATTTAGCTGCAATTTTCATGGCCCAATCAAAGTCTGTCGCACCCCACTCTTTGTACATTTTAACAATCTCGATGTGACCATTTTCAGCTTCATTTCGTAGAGCCCATTTAAAGTCTATTGCACCCCACTCTTTGCACATTTTAACAATCTCGATGTGACCATTTTCAGCTGCATTTCGTAGAGCCCAGTTAAAGTCTGTCGCACCCCACTCTTTGCACATTTTAACAATCTCGATGTGACCATTTTCAGCTGCATTTCGTAGAGCCCAATTAAAGTCTGTCGCACCCCACTTTTTGCACATTTTAACAATCTCTATGTGACCATTTTCAGCTGCATTTCGTAGAGCCCAATTAAAGTCTGTCGCACCCCACTCTTTGCACATTTTAACAATCTCTATGTGACCATATTTAGCTGCAATTTTCATGGCCCAATCAAAGTCTGTCGCACCCCACTCTTTGTACATTTTAACCATCTCGATGTGACCATTGAAAGCTGCACGTGCCATCGGCCAATCAGATTCTGTCGCACCCCACTCTTTGCACATTTTAACCATCTCGATGTGCCATTTTCAGCTGCAAGTGTCATGGCCCAATCAAAGTCTGTCGCACCCCACTCTTTGCACATTTTAACAATCTCTATGTGACCATTGAGAGCTTCACGTGCCATCGGCCAATCAAATTCTATCTCACCCCACTCTTTGCACATTTTAACAATCTCTATGTGACCATTGAGAGCTGCATTTCGTAGAGCCCAATTAAAGTCTGTCGCACCCCACTCTTTGCACATTTTAACAATCTCTATGTGACCATATTTAGCTGCAAGTGCCATCGGCCAATCAAATTCTGTCGCACCCCACTCTTTAAAAATCTTAACCATCTCTATGTGACCATTTTTAGCTGCATTTCGTAGAGGTAAATTAAAGTCCGTTGTCACCAGTTTGATGTCACGGTGCTTGCGAACGTTTTCCATGGTCTTGCCAAAGAAGCTATTATTCATTAGCTTAAAAATGTCTTTCTCAAAGTCATTTTTATCTGTATTATCTGTCGTACCAGATTCTTTGCACAGCTTAACAATCTCGACTTCATCGTGCAGCATCGTCCTTCCAGTAATTTGCTCCTTCGCCCTGTTATAATAAAAAGTAACAGTGTCTCGCACACTCTGCAGTCTCTCTGCAAGAGCATCACGTGTTGCTGCTACTGGCGCTGAGACAGCACTATATAATTTACTGATTGCATTTCTGAAGTAATTCATTTCTCTTTATTATATACAGATTTTTGACTTTCAGAGTTTTTTTTTAAGTGGACAAAATTTGAGTAGGGAATTTCCCTTTCTATTCAAATAGATTTGCGTATGCGCGTTTTTCAGCAGTTTTGTCGAGTGCCGTCATAATGTCACGTGTTTACTCACTTGATGCATGATAAAATTTGTTACGTCATAGATTTTAGGGGGTCTAAAAGCAGCATTTTTTAATAGGGGTTTGACCGTCGAAAACCAAAAACCTGGTTATAAGGGTGTACTACTCTAGCTTGTCTGTCTGTCTGTGACTTTTGCAAAGTGGATAAAATTTCTTTGATAAAGTCTAGAAAACATCATCTATAAATTTGTTCTGTAAATTACCAAACTTTGACATTAAAGCAATATTGACGTCAAAGGAAAGTATATTAAGATTAGTGAAGCCATTGCATTTCACTTTTAAAATTAAGGCTAAATAACTTGGAAACGGGTGGAAATAACTGACGTCATCTCCTGCGTAAGTAACTAGGGACCACCTGGGACCAATTTGGGTAAGTTTCCCAAACCTGGGTCCCCGAATCCGTTTCGGAATGCACGGGTTGATGACGTCACCAAAAAAACTTCAAATCCTAATATCTTGCAACCGTTTGTTAAAAATACGCGATCCTATACATTTTCTTGATCAGCGTTTTCAGACCTAAACAATGAAGGCAGCAGGTATACAAATTTCTAAAAAAAAGGTTTTGGGGGTTTGACTGGCCATTGCTGACGTCAGCAAAATTTGAAACCCTTATATCTCATTAACCGCTTTAAAAAAAGACATGATCATATACATTTTCTTGGTCAGCATTTAAACCTCTGCACAGTACAGGCAACGAATGAACTAAATTTCGTCAAAAATTTTTGTAATTGCACTGCTGACGTCAGCAAAAAATCTAAAACAACCTATTTTTCATTGTCCTTCTGCCTAAGTGGATTTTTCCACGGGCCTTATCGACTAGTCTATATAATAATACGCCAGTTCTGTCTGTGACTTTTGCAAAGTGGATAAAAATTCTTTGAAAAAGTCTATAAAACATCGCCTATAAATTTGTTCTGTAAATTAGCAAACTTTGACGTTAGAGCAATATTGACGTCAAAGGAAAGTATATTGAGATTAGTGAGGCCATTGCATTGCACTTATAAATTTAAGGCTAAATAACTTGGAAACGGGTGGAAACAACTGACGTCATCTCCTGCGTGGTTAACTAGGGACTACCTGGGACATTTGGGTAACTTTTTCAAACCTGGGTCACCGAATCGGTTTCGGAATGGACGGGTTAATGACGTCATCAAAATTTTTTTTAAAAACCCTAATATCTCTGCATCCGTTGGTCAAAAGTACACGATCCTATACACTGGACTCTATCAAAATTTAAATGATGGTTGTTTTTCTGTTATCCTGCCTAAGTGGATTTTTCCACGGTCTTTATGGACTAGTCTATATAATAATACGCCAGTTTTGTCTGTAACTTTTGCAAAGTGGATTATATTCTTTGCAATTTTCTTTAACAAATTCTATAAAACATCGCCTCTAAAATTGTTCTGTAATTTACCACACTTTAACGTTTAAATAGTATTGACGTCAAAGGAAAGTTAATTAAGATTAGTGAAGACATTACAGTGCACTTAAAACTTTGAGGCCAAATAACTTGGAAACGAGGTGGTGACGTCAATGATTTTTGATCGTGTGGGTAACTAGGGACCCCCTGGGACCAATTTGGGTAAGTTTCCCAAACTTAGGTCCCCAAATTTGTTTCGGAATGACGGGTTTATGACGTCATCAAAAACCGTCAAACTCTAATATCTCTGCAACCGTTTGTCAAAAGTACATGATCCTATACACTTTCTTGATTAGCGTTTCAAGACCTATACGAGGAAGGCAACATGTATATAACTTTCTAAAAAAATGTTTTGTGTTTTTACGAGCCTTTGCTGACGTCAGCACAATTTTTAACGCTTATATGTCCTTAGTCGTTCGTAGAAAAGATATGATTCTATACATTATTTTGATCAGCGCTTCAACCTCTACACGTTACAGGCAACGAATAAACTAAATTTCGTCAATTTTTTTGGATTTGCAATGCTGACGTCAGCAAACGGTCGTAAACAACCAACTTTTTCAATGTCCTGTTGCCTAAGTGGATTTTTCCACGGGCTTTATCGACTAGTTAAGTAATAGACAAGTAGATTTATCTGTAACCTCTTGAGAAAGATGCCTAATTTTTGACCCAATTTAAGGCCTAGTCTTATCAACTGGGTTGCTTATAAAAAAATATTCAGCCAAGATTTATAAGACGTTGAAAACATTTTATACTTAGCTACACGTCAACACATTTTTGTTGATAAGTAATGCTTATTAAAATATTTTATCACTATAAAATATAGTTTCAGGGTGAACAAATAATAATTTGGTTTGAAATAAAACTTTCGCGTTAAAAAACATAATCAACCAAAATACATCGTCCTCGCCATGTGCATGTGAAGAACGAGGACTTAATCAAGTTGATTTTACTAGCTGCAGAAACTAGCCAGACTAACTTATTATTTATAATAACCAATATACTGGTTATGAAAAGCAGCCTGTATCAGGGTCTTGTTTAGTCGTCAAGTAAGCGCTAGCAGCTTTGTGATAGGCAACAAATCCTGGGGACGAGGATGTACTTTTAAATGAAGTTTCATGCGCGGCAAATGAGTTGTGCATTTTTATGTCCCTTTAAATTCAAATATGCGTATAAGAACATATTGAAAAGATCTTCTTAACCAGTGGTTTGTGGAAGGATTCGATTTTCAAGTAAAATCCATTTCAGTTGACTTATGCGATTCAACGAATGCGACGTAACATTCAAAACGAGAAAATTCACAAGAAATTCCCTCCGTACCAAAAATGCAATACAACCAACATATTATAAAAAGTAGGTATTCATTTACCATAAAGGTTTTGCCTAATCATTGCAATAAAATATTCTCTTTGCCCAATTCGCGAGACTTAATTTTGCAAAAACATTTTTATCCACACAAATCACGACAATTTCTTTCTGCAAAAGTTTGTTAAACGTTACTTTTTACCTTAAAAGGAAAATGAAAAATTGAGGCATGTAGCTAAAAAGGTTTGAGCTCAAAATGCGTGAGTCTGATATAGCAATACATCCGCTATAGGCTTAGTGCCTACCTGAACAATACGAAAGGCACAATCTATTTCTTTTACTCATAAGTAGGGTCAATTTTGACCCTCATCCCTTTTTCCATGTTTCAGCAACAGAAAAAGTAAACATATTGCCAGAAGTAAAGTATGCAAGGAAAGTTTGGTAGAAGATGTGATGTTTCACCAGTAGGTAACGTCAATTCTAAACAGGACAATATGCTAACTAGTGATGGTTCATCTAGATTTTAAATCCAGTTTGTGGATTTTTTTGTTCTTGTTCAGAAGCACATATCTTTTGGTGGCAAAAACAAAGGAAAAATAATATATGATTACTGTAGATATTTTGTGTCAAATATAGAGCGAAGGCTTATATAGTTGGTATTTGTTTCATGGAGAATCAGTAAATTTTAAATTAGAAGTGGGTTAAAAATTTTGTTTGTAAAAGTTCCAGGTAGTTACAAAATTTTTTAGAGTTTTGTACACACGATTTATATTTTCATCTTTACCTGGAAGAGCGCTGACTGAGGAAAAAATCACCATAATTGTGCGAAAATGTGGAACGCAATCTTGTTACAAAAACATGTCAATGATGTCAGGTTATTTTTCCTCGTCATCCCTATGTCAGAAAGGCAGAAAAATCCTGGGGACGAGGGAGGTTTTGTTTAGGACCTGTCATTAGTTGCACTTGTACTGTTATTCTATGGCTAGTTTGAACTTCCTGTAAAATTTAAAATGTACGCTTATCCTACTTTTATAAAATACAGCTGTTAGATAAGCTGACCGCTTGCGCTGATTCATTAGAGTGAAGGCAAAGAAAGCATATTGGCTACTTGTAGGTGAAAGAATAACTATCAGGGATTTGTTTTAAAAAGCTTAACTAGATAACATAGTTCAGCCATTACATATTTATATACCGAACACTATTGGTGCGAAAAACACTTTCAGCTAATTAAAGATGTCCGCCTTTAGTACAAAAATTTGTCCGTTAATTGGAGTGTCTGCTAATTCCTTCTTTGTTTTTAAAAAGTTAACCTTTTATAAGACTTTATCAGAATTGACCAGATGTAATAAAATCTCTCTGTTAATCGATGTGGCCACCTTTTGTACTGTGCGTTCTGGAAGAGTGGAGGCGTGGGGTAGTGTAATGTTGTAATTTGTTGTAATTTAGCATCTAGAACAATGGACTTGCGCGCACATACATACAGAGTATATAAATTGGTAAATGAGCTAGGTATACTAGCTCGCTGTGAATTGTAATTGCTTATTTCCATTAAACGTAAAATTTGAAAATGTTGGTGCTGATGACCTTGCTAGACTAAATTGCGTTATTTTCCAAGCAAGATATGAAAACTAACTTTACCTAATTGTAGTTGCTTAGCATTATTTAAAACTCACATTCCACACATTTGAGATTTTAGAATTAGGTTTTTTTATTGTGCTGGGGCAAGTTATACTTTAAACCATTTGTTCTTGGTGTTATATACTTAATAATACGACACCAGATTGACAACATGGGAGGTATACAAATTTTTCGAGACTGTAATCACCATTTTATGGGCAAATGAAATTTTCCAGTGATTTTGCTTAGCGTGTTTGTTTTCTTCCATTCAATTAAAAAAATTATTACTCGATGGGTCCTGACATACTGCCTAAAAATTAAGAAAATGTGAAATTTGTACAGAAAATACTTGTCACGTCAAACTGCAAGATTTTATGATTTTATATATAATGTATAAGAAAAGGGAAAAAGCAAAATATATTTAGATGTTCACCAGCTAAATTCAAACGCTCTTATAAGAACTTATAAGACCTATTGAAAGAACCTTATAAGAAATTACTCATGCAAATGCTAAATCATCAAGGAGTTAAAATCTCCTACCTTTTACGATAAAATATTCATGTCAAAACTATGAACAACGCAAAATGATGTTTAAAAATGTAAACCAATCAAATAAAACACAAGGTTCTAAACAATGGAATAAAACTGACAACTGTTTTGTTGCAAAATATGGCCAATCGTATAACAAATCTCGTGATAAAAACAAAAGGGGAAAATGAAGTAGAATAAAAGCAGTCAATTACAACCCGGGTTATTTCAAGTTTGAAATAACCCGGGTTGAAATTTGAAATTGGCGGCTTTACTGTATAGTTTGAAGTCATGTAATTAGTAAAAACGGACCGAATTAAGACTTAGCGAAGCTTTTCCATGAATCTTTTTAGTTGGATCTTTCTTGGTGTTCTTTATGTAAATTAATTTGTCCTTTTCCTTACAGTTTTTTCATTTTTTGTCGTTTGGTTATTTTTAGTTCTTCATGAGAGAATTTTTTTTAAGTATTTTTTGTTTGAACCCTTATTTAAACCTTATTCATCATAAAGTTATAAAATACTGTTAGCAGCATAAAATGTCCTCTACAAATGCTTGATGAACATGTCGGACGGACAAATATTTTGTACTTAAAAAGTATAAGTTTGCTTAATTTCGGTGAAGAAACAAAATATCTTGATTGTTATTTAATCACTCAAAATTTTATAAAACAATAAACTTTCGTCAATTGGACAAATTCAATGGAATTTTTATTATTTTTTATATCAAAAGCAAACACAGCAAATATTTTTGCAAAACAGTAGCATTTTTCAATCTACCAGCAGAGAAAATAGCACGGGAGTAAATAGTCCGTCCGACATAATTGTCTTTAAAAGGATATGACAAACCACGGATTTTCTCATTATTTTGGGGATTTCTTTAAAGGAGACATTTATCGTATAGACAATTTTTTAGAAACTTAAGTTGCTTAATGTTTTGCATAATTTTATTGAAATAATTTTAGAAATTGTGTAAGAATGAAAAGAAAATTGTCGTAATGTTGGTAAAAGAAAGGTTGTTGTTTCTATTTGTACAGAACTTAGTTATATTTTACGGCCCCTATGAACCCCTATTTATTTTTTGATTGAGAAACACTATGACCATATTATTCCTTAGATGACGTGTTCAAAGTCCCCACTTAACATTGTTGATAAAAAATGATAAAGTTTTAACTTGGAACTATGAATAAAAGGGATATAAATTAAGTTGGTTCGATTTATGACGCTATTAATTTTTTACTGAAGTCATCATTTTTTTTTTGCTCACGTCACCTAAAGTCTGAATAAGTTCATTTTATTTAAATCACGTGCGTCAGAATCTGAATTAATTATATCTAAAGCCTGAATTTTTATTGATTCATGCAATCCAAGCTAAAAACTACTAAAGCTTTCTTGGTCTAATGTACCGCCGGGGGAAGTATAAAGTGCATGCGGGGCGTAAATCCGGAAAGTCCTAATACAAACAGCAATGATGTGACACATCATTTACGATACGATTTGCGATACGGCCTTACACTATTTAGAAAAGAATGATTTCATAGAAAAACCGCGTGCTAAGCATAAAAATAATAAGTATCAACACCAGTTAATTTAACTTTATTCCTGCTACGGAAGGGATGGTGATTCAAGTTACTGTATGTTATGTTTACAGTGGAATAATTATTTTGGTCATAATTCATAGTGCAGTTTTTATACAAGGTCGACATTTAATAACGATGAAAAACAATTATAAATTTGGCGTGCATTTAATTTGGAGATGTCGAAAGAAAATTTGTACGAATAAAGTAACTTACAAATCTTGGCATTTTCTTTTCTTAAGATGTCAGATAACTAAAGATAACAAAAATAGAGTGTATCTTTCCTTGAAAAAGTAGAAACTGAACGTGAAATTTTTAATATACATCCTTACCTAATCCAAAAATATATAAACCATACCAACCACCCTAAAAATCTCAAATATATAGAGAAAAAATGGATAAGTACACCAAGAGAATAGATTACCTATAAATGCGTTTAATATATTCAAAGTGAGATACTTAAGTTAATACTTTATACCCAAAGTGTCGATCTTAAATTTATCTCTTTAAAATCATTCATGACATCAGTTTTAAAAACCTTTTTATGGCTAACACAAGGCTCATAATCTTTTTAAAAAGGTAACCAAATTTCAGCCGGACAAAAAGAAGGAAAGGGATTCTGTGGTAAAAAACACGGAATGTTAAATGAAGTCTCTAGCATATATTAACGGAAATTGTGTTTGAAAAAGAAAAAGAATAGCGTGGTTAAAAGAAGAAGAGCGTGTTTGATTGCTCTCACATGGAATGGGTTGAACCGCAGCTGTGGTAATCGCACTTAAATAAATATGCTAGCGCTTTGGCCAAACCATGGACCTTGCGATTACGAAGTGAACTCCATAACCACTATGGCACGACCTTATTATAAAACGTTTAAATTTGGCCGAAAATTAAACAACTCGCTTATCAACCTTTAGGGCAATCTCGTCCCCAGTGATACGCTTTACTTTGCAGGGAAAAAAGAGATTATGACAAATTCGTTTCTATTTAGCAACTATCTTTCAAAATACTAAGTGACTGTTTTTATACTGTTCTCATTCGTAGGTGTCGCTTTCTATTGCACATCATAACCGAAGTTCTAAAACATATTAAAACAAACGGCAATAAAAGATTTGTGTCCGGTAAAATGTCAATGTTTATAACTTTTTATCTATGTACAAGTCTAATAATTTCTTCATTCTTCTGGTGGTCTACGTTTTCTCTTTGGATAAGTTTTTCTTGGTTGGCGTTGTGGTGGTGTTGGTTCAGCTGCTGGGTTTCCATTTTGTGATTGTTCAATTAAACTTGCGTCGTCGTCGTCAAATTGTTCAGGAAATTATTTATCTGTGGTAACTTTTTTGAAGTGAGATTCATTTCTAGTAATTCATTTATCGTTGTTTTGTGATTTCGCGGTGATTAATGATCCTTTCTTGTGTATTACTATTTGTGGTTCTGCTCGAAACTTTGATGTTGTTTTGTTTCTTTTTGGTTGATGTACGATGACTAAATCTGATCCGTCGATGTTATTTTCCATTGCATTGTTTTTCTTATCATAATATTCTTTCGCTTCCTCTTTCGCTTTAATATCGTTGCTCTTGATTCGATTATGTTCGTCTTGTCTGTTTCATTCGAATATGACGGTATGGTAAGATTCAGTTTACGATGAAACATACCTTCTGCTGGCGCAATTCTATTTGTTGTATGTGGCGTGTTAAGATAGTTAAATGAGAATTTGTACACTTCTGTTTTCCAATCTTTTCTTTCGATGACAGCGAATTGAGTTACTTTTTTAATGATGACATGAATCGCTCTGCATATCCATTAGCCTGTGGATGTAATGGTGTGATTCGCCTATATTGTCTTCCGGTCTGTTGCATGTAATGTTTTAATTCGTGCGATTGAAATCCATTGTCGGATTTTAACTCTTTTGGTATTTCATAAGTGCTTGTGATTCTGTGCATGATAGAAATAAAGGTTTTTGCTGAGGTAGAGTTAGTAAATTTGATTTCTGGGGAACGTGATTTTTGATCAATTAGGACAAATATATTCTGTCCGCTTGGAAAAGGTCCAGTGTAGTGGGAATTAACTTTGTCAAATACTTCTGGAATTTTCATAATTTTTTAAGGTGTGTTTTTCTTAATCGCATAATAGCTTGGCATGCTATACGTTTATTAAATTTGGTTTCGACATGCTCATCCAAACCAAAGAAGAATACTTTTGATCGTAGTAGAGATTCTGTTTTTTCTATGCCTTAATGTCCTGCATGTGCTAACTAAATTGCTACTGACTGATAAACTTTGGGCATAATAATCTTATGTTGTTTCAACATTTGGTCGTCCTGAACTCTAATTTTCGAAACACTTTTTGATCTCTAATTTTCGAAAACTTTTTTAACATTAGGATATCTAGATCTCGTAAATCTAGGTTTTCTACATTAATTAACTTGTAACCAATCGTTGTTTTTGTACATCTTCTTTTGTAGCTTTTTTTATTTCCTCTAATTTTAATGGGTTTGGTGTAGCGAATTTGCTTATTAAATTAACGTATTCGTCGAATTCGGTAGGTGCGTTTCGATTGACAGTTTTGGTGACGTGTCGACTTGCATAATCGGAAATGTTTTTTTTCTCCTGATGTATCTTTTAGCTCCTTTTATGATTGTTAAAATTGTCCTTAGTGAATCTTGTAATTCCCTGCGGCGGAGTTTGCGCCAAATATGAGTCTGGTGGAACGATAAATTTTGTTATTAGATTGAAATGCTGTAATATAACTCGAGTTTTCTCCAAGCTCAGGCTGATAAAATGCGCTTTTTAAATCGAGTTTTGAAAAGACGAAACATGATTTAAATTCAACTAACAAATTGCCTACGGTGAGAGTTGGATAGCGTGCGCGTGTGATTGCTTGATTAGCACATCTCATATGTATACATACTCGAATGTCGTTGTTGGGTCTAGGTACTACTATGATTTCGGTTCATGACTCTCTAAATTCTTTCCTTTACTCATCGATTTAACTCTAAGACAAGTTTCCAAAACTACATTTAATTGACTTTCTAACGGTACTAGTGCGTTTGCTTTACAACAGTTGTGTCACATATTCGTACCAACATGATGTATTTAGCGATATTTTTCTGATATTACTAGGTTTCATCGCATTTAAAATTATGGCTAAATACATGTGGTACCAATATATGACGCAACTGTTGTAACTCAAACGGACTGCTACTGTTAGAAATCAATGAAATGTAGTTTTTGAGACGGTCTTCACTTCTTCATTCCACGTTAATGGCTAGAATTGGTACCACAGTGAAAAATGACTTATTCATCTTAATTTTCATATAAAGCGCTAGCACAGGGCACAGTCTCTCTGGGGAGTTTTAAGAAGTCATTCCAATTTGGCAAAAATGTTAATTCTTGGAGTGCAAATATCTCATTTATCACATTTATTACGCCAAAGTCCAAAATCTGTTATCTCAGGTCCCACGGTCAATCGTTTCACCGTTAAAAGCGTTGGAACCAAGTAACATCAGAACATTACCGCTAAATAAATGGTGGTACATAATATTAACTTGAGACTTGCTCTAAAGATAATTATTTTCTTGACAGCTAGACAATGAGCGTCTTCGTCGTCCGTAACATTAGGTTTCAAAGGTTATAAAAAGAACTAAGTAATAGTTCACAGTCTCTTTCTGTGTTACACAACAGCGACGACACATCATCGTTAAAACTTCAGCATGGCTTGATCTGACGATCAACTTACGCAGAAGATGGTGGAGACAATCCAATCGTGTTTAAATCGTGAAGCACTAGTGAAGGAGACAGCGATCCAGGTCAAAAATATGTTGGACAAGGATCTAAAACGACAAATGGAAACAGTTACATCTAAAGCAGTTGAAGAATCGGTAAAACGAATAAAATAAAGCCAAATTTCCCGAGCAAAGGCAATAAAGCGCAATACGAAAGGAATATCGCGTTAAAAGAATGCATTAATAAAGCAGATAAGCAGTTTAAAAACCAACAACTCAATGAAGCTAGAGAATCTCTTAAATAAGGTAAGGAACTTCTTAAAAAGTATCAGGAACTTATTCGTTTGGCTGATAGAGAGGAAACCGGTTGGCATTTTGTTAAAGAGTGTTTGTCTGATGACTTATCATCTGATTCAGCCGATGAAAAACAAATTAAGATGGCACGGTCGAAAGCATCAGCAAAGCGAAAAACATTCGAACAATCTAAAAAAAATAAGTACGCTAATAAGAAATATTTCAATCAGTACGAATCTAAGAGCTTTTACTCCTAAAAACTTTGCTCCAAGATTTTATCGTGATGAACCTAGTGATTTAATGAAAAAAGGTTTCGATTTTAGAAAGAACAAGTTCGATAGAAACTGTTATGTCTGCGGAAAAGCTGGACACTTACTCTACAACTGCCCCGACAAAAACAAATTCAGTTAAAGGTCGTTTAAGAAAACATATACAGTTTTGGGAAAAGGAACTTGAATGCTCTACCTTTGTATTGAACATTATAGCACATCCACCATCTTTTTTCGCAAAAAACAATTTGTCGAGCCTAAAACACAGTGAATTTGTTGAAACAGCTATTATAGAACCTTTAGATAAGGGTTTAATACAAGGACTTACAGAACAACCTTACTGTTGCAATCCTCTCACAGTCTTTGAGGGTAAAAAACTTAGAATGGTACTCAATCTAAGACACGTCAATAAATATTTACAACAAATTAAATTTAAATACGAAGATCTAAAAACGTTGGCCGATATAATTGGAGAAAAGGACTTTTTTGACTTAGCATCTGGCTACCATCACGTAGAAATACACCCCAGCCATAAAAAATTCCTTGGTTTTAGGTGCGTATTTAAAAATGGCATAACAAGATATTTCCAGTTTCTAGTACTTGCATTTGGTTTAGCTATTGCATGTTACGTACTTACGAAATTGCTACGACCGTTATTAAAAAAGTGGAGGAAAACAGGAATTAAGTCGGTAGTGTATCTTGATGACGGAATATATACTTCATCTTCTTTTCTCGCATTTAAGGAATCAACCAAATTAGTTACTCAAGATTTAACAAAAGCAGGTTAGAAACAAAAGCAACCTAGAGCCTAGACAAAAAGATAAGTGGTTGGGAACAGTCGTCGATACCACTGCTATGAAATTTTACGTCCCAGAAGAAAATTAAGTAAGCTTTTTACCTTGATAAAATCTGTGTTAAGTCAAGATGCCCCAACAGAAAAATTATTATCACAAGTAACAGGTCAATTATCTGCTATGCACTAATCTCTTGGTCCATTTGTTCGTCTATTTACAAGAAAACTTTACTCAGCGATCGACAGCAGAGTTTCATGGTATTCGTCTTTAAAAATTAAATCTGATGAAAGGCAAGAGCTTGAGTTTTGGTTGCGCAATATTTGCGAGAAAAATGGATATTTTTTTAAACCAAAACATACAACATTGCAAATTCTTTTTACTGACGAAAGGGAGAACTTTTACGGGAGCTTTATATTAAAAAGGCTAGGAAAGATGTTTATGTCATGGCAAGGTTAACAACACTGAGGTAAGAACAAGTTCAACCGAACGCGAACTATTAGCTATAAAATATTCCCTGGAATCTTTCGCTCACCTCTTGAAAAACGAGTCCGTAAATATCAAAACCGAAAACCTCTCTGCCTCAAGAATTCTAGAAATTGGAAGTACAAAACCACATTTACATTCTATAGCTGTAGATTTTTTTTAAAATTTGTGTACAAAACGACATCACAATTTCACCAACGTGGATACCCAGAAAACAAAATTATACGGCCGACAAAATAAGCAAGTTGATTGACACAGATGATTGGTCCATTGATAATTCTTTATTCACAAGCATTATTAAGGTCTTTGGTGAAATTCAATTCGATCGTTTTGCGGACAATTTTAACAGTAAAGTAAGCAATTTTAATTCGAAGTTTTACTGTCCCGGTTCATTAGGCGTTGATGCTTTCACACAAGACTGGTCAGATTGCGATAATAATTGGCTTTGCCCAACAATCAAATTAGTAAACGCGACTATTAAACATTTAAAAGTGTGCAAAGCCAAAAGGCATATTAATAGTCCCTGAAAGGTATTCAAGCTCCTTTTAACCATCTCTATCTCATAATGGAAAATTTTATGACTTTGTTAAACGAATTTACTATTTCAATCCGTTTTATAAAAGTACTTGTGATAATTCCGTTTTTAAAGGCCACGTAAACTTTAGAACATTAGCGTTATATATAGATTGTTGTAATTTGTAGGTTACATATAATTGTCAAAAATTTAATGCAACGGAGAAGTGCCAAAAGTAAGGAGAAGTGCCAAAAGTAACAAAAAATCCCAACCGAGGAATTTTCTGAGTTGTAACCTATCGTAATTTAAGAACCTGCTTTAATAGACGTTTGTAAACACCAGTGCACAACCCGCAAGGGCTTTAAACGTATTCAGTGCACCACCCGAGAGGAGATTCCGCTTAACCCGAGAGGGGTTTAAAACGAATTTCAGTGCTACACCCGAGAAGGGGTGTGCACCACCCGAGAAGGGGTGTACACCACCCGAGAGGGGTATTTAGCAAATTAAAAAGCACGACCTCAGAGGTTGTAACCAAGATATTTACTTGGAAGTTGTGTTTTCGTGTTAATATGTTGTGTTATATGAAACCTTAGAAACTGTTAATTCTTATTATTAAAACTGTATAGCTTATATAGTTAAAAACATTATCTTTAGAATCATCATGTAAGCTAAAGAACTTAATTACTAGTTTGCCTAACATCATTCATGCAGCACTAGCTCCCCAAACCAGAACAAAATATGACAGTGCTTGGAAATCTTGAAGGTCATGTTGCTCAGAGTTTAATGTCACCCATTTACCAGGAGAACCTTTTTATGTAGCTATATATTTTAACAACTTAGTAAAGGAAGGCGCTTTTTACGGAATAAGATGGGGACACCATTCTTCAGGGTGCTATTCACAGACAGATCATCCGTTTGTAAATCTATATATGTATATAGCGATATTTTTCAGACATTACTAGGTTGCATCGCTTTTAACAGTGAAACGATTTACTGTGGGACTTAAATGAATTGATTTTGGACCTTAGCCTTATAAATGTGATAAATGAGACAATTGGACTCCAAGAAATAGCATTATTCTTAATTTGGCATGATTGCTGGAAATCAGAAATTACACTGACCGCTGTGATAGTGCTTTACTAAGAAATTTAGATAAATAAGCCATTTCTTACTGTGGAACCAATCCTAGCCGTTACCGCGCTGAAAACAGAGAGACAGTTTCAACAACTGCATTTCTTTGATTTTATAACGGTATCAGTCCGTTTGAGTTCCAAGAGTTGCGTCACATATTCATACCAACATGTATTCAGCCATATTTTTGAGACATTAATAGGTTGCATCGCTTTCATCAGTGAAACGATTGACTGTTGGATTTAATTGAACTGATTTTGGACATTGAGCTTATAAATGTGATAAATGAGAGAATTGGACTTCAAGAAATAGCATTCCTCTTAATTTGATATGATTGCTGGAACCCAGCGATTACACAGGACGCTGTGGTAGCGCTTTATTTAAAAACTTTACATAATAGTCATTTTTACTGTGGAACCAATCCTAGCCGTTAGCGCGCTGAAGAATTAGAGACAGTTTCAAAAACTATATTTCATTGACTTTCTAATGGTATCAGTCCATGAGAGTTAAAACGGTTGCGTCACATATTCGTACCAACATGTATATAGCGATATTTTTTAGACATTACTAGGTTGCATCGCTTTTAACAGTGAAACGATTTAATGTGGGACTTAAATGAATTGATTTTGGACCTTAGCCTTATAAATGTGATAAATGAGACAATTGGACTCCAAGAAATAGCATTATTCTTAATTTGGCATGATTGCTGGAACTCAGCGATTACACAGGGCGCTGTGGTAGCGCTTTATTTAAAAATTTATATAAATTAGTCATTTCTAACTCTGGAATCAATCCTAGCCGTTAGCGCGCGCTGAAGAAATAGAAACAGTTTCAACAACTGCATTTCATTGACTTTCTAATGGTATCAGTCCATGAGAGTTAAAACGGATGCGTCACATTTTCGTACCAACATGTATATAGCGATATTTTTCAGACAATACTAGGTTGCATCGCTTTTAACAGTGAAACGATTAACTGTGAGACTTAATTGATGTAATTTCGGACTTTGACTTTATAAATGTGATATATGAGACAATTGGACTCCAAGAAATAACATTGTTCGTAATTTCACATGATTGCTGGAACTCAGAAATTACACTGAGCTAGAAAGATAGTGCTTTATTTAGAAATTTAGATAAGTAAGTCATTTCTTACTCTGGAATTAATCCTAGCCGTTAGCGCGGGCTGAAGAAATAGAGACAGTTTCAACAACTGCATTTCTTTGATTTTCAAACGGTATCAGTTCGTTTGAGTTCCAACGGTTGCGCCACATATTCGTACCAACATGTGTTCAGCCATATTTTTCTGACATTACGAGGTTTCGTCGCTTTTAACAGTGAAACGATTGACTGTGGGACTTAATTCAACTGACTTTAGACTTTGACCTTATATATGTGATAAATGAGACAATTGGACTCTAAGAAATAACATTTTTCCTAATTTGATATGATTGCTGGAACTCAGCGATTACACAGGGCGCTGTGGTAGCGCTTTATTTAAAAATTTATATAAATTAGTCATTTCTACTGTGGAACCAGTCTTAGCCGTTAGCGCGCGCTGAAGAAATAGAGACAGTTTCAACAACTGCATTTCTTTGATTTTATAACGGTATCAGTTCGTTTAAGTACATATTCGTAGCAACATGTATTCAGCGATATCTTTGAGACATTAATAGGTTGCATCGCTCTTAACAGTGAAATGATTGACTGTTGGACTTAATTGAACTGATTTTGGACATTGAGCTTATAAATGTGATAAATGAGACAATTGAACCCCAAGAAATAACATTTTTCTTAATTGAACTCCAAGAAATAACATTTTCCTTAATTTGAAATGATTGATGGAACTCAGAAATTACACTGGGCGCTGTGATAGTGCTTTAATTAGAAATTTAGATAAATAAGTCATTTCTTACTCTGGAATCAATCCTAGCCGTTAGCGCGCTGAAGAATTAGAGACAATTTCAAAAACTGCATTCCTTTGATTTTATAAAACGGTATCAGTTCGTTTGAGTTGCAACGGTTGCGTCACATATTCGTACCAACATGTACTCAGCCATATTTTGGAGACATTAATAGGTTGCACCGCTTTTAACAGTGAATGATTTACTGTGGGACTTAATTGATCTGATTTTAGACTTTGATCTTATAAATGTGATAAATAAGACAATTGGACTCAAAGTGATAACATTCTTCTTAATCTGACGTAATTGCTGGAACGCAGAAATTACACTGGGCGCTGTGATAGTGCTTTATTTAGAAATTTAAGTAAGTAAGTCATTTCTTACTGTGGAACCAATCCTAGCCGTTACCGCGCTGAAAACAGAGAGACAGTTTCAACAACTGCATTTCTTTGATTTTATAGCGGTATCAGTCCGTTTGAGTTCCGAGAGTTGCGTCACATATTCATACCAACATGTATTCAGCCATATTTTTGAGACATTAATAGGTTGCATTGCTTTCATCAGTGAAACGATTGACTGTTGGATTTAATTGAACTGATTTTGGACATTGAGCTTATAAATGTGATAAATGAGACAATTGGATTCAAGAAATAGCATTCTTCTTAATTTGATATGATTGCTGGAACTCAGGAATTACACAGGGCGCTGGGTAGCGCTTTATTTAAAAATTTTACATAATAGTCATTTTTACTGTGGAACCAATCCTAGCCGTTTGCGCGCGCTGAAGAATTAGAGACAGTTTCAAAAAGTATATTTCATTGACTTTCTAATGGTATCAGTCCATGAGAGTTAAAACTGTTGCGTCACATATTCGTACCAACATGTATATAGCGATATTTTTCAGACATTACTAGGTTGCATCGCTTTTAACAGTGAAACGATTTACTGTGGGACTTAAATGAATTGATTTTGGACCTTAGCCTTATAAATGTGATAAATGAGACAATTGGACTCCAAGAAATAGCATTATTCTTAATTTGGCATGATTGCTAGAAATCAGAAATTACACTGACCGCTGTGATAGTGCTTTACTAAGAAATTTAGATAAATAAGCCATTTCTTACTGTGGAACCAATCCTAGCCGTTACCGCGCTGAAAACAGAGAGACAGTTTCAACAACTGCATTTCTTTGATTTTATAACGGTATCAGTCCGTTTGAGTTCCAAGAGTTGCGTCACATATTCATACCAACATGTATTCAGCCATATTTTTGAGACATTAATAGGTTGCATCGCTTTCATCAGTGAAACGATTGACTGTTGGATTTAATTGAACTGATTTTGGACATTGAGCTTATAAATGTGATAAATGAGAGAATTGGACTTCAAGAAATAGCATTCCTCTTAATTTGATATGATAGCTGGAACACAGCGATTACACAGGACGCTGTGGTAGCGCTTTATTTAAAAACTTTACATAATAGTCATTTTTACTGTGGAACCAATCCTAGCCGTTAGCGCGCTGAAGAATTAGAGACAGTTTCAAAAACTATATTTCATTGACTTTCTAATGGTATCAGTCCATGAGAGTTAAAACGGTTGCGTCACATATTCGTACCAACATGTATATAGCGATATTTTTCAGACATTACTAGGTTGCATCGCTTTTAACAGTGAAACGATTTAATGTGGGACTTAAATGAATTGATTTTGGACATTGAGCTTATAAATGTGATAAATGAGACAATTGGACTCCAAGAAATAGCATTATTCTTAATTTGGCATGATTGCTGGATCTCAGCGATTACACAGGGCGCTGTGGTAGCGCTTTATTTAAAAATTTATATAAATTAGTCATTTTTACTGTGGAAATAGTCCTAGCCGTTAGTGCGCGCTGAAGAAATAGAGACAGTTTCAACAACTGCATTTCTTTAATTTTATAACGGTATCAGTTCGTTTGAGTTCCAACGGTTGCGTCACATATTCGTACCAACATGTGTTCAGCCATATTTGGGAGACACTAATAGGTTGCATCGCTTTTAACAGTGAAATGATTTACTGTGGGACTTACTTGAACTGATTTTGGACTTTGACCTTATATATGTGATAAATGAGACAATTGGACTCCACGAAATAACATTTTTCTTAACTAGAATGATTGCTGGAACTCAGAAATTACACTGGGCTCTGTGATAGTGCTTTATTTAGAAATTTAGATAAGTAAGTCATTTCTTTCTCTGGAATCAATCCTAGCCGTTAGCGTGCGCTGAAGAAATAGAGATAGTTTCAACAACTGCATTCCTTTGATTTTAAAACGGTATCAGTTCGTTTAAGTACATATTCGTAGCAACATGTATTCAGCGATATCTTTGAGACATTAATAGGTTGCATCGCTTTTAACAGTGAAATGATTGACTGTTGGACTTAATTGAACTGATTATGGACATTGAGGTTATAAATGTGATAAATGAGACAATTGAACTCCAAGAAATAACATTTTTCTTAACTTGAAATGATTGCTGGAACTCTGAAATTACACTGGGCGCTGTGATAGGGCTTTATTTAGAAATTTAGGTAAGTAAGTCATTTCTTACTGTGGAAGCAAACCTAGCCATTACCGCGCTGCAAACATAGAGACAGTTTCAAAAACTATATTTCATTGACTTTCTAATGGTATCAGTCCATGACAGTTTGAACGGTTGCGTCACATATTCGTACCAACATGTATAAAGCGATGTTTTTCAGACATTACTAGGTTGCATCGCTTTTGACAGTGAAATGATTAACTGTGAGACTTAATTGAAGTAATTTCGGACTTTGACCTTATAAATGTGATATATGAGACAATTGGACTCCAAGAAATAAAATTTTTTTCAATTTGAAATGATTGCTGGAACTCAAAAATTACACTGGGCGCTGTGATATTGCTTTATTTAGAAATTTAGGTAAGTAAGTCATTTCTTACTGTGGAAGCAATCCTAGCCATTACCGCGCTGAAAACATAGAGAGAGTTTCAACAACTGCATTCCTTTGATTTTATAAAGGTATCAGTCCGTTTGAGTTCCAAGAGTTGCGTCACATATTCATACCAACATGTATTCAGCCATATTTTTGAGACATTAATAGGTTGCATCGCTTTCATCGGTGAAACGATTGACTGTTGGACTTAATTGAACTGGTTTTGGACATTGACCTTATAAATGTGATAAGTGAGATAATTGGACTTCAAGAAATAACATTCTTCTTAATTTCATATGATTGCTGGAACTCAGCGATTACACAGGGCGCTGTGGTAGCACTTTATTTAAAAAACTGCCCCTGTGAGACTTTTTTTTTGTCCAGGAGGCAAAGCAGGTTAGACCCAAAAATAAATGTTTGATGGTGAAACAGTAAAGGTGGTTGTGCTCAGCTGCGGTTCACACATAAAAAAATAGACAAACTGCGACAAGAAGCTAAAGCCTTAGGCCTCAAAGGGTACTCTATGTTGAAGCGAATTGAACTTATCGAAGCCATACGCAAAGTCAAGTATAGGGATGGTTCGACACAAACGGACGGACCGTACTGCGAGCCTTGTGCTAAAATTGCATGGCAGAAAAATCTTAAACAATATTTGAGGGATCTCGCTAAAAAACAGCGACGTGTGGTACATGATGGCGACTTGTTCATAGATCAAGAAGTGATTGTCTAGTATGTTGACCAACATATTAGACTCTATAAGCGGGTGGAGACTCTAAGTAGCGCTGGCATACTGCGCAGATTGAAGTTTTTCATAAGCTCCTCTTTGGCCTCCTCACGCCCTTTTGCGACAAGCTGCTGTCGCTCCCGATCATTGATGGAATCTACGATCTTTCTCGTTTGTTGTCGGACCTGCTCCTTCAGCAACATGTAGCGTTGCTTCTCCTGCATGATTAGGCTGAACTCATAATCACTAATCACGCCGTTCTCCACAGCCTTTGAGATGAGGTCGACAACGGAGTTCAACTGATACCCTCATGCTTCTTTGACTTAACGTCTAGCCTCTTCCCTGCATTCATTAAACCTGCCTGCCCTAGTCCTACAGCGATCGTGATACCAGCCATCGCCACAGCTAGTGGTACACCTATTCCGGACAGCATACTACCAATCCCAACACCTGAAGTTATAATACTTACAGCTAGCAATCCATGATCAGTGAATCTAACCCACGTACCATGCATCTTAAACTTTTTGGCGAGTTTGTCACGCTCTTTGATCTCAGACCGCAGGTGCTGCTCGATTTCTTCGATCGTTTTTAGTCTATAGACCTGACTTTCTTCAGGCTCAGGCGCACTTGGGGGCAAAGTTGGGTAAAGCTTCATATCTGCCATTTATTCTATGAGTAAATGCATCGTAATTCCGACGAACGAAACATTTTTTTCATGATGATACTCGTCCGTCAGCATGAACTCCAGTCTGTCTGTTGAGCCTTTCAAAGGAAGGTAGATTGGAGTGTCAAAACTCCATGTAAGCATGTCTCCCCATGCGTTTAACTCTTTGGTGGGAAGCAAAGCAAGAATTTTTGATTTCTTCCCATCCAGTAGGCAATCGTCTTCATCCAGCTGGGGGCAAACGAGTCTCAATCTTTGGTACACGTCAGTTTTGTAGAAGCTGTCATAGTCGCCTTTGGTAAAGTACTTTTTTGCAGGGTCGTAGGGTAGCCCCATAAGCTCCTGCAGTTGTCTATGGATTACCACAGTATACCCGTCACTAACCCTAAGCCTACAGAGTCCATTTTTCAGGACAAACAGCTTAATCTTGTCCCCTGCTTGGCTGTTGACGATGGCCGCGATATCTTCAATCTTGTACAAACCGTTCATAATTTCAATTCTAATCTCTTTCTGATCAGGCCCTGCCCTACGAATGACAAAATCATTGTCGCTGTAAAGGTTCAGCCAGACGGGCCTGATACTTATCGATTTCAGGGCAATTCTCGTATCCTCCCTTAGGTAATCGTTAAAAATCGTAGGCTTCTCTATATTGGTCACATACAGCTGTCGCATCTTTCTTTAAAGAAACATGAACATTTCCAATAGAGGCGAATGGCCTCTTGGTGTAATTAATCTAGAGCATCAAGACCTCTACAGAATCGCATATTCCCGTGACCTTCTCGATGTTCACGAAATACCCCATAAAAGTCCCCACTAACCTGTTGAACGACCCCGTAAGTGTAAATTGGAGCGGTCAAGCCCTTGGCTGCTGGAATATACAAGTTAATTTCGCCTGTCATTGCGCTAGCACCGCCTTGGGTATATCCGCCAAACACTTGAATGGCTCCGTGCCTCTTATCAACAGCATCTTTAAATTCCACGTCTGTTACAACATGCGGCGTATCCTAGCGAGAATGAAGGTACCCATGCCATACGATGACGGCTTTTCTCAATACGAGAACCCCTACTCTTCATCTGGATATGCCCAGATTTGTCGCGAATATGGTGCCGACCCTAATGCCCAATACAAGTTTAAGGCTCTTATGTCCTCGCTCACAAATGGTAGATGGTGGCCGCAAGTAGATGGTGATTGGGCCAAGTTTATCATGCCTACGGGCCAAGGCCTGACAACGGAAGGTCTGACGAAGCTTAGCGAGAGTATTCGTGTTTACGTGATTTTACTACTAGGGTCCCAAGCTGATGCCAAGGCATCCGTTATAGGTTCGGATGCTGACAATTTCACAGCGAGACAGATACTACTACAGAAATTCGAAGCCATGGTACAACGTTCGGAGAACGTAGGCCACGATATCACCGAGTTTCAAAAGGTGCTTCAATATGCCAGGACCCCAGTGAATTTTGCCGTGATGCACCACGTGTACATGCTACCATCCGATATGAACCTGCGTATTGGTAAAATTGTGGGGTATAACAACAGCATCTTGATTGCGCCGGCGAGTGCGATGCTTGGCATAAGGTTAGACCTAAACAACAAACCCACACAGTTTTTAAAACGAGTCAGACTTGGGCAAGAAATATCGAGGGGTGCCCTAAAACCGGGGTCTGAAAAGATACCTCAGTCAGGAGATGGAAACCCTCACGATGACACCAAGGCCACCTTGGTTACTGCTGGAGTATTATCGATCCTAATGTACATTTGGTTGAAGAAATATTAATTCTCCGCAGAAGCACTAATATAGTTTGCCTCTCTTATATGCCACAACAACAGCAGCAGCGGCAACGATCGCCATGTATAGATGCTTGACTACATATTCGACAACTTTTGCAGCCACTCTGAAAAAGAACGAGACAACCGTGCCAATAATCCCTGGTAGCGCCGCACCTGCCTTACCTGCTAGGTATTTCAAAAAATTTCCAAGCCTTTCCAGCAGTTTTTGCAAAAAATCCTTCCCTGCGGCACTTCCTCCTGCGCCTGTTGCGGAACCTCCACCTGTAACTGCGAGTACGATGGTGGAAATCAGTAGACCAACAGCCGCCACGATGCTAGCTATAGTAACACCTTGCTCCTTGAACAAGATTCTAAGCTTTTCAGCCAGAGATTTATCGCCTTCTGTGATTTTCATCAGCGTTTCCTTAATAGATTTCAGTTGACTCTGAATGTCAGATGATAGTAAACCGTGTGCTTCTCGTACTGCTTCCTTTTGTTCTTGGAGTCGTTCTAGATCTTCCCTAGCCTTTTCAATGTCTTCGTTTGAGATAGTTTGCTGTTCCTCTGATACTCCAGGTGTAGCTTTCTTTGTCTCAAGCCTTTTAACCTTGGCTTCTGCTTTGGCGATCTCGTTGTCGTAGAAGATCATCTTGCTTTTCAAGTGCTTCAGGTTATCCTTTAGCGTTTGAAGCTCGAGGTTGAGCCCTCTTCTTTCACGCTCTGTGAAGCTGGCGCCAAAAGGTGTCTCTTCTATCAGGCTCTCCGTTTCATCAAGGACGTTCTCGAGCAGCGGCATCATTTCAATATCATCGGCCTTCTGTTCAACATGAACAATCTCGTTAAGGAGTTTCTGAGCCATTGCTTTACTGCCTTTGTTTGGTGTAGTATAGTCGGTAAACCCCAATTCTCGCAAGCGATTTGTACCTAATCTCCTCGCTATCTCGGCAACGCTCCTTAATTCACCATTCCTTTTAGTGATCTCTATGCTATCGAAAAGAAGCTGGTTTCCTTGTGCCTCAAACTCGTTATAAAATATCGCGATTGGCTGTCCCAGCTCCTCGCCAAGGTGTTCGTAAAGATCGTCGACCTTTGATTTTAGTAGCTCTTCCCTCTGTCTTGTCGTGGTGTCTCTTGCGGAGACGGTAGGCGATTGACCCTGATCCGGCGTTATCGTGCAGCTGGCATCAATGTAATTTTTCCATCTAGTATCAAACTCCTCTTTGATGTAGAACTTACGGGAACAAACACAAAGCGCACTATCGTCAGCAATATAGGTAAATCCTTGGTGCAAAATCTTCGTATCACTTTGAATGGCAAATGAGGTGCAAAATATTAGCGACTACAGGGTGCTCGCTACCTACAAGGACCTATGGTTGCCCAAGTTTCATCGGGAAAACAACTTGATCCTAGAGGGGATCAATCCCAACGACGGTACAATACGCGCCCTACAGGTAAAAGCGACTGATCATATAGGCACGGATGAGGAAAAAGCAATCGTCGCAGCCTGCGGTAGCACCTTTTGCGTGCCCTTGGGGACAATGTTTGAATTAACACGAGACTTGCCGTTCTACCAGGCAGGCTTACACGATAGGCTGCAATTCGTTATACATTTTGCATCGTACGGTTACGTTATCAAAGATGGAGGTAAGGCAGCTGTTGGATACGCCCTGTTTGTTGATTTCCGAGCATCACCTGATCATAGTGTCCACGGTTCTGGAAGGCAATTACAGAGATTGTCAGACGGTATAACCTTGCATATGAAAAAGAAGGCAGACGGAACAACGGGGGATATTAAATGCTACGTTTTCCTACTTCAAGATGCTCAGCTGAACATCTTAGATGGTAGATTTCACTCTGTGGAATACAGAAAATAAATGGCGACCTGGGCAATCATGGCAGGAGGGGCGTTGATTAACGCTCTAGCATTCTCGGGGAGTAACTATCTGTTCAGTAAACTCGGTGGGCATGGTAAAAAGCGTGATAAAGCAATTGAACAACTTCAAGCAGCTCAAACACAGTGGGTACGTGACAGGCAGGCAAAGATCGATTGGTATAACCATCAACGAGAGCTGAAAAGGCAAGCTGGAGAGAGCTTGAAGGAGCTCGATGAAGGTATGAGAGACTATTACATCGCAACGATCGAGAAGGCTCCTAAGTTATCGGACTTCCACACGCCCAGCAAACAGCAACAAGACGGCGAGCTGACGTTTATCGTAGGATCCTTAGCCCTCCTTGGTTTTGCAGTGTACAAGTTCGCCTAGCGTCTCCACAGGAGTTATATGTAAAATGTTTTCGATATGTAATAAACATGTCGAATATTCCCACAGAGAAGGAAAAATTAAACAAATTGTACTATCAGCTCACACATCTCTGGATCGGAAACGAAGCCATTGAAAAACTTGTTGAACTTAGTGGTTTGTCTGTGAAAAAAGTCAAAATCTACCTTGCCCACCAGGCCTTCTGGCAGCTTCACATTCCAGGGCCAAAGGTGGTAAAACATCCTCATTACACCGTTACCGTTCCAAATGCAGTACATCAATGGATTTGCTTAGCATGCCTCATGACAAAGTCTATAGCAACGTGTACAAATACATTCTTACTGGAATTGACATTGCCAGCAGGTTCAAAGTGGCGAGACCCCTGCGAACAAAAAAGGCTGCAGAAGTGGCCAAAATGATCGAGGACATTTACAAGGCCAGAACCTTGACGTGGCCCGAGACTGTCATGATAGAACAGGAACCGAGTTCCTTGCAGACGTTACAGAGACCTTTAAAAAGCATGACGTCAAGATCGACAGGACGGTGACAAAGTACCATCATAGACACACTGACTTTGTGGAAAACTTCAACAAGCAGCTCGCGAGACGTCTCTTCAAGGCTCAAGATGCTCAAGAGCTCAACGAAGAGGTTAAGGTCTCGACGATATGGGTCAAGCAACTCTACAAAATTGTCGATCAGATGAACAACACCAAAACCGCTGGAATCAAGATGAAACCAAACGATGCAGTCAAACTTGACGAAGTTCCACAAAAAGCGAGTTATAAGCCTGACAAGAAGCCTCTGGCAGGAGATGGTCTCTACCGATATTTGATGCAACCTGGTGAAGAGCATGGAGATCAGAGAAGACGTGCAACTGACATGATTTGGTCGAAAAAAAAACGTTCCGTTTGGACCGCATCGTCAACAAACCAGACAACCGAACGATGTACTACCTTGCAGATGGTCTAGAGCGTGTGTTTGTGAAAGAAGAGCTTTTGCGGGTTCCTGAAGACACGAAGCTGCCTCCGGAGTATGTTAAGGAATGGTAAATTTCACGAGCCAGATGACCATTTCACAGGTTCCCCCGTACCGGGGGAACCGCTCAGTTGATACCCATAAGCGTAGTTAATGTGAACCTACGGCTTACATTTACCAACATAAGGTCTTAGTCATCAGAGTCAGTCAAACAAGGCGGGTATAATCATAAGGAGCTAGAGTGTAGAATGGATAGCCATTGACGATTCCCTTGATAACACTTGGCTCGCTATCAAGGTCGATGATGTCAACTAAACGTCTATCTTCAATAGGAAATTTGAGTATGTCACCAATTTTCTCCAAGTCCGCCAGATCCGAGAGCCTTAAGTCCTTATCCTTGATAATCTCGTAACATACTACAACCCTCTACACCTTTGTGGAGACGATATGCAGACCCCGGTCTTCAATATCGATCTCGAGCACTTCATCTTTGAGATCGTCATCTATATATTCCGTCGGGATTGCTGCCACGGCTTCTCTCCTGATTGCACTCTATTCAAAAGCTCGTCATCATCTGGATATACAAACCCCTCGTAGTACTCCCCATTTCGAAATCTAAAATTTTCCAAACACTGCAAACAATAACCGGTAGTAGATCCTGCCTTGATGCAGCATCTCAGTACAGGTACCTGAACATCGTAAAAGTTTCTAAGTTGCAAGCTCTCTACATAGGCCTCCATTTTTTTTTCTTAAAGTGTTAACTATCTTTTAACACTTGAAGTGGTCACGGAAGCTTTGTCTACAGCCTTGGTGAGTAGTTATCAGAGCTAAGCCATGTCAATGTCGAACATTCCCTCAAACAACTCACGCGTATCATCGTCGGGCAGGGTAAAGTGGTTTTTGTAAGAGTTCGCAGACCCTAGGGTGTCCTACTTAAACCGACACCAGGTGTGTATCGCGTTAGGATCGTCACATCTCCCGAGTATAGTGCTCTCGGGGTACTTTGTCATCAGTATACCCATGCTCTTGCCCAGCTGTCTACGCTGACATCTGATCATGTAGTAGGGATGCTTATCATGAGGATGGTTCTTGTCAACCACGCATAGCACGTTGTCATATTGATGCCGATGCGGGACGTGTCTTTCTCGTAGTTCAACGATTTCTTCGTCCCTCTCCTGGAGGTCGTCCTATAGGTTGGCAATGGTCACGTCCCTTTGATCGAGATCAGACGCAAGGAGCGCCAGGGCTATATCTTTTTCTTCGATGATTGCGGCAAGCTTTCGCATTTCTTTGGGTAGCACCTCTTCAACAACCCAATCCAAAAATGGTTCTGCCTTGGATTTCTTACACTTTAAAAGGAAGCAATAGAGACCGGGTTCTGTCAGTAACATCATGTCTGGATGAAGGGGGTCGATATCGACCCCCTTGTCTTCTGCGGTACTTTTATCCTCCCAGGCCCGCTTTACATGCTTCTCCGGTACATGTGCCTGAATAGCTTTTCTACCATTATGATTATCGTTATAGCCGACAGCTCTTCACACGTCTTTGGCTACGAGGCATTGGCCTCCTTCCTTAATGTATAAAGAACGAACTTTGCTGCCTTCGAAAAAATTACTGACCAAGGACATCTTTCTTATACACGCCAAGGCTCAACGAGGAATCAGTTTTCTAGTAGAGCCAAGTTTTGCTCGAAATTATCCCATACCTTCACCAAAGACTTGCAGACCATCGTGTAAAGTAACGATGGTCTCTCTTCAAACATCTTAACAGCCTGAATGTAATGGAACGAACTAAGCAAAACTGGAAAGAGACTCATTCCACTCTCCGCAAGTACATGTGAGATAACGAGCCTACATAGCCTCCCGTTCCCATCTTCGAATGGATTGATATTAATCAAGTCTATGAACAACCTCACTCCGTTCCATATCGGATCGTCAGTCTCTGTAGAGTAGTATCGATCCAGGGCTTCTGTCACTAACCTTGGGATTGCAGAAACAGGGGCAAATTCGTGATAACCAGCGTATACCTTAGTCGTCCTGTATTTTCCCGTCAGCACGGGTTTGCCGCTCTTGTGTTTTTCTCCGCGCATCATGATCTCATGGACAGTCTGGATTTTGTCAGGCGTGAGGCGTCCCACACTGTGCTGCATCCAGTTTAGAGCGAGCATAAAGTTTATCATCTGCCTTTTGAAATTTTTCGTCTTGCCGTCAAGATATGCGTCTTCAGGATCTTGCATCAGGTTCCAAGTCTCAGTTGCTAAAAAAGTTGGGGCCTACCTCTCCTTCGGATATATAGGTTCCGTACGCGAACAGGGCTTCCCACCCTTTTAGAAATTCCTCTACGTATGCGTGGTTTTTCCGGCTTTGCGAGAGTTCGGCTAGCGTCGCAGTCTTTCTCAAAATATTCTGGTACTCGACCTCGTCTGCCATCCAATGCTGTATTTTCAATTTTTCCATTTCATTAAATATCTGGTGCCAAGGCTCAGCTAGGGATTTTGTGATTCACAAAATATCACAAAATAACGAGGTCCAATAACCAACACCAAGCTGAGGAAGCCATGGATATTTTTTGCATAACTCTTCAATATCCCGAGTCGTGTTTACCAGTTTGCTGTCATCGTCATCATTCACTGCATCTATCAGTTTGCTGTGGGCTCTCAAAAGAGCTTGATACACAACTTTAATTACGCTCTCATTATCCATCTTTTATTATATGTAAAACTGTATCTGGCTGAGGGTGGACAGATCTGTCCACCCTTTGGAGGTCAACAACAGCGTCACCTTTCCGTATTTTGTACCAGCTCCTGCGAGGCCCGTCTAGGCGATCTTGTAACTTCTAGGATGCTCCAGTCTTACGTACAAGCATGCATGCTTGGACTTTTTCAATTCAGTCTTGATAGTCTCCCAGTCGTTGATCATATTTGTCTCTTCGTCTACCATTTTCATGTCGCTCCTTTCCGAGGGGTACCACATGAATAGCTGCTTTTTTTGCCTTCGAAGGTTCTTCGGGATGGCCGTGTAGCTTTGAGTGAGTAACCAGAGACTGTGTTTGCGATGTCTACCGCTTATGGCAAGCTCAAGCAGGGATTGACGTTTTTTGTCGAGACTCTCGTCAGCTATCATATCGTCAATGATAAAGAGCGTCTCTTCGACCGCCAGCAACGACGACAGTTTTTGGATCCACTCGAACAGCTGCTCCTTGGGCTCCACCAAGGACACGTAGTCATCTTTCCATAGCGAGGACCTCTCGAGATAGGTCTTGTTCCAGCGTAGAGTAGGGCAGAGAATTACAATATTGTCAAAAAGATGTCTGTACTCGTTCTCAAGGAGGTCGAGCACTCGTTGGGTCTTGCCGCAACTTGTAGACCCGGTGAAGATTGTCGTATTGGGGTCTTTGATAAGAGTCATATTTATTCAAAGCTAGACTTTCGGAGGCATTAGGGAACGTTTATACCACTGATGTTTTGTCGCGTAATCGTCGAATATTATCGCTCCTGTATTATAGCCAGCGAGCTTCAAGCCGTCCGACATGTCCATCTTAGACCCCGGTCTAGAAACTCCCAGAACTTGTTTCCCGCCTAGCGCCAAGAAAATAGTATAGGATACTAGTCTACCAGCTTCCCACAAGGAATCAACTATTTCTTTCTCATACTCTTTGGTGCTCATTTATTAAGGTTTATCGCATGTGAAAAATGTCAAATTTCGAAGGCTTTTGCTGCTGAGACGGCCCTTCCGCTGACACGCGTGCTCCTGCGGCGACGCTAGGCTTCTTACGTATATAATAGACTACCACGCAAACGGCAAGAACGGCAATACCTCCAGCGCCATAGAGATATGCACTGAATTTGTGAGGACCTGCGATAGATTCCTGACCCTCTTGCGAAGTACTTGCTGGGGTACTTGAATTCTCACTTGTCTCGACCCGAGCATGTACTTGCTTCAACTTGGCCTTGTTTGCCCTGTTCCATTCTGCAAGTCTCTTGCCAGCAGCCACACGACCCTCATTCTTTTTGGTTATGACTTGGTTTGATTCACTCATTTATTTGTAAGTCGTGAGACGTACAAAAATCTTTTTTGTACATCAAGACGGTTTCTGCTCTGCGAAACTTGGTTCTATTTCATCCGGCACATCTTTTCGCAGTTTGATTTGCGCTTGACGCTCCTCGGCAATTTCGCTGAATTTTTTCCAGTTCAGATGGTTGAAAACTGTGCCAAACAGAGAGACAGGAGCGAGCCATAGTCCGCACTTTTCATACATGTATGACCCTGGAACTTCCATCGGAGAGTTCCCTGTGAACGATGGCAATTTCTCCGTTACATTACCAATCAACTCTGAAGTCGAGTTTTGAATCAGAAAGTTTGCGTTTATGTCGCTCATCATGGTCTGAAAATTGTCAACACCTGACATTTTCGACAGCAAGTCTTTTGCTGCTGTTTTTTGCGCTTGTGCCTCGAGCTTCTTCAAGAGGTTGTCAAGTTGTTTCTCTGTCGCTTTATCCAGCAACTCAGGCGTCCACTGCTTTTTTCCCAGAGAGTTGACGAGACTCATGTTTTGCTTGACTTTTTCCCGCTTTCTCATTGCTGGTGACGGTGTGTCTAAGACGTCTAAAATTTCATTCAGTTCTGACATAACTTTTATTAGAGAGGAAAACTTGCAGTAGACGTACAAAAAACTTACGTACAACATTACCAACAAGAGTTCAAGTATCATTTTTATTAATGCATTTTCGTGATCAAGACCATGCTGAATGCAAACGTTTGAAACAGAAAATTTTGACATTTTGAAAACACTGAGACGTGTGAGATGCAAATAAATTTTTGAAGCATCCCGCGAGACTCAAAACATCCATGGTTTAACATGGTCGGGATGCCACACTCTGGTGAGCAATTCTTGCTTTCAAACCGCTCCAGGACTGCTTCCATGTGCAAAGGTGAACCCACCTTGAGCTTGAAGTCGCTTGTCATCATCAACACTCAGCGCAATTTTGTTCAGGTTTTCGGTGAAAATCTCGTGTTTTCGACTGGTAAATGTCAGTTGCGTGCGATACAAATTTTGACTGGTCTGCAGGCTGTTTAAATAGTTTGCGAACGTGATCTGTTTCCTGACGACACACTTTTTTGTACCTTTTGCCTTCTTTTGCACGTGTCCTTCGAGTGTCTTGTACGCATACATTTTTGACCTCAATGCAACAAATTCGATCATGATTTTGCCACCAAGTTCATTCTTTATTAAGCACAATTTTTTCTTGTTTTTGCCAATGGGCAAGGGACGTTTGTCTTCGGGACTGTAATTCGATGTGTCAAACCTTGATTCAACGTCACCTGCGATATCTTTATAGACATCGTCTGTTTTGATGTGGTAGACGAAACTTTCTGTGTCCATGTAGCAAAGCTCTGCGCCTGCACCAAACTTCGGCTTGATGTAGTCATAGTGGAACTCATACATCGTGGGTTTGCTCAAGTCCAAGATGGAGAGGCCGAGGTAGACAGGTTTGTTCATGACGAACTTCACTTTGTTCATTTCCATTGCCACAAATTTCTTGTCAAATCTTGATGTGCTGTGATAGTTTGGAGCTGATGCGAGCTTCTTGCGCCTCCATTCCGTTGTCACCAGTTTGATGTCACGATGCTTGCGAACGTTCTCCATGGTCTTGCCAAAGACGCTATTATTCATCAGCTTAAAAAAGTCTTTCTTAAAGTCATTTGCAGCATCCTTTCGCAGCTTTGTGTTCATTTCAATGTAGGGTTTCAGCCAAGCACTTTGCTTGAACTCAATGACTCGGTGCACCTTGGTGAGAACCAATCCATGCTGCAGTGACTGCTGCAATTTGCGAATGTGCAGCACGTATTTTTCCTTGTCAAACACATTGCACGTCAACTTTTCACAGTCGTTGTTCAGACGCATCTTTTCAGGTTGTGGAGTTTGTGCAGCTTTTTCGGGTAGTGGACATCAACTTCAAGAAAATAGCCATCATCTCCATTTTTATAATGTTCTATAGAAGCTTGAGTAAAATTTTCGAGGTCTTCACGCCACTTAAAGCCGTGTGTTGGCAGCTCTTGTGACATGGCACCTCCGTACAGATTGTTGGCATCGATGTACATCAGATACGAGATTGACATAAAACAGGTTGACATCAAACAATTCCCCCATGTACGGATTGTTCGCCTTAGCATGGCGCTTGATTGCTTGGCAAATACCACCTCTGAGCCCCTTTTCAACCATCAGTAGCATGTCGATGTCTGTGAGAAGCTCGAGCACTTGACCAGTCACTTTTAGAGCTGCTTGCCATGCGAGGCCTGGAGCAGTGTAAAAATACGCTGGATCAAGCTCGTAGATGTTTTGACAAGTGTCTCGAAAATTTTCAAAAACGCCTGCTAAAGCGTGTCGCTCATCACGTAGAAATGGTGGTACTCTCCAAGGTTTTTGATGTTGAAAGCCTTCCACACCTTTTGAGCATGCTTATAGTCGTTTTCGGTGATGTTTTCAAGGTTCAAACTGCTGTAAAATTGTGCTTTTGGAGGAAGTGCTGTCTCTTCAAAACCCTCCCACGCATCCATGTATTCGTAGGGGTAAACACCCTTACGCAGCAGAAGTCTAAAGTGCTCGTCATTGCCCTTTGCATGCTTGAATGTGTTGGAAAATTTCTTCTTCATGGAATGCTCATTCAGTTCCACCGTCTTGTAGGAGCAGTAACAGGTTTGGCACTTGAATTGCGCCTTGTACTCTGAGTCAATCTCGATGAGTTCCATGTTTGATCTGCAGTCGTTGCAGCTGACACTGTTGGTTCCAGCTAAATTATCTACAAGGCTTGACAGTGAGCTTTGCATGAACCTGCAGCTGTCGATGAACTTGATTTTGCAGGTCGTGTTGATTTCCACTTCTTTCATTTGGTTGGTTTTCTTTTTCTTCTTTATCTGCTTCAGCGGTTCGCCGTCTTTTCCTTGAAATGTGACGGATTGCTTGATGGAGAAGCTGATGTATTTTTCGCTGTTTTCACCCAGACATTCAAACTCGTGGCTTTTGAATTCCCTGGCCAGTTGCTTGATGATGATGTGATCGTCATACCGTGAGCGATTGTGCATGACCACCGGAATCTCGTTGGGGATGCGATATTTTAGGTTGCACGAACTGTGTGCAGCTCCTCGATACTGACCAGTGTAGTGACAGTGATCTCGAACTTTGCGCATTGTGATGTCTTTGTTGTTCATCTTGAAAAGCCCATTGCAAATGAAGCAACTTTTTGCAGACTTGTGGACTTCTTTCTCTTCGTGTGTAAACGGGATCATCTTCTTCTGTGGATGTTTGATAGCTCTATTGACTTGATCTCTCAGTCCCTTGCAAAACCTTTCCGTGCAGTCTTTTCCACGATAGCAGTCGGATGATTCTTCAACTTCTCCATGTGCAAATGTGGTTATGAAGGCATATCCTGAAGCCACATGCTTGGTGACGTCTCTGGTGTGTGATATTTCAGGGTCTCCATCACAACCTTGAACGGGTTCCAAGATACATTCTGTGTCTGCATAGAAATGGCATTCTGAGCGACTTTTGCCCATCTTCGTGTTTGAGGACTGTTCCTTCTTTGGGAATGACAATCTCGCAAAAATCATGGTCCATGCACACTTTCATGTGATTGTCTCGTGTCTCTTGACTGCGGAATTCGTGCATGCAGTTTCGACAGTAATGATCACCTCGATGTCTAGATGATAAACCGCGCATGTGCGCAGAGTATCTTTTAATAGCAACGTAGTGCTTTTTCCCTCCTTCTTGAATGATTAGCATATCTGCCACCTTTTTACGTGTCGTGTTGTGTTTTGAAACATATGCCTGCCTGACCTGAAAATCTTCTTCAGAAAAGTAGACATTCAACGCCATGTTGGGGTTTTGCCTTTCAAACTTTTTCCAGTGTGTGTTGGGAGTTGGGTACGCCATGCCACTCCAATTTTACTGTTCAACAAACGGTTCGAGCTTCGAAATGCGTTGAGGATCGTTTTTGATTTCGTTGTGGTGCAGTGCTGCAATGACGGCCCATTTGAAGCACTTCTCGTCTTCATTTTTAGGATTGATGATGCAGTGTTTTTTTTGCAGCCATTCGGGTGTCTTGAACCATGATCTACCTCTCATAAGGTCAATCATGTGGCAGTGATGCGTCATTTCCGTGATTCGGTTGAAGATGTAGTCGCTTTTTTGAGTTTCACCGATGTCATGTCAAAGCGTTTTAGCAGGCTTTTATACATCTCTTCGATCAATTCTTCGATGTCGCTTCCTTCCATGATTGTGAAAGCTTCACTCCATATTGGTTTTGTGAACTTGTCAGAAGGATTTTCCCTGTGCAGAAACTCCACCACGAGATTCAGTTGAAACTTCCAATTCTGTCTAGTGTTTTGCAAGTCTGTGATGACTTTCTCCACATTTTGTTTCTGTTGATCCAGGTACTGTTCAATACTCACCACTTGACCTTCTGGTGTTCCTTCACTTCGGAAATGTCGATAATTACCATCAAATCCACCTTCCGTTTCAACAGCACTGTGATCCACTTCTTCCACTTGTTCTTCTTCCACAGCAGGGTCTTCGACAGTCTTCCTCAAGGCTTGATTGTAACCAAGCCTCTCCTTAGCCTTGTGGTATAATAAAGAAGCAGTTTCACGCACACTCTGCAGTCTCTCTGCGAGTGCATCACGTGTTGCTGCCACTGGCGCTGAGACAGCGCTATATAATTTACTAATTGCATTTCTAAAGAAACTCATTGCTTTATTATATGTTGGAAAATTTTCTAACGCACTTGACATTTTATTTTATGTTGTGACCCCAACCAGGGTGACAACATTGCGCTGATGTTGTTTACTCATTTGAGGCATGATGTTACATGTTTTACTCATTTGAGGTATGATGTCACATGTTTTACTCATTTGAGGCATGATGTCACGTGTTTGAAATTAGGGAAAGAGACCCTTTGCACAGAGGATCAATATAGCGAGGAAACAGCGCTGCGCTAGACCCTTGAAATTAGGGTTTTGAGTGAAAAACGGCGATAAGTCGAAAGTGCGCCAGGGAGCTTCACCTTCATTGCGTAGATGTATATAGCGATATTTTTCAGACATTACTAGGTTGCATCGCTTTCATCAGTGAAACGATTGACTGTGGGACTTAATTGAACTGATTTTTGACCTTAACCTTATAAATGTGATAAATGAGACATTTGGACTCCAAGAAATAGCATTATTCTTAATTTGGCATAATCGCTGGAACTCAGAAATTACACTGACCCCTGTGATAGTGCTTTATTTAGAAATTCAGATAAGTTAGTCATTTCTTACTCTGGAATCAATCCTATCCGTTAGCGTGCGCTGAAGAAATAGAGACAGTTTCAACAACTGCATTTCTTTGATTTTATAACGATATCAGTTCGTTTGAGTTCCTACGGTTGCGTCACATATTCGTACCAACATGTGTTCAGCCATACTTGGGAGACATTATTAGGTTGCATCGCTTTTAACAGTGAAATGATTTACTGTGGGACTTAATTGAACTGATTTTGGACTTTGACCTTATATATGTGATAAATGAGACATTTGGATTCCAAGAAATAACATTTTTCTTAATTAAAATGATTGCTGGAACTCAGAAATTACACTGGGCGCTGTGATAGTGCTTTATTTAGAAATTTAGATAAGTAAGTCATTTCTTACTCTGGAATCAATCCTAGCCGTTAGCGTGCGCTGAAGAAATAGAGACAGTTTCAACAACTGCATTCCTTTGATTTTATAACTGTATCAGTTCGTTTAAGTTCCAACAGTTGCGTCACATATTCGTAGCAACATGTATTCAGCCATATATTTGAGACATTAAAAGGTTGCATTGCTTTTAACAGTGAAATGATTGACTGTTGGACTTAATTGAACTGATTTTGGACATTGAGCTTATAAATGCGATAAATGAGACAATTGGACTTCAAGAAATAGCATTCTTCTTAATTTGATATGATTGCTGGAACTCAGGGATTACACAGGGCGCTGTTGTAGCGCTTTATTTAAAAATTTATATAAATTAGTCATTTTTACTGTGGAACCAATCCTAGCCGTTAGCGCGCGCTGAAGAATTAGAGACAGTTTCAAAAACTATATTTTATTTATTTTCTAACGGTATCAGTCCGTCAGAGTTACAACGGTTCTGTCACATATTCGTACCAACATGTATATAGCGATATTTTTCAGACATTACTAGGTTGCATCGCTTTTAACAGTGAAACGATTAACTGTGAGACGTAATTGAAGTAACTTCGGATATTGACCTTATAAATGTGATAAATGAGACAATTGGACTCCAAGAAATAACATTCTTCTTAATTTGACATGATTGCTGGAACGCAGAAATTACACTGGGCGCGTTGGTAGCGCTTTATTTAAGAATTTAAATAAGTAAGTCATTTTTTACTGTGGGAACAATCCTCGACGTTAGCACGCGCTCATGAATTAGAGACAGTTTCATAAGCTGTGTTTCACTGACTTTGTAACGGTATCAGTGCGTTTGAGCTCAAACGGTTGCGTCACATACTCGTGCCAACATGTATTCAGCCATATTTTTGAGACATTAATAGGTTGCATCGCTTTTATGAGTGAAACGATTGACTGTGCGACTTAATTCAACTGATTTTGGACCTTAACCTTATAAATGTGATAAATGGGACAATTGGACTCCAAGAAATAGCATTATTCTTAATTTGGCATGATTGCTGGAACTCAGAAATTACACTGACCCCTGTGATAGTGCTTTATTTAGAAATTTAGATAAGTTAGTCATTTCTTACTCTGGAATCAATCGTAGCCGTTAGCGCGCGCTGAAGAAATAGAGACAGTTTCAACAACTGCATTCCTTTGATTTTATAACGGTATCAGTTCGTTTAAGTTCCAACAGTTGCGTCACATATTCGTAGGAACATGTATTCAGCCATATTTTTGAGACATTAATAGGTTGCATCGCTTTTATGAGTGAAACGATTGACTGTGGGACTTAATTGAACTGATTTTGGACCTTAACCTTATAAATGTGATAAATGAGACAATTGGACTCCAAGAAATAGCATTATTCTTAATTTGGCATGATTGCTGGAACTCAGAAATTACACTGACCGCTGTGATAGTGCTTTATTTAGAAATTTATATAAGTAAGTCATTTCTTACTCTGGAATCAATCCTATCCGTTAGCGTGCGCTGAAGAAATAGAGACAGTTTCAACAACTGCATTCCTTTGATTTTATAACGGTATCAGTTCGTTTAAGTTCCAACAGTTGCGTCACATATTCGTAGGAACATGTATTCAGCCATATTTTTGAGACATTAATAGGTTGCATCACTTTTATGAGTGAAACGATTTACTGTGGGACTTAATTGAACTGATTTTGGACTTTGACCATATAGACGTGATAAATGAGACAATTGGACTCCAAGAAATAGCATTATTCTTAATTAAGATGATTGCTGGAACTCAGAAATTACACTGGGCGCTGTGATAGTGCTTTATTTAGACATTTAGATAAGTAAGTCATTTGTTACTCTGGAATCAATCGTAGCCGTTAGCGCGCGCTGAAGAAATAGAGACAGTTTCAACAACTGCATTCCTTTGATTTTATAACGGTATTAGTTCGTTTAAGTTCCAACAGTTGCGTCACATATTTGTAGGAACATATATTCAGCCATATTTTTGAGACATTAATAGATTGCATCGCTTTTAACAGTGAAATGATTTACTGTGGGACTTAATTGAACTGATTTTGGACTTTGACCATATAGATGTGATAAATGAGACATTTGGATTCCAAGAAATAACATTATTCTTAATTAAGATGATTGCTGGAACTCAGAAATTACACTGGGCGCTGTGATAGTGCTTTATTTAGAAATTTAGATAAGTAAGTCATTTCTTACTCTGGAATCAATCCTATCCGTTAGCGTGCGCTGAAGAAATAGAGACAGTTTCAACAACTGCATTCCTTTGATTTTATAACGGTATCAGTTCGTTTAAGTTCCAACAGTTGCGTCACATATTCGTAGGAACATGTATTCAGCCATATTTTTGAGACATTAATAGGTTGCATCACTTTTATGAGTGAAATGATTGACTGTTGGACTTAATTGAACTGATTTTGGACATTGAGCTTATAAATGTGATAAATGAGACAATTAGACTCCAAGAAATAACATTCTTCGTAATTTGACATGATTGCTGAAACGCAGAAATTACACTGGGCGCGGTGTTAGCGCTTTATTTAAGAATTTAAATAAGTAAGTCATTTTTTACTGTGGGACCAATCTTTGTTTGTTTGTAAATTTATTTGTAGTCGGTACATTATATACAAGTTTCGTGAAAGAAAAATTATATGCATAGCTCTAAAAAGTAGTGCTAATCAAAACCGACTGAAATTAAAGTGGAAATAGAAATAATATTAAATAATATTAATTGAATGAGAGAAAATATTTTTAAATTTTTATATATACAAAAAAGAGTAAAATTTAACTAAAAGCGTGTTTGGGACAATTCACATACCTCACAAAAACATTTAATTCCATTCCAACTTTTGATCGCATTTTTAAAAGTACTAAGAGACTCTGAGAATTTCAAGTGATTGGGTAATTTATTCCATATTTTTGGCCCCAGGGAAGAGAGACTTTTTGTTCCAAGACTAACGGTATCTATATTTGGGACTGTTAAATTATTAACATTTTGTGATCTCACTGGTTTACCACTCCCATGAAATTTAAAGATATCTTTAATGTATGTCAGATTGAGTTCGTGCAAAGTCTTATATATTTCTGTACATAATGTTTTAAGTCTATAGACGCTCATTTGGTATTTTCCTGCTTTCACAAGAAGTTTGTCGTAAGTACTATCATTATCATTTAATAACAAACGCAAAGCTCTCTTCTGAATTTGTTCAATTCTCAACAAAGATTTATATGAAGAGAAATTCCATACTAAAGGGCAATAATTAAAGTTAGAGTATATAAAACTTTGTACCAGCGCTAATTTGGCTTTGTGAGATAAAAACGTGCTAAGTCTAAACAGTGCATTCAATTGTGCTGATGATATTTTGATAAGTTTAGAAATGTGAGAGTCGAAATTCAAGCCATTATCAATGGTCACTCCTAGTAATTTAACTTCGCTTTCTGTTTTAATTAACTTGTCACCAATTTTTACCACTAAATCACAATTGTTACATTTATCTCTGGTGACAATGATTGATTGAAATTTTTTTGGATTCGCCATCATTTTGTTATTTTTCAACCACACTAGTGCTATATTAGATTCACATTCTAAAAGTTTAATTAAGTTTGAAATTGAGTTTGAGAAAGCAGAAAGGGAATTGTCATCAGCATAATTGTGTACACTGGCTTTTTTAATAAAATAAATAAAGTCATTAATAAAAATGTTAAATAAAATATGTCCTAAAATTGATCCTTGGGGTTCTCCAGACAGAATTAATTGGAAAAGACTATGCTGATTATTTATGCGGGTAGATTGCTCTCTGTCAGTAAGGTACGATAAAATTAGAAGTAGGGCATCCTGGCTAAAGCCATAGGCATTTAATTTAGCAATAAGTAAATCATAAGGCACGCAATCAAAAGCTTTAGATAGATCCATTAAAACTGCACCAACTACGTAATGTTTATCTAATTTTTGTTTCCATTCTTCCAATAATCTTATAAGTACATGTTGTGTGCCTAAATGATTCCCTATAGGCTGATAAAAATTCTGAAAGTTTTTTATCAATATAATCAACAATTTGAGATTTAATTATTCTCTCATAAAATTTTGAAAATATATTTAAAATGCTGACTGGTCTATAGTTGTTTACACATAATTTATCTTTCCCACCTTTATCAATAGGGGATACAGTAGGGCGTTTGACTCTCCTCGGAAAAACAGAAAGACAAATACTGTTGTTAATGGCATTTGTTAAGGGTTTTATCAAATAAGGTTTTGCTAACTTCACCATTTTAGCCGATATCTTGTCCTCTCCAGATGCCACACCTACTTTTAGATCCCCGAAAAGTTTAGAGACTTCATTTTCGGAGACTTCCTTAAAGTTAAACAACATTTCATTATTTTGATCAATTAGTGAATTTTTAATTTCTAGAATACTAGAGTGATTTTTATATGTTTCCAGAATCTTGAGATAACTTCATTTCTCTTTTCAGATTGATAATTTCGTAGCGACACTGGTTTAACTCCACTATATTTTTCAACTATATGTATGTACTCTTCATTGAAAATTTCCGCTAATTCATTTTCATCCGTTAATATAATATCATCGTGAACAATCATAATTTCATTAGAGCTCTTACCTGATTTGTTAGTAAGGAAAGGTTTAACAGTGCTCCAAAATGTCTTATTTTGAATAATGCCACCCTCAATAACACTATTAAAATGCTCTTTAATCGCCTGTCGTCTCATACTAACACACTTATTTCTTTGTTTTTTATATTTTGCCCTATTTTCATCTGTTCGATTTTTGTTAAAATTGTTTTTAAGACGAGATCTTGTGTAAATTGCTTTTCGTAATTTTTTATTCATAAACGGGGCTTCGTTACCCCGAACTAATTTAATTTTTATAGGTGCATGTTTATCAATGATATTTCGAAATTTCAGTACAAGGTTCTCATAACTTTCATTTGGATCTATGTTATCACAATAAAAATCTGTGATCCTCACTTCTTCAGGAAAAACTTGCTCATCAAATTTTTTAAAACACCTATACGATATCTCTTTCGATTTTAAACGTACTAAAAAAGTCTTCATAAAAGTAGAAATCATATGGTGGTGGTCACTAAGTCCAGTTTCAAAAGATTTAGAATTATGGAAACATGCATGTTTATTTGTTAAAAACACATCTATTCGTGATGCACGAGTATTTGTGAAACATGTTTTTTGTTTCATTAAATTTTTTAATTGTAGGTTTCGCAAAAAGTTGTAAAACTGTCAAAACCTGTCGAACTTGAGTCATCACAATCAATATTTATATTGCCCATGACTACAATATTATCATAAGTTTTGAAAGCCAAGTCAAGCGAGCGTTCTATCTCAATGAAAAAGTTACTTAAGTTAGAAGATTATAATGGTCTATATACACTAAAAATGGCCCATTTTTTATTTCTCACTGTAATCTCAGAACAAATAACTTCATTTTTGGCTCAAGGTTCGATAATTGCTTACAAATCAGCCCTTTTTGACGTATTCAATAAGTCCCCCTCCATTTTTATCCCTGTCCCTTCTGTTTCGTATTTCATAATTTTCAATATCAAATTGAGCAGATGGAAATTCAAGGTTTAATTTAGTTTCTGCCAAAACAAAGTAATCTGGTGATATTTTTGTTACAACTTCGCGAACATCTACTATCTTGTTCCTTAAGCTATTTAAGTTTAAATAGCAAAGCAAAGGATTATTCGGATGCTTAAGCCGCAAATGTTTAGCATTTTCTAAATCACATTCATTAGAAAATCCATCTTGCTCCTTATTTGAGATATCACTTAAAGTTACGGAACACCCCAAGAAACAGTGTTTACATTTAAAAAATTATTTAAATAATTCAAAAAATTATTGGCTAAAAATACTTTCCCATTATCATTTAAGTGTAGACCATCTTTCCACAAGTCGGCTCTATTCACTTTATTAATTTTCTTAAAATATACTCGCTTGCAGCTGATGATACTTGATATAAAAACTTTTTCCACGCCATTCTCTTTACATTTATCTGCTATGTTTACGATGTTATTAGCAATTTGTTCTTCAGTATTGTCGTTTCCGTCCATATTAAGAAGATCGTTAATTCCTACGTGCAACACAACGATATCGGGGCGCTCGTCGATTAGGGTGGGTAGGGCATAATGGTCAAGATTCTTCACATTTGTACCTGAAAAACTTTTTATTCTTGCATCACCATTTTTCAAGTGTCTATTAAATTCTCTTGTCTTAATTCCCTTAGGAATACTATCGCAGATGATTCTGATTTTTTTCTTCTCCGTGGCTGGCTCTCTCATACCTTGTTGATCATTGTTAGTATTATAAAAGTATTTTTCCCTTTCCGGATAGTGACTTACAACTGGATTTGGCCTTCTGGGAGGAAACGTTATATTACGTGCATTTATTGACCCATTAGTTTGTGACAAAAACCTTCCACTTGATTGATTGTCAGAGTCTAGATTAACGTTTGTATTGTTAGGGTTTTCAAAGTTTAAAACCTCATGAGGAAGATTATCAAATCTATTTCTCGAAGTATAATCATAATAATTACTACCTAACTTTGTAGATGGTGGTCCTCTGGGGACTTTATGCCAGTTATCGATTTTTCTGTTCTGGTTGACCGTGCTTGTGTTACGTTGTTGTTGTTTTCAAAGTTTAAAACCTCATGAGGAAGATTATCAAATCTATTTCTCGAAGTATAATCATAATAATTACTACCTGACTTTGTTGATGGTGGTCCTCTGGGGACTTTATGCCAATTATCGATTTTTTCTGTTTTGGTTGACCGTGCTTGTATTACGTTGTTGTTGTTTTCACAAAGTTGAATAATAAGATTCCTATATTCTTTTAATTCGTCCTTTAAAAAACTATTTCCTTGTCTAAGCTGTTCCACTAAATCATCAGAATAACACTTTCGAGTTTGATCGATTTTATACGTACAATATTCTTTTAGGTCACTGATTTGTGTAACCAGACCTTGAAAAACTTCAAACTCACGACAACTGGAGATTTCTTTTGACAAGAAAGATTCTTCTTTTGTGAAAAGAGTGAAAAGCCGTTAGCACGCGCTGAAAAATTAGAAACAGTTTCATCAGCTATGTTTCATTGACTTTATAACGGTATCAGTGCGTTTGAGTTCAAGCGGTTGCGTCACATACTCGTACCAACATGTATTCAGCCATATTTTTTAGACATTAATAGGTTGCATCGCTTTTATGAGTGAAACGATTGACTGTGGGACTTAATTGAACTGATTTTGGACATTGAGCTTATAAATGTGATAAATGAGACAATTGGACTTCAAGAAATAACATTCTTCTTAATTTGATATGATTGCTGGAACTCAGCGATTTCACAGCGCGCTGTGGTAGCGCTTTATTTAAAAAATCATATAAATTATTCATTTTTACTGTGTAACCAATCCTAGCCGTTAGCGCGCGCTGAAGAGATAGAGACAGTTTCAAACAGTTGGACTCCGAGAATTAACATTCTCGTTAATTTGACATGATCAATGGAAATCAGCGATTACAATTAGCGCTGTGGTAGCGCTTTAATTAAAAATTTAGATAAATAAGTCATTTTTACTGTGGAACCAATCCTAGCCGTTAGTGCACGCTGAATAAATAGAGACATTTCCAAAAACTACATTTCATTGAGTTTCGAACGGTATCTGTCCGTTGGAGTTACAACGGTTACGCCACATATTCGTACCAACATGTATTCAGCAATATTTGTCCGACATTACTAGGTTGCATCGCTTTTATTAGTGAAACGAATGACTGTGGGACTTAATTGAACTGATTTTGGACTTTCACCTTATAAATGTGATAAACAACACAATTGAATTCAAAGAAATAACACTCTTCTTAGTTTGACATGATTGCTGGATCTCAAAAATTACACTGGGTGCAGTGGTAGCGCTTTATTTAAAAATTTAGATACATAAGTCATTTTTACTGTGGAACCATTCCTAGCCGTTAACGCGCGCTGAACAAATAGAGGCAGTTTCAAAAACTACATTTCAATGACTTTCTAATGGCAACAGTACTTGTGAGTTACAACGACTGAGTCACATATTCCTACCAACATGTATTTAGCGATATTTTTCTGACATTTCGACGTTTTATCGCTTTTAACAGTGAAACGATTGACTGTGGGACTTAATTGAACTGACCATGGACTTGACCTTATAAATGAGATAAAAGAGACAGTTGGACTCCAAGAAATAACAATCTTCTTAATTTGACATAAGTCATTTTTACTGTGGAACCATTCCTAGCCGTTAACGCGCGCTGAAAAAATAGAGGCAGTTTCAAAAACTACATTTCAATGACTTTCTAATGGCAACAGTACTTGTGAGTTACAACGGCTGAGTCACATATTCGTACCAACATGTATTTAGCGATATTTTTCTGACATTTCGACGTTTTATCGCTTTTAACAGTGAAACGATTGACTGTGGGACTTAATTGAACTGACCATGGACATTGACCTTATAAATGTGATAAATGAGACAATTGGACTTCAAGAATAAACATTCTTCTTAATTTGATATGATTGCTGGAACTCAGCGATTACACAGGGCGCTGTGGTAGCGCTTTATTTAAAAATTTATATAAATTAGTCATTTTTACTGTGGAACCAATCCTAGCCGTTAGCGCGCGCTGAAGAATTAGATGCAATTTCAAAAAGTATATTTCATTTACTTTCTAACGGTATCAGTCTGTGAGAGTTACAACGGTTGCGTCACATATTCATACCAACATGTATATAGCGATATTTTTCAGACATTACTAGGTTGCATCGCTTTTAACAGTGAAACGATTGACTGTGAGACTTAATTGAAGTAATTTCGGACTTTGACCTTATAAATGTGATAAATGAGACAAATGGACTCCAAGAAATAACATTTTTTGTAATTTGGCATGATTGCTGGAACTCAGAAATTACACTGACCGCTGTGATAGTGCTTTCTTTAGTAATTTAAATAAGTAAGTCATTCTTTACCGTGGGACCAGTCCTAACCGTTAGCGCGCGCTGAAGAAATAGAGGCAGTTTCATAAGCTATGTTTCATTGACTTTATAACGGTATCAGTGCGTTTGAGTTCAAGCGGTTGCGTCACATACTCGTACCAACATGTATTCAGCCATATTTTTGAGACATTATTAGATTGCATCGCTTTTAACAGTAAAGTGATTGACTGTTGGACTTAATTGAACTGATTTTGGACATTGAGCTAATAAATGTGATAAATGAGACAATTGGACTCCAAGAAATAACATTTCTCTTAATTTGACGTGATTACTGGATCGCAGCGATTACACTGGGCGCTGTGGTAGCGCTTTATTGGAAACTTTATATTAATAAGTCATTTTTACCGTGGAACCAATCCTAGCCGTTAGTGGACGCTGAATAAATAGAGAAAGTTCCAAAAACTACATTTCATTAAGTTTCTAACGGTATCAGTCCGTTCGAGTTACAACGGTTACGCCACATATTCGTACCAACATGTATTCAGCAATATTTTTCTGACATTACTAGGTTACATCGCTTTTATTAGTGAAACGATTGACTGTGGGACTTAATTGAACTGATTTTGGACTTTCACCTTATAAATGTGATAAACAACACAATTGAATTCAAAGAAACAACACTGTTCTTAGTTTTACATGATTGCTGAAGTTACACTGGTTGCAGTGGTAGCTCTTTATTTAAAAATTTAGATAAATAAGTCATTTTTACTGTGGAACCAATCCTAGCCGTTAGCACGCGCTGAAGAATTAGAGACAGTTTCATAAGCTATGTTTCATTAACTTTATAACGGTATCAGTGCGTTTGAGTTCAAGCGGTTGCGTCACATACTCGTACCAACATGTATTCACCCATATTTTTAAGACATTAATATGTTGCATCGCTTTTAACGGTAGAGTGATTGTCTGTTGGACTTAATTGAACTGATTTTGGACATTGACCTTATAAATGTGATAAATGAGGCAATTGGACTTCAAGAATAAACATTCTTCTTAATTTGATATGACTGCTGGAACTCAGCGATTACACAGGGCGCTGTGGTAGCGCTTTATTTAAAAATTTATATAAATAAGTCATTTTTACTGTGGAACCAATCCTAGCCGTTAGCGCGCGCTGAAGAATTAGATGCAATTTCAAAAAGTATATTTCATTTACTTTCTAACGGTATCAGTCTGTGAGAGTTACAACGGTTGCGTCACATATTCATACCAACATGTATATAGCGATATTTTTCAGACATTACTAGGTTGCATCGCTTTTAACAGTGAAACGATTGACTGTGAGACTTAATTGAAGTAATTTCGGACTTTGACCTTATAAATGTGATAAATGAGACAAATGGACTCCAAGAAATAACATTTTTTGTAATTTGGCATGATTGCTGGAACTCAGAAATTACACTGACCGCTGTGATAGTGCTTTCTTTAGTAATTTAGATAAGTAAGTCATTCTTTACCGTGGGACCAGTCCTAGCCGTTAGCACGCGCTGAAGAAATAAAGACACTCTGAACAATTACATTTCCTTGACTTTATAACGGTATCAGTTCGTTTGAGTTCCAACAATTCCGTCACATATTCGTACCAACATGTATTCAGCCATATTTTTGAGACATTAATAGGTTGCATCGCTTTTATGAGTGAAACGATTGACTGTGGGACTTAATTGAACTGATTTTGGACATTGAGCTTATAAATGTGATAAATGTGACAATTGGAATTCAAGAAATAACATTCTTCTTAATTTGATATGATTGCTGGAATTCAGCGATTTCACAGGGCGCTGTGGTAGCGCTTTATTTAAAAATTTAGATAAATAAGTAATTTTTACTGTGGAACCAATCCTAGCCGTTAGTGCACGCTGAATAAATACAGACAGTTCCTAAAACTACATTTCATTGAGTTTCTAACGATATCAGCCCGTTCGAGTTAAAACGCTTGCGCCACATATTCGTATCAACGTGTATTCAGCAATATTTTTCTGACATTACTAGGTTGCATCGCTTTTATTAGTAAAACGATTGACTGTGGGACTTAATTTAACTGACCTTGGACTTGACCTTATAAATGTGATAAAAGAGACAGTTGGACTCCAAGAAATAACATTCTTGTTAATTTGACATGATTGCTGGAACTCAGCGATTACACTGGGTGCTGTGGTAGCGCTTTATTTAAAACTTTATACAAATAAGTCATTTTTACTGTGGAACCAATCCTAGCCAATAGCGCGCGTTGAAAAAATGGAGACAGTTTTGGAAAGTACATTTCATTGACTTTCTAACGGTATCAGTCCGTGTGAGTTAAAACGGTTGCGCCACATATTCGTACCAACATGTATTTAGCGATACTTTTCTGATATTCCTAGGTTGCATCGCTTTTGACAGTAAAACGATTGACTGTGGGACTTAATTTAACTGATTTTGGACTTCGACCTTATAAATGTCATAAATATCACAATTGAATTCCCAAAAGTAACACTCTTCTTAATTTGACATGATTGCAGAAACTCAGCGATTACACTGGGAGCTGTGGTAGCGCTTTATTCAAGAAATTTAGATAAATAAGCCATTTTTACTGTGGAACCAATCCTAACCGTTAGCGCGCGCTGAAAAGATAGAGACAGTTTTAAGAACTACATTTCATTGACTTTCTAATGGCATCAATCCTTGTGAGTTACAACGGTTGCGTAACATATTTGTACCAACATGTATTTAGCGATATTTTTCTGACATTACTAGGTTGCATCGCTTTTGACAGTGAAACGATTGACTGTGGGACTTAATTTAACTGATTTTGGACTTCGACCTTATAAATGTCATAAATATCACAATTGAATTCCCAGAAATAACACTCGTCTTAATTTGACATGATTGCAGGAACTCAGCGATTAGACTGTGCGCTGTGGTAGCGCTTTATTTAAAAATTTAAATGAATAAGTAATTTTTACTGTGAAACCAATACTAGCCGTTAGTGCGCCATGAAGAAATAGAAACAGTTTCAAAATCTACATTTCATTGAGTTTCTAACGGTATAAGTTCGTGTGAGTTACAACGGTTGCGCTACATATTCGTACCAACATGTATTTAGCGATATTTTTCTCATATTACTAGGTTGCACCGCTTTTGACAGTGAAACGATTGACTGTGGGACTTTATTTAACTGATTTTGGACTTCGACCATATAAATGTGATAAATATCACAATTGAATTTCCAAAAGAAACACTCTTCTTAATTTGACATGATTGCAGGAACTCAGCGATTACACTGGGCGCTGTGGTAGCGCTTTATTCAAGAAATTTAGATAAATAAGCCTTTTTTACTGTGGAACCAATCCTAACCGTTAGCGCGCGCTGAAAAGATAGAGACAGTTTCAAGAACTACATTTCATTGACTTTCTAACGGTATAATTTCCGTGTGAGTTACAACGGTTGCGCCACATATTCGTACCAACATGTGTTTAGCGATATTTTTCTGCCATTACGAGGTATCATCGCTTTTAACAGTGAAACGATTGACTGTGGGACTTAATTTAACTGATTTTGGACTTTAACCTTATAAATGTGATAAATAACACAATTGGTTTCTCAGAAATAACATTTTTCTTACTTTGACATGATTCCTGGAACTCAAAAATTATACTGGGTGCAGTGGCAGCGCTTTATTTAATAATTGAGATAAATAATTCCTTTTTTACTGAGGATCCAATCCTAGCATTTAGCACGCGCTGAAGAAATAGGGATAGTTTAAAAAACTACATTTCCTTGATTTTCTAACGGTATCAGTTTGTGTGAGTTACAACGGTTGCGCCACATATTCGTACCAACATGTATTTAGCGATATTTTTCTCATATTACTAGGTTGCATCGCTTTTGACAGTGAAACGATTGACTGTGGGACTTTATTTAACTGATTTTGGACTTCGACCTTATAAATGTGATAAATATCACAATTGAATTCCCAAAAGTAACACTCTTCTTAATTTGACATGATTGCAGGAACTCAGCGATTACACTGGGCGCTGTGGTAGCGCTTTATTCAAGAAATTTAGATAAATAAGCTATTTTTACTGTGGAACCAATCCTAACCGTTAGCGCGCGCTGAAAAGATAGAGACAGTTTCAAGAACTACATTTCATTGACTTTCTAACGGTATAATTTCCGTGTGAGTTACAACGGTTGCGCCACATATTCGTACCAACATGTGTTTAGCGATATTTTTCTGCCATTACGAGGTATCATCGCTTTGAGCAGTGAAACGATTGACTGTGGGACGTAACTGAACTGACTTTGGACTTTGACCTTATAAATGTGATAAATGAGACAATTGGACTCCAAGAAATAACATTCCTCTTAATTTGACATGATTGCTTGAACTCAGCGATTACACTGGGCGCTGTGGTAGCGCTTTATTCAAGAAATTTAGATAAATAAGCCATTTTTACTGTGGAACCAATCCTAACCGTTAGCGCGCGCTGAAAAGATAGAGACAGTTTCAAGAACTACATTTCATTGACTTTCTAACGGTATAATTTCCGTGTGAGTTACAACGGTTGCGCCACATATTCGTACCAACATGTGTTTAGCGATATTTTTCTGCCATTACGAGGTATCATCGCTTTTAACAGTGAAACGATTGACTGTGGGACGTAACTGAACTGACTTTGGACTTTGACCTTATAAATGTGATAAATGAGACAATTGGACTCCAAGAAATAACATTCCTCTTAATTTGACATGATTGCTTGAACTCAGCGATTACACTGGGCGCTGTGGTAGCGCTTTATTTAAAACTTTATAAAAATAAGTTATTCTTACTGTGGAACCAATCCTAGCCGTTAGCGCGCTGAAGAAATAGAGACAGTTTCAAAAATTACATTTCATTGATTTTCTAATGGCATCAGTCCTTGTGAGTTACAACGGTTGCGTCACATATTCGTACCAGCATGTACTTAGCGATATTTTCCAGACATTACTCGATTGCGTCGCTTTTAACAGTGAAACGATTAACTGTGGGACTTAATGAATCTGACTTTGGACTTTTTACCTTATAAATGTGATAAATGAGACAATTGGACTCCAAGAAATAACATTTTTCTTAATTGAACTCCAAGAAATAACATTTTCCTTAATTTGAAATGATTGATGGATCTCAGAAATTACACTGGGCGCTGTGATAGTGCTTTAATTAGAAATTTAGGTAAATAAGTCATTTCTTACTCTGGAATCAATCCTAGCCGTTAGCGCGCGCTGAAGAAATAGAGACAGTTTCAACAACTGTATTTATTTGATTTTACAACGATATCAGTTCGTTTGAGTTGCAACGGTTGCGTCACATATTCGTACCAACAAGTACTCAGCCATATTTTGAAGACATTAATAGGTTGCATCGCTTTTAACAGTGAATGATTTACTGTGGGACCTAATTGATCTGATTTTAGACTTTGACCTTATAAATGTGATAAATAAGACAATTGGACTCAAAGTGATAACATTTTTCTTAATTAAAATGATTGCTGGAACTCAGCGATTACACTTGGTGCTGTGGCAGCGCTTTATTTAAAACGTTATATAAATAAGTCATTTTTACTGTGGAACCAATCCTAGCCGTTACCACGCGCTGAAGAATTAGAGACAGTTTCATAAGCTATGTTTCATTGAGATTATAACCGTATCAGTGCGTTTGAGTTCAAGCAGTTGCGTCACATACTCGTACCAACATGTGTTCAGCCATATTTTTGAGACATTAATAGGTTGCATCGCTTTTAACAGTGAAACGATTAACTGTGGGACTTCATGAATCTGACTTTGGACGTTTTACCTTATAAATGTGATAAATGAGACAATTGGACTCCAAGAAATAACATTTTTCTTAATTGAACTCCAAGAAATAACATTTTCCTTAATTTGAAATGATTGATGGAACTCAGAAATTACACTGGGCGCTGTGATAGTGCTTTAATTAGAAATTTAGGTAAATAAGTCATTTCTTAATCTGGAATCAATCCTAGCCGTTAGCGCGCGCTGAAGAAATAGAGACAGTTTCAACAACTGTATTTATTTGATTTTACAGCGGTATCAGTTCGTTTGAGTTCCAACGGTTGCGTCACATATTCATACCAACATGTATTCAGCCATATTTTTGAGACATTAATAGGTTACATCGTGTTTAACAGTGAAATGATTTACTGTGGGAGTTAATTCAACTGACTTTAGACTTTGACCTTATATATGTGATAAATGAAACAATTCGACTCCAAGAAATAACATTCCTTTTAATTTGACATGATTGCTTGAACTCAGCGATTACACTGGGCGCTGCGGTAGCGCTTTATTTAAAACTTTATAAAAATAAGTTATTCTTACTGTGGAACCAATCCTAACCGTTAGCGCGCTGAAGAAATAGAGACAGTTTCAAAAATTACATTTCATTGATTTTCTAATGGCATCAGTCCTTGTGAGTTACAACGGTTGCGTCACATATTCGTACCAGCATGTACTTAGCGATATTTTCCAGACATTACTCGATTGCGTCGCTTTTGACAGTGAAACGATTAACTGTGGGACTTTATGAATCTGACTTTGGACTTTTTACCTTATAATCGTGATAAATGAGACAATTGGACTCCAAGAAATAACATTTTTCTTAATTGAACTCCAAGAAATAACATTTTCCTTAATTTGAAATGATTGATGGAACTCAGAAATTACACTGGGCGCTGTGATAGTGCTTTAATTAGAAATTTAGGTAAATAAGTCATTTCTTACTCTGGAATCAATCCTAGCCGTTAGCGCGCGCTGAAGAAATAGAGACAGCTTCAACAACTGTATTTATTTGATTTTACAACGATATCAGTTCGTTTGAGTTCCAACGGTTGCGTCACATATTCATACCAACATGTATTCAGCCATATTTTTGAGACATTAATAGGTTACATCGTTTTTAACAATGAAATGATTTACTGTGGGAGTTAATTCAACTGACTTTAGACTTTGACCTTATATATGTGATAAATGAAACAATTGGACTCCAAGAAATAACATTTTTCTTAATTGGACTCCAAGAAATAACATTTTTCTTAATTTGAAATGATTGCTGGAACTCAGAAATTACACTGACCGCTGTGATAGTGCTTTATTTAGAAATTTAGATAAATAAGCCATTTTTTACTGTGGAACCAATCCTAGCCGTAAGCGCGCGCTGAAGAAATAGAGACAGTTTCAACAACTGTATTTATTTGATTTTACAACGGTATCAGTTCGTTTGAGTTCCAACGGTTGCGTCACATATTCATACCAACATGTATTCAGCCATATTTTTGAGACATTAATAGGTTACGTCGTTTTTAACAGTGAAATGATTTACTGTGGGAGTTAATTCAACTGACTTTAGACTTTGACCTTATATATGTGATAAATGAAACAATTGGACTTCAAGAAATAACATTCCTCTTAATTTGACATGATTGCTTGAACTCAGCGATTACACTGGGCGCTGTGGTAGCGCTTTATTTAAAACTTTATAAAAATAAGTTATTCTTACTGTGGAACCAATCCTAGCCGTTAGCGCGCTGAAGAAATAGAGACAGTTTCAAAAATTACATTTCATTGATTTTCTAATGGCATCAGTCCTTGTGAGTTACAACGGTTGCGTCACATATTCGTACCAGCATGTACTTAGCGATATTTTCCAGACATTACTCGATTGCGTCGCTTTTAACAGTGAAACGATTAACTGTGGGACTTTATGAATCTGACTTGGGACTTTTTACCTTATAAATGTGATAAATGAGACAATTGGACTCCAAGAAATAACATTTTTCTTAATTGAACTCCAAGAAATAACATTTTCCTTAATTTGAAATGATTGATGGAACTCAGAAATTACACTGGGCGCTGTGATAGTGCTTTAATTAGAAATTTAGGTAAATAAGTCATTTCTTACTCTGGAATCAATCCTAGCCGTTAGCGCGCGCTGAAGAAATAGAGACAGTTTCAACAACTGTATTTATTTGATTTTACAACGGTATCAGTTCGTTTGAGTTCCAACGGTTGCGTCACATATTCATACCAACATGTATTCAGCCATATTTTTGAGACATTAATAGGTTACATCGTTTTTAACAGTGAAATGATTTACTGTGGGAGTTAATTCAACTGACTTTAGACTTTGACCTTATATATGTGATAAATGAAACAATTGGACTTCAAGAAATAACATTCCTCTTAATTTGACATGATTGCTTGAACTCAGCGATTACACTGGGCGCTGTGGTAGCGCTTTATTTAAAACTTTATAAAAATAAGTTATTCTTACTGTGGAACCAATCCTAGCCGTTAGCGCGCTGAAGAAATAGAGACAGTTTCAAAAATTACATTTCATTGATTTTCTAATGGCATCAGTCCTTGTGAGTTACAACGGTTGCGTCACATATTCGTACCAGCATGTACTTAGCGATATTTTCCAGACATTACTCGATTGCGTCGCTTTTAACAGTGAAACGATTAACTGTGGGACTTTATGAATCTGACTTGGGACTTTTTACCTTATAAATGTGATAAATGAGACAATTGGACTCCAAGAAATAACATTTTTCTTAATTGAACTCCAAGAAATAACATTTTCCTTAATTTGAAATGATTGATGGAACTCAGAAATTACACTGGGCGCTGTGATAGTGCTTTAATTAGAAATTTAGGTAAATAAGTCATTTCTTACTCTGGAATCAATCCTAGCCGTTAGCGCGCGCTGAAGAAATAGAGACAGTTTCAACAACTGTATTTATTTGATTTTACAACGGTATCAGTTCGTTTGAGTTCCAACGGTTGCGTCACATATTCATACCAACATGTATTCAGCCATATTTTTGAGACATTAATAGGTTACATCGTTTTTAACAGTGAAATGATTTACTGTGGGAGTTAATTCAACTGACTTTAGACTTTGACCTTATATATGTGATAAATGAAACAATTCGACTCCAAGAAATAACATTTTTCTTAATTGGACTCCAAGAAATAACATTTTTCTTAATTTGAAATGATTGCTGGAACTCAGAAATTACACTGACCGCTGTGATAGTGCTTTATTTAGAAATGTAGATAAATAAGCCATTTCTTACTGTGGAACCAATCCTAGCCGTAAGCGCGCGATGAAGAATTAAAGACAGTTTCATAAGCTATGTTTCATTGAAATTATAACCGTATCAGTTCGTTTGAGTTCAGGCAGTTGCGTCACATACTCGTACCAACATGTGTTCAGCCATATTTTTGAGACATTAATAGGTTGCATCGCTTCTAACAGTAAAGTGATTGACTGTTGGACTTAATTGAACTGATTTTGGACATTGACCTTATAAATGTGATAATTGAGACAATTGGACTTCAAGAAATAACATTCTTCTTAATTAAAATGATTGCTGGAACTCAGCGATTACACTGGGTGCTGTGGCAGCGCTTTATTTAAAACTTTATATAAATAAGTCAATTTTACTGTGGAACCAATCCTAGCCGTTACCACGCGCTGAAGAATTAGAGACAGTTTCATAAGCTATGTTTCATTAAAATTATAACCGTATCAGTGCGTTTGAGTTCAAGCAGTTGCGTCACATACTCGTACCAACATGTGTTCAGCCATATTTTTGAGACATTAATAGGTTGCATCGCTTCTAACAGTAAAGTGATTGACTGTTGGACTTCATTGAACTGATTTTGGACATTGACCTTATAAATGTGATAAATGAGACAATTGGACTTCAAGAAATAACATTCTTCTTAATTTGATATGATTGCTGGAACTCAGCGATTACACAGGGCGCTGTGGTGGCGCTTTATTTAAAAATTTATACAAATTAGTCATTTTTACTGTGGAACCAATCCTAGCCGTTAGCGCGCGCTGAAGAATTAGAGACAGTTTCAAAAGGTATATTTCATTTACTTTCTAACGGTATCAGTCTGTGAGAATTACAACGGTTGTGTCACATATTGGTAGCAACTTGTACATAGCGATATTTTTCAGACATTACTAGGTTGCATCGCTTTTAACAGTGAAACGATTAACTGTGAGACTCAATTGAAGTATTTTCGGACTTCGACCTTAAAAATGTGATAAATGAGACAAATGGACTCCAAGAAATAACATTCTTTGTAATTTGGCATGATTGCTGGATCTCAGAAATTACACTGACCTCTGCGATAGTGCTTTATTTAGTAATTTAGATAAGTAAGTCATTCTTTACCGTGGGACCAGTCCTAGCCGTTAGCACGCGCTGAAGAAATAGAGACAGTCTGAACAATTACATTTCCTTGACTTTATAACGGTATCAGTTCGTTTGAGTTCCAACAGTTCCGTCACATATTCGTACCAACATGTATTCAGCCATATTTTTGAGACATTAATATGTTGCATCGCTTTTATGAGTGAAACGATTGGCTGTGGGACTTAATTGAACTGACTTTGGACTTTGACCTTATAAATGTGATAAATGAGACAATCGGACTCCAAGAAATAACATTCTTCCTAATTTGACATGATTGCTGGAACTCAGCGATTACACTGGGCGCTGTGGTAGCGCTTTATTTAAAAATTTAAATGAATAAGTAATTTTTACTGTGAAACCAATACTAGCCGTTAGCGCGCCATGAAAAAATAGAAACAGTTTCAAAATCTACATTTCATTGAGTTTCTAACGGTATCAGTTCGTGTGAGTTACAACGGTTGCGCCACATATTCGTACCAACATGTATTTAGCGATATTTTTCTCATATTACTAGGTTGCATCGCTTTTGACAGTGAAACGATTGACTGTGGGACTTTATTTAACTGATTTTGGACTTCGACCTTATAAATGTGATAAATATCACAATTGAATTCCCAAAAGTAACACTCTTCTTAATTTGACATGATTGCAGGAACTCAGCGATTACACTGGGCGCTGTGGTAGCGCTTTATTCAAGAAATTTAGATAAATAAGCCATTTTTACAGTGGAACCAATTCTAACCGTTAGCGCGCGCTGAAAAGATAGAGACAGTTTCAAGAACTACATTTCATTGACTTTCTAACGGTATAATTTCCGTGTGAGTTACAACGGTTGCGCCACATATTCGTACCAACATGTGTTTAGCGATATTTTTCTGCCATTACGAGGTATCATCGCTTTTAACAGTGAAACGATTGACTGTGGGACGTAACTGAACTGACTTTGGACTTTGACCTTATAAATGTGATAAATGAGACAATTGGACTCCAAGAAATAACATTCCTCTTAATTTGACATGATTGCTTGAACTCAGCGATTACACTGGGCGCTGTGGTAGCGATTTATTTAAAACTTTATAAAAATAAGTTATTCTTACTGTGGAACCAATCCTAGCCGTTAGCGCGCTGAAGAAATAGAGACAGTTTCAAAAATTACATTTCATTGATTTTCTAATGGCATCAGTCCTTGTGAGTTACAACGGTTGCGTCACATATTCGTACCAGCATGTACTTAGCGATATTTTCCAGACATTACTCGATTGCGTCGCTTTTAACAGTGAAACGATTAACTGTGGGACTTTATGAATCTGACTTTGGACTTTTTACCTTATAAATGTGATAAATGAGGCAATTGGATTCCAAGAAATAACATTCTTCTTAATTTGACATAATTGCTGGAACTCAGCGATTACACTGGGCGCTGTGGTAGCGCTTTATTTAGAAATTTAGACAAATAATACACTTCTTACTGTGGGGCCAATCCTAGCATTTAGCACGCGCTGAAGAAATAGGGATAGTTTAAAAAAATATATTTCATTGATTTTCTAACGGTATCAATCCGTTTGAGTTACAACGGTTGCGTCACATGTTCGTACCAACATGTATTTAGCGACATTTTTCTGATACTACGAGGTTTCATCGCTTTTAACAGTGAAACGATTGACTGTGGGACTTAATTGAACTGACTTTGGACTTTGACCTTATAAATGTGATAAATGAGACAATTGGACTCCAAGAAATAACATTTTTCTTAATTGAACTCCAAGAAATAACATTTTCCTTAATTTGAAATGATTGATGGAACTCAGAAATTACACTGGGCGCTGTGATAGTGCTTTAATTAGAAATTTAGGTAAATAAGTCATTTCTTACTCTGGAATCAATCCTAGCCGTTAGCGCGCGCTGAAGAAATAGAGACAGTTTCAACAACTGTATTTATTTGATTTTACAACGGTATCAGTTCGTTTGAGTTCCAACGGTTGCGTCACATATTCATACCAACATGTATTCAGCCATATTTTTGAGACATTAATAGGTTACATCGTTTTTAACAATGAAATGATTTACTGTGGGAGTTAATTCAACTGACTTTAGACTTTGACCTTATATATGTGATAAATGAAACAATTGGACTCCTAGAAATAACATTTTTCTTAATTGGACTCCAAGAAATAACATTTTTCTTAATTTGAAATGATTGCTGGAACTCAGAAATTACACTGACCGCTGTGATAGTTCTTTATTTTGAAATTTAGATAAATAAGCCATTTTTACTGTAGAACCAATGCTAGCCGTTTGTGCGTGCTGAAGAAGTGGAGACAGTTTCAAAAACTACATTTCATTGATTTTCTAATGGCATCAATCCTTGTGAGTTACAACGGTTGCGTAACATATTCGTACCAACATATATTTAGCGATATTTTTCTGACATTACAAGTTTTCATCGCTTATAACAGTGAAACGATTGACTGATGGACTTAATTGAACTGACTTTGGACTTTGACCTTCTAGATGTGATAAATAAGACAATTGGACTCCAAGAGATAACATTCTTCTTAATTTGACATGATTGCTGGAACTCAGCGATTACACTGAGCGCTGTGGTAGCACTTTATTTAAAAATTTAGATAAATAAGGCATTTTTACTGTAGAACCAATGCTAGCCGTTAGTGCGTGCTGAAGAAGTGGAGACAGTTTCAAAAACTACATTTCATTGATTTTCTAATGGCATCAATCCTTGTGAGTTACAACGGTTGCGTAACATATTCGTACCAACATATATTAAGCGATATTTTTCTGACATTACAAATTTTCATCGCTTTTAACAGTGAAACGATTGACTGTGGGACTTAATTGAACTGACTTTGGACTTTGACCTTCTAAATGTGATAAATAAGGCAATTGGACTCCAAGAAATAACATTCTTCTTAATTTGACATGATTGCTGGAACTCAGCGATTACACTTGGCGCTGAGGTAGCGCTTTATTTAAAAATTTAAATGAATAAGTCATTTTTACTGTGAAACCAATCCTTGCCGTTAGCGCGCGCTGAAGAAATAGAGACAGTTTCAAAAACTACATTTCATTGACTTTCTAATGGCATCAGTCCTTGTGAGTTACAACGGCTGCGTCACATGTTCGTACCAACATGTATTCAGCGATATTTTTCTGACATTACAAGTTTTCATCGCTTTTAACAGTGAAACGATTGACTGTGGGACTTAATTGAACTGACTTTGGACTTTGACCTTCTAAATGTGATAAATAGGACAATTGGACTCCAAGAAATAACATTCTTCTTAATTTGACATGATTGCTGGAACTCAGCGATTACACTGGGCGCTGTGGTAGCGCTTTATTTAAAAATTTAAATAAATAAGTCATTTTTACTGTGAAACCAATCCTGGCCGTTAGGGCGCGCTAAAGAAATAGAGACAGTTTCAATAACTACATTTCATTGATTTTCTAATGGCATCAATCCTTGTGAGTTACAACGGTTGCGTAACATATTCGTACCAACATATATTTAGCGATATTTTTCTGACATTACGAGGTTTCATCGCTTTTAACATTGAAACGATTGACTGTGGGACTTAATTGGACTGACTTTGGACTTTGACCTTATAAATGTGATAAATGAGACAATTGGACTTCAAGAAATAACATTCTTTTTAATTTGAAATGATCGCTGGAAATCAGCGATTACACTTAGCGCTGTGGTAGCGCTTTAATTAAAAATTTAGATAAATGAGTCATTTTTACTGTGGAACCAACCTAGCCCTTAGTGCGCGCTGAAGAAGTGGAGACAGTTTCAAAAACTACAATTCATTGATTTTCTAATGGCATCAATCCTTGTGAGTTACAACAGTTGCGTAACATATTCGTACCAACATATATTTAGCGATATTTTTCTGACATTACAAATTTTCATCGCTTTTAACAGTGAAACGATTGACTGTGGGACTTAATTGAACTGACTTTGGACTTTGACCTTCTAAATGAGATAAATAAGACAATTGGATTCCAAGAAATAACATTCTTCTTAATTTGACATGATTGCTGGAACTCAGCGATTACACTGGGCACTGTGGTAGCGCTTTATTTAAAAATTCAAATAAATAAGTCATTTTTACTGTGAAACCAATCCTAGCCATCAGCGCGCGCTGCAGAAATAGAGACAATTTCAAAAACTACATTTCATTGACTTTCTAATTGCAACAGTCCTTGTGAGTTACAACGGCTGCGTCACATGTTCGTACCAACATGTATTCAGCGATATGTTTCTGACAATACGAGGTTTCATCGCTTTTAACAATGAAACGATTGACTGTGGGACTTAATTGAACTTACTTTGGACTTTGAACTTCTAAATGTGATAAAAAGGACAATTGGACTCCAAGAAATAACATTCTTCTTAATTTGACATGATTGCTGGAACTCAGCGATTACACTGGGCGCTGTGGTAGCGCTTTATTTAAAAATTTAAATAAATAAGTCATTTTTACTGTGAAACTAATCCTGGCCGTTAGGGCGCGCTAAAGAAATAGAGACAGTTTCAATAACTACATTTCATTGATTTTCTAATGGCATCAATCCTTGTGAGTTACAACGGTTGCGTAACATATTCGTACCAACATATATTTAGCGATATTTTTCTGACATTACAAATTTTCATCGCTTTTAACAGTGAAACGATTGACTGTGGGACTTAATTGAACTGACTTTGGACTTTGACCTTCTAAATGTGATAAATAAGACAATTGGACTCCAAGAGATAACATTCTTCTTAATTTGACATGATTGCTGGAACTCAGCGATTACACTGGGCGCTGTGGTAGCACTTTATTTAAAAATTTAGATAAATAAGCCATTTTTACTGTGGAACCAATGCTAGCCGTTAGTGCGTGCTGAAGAAGTGAAGACAGCTTCAAAAACTACATTTCATTGATTTTCTAATGGCATCAATCCTTGTGAGTTACAACGGTTGCGTAACATATTCATACCAACATATATTTAGCGATATTTTTCTGACATTACAAATTTTCATCGCTTTTAACAGTGAAACGATTGACTGTGGGACTTAATTGAACTGACTTTGGACTTTGACCTTCTAAATGAGATAAATAAGACAATTGGATTCCAAGAAATAACATTCTTCTTAATTTGACATGATTGCTGGAACTCAGCGATTACACTGGGCACTGTGGTAGCGCTTTATTTAAAAATTCAAATAAATAAGTCATTTTTACTGTGAAAACAATCCTAGCCAATAGCGCGCGCTGCAGAAATAGAGACAATTTCAAAAACTACATTTCATTGACTTTCTAATTGCAACAGTCCTTGTGAGTTACAACGGCTGCGTCACATGTTCGTACCAACATGTATTCAGCGATATGTTTCTGACAATACGAGGTTTCATCGCTTTTAACAGTGAAACGATTGACTGTGGGACTTAATTGAACTGACTTTGGACTTTGTACTTCTAAATGTGATAAATAGGACAATTGGACTCCAAGAAATAACATTCTTCTTAATTTGACATGATTGCTGGAACTCAGCGATTACACTGGGCGCTGTGGTAGCGCTTTATTTAAAAATTTAAATAAATAAGTCATTTTTACTGTGAAACCAATCCTGGCCGTTAGGGCGCGCTAAAGAAATAGAGACAGTTTCAATAACTACATTTCATTGATTTTCTAATGGCATCAATCCTTGTGAGTTACAACGGTTGCGTAACATATTCGTACCAACATATATTTAGCGATATTTTTCTGACATTACAAATTTTCATCGCTTTTAACAGTTTGACGATTGACTGTGGGACTTAATTGAACTGACTTTGGACTTTGACCTTCTAAATGTGATAAATAAGACAATTGGACTCCAAGAGATAACATTCTTCTTAATTTGACATGATTGCTGGAACTCAGCGATTACACTGGGCGCTGTGGTAGCACTTTATTTAAAAATTTAGATAAATAAGCCATTTTTACTGTGGAACCAATGCTAGCCGTTAGTGCGTGCTGAAGAAGTGAAGACAGTTTCAAAAACTACATTTCAGTGATTTTCTAATGGCATCAATCCTTGTGAGTTACAACGGTTGCGTAACATATTCGTACCAACATATATTTAGCGATATTTTTCTGACATTACAAATTTTCATCGCTTTTAACAGTGAAACGATTGACTGTGGGACTTAATTGAACTGACTTTGGACTTTGACCTTCTAAATGAGATAAATAAGACAATTGGATTCCAAGAAATAACATTCTTCTTAATTTGACATGATTGCTGGAACTCAGCGATTACACTGGGCACTGTGGTAGCGCTTTATTTAAAAATTCAAATAAATAAGTCATTTTTACTGTGAAACCAATCCTAGCCAATAGCGCGCGCTGCAGAAATAGAGACAATTTCAAAAACTACATTTCATTGACTTTCTAATTGCAACAGTCCTTGTGAGTTACAACGGCTGCGTCACATGTTCGTACCAACATGTATTCAGCGATATGTTTCTGACAATACGAGGTTTCATCGCTTTTAACAGTGAAACGATTGACTGTGGGACTTAATTGAACTGACTTTGGACTTTGAACTTCTAAATGTGATAAATAGGACAATTGGACTCCAAGAAATAACATTCTTCTTAATTTGACATGATTGCTGGAACTCAGCGATTACACTGGGCGCTGTGGTAGCGCTTTATTTAAAAATTTAAATAAATATGTCATTTTTACTGTGAAACCACGCCTGGCCGTTAGGGCGCGCTAAAGAAATAGAGACAGTTTCAATAACTACATTTCATTGATTTTCTAATGGCATCAATCCTTGTGAGTTACAACGGTTGCGTAACATATTCGTACCAACATATATTTAGCGATATTTTTCTGACATTACAAATTTTCATCGCTTTTAACAGTGAAACGATTGACTGTGGGACTTAATTGAACTGACTTTGGACTTTGACCTTCTAAATGTGATAAATAAGACAATTGGACTCCAAGAGATAACATTCTTCTTAATTTGACATGATTGCTGGAACTCAGCGATTACACTGGGCGCTGTGGTAGCACTTTATTTAAAAATTTAGATAAATAAGCCATTTTTACTGTGGAACCAATGCTAGCCGTTAGTGCGTGCTGAAGAAGTGAAGACAGTTTCAAAAACTACATTTCAGTGATTTTCTAATGGCATCAATCCTTGTGAGTTACAACGGTTGGGTAACATATTCGTACCAACATATATTTAGCGATATTTTTCTGACATTACAAATTTTCATCGCTTTTAACAGTGAAACGATTGACTGTGGGACTTAATTGAACTGACCTTGGACTTTGACCTTCTAAATGAGATAAATAAGACAATTGGATTCCAAGAAATAACATTCTTCTTAATTTGACATGATTGCTGGAACTCAGCGATTACACTGGTCGCTGTGGTAGCGCTTTATTTAAAAATTCAAATAAATAAGTCATTTTTACTGTGAAACCAATCCTAGCCAATAGCGCGCGCTGCAGAAATAGAGACAATTTCAAAAACTACATTTCATTGACTTTCTAATTCCAACAGTCCTTGTGAGTTACAACGGCTGCGTCACATGTTCGTACCAACATGTATTCAGCGATATGTTTCTGACAATACGAGGTTTCATCGCTTTTAACAGTGAAACGATTGACTGTGGGACTTAATTGAACTGACTTTGGACTTTGAACTTCTAAATGTGATAAATAGGACAATTGGACTCCAAGAAATAACATTCTTCTTAATTTGACATGATTGCTGGAACTCAGCGATTACACTGGGCGCTGTGGTAGCGCTTTATTTAAAAATTTAAATAAATAAGTCATTTTTACTGTGAAACCAATCCTGGCCGTTAGGGCGCGCTAAAGAAATAGAGACAGTTTCAATAACTACATTTCATTGATTTTCTAATGGCATCAATCCTTGTGAGTTACAACGGTTGCGTAACATATTCGTACCAACATATATTTAGCGATATTTTTCTGACATTACAAATTTTCATCGCTTTTAACAGTGAAACGATTGACTGTGGGACTTAATTGAACTGACTTTGGACTTTGACCTTCTAAATGTGATAAATAAGACAATTGGACTCCAAGAGATAACATTCTTCTTAATTTGACATGATTGCTGGAACTCAGCGATTACACTGGGCGCTGTGGTAGCACTTTATTTAAAAATTTAGATAAATAAGCCATTTTTACTGTGGAACCAATGCTAGCCGTTAGTGCGTGCTGAAGAAGTGAAGACAGTTTCAAAAACTACATTTCATTGATTTTCTAATGGCATCAATCCTTGTGAGTTACAACGGTTGCGTAACATATTCGTACCAACATATATTTAGCGATATTTTTCTGACATTGCAAATTTTCATCGCTTTTAACAGTGAAACGATTGACTGTGGGACTTAATTGAACTGACTTTGGACTTTGACCTTCTAAATGTGATAAATAAGACAATTGAACTCCAAGAAATAACATTCTTCTTAATTTGACATGATTGCTGGAACTCAGCGATTACACTGGTCGCTGTGGTAGCACTTTATTTAAAAATTAGATAAATAAGCCATTTTTACTGTGGAACCAATGCTAGCCGTTAGTGCGTGCTGAAGAAGTGGAGACAGTTTCAAAAACTACATTTCATTGATTTTCTAATGGCATCAATCCTTGTGAGTTACAACGGTTGCGTAACATATTCGTACCAACATATATTTAGCAATATTTTCTGACATTACAAATTTTCATCGCTTTTAACAGTGAAACGATTGACTGTGGGACTTAATTGAACTGACTTTGGACTTTGACCTTCTAAATGAGATAAATAAGACAATTGGATTCCAAGAAATAACATTCTTCTTAATTTGACATGATTGCTGGAACTCAGCGGTTAAACTGGGCACTGTGGTAGCGCTTTATATAAAAATTCAAATAAATAAGTCATTTTTACTGTGAAACCAATCCTAGCCAATAGCGCGCGCTGCAGAAATAGAGACAATTTCAAAAACTACATTTCATTGACTTTCTAATTGCAACAGTCCTTGTGAGTTACAACGGCTGCGTCACATGTTCGTACCAACATGTATTCAGCGATATGTTTCTGACATTACGAGGTTTCATCGCTTTTAACATTGAAACGATTGACTGTGGGACTTAATTGGACTGACTTTGGACTTTGACCTTATAAATGTGATAAATGAGACAATTGGACTTTAAGAAATAACATTCTTTTTAATTTGAAATGATCGCTGGAAATCAGCGATTACACTTAGCGCTGTGGTAGCGCTTTAATTAAAAATTTAGATAAATGAGTCATTTTTACTGTGGAACCAACCTAGCCCTTAGTGCGCGCTGAAGAAGTGGAGACAGTTTCAAAAACTACATTTCATTGATTTTCTAATGGCATCAATCCTTGTGAGTTACAACAGTTGCGTAACATATTCGTACCAACATATATTTAGCGATATTTTTCTGACATTACAAATTTTCATCGCTTTTAACAGTGAAACGATTGACTGTGGGACTTAATTGAACTGACTTTGGACTTTGACCTTCTAAATGAGATAAATAAGACAATTGGATTCCAAGAAATAACATTCTTCTTAATTTGACATGATTGCTGGAACTCAGCGATTACACTGGGCACTGTGGTAGCGCTTTATTTAAAAATTCAAATAAATAAGTCATTTTTACTGTGAAACCAATCCTAGCCATCAGCGCGCGCTGCAGAAATAGAGACAATTTCAAAAACTACATTTCATTGACTTTCTAATTGCAACAGTCCTTGTGAGTTACAACGGCTGCGTCACATGTTCGTACCAACATGTATTCAGCGATATGTTTCTGACAATACGAGGTTTCATCGCTTTTAACAGTGAAACGATTGACTGTGGGACTTAATTGAACTGACTTTGGACTTTGAACTTCTAAATGTGATAAATAGGACAATTGGACTCCAAGAAATAACATTCTTCTTAATTTGACATGATTGCTGGAACTCAGCGATTACACTGGGCGCTGTGGTAGCGCTTTATTTAAAAATTTAAATAAATAAGTCATTTTTACTGTGAAACCAATCCTGGCCGTTAGGGCGCGCTAAAGAAATAGAGACAGTTTCAATAACTACATTTCATTGATTTTCTAATGGCATCAATCCTTGTGAGTTACAACGGTTGCGTAACAAATTCGTACCAACATATATTTAGCGATATTTTTCTGACATTACAAATTTTCATCGCTTTTAACAGTGAAACGATTGACTGTGGGACTTAATTGAACTGACTTTGGACTTTGACCTTCTAAATGTGATAAATAAGACAATTGGACTCCAAGAGATAACATTCTTCTTAATTTGACATGATTGCTGGAACTCAGCGATTACACTGGGCGCTGTGGTAGCACTTTATTTAAAAATTTAGATAAATAAGCCATTTTTACTGTGGAACCAATGCTAGCCGTTAGTGCGTGCTGAAGAAGTGAAGACAGTTTCAAAAACTACATTTCATTGATTTTCTAATGGCATCAATCCTTGTGAGTTACAACGGTTGCGTAACATATTCGTACCAACATATATTTAGCGATATTTTTCTGACATTACAAATTTTCATCGCTTTTAACAGTGAAACGATTGACTGTGGGACTTAATTGAACTGACTTTGGACTTTGACCTTCTAAATGTGATAAATAAGACAATTGGACTCCAAGAGATAACATTCTTCTTAATTTGACATGATTGCTGGAACTCAGCGATTACACTGGGCGCTGTGGTAGCACTTTATTTAAAAATTTAGATAAATAAGCCATTTTTACTGTGGAACCAATGCTAGCCGTTAGTGCGTGCTGAAGAAGTGAAGACAGTTTCAAAAACTACATTTCAGTGATTTTCTAATGGCATCAATCCTTGTGAGTTACAACGGTTGCGTAACATATTCGTACCAACATATATTTAGCGATATTTTTCTGACATTACAAATTTTCATCGCTTTTAACAGTGAAACGATTGACTGTGGGACTTAATTGAACTGACTTTGGACTTTGAACTTCTAAATGTGATAAATAGGACAATTGGACTCCAAGAAATAACATTCTTCTTAATTTGACATGATTGCTGGAACTCAGCGATTACACTGGGCGCTGTGGTAGCGCTTTATTTAAAAATTTAAATAAATAAGTCATTTTTACTGTGAAACCAATCCTAGCCAATAGCGCGCGCTGCAGAAATAGAGACAATTTCAAAAACTACATTTCATTGACTTTCTAATTCCAACAGTCCTTGTGAGTTACAACGGCTGCGTCACATGTTCGTACCAACATGTATTCAGCGATATGTTTCTGACAATACGAGGTTTCATCGCTTCTAACAGTGAAACGATTGACTGTGGGACTTAATTGAACTGACTTTGGACTTTGAACTTCTAAATGTGATAAATAGGACAATTGGACTCCAAGAAATAACATTCTTCTTAATTTGACATGATTGCTGGAACTCAGCGATTACACTGGGCGCTGTGGTAGCGCTTTATTTAAAAATTTAAATAAATAAGTCATTTTTACTGTGAAACCAATCCTGGCCGTTAGGGCGCGCTAAAGAAATAGAGACAGTTTCAATAACTACATTTCATTGATTTTCTAATGGCATCAATCCTTGTGAGTTACAACGGTTGCGTAACATATTCGTACCAACATATATTTAGCGATATTTTTCTGACATTACAAATTTTCATCGCTTTTAACAGTGAAACGATTGACTGTGGGACTTAATTGAACTGACTTTGGACTTTGACCTTCTAAATGTGATAAATAAGACAATTGGACTCCAAGAGATAACATTCTTCTTAATTTGACATGATTGCTGGAACTCAGCGATTACACTGGGCGCTGTGGTAGCACTTTATTTAAAAATTTAGATAAATAAGCCATTTTTACTGTGGAACCAATGCTAGCCGTTAGTGCGTGCTGAAGAAGTGAAGACAGTTTCAAAAACTACATTTCATTGATTTTCTAATGGCATCAATCCTTGTGAGTTACAACGGTTGCGTAACATATTCGTACCAACATATATTTAGCAATATTTTCTGACATTACAAATTTTCATCGCTTTTAACAGTGAAACGATTGACTGTGGGACTTAATTGAACTGACTTTGGACTTTGACCTTCTAAATGAGATAAATAGGACAATTGGATTCCAAGAAATAACATTCTTCTTAATTTGACATGATTGCTGGAACTCAGCGGTTAAACTGGGCACTGTGGTAGCGCTTTATTTAAAAATTCAAATAAATAAGTCATTTTTACTGTGAAACCAATCCTAGCCAATAGCGCGCGCTGCAGAAATAGAGACAATTTCAAAAACTACATTTCATTGACTTTCTAATTGCAACAGTCCTTGTGAGTTACAACGGCTGCGTCACATGTTCGTACCAACATGTATTCAGCGATATGTTTCTGACATTACGAGGTTTCATCGCTTTTAACATTGAAACGATTGACTGTGGGACTTAATTCGACTGACTTTGGACTTTGATCTTATAAATGTGATAAATGAGACAATTGGACTTTAAGAAATAACATTCTTTTTAATTTGAAATGATCGCTGGAAATCAGCGATTACACTTAGCGCTGTGGTAGCGCTTTAATTAAAAATTTAGATAAATGAGTCATTTTTACTGTGGAACCAACCTAGCCCTTAGTGCGCGCTGAAGAAGTGGAGAGAGTTTCAAAAACTACATTTCATTGATTTTCTAATGGCATCAATCCTTGTGAGTTACAACAGTTGCGTAACATATTCGTACCAACATATATTTAGCGATATTTTTCTGACATTACAAATTTTCATCGCTTTTAACAGTGAAACGATTGACTGTGGGACTTAATTGAACTGACTTTGGACTTTGACCTTCTAAATGTGATAAATAAGACAATTGAACTCCAAGAAATAACATTCTTCTTAATTTGACATGATTGCTGGAACTCAGCGATTACACTGGTCGCTGTGGTAGCACTTTATTTAAAAATTAGATAAATAAGCCATTTTTACTGTGGAACCAATGCTAGCCGTTAGTGCGTGCTGAAGAAGTGGAGACAGTTTCAAAAACTACATTTCATTGATTTTCTAATGGCATCAATCCTTGTGAGTTACAACGGTTGCGTAACATATTCGTACCAACATATACTTAGCAAAATTTTCTGACATTACAAATTTTCATCGCTTTTAACAGTGAAACGATTGACTGTGGGACTTAATTGAACTGACTTTGGACTTTGACCTTCTAAATGTGATAAATAAGACAATTGAACTCAAAGAAATAACATTCTTCTTAATTTGACATGATTGCTGGAACTCAGCGATTACACTGGTCGCTGTGGTAGCACTTTATTTAAAAATTAGATAAATAAGCCATTTTTACTGTGGAACCAATGCTAGCCGTTAGTGCGTGCTGAAGAAGTGGAGACAGTTTCAAAAACTACATTTCATTGATTTTCTAATGGCATCAATCCTTGTGAGTTACAACGGTTGCGTAACATATTCGTACCAACATATATTTAGCAATATTTTCTGACATTACAAATTTTCATCGCTTTTAACAGTGAAACGATTGACTGTGGGACTTAATTGAACTGACTTTGGACTTTGACCTTCTAAATGAGATAAATAAGACAATTGGATTCCAAGAAATAACATTCTTCTTAATTTGACATGATTGCTGGAACTCAGCGGTTAAACTGGGCACTGTGGTAGCGCTTTATTTAAAAATTCAAATAAATAAGTCATTTTTACTGTGAAACCAATCCTAGCCAATAGCGCGCGCTGCAGAAATAGAGACAATTTCAAAAACTACATTTCATTGACTTTCTAATTGCAACAGTCCTTGTGAGTTACAACGGCTGCGTCACATGTTCGTACCAACATGTATTCAGCGATATGTTTCTGACATTACGAGGTTTCATCGCTTTTAACATTGAAACGATTGACTGTGGGACTTAATTGGACTGACTTTGGACTTTGACCTTATAAATGTGATAAATGAGACAATTGGACTTTAAGAAATAACATTCTTTTTAATTTGAAATGATCGCTGGAAATCAGCGATTACACTTAGCGCTGTGGTAGCGCTTTAATTAAAAATTTAGATAAATGAGTCATTTTTACTGTGGAACCAACCTAGCCCTTAGTGCGCGCTGAAGAAGTGGAGACAGTTTCAAAAACTACATTTCATTGATTTTCTAATGGCATCAATCCTTGTGAGTTACAACAGTTGCGTAACATATTCGTACCAACATATATTTAGCGATATTTTTCTGACATTACAAATTTTCATCGCTTTTAACAGTGAAACGATTGACTGTGGGACTTAATTGAACTGACTTTGGACTTTGACCTTCTAAATGAGATAAATAAGACAATTGGATTCCAAGAAATAACATTCTTCTTAATTTGACATGATTGCTGGAACTCAGCGATTACACTGGGCACTGTGGTAGCGCTTTATTTAAAAATTTAAATAAATAAGTCATTTTTACTGTGAAACCAATCCTAGCCATCAGCGCGCGCTGCAGAAATAGAGACAATTTCAAAAACTACATTTCATTGACTTTCTAATTGCAACAGTCCTTGTGAGTTACAACGGCTGCGTCACATGTTCGTACCAACATGTATTCAGCGATATGTTTCTGACAATACGAGGTTTCATCGCTTTTAACAGTGAAACGATTGACTGTGGGACTTAATTGAACTGACTTTGGACTTTGAACTTCTAAATGTGATAAATAGGACAATTGGACTCCAAGAAATAACATTCTTCTTAATTTGACATGATTGCTGGAACTCAGCGATTACACTGGGCGCTGTGGTAGCGCTTTATTTAAAAATTTAAGTAAATAAGTCATTTTTACTGTGAAACCAATCCTGGCCGTTAGGGCGCGCTAAAGAAATAGAGACAGTTTCAATAACTACATTTCATTGATTTTCTAATGGCATCAATCCTTGTGAGTTACAACGGTTGCGTAACAAATTCGTACCAACATATATTTAGCGATATTTTTCTGACATTACAAATTTTCATCGCTTTTAACAGTGAAACGATTGACTGTGGGACTTAATTGAACTGACTTTGGACTTTGACCTTCTAAATGTGATAAATAAGACAATTGGACTCCAAGAGATAACATTCTTCTTAATTTGACATGATTGCTGGAACTCAGCGATTACACTGGGCGCTGTGGTAGCACTTTATTTAAAAATTTAGATAAATAAGCCATTTTTACTGTGGAACCAATGCTAGCCGTTAGTGCGTGCTGAAGAAGTGAAGACAGTTTCAAAAACTACATTTCATTGATTTTCTAATGGCATCAATCCTTGTGAGTTACAACGGTTGCGTAACATATTCGTACCAACATATATTTAGCGATATTTTTCTGACATTACAAATTTTCATCGCTTTTAACAGTGAAACGATTGACTGTGGGACTTAATTGAACTGACTTTGGACTTTGACCTTCTAAATGAGATAAATAAGACAATTGGATTCCAAGAAATAACATTCTTCTTAATTTGACATGATTGCTGGAACTCAGCGATTACACTGGGCACTGTGGTAGCGCTTTATTTAAAAATTCAAATAAATAAGTCATTTTTACTGTGAAACCAATCCTAGCCAATAGCGCGCGCTGCAGAAATAGAGACAATTTCAAAAACTACATTTCATTGACTTTCTAATTCCAACAGTCCTTGTGAGTTACAACGGCTGCGTCACATGTTCGTACCAACATGTATTCAGCGATATGTTTCTGACAATACGAGGTTTCATCGCTTCTAACAGTGAAACGATTGACTGTGGGACTTAATTGAACTGACTTTGGACTTTGAACTTCTAAATGTGATAAATAAGACAATTGGACTCCAAGAAATAACATTCTTCTTAATTTGACATGATTGCTGGAACTCAGCGATAACACTGGGCGCTGTGGTAGCGCTTTATTTAAAAATTTAAATAAATAAGTCATTTTTACTGTGAAACCAATCCTGGCCGTTAGGGCGCGCTAAAGAAATAGAGACAGTTTCAATAACTACATTTCATTGATTTTCTAATGGCATCAATCCTTGTGAGTTTCAACGGTTGCGTAACATATTCGTACCAACATATATTTAGCGATATTTTTCTGACATTACAAATTTTCATCGCTTTTAACAGTGAAACGATTGACTGTGGGACTTAATTGACTGACTTTGGACTTTGACCTTCTAAATGTGATAAATAAGACAATTGGACTCCAAGAGATAACATTCTTCTTAATTTGACATGATTGCTGGAACTCAGCGATTACACTGGGCGCTGTGGTAGCACTTTATTTAAAAATTTAGATAAATAAGCCATTTTTACTGTGGAACCAATGCTAGCCGTTAGTGCGTGCTGAAGAAGTGAAGACAGTTTCAAAAACTACATTTCATTGATTTTCTAATGGCATCAATCCTTGTGAGTTACAACGGTTGCGTAACATATTCGTACCAACATATATTTAGCGATATTTTTCTGACATTACAAATTTTCATCGCTTTTAACAGTGAAACGATTGACTGTGGGACTTAATTGAACTGACTTTGGACTTTGACCTTCTAAATGTGATAAATAAGACAATTGAACTCCAAGAAATAACATTCTTCTTAATTTGACATGATTGCTGGAACTCAGCGATTACACTGGTCGCTGTGGTAGCACTTTATTTAAAAATTTAGATAAATAAGCCATTTTTACTGTGGAACCAATGCTAGCCGTTAGTGCGTGCTGAAGAAGTGGAGACAGTTTCAAAAACTACATTTCATTGATTTTCTAATGGCATCAATCCTTGTGAGTTACAACGGTTGCGTAACATATTCGTACCAACATATATTTAGCAATATTTTCTGACATTACAAATTTTCATCGCTTTTAACAGTGAAACGATTGACTGTGGGACTTAATTGAACTGACTTTGGACTTTGACCTTCTAAATGAGATAAATAAGACAATTGGATTCCAAGAAATAACATTCTTCTTAATTTGACATGATTGCTGGAACTCAGCGGTTAAACTGGGCACTGTGGTAGCGCTTTATTTAAAAATTCAAATAAATAAGTCATTTTTACTGTGAAACCAATCCTAGCCAATAGCGCGCGCTGCAGAAATAGAGACAATTTCAAAAACTACATTTCATTGACTTTCTAATTGCATCAGTCCTTGTGAGTTACAACGGCTGCGTCACATGTTCGTACCAACATGTATTCAGCGATATGTTTCTGACATTACGAGGTTTCATCGCTTTTAACATTGAAACGATTGACTGTGGGACTTAATTGGACTGACTTTGGACTTTGACCTTATAAATGTGATAAATGAGACAATTGGACTTTAAGAAATAACATTCTTTTTAATTTGAAATGATCGCTGGAAATCAGCGATTACACTTAGCGCTGTGGTAGCGCTTTAATTAAAAATTTAGATAAATGAGTCATTTTTACTGTGGAACCAACCTAGCCCTTAGTGCGCGCTGAAGAAGTGGAGACAGTTTCAAAAACTACATTTCATTGATTTTCTAATGGCATCAATCCTTGTGAGTTACAACAGTTGCGTAACATATTCGTACCAACATATATTTAGCGATATTTTTCTGACATTACAAATTTTCATCGCTTTTAACAGTGAAACGATTGACTGTGGGACTTAATTGAACTGACTTCGGACTTTGACCTTCTAAATGAGATAAATAAGACAATTGGATTCCAAGAAATAACATTCTTTTTAATTTGACATGATTGCTGGAACTCAGCGATTACACTGGTCGCTGTGGTAGCACTTTATTTAAAAATTTAGATAAATAAGTCATTTTTACTGTGGAACCAATGCTAGCCGTTAGTGCGTGCTGAAGAAGTGGAGACAGTTTCAAAAACTACATTTCATTGATTTTCTAATGGCATCAATCCTTGTGAGTTACAACGGTTGCGTAACATATTCGTACCAACATATATTTAGCAATATTTTCTGACATTACAAATTTTCATCGCTTTTAACAGTGAAACGATTGACTGTGGGACTTAATTGAACTGACTTTGGACTTTGACCTTCTAAATGAGATAAATAAGACAATTGGATTCCAAGAAATAACATTCTTCTTAATTTGACATGATTGCTGGAACTCAGCGGTTAAACTGGGCACTGTGGTAGCGCTTTATTTAAAAATTCAAATAAATAAGTCATTTTTACTGTGAAACCAATCCTAGCCAATAGCGCGCGCTGCAGAAATAGAGACAATTTCAAAAACTACATTTCATTGACTTTCTAATTGCAACAGTCCTTGTGAGTTACAACGGCTGCGTCACATATTCGTACCAACATGTATTCAGCGATATGTTTCTGACATTACGAGGTTTCATCGCTTTTAACATTGAAACGATTGACTGTGGGACTTAATTGGACTGACTTTGGACTTTGACCTTATAAATGTGATAAATGAGACAATTGGACTTTAAGAAATAACATTCTTTTTAATTAGAAATGATCGCTGGAAATCAGCGATTACACTTAGCGCTGTGGTAGCGCTTTAATTAAAAATTTAGATAAATGAGTCATTTTTACTGTGGAACCAACCTAGCCCTTAGTGCGCGCTGAAGAAGTGGAGACAGTTTCAAAAACTACATTTCATTGATTTTCTAATGGCATCAATCCTTGTGAGTTACAACAGTTGCGTAACATATTCGTACCAACATATATTTAGCGATATTTTTCTGACATTACAAATTTTCATCGCTTTTAACAGTGAAACGATTGACTGTGGGACTTAATTGAACTGACTTTGGACTTTGACCTTCTAAATGAGATAAATAAGACAATTGGATTCCAAGAAATAACATTCTTCTTAATTTGACATGATTGCTGGAACTCAGCGATTACACTGGGCACTGTGGTAGCGCTTTATTTAAAAATTCAAATAAATAAGTCATTTTTACTGTAAAACCAATCCTAGCCATCAGCGCGCGCTGCAGAAATAGAGACAATTTCAAAAACTACATTTCATTGACTTTCTAATTGCAACAGTCCTTGTGAGTTACAACGGCTGCGTCACATGTTCGTACCAACATGTATTCAGCGATATGTTTCTGACAATACGAGGTTTCATCGCTTTTAACAGTGAAACGATTGACTGTGGGACTTAATTGAACTGACTTTGGACTTTGAACTTCTAAATGTGATAAATAGGACAATTGGACTCCAAGAAATAACATTCTTCTTAATTTGACATGATTGCTGGAACTCAGCGATTACACTGGGCGCTGTGGTAGCGCTTTATTTAAAAATTTAAATAAATAAGTCATTTTTACTGTGAAACCAATCCTAGCCAATAGCGCGCGCTGCAGAAATAGAGACAATTTCAAAAACTACATTTCATTGACTTTCTAATTCCAACAGTCCTTGTGAGTTACAACGGCTGCGTCACATGTTCGTACCAACATGTATTCAGCGATATGTTTCTGACAATACGAGGTTTCATCGCTTCTAACAGTGAAACGATTGACTGTGGGACTTAATTGAACTGACTTTGGACTTTGAACTTCTAAATGTGATAAATAGGACAATTGGACTCCAAGAAATAACATTCTTCTTAATTTGACATGATTGCTGGAACTCAGCGATTACACTGGGCGCTGTGGTAGCGCTTTATTTAAAAATTTAAATAAATAAGTCATTTTTACTGTGAAACCAATCCTGGCCGTTAGGGCGCGCTAAAGAAATAGAGACAGTTTCAATAACTACATTTCATTGATTTTCTAATGGCATCAATCCTTGTGAGTTACAACGGTTGCGTAACATATTCGTACCAACATATATTTAGCGATATTTTTCTGACATTACAAATTTTCATCGCTTTTAACAGTGAAACGATTGACTGTGGGACTTAATTGAACTGACTTTGGACTTTGACCTTCTAAATGTGATAAATAAGACAATTGGACTCCAAGAGATAACATTCTTCTTAATTTGACATGATTGCTGGAACTCAGCGATTACACTGGGCGCTGTGGTAGCACTTTATTTAAAAATTTAGATAAATAAGCCATTTTTACTGTGGAACCAATGCTAGCCGTTAGTGCGTGCTGAAGAAGTGAAGACAGTTTCAAAAACTACATTTCATTGATTCTCTAATGGCATCAATCCTTGTGAGTTACAACGGTTGCGTAACATATTCGTACCAACATATATTTAGCGATATTTTTCTGACATTACAAATTTTCATCGCTTTTAACAGTGAAACGATTGACTGTGGGACTTAATTGAACTGACTTTGGACTTTGACCTTCTAAATGTGATAAATAAGACAATTGAACTCCAAGAAATAACATTCTTCTTAATTTGACATGATTGCTGGAACTCAGCGATTACACTGGTCGCTGTGGTAGCACTTTATTTAAAAATTTAGATAAATAAGCCATTTTTACTGTGGAACCAATGCTAGCCGTTAGTGCGTGCTGAAGAAGTGGAGACAGTTTCAAAAACTACATTTCATTGATTTTCTAATGGCATCAATCCTTGTGAGTTACAACGGTTGCGTAACATATTCGTACCAACATATATTTAGCAATATTTTCTGACATTACAAATTTTCATCGCTTTTAACAGTGAAACGATTGACTGTGGGACTTAATTGAACTGAATTTGGACTTTGACCTTCTAAATGAGATAAATAAGACAATTGGATTCCAAGAAATAACATTCTTCTTAATTTGACATGATTGCTGGAACTCAGCGGTTAAACTGGGCACTGTGGTAGCGCTTTATTTAAAAATTCAAATAAATAAGTCATTTTTACTGTGAAACCAATCCTAGCCAATAGCGCGCGCTGCAGAAATAGAGACAATTTCAAAAACTACATTTCATTGACTTTCTAATTGCAACAGTCCTTGTGAGTTACAACGGCTGCGTCACATGTTCGTACCAACATGTATTCAGCGATATGTTTCTGACATTACGAGGTTTCATCGCTTTTAACATTGAAACGATTGACTGTGGGACTTAATTCGACTGACTTTGGACTTTGACCTTATAAATGTGATAAATGAGACAATTGGACTTCAAGAAATAACATTCTTTTTAATTTGAAATGATCGCTGGAAATCAGCGATTACACTTAGCGCTGTGGTAGCGCTTTAATTAAAAATTTAGATTAATGAGTCATTTTTACTGTGGAACCAACCTAGCCCTTAGTGCGCGCTGAAGAAGTGGAGACAGTTTCAAAAACTACATTTCATTGATTTTCTAATGGCATCAATCCTTGTGAGTTACAACAGTTGCGTAACATATTCGTACCAACATATATTTAGCGATATTTTTCTGACATTACAAATTTTCATCGCTTTTAACAGTGAAACGATTGACTGTGGGACTTAATTGAACTGACTTTGGACTTTGACCTTCTAAATGAGATAAATAAGACAATTGGATTCCAAGAAATAACATTCTTCTTAATTTGACATGATTGCTGGAACTCAGCGATTACACTGGGCACTGTGGTAGCGCTTTATTTAAAAATTCAAATAAATAAGTCATTTTTACTGTGAAACCAATCCTAGCAAATAGCGCGCGCTGCAGAAATAGAGACAATTTCAAAAACTACATTTCATTGACTTTCTAATTGCAACAGTCCTTGTGAGTTACAACGGCTGCGTCACATGTTCGTACCAACATGTATTCAGCGATATGTTTCTGACATTACGAGGTTTCATCGCTTTTAACAGTGAAACGATTGACTGTGGGACTTAATTGAACTGACTTTGGACTTTGATCTTCTAAATGTGATAAATAAGACAATTGGATTCCAAGAGATAACATTCTTCTTAATTTGACATGATTGCTGGAACTCAGCGATTACACTGGGCGCTGTGGTAGCACTTTATTTAAAAATTTAGATAAATAAGCCATTTTTACTGTGGAACCAATGCTAGCCGTTAGTGCGTGCTGAAGAAGTGAAGACAGTTTCAAAAACTACATTTCATTGATTTTCTAATGGCATCAATCCTTGTGAGTTACAACGGTTGCGTAACATATTCGTACCAACATATATTTAGCGATATTTTTCTGACATTACAAATTTTCATCGCTTTTAACAGTGAAACGATTGACTGTGGGACTTAATTGAACTGACTTTGGACTTTGACCTTCTAAATGTGATAAATAAGACAATTGAACTCCAAGAAATAACATTCTTCTTAATTTGACATGATTGCTGGAACTCAGCGATTACACTGGTCGCTGTGGTAGCACTTTATTTAAAAATTTAGATAAATAAGCCATTTTTTCTGTGGAACCAATGCTAGCCGTTAGTGCGTGCTGAAGAAGTGGAGACAGTTTCAAAAACTACATTTCATTGATTTTCTAATGGCATCAATCCTTGTGAGTTACAACGGTTGCGTAACATATTCGTACCAACATATATTTAGCGATATTTTTCTGACATTACAAATTTTCATCGCTTTTAACAGTGAAACGATTGACTGTGGGACTTAATTGAACTGACTTTGGACTTTGACCTTCTAAATGTGATAAATAAGACAATTGAACTCCAAGAAATAACATTCTTCTTAATTTGACATGATTGCTGGAACTCAGCGATTACACTGGTCGCTGTGGTAGCACTTTATTTAAAAATTTAGATAAATAAGCCATTTTTACTGTGGAACCAATGCTAGCCGTTAGCGCGTGCTGAAGAAGTGGAGACAGTTTCAAAAACTACATTTCATTGATTTTCTAATGGCATCAATCCTTGTGAGTTACAACGGTTGCGTAACATATTCGTACCAACATATATTTAGCAATATTTTCTGACATTACGAATTTTCATCGCTTTTAACAGTGAAACGATTGACTGTGGGACTTGATCGAACTGACTTTGGACTTTGACCTTCTAAATGAGATAAATAAGACAATTGGATTCCAAGAAATATTATTCTTCTTAATTTGACATGATTGCTGGAACTCAGCGGTTAAACTGGGCACTGTGGTAGCGCTTTATTTAAAAATTCAAATAAATAAGTCATTTTTACTGTGAAACCAATCCTAGCCAATAGCGCGCGCTGCAGAAATAGAGACAATTTCAAAAACTACATTTCATTGACTTTCTAATTGCAACAGTCCTTGTGAGTTACAACGGCTGCGTCACATGTTCGTACCAACATGTATTCAGCGATATGTTTCTGACATTACGAGGTTTCATCGCTTTTAACTCTAAAACGATTGACTGTGGGACTTAATTCGACTGACTTTGGACTTTGACCTTATAAATGTGATAAATGAGACAATTGGACTTCAAGAAATAACATTCTTTTTAATTTGAAATGATCGCTGGAAATCAGCGATTACACTTAGCGCTGTGGTAGCGCTTTAGTTAAAAATTTAGATAAATGAGTCATTTTTACTGTGGAACCAACCTAGCCCTTAGTGCGCGCTGAAGAAGTGGAGACAGTTTCAAAAACTTCATTTCATTGATTTTCTAATGGCATCAATCCTTGTGAGTTACAACAGTTGCGTAACATATTCGTACCAACATATATTTAGCGATATTTTTCTGACATTACAAATTTTCATCGCTTTTAACAGTGAAACGATTGACTGTGGGACTTAATTGAACTGACTTTGGACTTTGACCTTCTAAATGAGATAAATAAGACAATTGAATTCCAAGAAATAACATTCTTCTTAATTTGACATGATTGCTGGAACTCAGCGATTACACTGGGCACTGTGGTAGCGCTTTATTTAAAAATTCAAATAAATAAGTCATTTTTACTGTGAAACCAATCCTAGCAAATAGCGCGCGCTGCAGAAATAGAGACAATTTCAAAAACTACATTTCATTGACTTTCTAATTGCAACAGTCCTTGTAAGTTACAACGGCTGCGTCACATGTTCGTACCAACATGTATTCAGCGATATGTTTCTGACATTACGAGGTTTCATCGCTTTTAACAGTGAAACGATTGACTGTGGGACTTAATTGAACTGACTTTGGACTTTGACCTTCTAAATGTGATAAATAAGACAATTGGACTCCAAGAGATAACATTCTTCTTAATTTGACATGATTGCTGGAACTCTGCGATTACACTGGGCGCTGTGGTAGCACTTTATTTAAAAATTTAGATAAATAAGCCATTTTTACTGTGGAACCAATGCTAGCCGTTAGTGCGTGCTGAAGAAGTGAAGACAGTTTCAAAAACTACATTTCATTGATTTTCTAATGGCATCAATCCTTGTGAGTTACAACGGTTGCGTAACATATTCGTACCAACATATATTTAGCGATATTTTTCTGACATTACAAATTTTCATCGCTTTTAACAGTGAAACGATTGACTGTGAGACTTAATTGAACTGACTTTGGACTTTGACCTTCTAAATGTGATAAATAAGACAATTGAACTCCAAGAAATAACATTCTTCTTAATTTAACATGATTGCTGGAACTCAGCGATTACACTGGTCGCTGTGGTAGCACTTTATTTAAAAATTTAGATAAATAAGCCATTTTTTCTGTGGAACCAATGCTAGCCGTTAGTGCGTGCTGAAGAAGTGGAGACAGTTTCAAAAACTACATTTCATTGATTTTCTAATGGCATCAATTCTTGTGAGTTACAACGGTTGCGTAACATATTCGTACCAACATATATTTAGCGATATTTTTCTGACATTACAAATTTTCATCGCTTTTAACAGTGAAACGATTGACTGTGGGACTTAATTGAACTGACTTTGGACTTTGTCCTTCTAAATGAGATAAATAAGACAATTGGATTCCAAGAAATAACATTCTTCTTAATTTGACATGATTGCTGGAAATCAGCGATTACACTGGGCACTGTGGTAGCGCTTTATTTAAAAATTCAAATAAATAAGTCATTTTTACTGTGAAACCAATCCTAGCCAATAGCGCGCTGCAGAAATAGAGACAATTTCAAAAACTACATTTCATTGACTTTCTAATTGCAACAGTCCTTGTGAGTTACAACGGCTGCGTCACATGTTCGTACCAACATGTATTAAGCGATATGTTTCTGACATTACGAGGTTTCATCGCTTTTAACATTGAAACGATTGACTGTGGGACTTAATTGGACTGACTTTGGACTTTGACCTTATAAATGTGATAAATGAGACAATTGGACTTCAAGAAACAACATTCTTTTTAATTTGAAATGATCGCTGGAAATCAGCGATTACACTTAGCGCTGTGGTAGCGCTTTAAATAAAAATTTAGATAAATGAGTCATTTTTACTGTGGAACCAACCTAGCCCTTAGTGGGCGCTGAAGAAGTGGAGACAGTTTCAAAAAATACATTTCATTGATTTTCTAATGGCATCAATCCTTGTGAGTTACAACGGTTACGTAACATATTCGTACCAACATATATTTAGCGATATTTTTCTGACATTACCAATTTTCATCGCTTTTAACAGTGAAACGATTGACTGTGGGACTTAATTGAACTGACTTTGGACTTTGACCTTCTAAATGAGATAAATAAGACAATTGGATTCCAAGAAATAACATTCTTCTTAATTTGACATGATTGCTGGAACTCAGCGATTACACTGGGCACTGTGGTAGCGCTTTATTTAAAAATTCAAATAAAAAAGTCATTTTTACTGTGAAACCAATCCTAGCCAATAGCGCGCACTGCAGAAATAGAGACAATTTTAAAAACTACATTTCATTGACTTTCTAATTGCAACAGTCCATGTGAGTTACAACGGATGCGTCACATGTTCGTACCAACATGTATTCAGCGATATGTTTCTGACATTACGAGGTTTCATCGCTTTTAACAGTGAAACGATTGACTGTGGGACTTAATTGAACTGACTTTGGACTTTGACCTTCTAAATGAGATAAATAGGACAATTGGACTCCAAGAAATAACATTCTTCTTAATTTGACATGATTGCTGGAACTCAGCGATTACACTGGGCGCTGTGGTAGCGCTTTATTTAAAAATTTAAATAAATAAGTCATTTTTACTGTGAAACCAATCCTAGCCGTTGGCGCGCTGAAGAAATAGAGACAGTTTCAAAAATTACATTTCATTGAGTTTCTAACGGTATCAGTCTGTTCGAGTTACAACAGTTGCAGCACATATTCGTACCAACATGTATTCAGCAATATTTTTCTGAAATTACTAGGTTTCATCGCTTTTAACATTGAAACGATTGACTGTGGGACTTAATTGGACTGACTTTGGACTTTGACCTTATAAATGTGATAAATGAGACAATTGGACTTCAAGAAACAACATTCTTTTTAATTTGAAATGATTGCTGGAAATCAGCGATTACACTTAGCGCTGTGGTAGCGCTTTAAATAAAAATTTAGATAAATGAGTCATTTTTACTGTGGAACCAACCTAGCCCTTAGTGGGCGCTGAAGAAGTGGAGACAGTTTCAAAAAATACATTTCATTGATTTTCTAATGGCATCAATCCTTGTGAGTTACAACGGTTACGTAACATATTCGTACCAACATATATTTAGCGATATTTTTCTGACATTACAAATTTTCATCGCTTTTAACAGTGAAACGATTGACTGTGGGACTTAATTGAACTGACTTTGGACTTTGACCTTCTAAATGAGATAAATAAGACAATTGGATTCCAAGAAATAACATTCTTCTTAATTTGACATGATTGCTGGAACTCAGCGATTACACTGGGCACTGTGGTAGCGCTTTATTTAAAAATTCAAATAAAAAAGTCATTTTTACTGTGAAACCAATCCTAGCCAATAGTGCGCGCTGCAGAAATAGAGACAATTTTAAAAACTACATTTCATTGACTTTCTAATTGCAACAGTCCATGTGAGTTACAACGGATGCGTCACATGTTCGTACCAAAATGTATTCAGCGATATGTTTCTGACATTACGAGGTTTCATCGCTTTTAACAGTGAAACGATTGACTGTGGGACTTAATTGAACTGACTTTGGACTTTGACCTTCTAAATGTGATAAATAGGACAATTGGACTCCAAGAAATAACATTCTTCTTAATTTGACATGATTGCTGGAACTCAGCGATTACACTGGGCGCTGTGGTAGCGCTTTATTTAAAAATTTAAATAAATAAGTCATTTTTACTGTGAAACCAATCCTAGCCGTTGGTGCGCTGAAGAAATAGAGACAGTTTCAAAAATTACATTTCATTGAGTTTCTAACGGTATCAGTCTGTTCGAGTTACAACAGTTGCAGCACATATTCGTACCAACATGTATTCAGCAATATTTTTCTGAAATTACTAGGTTGCATCGCTTTTATTAGTGAAAAGACTGACGCTGGGACTTAATTCAAATGATCTTGGACTTTGACCTTATAAATGTGATAAATGAGACAATTGGACTCCAAGAAATAACATTCTTCTTAATTTGACATGATTGCTGGAACTCAGCGATTACACTGGGCGCTGTGGTAGCGCTTTATTTAAAAATTTAGATAAATAAGCCATTTTTACTGTGGAACCAATGCTAGCCGTTAGCGCGTGCTGAAGAAGTGGAGACCGTTTCAAAAACTACATTTCATTGACTTTCTAACGGTGTCAGTTCGTGTGAGTTACAACGGTTGCGCCACATTTTCGTACCAACATGTATTCAGCAATATTTTTCTGAAATTACTAGGTTGCATCGCTTTTATTAGTGAAAAGACTGACGGTGGGACTTAATTCAAATGATCTTGGACTTTGACCTTATAAACGTGATAAGTGAGACAATTGGACTCCAAGATATAACATTCTTCTTAATTTGACATGATTCCTTAAACTCAGCGATTAGACTGGCCGCTGTGGTAGCGCTTTATTTAAAAATTTAGATAAATAAGCCATTTTTACTGTGGAACCAATGCTAGCCGTTACCGCGTGCTGAAGAAGTGGAGACAGTTTCAAAAACTACATTTCATTGACTTTCTAATGGCATTAATCCTTGTGAGTTACAACGGTAGCGTAACATATTCGTACCAACATGTATTTAGCGATATGTTTCTGACATTACGAGGTTTCATCGCTTTTAACAGTGAAACGATTGACTGTAGGACTTAATTGAACTGACTTGGGACTTTGACCTTATAAATGTGATAAATGAGACAATTGGACTCCAAGAAATAACCTTCTTTTTAATTTGACATGATCGCTGGAAATCACCGATTATACTTAGCGCTGTGGTAGCGTTTTAAATAAAAATTTAGATAAATGAGTTATTTTACTGTGGAACCAATCCTAGCCGTTAGTGCGCGCTGAAAAAATAGAGACATTTCAAAAAACTACATTTCATTGAGTTTCTAACGGTATCAGTCTGTTCGAGTTACAACAGTTGCACCACATATTCGTACCAACATGTATTCAGCAATATTTTTCTGAAATTACTAGGTTGCATCGCTTTTATTAGTGAAAAGACTGACGGTGGGACTTAATTCAAATGATCTTGGACTTTGACCTTATAAATGTGATAAATGAGACAATTGGACTCCAAGAAATAACATTCTTCTTAATTTGACATGATTGCTGGAACTCAGCGATTACACTGGGCGCTGTGGTAGCGCTTTATTTAAAAATTTAGATATATAAGCCATTTTTACTGTGGAACCAATGCTAGCCGTTAGCGCATGCTGAAGAAGTGGAGACAGTTTCAAAAACTACATTTCATTGACTTTCTAACGGTGTCAGTTCGTGTGAGTTACAACGGTTGCGCCACATTTTCGTACCAACATGTATTTAGCGATATTTTTCTGATATTACTAGGTTGCATCGCTTTTGACAGTGAAACGATTGACTGTGGGACTTAATTTAACTGACTTTGGACTTTGACCTTCTAAATGTGATAAATAAGACAATTGGATTCCAAGAAATAACATTCTTCTTAATTTGACATGATTGCTGGAACTCAGCGATTACACTGGGCGCTGTGGTAGCACTTTATTTAAAAATTTAAATAAATAAGTCATTTTTACTGTGAAACCAATCCTAGCCGTTAGCGCGCGCTAAAGAAATGGAGACAGTTTCAAAAACTACATTTCATTGAATTTCTAATGGCATCAATCCTTGTGAGTTACAATGGTTGCGTCACATACTTGTACCAACATGTATTCAGCGACACTATTCTGACATTACGAGGTTTCATCGCTTTTAACAGTGAAACGATTGACTGTGGGACTTAATTGAACTGACTTTGGACTTTGACCTTATAAATGTGATAAACGAGACAATTGGACTCCAAGAAATAACATTCTTCTTAACTTGACATGATTCCTGGAACTCAGCGATAACGTGGGCGCTGTGGTAGCGCTTTATTTAAAAATTTAGATAAATAAGCAATTTTTAGTGTGGAACCAATTCGAGCCGTTAGAGCGAGATGAAGAAGTGGAGACAGTTTCAAAAACTACATTTCATTGACTTTCTAACAGTATAATTCCGTGTGAGTTACAACGGTTGCGCCACATATTGGTACCAACATGTATTCAGCGATATTTTCCTGACATTACTAGATTGCGTCGCTTTTAACAGTGAAACGATTAACTGTGGGACTTAATTGAACTGATTTTGGACTTCGACCTTATAAATGTGATAAATGAGACAATTGGACTCCAAGAAATGACCTTCTTTTTATTTTGACATGATCGCTGGAAATCACCGATTATACTTAGCGCTGTGGTAGCGTTTTAAATAAAAATTTAGATAAATGAGTTATTTTACTGTGGAACCAATCCTAGCCGTTAGTGCGCGCTGAAAAAATAGAGACAGTTCCAAAAACTACATTTCATTGAGTTTCTAACGGTATCAGTCTGTTCGAGTTACAACAGTTGCACCACATATTCGTACCAACATGTATTCAGCAATATTTTTCTGAAATTACTAGGTTGCATCGCTTTTATTAGTGAAAAGACTGATGACATGATTGCTGGAACTCAGCAATTACACTGGGCGCTGTGGTAGCGCTTTTTTTTTTTTTTTTTTTTTTTTTTTTTTTTTGACATTTATTTCGGTTCCATTATACAATGGTTCTTATCCCTATAATAACATAATAATAACAACAATAAGAATAAAAAGTTTAGAACAAAAATGATACAAGAAGCATGGAGATCTAGGATTCAATAAGAGTTGTAGATTTAGGTTTTATTTAAAAATTTAGATATATAAGCCATTTTTACTGTGGAACCAATGCTAGCCGTTAGCGCGTGCTGAAGAAGTGGAGACAGTTTCAAAAACTACATTTCATTGACTTTCTAACGGTGTCAGTTCGTGTGAGTTAAAACGGTTGCGCCACATTTTCGTACCAACATGTATTTAGCGATATTTTTCTGATATTACTAGGTTGCACCGCTTTTGACAGTAAAACGATTGACTGTGGGACTTAATTTAACTGACTTTGGACTTTGACCTTCTAAATGTGATAAATAAGACAATTGGATTCCAAGAAATAACATTCTTCTTAATTTGACATGATTGCTGGAACTCAGCGATTACACTGGGCGCTGTGGTAGCACTTTATTTAAAAATTTAAATAAATAAGTCATTTTTACTGTGAAACCAATCCTAGCCGTTAGCGCGCGCTGAAGAAATGGAGACAGTTTCAAAAACTACATTTCATTGAATTTCTAATGGCATCAATCCTTGTGAGTTACAATGGTTGCGTCACATACTTGTACCAACATGTATTCAGCGACACTATTCTGACATTACGAGGTTTCATCGCTTTTAACAGTGAAACGATTGACTGTGGGACTTAATTGAACTGACTTTGGACTTTGACCTTATAAATGTGATAAACGAGACAATTGGACTCCAAGAAATAACATTCTTCTTAACTTGACATGATTCCTGGAACTCAGCGATAACGTGGGCGCTGTGGTAGCGCTTTATTTAAAAATTTAGATAAATAAGCAATTTTTAGTGTGGAACCAATGCGAGCCGTTAGCGCGAGATGAAAAAGTGGAGACAGTTTCAAAAACTACATTTCATTGACTTTCTAACAGTATAATTCCGTGTGAGTTACAACGGTTGCGCCACATATTGGTACCAACATGTATTCAGCGATATTTTCCTGACATTACTAGATTGCGTCGCTTTTAACAGTGAAACGATTAACTGTGGGACTTAATTGAACTGATTTTGGACTTCGACCTTATAAATGTGATAAATATCACAATTGAATTCCCAGATAAAACATTCGTCTTAATTTGACATGATTGCAGGAACTCAGCGATTACACTGGGCCCTGTGGTAGCGCTTTATTTAAAAATGTAAATAAATAAGTCATATTTACTGTGAAACCAATCCTAGCCGTTAGCGCGCGCTGAAGAAATAGAGACAGTTTCAAAAACTACATTTCATTGACTTTCTAATGGCAACAGTCCTTGTGAGTTACAACGGCTGCGTCACATGTTCGTACCAACATGTATTCAGCGATATGTTTCTGACATTACGAGGTTTCATCGCTTTTAACAGTGAAACGATTGACTGTAGGACTTAATTGAACTGACTTTGGACTTTGACCTTATAAATGTGATAAATGAAACAATTGGACTCCAAGAAATAACATTCTTTTTATTTTGACCTGATTGCTGGAACTCAGCGATTACACTGGGCGCTGTGGTAGCGCTTTATTGAACACTTTATATAAATAAGTGATTTTTAATGTGGAACCAATCCTAGCCGTTACCGCGCGCTGAAGAAATTGAGACAGTTTCAAAAACTACATTTCATTGACTTTCTAGTGGCATCAATCCTTGTGAGTTACAACGGTTGCGTCACATATTTGTACCAACATGTATTTAGCGATATTTTCCTGACATTACTAGATTGCGTCGCTTTTAACAGTGAAACGATTAACTGTGGGACTTAATTGAACTGATTTTGGACTTCGACCTTATAAATGTGATAAATATCACAATTGAATTCCCAGATAAAACATTCGTCTTAATTTGACATGATTGCAGGAACTCAGCGATTACACTGGGCCCTGTGGTAGCGCTTTATTGAACACTTTATATAAATAAGTGATTTTTAATGTGGAACCAATCCTAGCCGTTACCGCGCGCTGAAGAAATTGAGACAGTTTCAAAAACTACATTTCATTGACTTTCTAGTGGCATCAATCCTTGTGAGTTACAACGGTTGCGTCACATATTTGTACCAACATGTATTTAGCGATATTTTCCTGACATTACTAGATTGCGTCGCTTTTAACAGTGAAACGATTAACTGTGGGACTTAATTGAACTGATTTTGGACTTCGACCTTATAAATGTGATAAATATCACAATTGAATTCCCAGATAAAACATTCGTCTTAATTTGACATGATTGCAGGAACTCAGCGATTACACTGGGCCCTGTGGTAGCGCTTTATTTAAAAATGTAAATAAATAAGTCATATTTACTGTGAAACCAATCCTAGCCGTTAGCGCGCGCTGAAAAAATAGAGACAGTTTCAAAAACTACATTTCATTGACTTTCTAATGGCAACAGTCCTTGTGAGTTACAACGGCTGCGTCACATGTTCGTACCAACATGTATTCAGCGATATGTTTCTGACATTACGAGGTTTCATCGCTTTTAACAGTGAAACGATTGACTGTAGGACTTAATTGAACTGACTTTGGACTTTGACCTTATAAATGTGATAAATGAAACAATTGGACTCCAAGAAATAACATTCTTTTTATTTTGACCTGATTGCTGGAACTCAGCGATTACACTGGGCGCTGTGGTAGCACTTTATTTAAAAATTTAGATATATAAGCCATTTTTACTGTGGAACCAATGCTAGCCGTTAGCGCGAGATGAAGAAGTGGAGACAGTTTCAAAAACTACATTTCATTGACTTTCTAACAGTATAATTCCGTGTGAGTTACAACGGTTGCGCCACATATTGGTACCAACATGTATTCAGCGATATTTTCCTGACATTACTAGATTGCGTCGCTTTTAACAGTGAAACGATTAACTGTGGGACTTAATTGAACTGATTTTGGACTTCGACCTTATAAATGTGATAAATGAGACAATTGGACTCCAAGAAATAACCTTCTTTTTAATTTGACATGATCGCTGGAAATCACCGATTATACTTAGCGCTGTGGTAGCGTTTTAAATAAAAATTTAGATAAATGAGTTATTTTACTGTGGAACCAATCCTAGCCGTTAGTGCGCGCTGAAAAAATAGAGACAGTTCCAAAAACTACTTTTATTGAGTTTCTAACGGTATCAGTCTGTTCGAGTTACAACAGTTGCACCACATATTCGTACCAACATGTATTCAGCAATATTTTTCTGAAATTACTAGGTTGCATCGCTTTTATTAGTGAAAAGACTGACGGTGAGACTTAATTCAAATGATCTTGGACTTTGACCTTATAAATGTGATAAATGAGACAATTGGACTCCAAGAAATAACATTCTTCTTAATTTGACATGATTGCTGGAACTCAGCGATTACACTGGGCGCTGTGGTAGCGCTTTATTTAAAAATTTAGATATATAAGCCATTTTTACTGTGGAACCAATGCTAGCCGTTAGCGCGTGCTGAAAAAGTGGAGACTGTTTCAAAAACTACATTTCATTGACTTTCTAACGGTGTCAGTTCGTGTGAGTTACAACGGTTGCGCCACATTTTCGTACCAACATGTATTTAGCGATATTTTTCTGATATTACTAGGTTGCATCGCTTTTGACAGTGAAACGATTGACTGTGGGACTTAATTTAACTGACTTTGGACTTTGACCTTCTAAATGTGATAAATAAGACAATTGGATTCCAAGAAATAACATTCTTCTTAATTTGACATGATTGCTGGAACTCAGCGATTACACTGGGCGCTGTGGTAGCACTTTATTTAAAAATTTAAATAAATAAGTCATTTTTACTGTGAAACCAATCCTAGCCGTTAGCGCGCGCTAAAGAAATGGAGACAGTTTCAAAAACTACATTTCATTGAATTTCTAATGGCATCAATCCTTGTGAGTTACAATGGTTGCGTCACATACTTGTACCAACATGTATTCAGCGACACTATTCTGACATTACGAGGTTTCATCGCTTTTAACAGTGAAACGATTGACTGTGGGACTTAATTGAACTGACTTTGGACTTTGACCTTATAAATGTGATAAACGAGACAATTGGACTCCAAGAAATAACATTCTTCTTAACTTGACATGATTCCTGGAACTCAGCGATAACGTGGGCGCTGTGGTAGCGCTTTATTTAAAAATTTAGATAAATAAGCAATTTTTAGTGTGGAACCAATGCGAGCCGTTAGAGCGAGATGAAGAAGTGGAGACAGTTTCAAAAACTACATTTCATTTACTTTCTAACAGTATAATTCCGTGTGAGTTACAACGGTTGCGCCACATATTGGTACCAACATGTATTCAGCGATATTTTCCTGACATTACTAGATTGCGTCGCTTTTAACAGTGAAACGATTAACTGTGGGACTTAATTGAACTGATTTTGGACTTCGACCTTATAAATGTGATAAATGAGACAATTGGACTCCAAGAAATGACCTTCTTTTTATTTTGACATGATCGCTGGAAATCACCGATTATACTTAGCGCTGTGGTAGCGTTTTAAATAAAAATTTAGATAAATGAGTTATTTTACTGTGGAACCAATCCTAGCCGTTAGTGCGCGCTGAAAAAATAGAGACAGTTCCAAAAACTACATTTCATTGAGTTTCTAACGGTATCAGTCTGTTCGAGTTACAACAGTTGCACCACATATTCGTACCAACATGTATTCAGCAATATTTTTCTGAAATTACTAGGTTGCATCGCTTTTATTAGTGAAAAGACTGATGACATGATTGCTGGAACTCAGCGATTACACTGGGCGCTGTGGTAGCGCTTTTTTTTTTTTTTTTTTTTTTTTTTTTTTTTTTTTTTGACATTTATTTCGGTTCCATTATACAATGGTTCTTATCCCTATAATAACATAATAATAACAACAATAAGAATAAAAAGTTTAGAACAAAAATGATACAAGAAGCATGGAGATCTAGGTTTCAATAAGAGTTGTAGATTTAGGTTTTATTTAAAAATTTAGATATATAAGCCATTTTTACTGTGGAACCAATGCTAGCCGTTAGCGCGTGCTGAAGAAGTGGAGACAGTTTCAAAAACTACATTTCATTGACTTTCTAACAGTGTCAGTTCGTGTGAGTTAAAACGGTTGCGCCACATTTTCGTACCAACATGTATTTAGCGATATTTTTCTGATATTACTAGGTTGCATCGCTTTTGACAGTAAAACGATTGACTGTGGGACTTAATTTAACTGACTTTGGACTTTGACCTTCTAAATGTGATAAATAAGACAATTGGATTCCAAGAAATAACATTCTTCTTAATTTGACATGATTGCTGGAACTCAGCGATTACACTGGGCGCTGTGGTAGCACTTTATTTAAAAATTTAAATAAATAAGTCATTTTTACTGTGAAACCAATCCTAGCCGTTAGCGCGCGCTGAAGAAATGGAGACAGTTTCAAAAACTACATTTCATTGAATTTCTAATGGCATCAATCCTTGTGAGTTACAATGGTTGCGTCACATACTTGTACCAACATGTATTCAGCGACACTATTCTGACATTACGAGGTTTCATCGCTTTTAACAGTGAAACGATTGACTGTGGGACTTAATTGAACTGACTTTGGACTTTGACCTTATAAATGTGATAAACGAGACAATTGGACTCCAAGAAATAACATTCTTCTTAACTTGACATGATTCCTGGAACTCAGCGATAACGTGGGCGCTGTGGTAGCGCTTTATTTAAAAATTTAGATAAATAAGCAATTTTTAGTGTGGAACCAATGCGAGCCGTTAGCGCGAGATGAAAAAGTGGAGACAGTTTCAAAAACTACATTTCATTGACTTTCTAACAGTATAATTCCGTGTGAGTTACAACGGTTGCGCCACATATTGGTACCAACATGTATTCAGCGATATTTTCCTGACATTACTAGATTGCGTCGCTTTTAACAGTGAAACGATTAACTGTGGGACTTAATTGAACTGATTTTGGACTTCGACCTTATAAATGTGATAAATATCACAATTGAATTCCCAGATAAAACATTCGTCTTAATTTGACATGATTGCAGGAACTCAGCGATTACACTGGGCCCTGTGGTAGCGCTTTATTTAAAAATGTAAATAAATAAGTCATATTTACTGTGAAACCAATCCTAGCCGTTAGCGCGCGCTGAAGAAATAGAGACAGTTTCAAAAACTACATTTCATTGACTTTCTAATGGCAACAGTCCTTGTGAGTTACAACGGCTGCGTCACATGTTCGTACCAACATGTATTCAGCGATATGTTTCTGACATTACGAGGTTTCATCGCTTTTAACAGTGAAACGATTGACTGTAGGACTTAATTGAACTGACTTTGGACTTTGACCTTATAAATGTGATAAATGAAACAATTGGACTCCAAGAAATAACATTCTTTTTATTTTGACCTGATTGCTGGAACTCAGCGATTACACTGGGCGCTGTGGTAGCGCTTTATTGAACACTTTATATAAATAAGTGATTTTTAATGTGGAACCAATCCTAGCCGTTACCGCGCGCTGAAGAAATTGAGACAGTTTCAAAAACTACATTTCATTGACTTTCTAGTGGCATCAATCCTTGTGAGTTACAACGGTTGCGTCACATATTTGTACCAACATGTATTTAGCGATATTTTCCTGACATTACTAGATTGCGTCGCTTTTAACAGTGAAACGATTAACTGTGGGACTTAATTGAACTGATTTTGGACTTCGACCTTATAAATGTGATAAATATCACAATTGAATTCCCAGATAAAACATTCGTCTTAATTTGACATGATTGCAGGAACTCAGCGATTACACTGGGCCCTGTGGTAGCGCTTTATTGAACACTTTATATAAATAAGTGATTTTTAATGTGGAACCAATCCTAGCCGTTACCGCGCGCTGAAGAAATTGAGATAGTTTCAAAAACTACATTTCATTGACTTTCTAGTGGCATCAATCCTTGTGAGTTACAACGGTTGCGTCACATATTTGTACCAACATGTATTTAGCGATATTTTCCTGACATTACTAGATTGCGTCGCTTTTAACAGTGAAACGATTAACTGTGGGACTTAATTGAACTGATTTTGGACTTCGACCTTATAAATGTGATAAATATCACAATTGAATTCCCAGATAAAACATTCGTCTTAATTTGACATGATTGCAGGAACTCAGCGATTACACTGGGCCCTGTGGGAGCGCTTTATTTAAAAATGTAAATAAATAAGTCATATTTACTGTGAAACCAATCCTAGCCGTTAGCGCGCGCTGAAGAAATAGAGACAGTTTCAAAAACTACATTTCATTGACTTTCTAATGGCAACAGTCCTTGTGAGTTACAACGGCTGCGTCACATGTTCGTACCAACATGTATTCAGCGATATGTTTCTGACATAACGAGGTTTCATCGCTTTTAACAGTGAAACGATTGACTGTAGGACTTAATTGAACTGACTTTGGACTTTGACCTTATAAATGTGATAAATGAAACAATTGGACTCCAAGAAATAACATTCTTTTTATTTTGACCTGATTGCTGGAACTCAGCGATTACACTGGGCGCTGTGGTAGCACTTTATTTAAAAATTTAGATATATAAGCCATTTTTACTGTGGAACCAATGCTAGCCGTTAGCGCGAGATGAAGAAGTGGAGACAGTTTCAAAAACTACATTTCATTGACTTTCTAACAGTATAATTCCGTGTGAGTTACAACGGTTGCGCCACATATTGGTACCAACATGTATTCAGCGATATTTTCCTGACATTACTAGATTGCGTCGCTTTTAACAGTGAAACGATTAACTGTGGGACTTAATTGAACTGATTTTGGACTTCGACCTTATAAATGTGATAAATGAGACAATTGGACTCCAAGAAATAACCTTCTTTTTAATTTGACATGATCGCTGGAAATCACCGATTATACTTAGCGCTGTGGTAGCGTTTTAAATAAAAATTTAGATAAATGAGTTATTTTACTGTGGAACCAATCCTAGCCGTTAGTGCGCGCTGAAAAAATAGAGACAGTTCCAAAAACTACATTTTATTGAGTTTCTAACGGTATCAGTCTGTTCGAGTTACAACAGTTGCACCACATATTCGTACCAACATGTATTCAGCAATATTTTTCTGAAATTACTAGGTTGCATCGCTTTTATTAGTGAAAAGACTGACGGTGAGACTTAATTCAAATGATCTTGGACTTTGACCTTATAAATGTGATAAATGAGACAATTGGACTCCAAGAAATAACATTCTTCTTAATTTGACATGATTGCTGGAACTCAGCGATTACACTGGGCGCTGTGGTAGCGCTTTATTTAAAAATTTAGATATATAAGCCATTTTTACTGTGGAACCAATGCTAGCCGTTAGCGCGTGCTGAAAAAGTGGAGACTGTTTCAAAAACTACATTTCATTGACTTTCTAACGGTGTCAGTTCGTGTGAGTTACAACGGTTGCGCCACATTTTCGTACCAACATGTATTTAGCGATATTTTTCTGATATTACTAGGTTGCATCGCTTTTGACAGTGAAACGATTGACTGTGGGACTTAATTTAACTGACTTTGGACTTTGACCTTCTAAATGTGATAAATAAGACAATTGGATTACAAGAAATAACATTCTTCTTAATTTGACATGATTGCTGGAACTCAGCGATTACACTGGGCGCTGTGGTAGCACTTTATTTAAAAATTTAAATAAATAAGTCATTTTTACTGTGAAACCAATCCTAGCCGTTAGCGCGCGCTGAAGAAATGGAGACAGTTTCAAAAACTACATTTCATTGAATTTCTAATGGCATCAATCCTTGTGAGTTACAATGGTTGCGTCACATACTTGTACCAACATGTATTCAGCGACACTATTCTGACATTACGAGGTTTCATCGCTTTTAACAGTGAAACGATTGACTGTGGGACTTAATTGAACTGACTTTGGACTTTGACCTTATAAATGTGATAAACGAGACAATTGGACTCCAAGAAATAACATTCTTCTTAACTTGACATGATTCCTGGAACTCAGCGATAACGTGGGCGCTGTGGTAGCGCTTTATTTAAAAATTTAGATAAATAAGCAATTTTTAGTGTGGAACCAATGCGAGCCGTTAGCGCGAGATGAAAAAGTGGAGACAGTTTCAAAAACTACATTTCATTGACTTTCTAACAGTATAATTCCGTGTGAGTTACAACGGTTGCGCCACATATTGGTACCAACATGTATTCAGCGATATTTTCCTGACATTACTAGATTGCGTCACTTTTAACAGTGAAACGATTAACTGTGGGACTTAATTGAACTGATTTTGGACTTCGACCTTATAAATGTGATAAATATCACAATTGAATTCCCAGATAAAACATTCGTTTTAATTTGACATGATTGCAGGAACTCAGCGATTACACTGGGCCCTGTGGTAGCGCTTTATTTAAAAATTTAGATATATAAGCCATTTTTACTGTGGAACCAATGCTAGCCGTTAGCGCGAGATGAAGAAGTGGAGACAGTTTCAAAAACTACATTTCATTGACTTTCTAACAGTATAATTCCGTGTGAGTTACAACGGTTGCGCCACATATTGGTACCAACATGTATTCAGCGATATTTTCCTGACATTACTAGATTGCGTCGTTTTTAACAGTGAAACGATTAACTGTGGGACTTAATTGAACTGATTTTGGACTTCGACCTTATAAATGTGATAAATGAGACAATTGGACTCCAAGAAATAACCTTCTTTTTAATTTGACATGATCGCTGGAAATCACCGATTATACTTAGCGCTGTGGTAGCGTTTTAAATAAAAATTTAGATAAATGAGTTATTTTACTGTGGAACCAATCCTAGCCGTTAGTGCGCGCTGAAAAAATAGAGACAGTTTCAAAAACTACATTTTATTGAGTTTCTAACGGTATCAGTCTGTTCGAGTTACAACAGTTGCACCACATATTCGTACCAACATGTATTCAGCAATATTTTTCTGAAATTACTAGGTTGCATCGCTTTTATTAGTGAAAAGACTGACGGTGAGACTTAATTCAAATGATCTTGGACTTTGACCTTATAAATGTGATAAATGAGACAATTGGACTCCAAGAAATAACATTCTTCTTAATTTGACATGATTGCTGGAACTCAGCGATTACACTGGGCGCTGTGGTAGCGCTTTATTTAAAAATTTAGATATATAAGCCATTTTTACTGTGGAACCAATGCTAGCCGTTAGCGCGTGCTGAAAAAGTGGAGACTGTTTCAAAAACTACATTTCATTGACTTTCTAACGGTGTCAGTTCGTGTGAGTTACAACGGTTGCGCCACATTTTCGTACCAACATGTATTTAGCGATATTTTTCTGATATTACTAGGTTGCATCGCTTTTGACAGTGAAACGATTGACTGTGGGACTTAATTTAACTAAATTTGGACTTTGACCTTCTAAATGTGATAAATAAGACAATTGGATTACAAGAAATAACATTCTTCTTAATTTGACATGATTGCTGGAACTCAGCGATTACACTGGGCGCTGTGGTAGCACTTTATTTAAAAATTTAAATAAATAAGTCATTTTTACTGTGAAACCAATCCTAGCCGTTAGCGCGCGCTGAAGAAATGGAGACAGTTTCAAAAACTACATTTCATTGAATTTCTAATGGCATCAATCCTTGTGAGTTACAATGGTTGCGTCACATACTTGTACCAACATGTATTCAGCGACACTATTCTGACATTACGAGGTTTCATCGCTTTTAACAGTGAAACGATTGACTGTGGGACTTAATTGAACTGACTTTGGACTTTGATCTTATAAATGTGATAAACGAGACAATTGGACTCCAAGAAATAACATTCTTCTTAACTTGACATGATTCCTGGAACTCAGCGATAACGTGGGCGCTGTGGTAGCGCTTTATTTAAAAATTTAGATAAATAAGCAATTTTTAGTGTGGAACCAATGCGAGCCGTTAGCGCGAGATGAAAAAGTGGAGACAGTTTCAAAAACTACATTTCATTGACTTTCTAACAGTATAATTCCGTGTGAGTTACAACGGTTGCGCCACATATTGGTACCAACATGTATTCAGCGATATTTTCCTGACATTACTAGATTGCGTCACTTTTAACAGTGAAACGATTAACTGTGGGACTTAATTGAACTGATTTTGGACTTCGACCTTATAAATGTGATAAATATCACAATTGAATTCCCAGATAAAACATTCGTCTTAATTTGACATGATTGCAGGAACTCAGCGATTACACTGGGCCCTGTGGTAGCGCTTTATTTAAAAATGTAAATAAATAAGTCATTTTTACTGTGAAACCAATCCTAGCCGTTAGCGCGCGCTGAAGAAATAGAGACAGTTTCAAAAACTACATTTCATTGACTTTCTAATGGCAACAGTCCTTGTGAGTTACAACGGTTGCGTCACATATTTGTACCAACATGTATTCAACGATATTTTTCTGACATTACGTGGTTTCATCGCTTTTAACAGTGAAACGATTGACTGTGGGACTTAATTGAACTGACTTTGGACTTACCATATAAATGCAATAAATGAGACAATTGGACTCCAAGAAATAACATTCTTTTTATTTTGACCTGATTGCTGGAACTCAGCGATTACACTGGGCGCTGTGGTAGCGCTTTATTGAACACTTTATATAAATAAGTGATTTTTACTGTGGAACCAATCCTAGCCCTTACCGCGCGCTGAAGAAATTGAGACAGTTTCAAAAACTACATTTCATTGACTTTCTAGTGGCATCAATCCTTGTGAGTTACAACGGTTGCGTCACATATTTGTACCAACATGTATTCAGCGATATTTTTCTGACATTACGAGGTTTCATCGCTTTTAACAGTGAAGCGATTGACTGTGGGACTTAATTGAACTAACTTTGGACTGTCTCCTGATAAATGTGATGAAGGAGACAATTGGACTCCAAGAAATAACATTCTTCTTAATTTGACGTGATTGCCGGAACTCAGCGATTACACTGGCCGCTGTGGTAGCGCTTCATTTAAAAATTAAGATAAAAAAAGTCATTTTTTAATGTGGGACCAATCCTAGCTGCTTTCGCGCGCTAAAGAAATAGCGACAGTTTGAAGAACTACATCTCATTGACTTTCTAACGGTGTCAGTCCGTTTGAGTTACAACGGTTGGGTCACATATTTGTACCAACATGTATTTCTTGATATTATTCTGGTATTACTAGGTTGCATTGCTTTTAACAATGAAACGATTCACTGTAGGACTTAATTGAACTAACTTTGGACTGTAACCTGATAAATTTGATAAATGAGAAAATTGGACTCCAAGAAATAACATTCTTCTTAATCTGACATGTTTGCTGGAACTCAGCGATAACGTGGGCGCTGTGGTAGCGCTTTATTGAAAACTTTATATAAATAAGTGATTTTTACTGTGGAACCAATCCTAGCCGTTAGTGCGCACTGAAGAGATAGAGACAGTTTCAAAAACTACATTTCATTGACTTTCTAACAGTATAATTCCGAGTGAGCTACAACGGTTGCGCCACATATTCGTACCAACATGTATTTAGCGATATTTTCCTGACATTACTAGATTCCGTCGCATTTAACAGTGAAACGATTAGCTGTGGGACTTAATTAAACTGATTTTCGACTTCGACCTTATAAATGTGATAAATATCACAATTGAATTCCAAAAAATAACATTCGTCTTAATTTGACATGATTGCGGGAACTCAGCGATTACACTGGGCGCTGTGGTAGCTCTTTATTTAAAAATTTAAATAAATAAGCCATTTTTACTGTGGAACCAATGCTAGCCGTTAGCGCGCGCTGAAGAAATTGAGACAGTTTCAAAAACTACATTTCATTGACTTTCTAATGGCATCAATCCTTGTGAGTTACAACGGTTGCGTCACATATTTGTACCAACATGTATTCAGCGATATTTTTCTGACATTACGAGGTTTCATCGCTTTTAACAGTGAAAGGATTGACTGTGGGACTTAATTGAACTGACTTTGGACTTTGACCTTATAAATGTGATAAATGAGACAATTGGACTCCAAGAAATAACATTCTTCTTAATTTGATATGATTGCTGGAACTCAGCGATAACGTGGGCGCTCTGGCAGCGCTTTATTGAAAACTTTATATTAATAAGTGATTTTTACTGTGGAACCAATCCTAGCCGTTAGCGCGCACTGAAGAGATAAAGAAAGTTTCAAAAACTACATTTCATTGACTTTCTAACAGTATAATTCCGTGTGAGCTACAACGGTTGCGCCACATATTCGTACCAACATGTATTTAGCGATATTTTCCTGACATCACTAGATTGCGTCGCATTTAACAGTGAAACGATTAGCTGTGGGACTTAATTAAACAGATTTTCGACTTCGACCTTATAAATGTGATAAATATCACAATTGAATTCCAAGAAATAACATTTGTCTTAATTTGACATGATTGCGGGAACTCAGCGATTACACTGGCCGCTGTGGTAGCGCTGTATTTAAAAATTTAAATAAATAAGCCATTTTTACTGTGGAACCAATGCTAGCCGTTAGCACGCGCTGAAGAAATTGAGACAGTTTCAAAAACTATTCATTGACTTTCTAATGGCATCAATCCTTGTGAGTTACAACGGTTGCGTCACATATTTGTACCAACATGTATTCAGCGATATTTTTCTGACATTACGAGGTTTCATCGCTTTTAACAGTGAAACGATTGACTGTGGGACTTAATTGAACTAACTTTGGTCTGTCACCTGATAAATGTGATGAAGGAGACAATTGGACTCCAAAAAATAACATTCTTCTTAATTTGACGTGATTGCCGGAACTCAGCGATTACACTGGCCGCTGTGGTAGCGCTTCATTTAAAAATTAAGATAAAAAAAGTCATTTTTTAATGTGGGACCAATCCTAGCTGTTTTCGCGCGCTAAAGAAATAGCGACAGTTTGAAGAACTGCATCTCATTGACTTTTTAACGGTGTCAGTCCGTTTGAGTTACAACGGTTGGGTGATATATTCGTACCAACATGTTTTTAGCGATATTTTTTGATAATACTAGGTTGCATCGCTTTTAACAATGAAACGATTGATTGTGGGACTTAATTGATCTATCTTTGGACTGTGACCTGTTAAATGTGAAAAATGAGACACTTGGACTCCAAGAAATAACATTCTTCTTAATTTGACGTGATTGCCGGAACTCAGGGATTACACTGGCCGCTGTGGTAGCACTTCATTTAAGAATTAAGATAAAAAAAGTCATTTTTTTATTGTGGGACCAATCCTAGCCGCTTTCGCGTGCTAAAGAAATAGCGACAGTTTGAAGAACTACACTTCATTGACTTTCTAACGGTGTCAGTCCGTTTGAGTTACAACGGTTGGGTTACATATTCGTACCAACATGTATTTAGCGATATTTTTCTAATATTACTATGTTGCATCGCTTTTAACTATAAAACGATTGACTGTGGGACTTAATTAAACTAACTTTGGACTGTCACCTGATAAATGTGATGAAGGAGACAATTGGACTCCAAGAAATAACATTCCTCTTAATTTGACATGATTGCCGAAACTCAGCGATTGCACTGGGCTCTGTGGTAGCTCTTCATTTAAGAATTAAGATAAAAAAAGTCATTTTTTTATTGTGGGACAAATTCTAGACGTTATCGCGCGCTGAGGAAATAGCGACAGTTTCAAAAACTACATTTCATTGACTTTCTAACGGTGTCAGTCCGTTTGAGTTTCAACGGTTGCGTTACATATTCGTACCAACATGTGTTTAGCGATATTTTTTGATATTACTAGGTTGCATCGCTTTTAACAATGAAACGATTGACTGTGGGACTTAATTGATCTAACTTTGGACTGTGACCTGATAAATCTGAAAAATGAGACAATTGGACTCCAAGAAATAACATTCTTCTTAATTTGACGTGATTGCCGAAACTCAGCGATTGCACTGGCCGCTGTGGTATCGCTTCATTTAAGAATTAAGATAAAAAAAGTCATTTTTTTATTGTGGGACCAACCCTAGCCGCTTTCGCGCGCTAAAGAAATAGCGACAGTTTGAAGAACTACACTTCATTGACTTTCTAACGGTGTCAGTCCGTTTGAGTTACAACGGTTGGGTCACATATTTGTACCAACATGTATTTCTTGATATTATTCTGGTATTACTAGGTTGCATCGCTTTTAACAATGAAACGATTGACTGAAGGACTTAATTGAACTGACTTTGGACTTTGACCTTATAAATGGGATAAATGAGACAATTGGACTCCAAGAAATAACATTCTTCTTAACTTGACATGATTGCTGGAACTCAGCGATAACGTGGGCGCTGTGGTAGCGCTTTATTTTAAAAAAATTAAGATAAATAAGCAATTTTTAGTGTGGAACCAATGCTAGCCGTAAGCGAGCTGTAGAAGTGGAGACAGTTTCAAAAAACTACATTTCATTGAATTTCTAACAGTATAATTCCGTGTGAGTTACAACGGTTGCGCCACATATTGGTACCAACATGTATTTAGCGATATTTTCCTGACATTACTAGATTGCATCGCTTTTAACAATGAAACGATTAACTGTGGGACTTAATTGAAATGATTTTGGACTTCGACCTTATAAATGTGATAAATATCACAATTGAATTCCCAGATAAAACATTCGTCTTAATTTGACATGATTGCAGGAACTCAGCGATTATACTGGGCCCTGTGGTAGCGCTTTATTTAAAAATTTAAATAAATAAGTCATTTTTACTGTGGGACCAATCCTAGCCGCTTTCGCGCGCTAAAGAAATAGCGACAGTTTGAAGAACTACACTTCATTGACTTTCTAACGGTGTCAGTCCGTTTGAGTTACAACGGTTGGGTTACATATTCGTACCAACATGTATTTAGCGATATTTTTCTAATATTACTATGTTGCATCGCTTTTAACTATAAAACGATTGACTGTGGGACTTAATTAAACTAACTTTGGACTGTCACCTGATAAATGTGATGAAGGAGACAATTGGACTCCAAGAAATAACATTCCTCTTAATTTGACATGATTGCCGAAACTCAGCGATTGCACTGGGCTCTGTGGTAGCTCTTCATTTAAGAATTAAGATAAAAAAAGTCATTTTTTTATTGTGGGACAAATTCTAGACGTTATCGCGCGCTGAGGAAATAGCGACAGTTTCAAAAACTACATTTCATTGACTTTCTAACGGTGTCAGTCCGTTTGAGTTACAATGGTTGCGTCACATACTTGTACCAACATGTATTCAGCGACACTTTTCTGACATTACGAGGTTTCATCGCTTTTAACAGTGAAACGATTGACTGTGGGACTTAATTAAACTGACTTTGGACTTTGACCTTATAAATGTGATAAACGAGACAATTGGACTCCAAGAAATAACATTCTTCTTAACTTGACATGATTGCTGGAACTCAGCGATAACGTGGGCGCTGTGGTAGCGCTTTATTTTAAAAAAATTAAGATAAATAAGCAATTTTTAGTGTGGAACCAATGCTAGCCGTTAGCGCGAGCTGTAGAAGTGGAGACAGTTTCAAAAAACTACATTTCATTGACTTTCTAACAGTATAATTCCGTGTGAGTTACAACAGTTGCGCCACATATTGGTACCAACATGTATTTAGCGATATTTTCCTGACATTACTAGATTGCGTCGCTTTTAACAGTGAAACGATTAACTGTGGGACTTAATTGAAATGATTTTGGACTTCGACCTTATAAATGTGATAAATATCACAATTGAATTCCCAGATAAAACATTCGTCTTAATTTGACATGATTGCAGGAACTCAGCGATTACACTGGGCCCTGTGGTAGCGCTTTATTTAAAAATTTAAATAAATAAGTCATTTTTACTGTGAAACCAAACTTAGCCGTTAGCGCGCGCTGAAGAAATAGAGACAGTTTCAAAAACTACATTTCATTGACTTTCTAATGGCAACAGTCCTTGTGAGTTACAACGGTTGCGTCACATATTTGTACCAACATGTATTCAGCGATATTTTTCTGACGTTACGAGGTTTCATCGCTTTTAACAGTGAAACGATTGACTGTGGGACTTAATTGAACTGACTTTGGACTTTGACCTTATAAATGTAATAAATGAGACAATTGGACTCCAAGAAATAACATTCCTTTTAATTTGACCTGATTGCTGGAACTCAGCGATTACACTGGGCGCTGTGGTAGCGCTTTATTGAAAACTTTATATAAATAAGTGATTTTTACTGTGGAACCAATCCTAGCCGTTAGCGCGCGCTGAAGAAATTGAGACAGTTTAGAAAACTACATTTCATTGACTTTCCAGTGGCATCAATCCTTGTGAGTTACAACGGTTGCGTCACATATTTGTACCAACATGTATTCAGCGATATTTTTCTGACATTACGAGGTTTCATCGCTTTTAACAGTGAAACGATTGACTGTGGGACTTAATTTAACTGACTTTGGACTTTGACCTTATAAATGTAATAAATGAGACAATTGGACTTCAAGAAATAACATTCTTCTTAATTTGATATGATTGCTGGAACTCAGCGATAACGTGGGCGCTGTGGTAGCGCTTTATTGAAAACTTTATATAAATAAGTGATTTTTACTGTGGAACCAATCCTAGCCGTTAGCGCGCACTGAAGAGATAGAGACAGTTTCAAAAACTACATTTCATTGACTTTCTAACAGTATAATTCCGAGTGAGTTACAACGGTTGCGCCACATATTCGTACCAACATGTATTTAGCGATATTTTACTGACATTACTAGATTGCGTCGCTTTTAACAGTGAAAGGATTAACTGTGGGACTTAATTTAACTGATTTTGGATTTCGACCTTATAAGTGTGATAAATATTACAATTGAATTCCCAGAAATAACATTCGTCTTAATTTGACATGATTGCAGGAACTCAGCGATTGCACTGGCCGCTGTGGTGCGCTTTATTTACAAATTTAAAAAAATAAGTCATTTTTACTGTGGAAACAAAGCTAGCCGTTAGCGCGCGCTGAAGAAATGGAGACAGTTTCAAAAACTACATTTCATTGAATTTCTAATGGAGTCAATCCTTGTGAGTTACAATGGTTGCGTCACATACTTGTACCAACATGTATTCAGCGACACTTTTCTGACATTACGAGGTTTCATCGCTTTTAACAGTGAAACGATTGACTGTGGGACTTAATTGAACTTATTTTGGACTTCGACCTTGTAAATGTGATAAAGGAGGCAATTGGACTCCAAGAAATAACATTCTTCTTAATTTGACGCGATTGCCGGAACTCAGAGATTACACTGGGCGCTGCGGTAGCGCTTCATTTAAAAATTTAGATAAATAAGTCATTCTTTACTGTGGGACCAATCCTATCCGTTTTCGCGCGCTGAAGAAATAGCGATAGTTTCAAAAACTACATTTCATTGACTTTCAAACGGTCTCAGTCCGTTTGAGTTACAACGGTTGGGTCACATATTCGCACCAACATGTTTTCAGCGATATTTTTCTGACGTTACGAGGTTCATCGCTTTTAACAGTGAAACGAATGACTGTGGGACTTAATTGAACTGACTTTGGACTTTGACCTTATAAATGTAATAAATGAGACAATTGGACTCCAAGAAATAACATTCTTCTTAATTTGATATGATTGCTAGAACTCAGCGATAACGTGAGCGCTGTGGAAGCGCTTTATTGAAAACTTTATATGAACAAGTGATTTTTACTGTGGAACCAATCCTAGCCGTTAGCGCGCACTGAAAAGATAGAGACAGTTTCAAAAACTACATTTCATTGACTTTCTAACAGTATAATTCCGTGTGAGCTACAACGGTTGCGCCACATATTCGTACCAACATGTATTTAACGATATTTTCCTGACATTACTAGATTGCGTCGCATTTAACAGTGAAACGATTAGCTGTGGGACTTAACTAAACTGATTTTCGACTTCGACCTTATAAATGTGATAAATATCACAATTGAATTCCAAGAAATAACATTCGTCTTAATTTGACATGATTGCGGGAACTCAGCGATTACACTGGGCGCTGTGGTAGCTCTTTATTTAAAAATTTAAATAAATAACCATTTTTACTGTGCAACCAATGCTAGCCGTTAGCGCGCGATGAAGAAATTGAGACAGTTTCAAAAACTACATTTCATTGACTTTCTAACAGTATAATTCCGTGTGAGTTACAACGGTTGCGTCACATATTTGTACCAACATGTATTCAGCGATATGTTTCTGACATTACGAGGTTTCATCGCTTTTAACAGTGAAACGATTGACTGTGGGACTTAATTTAACTGACTTTGGACTTTGACCTTATAAATGTAATAAATGAGACAATTGGACTTCAAGAAATAACATTCTTCTTAATTTGATATGATTGCTGGAACTCAGCGATAACGTGGGCGCTGTGGTAGCGCTTTATTGAAAACTTTATATAAATAAGTGATTTTTACTGTGGAACCAATCCTAGCCGTTAGCGCGCACTGAAGAGATAGAGACAGTTTCAAAAACTACATTTCATTGACTTTCTAACAGTATAATTCCGATTGAGTTACAACGGTTGCGCCACATATTCGTACCAACATGTATTTAGCGATATTTTCCTGACATTACTAGATTGCGTCGCTTTTAACAGTGAAAGGATTAACTGTGGGACTTAATTTAACTGATTTTGGATTTCGACCTTATAAGTGTGATAAATATTACAATTGAATTCCCAGAAATAACATTCGTCTTAATTTGACATAATTGCAGGAACTCAGCGATTGCACTTGCCGCTGTGGTGGGCTTTATTTACAAATTTAAAAAAATAAGTCATTATTACTGTGGAAACAAAGCTAGCCGTTAGCGCGCGCTGAAGAAATGGAGACAGTTTCAAAAACTACATTTCATTGAATTTCTAATGGCATCAATCCTTGTGAGTTACAATGGTTGCGTCACATACTTGTACCAACATGTATTCAGCGACACTTTTCTGACATTACGAGGTTTCATCGCTTTTAACAGTGAAACGATTGACTGTGGGACTTAATTGAACTGACTTTGGACTTTGACCTTATAAATGTGATAAACGAGACAATTGGACTCCAAGAAATAACATTCTTCTTAACTTGACATGATTGCTGGAACTCAGCGATAACGTGGGCGCTGTGGTAGCGCTTTATTTTAAAAAAATTAAGATAAATAAGCAATTTTTATTGTGGAACCAATGCTAGCCGTTAGCGCGAGCTGAAGAAGTGGAGACAGTTTCAAAAAACTACATTTCATTGACTTTCTAACAGTATAATTCCGTGTGAGTTACAACGGTTGCGCCACATATTGGTACCAACATGTATTTAGCGATATTTTCCTGACATTACTAGATTGCGTCGCTTTTAACAGTGAAACGATTAACTGAGGGACTTAATTGAAATGATTTTGGACTTCGACCTTATAAATGTGATAAATGAGACAATTGGACTCCAAGAAATAACATTCTTCTTAATTTGATATGATTGCTGGAACTCAGCGATAACGTGGGCGCTGTGGTAGCGCTTTATTAAAAACTTTATATAAATGAGTGATTTTTACTGTGAAACCAATCCTAGCCGTTAGCGCGCACTGAAGAGATAGAGAAAGTTTCAAAAACTACATTTCTTTTGACTTTCTAACAGTATAATTCCGTGTGAGCTACAACGGTTGCGCCACATATTCGTACCAACATGTATTTAGCGATATTTTCCTGACATTACTAGATTGCGTCGCATTTAACAGTGAAACGATTAACTGTGGGACTTAATTGAACTTATTTTGGACTTCGACCTTGTAAATGTGATAAAGGAGGCAATTGGCCTCCAAGAAATAACATTCTTCTTAATTTGACGCGATTGCCGGAACTCAGAGATTACACTGGGCGCTGCGGTAGCGCTTCATTTAAAAATTTAGATAAATAAGTCATTCTTTACTGTGGGACCAATCCTATCCGTTTTCGCGCGCTGAAGAAATAGCGATAGTTTCAAAAACTACATTTCATTGACTTTCTAACGGTCTCAGTCCGTTTGAGTTACAACGGTTGGGTCACATATTCGTACCAACATGTTTTCAGCGATATTTTTCTGACGTTACGAGGTTCATCGCTTTTAACAGTGAAACGAATGACTGTGGGACTTAATTGAACTGACTTTGGACTTTGACCTTATAAATGTAATAAATGAGACAATTGGACTCCAAGAAATAACATTCTTCTTAATTTGATATGATTGCTGGAACTCAGCGATAACGTGAGCGCTGTGGAAGCGCTTTATTGAAAACTTTATATGAATAAGAGATTTTTACTGTGGAACCAATCCTAGCCGTTAGCGCGCACTGAAAAGATAGAGACAGTTTCAAAAACTACATTTCATTGACTTTCTAACAGTATAATTCCGTGTGAGCTACAACGGTTGCGCCACATATTCGTACCAACATGTATTTAACGATATTTTCCTGACATTACTAGATTGCGTCGCATTTAACAGTGAAACGATTAGCTGTGGGACTTAACTAAACTGATTTTCGACTTCGACCTTATAAATGTGATAAATATCACAATTGAATTCCAAGAAATAACATTCGTCTTAATTTGACATGATTGCGGGAACTCAGCGATTACACTGGGAGCTGTGGTAGCTCTTTATTTAAAAATTTAAATAAATAACCATTTTTACTGTTCAACCAATGCTAGCCGTTAGCGCGCGATGAAGAAATTGAGACAGTTTCAAAAACTACATTTCATTGACTTTCTAACAGTATAATTCCGTGTGAGTTACAACGGTTGCGTCACATATTTGTACCAACATGTATTCAGCGATATGTTTCTGACATTACGAGGTTTCATCGCTTTAAACAGTGAAACGATTGACTGTGGGACTTAATTGAACTGACTTTGGACTTTGACCTTATAAATGTGATAAATGAGACAATTGGACTCCAAGAATAACATTCTGTTTAATTTGACCTGATTGCTGGAACTCAGCAATTACACTGGGCGCTGTGGTAGCGCTTTATTGAAAACTTTATATGAATAAGTGATATTTACTGTGGAACCATTCCTAGCCGTTAGCGCGCGCTGAAGAAATGGAGACAGTTTCAAAAACTACATTTCATTGACTTTCTAATGGCATCAATCCTTGTGAGTTGCAACGGTTGCGTCACATATTTGTACCAACATGTATTCAGCGATATTTTTCTGACATTACGAGGTTTCATCGCTTTTAACAGTGAAACGATTAACTGTGGGACTTAATTGAACTTATTTTGGACTTCGACCTTGTAAATGAGATAAAGGAGGCAATTGGACTCCAAGAAATAACATTCCTCTTAATTTGATATGATTGCTGAAACTCAGCGATAACGTGGGCGCTGTGGTAGCGCGTTATTGAAAACTTTATATGAAGAAGTCATCTTTACTGTGGTACCAATCCTAGTCGTTATCGCGCCCTTAAGAAATAGAGACAGTTTCAAAATCTACATTTCATTAACTTTCTAACGGTATTAGTTCGTGTGACTTACAACGGTTGCGCCACATATTGGTACCAACATGTATTCAGCGATATTTTTCTGACATTACGAGGTTTCATCGCTTTTAACAGTGAAACGATTGACTGTGGGACTTAATTGAACTGACTTTGGACTTTGACCTTATAAATGTGATAAAGGAGGCAATTGGACTCCGAGAAATAACATTCTTCTTAATTTGACGTGATTGCCGGAACTCAGCGATTACACTGGGCGCTGCGGTAGCGCTTCATTTAAAAATTTAGATAAATAAGTCATTCTTTACTGTGGGACCAATCCTATCCGTTATCGCGCGCTGAAGAAATAGCGATAGTTTCAAAAACTACATTTCATTGACTTTCTAACGGTGTCAGTCCGTTTGAGTTACAACGGTTGGGTCACATATTCGTACCAACATGTATATAGCGATATTTTTCTAATATTACTAGGTTGCATCGCTATTAACTATAAAACGATTGACTGTGGGACTAAATTGAACTAACTTTGGACTGTCACCTTATAAATGTGATGAAGGAGACAATTGGATTCCAAGAAATAACATTCCTCTTAATTTGACAGGATTGCGGAAACTCAGCTTTTACACTGGGCTCTCTGGTAGCGCTTCATTTAAGAATTAAGATAAAAAAAGTCATTTTTTTATTGTGGGACCAATCCTAGACGTTATCGCGCGCTGAGGAAATTGCGACAGTTTCAATAACTACATTTCATTGAATTTCTAACGGTGTCAGTCCGTTTGAGTTTCAACGGTTGTGTCACATATTCGTACCAACATGTATTTAGCGATATTTTTGATATTACTAGGTTGCATCGCTTATAACAATGAAACGATTGACTGTGGGACTTAATTGATATAACTTTGGACTGTGACCTGATAAATGTGAAAAATGAGACAATTGGACTCCAAGAAATAACATTCTTCTTAATTTGACGTGATTGCCGGAAGTCAGCGATTACACTGGCCGCTGTGGTAGCGCTTCATTTAAGAATTAAGATAAAAAAAAGTCATTTTTTTATTGTAGGACCAATCCTAGCCGCTTTCGCGCGCTAAAGAAATAGCGACAGTTTGAAGAACTAAACTTCATTGACTTTCTAACGGTGTCAGTCCGTTTGAGTTACAACGGTTGGGTCACATATTCGTACGAACATGTATTTAGCGATATTTTTCTGATATTACTAGGTTGTATGGCTTTTATCAGTGAAACGATTGACTGCGGGACTTAATTGAACTGATTATGGACTGTCACCTTATAAATGTAAAAGTGAGACAATTGGACTCCAAGAAATAACATTCTTCTTAATATGAAATGATTGCCGAAACTCAGCGATTACACTGGGCGCTGTTGTAGCGCTTCATTTAAAAAATTAGATAAATAAGTCGTTCTTTACTGTGGGACCAATCCTATCCGTGATCGCGCGCTGAAGAAATAGCGATAGTTTCAAAAACTACATTTCATTGACTTTCTAACGGTGTCAGTCCGTTTGAGTTACAACGGTTGGGTCACATATTCGTACCAACATGTATATAGCGATATTTTTCTAATATTACTAGGTTGCATCGCTTTTAACTATAAAACGATTGACTGTGGGACTTAATTGAACTAACTTTGGACTGTCACCTTATAAATGTGATGAAGGAGACAATTGGACTCCAAGAAATAACATTCCTCTTAATTTGATATGATTGCTGAAACTCAGCGATAACGTGGGCGCTGTGGTAGCGCGTTATTGAAAACTTTATATGAAGAAGTCATCTTTACTGTGGTACCAATCCTAGTCGTTATCGCGCCCTTAAGAAATAGAGACAGTTTCAAAATCTACATTTCATTAACTTTCTAACGGTATTAGTTCGTGTGACTTACAACGGTTGCGCCACATATTGGTACCAACATGTATTCAGCGATATTTTTCTGACATTACGAGGTTTCATCGCTTTTAACAGTGAAACGATTGACTGTGGGACTTAATTGAACTGACTTTTGACTTTGACCTTATAAATGTGATAAAGGAGGCAATTGGACTCCGAGAAATAACATTCTTCTTAATTTGACGTGATTGCCGGAACTCAGCGATTACACTGGGCGCTGCGGTAGCGCTTCATTTAAAAATTTAGATAAATAAGTCATTCTTTACTGTGGGACCAATCCTATCCGTTATCGCGCGCTGAAGAAATAGCGATAGTTTCAAAAACTACATTTCATTGACTTTCTAACGGTGTCAGTCCGTTTGAGTTACAACGGTTGGGTCACATATTCGTACCAACATGTATATAGCGATATTTTTCTAATATTACTAGGTTGCATCGCTATTAACTATAAAACGATTGACTGTGGGACTAAATTGAACTAACTTTGGACTGTCACCTTATAAATGTGATGAAGGAGACAATTGGACTCCAAGAAATAACATTCCTCTTAATTTGACATGATTGCGGAAACTCAGCGATTACACTGGGCTCTGTGGTAGCGCTTCATTTAAGAATTAAGATAAAAAAAGTCATTTTTTTATTGTGGGACCAATCCTAGACGTTATCGCGCGCTGAGGAAATTGCGACAGTTTCAAAAACTACATTTCATTGACTTTCTAACGGTGTCAGTCCGTTTCAGTTTCAACGGTTGTGTCACATATTCGTACCAACATGTATTTAGCGATATTTTTTGATATTACTAGGTTGCATCGCTTATAACAATGAAACGATTGACTGTGGGACTTAATTGATCTAACTTTGGACTGTGACCTGATAAATGTGAAAAATGAGACAATTGGACTCCAAGAAATAACATTCTTCTTAATTTGACGTGATTGCCGGAACTCAGCGATTACACTGGCAAGTGTGGTAGCGCTTCATTTAAGAATTAAGATAAAAAAAAGTCATTTTTTTATTGTAAGACCAATCCTAGCCGCTTTCGCGCGCTAAAGAAATAGCGACAGTTTGAAAAACTAAACTTCATTGACTTTCTAACGGTGTCAGTCCCTTTGAGTTACAACAGTTGGGTCACTTATTTGTACCAACATGTATTTCTTGATATTATTCTGGTATTACTAGGTTGCATCGCTTTTAACAATGAAACGATTGACTGTAGGACTTAATTGAACTAACTTTGGACTGTAACCTGATAAATGTGATAAATGAGAAAATTAGACTCCAAGAAATAACATTCTTCTTAATTTGACATGATTGCCGGAACTCAGCGATTACACTGGGCGCTGTGGTAGCGCTTCATTTAAAATTTAGATTAACAAGTCATTTTTTTACTGTGGGACCAATCTTAGCCGTTTTCGCGCGCTGAAGAAATAGCGACAGTTTCAAAAACTACATTTCATTGACTTTCTAACGGTGTCAATCCGTTTGAGTTACAACGGTTGGGTCACATATTCGTACGAACATGTATTTAGCGATATTTTTCTGATATTACTAGGTTGTATGGCTTTTATCAGTGAAACGATTGACTGCGGGACTTAATTGAACTGATTATGGACTGTCACCTTATAAATGTGATGAAGGAGACAATTGGACTCCAAGAAATAACATTCTTCTTGATTTGATATGATTGCTGAAACTCAGCGATAACGTGGGCGCTGTGGTAGCGCGTTATTGAAAACTTTATATGAAGAAGTCATTTTACTGTGGTACCAATCCTAGTCGTTATCGCGCCCTGAAGAAATAGAGACAGTTTCAAAATCTACATATCATTAACTTTCTAACGGTATTAGTTCGTGTGACTTACAACGGTTGCGCCACATATTGGTACCAACATGTATTCAGCGATATTTTTCTGACATTACGAGGTTTCATCGCTTTTAACAGTGAAACGATTGACTGTGGGACTTAATTGAACTGACTTTGGACTTTGACCTTATAAATGTGATAAATGAGACAATTGGACTCCAAGAAATAACATTCTTCCTAATTTGATATGATTGCTGGAACTCAGCGATAACGTGGGCGCTGTGGTAGCGCTTTATTGAAAACTTTATATAAATAAGTGATTTTTACTGTGGAACCAATCCTAGCCGTTAGCGCGCACTGAAGAGATAGAGAAAGTTTCAAAAACTACATTTCTTTTGACTTTCTAACAGTATAATTCCGTGTGAGCTACAACGGTTGCGCCACATATTCGTACCAACATGTATTTAGCGATATTTTCCTGACATTACTAGATTGCGTCGCATTTAACAGTGAAACGATTGACTGTGGCACTTAATTTAAGTTATTTTGGACTTCGACCTTATAAATGTGATAAAGGAGGCAATTGGACTCCAAGAAATAACATTCCTCTTAATTTAACACGATTGCAGAAACTCAGCGATTACACTGGGCTCTGTGGTAGCGCTTCATTTAAGAATTAAGATAAAAAAAGTCATTTTTTTATTGTGGGACCAATCCTAGACGTTATCGCGCGCTGAGTAATTGCGATAGTTTCAAAAACTACATTTCATTGACTTTCTAACGGTGTCAGTCCGTTTGAGTAACAACGGTTGGGTCACATATTCGTACCAACATGTATATAGCGATATTTTTCTAATATTACTAGGTTGCATCGCTTTTAACTATAAAACAACTGACTGTGGGATTTTATTGAACTAACTTTGGACTGTCACCTTATAAATGTGATGAAGGAGACAATTGGACTCCAAGAAATAACATTCCTCTTAATTTGACATGATTGCGGAAACTCAGCGATTACACTGGGCTCTGTGGTAGCGCTTCATTTAAGAATTAAGATAAAAAAAGTCATTTTTTTATTGTGGGACCAATCCTAGACGTTATCGCGCGCTGAGGAAATTGCGACAGTTTCAAAAACTACATTTCATTGACTTTCTAACGGTGTCAGTCCGTTTGAGTTTCAACGGTTGTGTCACATATTCGTACCAACATGCATTTAGCGATATTTTCCTGACATTACTAGATTGCGTCGCATTTAACAGTGAAACGATTGACTGTGGCACTTAATTTAAGTTATTTTGGAATTTGACCTTATAAATGTGATAAAGGAGGCAATTGGACTCCAAGAAATAACATTCCTCTTAATTTGACACGATTGCGGAAACTCAGCGATTACACTGGGCTCTGTGGTAGCGCTTCATTTAAGAATTAAGATAAAAAAAGTCATTTTTATATTGTGGGACCAATCCTAGACGTTATCGCGCGCTGAGGAAATTGCGATAGTTTCAAAAACTACATTTCATTGACTTTCTAACGGTGTCAGTCCGTTTGAGTAACAACAGTTGGGTCACATATTCGTACCAACATGTATATAGCGATATTTTTCTAATATTACTAGGTTGCATCGCTTTTAACTATAAAACAACTGACTGTGGGATTTAATTGAACTAACTTTGGACTGTCACCTTATAAATGTGATGAAGGAGACAATTGGACTCCAAGAAATAACATTCCTCTTAATTTGACATGATTGCGGAAACTCAGCGATTACACTGGGCTCTGTGGTAGCGCTTCATTTAAGAATTAAGATAAAAAAAGTCATTTTTTTATTGTGGGACCAATCCTAGACGTTATCGCGCGCTGAGGAAATTGCGACAGTTTCAAAAACTACATTTCATTGACTTTCTAACGGTGTCAGTCCGTTTGAGTTTCAACGGTTGTGTCACATATTCGTACCAACATGTATTTAGCGATATTTTCCTGACATTACTAGATTGCGTCGCATTTAACAGTGAAACGATTGACTGTGGCACTTAATTTAAGTTATTTTGGACTTCGACCTTATAAATGTGATAAAGGAGGCAATTGGACTCCAAGAAATAACATTCTTCTTAATTTGACGTGATTGCCGGAACTCAGCGATTACACTGGCCGCTGTGGTAGCGCTTCATTTAAGAATTAAGATAAAAAAAAGTCATTTTTTTATTGTAGGACCAATCCTAGCCGCTTTCGCGCGCTAAAGAAATAGCGATAGTTTCAAAAACTACATTTCATTGACTTTCTAACGGTGTCAGTCCGTTTGAGTTACAACGGTTGGGTCACATATTCGTACCAACATGTATATAGCGATATTTTTCTAATATTACTAGGTTGCATCGCTTTTAACTATAAAACGATTGACTGTGGGACTTAATTGAACTAACTTTGGACTGTCACCTTATAAATGTGATGAAGGAGACAATTGGACTCCAAGAAATAACATTCCTCTTAATTTGACATGATTGCGGAAACTCAGCGATTACACTGGGCTCTGTGGTAGCGCTTCATTTAAGAATTAAGATAAAAAAAGTCATTTTTTTATTGTGGGACCAATCCTAGACGTTATCGCGCGCTGAGGAAATTGCGATAGTTTCAAAAACTACATTTCATTGACTTTCTAACAGTGTCAGTCCGTTTGAGTAACAACGGTTGGGTCACATATTCGTACCAACATGTATATAGCGATATTTTTCTAATATTACTAGGTTGCATCGCTTTTAACTATAAAACAATTGACTGTGGGACTTAATTGAACTAACTTTGGACTGTCACCTTATAAATGTGATGAAGGAGACAATTGGACTCCAAGAAATAACATTCCTCTTAATTTGACATGATTGAGGAAACTCAGCGATTACACTGGGCTCTGTGGTGGCGCTTCATTTAAGAATTAAGATAAAAAAAGTCATTTTTTTATTGTGGGACCAATCCTAGACGTTATCGCGCGCTGAGGAAATTGCGACAGTTTCAAAAACTACATTTCATTGACTTTCTAACGGTGTCAGTCCGTTTGAGTTTCAACGGTTGTGTCACATATTCGTACCAACATGTATTTAGCGATATTTTTTGATATTACTAGTTTGCATCGCTTATAACAATGAAACGATTGACTGTGGGACTTAATTGATCTAACTTTGGACTGTGACCTGATAAATGTGAAAAATGAGACAATCGGACTCCAAGAAATAACATTCTTTTTAATTTGACGTGATTGCCGGAACTCAGCGATTACACTGGCCGCTGTGGTAGCGCTTCATTTAAGAATTAAGATAAAAAAAGTCATTTTTTTATTGTAGGACCAATCCTAGCCGCTTTCGCGCGCTAAAGAAATAGCGACAGTTTGAAGAACTAAACTTCATTGACTTTCTAACGGTGTCAGTCCGTTTGAGTTACAACGGTTGGGTCACATATTCGTACCAACATGTATTTAGCGATATTTTCCTGACATTACTAGATTGCGTCGCATTTAACAGTGAAACAATTGACTGTGGCACTTAATTTAAGTTATTTTGGACTTCGACCTTATAAATGTGATAAAAGAGGCAATTGGACTCCAAGAAATAACATTCTTCTTAATTTGACGTGATTGCCGGAACTCAGCGATTACACTGGCCGCTGTGGTAGCGCTTCATTTAAGAATTAAGATAAAAAAAAGTCATTTTTTTATTGTAGGACCAATCCTAGCCGCTTTCGCGCGCTAAAGAAATAGCGATAGTTTCAAAAACTACATTTCATTGACTTTCTAACAGTGTCAGTCCGTTTGAGTTACAACGGTTGGGTCACATATTCGTACCAACATGTATATAGCGATATTTTTCTAATATTACTAGGTTGCATCGCTTATAACTATAAAACGATTGACTGTGGGACTTAATTGAACTAACTTTGGACTGTCACCTTATAAATGTGATGAAGGAGACAATTGGACTCCAAGAAATAACATTCCTCTTAATTTGACATGATTGCGGAAACTCAGCGATTACACTGGGCTCTGTGGTAGCGCTTCATTTAAGAATTAAGATAAAAAAAGTCATTTTTTTATTGTGGGACCAATCCTAGACGTTATCGCGCGCTAAGGAAATTGCGATAGTTTCAAAAACTACATTTCATTGACTTTCTAACGGTGTCAGTCCGTTTGAGTAACAACGGTTGGGTCACATATTCGTACCAACATGTATATAGCGATATTTTTCTAATATTACTAGGTTGCATCGCTTTTAACTATAAAACAATTGACTGTGGGACTTAATTGAACTAACTTTGGACTGTCACCTTATAAATGTGATGAAGGAGACAATTGGACTCCAAGAAATAACATTCCTCTTAATTTGACATGATTGCGGAAACTCAGCGATTACACTGGGCTCTGTGGTAGCGCTTCATTTAAGAATTAAGATAAAAAAAGTCATTTTTTTATTGTGGGACCAATCCTAGACGTTATCGCGCGCTAAGGAAATTGCGATAGTTTCAAAAACTACATTTCATTGACTTTCTAACGGTGTCAGTCCGTTTGAGTAACAACGGTTGGGTCACATATTCGTACCAACATGTATATAGCGATATTTTTCTAATATTACTAGGTTGCATCGCTTTTAACTATAAAACAATTGACTGTGGGACTTAATTGAACTAACTTTGGACTGTCACCTTATAAATGTGATGAAGGAAACAATTGGACTCCAAGAAATAACATTCCTCTTAATTTGACATGATTGCGGAAACTCAGCGATTACACTGGGCTCTGTGGTAGCGCTTCATTTAAGAATTAAGATAAAAAAAGTCATTTTTTTATTGTGGGACCAATCCTAGACGTTATCGCGCGCTGAGGAAATTGCGACAGTTTCAAAAACTACATTTCATTGACTTTCTAACGGTGTCAGTCCGTTTGAGTTTCAACGGTTGTGTCACATATTCGTACCAACATGTATTTAGCGATATTTTTTGATATTACTAGGTTGCATCGCTTATAACAATGAAACGATTGACTGTGGGACTTAATTGATCTAACTTTGGACTGTGACCTGATAAATGTGAAAAATGAGACAATCGGACTCCAAGAAATAACATTCTTTTTAATTTGACGTGATTGCCGGAACTCAGCGATTACACTGGCCGCTGTGGTAGCGCTTCATTTAAGAATTAAGATAAAAAAAGTCATTTTTTTATTGTAGGACCAATCCTAGCCGCTTTCGCGCGCTAAAGAAATAGCGACAGTTTGAAGAACTAAACTTCATTGACTTTCTAACGCTGTCAGTCCGTTTGAGTTACAACGGTTGGATCACATATTTGTACCAACATGTATTTCTTGATATTATTCTGGTATTACTAGGTTGCATCGCTTTTAACAATGAAACGATTGACTGTAGGACTTAATTGAACTAACTTTGGACTGTAACCTGATAAATGTGATAAATGAGAAAATTAGACTCCAAGAAATAACATTCTTCTTAATTTGACATGATTGCCGGAACTCAGCGATTACACTGGGCGCTGTGGTAGCGCTTCATTTAAAAATTTAGATTAACAAGTCATTTTTTTACTGTGGGACCAATCTTAGCCGTTTTCGCGCGCTGAAGAAATAGCGACAGTTTCAAAAACTACATTTCATTGACTTTCTAACGGTGTCAATCCGTTTGAGTTACAACGGTTGGGTCACATATTCGTACGAACATGTATTTAGCGATATTTTTCTGATATTACTAGGTTGTATGGCTTTTATCAGTGAAACGATTGACTGCGGGACTTAATTGAACTGATTATGGACTGTCACCTTATAAATGTGATGAAGGAGACAATTGGACTCCAAGAAATAACATTCTTCCTAATTTGATATGATTGCTGGAACTCAGCGATAACGTGGGCGCTGTGATAGCGCTTTATTGAAAACTTTATATAAATAAGTGATTTTTACTGTGGAACTAATCCTAGCCGTTAGCGCGCACTGAAGAGATAGAGAAAGTTTCAAAAACTACATTTCTTTTGACTTTCTAACAGTATAATTCCGTGTGAGCTACAACGGTTGCGCCACATATTCGTACAAACATGTATTTAGCGATATTTTCCAGACATTACTAGATTGCGTCGCATTTAACAGTGAAACGATTGACTGTGGCACTTAATTTAAGTTATTTTGGACTTCGACCTTATAAATGTGATAAAGGAGGCAATTGGACTCCAAGAAATAACATTCCTCTTAATTTGACACGATTGCGGAAACTCAGCGATTACACTGGGCTCTGTGGTAGCGCTTCATTTAAGAATTAAGATAAAAAAAGTCATTTTTTTATTGTGGGACCAATCCTAGACGTTATCGCGCGCTGAGGAAATTGCGATAGTTTCAAAAACTACATTTCATTGACTTTCTAACGGTGTCAGTCCGTTTGAGTAACAACGGTTGGGTCACATATTCGTACCAACATGTATATAGCGATATTTTTCTAATATTACTAGGTTGCATCGCTTTTAACTATAAAACAACTGACTGTGGGATTTAATTGAACTAACTTTGGACTGTCACCTTATAAATGTGATGAAGGAGACAATTGGACTCCAAGAAATAACATTCCTCTTAATTTGACATGATTGCGGAAACTCAGCGATTACACTGGGCTCTGTGGTAGCGCTTCATTTAATAATTAAGATAAAAAAAGTCATTTTTTTATTGTGGGACCAATCCTAGACGTTATCGCGCGCTGAGGAAATTGCGACAGTTTCAAAAACTACATTTCATTGACTTTCTAACGGTGTCAGTCCGTTTGAGTTTCAACGGTTGTGTCACATATTCGTACCAACAAGTATTTAGCGATATTTTCCTGACATTACTAGATTGCGTCGCATTTAACAGTGAAACGATTGACTGTGGCACTTAATTTAAGTTATTTTGGACTTCGACCTTATAAATGTGATAAAGGAGGCAATTGGACTCCAAGAAATAACATTCCTCTTAATTTGACACGATTGCGGAAACTCAGCGATTACACTGGGCTCTGTGGTAGCGCTTCATTTAAGAATTAAGATAAAAAAAGTCATTTTTTTATTGTGGGACCAATCCTAGACGTTATCGCGCGCTGAGGAAATTGCGACAGTTTCAAAAACTACATTTCATTGACTTTCTAACGGTGTCAGTCCGTTTGAGTTTCAACGGTTGTGTCACATATTCGTACCAACATGTATTTAGCGATATTTTTTGATATTACTAGGTTGCATCGCTTATAACAATGAAACGATTGACTGTGGGACTTAATTGATCTAACTTTGGACTGTGACCTGATAAATGTGAAAAATGAGACAATCGGACTCCAAGAAATAACATTCTTTTTAATTTGACGTGATTGCCGGAACTCAGCGATTACACTGGCCGCTGTGGTAACGCTTCATTTAAGAATTAAGATAAAAAAAGTCATTTTTTTATTGTAGGACCAATCCTAGCCGCTTTCGCGCGCTAAAGAAATAGCGACAGTTTGAAGAACTAAACTTCATTGACTTTCTAACGCTGTCAGTCCGTTTGAGTTACAACGGTTGGATCACATATTTGTACCAACATGTATTTCTTGATATTATTCTGGTATTACTAGGTTGCATCGCTTTTAACAATGAAACGATTGACTGTAGGACTTAATTGAACTAACTTTGGACTGTAACCTGATAAATGTGATAAATGAGAAAATTAGACTCCAAGAAATAACATTCTTCTTAATTTGACATGATTGCCGGAACTCAGCGATTACACTGGGCGCTGTGGTAGCGCTTCATTTAAAAATTTAGATTAACAAGTCATTTTTTTACTGTGGGACCAATCTTAGCCGTTTTCGCGCGCTGAAGAAATAGCGACAGTTTCAAAAACTACATTTCATTGACTTTCTAACGGTGTCAATCCGTTTGAGTTACAACGGTTGGGTCACATATTCGTACGAACATGTATTTAGCGATATTTTTCTGATATTACTAGGTTGTATGGCTTTTATCAGTGAAACGATTGACTGCGGGACTTAATTGAACTGATTATGGACTGTCACCTTATAAATGTGATGAAGGAGACAATTGGACTCCAAGAAATAACATTCTTCCTAATTTGATATGATTGCTGGAACTCAGCGATAACGTGGGCGCTGTGATAGCGCTTTATTGAAAACTTTATATAAATAAGTGATTTTTACTGTGGAACTAATCCTAGCCGTTAGCGCGCACTGAAGAGATAGAGAAAGTTTCAAAAACTACATTTCTTTTGACTTTCTAACAGTATAATTCCGTGTGAGCTACAACGGTTGCGCCACATATTCGTACAAACATGTATTTAGCGATATTTTCCAGACATTACTAGATTGCGTCGCATTTAACAGTGAAACGATTGACTGTGGCACTTAATTTAAGTTATTTTGGACTTCGACCTTATAAATGTGATAAAGGAGGCAATTGGACTCCAAGAAATAACATTCCTCTTAATTTGACACGATTGCGGAAACTCAGCGATTACACTGGGCTCTGTGGTAGCGCTTCATTTAAGAATTAAGATAAAAAAAGTCATTTTTTTATTGTGGGACCAATCCTAGACGTTATCGCGCGCTGAGGAAATTGCGATAGTTTCAAAAACTACATTTCATTGACTTTCTAACGGTGTCAGTCCGTTTGAGTAACAACGGTTGGGTCACATATTCGTACCAACATGTATATAGCGATATTTTTCTAATATTACTAGGTTGCATCGCTTTTAACTATAAAACAACTGACTGTGGGATTTAATTGAACTAACTTTGGACTGTCACCTTATAAATGTGATGAAGGAGACAATTGGACTCCAAGAAATAACATTCCTCTTAATTTGACATGATTGCGGAAACTCAGCGATTACACTGGGCTCTGTGGTAGCGCTTCATTTAATAATTAAGATAAAAAAAGTCATTTTTTTATTGTGGGACCAATCCTAGACGTTATCGCGCGCTGAGGAAATTGCGACAGTTTCAAAAACTACATTTCATTGACTTTCTAACGGTGTCAGTCCGTTTGAGTTTCAACGGTTGTGTCACATATTCGTACCAACAAGTATTTAGCGATATTTTCCTGACATTACTAGATTGCGTCGCATTTAACAGTGAAACGATTGACTGTGGCACTTAATTTAAGTTATTTTGGACTTCGACCTTATAAATGTGATAAAGGAGGCAATTGGACTCCAAGAAATAACATTCCTCTTAATTTGACACGATTGCGGAAACTCAGCGATTACACTGGGCTCTGTGGTAGCGCTTCATTTAAGAATTAAGATAAAAAAAGTCATTTTTTTATTGTGGGACCAATCCTAGACGTTATCGCGCGTTGAGGAAATTGCGATAGTTTGAAAAACTACATTTCATTGACTTTCTAACGGTGTCAGTCCGTTTGAGTAACAACGGTTGGGTCACATATTCGTACCAACATGTATATAGCGATATTTTTCTAATATTACTAGGTTGCATCGCTTTTAACTATAAAACAACTGACTGTGGGATTTAATTGAACTAACTTTGGACTGTCACCTTATAAATGTGATGAAGGAGACAATTGGACTCCAAGAAAAAACATTCCTCTTAATTTGACATGATTGCGGAAACTCAGCGATTACACTGGGCTCTGTTGTAGCGCTTCATTTAAGAATTAAGATAAAAAAAGTCATTTTTTTATTGTGGGACCAATCCTAGACGTTATCGCGCGCTGAGGAAATTGCGACAGTTTCAAAAACTACATTTCATTGACTTTCTAACGGTGTCAGTCCGTTTGAGTTTCAACGGTTGTGTCACATATTCGTACCAACATGTATTTAGCGATATTTTCCTGACATTACTAGATTGCGTCGCATTTAACAGTGAAACGATTGACTGTGGCACTTAATTTAAGTTATTTTGGACTTCGACCTTATAAATGTGATAAAGGAGGCAATTGGACTCCAAGAAATAACATTCTTCTTAATTTGACGTGATTGCCGGAACTCAGCGATTACACTGGCCGCTGTGGTAGCGCTTCATTTAAGAATTAAGATAAAAAAAAGTCATTTTTTTATTGTAGGACCAATCCTAGCCGCTTTCGCGCGCTAAAGAAAAAGCGATAGTTTCAAAAACTACATTTCATTGACTTTCTAACGGTGTCAGTCCGTTTGAGTTACAACGGTTGGGTCACATATTCGTACCAACATGTATATAGCGATATTTTTCTAATATTACTAGGTTGCATCGCTTTTAACTATAAAACGATTGACTGTGGGACTTAATTGAACTAACTTTGGACTGTCACCTTATAAATGTGATGAAGGAGACAGTTGGACTCCAAGAAATAACATTCCTCTTAATTTGACATGATTGCGGAAACTCAGCGATTACACTGGGCTCTGTGGTAGCGCTTCATTTAAGAATTAAGATAGAAAAAGTCATTTTTTTATTGTGGGACCAATCCTAGCCATTATCGCGTGCTGAGGAAATTGCGATAGTTTCAAAAACTACATTTCATTGACTTTCTAACGGTGTCAGTCCGTTTGAGTAACAACGGTTGGGTCACATATTCGTACCAACATGTATATAGCGATATTTTTCTAATATTACTAGGTTGCATCGCTTTTAACTATAAAACGATTGACTGTGGGACTTAATTGAACTAACTTTGGACTGTCACCTTATAAATGTGATGAAGGAGACAGTTGGACTCCAAGAAATAACATTCCTCTTAATTTGACATGATTGCGGAAACTCAGCGATTACACTGGGCTCTGTGGTAGCGCTTCATTTAAGAATTAAGATAGAAAAAGTCATTTTTTTATTGTGGGACCAATCCTAGCCATTATCGCGTGCTGAGGAAATTGCGATAGTTTCAAAAACTACATTTCATTGACTTTCTAACGGTGTCAGTCCGTTTGAGTAACAACGGTTGGGTCACATATTCGTACCAACATGTATATAGCGATATTTTTCTAATATTACTAGGTTGCATCGCTTTTAACAATGAAACGATTGACTGTAGGACTTAATTGAACTAACTTTGGACTGTAACCTGATAAATGTGATAAATGAGAAAATTAGACTCCAAGAAATAACATTCTTCTTAATTTGACATGATTGCCGGAACTCAGCGATTACACTGGGCGCTGTGGTAGCGCTTCATTTAAAAATTTAGATTAACAAGTCATTTTTTTACTGTGGGACCAATCTTAGCCGTTTTTGCGCGCTGAAGAAATAGCGACAGTTTCAAAAACTACATTTCATTGACTTTCTAACGGTGTCAGTCCGTTTGAGTTTCAACGGTTGTGTCACATATTCGTACCAACATGTATTTAGCGATATTTTTTGATATTACTAGGTTGCATCGCTTATAACAATGAAACGATTGACTGTGGGACTTAATTGATATAACTTTGGACTGTGACCTGATAAATGTGAAAAATGAGACAATTGGACTCCAAGAAATAACATTCTTCTTAATTTGACGTGATTGCCGGAACTCAGCGATTACACTGGCCGCTGTGGTAGCGCTTCATTTAAGAATTAAGATAAAAAAAAGTCATTTTTTTATTGTAAGACCAATCCTAGCCGCTTTCGCGCGCTAAAGAAATAGCGACAGTTTGAAAAACTAAACTTCATTGACTTTCTAACGGTGTCAGTCCGTTTGAGTTACAACAGTTGGGTCACTTATTTGTACCAACATGTATTTCTTGATATTATTCTGGTATTACTAGGTTGCATCGCTTTTAACAATGAAACGATTGACTCTAGGACTTAATTGAACTAACTTTGGACTGTAACCTGATAAATGTGATAAATGAGAAAATTAGACTCCAAGAAATAACATTCTTCTTAATTTGACATGATTGCCGGAACTCAGCGATTACACTGGGCGCTGTGGTAGCGCTTCATTTAAAAATTTAGATTAACAAGTCATTTTTTTACTGTGGGACCAATCTTAGCCGTTTTCGCGCGCTGAAGAAATAGCGACAGTTTCAAAAACTACATTTCATTGACTTTCTAACGGTGTCAATCCGTTTGAGTTACAACGGTTGGGTCACATATTCGTACGAACATGTATTTAGCGATATTTTTCTGATATTACTAGGTTGTATGGCTTTTATCAGTGAAACGATTGACTGCGGGACTTAATTGAACTGATTATGGACTGTCACCTTATAAATGTGATGAAGGAGACAATTGGACTCCAAGAAATAACATTCTTCCTAATTTGATATGATTGCTGGAACTCAGCGATAACGTGGGCGCTGTGATAGCGCTTTATTGAAAACTTTATATAAATAAGTGAGTTTTACTGTGGAACTAATCCTAGCCGTTAGCGCGCACTGAAGAGATAGAGAAAGTTTCAAAAACTACATTTCTTTTGACTTTCTAACAGTATAATTCCGTGTGAGCTACAACGGTTGCGCCACATATTCGTACAAACTTGTATTTAGCGATATTTTCCAGACATTACTAGATTGCGTCGCATTTAACAGTGAAACGATTGACTGTGGCACTTAATTTAAGTTTTTTTGGACTTCGACCTTATAAATGTGATAAAGGAGGCAATTGGACTCCAAGAAATAACATTCCTCTTAATTTGACACGATTGCGGAAACTCAGCGATTACACTGGGCTCTGTGGTAGCGCTTCATTTAAGAATTAAGATAAAAAAAGTCATTTTTTTATTGTGGGACCAATCCTAGACGTTATCGCGCGCTGAGGAAATTGCGATAGTTTCAAAAACTACATTTCATTGACTTTCTAACGGTGTCAGTCCGTTTGAGTAACAACGGTTGGGTCACATATTCGTACCAACATGTATATAGCGATATTTTTCTAATATTACTAGGTTGCATCGCTTTTAACTATAAAACAACTGACTGTGGGATTTAATTGAACTAACTTTGGACTGTCACCTTATAAATGTGATGAAGGAGACAATTGGACTCCAAGAAATAACATTCCTCTTAATTTGACATGATTGCGGAAACTCAGCGATTACACTGGGCTCTGTGGTAGCGCTTCATTTAAGAATTAAGATAAAAAAAGTCATTTTTTTATTGTGGGACCAATCCTAGACGTTATCGCGCGCTGAGGAAATTGCGACAGTTTCAAAAACTACATTTCATTGACTTTCTAACGGTGTCAGTCCGTTTGAGTTTCAACGGTTGTGTCACATATTCGTACCAACATGTATTTAGCGATATTTTCCTGACATTACTAGATTGCGTCGCATTTAACAGTGAAACGATTGACTGTGGCACTTAATTTAAGTTATTTTGGACTTCGACCTTATAAATGTGATAAAGGAGGCAATTGGACTCCAAGAAATAACATTCCTCTTAATTTGACACGATTGCGGAAACTCAGCGATTACACTGGGCTCTGTGGTAGCGCTTCATTTAAGAATTAAGATAAAAAAAGTCATTTTTTTATTGTGGGACCAATCCTAGACGTTATCGCGCGCTGAGGAAATTGCGATAGTTTGAAAAACTACATTTCATTGACTTTCTAACGGTGTCAGTCCGTTTGAGTAACAACGGTTGGGTCACATATTCGTACGAACATGTATTTAGCGATATTTTTCTGATATTACTAGGTTGTATGGCTTTTATCAGTGAAACGATTGACTGCGGGACTTAATTGAACTGATTATGGACTGTCACCTTATAAATGTGATGAAGGAGACAATTGGACTCCAAGAAATAACATTCCTCTTAATTTGACATGATTGCGGAAACTCAGCGATTACACTGGGCTCTGTGGTAGCGCTTCATTTAAGAATTAAGATAAAAAAAGTCATTTTTTTTTTGTGGGACCAATCCTAGACGTTATCGCGCGCTGAGGAAATTGCGATAGTTTCAAAAACTACATTTCATTGACTTTCTAACGGTGTCAGTCCGTTTGAGTAACAACGGTTGGGTCACATATTCGTACCAACATGTATATAGCGATATTTTTCTAATATTACTAGGTTGCATCGCTTTTAACTATAAAACAATTGACTGTGGGACTTAATTGAACTAACTTTGGACTGTCACCTTATAAATGTGATGAAGGAGACAATTGGACTCCAAGAAATAACATTCCTCTTAATTTGACATGATTGCGGAAACTCAGCGATTTCACTGGCCGCTGTGGTAGCGCTTCATTTAAAAATTTAGATTAACAAGTCATTTTTTTACTGTGGGACCAATCTTAGCCGTTTTCGCGCGCTGAAGAAATAGCGACAGTTTCAAAAACTTCATTTCATTGACTTTCTAACGGTGTCAATCCGTTTGAGTTACAACGGTTGGGTCACATATTCATACGAACATGTATTTAGCGATATTTTTCTGATATTACTAGGTTGTATGGCTTTTATCAGTGAAACGATTGACTGCGGGACTTAATTGAACTGATTATGGACTGTCACCTTATAAATGTAAAAGTGAGACAATTGGACTCCAAGAAATAACATTCTTCTTAATATGAAATGATTGCCGAAACTCAGCGATTACACTGGGCGCTGTTGTAGCGCTTCAAATAAAAATTAAGATAAAAAAGTCATTTTTTACTGTGGGACCAAACCTAGCCGTTATCGCGTGCTGAAGAAATAGCGACAGATTCAAAAACTACATTTCATTAACTTTCTAACGGTGTCAGTCCGTTTGGGTTTCAACGGTTGGGTCACATAATCGTACCAACATGTATTTAGCGATACTTATCTGATATTACTAGTTTGCATCGCTTTTAACAGTTAAACGATTGACTGTGGGACTTAATTGAACTAAATTTGGACCGTGACATGATCAATGTGATAAATGAAACAAATGGACTCCAAAAAAAAATTCTTCTTAATTTGACATGATTGCCAGAAGTCAGCGACTACACTGGGCGCTGTGGTAGCGCTTCATTTAAAAAATTAGATAAATAAGTCGTTCTTTACTGTGGGACCAATCCTATCCGTGATCGCGCGCTGAAGAAATAGCGATAGTTTCAAAAACTACATTTCATTGACTTTCTAACGGTGTCAGTGCGTTTGAGTTACAACGGTTGGGTCACATATTCGTACCAACATGTATATAGCGATATTTTTCTAATATTACTAGGTTGCATCGCTTTAAACTATAAAACGATTGACTGTGGGACTTAATTGAACTAACTTTGGACTGTAACCTGATAAATGTGATAAATGAGAAAATTAGACTCCAAGAAATAACATTCTTCTTAATTTGACATGATTGCCGGAACTCAGCGATTACACTGGGCGCTGTGGTAGCGCTTCATTTAAAAATTTAGATTAACAAGTCATTTTTTTACTGTGGGACCAATCTTAGCCGTTTTCGCGCGCTGAAGAAATAGCGACAGTTTCAAAAACTACATTTCATTGACTTTCTAACGGTGTCAATCCGTTTGAGTTACAACGGTTGGGTCACATATTCGTACGAACATGTATTTAGCGATATTTTTCTGATATTACTAGGTTGTATGGCTTTTATCAGTGAAACGATTGACTGCGGGACTTAATTGAACTGATTATGGACTGTCACCTTATAAATGTAAAAGTGAGACAATTGGACTCCAAGAAATAACATTCTTCTTAATATGAAATGATTGCCGAAACTCAGCGATTACACTGGGCGCTGTTGTAGCGCTTCAAATAAAAATTAAGATAAAAAAGTCATTTTTTACTGTGGGACCAAACCTAGCCGTTATCGCGTGCTGAAGAAATAGCGACAGATTCGAAAACTACATTTCATTGACTTTCTAACAGTGTCAGTCCGTTTGGGTTTCAACGGTTGGGTCACATAATCGTACCAACATGTATTTAGCGATACTTATCTGATATTACTAGTTTGCATCGCTTTTAACAGTTAAACGATTGACTGTGGGACTTAATTGAACTAAATTTGGACCGTGACATGATCAATGTGATAAATGAAACAAATGGACTCCAAAAAAAAATTCTTCTTAATTTGACATGATTGCCAGAAGTCAGCGACTACACTGGGCGCTGTGGTAGCGCTTCATTTAAAAAATTAGATAAATAAGTCGTTCTTTACTGTGGGACCAATCCTATCCGTGATCGCGCGCTGAAGAAATAGCGATAGTTTCAAAAACTACATTTCATTGACTTTCTAACGGTGTCAGTCCGTTTGAGTTACAACGGTTGGGTCACATATTCGTACCAACATGTATATAGCGATATTTTTCTAATATTACTAGGTTGCATCGCTTTTAACTATAAAACGATTGACTGTGGGACTTAATTGAACTAACTTTGGACTGTCACCTTATAAATGTGATGAAGGAGACAATTGGACTCCAAGAAATAACATTCCTCTTAATTTGACATGATTGCGGAAACTCAGCGATTACACTGGGCTCTGTGGTAGCGCTTCATTTAAGAATTAAGATAAAAAAAGTCATTTTTTTATTGTGGGACCAATCCTAGACGTTATCGCGCGCTGAGGAAATTACGACAGTTTCAAAAACTACATTTCATTGACTTTCTAACGGTGTCAGTCCGTTTGAGTTTCAACGGTTGTGTCACATATTCGTACCAACATGTATTTAGCGATATTTTTTGATATTACTAGGTTGCATCGCTTATAACAATGAAACGATTGACAGTGGGACTTAATTGATCTAACTTTGGACTGTGACCTGATAAATGTGAAAAATGAGACAATTGGACTCCAAGAAATAACATTCTTCTTAATTTGACATGATTGCCGGAACTCAGCGATTACACTGGGCGCTGTGGTAGCGCTTCATTTAAAAATTTAGATTAACAAGTCATTTTTTTACTGTGGGACCAATCTTAGCCGTTTTCGCGCGCTGAAGAAATAGCGACAGTTTCAAAAACTACATTTCATTGACTTTCTAACGGTGTCAATCCGTTTGAGTTACAACGGTTGGGTCACATATTCGTACGAACATGTATTTAGCGATATTTTTCTGATATTACTAGGTTGTATGGCTTTTATCAGTGAAACGATTGACTGCGGGACTTAATTGAACTGATTATGGACTGTCACCTTATAAATGTAAAAGTGAGACAATTGGACTCCAAGAAATAACATTCTTCTTAATATGAAATGATTGCCGAAACTCAGCGATTACACTGGGCGCTGTTGTAGCGCTTCAAATAAAAATTAAGATAAAAAAGTCATTTTTTACTGTGGGACCAAACCTAGCCGTTATCGCGTGCTGAAGAAATAGCGACAGATTCGAAAACTACATTTCATTGACTTTCTAACAGTGTCAGTCCGTTTGGGTTTCAACGGTTGGGTCACATAATCGTACCAACATGTATTTAGCGATACTTATCTGATATTACTAGTTTGCATCGCTTTTAACAGTTAAACGATTGACTGTGGGACTTAATTGAACTAAATTTGGACCGTGACATGATCAATGTGATAAATGAAACAAATGGACTCCAAAAAAAAATTCTTCTTAATTTGACATGATTGCCAGAAGTCAGCGACTACACTGGGCGCTGTGGTAGCGCTTCATTTAAAAAATTAGATAAATAAGTCGTTCTTTACTGTGGGACCAATCCTATCCGTGATCGCGCGCTGAAGAAATAGCGATAGTTTCAAAAACTACATTTCATTGACTTTCTAACGGTGTCAGTCCGTTTGAGTTACAACGGTTGGGTCACATATTCGTACCAACATGTATATAGCGATATTTTTCTAATATTACTAGGTTGCATCGCTTTTAACTATAAAACGATTGACTGTGGGACTTAATTGAACTAACTTTGGACTGTCACCTTATAAATGTGATGAAGGAGACAATTGGACTCCAAGAAATAACATTCCTCTTAATTTGACATGATTGCGGAAACTCAGCGATTACACTGGGCTCTGTGGTAGCGCTTCATTTAAGAATTAAGATAAAAAAAGTCATTTTTTTATTGTGGGACCAATCCTAGACGTTATCGCGCGCTGAGGAAATTACGACAGTTTCAAAAACTACATTTCATTGACTTTCTAACGGTGTCAGTCCGTTTGAGTTTCAACGGTTGTGTCACATATTCGTACCAACATGTATTTAGCGATATTTTTTGATATTACTAGGTTGCATCGCTTATAACAATGAAACGATTGACAGTGGGACTTAATTGATCTAACTTTGGACTGTGACCTGATAAATGTGAAAAATGAGACAATTGGACTCCAAGAAATAACATTCTTCTTAATTTGACGTGATTGCCGGAACTCAGCGATTACACTGGCCGCTGTGGTAGCGCTTCATTTAAGAATTAAGATAAAAAAAAGTCATTTTTTTATTGTAGGACCAATCCTAGCCGCTTTCGCGCGCTAAAGAAATAGCGACAGTTTGAAGAACTAAACTTCATTGACTTTCTAACGGTGTCAGTCCGTTTGGGTTTCAACGGTTGGGTCACATAATCGTACCAACATGTATTTAGCGATACTTATCTGATATTACTAGTTTGCATCGCTTTTAACAGTTAAACGATTGACTGTGGGACTTAATTGAACTAAATTTGGACCGTGACATGATCAATGTGATAAATGAAACAAATGGACTCCAAAAAAAAATTCTTCTTAATTTGACATGATTGCCAGAAGTCAGCGACTACACTGGGCGCTGTGGTAGCGCTTCATTTAAAAAATTAGATAAATAAGTCGTTCTTTACTGTGGGACCAATCCTATCCGTGATCGCGCGCTGAAGAAATAGCGATAGTTTCAAAAACTACATTTCATTGACTTTCTAACGGTGTCAGTCCGTTTGAGTTACAACGGTTGGGTCACATATTCGTACCAACATGTATATAGCGATATTTTTCTAATATTCCTAGGTTGCATCGCTTTTAACTATAAAACGATTGACTGTGGGACTTAATTGAACTAACTTTGGACTGTCACCTTATAAATGTGATGAAGGAGACAATTGGACTCCAAGAAATAACATTCCTCTTAATTTGACATGATTGCGGAAACTCAGCGATTACACTGGGCTCTGTGGTAGCGCTTCATTTAAGAATTAAGATAAAAAAAGTCATTTTTTTATTGTGGGACCAATCCTAGACGTTATCGCGCGCTGAGGAAATTGCGACAGTTTCAAAAACTACATTTCATTGACTTTCTAACGGTGTCAGTCCGTTTGAGTTTCAACGGTTGTGTCACATATTCGTACCAACATGTATTTAGCGATATTTTTTGATATTACTAGGTTGCATCGCTTATAACAATGAAACGATTGACAGTGGGACTTAATTGATCTAACTTTGGACTGTGACCTGATAAATGTGAAAAATGAGACAATTGGACTCCAAGAAATAACATTCTTCTTAATTTGACGTGATTGCCGGAACCCAGCCATTACACTGGCCGCTGTGGTAGCGCTTCATTTAAGAATTAAGATAAAAAAAAGTCATTTTTTTATTGTAGGACCAATCCTAGCCGCTTTCGCGCGCTAAAGAAATAGCGACAGTTTGAAGAACTAAACTTCATTGACTTTCTAACGGTGTCAGTCCGTTTGAGTTACAACGGTTGGGTCACATATTTGTACCAACATGTATTTCTTGATATTATTCTGGTATTACTAGGTTGCATCGCTTTTAACAATGAAACGATTGACTGTAGGACTTAATTGAACTAACTTTGGACTGTAACCTGATAAATGTGATAAATGAGAAAATTAGACTCCAAGAAATAACATTCTTCTTAATTTGACATGATTGCCGGAACTCAGCGATTACACTGGGCGCTGTGGTAGCGCTTCATTTAAAAATTTAGATTAACAAGTCATTTTTTTACTGTGGGACCAATCTTAGCCGTTTTCGCGCGCTGAAGAAATAGCGACAGTTTCAAAAACTACATTTCATTGACTTTCTAACGGTGTCAATCCGTTTGAGTTACAACGGTTGGGTCACATATTCGTACGAACATGTATTTAGCGATATTTTTCTGATATTACTAGGTTGTATGGCTTTTATCAGTGAAACGATTGACTGCGGGACTTAATTGAACTGATTATGGACTGTCACCTTATAAATGTGATGAAGGAGACAATTGGACTCCAAGAAATAACATTCTTCTTAATTTGACGTGATTGCCGGAACTCAGCGATTACACTGGCCGCTGTGGTAGCGCTTCATTTAAGAATTAAGATAAAAAAAAGTCATTTTTTTATTGTAGGACCAATCCTAGCCGCTTTCGCGCGCTAAAGAAATAGCAATAGTTTCAAAAACTACATTTCATTGACTTTCTAACGGTGTCAGTCCGTTTGAGTTACAACGGTTCGGGTCACATATTCGTACCAACATGTATATAGCGATATTTTTCTAATATTACTAGGTTGCATCGCTTTTAACTATAAAACGATTGACTGTGGGACTTAATTGAACTAACTTTGGACTGTCACCTTATAAATGTGATGAAGGAGACAGTTGGACTCCAAGAAATAACATTCCTCTTAATTTGACATGATTGCGGAAACTCAGCGATTACACTGGGCTCTGTGGTAGCGCTTCATTTAAGAATTAAGACAGAAAAAGTCATTTTTTTATTGTGGGACCAATCCTAGCCATTATCGCGTGCTGAGGAAATTGCGATAGTTTCAAAAACTACATTTCATTGACTTTCTAACGGTGTCAGTCCGTTTGAGTAACAACGGTTGGGTCACATATTCGTACCAACATGTATATAGCGATATTTTTCTAATATTACTAGGTTGCATCGCTTTTAACAATGAAACGATTGACTGTAGGACTTAATTGAACTAACTTTGGACTGTAACCTGATAAATGTGATAAATGAGAAAATTAGACTCCAAGAAATAACATTCTTCTTAATTTGACATGATTGCCGGAACTCAGCGATTACACTGCGCGCTGTGGTAGCGCTTCATTTAAAAATTTAGATTAACAAGTCATTTTTTTACTGTGGGACCAATCTTAGCCGTTTTCGCGCGCTGAAGAAATAGCGACAGTTTCAAAAACTACATTTCATTGGCTTTCTAACGGTGTCAATCCGTTTGAGTTAAAACGGTTGGGTCACATATTCATACGAACATGTATTTAGCGATATTTTTCTGATATTACTAGGTTGTATGGCTTTTATCAGTGAAACGATTGACTGCGGGACTTAATTGAACTGATTATGGACTGTCACCTTATAAATGTAAAAGTGAGACAATTGGACTCCAAGAAATAACATTCTTCTTAATATGAAATGATTGCCGAAACTCAGCGATTACACTGGGCGCTGTTGTAGCGCTTCAAATAAAAATTAAGATAAAAAAGTCATTTTTTACTTTGGGACCAATCCTAGCTGTTATCGCGCGCTTAAGAAATAGCGACAGTTTCAAAAACTACATTTCATTGACTTTCTAACGGTGTCAGTCCGTTTGGGTTTCAACGGTTGGGTCACATAATCGTACCAACATGTATTTAGCGATACTTATCTGATATTACTAGTTTGCATCGCTTTTAACAGTTAAACGATTGACTGTGGGACTTAATTGAACTAAATTTGGACCGTGACATGATCAATGTGATAAATGAAACAAATGGACTCCAAAAAAAAATTCTTCTTAATTTGACATGATTGCCAGAAGTCAGCGACTACACTGGGCGCTGTGGTAGCGCTTCATTTAAAAAATTAGATAAATAAGTCGTTCTTTACTGTGGGACCAATCCTATCCGTGATCGCGCGCTGAAGAAATAGCGATAGTTTCAAAAACTACATTTCATTGACTTTCTAACGGTGTCAGTCCGTTTGAGTTACAACGGTTGGGTCACATATTCGTACCAACATGTATATAGCGATATTTTTCTAATATTACTAGGTTGCATCGCTTTAAACTATAAAACAATTGACTGTGGGACTTAATTGAACTAACTTTGGACTGTAACCTGATAAATGTGATAAATGAGAAAATTAGACACCAAGAAATAACATTCTTCTTAATTTGACATGATTGCCGGAACTCAGCGATTACACTGGGCGCTGTGGTAGCGCTTCATTTAAAAATTTAGATTAACAAGTCATTTTTTTACTGTGGGACCAATCTTAGCCGTTTTCGCGCGCTGAAGAAATAGCGACAGTTTCAAAAACTACATTTTATTGACTTTTTAACGGTGTCAATCCGTTTGAATTACAACGGTTGGGTCACATATTCGTACGAACATGTATTTAGCGATATTTTTCTGATATTACTAGGTTGTATGGCTTTTATCAGTGAAACGATTGACTGCGGGACTTAATTGAACTGATTATGGACTGTCACCTTATAAATGTGATGAAGGAGACAATTGGACTCCAAGAAATAACATTCCTCTTAATTTGACATGATTGCGGAAACTCAGCGATTACACTGGGCTCTGTGGTAGCGCTTCATTTAAGAATTAAGATAAAAAAAGTCATTTTTTTTTTGTGGGACCAATCCTAGACGTTATCGCGCGCTGAGGAAATTGCGATAGTTTCAAAAACTACATTTCATTGACTTTCTAACGGTGTCAGTCCGTTTGAGTAACAACGGTTGGGTCACATATTCGTACCAACATGTATATAGCGATATTTTTCTAATATTACTAGGTTGCATCGCTTTTAACTATAAAACAATTGACTGTGGGACTTAATTGAACTAACTTTGGACTGTCACCTTATAAATGTGATGAAGGAGACAATTGGACTCCAAGAAATAACATTCCTCTTAATTTGACATGATTGCGGAAACTCAGCGATTTCACTGGCCGCTGTGGTAGCGCTTCATTTAAAAATTTAGATTAACAAGTCATTTTTTTACTGTGGGACCAATCTTAGCCGTTTTCGCGCGCTGAAGAAATAGCGACAGTTTCAAAAACTACATTTCATTGACTTTCTAACGGTGTCAATCCGTTTGAGTTACAACGGTTGGGTCACATATTCATACGAACATGTATTTAGCGATATTTTTCTTATATTACTAGGTTGTATGGCTTTTATCAGTGAAACGATTGACTGCGGGACTTAATTGAACTGATTATGGACTGTCACCTTATAAATGTAAAAGTGAGACAATTGGACTCCAAGAAATAACATTCTTCTTAATATGAAATGATTGCCGAAACTCAGCGATTACACTGGGCGCTGTTGTAGCGCTTCAAATAAAAATTAAGATAAAAAAGTCATTTTTTACTGTGGGACCAAACCTAGCCGTTATCGCGTGCTGAAGAAATAGCGACAGATTCAAAAACTACATTTCATTAACTTTCTAACGGTGTCAGTCCGTTTGGGTTTCAACGGTTGGGTCACATAATCGTACCAACATGTATTTAGCGATACTTATCTGATATTACTAGTTTGCATCGCTTTTAACAGTTAAACGATTGACTGTGGGACTTAATTGAACTAAATTTGGACCGTGACATGATCAATGTGATAAATGAAACAAATGGACTCCAAAAAAAAATTCTTCTTAATTTGACATGATTGCCAGAAGTCAGCGACTACACTGGGCGCTGTGGTAGCGCTTCATTTAAAAAATTGGATAAATAAGTCGTTCTTTACTGTGGGACCAATCCTATCCGTGATCGCGCGCTGAAGAAATAGCGATAGTTTCAAAAACTACATTTCATTGACTTTCTAACGGTGTCAGTGCGTTTGAGTTACAACGGTTGGGTCACATATTCGTACCAACATGTATATAGCGATATTTTTCTAATATTACTAGGTTGCATCGCTTTAAACTATAAAACGATTGACTGTGGGACTTAATTGAACTAACTTTGGACTGTAACCTGATAAATGTGATAAATGAGAAAATTAGACTCCAAGAAATAACATTCTTCTTAATTTGACATGATTGCCGGAACTCAGCGATTACACTGGGCGCTGTGGTAGCGCTTCATTTAAAAATTAAGATTAACAAGTCATTTTTTTACTGTGGGACCAATCTTAGCCGTTTTCGCGCGCTGAAGAAATAGCGACAGTTTCAAAAACTACATTTCATTGACTTTCTAACGGTGTCAATCCGTTTGAGTTACAACGGTTGGGTCACATATTCGTACGAACATGTATTTAGCGATATTTTTCTGATATTACTAGGTTGTATGGCTTTTATCAGTGAAACGATTGACTGCGGGACTTAATTGAACTGATTATGGACTGTCACCTTATAAATGTAAAAGTGAGACAATTGGACTCCAAGAAATAACATTCTTCTTAATATGAAATGATTGCCGAAACTCAGCGATTACACTGGGCGCTGTTGTAGCGCTTCAAATAAAAATTAAGATAAAAAAGTCATTTTTTACTGTGGGACCAAACCTAGCCGTTATCGCGTGCTGAAGAAATAGCGACAGATTCGAAAACTACATTTCATTGACTTTCTAACAGTGTCAGTCCGTTTGGGTTTCAACGGTTGGGTCACATAATCGTACCAACATGTATTTAGCGATACTTATCTGATATTACTAGTTTGCATCGCTTTTAACAGTTAAACGATTGACTGTGGGACTTAATTGAACTAAATTTGGACCGTGACATGATCAATGTGATAAATGAAACAAATGGACTCCAAAAAAAAATTCTTCTTAATTTGACATGATTGCCAGAAGTCAGCGACTACACTGGGCGCTGTGGTAGCGCTTCATTTAAAAAATTAGATAAATAAGTCGTTCTTTACTGTGGGACCAATCCTATCCGTGATCGCGCGCTGAAGAAATAGCGATAGTTTCAAAAACTACATTTCATTGACTTTCTAACGGTGTCAGTCCGTTTGAGTTACAACGGTTGGGTCACATATTCGTACCAACATGTATATAGCGATATTTTTTGATATTACTAGGTTGCATCGCTTATAACAATGAAACGATTGACAGTGGGACTTAATTGATCTAACTTTGGACTGTGACCTGATAAATGTGAAAAATGAGACAATTGGACTCCAAGAAATAACATTCTTCTTAATTTGACGTGATTGCCGGAACTCAGCGATTACACTGGCCGCTGTGGTAGCGCTTCATTTAAGAATTAAGATAAAAAAAAGTCATTTTTTTATTGTAGGACCAATCCTAGCCGCTTTCGCGCGCTAAAGAAATAGCGACAGTTTGAAGAACTAAACTTCATTGACTTTCTAACGGTGTCAGTCCGTTTGAGTTACAACGGTTGGGTCACATATTTGTACCAACATGTATTTCTTGATATTATTCTGGTATTACTAGGTTGCATCGCTTTTAACAATAAAACGATTGACTGTAGGACTTAATTGAACTAACTTTGGACTGTAACCTGATAAATGTGATAAATGAGAAAATTAGACTCCAAGAAATAACATTCTTCTTAATTTGACATGATTGCCGGAACTCAGCGATTACACTGGGCGCTGTGGTAGCGCTTCATTTAAAAATTTAGATTAACAAGTCATTTTTTTACTGTGGGACCAATCTTAGCCGTTTTCGCGCGCTGAAGAAATAGCGACAGTTTCAAAAACTACATTTCATTGACTTTCTAACGGTGTCAATCCGTTTGAGTTACAACGGTTGGGTCACATATTCGTACGAACATGTATTTAGCGATATTTTTCTGATATTACTAGGTTGTATGGCTTTTATCAGTGAAACGATTGACTGCGGGACTTAATTGAACTGATTATGGAATGTCACCTTATAAATGTGATGAAGGAGACAATTGGACTCCAAGAAATAACATTCTTCTTAATTTGACGTGATTGCCGGAACTCAGCGATTACACTGGCCGCTGTGGTAGCGCTTCATTTAAGAATTAAGATAAAAAAAAGTCATTTTTTTATTGTAGGACCAATCCTAGCCGCTTTCGCGCGCTAAAGAAATAGCGATAGTTTCAAAAACTAAATTTCATTGACTTTCTAACGGTGTCAGTCCGTTTGAGTTACAACGGTTGGGTCACATATTCGTACCAACATGTATATAGCGATATTTTTCTAATATTACTAGGTTGCATCGCTTTTAACTATAAAACGATTGACTGTGGGACTTAATTGAACTAACTTTGGACTGTCACCTTATAAATGTGATGAAGGAGACAATTGGACTCCAAGAAATAACATTCCTCTTAATTTGACATGATTGCGGAAACTCAGCGATTACACTGGGCTCTGTGATAGCGCTTCATTTAAGAATTAAGATAAAAAAAGTCATTTTTTTATTGTGGGACCAATCCTAGACGTTATCGCGCGCTGAGGAAATTGCGACAGTTTCAAAAACTACATTTCATTGACTTTCTAACGGTGTCAGTCCGTTTGAGTTTCAACGGTTGTGTCACATATTCGTACCAACATGTATTTAGCGATATTTTTTGATATTACTAGGTTGCATCGCTTATAACAATGAAACGATTGACTGTGGGACTTAATTGATCTAACTTTGGACTGTGACCTGATAAATGTGAAAAATGAGACAATTGGACTCCAAGAAATAACATTCTTCTTAATTTGACGTGATTGCCGGAACTCAGCGATTACACTTGCCGCTGTGGTAGCGCTTCATTTAAGAATTAAGATAAAAAAAGTCATTTTTTTATTGTAGGACCAATCCTAGCCGCTTTCGCGCGCTAAAGAAATAGCGACAGTTTGAAGAACTAAACTTCATTGACTTTCTAACGGTGTCAGTCCGTTTGAGTTACAACGGTTGGGTCACATATTTGTACCAACATGTATTTCTTGATATTATTCTGGTATTACTAGGTTGCATCGCTTTTAACAATGAAACGATTGACTGTAGGACTTAATTGAACTAACTTTGGACTGTAACCTGATAAATGTGATAAATGAGAAAATTAGACTCCAAGAAATAACATTCTTCTTAATTTGACATGATTGCCGGAACTCAGCGATTACACTGGGCGCTGTGGTAGCGCTTCATTTAAAAATTTAGATTAACAAGTCATTTTTTTACTGTGGGACCAATCCTAGCCGTTTTCGCGCGCTGAAGAAATAGTGACAGTTTCAAAAACTACATTTCATTGACTTTCTAACGGTAGCAATCCGTTTGAGTTACAACGGTTGGGTCACATATTCGTACCAACATGTATTTAGCGATATTTTTCTGATATTACTAGGTTGTATGGCTTTTAACAATGAAACGATTGACTGTAGGACTTAATTGAACTAACTTTGGACTGTAACCTGATAAATGTGATAAATGAGAAAATTAGACTCCAAGAAATAACATTCTTCTTAATTTGACATGATTGCCGGAACTCAGCGATTACACTGGGCGCTGTGGTAGCGCTTCATTTAAGAATTAAGATAAAAAAAAGTCATTTTTTTATTGTAGGACCAATCCTAGCCGCTTTCGCGCGCTAAAGAAATAGCGACAGTTTGAAGAACTAAACTTCATTGACTTTCTAACGGTGTCAGTCCGTTTGAGTTACAACGGTTGGGTCACATATTTGTACCAACATGTATTTCTTGATATTATTCTGGTATTACTAGGTTGCATCGCTTTTAACAATGAAACGATTGACTGTAGGACTTAATTGAACTAACTTTGGACTGTAACCTGATAAATGTGATAATGAGAAAATTAGACTCCAAGAAATAAAATTCTTCTTAATTTGACATGATTGCGGAAACTCAGCGATTACACTGGGCGCTGTGGTAGCGCTTCATTTAAAAATTTAGATTAACAAGTCATTTTTTTACTGTGGGACCAATCTTAGCCGTTTTCGCGCGCTGAAGAAATAGCGACAGTTTCAAAAACTACATTTCATTGACTTTCTAACGGTGTCAATCCGTTTGAGTTACAACGGTTGGGTCACATATTCGTACGAACATGTATTTAGCGATATTTTTCTGATATTACTAGGTTGTATGGCTTTTATCAGTGAAACGATTGACTGCGGGACTTAATTGAACTGATTATGGACTGTCACCTTATAAATGTGATGAAGGAGACAATTGGACTCCAAGAAATAACATTCTTCCTAATTTGACGTGATTGCCGGAACTCAGCGATTACACTGGCCGCTGTGGTAGCGCTTCATTTAAGAATTAAGATAAAAAAAAGTCATTTTTTTATTGTAGGACCAATCCTAGCCGCTTTCGCGCGCTAAAGAAATAGCGATAGTTTCAAAAACTAAATTTCATTGACTTTCTAACGGTGTCAGTCCGTTTGAGTTACAACGGTTGGGTCACATATTCGTACCAACATGTATATAGCGATATTTTTCTAATATTACTAGGTTGCATCGCTTTTAACTATAAAACGATTGACTGTGGGACTTAATTGAACTAACTTTGGACTGTCACCTTATAAATGTGATGAAGGAGACAATTGGACTCCAAGAAATAACATTCCTCTTAATTTGACATGATTGCGGAAACTCAGCGATTACACTGGGCTCTGTGATAGCGCTTCATTTAAGAATTAAGATAAAAAAAGTCATTTTTTTATTGTGGGACCAATCCTAGACGTTATCGCGCGCTGAGGAAATTGCGATAGTTTCAAAAACTACATTTCATTGACTTTCTAACGGTGTCAGTCCGTTTGAGTAACAACGGTTGGGTCACATATTCGTACCAACATGTATATAGCGATATTTTTCTAATATTACTAGGTTGCATCGCCTTTAACTATAAAACAATTAACTGTGGGACTTAATTGAACTAACTTTGGACTGTCACCTTATAAATGTGATGAAGGAGACAATTGGACTCCAAGAAATAACATTCCTCTTAATTTGACATGATTGCGGAAACTCAGTGATTACACTGGGCTCTGTGGTAGCGCTTCATTAAAGAATTAAGATAAAAAAAGTCATTTTTTTATTGTGGGACCAATCCTAGACGTTATCGCGCGCTGAGGAAATTGCGACAGTTTCAAAAACTACATTTCATTGACTTTCTAACGGTGTCAGTCCGTTTGAGTTTCAACGGTTGTGTCACATATTCGTACCAACATGTATTTAGCGATATTTTTTGATATTACTAGGTTGCATCGCTTATAACAATGAAACGATTGACTGTGGGACTTAATTGATCTAACTTTGGACTGTGACCTGATAAATGTGAAAAATGAGACAATTGGACTCCAAGAAATAACATTCTTCTTAATTTGACGTGATTGCCGGAACTCAGCGATTACACTTGCCGCTGTGGTAGCGCTTCATTTAAGAATTAAGATAAAAAAAGTCATTTTTTTATTGTAGGACCAATCCTAGCCGCTTTCGCGCGCTAAAGAAATAGCGACAGTTTGAAGAACTAAACTTCATTGACTTTCTAACGGTGTCAGTCCGTTTGAGTTACAACGGTTGGGTCACATATTTGTACCAACATGTATTTCTTGATATTATTCTGGTATTACTAGGTTGCATCGCTTTTAACAATGAAACGATTGACTGTAGGACTTAATTGAACTAACTTTGGACTGTAACCTGATAAATGTGATAAATGAGAAAATTAGACTCCAAGAAATAACATTCTTCTTAATTTGACATGATTGCCGGAACTCAGCGATTACACTGGGCGCTGTGGTAGCGCTTCATTTAAAAATTTAGATTAACAAGTCATTTTTTTACTGTGGGACCAATCCTAGCCGTTTTCGCGCGCTGAAGAAATAGTGACAGTTTCAAAAACTACATTTCATTGACTTTCTAACGGTAGCAATCCGTTTGAGTTACAACGGTTGGGTCACATATTCGTACGAACATGTATTTAGCGATATTTTTCTGATATTACTAGGTTGTATGGCTTTTAACAATGAAACGATTGACTGTAGGACTTAATTGAACTAACTTTGGACTGTAACCTGATAAATGTGATAAATGAGAAAATTAGACTCCAAGAAATAACATTCTTCTTAATTTGACATGATTGCCGGAACTCAGCGATTACACTGGGCGCTGTGGTAGCGCTTCATTTAAGAATTAAGATAAAAAAAAGTCATTTTTTTATTGTAGGACCAATCCTAGCCGCTTTCGCGCGCTAAAGAAATAGCGACAGTTTGAAGAACTAAACTTCATTGACTTTCTAACGGTGTCAGTCCGTTTGAGTTACAACGGTTGGGTCACATATTTGTACCAACATGTATTTCTTGATATTATTCTGGTATTACTAGGTTGCATTGCTTTTAACAATGAAACGATTGACTGTAGGACTTAATTGAACTAACTTTGGACTGTAACCTGATAAATGTGATAATGAGAAAATTAGACTCCAAGAAATAACATTCTTCTTAATTTGACATGATTGCCGGAACTCAGCGATTACACTGGGCGCTGTGGTAGCGCTTCATTTAAAAATTTAGATTAACAAGTCATTTTTTTACTGTGGGACCAATCTTAGCCGTTTTCGCGCGCTGAAGAAATAGCGACAGTTTCAAAAACTACATTTCATTGACTTTCTAACGGTGTCAATCCGTTTGAGTTACAACGGTTGGGTCACATATTCATACGAACATGTATTTAGCGATATTTTTCTGATTTTACTAGGTTGTATGGCTTTTATCAGTGAAACGATTGACTGCGGGACTTAATTGAACTGATTATGGACTGTCACCTTATAAATGTAAAAGTGAGACAATTGGACTCCAAGAAATAACATTCTTCTTAATATGAAATGATTGCCGAAACTCAGCGATTACACTGGGCGCTGTGGTAGCGCTTCATTTAAAAAATTAGATAAATAAGTCGTTCTTTACTGTGGGACCAATCCTATCCGTGATCGCGCGCTGAAGAAATAGCGATAGTTTCAAAAACTACATTTCATTGACTTTCTAACGGTGTCAGTCCGTTTGAGTTACAACGGTTGGGTCACATATTCGTACCAACATGTATATAGCGATATTTTTCTAATATTACTAGGTTGCATCGCTTTAAACTATAAAACGATTGACTGTGGGACTTAATTGAACTAACTTTGGACTGTAACCTGATAAATGTGATAAATGAGAAAATTAGACTCCAAGAAATAACATTCTTCTTAATTTGACATGATTGCCGGAACTCAGCGATTACACTGGGCTCTGTGGTAGCGCTTCATTTAAAAATTTAGATTAACAAGTCATTTTTTTACTGTGGGACCAATCTTAGCCGTTTTCGCGCGCTGAAAAAATAGTGACAGTTTCAAAAACTACATTTCATTGACTTTCTAACGGTGTCAATCCGTTTGAGTTACAACGGTTGGGTCACATATTCGTACGAACATGTATTTAGCGATATTTTTCTGATATTACTAGGTTGTACGGCTTTTATCAGTGAAACGATTGACTGCGGGACTTAATTGAACTGATTATGGACTGTCACCTTATAAATGTAAAGGTGAGACAATTGGACTCCAAGAAATAACATTCTTCTTAATATGAAATGATTGCCGAAAGTCAGGGATTACACTGGGCGCTGTTGTAGCGCTTCAAATAAAAATTAAGATAAAAAAGTCATTTTTTACTGTGGGACCAAACCTAGCCGTTATCGCGTGCTGAAGAAATAGCGACAGATTCGAAATCTACATTTCATTGACTTTCTAACGGTGTCAGTCCGTTTGGGTTGCAACGGTTGGGTCACATAATCGTACCAACATGTATTTAGCGATACTTATCTGATATTACTAGTTTGCATCGCTTTTAACAGTTAAACGATTGACTGTGGGACTTAATTGAACTAAATTTGGACCGTGACATGATCAATGTGATAAATGAAACAAATGGACTCCAAAAAAAAATTCTTCTTAATTTGACATGATTGCCAGAAGTCAGCGACTACACTGGGCGCTGTGGTAGCGCTTCATTTAAAAAATTAGATAAATAAGTCGTTCTTTACTGTGGGACCAATCCTATCCGTGATCGCGCGCTGAAGAAATAGCGATAGTTTCAAAAACTACATTTCATTGACTTTCTAACGGTGTCAGTCCGTTTGAGTTACAACGGTTGGGTCACATATTCGTACCAACATGTATATAGCGATATTTTTCTAATATTACTAGGTTGCATCGCTTTTAACTATAAAACGATTGACTGTGGGACTTAATTGAACTAACTTTGGACTGTCACCTTATAAATGTGATGAAGGAGACAATTGGACTCCAAGAAATCCCATTCCTCTTAATTTGACATGATTGCGGAAACTCAGCGATTACACTGGGCTCTGTGGTAGCGCTTCATTTAAGAATTAGGATAAAAAAAGTCATTTTTTTATTGTGGGACCAATCCTAGACGTTATCGCGCGCTGAGGAAATTGCGACAGTTTCAAAAACTACATTTCATTGACTTTCTAACGGTGTCAGTCCGTTTGAGTTTCAACGGTTGTGTCACATATTCGTACCAACATGTATTTAGCGATATTTTTTGATATTACTAGGTTGCATCGCTTATAACAATTAAAACGATTGACAGTGGGACTTAATTGATCTAACTTTGGACTGTGACCTGATAAATGTGAAAAATGAGACAATTGGACTCCAAGAAATAACATTCTTCTTAATTTGACGTGATTGCCGGAACTCAGCGATTACACTGGCCGCTGTGGTAGCGCTTCATTTAAGAATTAAGATAAAAAAAAGTCATTTTTTTATTGTAGGACCAATCCTAGCCGCTTTCGCGCGCTAAAGATATAGCGACAGTTTGAAGAATTAAACTTCATTGACTTTCTAACGGTGTCAGTCCGTTTGAGTTACAACGGTTGGGTCACATATTTGTACCAACATGTATTTCTTGATATTATTCTGGTATTACTAGGTTGCATCGCTTTTAACAATGAAACGATTGACTGTAGGACTTAATTGAACTAACTTTGGACTGTAACCTGATAAATGTGATAAATGAGAAAATTAGACTCCAAGAAATAACATTCTTCTTAATTTGACATGATTGCCGGAACTCAGCGATTACACTGGGCGCTGTGGTAGCGCTTCATTTAAAAATTTAGATTAACAAGTCATTTTTTTACTGTGGGACCAATCTTAGCCGTTTTCGCGCGCTGAAGAAATAGCGACAGTTTCAAAAACTACATTTCATTGACTTTCTAACGGTGTCAATCCGTTTGAGTTACAACGGTTGGGTCACATATTCGTACGAACATGTATTTAGCGATATTTTTCTGATATTACTAGGTTGTATGGCTTTTATCAGTGAAACGATTGACTGCGGGACTTAATTGAACTGATTGTGGACTTTCACCTTATAAATGTAAAAGTGAGACAATTGGACTCCAAGAAATAACATTCTTCTTAATATGAAATGATTGCCGAAACTCAGCGATTACACTGGGCGCTGTTGTAGCGCTTCAAATAAAAATTAAGATAAAAAAGTCATGTTTTACTGTGGGACCAAACCTAGCCGTTATCGCGTGCTGAAGAATTAGCGACAGTTTCAACAACTACATTTCATTGACTTTCTAACGGTGTCAGTCCGTTTGGGTTTCAACGGTTGGGTCACATAATCGTACCAACATCTATTTAGCGATACTTATCTGATATTACTAGTTTGCATCGCTTTTAACAGTTAAACGATTGACTGTGGGACTTAATTGAACTGACTTTGGACTTTGACCTTATAAATGTGATAAAGGAGGCAATTGGACTCCAAGAAATAACATTCTTCTTAATTTGACGTGATTGCCGGAACTCAGCGATTACACTGGGCGCTGCGGTAGCGCTTCATTTAAAAATTTAGATAAATAAGTCATTCTTTACTGTGGGACCAATCCTATCCGTTATCGCGCGCTGAAGAAATAGCGATAGTTTCAAAAACTACATTTCATTGACTTTCTAACGGTGTCAGTCCGTTTGAGTTACAACGGTTGGGTCACATATTCGTACCAACATGTATATAGCGATATTTTTCTAATATTACTAGGTTGCATCGCTTTTAACTATAAAACGATTGACTGTGGGACTTAATTGAACTAACTTTGGACTGTAACCTGATAAATGTGATAAATGAGAAAATTAGACTCCAAGAAATAACATTCTTCTTAATTTGACATGATTGCCGGAACTCAGCGATTACACTGGGCGCTGTGGTAGCGCTTCATTTAAAAATTTAGATTAACAAGTTATTTTTTTACTATGGGACCAATCTTAGCCGTTTTCGCGCGCTGAAGAAATAGCGACAGTTTCAAAAACTACATTTCATTGACTTTCTAACGGTGTCAATCCGTTTGAGTTACAACGGTTGGGTCACATATTCGTACGAACATGTATTTAGCGATATTTTTCTGATATTACTAGGTTGTATGGCTTTTATCAGTGAAACGATTGACTGCGGGACTTAATTGAACTGATTATGGACTGTCACCTTATAAATGTGATGAAGGAGACAATTATACTCCAAGAAATAACATTCTTCCTAATTTGATATGATTGCTGGAACTCAGCGATAACGTGGGCGCTGTGGTAGCGCTTTATTGAAAACTTTATATAAATAAGTGATTTTTACTGTGGAACCAATCCTAGCCGTTAGCGCGCACTGAAGAGATAGAGAAAGTTTCAAAAACTACATTTCTTTTGACTTTCTAACAGTATAATTCCGTGTGAGCTACAACGGTTGCGCCACACATTCGTACCAACATGTATTTAGCGATATTTTCCTGACATTACTAGATTGCGTCGCATTTAACAGTGAAACGATTGACTGTGGCACTTAATTTAAGTTATTTTGGACTTCGACGTTATAAATGTGATAAAGGAGGCAATTGGACTCCAAGAAATAACATTCTTCTTAATTTGACGTGATTGCCGGAACTCAGCGATTACACTGGGCGCTGCGGTAGCGCTTCATTTAAAAATTTAGATAAATAAGTCATTCTTTACTGTGGGACCAATCCTATCCGTTATCGCGCGCTGAAGAAATAGCGATAGTTTCAAAAACTACATTTCATTGACTTTCTAACGGTGTCAGTCCGTTTGAGTTACAACGGTTGGGTCACATATTCGTATCAACATGTATATAGCGATATTTTTCTAATATTACTAGGTTGCATCGCTTTTAACTATAAAACGATTGACTGTGGGACTTAATTGATCTAACTTTGGACTGTCACCTTATAAATGTGATGAAGGAGACAATTGGACTCCAAGAAATAACATTCCTCTTAATTTGACAGTATTGCGGAATCTCAGCGATTACACTGGGCTCGCTGAAGAAATAGCGATAGTTTCAAAAACTACATTTCATTGACTTTCTAACGGTGTCAGTCCGTTTGAGTTACAACGGTTGGGTCACATATTCGTACCAACATGTATATAGTGATATTTTCTAATATTACTAGGTTGCATCGCTTTTAACTATAAAACGATTGACTGTGGGACTTAATTGAACTAACTTTGGACTGTCACCTTATAAATGTGATGAAGGAGACAATTGGACTCCAAGAAATAACATTCCTCTTAATTTGACATGATTGCGGAAACTCAGCGATTACACTGGGCTCTGTGGTAGCGCTTCATTTAAGAATTAAGATAAAAAAAAGTCATTTTTTTATTGTGGGACCAATCCTAGACGTTATCGCGCGCTGAGGAAATTGCGATAGTTTCAAAAACTACATTTCATTGACTTTCTAACGCTGTCAGTCCGTTTGAGTAACAACGGTTGGGTCACATATTCGTACCAACATGTATATAGCGATATTTTTCTAATATTACTAGGTTGCATCGCTTTTAACTATAAAACAATTGACTGTGGGACTTAATTGAACTAACTTTGGACTGTCACCTTATAAATGTGATGAAGGAGACAATTGGACTCCAAGAAATAACATTCCTCTTAATTTGACGTGATTGCCGGAACTCAGCAATTACACTGGCCGCTGTGGTAGCGCTTCATTTTAGAATTAAGATAAAAAAAAGTCATTTTTTTATTGTAGGACCAATCCTAGCCGTTTTCGCGCGCTAAAGAAATAGCGACAGTTTGAAGAACTAAACTTCATTGACTTTCTAACGGTGTCAGTCCGTTTGAGTTACAACGGTTGGGTCACATATTTGTACCAACATGTATTTCTTGATATTATTCTGGTATTACTAGGTTGCATCGCTTTTAACAATAAAACGATTGACTGTAGGACTTAATTGAACTAACTTTGGACTGTAACCTGATAAATGTGATAAATGAGAAAATTAGACTCCAAGAAATAACATTCTTCTTAATTTGACATGATTGCCGGAACTCAGCGATTACACTGGGCTCTGTGGTAGCGCTTCATTTAAGAATTAAGATAAAAAAAGTCATTTTTTTATTGTGGGACCAATCCTAGACGTTATCGCGCGCTGAGGAAATTGCGACAGTTTCAAAAACTACATTTCATTGACTTTCTAACGGTGTCAGTCCGTTTGAGTTTCAACGGTTGTGTCACATATTCGTACCAACATGTATTTAGCGATATTTTTTGATATTACTAGGTTGCATCGCTTATAACAATGAAACGATTGACTGTGGGACTTAATTGATCTAACTTTGGACTGTGACCTGATTAATGTGAAAAATGAGACAATTGGACTCCAAGAAATAACATTCTTCTTAATTTGACATGATTGCCGGAACTCAGCGATTACACTGGCCGCTGTGGTAGCGCTTCATTTAAGAATTAAGATAAAAAAAAGTCACTTTTTTATTGTAGGACCAATCCTAGCCGCTTTCGCGCGCTAAAGAAATAGCGACAGTTTGAAGAACTAAACTTCATTGACTTTCTAACGGTGTCAGTCCGTTTGAGTTACAACGGTTGGGTCACATATTTGTACCAACATGTATTTCTTGATATTATTCTGGTATTACTAGGTTGCATCGCTTTTAACAATGAAACGATTGACTGTAGGACTTAATTGAACTAACTTTGGACTGTAACCTGATAAATGTGATAAATGAGAAAATTAGACTCCAAGAAAAAACATTCTTCTTAATTTGACATGATTGCCGGAACTCAGCGATTACACTGGGCGCTGTGGTAGCGCTTCATTTAAAAATTTAGATTAACAAGTCATTTTTTTACTGTGGGACCAATCTTAGCCGTTTTCGCGCGCTGAAGAAATAGCGACAGTTTCAAAAACTACATTTCATTGACTTTCTAACGGTGTCAATCCGTTTGAGTTACAACGGTTGGGTCACATATTCATACGAACATGTATTTAGCGATATTTTTCTGATATTACTAGGTTGTATGGCTTTTATCAGTGAAACGATTGACTGCGGGACTTAATTGAACTGATTATGGACTGTCACCTTATAAATGTAAGAGTGAGACAATTGGACTCCAAGAAATAACATTCTTCTTAATATGAAATGATTGCCGAAACTCAGCGATTACACTGGGCGCTGTTGTAGCGCTTCAAATAAAAATTAAGATAAAAAAGTCATTTTTTACTGTGGGACCAAACCTAGCCGTTATCGCGTGCTGAAGAAATAGCGACAGATTCAAAAACTACATTTCATTGACTTTCTAACGGTGTCAGTCCGTTTGGGTTTCAACGGTTGGGTCACATATTCGTACCAACATGTATTTAGCGATATTTTTCTAATATTACTAGGTTGCATCGCTTTTAACTATAAAACGATTGACTGTGGGACTTAATTGAACTAACTTTGGACTGTCACCTTATAAATGTGATGAAGGAGAGAATTGGACTCCAAGAAATAACATTCCTCTTAATTTGACATGATTGCGGAAACTCAGCGATTACACTGGTCTCTGTGGTAGCGCTTCATTTAAGAATTAAGATAAAAAAGTCATTTTTTTATTGTGGGACCAATCTTAGGCGTTATCGCGCGCTGAGGAAATTGCGACAGTTTCAAAAACTACATTTCATTGACTTTCTAACGGTGTCAGTCCGTTTGAGTTTCAACGGTTGTGTCACATATTCGTACCAACATGTATTTAGCGATATTTTTTGATATTACTAGGTTGCATCGCTTTTAACAATGAAACGATTGACTGTGTGACTTAATTGATCTAACTTTGGACTGTGACCTGATAAATGTGAAAAATGAGACAATTGGACTCCAAGAAATAACATTCTTCTTAATTTGACGTGATTGCCGGAACTTAGCGATTACACTGGCCGCTGTGGTAGCGCTTCATTTAAGAATTAAGATAAAAAAAAGTCATTTGTTTATTGTAGGACCAATCCTAGCCGCTTTCGCGCGCTAAAGAAATAGCGAAAGTTTGAAGAACTACACTTCATTGACTTTCTAACGGTGTCAGTCCGTTTGAGTTACAACGGTTGGGCCACATATTTGTACCAACATGTATTTCTTGATATTATTCTGGTATTACTAGGTTGCATCGCTGTTAACGATTGACTGTAGGACTTAATTGAACTAACTTTGGACTGTAACCTGATAAATGTGATAAATAAGAAAATTAAACTCCAAGAAATAACATTCTTCTTATTTTGACATGATTGCCGTAACTCAGCGATTACACTGGGCGCTGTGGTAGCGCTTCATTTAAAAATTTAGATTAACAAGTCATTTTTTTACTGTGGGTCCAATCTTAGCCGTTTTCGCGCGCTGAAGAAATAACGACAGTTTCAAAAACTACATTTCATTGACTTTCTAACGGTGTCAATCCGTTTGAGCTACAATGGTTGGGTCACATATTCGTACGAACATGTATTTAGCGATATTTTTCTGATATTACTAGGTTGTATGGCTTTTAACAGTGAAACCATTGACTGTGGGACTTAATTGAACTGATTGTTGACTGTGACCTTATAAATGTGAAAGTAAGACAATTGGACTCCAAGAAAAACATTCTTTTTAATTTGACCTGATTACTGGAACTCAGCGATTACACTGGGCGCTGTGGTAGCGCTTTATTGAAAACTTTATATAAATAAGTGATTTTTACTGTGGAACCAATCCTAGCCGTTAGCGCGCACTGAAGAAATGGAGACAGTTCCAAAAAATACATTTCATTGACCTTCTAGTGGCATCAATCCTTGTGAGTTACAACGGTTGCGTCACATATTTGTACCAACATGTATTCAGCGATATTTTTCTGACATTACAAGGTTTCATCGCTTTTAACAGTGAAACGATTGACTGTGTGACTTAATTAAACTGACTTTGGACTTTGACTTTATAAATGTAATAAATGAGACAATTGGACTCCAAGAAAAAACATTCTTCTTAATTTGATATGATTGCTGGAACTCAGCGATAACGTGGGCGCTGTGGTAGCGCCGTATTGAAAATTTTATATAAATAAGTGATTTTTACTGTGGAACAAATCCTAGCCGTTAGCGCGCACTGAAGAGATAGAGACAGTTTCAAAAACTACATTTCATTGACTTTCTAACAGCATAATTCCGTGTGAGCTACAACGGTTGCGCCACATATTCGTACCAACATGTATTTAGCGATATTTTCCTGACATTACTAGATTACGTCGCATTTAACAGGGAAACGATTAGCTGTGGGACTTAATTAAACTGATTTTCGACTTCGACCTTATAAATGTGATAAATATCACAATTGAATTCCCAGAAAAAACATTCTTCTTAATTTGACATGATTGCAGGAACTCAACGATTACACTGGGCGCTGTGGTAGTGCTTTATTTAAAAAAATTTAGATAAATAAGCAATTTTTAGTGTGGAACCAATGCTAGCCGTTAGCGCGCGCTGAAGAAATGGACACAGTTTCAAAAACTAAATTTCATTGACTTTCTAATGCCATCAATCCTTGTGATTTACGACAGTTGCGTAGCGTATTCGTACCAACATGTATTTAGCGATATTTTTCTGACATTACGAGGTTTCATCGCTTTTAACAGTGAAACGATTGACCGTGGGACTTAATTGAACTGACTTTGGACTTTGACCTTATAAATGTGATAAATGAGACAATTGGACTCCAAGAAATAACATTCGTCTTAGTTTGACATGATTGCGGGAACTCAGCGATTACACTGGCCGCTGTGGTAGCGCTTTATTTAAAAATTTAAATAAATAAGCCATTTTTACTGTGGAACCAATGCTAGCCGTTAGCACGCACTGAAGAGATAGAGACAGTTTCAAAAACTACATTTTATTGACTTTCTAACAGTATAATTCCGTGTGAGCTACAACGGTTGCGCCACATATTCGTACCAACATGTATTTAGCGATATTTTCCTGACATTACTAGATTGCGTCGCATTTAACAGTGAAACGATTAGCTGTGGGACTTAATTAAACTGATTTTCGACTTCGACCTTATAAATGTGATAAATATCACAATTGAATTCCAAGAAATAACATTCGTCTTAATTTGACATGATTGCGGGAACTCAGCGATTACACTGGCCGCTGTGGTAGCGCTTTATTTAAAAATTTAAATAAATAAGCCATTTTTACTGTGGAACCAATGCTAGCCGTTAGCACGCGCTGAAGAAATTGAGACAGTTTCAAAAACTACATTTCATTGACTTTCTAATGGCATCAATCCTTGTGAGTTACAACGGTTGCGTTACATATTTGTACCAACATGTATTCAGCGATATTTTTCTGACATTACGAGGTTTCATCGCTTTTAACAGTGAAACGATTGACTGTGGGACTTAATTTAACTGATTTTTGACTTTAACCTTATAAATGTGATAAATATCACAATTGAATTCCAAGAAATAACATTCGTCTTAATTTGACATGATTGCGGGAACTCAGCGATAACGTGGGCGCTGTGGTAGCGCGTTATTGAAAACTTTATATGAAAAAGTCATCTTTACTGTGGAACCAATCCTAGCCATTATCGCGCCCTGAAAAAATAGAGGCAGTTTCAAAATCTACATTTCATTAACTTTCTAACGGTTTTAGTTCGTGTGAGTTACAACGGTTGCACCACATATTCGTACCAACATGTATTTAGCCATATGTTTCTGATATTACTGTGTTGCATCGCTTTTGACAGCGAAACGATTGTTTGTGGGACTTAATTTAACTGATTTTTGACTTTGACCTAATAAATGTGATAAATATCACAATTGAATTCCCAGAAAAAACATTTTTCTTAATTTGACATGATTGCAGGAACTCAACGATTTGGAGTCCAATTGTCTCATTTATCACATTTATAAGGTCAAAGTCCAAAGTCAGTTCAATTAAGTCCCACAATCAATCGTTTCACTATTAAAAGCGACGAAACCTCGTAATGTCATAAAAATATCTTTGAATACATGTTGGTACAAATATGTGACGCAACCGTTGTAACTCACAAGGATCGATGCCATTAGAAAGTCAATGAAATGTCAGCGATTACACTGGGCGCTGTGGAAGCTCTTTATTTAAAAATTTAAATAAATAAGCCATTTTTACTGTGGAACCAATGCTAGCCGTTCGCGCGCGCTAAAGAAATTAAGACAGTTTCAAAAACTACATTTCATTGACTTTCTAATGGCATCAATCCTTGTGAGTTACAACGGTTGCGTCACATATTTGTACCAACATGTATTCAGCGATATTTTTCTGACATTACGAGGTTTCATCGCTTTTAACAGTGAAACGATTGACTGTGGGACTTAATTGAACTGACTTTGGACTTTGACCTTATAAATGTGATAAATGAGACAATTGGACTCCAAGAAATAACATTCTTCTTAATTTGACATGATTGCGGGAACTCAGCGATTACAGTGACCGCTGTGGTAGCGCTTTATTTAAAAATTTAAATAAATAAGCCATTTTTACTGTGGAACCAATGCTAGCCGTTAGCACGCGCTGAAGAAATTGAGACAGTTTCAAAAACTACATTTCATTGACTTTCTAATGGCATCAATCCTTGTGATTTACGACAGTTGCGTAACGTATTCGTACCAACATGTATTTAATGATATTTTTCTGACATTACGAGGTTTCATCGCTTTTAACAGTGAAACGATTGACTGTGGGACTTAATTGAACTGACTTTGGACTTTGACCTTATAAATGTGATAAATGAGACAATTGGACTCCAAGAAATAACATTCGTCTTAGTTTGACATGATTGCGGGAACTCAGCGATTACACTGGCCGCTGTGGTAGCACTTTATTTAAAAATTTAAATAAATAAGCCATTTTTACTGTGGAACCAATGCTAGCCGTTAGCACGCACTGAAGAGATAGAGACAGTTTCAAAAACTACATTTTATTGACTTTCTAACAGTATAATTCCGTGTGAGCTACAACGGTTGCGCCACATATTCGTACCAACATGTATTTAGCGATATTTTCCTGACATTACTAGATTGCGTCGCATTTAACAGTGAAACGATTAGCTGTGGGACTTAATTAAACTGATTTTCGACTTCGACCTTATAAATGTGATAAATATCACAATTGAATTCCAAGAAATAACATTCGTCTTAATTTGACATGATTGCGGGAACTCAGCGATTACACTGGCCGCTGTGGTAGCGCTTTATTTAAAAATTTAAATAAATAAGCCATTTTTACTGTGGAACCAATGCTAGCCGTTAGCACGCGCTGAAGAAATTGAGACAGTTTCAAAAACTACATTTCATTGACTTTCTAATGGCATCAATCCTTGTGAGTTACAATGGTTGCGTTACATATTTGTACCAACATGTATTCAGCGATATTTTTCTGACATTACGAGGTTTCATCGCTTTTAACAGTGAAACGATTGACTGTGGGACTTAATTGAACTGACTTTGGACTTTGACCTTATAAATGTGATAAATGAGACAATTGGACTCCAAGAAATAACATTCTTCTTAATTTGGCATGATTGCTGGAACTCAGCGATAGCGTGGGCGCTGTGGTAGCGCGTTATTGAAAACTTTATATGAAAAAGTCATCTTTACTGTGGAACCAATCCTAGTCATTATCGCGCCCTGAAAAAATAGAGACAGTTTCAAAATCTACATTTTATTAACTTTCTAACGGTTTTAGTTCGTGTGAGTTACAACGGTTGCACCACATATTCGTACCAACATGTATTTAGCCATATGTTTCTGATATTACTGTGTTGCATCGCTTTTGACAGCGAAACGATTGTTTGTGGGACTTAATTTAACTGATTTTTGACTTTGACCTTATAAATGTGATAAATATCACAATTGAATTCCCAGAAAAAACATTCTTCTTAATTTGACATGATTGCAGGAACTCAACGATTTGGAGTCCAATTGTCTCATTTATCACATTTATAAGATCAAAGTCCAAAGTCAGTTCATTTAAGTCCCACAATCAATCGTTTCACTGTTAAAAGCGATGAAACCTCGTAATGTCATAAAAATATCGCTGAATACATGTTGGTACAAATATGTGACGCAACCGTTGTAACTCACAAGGATCGATGCCATTCGAAAGTCAATGAAATGTCAGCGATAACTTGGGCGCTGTGGTAGCGCGTTATTGAAAACTTTATATGAAAAAGTCATCTTTACTGTGGAACCAATCCTAGCCATTATCGCGCCCTGAAGAAATAGAGACAGTTTCAAAATCTACATTTCATTAACATTCTAACGGTACTAGTTCGTGTGAGTTACAACGGTTGCACCACATATTCGTACCAACATGTATTTAGCCATATGTTTCTGATATTACTGGGTTGCATCGCTCTTGACAGCGAAACGATTGTTTGTGGGACTTAATTTAACTGATTTTTGACTTTCACCTTATAAATGTGATAAATATCACAATTGAATTCCCAGAAAAAACATTCTTCTTAATTTGACATGATTGCAGGAACTCAACGATTACACTGGGCGCTGTGGTAGCGCTTTATTTAAAAAAATTTAGATAAATAAGCAATTTTTAGTGTGGAACCAATGCTAGCCGTTAGCGCGCCCTGAAGAAATGGAGTCAGTTCTAAAAAATACATTTCATTGACTTTCTAGTGGCATCAATCCTTGTGAGTTACAACGGTTGCGTCACATATTTGTACCAACATGTATTCAGCGATATTTTTCTGACATTACAAGGTTTCATCGCTTTTAACAGTGAAACGACTGACTGTGGGACTTAATTGAACTGACTTTGGACTTTGACCTTATAAATGTAATAAATGAGACAATTGGACTCCAAGAAATAACATTCTTCTTAATTTGATATGATTGCTGGAACTCAGCGATAACGTGGGCGCTGTGGTAGCGCTTTATTGAAAACTTTATATAAATAAGTGATTTTTACTGTGGAACCAATCCTAGCCGTTAGCGCGCACTGAAGAGATAGAGAGAGTTTTAAAAACTACATTTCATTGACTTTCTAATGGCATCAATCCTTGTGAGTTACAACGGTTGCGTCACATATTTGTACCAACATGTATTCAGCGATATGTTTCTGACATTACGAAGTTTCATCGCTTTTAACAGTGAAACGATTGACTGTGGGGCTTAATTGAACTGACTTTGGACTTTGACCTTATAAATGTGATAATTGAGACAATTGGACTCCAAGAATAACATTCTTTTTAATTTGACCTGATTGCTGGAACTCAGCGATTACACTGGGCGCTGTGGTAGCGCTTTATTGAAAACTTTATATAAATAAGTGATTTTTACTGTGGAAGCATTCTTGGCCGTTAGCGCGCGCTGAAGAAATGGAGACAGTTTCAAAAACTACATTTCATTGACTTTCTAACAGTATAATTCCGTGTGAGCTACAACGGTTGCGCCACATATTCGTACCAACATGTATTTAGCGATATTCTCCTGACATTACTAGATTGCGTCGCATTTAACAGTGAAACGATTAGCTGTGGGACTTAATTAAACTGATTTTCGACTTCGACCTTATAAATGTGATAAATGAGACAATTGGACTCCAAGAAATAACGTTCTTCTTAATTTGACATGATTGCTGGAACTCAGCGATAACGTGGCCGCTGTGGTAGCGCGTTATTGAAAACTTTATATGAAAAAGTCATCTTTACTGTGGAACTAATCCTAGCCATTATCGCGCCCTGAAGAAATAGAGACAGTTTCAAAATCTACATTTCATTAACTTTCTAACGGTATTAGTTCGTGTGAGTTGCAACGGTTGCACCACATATTCGTACCAACATGTATTTAGCCATATGTTTCTGATATTACTGCGTTGCATCGCTTTTGACAGCGAAACGATTGTTTGTGGGACTTAATTTAACTTATTTTTGACTTTGACCTTATAAATGTGATAAATATCACAATTGAATTCCCAGAAAAAACATTCTTCTTAATTTGACAGGATTGCAGGAACTCAACGATTACACTGGGCGCTGTGGTATCGCTTTATTTAAGAAAATTTAGATAAATAAGCAATTTTTAATGTGGAACCAATGCCAGCGGTTAGCGCGCGCTGAAGAAATTGAGACAGTTTCAAAAACTACATTTCATTGACTTTCTAATGGCATCAATCCTTGTGATTTACGACAGTTGCGTAACGTATTCGTACCAACATGTATTTAGCGATATTTTTCTGACATTACGAGGTTTCATCGCTTTTAACAGTGAAACGATTGACTGTGGGAATTAATTGAACTGACTTTGGACTTTGACCTTATAAATGTGATAAATGAGACAATTGGACTCCAAGAAATAACATTCTTTTTAATTTGACATGATTGCTGGAACTCAGCGATTACACTGGGTGCTGTGGTAGCGCTTTATTGAAAACTTTATATAAATAAGTGATTTTTACTGTAGAACCAATCCTAGCCGTTAGCGCGCACTGAAGAGATAGAGACAGTTTCAAAAACTACTTTTCATTGACTTTCAAACAGTATAATTCCGTGTGAGCTACAACGGTTGCGCCACATATTCGTACCAACATGTATTTAACGATTTTTTCCTGACATTACTAGATTGCGTCGCATTAAACAGTGAAACGATTAGCTGTGGGACTTAATTAAACTGATTTTCGACTTCGACCTTATAAATGTGATAAATATCACAATTAAATTCCAAGAAATAACATTCGTCTTAATTTGACATGATTGCGGGAACTCAGCGATTACACTGGGCGCTGCGGTAGCTCTTTATTTAAAAATTTAAATAAATAAGCCATTTTTACTGTGGAACCAATGCTAGCCGTTAGCGCGCGCTGAAGAAATGGAGACAGTTTCAAAAACTGCATTTCATTGACTTTCTAATGGCATCAATCCTTGTGATTTATGACAGTTGCGTAACGTATTCGTACCAACATGTATTTAGCGATATTTTTCTGACATTACGAGGTTTCATCGCTTTTAACAGTGAAACGATTGACTGTGGGAATTAATTGAACTGACTTTGGACTTTGACCTTACAAATGTGATAAATGAGACAATTGGACTCCAAGAAATAACATTCTTTTTAATTTGACATGATTGCTGGAACTCAGCGATTACACTGGGTGCTGTTGTAGCGCTTTATTGAAAACTTTATATAAATAAGTGATTTTTACTGTAGAACCAATCCTAGCCGTTAGCGCGCACAGAAGAGATAGAGACAGTTTCAAAAACTTTATTTTATTGACTTTCTAACAGTATAATTCCGTGTGAGCTACAACGGTTGCGCCAAATATTCGTACCAACATGTATTTAGCGATATTTTCCTGACATTACTAGATTGCGTCGCATTTAACAATGAAACGATTGACTGTGGGACTTAATTGAACTGACTTTGGACTTTGACCTTATAAATGTGATAAATGAGACAATTGGACTCCAAGAAATAACATTCTTCTTAATTTCATATGATTGCTGGAACTCAGCGATAACGTGGGCGCTGTGGTAGCGCTTTATTGAAAACTTTACATAAATAAGTGATTTTTACTGTGGAACCAATCCTAGCCGTTAGCGCGCTGAAGAAATGGAGACAGTTTCAAAAACTATATTTCATTGACTTTCTAATGGCATCAATCCTTGTGAGCTACAACGGTTGCGCCACATATTCGTACCAACATGTATTTAACGATATTTTCCTGACATTACTAGATTGCGTCGCATTTAACAGTGAAACGATTGACTGTGGGACTTAATTGAACTGACTTTGGACTTTGACCTTATAAATGTGATAAATGAGACAATTGGACTCCAAGAAATAACATTCTTCTTAATTTCATATGATTGCTGGAACTCAGCGATAACGTGGGCGCTGTGGTAGCGCTTTATTGAAAACTTTATATAAATAAGTGATTTTTACTGTGGAACCAATCCTAGCCGTTAGCGCGCTGAAGAAATGGAGACAGTTTCAAAAACTACATTTCATTGACTTTCTAGTGGCATCAAGCCTTGTGAGTTACAACGGTTGCGTCACATATTTGTACCAACATGTATTCAGCGATATTTTTCTGACATTACGAGGTTTCATCGCTTTTAACAGTGAAACGATTGACTGTGGGACTTCATTGAACTGACTTTGGACTTTGACCTTATAAATGTAATAAATGAGACAATTGGACTCCAAGAAATAACATTCTTCTTAATTTGATATGATTGCTGGAACTCAGCGATAACGTTAGCGCTGTGGTAGCGCTTTATTGAAAACTTTATATAAATAAGTGATTTTTACTGTGGAACCATTCCTAGCAGTTAGCGCGTGCTGAAGAAATGGGGACAGTTTCAAAAACTTTATTTCATTGACTTTCTAACAGGATAATTCCGTGTGAGCTACAACGGTTGCGCCAAATATTAGTACCAACATGTATTTAGCGATATTTTCCTGACATTACTAGATTGCGTCGCATTTAACAGTGAAACGATTGACTGTGGGACTTAATTGAACTGACTTTGGAATTTGACCTTATAAATGTGGTAAATATCACAATTGAATTCCAAGAAATAACATTCGTCTTAATTTGACATGATTGCGGGAACTCAGCGATTACATTGGCGCTGCGGTAGCTCTTTATTTGAAAATTTAAATAAATAAGCCAATTTTACTGTGGAACCAATGCTAGCCGTTAGCGCACGCTGAAGAAATTGAGACTGTTTCAAAAACTACATTTCATTGACTTTCTAATGGCATCAATCCTTGTGAGTTACAACGGTTGCGTCACATATTTGTACCAACATGTATTCAGCGATATGTTTCTGACATTACCAGGTTTCATCGCTTTTAACAGTGAAACGATTGACTGTGGGACTTAATTGAACTGACTTTGGACTTTGACTTTATAAATGTGATAAATGAGACAATTGGACTCCATGAATAACATTCTGTTTAATTTGACCTGATTGCTGGAACTCAGCGATTACACTGGGCGCTGTGGTAGCGCTTTATTGAAAACTTTATATAAATAAGTGATTTTTACTGTGGAACCATTCCTAGCAGTTAGCGCGCGCTGAAGAAATTGAGACAGTTTCAAAAACTACATTTCATTGACTTTCTAATGGCATCAATCCTTGTAAGTTACAACGGTTGCGTCACATATTTGTACCAACATGTATTCAGCGATATTTTTCTGACATTACGAGGTTTCATCGCTTTTAACAGTGAAACGATTGACTGTAGGACTTAATTAAACTGACTTTTGACTTTGACCTTATAAATGTGATAAATGAGACAATTGGACTCCAAGAAATAACATTCTTCTTAATTTGATATGATTGCTGGAACTCAGCGATAACGTGGGCGCTGTGGTAGCGCTTTATTGAAAACTTTATATAAATAAGTGATTTTTAGTGTGGAACCAATCCTAGCCGTTAGCGCGCACTGAAGAGATAGAGAAAGTTTCAAAAACTACATTTCTTTTGACTTTCTAACAGTATAATTCCGTGTGAGCTACAACGGTTGCGCCACATATTTTGTACCAACATGTATTTAGCGATATTTTCCTGACATTACTAGATTGCGTCACTTTTAACAGTGAAACGATTAACTGTCGGACTTATTTAAACTGATTTTGGACTTCGAACTTTTAAATGTGATAAATATCACAATTGAATTCCCAGATAAAACATTCGTCTTAATTTGACATGATTGCAGGAACTCAGCGATTACACTGCGCCCTGTGGTAGCGCTTTATTTACAAATTTAAATAAATAAGTCATTTTTACTGTGAAACCAATCCTAGCCGTTAGCGCGCGCTGAATAAATAGAGACAGTTTCAAAAACTACATTTCATTGACTTTCTAATGGCAACAGTCCTTGTGAGTTACAACAGTTGCGTCACATGTTCGTACCAACATGTATTCAGCGATATGTTTCTGACATTACGAGGTTTCATCGCTTTTAACAGTGAAACGATTGACTGTGGGACTTAATTGGACTGGTTTTGGACTTTGACCTTATAAATGTGATAAATGAGACAATTGGACTCCAAGAAATAACATTCTTCTTAATTTGATATGATTGCTGGAACTCAGCAATAACGTGGGCGCTGAGGTAGCGCTTTATTGAAAACTTTATATAAATGAGTGATTTTTACTGTGGAAGCAATCCTAGCCGTTAGCGCGCACTGAAGAGATAGAGAAAGTTTCAAAAACTACATTTCTTTTGACTTTCTAACAGTATAATTCCGTGTGAGCTACAACGGTTGCGCCACATATTCGTACCAAAATGTATTTAGCGATATTTTCCTGACATTACTAGATTGCGTCGAATTTAACAGTGAAACGATTAACTGTGGGCCTTAATTGAACTTATTTTGGACTTCGACCTTGTAAATGTGATAAAAGAGGCAATTGGACTCCAAGAAATAACATTCTCCTTAATTTGGCGTGATTGCCGGAACTCAGAGATTACACTGGGCGCTGCGGTAGCGCTTCATTTAAAAATTTAGATAAATAAGTCATTCTTTACTGTGGGACCAATCCTATCCATTATCGCGCGCTGAAAGAATAGCGATAGTTTCAAAAACTACATTTCATTGACTTTCTAACGGTCTCAGTCCGTTTGAGTTACAACGGTTGGGTCACATATTCGTACCAACATGTTTTTAGCGATATTTTTCTGACGTAACGAGGTTCATCACTTTTAACAGTGAAACGATTGACTGTGGGATTTAATTGAACTGACTTTGGACTTTGACCTTATAAATGTGATGAAGGAGACAATTGGACTCCAAGAAATAACATTCTTCTTGATTTGATATGATTGCTGAAACTCAGTGATAATGTGGGCGCTGTGGTAGCGCGTTATTGAAAACTTTATATGAAGAAGTCATCTTTACTGTGGAACCAATCCTAGCCGTTATCGCGCCCTGAAGAAATAGAGACAGTTTGAAAATCTACATTTCATTGACTTTCTAACGGTATTAGTTCGTGTGACTTACAACGGTTGCGCCACATATTGGTACCAACATGTATTTAGCGATATTTTCCTGACATTACTAGATTGTGTCGCTTTTAACAGTGAAACAATTAACTGTGGGACTTAATTGAACTGATTTTGGACTTCGACCTTATAAATGTGATAAATATCACAATTGAATTCCCAGATAAAACATTCGTCTTAATTTGACATGATTGCAGGAACTCAGCGATTACACTGGGCCCTGTGGTAGCGCTTTATTGAAAACTTTATATAAATAAGTGATATTTACTGTGGAACCAATCCTAGCCGTTAGCGCGCTGAAGAAATGGAGACAGTTTCAAAAACTACATTTCATTGACTTTCTAATGGCATCAATCCTTGTGAGTTACAACGGTTGCGTCACATATTTGTACCAACATGTATTCAGCGATATTTTTCTGACATTACGAGGTTTCATCGCTTTTAACAGTGAAACGATTGACTGTGGGACTTAATTGAACTGACTTTGGACTTTGACCTTATAAATGTGATAAATGAAACAATTGGTCTCCAAGAAATAACTTTCTTCTTAATTTGATATGATTGCTGGAACTCAGCGATAACGTGGGCGCTGTGGTAGCGCTTTATTGAAAACGTTATATAAATAAGTGATTTTTACTGTGGAACCAATCCTAGCCGTTAGCGCGCACTGAAGAAATAGCGATAGTTTCAAAAACTAAATTTCATTGACATTCTAACGGTATCAGTCTGTGAGAGTTACAACGGTTGTGTCACATATTCGTACCAACATGTATATAGCGATATTTTTCAGACATTACTAGGTTGCATCGCTTTTAACTATAAAACGATTGACTGTGGGACTTAATTGAACTAACTTTGGACTGTCACCTTATAAATGTGATGAAGGAGACAATTGGACTCCAAGAAATAACATTCTTCTTAATTTGACGGGATTGCCGGAACTCAGCGATTACACTGGCCGCTGTGGTAGCGCTTCATTTAAGAATTAAGATAAAAAAAGTCATTTTTTTATTGTGGGACCAATCCTAGCCGCTTTCGCGCGCTAAAGAAATAGCGACAGTTTGAAGAACTACACTTCATTGACTTTCTAACGGTGTCAGTCCGTTTGAGTTACAACGTTTGGGTCACGTATTTGTACCAACATGTATTCAGCGATATTTTTCTGACATTACGAGGTTTCATCGCTTTTAACAGTGACACGATTGACTGTGGGACTTAATTGAACTATCTTTGGACTTTGACCTTATAAATGTGATAAATGAGACAATTGGACTCGAAGAAATAACATTCTTCTTAATTTGATATGATTGCTGGAACTCAGCGATAACGTGGGCGCTGTGGTAGCGCTTTGGTGAAAACTTTATATACATAAGTGATTTTTACTGTGGAACCAATCCTAGCCGTTAGCGCGCACTGAAGAGATAGAGAAAGTTTCAAAAACTACATTTCTTTTGACTTTCTAACAGTATAATTCCGTGTGAGCTACAACGGTTGCGCCACATATTCGTACCAACATGTATTTAGCGATATTTTCCTGACATTACTAAATTGCGTCGCATTTAACAGTGAAACGATTAACTGTGGGACTTAATTAAACTTATTTTGGACTTCGACCTTATAAATGTGATAAATGAGACAATTGGACTCCAAGAAATAACATTCTTCTTAATTTGACGGGATTGCCGGAACTCAGCGATTACACTGGCCGCTGTGGTAGCGCTTCATTTAAGAATTAAGATAAAAAAAAGTCATTTTTTTATTGTGGGACCAATCCTAGCCGCTTTCGCGCGCTAAAGAAATAGCGACAGTTTGAAGAACTACACTTCATTGACTTTCTAACGGTGTCAGTCCGTTTGAGTTACAACGGTTGGGTCACATATTTGTACCAACAAGTATTTCTTGATATTATTCTGGTATTACTAGGTTGCATCGCTTTTAACAATGAAACGATTGACTGTAGGACTTAATTAAACTAACTTTGGACTGTAACCTGATAAATGTGATAAATGAAAAAATTGGACTCCAAGAAATAACATTTGTCTTAATTTGAAATGATTGCCGGAACTCAGCGATTACACTGGGCGCTGTGGTAGCGCTTCATTTAAAAATTTAGATTAACAAGTCATTTTTTTACTGTGGGACCAATCTTAGCCGTTTTCGCGCGCTGAAGAAATAGCGACAGTTTCAAAAACTACATTTCATTGACTTTCTAACGGTGTCAATCCGTTTGAGTTACAACGGTTGGGTCACATATTCGTACGAACATGTATTTAGCGATATTTTTCTGATATTACTAGGCTGTATGGCTTTGATCAGTGAAACGATTGACTGTGGGACTTAATTGAACTGATTATGGACTGTCACCTTATAAATGTAAAAGTGAGACAATTGGACTCCAAGAAATAACATTCTTCATAATATGAAATGATTGCTGAAACTCAGCGATTACACTGGGCGCTGTGGTAGCGCTTCAAATAAAAATTAAGATAAAAAAGTCATTTTTTACTGTGGGACCAAACCTAGCCGTTATCGCGTGCTAAAGAAATAGCGACAGTTTCAAAAACTACATTTCATTGACTTTCTAACGGTGTCAGTCCGTTTGGGTTTCAACGGTTGGGTCACATAATCGTACCAACATGTATTTAGCAATATTTATCTGATATTACTAGTTTGCATCGCTTTTAACAGTGAAACGATTGACTGTGGGACTTAATTGAACTGATTGTGGACTGTGACCTTATAAATGTGAAAGTGAGACAATTGGACTCCAAGAAAAACATTCTTTTTAATTTGACCTGATTGCTGGAACTCAGCGATTACACTGGGCGCTGTGGTAGCGCTTTATTGAAAACTTTATATAAATAAGTGATTGTTACTGTGGAACCAATCCTAGCCGTTAGCGCGCGCTGAAGAAATGGAGACAGTTCCAAAAAATACATTTCATTCACTTTCTAGTGGCATCAATCCTTGTGAGTTACAACGGTTGCGTCACATATTTGTACCAACATGTATTCAGCGATATTTTTCTGACATTACAAGGTTTCATCGCTTTTAACAGTGAAACGATTGACTGTGGGACTTAATTGAACTGACTTTGGACTTTGACTTTATAAATGTAATAAATGAGACAATTGGACTCCAAGAAAAAACATTCTTCTTAATTTGATATGATTGCTGGAACTCAGCGATAACGTGGGCGCTGTGGTAGCTTTTTATTGAAAACTTTATATATATAAGTGATTTTTACTGTGGAACCAATCCTAGCCGTTAGCGCGCACTGAAAAGATAGAGACAGTTTCAAAAACTACATTTCACTGACTTTCTAACAGTATAATTCCGTGTGAGCTACAACGGTTGCGCCACATATTCGTACCAACATGTATTTAGCCATATGTTTCTGATATTACTGTGTTGCATCGCTTTTGACTGCGAAACGATTGTTTGTGGGACTTAATTTAACTGATTTTTGACTTTGACATTATAAATGTGATAAATATCACAATTGAATTCCCAGAAAAAACATTCTTCTTAATTTGACATGATTGCAGGAACTCAACGATTACACTGGGCGCTGTGGTAGCGCTTTATTTAAAAAAAATTAGATAAATAAGCAATTTTTAGTGTGGAACCAATGCTAGCCGTTAGCGCGCGCTGAAGAAATGGAGACAGTTTCAAAAACTACATTTCATTGACTTTCTAATGGCATCAATCCTTGTGATTTACGACAGTTGCGTAACGTATTCGTACCAACATGTATTTAGCGATATTTTTCTGACATTACGAGGTTTTATCGCTTTTAACAGTGAAACGATTGACTGTGGGACTTAATTGAACTGACTTTGGACTGTCATCGATAAATGTGATGAAGGAGACAATTGGACTCCAAGAAATAACATTCCTCTTAATTTGACATGATTGCCGAAACTCAGCGATTACACTGGGCGCTGCGGTAGCGCTTCATTTAACAATTTAGATAAATAGGTCATTCTTTACTGTGGGACCGATCCTATCCGTTATGGCGCGCTGAAGAAATAGCGATAGTTTCAAAAACTACATTTCATTGACTTTCTAACGGGATCAGTCCGTTTGAGTTACAACGGTTGGGTCACATATTCGTAACAACATGTACTTAGCGATATTTTTCTAATATTACTAGGTTGCATCGCTTTTAACTATAAAACGATTGACTGTGGGACTTAATTAAACTAACTTTGGACTGTCACCTGATAAATGTGATGAAGGAGACAATTGGACTCCAAGAAATAACATTCCTCTTAATTTGACATGATTGCCGAAACTCAGCGATTACACTGGGCGCTGCGGTAGCGCTTCATTTAACAATTTAGATAAATAGGTCATTCTTTACTGTGGGACCAATCCTATCCGTTATGGCGCGCTGAAGAAATGGAGACAGTTCCAAAAAATACATTTCATTGACTTTCTAACGGGATCAGTCCGTTTGAGTTACAACGGTTGGGTCACATATTCGTAACAACATGTATTTAGCGATATTTTTCTAATATTACTAGGTTGCATCGCTTTTAACTATAAAACGATTGACTGTGGGACTTAATTAAACTAACTTTGGACTGTCACCTGATAAATGTGATGAAGGAGACAATTGGACTCCAAGAAATAACATTCCTCTTAATTTGACATGATTGCCGAAACTCAGCGATTACAATGGGCGCTGTGGTAGCGCTTTATTGAAAACTTTATATAAATAAGTGATTGTTACTGTGGAACCAATCCTAGCCGTTAGCGCGCGCTGAAGAAATGGAGACAGTTCCAAAAAATACATTTCATTCACTTTCTAGTGGCATCAATCCTTGTGAGTTACAACGGTTGCGTCACATATTTGTACCAACATGTATTCAGCGATATTTTTCTGACATTACAAGGTTTCATCGCTTTTAACAGTGAAACGATTGACTGTGGGACTTAATTGAACTGACTTTGGACTTTGACCTTATAAATGTAATAAATGAGACAATTGGACTCCAAGAAATAACATTCTTCTTAATTTGATATGATTGCTGGAACTCAGCGATAACGTGGGCGCTGTGGTAGCGCTTTATTGAAACCTTTATATAAATAAGTGATTTTTACTGTGGAACCAATCCTAGCCGTTAGCGCGCACTGAAGAGATAGAGACAGTTTCAAAAACTGCATTTCATTGACTTTCTAACAGTATAATTCCGTGTGAGCTACAACGGTTGCGCCACATATTCGTACCAACATGTATTTGGCGATATTTTCCTGACATTACTAGATTGCGTCGCATTTAACAGTGAAACGATTAGCTGTGGGACTTAATTAAACTGATTTTGGACTTCGACCTTATAAATGTGATAAAGGAGACAATTGGACTCCAAGAAATAACATTCTTCTTAATTTGACGTGATTGCCGGAACTCAGCGATTACACTGGGCGCTGTGGTAGCGCTTCATTTAAAAATTTAGATAAATAGGTCATTCTTTACTGCGGGACCAATCCTATCCGTTATGGCGCGCTGAAGATATAGCGATAGTTTCAAAAACTGTATTTCATTGACTTTCTAACGGGGTCAGTCCGTTTGAGTTACAACGGTTGGGTCACATATTCGTACCAACATGTATATAGCGATATTTTTCTAATATTACCAGGTTGCATCGCTTTTAACTATAAAACGATTGACTGTGGGACTTAATTAAACTAACTTTGGACTGTCACCTGATAAATGTGACGAAGGAGACAATTGGACTCCAAGAAATAACATTCCTCTTAATTTGACATGATTGCCGAAACTCAGCGATTACACTGGGCGCTGTGGTAGCGCTTTATTGAAATCTTTATAAAAATAAGTGATTGTTACTGTGGAACCAATCCTAGCCGTTAGCGCGCGCTGAAGAAATGGAGACAGTTCCAAAAAATACATTTCATTGACTTTCTAGTGGCATCAATCCTTGTGAGTTACAACGGTTGCGTCACATATTTGTACCAACATGTATTCAGCGATATTTTTCTGACATTACAAGGTTTCATCGCTTTTAACAGTGAAACGATTGACTGTGGGACTTAATTGAACTGACTTTGGACTTTGACCTTATAAATGTAATAAATGAGACAATTGGACTCCAAGAAATAACATTCTTCTTAATTTGATATGATTGCTGGAACTCAGCGATAACATGGGCGCTGTGGTAGCGCTTTATTGAAAACTTTATATAAATAAGTGATTTTTACTGTGGAACCAATCCTAGCCGTTAGCGCGCACTGAAGAGATAGAGACAGTTTCAAAAACTACATTTCATTGACGTTCTAACAGTATAATTCCGTGTGAGCTACAACGGTTGCGCCACATATTCGTACCAACATGTATTCAGCGATATGTTTCTGACATTACGAGGTTTCATCGCTTTTAACAGTGAAACGATTGACTGTGGGACTTAATTGAACTGACTTTGGACTTTGACCTTATAAATGTGATAAATCAGACAATTGGACTCCAAGAATAACATTCTTTTTAATTTGACCTGATTGCTGGAACTCAGCGATTACACTGGGCGCTGTGGTAGCGCTTTATTGAAAACTTTATATAAATAAGTGATATTTACTGTGGAACCAGTCCTAGCCGTTAGCGCGCGCTGAAGAAATGGAGACAGTTTCAAAACTACATTTCATTGACTTTCTAGTGGCATCAATCCTTGTGAGTTACAACGGTTGCGTCACATATTTGTACCAACATGTATTCAGCGATATTTTTTTGACATTACAAGGTTTCATCGCTTTTAACAGTGAAACGATTGACTGTGGGACTTAATTAAACTAACTTTGGACTGTCACCTGATAAATGTGACGAAGGAGACAATTGGACTCCAAGAAATAACATTCCTCTTAATTTGACATGATTGCCGAAACTCAGCGATTACACTGGGCGCTGTGGTAGCGCTTTATTGAAAACTTTATATAAATAAGTGATTTTTACTGTGGAACCAATCCTAGCCGTTAGCGCGTGCTGAAGAAATAGCGACAGTTTCAAAAACTACATTTCATTGACTTTCTAACTGTGTCAGTCCGTTTGGGTTTCAACGGTTGGGTCACATAATCGTACCAACATGTATTTAGCGATATTTATCTGATATTACTAGGTTGTATGGCTTTTAACAGTGAAACCATTGACTGTGGGACTTAATTGAACTGATTGTGGACTGTGACCTTATAAATGTGAAAGTCAGACAATTGGACTCCAAGAAAAACATTTTTTTTAATTTGACCTGATTGCTGGAACTCAGCGATTACACTGGGCGCTGTGGTAGCGCTTCAAATAAAAATTAAGATAAAAAAGTCATTTTTTACTGTGGGACCAAACCTAGCCGTTATCGCGTGCTGAAGAAATAGCGACAGTTTCAAAAACTACATTTCATTGACTTTCTAACGGTGTCAGTCCGTTTGGGTTTCAACGGTTGGGTCACATAATCGTATTAACATGTATTTAGCGATATTTATCTGATATTACTAGTTTGCATCGCTTTTAACAGTGAAACGATTGACTGTGGGACTTAATTGAACTAAATTTGGACCGTGACATGATCAATGTGATAAATGAAACAAATGGACTCCAAAAAAAATTCTTCTTAATTTGACATGATTGCCGGAAGTCTGCGACTACACTGGGCGCTGTGGTAGCGCTTCATATAAAAAATTAGATAAATAAGTCGTTCTTTACTGTGGGACCAATCCTACCCGTTATCGCGCGCTGGAAAAATAGCGACAGTTTCAAAAACTACATTTCATGTTACAAAACGGTTGGGTGACATATTCGTACCAACATGTATTTAGCGATATTTTCCTGACATTACTAGGTTGTATGGCTTTTAACAGTGAAACCATTGACTGTGGGACTTAATTGAACTGATTGTGGACTGTGACCTTATAAATGTGAAAGTCAGACAATTGGACTCCAAGAAAAACATTTTTTTTAATTTGACCTGATTGCTGGAACTCAGCGATTACACTGGGCGCTGTGGTAGCGCTTCAAATAAAAATTAAGATAAAAAAGTCATTTTTTACTGTGGGACCAAACCTAGCCGTTATCGCGTGCTGAAGAAATAGCGACAGTTTCAAAAACTACATTTCATTGACTTTCTAACGGTGTCAGTCCGTTTGGGTTTCAACGGTTGGGTCACATAATCGTATCAACATGTATTTAGCGATATTTATCTGATATTACTAGTTTGCATCGCTTTTAACAGTGAAACGATTGACTGTGGGACTTAATTGAACTAAATTTGGACCGTGACATGATCAATGTGATAAATGAAACAAATGGACTCCAAAAAAAATTCTTCTTAATTTGACATGATTGCCGGAAGTCTGCGACTACACTGGGCGCTGTGGTAGCGCTTCATATAAAAAATTAGATAAATAAGTCGTTCTTTACTGTGGGACCAATCCTACCCGTTATCGCGCGCTGAAAAAATAGCGACAGTTTCAAAAACTACATTTCATGTTACAAAACGGTTGGGTGACATATTCGTACCAACATGTATTTAGCGATATTTTCCTGACATTACTAGGTTGTATGGCTTTTAACAGTGAAACCATTGACTGTGGGACTTAATTGAACTGATTGTGGACTGTGACCTTATAAATGTGAAAGTGAGACAATTGGACCCCAAGAAAAACATTCTTTTTAATTTGACCTGATTGCTAGAACTCAGCGATTACACTGGGCGCTGTGGTAGCGCTTTATTGAAAACTTTATATAAATAAGTGATTTTTACTGTGGAACCAATCCTAGCCGTTAGCGCGCGCTGAAGAAATGGAGACAGTTCCAAAAAATACATTTCATTCACTTTCTAGTGGCATCAATCCTTGTGAGTTACAACGGTTGCGTCACATATTTGTACCAACATGTATTCAGCGATATTTTTCTGACATTACAAGGTTTCATCGCTTTTAACAGTGAAACGATTGACTGTGGGACTTAATTGAACTGACTTTGGACTTTGACCTTATAAATGTAATAAATGAGACAATTGGACTCCAAGAAATAACATTCTTCTTAATTTGACCTGATTGCTGGAACTCAGCGATTACACTGGGCGCTGTGGTAGCGCTTCAAATAAAAATTAAGATAAAAAAGTCATTTTTTACTGTGGGACCAAACCTAGCCGTTATCGCGTGCTGAAGAAATAGCGACAGTTTCAAAAACTACATTTCATTGACTTTCTAACGGTGTCAGTCCGTTTGGGTTTCAACGGTTGGGTCACATAATCGTATCAACATGTATTTAGCGATATTTATCTGATATTACTAGTTTGCATCGCTTTTAACAGTGAAACGATTGACTGTGGGACTTAATTGAACTAAATTTGGACCGTGACATGATCAATGTGATAAATGAAACAAATGGACTCCAAAAAAAATTCTTCTTAATTTGACATGATTGCCGGAAGTCTGCGACTACACTGGGCGCTGTGGTAGCGCTTCATATAAAAAATTAGATAAATAAGTCGTTCTTTACTGTGGGACCAATCCTACCCGTTATCGCGCGCTGAAAAAATAGCGACAGTTTCAAAAACTACATTTCATGTTACAAAACGGTTGGGTGACATATTCGTACCAACATGTATTTAGCGATATTTTCCTGACATTACTAGGTTGTATGGCTTTTAACAGTGAAACCATTGACTGTGGGACTTAATTGAACTGATTGTGGACTGTGACCTTATAAATGTGAAAGTGAGACAATTGGACCCCAAGAAAAACATTCTTTTTAATTTGACCTGATTGCTAGAACTCAGCGATTACACTGGGCGCTGTGGTAGCGCTTTATTGAAAACTTTATATAAATAAGTGATTTTTACTGTGGAACCAATCCTAGCCGTTAGCGCGCGCTGAAGAAATGGAGACAGTTCCAAAAAATACATTTCATTCACTTTCTAGTGGCATCAATCCTTGTGAGTTACAACGGTTGCGTCACATATTTGTACCAACATGTATTCAGCGATATTTTTCTGACATTACAAGGTTTCATCGCTTTTAACAGTGAAACGATTGACTGTGGGACTTAATTGAACTGACTTTGGACTTTGACCTTATAAATGTAATAAATGAGACAATTGGACTCCAAGAAATAACATTCTTCTTAATTTGATATGATTGCTGGAACTCAGCGATAACGTGGGCGCTGTGGTAGCGCTTTATTGAAAACTTTATATAAATAAGTGATTTTTACTGTGGAACCAATCCTAGCCGTTAGCGCGCACCGAAGAGATAGAGACAGTTTCAAAAACTACATTTCATTGACTTTCTAACAGTATAATTCCGTGTGAGCTACAACGGTTGCGCCACATATTCGTACCAACATGTATTTAGCGATATTTTCCTGACATTACTAGATTGCGTTGCATTTAACAGTGAAACGATTAGCTTTGGGACTTAATTGAACTGATTGTGGACTGTGACCTTATAAATGTGAAAGTCAGACAATTGGACTCCAAGAAAAACATTTTTTTTAATTTGACCTGATTGCTGGAACTCAGCGATTACACTGGGCGCTGTGGTAGCGCTTCAAATAAAAATTAAGATAAAAAAGTCATTTTTTACTGTGGGACCAAACCTAGCCGTTATCGCGTGCTGAAGAAATAGCGACAGTTTCAAAAACTACATTTCATTGACTTTCTAACGGTGTCAGTCCGTTTGGGTTTCAACGGTTGGGTCACATAATCGTATCAACATGTATTTAGCGATATTTATCTGATATTACTAGTTTGCATCGCTTTTAACAGTGAAACGATTGACTGTGGGACTTAATTGAACTAAATTTGGACCGTGACATGATCAATGTGATAAATGAAACAAATGGACTCCAAAAAAAATTCTTCTTAATTTGACATGATTGCCGGAAGTCTGCGACTACACTGGGCGCTGTGGTAGCGCTTCATATAAAAAATTAGATAAATAAGTCGTTCTTTACTGTGGGACCAATCCTACCCGTTATCGCGCGCTGAAAAAATAGCGACAGTTTCAAAAACTACATTTCATGTTACAAAACGGTTGGGTGACATATTCGTACCAACATGTATTTAGCGATATTTTCCTGACATTACTAGGTTGTATGGCTTTTAACAGTGAAACCATTGACTGTGGGACTTAATTGAACTGATTGTGGACTGTGACCTTATAAATGTGAAAGTGAGACAATTGGACCCCAAGAAAAACATTATTTTTAATTTGACCTGATTGCTAGAACTCAGCGATTACACTGGGCGCTGTGGTAGCGCTTTATTGAAAACTTTATATAAATAAGTGATTTTTACTGTGGAACCAATCCTAGCCGTTAGCGCGCGCTGAAGAAATGGAGACAGTTCCAAAAAATACATTTCATTCACTTTCTAGTGGCATCAATCCTTGTGAGTTACAACGGTTGCGTCACATATTTGTACCAACATGTATTCAGCGATATTTTTCTGACATTACAAGGTTTCATCGCTTTTAACAGTGAAACGATTGACTGTGGGACTTAATTGAACTGACTTTGGACTTTGACCTTATAAATGTAATAAATGAGACAATTGGACTCCAAGAAATAACATTCTTCTTAATTTGATATGATTGCTGGAACTCAGCGATAACGTGGGCGCTGTGGTAGCGCTTTATTGAAAACTTTATATAAATAAGTGATTTTTACTGTGGAACCAATCCTAGCCGTTAGCGCGCACCGAAGAGATAGAGACAGTTTCAAAAACTACATTTCATTGACTTTCTAACAGTATAATTCCGTGTGAGCTACAACGGTTGCGCCACATATTCGTACCAACATGTATTTAGCGATATTTTCCTGACATTACTAGATTGCGTTGCATTTAACAGTGAAACGATTAGCTTTGGGACTTAATTGAACTGATTGTGGACTGTGACCTTATAAATGTGAAAGTCAGACAATTGGACTCCAAGAAAAACATTTTTTTTAATTTGACCTGATTGCTGAAACTCAGCGATTACACTGGGCGCTGTGGTAGCGCTTCAAATAAAAATTAAGATAAAAAAGTCATTTTTTACTGTGGGACCAAACCTAGCCGTTATCGCGTGCTGAAGAAATAGCGACAGTTTCAAAAACTACATTTCATTGACTTTCTAACGGTGTCAGTCCGTTTGGGTTTCAACGGTTGGGTCACATAATCGTATCAACATGTATTTAGCGATATTTATCTGATATTACTAGTTTGCATCGCTTTTAACAGTGAAACGATTGACTGTGGGACTTAATTGAACTAAATTTGGACCGTGACATGATCAATGTGATAAATGAAACAAATGGACTCCAAAAAAAATTCTTCTTAATTTGACATGATTGCCGGAAGTCTGCGACTACACTGGGCGCTGTGGTAGCGCTTCATATAAAAAATTAGATAAATAAGTCGTTCTTTACTGTGGGACCAATCCTACCCGTTATCGCGCGCTGAAAAAATAGCGACAGTTTCAAAAACTACATTTCATGTTACAAAACGGTTGGGTGACATATTCGTACCAACATGTATTTAGCGATATTTTCCTGACATTACTATGTTGTATGGCTTTTAACAGTGAAACCATTGACTGTGGGACTTAATTGAACTGATTGTGGACTGTGACCTTATAAATGTGAAAGTGAGACAATTGGACCCCAAGAAAAACATTCTTTTTAATTTGACCTGATTGCTAGAACTCAGCGATTACACTGGGCGCTGTGGTAGCGCTTTATTGAAAACTTTATATAAATAAGTGATTTTTACTGTGGAACCAATCCTAGCCGTTAGCGCGCGCTGAAGAAATGGAGACAGTTCCAAAAAATACATTTCATTCACTTTCTAGTGGCATCAATCCTTGTGAGTTACAACGGTTGCGTCACATATTTGTACCAACATGTATTCAGCGATATTTTTCTGACATTACAAGGTTTCATCGCTTTTAACAGTGAAACGATTGACTGTGGGACTTAATTGAACTGACTTTGGACTTTGACCTTATAAATGTAATAAATGAGACAATTGGATTCCAAGAAATAACATTCTTCTTAATTTGATATGATTGCTGGAACTCAGCGATAACGTGGGCGCTGTGGTAGCGCTTTATTGAAAACTTTATATAAATAAGTGATTTTTACTGTGGAACCAATCCTAGCCGTTAGCGCGCACCGAAGAGATAGAGACAGTTTCAAAAACTACATTTCATTGACTTTCTAACAGTATAATTCCGTGTGAGCTACAACGGTTGCGCCACATATTCGTACCAACATGTATTTAGCGATATTTTCCTGACATTACTAGATTGCGTTGCATTTAACAGTGAAACGATTAGCTTTGGGACTTAATTGAACTGATTGTGGACTGTGACCTTATAAATGTGAAAGTCAGACAATTGGACTCCAAGAAAAACATTTTTTTTAATTTGACCTGATTGCTGGAACTCAGCGATTACACTGGGCGCTGTGGTAGCGCTTCAAATAAAAATTAAGATAAAAAAGTCATTTTTTACTGTGGGACCAAACCTAGCCGTTATCGCGTGCTGAAGAAATAGCGACAGTTTCAAAAACTACATTTCATTGACTTTCTAACGGTGTCAGTCCGTTTGGGTTTCAACGGTTGGGTCACATAATCGTATCAACATGTATTTAGCGATATTTATCTGATATTACTAGTTTGCATCGCTTTTAACAGTGAAACGATTGACTGTGGGACTTAATTGAACTAAATTTGGACCGTGACATGATCAATGTGATAAATGAAACAAATGGACTCCAAAAAAAATTCTTCTTAATTTGACATGATTGCCGGAAGTCTGCGACTACACTGGGCGCTGTGGTAGCGCTTCATATAAAAAATTAGATAAATAAGTCGTTCTTTACTGTGGGACCAATCCTACCCGTTATCGCGCGCTGAAAAAATAGCGACAGTTTCAAAAACTACATTTCATGTTACAAAACGGTTGGGTGACATATTCGTACCAACATGTATTTAGCTATATTTTCCTGACATTACTAGGTTGTATGGCTTTTAACAGTGAAACCATTGACTGTGGGACTTAATTGAACTGATTGTGGACTGTGACCTTATAAATGTGAAAGTGAGACAATTGGACCCCAAGAAAAACATTCTTTTTAATTTGACCTGATTGCTAGAACTCAGCGATTACACTGGGCGCTGTGGTAGCGCTTTATTGAAAACTTTATATAAATAAGTGATTTTTACTGTGGAACCAATCCTAGCCGTTAGCGCGCGCTGAAGAAATGGAGACAGTTCCAAAAAATACATTTCATTCACTTTCTAGTGGCATCAATCCTTGTGAGTTACAACGGTTGCGTCACATATTTGTACCAACATGTATTCAGCGATATGTTTCTGACATTACAAGGTTTCATCGCTTTTAACAGTGAAACGATTGACTGTGGGACTTAATTGAACTGACTTTGGACTTTGACCTTATAAATGTAATAAATGAGACAATTGGACTCCAAGAAATAACATTCTTCTTAATTTGATATGATTGCTGGAACTCAGCGATAACGTGGGCGCTGTGGTAGCGCTTTATTGAAAACTTTATATAAATAAGTGATTTTTACTGTGGAACCAATCCTAGCCGTTAGCGCGCACCGAAGAGATAGAGACAGTTTCAAAAACTACATTTCATTGACTTTCTAACAGTATAATTCCGTGTGAGCTACAACGGTTGCGCCACATATTCGTACCAACATGTATTTAGCGATATTTTCCTGACATTACTAGATTGCGTTGCATTTAACAGTGAAACGATTAGCTGTGGGACTTAATTAAACTGATTTTGGACTTCGACCTTATAAATGTGATAAAGGAGACAATTGGACTCCAAGAAATAACATTCTTCTTAATTTGACGTGATTGCCGGAACTCAGCGATTACACTGGGCGCTGTGGTAGCGCTTCATTTAAAAATTTAGATAAATAGGTCATTCTTTACTGCGGGACCAATCCTATCCGTTATGGCGCGCTGAAGATATTGCGATAGTTTCAAAAACTGTATTTCATTGACTTTCTAACGGGGTCAGTCCGTTTGAGTTACAACGGTTGGGTCACATATTCGTACCAACATGTATATAGCGATATTTTTCTAATATTACCAGGTTGCATCGCTTTTAACTATAAAACGATTGACTGTGGGACTTAATTAAACTAACTTTGGACTGTCACCTGATAAATGTGACGAAGGAGACAATTGGACTCCAAGAAATAACATTCCTCTTAATTTGACATGATTGCCGAAACTCAGCGATTACACTGGGCGCTGTGGTAGCGCTTTATTGAAAACTTTATAAAAATAAGTGATTGTTACTGTGGAACCAATCCTAGCCGTTAGCGCGCGCTGAAGAAATGGAGACAGTTCCAAAAAATACATTTCATTGACTTTCTAGTGGCATCAATCCTTGTGAGTTACAACGGTTGCGTCACATATTTGTACCAACATGTATTCAGCGATATTTTTCTGACATTACAAGGTTTCATCGCTTTTAACAGTGAAACGATTGACTGTGGGACTTAATTGAACTGACTTTGGACTTTGACCTTATAAATGTAATAAATGAGACAATTGGACTCCAAGAAATAACATTCTTCTTAATTTGATATGATTGCTGGAACTCAGCGATAACATGGGCGCTGTGGTAGCGCTTTATTGAAAACTTTATATAAATAAGTGATTTTTACTGTGGAACCAATCCTAGCCGTTAGCGCGCACTGAAGAGATAGAGACAGTTTCAAAAACTACATTTCATTGACGTTCTAACAGTATAATTCCGTGTGAGCTACAACGGTTGCGCCACATATACGTACCAACATGTATTTAGCGATATTTTCCTGACATTACTAGATTGCGTCTCATTTAACAGTGAAACGATTAGCTGTGGGACTTAATTAAACTGATTTTCGACTTCGACCTTATAAATGTGATAAATATCACAATTGAATTTTAAGAAATAACATTCGTCTTAATTTGACATGATTGCGAGAACTTAGCGATTACACTGGGCGCTGTGGAAGCCCTTTATTTAAAAATTTAAATAAATAAGACAATTTTACTGTGGAACCAATGCTAGCCGTTCGCGCGCGCTGAAGAAATTGAGACAGTTTCAAAAACTACATTTCATTGACTTTCTAATGGCATCAATCCTTGTGAGTTACAACGGTTGCGTCACATATTTGTACCAACATGTATTCAGCGATATGTTTCTGACATTACGAGGTTTCATCGCTTTTAACAGTGAAACGATTGACTGTGGGACTTAATTGAACTGACTTTGGACTTTGACCTTATAAATGTGATAAATCAGACAATTGGACTCCAAGAATAACATTCTTTTTAATTTGACCTGATTGCTGGAACTCAGCGATTACACTGGGCGCTGTGGTAGCGCTTTATTGAAAACTTTATATAAATAAGTGATATTTACTGTGGAACCAGTCCTAGCCGTTAGCGCGCGCTGAAGAAATGGAGACAGTTTCAAAACTACATTTCATTGACTTTCTAGTGGCATCAATCCTTGTGAGTTACAACGGTTGCGTCACATATTTGTACCAACATGTATTCAGCGATATTTTTTTGACATTACAAGGTTTCATCGCTTTTAACAGTGAAACGATTGACTGTGGGACTTAATTGAACTGACTTTGGACTTTGACCTTATAAATGTAATAAATGAGACAATTGGACTCCAAGAAATAACATTCTTCTTAATTTGATATGATTGCTGGAACTCAGCGATGACATGGGCGCTGTGGTAGCGCTTTATTGAAAACTTTATATAAATAAGTGATTTTTACTGTGGAACCAATCCTAGCCGTTAGCGCGTGCTGAAGAAATAGCGACAGTTTCAAAAACTACATTTCATTGACTTTCTAACGGTGTCAGTTCGTTTGGGTTTCAACGGTTGGGTCACATAATCGTACCAACATGTATTTAGCGATATTTATCTGATATTACTAGGTTGTATGACTTTTAACATTGAAACCATTGACTGTGGGACTTAATTGAACTGATTGTGGACTGTGACCTTATAAATGTGAAAGTGAGACAATTGGACTCCAAGAAAAACATTCTTTTTAATTTGACCTGATTGCTGGAACTCAGCGATTACACTGGGCGCTGTGGTAGCGCTTCAAATAAAAATTAAGATAAAAAAGTCATTTTTTACTGTGGGACCAAACCTAGCCGTTATCGCGTGCCGAAGAAATAGCGACAGTTTCAAAAACTACATTTCATTGACTTTCTAACGGTGTCAGTTCGTTTGGGTTTCAACGGTTGGGTCACATAATCGTATGAACATGTATTTAGCGATATTTATCTGATATTACTAGTTTGCATCGCTTTTAACAGTGAAACGATTGACTGTGGGACTTAATTGAACTAAATTTGGACCGTGACATGATCAATGTGATAAATGAAACAAATGGACTCCAAAAAAAATTCTTCTTAATTTGACATGATTGCCGAAACTCAGCGATTACACTGGGCGCTGTGGTAGCGCTTCATTGAAAACTTTATAAAAATAAGTGATTGTTACTGTGGAACCAATCCTAGCCGTTAGCGCGCGCTGAAGAAATGGAGACAGTTCCAAAAAATACATTTCATTGACTTTCTAGTGGCATCAATCCTTGTGAGTTACAACGGTTGCGTCACATATTTGTACCAACATGTATTCAGCGATATTTTTCTGACATTACAAGGTTTCATCGCTTTTAACAGTGAAACGATTGACTGTGGGACTTAATTGAACTGACTTTGGACTTTGACCTTATAAATGTAATAAATGAGACAATTGGACTCCAAGAAATAACATTCTTCTTAATTTGATATGATTGCTGGAACTCAGCGATAACATGGGCGCTGTGGTAGCGCTTTATTGAAAACTTTATATAAATAAGTGATTTTTACGCTGGAGCCAATCCTAGCCGTTAGCGCGCACTGAAGAGATAGAGACAGTTTCAAAAACTACATTTCATTGACGTTCTAACAGTATAATTCCGTGTGAGCTACAACGGTTGCGCCACATATACGTACCAACATGTATTTAGCGATATTTTCCTGACATTACTAGATTGCGTCGCATTTAACAGTGAAACGATTAGCTGTGGGACTTAATTAAACTGATTTTCGACTTCGACCTTATAAATGTGATAAATATCACAATTGAATTTTAAGAAATAACATTCGTCTTAATTTGACATGATTGCGAGAACTTAGCGATTACACTGGGCGCTGTAGAAGCCCTTTATTTAAAAATTTAAATAAATAAGACAATTTTACTGTGGAACCAATGCTAGCCGTTCGCACGCGCTGAAGAAATTGAGACAGTTTCAAAAACTACATTTCATTGACTTTCTAATGGCATCAATCCTTGTGAGTTACAACGGTTGCGTCACATATTTGTACCAACATGTATTCAGCGATATGTTTCTGACATTACGAGGTTTCATCGCTTTTAACAGTGAAACGATTGACTGTGGGACTTAATTGAACTGACTTTGGACTTTGACCTTATAAATGTGATAAATCAGACAATTGGACTCCAAGAATAACATTCTTTTTAATTTGACCTGATTGCTGGAACTCAGCGATTACACTGGGCGCTGTGGTAGCGCTTTATTGAAAACTTTATATAAATAAGTGATATTTACTGTGGAACCAGTCCTAGCCGTTAGCGCGCGCTGAAGAAATGGAGACAGTTTCAAAACTACATTTCATTGACTTTCTAGTGGCATCAATCCTTGTGAGTTACAACGGTTGCGTCACATATTTGTACCAACATGTATTCAGCGATATTTTTTTGACATTACAAGGTTTCATCGCTTTTAACAGTGAAACGATTGACTGTGGGACTTAATTGAACTGACTTTGGACTTTGACCTTATAAATGTAATAAATGAGACAATTGGACTCCAAGAAATAACATTCTTCTTAATTTGATATGATTGCTGGAACTCAGCGATAACATGGGCGCTGTGGTAGCGCTTTATTGAAAACTTTATATAAATAAGTGATTTTTACTGTGGAACCAATCCTAGCCGTTAGCGCGTGCTGAAGAAATAGCGACAGTTTCAAAAACTACATTTCATTGACTTTCTAACTGTGTCAGTCCGTTTGGGTTTCAACGGTTGGGTCACATAATCGTACCAACATGTATTTAGCGATATTTATCTGATATTACTAGGTTGTATGGCTTTTAACAGTGAATCCATTGACTGTGGGACTTAATTGAACTGATTGTGGACTGTGACCTTATAAATGTGAAAGTGAGACAATTGGACTCCAAGAAAAACATTCTTTTTAATTTGACCTGATTGCTGGAACTCAGCGATTACACTGGGCGCTGTGGTAGCGCTTCAAATAAAAATTAAGATAAAAAAGTCATTTTTTACTGTGGGACCAAACCTAGCCGTTATCGCGTGCTGAAGAAATAGCGACAGTTTCAAAAACTACATTTCATTGACTTTCTAACGGTGTCAGTTCGTTTGGGTTTCAACGGTTGGGTCACATAATCGTATCAACATGTATTTAGCGATATTTATCTGATATTACTAGTTTGCATCGCTTTTAACAGTGAAACGATTGACTGTGGGACTTAATTGAACTAAATTTGGACCGTGACATGATCAATGTGATAAATGAAACAAATGGACTCCAAAAAAAATTCTTCTTAATTTGACATGATTGCCGGAAGTCTGCGACTACACTGGGCGCTGTGGTAGCGCTTCATATAAAAAATTAGATAAATAAGTCGTTCTTTACTGTGGGACCAATCCTACCGTTATCGCGCGCTGAAAAAATAGCGACAGTTTCAAAAACTACATTTCATGTTACAAAACGGTTGGGTGACATATTCGTACCAACATGTATTTAGCGATATTTTCCTGACATTACTAGGTTGTATGGCTTTTAACAGTGAAACCATTGACTGTGGGACTTAATTGAACTGATTGTGGACTATGACCTTATAAATGTGAAAGTGAGACAATTGGACCCCAAGAAAAACATTCTTTTTAATTTGACCTGATTGCTAGAACTCAGCGATTACACTGGGCGCTGTGGTAGCGCTTTATTGAAAACTTTATATAAATAAGTGATTTTTACTGTGGAACCAATCCTAGCCGTTAGCGCGCGCTGAAGAAATGGAGACAGTTCCAAAAAATACATTTCATTCACTTTCTAGTGGCATCAATCCTTGTGAGTTACAACGGTTGCGTCACATATTTGTACCAACATGTATTCAGCGATATTTTTCTGACATTACAAGGTTTCATCGCTTTTAACAGTGAAACGATTGACTGTGGGACTTAATTGAACTGACTTTGGACTTTGACTTTATAAATGTAATAAATGAGACAATTGGACTCCAAGAAAAAACATTCTTCTTAATTTGATATGATTGCTGGAACTCAGCGATAACGTGGGCGCTGTGGTAGCTTTTTATTGAAAACTTTATATAAATAAGTGATTTTTACTGTGGAACCAATCCTAGCCGTTAGCGCGCACTGAAAAGATAGAGACAGTTTCAAAAACTACATTTCACTGACTTTCTAACAGTATAATTCCGTGTGAGCTACAACGGTTGCGCCACATATTCGTACCAACATGTATTTAGCGATATTTTCCTGACATTACTAGATTGCGTCTCATTTAACAGTGAAACGATTAGCTGTGGGACTTAATTAAACTGATTTTCGACTTCGACCTTATAAATGTGATAAATATCACATTTGAATTCCAAGAAATAACATTCGTCTTAATTTGACATGATTGCGGGAACTCAGCGATTACACTGGGCGCTGTGGTAGCGCTTTATTTAAAATTTTAAATAAATAAGCCATTTTTACTGTGGAACCAATGCTAGCCGTTAGCACGCGCTGAAGAAATTGAGACAGTTTCAAAAACTACATTTCATTGACTTTCTAATGGCATCAATCCTTGTGATTTACGACAGTTGCGTAACGTATTCGTACCAACATGTATTCAGCGATATTTTTCTGACATTACGAGGTTTTATCGCTTTTAACAGTGAAACGATTGACTGTGGGACTTAATTGAACTGACTTTGGACTTTGACCTTATAAATGTGATAAATGAGACAATTGGACTCCAAGAAATAACATTCTTCTTAATTTGACGTGATTGCCGGAACTCAGCGATTACACTGGGCGCTGCGGTAGCGCTTCATTTAAAAATTGAGATAAATAGGTCATTCTTTACTGTGGGACCAATCCTATCCGTTATGGCGCGCTGAAGAAATAGCGATAGTTTCAAAAACTACATTTCATTGACTTTCTAACGGGATCAGTCCGTTTGAGTTACAACGGTTGGGTCACATATTCGTACCAACATGTATTTAGCGATATTTTTCTAATATTACTAGGTTGCATCGCTTTTAACTATAAAACGATTGACTGTGGGACTTAATTAAACTAACTTTGGACTGTCACCTGATAAATGTGATGAAGGAGACAATTGGACTCCAAGAAATAACATTCCTCTTAATTTGACATGATTGCCGAAACTCAGCGATTACAATGGGCGCTGTGGTAGCGCTTTATTGAAAACTTTATATAAATAAGTGATTGTTACTGTGGAACCAATCCTAGCCGTTAGCGCGCGCTGAAGAAATGGAGACAGTTCCAAAAAATACATTTCATTGACTTTCTAGTGGCATCAATCCTTGTGAGTTACAACGGTTGCGTCACATATTTGTACCAACATGTATTCAGCGATATTTTTCTGACATTACAAGGTTTCATCGCTTTTAACAGTGAAACGATTGACTGTGGGACTTAATTGAACTGACTTTGGACTTTGACCTTATAAATGTAATAAATGAGACAATTGGACTCCAAGAAATAACATTCTTCTTAATTTGATATGATTGCTGGAACTCAGCGATAACGTGGGCGCTCTGGTAGCGCTTTATTGAAAACTTTATATAAATAAGTGATTTTTACTGTGGAACCAATCCTAGCCGTTAGCGCGCACTGAAGAGATAGAGACAGTTTCAAAAACTACATTTCATTGACTTTCTAACAGTATAATTCCGTGTGAGCTACAACGGTTGCGCCACATATTCGTACCAACATGTATTTAGCGATATTTTCCTGACATTACTAGATTGCGTCGCATTAAACAGTGAAACGATTAGCTGTGGGACTTAATTAAACTGATTTTGGACTTCGACCTTATAAATGTGATAAAGGAGACAATTGGACTCCAAGAAATAACATTCTTCTTAATTTGACGTGATTGCCGGAACTCAGCGATTACACTGGGCGCTGTGGTAGCGCTTCATTTAAAAATTTAGATAAATAGGTCATTCTTTACTGCGGGACCAATCCTATCCGTTATGGCGCGCTGAAGATATAGCGATAGTTTCAAAAACTGTATTTCATTGACTTTCTAACGGGGTCAGTCCGTTTGAGTTACAACGGTTGGGTCACATATTCGTAACAACATGTACTTAGCGATATTTTCCTGACATTACTAGATTGCGTCGCATTTAACAGTGAAACGATTAGCTGTGGGACTTAATTAAACTGATTTTCGACTTCGACCTTATAAATGTGATAAATATCACAATTGAATTTTAAGAAATAACATTCGTCTTAATTTGACATGATTGCGAGAACTTAGCGATTACACTGGGCGCTGTGGAAGCTCTTTATTTAAAAATTTAAATAAATAAGACATTTTTACTGTGGAACCAATGCTAGACGTTCGCGCGCGCTGAAGAAATTGAGACAGTTTCAAAAACTACATTTCATTGACTTTCTAATGGCATCAATCCTTGTGAGTTACATCGGTTGCGTCACATATTTGTACCAACATGTATTCAGCGATATGTTTCTGACATCACGAGGTTTCATCGCTTTTAACAGTGAAGCGATTGACTGTGGGACTTAATTGAACTGACTTTGGACTTTGACCTTATAAATGTGATAAATCAGACAATTGGACTCCAAGAATAACATTCTTTTTAATTTGGCCTGATTGCTGGAACTCAGCGATTACACTGGGCGCTGTGGTAGCGCTTTATTGAAAACTTTATATAAATAAGTGATTTTTACTGTGGAACCAGTCCTAGCCGTTAGCGCGCGCTGAAGAAATGGAGACAGTTTCAAAACTACATTTCATTGACTTTCTAGTGGCATCAATCCTTGTGAGTTACAACGGTTGCGTCACATATTTGTACCAACATGTATTCAGCGATATTTTTCTGACATTACAAGGTTTCATCGCTTTTAACAGTGAAACGATTGACTGTGGGACTTAATTGAACTGACTTTGGACTTTGACCTTATAAATGTAATAAATGAGACAATTGGACTCCAAGAAATAACATTCTTCCTAATTTGATATGATTGCTGGAACTCAGCGATAACATGGGCGCTGTGGTAGCGCTTTATTGAAAACTTTATATAAATAAGTGATTTTTACTGTGGAACCAATCCTAGCCGTTAGCGCGCACTGAAGAGATAGAGACAGTTTCAAAAACTACATTTCATTGACGTTCTAACAGTATAATTCCGTGTGAGCTACAACGGTTGCGCCACATATTCGTACCAACATGTATTTAGCGATATTTTCCTGACATTACTAGATTGCGTCGCATTTAACAGTGAAACGATTAGCTGTGGGACTTAATTAAACTGATTTTCGACTTCGACCTTATAAATGTGATAAATATCACAATTGAATTTTAAGAAATAACATTCGTCTTAATTTGACATGATTGCGAGAACTCAGCGATTACACTGGGCGCTGTGGAAGCCCTTTATTTAAAAATTTAAATAAATAAGACATTTTTACTGTGGAACCAATGCTAGCCGTTCGCGCGCGCTGAAGAAATTGAGACAGTTTCAAAAACTACATTTCATTGACTTTCTAATGGCATCAATCCTTGTGAGTTACAACGGTTGCGTCACATATTTGTACCAACATGTATTCAGCGATATGTTTCTGACATTACGAGGTTTCATCGCTTTTAACAGTGAAACGATTGACTGTGGGACTTAATTGAACTGATTTGGACTTTGACCTTATAAATGTGATAAATCAGACAATTGGACTCCAAGAATAACATTCTTTTTAATTTGACCTGATTGCGGGAACTCAGCGATTACACTGGGCGCTGTGGTAGCGCTTTATTGAAAACTTTATATAAATAAGTGATTTTTACTGTAAAACCAGTCCTAGCCGTTAGCGCGCGCTGAAGAAATGGAGACAGTTTCAAAACTACATTTCATTGACTTTCTAGTGGCATCAATCCTTGTGAGTTACAACGGTTGCGTCACATATTTGTACCAACATGTATTCAGCGATATTTTTCTGACATTACAAGGTTTCATCGCTTTTCACAGTGAAACGATTGACTGTGGGACTTAATTGAACTGACTTTGGACTTTGACCTTATAAATGTAATAAATGAGACAATTGGACTCCAAGAAATAACATTCTTCTTAATTTGATATGATTGCTGGAACTCAGCGATAACATCGGCGCTGTGGTAGCGCTTTATTGAAAACTTTATATAAATAAGTGATTTTTACTGTGGAACCAATCCTAGCCGTTAGCGCGCACTGAAGAGATAGAGACAGTTTCAAAAACTACATTTCATTGACGTTCTAACGGTATAATTCCGTGTGAGCTACAACAGTTGCGCCACATATTCGTACCAACATGTATTTAGCGATATTTTCCTGACATTACTAGATTGCGTCGCATTTAACAGTGAAACGATTAGCTGTGGGACTTAATTAAACTGATTTTCGACTTCGACCTTATAAATGTGATAAATATCACAATTGAATTCCAAGAAATAACATTCGTCTTAATTTGACATGATTGCGGGAACTTAGCGATTACACTGGCCGCTGTGGTAGCTCTTTATTTAAAAATTTAAATAAATAAGCCATTTTTACTGTGGAACCAATGCTAGCCGTTAGCACGCGCTGAAGAAATTGAGACAGTTTCAAAAACTACATTTCATTGACTTTCTAATGGCATCGATCCTTGTGAGTTACAACGGTTGTGTCACATATTTGTACCAACATGTATTCAGCGATATTTTTATGACGTTACGAGGTTTCATCGCTTTTAACAGTGAAACGATTGATTGTGGGACTTAATTGAACTGACTTTGGACTTTGACCTTATAAATGTGATAAATGAGACAAATGGACTCCAAGAAATAACATTCTTCTTAATTTGACATGATTGCTGGAACTCAGCGATAACTTGGGCGCTGTGGTAGCGCGTTATTGAAAACTTTATATGAAAAAGTCATCTTTACTGTGGAACCAATCCTAGCCATTATCCTGCCCTGAAGAAATAGAGACAGTTTCAAAATCTACATTTCATTAACTTTCTAACGGTATTAGTTCGTGTGAGTTACAACGGTTGCACCACATATTTGTACCAACATGTATTTAGCCATATGTTTCTGATATTACTGGGTTGCATCGCTTTTGACAGCGAAACGATTGTTTGTGGGACTTAATTTAACTGATTTTTGACTTTGACCTTATAAATGTGATAAATATCACAATTGAATTCCCAGAAAAATCATTCTTCTTAATTTGACATGATTGCAGGAACTCAACGATTACACTGGGCGCTGTGGTAGCGCTTTATTTAAAAAAATTTAGATAAATAAGCAATTTCTTGTGTGGAACCAATGCTAGCCGTTAGCGCGCGCTGAAGAAATGGAGACAGTTTCAAAAACTACATTTCATTGACTTTCTAATGGCATCAGTCCTTGTGATTTACGACAGTTGCGTAACGTATTCGTACCAACATGTATTTAGCGATATTTTTCTGACATTACGAGGTTTCATCGCTTTTAACAGTGAAACGATTGAATGTGGGAATTAATTGAACTGACTTTGGACTTCGACCTTATAAATGTGATAAAGGAGACAATCGGACTCCAAGAAATAACATTCTTCTTAATTTGACATGATTGCAGGAACTCAACGATTACACTGGGAGCTGTGGTAGCGCTTTATTTAAAAAAATTTAGATAAATAAGCAATTTTTAGTGTGGAACCAATGCTAGCCGTTAGCGCGCGCTGAAGAAATGGAGACAGTTTCAAAAACTACATTTCATTGACTTTCTAATGGCATCATACCTTGTGATTTACGATAGTTGCGTAACGTATTCGTACCAACATGTATTTAGCGATATTTTCTGACATTACGAGGTTTCATCGCTTTTAACAGTGAAACGATTGACTGTGGGAATTAATTGAACTGACTTTGGGCTTCGACCTTATAAATGTGATAAAGGAGACAATTGGACTCCAAGAAATAACATTCTTCTTAATTTGACGTGATTGCCGAAACTCAGCGATTACACTGGGCGCTGTGGTAGCGCTTCATTTAAAAATTTAGATAAATAAGTCATTCTTTACTGTGGGACCAATCCTATCCGTTATTGCGCGCTGAAGAAATAGCGATAGTTTTAAAAACTACATTTCATTGACTTTCTAACGGTGTCAGTCCGTTTGAGTTACAACGGTTGGGTCACATATTCGTACCAACATGTATTTAGCGATATTTTTCTAATATTACTAGGTTGCATCGCTTTTAACTATAAAACGATTGACTGTGGGACTTAATTGAACTAACTTTGGACTGTCACTTGATAAATGTGGTGACGGAGACAAATGGACTCCAAAAAATAACATTCCTCTTAATTTGACATGATTGCTGAAACTCAGCGATTGCACTGGGCTCTGTGGTAGCGCTTCATTTAAGAATTAAGATAAAAAAAAGTCATTTTTTTATTGTGGGACCAATCCTAGACGTCATCGCGCGGTGAGGAAAGAGCGACAGTTTCAAAAACTACATTTCATTGACTTTCTAACGGTGTCAGTTCATTTGAGTTTCAACGGTTGCGTCACATATTCGTACCAACATGTATTTAGCGATATTTTTCTGATATTACTAGGCTGTATGGCTTTTAACAGTGAAACCATTGACTGTGGGACTTAATTGAACTGATTGTGGACTGTGACCTTATAAATGTGAAAGTGAGACAATTGGACTCCAAGAATAACATTCTTTTTAATTTGACCTGATTGCTGGAACTCAGCGATTACACTGGGCGCTGTGGTAGAGCTTTATTGAAAACTTTATATAAATAAGTGATTTTTACTGTGGAACCAATCCTAGCCATTAGCGGGCGCTGAAGAAATGGAGTCAGTTCCAAAAAATACATTTCATTGACTTTCTAGTGGCATCAATCCTTGTGAGTTACAACGATTGCGTCACATATTTGTACCAACATGTATTCAACGATATTTTTCTGACATTACAAGGTTTCATCGCTTTTAACAGTGAAACGATTAGCTGTGGGACTTAATTAAACTTATTTTCGACTTCCACCATATAAATGTGATGAATATCACAATTGAATTCCAAGAAATAACATTCGTCTTAATTTGACATGATTGCGGAAACTCAGCGATTACACTGGGCGCTGTGGAAGCTCTTTATTTAAAAATTTAAATAAATAAGCCATTTTTACTGTTGAACCAATGCGAGCCGTTCGCACGCGCTGAAGAAATTGAGACAGTTTTAAAAACTACATTTCATTGACTTTCTAATGGCATCAATCCTTGTGAGTTACAACGGTTGCGTCACATATTTGTACCAACATGTATTCAGCGATATGTTTCTGACATTACGAGGTTTCATCGCTTTTAACAGTGAAACGATTGACTGTGGGACTTAATTGAACTGACTTTGGACTTTGACTTTATAAATGTGATAAATGAGACAATTGGACTCCAAGAATAACATTCTTTTTAACTTGACCTGATTGCTGGAACTCAGCGATTACACTGGGCGCTGTGGTAGCGCTTTATTGAAAACTTTATATAAATAAGTGATTTTTACTGTGGAACCAGTCCTAGCCGTTAGCCCGTGCCGAAGAAATGGAGACAGTTTCAAAAACTACATTTCATTGACTTTCTAATGGCATCAATCCTTGTGAGTTACAACGGTTGCGTCACATATTTGTACCAACATGTATTCAGCGATATTTTTCTGACATTACGAGGTTTCATCGCTTTTAACAGTGAAACGATTGACTGTGGGACTTAATTGAACTGACTTTGGACTTTGACCTTATAAATGTGATAAATGAGGCAATTGGACTCCAAGAAATAACATTCTTCTTAATTTGAGATGATTGCTGGAACTCAGCGATAACGTGGGCGCTGTGGTAGCGCTTTATTGAAAACTTTATATATTTAAGTGATTTTTACTGTGGAACCAACCCTAGCCGTTAGCGCACACTGAACAGATTGAGACAGTTTCAAAAACTACATTTCATTGACTTTCTAACAGTATAATTCCGTGTGAGCTACAACGGTTGCGCCACATATTCGTACCAACATGTATTTAGCGATATTTTCCTGACATTACTAGATTGCGTCGCATTTAACAGTGAAACGATTAGCTGTGGGACTTAATTAAACTAATTTTCGACTTCGACCTTATAAATGTGATAAATATCACAATTGAATTCCAAGAAATAACATTCGTCTTAATTTGACATGATTGCGGGAACTCAGCGATTACACTGGGCGCTGTGGTAGCGCTTTATTTAAAAATTTAAATAAATAAGCCATTTTTACTGTGGAACCAATGCTAGCCGTTAGCACGCGCTGAAGAAATTGAGACAGTTTCAAAAACTACATTTCATTGACTTTCTAATGGCATCAATCCTTGTGAGTTACAACGGTTGCGTCACATATTTGTACCAACATGTATTCAGCGATATGTTTCTGACATTACGAGGTTTCATCGCTTTTAACAGTGAAACGATTGACTGTGGGACTTAATTGAACTGACTTTGGACTTCGACCTTATAAATGTGATAAAGGAGACAATTGGACTCCAAGAAATAACATTCTTCTTAATTTGACGTGATTGCCGGAACTCAGCGATTACACTGGCCACTGTGGTAGCGCTTCATTTAAAAATTTAGATAAATAAGTCATTCTTTACTGTGGGACCAATCCTATCCGTTATCGCGCGCTGAAGAAATAGCGATAGTTTTAAAAACTACATTTTATTGACTTTCTAACGGTGTCAGTCCGTTTGAGTTACAACGGTTGGGTCACATATTCGTACCAACATGTATTTAGCGATATTTTTCTAATATTACTAGGGTGCATCGCTTTTAACTATAAAACGATTGACTGTGGGACTTAATTGAACTAACTTTGGACTGTCACTTGATAAATGTGATGAAGGAGACAAATGGACTCCAAAAAATAACATTCCTCTTAATTTGACATGATTGCTGAAACTCAGCGATTGCACTGGGCTCTGTGGTAGCGCTTCATTTAAGAATTAAGATAAAAAAAGTCATTTTTTTATTGTGGGACCAATCCTAGACGTCATCGCGCGCTGAGGAAAGAGCGACAGTTTCAAAAACTACATTTCATTGACTTTCTAACGGTGTCAGTCCATTTGAGTTTCAACGGTTGCGTCACATATTTGTACCAACATGTATTTAGCGATATTTTTCTGATATTACTAGGTTGTATGGCTTTTAACAGTGAAACCATTGACTGTGGGACTTAATTGAACTGATTGTGGACTGTGACCTTATAAATGTGAAAGTGAGACAATTGGACTCCAAGAATAACATTCTTTTTAATTTGACCTGATTGCTGTAACTCAGCGATTACACTGGGCGCTGTGGTAGAGCTTTATTGAAAACTTTATATAAATAAGTGATTTTTACTGTGGAACCAATCCTAGCCATTAGCGGGCACTGAAGAGATGGAGTCAGTTCCAAAAAATACATTTCATTGACTTTCTAGTGGCATCAATCCTTGTGAGTTACAACGGTTGCGTCACATATTTGTACCAACATGTATTCAACGATATTATTCTGACATTACAAGGTTCCATCGCTTTAAACAGTGAAACGATTAGCTGTGGGACTTAATTAAACTTATTTTCGACTTCGACCATATAAATGTGATAAATATCACAATTGAATTCCAAGAAATAACATTCGTCTTAATTTGACATGATTGCGAAAACTCAGCGATTACACTGGGCGCTGTGGAAGCTCTTTATTTAAAAATTTAAATAAATAAGCCATTTTTACTGTTGAACCAATGCTAGCCGTTCGCGCGCGCTGATGAAATTGAGAGAGTTTCAAAAACTACATTTCATTGACTTTCTAATGGCATCAATCCTTGTGAGTTACAACGGTTGCGTCACATATTTGTACCAACATGTATTCAGCGATATGTTTCTGACATTACGAGGTTTCATCGCTTTTAACAGTGAAACGATTGACTGTGGGACTTAATTGAACTGACTTTGGACTTTGACCTTATAAATGTGATAAATGAGACAATTGGACTCCAAGAATAACATTCTTTTTAACTTGACCTGATTGCTGGAACTCAGCGATTACACTGGGCGCTGTGGTAGCGCTTTATTGAAAACTTTATATAAATAAGTGATTTTTACTGTGGAACCAGTCCTAGCCGTTAGCCCGTGCCGAAGAAATGGAGACAGTTTCAAAAACTACATTTCATTGACTTTCTAATGGCATCAATCCTTGTGAGATACAACGGTTGCGTCACATATTTTTACCAACATGTATTCAGCGATATTTTTCTGACATTACGAGGTTTCATCGCTTTTAACAGTGAAACGATTGACTGTGGGACTTAATTGAACTGACTTTGGACTTTGACCTTATAAATGTGATACATGAGGCAATTGGACTCCAAGAAATAACATTCTTCTTAATTTGAGATGATTGCTGGAACTCAGCGATAACGTGGGCGCTGTGGTAGCGCTTTATTGAAAACTTTATATAATTAAGTGATTTTTACTGTGGAACCAACCCTAGCCGTTAGCGCACACTGAACAGATAGAGACAGTTTCAAAAACTACATTTTATTGACTTTCTAACAGTATAATTCCGTGTGAGCTACAACGGTTGCGCCACATATTCGTACCAACATGTATTTAGCGATATTTTCCTGACATTACTAGATTGCGTCGCATTTAACAGTGAAACGATTAGCTGTGGGACTTAATTAAACTAATTTTCGACTTCGACCTTATAAATGTGATAAATATCACAATTGAATTCCAAGAAATAACATTCGTCTTAATTTGACATGATTGCGGGAACTCAGCGATTACACTGGGCGCTGTGGTAGCGCTTTATTTAAAAATTTAAATAAATAAGCCATTTTTACTGTGGAACCAATGCTAGCCGCTAGCGCGCGCTGAAGAAATGGAGACAGTTTCAAAAACTACATTTCATTGAATTTCTAATGGCATCAATCCTTGTGAGTTACAATGGTTGCGTCACATACTTGTACCAACATGTATTCAGCGACACTTTTCTGACAATACGAGGTTTCATCGCTTTTAACAGTGAAACGATTGACTGTGGGACTTAATTGAACTGACTTTGGACTTTGATCTTATAAATGTGATAAACGAGACAATTGGACTCCAAGAAATAACATTCTTCTTAACTTGACATGATTGCTGGAACTCAGCGATAACGTGGGCGCTGTGGTAGCGCTTTATTGAAAACTTTATATAAATAAGTGATATTTACTGTGGAACCAATCCTAGCCGTTAGCGCGAGCTGAAGAAGTGGAGACAGTTTCAAAAAACTACATTTCATTGACTTTCTAGTGGCATCAATCCTTGTGAGTTACAACGGTTGCGTCACATATTTGAACCAACATGTATTCAGCGATATTTTTCTGACATTACGAGGTTTCATCGCTTTTAACAGTGAAACGATTGACTGTGGGACTTAATTGAACTGACTCTGGACTTTGACCTTATAAATGTAATAAATGAGACAATTGGACTTCAAGAAATAACATTCTTCTTAATTTGATATGATTGCTGGAACTCAGCGATAACGTGGGCGCTGTGGTAGCTCTTTATTTAAAAATTTAAATAAATAAGCCATTTTTACTGTGGAACAAATGCTAGCCGTTAGCGCGCGCTGAAGAAATTGAGACAGTTTCAAAAACTACATTTCATTGACTTTCTAATGGCATCAATCCTTGTGAGTTACAACGTTTGCGTCACATATTTGTACCAACATGTATGCAACGATACTTTTCTGACATTACGAGGTTTCATCGCCTTTAACAGTGAAACGATTGACTGTGGGAATTAATTGAACTGACTTTGGACTTTGACCTTATAAATGTGATAAATGAGACAATTGGACTCCAAGAAATAACATTCTTCTTAATTTGATATGATTGCTGGAACTCAGCGATAACGTGGGTGCTCTGGTAGCTCTTTATTTAAAAATTTAAATAAATAAGCCATTTTTACTGTGGAACCAATGCTAGCCGTTAGCGCGCGCTGAAGAAATTGAGACAGTTTCAAAAACTACATTTCATTGACTTTCTAACAGTATAATTCCGTGTGAGCTACAACGGTTGCGCCACATATTCGTACCAACATGTATTTAGCGATATTTTCCTGAAATTACTAGATTGCGTCGCATTTAACAGTGAAACGATTAGCTGTGGGACTTAATTAAACTGATTTCCGACTTCGACCTTATAAATGTGATAAATATCACAATTGAATTCCAAGAAATAACATTCGTCTTAATTTGACATGATTGCGGGAACTCAGCGATTACACTGGGCGCTGTGGTAGCGCTTTATTTAAAAATTTAAATAAATAAGCCATTTTTACTGTGGAACCAATGCTAGCCGCTAGCGCGCGCTGAAGAAATGGAGACAGTTTCAAAAACTACATTTCATTGAATTTCTAATGGCATCAATCCTTGTGAGTTACAATGGTTGCGTCACATACTTGTACCAACATGTATTCAGCGACACTTTTCTGACAATACGAGGTTTCATCGCTTTTAACAGTGAAACGATTGACTGTGGGACTTAATTGAACTGACTTTGGACTTTGATCTTATAAATGTGATAAACGAGACAATTGGACTCCAAGAAATAACATTCTTCTTAACTTGACATGATTGCTGGAACTCAGCGATAACGTGGGCGCTGTGGTAGCGCTTTATTGAAAACTTTATATAAATAAGTGATATTTACTGTGGAACCAATCCTAGCCGTTAGCGCGAGCTGAAGAAGTGGAGACAGTTTCAAAAAACTACATTTCATTGACTTTCTAGTGGCATCAATCCTTGTGAGTTACAACGGTTGCGTCACATATTTGAACCAACATGTATTCAGCGATATTTTTCTGACATTACGAGGTTTCATCGCTTTTAACAGTGAAACGATTGACTGTGGGACTTAATTGAACTGACTCTGGACTTTGACCTTATAAATGTAATAAATGAGACAATTGGACTTCAAGAAATAACATTCTTCTTAATTTGATATGATTGCTGGAACTCAGCGATAACGTGGGCGCTGTGGTAGCTCTTTATTTAAAAATTTAAATAAATAAGCCATTTTTACTGTGGAACAAATGCTAGCCGTTAGCGCGCGCTGAAGAAATTGAGACAGTTTCAAAAACTACATTTCATTGACTTTCTAATGGCATCAATCCTTGTGAGTTACAACGTTTGCGTCACATATTTGTACCAACATGTATGCAACGATACTTTTCTGACATTACGAGGTTTCATCGCCTTTAACAGTGAAACGATTGACTGTGGGAATTAATTGAACTGACTTTGGACTTTGACCTTATAAATGTGATAAATGAGACAATTGGACTCCAAGAAATAACATTCTTCTTAATTTGATATGATTGCTGGAACTCAGCGATAACGTGGGTGCTCTGGTAGCTCTTTATTTAAAAATTTAAATAAATAAGCCATTTTTACTGTGGAACCAATGCTAGCCGTTAGCGCGCGCTGAAGAAATTGAGACAGTTTCAAAAACTACATTTCATTGACTTTCTAACAGTATAATTCCGTGTGAGCTACAACGGTTGCGCCACATATTCGTACCAACATGTATTTAGCGATATTTTCCTGAAATTACTAGATTGCGTCGCATTTAACAGTGAAACGATTAGCTGTGGGACTTAATTAAACTGATTTCCGACTTCGACCTTATAAATGTGATAAATATCACAATTGAATTCCAAGAAATAACATTCGTCTTAATTTGTCATGATTGTGGGAACTCAGCGATTACACTGGGCGCTGTGGTATCTCTTTATTTAAAAATTTAAATATATAAGCCATTTTTACTGTGGAACCAATGCTAGCCGTTAGCGCGCCCTGAAGAGAAAGAGAAAGTTTCAAAAACTACATTTCATTGACTTTCTAACAGTATAATTCCGTGTGAGCTACAACAGTTGCGCCACATATTCGTACCAACATGTATTTAGCGATATTTTCCTGACATTACTAGATTGCGTCGCATTTAACAGTGAAACGATTAGCTGTGGGACTTAATTAAACTGATTTTCGACTTCGACCTTATAAATGTGATAAATATCACAATTGAATTCCAAGAAATAACATTCGTCTTAATTTGACATGATTGCGGGAACTCAGCGATTACACTGGCCGCTGTGGTAGCGCTTTATTTAAAAATTTAAATAAATAAGCCATTTTTACTGTGGGACCAATCTTAGCCGTTATCGCCCGCTGAAGAAATAGCGACAGTTTCAAAAACTACATTTCATTGACTTTCTAACGGTGTCAATCCGTTTGAGTTACAACGGTTGGGTCACATATTCGTACGAACATGTATTTAGCGATATTTTTCTGATATTACTAGGTTGTATGGCTTTTATCATTGAAACGATTGACTGCGGGACTTAATTGAACTAATTATGGACTGTCACCTTATAAATGTAAAAGTGAGACAATTGGACTCCAAGAAATAACATTCTTCTTAATATGAAATGATTGCCGAAAATCAGCGATTACACTGGGCGCTGTGGTAGCGCTTCAAATAAAAATTAAGATAAAAAAGTCATTTTTTACTGTGGGACCAAACCTAGCCGTTATCGCGTGCTGAAGAAATAGCGACAGTTTCAAAAACTACATTTCATTGTCTTTCTAACGGTGTCAGTCCGTTTGAGTTTCAACTGTTGGGTCACATATTCGTACCAACATGTATTTAGCGATATTTATCTGATATTACTAGTTTGCATCGCTTTTAACAGTAAAACGATTGACTGTGGGACTTAATTGGACTAAATTTGGACTGTCACCTGATAAATGTGATGAAGGAGACAATTGGACTCCAAGAAATAACATTCCTCTTAATTTGACATGATTGCCAAAACTCAGCGATTACACTGGGCTCTGTGGTAGCGCTTCATTTAAGAATTAAGATAAAAAAAAGTCATTTTTTTATTGTGGGACCAATCCTAGGCGTTATTGCGCGCTGAGGAAATGGGGACAGTTTCAAAAACTAAATTTCATTGACTTTCTAAAGGTGTCAGTCCGTTTGAGTTTCAACAGTTGTGTCACATATTCGTACCAACATGTATTTAGTGATATTTTTTGATATTACTAGGTTGCATCGCTTTTAACAATGAAACGATTGACTGTGGGACTTAATTGATCTAACTTTGGACTGTGACCTGATAAATGTGAAAAATGAGACAATTGGACTCCAAGAAATAACATTCTTCTTAATTTGACGTGATTGCCGGAACTCAGCGATTACACTGGTCGCTGTGGTAGCGCTTCATTAAAAAAATAAAGATAAAAAAAAGTCATTTTTTATTGTGGGACCAATCCTAGCCGCTTTCGCACGCTAAAGAAATAGCGACAGCTTGAAGAACTACACTTCATTGAATTTCTAACGGTGTCAGTCCATTTGAGTTACAAAGTTTGCGTCACATATTTGTACCAACATGTATGCAACGATACTTTTCTGACATTACGAGGTTTCATCGCCTTTAACAGTGAAACGATTGACTGTGGGAATTAATTGAACTAACTTTGGACTGTAACCTGATAAATGTGATAAATGAGAAAATTGGACTCCAAGAAATAACATTCTTCTTAATTTGACATGATTGCCGGAACTCAGCGATTACACTTGGCGCTGTGGTAGCGCTTCATTTAAAAATTTAGATTAACAAGTCATTTTTTTACTGCGGGACCAATCTTAGCCGTTATCGCGCGCTGAAGAAATAGCGACAGTTTCAAAAATTACATTTCATTGACTTTCTAACGGTGTCAATCCGTTTGAGTTACAACGGTTGGGTCACATATTCGTACGAACATGTATTTAGCGATATTTTTCTGATATTACTAGGTTGTTTGGCTTTTATCAGTGAAACGATTGACTGCGGGAATTAATTGAACTGATTATGGACTGTCACCTTATAAATGTAAAAGTGAGACAATTGGACTCCAAGAAATAACATTCTTCTTAATATGAAATGATTGCCGAAACTCAGCGATAACACTGGGCGCTGTGGTAGCGCTTCAAATAAAAATTAAGATAAAAAAGTCATTTTTTACTGTGGGACCAACCCTAGCCGTTATCGCGCGCTGAAGAAATAGCGACAGTTTCAAAAACTACATTTCATGTTACAAAACGGTTGGGTCACATATTCGTACCAACATGTATTTAGCGATATTTATCTGATATTACTAGGTTGCATCGCTTTTAGCAGTGAAACGATTGACTGTGAGACTTAATTGAACTCACTTTCGACTGTGACCTGATCAAAGTGATAAATGACAAAAATGGACCCTAGGAAAAAAATTCTTCTTAATTTGACGTGATTGCCGGAAATCAGCGATTACACTGGGCGCTGTGGTAGCGCTTTATTTAAAAATTTAAAAAAATAAGCCGTTTTTACTGTGGAACCAATGCTAGCCCTTAGCGCGCGCAGAAGAAATGAAGACAGTTTCAAAAACTACATTTCATTGACTTTCTAACAGTATAATTCCGTGTGAGCTACAACGGTTGCGCCACATATTCGTACCAACATGTATTTAGCGATATTTTCCTGACATTACTAGATTGCGTCGCATTTAACAGTGAAACGATTAGCTGGGGGACTTAATTAAACTGATTTTCGACTTCGACCTTATAAATGTGATAAATATGACAATTGAATTCCAAGAAATAACACTCTTCTTAATTTGATATGATTGCTGGAACTCAGCGATAACGTGGGCGCTGTGGTAGCGCTTTATTGAAAACTTTATATAAATAAGTGATTTTTACTGTGGAACCAATCCTAGCCGTTAGCGCGCACTGAAGAGATAGAGACAGTTTCAAAAACTACATTTCATTGACTTTCTAACAGTATATTTCCGAGTGAGCTACAATGGTTGCGCCACATATTCGTACCAACATGTATTTAGCGATATTTTCCTGACATTACTAGATTGCGTCGCTTTTAACAGTGAAAGGATTAACTGTGGGACTTAATTTAACTGATTTTGGATTTCGACCTTTTAAATGTGATAAATATTACAATTGAATTCCCAGAAATAACATTCGTCTTAATTTGACATGATTGCAGGAACTCAGCGATTACACTGGGCGCTGTGGTGCGCTTTATTTACAAATTTAAAAAAATAAGTCATTTTTACTGTGGAACCAATGCTAACCGTTAGCGCGCGCTGAAGAAATGGAGACAGTTTCAAAAACTACATTTCATTGAATTTCTAATGGCATCAATCCTTGTGAGTTACAATGGTTGCGTCACATACTTGTACAAACATGTATTCAGCGACACTTTTCTGTCATTACGAGGTTTCATCGCTTTTAACAGTGAAACGATTGACTGTGGGACTTAATTGAACTGACTTTGGACTTTGACCTTATAAATGTGATAAACGAGACAATTGGACTCCAAGAAATAACATTCTTCTTAACTTGACATGATTGCTGGAACTCAGCGATAACGTGGGCGCTGTGGTAGCACTTTATTTTATAAAAATTAAGATAAATAAGCAATTTTTAGTGTGAAACCAATGCTAGCCGTTAGCGCGAGCTGAAGAAGTGGAGACAGTTTCAAAAAACTACATTTGATTGACTTTCTAACAGTATAATTCCGCGTGAGTTACAACGGTTGCGCCACATATTGGTACCAACATGTATTTAGCGATATTTTCCTGACATTACTAGATTGCGTCGCTTTTAACAGTGAAACGATTAACTATGGGACTTAATTGAAATGATTTTGGACTTCGACCTTATAAATGTGATAAATATCACAATTGAATTCCCAGATAATACATTCGTCTTAATTTGACATGAATGCAGGAACTCAGCGATTACACTGGGCCCTGTGGTAGCGCTTTATTTAAAATTTTAAATAAATAAGTCATTTTTACTGTGAAACCAATCCTAGCCGTTAGCGTGCGCTGAAGAAATAGAGACAGTTTCAAAAACTACATTTCATTGACTTTCTAATGGCAACAGTCCTTGTGAGTTACAACGGTTGCGTCACATATTTGTACCAACATGTATTCAGCGATATTTTTCTGACGTTACGAGGTTTCATCGCTTTTAACAGTGAAACGATTGACTGTGGGACTTAATTGAACAGACTTTGGACTTTGACCTTATAAATGTAATAAATGAGACAATAGGACTCCAAGAAATAACATTCTTTTTAATTTGACCTGATTGCTGGAACTCAGCGATTACACTGGGCGCTGTGGTAGCGCTTTATTGAAAACTTTACATAAATAAGTGATTTTTACTGTGGAACCGATCCTAGCCTTTAGCGCGCGCTGAAGAAATTGAGACAGTTTCAAAAACTACATTTCATTGACTTTCTAACAGTATAATTCCGAGTGAGCTACAACGGTTGCGCCACATATTCGTACCAACATGTATTTAGCGATATTTTCCTGACATTACTAGATTGCGTTGCATTTAACAGTGAAACGATTAGCTGTTGGACTTAATTAAACTGATTTTCGACTTCGACCTTATAAATGTGATAAATATCACAATTGAAGTCCAAGAAAAAACATTCGTCTTAATTTGACATGATTGCGGGAACTCAGCGATTACACTGGCCGCTGTGGTAGCGCTTTATTTAAAAATTTAAATAAATAAGCCATTTTTACTGTGGAACCAATGCTAGCCGTTAGCACGCGCTGAAGAAATTGAGATAGTTTCAAAAACTACATTTAGTGATATTTTTTGATATTACTAGGTTGCATCGCTTTTAACAATGAAACGATTGACTGTGGGACTTAATTGATCTAACTTTGGACTGTGACCTGATAAATGTGAAAAATGAGACAATTGGACTCCAAGAAATAACATTCTTCTTAATTTGACGTGATTGCCGGAACTCAGCGATTACACTGGGCGCTGTGGTAGCGCTTCATTTAAAAATTTAGATTAACAAGTCATTTTTTTACTGCGGGACCAATCTTAGCCGTTGTCGCGCGCTGAAGAAATAGCGACAGTTTCAAAAACTACATTTCATTGACTTTCTAACGGTGTCAATCCGTTTGAGTTACAACGGTTGGGTCACATATTCGTACCAACATGTATTCAGCGATATTTTCCTGACATTACTAGATTGCGTCGCATTTAACAGTGAAACGATTAACTGTGGGACTTAATTGAACTGATTTTGGACTTCGACCTTATAAATGTGATAAAGGAGACAATTGGACTATAAGAAATAACATTCTTCTTAATTTGACATGATTGCCGGAACTCAGCGATTATACTGGTCGCTGTGGTAGCGCTTCATTTAAAAATTTAGATTAACAAGTCATTTTTTTACTGTGGGACCAATCTTAGCCGTTATCGCGCGCTGAAGAAATAGCGACAGTTTCAAAAACTACATTTCATTGACTTTCTAACGGTGTCAAGGCGGTTGAGTTACAACGGTTGGGTCACATATTCGTACGAACATGTATTTAGAGATATTTTTCTGATATTACTAGGTTGTATGGCTTTTATCAGTGAAACGATTGACTGCGGGACTTAATTGAACTGATTATGGACTGTCACCTTATAAATGTAAAAGTGAGACAATTGGACTCCAAGAAATAACATTCTTCTTAATATGAAATGATTGCCGAAACTCAGCGATTACACTGGGCGCTGTTGTAGCGCTTCAAATAAAATTTAAAATAAAAAAGTCATTTTTTACTGTGGGACCAAACCTAGCCGTTATCGCGCGCTGAAGAAATAGCGGAAGTTTCAAAAACTACATTTCATTGACTTTCTAACGGTGCCAGTCCGTTTGAGTTTCAACGGTTGGGTCAGATATTCGTACAAACTTGTATTTAGCGATATTTATCTGATATTACTAGGTTGCATCGCTTTTAGCAGTGAAACGATTGACTGTGGGACTTAATTGAACTCACTTTGGACTGTGACCTGATCAATGTGATAAATGACACAAATGGACCCTAAGAAATAAACTTTTTCTTAATTTGACGTTATTGCCGGAAATCAGCGATTACACTGGGCGCTGTGGTAGCGCTTCATTTAAAAATTTAGATAAACAAATCGTTCTTTACTGTGGGACCAATCCTACCCGTTATCGCGCGCTGAAAAAATAGCGACAGTTTCAAAAACTACATTTCATTGACTTTCTAACGGTGTCAATCCGTTTGAGTTACAATGGTTGGGTCACATATTCGTACCAACATGTATTTAGCGATATTTATCTGATATTACTAGGTTGCATCGCTTTTAGCAGTGAAACGATTGACTGTGGGACTTAATTGAACTCACTTTGGACTGTGACCTGATCAATGTGATAAATGACACAAATGGACCCTAAGAAATAAAATTCTTCTTAATTTGACGTGATTGCCGGAAATCAGCGATTACACTGGGCGCTGTGGTAGCGCTTCATTTAAAAATTTAGATAAACAAATCGTTCTTTACTGTGGGACCAATCCTACCCGTTATCGCGCGCTGAAAAAATAGCGACAGTTTCAAAAACTACATTTCATTGACTTTCTAACGGTGTCAATCCATTTAAGTTACAACGGTTGGGTCACATATTCGTACCAACATGTATTTAGCGATATTTATCTGATATTACTAGTTTGCATCGCTTTTAAAAGTGAAACGATTGACTGTGGGACTTAATTGAACTAACTTTGGACCGTGGCATGATCAATGTGATAAATGAAACAAATGGACTCCAAAAAAAAATTCTTCTTAATTTGACATGATTGCCGGAAGTCAGCGATTACACTGGGCGCTGTGGTAGCGCTTCATTTAAAAAATTAGATAAATAAGTTGTTCTTTACTGTGGGACCAATCCTAGCCGTTATCGCGCACTGAAAAAATAGCGACAGTTTCAAAAACTACATTTCATGTTACAAAACGGTTGGGTCACATATTCGTACCAACATGTATTTAGCGATATTTTTCTGATATTACTAGGTTGTATGGCTTTTAACAGTGAAACCATTGACTGTGGGACTTAATTGAACTGATTGTGGACTGTGACCTTATAAATGTAAAAGTGAGACAATTGGACTCCAAGAAATAACATTCTTCTTAATATGAAATGATTGTCGAAACTCAGCGATTACACTGGCCGCTGTGGTAGCGCTTCAATTAAAAATTAATATAAAAAAGTCATTTTTTACTGTGGGACCAATCCTAGCCGTTATCGCGCGCTGAAGAAATAGCGACAGTTTCAAAAACTGCATTTCATTAACTTTCTAACGGTGACGGTTCGTTTGAGTTTCAACGGTTGGGTCACATATTCGTACCAACATGTATTTAGAGATATTTATCTGATATTACTAGGTTGCATCGCTTTTAACAGTGAAACGATTGACTGTGGTACTTAATTGAACTGATTATGGACTGTGACCTTATAAATGTGAACGTGAGACAATTGGACTCAAAGAAATAACATTCTTCTTCATATGAATTGATTGCCGAAACTCAGCGATTACACTGGGCGCTGTGGTAGCGCTTCATTTAAAAATATAGATAAATAAGTCATTTCTTACTGTGGGACCAATCCTAGCCGTTATCCTGCGCTGAAGCAGTAGAGACAATTTCAAAAACTACACTTCATTGACTTTCTAACGGTGTCAATCCGTTTGAGTTACAACGGTTGTGTCACATATTCGTACCAACATGTTTTTAGCGATATTAATCTGATATTACTAGGTTGCATTGCTTTTAACAGTGCAACGATTGACTGTGGGATTTAATTGAACTAACTTTGGACTGTGCCCTGATAAATGTGATAAATGACACAAATAGACTCCAAAAAAATAATTCTTCTTAATTTGACATGATTGCCGGAAATCAGCGATTACACTGGGCGCTGTGGTAGCGCTTCATTTAAAAAATTGGATAAATAAGTCGTTCTTTACTGTGGGACCAATCCTACCCGTTATCGCGCGCTGAAAAAATAGCGACAGTTTCAAAAACTACATTTCATTGACTTTCTAACGGTGTCAATCCGTTTTACTTACAACGGTTGGGTCACATGTTCGTACCAACATGTATTTAGCGATATTTTTCTAATATTACTAGGTTGTATGGCTTTAAACAGTGAAACCATTGACTGTGGGACTTAATTGAACTGATTATGCACTGTGACCTTATAAATGTTAACCCTATTCGGTCCGGGGGGGGCGGATTCCGCCCCCCCTGACGGTTTTTTTTCAATAACTCCTGATTGCTTTGTTATATGGCTATGATACTTACTGAGTTTTAACATTTATCTATTAGACACCTGCATGTAAATTTTTTAGGTCCCATACCTTTCAGAGGCTTTGATATTGGCCATTACTCGAAACTACCCCTAAAAATCTCTATGAAATCCTTATAATGGAGAAAATATAATAACTCCTGTTAGGATTATCCTTAGAACTTGAAACTTGCAACACACCTTTGTTTCATTAAGAAGAATCAATTTGAATAATTTGAACACGTGACTAATCCGATTTCCCGATTTTGTCGGATTTTACCCGAAAATCGGAAAAAAACGGATTTTCGGGCAATTTTTGGCAATTTTTTATCCGTTCCATGTAAAAACAGGAAGATATGTTAAATAACTTTTATTTAGCTTTCAGAAACTTCAAACAGAATGTAAAAATTCGCTCTAGAACAAAAGTAATTATATTTTAAGCAGATTGTGGCATTTTTAAAAATTTTTAAGCTTTTGATGACGTCACAGAAAATGTGCTGACGCAAGCAAATTTTTTTTGGCGCCACTTTGTTCCTTTTATGACGTACTATAAGTGTGCCAAGTTTGATTCAATATGATCAACCCTATGAAAAGTTATTGAGGGGGGGCGGAATCCGCCCCCCCCCGGTCATAGTATGTTCGAAAAACCCCGGACCGAATAGGGTTAAAGTGAGACAATTGGACTCCAAGAAAAAACATTCTTCTTAATTTTACGTGATTGCCGGAAATCAGCGATTACACTGGTCGCTGTGGTAGCGCTTCAAATAAAAATTAGGATAAAAAAGTCATTTTTTACTTTGGGACCAATCCTACCCGTTATCGCGCGCTGAAAAAATAGCGACAGTTTCAAAAACAACATTTCATTGACTTTTTAACGGTGTCAATCCGTTTTACTTACAACGGTTGGGTCACATATTCCTACCAACATGTATTTAGCGATATTTTTCTGATATTTCTAGGTTGTATCGCTTTAAACAGTGAAACCATTGACTGTGGGACTTAATTGAACTGATTATGGACTGTGACCCTATAAATGTAAAAGTGAGACAATTGGCCTCTAAGAAATAACATTCTTCTTAATATGAAATGATTGCCGAAACTCAGCGATTACACTGGGCGCTGTGGTAGCGTTTCAAATAAAAATTAAAATAAAAAAGTCATTTTTTACTGTGGGAGCAATCCTACCTGTTATCGCACGCTTAAGAAATAGCGACAGTTTCAAAAACTACATTTCATTGACTTTCTAACGGTGTCAGTCCGTTTGAGTTTCAACGGTTGGGTCACATATTCGTACCAACATGTATTTAGCGATATTAATCTGATATTACTTGGTTGTATGGCTATTAACAGTTAAACCATTGACTGTGGGACTTAATTGAACTGATTATGGACTGTGACCTTATAAATGTGAAAGTGAGACAATTGGACTCCAAGAAATAACATTCTTCTTAATATGAAATGATTCCCGAAACTCAGCGATTACACTGGGCGCTGTGGTAGCGCTTCAATTTAAAATTAAGATAAAAAAGTCATTTTTTACTGTGGGACCAATCCAACCTGTTATCGCACGCTTAAGAAATAGCGACAGTTTCAAAAACTACATTTCATTGACTTCCTAACGGTGTCAGTCCGTTTGAGTTTCAACGGTTGGGTCACATATTCGTACCAACATGTATTTAGCGATATTAATCTGATATTACTAGGTTGCATCGCTTTTAACAGTGAAACGATTGACTGTGGGATTTAATTGAACTAACTTTGGACTGTGCCCTGATAAATGTGATAAATATGACAATTGGACTCCAAGAAAAAACATTCTTCTTAATTTCACGTGATTGCCGGAAATCAGCGATTACCTTGGGCGCTGTGGTAGCGCTTCATTTAAAAATTTAGATAAATATGTCATTTCTTACTGTGGGACCAATCCTAGCCGTTATCCCGCGCTGAAGCAGTAGAGACAATTTCAAAAACTACACTTCATTGACTTTCTAACGGTGTCAATCCGTTTGAGTTACAACGATTGGGTCACATATTCGTACCAACATGTTTTTAGCGATATTAATCTGATATTACTAGGTTGCATCGCTTTTAACAGTGAAACAATTGACTGTGGGATTTAATTGAACTAACTTTGGACTGTGCCCTGATAAATGTGATAAATGAGACAATTGGACTCCAAAAAAAAACATTCTTCTTAATTTGACGTGATTGCCGGAAATCAGGGATTACCTTGGGTGCTGTGGTAGCGCTTCATTTAAAAATTTAGATAAATAAGTCATTTCTTACTGTGGGACCAATCCTAGCCGTTATCCCGCGCTGAAGCAGTAGAGACAATTTCAAAAACTACACTTCATTGACTTTCTAACGGTGTCAATCCGTTTGAGTTACAACGGTTGGGTCACATATTCGTACCAACATGTTTTTAGCGATATTTTTCTGATATTACTAGGTTGTATGGCTTTTAACAGTGAAACGATTGACTGTGGGACTTAATTGAACTGATTATGGACTGCGACCTTATAAATGTGATAAATGAGACAATTGGACTCCAAGAAAAAACATTCTTCTTAATTTGACGTGATTGCCGGAAATCAGCGATTACACTGGGCGCTGTGGTAGCGCTTCATTTAAAAAATTAGATAAATAAGTCGTTCTTTACTGTGGGACCAATCCTACCCGTTATCGCGCGGTGAAAAAAAAACGACAGTTTCAAAAACTACATTTCATTGACTTTCTAACGGTGTCAATCCGTTTCACTTACAACGGTTGGGTCACATATTCGTACCAACATGTATTTAGCGATATTTTTCTGATATTACTAGGTTGTATGCCTTTAAACAGTGAAACCATTGACTGTGGGACTTAATTGAACTGATTATGCACTGTGACCTTATGAATGTAAAAGTGAGACAATTGGACTCCAATAAAAAACATTCTTCTTAATTTGACGTGATTGCCGGAAATCAGCGATTACACTGGTCGCTGTGGTAGCGCTTCAAATAAAAATTAGGATAAAAAAGTCATTTTTTACTTTGGGACCAAACCTAGCCCTTATCGCGCGCTGAAGAAATAGCGACAGTTTCAAAAACTGCATTTCATTGACTTTCTAACGGTGTCAGTCCGTTTGAGTTTCAACAGTTGGGTCACATATTCGTACCAACATGTATTTAGCGATATTTATCTAATTTTACTAGGTTGTATGGCTTTTAACAGTAAAACCATTGACTGTGGGACTTAATTGAACTGATTATGGACTGTGACTTTATAAATGTAAAAGTGAGACAATTGGACTCCAAGAAAAAACATTCTTCTTAACTTGACGTGATTGCCGGAAATCAGCGATTAGACTGGTCGCTGTGGTAGCGCTTCAAATAAAAATTAGGATAAAAAATCATTTTTTACTGTGGGACCAAACCTAGCCGTTATTGCGCGCTGAAGAAATAGCGACAGTTTCAAAAACTACATTTCAATGACTTTCTAACGGTGTCAGTCCGTTTGAGTTTCAACGGTTGGGTCACATATTCGTACCAACATGTATTTAGCGATATTAATCTGATATTACTAGGTTGCATCGCTTTTAACAGTGAAACGATTGACTGTGGGATTTAATTAAACTAACTTTGGACTGTGCCCTGATAAATGTGATAAATGAGACAATTGGACTCCAAGAAAAAACATTCTTCTTAATTTGACGTGATTGCCGGAAATCAGCGATTACACTGGTCGCTGTGGTAGCGCTTCAAATAAAAATTAGGATAAAAAAGTCATTTTTTACTTTGGGACCAAACCTAGCCCTTATCGCGCGCTGAAGAAATAGCGACAGTTTCAAAAACTGCATTTCATTGACTTTCTAACGGTGTCAGTCCGTTTGAGTTTCAACAGTTGGGTCACATATTCGTACCAACATGTATTTAGCGATATTTATCTAATTTTACTAGGTTGTATGGCTTTTAACAGTAAAACCATTGACTGTGGGACTTAATTGAACTGATTATGGACTGTGACTTTATAAATGTAAAAGTGAGACAATTGGACTCCAAGAAAAAACATTCTTCTTAACTTGACGTGATTGCCGGAAATCAGCGATTAGACTGGTCGCTGTGGTAGCGCTTCAAATAAAAATTAGGATAAAAAATCATTTTTTACTGTGGGACCAAACCTAGCCGTTATTGCGCGCTGAAGAAATAGCGACAGTTTCAAAAACTACATTTCAATGACTTTCTAACGGTGTCAGTCCGTTTGAGTTTCAACGGTTGGGTCACATATTCGTACCAACATGTATTTAGCGATATTAATCTGATATTACTAGGTTGCATCGCTTTTAACAGTGAAACGATTGACTGTGGGATTTAATTAAACTAACTTTGGACTGTGCCCTGATAAATGTGATAAATGAGACAATTGGACTCCAAGAAAAAACATTCTTCTTAATTTGACGTGATTGCCGGAAATCAGCGATTACACTGGTCGCTGTTGTAGCGCTTCAAATAAAAATTAGGATAAAAAATCATTTTTTACTGTGGTACCAAACCTAGCCGTTATTGCGCGCTGAAGAAATAGCGACACTTTCAAAAACTACATTTCATTGAATTTCTAACGGTGTCAGTCCGTTTGAGTTTGAACAGTTGGGTCACATAAGCGTACCAACATGTATTTAGCGACATTTATCTGATATTACTAGGTTGCATCGCCTTTAACAGTGAAACGATTGACTGTGGGACTTAATTAAACTAAATTTGGACCGTGACCTGGTCAATGTGATAAATGACAGAAATGGACTCCAAAAGAATAATTCTTCTTAATTTGACATGATTGCCGGAAATCAGCGATTACACTGGGCGCTGTGGTAGCGCTTCATTTAAAAAATTAGATAAATAAGTCGTTCCTTACTGTGGGACCAATCCTACCCGTTATCGCGCGCTGAAAAAATAGCGACAGTTTCAAAAACTACATTTCATTGACTTTCTAACGGTGTCAATCCGTTTTACTTAAAACGGTTGGGTCACATATTTGTACCAACATGTATTTAGCGATATTGTTCTGATATTACTAGGTTGTATCGCTTTAAACAGTGAAACCATTCACTGTGGGACTTAATTGAACTGATTATGGACTGTGACTTTATAAATGTAAAAGTGAGACAATTGGACTCAAAGAAAAAACATTCTTCTCAATTTGATGTGATTGCCGGAAATCAGCGATTACACTGGTCGCTGTGGTAGCGTTTCAAATAAAAATTAGGATAAAAAAGTCATTTTTTACTTTGGGACCAAACCTAACCCTTATCGCGCGCTGAAGAAATAGCGACAGTTTCAAAAACTACATTTCATTGACTTTCTAACGGTGTCAGTCCGTTTGAGTTTCAACAGTTGGGTCACATATTCGTACCAACATGGATTTAGCGATATTTATCTGATTTTACTAGGTTGTATGGCTTTTAACAGTAAAAAGATTGACTGTGGGACTTAATTAAACTAAATTTGGACCGTGACCTGATCAATGTCATAAAGCACACAAATGGACTCCAAAAAAAAATTCTTCTTAATTTGATATGATTGCCGGAAATCAGCGATTACACCGGGCGCTGTGGTAGCGCTTCATTTAAAAATTTAGATAAATAAGTCGTTCTTTACTGTGGGACCAATCCTACCCGTTATCGCGCGCTGAAGAAATAGCAACAGTTTCACAAACTACATTTCATTGACTTTTTAACGGTGTCAGTCCGTTTGAGTTTCAACGGTTGTGTCACATATTCGTACCAACATGTATTTAGCGATATTTATCTGATATTACTAGGTTGCATCGCTTTTAGCGGTGAAACGATTGACTGTGGGACTTAATTGAACTCAATTTGGACTGTGACCTGATCAATGTGATAAATGACACAAATGGACTCCAAGAAAAAAAATTCTTCTTAATATGACGTGATTGCCGGAAATCAGCGATTACACTGGGCCCTGTGGAAGCGCTTCATTTAAGAATTATGATAAAAAAGTCATTTTTTTATTGTGGGACCAATCCTAGCCGTTATCGCGCGCTGAAGAAACAGCGACAGTTTCAAAAACTACATTTCATTGACTTTCTAACGGTGTCAGTCCGTTTGAGTTACAACGGTTGGGTCACATATTCGTACAAACATGTATTTAGCGATATTTATCTGATATTACTAGGTTGCATCGCTTTTAACTATGAAACGATTGACTGTGGGACTTAATTGAGCTAACTTTGGACTGTCACCTGATAAATGTGATAAAGGAGACAATTGGACTCCAAGAAAAAACATTCTTCTTAATTTGACATGATTGCCTAAACTCGGCGATTACACTTATCTCTGTGGTAGCGCTTCATTTAAGAATTTTGATAAAAAAAGTCATTTTTGTATTGTGGGACCAATCCTAGCCACTATCGTTCGCTGAGGAAATAGCGACAGTTTCAAAAACTACATTTCATTGACTTTGTAACGGTGTCAATACGTTTTACTTACAACGGTTGGGTCACATATTCGTACTAACATGTATTTAGCGATATTTTTCTGATATTACTAGGTTGTATGGCTTCTAACAGTGAAACCATTGACTGTGGGACTTAATTGAACTGATTATGGACTGTGACCTTATAAATGTGAAAGTGAGACAATTGGACTCCAAGAAATAACATTCTTCTTAATATGAAATGATTGCCGAAACTCAGCGATTACACTGGGCGCTGTGGTAGCGCTTAAATTTAAAATTAAGGTAAAAAAGTCATTTTTTACTGTGGGACCAATCCTAGCTGTCATCGCGCGCTTAAAAAATAGCGACAGTTTCAAAAACTACATTTCATTGAATTTCTAACGGTGTCAGTCCGTTTGAGTTTCAACGGTTGGGTCACATATTCGTACCAACATGTATTTAGCGATATTTATCTGATATTACTAGGTTGCATCGCTTTTAACAGTGAAACGATTGACTGTGGGATTTAATTGAACTAACTTTGGACTGTGCCCTGATAAATGTGATAAATGAGACAATTGGACTCCAAGAAAAAACATTCTTCTTAATTTGTAGTGATTGCCAGAAATCAGCGATTACACTGGGCGCTGTGGTAGCGCTTCATTTAAAAATTTAGATAAATAAGTCATTTCTTACTGTGGGACGAATCCTAGTCGTTATCCTGCGCTGAAGCAGTAGAGACAATTTCAAAAACTAAACTTCATTGACTTTCTAACGGTGTCAATCCGTTTGAGTTACAACGGTTGGGTCACATATTCGTACCAACATGTTTTTAGCGATATTTTTCTGATATTACTAGGTTGTATGGCTTTTAACAGGGAAACGATTGACTGTGGGACTTAATTGAACTGATTATGGACTGTGACCTTATAAATGTAAAAGTGAGACAATTGGACTCCAAGAAAAAAAATTCTTTTTAATTTGACGTGATTCCCGAAAATCAGCGATTACACTGGGCGCTGTGGTAGCGCTTCATTTAAAAAAATAGATAAATAAGTCGTTCTTTACTGTGGGACCAATCCTGTCCGTTATCGCGCGCTGAAGAAATAGCGACAGTTTCAAAAACTACATTTCATTGACTTTCTAACGGTGTCAATCCGTTTGAGTTACAACGGTTGGGTCACATATTCGTACCAACATATATTTAGCGATATTTGTCTGATATTACTAGGTTGCATCGCTTTTAACAATGAAACGATTGACTGTAGGACTTAATTACACTAACTTTGGACTGTGCCCTGATAAGTGTGATAAATGAGACAATTGGACTCCAAGAAAAAACATTCTTCTTAATTTGACGTGATTGCCGGAAATCAGCGATTACACTGGGCGCTGTGGTAGCGCTTCATTTAAAAATTTAGATAAATAAGTCGTTCTTTACTGTGGAACCAATCCTACCCGTTATCGCGCGCTGAAAAAATAGCGACAGTTTCAAAAACTACATTTCATTGACTTTCTAACGGGGTCAATCCGTTTGAGTTACAACGGTTGGGTCACATATTCGTACCAACATGTATTTAGCCATATTTATCTGATATTACTAGTTTGCATCGCTTTTAACAGTGAAACGATTGACTGTGGGACTTAATTGAAGTAAATTTGGACCGTGACCTGATCAATGTCATAAAGGACACAAATGGACTCCAAAAAAAAATTCTTCTTAATTGGATATGATTGTCGGAAATCAGCGATTACACTGGGCGCTGTGGTAGCGCTTCACTTAAAAAAATTAGATAAATAAGTCGTTCTTTACTGTGGAACCAATCCTGTCCGTTATCACGCGCTGAAGAAATAGCGACAGTTTCAAAAACTACATTTCATTGATTTTCTAACTGTGTCAATCCGTTTGAGTTATAACGGTTGGGTCACATATTCGTACCAACATGTATTTAGCCATATTTATCTGATATTACTAGTTTGCATCGGTTTTAACAGTGAAACGATTGACTGTGGGACTTAATTGAAGTAAATTTGGACCGTGACCTGATCAATGTCATAAAGGACACAAATGGACTCCAAAAAAAAGTTCTTCTTAATTGGATATGATTCCCGGAAATCAGCGATTACACTGGACACTGTGGTAGCGCTTCACTTAAAAAAATTAGATAAATAAGTCGTTCTTTACTGTGGGACCAATCCTGTCCGTTATCACGCGCTGAAGAAATAGCGACAGTTTCAAAAACTAGATCTCATTGACTTTCTAACGGTGTCAGTCCGTTTGAGTTTCAACAGTTGGGTCACATATTCGTACCAACATGTATTTAGCGATATTTATCTGATATTACTAGGTTGTATGGCTTTTAACAGTGAAACCATTGACTGTGGGACTTAATTGAACTGATTATGGACTGGGACCTTGTAAATGTGAAAGTGAGACAATTGGACTCCAAGAAAAAACATTCTTCTTAATTTGACGTGATTCCCAGAAATCAGCGATTACACTGGCCTCTGTGGTAGCGCTTGATTTAAAAATTTAGATAAATAAGTCGTTCTTTACCGTGGGACCAATACTACCCGTTATCGCGCGCTGAAGAAATAGCGACAGTTTCAAAAACTACATTTTATTGACTTTTTAACGGTGTCAGTCCGTTTGAGTTTCAACGGTTGGGTCACATATTCGTACCAACATGTATTTAGCGATATTTATCTGATATTACTAGGTTGCATCGCTTTTAGCAGTGAAACGATTGACTTTGGGACTTAATTGAACTCACTTTGGACTGTGACCTGATCAATGTGATAAATGACACAAATGGACTCAACGAAAAAAATTTTTTCTTAATTTGACGTGATTGCCGGAAATCAGCGATTACACTTGGCGCTGTGGTAGCGCTACATTAAAAAATTTAGATAAATAAGTCGTTCTTTACTGTGGGACCAATCCTACCCGTTATCGCGCGCTGAAGAAATAGCGACAGTTTAAAAAACTACATTTCATTGACTTTTTAACGGTGTCAGTCCGTTTGAGTTTCAACGGTTGGGTCACATATTCGTACCAACATGTATTTAGCGATATTTATCTGATATTACTAGTTTGCATCGCTTTTAACAGTGAAACGATTGACTGTGGGACTAAATTGAACGAAATTTGGACCGTGACCTGGTCAATGTGATAAATGACACAAATGGACTCTAAAAAAATAATTCTTTTTAATTTGACATGATTGCCGGAAATCAGCGATTACACTGGGCGCTGTGGTAGCGCTTTATTTAAAAAATTAGATAAATAAGTCGTTCTTTACTGTGGGACCATTCCTACCCGTTATCGCGCGCTGAAAAAATAGCGACAGTTTCAAAAACTACATTTCATTGACTTTCTAACGGTGTCAATCCGTTTTACTTACAACGGTTGGGTCACATATTCGTACCAACATGTATTTAGCGATATTTTTCTAATATTACTATGTTGTATGGCTTTTAACAGTGAAACCATTGACTGTGGGACTTAATTGAACTGATTATGGACTGTGACCTTATAAATGTGAAAGTGAGACAATTGGACTCCAAGAAAAAACATTCTTCTTAATTTGACGTGATTCCCAGAAATCAGCGATTACACTGGCCTCTGTGGTAGCGCTTGATTTAAAAATTTAGATAAATAAGTCGTTCTTTACCGTGGGACCAATACTACCCGTTATCGCGCGCTGAAGAAATAGCGACAGTTTCAAAAACTACATTTTATTGACTTTTTAACGGTGTCAGTCCGTTTGAGTTTCAACGGTTGGGTCACATATTCGTACCAACATGTATTTAGCGATATTTATCTGATATTACTAGGTTGCATCGCTTTTAGCAGTGAAACGATTGACTTTGGGACTTAATTGAACTCACTTTGGACTGTGACCTGATCAATGTGATAAATGACACAAATGGACTCAACGAAAAAAATTTTTTCTTAATTTGACGTGATTGCCGGAAATCAGCGATTACACTTGGCGCTGTGGTAGCGCTACATTAAAAAATTTAGATAAATAAGTCGTTCTTTACTGTGGGACCAATCCTACCCGTTATCGCGCGCTGAAGAAATAGCGACAGTTTAAAAAACTACATTTCATTGACTTTTTAACGGTGTCAGTCCGTTTGAGTTTCAACGGTTGGGTCACATATTCGTACCAACATGTATTTAGCGATATTTATCTGATATTACTAGTTTGCATCGCTTTTAACAGTGAAACGATTGACTGTGGGACTAAATTGAACGAAATTTGGACCGTGACCTGGTCAATGTGATAAATGACACAAATGGACTCTAAAAAAATAATTCTTTTTAATTTGACATGATTGCCGGAAATCAGCGATTACACTGGGCGCTGTGGTAGCGCTTTATTTAAAAAATTAGATAAATAAGTCGTTCTTTACTGTGGGACCATTCCTACCCGTTATCGCGCGCTGAAAAAATAGCGACAGTTTCAAAAACTACATTTCATTGACTTTCTAACGGTGTCAATCCGTTTTACTTACAACGGTTGGGTCACATATTCGTACCAACATGTATTTAGCGATATTTTTCTAATATTACTATGTTGTATGGCTTTTAACAGTGAAACCATTGACTGTGGGACTTAATTGAACTGATTATGGACTGTGACCTTATAAATGTAAAAGTGAGACAATTGGACTCCAAGAAATAACATTCTTCTTAATATAAAATGATTGCCGAACCTCAGCGATTACACTGGGCGCTGTGGTAGCGCTTCAATTTAAAATTAAGATAAAAAAGTCATTTTTAACTGTGGGACCAATCCTAGCTGTTATCGCGCGCTTTAGAAATAGCGAAAGTTTCAAAAACTACATTTCATTGAATTTCTAACTGTGTCAGTCCGTTTGAGTTTCAACGGTTGTGTCACATATTCGTACCAACATGTATTTAGCGATATTTATCTGATATTACTAGGTTGCATCGCTTTTAACAGTGAAACGATTGACTGTGGGATTTAATTGAACTAACTTTGGACTGTGCCCTAATAAACGTGATAAATGAGGCAATTGGACTCCAAGAAAAAACATTCTTCTTAATTTGACGTGATTGCCGGAAATCAGCGATTACACTGTGCGCTGTGGTAGCGCTTCATTTAAAAATTAGGTAAATAAGTCATTTCTTACTGTGGGACCAATCCTAGCCGTTTTCCCGCGCTGAAGCAGTAGAGACAATTTCAAAAACTACACTTCGTTGACTTTCTAACGGTGTCAATCCGTTTGAGTTACAACGGTTGGGTCACATATTCGTACCAACATGTTTTTAGCGATATTGTTCTGATATTACTAGGTTGTATGGCTTTTAACGGTGAAACGATTGACTGTGGGACTTAATTAAAGTGATTATGGACTGTGACCTTATAAATGTAAAAGTGAGACAATTGGACTCCAAGAAATAACATTCTTCTTAATATGAAATGATTGCCGAAACTCAGCGATTACACTGGGCTCTGTGGTAGCGTTTCAATTAAAAATTAAAATAAAAAAGTCATTTTTACTGTGGGACCAATCCTAGCCGTTATCGCGCGCTGAAGAAATAGCGACAGTTTCAAAAACTACATTTCATTGACTTTCTAACGGTGTCAGTCCGTTTGAGTTTCAACGGTTTGGTTACATATTCGTAACAACATGTATTTGGCGATATTTATCTGATATTACTAGTTTGCATCGTTTTTAACAGTGAAACGATTGACTGTGGGACTTAATTGAACTTAATATGGACCGTGACCTGATCAATGTCATAAATGACACAAATGGACTCCAAAAAAAAAATTCTTCTTAATTTGACGTGATTGCCGAAATCAGCGATTACACTGGTCGCTGTGGTAGCGCTTCAAATAAAATTAGGATAAAAAAGTCATTTTTTACTGTGGGACCAAACCTAGCCGTTATCGCGCGCTGAAGAAAAAGCGACAGTTTCAAAAACTACATTTCATTGACTTTCTAACGGTGTCAATCCGTTTGAGTTTCAACGGTTGGGTCACATATTCGTACCAACATGTATTTAGCGATATTTATCTGATATTACTAGTTTGCATCGCTTTTAACAGTGAAACCATTGACTGTGGGACTTAATTGAACTGATTATGGACTGTGACCTTATAAATGTGAAAGTGAGACAATTGGACTCCAAGAAAAAGCATTCTTCTTAATTTGACGTGATTGCCGGAAATCAGCGATTACTGGGCGCTGTGGTAGCGCTTCATTTAAAAACTTAGATAAATAAGTCATTTCTTACTGTGGGACCAATCCTAGCCGTTATCCCGCGCTGAAGCAGTAGAGACCATTTCAAAAACTTCACTTCATTGACTTTCTAACAGTGTCAATCCGTTTGAGTTACAACGGTTGGGTCACATATTCGTACCAACATGTATTTAGCCATATTTATCTGATATTACTAGTTTGCATCGCTTTTAACAGTGAAACGATTGACTGTGGGACTTAATTGAAGTAAATTTGGACCGTGACCTGATCAATGTCATAAAGGACACAAATAGACCCCCAAAAAAAATTCTTCTTAATTGGATATGATTGCCGGAAATCAGCGATTACACTGGGCGCTGTGGTAGCGCTTCACTTAAAAAAATTAGATAAATAAGTCGTTCTTTACTGTGGGACCAATCCTGTCCGTTATCACGCGCTGAAGAAATAGCGACAGTTTCAAAAACTACATTTCATTGACTTTCTAACGGTGTCAATCCGTTTGAGTTACAACAGTTGGGTCACATATTCGTACCAACATGTATTTAGCCATATTTATCTGATATTACTAGTTTGCATCGCTTTTAACAGTGAAACGATTGACTGTGGGACTTAATTGAAGTAAATTTGGACCGTGACCTGATCAATGTCATAAAGGACACAAATGGACTCCAAAAAAAAAATTCTTCTTAATTGGATATGATTGCCGGAAATCAGCGATTACACTGGGCGCTGTGGTAGCGCTTCACTTAAAAAATTTAGATAAATAAGTCGTTCTTTACTGTGGGACCAATCCTGTCCGTTATCACGCGCTGAAGAAATAGCGACAGTTTCAAAAACTAGATCTCATTGACCTTCTAACGGTGTCAGTCCGTTGAATTTCAACAGTTGGGTCACATATTCGTACCAACATGTATTTAGCGATATTTATCTGATATTACTAGGTTGTATGGCTTTTAACAGTGAAACTATTGACTGTGGGACTTAATTGAACTAATAATGGACTGCGACCTTGTAAATGTGAAAGTGAGACAATTGGACTCCAAGAAAAAACATTCTTCTTAATTTGACGTGATTCCCGGAAATCAGCGATTACACTGGTCTCTGTGGTAGCGCTTCATTTAAAAATTTAGATAAATAAGTCGTTCTTTACTGTGGGACCAATCCTACACGTTATCGCGCGCTGAAGAAATAGCGACAGTTTCAAACACTACATTTCATTGACTTTTTAACGGTGTCAGTCCGTGTGAGTTTCAACGGTTGGGTCACATATCCGTACCAACATGTATTTAGCGATATTTATCTGATATTACTAGGTTGCATCGCTTTTAGCAGTGAAACGATTGACTGTGGGACTAAATTGAACGAAATTTGGACCGTGACCTGGTCAATGTGATAAATGACACAAATGGACTCTAAAAAAATAATTCTTTTTAATTTGACATGATTGCCGAAAATCAGCGATTACACTGGGCGCTGTGGTAGCGCTTCATTTAAAAAATTAGATAAATAAGTCGTTCTTTACTGTGGGACAAATCCTACCCGTTATCGCGCGCTGAAAAAATAGCGACAGTTTCAAAAACTACATTTCATTGACTTTCTAACGTTGTCAATCCGTTTTACTTACAACGGTTGGGTCACATATTCGTACCAACATGTATTTAGCGATATTTTTCTGATATTACTATGTTGTATGGCTTTTAACAGTGAAACCATTGACTGTGGGACTTAATTGAACTGATTATGGACTGTGACCTTATAAATGTAAAAGTGAGACAATTGGACACCAAGAAATAACATTCTTCTTAATATAAAATGATTGCCGAAACTCAGCGATTACACTGGGCGCTGTGGTAGCGCTTCAATTTAAAAATAAGATAAAAAAGTCATTTTTTACTGTGGGACCAATCCTAGCTGTTATCGCGCGCTTTAGAAATAGCAAAAGTTTCAAAAACTACATTTCATTGAATTTCTAACTGTGTCAGTCCGTTTGAGTTTCAACGGTTGTGTCACATATTCGTACCAACATGTATTTAGCGATATTTATCTGATATTACTAGGTTGCATCGCTTTTAACAGTGAAACGATTGACTGTGGGATTAAATTGAACTAACTTTGGACTGTGCCCTGATAAACGTGATAAATGAGGCAATTGGACTCCAAGAAAAAACATTCTTCTTAATTTGACGTGATTGCCGGAAATCAGCGATTACACTGTGCGCTGTGGTAGCGCTTCATTTAAAAATTAGGTAAATAAGTCATTTCTTACTGTGGGACCAATCCTAGCCGTTTTCCCGCGCTGAAGCAGTAGAGACAATTTCAAAAACTACACTTCGTTGACTTTGTAACGGTGTCAATCCGTTTGAGTTACAACGGTTGGGTCACATATTCGTACCAACATGTTTTTAGCGATATTGTTCTGATATTACTAGGTTGTATGGCTTTTAACAGTGAAACGATTGACTGTGGGACTTAATTAAACTGATTATGGACTGTGAACTTATAAATGTAAAAGTGAGACAATTGGACTCCAAGAAATAACATTCTTCTTAATATGAAATGATTGCCGAAACTCAGCGATTACCCTGGGCTCTGTGGTAGCGTTTCAATTGAAAATTAAAATAAAAAAGTCATTTTTTACTGTGGGACCAATCCTAGCCGTTATCGCGCGCTGAAGAAATAGCGACAGTTTCAAAAACTACATTTCATTGACTTTCTAACGGTGTCAGTCCGTTTGAGTTTCAACGGTTTGGTTACATATTCGTAACAACATGTATTTAGCGATATTTATCTGATATTACTAGTTTGCATCGTTTTTAACAGTGAAACGATTGACTGTGGGACTTAATTGAACTTAATATGGACCGTGACCTGATCAATGTCATAAATGACACAAATGGACTCCAAAAAAAAATTCTTCTTAATTTGACGTGATTGCCGGAAATCAGCGATTACACTGGTCGCTGTGGTAGCGCTTCAAATAAAAATTAGGATAAAAAAGTCATTTTTTACTGTGGGACCAAACCTAGCCGTTATTGCGCGCTGAAGAAAAAGCGACAGTTTCAAAAACTACATTTCATTGACTTTCTAACGGTGTCAATCCGTTTGAGTTTCAACGGTTGGGTCACATATTCGTACCAACATGTATTTAGCGATATTTATCTGATATTACTAGTTTGCATCGCTTTTAACAGTGAAACCATTGACTGTGGGACTTAATTGAACTGATTATGGACTGTGACCTTATAAATGTGAAAGTGAGACAATTGGACTCCAAGAAAAAGCATTCTTCTTAATTTGACGTGATTGCCGGAAATCAGCGATTACACTGGGCGCTGTGGTAGCGCTTCATTTAAAAACTTAGATAAATAAGTCATTTCTTACTGTGGGACCAATCCTAGCCGTTATCCCGCGCTGAAGCAGTAGAGACCATTTCAAAAACTTTACTTCATTGACTTTCTAACGGTGTCAATCCGTTTGAGTTACCACGGTTGGGTCACATATTCGTACCAACATGTTTTTAGCGATATTTTTCTGATATTACAAGGTTGTATGGCTTTTAACAGTGAAACGATTGACTGTGGGACTTAATTGAACTGATTATGGACTGTGACCTTATAAATGTTAAAGTGAGACATTTGGACTCCAAGAAATAACATTCTTCTTAATATGAAATGATTGCCGAAACTCAGCGATTACCCTGGGCTCTGTGGTAGCGTTTCAATTAAAAATTAAAATAAAAAAGTCATTTTTTACTGTGGGACCAATCCTAGCCGTTATCGCGCGCTGAAGAAATAGCGACAGTTTCAAAAACTACATTTCATTGACTTTCTAACGGTGTCAGTCCGTTTGAGTTTCAACGGTTTGGTTACATATTCGTAACAACATGTATTTAGCGATATTTATCTGATATTACTAGTTTGCATCGTTTTTAACAGTGAAACGATTGACTGTGGGACTTAATTGAACTTAATATGGACCGTGACCTGATCAATGTCATAAATGACACAAATGGACTCCAAAAAAAAAATTCTTCTTAATTTGACGTGATTGCCGGAAATCAGCGATTACACTGGTCGCTGTGGTAGCGCTTCAAATAAAAATTAGGATAAAAAAGTCATTTTTTACTGTGGGACCAAACCTAGCCGTTATCGCGCGCTGAAGAAAAAGCGACAGTTTCAAAAACTACATTTCATTGACTTTCTAACGGTGTCAATCCGTTTGAGTTTCAACGGTTGGGTCACATATTCGTACCAACATGTATTTAGCGATATTTATCTGATATTACTAGTTTGCATCGCTTTTAACAGTGAAACCATTGACTGTGGGACTTAATTGAACTGATTATGGATTGTGACCTTATAAATGTGAAAGTGAGACAATTGGACTCCAAGAAAAAGCATTCTTCTTAATTTGACGTGATTGCCGGAAATCAGCGATTACACTGGGCGCTGTGGTAGCGCTTCATTTAAAAATTTAGATAAATAAGTCGTTCTTTACTGTGGGACCAATCCTACCCGTTATCACGCGCTGAAAAAATAGCGACAGTTTCAAAAACTACATTTCATTGACTTTCTAACGGTGTCAATTCGTTTGGGTTACAACGGTTGGGTCACATCCTCGTACCAACATGTATTTAGCGATATTTTTCTGATATTACTAGGTTGTATGGCTTTTGACAGTGAAACCATTGACTGTGGGACTTAATTGAACTGATTATGGACTGTGACCTTATAAATGTGAAATTGAGACAATTGAACTCCAAGAAATAACACTCTTCTTAATATGAAATGATTGCCAAAACTCAGCGATTACACTGGGCGTTGTGGTAGCGCTTCATTTAAAAATTTAGATAAATGAGTCGTTCTTTATTGTAGGACCAATCCTATTCGTTATCGCACGCTGAGGAAATAGCGACAGTTTCAAAAACTACACTTCATTGACTTTCTAACGGTGTCAATCCCTTTGAGTTACAACGGTTGGGTCACATATTCGTACCAACATGTATTTAGCGATATTTTTCTGATATTACTAGGTTGTGTGGCTTTTAACAGTGAAACGATTGACTGTGGTACTTAATTGAACTGATTATGGACTGTGACCTTATAAATGTGAAAGTGAGACAATTGAACTCCAAGAAATAACACTCTTCTTAATATGAAATGATTGCCAAAACTCAGCGATTACACTGGGCGTTGTGGTAGCGCTTCATTTAAAAATTTAGATAAATGAGTCGTTCTTTATTGTAGGACCAATCCTATTCGTTATCGCACGCTGAGGAAATAGCGACAGTTTCAAAAACTACACTTCATTGACTTTCTAACGGTGTCAATCCCTTTGAGTTACAACGGTTGGGTCACATATTCGTACCAACATGTATTTAGCGATATTTTTCTGATATTACTAGGTTGTGTGGCTTTTAACAGTGAAACGATTGACTGTGGTACTTAATTGAACTGATTATGGACTGTGACCTTATAAATGTGAAAGTGAGAGAATTGGACTCCAAGAAATAACATTCTTCTTAATATGAAATGATTGCCGAAACTCAGCGATTACACTGGGCGCTGTGGTAGCGCTTCATTAAAAAGTTTAGATACATAAGTCGTTCTTTACTGTGGGACCAATCCTATTCGTTATCGCACGCTAAGGATTTAGCGACAGTTTCAAAAACTACACTTCATTGACTTTCTAACGGTGTCAATCCGTTTGAGTTACAACGGTTGGGTCACATATTCGTACCAACATGTATTTAGCGATATTTTTCTGATATTACTAGGTTGTGTGGCTTTTAAGAGTGAAACGATTGACTGTGGTACTTAATTGAACTGATTATGGACTGTGACCTTATAAATGTGAAAGTGAGACAATTGGACTCCAAGAAATAACATTCTTCTTAATATGAAATGATTGCCGAAACTGAGCGATTACACTGGGCGCTGTGGTAGCGCTTCATTAAAAAGTTTAGATACATAAGTCGTTCTTTACTGTGGGACCAATCCTACCTGTTATCGCGCGCTGAAAAAAAAATAGCGACAGTTTCAAAAACTACACTTCATTGACTTTCTAACGGTATTAATCCGTTTGAGTTACAACGGTTGGGTCACATATTCGTACCAACATGTATTTAGCGATATTTTTCTGATATTAATAGGTTGTGTGGCTTTTAACGGTGAAACGATTGACTGTGGTACTTAATTGCACTGATTATGGACTGTGACCTTATAAATGTGAAAGTGAGACAATTGGACTCCAAGAAATAACATTCTTCTTAATATGAAATGATTGCCGAAACTGAGCGATTACACTGGGCGCTGTGGTAGCGCTTCATTAAAAAGTTTAGATACATAAGTCGTTCTTTACTGTGGGACCAATCCTACCTGTTATCGCGCGCTGAAAAAAAAATAGCGACAGTTTCAAAAACTACACTTCATTGACTTTCTAACGGTATCAATCCGTTTGAGTTACAACGGTTGGGTCACATATTCGTACCAACATGTATTTAGCGATATTTTTCTGATATTACTAGGTTGTGTGGCTTTTAACGGTGAAACGATTGACTGTGGTACTTAATTGCACTGATTATGGACTGTGACCTTATAAGTGTGAAAGTGAGACAATTGGACTCCAAGAAATAACATTCTTCTTAATATGAAATGATTGCCGAAACTCAGCGATTACACTGGGCGCTGTGGTAGCGCTTCATTAAAAAGTTTAGATACATAAGTCGTTCTTTACTGTGGGACCAATCCTACCTGTTATCGCGCGCTGAAAAAAAAATAGCGACAGTTTCAAAAACTACACTTCATTGACTTTCTAACGGTATTAATCCGTTTGAGTTACAACGGTTGGGTCACATATTCGTACCAACATGTATTTAGCGATATTTTTCTGATATTAATAGGTTGTGTGGCTTTTAACGGTGAAACGATTGACTGTGGTACTTAATTGCACTGATTATGGACTGTGACCTTATAAATGTGAAAGTGAGACAATTGGACTCCAAGAAATAACATTCTTCTTAATATGAAATGATTGCCGAAACTGAGCGATTACACTGGGCGCTGTGGTAGCGCTTCATTAAAAAGTTTAGATACATAAGTCGTTCTTTACTGTGGGACCAATCCTACCTGTTATCGCGCGCTGAAAAAAAAATAGCGACAGTTTCAAAAACTACACTTCATTGACTTTCTAACGGTATCAATCCGTTTGAGTTACAACGGTTGGGTCACATATTCGTACCAACATGTATTTAGCGATATTTTTCTGATATTACTAGGTTGTGTGGCTTTTAACGGTGAAACGATTGACTGTGGTACTTAATTGCACTGATTATGGACTGTGACCTTATAAGTGTGAAAGTGAGACAATTGGACTCCAAGAAATAACATTCTTCTTAATATGAAATGATTGCCGAAACTCAGCGATTACACTGGGCGCTGTGGTAGCGCTTCATTAAAAAGTTTAGATACATAAGTCGTTCTTTACTGTGGGACCAATCCTACCTGTTATTGTGCGCTGAAAAAATAGCGACAGTTTCAAAAACTACATTTCATTAACTTTCTAACGGTGTCAATCCGTTTGAGTTACAACGGTTGGGTCACATATTCGTACCAACATGTATTTAGCGATATTTTTCTGATATTACTAGGTTGTATGGCTTTTAACAGTGAAACCATTGACTGTGGGACTTAATTGAACTGATTATGGACTGCGACCTTATAAATGTGAAAGTGAGACAATTGGACTTCAAGAAAAAAATTTCTTTTTAATTTGACGTGATTGCCGAAAATCAGCGATTACACTGGGCGCTGTGGTAGCGCTTCACTTAAAAAATTTAGATAAATGAGTCGTTCTTTACTGTGGGACCAATCCTATTCGTTATCGCACGCTGAGGAAATAGCGACAGTTTCAAAAACTACACTTCATTGACTTTCTAACGGTATCAATCCGTTTGAGTTACAACGGTTGGGTCACATATTCGAACCAACATGTATTTAGCGATATTTTTCTGATATTACTAGGTTATGTGGCTTTTAACAGTGAAACGATTGACTGTGGTACTTAGTTGAACTGATTATGGACTGTGACCTTATAAATGTTAAAGTGAGACAATTGGACTCCAAGAAATAACATTCTTCTTAATATGAAATGATTGCCGAAACTCAGCGATTACACTGGGCGCTGTGGTAGCGCTTCATTTAAAAATTTAGATAAATAAGTCGTTCTTTACTGTGGTACCAATCCTACCCGTTATCGCGCGCTGAAAAAATAGCGACAGTTTCAAAAACTACATTTCATTGACTTTCTAACGGTGTCAATCCGTTTGAGTTACAACGGTTGGGTCACATATTCGTACCAACATGTATTTAGCGATATTTTTCTGATATTACTAGGTTGTGTGGCTTTTAACAGTGAAACGATTGACTGTGGTACTTAATTGAACTGATTATGGACTGTGACCTTATAAATGTGAAAGTGAGACAATTGGACTCCAAGAAATAACATTTTTCTTAATATAAAATGATTGCCGAAACTCAGCGATTACACTGGGCGCTGTGGTAGCGCTTCAATTAAAAATTAAAATAAAAAGTCATTTTTTACTGTGGGACCAATCCTAGCTGTTATTGCGCGCTAAAGAAATAGCGATAGTTTCGAAAACTACACTTCATTGACTTTCTAACGGTATCAATCCGTTTGAGTTACAAGGGTTGGGTCACATATTCGTACCAACATGTATTTAGCGACATTTTTCTGATATTACTAGGTTGTGTGGCTTTTAACAGTGAAACGATTGACTGTGGGACTTAATTGAACTAAATTTGGACCGTGACCTGATCAATGTGATAAATGACACAAATGAACTCCAAAAAAAAGTTCTTCTTAATTTGACATGATTGCCGGAAATCAGCGATTACACTGGGCGCTGTGATAACGCTTCATTTAAAAAATTAGATAAATAAGTCGTTCTTTACTGTGGGACCAATCCTACCCGATATCGCGCGCTGAAAAACTAGCGACAGTTTCAAAAACTACATTTCATTGACTTTCTAACGGTGTCAATCCGTTTGACTTACAACGGTTGGGTCACATATTCGTACCAACATGTATTTAGCGATATTTTTCTGATATTACTAGGTTGATGGCTTTTAACAGTGAAACCATTGACTGTGGGACTTAATTGAACTGATTATGGACTGTGACCTTATAAATGTGAAAGTGAGACAATTGGACTCCAAGAAATAAATTCTTCTTAATATGAAATGATTGCCGAAACTCAGCGATTACACTGGGCGCTGTGGTAGCGCTTCAATTAAAGATTAAGATAAAAAAGTCATTTTTTACTGTGGGACCAATCCTATTCGTTATCGCACGCTGAGGAAATAGCGACAGTTTCAAAAACTACACTTCATTGACTTTCTAACGGTATCAATCCGTTTGAGTTACAACGGTTGGGTCACATATTCGTACCAACATGTATTTAGCGATATTTTTCTGATATTACTAGGTTATGTGGCTTTTAACAGTGAAACGATTGACTGTGGTACTTAATTGAACTGATTATGGACTGTGACCTTATAAATGTTAAAGTGAGACAATTGGACTCCAAGAAATAACATTCTTCTTAATATGAAATGATTGCCGAAACTCAGCGATTACACTGGGCGCTGTGGTAGCGCTTCATTTAAAAATTTAGATAAATAAGTCGTTCTTTACTGTGGTACCAATCCTACCCGTTATCGCGCGCTGAAAAAATAGCGACAGTTTCAAAAACTACATTTCATTGACTTTCTAACGGTGTCAATCCGTTTGAGTTACAACGGTTGGGTCACATATTCGTACCAACATGTATTTAGCGATATTTTTCTGATATTACTAGGTTGTGTGGCTTTTAACAGTGAAACGATTGACTGTGGTACTTAATTGAACTGATTATGGACTGTGACCTTATAAATGTGAAAGTGAGACAATTGGACTCCAAGAAATAACATTTTTCTTAATATAAAATGATTGCCGAAACTTAGCGATTACACTGGGCGCTGTGGTAGCGCTTCAATTAAAAATTAAAATAAAAAGTCTTTTTTTACTGTGGGACCAATCCTAGCTGTTATTGCGCGCTAAAGAAATAGCGATAGTTTCAAAAACTACACTTCATTGACTTTCTAACGGTATCAATCCGTTTGAGTTACAAGGGTTGGGTCACATATTCGTACCAACATGTATTTAGCGACATTTTTCTGATATTACTAGGTTGTGTGGCTTTTAACAGTGAAACGATTGACTGTGGGACTTAATTGAACTAAATTTGGACCGTGATCTGATCAATGTGATAAATGACACAAATGAACTCCAAAAAAAAGTTCTTCTTAATTTGACATGATTGCCGGAAATCAGCGATTACACTGGGCGCTGTGATAACGCTTCATTTAAAAAATTAGATAAATAAGTGATTCTTTACTGTGGGACCAATCCTACCCGATATCGCACGCTGAAAAACTAGCGACAGTTTTAAAAACTACATTTCATTGACTTTCTAACGGTGTCAATCCGTTTGACTTACAACGGTTGGGTCACATATTCGTACCAACATGTATTTAGCGATATTTTTCTGATATTACTAGGTTGATGGCTTTTAACAGTGAAACCATTGACTGTGGGACTTAATTGAACTGATTATGGACTGTGACCTTATAAATGTGAAAGTGAGACAATTGGACTCCAAGAAACAAATTCTTCTTAATATGAAATGATTGCCGAAACTCAGCGATTACACTGGGCGCTGTGGTAGCGCTTCAATTAAAGATTAAGATAAAAAAGTCATTTTTTACTGTGGGACCAATCCTAGCCGTTATCGTGCGCTTAAGAAATAGCGACAGTTTCAAAAACTACATTTCATTGACTTTCTAACGGTGTCAGTCCGTTTGAGTTTCAATAGTTGGGTCACATCATCGTACCAACATGTATTTAGCGATATTTATCTGATATTACTAGGTTGCATCGCTTTTAACAGTGAAACGATTGACTGTAGGATTTAATTGAACTAACTTTGGACTCTGACCTGATAAATGTGATAAATGAGGAAATTGGACTCCAAGAAATAACATTCTTCTTAATTTGACATGATTGCCGAAACTCAGCGATTACAATGGGCGCTGTGGTAGCGCTTCACTTAAAAAAATTAGTTAAATAAGTCGTTCTTTACTGTGGGACCAATCCTAACCATTGTCGTGCGATGAAAAAGTAGCGATAGTTTCAAAAACTACATTTCATTGACTTTCTAACGGTGTCAATCCGTTTGAGTTACAACGGTTGGGTCACATATTCGTACCAACATGTATTTAGCGATATTTTTCTGATATTAGTAGGTTGTATGGTTTTTAACAGTGAAACCATTGACTGTGGGACTTAATTGAACTGATTATGGACTGCGACCTTATAAATGTGAAAGTGAGACAATTGGACTCCAAGAAAAAAAATTCTTTTTAATTTGACGTGATTGCCGAAAATCAGCGATTACACTGGGCGCTGTGGTAGCGCTTCACTTAAAAAAATTAGATAAATAAGTCGTTCTTTACTGTGGGACCAATCCTGTCCGTTATCGCGCGCTGAAGAAATAGCGACAGTTTCAAAAACTACATTTCATTGACTTTCTAACGGTGTCAATCCGTTTGAGTTACAACGGTTGGGTCACATATTCGTACCAACATGTATTTTGCGATATTTTTCTGATATTACTAGGTTGTATGGCTTTTAACAGTGAAACCATTGACTGTGGGACTTAATTGAACTGATTATGGACTGCGACCTTATAAATGTGAAAGTGAGACAATTGGACTCCAAGAAAAAAAATTCTTTTTAATTTGACGTGATTGCCGGAAATCAGCGATTGCACTGGGCGCTGTGGAAGCGCTTCATTTAAAAATTTAGATAAATAAGTCGTTCTTTACTGTGGGACCAATCCTACCCGTTATCGCGCGCTGAAAAAATAGCGACAGTTTCAAAAACTACATTTCATTGACTTTCTAACGGTGTCAATCCGTTTGAGTTACAACGGTTGGGTCACATATTCGTACCAACATGTATTTAGCGATATTTTTCTGATATTACTAGGTTGTATGGCTTTTAACAGTGAAACCATTGACTGTGGGACTTGATTGAACTGATTATGGACTGTGCCCTGATCAATGTCATAAATGACACAAATGGACTCCAAAAAAAAATTCTTCTTAATTTGACATGATTGCCGGAAATCAGCGATTACACTGGGCGCTGTGGTAGCGCTTCACTTAAAAAAATTAGATAAATAAGTCGTTCTTTACTGTGGGACCAATCCTACCCGTTATCGCGCGCTAAAAAAATAGCGACAGTTTCAAAAACTATATTTCATTGACTTTCTAACGGTATCAATCCGTTTGAGTTACAACGGTTGGGTCACATATTCGTACCAACATGTATTTAGCGATATTTTTCTCATATTACTATGTTGTATGGCTTTTAACAGTGAAACCATTGACTGTGGGACTTAATTGAAGTCATTATGGACTGCAACCTTAGAAATGTGAAAGTGAGACAATTGGACTCCAAGAAAAAATATTCTTCTTAATTTGACGTGATTGCCGGAAATCAGCGATTACACTGGTCGCTGTGGTAGCGCTTCAAATAAAAATTAGGATAAAAAAGTCATTTTTTACTGTGTGAGCAAACCTAGCCGTTATCGCGCGCTGAAGAAATAGCGACAGTTTCAAAAACTACATTTCATTGACTTTTTAACGGTGTCAGTCCGTTTGAGTTTCAACGGCTGGGTCACATATTCGTACCAACATGTATTTAGCGATATTTATCTGATATTACTAGTTTGCATCACTTTTAACAGTGAAACGATTGACTGTGGGACTTAATTAAACTAAATTTGGACCGTGACCTGGTCAATGTGATAAATGACACAAATGGACTCCAAAAAAATAATTCTTCTTAATTTGACATGATTGCCGGAAATCAGCGATTACACTGGGCGCTGTGGTAGCGCTTCATTTAAAAAAATAGATAAATAAGTCGTTCTTTACTGTGGGACCAATCCTACCCGTTATCGCGCGCTGAAAAAATAGCGTCAGTTTCAAAACCTACATTTCATTGACTTTCTAACGGTGTCAATCCGTTTTACTTACAACGGTTGGGTCACATATTCGTACCAACATGTATTTAGCGATATTTATCTGATATTACTAGGTTGCATCGCTTTTAACAGTGAAACGACTGACTGTGGGATTTAATTGAACTAACTTTGGACTGTGCCCTGATAAATGTGATAAATGAGACAATTGGACTCCAAGAAAAAACATTCTTCCTAATTTGACGTGATTGCCGGAAATCAGCGATTACACTGGGCGCTGTGGTAGCGCTTCATTTAAAAATTTAGATAAATAAGTCATTTCTTACTGTGGGACCAATCCTAGCCGTTATCCCGCGCTGAAGGAGTAGAGACAATTTCAAAAACTACACTTCATTGACTTTCTAACGGTGTCAATCCGTTTGAGTTACAACGGTTGAGTCACATATTCGTACCAACATGTTTTTAGCGATATTTTTCTGATATTACTAGGTTGTATGGCTTTTAACAGTGAAACCATTGACTGTGGGACGTAATTGAACTGATTATGGATGTGACCTTATAAATGTGAAAGTGAGACAATTGGACTCCAAGAAATAACATTCTTCTTAATTTGACGTGATTGCCGTAAATCAGCGATTACACTGGGCGCTGTCGTAGCGCTTCATTTAAAGATTTAGATAAATAAGTCGTTCTTTACTGTGGGACCAATCCTACCCGTTATCGCGCGCTGAAAAAATAGCGATAGTTTCAAAAACTACATTTCATTGACTTTCTAACGGTGTCAGTCCGTTTGAGTTTCAACGGTTGGGTCACATATTCGTACCAACATGTATTTAGCGATATTTATCTGATATTACTAGTTTGCATCGCTTTTAAAAATGAAACGATTGACTGTGGGACTTAATTGAACTAAATTTGGACCGTGACCTGATCAATGTCATAAATGACACAAATGGACTCCAAAAAAAAAATTCTTCTTAATTTGACATGATTGCCGGAAATCAGCGATTACACTGGGCGCTCTGGTAGCGCTTCACTTAAAAAAATTAGATAAATAATTCGTTCTTTACTGTGGTACCAATCCTGTCCGTTATCACGAGCTGAAGAAATAGCGACAGTTTCAAAAACTACATTTCATTGACTTTCTAACGTTGTCAATCCGTTTGAGTTACAACGGTTGGGTCACATATTCGTACCAACATGTATTTAGCGATATTTTTCTGATATTACTAGGTTGTATGGCTTTTAACAGTGAAACCATTGACTGTGGGACGTAATTGAACTGATTATGGACTGCGACCTTATAAATGTGAAAGTGAGACAATTGGACTCCAAGAAAAAAAATTCTTCTTAATTTGACGTGATTGCCGAAAATCAGCGATTACACTGGGCGCTGTCGTAGCGCTTCATTTAAAAATTTAGATAAATAAGTCGTTCTTTACTGTGGGACCAATCCTACCCGTTATCGCGCGCTGAAAAAATAGCGATAGTTTCAAAAACTACATTTCATTGACTTTCGAACCGTGTCAGTCCGTTTGAGTTTCAACAGTTGGGTCACATATTCGTACCAACATGTATTTAGCGATATTTATCTGATATTATCAGGTTGCATCGCTTTTAGCAGTGAAACGATTGACTGTTGAACTTCATTGAACTCACTTTGAACTGTGACTTGATCAATGTGATAAATGACACAAATGGACTCCAAGAAAAAAAATTCTTTTTAATTTAACGTGATTGCCGGAAATCAGCGATTACACTGGGCGCTGTGGTAGCGCTACATTTAAAAATTTAGATAAATAAGTCGTTCTTTACTGTGGGACCAATCCTACCCGTTATCGCACGCTGAAGAAATAGCGACAGTTTCAAAAACTACATTTCATTGACTTTTTAACGGTGTCAGTCCGTTTGAGTTTCAACGGTTGGGTCACATATTCGTACCAACATGTATTTAGCGATATTTATCTGATATTACTAGGTTGTATGGCTTTTAACAGTGAAACCATTGACTGTGGGACTTAATTGAACTGATTATGGACTGCGACCTTATAAATGTGAAAGTGAGACAATCGGACTCCAAGAAAAAACATTCTTCTTAATTTGACGTGATTGCCGGGAATCAGCGATTTCACTGATCGCTGTGGTAGCGCTTCAAATGAAAATTAGGATAAAAAAGTCATTTTTTACTGTGGGACCAAACCTAGCCGTTATCGCGCGCTGAAGAAATAGCGACAGTTTCAAAAACTACATTTCATTATCCTTCTAACGGTGTCAGTCCGTTTGAGTTTCAACAGTTGGGTCACATATTCGTACCAACATGTATTTAGCGATATTTATCTGATATTACTACGTTGCATCGCTTTTAGCAGTGAAACGATTGACTGTGGGACTTAATTGAACTCACTTTGGACTGTGACCCGATCAATGTGATAAATGACTCCAAGAAATAACATTCTTCTTCATATGAAATGATTGCCGAACCTCAGCGATTACTCTGGGCGCTGTGGTAGCGTTTCAATTAAAAATTAAAATAAAAAAGTCATTTTTTACTGTAAGATCAATCCTAGCCGTTACCGCGCGCTGAAGAAATAGCGACAGTTTCAAAAACTACATTTCATTGACTTTCTAACGGTGTCAGTCCGTTTGAGTTTCAACGGTTGGGTCACATATTCGTACCAACATGTATTTAGCGATATTTATCTGATATTACTAGTTTGCATCGCTTTTAAAAGTAAAACGATTGACTGTGGGACTTAATTGAACTAAATTTGGACCGTGACCTGATCAATGTCATAAATGACACAAATGGACTCCAAAAAAAAAATTCTTCTTAATTTGACATGATTGCCGGAAATCAGCGATTACACTGGGCGCTGTGGTAGCGCTTCACTTAAAAAAATTAGATAAATAAGTGATTCTTTACTGTGGGACCAATCTTGTCCGTTATCGCGAGCTGAAGAAATAGCGACAGTTTCAAAAACTACATTTCATTGACTTTCTAACGGTGTCAATCCGTTTGAGTTACAACGGTTGGGTCACATATTCGTACCAACATGTATTTAGCCATATTTATCTGATATTACTAGGTTGCATCGCTTTTAACTATGAAACGATTGACTGTGGGACTTAATTGAGCTAACTTTGGACTGTCACCTGATAAATGTAATAAAGGAGACAATTGGACTCCAAGAAAAAAAATTCTTTTTAATTTGACGTGATTGCCGGAAATCAGCGATTACACTGGGCGCTGTGGTAGCGCTTTATTTAAAAATTTAGATAAATAAGTCGTTCTTTACTGTGGGACCAATCCTACCCGTTATCGCGCGCTGAAAAAATAGCGACAGTTTCAAAAACTACATTTCAATCACTTTCTAACGGTGTCAATTCGTTTGGGTTACAACGGTTGGGTCACATCTTCGTACCAACATGTATTTAGCGATATTTTTCTGATATTACTAGGTTGTATGGCTTTTAACAGTGAAACCATTGACTGTGGGACGTAATTGAACTGATTATGGACTGCGACCTTATAAATGTGAAAGTGAGACAATGGGACTCCAAGAAAAAAAATTCTTCTTAATTTGACGTGATTGCCGAAAATCAGCGATTACACTGGGCGCTGTCGTAGCGCTTCATTTAAAAATTTAGATAAATAAGTCGTTCTTTACTGTGGGACCAATCCTACCCGTTATCGCGCGCTGAAAAAATAGCGATAGTTTCAAAAACTACATTTCATTGACTTTCGAACCGTGTCAGTCCGTTTGAGTTTCAACAGTTGGGTCACATATTCGTACCAACATGTATTTAGCGATATTTATCTGATATTATCAGGTTGCATCGCTTTTAGCAGTGAAACGATTGACTGTTGAACTTCATTGAACTCACTTTGAACTGTGACTTGATCAATGTGATAAATGACACAAATGGTCTCCAAGAAAAAAAATTCTTTTTAATTTAACGTGATTGCCGGAAATCAGCGATTACACTGGGCGCTGTGGTAGCGCTACATTTAAAAATTTAGATAAATAAGTCGTTCTTTACTGTGGGACCAATCCTACCCGTTATCGCACGCTGAAGAAATAGCGACAGTTTCAAAAACTACATTTCATTGACTTTTTAACGGTGTCAGTCCGTTTGAGTTTCAACGGTTGGGTCACATATTCGTACCAACATGTATTTAGCGATATTTATCTGATATTACTAGGTTGTATGGCTTTTAACAGTGAAACCATTGACTGTGGGACTTAATTGAACTGATTATGGACTGCGACCTTATAAATGTGAAAGTGAGACAAAATCGGACTCCAAGAAAAAACATTCTACTTAATTTGACGTGATTGCCGGGAATCAGCGATTTCACTGATCGCTGTGGTAGCGCTTCAAATGAAAATTAGGATAAAAAAGTCATTTTTTACTGTGGGACCAAACCTAGCCGTTATCGCGCGCTGAAGAAATAGCGACAGTTTCAAAAACTACATTTCATTATCCTTCTAACGGTGTCAGTCCGTTTGAGTTTCAACAGTTGGGTCACATATTCGTACGAACATGTATTTAGCGATATTTATCTGATATTACTACGTTGCATCGCTTTTAGCAGTGAAACGATTGACTGTGGGACTTAATTGAACTCACTTTGGACTGTGACCTGATCAATGTGATAAATGACTCCAAGAAATAACATTCTTCTTAATATGAAATGATTGCCGAACCTCAGCGATTACACTGGGCGCTGTGGAAGCGTTTCAATTAAAAATTAAAATAAAAAAGTCATTTTTTACTGTGGGATCAATCCTAGCCGTTATCGCGCGCTGAAGAAATAGCGACAGTTTCAAAAACTACATTTCATTGACTTTCTAACGGTGTCAGTCCGTTTGAGTTTCAACGGTTGGGTCACATATTCGTACCAACATGTATTTAGCGATATTTATCTGATATTACTAGTTTGCATCGCTTTTAAAAGTAAAACGATTGACTGTGGGACTTAATTGAACTAAATTTGGACCGTGACCTGATCAATGTCATAAATGACACAAATGGACTCCAAAAAAAAAATTCTTCTTAATTTGACATGATTGCCGGAAATCAGCGATTACACTGGGCGCTGTGGTAGCGCTTCACTTAAAAAAATTAGATAAATAAGTGATTCTTTACTGTGGGACCAATCTTGTCCGTTATCGCGAGCTGAAGAAATAGCGACAGTTTCTAAAACTACATTTCATTGACTTTCTAACGGTGTCAATCCGTTTGAGTTACAACGGTTGGGTCACATATTCGTACCAACATGTATTTAGCCATATTTATCTGATATTACTAGGTTGCATCGCTTTTAACTATGAAACGATTGACTGTGGGACTTAATTGAGCTAACTTTGGACTGTCACCTGATAAATGTAATAAAGGAGACAATTGGACTCCAAGAAAAAACATCCTTCTTAATATGACATGATCGCCTAAACTCGGCGATTACACTTGGCTCTGTGGTAGCGCTTCAAATAAAAATTAGGATAAAAAAGTCATTTTTTACTGTGGGACCAAACCTAGCCGTTATCGCGCGCTGAAGAAATAGCGACAGTTTCAAAAACTACATTTCATTGATTTTCTAAGGGTGTCAGTCCGTTTGAGTTTCAACAGTTGGGTCACATATTCGTACCAACATGTGTTTAGCGATATTTATCTGATTTTACTAGGTTGTATGGCTTTTAACAGTAAAACCATTGACTGTGGGACTTAATTGAACTGATTATGGACTGCGACCTTATAAATGTGAAAGTGAGACAATTGGACTCCAAGAAAAAAAATTCTTCTTAATTTGACGTGATTGCCGGAAGTCAGCGATTACACCGGGCGCTGTGGTAGCGCTTCATTTAAAAACTTAGATAAATAAGTCGTTCTTTACTGTGGGACCAATCCTACCCGTTATCGCGCGCTGAAAAAATAGCGACAGTTTCAAAAACTGCATTTCATTGACTTTCTAACGGTGTCAATCCGTTTGAGTCACAACGGTTGGGTCACATATTCGTACCAACACGTATTTAGCGATATTTTTCTGATATTACTAGGTTGTATGGCTTTTAACAGTGAAACCATTGACTGTGGGACTTAATTGAACTGATTATGGACTGCGACCTTATAAATGTGAAATTGAGACAATCAGACTCCAAGAAAAAACATTCTTCTTAATTTGACGTGATTGCCGGGAATCAGCAATTACACTGATCGCTGTGGTAGCGCTTCAAATGAAAATTAGGATAAAAAAGTCATTTTTTACTGTGGGACCAAACCTAGCCGTTATTGCGCGCTGATGAAATAGCGACAGTTTCAAAAACTACATTACATTGTCCTTCTAACGGTGCCAGTCCGTTTGAGTTTCAACAGTTGGGTCACATATTCGTACCAACATGTATTTAGCGATATTTATCTGATATTACTACGTTGCATCGCTTTTAGCAGTGAAACGATTGACTGTGGGACTTAATTAAACTCACTTTGGACTGTGACCTGATCAATGTGATAAATGACTCAAATGGACTCCAAGAAAAAAAATTCTTCTTAATTTGACGTGATTGCCGGAAATCAGCGATTACACTGTGCACTGTGGTAGCGCTACATTTAAAAATTTAGATAAATAAGTCGTTCTTTACTGTGGGACCAATCCTACCCGTTATCGCGCGCTGAAGAAATAGCGACAGTTTCAAAAACTACATTTCATTTACTTTTTAACGGTGTCAGTCCGTTTGAGTTTCAACGGTTGGGTCACATATTCGTACCAACATGTATTTAGCGATATTTATCTGATATTACTAGGTTGCATCGCTTTTAGCAGTGAAACGATTGACTGTGGGACTTAATTGAACTCACTTTGGACTGTGACCTGATCAATGTGATAAATGACACAAATGGACTCCAAGAAAAAAAATTCTTCTTAATTTGACGTGATTGCCGGAAATCAGCGATTACACTGGGCGCTGTGGTAGCGCTACATTTAAAAATTTAGATAAATAAGTCGTTCTTTACTGTGGGACGAATCCTACCCGTTATCGCGCGCTGAAAAAATAGCGACAGTTTCAAAAACTACATTTCATTGACTTTCTAACGGTGTGAATCCGTTTTACTTACAACGGTTGGGTCACATATTCGTACCAACATGTATTTAGCGATATTTTTCTGATATTACTAGGTTGTATGGCTTTTAACAGTGAAACCATTGACTGTGGGACTTAATTGAACTGATTATGGACTGTGACCTTATAAATGTGAAAGTGAGACAATTGGACTCCAAGAAATAACATTCTTCTTAATATGAAATGATTGCCGAAACTCAGCGATTACACTGGGCTCTGTGGGAGCGTTTCAATTAAAAATTAAAATAAAAAAGTAATTTTTTACTGTGGGACCAATCCTAGCCGTTATCGCGCGCTGAAGAAATAGCGACAGTTTCAAAAACTACATTTCATTGGCTTTCTAACGGTGTCAATCCGTTTGAGTTACAACGGTTGGGTCACATATTCGTACCAACATGTATTTAGCGATATTTATCTGATATTACTAGTTTGCATCGCTTTTAACAGTGAAACGATTGACTGTGGGACTTAATTGAACTCACTTTGGACTGTGACCTGATCAATGTGATAAATGACTTAAATGGACTCCAAGAAAAAAAATTATTCTTAATTTGACGTGATTGCCGGAAATCAGCGATTACACTGTGCGCTGTGGTAGCGCTACATTTAAAAATTTAGATAAATAAGTCGTTCTTTACTGTGGGACCAATCCTACACGTTATCGCGCGCTGAAGAAATAGCGACAGTTTCAAAAACTACATTTCATTGACTTTTTACCGGTGTCAGTCCGTTTGAGTTTCAACGGTTGGGTCACATATTCGTACCAACATGTATTTAGCGATATTTATCTGATATTACTAGGTTGCATCGCTTTTAACAGTGAAACGATTGACTGTGGGACTTAATTGAACTCACTTTGGACTGTGACCTGATCAATGTGATAAATAACACAAATGGACTCCAAGAAAAAAAATTCTTCTTAATTTGACGTGATTGCCGGAAATCAACGATTACACTGGGCGCTGTGGTAGCGCTACATTTAAAAATTTAGATAAATAAGTCGTTCTTTACTGTGGGACCAATCCTACCCGTTATCGCGCGCTGAAAAAATAGCGACAGTTTCAAAAACTACATTTCATTGACTTTTTAACGGTGTCAGTCCGTTTGAGTTTCAACGGTTGGGTCACATATTCGTACCAACATGTATTTAGCGTTATTTATCTGATATTACTAGTTTAAATCGCTTTTAACAGTGAAACGATTGACTGTGGGACTTAATTGAACTAAATTTGGACCGTGACCTGGTCAATGTGATAAATGAGACATTTGGACTCCAAGAAAAAACATTCTTCTTAATTTGACGTGATTGCCGGAAATTAGCGATTACACTGGGCGCTGTGGTAGCGCTTCATTTAAAAATTTAGATGAATAAGTCATTTCTTACTGTGGGACCAATCCTAGCCGTTATCCCGCGCTGAAGCAGTAGTGACAATTTCAAAAACTACACGTCATTGACTTTCTAACGGTGTCAATCCGTTTGAGTTACAACGGTTGGGTCACATATTCGTACCAACATGTTTTTAGCGATATTTTTCTGATATTACTAGGTTGTATGGCTTTTAACAGTGAAACGATTGACTGTGGGACTTAATTGAACTGATTATGGACTGTGACCTTATAAATGTAAAAGTGAGACAATTGGACTCCAAGAAATAACATTCTTCTTAATATGAAATGATTGCCGAAACTCAGCGATTACACTGGGCTCTGTGGGAGCGTTTCAATTAAAAATTAAAATAAAAAAGTCATTTTTTACTGTGGGACCAATCCTAGCCGTTATCGCGCGCTGAAGAAATAGCGACAGTTTCAAAAACTACATTTCATTGACTTTCTAACGGTGTCAATCCGTTTGAGTTACAACGGTTAGGTCACATATTCGTACCAACATGTATTTAGCGATATTTATCTGATATTACTAGTTTGCATCGCTTTTAACAGTGAAACGATTGACTGTGGGACTTAATTGAACTCACTTTGGACTGTGACCTGATCAATGTGATAAATGACTCAAATGGACTCCCAGAAAAAAAATTCTTCTTAATTTGACGTGATTGCCGGAAATCAGCGATTACACTGTGCGCTGTGGTAGCGCTACATTTAAAAATTTAGATAAATAAGTCGTTCTTTACTGTGGGACCAATCCTACCCGTTATCGCGCGCTGAAGAAATAGCGACAGTTTCAAAAACTACATTTCATTGACTTTTTACCGGTGTCAGTCCGTTTGAGTTTCAACGGTTGGGTCACATATTCGTACCAACATGTATTTAGCGATATTTATCTGATATTACTAGGTTGCATCGCTTTTAGCAGTGAAACGATTGACTGTGGGACTTAATTGAACTCACTTTGGACTGTGACCTGATCAATGTTGTAAATAACACAAATGGACTCTAAGAAAAAAAATTCTTCTTAATTTGACGTGATTGCCGGAAATCAGCGATTACACTGGGCGCTGTGGTAGCGCTACATTTAAAAATTTAGATAAATAAGTCGTTCTTTACTGTGGGACCAATCCTACCCGTTATCGCGCGCTGAAAAAATAGCGACAGTTTCAAAAACTACATTTCATTGACTTTTTAACGGTGTCAGTCCGTTTGAGTTTCAACGGTTGGGTCACATATTCGTACCAACATGTATTTAGCGATATTTATCTGATATTACTAGTTTGCATCGCTTTTAACAGTGAAACGATTGACTGTGGGACTTAATTGAACTCACTTTGGACTGTGACCTGATCAATGTGATAAATAACACAAATGGACTCCAAGAAAAAAAATTCTTCTTAATTTGACGTGATTGCCGGAAATCAACGATTACACTGGGCGCTGTGGTAGCGCTACATTTAAAAATTTAGATAAATAAGTCGTTCTTTACTGTGGGACCAATCCTACCCGTTATCGCGCGCTGAAAAAATAGCGACAGTTTCAAAAACTACATTTCATTGACTTTTTAACGGTGTCAGTCCGTTTGAGTTTCAACGGTTGGGTCACATATTCGTACCAACATGTATTTAGCGTTATTTATCTGATATTACTAGTTTAAATCGCTTTTAACAGTGAAACGATTGACTGTGGGACTTAATTGAACTAAATTTGGACCGTGACCTGGTCAATGTGATAAATGAGACATTTGGACTCCAAGAAAAAACATTCTTCTTAATTTGACGTGATTGCCGGAAATTAGCGATTACACTGGGCGCTGTGGTAGCGCTTCATTTAAAAATTTAGATGAATAAGTCATTTCTTACTGTGGGACCAATCCTAGCCGTTATCCCGCGCTGAAGCAGTAGTGACAATTTCAAAAACTACACGTCATTGACTTTCTAACGGTGTCAATCCGTTTGAGTTACAACGGTTGGGTCACATATTCGTACCAACATGTTTTTAGCGATATTTTTCTGATATTACTAGGTTGTATGGCTTTTAACAGTGAAACGATTGACTGTGGGACTTAATTGAACTGATTATGGACTGTGACCTTATAAATGTAAAAGTGAGACAATTGGACTCCAAGAAATAACATTCTTCTTAATATGAAATGATTGCCGAAACTCAGCGATTACACTGGGCTCTGTGGGAGCGTTTCAATTAAAAATTAAAATAAAAAAGTCATTTTTTACTGTGGGACCAATCCTAGCCGTTATCGCGCGCTGAAGAAATAGCGACAGTTTCAAAAACTACATTTCATTGACTTTCTAACGGTGTCAATCCGTTTGAGTTACAACGGTTAGGTCACATATTCGTACCAACATGTATTTAGCGATATTTATCTGATATTACTAGTTTGCATCGCTTTTAACAGTGAAACGATTGACTGTGGGACTTAATTGAACTCACTTTGGACTGTGACCTGATCAATGTGATAAATGACTCAAATGGACTCCAAGAAAAAAAATTCTTCTTAATTTGACGTGATTGCCGGAAATCAGCGATTACACTGTGCGCTGTGGTAGCGCTACATTTAAAAATTTAGATAAATAAGTCGTTCTTTACTGTGGGACCAATCCTACCCGTTATCGCGCGCTGAAGAAATAGCGACAGTTTCAAAAACTACATTTCATTGACTTTTTACCGGTGTCAGTCCGTTTGAGTTTCAACGGTTGGGTCACATATTCGTACCAACATGTATTTAGCGATATTTATCTGATATTACTAGGTTGCATCGCTTTTAGCAGTGAAACGATTGACTGTGGGACTTAATTGAACTCACTTTGGACTGTGACCTGATCAATGTTGTAAATAACACAAATGGACTCTAAGAAAAAAAATTCTTCTTAATTTGACGTGATTGCCGGAAATCAGCGATTACACTGGGCGCTGTGGTAGCGCTACATTTAAAAATTTAGATAAATAAGTCGTTCTTTACTGTGGGACCAATCCTACCCGTTATCGCGCGCTGAAAAAATAGCGACAGTTTCAAAAACTACATTTCATTGACTTTTTAACGGTGTCAGTCCGTTTGAGTTTCAACGGTTGGGTCACATATTCGTACCAACATGTATTTAGCGTTATTTATCTGATATTACTAGTTTAAATCGCTTTTAACAGTGAAACGATTGACTGTGGGACTTAATTGAACTAAATTTGGACCGTGACCTGGTCAATGTGATAAATGACACAAATGGACTCCAAAAAAATAATTCTTTTTAATTTGACATGATTGCCGGAAATCAGCGATTACACTGGGCGCTGTGGTAGCGCTTCATTTAAGAAATTAGATAAATAAGTCGTTCTTTACTGTGGGACCAATCCTACCCGTTATCGTGGGCTGAAAAAATAGCGACAGTTTCAAAAACTACATTTCATTGACTTTCTAACGGTGTCAATCCGTTTTACTTAAAACGGTTGGGTCACATATTCGTACCAACATGTATTTAGCGATATTTATCTGATATTACTAGGTTGCATCGCTTTTAGCAGTGAAACGATTGACTGTGGGACTTAATTGAACTCACTTTGGACTGTGACCTGATCAATGTGATAAATGACACAAATAGACTCCAAGAAAAAAAATTCTTCTTAATTTGACGTGATTGCCGGGGGCGCTGTGGTAGCGCTACATTTAAAAATTTAGATAAATAAGTCGTTCTTTACTGTGGGACCAATCCTACCCGTTATCGCGCGCTGAAGAAATAGCGACAGTTTCAAAAACTACATTTCATTAACTTTTTAACGGTGTCAGTCCGTTTGAGTTTCAACGGTTGGGTCACATATTCGTACCAACATGTATTTAGCGTTATTTATCTGATATTACTAGTTTACATCGCTTTTAACAGTGAAACTATTGACTGTGGGACTTAATTGAACTAAATTTGGACCGTGACCTGGTCAATGTGATAAATGACACAAATGGACTCCAGAAAAATAATTCTTTTTAATTTGACGTGATTGCCGGAAATCAGCGATTACACTGGGCGCTGTGGTAGCGCTACATTTAAAAATTTAGATAAATAAGTCGTTCTTTACTGTGGGACCAATCCTACCCGTTATCGCGCGCTGAAGAAATAGCGACAGTTTCAAAAACTACATTTCATTAACTTTTTAACGGTGTCAGTCCGTTTGAGTTTCAACGGTTGGGTCACATATTCGTACCAACATGTATTTAGCGTTATTTATCTGATATTACTAGTTTACATCGCTTTTAACAGTGAAACGATTGACTGTGGGACTTAATTGAACTAAATTTGGACCGTGACCTGGTCAATGTGATAAATGACACAAATGGACTCCAGAAAAATAATTCTTTTTAATTTGACATGATTGCCGGAAATCAGCGATTACACTGGGCGCTGTGGTAGCGCTTCATTTAAAAAATTAGATAAATAAGTCGTTCTTTACTGTGGGACCAATCCTACCCGTTATCGCGCGCTGAAAAAATAGCGACAGTTTCAAAAACTACATTTCATTGACTTTCTAACGGTGTCAATCCGTTTTACTTACAACGGTTGGGTCACATATTCGTACCAACATGTATTTAGCGATATTTTTCTGATATTACTAGGTTGTATGGCTTTTAACAGTGAAACCATTGACTGTGGGACTTAATTGAACTGATTATGGACTGTGACCTTATAAATGTGAAAGTGAGACAATTGGACTCCAAGAAATAACATTCTTCTTAATATGAAATGATTGCCGAAACTCAGCGATTACACTGGGCTCTGTGGGAGCGTTTCAATTAAAAATTAAAATAAAAAAGTAATTTTTTACTGTGGGACCAATCCTAGCCGTTATCGCGCGCTGAAGAAATAGCGACAGTTTCAAAAACTACATTTCATTGACTTTCTAACGGTGTCAATCCGTTTGAGTTACAACGGTTGGGTCACATATTCGTACCAACATGTATTTAGCGATATTTATCTGATATTACTAGTTTGCATCGCTTTTAACAGTGAAACGATTGACTGTGGGACTTAATTGAACTGATTATGGACTGTGACCTTATAAATGTGAAAGTGAGAGAATTGGACTCCAAGAAATAAGATTCTTCTTAATATGAAATGATTGCCGAAACTCAGCGATTACACTGGGCGCTGTGGTAGCGCTTCATTAAAAAGTTTAGATACATAAGTCGTTCTTTACTGTGGGACCAATCCTATTCGTTATCGCACGCTAAGGATTTAGCGACAGTTTCAAAAACTACACTTCATTGACTTTCTAACGGTGTCAATCCGTTTGAGTTACAACGGTTGGGTCACATATTCGTACCAACATGTATTTAGCGATATTTATCTGATATTACTAGGTTGCATCGCTTTTAACAGTGAAACGATTGACTGTGGGACTTAATTGAACTCACTTTGGACTGTGACCTGATCAATGTGATAAATGACTCAAATGGACTCCAAGAAAAAAAATTATTCTTAATTTGACGTGATTGCCGGAAATCAGCGATTACACTGTGCGCTGTGGTAGCGCTACATTTAAAAATTTAGATAAATAAGTCGTTCTTTACTGTGGGACCAATCCTACACGTTATCGCGCGCTGAAGAAATAGCGACAGTTTCAAAAACTACATTTCATTGACTTTTTACCGGTGTCAGTCCGTTTGAGTTTCAACGGTTGGGTCACATATTCGTACCAACATGTATTTAGCGATATTTATCTGATATTACTAGGTTGCATCGCTTTTAACAGTGAAACGATTGACTGTGGGACTTAATTGAACTCACTTTGGACTGTGACATGATCAATGTGGTAAATAACACAAATGGACTCCAAGAAAAAAAATTCTTCTTAATTTGACGTGATTGCCGGAAATCAGCGATTACACTGGGCGCTGTGGTAGCGCTACATTTAAAAATTTAGATAAATAAGTCGTTCTTTACTGTGGGACCAATCCTACCCGTTATCGCGCGCTGAAAAAATAGCGACAGTTTCAAAAACTACATTTCATTGACTTTTTAACGGTGTCAGTCCGTTTGAGTTTCAACGGTTGGGTCACATATTCGTACCAACATGTATTTAGCGTTATTTATCTGATATTACTAGTTTAAATCGCTTTTAACAGTGAAACGATTGACTGTGGGACTTAATTGAACTAAATTTGGACCGTGACCTGGTCAATGTGATAAATGACACAAATGGACTCTAAAAAAATAATTCTTTTTAATTTGACATGATTGCCGGAAATCAGCGATTACACTGGGCGCTGTGGTAGCGCTTCATTTAAAAAATTAGATAAATAAGTCGTTCTTTACTGTGGGACGAATCCTACCCGTTATCGCGCGCTGAAAAAATAGCGACAGTTTCAAAAACTACATTTCATTGACTTTCTAACGGTGTCAATCCGTTTTACTTACAACGGTTGGGTCACATATTCGTACCAACATGTATTTAGCGATATTTTTCTGATATTACTAGGTTGTATGGCTTTTAACAGTGAAACGATTGACTGTGGGATTTAATTGAACTAACTTTGGACTGTGCCCTGATAAATGTGATAAATGAGACATTTGGACTCCAAGAAAAAACATTCTTCTTAATTTGACGTGATTGCCGGAAATTAGCGATTACACTGGGCGCTGTGGTAGCGCTTCATTTGAAAATTTAGATGAATAAGTCATTTCTTACTGTGGGACCAATCCTAGCCGTTATCCCGCGCTGAAGCAGTAGTGACAATTTCAAAAACTACACGTCATTGACTTTCTAACGGTGTCAATCCGTTTGAGTTACAACGGTTGGGTCACATATTCGTACCAACATGTTTTTAGCGATATTTTTCTGATATTACTAGGTTGTATGGCTTTTAACAGTGAAACGATTGACTGTGGGACTTAATTGAACTGATTATGGACTGTGACCTTATAAATGTAAAAGTGAGACAATTGGACTCCAAGAAATAACATTCTTCTTAATATGAAATGATTGCCGAAACTCAGCGATTACACTGGGCTCTGTGGGAGCGTTTCAATTAAAAATTAAAATAAAAAAGTCATTTTTTACTGTGGGACCAATCCTAGCCGTTATCGCGCGCTGAAGAAATAGCGACAGTTTCAAAAACTACATTTCATTGACTTTCTAACGGTGTCAATCCGTTTGAGTTACAACGGTTAGGTCACATATTCGTACCAACATGTATTTAGCGATATTTATCTGATATTACTAGTTTGCATCGCTTTTAACAGTGAAACGATTGACTGTGGGACTTAATTGAACTCACTTTATACTGTGACCTGATCAATGTGATAAATGACTCAAATAGACTCCAAGAAAAAACATTCTTCTTAATTTGACGTGATTGCCGGAAATCAGCGATTACACTGGGCGCTGTGGTAGCGCTACATTTAAAAATTTAGATAAATAAGTCGTTCTTTACTGTGGGACCAATCCTACCCGTTATCGCGCGCTGAAAAAATAGCGACAGTTTCAAAAACTACATTTCATTGACTTTTTAACGGTGTCAGTCCGTTTGAGTTTCAACGGTTGGGTCACATATTCGTACCAACATGTATTTAGCGTTATTTATCTGATATTACTAGTTTAAATCGCTTTTAACAGTAAAACGATTGACTGTGGGACTTAATTGAACTAAATTTGGACCGTGACCTGGTCAATGTGATAAATGACACAAATGGACTCCAAAAAAATAATTCTTTTTAATTTGACATGATTGCCGGAAATCAGCGATTACACTGGGCGCTGTGGTAGCGCTTCATTTAAGAAATTAGATAAATAAGTCGTTCTTTACTGTGGGACCAATCCTACCCGTTATCGCGGGCTGAAAAAATAGCGACAGTTTCAAAAACTACATTTCATTGACTTTCTAACGGTGTCAATCCGTTTTACTTACAACGGTTGGGTCACATATTCGTACCAACATGTATTTAGCGATATTTTTCTGATATTACTAGGTTGTATGGCTTTTAACAGTGAAACGATTGACTGTGGGATTTAATTGAACTAACTTTGGACTGTGCCCTGATAAATGTGATAAATGAGACATTTGGACTCCAAGAAATAACATTCTTCTTAATTTGACGTGATTGCCGGAACATAGCGATTACACTGGGCGCTGTGGTAGCGCTTCATTTAAAAATTTAGATGAATAAGTCATTTCTTACTGTGGGACCAATCCTAGCCGTTATCCCGCGCTGAAGCAGTAGTGACAATTTCAAAAACTACACGTCATTGACTTTCTAACGGTGTCAATCCGTTTGAGTTACAACGGTTGGGTCACATATTCGTACCAACATGTTTTTAGCGATATTTTTCTGATATTACTAGGTTGTATGGCTTTTAACAGTGAAACGATTGACTGTGGGACTTAATTGAACTGATTATGGACTGTGACCTTATAAATGTAAAAGTGAGACAATTGGACTCCAAGAAATAACATTCTTCTTAATATGAAATGATTGCCGAAACTCAGCGATTACACTGGGCTCTGTGGGAGCGTTTCAATTAAAAATTAAAATAAAAAAGTCATTTTTTACTGTGGGACCAATCCTAGCCGTTATCGCGCGCTGAAGAAATAGCGACAGTTTCAAAAACTACATTTCATTGACTTTCTAATGGTGTCAATCCGTTTGAGTTACAACGGTTAGGTCACATATTCGTACCAACATGTATTTAGCGATATTTATCTGATATTACTAGTTTGCATCGCTTTTAACAGTGAAACGATTGACTGTGGGACTTAATTGAACTCACTTTGGACTGTGACCTGATCAATGTGATAAATGACTCAAATGGACTCCAAGAAAAAAAATTCTTCTTAATTTGACGTGATTGCCGGAAATCAGCGATTACACTGTGCGCTGTGGTAGCGCTACATTTAAAAATTTAGATAAATAAGTCGTTCTTTACTGTGGGACCAATCCTACCCGTTATCGCGCGCTGAAGAAATAGCGACAGTTTCAAAAACTACATTTCATTGACTTTTTACCGGTGTCAGTCCGTTTGAGTTTCAACGGTTGGGTGACATATTCGTACCAACATGTATTTAGCGATATTTATCTGATATTACTAGGTTGCATCGCTTTTAACAGTGAAACGATTGACTGTGGGACTTAATTGAACTAAATTTGGACCGTGACCTGGTCAATGTGATAAATGACACAAATGGACTCCAAAAAAATAATTCTTTTTAATTTGACATGATTGCCGGAAATCAGCGATTACACTGGGCGCTGTGGTAGCGCTTCATTTAAGAAATTAGATAAATAAGTCGTTCTTTACTGTGGGACCAATCCTACCCGTTATCGCGGGCTGAAAAAATAGCGACAGTTTCAAAAACTACATTTCATTGACTTTCTAACGGTGTCAATCCGTTTTACTTACAACGGTTGGGTCACATATTCGTACCAACATGTATTTAGCGATATTTTTCTGATATTACTAGGTTGTATGGCTTTTAACAGTGAAACCATTGACTGTGGGACTTAATTGAACTGATTATGGACTGTGACCTTATAGATGTGAAAGTGAGACAATTGGACTCCAAGAAATAACATTCTTCTTAATATGAAATGATTGCCGAAACTCAGCGATTACACTGGGCGCTGTGGTAGCGCTTCAATTTAAAATTAAGATAAAAAAGTCATTTTTTACTGTGGGACCAATCCTAGCTGTTATCGCGCGCTTTAGAAATAGCGACAGTTTCAAAAACTGCATTTCATTGACTTTCTAACGGTGTCAGTCCGTTTGAGTTTCAACAGTTGTGTCACATATTCGCACCAACATGTATTTAGCGATATTTATCTGATATTACTAGGTTGCATCGCTTTTAACAGTGAAACGATTGACTGTGGGATTTAATTGAACTATCTTTGGACTGTGCCCTGATAAATGTGATAAATGAGACAATTGGACTCCAAGAAAAAACATTCTTCTTAATTTGACGTGATTGCCGGAAATCAGCGATTACACTGGGCGCTGTGGTAGCGTTTCAATTAAAAATTAAAATAAAAAAGTCATTTTTTACTGTGGGACCAATCTTAGCCGTTATCGCGCGCTGAAGAAATAGCGACAGTTTCAAAAACTACATTCCATTGACTTTCTAACGGTGTCAGTCCGTTTGAGTTTCAACAGTTGTGTCACATATTCGCACCAACATGTATTTAGCGATATTTATCTGATATTACTAGGTTGCATCGCTTTTAACAGTGAAACCATTGACTGTGGGACTTAATTGAACTGATTATGGACTGCGACCTTATAAATGTGAAAGTGAGACAATTGGACTCCAAGAAAAAACATTCTTCTTAATTTGACGTGATTGCCGGAAATCAGCGATTACACTGGGCGCTGTGGTAGCGCTTCATTTAAGAAATTAGATAAATAAGTCGTTCTTTACTGTGGGACCAATCCTACCCGTTATCGCGGGCTGAAAAAATAGCGACAGTTTCAAAAACTACATTCATTGACTTTCTAACGGTGTCAATCCGTTTTACTTACAACGGTTGGGTCACATATTCGTACCAACATGTATTTAGCGATATTTTTCTGATATTACTAGGTTGTATGGCTTTTAACAGTGAAACCATTGACTGTGGGACTTAATTGAACTGATTATGGACTGTGACCTTATAGATGTGAAAGTGAGACAATTGGACTCCAAGAAATAACATTCTTCTTAATATGAAATGATTGCCGAAACTCAGCGATTACACTGGGCGCTGTGGTAGCGCTTCAATTTAAAATTAAGATAAAAAAGTCATTTATTACTGTGGGACCAATCCTAGCTGTTATCGCGCGCTTTAGAAATAGCGACAGTTTCAAAAACTGCATTTCATTGACTTTCTAACGGTGTCAGTCCGTTTGAGTTTCAACAGTTGTGTCACATATTCGCACCAACATGTATTTAGCGATATTTATCTGATATTACTAGGTTGCATCGCTTTTAACAGTGAAACGATTGACTGTGGGATTTAATTGAACTATCTTTGGACTGTGCCCTGATAAATGTGATAAATGAGACAATTGGACTCCAAGAAAAAACATTCTTCTTAATTTGACGTGATTGCCGGAAATCAGCGATTACACTGGGCGCTGTGGTAGCGTTTCAATTAAAAATTAAAATAAAAAAGTCATTTTTTACTGTGGGACCAATCCTAGCCGTTATCGCGCGCTGAAGAAATAGCGACAGTTTCAAAAACAACATTCCATTGACTTTCTAACGGTGTCAGTCCGTTTGAGTTTCAACGGTGGGGTTACATATTCGTAACAACATGTATTTAGCGATATTTATCTGATATTACTAGTTTGCATCGTTTTTAACAGTGAAACGATTGACTGTGGGACTTAATTGAACTTAATTTGGACCGTGACCTGATCAATGTGATAAATGACACAAATGGACTCCAAAAAAATAATTCTTTTTAATTTGACATGATTGCCGGAAATCAGCGATTACACTGGGCGCTGTGGTAGCGCTTCACTTAAAAAAATTAGATAAATAAGTCGTTCTTTACTGTGGGACCAATCCTACCCGTTATCGCGCGCTGAAAAAATAGCGACAGTTTCAAAAACTACATTTCATTGACTTTCTAACGGTGTCAGTCCGTTTGAGTTAAAACGGTTGGGTCACATATTCGTTCCAACATGTATTTAGCGATATTGTTCTGATATTACTAGGTTGTATGGCCTTCAACAGTGAAACCATTGACTGTGGGACTTAATTGAACTGATTATGGACCTCGACCTTATAAATGTGAAAGTGAGACAATTGGACTCCAAGAAAAAACATTCTTCTTAATTTGACGTGATTGCCGGAAATCAGCGATTACACTGGTCGCTGTTGTAGCGCTTCAAATAAAAATTAGGATAAAAAAGTCATTTTTTACTGTGGGACCAAACCTAGCCGTTATCGCGCGCTGAAGAAATAGCGACAGTTTCAAAAACTACATTTCATTGACTTTTTAACTGTGTCAGTCTGTTTGAGTTTCAACGGTTGGGTCACATATTCGTAGCAACATGTATTTAGCGATATTTATCTGATATTACTAGTTTGCATCGCTTTTAACAGTGAAACCATTGACTGTGGGACTTAATTGAACTGATTATGGACTGTGACCTTATAAATGTAAAAGTGAGACAATTGGACTCCAAGAAATACCATTCTTTTTAATTTGAAGTGATTGCCGAAAATCAGCGATTACACTGGGCGCTGTGGTAGCGCTTCACTTAAAAAAATTAGATAAATAAGTCGTTCTTTACTGTGGGACCAATCTTGTCCGTTATCGCGCGCTGAAGAAATAGCGACAGTTTCAAAAACTACATTTCACTGACTTTCTAACGGTGTCAATCCGTTTGAGTTACAACGGTTGGTCACATATTCGTACCAACATGTATTTAGCGATATTTTTCTGATATTACTAGGTTGTATGGCTTTTAACAGTGAAACCATTGACTGTGGGACTTAATTGAACTGATTATGGACTGCGACCTTATAAATGTGAAAGTGAGACAATTGGACTCCAAGAAAAGAAATTCTTTTTAATTTGACGTGATTGCCGGAAACCAGCGATTACACTGGGCGCTGTGGTAGCTTTTCATTTAAAAATTTAGATAAATAAGTCGTTCTTTACTGTGGGAGCAATCCTACCCGTTATCGCGCGCTGAAAAAATAGCGACAGTTTCAAAAACTACATTTCATTGACTTTCTAACGGTGTCAATTCGTTTGGGTTACAACGGTTGGGTCACATCTTCGTACCAACATGTATTTAGCGATATTTTTCTGATATTACTAGGTTGTATGGCTTTTAACAGTGAAACCATTGACTGCGGGACTTAATTTAACTGATTATGGACTGTGACCTTATAAATGTGAAAGTGAGACAATTGGACTCCAAGAAATAACATTCTTCTTAATATGAAATGATTGCCAAAACTCAGCGATTACACTGGGCGCTGTGGTAGCACTTCATTAGAAAGTTTAGATAAATAAGTCGTTCTTTACTGTGGGACCAATCCTACCCGTTATCGCGCGCTGAAAAAATAGCGACAGTTTCAAAAACTACATTTCATTAACTTTCTAACGGTGACAGATCGTTTGAGTTTCAACGGTTGGGTCACATATTCGTACCAACATGTATTTAGCGATATTTATCTGATATTACTAGGTTGCATCGCTTTTAACAGTGAAACGATTGACTGTGGGACTTAATTGAACTAACTCTGGACTGCGACCTGATCAATGTGATAAATGACACAAATGGACTCCAAGAAAAAACATTATTCTTAATTTGACGTGATTGCCGGAAATCAGCGATTACACTGGGCGTTGTGGTAGCGCTTCATTTAAAAATTTAGATAAATGAGTCGTTCTTTACTGTGGGACCAATCCTATTCGTTATCCCACGCTGAGGAAATAGCGACAGTTTCAAAAACTACACTTCATTGACTTTCTAACGGTGTCAATCCGTTTGAGTTACAACGGTTGGGTCACATATTCGTACCGACATGTATTTAGCGATATTTTTCTGATATTACTGGGTTGTGTGGCTTTTAACAGTGAAACGATTGACTGTGGTACTTAATTGAACTGATTATGGACTGTGACATTTTAAATGTGAAAGTGAGACATTAGGGCTCCAAGAAATAACATTTTTCTTAGTATAAAATGATTGCCGAAACTCAGCGATTACACTGGGCGCTGTGGTAGCGCTTCAATTAAAAATTAAGATAAAAAGTCATTTTTTACTGTGGGACCAATCCTAGCTGTTATCGCGCGCTTAAGAAATAGCGACAGTTTCAAAAACTACACTTCATTGACTTTATAACGGTATCAATCCGTTTGAGTTACAAGGGTTGGGTCACATATTCGTACCAACATGTATTTAGCGACATTTTTCTGATATTACTAGGTTGTGTGGCTTTTAACAGTGAAACGATTGACTGTGGGACTTAATTGAACTAAATTTGGACCGTGACCTGATCAATGTGATAAATGACACAAATGAACTCCAAAAAAAAAATTCTTTTTAATTTGACATGATTGCCGGAAATCAGCGATTACACTGGGCGCTGTGGTAGCGCTTCATTTAAAAAATTAGATAAATAAGTCGTTCTTTACTGTGGGACCAATCCTACCCGTTATCGCGCGCTGAAAAAATAGCGACAGTTTCAAAAACTACATTTCATTGACTTTCTAACGGTGTCAATCCGTTTGAGTTACAACGGTTGTGTCACATATTCGTATCAACATGTATTTAGCGATATTTTTCTGATATTACTAGGTTGATGGCTTTTAACAGTGAAACCATTGACTGTGGGATTTAATTGAATTGATTATGGACTGTGACCTTATAAATGTGAAAGTGAGACAATTGAACTCTAAGAAATAACGTTCTTCTTAATATGAAATGATTGCCGAAACTCAGCGATTACACTGGGCGCTGTGGTAGCGCTTCAATTTAAAATTAAGATAAAAAAGTCATTTTTTACTGTGGGACCAATCCTAGCTGTTATCGCGCGCTTAAGAAATAGCGACAGTTTCAAAAACTACATTTCATTGTCTTTCTAACGGTGTCAGTCCGTTTGAGTTTCAACGGTTGGGTCACATATTCGTACCAACATGTATTTAGCGATATTAATCTGATATTACTAGGTTGCATCGCTTTTACCAGTGAAACGATTGACTGTGGGATTTAATTGAACTAACTTTGGACTGTGCCCTGATAAATGTGATAAATGAGACAATTGGACTCCAAGAAAAAACATTCTTCTTAATTTGACGTGATTGCCGGAAATCAGCGATTACCTTGGGCGCTGTGGTAGCGCTTCATTTAAAAATTAAGATAAATAAGTCATTTCTTACTGTGGGACCAATCCTAGCCGTTATCCCGCGCTGAAGCAGTAGAGACAATTTCAAAAACTACACTTCATTGACTTTCTAACGGTGTCAATCCGTTTGAGTTACAACGGTTGGGTCACATGTTCGTACCAACATGTTTTTAGCGTTATTAATCTGATATTACTAGGTTGCATCGCTTTTAACAGTGAAACGATTGACTGTGGGATTTAATTGAACTAACTTTGGACTGTGCCCTGATAAATGTAATAAATGAGACAATTGGACTCCAAGAAAAAACATTCTTCTTAATTTGACGTGATTGCCGGAAATCAGCGATTACCTTGGGCGCTGTGGTAGCGCTTCATTTAAAAATTTAGATAAATAAGTCATTTCTTACTGTGGGACCAATCCTAGCCGTTATCCCGCTCTGAAGCAGTAGAGACAATTTCAAAAACTACACTTCATTGACTTTCTAACGGTGTCAATCCGTTTGAGTTACAACGGTTGGGTCACATAATTGTACCAACATGTATTTAGCGATATTTATCTGATATTACTAGTTTGCATCGCTTTTAACAGTGAAACGATTGACTGTGGGACTTAATTAAACTAAATTTGGACTGTGACCTAGTCAATGTGATAAATGACACAAATAGACTCCAAAAAAATAATTCTTCTTAATTTGACATGATTGCCGGAAATCAGCGATTACACTGGGCGCTGTGGTAGCGCTTCATTTAAAAAATTGGATAAATAAGTCGTTCTTTACTCTGGGACCAATCCTACCCGTTATCGCGCGCTGAAAAAATAGCGACAGTTTCAAAAACTACATTTCATTGACTTTCTAACGGTGTCAATCCGTTTTAATTACAACGGTTGGGTCACATATTCGTACCAACATGTATTTAGCGACATTTTTCTGATATTACTAAGTTGTATGGCTTTAAACAGTGAAACCATTGACTGTGGGACTTAATTGAACTGATTATGCACTGTGACCTTATAAATGTAAAAGTGAGACAATTGGACTCCAAGAAAAGAAATTCTTTTTAATTTGACGTGATTGCCGGAAACCAGCGATTACACTGGGCGCTGTGGTAGCTTTTCATTAGAAAGTTTAGATAAATAAGTCGTTCTTTACTGTGGGACCAATCCTACCCGTTATCGCGCGCTGAAAAAATAGCGACAGTTTCAAAAACTACATTTCATTAACTTTCTAACGGTGACAGATCGTTTGAGTTTCAACGGTTGGGTCACATATTCGTACCAACATGTATTTAGCGATATTTATCTGATATTACTAGGTTGCATCGCTTTTAACAGTGAAACGATTGACTGTGGGACTTAATTGAACTAACTCTGGACTGCGACCTGATCAATGTGATAAATGACACAAATGGACTCCAAGAAAAAACATTATTCTTAATTTGACGTGATTGCCGGAAATCAGCGATTACACTGGGCGTTGTGGTAGCGCTTCATTTAAAAATTTAGATAAATGAGTCGTTCTTTACTGTGGGACCAATCCTATTCGTTATCCCACGCTGAGGAAATAGCGACAGTTTCAAAAACTACACTTCATTGACTTTCTAACGGTGTCAATCCGTTTGAGTTACAACGGTTGGGTCACAATTTCGTACCGACATGTATTTAGCGATATTTTTCTGATATTACTGGGTTGTGTGGCTTTTAACAGTGAAACGATTGACTGTGGTACTTAATTGAACTGATTATGGACTGTGACATTTTAAATGTGAAAGTGAGACATTAGGGCTCCAAGAAATAACATTTTTCTTAGTATAAAATGATTGCCGAAACTCAGCGATTACACTGGGCGCTGTGGTAGCGCTTCAATTAAAAATTAAGATAAAAAGTCATTTTTTACTGTGGGACCAATCCTAGCTGTTATCGCGCGCTTAAGAAATAGCGACAGTTTCAAAAACTACATTTCATTGTCTTTCTAACGGTGTCAGTCCGTTTGAGTTTCAACGGTTGGGTCACATATTCGTACCAACATGTATTTAGCGATATTAATCTGATATTACTAGGTTGCATCGCTTTTACCAGTGAAACGATTGACTGTGGGATTTAATTGAACTAACTTTGGACTGTGCCCTGATAAATGTGATAAATGAGACAATTGGACTCCAAGAAAAAACATTTTTCTTAATTTGACGTGATTGCCGGAAATCAGCGATTACCTTGGGCGCTGTGGTAGCGCTTCATTTAAAAATTAAGATAAATAAGTCATTTCTTACTGTGGGACCAATCCTAGCCGTTATCCCGCGCTGAAGCAGTAGAGACAATTTCAAAAACTACACTTCATTGACTTTCTAACGGTGTCAATCCGTTTGAGTTACAACGGTTTGGTCACATGTTCGTACCAACATGTTTTTAGCGTTATTAATCTGATATTACTAGGTTGCATCGCTTTTAACAGTGAAACGATTGACTGTGGGATTTAATTGAACTAACTTTGGACTGTGCCCTGATAAATGTAATAAATGAGACAATTGGACTCCAAGAAAAAACATTCTTCTTAATTTGACGTGATTGCCGGAAATCAGCGATTACCTTGGGCGCTGTGGTAGCGCTTCATTTAAAAATTTAGATAAATAAGTCATTTCTTACTGTGGGACCAATCCTAGCCGTTATCCCGCTCTGAAGCAGTAGAGACAATTTCAAAAACTACACTTCATTGACTTTCTAACGGTGTCAATCCGTTTGAGTTACAACGGTTGGGTCACATAATCGTACCAACATGTATTTAGCGATATTTATCTGATATTACTAGTTTGCATCGCTTTTAACAGTGAAACGATTGACTGTGGGACTTAATTAAACTAAATTTGGACCGTGACCTAGTCAATGTGATAAATGACACAAATAGACTCCAAAAAAATAATTCTTCTTAATTTGACATGATTGCCGGAAATCAGCGATTACACTGGGCGCTGTGGTAGCGCTTCATTTAAAAAATTGGATAAATAAGTCGTTCTTTACTCTGGGACCAATCCTACCCGTTATCGCGCGCTGAAAAAATAGCGACAGTTTCAAAAACTACATTTCATTGACTTTCTAACGGTGTCAATCCGTTTTAATTACAACGGTTGGGTCACATATTCGTTCCAACATGTATTTAGCGACATTTTTCTGATATTACTAAGTTGTATGGCTTTAAACAGTGAAACCGTTGACTGTGGGACTTAATTGAACTGATTATGCACTGTGACCTTATAAATGTAAAAGTGAGACAATTGGACTCCAAGAAAAAACATTCTTCTTAATTTGACGTGATTGCCGGAAATCAGCGATTACACTGGTCGCTGTGGTAGCGCTTTAAATAAAAATTAGGATAAAAAAGTCATTTTTTACTTTGGGACCAATCGTACCCGTTATCGCGCGCTGAAAAAATAGCGACAGTTTCAAAAACTAAATTTCATTGACTTTCTAACGGTGTCAATCCGTTTTACTTACAACGGTTGGGTCACATATTCGTACCAACATGTATTTATAGCGATATTTTTCTGATATTACTAGGTAGTATCGCTTTAAACAGTGAAACCATTGACTGTGGGACTTAATTGAACTGATTATGGACTGTGACCTTATAAATGTAAAAGTGAGACAATTGGACTCTAAGAAATAACATTCTTCTTAATATGAAATCATTACCGAAACTCAGCGATTATACTGGGCGCTGTGGTAGCGTTTCAAATAAAAATTAAAATAAAAAAGTCATTTTTTACTGTGGGAGCAATCCTAGCCGTTATCGCGCGCTGAAGAAATAGCGACAGTTTCAAAAACTACATTTCATTGACTTTTTAACGGTGTCAGTCTGTTTGAGTTACAACGGTTGGGTCACATATTCGTACCAACATGTATTTAGCGATATTTTTCTGATATTACTAGGTTGTATGGCTATTAACAGTGAAACCATTGACTGTGGGACTTAATTGAACTGATTATGGACTGTGACCTTATAAATGTGAAAGTGAGACAATTGGACTCCAAGAAAGAACATTCTTCTTAATATGAAATGATTGCCGAAACTCAGCGATTACACTGGGCACTGTGGTAGCGCTTCAATTTAAAATTAAGATAAAAAAGTCATTTTTTACTTTGGGACCAATCCTAGCTGTTATCGCGCGCTTAAGAAATAGCGACAGTTTCAAAAACTACATTTCATTGACTTTCTAACGGTGTCAGTCCGTTTGAGTTTCAACGGTTGGGTCACATATTCGTACCAACATGTTTTTAGCGATATTAATCTGATATTACTAGGTTGCATCGCTTTTAACAGTGAAACGATTGACTGTAGGATTTAATTGAACTAACTTTGGACTGTGCCCTGATAAATGTGATAAATGAGACAATTGGACTCCAAAAAAAACATTCTTCTTAATTTGACGTGATTGCCGGAAATCAGCGATTACCTTGGGCGCTGTGGTAGCCCTTCATTTAAAAATTTAGATAAATAAGTCATTTCTTACTGTGGGACCAATCCTAGTCGTTATCCCGCGCTGAAGCAGTAGCGACAGTTTCAAAAACTACATTTCATTGACTTTCTAACGGTGTCAGTCCGTTTGAGTTTCAACAGTTGTGTCACATATTCGTACTAACATATATTTAGCGATATTTATCTGATTTTGCTAGGTTGTATGGCTTTTAACAGTAAAATCATTGACTGTGGGACTTAATTGAACTGATTATGGACTGCGACCTTATAAATGTGAAAGTGAGACAATTGGGCTCCAAGAAAAAACATTCTTCTTAATTTGACGTGATTGCCGGAAATCAGCGATTACACTGGTCGCTGTGGTAGCGCTTCAAATAAAAATTGGGATAAAAAATCATTTTTTACTGTGGGACCAAACCAAGCCGTTATTGCGCGCTGAAGAAATAGTGACAGTTTCAAAAACTACATTTCATTGACTTTCTAACGCTGTCAGTCCGTTTGAGTTTCAACAGTTGGGTCACATAAGCGTACCAACATGTATTTAGCGACATTTATCTGATATTACTAGGTTGCATCGCTTTTAACAGTGAAACGATTGACTGTGGGATTAATTAAACTAAATTTGGAGGGTGACCTGGTCAATGTGATAAATGACACAAATGGACTCCAAAAAAATAATTCTTCTTAATTTGACATGATTGCCGGAAATCAGCGATTACACTCGGCGCTGTGGTAGCGCTTCATTTAAAAAATTAGATAAATAAGTCGTTCTTTACTGTGGGACCAATCCTACCCGTTATCGCGCGCTGAAAAAATAGTGACAGTTTCAAAAACTACATTTCATTGACTTTCTAACGGTGTCAATCCGTTTTACTTACAACGGTTGGGTCACATATTTGTACCAACATGTATTTAGCGATATTTTTCTGATATTACTAGGTTGTATCGCTTTAAACAGTGAAACCATTGACTGTGGGACTTAATTGAACTGATTATGGACTTTGACCTTATAAATGTAAAAGTGAGACAATTGGACTCCAAGAAAAAACATTCTTCTCAATTTGATGTGATTGCCGGAAATCAGCGATTACACTGGTCGCTGTGGTAGCGCTACAAATAAAAATTAGGATAAAAAAGTCATTTTTTACTTTGGGACCAAACCTAACCCTTATCGCGCGCTGATGAAATAGCGACAGTTTCAAAAGCTACATTTCATTGACTTTCTAACGGTGTCAGTCCATTTGAGTTTCAAAAGTTGGGTCACATATTCGTACCAACATGTATTTAGAGATATTTATCTGATATTACTAGTTTGCATCGCTTTTAACAGTGAAACGATCGACTGTGGGACTTAGTTGAACTAAACTTGGACCGTGACCTGATCAATGTCATAAAGGACACAAATGGACTCCAAAAAAAAAATTCTTCTTAATTTGATATGATTGCCGGAAATCAGCGATTACACTGGGCGCTGTGGTAGCGCTACATTTAAAAATTTAGATAAATAAGTCGTACTTTACTGTGGGACCAATCCTGTCCGTTATCGCGCGCTGAAGAAATAGCGACAGTTTCAAAAACTACATTTCATTGACTTTTAACGGTGTCAGTCCGTTTGAGTTTAAACGGTTGGGTCACATATTCGTACCAACATGTATTTAGCGATATTTATCTGATTTTACTAGGTTGTATGGCTTTTAACAGTGAAACGATTGACTGTGGGACTTAATTAAACTACATTTGGACCGTGACCTGATCAATGTCATAAAGGACACAAATGGACTCCAAAAAAAAATTCTTCTTAATTTGATATGATTGCCGGAAATCAGCGATTACACCGGGCGCTGTGGTAGCGCTTCATTTAAAAATTTGCATAAATAAGTCGTTCTTTACTGTGGGACCAATCCTACCCGTTATTGCACGCTGAAAAAATAGCGACAGTTTCAAAATCTGCATTTCATTGACTTTCTAACGGTGTCAATCCGTTTGAGTCACAACGGTTGGGTCACATATTCGTACCAACATGTATTTAGCGATATTTTTATGATATTACTAGGTTGTATGGCATTTAACCGTGAAACCATTGACTGTGGGACTTAATTAAACTGATTATGGACTGCGACCTTATAAATGTGAAAGTGAGACAATTGGACTCCAAGAAAAAACATTCTTCTTAATTTGACGTGATTGCCGGAAATCAGCGATTACACTGGTCGCTGTGGTAGCGCTTCAAATAAAAATTAGGATAAAAAAGTCATTTTTTACTGTGGGACCAAACCTAGCCGTTATCGCGCGCTAAAGAAATTGCGACAGTTTCAAAAACTACATTTCATTGACTTTCTAACGGTGTCAGTCCGTTTGAGTTTCAACAGTTGCGTCACATATTCGTACCAACATGTATTTAGCGATATTTTTCTGATAATACTAGGTTGTATGACTTTTAACAGTGAAACCATTGACTGTGGGACTTAATTAAACTGATTATGGACTGCGACCTTATAAATGTGAAAGTGAGACAATTGGACTCCAAGAAAAAACATTCTTCTTAATTTGACGTGATTGCCGGAAATCAGCGATTACACTGGTCGCTGTGGTAGCGCTACATTTAAAAATTTAGATAAATAAGTCGTTCTTTACTGTGGGACCAATCCTACCCGTTATCGCGCGCTGAAGAAATAGCGACAGTTTCACAAACTACATTTCATTGACTTTTTAACGGTGTCAGTCCGTTTGAGTTTCAACGGTTGTGTCACATATTCGTACCGACATGTATTTAGCGATATTTATCTGATATTATTAGGTTGCATCGCTTTTAGCAGTGAAACGATTGACTGTGGGACTTAATTGAACTCAATTTGGACTGTGACCAGATCAATGTGATAAATGACACAAATGGACTCCAAGAAAAAAATTCTTCTTAATATGACGTGATTGCCGGAAATCAGCGATTACACTGGGTGCTGTGGTAGCGCTACAATTAAAAATTTAGATAAATAAGTCGTTCTTTACTGTGGGACCAATCCTACCCGTTATCGCGAGCTGAAGAAATAGCAACAGTTTCAAAAACTACATTTCATTGACTTTTTAACGGTGTCAGTCCGTTTGAGTTTCAACGGTTGGTTCACATATTCGTACCAACATGTATTTAGCGTTATTTATCTGATATTACTAGTTTGCATCGCTTTTAACAGTGAAACGATTGACTGTGGGACCTAATTGAACTAAATTTGGACCTAATGTGATAAAGGAGACAATTGGACTCCAAGAAAAAACATTCTTCTTAATTTGACATGATTGCCGAAACTCAGCGATTACACTGGCTCTGTGGAAGCGCTTTATTTAAGAATTATGAGAAAAAAGTCATTTTTTTATTGTGGGACCAATCCTAGCCGTTATCGCGCGCTGAAGAAATAGCGACAGTTTCAAAAACTACATTTCATTGACTTTCTAACGGTGTCAGTTCGTTTGAGTTACAACGGTTGGGTCACATATCCGTACCAACATGTATTTAGCGATATTTATCTGATATTACCAGTTTGCATCGCTTTTAACAGTGAAAAGATTGACTGTGGGACTTAATTGAACTAAATTTGGACCTAAATGTGATAAAGGAGACAATTGGACTCCAAGAAAAAACATTCTTCTTAATTTGACATGATTGCCGAAACTCAGCGATTATACTGGGCTCTGTGGAAGCGTTTTATTTAAGAATTATGATAAAAAAGTCATTTTTTATTGTGGGACCAATCCTAGCCGTTATCGCGCGCTGAAGAAATACGACAGTTTAAAAAACTACATTTCATTGACTTTCTAACGGTGTCAGTCCGTTTGAGTTACAACGGTTGGGTCACATATTCGTACCAACATGTATTTAGCGATATTTATCTGATATTACTAGGTTGTATGGCTTTCAACAGTGAAACCATTGACTGTGGGACTTAATTGAACTGATTATGGACTGTGACTTTATAAATGTGAAGGTGAGACAATTGGACTCCAAAAAATAACATTCTTCTTAATATGAAATGATTGCCGAAACTCAGCGATTACACTGGGCGCTGTCGTAGCGCTTCAATTTAAAATTAGGTTAAAAAAGTTATTTTTTACTGTGGGACCAATCCTAGCTGTTATCGCGCGCTTAAGAAATAGCGACAGTTTCAAAAACTACATTTCATTGACTTTCTAACGGTGTCAGTCCGTTTGAGTTTCAACGGTTGGGTCACATATTTGTACCAACATGTATTTAGCGATATTTATCTGATATTACTAGGTTGCATCGCTTTTAACAGTGAAACGATTGACTGTGGGATTTAATTGAACTAACTTTGGACTGTGCCCTGATAAATGTGATAAATGAGACAATTGGACTCCAAGAAAAAAAATTCTTTTTAATTTGACGTGATTGCCGGAAATCAGCGATTACACTGGGCGCTGTGGTAGCGCTTCATTTAAAAATTTAGATAAATAAGTCCTTCTTTACTGTGGAACCAATCCTACCCGCTATCGCGCGCTGAAAAAATAGCGACAGTTTCAAAAACTACATTTCATTGACTTTTTAACGGTGTCAATTCGTTTGGGTTACAACGGTTGGGTCACATCTTCGTACCAACATGTATTTAGCGATATTTTTCTGATATTACTAGGTTGTATGGCTTTTAACAGTGAAACCAATGACTGTGGGACTTAATTGAACTGATGATGGACTGTGACCTGATCAATGTCATAAAGGACGAAAATGGACTCCAAAAAATAAAATTCTTCTTAATTTGACGTGATTGCCGGAAATCAGCGATTACACTGGGCGCTGTGGTAGCGCTTCATTTAAAAATTTAGATAAATAAGTCCTTCTTTACTGTGGAACCAATCCTACCCGCTATCGCGCGCTGAAAAAATAGCGACAGTTTCAAAAACTACATTTCATTGACTTTCTAACGGTGTCAATTCGTTTGGGTTACAACGGTTGGGTCACATCTTCGTACCAACATGTATTTAGCGATATTTTTCTGATATTACTAGGTTGTATGGCTTTGAACAGTGAAACCATTGACTGTGGGACTTAATTGAACTAAATTTGGACCGTGACCTGATCAATGTCATAAAGGACACAAATGGACTCCAAAAAAAAAATTCTTCTAAATTTGATATGATTGCCGGAAATCAGCGATTACACTGGGCGCAGTGGTAGCGCTTCATTTAAAAATTTAGATAAATAAGTCCTTCTTTACTGTGGAACCAATCCTACCCGCTATCGCGCGCTGAAAAAATAGCGACAGTTTCAAAAACTACATTTCATTGACTTTTTAACGGTGTCAATTCGTTTGGGTTACAACGGTTGGGTCACATCTTCGTACCAACATGTATTTAGCGATATTTTTCTGATATTACTAGGTTGTATGGCTTTTAACAGTGAAACCAATGACTGTGGGACTTAATTGAACTGATGATGGACTGTGACCTGATCAATGTCATAAAGGACGCAAATGGACTCCAAAAAATAAAATTCTTCTTAATTTGACGTGATTGCCGGAAATCAGCGATTACACTGGGCGCTGTGGTAGCGCTTCATTTAAAAATTTAGATAAATAAGTCCTTCTTTACTGTGGAACCAATCCTATCCGCTATCGCGCGCTGAAAAAATAGCGACAGTTTCAAAAACTACATTTCATTGACTTTCTAACGGTGTCAATTCGTTTGGGTTACAACGGTTGGGTCACATCTTCGTACCAACATGTATTTAGCGATATTTTTCTGATATTACTAGGTTGTATGGCTTTTAACAGTGAAACCAATGACTGTGGGACTTAATTGAACTGATGATGGACTGTGACCTGATCAATGTCATAAAGGACGCAAATGGACTCCAAAAAATAAAATTCTTCTTAATTTGACGTGATTGCCGGAAATCAGCGATTACACTGGGCGCTGTGGTAGCGCTTCATTTAAAAATTTAGATAAATAAGTCCTTCTTTACTGTGGAACCAATCCTACCCGCTATCGCGCGCTGAAAAAATAGCGACAGTTTCAAAAACTACATTTCATTGACTTTCTAACGGTGTCAATTCGTTTGGGTTACAACGGTTGGGTCACATCTTCGTACCAACATGTATTTAGCGATATTTTTCTGATATTACTAGGTTGTATGGCTTTGAACAGTGAAACCATTGACTGTGGGACTTAATTGAACTAAATTTGGACGGTGACCTGATCAATGTCATAAAGGACACAAATGGACTCCAAAAAAAAAATTCTTCTTAATTTGATATGATTGCCGGAAATCAGCGATTACACTGGGCGCAGTGGTAGCGCTTCATTTAAAAATTTAGATAAATAAGTCCTTCTTTACTGTGGAACCAATCCTACCCGCTATCGCGCGCTGAAAAAATAGCGACAGTTTCAAAAACTACATTTCATTGACTTTTTAACGGTGTCAATTCGTTTGGGTTACAACGGTTGGGTCACATCTTCGTACCAACATGTATTTAGCGATATTTTTCTGATATTACTAGGTTGTATGGCTTTTAACAGTGAAACCAATGACTGTGGGACTTAATTGAACTGATGATGGACTGTGACCTGATCAATGTCATAAAGGACGCAAATGGACTCCAAAAAATAAAATTCTTCTTAATTTGACGTGATTGCCGGAAATCAGCGATTACACTGGGCGCTGTGGTAGCGCTTCATTTAAAAATTTAGATAAATAAGTCCTTCTTTACTGTGGAACCAATCCTACCCGCTATCGCGCGCTGAAAAAATAGCGACAGTTTCAAAAACTACATTTCATTGACTTTCTAACGGTGTCAATTCGTTTGGGTTACAACGGTTGGGTCACATCTTCGTACCAACATGTATTTAGCGATATTTTTCTGATATTACTAGGTTGTATGGCTTTTAACAGTGAAACCAATGACTGTGGGACTTAATTGAACTGATGATGGACTGTGACCTGATCAATGTCATAAAGGACGCAAATGGACTCCAAAAAATAAAATTCTTCTTAATTTGACGTGATTGCCGGAAATCAGCGATTACACTGGGCGCTGTGGTAGCGCTTCATTTAAAAATTTAGATAAATAAGTCCTTCTTTACTGTGGAACCAATCCTACCCGCTATCGCGCGCTGAAAAAATAGCGACAGTTTCAAAAACTACATTTCATTGACTTTCTAACGGTGTCAATTCGTTTGGGTTACAACGGTTGGGTCACATCTTCGTACCAACATGTATTTAGCGATATTTTTCTGATATTACTAGGTTGTATGGCTTTGAACAGTGAAACCATTGACTGTGGGACTTAATTGAACTAAATTTGGACCGTGACCTGATCAATGTCATAAAGGACACAAATGGACTGCAAAAAAAAAATTCTTCTTAATTTGATATGATTGCCGGAAATCAGCGATTACACTGGGCGCAGTGGTAGCGCTTCATTTAAAAATTTAGATAAATAAGTCCTTCTTTACTGTGGAACCAATCCTACCCGCTATCGCGCGCTGAAAAAATAGCGACAGTTTCAAAATCTACATTTCATTGACTTTTTAACGGTGTCAATTCGTTTGGGTTACAACGGTTGGGTCACATCTTCGTACCAACATGTATTTAGCGATATTTTTCTGATATTACTAGGTTGTATGGCTTTTAACAGTGAAACCAATGACTGTGGGACTTAATTGAACTGATGATGGACTGTGACCTGATCAATGTCATAAAGGACGCAAATGGACTCCAAAAAATAAAATTCTTCTTAATTTGACGTGATTGCCGGAAATCAGCGATTACACTGGGCGCTGTGGTAGCGCTTCATTTAAAAATTTAGATAAATAAGTCCTTCTTTACTGTGGAACCAATCCTACCCGCTATCGCGCGCTGAAAAAATAGCGACAGTTTCAAAAACTACATTTCATTGACTTTCTAACGGTGTCAATTCGTTTGGGTTACAACGGTTGGGTCACATCTTCGTACCAACATGTATTTAGCGATATTTTTCTGATATTACTAGGTTGTATGGCTTTTAACAGTGAAACCAATGACTGTGGGACTTAATTGAACTGATGATGGACTGTGACCTGATCAATGTCATAAAGGACGCAAATGGACTCCAAAAAATAAAATTCTTCTTAATTTGACGTGATTGCCGGAAATCAGCGATTACACTGGGCGCTGTGGTAGCGCTTCATTTAAAAATTTAGATAAATAAGTCCTTCTTTACTGTGGAACCAATCCTACCCGCTATCGCGCGCTGAAAAAATAGCGACAGTTTCAAAAACTACATTTCATTGACTTTCTAACGGTGTCAATTCGTTTGGGTTACAACGGTTGGGTCACATCTTCGTACCAACATGTATTTAGCGATATTTTTCTGATATTACTAGGTTGTATGGCTTTGAACAGTGAAACCATTGACTGTGGGACTTAATTGAACTAAATTTGGACCGTGACCTGATCAATGTCATAAAGGACACAAATGGACTGCAAAAAAAAAATTCTTCTTAATTTGATATGATTGCCGGAAATCAGCGATTACACTGGGCGCAGTGGTAGCGCTTCCCTTAAAAAAATTAGATAAATAAGTCGTTTTTTACTGTGGGACCAATCCTGTCCGTTATCGCGCGCTGAAGAAATAGCGACAGTTTCAAAAATTACATTTCATTGACTTTCTAACGGTGTCAGTCCGTTTGAGTTTCAACGGTTGGGTCACATATTCGTACCAACATGTATTTAGCGATATTTATCTGATATTAGTAGGTTGCATCGCTTTTAACAGTCAAACGATTGACTGTGGGACTTAATTGAAGTAAATTTGGACCGTGACCTGATCAATGTCATAAAGGACACAAATGGACTCCAAAAAAAAAAAATTCTTCTTAATTTGATATGATTGCCGGAAATCAGCGATTACACTGGGCGCAGTGGTAGCGCTTCCCTTAAAAAAATTAGATAAATAAGTCGTTCTTTACTGTGGGACCAATCCTGTTCGTTATCGCGCGCTGAAGAAATAGCGACAGTTTCAAAAACTACATTTCATTGACTTTCTAACGGTGTCAATCCGTTTGAGTTACAAAGGTTGGGTCACATATTCGTACCAACATATATTTAGCGATATTTGTCTGATATTACTAGGTTGCATCGCTTTTAACAATGAAACGATTGACTATAGGACTTAATTACACTAACTTTGGACTGTGCCCTGATAAGTGTGATAAATGAGACAATTGGACTCCAAGAAAAAACATTCTTCTTAATTTGACGTGATTGCTGGAAATCAGCGATTACACTGGGCGCTGTGGTAGCGCTTCTTTTAAAAATTTAGATAAATAAGTCGTTCTCTACTGTGGGACCAATCCTACCCGTTATCGCGCGCTGAAAAAATAGCGACAGTTTCAAAAACTACATTTCATTGACTTTCTAACGGTGTCAGTCCGTTTGAGTTTCAACGGTTGGGTCACATATTCGTACCAACATGTATTTAGCGATATTTATCTGATATTAGTAGGTTGCATCGCTTTTAACAGTCAAATGATTGACTGTGGGACTTAATTGAAGTAAGTTTGGACCGTGACCTGATTAATGTCATAAAGGACACAAATGGACTCCAAAAAAAAAATTTTTCTTAATTGGATATGATTGCCGGAAATCAGCGATTACATTGGGCGCTGTGATAGCGCTTCACTTAAAAAAATTAGATAAATAAGTCGTTCTTTTTTGTGGGACCAATCCTGTCCGTTATCACGCGCTGAAGAAATAGCGACAGTTTCAAAAACTAGATTTCATTGACTTTCTAACGGTGTCAGTCCGTTTGAGTTTCAACGGTTGGGTCACATATTCGTACCAACATGTATTTAGCGATATTTATCTGATATTACTAGGTTGCATCGCTTTTAACAATGAATCGATTGACTTTGGGACTTAATTGAACTCACTTTGGACTGTGACCTGATCAATGTGATAAATGACACAAATGGACTCCAAGAAAAAAAATTCTTCTTAATTTGACGTGATTGCCGGAAATCAGCGATTACACTGGGCGCTGTGGTAGCGCTTCTAATAAAAATTAGGATAAAAAAGTCATTTTTTACTGTGGGACAAAACCTAGCTGTTATCGCGCGCTGAAGAAATAGCGACAGTTTCAAAAACTACATTTCATTGACTTTCTAACGGTGTCATTCCGTTTGAGTTTCAACAGTTGGGTCACATATTAGTACCAACATGTATTTAGCGATATTTATCTGATATTACTAGGTTGTATGGCTTTTAACAGTGAAACCATTGACTGTGGGACTTAATTGAACTGATTATGGACTGCGACCTTATAAATGTGAAAGTTAGACAATTGGACTCCAAGAAAAAACATTCTTCTTAATTTGACGTGATTGCCGGAAATCAGCGATTACACTGGTCGCTGTGGTAGTGCTTCAAATGAAAATTAGGATAAAAAATTCATTTTTTACTGTGGGACCAAACCTAGCCGTTATCGCGCGCTGAAGAAATAGCGACATTTTCAAAAACTACATTTCATTGTCCTTCTAACGGTGTCAGTCCGTTTGAGTTTCAACAGTTGGGTCACATATTCGTACCAACATGTATTTAGCGATATTTATCTGATATTACTACGTTGCATCGATTTTAGCAGTGAAACGATTGACTGTGGGACTTAATTGAACTCACTTTGGACTGTGACCTGATCAATGTGATAAATGACTCAAATTGACTCCAAGAAAAAAAATTCTTCATAACTTGACGTGATTGCCGGAAATCAGCGATTACACTGGGCGCTGTGGTAGCGCTACATTTAAAAATTTAGATAAATAAGTCGTTCTTTACTGTGGGACCAATCCTACCCGTTATCGCGCGCTGAAGAAATAGCGACAGTTTCAAAAACTACATTTCATTTACTTTTTAACGGTGTCAGTCCGTTTGAGTTTCAACGGTTGGGTCACATATTCGTACCAACATGTATTTAGCGATATTTATCTGATATTACTAGGTTGCATCGCTTTTAACAATGAATCGATTGACTTTGGGACTTAATTGAACTCACTTTGGACTGTGACCTGATCAATGTGATAAATGACACAAATGGACTCCAAGAAAAAAAATTCTTCTTAATTTGACGTGATTGCCGGAAATATCCGATTACACTGGGCGCTGTGGTAGCGCTTCTAATAAAAATTAGGATAGAAAAGTCATTTTTTACTGTGGTACCAACCCTAGCCGTTATCGCGCGCTGAAGAAATAGCGACAGTTTCAAAAACTACATTTCATTGACTTTCTAACGGTGTCAGTCCGTTTGAGTTTCAACAGTTGGGTCACATATTAGTACCAACATGTATTTAGCGATATTTATCTGATATTACTAGGTTGTATGGCTTTTAACAGTGAAACCATTGACTGTGGAACTTAATTGAACTGATTATGGACTGCGACCTTATAAATGTGAAAGTGAGACAATTGGACTCCAAGAAAAAACATTCTTCTTAATTTGACGTGATTGCCGGAAATCAGCGATTACACTGGTCGCTGTGGTAGTGCTTCAAATGAAAATTAGGATAAAAAAGTCATTTTTTACTGTGGGACCAAACCTAGCCGTTATCGCGCGCTGAAGAAATAGCAACATTTTCAAAAACTACATTTCATTGTCCTTCTAACGGTGTCAGTCCGGTTGAGTTTCAACAGTTGGGTCACATATTCGTACCAACATGTATTTAGCGATATTTATCTGATATTACTACGTTGCATCGCTTTTAGCAGTGAAACGATTGACTGTGGGACTTAATTGAACTCACTTTGGACTGTGACCTGATCAATGTGATAAATGACTCAAATGAACTCCAAGAAAAAAAATTCTTCATAACTTGACGTGATTGCCGGAAATCAGCGATTACACTGGGCGCTGTGGTAGCGCTACATTTAAAAATTTAGATAAATAAGTCGTTCTTTACTGTGGGACCAATCCTACCCGTTATCGCGCGCTGAAGAAATAGCGACAGTTTCAAAAACTACATTTCATTGACTTTTTAACGGTGTCAGTCCGTTTGAGTTTCAACGGTTGGGTCACATACTCGTACCAACATGTATTTAGCGATATTTATCTGATATTACTAGGTTGCATCGCTTTTAACAATGAATCGATTGACTTTGGGACTTAATTGAACTCACTTTGGACTGTGACCTGATCAATGTGATAAATGACACAAATGGACTCCAAGAAAAAACATTCTTCTTAATTTGACGTGATTGCCGGAAATATCCGATTACACTGGGCGCTGTGGTAGCGCTTCTAATAAAAATTAGGATAGAAAAGTCATTTTTTACTGTGGGACCAACCCTAGCCGTTATCGCGCGCTGAAGAAGTAGCGACAGTTTCAAAAACTACATTTCATTGCCTTTCTAACGGTGTCAGTCCGTTTGAGTTTCAACAGTTGGGTCACATATTAGTACCAACATGTATTTAGCGATATTTATCTGATATTACTAGGTTGTATGGCTTTTAACAGTGAAACCATTGACTGTGGGACTTAATTGAACTGATTATGGACTGCGACCTTATAAATGTGAAAGTGAGACAATTGGACTCCAAGAAAAAACATTCTTCTTAATTTGACGTGATTGCCGGAAATCAGTGATTACACTGGTCGCTGTGGTAGTGCTTCAAATGAAAATTAGGATAAAAAAGTCATTTTTTACTGTGGGACCAAACCTAGCCGTTATCGCGCGCTGAAGAAATAGCGACAGTTTCAAAAACTACATTTCATTGTCCTTCTAACGGTGTCAGTCCGGTTGAGTTTCAACAGTTGGGTCACATATTCGTACCAACATGTATTTAGCGATATTTATCTGATATTACTACGTTGCATCGCTTTTAGCAGTGAAACGATTGACTGTGGGACTTAATTGAACTCACTTTGGACTGTGACCTGATCAATGTGATAAATGACTCAAATGGACTCCAAGAAAAAAAATTCTTCATAACTTGACGTTATTTGCCGGAAATCAGCGATTACACTGGGCGCTGTGGTAGCGCTACATTTAAAAATTTAGATAAATAAGTCGTTCTTTACTGTGGGACCAATCCTACCCGTTATCGCGCGCTAAAGAAATAGCGACAGTTTCAAAAACTACATTTCATTGACTTTTTAACGGTGTCAGTCCGTTTGAGTTTCAACGGTTGGGTCACATATTCGTACCAACATGTATTTAACGATATTTATCTGATATTACTAGGTTGCATCGCTTTTAACAATGAATCGATTGACTTTGGGACTTAATTGAACTCACTTTGGACTGTGACCTGATCAATGTGATAAATGACACAAATGGACTCCAAGAAAAAAAATTCTTCTTAATTTGACGTGATTGCCGGAAATCAGCGATTACACTGGGCGCTGTGGTAGCGCTTCTAATAAAAATTAGGATAAAAATGTCATTTTTTACTGTGGGACCAACCCTAGCCGTTATCGCGCGCTGAAGAAATAGCGACAGTTTCAAAAACTACATTTCATTGACTTTCTAACGGTGTCAGTCCGTTTGAGTTTCAACAGTTGGGTCACATATTAGTACCAACATGTATTTAGCGATATTTATCTGATATTTCTCGGTTGTATGGCTTTTAACAGTGAAACCATTGACTGTGGGACTTAATTGAACTGATTATGGACTGCGACCTTATAAATGTGAAAGTGAGACAATTGGACTCCAAGAAAAAACATTCTTCTTAATTTGACGTGATTGCCGGAAATCAGCGATTACACTGGTCGCTGTGGTAGTGCTTCAAATGAAAATTAGGATAAAAAAGTCATTTTTTACTGTGGGACCAAACCTAGCCGTTATCGCGCGCTGAAGAAATAGCGACAGTTTCAAAAACTACATTTCATTGTCCTTCTAACGGTGTCAGTCCGTTTGAGTTTCAACAGTTGGGTCACATATTCGTACCAACATGTATTTAGCGATATTTATCTGATATTACTACGTTGCATCGCTTTTAGCAGTGAAACGATTGACTGTGGGACTTAATTGAACTCACTTTGGACTGTGACCTGATCAATGTGATAAATGAGACAATTGGACTCCAAGAAAAAACATACTTCTTAATTTGACGTGATTGCCGGAAATCAGCGATTACACCGGGCGCTGTGGTAGCGCTACATTTAAAAATTTAGATAAATAAGTCGTTCTTTACTGTGGGACCAACCCTACCCGTTATCGCGCGCTGAAGAAATAGCGACAGTTTCAAAAACTACATTTCATTGACTTTTTAACGGTGTCAGTCCGTTTGAGTTTCAACGGTTGGGTCACATATTCGTACCAACATGTATTTAGCGATCTTTATCTGATATTACTAGGTTGCATCGCTTTTAGCAGTGAAACGATTGACTGTGGGACTTAATTGATTTCACTTTGGACTGTGACCTGATCAATGTGATAAATGACACAAATGGACTCCAAGAAAAAAAATTCTTCTTAATTTGACGTGATTGCCGGAAATCAGCGATTACACTGGGCGCTGTGGTAGCGCTATATTTAAAAATTTAGATAAATAAGTCGTTCTTTACTGTGGGACCAACCCTACCCGTTATCGCGCGCTGAAGTAATAGTGACAGTTTCAAAAACTACATTTCATTGACTTTTTAACGGTGTCAGTCCGTTTGAGTTTCAACGGTTGGGTCACATATTCGTACCAACATGTATTTAGCGTTATTTATCTAATATTACTAGTTTGCATCGCTTTTAACAGTGAAACGATTGACTGTGGGACTAAATTAAACTAAATTTGGACTGTGCCCTGATAAATGTGATAAATGAGGCAATTGGACCCCAAGAAAAAACATTCTTCTTAATTTGACGTGATTGCCGGAAATCAGCGATTACACTGGGCGCTGTGGTAGCGCTTCATTTAAAAACTTAGATAAATAAGTCATTTCTTACTGTGGGACCAATCCTAGCCGTTATCCCGCCCTGAAGCAGTAGAGACCATTTCAAAAACTACACTTCATTGACTTTTTAACGGTGTCAGTCTGTTTGAGTTACAACGGTTGGGTCACATATTCGTACCAACATGTATTTAGCGATATTTTTCTGATATTACTAGGTTGTATGGCTATTAACAGTGAAACCATTGACTGTGGGACTTAATTGAACTGATTATGGACTGTGACCTTATAAATGTGAAAGTGAGACAATTGGACTCCAAGAAAGAACATTCTTCTTAATATGAAATGATTGCCGAAACTCAGCGATTACACTGGGCGCTGTGGTAGCGCTTCAATTTAAAATTAAGATAAAAAAGTCATTTTTTACTGTGGGACCAATCCTAGCTGTTATCGCGCGCTTAAGAAATAGCGACAGTTTCAAAAACTACATTTCATTGACTTTCTAACGGTGTCAGTCCGTTTGAGTTTCAACAGTTGGGTCACATATTAGTACCAACATGTATTTAGCGATATTTATCTGATATTACTAGGTTGTATGGCTTTTAACAGTGAAACCATTGACTGTGGGACTTAATTGAACTGATTATGGACTGCGACCTTATAAATATGAAAGTGAGACAATTGGACTCCAAGAAAAAACATTCTTCTTAATTTGACGTGATTGCCGGAAATCAGCGATTACACTGGTCGCTGTGGTAGTGCTTCAAATGAAAATTAGGATAAAAAAGTCATTTTTTACTGTGGGAACAAACCTAGCCGTTATCGCGCGCTGAAGAAATAGCGACAGTTTCAAAAACTACATTTCATTGTCCTTCTAACGGTGTCAGTCCGGTTGAGTTTCAACAGTTGGGTCACATATTCGTACCAACATGTATTTAGCGATATTTGTCTGATATTACTAGGTTGCATCGCTTTTAACAGTGAAACGATTGACTGTGGGATTTAATTGAACTAACTTTGGACTGTGCCCTGATAAATGTGATAAATGAGGCAATTGGACCCCAAGAAAAAACATTCTTCTTAATTTGACGTGATTGCCGGAAATCAGCGATTACACTGGGCGCTGTGGTAGCGCTTCATTTAAAAACTTAGATAAATAAGTCATTTCTTACTGTGGGACCAATCCTAGCCGTTATCCCGCGCTGAAGCAGTAGAGACCATTTCAAAAACTACACTTCATTGACTTTCTAACGGTGTCAATCCGTTTGAGTTACAACGGTTGGGTCACATATTCGTACCAACATGTTTTTAGCGATATTTTTCTGATATTACTAGGTTGTATGGCTTTTAACAGTGAAACGATTGACTGTGGGACTTAATTGAGCTGATTAAGGACTGTGACCTTATAAATGTTAAAGTGAGACAATTGGACTTAATTGAACTGATTATGGACTGCAACCTTATAAATGTAAAAGTGAGACAATTGGACTCCAAGAAAAAAAATTCTTTTTAATTTGACGTGATTGCCGGAAATCAGCGATTACACTGGGCGCTGTGGTAGCCTTTCAATTAATAATTAAAATAAAAAAGTCATTTTTTACTGTGGGACCAATCCTATTCGTAATCGCACGCTGAAGAAATAGCGACAGTTTCAAAAACTACATTTCATTGACTTTCTAACGGTGTCAATCCTTTTGAGTTACAACGGTTGGGTCACATCTTCGTACCAACATGTATTTAGCGATATTTTTCTGATATTACTAGGTTGTATGGCTTTTAACAGTGAAATCATTGACTGTGGGACTTAATTGAAGTGATTATGGACTGCGACCTTATAAATGTGAAAGTGAGACAAATGGACTCCAAGAAAAAAAGTTCTTTTTAATTTGACGTGATTGCCGAAAATCAGCGATTACAATGGGCGCTGTGGTAGCGCTTCACTTAAAAAAATTAGATAAATAAGTCGTTCTTTACTGTGGGACCAATCCTGTCCGTTATCGCGCGCTGAAGAAATAGCGACAGTTTCAAAAACTACATTTCATTGACTTTCTAACGGTGTCAATCCGTTTGAGTTACAACGGTTGGGTCACATCTTCGTACCAACATGTATTTAGCGATATTTTTCTGATATTACTAGGTTGTATGGCTTTTAACAGTGAAATCATTGACTGTGGGACTTAATTGAAGTGATTATGGACTGCGACCTTATAAATGTAAAAGTGAGACAATTGGACTCCAAGAAAAAAAATTCTTTTTAATTTGACGTGATTGCCGAAAATCAGCGATTACACTGGGCGCTGTGGTAGCGCTTCACTTAAAAAAATTAGATAAATAAGTCGTTCTTTACTGTGGGACCAATCCTGTCCGTTATCGCGCGCTGAAGAAATAGCGACAGTTTCAAAAACTACATTTCATTGTCCTTCTAACGGTGTCAGTCCGGTTGAGTTTCAACAGTTGGGTCACATATTCGTACCAACATGTATTTAGCGATATTTGTCTGATATTACTAGGTTGCATCGCTTTTAACAGTGAAACGATTGACTGTGGGATTTAATTGAACTAACTTTGGACTGTGCCCTGATAAATGTGATAAATGAGGCAATTGGACCCCAAGAAAAAACATTCTTCTTAATTTGACGTGATTGCCGGAAATCAGCGATTACACTGGGCGCTGTGGTAGCGCTTCATTTAAAAACTTAGATAAATAAGTCATTTCTTACTGTGGGACCAATCCTAGCCGTTATCCCGCGCTGAAGCAGTAGAGACCATTTCAAAAACTACACTTCATTGACTTTCTAACGGTGTCAATCCGTTTGAGTTACAACGGTTGGGTCACATATTCGTACCAACATGTTTTTAGCGATATTTTTCTGATATTACTAGGTTGTATGGCTTTTAACAGTGAAACGATTGACTGTGGGACTTAATTGAGCTGATTAAGGACTGTGACATTATAAATGTTAAAGTGAGACAATTGGACTTAATTGAACTGATTATGGACTGCAACCTTATAAATGTAAAAGTGAGACAATTGGACTCCAAGAAAAAAAATTCTTTTTAATTTGACGTGATTGCCGGAAATCAGCGATTACACTGGGCGCTGTGGTAGCCTTTCAATTATTAATTAAAATAAAAAAGTCATTTTTTACTGTGGGACCAATCCTATTCGTTATCGCACGCTGAAGAAATAGCGACAGTTTCAAAAACTACATTTCATTGACTTTCTAACGGTGTCAATCCTTTTGAGTTACAACGGTTGGGTCACATCTTCGTACCAACATGTATTTAGCGATATTTTTCTGATATTACTAGGTTGTATGGCTTTTAACAGTGAAATCATTGACTGTGGGACTTAATTGAAGTGATTATGGACTGCGACCTTATAAATGTGAAAGTGAGACAAATGGACTCCAAGAAAAAAAGTTCTTTTTAATTTGACGTGATTGCCGAAAATCAGCGATTACACTGGGCGCTGTGGTAGCGCTTCACTTAAAAAAATTAGATAAATAAGTCGTTCTTTACTGTGGGACCAATCCTGTCCGTTATCGCGCGCTGAAGAAATAGCGACAGTTTCAAAAACTACATTTCATTGACTTTCTAACGGTGTCAATCCGTTTGAGTTACAACGGTTGGGTCACATATTCGTACCAACATGTATTTAGCGATATTTTTCTGATATTACTAGGTTGTATGGCTTTTATCAGTGAAACCATTGACTGTGGGACTTAATTGAACTGATTATGCACTGTGACCTTATAAATGTAAAAGTGAGACAATTGGACTCCAAGAAAAAACATTCTTCTTAATTTGACGTGATTGCCGTAAATCAGCGATTACACTGGTCGCTGTGGTAGCGCTTTAAATAAAAATTAGGATAAAAAAGTCATTTTTTACTTTGGGACCAATCCTACCCGTTATCGCGCGCTGAAAAAATAGCGACAGTTTCAAAAACTAAATTTCATTGACTTTCTAACGGTGTCAATCCGTTTTACTTACAACGGTTGGGTCACATATTCGTACCAACATGTATTTATAGCGATATTTTTCTGATATTACTAGGTTGTATCGCTTTAAACAGTGAAACCATTGACTGTGGGACTTAATTGAACTGATTATGGACTGTGACCTTATAAATGTAAAAGTGAGACAATTGGACTCTAAGAAATAACATTCTTCTTAATATGAAATCATTGCCGAAACTCAGCGATTACACTGGGCGCTGTGGTAGCGTTTCAAATAAAAATTAAAAAAAAAAAGTCATTTTTTACTGTGGGAGCAATCCTAGCCGTTATCGCGCGCTGAAGAAATAGCGACAGTTTCAAAAACTACATTTCATTGACTTTTTAACGGTGTCAGTCTGTTTGAGTTACAACGGTTGGGTCACATATTCGTACCAACATGTATTTAGCGATATTTTTCTGATATTACTAGGTTGTATGGCTATTAACAGTGAAACCATTGACTGTGGGACTTAATTGAACTGATTATGGACTGTGACCTTATAAATGTGAAAGTGAGACAATTGGACTCCAAGAAAGAACATTCTTCTTAATATGAAATGATTGCCGAAACTCAGCGATTACACTGGGCGCTGTGGTAGCGCTTCAATTTAAAATTAAGATAAAAAAGTCATTTTTTACTGTGGGACCAATCCTAGCTGTTATCGCGCGCTTAAGAAATAGCGACAGTTTCAAAAACTACATTTCATTGACTTTCTAACGGTGTCAGTCCGTTTGAGTTTCAACAGTTGGGTCACATATTAGTACCAACATGTATTTAGCGATATTTATCTGATATTACTAGGTTGTATGGCTTTTAACAGTGAAACCATTGACTGTGGGACTTAATTGAACTGATTATGGACTGCCAGCTTATAAATGTGAAAGTGAGACAATTGGACTCCAAGAAAAAACATTCTTCTTAATTTGACGTGATTGCCGGAAATCAGCGATTACACTGGTCGCTGTGGTAGTGCTTCAAATGAAAATTAGGATAAAAAAGTCATTTTTTACTGTGGGACCAAACCTAGCCGTTATCGCGCGCTGAAGAAATAGCGACATTTTCAAAAACTACATTTCATTGTCCTTCTAACGGTGTCAGTCCAGTTGAGTTTCAACAGTTGGGTCACATATTAGTACCAACATGTATTTAGCGATATTTATCTGATATTACTAGGTTGTATGGCTTTTAACAGTGAAACCATTGACTGTGGGACTTAATTGAACTGATTATGGACTGCGACCTTATAAATGTGAAAGTGAGACAATTGGACTCCAAGAAAAAACATTCTTCTTAATTTGACGTGATTGCCGGAAATCAGCGATTACACTGGTCGCTGTGGTAGTGCTTCAAATGAAAATTAGGATAAAAAAGTCATTTTTTACTGTGGGACCAAACCTAGCCGTTATCGCGCGCTGAAGAAATAGCGACATTTTCAAAAACTACATTTCATTGTCCTTCTAACGGTGTCAGTCCAGTTGAGTTTCAACAGTTGGGTCACATATTAGTACCAACATGTATTTAGCGATATTTATCTGATATTACTAGGTTGTATGGCTTTTAACAGTGAAACCATTGACTGTGGGACTTAATTGAACTGATTATGGACTGCGACCTTATAAATGTGAAAGTGAGACAATTGGACTCAAAGAAAAAACATTCTTCTTAATTTGACGTGATTGCCGGAAATCAGCGATTACACTGGTCGCTGTGGTAGTGCTTCAAATGAAAATTAGGATAAAAAAGTCATTTTTTACTGTGGGACCAAACCTAGCCGTTATCGCGCGCTGAAGAAATAGCGACAGTTTCAAAAACTACATTTCATTGTCCTTCTAACGGTGTCAGTCCGTTTGAGTTTCAACAGTTGGGTCACATATTCGTACCAACATGTATTTAGCGATATTTATCTGATATTACTACGTTGCATCGCTTTTAGCAGTGAAACGATTGACTGTGGGACTTAATTGAACTTACTTTGGACTGTGACCTGATCAATGTTATAAATGATTCAAATGGACTCCAAGAAAAAAAATTCTTCATAACTTGACGTGATTGCCGGAAATCAGCGATTACACTGGGCGCTGTGGTAGCGCTACATTTAAAAATTTAGATAAATAAGTCGTTCTTTACTGTGGGTCCAATCCTACCCGTTATCGCGCGCTGAAGAAATAGCGACAGTTTCAAAAACTACATTTCATTGACTTTTTAACGGTGTCAGTCCGTTTGAGTTTCAACGGTTGGGTCACATATTCGTACCAACATGTATTTAGCGATCTTTATCTGATATTACTAGGTTGCATCGCTTTTAGGAGTGAAAAGATTGACTGTGGGACTTAATTGAACTCACTTTGGACTGTGACCTGATCAATGTGATAAATGACACAAACGGACTTCAAGAAAAAAAATTCTTTTTAATTTGACGTGATTGCCGGAAATCAGCGATTACACTGGGCGCTGTGGTAGCGCTATATTTAAAAATTTAGATAAATAAGTCGTTCTTTACTGTGGGACCAACCCTACCCGTTATCGCGCGCTGAAGTAATAGTGACAGTTTCAAAAACTACATTTCATTGACTTTTTAACGGTGTCAGTCCGTTTGAGTTTCAACGGTTGGGTCACATATTCGTACCAACATGTATTTAGCGTTATTTATCTAATATTACTAGTTTGCATCGCTTTTAACAGTGAAACGAATGACTGTGGGACTAAATTAAACTAAATTTGGACCGTGACCTGGTCAATGTGATAAATGACACAAATGGACTCCAAAAAAATAATTCTTTTTAATTTGACATGATTGCCGGAAATCAGCGATTACACTGGGCGCTGTGGTAGCGCTTCATTTAAAAAATTAGATAAATAAGTCGTTCTTTACTGTGGGACCAATCCTACCCGTTATCGCGCGCTGAAAAAATAGCGACAGTTTCAAAAACTACATTTCATTGACTTTCTAACGGCGTCAATCCGTTTTACTTACAACAGTTGGGTCACATATTCGTACCAACATGTATTTAGCGATATTTTTCTGATATTACTAGGTTGTATGGCTTTTAACAGTAAAACCATTGACTGTGGGACTTAATTGAACTGATTATGGACTGTGACCTTATAAATGTAAAAGTGAGACAATTGGACTCCAAGAAATAACATTCTTCTTAATATAAAATGATTGCCGAAACTCAGCGATTACACTGGGCGCTGTGGTAGCGCTTCAATTTAAAATTAAGATAAAAAAGTCATTCTTTACTGTGGGACCAATCCTAGCTGTTATCGCGCGCTTTAGAAATAGCGAAAGTTTCAAAAACTACATTTCATTGAATTTCTAACGGCGTCAGTCCGTTTAAGTTTCAACGGTTGTGTCACATATTCGTACCAACATGTATTTAGCGATATTTGTCTGATATTACTAGGTTGCATCGCTTTTAACAGTGAAACGATTGACTGTGGGATTTAATTGAACTAACTTTGGACTGTGCCCTGATAAATGTGATAAATGAGGCAATTGGACCCCAAGAAAAAACATTCTTCTTAATTTGACGTGATTGCCGGAAATCAGCGATTACACTGGGCGCTGTGGTAGCGCTTCATTTAAAAACTTAGATAAATAAGTCATTTCATACTGTGGGACCAATCCTAGCCGTTATCCCGCGCTGAAGCAGTAGAGACCATTTCAAAAACTACACCTCATTGACTTTCTAACGGTGTCAATCCGTTTGAGTTACAACGGTTGGGTCACATATTCGTACCAACATGTTTTTAGCGATATTTTTCTGATATTACTAGGTTGTATGGCTTTTAACAGTGAAACGATTGACTGTGGGACTTAATTGAGCTGATTAAGGACTGTGACCTTATAAATGTTAAAGTGAGACAATTGGACTTAATTGAACTGATTATGGACTGCAACCTTATAAATGTAAAAGTGAGACAATTGGACTCCAAGAAAAAAAATTCTTTTTAATTTGACGTGATTGCCGGAAATCAGCGATTACACTGGGCGCTGTGGTAGCCTTTCAATTAATAATTAAAATAAAAAAGTCATTTTTTACTGTGGGACCAATCCTATTCGTTATCGCACGCTGAAGAAATAGCGACAGTTTCAAAAACTACATTTCATTGACTTTCTAACGGTGTCAATCCTTTTGAGTTACAACGGTTGGGTCACATATTCGTACCAACATGTATTTAGCGATATTTTTCTGATATTACTAGGTTGTATGGCTTTTAACAGTGAAATCATTGACTGTGGGACTTAATTGAAGTGATTATGGACTGCGACCTTATAAATGTGAAAATGAGACAATTGGACTCCAAGAAAAAAAATTCTTTCTAATTTGACGTGATTGCCGAAAATTAGCGATTACACTGGGCGCTGTGGTAGCGCTTCACTTAAAAAAATTAGATAAATAAGTCGTTCTTTACTGTTGGACCAATTCTGTCCGTTATCGCGCGCTGAAGAAATAGCGACAGTTTCAAAAACTACATTTCATTGACTTTCTAACGGTGTCAATCCGTTTGAGTTACAACGGTTGGGTCACATCTTCGTACCAACATGTATTTAGCGATATTTTTCTGATATTACTAGGTTGTATGGCTTTTAACAGTGAAATCATTGACTGTGGGACTTAATTGAAGTGATTATGGACTGCGACCTTATAAATGTGAAAGTGAGACAATTGGACTCCAAGAAAAAAAATTCTTTTTAATTTGACGTGATTGCCGAAAATCAGCGATTACACTGGGCGCTGTGGTAGCGCTTCACTTAAAAAAATTAGATAAATAAGTCGTTCTTTACTGTGGGACCAATCCTGTCCGTTATCGTGCGCTGAAGAAATAGCGACAGTTTCAAAAACTACATTTCATTGACTTTCTAACGGTGTCAATCCGTTTGAGTTACAACGGTTGGGTCACATATTCGTACCAACATGTATTTAGCGATATTTTTCTGATATTACTAGGTTGTATGGCTTTTATCAGTGAAACCATTGACTGTGGGACTTAATTGAACTGATTATGCACTGTGACCTTATAAATGTAAAAGTGAGACAATTGGACTCCAAGAAAAAACATTCTTCTTAATTTGACGTGATTGCCGTAAATCAGCGATTACACTGGTCGCTGTGGTAGCGCTTTAAATAAAAATTAGGATAAAAAAGTCATTTTTAACTTTGGGACCAATCCTACCCGTTATCGCGCGCTGAAAAAATAGCGACAGTTTCAAAAACTAAATTTCATTGACTTTCTAACGGTGTTAATCCGTTTTACTTACAACGGTTGGGTCACATATTCGTACCAACATGTATTTATAGCGATATTTTTCTGATATTACTAGGTTGTATCGCTTTAAACAGTGAAACCATTGACTGTGGGACTTAATTGAACTGATTATGGACTGTGACCTTATAAATGTAAAAGTGAGACAATTGGACTCTAAGAAATAACATTCTTCTTAATATGAAATCATTGCCGAAACTCAGCGATTATACTGGGCGCTGTGGTAGCGTTTCAAATAAAAATTAAAATAAAAAAGTCATTTTTTACTGTGGGAGCAATCCTATTCGTTATCGCGCGCTGAAGAAATAGCGACAGTTTCAAAAACTACATTTCATTGACTTTTTAACGGTGTCAGTCTGTTTGAGTTACAACGGTTGGGTCACATATTCGTACCAACATGTATTTAGCGATATTTTTCTGATATTACTAGGTTGCATCGCTTTTAACAATGAATCGATTGACTTTGGGACTTAATTGAACTCACTTTGGACTGTGACCTCATCAATGTGATAAATGACACAAATGGACTCCAAGAAAAAAAATTCTTCTTAATTTGACGTGATTGCCGGAAATCAGCGATTACACTGGGCGCTGTGGTAGCGCTTCTAATAAAAATTAGGATAAAAAAGTCATTTTTTACTATGGGACCAACCCTAGCCGTTATCGCGCGCTGAAGAAATAGCGACAGTTTCAAAAACTACATTTCATTGACTTTCTAACGGTGTCAATCCGTTTGAGTTACAACGGTTGGGTCACATATTCGTACCAACATGTATTTAGCGATATTTTTCTGATATTACTAGGTTGTATGGCTTTTATCAGTGAAACCATTGACTGTGGGACTTAATTGAACTGATTATGCACTGTGACCTTATAAATGTAAAAGTGAGACAATTGGACTCCAAGAAAAAACATTCTTCTTAATTTGACGTGATTGCCGTAAATCAGCGATTACACTGGTCGCTGTGGTAGCGCTTTAAATAAAAATTAGGATAAAAAAGTCATTTTTTACTTTGGGACCAATCCTACCCGTTATCGCGCGCTGAAAAAATAGCGACAGTTTCAAAAACTAAATTTCATTGACTTTCTAACGGTGTCAATCCGTTTGAGTTACAACGGTTGGGTCACATATTCGTACCAACATGTTTTTAGCGATATTAATCTGATATTACTAGGTTGCATCGCTTTTAACAGTGAAACGATTGACTGTGGGATTTAATTGAACTAACTTTGGACTGTGCCCTGATAAATGTGATAAATGAGACAATTAAACTCCAAAAAAAACATTCTTCTTAATTTGACGTGATTGCCGGAAATCAGCGATTACCTTGGGCGCTGTGGTAGCCCTTCATTTAAAAATTTAGATAAATAAGTCATTTCTTACTGTGGGACCAATCCTAGTCGTTATCCCGCGCTGAGGCAGTAGCGACAGTTTCAAAAACTACATTTCATTGACTTTCTAACGGTGTCAGTCCGTTTGAGTTTCAACAGTTGGGTCACATATTCGTACCAACATATATTTAGCGATATTTATCTGATTTTGCTAGGTTGTATGGCTTTTAACAGTAAAATCATTGACTGTGGGACTTAATTGAACTGATTATGGACTGCGACCTTATAAATGTGAAAGTGAGACAATTGGACTCCAAGAAAAAACATTCTTCTTAATTTGACGTGATTGCCGGAAATCAGCGATTACACTGGTCGCTGTGGTAGCGCTTCAAATAAAAATTGGGATAAAAAATCATTTTTTACTGTGGGACCAAACCTAGCCGTTATTGCGCGCTGAAGAAATAGCGACAGTTTCAAAAACTACATTTCATTGACTTTCTAACGCTGTCAGTCCGTTTGAGTTTCAACAGTTGGGTCACATAAGCGTACCAACATGTATTTAGCGACATTTATCTGATATTACTAGGTTGCATCGCTTTTAACAGTGAAACGATTGACTGTGGGACTTAATTAAACTAAATTTGGAGGGTGACCTGGTCAATGTGATAAATGACACAAATGGACTCCAAAAAAATAATTCTTCTTAATTTGACATGATTGCCGGAAATCAGCGATTACACTCGGCGCTGTGGTTGCGCTGCATTTAAAAAATTAGATAAATAAGTCGTTCTTTACTGTAAGACCAATCCTACCCGTTATCGCGCGCTGAAAAAATAGCGACAGTTTCAAAAACTACATTTCATTGACTTTCTAACGGTGTCAATCCGTTTTACTTACAACGGTTGGGTCACATATTTGTACCAACATGTATTTAGCGATATTTTTCTGATATTACTAGGTTGTATCGCTTTAAACAGTGAAACGATTGACTGTGGGATTTAATTGAACTAACTTTGGACTGTGCCCTGATAAATGTGATAAATGAGACAATTGGACTCCAAGAAAAAACATTCTTCTTAATTTGACGTGATTGCCGGAAATCAGCGATTACACTGGGCGCTGTGGTAGCGCTTCAATTTAAAATTAAGATAAAAAAGTCATTTTTTACTATGGGACCAATCGTAGCTGTTATCGCGCGCTTAAGAAATAGCGACAGTTTCAAAAACTACATTTCATTGACTTTCTAACGGTGTCAATCTGTTTGAGTTACAACGGTTGGGTCACATATTCGTACCAACATGTTTTTAGCGATATTAATCTGATATTACTAGGTTGCATCGCTTTTAACAGTGAAACGATTGACTGTGGGATTTAATTGAACTAACTTTGGACTGTGCCCTGATAAATGTGATAAATGAGACAATTGGACTCCAAAAAAAACATTCTTCTTAATTTGACGTGATTGCCGGAAATCAGCGATTACCTTGGGCGCTGTGGTAGCCCTTCATTTAAAAATTTAGATAAATAAGTCATTTCTTACTGTGGGACCAATCCTAGTCGTTATCCCGCGCTGAAGCAGTAGCGACAGTTTCAAAAACTACATTTCATTGACTTTCTAACGGTGTCAGTCCGTTTGAGTTTCAACAGTTGGGTCACATATTCGTACCAACATATATTTAGCGATATTTATCTGATTTTGCTAGGTTGTATGGCTTTTAACAGTAAAATCATTGACTGTGGGACTTAATTGAACTGATTATGGACTGCGACCTTATAAATGTGAAAGTGAGACAATTGGACTCCAAGAAAAAACATTCTTCTTAATTTGACGTGATTGCCGGAAATCAGCGATTACACTGGTCGCTGTGGTAGCGCTTCAAATAAAAATTGGGATAAAAAATCATTTTTTACTGTGGGACCAAACCTAGCCGTTATTGCGCGCTGAAGAAATAGCGACAGTTTCAAAAACTACATTTCATTGACTTTCTAACGCTGTCAGTCCGTTTGAGTTTCAACAGTTGGGTCACATAAGCGTACCAACATGTCTTTAGCGACATTTATCTGATATTACTAGGTTGCATCGCTTTTAACAGTGAAACGATTGACTGTGGGACTTAATTAAACTAAATTTGGAGGGTGACCTGGTCAATGTGATAAATGGCACAAATGGACTCCAAAAAAATAATTCTTCTTAATTTGACATGATTGCCGGAAATCAGCGATTACACTGGGCGCTGTGGTAGCGCTTCACTTAAAAAAATTAGATAAATAAGTCGTTCTTTACTGTGGGACCAATCCTGTCCGTTATCGCGCGCTGAAGAAATAGCGACAGTTTCAAAAACTACATTTCATTGACTTTCTAACGGTGTCAATCCGTTTGAGTTACAACGGTTGGGTCACATATTCGTACCAACATGTATTTAGCGATATTTTTCTGATATTACTAGGTTGTATGGCTTTTATCAGTGAAACCATTGACTGTGGGACTTAATTGAACTGATTATGCACTGTGACCTTATAAATGTAAAAGTGAGACAATTGGACTCCAAGAAAAAACATTCTTCTTAATTTGACGTGATTGCCGTAAATCAGCGATTACACTGGTCGCTGTGGTAGCGCTTTAAATAAAAATTAGGATAAAAAAGTCATTTTTTACTTTGGGACCAATCCTACCCGTTATCGCGCGCTGAAAAAATAGCGACAGTTTCAAAAACTAAATTTCATTGACTTTCTAACGGTGTCAATCCGTTTTACTTACAACGGTTGGGTCACATATTCGTACCAACATGTATTTATAGCGATATTTTTCTGATATTACTAGGTTGTATCGCTTTAAACAGTGAAACCATTGACTGTGGGACTTAATTGAACTGATTATGGACTGTGACCTTATAAATGTAAAAGTGAGATAATTGGACTCTAAGAAATAACATTCTTCTTAATATGAAATCATTGCCGAAACTCAGCGATTATACTGGGCGCTGTGGTAGCGTTTCAAATAAAAATTAAAATAAAAAAGTCATTTTTTACTGTGGGAGCAATCCTAGCCGTTATCGCGCGCTGAAGAAATAGCGACAGTTTCAAAAACTACATTTCATTGACTTTTTAACGGTGTCAGTCTGTTTGAGTTACAACGGTTGGGTCACATATTCGTACCAACATGTATTTAGCGATATTTTTCTGATATTACTAGGTTGTATGGCTATTAACAGTGAAACCATTGACTGTGGGACTTAATTGAACTGATTATGGACTGTGACCTTATAAATGTGAAAGTGAGACAATTGGACTCGAAGAAAGAACATTCTTCTTAATATGAAATGATTGCCCAAACTCAGCGATTACACTGGTCGCTGTGGTAGTGCTTCAAATGAAAATTAGGATAAAAAAGTCATTTTTTACTGTGGGACCAAACCTAGCCGTTATCGCGCGCTGAAGAAATAGCGACAGTTTCAAAAACTACATTTCATTGTCCTTCTAACGGTGTCAGTCCGGTTGAGTTTCAACAGTTGGGTCACATATTCGTACCAACATGTATTTAGCGATATTTATCTGATATTACTACGTTGCATCGCTTTTAGCAGTGAAACGATTGACTGTGGGACTTAATTGAACTCACTTTGGACTGTGACCTGATCAATGTAATAAATGACTCAAATGGACTCCAAGAAAAAAAATTCTTCATAACTTGACGTGATTGCCGGAAATCAGCGATTACACTGGGCGCTGTGGTAGCGCTACATTTAAAAATTTAGATAAATAAGTCGTTCTTTACTGTGGGACCAATCCTATCCGTTATTGCGCGCTAAAGAAATAGCGACAGTTTCAAGAACTACATTTCATTGACTTTTTAACGGTGTCAGTCCGTTTGAGTTTCAACGGTTGGGTCACATATTCGTACCAACATGTATTTAACGATATTTATCTGATATTACTAGGTTGAATCGCTTTTAACAATGAATCGATTGACTTTGGGACTTAATTGAACTCACTTTGGACTGTGACCTGATCAATGTGATAAATGACACAAATGGACTCCAAGAAAAAAAATTCTTCTTAATTTGACGTGATTGCCGGAAATCAGCGATTACACTGGGCGCTGTGGTAGCGCTTCTAATAAAAATTAGGATAAAAAAGTCATTTTTTACTATGGGACCAACCCTAGCCGTTATCGCGCGCTGAAGAAATAGCGACAGTTTCAAAAACTACATTTCATTGACTTTCTAACGGTGTCAATCCGTTTGAGTTACAACGGTTGGGTCACATATTCGTACCAACATGTATTTAGCGATATTTTTCTGATATTACTAGGTTGTATGGCTTTTATCAGTGAAACCATTGACTGTGGGACTTAATTGAACTGATTATGCACTGTGACCTTATAAATGTAAAAGTGAGACAATTGGACTCCAAGAAAAAACATTCTTCTTAATTTGACGTGATTGCCGTAAATCAGCGATTACACTGGTCGCTGTGGTAGCGCTTTAAATAAAAATTAGGATAAAAAAGTCATCTTTTACTTTGGGACCAATCCTACCCGTTATCGCGCGCTGAAAAAATAGCGAAAGTTTCAAAAACTAAATTTCATTGACTTTCTAACGGTGTCAATCCGTTTTACTTACAACGGTTGGGTCACATATTCGTACCAACATGTATTTATAGCGATATTTTTCTGATATTACTAGGTTGTATGGCTATTAACAGTGAAACCATTGACTGTGGGACTTAATTGAACTGATTATGGACTGTGACCTTATAAATGTGAAAGTGAGACAATTGGACACCAAGAAAGAACATTCTTCTTAATATGAAATGATTGCCGAAACTCAGCGATTACACTGGGCGCTGTGGTAGCGCTTCAATTTAAAATTAAGATAAAAAAGTCATTTTTTACTGTGGGACCAATCCTAGCTGTTATCGCGCGCTTAAAAAATAGCGACAGTTTCAAAAACTACATTTCATTGACTTTCTAACGGTGTCAATCTGTTTGAGTTACAACGGTTGGGTCACATATTCGTACCAACATGTTTTTAGCGATATTAATCTGATATTACTAGGTTGCATCGCTTTTAACAGTGAAACGATTGACTGTGGGATTTAATTGAACTAACTTTGGACTGTGCCCTGATAAATGTGATAAATGAGACAATTGGACTCCAAAAAAAACATTCTTCTTAATTTGACGTGATTGCCGGAAATCAGCGATTACCTTGGGCGCTGTGGTAGCCCTTCATTTAAAAATTTAGATAAATAAGTCATTTCTTACTGTGGGACCAATCCTAGTCGTTATCCCGCGCTGAAGCAGTAGCGACAGTTTCAAAAACTACATTTCATTGACTTTCTAACGGTGTCAGTCCGTTTGAGTTTCAACAGTTGGGTCACATATTCGTACCAACATATATTTAGCGATATTTATCTGATTTTGCTAGGTTGTATGGCTTTTAACAGTAAAATCATTGACTGTGGGACTTAATTGAACTGATTATGGACTGCGACCTTATAAATGTGAAAGTGAGACAATTGGACTCCAAGAAAAAACATTCTTCTTAATTTGACGTGATTGCCGGAAATCAGCGATTACACTGGGCGCTGTGGTAGCGCTTCTAATAAAAATTAGGATAAAAAAGTCATTTTTTACTATGGGACCAACCCTAGCCGTTATCGCGCGCTGAAGAAATAGCGACAGTTTCAAAAACTACATTTCATTGACTTTCTAACGGTGTCAATCCGTTTGAGTTACAACGGTTGGGTCACATATTCGTACCAACATGTATTTAGCGATATTTTTCTGATATTACTAGGTTGTATGGCTTTTATCAGTGAAACCATTGACTGTGGGACTTAATTGAACTGATTATGCACTGTGACCTTATAAATGTAAAAGTGAGACAATTGGACTCCAAGAAAGAACATTCTTCTTAATATGAAATGATTGCCGAAACTCAGCGATTACACTGGGCGCTGTGGTAGCGCTTCAATTTAAAATTAAGATAAAAAAGTCATTTTTTACTGTGGGACCAATCCTAGCTGTTATCGCGCGCTTAAGAAATAGCGACAGTTTCAAAAACTACATTTCATTGACTTTCTAACGGTGTCAATCTGTTTGAGTTACAACGGTTGGGTCACATATTCGTACCAACATGTTTTTAGCGATATTAATCTGATATTACTAGGTTGCATCGCTTTTAACAGTGAAACGATTGACTGTGGGATTTAATTGAACTAACTTTGGACTGTGCCCTGATAAATGTGATAAATGAGACAATTGGACTCCAAAAAAAACATTCTTCTTAATTTGACGTGATTGCCGGAAATCAGCGATTACCTTGGGCGCTGTGGTAGCCCTTCATTTAAAAATTTAGATAAATAAGTCATTTCTTACTGTGGGACCAATCCTAGTCGTTATCCCGCGCTGAAGCAGTAGCGACAGTTTCAAAAACTACATTTCATTGACTTTCTAACGGTGTCAGTCCGTTTGAGTTTCAACAGTTGGGTCACATATTCGTACCAACATATATTTAGCGATATTTATCTGATTTTGCTAGGTTGTATGGCTTTTAACAGTAAAATCATTGACTGTGGGACTTAATTGAACTGATTATGGACTGCGACCTTATAAATGTGAAAGTGAGACAATTGGACTCCAAGAAAAAACATTCTTCTTAATTTGACGTGATTGCCGGAAATCAGCGATTACACTGGTCGCTGTGGTAGCGCTTCAAATAAAAATTGGGATAAAAAATCATTTTTTACTGTGGGACCAAACCTAGCCGTTATTGCGCGCTGAAGAAATAGCGACAGTTTCAAAAACTACATTTCATTGACTTTCTAACGCTGTCAGTCCGTTTGAGTTTCAACAGTTGGGTCACATACGCGTACCAACATGTCTTTAGCGACATTTATCTGATATTACTAGGTTGCATCGCTTTTAACAGTGAAACGATTGACTGTGGGACTTAATTAAACTAAATTTGGAGGGTGACCTGGTCAATGTGATAAATGACACAAATGGACTCCAAAAAAATAATTCTTCTTAATTTGACATGATTGCCGGAAATCAGCGATTACACTGGGCGCTGTGGTAGCGCTTCACTTAAAAAAATTAGATAAATAAGTCGTTCTTTACTGTGGGACCAATCCTGTCCGTTATCGTGCGCTGAAGAAATAGCGACAGTTTCAAAAACTACATTTCATTGACTTTCTAACGGTGTCAATCCGTTTGAGTTACAACGGTTGGGTCACATATTCGTACCAACATGTATTTAGCGATATTTTTCTGATATTACTAGGTTGTATGGCTTTTATCAGTGAAACCATTGACTGTGGGACTTAATTGAACTGATTATGCACTGTGACCTTATAAATGTAAAAGTGAGACAATTGGACTCCAAGAAAAAACATTCTTCTTAATTTGACGTGATTGCCGTAAATCAGCGATTACACTGGTCGCTGTGGTAGCGCTTTAAATAAAAATTAGGATAAAAAAGTCATTTTTTACTATGGGACCAACCCTAGCCGTTATCGCGCGCTGAAGAAATAGCGACAGTTTCAAAAACTACATTTCATTGACTTTCTAACGGTGTCAATCCGTTTGAGTTACAACGGTTGGGTCACATATTCGTACCAACATGTATTTAGCGATATTTTTCTGATATTACTAGGTTGTATGGCTTTTATCAGTGAAACCATTGACTGTGGGACTTAATTGAACTGATTATGCACTGTGACCTTATAAATGTAAAAGTGAGACAATTGGACTCCAAGAAAAAACATTCTTCTTAATTTGACGTGATTGCCGTAAATCAGCGATTACACTGGTCGCTGTGGTAGCGCTTTAAATAAAAATTAGGATAAAAAAGTCATTTTTTACTTTGGGACCAATCCTACCCGTTATCGCGCGCTGAAAAAATAGCGACAGTTTCAAAAACTAAATTTCATTGACTTTCTAACGGTGTCAATCCGTTTTACTTACAACGGTTGGGTCACATATTCGTACCAACATGTATTTATAGCGATATTTTTCTGATATTACTAGGTTGTATCGCTTTAAACAGTGAAACCATTGACTGTGGGACTTAATTGAACTGATTATGGACTGTGACCTTATAAATGTAAAAGTGAGACAATTGGACTCTAAGAAATAACATTCTTCTTAATATGAAATCATTGCCGAAACTCAGCGATTATACTGGGCGCTGTGGTAGCGTTTCAAATAAAAATTAAAATAAAAAAGTCATTTTTTACTGTGGGAGCAATCCTAGCCGTTATCGCGCGCTGAAGAAATAGCGACAGTTTCAAAAACTACATTTCATTGACTTTTTAACGGTGTCAGTCTGTTTGAGTTACAACGGTTGAGTCACATATTCGTACCAACATATATTTAGCGATATTTTTCTGATATTACTAGGTTGTATGGCTATTAACAGTGAAACCATTGACTGTGGGACTTAATTGAACTGATTATGGACTGTGACCTTATAAATGTGAAAGTGAGACAATTGGACTCCAAGAAAGAACATTCTTCTTAATATGAAATGATTGCCGAAACTCAGCGATTACACTGGGCGCTGTGGTAGCGCTTCAATTTAAAATTAAGATAAAAAAGTCATTTTTTACTGTGGGACCAATCCTAGCTGTTATCGCGCGCTTAAGAAATAGCGACAGTTTCAAAAACTACATTTCATTGACTTTCTAACGGTGTCAGTCCGTTTGAGTTTCAACAGTTGGGTCACATATTAGTACCAACATGTATTTAGCGATATTTATCTGATATTACTAGGTTGTATGGCTTTTAACAGTGAAACCATTGACTGTGGGACTTAATTGAACTGATTATGGACTGCGACCTTATAAATGTGAAAGTGAGACAATTGGACTCCAAGAAAAAACATTCTTCTTAATTTGACGTGATTGCCGGAAATCAGCGATTACACTGGTCGCTGTGGTAGTGCTTCAAATGAAAATTAGGATAAAAAAGTCATTTTTTACTGTGGGACCAAACCTAGCCGTTATCGCGCGCTGAAGAAATAGCGACAGTTTCAAAAACTACATTTCATTGTCCTTCTAACGGTGTCAGTCCGGTTGAGTTTCAACAGTTGGGTCACATATTCGTACCAACATGTATTTAGCGATATTTATCTGATATTACTACGTTGCATCGCTTTTAGCAGTGAAACGATTGACTGTGGGACTTAATTGAACTCACTTTGGACTGTGACCTGATCAATGTAATAAATGACTCAAATGGACTCCAAGAAAAAAAATTCTTCATAACTTGACGTGATTGCCGGAAATCAGCGATTACACTGGGCGCTGTGGTAGCGCTACATTTAAAAATTTAGATAAATAAGTCGTTCTTTACTGTGGGACCAATCCTACCCGTTATTGCGCGCTAAAGAAATAGCGACAGTTTCAAAAACTACATTTCATTGACTTTTTAACGGTGTCAGTCCGTTTGAGTTTCAACGGTTGGGTCACATATTCGTACCAACATGTATTTAACGATATTTTTCTGATATTACTAGGTTGTATGGCTTTTATCAGTGAAACCATTGACTGTGGGACTTAATTGAACTGATTATGCACTGTGACCTTATAAATGTAAAAGTGAGACATTTGGACTCCAAGAAAAAACATTCTTCTTAATTTGACGTGATTGCCGTAAATCAGCGATTACACTGGTCGCTGTGGTAGTGCTTTAAATAAAAATTAGGATAAAAAAGTCATTTTTTACTTTGGGACCAATCCTACCCGTTATCGCGCGCTGAAAAAATAGCGACAGTTTCAAAAACTAAATTTCATTGACTTTCTAACGGTGTTAATCCGTTTTACTTACAACGGTTGGGTCACATATTCGTACCAACATGTATTTATAGCGATATTTTTCTGATATTACTAGGTTGTATCGCTTTAAACAGTGAAACCATTGACTGTGGGACTTAATTGAACTGATTATGGACTGTGACCTTATAAATGTAAAAGTGAGACAATTGGACTCTAAGAAATAACATTCTTCTTAATATGAAATCATTGCCGAAACTCAGCGATTATACTGGGCGCTGTGGTAGCGTTTCAAATAAAAATTAAAATAAAAAAGTCATTTTTTACTGTGGGAGCAATCCTAGCCGTTATCGCGCGCTGAAGAAATAGCGACAGTTTCAAAAACTACATTTCATTGACTTTTTAACGGTGTCAGTCTGTTTGAGTTACAACGGTTGGGTCACATATTCGTACCAACATGTATTTAGCGATATTTTTCTGATATTACTAGGTTGTATGGCTATTAACAGTGAAACCATTGACTGTGGGACTTAATTGAACTGATTATGGACTGTGACCTTATAAATGTGAAAGTGAGACAATTGGACTCCAAGAAAGAACATTCTTCTTAATATGAAATGATTGCCGAAACTCAGCGATTACACTGGGCGCTGTGGTAGCGCTTCAATTTAAAATTAAGATAAAAAAGTCATTTTTTACTGTGGGACCAATCCTAGCTGTTATCGCGCGCTTAAGAAATAGCGACAGTTTCAAAAACTACATTTCATTGACTTTCTAACGGTGTCAGTCCGTTTGAGTTTCAACGGTTGGGTCACATATTCGTACCAACATGTATTTAGCGATATTAATCTAATATTACTAAGTTGCATCGCTTTTAACAGTGAAACGATTGACTGTGGGATTTAATTGAACTAACTTTGGACTGTGCCCTGATAAATGTGATAAATGAGACAATTGGACTCCAAGAAAAACATTCTTCTTAATTTGACGTGATTGCCGGAAATCAGCGATTACACTGGGCGCTGTGGTAGCGCTTCAATTTAAAATTAAGATAAAAAAGTCATTTTTTACTGTGGGACCAATCGTAGCTGTTATCGCGCGCTTAAGAAATAGCGACAGTTTCAAAAACTACATTTCATTGACTTTCTAACGGTGTCAATCCGTTTAAGTTACAACGGTTGGGTCACATATTCGTACCAACATGTTTTTAGCGATATTAATCTGATATTACTAGGTTGCATCGCTTTTAACAGTGAAACGATTGACTGTGGGATTTAATTGAACTAACTTTGGACTGTGCCCTGATATATGTGATAAATGAGACAATTGGACTCCAAAAAAAACATTCTTCTTAATTTGACGTGATTGCCGGAAATCAGCGATTACCTTGGGCGCTGTGGTAGCCCTTCATTTAAAAATTTAGATAAATAAGTCATTTCTTACTGTGGGACCAATCCTAGTCGTTATCCCGCGCTGAGGCAGTAGCGACAGTTTCAAAAACTACATTTCATTGACTTTCTAACGGTGTCAGTCCGTTTGAGTTTCAACAGTTGGGTCACATATTCGTACCAACATATATTTAGCGATATTTATCTGATTTTGCTAGGTTGTATGGCTTTTAACAGTAAAATCATTGACTGTGGGACTTAATTGAACTGATTATGGACTGCGACCTTATAAATGTGAAAGTGAGACAATTGGACTCCAAGAAAAAACATTCTTCTTAATTTGACGTGATTGCCGGAAATCAGCGATTACACTGGTCGCTGTGGTAGCGCTTCAAATAAAAATTGGGATAAAAAATCATTTTTTACTGTGGGACCAAACCTAGCCGTTATTGCGCGCTGAAGAAATAGCGACAGTTACAAAAACTACATTTCATTGACTTTCTAACGCTGTCAGTCCGTTTGAGTTTCAACAGTTGGGTCACATAAGCGTACCAACATGTATTTAGCGACATTTATCTGATATTACTAGGTTGCATCGCTTTTAACAGTGAAACGATTGACTGTGGGACTTAATTAAACTAAATTTGGAGGGTGACCTGGTCAATGTGATAAATGACACAAATGGACTCCAAAAAAATAATTCTTCTTAATTTGACATGATTGCCGGAAATCAGCGATTACACTCGGCGCTGTGGTTGCGCTGCATTTAAAAAATTAGATAAATAAGTCGTTTTTTACTGTGGGACCAATCCTACCCGTTATCGCGCGCTGAAAAAATAGCGACAGTTTCAAAAACTACATTTCATTGACTTTCTAACGGTGTCAATCCGTTTTACTTACAACGGTTGGGTGACATATTTGTACCAACATGTATTTAGCGATATTTTTCTGATATTACTAGGTTGTATCGCTTTAAACAGTGAAACGATTGACTGTGGGATTTAATTGAACTAACTTTGGACTGTGCCCTGATAAATGTGATAAATGAGACAATTGGACTCCAAGAAAAAACATTCTTCTTAATTTGACGTGATTGCCGGAAATCAGCGATTACACTGGGCGCTGTGGTAGCGCTTCAATTTAAAATTAAGATAAAAAAGTCATTTTTTACTGTGGGACCAATCGTAGCTGTTATCGCGCGCTTAAGAAATAGCGACAGTTTCAAAAACTACATTTCATTGACTTTCTAACGGTGTCAATCTGTTTGAGTTACAACGGTTGGGTCACATATTCGTACCAACATGTTTTTAGCGATATTAATCTGATATTACTAGGTTGCATCGCTTTTAACAGTGAAACGATTGACTGTGGGATTTAATTGAACTAACTTTGGACTGTGCCCTGATAAATGTGATAAATGAGACAATTGGACTCCAAAAAAAACATTCTTCTTAATTTGACGTGATTGCCGGAAATCAGCGATTACCTTGGGCGCTGTGGTAGCCCTTCATTTAAAAATTTAGATAAATAAGTCATTTCTTACTGTGGGACCAATCCTAGTCGTTATCCCGCGCTGAAGCAGTAGCGACAGTTTCAAAAACTACATTTCATTGACTTTCTAACGGTGTCAGTCCGTTTGAGTTTCAACAGTTGGGTCACATATTCGTACCAACATATATTTAGCGATATTTATCTGATTTTGCTAGGTTGTATGGCTTTTAACAGTAAAATCATTGACTGTGGGACTTAATTGAACTGATTATGGACTGCGACCTTATAAATGTGAAAGTGAGACAATTGGACTCCAAGAAAAAACATTCTTCTTAATTTGACGTGATTGCCGGAAATCAGCGATTACACTGGTCGCTGTGGTAGCGCTTCAAATAAAAATTGGGATAAAAAATCATTTTTTACTGTGGGACCAAACCTAGCCGTTATTGCGCGCTGAAGAAATAGCGACAGTTTCAAAAACTACATTTCATTGACTTTCTAACGCTGTCAGTCCGTTTGAGTTTCAACAGTTGGGTCACATAAGCGTACCAACATGTCTTTAGCGACATTTATCTGATATTACTAGGTTGCATCGCTTTTAACAGTGAAACGATTGACTGTGGGACTTAATTAAACTAAATTTGGAGGGTGACCTGGTCAATGTGATAAATGACACAAATGGACTCCAAAAAAATAATTCTTCTTAATTTGACATGATTGCCGGAAATCAGCGATTACACTGGGCGCTGTGGTAGCGCTTCACTTAAAAAAATTAGATAAATAAATCGTTCTTTACTGTGGGACCAATCCTGTCCGTTATCGCGCGCTGAAGAAATAGCGACAGTTTCAAAAACTACATTTCATTGACTTTCTAACGGTGTCAATCCGTTTGAGTTACAACGGTTGGGTCACATATTCGTACCAACATGTATTTAGCGATATTTTTCTGATATTACTAGGTTGTATGGCTTTTATCAGTGAAACCATTGACTGTGGGACTTAATTGAACTGATTATGCACTGTGACCTTATAAATGTAAAAGTGAGACAATTGGACTCCAAGAAAAAACATTCTTCTTAATTTGACGTGATTGCCGTAAATCAGCGATCACACTGGTCGCTGTGGTAGCGCTTTAAATAAAAATTAGGATAAAAAAGTCATTTTTTACTTTGGGACCAATCCTACCCGTTATCGCGCGCTGAAAAAATAGCGACAGTTTCAAAAACTAAATTTCATTGACTTTCTAACGGTGTCAATCCGTTTTACTTACAACGGTTGGGTCACATATTCGTACCAACATGTATTTATAGCGATATTTTTCTGATATTACTAGGTTGTATCGCTTTAAACAGTGAAACCATTGACTGTGGGACTTAATTGAACTGATTATGGACTGTGACCTTATAAATGTAAAAGTGAGACAATTGGACTCTAAGAAATAACATTCTTCTTAATATGAAATCATTGCCGAAACTCAGCGATTATACTGGGCGCTGTGGTAGCGTTTCAAATAAAAATTAAAATAAAAAAGTCATTTTTTACTGTGGGACCAAACCTAGCCGTTATCGCGCGCTGAAGAAATAGCGACAGTTTCAAAAACTACATTTCATTGTCCTTCTAACGGTGTCAGTCCGGTTGAGTTTCAACAGTTGGGTCACATATTCGTACCAACATGTATTTAGCGATATTTATCTGATATTACTACGTTGCATCGCTTTTAGCAGTGAAACGATTGACTGTGGGACTTAATTGAACTCACTTTGGACTGTGACCTGATCAATGTAATAAATGACTCAAATGGACTCCAAGAAAAAAAATTCTTCATAACTTGACGTGATTGCCGGAAATCAGCGATTACACTGGGAGCTGTGGTAGCGCTACATTTAAAAATGTAGATAAATAAGTCGTTCTTTACTGTGGGACCAATCCTACCCGTTATTGCGCGCTAAAGAAATAGCGACAGTTTCAAAAACTACATTTCATTGACTTTTTAACGGTGTCAGTCCGTTTGAGTTTCAACGGTTGGGTCACATATTCGTACCAACATGTATTTAACGATATTTATCTGATATTACTAGGTTACATCGCTTTTAACAATGAATCGATTGACTTTGGGACTTAATTGAACTCACTTTGGACTGTGACCTGATCAATGTGATAAATGACACAAATGGACTCCAAAAAAATAATTCTTCTTAATTTGACATGATTGCCGGAAATCAGCGATTACACTGGGCGCTGTGGTAGCGCTTCACTTAAAAAAATTAGATAAATAAGTCGTTCTTTACTGTGGGACCAATCCTGTCCGTTATCGCGCGCTGAAGAAATAGCGACAGTTTCAAAAACTACATTTCATTGACTTTCTAACGGTGTCAGTCCGTTTGAGTTTCAACGGTTGGGTCACATATTCGTACCAACATGTATTTAACGATATTTATCTGATATTACTAGGTTGCATCGCTTTTAACAATGAATCGATTGACTGTGGGACTTAATTAAACTAAATTTGGAGGGTGACCTGGTCAATGTGATAAATGACACAAATGGACTCCAAAAAAATAATTCTTCTTAATTTGACATGATTGCCGGAAATCAGCGATTACACTGGGCGCTGTGGTAGCGCTTCACTTAAAAAAATTAGATAAATAAGTCGTTCTTTACTGTGGGACCAATCCTGTCCGTTATCGCGCGCTGAAGAAATAGCGACACTTTCAAAAACTACATTTCATTGACTTTCTAACGGTGTCAATCCGTTTGAGTTACAACGGTTGGGTCACATATTCGTACCAACATGTATTTAGCGATATTTTTCTGATATTACTAGGTTGTATGGCTTTTATCAGTGAAACCATTGACTGTGGGACTTAATTGAACTGATTATGCACTGTGACCTTATAAATGTAAAAGTGAGACAATTGGACTCCAAGAAAAAACATTCTTCTTAATTTGACGTGATTGCCGTTCATCAGCGATTACACTGGTCGCTGTGGTAGCGCTTTAAATAAAAATTAGGATAAAAAAGTCATTTTTTACTTTGGGACCAATCCTACCCGTTATCGCGCGCTGAAAAAATAGCGACAGTTTCAAAAACTAAATTTCATTGACTTTCTAACGGTGTCAATCCGTTTTACTTACAACGGTTGGGTCACATATTCGTACCAACATGTATTTATAGCGATATTTTTCTGATATTACTAGGTTGTATCGCTTTAAACAGTGAAACCATTGACTGTGGGACTTAATTGAACTGATTATGGACTGTGACCTTATAAATGTAAAAGTGAGGCAATTGGACTCTAAGAAATAACATTCTTCTTAATATGAAATCATTGCCGAAACTCAGCGATTATACTGGGCGCTGTGGTAGCGTTTCAAATAAAAATTAAAATAAAAAAGTCATTTTTTACTGTGGGACCAATCCTAGCTGTTATCGCGCGCTTAAGAATTAGCGACAGTTTCAAAAACAACATTTCATTGACTTTCTAACGGTGTCAGTCCGTTTGAGTTTCAACAGTTGGGTCACATATTAGTACCAACATGTATTTAGCGATATTTATCTGATATTACTAGGTTGTATGGCTTTTAACAGTGAAACCATTGACTGTGGGACTTAATTGAACTGATTAAGGACTGCGACCTTATAAATGTGAAAGTGAGACAATTGGACTCCAAGAAAAAACATTCTTCTTAATTTGACGTGATTGCCGGAAATCAGCGATTACACTGGTCGCTGTGGTAGTGCTTCAAATGAAAATTAGGATAAAAAAGTCATTTTTTACTGTGGGACCAAACCTAGCCGTTATCGCGCGCTGAAGAAATAGCGACAGTTTCAAAAATTACATTTCATTGTCCTTCTAACGGTGTCAGTCCGGTTGAGTTTCAACAGTTGGGTCACATATTCGTACCAACATGTATTTAGCGATATTTATCTGATATTACTACGTTGCATCGCTTTTAGCAGTGAAACGATTGACTGTGGGACTTAATTGAACTCACTTTGGACTGTGACCTGATCAATGTAATAAATGACTCAAATGGACTCCAAGAAAAAAAATTCTTCATAACTTGACGTGATTGCCGGAAATCAGCGATTACACTGGGCGCTGTGGTAGCGCTACATTTAAAAATGTAGATAAATAAGTCGTTCTTTACTGTGGGACCAATCCTACCCGTTATTGCGCGCTAAAGAAATAGCGACAGTTTCAAAAACTACATTTTATTGACTTTTTAACGGTGTCAGTCCGTTTGAGTTTCAACGGTTGGGTCACATATTCGTACCAACATGTATTTAACGATATTTATCTGATATTACTAGGTTGCATCGCTTTTAACAATGAATCGATTGACTTTGGGACTTAATTGAACTCACTTTGGACTGTGACCTGATCAATGTGATAAATGACACAAATGGACTCCAAGAAAAAAAAATTCTTCTTAATTTGACGTGATTGCCGGAAATCAGCGATTACACTGGGCGCTGTGGTAGCGCTTCTAATAAAAATTAGGATAAAAAAGTCATTTTTTACTATGGGACCAACCCTAGCCGTTATCGCGCGCTGAAGAAATAGCGACAGTTTCAAAAACTACATTTCATTGACTTTCTAACGGTGTCAGTCCGTTTGAGTTTCAACAGTTGGGTCACATATTAGTACCAACATGTATTTAGCGATATTTATCTGATATTACTAGGTTGTATGGCTTTTAACAGTGAAACCATTGACTGTGGGACTTAATTGAACTGATTATGGACTGCGACCTTATAAATGTGAAAGTGAGACAATTGGACTCCAAGAAAAAACATTCTTCTTAATTTGACGTGATTGCCGGAAATCAGCGATTACACTGGTCGCTGTGGTAGTGCTTCAAATGAAAATTAGGATAAAAAAGTCATTTTTTACTGTGGGACCAAACCTAGTCGTTATCGCGCGCTGAAGAAATAGCGACATTTTCAAAAACTACATTTCATTGTCCTTCTAACGGTGTCAGTCCAGTGGAGTTTCAACAGTTGGGTCACATATTAGTACCAACATGTATTTAGCGATATTTATCTGATATTATTATTATTATTATTATTATTATTATTATTATTAAACATATATTTGGCATCCATAATTTACAAATGGTTCTTCTGCCTACAAAAAAATAAAAACTATAAAAATCTATAAAATCTATAAGATCAGTAAAAAAATATATTGAATCTAAGTGCATAATGAAATAAATGGGCTCACAGAGTAAGAAATGGTGCCGGTAGAGTAAGTAGACACATTGAACAAGAAAAAAAAAAAAAAGAAGAGACTAATTAAAAATAAATAAATTGATGGCACCGATGTAAGGACACACAAAAAAGGTAGAACTATAATGAAAAGATGGGGGGAAATAGGTAGCCTACATGCATAGAGTTATTCACATTATTTGGATAAAAGTTTGCACAAAGCACTATCGTGTAAAAATAATTTGACTTTTTTGATAAATTCTTTATGGTTGACAACGGAACGAATATTGCCAGGAAGATCATTAAACAACGCTGATGAGCAATCCATAAACGTTTTTCGGAATGTGTCGCTTTGTAGTTTATTTTTGTTTTCTGCATCAGATCGCAGGCTTCGACCATTTTTGTACCATTTCAGTGTAAGGTATTCAGGTGAGCATTCGTCATACAACACCTTGTGTGCCAGTTTTAGTATCGATAAATTTACACGCTCTTGCACTGGCAGCCATTTCAGTATTACTAACACATCGTTAGTGGAAGCATATCTCTGAAGAACAAAGCTGGCAGCGACATTTAGAACTCTTTGTAACCTTTTCATTTGATATTGTGGAATATTATTATAGACAAGATTTCCGTAGTCTATCTTTGATAATATCAGTGCTTCAGCGAGATTCTTTCTCACGTGAAAAGGTGCCAAACGTTTCAATCGCTTTAATGTCGAAATCGTAGCGTATGATGATCTAATGATGTTATTCACATGTGTAGACCACGTCATATGTTCATCGAATGTTATGCCCAGTATTTTGAGAGAGGATACCCGCTCAATCTCAGCACCATTACTATGGAATTTGAATAAGTTACTGAAGTTTAAATTGTTTATACAGCTTAACTGGCTTGTCGAGTACATAATTGATTAAATTACTAGGTTAGGTACTATTACTAGGTTGTATGGCTTTTAACAGTGAAACCATTGACTGTGGGACTTAATTGAACTGATTATGGACTGCGACCTTATAAATGTGAAAGTGAGACAATTGGACTCCAAGAAAAAACATTCTTCTTAATTTGACGTGATTGCCGGAAATCAGCGATTACACTGGTCGCTGTGGTAGTGCTTCAAATGAAAATTAGGATAAAAAAGTCATTTTTTACTGTGGGACCAAACCTAGCCGTTATCGCTCGCTGAAGAAATAGCGACATTTTCAAAAACTACATTTCATTGTCCTTCTAACGGTGTCAGTCCAGTTGAGTTTCAACAGTTGGGTCACATATTAGTACCAACATGTATTTAGCGATATTTATCTGATATTACTAGGTTGTATGGCTTTTAACAGTGAAACCATTGACTGTGGGACTTAATTGAACTGATTATGGACTGCGACCTTATAAATGTGAAAGTGAGACAATTGGACTCCAAGAAAAAACATTCTTCTTAATTTGACGTGATTGCCGGAAATCAGCGATTACACTGGTCGCTGTGGTAGTGCTTCAAATGAAAATTAGGATAAAAAAGTCATTTTTTACTGTGGGACCAAACCTAGCCGTTATCGCTCGCTGAAGAAATAGCGACATTTTCAAAAACTACATTTCATTGTCCTTCTAACGGTGTCAGTCCAGTTGAGTTTCAACAGTTGGGTCACATATTAGTACCAACATGTATTTAGCGATATTTATCTGATATTACTAGGTTGTATGGCTTTTAACAGTGAAACCATTGACTGTGGGACTTAATTGAACTGATTATGGACTGCGACCTTATAAATGTGAAAGTGAGACAATTGGACTCCAAGAAAAAACATTCTTCTTAATTTGACGTGATTGCCGGAAATCAGCGATTACACTGGTCGCTGTGGTAGTGCTTCAAATGAAAATTAGGATAAAAAAGTCATTTTTTACTGTGGGACCAAACCTAGCCGTTATCGCGCGCTGAAGAAATAGCGACAGTTTCAAAAACTACATTTCATTGTCCTTCTAACGGTGTCAGTCCGTTTGAGTTTCAACAGTTGGGTCACATATTCGTACCAACATGTATTTAGCGATATTTATCTGATATTACTACGTTGCATCGCTTTTAGCAGTGAAACGATTGACTGTGGGACTTAATTGAACTCACTTTGGACTGTGACCTGATCAATGTGATAAATGATTCAAATGGACTCCAAGAAAAAAAATTCTTCATAACTTGACGTGATTGCCGGAAATCAGCGATTACACTGGGCGCTGTGGTAGCGCTACATTTAAAAATTTAGATAAATAAGTCGTTCTTTACTGTGGGACCAATCCTACCCGTTATCGCGCGCTGAAGAAATAGCGACAGTTTCAAAAACTACATTTCATTGACTTTTTAACGGTGTCAGTCCGTTTGAGTTTCAACGGTTGGGTCACATATTCGTACCAACATGTATTTAGCGATCTTTATCTGATATTACTAGGTTGCATCGCTTTTAGCAGTGAAAAGATTGACTGTGGGACTTAATTGAACTCACTTTGGACTGTGACCTGATCAATGTGATAAATGACACAATGGGACTTCAAGAAAAAAAATTCTTCTTAATTTGACGTGATTGCCGGAAATCAGCGATTACACTGGGCGCTGTGGTAGCGCTATATTTAAAAATTTAGATAAATAAGTCGTTCTTTACTGTGGGACCAACCCTACCCGTTATCGCGCGCTGAAGTAATAGTGACAGTTTCAAAAACTACATTTCATTGACTTTTTAACGGTGTCAGTCCGTTTGAGTTTCAACGGTTGGGTCACATATTCCTACCAACATGTATTTAGCGTTATTTATCTAATATTACTAGTTTGCATCGCTTTTAACAGTGAAACGATTGACTGTGGGACTAAATTAAACTAAATTTGGACCGTGACCTGGTCAATGTGATAAATGACACAAATGGACTCCAAAAAAATAATTCTTTTTAATTTGACATGATTGCCGGAAATCAGCGATTACACTGGGCGCTGTGGTAGCGCTTCATTTAAAAAATTAGATAAATAAGTCGTTCTTTACTGTGGGACCAATCTTACCCGTTATCGCGCGCTGAAAAAATAGCGACAGTTTCAAAAACTACATTTCATTGACTTTCTAACGGTGTCAATCCGTTTTACTTACAACAGTTGGGTCACATATTCGTACCAACATGTATTTAGCGATATTTTTCTGATATTACTAGGTTGTATGGCTTTTAACAGTAAAACCATTGACTGTGGGACTTAATTGAACTGATTATGGACTGTGACCTTATAAATGTAAAAGTGAGACAATTGGACTCCAAGAAATAACATTCTTCTTAATATAAAATGATTGCCGAAACTCAGCGATTACACTGGGCGCTGTGGTAGCGCTTCAATTTAAAATTAAGATAAAAAAGTCATTCTTTACTGTGGGACCAATCCTAGCTGTTATCGCGCGCTTTAGAAATAGCGAAAGTTTCAAAAACTACATTTCATTGAATTTCTAACGGTGTCAGTTCGTTTAAGTTTCAACGGTTGTGTCACATATTCGTACCAACATGTATTTAGCGATATTTGTCTGATATTACTAGGTTGCATCGCTTTTAACAGTGAAACGATTGACTGTGGGATTTAATTGAACTAACTTTGGACTGTGCCCTGATAAATGTGATAAATGAGGCAATTGGACCCCAAGAAAAAACATTCTTCTTAATTTGACGTGATTGCCGGAAATCAGCGATTACACTGGGCGCTGTGGTAGCGCTTCATTTAAAAACTTAGATAAATAAGTCATTTCTTACTGTGGGACCAATCGTAGCCGTTATCCCGCGCTGAAGCAGTAGAGACCATTTCAAAAACTACACCTCATTGACTTTCTAACGGTGTCAATCCGTTTGAGTTACAACGGTTGGGTCACATATTCGTACCAACATGTTTTTAGCGATATTTTTCTGATATTACTAGGTTGTATGGCTTTTAACAGTGAAACGATTGACTGTGGGACTTAATTGAGCTGATTAAGGACTGTGACCTTATAAATGTTAAAGTGAGACAATTGGACTTAATTGAACTGATTATGGACTGCAACCTTATAAATGTAAAAGTGAGACAATTGGACTCCAAGAAAAAAAATTCTTTTTAATTTGACGTGATTGCCGGAAATCAGCGATTACACTGGGCGCTGTGGTAGCCTTTCAATTAATAATTAAAATAAAAAAGTCATTTTTTACTGTGGGACCAATCCTATTCGTTATCGCACGCTGAAGAAATAGCGACAGTTTCAAAAACTACATTTCATTGACTTTCTAACGGTGTCAATCCTTTTGAGTTACAACGGTTGGTCACATCTTCGTACCAACATGTATTTAGCGATATTTTTCTGATATTACTAGGTTGTATGGCTTTTAACAGTGAAATCATTGACTGTGGGACTTAATTGAAGTGATTATGGACTGCGACCTTATAAATGTGAAAGTGAGACAATTGGACTCCAAGAAAAAAAATTCTTTTTAATTTGACGTGATTGCCGAAAATCAGCGATTACACTGGGCGCTGTGGTAGCGCTTCACTTAAAAAAATTAGATAAATAAGTCGTTCTTTACTGTGGGACCAATTCTGTCCGTTATCGCGCGCTGAAGAAATAGCGACAGTTTCAAAAACTACATTTCATTGACTTTCTAACGGTGTCAATCCGTTTGAGTTACAACGGTTGGGTCACATCTTCGTACCAACATGTATTTAGCGATATTTTTCTGATATTACTAGGTTGTATGGCTTTTATCAGTGAAACCATTGACTGTGGGACTTAATTGAACTGATTATGCACTGTGACCTTATAAATGTAAAAGTGAGACAATTAGACTCCAAGAAAAAACATTCTTCTTAATTTGACGTGATTGCCGTAAATCAGCGATTACACTGGTCGCTGTGGTAGCGCTTTAAATGAAAATTAGGATAAAAAAGTCATTTTTTACTTTGGGACCAATCCTACCCGTTATCGCTCGCTGAAAAAATAGCGACAGTTTCAAAAACTAAATTTCATTGACTTTCTAACGGTGTCAATCCGTTTTACTTACAACGGTTGGGTCACATATTCGTACCAACATGTATTTATAGCGATATTTTTCTGATATTACTAGGTTGTATCGCTTTAAACAGTGAAACCATTGACTGTGGGACTTAATTGAACTGATTATGGACTGTGACCTTATAAATGTAAAAGTGAGACAATTGGACTCTAAGAAATAACATTCTTCTTAATATGAAATCATTGCCGAAACTCAGCGATTATACTGGGCGCTGTGGTAGCGTTTCAAATAAAAATTAAAATAAAAAAGTCATTTTTTACTGTGGGAGCAATCCTAGCCGTTATCGCGCGCTGAAGAAATAGCGACAGTTTCAAAAACTACATTTCATTGACTTTTTAACGGTGTCAGTCTGTTTGAGTTACAACGGTTAGGTCACATATTCGTACCAACATGTATTTAGCGATATTTTTCTGATATTACTAGGTTGTATGGCTATTAACAGTGAAACCATTGACTGTGGGACTTAATTGAACTGATTATGGACTGTGACCTTATAAATGTGAAAGTGAGACAATTGGACTCCAAGAAAGAACATTCTTCTTAATATGAAATGATTGCCGAAACTCAGCGATTACACTGGGCGCTGTGGTAGCGCTTCAATTTAAAATTAAGATAAAAAAGTCATTTTTTACTGTGGGACCAATCCTAGCTGTTATCGCGCGCTTAAGAAATAGCGACAGTTTCAAAAACTACATTTCATTGACTTTCTAACGGTGTCAGTCCGTTTGAGTTTCAACGGTTGGGTCACATATTCGTACCAACATGTATTTAGCGATATTAATCTAATATTACTAAGTTGCATCGCTTTTAACAGTGAAACGATTGACTGTGGGATTTAATTGAACTAACTTTGGACTGTGCCCTGATAAATGTGATAAATGAGACAATTGGACTCCAAGAAAAACATTCTTCTTAATTTGACGTGATTGCCAGAAATCAGCGATTACACTGGGCGCTGTGGTAGCGCTTCAATTTAAAATTAAGATAAAAAAGTCATTTTTTACTGTGGGACCAATCGTAGCTGTTATCGCGCGCTCAAGAAATAGCGACAGTTTCAAAAACTACATTTCATTGACTTTCTAACGGTGTCAATCCGTTTGAGTTACAACGGTTGGGTCACATATTCGTACCAACATGTTTTTAGCGATATTAATCTGATATTACTAGGTTGCATCGCTTTTAACAGTGAAACGATTGACTGTGGGATTTAATTGAACTAACTTTGGACTGTGCCCTGATAAATGTGATAAATGAGACAATTGGACTCCAAAAAAAACATTCTTCTTAATTTGACGTGATTGCCGGAAATCAGCGATTACCTTGGGCGCTGTGGTAGCCCTTCATTTAAAAATTTAGATAAATAAGTCATTTCTTACTGTGGGACCAATCCTAGTCGTTATCCCGCGCTGCGGCAGTAGCGACAGTTTCAAAAACTACATTTCATTGACTTTCTAACGGTGTCAGTCCGTTTGAGTTTCAACAGTTGGGTCACATATTCGTACCAACATATATTTAGCGATATTTATCTGATTTTGCTAGGTTGTATGGCTTTTAACAGTAAAATCATTGACTGTGGGACTTAATTGAACTGATTATGGACTGCGACCTTATAAATGTGAAAGTGAGACAATTGGACTCCAAGAAAAAACATTCTTCTTAATTTGACGTGATTGCCGGAAATCAGCGATTACACTGGTCGCTGTGGTAGCGCTTCAAATAAAAATTGGGATAAAAAATCATTTATTACTGTGGGACCAAACCTAGCCGTTATTGCGCGCTGAAGAAATAGCGAAAGTTTCAAAAACTACATTTCATTGACTTTCTAACGCTGTCAGTCCGTTTGAGTTTCAACAGTTGGGTCACATAAGCGTACCAACATGTATTTAGCGACATTTATCTGATATTACTAGGTTGCATCGCTTTTAACAGTGAAACGATTGACTGTGGGACTTAATTAAACTAAATTTGGAGGGTGACCTGGTCAATGTGATAAATGACACAAATGGACTCCAAAAAAATAATTCTTCTTAATTTGACATGATTGCCGGAAATCAGCGATTACACTCGGCGCTGTGGTTGCGCTGCATTTAAAAAATTAGATAAATAAGTCGTTCTTTACTGTGGGACCAATCCTACCCGTTATCGCGCGCTGAAAAAATAGCGACAGTTTCAAAAACTACATTTCATTGACTTTCTAACGGTGTCAATCCGTTTTACTTACAACGGTTGGGTCACATATTTGTACCAACATGTATTTAGCGATATTTTTCTGATATTACTAGGTTGTATCGCTTTAAACAGTGAAACGATTGACTGTGGGATTTAATTGAACTAACTTTGGACTGTGCCCTGATAAATGTGATAAATGAGACAATTGGACTCCAAGAAAAAACATTCTTCTTAATTTGACGTGATTGCCGGAAATCAGCGATTACACTGGGCGCTGTGGTAGCGCTTCAATTTAAAATTAAGATAAAAAAGTCATTTTTTACTGTGGGACCAATCGTAGCTGTTATCGCGCGCTTAAGAAATAGCGACAGTTTCAAAAACTACATTTCATTGACTTTCTAACGGTGTCAATCTGTTTGAGTTACAACGGTTGGGTCACATATTCGTACCAACATGTTTTTAGCGATATTAATCTGATATTACTAGGTTGCATCGCTTTTAACAGTGAAACGATTGACTGTGGGATTTAATTGAACTAACTTTGGACTGTGCCCTGATAAATGTGATAAATGAGACAATTGGACTCCAAAAAAAACATTCTTCTTAATTTGACGTGATTGCCGTAAATCAGCGATTACACTGGTCGCTGTGGTAGCGCTTTAAATAAAAATTAGGATAAAAAAGTCATTTTTTACTTTGGGACCAATCCTACCCTTTATCGCGCGCTAAAAAAATAGCGACAGTTTCAAAAACTAAATTTCATTGACTTTCTAACGGTGTCAATCCGTTTTACTTACAACGGTTGGGTCACATATTCGTACCAACATGTATTTATAGCGATATTTTTCTGATATTACTAGGTTGTATCGCTTTAAACAGTGAAACCATTGACTGTGGGACTTAATTGAACTGATTATGGACTGTGACCTTATAAATGTAAAAGTGAGACAATTGGACTCTAAGAAATAACATTCTTCTTAATATGAAATCATTGCCGAAACTCAGCGATTATACTGGGCGCTGTGGTAGCGTTTCAAATAAAAATTAAAATAAAAAAGTCATTTTTTACTGTGGGAGCAATCCTAGCCGTTATCGCGCGCTGAAGAAATAGCGACAGTTTCAAAAACTACATTTCATTGACTTTTTAACGGTGTCAGTCTGTTTGAGTTACAACGGTTAGGTCACATATTCGTACCAACATGTATTTAGCGATATTTTTCTGATATTACTAGGTTGTATGGCTATTAACAGTGAAACCATTGACTGTGGGACTTAATTGAACTGATTATGGACTGTGACCTTATAAATGTGAAAGTGAGACAATTGGACTCCAAGAAAGAACATTCTTCTTAATATGAAATGATTGCCGAAACTCAGCGATTACACTGGGCGCTGTGGTAGCGCTTCAATTTAAAATTAAGATAAAAAAGTCATTTTTTACTGTGGGACCAATCCTAGCTGTTATCGCGCGCTTAAGAAATAGCGACAGTTTCAAAAACTACATTTCATTGACTTTCTAACGGTGTCAGTCCGTTTGAGTTTCAACGGTTGGGTCACATATTCGTACCAACATGTATTTAGCGATATTAATCTAATATTACTAAGTTGCATCGCTTTTAACAGTGAAACGATTGACTGTGGGATTTAATTGAACTAACTTTGGACTGTGCCCTGATAAATGTGATAAATGAGACAATTGGACTCCAAGAAAAACATTCTTCTTAATTTGACGTGATTGCCAGAAATCAGCGATTACACTGGGCGCTGTGGTAGCGCTTCAATTTAAAATTAAGATAAAAAAGTCATTTTTTACTGTGGGACCAATCGTAGCTGTTATCGCGCGCTTAAGAAATAGCGACAGTTTCAAAAACTACATTTCATTGACTTTCTAACGGTGTCAATCCGTTTGAGTTACAACGGTTGGGTCACATATTCGTACCAACATGTTTTTAGCGATATTAATCTGATATTACTAGGTTGCATCGCTTTTAACAGTGAAACGATTGACTGTGGGATTTAATTGAACTAACTTTGGACTGTGCCCTGATAAATGTGATAAATGAGACAATTGGACTCCAAAAAAAACATTCTTCTTAATTTGACGTGATTGCCGGAAATCAGCGATTACCTTGGGCGCTGTGGTAGCCCTTCATTTAAAAATTTAGATAAATAAGTCATTTCTTACTGTGGGACCAATCCTAGTCGTTATCCCGCGCTGCGGCAGTAGCGACAGTTTCAAAAACTACATTTCATTGACTTTCTAACGGTGTCAGTCCGTTTGAGTTTCAACAGTTGGGTCACATATTCGTACCAACATATATTTAGCGATATTTATCTGATTTTGCTAGGTTGTATGGCTTTTAACAGTAAAATCATTGACTGTGGGACTTAATTGAACTGATTATGGACTGCGACCTTATAAATGTGAAAGTGAGACAATTGGACTCCAAGAAAAAACATTCTTCTTAATTTGACGTGATTGCCGGAAATCAGCGATTACACTGGTCGCTGTGGTAGCGCTTCAAATAAAAATTGGGATAAAAAATCATTTTTTACTGTGGGACCAAACCTAGCCGTTATTGCGCGCTGAAGAAATAGCGACAGTTTCAAAAACTACATTTCATTGACTTTCTAACGCTGTCAGTCCGTTTGAGTTTCAACAGTTGGGTCACATAAGCGTACCAACATGTATTTAGCGACATTTATCTGATATTACTAGGTTGCATCGCTTTTAACAGTGAAAAGATTGACTGTGGGACTTAATTAAACTAAATTTGGAGGGTGACCTGGTCAATGTGATAAATGACACAAATGGACTCCAAAAAAATAATTCTTCTTAATTTGACATGATTGCCGGAAATCAGCGATTACACTCGGCGCTGTGGTTGCGCTGCATTTAAAAAATTAGATAAATAAGTCGTTCTTTACTGTGGGACCAATCCTACCCGTTATCGCGCGCTGAAAAAATAGCGACAGTTTCAAAAACTACATTTCATTGACTTTCTAACGGTGTCAATCCGTTTTACTTACAACGGTTGGGTCACATATTTGTACCAACATGTATTTAGCGATATTTTTCTGATATTACTAGGTTGTATCGCTTTAAACAGTGAAACGATTGACTGTGGGATTTAATTGAACTAACTTTGGACTGTGCCCTGATAAATGTGATAAATGAGACAATTGGACTCCAAGAAAAAACATTCTTCTTAATTTGACGTGATTGCCGGAAATCAGCGATTACACTGGGCGCTGTGGTAGCGCTTCAATTTAAAATTAAGATAAAAAAGTCATTTTTTACTGTGGGACCAATCGTAGCATTTATCACGCGCTTAAGAAATAGCGACAGTTTCAAAAACTACATTTCATTGACTTTCTAACGGTGTCAATCTGTTTGAGTTACAACGGTTGGGTCACATATTCGTACCAACATGTTTTTAGCGATATTAATCTGATATTACTAGGTTGCATCGCTTTTAACAGTGAAACGATTGACTGTGGGATTTAATTGAACTAACTTTGGACTGTGCCCTGATAAATGTGATAAATGAGACAATTGGACTCCAAAAAAAACATTCTTCTTAATTTGACGTGATTGCCGGAAATCAGCGATTACCTTGGGCGCTGTGGTAGCCCTTCATTTAAAAATTTAGATAAATAAGTCATTTCTTACTGTGGGACCAATCCTAGTCGTTATCCCGCGCTGAGGCAGTAGCGACAGTTTCAAAAACTACATTTCATTGACTTTCTAACGGTCTCAGTCCGTTTGAGTTTCAACAGTTGGGTCACATATTCGTACCAACATATATTTAGCGATATTTATCTGATTTTGCTAGGTTGTATGGCTTTTAACAGTAAAATCATTGACTGTGGGACTTAATTGAACTGATTATGGACTGCGACCTTATAAATGTGAAAGTGAGACAATTGGACTCCAAGAAAAAACATTCTTCTTAATTTGACGTGATTGCCGGAAATCAGCGATTACACTGGTCGCTGTGGTAGCGCTTCAAATAAAAATTGGGATAAAAAATCATTTTTTACTGTGGGACCAAACCTAGCCGTTATTGCGCGCTGAAGAAATAGCGACAGTTTCAAAAACTACATTTCATTGACTTTCTAACGCTGTCAGTCCGTTTGAGTTTCAACAGTTGGGTCACATAAGCGTACCAACATGTCTTTAGCGACATTTATCTGATATTACTAGGTTGTATGGTTTTAACAGTGAAACGATTGACTGTGGGACTTAATTAAACTACATTTGGACCGTGACCTGATCAATGTCATAAAGGACACAAATGGACTCCAAAAAAAAATTCTTCTTAATTTGATATGATTGCCGGAAATCAGCGATTACACCGGGCGCTGTGGTAGCGCTTCATTTAAAAATTTACTATAATAAGTCGTTCTTTACTGTGGGACCAATCCTACCCGTTATTGCACGCTGAAAAAATAGCGACAATTTCAAAAACTGCATTTCATTGACTTTCTAACGGTGTCAATCCGTTTGAGTCACAACGGTTGGGTCACATATTCGTACCAACATGTATTTAGCGATATTTTATGATATTACTAGGTTGTATGGCATTTAACAGTGAAACCATTGACTGTGGGACTTACTTAAACTGATTATGGACTGCGACCTTATAAATGTGAAAGTGAGACAATTGGACTCCAAGAAAAAACATTCTTCTTAATTTGACGTGATTGCCGGAAATAAGCGATTACACTGGTCGTTGTGGTATCGCTTCAAATAAAAATTAGGATAAAAAAGTCATTTTTTACTGTGGGACCAAACCTAGCCGTTATCGCGCGCTGAAGAAATTGCGACAGTTTCAAAAACTACATTTCATTGAGTTTCTAACGGTGTCAGTCCGTTTGAGTTTCAACAGTTGGGTCACATATTCGTACCAACATGTATTTAGCGATATTTTTCTGATAATACTAAGTTGTATGGCTTTTAACAGTGAAACCATTGACTGTGGGACTTAATTAAACTGATTATGGACTGCGACCTTATAAATGTGAAAGTGAGACAATTGGACTCCAAGAAATAACATTCTTCTTAATTTGACGTGATTGCCGGAAATCAGCGATTACACTGGTCGCTGTGGTAGCGCTACATTTAAAAATTTAGATAAATAAGTCGTTCTTTACTGTGGGACCAATCCTACCCGTTATCGCGCGCTGAAGAAATAGCGACAGTTTCACAAACTACATTTCATTGACTTTTTAACGGTGTCAGTCCGTTTGAGTTTCAACGGTTGTGTCACATATTCGTACCGACATGTATTTAGCGATATTTATCTGATATTATTAGGTTGCATCGCTTTTAGCAGTGAAACGATTGACTGTGGGACTTAATTGAACTTAATTTGGACTGTGACCAGATCAATGTGATAAATGACACAAATGGACTCCAAGAACAAAATTCTTCTTAATATGACGTGATTGCCGGAAATCAGCGATTACACTGGGTGCTGTGGTAGCGCTACAATTAAAAATTTAGATAAATAAGTCGTTCTTTACTGTGGGACCAATCCTACCCGTTATCGCGAGCTGAAGAAATAGCGACAGTTTCAAAAACTACATTTCATTGACTTTTTAACGGTGTCAGTCCGTTTGAGTTTCAACGGTTGGGTCACATATTCGTACCAACATGTATTTAGCGTTATTTATCTGATATTACTAGTTTGCATCGCTTTTAACAGTGAAACGATTGACTGTGGGACCTAATTGAACTAAATTTGGACCTAATGTGATAAAGGAGACAATTGGACTCCAAGAAAAAACGCTCTTCTTAATTTGACATGATTGCCGAAACTCAGCGATTACACTGGGCTCTGTGGAAGCGCTTTATTTAAGAATTATGATAAAAAAGTCATTTTTTTATTGTGGGACCAATCCTAGCCGTTATCGCGCGCTGAAGAAATAGCGACAGTTTCAAAAACTACGTTTCATTGACTTTCTAACGGTGTCAGTCCGTTTGAGTTACAACGGTTGGGTCACATATCCGTACCAACATGTATTTAGCGATATTTATCTGATATTACTAGTTTGCATCGCTTTTAACAGTGAAACGATTGACTGTGGGACTTAATTGAACTAAATTTGGACCTAAATGTGATAAAGGAGACAATTGGACTCCAAGAAAAAACATTCTTCTTAATTTGACATGATTGCCTAAACTCGGCGATTACACTTGGCTCTGTGGTAGCGCTTCATTTAAGAATTATGATAAAAAAGTCATTTTTTTTATTGTGGGACCAATCCTAGTCATTATCGTGCGCTGAGGAAATAGCGACAGTTTGAAAAACTACATTTCATTGACTTTCTAACGGTGTCAATCCGTTTTACATACAACGGTTGGGTCACATATTCGTACTAACATGTATTTAGCGATATTTTTCTGATATTACTAGGTTGTATGGCTTTTAACAGTGAAACGATTGACTGTGGGATTTAATTGAACTAACTTTGGACTGTGCCCTGATAAATGTGATAAATGAGACAATTGGACTCCAAAAAAAACATTCTTCTTAATTTGACGTGATTGCCGGAAATCAGCGATTACCTTGGGCGCTGTGGTAGCCCTTCATTTAAAAATTTAGATAAATAAGTCATTTCTTACTGTGGGACCAATCCTAGTCGTTATCCCGCGCTGAGGCAGTAGCGACAGTTTCAAAAACTACATTTCATTGACTTTCTAACGGTCTCAGTCCGTTTGAGTTTCAACAGTTGGGTCACATATTCGTACCAACATATATTTAGCGATATTTATCTGATTTTGCTAGGTTGTATGGCTTTTAACAGTAAAATCATTGACTGTGGGACTTAATTGAACTGATTATGGACTGCGACCTTATAAATGTGAAAGTGAGACAATTGGACTCCAAGAAAAAACATTCTTCTTAATTTGACGTGATTGCCGGAAATCAGCGATTACACTGGTCGCTGTGGTAGCGCTTCAAATAAAAATTGGGATAAAAAATCATTTTTTACTGTGGGACCAAACCTAGCCGTTATTGCGCGCTGAAGAAATAGCGACAGTTTCAAAAACTACATTTCATTGACTTTCTAACGCTGTCAGTCCGTTTGAGTTTCAACAGTTGGGTCACATAAGCGTACCAACATGTCTTTAGCGACATTTATCTGATATTACTAGGTTGTATGGTTTTAACAGTGAAACGATTGACTGTGGGACTTAATTAAACTACATTTGGACCGTGACCTGATCAATGTCATAAAGGACACAAATGGACTCCAAAAAAAAATTCTTCTTAATTTGATATGATTGCCGGAAATCAGCGATTACACCGGGCGCTGTGGTAGCGCTTCATTTAAAAATTTACTATAATAAGTCGTTCTTTACTGTGGGACCAATCCTACCCGTTATTGCACGCTGAAAAAATAGCGACAATTTCAAAAACTGCATTTCATTGACTTTCTAACGGTGTCAATCCGTTTGAGTCACAACGGTTGGGTCACATATTCGTACCAACATGTATTTAGCGATATTTTATGATATTACTAGGTTGTATGGCATTTAACAGTGAAACCATTGACTGTGGGACTTACTTAAACTGATTATGGACTGCGACCTTATAAATGTGAAAGTGAGACAATTGGACTCCAAGAAAAAACATTCTTCTTAATTTGACGTGATTGCCGGAAATCAGCGATTACACTGGTCGTTGTGGTATCGCTTCAAATAAAAATTAGGATAAAAAAGTCATTTTTTACTGTGGGACCAAACCTAGCCGTTATCGCGCGCTGAAGAAATTGCGACAGTTTCAAAAACTACATTTCATTGACTTTCTAACGGTGTCAGTCCGTTTGAGTTTCAACAGTTGGGTCACATATTCGTACCAACATGTATTTAGCGATATTTTTCTGATAATACTAAGTTGTATGGCTTTTAACAGTGAAACCATTGACTGTGGGACTTAATTAAACTGATTATGGACTGCGACCTTATAAATGTGAAAGTGAGACAATTGGACTCCAAGAAATAACATTCTTCTTAATTTGACGTGATTGCCGGAAATCAGCGATTACACTGGTCGCTGTGGTAGCGCTACATTTAAAAATTTAGATAAATAAGTCGTTCTTTACTGTGGGACCAATCCTACCCGTTATCGCGCGCTGAAGAAATAGCGACAGTTTCACAAACTACATTTCATTGACTTTTTAACGGTGTCAGTCCGTTTGAGTTTCAACGGTTGTGTCACATATTCGTACCGACATGTATTTAGCGATATTTATCTGATATTATTAGGTTGCATCGCTTTTAGCAGTGAAACGATTGACTGTGGGACTTAATTGAACTTAATTTGGACTGTGACCAGATCAATGTGATAAATGACACAAATGGACTCCAAGAACAAAATTCTTCTTAATATGACGTGATTGCCGGAAATCAGCGATTACACTGGGTGCTGTGGTAGCGCTACAATTAAAAATTTAGATAAATAAGTCGTTCTTTACTGTGGGACCAATCCTACCCGTTATCGCGAGCTGAAGAAATAGCGACAGTTTCAAAAACTACATTTCATTGACTTTTTAACGGTGTCAGTCCGTTTGAGTTTCAACGGTTGGGTCACATATTCGTACCAACATGTATTTAGCGTTATTTATCTGATATTACTAGTTTGCATCGCTTTTAACAGTGAAACGATTGACTGTGGGACCTAATTGAACTAAATTTGGACCTAATGTGATAAAGGAGACAATTGGACTCCAAGAAAAAACGCTCTTCTTAATTTGACATGATTGCCGAAACTCAGCGATTACACTGGGCTCTGTGGAAGCGCTTTATTTAAGAATTATGATAAAAAAGTCATTTTTTTATTGTGGGACCAATCCTAGCCGTTATCGCGCGCTGAAGAAATAGCGACAGTTTCAAAAACTACGTTTCATTGACTTTCTAACGGTGTCAGTCCGTTTGAGTTACAACGGTTGGGTCACATATCCGTACCAACATGTATTTAGCGATATTTATCTGATATTACTAGTTTGCATCGCTTTTAACAGTGAAACGATTGACTGTGGGACTTAATTGAACTAAATTTGGACCTAAATGTGATAAAGGAGACAATTGGACTCCAAGAAAAAACATTCTTCTTAATTTGACATGATTGCCTAAACTCGGCGATTACACTTGGCTCTGTGGTAGCGCTTCATTTAAGAATTATGATAAAAAAGTCATTTTTTTTATTGTGGGACCAATCCTAGTCATTATCGTGCGCTGAGGAAATAGCGACAGTTTGAAAAACTACATTTCATTGACTTTCTAACGGTGTCAATCCGTTTTACATACAACGGTTGGGTCACATATTCGTACTAACATGTATTTAGCGATATTTTTCTGATATTACTAGGTTGTATGGCTTTTAACAGTGAAACCATTGACTGTGGGACTTAATTGAACTGATTATGGACTGTGACCTTATAAATGTGAAAGTGAGACAATTGGACTCCAAGAAATAACATTCTTCTTAATATGAAATGATTGCCGAAACTCAGCGATTACACTGGGCGCTGTGGCAGCGCTTCAATTTAAAATTAGGTTAAAAAAGTTATTTTTTACTGTGGGACCAATCCTAGCTGTTATCGCGCGCTTAAGAAATAGCGACAGTTTCAAAAACTACATTTCATTGACTTTCTAACGGTGTCAGTCCGTTTGAGTTTCAACGGTTGGGTCACATATTTGTACCAACATGTATTTAGCGATATTTATCTGATATTACTAGGTTGCATCGCTTTTAACAGTGAAACGATTGACTGTGGGATTTATTTGAACTAACTTTGGATTGTGCCCTGATAAATGTGATAAATGAGACAATTGGACTCCAAGAAAAAACATTCTTCTTAATTTGTAGTGATTGCCGGAAATCAGCGATTACACTGGGCGCTGTGGTAGCGCTTCATTTAAAAATTTAGATAAATAAGTCATTTCTTACTGTGGGACCAATCCTAGCCGTTATCCTGCGCTGAAGCAGTAGAGACAATTTCAAAAACTACACTTCATTGACTTTCTAACGGTGTCAATCCGTTTGAGTTACAACGGTTGGGTCACATATTCGTACCAACATGTATTTAGCGATATTTTTCTGATATTACTAGGTTGTATGGCTTTTAACAGTGAAACCATTGACTGTGGGACTTAATTGAACTAAATTTGGACCGTGACCTGATCAATGTCATAAAGGACACAAATGGACTCCAAAAAAAAAAATTCTTCTTAATTTGATGTGATTGCCGGAAATCAGCGATTACACTGGGCGCAGTGGTAGCGCTTCCCTTAAAAAAATTAGATAAATAAGTCGTTCTTTACTGTGGGACCAATCCTGTCCGTTATCGCGCGCTGAAGAAATAGCGACAGTTTCAAAAACTACATTTCATTGACTTTCTAACGTTGTCAATCCGTTTGAGTTACAACGGTTGGGCCACATATTCGTACCAACATATATTTAGCGATATTTGTCTGATATTACTAGGTTGCATCGCTTTTAACAATGAAACGATTGACTATAGGACTTAATTACACTAAATTTGGACTGTGCCCTGATAAGTGTGATAAATGAGACAATTGGACTCCAAGAAAAAACATTCTTCTTAATTTGACGTGATTGCTGGAAATCAGCGATTACACTGGGCGCTGTGGTAGCGCTTCATTTAAAAATTCAGATAAATAAGTCATTTCTTACTGTGGGACCAATCCTAGCCGTTATCCTGCGCTGAAGCAGTAGAGACAATTTCAAAAACTACACTTCATTGACTTTCTAACGCTGTCAATCCGTTTGAGTTACAACGGTTGGGTCAGATATTCGTACCAACATGTTTTTAGCGATGTTTTTCTGATATTACTAGGTTGTATGGCTTTTAACAGTGAAACCAATGACTGTGGGACTTAATTGAACTGATGATGGACTGTGACCTGATCAATGTCATAAAGGACACAAATGGACTCCAAAAAATAAAATTCTTCTTAATTTGACGTGATTGCCGGAAATCAGCGATTACACTGGGCGCTGTGGTAGCGCTTCATTTAAAAATTTAGATAAATAAGTCCTTCTTTACTGTGGAACCAATCCTACCCGCTATCGCGCGCTGAAAAAATAGCGACAGTTTCAAAAACTACATTTCATTGACTTTCTAACGGTGTCAATTCGTTTGGGTTACAACGGTTGGGTCACATCTTCGTACCAACATGTATTTAGCGATATTTTTCTGATATTACTAGGTTGTATGGCTTTTAACAGTGAAACCATTGACTGTGGGACTTAATTGAACTAAATTTGGACCGTGACCTGATCAATGTCAAAAAGGACACAAATGGACTCCAAAAAAAAAATTCTTCTTAATTTGATATGATTGCCGGAAATCAGCGATTACACTGGGCGCAGTGGTAGCGCTTCCCTTAAAAAAATTAGATAAATAAGTCGTTCTTTACTGTGGGACCAATCCTGTCCGTTATCGCGCGCTGAAGAAATAGCGACAGTTTCAAAAACTACATTTCATTGACTTTCTAACGGTGTCAGTCCGTTTGAGTTTCAACGGTTGGGTCACATATTCGTACCAACATGTATTTAGCGATATTTATCTGATTTTAGTAGGTTGCATCGCTTTTAACAGTCAAACGATTGACTGTGGGACTTATTTGAAGTAAATTTGGACCGTGACCTGATCAATGTCATAAAGGACACAAATGGACTCCAAAAAAAAAAATTCTTCTTAATTTGATATGATTGCCGGAAATCAGCGATTACACTGGGCGCAGTGGTAGCGCTTCCCTTAAAAAAATTAGATAAATAAGTCGTTCTTTACTGTGGGACCAATCCTGTCCGTTATCGCGCGCTGAAGAAATAGCGACAGTTTCAAAAACTACATTTCATTGACTTTCTAACGGTGTCAATCCGTTTGAGTTACAACGGTTGGGTCACATATTCGTACCAACATATATTTAGCGATATTTGTCTGATATTACTAGGTTGCATCGCTTTTAACAATGAAACGATTGACTATAGGACTTAATTACACTAACTTTGGACTGTGCCCTGATAAGTGTGATAAATGAGACAATTGGACTCCAAGAAAAAACATTCTTCTTAATTTGACGTGATTGCTGGAAATCAGCGATTACACTGGGCGCTGTGGTAGCGCTTCTTTTAAAAATTTAGATAAATAAGTCATTCTCTACTGTGGGACCAATCCTACCCGTTATCGCGCGCTGAAAAAATAGCGACAGTTTCAAAAACTACATATCATTGACTTTCTAACGGTGTCAGTCCGTTTGAGTTTCAACGGTTGGGTCACATATTCGTACCAACATGTATTTAGCGATATTTATCTGATATTAGTAGGTTGCATCGCTTTTTACAGTCAAATGATTGACTGTGGGACTTAATTGAAGTAAATTTGGACCGTGACCTGATCAATGTCATAAAGGACACAAATGGACTCCAAAAAAAAAATTCTTCTTAATTGGATATGATTGCCGGAAATCAGCGATTACATTGGGCGCTGTGATAGCGCTTCACTTAAAAAAATTAGATAAATAAGTCGTTCTTTTTTGTGGGACCAATCCTGTCCGTTATCACGCGCTGAAGAAATAGCCACAGTTTCAAAAACTAGATTTCATTGACTTTCTAACGGTGTCAGTCCGTTTGAGTTTCAACGGTTGGGTCACATATTCGTACCAACATGTATTTAGCGATATTTATCTGATATTACTATGTTGCATCGCTTTTAACAATGAATCGATTGACTTTGGGACTTAATTGAACTCACTTTGGACTGTGACCTGATCAATGTGATAAATGACACAAATGGACTCCAAGAAAAAAAATTCTTCTTAATTTGACGTGATTGCCGGAAATCAGCGATTGCACTGGGCGCTGTGGTAGCGCTTCTAATAAAAATTAGGATAAAAAAGTCATTTTTTACTGTGGGACAAAACCTAGCCGTTATCGCGCGCTGAAGAAATAGCGACAGTTTCAAAAACTACATTTCATTGACTTTCTAACGGTGTCATTCCGTTTGAGTTTCAACAGTTGGGTCACATATTAGTACCAACATGTATTTAGCGATATTTATCTGATATTACTAGGTTGTATGGCTTTTAACAGTGAAACTATTGACTGTGGGACTTAATTGAACTGATTATGGACTGCGACCTTATAAATGTGAAAGTGAGACAATTGGACTCCAAGAAAAAACATTCTTCTTAATTTGACGTGATTGCCGGAAATCAGCGATTACACTGGTCGCTGTGGTAGTGCTTCAAATGAAAATTAGGATAAAAAAGTCATTTTTTACTGTGGGACCAAACCTAGCCGTTATCGCGCGCTGAAGAAATAGCGACATTTTCAAAAACTACATTTCATTGTCCTTCTAACGGTGTCAGTCCGTTTGAGTTTCAACAGTTGGGTCACATATTCGTACCAACATGTATTTAGCGATATTTATCTGATATTACTACGTTGCATCGCTTTTAGCAGTGAAACGATTGACTGTGGGACTTAATTGAACTCACTTTGGACTGTGACCTGATCAATGTGATAAATGACTCAAATGGACTCCAAGAAAAAGAATTCTTCATAACTTGACGTGATTGCCGGAAATCAGCGATTACACTGGGCGCTGTGGTAGCGCTACATTTAAAAATTTAGATAAATAAGTCGTTCTTTACTGTGGGACCAATCCTACCCGTTATCGCGCGCTGAAAAAATAGCGACAGTTTCAAAAACTACATTTCATTGACTTTCTAACGGTGTCAATTCGTTTGGGTTACAACGGTTGGGTCACATCTTCGTACCAACATGTATTTAGCGATATTTTTCTGATATTACTAGGTTGTATGGCTTTTAACAGTGAAACCATTGACTGTGGGACTTAATTGAACTAAATTTGGACCGTGACCTGATCAATGTCATAAAGGACACAAATGGACTCCAAAAAAAAAATTCTTCTTAATTTGACGTGATTGCCGGAAATCAGCGATTACACTGGGCGCAGTGGTAGCGCTTCCCTTAAAAAAATTAGATAAATAAGTCGTTCTTTACTGTGGGACCAATCCTGTCCGTTATCGCGCGCTGAAGAAATAGCGACAGTTTCAAAAACTACATTTCATTGACTTTCTAACGGTGTCAGTCCGTTTGAGTTTCAACGGTTGGGTCACATATTCGTACCAACATGTATTTAGCGATATTTATCTGATATTAGTAGGTTGCATCGCTTTTAACAGTCAAATGATTGACTGTGGGACTTAATTGAAGTAAATTTAGACCGTGACCTGATCAATGTCATAAAGGACACAAATGGACTCCAAAAAAAAAATTCTTCTTAATTGGATATGATTGCCGGAAATCAGCGATTACATTGGGCGCTGTGATAGCGCTTCACTTAAAAAAATTAGATAAATAAGTCGTTCTTTTTTGTGGGACCAATCCTGTCCGTTATCACGCGCTGAAGAAATAGCCACAGTTTCAAAAACTAGATTTCATTGACTTTCTAACGGTGTCAGTCCGTTTGAGTTTCAACGGTTGGGTCACATATTCGTACCAACATGTATTTAGCGATATTTATCTGATATTACTATGTTGCATCGCTTTTAACAATGAATCGATTGACTTTGGGACTTAATTGAACTCACTTTGGACTGTGACCTGATCAATGTGATAAATGACACAAATGGACTCCAAGAAAAAAAATTCTTCTTAATTTGACGTGATTGCCGGAAATCAGCGATTGCACTGGGCGCTGTGGTAGCGCTTCTAATAAAAATTAGGATAAAAAAGTCATTTTTTACTGTGGGACAAAACCTAGCCGTTATCGCGCGCTGAAGAAATAGCGACAGTTTCAAAAACTACATTTCATTGACTTTCTAACGGTGTCATTCCGTTTGAGTTTCAACAGTTGGGTCACATATTAGTACCAACATGTATTTAGCGATATTTATCTGATATTACTAGGTTGTATGGCTTTTAACAGTGAAACTATTGACTGTGGGACTTAATTGAACTAATTATGGACTGCGACCTTATAAATGTGAAAGTGAGACAATTGGACTCCAAGAAAAAACATTCTTCTTAATTTGACGTGATTGCCGGAAATCAGCGATTACACTGGTCGCTGTGGTAGTGCTTCAAATGAAAATTAGGATAAAAAAGTCATTTTTTACTGTGGGACCAAACCTAGCCGTTATCGCGCGCTGAAGAAATAGCGACATTTTCAAAAACTACATTTCATTGTCCTTCTAACGGTGTCAGTCCGTTTGAGTTTCAACAGTTGGGTCACATATTCGTACCAACATGTATTTAGCGATATTTATCTGATATTACTACGTTGCATCGCTTTTAGCAGTGAAACGATTGACTGTGGGACTTAATTGAACTCACTTTGGACTGTGACCTGATCAATGTGATAAATGACTCAAATGGACTCCAAGAAAAAGAATTCTTCATAACTTGACGTGATTGCCGGAAATCAGCGATTACACTGGGCGCTGTGGTAGCGCTACATTTAAAAATTTAGATAAATAAGTCGTTCTTTACTGTGGGACCAATCCTACCCGTTATCGCGCGCTGAAAAAATAGCGACAGTTTCAAAAACTACATTTCATTGACTTTCTAACGGTGTCAATTCGTTTGGGTTACAACGGTTGGGTCACATCTTCGTACCAACATGTATTTAGCGATATTTTTCTGATATTACTAGGTTGTATGGCTTTTAACAGTGAAACCATTGACTGTGGGACTTAATTGAACTAAATTTGGACCGTGACCTGATCAATGTCATAAAGGACACAAATGGACTCCAAAAAAAAAATTCTTCTTAATTTGATATGATTGCCGGAAATCAGCGATTACACTGGGCGCAGTGGTAGCGCTTCCCTTAAAAAAATTAGATAAATAAGTCGTTCTTTACTGTGGGACCAATCCTGTCCGTTATCGCGCGCTGAAGAAATAGCGACAGTTTCAAAAACTACATTTCATTGACTTTCTAACGGTGTCAGTCCGTTTGAGTTTCAACGGTTGGGTCACATATTCGTACCAACATGTATTTAGCGATATTTATCTGATATTAGTAGGTTGCATCGCTTTTAACAGTCAAACGATTGACTGTGGGACTTAATTGAAGTAAATTTGGACCGTGACCTGATCAATGTCATAAAGGACACAAATGGACTCCAAAAAAAAAAATTCTTCTTAATTTGATATGATTGCCGGAAATCAGCGATTACACTGGGCGCAGTGGTAGCGCTTCCCTTAAAAAAATTAGATAAATAAGTCGTTCTTTACTGTGGGACCAATCCTGTCCGTTATCGCGCGCTGAAGAAATAGCGACAGTTTCAAAAACTACATTTCATTGACTTTCTAACGGTGTCAATCCGTTTGAGTTACAACGGTTGGGTCACATATTCGTACCAACATATATTTAGCGATATTTGTCTGATATTACTAGGTTGCATCGCTTTTAACAATGAAACGATTGACTATAGGACTTAATTACACTAACTTTGGACTGTGCCCTGATAAGTGTGATAAATGAGACAATTGGACTCCAAGAAAAAACATTCTTCTTAATTTGACGTGATTGCTGGAAATCAGCGATTACACTGGGCGCTGTGGTAGCGCTTCTTTTAAAAATTTAGATAAATAAGTCATTCTCTACTGTGGGACCAATCCTACCCGTTATCGCGCGCTGAAAAAATAGCGACAGTTTCAAAAACTACATATCATTGACTTTCTAACGGTGTCAGTCCGTTTGAGTTTCAACGGTTGGGTCACATATTCGTACCAACATGTATTTAGCGATATTTATCTGATATTAGTAGGTTGCATCGCTTTTAACAGTCAAATGATTGACTGTGGGACTTAATTGAAGTAAATTTGGACCGTGACCTGATCAATGTCATAAAGGACACAAATGGACTCCAAAAAAAAATTCTTCTTAATTGGATATGATTGCCGGAAATCAGCGATTACATTGGGCGCTGTGATAGCGCTTCACTTAAAAAAATTAGATAAATAAGTCGTTCTTTTTTGTTGGACCAATCCTGTCCGTTATCACGCGCTGAAGAAATAGCCACAGTTTCAAAAACTAGATTTCATTGACTTTCTAACGGTGTCAGTCCGTTTGAGTTTCAACGGTTGGGTCACATATTCGTACCAACATGTATTTAGCGATATTTATCTGATATTACTATGTTGCATCGCTTTTAACAATGAATCGATTGACTTTGGGACTTAATTGAACTCACTTTGGACTGTGACCTGATCAATGTGATAAATGACACAAATGGACTCCAAGAAAAAAAATTCTTCTTAATTTGACGTGATTGCCGGAAATCAGCGATTGCACTGGGCGCTGTGGTAGCGCTTCTAATAAAAATTAGGATAAAAAAGTCATTTTTTACTGTGGGACAAAACCTAGCCGTTATCGCGCGCTGAAGAAATAGCGACAGTTTCAAAAACTACATTTCATTGACTTTCTAACGGTGTCGTTCCGTTTGAGTTTCAACAGTTGGGTCACATATTAGTACCAACATGTATTTAGCGATATTTATCTGATATTACTAGGTTGTATGGCTTTTAACAGTGAAACTATTGACTGTGGGACTTAATTGAACTGATTATGGACTGCGAGTTTATAAATGTGAAAGTGAGACAATTGGACTCCAAGAAAAAAGATTCTTCTTAATTTGACGTGATTGCCGGAAATCAGCGATTACACTGGTCGCTGTGGTAGTGCTTCAAATGAAAATTAGGATAAAAAAGTCATTTTTTACTGTGGGACCAAACCTAGCCGTTATCGCGCGCTGAAGAAATAGCGACTATTTCAAAAACTACATTTCATTGTCCTTCTAACGGTGTCAGTCCGTTTGAGTTTCAACAGTTGGGTCACATATTCGTACCAACATGTATTTAGCGATATTTATCTGATATTACTACGTGGCATCGCTTTTAGCAGTGAAACGATTGACTGTGGGACTTAATTGAACTCACTTTGGACTGTGACCTGATCAATGTGATAAATGACTCAAATGGACTCCAAGAAAAAGAATTCTTCATAACTTGACGTGATTGCCGGAAATCAGCGATTACACTGGGCGCTGTGGTAGCGCTACATTTAAAAATTTAGATAAATAAGTCGTTCTTTACTGTGGGACCAATCCTACCCGTTATCGCGCGCTGAAGAAATAGCGACAAAAAAAATTCTTCTTAATTTGACGTGATTGCCGGAAATATCCGATTACACTGGGCGCTGTGGTAGCGCTTCTAATAAAAATTAGGATAGAAAAGTCATTTTTTACTGTGGGACCAACCCTAGCCGTTATCGCGCGCTGAAGAAGTAGCGACAGTTTCAAAAACTACATTTCATTGACTTTCTAACGGTGTCAGTCCGTTTGAGTTTCAACAGTTGGGTCACATATTAGTACCAACATGTATTTAGCGATATTTATCTGATATTACTAGGTTGTATGGCTTTTAACAGTGAAACCATTGACTGTGGGACTTAATTGAACTGATTATGGACTGCGACCTTATAAATGTGAAAGTGAGACAATTGGATCCAAGAAAAAACATTCTTCTTAATTTGACGTGATTGCCGGAAATCAGCGATTACACTTGTCGCTGTGGTAGTGCTTCAAATGAAAATTAGGATAAAAAAGTCATTTTTTACTGTGGGACCAAACCTAGCCGTTATCGCGCGCTGAAGAAATAGCGACAGTTTTAAAAACTACATTTCATTGTCCTTCTAACGGTGTCAGTCCGGTTGAGTTTCAACAGTTGGGTCACATATTCGTACCAACATGTATTTAGCGATATTTATCTGATATTTCTACGTTGCATCGCTTTTAGCAGTGAAACGATTGACTGTGGGACTTAATTGAACTCACTTTGGACTGTGACCTGATCAATGTGATAAATGACTCAAATGGACTCCAAGAAAAAAAATTCTTCATAACTTGACGTGATTGCCGGAAATCAGCGATTACACTGGGCGCTGTGGTAACGCTACATTTAAAAATTTAGATAAATAAGTCGTTCTTTACTGTGGGACCAATCCTACCCGTTAACGCGCGCTAAAGAAATAGCGACAGTTTCAAAAACTACATTTCATTGACTTTTTAACGGTGTCAGTCCGTTTGAGTTTCAACGGTTGGGTCACATATTCGTACCAACATGTATTTAGCAATATTTATCTGATATTACTACGTTGCATCGCTTTTAGCAGTGAAACGATTGACTTTGGGACTTAATTGAACTCACTTTGGACTGTGACCTGATAAATGTGATAAATGACACAAATGGACTCCAAGAAAAAAAATTCTTCTTAATTTGACGTGATTGCCGGAAATATCCGATTACACTGGGCGCTGTGGTAGCGCTTCTAATAAAAATTAGGATAGAAAAGTCATTTTTTACTGTGGGACCAACCCTAGCCGTTATCGCGCGCTGAAGAAGTAGCGACAGTTTCAAAAACTACATTTCATTGACTTTCTAACGGTGTCAGTCCGTTTGAGTTTCAACAGTTGGGTCACATATTAGTACCAACATGTATTTAGCGATATTTATCTGATATTACTAGGTTGTATGGCTTTTAACAGTGAAACCATTGACTGTGGGACTTAATTCAACTGATTATGGACTGCGACCTTATAAATGTGAAAGTGAGACAATTGGACTCCAAGAAAAAACATTCTTCTTAATTTGACGTGATTGCCGGAAATCAGCGATTACACTGGTCGCTGTGGTAGTGCTTCAAATGAAAATTAGGATAAAAAAGTCATTTTTTACTGTGGGACCAAACCTAGCCGTTATCGCGCGCTGAAGAAATAGCGACAGTTTCGAAAACTACATTTCATTGTCCTTCTAACGGTGTCAGTCCTGTTGAGTTTCAACAGTTGGGTCACATATTCGTACCAACATGTATTTAGCGATATTTATCTGATATTTCTACGTTGCATCGCTTTTAGCAGTGAAACGATTGACTGTGGGACTTAATTGAACTCACTTTGGACTGTGACCTGATCAATGTGATAAATGACTCAAATGGACTCCAAGAAAAAAAATTCTTCATAACTTGACGTGATTGCCGGAAATCAGCGATTACACTGGGCGCTGTGGTAACGCTACATTTAAAAATTTAGATAAATAAGTCGTTCTTTACTGTGGGACCAATCCTACCCGTTAACGCGCGCTAAAGAAATAGCGACAGTTTCAAAAACTACATTTCATTGACTTTTTAACGGTGTCAGTCCGTTTGAGTTTCAACGGTTGGGTCACATATTCGTACCAACATGTATTTAACGATATTTATCTGATATTACTAGGTTGCATCGCTTTTACCAATGAATCGATTGACTTTGGGACTTAATTGAACTCACTTTGGACTGTGACCTGATCAATGTGATAAATGACACAAATGGACTCCAAGAAAAAAAATTCTTCTTAATTTGACGTGATTGCTGGAAATCAGCGATTACACTGGGCGCTGTGGTAGCGCTTCTAATAAAAATTAGAATAAAAAAGTCATTTTTTACTGTGGGACCAACCCTAGCCGTTATCGCGCGCTGAAGAAATAGCGACAGTTTCAAAAACTACATTTCATTGACTTTCTAACGGTGTCAGTCCGTTTGAGTTTCAACAGTTGGGTCACATATTAGGACCAACATGTATTTAGCGATATTTATCTGATATTACTAGGTTGTATGGCTTTTAACAGTGAAACCATTGACTGTGGGACTTTATTGAACTGATTATGGACTGCGACCTTATAAATGTGAAAGTGAGACAATTGGACTCCAAGAAAAAACATTCTTCTTAATTTGACGTGATTGCCGGAAATCAGCGATTACACTGGTCGCTGTGGTAGTGCTTCAAATGAAAATTAGGATAAAAAAGTCATTTTTTACTGTGGGACCAAACCTAGCCGTTATCGCGCGCTGAAGAAATAGCGACAGTTTCAAAAACTACATTTCATTGTCCTTTTAACGGTGTCAGTCCGTTTGAGTTTCAACAGTTGGGTCACATATTCGTACCAACATGTATTTAGCGATATTTATCTGATATTACTACGTTGCATCGGTTTTAGCAGTGAAACGATTGACTGTGGGACTTAATTGAACTCACTTTGGACTGTGACCTGATCAATGTGATAAATGATTCAAATGGACTCCAAGAAAAAAAATTCTTCATAACTTGACGTGATTGCCGGAAATCAGCGATTACACTGGGCGCTGTGGTAGCGCTACATTTAAAAATTTAGATAAATAAGTCGTTCTTTACTGTGGGACCAATCCTACCCGTTATCGCGCGCTGAAGAAATAGCGACAGTTTCAAAAACTACATTTCATTGACTTTTTAACGGTGTCAGTCCGTTTGAGTTTCAACGGTTGGGTCACATATTCGTACCAACATGTATTTAGCGATCTTTATCTGATATTACTAGGTTGCATCGCTTTTAGCAGTGAAACGATTGACTGTGGGACTTAATTGAACTGATTATGGACTGTGACCTTATAAATGTAAAAGTGAGACAATTGGACTCCAAGAAATAACATTCTTCTTAATATAAAATGATTGCCGAAACTCAGCGATTACACTGGGCGCTGTGGTAGCGCTTCAATTTAAAATTAAGATAAAAAAGTCATTCTTTACTGTGGGACCAATCCTAGCTGTTATCGCGCGCTTTAGAAATAGCGAAAGTTTCAAAAACTACATTTCATTGAATTTCTAACGGTGTCAGTCCGTTTGAGTTTCAACGGTTGTGTCACATATTCGTACCAACATGTATTTAGCGATATTTGTCTGATATTACTAGGTTGCATCGCTTTTAACAGTGAAACGATTGACTGTGGGATTTAATTGAACTAACTTTGGACTGTGCCCTGATAAATGTGATAAATGAGGCAATTGGACCCAAGAAAAAACATTCTTCTTAATTTGACGTGATTGCCGGAAATCAGCGATTACACTGGACGCCTTGGTAGCGCTTCATTTAAAAACTTAGATAAATAAGTGATTTCTTACTGTGGGACCAATCCTAGCCGTTATCCCGCGCTGAAGCAGTAGAGACCATTTCAAAAACTACACTTCATTGACTTTCTAACGGTGTCAATCCGTTTGAGTTACAACGGTTGGGTCACATATTCGTACCAACATGTTTTTAGCGATATTTTTCTGATATTACTAGGTTGTATGGCTTTTAACAGTGAAACGATTGACTGTGGGACTTAATTGAACTGATTAAGGACTGTGACCTTATAAATGTTAAAGTGAGACAATTGGACTTAATTGAACTGATTATGGACTGCAACCTTATAAATGTAAAAGTGAGACAATTGGACTCCAAGAAAAAAAATTCTTTTTAATTTGACGTGATTGCCGGAAATCAGCGATTACACTGGGCGCTGTGGTAGCCTTTCAATTAATAATTAAAATAAAAAAGTCATTTTTTACTGTGGGACCAATCCTATTCGTTATCGCACGCTGAAGAAATAGCGACAGTTTCAAAAACTACATTTCATTGACTTTCTAACGGTGTCAATCCTTTTGAGTTACAACGGTTGGGTCACATCTTCGTACCAACATGTATTTAGCGATATTTTTCTGATATTACTAGGTTGTATGGCTTTTAACAGTGAAATCATTGACTGTGGGACTTAATTGAAGTGATTATGGACTGCGACCTTATAAATGTGAAAGTGAGACAATTGGACTCCAAGAAAAAAAATTCTTTTTAATTTGACGTGATTGCCGAAAATCAGCGATTACACTGGGCGCTGTGGTAGCGTTTCACTTAAAAAAATTAGATAAATAAGTCGTTCTTTACTGTGGGACCAATCCTGTCCGTTATCGCGCGCTGAAGAAATAGCGACAGTTTCAAAAACTACATTTCATTGACTTTCTAACGGTGTCAATCCGTTTGAGTTACAACGGTTGGGTCACATCTTCGTACCAACATGTATTTAGCGATATTTTTCTGATATTACTAGGTTGTGTGGCTTTTAACAGTGAAATCATTGACTGTGGGACTTAATTGAAGTGATCATGGACTGCGACCTTATAAATGTGAAAGTGAGACAATTGGACTCCAAGAAAAAAAATTCTTTTTAATTTGACGTGATTGCCGAAAATCAGCGATTACACTGGTCGCTGTGGTAGTGCTTCAAATGAAAATTAGGATAAAAAAGTCATTTTTTACTGTGGGACCAAACCTAGCCGTTATCGCGCGCTGAAGAAATAGCGACAGTTTCAAAAACTACATTTCATTGTCCTTCTAACGGTGTCAGTCCGTTTGAGTTTCAACAGTTGGGTCACATATTCGTACCAACATGTATTTAGCGATATTTATCTGATATTACTACGTTGCATCGGTTTTACCAGTGAAACGATTGACTGTGGGACTTAATTGAACTCACTTTGGACTGTGACCTGATCAATGTGATAAATGATTCAAATGGACTCCAAGAAAAAAAATTCTTTATAACTTGACGTGATTGCCGGAAATCAGCGATTACACTGGGCGCTGTGGTAGCGCTACATTTAAAAATTTAGATAAATAAGTCGTTCTTTACTGTGGGACCAATCCTACCCGTTATCGCGCGCTGAAGAAATAGCGACAGTTTCAAAAACTACATTTCATTGACTTTTTAACGGTGTCAGTCCGTTTGAGTTTCAACGGTTGGGTCACATATTCGTACCAACATGTATTTAGCGATCTTTATCTGATATTACTAGGTTGCATCGCTTTTAGCAGTGAAACGATTGACTGTGGGACTTAATTGAACTGATTATGGACTGTGACCTTATAAATGTAAAAGTGAGACAATTGGACTCCAAGAAATAACATTCTTCTTAATATAAAATGATTGCCGAAACTCAGCGATTACACTGGGCGCTGTGGTAGCGCTTCAATTTAAAATTAAGATAAAAAAGTCATTCTTTACTGTGGGACCAATCCTAGCTGTTATCGCGCGCTTTAGAAATAGCGAAAGTTTCAAAAACTACATTTCATTGAATTTCTAACGGTGTCAGTCCGTTTGAGTTTCAACGGTTGTGTCACATATTCGTACCAACATGTATTTAGCGATATTTGTCTGATATTACTAGGTTGCATCGCTTTTAACAGTGAAACGATTGACTGTGGGATTTAATTGAACTAACTTTGGACTGTGCCCTGATAAATGTGATAAATGAGGCAATTGGACCCCAAGAAAAAACATTCTTCTTAATTTGACGTGATTGCCGGAAATCAGCGATTACACTGGGCGCTGTGGTAGCGCTTCATTTAAAAACTTAGATAAATAAGTGATTTCTTACTGTGGGACCAATCCTAGCCGTTATCCCGCGCTGAAGCAGTAGAGACCATTTCAAAAACTACACTTCATTGACTTTCTAACGGTGTCAATCCGTTTGAGTTACAACGGTTGGGTCACATATTCGTACCAACATGTTTTTAGCGATATTTTTCTGATATTACTAGGTTGTATGGCTTTTAACAGTGAAACGATTGACTGTGGGACTTAATTGAACTGATTAAGGACTGTGACCTTATAAATGTTAAAGTGAGACAATTGGACTTAATTGAACTGATTATGGACTGCAACCTTATAAATGTAAAAGTGAGACAATTGGACTCCAAGAAAAAAAATTCTTTTTAATTTGACGTGATTGCCGGAAATCAGCGATTACACTGGGCGCTGTGGTAGCCTTTCAATTAATAATTAAAATAAAAAAGTCATTTTTTACTGTGGGACCAATCCTATTCGTTATCGCACGCTGAAGAAATAGCGACAGTTTCAAAAACTACATTTCATTGACTTTCTAACGGTGTCAATCCTTTTGAGTTACAACGGTTGGGTCACATCTTCGTACCAACATGTATTTAGCGATATTTTTCTGATATTACTAGGTTGTATGGCTTTTAACAGTGAAATCACTGACTGTGGGACTTAATTGAAGTGATTATGGACTGCGACCTTATAAATGTGAAAGTGAGACAATTGGACTCCAAGAAAAAAAATTCTTTTTAATTTGACGTGATTGCCGAAAATCAGCGATTACACTGGGCGCTGTGGTAGCGTTTCACTTAAAAAAATTAGATAAATAAGTCGTTCTTTACTGTGGGACCAATCCTGTCCGTTATCGCGCGCTGAAGAAATAGCGACAGTTTCAAAAACTACATTTCATTGACTTTCTAACGGTGTCAATCCGTTTGAGTTACAACGGTTGGGTCACATCTTCGTACCAACATGTATTTAGCGATATTTTTCTGATATTACTAGGTTGTGTGGCTTTTAACAGTGAAATCATTGACTGTGGGACTTAATTGAAGTGATTATGGACTGCGACCTTATAAATGTGAAAGTGAGACAATTGGACTCCAAGAAAAAAAATTATTTTTAATTTGACGTGATTGCCGAAAATCAGCGATTACACTGGGCGCTGTGGTAGCGCTTCTAATAAAAATTAGGATAGAAAAGTCATTTTTTACTGTGGTACCAACCCTAGCCGTTATCGCGCGCTGAGGAAATAGCGACAGTTTCAAAAACTACATTTCATTGACTTTCTAACGGTGTCAGTCCGTTTGAGTTTCAACAGTTGGGTCACATATTAGTACCAACATGTATTTAGCGATATTTATCTGATATTACTAGGTTGTATGGCTTTTAACAGTGAAACCATTGACTGTGGGACTTAATTGAACTGATTATGGACTGCGACCTTATAAATGTGAAAGTGAGACAATTGGACTCCAAGAAAAAACATTCTTCTTAATTTGACGTGATTGCCGGAAATCAGCGATTACACTGGTCGCTGTGGTAGTGCTTCAAATGAAAATTAGGATAAAAAAGTCATTTTTTACTGTGGCACCAAACCTAGCCGTTATCGCGCGCTGAAGAAATAGCGACATTTTCAAAAACTACATTTCATTGTCCTTCTAACGGTGTCAGTCCGGTTGAGTTTCAACAGTTGGGTCACATATTCGTACCAACATGTATTTAGCAATATTTATCTGATATTACTACGTTGCATCGCTTTTAGCAGTGAAACGATTGACTGTGGGACTTTATTGAACTGATTATGGACTGCGACCTTATAAATGTGAAAGTGAGACAATTGGACTCCAAGAAAAAAAATTCTTCATAACTTGACGTGATTGCCGGAAATCAGCGATTACACTGGGCGCTGTGGTAGCGCTACATTTAAAAATTTAGATAAATAAGTCGTTCTTTACTGTGGGACCAATCCTAATTGTTATCGCGCGCTGAAGAAATAGCGACAAAAAAAATTCTTCTTAATTTGACGTGATTGCCGGAAATATCCGATTACACTGGGCGCTGTGGTAGCGCTTCTAATAAAAATTAGGATAGAAAAGTCATTTTTTACTGTGGGACCAACCCTAGCCGTTATCGCGCACTGAAGAAGTAGCGACAGTTTCAAAAACTACATTTCATTGTCCTTCTAACGGTGTCAGTCCGGTTGAGTTTCAACAGTTGGGTCACATATTCGTACCAACATGTATTTAGCGATATTTATCTGATATTACTAGGTTGCATCGCTTTTAACAATGAATCGATTGACTTTGGGACTTAATTGAACTCACTTTGGACTGTGACCTGATAAATGTGATAAATGACACAAATGGACTCCAAGAAAAAATATTCTTCTTAATTTGACGTGATTGCCGGAAATATCCGATTACACTGGGCGCTGTGGTAGCGCTTCTAATAAAAATTAGGATAGAAAAGTCATTTTTTACTGTGGGACCAACCCTAGCCGTTATCGCGCGCTGAAGAAGTAGCGACAGTTTCAAAAACTACATTTCATTGACTTTCTAACGGTGTCAGTCCGTTTGAGTTTCAACAGTTGGGTCACATATTAGTACCAACATGTATTTAGCGATATTTATCTGATATTACTAGGTTGTATGGCTTTTAACAGTGAAACCATTGACTGTGGGACTTAATTGAACTGATTATGCACTGCGACCTTATAAATGTGAAAGTGAGACAATTGGACTCCAAGAAAAAACATTCTTCTTAATTTGACGTGATTGCCGGAAATCAGCGATTACACTGGTCGCTGTGGTAGTGCTTCAAATGAAAATTAGGATAAAAAAGTCATTTTTTACTGTGGGACCAAACCTAGCCGTTATCGCGCGCTGAAGAAATAGCGACAGTTTCAAAAACTACATTTCATTGTCCTTCTAACGGTGTCAGTCCGGTTGAGTTTCAACAGTTGGGTCACATATTCGTACCAACATGTATTTAGCGATATTTATCTGATATTTCTACGTTGCATCGCTTTTAGCAGTGAAACGATTGACTGTGGGACTTAATTGAACTCACTTTGGACTGTGACCTGATCAATGTGATAAATGACTCAAATGGACTCCAAGAAAAAAAATTCTTCATAACTTGACGTGATTGCCGGAAATCAGCGATTACACTGGGCGCTGTGGTAACGCTACATTTAAAAATTTAGATAAATAAGTCGTTCTTTACTGTGGGACCAATCCTACCCGTTAACGCGCGCTAAAGAAATAGCGACAGTTTCAAAAACTACATTTCATTGACTTTTTAACGGTGTCAGTCCGTTTGAGTTTCAACGGTTGGGTCACATATTCGTACCAACATGTATTTAACGATATTTATCTGATATTACTAGGTTGCATCGCTTTTAACAATGAATCGATTGACTTTGGGACTTAATTGAACTCACTTTGGACTGTGACCTGATCAATGTGATAAATGACACAAATGGACTCCAAGAAAAAAAATTCTTCTTAATTTGACGTGATTGCCGGAAATCAGCGATTACACTGGGCGCTGTGGTAGCGCTTCTAATAAAAATTAGAATAAAAAAGTCATTTTTTACTGTGGGACCAACCCTAGCCGTTATCGCGCGCTGAAGAAATAGCGACAGTTTCAAAAACTACATTTCATTGACTTTCTAACGGTGTCAGTCCGTTTGAGTTTCAACAGTTGGGTCACATATTAGTACCAACATGTATTTAGCGATATTTATCTGATATTACTAGGTTGTATGGCTTTTAACAGTGAAACCATTGACTGTGGGACTTTATTGAACTGATTATGGACTGCGACCTTATAAATGTGAAAGTGAGACAATTGGACTCCAAGAAAAAACATTCTTCTTAATTTGACGTGATTGCCGGAAATCAGCGATTACACTGGTCGCTGTGGTAGTGCTTCAAATGAAAATTTGAATAAAAAAGTCATTTTTTACTGTGGGACCAAACCTAGCCGTTATCGCGCGCTGAAGAAATAGCGACAGTTTCAAAAACTACATTTCATTGTCCTTCTAACGGTGTCAGTCCGTTTGAGTTTCAACAGTTGTGTCACATATTCGTACCAACATGTATTTAGCGATATTTATCTGATATTACTACGTTGCATCGCTTTTAGCAGTGAAACGATTGACTGTGGGACTTAATTGAACTCACTTTGGACTGTGACCTGATAAATGTGATAAATGAGGCAATTGGACCCCAAGAAAAAACATTCTTCTTAATTTGACGTGATTGCCGGAAATCAGCGATTACACTGGGCGCTGTGGTAGCCTTTCAATTAATAATTAAAATAAAAAAGTCATTTTTTACTGTGGGACCAATCCTATTCGTTATCGCACGCTGAAGAAATAGCGACAGTTTCAAAAACTACATTTCATTGACTTTCTAACGGTGTCAATCCTTTTGAGTTACAACGGTTGGGTCACATCTTCGTACCAACATGTATTTAGCGATATTTTTCTGATATTACTAGGTTGTATGGCTTTTAACAGTGAAATCATTGACTGTGGGACTTAATTGAAGTGATTATGGACTGCGACCTTATAAATGTGAAAGTGAGACAATTGGACTCCAAGAAAAAAAATTCTTTTTAATTTGACGTGATTGCCGAAAATCAGCGATTACACTGGGCGCTGTGGTAGCGTTTCACTTAAAAAAATTAGATAAATAAGTCGTTCTTTACTGTGGGACCAATCCTGTCCGTTATCGCGCGCTGAAGAAATAGCGACAGTTTCAAAAACTACATTTCATTGACTTTCTAACGGTGTCAATCCGTTTAAGTTATAACGGTTGGGTCACATATTCGTACCAACATGTATTTAGCGATATTTTTCTGATATTACTAGGTTTTGTGGCTTTTAACAGTGAAACGATTGACTGTGGTACTTAATTGAACTGATTATGGACTGTGACCTTATAAATGTGAAAGTGAGACAATTGGACTCCAAGAAATAACATTTTTCTTAATATAAAATGATTGTCGAAACTCAGCGATTACACTGGGCGCTGTGGTAGCGCTTCAATTAAAAATTAAGATAAAAAAGTCATTCTTTACTGTGGGACCAATCCTAGCTGTTATCGCGCGCTTTAGAAATAGCGACAGTTTCAAAAACTACATTTCATTGACTTTTTACCGGTGTCAGTCCGTTTGAGTTTCAACGGTTGGGTCACATATTCGTACCAACATGTATTTAGCGATATTTATCTGATATTACTAGGTTGCATCGCTTTTAACAATGAATCGATTGACTTTGGGACTTAATTGAACTCACTTTGGACTGTGACCTGATCAATGTGATAAATGACACAAATGGACTCCAAGAAAAAAAATTCTTCTTAATTTGACGTGATTGCCGGAAATCAGCGATTACACTGGTCGCTGTGGTAGTGCTTCAAATGAAAATTAGGATAAAAAAGTCATTTTTTACTGTGGGACCAAACCTAGCCGTTATCGCGCGATGAAGAAATAGCGACATTTTCAAAAACTACATTTCATTGTCCTTCTAACGGTGTCAGTCCAGTTGAGTTTCAACAGTTGGGTCACATATTCGTACCAACATGTATTTAGCGATAATTATCTGATATTACGACGTTGCATCGCTTTTAGCAGTGAAACGATTGACTGTGGGACTTAATTGAACTCACTTTGGACTGTGACCTGATCAATGTGATAAATGACTCAAATGGACTCCAAGAAAAAAAATTCTTCATAACTTGACGTGATTGCCGGAAATCAGCGATTACACTGGGCGCTGTGGTAGCGCTACATTTAAAAATTTAGATAAAAAAGTCATTTTTTACTGTGGGACCAAACCTAGCCGTTATCGCGCGCTGAAGAAATAGCGACATTTTCAAGAACTACATTTCATTGTCCTTCTAACGGTGTCAGTCCGGTTGAGTTTCAACAGTTGGGTCACATATTCGTACCAACATGTATTTAGCGATATTTATCTAATATTACTACGTTGCATCGCTTTTAGCAGTGAAACGATTGACTGTGGGACTTAATTGAACTCACTTTGGACTGTGACCTGATCAATGTGATAAATGACACTAATGGACTCCAAGAAAAAAAATTCTTCTTAATTTGACGTGATTGCCGGAAAAATCCGATTACACTGGGCGCTGTGGTAGCGCTTCTAATAAAAATTAGGATAGAAAAGTCATTTTTTACTGTGGGACCAACCCTAGCCGTTATCGCGCGCTGAAGAAGTAGCGACAGTTTCAAAAACTACATTTCATTGACTTTCTAACGGGGTCAGTCCGTTTGAGTTTCAACGGTTGTGTCACATATTCGTACCAACATGTATTTAGCGATATTTGTCTGATATTACTAGGTTGCATCGCTTTTAACAGTGAAACGATTGACTGTGGGATTTAATTGAACTAACTTTGGACTGTGCCCTGATAAATGTGATAAATGAGGCAATTGGACCCCAAGAAAAAACATTCTTCTTAATTTGACGTGATTGCCGGAAATCAGCGATTACACTGGGCGCTGTGGTAGCGCTACATTTAAAAATTTAGATAAATAAGTCGTTCTTTACTGTGGGACCAATCCTACCCGTTATCGCGCGCTAAAGAAATAGCGACAGTTTCAAAAACTACATTTCATTGACTTTTTAACGGTGTCAGTCCGTTTGAGTTTCAACGGTTGGGTCACATATTCGTACCAACATGTATTTAACGATATTTATCTGATATTACTAGGTTGCCTCGCTTTTAACAATGAATCGATTGACTTTGGGACTTAATTGAACTCACTTTGGACTGTGACCTGATCATTGTGATAAATGACACAAATGGACTCCAAGAAAAAAAATTCTTCTTAATTTGACGTGATTGCCGGAAATCAGCGATTACACTGGGCGCTGTGGTAGCGCTTCTAATAAAAATTAGGATAAAAAAGTCATTTTTTACTGTGGGACCAACCCTAGCCGTTATCGCGCGCTGAAGAAATAGCGACAGTTTCAAAAACTACATTTCATTGACTTTCTAACGGTGTCAGTCCGTTTGAGTTTCAACAGTTGGGTCACATATTAGTACCAACATGTATTTAGCGATATTTATCTGATATTACTAGGTTGTATGGCTTTTAACAGTGAAACCATTGACTGTGGGACTTAATTGAACTGATTAACTGCGACCTTATAAATGTGAAAGTGAGACAATTGGACTCCAAGAAAAAATATTCTTCTTAATTTGACGTGATTGCCGGAAATCAGCGATTACACTGGTCGCTGTGGTAGTGCTTCAAATGAAAATTAGGATAAAAAAGTCATTTTTTACTGTGGGACCAAACCTAGCCGTTATCGCGCGCTGAAGAAATAGCGACAGTTTCAAAAACTACATTTCATTGTCCTTCTAACGGTGTCAGTCCGTTTGAGTTTCAACAGTTGGGTCACATATTCGTACCAACATGTATTTAGCGATATTTATCTGATATTACTACGTTGCATCGCTTTTAGCAGTGAAACGATTGACTGTGGGACTTAATTGAACTCACTTTGGACTGTGACCTGATCAATGTGATAAATGATTCAAATGGACTCCAAGAAAAAAAATTCTTCATAACTTGACGTGATTGCCGGAAATCAGCAATTACACTGGGCGCTGTGGTAGCGCTACATTTAAAAAATAGGATAAAAAAGTCATTTTTTACTGTGGGACCAACCCTAGCCGTTATCGCGCGCTGAAGAAATAGCGACAGTTTCAAAAACTACATTTCATTGACTTTCTAACGGTGTCAGTCCGTTTGAGTTTCAACAGTTGGGTCACATATTAGTACCAACATGTATTTAGCGATATTTATCTGATATTACTAGGTTGTATGGCTTTTAACAGTGAAACCATTGACTGTGGGACTTAATTGAACTGATTAACTGCGACCTTATAAATGTGAAAGTGAGACAATTGGACTCCAAGAAAAAACATTCTTCTTAATTTGACGTGATTGCCGGAAATCAGCGATTACACTGGTCGCTGTGGTAGTGCTTCAAATGAAAATTAGGATAAAAAAGTCATTTTTTACTGTGGGACCAAACCTAGCCGTTATCGCGCGCTGAAGAAATAGCGACAGTTTCAAAAACTACATTTCATTGTCCTTCTAACGGTGTCAGTCCGTTTGAGTTTCAACAGTTGGGTCACATATTCGTACCAACATGTATTTAGCGATATTTATCTGATATTACTACGTTGCATCGCTTTTAGCAGTGAAACGATTGACTGTGGGACTTAATTGAACTCACTTTGGACTGTGACCTGATCAATGTGATAAATGATTCAAATGGACTCCAAGAAAAAAAATTCTTCATAACTTGACGTGATTGCCGGAAATCAGCGATTACACTGGGCGCTGTGGTAGCGCTACATTTAAAAATTTAGATAAATAAGTCGTTCTTTACTGTGGGACCAATCCTACCCGTTATCGCGCGCTAAAGAAATAGCGACAGTTTCAAAAACTACATTTCATTGACTTTTTAACGGTGTCAGTCCGTTTGAGTTTCAACGGTTGGGTCACATATTCGTACCAACATGTATTTAGCGATCTTTATCTGATATTACTAGTTTGCATCGCTTTTAACAGTGAAACGATTGACTGTGGGACTAAATTAAACTAAATTTGGACCGTGACCTGGTCAATGTGATAAATGACACAAATGGACTCCAAAAAAATAATTCTTTTTAATTTGACATGATTGCCGGAAATCAGCGATTACACTGGGCGCTGTGGTAGCGCTTCATTTAAAAAATTAGATAAATAAGTCGTTCTTTACTGTGGGACCAATCCTACCCGTTATCGCGCGCTGAAAGAATAGCGACAGTTTCAAAAACTACATTTCATTGACTTTCTAACGGTGTCAATCCGTTTTACTTACAACAGTTGGGTCACATATTCGTACCAACATGTATTTAGCGATATTTTTCTGATATTACTAGGTTGTATGGCTTTTAACAGTAAAACCATTGACTGTGGGACTTAATTGAACTGATTATGGACTGTGACCTTATAAATGTAAAAGTGAGACAATTGGACTCCAAGAAATAACATTCTTCTTAATATAAAATGATTGCCGAAACTCAGCGATTACACTGGGCGCTGTGGTAGCGCTTCAATTTAAAATTAAGATAAAAAAGTCATTCTTTACTGTGGGACCAATCTTAGCTGTTATCGCGCGCTTTAGAAATAGCGAAAGTTTCAAAAACTACATTTCATTGAATTTCTAACGGTGTCAGTCCGTTTGAGTTTCAACGGTTGTGTCACATATTCGTACCAACATGTATTTAGCGATATTTGTCTGATATTAATAGGTTGCATCGCTTTTAACAGTGAAACGATTGACTGTGGGATTTAATTGAACTAACTTTGGACTGTGCCCTGATAAATGTGATAAATGAGGCAATTGGACCCAAGAAAAAACATTCTTCTTAATTTGACGTGATTGCCGGAAATCAGCGATTACACTGGGCGCTGTGGTAGCGCTTCATTTAAAAACTTAGATAAATAAGTCATTTCTTACTGTGGGACCAATCCTAGCCGTTATCCCGCGCTGAAGCAGTAGAGACCATTTCAAAAACTACACTTCATTGACTTTCTAACGGTGTCAATCCGTTTGAGTTACAACGGTTGGGTCACATATTCCTACCAACATGTTTTTAGCGATATTTTTCTGATATTACTAGGTTGTATGGCTTTTAACAGTAAAACGATTGACTGTGGGACTTAATTGAACTGATTAAGGACTGTGACCTTATAAATGTTAAAGTGAGACAATTGGACTTAATTGAACTGATTATGGACTGCAACCTTATAAATGTAAAAGTGAGACAATTGGACTCCAAGAAAAAAAATTCTTTTCAATTTGACGTGATTGCCGGAAATCAGCGATTACACTGGGCGCTGTGGTAGCCTTTCAATTAATAATTAAAATAAAAAAGTCATTTTATACTGTGGGACCAATCCTATTCGTTATCGCACGCTGAAGAAATAGCGACAGTTTCAAAAACTACATTTCATTGACTTTCTAACGGTGTCAATCCTTTTGAGTTACAACGGTTGGGTCACATCTTCGTACCAACATGTATTTAGCGATATTTTTCTGATATTACTAGGTTGTATGGCTTTTAACAGTGAAGTCATTGACTGTGGGACTTAATTGAAGTGATTATGGACTGCGACCTTATAAATGTGAAAGTGAGACAATTGGACTCCAAGAAAAAAAATTCTTTTTAATTTGACGTGATTGCCGAAAATCAGCGATTACACTGGGCGCTGTGGTAGCGCTTCACTTAAAAAAATTAGATAAATAAGTCGTTCTTTACTGTGGGACCAATCCTGTCCATTATCGCGCGCTGAAGAAATAGCGACAGTTTCAAAAACTACATTTCATTGACTTTCTAACGGTGTCAATCCGTTTGAGTTACAACGGTTGGGTCACATATTCGTACCAACATGTATTTAGCGATATTTTTCTGATATTACTAGGTTTTGTGGCTTTTAACAGTGAAACGATTGACTGTGGTACTTAATTGAACTGATTATGGACTGTGACCTTATAAATGTGAAAGTGAGACAATTGGACTCCAAGAAATAACATTTTTCTTAATATAAAATGATTGTCGAAACTCAGCGATTACACTGGGCGCTTTGGTAGCGCTTCAATTAAAAATTAAGATAAAAAGTCATTTTTTACTGTGGGACCAATCCTAGCTGTTATCGCGCGCTTAAGAAATAGCGACAGTTTCAAAAACTACACTTCATTGACTTTCTAACGGTATCAATCCGTTTGAGTTACAAGGGTTGGGTCACATATTCGTACCAACATGTATTTAGCGACATTTTTCTGATATTACTAGGTTGTGTGGCTTTTAACAGTGAAACCATTGACTGTGGGACTTAATTGAACTGATTATGGACTGTGACCTTGTAAATGTGAAAGTGAGACAATTGGTCTCAAAGAACTAACATTCTTCTTAATATGAAATGATTGCCGAAACTCAGCGATTACACTGGGCGCTGTGGTAACGCTTCAATTAAAAATTAAGATAAAAAAGTCATTTTTTACTGTGAGACCAATCCTAGCTGTTATCGCGCGCTTAAGAAATAGCGACAGTTTCAAAAACTACATTTCATTGACTTTCTAACGGTGTCAGTCCGTTTGAGTTTCAATGGTTGGGTCACATATTCGTACCAACATGTATTTAGCGATATTTATCTGATATTACTAGGTTGCATCGCTTTTAACAGTGAAACGATTGACTGTAGGATTTAATTGAACTAACTTTGGACTCTGACCTGATAAATGTGATAAATGAGGAAATTGGACTCCAAAAAAAATTCTTCTTAATTTGACATGATTGCCGGAAATCAGCGATTACGCTGGGCGCTGTGGTAGCGCTTCACTTAAAAAAATTAGATAAATAAGTCGTTCTTTACTGTGGGAGCAAACCTAGCCGTTATCGCGCGCTGAAGAAATAGCGACAGTTTCAAAAACTACAATTCATTGACTTTCTAACGGTGTCAATCCGTTTGAGTTACAACGGTTGGGTCACATATTCGTACCAACATGTATTTAGCGATATTTTTCTGATATTACTAGGTTTTGTGGCTTTTAACAGTGAAACGATTGACTGTGGTACTTAATTGAACTGATTATGGACTGTGACCTTATAAATGTGAAAGTGAGACAATTGGACTCCAAGAAATAACATTTTTCTTAATATAAAATGATTGTCGAAACTCAGCGATTACACTGGGCGCTTTGGTAGCGCTTCAATTAAAAATTAAGATAAAAAGTCATTTTTTACTGTGGGACCAATCCTAGCTGTTATCGCGCGCTTAAGAAATAGCGACAGTTTCAAAAACTACACTTCATTGACTTTCTAACGGTATCAATCCGTTTGAGTTACAAGGGTTGGGTCACATATTCGTACCAACATGTATTTAGCGACATTTTTCTGATATTACTAGGTTGTGTGGCTTTTAACAGTGAAACCATTGACTGTGGGACTTAATTGAACTGATTATGGACTGTGACCTTGTAAATGTGAAAGTGAGACAATTGGTCTCAAAGAAATAACATTCTTCTTAATATGAAATGATTGCCGAAACTCAGCGATTACACTGGGCGCTGTGGTAACGCTTCAATTAAAAATTAAGATAAAAAAGTCATTTTTTACTGTGAGACCAATCCTAGCTGTTATCGCGCGCTTAAGAAATAGCGACAGTTTCAAAAACTACATTTCATTGACTTTCTAACGGTGTCAGTCCGTTTGAGTTTCAATGGTTGGGTCACATATTCGTACCAACATGTATTTAGCGATATTTATCTGATATTACTAGGTTGCATCGCTTTTAACAGTGAAACGATTGACTGTAGGATTTAATTGAACTAACTTTGGACTCTGACCTGATAAATGTGATAAATGAGGAAATTGGACTCCAAAAAAAATTCTTCTTAATTTGACATGATTGCCGGAAATCAGCGATTACGCTGGGCGCTGTGGTAGCGCTTCACTTAAAAAAATTAGATAAATAAGTCGTTCTTTACTGTGGGAGCAAACCTAGCCGTTATCGCGCGCTGAAGAAATAGCGACAGTTTCAAAAACTACAATTCATTGACTTTCTAACGGTGTCAATCCGTTTTACTTACAACGGTTGGGTCACATATTCGTACCAACATGTATTTAGCGATATTTTTCTGATATTACTAGGTTGTATGGCTTTTAACAGTGAAACCATTGACTGTGGGACTTAATTGAACTGATTATTGACTGTGACCTTATAAATGTGAAAGTGAGACAATTGGACTCCAAGAAATAACATTCTTCTTAATATGAAATGATTGCTGAAACTTAGCGATTACACTGGGTGCTGTGGTAGCGCTTCAATTTAAAATTAAGATAAAAAAGTCATTTTTTACTGTGGGACCAATTCTAGCTGTTATCGCGCGCTTAAGAAATAGCGACAGTTTCAAAAACTACATTTCATTGACTTTCCAACGGTGTCAGTCCGTTTGAGTTTCAACGGTTGGGTCACATATTCGTACCAACATGTATTTAGCGATATTTATCTGATATTACTAGGTTGCATCGCTTTTAACAGTGAAACGATTGACTGTGGGATTTAATTGAACTAACTTTGGTCTGTGCCCTGATAAATGTGATAAATGAGACAATTGGACTCCAAGAAAAAACATTCTTCCTAATTTGACGTGATTGCCGGAAATCAGCGATTACACTGGGCGCTGTGGTAGCGCTTCATTTAAAAATTTAGATAAATAAGTCATTTCTTACTGTGGGACCAATCCTAGCCGTTATCCCGCGCTGAAGCAGTAGAGACAATTTCAAAAACTACACTTCATTGAATTTCTAACGGCGTCAATCCGTTTGAGTTACAACGGTTGGGTCACATATTCGTACTAACATGTTTTTAGCGATATTTTTCTGATATTTCTAGGTTGTATGGCTTTTAACAGTGAAACGACTGACTGTGGGACTTAATTGAACTGATTATGGATGTGACCTTATAAATGTAAAAGCGAGACAATTGGACTCCAAGAAATAACATTCTTCTTAATATTAAATGATTGCCGAAACTCAGCGATTACACTGGGCGCTGTAGTAGCGTTTCAATTAAAAACTTAAAATAAAAAAGTCATTTTTTACTGTGGGACCAATCCTAGCCGTTATCGCGCGCTGAAGAAATAGCGACAGTTTCAAAAGCTATATTTCATTGACTTTCTAACGGTGTCAGTCCGTTTGAGTTTCAACGGTTGGGTCACATATTCGTACCAACATGTATTTAGCAATATTTATCTGATATTACTAGTTTGCATCGCTTTTAACAATGAAACGATTGACTGTGGGACTTAATTGAACTAAATTTGGACCGTGACCTGATCAATGTCATAAATGACACAAATGGACTCCAAAAAAAAAATTCTTCTTAATTTGACATGATTGTCGGAAATCAGCGATTACACTGGGCGCTGTGGTAGCGCTTCACTTAAAAAAATTAGATAAATAAGTCGTTCTTTACTGTGGGACCAATCCTGTCCGTTATCGCGAGCTGAAGAAATAGCGAAAGTTTCAAAAACTACATTTCATTGACTTTCTAACTGTGTCAATCCGTTTGAGTTACAACGGTTGGGTCACATATTCGTACCAACATGTATTTAGCGATATTTTTCTGATATTACTAGGTTGTATGGCTTTTAACAGTGAAACCATTGACTGTGGGACGTAATTGAACTGATTATGGACTGCGACCTTATAAATGTGAAAGTGAGACAATTGGACTCCAAGAAAAAAAATTCTTCTTAGTTTGACGTGATTGCCGGAAATCAGCGATTACACTGGGCGCTGTCGTAGCGCTTCATTTAAAAAATTAGATAAATAAGTCGTTCTTTACTGTGGGACCAATCCTACCCGTTATCGCGCGCTGAAAAAAGAGCGACAGTTTCAAAAACTACATTTCATTGACTTTCGAACCGTGTCAGTCCGTTTGAGTTTCAACAGTTGGGTCACATAATCGTACCAACATGTATTTAGCGATATTTATCTGATATTATCAGGTTGCATCGCTTTTAGCAGTGAAACGATTGACTGTTGAACTTAATTGAACTCACTTTGAACTGTGACTTTATCAATGTGATAAATGACACAAATGGACTCCAAGAAAAAAAATTCTTTTTAATTTATCGTGATTGCCGGAAATCAGCGATTACACTGGGCGCTGTGGTAGCGCTACATTTAAAAATTTAGATAAATAAGTCGTTCTTTACTGTGGGACCAATCCTACCCGTTATCGCGCGCTGAAGAAATAGCGACAGTTTCAAAAACTACATTTCATTGACTTTTTAACGGTGTCAGTCCGTTTGAGTTTCAACGGTTGGGTCACATATTCGTACCAACATGTATTTAGCGATATTTATCTGATATCACTAGTTTGCATCGCTTTTAACAATGAAACGATTGACTGTGGGACTTAATTGAACTAAATTTGGACCGTGACCTGATCAATGTCATAAATGACACAAATGGACTCCAAAAAAAAATTTTTTCTTAATTTGACATGATTGCCGGAAATCAGCGATTACACTGGGCGCTGTGGTAGCGCATCACTTAAAAAATTAGACAAATAAGTCGTTCTTTACTGTGGGACCAATCCTGTCCGTTATCGCGAGCTGAAGAAATACCGACAGTTTCAAAAACTACATTTCATTGACTTTCGAACGGTGTCAATTCGTTTGGGTTACAACGGTTGGGTCACATCTTCGTACCAACATGTATTTAGCGATATTTTTCTGATATTACTAGGTTGTATGGCTTTTAACAGTGAAACCATTGACTGTGGGACGTAATTGAACTGATTATGGACTGCGATCTTATAAATGTGAAAGTGAGACAATTGGACTCCAAGAAAAAAAATTCTTCTTAGTTTGACGTGATTGCCGGAAATCAGCGATTACACTGGGCGCTGTCGTAGCGCTTCATTTAAAAATTTAGATAAATAAGTCGTTCTTTACTGTGGGACCAATCCTACCCGTTATCGCGCGCTGAAAAAATAGCGACAGTTTCAAAAACTACATTTCATTGACTTTCGAACCGTGTCAGTCCGTTTGAGTTTCAACAGTTGGGTCACATATTCGTACCAACATGTATTTAGCGATATTTATCTGATATTATCAGGTTGCATCGCTTTTAGCGGTGAAACGATTGACTGTTGAACTTAATTGAACTCACTTTGAACTGTGACTTTATCAATGTGATAAATGACACAAATGGACTCCAAGAAAAAAAATTCTTTTTAATTTATCGTGATTGCGGGAAATCAGCGATTACACTGGGCGCTGTGGTAGCGCTACATTTAAAAATTTAGATAAATAAGTCGTTCTTTACTGTGGGACCAATCCTACCCGTTATCGCGCGCTGAAGAAATAGCGACAGTTTCAAAAACTACATTTCATTGACTTTTTAACGGTGTCAGTCTGTTTGAGTCTCAACGGTTGGGTCACATATTCGTACCAACATGTATTTAGCGATATTTATCTGATATCACTAGTTTGCATCGCTTTTAACAATGAAACGATTGACTGTGGGACTTAATTGAACTAAATTTGGACCGTGACCTGATCAATGTCATAAATGACCCAAATGGACTCCAAAAAAAAATTTTTTTTTAATTTGACATGATTGCCGGAAATCAGCGATTACACTGGGCGCTGTGGTAGCGCATCACTTAAAAAATTAGATAAATAAGTCGTTCTTTACTGTGGGACCAATCCTGTCCGTTATCGCGAGCTGAAGAAATAGCGACAGTTTCAAAAACTACATTTCATTGACTTTCTAACGGTGTCAGTCCGTTTGAGTTACAACGGTTGGGTCACATATTCGTACCAACATGTATTTAGCGATATTTTTCTGATATTACTAGGTTGTATGGCTTTTAACAGTGAAACCATTGACTGTGGGACGTAATTAAACTGATTATGGACTGCGACCTTATAAATGTGAAAGTGAGACAATTGGACTCCAAGAAAAAAAATTCTTCTTAATTTGACGTGATTGCCGGAAATCAACGATTACACTGGGCGCTGTGGTAGCGCTTCATTTAAAAATTTAGATAAATAAGTCGTTCTTCACTGTGGGACCAATCCTACCCGTTATCGCGCGCTGAAAAAATAGCGACAGTTTCAAAAACTACATTTCATTGACTTTCGAACGGTGTCAGTCCGTTTGAGTTTCAACAGTTGGGTCACATATTCATACCAACATGTATTTAGCGATATTTATCTGATATTATTAGGTTGCATCGCTTTTAGTAGTGAAACGATTGACTGTTGAACTTAATTGAACTCACTTTGAACTGTGACTTGATCAATGTGATAAATGACACAAATGGACTCCAAGAAAAAAATTCTTCTTAATTTAACGTGATTGCCGGAAATCAGCGATTACACTGGGCGCTGTGGTAGCGCTACATTTAAAAATTTAGATAAATAAGTCGTTTTTTACTGTGGGACCAATCCTACCCGTTATCGCGCGCTGAAGAAATAGCAACAGTTTCAAAAACTACATTTAATTGACTTTTTAACGGTGTCAGTCCGTTTGAGTTTCAACGGTTGGGTCACATATTCGTACCAACATGTATTTAGCGATATTTATCTGATATTACTATTTTGCATCGCTTTTAACAGTGAAACGATTGACTGTGGGACTTAATTGAACTAAATTTGTACCGTGACCTGGTCAATGTGATAAATGACACAAATGGACTCCAAAAAAATAATTCTTCTTAATTTGACATGATTGCCGGAAATCAGCGATTACACTGGGCGCTGTGGTAGCGCTTCATTTAAAAATTTAGATAAATAAGTCATTTCTTACTGTGGGACCAATCCTAGCCGTTATCCCGCGCTGAAGCAGTAGAGACAATTTCAAAAACTACACTTCATTGACTTTCTAACGGCGTCAATCCGTTTGAGTTACAACGGTTGGGTCACATATTCGTACCAACATGTATTTAGCGATATTTTTCTGATATTACTAGCTTGTATGGCTTTTAACAGTGAAACCATTGACTGTGGGACTTAATTGAACTGATTATGGATGTGACCTTATGAATGTAAAAGCGAGACAATTGGACTCCAAGAAATAACATTCTTCTTAATATGAAATGATTGCCAAACCTCAGCGATTACACTGGACGCTGTGGTAGCGTTTTAATTAAAAATTAAAATAAAAAAGTCATTTTTTACTGTGGGACCAATCCTAGTCGTTATCGCGCGCTGAAGAAAGAGCGACAGTTTCCAAAATTACATTTCATTGACTTTGTAACGGTGTGAGTCCGTTTGAGTTTCAACGGTTGGGTCACATATTCGTAGCAACATGTATTTAGCGATGTTTATCTGATATTACTAGTTTGCATCGCTTTTAACAGCAAAACGATTGACTGTGGGACTTAATTGAACTAAATTTGGACCGTGACTTGATCAATGGCATAAATGACACAAATGGACTCCAAGAAAAAAAATTCTTCTTAATTTGACGTGATTGCCGGAAATCAGCGATTACACTTGGCTCTGTGGAAGCGCTTTATTTAAGAATTATGATAAAAAAGTCATTTTTTTATTGTGGGACCAATCCTAGCCGTTATCGCGCGCTGAAGAAATAGCGACAGTTTCAAAAACTACATTTCATTGACTTTCTAACGGTGTCAGTCCGTTTGAGCTACAACGGTTGGGTCACATATTCGTACCAACATGTATTTAGCCATATTTATCTGATATTACTAGGTTGTATGGCTTTTAGCAGTGAAACCATTGACTGTGGGACTTAATTGAGCTAACTTTGGACTGTCACCTTAAAAATGTGAAAGTGAGACAATTGGACTCCAAGAAAAAAAATTCTTTTTAATTTGACGTGATTGCCGGAAATCAGCGATTACACTGGGCGCTGTGGTAGCGCTTCATTTAAAAATTTAGATAAATAAGTCGTTCTTTACTGTGGGACCAATTCTACCCGTTATCGCGCGCTGAAAAAATAGCGACAGTTTCAAAAACTACATTTCATTCACTTTCTAACGGTGTCAATTCGTTTGGGTTACAACGGTTGGGTCACATCTTCGTACGAACATGTATTTAGCGATATTTTTCTGATATTACTAGGTTGTATGGCTTTTAACAGTGAAACCATTGACTGTGGGACTTAATTGAACTAAATTTGGACCGTGACCTGATCAATGTCATAAAGGACACAAATGGACTCCAAAAAAAAAAATTCTTTTTAATTTGATATGATTGCCGGAAATCAGCGATTACACGCGCTGAAGAAATAGCGACAGTTTCAAAAACTACATTTCATTGACTTTCTAACGGTGTCAGTCCGTTTGAGTTTCAACGGTTGGGTCACATATTCGTACCAACATGTATTTAGCGATATTTATCTGATATTACTAGTTTGCATCGCTTTTAACAGTAAAACGATTGACTGTGGGACTTAATTGAACTAAATTTGGACCGTGACCTGATCAATGTCATAAATGACACAAATGGACTCCAAAAAAAAATTCTTTTCAGTTTGACATGATTGCCGGAAATCAGCGATTACACTGGGCGCTGTGGTAGCGCTTCATTTAAAAATTTAGATAAATAAGTCGTTCTTTACTGTGGGACCAATCCTACCCGTTATCGCGCGCTGAAAAAATAGCGACAGTTTCAAAAACTACATTTCATTGACTTTCAAACGGTGTCAATTCGTTTGGGTTACAACGGTTGGGTCACATCTTCGTACCAACATGTATTTGGCGATATTTTTCTGATATTACTAGGTTGTATGGACTTTTAACAGTGAAACGATTGACTGTGGTACTTAATTGAACTGATTTTGGACTGTGACCTTATAAATGTGAAAGTGAGACAATTGGACTCCAAGAAATAACATTCTTCTTAATTTGACATGATTGCCGAAACTCAGCGATTACACTTGGCTCTGTGGAAGCGCTTTATTTAAGAATTATGATAAAAAAGTCATTTTTTTATTGTGGGACCAATCCTAGCCATTATCGCGCGCTGAAGAAATAGCGACAGTTTCAAAAACTACATTTCATTTACTTTCTAACGGTGTCAGTCCGTTTGAGCTACAACGGTTGGGTCACATATTCGTACCAACATGTATTTAGCCATATTTATCTGATATTACTAGGTTGTATGGCTTTTAACAGTGAAACCATTGACTGTGGGACTTAATTGAACTAAATTTGGACCGTGACCTGATCAATGTCATAAAGGACACAAATGGACTCCAAAAAAAAAAATTCTTCTTAATTTGATATGATTGCCGGAAATCAGCGATTACACGCGCTGAAGAAATAGCGACAGTTTCAAAAACTACATTTCATTGACTTTCTAACGGTGTCAGTCCGTTTGAGTTTCAACAGTTGGGTCACATATTCGTACCAACATGTATTTAGCGATATTTATCTGATATTACTAGTTTGCATCGCTTTTAACAGTAAAACGATTGACTGTGGGACTTAATTGAACTAAATTTGGACCGTGACCTGATCAATGTCATAAATGGCACAAATGGACTGCAAAAAAAAATTCTTCTTAATTTGACATGATTTCCGGAAATCAGCGATTACACTGGGCGCTGTGGTAGCGCTTCATTTAAAAATTTAGATAAATAAGTCGTTCTTTACTGTGGGACCAATCCTACCCGTTATCGCGCGCTGAAAAAATAGCGACAGTTTCAAAAACTACATTTCATTGACTTTCGAACGGTGTCAATTCGTTTGGGATACAACGGTTGGGTCACATCTTCGTACCAACATGTATTTAGCGATATTTTTCTGATATTACTAGGTTGTGTGGACTTTTAACAGTGAAACGATTGACTGTGGTACTTAATTGAACTGATTTTGGACTGTGACCTTATAAATGTGAAAGTGAGACAATTGGACTCCAAGAAATAACATTCTTCTTAATTTGACATGATTGCCGAAACTCAGCGATTACACTTGGCTCTGTGGAAGCGCTTTATTTAAGAATTATGGTGAAAAAGTCATTTTTTTATGGTAGGACCAATCCTAGCCGTTATCGCGCGCTGAAGAAATAGCGACAGTTTCAAAAAATACATTTCATTGACTTTCTAACGGTGTCAGTCCGTTTGAGCTACAACGGTTGGGTCACAAATTCGTACCAACATGTATTTAGCCATATTTATCTGATATTACTAGGTTGCATCGCTTTTAACTATGAAACGATTGACTGTGGGACTTAATTGAGCTAACTTTGGACTGTCACCTGATAAATGTAATAAAGGAGACAATTGGACTCCAAGAAATAACATTCTTCTTAATTTGACATGATTGCCGAAACTCAGCGATTACACTTGGCTCTGTGGAAGCGCTTTATTTAAGAATTATGGTGAAAAAGTCATTTTTTTATGGTAGGACCAATCCTAGCCGTTATCGCGCGCTGAAGAAATAGCGACAGTTTCAAAAAATACATTTCATTGACTTTCTAACGGTGTCAGTCCGTTTGAGCTACAACGGTTGGTTCACAAATTCGTACCAACATGTATTTAGCCATATTTATCTGATATTACTAGGTTGCATCGCTTTTAACTATGAAACGATTGACTGTGGGACTTAATTGAGCTAACTTTGGACTGTCACCTGATAAATGTAATAAAGGAGACAATTGGACTCCAAGAAAAAACATTCTTCTTAATTTGACATGATTGCCTAAACTCGGCGGTTACACTTGGCTCTGTGGTAGCGCTTCATTTAAGAATTATGATAAAAAAGTCATTTTTTTATTGTGGGACCAATCCTAGCCATTATCGGGCGCTGAGGAAATAGCGACAGTTTCAAAAACTACATTTCATTGACTCTCTAACGATGTCAATCCGTTTGAGTTACAACGGTTGGGTCACATATTCGTACCAACATGTATTTAGCGATATTTTTCAGATATTACTAGGTTGTATGGCTCTTAGCAGTGAAACCATTGACTGTGGGACTTTATTGAACTGATTATGGACTGCGACCTTAAAAATGTGAAAGTGAGACAATTGGACTCCAAAAAAAAAATTCTTTTTAATTTGACGTGATTGCCGGAAATCAGCGATTACACTGGGCGCTGTGGTAGCGCTTCATTTAAAAATTTAGATAAATAAGTCGTTCTTTACTGTGGGACCAATCCTACCCGTTATCGCGCGCTAAAAAAATAGCGACAGTTTTAAAAACTACATTTCATTCACTTTCTAACGGTGTCAATTCGTTTGGGTTACAACGGTTGGGTCACATATTCGTACCAACATGTATTTAGCGATATTTTTCTGATATTACTAGGTTGTATGGCTTTTAACAGTGAAACCATTTACTGTGGGACGTAATTGAACTGATTATGGACTGCGACCTTATAAATGTGAAAGTGAGACAATTGGACTCCAAGAAAAAAAATTCTTCTTAATTTAACGTGATTGCCGGAAATCAGCGATTACACTGGGCGCTGTGGTAGCGCTTCATTTAAAAATTTAGATAAATAAGTCGTTCTTTACTGTGGGACCAATCCTACCCGTTATCGCGCGCTGAAAAAATAGCTACAGTTTCAAAAACTACATTTCATTGACTTTCGAACGGTGTCAATTCGTTTGGGTTACAACGGTTGGGTCACATCTTCGTACCAACATGTATTTAGCGATATTTTTCTGATATTACTAGGTTGTGTGGACTTTTAACAGTGAAACGATTGACTGTGGTACTTAATTGAACTGATTTTGGACTGTGACCTTATAAATGTGAAAGTGAGACAATTGGACTCCAAGAAATAACATTCTTCTTAATTTGACATGATTGCCGAAACTCAGCGATTACACTGGGCTCTGTGGAAGCGCTTTATTTAAGAATTATGATAAAAAAGTCATTTTTTTATTGTGGGACCAATCCTAGCCGTTATTGCGCGCTGAAGAAATAGCGACAGTTTCAAAAACTACATTTCATTGACTTTCTAACGGTGTCAGTCCGTTTGAGCTACAACGGTTGGGTCATATATTCGTACCAATATGTATGTAGCCATACTTATCTGATATTACTAGGTTGCATCGCTTTTAACTATGAAACGATTGACTGTGGGACTTAATTGAGCTAACTTTGGACTGTCACCTGATAAATGTAATAAAGGAGACAATTCGACTCCAAGAAAAAACATTCTTCTTAATTTGACATGATTGCCTATACTCGGCGATTACACTTGGCTCTGTGGTAGCGCTTCATTTAAGAATTATGATAAAAAAGTTATTTTTTTATCGTGGGACCAATCCTAGCCATTATCGTGCGCTGAGGAAATAGCGACAGTTTCAAAAACTACATTTCATTGATTTTCTAACGATGTCAATCCGTTTGAGTTACAACGGTTGGGTCACATATTCGTACCAACATGTATGTAGCGATATTTTTCTGATATTACTAGGTTGTATGGCTTTTAACAGTGAAACCATTGACTGTGGGACTTAATTGAACTGATTATGGACTGCGACCGTATAAATGTGAAAGTGAGACAATTGGACTCCAAGAAAAAAAATTCTTTTTAATTTGACGTGATTGCCGGAAATCAACAATTACACTGGGCGCTGTGGTAGCGCTTCATTTAAAAAATTAGATAAATAAGTCGTTTTTTACTGTGGGACCAATCCTACCCGTTATCGCGCGCTGAAAAAATAGCGACAGTTTCAAAAACTACATTTCATTCACTTTCTAACGGTGTCAATTCGTTTGGGTTACAACGGTTGGGTCACATCTTCGTACGAACATGTATTTAGTGATATTTTTCTGATATTACTAGGTTGTATGGCTTTTAACAGTGAAACCATTGACTGTGGGACTTAATTGAACTAAATTTGGACCGTGACCTGATCAATGTCATAAAGGACACAAATGGACTCCAAAAAAAAAAATTCTTCTTAATTTGATATGATTGCCGGAAATCAGCGATTACACTGGGCGCAGTGGTAGCGCTTCACTTAAAAAAATTATATAAATAAGTCGTTTTTTACTGTGGGACCAATCCTGCCCGTTATCGCGCGCTGAAGAAATAACGACAGTTTCAAAAACTACATTTCATTGACTTTCTAACGGTGTCAATCCGTTTGAGTTACAACGGTTGGGTCACATATTCGTACCAACATATATTTAGCGATATTTGTCTGATATTACTAGGTTGCATCGCTTTTAACAATGAAACGATTGACTGTAGGACTTAATTACACTAACTTTGGACTGTGCCCTGATAAGTGTGATAAATGAGACAATTCGTCTCCAAGAAAAAACATTCTTCTTAATTTGACATGATTGCCGGAAATCAGCGATTACACTGGGCGCTGTGGTAGCGCTTTATTTAAAAATTTAGATAAATAAGTCGCTCCTTACTGTGGGACCAATCCTACCCGTTATCGCGCGCTGAAAAAATAGCGACAGTTTCAAAAACTACATTTCATTGACTTTCTAACGGTGTCAATCCGTTTGAGTTACAACGGTTGGGTCACATATTCGTACCAACATGTATTTAGCGATATTTATCTGATATTACTAGTTTGCATCGCTTTTAACAGTGAAACGATTGACTGTGGGACTTAATTGAACTAAATTTGGTCCGTGACCTGATCAATGTCATAAAGGACACAAATGGACTCCAAAAAAAAATTTCTTCTTAATTTGACATGATTGCCGGAAATCAGCAATTACACTGGGCGCTGTGGTAGCGCTTCATTTAAAAATTTAGATAAATAAGTCGTTCTTTACTGTGGGACCAATCCTACCCGTTATCGCGCGCTGAAAAAATAGCGACAGTTTTAAAAACTACATTACATTGACTTTCGAACGGTGTCAATTCGTTTGGGTTACAACGGTTGGGTCACATCTTCGTACCAACATGTATTTAGCGATATTTTTCTGATATTACTAGGTTGTGTGGACTTTTAACAGTGAAACGATTGACTGTGGTACTTAATTGAACTGATTTTGGACTGTGACCTTATAAATGTGAAAGAGAGACAATTGGACTCCAAGAAATAACATTCTTCTTAATTTGAAATGATTGCCGAAACTCAGCGATTACACTGGGCTCTGTGGAAGCGCTTTATTTAAGAATTATGATAAAAAAGTCATTTTTTTATTGTGGGACCAATCCTAGCCGTTATCGCGCGCTGAAGAAATAGCAACAGTTTCAAAAACTACATTTCATTGACTTTCTTACGGTTTCAGTCCGTTTGAGCTACAACGGTTGGGTCACATATTCGTACCAACATGTATGTAGCCATATTTATCTGATATTACTAGGTTGCATCGCTTTTAACTATGAAACGATTGACTGTGGGACTTAATTGAGCTAACTTTGGACTGTCACCTGATAAATGTAATAAAGGAGACAATTGGACTCCAAGAAAAAACATTCTTCTTAATTTGACATGATTGCCTAAACTCGGCGATTACACTTGGCTCTGTGGTAGCGCTTCATTTAAGAATTATGATAAAAAAGTCATTTTTTTATTGTGGGACCAACCCTAGCCATTATCGTGCGCTGAAGAAATAGCGAAAGTTTCAAAAACTACATTTCATTGACTTTCTAACGATGTCAATCCGTTTGAGTTACAACGGTTGGGTCACATATTCGTACCAACATGTATTTAGCGATATCTTTCTGATATTACTAGGTAGTATGGCTTTTAACAGTGAAACCATTGACTGTGGGACTTAATTGAACTGATTATGGACTGCGACCTTATAAATGTGAAAGTGAGACAATTGGACTCCAAGAAAAAAAATTCTTTTTAATTTGACGTGATTGCCGGAAATCAGCAAATACACTGGGCGCTGTGGTAGCGCTTCATTTAAAAATTTAGATAAATAAGTCGTTCTTTACTGTGGGACCAATCCTACCCGTTATCGCGCGCTGAAAAAATAGCGACAGTTTCAAAAACTACATTTCATTCACTTTCTAACGGTGTCAATTCGTTTGGGTTACAACGGTTGGGTCACATCTTCGTACGAACATGTATTTAGCGATATTTTTCTGATATTACTAGGTTGTATGGCTTTTATCAATGAAACCATTGACTGTGGGACTTTATTGAACTAAATTTGGACCGTGACCTGATCAATGTCATAAAGGACACAAATGGACTTCAAAAAAAAAATTCTTCTTAATTTGATATGATTGCCGGAAATCAGCGATTACACTGGGCGCAGTGGTAGCGCTTCACTTAAAAAAATTAGATAAATAAGTCGTTTTTTACTGTGGGACCAATCCTGTCCGTTATCGCGCGCTGAAGAAATAACGACAGTTTCAAAAACTACATTTCATTGACTTTCTAACAGTGTCAATCCGTTTGAATTACAACGGTTGGGTCACATATTCGTACCAACATATATTTAGCGATATTTGTCTGATATTACTAGGTTGTATCGCTTTTAACAATGAAACGATTGACTGTAGGACTTAATTACACTAACTTTGGACTGTGCCCTGATAAGTGTGATAAATGAGACAATTGGTCTCCAAGAAAAAACATTCTTCTTAATTTGACGTGATTGCCGGAAATCAGCGATTACACTGGGCGCTGTGGTAGCGCTTTATTTAAAAATTTAGATAAATAAGTCGTTCCTTACTGTGGGACCAATCCTACCCGTTATCGCGCGCTAAAAAAATAGCGACAGTTTCAAAAACTACATTTCATTGACTTTCTAACGGTGTCAATCCGTTTGAGTTACAACGGTTGGGTCACATCTTCGTACGAACATGTATTTAGCGATATTTTTCTGATATTACTAGGTTGTATGGCTTTTAACAATGAAACGATTGACTGTGGTACTTAATTGAACTGATTTTGGACTGTGACCTTATAAATGTGAAAGTGAGACAATTGGACTCCAAGAAATAACATTCTTCTTAATTTGACATGATTGCCGAAACTCAGCGATTACACTTGGCTCTGTGGAAGCGCTTTATTTAAGAATTATGATAAAAAAGTCATTTTTTTATTGTGGGACCAATCCTAGCCATTATCGCGCGCTGAAGAAATAGCGACAGTTTCAAAAACTACATTTCATTGACTTTCTAACGGTGTCAGTCCGTTTGAGCTACAACGGTTGGGTCACATATTCGTACCAACATGTATTTAGCCATATTTATCTGATATTACTAGGTTGTATGGCTTTTAACAGTGAAACCATTGACTGTGGGACTTAATGAACTAAATTTGGACCGTGACCTGATCAATGTCATAAAGGACACAAATAGACTCCAAAAAAAAAAAATTCTTCTTAATTTGATATGATTGCCGGAAATCAGCGATTACACGCGCTGAAGAAATAGCGACAGTTTCAAAAACTACATTTCATTGACTTTCTAACGGTGTCAGTCCGTTTGAGTTTCAACGGTTGGGTCACATATTCGCACCAACATGTATTTAGCGATATTTATCTGATATTACTAGTTTGCATCGCTTTTAACAGTAAAACGATTGACTGTGGGACTTAATTGAACTAAATTTGGACCGTGACCTGATCAATGTCATAAATGACACAAATGGACTCCAAGAAATAACATTCTTCTTAATTTGACATGATTGCCGAAACTCAGCGATTACACTTGGCTCTGTGGAAGCGCTTTATTTAAGAATTATGATGAAAAAGTCATTTTTTTATGGTGGGACCAATCCTAGCCGTTATCGCGCGCTGAGGAAATAGCGACAGTTTCAAAAAATACATTTCATTGACTTTCTAACGGTGTCAGTCCGTTTGAGCTACAACGGTTGGGTCACAAATTCGTACCAACATGTATTTAGCCATATTTATCTGATATTACTAGGTTACATCGCTTTTATCTATGAAACGATTGACTGTGGGACTTAATTGAACTGATTATGGACTGCGACCTTATAAATGTGAAAGTGAGACAATTGGACTCCAAGAAAAAAATTCTTTTTAATTTGACGTGATTGCCGGAAATCAGCGATTACACTGGGCGCTGTGGTAGCGCTTCATTTAAAAATTTAGATAAATAAGTCGTTCTTTACTGTGGGACCAATCCTACCCGTTATCGCGCGCTGAAAAAATAGCGACAGTTTCAAAAACTACATTTCATTCACTTTCTGACGGTGTCAATTCGTTTGGGTTACAACGGTTGGGTCACATCCTCGTACCAACATGTATTTAGCGATATTTTTCTGATATTACTAGGTTGTATGGCTTTTGACAGTGAAACCATTGACTGTGGGACTTAATTGAACTGATTATGGACTGCGACCTTAAAAATGTGAAAGTGAGACAATTGGACTCCAAGAAAAAAAATTCTTTTTATTTTGACGTGATTGCCGGAAATCAGCGATTACACTGGGCGCTGTGGTAGCGCTTCATGTGAAAATTTAGATAAATATGTCGTTCTTTACTGTGGGACCAATCCTACCCGTTATCGCGCGCTGAAAAAATAGCGACAGTTTCAAAAACTACATTTCATTCACTTTCTAACGGTGTCAATTCGTTTGGGTTACAACGGTTGGGTCACATTCTTCGTACGAACATGTATTTAGCGATATTTTTCTGATATTACTAGGTGGTATGGCTTTTAACAGTGAAACCATTTACTGTGGGACGTAATTGAACTGATTATGGACTGCGACCTTATAAATGTGAAAGTGAGACAATTGGACTCCAAGAAAAAAAATTCTTCTTAATTTAACGTGATTGCCGGAAATCAGCGATTACACTGTGCGCTGTGGTAGCGCTTCATTTAAAAATTTAGATAAATAAGTCGTTCTTTACTGTGGGACCAATCCTACCCGTTATCGCGCGCTGAAAAAATAGCTACAGTTTCAAAAACTACATTTCATTGACTTTCGAACGGTGTCAATTCGTTTGGGTTACAACGGTTGGGTCACATCTTCGTACCAACATGTATTTATCTGATATTACTAGTTTGCATCGCTTTTAACAGTAAAACGATTGACTGTGGGACTTAATTGAACTAAATTTGGACCGTGACCTGATCAATGTCATAAATGACACAAATGGACTCCAAGAAATAACATTCTTCTTAATTTGACATGATTGCCGAAACTCAGCGATTACACTTGGCTCTGTGGAAGCGCTTTATTTAAGAATTATGATGAAAAAGTCATTTTTTTATGGTGGGACCAATCCTAGCCGTTATCGCGCGCTGAGGAAATAGCGACAGTTTCAAAAAATACATTTCATTGACTTTCTAACGGTGTCAGTCCGTTTGAGCTACAACGGTTGGGTCACAAATTCGTACCAACATGTATTTAGCCATATTTATCTGATATTACTAGGTTACATCGCTTTTATCTATGAAACGATTGACTGTGGGACTTAATTGAACTGATTATGGACTGCGACCTTATAAATGTGAAAGTGAGACAATTGGACTCCAAGAAAAAAATTCTTTTTAATTTGACGTGATTGCCGGAAATCAGCGATTACACTGGGCGCTGTGGTAGCGCTTCATTTAAAAATTTAGATAAATAAGTCGTTCTTTACTGTGGGACCAATCCTACCCGTTATCGCGCGCTGAAAAAATAGCGACAGTTTCAAAAACTACATTTCATTCACTTTCTAACGGTGTCAATTCGTTTGGGTTACAACGGTTGGGTCACATTCTTCGTACGAACATGTATTTAGCGATATTTTTCTGATATTACTAGGTGGTATGGCTTTTAACAGTGAAACCATTTACTGTGGGACGTAATTGAACTGATTATGGACTGCGACCTTATAAATGTGAAAGTGAGACAATTGGACTCCAAGAAAAAAAATTCTTCTTAATTTAACGTGATTGCCGGAAATCAGCGATTACACTGGGCGCTGTGGTAGCGCTTCATTTAAAAATTTAGATAAATAAGTCGTTCTTTACTGTGGGACCAATCCTACCCGTTATCGCGCGCTGAAAAAATAGCTACAGTTTCAAAAACTACATTTCATTGACTTTCGAACGGTGTCAATTCGTTTGGGTTACAACGGTTGGGTCACATCTTCGTACCAATATGTATTTAGCGATATTTTTCTGATATTACTAGGTTTTGTGGACTTTTAACAGTGAAACGATTGACTGTGGTACTTACTTGAACTGATTTTGGACTGTGACCTTATAAATGTGAAAGTGATACAATTGGACTCCAAGAAATAACATTCTTCTTAATTTGACATGATTGCCGAAACTCAGCGATTACACTGGGCTCTGTGGAAGCGCTTTATTTAAGAATTATGATAAAAAAGTCATTTTTTTATTGTGGGACCAATCCTAGCCGTTATTGCGCGCTGAAGAAATAGCGACAGTTTCAAAAACTACATTTCATTGACTTTCTAACGGTGTCAGTCCGTTTGAGCTACAACGGTTGGGTCACATATTCGTACCAACATGTATGTAGCCATATTTATCTGATATTACTATGTTGCATCGCTTTTAACTATGAAACGATTGACTGTGGGACTTAATTGAGCTAACTTTGGACTGTCACCTGATAAATGTAATAAAGGAGACAATTGGACTCTAAGAAAAAACATTCTTCTTAATTTGACATGATTGCCTAAACTCGGCGGTTACACTTGGCTCCGTGGTAGCGCTTCATTTAAGAATTATGATAAAAAAGTCATTTTTTTATCGTGGGACCAATCCTAGCCATTATCGTGCGCTGAGGAAATAGCGACAGTTTCAAAAACTAAATTTCATTGATTTTCTAACGATGTCAATCCGTTTGAGTTACAACGGTTGGGTCACATATTCGTACCAACATGTATGTAGCGATATTTTTCTGATAATACTAGGTTGTATGGCTTTTAACAGTGAAACCATTGACTGTGGGACTTAATTGAACTGATTATGGACTGCGACCGTATAAATGTGAAAGTGAGACAATTGGACTCCAAGAAAAAAAATTCTTTTTAATTTGACGTGATTGCCGGAAATCAACAATTACACTGGGCGCTGTGGTAGCGCTTCATTTAAAAATTTAGATAAATAAGTCGTTCTTTACTGTTGGACCAATCCTACCCGTTATCGCGCGCTGAAAAAATAGCGACAGTTTCAAAAACTACATTTCATTCACTTTCTAACGGTGTCAATTCGTTTGGGTTACAACGGTTGGGTCACATCTTCGTACGAACATGTATTTAGCGATATTTTTCTGATATTACTAGGTTGTATGGCTTTTAACAGTGAAACCATTGACTGTGGGACTTAATTGAACTAAATTTGGACCGTGACCTGATCAATGTCATAAAGGACACAAATGGACTCCAAAAAAAAAAATTCTTCTTAATTTGATATGATTGCCGGAAATCAGCGATTACACTGGGCGCAGTGGTAGCGCTTCACTTAAAAAAATTAGATAAATAAGTCGTTTTTTACTGTGGGACCAATCCTGTCCGTTATCGCGCGCTGAAGAAATAACGACAGTTTCAAAAACTACATTTCATTGACTTTCTAACGGTGTCAATTCGTTTGAGTTACAACGGTTGGGTCACATATTCGTACCAACATATATTTAGCGATATTTGTCTGATATTACTAGGTTGCATCGCTTTTAACAATGAAACGATTGACTGTAGGACTTAATTACACTAACTTTGGACTGTGCCCTGATAAGTGTGATAAATGAGACAATTCGTCTCCAAGAAAAAACATTCTTCTTAATTTGACGTGATTGCCGGAAATCAGCGATTACACTGGGCGCTGTGGTAGCGCTTTATTTAAAAATTTAGATAAATAAGTCGCTCCTTACTGTGGGACCAATCCTACCCGTTATCGCGCGCTGAAAAAATAGCGACAGTTTCAAAAACTACATTTCATTGACTTTCTAACGGTGTCAATCCGTTTGAGTTACAACGGTTGGGTCACATATTCGTACCAACATATATTTAGCGATATTTGTCTGATATTACTAGGTTGCATCGCTTTTAACAATGAAACGATTGACTGTAGGACTTAATTACACTAACTTTGGACTGTGCCCTGATAAGTGTGATAAATGAGACAATTCGTCTCCAAGAAAAAACATTCTTCTTAATTTGACGTGATTGCCGGAAATCAGCGATTACACTGGGCGCTGTGGTAGCGCTTCATTTAAAAATTTAGATAAATAAGTCGCTTTTTACTGTGGGACCAATCCTACCCGTTATCGCGCGCTGAAAAAATAGCGACAGTTTCAAAAACTACATTTCATTCACTTTCTAACGGTGTCAATTCGTTTGGGTTACAACGGTTGGGTCACATCTTCGTACCAACATGTATTTAGCGATATTTTTCTGATATTACTAGGTTGTAAGGCTTTTAACAGTGAAACCATTGACTGTGGGACTTAATTGAACTAAATTTGGACCGTGACCTGATCAATGTCATAAAGGAAACAAATGGACTCCAAAAAAAAAAATTCTTCTTAATTTGATATGATTGCCGGAAATCAGCGATTACACTGGGCGCAGTGGTAGCGCTTCACTTAAAAAAATTAGATAAATAAGTCGTTTTTTACTGTGGGACCAATCCTGTCCGTTATCGCGCGCTGAAGAAATAACGACAGTTTCAAAAACTACATTTCATTGACTTTCTAACGGTGTCAATCCGTTTGAGTTACAACGGTTGGGTCACATATTCGTACCAACATATATTTAGCGATATTTGTCTGATATTACTAGGTTGCATCGCTTTTAACAATGAAACGATTGACTGTAGGACTTAATTACACTAACTTTGGACTGTGCCCTGAGAAGTGTGATAAATGAGACAATTGGTCTCCAAGAAAAAACATTCTTCTTAATTTGACGTGATTGCCGGAAATCACCGATTACACTGGGCGCTGTGGTAGCGCTTCACTTAAAAAAATTAGATAAATAAGTCGTTCTTTACTGTGGGACCAATCCTGTCCATTATCGCGCGCTGAAGAAATAGCGACAGTTTCAAAAACTACATTTCATTGACTTTCTAACGGTGTCAATCCGTTTGAGTTACAACGGTTGGGTCACATATTCGTACCAACATGTATTTAGCGATATTTGTCTGATATTACAAGGTTGCATCGCTTTTAACAATGAATCGATTGACTGTAGGACTTAATTACACTAACTTTGGACTGTGCCCTGATAAATGTGATAAATGAGACAATTGGACTTCAAGAAAAAACATTCTTCTTAATTTGACGTGATTGCCGGAAATCAGCGATTACACTGGGCGCTGTAGTAGCGCTTCATTTAAAAATTTAGATAAATAAGTCGTTATTTACTGTGGGAGCAATCCTACCCGTTATCGCGCGCTGAAAAAATAGCGACAGTTTCAAAAACTGCATTTCATTGCCTTTCTAACGGTGTCAATCCGTTTGAGTCACAACGGTTGGGTCACATATTCGTACCAACATGTATTTAGCGATATTTTTTTGATATTACTAGGTTGTATGGCTTTTAACAGTGAAACCATTGACTGTGGGACTTAATTGAACTGATTATGGACTGCGACCTTATAAATGTGAACGTAAGACAATTGGACTCCAAGAAAAAAAATTCTTCTTAATTTGACGTGATTGCCGGAAATCAGCGATTACACCGGGCGCTGTGGTAGCGCTTCATTTAAAAATTTAGATAAATAAGTCGTTCTTTACTGTGGGACCAATCCTACCCGTTATCACGCGTTAAAAAAATAGCGACAGTTTCAAAAACTGCATTTCATTGACTTTCTAACGGTGTCAATCCGTTTGAGTCACAACGGTTCGGTCACATATTCGTACCAACATGTATTTAGCGATATTTTTCTGATATTACTAGGTTGTATGGCTTTTAACAGTAAATCCATTGACTGTGGGACTTAATTGAACTGATTATGGACTGCGACCTTATAAATGTGAAAGTGAGACAATTGGACTCCAAGAAAAAAAATTCTTCTTAATTTGACGTGATTGCCGGAAATCAGCGCTTAAACCAGGCGCTGTGGTAGCGCTTCATTTAAAAATTTAGATAAATAAGTCGTTCTTTACTGTGGGACCATTCCTACCCGTTATCGCGCGCTAAAAAAATAGCGACAGTTTCAAAAACTGCATTTCATTGATTTTCTAACGGTGTCAATCCGTTTGAGTCACAACGGTTGGGTCACATATTCGTACCAACATGTATTTAGCGATATTTTTCTGATATTACTAGGTTGTATGGCTTTTAACAGTGAAACCATTGACTGTGGGACTTAATTGAACTGATTATGGACTGCGACCTTATAAATGTGAAAGTGAGACAATTGGACTCCAAGAAAAAACATTCTTCTTAATTTGACATGATTGCCAGAAATCAGCGATTACACTGGTCGCTGTGGTAGCGCTTCAAATAAAAATTAGGATAAAAAAGTCATTTTTTACTGTGGGACCAAACCTAGCCGTTATCGCGCGCTGAAGAAATAGCGACAGTTTCAAAAACTACATTTCATTGACTTTCTAACGGTGTCAGTCCGTTTGAGTTTCAACAGTTGGGTCACATATTCGTACCAACATGTATTTAGCGATATTTATCTGATATTACTAGGTTGTATGACTTTTAACAGTGAAACCATTGACTGTGGGACTTAATTGAACTGATTATGGACTGCGACCTTATAAATGTGAAAGTGAGACAATCGGACTCCAAGAAAAAACATTCTTCTTAATTTGACGTGATTGCCGGAAATGAAGCGATTACACTGGTCGCTGTGGTAGCGCTTCAAATAAAAATTAGGATAAAAAAGTCATTTTTTACTGTGGGACCAAACCTAGCCGTTATCGCGCGCTGAAGAAATAGCGACAGTTTCAAAAACTACATTTCATTGACTTTCTAACGGCGTCAGTCCGTTTGAGTTTCAACAGTTGGGTCACATATTCGTACCAACATGTATTTAGCGATATTTATCTGATATTACTAGGTTGTATGGCTTTTAACAGTGAAACCATTGACTGTGGGACTTAATTGAACTGATTATGGACTGCAACCTTGTAAATGTGAAAGTGAGACAATCGGACTCCAAGAAAAAACATTCTTCTTAATTTGACGTGATTGCCGGAAATCAGCGATTACACTGGTTGCTGTGGTAGCGCTTCAAATGAAAATTAGGATAAAAAAGTCATTTTTTACTGTGAGACCAAACCTAGCCGTTATCGCGCGCTGAAGAAATAGCGACAGTTTCAAAAACTACATTTCATTGTCCTTCTAACGGTGTTAATCCGTTTGAGTTTCAACGGTTGGGTCACATATTCGTACCAACATGTATTTAGCGATATTTATCTGATATATTTCTAGGTTGCATCGCTTTTAGCAGTGAAACAATTGACTGTGGGACTTAATTGAACTGATTATGGACTGCGACCTTATAAATGTGAAAGTGAGACAATCGGACTCCAAGAAAAAACATTCTTCTTAATTTGATATGATTGCCGGAAATCAGCGATTACACTGGGCGCTGTGGTAGCGCTTCACTTAAAAAAATTAGATAAATAAGTCGTTCTATACTGTGGGACCAATCCTGTCCGTTATGGCGCGCTGAAGAAATAGCGACAGTTTCAAAAACTACATTTCATTGACTTTCTAACGGTGTCAATCCGTTTGAGTTACAACGGTTGGGTCACATATTCGTACGAACATATATTTAACGATATTTGTCTGATATTACAAGGTTGCATCGCTTTTAACAATGAATCGATTGACTGTAGGACTTAATTACACTAACTTTGGACTGTGCCCTGATAAATGTGATAATAGAGACAAATGGACTTCAAGAAAAAACATTCTTTTTAATTTGACGTGATTGCCGGAAATCAGCGATTACACTGGGCGCTGTAGTAGCGCTTCATTTAAAAATTTAGATAAATAAGTCGTTATTTTCTGTGGGAGCAATCCTACCCGTTATCGCGCGCTGAAAAAATAGCAAAAGTTTCAAAAACTGCATTTCATTGACTTTCTAACGGTGTCAATCCGTTTGAGTCACAACGGTTGGGTCACATATTCGTACTAACATGTATTTAGCGATATTTTTTTGATATTACTAGGTTGTATGGCTTTTAACAGTGAAACCATTGACTGTGGGACTTAATTGAACTGATTATGGACTGCGACCTTATAAATGTGAACGTGAGACAATTGGACTCCAAGAAAAAAAATTCTTCTTAATTTGACGTGATTGCCGGAAATCAGCGATTACACCGGGCGCTGTGGTAGCGCTTCATTTAAAAATTTAGATAAATAAGTCGTTCTTTACTGTGGGACCAATCCTACCCGTTATCACGCGCTATAAAAATAGCGACAGTTTCAAAAACTGCATTTCATTGACTTTCTAACGGTGTCAATCCGTTTGAGTCACAACGGTTCGGTCACATATTCGTACCAACATGTATTTAGCGATATTTTTCTGATATTACTAGGTTGTATGGCTTTTAACAGTAAAACCATTGACTGTGGGACTTAATTGAACTGATTATGGACTGCGACCTTATAAATGTGAAAGTGAGACAATTGAACTCCAAGAAAAAAAATTCTTCTTAATTTGACGTGATTGCCGGAAATCAGCGATTAAACCGGGCGCTGTGGTAGCGCTTCATTTAAAAATTTAGATAAATAAGTCGTTCTTTACTGTGGGACCAATCCTACCCGTTATCGCGCGCTAAAAAAATAGCGACAGTTTCAAAAACTGCATTTCATTGATTTTCTAACGGTGTCAATCCGTTTGAGTCACAACGGTTGGGTCACATATTCGTACCAACATGTATTTAGCGATATTTTTCTGATATTACTAGGTTGTATGGCTTTTAACAGTGAAACCAATGACTGTGGGACTTAATTGAACTGATTATGGACTGCGACCTTATAAATGTGAACGTGAGACAATTGGACTCCAAGAAAAAGCATTCTTCTTAATTTGACGTGATTGCCGGAAATCAGCGATTACACTGGTCGCTGTGGTAGCTCTTCAAATAAAAATTAGGATAAAAAAGTCATTTTTTACTGTGGGACCAAACCTAGCCGTTATCGCGCGCTGAAGAAATAGCGACAGTTTCAAAAACTACATTTCATTGACTTTTTAACGGTGTCAGTCCGTTTGAGTTTCAACGGTTGGGTCACATATTCGTACCAACATGTATTTAGCGATATTTATCTGATATTTCTAGGTTGCATCGCTTTTAGCAGTGAAACAATTGACTGTGGGACTTAATTGAACTCACTTTGGACTGTGACCTGATCAATGTGATAAATGACACAAATGGACTCCAAGAAAAAAAATTCTTCTTAATTTGACGTGATTGCCGGAAATCAGCGATTACACTGGTCGCTGTGGTAGCGCTTCAAATGAAAATTAGGATAAAAAAGTCATTTTTTACTGTGAGACCAAACCTAGCCGTTATCGCGCGCTGAAGAAATAGCGACAGTTTCAAAAACTACATTTCATTGTCCTTCTAACGGTGTCAGTCCGTTTGAGTTTCAACAGTTGGGTCACATATTCGTACCAACATGTATTTAGCGATATTTATCTGATATTACTACGTTGCATCGCTTTTAGCAGTGAAACGAAGGACTGTGGGACTTAATTGAACTCACTTTGGACTGTGACCTGATCAATGTGATAAATGACTCAAACGGACTCCAAGAAAAAAAATTCTTCTTAATTTGACGTGATTGCCGGAAATCAGCGATTACACTGGGCGCTGTGGTAGCGCTACATTTAAAAATTTAGATAAATAAGTCGTTCTTTACTGTGGGACCAATCCTACCCGTTATCGCGCGCTGAAGAAATAGCGACAGTTTCAAAAACTACATTTCATTGTCCTTCTAACGGTGTCAGTCCGTTTGAGTTTCAACAGTTGGGTCACATATTCGTACCAACATGTATTTAGCGATATTTATCTGATATTACTACGTTGCATCGCTTTTAGCAGTGAAACGATTTACTGTGGGACTTAATTGAACTCACTTTGGACTGTGACCTGATCAATGTGATAAATGACTCAAACGGACTCCAAGAAAAAAAATTCTTCTTAATTTGACGTGATTGCCGGAAATCAGCGATTACACTGGGCTCTGTGGTAGTGCTACATTTAAAAATTTAGATAAATAAGTCGTTCTTTACTGTGGAACCAATCCTACCCGTTATCGCGCGCTGAAAAAATAGCGACAGTTTCAAAAACTACATTTCATTGACTTTTTAACGGTGTCAGTCCGTTTGAGTTTCAACGGTTGGGTCACATATTCGTACCAACATGTATTTAGCGATATTTATCTGATATATTTCTAGGTTGCATCGCTTTTAGCAGTGAAACAATTGACTGTGGGACTTAATTGAACTGATTATGGACTGCGACCTTATAAATGTGAAAGTGAGACAATCGGACTCCAAGAAAAAACATTCTTCTTAATTTGATATGATTGCCGGAAATCAGCGATTACACTGGGCGCTGTGGTAGCGCTTCACTTAAAAAAATTAGATAAATAAGTCGTTCTATACTGTGGGACCAATCCTGTCCGTTATGGCGCGCTGAAGAAATAGCGACAGTTTCAAAAACTACATTTCATTGACTTTCTAACGGTGTCAATCCGTTTGAGTTACAACGGTTGGGTCACATATTCGTACGAACATATATTTAACGATATTTGTCTGATATTACAAGGTTGCATCGCTTTTAACAATGAATCGATTGACTGTAGGACTTAATTACACTAACTTTGGACTGTGCCCTGATAAATGTGATAATAGAGACAAATGGACTTCAAGAAAAAACATTCTTTTTAATTTGACGTGATTGCCGGAAATCAGCGATTACACTGGGCGCTGTAGTAGCGCTTCATTTAAAAATTTAGATAAATAAGTCGTTATTTTCTGTGGGAGCAATCCTACCCGTTATCGCGCGCTGAAAAAATAGCAAAAGTTTCAAAAACTGCATTTCATTGACTTTCTAACGGTGTCAATCCGTTTGAGTCACAACGGTTGGGTCACATATTCGTACTAACATGTATTTAGCGATATTTTTTTGATATTACTAGGTTGTATGGCTTTTAACAGTGAAACCATTGACTGTGGGACTTAATTGAACTGATTATGGACTGCGACCTTATAAATGTGAACGTGAGACAATTGGACTCCAAGAAAAAAAATTCTTCTTAATTTGACGTGATTGCCGGAAATCAGCGATTACACCGGGCGCTGTGGTAGCGCTTCATTTAAAAATTTAGATAAATAAGTCGTTCTTTACTGTGGGACCAATCCTACCCGTTATCACGCGCTATAAAAATAGCGACAGTTTCAAAAACTGCATTTCATTGACTTTCTAACGGTGTCAATCCGTTTGAGTCACAACGGTTCGGTCACATATTCGTACCAACATGTATTTAGCGATATTTTTCTGATATTACTAGGTTGTATGGCTTTTAACAGTAAAACCATTGACTGTGGGACTTAATTGAACTGATTATGGACTGCGACCTTATAAATGTGAAAGTGAGACAATTGGACTCCAAGAAAAAAAATTCTTCTTAATTTGACGTGATTGCCGGAAATCAGCGATTAAACCGGGCGCTGTGGTAGCGCTTCATTTAAAAATTTAGATAAATAAGTCGTTCTTTACTGTGGGACCAATCCTACCCGTTATCGCGCGCTAAAAAAATAGCGACAGTTTCAAAAACTGCATTTCATTGATTTTCTAACGGTGTCAATCCGTTTGAGTCACAACGGTTGGGTCACATATTCGTACCAACATGTATTTAGCGATATTTTTCTGATATTACTAGGTTGTATGGCTTTTAACAGTGAAACCAATGACTGTGGGACTTAATTGAACTGATTATGGACTGCGACCTTATAAATGTGAACGTGAGACAATTGGACTCCAAGAAAAAGCATTCTTCTTAATTTGACGTGATTGCCGGAAATCAGCGATTACACTGGTCGCTGTGGTAGCTCTTCAAATAAAAATTAGGATAAAAAAGTCATTTTTTACTGTGGGACCAAACCTAGCCGTTATCGCGCGCTGAAGAAATAGCGACAGTTTCAAAAACTACATTTCATTGACTTTTTAACGGTGTCAGTCCGTTTGAGTTTCAACGGTTGGGTCACATATTCGTACCAACATGTATTTAGCGATATTTATCTGATATTTCTAGGTTGCATCGCTTTTAGCAGTGAAACAATTGACTGTGGGACTTAATTGAACTCACTTTGGACTGTGACCTGATCAATGTGATAAATGACACAAATGGACTCCAAGAAAAAAAATTCTTCTTAATTTGACGTGATTGCCGGAAATCAGCGATTACACTGGTCGCTGTGGTAGCGCTTCAAATGAAAATTAGGATAAAAAAGTCATTTTTTACTGTGAGACCAAACCTAGCCGTTATCGCGCGCTGAAGAAATAGCGACAGTTTCAAAAACTACATTTCATTGTCCTTCTAACGGTGTCAGTCCGTTTGAGTTTCAACAGTTGGGTCACATATTCGTACCAACATGTATTTAGCGATATTTATCTGATATTACTACGTTGCATCGCTTTTAGCAGTGAAACGATGGACTGTGGGACTTAATTGAACTCACTTTGGACTGTGACCTGATCAATGTGATAAATGACTCAAACGGACTCCAAGAAAAAAAATTCTTCTTAATTTGACGTGATTGCCGGAAATCAGCGATTACACTGGGCGCTGTGGTAGCGCTACATTTAAAAATTTAGATAAATAAGTCGTTCTTTACTGTGGGACCAATCCTACCCGTTATCGCGCGCTGAAGAAATAGCGACAGTTTCAAAAACTACATTTCATTGACTTTTTACCGGTGTCAGTCCGTTTGAGTTTCAACGGTTCGGTCACATATTCGTACCAACATGTTTCTAGCGATATTTTTCTGATATTACTAGGTTGTATGGCTTTTAACAGTGAAACGATTGACTGTGGGACTTAATTGAACTGATTATGGACTGTGACCTTATAAATGTAAAAGTGAGACAATTGGACTCCAAGAAATATTCTTCTTAATATGAAATGATTGCCGAAACTTAGCGATTACACTGGGCTCTGTGGTAGCGTTTCATTTAAAAATTTAAATAAAAAAGTCATTTTTTACTGTGGGACCAATCCTAGCCGTTATCGCGCGCTGAAGAAATAGCGACAGTTTCAAAAACTACATTTCATTGACTTTCTAACGGTGTCAGTCCGTTTGAGTTTCAACGGTTGGGTCACATATTCGTAACAACATGTATTTAGCGATATTTTTCTGATATTACTAGGTTGTATGGCTTTTAACAGTAAAACCATTGACTGTGGGACTTAATTGAACTGATTATGGACTGCGACCTTATAAATGTGAAAGTGAGACAATTGAACTCCAAGAAAAAAAATTCTTCTTAATTTGACGTGATTGCCGGAAATCAGCGATTAAACCGGGCGCTGTGGTAGCGCTTCATTTAAAAATTTAGATAAATAAGTCGTTCTTTACTGTGGGACCAATCCTACCCGTTATCGCGCGCTAAAAAAATAGCGACAGTTTCAAAAACTGCATTTCATTGATTTTCTAACGGTGTCAATCCGTTTGAGTCACTACGGTTGGGTCACATATTCGTACCAACATGTATTTAGCGATATTTTTCTGATATTACTAGGTTGTATGGCTTTTAACAGTGAAACCAATGACTGTGTGACTTAATTGAACTGATTATGGACTGCGACCTTATAAATGTGAACGTGAGACAATTGGACTCCAAGAAAAAGCATTCTTCTTAATTTGACGTGATTGCCGGAAATCAGCGATTACACTGGTCGCTGTGGTAGCTCTTCAAATAAAAATTAGGATAAAAAAGTCATTTTTTACTGTGGGACCAAACCTAGCCGTTATCGCGCGCTGAAGAAATAGCGACAGTTTCAAAAACTACATTTCATTGACTTTTTAACGGTGTCAGTCCGATTGAGTTTCAACGGTTGGGTCACATATTCGTACCAACATGTATTTAGCGATATTTATCTGATATTTCTAGGTTGCATCGCTTTTAGCAGTGAAACAATTGACTGTGGGACTTAATTGAACTCACTTTGGACTGTGACCTGATCAATGTGATAAATGACACAAATGGACTCCAAGAAAAAAAATTCTTCTTAATTTGACGTGATTGCCGGAAATCAGCGATTACACTGGTCGCTGTGGTAGCGCTTCAAATGAAAATTAGGATAAAAAAGTCATTTTTTACTGTGAGACCAAACCTAGCCGTTATCGCGCGCTGAAGAAATAGCGACAGTTTCAAAAACTACATTTCATTGTCCTTCTAACGGTGTCAGTCCGTTTGAGTTTCAACAGTTGGGTCACATATTCGTACCAACATGTATTTAGCGATATTTATCTGATATTACTACGTTGCATCGCTTTTAGCAGTGAAACGAAGGACTGTGGGACTTAATTGAACTCACTTTGGACTGTGACCTGATCAATGTGATAAATGACTCAAACGGACTCCAAGAAAAAAAATTCTTCTTAATTTGACGTGATTGCCGGAAATCAGCGATTACACTGGGCGCTGTGGTAGCGCTACATTTAAAAATTTAGATAAATAAGTCGTTCTTTACTGTGGGACCAATCCTACCCGTTATCGCGCGCTGAAGAAATAGCGACAGTTTCAAAAACTACATTTCATTGTCCTTCTAACGGTGTCAGTCCGTTTGAGTTTCAACAGTTGGGTCACATATTCGTACCAACATGTATTTAGCGATATTTATCTGATATTACTACGTTGCATCGCTTTTAGCAGTGAAACGATTTACTGTGGGACTTAATTGAACTCACTTTGGACTGTGACCTGATCAATGTGATAAATGACTCAAACGGACTCCAAGAAAAAAAATTCTTCTTAATTTGACGTGATTGCCGGAAATCAGCGATTACACTGGGCTCTGTGGTAGTGCTACATTTAAAAATTTAGATAAATAAGTCGTTCTTTACTGTGGAACCAATCCTACCCGTTATCGCGCGCTGAAAAAATAGCGACAGTTTCAAAAACTACATTTCATTGACTTTTTAACGGTGTCAGTCCGTTTGAGTTTCAACGGTTGGGTCACATATTCGTACCAACATGTATTTAGCGATATTTATCTGATATATTTCTAGGTTGCATCGCTTTTAGCAGTGAAACAATTGACTGTGGGACTTAATTGAACTGATTATGGACTGCGACCTTATAAATGTGAAAGTGAGACAATCGGACTCCAAGAAAAAACATTCTTCTTAATTTGATATGATTGCCGGAAATCAGCGATTACACTGGGCGCTGTGGTAGCGCTTCACTTAAAAAAATTAGATAAATAAGTCGTTCTATACTGTGGGACCAATCCTGTCCGTTATGGCGCGCTGAAGAAATAGCGACAGTTTCAAAAACTACATTTCATTGACTTTCTAACGGTGTCAATCCGTTTGAGTTACAACGGTTGGGTCACATATTCGTACGAACATATATTTAACGATATTTGTCTGATATTACAAGGTTGCATCGCTTTTAACAATGAATCGATTGACTGTAGGACTTAATTACACTAACTTTGGACTGTGCCCTGATAAATGTGATAATAGAGACAAATGGACTTCAAGAAAAAACATTCTTTTTAATTTGACGTGATTGCCGGAAATCAGCGATTACACTGGGCGCTGTAGTAGCGCTTCATTTAAAAATTTAGATAAATAAGTCGTTATTTTCTGTGGGAGCAATCCTACCCGTTATCGCGCGCTGAAAAAATAGCAAAAGTTTCAAAAACTGCATTTCATTGACTTTCTAACGGTGTCAATCCGTTTGAGTCACAACGGTTGGGTCACATATTCGTACTAACATGTATTTAGCGATATTTTTTTGATATTACTAGGTTGTATGGCTTTTAACAGTGAAACCATTGACTGTGGGACTTAATTGAACTGATTATGGACTGCGACCTTATAAATGTGAACGTGAGACAATTGGACTCCAAGAAAAAAAATTCTTCTTAATTTGACGTGATTGCCGGAAATCAGCGATTACACCGGGCGCTGTGGTAGCGCTTCATTTAAAAATTTAGATAAATAAGTCGTTCTTTACTGTGGGACCAATCCTACCCGTTATCACGCGCTATAAAAATAGCGACAGTTTCAAAAACTGCATTTCATTGACTTTCTAACGGTGTCAATCCGTTTGAGTCACAACGGTTCGGTCACATATTCGTACCAACATGTATTTAGCGATATTTTTCTGATATTACTAGGTTGTATGGCTTTTAACAGTAAAACCATTGACTGTGGGACTTAATTGAACTGATTATGGACTGCGACCTTATAAATGTGAAAGTGAGACAATTGGACTCCAAGAAAAAAAATTCTTCTTAATTTGACGTGATTGCCGGAAATCAGCGATTAAACCGGGCGCTGTGGTAGCGCTTCATTTAAAAATTTAGATAAATAAGTCGTTCTTTACTGTGGGACCAATCCTACCCGTTATCGCGCGCTAAAAAAATAGCGACAGTTTCAAAAACTGCATTTCATTGATTTTCTAACGGTGTCAATCCGTTTGAGTCACAACGGTTGGGTCACATATTCGTACCAACATGTATTTAGCGATATTTTTCTGATATTACTAGGTTGTATGGCTTTTAACAGTGAAACCAATGACTGTGGGACTTAATTGAACTGATTATGGACTGCGACCTTATAAATGTGAACGTGAGACAATTGGACTCCAAGAAAAAGCATTCTTCTTAATTTGACGTGATTGCCGGAAATCAGCGATTACACTGGTCGCTGTGGTAGCTCTTCAAATAAAAATTATCATAAAAAAGTCATTTTTTACTGTGGGACCAAACCTAGCCGTTATCGCGCGCTGAAGAAATAGCGACAGTTTCAAAAACTACATTTCATTGACTTTTTAACGGTGTCAGTCCGTTTGAGTTTCAACGGTTGGGTCACATATTCGTACCAACATGTATTTAGCGATATTTATCTGATATTTCTAGGTTGCATCGCTTTTAGCAGTGAAACAATTGACTGTGGGACTTAATTGAACTCACTTTGGACTGTGACCTGATCAATGTGATAAATGACACAAATGGACTCCAAGAAAAAAAATTCTTCTTAATTTGACGTGATTGCCGGAAATCAGCGATTACACTGGTCGCTGTGGTAGCGCTTCAAATGAAAATTAGGATAAAAAAGTCATTTTTTACTGTGAGACCAAACCTAGCCGTTATCGCGCGCTGAAGAAATAGCGACAGTTTCAAAAACTACATTTCATTGTCCTTCTAACGGTGTCAGTCCGTTTGAGTTTCAACAGTTGGGTCACATATCCGTACCAACATGTATTTAGCGATATTTATCTGATATTACTACGTTGCATCGCTTTTAGCAGTGAAACGATGGACTGTGGGACTTAATTGAACTCACTTTGGACTGTGACCTGATCAATGTGATAAATGACTCAAACGGACTCCAAGAAAAAAAATTCTTCTTAATTTGACGTGATTGCCGGAAATCAGCGATTACACTGGGCGCTGTGGTAGCGCTACATTTAAAAATTTAGATAAATAAGTCGTTCTTTACTGTGGGACCAATCCTACCCGTTATCGCGCGCTGAAGAAATAGCGACAGTTTCAAAAACTACATTTCATTGACTTTTTACCGGTGTCAGTCCGTTTGAGTTTCAACGGTTCGGTCACATATTCGTACCAACATGTTTCTAGCGATATTTTTCTGATATTACTAGGTTGTATGGCTTTTAACAGTGAAACGATTGACTGTGGGACTTAATTGAACTGATTATGGACTGTGACCTTATAAATGTAAAAGTGAGACAATTGGACTCCAAGAAATATTCTTCTTAATATGAAATGATTGCCGAAACTTAGCGATTACACTGGGCTCTGTGGTAGCGTTTCATTTAAAAATTTAAATAAAAAAGTCATTTTTTACTGTGGGACCAATCCTAGCCGTTATCGCGCGCTGAAGAAATAGCGACAGTTTCAAAAACTACATTTCATTGACTTTCTAACGGTGTCAGTCCGTTTGAGTTTCAACGGTTGGGTCACATATTCGTAACAACATGTATTTACCGATATTTATCTGATATTACTAGTTTGCATCGTTTTTAACAGTGAAACAATTGACTGTGGGACTTAATTGAACTTAATTTGGACCGTGACCTGATCAATGTCATAAATGACACAAATGGACTCCAAAAAAAAAAATCTTCTTAATTTGACATGATTGCCGGAAATCAGCGATTACACTGGGCGATGTGGTAGCGATTCACTTAAAAAAATAGATAAATAAGTCGTTCTTTACTGTGGGACCAATCCTACCCGTTATCGCGCGCTGAAAAAATTGCGACAGTTTCAAAAACTACATTTCATTGACTTTCTAACGGTGTCAATCCGTTTGAGTTACAACGGTTGGGTCACATATTCGTTCCAACATGTATTTAGCGATATTGTTCTGATATTACTAGGTTGTATGGCTTTCAACAGTGAAACCATTGACTGGGGGACTTAATTGAACTGATTATGGACCGCGACCTTATAAATGTGAAAGTGAGACAATTGGACCCCAAGAAAAAACATTCTTCTTAATTTGACGTGATTGCCGGAAATCAGCGATTACACTGGTCGCTGTGGTAGCGCTTCAAATAAAAATTAGGATAAAAAGTCATTTTTTACTGTGGGACCAAACCTAGCCGTTATCGCGCGCTGAAGAAATAGCGACAGTTTCAAAAACTACATTTCATTGACTTTTTAACGGTGTCAGTCTGTTTGAGTTTCAACGGTTGGGTCACATATTCGTAGCAACATGTATTTAGCGATATTTATCTGATATTACTAGTTTGCATCGCTTTTAACAGTGAAACCATTGACTGTGGCACTTAATTGAACTAATTATGGACTGTGACCTTATAAATGTAAAAGTAAGACAATTGGACCCCAAGAAAAAACATTCTTCTTAATTTGACGTGATTGCCGGAAATCAGCGATTACACTGGGCTCTGTGGTAGCGCTACATTTAAAAATTTAGATAAATAAGTCGTTCTTTACTGTGGAACCAATCCTACCCGTTATCGCGCGCTGAAAAAATAGCGACAGTTTCAAAAACTACATTTCATTGACTTTTTAACGGTGTCAGTCCGTTTGAGTTTCAACGGTTGGGTCACATATTCGTACCAACATGTATTTAGCGATATTTATCTGATATATTTCTAGGTTGCATCGCTTTTAGCAGTGAAACAATTGACTGTGGGACTTAATTGAACTGATTATGGACTGCGACCTTATAAATGTGAAAGTGAGACAATCGGACTCCAAAAAAAAATCTTCTTAATTTGACATGATTGCCGGAAGTCTGCGACTACACTGGGCGCTGTGGTAGCGCTTCATATAAAAAATTAGATAAATAAGTCGTTCTTTACTGTGGGACCAATCCTACCCGTTATCGCGCGCTGAAAAAATAGCGACAGTTTCAAAAACTACATTTCATGTTACAAAACGGTTGGGTCACATATTCGTACGAACATATATTTAGCGATATTTATCTGATATTTCTAGGTTGCATCGCTTTTAGCAGTGAAACAATTGACTGTGGGACTTAATTGAACTGATTATGGACTGCGACCTTTTAAATGTGAAAGTGAGACAATCGGACTCCAAGAAAAAACATTCTTCTTAATTTGATATGATTGCCGGAAATCAGCGATTACACTGGGCTCTGTGGTAGCGCTTCACTTAAAAAAATTAGATAAATAAGTCGTTCTATACTGTGGGACCAATCCTGTCCGTTATGGCGCGCTAAAAAAATAGCGACAGTTTCAAAAACTGCATTTCATTGACTTTCTAACGGTGTCAATCCGTTTGAGTCACAACGGTTCGGTCACATATTCGTACCAACATGTATTTAGCGATATTTTTCTGATATTACTAGGTTGTATGGCTTTTAACAGTAAAACCATTGACTGTGGGACTTAATTGAACTGATTATGGACTGCGACCTTATAAATGTGAAAGTGAGACAATTGGACTCCAAGAAAAAAAATTCTTCTTAATTTGACGTGATTGCCGGAAATCAGCGATTACACTGGTCGTTGTGGTAGCGCTTCAAATGAAAATTAGGATAAAAAAGTCATTTTTTACTGTGAGACCAAACCTAGCCGTTATCGCGCGCTGAAGAAATAGCGACAGTTTCAAAAACTACATTTCATTGTCCTTCTAACGGTGTCAGTCCGTTTGAGTTTCAACAGTTGGGTCACATATTCGTACCAACATGTATTTAGCGATATTTATCTGATATTACTACGTTGCATCGCTTTTAGCAGTGAAACGATGGACTGTGGGACTTAATTGAACTCACTTTGGACTGTGACCTGATCAATGTGATAAATGACTCAAACGGACTCCAAGAAAAAAAATTCTTCTTAATTTGACGTGATTGCCGGAAATCAGCGATTACACTGGGCGCTGTGGTAGCGCTACATTTAAAAATTTAGATAAATAATTCGTTCTTTACTGTGGGACCAATCCTACCCGTTATCGCGCGCTGAAGAAATAGCGACAGTTTCAAAAACTACATTTCATTGACTTTTTAACGGTGTCAGTCCGTTTGAATTTCAACGGTTGGGTCACATATTCGTACCAACATGTATTTAGCGATATTTATCTGATATTTCTAGGTTGCATCGCTTTTAGCAGTGAAACGATTGACTGTGGGACTTAATTGAACTCACTTTGGACTGTGACCTGATCAATGTGATAAATGACACAAATGGACTCCAAGAAAAAAAATTCTTCTTAATTTGACGTGATTGCCGGAAATCAGCGATTACACTGGTCGCTGTGGTTGCGCTTCAAATGAAAATTAGGATAAAAAAGTCATTTTTTACTGTGAGACCAAACCTAGCCGTTATCGCGCGCTGAAGAAATAGCGACAGTTTCAAAAACTACATTTCATTGTCCTTCTAACGGTGTCAGTCCGTTTGAGTTTCAACAGTTGGGTCACATATTCGTACCAACATGTATTTAGCGATATTTATCTGATATTACTACGTTGCATCGCTTTTAGCAGTGAAACGATTGACTGTGGGACTTAATTGAACTCACTTTGGACTGTCACATGATCAATGTGATAAATGACTCAAACGGACTCTAAGAAAAAAAATTCTTCTTAATTTGACGTGATTGCCGGAAATCAGCGATTACACTGGGCGCTGTGGTAGCGTTACATTTAAAAATTTAGACGAATAAGTCGTTCTTTACTGTGGGACCAATCCTACCCGTTATCGCGTGCTGAAGAAATAGCGACAGTTTCAAAAACTACATTTCATTGACTTTTTAACGGTGTCAGTCCGTTTGAGTTTCAACGGTTGGGTCACATATTCGTACCAACATGTATTTAGCGATATTTATCTGATATTTCTAGGTTGCATCGCTTTTAGCAGTGAAACAATTGACTGTGGGACTTAATTGAACTCACTTTGGACTGTGACCTGATCAATGTGATAAATGACACAAATGGACTCCAAGAAAAAAAATTCTTCTTAATTTGACGTGATTGCCGGAAATCAGCGATTACACTGGTCGCTGTGGTAGCGCTTCAAATGAAAATTAGGATAAAAAAGTCATTTTTTACTGTGAGACCAAACCTAGCCGTTATCGCGCGCTGAAGAAATAGCGACAGTTTCAAAAACTACATTTCATTGTCCTTCTAACGGTGTCAGTCCGTTTGAGTTTCAACAGTTGGGTCACATATTCGTACCAACATGTATTTAGCGATATTTATCTGATATTACTACGTTGCATCGCTTTTAGCAGTGAAACGATGGACTGTGGGACTTAATTGAACTCACTTTGGACTGTGACCTGATCAATGTGATAAATGACTCAAACGGACTCCAAGAAAAAAAATTCTTCTTAATTTGACGTGATTGCCGGAAATCAGCGATTACACTGGGCGCTGTGGTAGCGCTACATTTAAAAATTTAGATAAATAAGTCGTTCTTTACTGTGGGACCAATCCTACCCGTTATCGCGCGCTGAAGAAATAGCGACAGTTTCAAAAACTACATTTCATTGACTTTTTACCGGTGTCAGTCCGTTTGAGTTTCAACGGTTCGGTCACATATTCGTACCAACATGTTTCTAGCGATATTTTTCTGATATTACTAGGTTGTATGGCTTTTAACAGTGAAACGATTGACTGTGGGACTTAATTGAACTGATTATGGACTGTGACCTTATAAATGTAAAAGTGAGACAATTGGACTCCAAGAAATAACATTCTTCTTAATATGAAATGATTGCCGAAACTTAGCGATTACACTGGGCTCTGTGGTAGCGTTTCATTTAAAAATTTAAATAAAAAAGTCATTTTTTACTGTGGGACCAATCCTAGCCGTTATCGCGCGCTGAAGAAATAGCGACAGTTTCAAAAACTACATTTCATTGACTTTCTAACGGTGTCAGTCCGTTTGAGTTTCAACGGTTGGGTCACATATTCGTAACAACATGTATTTAGCGATATTTATCTGATATTACTAGTTTGCATCGTTTTTAACAGTGAAACAATTGACTGTGGGACTTAATTGAACTTAATTTGAACCGTGACCTGATCAATGTCATAAATGACACAAATGGACTCCAAAAAAAAAAATCTTCTTAATTTGACATGATTGCCGGAAATCAGCGATTACACTGGGCGATGTGGTAGCGATTCACTTAAAAAAATAGATAAATAAGTCGTTCTTTACTGTGGGACCAATCCTACCCGTTATCGCCCGCTGAAAAAATTGCGACAGTTTCAAAAACTACATTTCATTGACTTTCTAACGGTGTCAATCCGTTTAAGTTACAACGGTTGGGTCACATATTCGTTCCAACATGTATTTAGCGATATTGTTCTGATATTACTAGGTTGTATGGCTTTCAACAGTGAAACCATTGACTGGGGGACTTAATTGAACTGATTATGGACCGCGACCTTATAAATGTGAAAGTGAGACAATTGGACCCCAAGAAAAAACATTCTTCTTAATTTGACGTGATTGCCGGAAATCAGCGATTACACTGGTCGCTGTGGTAGCGCTTCAAATAAAAATTAGGATAAAAAGTCATTTTTTACTGTGGGACCAAACCTATCCGTTATCGCGCGCTGAAGAAATAGCGACAGTTTCAAAAACTACATTTCATTGACTTTTTAACGGTGTCAGTCTGTTTGAGTTTCAACGGTTGGGTCACATATTCGTAGCAACATGTATTTAGCGATATTTATCTGATATTACTAGTTTGCATCGCTTTTAACAGTGAAACCATTGACTGTGGCACTTAATTGAACTAATTATGGACTGTGACCTTATAAATGTAAAAGTAAGACAATTGGACCCCAAGAAAAAACATTCTTCTTAATTTGACGTGATTGCCGGAAATCAGCGATTACACTGGTCGCTGTGGTAGCGCTTCAAATAAAATTTAGGATAAAAAAGTCATTTTTTACTGTGGGACCAAACCTAGCCGTTATCGCGCGCTGAAGAAATAGCGACAGTTTCAAAAACTACATTTCATTGACTTTTTAACGGTGTCAGTCTGTTTGAGTTTCAACGGTTGGGTCACATATTCGTAGCAACATGTATTTAGCGATATTTATCTGATATTACTAGTTTGCATCGCTTTTAACAGTGAAACCATTGACTGTGGGACTTAATTGAACTAATTATGGACTGTGACCTTATAAATGTAAAAGTGAGACAATTGGACTCCAAGAAATAACATTCTTTTTAATTTGACGTGATTGCCGAAAATCAGCGATTACACTGGGCGCTGTGGTAGCGCTTCACTTAAAAAATTTAGATAAATAAGTCGTTCTTTACTGTGGGACCAATCCTACCCGTTATCGCGCGCTGAAGAAATAGCTACAGTTTCAAAAACTACATTTCATTGACTTTTTAACGGTGTCAATCCATTTTACTTACAACGGTTGTGTCACATATTCGTACCAACATGTATTTAGCGATATTTTTCTAATATTACTAGGTTGTATGGCTTTTAACAGTGAAACCATTGACTGTGGGACTTAATTGAACTAAATTTGGACCGTGAGCTGGTCAATGTTATAAATGACACAAATGGACTCCAAGAAAAAAAATTCTTCTTAATTTGACGTGATTGCCGGAAATCAGCGATTACACTTGGCGCTGTGGTTGCGCTACATTTAAAAATTTAGATAAATAAGTCGTTCTTTACTGTGGGACCAATCCTACCCGTTATCGCGCGCTGAAGAAATAGCGACAGTTTCAAAAACTACATTTCATTGACTTTTTAACGGTGTCAGTCCGTTTGAGTTTCAACGGTTGGGTCACATATTCGTACCAACATGTATTTAGCGATATTTATCTGATATTTCTAGGTTGCATCGCTTTTAGCAGTGAAACAATTGACTGTGGGACTTAATTGAACTGATTATGGACTGCAAACTTATAAATGTGAAAGTGAGACAATCGGACTCCAAGAAAAAACATTCTTCTTAATTTGACGTGATTGCCGGAAATCAGCGATTACACTGGTCGCTGTGGTAGCGCTTCAAATGAAAATTAGGATAAAAAAGTCATTTTTTACTGTGAGACCAAACCTAGCCGTTATCGCGCGCTGAAGAAATAGTGACAGTTTCAAAAACTACATTTCATTGTCCTTCTAACGGTGTCAGTCCGTTTGAGTTTCAACAGTTGGGTCACATATTCGTACCAACATGTATTTAGCGATATTTATCTGATATTACTACGTTGCATCGGTTTTAGCAGTGAAACGATTGACTGTGGGACTTAATTGAACTCACTTTGGACTGTGACCTGATCAATGTGATAAATGACTCAAACGGACTCCAAGAAAAAAAATTCTTCCTAATTTGACGTGATTGCCGGAAATCAGCGATTACACTGGGCGCTGTGGTAGCGTTACATTTAAAAATTTAGATGAATAAGTCGTTCTTTACTGTGGGACCAATCCTACCCGTTATCGCGTGCTGAAGAAATAGCGACAGTTTCAAAAACTACATTTCATTGACTTTTTAACGGTGTCAGTCCGTTTGAGTTTCAACGGTTGGGTCACATATTCGTACCAACATGTATTTAGCGATATTTATCTGATATTTCTAGGTTGCATCGCTTTTAGCAGTGAAACAATTGACTGTGGGACTTAATTGAACTCACTTTGGACTGTGACCTGATCAATGTGATAAATGACACAAATGGACTCCAAGAAAAAAAATTCTTCTTAATTTGACGTGATTGCCGGAAATCAGCGATTACACTGGTCGCTGTGGTAGCGCTTCAAATGAAAATTAGGATAAAAAAGTCATTTTTTACTGTGAGACCAAACCTAGCCGCTATCGCGCGCTGAAGAAATAGCGACAGTTTCAAAAACTACATTTCATTGTCCTTCTAACGGTGTCAGTCCGTTTGAGTTTCAACAGTTGGGTCACATATTCGTACCAACATGTATTTAGCGATATTTATCTGATATTACTACGTTGCATCGCTTTTAGCAGTGAAACGATGGACTGTGGGACTTAATTGAACTCACTTTGGACTGTGACCTGATCAATGTGATAAATGACTCAAACGGACTCCAAGAAAAAAAATTCTTCCTAATTTGACGTGATTGCCGGAAATCAGCGATTACACTGGGCGCTGTGGTAGCGCTACATTTAAAAATTTAGATAAATAAGTCGTTCTTTACTGTGGGACCAATCCTACCCGTTATCGCGCGCTGAAGAAATAGCGACAGTTTCAAAAACTACATTTCATTGACTTTTTACCGGTGTCAGTCCGTTTGAGTTTCAACGGTTGGGTCACATATTCGTACCAACATGTATTTAGCGTTATTTATCTGATATTACTAGTTTACATCGCTTTTAACAGTGAAACTATTGACTGTGGGACTTAATTGAACTAAATTTCGACCGTGACCTGGTCAATGTGATAAATGACACAAATGGACTCCAAAAAAATAATTCTTTTTAATTTGACATGATTGCCGGAAATCAGCGATTACACTGGGCGCTGTGGTAGCGCTTCATTTAAAAATTTAGATAAATAAGTCATTTCTTACTGTGGGACCAATCGTAGCCGTTATCCCGCGCTGAAGCAGTAGAGACAATTTCAAAAACTACACTTCATTGACTTTCTAACGGTGTCAATCCGTTTGAGTTACAACAGTTGGGTCACATATTCGTACCAACATGTTTCTAGCAATATTTTTCTGATATTACTAGGTTGTATGGCTTTTAACAGTGAAACGATTGACTGTGGGACTTAATTGAACTGATTATGGACTGTGACCTTATAAATGTAAAAGTGAGACAATTGGACTCCAAGAAATAACATTCTTCTTAATATGAAATGATTGCCGAAACTTAGCGATTACACTGGGCTCTGTGGTAGCGTTTCATTTAAAAATTTAAATAAAAAAGTCATTTTTTACTGTGGGACCAATCCTAGCCGTTATCGCGCGCTGAAGAAATAGCGACAGTTTCAAAAACTACATTTCATTAACTTTCTAACGGTGTCAGTCCGTTTGAGTTTCAACGGTTGGGTCACATATTCGTAACAACATGTATTTAGCGATATTTATCTGATATTACTAGTTTACATCGCTTTTAACAGTGAAACGATTGACTGTGGGACTTAATTGAACTAAATTTCGACCGTGACCTGGTCAATGTGATAAATGACACAAATGGACTCTAAAAAAATAATTCTTTTTAATTTGACATGATTGCCGGAAATCAGCGATTACACTGGGCGCTGTGGTAGCGCTTCATTTAAAAATTTAGATAAATAAGTCATTTCTTACTGTGGGACCAATCCTAGCCGTTATCCCGCGCTGAAGCAGTAGAGACAATTTCAAAAACTACACTTCATTGACTTTCTAACGGTGTCAATCCGTTTGAGTTACAACGGTTGGGTCACATATTCGTACCAACATGTTTCTAGCAATATTTTTCTGATATTACTAGGTTGTATGGCTTTTAACAGTGAAACGATTGACTGGGGGACTTAATTGAACTGATTATGGACTGTGACCTTATACATGTAAAAGTGAGACAATTGGACTCCAAGAAAAAAAAATCTTCTTAATTTGACGTGATTGCCGGAAATCAGCGATTACACTGGTCGCTGTACTAGCGCTTCAAATAAAAATTAGGATAAAAAAGTCATTTTTTACTGTGGGACCCATCCTAGCTGTTATCGCGCGCTTTAGAAATAGCGACAGTTTCAAAAACTACATTTCATTGACTTTCTAGCGGTGTCAGTCTGTTTGAGTTTCAACGGTTGTGTCACATATTCGTACCAACATGTATTTAGCGATATTTTTCTGATATTACTTGGTTGTATGGCTTTTAACAGTGAAACGATTGACTGTGGGACTTAATTGAACTGATTATGGACTGTGACCTTATAAATGTGAAAGTGAGACAATTGGACCCCAAGAAAAAACATTCTTCTTAATTTGACGTGATTGCCGGAAATCAGCGATTACACTGGTCGCTGTGGTAGCGCTTCAAATAAAAATTGGGATAAAAAAGTCATTTTTTACTGTGGGACCAAACCTAGCCGTTATCGCGCGCTGAAGAAATAGCGACAGTTTCAAAAACTACATTTCATTGACTTTTTAACGGTGTCAGTCTGTTTGAGTTTCAACGGTTGTGTCACATATTCGTAGCAACATGTATTTAGCGATATTTATCTGATATTACTAGTTTGCATCGCTTTTAACAGTGAAACCATTGACTGTGGGACTTAATTGAACTAATTATGGACTGTGACCTTATAAATGTAAAAGTGAGACAATTGGACTCCAAGAAATAACATTCTTTTTAATTTGACGTGATTGCCGAAAATCAGCGATTACACTGGGCGCTGTGGTAGCGCTTCACTTAAAAAATTTAGATAAATAAGTCGTTCTTTACTGTGGGACCAATCCTACCCGTTATCGCGCTCTGAAGAAATAGCTACAGTTTCAAAAACTACATTTCATTGACTTTTTAAAGGTGTCAATCCATTTTACTTACAACGGTTGTGTCACATATTCGTACCAACATGTATTTAGCGATATTTTTCTAATATTACTAGGTTGTATGGCTTTTAACAGTGAAACCATTGATTGTGGGACTTAATTGAACTAAATTTGGACCGTGACCTGGTCAATGTTATAAATGACACAAATGGTCTCCAAAAAAATAATTCTTTTTAATTTGACATGATTGCCGGAAATCAGCGATTACACTGGGCGCTGTTGTAGCGCTTCATTTAAAAAATTAGATAAATAAGTCGTTCTTTACTGTGGGACCAATCCTACCCGTTATCGCGCGCTGAAACAATAGCGACAGTTTCAAAAACTACATTTCATTGACTTTCTAACGGTGTCAATCCATTTTACTTACAACGGTTGTGTCACATATTCGTACCAACATGTATTTAGCGATATTTTTCTAATATTACTAGGTTGTATGGCTTTTAACAGTGAAACCATTGACTGTGGGACTTAATTGAACTGATTATGGACTGTGAACTTATAAATGTGAAAGTGAGACAATTGGACTCCAAGAAATAACATTCTTCTTAATATGAAATGATTGCCGAAACTCAGCGATTACACTGGGCGCTGTGGTAGCGCTTCAATTTAAAATTAAGATAAAAAAGTCATTTTTTACTGTGGGACCAATCCTAGCTGTTATCGCGCGCTTTAGAAATAGCGACAGTTTCAAAAACTACATTTCATTGACTTTCTAGCGGTGTCAGTCTGTTTGAGTTTCAACGGTTGTGTCACATATTCGTACCAACATGTATTTAGCGATATTTTTCTGATATTACTAGGTTGTATGGCTTTTAACAGTGAAACGATTGACTGTGGGACTTAATTGAACTGATTATGGACTGTGACCTTATACATGTAAAAGTGAGACAATTGGACTCCAAGAAAAAACATTCTTCTTAATTTGACGTGATTGCCGGAAATCAGCGATTACACTGGTCGCTGTACTAGCGCTTCAAATAAAAATTAGGATAAAAAAGTCATTTTTTACTGTGGGACCAAACCTAGCCGTTATCGTGCTCTGAAGAAATAGCGACAGTTTCAAAAACTACATTTCATTGACTTTTTAACGGTGTCAGTCTGTTTGAGTTTCAACGGTTGGGTCACATATTCGTACCAACATGCATTTAACGATATTTATGTGATATTACTAGTTTGCATCGCTTTTAACAGTGAAACCATTGACTGTGGGACTTAATTGAACTGATTATGGACTGTGACCTTATAAATGTAAAAGTGAGACAATTGGACTCCAAGAAATAACATTCTTTTTAGTTTGACGTGATTGCCGGAAATCAGCGATTACACTGGGCGCTGTTGTAGCGCTTCATTTAAAAAATTAGATAAATAAGTCGTTCTTTACTGTGGGACCAATCCTACCCGTTATCGCGCGCTGAAACAATAGCGACAGTTTCAAAAACTACATTTCATTGACTTTCTAACGGTGTCAATCCATTTTACTTACAACGGTTGTGTCACATATTTGTACCAACATGTATTTAGCGATATTTTTCTAATATTACTAGGATGTATGGCTTTTAACAGTGAAACCATTGACTGTGGGACTTAATTGAACTGATTATGGACTGTGACCTTATAAATGTGAAAGTGAGACAATTGGACTCCAAGAAATAACATTCTTCTTAATATGAAATGATTGCCGAAACTCAGCCATTACACTGGGCGCTGTGGTAGCGCTTCAATTTAAATTTAAGATAAAAAAGTCATTTTTTACTGTGGGACCAATCCTAGCTGTTATCGCGCGCTTTAGAAATAGCGACAGTTTCAAAAACTACATTTCATTGACTTTCTAGCGGTGTCAGTCTGTTTGAGTTTCAACGGTTGTGTCACATATTCGTACCAACATGTATTTAGCGATATTTTTCTGATATTACTAGGTTGTATGGCTTTTAACAGTGAAACGATTGACTGTGGGACTTAATTGAACTGATTATGTACTGTGACCTTATACATGTAAAAGTGAGACAATTGGACTCCAAGAAAAAACATTCTTCTTAATTTGACGTGATTGCCGGAAATCAGCGATTACACTGGTCGCTGTACTAGCGCTTCAAATAAAAATTAGGATAAAAAAGTCATTTTTTACTGTGGGACCAAACCTAGCCGTTATCGCGCGCTGAAGAAATAGCGACAGTTTCAAAAACTACATTTCATTGACTTTTTAGCGGTGTCAGTCTGTTTGAGTTTCAACGGTTGGGTCACATATTCGTACCAACATGCATTTAACGATATTTATGTGATATTACTAGTTTGCATCGCTTTTAACAGTGAAACCATTGACTGTGGGACTTAATTGAACTGATTATGGACTGTGACCTTATAAATGTAAAAGTGAGACAATTGGACTCCAAGAAATAACATTCTTTTTAATTTGACGTGATTGCCGAAAATCAGCGATTACACTGGGCGCTGTGGTAGCGCTTCACTTAAAAAAATTAGATAAATAAGTCGTTCTTTACTGTGGGACCAATCCTGTCCGTTATCGCGCGCTGAAGAAATAGCGACAGTTTCAAAAACTACATTTCATTGACTTTCTAACGGTGTTAATCCGTTTGAGTTACAACGGTTGGGTCACATATTCGTACCAACATGTATTTAGCGATATTTTTCTGATATTACTAGGTTGTATGGCTTTTAACAGTGAAACCATTGACTGTGGGACTTAATTGAACTGATTAGGGACTGCGACCTTAAAAAAAAAGTGAAAGTAAGACAATTGGATTCCAAGAAAAAAAATTCTTTTTAATTTGACGTGATTGCCGGAAACCAGCGATTACACTGGGCGTTGTGGTAGCGCTTCATTTAAAAATTTAGATAAATGAGTCGTTCTTTACTGTGGGACCAATCCTATTCGTTATCGCACGCTGAGGAAATTGCGACAGTTTCAAAAACTACACTTCATTGACTTTCTAACGGTGTCAATCCGTTTGAGTTACAACGTTGAGTCACATATTCGTACCAACATGTATTTAGCGATATTTTTCTGATATTACTAGGTTGTGTGGCTTTTAACAGTGAAACGATTGACTGTGGTACTTAATTGAACTGATTATGGACTGTGACCTTATAAATGTGAAAGTGAGACAATTGGACTAAAAAGAAATAACATTCTTCTTAATATGAAATGATTGCCCAAACTCAGCGATTACACTGGCCGCTGTGGTAGCCTTTCAAATAATAATTAAAATAAAAAAGTCATTTTTTACTGTGGGACCAATCCTAGCTGTTATCGCGCGCTTAAGAAATAGCGACAGTTTCAAAAACTACACTTCATTGACTTTCTAACGGTATCAATCCGTTTGAGTTACAACGGTTGGGTCACATATTCGTACCAACATGTATTTAGCGACATTTTTCTGATATTACTAGGTTGTGTAGCTTTCAACAGTGAAACGATTGACTGTGGGACTTAATTGAACTGAATTTGGACCGTGACCTGATCAATGTGATAAATGACACAAATGAACTCCAAAAAAAAGTTCTTCTTAATTTGACATGATTGCCGGAAATCAGCGATTACACTGGGCGCTGTGGTAGCGCTTCATTTAAAAAATTAGATAAATATGTCGTTCTTTACTGTGGGACCAATCCTACCCGTTATCGCGCGCTGAAAAAATAGCGACAGTTTTAAAAACTACATTTCATTGACTTTCTAACGGTGTCAATCCGTTTTACTTACAACGGTTGGGTCACATATTCGTACCAACATGTATTTAGCGATATTTTTCTGATATTACTAGGTTGCATCGCTTTTAACAGTGAAACGATTGACTGTGGGACTTAATTGAACTGATTATGGACTGTGACCTTATAAATGTAAAAGTGAGACAATTGGACTCCAAGAAATAACATTCTTCTTAATATGAAATGATTGCCGAAACTCAGCGATTACACTGGGTGCTGTGGTAGCGCTTCAATTTAAAATTAAGATAAAAAAGTCATTTTTTACTGTGGGACCAATTCTAGCTGTTATCGCGCGCTTAAGAAATAGCGACAGTTTCAAAACCTACATTTCATTGACTTTCTAACGGTGTTAATCCGTTTGAGTTACAACGGTTGGGTCACATATTCGTACCAACATGTATTTAGCGATATTTTTCTGATATTACTAGGTTGTATGGCTTTTAACAGTGAAACCATTGACTGTGGGACTTAATTGAACTGATTAGGGACTGCGACCTTAAAAAAAAAGTGAAAGTAAGACAATTGGATTCCAAGAAAAAAAATTCTTTTTAATTTGACGTGATTGCCGGAAACCAGCGATTACACTGGGCGTTGTGGTAGCGCTTCATTTAAAAATTTAGATAAATGAGTCGTTCTTTACTGTGGGACCAATCCTATTCGTTATCGCACGCTGAGGAAATTGCGACAGTTTCAAAAACTACACTTCATTGACTTTCTAACGGTGTCAATCCGTTTGAGTTACAACGTTGAGTCACATATTCGTACCAACATGTATTTAGCGATATTTTTCTGATATTACTAGGTTGTGTGGCTTTTAACAGTGAAACGATTGACTGTGGTACTTAATTGAACTGATTATGGACTGTGACCTTATAAATGTGAAAGTGAGACAATTGGACTAAAAAGAAATAACATTCTTCTTAATATGAAATGATTGCCCAAACTCAGCGATTACACTGGCCGCTGTGGTAGCCTTTCAAATAATAATTAAAATAAAAAAGTCATTTTTTACTGTGGGACCAATCCTAGCTGTTATCGCGCGCTTAAGAAATAGCGACAGTTTCAAAAACTACACTTCATTGACTTTCTAACGGTATCAATCCGTTTGAGTTACAACGGTTGGGTCACATATTCGTACCAACATGTATTTAGCGACATTTTTCTGATATTACTAGGTTGTGTAGCTTTCAACAGTGAAACGATTGACTGTGGGACTTAATTGAACTGAATTTGGACCGTGACCTGATCAATGTGATAAATGACACAAATGAACTCCAAAAAAAAGTTCTTCTTAATTTGACATGATTGCCGGAAATCAGCGATTACACTGGGCGCTGTGGTAGCGCTTCATTTAAAAAATTAGATAAATATGTCGTTCTTTACTGTGGGACCAATCCTACCCGTTATCGCGCGCTGAAAAAATAGCGACAGTTTTAAAAACTACATTTCATTGACTTTCTAACGGTGTCAATCCGTTTTACTTACAACGGTTGGGTCACATATTCGTACCAACATGTATTTAGCGATATTTTTCTGATATTACTAGGTTGCATCGCTTTTAACAGTGAAACGATTGACTGTGGGACTTAATTGAACTGATTATGGACTGTGACCTTATAAATGTAAAAGTGAGACAATTGGACTCCAAGAAATAACATTCTTCTTAATATGAAATGATTGCCGAAACTCAGCGATTACACTGGGTGCTGTGGTAGCGCTTCAATTTAAAATTAAGATAAAAAAGTCATTTTTTACTGTGGGACCAATTCTAGCTGTTATCGCGCGCTTAAGAAATAGCGACAGTTTCAAAACCTACATTTCATTGACTTTCTAACGGAGTCAGTCCGTTTGAGTTTCAACGGTTGGGTCACATATTCGTACCAACATGTATTTAGCAATATCTATCTGATATTACTAGGTTGCATCGCTTTTAACAGTGCAACGATTGACTGTGGGATTTAGTTGAACTAACTTTGGACTGTGCCCTGATAAATGTGATAAATGAGACAATTGGATTCCAAGAAAAAACATTCTTCCTAATTTGACGTGATTGCCGGAAATCAGCGATTACACTGGGCGCTGTGGTAGCGCTTCATTTAAAAATTCAGATAAATAAGTCATTTCTTACTGTGGGACCAATCCTAGCCGTTATCCCGCGCTGAAGCAGTAGAGACAATTTCAAAAACTACACTTCATTGACTTTCTAACGGTGTCAATCCGTTTGAGTTACAACGGTTGGGTCACATATTGGTACCAACATGTTTTTAGCGACATTTTTCTGATATTACAAGGTTGTATCGCTTTTAACAGTGCAACGATTGACTGTGGGATTTAATTGAACTAACTTTGGACTGTGCCCTGATAAATGTGATAAATGAGTCAATTGGACTCCAAGAAAAAAATTCTTCCTAATTTGACGTGATTGCCGGAAATCAGCGATTACACTGGGCGCTGTGGTAGCGCTTCATTTAAAAATTTAGATAAATAAGTCGTTCTTTACTGTGGGACCAATCCTACCCGTTATCGCGCGCTGAAAAAATAGCGACAGTTTCAAAAACTACATTTCATTGACTTTCGAACGGTGTCAATTCGTTTGGGTTACAACGGTTGGGTCACATCTTCGTACCAACATGTGTTTAGCGATATTTTTCTGATATTACTAGGTTGTATGGCTTTTAACAGTGAAACCATTGACTGTGGGACTTAATTGAACTGATTATGGACTGTGACCTTATAAATGTCAAAGTGAGACCATTGGACTCCAAGAAGTAACATTCTTCTTAATATGAAATGATTGCCGAACCTCAGCGATTACACTGGTCGCTGTGGTAGCGCTTGAATTGAAAATTAAGATAAAAAAGTCATTTTTTACTGTGGAACCAATCCTAGCCGTTATTGCGCGCTGAAAAAATAGCGACAGTTTCAAAAACTACATTTCATTAACTTTCTAACGGTGACAGTTCGTTTGAGTTTCAACGGTTGGGTCACAAATTCGTACCAACATGTATTTAGCGATATTTATCTGATATTACTAGGTTGCATCGCTTTTAACAGTGAAACGATTGACTGTGGGACTTAATTGAACTAACTCTGGACTGTAACCTGATCAATGTGATAAATGACACAAATGGACTCCAAGAAAAAACATTCTTCTTAATTTGACGTGATTGCCGAAACTCAGCGATTACACTGGGCGCTGTGGTAGCGCTTCATTAAAAACTTTAGATAAATAAGTCGTTCTTTACTGTAGGACCAATCCTAACCGTTATCGTGAGATGAAAAAATAACGACAGTTTCAAAAACTATATTTCATTGACTTTCTAACGGTGTCAATCCGTTTGAGTTTCAACGGTTGGGTCACATATTCGTACCAACATGTATTTAGCGATATTTTTCTGATATTACTAGGTTGTATGTCTTTTAACAGTGAAACCATTGACTGTGGGACTTAATTGAACTGATTATGGACTGTGACCTTATAAATGTGAAAGTGAGACAATTGGACTCCAAGAAATAACATTCTTCTTAATATGAAATGATTGCCGAAACTCAGCGATTACACTGGGCGCTGTGGTAGCGCTTCATTTAAAAAATTAGATAAATAAGTCGTTCTTTACTGTGGGACCAATCCTACCCGTTATCGCACGCTGAAAAAGTAGCGACAGTTTTAAAAACTACATTTCATTGACTTTCTAACGGTGTCAATCCGTTTTACTTACAACGGTTGGGTCACATATTCGTACCAACATGTATTTAGCGATATTTTTCTGATATTACTAGGTTGCATCGCTTTTAACAGTGAAACGATTGACTGTGGGACTTAATTGAACTGATTATGGACTGTGACCTTATAAATGTAAAAGTGAGACAATTGGACTCCAAGAAATAACATTCTTCTTAATATGAAATGATTGCCGAAACTCAGCGATTACACTGGGTGCTGTGGTAGCGTTTCAATTAAAAATTAAAATAAAAAAGCCATTTTTTACTGTGGGACCAACCCTAGCCGTTATCGCGCGCTGAAGAAATAGCGACAGTTTCAAAAACTACATTTCATTGACTTTCTAACGGTGTCAGTCCGTTTGAGTTTCAACGGTTGGGTCACATATTCGTACTAACATGTATTTAGCGATATTTATCTGATATTACTAGTTTGCATCGCTTTTAACAGTGAAACGATTGACTGTGGGACTTAATTGAACTAAATTCGGACCGTGACCTGATCAATATCATAAATAACACAAATGGACTCCAAAAAAAAATTCTTCTTAATTTGACATGATTGCCGGAAATCAGCGATTACACTGGGCGCTGTGGTAGCGTTTCACTTAAAAAAATTAGATAAATAAGTCGTTTTTACTGTGGGACCAATCCTGTCCGTTATCGCGAGCTGAAGAAATAGCGACAGTTTCAAAAACTACATTTCATTGACTTTCTAACTGTGTCAATCCGTTTGAGTTACAACGGTTGGGTCACATATTCGTACCAACATGTATTTAGCGATATTTTTCTGATATTACTAGGTTGTATGGCTTTTAACAGTGAAACCATTGACTGTGGGACGTAATTGAACTGATTATGGACAGCGACCTTATAAATGTGAAAGTGAGACAATTTGACTCCAAGAAAAAAAATTCTTCTTAATTTGACGTGATTGCCGGAAATCAGCGATAACACTGGGCGCTGTGGTAGCGCTTCATTTAAAAATTTAGATAAATAAGTCGTTCTTTACTGTGGGACCAATCCTACCCGTTATCGCGCGCTGAAAAAATAGCGACAGTTTCAAAAACTACATTTCATTGACTTTCGAACGGTGTCAATTCGTTTGGGTTACAACGGTTGGGTCACATCTTCGTACCAACATGTATTTAGCGATATTTTTCTGATATTACTAGGTTGTATGTCTTTTAACAGTGAAACCATTGACTGTGGGACTTAATTGAACTGATTATGGACTGTGACCTTATAAATGTGAAAGTGAGACAATTGGACTCCAAGAAATAACATTCTTCTTAATATGAAATGATTGCCGAAACTCAGCGATTACACTGGGCGCTGTGGTAGCGCTTCATTTAAAAAATTAGATAAATAAGTCGTTCTTTACTGTGGGACCAATCCTACCCGTTATCGCACGCTGAAAAAATAGCGACAGTTTTAAAAACTACATTTCATTGACTTTCTAACGGTGTCAATCCGTTTTACTTACAACGGTTGGGTCACATATTTGTACCAACATGTATTTAGCGATATTTTTCTGATATTACTAGGTTGCATCGCTTTTAACAGTGAAACGATTGACTGTGGGACTTAATTGAACTGATTATGGACTGTGACCTTATAAATGTAAAAGTGAGACAATTGGACTCCAAGAAATAACATTCTTCTTAATATGAAATGATTGCCGAAACTCAGCGATTACACTGGGCTCTGTGGTAGCGTTTCAATTGAAAATTAAAATAAAAAAGTCATTTTTTACTGAGGGACCAATCCTAGCCGTTATCGCGCGCTGAAGAAATAGCGACAGTTTCAAAAACTACATTTCATTGACTTTCTAACGGTGTCAGTCCGTTTGAGTTTCAACGGTTGGGTCACATATTCGTACCAACATGTATTTAGCGATATTTATCTGATATTACTAGTTTGCATCGCTTTTAACAGTGAAACGATTGACTGTGGGACTTAATTGAACTAAATTCGGACCGTGACCTGATCAATGTCATAAATAACACAAATGGACTCCAAAAAAAAAAATTCTTCTTAATTTGACATGATTGCCAGAAATCAGCGATTACACTGGGCGCTGTGGTAGCGCTTCACTTAAAAAAATTAGATAAATAAGTCGTTCTTTACTGTGGGACCAATCCTGTCCGTTATCACGAGCTGAAGAAATAGCGACAGTTTCAAAAACTACATTTCATTGACTTTCTAACGGTGTCAATCCGTTTGAGTTACAACGGTTGGGTCACATATTCGTACCAACATGTATTTAGCGATATTTTTCTGATATTACTAGGTTGTATGGCTTTTAACAGTGAAACCATTGACTGTGGGACGTAATTGAACTGATTATGGACAGCGACCTTATAAATGTGAAAGTGAGACAATTTGACTCCAAGAAAAAAAATTCTTCTTAATTTGACGTGATTGCCGGAAATCAGCGATTACACTGGGCGCTGTGGTAGCGCTTCATTTAAAAATTTAGATAAATAAGTCGTTCTTTACTGTGGGACCAATCCTACCCGTTATCGCGCGCTGAAAAAATAGCGACAATTTCAAAAACTACATTTCATTGACTTTCGAACGGTGTCAATTCGTTTGGGTTACAACGGTTGGGTCACATCTTCGTACCAACATGTATTTAGCGATATTTTTCTGATATTACTAGGTTGTATGGCTTTTAACAGTGAAACGATTGACTGTGGGACTTAATTGAACTAACTCTGGACTGTGACCTGATCAATGTGATAAATGACACAAATGGACTCCAAGAAAAAACATTCTTCTTAATTTGACGTGATTGTCGAAACTCAGCGATTACACTGGGCGCTGTGGTAGCGCTTCATTAAAAACTTTAGATAAATAAGTCGTTCTTTACTGTAGGACCAATCCTAACCGTTATCGTGCGATGAAAAAATAGCAACAGTTTCAAAAACTACATTTCATTGACTTTCTAACGGTGTCAGTCCGTTTGAGTTTCAACGGTTGGGTCACATATTCGTACCAACATGTATTTAACGATATTTATCTGATATTACTAGTTTGCATCGCTTTTAACAGTGAAACGATTGACTGTGGGACTTAATTGAACTAAATTCGGACCGTGACCTGATCAATGTCATAAATAACACAAATGGACTCCAAAAAAAAAATTCTTCTTAATTTGACATGATTGCCGGAAATCAGCGATTACACTGGGCGCTGTGGTAGCGCTTCACTTAAAAAAATTAGATAAATAAGTCGTTCTTTACTGTGGGACCAATCCTGTCCGTTATCACGAGCTGAAGAAATAGCGACAGTTTCAAAAACTACATTTCATTGACTTTCTAACGGTGTCAATCCGTTTGAGTTACAACGGTTGGGTCACATATTCGTACCAACATGTATTTAGCGATATTTTTCTGATATTACTAGGTTGTATGGCTTTTAACAGTGAAACCATTGACTGTGGGACGTAATTGAACTGATTATGGACAGCGACCTTATAAATGTGAAAGTGAGACAATTTGACTCCAAGAAAAAAAATTCTTCTTAATTTGACGTGATTGCCGGAAATCAGCGATTACACTGGGCGCTGTGGTAGCGCTTCATTTAAAAATTTAGATAAATAAGTCGTTCTTTACTGTGGGACCAATCCTACCCGTTATCGCGCGCTGAAAAAATAGCGACAGTTTCAAAAACTACATTTCATTGACTTTCGAACGGTGTCAATTCGTTTGGGTTACAACGGTTGGGTCACATCTTCGTACCAACATGTATTTAGCGATATTTTTCTGATATTACTAGGTTGTATGGCTTTTAACAGTGAAACGATTGACTGTGGGACTTAATTGAACTAACTCTGGACTGTGACCTGATCAATGTGATAAATGACACAAATGGACTCCAAGAAAAAACATTCTTCTTAATTTGACGTGATTGCCGAAACTCAGCGATTACACTGGGCGCTGTGGTAGCGCTTCATTAAAAACTTTAGATAAATAAGTCGTTCTTTACTGTAGGACCAATCCTAACCGTTATCGTGCGATGAAAAAATAGCGACAGTTTCAAAAACTACATTTCATTGACATTCTAACGGTGTCAATCCGTTTGAGTTACAACGGTTGGGTCACATATTCGTACCAACATGTATTTAGCGATATTTTTCTGATATTACTAGGTTGTATGTCTTTTAACAGTGAAACCATTGACTGTGGGACTTAATTGAACTGATTATGGACTGTGACCTTATAAATGTGAAAGTGAGACAATTGGACTCCAAGAAATAACATTCTTCTTAATATGAAATGATTGCCGAAACTCAGCGATTACACTGGGCGCTGTGGTAGCGCTTCATTTAAAAAATTAGATAAATAAGTCGTTCTTTACTGTGGGACCAATCCTACCCGTTATCGCACACTGAAAAAATAGCGACAGTTTTAAAACTACATTTCATTGACTTTCTAACGGTGTCAATCCGTTTTACTTACAACGGTTGGGTCACATATTCGTACCAACATGTATTTAGCGATATTTTTCTGATATTACTAGGTTGCATCGCTTTTAACAGTGAAACGATTGACTGTGGGACTTAATTGAACTGATTATGGACTGTGACCTTATAAATGTAAAAGTGAGACAATTGGACTCCAAGAAATAACATTCTTCTTAATATGAAATGATTGCCGAAACTCAGCGATTACACTGGGTGCTGTGGTAGCGCTTCAATTTAAAATTAAGATAAAAAAGTCATTTTTTACTGTGGGACCAATTCTAGCTGTTATCGCGCGCTTAAGAAATAGCGACAGTTTCAAAAACTACATTTCATTGACTTTCTAACGGTGTCAGTCCGTTTGAGTTTCAACGGTTGGGTCACATATTCGTACCAACATGTATTTAGCGATATTTATCTGATATTACTAGGTTGCATCGCTTTTAACAGTGCAACGATTGACTGTGGGATTTAATTGAACTAACTTTGGACTGTGCCCTGATAAATGTGATAAATGAGACAATTGGACTCCAAGAAAAAACATTCTTTCAAATTTGACGTGATTGCCGGAAATCAGCGATTACACTGGGCGCTGTGGTAGCGCTTCATTTAAAAATTCAGATAAATAAGTCATTTCTTACTGTGGGACCAATCCTAGCCGTTATCCCGCGCTGAAGCAGTAGAGACAATTTCAAAAACTACACTTCATTGACTTTCTAACGGTGTCAATCCATTTGAGTTACAACGATTGGGTCACATATTGGTACCAACATGTTTTTAGCGATATTTTTCTGATATTACTAGGTTGTATCGCTTTTAACAGTGCAACGATTGACTGTGGGACTTAATTGAACTGATTATGGACTGTGACCTTATAAATGTGAAAGTGAGACAATTGGACTCCAAGAAATAACATTCTTCTTAATATGAAATGATTGCCGAAACTCAGCGATTACACTGGGCGCTGTGGTAGCGCTTCATTTAAAAAATTAGATAAATAGGTCGTTCTTTACTGTGGGACCAATCCTACCCGTTATCGCACACTGAAAAAATAGCGACAGTTTTAAAACTACATTTCATTGACTTTCTAACGGTGTCAATCCGTTTTACTTACAACGGTTGGGTCACATATTCGTACCAACATGTATTTAGCGATATTTTTCTGATATTACTAGGTTGCATCGCTTTTAACAGTGAAACGATTGACTGTGGGACTTAATTGAACTGATTATGGACTGTGACCTTATAAATGTAAAAGTGAGACAATTGGACTCCAAGAAATAACATTCTTCTTAATATGAAATGATTGCCGAAACTCAGCGATTACACTGGGTGCTGTGGTAGCGCTTCAATTTAAAATTAAGATAAAAAAGTCATTTTTTACTGTGGGACCAATTGTAGCTGTTATCGCGCGCTTAAGAAATAGCGACAGTTTCAAAAACTACAATTCATTGACTTTCTAACGGTGTCAGTCCGTTTGAGTTTCAACGGTTGGGTCACATATTCGTACCAACATGTATTTAGCGATATTTATCTGATATTACTAGGTTGCATCGCTTTTAACAGTGCAACGATTGACTGTGGGATTTAATTGAACTAACTTTGGACTGTGCCCTGATAAATGTGATAAATGAGACAATTGGACTCCAAGAAAAAACATTCTTCCAAATTTGACGTGATTGCCGGAAATCAGCGATTACACTGGGCGCTGTGGTAGCGCTTCATTTAAAAATTCAGATAAATAAGTCATTTCTTACTGTGGGACCAATCCTAGCCGTTATCCCGCGCTGAAGCAGTAGAGACAATTTCAAAAACTACACTTCATTGACTTTCTAACGGTGTCAATCCATTTGAGTTACAACGGTTGGGTCACATATTGGTACCAACATGTTTTTAGCGATATTTTTCTGATATTACTAGGTTGTATCGCTTTTAACAGTGCAACGATTGACTGTGGGATATAATTGAACTAACTTTGGACTGTGCCCTGATAAATGTGATAAATGAGTCAATTGGACTCCAAGAAAAAACATTCTTCCTAATTTGACGTGATTGCCGGAAATCAGCGATTACACTGGGCGCTGTGGTAGCGCTTCATTTAAAAATTCAGATAAATAAGTCATTTCTTACTGTGGGACCAATCCTAGCCGTTATCCCGCGCTGAAGCAGTAGAGACAATTTCAAAAACTGCACTTCATTGACTTTCTAACGGTGTCAATCCATTTTACTTACAACGGTTGTGTCACATATTCGTACCAACATGTATTTAGCGATATTTTTCTAATATTACTAGGTTGTATGGCTTTTAACAGTGAAACCATTGACTGTGGGACTTAATTGAGCTGATTATGGACTGTGACCTTATAAATGTGAAAGTGAGACAATTGGACTCCAAGAAATAACATTCTTCTTAATATGAAATGATTGCCGAAACTCAGCGATTACACTGGGCGCTGTGGTAGCGCTTCAATTTAAAATTAAGATAAAAAAGTCATTTTTTACTGTGGGACCAATCCTAGTTGTTATCGCGCGCTTTAGAAATAGCGACAGTTTCAAAAACTACATTTCATTGACTTTCTAGCGGTGTCAGTCTGTTCGAGTTTCAACGGTTGTGTCACATATTCGTACCAACATGTATTTAGCGATATTTTTCTGATATTACTAGGTTGTATGGCTTTTAACAGTGAAACGATTGACTGTGGGACTTAATTGAACTGATTATGGACTGTGACCTTATACATGTAAAAGTGAGACAATTGGACTCCAAGAAAAAACATTCGTCTTAATTTGACGTGATTGCCGGAAATCAGCGATTACACTGGTCGCTGTACTAGCGCTTCAAATAAAAATTAGGATAAAAAAGTCATTTTTTACTGTGGGACCAAACCTAGCCGTTATCGCGCGCTGAAGAAATAGCGACAGTTTCAAAAACTACATTTCATTGACTTTTTAACGGTGTCAGTCTGTTTGAGTTTCAACGGTTGGGTCACATATTCGTACCAACATGCATTTAACGATATTTATGTGATATTACTAGTTTGCATCGCTTTTAACAGTGAAACCATTGACTGTGGGACTTAATTGAACTGATTATGGACTGTGACCTTATAAATGTAAAAGTGAGACAATTGGACTCCAAGAAATAACATTCTTTTTAATTTGACGTGATTGCCGAAAATCAGCGATTACACTGGGCGCTGTGGTAGCGCTTCACTTAAAAAAATTAGATAAATAAGTCGTTCTTTACTGTGAGACCAATCCTGTCCGTTATCGCGCGCTGAAGAAATAGCGACAGTTTCAAAAACTACATTTCATTGACTTTCTAACGGTGTCAATCCGTTTGAGTTACAACGGTTGGGTCACATATTCGTACCAACATGTTTTTAGCGATATTTTTCTGATATTACTAGGTTGTATCGCTTTTAACAGTGCAACGATTGACTGTGGGATATAATTGAACTAACTTTGGACTGTGCCCTGATAAATGTGATAAATGAGTCAATTGGACTCCAAGAAAAAACATTCTTCCTAATTTGACGTGATTGCCGGAAATCAGCGATTACACTGGGCGCTGTGGTAGCGCTTCATTTAAAAATTCAGATAAATAAGTCATTTCTTACTGTGGGACCAATCCTAGCCGTTATCCCGCGCTGAAGCAGTAGAGACAGTTTCAAAAACTACATTTCATTGACTTTCTAGCGGTGTCAGTCTGTTTGAGTTTCAACGGTTGTGTCACATATTCGTACCAACATGTATTTAGCGATATTTTTCTGATATTACTAGGTTGTATGGCTTTTAACAGTGAAACGATTGACTGTGGGACTTAATTGAACTGATTATGGACTGTGACCTTATACATGTAAAAGTGAGACAATTGGACTCCAAGAAAAAACATTCGTCTTAATTTGACGTGATTGCCGGAAATCAGCGATTACACTGGTCGCTGTACTAGCGCTTCAAATAAAAATTAGGATAAAAAAGTCATTTTTTACTGTGGGACCAAACCTAGCCGTTATCGCGCGCTGAAGAAATAGCGACAGTTTCAAAAACTACATTTCATTGACTTTTTAACGGTGTCAGTCTGTTTGAGTTTCAACGGTTGGGTCACATATTCGTACCAACATGCATGTAACGATATTTATGTGATATTACTAGTTTGCATCGCTTTTAACAGTGAAACCATTGACTGTGGGACTTAATTGAACTGATTATGGACTGTGACCTTATAAATGTAAAAGTGAGACAATTGGACTCCAAGAAATAACATTCTTTTTAATTTGACGTGATTGCCGAAAATCAGCGATTACACTGGGCGCTGTGGTAGCGCTTCACTTAAAAAAATTAGATAAATAAGTCGTTCTTTACTGTGAGACCAATCCTGTCCGTTATCGCGCGCTGAAGAAATAGCGACAGTTTCAAAAACTACATTTCATTGACTTTCTAACGGTGTCAATCCGTTTGAGTTACAACGGTTGGGTCACATATTCGTACCAACATGTATTTAGCGATATTTTTCTGATATTACTAGGTTGTATGGCTTTTAACAGTGAAACCATTGACTGTGGGACTTAATTGAACTGATTATGGACTGCGACCTTAAAAAAAAAGTGAAAGTGAGACAATTGGATTCCAAGAAAAAAAATTCTTTTTAATTTGACGTGATTGCCGGAAACCAGCGATTACACTGGGCGTTGTGGTAGCGCTTCATTTAAAAATTTAGATAAATGAGTCGTTCTTTACTGTGGGACCAATCCTATTCGTTATCGCACGCTGAGGAAATAGCGACAGTTTCAAAAACTACACTTCATTGACTTTCTAACGGTGTCAATCCGTTTGAGTTACAACGTTGAGTCACATATTCGTACCAACATGTATTTAGCGATATTTTTCTGATATTACTAGGTTGTGTGGCTTTTAACAGTGAAACGATTGACTGTGGTACTTAATTGAACTGATTATGGACTGTAACCTTATAAATGTGAAAGTGAGACAATTGGACTAAAAAGAAATGACATTCTTCTTATTATGAAATGATTGCCGAAACTCAGCGATTACACTGGCCGCTGTGGTAGCCTTTCAAATAATAACTAAAATAAAAAAGTCATTTTTTACTGTGGGACCAATCCTAGCTGTTATCGCGCGCTTAAGAAATAGCGACAGTTTCAAAAACTACACTTCATTGACTTTCTAACGGTATCAATCCATTTGAGTTACAAGGGTTGGGTCACATATTCGTACCAACATGTATTTAGCGACATTTTTCTGATATTACTAGGTTGTGTAGCTTTCAACAGTGAAACGATTGACTGTGGGACTTAATTGAACTGAATTTGGACCGTGACCTGATCAATGTGATAAATGACACAAATGAACTCCAAAAAAAAGTTCTTCTTAATTTAACATGATTGCCGGAAATCAGCGATTACACTGGGCGCTGTGGTAGCGCTTCATTTAAAAAATTAGATAAATATGTCGTTCTTTACTGTAGGACCAATCCTACCCGTTATCGCGCGCTGAAAAAATAGCGACAGTTTTAAAAACTACATTTCATTGACTTTCTAACGGTGTCAATCCGTTTTACTTACAACGGTTGGGTCACATATTCGTACCAACATGTATTTAGCGATATTTTTCTGATATTACTAGGTTGCATCGCTTTCAACAGTGAAACGATTGACTGTGGGACTTAATTGAACTGATTATGGACTGTGACCTTATAAATGTAAAAGTGAGACAATTGGACTCCAAGAAATAACATTCTTCTTAATATGAAATGATTGCCGAAACTCAGCGATTACACTGGGTGCTTTGGTAGCGCTTCAATTTAAAATTAAGATAAAAAAGTCATTTTTTACTGTGGGACCAATTCTAGCTGTTATCGCGCGCTTAAGAAATAGCGACAGTTTCAAAAACTACATTTCATTGACTTTCTAACGGTGTCAGTCCGTTTGAGTTTCAACGGTTGGGTCACATATTCGTACCAACATGTATTTAGCGATATTTATCTGATATTACTAGGTTGCATCGCTTTTAACAGTGCAACGATTGACTGTGGGATTTAGTTGAACTAACTTTGGACTGTGCCCTGATAAATGTGATAAATGAGACAATTGGACTCCAAGAAAAAACATTCTTCCTAATTTGACGTGATTGCCGGAAATCAGCGATTACACTGGGCGCTGTGGTAGCGCTTCATTTAAAAATTCAGATAAATAAGTCATTTCTTACTGTGGGACCAATCCTAGCCGTTATCCCGCGCTGAAGCAGTAGAGACAATTTCAAAAACTACACTTCATTGACTTTCTAACGGTGTCAATCCGTTTGAGTTACAACGGTTGGGTCACATATTGGTACCAACATGTTTTTAGCGATATTTTTCTGATATTACAAGGTTGTATCGCTTTTAACAGTGCAACGATTGACTGTGGGATTTAATTGAACTAACTTTGGACTGTGCCCTGATAAATGTGATAAATGAGTCAATTGGACTCCAAGAAAAAACATTCTTCCTAATTTGACGTGATTGCCGGAAATCAGCGATTACACTGGGCGCTGTGGTAGCGCTTCATTTAAAAATTCAGATAAATAAGTCATTTCTTACTGTGGGAACAACCCTAGCCGTTATCCCGCGCTGAAGCAGTAGAGACAATTTCAAAAACTACACTTCATTGACTTTCTAACGGTGTCAATCCGTTTGAGTTACAACGGTTGGGTCACATATTGGTACCAACATGTTTTTAGCGATATTTTTCTGATATTACTAGGTTGTATGGCTTTTAACAGTGAAACCATTGACTGTGGGACGTAATTGAACTGATTATGGACAGCGACCTTATAAATGTGAAAGTGAGACAATTTGAGTCCAAGAAAAAAAATTCTTCCTAATTTGACGTGATTGCCGGAAATCAGCGATTACACTGGGCGCTGTGGTAGCGCTTCATTTAAAAATTTAGATAAATAAGTCGTTCTTTACTGTGGGACCAATCCTACCCGTTATCGCGCGCTGAAAAAATAGCGACAGTTTCAAAAACTACATTTCATTGACTTTCGAACGGTGTCAATTCGTTTGGGTTACAACGGTTGGGTCACATCTTCTTACCAACATGTATTTAGCGATATTTTTCTGATATTACTAGTTTGTATGGCTTTTAACAGTGAAACCATTGACTGTGGGACTTAATTGAACTGATTATGGACTGTGACCTTATAAATGTCAAAGTGAGACCATTGGACTCCAAGAAGTAACATTCTTCTTAATATGAAATGATTGCCGAAACGCAGCGATTACACTGGTCGCTGTGGTAGCGCTTGAATTGAAAATTAAGATAAAAAAGTCATTTTTTACTGTGGAACCAATCCTAGCCGTTATTGCGCGCTGAATAAATAGCGACAGTTTCAAAAACTACATTTCATTAACTTTCTAACGGTGACAGTTCGTTTGAGATTCAACGGTTGGGTCACAAATTCGTACCAACATGTATTTAGCGATATTTATCTGATATTACTATGTTGCATCGCTTTTAACAGTGAAACGATTGACTGTGGGACTTAATTGCACTAACTCTGGACTGTAACCTGATCAATGTGATAAATGACACAAATGGACTCCAAGAAAAAACATTCTTCTTAATTTGACGTGATTGCCGAAACTCAGCGATTACACTGGGCGCTGTGGTAGCGCTTCATTAAAAACTTTAGATAAATAAGTCGTTCTTTACTGTAGGACCAATCCTAACCGTTATCGTGAGATGAAAAAATAGCGACAGTTTCAAAAACTATATTTCATTGACTTTCTAACGGTGTCAATCCGTTTGAGTTACAACGGTTGGGTCACATATTCGTACCAACATGTATTTAGCGATATTTTTCTGATATTACTAGGTTGTATGTCTTTTAACAGTGAAACCATTGACTGTGGGACTTAATTGAACTGATTATGGACTGTGACCTTATAAATGTGAAAGTGAGACAATTGGACTCCAAGAAATAACATTCTTCTTAATATGAAATGATTGCCGAATCTCAGCGATTACACTGGGCGCTGTGGTAGCGCTTCATTTAAAAAATTAGATAAATAAGTCGTTCTTTACTGTGGGACCAATCCTACCCGTTATCGCACGCTGAAATAATAGCGACAGTTTTAAAAACTACATTTCATTGACTTTCTAACGGTGTCAATCCGTTTTACTTACAACGGTTGGGTCACATATTCGTACCAACATGTATTTAGCGATATTTTTCTGATATTACTAGGTTGCATCGCTTTTAACAGTGAAACGATTGACTGTGGGACTTAATTGAACTGATTATGGACTGTGACCTTATAAATGTAAAAGTGAGACAATTGGACTCCAAGAAATAACATTCTTCTTAATATGAAATGATTGCCGAAACTCAGCGATTACACTGGGTGCTGTGGTAGCGTTTCAATTAAAAATTAAAATAAAAAAGTCATTTTTTACTGTGGGACCAATCCTAGCCGTTATCGCGCGCTGAAGAAATAGCGACAGTTTCAAAAACTACATTTCATTGACTTTCTAACGGTGTCAATCCGTTTGAGTTACAACGGTTGGGTCACATATTCGTACCAACATGTATTTAGCGATATTTTTCTGATATTACTAGGTTGTATGGCTTTTAACAGTGAAACCATTGACTGTGGGACTTAATTGAACTGATTATGGACTGTGACCCTATAAATGTCAAAGTGAGACCATTGGACTCCAAGAAGTAACATTCTTCTTAATATGAAATGATTGCCGAAACTCAGCGATTACACTGGTCGCTGTGGTAGCGCTTGAATTGAAAATTAAGATAAAAAAGTCACTTTTTACTGTGGAAGCAATCCTAGCCGTTATTGCGCGCTGAAGAAATAGCAACAGTTTCAAAAACTAAATTTCATTAACTTTCTAACGGTGACAGTTCGTTTGAGTTTCAACGGTTGGGTCACAAATTCGTACCAACATGTATTTAGCGATATTTATCTGATATTACTAGGTTGCATCGCTTTTAACAGTGAAACGATTGACTGTGGGACTTAATTGAACTAACTCTGGACTGTAACCTGATCAATGTGATAAATGACACAAATGGACTCCAAGAAAAAACATTCTTCTTAATTTGACGTGATTGCCGAAACTCAGCGATTACACTGGGCGCTGTGGTAGCGCTTCATTAAAAACTTTAGATAAATAAGTCGTTCTTTACTGTAGGACCAATCCTAACCGTTATCGTGAGATGAAAAAATAGCGACAGTTTCAAAAACTATATTTCATTGACTTTCTAACGGTGTCAATCCGTTTGAGTTACAACGGTTGGGTCACATATTCGTACCAACATGTATTTAGCGATATTTTTCTGATATTACTAGGTTGTATGTCTTTTAACAGTGAAACCATTGACTGTGGGACTTAATTGAACTGATTATGGACTGTGACCTTATAAATGTGAAAGTGAGACAATTGGACTCCAAGAAATAACATTCTTCTTAATATGAAATGATTGCCGAAACTCAGCGATTACACTGGGCGCTGTGGTAGCGCTTCATTTAAAAAATTAGATAAATAAGTCGTTCTTTACTGTGGGACCAATCCTACCCGTTATCGCACGTTGAAAAAATAGCGACAGTTTTAAAAACTACATTTCATTGACTTTCTAACGGTGCAATCCGTTTTACTTACAACGGTTGGGTCACATATTCGTACCAACATGTATTTAGCGATATTTTTCTGATATTACTAGGTTGCATCGCTTTTAACCATAAAACGATTGACTGTGGGACTTAATTGAACTGATTATGGACTGTGACCTTATAAATGTAAAAGTGAGACAATTGGACTCCAAGAAATAACATTCTTCTTAACATAAAATGATTGCCGAAACTCAGCGATTACACTGGGTGCTGTGGTAGCGCTTCAATTTAAAATTAAGATAAAAAAGTAATTTTTTACTGTGGGACCAATTCTAGCTGTTATCGCGCGCTTAAGAAATAGCGACAGTTTCAAAAACTACATTTCATTGACTTTCTAACGGTGTCAGTCCGTTTGAGTTTCAACGTTGGGTCACAAATTCGTACCAACATGTATTTAGCGATATTTATCTGATATTACTAGGTTGCATCGCTTTTAACAGTGCAACGATTGACTGTGGGATTTAATTGAACTAACTTTGGACTGTGCCCTGAAAAATGTGATAAATGAGACAATTGGACTCCAAGAAAAAACATTCTTCCTAATTTGACGTGATTGCCGGAAATCAGCGATTACACTGGGCGCTGTGGTAGCGCTTCATTTAAAAATTCAGATAAATAAGTCATTTCTTACTGTGGGACCAATCCTAGCCGTTATCCCGCGCTGAAGCAGTAGAGACAATTTCAAAAACTACACTTCATTGACTTTCTAACGGTGTCAATCCGTTTGAGTTACAACGGTTGGGTCACACATTGGTACCAACATGTTTTTAGCGATATTTTTCTGATATTACTAGGTTGTATCGCTTTTAACAGTGCAACGATTGACTGTGGGATTTAATTGAACTAACTTTGGACTGTGCCCTGATAAATGTGATAAATGAGACAATTGGACTCCAAGAAAAAACATTCTTCCTAATTTGACGTGATTGCCGGAAATCAGCGATTACACTGGGCGCTGTGGTAGCGCTTCATTTAAAAATTCAGATAAATAAGTCATTTCTTACTGTGGGAACAACCCTAGCCGTTATCCCGCGCTGAAGCAGTAGAGACAATTTCAAAAACTACACTTCATTGACTTTCTAACGGTGTCAATCCGTTTGAGTTACAACGGTTGGGTCACATATTGGTACCAACATGTTTTTAGCGATATTTTTCTGATATTACTAGGTTGTATGGCTTTTAACAGTGAAACGACTGACTGTGGGACTTAATTGAACTGATTATGGATGTGACCTTATAAATGTAAAAGCGAGACAATTGGACTTCAAGAAATAACATTCTTCTTAATATGAAATGATTGCCGAAACTCAGAGATTACACTGGGCTCTGTGGTAGCGTTTCAATTGAAAATTAAAATAAAAAAGTCATTTTTTACTGAGGGACCAATCCTAGCCGTTATTGCGCGCTGAAGAAATAGCGACAGTTTCAAAAACTACATTTCATTGACTTTCTAACGGTGTCAGTCCGTTTGAGTTTCAACGGTTGGGTCACATATTCGTACCAACATGTATTTAGCGATATTTATCTGATATTACTAGTTTGCATCGCTTTTAACAGTGAAGCGATTGACTGTGGGACTTAATTGAACTAAATTCGGACCGTGACCTGATCAATGTCATAAATAACACAAATGGACTCCAAAAAAAAAATTCTTCTTAATTTGACATGATTGCCGGAAATCAGCGATTACACTGGGCGCTGTGGTAGCGCTTCACTTAAAAAAATTAGATAAATAAGTCGTTCTTTACTGTGGGACCAATCCTGTCCGTTATCACGAGCTGAAGAAATAGCGACAGTTTCAAAAACTACATTTCATTGACTTTCTAACGGTGTCAATCCGTTTGAGTTACAACGGTTGGGTCACATATTCGTACCAACATGTATTTAGCGATATTTTTCTGATATTACTAGGTTGTATGGCTTTTAACAGTGAAACCATTGACTGTGGGACGTAGTTGAACTGATTATGGACAGCGACCTTATAAATGTGAAAGTGAGACAATTTGACTCCAAGAAAAAAAATTCTTCTTAATTTGACGTGATTGCCGGAAATCAGCGATTACACTGGGCGCTGTGGTAGCGCTTCATTTAAAAATTTAGATAAATAAGTCGTTCTTTACTGTGGAACCAATCCTACCCGTTATCGCGCGCTGATAAAATAGCGACAGTTTCAAAAACTACATTTCATTGACTTTCGAACGGTGTCAATTCGTTTGGGTTACAACGGTTGGGTCACATCTTCGTACCAACATGTATTTAGCGATATTTTTCTGATATTACTAGGTTGTATGGCTTTTAACAGTGAAACGATTGACTGTGGGACTTAATTGAACTAACTCTGGACTGTGACCTGATCAATGTGATAAATGACACAAATGGAGTCCAAGAAAAAACATTCTTCTTAATTTGACGTGATTGCCGAAACTCAGCGATTACACTGGGCGCTGTGGTAGCGCTTCATTAAAAACTTTAGATAAATAAGTCGTTCTTTACTGTAGGACCAATCCTAACCGTTATCGTGCGATGAAAAAATAGCGACAGTTTCAAATACTACATTTCATAGACTTTCTAACGGTGTCAGTCCGTTTGAGTTTCAACGGTTGGGTCACATATTCGTACCAACATGTATTTAACGATATTTATCTGATATTACTAGTTTGCATCGCTTTTAATAGTGAAACGATTGACTGTGGGACTTAATTGAACTAAATTCAGACCGTGACCTGATCAATGTCATAAATAACACAAATGGACTCCAAAAAAAAAATTCTTCTTAATTTGACATGATTGCCGGAAGTCAGCGATTACACTGGGCGCTGTGGTAGCGCTTCACTTAAAAAAATTAGATAAATAAGTCGTTCTTTACTGTGGGACCAATCCTGTCCGTTATCACGAGCTGAAGAAATAGCGACAGTTTAAAAAACTACATTTCATTGACTTTCTAACGGTGTCAATCCGTTTGAGTTACAACGGTTGGGTCACATATTCGTACCAACATGTATTTAGCGATATTTTTCTGATATTACTAGGTTGTATGGCTTTTAACAGTGAAACCATTGACTGTGGGACGTAGTTGAACTGATTATGGACAGCGACCTTATAAATGTGAAAGTGAGACAATTTGACTCCAAGAAAAAAAATTCTTCTTAATTTGACGTGATTGCCGGAAATCAGCGATTACACTGGGCGCTGTGGTAGCGCTTCATTTAAAAATTTAGATAAATAAGTCGTTCTTTACTGTGGAACCAATCCTACCCGTTATCGCGCGCTGATAAAATAGCGACAGTTTCAAAAACTACATTTCATTGACTTTCGAACGGTGTCAATTCGTTTGGGTTACAACGGTTGGGTCACATCTTCGTACCAACATGTATTTAGCGATATTTTTCTGATATTACTAGGTTGTATGGCTTTTAACAGTGAAACGATTGACTGTGGGACTTAATTGAACTAACTCTGGACTGTGACCTGATCAATGTGATAAATGACACAAATGGAGTCCAAGAAAAAACATTCTTCTTAATTTGACGTGATTGCCGAAACTCAGCGATTACACTGGGCGCTGTGGTAGCGCTTCATTAAAAACTTTAGATAAATAAGTCGTTCTTTACTGTAGGACCAATCCTAACCGTTATCGTGCGATGAAAAAATAGCGACAGTTTCAAAAACTACATTTCATTGACTTTCTAACGGTGTCAATCCGTTTTACTTACAACGGTTGGGTCACATATTCGTACCAACATGTATTTAGCGATATTTTTCTGATATTACTAGGTTGCATCGCTTTTAACAGTGAAACGATTGACTGTGGGACTTAATTGAACTGATTATGGACTGTGACCTTATAAATGTGAAAGTGAGACAATTGGACTCCAAGAAATAACATTCTTCTTAATATGAAATGATTGCCGAAACTCAGCGATTACACTGGGCGCTGTGGTAGCGCTTCATTTAAAAAATTAGATAAATAAGTCGTTCTTTACTGTGGGACCAATCCTACCCGTTATCGCACACTGAAAAAATAGCGACAGTTTTAAAAACTACATTTCATTGACTTTCTAACGGTGTCAATCCGTTTTACTTACAACGGTTGGGTCACATATTCGTACCAACATGTATTTAGCGATATTTTTCTGATATTACTAGGTTGCATCGCTTTTAACAGTGAAACGATTGACTGTGGGACTTAATTGAACTGATTATGGACTGTGACCTTATAAATGTAAAAGTGAGACAATTGAACTCCAAGAAATAACATTTTTCTTAATATGAAATGATTGCCGAAACTCAGCGATTACACTGGGTGCTGTGGTAGCGCTTCAATTTAAAATTAAGATAAGAAAGTCATTTTTTACTGTGGGACCAATTCTAGCTGTTATCGCGCGCTTAAGAAATAGCGACAGTTTCAAAAACTACATTTCATTGACTTTCTAACGGTGTCAGTCCGTTTGAGTTTCAACGGTTGGGTCACATATTCGTACCAACATGTATTTAGCGATATTTATCTGATATTACTAGGTTGCATCGCTTTTAACAGCGCAACGATTGACTGTGGGATTTAATTGAATTAACTTTGGACTGTGCCCTGATAAATGTGATAAATGAGACAATTGGACTTCAAGAAAAAACATTCTTCCAAATTTGACGTGATTGCCGGAAATCAGCGATTACACTGGGCGCTGTGGTAGCGCTTCATTTAAAAATTCAGATAAATAAGTCATTTCTTACTGTGGGACCAATACTAGCCGTTATCCCGCGATGAAGCAGTAGAGACAATTTCAAAAATACACTTCATTGACTTTCTAACGGTGTCAATCCGTTTGAGTTACAACGGTTGAGTCACATATTGGTACCAACATGTTTTTAGCGATATTTTTCTGATATTACTAGGTTGTATCGCTTTTAACAGTGCAACGATTGACTGTGGGATTTAATTGAACTAACTTTGGACTGTGCCCTGATAAATGTGATAAATGAGACAATTGGACTCCAAGAAAAAACATTCTTCCTAATTTGACGTGATTGCCGGAAATCAGCGATTACACTGGGCGCTGTGGTAGCGCTTCATTTAAAAATTCAGATAAATAAGTCATTTCTTACTGTGGGACCAATCCTAGCCGTTATCCCGCGCTGAAGCAGTAGAGACAATTTCAAAAACTACACTTCATTGACTTTCTAACGGTGTCAATCCGTTTGAGTTACAACGGTTGGGTCACATATTGGTACCAACATGTTTTTAGCGATATTTTTCTGATATTACTAGGTTGTATGGCTTTTAACAGTGAAACGACTGACTGTGGGACTTAATTGAACTAACTCTGGACTGTGACCTGATCAATGTGATAAATGCACAAATGGACTCCAAGAAAAAACATTCTTCTTAATTTGACGTGATTGCCGGAAATCAGCGATTACACTAGGCGTTGTGGTAGCGCTTCATTTAAAAATTCAGATAAATAAGTCATTTCTTACTGTGGGACCAATCCTAGCCGTTATCCCGCGCTGAAGCAGTAGAGACAATTTCAAAAACTACACTTCATTTACTTTCTAACGGTGTCAATCCGTTTGAGTTACAACGGTTGGGTCACATATTCGTACCAACATGTATTTAGCGATATTTTTCTGATATTACTAGGTTGTGTGGACTTTTAACAGTGAAACGATTAACTGTGGTACTTAATTGAACTGATTATGGACTGTGACCTTATAAATGTGAAAGTCAGACAATTGGACTCCAAGAAATAACATTCTTCTTAATTTGACATGATTGCCGAAACTCAGCGATTACACTGGGCTCTGTGGAAGCGCTTTATTTAAGAATTATGATAAAAAAGTCATTGTTTTATTGTGGGACGAATCCTAGCCGTTATCGCGCGCTGAAGAAATAGCGACAGTTTCAAAAACTACATTTCATTGACTTCCTAACGGTGTCAGTCCGTTTGAGTTACAACGGTTGGGTCACATATTCGTACCAACACGTATTTAGCGATATTTATCTGATGTTACTAGGTTGCATCGCTTTTAACTATGAAACGATTGACTGTGGGACTTAATTGAGCTAACTTTGGACTGTCACCTGACAAATGTGATAAAGGAGACAATTGGACTCCAAGAAAAAACATTCTTGTTAATTTGACATGATTGCCTAAACTTGGCGATTACACTTGGCTCTGTGGTAGCGCTTCATTTAAGAATTATTATAAAAAAGTCATTTTTTATTGTGGGACCAATCCTAGCCATTATCGTGCGCTGAGGAAATAGCGACAGTTTCAAAAACTACATTTCATTGACTTTCTAACGGTGTTAATCCGTTTTACTTACAACGGTTGGGTCACATATTCGTACTAACATGTATTTAGCGATATTTTTCTGATATTACTAGGTTGCATCGCTTTTAACAGTGCAACGATTGACTGTGGGATTTAATTGAACTAACTTTGGACTGTGCCTTGATAAATGTGATAAATGAGACAATTGCACTCCAAGAAAAAACATTCTTTCTAATTTGACGTGATTGCCGGAAATCAGCGATTACACTGGGTGCTGTGGTAGCGCTTCATTTAAAAATTTAGATAAATAAGTCATTTCTTACTGTGGGACCAATCCTAGCCGTTATCCCGCGCTGAATCAGTAGAGACAGTTTCAAAAACTACATTTCATTGACTTTCGAACGGTGTCAATTCGTTTGGGTTACAACGGTTGGGTCACATCTTCGTACCAACATGTATTTAGCGATATTTTTCTGATATTACTAGGTTGTATGGCTTTTAACAGTGAAACCATTGACTGTGGGACTTAATTGAACTGATTATGGACTGTGACCTTATAAATGTCAAAGTGAAACCATTGGACTCCAAGAAGTAACATTCTTCTTAATATGAAATGATTGCCGAAACTCAGCGATTACACTGGGCGCTGTGGTAGCGCTTTAATTAAAAATTAAGATAAAAAAGTCATTTTTTACTGTGGAACCAATCCTAGCCGTTATTGCGCGCTGAAGACATAGCGACAGTTTCAAAAACTACATTTCATTAACTTTCTAACGGTGACAGTTCGTTTGAGTTTCAACGGTTGGGTCACAAATTCGTACCAACATGTATTTAGCGATATTTATCTGATATTACTAGGTTGCATCGCTTTTAAGAGTGAAACGATTGACTGTGGGACTTAATTGAACTAACTCTGGACTGTGACCTGATCAATGTGATAAATGACACAAATGGACTCCAAGAAAAAACATTCTTCTTAATTTGACGTGATTGCCGGAAATCAGCGATTACACTAGGCGTTGTGGTAGCGCTTCATTTAAAAATTTAGATAAATGAGTCGTTCCTTACTGTGGGACCAATCCTATTCGTTATCGCAGGCTGAAGAAATAGCGACAGTTTCAAAAACAACACTGCATTGACTTTCTAACGGTGTCAATCCGTTTGAGTTACAACGGTTGGGTCACATATTCGTACCAACATGTATTTAGCGATATTTTTCTGATATTACTAGGTTGTGTGGACTTTTAACAGTGAAACGATTGACTGTGGTACTTAATTGAACTGATTATGGACTGTGACCTGATGAATGTAAAAGTCAGACAATTGGACTCCAAGAAATAACATTCTTCTTAATTTGACATGATTGCCGAAACTCAGCGATTACAATGGGCTCTGTGGAAGCGCTTTATTTAAGAATTATGATAAAAAAGTCATTTTTTTATTGTGGGACCAATCCTAGCCGTTATCGCGCGCTGAAGACATAGCGACAGTTTCAAAAACTACATTTCATTAACTTTCTGACGGTGACAGTTTGTTTGAGTTTCAACGGTTGGGTCACAAATTCGTACCAACATGTATTTAGCGATATTTATCTGATATTACTAGGTTGCATCGCTTTTAACAGTGAAACGATTGACTGTGGGACTTAATTGAACTAACTCTGGACTGTGACCTGATCAATGTGATAAATGACACAAATGGACTCCAAGAAAAAACATTCTTCTTAATTTGACGTGATTGCCGGAAATCAGCGATTACACTAGGCGTTGTGGTAGCGCTTCATTTAAAAATTTAGATAAATGAGTCGTTCTTTACTGTGGGACCAATCCTATTCGTTATCGCGCGCGAAAGAAATAGCGACAGTTTCAAAAACTACATTTCATTGACTTTCTAACGGTGTCAATCCGTTTGAGTTACAACGGTTGGGTCACATATTCGTACCAACATGTATTTAGCGATATTTTTCTGATATTACTAGGTTGTATGGCTTTTAACAGTGAAACCATTGACTGTGGGACTTAATTGAACTGATTATGGACTGCGACCTTAAAAATGTGAAAGTGAGACTATTGGCCTCCAAGAAAAAACATTTTTCTTAATTTGACGTGATTGCCGGAAATCAGCGATTAGACTGGTCGCTGTGGTAGCGCTTCAAGTAAAAATTAGGATAAAAAAGTCATTTTTTACTGTGGGACCCAACCTAGCCGTTATCGCGCGCTGAAGAAATAGCGACAGTCTCAAAAACTACATTTCATTGACATTCTAACGGTGTCAGTCCGTTTGAGTTTCAACAGTTGGGTCACATATTCGTACCAACATGCGTTTAGCGATATTTATCTGATTTTACTAGGTTGTGTAGCTTTCAACAGTAGAACCATTGACTGTGGGACTTAATTGAACTGATTATGGACTGCGACCTTATAAATGTGAAAGTGAGACAATTGGACTCCAAGAAAAAAAATTCTTCTTAATTTGACGTGATTGCCGGAAATCAGCGATTACACCGGGCGCTGTGGTAGCGCTTCATTTAAAAATTTAGATAAATAAGTCGTTCTTTACTGTGGGACCAATCCTACCCGTTATCGCGCGCTGAAAAAATAGCGACAGTTTTGAAAACTGCATTTCATTGACTTCCTAACGGTGTCAATCCGTTTTAGTCACAGCGGTTGGGTCACATATTCGTACCAACATGTATTTAGCGATATTTTTCTGATATTACTAGGTTGTATGGCTTTTAACAGTGAAACCATTGACTGTGGGACTTAATTGAACTGATTATGGACTATGACCTTATAAATGTGAAAGTGAGACAATTGGACTCCAAGAAATAACATTCTTCTTAATATGAAATGATTGCCGAAACTCAGCGATTACACTGGGCGATGTGGTAGCGCTTCAATTTAAAATTAAGTTAAAAAAGTCGTTTTTACTGTGGGACCAATCCTGTCCGTTATCGCGCGCTGAAGAAATAGCGACAGTTTCAAAAACTACATTTCATTGACTTTCTAACGGTGTCAATCCGTTTGAGTTACAACGGTTGGGTCACATGTTCGTACCAACATGTATTTAGCGATATTTTTCTGATATTACTAGGTTGTATGGCTTTTAACAGTGAAACCATTGACTGTGGGACTTAATTGAACTGATAATGGACTGCGACCTTATGAATGTGAAAGTGAGACAATTGGACTCCAAGAAAAAACATTCTTCTTAATTTGACGTGATTGCAGGAAATCAGCGATTACACTGGTCGCTGTGGTAGCGCTTCAAATAAAAATTAGGATAAAAAAGTCATTTCTTACTGTGGGACCAAACCTAGCCGTTATCGCGCGCTGAAGAAATAGCGACAGTTTGAAAAACTACATTTCATTGACTTTCTAACGGTGTCAGTCCGTTTGAGTTTCAACAGCTGGGTCACATATTCGTACCAACATGTATTTAGCGATATTTATCTGATATTACTAGGTTGTATGGCTTCTAACAGTGAAACCATTGACTGTGGGACTTAATTGAACTGATTATGGACTGCGACCTGATCAATGTTATAAATGACTCAAATGGACTATAAGAAAAAATATTCTTCTTAATTTGACGTGATTGCCGGAAATCAGCGATTACACTGGGCGCTGTGGTAGCGCTACATTTAAAAATTTAGATATATAAGTCGTTCTTTATTGTGGGACCAATCCTACCCGTTATCGCGCGCTGAAGAAATAGCGACAGTTTCAAAAACTACATTTCATTGACTTTCTAACGGTGCCAATCCGTTTTACTTACAACTGTTGGGTCACATATTCGTACTAACATGTATTTAGCGATATTTTTCTGATATTACTAGGTTGTATGGCTTTTAACAGTGAAACCATTGACTGTGGGACTTAATTGAACTGATTATGGACTGTGACCTTATAAATGTGAAAGTGAGACAATTGGATTCCAAGAAATAACATTCTTCTTAATATGAAATGATTGCCGAATCTCAGCGATTACACTGGGCGCTGTGGTAGCGCTTTAATTTAAAATTAAGATAAAAAAGTCATTTTTTACTGTGGGACCAATCCTAGCCGTTATCGCGCGCTGAAGAAATAGCGACAGTTTCAAAAACTACATTTCATTGACTTTCTAACGGTGTCAGTCCGTTTGATTTTCAACGGTTGGGTTACATATTCGTAACAACATGTATTTAGCGATAATTATCTGATATTACTAGTTTGCATCGTTTTTAACAGTGAAACGATTGACTGTGGGACTTAATTGAACTTAATTTGGACCCTGACCTGATCAATGTCATAAATGACACAAATGGACTCCAAGAAAAAAATTCTACTTAATTTGACATGATTGCCGGAAATCAGCGATTACACTGGGCGCTGTGGTAGCGCTTCACTTAAAAAAAATAGATAAATAAGTCGTTCTCTACTGTGGGACCAATCCTGTCCGTTATCGCGCGCTGAAGAAATAGCGACAGTTTCAAAAACTACATTTCATTGACTTTCTAACGGTGTCAATCCGTTTGAGTTACAACGGTTTGATCACATATTCGTACTAACATGTATTTAGCGATATTTTTCTGATATTACTAGGTTGTATGGCTTTTAACAGTGAAACCATTGACTGTGGGACTTAATTGAACTGATTATGGACTGCGACCTTATAAATGTGAAAGTGAGACAATTGGACTCCAAGAATAAAAATTCTTTTTAATTTGACGTGATTGCCGGAAATCAGCGATTACACTGGGCGCTGTGGTAGCGCTTCATTTAAAAATTTAGATAAATAAGTCGTTCTTTACTGTGGGACCAATCCTACCCGTTATCGCGCGTGAAAAAATAGCGACAGTTTTAAAAACTACATTTCATTGACTTTCTAACGGTGTCAATTCGTTTGGGTTACAACGGTTGGGTCACATCTTCGTACCAACATGTATTTAGCGATATTTTTCTGATATTACTACGTTGTATGGCTTTTAACAGTGAAACCATTGACTGTGGGACTTAATTGAACTGATTATGGACTGTGACCTTATAAATGTGAAAGTGAGACAATTGGACTCCAAGAAATAACATTCTTCTTAATATGAAATGATTGCCGAAACTCAGCGATTACACTGGGCGCTGTGGTAGCGCTTCATTAAAAAGTTTAGATAAATAAGTCGTTCTTTACTGTGGGACAAATCCTACCTGCTTTCGCGCGCTGAAAAAATAGCGACAGTTTCAAAAACTACATTTCATTAACTTTCTAACGGTGACAGATCGTTTGAGTTTCAACGGTTGGGTCACATATTGGTACCAACATGTATTTAGCGATATTTATGTGATATTACTAGGTTGCATCGCTTTTAACAGTGAAACCATTGACTGTGGGACTTAATTGAACTGATTATGGACTGTGCCCTCATTAATGTAAAAGTGAGACAATTGGACTCCAAGAAATAACATTCTTTTTAATTTGACGTGATTGCCGAAAATCAGCGATTACACTGGGCGCTGTGGTAGCGCTTCACTTAAAAAAATTAGATAAATAAGTCGTTCTTTACTGTGGGACCAATCCTGTCCGTTATCGCGCGCTGAAAAAATAGCGACAGTTTCAAAAACTACATTTCATTGACTTTCTAACGGTGTCAATCCGTTTGAGTTACAACGGTTGGGTCACATATTCGTACTAACATGTATTTAGCGATATTTTTCTGATATTACTAGGTTGTATGGCTTTTAACAGTGAAACCATTGACTGTGGGACTTAATTGAACTGATTATGGACTGCGACCTTATAAATGTGAAAGTGAGACAATTGGACTCCAAGAATAAAAATTCTTTTTAATTTGACGTGATTGCCGGAAATCAGCGATTACACTGGGCGCTGTGGTAGCGCTTCATTTAAAAATTTAGATAAATAAGTCGTTCTTTACTGTGGGACCAATCCTACCCGTTATCGCGCGCTGAAAAAATAGCGACAGTTTCAAAAACTACATTTCATTGACTTTCTAACGGTGTCAAGTCGTTTGGGGTACAACGGTTGGGTCACATCTTCGTACCAACATGTATTTAGCGATATTTTTCTGATATTACTACATTGTATGACTTTTAACAGTGAAACCATTTACTGTGGGACTTAATTGAACTGATTATGGACTGTGACCTTATAAATGTGAAAGTGAGACAATTGGACTCCAAGAAATAACATTCTTCTTAATATGAAATGATTGCCGAAACTCAGCGATTACACTGGGCGCTGTGGTAGCGCTTCATTAAAAAGTTTAGAAAAATAAGGGTTCTTTACTATGGGACCAATCCTACCTGCTTTCGCGCGCTGAAAAAATAGCGACAGTTTCAAAAACTACATTTCATTAACTTTCTAACGGTGACAGATCGTTTGAGTTTCAACGGTTGGGTCACATATTGGTACCAACATGTATTTAGCGATATTTATCTGATATTACTAGGTTGCATCGCTTTTAACAGTGAAACGATTGACTGTGGGACTTAATTGAACTAACTCTGGACTGCGACCTGATCAATGTGATAAATGACACAAATGGACTCCAAGAAAAAACATTATTATTAATTTCGCGTGATTGCCGGAAATCAGCGATTACACTGGGCGTTGTGGTAGCGCTTCATTTAAAAATTTAGATAAATGAGTCGTTCTTTACTGTGGGACCAATCCTATTCGTTATCGCACGCTGAGGAAATAGCGACAGTTTCAAAAACTACACTTCATTGACTTTCTAACGGTGTCAATCCGTTTGAGTTACAACGGTTGGGTCACATCTTCGTACCAACATGTATTTAGCGATATTTTTCTGATATTACTACGTTGTATGGCTTTTAACAGTGAAACCATTGACTGTGGGACTTAATTGAACTGATTATGGACTGTGACCTTATAAATGTGAAAGTGAGACAATTGGACTCCAAGAAATAACATTCTTCTTAATATGAAATGATTGCCGAAACTCAGCGATTACACTGGGCGCTGTGGTAGCGCTTCATTAAAAATTTAGATAAATAAGTCGTTCTTTACTGTGGGACAAATCCTACCTGCTTTCGCGCGCTGAAAAAATAGCGACAGTTTCAAAAACTACATTTCATTAACTTTCTAACGGTGACAGATCGTTTGAGTTTCAACGGTTGGGTCACATATTAGTACCAACATGTATTTAGCGATATTTATCTGATATTACTAGGTTGCATCGCTTTTAACAGTGAAACGATTGACTGTGGGACTTAATTGAACTAACTCTGGACTGCAACCTGATCAATGTGATAAATGACACAAATGGACTCCAAGAAAAGAAATTATTATTAATTTGGCGTGATTGCCGGAAATCAGCGATTACACTGGTCGCTGTGGTAGCGCTTCAAATAAAAATTAGGATAAAAAAGTCATTTTTTAATGTGGGACCAAATCTAGCCGTTATCGCGCGCTGAAGAAATAGCGACAGTTTCAAAAACTACATTTCATTGACTTTTTAACGGTGTCAGTCTGTTTGAGTTTCAACGGTTGGGTCACATATTCGTACCAACATGTATTTAGCGATATTTATCTGATATTACTAGTTTGCATCGCTTTTAACAGTGAAACCATTGACTGTGGGACTTAATTGAACTGATTATGGACTGTGCCCTCATAAATGTAAAAGTGAGACAATTGGACTCCAAGAAATAACATTCTTTTTAATTTGACGTGATTGCCGAAAATCAGCGATTACACTGGGCGCTGTGGTAGCGCTTCACTTAAAAAAATTAGATAAATAAGTCGTTCTTTACTGTGGGACCAATCCTGTCCGTTATCGCGCGCTGAAGAAATAGCGACAGTTTCAAAAACTACATTTCATTGACTTTCTAACGGTGTCAATCCGTTTGAGTTACAACGGTTGGGTCACATATTCGTACTAACATGTATTTAGCGATATTTTTCTGATATTACTAGGTTGTATGGCTTTTAACAGTGAAACCATTGACTGTGGGACTTAATTGAACTGATTATAGACTGCGACCTTATAAATGTGAAAGTGAGACAATTGGACTCAAAGAATAAAAATTCTTTTTAATTTGACGTGATTGCCGAAACTCAGCGATTACACTGGGCGCTGTGGTAGCGCTTCAATTTAAAATTAAGATAAAAAAGTCATTTTTTACTGTGGGACCAATCCTAGCTGTTATCGCGCGCTTTAGAAATAGCGACAGTTTCAAAAACTACATTTCATTGACTTTCTAGCGGTGTCAGTCTGTTTGAGTTTCAACGGTTGTGTCACATATTCCTACCAACATGTATTTAGCGATATTTTTCTGATATTACTAGGTTGTATGGCTTTTAACAGTGAAACCATTGACTGTGGGACTTAATTGAACTGATTATGGACTGTGACCTTATAAATGTGAAAGTGAGACAATTGGACTCCAAGAAATAACATTCTTCTTAATATGAAATGATTGCCGAAACTCAGCGATTACACTGGGCGCTGTGGTAGCGCTTCATTAAAAAGTTTAGATAAATAAGTCGTTCTTTACTGTGGGACAAATCCTACCTGCTTTCGCGCGCTGAAAAAATAGCGACAGTTTCAAAAACTACATTTCATTAACTTTCTAACGGTGACAGATCGTTTGAGTTTCAACGGTTGGGTCACATATTGGTACCAACATGTATTTAGCGATATTTATCTGATATTACTAGGTTGCATCGCTTTTAACAGTGAAACGATTGACTGTGGGACTTAATTGAACTAACTCTGGACTGCAACCTGATCAATGTGATAAATGACACAAATGGACTCCAAGAAAAAAAATTATTCTTAATTTGGCGTGATTGCCGGAAATCATCGATTACACTGGTCGCTGTGGTAGCGCTTCAAATAAAAATTAGGATAAAAAAGTCATTTTTTAATGTGGGACCAAATCTAGCCGTTATCGCGCGCTGAAGAAATAGCGACAGTTTCAAGAACTACATTTCATTGACTTTTTAACGGTGTCAGTCTGTTTGAGTTTCAACGGTTGGGTCACATATTCGTACCAACATGTATTTAGCGATATTTATCTGATATTACTAGTTTGCATCGCTTTTAACAGTGAAACCATTGACTGTGGGACTTAATTGAACTGATTATGGACTGTGCCCTCATAAATGTAAAAGTGAGACAATTGGACTCCAAGAAATAACATTCTTTTTAATTTGACGTGATTGCCGAAAATCAGCGATTACACTGGGCGCTGTGGTAGCGCTTCACTTAAAAAAATTAGATAAATAAGTCGTTCTTTACTGTGGGACCAATCCTGTCCGTTATCGCGCGCTGAAGAAATAGCGACAGTTTCAAAAACTACATTTCATTGACTTTCTAACGGTGTCAATCCGTTTGAGTTACAACGGTTGGGTCACATATTCGTACTAACATGTATTTAGCGATATTTTTCTGATATTACTAGGTTGTATGGCTTTTAACAGTGAAACCATTGACTGTGGGACTTAATTGAACTGATTATGGACTGCGACCTTATAAATGTGAAAGTGAGACAATTGGACTCCAAGAATAAAAATTTTTTTAATTTGACGTGATTGCCGGAAATCAGCGATTACACTGGTCGCTGTGGTAGCGCTTCATTTAAAAATTTAGATAAATAAGTCGTTCTTTACTGTGGGACCAATCCTACCCGTTATCGCGCGCTGAAGAAATAGCGACAGTTTCAAAAACTACATTTCATTGACTTTTTAACGGTGTCAGTCTGTTTGAGTTTCAACGGTTGGGTCACATATTCGTACCAACATGTATTTAGCGATATTTATCTGATATTACTAGTTTGCATCGCTTTTAACAGTGAAACCATTGACTGTGGGACTTAATTGAACTGATTATGGACTGTGCCCTCATAAATGTAAAAGTGAGACAATTGGACTCCAAGAAATAACATTCTTTTTAATTTGACGTGATTGCCGAAAATCAGCGATTACACTGGGCGCTGTGGTAGCGCTTCACTTAAAAAAATTAGATAAATAAGTCGTTCTTTACTGTGGGACCAATCCTGTCCGTTATCGCGCGCTGAAGAAATAGCGACAGTTTCAAAAACTACATTTCATTGACTTTCTAACGGTGTCAATCCGTTTGAGTTACAACGGTTGGGTCACATATTCGTACTAACATGTATTTAGCGATATTTTTCTGATATTACTAGGTTGTATGGCTTTTAACAGTGAAACCATTGACTGTGGGACTTAATTGAACTGATTATGGACTGCGACCTTATAAATGTGAAAGTGAGACAATTGGACTCCAAGAATAAAAATTCTTTTTAATTTGACGTGATTGCCGGAAATCAGCGATTACACTGGGCGCTGTGGTAGCGCTTCATTTAAAAATTTAGATAAATAAGTCGTTCTTTACTGTGGGACCAATCCTACCCGTTATCGCGCGCTGAAAAAATAGCGACAGTTTCAAAAACTACATTTCATTGACTTTCTAACGGTGTCAAGTCGTTTGGGGTACAACGGTTGGGTCACATCTTCGTACCAACATGTATTTAGCGATATTTTTCTGATATTACTACGTTGTATGGCTTTTAACAGTGAAACCATTTACTGTGGGACTTAATTGAACTGATTATGGACTGTGACCTTATAAATGTGAAAGTGAGACAATTGGACTCCAAGAAATAACATTCTTCTTAATATGAAACGATTGCCGAAACTCAGCGATTACACTGGGCGCTGTGGTAGCGCTTCATTAAAAAGTTTAGAAAAATAAGTCGTTCTTTACTATGGGACCAATCCTACCTGCTTTCGCGCGCTGAAAAAATAGCGACAGTTTCAAAAACTACATTTCATTAACTTTCTAACGGTGACAGATCGTTTGAGTTTCAACGGTTGGGTCACATATTGGTACCAACATGTATTTAGCGATATTTATCTGATATTACTAGGTTGCATCGCTTTTAACAGTGAAACGATTGACTGTGGGACTTAATTGAACTAACTCTGGACTGCGACCTGATCAATGTGATAAATGACACAAATGGACTCCAAGAAAAAACATTATTCTTAATTTGGCGTGATTGCCGGAAATCAGAGATTACACTGGGCGTTGTGGTAGCGCTTCATTTAAAAATTTAGATAAATGAGTCGTTGTTTACTGTGGGACCAATCCTATTCGTTATCGCACGCTGAAGAAATAGCGACAGTTTTAAAAACTACACTTCATTGACTTTCTAACGGTGTCAATCCGTTTGAGTTACAACGGTTGGGTCACATTTTCGTACCAACATGTATTTAGCGATATTTTTCTGATATTACTAGGTTGTGTGGCTTTTAACAGTGAAACGATTGACTGTGGTACTTAATTGAACTGATTATGGACTGTGACCTTACAAATGTGAAAGTGAGACAATTGGACTCCAAGAAATAACATTTTTCTTAATATAAAATGATTGCCGAAACTCAGCGGTTACACTGGGCGCTGTGGTAGCGCTTCAATTAAAAATTAAGATAAAAAGTCATTTTTTGCTGTGGGACCAATCCTAGCTGTTATCGCGCGCTTAAGAAATAGTGACAGTTTTAAAAACTACACTTCATTGACTTTCTAACGGTATCAATCCGTTTGAGTTACAAGGGTTTGGTCACATATTCGTACCAACATGTATTTAGCGACATTTTTCTGATATTACTAGGTTGTGTGGCTTTTAACAGTGAAACGATTGACTATGGGACTTAATTGGACTAAATTTGGACCGTGACCTGATCAATGTGATAAATGACACAAATGAACTCCAAAAAAAAGTTCTTCTTAATTTGACATGATTGCCGGAAAGCAGCGATTACACTGAGCGCTGTGGTAGCGCTTCATTTAAAAAATTAGATAAATAAGTCGTTCTTTACTGTGGGACCAATCCTACCCGTTATCGCGCGCTGAAAAAATAGCGACAGTTTCAAAAACTACATTTCATTGACTTTCTAACGGTGTCAATCCGTTTGACTTACAACGTTTGGGTCACATATTCGTACCAACATGTATTTAGCGATATTTTTCTGATATTACTAGTTTGATGGCTTTTAACAGTGAAACCATTGACTGTGGGACTTAATTGAACTGATTTTGGACTGTGACCTTATAAATGTGAAAGTGAGACAATTGGACTCCAAGAAATAAATTCTTCTTAATATGAAATGATTGCCGAAACTCAGCGATTACACTGGGCGCTGTGGTAGCGCTTCAATTAAAAATTAAGATAAAAAAGTCATTTTTTACTGTGGGACCAATCCTAGCTGTTATTGCGCGCTTAAGAAATAGCGACAGTTTCAAAAACTACATTTCATTGACTTTCTAACGTTTTCAATCCGTTTGAGTTTCAATGGTTGGGTCACATATTCGTACCAACATGTATTTAGCGATATTTATCTGATATTACTAGGTTGCATCGCTTTTAACAGTGAAACGATTGACTGTAGGATTTAATTGAACTAACTTTGGACTCTGACCTGATAAATGTGATAAATGAGGAAATTGGACTCCAAGAAATAACATTCTTCTTAATTTGACATGATTGCCGGAAATCAGCGATTACACTGGGCGCTGTGGTAGCGCTTCATTTAAAAATTTAGATAAATAAGTCATTTCTTACTGTGGGACCAATCCTAACCGTTTTCCCGAGCTGAAGCAGTAGACACAATTTCAAAAACTACACTTCATTGACTTTCTAACGGTGTCAATCCGTTTGGGTTACAACGGTTGGGTCACATATTCGTACCAACATGTTTTTAGCGATATTTTTCTGATACTACTAGGTTGTATGGCTTTTAACAGTGAAACGATTGACTGTGGGACTTATTTAAACTGATTATGGACTGTGACCTTATAAATGTAAAAGTGAGACAATTGGACTCCAAGAAATAACATTCTTCTTAATATGAAATGATTGCCGAAACTCAGCGATTACACTGGGCGCTGTGGTAGCGCTTCATTAAAAACTTTAGATAAATAAGTCGTTCTTTACAGTGGGACCAATCCTAACCGTTATCGTGCAATGAAAAAATAGCGACAGTTTCAAAAACTACATTTCATTGACTTTCTAACGGTGTCAATCCGTTTGAGTTTCAATGGTTGGGTCACATATTCGTACCAACATGTATTTAGCGATATTTATCTGATATTACTAGGTTGCATCGCTTTTAACAGTGAAACGATTGACTGTAGGATTTAATTGAACTAACTTTGAACTCTGACCTGATAAATGTGATAAATGAGGAAATTGGACTCCAAGAAATAACATTCTTCTTAATTTGACATGATTGCCGGAAATCAGCGATTACACTGGGCGCTGTGGTAGCGCTTCATTTAAAAATTTAGATAAATAAGTCATTTCTTACTGTGGGACCAATCCTAGCCGTTTTCCCGCGCTGAAGCAGTAGAGACAATTTCAAAAACTACACTTCATTGACTTTCTAACGGTGTCAATCCGTTTGGGTTACAACGGTTGGGTCACATATTAGTACCAACATGTTTTTAGCGATATTTTTCTGATATTACTAGGTTGTATGGCTTTTAACAGTGAAACGATTGACTGTGGGACTTAATTAAACTGATTATGGACTGTGACCTTATAAATGTAAAAGTGAGACAATTGGACTCCAAGAAATAACATTCTTCTTAATATGAAATGATTGCCGAAACTCAGCGATTACACTGGGCGCTGTGGTAGCGCTTCATTAAAAACTTTAGATAAATAAGTCGTTCTTTACAGTGGGACCAATCCTAACCGTTATCGTGCGATGAAAAAATAGCGACAGTTTCAAAAACTACATTTCATTGCCTTTCTAACGGTGTCAATCCGTTTGAGTTACAACGGTTGGGTCACATATTTGTACCAACATGTATTTAGCGATATTTTTCTGATATTACTAGGTTGCATCGCTTCTAACAGTGAAACGATTTACTGTGGGATTTAATTGAACTAACTTTGGACTGTTCCCTGATAAATGTGATAAATGAGACAATTGGACTCCAAGAAAAAACATTCTTCTTAATTTTACGTGATTGCCGAAACTCAGCGATTATACTGGGCGCTGTGGTAGCGCTTCATTTAAAAATTTAGATTAATAAGTCATTTCTTACTGTGGGACCAATCCTAGCCGTTATCCCACGCTGAAGCAGTAGAGACAATTTCAAAAACTACACTTCATTGACTTTCTAACGGTGTCAATCCGTTTGAGTTACAACGATTGGGTCACATATTCGTACCAACATGTTTTTAGCGATATTTTTCTGATATTACTAGGTTGTATGGCTTTTAACAGTGAAACGATTGACTGTGGGACTTAATTGAACTGATTTTGGACTGTGACCTTATAAATGTAAAAGTGAGACAATTGGACTCCAAGAAAAAACATTCTTCTTAATTTGACGTGATTGCCGGAAGTCAGCGATTACACTGGTCGCTGTGGTAGCGCTTCAAATAAAAATTAGGATAAAAAAGTCATTTTTTACTATGTGACCAAACCTAGCCGTTATCGCGCGCTGAAGAAATAGCGACAGTTTCAAAAACTACATTTCATTGACTTTCTAACGGTGTCAGTCCGTTGGAGTTTCAACGGTTGAGTCAAATATTCGTACCAACATGTATTTAGCGATATTTATCTGATATTACTAGTTTGCATCGCTTTTAACAGTGAAACGATTGACTGTGGGACTTAATTGAACTAAATTTGGACCGTGACCTGATCAATGTGATAAATGACACAAATGGACTCCAGAAAAAAAATTCTTCTTAATTTGACATGATTGCCGGAAATCAGCGATTACACTTGGCGCTGTGGTAGCGCTTCACTTAAAAATATTAGATAAATAAGTCGTTCTTTACTGTGGGACCAATCCTGTCCGTTATCGCGAGCTGAAGAAATAGCGACAGTGTCAAAAACTAAATTTCATTGACTTTCTAACGGTGTCAATCCGTTTGAGTTACAACGGTTGGGTCACATATTCGTACAAACATGTATTTAACGATATTTTTCTGATATTACTAGGTTGTATGGCTTTTAACAGTGAAACCATTGACTGTGGGACGTAATTGAACTGATTATGGACTGCGACCTTATAAATGTGAAAGTGAGACAATTGGACTCCAAGAAAAAAAATTCTTCTTAATTTGACGTGATTGCCGGAAATCAGCGATTACACTGGGCGCTGTGGTAGCGCTTCATTTAAAAAAATAGATAAATAAGTCCTTCTTTACTGTGGGACAAATCCTACCTGTTATCGCGCGCTGAAAAAAAAGCGACAGTTTCAAAACCTACATTTCATTGACTTTCTAACGGTGTCAGTCCGTTTGAGTTTCAACGGTTGGGTCACATATTCGTACCAACATGTATTTAGCGATATTTATCTGATATTACTAGGTTGCATCGCTTTTAACAGTGAAACGATTGACTGTGGGATTTAATTGAACTAACTTTGGACTGTGCCCTGATAAATGTGATAAATGAGACAATTGGACTCCAAGAAAAAACATTCTTCCTAATTTGACGTGATTGCCGGAAATCAGCGATTACACTGGGCGCTGTGGTAGCGCTTCATTTAAAAATTTAGATAAATAAGTCATTTCTTACTGTGGATCCAATCCTAGCATTTATCCCGCGCTGAAGCAGTAGAGACAATTTCAAAAACTACACTTCATTGACTTTCTAACGGTGTCAATCCCTTTGAGTTACAACGGTTGGGTCACATATTCGTACCAACATGTTTTTAGCGATATTTTTCTGATATTACTAGGTTGTATGGCTTTTAACAGTGAAACGACTGACTGTGGGACTCCAAGAAAAAAAATTCTTCTTAATTTGACGTGTTTGCCGGAAATCAGCGATTACATTGGGCGCTGTGGTAGCGCTACATTTAAAAATTTAGATAAATAAGTCGTTCTTTACTGTGGGACCAATCCTACCCGTTATCGCGCGCTGAAGAAATAGCGACAGTTTCAAAAACTACATTTCATTGACTTTTTAACGGTGTCAGTCCGTTTGAGTTTCAACGGTTGGGTCACATATTCGTACCAACATGTATTTAGCGATATTTATCTGATATTACTAGTTTGCATCGCTTTTAACAGTGAAACGATTGACTGTGGGACTTAATTGAACTAAATTTGGATCGTGACCTGGTCAATGTGATAAATGACACAAATGGACTCCAAAAAAATAATTCTTCTTAATTTGACATGGTTGCCGGAAATCAGCGATTACACTGAGCGCTGTGGTAGCGCTTCATATAAAAAAATAGATAAATAAGTCGTTCTTCACTGTGGGACCAATCCTACCCGTTATCGCGCGCTGAAAAAATAGCGACAGTTTCAAAACCTACATTTCATTGACTTTCTAACGGTGTCAATCCATTTTACTTACAACGGTTGGGTCACATATTCGTACCAACATGTATTTAGTGATATTTTTCTGATATTACTAGGTTGTATGGCTTTTAACAGTGAAACCATTGACTGTGGGACTTAATTGAACTGATTATTGACTGTGACCTTATAAATGTGAAAGTAAGACAATTGGACTCCAAGAAATAACAATCTTCTTAATATGAAATGATTGCCGAAACTCAGCGATTACACTGGGTGCTGTGGTAGCGCTTCAATTTAAAATTAAGATAAAAAGCCATTTTTTACTGTGGGACCAATTCTAGCTGTTATCGCGCGCTTAAGAAATAGCGACAGTTTCAAAAACTACATTTCATTGACTTTCTAACGGTGTCAGTCCGTTTGAGTTTCAACGGTTGGGTCACATATTCGTACCAACATGTATTTAACGATATTTATCTGATATTACTAGGTTGCATCGCTTTTAACAGTGAAACGATTGACTGTGGGATTCAATTGAACTAACTTTGGACTGTGCCCTGATAAATGTGATAAATAAGACAATTGGACTCCAAGAAAAAACATTCTTCTTAATTTGACGTGATTGCCGGAAATCAGCGATTACACTGGGCGCTGTGGTAGCGCTTCATTTAAAAATTTAGATAAATAAGTCATTTCTTACTGTGGGACCAATCCTAGCCGTTATCCCGCGCTGAAGCAGTAGAGACAATTTCAAAAACTACGCTTCATTGACTTTCTAACGGTGTCAACCGTTTGAGTTACAACGGTTGGGTCACATATTCGTACCAACATGTTTTTAGCGATATTTTTCTGATATTACTAGGTTGTATGGCTTTTAACAGTGAAACGACTGACTGTGGGACTTAATTGAACTGATTATGGATGTGACCTTATAAATGTAAAAGTAAGACAATTGGACTCCAAGAAAAAAAATTCTTCTTAATTTGACGTGATTGCCGGAAATCAGCGATTACACTAGGCGCTGTTGTAGCGCTTCATTTAAAAATTTAGATAAATAAGTGGTTCTTTACTGTGGACCAATCCTACCCGTTATCACACGCTAAAAAAATAGCGACAGTTTCAAAAACTACACTTCATTGACTTTCTAACGGTGTCAATCCATTTGAGTTACAACGGTTGGGTCACATATTCGTACCAACATGTATTTAACGATATTTTTCTGATATTACTAGGTTGTATGGCTTTTAACAGTGAAACGACTGACTGTGGGACTTAATTGAACTGATTATGGATGTGACCTTATAAATGTTAAAGCGAGACAATTTGACTCCAAGAAATAACATTCTTCTTAATATGAAATGATTGCCGAAACTCAGCGATTACACTGGGCGCTGTGGTAGCGTTTCAATTAAAAATTAAAATAAAAAAGTCATATTTTACTGTGGGACCAATCCTAGCCGTTATTGCGCGCTGAAGAAATAGCGACAGTTTCAAAAACTACATTTCATTGACTTTCTAACGGTGTCAGTCCGTTGGAGTTTCAACGGTTGAGTCAAATATTCGTACCAACATGTATTTAGCGATATTTATCTGATATTACTAGTTTGCATCGCTTTTAACAGTGAAACGATTGACTGTGGGACTTAATTGAACTAAATTTGGACCGTGACCTGATCAATGTGATAAATGACACAAATGGACTCCAGAAAAAAAATTCTTCTTAATTTGACATGATTGCCGGAAATCAGCGATTACACTTGGCGCTGTGGTAGCGCTTCACTTAAAAATATTAGATAAATAAGTCGTTCTTTACTGTGGGACCAATCCTGTCCGTTATCGCGAGCTGAAGAAATAGCGACAGTTTCAAAAACTACATTTCATTGACTTTCTAACGGTGTCAATCCGTTTGAGTTACAACGGTTGGGTCACATATTCGTACCAACATGTATTTAACGATATTTTTCTGATATTACTAGGTTGTATGGCTTTTAACAGTGAAACCATTGACTGTGGGACGTAATTGAACTGATTATGGACTGCGACCTTATAAATGTGAAAGTGAGACAATTGGACTCCAAGAAAAAAAATTCTTCTTAATTTGACGTGATTGCCGGAAATCAGCGATTACACTGGGCGCTGTGGTAGCGCTTCATTTAAAAAAATAGATAAATAAGTCGTTCTTTACTGTGGGACCAATCCTAGCCGTTATCGCGCGCTGAAAAAATAGCGACAGTTTCAAAACCTACATTTCATTGACTTTCTAACGGTGTCAATCCATTTGAGTTACAACGGTTGGGTCACATATTCGTACCAACATGTATTTAACGATATTTTTCTGATATTACTAGGTTGTATGGCTTTTAACAGTGAAACGACTGACTGTGGGACTTAATTGAACTGATTATGGATGTGACCTTATAAATGTTAAAGCGAGACAATTTGACTCCAAGAAATAACATTCTTCTTAATATGAAATGATTGCCGAAACTCAGCGATTACACTGGGCGCTGTGGTAGCGTTTCAATTAAAAATTAAAATAAAAAAGTCATTTTTTACTGTGGGACCAATCCTAGCCGTTATTGCGCGCTGAAGAAATAGCGACAGTTTCAAAAACTACATTTCATTGACTTTCTAACGGTGTCAGTCCGTTGGAGTTTCAACGGTTGAGTCAAATATTCGTACCAACATGTATTTAGCGATATTTATCTGATATTACTAGTTTGCATCGCTTTTAACAGTGAAACGATTGACTGTGGGACTTAATTGAACTAAATTTGGACCGTGACCTGATCAATGTAATAAATGACACAAATGGACTCCAGAAAAAAAATTCTTCTTAATTTGACATGATTGCCGGAAATCAGCGATTACACTTGGCGCTGTGGTAGCGCTTCACTTAAAAATATTAGATAAATAAGTCGTTCTTTACTGTGGGACCAATCCTGTCCGTTATCGCGAGCTGAAGAAATAGCGACAGTGTCAAAAACTACATTTCATTGACTTTCTAACGGTGTCAATCCGTTTGAGTTACAACGGTTGGGTCACATATTCGTACCAACATGTATTTAACGATATTTTTCTGATATTACTAGGTTGTATGGCTTTTAACAGTGAAACCATTGACTGTGGGACGTAATTGAACTGATTATGGACTGCGACCTTATAAATGTGAAAGTGAGACAATTGGACTCCAAGAAAAAAAATTCTTCTTAATTTGACGTGATTGCCGGAAATCAGCGATTACACTGGGCGCTGTGGTAGCGCTTCATTTAAAAAAATAGATAAATAAGTCGTTCTTTACTGTGGGACCAATCCTAGCCGTTATCGCGCGCTGAAAAAATAGCGACAGTTTCAAAACCTACATTTCATTGACTTTCTAACGGTGTCAATCCGTTTTACTTACAACGGTTGGGTCACATATTCGTACCAACATGTATTTAGCGATATTTATCTGATATTACTAGGTTGCATCGCTTTTAACAGTGAAACGATTGACTGTGGGATTTAATTGAACTAACTTTGGACTGTGCCCTGATAAATGTGATAAATGAGACAATTGGACTCCAAGAAAAAACATTCTTCCTAATTTGACGTGATTGCCGGAAATCAGCGATTACACTGGGCGCTGAGGTAGCGCTTCATTTAAAAATTTAGATAAATAAGTCATTTCTTACTGTGGGACCAATCCTACCCGTTATCGCGCGCTAAAAAAATAGCGACAGTTTCGAAAACTACATTTCATTGACTTTTGAACAGTGTCAATTCGTTTGGGTTACAACGGTTGGGTCACATCTTCGTACCAACATGTATTTAGCGATATTTTTCTGATATTACTAGGTTGTATGGCTTTTAACAGTGAAACCATTGACTGTGGGACTTAATTGAACTGATTATGGACTGTGACCTTATAAATGTGAAAGTGAGAAAATTGGACTCCAAGAAGTAACATTCTTCTTAATATGAAATGATTGCCGGAAATCAGCGATTACACTGGGCGCTGTTGTAGCGCTTCATTTAAAAATTTAGATAAATAAGTCGTTCTTTACTGTGGGACCAATCCTACCCGTCATCGCGCGCTGAAAAAATAGCGACAGTTTCAAAAACTACATTTCATTGACTTTCGAACGGTGTCAATTCGTTTGGGTTACAACGGTTTGGTCACATCTTCGTACCAACATGTATTTAGCGATATTTTTCTGATATTACTAGGTTCTATGGCTTTTAACAGTGAAACCATTGAATGTGGGATTTAATTGAACTAACTTTGGACTGTGCCCTGATAAATGTGATAAATGAGACAATTGGACTCCAAGAAAAAACATTCTTCCTATTTTCACGTGATTGCCGGAAATCAGCGATTACACTGGGCGCTGTGGTAGCGCTTCATTTAAAAATTTAGATAAATAAGTCATTTCTTACTGTGGGACCAATCCTAGCCGTTATCCCGCGCTGAAGCAGTAGAGACAATTTCAAAAACTACACTTCATTGACTTTCTAACGGTGTCAGTCCGTTTGAGTTACAACGGTTGGGTCACATATTCGTACCAACATGTTTTTAGCGATATTTTTCTGATATTTCTAGGTTGTATGGCTTTTAACAGTGAAACGACTGACTGTGGGACTTAATTGAACTGATTATGGATGTAACCTTATAAATGTAAAAGCGAGACAATTGGACTCCAAGAAAAAAAATTCTTCTTAATTTGACGTGATTGCCGGAAATCAGCGATTACACTGGGCGCTGTTGTAGCGCTTCATTTAAAAATTTAGATAAATAAGTCGTTCTTTACTGTGGAACCAATCCTACCCGTCATCGCGCGCTGAAAAAATAGCGACAGTTTCAAAAACTACATTTCATTGACTTTCGAACGGTGTCAATTCGTTTGGGTTACAACGGTTTGGTCACATCTTCGTACCAACATGTATTTAGCGATATTTTTCTGATATTACTAGGTTGTATGGCTTTTAACAGTGAAACCATTAACTGTGGGACTTAATTGAACTGATTATGGACTGTGACCTTATAAATGTGAAAGTGAGACAATTGGACTCCAAGAAGTAACATTCTTCTTAATATGAAATGATTGCCGAAACTCAGCGATTTCACTGGGCGCTGTGGTAGCGCTTCAATTAAAAATTAAGATAAAAAAGTCATTTTTTACTGTGGAACCAATCCTAGCCGTTATCGCGCGCTGAAGAAATAGCGACAGTTTCAAAAACTACATTTCATTAACTTTCTAACGATGACAGTTCGTTTGAATTTCAACAGTTGTGTCACACATTCGTACCAACATGTATTTAGCGATATTTATCTGATATTACTAGGTTGCATCGCTTTTAACAGTGAAACGATTGACTGTGGGACTTAATTGAACTAAATCTGGACTGCGACCTGATCAATGTGATAAATGACACAAATGGACTCCAAGAAATAACATTTTTCTTAATATGAAATGATTGCCGAAACTCAGCGATTACACTGGGCGCTGTGGTAGCGCTTCAATTAAAAATTAAGATAAAAAAGTCATTTTTTACTGTGGGACCAATCCTAGCTGTTATCGCGCGCTTAAGAAATAGCGACAGTTTCAAAAACTACACTTCGTTGACTTTCTAACGGTATCAATCCGTTTGAGTTACAACGGTTGGGTCACATATTCGTACCAACATGTATTTAGCGACATTTTTCTGATATTACTAGGTTGTGTGGCTTTTAACAGTGAAACGATTGACTGTGGGACTTAATTGAACTAAATTTGGACAGTGACCTGATCAATGTGATAAATGACACAAATGAACTCCAAAGAAAAAGTTCTTCTTAATTTGACATGATTGCCGGAAATCAGCGATTACACTGGGTGCTGTGGTAGCGCTTCATTAAAAAGTTTAGATAAATAAGTCGTTCTTTACTGTGGGACCAATCCTACCCGTTATCGCGCGCTGAAAAAATAGCGACAGTTTCAAAAACTACATTTCATTGACTTTCTAACGGTGTCAATCCGGTTGACTTACAACGGTTGGGTCACATATTCGTACCAACATGTATTTAGCGATATTTTTCTGATATTACTAGGTTGTATGGCTTTTAACAGTGAAACCATTGACTGTGGGACTTAATTGAACTGATTATGGACTGTGACCTTATAAATGTGAAAGTCAGGCAATTGGAGTCCAAGAAATAACATTTTTCTTAATATGAAATGATTGCCGAAACTCAGCGATTACACTGGGCGCTGTGGTAGCGCTTCAATTAAAAATTAAGAGAAAAAAGTCATTTTTTACTGTGGAACCAATCCTAGCCGTTATCGCGCGCTGAAGAAATAGCGACAGTTTCAAAAACTACATTTCATTAACTTTCTAACGATGACAGTTCGTTTGAATTTCAACAGTTGTGTCACACATTCGTACCAACATGTATTTAGCGATATTTATCTGATATTACTAGGTTGCATCGCTTTTAACAGTGAAACGATTGACTGTGGGACTTAATTGAACTAAATCTGGACTGCGACCTGATCAATGTGATAAATGACACAAATGGACTCCAAGAAATAACATTTTTCTTAATATGAAATGATTGCCGAAACTCAGCGATTACACTGGGCGCTGTGGTAGCGCTTCAATTAAAAATTAAGATAAAAAAGTCATTTTTTACTGTGGGACCAATCCTAGCTGTTATCGCGCGCTTAAGAAATAGCGACAGTTTCAAAAACTACACTTCGTTGACTTTCTAACGGTATCAATCCGTTTGAGTTACAACGGTTGGGTCACATATTCGTACCAACATGTATTTAGCGACATTTTTCTGATATTACTAGGTTGTGTGGCTTTTAACAGTGAAACGATTGACTGTGGGACTTAATTGAACTAAATTTGGACAGTGACCTGATCAATGTGATAAATGACACAAATGAACTCCAAAGAAAAAGTTCTTCTTAATTTGACATGATTGCCGGAAATCAGCGATTACACTGGGTGCTGTGGTAGCGCTTCATTAAAAAGTTTAGATAAATAAGTCGTTCTTTACTGTGGGACCAATCCTACCCGTTATCGCGCGCTGAAAAAATAGCGACAGTTTCAAAAACTACATTTCATTGACTTTCTAACGGTGTCAATCCGGTTGACTTACAACGGTTGGGTCACATATTCGTACCAACATGTATTTAGCGATATTTTTCTGATATTACTAGGTTGTATGGCTTTTAACAGTGAAACCATTGACTGTGGGACTTAATTGAACTGATTATGGACTGTGACCTTATAAATGTGAAAGTCAGGCAATTGGAGTCCAAGAAATAACATTTTTCTTAATATGAAATGATTGCCGAAACTCAGCGATTACACTGGGCGCTGTGGTAGCGCTTCAATTAAAAATTAAGAGAAAAAAGTCATTTTTTACTGTGGGACCAATCCTAGCTGTTATCGCGCGCTGAAGAAATAGCGACAGTTTCACAAACTACATTTCATTGACTTTCTAACGGTGTCAGTCCGTTTCAGTTTCAACGGTTGGGTCACATATTCGTACCAACATGTATTTAGCGATATTTATCTGATATTACTAGGTTGCATCGCTTTTAACAGTGAAACAATTGACTGTGGGATTTAATTGAACTAACTTTGGAGTGTGACCTGATAAATGTGATAAATGAGGAAATTGGACTCCAAGAAATAACATTCTTCTTAATTTGACATGATTGCCGCAACTCACCGATTACACTGGGCGTTGTGGTAGCGCTTTATTTAAAAATTTAGATAAATAAGTCGTTCTTTACTGTGGGACCAATCCTACCCGTTATCGCGCGCTGAAAAAATAGCAACAGTTTCAAAAACTACATTTCATTGACTTTCTAACGGTGTCAGTCCATTTGAGTTACAACGGTTGGGTCACATATTCGTACCAACATGTTTTTAGCGATATTTTTCTGATATTTCTAGGTTGTATGGCTTTTAACAGTGAAACGACTGACTGTGGGACTTAATTGAACTGATTATGGATGTGACCTTATAAATGTAAAAGCGAGACAATTGGACTCTTCACCACTATTTCATTTCATTGACTTTCTAACGGTGTCAGTCCATTTGAGTTACAACGGTTGGGTCACATATTCGTACCAACATGTTTTTAGCGATATTTTTCTGATATTTCTAGGTTGTATGGCTTTTAACAGTGAAACGACTGACTGTGGGACTTAATTGAACTGATTATGGATGTGACCTTATAAATGTAAAAGCGAGACAATTGGACTCCAAGAAAAAAAATTCTTCTTAATTTGACGTGATTGCCGGAAATCAGCGATTACACTGAACGCTGTTGTAGCGCTTCATTTAAAAATTTAGATAAATAAGTCGTTCTTTACTGTGGGACCAATCCTACCCGTCATCGCGCGCTGAAAAAATAGCGACAGTTTCAAAAACTACATTTCATTGACTTTCGAACGGTGTCAATTCGTTTGGGTTACAACGGTTTGGTCACATCTTCGTACCAACATGTATTTAGCGATATTTTTCTGATATTACTAGGTTGTATGGCTTTTAACAGTGAAACCATTGACTGTGGGACTTAATTGAACTGATTATGGACTGTGACCTTATAAATGTGAAAGTGAGACAATTGGACTCCAAGAAGTAACATTCTTCCTAATATGAAATGATTGCCGAAACTCAGCGATTACACTGGGCGCTGTGGTAGCGCTTCAATTAAAAATTAAGATAAAAAAGTCATTTTTTACTGTGGAACCAATCCTAGCCGTTATCGCGCGCTGAAGAAATAGCGACAGTTTCAAAAACTACATTTCATTAACTTTCTAACGGTGACAGTTCGTTTGAATTTCAACAGTTGTGTCACACATTCGTACCAACATGTATTTAGCGATATTTATCTGATATTACTAGGTTGCATCGCTTTTAACAGTGAAACGATTGACTGTGGGACTTAATTGAAATGAATTTGGACAGTGACCTGATCAATGTGATAAATGACACAAATGAACTCCAAAAAAAAAGTTCTTCTTAATTTGACATGATTGCCGGAAATCAGCGATTACACTGGGCGCTGTGGTAGCGCTTCAATTAAAAATTAAGATAAAAAAGTCATTTTTTACTGTGGGACCAATCCTAGCTGTTATCGCGCGCTGAAGAAATAGCGACAGTTTCACAAACTACATTTCATTGACTTTCTAACGGTGTCAGTCCGTTTCAGTTTCAACGGTTGGGTCACATATTCGTACCAACATGTATTTAGCGATATTTATCTGATATTACTAGGTTGCATCGCTTTTAACAGTGAAACAATTGACTGTGGGATTTAATTGAACTAACTTTGGAGTGTGACCTGATAAATGTGATAAATGAGGAAATTGGACTCCAAGAAATAACATTCTTCTTAATTTGACATGATTGCCGCAACTCACCGATTACACTGGGCGTTGTGGTAGCGCTTTATTTAAAAATTTAGATAAATAAGTCGTTCTTTACTGTGGGACCAATCCTACCCGTTATCGCGCGCTGAAAAAATAGCAACAGTTTCAAAAACTACATTTCATTGACTTTGTAACGGTGTCAGTCCGTTTGAGTTTCAACGGTTGGGTCACATATTCGTACCAACATGTATTTAGCGATATTTATCTGATAATACTAGGTTGCATCGCTTTTAACAGTGAAACGATTGACTGTGGGATTTAATTGAACTAACTTTGGACTGTGACCAGATAAATGTGATAAATGAGGAAATTGGACTCCAAGAAATAACATTCTTCTTAATTTGACATGATTGCCGGAACTCAGCGATTACACTGGGCGTTGTGGTAGGGCTTCATTTAAAAATTTAGATAAATGAGTCGTTCTTTACTGTGGGACCAATCGTATTCGTTATCGCACGCTGAAGAATTAGCGACAGTTTCAAAAACTACACTTCATTGACTTTCTAACGGTATCAATCCGTTTGAGTTACAACGGTTGGGTCACATATTCGTACCAACATGTATTTAGCGACATTTTTCTGATATTACTAGGTTGTGTGGCTTTTAACAGTGAAACGATTGACTGTGGGACTTAATTGAACTAAATTTGGACCGTGACCTGATCAATGTGATAAATGACACAAATGAACTCCAAAAAAAAAGTTCTTCTTAATTTGACATGATTGCCGGAAATCAGCAATTACACTGGGTGCTGTGGTAGCGCTTCATTAAAGATATTAGATAAATAAGTCGTTCTTTACTGTGGCACCAATCCTACCCGTTATCGCGCGCTGAAAAAATAGCGACAGTTTCAAAAACTACATTTCATTGACTTTCTAACGGTGTCAATCCGTTTGACTTACAACGGTTGGGTCACATATTCGTACCAACATGTATTTAGCGATATTTTTCTGATATTACTAGGTTGTATGGCTTTTAACTGTGAAACCATTGACTGTGGGACTTAATTGAACTGATTATGGACTGTGACCTTATAAATGTGAAAGTCAGGCAATTGGACTCCAAGAAATAACATTTTTCTTAATTTGAAATGATTGCCGAAACTCAGCGATTACACTGGGCGCTGTGGTAGCGCTTCAATTAAAAATTAAGATAAAAAAGTCATTTTTTACTGTGGGACCAATCCTAGCTGTTTTCGCGCGCTTAAGAAATAGCGACAGTTTCACAAACTACATTTCATTGACTTTCTAACGGTGTCAGTCCGTTTCAGTTTCAACGGTTGGGTCACATATTCGTACCAACATGTATTTAGCGATATTTATCTGATATTACTAGGTTGCATCGCTTTTAACAGTGAAACAATTGACTGTGGGATTTAATTGAACTAACTTTGGACTGTGACCAGATAAATGTGATAAATGAGGAAATTGGACTCCAAGAAATAACATTCTTCTTAATTTGACATGATTGCCGGAACTCAGCGATTACACTGGGTGCTGTGGTAGCGCTTCAATTAAAAATTAAGATAAAAAAGTCATTTTTTAATGTGGGACCAATCCTAGCTGTTATCGCGCGCTTAAGAAATAGCGACAGTTTCACAAACTACATTTCATTGACTTTCTAACGGTGTCAGTCCGTTTCAGTTTCAACGGTTGGGTCACATATTCGTACCAACATGTATTTAGCGATATTTATCTGATATTACTAGGTTGCATCGCTTTTAACAGTGAAACAATTGACTGTGGGATTTAATTGAACTAACTTTGGACTGCGACCTGATAAATGTGATAAATGAGGAAATTGGACTCCAAGAAATAACATTCTTCTTAATTTGACATGATTGCCGGAACTCAGCGATTACACTGGGCATTGTGGTAGCGCTTTATTTAAAAATTTAGATAAATAAGTCGTTCTTTACTGTGGGACCAATCCTACCCGTTATCGCGCGCTGAAAAAATAGCGACAGTTTCAAAAACTACATTTCATTGACTTTCTAACGGTGTCAGTCCGTTTGAGTTTCAACGGTTGGGTCACATATTCGTACCAACATGTATTTAGCGATATTTATCTGATATTACTAGGTTGCATCGCTTTTAACAGTGAAACGATTGACTGTGGGATTTAATTGAACTAACTTTGGACTGTGACCAGATAAATGTGATAAATGAGGAAAATGGACTCGAAGAAATAACATTCTTCTTAATTTGACATGATTGCCGGAACTCAGCGATTACACTGGGCGTTGTTGTAGCGCTTCATTTAAAAATTTAGATAAATGAGTCGTTCTTTACTGTGGGACCAATCGTATTCGTTATCGCACGCTGAAGAATTAGCGACAGTTTCAAAAACTACACTTCATTGACTTTCTAACGGTATCAATCCGTTTGAGTTACAACGGTTGGGTCACATATTCGTACCAACATGTATTTAGCGACATTTTTCTGATATTACTAGGTTGTGTGGCTTTTAACAGTGAAACGATTGACTGTGGGACTTAATTGAACTAAATTTGGACCGTGACCTGATCAATGTGATAAATGACACAAATGAACTCCAAAAAAAAAGTTCTTCTTAATTTGACATGATTGCCGGAAATCAGCGATTACACTGGGTGCTGTGGTAGCGCTTCATTAAAAAGTTTAGATAAATAAGTCGTTCTTTACTGTGGGACCAATCCTACCCGTTATCGCGCGCTGAAAAAATAGCGACAGTTTCAAAAACTACATTTCATTGACTTTCTAACGGTGTCAATCCGTTTGACTTACAACGGTTGGGTCACATATTCGTACCAACATGTATTTAGCGATATTTTTCTGATATTACTAGGTTGTATGGCTTTTAACAGTGAAACCATTGACTGTGGGACTTAATTGAACTGATTATGGACTGTGACCTCATAAATGTGAAAGTGAGGCAATTGGACTCCAAGAAATAACATTTTTCTCAATATGAAATGATTGCCGAAACTCAGCGATTACACTGGGCGCTGTGGTAGCGCTTCAATTAAAAATTAAGATAAAAAAGTCATTTTTTACTGTGGGACCAATCCTAGCTGTTATCGCGCGCTTAAGAAATAGCGACAGTTTCAAAAACTACATTTCATTGACTTTCTAACCGTGTCAGTCCGTTTAAGTTTCAACGGTTGGGTCACATACTCGTACCAACATGTATTTAGCGATATTTATCTGATATTACTAGGTTGCATCGCTTTTAACAGTGAAACAATTGACTGTGGGATTTATTTGAACTAACTTTGGACTGTGACCTGATAAATGTGATAAATGAGGAAATTGGACTCCAAGAAATAACATTCTTCTTAATTTGACATGATTGCCGGAACTCACCGATTACACTGGGCGTTGTGGTAGCGCTTCATTTAAAAATTTAGATAAATGAGTCGTTCTTTACTGTATGACCAATCGTATTCGTTATCGCACGCTGAATAATTAGCGACAGTTTCAAAAACTACACTTCATTGACTTTCCAACGGTATCAATCCGTTTGACTTACAAGGGTTGGGTCACATATTCGTACCAACATGTATTTAGCGACATTTTGCTGATATTACTAGGTTGTGTGGCTTTTAACAGTGAAACGATTGAACTAAATTTGGACCATGACCTGATCAATGTGATAAATGACACAAATGAACTCCAAAAAAAAAGTTCTTCTTAATTTGACATGATTGCCGGAAATCAGCGATTACACTGGGCGCTGTGGTAGCGCTTCATTAAAAAGTTTAGATAAATAAGTCGTTCTTTACTGTGGGACCAATCCTACCCGTTATCGCGCGCTGAAAAAATAGCGACAGTTTCAAAAACTACATTTCATTGACTTTCTAACGGTGTCAATCCGTTTGACTTACAACGGTTGGGTCACATATTCGTACCAACATGTATTTAGCGATATTTTTCTGATATTACTAGGTTGTATGGCTTTCAACAATGAAACCATTGACTGTGGGACTTAATTGAACTGATTATGGACTGTGACCTTATAAATGTGAAAGTGAGGCAATTGGACTCCAAGAAATAACATTTTTCTTAATATGAAATGATTGCCGGAACTCAGCGATTACACTGGGCGCTGTGGTAGCGCTTCAATTAAAAATTAAGATAAAAAAGTCATTTTTTACTGTGGGACCAATCGTAGCTGTTATCGCGCGCTTAAGAAATAGCGACAGTTTCAAAAACTACATTTCATTAACTTTCTAACGGTGACAGTTCGTTTGAGTTTCAACGGTTGGGTCACATATTCGTACCAACATGTATTTAGCGATATTTATCTGATATTACTAGGTTGCATCGCTTTTAACAGTGAAACGATTGACTGTGGGACTTAATTGAACTGATTATGGACTGTGACCTTATAAATGTGAAAGTGAGGCAATTGGACTCCAAGAAAAAACATTATTCTTAGTTTGACGTGATTGCCGGAAATCAGCGAATACACTGTGCGTTGTGGTAGCGCTTCATTTAAAAATTTAGATAAATGAGTCGTTCTTTACTGTGGGACCAATCCTATTCGTTATCGCACGCTGAAGAAATAGCGACAGTTTCAAAAACTACACTTCATTGACTTTCTAACGGTGTCAGTCCGTTTGAGTTTCAACGGTTGAGTCACATATTCGTACCAACATGTATTTAGCGATAATTATCTGATATTACTAGGTTGCATCGCTTTTAACAGTGAAACGATTGACTGTGGGATTTAATTGAACTAACTTTGGACTGTGACCTGATAAATGTGATAAATAACACAAATGGACTCCTAGAAAAAACATTATTCTTAGTTTGACGTGATTGCCGGAAATCAGCGAATACACTGTGCGTTGTGGTAGCGCTTCATTTAAAAATTTAGATAAATGAGTCGTTCTTTACTGTGGGACCAATCCTATTCGTTATCGCACGCTGAGGAAATAGCGACAGTTTCAAAAACTACACTTCATTGACTTTCTAACGGTGTCAATCCGTTTGAGTTACGACGGTTGTGTCACATATTCGTACCAACATGTATTTAGCGATATTTTTCTGATATTGCTAGGTCGTGTGGCTTTTAACAGTGAAACGATTGACTGTGGTACTTAATTGAGCTGATTATGGACTGTGACCTTATAAATGTGAAAGTGAGACAATTGGACTCCAAGAAATAACATTCTTCTTAATATGAAATGATTGCCGAAACTCAGCGATTACACTGGGCGCTGTGGTAGCGTTTCAATTAATAATTAAAATAAAAAAGTCATTTTTTACTGTGGGACCAATCCTATTCGTTATCGCACGCTGAAGAAATAGCGACAGTTTCAAAAACTACATTTCATTGACTTTCTAACGGTGTCAGTCCGTTTGAGTTTCAACGGTTGGGTCACATATTCGTACCAACATGTATTTAGCGATAATTATCTGATATTACTAGGTTGCATCGCTTTTAACAGTGAAACGATTGACTGTGGGATTTAATTGAACTAACTTTGGACTGTGACCTGATAAATGTGATAAATGATGAAATTGGACTCCAAGAAATAACATTCTTCTTAATTTGACATGATTGCCGGAACTCAGCGATTACACTGGGCGTTGTGGTAGCGCTTCATTTAAAAATTTAGATAAATGAGTCGTTCTTTACTGTGGGAGCAATCCTATTCGTTATCGCACGCTGAAGAATTAGTGACAGTTTCAAAAACTACATTTCATTGACTTTCTAACGGTATCAATCCGTTTGAGTTACAAGGGTTGGGTCACATATTCGTACGAACGTGTATTTAGCGACATTTTTCTGATATTACTAGGTTGTGTGGCTTTTAACAGTGAAACGATTGACTGTGGGACTTTATCAAACTAAATTTGGACCGTGACCTGATCAATGTGATAAATGACACAAATGAACTCCAAAAAAAAAGTTCTTCTTAATTTGACATGATTGCCGGAAATCAGCGATTAGACTGGGCGCTGTGGTAGCGCTTCATTTAAAAAATTAGATAAATAATTCGTTCTTTACTGTGCGACCAATCCTACCCGTTATCGTGCGCTGAAAAAATAGCGACAGTTTCAAAAACTACATTTCATTGACTTTCTAACGGTGTCAATCCGTTTGACTTACAACGGTTGGGTCACTTATTCGTACCAACATGTATTTAGCGATATTTTCTGATATTACTAGGTTGTATGGCTTTTAACAGTGAAACCATTGACTGTGGGACTTAATTGAACTAACTTTGGACTTTGACCTAATAAATGTGATAAATGAGGAAATTGGGCTCCAAGAAATAACATTCTTCTTAATTTGACATGATTGCCGAAACTCAGCGATTACACTGGGCGCTGTGGTAGCGCTTCATTAAAAACTTTAGATAAATAAGTCGTTATTTACTGTGGGACCAATCCTACCCGTTATCGTGCAATGAAAAAATAGCGACAGTTTCAAAAACTACATTTCATTGACTTTCTAACGGTGGCAATCCGTTTGAGTTACAACGGTTGGGTCACATATTCGTACCAACATGAATTTAGCGTTATTTTTCTGATATTACTAGGTTGTATGGCTTTTAACAGTAAAACCATTGATTGTGGGACTTAACCCTATTCGGTCCGGGGGGTGCGGATTCCGCCCCCCCTGACGGTTTTTTTTAATAACTCCTGATTGCTTTGTTATATGGCTATGATACTTACTGAGTTTCAACATTTATCTATTAGACACCTGCATGCTAATTTTTTAGGTCCCATACCTTTCAGAGGCTTTGATATTGGCCATTACTCGAAACTACCCCTAAAAATCTCTATGAAATCCTTATAATGGGGAAAATATAATAACTCCTGTTAGGATTATTCTTAGAACTTGAAACTTGCAACACAACTTTGTTTCATCAAGAAGAATCATTTTGAATAATTTGAAAACGTGACTAATCCGATTTTCCGATTTTGTCGGATTTTACCCGAAAATCGGAAAAAAACGGATTTTTGGGCAATTTTTGGCAATTTTTCATCCGATCCATGTAAAAACCGGAAGATATGTTAAATAACTTTTATTTAGCTTTCAGAAACTTCGAACAGAATGTAAAAATTCGCTCTAGAACAAAAGTAATTATATTTTAAGCAGATAGTGACATTTTTAACAATTTTCAAGCTTTTGATGACGTCACAGAAAATGTGCTGACGCAAGCAAATTTTTTTTGGCACCATTTTGTTCCTTTTATGACGTACTATAAGTGTGCCAAGTTTGATTCAATTTGAACAACCCTATGAAAAGTTATTGAGGGGGGGCGGAATCCGCCCCCCGGTCATAGTATGTTCGAAAAACCCCGGACCGAATAGGGTTAATTGAACTGATTATGGACTGTGACCTTATAAATGTGAATGTGAGACAATTTGACTCCAAGAAATAACATTCTTCTTAATATGAAATGATTGCCGAAACTCAGCGATTACACTGGGCGCTGTGGTAGCGTTTCAATTAATAATTAAAATAAAAAAGTCATTTTTTACTGTGGGACCAATCCTATTCGTTATCGCACGCTGAAGAAATAGCGACAGTTTCAAAAACTACATTTCATTGACTTTCTAACGGTGTCAATCCGTTTGAGTTTCAACGGTTGGGTCACATATTCGTACCAACATGTATTTAGCGATATTTATCTGATATTACTAGTTTGCATCGTTTTTAACAGTAAAACGATTAACTGTGGGACTTAATTGAACTAAAATTGGACTGTGACCTGATCAATGTCATAAATGACACAAATGGACTCCAAAAAAAAATTTCTTCTTAATTTGACATGATGGCCGAACATCAGCAATTACACTGGGCGCTGTGGTAGCGCTTCACTTAAAAAAAATAGATAAATAAGTCGTTCTTTACTGTGGGACCAATCCTGTCCGTTATCGCGCGCTGAAGAAATAGCGACAGTTTCAAAAACTACATTTCATTGACTTTCTAACGGTGTCAATCCGTTTGAGTTACAACGGTTGGGTCACATATTCGTACGAACATATATTTAGCGATATTTATCTGATTTTACTAGTTCGCATCGCTTTTAACAGTGAAACGATTGACTGTGGGACTTAATTGAACTGATTGTGGACTGTGACCTTATAAATGTAAAAGTGAGACAATTGGACACCAAGAAATAACATTCTTCTTAATATGAAATGATTTCCGAAACTCAGCGATTACACTGGGCGCTGTGGTAGCGTTTCAATTAAAAATTGAAATAAAAAAGTCATTTTTTACTGTGGGACCAATCCTAGCCTTTATCGCGCGCTGAAGAAGTAGCGACAGTTTCAAAAACTACATTTCATTGACTTTTTAACGGTGTCAGTCCATTTGAGTTCCAACGGTTGGGTCACATATTCGTACCAACATGTATTTAGCGATATTTATCTGATATTTCTAGTTTGCATCGCTTTTAACAGTGAAACGATTGACTGAGGGACTTAATTGAACTAAATTTGGACCGTGACCTGATCAATGTCATAAAAGACACAAATGCTCTCCAAAAAAAAAATTCTTCTTAATTTGACATGATTGCCGGAAATCAGCGATTACACTGGGCGTTGTGGTAGCGCTTCACTTAAAAAAATTAGATAAAAAAGTCGTTCTTTACTGTAGGACCAAACCTGTCCGTTATCGCGCGCTGAAGATATTGCGACAGTTTCAAAAACTACATTTCATTGACTTTCTAACGGTGTCAATCCGTTTGAGTTTCAATAGTTGGGTCACATATTCGTACCAACATGTATTTAGCGATATTTATCTGATATTACTAGTTTGCATCGCTTTTAACAGTGAAACGATTGACTGTGGAACTTAATTGAACTAAATTTGGACCGTGACCTGATCAATGTCATAAATGACACAAATGCACTACAAAAATATAGTTCTTCTTAATTTGACATGATTGCCGGAAGTCAGCGATTACCCTGGGCGCTGTGGTAGCGCTTCACTTAAAAAAATTAGATAAATAAGTCGTTCTTTACTGTGGGACCAATCCTGTCCGTTATCGCGCGCTGAAGAAATTGCGAAAGTTTCAAAAACTACATTTCATTGACTTTCTAACGGTGTCAATCCGTTTAAGTTACAACATTTGGGTCACATATTCGTACGAACATAGATTTAGCGATATTTATCTGATATTACAAGGTTGTATGGCTTTTAACAGTGAAACCATTGACTGTGGGACTTAATTGAACTGATTATGGACTGTGACCTTATAAATGTGAAAGTGAGACAATTAGACTCCAAGAAATAACATTCTTCTTAATATGAAATGATTGCCGAAACTCAGCGATTACACTGGGTGCTGTGGTAGCGCTTCATTTAAAAATTTAGATTAACAAGTCATTTTTTTACTGTGGGACCAATCTTAGCCCTTATCGCGCGCTGAAGAAATAGCGACAGTTTCAAAAACTACATTTCATTGACTTTCTAACGGTTTCAGTCCGTTTCAGTTACAACGGTTGTGTCACGTATTGGTACCAACATGTATTTAGCGATAATTTTCGGAGAATACTACGTTGCATCGCTTTTAACAATGAAACGATTGACTGTGGCACTTAATTGAACTAACTTTCGACTGTGACGTGATAAATGTGATAAATGAGAAAATTGGACCCCAAGGAAAAACTTTCTTCTTAATTTGACGTGATTTCCGGAAATCAGCGATTACACTGGGCGCTGTGGTAGCGCTTCATTTAAAAATTTAGATAAATAAGTCGTTCTTTACTGTGGGACCAGTCCTATCCGTTATCGCGTGCAGAAGAAATAGCGACAGTTTCAAAAACTACATTTCATTAACTTTTTAACGGTGTCAGTCGGTTTGAGTTTCAATGGTTGGGTCACATATTCGTACCAACATGTATTTAGCGATATTTTTCTGATATTACTAGGTTGTATGGCTTTTAACAGTGAAACGATTGACTGTGGGTCTTAATTGGACTGATTATGGACTGTGACCTTATAAATGTAAAAGTGAGACAATTGGACTCCAAAAAAAAAATTCTTCTTAATATGAAATGACTGCCGGAAATCAGCGATTACACTGGGCGCTGTGGTAGCGCTTTATTTAAAAAATTAGATAAATAAGTCGTTCTTTGCTGTGGGACCAATCCTATCCGTTATTGCGCGCTGAAGAAATAGCGACAGTTTCAAAAACTACATTTCATTGACTTTCTAACGGTGTCAGTCCATTTGAGTTTCAACGGTTGGGTCACATATTCGTACCAACTTGTATTTAGCGATACTTATCTGATATTACTAGTTTCCATCGCTTTTAACAGTGAAACAATTAACTGTGGGACTTAATTGACCTAAATTTGGACCGTGACCTGATCAATGTGATAAATGACACAAATGGACTCCAAGAAAAAACATTCTTCTTAATTTGACATGATTGCCGGAACTCAGCGATTACACTGGGCGCTGTGGTAGCGGTTCATTTAAAAAATTAGATAAATAAGTCGTTCTTTACTGTGGGAGCAATCCTACCCGTTATCGCGCGCTGAAAAAATAGCGACAGTTTCAAAAACTACATTTCATTGACTTTCTAACGGTGCCAATCCGTTTGAGTTACAACGGTTGGGTCACATATTCGTACCAACATGTATTTAGCGATACTTTTTCTGATATTACTAGGTTGTATGGCTTTTAACAGTGAAACCATTGACTGTGGGACTTAATTGAACTAAATTTGGACCGTGATCTGATCAATGTCATAAATGACACAAATGGACTCAAAAAAAAAAATTCTTCTTAATGTGACATGATTGCCGGAAATCAGCGATTACACTGGGAGCTGTGGTAGCGCTTCACTTAAAAAATTGGATAAATAAGTCATTCTTTGCTGTGGGACCAATTCTATCCGTTATCGCGCGCTGAAAAAATAGCGATAGTTTCAAAAACTACATTTCATAGACTTTCTAACGGTGTCAATCCGTTTGAGTTACAACGGTTGGGTCACATATTCGTATCAACATGTACTTAGCGATATTTTTCTGATATTACTAGGTTGTATAGCTTTTAACAGTGAAACCATTGACTGTGGGACTTAATTGAACTAATTATGGACTGTGACCTTATAAATGTGAAAGTGAGACAATTAGACTCCAAGAAATAACATTCTTCTTGATATGAAATGATTGCCGAAACTCAGCTATTACACTGGGCGCTGTGGTAGAGCTTCATTTAAAAATTTAGATTAACAAGTCATTTTTTTACTGTGGTTTCAGTCCGTTTGAGTTACAACGGTTGGGTCACGTATTGGTACCAACATGTATTTAGCGATATTTTTCTGATATTACTAGGTTGTATGGCTTTTAACAGTGAAACGATTGACTGTGGGACTTAATTGAACTGATTATGGACTGTGACCTTATAAATGTAAAAGTAAGACAATTGGACACCAAGAAATAACATTCTTCTTAATATGAAATGATTGCCGACACTCAGCGATTACACTGGGCGCTGTGGTAGCGTTTGAATTAAAAACTGAAATAAAAAAGTCATTTTTTACTGTGGGACCAATCCTAGCCTTTATCGCGCGCTGAAGAAATAGCGACAGTTTCAAAAACTACATTTCATTGACTTTTTAACGGTGTCAGTCCATTTGAGTTTCAACGGTTGGGTCACATATTCGTACCAACATGTAGTTAGCGATATTTATCTGATATTTCTAGTTTGCATCGCTTTTAACAGTGAAACGATTGACTGAGGGACTTAATTGAACTAAAGTTGGACCGTGACCTGATCAATGTCATAAAAGACACAAATGGTCTCCAAAAAAAAAATTCTTCTTAATTTGACATGATTGCCGGAAATCAGCGATTACACTGGGCGTTGTGGTAGCGCTTCACTTAAAAAAATTAGATAAATAAGTCGTTCTTTACTGTAAGACCAAACCTGTCCGTTATCGCGCGCTGAAGATATAGCGACAGTTTCAAAAACTACATTTCATTGACTTCCTAACGGTGTCAATCCGTTTGAGTTTCAACGGTTGGGTCACATATTCGTACCAACATGTATTTAGCGATATTTATCTGATATTACTAGTTTGCATCGCTTTTAACAGTGAAACGATTGACTGTGAAACTTAATTGAACTAAATTTGGACCGTGATCTGATCAATGTCATAAATGACACAAATGGACTCAAAAAAAAAAATTCTTCTTAATGTGACATGATTGCCGGAAATCAGCGATTACACTGGGAGCTGTGGTAGCGCTTCACTTAAAAAATTGGATAAATAAGTCATTCTTTGCTGTGGGACCAATTCTATCCGTTATCGCGCGCTGAAAAAATAGCGATAGTTTCAAAAACTACATTTCATAGACTTTCTAACGGTGTCAATCCGTTTGAGTTACAACGGTTGGGTCACATATTCGTATCAACATGTACTTAGCGATATTTTTCTGATATTACTAGGTTGTATAGCTTTTAACAGTGAAACCATTGACTGTGGGACTTAATTGAACTAATTATGGACTGTGACCTTATAAATGTTAAAGTGAGACAATTAGACTCCAAGAAATAACATTCTTCTTGATATGAAATGATTGCCGAAACTCAGCTATTACACTGGGCGCTGTGGTAGAGCTTCATTTAAAAATTTAGATTAACAAGTCATTTTTTTACTGTGGTTTCAGTCCGTTTGAGTTACAACGGTTGGGTCACGTATTGGTACCAACATGTATTTAGCGATATTTTTCTGATATTACTAGGTTGTATGGCTTTTAACAGTGAAACGATTGACTGTGGGACTTAATTGAACTGATTATGGACTGTGACCTTATAAATGTAAAAGTAAGACAATTGGACACCAAGAAATAACATTCTTCTTAATATGAAATGATTGCCGACACTCAGCGATTACACTGGGCGCTGTGGTAGCGTTTGAATTAAAAACTGAAATAAAAAAGTCATTTTTTACTGTGGGACCAATCCTAGCCTTTATCGCGCGCTGAAGAAATAGCGACAGTTTCAAAAACTACATTTCATTGACTTTTTAACGGTGTCAGTCCATTTGAGTTTCAACGGTTGGGTCACATATTCGTACCAACATGTAGTTAGCGATATTTATCTGATATTTCTAGTTTGCATCGCTTTTAACAGTGAAACGATTGACTGAGGGACTTAATTGAACTAAAGTTGGACCGTGACCTGATCAATGTCATAAAAGACACAAATGGTCTCCAAAAAAAAAATTCTTCTTAATTTGACATGATTGCCGGAAATCAGCGATTACACTGGGCGTTGTGGTAGCGCTTCACTTAAAAAAATTAGATAAATAAGTCGTTCTTTACTGTAAGACCAAACCTGTCCGTTATCGCGCGCTGAAGATATAGCGACAGTTTCAAAAACTACATTTCATTGACTTCCTAACGGTGTCAATCCGTTTGAGTTTCAACGGTTGGGTCACATATTCGTACCAACATGTATTTAGCGATATTTATCTGATATTACTAGTTTGCATCGCTTTTAACAGTGAAACGATTGACTGTGAAACTTAATTGAACTAAATTTGGACCGTGATCTGATCAATGTCATAAATGACACAAATGGACTCAAAAAAAAAAATTCTTCTTAATGTGACATGATTGCCGGAAATCAGCGATTACACTGGGAGCTGTGGTAGCGCTTCACTTAAAAAATTGGATAAATAAGTCATTCTTTGCTGTGGGACCAATTCTATCCGTTATCGCGCGCTGAAAAAATAGCGATAGTTTCAAAAACTACATTTCATAGACTTTCTAACGGTGTCAATCCGTTTGAGTTACAACGGTTGGGTCACATATTCGTATCAACATGTACTTAGCGATATTTTTCTGATATTACTAGGTTGTATAGCTTTTAACAGTGAAACCATTGACTGTGGGACTTAATTTAACTAATTATGGACTGTGACCTTATAAATGTTAAAGTGAGACAATTAGACTCCAAGAAATAACATTCTTCTTGATATGAAATGATTGCCGAAACTCAGCTATTACACTGGGCGCTGTGGTAGAGCTTCATTTAAAAATTTAGATTAACAAGTCATTTTTTTACTGTGGTTTCAGTCCGTTTGAGTTACAACGGTTGGGTCACGTATTGGTACCAACATGTATTTAGCGATATTTTTCTGATATTACTAGGTTGTATGGCTTTTAACAGTGAAACGATTGACTGTGGGACTTAATTGAACTGATTATGGACTGTGACCTTATAAATGTAAAAGTAAGACAATTGGACACCAAGAAATAACATTCTTCTTAATATGAAATGATTGCCGACACTCAGCGATTACACTGGGCGCTGTGGTAGCGTTTGAATTAAAAACTGAAATAAAAAAGTCATTTTTTACTGTGGGACCAATCCTAGCCTTTATCGCGCGCTGAAGAAATAGCGACAGTTTCAAAAACTACATTTCATTGACTTTTTAACGGTGTCAGTCCATTTGAGTTTCAACGGTTGGGTCACATATTCGTACCAACATGTAGTTAGCGATATTTATCTGATATTTCTAGTTTGCATCGCTTTTAACAGTGAAACGATTGACTGAGGGACTTAATTGAACTAAAGTTGGACCGTGACCTGATCAATGTCATAAAAGACACAAATGGTCTCCAAAAAAAAAATTCTTCTTAATTTGACATGATTGCCGGAAATCAGCGATTACACTGGGCGTTGTGGTAGCGCTTCACTTAAAAAAATTAGATAAATAAGTCGTTCTTTACTGTAAGACCAAACCTGTCCGTTATCGCGCGCTGAAGATATAGCGACAGTTTCAAAAACTACATTTCATTGACTTCCTAACGGTGTCAATCCGTTTGAGTTTCAACGGTTGGGTCACATATTCGTACCAACATGTATTTAGCGATATTTATCTGATATTACTAGTTTGCATCGCTTTTAACAGTGAAACGATTGACTGTGAAACTTAATTGAACTAAATTTGGACCGTGACCTGATCAATGTCATAAATGACACAAATGCACTGCAAAAATATAGTTCTTCTTAATTTGACATGATTGCCGGAAATCAGCGATTACCCTGGGCGCTGTGGTAGCGCTTCACTTAAAAAAATTAGATAAATAAGTCGTTCTTTACTGTGGGACCAATCCTGTCCGTTATCACGCGCTGAAGAAATTGCGAGAGTTTCAAAAACTACATTTCATTGACTTTCTAACGGTGTCAATCCGTTTGAGTTACAACGGTTGGGTCACAGCTTCGTACCAACATGTACTTAGCGATATTTTTCTGATATTACTAGGTTGTATGGCTTTTAACAGTGAAACCATTGACTGTGGGACTTAATTGAACTGATTACGGACTGTGACCTTATTAATGTGAAAGTGAGACAATTGGACTCCAAGAAATAACATTCTTCTTAATATGAAATGATCGCCGACACTCAGCGATTACACTGGGCGCCGTGGTAGCGCTTCAATTAAAAATTAAGATAAAATAGTCATTTTTGACTGTGGGACTAATCCTATCCGTTACGTGCGTTGAAGAAATAGCGACAGTTTCAAAAACTACATTTCATTGACTTTCTAACGGTGTCAATCCGTTTGAGTTACAACGGTTGGGTCACATATTCGTACGAACATGTATTTAGCGATATTTTTCTGATTTTACTAGGTTGTATGGCTTTTAACAGTGAAACTATTGACTGTGGGACTTAATTGAACTGATTATGCACTGTGACCTTATAAATGTGAAAGTGAGACAATTGGACTCCGAGAAATAACTTTCTTCTTAATATGAAATGATTGCCGAAACTCAGCGATTACACTGGGCGCTGTGGTAGCACTTTAATTAAAAATTAAGATAAAAAAGTCATTTTTGACTGTGGGACCAATCCTAGCCGTTATCGCGCGCTGAAGAAATAGCGACAGTTTCGAAAAGTACATTTCAATGACTTTTTAACGGTGTCAATCCGTTTGAGTTACAACGGTTGGGTAACATATTCGTACGAACATATATTTATCGATATTTATCTGATATTACTAGTTTGCATCGCTTTTAACAGTGAAACGATTGAGTGTGGGACTTAATTGAACTAAATTTGGACCGTGACCTGATCAATGTCATAATGGACACAAATGGACTCCAAAAAAAAAATTCTTCTTAATTTGACATGATTGCCGGAAATCAGCGATTACACTGGGCACTGTGGTAGCGCTTTATTTAAAAATTAGATAAATAAGTCGTTTTTTGCCGTGGGTCCAATCCTATCCGTTATCGCGCGCTGAAAAAATAGTGATAGTTTCAAAAACTACATTTCATTGACTTTCTAGCGGTGTCAATCCGTTTGAGCTACAACGGTTGGGTCACATATTCGTACGAACATATATTTAGCGATATTTATCTGATATTACTAGTTTGAATCGCTTTTAACAGTGAAACGATTGAGTGTGGGACTTAATTGAACTAAATTTGGACCGTGACCTGATCAATGTCATAATTGACACAAATGGACTCCAAAAAAAAAATTCTTCTTAATTTGACATGATTGCCGGAAATCAGCGATTACACTGGGCGCTGTGGTAGCGCTTCATTTAAAAAATTAGATAAATATGTCGTTTTTTGCTGTGGGACCAATCCTATCCGTTATCGCGCGCTGAAAAAATAGCGATAGTTTCAAAAACTACACTTCATTGACTTTCTAACGGTGTCAATCCGTTCGATCTTCAACGGTTGGGTCACATATTCGTACCAACATGTATTTAGCGATATTTATCTGATATTACTAGTTTGCATCGCTTTTAACAGTGAAACGATTGACTGTAGGACTTAATTGAACTAAATTTGGACCGTGACCTGATCAATGTGATAAATGACACAAATGGACTCCAAGAAAAAACATTCTTCTTAATTTGACATGATTGCCGAAACTCAGCGATTACACTGGGCGCTGTAGTAGCGCTTCATTTAAAAAATTAGATAAATAAGTCGTTCTTTACTGTGGGACCAATCCTACCCGTTATCGCGCGCTGAAAAAATAGCGACAGTTTCAAAAACTACATTTCATTGACTTTCTAACGGTGCCAATCCGTTTCAGTTACAACGGTTGGGTCACATATTCGTACCAACATGTATTTAGCGATATTTTTCTAATATTACTATGTTGCATCGCTTTTAACAATGAAACGATTGACTGTGGGACTTAATTGAACTAAATTTGGACCGTGACCTGATCAATGTGATAAATGACACAAATGGACTCCAAGAAAAAACATTCTTCTTAATTTGACATGATTGCCGGAACTCAGCGATTACACTGGGCGCTGTGGTAGCGCTTCATTTAAAAAATTAGATAAATAAGTCGTTCTTCACTGTGGGACCAATCCTACCCCTTATCGCGCGCTGAAAAAATAGCGACAGTTTCAAAACTACATTTCATTGACTTTCTAACAGGGCCAATCCGTTTGAGTTACAACGGTTGGGTCACATATTCGTACCAACATGTATTTAGCGATACTTTTTCTGATATTACTAGGTTGTATGGCTTTTAACAGTGAAACCATTGACTGTGGGACTTAATTGAACTGATTATGGACTGTGACCTTATAAATGTGAAAGTGAGACAATTGGACTCCAAGAAATAACATTCTTCTTAATATGAAATGATTGCCGAAACTCAGCGATTACACTGGGCGCTGTGGTAGCGCTTCAATTAAAAATTAAGATAAAAAAGTCATTTTTTACTGTGGGACCAATCCTAGCCGTTATCGCGCGCTTACGAAATAGCGACAGTTTCAAAAACTACATTTCATTGACTTTCTAACAGTATCAATCCGTTTGAGTTACAACGGTTGAGGCACAAGTTCTTACCAACATGTATTTCGTGATATCTTTCCGTTATTACTAGGTTGTATCGCTTTTAACAGTGAAACGATTGACCGTGGGACTTAATTGAACTGATTTTGGACTGTGACCTGATAAATGTGATAAATGCGACAATTGGACTCCAAAAAATAACATTCTTCTTAATTTTACGTGATTGCCGGAACTCAGCGATTACACTGGGCTCTGTGGTAGCGCTTCATTTAAAAATTTAGATAATTAAGTCATTCTTTAATGTGGGATCAATCTTAGCCCTTATCGCGCGCTGAAGAAATACCGACAGTTACAAAAACTACATTTCATTGACTTTCTAACGGTTTCAGTCCGTTTGAATTACAACGGTTGGGTCACGTATTGGTACCAACATGTATTTAGCGATAATTTTCGGAGATTACTACGATGCATCGCTTTTAACAATGAAACAATTGACTGTGGGACTTAATTGAACTAACTTTCGACTGTGACGTGATAAATGTGATAAATGAGAAAATGGGACCCCAAGAAAAAACATTCTTCTTAATTTGACGCGATTTCGGGATATCAGCGATTACACTGGGCGCTGTGGTACCGCTTCATTTAAAAATTTAGATAAATAAGTCGTTCTTTACTGTGGGACCAATCCTATCCGTTATCGCGTGCAGAAAAAATAACGACAGTTTCAAAAACTACATTTCATTGACTTTCTAACAGTATCAATCCGTTTGAGTTACAACGGTTGAGGCACAAGTTCTTACCAACATGTATTTCGTGATATCTTTCCGTTATTACTAGGTTGTATCGCTTTTAACAGTGAAACCATTGACTGTGGGACTTAATTGAACTGATTATGGACTGTGACCTTATAAATGTGAAAGTGAGACAATTGGACTCCAAGAAATAACATTCTTCTTAACCCTATTCGGTCCGGGGGGGGGGCGGATTCCGCCCCCCCTGACGGTTTTTTTTTAATAACTCCTGATTGCTTTGTTATATGGCTATGATACTTACTGAGTTTCAACATTTATCTATTAGACACTTGAATGCTAATTTTTTAGGTCCCATACCTTTTAGAAGCTTTGATATTGGCCATTACTCGAAACTACCCCTAAAAATCTCTATGAAATCCTTATAATCGGGAAAATATAATAACTCCTGTTAGGATTATCCTTAGAACTTGAAACTTGCAACACAACTTTGTTTCATCAAGAAGAATCATTTTGAATAATTTGAACACGTGACTAATCCGATTTCCCGATTTTGTCGGAGTTTACCCGAAAATCGGAAAAAAACGGATTTTCGGGCAATTTTTGGCAATTTTTCATCCGATCCATGTAAAAACCGGAAGATATGTTAAATAACTTTTATATAGCTTTCAGAAACTTCAAACAGAATGTAAAAATTCGCTCTAGAACAAAAGTAATTATATTTTAAGCAGATAGTGGCATTTTTAACAATTTTGAAGCTTTTGATGACGTCACAGAAAATGTGCTGACGCAAGCAAATTTTTTTTTGCGCCATTTTGTTCCTTTTATGACGTACTATAAGTGTGCCTAGTTTGATTCAATTTGAACAACCCTATGAAAAGTTATTGAGGGGGGGGGCGGAATCCGTCCCCCCGGTCATAGTATGTTCGAAAAACCCCGGACCGAATAGGGTTAATATGAAATGATTGCCGAAACTCAGTGATTACACTGGGCGCTGTGGTAGCACTTTAATTAAAAATTAAGATAAAAAAGTTATTTTTGACTGTAGGACCAATCCTAGTCGCTATCGCGCGCTGAAGAAATAGCGACAGTTTCGAAAACTACATTTCATTGACTTTTTAACGGTGTCAGTCCGTTTGAGTTTCAACGGTTGGGTCACATATTCGTACCAACATGTATTTAGCGATACTTTTTCTGATATTACTAGGTTGTATGGCTTTTAACAGTGAAACCATTGACTGTGGGACTTAATTGAACTGATTATGGACTGTGACCTTATAAATGTGAAAGTGAGACAATTGGACTCCAAAAAATAACATTCTTCTTAATTTGACGTGATTGCCAGAACTCAGCGATTACACTGGGCGCTGTGGTAGCGCTTCATTTAAAAAATTAGATAAATAAGTCGTTCTTTACTGTGGGACCAATCCTACCCCTTATCGCGCGCTGAAAAAATAGCGACAGTTTCAAAACTACATTTCATTGACTTTCTAACGGTGCCAATCCGTTTGAGTTACAACGGTTGGGTCACATATTCGTACCAACATGTATTTAGCGATACTTTTTCTGATATTACTAGGTTGTAAGGCTTTTAACAGTAAAACCATTGACTGTGGGACTTAATTGAACTGATTATGGACTGTGACCTTATAAATGTGAAAGTGAGACAATTGGACTCCAAGAAATAACATTCTTATTAATATGAAATGATTGCCGAGCGATTACACTGGGCGCTGTGGTAGCGCTTCAATTAAAAATTAAGATAAAAAAGTCATTTTTTACTGTGGGACCAATCCTGGCCGTTATCGCGCGCTTACGAAATAGCGACAGTTTCAAAAACTACATTTCATTGACTTTTTAACGGTGTCAGTCCGTTTGAGTTTCAACGGTTGGGTCACATATTCGTACCAACATGTATTTAGCGATACTTTTTCTGGTATTACTAGGTTGTATGGCTTTTAACAGTGAAACCATTGACTGTGGGACTTAATTGAACTGATTATGGACTGTGACCTTATAAATGTGAAATTGAGACAATTGGACTCCAAAAAATAACATTCTTCTTAATTTGACGTGATTGCCAGAACTCAGCGATTACACTGGGCGCTGTGGTAGCGCTTCATTTAAAAAATTAGATAAATAAGTCGTTTTTTGCTGTGGGACCAATCCTATCCGTTATCGCGCGCTAAAAAAAAAACGATAGTTTCAAAAACTACATTTCATTGACTTTCTAACGGTGTCAATCCGTTTGAGTTTCAACAGTTGGGTCACATATTCGTACCAACATGTATTTAGCGATATTTATCTGATATTACTAGTTTGCATCGCTTTTAACAGTGAAACGATTGACTGTAGGACTTAATTGAACTAAATTTGGACCGTGACCTGATCAATGTGATAAATCAAACAAATGGACTCCAAGAAAAAACATTCTTCTTAATTTGACATGATTGCCGGAACTCAGCGATTTCACTGGGCGCTGTGGTAGCGCTTCATTTAAAAAATTAGATAAATAAGTCGTTCTTTACTGTGGGACCAATCCTACCCCTTATCGCGCGCTGAAAAAATAGCGACAGTTTCAAAACTACATTTCATTGACTTTCTAACGGTGCCAATCCGTTTGAGTTACAACGGTTGGGTCACATATTCGTACCAACATGTATTTAGCGATACTTTTTCTAATATTACTAGGTTGTATGGCTTTTAACAGTGAAACCATTGACTGTGGGACTTAATTGAACTGATTATGGACTGTGACCTTATAAATGTGAAAGTAAGACAATTGGACTCCAAGAAATAACATTCTTCTTAATATGAAATGATTGCCGAAACTCAGCGATTACACTGGGCGCTGTGGTAGCGCTTCAATTAAAAATTAAGATAAAAAAGTCATTTTTTACTGTGGGACCAATCCTAGCCGTTATCGCGCGCTTACGAAATAGCGACAGTTTCAAAAACTACATTTCATTGACTTTCTAACAGTATCAATCCGTTTGAGTTACAACGGTTGAGGCACATATTCTTACCTACATGTATTTCGTGATATCTTTCCGTTATTACTAGGTTGTATCGCTTTTAACAGTAAAACGATTGACCGTGGGACTTAATTGACCTGATTTTGGACTGTGACCTGATAAATGGGATAAATGCGACAATTGGACTCCAAAAAATAACATTCTTCTTAATTTGACGTGATTGCCAGAACTCAGCGATTACACTGGGCTCTGTGGTAGCGCTTCATTTAAAAATTTAGATAATTAAGTCATTCTTTAATGTAGGACCAATCCTATCCGTTATCGCGCGCTGAAGAAATAGGGATAGTTTCAAAAACTACATTTCATTGACTTTCTAACGGTGTCAATCCGTTTGAGTTTCAACAGTTGGGTCACATATTCGTACCAACATGTATTTAGCGATATTTATCTGATATTACTAGTTTGCATCGCTTTTAACAGTGAAACGATTGACTGTAGGACTTAATTGAACTAAATTTGGACCGTGACCTGATCAATGTGATAAATCAAACAAATGGACTCCAAGAAAAAACATTCTTCTTAATTTGACATGATTGCCGGAACTCAGCAATTACACTGGGCGCTGTAGTAGCGCTTCATTTAAAAATTTAGATAAATAAGTCATTTCTTACTGTGGGACCAATCCTAGCCGTTATCCCGCGCTGAAGAAATAGAGACAGTTTCAAAAAGTACATTTCATTGACTTGCTAACAGTATCAATCCGTTTGAGTTACAACGGTTGGGTCACATATTCGTACCAACATGTATTTAGCGATATTTATCTGATATTACTAGTTTGCATCGCTTTTAACAGTGAAATGATTGACTGTGGGACTTAATTGAACTAAATTTTGGACCGTGACCTGATCAATGTGGTAAATGACACAAATGGACTCCAAGAAAAAACATTCTTCTTAATTTGACATGATTGCCGGAACCCAGCGATTTCACTGGGCGCTGTGGTAGCGCTTCATTTAAAAAATTAGATAAATAAGTCGTTCTTTACTGTGGGACCAATCCTACCCCTTATCGCGCGCTGAAAAAATAGCGACAGTTTCAAAACTACATTTCATTGACTTTCTAACGGTGCCAATCCGTTTGAGTTACAACGATTGGGTCACATATTCGTACCAACATGTATTTACCGATACTTTTTCTAATATTACTAGGTTGTATGGCTTTTAACAGTGAAACCATTGACTGTGGGACTTAATTGAACTGATTATGGACTGTGACCTTATAAATGTGAAAGTAAGACAATTGGACTCCAAGAAATAACATTCTTCTTAATATGAAATGATTGCCGAAACTCAGCGATTACACTGGGCGCTGTGGTAGCGCTTCAATTAAAAATTAAGATAAAAAAGTCATTTTTTACTGTGGGACCAATCCTAGCCGTTATCGCGCGCTTACGAAATAGCGACAGTTTCAAAAACTACATTTCATTGACTTTCTAACAGTATCAATCCGTTTGAGTTACAACGGTTGAGGCACATATTCTTACCTACATGTATTTCGTGATATCTTTCCGTTATTACTAGGTTGTATCGCTTTTAACAGTAAAACGATTGACCGTGGGACTTAATTGAACTGATTTTGGACTGTGACCTGATAAATGTGATAAATGCGACAATTGGACTCCAAAAAATAACATTCTTCTTAATTTGACGTGATTGCCAGAACTCAGCGATTACACTGGGCTCTGTGGTAGCGCTTCATTTAAAAATTTAGATAATTAAGTCATTCTTTAATGTAGGACCAATCCTATCCGTTATCGCGCGCTGAAGAAATAGGGATAGTTTCAAAAACTACATTTCATTGACTTTCTAACGGTGTCGGTCCGTTTGAGTTACAACAGTTGGGTCACATATTCGTACCAACATGTATTTAGCGATATTTTTCTAATATTACTAGGTTGCAACGGTTTTAACAATGAAAGGATTGACTGTAGGACTTAATTGAACTAAATTTGGACCGTGACCTGATCATTGTGATAAATGACACAAATGGACTCCAAAAAAAAAATTCTTCTTAATTTGACATGATTGCCGGAACTCAGCGATTTCACTGGGCGCTGTGGTAGCGCTTCATTTAAAAAATTAGATAAATAAGTCGTTCTTTACTGTGGGACCAATCCTACCCCTTATCGCGCGCTGAAAAAATAGCGACAGTTTCAAAACTACATTTCATTGACTTTCTAACGGTGCCAATCCGTTTGAGTTACAACTGTTGGGTCACATATTCGTACCAACATGTATTTAGCGATACTTTTTCTGATATTACTAGGTTGTAAGGCTTTTAACAGTGAAACCATTGACTGTGGGACTTAATTGAACTGATTATGGACTGTGACCTTATAAATGTGAAAGTGAGACAATTGGACTCCAAGAAATAATATTCTTCTTAATATGAAATGATTGCCGAGAGATTACACTGGGCGCTGTGGTAGCGCTTCAATTAAAAATTAAGATAAAAAAGTCATTTTTTACTGTGGGACCAATCCTACCCCTTATCGCGCGCTGAAAAAATAGCGACAGTTTTAAAACTACATTTCATTGACTCTCTAACGGTGCCAATCCGTTTGAGTTACAACAGTTCGGTCACATATACGTACCAACATGTATTTAGCGATACTTTTTCTGACATTACTAGGTTGTATGACTTTTAACAGTGAAACCATTGACTGTGGGACTTAATTGAACTACCTTTGGATTGTGCCCTGATAAATGTGATAAATGAGACAATTGGACTCCAAGAAAAAACATTCTTCCTAATTTGACGTGATTGCCGGAAATCAGTGATTACACTGGGCGCTGAGGTAGCGCTTCATTTAAAAATTTAGATAAATAAGTCATTTCTTACTGTGGGACCAATCCTAGCCGTTATCCCGCGCTGAAGAAATAGAGACAGTTTCAAAAAGTACATTTCATTGACTTGCTAACAACATCAATCCGTTTAAGTTACAACGGTTGAGGCACATATTCGTACCAACATGTATTTAGCGATATTTATCTGATATTACTAGTTTGCATCGCTTTTAACAGTGAAATGATTGACTGTGGGACTTAATTGAACTAAATTTTGGACCGTGAACTGATCAATGTGGTAAATGACACAAATGGACTCCAAGAAAAAACATTCTTCTTAATTTGACATGATTGCCGGAACTCAGCGATTTCACTGGGCGCTGTGGTAGCGCTTCATTTAAAAAATTAGATAAATAAGTCGTTCTTTACTGTGGGACCAATCCTACCCCTTATCGCGCGCTGAAAAAATAGCGACAGTTTTAAAACTACATTTCATTGACTCTCTAACGGTGCCAATCCGTTTGAGTTACAACAGTTGGGTCACATATACGTACCAACATGTATTTAGCGATACTTTTTCTGATATTACTAGGTTGTATGACTTTTAACAGTGAAACCATTGACTGTGGGACTTAATTGAACTGATTATGGACTGTGACCTTATAAATGTGAAAGTGAGACAATTGGACTCCAAGAAATAACATTCTTCTTAATATGAAATGATTGCCGAAACTCAGCGATTACACTGGGCGCTGTGGTAGCGCTTCAATTAAAAATTAAGATAAAAAAGTCATTTTTTACTGTGGGACCAATAGTAGCCGTTATCGCGCGCTTACGAAATAGCGACAGTTTCAAAAACTACATTTCATTGACTTTCTAACAGTATCAATCCGTTTGAGTTACAACGGTTGGGTCACATATTCTTACCTACATGTATTTCGTGATATCTTTCCGTTATTACTAGGTTGTATCGCTTTTAACAGTAAAACGATTGACCGTGGGACTTAATTGAACTGATTTTGGACTGTAACCTGATAAATGTGATAAATGCGACAATTGGACTCCAAAAAATAACATTCTTCTTAATTTGACGTGATTGCCAGAACTCAGCGATTACACTGGGCTCTGTGGTAGCGCTTCATTTAAAAATTTAGATAATTAAGTCATTCTTTAATGTAGGACCAATACTATCCGTTATTGCGCGCTGAAGAAATAGGGATAGTTTCAAAAACTACATTTCATTGACTTTCTAACGGTGTCGGTCCGTTTGAGTTACAACAGTTGGGTCACATATTCGTACCAACATGTATTTAGCGATATTTTTCTAATATTACTAGGTTGCAACGGTTTTAACAATGAAAGGATTGACTGTAGGACTTAATTGAACTAAATTTGGACCGTGACCTGATCATTGTGATAAATGACACAAATGGACTCAAAAAAAAAATTCTTCTTAATTTGACATGATTGCCGGAACTCAGCGATTTCACTGGGCGCTGTGGTAGCGCTTCATTTAAAAAATTAGATAAATAAGTCGTTCTTTACTGTGGGATCAATCCTACCCCTTATCGCGCGCTGAAAAAATAGCGACAGTTTCAAAACTACATTTCATTGACTTTCTAACGGTGCCAATCCGTTTGAGTTACAAAGGTTGGGTCACATAATCGTACCAACATGTATTTAGCGATACTTTTTCTGATATTACTAGGTTGTAAGGCTTTTAACAGTGAAACCATTGACTGTGGGACTTAATTGAACTGATTATGGACTGTGACCTTATAAATGGGAAAGTGAGACAATTGGACTCCAAGAAATAACATTCTTCTTAATATGAAATGATTGCCGAAACTCAGCGATTACACTGGGCGCTGTGGTAGCGCTTCAATTAAAAATTAAGATAAAAAAGTCATTTTTTACTGTGGGACCAATCCTAGCCGTTATCGCGCGCTTACGAAATAGCGACAGTTTCAAAAACTACATTTCATTGACTTTCTAACAGTATCAATCCGTTTGAGTTACAACGGTTGAGGCACATATTCTTACCTACATGTATTTCGTGATATCTTTCTGTTATTACTAGGTTGTATCGCTTTTAACAGTAAAACGATTGACCGTGGGACTTAATTGAACTGATTTTGGACTGTGACCTGATAAATGTGATAAATGCGACAATTGGACTCCAAAAAATAACATTCTTCTTAATTTGACATGATAGCCGGAACTCAGCGATTACACTGGGCGCTGTGGTAGCGCTTCATTTAAAAAATTAGAAAAATAAGTCGTTCTTTACTGTGGGACCAATCCTACCCCTTATTGCGCGCTGAAAAAATAGCGACAGTTTCAAAACTACATTTCATTGACTTTCTAACGGTGCCAATCCGTTTGAGTTACAACGGTTGGGTCACATATTCGTACCAACATGTATTTAGCGATATTTTTCTAATATTACTAGGTTGCAACGGTTTTAACAATGAAAGGATTGACTGTGGGACTTAATTGAACTAACTTTGGACTGTGCCCTGATAAATGTGATAAATGAGACAATTGGACTCCAAGAAAAAACATTCTTCTTAATTTGAAGTGATTGCCGGAAATCAGCGATCACACTTGGCGCTGTTGTAGTTCTTCATTTAAAAATTTAGATAAATAAGTCATTTCTTACTGTGGGACCAATCCTAGCCGTTATCCTGCGCTGAAGGAATAGAGACAGTTTCAAAAAGTACATTTCATTGACTTGCTAACAGCATCAATTCGTTTGAGTTACAACGGTTGAGGCACATATTCGTACCAACATGTATTTAGCGATATTTTTCTGATATTACTAGGTTGTATGGCTTTTAACAGTGAAACGATTGACTGTGGGACTTAATTGAACTGATTATGGACTGTGACATTATAAATGTGAAAGTGAGGCAATTGGACTCCCAGAAATAACATTCTTCTTAATATGAAATGATTGCCGAAACTCAACGTTTACAGTGGGCGCTGTGGTAGCGCTTCATTTAAAAATTTAGATAAATAAGTCATTTCTTACTGTGGGACCAATCCTATCCGTTATCGCGCGCTGAAGAAATGGGGATAGTTTCAAAAACTACATTTCATTGATTTTGTAACGGTGTCAGTCCGTTTGAGTTACAACGGTTGGGTCACATATTCGTACCAACATGTATTTAGCGACATTTTTCTAATATTACTAGGTTGCATCGCTTTTAACTATGAAACGATTGACCGTGGGACTTAATTGAACTAACTTTGGACTGTCACCTGATAAATGTGATAAAGGAGACAATTGGACTCCAAGAAATAACATTCTTCTTAATTTGACGTGATTGCCGGAACTCAGCGATTACACTGGGCTCTGTGGTAGCGCTTCATTTAAAAATTTAGATAAAAAAGTCATTTTTTTATTGTGGGACCAGTCCTATCCGCTATCGCGCGCTGAAGAAATAGGGATAGTTTCAAAAACTACATTTCATTGATTTTCTAACGGTGTCAGTCCGTTTGAGTTACAACGGTTGGGTCACATATTCGTACCAACATGTATTTAGCGATATTTTTCTAATATTACTAGGTTGCATCGCTTTTAACTATGAAACGATTGACCGTGGGACTTAATTGAACTAACTTTGGACTGTGACCTGATAAATGTGATAAAAGAGACAATTGGACTCCAAGAAATATCATTCTTCTTAATTTGACGTGATTTCTGGAACTGAGCGATTACACTGGGCTCTGTGGTAGCGCTTCATTTAAAAATTTAGATAAATAAGTCATTCTTTACTGTGGGACCAGTCCTATCCGTTATCGCGCGCTGAAGAAATAGGGATAGTTTCAAAAACTACATTTCATTGATTTTCTAACGGTGTCAGTCCGTTTGAGTTACAACGGTTGGGTCACATAATCGTACCAACATGTATTTAGCGATATTTTTCTGATATTACTAGGTTGTATGACTTTTAACAGTGAAACCATTGACTGTGGGACTTAATTGAACTGATTATGGACTGTGACCTTATAAATGTGAAAGTGAGACAATTGGACTCCAAGAAATAACATTCTTCTTAATATGAAATGATTGCCGAAACTCAGCGATTACACTGGGCGCTGTGGTAGCGCTTCAATTAAAAATTAAGATAAAAAAGTCATTTTTTACTGTGGGACCAATCCTAGCCGTTATCGCGCGCTTACGAAATAGCGACAGTTTCAAAAACTACATTTCATTGACTTTCTAACAGTATCAATCCGTTTGAGTTACAACGGTTGAGGCACATATTCTTACCTACATGTATTTCGTGATATCTTTCCGTTATTACTAGGTTGTATCGCTTTTAACAGTAAAACGATTGACCGTGGGACTTAATTGAACTAACTTTGGACTGTCACCTGATAAATGTGATAAAGGAGACAATTGGACTCCAAGAAATAACATTCTTCTTAATTTGACGTGATTGCCGGAACTCAGCGATTACACTGGGCTCTGTGGTAGCGCTTCATTTAAAAATTTAGATAAAAAAGTCATTTTTTTATTGTGGGACCAGTCCTATCCGCTATCGCGCGCTGAAGAAATAGGGATAGTTTCAAAAACTACATTTCATTGATTTTCTAACGGTGTCAGTCCGTTTGAGTTACAACGGTTGGGTCACATATTCGTACCAACATGTATTTAGCGATATTTTTCTAATATTACTAGGTTGCATCGCTTTTAACTATGAAACGATTGACCGTGGGACTTAATTGAACTAACTTTGGACTGTGACCTGATAAATGTGATAAAAGAGACAATTGGACTCCAAGAAATATCATTCTTCTTAATTTGACGTGATTTCTGGAACTGAGCGATTACACTGGGCTCTGTGGTAGCGCTTCATTTAAAAATTTAGATAAATAAGTCATTCTTTACTGTGGGACCAGTCCTATCCGTTATCGCGCGCTGAAGAAATAGGGATAGTTTCAAAAACTACATTTCATTGATTTTCTAACGGTGTCAGTCCGTTTGAGTTACAACGGTTGGGTCACATAATCGTACCAACATGTATTTAGCGATATTTTTCTGATATTACTAGGTTGTATGACTTTTAACAGTGAAACCATTGACTGTGGGACTTAATTGAACTGATTATGGACTGTGACCTTATAAATGTGAAAGTGAGACAATTGGACTCCAAGAAATAACATTCTTCTTAATATGAAATGATTGCCGAAACTCAGCGATTACACTGGGCGCTGTGGTAGCGCTTCAATTAAAAATTAAGATAAAAAAGTCATTTTTTACTGTGGGACCAATCCTAGCCGTTATCGCGCGCTTACGAAATAGCGACAGTTTCAAAAACTACATTTCATTGACTTTCTAACAGTATCAATCCGTTTGAGTTACAACGGTTGAGGCACATATTCTTACCTACATGTATTTCGTGATATCTTTCCGTTATTACTAGGTTGTATCGCTTTTAACAGTAAAACGATTGACCGTGGGACTTAATTGAACTGATTTTGGACTGTAACCTGATAAATGTGATAAATGCGACAATTGGACTCCAAAAAATAACATTCTTCTTAATTTGACGTGATTGCCAGAACTCAGCGATTACACTGGGCTCTGTGGTAGCGCTTCATTTAAAAATTTAGATAATTAAGTCATTCTTTATTGTAGGACCAATCCTATCCGTTATTGCGCGCTGAAGAAATAGGGATAGTTTCAAAAACTACATTTCATTGACTTTCTAACGGTGTCGGTCCGTTTGAGTTACAACAGTTGGGTCACATATTCGTACCAACATGTATTTAGCGATATTTTTCTAACATTACTAGGTTGCAACGGTTTTAACAATGAAAGGATTGACTGTAGGACTTAATTGAACTAAATTTGGACCGTGACCTGATCATTGTGATAAATGACACAAATGGACTCAAAAAAAAAATTCTTCTTAATTTGACATGATTGCCGGAACTCAGCGATTTCACTGGGCGCTGTGGTAGCGCTTCATTTAAAAAATTAGATAAATAAGTCGTTCTTTACTGTGGGACCAATCCTACCCCTTATCGCGCGCTGAAAAAATAGCGACAGTTTCAAAACTACATTTCATTGACTTTCTAACGGTGCCAATCCGTTTGAGTTACAACGGTTGGGTAACATATTCGTACCAACATGTATTTAGCGATACTTTTTCTGATATTACTAGGTTGTAAGGCTTTTAACAGTGAAACCATTGACTGTGGGACTTAATTGAACTGATTATGGACTGTGACCTTATAAATGGGAAAGTGAGACAATTGGACTCCAAGAAATAACATTCTTCTTAATATGAAATGATTGCCGAAACTCAGCGATTACACTGGGCGCTGTGGTAGCGCTTCAATTAAAAATTAAGATAAAAAAGTCATTTTTTACTGTGGGACCAATCCTAGCCGTTATCGCGCGCTTACAAAATAGCGACAGTTTCAAAAACTACATTTCATTGACTTTCTAACAGTATCAATCCGTTTGAGTTACAACGGTTGAGGCACATATTCTTACCTACATGTATTTCGTGATATCTTTCTGTTATTACTAGGTTGTATCGCTTTTAACAGTAAAACGATTGACCGTGGGACTTAATTGAACTGATTTTGGACTGTGACCTGATAAATGTGATAAATGCGACAATTGGACGCCAAAAAAAAACATTCTTCTTAATTTGACGTGATTGCCAGAACTCAGCGATTACACTGGGCTCTGTGGTAGCCCTTCATTTAAAAATTTAGATAATTAAGTCATTTTTTGCTGTGGGACCAATCCTAGCCGTTATCGCGCGCTTACGAAATAGCGACAGTTTCAAAAAGTACATTTCATTGACTTGATAACAGCATCAATCCGTTTAAGTTACAACAGTTGAGGCACATATTCGTACCAACATGTATTTAGCGATATTTATCTGATATTACTAGTTTGCATCGCTTTTAACAGTGAAACGATTGACTGTGGGACTTAATTGAACTAAATTTGGACCGTGACCTGATCAATGTGATAAATGACACAAATGGACTCCAAGAAAAAACATTCTTCTTAATTTGACATGATAGCCGGAACTCAGCGATTACACTGGGCGCTGTGGTAGCGCTTCATTTAAAAAATTAGAAAAATAAGTCGTTCTTTACTGTGGGACCAATCCTACCCCTTATTGCGCGCTGAAAAAATAGCGACAGTTTCAAAACTACATTTCATTGACTTTCTAACGGTGCCAATCCGTTTGAGTTACAACGGTTGGGTCACATATTCGTACCAACATGTATTTAGCGATATTTTTCTAATATTACTAGGTTGCAACGGTTTTAACAATGAAAGGATTGACTGTGGGACTTAATTGAACTAACTATGGACTGTGCCCTGATAAATGTGATAAATGAGACAATTGGACTCCAAGAAAAAACATTCTTCTTAATTTGAAGTGATTGCCGGAAATCAGCGATCACACTTGGCGCTGTGTTAGTTCTTCATTTAAAAATTTAGATAAATAAGTCATTTCTTACTGTGGGACCAATCCTAGCCGTTATCCCGCGCTGAAGAAATAGAGACAGTTTCAAAAAGTACATTTCATTGACTTGCTAACAGCATCAATTCGTTTGAGTTACAACGGTTGAGGCACATATTCGTACCAACATGTATTTAGCGATATTTTTCTGATATTACTAGGTTGTATGGCTTTTAACAGTGAAACGATTAACTGTGGGACTTAATTGAACTGATTATGGACTGTGACATTATAAATGTGAAAGTGAGACAATTGGACTCCCAGAAATAACATTCTTCTTAATATGAAATGATTGCCGAAACTCAACGTTTACAGTGGGCGCTGTGGTAGCGCTTCATTTAAAAATTTAGATAAATAAGTCATTTCTTACTGTGGGACCAATCCTATCCGTTATCGCGCGCTGAAGAAATGGGGATAGTTTCAAAAACTACATTTCATTGATTTTGTAACGGTGTCAGTCCGTTTGAGTTACAACGGTTGGGTCACATATTCGTACCAACATGTATTTAGCGACATTTTTCTAATATTACTAGGTTGCATCGCTTTTAACTATGAAACGATTGTTCGTGGGACTTAATTGAACTAACTTTGGACTGTCACCTGATAAATGTGATAAAGGAGACAATTGGACTCCAAGAAATAACATTCTTCTTAATTTGACGTGATTGCCGGAACTCAGCGATTACACTGGGCGCTGTGGTAGCGCTTCATTTAAAAATTTAGATAAAAAAGTCATTTTTTTATTGTGGGACCAGTCCTATCCGTTATCACGCGCTGAAGAAATAGGGATAGTTTCAAAAACTACATTTCATTGATTTTCTAACGGTGTCAGTCCGTTTGAGTTACAACGGTTGGGTCACATATTCGTACCAACATGTATTTAGCGATAATTTTCTAATATTACTAGGTTGCATCGCTTTTAACTATGAAACGATTGACCGTGGGACTTAATTGAACTAACTTTGGACTGTGACCTGATAAATGTGATAAAAGAGACAATTGGACTCCAAGAAATATCATTCTTCTTAATTTGACGTGATTTCTGGAACTGACCGATTACACTGGGCTCTGTGGTAGCGCTTCATTTAAAAATTTAGATAAATAAGTCATTCTTTACTGTGGGACCAGTCCTATCCGTTATCGCGCGCTGAAGAAATAGGGATAGTTTCAAAAACTACATTTCATTGATTTTCTAACGGTGTCAGTCCGTTTGAGTTACAACGGTTGGGTCACATAATCGTACCAACATGTATTTAGCGATATTTTTCTAATATTACTAGGTTGCATCGCTTTTAACTATGAAACGATTGACCGTGGGACCTAATTGAACTAACTTTGGACTGTTACCTGATAAATGTGATAAAGGAGACAATTGGACTCCAAGAAATAACATTCTTCTTAATTTGACATGATTGCGGAAACTCAGCGATTACACTGGGCTCTGTGGTAGCGCTTCATTTAAGAATTAAGATAAAAAAAGTCATTTTTTTATTGTGGGACCAATCCTATACGTTATCGTGCGCTGAGGAAATAGCGACAGTTTCAAAAACTACATTTCATTGACTTTCTAACGGTGTCAATCTGTTTGACTTACAACGGTTGGGTCACATATTCGTACCAACATGTATTTAGCGACACTTTTTCTGATATTACTAGATTGTATGGCTTTTAACAGTGAAACCATTGACTGTGGGACTTAATTGAACTGATTATGGACTGTGACCTTATAAATGTGAAAGTGAGACAATTGGACTCCAAGAAATAACATTCTTCTTAATATGAAATGATGGCCGAAACTCAGCGATTACACTGGGCGCTGTGGCAGCGCTTCATTTAAAAACTAAGCTAAAAAAAGTCATTTTTTTACTGTGGGACCAATCCTAGCCGTTATTGCGTGCTTAGGAAATAGCGACAGTTTCAAAAACTACATTTCATTGAATTTCTAACGGTGTCGATTCGTTTGAGTTACAACGGTTGGGTCACATGTTCGTACCAACATGTATTTAGCGATATTTATCTGATATTACTAGGTTGCATCGCTTTTAACAGTGAAACGATTGACTGTGGGACTTAATTGAACTAACTCTGGACTGTGACCTGATCAATGTGATAAATGACACAAATGGACTCCAAGAAAAAACATTCTTCTTAATTTGACGTGATTGCCGGAAATCAGCGATTACACTGGGCGTTGTGGTAGCGCTTCATTTAAAAATTTAGATAAATGAATCGTTCTTTACTGTGGGACCAATCCTATCCGTTATGGCACGCTGAAGAAATAGCGACAGTTTCAAAACCTACATTTCATTGACTTTCTTACGGTGTCAATCCGTTTGAAATACAACGGTTGGGTCACATATTCGTACCATCATGTATTTAGCGATACTGTTTCTGATATTACTAGGTTGTATGGCTTTTAACAATGAAACCATTGACTGTGGGACTTAATTGAACTGATTATGGACTGTGACCTTATAAATGTGAAAGTAAGACAATTGGACTCCAAGAAATAACATTCTTCTTAATATGAAATGATTGCCGAAACTCAGCGATTACACTGGGCGCTGTGGTAGCGCTTCAATTAAAAATTAAGATAAAAAAGTCTTTTTTTACTGTGGGACCAATCCTAGCCGTTATCCCGCGCTGAAAAAATAGAGACAATTTCAAAAAGTACATTTCATTGACTTTCCAACAGTATCAATCCGTTTGAGTTACAACGGTTGAGGCACATAGTCTTACCAACATGTATTTCGTGATATCTTTCCGTTATTACTAGGTTGTATCGCTTTTGACAGTGAAACGATTGACTGTGGGACTTAATTGAACTAACTCTGGACTGTGACCTGATCAATGTGATAAATGACACAAATGGACTCCAAGAAAAAACATTCTTCTTAACTTGACGTGATTGCCGCAAATCAGCGATTACACTGGGCGTTGTGGTAGCGCTTCATTTAAAAATTTAGATAAAAGAGTCGTTCTTTACTGTGGGACCAATCCTATCCGTTATTGCACGCTGAGGAAATAGCGACAGTTTCAAAACCTACATTTCATTGACTTTTTTACGGTGTCAATCCGTTGAGTTACAACGGTTGGCTCACATATTCGTACCAACATGTATTTAGCGATACTTTTTCTGATATTACTAGGTTGCATCGCCTTTAACTATGAAACGATTGACTGTGGGACTTAATTGAACTAACTTTGGACTTTCACCTGATAAATGTGAAAAAGGAGACAATTGGACTCCAAGAAATAACATTCTTCTTAATTTGACATGATTGTGGAAACTCAGCGATTACACTGGGCTCTGTGGTAGCGCTTCATTTAAACATTTAGATAAATAAGTCATTTCTTACTGTGGGAAAAATCCTAGCCGTTATTCCGCGCTGAAGAAATAGAGACAATTTTAAAAAGTACATTTCATTGACTTTCCAACAGTATCAATCCGTTTGAGTTACAACGGTTGAGGCACATATTCTTACCAACATATATTTCGTGATATCTTTCCGTTATTACTAGGTTGTATCGCTTTTGACACTGAAACGATTGACTGTGGGATTTAATTGAACTGATTTTGGACTTTGACCTGATAATGTGATAAATGAGACAATTGGACTCCAAGAAATAACATTCTTGTTAATTTGACATGATTGCTGAAACTCAGCGATTACACTGGGCGCTGTGGTAGCGCTTCAATTAAAAATTAAGATAAAAAAAAGTCATTTTTTACTGTGGGACCAATCCTAGCCGTTATGGCGTGCTTAAGAAATAGCGACAGTTTCAAAAACTACATTTCATTGACTTTCTAACGGTGTCGGTCCGTTTGAGTTTCAACGGTTGGGTCACATATTCGTACCAACCTGTATTTAGCGATATTTATCTGATATTACTAGGTTGCATCGCTTTTAACAGTGAAACGATTGACTATGGGACTTAATTGAACTAACTCTGGACTGTGACCTGATCAATGTGATAAATGACACAAACGGACTCCAAGAAATAACATTCTTCTTAATTTGACGTGATTGCCGGAAATAAACGATTACACTGGGCGTTGTGGTAGCGCTTCATTTAAAAATTTAGATAAATGAGTCGTTCTTTACTGTGGGACCAATCCTATCCGTTATGGCACGCTGAAGAAATAGAGACAATTTTAAAAAGTACATTTCATTGACTTTCCAACAGTATCAATCCGTTTGAGTTACAACGGTTGAGGCACATATTCTTACCAACATATATTTCGTGATATCTTTCTGTTATTACTAGGTTGTATCGCTTTTGACAGTGAAACGATTGACTGTGGGATTTAATTGAACTGATTTTGGACTTTGACCTGATAAGTGTGATAAATGAGACAATTGGACTCCAAGAAATAACATTCTTGTTAATTTGACATGATTGCTGAAACTCAGCGATTACCCTGGGCGCTGTGGTAGCGCTTCAATTAAAAATTAGGATAAAAAAAAGTCATTTTTTACTGTGGGACCAATCCTAGCCGTTATCGCGCGCTTAAGGAATAGCGACAGTTTCAAAAACTACATTTCATTGACTTTCTAACGGTGTCAGTCCGTTTGAGCTTCAACGGTTGGGTCACACATTCGTACCAACATGTATTTAGCGATATTTATTTAATATTACTAGGTTGCATCGCTTTTAACTATGAAACGATTGACTGTGGGACTTAATTGAACTAACTCTGGACTTTCACCTGATAAATGTGATAAAGGAGACAATTGGACTCCAAGAAATAACATTCTTCTTAATTTGACATGATTGCGGAAACTCAGCGATTACACTGGGCTCTGTGGTAGCGCTTCATTTAAAAATTTAGATAAATAAGTCATTTCTTACTGTGGGACCAATCCTAGCCGTTATCCCGCTCTGAAGAAATAGAGACAATTTCAAAAAGTACATTTCATTGACTTTCCAACAGTATCAGTCCGTTTGAGTTACAACGGTTGAGGCACATATTCTTACCAACATATATTTCGTGATATCTTTCCGTTATTACTAGGTTGTACCGCTTTTGACAGTGAAACGATTGACTGTGGGACTTAATTGAACTGATTTTGGACTTTGACCTGATAAATGTGATAAATGAGACAATTGGACTCCAAGAAATAACATTCTTGTTAATTTGACATGATTGCTGAAACTCAGCGATTACACTGGGCGCTGTGGTAGCGCTTCAATTAAAAATTAAGATAAAAAAAAGTCATTTTTTACTGTGGGACCAATCCTAGCCGTTATCGCGCGCTTAAGGAATAGCGACAGTTTCAAAAACTACATTTCATTGACTTTCTAATGGTGTCAGTCCGTTTGAGCTTCAACGGTTGGGTCACACATTCGTACCAACATGTATTTAGCGATATTTATCTAATATTACTAGGTTGCATCGCTTTTAACAGTGAAACGATTGACTGTGGGACTTAATTGAACTAACTCAGGACTGTGACCTGATCAATGTGATAAATGACACAAATGGACTCCAAGAAAAAACACTCTTCTTAATTTGATGTGATTGCCGCAAATCAGCGATTACACTGGGCGTTGTGTTAGCGCTTCATTTAAAAATTTAGATAAATAAGTCGTTCTTTACTGTGGGACCAATCCTATCCGTTATTGCACGCTTAGGAAATAGCGACAGTTTCAAAACCTACATTTCATTGACTTTCTAACGGTGTCAGTCCGTTTGAGTTTCAACGGTTGTGTCACATATTCGTACCAACATGTATTTAGCGATATTTTTTTGATATTACTAGGTTGCATCGCTTTTGACAATGAAACGATTGACTATTGGACTTAATTGAACTAACTTTGGACTGTGACCTGATAAATGTGAAAAATGACACAAATGGACTTTAAAAAAAAAATTCTTCTTAATTTGACATGATTGCCGGAACTCAGCGATTACACTGGGCGCTGTGGTAGCGCTTCATTCAAAAAATTAGATAAATAAGTCGTTCTTTACTGTGGGACCAATCCCACCCGTTATCGCGCGCTGAAAAAAAAGGGACAGTTTCAAAAACTTCATGTCATTGACTTTCTAACAGTACTAATCCGTTTGAGTTACAACGGTTGAGTCACATATTCGTACCAACATGTATTTCTTGATATATATCTGATATTACTAGTTTGCATCGCTTTGAGCAGTGAAACGATTGACTGTGGGACTCAATTGAACTAAATTTGGACCGTGACCTGATCAATGTGATAAATGACACAAATGGACTTTAAAAAAAAAATTCTTCTTAATTTGACATGATTGCCGGAACTCAGCGATTACACTGGGCGCTGTGGTAGCGCTTCATTCAAAAAATTAGATAAATAAGTCGTTCTTTACTGTGGGACCAATCCCACCCGTTATCGCGCGCTGAAAAAAAAGGGACAGTTTCAAAAACTACATTTCATTGACTTTCTAACGGTGTCAATCCGTTTGAGTTACAACGGTTGGGTCACACATTCGTACCAACATGTATTTAGCGATATTTTTCTAACATTACTAGGTTGCATCGCTTTTAACTATGAAACGATTGACCGTGGGACTTAATTGAACTAACTTTGGACTGTCACCTGATAAATGTGATGAAGGAGACAATTGGACTCCAAGAAATAACATTCTTCTTAATTTGACATGATTGCGGAAACTCAGCGATTACACTGGGCTCTGTGGTAGCGCTTCATTTAAGAATTAAGATAAAAAAAGTCATTTCTTTATTGTGGGACCAATCCTAGACGTTATCGCGCGCTGAGGAAATAGCGACAGTTTCAAAAACTACATTTCATTGACTTTCTAACAGTACTAATCCGTTTGAGTTACAACGCTTGAGTCACATATTCGTACCAACATGTATTTCTTGATATTTACCTGATATTACTAGTTTGCATCGCTTTGAGCAGTAAAACGATTGACTGTGGGATTTAATTGAACTAAATTTGGACCGTGACCTGATCAATGTGATAAATGACACAAATGGACTTTAAAGAAAAAATTCTTCTTAATTTGACATGATTGCCGGAACTCAGCGATTACACTGGGCGCTGTGGTAGCGCTTCATTCAAAAAATTAGATAAATAAGTCGTTCTTTACTGTGGGACCAATCCCACCCGTTATCGCGCGCTGAAAAAAAAGGGACAGTTTCAAAAACTACATTTCATTGACTTTCTAACGGTGTCAATCCGTTTGAGTTACAACGGTTGGGTCACACATTCGTACCAACATGTATTTAGCGATATTTTTCTAACATTACTAGGTTGCATCGCTTTTAACTATGAAACGATTGACCGTGGGACTTAATTGAACTAACTTTGGACTGTCACCTGATAAATGTGATGAAGGAGACAATTGGACTCCAAGAAATAACATTCTTCTTAATTTGACATGATTGCGGAAACTCAGCGATTACACTGGGCTCTGTGGTAGCGCTTCATTTAAGAATTAAGATAAAAAAAGTCATTTCTTTATTGTGGGACCAATCCTAGACGTTATCGCGCGCTGAGGAAATAGCGACAGTTTCAAAAACTACATTTCATTGACTTTCTAACAGTACTAATCCGTTTGAGTTACAACGCTTGAGTCACATATTCGTACCAACATGTATTTCTTGATATTTACCTGATATTACTAGTTTGCATCGCTTTGAGCAGTAAAACGATTGACTGTGGGATTTAATTGAACTAAATTTGGACCGTGACCTTATCAATGTGATAAATGACACAAATGGACTTTAAAGAAAAAATTCTTCTTAATTTGACATGATTGCCGGAACTCAGCGATTACACTGGGCGCTGTGGTAGCGCTTCATTCAAAAAATTAGATAAATAAGTCGTTCTTTACTGTGGGACCAATCCCACCCGTTATCGCGCGCTGAAAAAATAGCGACAGTTTCAAAAACTACATTTCATTGATTTTCTAACGGTGTCAATCCGTTTGAGTTACAACGGTTGGGTCACATATTCGTACCAACATGTATTTAGCGATACTTTTTCTGATATTACTAGGTTGTATGGCTTTTAACTGTGAAACCATTGACTTTGGGACTTAATTGAACTGATTATGGACTGTGACCTTATAAATGTGAAAGTGAGACAATTGGACTCCAAGAAATAACATTCGTCTTAATTTGACATGATTGCGGAAACTCAGCGATTACACTGGGCTCTGTGGTAGCGCCTCATTTAAGAATTAAGATAAAAAAAGTCATTTTTTATTGTGGGACCAATCCTAGACGTTATCGCGCGCTGAGGAAATAGCGACAGTTTCAAAAACTACATTTCATTGACTTTCTAACAGTACTAATCCGTTTGAGTTACAACGGTTGAGTCACATATTCGTACCAACATGTATTTCTTGATATTTATCTGATATTACTAGTTTGCATCGCTTTGAGCAGTGAAACGATTGACTGTGGGACTTAATTGAACTAAATTTGGACCGTGACCTGATCAATGTGATAAATGACACAAATGGAATTTAAAAAAAAATTCTTCTTAATTTGAAATGATTGCCGGAACTCAGCGATTACACTGGGCGCTGTGGTAAGGCTTCATTCAAAAAATTAGATAAATAAGTCGTTCTTTACTGTGGGACCAATCCCACCCGTTATCGCGCGCTGAAAAAATAGCGACAGTTTCAAAAACTACATTTCATTGACTTTCTAACGGTGTCAATCCGTTTGAGTTACAACGGTTGGGTCACATATTCGTACCAACATGTATTTAGCGATACTTTTTCTGATATTACTAGGTTGTATGGCTTTTAACTGTGAAACCATTGACTTTGGGACTTAATTGAACTGATTATGGACTGTGACCTTATAAATGTGAAAGTGAGACAATTGGACTCCAAGAAATAACATTCGTCTTAATTTGACATGATTGCGGAAACTCAGCGATTACACTGGGCTCTGTGGTAGCGCCTCATTTAAGAATTAAGATAAAAAAAGTCATTTTTTATTGTGGGACCAATCCTAGACGTTATCGCGCGCTGAGGAAATAGCGACAGTTTCAAAAACTACATTTCATTGACTTTCTAACAGTACTAATCCGTTTGAGTTACAACGGTTGAGTCACATATTCGTACCAACATGTATTTCTTGATATTTATCTGATATTACTAGTTTGCATCGCTTTGAGCAGTGAAACGATTGACTGTGGGACTTAATTGAACTAAATTTGGACCGTGACCTGATCAATGTGATAAATGACACAAATGGAATTTAAAAAAAAATTCTTCTTAATTTGAAATGATTGCCGGAACTCAGCGATTACACTGGGCGCTGTGGTAAGGCTTCATTCAAAAAATTAGATAAATAAGTCGTTCTTTACTGTGGGACCAATCCCACCCGTTATCGCGCGCTGAAAAAATAGCGACAGTTTCAAAAACTACATTTCATTGACTTTCTAACGGTGTCAATCCGTTTGAGTTACAACGGTTGGGTCACATATTCGTACCAACATGTATTTAGCGATACTTTTTCTGATATTACTAGGTTGTATGGCTTTTAACTGTGAAACCATTGACTTTGGGACTTAATTGAACTGATTATGGACTGTGACCTTATAAATGTGAAAGTGAGACAATTGGACTCCAAGAAATAACATTCGTCTTAATTTGACATGATTGCGGAAACTCAGCGATTACACTGGGCTCTGTGGTAGCGCCTCATTTAAGAATTAAGATAAAAAAAGTCATTTTTTATTGTGGGACCAATCCTAGACGTTATCGCGCGCTGAAAAAATAGCGACAGTTTCAAAAACTACATTTCATTGACTTTCTAACGGTGTCAATCCGTTTGAGTTACAACGGTTGGGTCACATATTCGTACCAACATGTATTTAGCGATACTTTTTCTGATATTACTAGGTTGTATGGCTTTTAACTGTGAAACCATTGACTTTGGGACTTAATTGAACTGATTATGGACTGTGACCTTATAAATGTGAAAGTGAGACAATTGGACTCCAAGAAATAACATTCGTCTTAATTTGACATGATTGCGGAAACTCAGCGATTACACTGGGCTCTGTGGTAGCGCCTCATTTAAGAATTAAGATAAAAAAAGTCATTTTTTATTGTGGGACCAATCCTAGACGTTATCGCGCGCTGAGGAAATAGCGACAGTTTCAAAAACTATATTTCATTGACTTTCTAACAGTACTAATCCGTTTGAGTTACAACGGTTGAGTCACATATTCGTACCAACATGTATTTCTTGATATTTATCTGATATTACTAGTTTGCATCGCTTTGAGCAGTGAAACGATTGACTGTGGGACTTAATTGAACTAAATTTGGACCGTGACCTGATCAATGTGATAAATGACACAAATGGAATTTAAAAAAAAATTCTTCTTAATTTGAAATGATTGCCGGAACTCAGCGATTACACTGGGCGCTGTGGTAAGGCTTCATTCAAAAAATTAGATAAATAAGTCGTTCTTTACTGTGGGACCAATCCCACCCGTTATCGCGCGCTGAAAAAATAGCGACAGTTTCAAAAACTACATTTCATTGACTTTCTAACGGTGTCAATCCGTTTGAGTTACAACGGTTGGGTCACATATTCGCACCAACATTTATTCAGCGATACTTTTTATGATATTACTAGGTTGTATGGCTTTTAACAGTGAAACTATTGACTGTGGGACTTAATTGAACTGATTATGGACTGTGACCTTATAAATGTGAAAGTGAGACAATTGGACTCCAAGAAATAACATTCTTCTTAATTTGACATGATTGCGGAAACTCAGCGATTACACTGAGCTCTGTGGTAGCGCTTCATTTAAGAATTAAGATAAAAAAAGTCATTTTTTATTGTGGGACCGATCCTAGACGTTATCGCGCGCTGAAGAAATAGCGACAGTTTCAAAAACTTCATGTCATTGACTTTCTAACAGTACTAATCCGTTTGAGTTACAACGGTTGAGTCACATATTCGTACCAACATGTATTTCTTGATATATATCTGATATTACTAGTTTGCATCGCTTTGAGCAGTGAAACGATTGACTGTGGGACTCAATTGAACTAAATTTGGACCGTGACCTGATCAATGTGATAAATGACACAAATGGACTTTAAAAAAAAAATTCTTCTTAATTTGACATGATTGCCGGAACTCAGCGATTACACTGGGCGCTGTGGTAGCGCTTCATTCAAAAAATTAGATAAATAAGTCGTTCTTTACTGTGGGACCAATCCCACCCGTTATCGCGCGCTGAAAAAAAAGGGACAGTTTCAAAAACTACATTTCATTGACTTTCTAACGGTGTCAATCCGTTTGAGTTACAACGGTTGGGTCACACATTCGTACCAACATGTATTTAGCGATATTTTTCTAACATTACTAGGTTGCATCGCTTTTAACTATGAAACGATTGACCGTGGGACTTAATTGAACTAACTTTGGACTGTCACCTGATAAATGTGATGAAGGAGACAATTGGACTCCAAGAAATAACATTCTTCTTAATTTGACATGATTGCGGAAACTCAGCGATTACACTGGGCTCTGTGGTAGCGCTTCATTTAAGAATTAAGATAAAAAAAGTCATTTCTTTATTGTGGGACCAATCCTAGACGTTATCGCGCGCTGAGGAAATAGCGACAGTTTCAAAAACTACATTTCATTGACTTTCTAACAGTACTAATCCGTTTGAGTTACAACGCTTGAGTCACATATTCGTACCAACATGTATTTCTTGATATTTACCTGATATTACTAGTTTGCATCGCTTTGAGCAGTAAAACGATTGACTGTGGCATTTAATTGAACTAAATTTGGACCGTGACCTGATTAATGTGATAAATGACACAAATGGACTTTAAAGAAAAAATTCTTCTTAATTTGACATGATTGCCGGAACTCAGCGATTACACTGGGCGCTGCGGTAGCGCTTCATTTAAAAAATTAGATAAATAAGTCGTTCTTTACTGTGGGACCAATCCCACCCGTTATCGCGCGTTGAAAAAATAGCGACAGTTTCAAAAACTACATTTCATTGATTTTCTAACGGTGTCAATCCGTTTGAGTTACAACGGTTGGGTCACATATTCGTACCAACATGTATTTAGCGATACTTTTTCTGATATTACTAGGTTGTATGGCTTTTAACTGTGAAACCATTGACTTTGGGACTTAATTGAACTGATTATGGACTGTGACCTTATAAATGTGAAAGTGAGACAATTGGACTCCAAGAAATAACATTCGTCTTAATTTGACATGATTGCGGAAACTCAGCGATTACACTGGGCTCTGTGGTAGCGCCTCATTTAAGAATTAAGATAAAAAAAGTCATTTTTTATTGTGGGACCAATCCTAGACGTTATCGCGCGCTGAGGAAATAGCGACAGTTTCAAAAACTACATTTCATTGACTTTCTAACAGTACTAATCCGTTTGAGTTACAACGGTTGAGTCACATATTCGTACCAACATGTATTTCTTGATATTTATCTGATATTACTAGTTTGCATCGCTTTGAGCAGTGAAACGATTGACTGTGGGACTTAATTGAACTAAATTTGGACCGTGACCTGATCAATGTGATAAATGACACAAATGGAATTTAAAAAAAAATTCTTCTTAATTTGAAATGATTGCCGGAACTCAGCGATTACACTGGGCGCTGTGGTAAGGCTTCATTCAAAAAATTAGATAAATAAGTCGTTCTTTACTGTGGGACCAATCCCACCCGTTATCGCGTGCTGAAAAAATAGCGACAGTTTCAAAAACTAAATTTCATTGACTTTCAAACGGTGTCAATCCGTTTAAGTTACAACGGTTGGGTCACATATTCGTACCAACATGTATTTAGCGATATTTTTCTATCATTACTAGGTTGCATCGCTTTTAACTATGAAACGATTGACCGTGGGACTTACTTGAACTAACTTTGGACTGTCACCTGATAAATGTGATAAAGGAGACAATTGGACTCCAAGAAATAACATTCTTCTTAATTTGACATGATTGCGGAAACTCAGTGATTACACTGGGCTCTGTGGTAGCGCTTCATTTAAGAATTATGATAAAAAAAGTCATTTTTTTATTGTGGGACCAATCCTAGACGTTATCGCGCGCTGAGGAAATAGCAACAGTTTCAAAAACTACATTTCATTGACTTTCTAACAGTACTAATCCGTTTGAGTTACAACGGTTGAGTCACATATTCGTACGAACATGTATTTCTTGATATTTATCTGATATTACTAGTTTGCATCGCTTTGAGCAGTGAAACGATTGACTGTGGGACTTAATTGAACTAAATTTGGACCGTGACCTGATCAATGTGATAAATGACACAAATGGACTTTAAAAAAAAATTCTTCTTAATTTGACATGATTGCCGGAACTCAGCAATTACACTGGACGCTGTGGTAGCGCTTCATTTAAAAAATTAGATAAATAAGTCGTTCTTTACTGTGGGACCAATCCCACCTGTTATCGCGCGCTGAAAAAATAGCGACAGTTTCAAAAACTACATTTCATTGATTTTCTAACGGTGTCAATCCGTTTGAGTTACAACGGTTGGGTCACATATTCGTACCAGCATGTATTTAGCGATACTTTTTCTGATATTACTAGGTTGTATGGCTTTTAACAGTGAAACCATTGATTGTGGGACTTAATTGAACTGATTATGGACTGTGACCTTATAAATGTGAAAGTGAGACAATTGGACTCCAAGAAATAACATTCTTCTTAATATGAAATGATTCCCAAAACTCACCTAATACACTGGGCTCTGTGGTAGCGCTTCATTTAAGAATTAAGATAAAAAAAGTCATTTTTTATTGTGGGACCAATCCTAGACGTTATCGCGCGCTGAGGAAATAGCGACAGTTTCAAAAACTACATTTCATTGACTTTCTAACAGTACTAATCCGTTTCAGTTACAACGGTTGAGTCACATATTCGTACCAACATGTATTTCTTGATATTTATCTGATATTACTAGTTTGCATCGCTTTGAGCAGTGAAACGATTGACTGTGGGAGTTAATTGAACTAAATTTGGACCGTGACCTGATTAATGTGATAAATGACACAAATGGAATTTAAAAAAAAATTCTTCTTAATTTGACATGATTGCCGGAACTCAGCGATTACACTGGGCGCTGTGGTAGGGCTTTATTCAAAAAATTAGATAAATAAGTCGTTCTTTACTGTGGGACCAATCCCACCCGTTATTGCGCGCTGAAAAAATAGCGACAGTTTCAAAAACTACATTTCATTGACTTTCTAACGGTGTCAATCCGTTTGAGTTACAACGGTTGGGTCACATATTCGTACCAACATGTATTTAGCGATATATTTCTAACATTACTAGGTTGCATCGCTTTTAACTATGAAACGATTGAACGTGGGACTTAATTGAACTAACTTTGGACTGTCACCTGATAAATGTGATAAAGGAGACAATTGGACTCCAAGAAATAACATTCTTCTTAATTTGACATGATTGCGGAAACTCAGTGATTACACTGGGCTCTGTGGTAGCGCTTCATTTAAGAATTATGATAAAAAAAGTCATTTTTTTATTGTGGGACCAATCCTAGACGTTATCGCGCGCTGAGGAAATAGCAACAGTTTCAAAAACTACATTTCATTGACTTTCTAACAGTACTAATCCGTTTGAGTTACAACGGTTGAGTCACATATTCGTACGAACATGTATTTCTTGATATTTATCTGATATTACTAGTTTGCATCGCTTTGAGCAGTGAAACGATTGACTGTGGGACTTAATTGAACTAAATTTGGACCGTGACCTGATCAATGTGATAAATGACACAAATGGACTTTAAAAAAAAATACTTCTTAATTTGACATGATTGCCGGAACTCAGCGATTACACTGGACGCTGTGGTAGCGCTTCATTTAAAAAATTAGATAAATAAGTCGTTCTTTACTGTGGGACCAATCCCACCTGTTATCGCGCGCTGAAAAAATAGCGACAGTTTCAAAAACTACATTTCATTGATTTTCTAACGGTGTCAATCCGTTTGAGTTACAACGGTTGGGTCACATATTCGTACCAGCATGTATTTAGCGATACTTTTTCTGATATTACTAGGTTGTATGGCTTTTAACAGTGAAACCATTGATTGTGGGACTTAATTGAACTGATTATGGACTGTGACCTTATAAATGTGAAAGTGAGACAATTGGACTCCAAGAAATAACATTCTTCTTAATATGAAATGATTCCCAAAACTCACCTAATACACTGGGCTCTGTGGTAGCGCTTCATTTAAGAATTAAGATAAAAAAAGTCATTTTTTATTGTGGGACCAATCCCACCCGTTATTGCGCGCTGAAAAAATAGCGACAGTTTCAAAAACTACATTTCATTGACTTTCTAACGGTGTCAATCCGTTTGAGTTACAACGGTTGGGTCACATATTCGTACCAACATGTATTTAGCGATATTTTTCTAACATTACTAGGTTGCATCGCTTTTAACTATGAAACGATTGACCGTGGGACTTAATTGAACTAACTTTGGACTGTCACCTGATAAATGTGATGAAGGAGACAATTGGACTCCAAGAAATAACATTCTTCTTAATTTGACATGATTGCGGAAACTCAGTGATTACACTGGGCTCTGTGGTAGCGCTTCATTTAAGAATTATGATAAAAAAGTCATTTTTTTATTGTGGGACCAATCCTAGACGTTATCGCGCGCTGAGGAAATAGCGACAGTTTCAAAAAATACATTTCATTGACTTTCTAACAGTACTAATCCGTTTGAGTTACAACGGTTGAGTCACATATGCGTACGAACATGTATTTCTTGATATTTATCTGATATTACTAGTTTGCATCGCTTTGAGCAGTGAAACGATGGACTGTGGGACTTAATTGAACTAAATTTGGACCGTGACCTGATCAATGTGATAAATGACACAAATGGACTTTAAAAAAAAATTCTTCTTAATTTAACATGATTGCCGGAACTCAGCGATTACACTGGACGCTGTGGTAGCGCTTTATTTAAAAAATTAGATAAATAAGTCGTTCTTTACTGTGGGACCAATCCCACCTGTTATCGCTCGCTGAAAAAATAGCGACAGTTTCAAAAACTACATTTCATTGATTTTCTAACGGTGTCAATCCGTTTGAGTTACAACGGTAGGGTCACATATTCGTACCAACATGTATTTAGCGATACTTTTTCTGATATTACTAGGTTGTATGGCTTTTAACAGTGAAACCATTGACTGTGGGACTTAATTGAACTGATTATGGACTGTGACCTTATAAATGTGAAAGTGAGACAATTGGACTCCAAGAAATAACATTCTTCTTAATATGAAATGATTCCCAAAACTCAACTAATACACTGGGCGCTGTGGTAGCGCTTCAATTAAAAATTAAGATAAAAAAGTCATTTTTTACTGTGGGACCAATCCTAGCCGTTATCGCGCGCTTAAGGAATAGCGACAGTTTCAAAAATTACATTTCATTGAATTTCTAACGGTGTCAGTCCGTTTGAGTTTCAACGGTTGGGTCACATATTCGTACCAACATGTATTTAGCGATATTTATCTGATATTACTAGGTTGCATTGCTTTTAACAGTGAAACGATTGACTGTGGGACTTAATTGAACTAACTCTGGACTGTGACCTGATCAATGTGATAAATGACACAAATGGACTCCAAGAAAAAACATTCTTCTTAATTTGACGTGATTGCCGGAAATCAGCGATTACACTGGGCGTTGTGGTAGCGCTTCATTTAAAAATTTAGATAAATGAGTCGTTCTTTACTGTGGGACCAATCCTATCCGTTATTGCACCCTGAAGAAATAGCGACAGTTTCAAAACCTACATTTCATTGATTTTCTTACGGTGTCAATCCGTTTGAGTTACAACGGTTGGGTCACATATTCGTACCAACATGTAATTAGCGATACTTTTTCTGATTACACTAGGTTTTATGGCTTTTAACAGTGAAACCATTGACTGTGGGACTTAATTGAACTGATTATGGACTGTGACCTTATAAATGTGAAAGTGAGACAATTGGACTCCAAGAAATAACATTCTTCTTAATATGAAATGATTGCCGAAACTCAGCGATTACACTGGGCGCTGTGGTAGCGCTTCAATTAAAAATTAAGATAAAAAAGTCATTTTTTACTGTGGGACCAATCCTAGCCGTTATCGCGCGCATAAGGAATAGCGACAGTTTCAAAAACTACATTTCATTGAATTTCTAACGGTGTCAGTCCGTTTGAGTTTCAACGGTTGGGTCACATATTCGTACCAACATGTATTTAGCGATATTTATCTGATATTACTAGGTTGCATTGCTTTTAACAGTGAAACGATTGACTGTGGGACTTAATTGAACTAACTCTGGACTGTGACCTGATCAATGTGATAAATGACACAAATGGACTCCAAGAAAAAACATTCTTCTTAATTTGACGTGATTGCCGGAAATCAGCGATTACACTGGGCGTTGTGGTAGCGCTTCATTTAAAAATTTAGATAAATGAGTCGTTCTTTACTGTGGGACCAATCCTATCCGTTATTGCACCCTGAAGAAATAGCGACAGTTTCAAAACCTACATTTCATTGATTTTCTTACGGTGTCAATCCGTTTGAGTTACTACGGTTGGGTCACATATTCGTACCAACATGTAATTAGCGATACTTTTTCTGATTATACTAGGTTTTATGGCTTTTAACAGTGAAACCATTGACTGTGGGACTTAATTGAACTGATTATGGACTGTGACCTTATAAATGTGAAAGTGAGACAATTGGACTCCAAGAAATAACATTCTTCTTAATATGAAATGATTGCCGAAACTCAGCGATTACACTGGGCGCTGTGGTAGCGCTTCAATTAAAAATTAAGATAAAAAAGTCATTTTTTACTGTGGGACCAATCCTAGCCGTTATCGCGTGCTTAAGAAATAGCGAGAGTTTCAAAAACTACACTTCATTGACTTTCTAACGGTGTCGGTCCGTTTGAGTTTCAACGGTTGGGTCACATATTCGTACTACCATGTATTTAGCGATACTTTTTCTAATATTACTAGGTTGTATGGCTTTTAACAATGAAAACATTGACTGTGGGACTTAATTGAACTGATTATGGACTGTGACCTTATAAATGTGAAAGTGAGACAATTGGACTCCAAGAAATAACATTCTTCTTAATATGAAATGATTGCCGAAACTCAGCGATTACACTGGGCGCTGTGGTAGCGCTTCACTTAAAAATTGAGATAAAAAGTCATATTTTACTGTGGGACCAATCCTAGCCATTATCGCGTGCTTAAGAAATAGCGACAGTTTCAAAAACTACATTTCATTGACTTTTTAACGGTGTCGGTCCGTTTGAGTTTCAACGGTTGGGTCAGATATTCGTACCAACATGTATTTAGCGATATTTATCTGATATTACTAGGTTGCATCGCTTTTAACAGTGAAACGATTGACTGTGGGACTTAATTGAACTAACTCTGGACTGTGACCTGATCAATGTGATAAATGACACAAATGTACTCCAAGAAAAAACATTCTTCTTAATATGAAATGATTGCCGAAACTCAGCAATTACACTGGGCGCTGTGGTAGCGCTTCATTTAAAAATTTAGATAAATAAGTCATTTCTTACTGTGGGACCAATCCTAGCCGTTATCCCGCGCTGAAGAAATAGAGACAATTTCAAAAAGTACATTTCATTGACTTTCCAACAGTATCAATCCGTTTGAGTTACAACGGTTGAGGCACATATTCTTACCAACATGTATTTCGTGATATCTTTCCGTTATTACTAGGTTGTATCGCTTTTAACAGTAAAACGATTGACTGTGGGACTTAATTGAACTGATTTTGGACTTTTACCTGATAAATGTAATAAATGAGACAATTGGACTCCAAGAAACAACATTCTTGTTAATTTGACATGATTGCCGAAACTCAGCAATTACACTGGACGCTGTGGTAGCGCTTCAATTAAAAATTAAGATAAAAAAAGTCATTTTTTCTGTGGGACCAATCCTAGCCGTTATCACGCGCTTAAGGAATAGCGACAGTTTCAAAAACTACATTTCATTGACTTTCTAACGGTGTCAGTCCGTTTGAGCTTCAACGATTGGGTCACATGTTTGTACCAACATGTATTTAGCGATATTTATCTGATATCACTAGGTTGCATAGCTTTTAACAGTGAAACGATTGACTGTGGGACTTAATTGAACTAACTCTGGACTGTGACCTGATCAATGTGATAAATGACAGAAATGGACTCCAAGAAAAAACATTCTTCTTAATTTGACGTGATTGCCGCAAATCAGCGATTACACTGGGCGTTGTGTTAGCGCTTCATTTAAAAATTTAGATAAATGAGTCGTTCTTTACTGTGGCACCAATCCTATCCGTTATTGCACGCTGAGGAAATAGCGACAGTTTCAAAAACTACATTTCATTGACTTTCTTACGGTGTCAATCCGTTTGAGTTACAACGGTTGGGTCACATATTCGTACCAACATGTATTTAGCGATATTTATCTGATATTACTAGGTTGCATCGCTTTTAACAGTGAAACGATTGACTGTGGGACTTAATTGAACTAACTCTGGACTGTGACCTGATCAATGTGATAAATGACAGAAATGGACTCCAAGAAAAAACATTCTTCTTAATATGAAATGATTGCCGAAACTCAGCAGTTACACTGGGCGCTGTGGTAGCGCTTCATTTAAAAATTTAGATAAATAAGTCATTTCTTACTGTGGGACCAATCCTAGCCGTTATCCCGCGCTGAAGAAATAGAGACAATTTCAAAAAGTACATTTCATTGACTTTCCAACAGTATCAATCCGTTTGAGTTGCAACGGTTGAGGCACATATTCTTACCAACATGTATTTCGTGATATCTTTCCGTTATTACTATGTTGTATCGCTTTTAACAGTGAAACGATTGACTGTGGGACTTAATTGAACTGATTTTGGACTTTTACCTGATAAATGTGATAAATGAGACAATTGGACTCCAAGAAATAACATTCTTGTTAATTTGACATGATTGCCGAAACTCAGCGATTACACTGGACGCTGTGGTAGCGCTTCAATTAAAAATTAGGATAAAAAAGTCATTTTTTACTGTGGGGCCAATCCTAGCCGTTATCGCGCGCTTAAAGAATAGCGACACTTTCAAAAACTACATTTCATTGACTTTCTAACTGTGTCAGTCCGTTTGAGCTTCAACGGTTGGGTCACATGTTCGTACCAACATGTATTTAGCGATATTTATCTGATATTACTAGGTTGCATCGCTTTTAACAGTGAAACGATTGACTGTGGGACTTAATTGAACTGATTATGGACTGTGACCTTATAAATGTGAAAGTGAGACAATTGGACTCCAAGAAATAACATTCTTCTTAATATGAAATGATTGCCGAAACTCAGCGATTACACTGGGCGCTGTGGTAGCGCTTCAATTAAAAATTAAGATAAAAAGTCATATTTTAATGTGGGACCAATCCTAGCCATTATCGCGTGCTTAAGAAATAGCGACAGTTTCAAAAACTACATTTCATTGACTTTTTAACGGTGTCGGTCCGTTTGAGTTTCAACGGTTGGGTCAGATATTCGTACCAACATGTATTTAGCGATATTTATCTGATATTACTAGGTTGCATCGCTTTTAACAGTGAAACGATTGACTGTGGGACTTAATTGAACTAACTCTGGACTGTGACCTGATCAATGTGATAAATGACACAAATGGACTCCAAGAAAAAACATTCTTCTTAATTTGACGTGATTGCCGCAAATCAGCGATTACACTGGGCGTTGTGTTAGCGCTTCATTTAAAAATTTAGATAAATGAGTCGTTCTTTACTGTGGCACCAATCCTAGCCGTTATCCCGCGCTGAAGAAATAGAGACAATCTCAAAAAGTACATTTCATTGACTTTCTTACGGTGTCAATCCGTTTGAGTTACAACGGTTGGGTCACATATTCGTACCAACATGTATTTAGCGATATTTATCTGATATTACTAGGTTGCATCGCTTTTAACAGTGAAACGATTGACTGTCGGTCTTAATTGAACTAACTCTGGACTGTGACCTGATCAATGTGATAAATGACACAAATGCACTCCAAGAAAAAACATTCTTCTTAATTTGACGTGATTGCCGGAAATCAGCGATTACACTGGGCGTTGTGGTAGCGCTTCATTTAAAAATTTAGATAAATGAATCGATCTTTACTGTGGGACCAATCCTATCCGTAATGGCACGCTGAAGAAATAGCGACAGTTGCAAAACCTACATTTCATTGACTTCCTTACGGTGTGAATCCGTTTGAGTTACAACGGTTGGGTCACATATTCGTACTACCATGTATTTAGCGATACTTTTTCTGATATTACTAGGTTGTATGGCTTTTAACAATGAAAACATTGACTGTGGGACTTAATTGAACTTATTACGGACTGTGCCCTTATAAATGTGAAAGTGAGACAATTGGACTCCAAGAAATAACATTCTTCTTACAATGAAATGATTGCCGAAACTCAGCGATTACACTGGGCGCTGTGGTAGCGCTTCAATTGAAAATTAAGATAAAAAAGTCATTTTTTACTGTGGGACCAATCCTAGCCGTTATCGCGTGCTTAAGAAATAGCGACAGTTTCAAAAACTACATTTCATTGACTTTTTAACGGTGTCGGTCCGTTTGAGTTTCAACGGTTGGGTCACATATTCGTACCAACATGTATTTAGCGATATTTATCTGATATTACTAGGTTGCATCGCTTTTAACAGTGAAACGATTGACTGTGGGACTTAATTGAACTAACTCTGGACTGTGACCTGATCAATGTGATAAATGATAGAAATGGACTCCAAGAAAAAACATTCTTCTTAATATGAAATGATTGCCGAAACTCAGCAGTTACACTGGGCGCTGTGGTAGCGCTTCATTTAGAAATTTAGATAAATAAGTCATTTCTTACTGTGGGACCAATCCTAGCCGTTATCCCGCGCTGAAGAAATAGAGACAATTTCAAAAAGTACATTTCATTGACTTTCCAACAGTATCAATCCGTTTGAGTTGCAACGGTTGAGGCACATATTCTTACCAACATGTATTTCGTGATATCTTTCCGTTATTACTAGGTTGTATCGCTTTTAACAGTGAAACGATTGACTGTGGGACTTAATTGAACTGATTTTGGACTTTTACCTGATAAATGTGATAAATGAGACAATTGGACTCCAAGAAATAACATTCTTGTTAATTTGACATGATTGCCGAAACTCAGCGATTACACTGGACGCTGTGGTAGCGCTTCAATTAAAAATTAAGATAAAAAAGTCATTTTTTACTGTGGGGCCAATCCTAGCCGTTATCGCGCGCTTAAAGAATAGCGACAGTTTCAAAAACTACATTTCATTGACTTTCTAACTGTGTCAGTCCGTTTGAGCTTCAACGGTTGGGTCACATGTTCGTACCAACATGTATTTAGCGATATTTATCTGATATTACTAGGTTGCATCGCTTTTAACAGTGAAACGATTGACTGTGGGACTTAATTGAACTAACTCTGGACTGTGACCTGATCAATGTGATAAATGACACAAATGGACTCCAAGAAAAAACATTCTTCTTAATTTGACGTGATTGCCGCAAATCACCGATTACACTGGGCGTTGTGTTAGCGCTTCATTTAAAAATTTAGATAAATGAGTCGTTCTTTACTGTGAGACCAATCCTATCCGTTATTGCACGCTGAGGAAATAGCGACAGTTTCAAAACCTACATTTCATTGACTTTCTTACGGTGTCAATCCGTTTGAGTTACAACGGTTGGGTCACATATTCGTACCAACATGTATTTAGCGATACTTTTTCTGATATTACTAGGTTGTATGGCTTTTAACAGTGAAACCATTGACTGTGGGACTTAATAGAACTGATTATGGACTGTGACCTTATGAATGTGAAAGTGAGACAATTGGACTCCAAGAAATAACATTGTTCTTAATATGAAATGATTGCCGAAACTCAGCGATTACACTGGGCGCTGTGGTAGCGCTTCAATTAAAAATTAAGATAAAAAAGTCATTTTTTACTGTGGGACCAATCCTAGCCGTTATCGCGTTCTTAAGAAATAGCGACAGTTTCAAAAACTACATTTCATTGACTTTCTAACGGTGTCGGTCCGTTTGAGTTTCAACGGTTGGGTCACATATTCGTACCAACATGTATTTAGCGATATTTATCTGATATTACTAGGTTGCATCGCTTTTAACAGTGAAACGATTGACTGTGGGACTTAATTGAACTAACTCTGGACTGTGACCTGATCAATGTGATAAATGACACAAATGGACTCCAAGAAAAAACATTCTTCTTAATTTGACGTGATTGCCGGAAATCAGCGATTACACTGGGCGTTGTGGTAGCGCTTCATTTAAAAAATTAAGTTAAATGAATCGTTCTTTACTGTGGGACCAATCCTATCCGTTATGGCACGCTGAAGAAATAGCGACAGTTGCAAAACCTACATTTCATTGACTTCCTTACGGTGTCAATCCGTTTGAGTTACAACGGTTGGGTCACATATTCGTACTACCATGTATTTAGCGATACTTTTTCTGATATTACTAGGTTGTATGGCTTTTAACAATGAAAACATTGACTGTGGGACTTAATTGAACTGATTATGGACTGTGACCTTATAAATGTGAAAGTGAGACAATTGGACTCCAAGAAATAACATTCTTCTTAATTTGACGTGATTGCCGGAAATCAGCGATTACACTGGGCGTTGTGGTAGCGCTTCATTTAAAAAATTAAGTTAAATGAATCGTTCTTTACTGTGGGACCAATCCTATCCGTTATGGCACGCTGAAGAAATAGCGACAGTTGCACAACCTACATTTCATTGACTTCCTTACGGTGTCAATCCGTTTGAGTTACAACGGTTGGGTCACATATTCGTACTACCATGTATTTAGCGATACTTTTTCTGATAATACTAGGGTGTATGGCTTTTAACAATGAAAACATTGACTGTGGGACTTATTTGAACTGATTATGGACTGTGACCTTATAAATGTGAAAGTGAGACAATTGGACTCCAAGAAATAACATTTTTCTTAATATGAAATGATTGCCGAAACTCAGCAATTACACTGGGCGCTGTGGTAGCGCTTCATTAAAAAATTTAGATAAATAAGTCATTTCTTACTGTGGGACCAATCCTAGCCGTTATCCCGCGCTGAAGAAATAGAGACAATTTCAAAAAGTACATTTCATTGACTTTCCAACAGTATCAATCCGTTTGAGTTACAACGGTTGAGGCACATATTCTTACCAACATGTATTTCGTGATATCTTTCCGTTATTACTAGGTTGTATCGCTTTTAACAGTGAAACGATTGACTGTGGGACTTAATTGAACTGATTTTGGACTTTTACCTGATAAATGTGATAAATGAGACAATTGGACTCCAAGAAATAACATTCTTGTTAATTTGACATGAATGCTGAAACTCAGCGATTACACTGGACGCTGTGGTAGCGCTTCAATTAAAAATTAAAATAAAAAAGTCATTTTTTACTGTGGGGCCAATCCTAGCCGTTATCGCGCGCTTAAAGAATAGCGACAGTTTCAAAAACTACATTTCATTGACTTTCTAACGGTGTCAGTCCGTTTGAGCTTCAACGGTTGGGTCACATGTTCGTACCAACATGTATTTAGCGATATTTATCTGATATTACTAGGTTGCATCGCTTTTAACAGTGAAACGATTGACTATGGGACTTAATTGAACTAACTCTGGACTGTGACCTGATCAATGTGATAAATGACACAAATGGACTCCAAGAAAAAACATTCTTCTTAATTTGACGTGATTGCCGCAAATCAGCGATTACACTGGGCGTTGTGTTAGCGCTTCATTTAAAAATTTAGATAAATGAGTCGTTCTTTACTGTGGGACCAATCCTATCCGTTTTTGCACGCTGAGGAAATAGCGACAGTTTCAAAACCTACATTTCATTGACTTTCTTACGGTGTCAATCCGTTTGAGTTACAACGGTTGGGTCACATATTCGTACCAACATGTATTTAGCGATATTTATCTGATATTACTAGGTTGCATCGCTTTTAACAGTGAAAACATTGACTGTGGGACTTAATTGAACTTATTACGGACTGTGCCCTTATAAATGTGAAAGTGAGACAATTGGACTCCAAGAAATAACATTCTTCTTAATATGAAATGATTGCCGAAACTCAGCGATTACACTGGGCGCTGTGGTAGCGCTTCAATTGAAAATTAAGATAAAAAAGTCATTTTTTACTGTGGGACCAATCCTAGCCGTTATCGCGTGCTTAAGAAATAGCGACAGTTTCAAAAACTACATTTCATTGACTTTTTAACGGTGTCGGTCCGTTTGAGTTTCAACGGTTGGGTCACATATTCGTACCAACATGTATTTAGCGATATTTATCTGATATTACTAGGTTGCATCGCTTTTAACAGTGAAACGATTGACTGTGGGACTTAATTGAACTAACTCTGGACTGTGACCTGATCAATGTGATAAATGATAGAAATGGACTCCAAGAAAAAACATTCTTCTTAATATGAAATGATTGCCGAAACTCAGCAGTTACACTGGGCGCTGTGGTAGCGCTTCATTTAGAAATTTAGATAAATAAGTCATTTCTTACTGTGGGACCAATCCTAGCCGTTATCCCGCGCTGAAGAAATAGAGACAATTTCAAAAAGTACATTTCATTGACTTTCCAGCAGTATCAATCCGTTTGAGTTGCAACGGTTGAGGCACATATTCTTACCAACATGTATTTCGTGATATCTTTCCGTTATTACTAGGTTGTATCGCTTTTAACAGTGAAACGATTGACTGTGGGACTTAATTGAACTGATTTTGGACTTTTACCTGATAAATGTGATAAATGAGACAATTGGACTCCAAGAAATAACATTCTTGTTAATTTGACATGATTGCCGAAACTCAGCGATTACACTGGACGCTGTGGTAGCGCTTCAATTAAAAATTAAGATAAAAAAGTCATTTTTTACTGTGGGGCCAATCCTAGCCGTTATCGCGCGCTTAAAGAATAGCGACAGTTTCAAAAACTACATTTCATTGACTTTCTAACTGTGTCAGTCCGTTTGAGCTTCAACGGTTGGGTCACATGTTCGTACCAACATGTATTTAGCGATATTTATCTGATATTACTAGGTTGCATCGCTTTTAACAGTGAAACGATTGACTGTGGGACTTAATTGAACTAACTCTGGACTGTGACCTGATCAATGTGATAAATGACACAAATGGACTCCAAGAAAAAACATTCTTCTTAATTTGACGTGATTGCCGCAAATCACCGATTACACTGGGCGTTGTGTTAGCGCTTCATTTAAAAATTTAGATAAATGAGTCGTTCTTTACTGTGAGACCAATCCTATCCGTTATTGCACGCTGAGGAAATAGCGACAGTTTCAAAACCTACATTTCATTGACTTTCTTACGGTGTCAATCCGTTTGAGTTACAACGGTTGGGTCACATATTCGTACCAACATGTATTTAGCGATACTTTTTCTGATATTACTAGGTTGTATGGCTTTTAACAGTGAAACCATTGACTGTGGGACTTAATAGAACTGATTATGGACTGTGACCTTATGAATGTGAAAGTGAGACAATTGGACTCCAAGAAATAATATTGTTCTTAATATGAAATGATTGCCGAAACTCAGCGATTACACTGGGCGCTGTGGTAGCGCTTCAATTAAAAATTAAGATAAAAAAGTCATTTTTTACTGTGGGACCAATCCTAGCCGTTATCGCGTTCTTAAGAAATAGCGACAGTTTCAAAAACTACATTTCATTGACTTTCTAACGGTGTCGGTCCGTTTGAGTTTCAACGGTTGGGTCACATATTCGTACCAACATGTATTTAGCGATATTTATCTGATATTACTAGGTTGCATCGCTTTTAACAGTGAAACGATTGACTGTGGGACTTAATTGAACTAACTCTGGACTGTGACCTGATCAATGTGATAAATGACACAAATGGACTCCAAGAAAAAACATTCTTCTTAATTTGACGTGATTGCCGGAAATCAGCGATTACACTGGGCGTTGTGGTAGCGCTTCATTTAAAAAATTAAGTTAAATGAATCGTTCTTTACTGTGGGACCAATCCTATCCGTTATGGCACGCTGAAGAAATAGCGACAGTTGCAAAACCTACATTTCATTGACTTCCTTACGGTGTCAATCCGTTTGAGTTACAACGGTTGGGTCACATATTCGTACTACCATGTATTTAGCGATACTTTTTCTGATATTACTAGGTTGTATGGCTTTTAACAATGAAAACATTGACTGTGGGACTTAATTGAACTGATTATGGACTGTGACCTTATAAATGTGAAAGTGAGACAATTGGACTCCAAGAAATAACATTCTTCTTAATTTGACGTGATTGCCGGAAATCAGCGATTACACTGGGCGTTGTGGTAGCGCTTCATTTAAAAAATTAAGTTAAATGAATCGTTCTTTACTGTGGGACCAATCCTATCCGTTATGGCACGCTGAAGAAATAGCGACAGTTGCACAACCTACATTTCATTGACTTCCTTACGGTGTCAATCCGTTTGAGTTACAACGGTTGGGTCACATATTCGTACTACCATGTATTTAGCGATACTTTTTCTGATATTACTAGGTTGTATGGCTTTTAACAATGAAAACATTGACTGTGGGACTTATTTGAACTGATTATGGACTGTGACCTTATAAATGTGAAAGTGAGACAATTGGACTCCAAGAAATAACATTTTTCTTAATATGAAATGATTGCCGAAACTCAGCAATTACACTGGGCGCTGTGGTAGCGCTTCATTAAAAAATTTAGATAAATAAGTCATTTCTTACTGTGGGACCAATCCTAGCCGTTATCCCGCGCTGAAGAAATAGAGACAATTTCAAAAAGTACATTTCATTGACTTTCCAACAGTATCAATCCGTTTGAGTTACAACGGTTGAGGCACATATTCTTACCAACATGTATTTCGTGATATCTTTCCGTTATTACTAGGTTGTATCGCTTTTAACAGTGAAACGATTGACTGTGGGACTTAATTGAACTGATTTTGGACTTTTACCTGATAAATGTGATAAATGAGACAATTGGACTCCAAGAAATAACATTCTTGTTAATTTGACATGAATGCTGAAACTCAGCGATTACACTGGACGCTGTGGTAGCGCTTCAATTAAAAATTAAGATAAAAAAGTCATTTTTTACTGTGGGGCCAATCCTAGCCGTTATCGCGCGCTTAAAGAATAGCGACAGTTTCAAAAACTACATTTCATTGACTTTCTAACGGTGTCAGTCCGTTTGAGCTTCAACGGTTGGGTCACATGTTCGTACTAACATGTATTTAGCGATATTTATCTGATATTACTAGGTTGCATCGCTTTTAACAGTGAAACGATTGACTATGGGACTTAATTGAACTAACTCTGGACTGTGACCTGATCAATGTGATAAATGACACAAATGGACTCCAAGAAAAAACATTCTTCTTAATTTGACGTGATTGCCGCAAATCAGCGATTACACTGGGCGTTGTGTTAGCGCTTCATTTAAAAATTTAGATAAATGAGTCGTTCTTTACTGTGGGACCAATCCTATCCGTTTTTGCACGCTGAGGAAATAGCGACAGTTTCAAAACCTACATTTCATTGACTTTCTTACGGTGTCAATCCGTTTGAGTTACAACGGTTGGGTCACATATTCGTACCAACATGTATTTAGCGATATTTATCTGATATTACTAGGTTGCATCGCTTTTAACAGTGAAAACATTGACTGTGGGACTTAATTGAACTTATTACGGACTGTGCCCTTATAAATGTGAAAGTGAGACAATTGGACTCCAAGAAATAACATTCTTCTTAATATGAAATGATTGCCGAAACTCAGCGATTACACTGGGCGCTGTGGTAGCGCTTCAATTGAAAATTAAGATAAAAAAGTCATTTTTTACTGTGGGACCAATCCTAGCCGTTATCGCGTGCTTAAGAAATAGCGACAGTTTCAAAAACTACATTTCATTGACTTTTTAACGGTGTCGGTCCGTTTGAGTTTCAACGGTTGGGTCACATATTCGTACCAACATGTATTTAGCGATATTTATCTGATATTACTAGGTTGCATCGCTTTTAACAGTGAAACGATTGACTGTGGGACTTAATTGAACTAACTCTGGACTGTGACCTGATCAATGTGATAAATGATAGAAATGGACTCCAAGAAAAAACATTCTTCTTAATATGAAATGATTGCCGAAACTCAGCAGTTACACTGGGCGCTGTGGTAGCGCTTCATTTAGAAATTTAGATAAATAAGTCATTTCTTACTGTGGGACCAATCCTAGCCGTTATCCCGCGCTGAAGAAATAGAGACAATTTCAAAAAGTACATTTCATTGACTTTCCAACAGTATCAATCCGTTTGAGTTGCAACGGTTGAGGCACATATTCTTACCAACATGTATTTCGTGATATCTTTCCGTTATTACTAGGTTGTATCGCTTTTAACAGTGAAACGATTGACTGTGGGACTTAATTGAACTGATTTTGGACTTTTACCTGATAAATGTGATAAATGAGACAATTGGACTCCAAGAAATAACATTCTTGTTAATTTGACATGATTGCCGAAACTCAGCGATTACACTGGACGCTGTGGTAGCGCTTCAATTAAAAATTAAGATAAAAAAGTCATTTTTTACTGTGGGGCCAATCCTAGCCGTTATCGCGCGCTTAAAGAATAGCGACAGTTTCAAAAACTACATTTCATTGACTTTCTAACTGTGTCAGTCCGTTTGAGCTTCAACGGTTGGGTCACATGTTCGTACCAACATGTATTTAGCGATATTTATCTGATATTACTAGGTTGCATCGCTTTTAACAGTGAAACGATTGACTGTGGGACTTAATTGAACTAACTCTGGACTGTGACCTGATCAATGTGATAAATGACACAAATGGACTCCAAGAAAAAACATTCTTCTTAATTTGACGTGATTGCCGCAAATCACCGATTACACTGGGCGTTGTGTTAGCGCTTCATTTAAAAATTTAGATAAATGAGTCGTTCTTTACTGTGAGACCAATCCTATCCGTTATTGCACGCTGAGGAAATAGCGACAGTTTCAAAACCTACATTTCATTGACTTTCTTACGGTGTCAATCCGTTTGAGTTACAACGGTTGGGTCACATATTCGTACCAACATGTATTTAGCGATACTTTTTCTGATATTACTAGGTTGTATGGCTTTTAACAGTGAAACCATTGACTGTGGGACTTAATAGAACTGATTATGGACTGTGACCTTATGAATGTGAAAGTGAGACAATTGGACTCCAAGAAATAACATTGTTCTTAATATGAAATGATTGCCGAAACTCAGCGATTACACTGGGCGCTGTGGTAGCGCTTCAATTAAAAATTAAGATAAAAAAGTCATTTTTTACTGTGGGACCAATCCTAGCCGTTATCGCGTGCTTAAGAAATAGGGACAGTTTCAAAAACTACATTTCATTGACTTTCTAACGGTGTCGGTCCGTTTGAGTTTCAACGGTTGGGTCACATATTCGTACCAACATGTATTTAGCGATATTTATCTGATATTATTACTATTATTTATTTATTATTTACCCAGGATAGCCTCTTCAGTTCCTATTGGTACTGCTATCAACGAGGGTCCTGCGAAGGGGGTCCTAGCGCATTTAAAGCTCCCATTTGAGCTACGAAAGTAGTGGAAGCACAGCAATCGCTCAACTAGACAACCGCCTAAGATATCAATCCTATTCTCATGCTGAACGCTAAGCAGAAAGGATAGATTCACACTTTTTTAGTCTCTGGCATGACTCGGCCAGGGTTTGAACCCAAGACCTCCCGCACTGAAAGCGAACGCTCTACCACAAGGCTATCAGTTACTAGGTTGCATCGCTTTTAACAGTGAAACGATTGACTGTGGGACTTAATTGAACTAACTCTGGACTGTGACCTGATCAATGTGATAAATGACACAAATGGACTCCAAGAAAAAACATTCTTCTTAATTTGACGTGATTGCCGGAAATCAGCGATTACACTGGGCGTTGTGGTAGCGCTTCATTTAAAAAATTAAGTTAAATGAATCGTTCTTTACTGTGGGACCAATCCTATCCGTTATGGCACGCTGAAGAAATAGCGACAGTTGCAAAACCTACATTTCATTGACTTCCTTACGGTGTCAATCCGTTTGAGTTACAACGGTTGGGTCACATATTCGTACTACCATGTATTTAGCGATACTTTTTCTGATATTACTAGGTTGTATGGCTTTTAACAATGAAAACATTGACTGTGGGACTTAATTGAACTGATTATGGACTGTGACCTTATAAATGTGAAAGTGAGACAATTGGACTCCAAGAAATAACATTCTTCTTAATTTGACGTGATTGCCGGAAATCAGCGATTACACTGGGCGTTGTGGTAGCGCTTCATTTAAAAAATTAAGTTAAATGAATCGTTCTTTATTGTGGGACCAATCCTATCCGTTATGGCACGCTGAAGAAATAGCGACAGTTGCACAACCTACATTTCATTGACTTCCTTACGGTGTCAATCCGTTTGAATTACAACGGTTGGGTCACATATTCGTACTACCATGTATTTAGCGATACTTTTCTGATATTACTAGGTTGTATGGCTTTTAACAATGAAAACATTGACTGTGGGACTTATTTGAACTGATTATGGACTGTGACCTTATAAATGTGAAAGTGAGACAATTGGACTCCAAGAAATAACATTTTTCTTAATATGAAATGATTGCCGAAACTCAGCAATTACACTGGGCGCTGTGGTAGCGCTTCATTAAAAAATTTAGATAAATAAGTCATTTCTTACTGTGGGACCAATCCTACCCGTTATCCCGCGCTGAAGAAATAGAGACAATTTCAAAAAGTACATTTCATTGACTTTCCAACAGTATCAATCCGTTTGAGTTACAACGGTTGAGGCACATATTCTTACCAACATGTATTTCGTGATATCTTTCCGTTATTACTAGGTTGTATCGCTTTTAACAGTGAAACGATTGACTGTGGGACTTAATTGAACTGATTTTGGACTTTTACCTGATAAATGTGATAAATGAAACAATTGGACTCCAAGAAATAACATTCTTGTTAATTTGACATGATTGCCGAAACTCAGCGATTACACTGGACGCTGTGGTAGCGCTTCAATTAAAAATTAAGATAAAAAAGTCATTTTTTACTGTGGGGCCAATCCTAGCCGTTATCGCGCGCTTAAAGAATAGCGACAGTTTCAAAAACTACATTTCATTGACTTTCTAACGGTGTCAGTCCGTTTGAGCTTCAACGGTTGGGTCACATGTTCGTACCAACATGTATTTAGCGATATTTATCTGATATTACTAGGTTGCATCGCTTTTAACAGTGAAACGATTGACTATGGGACTTAATTGAACTAACTCTGGACTGTGACCTGATCAATGTGATAAATGACACAAATGGACTCCAAGAAAAAACATTCTTCTTAATTTGACGTGATTGCCGCAAATCAGCGATTACACTGGGCGTTGTGTTAGCGCTTCATTTAAAAATTTAGATAAATGAGTCGTTCTTTACTGTGGGACCAATCCTATCCGTTTTTGCACGCTGAGGAAATAGCGACAGTTTCAAAACCTACATTTCATTGACTTTCTTACGGTGTCAATCCGTTTGAGTTACAACGGTTGGGTCACATATTCGTACCAACATGTATTTAGCGATACTTTTTCTGACATTACTTGGTTGTATGGCTTTTAACAGTGAAACCATTAACAGTGGGACTTAATTGAACTGATTATGGACTGTGACTTTATAAATGTGAAAGTGAGACAATTGGACTCCAAGAAATAACATTCTTCTTAATATGAAATGATTGCCGAAACTCAGCGATTACACTGGGTGCTGTGGTAGCGCTTCAATTAAAAATTAAGACAAAAAAGTCATTTTTTCCTGTGGGACCAATCCTAGCCGTTATCCCGCGCTGAAGAAATAGAGACAATTTCAAAAAGTACATTTCATTGACTTTCCAACAGTATCAATCCGTTTGAGTTACAACGGTTGAGGCACATATTCTTACCAACATGTATTTCGTGATATCTTTCCGTTATTACTAGGTTGTATCGCTTTTAACAGTGAAACGATTGACTGTGGGACTTAATTGAACTGATTTTGGACTTTTACCTGATAAATGTGATAAATGAGACAATTGGACTCCAAGAAATAACATTCTTGTTAATTTGACATGATTGCCGAAACTCAGCGATTACACTGGACGCTGTGGTAGCGCTTCAATTAAAAATTAAGATAAAAAAGTCATTTTTTACTGTGGGGCCAATCCTAGCCGTTATCGCGCGCTTAAAGAATAGCGACAGTTTCAAAAACTACATTTCATTGACTTTCTAACGGTGTCAGTCCGTTTGAGCTTCAACGGTTGGGTCACATGTTCGTACCAACATGTATTTAGCGATATTTATCTGATATTACTAGGTTGCATCGCTTTTAACAGTGAAACGATTGACTATGGGACTTAATTGAACTAACTCTGGACTGTGACCTGATCAATGTGATAAATGACACAAATGGACTCCAAGAAAAAACATTCTTCTTAATTTGACGTGATTGCCGCAAATCAGCGATTACACTGGGCGTTGTGTTAGCGCTTCATTTAAAAATTTAGATAAATGAGTCGTTCTTTACTGTGGGACCAATCCTATCCGTTTTTGCACGCTGAGGAAATAGCGACAGTTTCAAAACCTACATTTCATTGACTTTCTTACGGTGTCAATCCGTTTGAGTTACAACGGTTGGGTCACATATTCGTACCAACATGTATTTAGCGATACTTTTTCTGACATTACTTGGTTGTATGGCTTTTAACAGTGAAACCATTAACAGTGGGACTTAATTGAACTGATTATGGACTGTGACTTTATAAATGTGAAAGTGAGACAATTGGACTCCAAGAAATAACATTCTTCTTAATATGAAATGATTGCCGAAACTCAGCGATTACACTGGGTGCTGTGGTAGCGCTTCAATTAAAAATTAAGACAAAAAAGTCATTTTTTCCTGTGGGACCAATCCTAGCCGTTATCGCGTGCTTAAGAAATAGCGACAGTTTCAAAAACTACATTTCATTGACTTTCTAACGGTGTCGGTCCGTTTGAGTTTCAACGGTTGGGTCACATATTCGTACCAACATGTATTTAGCGATATTTATCTGATATTACTAGGTTGCATCGCTTTTAACAGTGAAACGATTGACTGTGGGACTTAATTGAACTAACTCTGGACTGTGACCTGATCAATGTGATAAATGACACAAATGGACTCCAAGAAAAAACATTCTTTTTACTTTGACGTGATTGCCGGAAATCAGCGATTACACTGGGTGTTGTGGTAGCGCTTCATTTAAAAAGTTAGATAAATGAGTCGTTCTTTACTGTGGGACCAATCCTATCCGTTATTGCACGCTGAAGAAATAGCGACAGTTTCAAAACCTACATTTCATTGACTTTCTTACGGTGTCAATCCGCTTGAGTTACAACGGTTGGGTCACATATTCGTACCAACATGTATTTAGCGATACTTTTTCTGACATTACTTGGTTGTATGGCTTTTAACAGTGAAACCATTAACAGTGGGACTTAATTGAACTGATTATGGACTGTGACCTTATAAATGTGAAAGTGAGACAATTGGACTCCAAGAAAAAACATTCTTCTTAATATGAAATGATTGCCGAAACTCAGCGATTACTCTGGGCGCTGTGGTAGCGCTTCAATTAAAAATTAAGACAAAAAAGTCATTTTTTACTGTGGGACCAATCCTAGCCGTTATCGCGTGCTTAAGAAATAGCGACAGTTTCAAAAACTACAATTCATTGACTTTCTAACGGTGTCGGTCCGTTTGAGTTTCAACGGTTGGGTCACATATTCGTACCAACATGTATTTAGCGATATTTATCTGATATTACTAGGTTGCATCGCTTTTAACAGTGAAACGATTGACTGTGGGACTTAATTGAACTAACTCTGGACTGTGACCTGATCAATGTGATAAATGACAGAAATGGACTCCAAGAAAAAACATTCTTCTTAATTTGACGTGATTGCCGGAAATCAGCGAATACACTGGGCGTTGTGGTAGCGCTTCATTTAAAAAGTTAGATAAATGGGTCGTTCTTTACTGTGGGACCAATCCTATCCGTTATTGCACGCTGAAGAAATAGCGACAGTTTCAAAACCTACATTTCATTGACTTTCTTACGGTGTCAATCCGTTTGAGTTACAACGGTTGGGTCACATATTCGTACCAACATGTATTTAGCGATACTTTTTCTGACATTACTTGGTTGTATGACTTTTAACAGTGAAACCATTAACAGTGGGACTTAATTGAACTGATTATGGACTGTGACCTTATAAATGTGAAAGTGAGACAATTGGACTCCAAGAAATAACATTCTTCTTAATATGAAATGATTGCCGAAACTCAGCGATTACACTGGGCGCTGTGGTAGCGCTTCAATTAAAAATTAAGACAAAAAAGTCATTTTTTACTGTGGGACCAAACCTAGCCGTTATCGCGTGCTTAAGAAATAGCGACAGTTTCAAAAACTACAATTCATTGACTTTCTAACGGTGTCGGTCCGTTTGAGTTTCAACGGTTGGGTCACATATTCGTACCAACATGTATTTAGCGATATTTATCTGATATTACTAGGTTGCATCGCTTTTAACAGTGAAACGATTGACTGTGGGACTTAATTGAACTAACTCTGGACTGTGACCTGATCAATGTGATAAATGACACAAATGGACTCCAAGAAAAAACATTCTTCTTAATTTGACGTGATTGCCGGAAATCAGCGAATACACTGGGCGTTGTGGTAGCGCTTCATTTAAAAAGTTAGATAAATGGGTCGTTCTTTACTGTGGGACCAATCCTATCCGTTATTGCACGCTGAAGAAATAGCGACAGTTTCAAAACCTACATTTCATTGACTTTCTTACGGTGTCAATCCGCTTGAGTTACAACGGTTGGGTCAAATATTCGTACCAACATGTATTTAGCGATACTTTTTCTGATATTACTTGGTTGTATGGCTTTTAACAGTGAAACCATTAACTGTGGGACTTAATTGAACTGATTATAGACTGTGACCTTATAAATGTGAAAGTGAGAGAATTGGACTCCAAGAAATAACATTCTTCTTAATATGAAATGATTGCCGAAACTCAGCGATTACACTGAGCGCTGTGGTAGCGCTTAATTAAAAATTAAGAGAAAAAAGTCATTTTTTACTGTGGGAACAATCCTAGCCGTTATCGCGTGCTTAAGAAATAGCGACAGTTTCAAAACCTACATTTCATTGACTTTCTTACGGTGTCAATCCGTTTGAGTTACAACGGTTGGGTCACATATTCGTACCAACATGTATTTAGCGATACTTTTTCTGATATTACTTGGTTGTATGGCTTTTAACAGTGAAACCATTAACTGTGGGACTTAATTGAACTGATTATGGACTGTGACCTTATAAATGTGAAAGTGAGACAATTGGATTCCAAGAAATAACATTCTTCTTAATATGAAATGATTGCCGAAACTCAGCGATTACACTGGGCGCTGTGGTAGCGCTTAATTAAAAATTAAGAGAAAAAAGTCATTTTTTACTGTGAGACCAATCCTAGCCGTTTTCGCGTGCTTAAGAAATAGCGACAGTTTCAAAACCTACATTTCATTGACTTCCCTACGGTGTCAATCCGTTTGAGTTACAACGGTTGGGTCACATATTCGTACCAACATGTATTTAGCGATACTTTTTCTGATATTACTAGGTTGTATGGCTTTTAACAATGAAAACATTGACTGTGGGACTTAATTGAACTGATTATGGACTGTGACCTTATAAATGTGAAAGTGAGACAATTGGACTCCAAGATATAACATTCTTCTTAATATGAAATGATTGCCGAAACTCAACGATTACACTGGACGCTGTGGTAGCGCTTCAATTAAAAATTAAGATAAAAAAGTCATTTTTTACTGTGGGACCAATCCCAGCCGTTATCGCGTGCTTAAGAAATAGCGACAGTTTCAAAAACTACATTTCATTTACTTTCTAACGGTGTCGGTCCGTTTGAGTTTCAACGGTTGGGTCACATATTCGTACCAACATGTATTTAGCGATATTTTTCTAATATTACTAGGTTGCATCGCTTTTAACTATGAAACGATTGACTGTGGGACTTAATTGAACTAACTCTGGACTGTGACCTGATCAATGTGATAAATGACACAAATGGACTCCAAGAAAAAACATTCTTCTTAATTTGACGTGATTGCCGCAAATCAGCGATTACACTGGGCGTTGTGGTAGCGCTTCATTTAAAAAATTAGATAAATAAGTCGTTCTTTACTGTGGAACCAATCCCACCCGTTATCGCCCGCTGAAAAAATAGCGACAGTTTCAAAAACTACATTTCATTGACTTTCTAACAGTGTCAATCCGTTTGATTTACAACGGTTGAGTCACATATTCGTACCAACATGTATTTAGCGATACTTTTTCTGATATTACTAGGTTGTATGGCATTTAACAGTGAAACCTTTGAATGTGGGACTTAATTGAACTGATTATGGACTGTGACCTTATAAATGTGAAAGTGAGACAATTGGACTCCAAGAAATAACATTCTTCTTAATATGAAATGATTGCCGAAACTCAGCAGTTACACTGGGCGCTGTGGTAGCGCTTCATTTAAAAATTTAGATAAATAAGTCATTTCTTACTGTGGGACCAATCCTAGCCGTTATCCGGCGCTGAAGAAATAGAGACAATTTCAAAAAGTACATTTCATTGACTTTCCAACAGTATCAAAATGTTTGAGTTACAACGGTTGAGGCACATATTCTTATCTACATGTGTTTCGTGATATCTTTCCGTTATTACTAGGTTGTATCGCTTTTAACAGTGAAACGATTGACTGTGGGACTTAATTGAACTGATTTTGGACTTTCACCTGATAAATGTGATAAATGAGACAATTGGACTCCAAGAAAAAACATTCTTCTTAATTTGACGTGATTGCCGGAACTCGGCAATTACACTGGCCGCTGTGGTAGCGCTTCATTTAAAAAGTTAGATAAATGGGTCGTTCTTTACTGTGGGACCAATCCTATCCGTTATTGCACGCTGAAGAAATAGCGACAGTTTCAAAACCTACATTTCATTGACTTTCTTACGGTGTCAATCCGCTTGAGTTACAACGGTTGGGTCAAATATTCGTACCAACATGTATTTAGCGATACTTTTTCTGATATTACTTGGTTGTATGGCTTTTAACAGTGAAACCATTAACTGTGGGACTTAATTGAACTGATTATAGACTGTGACCTTATAAATGTGAAAGTGAGAGAATTGGACTCCAAGAAATAACATTCTTCTTAATATGAAATGATTGCCGAAACTCAGCGATTACACTGAGCGCTGTGGTAGCGCTTAATTAAAAATTAAGAGAAAAAAGTCATTTTTTACTGTGGGAACAATCCTAGCCGTTATCGCGTGCTTAAGAAATAGCGACAGTTTCAAAACCTACATTTCATTGACTTTCTTACGGTGTCAATCCGCTTGAGTTACAACGGTTGGGTCACATATTCGTACCAACATGTATTTAGCGATACTTTTTCTGATATTACTTGGTTGTATGGCTTTTAACAGTGAAACCATTAACTGTGGGACTTAATTGAACTGATTATGGACTGTGACCTTATAAATGTGAAAGTGAGACAATTGGATTCCAAGAAATAACATTCTTCTTAATATGAAATGATTGCCGAAACTCAGCGATTACACTGGGCGCTGTGGTAGCGCTTAATTAAAAATTAAGAGAAAAAAGTCATTTTTTACTGTGAGACCAATCCTAGCCGTTTTCGCGTGCTTAAGAAATAGCGACAGTTTCAAAACCTACATTTCATTGACTTCCCTACGGTGTCAATCCGTTTGAGTTACAACGGTTGGGTCACATATTCGTACCAACATGTATTTAGCGATACTTTTTCTGATATTACTAGGTTGTATGGCTTTTAACAATGAAAACATTGACTGTGGGACTTAATTGAACTGATTATGGACTGTGACCTTATAAATGTGAAAGTGAGACAATTGGACTCCAAGATATAACATTCTTCTTAATATGAAATGATTGCCGAAACTCAACGATTACACTGGACGCTGTGGTAGCGCTTCAATTAAAAATTAAGATAAAAAAGTCATTTTTTACTGTGGGACAAATCCCAGCCGTTATCGCGTGCTTAAGAAATAGCGACAGTTTCAAAAACTACATTTCATTTACTTTCTAACGGTGTCGGTCCGTTTGAGTTTCAACGGTTGGGTCACATATTCGTACCAACATGTATTTAGCGATATTTTTCTAATATTACTAGGTTGCATCGCTTTTAACTATGAAACGATTGACTGTGGGACTTAATTGAACTAACTCTGGACTGTGACCTGATCAATGTGATAAATGACACAAATGGACTCCAAGAAAAAACATTCTTCTTAATTTGACGTGATTGCCGCAAATCAGCGATTACACTGGGCGTTGTGGTAGCGCTTCATTTAAAAAATTAGATAAATAAGTCGTTCTTTACTGTGGAACCAATCCCACCCGTTATCGCCCGCTGAAAAAATAGCGACAGTTTCAAAAACTACATTTCATTGACTTTCTAACAGTGTCAATCCGTTTGATTTACAACGGTTGAGTCACATATTCGTACCAACATGTATTTAGCGATACTTTTTCTGATATTACTAGGTTGTATGGCATTTAACAGTGAAACCTTTGAATGTGGGACTTAATTGAACTGATTATGGACTGTGACCTTATAAATGTGAAAGTGAGACAATTGGACTCCAAGAAATAACATTCTTCTTAATATGAAATGATTGCCGAAACTCAGCAGTTACACTGGGCGCTGTGGTAGCGCTTCATTTAAAAATTTAGATAAATAAGTCATTTCTTACTGTGGGACCAATCCTAGCCGTTATCCGGCGCTGAAGAAATAGAGACAATTTCAAAAAGTACATTTCATTGACTTTCCAACAGTATCAAAATGTTTGAGTTACAACGGTTGAGGCACATATTCTTATCTACATGTGTTTCGTGATATCTTTCCGTTATTACTAGGTTGTATCGCTTTTAACAGTGAAACGATTGACTGTGGGACTTAATTGAACTGATTTTGGACTTTCACCTGATAAATGTGATAAATGAGACAATTGGACTCCAAGAAAAAACATTCTTCTTAATTTGACGTGATTGCCGGAACTCGGCAATTACACTGGCCGCTGTGGTAGCGCTTCATTTAAGAGTTTAGATAAATAAGTCATTCTTTACTGTGGGACCAATCCTATCCATTATCGGGCGCTGAAGAAATAGCGACTGTTTCAAAAACTACATTTCCATGACTTTCTAACGGTGTCAGTCCATTTCAGTTACAACGGTTTGGTCACAAATACGTACCAACATGTATTTAGCGATATTTTTCTGATATTATTAGGTTGCATCGCTTTTAACTATGAAACGATTGACTGTGGGACTTAACTGAACTAACTTTGGCCTGTGACCTGATAAATGTGATAAATGAGACAATTGGACTCCAAGAAATAACATTCTTGTTAATTTGACATGATTTCCGAAACTCAGCGATTACACTGGGCTCTGTGGTAGCGCTTCATTTAAGAATTAAGATAAAAAAGTCATTTTTTTATTGTGGGACCAATCCTAGACGTTATCGCGCGCTGAGGAAATAGCGACAGTTTCGAAAACTACATTTCATTGACTTTCTAACAGTACTAATCCGTTTGAGTTTTATGGACTGTGACCTTATAAATGTGAAAGTGAGACAATTGGACTCCAAGAAATAACATTCTTCTTAATATGAAATGATTGCCGAAACTCAGCGATTACACTGGGCTCTCTGGTAGCGCTTCATTTAAGAATTAAGATAAAAAAGTCATATTTTTTATTGTGGGATTAATCCTAGCCGTTATCGCGTGCTTAAGAAATAGCGACAGTTTCAAGAACTACATTTCATTCACTTTCTAACGGTGTCAGTCCGGTTGAGTTTCAACGGTTGGGTCACATATTCGTACCAACATGTATTTAGCGATATTTATCTGATATTACTAGATTGCATCGCTTTTAACAGTGAAACGATTGACTGTGGGACTTAATTGAACTAACTCTGGACTGTGACCTGATCAATGTGATAAATGACACAAATGGACTCCAAGAAAAAACATTCTTCTTACTTTGACGTGATTGCCGGAAATCAGCGATTACACTGGGTGGTGTGGTAGCGCTTCATTTAAAAAGTTAGATAAATGAGTCGTTCTTTACTGTGGGACCAATCCTATCCGTTATTGCACGCTGAAGAAAGAGCGACAGTTTCAAAACCTACATTTCATTGACTTTCTTACGGTGTCAATCCGCTTGAGTTACAACGGTTGGGTCACATATTCGTACCAACATGTATTTAGCGATACTTTTTCTGATATTACTAGGTTGTATGGCTTTTAACATTGAAACCATTGACTGTTGGACTTAATTGAACTGATTATGGACTGTGAAATTATAAATGTGAAAGTGAGACAATTGGACTCCAAGAAATAACATTCTTCTTAATATGAAATGATTCCCAAAACTCAGCGATTACACTGGGCGCTGTGGTAGCGCTTCAATTAAAAATTAAGATAAAAAAGTCATTTTTTACTGTGGGACCAATCCTATCCGTTATTGCACGCTGAAGAAATAGCGACAGTTTCAAAACCTACATTTTATTGACTTTCTTACGGTGTCAATCCGTTTTAGTTACAACGGTTGTGTCACATATTCGTACCAACATGTAATTAATGAAACTTTTTCTGATATTACTAGGTTGTATGACTTTTAACAGTGAAACCATTGACTGTGGGACTTAATTGAACTGATTATGGACTGTGACCTTATAAATGTGAAAGTGAGACAATTGGACTCCAAGAAATAACATTCTTCTTAATATGAAATGATTGCCGAAACTCAGCGATTACACTGGGCTCTCTGGTAGCGCTTCATTTAAGAATTAAGATAAAAAAGTCATATTTTTTATTGTGGGATTAATCCTAGCCGTTATCGCGTGCTTAAGAAATAGCGACAGTTTCAAGAACTACATTTCATTGACTTTCTAACGGTGTCAGTCCGGTTTAATTTCAACGGTTGGGTCACATATTCGTACCAACATGTATTTAGCGATATTTATCTGATATTACTAGGTTGTATGGCTTTTAACAATGAAACCATTGACTCTGGGACTTAATTTAACTGATTATGGACTGTGACCTTATAAATGTGAAAGTGAGACAATTGGACTCCAAGAAATAACATTCTTCTTAATATGAAATGATTGCCGAAACTCAGCGATTACACTGGGCGCTGTGGTAGCGCTTCAATTAAAAATTAAGATAAAAAATTCATTTTTTACTGTGGGACCAATCCTAGCCGTTATCGCGTGCTTAAGAAATAGCGACAGTTTCAAAAACTACATTTCAATGACTTTCTAACGGTGTCGGTTCGTTTGAGTTTCAACGGTTGGGTCACATATTCGTACCAACATGTATTTAGCGATATTTATCTGATATTACTAGGTTGCATCGCTTTTAACAGTGAAACGATTGACTGTGGGACTTAATTGAACTAACTCTGGACTGTGACCTGATCAATGTGATAAATAACACAAATGGACTCAAAGAAAAAGCAGTCTTCTTAATTTGACGTGATTGCCGGAAATCAGCGATTACACTGGGCGTTGTGGTACGCTTCATTTAAAAATTTAGACAAATGAGTCGTTCTTTACTGTGGGACCAATCCTATCCGTTATGGCACGCTGAAGAAATAGCGACAGTTTCAAAACCTTCATTTCATTGACTTTCTTACGGTGTCAATCCGTTTGAGTTACAACGGTTGGGTCACATATTCGTACAAACATGTATTTAGCGATACTTTTTCTGATATTACTAGGTTGTATGGCTTTTAACAGTGAAACCATTGACTGTGGGACTTAATTGAACTGATTATGGACTGTGACCTTATAAATGTGAAAGTGAGACAATTGGACTCCAAGAAATAACATTCTTCTTAATATGAAATGATTGCCGAAACTCAGCGATTACACTGGGCTCTCTGGTAGCGCTTCATTTAAGAATTAAGATAAAAAAGTCATATTTTTTATTGTGGGATTAATCCTAGCCGTTATCGCGTGCTTAAGAAATAGCGACAGTTTCAAGAACTACATTTCATTGACTTTCTAACGGTGTCAGTCCGGTTGAGTTTCAACGGTTGGGTCACATATTCGTACCAACATGTATTTAGCGATATTTATCTGATATTACTAGGTTGTATGGCTTTTAACAATGAAACCATTGACTCTGGGACTTAATTTAACTGATTATGGACTGTGACCTTATAAATGTGAAAGTGAGACAATTGGACTCCAAGAAATAACATTCTTCTTAATATGAAATGATTGCCGAAACTCAGCGATTACACTGGGCGCTGTGGTAGCGCTTCAATTAAAAATTAAGATAAAAAAGTCATTTTTTACTGTCGGACCAATCCTAGCCGTTATCGCGTGCTTAAGAAATAGCGACAGTTTCAAAAACTACATTTCAATGACTTTCTAACGGTGTCGGTTCGTTTGAGTTTCAACGGTTGGGTCACATATTCGTACCAACATGTATTTAGCGATATTTATCTGATATTACTAGGTTGCATCGCTTTTAACAGTGAAACGATTGACTGTGGGACTTAATTGAACTAACTCTGGACTGTGACCTGATCAATGTGATAAATAACACAAATGGACTCAAAGAAAAAGCAGTCTTCTTAATTTGACGTGATTGCCGGAAATCAGCGATTACACTGGGCGTTGTGGTAGCGCTTCATTTAAAAATTTAGACAAATGAGTCGTTCTTTACTGTGGGACCAATCCTATCCGTTATGGCACGCTGAAGAAATAGCGACAGTTTCAAAACCTTCATTTCATTGACTTTCTTACGGTGTCAATCCGTTTGAGTTACAACGGTTGGGTCACATATTCGTACAAACATGTATTTAGCGATACTTTTTCTGATATTACTAGGTTGTATGGCTTTTAACAGTGAAACCATTGACTGTGGGACTTAATTGAACTGATTATGGACTGTGACCTTATAAATGTGAAAGTGAGACAATTGGACTCCAAGAAATAACATTCTTCTTAATATGAAATGATTGCCGAAACTCAGCAATTACACTGGGCCCTGTGGTAGCGCTTCATTTAAAAATTTAGATAAATAAGTCATTTCTTACTGTGGGACCAATCCTAGCCGTTATCCCGCGCTGAAGAAATAGAGAAAATTTCAAAAAGTACATTTCAGTGACTTTCCAACAGTATCAATCCGTTTGAGTTACAACGGTTGAGGCACATATTCTTACCAACATGTATTTCTTGATATTTTTCCGTTATTACTAGGTTGTATCGCTTTTAACAGTGAAACGATTGACTGTGGGACTTAATTGAACTGATTATGGACTGTGACCTTATAAATGTGAAAGTGAGACAATTGGACTCCAAGAAATAACATTCTTCTTAATATGAAATGATTGCCGAAACTCAGCGATTACACTGGGCGATGTGGTAGCGCTTCAATTAAAAATTAAGATAAAAAAGTCATTTTTTACTGTGGGATTAATCCTAGCCGTTATCGCGTGTTTAAGAAATAGCGACAGTTTCAAAAACTACATTTCATTGACTTTCTAACGGTGTCGGTCCGTTTGAGTTTCAACGGTTGGGTCACATATTCGTACCAACATGTATTTAGCGATATTTATCTGATATTACTAGGTTGTATGGCTTTTAACAATGAAACCATTGACTCTGGGACTTAATTTAACTGATTATGGACTGTGACCTTATAAATGTGAAAGTGAGACAATTGGACTCCAAGAAATAACATTCTTCTTAATATGAAATGATTGCCGAAACTCAGCGATTACACTGGGCGCTGTGGTAGCGCTTCAATTAAAAATTAAGATAAAAAAGTCATTTTTTACTGTGGGACCAATCCTAGCTGTTATCGCGTGCTTAAGAAATAGCGACAGTTTCAAAAACTACATTTCAATGACTTTCTAACGGTGTCGGTTCGTTTGAGTTTCAACGGTTGGGTCACATATTCGTACCAACATGTATTTAGCGATAAATATCTGATATTACTAGGTTGCATCGCTTTTAACAGTGAAACGATTGACTGTGGGACTTAATTGAACTAACTCTGGACTGTGACCTGATCAATGTGATAAATAACACAAATGGACTTAAAGAAAAAGCAGTCTTCTTAATTTGACGTGATTGCCGGAAATCAGCGATTACACTGGGCGTTGTGGTAGCGCTTCATTTAAAAATTTAGACAAATGAGTCGTTCTTTACTGTGGGACCAATCCTATCCGTTATGGCACGCTGAAGAAATAGGGATAGTTTCAAAAACTACATTTCATTGACTTTCTTACGGTGTCAATCCGTTTGAGTTACAACGGTTGGGTCACATATTCGTACCAACATGTATTTAGCGATACTTTTTCTGATATTACTAGGTTGTATGGCTTTTAACAGTGAAACCATTGACTGTGGGACTTAATTGAACTGATTATGGACTGTGACCTTATAAATGTGAAAGTGAGACAATTGGACTCCAAGAAATAACATTCTTCTTAATATGAAATGATTGCCGAAACTCAGCAATTACACTGGGCCCTGTGGTAGCGCTTCATTTAAAAATTTAGATAAATAAGTCATTTCTTACTGTGGGACCAATCCTAGCCGTTATCCTGCGCTGAAGAAATAGAGAAAATTTCAAAAAGTACATTTCAGTGACTTTCCAACAGTATCAATCCGTTTGAGTTACAACGGTTGAGGCACATATTCTTACCAACATGTATTTCTTGATATCTTTCCGTTATTACTAGGTTGTATCGCTTTTAACAGTGAAACGATTGACTGTGGGACTTAATTGAACTGATTTTGGACTTTGACCTGATAAATGTGATAAATGAGACAATTGGATTCCAAGAAATAACATTCTTGTTAATTTGACATGATTGCCGAAACTCAGCGAGTACACTGGGCGCTGCGGTAGCGTTTCAATTAAAAATTAAGATAAAAAAGTCATTTTTCACTGTGGGACCAATCCTAGCCGTTATCGCGTGCTTAAGAAATAGCGACAGTTTCAAAAACTACATTTCATTGTCTTTATAACGGTGTCGGTCCGTTTGAGTTTCAACGGTTGGGTCACATATTCGTACCAACATGTATTTAGCGATATTTATCTGATATTACTAGGTTGCATCGCTTTTAACAGTGAAACGATTGACTGTGGGACTTAATTGAACTAACTCTGCACTGTGACCTGATCAATGTGATAAATGACGCAAATGGACTCCAAGAAAAAACATTCTTCTTAATTTGACGTGATTGCCGGAAATCAGCGATTACACTGGGCGTTGTGGTAACGCTTCGTTTAAAAAGTTAGATAAATGAGTCGTTCTTTACTGTGGGACCAATCCTATCCGTTATTGCACGCTGAAAAAATAGCGACAGTTTCAAAACCTACATTTCATTGACTTTCTTACGGTGTCAATCCGTTTGAGTTACAACGGTTGGGTCACATATTCGTACCAACATGTATTTAGCGATACTTTTTCTGATATTACTTGGTTGTATGGCTTTTAACAGTGAAACCATTGACTGTGGGACTTAATTGAACTGATTATGGACTGTGACCTGATAAATGTGATAAATGAGACAATTGGACTCCAAGAAATAACATTCTTGTTAATTTGACATGATTGCCGAAACTCAGCAATTACACTGGGCGCTGTGGTAGCGCTTCATTTAAAAATTTAGATAAATAAGTCATTTTTTACTGTGGGACCAATCCTATCCGTTATCGCGCGCTGAAGAAATAGCGATAGTTTCAAAAACTACATTTCATTGACTTTCTAACGGTGTCAGTCCGTTTGAGTTACAACGGTTGGGTCACATATTCGTACCAACATGTATTTAGCGATATTTTTCTCATATTACTTGGTTGCATCGCTTTTAACTATGAAACGATTGACTGTGGGACTTAATTGAACTGACTTTGGACTGTCACCTGATAAATGTGACAAATGAGACAATTGGACTCCAAGAAATAACATTTTTTCTAATTTGACGTGATTACCGGAACTCAGCGATTACATTGGGCGCTGTGGCAGCGCTTTATTTAAAAGTTTAGGTAAATAAGTCATTCTTTACTGTGGGACCAATCCTAGCCGTTAACGCGCGCTAAAGAAATAGCGACAGTTTCAAAAACTACATTTCATAGACTTTCTAAAAGTATCAATCCGTTTGAGTTACAACAGTTGGTTCACATATTCGTACCAACATGTATTTCTTGATATTATTCTGGTATTACTAGGTTGCATCGCTTTTAACAATGAAACGATTGACTGTAGGACTTAATTGAACTAACTTTGGACAGTAACCTGATAAATGTAATCAATGAGAAAATTGGACTCCAAGAAATAACATTCTTCTTAATTTGACGTGATTGCCGGAACTCAGCGATTACACTGGACGCTGTGATAGCGCTTCATTTAAAAAATTAGATAAATAAGTCATTCTTTACTGTGGGACCAATCCTATCCGTTATCGCGCGCTGAAGAAATAGCGAAAGTTTCAAAAACTACATTTCATTGACTTTCTAACGGTGTCAGTCCGTTTGACTTACAACGGTTGGGTCACATATTCGTACCAACATGTATTTCTAGATATTATTCTGGTATTACTAGGTTGCATCGCTTTTAACAATGAAACGATTGACTGTGGGACTTAATTGAACTAACTTTGGACTGTCACGTGATAAATGTGATAAATGAGACAATTGGACTCCAAGAAATAACATTCTTCCTATTTTGACGTGATTGCCGGAACTCAGCGATTACACTGGGCGCTGTGGTAACGTTTCATTTAAAAACTAAGCTAAAAAAAGTCATTTTTTTACTATGGGACCAATCCTAGCCGTTAGCGCGCGCTAAAGAAAAAGCGACAGTTTCAAAAACTACATTTCATTGACTTTCTAAAAGTATCAATCCGTTTAAGTTACAACGGTTGGGTCACATATTCGTACCAACATGTATTTCTTGATATTATTCTGGTATTACTAGGTTGCATCGCTTTTAACAATGAAACGATTGACTGTGGGACTTAATTGAACTAACTTTGGACTGTAACCTGAGAAATGTAATCAATGAGAAAATTGGACTCCCAGAAATGACATTCTTCTTAATTTGACATGATTGCAGGAACTCAGCGATTACACTGGGCGCTGTGGCAGCACTTCATTTAAAAACTAAGCTAAAAAAAGTCATTTTTTTACTGTGGGACCAATCCTAGCCGTTAGCGCGCGCTGAAGAAATAGCAATAGTTTCGAAAACTACATTTCATTGACTTTCTAACGGTGTCAGTCCGGTTGAGTTACAACGTTTGGGTCACATATTCGTACCAACATGTATTTAGCGATATTTATCTGATATTACTAGGTTGCATCGCTTTTAACAGTGAAGCGATTGACTGTGGGACTTAATTGAACTAACTTTGGACTGTGACCTGATAAATGTGATTGGACTCCAAGAAATAACATTCTTCTTAATTTGACGTGATTGCCGGAACTCAGCGATTACACTGGGCGCTGTGATAGCGCTTCATTTAAAAATTTAGATAAATAAGTCATTCTTTACTGTGGGACCAATCATATCCGTTATCGCGCGCTGAAGAAATAGCGAAAGTTTCAAAAACTACATTTCATTGACTTTCTTACGGTGTCAATCTGTTTGAGTTACAACGGTTGGGTCACATATTCGTACGAACATGTATTTAGCGATACTTTTTCTGATATTACTAGGTTGTATGGCTTTTAACAGTGAAACCATTGACTGTGGGACTTAATAGAACTGATTGTGGACTGTGACCTTATAAATGTGAAAGTGAGACAATTGGACTCCAAGAAATAACATTCTTCTTAATATGAAATGATTACCGAAACTCAGCGATTACACTGGGCGTTGTGGTAGCGCTTCAATTAAAAATTAAGATAAAAAAGTCATTTTTTACTGTGGGACCAATCCTAGCCGTTATCGCGTGCTTAAGAAATAGCAACAGTTTCAAAAACTACATTTCATTGACTTTATAACGGTGTCGGTCCGTTTGAGTTTAAACGGTTGGGTCACATATTCGTACCAACATGTATTTAGCGATATTTATCTGATATTACTAGGTTGCATCGCTTTTAACAGTGAAACAATTGACTGTGGGACTTAATTGAACTAACTCTGCACTGTGACCTGATCAATGTGATAACTGACGCAAATGGACTCCAAGAAAAAACATTCTTCTTAATTTGACGTGATTGCCGGAAATCAGCGATTACACTGGGCGTTGTGGTAACGCTTCGTTTAAAAAGTTAGATAAATGAGTCGTTCTTTACTGTGGGACCAATCCTATCCGTTATTGCACGCTGAAGAAATAGTGACAGTTTCAAAACCTACATTTCATTGACTTTCTTACGGTGTCAATCCGTTTGAGTTACAACGGTTGGGTCACATATTCGTACCAACATGTATTTAGCGATACTTTTTCTGATATTACTTGGTTGTATGGCTTTTAACAGTGAAACCATTGACTGTGGGACTTAATTGAACTAACTCTGCACTGTGACCTGATCAATGTGATAAATGACGCAATTGGACTCCAAGAAATAACATTCTTCCTAATTTGACGAGATTACCGGAACTCAGCGATTACACTGGGCGCTGTGGCAGCGCTTTATTTAAAAGTTTAGGTAAATAAGTCATTCTTTACTGTGGGACCAATCCTAGCCGTTAACGCGCGCTAAATAAATAGCGACAGTTTCAAAAACTACATTTCATAGACTTTCTAAAAGTATCAATCCGTTTGAAATACAACGGTTGGTTCACATATTCGTACCAACATGTATTTCTTGATATTATTCTGGTATTACTAGGTTGCATCGCTTTTAACAATGAAACGATTGACTGTGGGACTTAATTGAACTAACTTTGGACTGTCACCTGATAAATGTGATAAATGAGACAATTGGACTCCAAGAAATAACATTCTTCCTATTTTGACGTGATTGCCGGAACTCAGCGATTACACTGGGCGCTGTGGTAGCGCTTCATTTAAAAACTAAGCTAAAAAATGTCATTTTTTTACTGTGGGACCAATCCTAGCCGTTAGCGCGCGCTAAAGAAATAGCGACAGTTTCAAAAACTACATTTCATTGACTTTCTAAAAGTATCAATCCGTTTGAGTTACAACGGTTGGGTCACATATTCGTACCAACATGTATTTCTTGATATTATTCTGGTATTACTAGGTTGCATCGCTTTTAACAATGAAACGATTGACTGTAGGACTTAATTGAACTAACTTTGGACTGTAACCTGAGAAATGTAATCAATGAGAAAATTGGACTCCCAGAAATGACATTCTTCTTAATTTGACATGATTGCCGGAACTCAGCGATTACACTGGGCGCTGTGGCAGCACTTCATTTAAAAACTAAGCTAAAAAAAGTCATTTTTTTACTGTGGGACCAATCCTAGCCGTTAGCGCGCGCTGAAGAAATAGCAATAGTTTCGAAAACTACATTTCATTGACTTTCTAACGGTGTCAGTCCGGTTGAGTTACAACGTTTGGGTCACATATTCGTACCAACATGTATTTAGCGATATTTATCTGATATTACTAGGTTGCATCGCTTTTAACAGTGAAGCGATTGACTGTGGGACTTAATTGAACTAACTTTGGACTGTGACCTGATAAATGTGATTGGACTCCAAGAAATAACATTCTTCTTAATTTGACGTGATTGCCGGAACTCAGCGATTACACTGGGCGCTGTGATAGCGCTTCATTTAAAAATTTAGATAAATAAGTCATTCTTTACTGTGGGACCAATCATATCCGCTATCGCGCGCTAAAGAAATAGCGAAAGTTTCAAAAACTACATTTCATTGACTTTCTTACGGTGTCAATCTGTTTGAGTTACAACGGTTGGGTCACATATTCGTACGAACATGTGTTTAGCGATACTTTTTCTGATATTACTAGGTTGTATGGCTTTTAACAGTGAAACCATTGACTGTGGGACTTAATAGAACTGATTGTGGACTGTGACCTTATAAATGTGAAAGTGAGACAATTGGACTCCAAGAAATAACATTCTTCTTAATATGAAATGATTACCGAAACTCAGCGATTACACTGGGTGTTGTGGTAGCGCTTCAATTAAAAATTAAGATAAAAAAGTCATTTTTTACTGTGGGACCAATCCTAGCCGTTATCGCGTGCTTAAGAAATAGCAACAGTTTCAAAAACTACATTTCATTGACTTTATAACGGTGTCGGTCCGTTTGAGTTTAAACGGTTGGGTCACATATTCGTACCAACATGTATTTAGCGATATTTATCTGATATTACTAGGTTGCATCGCTTTTAACAGTGAAACGATTGACTGTGGGACTTAATTGAACTAACTCTGCACTGTGACCTGATCAATGTGATAACTGACGCAAATGGACTCCAAGAAAAAACATTCTTCTTAATTTGACGTGATTGCCGGAAATCAGCGATTACACTGGGCGTTGTGGTAACGCTTCGTTTAAAAAGTTAGATAAATGAGTCGTTCTTTACTGTGGGACCAATCCTATCCGTTATTGCACGCTGAAGAAATAGTGACAGTTTCAAAACCTACATTTCATTGACTTTCTTACGGTGTCAATCCGTTTGAGTTACAACGGTTGGGTCACATATTCGTACCAACATGTATTTAGCGATACTTTTTCTGATATTACTTGGTTGTATGGCTTTTAACAGTGAAAACATTGACTGTGGGACTTAATTGAACTAACTCTGCACTGTGACCTGATCAATGTGATAAATGACGCAATTGGACTCCAAGAAATAACATTCTTCCTAATTTGACGAGATTACCGGAACTCAGCGATTACACTGGGCGCTGTGGCAGCGCTTTATTTAAAAGTTTAGGTAAATAAGTCATTCTTTACTGTGGGACCAATCCTAGCCGTTAACGCGCGCTAAAGAAATAGCGACAGTTTCAAAAACTACATTTCATAGACTTTCTAAAAGTATCAATCCGTTTGAAATACAACGGTTGGTTCACATATTCGTACCAACATGTATTTCTTGATATTATTCTGGTATTACTAGGTTGCATCGCTTTTAACAATGAAACGATTGACTGTAGGACTTAATTGAACTAACTTTGGACGGTAACCTGATAAATGTAATCAATGAGAAAATTGGACTCCAAAAAATAACATTCTTCTTAATTTCACATGATCGCCGGAACTCAGCGATTACACTGGGCGCTGTGGCAGCGCTTCATTTAAAAACTAAGCTAAAAAAAGTCATTTTTTACTGTGGGACCAATCCTAGCCGTTAGCGCGCGCTGAAGAAATAGCAATAATTTCGAAAATTACATTTCATTGACTTTCTAACGGTGTCAGTCCGGTTGATTTACAACGTTTGGGTCACATATTCGTACCAACATGTGTTTAGCGATATTTATCTGATATTACTAGGTTGCATCGCTTTTAACAGTGAAGCGATTGACTGTGGGACTTAATTGAACTAACTTTGGACTGTGACCTGATAACTGTGATTGGACTCCAAGAAATAACATTCTTCTTAATTTGACGTGATTGCCGGAACTCAGCGATTACACTGGGCGCTGTGATAGCGCTTCATTTAAAAAATTAGATAAATAAGTCATTCTTTACTGTGGAACCAATCCTATCCGTTATCGCGCGCTGAAGAAATAGCGAAAGTTTCAAAAACTACATTTCATTGACTTTCTAACGGTGTCAGTCCGTTTGAGTTACAACTGTTGGGTCACATATTCGTACCAACATGTATTTCTTGATATTATTCTGGTATTACTAGGTTGCATCGTTTTTAACAATGAAACGATTGACTGTGGGACTTAATTGAACTAACTTTGGACTGTCACCTGATAAATGTGATAAATGAGGCAATTGGACTCCAAGAAATAACATTCTTCCTATTTTGACGTGATTGCCGGAACTCAGCGATTACACTGGGCGCTGTGGTAGCGCTTCATTTAAAAACTAAGCTAAAAAAAGTCATTTTTTTACTGTGGGACCAATCCTAGCCGTTAGTGCGCGCTAAAGAAATAGCGACAGTTTCAAAAACTACATTTCATAGACTTTCTAAAAGTATCAATCCGTTTGAGTTACAACGGTTGGGTCACATATTCGTACCAACATGTGTTTCTTGATATTATTCTGGTATTACTAGGTTGCATCGCTTTTAACAATGAAAGGATTGACTGTGGGACTTAATTGAACTAACTTTGGACTGTAACCTGAGAAATGTAATCAATGAGAAAATTGGACTCCAAGAAACAACATTCTTCTTAATTTGACATGATTGCCGGAACTCAGCGATTACACTGGGCGCTGTGGCAGCACTTCTTTTAAAAACTAAGCTAAAAAAAGTCATTTTTTTACTGTGGGACCAATCTTAGCCGTTAGCGCGCGCTGAAGAAATAGCAATAGTTTCGAAAACTACATTTCATTGACTTTCTAACGGTGTCAGTCCGGTTGAGTTACAACGTTTGGGTCACATATTCGTACCAACATGTATTTAGCGATATTTATCTGATATTACTAGGTTGCATCGCTTTTAACAGTGAAGCGATTGACTGTGGGACTTAATTGAACTAACTTTGGACTGTGACCTGATAAATGTGATTGGACTCCAAGAAATAACATTCTTCTTAATTTGACGTGATTGCCGGAAATCAGCGATTACACTGGGCGCTGTGATAGCGCTTCATTTAAAAATTTAGATAAATAAGTCATTCTTTACTGTGGGACCAATCCTATCCGTTATCGCGCGCTGAAGAAATAGCGAAAGGTTCAAAAACTACATTTCACTGACTTTCTAACGGTGTCAGTCCGTTTGAGTTACAACGGTTGGGTCACATATTCGTACCAACATGTATTTAGCGATATTTTTCTCATATTACTTGGTTGCATCGCTTTTAACTATGAAACGATTGACTGTGGGAATTAATTGAACTAACTTTGGACTGTCACCTGATAACTGTGATAAATGAGACAATTGGACTCCAAGGAATAACATTCTTCCTATTTTGACGTGCTTGCCGGAACTCAGCGATTACACTGGGCGCTGTGGTAGCGTTTCATTTAACAACTAAGCTAAAAAAAGTCATTTTTTTACTGTGGGACCAATCCTAGCCGTTAGCGCGCGCTAAAGAAATAGCGACAGTTTCAAAAACTACATTTCATAGACTTTCTAAAAGTATCAATCCGTTTGAGTTACAACGGTTGGGTCACATATTCGTACCAACATGTATTTCTTGATATTATTCCGGTATTACTAGGTTGCATCGCTTTTAACAATGAAACGATTGACTGTGGGACTTAATTGAACTAACTTTGGACTGTAACCTGATAAATGTAATCAATGAGAAAATTGGACTCCAAGAAATAACATTCTTCTTAATTTGACATGATTGCCGGGACTCAGCGATTACACTGGGCGCTGTGGCAGCGCTTCATTTAAAAACTAAGATAAAAAAAGTCATTTTTTTACTGTGGGACCAATCCTAGCCGTTAGCGCGCGCTGAAGAAATAGCAATAGTTTTAAAAACTACATTTCATTGACTTTCTAACGGTGTCAGTCCGGTTGAGTTACAACGTTTGGGTCACATATTCTACCAACATGTATTTCTTGATATTATTCTGGTATTACTAGGTTGCATCGATTTTAACAATGAAACGATTGACTGTAGGACTTAATTGAACTAACTTTGGACTGTCACCTGATAAATGTGATAAATGAGACAATTGGACTCCAAGAAATAACATTCTTCCTATTTTGACGTGATTGCCGGAACTCAGCAATTACACTGGGCGCTGTGGTAGCGCTTCATTTAAAAACTAAGCTAAAAAAAGTCATTTTTTTACTGTGGGACCAATCCTAGCCGTAAGCGCGCGCTAAAGAAATAGCGACAGTTACAAAAACTACATTTCATAGACTTTCTAAAAGTATCAATCCGTTTGAGTTACAACGTTTGGGTCACATATTCGTACCAACATGTATTTAGCGATATTTATCTGATATTACTAGGTTGCATCGCTTTTAACAGTGAAGCGATTGACTGTGGGACTTAACTGAACTAACTTTGGACAGTGACCTGATAAATGTGATAAATGAGACAATTGTACTCTAAGAAATAACGTTCTTGTTAATTTGACGTGATTGCCGGAACTCAGCGATTACACTGGGCGCGGTGATAGCGTTTCATTTAAAAATTTAAATAAATAAGTCATTCTTTACTGTGGGACCAATCCTATCCGTTATCGCGCGCTGAAGAAATAGCGAAAGTTTCAAAAATTACATTTCATTGACTTTCTAACGGTGTCAGTCCGTTTGAGTTACAACGGTTGGGTCACATATTCGTACCAACATGTATTTAGCGATATTTTTCTCATATTACTAGGTTGCATCGCTTTTAACAATGAAACGATTGACTGTAGGACTAAATTGATCTAACTTTGGACTGTAACCTGATAAATGTAATCAATGAGAAAAATGGACTCCAAGAAATAACATTCTTCTTAATTTGACATGATTGCCGGAACTCAGCGATTACACTGGGCGCTGTGGCAGCGGTTCATTTAAAAACTAAGCTAAAAAAAGTCATTTTTTTACTGTGGGACCAATCCTAGCCGTTAGCGCGCGCTGAAGAAATAGCAATAGTTTCAAAAACTACATTTCATTGACTTTCTAACGGTGTCAGTCCGGTTGAGTTGCAACGTTTGGTCACATATTCATACCAACATGTATTTAGCGATATTTATCTGATATTACTTGGTTGCATCGCTTTTAACAGTGAAGCGATTGACTGTGGGACTTAATTGAACTAACTTTGGAATGTGACCTGATAAATGTGATAATTGAAACAATTGGACTCCAAGAAATAACATTCTTCTTAATTTGACGTGATTGCCGAAACTCAGCGATTACACTGGGCGCTGTGGTACCGCTTCATTTAAAAATTTAGATAAATAAGTCATTCTTTACTGTGGGACCAATCCTATCCGTTATCGCGCGCTGAAGAAATAGCGAAAGTTTCAAAAACTACATTTCATTGACTTTCTAACGGTGTCAGTCCGTTTAAGTTACAGCGGTTCGGTCACATATTCGTACCAACATGTATTTAGCGATATTTATCTGATATTACTTGGTTGCATCGCTTTTAACAGTGAAGCGATTGACTGTGGGACTTAATTGAACTAACTTTGGAATGTGACCTGATAAATGTGATAATTGAAACAATTGGACTCCAAGAAATAACATTCTTCTTAATTTGACATGGTTGCAGGAACTCAGCGATTACACTGGGCGCTGTGGCAGCGCTTCATTTAAAAGTTTAGGTAAATAAGTCATTCTTTACTGTTGGACCAATCCTAGCAGTTATTGGCGCTAAAGAAATGGCGACAGTTTCAAAAACTACATTTCATAGACTTTCTAAAAGTATCAATCTGTTTGAGTTACAACGGTTGGGTCACATATTCGTACCAACATGTATTTCTTGATATTATGCTGATATTAGTAGGTTGCATCGCTTTTAACATTGAAACGATTGACTGTGGGACTTAATTGAACTAACTTTGGACTGTCACCTGATAAATGTGACAAATGAGACAATTGGACTCCAATAAATAACATTCTTCCTAATTTGACGTGATTACCGGAACTCACCGATTACACTGGGCGCTGTGGCAGCGCTTTATTTAAAAGTTTAGGTAAATAAGACATTCTTTACTGTGGGACCAATCCTAGCCGTTAACGCGCGCTAACGAAATAGCGACAGTTTCAAAAACTACATTTCATAGACTTTCTAAAAGTATCAATCCGTTTGAGTTACAACGGTTGGGTCACATATTCGTACCAACATGTATTCCTTGATAATATTCTGGTATTATTGGGTTGCATCGCCTTTAACAATGAAACGATTGACTGTAGGACTTAATTGAACTAACTTTGGACAGTAACCTGATAAATGTAATCAATGAGAAAATTGGACTCCAAGAAATAACATTCTTCTTAATTTGACATGGTTGCAGGAACTCAGCGATTACACTGGGCGCTGTGGCAGCGCTTCATTTAAAAGTTTAGGTAAATAAGTCATTCTTTACTGTTGGACCAATCCTAGCAGTTATTGGCGCTAAAGAAATGGCGACAGTTTCAAAAACTACATTTCATAGACTTTCTAAAAGTATCAATCCGTTTGAGTTACAACGGTTGGGTCACATATTCGTACCAACATGTATTTCTTGATATTATTCTGATATTAGTAGGTTGCATCGCTTTTAACATTGAAACGATTGACTGTGGGACTTAATTGAACTAACTTTGGACTGTCACCTGATAAATGTGACAAATGAGACAATTGGACTCCAATAAATAACATTCTTCCTAATTTGACGTGATTACCGGAACTCACCGATTACACTGGGCGCTGTGGCAGCGCTTTATTTAAAAGTTTAGGTAAATAAGACATTCTTTACTGTGGGACCAATCCTAGCCGTTAACGCGCGCTAACGAAATAGCGACAGTTTCAAAAACTACATTTCATAGACTTTCTAAAAGTATCAATCCGTTTGAGTTACAACGGTTGGGTCACATATTCGTACCAACATGTATTCCTTGATAATATTCTGGTATTATTGGGTTGCATCGCCTTTAACAATGAAACGATTGACTGTAGGACTTAATTGAACTAACTTTGGACAGTAACCTGATAAATGTAATCAATGAGAAAATTGGACTCCAAGAAATAACATTCTTCTTAATTTCACATGATTGCCGGAACTCAGCGATTACACTGGGCGCTGTGGCAGCGCTTCATTTAAAAACTAAGCTAAAAAAAGTCATTTTTTTAATGTGGGACCAATCCTAGCCGTAAGCGCGCGCTGAAAAAATAGCAATAGTTTCAAAAACTACATTTCATTGACTTTCTAACGGTGTCAGTCCGGTTGAGTTACAACGTTTGGGTCACATATTCGTACCAACATGTATTTAGCGATATTTATCTGATATTACTAGGTTGCATCGCTTTTAACAGTGAAGCGATTGACTGTAAAAACTAAGCTAAAAAAAGTCATTTTTTTAATGTGGGACCAATCCTAGCCGTTAGCGCGCGCTGAAGAAATAGCAATAGTTTCAAAAACTACATTTCATTGACTTTCTAACGGTGTCAGTCCGGTTGAGTTACAACGTTTGGGTCACATATTCGTACCAACATGTATTTAGCGATATTTATCTGATATTACTAGGTTGCATCGCTTTTAACATTGAAGCAATTGACTGTGGGACTTAATTGAACTAACTTTGGAATGTGACCTGATAAATGTCATAATTGAGACAATTGGACTCCAAGAAATAACATTCTTCTTAATTTGACGTGATTGCTGGAACTCAGCGATTACACTGGGCGCTGTGGTAGGGCTTCATTTAAAAGTTTAGGTAAATAAGTCATTCTTTACTGTGGGACCAATCCCAGCCGTTATTGCGCGCTGAAAAAATAGCGACAGTTTCAAAAACTACATTTCATAGACTTTCTAAAAGTATCAATCCGTTTGAGTTACAACGGTTGAGTCACATATTCGTACCAACATGTGTTTCTTGATACTTTTCTGGTATTACTAGGTTGCATCTCCTTTAACAACGATTGACTGTGAGACTTAATTGAACTAACTTTCCACTGTGACCTGATAAATGTGATAAATGAGAAAATTGGATTCCAAGAAAAAACATTCTTCTTAATTTGACGTGATTGCCGAAAATCAGCGATTATACTGGGCGCTGTGGTAGCGCTTCATTTAAAAATTTAGATAAAAAAGTCATTTTTTACTGTGGGACCAAACCTAGCCGTTATCGCGCGCTGAAGAAATAGCGACAGTTTCAAAAACTACACTTCTTTGACTTTCTAACGGTGTCAATCCGTTTGAGTTACAACGGTTGGGTGACATATTCGTACCAACATGTATTTAGCGATATTTATCTAATATTACTAGGTTGCATCGCTTTTAACAGTGAAACGATTGACTGTGGGACTTAATTGAACTAACTTTGGACTGTGACTTGATAAATGTGAAAAATGAGACAATTGGACTCCAAGAAAAAACATTCTTCTTAATTTGACGTGATTGCCGGAACTCAGCGATTACACTGGGCGTTGTGGTAGCGCTTCATTTAAAAATTTAGATAAATGAGTCGTTCCTTACTGTGGGACCAATCCTATCCATTATCGCACGCTGAAAAAATAGCGACAGTTTCAAAAACTACACTTCTTTGACTTTCTAACGGTGTCAATCCGTTTGAGTTACAACGGTTGGGTCACATATTCGTACCAACATGTATTTAGCGATATATTTCTAATATTACTAGGTTGCATCGCTTTTAACTATGAAACGATTGACTGTGGGACTTAATTGAACAAACTTTGGACTGCCAACGGATAAATGTGATAAAGGAGACAATTGGACTCAAAGAAATAACATTCTTCATAATTTGACATGATTGCGGAAACTCAGCGATTACACTGGGCTCTGTGGTAGCGCTTCATTTAAGAATTAGGATAAATGAGTCGTTTTTTACTGCTAAGGAAATAGCGACAGTTTCAAAAACTACATTTCATTGACTTTCTAACGGTGTCAGTCCGTTTTAGTTTCAAAGGTTGTGTCCCATATTCGTACCAACATGTATTTAGCGATATTGTTTGAATATTATTAGGTTGCATCTCTTTTGACAATGAAACGATTGACTGTGGAACTTAATTGAACTAACTTTGGACTGTGACCTGATAAATGTGAAAAATGAGACAATTGGACTCCAAGAAATAACATTCTTCCTAATTTGACGTGATTACCGGAACTCACCGATTACACTGGGCGCTGTGGCAGCGCTTTATTTAAAAGTTTAGGTAAATAAGACATTCTTTACTGTGGGACCAATCCTAGCCGTTAACGCGCGCTAACGAAATAGCGACAGTTTCAAAAACTACATTTCATAGACTTTCTAAAAGTATCAATCCGTTTGAGTTACAACGGTTGGGTCACATATTCGTACCAACATGTATTCCTTGATAATATTCTGGTATTATTGGGTTGCATCGCCTTTAACAATGAAACGATTGACTGTAGGACTTAATTGAACTAACTTTGGACAGTAACCTGATAAATGTAATCAATGAGAAAATTGGACTCCAAGAAATAACATTCTTCTTAATTTCACATGATTGCCGGAACTCAGCGATTACACTGGGCGCTGTGGCAGCGCTTGATTTAAAAACTAAGCTAAAAAAAGTCATTTTTTTAATGTGGGACCAATCCTAGCCGTTAGCGCGCGCTGAAGAAATAGCAATAGTTTCAAAAACTACATTTCATTGACTTTCTAACGGTGTCAGTCCGGTTGAGTTACAACGTTTGGGTCACATATTCGTACCAACATGTATTTAGCGATATTTATCTGATATTACTAGGTTGCATCGCTTTTAACAGTGAAGCGATTGACTGTAAAAACTAAGCTAAAAAAAGTCATTTTTTTAATGTGGGACCAATCCTAGCCGTTAGCGCGTGCTGAAGAAATAGCAATAGTTTCAAAAACTACATTTCATTGACTTTCTAACGGTGTCAGTCCGGTTGAGTTACAACGTTTGGGTCACATATTCGTACCAACATGTATTTAGCGATATTTATCTGATATTACTAGGTTGCATAGCTTTTAACATTGAAGCAATTGACTGTGGGACTTAATTGAACTAACTTTGGAAGTGACCTGATAAATGTCATAATTGAGACAATTGGACTCCAAGAAATAACATTCTTCTTAATTTGACGTGATTGCTGGAACTCAGCGATTACACTGGGCGCTGTGGTAGGGCTTCATTTAAAAGTTTAGGTAAATAAGTCATTCTTTACTGTGGGACCAATCCCAGCCGTTATTGCGCGCTGAAAAAATAGCGACAGTTTCAAAAACTACATTTCATAGACTTTCTAAAAGTATCAATCCGTTTGAGTTACAACGGTTGAGTCACATATTCGTACCAACATGTGTTTCTTGATACTTTTCTGGTATTACTAGGTTGCATCTCCTTTAACAACGATTGACTGTGAGACTTAATTGAACTAACTTTCCACTGTGACCTGATAAATGTGATAAATGAGAAAATTGGATTCCAAGAAAAAACATTCTTCTTAATTTGACGTGATTGCCGAAAATCAGCGATTATACTGGGCGCTGTGGTAGCGCTTCATTTAAAAATTTAGATAAAAAAGTCATTTTTTACTGTGGAACCAAACCTAGCCGTTATCGCGCGCTGAAAAAATAGCGACAGTTTCAAAAACTACACTTCTTTGACTTTCTAACGGTGTCAATCCGTTTGAGTTACAACGGTTGGGTCACATATTCGTACCAACATGTATTTAGCGATATTTATCTAATATTACTAGGTTGCATCGCTTTTAACAGTGAAACGATTGACTGTGGGACTTAATTGAACTAACTTTGGACTGTGACCTGATAAATGTGAAAAATGAGACAATTGGACTCCAAGAAATAACATTCTTCATAATTTGACATGATTGCGGAAACTCAGCGATTACACTGTGCTCTGTGGTAGCGCTTCATTTAAAAATTTAGATAAATGAGTCGTTTTTTACTGTGGGAACAATCCTATTCGTTATCGCGCGCTGAGGAAATAGCGACAGTTTCAAAAACTACATTTCATTGACTTTCTAACGGTGTCAGTCCGTTTAAGTTTCAACAGTTGTGTCACATATTCGTACCAACATGTATTTAGCGATATTTTTTTGATATTACTATGTTGCATCGCTTTTGACAATGAAACGATTAAATGTGGGACTTAATTGAACTAACTTTGGACTGTGACCTGATAAATGTGAAAAATGAGACAATTGGACTCCAAGAAAAAACATTCTTCTTAATTTGACGTGATTGCCGGAACTCAGCGATTACACTGGGCGTTGTGGTAGCGCTTCATTTAAAAATTTAGATAAATGAGTCGTTCCTTACTGTGGGACCAATCCTATCCATTATCGCACGCTGAAAAAATAGCGACAGTTTCAAAAACTACACTTCTTTGACTTTCTAACGGTGTCAATCCGTTTGAGTTACAACGGTTGGGTCACATATTTGTACCAACATGTATTTAGCGATATATTTCTAATATTACTAGGTTGCATCGCTTTTAACTATGAAACGATTGACTGTGGGACTTAATTGAACAAACTTTGGACTGCCAACGGATAAATGTGATAAAGGAGACAATTGGACTCAAAGAAATAACATTCTTCATAATTTGACATGATTGCAGAAACTCAGCGATTACACTGGGCTCTGTGGTAGCGCTTCATTTAAGAATTAAGATAAATGAGTCGTTTTTTACTGCTAAGGAAATAGCGACAGTTTCAAAAAGTACATTTCATTGACTTGCTAACAGCATCAATCGGTTTGAGTTACAACGGTTGGGTCACATATTCGTACCAACATGTATTTAGCGATATTTTTCTGATATTACTAGGTTGTATGGCTTTTAACAGTGAAACGATTGACTTTGGGTCTTAATTGAACTGATTATGGACTGTGACCTTATAAATGTGAAAGTGAGACAATTGGACTCCAAGAAATAACATTCCTCTTAATATGAAGTGATTTCCGAAACTCAGCGATTACACTGGGCGCTGGGGTAGCGCTTCATTTAAAAATTTAGATAAATAAGTCATTTCTTACTGTGGGACCAATCCTAGCCGTTATGCCGCGCTAAAGAAATAGCGAGAGTTTCAAAAACTACACTTCTTTGACTTTCTAACTGTGTCAATCCGTTTGAGTTACAACGGTTGGGTCACATATTCGTACCAACATATATTTAGCGAAATTTTTCTGATATTACTAGGTGGTATGGCTTTTAACAGTGAAACGATTGACTGTGGGACTTAATTGAACTGATTTTGAACTGTGACCTGATAAATGTGATAAATGAGACAATTGGACTCCAAGAAATAGCATTCTTCTTAATTTGACGTGATTTCCGGAACTCAGCGATTACACTGGCCGCTGTCGTAGCGCTTCTTTTAAAAATTTAGATAAATAAGTCATTTTTTACTGTGGGACCAATCCTATCCGTTATCGCGCGCTGAAGAAATAGGGATAGTTTCAAAAACGAAACTTCTTTGACTTTCTAACGGTGTCAAACCGTTTGAGTTACAACGGTTGGGTCACATATTTGTACCAACATGTATTTAGCGATATATTTCTAATATTACTAGGTTGCATCGCTTTTAACTATGAAACGATTGACTGTGGGACTTAATTGAACAAACTTTGGACTGCCAACGGATAAATGTGATAAAGGAGACAATTGGACTCAAAGAAATAACATTCTTCATAATTTGACATGATTGCAGAAACTCAGCGATTACACTGGGCTCTGTGGTAGCGCTTCATTTAAGAATTAAGATAAATGAGTCGTTTTTTACTGCTAAGGAAATAGCGACAGTTTCAAAAAGTACATTTCATTGACTTGCTAACAGCATCAATCGGTTTGAGTTACAACGGTTGGGTCACATATTCGTACCAACATGTATTTAGCGATATTTTTCTGATATTACTAGGTTGTATGGCTTTTAACAGTGAAACGATTGACTTTGGGTCTTAATTGAACTGATTATGGACTGTGACCTTATAAATGTGAAAGTGAGACAATTGGACTCCAAGAAATAACATTCCTCTTAATATGAAGTGATTTCCGAAACTCAGCGATTACACTGGGCGCTGGGGTAGCGCTTCATTTAAAAATTTAGATAAATAAGTCATTTCTTACTGTGGGACCAATCCTAGCCGTTATGCCGCGCTAAAGAAATAGCGAGAGTTTCAAAAACTACACTTCTTTGACTTTCTAACTGTGTCAATCCGTTTGAGTTACAACGGTTGGGTCACATATTCGTACCAACATATATTTAGCGAAATTTTTCTGATATTACTAGGTGGTATGGCTTTTAACAGTGAAACGATTGACTGTGGGACTTAATTGAACTGATTTTGAACTGTGACCTGATAAATGTGATAAATGAGACAATTGGACTCCAAGAAATAGCATTCTTCTTAATTTGACGTGATTTCCGGAACTCAGCGATTACACTGGCCGCTGTCGTAGCGCTTCTTTTAAAAATTTAGATAAATAAGTCATTTTTTACTGTGGGACCAATCCTATCCGTTATCGCGCGCTGAAGAAATAGGGATAGTTTCAAAAACGAAACTTCTTTGACTTTCTAACGGTGTCAAACCGTTTGAGTTACAACGGTTGGGTCACATATTCGTACCAACATGTATTTAGCGATATTTTTCTGATCTTACTATGTTGTTTGGCTTTTAACAGTGAAACGATTGACTGTGGGACTTAATTGAACTGATTATGGACTGTGACCTTATAAATGTGAAAGTGAGACAATTGGACTCCAACAAATAACATTCTTTTTAATATGAAATGATTGCCGAAACTCGCCGATTACACTGGCCGCTCTCGTAGCGCTTCTTTTAAAAATTTAGATAAATAAGTCATTTTTTACTGTGGGACCAATCCTAGCCGTTATCGCGAGCTGAAGAAATAGCGACAATTTCGAAAACTACATTTCATTGACTTTCTAACGGTGACAGTCCGTTTGAGTTTCAACGGTTGGGTTACATATTCGTACCAACATGTATTTAGCGATATTTATCTGATATTACTAGGTTGCATCGCTTATAACAGTGAAACGATTGACAGTGGGACTTAATTGAACTAACTTTGGACCGTGACCTGATCAATGTGATTAATGACACAAATGAACTCCAAGAATAACATTCTTCTTAATTTGACGTGATTGCCGGAAATCAACGATTACACTGGGCGTTGTGGTAGCGCTTCATTTAAAAATTTAGATAAATGAGTCGTTCTTTATTGTGGGACCAATCCTGTCCATTATTGCACGCTGAAGAAATAGCGACAATTTCGAAAACTACATTTCATTGACTTTCTAACGGTGACAGTCCGTTTGAGTTTCAACGGTTGGGTTACATATTCGTACCAACATGTATTTAGCGATATTTATCTGATATTACTAGGTTGCATCGCTTATAACAGTGAAACGATTGACAGTGGGACTTAATTGAACTAACTTTGGACCGTGACCTGATCAATGTGATTAATGACACAAATGAACTCCAAGAATAACATTCTTCTTAATTTGACGTGATTGCCGGAAATCAACGATTACACTGGGCGTTGTGGTAGCGCTTCATTTAAAAATTTAGATAAATGAGTCGTTCTTTATTGTGGGACCAATCCTGTCCATTATTGCACGCTGAAGAAATAGCGACAGTTTCAAAAACTACACTTCTTTGACTTTCTAACTGTGTCAATCCATTTGAGTTACAACGGTTGGGTCACATAGTCGTACCAACATATATTTAGCGAAGTTTTTCTGATATTACTAGGTGGTATGGCTTTTAACAGTGAAACGATTGACTGTGGGACTTAATTGAACTAATTATGGACTGTGACCTTATAAATGTGAAAGTGAGACAATTGGACTCCAAGAAATAGCATTCTTTTTAATATGAAATGATTGCCGAAACTCAGCGATTACACTGGGCGCTGTGGTAGTGCTTCATTTAAAAATTTAGATAAATAAGTCATTTCTTACTGTGGGACCAATCCTAGCCGTTTATGCGCGCTGAAGAAATAGCGACAGTTTCAAAAAGTACATTTCATTGACTTGCTAACAGTATCAATCCGTTTGAGTTACAACGGTTGGGTCACATATTCGTACCAACATGTCTTTAGCGATATTTTTCTGATATTACTAGGTTGTATGGCTTTTAACAGTTAAACGATTGACTGTGGGACTTAATTGAACTGATTATGGACTGTGACCTTATAAATGTGAAAGTGAGACAATTAGACTTCAAGAAATAACATTCTTCTTAATATGAAATGATTGCCGAAACTCAGCGATTACACTGGGCGCTGGGGTAGCGCTTCATTTAAAAATTTAGATAAATAAGTCATTTCCTACTGTGGGACCAATCCTAGCCGTTACGCCGCGCTAAAGAAATAGAGACAGTTTCAAAAAGTACATTTCATTGACTTTCTAACAGTATCAATCCGTTTGAGTTACAACGGTTGAGGCACAAATTCTGACCAACATGTATTTCGTGATATCTTTCCGTTATTACTAGGTTGTATCGCTTTTAACAGTGAAACGATTGACCGTGGGACTTAAATGAACTGATTTTGAACTGTGACCTGATAAATGTGATAAATGAGACAATTGGACTCCAAGAAATAGCATTCTTCTTAATTTGACGTGATTGCCGGAACTCAGCGATTACACTGGGCGCTGTCGTAGCGCTTCATTAAAAAATTTAGATAAATAAGTCATTTTTTACTTTGGGACCAATCCTATCCGTTATCGCGCGCTGAAGAAATAGGGATAGTTTCAAAAACTACATTTCATTGACTTTCTAACGGTGTCACTCCGTTTGAGTTACAACGGTTGGGTCACATATTCGTATTAACATGTATTTAGCGATATTTTTCTAATATTACTAGGTTGCATCGCTTTTAACTATGAAACGATTGACTGTGGGACTTAATTGAACTAACTTTGGACTTTTACCTTATAAATGTAATAAAGGAGACAATTGGACTCCAAGAAATAACATTCTTCTTAATTTGACATGAATGCCGAAACTCAGCGATTAGACTGGGCTCTGTGGTAGCGCTTCATTTAAGAATTAAGATAAAAAAAGTCATTTTTTTATTGTGGGACCAATCCTAGACGTGATCGCGCGCTGATTAAATAGCAATAGTTTCAAAAACTACATTTCATAGACTTTCTGAAAGTATCAATCCATTTGAGTTACAACAGTTGAGTCACATATTCGTACCAACATGTATTTGGCGATATTTTTCTGATATTACTAGGTTGCATCACTTTTAATTATGAAACGATTGACTATGGGACTTATTTGAACTAACTTTGGACTGTGACCTGGTAAATGTGATAAAGGTGAAAATTGGACTCCAAGAAATAACATTCTTGTTAATTTGACATGATTGCAGAAACTCAGCGATTACACTGGGCTCTGTGGTAGCGCTTCATTTAAGAATTAAGATAAAAAAGTCATTTTTTATTGTGGGACCAATCCTAGCCGTTATCGCGCGCTAAAGAAACAGCGACAGTTTCAAGAACTACATTTCATTGACTTTCCAACGGTGTCAGTCCATTTGAGTTACAACAGTTGAGTCACATATTCGTACCAACATGTATTTGGCGATATTTTTCTGATATTACTAGGTTGCATCACTTTTAATTATGAAACGATTGACTATGGGACTTATTTGAACTAACTTTGGACTGTGACCTGGTAAATGTGATAAAGGTGAAAATTGGACTCCAAGAAATAACATTCTTGTTAATTTGACATGATTGCAGAAACTCAGCGATTACACTGGGCTCTGTGGTAGCGCTTCATTTAAGAATTAAGATAAAAAAGTCATTTTTTATTGTGGGACCAATCCTAGCCGTTATCGCGCGCTAAAGAAACAGCGACAGTTTCAAGAACTACATTTCATTGACTTTCCAACGGTGTCAGTCCATTTGAGTTACAACGGTTGTGTCACATATTCGTACCAACATGTATTTAGCGATATTTTTCTAATATTACTAGGTTGCATCGCTTTTAACTATGAAACGATTGACTGTGGGACTTAATTGAACTAACTTTGGACTGTCACCGTATAAATGTGGTAAAAGAGACAATTGGACACCAAGAAATAACATTTTTCTTAATTTGACTTGATTGCCGAAACTCAGCGATTACACTGGGCTCTGTGGTAGCGCTTCATTTAAGAATTAAGTTAAAAAAAGTCATTTTTTTATTGTGGGACCAATCCTAGACGTTATCTCGCGCTGAAGAAATAGCAATAGTTTCAAAAACTACATTTCATAGACTTTCTAAAAGTATCAATCCGTTTGAGTTACAACAGTTGAGTCACATATTCGTACCAACATGTATTTGGCGATATTTTTCTGATATTACTAGGTTGTATGGTATTTAACAGTTAAACGATTGACTGTGGGACTTAATTGAACTGATTATGGACTGTGACCTGATAAATGTGACAAATGAGACAATTGGACTCCAAGAAATAGCATTCTTCTTAATATGAAATGATTGCCGAAACTCAGCGATTACACTGGGCGCTGGGGTAGCGCTTCATTTAAAAATTTGGATAAATAAGTCATTTCTTACTGTTGGACCAATCCTAGCCATTTGTGCGCGCTGAAGAAATAGCGACAGTTTCAAAAAGTACATTTCATTGACTTGCTAACAGCATCAATCGGTTTGAGTTACAACGGTTGGGTCACATATTCGTACCAACATGTATTTAGCGATATTTTTCTGATATTACTAGGTTGTATGGTATTTAACAGTTAAACGATTGACTGTGGGACTTAATTGAACTGATTATGGACTGTGACCTTATAAATGTGAAAGTGAGACAATTGGACTCCAAGAAATAACATTCTTTTTAATATGAAATGATTGCCGAAACTCGCCGATTACACTGGGCGCTGTCGTAGCGCTTCATTTAAAAATTTAGATAAAGAAGTCATTTCTTACTGTGGGACCAATCCTAGCCGTTATCGCGAGCTGAAGAAATAGCGACAATTTCAAAAACTACATTTCATTGACTTTCTAACGGTGACAGTCCGTTTGAGTTTCAACGGTTGGGTCACATATTCGTACCAACATGTATTTAGCGATATTTATCTGATATTACTAGGTTGCATCGCTTATAACAGTGAAACGATTGACTGTGGGACTTAATTGAACTGATTATGGAGTATGACCTTATAAATGTGAAAGTGAGACAATTGGACTCCAAGAAATAGCATTCTTTTTAATATGAAATGATTGCCAAAACTCAGCGATTACACTGGGCGCTGTGGTAGCGTTTCAATTAAAAATTAAAATAAAAAAGTAATTTTTTACTGTGGGACCAATCCTAGCAGTTATCCCGCTCTGAATAAATAGAGACAGTTTCAAAAAGTACATTTCATTGACTTGCTAAAGGCATCAATCCGTTTGAGTTACAACGGTTCAGGCACATATTCATACCAACATGTATTTAGCGATATTTTTCTGATGTTACTAGGTTGTATTGCTTTTAACAGTGAAACGATTGACTGTGGGACTTAATTGAACTAACTTTGGACTGTCACCGTATAAATGTGGTAAAAGAGACAATTGGACACCAAGAAATAACAGTTTTCTTAATTTGACTTGATTGCCGAAACTCAGCGATTACACTGGGCTCTGTGGTAGCGCTTCATTTAAGAATTAAGTTAAAAAAAGTCATTTTTTTATTGTGGGACCAATCCTAGACGTTATCTCGCGCTGAAGAAATAGCAATAGTTTCAAAAACTACATTTCATAGACTTTCTAAAAGTATCAATCCGTTTGAGTTACAACAGTTGAGTCACATATTCGTACCAACATGTATTTGGCGATATTTTTCTGATATTACTAGGTTGTATGGTATTTAACAGTTAAACGATTGACTGTGGGACTTAATTGAACTGATTATGGACTGTGACCTTATAAATGTGAAAGTGAGAAAATTGGACTCCAAGAAATAACATTCTTCTTAATATGAAATGATTGCCGAAACTCAGCGATTACACTGGGCGCTGGGGTAGCGCTTCATTTAAAAATTTGGATAAATAAGTCATTTCTTACTGTTGGACCAATCCTAGCCATTTGTGCGCGCTGAAGAAATAGCGACAGTTTCAAAAAGTACATTTCATTGACTTGCTCACAGCATCAATCGGTTTGAGTTACAACGGTTGGGTCACATATTCGTACCAACATGTATTTAGCGATATTTTTCTGATATTACTAGGTTGTATGGTATTTAACAGTTAAACGATTGACTGTGGGACTTAATTGAACTGATTATGGACTGTGACCTTATAAATGTGAAAGTGAGAAAATTGGACTCCAAGAAATAACATTCTTCTTAATATGAAATGATTGCCGAAACTCAGCGATTACACTGGGCGCTGGGGTAGCGCTTCATTTAAAAATTTGGATAAATAAGTCATTTCTTACTGTGGGACCAATCCTAGCCGTTATGCCGCTCTAAAGAAATAGAGACAGTTTCAAAAAGTACATTTCATTGACTTTCTAACAGTATCAATCCGTTTGAGTTACAACGGTTGAGGCACAAATTCTGACCAACATGTATTTCGTGATATCTTTCCGTTATTACTAGGTTGTATCGCTTTTAACAGTGAAACGATTGACCGTGGGACTTAATTGAACTGATTTTGAACTGTGACCTGATAAATGTGACAAATGAGACAATTGGACTCCAAGAAATAGCATTCTTCTTAATTTGACGTGATTTCCGGAACTCAGCGATTACACTGGGCGCTGTCGTAGTGCTTCATTTAAAAATTTAGATAAATAAGTCATTTTTTACTGTGGGACCAATCCTATCCGTTATCGCACACTGAAGAAATAGGGATAGTTTCAAAAACGAAACTTCTTTGACTTTCTAACGGTGTCAATCCGTTTGAGTTACAACGGTTGGGTCACATATTCGTACCAATATGTATTTAGCGATATTTTTCTGATATTACTAGGTTGTATGGCTTTTAACAGTGAAACGATTGACTGTGGGACTTAATTGAACTGATTATGGACTGTGACCTTATAAATGTGAAAGTGAGACAATTGGACTCCAAGAAATAACATTCTTTTTAATATGAAATGATTGCCGAAACTCGCCGATTACACTGGGCGCTGTCGTAGCGCTTCATTTAAAAATTTAGATAAAGAAGTCATTTCTTACTGTGGGACCAATCCTAGCCGTTATCGCGAGCTGAAGAAATAGCGACAATTTCAAAAACTACATTTCATTGACTTTCTAACGGTGACAGTCCGTTTGAGTTTCAACGGTTGGGTCACATATTCGTACCAACATGTATTTAGCGATATTTATCTGATATTACTAGGTTGCATCGCTTATAACAGTGAAACGATTGACAGTGGGACTTAATTGAACTAACTTTGGACTGTGACCTGATCAATGTGATAAATGACACAAATGAACTCCAAGAATAACATTCTTCTTAATTTGACGTGATTGCCGGAAATCAACGATTACACTGGGCGTTGTGGTAGCGCTTCATTTAAAAATTTAGATAAATGAGTCGTTTTTTATTGTGGGACCAATCCTGTCCATTATTGCACGCTGAAGAAATAGCGACAGTTTCAAAAACTACACTTCTTTGACTTTCTAACTGTGTCAATCCGTTTGAGTTACAACGGTTGGGTCACATATTCGTACCAACATGTATTTAGCGAAATTTTTCTGATATTACTAGGTGGTATGGCTTTTAACAGTGAAACGATTGACTGTGGGACTTAATTGAACTGATTATGGAGTGTGACCTTATAAATGTGAAAGTGAGACAATTGGACTCCAAGAAATAGCATTCTTTTTAATATGAAATGATTGCCAAAACTCAGCGATTACACTGGGCGCTGTGGTAGCGTTTCAATTAAAAATTAAAATAAAAAAGTAATTTTTTACTGTGGGACCAATCCTAGCAGTTATCCCGCTCTGAATAAATAGAGACAGTTTCAAAAAGTACATTTCATTGACTTGCTAAAGGCATCAATCCGTTTGAGTTACAACGGTTCAGGCACATATTCATACCAACATGTATTTAGCAATATTTTTCTGATGTTACTAGGTTGTATTGCTTTTAACAGTGAAACGATTGACCGTGGGTCTTAATTGAACTGATTATGGACTGTGACCTTATAAATGTGATAAATGAGACAATTGGACTCCAAGAAATAGCATTCTTCTTAATTTGACGTGATTTCCGGAACTCAGCGATTACACTGGGCGCTGTCGTAGCGCTTCTTTTAAAAATTTAGATAAATAAGTCATTTTTTACTGTGGGACCAATCCTATCCGTTATCGCGCGCTGAAGAAATAGGGATAGTTTCAAAAACGAAACTTCTTTGACTTTCTAACGGTGTCAATCCGTTTGAGTTACAACGGTTGGGTCACATATTCGTACCAACATGTATTTAGCGATATTTTTCTGATATTACTAGGTTGTATGGCTTTTAACAGTGAAACGATTGACTGTGGGACTTAATTGAACTGATTATGGACTGTGACCTTATAAATGTGAAAGTGAGACAATTGGACTCCAACAAATAACATTCTTTTTAATATGAAATGATTGCCGAAACTCGCCGATTACACTGGGCGCTGTCGTAGCGCTTCATTTAAAAATTTACATAAATAAGTCATTTCTTACTGTGGGACCAATCCTAGCCGTTTATGCGCGCTGAAGAAATAGCGACAGTTTCAAAAAGTACATTTCATTGACTTGCTAACAGCATCAATCGGTTTGAGTTACAACGGTTGGGTCACATATTCGTACCAACATGTATTTAGCGATATTTTTCTGATATTACTAGGTTGTATGGCTTTTAACAGTGAAACGATTGACTTTGGGTCTTAATTGAACTGATTATGGACTGTGACCTTATAAATGTGAAAGTGAGACAATTGGACTCCAAGAAATAGCATTCTTCTTAATTTGACGTGATTTCCGGAACTCAGCGATTACACTGGGCGCTGTCGTAGCGCTTCTTTTAAAAATTTAGATAAATAAGTCATTTTTTACTGTGGGACCAATCCTATCCGTTATCGCGCGCTGAAGAAATAGGGATAGTTTCAAAAACGAAACTTCTTTGACTTTCTAACGGTGTCAATCCGTTTGAGTTACAACGGTTGGGTCACATATTCGTACCAACATGTATTTAGCGATATTTTTCTGATATTACTAGGTTGTATGGCTTTTAACAGTGAAACGATTGACTGTGGGACTTAATTGAACTGATTATGGACTGTGACCTTATAAATGTGAAAGTGAGACAATTGGACTCCAACAAATAACATTCTTTTTAATATGAAATGATTGCCGAAACTCGCCGATTACACTGGGCGCTGTCGTAGCGCTTCATTTAAAAAATTTACATAAATAAGTCATTTCTTACTGTGGGACCAATCCTAGCCGTTTATGCGCGCTGAAGAAATAGCGACAGTTTCAAAAAGTACATTTCATTGACTTGCTAACAGCATCAATCGGTTTGAGTTACAACGGTTGGGTCACATATTCGTACCAACATGTATTTAGCGATATTTTTCTGATATTACTAGGTTGTATGGCTTTTAACAGTGAAACGATTGACTTTGGGTCTTAATTGAACTGATTATGGACTGTGACCTTATAAATGTGAAAGTGAGACAATTGGACTCCAAGAAATAACATTCTTCTTAATATGAAGTGATTTCCGAAACTCAGCGATTACACTGGGCGCTGGGGTAGCGCTTCATTTAAAAATTTAGATAAATAAGTCATTTCTTACTGTGGGACCAATCCTAGCCGTTATGCCGCGCTAAAGAAATAGCGAGAGTTTCAAAAACTACACTTCTTTGACTTTCTAACTGTGTCAATCCGTTTGAGTTACAACGGTTGGGTCACATATTCGTACCAACATATATTTAGCGAAATTTTTCTGATATTACTAGGTGGTATGGCTTTTAACAGTGAAACGATTGACTGTGGGACTTAATTGAACTGATTTTGAACTGTGACCTGATAAATGTGATAAATGAGACAATTGCACTCCAAGAAATAGCATTCTTCTTAATTTGACGTGATTTCCGGAACTCAGCGATTACACTGGCCGCTGTCGTAGCGCTTCTTTTAAAAATTTAGATAAATAAGTCATTTTTTACTGTGGGACCAATCCTATCCGTTATCGCGCGCTGAAGAAATAGGGATAGTTTCAAAAACGAAACTTCTTTGACTTTCTAACGGTGTCAAACCGTTTGAGTTACAACGGTTGGGTCACATATTCGTACCAACATGTATTTAGCGATATTTTTCTGATCTTACTATGTTGTTTGGCTTTTAATAGTGAAACGATTGACTGTGGGACTTAATTGAACTGATTATGGACTGTGACCTTATAAATGTGAAAGTGAGACAATTGGACTCCAACAAATAACATTCTTTTTAATATGAAATGATTGCCGAAACTCGCCGATTACACTGGCCGCTCTCGTAGCGCTTCTTTTAAAAATTTAGATAAATAAGTCATTTTTTACTGTGGGACCAATCCTAGCCGTTATCGCGAGCTGAAGAAATAGCGACAATTTCAAAAACTACATTTCATTGACTTTCTAACGGTGACAGTCCGTTTGAGTTTCAACGGTTGGGTTACATATTCGTACCAACATGTATTTAGCGATATTTATCTGATATTACTAGGTTGCATCGCTTATAACAGTGAAACGATTGACAGTGGGACTTAATTGAACTAACTTTGGACCGTGACCTGATCAATGTGATTAATGACACAAATGAACTCCAAGAATAACATTCTTCTTAATTTGACGTGATTGCCGGAAATCAACGATTACACTGGGCGTTGTGGTAGCGCTTCATTTAAAAATTTAGATAAATGAGTCGTTCTTTATTGTGGGACCAATCCTGTCCATTATTGCACGCTGAAGAAATAGCGACAGTTTCAAAAACTACACTTCTTTGACTTTCTAACTGTGTCAATCCATTTGAGTTACAACGGTTGGGTCACATAGTCGTACCAACATATATTTAGCGAAGTTTTTCTGATATTACTAGGTGGTATGGCTTTTAACAGTGAAACGATTGACTGTGGGACTTAATTGAACTAATTATGGACTGTGACCTTATAAATGTGAAATTGAGACAATTGGACTCCAAGAAATAGCATTCTTTTTAATATGAAATGATTGCCGAAACTCAGCGATTACACTGGGCGCTGTGGTAGTGCTTCATTTAAAAATTTAGATAAATAAGTCATTTCTTACTGTGGGACCAATCCTAGCCGTTTATGCGCGCTGAAGAAATAGCGACAGTTTCAAAAAGTACATTTCATTGACTTGCTAACAGTATCAATCCGTTTGAGTTACAACGGTTGGGTCACATATTCGTACCAACATGTCTTTAGCGATATTTTTCTGATATTACTAGGTTGTATGGCTTTTAACAGTTAAACGATTGACTGTGGGACTTAATTGAACTGATTATGGACTGTGACCTTATAAATGTGAAAGTGAGACAATTAGACTTCAAGAAATAACATTCTTCTTAATATGAAATGATTGCCGAAACTCAGCGATTACACTGGGCGCTGGGGTAGCGCTTCATTTAAAAATTTAGATAAATAAGTCATTTCCTACTGTGGGACCAATCCTAGCCGTTACGCCGCGCTAAAGAAATAGAGACAGTTTCAAAAAGTACATTTCATTGACTTTCTAACAGTATCAATCCGTTTGAGTTACAACGGTTGAGGCACAAATTCTGACCAACATGTATTTCGTGATATCTTTCCGTTATTACTAGGTTGTATCATTTTTAACAGTGAAACGATTGACCGTGGGACTTAAATGAACTGATTTTGAACTGTGACCTGATAAATGTGATAAATGAGACAATTGGACTCCAAGAAATAGCATTCTTCTTAATTTGACGTGATTGCCGGAACTCAGCGATTACACTGGGCGCTGTCGTAGCGCTTCATTAAAAAATTTAGATAAATAAGTCATTTTTTACTTTGGGACCAATCCTATCCGTTATCGCGCGCTGAAGAAATAGGGATAGTTTCAAAAACTACATTTCATTGACTTTCTAACGGTGTCAATCCATTTGAGTTACAACGGTTGGGTCACATAGTCGTACCAACATATATTTAGCGAAGTTTTTCTGATATTACTAGGTGGTATGGCTTTTAACAGTGAAACGATTGACTGTGGGACTTAATTGAACTAATTATGGACTGTGACCTTATAAATGTGAAAGTGAGACAATTGGACTCCAACAAATAACATTCTTTTTAATATGAAATGATTGCCGAAACTCGCCGATTACACTGGCCGCTCTCGTAGCACTTCTTTTAAAAATTTAGATAAATAAGTCATTTTTTACTGTGGGACCAATCCTAGCCGTTATCGCGAGCTGAAGAAATAGCGACAATTTCAAAAACTACATTTCATTGACTTTCTAACGGTGACAGTCCGTTTGAGTTTCAACGGTTGGGTTACATATTCGTACCAACATGTATTTAGCGATATTTATCTGATATTACTAGGTTGCATCGCTTATAACAGTGAAACGATTGACAGTGGGACTTAATTGAACTAACTTTGGACCGTGACCTGATCAATGTGATTAATGACACAAATGAACTCCAAGAATAACATTCTTCTTAATTTGACGTGATTGCCGGAAATCAACGATTACACTGGGCGTTGTGGTAGCGCTTCATTTAAAAATTTAGATAAATGAGTCGTTCTTTATTGTGGGACCAATCCTGTCCATTATTGCACGCTGAAGAAATAGCGACAGTTTCAAAAACTACACTTCTTTGACTTTCTAACTGTGTCAATCCATTTGAGTTACAACGGTTGGGTCACATAGTCGTACCAACATATATTTAGCGAAGTTTTTCTGATATTACTAGGTGGTATGGCTTTTAACAGTGAAACGATTGACTGTGGGACTTAATTGAACTAATTATGGACTGTGACCTTATAAATGTGAAAGTGAGACAATTGGACTCCAAGAAATAGCATTCTTTTTAATATGAAATGATTGCCGAAACTCAGCGATTACACTGGGCGCTGTGGTAGTGCTTCATTTAAAAATTTAGATAAATAAGTCATTTCTTACTGTGGGACCAATCCTAGCCGTTTATGCGCGCTGAAGAAATAGCGACAGTTTCAAAAAGTACATTTCATTGAATTGCTAACAGTATCAATCCGTTTGAGTTACAACGGTTGGGTCACATATTCGTACCAACATGTCTTTAGCGATATTTTTCTGATATTACTAGGTTGTATGGCTTTTAACAGTTAAACGATTGACTGTGGGACTTAATTGAACTGATTATGGACTGTGACCTTATAAATGTGAAAGTGAGACAATTAGACTTCAAGAAATAACATTCTTCTTAATATGAAATGATTGCCGAAACTCAGCGATTACACTGGGCGCTGGGGTAGCGCTTCATTTAAAAATTTAGGTAAATAAGTCATTTCCTACTGTGGGACCAATCCTAGCCGTTACGCCGCGCTAAAGAAATAGAGACAGTTTCAAAAAGTACATTTCATTGACTTTCTAACAGTATCAATCCGTTTGAGTTACAACGGTTGAGGCACAAATTCTGACCAACATGTATTTCGTGATATCTTTCCGTTATTACTAGGTTGTATCGCTTTTAACAGTGAAACGATTGACCGTGGGACTTAAATGAACTGATTTTGAACTGTGACCTGATAAATGTGATAAATGAGACAATTGGACTCCAAGAAATAGCATTCTTCTTAATTTGACGTGATTGCCGGAACTCAGCGATTACACTGGGCGCTGTCGTAGCGCTTCATTAAAAAATTTAGATAAATAAGTCATTTTTTACTTTGGGACCAATCCTATCCGTTATCGCGCGCTGAAGAAATAGGGATAGTTTCAAAAACTACATTTCATTGACTTTCTAACGGTGTCACTCCGTTTGAGTTACAACGGTTGGGTCACATATTCGTATTAACATGTATTTAGCGATATTTTTCTAATATTACTAGGTTGCATCGCTTTTAACTATGAAACGATTGACTGTGGGACTTAATTGAACTAACTTTGGACTTTTACCTAATAAATGTAATAAAGGAGACAATTGGACTCCAAGAAATAACATTCTTCTTAATTTGACATGATTGCCGAAACTCAGCGATTAGACTGGGCTCTGTGGTAGCGCTTCATTTAAGAATTAAGATAAAAAAAGTCATTTTTTTATTGTGGGACCAATCCTAGACGTGATCGCGCGCTGATTAAATAGCAATAGTTTCAAAAACTACATTTCATAGACTTTCTGAAAGTATCAATCCATTTGAGTTACAACAGTTGAGTCACATATTCGTACCAGCATGTATTTGGCGATATTTTTCTGATATTACTAGGTTGCATCACTTTTAATTATGAAACGATTGACTATGGGACTTATTTGAACTAACTTTGGACTGTGACCTGGTAAATGTGATAAAGGTGAAAATTGGACTCCAAGAAATAACATTCTTGTTAATTTGACATGATTGCAGAAACTCAGCGATTACACTGGGCTCTGTGGTAGCGCTTCATTTAAGAATTAAGATAAAAAAAGTCATTTTTTATTGTGGGACCAATCCTAGCCGTTATCGCGCGCTAAAGAAACAGCGACAGTTTCAAGAACTACATTTCATTGACTTTCCAACGGTGTCAGTCCATTTGAGTTACAACGGTTGTGTCACATATTCGTACCAACATGTATTTAGCGATATTTTTCTAATATTACTAGGTTGCATCGCTTTTAACTATGAAACGATTGACTGTGGGACTTAATTGAACTAACTTTGGACTGTCACCGTATAAATGTGGTAAAAGAGACATATGGACACCAAGAAATAACATTTTTCTTAATTTGACTTGATTGCCGAAACGCAGCGATTACACTGGGCTCTGTGGTAGCGCTTCATTTAAGAATTAAGTTAAAAAAAGTCATTTTTTTATTGTGGGACCAATCCTAGACGTTATCTCGCGCTGAAGAAATAGCAATAGTTTCAAAAACTACATTTCATAGACTTTCTAAAAGTATCAATCCGTTTGAGTTACAACGGTTGGGTCACATATTCGTACCAACATGTATTTAGCGATATTTTTGTTATATTACTAGGTTGCATCGCTTTTAACTATGAAACGATTGACTGTGGGAATTAATTGAACTAACTTTGGACTGTCATCTGATAAATGTGATAAAGGAGACAATTGGACTCCAAGAAATAACATTCTTGTTAACTTGACATGATTTCAGAAATTCAGCGATTACACTGGGCCCTGGGGTAGCGCTTCATTTAAGAATTAAGATAAAAAAAGTCATTTTTTACTGTGGGATCAATCCTAGCCGTTATCGCGCGCTAAAGAAATAGCGACAGTTTCAAGAACTACATTTCATTGACTTTCCAACGGTGTCAGTCCATTTGAGTTACAACGGTTGGGTCACATATTCGTACCAACATGTATTTAGCGATATCTTTGTTATATTACTAGGTTGCATCGCTTTTAACTATGAAACGATTGACTGTGGGACTTAATTGAACTAACTTTGGACTGTCATCTGATAAATGTGATAAAGGAGACAATTGGACACCAAGAAATAACATTCTTCTTAATTTGACTTGATTGCCGAAACTCAGCGATTACACTGGGCTCTGTGGTAGCGCTGCATTTAAGAATTAAGTTGAAAAAAGTTATTTTTTTATTGTAGGACCAATCCTAGACGTTATCGCGCGCTGAGGAAAAAGCGACAGTTTCAAAAACTACATTTCATTGTCTTTCTAACGGTGTCAATCCGTTTGAGTTTCAACGGTTGTGTCACATATTCGTACCAACATGTATTTAGCGATATTTTTGTAATATTACTAGGTTGCATCGCTTTTAACTATGAAACGATTGACTGTGGGACTTAATTGAACTAACTTTGGACTGTCATCTGATAAATGTGATAAAGGAGACAATTGGACACCAAGAAATTACATTCTTCTTAATTTGACTTGATTGCCGAAACTCAGCGATTACACTGGGCTCTGTGGTAGCGCTTCATTTAAAAATTTAGATAAATAAGTCATTTCTTACTGTGAGACCAATCCTAGCCGTTTATGCGCGCTGAAGAAATAGCGACAGTTTCAAAAAGTACATTTCATTGACTTGCTAACAGCATCAATCCGTTTGAGTTACAACGGTTGGGTCACATATTCGTACCAACATGTCTTTAGCGATATTTTTCTGATATTACTAGGTTGTATGGCTTTTAACAGTTAAACGATTGACTGTGGGACTTAATTGAACTAACTTTGGACTGTCATCTGATAAATGTGATAAAGGAGACAATTGGACTCCAAGAAATAACATTCTTCTTAATATGAAATGATTGCCGAAACTCAGCGATTACACTGGGCGCTGGGGTAGCGTTTCATTTAAAAATTTAGATAAATAAGTCATTTCTTACTGTGGGACCAATCCTAGCCGTTATGCCGCGCTAAAGAAATAGAGACAGTTTCAAAAAGTACATTTCATTGACTTTCTAACAGAATCAATCCGTTTGAGTTACAACGGTTGAGGCACAAATTCTGATCAACATGTATTTCGTGATATCTTTCCGTTATTACTAGGTTGTATCGCTTTTAACAGTGAAACGATTGACCGTGGGACTTAAATGAACTGATTTTGAACTGTGACCTTATAAATGTGATAAATGAGACAATTGGACTCCAAGAAATAGCATTCTTCTTAATATGACGTGATTGCCAGAACTCAGCGATTACACTGGGCGCTGTCGTAGCGCTTCATTAAAAAATTTAGATAAATAAGTCATTTTTTACTTTGGGACCAATCCTATCCGTTATCGCGCGCTGAAGAAATAGGGATAGTTTCAAAAACTACATTTCATTGACTTTCTAACGGTGTCATTCCGTTTGAGTTACAACGTTTGGGTCACATATTCGTACTAACATGTATTTAGCGATATTTTTCTAATATTACTAGGTTGCATCGCTTTTAACTATGAAACGATTGACTGTGGGACTTAATTGAACTAACTTTGGACTGTCATCTGATAAATGTGATAAAGGAGACAATTGGACACTAAGAAATAACATTCTTCTTAATTTGACTTGATTGCCGAAACTCAGCGATTACACTGGGCTCTGTGGTAGCGCTGCATTTAAGAGTTAAGTTGAAAAAAGTTATTTTTTTATTGTGGGACCAATCCTAGACGTTATCGCGCGCTGAGGAAATAGCGACAGTTTCAAAAACTACATTTCATTGTCTTTCTAACGGTGTCAATCCGTTTGAGTTTCAACGGTTGTGTCACATATTCGTACCAACATGTATTTAGCGATATTTTTTTGATATTACTAGGTTGCATCGCTTTTAACTATGAAACGATTGACTGTGCGACTTAATTGAACTAACTTAGGAGTGTGACCTGATAAATGTGAAAAATAAGACAATTGGACTCCAAGAAATAACATTCTTCTTAATTTGACGTGATTGCCGGAACTCAGCGATTACACTGGGCTCTGTGGTAGCGCTTCATTTAAAAATTTAGATAAATAAGTCATTTCTTACTGTGGGACAAATCCTAGCCGTTTATGCGCGCTGAAGAAATAGCGACAGTTTCAAAAAGTACATTTCATTGACTTGCTAACAGCATCAATCCGTTTGAGTTACAACGGTTGGGTCACATATTCGTACCAACATGTCTTTAGCGATATTTCTCTGATATTACTAGGTTGTATGGCTTTTAACAGTTAAACGATTGACTGTGGGACTTAATTGAACTGAAAATGGACTGTGACCTTATAAATGTGAAAGTGAGACAATTGGACTCCAAGAAATAACATTCTTCTTAATATGAAATGATTGCCGAAACTCAGCGATTACACTGGGCCCTGGGGTAACGCGTCATTTAAAAATTTAGATAAATAAGTCATTTCTTACTGTGGGACCAATCCTAGCCGTTATGCCGCGCTAAAGAAATAGAGACAGTTTCAAAAAGTACATTTCATTGACTTTCTAACAGTATCAATCCGTTTGAGTTACAACGGTTGAGGCACAAATTCTGACCAACATGTATTTCGTGATATCTTTCCGTTATTACTAGGTTGTATCGCTTTTAACAGTGAAACGATTGACCGTGGGACTTAAATGAACTGATTTTGAACTGTGACCTGATAAATGTGATAAATGAGACAAGTGGACTCCAAGAAATAGCATTCTTCTTAATTTGACGTGATTGCCAGAACTCAGCGATTACACTGGGCGCTGTCGTAGCGCTTCATTAAAAAATTTAGATAAATAAGTCATTTTTTACTTTGGGACCAATCCTATCCGTTATCGCGCGCTGAAGAAATAGAGATAGTTTCAAAAACTACATTTCATTGACTTTCTAACGGTGTCAGTCCGTTTGAGTTACAACGGTTGGGTCACATATTCGTACTATATATTTTTCTAACATTACTAGGTTGCATCGCTTTTAACTATGAAACGATTGACTGTGGGACTTAATTGAACTAACTCTGGACTTTTACCTTATAAATGTAATAAAGGAGACAATTGGACTCCAAGAAATAACATTCTTCTTAATTTGACATGATTGCCGAAACTCAGCGATTAGACTGGGCTCTGTGGTAGCGCTTCATTTAAGAATTAAGATAAAAAAAGTCATTTTTTTATTGTGGGACCAATCCTAGACGTGATCGCGCGCTGATTAAATAGCAATAGTTTCAAAAACTACATTTCATAGACTTTCTGAAAGTATCAATCCATTTGAGTTACAACAGTTGAGTCACATATTCGTACCAACATGTATTTGGCGATATTTTTCTGATATTACTAGGTTGCATCACTTTTAATTATGAAACGATTGACTATGGGACTTATTTGAACTAACTTTGGACTGTGACCTGGTAAATGTGATAAAGGTGAAAATTGGACTCCAAGAAATAACATTCTTGTTAATTTGACATGATTGCAGAAATTCAGCGATTACACTGGGCCCTGGGGTAGCGCTTCATTTAAGAATTAAGATAAAAAAAGTCATTTTTTACTGTGGGACCAATCCTAGCCGTTATCGCGCGCTAAAGAAATAGCGACAGTTTCAAGAACTACATTTCATTGACTTTCCAACGGTGTCAGTCAATTTGAGTTACAACGGTTGGGTCACATATTCGTACCAACATGTATTTAGCGATATTTTTCTAATATTACTAGGTTGCATCGCTTTTAACTATGAAACGATTGACTGTGGGACTTAATTGAACTAAGTTTGGACTGTCACCGTATAAATGTGGTAAAGGAGACAATTGGACACCAAGAAATAACATTTTTCTTAATTTGACTTGATTGCCGAAACTCAGCGATTACACTGGGCTCTGTGGTAGCGCTTCATTTAAGAATTAAGTTAAAAAAAGTCATTTTTTTATTGTGGGACCAATCCTAGACGTTATCTCGCGCTGAAGAAATAGCAATAGTTTCAAAAACTACATTTCATAGACTTTCTAAAAGTATCAATCCGTTTGAGTTACAACAGTTGAGTCACATATTCGTGCCAACATGTATTTGGCGATATTTTTCTGATATTACTAGGTTGCATCGCTTTTAATTATGAAACGATTGACTATGGGACTTATTGGAACTAACTTTGGACTGTGACCTGATATATGTGATAAAGGAGACAATTGGACTCCAAGAAATAACATTCTTGTTAAGTTGACATGATTGCAGAAATTCAGCGATTACATTGGGCCCTGGGGTAGCGCTTCATTTAAGAATTAAGATAAAAAAAGTCATTTTTTACTGTGGGACCAATCCTAGCCGTTATCGCGCGCTAAAGAAATAGCGACAGTTTCAAGAACTACATTTCATTGACTTTCCAACGGTGTCAGTCCATTTGAGTTACAACGGTTGGGTCACATATTCGTACCAACATGTATTTAGCGATATTTTTGTAATATTACTAGGTTGCATCGCTTTTAACTATGAAACGATTGACTGTGGGACTTAATTGAACTAACTTTGGACTGTCATCTGATAAATGTGATAAAGGAGACAATTGGACACCAAGAAATAACATTCTTCTTAATTTGACTTGATTGCCGAAACTTAGCGATTACACTGGGCTCTGTGGTAGCGCTGCATTTAAGAATTAAGTTGAAAAAAGTTATTTTTTTATTGTGGGACCAATCCTAGACGTTATCGCGCGCTGAAGAAATAGCGACAGTTTCAAAAACTAAATTTCATTGACTTTCTAACGGTGTCAGTTCGTTTGAGTTACAACGGTTGTGTCACATATTCGTACCAACATGTATTTAGCGATATTTTTCTAATATTACTAGGTTGCATCGCTTTTAACTATGAAACGATTGACTGTGGGACTTAATTGAACTAACTTTGGACTGTCACCTGATAAATGTGATAAAGGAGACAATTAATTCAATTAAGTCCCACAGTCAATCGTTTCATAGTTAAAAGCGATGCAACCTAGTAATATTAGAAAAATATCGCTAAATACATGTTGGTACGAATATGTGACGCAACCGTTGTAACTCAAATGGACTGACACCGTTGGAAAGTCAATGAAATGTAGTTCTTGAAACTGTCGCTGTTTCTTTAGCGCGCGATAACGGCTAGGATTGGTCCCACAATAAAAAATGACTTTTTTTTATCTTAATTCTTAAATGAAGCGCTACCACAGAGCACAGTGTAATCGCTGAGTTTCGGCAATCAAGTCAAATTAAGATAAATGTTATTTCTTGTTGTCTAATTGTCTCCTTTACCACATTTATACGGTGACATTCCAAAGTTAGTTCAATTAAGTCCCACAGTCAATCGTTTCATAGTTAAAAGCGATGCAACCTAGTAATATTAGAAAAATATCGGTAAATACATGTTGGTACGAATATGTGACACAACCGTTGTAACTCAAACGGACTGACACCGTTAGAAAGTCAATGAATTTGACATGATTGCAGAAATTCAGCGATTACACTGGGCCCTGGGGTAGCGCTTCATTTAAGAATTAAGATAAAAAAAGTCATTTTTTACTGTGGGACCAATCCTAGCCGTTATCGCGCGCTAAAGAAATAGCGACAGTTTCAAGAACTACATTTCATTGACTTTCCAACGGTGTCAGTCCATTTGAGTTACAACGGTTGGGTCACATATTCGTACCAACATGTATTTAGCGATATTTTTCTAATATTACTAGGTTGCATCGCTTTTAACTATGAAACGATTGACTGTGGGACTTAATTGAACTAAGTTTGGACTGTCACCGTATAAATGTGGTGAAGGAGACAATTGGACATCAAGAAATAACATTTTTCTTAATTTGACTTGATTGCCGAAACTCAGCGATTACACTGGGCTCTGTGGTAGCGCTTCATTTAAGAATTAAGTTAAAAAAAGTCATTTTTTTATTGTGGGACCAATCCTAGACGTTATCTCGCGCTGAAGAAATAGCAATAGTTTCAAAAACTACATTTCATAGACTTTCTAAAAGTATCAATCCGTTTGAGTTACAACAGTTGAGTCACATATTCGTACCAACATGTATTTGGCGATATTTTTCTGATATTACTAGGTTGCATCGCTTTTAATTATGAAACAATTGACTATTCACCGACTGATAGCCTTGTGGTAGAGCGTTCGCTTTCAGTGCGGGAGGTCTTGGGTTCAAACCCCGGCCGAGTCATGCCAGAGACTATAAAAGTGTGAATCTATCCTTTCTGCTTAGCGCTCAGCATGAGAATAGGATTGATATCTTAGGCGGTTGTCTAGTTGAGCGATTGCTGTGCTTGCACGACTTTCGTAGCTCAAATGGGAGCTTTAAATGCGCTAGGACCCCATTCGCAGGACCCTCGTTGATAGCAGTACCAATAGGAACTGAAGAGGCTATCCTGGGTAAATAAATAATAGTAATAATGGGACTTATTGGAACTAACTTTGGACTGTGACCTGATATATGTGATAAAGGAGACAATTGGACTCCAAGAAATAACATTCTTGTTAAGCTGACATGATTGCAGAAATTCAGCGATTACATTGGGCCCTGGGGTAGCGCTTCATTTAAGAATTAAGATAAAAAAAGTCATTTTTTACTGTGGGACCAATCCTAGCCATTATCGCGCGCTAAAGAAATAGCGACAGTTTCAAGAACTACATTTCATTGACTTTCCAACGGTGTCAGTCCATTTGAGTTACAACGGTTGGGTCACATATTCGTACCGACATGTATTTAGCGATATTTTTGTAATATTACTAGGTTGCATCGCTTTTAACTATGAAACGATTGACTGTGGGACTTAATTGAACTAACTTTGGACTGTCATCTGATAAATGTGATAAAGGAGACAATTGGACACCAAGAAATAACATTCTTCTTAATTTGACTTGATTGCCGAAACTCAGCGATTACACTGGGCTCTGTGGTAGCGCTGCATTTAAGAATTAAGTTGAAAAAAGTTATTTTTTTATTGTGGGACCAATCCTAGACGTTATCGCGCGCTGAAGAAATAGCGACAGTTTCAAAAACTAAATTTCATTGACTTTCTAACGGTGTCAGTTCGTTTGAGTTACAACGGTTGTGTCACATATTCGTACCAACATGTATTTAGCGATATTTTTCTAATATTACTAGGTTGCATCGCTTTTAACTATGAAACGATTGACTGTGGGACTTAATTGAACTAACTTTGGACTGTCACCTGATAAATGTGATAAAGGAGACAATTGGACTCCAAGAAAAAACATTCTTGTTAACTTGACATGATTGCCGAAACTCAGCGATTACACTGGCCGCTGAGGTAGCGCTTCATTTAAGAGTTTAGATAAATGAGTCATACTTTACTGTGGGACCAATCCTATCCGTTATCGCGCGCTGAAGAAATAGCGACAGTTTCAAAAACTAAATTTCATTGACTTTCTAACGGTGTCAGTCCGTTTGAGTTACAACGGTTGTGTCACATATTCGTACCAACATGTATTTAGCGACATTTTTCTAATATTACTAGGTTGCATCGCTTTTAACTATGAAACGATTGACTGTGGGACTTAATTGAACTAACTTTGGACTGTCACCGTATAAATGTGGTAAAGGAGACAATTGGACACCAAAAAATAACATTTTTCTTAATTTCACTTGATTGCCGAAACTCAGCGATTACACTGGGCCCTGGGGTAGCGCTTCATTTAAGAATTAAGATAAAAAAAGTCATTTTTTACTGTGGGACCAATCCTAGACGTTATCTCGCGCTGAAGAAATAGCAATAGTTTCAAAAACTACATTTCATAGACTTTCTAAAAGTATTAATCCGTTTGAGTTACAACAGTTGAGTCAAATATTCGTACCAACATGTATTTGGCAATATTTTTCTGATATTACTAGGTTGCATCGCTTTTAATTATGAAACGATTGACTATGGGACTTAATGGAACTAACTTTGGACTGTGACCTGATATATGTGATAAAGGAGACAATTGGACTCCAAGAAATAACATTCTTGTTAATTTGACATGATTGGAGAAATTCAGCGATTACACTGGGCCCTGGGGTAGCGCTTCATTTAAGAATTAAGATAAAAAAAGTCATTTTTTACTGTGGGACCAATCCTAGCCGTTATCGCGCGCTAAAGAAATAGCGACAGTTTCAAGAACTACATTTCATTGTCTTTCTAACGGTGTCAATCCGTTTGAGTTTCAACGGTTGTGTCACATATTCGTACCAACATGTATTTAGCGATATTTTTGTAATATTACTAGGTTGCATCGCTTTTAACTATGAAACGATTGACTGTGGGACTTAATTGAACTAACGTTGGACTGTCATCTGATAAATGTGATAAAGGAGACAATTGGACACCAAGAAATGACATTCTTCTTAATTTGACTTGATTGCCGAAACTCAGCGATTACACTGGGCTCTGTGGTAGCGCTGCATTTAAGAATTAAGTTGAAAAAAGTTATTTTTTTATTGTGGGACCAATCCTAGACGTTATCGCGCGCTGAGGAAATAGCGACAGTTTCAAAAACTACATTTCATTGTCTTTCTAACGGTGTCAATCCGTTTGAGTTTCAACGGTTGTGTCACATATTCGTACCAACATGTATTTAGCGATATTTTTTTGATATTACTAGGTTGCATCGCTTTTAACTATGAAACGATTGACTGTGCGACTTAATTGAACTAACTTTGGAGTGTGACCTGATAAATGTGAAAAATAAGACAATTGGACTCCAAGAAATAACATTCTTCTTAATTTGACGTGATTGCCGGAACTCAGCGATTACACTGGGCTCTGTGGTAGCGCTTCATTTAAAAATTTAGATAAATAAGTCATTTCTTACTGTGGGACCAATCCTAGCCGTTTATGCGCGCTGAAGAAATAGCGACAGTTTCAAAAAGTACATTTCATTGACTTGCTAACAGCATCAATCCGTTTGAGTTACAACGGTTGGGTCACATATTCGTACCAACATGTCTTTAGCGATATTTTTCTGATATTACTAGGTTGTATGGCTTTTAACAGTTAAACGATTGACTGTGGGACTTAATTGAACTGAATATGGACTGTGACCTGATAAATGTGAAAGTGAGACAATTGGACTCCAAGAAATAACATTCTTCTTAATATGAAATGATTGCCGAAACTCAGCGATTACACTGGGCGCTGGGGTAGCGCTTCATTTAAAAATTTAGATAAATAAGTCATTTCTTACTGTGGGACCAATCCTAGCCGTTATGCCGCGCTAAAGAAATAGAGACAGTTTCAAAAAGTACATTTCATTGACTTTTTAACAGTATCAATCCGTTTGAGTTACAACGGTTAAGGCACAAATTCTGACCAACATGTATTTCGTGATATCTTTCCGTTATTACTAGGTTGTATCGCTTTTAACAGTGAAACGATTGACCGTGGGACTTAAATGAACTGATTTTGAACTGTGACCTGATAAATATGATAAATGAGACAATTGGACTCCAAGAAATAGCATTCTTCTTAATTTGACGTGATTGCCAGAACTCAGCGATTACACTGGGCGCTGTCGTAGCGCTTCATTAAAAAATTTAGATAAATAAGTCATTTTTTACTTTGGGACCAATCCTATCCGTTATCGCGCGCTGAAGAAATAGGGATAGTTTCAAAAACTACATTTCATTGACTTTCTAACGGTGTCAGTCCGTTTGAGTTACAACGGTTGGGTCACATATTCGTACTAACATGTACTTAGCGATATTTTTCTAATACTACTAGGTTGCATCGCTTTTAACTATGAAACGATTGACTGTGGGACTTAATTGAACTAACTTTGGACTGTCATCTGATAAATGTGATAAAGGAGACAATTGGACACCTAGAAATAACATTCTTCTTAATTTGACTTGATTGCCGAAACTCAGCGATTACACTGGGCTCTGTGGTAGCGCTGCATTTAAGAATTAAGTTGAAAAAAGTTATTTTTTTATTGTGGGACCAATCCTAGACGTTATCGCGCGCTGAGGAAATAGCGACAGTTTCAAAAACTACATTTCATTGTCTTTCTAACGGTGTCAATCCGTTTGAGTTTCAACGGTTGTGTCACATATTCGTACCAACATGTATTTAGCGATATTTTTTTGATATTACTAGGTTGCATCGCTTTTAACTATGAAACGATTGACTGTGCGACTTAATTGAACTAACTTTGGAGTGTGACCTGATAAATGTGAAAAATAAGACAATTGGACTCCAAGAAATAACATTCTTCTTAATTTGACGTGATTGCCGGAACTCAGCGATTACACTGGGCTCTGTGGTAGCGCTTCATTTAAAAATTTAGATAAATAAGTCATTTCTTACTGTGGGACAAATCCTAGCCGTTTATGCGCGCTGAAGAAATAGCGACAGTTTCAAAAAGTACATTTCATTGACTTGCTAACAACATCAATCCGTTTGAGTTACAACGGTTGGGTCACATATTCGTACCAACATGTCTTTAGCGATATGTTTCTGATATTACTAGGTTGTATGGCTTTTAACAGTTAAACGATTGACTGTGGGACTTAATTGAACTGAATATGGACTGTGACCTTATAAATGTGAAAGTGAGACAATTGGACTCCAAGAAATAACATTCTTCTTAATATGAAATGATTGCCGAAACTCAGCGATTACACTGGGCGCTGGGGTAGCGCTTCATTTAAAAATTTAGATAAATAAGTCATTTCTTACTGTGGGACCAATCCTAGCCGTTATGCCGGGCTAAAGAAATAGAGACAGTTTCAAAAAGTACATTTCATTGACTTTCTAACAGTATCAATCCGTTTGAGTTACAACGGTTGACGCACAAATTCTGACCAACATGTATTTCGTGATATCTTTCCGTTATTACTAGGTTGTATCGCTTTTAACAGTGAAACGATTGACCGTGGGACTTAAATGAACTGATTTTGAACTGTGACCTGATAAATGTGATAAATGAGACAATTGGACTCCAAGAAATAGCATTCTTCTTAATTTGACGTGATTGCCAGAACTCAGCGATTACACTGGGCGCTGGGGTAGCGCTTCATTTAAAAATTTAGATAAATAAGTCATTTCTTACTGTGGGACCAATCCTAGCCGTTATGCCGCGCTAAAGAAATAGAGACAGTTTCAAAAAGTACATTTCATTGACTTTCTAACAGTATCAATCCGTTTGAGTTACAACGGTTGAGGCACAAATTCTGACCAACATGTATTTCGTGATATCTTTCCGTTATTACTAGGTTGTATCGCTTTTAACAGTGAAACGATTGACCGTGGGACTTAAATGAACTGATTTTGAACTGTGACCTGATAAATGTGATAAATGAGACAATTGGACTCCAAGAAATAGCATTCTTCTTAATTTGATGTGATTGCCAGAACTCAGCGATTACACTGGGCGCTGTCGTAGCGCTTCATTAAAAAATTTAGATAAATAAGTCATTTTTTACTTTGGGACCAATCCTATCCGTTATCGCGCGCTGAAGAAATAGGGATAGTTTCAAAAACTACGTTTCATTGACTTTCTAACGGTGTCAGTCCGTTTGAGTTACAACGGTTGGGTCACATATTCGTACTAACATGTATTTAGCGATATTTTTCTAATATTACTAGGTTGCATCGCTTTTAACTATGAAACGATTGACTGTGGGACTTAATAGAACTAACTTTGGACTTTTACCTTATAAATGTAATAAAGGAGACAATTGGACTCCAAGAAATAACATTCTTCTTAATTTGACATGATTGCCGAAACTCAGCGATTAGACTGGGCTCTGTGGTAGCGCTTCATTTAAGAATTAAGATAAAAAAAGTCATGTTTTTATTGTGGGACCAATCCTAGACGTGATCGCGCGCTGATTAAATAGCATTAGTTTCAAAAACTACATTTCATAGACTTTCTGAAAGTATCAATCCATTTGAGTTACAACAGTTGAGTCACATATTCGTACCAACATGTATTTGGCGATATTTTTCTGATATTACTAGGTTGCATCACTTTTAATTATGAAACGATTGACTATGGGACTTATTTGAACTAACTTTGGACTGTGACCTGGTAAATGTGATAAAGGTGAAAATTGGACTCCAAGAAATAACATTCTTGTTAATTTGACATGATTGCAGAAACTCAGCGATTACACTGGGCTCTGTGGTAGCGCTTCATTTAAAAATTTAGATAAATAAGTCATTTCTTACTGTGGGACCAATCCTAGCCGTTATGCCGCGCTAAAGAAATAGAGACAGTTTCAAAAAGTACATTTCATTGACTTTCTAACAGTATCAATCCGTTTGAGTTACAACGGTTGAGGCACAAATTCTGACCAACATGTATTTCGTGATATCTTTCCGTTATTACTAGGTTGTATCGCTTTTAACAGTGAAACGATTGACCGTGGGACATAAATGAACTGATTTTGAACTGTGACCTGATAAATGTGATAAATGAGACAATTGGACTCCAAGAAATAGCATTCTTCTTAATTTGATGTGATTGCCAGAACTCAGCGATTACACTGGGCGCTGTCGTAGCGCTTCATTAAAAAATTTAGATAAATAAGTCATTTTTTACTTTGGGACCAATCCTATCCGTTATCGCGCGCTGAAGAAATAGGGATAGTTTCAAAAACTACATTTCATTGACTTTCTAACGGTGTCAGTCCGTTTGAGTTACAACGGTTGGGTCACATATTCGTACTAACATGTATTTAGCGATATTTTTCTAATATTACTAGGTTGCATCGCTTTTAACTATGAAACGATTGACTGTGGGACTTAATAGAACTAACTTTGGACTTTTACCTTATAAATGTAATAAAGGAGACAATTGGACTCCAAGAAATAACATTCTTCTTAATTTGACATGATTGCCGAAACTCAGCGATTAGACTGGGCTCTGTGGTAGCGCTTCATTTAAGAATTAAGATAAAAAAAGTCATGTTTTTATTGTGGGACCAATCCTAGACGTGATCGCGCGCTGATTAAATAGCATTAGTTTCAAAAACTACATTTCATAGACTTTCTGAAAGTATCAATCCATTTGAGTTACAACAGTTGAGTCACATATTCGTACCAACATGTATTTGGCGATATTTTTCTGATATTACTAGGTTGCATCACTTTTAATTATGAAACGATTGACTATGGGACTTATTTGAACTAACTTTGGACTGTGACCTGGTAAATGTGATAAAGGTGAAAATTGGACTCCAAGAAATAACATTCTTGTTAATTTGACATGATTGCAGAAACTCAGCGATTACACTGGGCTCTGTGGTAGCGCTTCATTTAAGAATTAAGATAAAAAAAAGTCATTTTTTATTGTGGGACCAATCCTAGCCGTTATCGCGCGCTAAAGAAACAGCGACAGTTTCAAGAACTACATTTCATTGACTTTCCAACGGTGTCAGTCCATTTGAGTTACAACGGTTGTGTCACATATTCGTACCAACATGTATTTAGCGATATTTTTCTAATATTACTAGGTTGCATCGCTTTTAACTATGAAACGATTGACTGTGGGACTTAATTGAACTAAGTTTGGACTGTCACCGTATAAATGTGGTAAAGGAGACAATTGGACACCAAGAAATAACATTTTTCTTAATTTGACTTGATTGCCGAAACTCAGCGATTACACTGGGCTCTGTGGTAGCGCTTCATTTAAGAATTAAGTTAAAAAAAGTCATTTTTTTATTGGGGGACCAATCCTAGACGTTATCTCGCGCTGAAGAAATAGCAATAGTTTCAAAAACTACATTTCATAGACTTTCTAAAAGTATCAATCCGTTTGAGTTACAACAGTTGAGTCACATATTCGTACCAACATGTATTTGGCGATATTTTTCTGATATTACTAGGTTGCATCGCTTTTAATTATGAAACGATTGACTATGGGACTTAATGGAACTAACTTTGGACTGTGACCTGATATATGTGATAAAGGAGACAATTGGACTCCAAGAAATAACATTCTTGTTAAGTTGACATGATTGCAGAAATTCAGCGATTACACTGGGCCCTGGGGTAGCGCTTCATTTAAGAATTAAGATAAAAAAAGTCATTTTTTACTGTGGGACCAATCCTAGCCGTTATCGCGCGCTAAAGAAATAGCGACAGTTTCAAGAACTACATTTCATTGACTTTCCAACGGTGTCAGTCCATTTGAGTTACAACGGTTGTGTCACATATTCGTACCAACATGTATTTAGCGATATTTTTTTGATATTACTAGGTTGCATCGCTTTTAACTATGAAACGATTGACTGTGCGACTTAATTGAACTAACTTTGGAGTGTGACCTGATAAATGTGAAAAATAAGACAATTGGACTCCAAGAAATAACATTCTTCTTAATTTGACGTGATTGCCGGAACTCAGCAATTACACTGGCCGCTGTGGTAGCGCTTCATTTAAAAGTTTAGAAAAATAAGTCATTTTTTACTGTGGGACCAATCCTATCCGTTATCGCGCGCTGAAGAAATAGCGACAGTTTCAAAATCTACATTTAATTGACTTTCTAACGGTGTCAGTCCCTTTCAGTTACAACGGTTTGGTCACAAATACGTACCAACATGTATTTAGCGATATTTTTCTGATATTACTAGGTTGCATCGCTTTTAACTATGAAACGATGTGCGACTTAATTGAACTAACTTTGGACTGTCACCTGATAAATGTGATAAAGGAGACAATTGGACTCCAAGAAAAAACATTCTTGTTAACTTGACATGATTGCCGAAACTCAGCGATTACACTGGCCGCTGAGGTAGCGCTTCATTTAAGAGTTTAGATAAATGAGTCATACTTTACTGTGGGACCAATCCTATCCGTTATCGCGCGCTGAAGAAATAGCGACAGTTTCAAAAACTAAATTTCATTGACTTTCTAACGGTGTCAGTCCGTTTGAGTTACAACGGTTGTGTCACATATTTGTACCAACATGTATTTAGCGATATTTTTCTAATATTACTAGGTTGCATCGCTTTTAACTATGAAACGATTGACTGTGGGACTTAATTGAACTAACTTTGGACTGTCACCGTATAAATGTGGTAAAGGAGACAATTGGACACTAAGAAATAACATTTTTCTTAATTTGACTTGATTGCCGAAACTCAGCGATAACACTGGGCTCTGTGGTAGCGCTTCATTTAAGAATTAAGTTAAAAAAAGTCATTTTTTTATTGTGGGACCAATCCTAGACGTTATCTCGCGCTGCAGAAATAGCAATTGTTTCAAAAACTACATTTCATAGACTTTCTAAAAGTATCAATCCGTTTGAGTTACAACAGTTGAGTCACATATTCGTACCAACATGTATTTGGCGATATTTTTCTGATATTACTAGGTTGCATCGCTTTTAATTATGAAACGATTGACTATGGGACTTAATGGAACTAACTTTGGACTGTGACCTGATATATGTGATAAAGGAGACAATTGGACTCCAAGAAATAACATTCTTGTTAATTTGACATGATTGCAGAAATTCAGCGATTACACTGGGCCCTGAGGTAGCGCTTCATTTAAGAATTAAGATAAAAAAAGTCATTTTTTACTGTGGGACCAATCCTAGCCGTTATCGCGCGCTAAAGAAATAGCGACAGTTTCAAGAACTACATTTCATTGACTTTCCAACGGTGTCAGTCCATTTGAGTTACAACGGTTGGGTCACATATTCGTAATAACATGTATTTAGCGATATTTTTGTAATATTACTAGGTTGCATCGATTTTAACTATGAAACGATTGACTGTGGGACTTAATTGAACTAACTTTGGACTGTCATCTGATAAATGTGATAAAGGAGACAATTGGACACCAAGAAATAACATTCTTCTTAATTTGACTTGATTGCCGAAACTCAGCGATTACACTGGGCTCTGTGGTAGCGCTGCATTTAAGAATTAAATTGAAAAAAGTTATTTTTTTATTGTGGGACCAATCCTAGACGTTATCGCGCGCTGAGGAAATAGCGACAGTTTCAAAAACTACATTTCATTGTCTTTCTAACGGTGTCAGTCCGTTTGAGTTTCAACGGTTGTGTCACATATTCGTACCAACATGTATTTAGCGATATTTTTTTGATATTACTAGGTTGCATCGCTTTTAACTATGAAACGATTGACTGTGCGACTTAATTGAACTAACTTTGGACTGTCACCTGATAAATGTGATAAAGGAGACAATTGGACTCCAAGAAATAACATTCTTGTTAACTTGACATGATTGCCGAAACTCAGCGATTACACTGGCCGCTGAGGTAGCGCTTCATTTAAGAGTTTAGATAAATGAGTCATACTTTACTGTGGGACCAATCCTATCCGTTATCACGCGCTGAAGAAATAGCGACAGTTTCAAAAACTAAATTTCATTGACTTTCTAACGGTGTCAGTCCGTTTCAGTTACAGCGGTTTGGTCACATATTCGTACCAACATGTATTTAGCGTTATTTTTTTGATATTACTAGGTTGCATCGCTTTTAACTATGAAACGATTGGCTGTGGGACATAATTGAACTAACTTTGAACTCTGACCTGATAGATGTGATAAACGAGACAATTGGACACCAAGAAATAACATTCTTCTTAATTTGACATGATTGCCGAAACTCAGCGATTACACTGGCCGCTGTGGTAGCGCTTCATTTAAGAGTTTAGATAAATAAGTAATTTTTTACTGTGGGACCAATCCTATCCGTAATTGCGTGCTGAAGAAATAGCGACAGTTTCAAAAACTACATTTCATTGACTTTCTAACGGTGTCAGTCCCTTTCAGTTACAACGGTTTGGTCACAAATACGTACCAACATGTATTTAGCGATATTTTTCTGATATTACTAGGTTGCGTCGCTTTTAACTATGAAACGATTGACTATGGGACTTAATTGAACTAACTTTGGACTGTCTCCTGATAAATGTGATAAAGGAGACAATTGGACTCCAAGAAATAACATTCTTGTTAACTTGACATGATTGCCGAAACTCAGCGATTACACTGGCCGCTGTGGTAGCGCTTCATTTAAGAGTTTAGATAAATAAGTATTTTTTTACTGTGGGACCAATCCTATCCGTAATTGCGTGCTGAAGAAATAGCGACAGTTTCAAAAACTACATTTCATTGACTTTCTAACGGTGTCAGTCCCTTTCAGTTACAACGGTTTGGTCACAAATACGTACCAACATGTATTTAGCGATATTTTTCTGATATTACTAGGTTGCGTCGCTTTTAACTATGAAACGATTGACTATGGGACTTAATTGAACTAACTTTGGACTGTCTCCTGATAAATGTGATAAAGGAGACAATTGGACTCCAAGAAATAACATTCTTGTTAACTTGACATGATTGCCGAAACTCAGCGATTATACTGGCCGCTGTGGTAGCGCTTCATTTAAGAGTTTAGATAAATAAGTCATTCTTTACTGTGGTACCAATCCTATCCGTTATCGCGCGCTGAAGAAATAGCGACAGTTTCAAAAACTAAATTTCATTGACTTTCTAACGGTGTCAGTCCGTTTCAGTTACAACGGTTTGGTCACATATTCGTACCAACATGTATTTAGCGATATTTTTTTGATATTACTAGGTTGCATCGCTTTTAACAATGAAACGTTGAGTGTGAGACTCAATTGAACTAACTTTGGACTGTGACCTGATAAATGTAAAAAATCAGATAATTGGACTCCAAGAAATAACATTTTTCTAAATTTGACGTGATTGCCGGAACTCAGCGATTATACTGGCCGCTGTGGTAGCGCTTCATTTAAGAGTAAAGATAAATAAGTCATTTTTTACTGTGGGACCGATCCTATCCGTTATCGCGCGCTGAAGAAATAGCGACAGTTTCAAAATCTACATTTAATTGACTTTCTAACGGTGTCAGGCCCTTTCAGTTACAACGGTTTGGTCACAAATACGTACCAACATGTATTTAGCGATATTTTTCTGATATTACTAGGTTGCATCGCTTTTAACTATGAAACGATTGACTGTGCGACTTAATTGAACTAACTTTGGACTGTCACCTGATAAATGTGATAAAGGAGACAATTGGACTCCAAGAAATAACATTCTTGTTAACTTGACATGATTGCCGAAACTCAGCGATTACACTGGCCGCTGTGGTAGCGCTTCATTTAAGAGTTTAGATAAATGAGTCATACTTTACTGTGGGACCAATCCTATCCGTTATCGCGCGCTGAGGAAACAGCGACAGTTTCAAAAACTACAATTCATTGACTTTCCAACGGTGTCAGTCCATTTGAGTTACAACGGTTGTGTCACATATTCGTACCAACATGTATTTAGCGATATTTTTCTAATATTGCTAGGTTGCATCGCTTTTAACTATGAAACGATTGACTGTGGGACTTAATTGAACTAACTTTGGACCGTCACCGTATAAATGTGGTAAAGGAGACAATTGGACACCAAGAAATAACATTTTTCTTAATTTGACTTGATTGCCGAAACTCAGCGATAACACTGGGCTCTGTGGTAGCGCTTCATTTAAGAATTAAGTTAAAAAAAGTCATTTTTTTATTGTGGGACCAATCCTAGACGTTATCTCGCGCTGCAGAAATAGCAATAGTTTCAAAAACTACATTTCATAGACTTTCGAAAAGTATCAATCCGTTTGAGTTACAACAGTTGAGTCACATATTCGTACCAACATGTATTTGGCGATATTTTTCTGATATTACTAGGTTGCATCGCTTTTAATTATGAAACGATTGACTATGGGACTTAATGGAACTAACTTTGGACTGTGACCTGATATATGTGATAAAGGAGACAATTGGACTCCAAGAAATAACATTCTTGTTAATTTGACATGATTGCAGAAATTCAGCGATTACACTGGGCCCTGGGGTAGCGCTTCATTTAAGAATTAAGATAAAAAAAGTCATTTTTTACTGTGGGACCAATCCTAGCCGTTATCGCGCGCTAAAGAAATAGCGACAGTTTCAAGAACTACATTTCATTGACTTTCCGACGGTGTCAGTCCATTTGAGTTACAACGGTTGGGTCACATATTCGTACCAACATGTATTTAGCGATATTTTTGTAATATTACTAGGTTGCATCGCTTTTAACTATGAAACGATTGACTGTGGGACTTAATTGAACTAACTTTGGACTGTCATCTGATAAATGTGATAAAGGAGACAATTGGACACAAAGAAATAACATTCTTCTTAATTTGACTTGATTGCCGAAACTCAGCGATTACACTGGGCTCTGTGGTAGCGCTGCATTTAAGAATTAAGTTGAAAAAAGTTATTTTTTTATTGTGGGACCAATCCTAGACGTTATCGCGCGCTGAGGAAATAGCGACTGTTTCAAAAACTACATTTCATTGTCTTTCTAACGGTGTCAGTCCGTTTGAGTTTCAACGGTTGTGTCACATATTCGTACCAACATGTATTTAGCGATATTTTTCTGATATTACTAGGTTGCGTCGCTTTTAACTATGAAACGATTGACTATGGGACTTAATTGAACTAACTTTGGACTGTCTCCTGATAAATGTGATAAAGGAGACAATTGGACTCCAAGAAAAAACATTCTTGTTAACTTGACATGATTGCCGAAACTCAGCGATTATACTGGCCGCTGTGGTAGCGCTTCATTTAAGAGTTTAGATAAATAAGTCATTCTTTACTGTGGTACCAATCCTATCCGTTATCGCGCGCTGAAGAAATAGCGACAGTTTCAAAAACTAAATTTCATTGACTTTCTAACGGTGTCAGTCCGTTTCAGTTACAACGGTTTGGTCACATATTCGTACCAACATGTATTTAGCGATATTTTTTTGATATTACTAGGTTGCATCGCTTTTAACAATGAAACGTTGACTGTGAGACTCAATTGAACTAACTTTGGATTGTGACCTGATAAATGTAAAAAATCAGACAATTGGACTCCAAGAAATAACATTCTTCTAAATTTGACGTGATTGCCGGAACTCAGCGATTATACTGGCCGCTGTGGTAGCGCTTCATTTAAGAGTAAAGATAAATAAGTCATTTTTTACTGTGGGACCAATCCTATTCGTTATCGCGCGCTGAAGAAATAGCGACAGTTTCAAAATCTACATTTAATTGACATTCTAACGGTGTCAGTCCCTTTCATTTACAACGGTTTGGTCACAAATACGTACCAACATGTATTTAGCGATATTTTTCTGATATTACTAGGTTGCATCGCTTTTAACTATAAAACGATTGACTGTGCGACTTAATTGAACTAACTTTGGACTGTCACCTGATAAATGTGATAAAGGAGACAATTGGACTCCAAGAAATAACATTCTTGTTAACTTGACATGATTGCCGAAACTCAGCGATTACACTGGCCGCTGTGGTAGCGCTTCATTTAAGAGTTTAGATAAATGAGTCATACTTTACTGTGGTACCAATCCTAGCCGTTATCGCGCGCTGAGGAAATAGCGACAGTTTCAAAAACTAAATTTCATTGACTTTCTAACGGTGTCAGTCCGTTTCAGTTACAGCGGTTTGGTCACATATGCGTACCAACATGTATTTGGCGATATTTTTTTGATATTACTAGGTTACATCGCTTTTAACTGTGAAACGATTGACTGTGGGACATAATTGAACTAACTTTGGACTCTGACCTGATAGATGTGATAAGTGAGACAATTGGACACCAAGAAATAACATTCTTCTTCATTTGACATGATTGCCGAAACTCAGCGATTACACTGGCCGCTGTGGTAGCGCTTCATTTAAGAGTTTAGATAAATGAGTCATACTTTACTGTGGTACCAATCCTAGCCGTTATCGCGCGCTGAGGAAATAGCGACAGTTTCAAAAACTAAATTTCATTGACTTTCTAACGGTGTCAGTCCGTTTCAGTTACAGCGGTTTGGTCACATATGCGTACCAACATGTATTTAGCGATATTTTTTTGATATTACTAGGTTACATCGCTTTTAACTATGAAACGATTGACTGTGGGACATAATTGAACTAACTTTGGACTCTGACCTGATAGATGTGATAAGTGAGACAATTGGACACCAAGAAATAACATTCTTCTTAATTTGACATGATTGCCGAAACTCAGCGATTACACTGGCCGCTGTGGTAGCGCTTCATTTAAGAGTTTAGATAAATAAGTAATTTTTTACTGTGAGACCAATCCTATCCGTAATTGCGTGCTGAAGAAGTAGCGACAGTTTCAAAAACTACATTTCATTGACTTTCTAACGGTGTCAGTCCCTTTCAGTTACAACGGTTTGGTCACAAATACGTACCAACATGTATTTAGCGATATTTTTCTGATATTACTAGGTTGCGTCGCTTTTAACTATGAAACGATTGACTATGGGACTTAATTGAACTAACTTTGGACTGTTTCCTGATAAATGTGATAAAGGAGACAATTGGACTCCAAGAAATAACATTCTTGTTAACTTGACATGATTGCCGAAACTCAGCGATTATACTGGCCGCTGTGGTAGCGCTTCATTTAAGAGTTTAGATAAATAAGTCATTCTTTACTGTGGGACCAATCCTATCCGTTATCGCGCGCTGAAGAAATAGCGACAGTTTCAAAAACTAAATTTCATTGACTTTCTAACGGTGTCAGTCCGTTTCAGTTACAACGGTTTGGTCACATATTCGTACCAACATGTATTTAGCGATATTTTTTTGATATTACTAGGTTGCATCGCTTTTAACAATGAAACGTTGACTGTGAGACTCAATTGAACTAACTTTGGACTGTGACCTGATAAATGTAAAAAATCAGACAATTGGACTCCAAGAAATAACATTCTTCTAAATTTGACGTGATTGCCGGAACTCAGCGATTATACTGGCCGCTGTGGTAGCGCTTCATTTAAGAGTAAAGATAAATAAGTCATTCTTTACTGTGGGACCAATCCTATCCGTTATCGCGCGCTGAAGAAATAGCGACAGTTTCAAAAACTACATTTCATTGTCTTTCTAACGGTGTCAGTCCGTTTGAGTTTCGACGGTTGTGTCACATATTCGTACCAACATGTATTTAGCGATATTTTTTTGATATTACTAGGTTGCATAGCTTTTAACAATGAAACGATTGACTGTGGGACTTAATTGAACTAACTTTGGACTGTGACCTGATAAATGTGAAAAATGAGACAATTGGACTCCAAGAAAAAACATTCTTCTTAATTTGACGTGATTGCCGGAACTCAGCGATTACACTGGCCGCTGTGGTAGCGCTTCATTTAAGAGTTTAGATAAATAAGTCATATTTTACTGTGGGACCAATCCTATCCGTTATCGCGCGCTGAAGAAATCGCGACAGTTTCAAAAACTACATTTCATTGACTTTCTAACGGTGTCAGTACCTTTCAGTTACAACGGTTTGGTCACAAATACGTACCAACATGTATTTAGCGATATGTTTCTGATATTACTAGGTTGCATCGCTTTTAACTATGAAACGATTGACTGTGGGACTTAATTGAACTAACTTTGGACTGTCTCCTGATCAATGTGATAAATAAGACAATTGGACTCCAAGAAATAACATTCTTTTTAATTTGACGTGATTGCCGGAACTCAGCGATTACACTGGGCTCTGTGGTAGCGCTTCATTTAAGTATTAAGATAAAAAAGTCATTTTTTTATTGTGGGACCAATCCTAGCCGTTATCGCGCGCTGAAGAAATAGCAAAAGTTTCAAAAACTACATTTCATTGACTTTCTAACGGTGTCAGTCCGTTTGAGTTACAACGGTTGGGTCACATATTCGTACCAACATGTGTTTAGCGATATTTTTCTGATATTACTAGGTTGCATCGCTTTCAACAATGAAACGATTGACTGTGGGACTTAATTGGACTAACTTTGGACTGTGACCTGATAAATGTGGTAAATGAGACAATTGGACTCCAAGAAATAACATTCTTGACAATTTGACGTGATTGCCGGAACTCAGCGATTACACTGGACACTGTGGTAGCGCTTCATTTAAGAGTTTAGATAAATAAGTCATTCTTTACTGTGGTACCAATCCTATCCGTTACCGCCCGCTGAAGAAATAGCGACAGTCTCAAAAACTAAATTTCATTGACTTTCTGACGGGGTCAGTCCGTTTCAGTTACAACGGTTTGGTCACATATTCGTACCAACATGTATTTAGCGATATTTTTCTGATATTACTAGGTTGCATTGTTTTTAACTATGAAACGATTGACTGTTGGACTTACTTGAACTAACTTTAGACTCTGACCTGATCAGTGTGATAAATGAGACAATTGGACTCCAAGAAATAACATTCTTCTTAATTTGACGTGATTGCCGGAACTCAGCGATTACATTGGGCACTGTGGTAGCGCTTCATTTAAAAATTAAGCTAAAAGAAGTCATTTTTTTTACTGTGGGACCTATCCTAGCCGTTAGCGCGCGTTGAAGAAAAAGCGACACATTCAAAAACTACATTTCATTGACTTTCTAACGGTGTCAGTCCGTTTGAGTTTCAACGGTTGTGTCACATATTCGTACCAACATGTATTTAGCGATATTTTTCTGAAATTACTAGGTTGCATCGCTTTTAACTATGAAACGATTGACTGTGGGACTTAATTGAACTAACTTTTGACTCTGGCCTGATAAATGTGATAAATGAGACAATTGGACTCCAAGAAATAACATTCTTCTTAATTTGACATGATTGCCGAAACTTAGCGATTACACTTGGCTCTGTGGTAGCGCTTCATTTAAGAATTAAGTTAAAAAAAGTCATTTTTTTATTGTGGGACCAATCCTAGACGTAATCGCGCGCTGTGGAAATAGCGACAGTTTCAAAAACTCCATTTCATTGTCTTTCTAACGGTGTCAGTCCGTTTGAGTTTCAACGGTTGTGTCACAAATACGTACCAACATGTATTTAGCGATATTTTTTGATAATACTAGGTCGCATCGCTTTTAACAATGAAACGATTGACTGTGGGACTTAATTGAACTAACTTTGGACTGTGACCTGAGCAATGTGATAAATGAGACAATTGGACTCCAAGAAATAACATTCTTTTTAATTTGACGTGATTGCCGGAACTCAGCGATTACACTGGGCTCTGTGGTAGCGCTTCATTTAAGTATTAAGATAAAAATGTCATTTTTTTATTGTGGGACCAATCCTAACCGTTAACGCGCGATGAAGAAATAGCGACAGTTTCCCAAACTACATTTCATTGACTTTCTGACGGTGTCAGTCCGTTTGAGTTACAACGGTTGGGTCACATATTCGTACCAACATATATTTAGCGATATTTTTCTGATATTACTAGGTTGCATCGCTTTCAACAATGAAACGATTGACTGTGGGACTTAATTGGACTAACTTTGGACTGTGACCTGATAAATGTGGTAAATGAGACAATTGGACTCCAAGAAAGAACATTCTTGTTGATTTGACGTGATTGCCAGAACTCAGCGATTACACTGGGCACTGTGGTAGCGCTTCATTTATAAATTAAGCTAAAAAAGTCATTCTTTACTGTGGGACCAATCCTATCCGTTATCGCGCGCTGAAGAAATAGCGACAGTTTCAAAAACTAAATTTCATTGACTTTCTAACGGTGTCAGTCCGTTTCAGTTACAACGGTTTGGTCACATATTCGTACCAACATGTATTTAGCGATATTTTTTTGATATTACTAGGTTGCATCGCTTTTAACAATGAAACGTTGACTGTGAGACTCAATTGAACTAACTTTGGACTGTGACCTGATAAATGTAAAAAATCAGACAATTGGACTCCAAGAAATAACATTCTTCTAAATTTGACGTGATTGCCGGAACTCAGCGATTATACTGGCCGCTGTGGTAGCGCTTCATTTAAGAGTAAAGATAAATAAGTCATTCTTTACTGTGGGACCAATCCTATCCGTTATCGCGCGCTGAAGAAATAGCGACAGTTTCAAAAACTACATTTCATTGTCTTTCTAACGGTGTCAGTCCGTTTGAGTTTCGACGGTTGTGTCACATATTCGTACCAACATGTGTTTAGCGATATTTTTTTGATATTACTAGGTTGCATAGCTTTTAACAATGAAACGATTGACTGTGGGACTTAATTGAACTAACTTTGCACTGTGACCTTATAAATGTGAAAAATGAGACAATTGGACTCCAAGAAAAAACATTCTTCTTAATTTGACGTGATTGCCGGAACTCAGCGATTACACTGGCCGCTGTGGTAGCGCTTCATTTAAGAGTTTAGATAAATAAGTCATATTTTACTGTGGGACCAATCCTATCCGTTATCGCGCGCTGAAGAAATCGCGACAGTTTCAAAAACTACATTTCATTGACTTTCTAACGGTGTCAGTACCTTTCAGTTACAACGGTTTGGTCACAAATACGTACCAACATGTATTTAGCGATATGTTTCTGATATTACTAGGTTGCATCGCTTTTAACTATGAAACGATTGACTGTTGGACTTAATTGAACTAACTTTGGACTGTCTCCTGATCAATGTGATAAATAAGACAATTGGACTCCAAGAAATAACATTCTTTTTAATTTGACGTGATTGCCGGAACTCAGCGATTACACTGGGCTCTGTGGTAGCGCTTCATTTAAGTATTAAGATAAAAAAGTCATTTTTTTATTGTGGGACCAATCCTAGCCGTTATCGCGCGCTGAAGAAATAGCAAAAGTTTCAAAAACTACATTTCATTGACTTTCTAACGGTGTCAGTCCGTTTGAGTTACAACGGTTGGGTCACATATTCGTACCAACATGTGTTTAGCGATATTTTTCTGATATTACTAAGTTGCATCGCTTTCAACAATGAAACGATTGACTGTGGGACTTAATTGGACTAACTTTGGACTGTGACCTGATAAATGTGGTAAATGAGACAATTGGACTCCAAGAAATAACATTCTTGACAATTTGACGTGATTGCCGGAACTCAGCGATTACACTGGACACTGTGGTAGCGCTTTATTTAAGAGTTTAGATAAATAAGTCATTCTTTACTGTGGTACCAATCCTATCCGTTACCGCCCGCTGAAGAAATAGCGACAGTCTCAAAAACTAAATTTCATTGACTTTCTGACGGGGTCAGTCCGTTTCAGTTACAACGGTTTGGTCACATATTCGTACCAACATGTATTTAGCGATATTTTTCTGATATTACTAGGTTGCATCGTTTTTAACTATGAAACGATTGACTGTTGGACTTACTTGAACTAACTTTAGACTCTGACCTGATCAGTGTGATAAATGAGACAATTGGACTCCAAGAAATAACATTCTTCTTAATTTGACGTGATTGCCGGAACTCAGCGATTACATTGGGCACTGTGGTAGCGCTTCATTTAAAAATTAAGCTAAAAGAAGTCATTTTTTTTACTGTGGGACCTATCCTAGCCGTTAGCGCGCGTTGAAGAAAAAGCGACACATTCAAAAACTACATTTCATTGACTTTCTAACGGTGTCAGTCCGTTTGAGTTTCAACGGTTGTGTCACATATTCGTACCAACATGTATTTAGCGATATTTTTCTGAAATTACTAGGTTGCATCGCTTTTAACTATGAAACGATTGACTGTGGGACTTAATTGAACTAACTTTTGACTCTGGCCTGATAAATGTGATAAATGAGACAATTGGACTCCAAGAAATAACATTCTTCTTAATTTGACATGATTGCCGAAACTTAGCGATTACACTTGGCTCTGTGGTAGCGCTTCATTTAAGAATTAAGTTAAAAAAAGTCATTTTTTTATTGTGGGACCAATCCTAGACGTAATCGCGCGCTGTGGAAATAGCGAAAGTTTCAAAAACTCCATTTCATTGTCTTTCTAACGGTGTCAGTCCGTTTGAGTTTCAACGGTTGTGTCACAAATACGTACCAACATGTATTTAGCGATATTTTTTGATAATACTAGGTCGCATCGCTTTTAACAATGAAACGATTGACTGTGGGACTTAATTGAACTAACTTTGGACTGTGACCTGAGCAATGTGATAAATGAGACAATTGGACTCCAAGAAATAACATTCTTTTTAATTTGACGTGATTGCCGGAACTCAGCGATTACACTGGGCTCTGTGGTAGCGCTTCATTTAAGTATTAAGATAAAAATGTCATTTTTTTATTGTGGGACCAATCCTAACCGTTAACGCGCGATGAAGAAATAGCGACAGTTTCCCAAACTACATTTCATTGACTTTCTGACGGTGTCAGTCCGTTTGAGTTACAACGGTTGGGTCACATATTCGTACCAACATATATTTAGCGATATTTTTCTGATATTACTAGGTTGCATCGCTTTCAACAATGAAACGATTGACTGTGGGACTTAATTGGACTAACTTTGGACTGTGACCTGATAAATGTGGTAAATGAGACAATTGGACTCCAAGAAAGAACATTCTTGTTAATTTGACGTGATTGCCAGAACTCAGCGATTACACTGGGCACTGTGGTAGCGCTTCAATTATAAATTAAGCTAAAAAAGTCATTTTTTTTACTGTGGGACCTATCCTAGCCGTTAGCGCGCGTTGAAGAAAAAGCGACACTTTCAAAAACTACATTTCATTGACTTTCTAACGGTGTCAGTCCGTTTGAATTACAACGGTTGTGTCACAAATACGTACCAACATGTATTTAGCGATATTTTTTTGATATTACTAGGTTGCATCGCTTTTAACAATGAAACGATTGACTGTGGGACTTAATTGAACTAACTTTGGACTGTGACCTGAGCAATGTGATAAATGAGACAATTGGACTCCAAGAAATAACATTCTTTTTAATTTGACGTGATTGCCGGAACTCAGAGATTACACTGGACTCTGTGGTAGCGCTTCATTTAAGTATTAAGATAAAAATGTCATTTTTTTATTGTGGGACCAATCCTAGCCGTTATCGCGCGCTGAGGAAATAGCGACAGTTTCAAAAACTACATTTCATTGTCTTTCTAATGGTGTCAGTCCGTTTGAGTTACAACGGTTTGGTCACATATTCGTACCAACATGTATTTAGCGATATTTTTCTGATATTACTAGGTTGCATAGCTTTTAACAATGAAACGATTGACTGTGGGACTTAATTGAACTAACTTTGGACTGTGACCTGATAAATGTGGTAAATGAGACAATTGGACTCCAAGAAAGAACATTCTTGTTAATTTGACGTGATTGCCGGAACTCAGCGATTACACTGGGCACTGTGGTAGCGCTTCAATTAAAAATTAAGCTAAAAAAGTCATTTTTTTTACTGTGGGACCTATCCTAGCCGTTAGCGCGCGTTGAAGAAAAAGCGACACTTTCAAAAACTACATTTCATTGACTTTCTAACGGTGTCAGTCCGTTTGAGTTACAACGGCTGGGTCACATATTCGTACCAACATGTGTTTAGCGATATTTTTCTGATATTACTAGGTTGCATCGCTTTCAATAATGAAACGATTGACTGTGGGACATAATTGGACTAACTTTGGACTGTGACCTGAGGAATGTGGTAAATGAGACAATTGGACTCCAAGAAATAACATTCTTGATAATTTGACGTGATTGCCGGAACTCAGCGATTACACTGGACACTGTGGTAGCGCTTCATTTAAGAGTTTAGATAAATAAGTCATTCTTTACTGTGGTATCAATCCTATCCGTTACCGCCCGCTGAAGTAATAGCGACAGTTTCAAAAACTAAATTTCATTGACTTTCTGACGGTGTCAGTCCGTTTCAGTTACAACGGTTTGGTCACATATTCGTACCAACATGTATTTAGCGATATTTTTCTGATATTACTAGGTTGCATCGTTTTTAACTATGAAACGATTGACTGTTGGACTTACTTGAACTAACTTTAGACTCTGACCTGATCAATGTGATAAATGAGACAATTGGACTCCAAGAAATAACATTCTTATTAATTTGACGTGATTGCCGGAACTCAGCGATTACATTGGGCACTGTGGTAGCGCTTCATTTAAAAATTAAGCTAAAAAAGTCATTTTTTTTACTGTGGGACCTATCCTAGCCGTTAGCGCGCGTTGAAGAAAAAGCGACACTTTCAAAAACTACATTTCATTGACTTTCTAACGGTGTCAGTCCGTTTGAGTTTCAACGGTTTTGTCACATATTCGTACCAACATGTATTTAGCGATATTTTTCTGATATTACTAGGTTGCATCGCTTTTAACTATGAAACGATTGACTGTGGGACTTAATTGAACTAACTTTAGACTCTGGCCTGATAAATGTGATAAATGAGACAATTGGACTCCAAGAAATAACATTCTTCTTAATTTGACATGATTGCCGAAACTTAGCGATTACACTTGGCTCTGTGGTAGCGCTTCATTTAAGAATTAAGTTAAAAAAAGTCATTTTTTATTGTGGGACCAATCCTAGACGTAATCGCTCGCTGTGGAAATAGCGACAGTTTCAAAAACTCCATTTCATTGTCTTTCTAACGGTGTCAGTACGTTTGAGTTTCAACGGTTGTGTCACAAATACGTACCAACATGTATTTAGCGATATTTTTTGGTATTACTAGGTTGCATCGCTTTTAACAATGAAACGATTGACTGTGGGACTTAATTGGACTTACTTTGGACTGTGACCTGATAAATGTGGTAAATGAGACAATTGGACTCCAAGAAAGAACATTCTTGTTAATTTGACGTGATTGCCGGAACTCAGCGATTACACTGGGCACTGTGGTAGCGCTTCATTTAAGAGTTTAGATAATTAAGTCATTCTTTACTGTGGTACCAATCCTATCCGTTACCGCCCGCTGAAGAAATAGCGACAGTTTCAAAATCTAAATTTCATTGACTTTCTGACGGTGTCAGTCCGTTTCAGTTACAACGGTTTGGTCACATATTCGTACCAACATGTATTTAGCGATATTTTTCTGATATTACTAGGTTGCATCGTTTTTAACTATGAAACGATTGACTGTTGGACTTACTTGAACTAACTTTAGACTCTGACCTGATCAATGTGATAAATGAGACAATTGGACTCCAAGAAATAACATTCTTTTTAATTTGACGTGATTGCCGGAACTCAGCGATTACATTGGGCACTGTGGTAGCGCTTCATTTAAAAATTAAGCTAAAAAAGTCATTTTTTTTACTGTGGGACCTATCCTAGGCGTTAGCGCGCGTTGAAGAAAAAGCGACACTTTCAAAAACTACATTTCATTGACTTTCTAACGGTGTCAGTCCGTTTGAGTTTCAACGGTTTTGTCACATATTTGTACCAACATGTATTTAGCGATATTTTTCTGATATTACTAGGTTGCATCGCTTTTAACTATGAAACGATTGACTGTGGGACTTAATTGAACTAACTTTGGACTCTGGCCTGATAAATGTGATAAATGAGACAATTGGACTCCAAGAAATAACATTCTTCTTAATTTGACATGATTGCCGAAACTTAGCGATTACACTTGGCTCTGTGGTAGCGCTTCATTTAAGAATTAAGTTAAAAAAAGTCATTTTTTATTGTGGGACCAATCCTAGACGTAATCGCTCGCTGTGGAAATAGCGACAGTTTCAAAAACTCCATTTCATTGTCTTTCTAACGGTGTCAGTACGTTTGAGTTTCAACGGTTGTGTCACAAATACGTACCAACATGTATTTAGCGATATTTTTTGGTATTACTAGGTTGCATCGCTTTTAACAATGAAACGATTGACTGTGGGACTTAATTGGACTTACTTTGGACTGTGACCTGATAAATGTGGTAAATGAGACAATTGGACTCCAAGAAAGAACATTCTTGTTAATTTGACGTGATTGCCGGAACTCAGCGATTACACTGGGCACTGTGGTAGCGCTTCATTTAAGAGTTTAGATAATTAAGTCATTCTTTACTGTGGTACCAATCCTATCCGTTACCGCCCGCTGAAGAAATAGCGACAGTTTCAAAATCTAAATTTCATTGACTTTCTGACGGTGTCAGTCCGTTTCAGTTACAACGGTTTGGTCACATATTCGTACCAACATGTATTTAGCGATATTTTTCTGATATTACTAGGTTGCATCGTTTTTAACTATGAAACGATTGACTGTTGGACTTACTTGAACTAACTTTAGACTCTGACCTGATCAATGTGATAAATGAGACAATTGGACTCCAAGAAATAACATTCTTATTAATTTGACGTGATTGCCGGAACTCAGCGATTACATTGGGCACTGTGGTAGCGCTTCATTTAAAAATTAAGCTAAAAAAGTCATTTTTTTTACTGTGGGACCTATCCTAGCCGTTAGCGCGCGTTGAAGAAAAAGCGACACTTTCAAATACTACATTTCATTGACTTTCTAACGGTGTCAGTCCGTTTGAGTTTCAACGGTTGTGTCACATATTCGTACCAACATGTATTTAGCGATATTTTTCTGATATTACTAGGTTGCATCGCTTTTAACTATGAAACGATTGACTGTGGGACTTAATTGGACTAACTTTGGACTGTGACCTGATAAATGTGGTAAATGAGACAATTGGACTCCAAGAAATAACATTCTTGATAATTTGACGTGATTGCCGGAACTCAGCGATTACACTGGGCACTGTGGTAGCGCTTCATTTAAGTATTAAGATAAAAATGTCATTTTTTTATTGTGGGACCAATCCTAACCGTTAACGCGCGCTGAAGAAATAGCGACAGTTTCAAAAACTACATTTCATTGACTTTCTAACGGTGTCAGTCCGTTTGAGTTACAACGGTTGGGTCACATATTCGTACCAACATGTATTTAGCGATATTTTTCTGATATTACTAGGTTGCATCGCTTTCAACAATGAAACGATTAACTGTGGGACTTAATTGGACTAACTTTGGACTGTGACCTGATAAATGTGGTAAATGAGACAATTGGACTCCAAGAAATAACATTCTTGATAATTTGACGTGATTGCCGGAACTCAGCGATTACACTGGGCACTGTGGTAGCGCTTCATTTCAAAATTAAGCTAAAAAAAGTCATTTTTTTTACTGTGGAACCTATCCTAGCCGTTAGCGCGTGGTGAAGAAAAAGCGACACTTTCAAAAACTACATTTCATTGACTTTCTAACAGTGTCAGTCCGTTTGAGGTAGAACGGTTGGGTCACATATTCGTACCAACATGTATTTAGCGATATTTTTTTGATATTACTAGGTTGCATCGCTTTTAACAATGAAACGTTGACTGTGGGACTTAATTGAACTAACTTTGGACTGTGACCTGATAAATGTGAAAAATCAGACAATGGGACTCTTAGAAATAACATTCTTCTAAATTTGACGTGATTGCCGGAACTCAGCGATTACACTGGTCGCTGTGGTAGCGCTTTATTTAAGAGTTTAGATAAATAAGTCATTCTTTACTGTGGTACCAATCCTATCCGTTATCGCCCGCTGAAGAAATAGCGACAGTTTCAAAAACTAAATTTCATTGACTTTCTAACGGTTTCAGTCCGTTTGAGTTTCGACGGTTGTGTCACATATTCGTACCAACATGTATTTAGCGATATTTTTTTGATATTACTAGGTTGCATAGCTTTTAACAATGAAACGATTGACTGTGGGACTTAATTGAACTAACTTTGGACTGTGACCTGAGCAATGTGATAAATGAGACAATTGGACTCCAAGAAATAACATTCTTTTTTATTTGACGTGATTGCCGGAACTCAGCGATTACACTGGGCTCTGTGGTAGCGCTTCATTTAAGTATTAAGATAAAAATGTCATTTTTTTATTGTGGGACCAATCCTAACCGTTAACGCGCGCTGAAGAAATAGCGACAGTTTCAAAAACTACATTTCATTGACTTTCTAACGGTGTCAGTCCGTTTGTGTTACAACGGTTGGGTCACATATTCGTACCAACATGTATTTAGCGATATTTTTCTGATATTACTAGGTTGCATCGCTTTCAACAATGAAACGATTAACTGTGGGACTTAATTGGACTAACTTTGGACTGTGACCTGATAAATGTGGTAAATGAGACAATTGGACTCCAAGAAATAACATTCTTGATAATTTGACGTGATTGCCGGAACTCAGCGATTACACTGGGCACTGTGGTAGCGCTTCATTTTAAAATTAAGCTAAAAAAAGTCATTTTTTTTACTGTGGAACCTATCCTAGCCGTTAGCGCGCGGTGAAGAAAAAGCGACACTTTCAAAAACTACATTTCATTGACTTTCTAACAGTGTCAGTCCGTTTGAGGTAGAACGGTTGGGTCACATATTCGTACCAACATGTATTTAGCGATATTTTTTTGATATTACTAGGTTGCATCGCTTTTAACAATGAAACGTTGACTGTGGGACTTAATTGAACTAACTTTGGACTGTGACCTGATAAATGTGAAAAATCAGACAATGGGACTCTAAGAAATAACATTCTTCTAAATTTGACGTGATTGCCGGAACTCAGCGATTACACTGGTCGCTGTGGTAGTGCTTTATTTAAGAGTTTAGATAAATAAGTCATTCTTTACTGTGGTACCAATCCTATCCGTTATCGCCCGCTGAAGAAATAGCGACAGTTTCAAAAACTAAATTTCATTGACTTTCTAACGGTTTCAGTCCGTTTGAGTTACAACGGTTGGGTCACATATTCGTACCAACATGTATTTAGCGATATTTTTTTGATATTACTAGGTTGCATAGCTTTTAACAATGAAACGATTGACTGTGGGACTTAATTGAACTAACTTTGGACTGTGACCTGAGCAATGTGATAAATGAGACAATTGGACTCCAAGAAATAACATTCTTTTTTATTTGACGTGATTGCCGGAACTCAGCGATTACACTGGGCTCTGTGGTAGCGCTTCATTTAAGTATTAAGATAAAAATGTCATTTTTTTATTGTGGGACCAGTCCTAACCGTTAACGTGCGCTGAAGAAATAGCGACAGTTTCAAAAACTACATTTCATTGACTTTCTAACGGTGTCAGTCCGTTTGAGTTACAACGGTTGGGTCACATATTCGTACCAACATGTATTTAGCGATATTTTTCTGATATTACTAGGTTGCATCGCTTTCAACAATGAAACGATTGACTGTGGGACTTAATTGGACTAACTTTGGACTGTGACCTGATAAATGTGGTAAATGAGACAATTGGACTCCAAGAAATAACATTCTTGATAATTTGACGTGATTGCCGGAACTCAGCGATTACACTGGGCACTGTGGTAGCGCTTCATTTTAAAATTAAGCTAAAAAAAGTCATTTTTTTTACTGTGGAACCTATCCTAGCCGTTAGCGCGCGGTGAAGAAAAAGCGACACTTTCAAAAACTACATTTCATTGACTTTCTAACAGTGTCAGTCCGTTTGAGGTAGAACGGTTGGGTCACATATTCGTACCAACATGTATTTAGCGATATTTTTTTGATATTACTAGGTTGCATCGCTTTTAACAATGAAACGTTGACTGTGGGACTTAATTGAACTAACTTTGGACTGTGACCTGATAAATGTGAAAAATCAGACAATGGGACTCTAAGAAATAACATTCTTCTAAATTTGACGTGATTGCCGGAACTCAGCGATTACACTGGTCGCTGTGGTAGCGCTTTATTTAAGAGTTTAGATAAATAAGTCATTCTTTACTGTGGTACCAATCCTATCCGTTATCGCCCGCTGAAGAAATAGCGACAGTTTCAAAAACTAAATTTCATTGACTTTCTAACGGTTTCAGTCCGTTTGAGTTTCGACGGTTGTGTCACATATTCGTACCAACATGTATTTAGCGATATTTTTTTGATATTACTAGGTTGCATAGCTTTTAACAATGAAACGATTGACTGTGGGACTTAATTGAACTAACTTTGGACTGTGACCTGAGCAATGTGATAAATGAGACAATTGGACTCCAAGAAATAACATTCTTTTTTATTTGACGTGATTGCCGGAACTAAGCGATTACACTGGGCTCTGTGGTAGCGCTTCATTTAAGTATTAAGATAAAAATGTCATTTTTTTATTGTGGGACCAATCCTATCCGTTATCGCCCGCTGAAGAAATAGCGACAGTTTCAAAAACTAAATTTCATTGACTTTCTAACGGTGTCAGTCCGTTTGAGTTTCGACGGTTGTGTCACATATTCGTACCAACATGTATTTAGCGATATTTTTTTGATATTACTAGGTTGCATAGCTTTTAACAATGAAACGATTGACTGTGGGACTTAATTGAACTAACTTTGGACTGTGACCTGATAAATGTGAAAAATGAGACAATTGGACTCCAAGAAAAAACATTCTTCTTAATTTGACGTGATTGCCGGAACTCAGAGATTACACTGGCCACTGTGGTAGCGCTTCATTTAAGAGTTTAGATAAATAAGTCATATTTTACTGCGGGACCAATCCTATCCGTTATCGCGCGCTGAAGAAATCGCGACAGTTTCAAAAACTACATTTCATTGACTTTCTAACGGTGTCAGTACCTTTCAGTTACAACGGTTTGGTCACAAATACGTACCAACATGTATTTAGCGATATGTTTCTAATATTACTAGGTTGCATCGCTTTTAACTATGAAACGATTGACTGTGGGACTTAATTGAGCTAACCTTGGACTGTCACCTGATAAATGTGATAAAGGAAACAATTGGACTCCAAGAAAAAACATTTTTCTTAATTTGATATGATTGCCGAAACTCGGCGATTACACTTGGCTCTGTGGTAGCGCTTCATTTAAGAATTATAATAAAAAAGTGATTTTTTTATTGTGGGACCAATCCTAGCCATTATCGCGCACTGAGGAAATACCGACAATTTCAAAAACTACATTTCATTGACTTTCTAACGGTGTCAGTCCGTTTGAGTTTCAACGGTTGTGTCACATATTCGTACCAACATGTATTTAGCGATATTTTTCTGATATTACTAGGTTGCATCGCTTTTAACTATGAAACGATTGACTGTGGGACTTAATTGAACTAACTTTGGACTCTGACCTGATAAATGTGATAAATGAGACAATTGGACTCCAAGAAATAACATTCTTTTTAATTTGACGTGATTGCCGAAACTTAGCGATTACACTTGGCTCTGTGGTAGCGCTTCATTAAAGAATTAAGTTAAAAAAAGTCATTTTTTTATTGTGGGACCAATCCTAGACGTGATCGCGCGCTGTGGAAATAGCGACAGTTTCAAAAACCACATTTCATTGTCTTTCTAACGGTGTCAGTCCGTTTGAGTTTCAACGGTTGTGTCACAAATACGTACCAACATGTATTTAGCGATATTTTTTTGATATTACTAGGTTGCATCGCTTTTAACAATGAAACGATTGACTGTGGGACTTAATTGAACTAACTTTGGACTGTGACCTGAGGAATGTGATAAATGAGAAAATTGGACTCCAAGAAATAACATTCTTTTTAATTTGACGTGATTGCCGGAACTCAGCGATTACACTGGGCATTGTGGTAGCGCTTCATTTAAAAATTAAGCTAAAAAAAGTCATTTTTTTTACTGTGGAACCTATCCTAGCCGTTAGCGCGCGGAGAAGAAAAAGCGGCACTTTCATAAACTACATTTCATTGACTTTCTAACAGTGTCAGTCCGTTTGAGTTACAACGGTTGGGTCACATATTCGTACCAACATGTATTTAGCGATATTTTTTTGATATTACTAGGTTGCATCGCTTTTAACAATGAAACGTTGACTGTGGGACTTAATTGAACTAACTTTGGACTGTGACCTGATAAATGTGAAAAATGAGACAATTGGACTCCAAGAAATAACTTTCTTCTAAATTTGACGTGATTGCCGGAACTCAGTGATTACACTGGCCGCTGTGGTAGCGCTTTATTTAAGTGTTTAGATAAATAAGTCATATTTTACTGTGGGACCAATCCTATCCGTTATCGCGCGCTGAAGAAATCGCGACAGTTTCAAAAACTACATTTCATTGACTTTCTAACGGTGTCAGTACCTTTCAGTTACAACGGTTTGGTCACAAATACGTACCAACATGTATTTAGCGATATGTTTCTGATATTACCAGGTTGCATCGCTTTTAACTATGAAACGATTGACTGTGGGACTTAATTGGGCTAACCTTGGACTGTCACCTGATAAATGTGATAAAGGAGACAATTGGACTCCAAGAAAAAACATTTTTCTTAATTTGACATGATTGCCGAAACTCGGCGATTACACTTGGCTCTGTGGTAGCGCTTCATTTAAGAATTATAATAAAAAAGTCATTTTTTTATTGTGGGACCAATCCTAGCCATTATCGCGCGCTGAGGAAATAGCGACAATTTCAAAAACTACATTTCATTGACTTTCTAACGGTGTCAGTCCGTTTGAGTTTCAATGGTTGTGTCACATATTCGTACCAACATGTATTTAGCGATATTTTTCTGATATTACTAGGTTGCATCGCTTTTAACTATGAAACGATTGACTGTGGGACTTAATTGAACTAACTTTGAACTCTGACCTGATAAATGTAATAAATGAGACAATTGGACTCCAAGAAATAACATTCTTCTTAATTTGACATGATTGCTGAAACTTAGCGATTACACTTGGCTCTGTGGTAGCGCTTCATTTAAGAATTAAGTTAAAAAAAGTCATTTTTTTATTGTCGGACCAATCCTAGACGTAATCGCGCGCTGTGGAAATAGCGACAGTTTCAAAAACTACATTTCATTGTCTTTCTAACGGTGTCAGTCCGTTTGAGTTTCAACGGTTGTGTCACTAATACGTACCAACATGCATTTAGCGATATTTTTTTGATATTACTAGGTTGCATCGCTTTTAACAATGAAACGATTGACTGTGGGACTTAATTGAACTAACTTTGGACTGTGACCTGAGCAATGTGATAAATGAGACAATTGGACTCCAAGAAATAACATTCTTTTTAATTTGACGTGATTGCCGGAACTCAGCGATTACACTGGGCTCTGTGGTAGCGCTTCATTTAAGTATTAAGATAAAAATGTCATTTTTTTATTGTGGGACCAATCCTAGCCGTTATCGCGCGCTGAAGAAATAGCGACAGTTTCAAAAACTACATTTCATTGACTTTCTAACGGTGTCAGTCCGTTTGAGTTACAACGGTTGGGTCACATATTCGTACCAACATGTATTTAGCGATATTTTTCTGATATTACTAGGTTGCATCGCTTTTAACTATGAAACGATTGACTGTGGGACTTAATTGGGCTAACCTTGGACTGTCACCTGATAAATGTGATAAAGGAGACAATTGGACTCCAAGAAAAAACATTTTTCTTAATTTGACATGATTGCCGAAACTTGGCGATTACACTTGGCTCTGTGGTAGCGCTTCATTTAAGAATTATAATAAAAAAGTCATTTTTTTATTGTCGGACCAATCGTAGCCATTATCGCGCGCTGAGGAAATAACGACAATTTCAAAAACTACATTTCATTGACTTTCTAACGGTGTCAGTCCGTTTGAGTTTCAACGGTTGTGTCACATATTCGTACCAACATGTATTTAGCGATATTTTTCTGACATTACTAGGTTGCATCGCTTTCAACAATGAAACGATTGCCTGTGGGACTTAATTAGACTAACTTTGGACTGTGACCTGATAAATGTGGTAAATGAGACAATTGGACTCCAAGAAATAACATTCTTGATACTTTGACGTGATTGCCGGAACTCAGCGATTACACTGGCCGCTGTGGTAGCGCTTTATTTAAGAGTTTAGATAAATAAGTCATTTTTTTTACTGTGGTACCAATCCTAGCCGTTAGCGCGCGTTGAAGAAAAAGCGACACTTTCAAAAACTACATTTCATTGACTTTCTAACGGTGTCAGTCCGTTTGAGTTTCAACGGTTGTGTCACAAATTCGTACCAACATGTATTTAGCGATATTTTTCTGATATTACTAGGTTGCATCGCTTTTAACTAATAAACGAATGACTGTGGGACTTAATTGAACTAATTTTGGACTCTGACCTGATAAATGTGATAAATGAGACAATTGGACTCCAAGAAATAACATTCTTTTTAATTTGACGTGATTGCCGAAACTTAGCGATTACACTTGGCTCTGTGGTAGCGCTTCATTAAAGAATTAAGTTAAAAAAAGTCATTTTTTTATTGTGGGACCAATCCTAGACGTGATCGCGCGCTGTGGAAATAGCGACAGTTTCAAAAACCACATTTCATTGTCTTTCTAACGGTGTCAGTCCGTTTGAGTTTCAACGGTTGTGTCACAAATACGTACCAACATGTATTTAGCGATATTTTTTTGATATTACTAGGTTGCATCGCTTTTAACAATGAAACGATTGACTGTGGGACTTAATTGAACTAACTTTGGACTGTGACCTGAGGAATGTGATAAATGAGAAAATTGGACTCCAAGAAATAACATTCTTTTTAATTTGACGTGATTGCCGGAACTCAGCGATTACACTGGGCATTGTGGTAGCGCTTCATTTAAAAATTAAGCTAAAAAAAGTCATTTTTTTTACTGTGGAACCTATCCTAGCCGTTAGCGCGCGGAGAAGAAAAAGCGGCACTTTCATAAACTACATTTCATTGACTTTCTAACAGTGTCAGTCCGTTTGAGTTACAACGGTTGGGTCACATATTCGTACCAACATGTATTTAGCGATATTTTTTTGATATTACTAGGTTGCATCGCTTTTAACAATGAAACGTTGACTGTGGGACTTAATTGAACTAACTTTGGACTGTGACCTGATAAATGTGAAAAATGAGACAATTGGACTCCAAGAAATAACTTTCTTCTAAATTTGACGTGATTGCCGGAACTCAGTGATTACACTGGCCGCTGTGGTAGCGCTTTATTTAAGTGTTTAGATAAATAAGTCATATTTTACTGTGGGACCAATCCTATCCGTTATCGCGCGCTGAAGAAATCGCGACAGTTTCAAAAACTACATTTCATTGACTTTCTAACGGTGTCAGTACCTTTCAGTTACAACGGTTTGGTCACAAATACGTACCAACATGTATTTAGCGATATGTTTCTGATATTACCAGGTTGCATCGCTTTTAACTATGAAACGATTGACTGTGGGACTTAATTGGGCTAACCTTGGACTGTCACCTGATAAATGTGATAAAGGAGACAATTGGACTCCAAGAAAAAACATTTTTCTTAATTTGACATGATTGCCGAAACTCGGCGATTACACTTGGCTCTGTGGTAGCGCTTCATTTAAGAATTATAATAAAAAAGTCATTTTTTTATTGTGGGACCAATCCTAGCCATTATCGCGCGCTGAGGAAATAGCGACAATTTCAAAAACTACATTTCATTGACTTTCTAACGGTGTCAGTCCGTTTGAGTTTCAATGGTTGTGTCACATATTCGTACCAACATGTATTTAGCGATATTTTTCTGATATTACTAGGTTGCATCGCTTTTAACTATGAAACGATTGACTGTGGGACTTAATTGAACTAACTTTGAACTCTGACCTGATAAATGTAATAAATGAGACAATTGGACTCCAAGAAATAACATTCTTCTTAATTTGACATGATTGCTGAAACTTAGCGATTACACTTGGCTCTGTGGTAGCGCTTCATTTAAGAATTAAGTTAAAAAAAGTCATTTTTTTATTGTGGGACCAATCCTAGACGTAATCGCGCGCTGTGGAAATAGCGACAGTTTCAAAAACTACATTTCATTGTCTTTCTAACGGTGTCAGTCCGTTTGAGTTTCAACGGTTGTGTCACTAATACGTACCAACATGCATTTAGCGATATTTTTTTGATATTACTAGGTTGCATCGCTTTTAACAATGAAACGATTGACTGTGGGACTTAATTAGACTAACTTTGGACTGTGACCTGATAAATGTGGTAAATGAGACAATTGGACTCCAAGAAATAACATTCTTGATACTTTGACGTGATTGCCGGAACTCAGCGATTACACTGGCCGCTGTGGTAGCGCTTTATTTAAGAGTTTAGATAAATAAGTCATTTTTTTTACTGTGGTACCAATCCTAGCCGTTAGCGCGCGTTGAAGAAAAAGCGACACTTTCAAAAACTACATTTCATTGACTTTCTAACGGTGTCAGTCCGTTTGAGTTTCAACGGTTGTGTCACAAATTCGTACCAACATGTATTTAGCGATATTTTTCTGATATTACTAGGTTGCATCGCTTTTAACTAATAAACGAATGACTGTGGGACTTAATTGAACTAATTTTGGACTCTGACCTGATAAATGTGATAAATGAGACAATTGGACTCCAAGAAATAACATTCTTTTTAATTTGACGTGATTGCCGAAACTTAGCGATTACACTTGGCTCTGTGGTAGCGCTTCATTAAAGAATTAAGTTAAAAAAAGTCATTTTTTTATTGTGGGACCAATCCTAGACGTGATCGCGCGCTGTGGAAATAGCGACAGTTTCAAAAACCACATTTCATTGTCTTTCTAACGGTGTCAGTCCGTTTGAGTTTCAACGGTTGTGTCACAAATACGTACCAACATGTATTTAGCGATATTTTTTTGATATTACTAGGTTGCATCGCTTTTAACAATGAAACGATTGACTGTGGGACTTAATTGAACTAACTTTGGACTGTGACCTGAGGAATGTGATAAATGAGAAAATTGGACTCCAAGAAATAACATTCTTTTTAATTTGACGTGATTGCCGGAACTCAGCGATTACACTGGGCATTGTGGTAGCGCTTCATTTAAAAATTAAGCTAAAAAAAGTCATTTTTTTTACTGTGGAACCTATCCTAGCCGTTAGCGCGCGGAGAAGAAAAAGCGGCACTTTCATAAACTACATTTCATTGACTTTCTAACAGTGTCAGTCCGTTTGAGTTACAACGGTTGGGTCACATATTCGTACCAACATGTATTTAGCGATATTTTTTTGATATTACTAGGTTGCATCGCTTTTAACAATGAAACGTTGACTGTGGGACTTAATTGAACTAACTTTGGACTGTGACCTGATAAATGTGAAAAATGAGACAATTGGACTCCAAGAAATAACTTTCTTCTAAATTTGACGTGATTGCCGGAACTCAGTGATTACACTGGCCGCTGTGGTAGCGCTTTATTTAAGTGTTTAGATAAATAAGTCATATTTTACTGTGGGACCAATCCTATCCGTTATCGCGCGCTGAAGAAATCGCGACAGTTTCAAAAACTACATTTCATTGACTTTCTAACGGTGTCAGTACCTTTCAGTTACAACGGTTTGGTCACAAATACGTACCAACATGTATTTAGCGATATGTTTCTGATATTACCAGGTTGCATCGCTTTTAACTATGAAACGATTGACTGTGGGACTTAATTGGGCTAACCTTGGACTGTCACCTGATAAATGTGATAAAGGAGACAATTGGACTCCAAGAAAAAACATTTTTCTTAATTTGACATGATTGCCGAAACTCGGCGATTACACTTGGCTCTGTGGTAGCGCTTCATTTAAGAATTATAATAAAAAAGTCATTTTTTTATTGTGGGACCAATCCTAGCCATTATCGCGCGCTGAGGAAATAGCGACAATTTCAAAAACTACATTTCATTGACTTTCTAACGGTGTCAGTCCGTTTGAGTTTCAATGGTTGTGTCACATATTCGTACCAACATGTATTTAGCGATATTTTTCTGATATTACTAGGTTGCATCGCTTTTAACTATGAAACGATTGACTGTGGGACTTAATTGAACTAACTTTGAACTCTGACCTGATAAATGTAATAAATGAGACAATTGGACTCCAAGAAATAACATTCTTCTTAATTTGACATGATTGCTGAAACTTAGCGATTACACTTGGCTCTGTGGTAGCGCTTCATTTAAGAATTAAGTTAAAAAAAGTCATTTTTTTATTGTGGGACCAATCCTAGACGTAATCGCGCGCTGTGGAAATAGCGACAGTTTCAAAAACTACATTTCATTGTCTTTCTAACGGTGTCAGTCCGTTTGAGTTTCAACGGTTGTGTCACTAATACGTACCAACATGCATTTAGCGATATTTTTTTGATATTACTAGGTTGCATCGCTTTTAACAATGAAACGATTGACTGTGGGACTTAATTGAACTAACTTTGGACTGTGACCTGAGCAATGTGATAAATGAGACAATTGGACTCCAAGAAATAACATTCTTTTTAATTTGACGTGATTGCCGGAACTCAGCGATTACACTGGGCTCTGTGGTAGCGCTTCATTTAAGTATTAAGATAAAAATGTCATTTTTTTATTGTGGGACCAATCCTAGCCGTTATCGCGCGCTGAAGAAATAGCGACAGTTTCAAAAACTACATTTCATTGACTTTCTAACGGTGTCAGTCCGTTTGAGTTACAACGGTTGGGTCACATATTCGTACCAACATGTATTTAGCGATATTTTTCTGATATTACTAGGTTGCATCGCTTTTAACTATGAAACGATTGACTGTGGGACTTAATTGGGCTAACCTTGGACTGTCACCTGATAAATGTGATAAAGGAGACAATTGGACTCCAAGAAAAAACATTTTTCTTAATTTGACATGATTGCCGAAACTTGGCGATTACACTTGGCTCTGTGGTAGCGCTTCATTTAAGAATTATAATAAAAAAGTCATTTTTTTATTGTCGGACCAATCGTAGCCATTATCGCGCGCTGAGGAAATAACGACAATTTCAAAAACTACATTTCATTGACTTTCTAACGGTGTCAGTCCGTTTGAGTTTCAACGGTTGTGTCACATATTCGTACCAACATGTATTTAGCGATATTTTTCTGACATTACTAGGTTGCATCGCTTTCAACAATGAAACGATTGCCTGTGGGACTTAATTAGACTAACTTTGGACTATGACCTGATAAATGTGGTAAATGAGACAATTGGACTCCAAGAAATAACATTCTTGATACTTTGACGTGATTGCCGGAACTCAGCGATTACACTGGCCGCTGTGGTAGCGCTTTATTTAAGAGTTTAGATAAATAAGTCATTTTTTTTACTGTGGTACCAATCCTAGCCGTTAGCGCGCGTTGAAGAAAAAGCGACACTTTCAAAAACTACATTTCATTGACTTTCTAACGGTGTCAGTCCGTTTGAGTTTCAACGGTTGTGTCACAAATTCGTACCAACATGTATTTAGCGATATTTTTCTGATATTACTAGGTTGCATCGCTTTTAACTAATAAACGAATGACTGTGGGACTTAATTGAACTAACTTTGGACTCTGACCTGATAAATGTGATAAATGAGACAATTGGACTCCAAGAAATAACATTCTTTTTAATTTGACATGATTGCCGAAACTTAGCGATTACACTTGGCTCTGTGGTAGCGCTTCATTTAAGAATTAAGTTAAAAAAAGTCATTTTTTTATTGTGGGACCAATCCTAGACGTAATCGCGCGCTGTGGAAATAGCGACAGTTTCAAAAACTACATTTCATTGTCTTTCTAACGGTGTCAGTCCGTTTGAGTTTCAACGGTTGTGTCACAAATACGTACCAACATGTATTTAGCGATATTTTTTTGATATTACTAGGTTGCATCGCTTTTAACAATAAAACGATTGACTGTGAGACTTAATTGAACTAACTTTGGACTGTGACCTGAGCAATGTGATAAATGAGACAATTGGACTCCAAGAAATAACATTCTTTTTAATTTGACGTGATTGCCGGAACTCAGCGATTACACTGGGCACTGTGGTAGCGCTTCATTTAAAAATTAAGCTAAAAAAAGTCATTTTTTTTACTGTGGGACCTATCCTAGACGTAATCGCGCGCTGTGGAAATAGCGACAGTTTCAAAAACTACATTTCATTGTCTTTCTAACGGTGTCAGTCCGTTTGAGTTTCAACGGTTGTGTCACAAATACGTACCAACATGTATTTAGCGATAATTTTTTGATATTACTAGGTTGCATCGCTTTTAACAATAAAACGATTGACTGTGGGACTTAATTGAACTAACTTTGGACTGTGACCTGAGCAATGTGATAAATGAGACAATTGGACTCCCAGAAATAACATTCTTTTTAATTTGACGTGATTGCCGGAACTCAGCGATTACACTGGGCACTGTGGTAGCGCTTCATTTAAAAATTAAGCTAAAAAAAGTCATTCTTTTTACTGTGGAACCTATCCTAGCCGTTAGCACGCGGTGAAGAAAAAGCGACACTTTCAAAAACTACATTTCATTGACTTTCTAACAGTGTCAGTCCGTTTGAGTTACAACGGTTGGGTCACAAATTCGTACCAACATGTATTTAGCGATATTTTTTTGATATTACTAGGTTGCATCGCTTTTAACAATGAAACGTTGACTGTGGGACTTAATTGAAGTAACTTTGGACTGTGACCTGATAAATGTGAAAAATCAGACAATTGGACTCCAAGAAATAACATTCTTCTAAATTTGACGTGATTGCCGGAACTCAGCGATTACACTGGCCGCTGTGGTAGCGCTTCATTTAAGAGTTTAGATAAATAAGTCATTCTTTACTGTGGTACCAATCCTATCCGTTATCGCCCGCTGAAGAAATAGCGACAGTTTCAAAAACTAAATTTCATTGACTTTCCAACGGTGTCAGTCCGTTTCAGTTACAACGGTTTGGTCACATATTCGTACCAACATGTATTTAGCGATATTTTTCTGATATTACTAGGTTGCATCGTTTTTAACTATGAAACGATTGACTGTTGGACTTAATTGAACTAACTTTAGACTCTGACCTGATCAATGTGATAAATGAGACAATTGGACTCCAAGAAATAACATTCTTCTTAATTTGACGTGATTGCCGGAACTCAGCGATTACACTGGCCGCTGTGGTAGCGCTTTATTTAAGAGTTTAGATAAATAAGTCATTTTTTTACTGTGGGACCTATCCTAGCCGTTAGCGCGCGTTGAAGAAAAAGCGACACTTTCAAAAACTACATTTCATTGACTTTCTAACGGTGTCAGTCCGTTTGAGTTACAACGGTTGGGTCACATATTCGTACCAACATGTATTTAGCGATATTTTTCTGATATTACTAGGTTGCATCGCTTTCAACAATGAAACGATTGACTGTGGGATTTAATTGGACTAACTTTGGACTGTGACCTGATAAATGTGGTAAATGAGACAATTGGACTCCAAGAAATAACTTTCTTCTTAATTTGACATGATTGCCGAAACTTAGCGATTACACTTGGCTCTGTGGTAGCGCTTCATTTAAGAATTAAGTTAAAAAAAGTCATTTTTTTATTGTGGGACCAATCCTAGACGTAATCGCGCGCTGTGGAAATAGTGACAGTTTCAAAAACTACATTTCATTGTCTTTCTAACGGTGTCAGTCCGTTTGAGTTTCAACAGTTGTGTCACAAATACGTACCAACATGTATTTAGCGATAATTTTTTGATATTACTAGGTTGCATCGCTTTTAACAATAAAACGATTGACTGTGGGACTTAATTGAACTAACTTTGGACTGTGACCTGAGCAATGTGATAAATGAGACAATTGGACTCCAAGAAATAACATTCTTTTTAATTTGACGTGATTGCCGGAAATCAGCGATTACACTGGGCGTTGTGGTAGCGCTTCATTTAAAAAATTAAGTTAAATGAATCGTTCTTTACTGTGGGACCAATCCTATCCGTTATGGCACGCTGAAGAAATAGCGACAGTTGCAAAACCTACATTTCATTGACTTCCTTACGGTGTCAATCCGTTTGAGTTACAACGGTTGGGTCACAAATTCGTACCAACATGTATTTAGCGATATTTTTTTGATATTACTAGGTTGCATCGCTTTTAACAATGAAACGTTGACTGTGGGACTTAATTGAAGTAACTTTGGACTGTGACCTGATAAATGTGAAAAATCAGACAATTGGACTCCAAGAAATAACATTCTTCTAAATTTGACGTGATTGCCGGAACTCAGCGATTACACTGGCCGCTGTGGTAGCGCTTCATTTAAGAGTTTAGATAAATAAGTCATTCTTTACTGTGGTACCAATCCTATCCGTTATCGCCCGCTGAAGAAATAGCGACAGTTTCAAAAACTAAATTTCATTGACTTTCCAACGGTGTCAGTCCGTTTCAGTTACAACGGTTTGGTCACATATTCGTACCAACATGTATTTAGCGATATTTTTCTGATATTACTAGGTTGCATCGTTTTTAACTATGAAACGATTGACTGTTGGACTTAATTGAACTAACTTTAGACTCTGACCTGATCAATGTGATAAATGAGACAATTGGACTCCAAGAAATAACATTCTTCTTAATTTGACGTGATTGCCGGAACTCAGCGATTACACTGGCCGCTGTGGTAGCGCTTTATTTAAGAGTTTAGATAAATAAGTCATTTTTTTACTGTGGGACCTATCCTAGCCGTTAGCGCGCGTTGAAGAAAAAGCGACACTTTCAAAAACTACATTTCATTGACTTTCTAACGGTGTCAGTCCGTTTGAGTTACAGCGGTTGGGTCACATATTCGTACCAACATGTATTTAGCGATATTTTTCTGATATTACTAGGTTGCATCGCTTTCAACAATGAAACGATTGACTGTGGGATTTAATTGGACTAACTTTGGACTGTGACCTGATAAATGTGGTAAATGAGACAATTGGACTCCAAGAAATAACTTTCTTCTTAATTTGACATGATTGCCGAAACTTAGCGATTACACTTGGCTCTGTGGTAGCGCTTCATTTAAGAATTAAGTTAAAAAAAGTCATTTTTTTATTGTGGGACCAATCCTAGACGTAATCGCGCGCTGTGGAAATAGTGACAGTTTCAAAAACTACATTTCATTGTCTTTCTAACGGTGTCAGTCCGTTTGAGTTTCAACGGTTGTGTCACAAATACGTACCAACATGTATTTAGCGATAATTTTTTGATATTACTAGGTTGCATCGCTTTTAACAATAAAACGATTGACTGTGGGACTTAATTGAACTAACTTTGGACTGTGACCTGAGCAATGTGATAAATGAGACAATTGGACTCCAAGAAATAACATTCTTTTTAATTTGACGTGATTGCCGGAACTCAGCGATTACACTGGGCACTGTGGTAGCGCTTCATTTAAAAATTAAGCTAAAAAAAGTCATTTTTTTTACTGTGGAACCTATCCTAGCCGTTAGCGCGCGGTGAAGAAAAAGCGACACTTTCAAAAACTACAATTCATTGACTTTCTAACAGTGTCAGTCCGTTTGAGTTACAACGGTTGGGTCACAAATTCGTACCAACATGTATTTAGCGATATTTTTTTGATATTACTAGGTTGCATCACTTTTAACAATGAAACGTTGACTGTGGGACTTAATTGAAGTAACTTTGGACTGTGACCTGATAAATGTGAAAAATTAGACAATTGGACTCCAAGAAATAACATTCTTCTAAATTTGACGTGATTGCCGGAACTCAGCGATTACACTGGCCGCTGTGGTAGCGCTTCATTTAAGAGTTTAGATAAATAAGTCATTCTTTACTGTGGTACCAATCCTATCCGTTATCGCCCGCTGAAGAAATAGCGACAGTTTCAAAAACTAAATTTCATTGACTTTCTAACGGTGTCAGTCCGTTTCAGTTACAACGGTTTGGTCACATATTCGTACCAACATGTATTTAGCGATATTTTTCTGATATTACTAGGTTGCATCGTTTTTAACTATGAAACGATTGACTGTTGGACTTAATTGAACTAACTTTAGACTCTGACCTGATCAATGTGATAAATGAGACAATTGGACTCCAAGAAATAACATTCTTCTTAATTTGACGTGATTGCCGGAACTCAGCGATTACATTGGGCACTGTGGTAGCGCTTCATTTAAAAATTAAGCTAAAAAAAATCATTTTTTTTACTGTGGGACCTATCCTAGCCGTTAGCGCGCGTTGAAGAAAAAGCGACACTTTCAAAAACTACATTTCATTGACTTTCTAACGGTGTCAGTCCGTTTGAGTTACAACGGTTGGGTCACATATTCGTACCAACATGTATTTAGCGATATTTTTCTGATATTACTAGGTTGCATCGCTTTCAACAATGAAACGATTGACTGTGGGACTTAATTGGACTAACTTTGGACTGTGACCTGATAAATGTGGTAAATGAGACAATTGGACTCCAAGAAATAACTTTCTTGTTAATTTGACGTGATTGCCGGAACTCAGCGATTACACTGGGCACTGTGGTAGCGCTTTATTTAAAAAATAAGTTAAAAAAAGTCATTTTTTTTACTGTGGGACCTATCCTAGCCGTTAGCGCGCGTTGAAGAAAAAGTGACACTTTCAAAACTACATTTCATTGACTTTCTAACACAGTGTCAGTCCGTTTGAGTTACCACGGTTGGGTCACATATTCGTTCCGACATGTATTTAGCGATATTTTTTTGATATTACTAGGTTGCATCGCTTTTAACCATGAAACGTTGACTGTGCGACTTAATTAAACTAACTTTGGACTGTGACCTGATAAATGCGAAAAATCAGACAATTGGACTCCAAGAAATAACATTCTTCTAAATTTGACGTGATTGCCGGAACTCAGCGATTACACTGGCCGCTGTGGTAGCGCTTTATTTAAGAGTTTAGATAAATAAGTCATTCTTTACTGTGGGACCAATCCTATCCGTTACCACCCGCTGAAGAAATAGCGACAGTTTCAAAAACTACATTTCATTGACTTTCTAACGGTGTCAGTCCGTTTGAGTTTCAACGGTTGTGTCACATATTCGTACCAACATGTATTTAGCGATATTTTTCTGATATTACTAGGTTGCATCGCTTTTAACTATGAAACGATTGACTGTGGGACTTAATTGAACTAACTTTGGACTCTGGCCTGATAAATGTGATAAATGAGACAATTGGACTCCAAGAAATAACATTCTTCTTAATTTGACATGATTGCCGAAACTTAGCGATTACACTTGGCTCTGTGGTAGCGCTTCATTTGAGAATTAAGTTAAAAAAAGTCATTTTTTTATTGTGGGACCAATCCTAGACGTAATCGCGCGCTGTGGAAATAGCGACAGTTTCAAAAACTCCATTTCATTGTCTTTCTAACGGTGTCAGTCCGGTTGAGTTTCAGCGGTTGTGTCACAAATACGTACCAACATGTATTTAGCGATATTTTTTGATATTACTAGGTTGCATCGCTTTTAACAATGAAACGATTGACTGTGGGACTTAATTGAACTAACTTTGGACTGTGACCTGAGCAATGTGATAAATGAGACAATTGGACTCCAAGAAATAACATTCTTTTTAATTTGACGTGATTGCCGGAACTCAGCGATTACACTGGGCTCTGTGGTAGCGCTTCATTTAAGTATTAAGATAAAAATGTCATTTTTTTATTGTGGGACCAATCCTAACCGTTAACGCGCGCTGAAGAAATAGCGACAGTTTCAAAAACTACATTTCATTGACTTTCTAACGGTGTCAGTCCGTTTGAGTTACAACGGTTGGGTCACATATTCGTACCAACATGTATTTAGCGATATTTTTCTGATATTACTAGGTTGCATCGCTTACAACAATGAAACGATTGACTGTGGGACTTTATTGGACTAACTTTGGACTGTGACCTGATAAATGTGGTAAATGTGACAATTGGACTCCAAGAAATAACATTCTTGATAATTTGACGTGAATGCCGGAACTCAGCGATTACACTGGGCACTGTGGTAGCGCTTCATTTTAAATCTAAGCTAAAAAAAGTCATTTTTTTTCCTGTGGAACCTATCCTAGCCGTTAGCGCGCGGTGAAGGAAAAGCGACACTTTCAAAAACTACATATCATTGACTTTCTAACAGTGTCAGTCCGTTTGAGTTAGAACGGTTGGGTCACATGTTCGTACCAACATGTATTTAGCGATATTTTTTTGATATTACTAGGTTGCATCGCTTTTAACAATGAAACGTTGACTGTGGGACTTAATTGAACTAACTTTGGACTGTGACCTGATAAATGTGAAAAATCAGACAATTGGACTCCAAGAAATAACATTCTTCTAAATTTGACGTGATTGCCGGAACTCACCGATTACACTGGCCGCTGTGGTAGCGCTTTATTTAAGAAATTAGATAAATAAGTCATTCTTTACTGCGGGACCAATCCTATCCGTTATCGCGCGCTGAAGAAATCGCGACAGTTTCAAAAACTAAATTTCATTGACTTTCTAACGGTGTCAGTCCGTTTGAGTTTCGACGGTAGTGTCACATATTCGTACCAACATGTATTTAGCGATATTTTTTTGATATTACTAGGTTGCATAGCTTTTAACAATGAAACGATTGACTGTGGGACTTAATTGAACTAACCTTGGACTGTCACCTGATAAATGTGATAAATGAGACAATTGGACTCCAAGAAATAACATTCTTTTTAATTTGACGTGATTGCCGGAACTCAGCGATTACACTGGGCACTGTGGTAGCGCTTCATTTAAAAATTAAGCTAAAAAAAGTCATTTTTTTTACTGTGGAACCTATCCTAGCCGTTAGCGCGCGGTGAAGAAAAAGCGACACTTTCAAAAACTACAATTCATTGACTTTCTAACAGTGTCAGTCCGTTTGAGTTACAACGGTTGGGTCACAAATTCGTACCAACATGTATTTAGCGATATTTTTTTGATATTACTAGGTTGCATCACTTTTAACAATGAAACGTTGACTGTGGGACTTAATTGAAGTAACTTTGGACTGTGACCTGATAAATGTGAAAAATTAGACAATTGGACTCCAAGAAATAACATTCTTCTAAATTTGACGTGATTGCCGGAACTCAGCGATTACACTGGCCGCTGTGGTAGCGCTTCATTTAAGAGTTTAGATAAATAAGTCATTCTTTACTGTGGTACCAATCCTATCCGTTATCGCCCGCTGAAGAAATAGCGACAGTTTCAAAAACTAAATTTCATTGACTTTCTAACGGTGTCAGTCCGTTTCAGTTACAACGGTTTGGTCACATATTCGTACCAACATGTATTTAGCGATATTTTTCTGATATTACTAGGTTGCATCGTTTTTAACTATGAAACGATTGACTGTTGGACTTAATTGAACTAACTTTAGACTCTGACCTGATCAATGTGATAAATGAGACAATTGGACTCCAAGAAATAACATTCTTCTTAATTTGACGTGATTGCCGGAACTCAGCGATTACATTGGGCACTGTGGTAGCGCTTCATTTAAAAATTAAGCTAAAAAAAATCATTTTTTTTACTGTGGGACCTATCCTAGCCGTTAGCGCGCGTTGAAGAAAAAGCGACACTTTCAAAAACTACATTTCATTGACTTTCTAACGGTGTCAGTCCGTTTGAGTTACAACGGTTGGGTCACATATTCGTACCAACATGTATTTAGCGATATTTTTCTGATATTACTAGGTTGCATCGCTTTCAACAATGAAACGATTGACTGTGGGACTTAATTGGACTAACTTTGGACTGTGACCTGATAAATGTGGTAAATGAGACAATTGGACTCCAAGAAATAACTTTCTTGTTAATTTGACGTGATTGCCGGAACTCAGCGATTACACTGGGCACTGTGGTAGCGCTTTATTTAAAAAATAAGTTAAAAAAAGTCATTTTTTTTACTGTGGGACCTATCCTAGCCGTTAGCGCGCGTTGAAGAAAAAGTGACACTTTCAAAACTACATTTCATTGACTTTCTAACACAGTGTCAGTCCGTTTGAGTTACCACGGTTGGGTCACATATTCGTTCCGACATGTATTTAGCGATATTTTTTTGATATTACTAGGTTGCATCGCTTTTAACCATGAAACGTTGACTGTGCGACTTAATTAAACTAACTTTGGACTGTGACCTGATAAATGCGAAAAATCAGACAATTGGACTCCAAGAAATAACATTCTTCTAAATTTGACGTGATTGCCGGAACTCAGCGATTACACTGGCCGCTGTGGTAGCGCTTTATTTAAGAGTTTAGATAAATAAGTCATTCTTTACTGTGGGACCAATCCTATCCGTTACCACCCGCTGAAGAAATAGCGACAGTTTCAAAAACTACATTTCATTGACTTTCTAACGGTGTCAGTCCGTTTGAGTTTCAACGGTTGTGTCACATATTCGTACCAACATGTATTTAGCGATATTTTTCTGATATTACTAGGTTGCATCGCTTTTAACTATGAAACGATTGACTGTGGGACTTAATTGAACTAACTTTGGACTCTGGCCTGATAAATGTGATAAATGAGACAATTGGACTCCAAGAAATAACATTCTTCTTAATTTGACATGATTGCCGAAACTTAGCGATTACACTTGGCTCTGTGGTAGCGCTTCATTTGAGAATTAAGTTAAAAAAAGTCATTTTTTTATTGTGGGACCAATCCTAGACGTAATCGCGCGCTGTGGAAATAGCGACAGTTTCAAAAACTCCATTTCATTGTCTTTCTAACGGTGTCAGTCCGGTTGAGTTTCAGCGGTTGTGTCACAAATACGTACCAACATGTATTTAGCGATATTTTTTGATATTACTAGGTTGCATCGCTTTTAACAATGAAACGATTGACTGTGGGACTTAATTGAACTAACTTTGGACTGTGACCTGAGCAATGTGATAAATGAGACAATTGGACTCCAAGAAATAACATTCTTTTTAATTTGACGTGATTGCCGGAACTCAGCGATTACACTGGGCTCTGTGGTAGCGCTTCATTTAAGTATTAAGATAAAAATGTCATTTTTTTATTGTGGGACCAATCCTAACCGTTAACGCGCGCTGAAGAAATAGCGACAGTTTCAAAAACTACATCTCATTGACTTTCTAACGGTGTCAGTCCGTTTGAGTTACAACGGTTGGGTCACATATTCGTACCAACATGTATTTAGCGATATTTTTCTGATATTACTAGGTTGCATCGCTTACAACAATGAAACGATTGACTGTGGGACTTTATTGGACTAACTTTGGACTGTGACCTGATAAATGTGGTAAATGTGACAATTGGACTCCAAGAAATAACATTCTTGATAATTTGACGTGAATGCCGGAACTCAGCGATTACACTGGGCACTGTGGTAGCGCTTCATTTTAAATCTAAGCTAAAAAAAGTCATTTTTTTTCCTGTGGAACCTATCCTAGCCGTTAGCGCGCGGTGAAGGAAAAGCGACACTTTCAAAAACTACATATCATTGACTTTCTAACAGTGTCAGTCCGTTTGAGTTAGAACGGTTGGGTCACATGTTCGTACCAACATGTATTTAGCGATATTTTTTTGATATTACTAGGTTGCATCGCTTTTAACAATGAAACGTTGACTGTGGGACTTAATTGAACTAACTTTGGACTGTGACCTGATAAATGTGAAAAATCAGACAATTGGACTCCAAGAAATAACATTCTTCTAAATTTGACGTGATTGCCGGAACTCACCGATTACACTGGCCGCTGTGGTAGCGCTTTATTTAAGAAATTAGATAAATAAGTCATTCTTTACTGCGGGACCAATCCTATCCGTTATCGCGCGCTGAAGAAATCGCGACAGTTTCAAAAACTAAATTTCATTGACTTTCTAACGGTGTCAGTCCGTTTGAGTTTCGACGGTAGTGTCACATATTCGTACCAACATGTATTTAGCGATATTTTTTTGATATTACTAGGTTGCATAGCTTTTAACTATGAAACGATTGACTGTGGGACTTAATTGAACTAACCTTGGACTGTCACCTGATAAATGTGATAAAGGAAACAATTGGACTCCAAGAAAAAACATTTTTCTTAATTTGATAAGATTGCCGAAACTCGGCGATTACACTTGGCTCTGTGGTAGCGCTTCATTTAAGAATTATAATAAAAAAGTGATTTTTTTATTGTGGGACCAATCCTAGCCATTATCGCGCGCTGAGGAAATAGCGACAATTTCAAAAACTACATTTCATTGACTTTCTAACGGTGTCAGTACCTTTCAGTTACAACGGTTTGGTCACAAATACGTACCAACATGTATTTAGCGATATGTTTCTGATATTACCAGGTTGCATCGCTTTTAACTATGAAACGATTGACTGTGGGACTTAATTGGGCTAACCTTGGACTGTCACCTGATAAATGTGATAAAGGAGACAATTGGACTCCAAGAAAAAACACTTTTCTTAATTTGACATGATTGCCGAGACTCGGCGATTACACTTGGCTCTGTGGTAGCGCTTCATTTAAGAATTATAATAAAAAAGTCATTTTTTTATTGTGGGACCAATCCTAGCCATTATCGCGCGCTGAGGAAATAGCGACAATTTCAAAAACTACATTTCATTGACTTTCTAACGGTGTCAGTCCGTTTGAGTTTCAACGGTTGTGTCACATATTCGTACCAACATGTATTTAGCGATATTTTTCTGATATTACTAGGTTGCATCGCTTTTAACTATGAAACGATTGACTGTGGGACTTAATTGAACTAACTTTGAACTCTGACCTGATACATGTAATAAATGAGACAATTGGACTCCAAGAAATAACATTCTTCTTAATTTGACATGATTGCTGAAACTTAGCGATTACACTTGGCTCTGTGGTAGCGCTTCATTTAAGAATTAAGTTAAAAAAAGTCATTTTTTTATTGTGGGACCAATCCTAGACGTAATCGCGCGCTGTGGAAAGAGCGACAGTTTCAAAAACTACATTTCATTGTCTTTCTAACGGTGTCAGTCCGTTTGAGTTTCAACGGTTGTGTCACTAATACGTACCAACATGCATTTAGCGATATTTTTTTGATATTACTAGGTTGCATCGCTTTTAACAATGAAACGATTGACTGTGCGACTTAATTGAACTAACTTTGGACTGTGACCTGAGCAATGTGATAAATGAGACAATTGGACTCCAAGAAATAACATTCTTTTTAATTTGACGTGATTGCCGGAACTCAGCGATTACACTGGGCTCTGTGGTAGCGCTTCATTTAAGTATTAAGATAAAAATGTCATTTTTTTATTGTGGGACCAATCCTAGCCGTTATCGCGCGCTGAAGAAATAGCGACAGTTTCAAAAACTACATTTCATTGACTTTCTAACGGTGTCAGTCCGTTTGAGTTACAACGGTTGGGTCACATATTCGTACCAACATGTATTTAGCGATATTTTTCTGATATTACTAGGTTGCATCGCTTTCAACAATGAAACGATTGACTGTGGGACTTAATTGGACTAACTTTGGACTGTGACCTGATAAATGTGGTAAATGAGACAATTGGACTCCAAGAAAGAACATTCTTGTTAATTAGACGTGATTGCCGGAACTCAGCGATTACACTGGGCACTGTGGTAGCGCTTCAATTAAAAATTAAGCTAAAAAAAGTCATTTTTTTTACTGTGGGACCTATCCTAGCCGTTAGCGCGCGTTGAAGAAAAAACGACACTTTCAAAAACTACATTTCATTGACTTTCTAACGGTGTCAGTCCGTTTGAGTTACAACGGTTGGGTAATATATTCGTACCAACATGTATTTAGCGATATTTTTCTGATATTACTAGGTTGCATCGCTTTCAACAATGAAACGATTGCCTGTGGGACTTAATTAGACTAACTTTGGACTGTGACCTGATAAATGTGGTAAATGAGACAATTGGACTCCAAGAAATAACATTCTTGATACTTTGACGTGATTGCCGGAACTCAGCGATTACACTGGCCGCTGTGGTAGAGCTTTATTTAAGAGTTTAGATAAATAAGTCATTTTTTTTACTGTGGTACCAATCCTAGCCGTTAGCGCGCGTTGAAGAAAAAGCGACACTTTCAAAAACTACATTTCATTGACTTTCTAACGGTGTCAGTCCGTTTGAGTTTCAACGGTTGTGTCACAAATTCGTACCAACATGTATTTAGCGATATTTTTCTGATATTACTAGGTTGCATCGCTTTTAACTAATAAACGAATGACTGTGGGACTTAATTGAACTAACTTTGGACTCTGACCTGATAAATGTGATAAATGAGACAATTGGACTCCAAGAAATAACATTCTTTTTAATTTGACATGATTGCCGAAACTTAGCGATTACACTTGGCTCTGTGGTAGCGCTTCATTTAAGAATTAAGTTAAAAAAAGTCATTTTTTTATTGTGGGACCAATCCTAGACGTAATCGCGCGCTGTGGAAATAGCGACAGTTTCAAAAACTACATTTCATTGTCTTTCTAACGGTGTCAGTCCGTTTGAGTTTCAACGGTTGTGTCACAAATACGTACCAACATGTATTTAGCGATATTTTTTTTATATTACTAGGTTGCATCGCTTTTAACAATAAAACGATTGACTGTGGGACTTAATTGAACTAACTTTGGACTGTGACCTGAGCAATGTGATAAATGAGACAATTGGACTCCAAGAAATAACATTCTTTTTAATTTGACGTGATTGCCGGAACTCAGCGATTACACTGGGCACTGTGGTAGCGCTTCATTTAAAAATTAAGCTAAAAAAAGTCATTCTTTTTACTGTGGGACCTATCCTAGCCGTTAGCGCGCGTTGAAGAAAAAGCGACAGTTTCAAAAACTACATTTCATTGTCTTTCTAACGGTGTCAGTCCGTTTGAGTTTCAACGGTTGTGTCACAAATACGTACCAACATGTATTTAGCGATAATTTTTTGATATTACTAGGTTGCATCGCTTTTAACAATAAAACGATTGACTGTGGGACTTAATTCAACTAACTTTGGACTGTGACCTGAGCAATGTGATAAATGAGACAATTGGACTCCAAGAAATAACATTCTTTTTAATTTGACGTGATTGCCGGAACTCAGCGATTACACTGGGCACTGTGGTAGCGCTTCATTTAAAAATTAAGCTAAAAAAAGTCATTTTTTTTACTGTGGAACCTATCCTAGCCGTTAGCGCGCGGTGAAGAAAAAGCGACACTTTCAAAAACTACATTTCATTGACTTTCTAACAGTGTCAGTCTGTTTGAGTTACAACGGTTGGGTCACAAATTCGTACCAACATGTATTTAGCGATATTTTTTTGATATTACTAGGTTGCATCGCTTTTAACAATGAAACGTTGACTGTGGGACTTAATTGAAGTAACTTTGGACTGTGACCTGATAAATGTGAAAAATCAGACAATTGGACTCCAAGAAATAACATTCTTCTAAATTTGACGTGATTGCCGGAACTCAGCGATTACACTGGCCGCTGTGGTAGCGCTTCATTTAAGAGTTTAGATAAATAAGTCATTCTTTACTGTGGTACCAATCCTATCCGTTATCGCCCGCTGAAGAAATAGCGACAGTTTCAAAAACTAAATTTCATTGACTTTCTAACGGTGTCAGTCCGTTTCAGTTACAACGGTTTGGTCACATATTCGTACCAACATGTATTTAGCGATATTTTTCTGATATTACTAGGTTGCATCGTTTTTAACTATGAAACGATTGACTGTTGGACTTAATTGAACTAACTTTAGACTCTGACCTGATCAATGTGATAAATGAGACAATTGGACTCCAAGAAATAACATTCTTCTTAATTTGACGTGATTGCCGGAACTCAGCGATTACATTGGGCACTGTGGTAGCGCTTCATTTAAAAATTAAGCTAAAAAAAGTCATTTTTTTTACTGTGGGACCTATCCTAGCCGTTAGCGCGCGTTGAAGAAAAAGCGACACTTTCAAAAACTACATTTCATTGACTTTCTAACGGTGTCAGTCCGTTTGAGTTACAACGGTTGGGTCACATATTCGTACCAACATGTATTTAGCGATATTTTTCTGATATTACTAGGTTGCATCGCTTTCAACAATGAAACGATTGACTGTGGGACTTAATTGGACTAACTTTGGACTGTGACCTGATAAATGTGGTAAATGAGACAATTGGACTCCAAGAAATAACTTTCTTGTTAATTTGACGTGATTGCCGGAACTCAGCGATTACACTGGGCACTGTGGTAGCGCTTTATTTAAAAAATAAGTTAAAAAAAGTCATTTTTTTTACTGTGGGACCTATCCTAGCCGTTAGCGCGCGTTGAAGAAAAAGTGACACTTTCAAAACTACATTTCATTGACTTTCTAACACAGTGTCAGTCCGTTTGAGTTACCACGGTTGGGTCACATATTCGTTCCGACATGTATTTAGCGATATTTTTTTGATATTACTAGGTTGCATCGCTTTTAACCATGAAACGTTGACTGTGCGACTTAATTAAACTAACTTTGGACTCTGGCCTGATAAATGTGATAAATGAGACAATTGGACTCCAAGAAATAACATTCTTCTTAATTTGACATGATTGCCGAAACTTAGCGATTACACTTGGCTCTGTGGTAGCGCTTCATTTGAGAATTAAGTTAAAAAAAGTCATTTTTTTATTGTGGGACCAATCCTAGACGTAATCGCGCGCTGTGGAAATAGCGACAGTTTCAAAAACTCCATTTCATTGTCTTTCTAACGGTGTCAGTCCGGTTGAGTTTCAGCGGTTGTGTCACAAATACGTACCAACATGTATTTAGCGATATTTTTTTGATATTACTAGGTTGCATCGCTTTTAACAATGAAACGTTGACTGTGGGACTTAATTGAACTAACTTTGGACTGTGACCTGATAAATGTGAAAAATCAGACAATTGGACTCCAAGAAATAACATTCTTCTAAATTTGACGTGATTGCCGGAACTCACCGATTACACTGGCCGCTGTGGTAGCGCTTTATTTAAGAAATTAGATAAATAAGTCATTCTTTACTGTGGTACCAATCCTATCCGTTATCGCCCGCTGAAGAAATAGCGACAGTTTCAAAAACTAAATTTCATTGACTTTCTAACGGTGTCAGTCCGTTTGAGTTTCGACGGTTGTGTCACATATTCGTACCAACATGTATTTAGCGATATTTTTTTGATATTACTAGGTTGCATAGCTTTTAACAATGAAACGATTGACTGTGGGACTTAATTGAACTAACTTTGGACTGTGACCTGATAAATGTGAAAAATCAGACAATTGGACTCCAAGAAATAACATTCTTCTAAATTTGACGTGATTGCCGGAACTCAGCGATTACACTGGCCGCTGTGGTAGCGCTTTATTTAAGAGTTTAGATAAATAAGTCATTCTTTACTGTGGTACCAATCCTATCCGTTATCGCCCGCTGAAGAAATAGCGACAGTTTTAAAAACTAAATTTCATTGACTTTCTAACGGTGTCAGTCAGTTTGAGTTTCGACGGTTGTGTCACATATTCGTACCAACATGTATTTAGCGATATTTTTTTGATATTACTAGGTTGCATAGCTTTTAACAACGAAACGATTGACTGTGGGACTTAATTGAACTAACTTTGGACTGTGACCTGATTAATGTAAAAATGAGACAATTGGACTCCAAGAAAAAACATTCTTCTTAATTTGACGTGATTGCCGGAACTCAGAGATTACACTGGCCACTGTGGTAGCGCTTCATTTAAGAGTTTAGATAAATAAGTCATATTTTACTGTGGGACCAATCCTATCCGTTATCGCGCGCTGAAGAAATCGCGACAGTTTCAAAAACTACATTTCATTGACTTTCTAACGGTGTCAGTACCTTTCAGTTACAACGGTTTGGTCACAAATGCGTACCAACATGTATTTAGCGATATGTTTCTGATATTACTAGGTTGCATCGCTTTTAACTATGAAACGATTGACTGTGGGACTTAATTGAGCTAACCTTGGACTGTCACCTGATAAATGTGATAAAGGAGACAATTGGACTCCAAGAAAAAACATTTTTCTTAATTTGATATGATTGCCGAAACTCGGCGATTACACTTGGCCTTGTGGTAGCGCTTCATTTAAGAATTATAATAAAAAAGTCAATTTTTTATTGTGGGACCAATCCTAGCCATTATTGCGCGCTGAGGAAATAGCGACAATTTCAAAAACTACATTTCATTGACTTTCTAACGGTGTCAGTCCGTTTGAGTTTCAACGGTTGTGTCACATATTCGTACCAACATGTATTTAGCGATATTTTTCTGATATTACTAGGTTGCATCGCTTTTAACTATGAAACGATTGACTGTGGGACTTAATTGAACTAACTTTGGACTCTGACCTGATAAATGTGATAAATGAGACAATTGGACTCCAAGAAATAACATTCTTCTTAATTTGACATGATTGCCGAAACTTAGCGATTACACTTGGCTCTGTGGTAGCGCTTCATTTAAGAATTAAGTTAAAAAAAGTCATTTTTTTATTGTGGGACCAATCCTAGACGTAATCGCGCGCTGTGGAAATAGCGACAGTTTCAAAAACTACATTTCATTGTCTTTTTAACGGTGTCAGTCCGTTTGAGTTTCAACAGTTGTGTCACAAATACGTACCAACATGTATTTAGCGATATTTTTTTGATATTACTAGGTTGCATCGCTTTTAACAATGAAACGATTGACTGTGGGACTTAATTGAACTAACTTTGGACTGTGACCTGAGCAATGTGATAAATGAGACAATTGGATTCCAAGAAATAACATTCTTTTTAATTTGACGTGATTGCCGGAACTCAGCGATTACACTGGGCACTGTGGTAGCGCTTCATTTAAAAATTAAGCTAAAAAAAGTCATTTTTTTTACTGTGGAACCTATCCTAGCCGTTAGCGCGCGGTGAAGAAAAAGCGACACTTTCAAAAACTACATTTCATTGACTTTCTAACAGTGTCAGTCCGTTTGAGTTACAACGGTCGGGTCACATATTCGTACCAACATGTATTTAGCGATATTTTTTTGATATTACTAGGTTGCATCGCTTTTAACAATGAAACGTTGACTGTGGGACTTAATTGAACTAACTTTGGACTGTGACCTGATAAATGTGAAAAATCAGACAATTGGACTCCAAGAAAAAACATTCTTCTTAATTTGACGTGATTGCTGGAACTCAGCGATTACACTGGCCGCTGTGGTAGCGCTTCATTTAAGAGTTTAGATAAATAAGTCATATTTTACTGTGGGACCAATCCTATCCGTTATCGCGCGCTGAAGAAATCGCGACAGTTTCAAAAACTACATTTCATTGACTTTCTAACGGTGTCAGTACCTTTCAGTTACAACGGTTTGGTCACAAATACGTACCAACATGTATTTAGCGATATGTTTCTGATATTACTAGGTTGCATCGCTTTTAACTATGAAACGATTGACTGTGGGACTTAATTGGGCTAACCTTGGACTGTCACCTGATAAATGTGATAAAGGAGACAATTGGACTCCAAGAAAAAACATTTTTCTTAATTTGACATGATTGCCGAAACTCGGCGATTACACTTGGCTCTGTGGTAGCGCTTCATTTAAGAATTATAATAAAAAAGTCATTTTTTTATTGTCGGACCAATCGTAGCCATTATCGCGCGCTGAGGAAATAACGACAATTTCAAAAACTACATTTCATTGACTTTCTAACGGTGTCAGTCCGTTTGAGTTTCAACGGTTGTGTCACATATTCGTACCAACATGTATTTAGCGATATTTTTCTGATATTACTAGGTTGCATCGCTTTTAACTATGAAACGATTGATTGTGGGACTTAATTGAACTAACTTTGGACTCTGACCTGATAAATGTAATAAATGAGACAATTGGACTCCAAGAAATAACATTCTTCTTAATTTGACATGATTGCTGAAACTTAGCGATTACACTTGGCTCTGTGGTAGCGCTTCATTTAAGAATTAAGTTAAAAAAAGTCATTTTTTTATTGTGAGACTAATCCTAGACGTAATCGCGCGCTGTGGAAATAGCGACAGTTTCAAAAACTACATTTCATTGTCTTTCTAACGGTGTCAGTCCGTTTGAGTTTCAACGGTTGTGTCACAAATACGTACCAACATGTATTTAGCGATATTTTTTTGATATTACTAGGTTGTATCGCTTTTAACAATGAAACGATTGACTGTGGGACTTAATTGAACTAACTTTGGACTGGGACCTGAGCAATGTGATAAATGAGACAATTGGACTCCAAGAAATAACATTCTTTTTAATTTGACGTGATTGCCGGAACTCAGCGACTACACTAGGCTCTGTGGTAGCGCTTCAATTAAAAATTAAGCTAAAAAAAGTCATTTTTTTATTGTGAGACTAATCCTAGACGTAATCGCGCGCTGTGGAAATAGCGACAGTTTCAAAAACTACATTTCATTGTCTTTCTAACGGTGTCAGTCCGTTTGAGTTTCGACGGTTGTGTCACATATTCGTACCAACATGTATTTAGCGATATTTTTTTGATATTACTAGGTTGCATAGCTTTTAACAATGAAACGATTGACTGTGGGACTTAATTGAACTAACTTTGGACTGTGACCTGATAAATGTGAAAAATCAGACAATTGGACTCCAAGAAATAACATTCTTCTAAATTTGACGTGATTGCCGGAACTCAGCGATTACACTGGCCGCTGTGGTAGCGCTTTATTTAAGAGTTTAGATAAATAAGTCATTCTTTACTGTGGTACCAATCCTATCCGTTATCGCCCGCTGAAGAAATAGCGACAGTTTTAAAAACTAAATTTCATTGACTTTCTAACGGTGTCAGTCAGTTTGAGTTTCGACGGTTGTGTCACATATTCGTACCAACATGTATTTAGCGATATTTTTTTGATATTACTAGGTTGCATAGCTTTTAACAACGAAACGATTGACTGTGGGACTTAATTGAACTAACTTTGGACTGTGACCTGATTAATGTAAAAATGAGACAATTGGACTCCAAGAAAAAACATTCTTCTTAATTTGACGTGATTGCCGGAACTCAGAGATTACACTGGCCACTGTGGTAGCGCTTCATTTAAGAGTTTAGATAAATAAGTCATATTTTACTGTGGGACCAATCCTATCCGTTATCGCGCGCTGAAGAAATCGCGACAGTTTCAAAAACTACATTTCATTGACTTTCTAACGGCGTCAGTACCTTTCAGTTACAACGGTTTGGTCACAAATGCGTACCAACATGTATTTAGCGATATGTTTCTGATATTACTAGGTTGCATCGCTTTTAACTATGAAACGATTGACTGTGGGACTTAATTGAGCTAACCTTGGACTGTCACCTGATAAATGTGATAAAGGAGACAATTGGACTCCAAGAAAAAACATTTTTCTTAATTTGATATGATTGCCGAAACTCGGCGATTACACTTGGCCTTGTGGTAGCGCTTCATTTAAGAATTATAATAAAAAAGTCAATTTTTTATTGTGGGACCAATCCTAGCCATTATTGCGCGCTGAGGAAATAGCGACAATTTCAAAAACTACATTTCATTGACTTTCTAACGGTGTCAGTCCGTTTGAGTTTCAACGGTTGTGTCACATATTCGTACCAACATGTATTTAGCGATATTTTTCTGATATTACTAGGTTGCATCGCTTTTAACTATGAAACGATTGACTGTGGGACTTAATTGAACTAACTTTGGACTCTGACCTGATAAATGTGATAAATGAGACAATTGGACTCCAAGAAATAACATTCTTCTTAATTTGACATGATTGCCGAAACTTAGCGATTACACTTGGCTCTGTGGTAGCGCTTCATTTAAGAATTAAGTTAAAAAAAGTCATTTTTTTATTGTGGGACCAATCCTAGACGTAATCGCGCGCTGTGGAAATAGCGACAGTTTCAAAAACTACATTTCATTGTCTTTTTAACGGTGTCAGTCCGTTTGAGTTTCAACGGTTGTGTCACAAATACGTACCAACATGTATTTAGCGATATTTTTTTGATATTACTAGGTTGCATCGCTTTTAACAATGAAACGATTGACTGTGGGACTTAATTGAACTAACTTTGGACTGTGACCTGAGCAATGTGATAAATGAGACAATTGGATTCCAAGAAATAACATTCTTTTTAATTTGACGTGATTGCCGGAACTCAGCGATTACACTGGGCACTGTGGTAGCGCTTCATTTAAAAATTAAGCTAAAAAAAGTCATTTTTTTTACTGTGGAACCTATCCTAGCCGTTAGCGCGCGGTGAAGAAAAAGCGACACTTTCAAAAACTACATTTCATTGACTTTCTAACAGTGTCAGTCCGTTTGAGTTACAACGGTCGGGTCACATATTCGTACCAACATGTATTTAGCGATATTTTTTTGATATTACTAGGTTGCATCGCTTTTAACAATGAAACGTTGACTGTGGGACTTAATTGAACTAACTTTGGACTGTGACCTGATAAATGTGAAAAATCAGACAATTGGACTCCAAGAAAAAACATTCTTCTTAATTTGACGTGATTGCTGGAACTCAGCGATTACACTGGCCGCTGTGGTAGCGCTTCATTTAAGAGTTTAGATAAATAAGTCATATTTTACTGTGGGACCAATCCTATCCGTTATCGCGCGCTGAAGAAATCGCGACAGTTTCAAAAACTACATTTCATTGACTTTCTAACGGTGTCAGTACCTTTCAGTTACAACGGTTTGGTCACAAATACGTACCAACATGTATTTAGCGATATGTTTCTGATATTACTAGGTTGCATCGCTTTTAACTATGAAACGATTGACTGTGGGACTTAATTGGGCTAACCTTGGACTGTCACCTGATAAATGTGATAAAGGAGACAATTGGACTCCAAGAAAAAACATTTTTCTTAATTTGACATGATTGCCGAAACTCGGCGATTACACTTGGCTCTGTGGTAGCGCTTCATTTAAGAATTATAATAAAAAAGTCATTTTTTTATTGTCGGACCAATCGTAGCCATTATCGCGCGCTGAGGAAATAACGACAATTTCAAAAACTACATTTCATTGACTTTCTAACGGTGTCAGTCCGTTTGAGTTTCAACGGTTGTGTCACATATTCGTACCAACATGTATTTAGCGATATTTTTCTGATATTACTAGGTTGCATCGCTTTTAACTATGAAACGATTGATTGTGGGACTTAATTGAACTAACTTTGGACTCTGACCTGATAAATGTAATAAATGAGACAATTGGACTCCAAGAAATAACATTCTTCTTAATTTGACATGATTGCTGAAACTTAGCGATTACACTTGGCTCTGTGGTAGCGCTTCATTTAAGAATTAAGTTAAAAAAAGTCATTTTTTTATTGTGAGACTAATCCTAGACGTAATCGCGCGCTGTGGAAATAGCGACAGTTTCAAAAACTACATTTCATTGTCTTTCTAACGGTGTCAGTCCGTTTGAGTTTCAACGGTTGTGTCACAAATACGTACCAACATGTATTTAGCGATATTTTTTTGATATTACTAGGTTGTATCGCTTTTAACAATGAAACGATTGACTGTGGGACTTAATTGAACTAACTTTGGACTGGGACCTGAGCAATGTGATAAATGAGACAATTGGACTCCAAGAAATAACATTCTTTTTAATTTGACGTGATTGCCGGAACTCAGCGACTACACTAGGCTCTGTGGTAGCGCTTCAATTAAAAATTAAGCTAAAAAAAGTCATTTTTTTACTGTGGGACCTATCCTAGCCGTTAGCGCGCGTTGAAGAAAAAGCGACACTTTCAAAAACTACATTTCATTGACTTTCTAACGGTGTCAGTTCGTTTGAATTACAACGGTTGTGTCACATATTCGTACCAACATGTATTTAGCGATATTTTTCTGATATTACTAGGTTGCATCGCTTTTAACTAATAAACGATTGACTGTGGGACTTAATTGAACTAACTTTGGACTCTGACCTGATAAATGTGATAAATGAGACAATTGGACTCCAAGAAATAACATTCTTCTTAATTTGACATGATTGCCGAAACTTAGCTCTGTGGTAGCGCTTCATTTAAGAATTAAGTTAAAAAAAGTCATTTTTTTATTGTGGGACCAATCCTAGACGTAATCGCGCGCTGTGGAAATAGCGACAGTTTCAAAAACTACATTTCATTGTCTTTCTAACGGTGTCAGTCCGTTTGAGTTTCAACGGTTGTGTCACAAATACGTACCAACATGTATTTAGCGATATTTTTTTGATATTACTAGGTTGCATCGCTTTTAACAATGAAACGATTGACTGTGGGACTTAATTGAACTAACTTTGGACTGTAACCTGAGCAATGTGATAAATGAGACAATTGGACTCCAAAAAATAACATTCTTTTTAATTTGACGTGATTGCCGGAACTCAGCGATTACACTGGGCACTGTGGAAACTAAAGGAGTATGATTTCAGTCACTCGGTCTATTTAAATATTTTTTCTTAATTTTTATACATTTTTCATAAAACCATAAACAAATTTTTGTCGGATTTGATTAGTTTCCTGTATATTTATAAGTATGTATTTATTTATTTTTTTATATCAGGAAGCTATATGTACATAGTTATTTCTCCGACGTTAAATAAATTAAGAAGAAGAAGTGGTAGCGCTTCATTTAAAAATTAGGCTAAAAAAAGTCATTTTTTTTACTGTGGAACCTATCCTAGCCGTTAGCGCGCGCTGAAGAAAAAGCGACACTTTCAAAAACTACATTTCATTGACTTTCTAACAGTGTCAGTCCGTTTGAGTTACAACGGTTGGGTCACAAATTCGTACCAACATGTATTTAGCGATATTTTTTTGATATTACTAGGTTGCATCGCTTTTAACAATGAAACGTTGACTGTGGGACTTAATTGAACTAACTTTGGACTGTGACCTGATAAATGTAAAAAAACAGACAATTGGACTCCAAGAAATAACATTCTTCTAAATTTGACGTGATTGCCGGAACTCAGCGATTACACTGGCCGCTGTGGTAGCGCTTTATTTAAGAGTTTAGATAAATAAGTCATTCTTTACTGTGGTACCAATCCTATCCGTTATCGCCCGCTGAAGAAATAGCGACATTTTCAAAAACTAAATTTCATTGACTTTCTAACGGTGTCAGTCCGTTTCAGTTACAACGGTTTGGTCACATATTTGTACCAACATGTACTTAGCGATATTTTTCTGATATTACTAGGTTGCATCGTTTTTAACTATGAAACGATTGACTGTTGGACTTCATTGAACTAACTTTAGACTCTGACCTGATCAATGTGATAAATGAGACAATTGGACTCCAAGAAATAACATTCTTCTTAATTTGACGTGATTGCCGGAACTGAGCGATTACATTGGGCACTGTGGTAGCGCTTCATTTAAAAATTAAGCTAAAAAAAGTCATTTTTTTTACTGTGGGACCTATCCTAGCCTTTAGCGCGCGTTGAAGAAAAAGCGACACTTTCAAAAACTACATTTCATTGACTTTCTAACGGTGTCAGTCCGTTTGAGTTACAACGGTTGGGTCACATATTCGTACCAACATGTATTTAGCGATATTTTTCTGATATTACTAGGTTGCATCGCTTTCAACAATGAAACGATTGACTGTGGGACTTAATTGGACTAACTTTGGACTGTGACCTGATAAATGTGGTAAATGAGACAATTTGACTCCAAGAAATAACTTTCTTGTTAATTTGACGTGATTGCCGGAACTCAGCGATTACACTGGGCACTGTGGTAGCGCTTTATTTAAAAAATAAGTTAAAAAAAGTCATTTTTTTTACTGTGGGACCTATCCTAGCCGTTAGCGCGCGTTGAAGAAAAAGTGACACTTTCAAAACTACATTTTATTGACTTTCTAACACAGTGTCAGTCCGTTTGAGTTACCACGGTTGGGTCACATATTCGTTCCGACATGTATTTAGCGATATTTTTTTGATATTACTAGGTTGCATCGCTTTTAACCATGAAACGTTGACTGTGCGACTTAATTAAACTAACTTTGGACTGTGACCTGATAAATGTGAAAAATCAGACAATTGCACTCCAAGAAATAACATTCTTCTAAATTTGACGTGATCGCCATAACTCAGCGATTACACTGGCCGCTGTGGTAGCGCTTTATTTAAGAGTTTAGATAAATAAGTCATTCTTTACTGTGGGACCAATCCTATCCGTTATCACCCGCTGAAGAAATAGCGACAGTTTCAAAAACTAAATTTCATTGACTTTCTAACGGTGTCAGTCCGTTTCAGTTACAACGGTTTGGTCACATCTTCGTACCAACATGTATTTAGCGATATTTTTCTGATATTACTAGGTTGCATCGCTTTTAACCATGAAACTTTGACTGTGCGACTTAATTAAACTAACTTTGGACTGTGACCTGATAAATGTGAAAAATCAGACAATTGCACTCCAAGAAATAACATTCTTCTAAATTTGACGTGATCGCCGGAACTCAGCGATTACACTGGCCGCTGTGGTAGCGCTTTATTTAAGAGTTTAGATAAATAAGTCATTCTTTACTGTGGGACCAATCCTATCCGTTATCACCCGCTGAAGAAATAGCGACAGTTTCAAAAACTAAATTTCATTGACTTTCTAACGGTGTCAGTCCGTTTCAGTTACAACGGTTTGGTCACATCTTCGTACCAACATGTATTTAGCGATATTTTTCTGATATTACTAGGTTGCATCGTTTTTAACTATGAAACGATTGACTGTTGGACTTAATTGAACTAACTTTAGACTCTGACCTGATTAATGTGATAAATGAGACTATTGGACTGCAAGAAATAACATTCTTCTTAATTTGACGTGATTGCCGGAACTCAGCGATTACACTGTGCTCTGTGGTAGCTCTTCATTTAAGAATTATGATAAAAAAAGTCATTTTTTTATTGTGGGACCAATCCTAGCCATTATCGCGTGCTGAGGAAATAGTGACAGTTTCAAAAACTACATTTCATTGACTTTCTAACGGTGTCAGTCCGTTTGAGTTTCAACGGTTGTGTCACATATTTCCAAGCCCGGGATATACGGGAAATCGCGGGTTTTCGTTTGCCGGCGGTTAAACTTCTTTTATTCAGCGTCCATCGAAAATGAAAACATTTTTAAAAACTACAAGTCTCATGCGTTTTAGTGATTAAAAAAAAATTTAAAAAATCGTTCAGGAAATGAGTTTACTCCCTGGGTACTTTCTTTGTATACTTTTGACTATACGGGCCGATTCAGGTATTTATGGGTAATCGCGGGTTTTCGTTTGCCGGCGATTAAACTTCTTTTAATCAACGTCTCATCAAAAATGAAAGCATTTTTAAAAACTACAAGTCTCATGCGTTTTAGTGATTAAAAAATAATTTAAAAAATTGTCCGGAAAATCAGTTTACTCCCTGGGTACTTTCTTTGTATACTGTTGACTATACGGGCCGATTTCGGTATTTTCGGGAAATCGCGGGTTTTGGTTTGCCGGCGATTAAACTTCTTTTATTCAACGTCTCATCAAAAATGAAAACATTTTTGAAAACTACAAGTCTCGTGCGTTTTAGTGATTAAAAAATAATTTAAGAAATCGTTCGAGAAATCAGTTTACTCCCTGGGTACTTTCTTTGTATACATTCGAGTATACCGGCCAAGCCCGGTATTTTCGGGAAATCGCGGGTTTTCGTTTGCCGGCGATTAAACTTCTTTCATTCAACGTCTCATCAAAGATGAGAAGACTCCCTGGGTACTTTCTTTGTATACTTTCAATTATACGGGCCGAGTCCGGGATTTAGGGGAAATCGCGGGTTTTCGTTTGCCGGCGATTAAACTTCTTTTATTCAGCGTCTCACCAAAAATGTAAACATTTTTGAATACTACAAGTCTCATTCGTTCTAGTGGTGCAGAACTTATTTAAAAAATCGTTCGGGAAATTTGTTTACTCCCTGGGTACTTTCTTTGTATACATTCGACTATACGGGCCAAGCCCGGGATTTACGTGAAATCGCGGGTTTTCGTTTGCCGGCGATTAAACTTCTTTTATTCAGCGTCTCATCAAAAATGAAAGCATTTTTAAAAACTACAAGTCTCATGCGTTTTAGTGATTAAAAAATAATTTAAAAAATCGTTCGGAAAATCAGTTTACTCCCTGGGTACTTTCTTTGTATACTTTTGACTATACGGGCCGATTCAGGTGTTTACGGGTAATCGCGGGTTTTCGTTTGCCGGCGATTAAACTTCTTTTATTCAACGTCTCATCAAAAATGAAAGCATTTTTAAAAACTACAAGTCTCATGCGTTTTAGTGATTAAAAAATAATTTAAAAAATCGTTCGGAAAATCAGTTTACTCCCTGGGTACTTTCTTTGTATACTGTTGACTATACGGGCCGATTTCGGTATTTTCGGGAAATCGCGGGTTTTGGTTTGCCGGCGATTAAACTTCTTTTATTCAACGTCTCATCAAAAATGAAAACATTTTTGAAAACTACAAGTCTCGTGCGTTTTAGTGATTAAAAAATAATTTAAAAAATCGTTCGAGAAATCAGTTTACTCCCTGGGTACTTTCTTTGTATACATTCGAGTATACCGGCCAAGCCCGGTATTTTCGGGAAATCGCGGGTTTTCGTTTGCCGGCGATTAAACTTCTTTCATTTAACGTCTCATCAAAAATGAAAAGACTCCCTGGGTACTTTCTTTGTATACTTTCAATTATACGGGCCGAGTCCGGGATTTAGGGGAAATCGCGGGTTTTCGTTTGCCGGCGATTAAACTTCTTTTATTCAGCGTCTCACCAAAAATGTAAACATTTTTGAATACTACAAGTCTTATTCGTTCTAGTGGTGCAGAAATTATTTAAAAAATCGTTCGGGAAATCAGTTTACTCCCTGGGTACTTTATTTGTATACATTCGACTATACAGGCCAAGCCCGGGATTTACGGGAAATTGCGGGTTTTCGTTTGCCGGCGATTAAACTTCTTTTATTCAGCGTCTCATCAAAAATGAAAACATTTTTAAAAACTACAAGTCTCATGCGTTTTAGTGTTTAAAAAAAAAATTAAAAAATCGTTCAGGAAATGAGTTTACTCCCTGGGTACTTTCTTTGTATACTGTTGACTATACGGGCCGATTTCGGTATTTTCGGGAAATCGCGGGTTTTGGTTTGCCGGCGATTAAACTTCTTTTATTCAACGTCTCATCAAAAATGAAAACATTTTTGAAAACTACAAGTCTCGTGCGTTTTAGTGATTAAAAAATAATTTAAAAAATCGTTCGAGAAATCAGTTTACTCCCTGGGTACTTTCTTTGTATACATTCGAGTATACCGGCCAAGCCCGGTATTTTCGGGAAATCGCGGGTTTTCGTTTGCCGGCGATTAAACTTCTTTCATTTAACGTCTCATCAAAAATGAAAAGACTCCCTGGGTACTTTCTTTGTATACTTTCAATTATACGGGCCGAGTCCGGGATTTAGGGGAAATCGCGGGTTTTCGTTTGCCGGCGATTAAACTTCTTTTATTCAGCGTCTCACCAAAAATGTAAACATTTTTGAATACTACAAGTCTCGTGCGTTTTAGTGATTAAAAAATAATTTAAGAAATCGTTCGAGAAATCAGTTTACTCCCTGGGTACTTTCTTTGTATACATTCGAGTATACCGGCCAAGCCCGGTATTTTCGGGAAATCGCGGGTTTTCGTTTGCCGGCGATTAAACTTCTTTCATTCAACGTCTCATCAAAAATGAAAAGACTCCCTGGGTACTTTCTTTGTATACTTTCAATTATACGGGCCGAGTCCGGGATTTAGGGGAAATCGCGGGTTTTCGTTTGCCGGCGATTAAACTTCTTTTATTCAGCGTCTCACCAAAAATGTAAACATTTTTGAATACTACAAGTCTCATTCGTTCTAGTGGTGCAGAACTTATTTAAAAAATCGTTCGGGAAATTTGTTTACTCCCTGGGTACTTTCTTTGTATACATTCGACTATACGGGCCAAGCCCGGGATTTACGTGAAATCGCGGGTTTTCGTTTGCCGGCGATTAAACTTCTTTTATTCAGCGTCTCATCAAAAATGAAAGCATTTTTAAAAACTACAAGTCTCATGCGTTTTAGTGATTAAAAAATAATTTAAAAAATCGTTCGGAAAATCAGTTTACTCCCTGGGTACTTTCTTTGTATACTTTTGACTATACGGGCCGATTCAGGTGTTTACGGGTAATCGCGGGTTTTCGTTTGCCGGCGATTAAACTTCTTTTATTCAACGTCTCATCAAAAATGAAAGCATTTTTAAAAACTACAAGTCTCATGCGTTTTAGTGATTAAAAAATAATTTAAAAAATCGTTCGGAAAATCAGTTTACTCCCTGGGTACTTTCTTTGTATACTGTTGACTATACGGGCCGATTTCGGTATTTTCGGGAAATCGCGGGTTTTGGTTTGCCGGCGATTAAACTTCTTTAATTCAACGTCTCATCAAAAATGAAAACATTTTTGAAAACTACAAGTCTCGTGCGTTTTAGTGATTAAAAAATAATTTAAAAAATCGTTCGAGAAATCAGTTTACTCCCTGGGTACTTTCTTTGTATACATTCGAGTATACCGGCCAAGCCCGGTATTTTTGGGAAATCGCGGGTTTTCGTTTGCCGGCGATTAAACTTCTTTCATTTAACGTCTCATCAAAAATGAAAACATTTTTGAAAACTACAAGTCTCGTGCGTTTTAGTGATTTAAAAATAATTTAAAAAATCGTTTGAGAAATCAGTTTACTCCCTGGGTACTTTCTTTGTATACATTCGAGTATACCGGCCAAGCCCGGTATTTTTGGGAAATCGCGGGTTTTCGTTTGCCGGCGATTAAACTTCTTTCATTTAACGTCTCATCAAAAATGAAAAGACTCCCTGGGTACTTTCTTTGTATACTTTCAATTATACGGGCCGAGTCCGGGATTTAGGGGAAATCGCGGGTTTTCGTTTGCCGGCGATTAAACTTCTTTTATTCAGCGTCTCACCAAAAATGTAAACATTTTTGAATACTACAAGTCTTATTCGTTCTAGTGGTGCAGAAATTATTTAAAAAATCGTTCGGGAAATCAGTTTACTCCCTGGGTACTTTCTTTGTATACATTCGACTATACAGGCCAAGCCCGGGATTTACGGGAAATCGCGGGTTTTCGTTTGCCGGCGATTAAACTTCTTTTATTCAGCGTCTCATCAAAAATGAAAACATTTTTAAAAACTACAAGTCTCATGCGTTTTAGTGTTTAAAAAAAAAATTTAAAAAATCGTTCAGGAAATGAGTTTACTCCCTGGGTACTTTCTTTGTATACTTTTGACTATACGGGCCGATTCAGGTATTTACGGGTAATCGCGGGTTTTCGTTTGCCGGCGATTCAACTTCTTTTATTCAACGTCTCATCAAAAATGAAAGCATTTTTAAAAACTACAAGTCTCATGCGCTTTAGTGATTAAAAAATAATTTAAGAAATTGTTCGGGAAATGAGTTTACTCCCTGGGTACTTTCTTTGTATATTTTTGACTATACGGGCCGATTCCGGTATTTACGGGAAATGGCGGGTTTTAGTTTGTCGGCGATTAAACTTCTTTTATCGACTAAACTTCTTTTATTCAGCGTCTCATCAATTATGAAAACATTTTTGAAAACTACAAGTCTCATGCCTTTTAGAGTTGAAAAAATAATTCAAAAGATCGTTCGGGAAATGAGTTTACTCCCTGGGCACTTTCTTTGTATACTGTTGACTCTACGGGCCGATTTCGGTATTTACGGGAAATCGCAGGTTTTCGTTTGGCGGCGATTTAACTTCTTTTATTCAGCGTCTCATGAAAAATGAAAACATTTTTGAAAACTACAAGTCTCATGCGTTTTAGTGAATAAAAAATAATATAAAAAATCCTTCAGGAAGTGAGTTTACTCCCTGGGTACTTTCTTTGTATTCTTTCAATTATACGGGCCGAGTCCGGGATTTAGGGGAAATCGCGGGTTTTCGTTTGCCGGCGATTAAACTTCTTTTATTTAGCTTCTCACCAAAAATGTAAACATTTTTGAATACTACAAGTCTCATTCGTTCTAGTGGTGCAGAAATTATTTAAAAAATCATTCGGGAAATCAGTTTACTCCCTGGGTAATTTCTTTGTTTACATTCGACTATACGGGCCAAGCCCGGGATTTACGGGAAATCGCGGGTTTTCGTTTGCCGGCGATTAAACTTCTTTTAGTCAGCGTGTCATTAAAAATGAAAAGATTTTTGAAAACTACAAGTCTCATTCGTTTTAATGGTGAAAAAATAATTTAAAAAATCGTTCGGGAAATGAGTTTACTCCCAGGATACTTTCTTTGTATACTTTTGACTATACGGGCCGATTCCAGTATTTACGGGAAATGGCGGGTTTCTGTTTGCCGGCGATTAAACTTCTTTTATTCAGCGTCTCATCAAAAATGAAAACATTTTTGAAAACTACAAGTCTCATGCGTTTTAGAGGTGAAAAAATAATTTAAAAAATCGTTCGGGAAATGAGTTTACTCCCTGGGTACTTTCTTTGTATAATGTTGACTATACGGGCCGATTTCGGTATTTACGGGAAATCGCAGGTTTTCGTTTGCCGGCAATTTAATTTCTTTTATTCAGCGTCTCATGAAAAATAAAAACATTTTTGAATACTACAAGTCTCGTGCGTTTTAGTAATTAAAAAATAATTTAGAAAATCGTTGGGAAATCAGTTTACTCCCTGGGTACTTTCTTTGTATACATTCGACTATACGGGCCGATTCCGGTATTTACGGGAAATTGCAGGTTTTCGTTTGCCGGCGATTAAACTTCTTTTATTCAGCGTCTCATCAAAAATGTAAACATTTTTGAATACTACAAGTCTCATTCGGTCTAGTGGTGCACAAATTATTTAAAAAATCGTTCGGGAAATCAGTTTGCTCCCTGGCTACTTTCTTTGTATACATTCGACTATACGGGCCAAGCCCGGGATTTACGGGAAATCGCGGGTTTTTGCTTGCCGGCGATTAAATTTCTTTCATTCAGCGTCTCACCAAAAATGAAAATATTTTTGAAAACTACAAGTCTCGTGCGTTTTAGTAATTAAAAAATAATTTAGAAAATCGTTGGGAAATCAGTTTACTCCCTGGGTACTTTCTTTGTATACATTCGACTATACGGGCCGATTCCGGTATTTACGGGAAATTGCAGGTTTTCGTTTGCCGGCGATTAAACTTCTTTTATTCAGCGTCTCATCAAAAATGAAAGCATTTTTGAAAACTACAAATCTCATGCGTTTTAGTGATTAAAAAATAATTTAAAAAATCGTTCGGAAAATCAGTTTACTCCCTGGGTACTTTCTTTGTATACATTCGACTATACGGGCCGATTCCGGTATTTACGGGAAATTGCAGGTTTTCGTTTGCCGGCGATTAAACTTCTTTTATTCAGCGTCTCATCAAAAATGAAAGCATTTTTGAAAACTACAAGTCTCATGCGTTTTAGTGATTAAAAAATAATTTAAAAAATCGTTCGGAAAATCAGTTTACTCCCTGGGTACTTTCTTTGTATACATTCGACTATACGGGCCGATTCCGGTATTTACGGGAAATCGCAGGTTTTCGTTTGCCGGCGATTTAACTTCTTTTATTCAGGGTCTCATAAAAAATGAAAACATTTTTGAAAACTACAAGTCTCATGCGTTTTAGTGATTAAAATATAATATAAAAAATCCTTCGGGAAATGAGTTTACTTCATGGGTACTTTCTTTGTATACTTTCAATTATACGGGCCGAGTCCGGGATTTAAGGGAAATCGCGGGTTTTCATTTGCCGGCGATTAAACTTCTTTTATTTAGCGTCTCAACAAAAATGTAAACATTTTTGAATACTACAAGTCTCATTCGTTCTAGTGGTGCAGAAATTATTTAAAAAATCGTTCGGGAAATCAGTTTACTCCCTGCCTACTTTCTTTGTATACTTTTAATTATACGGGCCAAGCCCGGGATTTACGGGAAATCGCGGGTTTTCGTTTGCCGGCGATTAAACTTCTTTTAGTCAGCGTGTCATTAAAAATGAAAAGATTTTTGAAAACTACAAGTCTCATTCGTTTTAATGGTGAAAAAATAATTTAAAAAATCGTTCGGGAAATGAGTTTACTCCCAGGGTACTTTCTTTGTATACTTTTGACTATACGGGCCGATTCCAGTATTTACGGGAAATGGCGGGTTTCTGTTTGCCGGCGATTAAACTTCTTTTATTCAGCGTCTCATCAAAAATGAAAACATTTTTGAAAACTACAAGTCTCATGCGTTTTAACGGTGAAAAAATTATTTAAAAAATCGTTCGGGAAATCAGTTTACTCCCTGGCTACTTTCTTTGTATACATTCGACTATACGGGCCAAGCCCGGGATTTACGGGAAATCGCGGGTTTTTGCTTGCCGGCGATTAAATTTCTTTCATTCAGCGTCTCACCAAAAATGAAAATATTTTTGAAAACTACAAGTCTCGTGCGTTTTAGTAATTAAAAAATAATTTAGAAAATCTTTGGGAAATCAGTTTACTCCCTGGGTACTTTCTTTGTATACATTCGACTATACCGGTCAAGCTCGGGATTTACGGGAAATCGCGGGTTTCCGTTTGCCGACGATTAAACTTGTTTTATTCAACGTCTCATCAAAAATGAAAGCATTTTTAAAAACTACAAGTCTCATGCGTTTTAGTGATTAAAAAATAATTTAAAAAATCGTTCGGAAAATCAATTTACTCCCTGGGTACTTTCTTTGTATACATTCGACTATACGGGCCGATTCCGGTATTTACGGGAAATTGCAGGTTTTCGTTTGCCGGCGATTAAACTTCTTTTATTCAGCGTCTCATCAAAAATGAAAGCATTTTTAAAAACTACAAGTCTCATGCGTTTTAGTGATTAAAAAATAATTTAAAAAATCGTTCGGAAAATCAGTTTACTCCCTGGGTACTTTCTTTGTATACATTCGACTATACGGGCCGATTCCGGTATTTACGGGAAATCGCAGGTTTTCGTTTGCCGGCGATTTAACTTCTTTTATTCAGGGTCTCATAAAAAATGAAAACATTTTTGAAAACTACAAGTCTCATGCGTTTTAGTGATTAAAATATAATATAAAAAATCCTTCGGGAAATGAGTTTACTCCATGGGTACTTTCTTTGTATACTTTCAATTATACGGGCCGAGTCCGGGATTTAGGGGAAATCGCGGGATTTCATTTGCCGGCGATTAAACTTCTTTTATTCAGCGTCTCACCAAAAATGTAAAGATTTTTAAATACTACAAGTCTCATTCGTTCTAGTGGTGCAAAAATTATTTAAAAAATCGTTCGGGAAATCAGTTTACGCCCTGCCGACTTTCTTTGTATACTTTTAATTATACGGGCCGATTCCGGGATTTAGGGTAACGCGGGTTTTCGTTTGCCGGCGATTAAACTTCTTTTATTCAGCGTCTCACCAAAAATGTAAACATTTTTAAATACTACAAGTCTCGTGCGTTTTAATGATTAAAAAATAATTTAGAAAATCGTTGGGAAATCAGTTTACTCCCTGGGAACTTCCTTTGTATACATTCGACTATACGGGTCAAGCTCGGGATTTACGGGAAATCGCGGGTTTTCATTTGCCGGCGATTAAACTTCTTTTAGTCAGCGTGTCATTAAAAATGAAAAGATTTTTGAAAACTACAAGTCTCATTCGTTTTAATGGTGAAAAAATAATTTAAAAAATCGTTCGGGAAATGGGTTTACTCCCTGGGTACTTTCTTTGTATACTTTTGACTATACGGGCCGATTCCGGTATTTACGGGAAAATGGCGGGTTTCTGTTTGCCGGCGATTAAACTTCTTTTATTCAGCGTCTCATCAAAAATGAAAACATTTTTGAAAACTACAAGTCTCATGCGTTTTAGAGGTGAAAAAATAATTTAAAAAATCCTTCGGGAAATGAGTTTACTCCCTGGGTACTTTCTTTGTATACTGTTGACTATACGGGCCGATTTCGGTATTTACGGGAAATCGCAGGTTTTCGTTTGCCGGCAATTTAATTTCTTTTATTCAGCGTCTCATGAAAAATGAAAACATTTTTGAAAACTACAAGTCTCATGCGTTTTAACGGTGAAAAAATATTTTAAAAAATCGTTCTGGAAATGAGTTTACTCGCAGGGTACTTTCTTTGTATACATACGACTATACGGGCCAAGCCCGGGATTTAGGGGAAATCGCGGGTTTTCGTTTGCCGGCGATTAAACTACCTTTATTCAGCGTCTCACCAAAAATGTAAACATTTTTGAATACTACAAGTCTCATTCGGTCTAGTGGTGCACAAATTGTTTAAAAAATCGTTCGGGAAATCAGTTTACTCCCTGGGTACTTTCTTTGTATACATTCGACTATACGGGCCAAGCCCGGGATTTACGGGAAATCGCGGGTTTTTGCTTGCCGGCGATTAAACTTCTTTCATTCAGCGCCTCACCAAAAATGAAAACATTTTTAAAAACTACAAGTCTCGTGCGTTGTAGTGATTAAAAAATAATTTAGAAAATAGTTGGGAAATCAGTTTACTCCCTGGGTACTTTCTTTGTATACATTCGACTATACCTTAAGCTCGGGATTTACGGGAAATCGCGGGTTTCCGTTTGCCGGCGATTAAACTTGTTTTCTTCAACGTCTCATCAAAAATGAAAGCATTTTTAAAAACTACAAGTCTCATGCGTTTTAGTGATTGAAAAATAATTTAAAAAATCGTTCGGAAAATCAGTTTACTCCCTGGGTACTTTCTTTGCATACATTCGACTATACGGGCCGATTTCGGTATTTACGGGAAATCGCGGGTTTCCGTTTGCCGGCGATTAAACTTCTTTTATTCAGCGTCTCATCAAAAATGAAAGCATTTTTGAAAACTACAAGTCTCATGCGTTTTAGAGGTAAAAAAATAATTTAAAAAATCGTTCGGGAAATGAGATTACTCCCTGGGTACTTTCTTTGTATACTGTTGACTATACGGGCCGATTTCTGTATTTACGGGAAATCGCAGGTTTTAGTTTTCCCGGCGATTTAACTTCTTTTATTCAGCGTATCATGAAAAATGAAACATTTTTGAAAACTACAAGTCTCATGCGTTTTAGTGATTAAAATATAATATAAAAAATCCTTCGGGAAATGAGTTTACTCCCTGGGTACTTTCTTTGTATACTTTCAATTATACGGGCCGAGTCCGGGATTTAGGGTAACGCGGGTTTTCGTTTGCCGGCGATTAAACTTCTTTTATTCAGCGTCTCACCAAAAATGTAAACATTTTTGAATACTACAAGTCTCATTCGTTCTAGTGTTGCAGAAATTATTTAAAAAATCGTTCGGAAAATTAATTTAATCCCTGGGTACTTTCTTTGTATACATTCGACTATACGGGCCAAGCCCGGGATTTACGGGAAATCGCGGGTTTTCGTTTGCCGGCGATTAAACTTCTTTTATTCAATGTCTCATCAAAAATGAAAGCATTTTTGAAAACTACAAGTCTCATGCGTTTTAGTGATTAAAAAATAATTTAAAAAATCATTCGGGAAAGGAGTTTACTCCCTGGGTACTTTCTTTGTATACTTTTGACTATACGGGCCGATTCCAGTATTTACGGGAAATTGCGGGTTTTCATTTGCCGGCAATTAACCTTCTTTTATTCAGCGTCTCATCAACAATGAAAACATTTTTGAAAACTACAAGTCTCATGCGTTTTAGAGGTGAAAAAATAATTTAAAAAATCGTTCGGGAAATGAGTTTACTCCCTGGGTACTTTCTTTGTATACTGTTGACTATACGGGCCGATTTCTGTATTTACGGGAAATCGCAGGTTTTGGTTTGCCGGCGATTTAACTTCTTTTATTCAGCGTATCATGAAAAACGAAACATTTTTGAAAACTACAAGTCTCATGCGTTTTAGTGATTAAAATATAATATAAAAAATCCTTCGGAAAATGAGTTTACTCCCTGGGTACTTTCTTTGTATACTTTCAATTATACGGGTCGAGTCCGGGATTTAGGGGAAATCGCGGGTTTTCGTTTGCCGGAGATTAAACTGCTTTTATTCAGCGTCTTACCAAAAATGTAAACATTTTTGAACACTACAAGTCTCATTCGTTCTAGTGGTGCAGAGATTATTTAAAAAATCGTTCGGGATATCAGTTTACTCCCTGGGTACTTTCTTTGTATACTTTTAATTATACGGACCGAGTCCGGGATTTAGGGTAACGCGGGTTTTCGTTTGCCGGCGATTAAACTTCTTTTATTCAGCGTCTCACCAAAAATGTAAACATTTTTCAATACTACAAGTCTCATTCGTTCTAGTGGTGCAGAAATTATTTAAAAAATCGTTCGGGAAATTAATTTAATCCCTGGGTACTTTCTTTGTATACATTCGACTATACGGGCCAAGCCCGGGATTTACGGGAAATTGCGGGTTTTCGCTTGCCGGCGATTAAACTTCTTTTATTCAACGTCTCATCAAAAATGAAAGCATTTTTGAAAACTACAAGTCTCATGCGTTTTAGTGATTAAAAAATAATTTAAAAAATCGTTCGGGAAATGAGTTTACTCCCTGGGTACTTTCTTTGTATACTGTTGACTATACGGGCCGATTTCTGTATTTACGGGAAATCGCAGGTTTTGGTTTGCCGGCGATTTAACTTCTTTTATTCAGGGTATCATGAAAAACGAAACATTTTTGAAAACTACAAGTCTCATGCGTTTTAGTGATTAAAATATAATATAAAAAATCGTTCGGGAAATGAGTTTACTCCCTGGGTACTTTCTTTGTATACTTTCAATTATACGGGTCGAGTCCGGGATTTAGGGGAAATCGCGGGTTTTCGTTTGCCGGAGATTAAACTGTATTTATTCAGCGTCTCACCAAAAATGTAAACATTTTTGAATACTACAAGTCTCATTCGTTCTAGTGGTGCAGAGATTATTTAAAAAATCGTTCGGGAAATCAGTTTACTCCCTGGGTACTTTCTTTGTATACTTTTAATTATACGGGCCGAGTCCGGGATTTAGGGTAACGCAGGTTTTCGTTTGCCGGCGATTAAACTTCTTTTATTCAGCGTCTCACCAAAAATGTAAACATTTTTGAATACTACAAGTCTCATTCGTTCTAGTGGTGCCGAAATTATTTAAAAAATCGTTCGGGAAATCAATTTACTCCCTGGGTACTTTCTTTGTATACATTCGACTATACGGGCCAAGCCCGGGATTTAGGGAAACGCGGGTTTTCGTTTGCCGGCGATTAAACTTCTTTTATTCAGCGTCTCACCAAAAATGAAAACATTTTTAAATACTACAAGTCTCATTCGTTCTAGTGGTGCAGAAATTATTTAAAAAATCGTTCGGGAAATCAATATACTCCCTGGGTACTTTCTTTGTATACATTCGACTATACGGTCCAAGCCCGGGATTTACGGGAAATCGCGGGTTTTCGTTTGCCGGCGATTAAACATCTTTTAGTCAGCGTCTCATCAAAAATGAAACGATTTTTGAAAACTACAAGTCTCATGCTTTTATTGGTGAAAAAATAATTTAAAAAATCGTTCGGGAAACGCGTTTACTCCCTGGGTACTTTCTTTGTATACTTTTGACTATACGAGCCGATTCCGGTATTTACGGGTAATCGCGGGTTTTCGTTTGCCGGCGATTAAACTTCTTTTATTCAGCGTCTTATCAAAAATGAAAACATTTTTGAAAACTACAAGTCTCATGCGTTTTAGTGATTAAAAAATAATATAAAAATCCTTCGGGAAATGAGTTTACTCCCTGGGTACTTTCCTTGTATACTTTTGACTATACGGGCTGATTCCAGAATTTACGGGAAATCGCCGGTTTTCGTTTGCCGGCGATTAAGATTCTTTTATTCAGCGTCTCATCAAAAATGAAAACATTCTTGAAAACTACAAGTCGCAAGCGTTTCAGTGATTAAAAAATAATTTAAAAAATCGTTCGGGAAATGAATTTACTCCCTGGGTACTTTCTTTGTATACATTCGACTATACGGGCCAAGCCCGGGATTTACGGGAAATCGCGGGTTTTCGTTTGCCGGCTATTAAACTTCTTTTATTCAGCGTCTCATCAAAAATGTGAACATTTTTGAATACTACAAGTCTCATTCGTTCTAGTGGTGCAGAAATTATTTAAAAAATCGTTCGGGAAATCAGTTTACTCCCTGGGTACTTTATTTGTATACATTGGACTATACAAAGCCAAGCCCGGGATTTTCGCGAAATCGCAGGTTTTCGTTTGCGGGAGATTAAACTGCTTTTATTCAACGTCTCACCAAAAATGTAAACATTTTTGAATACTACAAGTCTCATTCGTTCTAGTGGTGCAGAGATTATTTAAAAAATCGGTCGGGAAATCAGTTTAGTTCCTGCGTACTTTCTTTGTATACTTTTAATTATACGGGCCGAGTCCGGGATTTAGGGTAACGCGGGTTTTCGTTTGCCGGCGATTAAACTTATTTTACTCAGCGTCTCACCAAAAATGTAAACATTTTTGAATACTACAAGTCTCGTGCGTTTTAATGATTAAAAAATAATTTAGAAAATCGTTGGGAAATCAGTTTACTCCCTGGGAACTTCCTTTGTATACATTCGACTATACGGGTCAAGCTCGGGATTTACGGGAAATCGCGGGTTTCCGTTTGCCGGCGATTAAACTTCTTTTATTCAGCGTCTTATCAAAAATAAAAACATTCTTGAAAACTACAAGTCTCAAGCGTTTCAGTGATTAAAAAATAATTTAAAAAATCGTTCGGGAAATGAATTTACTCCCTGGGTACTTTCTTTGTATACATTCGACTATACGGGCCAAGCCCGGGATTTACGGGAAATCGCGGGTTTTCGTTTGCCGGCGATTAAACTTCTTTTATTCAGCGTCTCATCAAAAATGAAAACATTCTTGAAAACTACAAGTCTCATGCGTTTTATTGGTGAAAAAATAATTTAAAAAATCGTTTGGGAAATGAGTTTACTCCCTGGGTACTTTCCTTGTATACTTTTGACTATACGGGCTGATTCCAGAATTTACGGGAAATCGCCGGTTTT